>NC_140412.1:262690279-267490279 GCF_965140295.1 Lepidochelys olivacea | reverse complement strand
GCCGGGAATGTTAAGCAGGTGCAGCCCATTCAATCTCCTTGTGAAAACCAGCATCAAAGCAGACAGAGCCGGGCTTGTTTGCAGCGAGTGCTGTGTGACAGGAGCCCCCAGCGGGGGTGATGTGTCCTTGTTCATGGCCACGGGGCTCTCGGAGGAACCGGGCTGGCTCAGCATCTCTGTTGAGCTAGAATCTAGCTGAGCATGGGGCTGAAGGTATCCCCAGGAGATGGCTTTTGGGGGCCAATGTCCTTCACCTCTAGGGTTCCGTTCCCGTCAGATTAACCCCAACACCCACGAATTCTCCGCTTCCCCATGGGAAATGTACCAGGGCAACATGGGGCACCAAGGCTGACCGTGCCTGGCGTGGATCAACAACATAGGATCTCAGTCCTTGCTGAGGTCAGGAAAACAACGTTGTCCGAGCAGAAAGGAGGGGTTGGCAATGGAACGTGGCACTTCCCACCTCCAGGAGCTGGGTTCAAACCCAGCCCCGCTTGGTGGAGACCAAAAGGGGCTAGTGTCCTCTGTGACTCTGTGCTGGCCCATGTGAAATGAGCGTGATGGGTCTCAGCCTGGCTGCCAGTGCCCAGTGTCCCCCACAGGAAACCACCATCACAACTTGTGCTAACTGGGCCCCTTGGTCGTGACAACAGGTCACAGATTGAAAGGCTGCAGAAACCAAACTCATCTCTCGAGAGGATCCCACCTGGGCCAGGTGAAGGCATGGGGGGCGGGGGGGGAGCTTGCCCTGCAGCCGGCCATGCCATGCTTGTTCTGTGGCCAGGTAACTTCCCTCTCCAATCCATCACCGCCACTCCAACTGGGGAGAGGTGGACGCATGCAAGGGGCATTTATAGGGGAGCTGACCAACTTTTTGAACCCGTGGTTTAGGTGGCCGAGTCAGTATCCGGGTAGTAGCGGTGTCCAGGGAACCTGGGTGGCTGGAGGCACCCTCTTCTGGACATGATGGCGACAGTGCAGTGCCCGGTCCAAATGCCAACTGAGGATATTGCTGTGCACTGTTTCCTGTGCCCTGTGAAACAGATGCCTTGTTCCAGCCCAGAGGTGGTTGCATTTCAGTGGTAGGTGAAGTGGTTGCTTTATAGAAGTCCTTCCACATGAAGGCTGCTCTCTACATTATGTGATAAGTTGCTTCTAAGGGGATGAAATTAAGCAAAGAAAAAAAACACCCATCTGTGGAAATCTCTTGGTCTCCAAGGGAAGTGGTAGAAGCTCCATCCCTTTGAATATTTAAAATGAACAGTGAAGCAGATACTGTAGAGGCTGATCCTGCACTGGCTCCAGGACTAGATTATCTATTGATTTGTATTTCTAGTCTAGTAATGCCTAGAGGCCACAGTCGGGGGTCAGGGCTGCACTGTGCTAGGTGCTGTGGAAACGCATACAGCTGCTAGCAAGCTGATGCCTAGCAAGGAGGGTGCTAGATGCCCTGTGCTGGGAACTCTTGCAGGGGACTCGCAGGCTCCTGAACTCGCATCTTGTCTGGTTACAGCAGGGGACTATGAGTCAGGACTCCTGGGTTCTCTTTCTCCCTTAACTTTCGGTGAGTCACTTAGCACCTGTCTACACTGCAGCGGGGAGTGAGCCGCCCAGCCTGGGCAGTCAGATGTGTGCTAGCAGGGCCCAAGATAGCATGCTAAAAATGGCAGTGTAAACACTATGTCTCTGGCAGATACTCCAGCCAGCCACCTGAGCTCAGCCCAGGGAACCAGGTGGGCCTAGGAGCCCAAGCTGCTGCAATGAGGATCGGTCCATCAATAGCTCTTAGCTAGGATGGGAAGGGATGCAACCCCATGCTCTGGGTGTCCCTAAACCTCTGACTGCCAGAAACTGGGAGTGGACGACAGGGGATGGATCACTCAGTGATTGCCCTGTTCTGTTCATTCCCTCTCGGGCACCTGGCATTGGCCACTGTTGGAAGACAGGACACTGGGCTAGATGGACCATTGGTCTGAGCCAGTGTGGCTGTTCTTATATTCTTAAGAGATGAGGGGCCAGGAGAGAGATGTATGGCAGGGAAAGCTGCTAACAGCAGGGTGTCCATGTAAGTGCCTCCCAGCCTGTGTCAGTGTCCCATGGCTCCTGGGTGTGGCTACGCCCTGTGTTGGCAAGTCGGGGGAAGGAGGCGTGTTGGAGTTTACTTCCATCCCCTCTGGACTGGGACCCAAAGTGCTTGGCCCAGCAGGCCCCAGGGGGAGCCGGAGAGATGGGGTTCAAACCTGCAAGAGCGAGCACAGTGGGGTCATGGGGCATCCACCCCAACCCCTGCAAGCACACAGCCCCCTTGGGGGAGGGCTAGGCACTGTGTGATGGTCTCTCCCTTAGCCCCCAGCTGTGCAGAATCACCCATGGGTGTGGCGTTTGGGCACACACAGCCCTTACCCTTAGCACCTACACCAGCCAGGGAGCAGGGCTGGGCAGGACTGGCTCGAAGCTCTGCTGGGAGGAGGGGTGTCCCAAGCTGGAGCCAGCTGTGACCCCGCGCACAGCCGACGGGTGGGTGACTGCAGAGATCCCATCCGCCGGGCCATATCCCCAGCTGTGCACCGCTCAATTCGCCCTAGGAGGAAGGAGGCAATTGCAACAACAGGTCAGTGAAACCAGACTCAGTACTCATCAGCCCTCACCTGAGCATGCTCGGCAGGGTGTGGCGGGCCCCGCCGCGGGAGGCCAAGAGACTGCCCCACTTCCAGGGAAAATGCTCTTCCTGGCCTGCTTTCAGGGTTCATGCAACACATGCAGATACTGCATGGGGCAGAGCATGCTCCTGTGCACACACCGACACAGCTGCGCACTGCACGGGGCGGAGCGCACACCAACACAGCTACGCACTGCACCCGGCACAGTGCACACAGACACAGCTTCGCACTGCACGGGGCGGAGCGCACACCGACACAGCTATGCACTGCACCCGGCGCAGCGCACACCGACACAGCTGCGCACTGCACGGGGCAGAGCGCACACCGACACAGCTACGCACTGCACCCGGCACAGTGCACACAGACACAGCTTCGCACTGCACGGGGCGGAGCGCACACCGACACAGCTATGCACTGCACCCGGCGCAGCGCACACCGACACAGCTGCGCACTGCACCCGGCACAGTGCACACCGACACAGCTGCGCACTGCACGGGGCGGAGCGCACACCGACACAGCTGCGCACTGCACGGGGCGGAGCGCACACCGACACAGCTGCGCACTGCACGGGGCGGAGCGCACACCGACACAGCTGCGCACTGCACCCGGCACAGTGCACACCGACACAGCTTCGCACTGCACGGGGCGGAGCGCACACCGACACAGCTACGCACTGCACCCGGCACAGTGCACACCGACACAGCTTCACACTGCACGGGGCGGAGCGCACACCGACACAGCTGTGCACTGCATGGGGCGGAGCGCACACCGATACAGCTACGCACTGCACCCGGCAAAGTGCACACCGACACAGCTACGCACTGCACCCGGCACAGTGCACACCGACACAGCTTCGCACTGCACGGGGCGGAGCACACACCGACACAGCTACGCACTGCACCCGGCACAGTGCACACCGACACAGCTTCGCACTGCACGGGGCGGAGCGCACACTGACACAGCTACGCACTGCACCCGGCACAGTGCACACCGACACAGCTGCGCACTGCACGGGGCGGAGCGCACACCGACACAGCTGCGCACTGCACGGGGCGGAGCGCACACCAACACAGCTGCGCACTGCACCCGGCGCAGCGCACACCGACACAGCTACGCACTGCACGGGGCACAGCGCACACCGACACAGCTACGCACTGCACCCGGCACAGCGCACACCGACACAGCTACGCACTGCACCCGGCGCAGCGCACACCGACACAGCTGCGCGCTGCACCCGGCACAGTGCACACAGACACAGCTACGCGCTGCACGGGGCGGAGCACACAGTGACACAGCTGCGCACTGCACGGGGCGGAGTGCACACCGACACAGCTACGCACTGCACCCGGCACAGTGCACACCGACACAGCTGCGCACTGCACGGGGCGGAGCGCACACCGACACAGCTGCGCACTGCACGGGGCGGAGCGCACACCGACACAGCTGCGCACTGCACGGGGCGGAGCGCACACCGACACAGCTGCGCACTGCACGGGGCGGAGCGCACACCGACACAGCTGCGCACTGCACGGGGCGGACCGCACACCGACACAGCTACGCACTGCACCCGGCGCAGCGCACACAGACACAGCTGCGCACTGCACGGGGCGGAGCGCACACCGACACAGCTACGCACTGCACCCGGCGCAGCGCACACAGACACAGCTGCGCACTGCACGGGGCGGAGCACACACCGACACCGCTGCGCACTGCACCCGGCGCAGCGCACACCGACACAGCTACGCACTGCACGGGGCACAGTGCACACCGACACAGCTGCGCACTGCACCCGGCGCAGCGCACACCGACACAGCTGCGCACTGCACGGGGCGGAGCGCACACAGACACAGTTGCGCACTGCACCCGGCGCAGCGCACACCGACACAGCTACGCACTGCACGGGGCACAGCGCACACCGACACAGCTACGCACTGCACCCGGCGCAGCGCACACCGACACAGCTACGCACTGCACCCGGCGCAGCGCACACCGACACAGCTACGCGCTGCACCCGGCGCAGCGCACACCAACACAGCTGCGCGCTGCACGGGGCGGAGCACACACCGACACAGCTGCGCACTGCACCCGGCGCAGCGCACACCGACACAGCTACGCACTGCACCCGGCGCAGCGCACACCGACACAGCTGCGCGCTGCACCCGGCACAGTGCACACAGACACAGCTGCGCACTGCACGGGGCGGAGTGCACACCGACACAGCTACGCACTGCACCCGGCACAGTGCACACCGACACAGCTGCGCACTGCACGGGGCAGAGCGCACACCGACACAGCTGCGCACTGCACGGGGCAGAGCGCACACCGACACAGCTGCGCACTGCACGGGGCGGAGCGCACACCGACACAGCTGCGCACTGCACAGGGCGGAGCGCACACCGACACAGCTGCGCACTGCACGGGGCGGACCGCACACCGACACAGCTGCGCACTGCACGGGGCGGACCGCACACCGACACAGCTACGCACTGCACCCGGCGCAGCGCACACAGACACAGCTGCGCACTGCACGGGGCGGAGCGCACACCGACACAGCTACGCACTGCACCCGGCGCAGCGCACACAGACACAGCTGCGCACTGCACGGGGCGGAGCACACACCGACACCGCTGCGCACTGCACCCGGCGCAGCGCACACCGACACAGCTACGCACTGCACGGGGCACAGTGCACACCGACACAGCTGCGCACTGCACCCGGCGCAGCGCACACCGACACAGCTGCGCACTGCACCCGGCGCAGCGCACACAGACACAGCTGCGCACTGCACCCGGCGCAGCGCACACAGACACAGCTGCGCACTGCACCCGGCACAGCGCACACCGACACAGCTGCGCACTGCACCCGGCGCAGCGCACACCGACACAGCTGCGCACTGCACGGGGCGGAGCGCACACCGACACAGCTGCGCACTGCACGGGGCGGAGCGCACACCGACACAGCTGCGCACTGCACCCGACGCAGCGCACACCGACACAGCTGCGCACTGCACAGGGCGGAGCGCACACCGACACAGCTGCGCACTGCACGGGGCAGAGCGCACACCGACACAGCTGCGCACTGCACGGGGCGGAGCGCACACCGACACAGCTGCGCACTGCACGGGGCGGAGCGCACACCGACACAGCTGCGCACTGCACCCGACGCAGCGCACACCGACACAGCTGCGCACTGCACAGGGCGGAGCGCACACCGACACAGCTGCGCACTGCACGGGGCAGAGCGCACACCGACACAGCTGCGCACTGCACGGGGCGGAGCGCACACCGACACAGCTGCGCACTGCACGGGGCGCAGCGCACACCGACACAGCTGCGCACCGCGTGACATGACGCTGAATAACTGACCTCGCCCCACCAGTGTTTACCACCCCACCATTTTTTGTATCATCTGCAAATTTTGCCAGCAGGGACTTTATATTTTCTTCCAGATCACTGATAAAGGTATTGAATCGTACCAGGCCTTTGGGATCCCATTACCCACACCCCCGTGGATGCTGATTCCCCACTGACCATGCCTCTTTGCGATCTATCAGTTTGTTGGGTTTTCACCCATTTCATACGGGTTCCATTCATTTCGTATACCGCTAATTTGTTATTGGCGTATCACATGGGATGAAGTCAAATGCCGCCATGTACCTTGACGCCTGTGTATCGGTTCCCTTATCTTTATCAGCCTGACTTGTGGCCACATCTAAAAACAATATCACGACTTGTTATCACGACTCACACACACATCTGTGCCACCACAAGCATGATCAGTCTTATACACGCCCACGTGCATGCACACCACAATCTCACTCTTACACTGGTGCATGCGTTCACACGTGCACACATGGTCGGTGGTTCAGCTCCCAGCTGGTTTAGACCTAATGGCTCCTAACACCGCTGGGCGAGGTTTGTTCCCAGCACTCCTCCCTTGGAGCCGGGGGAGTCGCCCCAGGGATGACAGGCCCCAGACTCCCTTGTCCTGCTGCCCGGACCTTCTCTGTGTCTTGCCCTCTCGCCGCTTGCTAAGCCGATCACGACTGCACAGCTCCTTCCCTCTCCCCTCTCTTCTCCTTCTCAATCCAGCCTCTGTATGGGCTCCCAGCAGCCCCCTACCCCTTCCTCCTGAGCGCGCTCCCTCTCCAGCTCCTTTCTTTTCCTGCTCAGGCCCATTCAATGGAGCGAAGTTGCAGTCTGGCATCCAGCCCCCTCCCCAGCATTCTCTCCCAGCCCTGGGCCTGATTCTTCCACCGCAGCCTCTGAGCGAAGTCACTGGGGTTCAGGGGAGGGAAGAGGGAGAATCAGGCCCCTTGGTGTGTCATCTGCACATTGCTTCCTTGCTTCCCCTCCCTGCTTCCCGTGGGGGGGTTGGGGGGAGTGTTGCAACACTAGGAGAGGTTTCAGAGGAGCAGCCGTGTTAGTCTGTATTCGCAAAAAGAAAAGGAGGACTTGTGGCACCTTAGAGACTAACCAATTTATTTGAGCATGAGCTTTCGTGAGCTACAGCTCGTTGGTTAGTCTCTAAGGTGCCACAAGTACTCCTTTTCTTTTTGCGAACCCTAGCAGAGAATGGTTAAAACGCCCCCCTCTCTGCCCCATGCCCAGCCTCTCCCCTGGGTCTGCCCCACTCTCTCATTCCCACAACGCCTGCTGCTGCTGGGTAAGACGTGCATGAGCCTGTGTACATGGATGCCCGGTTGAAGTCTGGGTGGGCTTGAAGCCAGGGCTTTGGCTCAGCCCCCTTCCAAAGCTAAGGCGCTGACGTGAAATGGGCCCAGTGCCGCTGCCATCCGCGGCGCTGAGTTACATCAGCTGAGAACCTGGCCCAGGGGCCTTGGCCAGAATTCCCAGCTGGGTTCGGGTTTGAACCCCTCGCCGCTCCCAGCGGGGAGGGAGGAGCCAGCTTTGCTCTGGGCCCAGCTCTGCACTGCGCGTGTCTCTGGACCATGCTGTGTTTGGCTGTGTTGGGTGTGGGTGAGGGGCAGACCCTCCTGAGTCTCAGGCCCTCCTCCTTCCAGGTGCTGCCCCCTCCTCAGCAGTCACTGCTGGTGTGGGGAGCCATGGCTGCGCTAAAAACCACCAGCTGTTTGAGGAAGAAGCAGGATGCTTCGAAGCAAGCTCCAGGCCCACTCTGCACAGCTGCTGAGCCCTTCTCTGCAGGACTCCACTGCCAGAGGCAGCCTCTCTCTGGACAGGTCCCCAGAACAGGAAACCCCCTTGATCCCCCCCCCTTCTGCATAGGACCCCCTGCAGGATCCCCCACTCTCAGTATGAGAGCCCTGCCCACCTGAAGCTGAAGGCAGGGTGATTCTTCCTCAAAAGGACACTGAGCAGCTCGGCAGGGAAAGCACTGAGCTGGCTGCGTTCCTCAGGGCGACAGTTCGGGGGGGGGAGGGGGTCTGTGCACCTGGATCGCACTGTCAGCTTGCATGCTCACTGAGGGGAAAATCAGTTCTCCAGAAAACCTACCATCTGCCTGGGCCAGGCTCTCCATCTGCAGTGTCTCTCTGTATCTGTCGTACACCTCCCTGTCCTATCTGTCTACCTACCTATCCCCACACTATCTATCTGTCTGTCTGTCTGTCTACCTATCCCCACACACTCTATCTACCTATCTATCTATCTACCTATCCCCACACACTCTATCTACCTATCTATCTATCTACCTATCCCCACACACTCTATCTACCTATCTATCTATCCCCACACACCTTCTATCTATCCCCACACCCCCCCTCTATCTATCCATCCCCACACACCCCCCATCTATCCATCCCCACACACACTCTCTATCTATCTATCTACCTATCCCCACACACTCTATCTATCTATCTAATCTATCTATCTGTCTACCTACCTATCCCCACACACTCTATCTATCTATCTAATCTATCTAGCTATCTCCACACACACCTTCTATCTATCCCTCCCCATCTATCCATCCCCACACCTCCCCATCTATCTATCTAATCCCCCCACCACCCCTCTATCTATCTAACTATCCCCCCCCCCCCATCTAGCTATCCCTCCCAGAGGACAGGCCTCCAGTTGGTATCAAATCAACCCAGCTCCATTGAACGGAGTGGCACTATCCTGATGTGCACTGAATGAGGCTCTGTCCCCATCGCTCTCTCTGTCTATCAGCGCCTGCTTCCGGCTAGTTATGGCCTGTGCCCTTCTCCCATGTGAGGTAACTTGCACTCAAAGCCAGACCAAGGCAAGCCAGGCTCCTGGGCACACTGCGGTGGGGCCTGTGGTGCATGGCCCTGCCCGCTACTTGGTGTTGTCGTGGCGGGTTTCTCCCTCCTAAAGGGGGGGGCATGGCATGGCCCCCTTCTGCAGGCACAGCAGCAAGGGTTCCCCCAACTCTGGAGAGGCAGGGTTGGCAGCAGGGGGCCCCTAGGCGTTACTTCAGTGGATGGGGTGTGTCTATTTGGGAGGGAGTGGGTTTGGACCACTACACTCTTCTCCTGCCCCACACAAACAGTCCTCAGCTGGGGTGGTGTTGGCTGGGCCCTCCAGAGCAGTGGGGCTGGGTGTTAACACTCCACTGAGATGCAGAGGGCAGTTCACCCTATGGTTTCAGACTGTCTGCAGGCTCAGGCAGACACCATGGCATTGGTTGACCTCAGGTTACATTTCCAAGCTTTTCTCCACAACCATGAGGACTAGAAACTTTTTTTTTTTTAAAGAATGACAAGATTCTCACATCATCAAATGACTCCAAGACCTGGTGCCCTAGGCATGGGCCTATTGTATCTATGAATTAATCCAGTCTGGCTTGCATGGTGTCACCTGACTGCTGCTCACTAATCTCTCCACCAGGACTATTTCTGTTTCAGCAGGTTCAAACAGGCACCATTTCTGATCAGCACAGACTGCCCTTTCATGTGGAATGTCCTCCTTCAAATGATCTGTCTGATAGGCAACATTCAGGCCTGAACCTATGACATGTTGGCAGCCTGATGTTTTGTAACTGGCCCGGATTAGGAAGTTATAACGCAGGCTGTAGAGTCCGAATGGAGTAGCACTGAGATCTTCCCTTTGTGTTGAGCCCTGCTACGTTGCCAGGGGTTGGACCTTAAATCGTGATTTAGAGAAAAGATATTTAGGGTCACTTTTAGGGGTGTGTTACTCCTTGTCCCCTTCTGAGCCCTGTGTACCTGCTCTGGATAACTAAGGCACTGGATACAATAAATAGCAGGCAGATTGATACAATAAATAGTGCCAGAAAATGTTTTTAAATTCTCCAAATTGCTCCTAAACATAGTCTGGTTGTGACACATGCAGCATACAGGCTAGTGCTGGTTGAAATAGTTCAGTTGAACAGATTTCCACCAGAAAATGCAGTTTAATTGAAACTGAACCATGTGCGGGGACCCTGTCAATTTTCATGAAATTTTCAGAGGGCAGTGGGCTGAAATGGTCCATTTTGCCTTTCTTCTTTCAATCATGTCACAAGGATTTTTGTCTTGATATGGGTTAAAAAACGTTTTGTTTCAACTTTATAGTTTTTATTTTGTGTTGCCTTTTATAATACTAATTTTAACATATGTTATGATAATGCTTCAGTGTTATTGAATGGAAATGTTTTAATCTTATTGAAATGAAGCTTTTCAATAGTTTTGAATAGACATTTTCTGGAATTTCCAATCTGTGGGAAATTTTGACTTGTTTTTCCCCTCCGATTTGGAATGGGGGAAAATCAAATGTTAGAATTTCCCGTGGGATGGGAATTCTATTTTCTGACCAGATCTAATATGCAGACTACATAGGGCAGGGAGGGGTTGGAAGGTTTTATCAGCGCTCGTTTGGCACGATCCACATCCCTCACTCGAGTCTTCGGGCTAAGATGCCAATCGATAAAACCTTTCTACCATCCCATCATGGACTCTCATTTTGTATGGATTGGCCCTTTATCCACTCATGCGTAATGCTGCTTTGACAGCTCATTCTGGTGCACGTAGCTGACTTTGTGCAGTGAGATGGGATGGCTCTGTCTCATTCTAGACATGCAGGTTGCTCCCGTGTACTATACCCCATATGATAGCTTACCTAGTGTTCTCACTGCTGCACATTAATGCTTTGTGTCTCTTTATGTTTCACTCTTCTGAATGCATGAGCTGCACTCATACATTGATATATGATGCCTCTGTGCGTGTGTAGCTCTGCATACGGGACGCGCTATGAAGCTGCATGTGTCTCTGTCTCATTAGACTCACTGTACAGACACCTCCATCCTGCAGCCTTCTCTTTATATTACTGCTGTGTGTCTCTGCAGGTCTCATCCGTCTGCTCTCCCCATACGTGCACATGCGGTAGATGTCTCTGTATCTGTGTCAGAGGCGTGCAGACTCAGGGATTTTCAGGTCCGAAGGGATCGTTACGATAATCTAGTCTGATCGCCTGCACCACACGGGTCTCAGAATTTCACCAGTGATTCCTGCACCAAGCCCATGAACCTGCAGGAGAGCTACAGCATATTTTTGTGAGACAGACAGACAGACAGACAATCTCTCTCTCTATCTCCGTCCACCCCCTGCATCCACCCATCCACATACACCAGCTCTCTCTCTATCTCCATCCGCCCCCTGCATCCATCCATCCACCCACCCACCCATCCACGTACACCAGCTCTCTCTCTATCTCCGTCCACCCACCCGTCCACCCATCCACATACACCAGCTCTCTCTCTGTCTCCATCTACCCCCTGCATCCACCCACCCACCCATCCACATACACCATCATCTAATCTAATCTATCTATCCAATCACCACCCACCCTCTGCATCCATCCCGGTCCACCCCCCATCCATCCATCCAACCTCTGGGCAGGGGCGCTGGAACAAGGTATATAGTGGGGATGCGCAGAGCCCTTGAACCAAACCGGGAACCCTGAATATGATGGAAACCCCTTCCAGCCAGCGCCCCCCACCTCTGTCTCCCCGTGCTTGTGCCCCGGCCTTGTTCTCTCTCTGGGTCCGATGCGCCCCAAGCAGGGTGAGCCCTGTCCCCCCTGGCGGAGGCTGGGCAGTGCCCTCTGCCTGGAGCTTTCGGGTCCGGTTCTCCCCCCGCCCCCGGTGGGGTGTCTGGGCAGAGCTCCCCCCTCACCCGCGGACAGCAGAGGCGGGTGCAGACAGACAGACTGACGCAGACAGACCCCCCCCCCAGTGCCCGGGGAGCGGGCCCGGGGCAGCCGGGGGGGCGGGGGATCTGCAGCCCGCATGGATCAGGGCGGGGAAGGGGGCGGCAGGGGCCGTGCCGGCCGCATCCCCCTCTCCCCGCCCCGCCAGCCGCCCACCGGGCGTCAGCATTTACAGGCGGGCGCCGGGAGCCCGGGGCGGCGCAGCGGGCTGGGCTCCGCCAGTGCAGCCGGGCGCCGGAGCAGGGCAAGGCGGGGAGCCGCCGGCCGCCCCCACGCCCCCAGCCAGCGCCGGGCCATGCGGCTGCAGCGCGTCGGGGGCTGAGCCAGGCGCCGTCGGGGCGGGCGGGGCAGCGGCAGCGGCGAGCCGGGCGGCGGCGGCGGCGGCGGGGGGGGCGATTTCGCCAATGCCACAATGGGCAGCGCTGCCGGTGCCGCCGGGGGTCCCCGCCGGAGACCTGCCCTGCTGCTGGCTCTCGCCCTGCTCCTCGCGGCCAGCCCGGGGGCCGCTCCCGGTAGGTCCCCGCGGAGGGGCTGGGGGGGGTGCGTTTCCTTTCGCGGGGATCCCGCCCCCCCTTCCCCGTCCTCAGCCTCGCTCCGTGCAGGGATGCCGCACAGCCACGCCGAGCTGGGGGGGGGATTGAAAACGGGGGGGGGGTCCGCCGGTGGGGAGCCCCCAGACATGGAGAGGAGATTGCAAACGTCAATGTTTTGTATTGTAAAAATGGGGGGGGTGAAAGAATGTGGGGGGCATCCCCTTTCCCCCCTGGCCATGATGGGGGGGTCCCTCCCCACTCGTCCATGATGCGTGTGTGTGTTTGTAAGAATGTGGGGGGGTCCCTCCCCCCTCAGCCATGATGTGGGGGGGGGGAGAATGTGGGGGGCATCCCCCCTGGCCATGGTGGGGGGTCCCTCCCCTCTCTGGCATGATACCTGTGTGTGGAAGAATGTGGGGGCTCCCCCCTCTCGGCCATGGTGTATGTGTGACCTGTAGGATGTGGTGTGTGTGTGGGGGGGGGAATGCAATGCGGTGGAGGGAAATTGGGTCTGTACTGGGATGCATTTATGTCCTGAAGCCCCTCTTACCTTCTCCCCCTGTCCCCCACCCCCCAAAAAAAAAGAATCAGGGCCGTGGTTTATTTCGGAGGGATTCTTTTTTTCTTTTTAAGCGCAGCAAGACACTCAATCAGAGCCCCATCCCAGCGGAGCCATTTCCCCAGGGTCATGGTGGAGCCTCCATCACCCAGGATGGGATGTTTTTTTCCTCGAAGAGGGGCTCTAGGACTGATCTGGGGGAAGTTCTGTGGCCGGCACTATGTTGCGGTCAGGGGGGTGGGCTGGATGATCAAAGTGGTCCCTTCTGGCTTTAGAATCTGTGAGACAGCTCATGTCTCCGTGACCAGGGCCATTCGGTTGCAGGGGCGCTTCAGCCTTGGGAAATAATAAGAAAGCCCCTTCTGTTCCCTCCCCCCAGTGAAAACGAAGTGAGGAAAACCATCATAATTGTATATTTTTCAGTAGTGGCTGCATAAAAGGCATGAATGGTCCCTATGATGACCACGGACTAGATAACAGCCAGGCTGGCAGAGATTAGACTGCTGCCTGCTTTCACCCGTCCTGCAAAGGTTCACATGCTGGGGTAACCCCACCAACATACACCCACTCCCCCAGTTCCTATCAGCTGCATGTGCAGAGAGAGGATCTCCCGTTCAGCAAGGTTAGAGGGAGACTGGCAGGGATTTGGATTAGACCGGGGGGGGGGGGAAACGCCCAGACAAGAATGGAATAATGAAGCCAGAGCCAGGAGGGGATGGAAATGGGGACAAACTTTCCCGTTTTATTCCCTGCAGCTGATGCTGCTTTACTACGCTTGAAATGTGTGTGTGGGGGGAAACCATGAATCAAAGAGAGAGAGAGTGTGTGTGTGAGTGGGGAGTGTAGGAGAGAGACTGAGCGCAGACGAGGGCTTAATTTAGCAAATGCAAACACTATTTTTACCGGGGTGTCTGTTGTTATGAAAACAATGGTTTGTTTCAGAATGACGCCATGATCATTTATCTGGGTGGCTGGTGGGCGCCCTTTGGGCATGCAGAGGTGCTGGTCCAGAGGTGCGGAGCACAAACACACGCAGAGCGGCGTGTTCCTCCGTGTGATTTGCAGACCTGGCTTTAAAGCACTGACATTTTTTCTTTCCTCTGTAACCTCTAGCGTCCAAAAGGCACCCAGAGCGCCAGAACGCCACGGAGGCGCCGGGGGCTGGCTGGGAGGGCCCCCCGTCACTCCCAGACCATGGAAGGGAACAGGACCCCGAGAGCGGAGAGCTCCTGAGAAATGTCACTGCGGCAGGGGAAAATAGCCACACAGTGGAGCCCTCGGAGGCAGCCAGAGTGAAGGAATCCTGGAGACAGACACCTGCTGATCTCCCAGGGCTGGCAGCAGAAGACGTAGGCACAGCTGCTGCAGCTTCCGCCGACCAAGTCAGCAGCCTTGCTGGAGCAGGGATCTCTATACGGTATTATCCCGGCGGGATTAGCGAGGAGAACAATGAACCATCGCTCTGTTTGGGATGCCCCGGGGGGGTTGACAGCCAGAGTGCCTGGCCCCCGAAGCCTTTGTTGGCTAAGGACAATGAGGGGGCCATGGAAGCCTCGACAGCCGTGACTAGTGTGGCTTGGTCTGTTAACGGGGGGGCCATTGTTTTGGCATTAAGTGACACAAAGGGAGCGCCGGAGAGCTCCGCCCCTGTCCCTGAGAGCCAGGAGGAGGCCGGGAGCGGAGACCAGCCTGCCAGGGCCTCTCCAGGTGGCATGTGGAGCCCGGGAGCTTTCGTGGAGCTCACGGTCACCCCGTCCGCCGACCAGGTCCCCATGGAGATGGCGGGTGCAGCCAGCTCATCGGCAGGACCAGGCCTCAGCTCTGACTCAGCCGAGAAGGAGCTGCTGCTGGAGGCCTTCAGGGAAATGGTGCTGCAGCCCCCCACCCCGGATGGCCGTGCCCCTGAGCTGGGCACCCAGACTCTGAGCAGCACAGGGCTAGCACAGGACTCTGCCCAGAAGGAGGAGCCCCTGGAGCTGTGGCTAGTGTCATCCAGCAGCTCCCCAGCCCAGGGGGCTCTGGGCCACACCGATCTAACCTGGCTCACTACCGAGGTATCCCCGGGGCTGCAGTTGGCCATCACACCCCCTGTCGACGCTCTCAAGACCTCTGAGCCTCCCTCGGATCAGTCGGTCTCCGAGATCATTGACATCGACTACTACGACCTCTTTGAAGGGGAGAGCCAAGGCAGGGGTGGGGGCCTGGAGGATTTCCCTGCCAGGGGCCCCGGGGGAGCAGACTCCCCCAAGAGGAAACCGGATGACAAGACGACGTCCTGGGCCATTCACGAGCTCTACGACGACTTCACGCCCTTCGACGAGTCGGACTTCTACCCCACCACCTCCTTCTACACGGACGGGGATGAGGATGGTGAAGATGACGAGCTGGACGAGGAGGAAGAGGAGGAGGATGGGGGTGGTGGGCTGGCCAGGGATCTGGAGGATGAGAATAATTCCAAGCTACCCACCCTGGCCACCCCCAAGATCCAGACCACGGTGCAGGAGGCTGAGTCCACCAGCCGCCGCTATGTCATCCCCCCACTGCAGACCTTCGTTGTCTCTGCGGGTAGCGCCACCTCCAGACCTCACCCGGCAGAGACCAGCAGGGACCTGAGCCAATCGGCCATGGCAGCGGGACCCGGCGGCGAGAACGGCACCGAGTGCAGGAGTGGCTATGTCAGGCATAACAACTCCTGCAAGTCCGTGTGCGACATCTTCCCCAGCTACTGCCACAACGGGGGCCAGTGCTACCTCGTGGAGGGCCTGGGCGCTTTCTGCAGGTAAGCACCAGGCCTGGGCTGCGAGGAGGTGCCTGGGCCAGGCCTGAAAGGGGCTAGTGTGGCGGGAGGTCCGAAACTTGCCATGCAACTGTATTCCCTGGGGAGGCTCTCCCACGCAAACCGCGTTCCCTGAATGCCCCCAGAATCAGCTTGGGCAGCGGCAGATCATGCAGTCAGGTTATGATCGGGGAGGGTGTGTGTTTAAAAGACCAAGCTCGGGAAGAATGGAAGTGTTTTCAGCTGAGATTTGAAGGGAGGTGGGGAGAGATGGGAAGAGGCAGTTCTAGGTGTGCAGAGGAGAAGAGATTGGTGTCTCCAATTCTCTAGATTTTGGACCAAAATGCATGACATAGTTCAAGACATGCTGGACCAAACTGGGAGGCTGCATGGGCAGTTTTCGCCCTACTATATCTTAAGTATGCAGAGCTCCGGTTTATGAAATTATAGCAAGTGTTTCCCCCAGAAGCAAGCTCCCGTCGATTGCCATTACCCTCCTGCGATCTCAGAGAGGTAGATCTTGTTGGGAGGCTTGAACTCACAGCCCTGGCTTAAACAGGTCGATCAAAAGTTGAGAGAGGGAAGAGGCCCCAGCAAAAATGAGGCCTGATTGGGACCGGCATGGCACCCTCCAGTTAATATTCTCTCCGAGGAACGTAGCGACCATGGCATAGAAAGGCAGGTGGCATTTGATGGGAGAAAATATGTGAAAGGTTTTAATTCCTGTTGTTATCTGAGCATGCTTGAGCCTGCTTCTGCTCGCTACCTAAGGTAGCCATTAGCAGCGTGCCTGAACATCTCCCAGTCTCACAACCCCCCCTGCGAGGTAGGGCCGTGCTGTTACCCCCAATGTACAGATGGGAAACTGAGACACAGAGTGGTTAAGTGCCTTGTCCAAGGAGACACTGGAAAGCTGTTTCAGAGCAGGGAATGGAATGCCAGTTTCTCAAGTCTTAGACTAGGGTCCTAACCACTGGGCCATCCTTCCCCTTAGGGACTCTCGCGTAAATCTGGAGTAACTCCATTGCCTTTGACCACACAAGTGCAACTTGTGAGATCTGAACCCCACCGCCTGCGTATGTTGATATGTTCCCATTGTGATGGAAGTTCTGACCCTCTGAGGCTGGAGTGTGGAGATTAGGGTAGAGGGGGGCAAAGAGAAGGGAGATGTAATCACTGCGGTGAGAGGACGGGAGGGCAGGGGTGTGGATGTCCTCTGAGGTGCAGCCATTGCAGGGGACCTGCAGGGACAAAGTTGCAGATGATTTATTTAATTTTCAGTGAGTTTTTACATTTGATTTGTTCTTGCTGAATGCACCGTGCCTCCCATCTCATGTGTGCAATGCAATGAAGCGCTGTGTGCTACCCCGTTGGGTGGTGATGAATGCACTGGGAGCTGCCATTACAGGCCCCTCCCAGGGCGGGAGCTAGCATGGTTCTGCTCCCTGCAGGAGGGGAGCTTAGGTGACAGAACAGCCCAGTGGAAGTGCTCTTGTGTTACATTTCTATTGGGCTCTGCGTGGAGTGGGTTGTCCGGGGGGTCCATGGGTGGGCAGAGTCATGAGTTAGCGGGGCTGCTGTCCCAGCTCACTGGTGGTGTTAGATAGGGGCTTCCTTTGAGGGAAGTCTCAGGTGTCTTCTTTTCTCTTCCTTATTCCACGTTCAGCGCCCCAGCCTCTGAGCTCTTTCCAGTGGGGCAGTAAGCGACATGACCAACCTCTGTCCGACGCGGCGAGCTGTAGCTCACGAACGCTCATGCTCAAATAAGTTGGTTAGTCTCTAGGTGCCCCAAGTTTTTGCGAATACAGACTAACACGGCTGCTACTCCGAAACCTGTCCTGTGTGGTTAGCTCTCTCTCATCCCCTCCTGCGGCAGAGAATTGTGTGTGCCGTGGAGTGTTTTGGCAGGGTGGTGTCACGCTGCTCTGGGTCTATATAGAGAAGGACTGGTCAGAGCGCGGCGGCTGGCTGCTCACCTTGCTGCGAGAAGGTTTGTGGTGGCCCTTAGTTGGTTCCATATGCTTGGCCCAGCCCTGGCATGAGCTCTGTCTCTCACACAGATGATCTGAGCCCATTAGGTGCCTGAGGAGCAGAGCTGTTGACCATGGCCCGAAAGCCCGGTGCTTTAGGCTCTTTTAGATATGCTGGGCCCAGGCGAGGGAGCTCTTTGAAGATAAGGATCAAGACTTTGATCTAGGCTCAAGGTTCTGTGGGGAGCCAGTATGGTGTGTGGGGGACAGGTTCATAGATTCATGCATTCCAAGGCCAAAAGGAACTACTGTGATCATTGAGTCTGACCTCCTGTATGCTACAGGCCAGCGAACTCCCCCAGAATAATTCCTAGAGCAGATCTTTAGAAAACTCTCCAGTCTTGATTTAAAAACTGCTTTTACTTCCCCTCTATGTCAGGTCGGCTTTTTAGCCAATATGGCTTTCGTCCTCCGTTGTGGGCTTGTGGCTTTTTGGGCATCTCGTAAAGTGTTCTCAAACCATTCCCAATTATCGTTCACACTTTGCTGATTACATTCTTCCTCCCAGCTGATATGGCTCATGATTGTTTTCGGCGTTGCGACATTGGCCCTTTTGAAGCCCCACGTGTGTATATGTCACTGGTTTGGACTTTATTCTGTTTGCGCATTATAAATGTGATCAAGTTTTGATCACTTGTACCTAAGCCACCATGAATTTTTAGTTCTGTGATCTGTTCCTCTTTATCTGTCAAGATGAGGTCTAATATCGAATTTCCCTGTGTTGGACGCAACTCTTTTTGAGTTAGGGAATTGTCATCTATAATATTAAGACATTCCAAGGATGTTTTGCACTCAACACAGCCTGTTGCACTCAAATTGAAGTCCCCCTTGATCACACAGCTTTTAGACAACATAGACCGGTGTTTACAGATCTGGTCATCCTGTTCCCTGCTGTGATTTGATGGTCTGTAGCCGACACTAATACCCCACCTTGAGCGTGATTTGTTAGGATGTTGAGCCATAAACATTCAAGATAATTTCTTCCTAGTTGTCAGTGACTTGGAAACCGGTAATGCCGTTTTTAACATAGAGTGCCACTCTCCCTCCCCTTCTGCCCACTCGATCCTTCCAAAATAGGGTATAACCATTGATTTTAACATTCCAGTCATGTGAATCTTCCCACCAGGTTTCAGCGTTACCAACTGGATCAAATTGATGCTCATAAATGAGCAATTCCAATTCCTAGTGTTCGTTAGCAGGCTCCTAGCATTGGTGTACAGGCAATTCAGGAATTTTGTCGTCTTTGCTCCTTGATTAATTTTGTTCTCAACATCTCCATTTTGTGCTGAGTGCCCAGATCTTCCCTCTTCTTCCCCTCCCCTTTTGTTATGAGTTTAACCCTCTCCTGACTACTCAAGCCAGCCTGTCCCCCAGGAGATTGGTTCCCCTTCTATTGTGGGGAGGCCTCCAAACTATGCAGCCCCCTTTCCCAATAGAAGGTCGACCAATGTTCCCCCAAGCCCACCACCCTATCCCACTTGCCTAGCCTAGCCTGGGTGTGATGTGCTCGCAGGAGCGCAGGCTGCTGAGGAGATGCACTGCAGCGCGCTGTGCCCAGGTTGCAGAGTGCATGGTACAGTTATAGCTGCTGGAAGATCCCAATTAATAGACCATCCAGCCCCGCTCCCTGGTGCCAATACAGGACCATTCCCACCACTCTCTTCTCCCATGTTATGTCCTGTCCTGTCTGAAAGGACTCGAGTGATGGGGCTTCTCCTGCTCCCCTGCAGAGGCTCCTCCACAGCTGGGTGTGAGCTGATTTTTATTTCCCTTTGATTCCCGTCTCCCCTTATTGACTCCTAGTTATATCAATAGGGTTACATGTCTATCCCAGGACTGCCCTTGAGAGCCACCTGGACAGCGGAGCCAGAGTACAATTCAGCTGGCATCCTGCTCAGTCGGGTGGCCCCCCAGACAGCACACAGCACCCAGGCTCTGGTTGCGTGCCGACCACCAGCTCAGTCATGGCTCCATCTGCAGGGCTGGCTTTTGTCTCTAAACTCGGAGATGGGGCTGGGCCCAAATTCTGGATCTAGGACCCCCCCCCCCGAGCCCTGGGGGATTTCAGACCTGGCGCTGACCTTTGTGCCCATCTTGATTTTCGAGTGAACTGTGTGGGACCTGCTTATCTGAGAAACTCTCTCTTCCCAACTGTCCTGCAGAGAGGCTGAGCTGGGCAGGGCTCTTTCTGTCAGATCCTGCTGGGTCTAAACTCCCTAGGACAGGGACTGCATGTGCTCTGGCCGGTGGGCAAGATGGAGGTTCCCTGGCTGCCTCTGCCCAGCTAGGGGGTTTATTGCTTAGTTCGGAGTCCTCGTGAGACGTCCAGTGGTGGGCACCCCAGAGAAATTCCCTATTGGACCACCTTGAGCCCCTCTCTCTCTCTGCCCCAGACATGGGGAGCCTGAATCCACAATGGTGTTTGCATTGGGCTCTCTGGGTAGAAGCACGCTGGCCCCCTGGTGTCTCTGGATGTAGCAGATCATCTGTCATAATCCTGGGAAGAAATATGGAGGTGTCTTTGAGTGGTGTGTGTGTGTGTGGGGTGATAAAGCCTCCTAGCCACAGGATTGGGGTGACCCAGGACCCCTGAGGGGCAGAGCCACATCCCAACCTCATGAACAGTATCACAGCCCGCTGCACTGCCCTGTTTGCTAGTTACCCCTCTTTGGGCATTTTGCTCACAGCCAGGCCAATCTCTGCCTTCAAAAGCGGGTTAGTTACAGCAGCTACCATGGGGCTGCCACAGCAGCAGGTGCTTAGTGGATGTGCCTGAGTGCAGGGAAAATTGGGTTTCTGTCTGGGCTTCGGGAATACCCAGGAGGAATTTGTATTGTGCCATGTAAACCCTATCGGTCTGTCTGTCCATCCGTCTGCCCAGCCCCTCCCACTCTGTCTGTCCTTTTTGTATTAGCACCAATCACTGTGTTATCTGAGCACCACAGATCTAGGGCAAAAGCTAATGAAGCTGTCAATAATAATCCTTAACAGCACTCATTTAGCTCCCTCTATCTCTGTCTCTTTCACTTTCCCCTCCCTTTCTGTCTCTTGCCCTCTTCCTTTCCTTTTTCCCCCTTCCCCCGTCTCAGAGCTTCCCTTTCAGGTCTGGTTTGAAGGGGATCAGCTATTATCTGCAGTCAGCAGCAGAACGACAATTAGTGTTTTCCGGGCGTACCCGTTGCAGACGTTCTGCAGCACCTGGCTGGGAGGAATTTCCTTTCCCTTCCCTGCTTGGCTCCTGGCCTTCCGGAGTCACCCATGTGGGCAGGAATCTCCCCGAGTCTCTCCGGGTGAGCCGCTGGAGGTCCGCCAGCCTGTGGCTTGGTAGGGCTGGCCAGCGAGCGGTGGTGCCGGAGGCAGCAGGGCTGTTCGGGGTGACATGCTACCTGCAGACAGCTCCTGACCTCTCAGAGCAGGGTGTGTGGCTGCTCCGGGTCCCCTCACATCCGATAACCACACGACTCCCTCTTTCCCCGACCTCATGACTGCTGATATCCACCCAGCTCTGCTAGCCGGCTCCCGGGGGTTCCTTCTCCCTGTTCCCCACCCTATCTTTGCTTCTCCGTGGCCTCTGCAGTCCCATTCCTCCGGGGACCTGAGTGTATGGCCGGGGGATGGGGCAGAAGAAGGCCCCTCTCCCCCATCAGGCTGCATCAGCCGGAAGGAGCAGCAATGGAAGGAGACACGCCTGCTGGCGACTGCCCTTTTCTGCCCCCTCAGGCTCCCCGCTCAGGCCCCAGGGACGACGCTCGCTTGGGGCCTGAGCTGAACTCCGGGTGACGCCAGGGAGGAGCTGGCGAGTACCAAGCCCCAGAGTTCCTCTGCTCCCTTTGCCGCTCCCACAGCAGCCCTCCAGGAGCGTGGATCCTGGCCCAGCCCCCTGTGGCTGGGGCAGCCGGGTCCGTTGTTGCCTGGGTGCCATTAGTAATCAAGAGGGCAGGCCAGGTCCCTGAGTGCCGGCAGGGCAAGGATGGTGAGGGGAAAGGGTTTTCCCATTCCTCCCTGCCCCCACAGCACTGCCTGGGCTTAGCGGGGCAGGAATTAGGTCAGTGCTGCTCTGTTGAGACGCACACTGCGATGCTCCCGTGTCGCTAATCGGCACTGGCAGATTGTGCTGCAGGAAAGCCAGGGCTGGCTGTTAATGGGCCACTGCCATATTCCCTGTGTGCACAGGAGGAGACCATGCATGTAATATACGACATGTACCCCATGTGCACAGGGGGAGGCCACGTGTGTAATGTATGCCATGTACCCCATGTGCACAGGGGACGGCCACGCATGGAATGTATGCCATGTGCACCGGGGGCAGCCACGTGTGTAATGTATGCCATGTGCACAGCCACATATGTAACATATGGCATATGTCCCGTGTGCTAAGGGGGAGACCATGTGTGTAACGTTCAGTATGTACCCCATGTGCCCAAGGGAAGGCCACATATACAAATGGCACGTACCTCATGTGCACTAGGGGGAGGGCAAGCGTGTGTTGTATGATGCACACAATGTACATGTACCCTGTGTGCAGACGTGAGAGGCCCCATTGTATATGAATTTAGAGACAAGGAGAATGGAACCTTATCTGCTGAATGTGAGTGGACCCTGTCCTGGGCAGAAGTGCTGGGTCACTGCCCTGGGTGGACGTGATTGGACCCTGTCCCGACGTGATTGGCCCCTGTCCCGGGCTCACGTGTCTGTCACTGCCCTGGGTGGACGTGGTTGGAACCCAGCCTGGGCTGGCGTGCTGCGTCACTGCCTGACTGCACATGCAGCCTCTGCCTTAGGGGTTTGTGATTTATCAGGGGTGGGCCTCAGGGAGAGGCCGGGCATGCCCTCATCCAGCATAGCGCTCTCCGAGGCGGAAGGACGGCCTAGTGGATTGGGAGCCAGACGGGGCCTGGGGAGCCAGGGTTCAATTCCTGATTCAGCCAGAGACTCCCTGCATGACCTTGGTCAAGTCACTTCCTGGGCCTCAGCTCCATGTGAAGTGGGGATGATGCTCCCCTCCTTCCCTAGGGGCTGTGAGGAAAAAATTCACTAACGAGCAAGAGGGGCTCGGCTGCTACCAATGAGGGCCAGACGAGGCCCTGGACAGATAGCGCCATGTACCTGGGGCGTGGCAGGGGCATCCCTGCCGGGGAAAGCTTCCCCCAGCACCAGATCAGAGGCGAGTCCGATTGGTCCCCGTGCGGCTGAGCGGGAAGAGGTTTGCCGCAGTGTGACCTGGGGCGTACAAGCATGGAGCCCAGCAGAGCTGATCTCCCAACAGCCACGGGGAGGTGTTTGACGCGTGTGGGGAGACATGTAATGCAGGAGGAAGTTGCCTAGGCTCCAGCCACAGGCTGTGCCCACAGCATAGCCCAGCCCTATCTGTGGCAACCCTGGCTGGGCAATGCATTTTTTCAGCCCAGGTTGGTGTCATGTTATAACTGCAGGTAGAAACCTGCTACCTCAAACTCCAAAGCCACTGCATTGTGTTCCCAAACCTGGCTGTTTACCTATATAGTTGCCGTCAACCTTCCTAGCATCAGTGCCGTAATTCACAGAAAAGCTGCCCCATCTGAAACACGGTGCTGAGGCCGATAACAGAACACCTCTGATCTTGTCGCCTGTGAGAGCACGCGAGGGGTTATTACAGTAGAGGAACGAAAAGGCCTCCGGACTGATCCTGACACCAGCACATGGCTCAGCCACGCTCTGTTCGGTTTATTGAAGGCACAAGGCACCAAATCTCAGTCAAGCTCCCTTGTCCCCTGTAGATTCGTTAGAATCCAGTGTGGGAAGCAGCCTCTGGGTCCTATGTACTGACTCCAGAACTAACGCAAAAAACCCTCCAGCTACTCTGAGCCCAAACAGTGTTCTCCATATTGGTGGGACACACCATAAACGCAATGGGCAGAAATCCCTTTTCCGCCCAGCGCAAGCAGAGAGCTCACTGGTGCCCTCTGCAGGGGTGTGCGTGTACATGCTGGAGCACATGGCGGGCCCCACAGGCTTAAGCAGAACATGAGCTGGAAGAGCTCAGGGGCCCGTGTAGAGGGGTTTGTTTCGCTTAAGCAGAGGAGCCAAACTGATTCCAGTTCCAGGTGAGAGCGAAGGGGAGAAACCGCGTGACCAAGGCCAGACTCCATAGGGGATGGAGAGCGGCTGCAGATCCATAGCAGAACCGACCTGGAGGCTCATGTACCAGAGCGGCTTCTCTTGTCTAGAACAATGGTCTAGGATCCTACAGGTCTGGCCCCAGACACTGCAGCTTGCAAGGAGGGTCACACAGAGCCTAGGACTATTACTGTAGGATCCTATAGTATGTCGTCATTAGCAGGGGTCTTCCCTGTTGTGATCAAAGAGTGGGTGTGTGTGTGGATGCCGGGGTGGTAGTTTGTTTAGGAGCATAGGACTGGACAGGATCTCCTGGGTCTCTGAGTCCAGTTATTTGCTTTCACAGGACACCTAGTCATACGGTCCTGTTCATGAATGTATCCATTTCAATAGCCCCACCAGTTCACGTGCAGATGACTGGATTTGGACTTAGTCCACGAGTAGCCCCATTGAAGTCAATGGGACTTAAGAACATAAGAACAGCCATCCTGGGTCAGACCAAAGGTCCATCTAGTCTTCTGACAGTGGCCAGTGCTAGGTACTTCAGAGGGAATGAACAGAATAGGGCAATTTCGAGTGATCCATCCCCTGCTGTCCAGTCTCAGCTTCTGGCAGTCAGAGGTTTAGGGATGCCCAGAACATGGAGTTGTGTCCCTGACCATCTTGGCTAACAGCCATTGGTGGACCTGTCCTCTGTTCTCTGTCCTTTGTCCAGTTCTAATATGGTCTTTTTTGAGATGGGGCAACCAGAACTGTATGCAGTATTCAAAGTGTGGGTGTACCATGGATTTATATAGGGGCATTATATTTTCTGTTTTATTATCTATCCCTGTCCTAATGGTTCCTAACATTCTGTTAGCTTTTTTTGACTACCGCAGCACACTGAACAGATGTTTTCAGAGAACTATCCACAATGACTCCAAGATCTCTTTATTGAATGGTAACAGATAATTCAGACCCCATCATTTTATATGTATAGTTGGGATTATATTTTCCAATGTGCATTACTTTGTATTTATCAACATTCAATTTCATCTGCCATTTTCTTGCCAAATCACCCAGTTTTGTGAGATCCCTTTGTAATTCTTTGCAGTCAGATTTGGACTTAACTATCTTGAGTAATTTTGTATCATCTCCAAATTTTGCCACCTCACTCTTTACCCCTTTTTCCAGATCATTTATGAATATGTTGAACAGCCCTGACCCCACTATAGACTACTGGGGGACACCACTATTTACCTCTCTCCATTTATAACTGACCATTTATTCCTGCCCTTTGTTTCCTACCTTTTAACTAGTTATTTATTAATGAGAGGACCTTCCCTCTTACCCCATGACTCCTTACTTTGCTTAAGAGCCTTTGATGAGGGGCTTTGCCAAAGGCTTTCTAAAGATCAAGTACACTATATCCACTGGATCCCCCTTGTTCACATGTTTGTTGACCCTCTCCAAAAATTCCAATACCCATGAGTGAGGCATGATTTCCCTTTATGAAAACCATGCTGACTCTTCCTCAACATATGGTGTTCATCTATGTGTCTGATACTAGTTTCAGTCAATTTGTCTGGTATTGAAGTTAGGCTTATGAGCCTGTAATTGCCAGGATCGCCTCTGGAGCTTGTTTTAAAACTCAGCATCACATTAGCTATCCTCCAGTCTCCAATACAGAAGCTGATTTAAGCAATAGGTTACATACCACGGTTAGTAGTTCTGCAATTTCATAGTTGAGTTCCTTCAGAACCCTTGGGTGAATACCATCTGGTCCTGGTGACTTATTACTGTTTAATTTATCAATTTGTTCCAGAATCTCCTCTACTGACATCTCAATCTGGGACAGTCCTCAGATTTGTCACCTAAATAGAATGGTTGCGGTACATTTAGGTACCAATGACATGGGGAAGGAGAGAAGAGAGGTCCTGGAGGCCAAATAGAATGGCTCAGGTGAGGGAATCTCCCTCACCTCCTCTGCAGTGAAGACTGTTGCAAAGAATTCATTTTGCTTCTCTACAGCTGCCTTGTCTTCCCTGAGTGCTCCTTCAGCACCTTGAGTGTCCAGGGGTACCACTGATCGTCTGGTAGGCTTCCTGCTTCTGATATCCTTTTTTTTTTTTTTTTTGCAGCTAGTTTTTGTGTTTTCTGTTAGTTGCTCTTCAAATAAATTTTTTCTTTGCCCTGCCAAATTATACTTTTACACTTGACTTGCCAGAGTTGTGCTCTTTTCTATTTTCCTGACTGGGATTTGGCATCCAATTTTTAAAGGGTGTGTTTCTGTCTCTGAGCACCTCTTTTCCTGTGTTGTTTAGCCATGGTGGCATTTTTTTGGTCCTCCTCCTTTTCTTTTAAATTTGGGTACACATTTCATTTGAGCCTCTATTATGGTGTTTTTAAAACGTTTCCATGCAGCTTGCAGGCATTTCACTCTTTTGACTGTTCCTTTTAATTTTCATTTAACTAGCTTCTTCATTTTTGTGCAGTTCCCCTTTTTGAAGTTAAATGCTACTGTG
Organism: Lepidochelys olivacea; assembly: GCF_965140295.1. Lineage (NCBI taxonomy): Eukaryota > Metazoa > Chordata > Testudines > Cheloniidae > Lepidochelys > Lepidochelys olivacea. The sequence continues at coordinate 267,463,972 of NC_140412.1, read as the reverse complement.
GTGGGGTTCTTTGGTATTTTTCCCAAATAAGGGGAAATTTAATTAAGGATGATTTAACGTTTAAGGATGTTAACTTTAATTATATTATGGTCACTGTTACTGAGTGGTTCAGTTATCATCACCCCTTGGATTAGATCCTGTGCGCCACTTAGGACTAAATCAAGAATTGGCTCTCCCATTGTGGGTTCCAGAATTAGCTCCAAGAAGCAGTCATTAATGGTGTCTAGACATTTTATCTCTGCATCCCGTCCTGAGGTGACATGTACCCAGTCAATATGGGTGCAGTTGAAATCCCCCATTATTATTGAGATTTCTGTTTTTGCAGCCTCTCTGACCTCCCTGAGCATTTCCTAATCACCATCCTAGTCAGATGGTTGGTAGTATATTCCTAGTGCTATACTCTTATTATTCAAGCATAGAATTTCTGTCCATAGAGATTCTATGGTACAGTTCAATTCAGTTAAGATTTTTACTATATTTTACTCTATTCTTTCTTTAACACATAGTGCCATAGTTCCTACATATTGTGTATCCTGGTATTACCATGTCCCATTGATTATCATCATTCCACCAAGTTTCTGTGATGCCTATTATATCAATATCTTCATTTAATGCCAGGCACTCTAGTTCGCCCATTTTAGCACTTACACTTCATAAGTGCTTGTAGAAGACTATCAATATTTTGTGGGCTGCCTTCCTGTGATGTATTTCAATAGGACTCTCTTTCGTTGACTGTTTCTCTTCAGTTGCCACTTGCACGTTATCAACTTCCTTCCTCTCCTCTTTACTAGGATATAGGGAATCCCCATTAATAGATCCTCCCCTAAGGGATGTCTCTGTCCGAACCATGTGCTCCTCCACACCTGTTGGCTTTTCCCCAGCCCTTAGTTTAAAAATTCCTTTGTGACCTTTTTAATTTTACATGCCAGCAGTCTGGTTCCATTTAGATGGAGTCCACTTTCCCTATACAGACTCCTCCTTTCCCAAAAGGTTCCCCAGTTCCTAATAAACCTAAATCCCTCTGCCGAATACCATCACCTCATGTACGCATTGAGACCCTGCAGTTCTGCCTGTCTAACTGGCCCTGCACGTGAAACTGGAAGCATTTCAGAGAACGCTACCATGGAGATCCTGGTCTTTGATCTCTTACCTAGCAGCCTAAATTTGGCCTCCGGGACCTCTCTCCTCTCCTTCCCCATGTCACTGGTACCTAAATGTACCGCAACCACCGGCTGCTCCCCTGCACTGCAGATAAGTCTATGTAGATGTCTTAAGAGGTCTGCAATCTTCGCACCCTGCAGGCAGTTCACCATGCGGTTCTCCCGGTCATCACAAACCCAATTCTTTACATTTCTAATAATCAAATCCCCCTAGTAACTGGGGTCCCCTCCCCCAGGGGGGTATCCAAGTGTGAGAGGACACCATGATGTCAGCTGGAAGGAGAGTTCCAACTATGGGCTCATTTTCCTCCGCTCCAGGTGGTTGATCTCCTTCCCCAGGACTTTCATCCTCCTCAGCAGCACAGAGGTTGTCGGACAGGGGGGAACCACTCTGCTGTGCCCTGGAAAGTCTCCTCTGCGTACTTCTTTGTCTCCCTTAGCTACTCCGGTTCAGCTGCTCCGGGCTCAAGAGCCCGTCCTCGGTCTCTGAGGGCCATGAACTGCTAGTACGGTAGGCCCACATACGCCACCTGCCCACAAGGCAGGTAAATGTATGTGCTGCATTCAGTGCACTCAACTGGATACCGCCCTCTCTGCTGCCGGACTCTGCCTGCGCTATTTTTATTCTTGCAGGGGTTTGTTTGGTTTATTTGTTTCTTTTTGGGGCGGGGGGTGGAGGGATATGACTAGTCCAAGTTTAGAGACTATTTGTTAGGTGTATCTGGCTCTCCCGCTCCCTGTCTAAACTCCCTTGCAAACCTCCCCTTTTCGCTAGCTCCTCTGGTCGCCTACCAGCTGGCTTTTGAAACCCCTGACAGAACGAGGAGTAATGGTCTCAAGTTGCAGCGGGGGAGGTCTAGGTTGGATATTAGGAAAAAACTTTTTCACTGGGAGGGTGGTGAAGCACTGGAATGGGTTACCTAGGGCCATGGTGGAATGTCCTTCCTTAGAGGTTTTCAAGGTCAGGCTTGACAAAGCCCTGGCTGGGATGATTTAATTGGGGTTAGTCCTGCTTTGAGCAGGGGGTTGGACTCGATGACCTCCTGAGGTCCCTTCCAACCCTGATATTCTATGATTCTGTGTTCTACCGGAGCTAGACCAGTTCCCATAAGCCGTAGAAAGAGACACATTCCCCCTCCCAAGTCACTGATCATCCAACTAGGGCAGAGACACAGGACAGCAGTGTGGGCACATGGAGGATGAGGCTGGGGGCTTGGGGCCGGGAGATGGAAGCCATGCAGCTCTGGGTGGGAGAAGGAGAGCAAGGGAGTGGTAAGGGAGGAAGGTAAGGCTACAGGACAAGGAAGCGCGTAGGGGTAGGGAGGTAAAAGTGAGCAGCGGGAGAGGTCAGGATTATGGCAGGACCTTGAAGGGGCGGACAAGGAGCTTGGTTAGCTGCTGGGAGAGGCACGGAGGGGTTCACATGGCTGGAGCAGTGGCGTGCTGGACAGACTGGGGGTGGGATGTGGCGGGGATAGACAGGAGAGGGTTACAGGAGTTGAGGTGGCCAGCCTGGGGGTCTGAAAGCCAGAGCCTGTTTGTATGGGGCTGGCGCGTGTAGTGCTCAGAGCTCACCGGTCCAGGGATGGTGAGGGGAGGGCCCATCTGAGGCACACTGTCTCTGGTAGATCGGACCCCACGGGTGGCCCTAGCAACCTACACGTGGCCCTTTAGCCCAGATGCTCACAACACAGGCAGATGGTTTCCAGAACAGGTGAGAGCCCATGTCCAGGAGCGTGGGGGCCCTCCGGTGGGGTGGGGATACGCTGCTCTTGGGTGCACTCTGGTGTCCTGGCTGAGCCCCTCACTTTAGCCCCCTGGCCGGCATGATGTTCCTGTGCTGTTAGACATTTATCTTTCACCAGTCAGTGGGGCTGCTTTTCCCCTTTGTCCAGAATAGGTTTGGGGCCCTGTACCCAAAGGAATCAGGGCAGAAATTCCCACCCATCACTGCCGGGATTCTGGGGGGTGCTCCTTAGATGGGGAGAGCTTGTGTCGCCCTTGGATGTTGCCTTCCCCACGCCCCAAGGAGACGTGACCGGCTCTAGTGACTGACTGGCTTTCTCAAAGGGAACCTATGAGGCAGCTGAGGGCTTGGGCCAGCCAGGGCTTGAGATTGCCGGAGACAGCTGGGCACAGAGCAGGCGAGCATGGAGCAGGCTGCTCTGTGACCAGCCCAGCACATCCTCTTTCTGATACAGCACCACAAGTCCTCAGACAGCCCCTGTCCCCCTGCCTGCTCGGCTGTTGCCTTGTTAAGGTTCACACCTCAGTTCTCCCCTATCTGAACCTCCGTCTCCTCTGCTGGCCACTGGATCCGAGGAGACAAGCTAGAGATGGGTCCCCTAGAGCAGGGATGGGTAAACCACAGGCCACGTCTGGCCCATCAGACCTTGTAATCTGGCCCTCAAGCTCCCACCGGGCTCGGGGGCTTGCCTCATTCCACATGTGCCGTGGCTCCACGCAGAACCGCTTGGCCGCGCCTCTGCGTAGGAGCTGGAGGATGGACATGCTGCTGCTTCTGGGAGTTGCTTGAGGTAAGCACCACCTAGAGCCTGCACCCCGACCCCCTCCCGTGCCCCAACCTCCTGCCCCAGCCCAGATCCCCCTCCAGCCCACCGAACCCCAGGCTGGAGCATCCTCCTGCACCCCAACCCCCTCATCCCCAGCCCCAACCCTGAGTCTGCACTCCCAGCCGGAGCCTCACCCCCCACTGCACCCCAACCCCCTGCTCCAGCCCAGAGACCCCACCCGCACTCTCAGCCCCGCAGCCCCAGCCTGAAGCCCCCTCCCCCGCACCCCAATCTCCTTCCCCAGTCCAGAGCCCCCTCCTGCACTCTGAACCCCTCATTTCTGGCCCCACCCCAGAGCCCGCACCCCCAGCCAGAGCCCTCATCCCCTCCCATAGCTTAACCCCCAATTTTGTGAGCATTCATGGCCCACCATACAATTTCTGTATCCCGATATGGCCCACAGTCAAAAATGTTTGCCCACCCCTGCCCTAGACCATCTCCCTTGACCGGTGCAGGAGCACCCCCTGCAGTCCATTCTCCAGGCCTGTCCTTGATCTCTTGCCCCAGAGCTCCCTTTTGCCCCCACTGCTCACAGCTTTCCCAGCTCGTTGGGCCCCGACATGTGCAGCAAGCATGTACAGAAGAGCGCTGTCCCCCGCCCCTCTCCGGGGGAGGCAGGACTGTCTGGGTTCTCTGCTAGGCTCTGGCACAGGCTCGCTGTGTGCCCCGGGGCAAGCCATGCGAATTCTGTGTGCCTCGTTTCCTCTGTTCTGTGTGCAGTTGGGGTGCTAACCTCTCACGGGACGGTGAGCTCAGTTCCTGCAGGTTTGTACAGTGCTGTGAGGTCCTCACAGGGTGCTAGGGGAGGGTACAGTTTTATTTATTATTGCTAAACTCTTCCGCGTCGGCCTCCAGTTTATTCCAGGACCCGGCTCCACCCTGCCCTCCTTGATTCTACATCCTTCCAAGGACTTGCTCCAGCTGATTTCATTGACGTCCCCTCTCTGCTACCCCAGCTCCCTCTGTCAATCTAGTACCAGCTGTGTACCACTCCTGAGCCTTCTCCTCTGCAGCTCAGGCCATCTAGAACAGCCTCCCGGTACCTAGGCTTCATTTGCCAAATCCCTTGCTTGTAGCCCCCCCGGCTGTGTATGGGTTAACCCTGCAATGTTGTCTGGGATCCATTGGGCATGAAAGCTGCTAGGCCGTCGAGCTGCATGCTGAGGTTTATTGCATTGAGCGTTGTGTTTATTAGTTGTCTGGAGTGCCACAAAAGAGCGGCACATCAGTGACTCACAAGGAAAGGCTCCCACTCCAGGAGACTTCAGCCAACAGTTCTCAGACACTGGTAATGTGAGGCATTTTCATCCAGACCCAGGCACGTGGGCTTGGCAACCAGAGCCCCCATTAACTCCAGTGATCAGCTTTCGTTCAGGGACTGAACTGTGGAGGGAGAAGCCTGACTTTAGACACCTGGGTTGGAGCAAGCTGGTCCAGAGACGCCCTGCACCTATGGGGCGGGGGGGGAGGGGGGGAGAGAGTGGGTGTGGGTGTAGGGGGCATAAGTAAGGGCACAGTGAGGGCAGTGGCTTCAGCAGATGTTACTGAGCATGCTCAGTCTGTGTGAGCATGCTCAATACAAGCCAAACAGTTAAATCCAGGGGGGTGGGGGGGCACATGACTCCCTCCCACCATGCCTCACCTCTGAGCTGGTCTTAGGGGCTATGAAAAGGCGTCTCCCCTGCCCTAGGCAACACTTCTGCAGGCATCCGCCCCGCCCTTAGGAACCATTTCCTCATACTCAGATGCCGTCCCCCTTTTCTTGGTGTAATCCTTATTCCTCCTGGGGAGACCCCCGCGGAGCACCCCGAAGAATCCCTCGCCCTCCTTGGCGTTCACAGCCTTCAGCCACTTGTAATCTCTGTGCTTAGCCTAGCCAGCCACGTTGTCTGGCCTGTAAATCCTTCAGCTGCTTGTCTCCGTCTCCCTGGGTGCTGTGGGCTGATGGGACTCTTCCCTCCTGCTTGGTGACCTGGTGCCTAGGGAGCCCCCTGCGGTTTTGGCTTTGACTGCCCCTCGCTTATCCTGCAAATCCCTTTCCTACCCAGCTCTCGGCATGTCCTGCTGGCGTTTGCTGAGCGGGCCCCTAACTGGTGGCATGGGTCCCGTTGCAGGTGCAACACCCAGGATTACATCTGGCACAAGGGGATTCGCTGCGAGTCCATCATCACCGACTTCCAGGTGATGTGCGTGGCCGTGGGCTCGGCAGCACTCGTGGTCCTGCTGCTCTTCATGATGACTGTCTTCTTCGCCAAGAAGCTCTACCTACTCAAGACTGAGAACAACAAGCTGCGCAAGACCAAGTGAGCGGCCTGGGGAGCGGGCAGGGGGCCTGGCGGGGAGGGCAGGGAGAGAGCCGCATGGGGAGAGGGCTGGCAGGATGCGGGAGGTAGTGGGAAGGAGCCCAGCTGGCAGCTCACAGGAGAGGGTCCATGTGCTAATCAGCTTGTACCGTGCCCACCTGGGGCCCCACAGGAGCTGACCTGTCTGCTAGCTTAGAGGGAGTATGCTGGTCAGGAGAGCACATGCAGCTAACCTGGAGAGGGGCATCCACTTGTCTAACCCATGGGGAGTGGGAGGGTACCTGAGCACATGCCAACCGGCCCATGGGATGCCAGTGAAAAATGGAAGGGCACCTACCTGCTGTCCAAGGGGAGTGACTGCCTGCCAACCCCCAGGGGGCATTTCTGTCCCCTGGCCCTGCCAGCTGGGGGGTGACACTGTGGAACAAGAAAGCTGGCTGTTTTTAGGCCATCTCTGCTCCCACCTTTGGCCCAGTTGTCCCCAGTGTCCGTCCTGACCCACAGCGGTGGAGCAAAGGACTGGCATGTGTGCATACGTGCCTTTCATCCAGCAAGGTCCCCACATGCCATGCACCTGCTGTTGAAGTGCAGCCACCTCTGGGGTGGGACACAGCAGTTATAGAGACAGTTATAGAGTCTGAGGCCAGAAGGGACCACCGGATCATCTCATCCGACCCCTGGTATGTCACAGGCCACCAGCACCGCCCTGCACCAGCACACTAAACCCAACCACCAAAGTATGGCAGCCCTAAGGACACGCCGCATGTGCCACAGGGGGACAACTGGCAAGCCGGAGGCGAGGTTGGACAGGGCACAGCAATACTGTGCTGCAGATTAGGACAGGAATGACACTGTCCTGTTGAAATGTCCGGGGCAAAATGTGAGGTTTGAATGTGGCCAGAGCCCTGTGGCTGGACTCCCCTAGAACAGCCTGCAGCCAGCCAGTGTTTGGGCTGCATTGGAAACTCTTGGGGTGTTGGTACTTTCCGTGCTCCTGGGAACCCCTTTCCTAGCGAGGGATCAGTGTGAGCAGAGAGCAAGGCACTGCCCTGCGTCTGGCTTTCACAGCGTGTGCTGACTAAGCCCAGCTAAGGGGGTGCTTGAGCTGGGAAAGCCTAATCTGTGTTATAAGAAGCACACGGGGTCTTGTATAAGAGAGAAGGCAAATACGCCATAATTATTAAAAATACAACAGTTAGCCTATGCTTTTTCACTCACACACACATACACAACGTGCACACAGTCCTGCCAGTTGATGTTTTTATAGTTACCAGTCTGTTGTAGCTCGAGTCAATCTAATGGCCAGTTAGATTGAACATGAGTGAGGAGCTGGGCTCTGTCGGTCGCGATCCGATACTCCGAGGTTTTGGCAGGACTGAACCCAGAGTTCCATGGCAAAACACCCCATCTTTATAGTTGTAAATTCCCATTTGAGTCCACACATTTTGCAATGTCATACTGTAATCATTAGTCTTTAAGTGGTGTTAATCTTGGGGTTTTCTGCTGTTATCATTTGATGGTTATTGTCGGGCTTCCCATCGTTATCTCCTATTTGTTGTCTTGCCTTCGGGGGTGCCTGCCTCACCTCTGAGGTTGTCAATGCTGCTAACATGTTTAGCATCGGATACAATGGATGTTTTCTGATTGTCTCCTGGTGTTTCCAAGTCTCTCACTTTTCTTGACCATCTGGACATTTGTAATGGCTTTCATACCTTATCTTTTCCTGATGCATGCATTCCTCATTCACACAAACAATCTCTCACAGAGAAGACAGCAGTATTTTATATTCAGCAGAATACATTGTAAATTAAACTTCACTAAATCTTGTGGTCAAAGTGTCGTCGCACAGCAGGGTGTAGGGAGCGTCTCAGTGCCCCAGTCCCATCAGGAGTCTATCGGGAATGGTGTCGCACAGCAGGGTGTAGGGAGGTCCCCAGTGCCCCAGTCCCATCAGGAGTCTATCAGGAATGGTGTCGCACAGCAGGGTGTAGGGAACGTCCCAGTGCCCCAGTCCCATCAGGAGTCTATCGGGAATGGTGTCGCACAGCAGGGTGTAGGGAGGTCCCCAGTGCCCCAGTCCCATCAGGAGTCTATCGGGAATGGTGTCGCACAGCAGGGTGTAGGGAACGTCCCAGTGCCCCAGTCCCATCAGGAGTCTATCGGGAATGGTGTTGCACAGCAGGGTGTAGGGAGCGTCCCCAGAGCCCCAGTCCAATCAGGAGTCTATCGGGAATGGTGTCACACAGCAGGGTGTAGGGAACGTCCCAGAGCCCCAGTCCGATCAGGAGTCTATCAGGAATGGTGTCGCACAGCAGGGTGTAGGGAGCGTCCCAGAGTCCCAGTCCCATCAGGAGTCTATCGGGAATGGTGTCACACAGCAGGGTGTAGGGTGGTCCCCAGTGCCCCAGTCCCATCAGGAGTCTATCAGGAATGGTGTCACACAGCAGGGTGTAGGGAGGTCCCCAGTGCCCCAGTCCCATCAGGAGTCTATCAGGAATGGTGTCACACAGCAGGGTGTAGGGAGGTCCCCAGTGCCCCAGTCCCATCAGGAGTCTATCGGGAATGGTGTCGCACAGCAGGGTGTAGGGAGGTCCCCAGTGCCCCAGTCCCATCAGGAGTCTATCGGGAATGGTGTCGCACAGCAGGGTGTAGGGTGGTCCCCAGTGCCCCGATCCCATCAGGAGTCTATCGGGAATGGTGTCACACAGCAGGGTGTAGGGTGGTCCCCAGTGCCCCAGTCCCATCAGGAGTCTATCGGGAATGGTGTCACACAGCAGGGTGTAGGGTGGTCCCCAGTGCCCCAGTCCCATCAGGAGTCTATCAGGAATGGTGTCGCACAGCAGGGTGTAGGGAGGTCCCCAGTGCCCCGATCCCATCAGGAGTCTATCAGGAATGGTGTTGCACAGCAGGGTGTAGGGAGCGTCCCCAGAGCCCCAGTCCCATCAGGTGTCTCAGGAATGGTGTCGCACAGCAGGATGTCGGGAGGTCCCCAGAGCCCCAGTCCCATCAGGAGTCTATCGGGAATGGTGTCACACAGCAGGTTGTAGGGAGGTCCCCAGTGCTCCGATCCCATCAGGAGTCTATCGGGAAACACAGCAGGGTGTAGGGAACGTCCCAGAACCCCAGTCCCAGCTGCAGGCCCTTGCACTGTTTCCCCATGCAACATGCGTTCATCCACCCACCAAGGCATTCCCCAGGGCGCAGGAGGCAGTGGCTGGGTTGGTAGTGGTGCCGAGTAATGGGACAGCCCCATGAGATGCAGCATTGGGCTCCCGCCCGGCGCAGCTTCACACTCCAGAGCCCTGCGGAATCCCTGCCAGCGCCCGTGACTTATGCAGGGAGCCGGCGCGCTGGGCAGAGGGCTGTGTGGCCGGTGAGCTGGAACAGTTTCGTCCGTCACTGTTATTCTCATCAGCTCGTAAATTTCCCGGGTGAAATCCCAGACGTGCGTAGCAGTAAGCGAGCCCCAGGAGCAGGCTCTTCCCCCTCACTGTGAACAGCCTCAGCAGGGAGGGCATTGGGATCAGGCAGGAGGCGTCGTGGGGTGTCTCTGAGTCCCTCTGGCTTGGGCTTGTGACCATCTCAGCAGGCTGAGGTCTCTGCTAGTAAACAGAGTCTGGGTGGGAAACCTCCCAGAAAAACCCCAGTGGTGGGGGTGGGTCAAAAGATGATGCACTTACCGCTGTCAGTACTGAAGCAATGCCCTATCTGGTGCTAGGGGGCGCTATGCTGCGGGAGGTGCCGCCTTTTGAATCAGCCATGAAACAGGTGCTGACAATTTGTGACTATTGAAGATCCCTTGGCATTTTTTGGAAGAGTTGGGGTGTGACCCCCCCAGTGTCCTAGTCGGAGTCCAGTCTAGATAATTAGATTCTGCCTCTCTAAATCCTCTGGCAGTGTTAACTGGAGAAAGTATTCTTCACGTCTCGTCCAGGCTGTTGGATAGTGTTGCTGTGTGCTGTTCATCAGCTGATGCCGCCCACCCCAGAGGTGGCTGCATTTCAGTGAGTGGGCGCTTTGGAGTCTTGAGCTGCAAGGCTTTATAGAAAGGTCATTCATCACTGTTACCCTGCAACATTTTTAATAATTTAACATTCTTTATAAACATTAAGTAATTAATCTTCATGGCCCCCATGGGAGTTGGAAGTTATTAAACTTCTCTGGTCTAAATTATGCAGGAGATGAGATAAAGATGAGCCCGTCCAACCTTAAGATCTATGATTCCCAATGTTAAAGATGGAGAAACTGAGGCACAAGGCAGCAAAGACACTTCTGCAGCAGTTTGTGTCATCACTGGGCTTAGAACCCAGGAGTTCCTGACTCCCATTGTTGGGCTCAGACTTGTAGCCCACACTGCCGCTTGCTACTTGTCTCTTGGGCAAAGGGCTGTGTGCCAAGCCATACATCTGTTAGGGGTGGCTCTCAGCATGTGTTAGCAGGGTAAAGGGATGGGGCAGCCTTACCACTTCCCCAGCCCCAGTGAGTTCTGGAGCGCAGGAAAACAGCCTCCCCAAAAATGATCCCAGCTCCTCAAGAGAGACCCAACTGAGCTTTGCCTTTGCATGCCCAGACTGTAGATGCATGTTACTCTCTGCCCTGAAGAGACTGGAGAGGAACAAACTGAGCCAGCTGCTGGAGTCACCCCCTGATCCCGTGAGCATCCATTTGTTGGCTTTGTCGACCTCTGATTATACCCCCAAGCAGCGCGGTGCTGGAGTGCAAAGGCTCATAGAATCCCCACTGCCCGCGATGGACGAGCTCAGCTAGAAAAAAGAACAGGAGTACTTGTGAAGTGAGCTGTAGCTCCCGAAAGCTTATGCGCTAATAAATCTGTTAGTCTCTAAGGTGCCACAAGTCCTCCTTTTCTTTTTGCGGATACAGACTAACAAGGCTGCTACTCTGAAACCTGAGCTCAGCTAGATTCCCATCCCCCTGGGCCAGGCAGGAGGGCTCCCTAAGGAGTGGTTAATTAATGTTTGTAAAGTGCCTAGTGTCTTTATTAGGAAGTGCTTTGCACTGCCTGGTTTGAATGTCCCAAGCGATGGGGGGGCTCACCTGACTTCCCCCGGGAGCCTATTCCACAGCCCAGTCTCGCCAGTCACGCCTCTCTCCTAACACTCGGCCTCATTTTTTCCCTTTCTTAATTTCATCCCATTGTTCCAGCTGGTGCCCCACAGCCCCTGCAGCCTGTTCATTAGGCCCTCTCCCTCCATGGTGGGTGCACCCCACAGGATCATGCAGGCTCTTCTCGCGCATTCCGCCAGGGCTAGACGTCGTCAGCTCTTCGTCCCAAAGAGCCCAGCAAACTCCGCAGTGCACAGGACATGTTAATTGTTTCAGCCCTCCCAGAAATGCAGCCAGCTCTGGAGTGATGCTGAGTAGCTGTTAACAGCGCAGAGCAACATGGCAGAACAGTGTAGCGCAGGCAGTGAAGTATTCAGCAGCGAGTGAATCACAATCCTTGGCACTTCATTAGCACTCTTCACATCTTCAGAGCACTTCACAGGCAGTAACCATTTTTGTAACCCCCATCACTGAGGTCATTAAAGATTATTCCCATTTTACAGATGGGGAAACTGAGGCATTGAGGGGACATGATTTACCTTAAAGCTATGAAGAGGGTCATTTTCAGAGCAAAGTTTAATCCGCACGATTTCCTAGCTCCGTAGTCTTGTGAGCTAACCCCTCAGCCATGCTGACTCTCGGCTTGAAACACAAGAGGAGATTAAGAGGAGCGGGATATACATTTCTTCCATTTGAATTTAGCCAGGACACTCAGGGTTCTCACCCCAGCCCCTGCACAATGAGACCCAGGGTTATTAATGAGCAGAGATGGCCAGGCCCCTGGGTTTCTGCAACTGTCCACAAAGTAGCCGAAAGGTACGAGCTCACACGTGCTTGCCAGCCTGCACTCGACTCCATGCTTATATGCACCCACCTTCTGCGGCCCTTTGGGATGAGGCCCTGATGCAGATGTGGGTGGAGGTGGCATAGTGGGGGTGACCCTGGGGAATGGTATCCCCTCTCCCCACTGCAGGGAGCTGGCTGGCTGACTGGTGCCCATTCAGGGCTTGGGATTCTCATTGGGATGAAAGAGGCTCTGTAAATTGGAGTTGCTCCTTTCAGATCTAAATCCAAGCTCTAAGGGAGCCCAGCTGCCGGGATCGGTGCCTAGCTGCTGCCCCTCTGATCCATGCCTGGGCAGTCTGGGAACGCCTTGGACTCTCCCCGCTGAATGACTGGGGGGTCATGAGGCCAGCCTGCGGGTCAGCACATGCTTGCAGCACGTTTCTCTCATTCACCAGCACGAATGCAAATGAGTCAGGCCCCGGGCCCTGCCTGAATGCACAGCCACAAAGCGGGCATCCCTTCCGCCCCTCCTCCGGGGAGGCGAGGAAAAGAGCTTTGCAAAGCCCTCAGCAGCTGCTGCTCTGCATGGGGCTTCTTAGCCTGGCAGCAGCAGATGGTGTTTTGTCCGTTCCCAGGGCCAGGAGCCTCTGGGGGGAACCCGAAGGGACAGATTCCACCAGTCACCATCCCCTGGGCCTCAGGTCACCCGCGGGGGGGAGGAGGGGATGCTGGCCATCAGTCCAGCAGCTTCACCCTGGCTGCTTCGCCTTTCCTGTGTGGACGTGCATGGAGGGGTATGCACCAGAGAGGGGTGTGTGCACGCTTGTGAGGGGTGGCACAGCAGGCGTGGAAAGAGTGTGCTAGTGTCCTGGGGGGGGGGGGGAGGAGTGCACACCAGTGTCCATGGAAGAGTGTGCAGTGGGGGGGTGGGGGGACATATGTCTACATCAGGGCAGCTGCCTGTTGAGTACCCCGCCTTGTGGCCAGAGGCAGTTTTGCAGCAGCCTGCCTCTGTTTCCCCTAAAGATCTCCACAGTCTTTCTCATGGCTCATAGCTCCCCTCCCCTCCCCCCCACAGAAACTATTCAAAACAATTTGCAGGCCACAACACGAAGGGTCACACTCAGCTCTGGCTCTTCTGCCCCAGTCTGCTCCGCACAAAGCGACCCCCCTCCCAGCGCTTTCTAGCCGGAGCTCGGCCTTCCGGCCTTCTCCTGCTGCCCACCACCCGCTGTTCTGAGGGAGAAGGCAGGCAGCAGATCTACTGCCCTTCTGCCGAGACCTCCTTCCAGCTGGCCTGCCCCACCCTGTCCTGGGCCCTGAAAAGGAGGGTGACCTGGGTTTTCCCATCCCACTACTAATTCCCCGGGGCTGCTTCCTCTCCTCCAGCTTCTGCCATTTCCTGAGCCACTGTTCATTCTATTGTTCCTGGAACGGGTTCTTCTGGGCCTTTCTAGGCTTAAAGGGCCAGTGCGCCCGTTACTGTGCCCACGAGCCGGTATAGGTGCACGCAGGTGCACGCCCGGTCTAATCGGTGGAGCTGTGCGTGCAGCATAGCGTGTGCGGGGACACTAGTGTGTGCAGCGATGCGTTCAAATTAACGTAGGATGGGGGGGGGGTGAGCAAACGGGCATGCGGGCTGGCTTGGGAGGGTGCCAGGCGAATGAATGTGTGCAAATGGGAATAGAGGTAAGGGTGCAGACGAGTGTGTGTGTGTGAGAGTGTGCGTGCATTTGTCCGTATACCAGTGTAGCTGTGTGCACAGGCCAGCATGTGTGAGTGTGACCGTGGCCAAGGTCCGCGTGGGCAGCGTGTGGGGACGGGACTCCAGGCGATGTCACTAACACGGCCCCATCTCCGGCGCTGCCTGTCCCGCTCCCTGCTGTGAGGGGGCGCGTCCCTGGCGTGAGGCGCCTCCTCGCTGGACGGTGCTGTCACTCTGTCCTCGCTAGCGTGCATGAAGCAAAGGCCTCTGGGAAGGTGCTGGGGGTGAGACGGGTGGAGGGCCAGGGCAGGAGGATGTGGGAGTCGGGCGTCGGAGGGGAGGGTTGATTGGCTCGGCATGTGCTCCTCGCTGTGTCGTGACTGTGCTCATGGGGCCTGTTGACTAATAGCCACTGGCTAGCATGTACATATGTATTATCCTCATAATTCTTCCCACAGTATCTATATCCCAAGCATTTAAATATACATATTGTACTTATGGAGGCCCATTTGGCCTGCCCCTGTGTCATAAGCCTGAACATTGATGCTAAGAATCCCATAATTCTTTGCATTGGCTGAGGTAGGCCTTGGCTTGACTGGATAGGCAAACTGTCGGTATCAGGACAGCTGATTATGTCTTCAGAACAACAGGAAAGGAGCTGCCCACACAGACCACGGTGGTGCTTTCATCCCCCATAGCACCTGTAATGTACGTATGCGACTCAAAGCTAAGGGTACGTTCCCCCCCGGGGTACATGGGGCACACCAGGCTACCAGCACAAACATGGCGAAAGCTGACTAACTGAATGACGGATGCGGTACCTTTTCCTAGTAAACAAGTAGGGTCTGAAAGGCTGGCTTCAGGGCGTGGCTTTGGGCAGCCCGCCTTCGCCGTAAGGTGAATGGAACGTCGCTGCATGGGACGGCTCTTCCGGGGCCCGTATCGCGTAGAACCTTTTCCCTGTACCATACTAATCAGTGTGATATTTGGTCTCTTGAGTATATTTCCTAACTGAAGTGTGGCCAAGCAATTGACTGTACAACTGATCACCAGGCTGCTGACCTCTCTCCGTTTGTGTCTCCTCTCCCCGCTGGCAGGTACCGAACGCCGTCTGAGCTCCACAATGATAACTTTTCCCTGTCCACGATTGCCGAGGGCTCCCATCCAAATGTAAGGAAACTTTGCAACACCCCATGTAACCTCTCCCCTCATGCCCGTGCATTGGCTTACTATGATAACGTTATCTGTCAGGTAACTCGTCTTCTTCATGTCTCCGTCTTCTGCATGCCTCCCCCTCCCCACAGCCTGCGCTGGCCAGGGGCTGCTTCAGAGCGCACATGCAGAGCCATGGCACAGAGATCGGGGGTCCTGCGGCTAGTGGTGCCAATAGGCTGGCACTGGATGGGGCTGTGATGAAACCCCCTTGCCCATCTGCACAGGCCTGGCCCTGGGAGCAGTGCAGAGGGGAGCAGAGGTGTAGGTGACTCCCAGGCCCCTGTGATAGGCTGCCCAGCAGGACGTGGCAACATGGCATGGACTGTAACCCCACCCATGAGTGTTGGGAGCCTGGGCAGGAGCCTGCAAGGCAGGACAGAGCGTGGGAGCCAGGAGGAGTTTCAGGTTTGAGGAGAGGGCATGCAGGGGCTGAAGATGTTGGAGGTTCATGCAGTAAGGAGGGAGCCAGCAACATGGAGGGGCCGTGGGGAGGGAATGCAGAGTTCAGAGCCCTGCAGGGGCGGGAAAGGGTTTGCCAAGGGTGGTTACTGGCTCCAGGGGGGCTGTCCAGCAGGCCGGGGCCATGGACTCACTCTGGGGACCCTGACACAGACATGGGTCTGAGTGGGGCTGCCACCTGCTGAGGTTTTCCCAGGACTGCCCTGGGCAGTGTGGAAGGGTGCTCAGCACCCACTGCAAGCCAGCCAGCCAGTGTTGTGGGCTTGGGACCATCCCAGATCTCCCGGTACTTCGTACCTCAGAGGTGGCAGCCGTAAGCCCGAGTGAAGCTGCCAGGTGGAACGTCCTGCTCTCCCTCCCGCCTTCTCACTGGCCCCTCTCCTGGGGCAAAACCCAGCACAGCGATGGAGGGAGTGGGGAGAAATCCCCATTTCCCCACCCCTGTTCCCTGACACTGAGCGAGGCCCCTGATCTGCACAGGCTCTGGGAGCTCGCCCTGCTGGAGCGGGACCCCCTGCTGGCCTGCGCCTCACACTCTGAAGCAGCCTGTCCAGTCAGCCAGTCCAGTCAGCGTCTCCCCCTGTTGCTCACTTCGGCTTCTTCCCCTGCCCTCCCTCTGTCGTGTCCATGCTCACGTGGGAGGGCTGTGCTGGCCTGGATGGCAGGACGACATGGCTTGTCTGTGTGCGTCTCTGTGTGTCTGTGTGTGTCACTCTCTCCAGCAAAGTGCAGTGGGGCCTGTGAGGGTCTGAGACTCTGTCTGGGGAAAACCCTATCCCATGTCTCGGGACCTCGCTGGCTGTGTCATGGGGGGTGGACCCTGAGAAAGGGACAAAGTCCCCAAGGCATGGGCGGGGGGGACTCTGAGCCTTGGGTGTTGTACATGGAAACAGGGTCTCAAGCCCTCAAATGGGCAACACAAAGCCCTGAAATGGGAGAGGCTGAGTTGACTCATGACACGGGAGATGCTGTGGGACCCAGCACCCCCAACTGTGGGGCATTGTGGGAACCATGCCCTGAACTGCAAGGCATTGTGGGACCCTCTGTGTGTGGGACACAGTGCCCCCAACCGTAGGACTTTGTGGGACCCTCTGAGTGCGAGATATTGAGGGACCCTGTGTCACCATGGGTGGGACATTGCAGGGTCCTGCCCCTCCATATCTGGGATGATGTGGGTCACTGGTCACTGAAATCCAGGGAGCATTTTGCCCCCATGCCCTTTCTCTGCCCTCCCTCTGGTTCCCTCCCTCTCTCTCCCATTTCCCCGGTGCCCCCCGCTCAGAGCAAGCAGGATGCCTTGGGGAGTGAGTGGTGCTGACGCAGCAGCATGGGAGCAGGAGGCAGCCAGACAGGACACAGCCAAGGGCAGGGTGCCTGAGAGCTCCTGCATGCCCCCCTCCAATTTCCCAGCAAAGGTGTCTTACTTCAGGAGGCCACTCTTGGCCTGTCCACCTGGGCCCAATGGGTTTGCACCCTGCTGTATCCTCCAGAGGCTGTGCTTCCTCTCTGTGCCTGACCAGGGGCACCATAGAATCATAGAATCATAGAATATCAGGGTTGGAAGGGACCCCAGAAGGTCATCTAGTCCAACCCCCTGCTCAAAGCAGGACCAATTCCCAGTTAAATCATCCCAGCCAGGGCTTTGTCAAGCCTGGCCTTAAAAACCTCTAAGGAAGGAGATTCTACCACCTCCCTAGGTAACGCATTCCAGTGTTTCACCACCCTCTTAGTGAAAAAGTTTTTCCTAATATCCAATCTAAACCTCCCCCACTGCAACTTGAGACCATTACTCCTCGTTCTGTCATCTGCTACCATTGAGAACAGTCTAGAGCCATCCTCTTTGGAACCCCCTTTCAGGTAGTTGAAAGCAGCTATCAAATCCCCCCTCATTCTTCTCTTCTGCAGGCTAAACTATCCCAGCTCCCTCAGCCTCTCCTCATAACTCATGTGTTCCAGTCCCCTAATCATTTTTGTTGCCCTTCGCTGGACTCTCTCCAATTTATCCACATCCTTCTTGAAGTGTGGGGCCCAAAACTGGACACAGTACTCCAGATGAGGCCTCACCAATGTCGAATAGAGGGGAATGATCACGTCCCTCGATTTGCTCGCTATGCCCCTACTTATACATCCCAAAATGCCATTGGCCTTCTTGGCAACAAGGGCACACTGCTGACTCATATCCAGCTTCTCATCCACTGTCACCCCTAGGTCCTTTTCCGCAGAACTGCTGCCTAGCCATTCGGTCCCTAGTCTGTAGCTGTGCATTGGGTTCTTCCGTCCTAAGTGCAGGACCCTGCACTTATCCTTATTGAACCTCATCAGATTCCTTTTGGCCCAATCTTCCAATTGGTCTAGGTCCTTCTGTATCCTATCCCTCCCCTCCAGCGTATCTACCACTCCTCCCAGTTTAGTATCATCCGCAAATTTGCTGAGAGTGCAATCCACACCATCCTCCAGATCATTTATGAAGATATTGAATAAAACCGGCCCCAGGACCGACCCTTGGGGCACTCCACTTGATACCGGCTGCCAACTAGACAAGGAGCCATTGATCACTACCCGTTGAGCCCGACAATCTAGCCAGCTTTCTACCCACCTTATAGTGCATTCATCCAGCCCATACTTCCTTAACTTGCTGACAAGAATACTATGGGAGACCGTGTCAAAAGCTTTGCTAAAGTCAAGAAACAATACATCCACTGCTTTCCCTTCATCCACAGAACCAGTAATCTCATCGTAAAAGGCGATTAGATTAGTCAGGCATGACCTTCCCTTGGTGAATCCATGCTGGCTGTTCCTGATCACTTTCCTCTCATGCAAGTGCTTCAGGATTGATTCTTTGAGGACCTGCTCCATGATTTTTCCAGGGACTGAGGTGAGGCTGACTGGCCTGTAGTTCCCAGGATCACCACCGAGCTCCTTACCCCCTATCAAAAAGGGAGCCAAAGAAGCAAGCTGCAGAGCATGCCCAGCTAAGGGCAAGTACAGGACAGATGCTCACCCAGAGCTTCCCCTTTGCCTCTCGGTAGGAAGGTGTTGTAAGGTTAGGACATGGGTGCGGAGAATGCCACCATTGGGGGCTAAAACTAACCTGTTATCTGTAGGTCTCCTCTTCCCATCCCCTGACTCACACCTGAAAGTGAGCATTGAGACACAAGCCAAAGTCTCTGGAGCCCTGGGCAGCACGGATTGCAGGGGCAGAGCGCACACCGTGCTTTAGACAAGACTCAGTGAGAGACCGCCGCAGAGAGCGGGTGACAATAGGAGAGGAGGACAAGGGTGAGCTGCAGCGTTTACTGCGATTAATCTAGCTCTTCTAACGATCTGAAGCTTTGGGTAGGACAGAGAATGATGCTCACTCTTCTATAGCTCCCTTCACTGGGGATCTCAAAGCACTTGGCACACACTCCCAAACCACCCCTGAGAAGAAGGGGATGGATATACATGGATCACTTTACCCACCACTGAAATGTAGCCCTTTCTGGGGTGGATCCCGGCACTTGATTGACAGCGCACAGTAACACTGTGCAGTGCAGCTATTTGAGACTAGAAAGTGCAGTGACCCCTCTGCCTGATATTGGAACAGCACTGCTAGATTTCGGTCCATGGGGTTTGCACTTAACCTCCAGAGCTCAAAAGCACTTCCCCACAGTTGGAATGATATTGCCTTATGTTTCAGAGGGGGAAAATCAGAAACAGAGAGAAGCCAAGTGACTTGCCCAAGGTCATGACGGGAGGCCAGTATCAGGGTTGGGACAAGAACCCAACTCTCCTTATCTCTCACCCCTCTCAACCACAACTGGCCTTCCTGGGTCCATAGCCATTAATCTCCCTGTCATTAGGGCTATGTACTAACCCGCTGAGCTGAGTGGTTCACAGGGGGCAGGGAGGAGAGGTCCTGAGGGCTCCCCTAGAGAAGTGAAGGAGCCATTCATTTCCCCACTCCAGGGTGGAAGACATTGGCCACATCTTGAGAAATATGAGAGAAACTTAGCAGCACTAATATATGGGCCATTTGGCATCTGGATTTGTGAGGCTGGAGGACTATCAACCATCAGTATAATCAAGTCTTCTGTCTTCCCCACCTCCCCTGGCTGGACCCATTGCTTCCCAGCTCCATCAGCTGCCTAAGTTGGCTGGGTAAGGAGCTGTGAATGGGAGATGGCCCCCTTCTCCTGACTGCTCTGCAGATCAGCATCCTTCCTGGTCACTGTTACATCCCATGGGCTTGCTCCTGCGTGATGGGAGTTTGGCTCAGCGGAGAGGAAGGAGTGCCAGGATCAGACCTGTTCCAGCACCTCCCAGGTGTCTTTTCCAAACCCCCTGCTCTGGCTTTGAGCTGTTCATTTGCTTTCTTTCCCTTCTCACCAACACAAACAAAGCCTTGCAGCAACGGCAGACTGGATGGCTTCAAGGACTGGTTCCAGATGATGGCACCTTCCCCTTCTAGGGCCTGGCTTTGAATCCGGTCTAATGGCCTGTGGGAAACAGGCTGGGGGGTGTCTGGGTTTCCCCATCTCAGAATCACCACCACAGCTCACCATAGGTTTGAACTGGCCCAGAGTGGGGCTGAGGCAGGCAGACTGGCAAAGTGAGGCATGTGAGAGGTTAGGGGGCTTGCTGGGTGACAGTCTCTGGCCTGTGTTATATAGGAGGACAGACCAGATTATCACAGTGGTCCCCTCAACCTTAAAATGTATGAATCTTCCACTGAAGCTGTCCAGGCTGTACTTGTCCTGTGCACACAGAGGGGAGTTCAGTCTCCAGGGATATTACCACGCTCAGTTAAATGGGGGAGAAATTGGTAAGGAGAAACTGGCCTAAAGATGAGTATTTTGTGACATGGGAGCTACCACTGGACAGATCTGATCAGGTTGGAGCACTTGGAGTCTCAGAATTTGTATCTCTTCGCCTCTCGTTACACAGCTACATAAACACAGTTACTCAATGTGCAAAGCATCAATGATTGGGATGGAATTTAATTAAGCCTGCTGGTTGAACATGCTACTTTGAGTGTGTCACGTGATTAGCTAACCCTTCTCTGGGGTCTTGGCACGCAGCCAGTTTCTCAGCGTAGCACCCGCTAATAGATACGAATTCATTATTTGTTTTTTTCATCTGCAATATGTTGGATACTAAAATACTGCAAGGAGCCTGCAACTGCCTACACCTTCATTGAGCTGCCTATCATGGCCACACAGAACTTTGCAGCAGCACTGGGGACAGAGCTCCTCCTCCTCCAAAAGCATAGGCTCCAAGGAGAATCTCCTTTACCTGCTAGAAGTATAGCAGCTATGACACACAGCAAAGCAGTACTGATTCCATCCAGTAAAGGGCAGTGCTGCAAATACGGTATTGACCTTTCACAGGGCTGGACTCATGTCAGCCTCTAGTGGCTGGAGGTCTGGAAGCGATGTTAGTTGCTACTAATGGCCTTCTCCCTTTAGTTCAAGTGAGCAGTCCAGAATGCCTTTCGATCCAAAGCTACCAGCTCATGCCTTACTAGAGGCAGATTCCTCCTGATTTCTGGAGTGATTCAGGGCACCATGCTCATGTAGAGGTAGCAACCTTTCCATCAATGGACTTGATTCATTGTCTGTAGAATTATTATTATATGGAGTGTAGACTAATCCCCCAAATCCCCGAGGGAAATGATGGTGCAATGGTTGGGCAGCACAGCAGAGAGGCAGGATGGTAACATGTCAGTGCGGCAGGGTCAGCCGTTAAAATCTCTGTATCCAAGGGAGGCAGGGGGTGGAAAAGCAGAGGCTGTTGCAAATGGGAGTGGAGGGAGCGGGGCAGAGCGGGGCTGAAAGGCTGTGGGAGGCAGGACTGGCACAGCAGGTGGTGCTGTGGGTCAGGAGTGAGGAGCCTCGGCAGAGCTGGGGAAGGACCCAGATGTGGAAGAGCAGAAGGGCTGCCGGTTAGGAGCGAGGCGCATGGGCAGAGGTACGAGCTAGCCCAGAGCTGCTGGAGGCTATGCCAGGCCCCAGGGGAAGCCCTCTACAACATTCATGTGATAATGTAGATTTTACAGCCCAGAGGGACTCCCGGTGTGGCAGCAATATGCAAAGGGCATCTGAAGGGGCTTGAGCAAGATGGTTAGGCTCTGCTGTTTGGGGCACCCAGAAAGATCCCCAGGAGCTCTTCATGCTCCCTCCGAAACAGCAGCTCCCTCCCGAACACCCGGCTTACAGCCCGCCAGAAGCCTTGCCTGCACCATCCACAATGCTGGGGCCAAGCCGAAGAAGCTCCCCCAAGACCAAGGGGCTGGTGAGGAACCCTGGCCGGCTCCAATGAGGGTGTGGCATTGGGTGTATTTCTCAGCAGTGATTTTTTTTTTGAAGAACATAAGAACGGCCAGACTGAGTCAGACCAAAGGTCCGTCTAGCCCAGTCTAGCCCGTCTAGCCCTTGTCTTCTGACAGTGGCCAGGGCCAGGTGCCCCAGAGGGAATGAACAGAACAGCCAATCAAGTGATCCATCCCCTGCCGCTCGTTCCCAGCTTCTGCCAAACAGAGGCTAGGGACACCATCCCTGCCCATCCTGGCTACTAGCCATTGATGGACCTATCCTCCATGAACTCATCTAGTTTTTTTTAACGCTGTTATAGTCTTGGCCTTCACAACATCCTCTGGCAAGGAGTTCCACAGCTTGACTGCGTTGTGTGAAAAAATACTTCCTTTTGTTTCTTTTAAATCTGCTGCCTAGGAATTTCATTGGGTGACCCCTAGTTCGTGTGTTACAAGGAGTAAATAATACTTATTTACTTTCTCCACACGAGTCATGATTTCATAGACCTCTATCATATCCCCCTTTAGTCGTCTCTTTTCCAAGATGAAAAGTCCCAGTATTATTAATCTCTCCTCAAACAGAAGCTGTTCCATACCCCTAATCGTTTATGTTGCCCTTTTCTGAACCTTTCCCAATTCCAGTATAAGAAGGGGGTGAAGGATGGTGTACAATGCCGGGGCTGGGAATCAAGGCTTCCAGGTTCTATTCCTGGTTCTGCCGCTGACCTGCTGAGTGACTTTGCCTCAGTGTCCTCATCTGTAAAAGATTAAGGTGATGACACTGGCGACCTGTCTCATCAGAGATTTAATTCCTGTGGCTTACCTAGCAGTACCAATTTGTGCAGGGGCAGATACGTTCATTGTTAGTCCCTCTCCGCACTTCGTAAAGGGCTTTGACATTTGCAGGTGGAAAGGGCTCAGTATGATTGTTCATTCGGGGCTGCAGCATCCTAAAGCTTACCTCCCCCCAAAGGGGGTGTGTGTGTGTGTGTGTCGAGGGGGACACAATTCCCCAGCCCTGCCTCTCACCTTCTCGAAACTGAACCCAGCTCGGGCAGTCTCCGTTGCTGTGACAGGATGCATGACGGCAGCGGGCCCCTAAGGCAGGCAGGGTCCTTTGTATATGCTCCGTGGCTTTCAGCGCTGAGAGCAAAGCCATGTCGTAATTCATTGAGAGCAGATTTAAGTCATTGTGGGTTTGTTTCAAAGCTGAGTCACGGGGTCACGTGGTACTACACGTCCGAGAGGATGGCAGGCGGGATGAGCTTGGGTGACAGGCCGGCTGAGAGCCTTCTACAGTAATTCACAGCGAGGGAGCCCCTCTGCTCCAACTTGTGGCGGTGTTACTCCTGTGTGATCACCCCCTGCTTTCTCAGTGCTCTGCTACTAAAGAGGGGCAGGGTTTCTCTGGCCTCCATCAGAGCCCCCTCTGTAACCTCCCTTCTCCCTTCTATTTTCCCCTCCTTCTTTTCTAGGATGACCCCAATGCTCCCCACAAACCGCAGGACTCTCTGAAATCCTGCATGAAAGAAGAGGAATCATTTAATATTCAGAACTCCATGTCACCCAAGCATGATAATGGGAAGGGTGAACAGGATGAGTCCGGTGTGAACTGTCTGCAGAACAACTTGACATGAAGGAAACTGAAAGGAGGAGAGAAAGAGCACACTCCATTTCCTGTTGTACAACTCTCATTTCTAGTAACTGTTTGTCATATTTTTTTCCCCTGGCTCCCTGGCATGCTTTGGTGTATTTTGTACAGAGAAAAAATAATACAAAAGAAGAATCAAAATGCTCTTCTGATGAATTGTGTCCATTGGGTTGTCTGGTATGTGCCCTGTCTGTATATTGCTGGGGTTAGTTCCACGGCTGTGATTTCTAAACCTTTGCTGTTACTCAACTGACATTTTTTGTACTTTTACCCAACTTTTTTTGAAATACGAGTTAAAAACAAAAAAAAGAAAGATCTTGAAATAAAACATTTTTTTAAAGTTAAACCACGTGGTTGCCTCTTGCTGTTGTGTGGGCGCGCCAGATTGTAATCCCTGGTGAAGAGATAGAAAAGGTCAGATAGGTCATTGATAGGCCAAGATCGGCTCCTGTTTCCAAGGGGCTACCCATTTCAGCACTCAGCACGTTTCGATTGCTCATCACAAGCAACCATTGTAAATGTAGCCCTTGGTGCTATTTGCATATTGACCGTGATAGCTCTGAATATATTTGTAAGTATTCGCCAAATGGATTATGGGTGATAACCCGCACCCATCCATAGATCCAGCAGAAAGTCTGGGCAGCACTGAAGTCCTCAAAGTAGTGGTGCATTGATCTTGAATTGCACCTGATTTGAAAAAACGTTAGTGCATGGATTGGCAGCAAGCTGTTCACTGCATCTAGTTGCTATCCAGTAGTCATGGGCTGTGCTAACCCAGTCAAGTCACATTATATTGTTTCTGCCCCTTACTGGCAGACTGAAGCATGTTAAACAGAATAACAAATAGCAGCTAATGTCCAGCCGAATGGTACTGTCTGACACCCTGCTGGGGTGCTGATTGCTGATTCACACGGAGCAGCCCCCAGTGCAGAATTCCCAACGCAACTTCCTCACGGCGCCTGTGGGGGGCTCCCCACAGCTGGCGAGGATCCTGGAGAAATGTTTTTAGAAGAGGGGTAATTTCCTGAGGTCCTTACTTAGGAAAAGCTCTTGTTGGCTTCAATGGGATTCGGCCTGTTGGGCTTGCTTGGTTTGCCTAGTAGTGCCAGGGTGAAACTGAGTCAGAGCCTCAATTCACTCCATTGCAAGGTGGGGGCCCTACTGCACCTTCACCCCTTTCATCTTGGCTCAGGTTGAGAGTGTGTTTGTGATGGCATTGCGAGCTTTGCCCTTCATAAAGCCTTCCGGATAAGGCATGCGGAGGAGAAGCGCACGCTCTCATACTAACATTGCCATGTCAAGCCATTTCCCATATTTGCCGCTCTCGTCAGCTGCTGGGGTGGGGAGGGGAGAGAAGGCTGGATGAAAAAAGTTACCAGTCCGGTGCTGATGAAACACTGCCAGGAAGGCAATCAGTGCTGCACTTCACTGCGCGCTATGGTCTTGGGCACACCAGGTGCAGCTGAAGAGAAGCAATGGGAAGGGAAATTCAAATGACACAGAGGGCCCTGAGCCTAGTCAGTTCTCTTGCCCCTTCCACAGTGGAGTCAGTCACACAGACAATCACTCCAAAGCCCTAGCTCCAGCAATAACCCCTTCTCCTTCCTCCTGCTGTTGCAGGTAATTGGGCGTAGAGGCCACACCCGGCTGGTCCAAAAAAGCCCCACCAGTGCTATCAAGGTAGGAGAGGTTTCAGAGTAACAAGCGTGTTAGTCTGTATTCGCAAAAAGAAAAGGAGGACTTGTGGCACCTTAGAGACTAACCAGTTTGTTTGAGCATAAGCTTTCGTAAGCTACAGCTCGCTTCATCGGATGCAAGGAAACTTCATGCCCAGGCGCAAGGCCATTCTTAAGCACAGTGAGGGGTGAAGTGTCAGGACAAACTGGCACATTTTAGATGTCTCAGCCTTTGGATGCCCAACTTCAGACACCCACAGGGATTGATTTCAGAAGTGCTGAGCGCCCAGAACTCTCCCTGCAGTCAATGGAAGGTAGACGCTTAGGTAGCCCATGCTGTAGCCATCAAAACGGTTTCTCTCTTGCTCCTGCCACACTCAGTACTTCTCTCATGCTCACCCCATATATTCCTGGGCCCCCATTTGTCTTTTGTGCGGATGCTGTGCTGCCCCCTTACCTACTGGAGGCCTGCAGCCAGCCCTCTGTCTTATTTTGAGGCAGTTCTCTGGCCTGAGTTGTATAGGTGATCAGACTAGATGATCACAATGATCCCTTCAGGCCTTGGAATCTGAAGCTATGCTGCGGGGGTCCAGTAGCTGTTAGGTGTGCTCAGCGCATGCCTAAAGAATCAGACTCTCTGGCAAGATAGATATTCCTCCGACTAATTTGAGAATTTGGTGGAGGGGTCTTCGCATATGCTAGGAGGCTCAGCGGCTCGTTAGTTGTGGGGTGGTGTCAGGATTTAGGCTCTTTTATGGCTGCTGACCAGCGGAAACTTAAGACACCTACAGGACTTAGGTGCCTACGGGGTTAGAAGACTGCTGAATGCCTAAATGGGGGACTTAGGTGCCTAACAAGGTAACAAGACACCTCAATACCTTTGAAGATGTCTCAAGGTGGTCATCTAAAATCAGAGGCTGCTTTCTGTAAATGCCAAGCATAATTAGAATGCTGAATGTGACGCCCTTACTAATTCAGATGAGCACTAGGTAAGCTTTTGGTTTTTTGTGAAGTACTATGTACAGTGAAGATGCCCTGTTACTAGATTTTTTAAATTTTTCAAACTATTATAATAAATTATTATTATTCCCAAATACTTTTCTCTCAAACTAATCTTCAGAGAGAGGGGGAGAGAGAGAGAGAAAAAGTTCATAACTATTTGCCCCAAGCCCACTAGTTCGGTCAATGTCACTATCTATTCCAGTGACAGGAGTGTTTCCAGACAGCAGCTCACAATCTTCTAACGTTGCCAAACTGTTACGTAAAAAGAAATTTTTTTTAATAACTGGAATTGGTACTGCTGAGTGCCTCATCATTACATTTCAATTATTAATGTCCTAGTTTCCTCCCCCAGATTAAGTCCAGGGCATAAGGCAAAGGTTTGCTCCTGGATTTTTCACCCTGTTGATGCTGAAGGAATTCAATCACTTGAGCAGGATAATGAACTGGCACCATGTTGCCTGGTGTTGAGAAATGGTGATGTACATAATGTCCCTTAGGTGCACAAATAAGGAAGACAAGAGCATGCAGGCTACATTTGACAGGATGTGACCAGAAGACTGACAGGCCATAGTACGAAGGGGAGAAGAAAGCTGCTGTTGGTGATCACAACAGGACGTAGAAACCAGACTCAGCAATGGGGGACAAAAAGAGAATATTTCCACTGCCTCAAGCTTCTTGCCTGTAAATCCCTTTCCGACTTCCCTTGACCTGCCTAGCTACTCTGTTAATGCCTCCCCACATCAATCACTCACTTTCTCTCTGCCAACATCCCCAGCTGTCACTGTCTGTGGGTCACTTCGCTCTCCAACGGACTAGGGATTTCTTGCATGAGTGGGAAAACCGCTTGCAAAAATCAGCCACACTTCTAAAGCCTTCTCCTTCCAATCCCACCTGTGGCCTCAGTCCTGCCATGTTACCTGCAATGCTTATCATAGACAGGCAGGTGGGGCCGGATCCACTGAAATCAGCGGCAGTCTTTCCATTGAATCCATTGGGCTTTGGATCAGGCCCACGGTGAGCAGAGACCACTGTTCAGCGTACAGTGACTGACTTAGTTTGCCTCATCCTCTCCTGCTCCTTCGTTTGTTTCCGGCACCCGTTATATATTGTCCTAACCTCGTTGCTGAGCTCACTGGGGCAGAGAATACCTTTTTACTGCTGACTGTACAGCACCCAGCACAATGGGGCTGAGGGGCTCTTTTCTTTGATTCTCTTAAGTGCTACTGTAATACAATTAAGGAGTAACAATATATTGACCTGGTCGGTGGTGCTTACCGAGACAGTGAGGCTACCCTTCAGCATTTCAGTATGTGACCCCCCCTATAAACAAACCCTCCAAGCCAACTTCTGCTCTCAGTTACAGGGGCGAAGTCACAGGCGTTACTCTGGACTAACACAGTGTAAGCGAAAGCAGGATTTCACCCAATACTTTTTCAATCAGACATTGTTGTCTGATGCATTGTGGTTGCGTTGGTCACACTTCTGTAGTTCAGGTCACATTGAGATTTGCACTTAAATCAGCACTAAAATCAGAGGGTGACACACCTTAATGGTTGAACTTCGACTTCCAAACTGGGCATAATGACTCTTCAGAGGACAGTTGCAATTGGCATTATTCCTTGCTTTGTATGGTTTGCATTGGGGCGATATGCAATGTAACAACCCTAAATCAAAGTTTACACAGGTGGGTTTTTTTGTAGGAGCTGAATAAAAGACGGTCCCAATCCTGCCATTTTGCTCAAGCAGACCTCCTATTAACTTCAGTGACTTTGCACCAGATTCTGTTCTCACTTACATGGGTATAAATCAAGACTAACTCCATTGGTTTCAATAGCATTATTCCAGATTTGTGCTAGAGTTATCGACATCAGAACCTGGCTTTCTGTGTGAGCAGGGATGGCATGATCAAGCGCAACATTTACAAAGATCTTTCTCCGAGCTGTAGGGAAAGCGAAACTATGCCTATTACTCAGTACCGTTCTCCAAGTGAGTGCCCAGATCTCTTGGTTTTCCCTGGAGGAGGAATTCATCCTCAAGCTAAGCCTAATGTATCATTCAGAGAGCGAAAAATAAGCAATTAGCACACCATTAGAAAAATGTCATCTGTTAAGGATGAAAGCCTGCAAGCCAATCCCTCCAAGTCACATAAAAGAAGTAAAACAATATTTCACCATAAAACTTAGAATCGTCCCTGGGAACATAAACAGGGGAGTCTTGAGTCAAATCAGAGAGTTATCTTACCTCTGTATTTGGCACTGGTGCTATTTCTGCCAGAATAGTGTGTCCTGTTTTGATGTCCACAATTCAAGAAGTATGTTGATAAATTGCAGAGTGTTCAGAGCAGAGCCATGAGAATGGGTAACGGATTAGAACCCCTGCCTTATAGTGATAGATTCAAGGAGCTCAATCTATTCAGTTTAACAGAGAAGATTAAGGGGTGACTTGATCACAGTCTGTAAGTACCCACATGGGGCACAAATAGTTGCTAGTGGGCTCTACAGTCGAGCAAACAAAGATCTAACAAGATCCAATGGCTGGAAGTAGAAGCTAGAAAGATTTCATGGTGAGGGTAATTAACCCTTGGAACAATTGACCAAGGGTTGTGGTGGAGTCTCCATCACTGGCAATTTTTAAATAAGAATGGGATATTTTTCTTAAAGACCTGCTTTAATTCAAACAGGAATGAGTTCACGAAAGTTCTCCGGCCCGTGTTATGCAGGAAGTCAGATTAGATGATCACAATGGCCCCTTCTGGCTTTACAACTGCCACTAGTTAATCCATCAGCAAACCACGCCAGGAGGTTAGTGTAGTGCTAAGCCAGGTTACAGACCGGCTGACAGAGACGTTGCATGACTTACCTGAGCCTGCACATCAAGTCAGTGGAAGAGCTGGGTTTGGCCACCAGGATTTCCTGGCCCCTAGCCCTGTGCACAGTATATAGTTCACCATGCTCCCTCTCCAGCTAAACTTGACTGCACTTTCCTGTGATCTCAAACCAGTACCTGGCTAGGCAGGAACTTCCAAAGAACTCTCCCATTTGCCTTTCATGCACTTAAGGGGTTGACAAGGTGTACAGCAGGTACAATGCTAACTGTCCCCTGAGTGTGTGTGAAAGAATCCACCATCTGGCTGTATATATATGTTAAGTGTGCAAGTCCCTCTAGAGCGCATTTGTAAGAGTAAAAACAACGAGGAGTCCTTGTGGCACCTTAGAGACTAACAAATTTATTTTGGCATAAGCTTTTGTAAGAGTATATACCAGGTAGGTCCAGTGTTATTCACAGCTGACTTATCCTGTCCTTATCTCTCTGCGATCTCTTCTATGCTAGTTCTTACGCCAGGCACATCACCATAGTATTTGAGCACCTGCAATGAGGGTCTTTCAGAAACACAGTCCACCCACTTTGCTGCCACCCACATTTAGGGGAGTTATCAGAGCTAGGTGCTGTGGATTTGGCTACCCATATGATTCAGTTTTGCAGGAGAGGGAAAACTTCCTTTGCAGGGAAAAACCAGTGAGTATAAAGAGCCCCAGTAGCCAGAGGGACCCACTCTGTCCCTGCTTCCCTGGGAAGCCCTAAGCAGATTTCCAGTGCTTGATTTGTGCCAGGGCTTGCAAGGGCTGAACCCTGGCACCTCTAGGCTTGGCATTTCATAGCCCTGGCACCTCTGGGCTTGCCACATCAGTTATGAAAGTAAAAAATTTGCATGAGCCCCGGCACCTCTGTCATGACAAATTAAGCACTGGAAATTTCCCACTTGGTAGCTGGGCTGCCATCACCGTTTGGCTCTGAGAAAGAAGGGAAATTAGCATTTCTGCCTTCGCTTTTTGAATTTGTTTGTTTAGTGGTTGGTCAGCCTTCCAGCAGCCCACTGGCTCAGCCCTCATTAATCGTGGTCTGAGCCATTGCGCTCCTCCCAGACAGCCGCTGCTCTCAGCACCTTTGTGAGACTTCCAGGGCTTCTGGTGGGAAATGAAATGTTTTCAACTGTAATTGACCTTCACATTGGAGACTGCATGACCCATTTTTTATTCCTTGTCCTCTAGCTGCTATCTGGCTGCTCAGAAAGCAGCTCAGGCTATAACAAGCACAGAAAATAGAGCAGATAGCAAAAACCAAACATCCAAAAAAACCCATGCCTCACCACCTGTTTGAGTGCACTGGTGACCGCCTCCGAACCCACGCTGATTCCAGTACACTCCAGAGATTCGATGCAGAGGATATGAGTAAGGGGGTATAAATGGTAGGGAACCCAAGAGCCAAATTCTGTCCATTGTTACACCCATGCGTGCCCATGGACTTCAGTGAGTTACATGGGTGTAACTGAGGACAGGAGTCAGGCTGGAGTATATGAGTAAATCTAAGGGAGTCCATGTTCATGTAACCAACGTGTTAAGAGAGCCAGAAGATGTAAATTACTTCAGCTCAGGTTCCCCTGGACAATTCTAGTCTATGCTGTTCAGTTCTATTCTATCTCGGTTCTTATGCTGCCCTCATCACCGTAGTATCTGAGCCACTAAGTTTCCTATTCCATCCAGATACATGGAGTTCAATTGTTTTCCCATAAGAGAGACAATCTTCTTTTGCTAGCATACTCCTTGTATTTGCCTAGACCCAAAGGTGTGGTAATACATGACTGGGAGCCAGGAGTTCCAATCCCATCTTTTGCACACATTCCCTCTGGGGCTTTGGGCAAGTCACTTTGCCGCTCTGTGCCTTGGTTTCCCCACGTGTATAATGAGGTTGATGAAACTTTCCTAGTTGATGCGAGGGCTAATGTTTATAAAGTGCTCTGCTGATTGTTACCTACAAAGTTTTCTATAGCCTCAGGTTTAATGATCCAGTGTATCTGCTATCAATAATGGAGGGAAAAAGTGAGATAACAGCGGATCTTGTAGGGAATGGAGGTAAAGCTAGTCCTCAAAAGGACAGGAGTGACACCCTGGATAAGCAGGTACATTTGAGGGGTCTGGTTCCCATCCAGGGCCTCACTACAATACAGTGGGACACTGAAGCAGGGAATGGGTAAGAGGTGCCACACTGTGTTAAATTGGTCACTTGAATTGATTTCACATTCATGGCAAAGGAATGTGCCTCCCATTCAGCAGAATAACACATGTGCTTTAATAAGATGTTTAATCACTTTTGATTTGAGAGGCTGCAGTCAGCTATTCAATTTAGCTGCTTGGTTAGTTGGCCAGGAGGGGAGACTGTCTTTTGTGACAGGGCAATGGTTGGCATAGGAGAGAGGGTATAAAAGAGAGGGAACTGGCATATAAACCAGGTCTGTCCTTCTCACTCTGTCTCGCTCTTTTCTGTCTTGAACACATGAGTGGATTAGAGCCATGAACCTCCAGACAAGGAGCCTTTCTTCTCTTTGACTAGCTCCGCTTGCTCAGAACAAAATAGCACTGAGTTCTGATTCATCAACTAAAGGCCCAGAGCAAGGGACAGGGGGAAATAATAAAGGAGAGGAAAAGGGGTCAAGGGAGCAGCGTCTCTTCCCTCCATGGTGGGCACTGCTGGCGTTTTGGTATCCCCCTTCCCCCATTAACGGTGCCTGCCCCCTCCATTGCAAGGGAGTGTTAATCATTTCAGACCCAAATTTACCTCTGTCCCTCCCAGATCTGCTGCAGGATTTTTTCCCCCACTGTTTAGAACTGACAATGATTTAATAGATAGAGCTGGCAACCAACACAAGGGTAATCTTTCTACACTGTATGAACAGAACGGATCCTGTGACCTTTCTAGCTTCGCTCCTTTGCTGGGGTGGGGTGGTGACAGCTTTCGTTTTGAGTCTGCAAAATCGCAAGGGCCTCCTGCTGTGACTGTGCAACAGGCTCCGCAACCCTCCTGCCTACACAACCCTCCCGGCAACAGGCTCAGGTATCCGTCTATGTGATGGTAGCTAATTAGGAGGGAGGCCACAAGGACGTCTAGCATCTTCTTTAAGGGTGGCTGCTAGATCTGCTCTACCTTCCTCTACTGTTATCATGTTCCTCTCCCTCTCCCCTTAGTACTCTCGGTTTGCCTACCCTTGCAATGCTACAGTTGCACAGCTGCACTGCTGGAGAGCTTCAATGTAGACATTCCCTTCTGTGACGGGAGGAATTCTCCCATAGGCGCAGGTAATTCACCTCCCCAAGAGGCAGTAGCTAGGTTGACAGAAGAATTCTTCCATCAACTTAGTGCTGTCTAGGAGGGGGTTAGGTTGGCTTAATTACATCACTGACACAACCCTGACAAACGTAACTGATTTGACCTAATTTTATAGAGTAGACCAGGTCTCAGCGTAATCTCTCCTTCCACATCAATCCCTGAGCTCTGATTGTCTGTCTTGCTCTCAGCTTCGTCCAGTTTGTCTTTCAGGTATTGAGATTCCTAGAAATAAACCCATTACTGCAGACACCCCAGAGCTGTTTAGAGAGGGACCGTTCCTGTCCAGACGTGGGGCATGGTGCCACTATGTATGCAGCACCAAGCTGTCAGCCTTTTTCACTGCCACATTGCACCGAAAACTCATATCTAGCCCTGCTGCCTTCAGGTTCCATCTTCAGCACCTCACAGAATCAGGCCTCACTGTTCTCCGTTATCACCCCCATCTCTCTTTCAGCATTACTACTTCCCAGGACCCAGGGATGGATGAAGAAGGGTCAGGGCTGTGGGACTAGTTCTGATTTCTTTTGATCTATTTGGGTCACCACTGGGAGCTGTTCTGTCTAGCACTACTGCAGGGCTGGCAGAGCAAGAGGAGGATAGTGCATTTCACTGTACATCAGCGTTACTTTCCTGCCCTGGCATTGTGACTTAAAGGAGATGCAGCATTGAAAGATCAGCCTCTGTCTGGAGGAGTCCACTCCCTGTAGTGCAATGAGAGGGAACCGTTGTGAGCATGACATTTTTCTGTCATTGCTGGGTTGCCCTTTGGGTGTGTATGACTCTAAGGGAAATATTTGCCTCTCATTAGTATAATAACCTTTACTATCTGAGACATCCCCTGCCAGGGGGAGGACAGAGCATCCTGATCTAATTGGTATTTCCCATCTCTAACTATTATGATCCTAACACGCTGTCTGACTGTTTGTGCACCAGGGGGCAAAGTGATACTCACCTGAATCTAAAGATGGGCCTAGAGCAAATCCCTCATTCAAACCCTCCCAAACTGGAAAACACTCCAGGTAGACAGGGTGAGCGATGCTCTTTTAACACTGTGCTTGATGGTTGTGGTTAAGCCTTGGAACCAGCCAAGAGGATTTTAAGCATGACAGGTCTTGTCTATGCTATTTTACATCATTGTTAGTTAACACATCTTCTAACATGATGCATCTTCCAAGTGTGAACAAGCCCTGACAGAAGTGAGGCTGGAGCGTAGGTGGCTCTGGCCTGTCCTGATGATAAAGCTCTTTCCTTTACTTCTGCCTTTCCCCTGAAATGCCTGGACTCTGGCATATTGCTCAGATTCTTTCTTTCTTCCTTTCTTTCTTCCTTTCTTTCTTATATGCATGAGCCAGAACCCCATTGTGCTAGGCACTCCACAGACAGAACAAAAAGGTGTTCCCTGCCCCAAAGAGCTGATAATCTAAGCATGAGACAAGAGACAACAGATGGAGACAGGAGAATACAAAGAAACAGTGAGACAATATTGGTCAGTACGGTAGGGCAGTGTTTTCAGCACACCTGTAGCCTAACCATTGTCAAGTTTTTTGTAGGCATCATGGCAAAGGAGAGTTTTAAGGCAGAATTTGTAGGAGGATAATGAGGTAGCTTTGCGGATATTTACAGGGAGGCCATCACAAGTGTGAGGGGCAGCATGAGAGAAAGCACAAAGGTGCTTATTTGAAAATTTGATGGAGGCTGACTTGGCCGATCAGAGGCGGGAGTTGACATTTGGTAGTGAATGAGTGCTGGTGGATAGGTGCTGAAGGGCCTTGAAAGTGAAGCTAAGTAGCTTATGTTTGATGCAATAAAGAAGAGGGAGCTAGTGGAGGGATGCAAAAAGAGGGGTAGAAAGAACGAGGAGGACTTGTGGCACCTTAGAGACAAACAAATTTATTTGAGCATAAGCTTTTTGTGGGCTAAAGCCCACTTCATCAGATACATGCAGTGGAAAATACAGTAGGAAGATATAGATATATATATATATACAGAGAACATGAAAAAATGGGGGTTGCCTTATCAACTCTTAACGAGACCAGTGGATTAAAGTGGGCTATTATCAGCAGGAGAAAAAAAATCTTTTGTAGTGATAATCAGGATGGCCCATTTCAAACAGTTGACAAGAAGGTATGAGTAACAGTAGGGGGAAAATTAGCATGGGGAAATAGTTTTTAGTTAGTGTAATGACTCATCCACTCCCAGTCTTTATTCAAGCCTAATTTAATGGTGTCCAGTTTGCAGATTAATTCCAGTTCTGCTGTTTCTAATTGGAGTCTGTTTTTGAAGTTTTTTTGTTGAATATTTGCAACTTTTAGGTCTGTAATTGAGTGTCCAGGGAGGTTGAAGTGTTCTCCGACTGGTTTTTGAATGTTATAATTCTTGACGTCTGATTTGTGTCCATTTATTCTTTTGTGTAGGACTGTCCGGTTTGGCCAATGTACATGGCAGAGGGGCACTGCTGGCACATGATGGCATATATCACATTGGTAGATGTGCAGGTGAACAAGCCTCTGATAGTGTGGCTGATGTGATTAGGTCCTATGATGGTGTCCCGTTGCCCACTCTGTCCCTATTAGATATGTGGACAGAGTGGGCAATGGGCTTTGTTGCAAGGATAGGTTCCTGGGTTAGTGTTTTGGTTGTGTGGTGTGTGGTTGCTGGTGAGTATTTGCTTCAGGTTTGGGGGCTGTCTGTAAGCAAGGACTGGCTAGTCTCCCAAGATCTGTGAGAGTGATGGGTTGTCCTTCAGGATAGATTGTAAATCTTTGATGATGCGCTGGAGAGGTTTAATTGATGGAGTCAAAGGGTGGTTTAAGATGGGAGCAGCTACAGTATGTTTGTATTGTGAGCAGAAAGCTCCAGAAAAGACTGAGAGATTAAGGGGAGAATAAAGGAGGGGATGAGAGTGGGCACAAGGGAGACCAGGATATGTGATGATGGGGTCACTCACTGCGGGAAGTGGACGTGTTAGAGGAGGAGAGCAGATGAGAAACTTCTGTGACAGGGAACAAGGAGGAGACAGTTTCTTTCTGTGTATGTTGAGTCCCTTTTATCTACAATGGTCCTCAGAGTCTCTCCCATCCTAAGAAACCCCCACTCTGATGACTCTTCCTTTCTGTCTCCTGCTCTTTTTAGCACACTTTCTCACTCCACAGGAATTTTTCAATCTACCCTGGAAGATGGCATGGTGCCCCCTGGTGGCACATTGGCAGGCATCTCAGCTTCCAACCTCAAAAACTAATTTTAAAGGTGACCAGAAGAAGGAGGCAGGAACATTGGATTTGTGGTATTTTTTTCTACTTTATGATGAAAGTCCAAAAGGTTTTCTCCTTTTTTTATCAAAAGTGTCAAGTTTTTGCCTTTCCTGATTTTGCTGGAGGATTTATTGGAAGTCTCAGAAATGAAGTTTATGAGGTTTGTCAGCCCTTCATTGGAGGGAGATGGGATGCTGAATCATAAACACACAGGTAAAATATATCTTTGTTAATCTCATATTTGAATTAAATAGGAGTTATACAAACAAAAAGCAAAGAGTCTGAAAATGACTGAATACAAACCAATGTTCTTCTCAGTTAATCAGCTGTATTTATGTTGTATCTCCGATGTCACAGTACTACTAGGTCTTCATAGAATCTTCCAGGAAAAACAGGGTAGACAGGACCAAAATTTCAAATGTAAAAAACCAGAAAGGAAAACCCCTTTAAAAATAACTTCAGGCCTTCTTTAGCCATCATAAAGAAGTGGAAAAGGCTGCACACTCCATTTTTTCCCCTTTGAATGTCACTTTTAAAGAACGACTCTTAAGTTACCATTACTAGCAGGGTGTTAGATAACACAGACAATGCTCCATCAACAAAGGACTCTCCTGGCCGAGGAGTCCTGAAGTCCACTCAGCCTCCTGCTGGGTTCTAGGGCATTTTCATGTTTCTCTCAGACACTGCAGCAGGGGCTTCCTTTTCTGTTCCCTGACGCAGCAAAATAGGTGGACTCACTGTGAGCTATTGAGGAGAGAACTGGGGGTCTGCAGGTGCTTGAGAGACTCGGTTTCATCAGCCATGGTATTCCCAACCCTCGTTAAGACAGAGCAGTCAGGATTGTAAGGGATGTTCCCAATCCTTCCTGAGCCTGCTGGGTGGCTGAGCAGGAGTGTCTGTGTTTAGGTTAGCATGGGTCTTGTGACCTCTGATGGAGGGAACAGTGCCATTAACCACGGAGGATGGAAAGAAAGGGAGGTGACAGTGACTGTGAGGGTCCCAGTGGGTACTATCAAAACGACTAACAGTGGGCCCAAGTGATATCTGTGAGAGTGGCTCTTATCAATAGCGACACCATTGGTATCTGTAACCAGGTCAGGTACTTTTGCTCATTTGCCATAGGCAAATTAGAGACAAACAGGGCAATAGGGCAAATGTCCACCCCACCCAGCTGACATTCAGACAACAAACAGAAGAAAACAGCTGTTCTGCTTCCCTAGGAAATTGTTTGCTTTGCCTATAGAAAAGAGCTGGCTCTGTTGACACCAAAGGGACATTGCCAGAGGTTATGCCATGGTCAGAGGAAAGAACAGTGTGAGTAATAGAGACACTGACAGAAGCAGGCAGAAGCAGGCTCACTGACAATGGCATTGCACTATTTTCTCTCTAAGTAGTGCAGCTTCCTCTTCCCCATCTGCTGTCACACAGAGACCCACGTGGTTGGAAATTCTGTTGTGTCTTGTTCCCACATTGCTTCAGTGAACTTCAGCACCTGGCAAGCAGGCTCCCTTCCATTATTCCCTCCAGCTGCTTCTTTCTCACGTCACAGTGCTGCTCAAGTATTAAATTTATTTAATTTATCCCCACAACATGAGCTGAGTTAAAGTGTTAATTTGCCTGTTTCTTTTCTTATCCTCAGCACTTGCTATCCTACCTGCTCTGAACTGGTCCCTTGTTAAAATTTCTTAGCCTCACAACACCCATAACCTCCTATGGCTTTAATGTGGCTTTACATAGCAGCCTGGAGGACTGATCAGCAACGACAGAGTAGTAACACTACTGTGCTAATAAGCGATGGTCACATAAACACCACCTTATACTGGAAACCTACTGACTGCTATACTTACCTTCATGCCTCCAGCTTCCATCCAGGACACACCACATGATCCCTTGTCTACAGCCAAGCTCTACGATACAACCACATTTGCTCCAACCCCTCAGACAGAGAAAAACACCTACAAGATCTCTATCAAGCACTCTTAAAACTACAGTACCCACCTGCTGAAGTGAAAAAACAGATTGACAGAGCCAGAAAAGTACCCAGAAATCACCTACTACAGAACAGGCCCAACAAAGAAAATAACAGAACGCCACTAGCTGTCACCTTCAGCCCCGAACTAAAACCACTCCAGTGCATCATCAAAGATTTACAACCTATCCTGAAAAATGATCCCTCACTCTCACAGATCTTGGGAGACAGACCAGTCCTCGCTTACAGACAGCCCCCCCAACCTGAAGCAAATACTCACCAGCAACCACACACCACATAACAAAAACAATAACCCAGGAACCTATCTTTGCAACAAAACCCAGTGCCAACTCTGTCCACATATTTATTCAAGTGACACCATCATAGGACCTAATCACATTAGCCACGCCATCAGGGGCTCATTCACCTGCACATCTACCAATGTGATATATGCCATCATGTGCCAGCAATGCCCCTCTGCCATGTACATTGGCCAAACCGGACAGTCTCTATGTCAAAGAATAAATGGACACAAATCTGACATCAGGAATCATAACATTCAAAAACCGGTAGGAGAACAGTTCAACCTCTCTGGCCAGTCAGTAAAAGATTTAAGCATGGCAATTTTGCAACAGAAAAGCTTCAAAAACAGACTCCAGTGAGAAACTGCTGAGCTTGAATTAATTTGCAAACTAGATACCATTAACTTGGGTTTGAATAGAGACTGGGAGTGACTGGGTCATTACACATATTGAATCTATTTCCTTAAGTTAAGTATCCTCACACCTTCTTGTCAACTATCTAAATGGGCCATCTTGATTATCACTACAAAAGTTTTTTTTTCCTGCTGATAATAGCTCTTCTTAACTAATTAGCCTCTCACAATTTGTACAGTAACTTCCAAATTATCTGTATGTATATATATATATCTTACTATATGTTCCATTCTATGCAGCCAATGAAGTGGGCTGTAGCCCATGAAAGCTTATGCTCTAATAAATTTGTTAGTCTCTAAGGTGCCACAAGTACTCCTGTTCTTTTTGAGTTATCTAGTACGAGAAAACCCCTGTATTTGGGATGTGAAGGGGTCTGCTCTGTTTGCAATGACATATTTTTGATTTGTTAATATCCTAGGAGACTGGAATATGTCAGTCAGGCATCTCAATTCCCTGAGCTGGGAAATCCAGGGAGGTAATCTAGGTAATCTACATATGTCTGCTTAGCCCTCCTACATGTACAAGACTTGAAGGAAACCCACGTTTTTAGTTCAGATTCCCTGCCACACTCTTGGGAATTATACTGAAAGCCATGAGATCAAACTGCTTAGTACTGTCATGCATTGCATTTATTCATTGCTTTGTTTTCAAGATAGCAACTTGATTATATGCCGCATCATGACCCTATGGATTCCGTATGTCTCCACTTTTGATACTTATAAGGTTTGATGGGTTGTAAGTATAACAAATAAGATGGAAGTGGAAGGAGGGCTTGGGGCAACCGTTTTAATAGTTGTATTTTCATTGGTTTAGCACAGTGACAAACCCCAAAATGTGAGGAGGGAATCTATTAAGAAAGGCAATAGGTACAATAGGTCCAATGCATTATTAAGGATCTACAACCTATCCTGAAGGATGACCCAACACTCTCACAAATCTTGGGACACAGGCCAGTCCTTGCCTACAGACAGCCCCCCAACCTGAAGCAAATACTCACCAGCAACCACATACCACACAACAGAACCACTAACCCAGGAACCTATCCTTGCAACAAAGCCCGTTGCCAACTGTGCCCACATATCTATTCAGGGGACACCATCACAGGGCCTAATAACATCAGCCACACTATCAGAGGCTCGTTCACCTGCACATCCACCAATGTGATATATGCCATCATGTGCCAGCAATGCCCCTCTGCCATGGACAAACTGGACAGTCTCTACGCAAAAGAATAAATGGACACACATCAGATGTCAAGAATTATAACATTCATAAACCAGTCGGAGAACACTTCAATCTCTCCGGTCATGCAATTACAGACATGAAAGTTGCGATATTACAACAGAAAAACTTCAAAACCAGACTCCAGTGAGAGACTGTTGAATTGGAATTCATTTGCAAATTGGATACAATTAACTTAGGCTTGAATAGAGACTGGGAGTGGCTAAGTCATTATGCAAGGTAACCTATTTCCCCTTGTTTTTTCTTATTCCCCCCCGCTCCTCCCCCCCCCCCGGTTCCTCAGACCTTCTTGTTAAACCCTGGATTTGTGCTGGAAATGGCCCACCTTGATTATCATACATATTGTAAGGAGAGGGATAACTTTAGATAAGCTATTACCAACAGGAGAGTGGGTTTGTGTGTGTGGAAAATAAGGGGGGGGGAGAAGAAAACCTGGATTTGTGCTGGAAATGGCCCACCTTGATTATCATACACATTGTAAGGAGAGGTTTCAGAGCAACAGCCGTGTTAGTCTGTATTCGCAAAAAGAAAAGGAGTACTTGTGGCACCTTAGAGACTAACCAATTTATTTGAGCATAAGCTTGTAAGGAGAGTGATCACTTTAGATAAGCTATTACCAGCAGGAGAGTGGGGTGGGGAGAGAGAAACCTTTTGTAGTGGTAAATACCCATTTTTTCATGGTTTGTATGTATAAGAACATCTTCTGTATTTTCCACAGTATGCATCCGATGAAGTGAGCTGTAGCTCACGAAAGCTTATGCTCAAATAAATTGGTTAGTCTCTAAGATGCCACAGATACTCCTTTTCTTTTTGCGAATACAGACTAACACAGCTGCTACTCTGAAACCAGGTACAATAGTGCTCTCCAGAGCGGGGTGGCACCTGGGACTCTGTAGGGACAAGGATGCCTCATGATAGCTGGGATTAGTCCTGAAGAAGGGTCCTGGCAGGAGGAAGAAGGGAGCGGAGATGGGAGCCAGAAATGGAAACATTTACTAGCACACCCAGACTTTGCAAAGCTCAATTTGGAGTGACCTGTGTTGGGCCCTCTTCAGCTCTGTGCTGAGTTATGAACACCCCATGTTGTTATTCTTATTGCCATGCAGCTAGAGACCTCACCCAGTTACTGGGGGCTGTGACAGGAATTGTCACCCCACACAGGGGGGTAGTTGCTGGGGGTCATGAGGGGGAATTGTCACCCCACATGAGGCAGTTGCTGGGGGTTGTGAGGGGAATTGTCACCCCACACGGGGGGGTCGCTGGGGGCCGTGAGGGGAATTGTCGCCTCACACGGGGGGGGGTCGCTGGGGGCCGTGAGGGGAATTGTCACCCCACACGGGGGGTCGCTGGGGGTCGTGAGGGGAATTGTCACCTACATGGGGGGTTGCTGGGGGCCGTGAGGGGAATTGTCACCCCACACGGGGGGGGTCCCTGGGGGTCGTGAGGGGAATTGTCACCCACATGGGGGGGTTGCTGGGGGCCGTGAGAATTATCACCCCACACGCGGGGCTCTCGTGGGGGGCCGTGAGGGGAATCGTCACCCACATGTGGGGTGATCGCTGCGGGCCGTGAGGGGAATTGTCACCCACATGGGGGGGTTGCTGGGGGCCGTGAGGGGAATTGTCACCCCACACGGGGGGGGTCCCTGGGGGTCGTGAGGGGAATTGTCACCCACATGGGGGGGTTGCTGGGGGCCGTGAGGGGAATTGTCACCCCACATGGGGGATCGCTGCGGGCCGTGAGGGGAATTGTCACCCCACACGGGGGGTCGCTGGGGGCCGTGAGGGGAATCGTCACCCCACGTGAGGCGGTCACAGAGTCTGGGGCAGCACAGCTCGGAGTTCGAGGGGGCGGGGCGCGAGAGAGGCGCATGCGTATTACATTCCACGGGGTCAGGGCCACGAGCCGCCGCGCGGCTTCCGAACGGCTCTCGCGGTCCCTCGGCGGGCACCGTACGGGCTGTGGCGAAGGGAGAGGCAGAGCAGAACGCCTGGGGCAGGATGTTCGTTGAGCTGAACGAGCTGCTGAACGCCTCCCCGGAGAGGCCCGAGCAGGTGAGGAGGGGCTCGGTCCTGGCTGCCGCCCGCCACCGTCCTGATAGGATGTGGGGGACCCGATCGGGACTACGACTCCCAGGATGCACCGCTCGGTCACGGACGAGCAGCGCCTGCTGGGAGCTGTAGTCCCATCCCTGCCCCTCGGCTCAGGAAGGAGCGTTGCATGCCGGGAGCTGTAGTCTGTGTGGGGCCTGCTCGGGGAGCGTTGGGTGCTGGGAACTGTAGTCCCCGCGAGACCTGCTCTGCCCACGCGGCCCAAAGGGGGGCGTTGAGCCTGCGGGGCGCTAGCTGCCTCGAGGGGTCCCTGTGCGGGCTTGGTGGTGGCTCTGCCTCCTTCCCCAGGGCCCCTGGCCAGACAGACGGACGACCCCCAGCTCCGCCTCCCCTTGGGGCTGCAGGTCCCAGGGGTTCCCAGACTTTCCCCCCTGAGGCCCACCCGTGCAGCTGCAATAGGCTCTGTGGCCCACTAGGAGCGTGCAATGGGGCGTGCTGGGACCAGGGCTGGCGAGAGGCTGAAGGGGCCAGGCAGGTGCCACAGGCAGCCCCCGCCGACACCCTCTGCCTCAGCAGCCCCCCGAGTGCCTCCTGGCAGCCCTGCCCCCGTCGCCCGCCCAGCACCCTAGCACGCCTCACAGGCACCCGCTGCCCAGGAACGAGGTAAGGGCTCGGGGCAGCCAGAGCTAGGCAGAGGCAGGTGCTGGGGCCAGACCTGCCCGTTATCTTGACGGTCCAACTCATGGCTTTGTCCAGGCAGAAACAGAGCGGCACTGCTGAGCCCCGGTCCCTGGGGGGGCCACTGGACCGATGCTACAGGGGGCCTGCCAGCCACGGTTTGTGGGAATGGCCACGAATCCTCCAGCTGCCCTGGGAGCTGCCGCCTGTCAGGTTTGGCCCCTTTTCCTCACCCACCACTCGGCGGCTCCACTTTTCCCTCCGCTGCCCACTGCGGGTGCTGGGCTCCACCAGCCCTGGGTGGGGGCCGTCACTGGCTGCTACTCTGCCAATGTACACAGTTGGGGTGAGGGTTGGAGGGACCCCATGCCTCTCCCAACTCTGCCCATGGCAGACCACCTGGGACTGTGTTGTGGCCCACAGTTTGGGAACCCCCGCCCCAGATGACTCTGACACCCCCTTTGGGCTGCTGGATGCCCCCCTTAGTTGTGCTGCCTCATCCCTGGGGCTGTGGGATCCCTGGCTGGCTGGATGACCCCCCTGCTTTGCTTCCCCTGGAGCTGCATCCCCCATGTGTTTCCCTGTGACTGCAGGTCCGGTCTAATCTTGCATCTTGGAAAGGCAATAAGCGGGGCCCAGTGTCCTTTCCTGTTTCTCCAGAGTTCCCCCAGCCTGTGGCATGAGGTTCTCTGAGAGGGGCTGTGACCCGTGTCCAAACCATGTTCTGAAGTGTCCCTAGCCTCTGTTTGCCAGAAGGCAGGAATGGGTAACAGGAGATGGATCACTTGCCTGTTACCTGTTCTGTTCATTCCCTCTGAAGGATTTGGCATTGACCACTGTTGGAAGAACTTAAGAACATAAGAATTGCCCTACTGGGTCAGACCAAGGGTCCATCTAGCCCAGTATCCTGTCTTCTGACAGTGGCCAGTGCCAGGTGCCCCAGAGGGAATGAACAGAACAGGTAATCATCAAGTGATCCATCCCCTGTCGCTCATTCACAGCTTCTGGCAAACAGAGTCTAGGAACACCATTCCTGCCTGTCCTGGCTATTAGCCATTGATGGACCTATCCTCCATGAATTTATCTAGTTCTTTTTTGAACCCTTTTGTGGTCTTGGCCTTCACAACATCCTTTGGCAAGAAGTTCCACAGGTTGACTGTGTGTTGTGTGAAGAAATACTTAACATAAGAAAATAAGAATTGTCATATTGGGTCAGACCAAAGGTCCATCCAGCCCAGTATCCTGTCTACCGACAGTGGCCAATGCCAAGTGCCCCAGAGGGTAATGATCAAGTGATCAATTACTTCCTTTTATTTGTTTTAAACTTGCTGACTGACAGGATACTAGGCTGGATGGACCATTGTTCTGACCCAACATGGCCGTTCTTATGTTCAAATTGTTTGAATATATGATGGAGCTGCCTGCGATAGTGGGCACTTGACTTATTGCCCCAGGAGGCCTCTTCCAGTCCTATGTTCTTATCATGTTCTGCTGTGCAATTCTCTTAGCCCCTGTGTCACTCCAGTTTGGAGAATTGAACATCCAGCATCCCTGTCCTTATGGTTATGAGTTGAGATATCTTCCCCTCCACTTCTCTGGATTCCCCCTTCTGCCATGCAGGGAAGACCAGGCATTACAGTTCTGATATTTCTTTGGCTACTTCCCCTCCAGCCTCCCTAATCCCTACATCGCTGTCTTCCCATCAGTACAGAATGCTGCAAGATCATCTTCTTTGCTAGTTCTGAGACATCACTACTCCCAGTAAATCATGTCAGTGGCTCCCTTTCTTTCACCAGACCCTGAGCTTGTCAGAAAATTTGCACTGGTGTAACTATTTTATATATATATAGTAACTATTTTGATTGGTCCAAACCCCTAATGTAGACATACTACATCCTTGCAGCTTCATTCAGTAACTTACTACATTAATGTAATCATACTTGTGCACATTTGCTTACTATACACAAGCCCTAAGTTTAATTTTTTTGTCTTTACTTGCAAGGCCCTTAACAACTTGCCCCTGTCTTCTTGTGTCTCACTGTATCTCCATCTCAATTTCATTTGCTCATTTATCAGCTTCTTATGCAAACCTCTCCATGCCTTCTGCCACTATTCTCCTCCAAATCCCTCAAGACCCACTTCTGCTGGGACCCTTCTAAAAAACCAACCAATTAATGATGGCCAGGTTGGGGTAGCAATGTAGATAGCTGATTTTTGCTTTATTTAGTTATAATAATACTCACAAAAATGTGTATCTGTATAATGTCTGTTCCCCTTC
The DNA here is from genome assembly GCF_965140295.1 of Lepidochelys olivacea. Taxonomy (NCBI): domain Eukaryota; kingdom Metazoa; phylum Chordata; order Testudines; family Cheloniidae; genus Lepidochelys; species Lepidochelys olivacea. The sequence goes on along the minus strand of NC_140412.1, from coordinate 267,419,739 downwards.
TCCCAATGCTTTGCATGTCATTTGCCTTTGTATGTCCTGTCACTCTTGCAAAGACATATGCGTATGTATATCTTTATTCAAGTGAGTAGTCCCGTTATGTTACCCATATGTGTAAGTCTTTAGGATCAGGCCCGCACGTTGTAAGCTCTTTGAGGTAGTGGGGGACTGTAGTATCTTCCTATGTGTTTGCATAGTGTCTAGCACAATGGGGCCTTGATCTAGATTGGAACCTCCAGGTGCTCCTGTAACACAAATAATAAATAAGGTTTTTTTTTAAAAAGTGGGGAGTGGAGCAATCCTTTTTTGACAAAAAACCTTTCAGGTTTCCATAATACACCCTAATGAACCCTCTCCTTACTTTCATTCAGGTCACTTTAACTCCCCACCCTTCCCCCACCCCTTTAATCCCCAGTGAGACTTTGGTTTGTCTTGATTTAGGCCCCCATCCTGCAATCAGATTCTTGTGCGCAAACCCTTTGTACATGCGGGCTCCTGTTGACTTCATTTTGTCCTACTATAGGTAGAGCTGGTAGCTGCCTATAGTTAAGGTTGCCTGACACTTACCATTATAAGACTCTGTTTTCAGTTGTTTATAACTTTGCTAAACTTAGAATCATAGAATCATAGAATCATAGAATATCAGGGTTGGAAGGGACCCCAGAAGGTCATCTAGTCCAACCCCCTGCTCAAAGCAGGACCAATTCCCAGTTAAATCATCCCAGCCAGGGCTTTGTCAAGCCTGACCTTAAAAACCTCTAAGGAAGGAGATTCTACCACCTCCCTAGGTAACGCATTCCAGTGTTTCACCACCCTCTTAGTGAAAAAGTTTTTCCTAATATCCAATCTAAACCTCCCCCACTGCAACTTTAGACCATTACTCCTCGTTCTGTCATCTGCTACCATTGAGAACAGTCTAGAGCCATCCTCTTTGGAACCCCCTTTCAGGTAGTTGAAAGCAGCTATCAAATCCCCCCTCATTCTTCTCTTCTGCAGGCTAAACAATCCCAGCTCCCTCAGCCTCTCCTCATAACTCATGTGTTCTAGTCCCCTAATCATTTTTGTTGCCCTTCGCTGGACTCTCTCCAATTTATCCACATCCTTCTTGAAGTGTGGGGCCCAAAACTGGACACAGTACTCCAGGTGAGGCCTCACCAATGTCGAATAGAGGGGAACGATCACGTCCCTCGATCTGCTCGCTATGCCCCTACTTATACATCCCAAAATGCCATTGGCCTTCTTGGCAACAAGGGCACACTGCTGACTCATATCCAGCTTCTCGTCCACTGTCACCCCTAGGTCCTTTTCTGCAGAACTGCTGCCTAGCCATTCGGTCCCTAGTCTGTAGCTGTGCATTGGGTTCTTCCGTCCTAAGTGCAGGACCCTGCACTTATCCTTATTGAACCTCATCAGATTCCTTTTGGCCCAATCTTCCAATTGGTCTAGGTCCTTCTGTATCCTATCCCTCCCCTCCAGCGTATCTACCACTCCTCCCAGTTTAGTATCATCCGCAAATTTGCTGAGAGTGCAATCCACACCATCCTCCAGATCATTTATGAAGATATTGAATAAAACCGGCCCCAGGACCAACCCTTGGGGCACTCCGCTTGATACCGGCTGCCAACTAGACATGGAGCCATTGATCACTACCCGTTGAGCCCGACAATTTAGCCAGCTTTCTACCCACCTTATAGTGCATTCATCCAGCCCATACTTCCTTAACTTGCTGACAAGAATACTATGGGAGACCGTGTCAAAAGCTTTGCTAAAGTCAAGAAACAATACATCCACTGCTTTCCCTTCATCCACAGAACCAGTAATCTCATCATAAAAGGCGATTAGATTAGTCAGGCATGACCTTCCCTTGGTGAATCCATGCTGGCTGTTCCTGATCACTTTCCTCTCATGCAAGTGCTTCAGGATTGATTCTTTGAGGACCTGCTCCATGATTTTTCCAGGGACTGAGGTGAGGCTGACTGGCCTGTAGTTCCCAGGATCTTCCTTCTTCCCTTTTTTAAAGATTGGCACTACATTAGCCTTTTTCCAGTCATCCGGGACTTCCCCGGTTCGCCACGAGTTTTCAAAGATAATGGCCAGTGGCTCTGCAATCACAGCCGCCAATTCCTTCAGCACTCTCGGATGCAACTCGTCCGGCCCCATGGACTTGTGCACGTCCAGCTTTTCTAAATAGTCCCTAACCGCCTCTATCTCCACAGAGGGCTGGCCATCTCTTCCGCACTTCTACCATTCAGGCTGAAATTGTCCATGCCAGGTGTCCGCCTGAGGCTGAATTGTTGTGGTTTATTTGGCAATAAAAGCAAAGATTTTTGAATTATAAGTACTCTTTATTTGTTTCCACGCAAGGTATGATACCTCATAGCACCTGCAAATCAACAGGCACTTTTATTAGTTCCTTACATTGAATCCTAGGCCTTAACAATCACAACTGCTTCCTAGCATACCAAATGTAATTAACCATTGTAGTCCCAAGCATAGCAAGAAATATTACTGGTTTTCATCTTCGAAGAGTTGCCTCAAGGCATCCTGATTCTTATTGCTCCATGTTGTGCCCCTCTAATAGCCCTGGTGTCTGGCTGCTCAAAATCAGCAGCCAGGCGTTCTGCCTTGGCAGTCCACCCCTGAGTAAACTATTCGCCCTTCCCTTCACAAATATTATGCAACATACAACACGTGGCTATAACCATGGGAATATTTTCCTCATTCAGGTCTAACCTACCATATAGGCATTGCTAGTGAGCCTTTAATCGGCCAAACGCACATTCAAGGGTCATTCTGCACCTACTTAGCCTGTTGTTGAACTGCTCCTTACTGCTATCTAGGTTTCCCGTGTACGGCTTCACGAGCCATGGCATTAAGGGGTACGCTGGGTCTCCCAGGATCACTATGAGCATTTCAACTTTCCCTATGGTGATCTTCTGGTCTGGAAAGAAAGTCCCTGCTTGTAACTTTCTATACAGGCCAGTATTCCTAAAGATCTGTGCGTCATGCACCTTTCCAGACCACCCCACGTTAATGTCAGTGAAATGCCCACAGTGATCCACAAGTGCTTGCAAAACCATGGAGAAGTACCCCTTCCGATTGATGTACTTGGTCACAAGGTGGTCTGGTGGCCAGAATTGGAATATGCGTACCATCTATCGCAGTTAGGGAATGCCATCCACAATTTCACACATGTTGCCAAGAGTCATGGTCTTTCGCAACAAGATGCAATTAATGGCCTTGCACACCTGCATTAACACAGTCCCAATGGTCGACTTCCGCACTCCCAACTGGTTCACAACTGAACAGTAGCAGTCTGGAGTTGCAAGCTTCCACGCTGTGATCGCCACGTGCTTCTCCACCGAGAGGGCAGCTCTTATTCTGGTGTTCTTGCACCGCAGGGCTGGAGCAAGCTTAGCAAACAGTTCCAGCAAGGTGGCTTTCCACATCCGAGCGTTCTGCAGCCACTGCTTGTCGCCCCAGACTTGCATAATGATGGGATCCCACCACTTTGTGCTAGTTTCCCGAGTCCAAAAGCGACATTCCACTGTGTTCAGCTCCTCCATGAATGCCAAAAGCAATCTAATGTTGCTGCTTTCCATGTCAGGACACCATGTTAAGCAACTGTGACTGCCGTTGCCTTTGTAGCTTCAAGATCAACTCCACTGCCACTCATGATGTGCTAGTGAGAGTTATCAGAACAGTGGAGAGCAGTGCGGGATCCATTCCTGCAGATAGATGTGTCAGGGAAAGTAGAAAACAAAGGACATTGAAAAATGCTGCAAACTGAAGATGGAAGCACATGGAATGCTGGGACGGAAAGCAGTGCATCATAGGGCATTAAGCCCGGACCCATGATGAGATGCAATCCCCTCCGCCTTCCCACAAGATCTAGAGGCAGAAGGGGGAGAGCTGCACTGTGGGATAGTTACCCACAGTGCACTGCTCTCATTGGTGATGCAAGTGCTGCAAGTGTGAACACGCTATGCCTCCAGTGGAAGACAATGTGAAACACAACAATGGTTTTCTTTAAGCGCTTTTTCATCAGCGATTAAGCTCTCAGCAAAAAAACTCTGCCAGGGTAGACATAGCCTAAGTGTTTATTATTATTGGGAACAGACCTGTGGTATATTGCACAGCGTGCTGAAAGACAGGCTACAAAACTAGTTGTTTAATCTGAGATCTAGTCCTGTTTCCTTCATCATTGTAGTCGGGGAATTTATCTGGAACCATTCTAGCCACACTGAGTGCATGTTGCTCTGTGTCTTCCCCCGCGTTAGCTCATTTCTACAGTTGTTATGTTATCAGGGCATCACAGATCACCGACAGAGAAATTATATGTCCATTACATGTATACAGACAGCATTTGGCCTTAGACCTTGGAGAACCGATTTGAAAGATTTCGTCAAGTAAGTTGCATTGTCACTTATGAAAGCAGATACTTTTGTCAAAGTTCGCACTGTACTTTGAAATGGTTTTAATTATCACTTGAGAAACTGTAGTGTAGTTAACAGCATCCAAATAAATGCAGTCGGTGAGCACTATTGTTAGCTTTCCTGTCCGTACGTCTTCAGCCTTGCCAGACATAAAATCAAACAGAACACGCAGTACATGGTTGTCTTGTTCATCTGTGGACTCATCCAAAATGATTGCAAAAGACACATGAGTTAATTTGAGCCTTTATCTCCTCAAAATGTGTAGCAAAAACCTTTGGAAGGTAGTCCTGCCGTAGCTGATTCGCACTTGGTAAGCAACTGGCATTTTCTACATTCCGTTGAATGAACTCATACAGCTTTGGGTGATCAAGTTTGTCCAATGGTATATTAGCACTTGCAAATGCATCCACAAGTTCCATTCTAGCTAAATGAGAGTCTCAGAGCTCTCTGTCATCTTCTTAGAAAGAGAAGAAATTGTTTTTGGAACTTTTCGTTTACCAGCAATGCACTCTCTGCAGCCCTCTTTCTGCTTTGATGGGTTTCCAAGTCTGTGGCGCTGAACCATTTCCCGATGTGTGTGATCCAATAAAACATTGCAGCTTGTATAAAATTGTTTGTCCTCATCGGCGTGTAGAATTTGGAAGCCAAATCCGCTGCAGTAATCATTTTTGAGGTTTTTGATTTACTTTGGACACTCATTTTATAGTAATTGCATGTGTCTTCTGGTAGGCAGGCAATTGACATCACTACACTACAAAACCTCCCCAATGTCCATATCTACCAATCAGTGAGTTGAGCCCTGAGTATGATTTGCTGCTGTAAAGTGTCAATCAAAAAATTCTGTCAAGTGCCTCACCTTTCTTTCTGTTATTATTGAAATAAGCTAATAATTGCCCCTGAAAGGGGGGGCAGTTCCCTGTACAATGTCCCCTCCCCAGGCAGCTGCAAAGGGAGAGGGATAGGAAGTGAGTGAGGAGAAGGAGGTGTAGAGCTATCTGCAGCCAGGAGAGAGATCCAAGAGCAGTGCTGCAGGGAAAGAGCAAGTCCTGTCATGCCCCAGCCCTGCCTGGAGTAGCAGCTAGGAGCCCCCTGCTGGGATGCTCTCAGCAGCACAGGGAAGATTGGACACAACTCCACAAGCCTCCTGCAGCTGCAGGAACCTCAGGCTGCTGCCCAGTCCCAGAGAGCGTCCTGCAGCAGGGGGAGGCACCCGGAGGTTGGTTTGGTCGGGTTTCACGGGGAAGGGCGTATTTCACGGTCCCTGACGCATTTTTCATGCTGTGAAATTGGAAGGGCCCTACTTACCCGATCACGCCTCTAGGCAGAGTTCCTCTGGACGGTGTCCACTGACTAACACCTTTGAGGAGCAGTGGGCGCTATCTGGGGTTCTCTGCTTGGTATTCTCCTCTGGAGCCCTAATTTTCAACCTTTGACTTTATGCCTGTTCCTGCGTTTTCATTTGTTGTCCCCTGCATTGAGTTGTGGCCTGGGTCCAATGGCTCCTCCCACTCGGTTGATACTCCTTCTTGTCCCAGTATTGGCAATTTATGCTACAATTCGCGCGCCTCCCCCGCCTCCAATTTCTCACTACTGCTGCCGCCAGTGGCAGACTGGTATTTAGTGTTTTACCGTCATGTTGTCTAGACCTGCTCTGAGTATAGTTAGACTACACACAGTGGTCAAAATTTCAGCAGCCACCTGCCTCTTACTTACACTAACGTGCCTGCTATTGCTACTAACAGTAGAGCTACACCAGCAGTAAGAACAGTAGGAAATTCTGGAGGGCAAAAGACTAGTGTAGACACAGCCACAGCATCCAGTCACTATGCTTTTGTAGTGTCGATGGGGCTACACTGATGAAGGTAGCTGACTAGAACTCCGTGGTGACAAACGTGTTTATCCTGAGCCCAATGCCAGCAGGAACAGGCTGTTAGTTTTCCAACTGAAATCAGCCTGCTACATCTATGCTGGGCCAGAAGAAAACCTTAAAATGAATTTCAGACAGAGCTGCACCGTGTTTGAACAATATTTCTGGACCCGGCTACAGCTTTGGACTTGGCAGGGCAGTAGCACAATCTGGGCACACTTACAACCATTTGGTCCTGTTCATATTTCAAGACCAATCCATGCTGGGAGCCAATCATAGCTCTCCTAATGTGGTAGAATTTATAGAAGTAAATGGGACCTGAGTCTCTTCCTGAATCTAAGGGTTTTGTTGCTAATTGTAAGGGACGGATCTATAGAGGCAGCTTGAGGACCAGTCTGTACTGTGTAGGACTCTTCCCTGTAACCAGTCACAAATAGTAGTGGAGACCCCCTCATAGCTGTGTGCCTCAATCAACATAGATTCTGCCGCTTTGTAGCTGTGGTGGGGGGAGGGAGATCAGCATTTTAATTTTGCCACCTAGAATCATAGAAGATTAGGGCTGGAAGAGACCTCAGGAGGTCATCTAGTCAAACCCCCTGCTCAAAACAGGACCAACCGCAACTAAATCATCCCAGCCTGGGTTTTGTCAAGCCAGGCCTTAACCTGTAAGGATGGAGAGTCTACCACCTCCCTAGATAACCCATTCCAGTGCTTCACCACCCTTCTAGTGAAATAGTATTTCCTAATATCCAACCTAGACCTCCCCCCCGGCAACTTGAGATCAAGGCTCCTTGTTCTGTCATCTGCTACCACTGAGAACAGCCGAGCTCCATCCTCTTTGGAACCCCCCTTCAGGTAGTTGAAGGCTGCTATCAAATCCCCCCTCACCTCTCTCCTTTCTTTAAGGTTCTCTGTTCATTGTTTTCCAGGGGAAGCTCACATTGCTGCGTGACACCAAGACAGATGGCAGCTTCCTGGTGCATCACTTCCTCTCCTTTTATCTCAAAGGTATGTGAGAACGTGGAGCTCTGCAAAGAAGATGTGACTTGCTTGGCCCTGGTAGAATCATCCAGCCGACACATGAACTATGTCTGATGGGATAGAGCTTGGATTTAGGGAGACTGTGCCCTCTTTTGATTAGAGCAGGATACTGGGAGTCGGACCTCTATTCCTAACTTGTCTTTGGGCTTTCTCTGTGACCTTGGACAAGTCATTTAATCTCTCTGTGGTTCAGCTTTACCATCTGCAAAATGCATAGCATACTTGGACGTAGGGATGTTGTGAAATTAAATGAATGTTGTAAAATGCTCTGGCTTGTTAGGGCTGGAAGTTGCTATATAACATAAGCTTATTCACTACCCACACATTTTGAAATGTAAAAGGAATATTATGTAACAAATGTCAGCAAACTTTCTGGTACATGACTGTGTTTAAAAAAGAACAAACAAGAACCCAGCCCAAATGGCAAGTTGAGTAATAGTGTCTCTCATGCTAATGATTCACCTGCTACAGCAGAGCAGGCCTGTCTAGTTGAATTGTTTTAAATACTATTGTGAGGAGCCCTGGACTTTTCCAAACCTCTCATGGCAAAGCTGCAGTTCTGGATAAATCGGTTTGGATTGTGACGTAATGTGGCTCTCAGGAACCAGCCTTCTGAACCTGCATTGATGTTTAGCACATAGGTGCTGGTACATCAGATGCTGTCCTCCGTTACGCCTGCGTATCCTGTTGCACTCAGTGGGGTTGCATGGGTGTCCCTGAGGGAAGAATTTTGCCAAACTTTTCCTTCATTTGAACTGAATGTAAAATATTGAGCGCTTTTGAAAGTGAAGGATGTATACAGCTGCATATTGACCTATGCACCGTGCAGGCTTCCCATCCTGGGTTTCTAATGGACTTCAGTTCTGATCCTCAGCACTCCCTTATAATCTAGTTCTGTGTCCTGGCCCAGCTCTGTCAGTGCACTGCATTTCTGAGCAGCAAACACCGTTTGCGGTCCTGGAATCCCTCACAGTATTCCATCCATGTGCCACAATCCTGTCCTCTTAGTCCTGAGACCCACCCAAAGCTACCATGCTTGCTCCTCTACTTTATCTGGGTGTTCCTATAGCACCCACTGCTAGAGAAGCTTTGCTAATGAACCTCAGTCCAGTCTTGCAACACCCCCTGTTTCACTGCAACTCTGCCAGTGATCCTCAATCCTGATTGGTAGCACATCCGTATTGTTTGAGTATAATGTCACTGTCTAGCAGAAACTGCCCAACTGGTTGGTGGCTTTCTGACATCATTGAACATTCACTGTTGGCTAAAATGACCCAGCTCAACTCATTTTACCAAGTCACTGTCTCCAATGGGGAGAAGCAATTGCATCGAATTAATTCCATGTGCCCCAAATCTCAAAGACCGTGTTTCTGATGGATACTGGGTTTTATGTTCCTCAGACAGCCAGGGCCTTTATTTTCCAAAACCCGTATGTTTAAGAAGTCTCTTAAAGAGACTTCTTTGTTGAAACTTCTCATTTATCATTATGTCCAAGCTTGTGAATCTGTCAAGACAAGGACTAAACCATGTGCGTGCCCCATGATAGCCAAATGAAAGGGTCTTTTGCCACTCCAAGAGATGTTAATTCAGCAGACAAGACCATGTCTTGGTGTGGCCCATAGTCCTTATTTTAAAGACTCTCCAGTGGTAGAGAATGCTTGGGGCTCTCATGGCAGCAGGGAGGGGAGACATAAGAGGCTTTCTAATTTATAGGCTTTTTTTAGCGATATTTTAATTGTTCAGTAAAAAAAAAAAAAAGTTTTCTTTAAATGGGGGAGAGATCATCGGTTTAAAGGTTTAAAATAAACTTACATTAAATATGAGCCAGCAACTCCATCGGGGGGTGAGAGTCTTCTCCCCTTGGGCTCTTTTTGATCGGCTTTTGGTTGTCTGACTCTTCTTCATTTCAAATGCCTTGAGAGTGGGAGCTTACAACACTGAAGGGATAATGTGTCTTGTCTTATTTCCCAGCTGGCTGTAAAGTCTGTTTTGTGGCCCTGCTCCAGTCCTTCAGTCACTATAACATCATAGCACAGAAGCTGGTAAGTCTCTTGGAATATGATCATAAGTACCATTCACGCTTGAGTAGTGTGGTTACGGCTTGTAGCTTTTGGAAGCTACTGCCACTTGAGGGCAATGCCATTTCTGTTCCATGAAGGTCTGATTCTGGTCAGTAACACAACTCAGTTTTTGTCCAGTAGAAAGCAGTGGTAGACACAAACAGGATTTTCTATACATAACTTGCATGTTCATCCCCCCAAATCTGAATCTTTTACAATGCATGGGTCTGATCCCATGAAGCACTGAGCATACTCAATTTATTTTGAAATCGATGGAAGTTGTGGATGTTCAGGATTGAGCATGAATTTAGGGCTTGCTTTTCCCTCCATTGAAAATAGATATTTAGCACATGGCTCCTGTTACGGGGTTAACTCTTTGATGTACATTGTTATCTTTTCTAAGCACGATCATTTTTGTGAGAAGGATGTTTTAAATGTGCAGGGAACTAGCAGACATTTCTCAGAGGAAAGCTTTTGATTCAACTGGGGCAGACTTAAAACACTGATTAATTCTGTTAAGTATATATAGTAAGAGACTGTATCTAAGAACCAAAGTAAGCTTAGGTGTAAGTGGGTGCAGCTCCACTGACCTCAATGGGCATTTAATATACTTACTCCCAGGTTCAATTTGGCCCTAAATACTGGGATTGAAAGCATTTTTCAGGTCTGGCAGATTGTTACCAGCTGTCCAAGGTTAGGAATCCTTGAGAACTTTGATACTGGGCTCAGTGGTCCCCATATTTGTTATATGGAGAGGGGGACAGGTAACCAAATCCACATGTGGCCAATCTCCTCTTATATATATCCCTGCAATGTGTTGCAGCTGGGTTAGACCTAAGCTTAGGGCTGTGCTGAGTGAATATGGCAATGGAACGGAATGGATAACATAGCATTCTACCTACTCAGTGGTTTGTGTGTTAGGCCCAAAATAAGGCAGAGCACTGGCTGTGTATATGAAATCTGTGGAGCATCTACTTGTGGCCTTGGGAGAGCTGGCTGGTCATGCGGTAGAAACAAGGAGGAGCGTTAGCGTCTGCTACATAATATTAAAAGAAGCTAAAAATACATTAAATGCAGTTCAGGCAAGCAATTGGTGTAGTTGCTGCAGGGATGTTATGCGATTGCAAATTGGTGGGGAGATTGGTCCATGAAACAATATCTTTATTAAGGTGTAGTCCGTGTGATGAAAAAGGTTCAGAATCCCTGAGATGGAGCAATCAAAGTCACTGACATGCTCCTGCAGAGTGGGCTGGAAAGCCATTGTTATTGTAGAAAAAGATCAGTTCAACCATCACATCCATCCCTGAGCAGCCAGTGCAGGGTTACTCTCTGCAGTGTGTGCTTCAGGCCTAGGTAACTCAAGTATGGGATTTCTTCTTGGGGAAGCTTGGTTACACAGGTGATTGGGAGGGTGGGGGAGGAGCACTAGAAATGTCTGGAGAAACTGAACAATCTCAGAGAGATTCCAATTAGGAAGTCCTTAACATTCATTCTAAACATCATCCTTTGCTGAACTTCATCCAGTTACTTGCAGGTAAACCTTGTACCACCTAAAGACATTCCTCTGCCTCTTTGGTGTTTACACCTTGTGTGCAGTTACCGTTTACCCCTTAGTCAATGCTTAGCCAAACTGCATATATTTAGCTCTCTCTCAGGCTTCCTTCATAAATCTGAGTCCCTCCATCAACTTAATCATTTTTGTTACTCTTCCCTGAATTCCTTCCCTCACCTCTGGCAGCATTAAACGAAACTAAATCTAGCCTGGTTGGTGCAGTTTCATTAGTGCTATAGCGAGGAACACTTGCTGCCTCACTGTGTAACATGATGCCTTTGTATGCAATTCAAGATTTCATGGGCTTATTTGATAGCATTCTTCTTAGTGTATGCGCAACATGCTTCAGGTGACCAGGATTCATCACCGAATTTAGTCCGCTGGTTGGATCATTAGCTTCCCTGGCTTGGGCTGGGTACTGACTGGGAGTCCGAGATGAACGCTGATCCATGCCCCCTTTGATTACATTGAAAGCCCATATCTATCTAGTTTTCTGTCTGCTATCCCAAGTCTATGGATCTGTGTCTACATTGCTGTCAGCGGCATGAGTGCAGCACATGTAGACATACCCGAGCTAGCTTGCTTGAATAACAACAGCAATAAAGCTGTGGCAGCAGGGGCTGTTCAAGCTCGCCCAGAACCCTGGGTATGTACTTAAGAGGCTAGCCCATGCTGTCATGGTTTCACTGCTGGCTAGCTGGCACGTCTACATGTGTTGCACTCACATGTCTGATTGTGGTATAGACACACCTTACGTTGTGATGTACCAAATTGGTTCTAGGTGATTCTTGGTTTTTAACAATGAGTTAGAACACCTTACAATTTCCGAATAACATAATGGGATGAAGGGGCGATATTTTATAATATTTTTATGAGATTGTGCCTCAGTTTCTCCTATATGCTGAACTATTACGCAGTGGAAGTGGAAAACATCTGTTTGCTCTCGGGGCAGGCTAAGAGAGAGAGGTGTGATTGTTGCCTAGCTGTCTGGGCCTTGGCCCCCATATCAGAGGAGCATTTGAAAAGATGGTGGCAAATGCAGTTGCCCACCCATTGACATCAACCAACCAACAACCCAGCGGGATTTGGATTTTCCCACCTCTCTGCAGGAAGACTGAGCAACATTCTCCACCTGGAGAACAAAGGACTGGGAAGGTGTGACATTATGGGGGCGGGGAATAAGAGCTGGCTGCTAGCAGGAGTCAGGGCTCTCACCTGGAGTATGACCAAAGAGGTCAGAGGGAGAGACAGAGCTTGAACAACGAGGTTCACTACAGTTTGGCTGGGCTCAGGGCTAACCAGAATGGACTGTGCTTTAACCTTCAGTTCACTATGGTACCCACAGGACTTCCTGTGCTGTGTTCCAGTTAATGAATAAACCCGCCTGTTTTGACAATGCTGTGTGAGTGTCACTGCAAATGCTGGGCGAGGTGCATTAATCCCTGCAGAGTGTACAAGTCTCCAGGAGTCTGTCTCAGTTGGACTCACTGAACAGAGCTCATGGGTGAAGCCGGGGTGCTGAAGGCCCAGAGTCCAGTCTAAAGACGCCGTGAAGCTATCACAGACTGTTCCAAAGTTGGGGCATAGCACTGATTGTGTGGAGCTGTGATATACAGTAAGATGGCGCTTCTCTAGGAGCTTCCATCTTTGGCTCTCCAAGCACTTTGCGAGCATTACAGAATTGTCTTTGAAAGCCCAGTGAAACAGGCAAGTATTGTGCCCATTTTATAGATGGGGAAGGTGAGGCATGGAGAGGGTAAGTGACTTCCCCAAGGTCAGCCGTAGAATTGGATATAGAACAGGCAAGTAGCAGACACGACCAATTTGGTCAACTTAATGTACCCTCTCTACATAAAAGCACATCATTGGAAACTTATTATGTCTACTTTAAGATGAGGTATGATGTGATGCTGCTATGATGGAAATGGGGATAAACAGTGACACATCAACACATTAAAATGACCATTTTGAAATAGTTGCATTTGTTTGTTAGCTTCATGGTTATGTATTATTTCGAGAAATAAAATTGGATTTCTTTGTGACTTCAGAGCAACACAACAATCTGTGAAATAAAATCTAATAATTTGTACGGGTATCGCTGAAAGGTAATAGAGCTGGGGACATTTCTGGTCAACGTCATTATCATCATTTTGTTTATGGTCTCTGAGAGTGGGGGTGACCACAGTCCTCATTTCTTGGCATGTCCACAGTTGGGTGAAGTGACGATTGTTCTGACTGCAGATACAGTTTATTGTGCACCAATCTCTACTGCTGCAGGCACCGATAAGGCCTTGTAGAAGCTCAGATGCCACTGGGCCCTTGACGAATCCAGGAAATAGTTCATCATCCACATTTTTCCATCCGTGTGGCAATGGTGATCCAATATCTGGTTTACCTATGTGTGAAGACATACAGTCTTTAAAAAGAAAAGGCGGACTTGTGGCACCTTAGAGACTAACGAATGTATTCATCAGATGCATGTAGCTGTAGCTCACGAAAGCTTATGCTCAAATAAATTGGTTAGTCTCTAAGGTGCCACAAGTCCTCCTTTTCTTTTCGCGGATACAGACTAACACGGCTGCTACTCTGAAACATACAATCTTTGTTTGCCAAGATGCTCTTTTGACATGCTCTTCAAAACTATCCTCATATGGTGGGAATTTGGCCAGTGACTGGTCCTTTTTGATGTGAGGCACAAGTAATTCAGAGCTCTGTGGGTCTCCTTTTCTTTCCCGCTCTGGTCATACAGCCCTGCTACCAACTTACTTGCTGCAGAAATTGCGGCTTGTCTGTCACCTTCTACCAATTTGGCAAGATCGCTGCAAGTGGTAAGCTCTCTTTGTTTTGACAACATTAAACACATATTTTCCCCCCAGAACCATATAGGGATGACACAGAGTCGCATCCTGTTAATGCATATACAGCAGAAGTCAGGAATAAGTGCATCATAAATCGCATGCTCAGGTATGAAGCAACAGCTTGTCAGCTGTGCTGGTAATGATGCCTATTTCAAACCACATGTTATGTATGTGCTATTTTTGGAAAGTACTAAACAGCAAAGACCAAAATGTCGGTATCAGGACACTAAGACCCAAAAGCCATGATGGCACATACTGCATGCAGGAGGATCCTTGTATCTGCTTCCTCTTGAGTACTGGACAAATCTTGGGTTTCTTCAGCACCTCTACTCATGACAGACTTTGCTACTTCATCATTAGAAAAGCTTCCTGCAAGAAGGAAGGTATGTATTGGGTTTGCACCATATATTTACACACGAATTTTGCAAGTGACTGCTTGTTGAATGCCATGTTTAGAAACTTTTTCCATGGAGGCACAGGTTGTTCACCAATCACCTGATATTTCTTGCACCCAACCGTAGATCCTGTCCGGTGCTGACTTTCTGCAGTTTTCACAGAGTTACTGTTGCCATATCTGTCAAAGACTTAGATTACAGAATTAGCTTTGTGAAATCCTTTTAGGATCTGCCTCAACGACTCAGCAGCCAGTTCATGGAATGTGTGGAATTCGTTTCCAGACATCATTTGTGTGATAGCCGTGTATGCTCCGATTTTTGTTTGCATGGATTCTTTCCTGAATGCCCTCATTCAGCTTTGTCTGTTCTTATAGTTGTTCCCTCACCATGGAAAAGGGACATAGGCACAGGTCCTGTTGGGTGACTGAGAACAGTTGCCATTGAAACATCATCTCTGCATCTTGCGAAGGACGTGGCTCTATGGAAAACAATTTCTGGACAGAGAGCTCTTGTGACTATTCCTCCTTTGCCAAGCTTTAATTTGGTCATCTTGACCAAGTCACTAAATGTTCTGATACCAGATTTCTTGACTGGGCTGAAGAAGCTGTGTGTCCCATCAGAATCAAGTGCACCTTTCATAAATCTCTCCATTTGTTCTTCACCAACACCTGTTTCAGTAGAGACTCTTGCATGTCTCATGTTACATGCAGTAGATATGCTGGTAAGCACCTCTGGATGTGATTTAGGATGAAATGGGTTTGTTATATTGTTGATGACATGGTTGGAAAGAGCTGTAACATGATCTTCACCCCTTTTCAATGCAGAGGCAAGGACTTGTTTGTAGACTTTGTCTTAAGTACTTCTTATTAGGCTATTTCTTTCTCTCCTAGCCTTTACATATTTGTAATATGAAGCTGTGTATTGTCATCTCTAACGCTAATACTGACCTGTGCATAAGTGTCACTGAATTAAAAGGCAAGTTTCTAGAATATTTCAAATGGTTACTACTGCATGTATAGGTAATTACAAATTAAAACTTTCTACCATGTAAACTAGATGCTACGTTGTATGTATAAAAGCTTGCAAATGGAGAGGAAGCATTACACTAGGAATTCATTTACATTGTATCTACCCCTGTACAGTACAAACTGTGGACATGCAAGCTACTGCTACTGGGGCACAACCTTCAGTGTGAGACTGATCTGGCCAGCACATTTCAACTGGAAACACACAAAACTATTACAATCACTTGTGAATACTTTGATAATTAAGGATCATAGACTCATAGAATATCAGGGTTGGAAGGAACCTCAGGAGGTCATCTAGTCCCCCTAAGTAGAATATCTGATGTGAAAACACTTTATGTTGGTATATTTCAAAACGTTGATATTTGCTGTTTTTTGCCACATGCTAAACAGCTTCTTCATTTCTGAAGAAAAAAATACTTGCCCATGCAAAACCATTCAAAATATGTTAATACATTGTGGTTTGGGAGCTCTGACCAGTAAAAACCACATGAAGGTGTTGATATTAACTTAAACAATAAAAACTGGAGCTATAGTCATATTGCAATATTTCTGGAACTATGGAAAAAAATGGCTCTCTCATTTTGGGTACTATTGTTTCACCTCATCTATAGGCTTATGGCACTACTTGATAGCTCCACATCATACCCCATGTAAACATACATAAAATACACTTTCAAGTGATATATGATGTGGGTTTGTGTATGGTGAGTACATTAAACTCCAAAAATAAGGCCCTTTTTAGAAAATTTCCACATCCCTCTTGGTTCCCAGTACACCAGTCTCTTGCAGACACACCTCAGTCCATCTAGTGGCCCAAAACTTTGGCTGGTACTTTTCAGAGGATAAGCCCGTCTCTTCTACCATGGCTGCCTGAACCATATCATAGTCCCCTGGTCACTACCATGCAGGCTTCCTGAGCTTCCCCTGTCAAGTAGGGTGCTAGCTGTAGGGCCCAGGTTCCCTTTTCCAAACCTGCACCCATAGCTACTCTTTCAAAAGTGACCAAGAATCTGTCAGGGTCATCCGCAGGGCTTGTCTTACAGAGGCCTACCGCCTGTGTCTGGTCATCATACTCTGCAGCAGGACTCATCACACCTTAGAGTATCTGCTGCTGTGTTGGGGTTTGTTCTTGAATAAAATCCTGTGGGCTTTTCTGTTGCTCAGCCTGCCCTGCAACAGGGGTTGTCTGTCCAGGTGGTGGGTGTGCTGGAAGGCTTGCAGGGTCTTCTGCATCTCCTCCTGCTGTTCTCAAAGCCATTGCAATGTCTTCCATTGCCTCGACTGGTGAGCCTCTGCACCAGCTGCCCTGTCAGGTTCTTTGTCAGCATGAATAAGGCAGATCCTGGACAAGCCCACTCTTGTGACAGAGCACGGCCCTCTGCTCCCGTCTTCTGTAAGTGGCTCTGACACCTCTGCTCTGTAACCACCACTGTGTACTTTATTTGTGTTTGTTTTAGTTTTATCAGCCACTACCCTCTTTCAGTTCCATGCAGCAATTCTCTTTACAGTGTCATATAGTCATAAGAGAGGGAAGGGATCTCTCCACCCAGAGACCTTCCTTTGGCCCCGCCTAGCCCCTGCACTTCCTTCCTGTGCTCCTTTTCCACTCTTGTAGTTAACTGGATAATCAGCTCCTGAGATCTCCCCCGCCCAGGCTGCTCTAGTAATTAGTCACTCCTTCCCTCAGTCAGGCCCTCTCCAGGGGAACTAATTGGATTTCCAGTGACCAGAGTGCTGGTTCAGCTGCTGGGTCTCTGTCACAAGGGTGGGAAAGATGCTTGTAAAGCTGATGTGTTCTGTGCCGTGGCCAGTGGGTTGGGTTTGGTGCTTTATAAAGCAATTGCAGTTTGCTTATTTCATTTATTTATTTGTTTTGTATTCCCAGTGCACACAGGGGCCTTAATCACAGACCAGGACCCACAGTGCTGGGCACTGTACGAATACAGAACAAAAAAGATGGCCCCTGTCCCAAGAGGCCTACAATCAAAGTATAAGGCAAGAGACAAAAATTAGCGCCCAATTATTCCCTTGTAATAGGAGATAAACAGGCTGAGAGCTCAGACCTAATGTGAGTGGAATGAGTTTTCCTTGGTAAGATGATGAGGTTTCATGTAAAGTTTTATTTTCTCCTCCCATTCACACATTCTTAGGACAATTTTAGTAAGAAAATAGCACCTACAAATTAGATTTCCACACTTCAGCCCAAATCAGCCTCTGATGGACTCTGCTGGTTCTGTGGCTGCTGTGACAGGGAGCAGTTCTCGCCACGGCTGAGGCAGCTGGAGTGGGGAGATTTGCAGCCAAGCTGGCAACTCTGTTTACCTTGGGGAAAATGCATCATGTTAGAAACTGTGTTAATTAACATGATATTAAACATCACTTAGCAGCTATGGTAGACAGAGACAGTGCCCTAGGGATAACCATGTCCAGCGGTGAGCGTTCTTGTTTACATTAAGGGGAAAATCATGTTGGTTAATATGATTTCTAACCTGATGCAATTTCCCAGTGCAGACAAGGCCTGTGTGTTTGTTATTAATAGGTGTTGCTGTCATCTCTCTCTCCTGAGAAACTCTGAAAAAGTGAGAGAACAATGAGGATTAGTTGGAGCATGTGTGTGATACAAATTGAAATGTTTTGTTCCTCACTGCTCTGAACAATGTTATTGTCCTTAAAGGGATGTGCTGAAAGGAACAATCCAGTTCTTCTATGGGGAATTCCAAGAGAGAGTTAAATCTATTGATAGCTGTCAGCTGACCTCCTGACTTCGGGCTCAGTTCTCTGAGTTAATCTTATAATATAACTTCAGGATTCTCTGTGTGGATGGTTGTCCTTGAATTCCTCGGAGGCTCTTTGACATTGAAGGTTGTGCCATAGATTATTTAACCCTCCTGGATTTGCAATAAGATCTTGGATCTGACGCAGAGGTTACATCAACTTCTGTCTAAATTAACCCACTGTCAATCTTGATACAGGTGTTCCTTGGATGGATAGTTTCACTATTAGACGTGGGCCTTGTTTACAATGGGGATTTTCCCCAATTACAACTACCAGTGTAGCTGCAGTAGCGCAAACCCCTACTGGAGGCAGGCAAAACCGCAATCTGCATGGGTGCAGCGTACTCTGATTTCACTCACCAGTTCAAATAATAGCATGTATAGTATTTTTGCTTGTCTGTATTAGGGTTTTGCACCTCTGGCTGAAATCTCCAGTATAGGCAAGGAAGGCCCTTTGGTTGGGGAGGGGCTATTATAAAAAGCAGTATCTGGTAGCTCAGCACAGGATTATTAATTGTACTTAAGAATCAGGTTACACCAGTGGAAAACTTGGCCCACAATCTCTTTTATTACAGCCTTAGTGTGGTGATCACAGAATCATAGAATATTAGGGTTGGAAGGGACCTCAGGAGGTCATCTAGTCCAATCCCCTGCTCAAAGCAGGACCAACCCCAACTAAATCATCCCAGCCAGGGCTTTGTCAAGCTGGGCCTTAAAAACCTCTAAGGATGGAGATTCCACCACCTCCCTAGGTAACCCATTCCAGTGCTTCACCACCCTCCTAGTGAAATAGTGTTTCCTAATATCCAACCTAGACCTCCCCCACTGCAAGAGACCTTTTGTTTCTTGTTCTGTCATCTGCCACCACTGAGAACAGCCTAGCTCCATCCTCTTCGGAACTCTTCAAGTAGTTGAAGGCTGTTATCAAATCCCCCCTCACTCTTCTCTTCTGCAGACTAAATAACCCCAGTTCCCTCAGCCTCTCCTCGTAAGTCATGTTTCCCAGCCCCCTAATCATTTTCATTGCCCTCTGCTGGACTCTTTCCAATTTGTCCACATCTCTTCTGTAGTGGGGGGACCAAAACTGGACGCAGTACTCCAGGTGTGGCTTCACCAGTGCCGAATAGAGGGGAATGATCACTTCCCTCGATGTGTTGGCAATGCTCCAACTAATGCAGCCCAATATGCCGTTGGCCTTCTTGGCAACGAGGGCACACTGCTGACTCAGATCCAGCTTCTCATCCACTGTAATCCCCAGGTCCTTTTCTGCCAAACTGCTGCTTACTCTGAAGTGACTCTCCAAAGAGAGCATTGCATGTTTCCCTGTTTCTTGTCTCATTGGCTCTAGAACAAAGTTTGCTCAATTTACAAGCTAAAAGATGTTTAGTTTTCTTTTAAGTGCCAGCACTGCCAAGTCAAAGCCTGCTCTGCTGGTGATGACCTGCCGTCAGAACTCTTAACAGTTCCACTGCCATTGCACAAGTAACAGTAGAGACCTGCGCGCTCTCCTTGACCAGCATCAGCTTTTTACCAGAGACAAAAGTCATGGAAACTTGTTCTGGTCATTTAAAGTTGCAGACGAGATTCTGAATACATCCAGAGGAGCAGCGTCATTTAAATCAGTATGGTTTTGTAAGCTCTTTGGGGGCAGGGATTGCGGTTTTGTATGTGACGTAGTACCTCACACAATGGGACCCTGGATTTTCAGACCACAAGAGACCATTAAATATCGCATGCCATTCTTTTTACCCAGATACCTCTATGTTGAGCCTAAAGATTTTAGTTCTACTAAAGTGTTTCAGACCCTGGGAGACAGGCAGAGAACAGGAGAGATCAAGGTGCCACCAAATGCCTGAGGCCTCTGCAGTGGGAGGGAATTGATTAGGTGTGATCTGCCTGGTTATCCCAGCTGGCAATCTTTGGCCCATGCTATAGAGGAAGGTGACCCCTACTCCCCCCAAGGTATCTGCCAGTCTGACCTGGGGGTAAATGGACAGATTTGGATTCGGGAAGGCATTGGTTTGACCCTAAACATGTGATAACGACATGCCAGCTAGGCATCTAGACAGAGGATTCTCTGTACCAAATCAGAGCTCTGGTCAACCCTGTCCGGTCTCCCATCTCCAACTCTGGCCAATCTCTCATGCTTCTGAGGAAGGTGAAGAGAAACAAACCCAGAATACAGCTGGCTAATTGTGCTTCAGGAAAAAACCTTCTTTCCTGATCCCTGCAGGATGAAGCCATGGTCTTTAAGCAGAGCTGCAAACATTATGAGCATGTTAAGGGCAATGCAGGCAATTCTGTTCTCCCCGTGGCCCATGAAGGAAGGCAGTGAACAGGAGGATTCATAGATTCCAAAGCCAGAAAGAACCCTCATGACCATTCAGCTTGAGGGCCTCCCTCCCCACTTACTCTTTACTCTAGTTTCTTGGAGAAATTCTATCTTTTAGAAAGATTTCTAATCTTGCCTTAAAGGCTCCAAGCAATTGGGACTCCACCACCTCCCCTGGTAAGCTGTTTCAGTGTCTAATCACCCTCCCTGCTAGGAAACTGCATCTTATTACAAGGTTGAATTTGTCCAACTTCAACGTTCAGACACTGGACCTTGCTATGCCTTCTTTAGCAAGGTTGGAAAGCCCCCCACCGTCAGCTCTCTTGTCCATGTGTCAGTACCTGTACACAGTGATCATGTCACCTCTCAGCCTTCTCTTTGATAAGCTGAATAAGTTGAGCTCCTTAAGCCTTACACTGTAGGGCTTGTTTTCCAGTCCCCGGATAATTTTTGTGGCCCTCCTTCTTGAAGCGTGGACACCAGAACTTGACACAGTATCCTAGTAGCAGTTTTACTAATGTAGTGTACAGAGTCAAGATCATGTCTCTTCCTCTACTTGATATTTCCCTTCTTACACATCCAGGGATTGCATTAGCCCTTTTTGCCCCAGCCTTGCACAGAGAGTTCATGTTGAGGTGATTATCTGTGATAATCCCTAAGTCCTTCTTGAAGTCACCGCTTCCCAAGAGAGAGGCGTAGTCCACACTACAAAGTTAGGTCGACATGTCACCTTGCATCGACTCAAATTTGTCTCCTGTCAGCGTAAGTGCCCAGTAAAACCACCTCCCTGAATGGCACAGAGCTATGGTCGACGCAGTGGGAGTGTAGACACTTCATGACCTTTGTCACCATAACGATCCTCTCACAGCTGTTCCACAATGTCAGACAGTGACTGCTCTGGTCACAATTGTGAACTCCACGGCCCAGAGGTCACGGACACCAGGAGCCCTCTCTCTTCCCATTTAAAAACTCTGTGAATTTTTGAAATGCCTTTTTCTGATTGCCCAGCTTGGTGAGCACAGCTAGCAGCTCTTCCTTGTTTGTGTGCAATTGCCCGGCCAGCCATGCCGGTTACAGGCTGTAGCCATGCTCCGGTCTGGAGAAGACAGGAGGTGTGGGATCTCCTAGGCGTGTGAGGAGAAGAGGCTGTGCAGGTGCGAGTATGGAGCAGTTGTAGAAACATGTTTCAGAGTAGCAGCCGTGTTAGTCTGTATTCGCAAAAAGAACAAGAGGACTTATGGCACCTTAGAGACTAACCAATTTATTTGAGCATGAGCTTTCGTGAGCTACATCTGATGAAGTGAGCTGTAGCTCACGAAAGCTTATGCTCAAATAAATTGGTTAGTTTCTAAGGTGCCCCAAGTCCTCCTTTTCTTTTTGTAGAAACATGGACATCTATGAGCAGATTGCATGGGGGAGGCAGGTGAAGGGGTATGACAGGGCTCAGCAGCAGTGCCATGTGAAAGCAAAGGAACTGCAGCAGGCGTACCAGGAGCAGTAGCATAGCTAGGGGGGCAGCAGCTGCTCCCCCACTGAGCACAAGCGGCGCCTTGTCAATGTCTTGGCGCCTTTTAAATTTTCCCCTGTTGAGGGAACAGGGGGCGCGATCAAAAGAAAAGGCGGCAGCCGCTGAGGCGCTTTTACTCACCAGGCGGCGCTCCGGGTCTTCGGCGGCACCTCGGCGGCAGGACCGTCAGTGCCGCCGAAGACACCCGGAGTGAGTGAGGGCCGGCTGCCGGAGCGCCACCGGGTGAGTAAAAGCGTCGCAGCAGGTGGTGCCTTTTTTTGGATCGCTCCCCGTTCCCTCCAGCTGGCTACGCGGCTGACCAGGAAGTCAGGGAAGCCAACAGTCGATCTGGTACTGAGCCACAGACCTCCTGGGTTTCTGACGAGTTGCATGCCATACTTGGTGCAGACCCCACCAACACCCCGCAGAGCGCCATGGATTCCTCTGAGGAGCCTGACAGGCAGAGCCCTGCTGTGAACAGCGAGGAGGAGGAAGAGGATGGGGGAACATGTGACCAGGAGATCCAACTATGCTGTGAGCCAGGATCTGTTTGAGACTCCACCACAGTCTAGCCAGTCCCAGCGGGCGAGCCCGATGCAAGGGAAGGAACCTTGGGTAAGTGTGTGAATGCATTGTCCATTACAGTGTTTAAATGTACAGTTGGCTCCTGACCCCAACTTACCAGAACACAGGGTTCAACTTTTATTTAATTTGTTCCTAGTTAAAGAGGTAGCAGTACAACAAATAGAAGAAGAATTTTCTGCATTTGGTTGCCAGCAGTGTTAGGCCGGGGGGAGGACATGTGGAACAGTTTGTTTATGTGCACAGGGATGTCCCTTGAATCCTCCTGAGAGATCGCAATGAAACTTTTATGGAGGTATTCTGCTCCTCTCCCGAAGGGATGGCAGCCTTGTTTCTTCCGCTGTGGTAGGACACTTTCCCACGCCACTCCGTGAAGACTTCAGCAAGCACCGTTGCAGTAAGCAGGCTAGTGGCCTGTGGGCCTGGGGGGCTTCAGGACACCATCAGCAGCTGTGTTCTCTGAGCCTTTGTTACCCTCAGGAAGGAGAAATTGACTAAAATCACAGTGCTGTGCTGAGGTGCTCCAAAGCTGTAGTGTCAATAAGCATGTCTCGTTTAAAACTTCAGGGGAGCAAGGCAAGGGAGTTCAGAAACTTAACTTTCGCTTTCTGCTGTGACTATAAATATGATTCTTCTGCCTGCTTTATCTATAGCTGCTGACGTTGTGGCCTTGAGGGGGTGCCACCTCCACAGCCGTGGAATGCCTGACCATGACACGGAGGAGAAAGAAGAGGACTTGGGAGATGTTCAGTAAGATCCTGCAAGCAAGTGCTGCATCAGACCGTGAGCACATGGCACGGAGGATGAATGTTATAGACACTATGGAGAAAGAAAGAAAGTTGACGGGAGAAAGCCCCAGAAGGAAAAGGAGAGGAAGATGTACCTGGACATGATAGGGCTTCTTCAGCAGTAAACACAGATGCTGCAGACTCTTATTGACCAGCAGGTGGTTCAGAAAGCAGGAGCTCACTTCTCTTTGCAGTCAATGGAAAACTCAATTGTAGCATTTCCTTCCCCCCCCCCCCCCCCCCGAAATTTCTTCATGACATCAGGGGCGGCATCCCTTCCACGCCACACAGGGGGACCATAAGGACAGCTTCACATAAACTGACCTGTGAGAGCCATGGGTGCTATATGTGTCGCCAAAATGCTCTGAAATGGACATGAATGTTCTTTCCTCTTGTTAAATTCTGTCCTGTTAATTTGTTTCAAACATTTTTTATTTGCTTTTAATTACACAGATGTTTTTTGCACTGGTTTCATTATTCAATAAAATTCTATTTTTTGAAAAATAACTCATCTTTATTACTTCATAACATAAACTGTAGGATGCCGAGCAGAAGTGAAAGCACACATTTGTTGTTGTCCAGTGTGATAGAACTCATAGGATCTGTGACATACACAGTGTAATAATGATAAATGTACAGCAAGCAGTGCACAATGAATAGGTGCAGTGACAGTGTTATATTCATAGATGGGGTGCTCAGTGCACACAGTCCCTAACAGGCCCCAAAATTTCAGGGCCAGGTTGAGCATTGTCTAGCACACCACATTACTGTGGCTGACTGTTGAAGTGGTATTTCAAGGCTTCCCTCAGCTGCATAGCTCCACCTTGGCACTATTAGTCCTTCTAATAGTCCTTGTGTCTGGCTGTTCAAACTCAGCAGACAGCCACTCCACCTCCACGCTGGTGGCAGCTTTTCCCCTTTGTCTCACAGATATTATGTAGGACACAGCAGACAGCTGTAAACAATGGGATGTTTTTTTTTTCACTGAGATCCAATCTTGTGAGTAAACAACACCAGCATCCCTTCTATCGAGGAAAAACACATTCACCCATCATTCTGCACCTGCTGAACTGGTAGTTGAATCTTTCCTTGGTGCTGTCGAGGTGGCCGGTGTATGGCTTCATGAGCCAGGGGAGCAAGGGGTAGGCTGAGTCCCCCCATATCACTACTGGCATTTCAACATCGCTAATGGAAATCTGCTGCTTGGGAATGAATGTCCCTGCTTGCATCTTTCTGAACAGTCATATACTTTTAAAAATGAGAGCATCATGCACCTCCCCTGACCAGCCAACTTTGATGTCAGTGAAGCTCCCTGGTGATCCACCAGCAGTTGCATAACCAGAGAAAAGCAGGCCTTTCTGTTGGTGTACTCTGTGGGCAAGATGTGCTGGTGCCAAAATAGGCATCTACATGCCACCTAGTACGCTACTGCAGTTCGGGAACGCCATTGCTGCAGATCCATCCACTATGTCCTGCATGTTGCCAGGAGTCAGTCCTGCATAGCAGGAGATGATGACTGGCCCACACACTTCTATGACAATGGCCCCATGGTGGATTTTCCAACTTCCAAATGATTTCCCACTGACTGGTAGCAATCTGGCTTTGCTACCTTCCACAGTGTGATTGCCACTTGCTTCTCCACTGTCAGCGCAGTTCTCATTCTGGTCTCCCTGCACTGGAGGGCTGGGGCAAGCTCAGCATGCAGGTCCAGAAATGTGGCCTTGCGCATCTGAAAGTTCTGCAGCAACTGCTTGACATCCCAAGCCTGCATTATGATGCAATCCCACCAGTGAGTACTCGTTTCTCGGGCCCAAAAGTGGCACTCCACTCTGTGCAGCTGCTCTGTGAATGCCTCCAGCAATCTTGAATTGGTTTTTGCTATGTCTTACAGCAATCTGTCCTCCAAAAAAATTGTCACTTTCCCTGTGGCTGCAGTTCTTGCAGCTCTGCAAATACCGGAAGATCATTCAACTGTGTTTGCAATGCTCGTGACAACGGGATAGAGCTGTGTAGGCACCATGCTTCTGTCAGAGATGACAGACAGCAAGAGGTTCCGCGTGGGTCTGTGGGACTTGAGAAAAAAGGCACTAAAATTATGGGATATGAATCGTAATATGGGGTGGAGAAAGTTGCACGGTGAGAGCTTGACCCCTAGCTCCCAGTCATCCCTGTGCAACTCGTTTCTGCCGCATGGTGCATTGCAAAAATATCCCAAAAGACAGTGAGGCACATGATAACGAATTGCACATGGGATACCTACCCATGGTGCACCAGCATGTACATTGACACAGGCACTCCTGGTGAGTACGTGCTGTGTTGATGCAAGGAGCCAAGTATGTACATGTTTGAGCAATATACTAACTGTGGCGGCTGTATCCTGACAATACTTGCATTGACCACAATTTGTAGTGTAGACCTGGACAGAGTCTCCCTTCCTGTAGATAGAACCTGCAGTCTTTGTTCTCAGGTGTACTACTTTGTATTTGGCTGTATTAAAATGCATTTTGTTGGATTGTGACCTCTTAACTAGGCAATTTGGATCACTCTGTAACAGTAAACCTGTCCTCCTCGTTATTTGCTACCCTAACAATCTGTGTCATCTGCAAACTTTACCAGTAAAGATTTGTTAACACTGTCTAATCATTGGTAAAAATATTAAATAGTATTGGCCCACGAGCCGATCCCTGGAGACCCTGCTAAAAACAGTTCTGGTCATTGATATCTCCAGATAGCAAGTACATTTTGAGATCTGTCAGTGACCCAGTTCTTAAATCCATTTGATACGTAATATGGGCCCTACTTTTTTTAAAATCAAAATGTGTCATGTGGTAACTAAATCAAGCCTTGGCAAAATCCAAGCATACTATATCCACACTGTTGCTTCTATCAACCAGACCTGTCACTCCCCTCTCCCCTATGTTTGTTTAATAAGACCTACCTTCCATGAAACCAAGCTGACTGGCATTAATTGTATTTTTAGCCTCTGCCCTCCAATTCTTTGTCGATAGCATCCCAAATTAACCATTCCATTCTTTTACCCAGGATTGACATTGGACTAATCAGCATATGATCACTCAGGGTTTTTTTAACACAGCTCAGCAATTTATCAAATGGGTGGCAACTAACTACGTTTAACGTAGGTTTTTTGGTTGTTTCTATCTGTCATGTAATAGAATGTTTGGGGGGGGTTTCGCCTGGAAATTGGTTTTTCCCTGATGTGACTTCGTAGGTGCATAATAGGCTTCAGTAAGATTTCTATTCCCACCCTGTTTTCTTGGCAGGATTCTAGTCGGTAACTATCACCTGCAAGCTCGATTTCCACACTTTTTGAGTCCAAATCAGCCTCTGGTGGAAACTGCAGGCCCTGTGGTGGGTGTGACAAGGAGTGATTTCCAGCCAAAATGAGGAAATCTGCAGCTGTGTGCCAGCCTGTGTGTGTGTGCTACTAATGAGAGTTGCTGTGATCTGTCTCTCCTGGGAGAATGTGAAAAGTGAGAGGACAGTGAGGCTTAGATGAAGCATGTGTGAGATGGCCTCTATTGGAAGACAGGATACTGGTCTAGATGGAACATTGGTCTGACCCAGTATGTCCATTCTTATGATACAAACTGAAACATTTTGTTGGTCAACCCTGCACAGTGTGGCTGTGCTGAAAATGAAAGGGCCACGCTGAAAAGAACAATCCTGTTCTTTAAACAAAGAGCCCCTTCCCTTCGACTGATTGCAAAATCACAGCCTAGATTCTAGCCATGGGTTTGAATGATTTCTTTCCAGAAATTTGCACAGGAAGATTAGCTTGTCTTAATGAATGGCAGAGTCAGGGTTGATTTAATGCAAGGAAAAACATTAATCTGAATCTGCTACTTATCAGACACCCCCAGTAGCCTTCACTAAATTAAGGTATTTGTCAAAATTTCCAACCCTGTCAACTGGCAGTGATGGAAAATGTTGCATCAAAGCCACATTTTCTATACTGCCTTGTACAGTCCTTGTCTGGCATCAGCGTTGATGAATGACATTCTCTCTCCAGCATTTCAGCTGGGAAAGGAAGCTGTGCAGATCTGTCTCTCATATTACTAGCAGTGGACATGTGGCAGCTGATAAGCTCTGAAGGAGTGCATCCACAAAGAAGAGAATGCGAGGTTAGCCTTCCTGGAAATGACCTCCTCCTTATCTGGCGAAACCTTGTCTATTCTCTCCCACCGCTGCCATCTGTGATAAGGTCTTTTGGGAAAATGCCAAGCTTCCAAAACAGCTGGAACTAGTCACTTGTAGTGAACATCTCTTACAGACCAGACACTCACATTAGCTTTTCCAAATAAGAAAGCGAAAAAAGCTGAAATCTACCATGTTGCTGCCTAAATTTTGATGACCTAATAAGGGAGGGTGTAGATGTAGCATGGTGCTAGAAATCAGGAGACTATCCCTGGCTCGGCCACTGACCTTGCTGCATAACCTTGGGCAAATCACTGCGTCTCTCTGTTTCCCCATGTGTTAAATGAGGATAGCTTCCTAGGAGTGTTGTGAGGTTCAGATGATGTATAATGCTTATTAAGCAGTTAACTAAGGGTGTAGGAACATAGCTATTTTTACCCTTCTCCCTACTGTGCACACTAGAAACTTCACAAATTAATGTCTGTCTCTGGATCCCATCTCTCCTGGGAATCCTGCCTCAGAGGATTTCAGCAATTCTCTCAGGCAGATATACACACTTAGCAACTCATCTAAGAAAAGAAGCAATCTTTCTCACTACGTTACAGTTACCATTGTTACTGTCAACATATGCCAGACCTACTGGTGTATCTCTCTCCTAGCATTCAAGAATGAACCAATCCTAGCCTGGCTTGCCAGTTGTGAGTATTGAGCAGTACCATATTGAAACAAGGCTTGCTGCACCCTTCGGTAAACTTTCTATCTTATCCTCTCTCCTCTAGCTGCCTATTGTACTGATTAGCAACCCAATTTCTAATGAGCCAAAACACTGAAAAACTGTCTGCACTAATTTTCCTCTCACTCCCTCGTGGAGCAACCTTCATTTCAAAAGTATAGTCAGATCAGTGCTTAAAAATCTTATGGCTAGAACAGGTGCTCCTGAAACAAGATGATAGAAGAACATGTGTTACTGCAGTAGCTTTGGTTGATTATGAATGTGACAAGTGCTGGATTTCCCCCCAAAACAGAGTGAACCAGAGATGAATATGCCAGGCAGCTACAATGTACTCAACAAAAGAGAGCCATATTGATAAAGGGAAGGGGGATGTTCTAGTGGTTAAACAATGGACTGGGACTCAGGAGACTGGGACCTTTGTCCTGGCTCTGGTGTTGACTTTGACTTCGTGGGCAAGTCACCTGAGGCCTGACTTTGAAAAGTGCGGGGCTTTTTGTAACCCCAGTTGATGTCCGTGGGAACCGCAGGTGCTCTGCACACCTGAAAATCAGGGTCTGGACCAAATTCACTTCTGATATAGAAGTCCCATGAAACCAATAGAGTTACACCTGAGGTCAGTTTGGTCTCTGCTGCCTCAGTTTCCTCATGGTAAAATGGGGATATATTTAACACAGGTTGTTGTGATGCCAAATAATCAATGTTTGCCAAGCACTTTGAGATTCTTGGAAGGTGCTGGAGAAGAAATATTACAACTGAAGTAACGTAAAGTGTTGTACCTGGGAACCCATGTAATGGAGACTTAATTGTAATAATAATTCCTCTTAGCGGCTGCCAAGAATCCCAAAGTGTTTGAGGCAGGGGTTGGGTGGTAAAGCACAGGACTGGGTAGGAACCCTGCCAGGGCAGGGAA
The DNA here is from genome assembly GCF_965140295.1 of Lepidochelys olivacea. Classification (NCBI taxonomy): domain Eukaryota; kingdom Metazoa; phylum Chordata; order Testudines; family Cheloniidae; genus Lepidochelys; species Lepidochelys olivacea. The sequence continues at coordinate 267,390,724 of NC_140412.1, read as the reverse complement.
CAGCAGAGTAATCTCTGAGGTATTTTAACTTCCTATAAATTGCCCAGCTACTGGGTTGGCCTGGTTACAGTGCTCTCCGTAACTGCAGGCACACCTTGCTTGTGGGCGGTAGCTACATTGGACGAATTAATGTTGCCAAGTGACTGTTGTTGCCACAGTGATGGCTAAAAATTTTTTTTAAGAAAGTGGCAATCATAAGTCCTCCACCGTCCTTGGAGGCCAGATGAGTGAACTGTTCAGAGCAGAGCACCTGGGGGAAATGGTTAGCTCAAACGTGGAAAAGTACAATATCAGCTCTTGGATACCATGCTGCTGGGTGCTGTAGAAGCCCTGAGATAGCCCAAAAGATCGACATTCCATAACCTTGTTACTGCATACAATGACTGCCTCCCTTCAAGGTTTACTGGCTTGTCTCTGGAGCCCTGACTGAGTGGAGGGTTTGCGTGGTGCACATCTGGCTGAGGGGACAGTTACTGAGCGCTGGGTGTAGAGGAGAGTTCTGTGACCTTCTCAGTCATTCCTCCTTTCTTCCCATCCCAGACTCTGCCTTGGGAAGTTCAGAGACTGCTTGACACAAGATCTAGTCAGGCTGGGTTCACAGAGAGCTAGTGCTAAAATGCCCTGATCCTTCTGTTGCCAAAGGAGAGGTACAAAGAGCAAGTGTTCTTATATGTGAAGCAGTAGACAGTCCAGAAGGAGAGCCTGTCTCACCACAGGATGGGGAGCCAGACATGCCTAGATTCTAATCTGGGCTTTTACACACACGCTCTAGCTTTGGGCAAGTCATTTCACTTCTCTGGCGTCCCTAGCTGTAAGATAACAATGATACCACCTCGTTCCCTGGGGTGATGTGAGGACCCATTTAATTAGTGTGTTTTTAAGGGTCTGTGAACTTGAAAAGCCACAGAAGGGTTCAGTGTCTGGGTGTTGCTATTCCTGACTGTTCTTTGGGACTGTTTGCTGAAAACATGGGAAGCTAAATGTCCAGCGGTGTGTGAAACAGAATTGTCTGACTGAGTGGCTGTGCAAGATCCAGCTGGGTATTGGCTTTATTAGCATGTTTAGATGAGACTTTATCAAAGTAGGCCACAGATCCACTTGGGACTCCGCTGGCATCATTCTTCTGCAGCTGTTTACTTCTGTAAGATGATATTTCCCCCTCCTCCAGGGAGTCAGTCTGACCGCAGCAAAAGAGCGGGGACAGCTTGTGTTCTTGGAAGGCCTGAAATCCTGCTTTGACATCTTGTTTGGTGAGGAGCAGCGTGTGGGGCAGCCCAATCCCCTTCAGTTTATAAGGTAATGCTCTGGTGCTTTGGAAGAGGTACAGCCAGTAACTCTTGGGATTAGAAATGTTGCCACCTCTTGTGATGCTGAACTCTCAGTCTAGTTCCTGGTATGCCGCTGTCTGCATCACAAACTAGCACTAACTGGCCTCACCCTGCAGCAGTGAGGTGAAGGATTGGGACTGAACCCCCCCGCAGGGCAGAGACAACAGTAGCTGGGCAGTGGGTGTGTTAAATTTGCCCTGCAGCTGTCCAGGCCGTACCTGGTGTGTGGCTAAATAGAATGAGTTAGTCTCATGGGCTGCCAGTCCAGCAATTCTCACTGGCATTAAATTCACACTTGCACATGGAAATAAATCCAAACCCTGAAATACCCACACTGCTAAGATTATCCCTTCCCCACTCTCTTCTGGCTGCTGAGAGAGGGACTGTGCTCCATCCCTCCCTCCACTGAAGACTAAGGGAGGGCATCCTCTCCTCTGTTCCTGCCTTCCTTGCACTCTCTAGTCTGTCAGTGAGCTGTAAAGGTGCATAGTGAATTACTGAGACTAACGAGCTAATTAGTGGGGAATCTTCCTCCTATCTGAAGCTCAGCTGTATAAGCCACCAGGGCAGCTAAGGACAGAGCCTTGCAGTAGGGATCTGCTATTACAGTTTCTGATGTATAACTCCAAAGGTCGGTTTCTGTAGACACTTGACTACACACTGCATTTGTCCCATTATATTAATTTAGAAGCAGACAAAATTACGGCAGTGGGACCCCCGACTAGCGTGGGTACAGTTATAGCTAGGGCCCTACCAAATTCACAGTCCATTTTGGCCAATTTCAGGGTCAGAGGATTTTAAAAATCATAAATGTCATGATTTCAGATATTGGAATCTGAAATGTCATGGTGTTGTCACTGTAGAGTCCTGACCCAACTCTGAAGGCAGCAGTGCAGAAGTAAGGGTGGCATGGTAGGCTATTGCTGCCCTGCTACCTGTGGGGCGCTGCCTTCAGAGCTGGGCGCCGGGCCAGCAGGCACTGCACTCCGGCCACCCAGCTCTGAAGGCAGTGCAGAGGTACGGGTGGCAATACTGTGAACTCCCCCAACCCTTTTTTGGGTCGGGACCCCCAGTTTGAGAAATGCTGGTCTCCCCGTGTGAAATCTGTATAGTATAGGGTAAAAGTACACAAAAGACCCGATTTCACAGGGGGAGACCAGATTTCACGGTCCATGACGCATTTTTCACGGCCTTGAATTTGGTAGGGCCCTAGTTATAGCTGTATAAAGGTGCATGTATCAGTGCAAAGCACATTTATGCAGGTATAACTGCATCCACATTAGATAGGCTGAACTGCTGTAACTGGCCGTGTCTACAGCGGAGCTGGAGATGTAACTTCCAGCACAGGTAGACCGACCCGCACTAGCTGTGACTGAGCGAGCATGCTAAAAGTAGTGGAGCGGAGGTTGCACTGGCAGCGGGATGGGCTATCCACCCCAAGTACAATCCCATCTGAAATTCTAGGCATGTACTCAGGGTGGCTAGCCCTTCTCACCACCCATTCAGCTGCAGCATCACTGGTGTTTTTATTGTGGGTGTGTCTACCTGAGATGGAAATTCCAGCTCCACTGTTGACATATCCCATATCTGCTTCTAGACCAATATCCCCACCCTTAGAGGTTTTTAAGAACAGGATGGTCTAGCTTTACTTGGTCCTGCCTCAGTGCAGGGGCCTAGATTTGATGACCTCTGGAGGGTCCTTTCTAGCCCTACATTGCAGCGATTCTGTGCTGTAGCTAATGCAGTACAAAAACCATGTTGAGACCAGGCCAAGTGAGAATCTCCTGTTTCTCTTTCCAGCGAAGATGGCTCCAACCTGAAAACCATGTATGAGTTTGTCCGGACATCCCTGATGGCCTCTGGTAGCGATTCCTGGAAATGCCCCGTGTTGCTGGTGGATGATCTCAGCGTCCTGCTCAGCCTGGGTGTGAGGCCGGTTGATGTTTTGGATTTCATCCATTACTGCAGAGTTGCAGTGTGTTCCCAGTTACAGGTACTGCTGCGTCTCTCCTTGTAGTGTTCTCAAAGTTCAGTGCCTTTACGGCCTGGCTCGCTAGGTGGTGCTCTTCCCTCTGAGTCAGTGCTGCTGAGCAGGGGTGACCAGGCACCGTGCTCTGTGGGGATGGGCAGAGTTCCTGACTTCTTGTGGCCATTAAAGATCCTGTGGTGCTCCCTGTGTGGGTGGGGCTTTCCCCTTTAGGATCCTGACCAGATTCTAACTCAGGTAGTTACATGCTATCTACCCAAATTCCCTCCGCCGTTTCAATTCAGTCTAGACAAAGATATTTCAGAGAGCCCGTCTCCGTAGTATTTAAGTGCCAGGATGCAGCTATGTGATACAGTGTTCATATCCTGTCCTAAAGTGCGGTGTAGTGTTGCTGTGTGCTGTTAAACATTTGCCATGTCCCACCCCAGAGGTGTTTGCATTTCAGTAGTCAGTCAGTAAAGTGATGAGTAACCCTTCTTCCTCCTAGGGATATTGAGGCGTAACAAATTAACAGCTGTAAAGTGCTTTGAGTTACTTGGATGGAAGGAGGAGAAGTTTCTATTCTCTTCATTTGGTAATCTGTCTCTTATGACAGGAGTGAGGTGTCCTGTGCTGAAGCTCCTTGGTATTTTTTGACACAGCAGGACCCTCAAGTAAACGAAGCCCTGCTTTGTCACTGACCAGACAGTGGGAGGAAGGGGAAAAACTCCTATACATCTGATTTTTAAAGGGATAGTAGTCTTCTGATGGAAAGAATGGATTCACTAGGTGAAAGGGCCAGTTGAGAGCAGAATGTGAAAGAGGAAAACTTGAGGATGGAGATTGGGGGAAAGAAAAACCCACACCCACTGCTTTTTAAACAAGTCAACTTTGTAATCACCGAACGGCACCGTTGCCCCCTGTGCCCACTAAGGAGAAGGGCTGGTTCTGTTACAGCTGGCTCAGCTTCCCTGGAGTAAACTGTTTCACTTTAATTGGGGAAAAAAATATGTACAGCTTGCAATCAGGAATTTAATAGTTTAAGAATGAAGTTATAACACCAAAGGCAGTTGGAGCATAGTCCAAATTTCTCTCCTTTTATATACACACCCAGTGTATCATCAAAGGAAAATGCAGAGTTTTAACAGTGTATTCCCAGGGACCAGAACATTCAGGATCTTTGATCACTGCTCCAGAGCCATTATTTGGCTAGTCCTGAAAGCGTCTGTGCTGATCCCTTCAGATATAATTTCAACAACTGGTCTCTCACATGCTGTTAGCCAGCATGGAATTTTCTGTATCTACATTACTTTCAAACTGGGTATCAAGGGTATAAAGATTGATTCCCAGAGCTAGTGTTTCTTGAGCAAATAGCTCCTCAGTTCACTGCAAAATTCAAGTGGTGGGGGGAGAAAGCAAGATATTAATCAGAACAAGGTGATTTTAATGGTCTGATATCGAGTGACTTTTCAGAACAGACTTAATTTTTAGTTCTGGTTATTAGTGGTCTATTGGACTTCAGATCCACCACTGCTCCCTCAGTTTAGCAGGGCTTTTTAATTATTAGTGAACCTAGCAAGTGCCAGATCACGGACAATTGTCACTGTCAATTCCAGGATAACTCCCATTGATTGGGATGGGAATGGAACAACCACTTGCACAGTTCTGAAATGTTACCCCAAGTCATGCATGCTGTTTTTTGAGTGTGTGTGAATACAATCAACTTCAGAAGTTCTCCTTATTTGTGTACAAGTAACTCCTGAGAGTATTGCTGCTGAAAGAATCTTAAAATACCAAATCCACCTTTTACTGTCTATGCAGTGCTTTCCCCTTCTCCCCCGATTTCCTATAGCTTGGATCACAAAAATAGACTAGTCAGCATCACCTTTTTATTCTCTTGCTGGCTGCTAATGCTACAATGTGTGAGATGAAAATGGTGCCAGTGAATGTCTGCTTGTTTGGAATACTGTTTGCAAAGTAATTTAAAAATAAATAAATAATAGAAATATTTTTATTTCTGTACAAGGTAGTTTTTTTTTCTTTTGGAAAACTTTAAATTTGGGCCAGAATTTGACTTGACTTTAAATATTCAGTGGGCTGAGACAAAGACTCTCATGATATATTTTTAATGGAACTAGTTTTGGATTTTATAAAACTTGTTTCTTTTCTTTCACCAAATCAAACATTGGACATAATCCCCCAGGCAATGCCCCCTTCAGCTAGTTCTCTATTAGATGGTTCTTTAAGGTATAGCTCACAGAGTAGATGTCTGCTTGGCCAGACAGATCAGTTTAACTAACATTGACTGATTTGTAACAAAGGTTTGACGTATTTTTAGACTGGAGAGTTATATATAAGCTTGGTTATTCTCCCACTTGGCTCTGATTGAGAACCCAGATTGACGCAGATACCATGAAGCTAAGTGGCGAAGTAGCTTAGTTCGCAATGTGTTCGTGTGAATCCACGTCTCTGATCTCCTCTCATAATCCAGAATTGATTGTCAATGAGTCATTAATTCCCGCGTGACACTTTCTGTTCCAGGGGAACATAGTGGTGCTAGTGCACAGCAGTGATGATTCAGAAGATGAGGAGAATGACCTGGTTGTGAATTCCCTCTGTCACCAGAGCAACTTGATCCTTTGGGCAGAGGGGCTGGCTACTGGCTTCTGTAAAGATGTTCATGGACAGGTAAATCTTGCGGAAGCATTTTCCCTGCTCCCATTGCTGTCCTGAGACATGGTAACTTATTATATTCACCAATAATGCCTGGCTAGAGCCTCAGGTGCAGCCAGGGTATGTTTCATGCAGTTCAGGGGGTGAGGTGCAAATGGGATTTTAAGCCCCCTTTGTAGCTCCTGATGCAAGCACCAGTCTGACCCCAGCATAATTCAGAGCAACCTTAGGACTAACTTATTCCCTGCTGCCCCCAGCAGCCAAGGATGCTAGAGCACTGTGGCATTGTAATTACATTCCCTTTTCTCAGCCGCACCTCCTGGGGGCTTCCAGTGGGGATGACAGAGAGACACTGCACCTGCTCTTGGTCACCTGGGGCTTCTCCCTATGTTGGGGGAATCAGTGTAGTGGTACAAAGCACTGCAGAGTGGCGTAAAGCAGCCAGAGCAGGGTTAGGATCTGGCCTGTGGACTTTGCAAATGGCAGAAGTATGAAGTGAAGTCCATGTTTTTGTGCATCTAGTGCTGATGAAAGGGGCTGGACAGACAGCCCTGGAGACTGAAGTTCTTTACATAGAACAGCTGCAACACAGGCTGCACTAGTGCAAGCTTGTGCCCTGACACTAAGGTGATGGGTGTGCTATAAATATGGAGAAGCTTCTCCAGACTCCCATTCAGTCAGTCTCATCCATGACCTGGCTGGATCCCCGCTGCGGGAGAGAGAGCACTTCAGTCTTGAGGGCCCATTTGCTGCCTGGCCTCTCTGCCAAGCCTGCCACCAAGAAGGAGGTTTAGTGCTTGTTAAGATGGCTGCACAGGGCTTTCCAAAACGGCAGTGTCGAATCCTCCAGCCAGGTCAGTTCTGGATGTTAAAGGTATTTTAACACAAATACCACATCACCTGCTCAGGCCTTTCCCTTGGAGGGAGGATGCTGTGATTGCAGCCACAAGGAAGCAGCTTCTCACTCTTTCCCTTTCCTTTGCAGTTAAAGATCATTCAGAAGGGGTCATCCGAGCTGAAAGCAGAGAGGAATCTCTTCCGAATCTACCAGTATAAAATTCAGGACAAGAATGTCACATTTTTTGCCAGGGGAATGTCAGTAGCTGTGTTGTGAATTCCAAGGCACAATTCAGTGCAGGACTTGAGGCCAAGGGGAAAGTGGTGCTTGATACCTGGGAAAAAACAGGAGATGCCAGCAATACAGCCTGGGTATTTTTTCAGCAGTTTCCAGGGCCAATCCAGTAAATGTGGTGTGAGCAGGATTTGCATTGGCACTAAGTAGCATTTAAAACCCAGTCCTGCAGGGAACTCTGTGCAGGTGGAGGGATCTGCATGAGCTGAGCTTATTGCAGGTTCGGGGCCTGAATCAGTTCCCCTCCCTTTACTGTCCAGCAGCATTCCACTGTAGTATACAAAGGGTTCGAATTGCAAAGAAGAGCAAAATGTAATGAATTTTAAGTATAACTAATAAGCAGGCAGCTGCCATCTCGATAGTCTGATACAGCTTATTATTGTTCATTTATTTGAAAAAAAAAGTAGGCCTAGTCCATCAAGATTGCAGTTCCGTTGTGCTAGGCACTATATAAATAGTGAGAGACACTACCTGCCCTGAAATGCTTAAAAACATAAGAGCGGCCATACTGGGTCAGACCAAAGATCCATCTAGGCCAGTATCCTATCTTCTGATAGTGGCCAATGCCAGGTGCCCCAGAGCGAATGAACAGAACAGGTCATCATCAAGTGATCCATCCCCTGTTGTCTATTCCCAGCTTCTGGCAAACAGAGGCTAGGGACATCATCCCTGCCCAGCCTGGCTAATAGCTATTAATGGACCTATCCTCCTTGAATGTATCTAGTTCTTTCTTGAACCCTGTTATAGTCTTAGCCTTCACAACATCCTCTGGCAAAGAGTTCCACAGATTAATTGTGCATTGTATGAAGAAATACTTCCTTTTGTTTGGTTTAAGCCTGCTGCCTATTAATTTCATTTAGTGACCCCTAGTTCTTGTGTCATGAGGGGTAAATAACACTTCCCTATTTACTTTCTCCGTATCAGTCATGAGTTTATAGACCTCCGTCATATCTCCCCTCAGTTGTCTCTTTTCCAAGCTGAAAAGTCCCAATCTTATTAATCTCTCCTCACACAGAAGCCATTCCATACCCCTAATCATTTTTGTTGTCCTTTTTGAATCTTTTCAGATTTCTATATCTTTTTAGAGATGGGGAGACCACATCTGCACGCAGTATTCAAGATGTGAGCACACCATGGATTTATATAGAGGCAATATGATATTTTCTGTCTTATTATCTATCCTTTTCTTAATTAGTCCAATTAGACAAGACAGAAGGTAGGAGTGAAGGAATCAGTGCTAGCATTGGAAAGGCCTGGCAATCAAAGTTTAAAAATTCTAGAACTTATTTTAAACGGGGTTAAGAGTTGGTTTAATCACTGAAACATACCAAATGAGACAGCAGCTACAGGTGATCTGCACAGGGAAAAAATAGCCCGGTGCTCCTCTTCTGACTGTGTGTCTGTAGAAGGCCTGACAGGGCTTTATTATGGTTTTTTTCTTCTTCTTTATTCTAGAAATACAGATCCCACTCTTTGTTTGTCTTGTCTATTTAGAGTGCAACCTCTGGAGGGCATCTCTCTTGCTGTGTATTATGTACAGAGCCTAGCACAATGGATGTGCAGTCCCAGTTGACGCATGGAATACAATCCATTACTGACAATTGTGATATACTAGCAGCTTCTAATCTGTGTGTCTGAGAAAACCCTACTGAGAGATCATAATCAGAGTTTAATTTAAAAAAAAATTACATGCATTAAGTGACAAGTATCATTACTCAGCTGAGCTTTTTCTGGAGACTTCCATCTTTGTGGCAATGGGAAGGAGCTTAAATAAGAAGCTTCAGGGTGAGAGGGAGAAATGTTGGCACTCTCATCAGGCTCTGGCCAAATTTCTTTAGATTACCTGGATGTTTCTGCTAAATGACCAGAAGTGAAAGAGTTAACTTTGTGGTAGTTTAAATCTTCTTCATTGGGCTTCAGAGTTACTATTGCACTGAGATGAAAGGAGGGAGGAGAGAAGGGTCACACTTCTGGCTAAATCTCTCAACTTCAGGCTTTCAGTGCTGTTGTGTCTGAGTCTTGTCTACGTGGCCTAGTTCACGTTAATTAAGGTGCAAATTAGGTACCTTTTAGTTCTCACTGGCAGGATCTACGCAGGGCAGTTACAGTGCAATGCTTTAGCGTGTACTGCAGTTCAGACCCCTGTAGACTGCATTGTGGGGCCCAGTGGCCAAGCCCTCTGCTGCCTTAGGTAGATCACTGCAATGGGTCACAGTCGGAAGATTTTCTTTCCAGCCAGATGGGCCAGAATTGGAATTTTATTTTTAAATAAAATCTTGAAACCTGCAAAGATTGATGTGGTCACCAGAGAGGTACTGGTACAGCATGCCACAGTATACCATCTCACTGTGAGCCATGCACCAATGCAGTTCATAGCCAAAATCATATCACACCCAACATACGTAAATTATAGGGCTAGGATATGAGTTTAAAAACCGTCAAGCAGGCATGTAAAAAACCCAAAGCATGTCTTGTACCTGAGCAGGGGTGTAGTAATTCTTGTCTTGGTGTTAGATTTTAGCTGTGCAGAGTTTTCTTTAGGGCAGGTAAAAATGTTGTGCTCCGTGCCCAAGTGGGCCCATCAAGATATTGGGAATGTTCTCCATTGAATACTAAATTATGGTATTTTGCTGTTCAGTTTGACCTTTATCTCCAGCCTCCTTAATTGGCTGAGTTTGCGAGGCCCTGCACTCAGCTTGATGGCATTTCTAGGTTTTCTGTTTGGATGTAACACAATAACCTTTTGAACACTGTGTCCAATCAATTCCAAATGGTCAGGGAATGTTCTAAATCTCAATGGATAGGACTATGAACCCACAGAACAATGAGTTCCCATGTCCTTAAAGGAGCCATATCTCAGAATTTGTTTTTCACTGGAAATGTTCCCATTAACTGGAAGCCATAGTGCTTGCAGCCAGGCCTCCTCAGGCCTTGATTTTGAAAGGCTGGGCTAGGTCAGTATTTGGATGGGAAACCTCTAGGGAAATGTAGGTAGTGTTGATTCAGTAGGTGGCACTCTTTTGAATCAGCCCTAAACCAGTGTTGCAGCGAGGGTGGCCACTCCCACATCCCCAGAACATTGGACACTCCAGTACTTCCGGGAGCAGCATGAGCCTGCCCCCACTTGTGTGACCCCAGCTCCATCGGTGTGACCTCACACGCATGGTGCGTACGAGGTTGCTCTGGTGGGGATTGGGTGTCATGCTCTTCACAATGGTGTCCCCTGCCCATGATAGCAGACGAAAGCACATGCAGTTTTGCCTCAGTACTGGAGAGAGGGAAATCATTTAAAAACTGGACAAATAGCCTGCCTAGTCGCAGCACTGGGGTCCTGTGTGCGCTGCTGGAAGTGTTGTCTTTCAAGTCCTGACCACATGTGGTGGTTAAAGATCCCATGTAACTTTTTGCAACAATAGGAGTATTAATTAACCCCAGTCTTGGCCACATGTTAACTTCAGTCAGGGTAATTGCATTCTGCCTCTCTACGTCCCCCCCCAGAATTTCAATTGGATAATGACATTTGAAGTATGTCTACAAAAATGACAAGTATTTAAAACAAGACACTATTTAAAGCACTTGCTAGCAGTGGCAAACCTGTAGCAATGTTATAAAAGATGCCACATCCCTGGATTAGGGGAACTCCCTGAGCGAAGGCATAAAATAATTTAAGCCACGGGAAACTGCAGGATATAGAGGTTAGTGCTGTGTGTAATGTGGAATATTTTAGCCTCAGCTGACGAGATGGGAAAAAATGTGCCTCAAAAGAGCATTGGAGAGGTACATGGTACCTTTTCGATTCCATCTTTTCCCTCCAATTTGTCCTTCTTTGCTTCAATCTTCTTTCCTCTGCTTCTCTCTCCTCCACCAGTCCTTGGCCTTCTTTCTCTTCCCCGTGTCTAACACCATCCTTTCATTGTCTCTGTTCATTGTCTTGTGCAGGTAGGGCACAGGAATTCCTTTGTTTTCCATGTGTGGCTTATATAGGGCTTCTGCTGCTGCCTCTGCGAGATGTTCTTATGGGACCTGCATGACCTAAGTTATCTGATGTTGGCTGAACTCCAACCCTACTCTCACTCCAGTGGCACCAAATTTGTACAGAAAAGATGTCTTACTTTTAATAACAGGTTCAAAGACAGCTAAATTGCAAGAAGCTGCCACTATTTCCTGACAGATCATTGGGCAGCCGCACTTTGCAATGACCTCCTGCACAGAGGCCTGGGAGGTCACAGTGACATAGTTGCATTGTGCTACAGCAGACCTGAGCTATGAGCTGGTTCCTTGCAGGCACCATGTGCGAGTGTGACCTCCTGCAATGTTCTCATAATGCCTTATTAGTTCAGCTTGTCTCTCACAACTGTAACCTCATCTCCCAGAATGACCTCCACAGTGTGAGACGAAAAGTCAGACCCTACCTCCATTAGATGAGTTCCAGTTAAGGCCCTACTCCTGCATACATTTAAAAACACAAGATCGGGGTCTGAGGGCTTGGCTACACTTGTGAGGTACAGCGCAATAAAGGAGCCCTGGGCTCACTAGCTCACTTCCCGTCCACACTGGCAAGGCACGTAGAGCGCTCTGACTCCGTGGCTACAGCGCTGCTGGTTCTCCACCTCCACGAGTGGAATGTTTGCTGCGCCAGTGTGAACAGGGTGTTGCTTTACTGCACTCTGATCAGCCTCCGGAAACATAATCCCCTTAAGTGAAGTGGCCACTCTTGTCGTTCTGCAGGAATGTGGAAATGCCCTTTCAAAGCTCCGTTTAGGAGAAGCCAGCTGCTTATCAGCTCTGAGAAAAAGCCAACATTTACTGTTTGCTTTGAGTGAGGGCGGGGGCAGTAGCTTCTGGAGAAGCTGAAAGATGGTCTGCGCCCTAATGCACTACAATGGTAACCTGGGGAAACAGATACAGCTGGGCTAACAGGGTTACTCATCAACACAGGCCACGCCAGCTACCATAATGCACTGCTCCCAACGCCGCTGCAAATGTGGCCATGCCAGTGCGCTGTCAGATGTCAGTGTGGACAGACTGCAGCGCTTTCCCTACTGCACTCTCCAAAGGCGGGTTTAAATCACAGCACTCTACATCTGCAAGTGTAGCCATGCCCTGAGAGAGTCCCTTCATTCCATCTTGCTGCCTTCCCTGCATGAAACTAGCTTCCCTCCATGGAGTAGCAGTAGGTGTCAGGGCTGACATCCCCTGAAGCTGGATGGGGCATTTCCTGGAGGTATCGTTGGGCCTACAGCCCCATAGCAAGTCATAGTGGGAAGTCTGTCTTTACACCCATGAGGCTCTGGAAACTTTTTCTCTTTTTGTAATGGTAGTTTAAATTCTGCAGAAACTAACATGGACACTGTAGCATCACAAAGTACCACCCTTGCCTAGACTATACCTTACCTGCCCATAGCTGACAATAATGGCAAATTGAAAACCCTCATATTTCTCTTGGTGCTGACCCAGGCCGCTCTCTGATTTCTCTGACAGCAGTGGGGGAACACTGAAATGTGTGTGTATGTATGTATATATATATATACATATATATAAAAATTAGGAAATAATATTCCCCTAAGTAATATATGTGACCTTATTATTTATCATTGCTGCTAGTGGGAATGGTTCTGTTCCTCCTAGATTGTATTTAGCCTCCCCTTTGTGCCCACACCCATCGCACCCATGGCTGCAGCACTACTTGCAAAGACTGAGAGCCTGGAGGCCATCCTGTGACACTTAGAACAGCTTGAGGTTAGGCACTGACCTAGTCCCTGACAGTATATGGAGTATTACTATATGTTGACCTAAGCTGGCCTGGCATGGATCTTTAGACTTCAACCAGCTGCTGCAGCATGGCATGATGAGCTGTCCTGACCTGGTCTCTGTACCTGTCATGATGTGGTACTGCACCACATCCTCACCTGATTTGTGACATCAGACTTGTACAGCACTATGTGGCAATGCAAGTAACTCAGCCCTGGTGCTGCGTGGCTTACCTTCCTGATCCTGCCACTGCACAGTTTCCAGCTCCCAGGGCCACATGGTATCCCATCCCTGACTGCAGTGCCATCTCAGCCCATCCCTGTTCCCGGTGCCAGCCCGCATCCCAACGTGTAGCGGACCCCAGTGCCATCTGGCCCCTGCCCCTGCTGCCACGGGCTGTCCTATCCCGGGCGCTGTGTGGTGTCCTGTCCTTCAGGCTGCAAGGTACCCCCGAGCCTGGTGTGGAGGGGCATCTGGCCCCTGTGCCGCGTGGCATCCCGTCTCTGTCAGCAGCCAGAGGTTGCCCCTTGCCTGTTCCTAACCCTGGCTACAGCAGCATCCAGGCCCCAGGCGGGGTTCGAGCCTGGCCCTATTGCCTCCGCACAACCCCATGCTATGCAGTGCCCAGCCTGGGGCGGCGGGGGGGGGGGGGGAGCCGGGCCCGGCCTTAGCCTTGGCCAGCTGCGGGGGGGGGGAGCAGACTCGGGGCTCTGTCTTGGCCCACAGCCCCCCCCCATGGCCTGACCCTGTCTTGGCCCACAGCCCCCCCATCATGGCCTGACCCTGTCTTGGCCCACAGCCGCCCCCCTCCATGGCCTGACCCTGTCTTGGCCCACAGCCGCCCCCCTCCATGGCCTGACCCTGTCTTGGCCCACAGCCCCCCCATCATGGCCTGACCCTGTCTTGGCCCACAGCCGCCCCCCCCCCATGGCCTGACCCTGTCTTGGCCCACAGCCCCCCCATCATGGCCTGACCCTGTCTTGGCCCACAGCCGCCCCCCCCCGCATGGCCTGACCCTGTCTTGGCCCACAGCCGCCCCCCTCCATGGCCTGACCCTGTCTTGGCCCACAGCCGCTCCCCCCCCATGGCCTGACCCTGTCTTGGCCCACAGCCCCCCCATCATGGCCTGACCCTGTCTTGGCCCACAGCCGCCCCCCACCCATGGCCTGACCCTGTCTTGGCCCACAGCCGCCCCCCCCCCCCATGGCCTGACCCTGTCTTGGCCCACAGCCCCCCCATCATGGCCTGACCCTGTCTTGGCCCACAGCCCCCCCATCATGGCCTGACCCTGTCTTGGCCCACAGCCGCCCCCCCCCATGGCCTGACCCTGTCTTGGCCCACGACCCCACCCTGCCCCCAGGGCACTGACTGGGGCGCCGAGGCCCCGCCTTTCCCCCTCAACGGGCACAGGGCGGCGCCGCTCCGGGCACCCCACGCAGGGGCGGAGCCCCCAGCGCAGAGGGAGGGAGGGAGGGAGGGGCGTGGTTATGGCCTGAGGGGCGCGGCCGTGGCAGGAGGCGGGGCCCAGCGCGCGTGGGCGCGGCTCGGCGTAAGGGTGAGAGGGGAAAGGTCAGAGGTGAGGCGCTGGCTCGGGCTGGGAGCCGAGCGGCGCGAGACCCGCCCACCCCCGTGAGGTGAGAGACACGCGCGCTTCTCTCCCCCCCCTTTTCAGGCCGTGGCACGAGCGCTCTGCGTCGTCGTGTCCCCCCCCCCTCAGCGGGGGCGGTGACCGCCCACCCCCGGGCTCTGCCCCTGCGCCGGGGCTCGGACACGTGGGGCCCGGGGGAGCCCCCGCGCCGTAGGGGGGGCCCGTTAAAAGGGGCCAGCGCTAGCGGGGGAGGGGCAGGTCGGGCCGCGCCCGCCAGTCCCCCGTTCCCTGCCTGGGTGGGGGGGGGGCGCTGCCGTCCCGTGTCCCCGCGCGTGCAGCCGCCTCGCGTGGGGAGCCGCCGGCCGGGACACACCGTCCTGTGACGCGCGCCGGGTGAAGCCAACGGGGCGTGCAGCGAGACCCCCCCCCGGCACAGCGGGCCCGGCCGGCCGTGGCCACCCCCCCCCCCCCCCGGCAGGGCGTGTGTGTGTGTGTGTGTTTGGGATGCCCTGCAACCAGTGGGAGGAGACCGAGCTCCCCCCTTCCCTCTCTCCCTCGGCCCGGGGTCCTTCGGCTCAGGCGGAGCGGGCTGGTGCCGGAGAGATTTTTGAGTCGGACTCTTGCTTCAGGTTGTTTCTGGTCCTGGGGCCTCGGTCTCCCACTGCAGGAGCGGAGACACTGCCTGGAGAGTTGTGCAGAGCGTCGCCAAAAGGCCTGCCCTGTGCAGGGGTTAAATAACCAGCAAAGCGGGGAGGGGGCATGAAGCAGCCCAGGGAAGAGAGGACAGGGAAGCCTCCCGCTAACCTGGCCTGTGGTGGAGAGCGCTCAGACGGCTTCTCTGGACCTTAAGAATGGCCGAGGAAAAGGCTCACTTGCCCACAGTAGCCGGATGCTGAAGAGAGAAGAGGCAAGTAGTAGGTATGGGGAGAGTGAAGCGGTTCCGCCACCTGGGTTAACTTACAGAGGTTTCTACAAAGTAAGGCTGGGGTGGGGGGAACTCGCTCACCTGAGTCAAATGGAGGTTTGGGGTATGCTGAGGAGCCACTGCTGTGTCTGCCTGCAGGAACAGGGGATGGGAAGGGAGCGTGGGGAACAGAGCAGCCCACTGTTCCTTCCTCTAGAGGTGAGCAGGGAGTGGTGACCCTGAGCCATTCCTCCTTTTGCAGGAGGCGTAGGTGGGGAAGGCATGGGGGATAAATGGACTCTCTAAGCAAGGACCTGTGAGAGAGAGAGAAAACACAGAGAAGGTAGGAAGAGACCACATGGTGGTCTGGGAGTGGAAATAGGAGGATGGAGGGGAAGAGAAGTTAATTACAGACGCTGAAAACCAAGAAGAAAATGCAATCTGATCAATGAAAGGAAAGAAAAGGGAGAAAGTAACAGGCAGTTAAGAAGGGAAAGAAGGTCTAATAAAGTCAGACATGAAGTAAGTTACTCAGTTATTAAGTAGACTTGATTGACAAGTGAGAAGTATTTGATTATCACTTTAAGAGAGCAAAACTGTACACTCCATGGATGAGGGGGTGTGATGGCACAGGGCTATTTCACTCTCACCTTCAGCTCTAGTAGGTCTAGCCTTTCAGCTTGTAAGTGTTAGATTAGTGATTTTCAACAGGTGGTCTGTGGACCACTGGGGGTCCACAGACTATGCCTAAGATTTCCAAAAGGGGCTGCACCTTCATTTGAAATTTTTTAGGGGTCTCCAAATGAAAAAAGGTTGAAAACCACTGGGTTAGAGAAACTGTTTCAAGCTCTGCGAAAGAGAAGGAGGGTGGCTTCTGGAAGGAATGGGGAGGCAGAGAAGCTGTTTGAAGACTGGCCAGGTCTCCACTACAGGCCTATCGCAGTATAACTTCATCACCAGGATTGTGAAAAATCCACACCCCCTGACCGACCTAGTTATACAGACCTAACCCCCTGTGTGCTATGTCGACAGGAGAGCTTTTCCTGTTGATGTCCCCACAGCCTCTTGGGGAGGTGGATTAACTATGGCAACAGGAGAAGCTCTCCTGTTGATGTAGTAGTGTCTTCACTGAAGTGCTACAGTGACATAGCTGCAGTGCTGAACTTGAAGAAAAGCTCTGAGGTGATGTGGTTGTGTCTCTCTGTGCGTGGTGAGTAAAAATAGTTGGGCCTTTGCTGGGTGTTGGACTTTGGGAGGAGAAGCTGCACCACTTGATGCCTTTTCCCAAAATCTCTGGATGCAACTTCCATTTATTTCTAGAGGGTTTTAAAATACAAAGGAACTTCCTCTTTGCACTTTATTATGATAAGTCCTTTGAGAAACCAATGACTTCCATAGCAACACATGAATACAATAAGATTAGGGTTACAGGAACTAGTGTGTGATGCAGCAGGTGGGTCAGTTGGTGTATTCTTTTAAAAAGGGAACATTGTTTGAGTTTATTTGTCTTGTTAGATATAAACTATGCTGAAAGTCTTGCTGTTAGTCTCTGACTTCCCTCACAAGAATACTTAGCTTTCAGTGGTTAATTGGAATGGCTGATATTAACTCTGCTTCGTATCTTGAACTACAAAGTTTTAGTCTAGCAGGATGCTTATTTTTTACCTTTTCAAATAAGTGGCTTCAGTAATCTGATGCACTAAAATTATAGAAGGGCAAAATACAATCAGTTTGGCTTTAGAAATGTGAAAGTGTGTCCTGATATTCATAGTCAATGCATCTGGTCAAATTAAATCTTTATTGTAGACAACTGTTGGAAGAATTTTTAAATGTTCCTTTTATTGAACTAAAAGGGTTGCTGGACATGCCTAGTTTCAAACTTTTAATGAACCTGCAGAGAGAAAAAAAATGACTTGATCAAAGGGCTGGAGAAGAGTGACAGCTTTTGGTATGAGCTAAAGATGTGTAGCTTGTCTAAGGGGTGTGGTACACTGAAAACTATTGGTATGGGTATGTCTCAGAGTGTGAAAAATCCACACCCTTGAGAGAGATGGGTATGCCGATGTGACTCTCAGTGTTGACCATGCTAGGTCAACGGAAGAATTCTGTCGAGCCAGCTACTGCCTGTCAGGGAGATGGACTGGCTTCAGTGACAAGAGAACCCCTCTTGAATTGTGGACACCAGAACCGGACTCAGTATTCCTGCGGCAGTGGCACCAACACCAAATAGAGGTAAAATAAGCTCCCTGCTCCCTGTTTAAGCATCTCAGAATTGCATGGACTCTTTGGGAGCTCATTTTCAGCTGATTATCTGCCACAACCCCCAAATCTTTCTCCAGAGTCACTGCTTTGCAGGATAGTGTCCCCCATCCTGTAAGGATGGCTGGCATTCTTTGTTCATAGATATATACATTTACATTTGGCCATATTAAAAACATATATTGGTTGCTTACATCCAGTTTACCAAGTGATCCAGATCACTCAGAACCAGTGACCTGTCCTCTTCATTATGTACCACTCCCCCAATTTTTGTGTTACCTGCAAATGTTATCAGTGATGACCTTTTCTTCGGGTCATTGATAAAAATAGTAAATAGCATAGGGCCAAGAGCTGATCCTTGAGGGACCCCACTGGAAAACACATCTACTCAGTGATGGTTCCACATTTACAATTACATGTTGAGACCTATCAGTTAGCCAGTTTTTAATCTATTTAGTGTGTTGCATTAAATATCTGCATATTATAGACATGCAAATTAATTACAGCATAAGGGGGTGCAGCTCAAAGAAATTGTGAATAGGGTGACCAAAGGAAAACTTAGGTTGAATATTCAGAAACCTTTTTACAGTGAAATCGCTGGCCTTTGCTGCCTTTTCACTCTTCTATCCTGACCAACACATGGCTGTGAAAATCCTATTCCTTGCCTGCTGCTTTCATGGTGTCCAACCCCTTTCCAAACCCCATCACTGTCTTCCTCCCATCTGTCTCACATTCAAGCTCCTTCTTTGTCTTTAAACCACTACCTACCCAACTTGTCCTCCATCTGCCATCATGTTCTCTTTTCATTCTACCCAGTCCATGCAAGTAACCACCCTTTCATCTCCTCATGGAAAGCAAAGAAAATAAGTTGTTAGATCTGGTGCAGGGTCTCTGAGGGGGCAGCGGTGGGGGATTCTTCAGTAATGCAGCTCTGTGGCTTATGATCCGTCTAGCTCAGAATCTGCAATGATTCCTGCTCATCTGAAGAGTCCAAATCAAAGAAGAAAAAGCAACAGAATGGGACTGTGTACTGTGTTGAGTGCTCAGTGATTCTTTGATGCCAGCCCTGAGGTTGGGGCACCTGCTCCATTTACATAACTCTTGCTAGTTGTTGCATAATCAGTGTGTCTTGACAAGGAGCAACAAGAGTCCTGTTTCTGGGACCGGGGGTTTCATTGTGAGGGAGCAGACAGCCTCCGAGTGTGGGAAGGGGAGAGGAGTTGCATTTCTTCTTTGGCAGTGGTTAAATTAATCTTGTATGGATCTTTGTGACAAAGGTGCCTGGGGAATAATAGATACCTTGTTCTCAACAGCAACAGTCTCAAAGTCAGACTAGTTATGTAACAAATCGCTTTAGGCGGTGTTTCACCAGTGGATGGAGAGACTTGAATAGTTGCTTGCTGCTCTCAAAAATCAAATGTCTAATCTGTAATTCTTTTTATATGATTATTGTATTGCTCAGAATTAAAATAGAGGATCATCTGCTCCTGCAAGGTGCTGGCTTCAGCAGGAGTTCTGAGCTTCTAGCATCTTGTGTATTCAGGCCTGTGAAAAGGTATTTTTGTAATCTAGAGTCTTTTTGAAAGTAATCTGTTGCTATTGTGAGTCACCTCACAGATACCTGCATTTCAGTGGAGTGTGAAATAACTTAATATGTCTGTACAATTGCTTAGTAAGTTTGTAGAGTGCATTGAAATTCCATTTTGTTGAAAAATGCTGTTTAAATGAAAGTTCATTGTTATACATTTTAAAAGAAGTTTTAGTGTTTGAATGCCAGGTGGCTTAAGGTAATATTACAGGGAAATCAATGCTGAAGGCTAACTTTTTACTTTGTGGGCTAAAAGGTCAGATGTACGCTCAGCTTCTCTTTTCATTCTAGCACAGCACATAGCTCTTTCTCTGGGGAGAGCACCTGTTAGTTATGTCAGAGCTGAAATTTACAAGAGTGAAGAAATGTATGTGACTGAAATAACTTTGCAAGTCTAATGCCTTGTGTACACTTTAAAGGATTTGTCAGTAGAGCTATTATCAGTAAACTCCCTTAGTGGAGACACAACTTATACTGGCAAATAAGCTATATGAGCAAAAAGAACTCATTACATGCCAGTTCTCCAAAGAGTAAGCTATACTGGCAAAAGGACTTTCTTGTTGATAGAACTGCATCTGTACACTAGGGCTATTGCTGGTATGGCTCTGTCAGGGGAATGACTTTATTTTTCTACACTCCTAACCAAAATAGCTATGCTACCAAAACTTTTACATGTACCTCAGGCTGAAGTACATGAGTTGTACTGGGTCCAGCTAATGGAAATATGTTACTTAAGACAGGAAAAGGTGCTTTTTTCCCTGCATTGCATGATACAGGGATTTTAGAAACCCTAGGTGCTTTTCCTATAAACTTGTTAGAATTTCAGAAGGTTCTTCAGATTCAGAACCATGATATTGCATAGCTCTGAAAAATATAAGGCAAAATGTATAGAACGGTTGGTTGAAGGGGTCGTATACTCTAATAGCCAGAGGACTGGCTCTTGGTTTTAACTCTGCTAGGCTTGATGTGGACCTTGAGCAAATCACAATCTCTTTCCAGGTTCCCATCTATGAAGCTGAGGCTTGGTTAGTGTTGGTAAAGCATTCACTTCCACAGCACCTTTCATCTGAAGAACTGAAAGTGGGTTTAGTAGTAATACCTGGTGTCTGAGTGTGTGCATGTTCTTATTCTAAAAACCACCAACTTCGGCTCGCTTACTCACAAAAAAAATTGAATCATTTAACGTTTCCAGCATATTCTACAAGACAAACCACACAACTGAAAGGCTAAGGTATGAATAAGCTCATAGGATAGTCCACTCAGTACCAACTCGGAACATCACCAAAGTTGACTAGTGAATTAAGTGAAATGGTGTGCTGAGGCAGAAAACAAAATTGTTGGTGGCACAAAACCTGATCCAAGTCTACTTGCCAGAAGCACAAAGACTTCCTGTAGGGCTCTCCTGCTCTTCTATCCCTCCTCCATCAAAACAATAAAATAATGGCCAGCAGAGTTGTTCTGCATGGCGAACCAATTAATTAATCCAGATGGCCTAAATCAGTCATTGGATCCAAGCACTGGCTGCTGTGACTAGCTTTCATCCTACTCTGAATAAAATCCCTTCTGAATACAAGAGGAATTGGTCAAGGCATAAAATTCAGAAATGGATCAGCCCAAATTAATCACTTGATCACCTCAAAAGGGTTAGATCCTGTCTCACTGTAATAGCTGTTGTAAATATTTGAGCTGGTACTTGTGAAAAAGGTGTCACTCCTGGCTGATAAAAGACCATGGAGAATTGTGCTTGCCACTAACAGAAATGACAGTTTCCTCCAGAAAAATTAACATGCCAACTTCTTTGAAAAATAGAATAGTCCACCTGATCCTCAGAAAGCCACTACTGGATGTAGAAAACCTCTCCAACCCCCCACTTCTAAGCAAAATCAAGAGGAGCTTCCTATTATGACGGGAGGGAGAAAACTGAGAAGTGTGGTAAGGAATTTGCTGTGAGATCTAGTTTAGCTGAGAAGTGCTTTGAAAATTCACTGCAGTATCTATGTAGCCCTAGATTGAGCTACTGATCTAGAGACGACAAGTGGGATAGCAATTTCCTGCATCATCACTTCCCCCTCCAGTAGAATACATTTGAGTGTTGCATAAACCCTCTTTCCCTTTCTCCACCAAAAAAAAAATTGCCCTTGAAAAATGGGGAAAAAAAAAATGAAATATGGATGTTCTCTTCTGTCGTGGTGAAATCCCCCTTAACAAGGCTGCAACAATAGAAAATATTTTGTTCAAAAGTGTACCCAAGGCCACTTCTAGGAAGGAGCATGACATGCAGAAATGATTCGTGGCCCACAGATTTTCTCCACTCTGTTTTTCGTTTCGTTGTGGGTTTTTTGTGTTTTGGTTTTTTTTTTTTTTTTGAAGTAGAGGGCAATAAAGACCACAGTTTATTCAATTTTATCTTGCTCTTCCTGCATCAGGGATTCGTCCTTCATAACGAAAGGAACCATGTGCTCAGGATAAAGATACAGAGGCAGTGCCAAACTTTTACCCGAAACTGGATGTAGGAGTAAACAGATGACAGTGCAGTTGGGGAATTGCTTACTTAAGAGACAAGTGAATTTTTTCTGGGTACACTGTGCATATAAGACATAACTGATGTATATTTATATTTTTTACAATAAAAACCGCCTTTACGCTGACAGTGTTATCCAAAGATTTCAGAAAGGAGTGGGGAGGTAAATATTATCCCTGTGCATACAGGTAGGGAAATGACTTGCTGAAGGTCAGAGTGAGGCAGTGTCAGAGCAAGGAATAAAAGCTCAGATCTTGTGCTTTAACCACTAGATTATAATGCTGCTCTGGCTAGTGGGGCAATAATATGCAGGTCCTCTAAGAACAGAGATGTCTCATTGTTTCCTTATGCTCCCTTGTCTCTCTATCCACCTATTGTCTCTTGTCTTATACTTAGATTGTAAGCTCTTTAAGGTAAAGACTGTCTTTTGTGTGTGTGTGTGTGTTTGCATAGCACCTAACATGATAGGGGCCCCAAACATGGACCAGGGCCCCTAGGCACTAGTGCAATGCATACAATAAATGATATGGATGCCACTCTATTACAGCCTATCATTTCTCTTGTTTGTTGAAGACTGTGTGGGGAAGGGACATAAGACACTTTTTAAAACTAGAGGGAGAAGATGCTGTGTTCTGTTTCAGCATAATAATTGGTGTGCAAAAGTGTGTACTGGTTTTGGGTGGTTCTGTAATTCTCTCACATCTGTTGTGATGGATGTGCTAAATTGTACTTCCTGCCTTTAGTGAATCGTGTGTGTGTGAGAGAGATATTAAAAAAACAAAGAAACCAAAAAACCCACCAGGATGTGATGGTGGAAGTGTTAGCTGACTGATGCATCCCCAGCCTAAAAGTACTTCTCAGTCAGACATACATGTTGGTCTTCCTTCATTGGTCTCATTTATCAAAGGTCTTGGCAAACTGAAGAGAGTTACTGTCTTATTTAGTAATGCTCAAAAGTATGTTAAGTGCTTCACGGTACAAATAGAAAGATATGCCCAGAAGCTTACAACTGAAGTGTTAACTTGAAGTCATGGGGTGAGAGGGAACACGAGCAAGATGATGAAACTTAGCTTTGGTAAGTGTACATTATTTGTAAACTCTAAATAACTGAGAGGAGCAACCAATGATCCGGGGACTGGAGGGATTGATTGACTGTGGAAAGAGCTAAAATGGTATAACTTGGTGAAACTATATCCAAAAGAAACCTACAAAGTGGTGGTGAAAATTGAGGGGTGGAGTTTAGTTAAGGCCTACAACAGGATAAATAACAATAATAATACTTGGCACTTCTAATCCCTACAGATTATTTTTCATGGAGATATAGTTTAAATTTTTTAAACTGGAAAAAAATACATTTGCAAGATAGTATGTATTGCTCTGGCATTTTGGGGTGTAATTGGAGCTGTATGCTTAAACTATGGTGGTGTTTCCTTGTATCCAGGAGACACTTTTTGCATGACTTGACTACCATAGCTGGAATCTGGAAAGAACTTTTCCTCCATGCCCATAAGAGCATGTTAATGGGATTCTTGGTGTTTTTTTATGCTTTCCTCTGTAGTTCCGAGCAGGTACCTGCTGAGTATCATGGGGGTCTGTTCCCCTCCATGATCAGTTGCAGAGGGCAGTGGTAGACCTTGCTCCTTATCGCTTGTAGGTTTTCAGTATGCTGCATTTCAGAGTGCAGAGGATGTAATTGCATGTGGTTGTTGCATCATCCTTTTGATTTATAGGGCAGGTGCATTCCCTAGCCATTTGCTGTGAAGCAGCCACATTGATAAACAAGAGGAGGCTGATTATTCCATGAGTGGTGACATGATCAGACATTATACAGCTTCCATTAGGTTGTTGGTGAAGATCTCCCCATAACTTCATAACTGCAGAATCCGTGAACAAAACCAGTTCCCCATGTTTTACCTTCTGCATGGCGTCTAAGTACAGAGTTCCTTCAAGTAATGTCCAGGTCTGCCCATGCAGATGGTGCCCCCTAATGAAGGAAATGAGACCCAGTGTTATGTGATAATGGCAATAGGCCAGTCGGGATCGGTAACTAGAGCTGATATTTGTGTCAATAAACCTTAAATTTCAGAGTAAGGCTATTAGCTATGGCAGTCCCAGGCAAGTTCTACTTCTGCGGTGGTGGTAGTGGAGAGAAATGGACTTGGCTAAAACTGCCTCTTAGTAGCCTATACTACCAAGCATGGCTAGCTTCAGGACATGAACGGTGGAAGAGGCTGTCAACCTGGTGTGGACTGATAGAATGAATGTTGGCAAACTACTACAGAATGGCTCAGTGGAAATCCTGTTTGATGAAAAAAATCCCTTGACCAAACAGTTTGTTTTCTGAAGGGCTTGATGACATTGAGAACCACTTAACACACTTATTGGAGAGGCATGTCCTTGTGAGACTGTGCAGAGGGCAGGTTCTACACTAAACTGATACATAGCTCTTTCTGTTGAGTCCTTCAGGAAATGTGATGGTCTGCATCTCTTCTCTATACCAAGCCATTGAACTTCTCTCCATGTTCACTTTGCTTTCTGGGCAGCTGTCGTCATCTGAAGTGCGACGCTTTGGGGCTCCCCATTTCTTCTCTTGCTGTGATTTCAACACCTGGCTTAATCCTGCTTAAATGTCAAGATTTCTCTAAATCATACTGGGTTTTGCTTTACATAACTAAGATTTTGTAGTTAGAATTTAGCTGATAATTTTATGTATGAGGCAGGATAAATTCCAGCTTGCACTCCCATATCTGTACTTGCTGTACAGGACATTCAGTAATAAAAATTTGACAGTGTTGTAAATGGCTATGACTCCTGCAAGACACGCTGGAAAAAATTATCTCCAGTAAGAAAGGTTTCCATGCTACATCTTCATTTTTTATTCCTGTTAAATATGGTTGTAGGAAGAACAGAGGGCTGCTAACCTGGACAAACGTTTGCTCAGAAGTGGTCTAAAGTAGTAGCTTTGTAGAAAAGGGAACTATGTTGGAAAAATAAGTCTTCTATTTCATATGATGTGGATAGAGGTTCTATTAACCTCCCTTTGGCTAAATCAAAAATGGGAAGTAAATTTCTAAACAACGTAGATGTCTCTTTCAACTGATCCTTCCATTTCTTTACTGTCTTTCATCCAGAATAGCTGGATTTCAGGGCATGCCCGAATGTGTGTTCATGTCATCCATACCAGTCAAAGCAGCATTATATGCCATTATATGACAAGAATCAAAGAACACCTAGTCCAACTGAAAGTACAGAGGGACATTCTGGCAAATGAGAACCAATGTAATTACTATACTTAACTCATTTGTCCTGGACAAATTTCAATTTAATGCTCTTCTCTTGTGGAGTAGAGGACCACGGGATGTCCCAAAAGTGAGGGCTGGTGCTTGTCTTGTGCTACTAAAGGAATCAGCACTTTAGGTGGTTACTGAGATCATTCAGCCTCTTTGTAAGATCAAGGGTTGCTTGTTTCAGCAGCTCCGTTCTCTTTTTTTAAAGCCTTTGTGAGGCCAGCTTACTTTTCTTGTTTGTGTTCTCAAATGCTGGCTATTTTGATACTGGTCATTATTTCTCAGCATCCCAAGATGTGGTAGGTGCCTTGCAAAACCATGGTCCATACTTCAAACAGCTTGCAGTCTAATACATCCCAAGACTTGACTGAGTGTTATAGCTGAGGGGAGAGGGTAGGAAAGGGTGGCACCAAGAGTGACTACGCACTGAGACATGTATACATCTTAATGGTATGGTCCCTTAATTTTTTGTTAAACTCACTTCTGCCATGAAGGTGTGAATATTTTTTTTGTTTTAGAGGGATTTGAATGAGCTGAGGGAAGTGGCTTGGGGAGCAATTCGAAGCCCAAGAGGCATGGTGGGAAAAGCTGTAGAGACACGTTGGGGAAAAGGATAAGCAAGAAGTAGCTGATGTTTGCTGAAAATGGTTGCTGTTTGTTGGTGAACCACATGAAAGAAGATCAGGTCAGAGATATAGGTAGGGGCAGCTTGCTGTTCTTATCTTCAAGACTCTAACAGTTAGAGCCTTAATTTGATGTGCAGTGCGATAGGGGGCCAGAGACCTGGCTTGATTGACAGTGTGGTCACAGATAGTGATATGTTTTGGATTGGAAAGATGTGGTCTGGTTCCGGTAGCTGTGATGTGTATCCCATGTGATGAGAGCATGGGAAGGGGCCCAGTTCAAACCTAGTTACTGAGTTGATCACTTGGCTGATGTTGTTTTCTGGGGGTAGGTGGGAATGGAACCTGAAATGAATTTTAGATTCTCTGCACAGAACAGATTCAGAAGCAAGGCTCCAAAATGTCCAAAGAGCTGAGTCAGTATTCACCCACACAAGACACCAGCCCCCAAAGGGTCAGTGCTTGGGTTGTGATTTTCCCACAGGAAATGTTCTGTTTCACTTGGCCTTTGTGTGTCTGCACTGCACAAAGCACGCTGTTCTCGCCATGGGAATAGAAGCAGAGAACAGCAGTGTGGTGTTATGAAGCTGGCTGTCTAGCAGGCTCATAAAGGGCGATTAATGTCCTCAGCACATACTTGATTTTTCATCTCTGAACCTCTCTTTAGAGAAATGGCTCCAATTCCCACCCACCAGCCCGCGTTGGAGCAGATGTCAAAATGTCAGTTCAGTCAGGAGACCTTTTTTATTGGGTGATTGGAAGGTTGGGTTCTATGGGTTCCTCTTTCATTTCCCCTCTCTCTTATTGTTGCTGCTATTGGAGCATCTTTCAGGCTGGGAGAGGAGAGCTCCTACTGCAGCTGCTGTCAGTACTCCTCCATGGATCTGCTTTGGTAAGGGGGGAAGAGAGGCTATAATGTCTAGCAGCTCCAGGTTATGGATCAGCTGAGCAACTTGTGCAGTGGCTGCTTGTATAGAATGCTGGCCTTGGGCCTGAGATGCCTGCTCCCTGGTGTATACCTGATCTAGGGCCCAGAGACCTCCTGTGTCTCTTGTAGTTGGTAGCAGACGGTGGTGGAATTCATTTTCATCTGTATCTTCATTGTGAACTCTTTGATGTTCTGAGTTTCAGGTAACTTGTACAGCAGCCACCTCTGCAGAGAGTGCTGGCAAGAGACTTCAGAGACCCTTGGCTGCTCAGTGAAGACAGAGAGGTCAGATTATAGACCCTGGTGTTAGAGGTGCCACTTGCAGATGCTGTGTGTCTCTGGGGGCACAGCACAGGACTGTGGTGTCCTCCTATGCAATCTCATCATGACAGCAAGTTTGTGTCTGTACGGTATGTAGATATGCATGTCAAATTCTGCCAAGTAAGGAGTGCCCTCTGTCCTGTAATGGCTGTCTGTTTACCTAGCCTGCTTTGGCTGGAAACTGAGCTTTCGGCACCTGTTACTGAACCTGTGATTCCCATGTGACAGCACAGTTTTGGAATAGGATGTTTCATCCAGCCCCAAACAGGATCAGTCCTGTTATCGTCTCTTGTTTTGAAATGACTTTGAAAGTAGAAGTTATTCTGTAGTCAATTCCCTGCTGATCTCTGGGGATGGACGCTGCTGGGAAGGTTATCGGTCTGGTAAATACACTGCAAGCGAATGTAGCATTAGGAAGGTGAATTCCCTCGGACAGTCCATGTGCCCTGTTTAACCTTCAGAGCTGCGTTGTAAGGGAATACTAGCCAGCTTTTTTTGCTTCATATTAGGCAAAGGGGGAGAGAAGTGGAACAACCTGTACAGATCTGCATTTTTTTGGTGAGTCCCTCCTTCTTCTGAAATAGTATGCAGCCAGAGCTTACATACGCAGCTACGCCAACAAAGGTCCCAGCATATGCTGCTTCTAAGCTGAGGGCTGGTCCTAATGAAAACATGTGTTTCCCTCATGCGAAGGAGAAGGGGGATGTCCGGTCTCTGTCTACTTGCTCTACAGTATGTGCGGACTGTGAATATATTTAGGATACATTTTACACTCCAGTGGGGATTCTAATAGTCAGCAGTGTAGCATAATGTGTCTATTCACCACTGTTGGATGCACTCCATCCCCAATCTCATATCTCCATACTAGCTGCTTTAAATAAATGTTGGCAAGTTAAAAATCCTATTTAAGGCAGAATCGTTTAGCTATGTTTCTAAAAAAGTAAGATTAAGTGAAATTACTTCTTTAAAAAAATCAGTGCTGCTTATTAACTGCTTTTCTCGAAGCTTGAACAATGAATATATAGTACTTATTTTCACTGTCCTACTAGCCCAGTGTTCTGGTATGTGTTGCTAAGACTGCAGAGGAATACTTAAACTATTCTTCAATTTTTTGTGACATTATGGAAAAGCTAGTTACAATGAAATTTTTTGAAACTTTTTTTTTTAATCTGTTAGTGTCCTGCTAAACTGGCTCAACCTTGTGTTCAAGGATTTGTTCAGAGGGGAAGGTTTAGTGACCAAAGCATCAGGTTTGAAATGCGTAGGCTGTCTGGAATCCTTGGGATCAAATCCCAGCAGGGTTGATTCATCTTGTCTTCTTCTGACATAGATAATCAGAGTTCTGTGACGCTTGCTGCGTGTGGCTCTTTCATGTGGGACCTTAAAACTGTATTGGTTTTAAAAAAAAAAAAAATCACGGTGTTTTTTTCCCCCCCATGTCTTTAGTAAAATCTACCCTCCACCTCTACTACTGAGTTTGTGGTGCACCAGTGTACCTTACTGCACCCATCCATGCTCAGGGCGGCTGCATTTCAGTGGTGAAGGGATGTCTTTTATATGTGGAGTCTGTAAAATGATTTTCAGGGTGAAAGGAAGAAGTGCAGAATATATAATGCTGCTGCGCAGTGAGGAGGAGTGGTATATGTGTGCAGAAGAGTCATCCAGCAACTGTTACCTCCCTCAAGGAGAAATTCTTTGGGTAATCTTGGAATCGCTCACTTCCCGCCCTGGTCAATCTGACATTACAAGCACTTGGAAACTTTCAGCCACTGTCTTGATAATCCCGAGAGTAAGCTAGCCAAACCAGAGTGTACAAGCCACATCAGAAATCTGAAATGCTGCAGGGTAACAGGGTGTACTCCTTTGCCTGCTGAGCCACGCTTCGGTGTTGGGCTGTCTAGTCATGGCTTTTCTCAGTTGGGTGGGTTTATGGCCAAAAGAAGTAGCCTGTTCCTCTTCTGTGCTTGGGAAGTGTGGCAAGCCTGATGGTTTACATAAAGTATGTGGAAATGGGAGAAAGGTATTTTACAGTGCAAGACTTGGGCCAGGTCTACACTAAAAAGTTAGGTTGGCTCAGTTACGTTGCTCAGGGGTGTGAAAAGTCCACACCCGTGAGCGACATAGTTAAGTTGACCAGCCCTCCAGTGTAGACAATGCTAGATCAACGGAAGAATTCCTCCATTAGCTTTGCTACCACCTCTTGGGGAGTTGGATTAACTGCAGTGATGGGAGTGTAGTAAGTGTCTACACTGAAGCACTGCAGCTGTGCTGCTAAGCGGTCTAAGTATAGACAACCTTATTCAGTATGATGGGTCTGTCACTGTTACATACTCTTCATTAAACTTTGTACGCTACAGCTAGCTTCAGTTAGGCTTATTTTTAACTATTGATTGTCACAGTTCAGGGCAACTGCACCAGTATTTCCCCCCCCCCTCCTCCCCCCACCGTGGTCCACCAGGGGCACCCGATTGAAGGTTTCTGGCTCCCAGCTCTCATCTCTCTTGAGCAGAGACTCTTGACTCTCTCCCTCACTCTGTGGAACTCTTTGCCAGAGGATGTTGTCAAGGCCAATACTATAACGGGGTTCAAAAAAACTAGGTAAGTTCATGGAGGATAGGTCCATCAATGACTGTTAGCCTGGATGGGCAGGAATGGTGTCCCTAGCCTGTTTGCCCAAAGCTGGGAATGGGCGACAGGGAATGGATGACTTGATGATTACCTGTTCTGTTCATTCCCTCTGGGGCACCTGGCATTGGCCACTGTCAGAGGACAGGATACTGGCCTAGATGGACCTTTGGTCTGACCCAGTATGGCTGCTCTTATGTTCCTGACTGGGGTTTGTCTAGACTGCACAATTCTCCTGCCTATGTTATGATATGTCCAGCAGGCCAGACTTCCCAAAAGGCCAGCATCTGCGCTTTGCTTTCTCTCCAGAAGTTATGAACAGTGTATTGCCAGCAGTTACGAGTTACTATACCCCTCTTTCAAAGCAAGCACAATTCTTCTTAAGGTGGATGCATTACAGAGATATCATATTAGAATCAAGAAAAGAACCCATATGCATGCTAAAAAGCTTCTCCGAGGTCACCCCAATTCCCCCTCAGGCTCTGGTAGTTGTCGATCCTTCACAACCTACAGCTGGATTACAAATTCTTTACTGTCTCAGATGCAGAACCAGACCAACCATGAATAGTTCCGTCTTTCCTTTATCCAGCTTGAGTTTGGTCTTGGCCTCATAATGTCAGCTGACAATGGCCCTATCCTCAGAGCGTAGTTTCCAAAGACTGGGTTTCTGCATAAATGGAGGTGGGGAATTTGCATTCACCTCCTCAAAGTTATTCCCCAGAAAAACCATTTAACATTTTTTGTTCCGAAAGTCCATTTTTTTCTGGCAGATTGTTCAGTAGAGTCCTTGTAACTCCAAGCCTTGTATTTGTCAAATCTCCCCCCATTGAGAGAGTACATACAATTCCAGCCCACAACAATACATAAACCATTCATTTAATACAATTGACCCCAAAGATTCTTAATCTGAATTCAGTTAGGTCTCCCAAGAATATTGCAGGGTATTGCCATCTCTGGTGATTTTTATCAGTTTGACAAAGTGGCATCCCTCTAGGCTGTAGCCTGTGCCTTCAGAACGTGTACAATGCATGCAGTGGCAGTGCAAGCTTTCCCATCCCAAGTCTCAACCCCACCACAGACGGACCAACCTCGAGTGATAAGTCTACTGCCAAAATGAAGGCGTCAGCTCTGATGGTAGATTTTTGTGGTGTGGACACATCTACGAGGAATTGATCTGAAATCCCAAGATTCATTTCATATTGGTCCCTGAACAGCCAATGGACGTGTGAAATATTTGTCGCTGGTGACCTAGGGGGTCAAGGTCCCATTACCAATTCCCTGATCTCTCTCTGTTCTCTCCATAGACCGGTCATACTAACACAGAGATGCTTTCACATATAGGAGCTATTTTGGCCACTGCTGACTTAGTCTGAGTTTGAATTAGTTGGCTGGAGATGAAAGCCATCAGTTTCCCACAGATATTTTTGCATAACTCAATTATGCTGTTGTAGCATTTATTTCACAGTGACATTACCAGATCCCCTAACACACAGTATGGTAGCATACAACTGATCTGGATAGGTTGTCTTCAATCAAATGGACCAGGTTCAGCTCCAATTCCATTGCATACTGAATTTGGTCCATTGTTTCTCAAAATACTTTATAACATTAAACTCCTGTAAAAGGGCTTTAAAGAGAGGAAAGTGACTCTTGTCTGAGTGAGAGTTCCTGATAGATGGATAACTCAAGAGAACGAGCTACTGCCAGCTGGATAGTCAGGGCAAGCCATGGTGTTTTTAGAAGAGAGATGAATGAGGAAATAGTGTCTGGTGTACTGCTCCAGTATGGAAAAGGGCACAGGGAAGGGAGTGGGGGACATGTAATGAAAGGGCTGTTCTTAGGCAGCTGGTATATACTGACAAAGTTCTTTTGGTTACTAGTAGCAGAATACAGTAGAATGTGACTTAATGGGGTGATTACCTGACCACAGAAGTGTAAGAACAGGTCATGATCTGCTGGAAGAGAGGTTGGGCCCTGGGGTGAATGGAGTGTGAGTGCTGGCTGTTCTTTCTGCCCATATTGCATTATGGAAGAACAGCAAGAAATGATTTCACTGCATCCACATGAGACTTCTGTGACCTCGTCTGTCTTGAGGTACTCTGTTGTGTTAGATACTGCTTGTCAGCCAGCGGGAAAACTCCTTTTTAATATAATCTTGTAAGCATTTATGATGTGTAATGACTTCATGCTTAGGCATTGTGATGTCATCGGGTCTCCAGCAACCCGCACAAGACCAACTATCCAAATAGCTCTCCATCCTATTGGCTCTGGCCATATTTCACTTCCTGCATATGGAAGGAAGGGATGAAAAGTTGTGGGATAGGGACTATCACCTTCCATCTCAAACCTTTGTGGTAAAGTAAATCTTACATTAGTGAACTGTGTTCCCTTGTACGCCTACTGAAGTCTCCTGGACTGTCCTAGATGGCAGAGCTGATTGAAAGGTGCTCTCCCTAGAGAAACCAGTAGCAGAATGTCCCACAGAGGTTCAGCTCTCTTCCCGAGGGAAGGTCCATCCTTACGAGTGAGGCACACTAGTGGGGAAGCTAGCCCCGCTGCTGCCTGTTGGTGAATGGAAGACTCCTATCTCCACAGCTGTCCAAAGAGCGCAGTTCACCAGTGTAAAACTTACTTACATATTTGCAGTCAAGCTTTGCTTCCCTTCAGGTGATGTGGCTTGCTGTGCTGTATTTCTCTGCAGTGGTTCAGAAGTGCTATTGCCATCTCTTACTGTACCTAGGAGAGGGGAGACCAGGCTGAGGTAACAATGTAGTTTCTGGCTCCAGCTTGTTTGAATCTTCTTCTATCCTATTTGTAGCATGAACTGGTTATAACCTGAATTCTCCTCTTCTGTGAAGCTGTTGCAGCATTGGACTGGCACTTTGTGGTGAGGCTGCGGATGCCGCACAATGTCTTTGATAGACTGTGTAGCAAGACTGCTTTGAGAAATGTTTCTCAAGCAATAGTGGAGTAATGTTGTGTTGTGCCATCATTTCTTAATGACAGGTTTCAGAGTAACAGCCGTGTTAGCTGGTGAAAATATAATGCGGTGCAGTCCTTAGGCAGCTTACAGGTATTGATAAGCTTCATCCCACCCTCGGGGCTCTTAAGTAGTTACATTAACTATTGTTTGCTGGGTGTAAGGATTGGTAGTTAATAAAGCATTGTAATTGCACCAAGAATTGGCCTACCTTGATTATCACTACAAAAGGTATTTTTCTCTCCTGCTGATAATAGCTCATCTTACCTGATCACTCTCCTACAGTGTGTATGGTAACACCCATTGTTTCATGTTCTCTGTGTATATAAAATCCCCCTACTGTATTTTCCACTGCATGCATCCGATGAAGTGAGCTGTAGCTCATGAAAGCTTATGCTCAAATAAATTTGTTAGTCTCTAACGTGCCACAAGTACTCCTTTTCTTTTTACCGAGAGAAAAGCATCTTAATTTAAATCACACTTGAGGCAGGTACTGGAATTTTTGTAATCCTCGAACAGTAATAATGCTCTGCACTTAAGACAGGAATGGATAAAAGATGTACAGAATTATTGTTTAAGCACCTTTTCATCTGAAGATCTCGAGGTGCTTAAAAAGCCCAAACCTGGCTTCTGTTCCTGGCTCTGTTACATGCTTTGTGTGTGCTAGGGCTGTGGGTCCCAGTCATTGATTTTAAAAAAAAAAAACCACACCAAACTGCTGTGAAGTGAATGGATGGAGCATGAAGCTTATGTATGGTGGTTCACATACCACAGAGTGGGATCCCCTATTCTAGGGCACGTTGTCTAACTTCAGTGCACCTCCATTTTTTACCATTAGTAAAATGGAAGGAGTATCTCACATGGGGGTGGTGGTAGTTTCATTACATGTCTGGAAAGTGCAGTGAGATCTTTGGATGTAAAGTGCTCCAGAAATGCAAAATACTGTTTTATGAGCTTATGAAAGAATTCTTTAATGGCCTTTCTATTTCCATGTAACCTTTCATTTTTGTTGGGTTGGTTATGCAAGACTTGACAAATCCTTTTGATAGTGGAGAGTAGGAAACGTTCTCTGAATAAGTGGGTTCTAAGTCAACAATAATTTCAGACTCAAAGCTTGTGGGGGTCTTTTAAAGAAGTCTAGCCATTATAGTTTGTGAATGTGAACTGATGCAACAGTATCTTGAGTCTGCACACTGACAGTTCTAATGCATGTGCTCCTAACACTTTCAAGAATTGGAGCAGAGTGAAACTGACCAAAAAAAAAAAAGCCCCCTCCCCTCTATCTTTAGCTAGTGCCCTGTACATTTTTCAAGACAGACTACTGGTTGCTGGGCTGGTGTTTACTGTAAAGAACTTCTCTAGCCCCTACTGTCTGAAGACTTCAAATTTTCAAGAATTAACAAATGCAAGTTTCTTTCTGTGAGGACAGTATTACCTGAATTTAACAAGCAGAGAAAGCAAAGGCACAGTGAAATTACATGACTTACTCAAGGTCATGAAGTGAATCTGGTGGAGGTGAAAGTAAAGCCCAGATCTTCTGACCACCAGCCGGTGCTCTACTGTTTAGAAAATGCTCCCTCCCAACAAAATACTATTAATGTTAGTAACAAAAGTTACTGATATAAGTTAATTTTAGTCCCAAAAAAAGTAACTTCTGTGAGCAAGATGTTTTATAACTTAAGTAGGATATACTCAGTGCTCCTAAGTTGCTCCTCTCTTGGCTGAAAAACACTGAGGTGTTTGTTCTAAGCCATGTGGGATTCAACAGGTCAGTGATACAGCGAGCCAGTGCCCGTTAGAAATCCCGTGCCCATCAGATACAATGACTGATTCTACATCTCTGGCTTAATAGAATGTAAGGAAAGCAGCAGATGCTTGAGCTTTGGGAAATAAACTGTTTCTTTTCCTGCATCAAGTACTAGGAGACTAGTTCTAGATGTCTGATTAACATGCCAAAAATGCCAGCTGTCCCCAGAAAGCAGCAGGCTGAGAAGCCAAAGGGAAATTTTAAGTGGCAGCTCTTCTCAAAGAGTGAGATTGCAACTGTTCTTCAGTAAACTTGGCTTCTGTTTGCACAGATTTGCCAAAACAAACAGGCAATAGTGGGTGTACAGGTATAGTGGGTAAATGACCTAGTGGACTCCCTGTTTGGGGCAATGACGTTTGGTCTCTTTTGTAGGAAGGTTAGTATTGGGAGCTCAGTTTTAAACTGACAACTGTAACTTAAACAGGTTTGCATATTGCTTTGACTGTGCTTGGTTTCTCAGGGTCAATACCGTAATGACAGTGGATTCTCAATTGTCACCTTGTCAGAAAAAAGAAGCTACCAAAATCAGGCTGCTCCAATGCTGAGTAAGTTGATGCGTGTTTGCTGTAATGTGGGCTCGGCTCACATCTCACAGCTGTGTTGTTGTACTGTATTGGGTTCTCAAAGCAGTTAAAACTGCATATTCCTATCACAGATGGCAGGTTTAGCCAGAGTGCGTCTAAGAGCAGAAAGGCAGAGGTGACCTTAGGTCTTACTGTCAGGAAGCTTTTCCCTCTTCTTGAGACTATACTGTCCAGTGCTGGATTTTATCACATTACTCCTAGTTAGACCACCTTGAACAAGCCTAAACAACTACTTTCCCTCTTTGCTGTTTGCCTTTCAAAAACTTGTAGGCAGTTATTACCTGAGTAGCCTTTTAGCCAAGCAATATGGAATTTATTTATGGTGGTTAAAAGCTTTTGTTAAATATCCATGTTCCCTGTCTCTTGTTAGGAATGTGATGGGATTTATATCTGATTAAGGCAATCACTGTCATGGGGCATATTCCTTTCTCATCACGCTGTATCTGCTTAACTGGCTTATCAGAGTGACTGACTTATACCTTGCCATAATGAATCTGAGTCTTTGATAGGGTATGCATATCCCATACTGGCCAGGAAAGGGTCAATGACCTACAGTGGGCTCAGTCAGGGCCCCCCTATACACCTGCAGTAGGTGTCAGGCTTGGAGGGAGGGATTAAAAGGAAAGAGCAGAGCTCATTTTCATCAAGAGAAGGAGACCAGACTTCCAGCTCTCACCCTGAGAGCTGTTCCTGCACCCAGAATTGTATAAAATCGCTTTCTAAAAATCGACTTCTATAAAT
Organism: Lepidochelys olivacea; assembly: GCF_965140295.1. Taxonomy (NCBI): domain Eukaryota; kingdom Metazoa; phylum Chordata; order Testudines; family Cheloniidae; genus Lepidochelys; species Lepidochelys olivacea. The sequence goes on along the minus strand of NC_140412.1, from coordinate 267,355,118 downwards.
TCAACCTAATTTTGTAATGTAAACATACTCTAAGTGTCAGCTGCCTGTCAGAGCCTCCCTGAGGGGAAGGTAGGCTGGGGCCGTCCATCTCTTGATTTGCTGCTGGTGACTTGCCTTTGGTTGGGAACAAGCAGCTGCCAGCCAAATAAAATCACCTTTTTGTTTCTGTACACCCAACCAAGGACTCAGACAGCGGGTTCTCCTGAACCCAGGAGAGACCTGGGTCATGCAGTCAAATCTTTTTATAATTAGACCATTTTGTGGAGTCACAGTTCACACTGGGTAAATGTTTGTTGCAGAAGGGTCGCTGGCAGCCTCAAGGGTATAGATTTCACTTTTTTCTGCAGCTTTGCCTTTAAAGATCCAGAAATATTTATCTTTTCAATTTTGTCATCCATAAAAGTAAGTTTTATGTCAGGGATATCTTTCATTCATGTGAATTCCAACATAGTGCTTTCTAGTTCTTGCAAATCCTCAGCCATCAAGAGAACCTCTCCTTGAAAAGTGAGAGTCTCAACTGTGATTAAGTCCATTGTGGGATATAATGTGTTCACAAACTTGCCTGTCTTAATGTCCTAAACAATTTCCCTAACTCAGGCTGCATCAGTTCTGATTCAGTTTCTGGCCTATGTTCCAACTGATGGTTTTTAATAATTGTTTTCAGTGATCTGGCCTGACTAAACACCCAGCATACATGTTGGCTATTTCTAAATAAGCTCACCGTTCACTCCAGTGTATTAATGAGGGCTTGAAGATGCTGTTGCCTTTTGAGATCTTGAAATTCACTATTCTCAATTCAAACGTTTAGAGGTTTTTTTTGAGATCTCAAATAGCAAGCTGAAGGTTGTGCTGGCTTCAGTGCACAGTATCATGAGGTTTACATTTGGCTTGCTCAGTATTTGAGCAGCCTGTATTTACTGTTGCACTAAACTCAGGCAAATCAGTTTTGAAAACTCTCTGCTGAGAGAATCCCCCACAACTGTTAGCTCTTCCCTTATTCCCTCCAGATTCCAGCCTACTGTGTCAGCAAAGAGAATGAAAGGTTAACCGTCTTGCACAAACCTGACATACAGTCTCACGGCTGATCTATAGACCAGTAAAAGTGGATCTGTTAACAAAGACTCATCAAACCAAGATTTCATATGCATTTTTGAGAAACTTTCCTGACTCTGCAATTACCTCTGTAAAGTTTCCCTCTGTGGGTATTAAATAGAGTTTGATCTGAGATTAAGGCCGTATTTGTCGTGCAGGTTGCAGAGTGTTTCAGAATCTCAAGATGAAGTCCAATTTAACAGCTCTGTAACTGGTTTAAAACAGGGTGGTCAACTTTGGGTCACCTCCAGGTGGACTTGATAGAGCAGCCAATAATGGGCACTTCTTGTGGACAAAGTGACACACTTTCTGCTTCCCTGAATTTGACATGAGCAGCAGTATGGTCCTGAATAAAGGAATTTTTGCCCGTTTACAAGAAGATTGCCCTTATCAAGGAAACATCTCATGCTTTCTGCAAATTACACATTTCATCTTTCCAACACACAACTTTTGGGTAACCTTTGCTTTCCGTGAATTGTGGAAAGTATTTACATCTAAGTGTCTCATTTTGTGGCTTATTGTTCTCTACTGGGGTGGGCAAACTTTTTGGCCCAAGGGCCACATATGAATATGGAAATTGTGTGGTTGGCCATGAATGCTCATGAAATTGGGGTTGGTGTGTGGGAGGGGGTGAGGGCTGTGGCTGGGGGTGCGGGCTCCCGGGTGGGGCCAGCTGTGGATGTGGGGTTTGTGGTGTAGGAGGGTGCTCTGGGCTGGGACTGAGGGGTTTGGAGGGCAGTAGTGGGATCAGGGGCGTGACTCGGGTGCAGGCTTGGGCCGCACTCACCTCAAGCGGCTCCCGGAAGCAGCGGTATGTCCCTTCTCCGGCTCCTAAGCAGAGGCACGGCCAGGTGGCTCTGCTGTGCACTGCCCTGTCCGCAGTTCCCACCCCTGCAGTTCCCAGCCAATGGGCGCTACAGGGGCGGTGCTTGCGATGAGGGCAGCATGCGAAGTGGAGCTCCCTGGCTGCCCCATGCGAAGGAGCCAGAGGGGGGGCATGCTGCTGCTACTGGGAGCTGCACGGAGCAGCCCCTGACTCTGCTCCCTGGCTGGAGCGGGACAAGCCCCAGATCTTGCTCCCCAGCGGGAGCTTGAGGACCGGATTAAAACGGCTGGTGGGCCGGATGCAGCCCACGGGCTATAGTTTGCCCACCTCTGTTCTATACCATGTGCTTTACGCTGGTTTTGCTCAGGGTCTTGGAATATAAGAATGGCCATACTGGGTCAGAGCACTGGTCCATCTAGCCCAGTGGCCTGTGCGAGATGCTCATTCAGAAGGAATAAACAGAACAGGGCAATATTGAGTGATCCATCCCCTGTCCTCCAGTCCCAGCTTCTGGTAGTCAGTGGTTTAGGCACACCTGGAGCATGGGTTTGCATCCCTGACAATCTTGGCTAATAACCACTGATGGGCCTATCCTCCATGCATTTCTCTTATTTTTTTTTAACCCAGTTGTACTTTTAGCCTTCGTAACATCTTCTGGTTCCAAAGGTTGAATGTGCATTGTATGAAGAAGTACTTCCTTTTGTTTTAAACCTGCTGCCTATGAATTTCTTTGGTTCTTTGTTATGCAAGGGGGTAAATAACACTTCCTCATTCATTTTCTCTGTACCATTCATGATCTTCTAGATCTCTGTCATATCCTCCCTTATTTTTCACTCCATGCATCTGATGAAGTGGGTTTTAGCCCACGAAAGCTTATGTCCAAATAAATTTGTTAGTCTCTAAGGTGCCACGAGGACTCCTCGTTGTTTTAGCACCTCAATTGTCCAGGGGCCCCACTGATTGTTTGACAGGCTTCCTGCTTCTGAAGTACTACATTGTTTTGCTGTTAGTTTTTGTCTTTAGCTAGCTGCTCTTCAAATACTTTCTTGTCTGCCTTCTTATACTTTTACACTTGTCTTGCCAGAGTTTATGCTCCTTTCTATTTTCCTCAGTAGGATTTGACTTCCAATTTTTAAAGGATGCCCTTTTCCCTCTAACTGCCTCGTTTACTCTGTTTTTAGCCATGGTGGCATTTTTTGGTCTTGTATAGTCTAAATAGGGTTGTCAAGCGATTTTTAAAAAAATAAACCGCGCTGTTAAAAAATAATCGAATACCATTTATTTAAATATTTGTGGATGTTTTCTACATTTTCAGATATATTGATTTCAATTACAACACAGAATACAGTGTTCAGTGCTCACTTTATTTTTTATTACAAATATTTGCACTGTAAAAGTGTTTTTCAGTTCACCTAATACAAGTACTGTTGTGCAATCTCTTTATCATGAAAGTTGAATTTACAGATATAGAATTATGTAAAAAAATACCCTGCATTCAAAAATAAAACAATGTAAAACTTTCGTTTAGAGCCTACAAATCCAATCAGTCCTACTTCTTGTTCAGCCAGTCGCTCAGACAAACAAATTTGTTTACATTTGCAGAAGATGATGCTGCCTGCTTCTTGTTTATAATGTCACCTGAAAGTGAGAACAGACATTTGCGTGGCACTGTTGTAACTGGCATTGCAAGATATTTACATGCCAGATGCACTAAAGATTCTTATGCTAAAGATCCTCATGTCCCTTGATACTTCAGCTATCGTTCCAGTGGTCGTGCATCCATGCTGACGACAGTTTCTGCACGATAATGATCCAAAGCAGTGCGGTCCGACACATGTTCATTTTCATAATCTGAGTCAGATGCCACCAGCAGAAGGTTGATTTTTCTTTTTTGGTGATTTGGGTTCTGTAGTTTCTGCATCAGTGTTGCTCTTTTAAGACTTCTGAAAGCATGCTCCGCACCTCATCCCTCTCAGATTTGGGAAGGCACTTCAGATTCTTAGATCTTGGGTCGAGTGCTGTAGCTATCTTTAGAAATTTCACATTGCTATCTTCTTTGCATTTTGTCAGATTTGCAGGGGAAGTATTCTTAAAGCGAACAACATATGCTGGGTCGTCATCTGAGGCTGCTATAACATGAGATATATGGGAGAATGCGGGAAAAACAGAGCAGGAGATGTACCATTCTCTTCCAAGGAGTCCAGTCACAAATTTAATTAATGCATTTTTTTTTTAATGAGCGTCATCAGCATGGAAGCATATCCTCCGGAACTATGACTGAAGCTTGAAGAGGCATATGAATTTTTAGCGCATCTGGCACGTAAATATCTTGCGACGCTGGCTACCACAGTGCCATGCAAATGCCTGTTCTCACTTTCACGTGACACTGTAATTAAGAAATGGGCATTATCTTCCATAAATGTTAACAAACTTGTTTCTCTTAATGATTGGCTGAACAAGAAGTAGGATTGAGTGGATTTGTAGGCTCTAAAGTTTTACACTGTTTTGTTTTTGAGTGCAGTTATGTAACACAAAAAATCTACATTTGAAAGTTGCATTTTCATGATAGAGATTGCATTGCAGTACTCGTATGAGGTGAATTGAAAATACTATTTTTTTATCAGTTTTACAGTGCAAATATTTGTAATAAAAATAATATAAAGTGAGCACTATACATTTTGTATTCTGCATTGTCATTGAAATCGATATATCTGAAAATGAAGAGAAACATCCCAAAATTAATAAATTTCAATTCGTATTGTTTAACAGTGCGATTAATCGCGATTAATTTTTTTAATCGTAAGTAATTTTTTTGAGTTAATTGCATGAGTTAACTGTGATTAGTTGACAGCCCTAATTCCAAATCAAAAATAGCATTTAGTTTGAGCCTGTGTTTTGGTGTTTTTAAATTCTCGGAGACCAGATTTCATGGTCTTTGACATATTTTTCACAGCTGTGAATTTGGTAGGGCTCTAGTAATATTTAAAAGTACTCCTTTACATCTGACTGTTCATCACTATCTCCTACCTGTAATTTACCACTACTTTGGTATCCTCTTTATTAGGATATAGAGTTCCCCCTTTAATAAAGTCATCCCTAAGGGATATCTCCTCCGAACCATGAGCTCCTATTGGCTTTCCTCCAGACCGGAGTTTAAAAAACTCCACTACGGCCGTTTTAATTTTACATGCCAGTAGCCTGGTTCCGTTTTGTTTTAGGTGGAGCCCATCCTTCCTGCATGTGCTTCTCCTTTCTCTAAAGGTGCCCCAGTTCCTAATAAATCTAAAGCCCTCCTCCCTACACTATTGCCTCATGTATGCATTGAGACCCTGCAGTTCTGCCTGTCTTCCTGGCCCTACACCTGGAACTGGGAGCATTTTAGAGAATGCTACCATGGAGGTCATAGTCTTTGATCTCTTACCTAGCAGCCTAAATTTGGCTTCCAGGACCTCTCTCGTATCCCTCTCTATGTCATTGGTGCCTACATGTACCACAACCACCGGCTTCTCCCCAGCACTGCACATAAATCGGTCTAGATGTCTTGCCAATTGTGCCCACATATCTATTCAGGGGACACCATCACAGGGCCTAATAACATCAGCCACGCTATCAGAGGCTCATATACCTGCACATCCACCAATGTGATATATGCCATCATGTGCCAGCAATGCCCCTCTGCCATGTACATTGGTCAAACTGGACAGTCTCTACGTAAAAGAATAAATGGACACAAATCAGATGTCAAGAATTATAACATTCATAAACCAGTCGGAGAACACTTCAATCTCTCTGGTCACGCAATCACAGACATGAAGGTCGCTATCTTAAAACAAAAAAACTTCAAATCCAGACTCCAGCGAGAAACTGCTGAATTGGAATTCATTTGCAAATTGGATACTATTAATTTAGGCTTAAATAGAGACTGGGAGTGGCTAAGTCATTATGCAAGGTAGCCTATTTCCTCTTGTTTTTTCCTACCCCCCCCCCAGATGTTCTGGTTTAACTTGGATTTAAACTTGGAGAGTGGTCAGTTTGGATGAGCTATTACCAGCAGGAGAGTGAGTTTGTGTGTGTGTATGGGGGTGGGGGGGATGTGAGAGAACCTGGATTTGTGCTGGAAATGGCACACCTTAATTATGCACATTGTAGGGAGAATGGTCACTTTGGATGAGCTATTACCAGCAGGATAGTGAGTTTGTGTGTGTGGTTTTTGGGAGGGGGGTGAGGGGGTGAGAGAACCTGGATTTGTGCAGGAAATGGCCCAACTTTATTATCATGCACATTGTGTAAAGAGTTGTCACTTTGGATGGGCTATCACCAGCAGGAGAGTGAATTTGTGTGGGGGGGTGGAGGGTGAGAGAACCTGGATTTGTGCTGGAAATGGCCCACCTGATGATCACTTTAGATAAGCTATTACCAGCAGGACAGTGGGGTGGGAGGAGGTATTTTTTCATATTCTCTGTGTATAAATAAAGTCTGCTGCAGTTTCCACGGCATGCATCCGATGAAGTGAGCTGTAGCTCACGAAAGCTCATGCTCAAATAAATTGGTTAGTCTCTAAGGTGCCACAAGTACTCCTTTTCTTTTTTCTAGATGTCTTGTGAGATCTGCAACCTTGGCACCTGGTCGGCAGTTCACCGTGCAGTTCTTCCAAACCCAGTCATTACAAACCCAACTCTGTTTCTAATAATTGAATCTCCCATTACTGTTACCTTTCTCAAGCTAATAACTGGGTTCCCCTCCCCTGGAGAGTATCCTCAGTGTGAGAGGATACCATGACATCATCTGGAAGAAGAGTCCCAACTATGGGATTGTTTCTCTCCACTCTAGCTTGATTATCTTCTTCCCCAAAACACTAATTCTCCTTAACAGCACAGAGGCTGTCAGACTAGGGTGGAACTGCTCTTCTGTATTCCTGAAAGTTTCCTCTATGTACTTCTCTGTCTCCCTTAGTTCTTCTAGTTCAGCCACTCTGGTCTCAAGAGCCCATACTATGTCTCTGAGGACCATGAGCTGCTTGCACTGAATGCACACATGCACCACCTGCCCACAAGACAGGTAACCGATCATGCTGCATTCAGTGCAATAAACTGGATACCGCCCTCTCTGCTGCTGGACTCTGCCTGTGTTGTTTTTTCTCTTGTGTGGGTGGTGTGGTTTGGTTAGGTTAGGTTATGGGAATATTATTGGACTAAATTTAGAATGTTTGTTAGATGTTTTTTCCTCTCACACTCCCTCTCTAACCTCCACTGTTTCCTGCTTCTGTTTGTTGGCTCGTCTTCATTATTATCCCTTGCTGATTCAAACTAAGTCTTTTTAAAAACTCAATTTCTTTCCAAAAGGCTGGTTTGTGTGTCCCTTCATATATTTTTTTAAATTCTCTTGAATGTCTGCGTATACTAGTAGATTTTTATAGAAAAGTTTGAACTGCCTGATCCTGGAGCAGCTTCTAGGTCTGCATTTGTGAGGCAGTAACAAAGCATTAGGTCCTGTCCTACAATCAAGGCAAAATGTCTTTTGCCAATAGCAAGCACTCAAGCTGTGTTTTATTTTACTGCACAGTCTACTCTGGCTTGATTGGCAAATTGAACCATTGCTTGCTTTCCCCAGCAAAAGTAAGTGCCTTGAAACTGTCTGTCTGTAGCTGTAAAGTCTAGGCCCAATCTCTTCCTCTGCCTCCCCCCATCACCACAATTGGATCGCTAACTGCCAGGATGCTCATACTGAGGCTCAACCTCAAGTATGCTCAGCAGTGTGCTTCTCTGTGGTCCCCCCTTCTCCTAAGACAGTATTTGTATTGCTGACAACTAGGCCCAAACCCTTCCTCTAAGTGACATGCCAGCATAGGGCATTCTGCCACCTCTTTTGAGTGGTAGCTCAGTTATGTTGCTGTGCCCAGCCCCTTCTTCTCCCTACCCATCAGGCACCCCACTTCCATTCCCACTCAGCCCTTCTGTATATCTTCCCCTCTAGCTGGTATCTCATCTCGCTTTCTGCTCCCCCTCTTCTGACTGACAACTTTATTCTGTTCTCTGTTCATCCCCATCTCTCTCTGCCCCTGAGGCACCTACATTCTCTTGGTTCTGTTCCCGCTCTGCCCCTAGGACTGGCTGCTCACTTGCTGTGCCTAATGACACGCAACCTGCTCTCCTCCTCTCCTGTTGTCTTCGTCTGGTGGTCAGGGAGACTGATGGCACAACTTATTGCTCAGAAGCCCAGGACAAGTTGTTTTTCCAGCTTGCTCCCGAGGAGATGTGCAGCTGGATGGCTGTGAAGCCAAGCTGACAATGCTCCTGTTGCTCCTCTGATTCACTCTCTTTCCCCTTTCCAGCTTCCTATCCTGCATACGGTGCCTTTGCTGAAGTGCTGCATATGGTGAACCTGAGAAACCCGCAGGACACATTCCGGGATGGCAGCTAGGTGACGACAGCTGAGGATGACCCTGACTGAAAAGCTGCGCGAGAAGATATCGCGGGCATTCTACAACCACGGGCTGCTGTGTGCTTCATACCCCATTCCTATCATCCTCTTCACTGGCCTCTGCATCCTGGCCTGCTGGTAAGTGCTGCAAAATACTTGTCTGCACAGGTCATTGCTCGGTTCCTTGCTACTGGTCTGTGAGGTTCTTTCTCTGAGCATGAGCACTTTGGTACGTGCTGTCCCTGAAGTGTTTGGGAGCTTCCAGTCATTGTCATGCTGAGGAGCAAAATGGAAAGCCAGGGACAAAATACCTTGATGTGTAAAAGCAGACCAACTAATGGTCAACTCTGAAACCAGAAATAGGAGGTGAGGAAGGGGAAATGATGGTCTTCCCCCACCTACCTACCCACACAATATTCAGCCTAAACTACTGTTCCTGGAACTTCATCGTCTTATCCTTATCCAGCTCAACCCTAGCTCATCTGCCCAGTTTTTGTTCTTGTAACTCCTGGCTGCTTGGTTCTTCTCTGAAAATAGGAACTCGGATGGGGTGTAGGGTGCACTTACTATTGTTGGATGATCAGGGATGTTGGGCTGGTTCGTAAGAGGCCATTATTATTTAGACTGGGCTCTTGGGGACTATGGCAGTTGAGACTGGGGACCCAGTTGTGCTAATCACTGTGCAAACACATGAATAGTTTCTGCTTTGAAGAGCTTGCACTCGAAGTATCTGCCTAAAATGATCAACATTAACTGAAGAGTGGAAGTTGATCTGTTGACCTGTCTCTCCTCCTCTCCAAATCCCTTCTTTTAGGGGGCCTCCAATCTGTGTTAAAATAGATGATAAAGAAATTCCCCTTGAGCGCTCGTTTTCTACTTGCTGTAGGGCAGCTTCCTCCATATGCATAACACTACAAGGAAGTGATTGTTAATAACTATTTCTGTAGTTCCTGATACCTTCTTGTTTAAAGAGAAATTTCCAAAAATGCATTGGACAGCTGCTGAAGAGTGTGGAATAAAAGGGGCCTTTATCCGTGTTTTGCAGTGTCCCAAGGCATGGGAATGTTGGTCCTAGGATTAAAAACCTCCTAATGGATGTTACTGATGTATCCATTACTAATAGGTCTGGGTCTCCATTTGAGAACACAGAATTACTCTTAATAGCACTGAGGCATGCTCTGGAAGAAGAGGAAGTTGCCTCATATCTTGTGGATCTGAATAGAGTTGACTGTAAATTCCAGCATAGTAGCAATTTCCAAAAGGGATTTGTTTCTCTGTTGTCAGTTGAGCTGAACATCCATCTGAGTATCCCATACTGGATATCTCCACTTCACGAGCAATAGGCATTACCAGTACAATGCTTCACCTTTTGGCCTACTTTCCTCTCTGATTTGTGCTTTAAACAGCACCCTTAACATCTTAATTTCCTCGGGTAAAAAGGGGTCCATTTTAAAACTACCTGCTCACCTGAGCACCCAGCCTGGGAAAGACCCATGGAGCAGCCATCACAGAGCCAAGATTATATTGTAGAGTAACATAGATTTGTCGACACTGAGAGTTGAATGACTCTGTGCAGTAAATATTACTTATGGGAGTCATAGATATCAACTGCTACAGAAATGTATTTCTATCAGAGGATAGGACTCAGAAACTGGTGGCCACAAGGCACAAAGATATTTGTTTTCTAGTCATATCTGTCAGGGCTCTTAAGTCTCAAATCAGAACGGTGATATCTTACACCAATGTACTATTGAGAGTGAGATTCCCTCTGGGTCCTCTCCAGAAATTTCCTAACTTCTTCAGCCTACAGAAGCCATCATCACCCCTTCCCTTGTCCCATTGTCAAAAGGTACCCGGAAGGGCACAGTATGTCAGAATTGGAGATGGGATTAATTTTCTCCACCAACCAGCTTCAGTAGCAGGGACGCTCATTTAGGTAGCAGTTTCATCCAAGGTTAATGAAAGAACGGGCCTCCCTCACACTACCACTTACATCAGACTCGGAGCACTTAGGCTGTAAGAGCTGTAACTCAGTCCTAGTCAGCCAAGATGTACTGGTGATGTCTTACAACACTTTTTCAGTGGCTTTCATCAACAAGAAAGGAGTAACGCATCCTTAGCCCTGGTGTGTCTCTAATATTCTCCGTTCTGGGTGAAGGGAAGAAGTAGTGGGGGGCAGGGAAGGAGAAAAAAGTCTTCTGCATTTTCAAGCACTACATATAAACATCAAAGCATCTGGTTAAGCAGGAATAGGGTAAATCCAGGAGAGTGGAGTCTACATCCCAAGATCTTTGAGTGTTGCATCCCCATCAATGGACCTATGTGCATCCAGGATCCAGCAAAGATCCTGGAGACTTATTCCAGATGGAGATCAATAGGCTGCAGCTATGATCATGCACTTTCTTCTGTGGGCAAAATCATGAGTAAATTTCTGTTCATAATGTTTTCCGGGACAGTTTAACCAAAGTGAGCTGAGTTGGCCCCATATTGTCTAGGAGTGTCTAGGTTCTCGCCTCCAATTTGGATGGTAAACACTGCTCAGATATGCTTTCTCTTCAAGAAGGATCTAGTCTCAAAATCCAAATTCCACAGCCAAGCCCAGAGTAATGTAGCTACAGGATATTTAAGAGGTACCAGTTACAAACACATCCAAATAACCTATTTTATCATACCTTTAGCCTTGAGAAAGTATGCCATAAACTGGGCATCTTTAAGGACCTGGTCTATGGGGAAGACATAGTGCTAAGTCATTAGCATGGATCAATCTACTCAAGGCAAGGGCAAAGCATATCTTTTTGGAATTCTTACAGTAAAGTTTTTTAATATAGTCCTAAGACCTCATACTCAAGGCCATTTGGTAGGCATTGCCAGCTCACTAGAGACTGCAAAGGGGCATGGGATTGTCCGCTCACTCAGACATAATTTTTTAGAGCTGCCTTACTTCTCAGCTCTACATCAGTGAGGAAAATTCTCTTCTGGGAACTAAATCTTGTATCAAATATCCTGACTAGGGAACCCTTTGATCCCTTATAAGAAGTGCCATTAGATTTTCTAGCTTCAAAGGTGGTCATCCTGACTGCAATCTATTGGGCAAGGTGTGGTGTTTTTTGTTTTTGTTTTTTAAATTTAAGGTCTATGGGGAGCTGCAATCCTGCATATCTCATGAAGCCAAATTTTGCTAAGAGTTAACACAGCCTTCATTCCCCAAATAAACCTGGTTACAATAGTGTTTTCTTCCAGCCTTCTTGACTTACACACAAAAAACTTAATAAATTTAAACAACCAAACAAGAATGAGCACCCTTCTGGCATGCTCTGTGTCAGCTCTTAAAAAAAAACAACAAAAAAAAAACAACCAAATCAAAACATTGAATGCAGAACTAAATTTAATCAGTCTCTAGCTTTGTTGGTCTAGAACACCCATCATAAACTAAACAAAGCTACCAAGGCTTCAGTTATTAGATGGCTAAATTGTTGCTTTCAAGCTTTCCAGGGTTGAAGCCATCTTTCTCCTCAAACGTTTGTGCAGAGCCATGGAAGCCTCCTGTCCTGAAGGACCATATGAAACATATAAAGAGATGTAGGGTGGCATCTAATCATGGAAACATGTTTCCACATCTTCACCAAATGTTACAAATTAAACGTGCACGCCTCTTCAGTCCCTGCTGTGGAGGAGGGCTCTCCCTACTATTCTCACCCAGTAACTGATAGATGCAGTTTTGGAGGGTTTGTAATCTTTTGTTTCCCTCTCTGGTGAGACATTTGCTGTTGGACATGCCAGTCTGGTGGATCTGGAGACTTTCCCTGCAAAATTCCTTAACTGGCCTGAAAATATCCTTTCTTCTAGTGGGAAAGTCTGCAAATCAAACCCAATTTGGCACAAGGACTAAAGTTTAAGGGAATTAGCTCTATGAAAAAAGTTTGGAAGTATCTTGAACTGGCTGGGGCTTCATAGGTTGTAGCTGTTTCTAGCCTGAATTGATTGGTAGGTCCGGTTCTGCCTCCACGGAACTCCAAAGCAAGGTTAAGACCCATTGTAATGGATCTGTGGACTTTCCCGCTAGAAAAGAGAGCGTTTTCAGGTGAATTGAGAAATTTTTGTATTTTACTCAATTGCTAATCTGACTTCAGATGTTTTTAACCCTTGGAACTAAGCTACTTTATGTTCCCAATACCCAAAGGGACTGCAGTCTCTTGGGGGAGTGACTGATAAAATCAGAAGCAAATACGCTGCGGAATGGGACTTCCCCAGTCTGTTTCCAAAATAAATCATACTGGTGGCACGGAGATAAAAATATGAAAATCTTTGCCACACGATGCACATTTGTTTTTTGGGAGTCCTGAGAGCATTCCTCAGTGGAATGCAGACAGTACTCATTCATCGTTCAGAAACTGGCATCTCACCATTATTAGCTTAGGTTTGTGCATTTACCAGAGTTAAACAGTGAGCCACTGTTGCCAGCAGCTGGCTGTGAACCAGACCATCCCTTGCCATTACCACCCCTGCCCACGGATCATTACTGGCCTAGAAAATGAAAACCTGGTTAACCGAAAACCAAATAGATCACATACATCTTGTGCTGCTCCCTAAATCTTGTCAAGCTCTTTTAGAACCACAAGTGGGAATGAATTGAATGTAGAGGGTCCCTCAGCCTTGTTCCTCTTGGGTGACAGGCACCAAGAACAGTTCAGCCAGTGGAATCTCACTGGACCCAGGTGGTGAGGTTGCGCTATTTTCCCTGTCTCAGCCAGACTGAGGATTGGATGAGAGCTCTTCTAAAGCATATATTATCCTGGTACCTGTGTGGTGCACAGGGTGGTGGTAATTGGTAGGTTCTCTCTTGTAAGGGCTGGCAGTTCTCCATCCTTGTTTGGCTGGTTCATTAGCAGAGGGTCCCTCGGGGATAATGTGGAGGTGGTGCTGCTGGGTTGAGGAAACCTCAGGAGTAGATGGTGGAGGCTCTTCTGATTCAGTGTTTTGAAGAAGGCTTGCAACAGTGGGGTTGGCAGTTCTGCTGGCTCCTCAGCTGCTCTTAGCTCAGCTGGCGGTTCTCCAGCCTTCCTCTTTATGCTGTGTTGAAAAGATATAAAAGCAAATGGGGCATAAATATATTTGGTTGGACTGCATCATGCTGTATCTTAATTACTCAAGTTCAACAGTAATAGAAACCTGCAGTCAGGGCCGGCTCTAGGATTTTTGACGCCCCAAGCAAAAAAAAGTTTGGCTGCCCCTGCTTTTTTTTTGTGCCCCCCTTCGCAACCCCTTCCCCAAATCCCCAGCCCAGCCTCCTCCCCAGGGCGTGCTGCATTTTCCACCCCCACATTGCTTTCTGCGGCTCCCCCCGCCGCCCCCCACAAACCCCCACCCTAGCTCACCTCTGCTCCGCCTGCTCCCCTGACCACGCCACTGCTCTACTTCTCCCCCCCCCCCCTTTCAGGTGAGGGAGAGGCAGCGCATTCAGGGGAGCAGGTGTAGCGGAGGGGAGCGAGGGTGGGGGGGAGCACAGGAAGTAAGGGGGGGTAGAGGAACCGCTCCCTGCCACAGCTCGCCTCCGCTCCACCACCTCCCCCGAGCATGCCACCACTCAGCTTCTCCCTCCCTCCCAGGCTTGCCGTGTGAAACAGGTGTTTCGCGCATGGCAAGCCTGGGAGGGAGGGGGGAGAAGTGGAGCAGTGGCGGCGTGCTCAGGGGAGCAGGTGGAGGCGAGCTGGGGCGGCGGGGGTACTGTTCTAGGGGTGGCATGGCCGGCACTGGAATGCCGCCCCAAGAAATGTGCCACCCCAAGCACCTGCTTGTTTTGCTGGTGCCTAGAGCTGGCCCTGCCTGCAGTTGACGATGGCTTGTCTCTGTGCTGTGGTTACAGAGAGCCCGCAAGCTGTGTTTTGGGCACTCGGTGTCTAGAAAGGACCTTTCTCAGAACCATGGCTGCTTCTTAGAGCTTCCTGTTTTCTAGAGTTGTCATTGATTCAGAACCGTACTCTCTTCCTCCCCACCGCCATCCTTTCCATTCCTGCCTTGCAGCTAGTGTTCAGGAATGCTCACTGGAACCTTATTGCTCTCTACGTTTCAGCTTTGTTTTCCTCAGTCTTTCCTTCTCACCAGAGATCCATTTTCTGCCATCTCTTCTCACTCCTTTTAGAGCCGTTTGGAGTCGTGTGGTGCACACCATCTTAACAATGAGCTCGTTTCGTTAGGTTTCCGAGTTCTCACCGTGCCTGGCCACTTGGGGAAAGCTGGAATCCCTTGGGCATCTCCGCTGGAGCGCTTTGGTTTATTTTAAACACCTCTTTTGTTTCCATAGGCGCTCTGTTTGCTTCTGAAGTAGTAGCTCTGGTGAATTTCTCAGTGTCACTGCCCTGCTGTCTCCCAATTCCTTTCTTCTCTTCCCGCTGCCAACTTACTTCTGCTGTCGGCAGTCACCAGAGCTGTTTCAGTATTAGGCCTGTCCATATTAATGCTGAAACCCACCTAGTCTTGTTAGCATCTTCTTTGACACCTGTTATTGGGGTAGCCTTGAACAGGGCCATAAAAGAACACTCAGATTCTATGGCTTTTGTCTGATCTCAGAGCCTTTAATCCTCACAATACCCCTGTGATATAGGTAAGTATTATCTTCCCCTGGAAACTGATGCAAGTTGCAACCACCCCAAGATCAGAGAGTCTGAGGCAGGGCTGGGAATAGAATCCAGGAGTCCTAACTCCCATTCCCCAGCTTTGCCTGCTAGAGAATGCTCTTTTCCTTTTACACTTTGTTAGTCTAAGGCAAGTGTAACCCTGAACGGTTTTTTGCAGCAGTCCATTCTCCAAGGCGGTTTCTGAATGCACACAAGGTACCAATAAGGTAGCAGCTTGTTCCTATGGGCAAGGCTTGAGCAAATGTAGAGATTGTTATGGTTACACATTAAAATTTAAATAGCTGTGGTTGTTTGAATTGAATGCATGAATATTCAGTTCAGATAACTGAAGGGCCATAATCTGCCTAGGCCGGGAGTCTCAAACTCAAATCACCACGAGAGCCACATGAGGAGCAGTACATTGGCCTGAGGGCCGCATCACTGAAACCTTTTCCGTACAACGATACAAAAGTATAGTAAAAATGAGAATAATATAGTATGCTATTAAAAATCAATGTATTAACTTTTTTTAAACTGTAATGCAAAAAGTCAGTGCTAATTTTGACAAGTCATTTCATTTTTGGACACTTAGCTGGCAGTGTTAATTTGTTAATTGTATGAGTTAAAAATTTTTTCTGTCAGCCTGTGATAGGGTATCCATCCCACACAAGCTCTGAATGGGTAAATGTGGGCCAGAAAGGGCCAATTAACCTTATATGTTGCACCTGGAGGGAAGCCAGGGATTGATAAGAACTAATGGAAGATGAAGCCCAGCAGGGGGAAGACCTGGGCTAGGATGATAAAGCCAGGAAGTGACAGCAGGAAGGAGGCTGCAGGGTGGAGGTCTGCAGCCACTCGCTAGAGGGAAGGGGAGTTGGCTAGAGACGAGGAGGTCAGGAGGAGAGTAAACCCCATGGTTCTGTCCTGGGTTAGGGATTCTTACAAGAGGCCTAAAATGGTGGAGAACCCACAAGAAGGTGCTCCTGCGGTGAGTGGACCCCTTTAAACAGGTCTGCAAATGTACCTTGTAATTTTAGTCCAGCAATGTTCTTTCTCACTTATGCTTCTTCACCAATACTATATTCTGCAACTGGAATTTAGGATCTTGTCTAACTCCCATTGAAATCCAATGGAAAGAATGTCATTGACTTCAATGGGGGTAGGATTAGACTCATAGTCAAAAGTTCTGTTGATGATGCATTAAACTAGAATAGCATACAGCTCATGCTCCCCCTCCCTGCCCCTATTCCAACCCCATCCCCAAATCCCTGTCCCAGCCCTGCCTCTTCTCCGCCGTGTCCCCGTTCCTCCCTCCTAGAAAGTCTGAAGCACTGCCAAACAGCTGTTTGGCGGCAGGAAGCGCTGGGAGGTAGGCGGAGTGGGGACGCTGCACGCTGGGAGGAGGGAGGGACGGGAGTGGGAGAGATGGCGTCTATGGCGGCCTGCAGGAAATAGCTCCACGTGTTTGAGAACCCTGGCCTAGGCAATTATCCAGCTATACATATCAGCATATGGTTTTAGATGTGTCATCTAGCTAGGCAGGGGGTAGTGTGGTCTAGTGGACTAAACACTAGAAGAGGAGCCATTCCTGCATTCTAATCCCTGCTCTGCATCTGACTCACTGTAATGGTTTGGTTTGTTGCTGCTGCTGCTGTCATCCCTCGTGTTGTGCTTGATGCTGTGAAGATACATAGTAAGGATTAAACTTTCCCCAAAAGTTTTACAACGAAAAGATAACACAACAGATGGGTGAGATAGACGAGATGTCCCGGGTGGGATGGAAGAGACAGGATAATAAATATATAATAGGATGTGCAAATTTGTAACCATTGCAGCTCTCCACCTGCCTAACCATTATCTGGTTGCATTACACTGTGCATTTTCTCCTTAAAGATACCATCATCTTTTGGGTGTCAGCCCCCGAGCATGAGACTGGTAGAACTCCTTAGGGACAGGTGGAGCAAGAGCCAGAATCACCACTGGCTGTTGTGGGCCACCTGCACAGCTTAACTACAGCCTTTGAAGCCTTCCAGTCAGTTAGCAGAAGAACTCCCTGTAGTAGCTGCATCCCTATCAGTTGCTGCTTCATCTCTTCTTCTGCATCACTTTGAAGCTGTTGGGTCCACTAAAACCAATATTCAGGTTTCAGAGTAACAGCCGTGTTAGTCTGTATTCACAAAAAGAAAAGGAGTACTTGTGGCACCTTAGAGACTAACCAATTTATTTGAGCATGAGCTTTCGTGAGCTACTACAGCTCACGAAAGCTCATGCTCAAATAAATTGGTTAGTCTCTAAGGTGCCACAAGTACTCCTTTTCTTAAAACCAATATTGGAAGTATGAGGCACTTTGCCTTGTCACCTGAGTCTGGGCTTTGGTGCCTATCTGTTGTGCTTTGCCACCAATGATTTTGGTGCAGCCGGGCAGGGAGCTGGACGGAGCTGCTTCTGCATGAGAGAGCCTGGCTGGGAGGCAGAGCTGGTTCTAAACTGGAAGTTGCTAGGGGATGATGCAGGGAAATCTCTCTCTCTCCTCCTCTACACCCCTCCACTGACCCCTTTTCAGACGCATGTCACTGACACAGGCGTGTTAGACTCTCTCAGGTGGAAACGGCTCCGTCCTGCTCCCCACCCAGTTGCCAGGGAGAGTAGCCAAACGTGGGGCAGGGGGAGGCGCAGGGAGAGAAGGAAGGACAGAGAGAAGGAGCCCCCTCCCCCATGCAGGTAAGTGGTGTGGGGAGATCTCTGCCCCGGGCTGGGTGCAGGGCAGGAAGGGTCACTGGGCAGGGGAGACACGTGGAGCCTTCATGTGTCCTCCCCTTTAGCTTGTGCCCCCCAGTATGGGAAGGCACCAAGCGAATCTGCATTTAAAATGTAGACTGGCAGAGCTATGTCGGTCCGGGCTGTGGAAACACCACACCCCCTAGCGACAAGGCTATGCTTACAAAACCCCTGGCGTAGAGACAGCTACGCTGAGACAAGAATGCTTGTGTGGGCATAGCTAACATCATCTCAGGAGGTGGTGTCCCGACCGTGGCAGAAAACCTTCTGTTGGCGTACGCTGCGTCCATGGGGGGCTGTATGGGCACAGCTGTACTTGCATAGGCTCGGCAACGTGCACGTAGCCTTGGTGCGCTCCCTTTCTCCCGCTCAGGGTACGCGGGTACCCTTGCTCTCTGAAAACAAACCTTCCTTTTCCAGCTGAGCTGTGTTTGGAATGCTGTCACTGGGGCTGTCCATTACTGCGAAATATATATAAACATGTGCAGGGCGCTCTCTAGGTAAGGGAGCCAAAGGTCCTTGCCTAGCAGGGCTTACAGTCTCAGCAGATAATGAACAGACAGCCATGAGGTGAATGACTACAGTAAAAAGCCAGTCTGAGTTAGGGAGGATAGCACCTGTTGTGTTGGTGTAGTGCTGCACCTCAGTGAGGTGGTCGCATGCCGTTTGCTTTAAAAATGGAAGTCTGCCCACAAACTGCTGCACACCATGGTCTGTAAAAGATGATGTCCTGCGTGGGATGGTGGTGGGATATGGAGCCTATCACCTGCAGGCTGCTGGTGAAATCTGAACAGGTTTGTAGTAACCAAAAGTGGTTACCATCTAAAGGTTCTCTGCCCTGTGGCAGAGAAGTACCTGGGTCTTGGCTCTGTACCCAGTGGGCAAATATCAACATAATATCCACCCACCACTTACCTACCTTTCCCCTGATTTTCTAACATGCACCTTCTTCATGCTTTCTCCTGTGCTGCCCCTCATGCCTGGGAGGAACTCTTCATGAACATCCACAAAACTACCACATTATCCTCCTTCCAAACCTTCCTCAAAGCTCTCCTTTGCTGTGATGCATACAAAAAACTGAGTCATTGGGCTGCTGGTGCGCTTAGACCAGTCCTTGTCATGGTGATCAATACTGTCATTGTTTCCTTATACTTCTCCCGTCTACTTGTGTCTATCTGCTGTCTTATACTTCGATTATAAGCTCTGTGGGGGTAAGGGTCTTCTTTTCGTTCTGTTTGTACAGTGCCTAGGGCATTCAGGTCCTGGTTTACCACTAGGACTTTTAGGATCTATGGTAATACAAATATTTGCAGTCTTTGCAAAGGCCAAAAGGTGAATGGGTCCAGAGCCTGGACTTCTCACTCCTGAAGGGGCCTCTTCAGGTCAGCAAAGAACTGAGTGGGTAGGGCAGTTTGGGGGATGTTTGTACTGCTGTACTGGCTTTATGAACAAGACTGACAACCTCGGAGATTGAAATCTAACACTGTTCGTTGTCTGATGACATTGTCAGAAAAAATGACCTGGGTCTTCGGTGTTAAATCTATCTTTATTTTTAAGAGTCTGGGGAAAATCAGAGAAACTCACAGATGTGCTTGGCATGATTGCAGGTGCTGAATTAGCAGCCTTGGAAGCATGAGCAGATTGAAGGGACAGCTTCCAGACAGATTTGGTTTTCCTGGCTACAACTATCAATGAATTTGCACCACCCTGAGAAAAAGAGAGGCAGGTCATCTAATGACCAAGTGCCGGTAGATGCCACCTCTCTTCTTCCTCATCTAACACAGTGAAAGCTTTCAGTGTGTGGCTGGGGGACATAGGATCTATCATGCTGCACTTACCTCTTCTGTATTTATGACCTAGCAATAGGATTGGAAAGGAATTTAAAACTGTGATGCAGATTTTGTTGTGTGGGGAGTTAGTGCGAAGGTGAAGAGGATAGTGGGGCGTAGGGGACTCCTTGTTGTCTTGGTTACGTTCCTGCTGTGGCTGTCGTAACACCTTTGGCAAACCTGTGACGGAATCTTAGATTTTTCTCTCCCATCCCTGATCCCCAATCCTTTTATCTTCCATTGCTCCACCAAGGTGCCATTTTGTAAATATTTTGTAAATGGTTTTTTAACTTGCATTTGGATTTAAAACACTGGGCAAAAACCATTGACCGTAAAATGAGGTGCTAGAATATTCAGTAATGTTTTGGGAGAGAGTGAATGTTTCACTATGTTTGTCCTCTCTTTTTAGGGTGGCTGTTCCTTCTCTTCCCTCCTCCCACCCCCAAGAGAAAATCAAACTCAGGCTGGTCCTGCTGTAAGGTAGAAAACAATACCGGTTTCCAGACAAATTAACCTGTGCCCACACTGAAGTAACCTGGGGCCAGATCCTCTGAGGTATTTAGGTATCTAACTCCCATTGAAATCAATGAGAGAGCCACCTGAATGCCTTGGCTTCTTTCTTCTTATAGACTCGTAGATATGAAGGTCAGAAGGGACCAGTATGATCATCTAGTCTGACCTCCTGCACAATGCAGGCCACAGAATCTCACCCACTGACTCCTGCAATAAACCTTTCACCTATGTCTGAGCTACTGAAGTCCTCAAATCATAGATTAAAGACTTCAAGGTGCAGAGAATCCTCCAGCAAGTGACCCGTGCCCCATGCTACAGAGGAAGGCGAAAAAGCCCCAGGGCCTCTTCCAATCTGCCCTGGAGGAAAGTTCCTTCCCAACTCCAAATATGGCAATCAGCTGAACCCGGAGCATGTGGGCAAGATTCACCAGCCAGATACCCAGGAAAGAATTCTCTGTAGTAACTCAGATCCCACCCCATCTAACATCCCACCACTGGCCATTGGGCCTATTTACCATGAATAGTTAACATGATTTTGGCAATTAATTGATCTTTAAGTTTATGGAGGAGATGGAATGATGGGATATAGAGTTTAATCTTGAAGCCAGATAGGTCTTTTGCCCCCACTGCTTCCCTTGGAAGACTATTCCAGAACTTCACTCTGATGGTTAGAAACCTTCATCTAATTTCAAGTCTATAAACTGCCCGATGGTCAGTTTATATCCATTTGTTCTTGTGTCCACATTGGCACTGAGTTTAAATAATTCCTCTCCCTCTCTGCTCTCTCTAAATATATCAGAGGGATAAATACCAATCATATCTCCCCTCAACCTTCTTTTGGTTAGGCTAAACAAGCCAAGTTCCTTGAGTCTCCTTTCATAAGACAGGTTTCAGAGTAACAGCCGTGTTAGTCTGTATTCTCAAAAAGAAAAAGAGTACTTGTGGCACCTTAGAGACTAACCAATTTATTTGAGCATGAGCTTTCGTGAGCTACAGCTCACATGCATCCGATGAAGTGAGCTGTAGCTCACGAAAGCTCATGCTCAAATAAATTGGTTAGTCTCTAAGGTGCCACAAGTACTCCTTTTCTTTCATAAGACAGGTTTTCCATTCCTCGGATCATCCTAGTAGCCCTTCTCTGCACCTCTTCCAGTTTGAATTTGTCCTTCTTAAACATGGGAGACCAGAACTGCACACAGTATTCCAGGTGAGGTCTCACTAGTGCCTTGTATAACGGTACTAACACCTCCTTATCTCTACTGGAAATACCTCGCTTGATGCATCCCAAGACCACATTAGCTTTTTTCACAGGCATATCACTGGCTCATAGTCAACCTGTGGTCAACCAATACTCCAAGGTCCTTCTCCTCCTCTGTTACTTCTAACTGATGCGTCCCCAGCTTATAACTAAAATTCTTGTTGTTAATCCCTAAATGCAATACCTTACACTTCTCATAATTAAATTTCATCCTATTACTATTATTCCAGTTTACAAGGTCATCCAGATCCTCCTGTATGATATCCCTGTCCTTCTCTAAATTGGCAATACCTCCCAGCTTTGTATCCTCTGCAAACTTTATTAGCACACTCCCACTTTTTGTGCTGAGGTCAGTAATAAAAAGATTGGTCCCCAAATCGATCCCTGAGGAACTTCACTGGTAACCTCCCTCCAGTCTGACAGTTCACCTTTCAGTGTGACCCGCTGTAGTCTCCCCTTTAACCAATTCCTTATCCACCTTTCAGTTTTCATATTGATCCCCATCTTTTCCAATTTAACTAATAATTCCCCAAGTGACACCGTATCAAATGCCTTACTGAAAATCTAGGTAAATTAGATCCACTGCGTTCCCTTTGTCTAAAATATTTGTTACTTCTCAGAGGAGGAGATCAGGTTAGTTTGGCACGATCTACCTTTTGTAAAACCATGTTGTATTTTGTCCCATTTACCATTGATCTCAGTCCTTAACTACTTTCTCCTTCAATATTTTTTCCAAGACCTTGCATACTACAGATGTCAAACTAACAGGCCTGTAGTTACCCGAATCACTTTTTTTTCCTTTCTTAAAAATAGGAACTATGTTAGCAATTCTCCAGTCATACGGTACAACCCCTGAGTTTACAGATTCATTAAAAATTCTTGCTAATGGGCTTGCAATTTCATGTGCCAATTTCTTTAATATTCTTGGATGAAGATTATTCATCCTGGTCCCATTCCATCTGGGCCCCCCCCGATTTAGTCCCATTAAGCTGTTTGAGTTTCGTTTCTACCTCAGATATGGTAATATCTACCTCCATATCCTCATTCCCATTTGTCATGCAACCATTATCCCTAAGCTCCTTGTTAGCCTCGTTAAAGACTGAGGCAAAGTATTTGTTTAGATATTGGGCCATGCCTAGATTATCCTTAACCTCCACTCCATCCTCAGTGTTTAGCGGTCCCACTTCTTCTTTCTATGTTTTCTTCTTATTTATATGGCTATAGAACCTTTTACTGTTGGTTTTAATTCCCTTTGCAAGGTCCAACTCTACTTGACTTTTAGCCTTTCTCACTTTACCCCTACATGTTCTGACCTCAATAAGCTAGCTTTCCTTGCTGATCCCTCCCATCTTTCACTCCCTGTATGCTTTCTGCTTTTTCTTAATCACCTCTCTGAGATGCTTGCTCATCCAGCTTGGTCTACAACTCCTGCCTATGAATTTTTTCCCCTTTCTTGGGATGCAGGCTTCCGATAGCTTCTGCAGCTTTGACTTGAAGTAATCCCAGGCCTCCTCTGCCTTTAGATCTGTAAGTTCTTCAGTCCAATCCACTTCCCTAACTAATTCTTGATAGTTTCTCCAAGGCAATATGCAGCACTGACCCAATTTGAGGCAATATTAGTAGGGCTTGGATGCACCTCCAGGGAAGGAGCAAGATAAAATTAAACTCTAAAAGCTCTAGTTGTAAGGGCTTGTGCTTTTGGAGCAGGGCTATCTGAGTGCCATCCCACTGAGCAGACAATGTGGCGGCAACAGCAGGAGGGTCTTCAGCAGTGGGGGAACCGGGATGAGGAAGACACCGAGCAAGTGATATTACAGGACTGATTCTTGCAGCAGCTTCATAGCATTCAATGCTGCTCTAAGCTTGGGAAACCAGCTCGGATTGGTGGGAAAGGATCATTCTGCAGACATGGAGTGACGAGCAATGGTAAGAGAATTTCAGGACGGGGGAATGCAAACTTTCTGGAGATACGTGCTGAACTAACTCCAGAGCTGCAGTGTGCCAACATGAGACAACCTATACCAGTGGAGAAGAGGGTCACCGTTGCCATCTGGAAGCTGGCTGCCCCTGAATGTTGCCGGTCTGTAGTGACCTCTTTTGGTGTGGGGTGATCAGCCACTGGGGCCATTGTCATGCAGGTGTGTGATTCCATGGCAAAGGTACTGTTGCACCAGGTTCTAAAGCTCGGTTGTGCTCAGGAGGTTAGTGCGGGGGTTCCCAAACATAATTGGGGTAATTGATAGGATCCATATCCCGATTATTTGTGCCCCGCAGCAAAGCTCACAATTCATGAACTGAAGGGGTGTTCCTTCAGGGTGCTCCAAGGGCTCGTTGACCCCCGTGGCAGATTTACAGACGTAAAGGCTGAAAGCATCCATGGTGATAAGGTCTTGGAACTCTGCTGTATGTACCTTAGTGGAGAAAGGACTGTGCCCCCAGGAACGTGATGGACATTTTCTTTTCCTTTTCTGCGGAAAAGGACCTAGGGGTGACAGTGGACGAGAAGCTGGATATGAGTCAGCAGTGTGCCCTTGTTGCCAAGAAGGCCAATGGCATTTTGGGATGTATAAGTAGGGGCATAGCGAGCAGATCGAGGGACATGATCGTTCCCCTCTATTCGACATTGGTGAGGCTTCATCTGGAGTACTGTGTCCAGTTTTGGGCCCCACACTTCAAGAAGGATGTGGATAAATTGGAGAGAGTCCAGCGAAGGGCAACAAAAATGATTAGGGGACTGGAACACATGAGTTATGAGGAGAGGCTGAGGGAGCTGGGATTGTTTAGCCTGCAGAAGAGAAGAATGAGGCGGGATTTGATAGCTGCTTTCAACTACCTGAAAGGGGGTTCCAAAGAGGATGGCTCTAGACTGTTCTCAATTGTAGCAGATGACAGAACGAGGAGTAATGGTCTCAAGTTGCAGTGGGGGAGGTTTAGATTGGATATTAGGAAAAACTTTTTCACTAGGAGGGTGGTGAAACACTGGAATGCGTTACCTAGGGGGGTGGTAGAATCTCCTTCCTTAGAGGTTTTTAAGGTCAGGCTTGACAAAGCCCTGGCTGGGATGATTTAACTGGGAATTGGTCCTGCTTTGAGCAGGGGGTTGGACTAGATGACCTTCTGGGGTCCCTTCCAACCCTGATATTCTATGATTAGTGGTGCGGATGTTGCTTATTCTCTGCTTTCCTGGCTAAGGAAGCCGTTCCCAGGCCGCTTGGACGGAAGGAAGGAACTATGGAACTGTTGCCTCAGTCATTGCAGAATGGCAGCAGAGGGTGCACTTGACCCTTTGTAAAGAAGGTAGTGTTGGTTGTGGAACAGGTTGGAAGCAGCAGGAGAGAGAAGTCCCAAAGATGTATTTGGCACAGTATTTGTGAGAGGAAAGGAGAAGGCCTTAGCCGTGGGTGCGAGGCTGAGGTGCAGGGATTTCCTCGGCAGTTTGAGAAGCCAGTGAGCTGTTCAGTGCCAAATGCAAACAGCCAGGGCGATATTGTCCGTGCTGGGTTTACAATGGTGCCAGCGGCTCCATGGAGCCGGGCCCATGCTCAGAAAGGGCCCCGGCCTGCTCTGCTTGCACTGCGCCCCGAGACCCCATTGGCTCTCCCCGCCCACCACTTGCTCCTCTCTATTCCCTGCTTCCACTCCCCTGCTCCTTTCTGTCCCCCGGCCGGACCCCAGTGCAGCTCTGGCTCCAGGCAGTGTCTGCTTCCCACCATCTGTGGGGCCCCACCTGTCTCCCCAGAGCTGAGCCTCCTGGGACTGGTGCAGAAGCCTGGCCAGTCTCGGCCAGTTGGGGGTTGGGCAGGTGAGGAGAAGTGGCTGAGCCCCTCCAGGCAGGTGGGTCCTGAGGGAGCTTGGCTGGGGCAGACCCTGGCCTGGCTGATCACACCGCTCCTGAGGGGCTGGAGCAATTCCCGGCTGTGGGATCAGCCCTGGCTGCACTACCGGCTCAGCCTGGCAAACGCAGTCGCCTCCCAGAAGGGTTGGTGTGTGAGGCAGGGAGTGGGGGAGTGGGTCTCTGGGAGGCCTGGGGTGCTGGACTGTGAGGGGGGCAGGGAAGATGTGTGTGTTGGGGCACTAAGGAGTAGGGGTTCTGTGGGGGTGCTGGGTAGTTGCAGTGGGGCTGTGGGCAGAGGGGTACTGGGTAGGGGTGATGGTGTACCTGGTGCTGTGCATTTGTGGAGGGGAGGGGGGTGGGCACTGGGCATAGTGGATCCAGAGGGGCTCTGGCCATAGGGAGCCGGGAGGTGGGTGGGTGGTTGGGTGGGAGGGCTGTGTGGTACGGCATGGGCCTACCCCTGAGGCGGGTCACTGTGTGTCTGGCAACTGCTGGTTTGTAAGTAGTGCCTTCTCATTGGGCTGGGTGGAGCGGGGCCACTCCTGCCATGCCATGCCCCATTGCCACTGGCTGACCCCTCGCTCTGGGGACTGACCTCCCCGCACCATGCTCCATTGCCCCCATGGGGGCCCACAAATATGTTTGGTGCCGGGCCCACAAAAGTTTAATCCAGCCCTGGGCATGCCTATTGCTTTTCGTGAGAATCTCAGTCCTGAAATCGTGCAGCTGTACATCCAGCTGTTAACCCGTGGGAGGCGGAGCGGTTTTTTGAGGGGGTTAGTGTTGCTGATGGGCGGTGGAAGTGCACCATTGTAGCAATCGCTGTTTGACCTTGTCTTTGCCTACATGGTTTTTACAACCTTATGAATTAGTGCAAACGTAATGATTTTCTCTGTAAAATGAGCTGGTAAGTCCTGTGAATGACGCTTTCAAGGTTTTGATTATTCAACAGTCTGTTACAAACAGAAATGAACCTTAATGTAACTATGATTAATTAGGAATGAATGAATTAATGAAATGAAAAAATAGACTGTTTCGGAAGAATCCATCTACAAAGCGCCATTTCATTAACACAGGAGTGAAACAAAACTGCATCTGGCAAGAGTGCAGTGCAGGGCACAACACAGGCTGGGGGGGCTTAAAGTCACAGGCAAGCATTTGTCTTGGCTCTGCCTTTTGTTCCTGGGCCTGTTGGCGTGCAGTGCCAAGACTCCAAGTTCCCAGGCATGACAGAGGGCTCAAAAGCACTGGGTTCCCAGGGGGCTGCTGTGCTCAGAGCCCTGAGCTTGGGTCTGTGAAAGGAATGGCTGCAGTGGTACAGTGAAGGAGGAGGAGTTGTTCCCAGTAGCCTGTATAACCCCATCAAATGTTGAAAAGCTGCATAACTTGGGTGAAAGTCTCACATGTGAAGCCATTTCCCCTACCTATGGCTCAGATCCCTGTGCAGCCACAGGAAGGATTGGGGTGGTTGGGGTTCTCCAGAATATCAGTGTTGATGTCCTTTTGGGAAGTGACTATCGCTTTAATGTGGTGTAGTGCAGCCATGTTGGGCCCAGGATGTTAGAGAGACCAGGTGAGGGAGGTGATATCTTCTATTGGACCAACTTCTGTTGGTGAGAGAGGCAAGCTTTCCAGCCACACAGAGCTCTTCTTCAGGTTCCAGTCCCTGCTTTTGTAACAACCAAAGATTTGAATCGCGCCAAGCGGGAGTGAAGGTGTCAGTGAACAGCACATAGCGTGTCTGGCAGGGAGGAGGGGTTTTTCCCTTTGGTAACACAAAGGAAGAGCTGCTAAGCTCAAGATATCTTTCTGTCTGTAGCTGAGTGGGCAGAAGGATGGTCCCCGCCTATCTCTACAGGGGAGATGTGAGTCTCGCTGACTCTGATGCTGTGCCTAAGGCAGCAAGCTCTCGCCCTGCCATCACTGGGAAAGCAAAGGCAGAGCTGAGCAGGGTGGGAATGCCAGCAAGGAAGGATGACTGCCAAAATATGCTTGCCTTTTTTAAGGGGGAGAGAAAGGGAAAGCAGCTGGAAAGTGATTGCTGGTTACAGAGACACCTGCTCAGAAGGTGGCCATGGGCATGGTGGGCCCACCAAGAGGTGCAAAACACAGCCCCCAGGAGAAGGGGCTGAGAGAGGACTCTGTCCTGGGGGTGAGGGCAATAGGTTGACCCCATGAGGGGAGATAGGTTCCTGGCGTGTGCACAGCTCTCTGGTTGGGACCCGACTCCAGGGGGCGCCTGCCAGTGTGCAGGAGCTCCCTGCCTCACCTTGGAAATCGGAGCCCCAGAGATGTGACGGGGTTAAAACAAAATGTCTCCGTGACTAGATTTGCTATTGTTTTCAGGGACTCTCCACTGACCTGTGCCCCAAACCCGAGACAGCTAGGTGTCAGTCACACCTGTACCTCTAGGCCTCCGCAGAGAGTCAGCAACCCTCCTTCACTTCCTGGGGGACAATGCAGTATATGGGGAAACCGAGGCACACCTCAGTACTCCTACAAAACATTTATAGAAAATTCCCACTCCATCACATCATTGTCCAGGGTCTGCCTCCCGAGTCTGGGTGGTGGTTTGCAGTACTGCGTTGCTTGCTGTCCTAAAAGTAACATGCTGCAACAGGGCCCTTTGGTGTTATATTGCCTCCAGGAATTGCCTTTGCATCTCCCTGTCTTTCCATATTGTTTTTGGCCATGGCAATGCTGTCCCTGGCCACTGCAGCTCTTTGTTTCCCTCTCTGTCCTCCAGTACTACCTCCATCTCTCTGTGACTTGACTTTCATTTTTTTTTTTTTTGTGGTTGTTACGGGGGCAGGGGGATGACTCTGTAATAATGTCTGAACATTTCAGCGTTCGTTTTCTGCCCCTCAGGCTCGCCAGCCACTCAGCTGTTAATAAAGGGGTGGGGGGAGAAGGAAACAGGCAGCAGGCTCCACTGCTTTCCTCGGTTGGGTGGTTGTGTAACCTTGGAAAATCCTGTCCAGCTCCTCAAATATGTACAGGTTACATGTCCCCTGCCAGATTTTTTTCCCCTGTCATCCCTCATTTTAATATAGGTCCTCGGAAGCTGCTTGCTCTTTGTATGACGCTGTTTCTATTCTGGTGGTAGCCTCTCCCATGCATCCTCTTCGCAGTGTCCCCAACCGGATCCTTATTTTGGTGACTGGCTGACTAGTTTCCTGCACCAAAGCACTTTCCTGCCCTTTCCCCAGATGACGATGAGATCCAGGGTGTCCGCATGGCTCAAAGTGGTTGCTTGAGGCACTTGGGGTTTCTGGAGTATTATCGCAGCAATGTGGATATACTCGTCTCTAGGAGCAAATGAGCAAAATCTGGCACTGCGGCAGCCTATAAACAGGGCTGGGGATATCCGGTCATCTTGGCCTCCGAGCAGCAGAAGTACA
This sequence comes from Lepidochelys olivacea, assembly GCF_965140295.1. Lineage (NCBI taxonomy): Eukaryota > Metazoa > Chordata > Testudines > Cheloniidae > Lepidochelys > Lepidochelys olivacea. The sequence continues at coordinate 267,326,552 of NC_140412.1, read as the reverse complement.
CAGGTAAACAGACGAGTCAGTAACAGTCATCTGCAAAGCGGTGTTGGGATAGCAGCTAAAGTAGTTTGCAGCAGCATTGTATGCGTGCAAACAATAGACCAGACTCATTTGATTTTCAGCAAAGCTAGTTCACTCTGAAAGAGACTGCAGAGTTCCTGATGAATGAAGAGTCAGTGTACTACAATGAATTACGTTGTGTATGCAAGATTTTTCAAACCAGACTAACTCAATTTAATTCAGTTTAAACTTCCTATGTAGACAGGTTCTTGATGACCATTAATGGGCCTGTGTAGTAGGTAGGTATCGTGAGTGGCGGCAGCTTATTGCTGCATCCACCCACAGCAAGGAACACTTCTGTCATTCTTTACACTTAAAATTTTAAATCCACTTCCTCTCTCTTCTCCCATGCCATATTTGTGCTTTTTAGCAGCTGCCTCCTTGCTTGTCCTGGAACGAAGTCACATTGCAGGACTTCAGAGAGACAAGGTGGGTGAGGTAATTATCATAGACGTTGGTCCAATAAAAGCTATTATCAAAGCCACCTTGTCTCTCTCCTGTCCTGGGACTGACACTGGCTGCACCACCACTGCATATTGCAGGGCGTGTGATACTGCAGCTGCTTCCATAGCAACAATCTGTGCTGCCCTGAAATGCAGATATGAACGGGAGAGGGAATTTGTCACTAAACAGAAATAAGTCGTGTCAGTCGTTTCCCCCACACACACACACACACCCACCCCTTGGATCTGGCAGCAGGAGTGAACAGTCTTATTCAGATGTAAATCTGCCACTGGCTGGGCAGTTGTGGGGACGCTGAGAGATACCAAGAGTTGATTTGTTTTTCATAAAATTCTCTCTTTTGCCCCCCCTCCCAATAGATCTCTGGTATGTTAGCTGCCCTGTGAAGTCCTCTCCCCCAAGCTCTGAAGCACTGAAAGGATTAATGGTGATAGCCTGGTATGACATGCAGAACAGCAGGAGAGAGCATCTATCCTTCCTTGTGCATTTTAAGATTCATGCTGCTGTGTATTAATGTTAGCGCACTTCACTGTGCTTGAAATTGTGACACAGATTCTCTTAGCATCTCTCGGAGGTAGGTCAACATTAGCTCACTGTACAGAAGAAGCAAATAGAGGCTGGGCCCTGGACATGGCCTGTGGAGTGAGTTACTGTCACAGCTGGGAATAGACCCCAGGAGTCCCTGACTCCCATTTTCCTGTTCTCAATACTGCATTACCTTTCTCTCCTGCTGTTGGCCATCAGAATCCATGGCAATGGGCATATACTATATGGAGCACATGGAATTGCAGGTGAAGGTATTTCTGTGACTTATGTTCTAGGAGAGGATTGAGAAGGGTGCCAGCACACCCTAATTAATCCTGAAAACCCAGCTGCGTTTGTGTAGTGGGTGGGGGTGCGTGTGTGTAAGTTGTGGGGACGACTGACGTGTGTCCTCATTTAATGGGGGTGATCTTTTGTTTTCAAGTCACTTCTCCAAAGTGTGTCTTTCTCTAAACCTGCAGCAGTTGAGCAGACAGTCTCATAAAGATCCAGCAGAGACTGTAGATTCCGCAGTACTTGCGGGCTCAAGTTGTTAGATGTAGGGCCCAGATCCTCAAATGGATTTAGGCTCCTAGTGACCAGTGATTTCAGTGCAACTTAGGAGCCTAAATACCTTTGAGAATCTGGGCCTATGTTCCTTGGGATTGCCTCAGTTCTAATTTGCTCTTGGTGCCCTGTAAAATGGGGAGCACTCTGCTTTAATACGTAGTAAAGCAGCACCTTTAAGTTTAGAAGTGTGTGCAACAAGAGTGATGTAGTGGTGGGAGTCTGCTATAGACCACCGGACCAGGGGGATGAGGTGGATGAGGCTTTCTTCCGGCAGCTCACGGAAGCTACTAGATCGCATGCCCTGATTCTCATGGGTGACTTTAATTTTCCTGATATCTGCTGGGAGAGCAATACAGCAGTGCATAGACAATCCAGGAAGTTTTTGGAAAGCGTAGGGGACAATTTCCTGGCGCAAGTGCTAGAGGAGCCAACTAGGGGGGGTGCTTTTCTTGACCTGCTGCTCACAAACCGGGTAGAATTAGTGGGGGAAGCAAAAGTGGATGGGAATCTGGGAGGCAGTGACCATGAGTTGGTTGAGTTCAGGATCCTGACGCAGGGAACAAAGGTAAGCAGCAGGATACGGACCCTGGACTTCAGGAAAGCAGACTTCGACTCCCTCAGGGAACGGATGGCCAGGATCCCCTGGGGGACTAACTTGAAGGGGAAAGGAGTCCAGGAGAGCTGGCTGTATTTCAAGGAATCCCTGTTGAGGTTACAGGGACAAACCATCCCGATGAGTCGAAAGAATAGTAAATATGGCAGGCGACCAACTTGGCTTAATGGTGAAATCCTAGCGGATCTTAAACATAAAAAAGAAGCTTACAAGAAGTGGAAGGTTGGACATATGACCAGGGAAGAGTATAAAAATATTGCTCGGGCATGTAGGAATGTTATCAGGAGGGCCAAATCGCACCTGGAGCTGCAGCTAGCCAGAGATGTCAAGAGTAACAAGAAGGGTTTCTTCAGGTATGTTGGCAACAAGAAGAAAGCCAAGGAATGTGTGGGCCCCTTACTGAATGAGGGAGGCAACCTAGTGACAGAGGATGTGGAAAAAGCTAATGTACTCAATACTTTTTTTGCCTCTGTTTTCACTAACAAGGTCAGCTCCCAGACTGCTGCGCTGGGCATCACAAAATGCGGAAGAGATGGCCAGCCCTCTGTGGAGATAGAGGCGGTTAGGGACTATTTAGAAAAGCTGGACGTGCACAAGTCCATGGGGCCGGACGAGTTGCATCCGAGTGCGCTGAAGGAATTGGCGGCTGTGATTGCAGAGCCACTGGCCATTATCTTTGAAAACTCGTGGCGAACCGGGGAAGTCCCGGATGACTGGAAAAAGGCTAATGTAGTGCCAATCTTTAAAAAAGGGAAGAAGGAAGATCCTGGGAACTACAGGCCAGTCAGCCTCACCTCAGTCCCCGGAAAAATCATGGAGCAGGTCCTCAAAGAATCAATCCTGAAGCACTTGCATGAGAGGAAAGTGATCAGGAACAGCCAGCATGGATTCACCAAGGGAAGGTCATGCCTGACTAATCTAATCGCCTTTTATGATGAGATTACTGGTTCTGTGGATGAAGGGAAAGCAGTGGATGTATTGTTTCTTGACTTTAGCAAAGCTTTTGACACGGTCTCCCATAGTATTCTTGTCAGCAAGTTAAGGAAGTATGGGCTGGATGAATGCACTATAAGGTGGGTAGAAAGCTGGCTAAATTGTCGGGCTCAACGGGTAGTGATCAATGGCTCCATGTCTAGTTGGCAGCCGGTATCAAGTGGAGTGCCCCAGGGGTCGGTCCTGGGGCCCGTTTTATTCAATATCTTCATAAATGATCTGGAGGATGGTGTGGATTGCACTCAGCAAATTTGCGGATGATACTAAACTGGGAGGAGTGGTAGATACGCTGGAGGGGAGGGATAGGATACAGAAGGACCTAGACAAATTGGAGGATTGGGCCAAAAGGAATCTGATGAGGTTCAATAAGGATAAGTGCAGGGTCCTGCACTTAGGACGGAAGAACCCAATGCACAGCTACAGACTAGGGACCGAATGGCTAGGCAGCAGTTCTGCAGAAAAGGACCTAGGGGTGACAGTGGACGAGAAGCTGGATATGAGTCAGCAGTGTGCCCTTGTTGCCAAGAAGGCCAATGGCATTTTGGGATGTATAAGTAGGGGCATAGCGAGCAGATCGAGGGACGTGATCGTTCCCCTCTATTCGACATTGGTGAGGCCTCATCTGGAGTACTGTGTCCAGTTTTGGGCCCCACACTTCAAGAAGGATGTGGATAAATTGGAGAGAGTCCAGCGAAGGGCAACAAAAATGATTAGGGGACTGGAACACATGAGTTATGAGGAGAGGCTGAGGGAGCTGGGATTGTTTAGCCTGCAGAAGAGAAGAATGAGGGGGGATTTGATAGCTGCTTTCAACTACCTGAAAGGGGGTTCCAAAGAGGATGGCTCTAGACTGTTCTCAATGGTAGCAGATGACAGAACGAGGAGTAATGGTCTCAAGTTGCAGTGGGGGAGGTTTAGATTGGATATTAGGAAAAACTTTTTCACTAAGAGGGTGGTGAAACACTGGAATGCGTTACCTAGGGAGGTGGTAGAATCTCCTTCCTTAGAGGTTTTTAAGGTCAGGCTTGACAAAGCCCTGGCTGGGATGATTTAACTGGGAATTGGTCCTGCTTTGAGCAGGGGGTTGGACTAGATGACCTTCTGGGGTCCCTTCCAACCCTGATATTCTATGATGATTCTTTCTTTTCCTAGGTAGTGTCCCCGTGTGAAGGCACTCAACGTGTAGTGCAAATACAGACCTCTAACTTCCGTAGGTATTTCTCTTGGGCCAGATCAGACAGTCTGCATTTGCTGTTTCACATTTTGTCCTCTGTCCCCTGAATAGAATCATAGAATATCAGGGTTGGAAGGGACCTCAGGAGGTCATCTAGTCCAACCCTCTGTTCGCAGGCCCTGGTTCTCATGGGAGACTTCAGTCGCCCTGATATCTGCTGGGAGAGCAATACAGCAGTGCACAGACAATCCAGGAAGTTTTTGGAAAGTGTAGGGGACAATTTCCTGGTGCAAGTGCTGAAGGAACCAACTAGGGACAGAGCTCTTGACCTGCTGCTCACAAACCAGGAAGAATTAGTAGGGGAAGCAAAAGTGGATGGGAACCTGGGAGGCAGTGACCATGAGATGGTCGAGTTCAGGATCCTGACACAGGGAAGAAAGGAGAGCAGCAGAATACGGACCCTGGACTTCAGAAAAGTAGACTTTGACTCCCTCAGGGAATTGATGGGCAGGATCCCCTGGGAGAATAACATGAGGGGGAAAGGAGTCCAGGAGAGCTGGCTGTATTTTAAAGAATCCTTATTGAGGTTACAGGGACAAACCATCCTGATGTGTGGAGAGAATAGTAAATATGGCAGGCGACCAGCTTGGCTTAACAGTGAAATCCTTGCTGATCTTAAACACAAAAAAGAAACTTACAAGAAGTGGAACATTGGACAAATGACCAGGGAAGAGTATAAAAATATTGTTTGGGCATGCAGGAGTGAAATCAGGAAAGCCAAATCACACCTGGAGTTGTAGCTAGCAAGAGATGTTAAGAGTAGCAAGAAGGGTTTCTCCAGGTATGTTAGAAACAAGAAGAAAGTCAAGGAAAGTGTGGCTCCCTTACTGAATGAGGGAGGCAACCTAGTGACAGAGGATGTGGAAAAAGCTAATGTACTCAATGCTTTTTTTGCCTCTGTCTTCACAAACAAGGTCAGCTCCCAGACTACTACACTGGGCAGCACAGCATGGGGAGGAGGTGACCAGCCCTCTGTGCAGGAAAAAAGTGGTTCAGGACTGTTTAGAAAAGCTGGACAAGCACAAGTCCATGGGGCCAGATGCGCTGCATCCGAGAGTGCTAAAGGAGTTGGCGGCTGTGATTGCAGAGCCATTGGCCATTATCTTTGAAAACTCATGGCAATCGGGGGAAGTCCCAGACGACTAGAAACAGGCTAATGTAGTGCCCATCTTTAAAAAAGGGAAGGAGGAGGATCCTGGGAACTACAGGCCAATCAGCTTCACTTCAGTCCCTGGAAAAATCATGGAGCAGGTCCTTAAGGAATCAATTCTGAAGCACTTAGAGGAGAGGAAAGTGATCAGGGACAGTCAGCATGGATTCACCAAGGGCAAGTCATGCCTGACTAATCTAATTGCCTTCTATGATGAGATTACTGGCTCTGTGGATGAGGGGAAAGCAGTGCACGTGGTGTTCTTTGACTTTAGCAAAGCTTTTGACACTGTCTCCCACAGTATTCTTGCCAGCAAGTTAAAGTAGTATGGGCTGGATGAATGGACTAAAGGTAGATAGAAAGTTGGCTAGAGTTGTCGGGCTCAATGGGTAGTGATCAATGGCTCCATGTCTAGTTGGCAGCCGGTATCAAGTGGAGTGCCCCAAGGGTCAGTCCTCGGGCTGGTTTTATTCAGTATCTTCATAAATGATCTGGAGGATGGTGTGGATTACACCCTCAGCACGTTTGCAGAGGACACTACACTGGGAGGAGAGGTAAATACGCTAGAAGGTAGGGATAGGATAGAGAGGGACCTAGACAAATTAGAGGATTGGGCCAAAAGAAATCTGATGAGGTTCAACAAGGACAAGTGCAGAGTCCTGCACTTGAGACGGAAGAATCCAATGCACCGCTACAGACTAGGGACCGAATGGCTAGGCAGCAGTTCTGCAGAAAAGGACCTGGGGTTACAGTGGACGAGAAGCTGGATATGAGTCAACAGTGTGCCGCTGTTGCCAAGAAGGCCAATGGCATTTTGGGCTGTATAAGTAGGGGCATCGCCAGCAGATCGAGGGACGTGATCGTTCCCCTCGATTCGACATTGGTGAGGCCTCATCTGGAGTACTGTGTCCAGTTTTGGGCCCCACACTACAAGAAGGATGTGGAAAAATTGGAAAGTGTCCAGCGGAGGGCAACAAAAATGATTAGGGGACTGGAACACATGAGTTATGAGGAGAGGCTGAGGGAACTGGGATTGTTTAGTCTGCGGAAGAGAAGAATGAGGGGGGATTTGATAGCTGCTTTCAACTACCTGAGAGGGGGTTCCAAAGAGGATGGCTCTAGACTGTTCTCAGTGGTCGCTGATGACCGAACAAGGAGTAATGGTCTCAAGTTGCAGTGAGGGAGGTTTAGGTTGGATATTAGGAAAAACTTTTTCACTAGGAGGGTGGTGAAACACTGGAATGTGTTACCTAGGGAGGTGGTGGAATCTCCTTCCTTAGAAGTTTTTAAGGTCAGGCTTGACAAAGCCCTGGCTGGGATGATCTGCAAGTTGCCGGAAGAAAGCCTCGTCCACCTCATCCCCCTGGTCCGGTGGTCTATAGCAGATTCCCACCATGACATCACCCTTGTTGCTCACACTTCTAAACTTAATCCAGAGATTCTCTCAGGTTTTTCTGCAGTTTCAACTTGAGCTCTGAGCAGTCATACTGCTCCCTTACATACAATGCAACTCCCCCACCTTTTCTGCCCTGCCTGTCCTTCCTGAACCGTTTATATCCATCCATGACAGTACTCCAGTCATGTGAGTTATTCCACCAAGTCTCTGTAGTTCCAATCACATCATAATTCCTTGACTGTGCCAGGACTTCCAGTTCTCCCTGCTTGTTTCCCAGGCTTCTTGCATTTGTGTATAGTCACTTGAGATAACTCGCTGATCGTCCCTCTTTCTCAGTATGAAGCAGGAGCCCACCCCTCTTGTGTGCTCCTGCTCGTGCTTCCTCCTGGTATCCCACTTCCCCACTTACCTCAGGGCTTTGGTCTTCCCCCCGTGAACCTAGTTTAAAGCCCTCCTCACTAGGTTAGCCAGCCTGCTTGCGAAGATGCTCTTCCCTCTCTTCGTTAGGTGGAGCCCGTCTCTGCCTAGCACTCCTCCTTCTTGGAACTCCGTCCCATGGTCAAAGAATCCAAAGCCTTCTCTCGGACACCACCTGAATAGCCATTCGTTGACTTCCACGATTCGACGGTCTCTATCCAGGCCTTTTCCTTCCACGGGGAGGATGGAAGAGAAGACCACTTGCACCTCAAACTCCTTTATCCTTCTTCCCAGAGCCACGTAGACATTGACACATTGTAAGGAGAGAGATCACTTTAGAAAAGCTATTACCAGCAGGAGAGTGGGGTGGGGGAAGGTATTTTTTCTTGCTTTCTGTGTATAAAAAGATCTTCTACACTTTCCACAGTATGCATCCGATGAAGTGAGCTGTAGCTCACGAAAGCTTATGCTCAAATAAATTAGAGACTAACCAAGGTGCCACAAGTACTCCTTTTCTTTTTATAGTAAAGAATAGACTCAGATATCTAGATAAACATTATTTGGTAGAGAAGAGTAAACAGGGCTTTTGTAAAGGGAAGTCATGCATCACCAATCTACTAGAATTCTCTGAGGGAGTCAACACGAGGTGGGTAAGGATGATCCAGTTGATAGTATAGCTGGATTTTCAAAAAACCTTTGACAAGGTTCCTCGTGAAAGGCTCTTAAGCAAACAAAGGAGCCATGGGATAGGAGGGCAGGTCCTCTTATGGATCACTAACTGGTTAAAAGATGGAAACAAAGGGTAGGAATAAATGGTTTAGTTTTAACAGTGGAGAGAAGTGAACAGCAGCGTCCCTCAGGGATCTGTACTGGGACTAGTACTGTTCAAATATAATCATTAATAAGCTGAAAGGGGTGGTGAACAGATGAGGCAAAGATTGCAGACGATACAAAATTATTCAAGATAGTTAAGTCCAAAGAAGACTGTGAGGATTTACAAAGGGATCTCACAAAACTGGGTGACTGGGCAGCAAAATGGCAAATGAAATTCAGTGTTGCTAAGTACAATAATGCATATTGGGAAAAAAATAATCCCAACTATACATATACAGTGGTAGGTTCTAAATTAGCTGTTACCACCCAAGTAAGAGAGCTTAAACTCACAGTGGATAGTTCTCTGAAATTTCTGCCTCAGGTGCAGCAGTGGTCAAAAAGGCTAACCGTCTTTTAGGAGCTATTAGGAAAGGGACAGAACATAAGACAGAAAATCTGCTACTACTGCACCTTGCCTACTGTGCATGCTCTAGTTCCTCCATGTCATAGCTTCAGAGAAGGACAACAAAGATGATCCACTGAGGAGGTAAGAGTCAGCTGTGCACATACAAAAGGGGAAATGACTGCCTAGGAAAGAATACGGTAGAAAGGGATTTGGGGGTATAGTGGATCAGAAGCTAAATATGATTCAACAGTGTCACACCATTGCTTGCTTTTTTTTTTGCAAACATTCTGGGATGTGTTAACAGGAGTGTTGTAAGCAAGACACGGACTGATAAGGCCTCAGCTGGAGTATTGTATCCAGTTCTGGGCGCCACGTTTCAGGAAAGATGTGGACGAATTGGAGAAAGTCCAGAGAAGAGCAACAAAAATTATTAAAGGTCTAGAAAACATGACCTGTGAGGGATGATTGAAAAAACTGGGTTTGTTAAGGCTGGAGAAGAGAAGACTGAGGGGGAACATGATGATAGTTTTCAAGTACATAAAGTGTTGTTACAAGGCGGAGGAAGAAAAATTGTCCTTGTTAACTGAGGATAGGTCAAGAAGAAATGGGCTTAAATTGCAGCAAGGGTGGGTTAGGTTGGATATTAGGAAAAACTTCCTAACTGTCAGGGTAGTTAAGCACTGGAATAAATTTCCTGGGGAGGTTGTGGGATCTCTGTCATTGAAGATTTTAACAATTATATTAGACAAACACCTCTCAGGAATGGTCTAGAAGATAATACTTAGTCCTGCCTTGAGTGCATGGGACTGGACTAGATAACCTCACAAGGTCCCTTCCAGTCCTATGATTCTAGGATATGGGTATCAAACAGTTTCTGATCCAGGAGAGAGTAAAATAATCAGAGAAGTTCAGCTTAGAAAAGAGACAACTAAGAGGGGATGTGATAGAGATCTATTAAATCATTAGTGTGGAGAAAGTGAATAGAAAAGTGTTGTTTTACACTTTCCCACAATACAAAAAACAGGAGTCACCTGATGAAATTAATAGACAGCAGGTTTAATTCAAACAAGAGGAAGTACTTTTTCACACAACGCACAGTCAACCTCTGGAACTCATTGTCATGGGATGTTGTGATGGCCAAAACTATAACTGGGTTAAAAAAAGAATGGGATAAGTTCATGGGGGATAGGTCCATCCATGGCTGTTAATCATGATGCTCAGGGACAGCACCACATGCTTGAAGTGACCTTAAACCTGTGACTACCAGAAGCCGGGAGTGGAAGGCGGGTGGATCGCTCCATAATTGTTCTGTTCTGTACCCTCCACCTGAAGCTCTGGTACTGGCCACTGTTGTAGACAGGCTACTGGGCAAGATGGACCATGGTCTGACCTGGTATGGCAGCTCCTATGGTCTTATTTCAGTTTGAGTGGTAGGTGTGTATTACCTGTGGAAATCAGGCACACTGTGTCAGAGTAGGCCTCTAGCAATTGAGATACACAAGTAGTAGCTAATCTTAAAGATGTTGTCCTTAATTTCTCAGTACCTCACTTTTACGCGCCCTGATATGGCTAGCGTGAAGCTTCATTCATGATATATGTAAAGTGCTTTGAGATCATCTCCTGTATGCTGTGACAGGGCAAAGTGTTATAAGAGAGCAAAGACCATAGCTCCTTCTCTTGTAAGAATCCAGAACTATTTCACTTCTAACCCCCCCTCCCCCTTTTGTTTTGTTTTTTTTTTTTTGCCCGGTTGCTCATAGTTGTTTAAAACCTTTACTTTTTCATGCTGAAATTTTCCATGCTTGGTCTCTGTCAAGGTGATTGTGTGTGTGTGTGTAAGTTTGAGTAAAATCAGCTCAACCATGGAGTGAGAAAAGACTGAAAAATAAAATTCTCCCCCCCCATCCCCAAAGAAATTCTTGGCTTGTTTTTTGAACTGCTCCAACATGACAACTACTCTTACAATCCTATACGCTAAAGACCTTTACGTTCTCCACGGTTGCTATTGGTGACTTCTGCTTGGGTGTTAGCGGGGTTTCTCAGAACTCAAAGCAATGGTAACTTAACTCAGTGGCTTTCAACCTTTCCAGATTACAGTACCCTTTTCAGGAGTCTGATTTGTCTTGCGTACCCCCAAGTTTTACCTCACTTAAACTATTTGCTTACAAAATCAGACAAAGATACAAGAGTCCCAGCACACTATTACTGAAAGGTTGCTGACTGTCTCATTTTTACCATATAATTATAAAAAAAATCAATTGCAATATAAATATACTTACTTTCAGTGTTCTATGTAGAGCAGTATATACAAGTCATTGTATGAAATCTTAATTTGTGCTGACTTTGCTAGTGCTTATTATGTAGCCTGTTGAAAAACTAGGCAAATCTCTCGATGAGTTGATGTACCCCCTGGAAAACCTCTGCGTACCCCCCAGATGTATATGTGCCCCTGGTTGAGAACCACTGCCTTCATTGTTTCTCTTTGGGCCGTGTCAAGAATTAATCAGTGCGAACACAGTGCTTCTGTCTGATAAATAATTGATACAAAGCAGACGGCTTTCACCTAAAATTATGTTTTCATTAGATTTCAAGCACACACACAAACATGCTGTCACAGTAGGGTTACAAAATTTTAAAACACGTACGTTTACCTAAGGTCAAGAAATGGTTTTAAGGAATCAGCAGCCAGGTTTGAGTGGGGCCCTGCCTCCTGTCTGACTGCTGGAGAGCTTAGAGGCCGGATCCTTGCCCAATCATATTGTTCCAAAGCACATTCTTTCGCCTAATTGTATATAGCTAACTTTAAACAAAACAACCTGTTGTGACTCCTAATGGGTCACTCATTTTCCTAATTTCAATAAAACTACTTATTATAAAAACTTATTTATAAACTACTTATTTATAAAAACATTTCTAGGGTATACCAATAATGTATTAGTGACCTTGGTTTCAAATGCCCCTATCAACTCACACTCTCTTTCATACTTGTTAACTTTCTGTCCTATCTTCCCCTTCCGATTAAGAAACTGCAAGCCTGAAGTCATCTGACCTTGCTTCACAAAGGCCTAAGATTTTCCTAGCTATGTGATGTTTGGTTTTCAGCTAGCAGTGGCTGAACATACAAAATTGTTGGCTGCAGAATTGTCAAATTCTTGGGTGTATGCAGGAATGTCAGATTCTGGGGTAACAGAGGCACTAGCCATGGCTGAAGGCAGTTGAAATACAATTCATCTGATTTGCAATCTGGTGCGGGGTCTATCTGCCTACTCTGTTGGGCTGGCATTAGTACCTGCCTTTTCCCACCACCTAGAAGCACGTCTGAATTGGTCACCTTCCTGGTAAAAGTGTATCCATATTTATTAGCCTACAAAGTCCTTTTTCCATGTATGATCAAAATGCAGCTATCACTTCAGAACGGTGTTATAAAACAACCAAGAGCTGGGGATTGGCTCTGGAGCCTGCGTCTTGCACTGCTAAGGTGGATCTGATCTGGGAGATACCTGTTCCTTAGCAACACTTCCTTGGGCTGTGTTAATTTTGCCAGAGGGTGAGCATGAAGCTGAAATGATAGGTGTGGCAAGCCATGTGCACGCTTGCCTCTCCCTTGGGTGACACACTTTTAGCCTAGCTCCCCTTCTCTAGCGTCCTGTTGACTTAGGAGGAGTGTTCAAATCCTATCACGAGCTCCCGCACCACTGCCATAAAAACCCTCACACTTCCCTATTGGCTGTATAATTTTTAATTAAAACTAAATTCAGGTGTCCTGTCCTGTCCTAGGCATCTTCTGCAGGTGGTAAGCAATGTCTCATCTGTCTACAGCAAGCCCAGCCCCTTTCTTTCTTTGGTATGTCTTGTAATAATATTGATCTTTAACCCCTCTTCTTCAGAGCTCTGTTGAGTTAACTCCACCCTCCCCGTGCACCCTTTGTGTAAGTGCAGTGGTTCTCAACCAGGGGAACATGTACAGAGGTATGCAGAGATCTTCCAGGGGGTACATCAACTCATCTAGATATTTGCCTAGTTTTACAACAGGCTACATAAAAATCATTAGCAAAGTCAGCACAAACTAAAATTTCATACAGACAATTACTTGTTTATACTGCTCTGTATACTATACACTGAAATGTAAGCACAATATTTATATTCCAGTTGATTCATTTTATAATTATATGGTAAAAATGGGAAAGTCAGCAATTTTTCAGTAATAGTGTGCTGGTTTTGTAAGCAAGTAGTTTTTAAGTGAGGTGAAACTTGGGAGTACACAAGACAAATCAAACTCCTGAAAGGGGCATACTCAACTGTTCCAGGTTACAATCATTGTGCTAATGTACCTGGAGACAGCAGTAGATGTTCCCCACGATTTTGTGTACCAGGATCCCTTTTCTACAGCTGGGGAAAATAAGACCGAGAGAAACTAAGTGACTTGACCAAGGTGACATAATGAGTGTGTCATTGTGTGTATTACCACCTTCTAGGGGCTGGTTCCCTTAGAGGGTAACAACCCACTACTGCTGCCAGTTACTTTGTTAGCTCAAGTGGTTGAGATCTCTGCTGAGTGTTAAATAAAGGCTAGGGTTACACACTGAATGAGGGGGATAAAAAGAAGTTGAATAACTGTGCATTCAGTGAATGAGGCAGGGGTCCTATGGGAAAAAATAACTAGAGGGTCACATAGTTCATAGCTACTGTAGGCTGAGCTCACTGCACACAATGCAGCTCTTTGCATCCCTCCATTCCCCCAAAAATCTCCCTGTGTACCACCCTCCCATCCCCCTCTAGTTCAAGGTCTCACAACCCCTATCCCCCACATGCGCTCCCTCATGATAAGGACTCTGTGCCCTACATTCTGGGGTCCCCTATTTTCCTCCCCATTCCAGGGGCTCTGTGTGCCCCCCCTTCCCCTTCTCTGCCCTATGCCAGGGGCTCTGTGTGCCCCCCCTTCCCCGCCCTATACCAGGGGCTCTGTGTGCCCCTGTTTCCCTTGTGACTACTCCTGTCTTGGCCTACCTGTGTCTAGAAGGACACACACTTTGTAGCTTTTGAAGGCCAAGCTCACTGCACACATCAGGGGCTCATTGCACCCTTCTCTCTCCCCCCCCAATCCCCATAAGCTCCCTATGTGCCACCCTCCTGGCCCCCGCAAGTTCAGGAAGAGATGTAAATAGGTCAGTTTGTATAATTGGTAATTTGTTAAATGAGTTCTTTTCTTTGTGGTTTGGGCTATGCTGCAAAATTATGTTGACTGATGTCAACTTGTTTTGGGGTAGTTTTGCATTCATCCAGAGCTAAATTTGTCTCCCGCTGACGCTGCCACGCTGGTACCTGGACGCAGTCACACCACCTCCCTGAACAGTGTAAGGCCAAGGAGAGAGAAATCCCTCATATGTCAGCATGTTAAACTCCCTTGGGATTCTGGGCAGAACGGAGATGCAGGAGGTAGTTATGCCAGAAGGTGTTAAGGGCAGCCATCAGCCAGCTCTTAGACCTACAGACTGGTCACATGTTCAGAAGTTATCACCTTACATTCCCAAGGAGCAGAGAGCGCAGAGGAATGCTATTAAGTTGAGCATACAGCCTTACTTCCCTCGATCATTTGAAGCCAGTATGATGATGTATGGTTTCAGAGTAACAGCCGTGTTAGTCTGTATTCGCAAAAAGAAAAGGAGTACTTGTGGCACCTTAGAGACTAACCAATTTATTTGAGCATAAGTTTTTGTGAGCTACAGCTCACTTCATCGGATGCATTCAGTCCGGTGAAGTGAGCTGTAGCTCACAAAAGCTCATGCTCAAATAAATTGGTTAGTCTCTAAGGTGCCACAAGTACTCCTTTTCTTTTTATGATGATGTATGTGCACCAGGGAGTTAACTTCAGGTTGCAATGGCAACATTTGTTAGGTCATTTCCTAACTTCTGAGCAGTTACTTGGCAGCCATAACGTTCCTTTAACATTGTTATCTTGGCTGCCATATGGATTATAGTGCAGAATTTCATTCATCGCCTCAGTTGGTAGATCTCAAAGTCTGTGGCATAGCCCCCAGTGGGTTTCCGTAGGTCATAAACTGGTCCCTGTTGGCGGTCATTCCACTGCTGGGTGTTTCTGGTCAGCACTGTCCATGCTCTTCCCACACCATACGCAAAGTGACTGGAATACCTGTCACACCGGTGCTCTTCCAGAATACAAGGAAGCAAAACATCCAGTAGCGGGGAGGCACTGAACAACACTAGTGCTCTCCTCTGGCCAGTGAGAGCGGAGCCTGCCCCTCCCCAGCAATGAGGGAAGGAGAAGGTCTCCTTCCAAACAGGGCAGGGAGAGTGAAGCATCCTCTCCACATATGCCACAATCAAGAGCTCCACGAGGAATCTCTTGAAGGACTAAAAGCAGTAGCTCAAAGTATTCTGGGAGATGGGGGTCATGTGCAGGGGGTGGAGGAGGAGCTGCATCTTGCGGTACTGAAGGGGAGAGGATAAAACCAACCAGCCTGTGTGGACTGTACATGTCCTTATTTGTATATTTATAATGATAGCGCTACTTCTCGTGGCCAAGGCTCCCAAAGTGTTTTACACACTGTACTGAATTCACCCCACAACTTGGAATGTAGGAACTTCTTTCACTGTCTAGGGAACTGCCCACAGTGCTGTAGGACAGGAAGTGAGGAAGAACCTTCTGACCAGCAGAAGCAGCAGCGGGGTAAGATTTATCTATGGAATCAATGCCCTAACTAGGCATTTGTCCGAGACAGCAGGGGTAAACACCCTGAGTCAGGGCACAGTGCTATGGACTCTTTAGGAAAGTCACCCCGTGAATCACCATCATCATTTCCTGTGGCACTTGTATCTCCTATCCAAGCACTGGCCGGCCTGGACCTTGCTTAGCTTTATCTGTTAAGATCACAGTCCTGGGCAGTAGAGTTTTAACCAGGGAAGGGATGAGATGGGCTTCAAAGTGTGCACTGCTGAACAGGTGTTCATCAGTCATAAGCAATGTCCTTCTCATTAACACACTCGCTTTCTGCGTTCAGTGCACCTAATTTTAAATGAGGTAAGATATATGAATGAACATATATCTGGCGTTTAAACTTCCCAGGTGGCTACGTGGTGAGGTGCCCCTGTAGGTGGGCTACTGCCTTGTTTGAGCCAGACACGCTTGCCTGCTGCAAACACAGATGCAGGTCTGAACCGCATCCCCTAAAAGCTGCAGGCTTAACTGAAAACAGCTTAAGAAGTGTTCCTGTCTCCAACACTCAGATGCCCAGCTCCCAATGGGGTCCAAACCCCAAATAAATCCGTTTTACCCTGTATAAAGCATATACAGGATAAATTCATTAATTGTTCGCCCTCTGTAACACTGAGAGAGAGATATGCACAGCTGTTCCCCCCACCCCCCCCAGGTATTAATACATATTCTAGGTTAATTAATAAGTAAAAAATGATTTTATTAAATACAAAAAGTAGGATTTAAGTGGTTCCAAGTAGCAATAGACAGAACAAAGTGAATTAGCAAGCAAAATAAAATAAAACATGCAAGTCTAAACCTAATACAGTAAGAAAGTGATTACAGATGAAATCTCACCCTCAGAGATGTTCCAATAAGCCTCTTTTACAGACTAACCTCCTTCTAGTCTTGGTCCAGCAATCACTGACACCCCTGTGGTTACTGTCCTTTGTTCCAGTTTCTTTCAGGTATTCTTTGGGGGTGGAGAGGCTATCTCTGGAGCCAGCTGAAGACAAAATGGAGGGGTTTCCGAGGGGCTTATATAGACTTTCTCTTGTGGGTGGAGATCCCCGCCTCCCTCCTATCCAGAATTCAGCTCCAAGATGGAGTTTTGGAGTCACATGGTCAAGTCACATGTCCATGCATGACTGAGTTCCTTACCAGCCAGGCCACATTCCTGGGAAAGCTCAGATGTGGATTGGCGTCTCCAAGTTAATTGTTAATTTAAGTGTTTCTTGATTGGGCGCTTACTGAGAATAGAAAAGGAGTACTTGTGGCACCTTAGAGACTAACCAATTTATTTGAGCATAAGCTTTCATGAGCTACAGCTGAAGTGAGCTGTAGCTCACGAAAGCTTATGCTCAAATAAATTGGTTAGTCTCTAAGGTGCCACAAGTACTCCTTTTCTTTTTGCAAATACAGACTAACACGGCTGTTACTCTGAAACCTGTGATTACTGAGAATAGTCCTTTTTCAGGAAGCTGACCAACTGCTTCACTGAGGCTGCTTAAAATTAAACAAGTACCTAGGCAATATTCATAACTTCGAATACAAAAATGATACATGCATACAAATAGGATGAATATATCCAGTATATTACCTTACAGAGATACGTTACATGGCATATCTAGCATAAAACATATTCCAGTTATGTCATATTTACTTTCATAAGCATATTTCCATAAAGCATTATGGGGTGCAATGTCACACCCATTTCAGAGCCAACCAGTTTACTCTGTGAAATGAAACCATACCCCCTTGGGCTGTGATTTCACCAGATCTCGTGTGCTGTGCAGGTGGTTTAATGTTCAAGTTATTAGACGTTATGTCAGAGGTCCCCAAACTGTGGGCCGCGGGGGTGCGGAGGAACATTCAGGGAGGGGGCATGGCTGGGGCCCAGGCCAGCCCCGCCCCCATAGGGGGTGGGGAGGGAGTGCCACCCAGCTCAGCTGCCGGCCCTGTGCCCGGAGTCCCGGCTGGCAGCCCACGCCCTGGGCTCCACTTCCAGCTGCACCCCACCTCTATCTGTGGCCCCTGCCTCAGCCCCCTTACCCCGTGCGTATCCCCGCCTCCTGGAGTCACAGTCCTGCTCCCGACCCCGGCTCTGGGGGGCGGCGGGGGGGGGAACAGGGGTAAGGGAGGCACGAGGTAAAAAGTTTGGGGACCACTGAATTATGTAGAAAAAGGACAAAAGCAGGTAATCACAGCCCAGAAAAAAACAGTTGCTGCAACTGTGCCTCCAAGATTGTGGCCTGTACTGGGGGTTCTCATCCCGATGCACTGTCATCTTCCTCCCCGATCCACTTGCCATCGTCTGGGTCAAATCTTTTCATGGCCTGGCCAGTGGGTTTTGTCAAGTGACTGAAAATGTATGGAATATTAAAACAGAAAAGTGACCCTCTTTAACCAGTCACATCACTCTTTGTCCTCTTCTGATTTGCTGGCTTTTTTCAAACCTCATCTTCTATCTGTTGCTTGTCTGCACCCTGCCCTCTGAAACTTTAAGTCTTAGAAATCTCCTGTGTTGCCAGACTCTTTAACAGATCCACGGATAAACCAAGTGGGTAGTGCATTTATTACGGTGTCACTAATCGTTTCAGGTATTGAAAATGGCATTGGTCCAGGACCTTTATAGTTTGCTTGGGATCACGGCCATAAAAAGCTTTGCGAGGTTGAAGGACCAGTGACAAATTCCAGATCTGATATATTGTGAACCAACAAGGCTACAGAGCTACGCTGTATGCTGCTGGAAAACCAGGAATCCTGTCTTAATAGTTCTAGCATTGGTGGGTTGGCTTAATGGCATTGGCTGAATTGTTTCCCCCCAGTTCAAGTCTAACATGATTTTAGAACCAAAAGGATGTCTAGAGCTAAAAAAGAAAATGCTCTCTACTGTCTGAAAGCTGGGCCTCTCAGCTTTCAAGTGTTATAAAGCATTAATCTCTAATATGAACGGTTAATAGGTTACCAGCTGCTACAATCGCACTGAAATTGCAGCTGCAAGGGGGCAAGAAGGTAATAAGAATGACATGACTTTATGGTCTGGTGTCTCAGAACCCACCATTAACAGTGCCTTCAAGGCCAGTGAAATTTGTGGCAAGTGTCAGAAATGGTTCAAAACACACTGGAGACAGGCCTTTGAGTGCCAGTCCTGGAAAATTATAGGGGTGGTGCTGGATGTCAAGGATTTGGAAAGACCTGGGGCCTTTCGAATCCAGCTTGGATCAGGAGTGATCAAAAGTAGTTACCATCTCTTGGTTATTCAAGAATGTGGCCCATGCAGAGTGTGTTTGGTGGAGCCTAACTCTGTGAGAGGTGTCTGCTTTCAGAGTTCACAGACTGTGGAGTAGCCAGCCAGAGCCGGCTGCCTGAGCACCCTAATCTGTCTCTGACACTGCTAACTTTCAGGACTTTAAAAGCAATTTAGTTTTTCTGCTGTCTCTATGCTGAGCTGCTCAACGGTCCTCTCCCAAACTGCAAAACTACAGCACACATGACTAACCGCTCCCTCAAGGAAAAACACAAATCTGCTTCCACTAGTTCCACATCCTCACTATGTTCTAGAAAAAAGAAAAGGAGTACTTGTGGCACCTTGGAGACTAACAAATTTATTTGAGCATAAGCTTTCGTGAACTACAGCTCACTTCATCAGATGCATCCGATGAAGTGAGCTGTAGCTCACAAAATCTTATGCTGAAATAAATTTGTTAGTCTCTAAGGTGCCACAAGTACTCCTTTTCTTTTTGCGAATACAGACTAACACGGCTGCTACTCTGAAATCTGTCACTATGTTCTAGCTGTCCCACCCGCCCGGGGGGAGATGGCGTGGTGGCTCAGAGGGTGGTTGAACTGCATGGCTCGTTCATTCTTTGAGTTCTCCCCAAGGCTGCCAACTAAAGGGCTGGCTGTGATGCATAAATCCGTCTGACAGGAACTCTACTGAAGCCACCAACTCGGAGGGTATGTCTACATGGGGATAAAAGCCCCACGGCATGGCCGGCCCAGGTCAGCTGCGTCAGGCTTGCAGGACTAAAAATGGCTATTCAGGCTTGGGCTGGAGCCCAACCTCTGGGACCCTGCCCAAGTGTCTACACAGTAATTTTCAGCCCCAGAGCTCAAGACCTGTGAGCCAGCTGCATATTTGTTATCCCCATGTAGACACAGAGAGAGAGGCCAACAGAGGGTGTCAGCTTTGGGATATTACTGTGCTGGGTCAGATTCAGACTGGTAACCTGGAAAAAGTTCCCCATACAGCTCCCAGTCCTTGCAAGGTTGGCTGATGGGCCCAGCACATTTCAGCAAGTGACATGCAGTAAATCGTGGGCTTGTTTAAATGTATAATTCTTCCTGCTTGTGTCTTAATCTTAGCTACCCGCTGCTTAAACTCCCCTTACCTGGAACAGGCCCTGTGGAGTACAGCACCCCCGTGAAGGATTACTCGCCACCTTCTTCAGAGCCAGGCCACCAGCAAGGAGATCCTAGTGAGCGACCTGATTGGGTAGGTCTTTTGCATGTGTGTGTGTGCTGCCCCCTGCTGACTAGTGTGTGTGTGTGTGTGTGTGTGCACCCGAGAGAGAGAGAGAGAGAGAGAGAGAGAGAGAGAGCAGGGGGGAGTTCACTCTGGTGTTATTTGCACCTTAATGTAGTGAACTGAAGAAGTGCCTTGTAATTTCTGCACCTCGCCTGGCTGTTAAATTCGAGCTAATGTGCTCCTGTCGTCAGACTTGAATGCTGTCAGGAGACCCAATTCTGGGCCTTCAGCGTGGGTGGGTAAAAGCTTTCAAACGCTGTTCAGCAGGAGCCTGCTGTCCAAGGGGAGACAGAGAACTGTATCCTGAGTCAAGTATTGCATTTTGTTTGCTGCATTTTTTCACAATTGTTATTCAGTTGTTTTAAGTCAATTTAGTGCTAGTGGTAGATGCTGGATTCTTCTTAGCCTGTGTGCAATGTGCCACGGGTGGCACATGACCAGGATTCAGCACCGAATTTGGTCCACTGGTTGCATCCTTCGCTACCCCAGCCTGGGCCTGGGACTGACGGGGAGCATGACATGAACGTTGATCCATGCCCCCAGGGCTGGACTGACAGCCCAGGAGACAAAAGGTCTCAGTTCTTCCCCTCCAACAGGGACAACACGGGCAGCAACAGGGCAAGCTCCCCGTCACCACTCTGCTGGCATGGCTCAACCCTGCCATGGGACACTCCCCCCCCATAAGGGTGAGAATAGAGCTCAGCCAGTCCATATTGCTGCTATCATCCATAGAGATGCTACCAATCCGGGGGTCACTTACTGCTGTACCCCTGTCTGTGGAGATTTGGTCTCTGACCTACCAACTAGCTCACAACTCCTACTCCACTGACCAGCCATCAGAACAGAATGACTGGTCCATCACTGCCAAGCTCAGCTGGGATCAGACTGCTGGCCTGGAGATGAAAGGCTGTGGATCCCTGTGCCTTGAGCTCTTCGTCGTGTGTGTTCGCTCCTTTGGCTTGGCTAGCTGCCTGAAGTGTCCGTGGTAACTAGGAGCCATTTGCTGCCAGTTCGGGTCTCATCTCCAACATTTACGCCTGCTTCTTAAGGGCAAAACCAAGTGTTTTCCATTTGAGGTTAAGCAGCCACACTCCGAGCTGGGTGACTGTCCCAGCGTATTGAGCCCATTGTGCTCTGGCAGTAGAGGCATGAACAAAGGGTTAACACTGACGTGGGTAGAAGCCAAAGGTTTCTTGTATTGGGGAGGATCATGCAAATCAATGCTGCTTGTGTCCGAATGTACCGGATAAGAGTTTGACTTTTCTTTGGCATGAGCAGCCTGTATCCGCAGCCCTTCTCCTGGAGGCTGGGGACAGTTCAAAACCTCCCCCCCTGCTCAGCATAGCTCTGTCAATGCCCTTCCTTCCTGATCTGCGGGATCCCTGGGTATCCTAGTTCTTGGCGCATCACAGCTCTGTCAGGGCACCTCAAGCCTGACCTGCAAGCCCCCTGCTTTTACACTCTGAGGCCTCTCTTCAGCAGAGGCTTCCAAGGCATGAACATTTTTGGTAAATCAAGGTCTCCCCGGGCTCTTCTGACTGTGGCTGAAGACACTTGCCTTCCTCCAGGCTCCTGCAGTCGCTCCAGTACAGCCAGCCCCAGAAGCAGCTCGGGTGTGCAGGGCTGAAGGCTCAGGCTGCAGCTGGCTGAGGAAAGCTTCTCTTCAGCCATGGCACTCAGGTCAGCTGCTAGAGCACGAAGGGTGTGGCCACCAGAGGCCACACCTACTCCAAAGCAGCATGCAGCCACCTGGGAAGGAATGGGAGAGCTACCAAATGAGGGGAAACACGAGGGAAAAAAAACTATGAAGCTAGAAAGAAACCAGAAAATCAGAGGAGGAAAACAAGCCATGGTTGGGTGTGGCACAAGGGGGCATGTGGGGGGGAGGGGGCACCCATCCATCACAAGAGAGGGGACTGCAAGAAGGAAGGGTTAGGAGTTGATGCTGTACGATTTGCAGGAGAGATCCACGCTCACTCTGCAGGCTTGCCAACTCACTGTCTCCAGAAGGTCACCTTTCTCTCTACCCCCATTTTCCCCCAGTACCTGGGCGCTCCTGTGGCCTACGTCCAGCAGATCTTGGTGAAAGCTACTGTCTCGCCATGGCACAAGAACTTCCTCGCTGTGGACGTGTTCCGCTCACCGCTCTCCCGCGTCTTCCAGCTAGTGGAGGAGATCAGAAACCACGCCCTGAGAGACAGGTAAACTCCCATTGATTAGAGCAGGGGTCGGCAACCTTTCAGAAGCGGTGTGCCAAGTCTTCATTTATTCAATCTAATTTAAGGTTTTGTGTGCCAGTAATACATTTTCAACGTTTTTAGAAGGTCTCTTTCTATAAGTCTATAATATAGAACTAAACTATTGGTGCATGTAAAGTAAATAAGGTTTTTAAAATGTTTAAGGAGCTTCATTTAAAGTTAAATTAAAATGCAGAGCCCCCCGGACCGGTGGCCAGGACCCGGGCAGTGTGTGTGCCACTGAAACTCAGCTCACGTGCCGCCTTTGGCACGCGTGCCCTAGGTTGCCTACCCCTGGATTAGAGACTCTAGAGAGCAGGGATACGGAACTGGGCCTGCCAGTGTCGCACTGACCCCCCTTCTGACCTAGTGCTCTCTAGATCTAGCCATCAAGATTGAAATCCTTAGACTCCTGGAAATAAGGAAAGCAAGAAACTAGGTGGGCTTTGTGGCAAATGGTGTCACATCCTTTCCACACCCCGGTGTAGATAAGCTCATATTACTCCAAAAGTAATAGCAAAAAAAATTTTAAGTACATCAGAAGCAGGAAGCCTGCTGAACAACCAGTGGGGCCACTAGATGATCGAGATGCTAAAGGAGCACTCAAGGACGATAAGGCCATTGCAGAGAAGCTAAATTTATTATTTGCATTGCTCTTCACAGCTGAGGATGGGAGGGAGATTCCCAAACTTGAGCCATTCTTTTTAGGTGACAAATCTGAGGAACTGTCCCAGATTGAGGTGTCATTAGAGAAGGTTTTGGAACAAACTGATACACTAATAAGCCACCAGAACCAGATGGTACTTACCCAAGAGTTCTGAAGGAACTCAAATGTGAAATTGCAGAACTACTAACTGTGGTATGTAACCTATCATTTACATCAGCTTCTGTACCAGATGACTGGAGGGTAGCTAACGTGATGCCAATTTTTTAAAAAGGCTCCAGAGGTGATCCCGGCAATTACAGGCCAGTAAGCCTGACTTCAGTACCAGGCAAACTGGTTGAAACTATAGTGAAGAACAGAATTATCAGACACATAAATGAACATGATTTGTTGGGGAAGAGTCAACATGGTTTTTGTAAAGGGAAATCACGCCTCACCAATGTATTGGAATTCTTTGAGGGGAGTCAGCAAACACGTGGACATGAGTGATCCAGTGGATATAGTGTACTTGGATGTTCAGAAAGCCTTTGACAAGATCTTTCACCAAAGGCTTTTAGGCAAAGCAAGCAGTTGTGGGATAGGAGGGAAGGTCCTCTCAAGGATCAGTAACTGGTTAATTGACAGAAAACAAATGATAGGAATAAATGGTCAGTTTTCAGAATACAGAGAGGCAAATAGTGGTGTCCCCCAGAAGTCTGTGCTGGGACCAGGGCTGTTCAACATATTCATAAGTGATCTGGAAAAAGGGATAAACAGCGAGGTGGCAAAATTTGCAGATGATACAAAACTACTCAAGATAGTTAATTTCAAAGCAGATTGCGAAGAGTTACAAAGGAATCTCACAAAACTGAGTAACTGGGCAACAAAATGGCAGATGAAATTCAATGTTGATAAATGCAAAGTAATGCACATTGGAAAACATAATCCCAACTCTACATATAAAATGATGAGGTCTAAATTAGCAGTTACCACTCAAGAAAGAGATCTTGGAGTCATTGTGGATAGTTCTCTGAAAACATCCACTTAATGTGAAGCAAAAAAGCAAACAGAATGTTGGGAATCATTAAGAAAGGGATAGATAATTAGACAGAAAATACCATATTGCTTCTATATAAATCCATGGTACACCCACATCTTGAATATTGTGTGCAGATGTGATCACCCCATCTCAAAAAAGATATATTGGAATTGGAAAAGGTACAGAAAAGGGCCACAAAAATGATTAGGGGTCTGGAACAGCTTCCATATGAGGAAAGGTTAATGAGACAGGGACTTTTCAGCTTGGAAAAGAGACGACTAAGGGGGGATATGATAGAGGTCTATAAAATCATGACTGATATGGAGAAAGTAAATAAGGAGTGTTATTTACTCCTTCTCATAACATACGAACTAGGGGCCACCAAATGAAATTAATAGGCAGCAGATTTAAAACAAAGAAAAGGAAGTATTTCTTCACACAACGCACAGTCAACCTGTGGAACTCCTTGCCAGAGGATGTTTTGAAGGCCAAGACTATAACAGGGTTCGAAAAAGAACTAGATAAATTCATGGAGGATAGGTCCATCAATGGCTATTAGCTGGGATGGGCAGGGATGGTGTCCGTAGCCTCTGTTTGCTGGAAGCTGGGAATGGGCGACAGGAAGTGGATCACTTGATGATCTTGATACCTGTTCTTTCATTCTCTCTGGGGCACCTGGCATTGGCCACTATCAGAAGACAGGATACTGGACTAGATGGATCTTGGATCTGACCCAGTATGGCCGTTCTTATATTCTTATGTGCCAGAGAAGCTGCCTGTGCTGTGTTCAGAAAGAGCTTTCGATACCCTTCTAGTCACAACTTTTGGCTAAGTCCTTGCTACACAGTGTTTGTCTTCAGTTCAGCTGCCCTTTTATCACATATGTGTGGATCGCTATCTGGTGATGCCGCACATTCGTCAGTGGCAAGTTATAAGCCCTCTCCTCCTGGTGTGCACGGTGTCTCAGATCACTGTGACAGTGTCCTTGATGGGTAGCCACTCTGCATGGAAATGAAACAAGGCTCCATGTGCTCCGTGCCCAGCTAGACCTCAGCTCTGGGACAAGCCTCCCATTTCTGTGGCAGAGAAATAATTTCCAAACCGGATGTTCTTGAATTAAATCTGAAATTAGTAACACAGTCAGTGGCATATTCCTGGGGCTTGAGACTCATTTTGACGTCAAATTCCTTTTAGTTTAGTCTGCTCCACAATTGTTAAAGTGCTGCAAAAAAACTGTATAGGAAAAAGCATATCCGCATGTTGAAGCTGTCAGTGGGGGGTTGGGCGTCTGGGTACGGGACAGCCAGGGCTTTTTCCAGCCAAATGATATGGGAGGCAGTTTGCATTTTTTGCCCTGGAGACAGTTAAGGCTTTGGGCAGTTGTCCCTTCTGGCAGGGACAGGGATGACCTGAAATTTTTGGAGTGGTTTGAACACCTAATTCCAGATCCCAGCAGCCTTGAGGGCAGCTAGCCATTCCATTGCATCCTGTCCCAGTCTCTGTCACTGCATCTGGCATTAGGGAGAAGCGCATGAGCCATATATACCTGCTAAACTGATCCGGGATGTCATAGTGAATACTGTTGACAAGAACTTTGTCACCATTAGGTTTCAGAGTCACTGCCTGACTGAGGGGACAGAGCAGAGTTCTGACATCTTCCAGAGCTGTTCCAAGCTCTCTGCAGACTCAGGCAGGCCTCACTACGTCAGTTCCCATGCAGAAGGTTGTCTTTGCCTCCAGGAGGACTAGAAATGTAGTTTTTTCTGAAGTGAAAGCCTCGATTTTGCTGGGTGCCTCTGTGGCTGGACATGGATTTTAGGGTAGATCCTGCCAGTTGCCTTGGCTGTGCCCACTCACAAGGAAGTACTGCTCTCTTTTTGGGCAATGCTAGCCAACCCTGGCCCTGGCAGCCAGTCTGCCACTGAGCCTTGCACACTCGGACAAGTGCTAGTGTAGACCCAGGCTGGGTCAAGTCGGATGCGTATCTGATTTGTTAGTGGGTATCTAAGGATTGTGTAAGCATATAAAGCAAGGCTTGAACTTTTATAACAAGATCACTTTATTGTGAATGTTAGTGTAAGTCCAACGTTAACACGAGTTCACACAGCTTTACCCACTGGGAAAGCATCACTTTGCAGTGCTGTGACAGGTGCTCTGAAATGGAGGCCTGATCTTGCAGTCTGTACTCATGTGAGGAGAGTCCCTGAGCAAGGGCTGCAGGCTTGTGCCTACCGTTTGGAAATGCCAACCCATCCAAGCCATATATGACATGCAGGGTGGTGCTGCAGCCCCACGAGTTCACCTGGCTTGGGGCATTCCCTTCGTTGTGCACCGCAGAGGAGTTTGGAGAAGATTTTGCTGAGTTGCTTGTGCTGAGCAGTTTTACTCCTGCTATATCTTTCACGCACTTCAGAGCCGTGTGACCCCTAACTAATCCATGCCAGAAATACTGAGGGAGGTTTGTATTATCATCCCACATTAGCAAATGGGGAAAGAAGGAGGCAGAGAGGTTACGGCCCAAGTTTTCAAAAGTTCCCACTCCTTGGGTCTGATTTTAGAAACGCTGAAGATGCATAACTCCAGCTAAAGCTAGTTAGCTACAGGTGCCCAGCGCTTCTGACAATGAGGCCCTGAGAGTCTTAAATTGGGTGCTGAGAACTGAGGCCCCCAGAATTGGTGGAGGCTTTTGAAATTGTGTGGTCACAAGCCAAGTAGTGAGTGAGAATTAGAGCTCAGGAGTGCATGGATGTGTTGCCTTTCTGAGATGAACTGTCTGTGAATACCCTAACACGCTGAAGCTTCTGGTCTCTACCTGTCTTTCAGTTCTGGGATCAGAAGTTTGGAGGAAGTCTGCCTTCAGGTGACAGACCTCCTGCCCAGCTTAAAGAAGCTGCGAGACCTGCTACCTGAACATGGCTGCCTCCTGCTGTCTCCAGGGAACTTCTGGCAGAATGACCGAGAGCGCTTTAACTCCGACCCTAATATCATCAAAACCATCCACCAGCACGAACCAAAGACACTGCAGACATCAGCTACCCTCAAAGGTAGGAGGCTGAGTGGTACAGGTACTGGGAGAAGTGCCTTATCCCTGCTCTGCTGTTCCAGTCCCAGGTCTCTCGTGAGCCGATTGCCAGCAGTGCCAAATCGGGCAGTGGTTTTTACCTTGCGCAGAGTCTGGGATGAGGCCACTGGACTCATTCCACCTAGGGTTTTAAGTTGGATTTTGACCCAGCCCTCCAGAGGTGAAAAGTGGGTGTTCTAACCCCATCAGCCTGCTGCCTGTGGGTATAGAGAGAACATCTGTGTATAGCCAACAACCCCCCACCCGCCCCATGCCCTTTGATCTGAATTATTCTAACCATGCTGCTTTCTCCCACCCTGTCTATTTCCGGTTGCTCTGAGAACAGCACTGATTGCGCTGCCCAAAGGTGGGGCAGATTGCCATAGGTGAGGAGTGAATGTTCATAGTGCTCCCTCTTGTCCTTTTATTGATCGTTGCCTGGAGTGACCCACGGGGTTTGTCCTCAAGTGGGCTACTGGTGCCACTGAAAGTCTCTTGCATTAATTAGAATAAGGAATCTGGCCACGTCTGAAGTCATGCTGTTCCCTGGTTCCACCGAGTTAGAGGATTGTTCACTTCTTTCTGTATAAGGGGATCCAGTTGAGGTCAGGACCCCTGTAATCCCTTCTGCCTAAAGAGGTGCATTGGAGCCTTAAGACTTATTGATTAAAAAGTTTCCCAGTTCAGTACCCAGAATGTGTTCAGCACTATACCACCCCAAAGGAAGACAGGGCTACATCTCCGGGGACCGTACCTTCTCCCAAGCAGAAAACGAATACACACACAAACACTCACTCTCAGAGAATGTGCTGATGTAGCGTGTGGATGTATAAGTGTGCACAGAAATGGCATGGGGTCAGCATTGTACTAGTGAGATTAAGTAGAGGAGGCCGGGCTTAACAGTCTGAGCAAAACCTCAAAACACCATGTCTTCTTGAAACCACAGCTGAAAACCTCACTCAGTCGTTGCTCTCTCCAAAGGCAGGTGACTGAAGTTCCATTTTACTGTGTGTGGCGGTGGGGACATGGGGTTGGGGGAGCCCTGGAAGGCAAAGGCCCTGCTGCTCTGTGGGGACTTGGCAGCCCTTGCAATAAGGTGGGCCGTGGTTCTCCAGCATCCTTTCCCATCTGGTGATGAACACTCATGCATTGTCCCTCAGTGACCTCTGTCCAGGCTCATGGTGTTAGGCTCCCATTGTGTTTGCAGATCTCTTGTTTGGAGTCCCGGGGAAGTACAGCGGCGTGAACCTGTACAACAGGAAGCGGGTGGTGTCCTACACTGTCACACTAGCTCTCCAGCGATATGATTCCCGGTAAGTGCTTTGGCTCTGCTGCTCCCATGTCAGATCACCTGCCTGTTGGGCTCCCTTCTTTGTCTCCTGGGAAGCTCGTTGGTTCTCTTTATTTGTCCTTTCGCTGTTCTGGATAGAGCCGTGCAGAGCACGGTCAGATCCTCAGAGGGAAGGCACTATAGAAGCACAGAGTATTATCATCGTCAATATAAAGCTGTCTGCCACCACTGGACGCATAGCACTGTCGCTTTAAAAAGAAACCAGCACACCCAGGAGCCACCCCAGCATTCCTCTGCTGATGGCTGCCCCTGCCCACAATCACAGTCCTCTTTTCAGCTCATATTTGTAGTGAGTGGAGTCGTGGCCCTCCTGGTGGCAGCTGGTTGGTCTGGGGAGTTGGCTTCAGTCCAGCTCCTGGTGGATGGGCTTCTACATCCCAGTGAGCGCCATGCTGGTTGGCACTAACTGGCTCTCTTGTTGGCCGTCTCAGCAGAGAGGGCACAGACTGAATGGGACTGGAGAATGAATGCTCCTCTCCCTCCTCCGGGTGGTGCCTTCAAGGCAGCCTGGCAGGCTGGCGGGTGGAAGTTTGCCCTGCTGCTGACCATGCTGTGCATTGGGGAGAGAAGCCTCCCGTCTCCAGGACTGTCTATTAGCATCATTCATCAGCACTATTTACCAAACACCGGCAACAGTAAACGTGTTTGAACCGACAGCACACGCCATCCCCCAGAGTCAGAGTTCTTGGTAAACCCCAACACCCTTCTCTAAACACCTTTATTGAGGTCTTGCAGCTCCCCTCTTTGAATCCTCCGCAGGAACGCTGTAGATTTCAGGGGAACTTGGTGGTACCTGGTGATGAATGAGGTGCAAAACCTAGACAGGCAGAGCTGACCTTGCTCTTGGTTGCCAAGTATTGCATAAATCTATAGAGCCATGTTCCCAGCTGGCTGCAGCCCTGGGGCCCTCCTCTGAGGGATGTGTTAGGTGTACGTCATAGCACCAGGGTCACGTCCTTCTGCCTTTCTCACGTGTCAGGTTCCTCACCAGCCTCCGCTCCCGGCTGAAGCTGCTGCACCCTAGCCCCAACTGCACCCTGCGGGAGGAGCACATCATTCACGTCCACTTCAAGGAAGAGATTGGCATTGCTGAGCTGATCCCCCTCGTCACCACCTACATCATCCTCTTCGCTTACATCTACTTCTCCACACGTAGGTTTGTGGGCAGCAGGGAGGGCGAGTGCCCCACCCATGGGCTTCACAGCAGAGGGGGCACAGGGGCCTGATGGCACAGTACACCCTGCCCCACGTGTAGGGAGGGTAAAGCACCTATCTTCAGTGCTTGAGTCTCCTATCACTCCCGCAGCCAGGTGAAGCTAAATTTCCACTGGGACATAGAACTAGGATTTAGAGGGGAAGAGGCCCTATTAGTTTCAGCTGTTCCGTTCCCTGAGCCAGTGCAGGGTTGTTCCCTGT
The DNA here is from genome assembly GCF_965140295.1 of Lepidochelys olivacea. Classification (NCBI taxonomy): domain Eukaryota; kingdom Metazoa; phylum Chordata; order Testudines; family Cheloniidae; genus Lepidochelys; species Lepidochelys olivacea. The sequence continues at coordinate 267,296,929 of NC_140412.1, read as the reverse complement.
GGTATATCCTACAGGACTCTGACCTATTCAGTTCTAAATGCCCCACATGATGGCACATGTCCCGCTTCTCCTGGGGGACCAGCCCACGGCCAGAAAGATCCCACAAATAGTCTGTGTTTGTGCCGTCAGGACCTGCCACTGATCTGAGGTTACGTATGCTCCTTTCACACGTGCCCTGGACCATCCTGTAGCTGGAATGAGAGTCTGTGGCCCATCCCTGCGTTGCTCTCTTCTGCTGTGTCCTTTGGCTGGAGCGTGCCTCTCTGGTACTGTGTTGCTATGTCAACACCAGCTAGGCGCCCGAGGCCTTGAACCCACCACTACCATCCCTGTCTAGCGCGCTGCCTCTCGAAGTGAATGAGCACGCGGATCCTGCTCCCCATGATGGGGGAGTTGGCACTGGCTTTCCCCCAGTGATGTGGGCCTCGTGTTCTCTCTCACAGGGAAGATTGACATGGTGAAGTCGAAATGGGGCTTGGCCCTGGCAGCAGTTGTGACGGTGCTCAGTTCTCTGCTCATGTCGGTGGGTCTGTGTACGCTGTTTGGCCTGACACCTACTCTCAACGGAGGGTAGGTTTCCAGAAATAAGAGTCTCCTGCTAAAAGAAGGGACAAAGGGAGGGTGGGTGCTAACCTGTCTGATGCCGGCTACTTACCCCTTTGTGTCCAGGATTGAGGATTTTCTAACCATACCCACTTTCATTGCCTGATCACTTTCCACATTGCCTGGCCCTCCTTCCCCAGGATACTGATGGACTGGACGGCTCCTGGCCTCCTGGGGACATTTTGCTGCACATCTGTCACACTTGGCTGCTGACAGATTAATGAAATATTGTGTCCATCTTTTCTCCCTAAACATCAGCAGCTTGGCACGTAGACAGCCTCTTCCTGTTCCAGTCACCATGGCTGGCATGCCAGTGGCAGGAAGCCTGCTCTGAATCAGACCGATGTCCAGGGCAGGAGGTTGTGTGTCTTTGCCTTTCCTGGCCGAGGTTCTCTGTGTTTTGCTCAGTGAGGTTGGACGAACCTGGTGCTCAGGGCTGATGGGGACTAGCAGGGAGGCTTTGGGGCTGTTACTGGTGGGGATTATTGACTCTTCCCTTGGGCGGCGGTGTTCATGTGTATTGCGATCCATGCATTGGGTGACCTCCAGGTTGGGTTACTGCACTTGGCTGTACCGAGGTGGGAAACTGCATGCTCTGGAAAGGCTCTACCAGGCACAAAGCTCAGCAGCCTTCCTGCTAAGTAACACGGGGCCCTGTGAGTGCATCACCCTGGTGCTTGCTCTCCGTAGGCTTCCCACTGAATACAGCGCCCAGGTCAAGATCTCTGTCGAAGCCCACTTGAGAGATTGCCTCTCCCTACAGCACAGCCACCCCCCTTGCTATCTACGTTCCCCTGGGACAGCGATGCTACCAGCCAACGGGGGAGGCTGGTGAGCGCAGGAGCCAGAACTGTCTCAGGAGCCAGCTCTAGCCTGGGGAATTCCCTCCCACAAGCGCTAAGAAGGCTCACAGGTCTCACTGCACTTAGAACTCATTTCTTTTGCTTCGCTCGTGATGAGAGCAACCTGGTACGTTGTGGTCCATTCTCGAACCCTCTCTTCATGCTGGAGCAGCTGCCGGCACCTCTTGACTCCCTGCCTACCCCTGGCCCCCACAGTCTGGTTTCATAGGTAGGCTTACCACAGAGACCTGACTGCGAGGGATGGAGGATGGGGTCTTCCTGTGTGGGACACATGTAACCCATTTTGTTAGGTCTGGTGGCAGCTCCCTCTCTCTATAAAGGCTCTCACAGGGAGGGGTCCCACGGGGATGCATCTTGTCTCCCATGTGCATAGGGCTGCAAGGGGAGATCGTGAGGCATTTAGACCCTTCAGTATTTGAAAGGCAGTAGGATCTCTCTTCCTTTCATCAAACGCTGACACTCTGGTCTCTCCTTTCCCAGCACCTGTCAGAGGTGGGGACATGGTGGGAGCCAGGTAGCTTGGTCTGGGTGAGATGGAAGTGGTGCTGATAGGCCAGGGGAGGGTTGAGAGCCAGCTACCTGAGAGATCACCTCTCTCCCTGTGTCCCTTTGCAACCTTACCATCTGCTGGGGTTCTCTTCCTGCCGATCATGAGGGGTAGCTTTCCAGGCCTGGTGGCGAGGTGTCCTCGATGGAACCTGCACCCTCTGGCAGTGTGCCGGAGCTTGTGTTTGGCCAGCTTTAGGATGCCATGTCAGCCCTGTCTGTTTGCTCAAGCTTTCATTTGACCTGTTTCTGCAGCAAGGTTACTGGAGGGGAGGGTTTTAGTAGAGCCTTTTCTTATGTCAGGTCTCTCGCGCTTTGGTTTTGTACGGTACCATCATTAAGCATGCTGTTTGGAGGGCAGTACGTAGATCCTAGGATTACATAAGAACGGCCATACTGAGTCAGACCAAAGGTCCATCTAGCCCAGTATCCTGTCTTCCGACAGTGGCCAGTGCCAGAGACTGACAAAATTTGGTTGGTTAATAGCAGGGTCTTTTAATAAAGATGGAGCCGAGCCGTACTTGCTGGACTGGAGGATTCTTGAGGTGGTCTCTTTCAACAGGAAGTTGCCCAGAAGTGATCTCTGGGTATGTGTATTTGTTTCCCCAGTGAAATGCAGTTTCTACATGGCAGTTGTGGCCAGAAAGTGAAGAGAGTACTATGTCCAGCTGAAATGACAAAGGGACTGCAGGCAGGCGAAATAGAATCGCTTGAGTTTGCATTAGGCCAGGGTACCAGGGCTAACGTGTTTGTTGGAAAGAAAAATAATGCTCTGAGATCTTTAAGAAAAACCAGGAATGGCGAGGGGCTGGGGCTTATCTGAAACCAGTATCAGTAACAACAGGCTGGGGTAACTGTCTAGTCCAGCGTCTGAGGAATGAGCGCCCCCTACTGAATCCCCAGCAGCATTTCCAGTCGGTGTCCTCCTGGGAAGTCTCCTGTCCCAGTACTGGCCCAGCTTAGCTTGTGAGATCTGTCAAGACCACAGCCCGAGGTGGTGTGACTGCAGACTTCTAAAGAGACAGCCGTCTCTAGCCTCCCAGGGCATCCAGAGGAGGCTATATAGCAGGCTTGAGGAGATGTTTTAGGGATCTGTGACAATTCAGATTAACTTTTCCCCTGGTCATGTTACAAACATTAACAGCGAAGGTGATAACACAGCTGTTTTCCTGCCCTTTTCCCTCTCCCTTATAGTTTGTGATTCTTCAGACATGGAATTTGCCCCAGAATCCACCTCCAGCCACAGTGTCTGCTCTAGAATCAGAGCTTTAATTAAACAAAAGATAGTTCTAGCCCTCATGGTGTGAAGATAACCAGAAAAGCATGACCTGAATTGAACTGAGGCAGGGAAATCTGCAGGCAGCCTGGAACAAGGCTCTGAGAGCTGTGAAGTGCCCAGTTCATTTCAATTCGTTGTTGACTCTGACATGCTGAAAGATGGTAACTGTTAAATATTGCCAGTGTTTGCTGTTTGACTGCTGATCCTTTCAGCAGAAACACCCAGCTGATGTGTTTCTCCCATCATACTATACTGCTTCCCAAGGCTTTCCAGGTGGGCGAAGTCCCAGCTATCCCTACTCAACTGCTACAACCTTCTGCTTCCTCTTGGCAGCTTCTGTGATGGAGTTACTTGGTGATGATGCAAAATGCGGCAGCACACTGAGAAATGGCAAAAGTGGGGCCAGCATAGAGTGAATGGGATTCCCTGGGAGCTCAATAACGCAGGAGTTGAGTGCCTACTCCGCTTTCCTAAAGAATGCAATAAAACCTGCACTTTCCTGTTTCAAAGGGAGCTACCCCCCAGTTTCCAGCCTGGGGTGCCACAGAATCATAGGAGATCAGAGTTGGAAGGGACCTCAGGAGGTCATCTAGTCCAACCCCCTGCTCAAAGCAGAACCGATCCCCACTTAAATCATCCCAGCCAGGGCTTTGTCAAGCCTGACCTTAAAAACTTCTAAGGAAGGAGATTCCACCACCTCCCTAGGTAATGAATTCCAGTGTTTCACCACCCTCCTAGTGAAAAAGTTTTTCCTAATATCCAACCTAAACCTCCCTCACTGCAACTTGAGACCATTACTCCTTGTTCTGTCATCAGTGACCACTGAGAACAGTCTAGATCCATCCTCTTTGGAACCCCCTTTCAGGTAGTTGAAAGCAGCTATCAAATCCCCCCTCATTCTTCTCTTCTGCAGACTAAACAATCCCAGTTCCCTCAGCCTCTCCTTATAAGTCATGTGTTCCAGTCCCCTAATCATTTTTGTTGCCCTCCACTGGACACTTTCCAATTTTTCCACATCCTTCTTGTAGCGTGGGTCCCAAACTGGACACAGTACTCCAGATGAGGCCTCACCAATGTCGACTAGAGGGGAACGATCACGTCCCTCGATCTGCTGGCAATGCCCCTACTTATACATCCCAAAATGCCATTGGCCTTCTTGGCAACAACGGCACACTGTTGACTCATATCCAGCTTCTCGTCCACTGTAACCCCAGGTCCTTTTCTGCCGAACTGCTGCCTAGCCATTCGGTCCCTAGTCTGTAGCGGTGCATGGGATTCTTCCTTCCTAAATGCAGGACTCTGCACTTGTCCTTGTTGAACCTCATCAGATTTCTTTTGGCCCAATCCTCTAATTTGTCTAGGTCCCTCTGTATCCTATCCCTACCCTCCAGCGTATCTACCACTCCTCCCAGTTTAGTGTCCTCTGCAAACTTGCTGAGGGTGCAATCCACACCATCCTCCAGATCATTTATGAAGATATTGAACAAAATTGGCCCCAGGACCGACCCTTGGGGCACTCCACTTGATGCCGGCTGCCAACTAGACATGGAGCCATTGATCACCACCCATTGAGCCCGACAATCTAGCCAACTTTCTGTCCACCTTGTAGTCCATTCATCCAGCCCATACTTCTTTAACTTGCTGACAAGAATACTGTGGAAGACCGTGTCAAAAGCTTTGCTAAAGTCAAGGAATCAAGGGGGCGTGGCTGCAGAATGGAGGTGCAGCTTGCAGTGGGGGCTGTGGTTCTGCATTGAGGGTGTGGACAAAGGGGGAGGGGAGAACGCACTAGAGGAAATGTGTTATACAATCCCCCCGCCCCACTCTCTCTCTCTCTCTCTCTCTAGGTAGCTATGTCACAATAGATAGCGGGTTATGGAGAACCCTGCACCCTTCTCCCTCCCCCTCCCCCCCATTTAATACTTGCATCACTTTCTTATGCAACCATTGAGAGGGCATTAGCCAGTGCCTGTGTGATTCCCACAGCGTGACCTTCACGCTACAGACATGCCCCTGCGGCTCTCTCAGCTGATCTGGTGTGAGTGCAACGTCCCCCTCCCCTGGCAGAACGCATTGGCCAGTGGGCTGGGGCCCTTTGGATCACGCCACTGCTACTTGGGAGCTCAGTCACCACACTTGCCCACTCCCATTCGCTGGCAGCTTGAGCGAGAGCAGCTAGCGCCGCCGGCAGCCCGGGGAGAGGGTTGTGGCTTTGCTCTTGTTTGGAAAAGGAGCCAGTGCGGCTTCATCTTGCCATGTTTGTTTAATGGATCAGTTCGGGTGAGAAAGCAGAGCTGCCGTCGGTGCCAGACTCGTCGGTTCCCTAAACGCAGCGTTTGACCTTGACGACAGGAGAAAGCTGTTCTGCCCTCAGTTACACGTGTGTGGCTCCTGCTGAAGCCAGTGGCAGCTGCTTGCGGGTAACCGAGGGCAGCGCTTGGTCCTTAGGGCTCAACACAGGCAGCAGCAAAGGCAGCCACCCGGATTGCTTTGCCTCCAGCCCCATTGCTTAGCCATCCTGCCTGCTGCTGCATCGCCACAGAGAAGAGTTTCCGTCTTGGCTCCCTCTCCTGCCCACCCCTTTCCGTGCCACACAAGCCCAGTGCTCGTAGTGCAGTGGTCACCTTTGGGGCATGGATTTCGGTGCCCCCACGGGAGAGGTCGATGTCTGTGAATGACTGGCTGGTGGTGGCAGAGAGGTAGCTGGAACCTGCCATGCTCAGCAAATCCTGGGTACTGGCCCTATGCTTGGAGCAGCTGTTTGCTTCCCCTGAACCGAGCCAGCCCGGCTGCTGTGAGCAGCCCAGAGAATAGTGGCAGTAGGAGGGAGGGGTGATGGGAGCCCCAGCAGGGGCCAGGGAAAGTCTTGTAGTTTTGGAAAAACGAACTCATTGTCCTCCTTCAAGCCAGGCCTCAGAACTCTCCTCTGCCAGGATGCGACTTGAGAGTGGATAGGCTGCAGTTGTGTAGCAACACTCATGGTGATCAGTCTTGTCTCACTGGTTCCTTGCGCTGCCCCATCTGATCCCAGCCCACGGTGGTAGCTGTTTAGGTACCCTGACGCGAAGGGGAAGAGGGAAATCTTCCCAGAGGCTGATGTCTCTCCTCACTAGACAGGCAGATTGTAATGGCTCACGCTGGAGCTGGATCAGGGCACTGGAGTTTCATGATGTTCCTGGCCTTTAGAAAGGCTGCAAGGGACTGATGGGCTCATGGGCCATGGAGCTTTTCAATCCAGGTGACTAGTTCCACACCTGGCCGGTGACCAAAGGCCAGCACTCACTGTGGGGAAGGAGTGGGGAGCTCTGGGTGTCCATGTCACTGCAAACCTATCCCCCCATCGGGCTAGCTGATGGGCTCAGGAGGCCCAGGTATGACATGACCCCTCCAGTGCAGGGGCAGGGCAGAGCAAGTCGGGGCAGCGCAGGTTCCAGCTGGTCTGTGATCAGAGGGCTTCAGTCTCCAGGGCCACAGGAGTCAGCAGCACTTGCTGATCACCGCAGCCTGACCTCAGACAGGCAGAAGGGATTTCGTTTCAGCGGCAGGAAGGTCAGTGTTAGGAAACCCCACTGCTGGGCCTTCAGTGCCCGTCCAGCTGGCACGCCCCTCCTTTGACCCTCCCTACTGTACAAAAGGCCAGGCAGCTGTCCTCTTCCGTCGGCCTCCATCTGCATTGCAGTGTCCTGCACAGACAAGGCTTCCCCCTGCGCTCTCAGCACAGGCTTGCTCCAGGCATCAGGCATCCTTTGGGGGAGTTCCCCCCCAGTGTCTACGATTGTAGCAGAGCTGAGTCTTTGTAGTAGCAGCTGTACGGTGAGGAACCCGCTACCCATGGGCGCCTGCCCCTTCTCCATCCTTCCTCCCTCCCTCCCCCACCCCACCCCCCACACATCCCCTGACTCTCTCTGCAGTGGTTTGGTTTGGATAGTGTAAGGATTGCCTGGGGTTCATCAGTGGAGTTTGTGTTGGCGCCTGGCTCTGACTCCTCCCCAACTTGCTAGTTTTCGTTTACTGGCTGTTTATGGTTAGCTTTTGCTGCAGTGCTCAAAGCTTGGACCCTGGCCGAGGGCCCCCTGTGCTAGCATGTACAGACACCCAGAAGGGCACTGTCCCTGCCCTGGCAAGCTTAAATCTAACATAAGGATGGCACGTGATGGCCAGTCTGTAGTAACACGGTCAGCATTGCTGAAATGTTACCGCTTGTCTGAACCAGACACTGCACAACCTCTCGCCTGGTCGCAGAAAAGCACGGTGCGAGAGGGCCCCTTACTGCAGCTTGCTGAAGTAGCAAATGAGAGCTTGTAACCAGCCCTGCCCCGGACTAAGCTGAAGGGCGCCTGGCTGCTCCCTTGGTTCTCACGCTTGGCTTTGTTTTCCTAGGGAGATTTTTCCGTACCTGGTGGTGGTGATTGGCCTGGAGAATGTGCTGGTTCTCACCAAATCGGTCGTCTCCACGCCCGTTGACCTGGAAGTAAAACTGAGGATTGCACAAGGTACCCGTCTGGCTCTGGCAAGGGGGAAATTCCTATTCGCTCCAGCCCCAAAGGGGAGTGATTGTAATTCTTGGCCTGCGAGAGGGCGTGAAACAGCCTTGGACCGAGATGCTGTTATGTGGGAGCTGTGTGTTCTGCACTCTGGGTCTAATGTCCATTTCAGCTTGTTGCTTGTCAAGCCCAGGAGTTCCTGTAAGCCCATCAAGGGGTCCCCTAGTCACTGGGAGCCTGGAACACAGCCGTGGTTCCTCCATGCTACATAACCTGCTGTGAAATAATCACTGGCACAGGGATGGCTGCAACATCCCCTAGTATGGACCTTTGGTGCCATGTCTTCTCAGAGCACGAATGGCCAAAGTGCTGCCTACAGGCTGCATGCAGCCCCACGGGGGACAGGTTCATGTCTTTACTATGGTGCTACGCCCCCTGGGGGTGGCATAGCTCATCATGCAGTCCACTCATGCAGGCTGCTTAGCTCAAGGTGGAGCATTGCATGCTGAGATAGTCCAAGAGTCTGTGCTGGCTGCTCCATACATGTTCAGGCTGGCTTTTGGGCTCCTGGCAGGCAGTCAGAATGACTCACGGTTGAGCATGTTACCAGCCAAAAACCATGTGAAGAATTTAGCATGATCCCTTGCACATTATTCAAAGTGTTGTGCTCCCTTTATAGAGGGATGGACAAAAACAAGGGGCTCGTCCATATTTTGGTGGATTGGCTGTGACCCAGTGTTCCCTAGACTACAAGGGTTGGTCTCTCTGGGTAGCTGAGTAAAGGAAATTAATTTTTTCTAATCTCAGAAACTTCCTGTCTCCGGTAATAATAATAAGGCTTTGCTGCCTTCTGTCACGATCTCAGAGTATTATCCCCCTTTTACAGGTAGGGAATCTGAGGGACAGAGCCTTTTCTAAGTTCACTCGCAGAGGCAGACTAGAACCCAGGAGTCCTGAGCACCAGTCCCCTGTTCTAATCACTAGCATGTTTTGTTTTCTAGGCTTGAGCAATGAGAGCTGGTCTATTATGAAGAACATGGCCACAGAGCTTGGGATCATCCTGATTGGTTATTTCACGCTCGTCCCGGCCATCCAGGTGTGTGTGGTTGATCAATATGAACGGTTAAGGATTTTGTGGAGAAGAGGTGTGTAACCTCAGCTACAAGCACAATGGCAGTAGCTGATTTTCAGTAGCAAGCTTGGCACCTCCCAGAGGATCTCAAGTGGCTTTATGCATTCAATACACAAGGATCACGTCACTCCCTATTGAAATGCAGCCACCTCTGGGGTTAAATCCAACAGCAGTTTTACAGTGTACAGCTGCACCACGCCACACTTTAGGACAGGAAATGAAGAGTCCTATCTCCGTTTGCAACTACAGGAGAATGTATAGTGTTTTGCCCTTCTCCAGTGCCTTCTCAAAGCACTTTACAAACATCAAATTTCACAGTGCCACTTTGGGGTATGTAACATCCTCATTTAACTGTTGGGGAAACTGAGGCAGGGAGTGGTGACATGACATGCCTGATGTTGTACAACAATGTAGTGACAGCACTAGGTATAGAACGCAGGTCCCCAGTTGTTTGTTCTAACCTCTAGGTAATGCTGCCTCCCTTTTGAGGAGGCAGAATTTTATTACCAGAGTGAAGCAGTAAGACTTCCGTTGGCTATTGAAATCCGTATTGAACCCATGCCGCAGTGTGATGTTGGGGGGCTCTGCACTGGTGGATGGAGCTGTCTTTCAGATGAGATGTAAAACAAAGATCTAGAGCAGCAGTTCTCAAACTATGAGGTGGGCCTCACAAGGGAGGCACAGGAATGTGTCAAGGGAGGCACGAGCTGTGTGGTTCTGTTTTTTTATTTAAGAGCTCTGGCTGTCAGCCCTGGATGGCTGGGACTCATGCAGAAGACCGTGCCCACTCAGGACGCAGGGATAAAGGGGACAGCCGGAGTCCTGGCATCCAGGCTCAGGCTCTTCTCCCCCCACCCCATCTCTCACCAGGAGGCAACCCAGGCTTGGGCGGTCCTTCCCCACCCCAGTCCCTCACTGGGAGGCAGCCTGGGCATGGGCTCTCCTTCCCCTGCCCTCAATCCCTCCCCAGGAGGCAGCTGTCAGCCCCGGGGTGGCAGCGGTGTGGAAGTAAGGGTGGCAGTGGGGCGCTAAGTCTGCTGAGAAGAGAGAGAGACAAATACCACTTTTCACATTGCCACCCTCACTTCTGTGCTGCTGCTGGTGCAGTGCTGCTCTCCGCTCTGCCGTCAGAGCTGGGTGCCTGGCCAGCAGCCGCTGCTCTCCGCTCTGCCGTCAGAGCTGGGTGCCTGGCCAGCAGCCGCTGCTCTCCGCTCTGCCGTCAGAGCTGGGTGCCTGGCCAGCAGCCGCTGCTCTCCGCTCTGCCGTCAGAGCTGGGTGCCTGGCCAGCAGCCGCTGCTCTCCGCTCTGCCTTCAGAGCTGGGTGCCTGGCCAGCAGCCGCTGCTCTCCGCCCTGCCGTCAGAGCTGGGTGCCTGGCCAGCAGCCGCTGCTCTCCGCTCTGCCGTCAGAGCTGGGTGCCTGGCCAGCAGCCGCTGCTCTCCGCTCTGCCGTCAGAGCTGGGTGCCTGGCCAGCAGCTACTGCTCTCCGCTCTGCCGTCAGAGCTGGGTGCCTGGCCAGCAGCCGCTGCTCTCTGCTCTGCCTTCAGAGCTGGGTAGTGGTATATGTACTTGTTTGGGGATGGGGAGCCGTAAATGAGTGCAGACACAAAAAAGGGGGGCCTGATGAAATAAGTTTGAGAATCACTGGTGTAGAGCATTGATGGTATATAAGTCCCCAAATCACTTTTTTCAAGAGGTAGAGGGTCTTGCAGGGTCCTGGCCATGCTCCAGCCCTGTCATGCAAGCCCAGACCAAGTCTTCTCAAAGAGAGCTGACCAGATCACAGCACAGCATATGCAGTGAGAACCTGGTCCCTCATGATCACGGTATGAAAACATCACATGACTATGATTAAGTGATGGAAACAGAACCCAGAGGGACGATTGGAGTTCCATTTATCCTGCCTTTGTTTCTCTGGTGTTCTTGTTATTATTGAATGCGGAGTTTGTCAAACCAGTTTGTGCCAGCTTCATCAGTGAAATGCAGAGCCCTCTGACCACCATCCAGTCTGGGCAGAGGGCAGTCATCAGGGATGTGTGGCGCTGTCTGTCTTTGGCCCCAGCCGCACGTGGGAACTTCTCAGTGGCCCAGCTGTGAAGGCTGGTTGCACATTGACCCTGGCCCATTTGAAATTTGAAGGGTTTATGAGTGGCATGGCAAAGCAAAGTTGGGTGCACGCATAGTGGGGTCAGTTATGAGACTGGTTTCTGACATCAGCTACAGACCATTCTTCACTCCATATTGACATTGCAGAGAAATATGGGCGCACAACAGGCACCTCCACAACAATCACGTTCTTGGGTGGTTGAAGAGGTCTGTGTGTTGTGGTAGGCTCAGGTTTGCCTGGATCTTCTCAACCATTCTGACTGTAGCTTCCTCCCAACGGACGTGTGGAGGAATGATGTGGCTTAACACGGGGAGCATGGTGCTGGTGTCCGTCGAACCATCCTAGTGACAATGCACATGATTGAGTGTAGCTGTGTGTCTACTAACTTGACGTGAGACGGATGGAGCCAGACCGGAGCACAGTATTCTGCTGCAGAGTAACAGAGGGCTGGACTGGATGAGCGTGGAGTTTGAGCATTTGCTCTCCATGAAGTCCCAGCCAATTTGCTTAGAACATTATGTGACCTCACTGTAGCTGCAGTTTTCCTCAGGTGGTTAAAACGTGAGAGATCTCTCTAGGGTTACTCTAAGTAGCGTGGGTGAGCTTCATAGTTCAAGTAATGACCTTTGAGAAAGATATTCAGTTCTTGAGGGCTCTGGCGTTGTGAAGATTTGGAACACACTTGAAACTGTCATGGTCGCAAATAGTTGTAAATGCCACTGATTACAGTATTCAGCCATCTTAGTCAAGTCAGTGTTTTGGGTGCTTTCGAGTACTGGGAATGACTATGCTTGGATGCCTGAGCAAGTGTCATCTGTGTATGTGAACTTGCAGAACTGGTCAAGAAGGTCATTTGTGTACAGATTGAAAAGTGTCAATGGCAGCACAGAGCCTTGGGGTAGACCAGTGGTTTGTCTTTTTCACGTGCTAACGCCCTCTCCCATGTGTACTCAGAAATGTTTGTTGTGGAGGAGGAGGTCAAGGACATTGACTATCCATGCTGGGAGTGCTCTCAACAGTTTGACTAGGAGCCCCGTGTGCCAGACCATATCATATATGCTGCTGTCATGTCCAGAAATATGGCTCCTGTCTTCAGGTTCTTCTAAAAACTGTCTTTGATTAATGTTGTCAAAGCTAGCACTTGATGACAGGTGCTTCAACCTCTCTGAAAGCCTGTTTGCTCGATGCTGAGTATTGACTCCACTTCTGGGGAGATACACTGGAGAACGAGATGCCCCCACACTTTGAAAGGCACAGACCAACAGGGATATCATAGAGAATCAGGGTTCGAAGGGACCTCAGGAGGTCATCTTGTCCAACCTCCTGCTCAAAGCAGGGCCAATCCTCAATTTTTGCCCCAGATCCCTAAATGGCCCCCTCAAGGATTGAACTCACAACCCTGGGTTTCACTGAGCTATCCCTCCCCCGATGTTGGATAGCTTGCAACATTATGTGGCTCTTTCCCTGGTTGCAGTAGAGCAAATGGTGTTTGACATTGGCCAGGTCTTCTGAAATCACTCTATGTTGACTACTCGCATGAAGAACTGCACTAGCCACTGATGAGCACAAGTCCTAAGGTGCTTCAGAAACTCTAGCGATATGTTGTCATAGCCAGCAGCAATGCCAATCCTAGTATCACTCAGAATTTTGTCTAACGCTGTGGCTGTGAACGGCTCTCTGTGTTGTTGAGTGGCATTCCTCCGATAGAACTGATGCTATTAGTCATGGACTTGTTGTCGGACCTGCTTCTCATTTGGGGCCTTTGACGCATTCAGCAGGTGGGTGTTTGCTTGGTTTGACGTGACAGGTGGACCGCTTAGGGCTGGTGGTTGCTGAGCTGCAGCGAGACAGTGAATCGAATTCCAACATTTCTGGCTTGAGCGAATGCCATCTAGACTCCAAGTCATCTCTTCCCATCATGCCCATCCAGCAGCATCCAGTGACTCACTTAGACTCCCACTCGTCTCATTCTTCTCTCCTCTTACAGAAGGAGAGAAGAGACGAATGGGACGAGTGGGAGATGGGGCATGTCAGTGGGGTTGTGGAAGAAGGTACCACTATGCCCCACACCCATGTGTGTCCTTGGCCAGCAGGTTGCCAGCATGGCTTTTGCTTGTGCCAGGTCGGGGCACGAGGTATGTGGTCACACTCATTCTGTGCTTTGTACATGGTTTTGTCTTTCTTGGGGTGCAGACTTGCATACTCTGGCTTCCCTAGGCAGAGCCCCACAGCGATGCTGTCTAAGAGTGGCTGCTGCTCTGCGGGAGTCTGGTGTGTGTGTCTCCCTTATCTTTGTCTCTGGGAGCGAAGGACACAGCGGAGATAACATGCTGCCCTTGTGTCACAGAGTCCAAGGAGCCCTGGCAATAGGGAGCTGGGCTGCATAAATCTGGCAGGGACCTTTGCTCGTGGTTGCCCAAGGGAGCAGTGCAGTGCTGAAGTCATCTAGGCACCGCATGGTACAGAGAGCAGCAGCAGAGGGAAGAGGAATTCCCACTGTCCAAGGCCTGGGATCAGCTCCAAACATTTGGACAGGCCGCCTCCTCTCAATCACACCCAGGCAGCCCATCCGAGTTGGGGGAGGAGAATTTGCCCCCCCCCCAGCTGCTGCTCTCCCCATGCCTAAAGCAGGGAGCCATTTTGCAAGCACTCTGGTACAAGTTATAATGATGGGAGCCTCTTCCCAGGAATTGCAGACGTGCAGGACGCCCATTCTCCGGGGCTGGCGGCCCAATGAAGGCCTTGTGGAGAAACCCCAGGCCCTGAGACATTGTATGCACCTTGGTGCTTTGGGGAGTAGTCCTGTGTCCTCCTGCTCCTGCCAATGCCCTGCCTACCTTGCTCATGTGAAACATCTGACAGTCACAGACTGAGGGCCCAGTCTTGCTCTCACTGAAATCCATGAGAGCTTTGCTGCGGACGGAACAGGATCAGGGTCTGCCTGGTTCGTAGCCTTTCACTACTGGCATTCCCAGGATCAGGTGTGTCTTGGCTCCCAAGTGCCATGTGGAATTCTGTACAGAGCAGAGCTGGCCCAGCCTTTGTGGAGTCCCTGGTTGTGGCGGGCTTTTGTTCCCTTCTGGACCCTTGTCTAGAGGGTGGATTTGGCCTTGTGCTCCTGTGTCCCGCCCCTCCCAAAATCTCCAGCCCAGCTGCTGGGGAAGGAGCAGAAGGAAATATCTAGCCAGGAGATGCCTTTCCTTGTGGCTTTGTTGTCCGAGGGGGCAGCTGATCCAGTGATGAATTACGCCCCCTCATATGGCCTACTAGGCCTGTAAATTGCCAATTCCACCTGTGGCTCCAAGCAGTTGTTTGTGTTGCTTGGGTTTGAGAATAGCCCTGGCAGGCTGGGGAAGCCTCTCGGTTAGATTGGAAGGCCTGGAGGAGCCGGTCTCTCCCTGTTACCACTAGGCGCTTTCCGTCCCAATGTGCCTGGATTGAGGCAGTGCGTGACCAGCACTGCATGTGAGGCGGGGAGGCCAATCAGGCCGAGGACCCATAACAAGTGGCTCTTGGTGACCCCCATTTGAGTGGCTGCAGCCTGACTGGCTTCGCAATGGGTGAAATTGCAGTTCCCAGGGGCTGCGGCCAGCAGGCTCTACAAGGGATTTCTGCTGCGTCTCCAGGGGCTTTTATCTATAACTCACGCTCCTGCCTTGTCCCCTGGCCCTTGTCAGTGGTAGAAAACGCTGACAGGAGTCTGGTTCTCAGATGGTAGAAGAGTCACCCTCCGAAATGCCTTCCTATGGGGAGAAAGTTTGGTTTGGAGCCCTTTGCGGGACACTTGGTGCTGGGTTTGGGGTGACTGATTACATTTGTTTTGTTGTGGTTTAGGGCTCAGTTCATTTCCCTTCATCAGAAAGGTTGGAATTTTTGTTTCAGAGTAACAGCCGTGTTAGTCTGTATTCGCAAAAAGAAAAGGAGGACTTGTGGCACCTTAGAGACTAACCAATTTATTAGAGCATAAGCAATTTTTGTGTAATCCTTGTGCCTGCAATGACACCTGCTGGTGAGAGCTGAGCATTGCATGGGGTCTGAGAAACCAGCTTCATCACTATCCTGACAGGTTCATAGTGGTTAGAAATTGAAAAGACCTGTTAGCTCATGGAATCCATCCACCTCCATGGAAAGGGTTTGGGGACGGCAAAGTGTCTGTTTGGTGGACAGTGTGAAATGATTGTTGGAGGTCTAAGGCCAGGTCACGTCGCAAAACCACCAGCACTGCTGGCATAAACTGGCCTGGTTGTAGAAGTAATTGACTAGCCTCAGAACTCCCTGCATCCCTGTAGGACACCGATCCTCAGACTGAGGCTCGGGAGCGGCAAGCAGCTCTTTAATGTGTCTCCTGCAGCTCTTTGCAGCATGTGATATTAAATCATGGTGTGACTGAATACAGAGTGCTAGAGTAAATGAGACAATGAGTCACACTCAGGTGGCTGTTTTGGGGAACGGTGATTGCTAATTTGGCTCCTGAAGCACTGAGGTCTGAGTATCACTGCTCTAGGAGGTACCTTCAGGTCAGGGGTGAGGCTAATTGATGGAGTGGTGCCAAGAAAGCTGGCACTGCTGCTGACTGGGGGGCATTGTGATCTAGTGGTTAGTTCACGTGACTGGGAATCGGGGGTCATGAGTTTAGGTCCCAGCTCTGCCACTGCCTTGCTCTGTGGACTCAAATAATTTTGCCTCAGTTTACCCAAAGTACTTTGAGACTTTTGGATGATCAGTGCAAAGAATGTTAGGCCTGTCCCATGACTGCACAGTCTCCAGAGTTATCAGCTGGGCACCTTCCGCCAGAACGAACATCACACACACCAAGGTAACCAGAGTACTGATAACAGGGATTGCCAGTAGAATACACTCATGGCTGTGCCATAGACAGGCCTTTGCTGTGCTGCTTACTCTGGGGTTAGAAGACTTGCCGTGAGCTCAGAGAGCCCTCTGCTGACCCATGGACATGTTGTGTCCTGCAGGAGTTTTGCCTCTTTGCTGTGGTTGGCCTAGTGTCTGACTTCTTCCTACAGATGTTTTTCTTCACCACCGTGTTGTCCATTGACATTCGCCGGATGGAGGTAGGTGACGGGCACGGGAGGTAGGTTTTCACGCTTGACCTTTCTGCGGCTGTGCCAGGCAGCGAGACCAGGACAGCTTATTCCTGTGCTTTTCATGGCGTGACTGAGCGTGAGCAGGCTGGTTTGGATGGACAGGAGTGCATGCCAGGCATCCGGATGTGGGGGTGAGTGGGTAGGGCAGGGGAACAGCAGCAAGGGCGGTTGGGTGTGAAAGTAAGCAGCTCCAATCACATGAGTATAGCGAGACCAAGGACAGGCGTGGTCATGGGTGTATCTGTGAGACTGTGCGCTCAGATGAAGGCATGCACCTGTGGACCGCACAGCTGTGTGTGAGAACAGCCGGTGCCTGGGCTCGGATGTGTGTGCAGCTAATTGTGTTAGTTTCTCTCGAGGAAGGGCCTAGTCTCTGCGGCTCTACTCCATGTGCTCTCCTGTTGGCAGCTCGCTGACCTGAACAAACGGCTGCCAGCAGAAGCCTGCATGCCCCCGGCAAAGCCAGTGAGCCGCTCCCAGAGGTACGAGCGCCAGCCAGCCATGCAACCAGCCACCCCCCACACCATCACCCTGCAGCCGTCGTCCTTCAGGAATCTGCGCCTGCCCAAGAGGCTGCGGGTCATCTACTTTTTTGCCAGGACCCGGCTGGCCCAGCGGCTCATCATGGTACACCCTGTGCTGTTTGTTGTCTGATTCACCTCCCCTCTGGCCGTGCACGCCCTGCCCTGGCTGTACAACCACGGAGCAGACACCCAAAAGATGCTCATGCCTCCTCGTTTCTCGGCAGTCCTTGCACTCCCCTGAGAGGGGTGGCTGCTGTCAGAGAATTGATTTTCCAGGAAAATGTTCTACCTACACATGTCTGCTCTAGGGCTCTGCTTAATGGAGTGACCAGCTGCCGTGTGGTCTCTTGTTTGTCTAAATAGCACATGGATAGTGATTGACAATTCCCACTTACCCTGCAACCTGAGGGGTGCTCTGCAGAGGTGGCTCTTCAGGCATGGTTGGGCGAGGGGAGGGCGGAAACCCTGGCAGACCAGCCAAGGAGAGTTCAGGTCCTGGGGGCAGCGTGGAAGCTGGCACAGCAGCATTTTACTACGTTAGCAGTTAAAGTATTTTCTGCAGCACGTCATGGGGGCCCTGTTGTCAGTACGGAGCCGGTTTCCCAGAGTGCACTTGTGCATGTATGGGTGGGGGGGTGTCAGGTGGAGCCCAAGTGTCTGGTTTTTGTGGGTGGTTTTCAGACCTTTGCAGTCCCTCTTTGAAGGGTGAGTCTCTGCCCAGGCCTATGGGCATCAGTCCCAGGAAGCAGGGCTGTATCTCAGGGCGGGGTGCACCCTTTGCGGGATGTGGCTGAAGTTTGGCCACACCGATGCCCTGGTGTCTGCACAGTTATGGTGGTGGGGGGAGGGTGCCGTGTACTAAACAGCCTTGTCTCTTCGCTTGTACGGTGCAGGCTGGAACGGTGATTTGGATTGGAATCCTGGTGTACACGGATCCAGCTGGCCTCCGCACCTACCTCACGTCGCAGGTCGCAGAGCAGAGCCCGCTGGGAGAAGCGGGACTGCCTCCCATGCCAGTTCCTGGAGGGGTCCTTCCGGCTGGGGATGCCAAGCTCGCCCTCTCGGTCTTCCCCTCGGAGCCCGTGCAGCTGTCAGAGAACCAGACGCAGCAGCAGCGCGAGCAGAAGGAAGGGCTAGAGTCCCGGAATGGGCTGGAGGCAGATCAGCAGCCGTGGGCGCAGGGACCGGAGAGCCAAGGCAATGGGCAGCCGGAGCCTGGCACCAAGGCGGAGGTGACGTGGGGAGTGGAGGATGAGGAGATCTGGAGGAAGCTCTCCTTCCGACACTGGCCATCCCTCTTCAGCTACTACAACATCACCCTGGCCAAAAGGCAAGTGGGTCGCAGACCAGGTGCCCAGAGCCCTTGGAGTCCACACAGAATAGAATCCCATCAGGTTTGGCTCAGCCGTTCGCCCTTGGAGCAGATAAACCAAACTCCACGCAGCTCACTTCGGGTGGGTCTTCTGGGCAGCCCTTTCAAACAGCTGAGTCTGCCTTGCATGGATGCTGACATCACTGAGCACGTGGCATGGGGCTTTGTCTTTGTCCAAAACATGCCCTTTCCTTCCCACTGGTGTTGGGCGTGCTGTGTGCCTGGTGACTTCCCTCCACCCCAGAGGTGGCTGCTCTGCAGTGGGGCCATATGCACACGTTCGGAGAGCCGCTTGTGGCCATCTGGAATTAAAGGCCAAACTAAGGGTGAATGACAGACATGCTGCAGTGCAGCCAGCTCACTGGGCTCCGTGCAAGGCTCCCGGGGCGAGGTTCTCTCACCTGAGCCATACAGACAGTCGCTAGATCATCACATTGGTCCCTTCTGGCCTTAAAATCCCTGAAATCCAGGCAGTCCCCAGTGAGCAGCTCCAGTGCTGGCTGTTTGTCCCCCTCTTCGGAGAGCTCAGGGAGGAAGCTGAGCCCCATTAGACTTTGGAATGCTCTTCCAGGCACGTAACAAAGCCCCGGGGGTTGGGATAGCTAAACCTGGCCTGGATGAAGCCCTAGAGAATACTCGGAGTGGCTCTGCCCTGGCGTGGCCCCATGGGAGGGATGACTTAGATGATCTTATGGGATTTTGCCATCTCTGCATCCTGCCGTTCCTAAGCCGGTCCCTCGTCTTTCCCCACTCTCCCCAGGTACATCAGCATCCTCCCAGCCATCCCTGTCACCTTGTACCTGAATCCACGAGAAGCCTTAGAAGTGCGCCACCCTCAGGAGGCTGATCGCTACCACTCTTTCTTCCCTTCGAGCCTTGGGAAATTGGAGGCGGTGGATCAGCCTGGCGAGGCCTTGCCCAAACTGCAAGGGCACCGGGACGTCACACTCTACAAGTAAGAGAGTCGACAGTCCCCCGTGATCCACCCCTTTGGCCCTGCCTCTGTCACCCAGCTAGTTGCCTGGGGGCTCAGAGTCTCCTTGGGGAGAGACTACGGTCAGGGCCCAAAAAGAGCCCTGCAAAGTCCCTGGTGCTTCCATTCTGCTAGGGCAGTGTTACTTTAATCATGCCCCATATTGTGGTCTTCAGAGGCTGAGGGCTTCCAAGTGGGAGATTCAGTGAGCAGCCTAAGCTGTTAGCTAGTGCGCTGAGCCCCAAGAAAAGTGGGGCTGCTTGTCATGCTGTACTAGACACTGAGGGGCTGACGGTAAAACTCCATGCGTGCGTAAGCGTTCACTGCATGTGCGTGAGATAATCACGTGCAGTTAGCCAGGCACTTTGAAGAGCCAGCTTTGCTCGTTCAGAGCTATGGCTGGCGGGGCAGCTGTCAGAATGATGAAGCCACAAGGTCCAATATGGTGCAGCAGCTCGGGGCAGGAGGGCCAGAACGTGTCTGTCTGGAAATCGGAATTTCGATCCTGCAGGGAATTCTTACGCTTCGACGTTTGTTTTCATTCCAAAATGGACAAAAGGTCAGAATAGCAAACAATTTTGTGTAAAGTTTCTGAAAGATTTCCATTCAGAACTGTTGAAAAGACGTGTTTTTTAATGTTTTCGATTGAAACTTTTCACTCTGAATTTTCCCATTGAAAAATGCTGCCAACACTGACTTTCCCCCCAGGAAAAATGTCAATTTCAGGCAAACCTCCTATTTTGTCTTGGAGAAATTTCAGTCGACCAACTGATACCAGCCATTTGCTTGACGCTTTCAGGCTCGGGGATGTCACTTGATTGGATTTAAAACAATTTGATCAATAGAGAGAGATTTTTTTTTAACCCCCCCCCATTCCGTCTGCCTTTTTAACATTGTAAACAGGTGTGTAAAAGGCCTCCCAGACCGCATGTGCAGCGGCTCCTAAAAGCTGCAGGTGCTTTTTGCCCTCGGCTGCCCCAGCTGACTACCCGCAGGTGGCTGGACTCACTGAAGTTCTCCTCTTTGTTAAGAAGCTAAATTGGGAGCCCTAAACCGGCTCCCTGTGTAAGCAACAGTCCAGGTCAGACCAGCTGCTTCCTCGGAGGCACGCTGAAGCGCTGTGTTGGGAGTATTGTGTGCCAGAGGTGGTGGTGTGGCACAGCTAACATCCCTCTCTCCCATCAGGGTAGCTGCTCTGGGCCTGGCCTCTGGCATCCTTCTGGTTCTTCTGCTCTTCTGCCTGTACAGAGTGTTCTGCCCCAAAAACTACGGGCAGAACGGGCTCTCGCACAGCCGGAGGAAGAGAGGGGACCTGCCCTGTGACGACTACGGCTATTCCCCACCTGAGACCGAGATCGTCCCCCTGGTCCTCAGGGGTCACCTCATGGTAGGTTGGCCTGGGGCATATGCAGTGTCCAGTGCACCTCACTGCAGGGGGCCCACACAACCCACCTCTTACCCCCTTTGCCACCTTGAAGTCGCAGACATCAGAACTGGTGGGCATGTAATGTAGCACGGAGCCATGTGGCTCAGTGGGGCTAACGGGGGCCAGGGGCACGGTGCAGGCCACCCATGGGGTGATGGAGCATGATGTGCCCCCATGTCTTTGGCCCCCACGGTCTGTGATATGCTCTGGGCCCTCGGCTGCTGCTGCTCCACTACTTACTGACACAGCTGGCACCCTTCACTAGCCGGGCTGTTCAGCCCCTCTCCCCTGGCAGTAGCTTGCAGAGCGCGTCCTGGTTTGTTCTCAGTAGTATGAGGAGGTGGGTATGTTCCAGATGGGCTTCATAGAAATGTGCTAGATTCCCAGCAAGCTGACTTCCAGGCTGGGACGGCCCGGCATGGCTCCTTCCTCCATACCTTTCCCACGGGGAGCCATGCCCCATAGAGCACAGCAGGCCAGCATGTGGCCTGGGTGCCAGATGGGGCCCATGGAGACTACAGCACCCCACTCTACACACAGACTCCAGAGTTTTACCCTGCAGCTGCCTTCATCTTGAGTACGGAGCTGAGACTACAAGTCCCAGCATGCAGTGCTCTGTCTTGAGCCAAGCAGCCAGCCCGCATTGCATGCTGGGGCTTGTTGTCTCCTCAGGCCACACCTCTGCATTGAAAGTGAAGGCAGCTGGCGTCTGCCGCAGTCCTTGGGCTCCGAGCCTATTGCTCTCGGGATCCTGAGCCAGCGAATTGTTTCTACCTGAGCTTCATTGGCTAGGGGCTTCTGCCAGGGCAGGGGGAGGGTGCAGGGCACTCCCAGGTATTCTGGGGTTTGCTGGTTCCATGAACTCAGCCTAGGCTGCTCTTCCCCCCTCAGGACATTGAGTGCCTGGCCAGCGACGGGATGCTGCTCGTCAGCTGCTGCCTGGTGGGTCAGATCCGAGTGTGGGATGCTCAGACTGGAGACTGCCTCACTGTCATCCCCAAACAAGGGTACGTTCTCTACTGTGTGAGTAGCACAAGCACGCCCTGTCCTTATACAATCGCTGCTCGCAAACCCATGCAAACACACCCTTGTTCTTATACATTCACGGCTCGCTAACCCGTGCTAACACCCCTGTCCTTACACAGTAACTGCTCGCTAACCCGTGAAAACACCCCTGTCCTTACATAGTCACTGCTCACTGACCTGTGCAAATACCCCTGTCCTTACACAGTCGCCGCTTGCTAACCCGTGCAAACGTCCCTGTCCTTACACAGTCGCCGCTCGCTAACCCGTGCAAACACCCCTGTCCTTACACAGTCGCCGCTCGCTAACCCGTGCAAACACCCCTGTCCTTACACAGTCGCCGCTCGCTAACCCGTGAAAACACCCCTGTCCTTACACAGTCACCGCTCGCTAACCCGTGAAAACACCCCTGTCCTTACACAGTCACCGCTCGCTGACCCGTGCAGACACCCCTGTCCTTATACAGTCACTGCTCGCTAACCTGTGTAAATACCCCTGACCTTATACAATCACTGCTCGCTAACCCTGCAAACGCCCCTATCCTTACACAGTCACCGCTCGCTAACTCGTGCAAACACCCCTGTCCTTACACAGTCACCGCTCGCTAACCTGTGCAAACACCCCTGTCCTTGTACAGTAACTGCTCACTAACCCGTGAAAACACACCCTTGTTCTTAAACAGTCACTGTTCACTAACCTGTGCAAGCATGCCCTGTCTTTACACAGACACTGATCACTAACCTGTGCAAACACACCCCTCTTCTTACATGGCCACTGCTCACTGATTCGTGCAAACACATCCCTGTCCTTACACAGACACTGATCACTAACCCATGCAAGCACACCCCTGTTTTTACACTCTCACTCCTCACTGACCTGTGCAAACATGCCCTGTCCTTAAATAGTCTCTGCTTGCTAACCCGTGCAAGCACACCCCTGTTCTTACACAATGACTGCTCACTAAACCTTGCAAACATACCCCTGTACTTACAAATCAGTGTTCACTAACCTGTGGAAACACACACCTTATTTACACAATCAGTGCTCACTACCTCATGTAAACACTCCCCCGTCCTTATACGATCACTGCTCACTAACCCACGTAAACGCATGGTGGAAGAAATTAACTCTCATGGTTTTTGATAGGACACCCCACTGCCCCAGCTGTTAGGAAAGGGGTGATTTTCACCCCTCCACAGTCACAGTTCACCTGTTGCCTGTTGTTTCCAGCCTGTACGGAAGGGAGCACTAACCTGCAGCTGTTGCATTTCAGGTTGCGTAGAGACAGCAGCGGCATCTTTGATTACCAGGAGAGCTGGGATCAGAGCCCAGACCTCAAGAACGGGCTGGAGGATCCCTTCGACAACAGCCACCAGCTCAAGAGGATGCTGAGCCCCCCACAGCCCCCTCTGTTCTGCGACCAGCCGGACCTCACCTCACTCATCGACACCAACTTCTCGGAGCAGGCCAAGGTGGTGGAGCCAGAGCCCAGGCACCGCGCAGTCTGCAGCCGGCACAAGGACACTGGCTACGACTTCGACAGACTGGTAGAGAAGGTCTACGAGGAGCAAAGCGCTTCGAACTGCATGAACTTCGCCGGCTTCCCGACCCCCCATGGGCAGGCTGCTTCCTGCACTAGGACAGGCAGCGCCAGGGCCCTGAGCTGCGGGACCGGGGAGGGAGGGTACAGCGCCCGCAGGAAGAGCCTAGGGGACGAGCCTTTGGCCGGATTTGAAAAGTCCTCCCCAGTCTCTGCCTGGGCCGGTGACTTGGAAAGCTCTGTCTGGAGCCTGGACCTGCGGGGCAACCTCATTGTGGCTGGCCGGAGCAATGGGAAGCTGGAGGTAAGAGTGGGGAGCTCGCTGCCCCTGGAATGGGCACTGAGAAAGCCATAGCAGGGTGCACTCCACATTCACCCGTTGGTGGTCCCGGAGCGCTGGTCCTGCCGTGCCGCCCCTGCGAGTGAGAGCACAAGGCAGCTGTACTGGGGTGTCCCTAGAACTCCTGCAGAGCCAGGTGGTAACAGATCTGCAGTCAGGTACGCCACCTGCGTGCCCAACTCTTCTGGCGCCAGCACCAGGGCCGCAGCTACGGGGCTCCTGGAGGGACTGCTGTCACCTGCACAGGGCCTAGGACACGCACTGGTAGCCGAGGGCAGCAGGGCGGGGCTGGTGACAGACACACTAGACAGCTCATTACATGAGTTTCCATTTCCCGTCCATGCTTCTGAGCTCAGGCCACTCTGCCACACTGGAGCTGGGAAGGACTGACTGCAGCCGGGCCTCCCCTTAAAGTTAGGTCAAAAAGCTACATCGCTCGGGGTGTGAAAAATCCCCACCACGGACTGGCAGAGCTGGGCCGCCCTGGCCCCCGTGGAGCCGCGGGTCGGTCGTCAGTGCAGCTGCCATCGCTCCGGGAGGCGGTGTTCCCACAGCGACAGAAGAACCCGCTTATCGGCATGCCTGCAACTATGTTGCAGGGTGACGGCAGCTCAGCTGCACTCCGTAGTCGGGCTGGTGTAGTCTGCATAGCACAGCCGTGCCCTGAACTCACTTCTAAACCTTGTCTCCGGGCCGCCTCACAAGATTGCTTCAAAATCTGGTACAAATCAGTCTCTGCTGCGAACAGGAACAGCAGTGGGGCCGGGCCCCAGGACTGGACTAGCAGGGAGTGCTGCAGGGCAGGACTGAGATGGGTTGGGGGATCCAACTATTGTGATTTCACGGGCCCAGCTCTCAGGGGGCCTGGCCACAGCCAGCATTATTGTTACTATCATTTTAAATTCCAAACCGCTTAAATTCTCCCTGGCCAGCTGCTCTGCCTCGGCTCCCTGTAACTCCGCCTCTCTTCCAGGTGTGGGATGCCATCGAGGGGACCTTACGGTTCAGTAACGAGGAGGGTCAGTCCGGAATCACAGCACTTGTGTTTCTGAACAACAGGTAACGGACTGAGCCTCTGACGCTCCCTCCCCAGGGATCTCACCCGGGAGGAGGCTGGGAAGGCAGGAGCCCAGCTGTCTGGGTCCAGGGGAGGTGATGCAGGCAGCTCCAGGTCGTGGTGGACAGAGCTGTGAGCTCCCCTTTCTGGCCTGTACCCCTGAAGCTCTAGCTGAGAGCGGTGGGTTGCCAACAGGGTCTTATTGTATGGATGCCTCCATACAACAAGATCGGGAGCAGCTGAGTGCTGCAAAAAGCAGCAAGAAATACCCCTGGCGAATGCAGCTGAGTCCTGCTTAGTGGTGTTAATAATAGCAGGAGATGGGGTAGCGCGGGGTGCTAAGAAAACACTCCCTTCTTTTTGAAATGCAGTGTTGGCAATCCTAAAACTCTTGGTACCCATGTGCCCAGTAGCCTCTTCTCCACCACTTATTTAACCTCTCCACCGGGTGCTGAATGGTTCAGGAGACAGGTATAAAGAGCCTTTCCCCAGGTCCCCAGCTCCCATCCAGCCCAGCCGGGTGCCAGTCGAGCTGTTCCCATCTGTCAGCTGTTCAGTGGCCTGGTCTCAGTCTGGTTTCCAGGGGACAAGTGTCCTCATCACAAAAGCCACCACCCAGGACTATGTCCCCATGCTGGCAGACTGGGGCCTGGAGACTGACTCCCCCACTGCCCCTCTTCAGGTGGTGGCTGGGTCACATGAGTGCTGGGAGCCAGGGAAATCTGGGTGTTGTCCTTATCTGCAGCTGGAGTCGTCCAGCCTCCAGGGCTGCTACCCCAGCACCTGTGGGGACAGAGAAGAGGCCTCTCCTCACCTCTGTCTGTTTCTCTCTCCCAGGATTGTAGCTGCCAGGCTGAACGGCTCCTTGGATTTCTTCTCTTTAGAAACCCATTCATCCTACAACCACCTGCAGTTCCGAGGTGAGCGAGCGCCTGGGAGGGAAAACGGCCCAGATCTGTAAAAGAATTCAGGTGCCAAACTCCCACTGATTTCAATGGCACTGAGATACCTCAGTACCTTCAAGGATCTGGGTCTGTGGCACTGATCCAACAGACAGAGCACTGGAGCGGGACTCGAGAGACACGAGTTCTGTTCCCAGCTCTGCCATGTGCCTCTGTGGCCCTTCCAACCCTTTGTCTGTCTTGTCCAGTTAGACTGTGAGCTTTTCGGACTAGAGCCTGTCTGTCCCTGGGAGTTTGTTCAGGGGCCCTGATCTCAGCTGGACCCTGGAGGTGTCACTGCTCTGGGATGACGAGCCAGCCCAGCCCCCTGCCAGTGCACGATAGTTCCCTCCACTTGGGAGTGGGCTGGTGGGGAGGGGAGCTGTGGTGGGGTGGATGGCCTCTGAACCGTAGCCGTTGGGGGCTGGATACTGCACAGTCTGTGCAGAGAGGTGAAGATCTGAACAGGTCATGGGCACAGCCCTTCCTTCCCGCAGGCAGGTCCCTGTGCTGGACCTGCCTGCTGGGTAATCCCAGGGCACTGGTCTCCAGCAGCAGATTTACTCAGAAGCGGCCACTGATTTGGGGGCCCACCTGGAGCTCTCCAGGCCTACCTTTCTGAGGTGCTGAGCACTGCAGCTTCCAATGGCCTCCACTGGAGCAATGGGTGCCCGGCTGTGCTGAAAATCAGACACCAGGCGTCTCAGGTTGGGCCTCCAAAATGGGGGCAGCCACCCTCCGTGGCCACTCTTGGGCGTGCTGGCCCATGCGTGGAAGGCCGCAGTGCCCACCACCCCTGCTGTGTGTGTGTTCCCCCAGGAACCCTGAGCAGGAGCAGCATCCCATCCTCCCCCATGTGCAGCAGCAATGACCTCATCATCTGCCAGCTGACCCACACAGTGCCCTGCGCCCATCAGAAGCCAATCACGGCACTGAAGGCTGCGGCCGGGCGGCTGGTGACAGGCAGCCAGGACCATACTCTGAAAGTAAGTGCCCCACTGCCGTGGCTCTCCCCAGCAGGCCATGGGCTGGCGGGGCAGGTGTGGGTAGGCTGTTAGTATGGGGCGGGGCTGTTAGCACATGGGCGTCTGTCATGGGGGTGATGGGTTGGTAGGCACACGTGTGTGGAGAGGAGTACACATGTGGGGGCATGTCCTTGTGTGGAGAGGAGTACACATAAGGGTGTGTCAATGTGCGGAGCACAGTACACATGAGGGGGCATGTCCATGTGTGACACAGAGTACACATGGGGGGGCGTGTCCATTGGTGGAGCAGAGTGCACATGTATGGGTCGTGTCTGTGCGGAGTGGAGTACACGTGTACGAGGCATATTCATGTGCAGACCGGTGTACACATGCAGGGGGACGTTTCTGTGTGGAGCGGAGTACATGTGTACCGGGTGTGTTCATGTGCGGAGGGGAGTACATGTGTATGGGGGCATGTCAGCAGCAGAGTACACACATCCAGGGCGTGTCTGTGTGCGGAGTGGAGTGCAGGTGCACGAGGCGTGTCCATGTGCAGAGTGGCATACATGTGTATGGGGCATGTCTGTGTGCGGAGCGGAGTACACGTTAGGGGCATGTCTGCATAGCAGAGTACACGTGTAGGGGGCGTGTCTGAATGGAGTACATGTGTACAGGGCATGTCCGTGTGTGGAGCCCCTTCCTCACCACCAGGTCCCTTCCCCATCTCCCCCCCTCTGTTTCACTGGCAGCATGGTGTTAACACGCCGGTTTGGCTTACTCCCTTGGTGCACTAGTGTCTTCACGGAGATCGCCCAGCGGAGGGAGCTCCAGGGTCTGGCGGTGATGTCAGCCTGGCGTCCCCCCTCGCCCTCAGTGACCCCCAAGGGCAGAGCGTTCTCCAGGCAGCATCTGGGTGCCAGGGGAGGCCAGAGGCAGAGCCGCAGCTGGCAGCTCTCATGGCCCAGGCCACATTTCTAGATAGACGCAGCAGGAGCCATGACCCAGGGGGTCAGCGAGGTGCTCTGGCCTGCAAACCCCCCTGGACCGGGGCCATGGGCAGAAGGGCAATGCCAGCGTCCACCTGCGGAATCTGGAGGGCAGTGGATTGGACTCATTCTGCCAAGCCAACTTGATCGGTGCACTGCCCGCACACGTACACTCCCCATACATGTCTCTGAACCACCCACCCCACTAGAGCAATAGGGCTCAGGCTGTGTTCTCACTCCCCTGCAGGTGTATCGGCTGGAAGATTCGTGCTGCTTGTTTACACTGCAGGGTCACTCAGGAGCAATCACAGCTGTGTATATAGACCAGGTACGACCCTGAGGCCTTGAATGGGGAGACCAGTGCTGTGCGCCTAGCTCGGGGCATGGGCAGGGTTCAGGGCCTCCCCTCAGTGGGCTCCGTTACGGCAAGCAGCCAGCTGGCGCGCTAGGAGATGAGGGTCAGGCTCACCCTCCCAGCCAGAGCACTGCTTGCTTCAGGCAGGGGATCCCTGTTCCTACAGGTGGCACTTTCTGGGTTGTTTGCCCTTCCCGTTGGGAGCTGGCTTGGCCCCGACTGGCTGGCAGGCTGGCAGGTGTGATGGGGGTGCAGCTCTGAGGGGGTCCTGGGCGGGGGACCAAATCCCTGGCGTAACGCTAACGAAGGCAGCGGCTCTGACATCAGAGAGTCACATCAAGATGAGTTTGGCCCAGTGGTGCCTTTTCTACCCCGCTGCGGGAAGTTCCGCCCCGACGGGAGTTGGCCTTCACCAAAGGGGGCAGACTGTTTAGCTGGGCTCATCTCCCTGGGAGCACCCCCAGGGCTGCCGTGTGTGGGGATGGGCACAGGCTGGACACCGTGCCAGGCCCTCTGCAGCCCGTCCGGGCCGGAGCTGTCTGCTGGAGGCCTGGCACGGTGACTTGCTGCAAACCTGGCTTTAACAACAGACGGTGTGCTTTGCAACCCCACAGTAACAAACAGGAGCCCCTCTGTCCCCCTCTGCTGGACCGGTCCTCCTCTGACCTGTAGGCAGTAAGGGGAATGTGCCAGACGCCAGCCTTGCCCCAGCAGTATGCGTTACGGGCCTAGCCACAGAGACCAGGGCTCTTTAAAGCCTAGGGGAGGGTGTTGCTCTGAGCACTGGGAGGCGCTTGGATGGGAACCCCGTTGTCCCGGGTAGGCCTGTGTGCGAGCCGTGCTGCGGTGCGCCCCTGCACTACCAGGGGACGGACGAAGGGGAGGGCCACCGCAGGGATCACTGCTCAATCTCTTGGCCCATGTCCTTGCAGACAATGGGGCTAGCGAGCGGGGGCCAGGACGGCGCTATCTGCCTTTGGGATGTGCTGACAGGAAGCAGGGTCAGTCACATGTACGCCCACCGCGGGGATGTCACCTCGCTGACCTGCACCACCTCCTGCGTGATCAGCAGTGGCTTGGATGACGTGATCAGCATCTGGGACCGAAGCTCCGGGATCAAACTCTATTCCATTCAGCAGGCAGGTGCAGGGCCCAGGCCCAGCCGGGAGCTGCAGACGCCCCGATCCGTGGGGAGCTTTGTGGGGCGTGTGTCTGCTGGGGGCGGGGTTAGTTCTGTGGTCAGATCGCTGCGGGGGCTTCCTTGTTCCAAGGGCAGAGGCTGCGCAAGCTCTGACAGGAGCTGGGAGTATCCAGGCCAGCCGCGCCTGCCTAGCCTGGCTCAGGCCCCTCACTGCCCCAGCTCCGACAGCGTTTGCCAGCCAGCAGGGTGCGGGAGGTAGGAGCTGAGGAGCCGTGCGGGCAGGGCAGGGCAGGACCTGCCCCAAGGCGGGGAGTGGAGGTGCATGGAGTCGGCTGTGGAGAGCCTGGACCCTGCCGTCGGCAGCAGAATCCCAGGTGCTGAAATGAGTCATATCCCCTCTCCCGTTCCCCCCCTCCCCCCCCGAGGCAGGGCAGTTCCCCCCATCGGGCAGAG
Organism: Lepidochelys olivacea; assembly: GCF_965140295.1. Classification (NCBI taxonomy): domain Eukaryota; kingdom Metazoa; phylum Chordata; order Testudines; family Cheloniidae; genus Lepidochelys; species Lepidochelys olivacea. The sequence continues at coordinate 267,267,719 of NC_140412.1, read as the reverse complement.
GAGATCTAAGACCAGACTAGGATGAACAGATGGAAATCAACCTTGTGGAGCTAGACCAAGGGACCTGCTCAAGGCCCCATGGGGAGGCCAGCAGGGCAGAATACTGAGGTCGGGTCTCAGGCCAGTTGCTGAATTCCAGACCAGGCTCCCCCAGCTCCCCCACTGCCCTTCAGCCCTGCCTGCAGCGCCCCCTACTGCTCCAGCACTTAGCCTGTAGGACGGGACAGCTGGGCCCAGCCCTGGGACTGACAAAGATGTGTCCGGCAGTGGCAGCCGAGAGGCCATGGGCACGTGGACACTCATCCCTGGAGGTGGCCCCTCCAGCGCAGGGGGATGCACTGATGGGGATAGCTGGGCCTGTCCTGGACCCGTGGCCCCGGGGCTCAATCCAGCACCTTTCCCACGCTGAGACCAGCTGTCCCTGGCTGCCAGGCGCTGTCTCTGAGGCTCTCCCCTCTGTTCCCGGCACAGGACCTGGGGTGCGGGGCTAGCCTGGGGGTGATCTCCGATAACCTGCTGGTGACGGGAGGCCAGGGCTGCGTCTCCTTCTGGGACATCGGCTACGGCGACCTGCTGCAGACCGTCTACTTGGGGAAGAGCAACGAGTCGCAGCCGGCCCGGCAGATCCTGGTGCTGGAGAACGCCGCCATCGTCTGCAACTTCGGCAGCGAACTCAGCCTGGTCTACGTGCCCTCGGTGCTGGAGAAACTGGACTGAGGGGGTGGAGCTGGGCCCTGCGGGCCACCGTATCTGAGTTCTGATTGGTTGGCGCCTAGGGTGGGAGGACAGGGCAGGAGCTCCAGGGGGGTTCCCAGGAGAGAGCCTGCTTCTCCATCCCTTCCTCCCCCTCCCCAGCTCCTTGGATCCCAGGCGCTCCCCCTGCAGCTGCCTGGGTGGGGCAGAGCCCTGCTCTGCCTGTGTCCCCCCCATCCGAGGCATCCTCCTGCCCTGCTCTTGCTCAGCAGGTCAGTTCTTCCCTTGGGGCTGCGGCTGAGCTCAGTGAGGATGGGACCCAGCTCATGGATCTGCAGTCCCCCGTGAGGCAGGAAGCTGGTGCTGTCACCAGCTGGAGGGATACCCTGGGGGAGCTGCCGCAATGGGGAATGTGTCTGGTGCTCGGTGCTGAGTGCCGGCAGCCCCGGCACATCCTTGGCTGCGTTGCACTGCAGGTGTCCAGAAAACCGAGGAGCAGTCTGTGGGATGGGGCTTAACAGAGCCTGGTATGTGCAGTGCTATGGGCTTGGGGAGCATGGGGGCCCAGTACCCATGGGGCTGAGACGGTAGAGAGGGGAACTCCTGCTACAGCTGGGGAGGGGGCTGCGGGGGGGGGGGGGAGCCTAGTGGTCTGATTGCAGGATGGGGAGCCTGGCCCTGCTGTGTCCAACACCTGGCTTGGCTGCTGCCTCCAGCAGGGGCCTGGGGCTCTCTGTGGGATGTTTCTGTAGCTGTGAAGCAGGTTAACCCTACCCTGCCCCCTGGAGACTGGAAAGCCTGGAGAGTGTAGCCCAGTGCTTGGTGGGGGGCGTTGCCCAGGTCAGCCACGGGGCCCTCCAGTGTGAGGAGAGGGAGTCCGTGCCGGCATTGCTCATAGGGTGGCCATAGCCCCACTGTGCGAGGTGCTGTACAGACACAGGTGCCAGGCCCTGGTTCCCCTCTACCGGCAAGGCCTGTGCCATGAAGGGCAGGGCAGGGGCCGCGTCTGTCCCCGTAAGGCAGGCCCTCGTTCAAATGAAATCCTGCCCATGGCCAACAGGCATTTCCCTGCAGTGAATAAGGGCAGCCTAGATCCTAGAGGGGATGGGCCTCAGCCCACCCCTTGTGTCCTGGCTGGCATTCAATGCCCACCACCCTTGTGCTTCTCCAGCTCTGCTTGCAGGTGCAGGTCCTGCCCAGGGAGGGGGGCTGGGGCCAGAGCCACCATCTGTGGGCAGGGGCTCGCTGGCCCTGGGGGGATCCCCTGCTCAGCTGGCTTGGGCTGTGACAGCGTGCACAACGGGCTGTGGGCAGGAGGGGTGTGTGTGTTAATTTACTGGCTGCTGTAGCTCAATCAGGCACCATTAATCAGCTCCTGCACTCACTTGGTCACAGAAGGGGGGCTGGGGCAGCGCTGGTGGCTGATTGGGCAGCGGGCGAAAGCAGAAGCTGACCACCAGCCCCCCTGTGTTAGCACTGGGCTCCGTCTCCCTGCCTCAGAACGAGAAGGGTGTATTCGGATCTGCCCTCAGCCCTGCCCCGGAGAGCCCTGTACGCCCACATCACGTGCCCTATTTATTGCTATGCTGTATATACTTATTTATTATGGTGGATGAGCTGCGGGCAGCCTGTAGCCCGTGGCCAGTGCTGCCTCAACTGCAGCAAATGCCGGCAGCTCCCTGCTGCTCTGGGGCACCAGGAGCCTGGTTCCAGGGCAGCCCAGAGCAGAGCCCCGGCATGAGCAGGGGGGCAGCTGAACCCTCTGGCTGCTGGCACAATAAAGGAGTGTACGTAGGGCAGGATATGCACACAGAGGCTGGGAACTGGCTCTTGGAACCCTCTGCCCCCACTCACCCCCCAAGTAAGTGGTTGGCTTTGTTGGAGGAGGGAGGCGGCACCATTGCCACCTGCTTGGGGGCCAGCCATTGAGATTTCCTGACCCCACAGGCAGGGCCCCTCCATGCAGACACCAGACGGGCTGTGAAGCCCTCTCCAGGGGAGATGACACCGGGAGCATGGCTGCAGGTCCAACAGCCAGCATGTGCAGTGGGACCAAGCAGGGCTTTTCCATCGCTGCTGTTGGGGCAGTTTCCCGCATGGGACCCGTGGTGCTGGGAGCCCAGCTCTGGCCTGATCAGGTCATTGAGGAAATGAGCCTATGGCACAAGCTGAGGTCTGTGTTGTCGTCGTCCGTGTTCCCATTCCACACACCACCACCACCACCACCCCCCCGCGCGCACCTCGAGCCCTGGAAAAAGCACCAGCCCCAGGGAGCCTGAACCTACCTCAGGCATGCATATAGGAGTCTCCAGCACCCGAGCTGGTTTCCCTGGGCATGGGAGAAGGCACCTGCCCAGGCCACGGAGCCAAGTGCAGGGGAACAGGCACCACTTCCATCCTCAATGCCAGTGTTGGGGTGGCAGAGGGGTTCCCCAGGGCCGTCTCCTGACTTGCTCGCCAGCCTAGCGTCTGCTCTGGTGAAAGCCTGGCCTGTGGTGACCACAGTGTGTGAACACCTTGCGCTGGAGGAAGGGAATGGGAGGCTGTGTGGGGGGAAACCAGGCTTGGCAAGCCACGTGGCCAGTCCTTGTGAGGCCCTTGGCCAGTAGCTGGGGGAAGCCCTAGAGGTGAGGAGCCCAAAGGGTTTATTTCAATCTATATGTTTCATTGACAGCAGGACGTGCTGCTCGAGTGCCTGTTCACATGTGCTGTAAGTCTGTGCCTGTGGCAACCCACTGGATGGCCCAGACCTTATGAGCCCCAAGGCTGAGTCCTGCTGAGAACTAATCTCTCGCCTGCCTCAGCAGTGGGGCAGGTGAGCTGAGGGCCCAGACAAGGCTGTGGCTCTGGTGGGACCTGCAGTATGGGAGTGGGCTGGCCCCTGAAAGTCCAGCCACTGCTGCAAGCAGCTTGTGGGGCGGGGGGGGGGTGGGTGGGTGTCCTGCCCCTGGGGCGTGTGCTCACTTGCTGATGCCCTGGCTGTGTCTGTCCTGCCTCGGGTGGCCTTAGCCCTGCTGTACGCTTTGTACTGTACAGTGGAAGCTTTTTTGTACCAGATTGTGTTTTATAACCTGTACAAAGACACATTAAACCGAACTAACCAACCCCTCTGGCTCTGCCTGCTCCCTGCGGCCAGCTGGCAGCGCCGGCTTCTGCACTGTGCCGGGGCACACGCAGCACCGTGCTGCCTGGGGCCTGGTAGGGAGCCGCTCTCTGCTGGTGAAACGTAGCTACAGCTTTGCCCGTGCGCAAAGCATGGCCAGAGGCTGGCTCTGAGGCACCAGCCCGCGCCGTGGGCAGCCCAACACGCAGGGAATCGCCACTGCAATGGGTCCCATGAGTTCCTGCATTGCACTAGCTCAGTGCCACCACCCTGCCAACACGGCAGAGGGACGGGGGTGCTGGATGAGTGCCTGGCCTTGCGCCCTGTGCTGCTGCATGGCCCCCCCCCCACTGCTGTGATGGCACCTCCCCAGTGACCAGACAACGGCCCCATCACTACAGATTAACAGAGTCCCTTTTGACCTAGGCTTTTACTCATAAGAACAGTCATCCTGGGGCAGCCCAAGGGGCCAGCTACTTCTGGCAGGCAGAGCCTTAGAACACCCAGACCCTGGGCTTGTGTCCCTGATCATTGTGGCTGATAGCCGTCCATGGACCTAGCCTCCATGGCCTGCTCATTCTTTCTTAAGCATTAGTGTTGTTTTGGCCTTCACACCATCCCCTGGCAAGGAGTTCCACAGGTTCCCTGCCTGTTGCATGAAGTGCTTCCTTTTGTTTGTTTTAAACCTGCTGCCTATTAATTTAATTGGGGGACCCCCTGATGCTTGAGTTACCTGAAGGGGTAAATAACACGTCCCTAACCACTTTCTCCACACCCATCATGACTTTATAGACCTCTGTCATGTCTCTCCTTAGGGGGCACGTCTATAAGCTGACCGAGCCCAGGTTTTGTAATCACACCTGCTAAGGGAGCTGGTCCATGCCCCTAGTCAGCTTTGTTGTGCTGGCCCCTTTTGAATGCTACTGGATCTGAGCTGTGGCAACCAGCGCGGCACCCAGGATTCAAGGGGTAGGCGTACCACGGAGTTATAGTGGGGTAGTATATTGTCTGGCTTTATTAGCTCTTTCCACATTGTTCTCCAAGAACGATCCCTGCTGACACCACCGGCCTTTTCTGGAGCGGTAACGGCTGATTTAGAGCCCATCTGTTCCAGCCATCGTTGGGACTGTTTGCCGATGTGCACTACTTTGCCTCTATCAGCGTGGAATTTCAGCTGCCATTTTGTCACCCAGGCCCATGCCACCAATTTGTAACGCTCCTGCCAGCTTTGGACTTTAGCTTGAATAATCTTGTATCCACTGCAAATTTTGCCACCTCACTGGGCGCCCCCCTTTTCCAGTTCTTGTTGAATACGCTGACGAGCCCCTGCTATTTACCACACACCTGCTAGCCCTGCAGAAAACACAGTCACGCCGGTGTGAGCCGGACGGCTCTGGTGCACCCCAACCAGATGCTTTACCTAGTTCCCACCACGTCTATCTGGGCAAGTGGGGCTGGATGGGGGCTAAGTACCTCGCGTGAACCATGAGCAGGAAATAAGGGCGCTGGGATTCCAATCCCCAGAGGCTCTCCCCTCAGCACGGCAGCTCTGGGAGACCCAAGACCCAGCTGCAGGACTGCACTGCACATGGACTAGACCCATTGCTTCAGTCCGTCTGCAGCTGAGCTCTGGGGAGTGGGTGATTTAGCACTTCCGAAAGCCTGCCAGCCCCCCAGCAGGCTGCTCCCAGAACAAGCCCAGCACACGCTGTGGCAGCTTCCCTGCCAGGTCCCTGGGGGAAGGCCCGGGAAAGGTGAGCTCAGACTCCAGCCCCATTGGGCTAGAAAAGCTCACACAGGCAGTCCAACAGGAAAGGGGGGAGGGGTTCCATGCCACAGCCATTTCCCAGCTTGGCCATGGCACAGGATTCCCCCACCCCCCATCTCCAGCAGGGTTTAAGTCAGGTCCACAACGCCCCTGCGGCCCAGAGCAAATCATCCATTTATTGGAGTAGCAAAGAGCTGAAAAAGTCAGTTCTAATTACAGAGTCAGATCAGAACATGGAGACGGACAATGTTACATTTGTACAAAAGCAGAGGAACCGAGCGCGCCAGCGGGGGCCGTGCGCCGTGGCCATTTCTGCCCAGGCCGCCGGAGGCAGGGCCCAGCGCTGAAGCCTGGGGGGGCTGTACAGTATGAAATTCAGGCCAGACGCAGGGGGAAACTACTTACCGAAGCAATCGAGGTCCCACCCCAACCCCCGCAGCAATGGGTGCTCCCAGGGCTTGCTAAGGACATGGCTGACCAGGTCTCCTGCTTCTGTCAGCCCCACAGCTTAACACAGAACAAGCCCTTCTCCCCAGGCAGCAGCGGGCCACCCGCTCCTAGGCCCAGGAGAGGCCAACCCAGCGGCTGGGATGTTGCCTGCCCCCCCGAGACAGTCACTGGCTCTGTAGGACAGCCCCAGGGGGTGGACACTGACTCCACTTCCATGCACGGCCTGCGCCCCTCCACGCCCAGCGGCTGGAGAGCTCGGGGAGAGGTGCAGAGAATCAAAGCGACTGCAGACACAAGGAACGACCCATCACCGCTCTACTGTACTCTCTCCTCCCCCTGGGACAGGGGCCTTGGGGCTTTTCACCCTCCCCAGCCCTGCTGCCAGCAAATCAAGCCCCCTGGAACACGGGGCCCTGCTGAGTAAGCCTGCCTCAGCCGCCCACCCCAAGCCCAGGGCTTGTGCCACCCCGGCTGGGGTTACCCGGCTCTAGGTGCCCTCGACCTGCAGGTTACCCCAGGCTGAGAGCGCAAGGCCCAGCCCCTGCTCTCGCTGTACCAACCCCCTGCAGTTGTCCGACCAGGCCAGGCGACAGGCCCCAGCTCAGCTCAGGCCGAGGGGGCACCCCAGGCACCCAGTCCCAGGAGAAGCACTGAGGGAGGGGTCACCGCATGGTTCGGGCAGGGCTGGCAGCGGTGCCCGGGGCCAGCTGGGCACACGCAGTGCCGTAAGCACAGCCGCCAGCAGCTGCCCCCAGCCGTGCGGTGCTGGGCAGGGGCATTAAGGCTTTAGGCTGGTCCAGGGGGTTTCAAGGCCCCCCAGACACTAAAACCCTCATGTAAACTGCTGCCACATGGGAGGGAGGGGGGGAAGGGAGAGAACGACTGAGGCCAAGGGGGGCTGGAATTGCTCACTCTTCCCCAGCGCCGGAGCAAGAAGGGAGGGGGGCAATTGGGCCCCGTGAGGGGCAGGGAGCCACGCTGCAGCCAGCGAGCCGGGTGTGTCTCCAGGCAGGCGCCTGGGACAGCTTTAGGGCTTCACCACGGCCACCCCTCAGCACTTGCCCTCCCTGCCAAAGGCTGCCCCAGGACCCGTGGGGGTGGGGGCTTCCCGGGGGGCTCTCAGCCAGCAGCCCTCCATGGGGGCTCCTGCAGGAGCTTCCAAGGGCTGCGAGCTGAGGGGTCCTGCCTGGAGAGCGGCCAGCGTTCTCCACGCCGCAGGGGCGGAGGCTCCTTCCCCTGGGGGCTGTGAACGGAAGAGCCGGGGGTATTGCAGGGCCCCCCCCAAACCCCCAGGCAGGAGCAGCAGCAAGGGGGCCTTCTCTCTCTGCTGGACCAAGGCCAGGTCTCCGCCAGGAGGTGCTTGGGGACAAGCAGCAGCCCTGGCTTAGGCCGCAGAACAGCTGGGCTGGAGGGGCTGGGAAGGGAAGGGAAGGCTGGCTCTCCATGCTGCGGGGGTCACCCTGGGCTAGCTGCCGGGGGGCCCAGGCAGTGAGTGTGGCACAGGCTTGTAGTGCTGTGTGCGCATTTCGCAGCCCTCCCAGAAGCCCAGGACTGAGTGGGGACAAGGGCTGTGGTCCAACACCCCAGATTCCAGCCACCACACTGGGGGGGCTCCCCCCAGTCCTCTTAGGGGCAACAGAAGGGGCATGCTGGCATGGCCAGGGAGGGGCTGTGCGTGCCATGTCCCCAGAGCCGAGCCAGGCCAGGCCCGGCCCCCTGGCTCAGGTTTTATTGAGTGTCCACAGTGGGTCCAGCATGCTGAGGGGGTCGTCGCTAGGCCGGGGCCCCCGCAGCCCCTCCCCATTCTGGGGCTGCAGGAAGCTCTGCTTGCTCATCCGTGGCTTGCCCTTCAGGGAGCTGTCCAAGGAGAAGGCCTCAGGGGTCAGCGACGCCAGGAGCTCCAGCGAGGAAGAGGAAGGAGCCAGGCTTGTGGCTGAAGGCTCCCTGCTGGGTCTCTCCTCTACATGGTTGCTGCTTTCGGCTTCAGGGAGTGGCACAGGCATGGTGGGGGCGGAGTGGGCAGGGGGCAGCTCAGCACTGGTTGGGGGTACGGGCTCCGTCAGGCTGGGCTGGGCGACACTGTCGGGTGCTGCAGGAACCGCCCCTGGGCTCACAGCTTCGGGCGCTGCTGCTGGCTCGGGCAGCTGCCAGTTTGGGGGAGGCTCCGGGCTGCCACCAGGGGGCTTGATGCTCAGCTTGGCGATAGTGGCCTGGATGGAGCTGATGGGCATGTCCCCGCCCAGCACCAGGTCCTGCGGGTCCTGATGCAGGTACAGCTGGAAGAGAAGTGAGAAGGTGGGCCCAGGCACTTCCTTCAGACAGGCCCAGCCCACCACCCGCCGCCCCTGCCCCACTCCTCTCAGCATGGATCAGCCGCCAGAGCCAGCCCCGGAGCCATAGCAGAGGCTGCTGAGCCTGGCGCCAGACAAGCGGAGCCTGCAGGGGGGGTGTCTCCAGAGCCCCGCTCTGCCACCGCCTGGGAGCGCGGGTACCCACCTTCTGGGTGGCACTGCTGGGGGCTTTGCTGGGGGCCGGCGTGGTGACCCCGTGTCTCTGCAGCACCTGCTCAGCGTGCTTGAGGACAGCTTCATAGCAGAACTTGAGATGCAGCTGGAAGAGAAGCAGCCGGCGAGGGCCCTTGAGCCAAAAGCTGACGAAGGCCCAGGCGCCAGGAACTGCCAGAGCCGACTCTGCCCTTCGAAGTGCGTCAGGGCACTGCCGTGCCCACTGCCTGGCCCCCCCGCCCTCCCAGCTCGTTACCTTCTCCTGCAGCATATGCTTCCTCTGCTGGCGCATCCTCTTCACCAGCCGGGCCAGGTCGGGGATGCTGTTCCCGGCCTCCACCTCCTGCACGGCCGCGTACATCAGGCAGAAGGCGCCGGTGCGCCCCACCCCGGAGCTGGTGGGAAGAGAGCGCCCAGGGGCCATGACCGGGGACCCTGCCGAAGCCCAGGCAAGCCGGAAGTCCCTGGCCCCTTACCCAGCACTGCATCGTGGGTAGAGGGTCCCTCTCCCCAGGGGCCAGGGGCTCTGGGAGTCCTCTGCCCCGCACAGCAGGGCTGCAGTCTGGCTTGGGAACTCCTGGGGAAAGGGCCAGCCCTGCGGTCTCCCAGCAACGCGCTAGCTTTCTACGCTGGGCTCCTCCTCTGGCCCGGGAGGGAGGCTTGCTCCAAATGGGCAGGGTGCCCGCCCTGCTCCCATGCCCCGGCAGGAGGGGAGACCTGGTGCCCGCGCGGGTCGCTGCTTTGGGCCTTACGCTGGGCCAGGCAGCTGCAGCGACTGGCTCGCTAGCTGGGGCTGGGCGGCGAACCCGGCCCCGGGAGGGCTGCCTTACCTGCAGTGGACCACGATGGGGGTGTGCAGGGGGCGCTGGTGTAGATAGTGCCCGTGTACGTCCTGGATGAACCGCAGCAGGGTCCCCTTGCTGTCGGGCAGGCCCCTGCAGGAGGAAGGGGGGAGCTGCTGGCGAGTGGGCGAGGACCTGCCGTGCCCAGTGCCAAGCCATGCGGGGGAGGGCTTCCACCCCCAGCCTGGGAGGTGCCACGCGTCTCCCGGTGGCACAGGGCCTGATTTCCCCTCCCCCCTAGGGGCCTGGTAGGGCATAGGGTGCCGCTGGTGAGGAGATCTCCCCTCAGTGCCACCACACAGGGCCCTGGGGGGCACCAGCTGGGCTCCCAGGGCTCCACAGCCAGGCTGGGAGGGAACAGAAGCTCTGCCCTAAGAGAGCGCCTGCAGCCCAGCCCAGCCCCCCGGGGTGGGAAGTTCTGATCCAGTCGGCTGGGTTCTTCCCCCAGGGCCCTGACCCCCTTCTCCAGCCCCCCAGACAGGCCCCCGCCCCACGGCACATACAGCTCTGGCCAGGCCGTGAACTGCAGGTGGATGACAGTGCGCTTCAGGCTCTGGTCGCGGAACTGGAGGGTGATCATCCTCTCCACGTGCGTCGGGGCGACCTTCAGGCTGGTGAGCACCAAGGTGATGGGGCCCTGCACCATGGGCTGGCCCCGCTCCAGCGGGAAGTACCGCACCACCTTCTGCTGCGGGGCGAGAGACCGGGCTCAGCACGCGGCGAACAGAGCCCAGGAGCACAACACAAGGAGTGGAGCCCTGTCCCCCAGCCCAGAGCCACCCCCCCACCTCCTGGCCCCAGCCCAGAACAACGCCAGGGCCTGAGCCACTGGCCCCGCCCCCCCGGCCCCAGCCCAGAACACAACTCCTGCCCCAGGCTCCGGGGCACAGACCAACGAACTGCTCAGAGGAACTGGCAACGCAGAGGGCCCACCAGCAGGCTCCATGCCAACACCCAGCCAGAACTGGCCAGGAGCTCAGCTTTCAAGTGAGACCGTCCCTACCTTGGCTGGCACCCTGGCTGGCCGGAAGGACCTCCAGAAGTCATCAAGCCCACCCCACCATGCTGAGGCAGGACCAAGTAAACCTGGACCATCCCTGCCGGGGACCCACCACCTCCCTGGGAAGCCTGATCCAGAGTGTAACGACCCTGTTCGTTCAAAAGCTTTCTTTAAGACCCAGCCTACAGCTCCCTTGTCTCAAGCAAGTGGGCACAGAGAACTATTGATCACCGTCCACTTTACCCCCCTGCCCCCCTTCATGGAAGCTGCCAGGTGAGAATGTCCTGCCCTGAGGAGCTCCTGGAGATCCTACCTTCTCTAGTTCCTGCTCCGAGACCAGCATGACTAGGAGGGAGACCTTCTGTTCGTAGATCATCAGCCAAAAGTCAGAGGCCGTCCCCACCAACGGGGCCTGGGTGGCGATGATGGTGGGGCAGTAGGAGGACAGGTCCTCCACCTTGCTGGCATTGATGTAGTCGTCCTTGCCAGACTGCAGAACGATGCGGTTCTTGTCGTAGGGCATGATGTCCTGGTGGCGGTTTTTCATGGAGTAGCAGCGGGCGATGGCGATGGACAGCTGCCGGGCATCCCTCTCCTGGGCATCCTGGAGCTCCTTCCAGATGCCATCCAGCTCGGGGACGCTCCCAGGGACAGGCCTCTCCAGACTGGCCACCACGCCTCGGAACCGATCCAGCTCGGAAAGCAGCCTCATGATATGCTCAGGCTTCTCGTACGGGTCGTTCTCGATTAGCTGAACGGCCTTGGGTTTCTGCCCCTCCTTGGCATCTGCCTTGGTGGGCTGCAGCAGCGGCTGGTTCACCGCCGTCTTGGAGCCCCCGTGCTGGCTCTCGGGGCTTGAAGACAGGAGATCATCTGTGGAAGAGCTCTGCCGGTGGAACTGGACCTCAGCAGGGCCCTGTGCCAGCGGGGCCGCACCGGGGGTGAGTGATGGGGGGGGTCGCTGTGGCAGGGAAGGGGCGCCAGGCACAGAGGAAGGCAAGATGGCTGGAGGCTGGATAGCTAGGGATGGCTGGGGGGATGGCGCCGGTGAAGGGATGGCAGGACCCGGGACAATAACGCCGCCTTGCATCTGGCTCAGAACAGGACTGGGGGAAGATGGGACATGGTGAGGGCCGGACTGACTCGAAGACGGGGGCTGGGGACCAGCCAGTGGCATGGCGGAGCCAGGCGGCATCTGGTTTGTAGGGGGCCCTGGATGGCAGGCAGAAGGGGCAGGACAGTAGGGCATTGCAGAGACCACTTGAGCTGAGGAGCCGGCTGGCATGGGCTGCATGCCTGCCAGCGAGGGGTGAGGGTGGAGCTGCTGAGCCGGGGCCAGCATAGCGGCTGGGAGGCTTTGAGCCCGTGGGGGAGGCCCGCGGGGCATAGCTGCAGGGAAGGAGTGAGGGGGGTTGTCCTGAGAAGGAAGCGGATAGAGCTGTGTTCTCAGCTGGCCATGGATCTGGGCAGGGCTGGGAGGCTGGGGAGAAACGTGCGCCAGCCCCGAATGCTGGCCAGGGAACTGGGCCGGGAACTGGGCCTGCGGCTGGTACATGGGCAGGGGCTGGACCTGGGCCTGAGGCAGGTATTGCTGCTGTTGGAAGCTCGGAGGGGGCGGCCCCGCTGGGAATGGGGGCTGGGGCTGCTGGCCGAATGGCTGGACGCCGCCTTGGGTGTAGGGGAACTGGGCAGGCAGGCCGAGGAAGCCGCCCTGAGGAGGGAGCCCTGGCGGCTGGTTGGTGAGCCGCGGGGGCATGGGCCCGCCCACGGCCCTGGGCGCAGTGTAGCTGGAAATGGGCGCCTGGATGCTGTCGACAGTTGTGGTGGCCGGGCGGACCCCAAGGGGGTGAGGAGGGCCGTCGCTGCCTCCTGGGGCCTGGCCACTGAACCGGGGGGGCTGGGGTGGGCCCATGGCTGTGGGGAGGCCGCCTGGCAGAGCCCCACAGGAGGAGACAGGCTGCCCCATCCTGTAGGTGGCATTGGGGGCAATAGGAGCTGGAGCAGAGCCAGGCATGGGCACATGCTGGGGGGAGGATCTCTGGGGAGGCACCTGGGTGCCTGCGTAGCCGGGCTGAATGGGGGCAGGGGCGGGGCTGGGGTGCCCAGGGCCTCTCCTCAGGGTGCCAGCCGGGTAGAGCTGAGGGCTGGGCGACGGGGCAGAACTTGGAGGTCTGTGGGGCTGCATCGCCTGGGATGGCAGCACAGGGGGCCCGCTGTAGGTCTGCGGGGGGAAGGGGCCTTGCAGAGGGCTCCCAGGGGCACCTTGCGGGGGGGTCGCCAGCCTGCCGGGGAAGTAGTGTCCCGGCAGAGGCGCCAAAGCACTGAACTGAGCAGGGTTAAAGGGAATGCCAGGCTGGGCTGCCATTGGCCGCTGTAGCGGAGCGTTGGCTGTCCGGGCGCCGGCCGGAAAAGCCTCCGGGCCTGGGGGCCTCACGCCACCGCTGCTGAAGGCCGGGTTGATGGAGAAGGCAGCCATGGCGTCCGCAGGCAGCCTGGTGAGATGCGCTGCCAGCACGTCGGGGGGCAAGCTCCGGAGCTCTTCCGGCAGGTCGGCCAGCGAGAGGGAGCCCAGCTGCTGCAGGTCTGCCCCGTCCAGACTGGCTGCGAGGTCCAGGTCCCGCTCAGAGGCCTTCTTCTGCAGGGCCGGTTTGGGAGCAGTGGGCCTTGGAGGTGGCTTCTTTTTCATTTCTCTGCCAAAGCAAGAGCAGGCACGTGAGGAAAACCCAGCTCCCTGGCGCCGGTGCCTTGAACGGAGAGGCTTTGCGCTCCCTGACCCACCAGCCCAGCTCTAAGGGCCGGCGTCATGGGCGCTGGCAGAAGGTACCTCCAGCCTCTCCTGCAGGGACCCCCCGTGGGAGCGGGGAGGGGAGAGGGGTTTGGGCTCTATTGCTGAGTCAGCCAACAGCAGTGGTGGATTCTGCACCCTTGACACCCAGCTGCGGCCCTAAGGAATGGGCTGAGGCTTCCATCCTGCACGTCCGATTTCATCCCCAGGCGCCGTCGTGTCGCTGTTGGGGCTCTCTTGTGCCACTCGGTCTCTGCACCGCTCCTAGTCACCCTCCCATGCTAGGGGACTTGGGGGAGCCTGAAACACCCCAACGTTCGGGTTCTCAGCGCTACGGCATGCCCAGCCCCCCCACAGAGAAACATGAACATGGCGAACGAGCTGACCACTGCAGACACAAGGAGTAGCAGAACCCACCCCGCAAGGTGGGCCGGATGTGGGGCAGTGACCTACCTTTCCAGGACCTGCTGCCGGCTTGCTTCAGATGTTTGGCAGGCCACTCGGGCCTTCTCCAGGAGCTTGGCTGCTTTGCTCTCCAGATCCGCATAGAAATCTTTCCCTTCCTGAGACTTCTTCATCAGGTCTTCATAAGCTTCATAGGAGGCCACCAGTGTCTGCAGCGTGGTGTTCCACCTGGGAGAGTCAATGCAGGGTATGCAGTGGGGGGCGATATTAACAGAGCAGTCCTGGAAACCTGGGTGATTGTGGGGGTGGGGGTTGAGAGCAAGGCTCACTGGCCTCTATGCGCCCCACCCCTGAAGTTGGTTTGTTTACACCCCAGCCATGGCACCAGCACATTCCAAATCAGGGACCCGGCCCATGGGGGGCCCAGGTTTCCTCTCCTCCACTGACAGCCCCGGGGGACCACTCCTCTGGTTTATAGCTGAACCAGCCTCAAAGCAGTCAGTCAAACACTAGGGCCTGCAGGGGGGCAGCCTATGGGCGCCTTGGGGTTAGCGCCATGGGGCACGGCAGGCAAAGTCAGCAGCAAGCACCACAGGCCCAGCTGGGATGTGGATCTCTGCACAAGAAGAGCGGAGGGGCTGGCGAGGCCCGCAGACCCCACCCCTCTGGCCGCGCCAGCCAAGAGGTGCTGGGGCACACAGAGTGAGCGGCTGGCTTCGGGCTAGCGGGGGGGTATTCCCCACCGGAGACCGGGAGATGGCAGACCCTGGCCGAGGGCTGGGCTCGTTTTACACAGCACAGGGCCAGCGCTGCACGCGAGGAGCGGACTCTGCTGCAGCGACCGCCACTGCCCCCTGCGGGCGACGCCATGCTTCCCGCCCACTCACTTGTGCTCCACCTCAGCCAGGACCTTCCGCACTGCCGCATACTTGACATTGGCGTCCGTCAAGGCCTTCAGGACGTTCTCCTGGGCCGCCAGGTTCTGCTCCAGATACACCTTGATCTGGTCGTACTTCTTCAGCTGCTCGTCGAAGAGCTTCTGTCAGGGGCGAGAGGAGCACGCTAGGGTCAGCGGGAGAGCCGGGCTGAGTGCGAGGCTGGGGAGCTCAGCGGGGAACCCCACAAGCTGAGTGCGGGGAGGGCTGGGGCCAACTGAGAGCGGCAGGAAGCGGCCGCGATAGGAGCAGGATACCTAGCAGGGCGGAGCAAGGCCCTTTGTATGACTGGGGGGACCGCAGTCGCCACCATCAGCTCTGACCAGAGATACTAGCGCACTAGGAGTGCGGAGAGCAGCGGAAATGGCCCAGGAGATCACTCCTCTCCAAAGGGGATGTGACCACGGCCAGCAGGCAGGGACAGGGAGGAACAGCGAGGGGGGGAGGGGGAGTCTGTTTGGAACGTAACAGGCTCAGCTCAGTCCCAGGCGAGGCAGCAGCTCGGCACTCTGCCCCGGGCCTCACCCTCATCTCCGAGTGGTCGGTCGTCACTAAGGAGGTGGTGATGTCGTCCTTCTGGATCATCTCACGGAGCTGCTGCTCCAAGGACATCCGCTGGTCCTTCATCTCCTGCACTTTGGACAGGATCCGCTTCAAGTTCTGCAGCACCTGCTTGTCGTCTGAGGGAGGAAGGAGAAAGCCATCACCACCTGGGGGCGCTCCCCAAGCCACTGAGGAGCCTGCTCTGTACAGGCTCCATACTGTGGTCACCCAGCTCACCTAGCTACAGCCACCCCCCGGGAAAACGATCCCTCGGACAGGCAGGTACCGCTCCTGTTGGTGCCAGTGGAACCTGACCCCCTGCTCCAGGGCTAAATTTGGCCCTTGCTCAAGACACGCTGTGGGTCCAGAAGCCAAGCGGGCCTCCTGCCTCCTACAGCCCCCCCAGGAAGTCTCCAGCTGACATTCAGAGGACTGGCGATGGAGAGGCACCACCGAACCCAGCCTGCTCACCCAGCCCTGAAGCAAGACAGGATGAGCAAGCTGCTGGCGTCAGATCAGACTCCGCCCCGGGGAGCAGCTCCGGGGTCTCAGCCAGAGCAAGGGTGTGACATTAGCTGGAGGCATTCTGCCCTTTACACTCCACCCATCACCCACAGATCTGATCCTCTGCCCTGTCACTATTAATCTAAGCCATGCAGCAGGCAGCATGCCATGCTCAGCAGTGCTAATTGGCCAGTTAATACTAGGCCCCTGCAACCATTTAACCGAGTTGCCTGGAGGTTCTCGCAGCACTGCAAGTCTCAGCTGTCTCTCTAGCCACCTGGGAGCTGGGGTGCATCTGTCTGTCTGTGTTCCAGAGCTCGGAGCCTCGGTAGGTCAGAAATTTCACCTGGAGTCTAGACCCAACCTGCCTCCTGATCCAGCCTGTGTCCCCCATCACTAGCTCTTTATCTGACCCCACAGGCTGGGAACCAGCAGAGCACTGCAGAGGGACCCAGCTGGAGCCCAAAGCATGGGAGGGACAAGGCCAAGAGGGAAGGCACTGGCTTGGGGCCCACAGCAGGAGCAGATTCATTCTTCTGGGGCAGCGAGAGACAGGGAAGACCAAGGAAGGAGAATAGCCTGGATCTCAGCATTAATGCCTCCAGGCCAGCGAGCCGGCACAGCTCAGCCCCAGCCAGAGCTCTCCGAGGGAGGGGCGAGGCTCGGGGTGCCATGGCGCTGGGTGCTCACCTTCCGTCAAGGCCGGCGCAGGCAAGGCAGTCCGCACCTGCTCCAAGGGCCCGCTCAGCAGTCGCAGGTTGCTGATGTGCAGGTTCATGGCTTTGTGCAGCTCCGTGTTGGTGAAACTGGCCTTCTCGTGCACCTCCATGTACTTGGCCCACTCTTTGCTGACCTCAGCCAGCCCCGGGGAAGGGCTAGGAGGAGAACCCGGCTTGCCAAGCAACTCCTGCAGCTTCTGGTCCTGCAGCTCATCATCATCCAGGAGGTCCCTGATCTCCTTCAGAGAGGCCTCCACGTCGGTGAAGACTCCCGAAAGCACTGGAGGGGCAGAGACCCAGAGGCATTAGGACACTGGAGGTGTTTCCAGCAAGGCTGGGCAAGGCCCCGGAGAACGACTGGAGACTGAGCCGGCTCCACCTAGGGCCCAGTGCTAGGACAGGTGCAGCGAATGGCCTCGTTTGTCCCAGTGAAATTAGCGAGCTTCACCAGCATACCGGGGGAGGCAGAGGCAGAGACAGGAGGTGGCTTGTCAATCAGGGCAGGGAATAGAGCCCAGGAGTCAGATCCCCAGCCTCCAGGAAGACCCCTTTGCCATGACTCACTGGCCTTTCCTCCGTTGCGGATTCCCCCAGACACACGCCATCGGATCTTACCCTGCATGGACTGAACCAGGTTCTTCACTGTGTCTGGCCGCACACTGAGTGCGGCGCATTTCTCCATCAGGATGGGGGGAATGTGGTTGTACATTTCCAGGTTATCCACCGTCTCAGGGTCCAGCTGCATGGAGTCCATGAACTGGCTGTAGACAGAAAGCAGAGCCCTCTGAGCAGCAGGAGAACCCTTCCCAGACACAGCCCTGGGGATGGGAGCATTTGCAGACGCTGGAGCCAGTTTCTTGGCAGTGGGATCATGGTTCTCAGAAATGAGAAACTGGAAGGATCCCAAAGGGCTTTACAGAACGCACACCCATGGTCACCTCCGCCAGCACGGAAACACAGCCACCTCTGGGGAGGAGCACGACAGCACACACTGCATGACACAGTGCAGGACAGGAAGTGAAGGTGAGCACCACACAGACAAACAAAACTACAGGGTGAATCCAGGGAGACAAAATGTAATAACCCAAATTGGAACCGGGCCTGAACCCAGGGTTAATACCCTAGCTATTGGGAATGGGCCATGGGAACTGTGGGGTCCACCAGTGCCTTGGTTTCCAGATCTTCCCAAAGGAGAGCTCCAGCAGCACAGCGCCCTCTAGGGCACTGGCTCAGTACTGACTCAGGAAAGGGCAGCATGTACCGAATTGCCTGCCCCATTTCCTTCAGTGCCTTGGGTCACCCTTGGAGACCTGCCGTCCCACCACACCAGGTCAGGGGAGGCACTATTGCTGAGAGGTGACCTTGCACTGGGCCATGGCTGAAGGGAGCAGAGCTCACTTCCCATCAGCTGGGATGGGGAAACGCAGAACAGCGAGGCAATGGGGGACCCCCGCACTGTCGGGTGTGCACTGGCCAGGGACCAACTCCATCCACACCAGCGAGGAAAACCCCACACGCTAGCGCAGTCTCAGAGCACACATACTCCAGGACTTCATTCTTGGCCTCGATCTTCGCCATCACTTCTCTCAGCAGCTTGGCCTTCTCCTCACTAGGACAGACGAGAGAAAACCCCTCAGCACCCAGACCAACCAAGGTACTTACAATCACTGGGCCCTATGCTGCGTACCCTGTTCAGGACTCGAACCTTCCTCAGGCACTCCAGGAGCAGGCTGAGCCGGCCCTATGGCTAGCCAGGGGCTAGCACTGCCCTGTTCCAGCAGCTCCCGGAGAGCCAGGCTGGAAGAAGCGAGCAGGTGAGAGCCGAGGAAGAAACACTCAGGACTGGAGACACTGGAAGGGCCCTTTCAGGCAGGCACAGCCGAGTGTCCAGTTTCGGCTGCTCCCCTACAAGGTGCTGGGGACCCAGCCCCTGGTGGGGAGGGGGTGGGGGGTTCTGATTTGTTTGGGGAGGTCTCAGGTGAGTTCAGCCTCCTGCAGTTCCCATTCACCTCGGCGTGCTGAGTGCTGGACACGTCCTCACCAGAGCCACAAGCCCCTGCTCGAGAGAGATCGCCACATTTCTGGCAGGGAATCACTGGACCCAGCTTCCTGGCCCCTGAGGCAGGATCCACACCCTCCCGTTACTGAGCGCACAGATGCCCCGGGGCTGCCTCGAGAAGTACTTGCTATGGAGATCCCCTCCACTCACCTGTACAGCGAAGATGCCTCATGGGCGGCCATTGGCACCAGCTTGGCAAAGATATCCGGGCCCGTGACAGCTGGGTCGGTGGGGTTGACGGGAAGGGCCTTCACCAGGGTGGCACCTGAGTATAGAAGAGAACAGCCTGACACCGATGCCTGCGAATTATTCAAGGACACAGGATTTCCCTTCGTGCCCAAAGCTGTTTTTCGGGCTGCGCCTG
This sequence comes from Lepidochelys olivacea, assembly GCF_965140295.1. Taxonomy (NCBI): domain Eukaryota; kingdom Metazoa; phylum Chordata; order Testudines; family Cheloniidae; genus Lepidochelys; species Lepidochelys olivacea. The sequence goes on along the minus strand of NC_140412.1, from coordinate 267,249,045 downwards.
CCACCAAACACAGATCAAAGCGGCCAACAGCTGTTCGCCTCCAGCAGGTGCTGTGGAGACCCTGGGAGCAGGAAGTCCCTGGCGTGAGCGCCATCAGTGGTGCCAAGGGGTTGGAGACCGGTACCAACCCCCCCTGTGCTGCTGGGGCAGCGTGTTCTCATCGCTGCCCATTACCAAGATACCTGAGCAAAGCGCAAAGTGCTTCCCTTTCGGAGAGGCTTCTTCCCCACTCGGACCACCCCCCCCCACACACACACACTCCAGCCCGCAGCACGGATTGCGCGGGGCTGAAGCTTTATGCACCAACCACAGTGTGGTTTTGCAGAGCTGCGGGCAGCAGCAGAGGGATGGACGTGCCCGGGTCTGGCCTGCCTTACCTTTCACTGACTGCAGGGTGTCCAGCGCAGGGACAGCTTCATGATAGATGAAGTCATTGTCCTTCTTGGCCGAATTGTACCTACAAACAGTTGAAGTGTAAGTCCAGGGAGGGGAAAGGTGGACCGGCTGGGACTCAAGGAGTGAGCTTGCTGGGTTAGGTGGGCAGGAGCCTCACGAGGGGTGTTTTGCTGCCCACCTGACGCCCCCAGAAGACACTATCTGCCATCTCTATTCTACAGGCTGATCCTCACCTGCCATTCAGTGGGTACAACCCCACCCAGTTCCCTCTGGGGAGAGGATGGGCCACATGTGACAGACATTAGCTAGTCACTTAACAAGCTGCTCACAGCACTGAGATGCTACGGTGCGGACAGCGTGAGAAGACCCTGTACAGATCTACACTCACCAGCAGCACATGTGAATTTGGCCCTAGATACGGAGACCCTACACAGAGAAAAGCATGTGCCAAAGCTCCCCACAGTGAGTGGCGGCGGCGGGGGCGGGGAGGGAGATTCAGCAAAGAGGTTTGACCCCAGAGAGCCTAGAGACAGACTCCAGTCCCAGAAGCAATTCTGGCTGCAGACTCACTTTCCCCCAATCACATCCAGGGTGAATCGCAGGGCTTCCTGCACCATTTCAGGCTGACCCTAGAAGAGGCAAAAAACATGAGTTAACACAGGCAGTCCTGCCACATCACTGCAGTCTATGTAACACGCTGAGCCGCCCTTCTGAATGCTGCATCCTGCTGCCCTCCACACACCAAGCCGTGATCTGAAGGCAGAAGCAGCCTGGCAGCCCCTCACTGCTCCCCTATTTCCCCCATCCTACTTCCAGAATGAGCAGCCGGCGGAGACGAAAGGAGCAGTGAACAGCTCAGAGCTGCAGTTGCAGGCTCCCTGCAGACTCTGGCAGGCACCAGCCCTTGGGTGCATTCTGGTCGCATTCTGCAGGCTGACTTGTTATTCACAACGGACAGCTGGGATTCGGAGCACCACAAACACAAGGCGGGTCGATCCTGTGCCAAACTTGCATCCCATGCCCCAAAGGGAGTTTTACCCCCGACTTCGGTGGGGGCAGAGACAGGCCAATGCCAAGAGCTTTTCAACAGCTTCTCCAGGTCTCCGTGCAACAGAAACACCACCTACTTCTTGTCTGCATCACGTGATGTAAATGGGCCAAATTCACCAGCTGGGCAGCGGGTTCAAGACACTGTAGTAAAATCATGAATGAGTCCGGCCCGGCCCCCCCCCCCCGAGCTGTAGAACACATCTGGAGTCAGTACTACAGTGAGTGGGGGTCAGACGCAGCCTCCAGTAGAAACTTAGGGCTTTACCGTATGGACCAGGGCTGTGTTAAACCAGCAAGTTCCTTCTTTGCAATGGAGGATGTCAGTTAAGCCCCACGCTCCCCCCATGGTCCAACATGTGAGAGGCACGTAGGCTCCTAGGGGCCAGGGAAGGAGAGGACACCTTGTTGAAGATCCAGAATGGGCTTTACTCAGTCTTAGTGCAAGAGCCAAAACTCCCATTAGACCTAGAAACCAGGAGGCACCAGTCTTAGGTCTCAGCATTCACAAATCCCCCGGGCAGGAGACAGACCCCCTGCTGTACTGGAAAAGCAGGACCTTGAGCTTTCCAATGGCAGAGGATTCATTTCAAACCCTGGATGACTGTAAGGCAGGCTTTAAAAGTCACATCATTCTGATTACCACCGCCCCCACAAATTCTCACCTATTCTAGTGACCAGTCTTCTTGGTGCCAAGAGATGGGCTACGTGGAACCTGGTACCAAGAGGTCTTTCTCCCTAACAGTGCACAACTGCTCCCTATCGTCAAGCAACGGGGCTTCCGCCACCTCCCTTGGAAAGTTCTTCCACAGAGCTGGTGCTTGGAAAGTTTCCTTGAGAGCTGCTGGAAACCAACGTTTTGCACCATCTGAAAGCTAGCCAGCCCTGCTCCGATGGCACCGAGCAGATGTCTCCTTCTGAAAGTGCGCGAGGCTGCTACAATCTTTGGAGAAAGTGCACAGCTGGTTGCTCACTACCAGCACTCTCAAAACCTGTATTTTGAGCACTGATCCCAGAGGGTTTTTTAAAGACCATCGGTACCATGGACAAGAAAGCTGCTTACCTTTGCCAGTTTGATAGCTTCATTGAGTTTATCCAGAGCGCTCTGGAAGTAGACAACCTGCAGAGAAAGCAGAGATAAGTTCTGCCAAACTCCTCTACAAGCTGGGAAGGAATCACAAGAGCACACACACTTGCTGTGCCACATGCAGCCAAACAGGCCAGCGAACCCTCTGTAAAGATACCTAGGACAATCCAACGCCATTAAATACAGTGGGGACTTCTAAGAAGAAGGAACAAATTAATAGCACAATCAAGCAACCCAGATGAAGGTACTCTGCCCGTGAGACACCCAGGGGCCATTTTCTAGAGAAGGACGGTACGTGAGAAATGCAGTGCCCCACACAGCCACGTCAGCAATCCAGCTATTGCCATCACATGCTGCTGTCCCTCCAGGCCAGGTTCCAGAGCGGGTGTTCCCACGAGTAGACGAGTCTCACATCCTGCGTTTGAGATCTCTGGAGGTGCCTGCACTGCACCCAATGGGAATCACATGGAAAATGGCAATCATGCAAGTGTGGATTCTCTTCTGAGAACAGGGTCGGAAAGTCACATCCACCGGCATACGCAAGCTTTCAGCCTTAACTCTACCCCTGCTGGGGGACAGCTCCCTCCGTGGGCAGCACACCTGCGTGGAGTTTTAGAACAAAAGAACAAGCCTCGCTGGAAATGTACACAGTAACAAGAAAGATGGTGCCCGAGTTCATGTGGAGTACGGGAGGCCGATCCGCTATTTGCCTCATGGATTGGTGCAGAAGCAGCAGGGGCTTCCAAGTTACAGTTTAATAGACACCAAAGCTTTCAATGTATCCACCGTATCATGGACAGTTGAGTTCCCCCCGTGTAGCCCAACCTCTTCAAAGGGTAAAGGCCAAGCCCACATGAGATGGGACTTGGTTTACAGCTGGACTGCAGGAGGATTAACCAACCCAAAGCAGAAAAAGTTTTACTTACTCGTTCTCCAAACTTCTGCTGCTCCTCAGCCTGTTTCCCCATATGCAACTGCAAGGAAACACAGCCGCTGATGGCAGGGGCCCTCATTCAGGGACGGGCTCAAGAGGAACTGACTGAAGCCCTACAAAGCCAGCCAGGGGACGCTCTACAGGAGACTGCATTTCGCCAGTCTCCAGGTACACTCAGGAACTCCACGCCCATGGGGACCACACCACCACCTCCCCCCGGCGGGTTTACGCAGCCACAGCCACCCGCAAGCGGAGGGATGCAAGGGGGGCTGCTGCTGCTGCTCTGGGGCGGCCAGGGTGGGTCTCCCCCGGGGCGCAGCCTCATTCTTCCCACTCACATGGGCGACGGCAGCAAAGTAGTAGATCTTCATCTGCACCAGCTTCTTCCAACCCTTCTGAATCTTCCCCAGCAGCGAGGCTGTGCCCGAGTCCTCCAAAGCCCGGCAGGCCTCCTTGTAGTAGTCCACCACCTACATGGAGAGAGCCGGTCAAGAGGCATCTCAGGGTGGATTCACAGCATCAGAATCCCAAAAGAAAGCCCTAGCGCCAGTTAAGAACATAAAAGAGGCCAGACTGGGTCAGGCCAAGGGTCCACCTAGCCCAGTGTCCTGTCTGCCGACAGTGGCCAGTGCCAGGTGCCGCGGAGGGAGTGAACAGAACAGGGAATCATCAAGTGATCCATCCCCTGACGCCCATTCCCAGCTTCTGGCAAACACAGGCTAGGGACACCATCCCTGCCCAGCCTGGCTAATAGCCATTGATGGACCTATCCTCCATTAACTTATCTAGTTCTTTTTTGAACCCTGTTATGGTCTTGGCCTTCATGACATCCTCTGGCAAGGAGTTCCACAGGTTGACTGTACGTTGTGTGAAAAAATACTTCCTGTTTGTTTGTTTTAAACCTGCTGCCTCTTCATTTCGTGACCCCCTAGTTCTTGTTATGAGAAGGAGTAAATAACACTTTCTTATTTACTTTCTCCATATCAGTCATGATTTTATAGATCTCTATCATATCTCCCCTTTTTTTCAAGATGAAAAGTCCCAGTCTTATTACTCTCTCCTAATACAGAAGCTGTTCCATACCTCTAATCATTTTTGTTGCCTTTTCTGAACCTTTTCCAATTCTAATATATCCTTTTTGATATGGGGCGACCACATCTGCAAGCAGTATTCACCATCAGGGCATACCATGGATTTATATAGAGGCAATAGGATATTTTTCCATCTGATTATCTATCCCTTTCTTAATGATTTGCAACATTCTGTTTGCTTTTTTGACTGCCGCTGCACATTGAGTGGATGTTTTCAGAGAACTATCCACAATGACTCCAAGGTCTCTCTCTCGAGTGGTAACAGCTCATTTAGACCCCATCACTTTATATGTATATTTGGGATGTTTTCCAATGTGCATTCCTTTGCAGGGAAGTAACGGCAGGCTGGAGTTCTGGCTGCCACACAGCGCCCAGGTATTGCAGCTTACAGGGCTCTCCCTCGGCCGCAGGAATGCCTGAGCCAGCGTCCTCATTCGGACTAGATCGTGTCAAGTTCAGACACTGACTAACTCAAATGATTTGACTTTAAAAGGCTTGGTCTTTAAACCATTACTCGCTTGCCCTCACGCTCTAGCAGAGAGCGAATGTCCCCCACCCTGCCGCCCGTACAGCAGTGACTGTGTATAGGATTTCCTTCTCTGCTTGCAAACCACCTCAGCTGGTTCCCGGGTTTCAGAGATTCCCGTGGAGTTGTTCTTGTACATGGCAGGGCAGCAGGAGGGGATCCGTCTCAATCACGGTTCAGGTGCCCACAGAGCGTAGTGCAGCAGAGCTCCCCAGGTAACTCACCTGGGCGCTGATCCTGGCCACGAGGAAACTCTTCCTGTTGTCCAGCATCGACTTCTCCAGGAGACACTCCTGAGCTTGACCCTTCCAGGAAAAGCAATGGAGACACTCAGCTCTCCCCAGGGCTCCGCATTCCAGGGCTCCTCAAAGTCACCCCAACCAAACTCAGCCAGCCCCCTCTCCCCTGCCCCAAAAGGGTCACTCAGCAGTGGCTCCAGTCTACCATGCTAGAGATGCCGACACCGACCAGCTACAATGCAGAACAAAGCCGAAGGAGCCAGAACAGCTCATGGGACTAGCCACGCATAGAAAGCCTCTCCCCTCCATTGCCACTTCAAAGCCAGCCCACCCATGGGAACCCTAAATCACTGTGAAGTGAGCGTACGGATTCACCCCACCGCCGCGTTGGAGGGCTCAGGTGCGAGGCCAAGCACAGACTGAATGGCCTTGGAGACCGATCTCCCCTCTAACTTCCAGGGGCAACCCTAGGACTGAGGTACATTGGTGGGCCCATTTAGGGGACAGGGCTGCACTGGCTCTGGAGATCAGAGCTGAAAAACACAGGTCAGCCCCTGCCAGCGCAGGGCTCTGTCTGCTCAATCCCTAGGGCTGTCAATCAAGTCAAACACTTCCACCACTTCTTTCTCCTAGCTAAAGTGAGCTGGCCACGGAGGCTGGACTTCACCTACGCTCAGCTTAGCTCCAGTACTGCGGCAGTGCGGCTGAGCCAATAAAGCCACCTCATTTGGAGAGTCAAAATCCAAACCCTTCCTCCCTTTCAAGGCCAAAGTGCTGACCAGACAATGGCTATCAGTCTGACGCCTCCCAGAGCTGCACACGAGAATGAATAAAGCAAAGAGCATGCAAGAGGCAGGTGCCATTATAATGGGATCCACTGACGCAGTAAGCCAGGTCAGCTTCCTTCGCACCCACCTCTACCTTTCTCCTCTACAGCGAGGACGACAACGTCAAGGTATTTCCACCTGCTCTGTCAATAGCCCCACCCCCGACCCCTTGGAAACGGGAACCAACTTGTTTCCTTACCACTTTTATTCTCCCCGATTTGACATTTAAAACTCCCTTTGCTGTTCAGGCCATTAGGCTCGAGAGCTCAGTATCCCAGCCTGACAGACTGGGGACTGGCCACTTTCTGAGGAAAGCGAGCAGCCCCCACAATGCATGCAGCCACCCATGCAACCCTGCAGATGGAGAGGAAAATATTCCTCTTGTCCCTGTGTGTGTGTGGGGGGGGGGGGGGCGCGCAGGGGAAGAGAATCAGCTTATGTTCTGGAGCCGGACTCGCAATTCCTCCCCTACATCAGCACTCTGAGATCTCTCCTGAAGAAGGACAGACACCGGAAGCCTCTCTTGGCCACTTTTTGCAGACAATTTCCCTCTAAGCAGACAGCAGGCTTACAATCTGTACGTTCCAAAGTACTGGGACAACTCCATCTTTATCCAGCTCTGTCCAACGGTGGCTCCCACTCCATCTGGCCTTTGAAAAATGAGACAATGCCAGGCCCAATACTGAGCACGTCTCCTTCTCCCCTCGCCTCGTCAGCTTTGGTGAGATCCCTTTAAATGAACTGCATCTAACGAGCCCAGCCACTGGATCCCAGCACGAATGGTGAGCAGCAAAGCCAGCACCCACCCTTACCAGCATGAGGTTGATGTTGAGGTTAAGGATCTGGTGACTCATGTCCACGCTGTACGAGTGAGGGAAGTGATCCCGCAGGTAGGTGAAAGCCCCAGCCGCACACTGGAAATGGGTGCAGGAAACCTTCATGCCCTGGCCAGGGCCGCCGCAGAGGGAGAAGAAACACGTAAGGCTCTAATGCACCCAAGCCAAAGCAGAGGGCACTGCACAGACGCCATCCTGCCTTAGAATCATAGAATATCAGGGTTGGAAGGGACCCCAGAAGGTCATCTAGTCCAACCCCCTGCTCAAAGCAGGACCAATTCCCAGTTAAATCATCGCAGCCAGGGCTTTGTCAAGCCTGACCTTAAAAACCTCTAAGGAAGGAGATTCTACCACCTCCCTAGGTAACGCATTCCAGTGTTTCACCACCCTCTTAGTGAAAAAGTTTTTCCTAATATCCAATCTAAACCTTCCCCACTGCAACTTGAGACCATTACTCCTCGTTCTGTCATCTGCTACCATTGAGAACAGTCTAGAGCCATCCTCTTTGGAACCCCCTTTCAGGTAGTTGAAAGCAGCTATCAAATCCCCCCTCATTCTTCTCTTCTGCAGGCTAAACAATCCCAGCTCCCTCAGCCTCTCCTCATAACTCATGTGTTCCAGTCCTCTAATCATTTTTGTTGCCCTTTGCTGGACTCTCTCCAATTTATCCACATCCTTCTTGAAGTGTGGGGCCCAAAACTGGACACAGTACTCCAGATGAGGCCTCACCAATGTCGAATAGATTGATTACCGAAATTTACCAACAGCCGAGAGATGCAGCAGGATTTCTTTTAATTACCTTTTGCCTTCACGAAACCCCAAATGTTACCATCTTAAGGGCAGTTAAACCTTCTCCTGCCCCAGTTATCCAGGCTTTCATCACCTGGAGACTGGATAACCATGATGCTCTACATGGGGTGACCCCCATGAGACCACTCAGACCCGAGAGGTTGCCAAAAGCACCTACTGCTTATTACTGCCAGAAGCAAGTTACCCCCTTGCTCTGGCTGCCGTCGGGTTCCCAGACGGGGCTGGTGCTGATTTTCAGCTGTGAATTCCTACATGGCTTGGGAGCTGGTCAGCAGAGGGACTCTCTTCCCAGGTGATGCTTCCATGAGCCAGGTCAGCTGGGAGCTCCCCAGGTTGGGAGAGGAGGGAGTGGCTGGCAGGACTCTCCAGGAGGGGTCCTTGCCATCAGGGCACGTGGTCAGGCCCGTCTTTTCCGAGCATCTGCTTGGAGGGTGGGGGAGGTTCTGTTATTGGCTGGAGGGAAGACTGCATGTGGGGTTACATTGGGGTGTTAAATTATGTCAGGGTGCCCAGAGCTTGCCACAGACACTGCTACAGGGTTTCTATAACTATACACAATGTAAAAAAAAATCCTGTATTCATTCCTCCCCCACAGTCCCAGGAATCCCAGCACCTGGCATGAGGGACACAAAAATCTTCAGACTTCAGTAAATGTGACAAGTCCCCACCAGAGATTAGCTATCGCCGACCTTTGTGCTCTCATTGGTTTGAAAGAGACCACCCATGATAAAGGGAGGAACCACGAGGTGTTTAGCATCTTTACCTCCTCGGAGACTCTCTTGTCCATGGCGCCCAGCATGGAATGCAACGCCCCTGTTGGGAAGAGGAAGCTCAGATCAGGCCATTGGCGCATTCCTGCAGCATTAAAGCCCCTCTGCCAGTCTACGACTGACACAGCTACATTTACACTGCACATTTTGTTCCAAAGGCTCCCGAGCCACATAAAACATACAAATAATACCGATCAGTTCAGCTACCGAGAGGCAGCCACTTCTGGGGTGGAGCGCTGCAACCATGCACAGCACCGTAAAACAGTTCAGAACAAGAAATGAAGATTTCCCCCTGCAGTTACAAGGGCTATGGCAATTTGGGGAAGCAGGAACATCCACCTGGAGCTGGGCTTTGTCACAAACACTTGGGGCTACCTTTCTTACTCTTGTACCAGGGCTCTAAAACCCAGTGATCCGGATCTCTATTGCATGTCTCATGGTAAAATTAGCAGCACCCCAAGCGCCACCCTGGAGCATTGGATCCGCACTGACTCAGAGGAAAGAGTGCCCAGCACGTGACTCCATTCTCCATCTTCTCTGGCTCAGCCTCTGGCTCAAAGCCTAAGGGGCCAGACTCAACCCTGGTTTAAGCTAGTGCAAGTCTAGCAACTTTAAAGGGCCGATCTATCCACTAGTACAGACCCCTTTATCGATGCATCTACATCAGCCATTCTCAAACTTTAGCAACCCGAGAACCCCCATTTTGATTTACTTTTTTTGCAGACACCCAAGCCCCCTGCTCAGCCCCAGGCCCCGCCCCCACTTCACCCCATCCCCCCAGGCCCTACCTCCTGCCCCTCCTCTTCCCTGCCTCTTTCCACCCCCTCCCCAAGCATGCCCTGTCCCCGCTCCTCCCTCTACCTCCCACATGCTGCTAAACAGCTGTTCCCCCAGTGTGCAGGAGGCACTGGGAGGGAGGGGGACCCCCGGGGGTCTGCGGAGCCCAGTTTGAGAAATGCTGACCTACACCATTTTAATCCTTGCTCATTTTGATTGTTGACAGCTCACTGAACTAAACTACACCTATTTACATGAGGGATAAACCGGTTTAAGTACAACCAGCTGAATTGGATCAATTTCAAATTGATTTAATTAAACGGGGGCAACTTTTCTCCTAGACAAGGCCTGATTGGCCTGCGGGGGAGGGTGATGCATAGTAATGCTCTGGCTTGTCGTTCATCGATCAGAGTGAAGAGCCCTTCGGAGCTGACCCTGAATATCAGCCTCACCCGCACCGCAGATGCCCGGACTGAAGCCTCACTTGAGGGTCTCGTGCCTGGCACACACAACACAGCCAGGGTTCAGATCTGGCTGGTGTCCTCATGGCCAGCAGAATCCGCCAGAGCCAAGGAAACAGTGGCTCAATTGTCCTCAGTGACCACAGTAACACTTCAAGATGTCATGGGTCTTCTCTCCCAAGGGCCAGCACTTCCAGCTGTGGGCAGCTTCATGCCGACCGTCACCACTGGCTGCGGGCAGATCGGCTGAATGCCCCTGCAGCTGACACCCCTCCCCCAATTGAACAGCAGGACCAGGCTGGACGATGGACCCTGTGGAGAAGGGAATGAGGGCTAGCCAGGGAGGAGGGCATTCTCTGGTGCTAAGCAAACCCCAGGGCACTCTGGGCAACACACATTGCCAAGCCAAGCCAGCAGGTGGGCTCCAGCGCCTTACCGAGGTTATAGAGGATACACGCCTGCTCATACTTGATGTCCTCATGGGTAACTGCCTTGCCAGAGAAGATCTCCGTCCTGTGAACGAGAAGCCCAGGGTTAGCCCCTACACTAGTGAGCTAGCGAGATGGCCAGATGCACAGCCCACAGCCACATTTCCAGGGAAGGCAGATGGCTCACAACTAACGGCTCAGAGCAGGCAAGGGTGATCCAAATGATTTAGACTCACTTTCTTATCTAGCTGGCATAGAGTCCACTCCAAACCGAGTGGGAGATGGGAAGCTGCTAGGTACATAAACCAGCAAGCCCCTATAATGTTTGAGTGGTGCCAGGACCAGTCTTCTTAGCCTACTAGGGAAGTGTTATCTAGTGGTTAGGAGGAGGGGCTGGCATCAGATCTCATCCAAAGCAGGGTCAGGCACATGGGTGGGAGACCTCCAAGGAGCACAGCCGGGAAAGGTGTCACTTGTTCAGTAAGCAGCACTCCTCCCTGCGAGGGGGCACTTGACCGATGGCTCTGTCATGTTTCAGTCCTGCCCACCTGTGGGCATTAGATTTGCCATGGCACTCCGGGAGGGGACAGCCTGATCTTACACGCACCAAAAGCGAGTTCGTGCTGTTTGAACGTGTTTTCAGTTTCACACGCCAAAGCCGCAGACTGGATTTTAACCTGAGGGGCTCTACTAACTGGGGTGTCCCTTGGCAGAGACGAGCGACCGATCTCCCTCCCCTGGCTTGGCCATGCCTTTGAACACCAGGCAGGGACAGAGAACACGTGCTGCTCTGTCCAGGAAGGTGTGTTTCTACACATCAACGGAGAGCAGCCAGCAAGCAGCCCCAGGGGCTGAAATTCCCTCTCGAGCCACAAGCCCCAAAGCCCAGCCTCCACCACTGCCACCAGGCGGCGTAAAACCATCCCTCTTGGTCAGTCCTGTGCCCCCTAGGGCCATCGCTGCACCCTAACGCACTGAAATCCCAGCTGCGGCAGGAAGTGCAATCGCTGGCTGAAAGGTGCTATAAAAAACTCTCAGTTACTACACTGCACTTCTAATAGCTTCTTCCATCCCAGGCTCTCCCAGTACTCCACAAACCTCCACTAATCCTCACGTCCCCGGGGAGGGAAATACTCTTCTCCCCAGCTTACAGTATTAGATCTCTCTCCAGAGTCAGATGCGCATGGCCTTTGGTGGAGAGACTAGAGACGTGGCTCTGCCCGCAGGGCGTTCCAGGCAGGCTCAGAACAGAGGCACGCTGCTGGGCGAGATCACACTGGGTGCAGGAGAAGGACACAGTGAGGCTGGCGGAGCTTGGTCTGGGTTTGTTCCATTGTACAGATCATTGGGAAGGCTGGCAGAGGGAGGGAGTCAGTCATTGGTGGCTGGATGCAGGATCAAGGAGGAGATTCCTAGAGAGGGGGCTGCAGGGAGGGGCACTGGCGGAGCACAGGGACAGGAGGGGAGATGTAGGTGGGGTAGAGCTCAGCAGTATGTGAGCCAGTGGAGGGAACTGGGTCAGGGCAGAGGAAGGTCACGAACAAGGTCAGCTCCCAGACTGCTGCGCTGGGCATCACAAAATGGGGAAGAGATGGCTAGCCCTCTGTGGAGATAGAGGTGGTTAGGGACTATTTAGAAAAGCTGGACGTGCACAAGTCCATGGGGCTGGACGAGTTGCATCCGAGAGTGCTGAAGGAATTGGCGGCTGTGATTGCAGAGCCATTGGCCATTATCTTTGAAAACTCGTGGCGAACGGGGGAAGTCCCGGATGACTGGAAAAAGGCTAATGTAGTGCCAATCTTTAAAAAAGGGAAGAAGGAGGATCCTGGGAACTACAGGCCAGTCAGCCTCACCTCAGTCCCTGGAAAAATCATGGAGCAGGTCCTCAAAGAATCAATCCTGAAGCACTTGCATGAGAGGAAAGTGATCAGGAACAGCCAGCATGGATTCACCAAGGGTAGGTCATGCCTGACTAATCTAATTGCCTTTTATGATGAGATTACTGGTTCTGTGGATGAAGGGAAAGCAGTGGATGTATTGTATCTTGACTTTAGCAAAGCTTTTGACACGGTCTCCCACAGTATTCTTGTCAGCAAGTTAAGGAAGTATGGGCTGGATGAATGCACTATAAGGTGAGTAGAAAGCTGGCTAGATTGTTGGGCTCAACAGGTAGTGATCAATGGCTCCATGTCTAGTTGGCAGCCGGTATCAAGTGGAGTGCCCCAAGGGTCGGTCCTGGGGCCGGTTTTGTTCAATATCTTCATAAATGATCTGGAGGATGGTGTGGATTGCACTCTCAGCAAATTTGCGGATGATACTAAACTGGGAGGAGTGGTAGATACGCTGGAGGGGAGGGATAGGATACAGAAGGACCTAGACAAATTGGAGGATTGGGCCAAAAGAAATCTGATGAGGTTCAATTAGGATAAGTGCAGGGTCCTGCACTTAGGATGGAAGAATCCAATGCACCGCTACAGACTAGGGACCAAATGGCTAGGCAGCAGTTCTGCGGAAAAGGACCTAGGGGTGACAGTGGACGAGAAGCTGGATATGAGTCAGCAGTGTGCCCTTGTTGCCAAGAAGGCCAATGGCATTTTGGGATGTATAAGTAGGGGCATAGCGAGCAGATCGAGGGACGTGATCGTTCCCCTCTATTCGACATTGGTGAGGCCTCATCTGGAGTACTGTGTCCAGTTTTGGGCCCCACACTACAAGAAGGATGTGGATAAATTGGAGAGAGTCCAGCGAAGGGCAACAACAATGATTAGGGGTCTGGAACACATGACTTATGAGGAGAGGCTGAGGGAGCTGGGATTGTTTAGCCTGCAGAAGAGAAGAATGAGGGGGGATTTGATAGCTGCTTTCAACTACCTGAAAGGGGGTTCCAAAGAGGATGGCTCTAGACTGTTCTCAATGGTAGCAGGTGACAGAACAAGGAGTAATGGTCTCAAGTTGCAGTGGGGGAGGTTTAGATTGGATATTAGGAAAAACTTTTTCACTAAGAGGGTGGTGAAATACTGGAATGCGTTACCTAGGGAGGTGGTAGAATCTCCTTCCTTAGAGGTTTTTAAGGTCAGGCTTGACAAAGCCCTGGCTGGGATGATTTAACTGGGAATTGGTCCTGCTTCGAGCAGGGGGTTGGACTATATGACCTTCAGGGGTCCCTTCCAACCCTGATATTCTATGATTCTAAGGGGGATATGCCTTCAGTCCATCCAGAATAGCACAGCTGGTGGCTTACAAGAATAGGACATCACAGGAGTCTAGGCAGCAGATTACCAGGGCCAAGGAAGCTACCCACCTGGATGGGGAAATTGAGGCAAGAGACGAAGCCAGGTAGTACAGTGAGTCCACAGGCGAGCCCCAGCTTCAGCTCCTCTCCTCCTGTTGCTCAAAGAATCTCCCAATGGATCATAGCCAAGCCCCCAGCATCAGCCGAGGGTGCCCTGGCAGGGGCAGATAGCTGGATGTGGAGAAACCTGCTCCCTCCCCTGCCACCACACAAACCCCACCAAACCGGTGAGCTTACCACGTGATGGGGACAGCCGCCTCGTGCTCCGGGCCCATGGGGACGCGGCTCTGCAGGTAGTGAAGCTGGCCGAAGTACTTCCGCAGGATGCTGCAGCCCTCGAAGTCCCTGGGCACGCTCACGGCGTTCTGGAGGAGGAGAGAGGAAGGAGCAGCGCTTCAAGGCAACAGGCAGTGCCACGCTTACAGACAGAGGCCTGGGCTGTATTTGGCTGGCAGCGAAATCCACTTACCTGATCATGGGCAGGAGATCACCCTGAAATAACTCCACAGAGGGACTTTCCGGGGCCCAGTCACAGAAGCCAGGGTATTAGCCACTCTCAGAGAGAGTCCTCTGGGTTGGGCTGGAGTGGGAGGCTGCTGTAGACTCCCCACTCCTTTCACACACATGGGGCAGGCAGTTTGCCAATCCAGTGGTACAACTGCAACAAAGTGCTTCTTACGCGAGGCTCGGGAGAGGCCTTGGGCCTCTCTGTTCTGGAGCTGAAGGCAGCCAAGTATGTCACAAACTCAGGAGGCACCCACCGCCCCACAATGCCTTCAGCCCAAGGTTTTCAAAGTACTTTGCTCCATTAAACGCCAGGTGTCAGCCTGACATCCGTCCTGGGCATACTGGGTGAAACGATCACTAAAAACAAACCACCTGGCCGCTCATGACTGAGGAGGACTAACCAGCACCGATTCTGCAAAGGAAAACGGACTTGCTGATCTCCTGGAATTTTCTGAGCATGTCAGGAAAGGGCGGGAGACAGGAGAACCAGCGATGATATGCTTAGACAGCCAAAAGGCCTCTGACGAGGTCCCACACAAAAGGCTGTCAAAGACGCTAAGTCATCATGGGGAAGAGGCAAAGTGTTATCATGGACCAGAAATGGGCGGAGACAGGAAAAGTAGGATTCAATGGTCAATTTCAGCACAGCGAACGGTTAACAGCAAGCGCTGCAGGTTCCACTCCAAGTCCCGTGTTGTCTAATGGATTAATTCGTGATCTGGAAGAGGGGGGTTGGGGGGCGCATGAGTTGAGAGTTACAAAGCTGACAAATGACAGTCAGGTTAATGGGAACCAGGGAGGGCTGCAAGGAGCTTCGGAGAGAGCTAACGGAGCTGGGTCACTCGCTACATATGGCCAGCTGGATCACTTAGTGCTCTCAGCATTAACAGCAGAATTCTGGAAGGGGTTTTAAAAACCAGGCTTCAGGGCTTAAGCCGATCTCTGTCAGAGATCAGGAGACCAGACAACCCACAGTAAGCAGGTGTGGGATCCTTCCACCAACACAGCTAGTGCTGGCTCCTGCCAGAGAGGGGCTAGCGGACTAGACGGACTGTGGATCTGATCCAGCCTGGCCGCTCCTATGTTCCTGTGTCACGGGAGGCAAGGTGATGAACTGCATTTTACAGATTAGGAAGAAACAGATGTGAAGGGACTTTCCTAAGATCACACAGAGCTCTGGATTGCACGTGTCCCAGCTCCAACCACTAGACCACACTCCCTCAGGAGCGGTTTTGTCACGGATCTTTTACTATAGAATTTTAGAGACAGTGCGGTGTAGTGGACAGAGCACTGGACTGGGACTCAGGAAAGCTGGGGGCTCTTCCTGGCTCTGCCACTGACCTGCTGGGTGACCACAGGCAAGTCACTTTCCCCCTTTGTGTCTCTGTGACCCCTTCCACCCTCTCTCAGTCTGATCCATTTCGGCTGCCAGCCCTTCAGGGCAGGGATCATCTCTCTCTGAACAGTGCCCAGAACAGTGGGACTCCGATCTCAGCTGAGCCTCAAAGCACCACTGGAGCACAAATGAATGAGAGATTCCCCTCCCAGTAAGGGAGTGACTTTGGGAAAGCAGAGACCCTGTCCTGGGAGCTGGGCAGGAAAAGCATAACTTTTTCCAGCAGAGAGGAATGTGCTCACTCATCACTCCCCGGTGGAGTGCCGAAGCAATCACTCAACAGCGTCAGAGCTCAGCCACAGCCTTGTGGGAAACGGCTGGCGCTCTCTCCTTCGCAGCATGGCCACAAGAACGGAAGAGAGCAAACCTCTCCCAGTGAGTGCTAACCGCAGTGCTCCATCATCTGGGCAACCAGGTGCTAGGATCCAGTGGTGCTGCACCTTAGTGACACGCTTGGCTTGGCCTGGCTGGATGCAGAAGTTTATTTCTGCGCCAGGCCAAGCTGCTCCTTAATACCCCCCCATAAGCAGGCCCCACCTCAGGGCTCCGCACACACAGAACAGGAGAAAGCTAATGGCATAACCCTGACGTTTCTCCCTCTGGGTTTTCAAGCTGGTCATTATGGCTCAGGTAACTCCGGTCACTCCGGCTGGGTTGACCACACTGCTGCTGTGGAAAGCGGGCACGACGGCAGTCCTGCGTGGTTACGCTAAAAGGTGCCTTGCAATGACAGTCTCCGTTTATCCACAGCAACGAGCGGGTCGCCTCCCCTGCGCTGTCTCCCTACGGGGCAGTTGGGTTTCCATGGCCCATTCCGTCCTGGGCCTGCCTGCGGGAAGTGCCGCTGATCACACAGACACTTATCAGCTGGGGGGAATGTCACTTCACCACGCGATGGAGAAGACTGGCTGGGAGCTGACCTGGCCCTCGAGATGTGAACGCCCTATTACCAATTCCCTGGGCCAGACAGCCCTCTCCGGCTTTGGCTGCCTGCGTTTCGGGCTCAGCTGAAGCAGGTGCACGAACTCCAGTGTCTGGCTTGGCTGGAAACGTTCCCCCCGTCCCAGGGTCCTTCTCCCGCTGATGAGCTCAGCTGTTGTGAGTGGCGCTGACCTTATCGCAGCGCCCCACAAACGTCTCTGGGAACTCGCGTCAGCCACCCACAACAGCTCAGCTCTGGGATTCACATCACAGCCACCACGGCAGGCAGCTCCTTCCCCTAGGTCCCTGGTTCAACTCCAGAGGGGGCCAGCAGTGACCACTGTTGGCTGTGCCGGGCGGCCCTGCAAACCCCAGGGCCACAGAGGGTGGGAGCATCTCTACTCTGCCAGCCAGGAGCCCTGCCCAGCCCTCCTGTTCCCACCATCATTTACCTGCCTCTCCTTCAGCCCTGCCTACGATGTGCCTGACAGGGGCATCATGAGGGTGGGGGCACGGAGGGGCCTTGTTGCAATTCCCCACTGCAGGGGTAGCCCCCCCACTGCCCCTCCGCCCGAGATCTCCTCTATAAGGCCACTTGCCCTTGCAGAAGGAACCAGCCTCCCTGCCCCCACTAAGGAACCTCCTCTCCCCCCAATCTCGTGAGACCCCTAGCGCTGATCTTTGTGCTGCCAGGGCCCAACCACAGTAACTGCAGGGGCTGTCGAAGGAGCTGCGCTCTAAGTAGCTCTAGGGGGGCCTCAAACGCCTTCCCCACTGGAGGGGTCTAAAATCCCAAGGGGCTGCTGCTGTGTGTGAGGGTCCCAACGGACCGGTGTCCACAGCACTGAACACCCCCCTCTCCACAAACGGCACTGACAGGTCCCCTTGTTCACACTGACTCCAGCACGAGCAGGCCACGGAGCGCAAAGAGAACCAATCCCCCGACCCCACCGCGGGCACTCCGGCAGGGGGCGCGGGAGGCGAGCACCCCTGCCGCTGCCCATGCAGCTGGAGGGCTGTAGGCTCCAGGGCTGGGGCTCCCTCACCTGTATTCAGTTCACACTGTGCCTGGGTCCCCTCCCAGCAAGGCAGTGGAGGTTTCACATACAGAAAGCTTCCCCTGGAGGGTCCCGGGTGGGGGAGCAGACCCAGCACACACACAAGAGAACCATTGGCTCTCTCTCGTGGACTGTGGCCAGGAGATCAGGAGTTCCTGGCTCAGCCACTGGCCTGCCCTTGGGCAAGTCACTTTCCCTGCCAACCTTTGTCAGCCCCAGCTTGACGGTGCGCTCTGGGCAGGGACTGTCTCCCCACGTGACTGCCCCGCCTCGCAGCGCCGTTACACAGCGCCAGGGCACACTTACCTGCCGGAGCAGTTCAAGTTTCTTCAGCTCTTCATTGTAGCTCTCCGGATTCTCGCCATAGTTCTTCAGAACAAACTGGAGGGAGAAAAAACTAATCAGAGCTTGTGTCTAGGACTGGTGCGTAGAGGAGAAATCGAACACCACTCCCCGGAGCAGAGCTGCCCGGGCATTGCTGGAGAAGCCAGGCAGCAAGAGGGGCAGCAGAAGCCCCAAGAAAGAGCTCTGCACGAAGGGTGGCGGGGACACTCGGGGTTGGGCTTTTGGGGTGTTGCACAGGCCAGGCTGTTTCTGTCTTTGCTGAGGGAGAGGAGCTCAGAGCAGGAGAGTGAAAGCCCCCCTGCAAGGCCAGGAACGTGTCACCAGTTCCCTGTGCTGCCCCCACACAGCCAGTCAGCCAACAGCACATGGCAGCCACCTCCACTTTGAAGGAGCCCGTATATTTCCTCAGACAGCGGGTGCCCCTATTTCCCCGCAGTCTACAAGCCAGAGCCAGGCCTTTTGCAGAAGGAGCTCCACAGCCTGAGCTCAGCTGGCCACCCCCAGCCCTGGTCAGACACACCTCAGCCCACAGAAGTCAATGGAATTTCGGACCCAGCCTGCAGACTTGTTCCCTCCTGTGGCAAAGGCTTAACAGGGACCATGGCTGATCTTTGACTTAAGTAGCCATATTCAGCGTGAGCGGCCAAGAAGAGCATGCTGCCAACATGAATCTGCAGCAATTGGCCACCACTGCCCAGGTGACAGGCCTGCTCAAGCAGCAACACATGCCGCATCTTCACTTGTCCAGCAAGGGGCTGGACAGGGGAAAGGTTTCGGCACAGCTTCTTGTCCAGTGGGCTGCCAACCTTTCATCGCACAGATTTGCCATGGCTACTGGAAGCTGCACGCTTGAGCCAGGCTCCCAGATACCCTGTTAAGTGTCCTGTATGTAAGACAGGCCCACATGTAACTATCAACCTTTGCATGCTCCTCCAGCTCCCTTCTACGACTCAGCTTTCCCGTCACATTCCCCTTCTCCCCTCCCCACCATGGTAGAGCTTCTGGAGGCATCAGTCTAGGTCAGATGGCAAGATCCTCAGGGCTGGGACCTTGTCTCCGATGTGCCTGTAAAGTACCATGCACTGTGCAAATCAAAACCGATCCTGGCTCTCTTCTCCACGGGGCCCAGTAAAGCATCCCCACCGCCCATGTCTGATGGCACTCATTCTCTGATTTCCCCCCGAGCAGCCAGGCTTGGATTGTTCCTTCCTGTGCAGCCTCCAGTGCTTTACCCAGCCCAAGCTTAAATAACGAATGCCTTTCCTCAGCTTTCAGCCCCAACACCGCTCAGCTCTGAAATGCAGCTACCTCTGGGATGAAACCCAGCAGCTGTTTACCAGCACACAGCAACATGAGAATCCAGATTCAAAGAGAATCTGCAGGGAAGATTCGGGAGACAAAGGTTGTCAAGGTTCCTTCCCCACTCTGAACTCTGGGGTACAGATGTGGGGACTTGCATGAAAGACCCTCTAAGCTTATTCTTACCATCTTAGGTTAAAAACTTCCCCAAAGTACAAACTTTGCCTTGTCCTTGAACCACATGCTGCTGCCACCACCAAGCGTGTTAACAAAGAACAGGGAAAGAGCCCACTTGGAGATGTCTTCCCCCAAAATATCCCCCCAAGCCCTACACCTCCTTTCCTGGGGAAGGCTTGAGAAAAATCCTCACCAATTTGTACAGATGAACACAGACCCAAACCCTTGGATCTTAAGAACAATGAAAAATCAATCAGGGTCTTATAAGGAGAATTTTAATTAAAGAAAAGGTAAAAGAATCACCTCTGTAAAATCAGGATAGTAAATATCTTACAAGGTAAACAGATTCAAAACAGAGAATCCCTCTAGGCAAAATCTTATGTTACAAAAAGACACAAAAGTAGGAATATACATTCCATTCAACACAGCTTATTTTACCAACCATTAAACAGATGGAAATCGAACGCATTTCTAGCTAGATTACTTACTAAATGACTGAAGTTCTGAGACTGCATTCCTGATCTGTTCCCGGCAAAAGCATCACACAGACAGACAGACCGACCCTTTGCTTCCCCCCCTTTCCAGCTTTGAAAGTATCTTGTCTCCTCATTGGTCATTTTGGTCAGGTGTCAGCGAGGTTATCTTAGCTTCTTAACACTTTACAGGTGAAAGGGTTTTGCCTCTGGCTAGGAGGGATTTTATAGCACTGTATACAGACAGGTGGTTACCCTTCCCTTTATTTTTATGACAAAGGTAGTCCTCAGGACTGAAATCCATCCAAAACACTGGAGGTAATACAGCCCCTGGGATCTCGAGCGACCACACGAGGCCAGCGCGATGGTTCTGCGTCTGACGGGAAAGATGGTGCCTCCTGCAGCACAGTGCCCCCACGACCACGCTGAGGTGCGGAAGCGGTCCTGACTCGAGAGTGAGGAGAGCCATCGAGGCATCGCCCGTAGAACCTTGGAGATTCCCCCCCGACCCTCTCCAACCTCACTTAGCTTGTCTGCGCAGCGCCACGTGGGTCCTGGGCACTGCAGGTGACTTCTCCACGAGAGATGCCTGCAGCGGGTAACTGATCCGCTGTTCACTGTGCAGAGCGCCTGAGGGATCGTCCATTTCTTGGGTGCCCTCAGGTGCTGGACACGGCATGCTCCCATTAGGGGCGTGCATTGCACTCCCGCAGCTGGAGCAGCTGCTTAAGGACCAGCGTGGCTCACGCACAGGACGGGGCTGGCCGTCCGGGCCCCACAGAAGGTAGCGATGCTGACTGCATCACGCAGACTGTGACTAGAGCAGCGAGCTAGACCCTTCGGAGCTATGAGCACACAGCTGCCTGGCCTGGGCAGAGCGAGGACTCCACTGGAGTCCAGTCTAGTGCCCAGCATAGGGGACTAGAAGCCAGGGCACAGGGAGACTATTTGGGGCTCTGGCACTGACGTGTCATGGGGCTTTGGGCAAGCCAGTCCCCTGTTACATGGGGAGGCTCAGCACACAGAGGGGGTAGCAGGGTCGTGGGGCTTAATGAAGGCTCTGAGCTCTCAGAGATCCCCAGCCAGTGCTACAGGAGGGCAAAGGATTGTGAGAGTAATGCTCAAGGGAAGAGGACCCAGCCATGCCCAGCTGGCAGCAAACCAGCTGGAGAAAGACTGTCCTTGTCCAGTGTTAGAGAGACTGAGGCTGGTGATTGCAGACACGTACTACCCTTGACTGAAGGGACATAGCTCCACACTGGCAAGAAATCAAGCTGCCTGCTGTGGTTTGGGGGAAGGGACTGACACCAGCTAGAGATCTGTGGGGGTCCAACTGTCTTGGCAAACCTAGGGTCCGAATGAATAACACACAGGGGCACTAAGTGAGAGAGGTCAATAGCTCTCTGGAGGGGAACTGAAGATTCGGCAGCCTTCCCAGACTCTGGAGGGGAGAAAGGATTTCTGAGAGAGACAGAACAGCCTGAAAAACCAGCGTGGAACACAATGTACCTGGCAATACCCTGCACACTTACCCAGTCCCTAGGATCCCAGAGGGCTTTCACAAACACCTAAGCTGCACACCCTCCCAGGGTGGGCAAGTCAATCACATTGCACAGACCCAAAGGATGAGCAGCTTGCCCCAAAGCCACACAACAGAGGCAGGAATAGACAGCAGGAGTCCAATGCCCAGTGGCCCTACTATAACCATTATATTACACTGCTTCCTGTGACATCTGGTGGGATGAGTCACAGCAAAGGCTCCTAAGTATGTGCCACAAGGTCAGCAGGATGAAGAGGAAAGCAACTAACCCCAGACTGCAGGCCGTCCCCACCCACGGGCAGAGCAGAGTTTATGGGTAGATCTAGTCAGAGTGAGAGAAACCTGTCCTCTAGGTCACTGGGTTGAAATCTAGCCCAGCCCAGCCAAGCCATGACTCACAGCTATCATTATCCCCAACTGCTCACTGACAGGGATGTCATGAGTTGGTGGCTTCAGTTCTTTTCTTAAGGGTGGATAAAAACAAAATTTATTTGAAAACAAAACAATTTTTAAATATGGGATTTTGATTTAAATTGGATATTTTGATTTTGTTATTTAAATTATCATTCATTTTTCTTTTTAAAAGTACACCTGCTTAAAATGAATCTGAATCTAATAAAAAACATGTGAAGGCCTAAAATTATAATCTCAATACATTTAAATAAAAAAAATAATTATGCTGAATCCATGAGCCTCTGTCAAAAACTGAGTTAAAGGCTGCTTTTCTAGAAGAAGAAGAACTAGGGGAAAAACTTTGAGGTCAGACTTTATAAATATGGCAGAACAGGTCAGCCTAAGTAATTTAGGAGACTCATTTTCCAGAGACTTAGCCCTGGTCTACACCAGGGGTTAGGTCGAATTTAAGCTGCATTAGGTCAGTTTTAAGCCCTGGGGTTAGGTTGAATTTAGCCGCATTAGGTCGATTTTAAAATGAATGTGTCTATCCAACCAACCCTGTTCCGTCGACCTAAAGGGCTCTTAAAATCGACTTCTGTACTCCTCCCCGGTGAGGGGAGTAGCACTAAAATCAACCTTGCTGGGTCGAATTTGGGGTAGCGCAGACGCAAATCTACTGGCCTCCGGGAGCTATCCCAGAGTGCTCCAATGTGACTGCTCTGGACACCACTTTGAACTCCGATGCACTAGCCAGGTACGCAGGAAAAGCCCCAGGAAATTTTGAATTTCATTTCCTGTTTGGTCAGCACGGGGAGCTCAGCAGCACAGCTGACCATGCAGTCCCCCCAGAATCGCAAACGAGCTCCAGCATGGAGTGAACAGGAGACGCTGGATCTGATTGCTGTATGGGGAGAAGAATCTGAGCAGGCCGAACTCCGATCGAAAAGAAGAAATGTAAATATATATGCCAAAATCGCACAGGGCATGGTGGAGAGAGGCTACAACAGGGACACACAGCTGTGCCGCGTGAAAGTCAAGGAGCTCAGGCAAGCCTACCAAAAGACAAAGGAGGCAAATGGTCGCTCCGGGTCAGAGCCCCATACATCCCACTTCTATGATCAGCTGCATGGCATTCTAGGGGGGGACCCTACCACTACCCCACCACTGTCTGTGGACACCTGCAAGGGGGGAGTCTCATGCAACAGGGAGGAGGAGGAGGAGGAGGAGCAGAATGTGCAGCAGGCAAGCAGTGAATCCGTTCTCCCCGGCAGCCAGGACCTTTTCATCACCCTGGAGCCAATACCCTCCCAAGTCGGGATCCCCAACCCTGAAGCCGGAGAAGGCAGCTCTGGTGAGTACACATTTGTAACTACGGTACAGGGTTTAAACACAACAGTGTTTAATGTTTGATTTCCCCTGTAGAATTGGGATGCATTCACGGACAGTACAGCTACTGGAAAAGTCTGTTAATGTGTCCGTGGATGGAGCAGGAATCCTCCAGGGACATCTCCATGAAGCTCTCCTGAAGGTACTCTGAAAGCCTTTGCAGAAGGTTTCTGGGGAGGGCTGCCTTATTTCGTCCTCCATGGTAGGACACTTTACCATGCCAAGCCAGTAGCAAGTAGTCTGGAATCATTGCAGCACAAAGCATGGCAGCGAATGGTCCTGGGTTTTGGTCGCATTCAAGCAACATTTGGTCTGTATCTTTATATCTTAGCCTCAGGAGAGTGATATCATTCATGGTCACCTGGTTGAAATAGGGGAATTTTTGTAAGGGAACAGTAAAAGGACCCCGTTCATGCTGGGTTGTTTGCGCTTGGCTAAAAGGGATCATTCCAGAGAATAGCCACACCACAGGGGAAGGGGTGAAGGGATCATCCCAGAGAATAGCCATGCGGTGGGGTGGGGGGAGGTGTGTGCTGCACATCCACCCAAAAACCGCAGCCTCTCCTTTTAAATGTGAAGCCCAACCAGCATTGCTTGCTCTGGGAAAGGAGGGCGCTGCAGTTTGAAACCATTCCCGCATGTTATGAAGGCGGAAGAAGCCAACCCCACATACCAAAAGGCTTACCATGGCTGCCTAAAAACCAAATTCTGTTGCCCAGCAGTTTGTGATGTGCCACCATACCGGCAGGCACTCAATATAAAAGGCAAAATGTGACCTCGTACCTAAAGCACACGTGCTGTCTGCTGTGAATTGCTTGATTCACTGTGAAAGAGTCTCCCTTTTGTTCTCAGAAACATAGCAGCTTAAATTTTACTCTCCCTTTTTATCTCCCCCCAGGTGCAAACGTTTCTATGCTCCCCCATCATATCCGTCCCTGAGGTTATCGCAGATTAGAAGGCGGAAAAAAACGCACTCGCGATGACATGTTTTCCGAGCTCATGCCGTCTTCCCGCACTGATAGGGCACAACTTAATGCATGGAGCCATTCAGTGGCAGAGGCCAGGAAAGCATTAAGTGAGCGCGAAGAGCAGAGGCAGGAGGCAATGCTGAGGCTAATGGGGGAGCAAACGGACATGATGAAGCGTCTGTTGGAGCTGCAGGAAAGCCAACAAGAGCACAGACCCCCACTGCATCCACTGTATAACCGCCTGCCCTCCTCCCCAAGTTCCATAGCCTCCTCACCCAGACGCCCAAGAACATGGGCGGGGGGAGGCTCCGGGCACCCAGCCACTCCACTCCAGAGGATGGCCCAAGCAACAGAAGGCTGTCATTCAAACAGTTTGATTTGTAGTGTGGCTACGATAAGCAATGTGGCCTTGTCCTTCCCTCCTCCCGCCCCCAGGTTACCTTGTCAGTTATCTCTTTTTTTTTAAATTAATAAAGAAGGAATGCATGGTTTCAAAATAATAGTGACTTTATTTCCTTTGCCAGCTGTGATCGAAGGGGGGAGGGTGGTTGGCTTACACGGAATTAAAATCAACAAACGGGACAGGTTTGCAGCTAGTAGAAACACACACAACTGTCACACCGTAGCTTGGCCAGTCACGAAACTGGTTTTCAAAGCCTCTCTGATGTGCAGCACACCTTGCTGTGCTCTTCTAACCGCCTTGGTGTCTGGCTGTTCAAAATCGGTCACCAGGTGATTTGCCTCAACCTCCCACCCCACCATAAATGTCTCCCCCTTACTCTCACAGATATTATGGAGCACACAGCAAGCAGCAATAACAATGGGAATGTTGGTTGCGCTGAGGTCTGACCTAGTCAGCAAACAGTGCCAGCGAGCTTTTAAACGTCCAAAGGCACATTCTATCACCAGTCTGCACTTGCTCAGCCTGTAGCTGAACTGCTCCTTATTACTATCCAGGCTGCCTGTGTACGGCTTCCTGAGCCATGGGAGTAGGCTGGGTCCCCAAGGATAACTATTGGCATTTCAACATCCCCAATGGTAATTTTCTGGTCTGGGAAGTAAGTCCCTTCTTGCAACTGCTCAAACAGCCCTAAAGATGCGAGCGTCATGCACCTTTCTCGGCCATCCCACGTTTATGTCAGTGAAACATCCCTTGTGATCCACCAGTGCTTGCAGCACCGTTGAGAAGTCCTCCTTGCGGTTTACGTACTGGTTGGCAAGGTGGTCCGGTGCCAAGATAAGGATGTGTGTTCTGTCTATCGCCCCACCAGTTAGGAAACCCCATTCCACAAAGCCATCCAATATGACCTACACATTTCCCAGAGTCACTACCCTTGATAGCAGAACATTAGTGATTGCATCGGTTACTTGGATCACAGCAGCCCCCACAGTAGACTTGCCGCTCCAAACTGATTCCCAACTGACCAGTAGCAGTCAGGCATTGCAAGTTTCCACAGGGCTACCGCCACTCACTTTTCAACTGTCAGGGCAGCTCTCATCTTGGTATTCCTGCACTTCAGGGCGGGGGAAAGCAACTCAAAGTTCAAGGAAAGTGGCCTTATGCATGCAAAAGTTTTGCAGCCACTGAATCATCCCATACCTGCAACACTATGCGGTCCCACCAGTCTGTGCCATCACCACCTTGATATAAATCAATCCACCTCAAGAGCTGTCCCCACCACAAGCAGCCCCCTCATAACAGGTGCAGCAGAAGGCCATGGAGACCGACGTTCTAGTGCAGGAGTGGCCAGGCAGTGCTGGAGGCCAGTAGAGTGGCCATGTGGCAATACAACACTCAGATCGCCATGCCACATGGGAGCTGTGCTCGCTTCGTGTGGCGCTAAGGCTTCTGGGAGCACATCCCAGCATTCTTAGCACTGCAGCAAGCCAAGCCTCGCTTTGCATTTTCCCAGTGAACTATGGGAGAACTTGTCTGTCCTTTCTGGGCACAAGGGGTGGAACTGTGGGAAGGCACTGGAGGACTAATGGCACGCAAGTGGGGCTACACCTGTATCCATACTCGTGTTAGCAGTGACGAGTTGCGCTCACTCACGTTTTAGTGTATGTCCCCCTGAGGCCACCCAACTGGAGTTAAAAGCATCGCCACATCCAAGGCCAGGATTCATGTGTGGGGATGGGATTGGAATTAGGGACAACACTCTTGTTAGAAGTGGAGTTAATTCTGCAGTGAAGACCTGCCCTATGATCTTCCAATAAAGCCATGCTCAAGAACACCCACAGCAGCCAGAGCACCCAGCCACCTGGACCTGAAGGGTTACAAGCTAATGTGGAAGAGCCGGTTTGAGCACAAGCCAAAAAAGGTCACTCTCTGAACTGATGGCTTCTGCCAATGAGTGTCAAGCTTGTCCTTAATCCAAACAAATTGCTGACTAAAAGAGACTGAATACGTAGCTGGCACCCACCCAACCAGGAGGTTTATAATCCCAGGGACTAATATAAAAGGAAAATTAAATGGGATCTCCTCTGTTAACTGCACAAGCCCAGCTCCTCCAGCCTACGTGGGGCTCTAAGTAGTAGCAAGCCAGTGTAGAGAAGAACTGGACCCGGGGCTGGAAAGCAGGTACTCACTGATTAATCAACTTCCCTAGCATTTCCCATCTGAGGCTCGAGCACAAGGGTGTGCAAACTTTTTGGCAGGAGGGCCACATCGGGGTTGCAAAACGGTATGGAGGGCCAGGTAGGGAAGACTGTGCCTCCCCAAACAGCCTGGCCCCCACCCCCATCCGACCCCTCCCACTTCCCACCCCCTGACTGCCCCCCTCAGAACCCCCCACCCATCCAAAACCCCCTGCTCCTTGTCCCCTGACCGTCCCCTCCTGAACTGCCCCCCCTTCCGGGACCCCACCCCCTATCCAACCCCCTCGCTCCCTGTCATCCCCCTCAGGACCCCTCCAACCCCCCCGAGACCCCCCCATCCAACCCCCCTCCCCGCTCCCTGTCTCCTGACTGCCTCCGCCCCATCCAACCACCCCCTGTCCCGACTGCCCCCAGGGACCTCCTGCCCCTTATTCAACCCTCCCCTCCCCCTGCCTTTACCAGGCCACTCAGAGCAGCAGGACAGGCTTATTGGAAAGCCTGTGAGGTGGGCAGGGCCAAGCTGCGCTGCGAGGGAGGGGAGGAAGTGGGAGAGGGGCCGGGGGCTCCAGCAGGTCAGGGGCCAGGCAGGATGGTCCCACAGGCCATAGTTTGCTCATCTCTGCTCTAGCATGTCACAATACTCAGCTAAGCCTCTCAGCCCCATGTAAGTGGGTATTATCCCCATTTCCCAGGTGCAGAAGGGGAGACAAAGAACTCCCCAAGGTCGCACAGCAATTTGGCAGCAGAGCAAGGACTAGAACTCAAGAGTCCTGACTCTGCTACTCAGCCACAGGGGGGCCCTCAGCAGGCCACTGAGCCTGTCCATTACTTAGTTTCCCCTACCTCACAGGGTGCACGTATGTGTGTGTATGTGGGGGGAACAGGATTAAATGAACACGTGTTCATCAAGGGCTTGGAGACCGTTGGATTTTAAAAAGTGCTTTTGCCAGACTTAGAACTTACTGATGTCAGACAGATGCTACCACTGCGCTCACCAGCAGCGTCTCCTAAACCTCCAGGAGTTTAAACTGAGACCTGTTATCCAACCTCCCAACCACAACCAGAAAAGGGGGAGGAATCTGAGATCCCAGATGATACACTGCAAGTCCAATCTACTTCACCACTCTAGGTAAATACAGGGAAGAAGAGAAGTGCTGAAGGTAAACACTCTGAAGTTTGTCAGATTAAAAAAATATCAGATTTGTTTTAAAAATAATATGCTATACCTCACTATTGCCTAGATTATTAAAACTGAAGGCACTTAAAAAAATGTACTTTTCACCACTTCTGCATCTCTCCACTCAGTAATAAAATTGGATGAGTCAGTTTGTCTGATTTCTAGGTGGTTTCACTTCCTGTTTAATGTACCAACCAGCAAAATGCAGAGAAATCTGGGTTGTGAACACTGCAGGGAAATCTTTACATATAAAGAGAAGAGTTGCACAAAAGTATTTCTATTAATATCAGGTTTTCAGGATTTGCTTTTTTAAATAAAGAATAAACTCGAGGTTTAAACATGCTGAAAGAGACAGCACTTGCTCTGACCAAGTGGTAAGAGCATCCCCTCACATGCAGCCACGCCTGCCAGACAGCCATGTGATTTTCAAATGCCTTGTTTTGGAGGCCACCCTCCTCTAGGTAGGCACCTATCACTCCATCCACTGCAGCAGAAGTTATACTGATGGCTAGTCTCCTTTCCAGCACTAGCAGACAAACTGGAATGGCAAGGACTGTTTCTAACTTACTATCACTACCATGTCAGTACCCTGCAAAGCATGACTCAGCTCTCTGGACTGCATTAGAAAAAGCTGAGGACGGCCCAACTACTTATGGTCATCAAAGATCCCATAAAAAGAAAAGGAGGACTTGTGGCACCTTAGAGACTAACCAATTTATTTGAGCATAAGCTTTCGTGAGCTACATCGTTGCATCCGATGAAGTGAGCTGTAGCTCACGAAAGCTTATGCTCAAATAAATTGGTTAGTCTCTAAGGTGCCACAAGTACTCCTTTTCTTTTTGCGAATACAGACTAACGTGGCTGCTACTCTGAAAGCTGTATAGAAGGACAGGTGCCCTTCCTCCCCAAAAAGCAACAAGAATTTTTGCACATTGTACAAAAATAATATGAATTAATACTAACCAAACATTTCTCAAACAAATCTCAAAGATGGGCATGTATTTTCTTTTACAAAAGTTAATACAAAATGGGCAAGTATCATACTCATTGATAGAGATACAGAGGGGTCCCAGGGACACAGCCCACTTGAAATCTAGTTAATTTAAGAACAAGTTAAGACAGTTTCAGACACTACCCTTGCCCCGACTCCCCAGGGCCAATTTTTGTTTTACAATCACTTCCCCCACCCCCCTTTTTGCTGTGTGAAAAGTCAACAGAGAAATTGACCCGCACTATCAGGGAAACAATGAAACTGACCCTGAACAAACTGCTGTCAAAGTCACAGAGACCAATCTTTCAATTCTAGAAATTTTAGGCATTGTTGGTAACAATGGTAAGTAAAACATCCCCAGACAGAAGAGCAATATTTAAGCTGGTCTCTTTCTCTGTGACCTAACACAGAGGAATTCAGTGATCAAGTCTCCTATCTGCAAGTCCCTGCTTTATAACACTGCCTCTCCTTTATCATAGCACAGTATTTTACAGCAGCAAAGAGTTCTCAGTTAAGCTTCTAGTTTCTAAAAATGTGAGATTGAGAGTACAGCTGCCCCTTTGCTCTTTTATCTACTTTCTTAGGACCTGATTCAAACTCCCTTAAAGCCAATGCAAGCCTCCCACTGTGGTTATCACTGGCTTTAACAGACACTGGATTGTGTCCTTATTAAATAAACATTATTGAGACAATCTCAAAATGCCTAGATTAAATACATTATTGATTACAGTGACATGGGGCAGGATGGCTCCCACTTGTCTACACTTCAAAGTTATGTTGTCATAGCTGTGTCAGTCAGGGATATGAAAACACACCACACACCCCCGTGACATAGCTCTGCCAACAAAACCTGCAGTGTAGATGCAACTATGCCAACAGAAGAGGGCTTTGTCGAGGTAGCTAATGTCGTTTGGAATGGTGATGTTCCTACACTGGCAGAAAAACTCCCGTTGGTGTAGTCTGTCTACACCCTAAAGGGCTATGCTGACACAGGCTATGTAGACACACCTATAGTTTGGACGAACTGGGCATCGAACTCTAGCAATCGAGGGTCCGTGTTATGAAATCCTCCCACAGGAGGTCTGCTCGAGCCCCTTTAGGGCACACAGCAGGAGCGACCCTGTTTTGACAGGCTTTTCCATAACCATTTGGAGCTCCCTCCTAGGGGATTTCTGCCCCTCCTACCTCCTTTAGAATCATCTCTTTGCATCACCTGGGACTTTATCCCATTTGCTGGTGGAGCAGTTCCCCTTGAAGGTCATTATGTCTCCCATTTGCCTCTCTCTGACAGTACATTTGATCTGGTTGGGACTCTTGACCATTGATATCTGGTACTTTGGCTTTATTGAACAGGGCGGAGCTATCCCAATGAAAAGCAACTTACAAATGGGTTAAATTAATACTGCTCTCTTAGAAAGTCACTGGGTCCAGACACATGGGAATGATGGAAACTGTCTCTTCCTCATTTTAAAACCCAGGGGAAGCAAATACCCAAGACAGACAATCTAGCAGGGGTACCAAACCGGGCTTTAGATCCAGATTTACCAGCATCCCATAAGGCCCTGGTGCTATCTCACTGCCAGGGAGAATTACTCCCACCAGAAATAACAAGCCATAGAACAGAGCCCACTCCAAGCTGGACTTGGCAGCTTCCCAGGCCTCCTCTCACAACTGTTGTCTCTCCCAGCATGTGCAGCAATGGGGTACGCTGTGTCACCGGACGGATCCTGAGGTGCAGAGGCCAGAAGAGGGAGAGAGAAGAGGGAGGATGTGGTGATGGGATGGGTGGGGTCCGAGGAAAGTCACGGTAAGGACATTACTTGCCATGGCCAAGTCTTGCTCACTCAGAACAAGAGATTTTTAAATCTCTCCCTCTCATGACAAAGGGTGGCTCAATGAGACACGAGACACTTCACTCCTTTAAAACTCTCCCAGCTCTCAGCCTTGGAGCATGGAGGGGTGGGGGTACCAGCAAATGCAGCCCCACCTGCCACCTCCTCAGGAGCATCTGAGCTGCATCAGGGCTCGCAAGGGGTGCAGCTTCCAGTCACGGGGGGGCTAGGGGGTAATGAGAGCCGGTGGGCCCAGAGCACTCGCTAACACGGCCAGGCCAGTCGCCCTGGGCATGGGGGGCATCTTCAGGCTGGGGGGAGGAGTGGGGAATAGGGACCGATGTGCCACTGTGGGGATGGCAGGGGCAGACTCGGGCCTCAGGCCCAGCCCCCCCACACTTACCCCACAGTGACCACCCCCAGGATTATCCGCTGGAACAAGGCCCCCCCAGCTACAACCCCCTGCCCTCCCCGTCAACAAGTCTCGCCCTCCCCCGCCCCAACACCCCCCCCACACCAGCCCCAACACCCCCAACGGCCCCCCCACACCCCCCCGCCCCAACACCCCCCCCACACCCGCCCCAACACCCCCAACGGCCCCCCCACACCCTCCCGCCCCAACACCCCCCCACACACCCAACGGCCCCCCACACCCGCCCCACCCTCCCGCCCCAACACCCCCCCACACACCCAACGGCCCCCCACACCCGCCCCACCCTCCCGCCCCAACACCCCCCCACACACCCAACGGCCCCCCACACCCGCCCCACCCTCCCGCCCCAACACCCCCCCACACACCCAACGGCCCCCCACACCCGCCCCACCCTCCCGCCCCAACACCCCCCCACACACCCAACGGCCCCCCACACCCGCCCCAACACCCCCCCACACACCCAACGGCCCCCCACACCCGCCCCACCCTCCCGCCCCAACACCCCCCCACACACCCAACGGCCCCCCACACCCGCCCCACCCTCCCGCCCCAACACCCCCCCACACACCCAACGGCCCCCCACACCGGCCCCAACACCCCCCCCACACCCAACACCCCCCCCACCTTCCCCTCCCTCCCCAACGGCCCCCCCCACAGCTTCCCCTCCCCACACGTGCCCCTCCTCCCCAGTCTGGCCCCTGGGGGCTCCCCCCCCCCTCACCTTCTTCACGGCCGGGTTGAACCCGAACTCCCCGGCCTCCTTGAGGTCCAGCCAGATCATGGGCATGCGGGGCACGGCCTCCATCCCGGCCGCTCCGCCGGCGCCGCTCCGCACCCGGAACGCAGCAGGCCCGGAGCCTCCCGAGTCCCCGCCCCCGGCCCGCCGCGGGGCCTCACCGGAAACCGCCCTCCGGAAGCCGCCGCGGCGCCTGATGGGAAATGTAGTCCTGACGCGGACTCGCTGCTGGGCGGGACAGGGCACAGGTTCCTCCCCTAGGGACCCTCCCTCATTGCTGGGCAGGGCAGGGCACAGGCTCCACCCCTAGGGCCCCGCCCTCACTGCTGGGCGGGACAGGGCACAGGCTCCTCCCCTAGGGCCCCGCCCTCACTGCTGGGCGGGACAGGGCACAGGCTCCACCCCTAGGGCCCCGCCCTCATTGCTGGGCGGGGCAGGGCACAGGCTCCTCCCCTAGGGCCCCGCCCTCACTGCTGGGCGGGACAGGGCACAGGCTCCTCCCCTAGGACCCCGCCCTCACTGCCGGGCGGGACAGGACACAGGTTCCTCCCCTAGGGACCCTCCCTCATTGCTGGGCAGGGCAGGGCACAGGCTCCTCCCCTAGGGCCCCGCCCTCACTGCTGGGCGGGACAGGGCACAGGCTCCTCCCCTAGGACCCCGCCCTCACTGCTGGGCGGGACAGGACACAGGCTCCTCCCCTAGGGCCCCTCCCTCACTGCTGGGCAGGGCAGGACACAGGCTCCTCCCCTAGGGCCCCTCCCTCACTGCTGGGCAGGGCAGGACACAGGCTCCTCCCCTAGGGCCCCTCCCGGATTGCTGGGCAGGGCAGGGCACAGGCTCCTCCCCTAGGGATGCTCCCTTCCTGCTGGGGTTCAGGACACAGGCTCCTCCCCTGCTCCTGTGGGGTGGGTGGTACACAAACGGGCTCCTTCCATCCCTAAAGGTGTCACTACAGAACCCCCCCACCCCCACATTCTCTGTCCCTTGCTCCCCGCCTTGCACTGCTGCATTCCTCAGTGCTGTGGCCAAGAGCCGCCTGCAGTGGGTCCAGCTAGGCTCTGGGGCCCGGCATTCAGCCAGTGCTATTCCCCTGTTTAACTGTAGCACGTCACAGTGGCGCATGGGCTGGAGCCCCTCTCAGCGCTGAGGTCTGAAATGATCCGGGATCGGAAAAGACCCCCGCAGCCTCCCACCCTGGGCTCAGACCCAGCCAAGATCAGCTGTGAGCGGAAGCTCTGCCATATTAGGTGTCCCATGTGACACAAGGGCAGCGGGTCTCACACCCAATCCGAGCGGGCAGGTCTCCATGTAACAAAACCCACTGCAACTGGGAGGCCCCGGACTGAATGCGTCTGGAGACAGGGGGCTCTGTTGGCCAGGCAGGCAGGCGCTGCAGGGCCCAGCTGAGACACACTGGCAGGGCTCAGGGGGTATGGGAAGATCGCCCGACTACTGCCCGTGCTGTAGCAGCTCAGTGGATAATGGCAGATGTCAGACTCCAGGACTGTCCAGCTGTCTCTTTTAACCAGCGTCGAAATTCACTCAACAAGAATCACCTTTATGATAATTTCACAGACACATTTTGCATTGGAATCCAGGCCCCCATTAATCCTCCAGTAAAAAGCAACCAACAAAGAAGGACAGAGTGGGGAAAAAACCCATCACACTGCTGCTCAAATACTGGATCTGTTGCTTTCCAATAAATGCAACTGGCAAACGTGGCTGTGGTGAGGTCTGGCCCATCTGATCCCTTGACCCACTGAGTGCAGGACATGGCACGCCCATGGCTCACACCAGCACCTAATGGAGAGGGTGCATAGGAAGCACCTGGGTAAAGATGGCTGGATAACATTGGGGCTGGGACTGGGACCTGATGAGACCAGAGAGCTTCTCGCAGACTCCCCTGTACTGAGCTAAAAGATCTTAGCTAAATCAAAGCATTTCTTTGCCTGCTGCCAATAAGCCAGGGGCTGAGAGCAGCGGGGGAGGTGGGAGAGGGTTGGAAGGACAGCTCCATTCAGCCGCTGGCCGGTAAATCGGTGTGCTCTGCCCTTCTGTTCCAAGCAGAGAGTCTTATCCATTAGTGAACATTCCCAGGCCAGGCCCAGCTCGGAGCCTGCAGACAGCACACACTGGTAGCGGCCACATCCTCCAGACCCAGAGAGGGCTGAGCTGACCCTAGATTTCATGGGGGGCTCATGTGAAAAAAACAACTTCTCCCGACACCCCCCACTCCTGGCTGCATCCCGTCTCCGCACCTCAATTCCCTCCCACACCAGAGCAGGTGTGAGTCCAACCCAAATGCAGGGGAGACCCTATACGTGTGGGAGGATGCCCTTGGATAGTGAGGGGTTAAGGGGGATCATCTAGCCTGGGGGTCCCAAATGTGCAGGCCCTGGGGCAGCTGCCCCTGCAAAGGAAGAGAAACATGTGAGCAGCAGTGGAAGAGGGGGAATGTAGAAATCACCATGCTGATCCAGCTGGTCCAGTAGCCAGTCTCTGGCCGTGAATGATACCAGCTGCTCTCGAGGCAAGAGCTGGGAACTCCCAGCTTGGACAGACATACAGTAAAATACCCCTGGGGGAGATCTCTTCCTATCCCCAGACTTGTGCCCTGAAGCACGGGGCCCATGATATAGAGAAAGGCCTTTTGGGAATGCTTCTATGCTCTTAACCTCCATGATATCTTGTGGCCATGAGTTCCAGTAGCTAATCCCAGCTTTAGCTGTGACACCTATTGATTGCTTTGTGTCCCCTTGAGCTTCTAGCAGGAGAGGATCAAGCTGTCCTGTCTGACCAGCTGAGGTTCAGCTTCTGGCCTACTCTCTCTGCATCCTGCCTTGTTTGATACCTCTCTAGTGCATCCCCTCTATTAGTTGGAGTCAGTCCACCTGTGAATGAAGTGAGAATGTTCTTTATGCTTTCTCCGAATACTGTGTGGGTGCCTCAGTTTCCCCTCTGCATTTCTTAAGTATCTAGGTGGGGGGAATGTCACAGAGTCCCTGGGCGATGCTCTGGAACTGCTCCCCATGAAGCCAGTCAGGACTCTGGGGAAGTCTTCTCTCTGGGAGCAGCCTGTCTTCAGGACACACAATACACACAGCTTCCACCTTCCTGGGTCTGACCTCGGAGCATTCAGCATCCTCTGCCCCTCCGTGCGCTTCCCACAGCAAGTCTGCTCAGGCAGGGCTCCTGGGGAAGCCAGAGGGTCCTGCACCCCAACTTCGCAATCAGACGTGACTCTCAGCCAGCCAGTAACACAGAAGGTTTATTAGACGACAGGAACATGGTCTAAAACGGAGCTTGTAGTTGCAGAGAACCAGACCCCTCAGCTGTGTCCATTTTGGGGGCAGTGAGCCAGACAACCACGTCTGCACTTCACTCCATGTCCCAGCCAGCCCCAAACTGAAACTCCCTCCAGCCCCTCCTCCCCTGGGCTTTGTTCCTTTCCCCGGGCCAGGAGGGCACCTGATTCCTTTGTTCTCCAACCCTGTAGCTCTCACCTTGCAGGGGGGAAGGGCCTAGGCCATCAGTTGCAAGGAAACAGGGTGTCGGCCATTCTCTGTGTCCAGACCCCTGCACACACCTGCCCTCTAGGGCTCTGCAACGATCATACACCCTTACCCCACCACCTAGATACTTAAGAACTGCATAGGGGAAACTGAGGCATCCCCACACGATTCAGAGGAAACATTAAGAACAGTCCCACTTCGTCACAGGGGATAAAGGTGTGTAATTGTTGCAGAGCCCAAGAGGGCCAGTGTGATGGTGTCTACACAGAAAATGGCCGACACTCTGTCTCCTGGCAACTGATGGCCTGGGCCCCTCCTCTGCAAAGGTGCCGACTGAAGGTGTTGGAGAACAAAGAGATCAGGCAACCTCCTGGCCTGGGAAAGAGACAAAGGGGAGAGGAGGGGCTGGAGAGTTTCAGTTTGGAGCTGGCTGGGGAAATGGAGGGAGGGCCAGATGGGGCTCTGGCCTTCCTGCCCGCCCCGAAGATGGACCTGACGGAGGGGTCCTGGTCTCTGTACCTACAAGCTCTGTTTTAGACTGTGTTGCTGTCATCTAATAAACCTTCTGTTTTACTGGCTGGCTGAGAGTCATGTCTGACTGTGGAACTGGGATGCAGGACCCTCTGGCTTCCCCAGGAGCCCCGCCTGTGCGGACTGGCTGTGGGAAGCGCATGGTAGAAGAGGATGCTGAATGCTCCGAGGTCAGACCCAGGAAGGTGGAAGCTGTGTAAGCTTTTTGCCCTGGAGAGGAGGCTCCCCCAGAGTCCTGACTGGCTTCATATGGAGTAGTTCCAGAGCAACGCTCGGGGATGCCGTGACAGCACCCCAGGAAGGGTGTGAGACCTCAGAGGAGATACAGGTGGGGAGA
This sequence comes from Lepidochelys olivacea, assembly GCF_965140295.1. Taxonomy (NCBI): domain Eukaryota; kingdom Metazoa; phylum Chordata; order Testudines; family Cheloniidae; genus Lepidochelys; species Lepidochelys olivacea. Next base: position 267,212,911 of record NC_140412.1, on the reverse strand, counting down.
GGGCTTCTCCCACAATCTGCCTGCCTCACTGCAGACCCACAGGGACCATCTGGATGGGTGGTCGGAGAGGTCAATCATGGTAGCCCATTCAGTCCTTGGCCTCTCTGCTAAGACTGCTGACAGGAGGGCTCATCCGTTGCACATGTGAGCATGTCCCCTGGCGATGGGCTAAGACCCATTTCACAGAAGCCATCAACCAGTCCTAATTTCCAGTCACCTCGGACCTAGCACGGTTCTGAGCCAGTGCTGGGGAGATCTGCAACCCATGCCTGTCCCCTGGCCCATCTGACCCCCTGCGGGCTTGATCCCATGCCCCCTGCATCTGTCAGCCCCCTCCCCTCCGCTCCCTGGCTGGGATGATTTAACTGGGAATTGGTCCTGCTTTGAGCAGGGGGTTGGACTAGATGACCTTCTGGGGTCCCTTCCAACCCTGATATTCTATGATTCTATGATTCCCTTTCTCCTTTGCTCTCTACCCTCAGACAATGGGCTCCCAGAGCTGGGGGCCAGATGTGGAGGCCGGAGGTATCTGAGGCTTCCCTGGCGCAGCGGCGTTTGTGAATTATTGATCTCCTCGCTGCGGAACATGAACATGCCGGGGGAGGACAGAACTCAGTGCCCCCCCCCCCCGCCTGGCTCCCCACTCTGTTTCCATGGCAACAAAAGAGGAGGCGGAGGAGAGGGTACCCTGCCTAGGAAGAGGAGCAGCTTGGGAAGTCCCTCCTGAAATTAACCCTTTCATCTCTACAGGGACCGAGGCCAGGGTGCCGGGCACATCTGACTTAGGGAGCTGGGGATAGGTGCTTGAGTAGATGGACATGAGCCTGAAGGAAGGTGGGGGGGGGGGGGTGTGGTGAGGGACATAGCACCATCCAGAGGTAGGATTGGTTGGGATCTGGGTTTTCCAAGCCCAACCATGATTCCATTATGGATCCCATTTCTTCTGGACGCCCAAGGGCCCTGTCCCATTGGAGATGAACCCAAGCATGGCAGTGGTGGCCCCGGATAGAAGATAGAGACTGGGAGTGGGGGGGGGGGCAAGGAGGGGTGGGGGTGTCAGCTCAGCCGTGTTTGGAGGGTAACACCTGGACATGATTCACTTCTCCATCTGCCCAGGTGGGCACTGATCACCTGCAGCCAGAGGGGCTGTACGCTCCAACCCTGGTCCCAAGAGGATGGCTGGGAGATGGGGGGAGGGGAGTGTGAGAAGGACGAGAGTCTCAGAGGATGGTTGGGGGGCAGAAATGGAGAGGGCAGAGAATGGTTTTAATCATAGTCTCTCTCTCCTGGCTTAGGCTGGGGTTGGCACCTGGGTGATGCCCTCTCTGAGATCTGGGGTCACTCGGCGATGGGGGGTTACCCTGTGCCCATGATGGCATCTGCCCATTGCCATAGTATTGGAGCATGTTGGTGTCAAGTGGGAGGAGCGTTGATGGTGGGAGGAGCTTGGCAGAGTAACACCGCCTACATTAGCCCAATGTGCTGTAGATCAGCCTCGATTTCCCTGTGACAAGGGACCAGGCCTGAGGAAAGAGACTGGAGTGTAGTGGAGGAGGAGGGAAGGAAGAGGAGATGAGAGATGAACAGAACAGGGAACGGGCAGGGGAGTAGAGGGAAGGGTTGGAGATGGAGAATAAGAAAGTGGAATCCAAGAGGAGAGAGGGAGAGTGGAGGAACCAGAGCATTGAAGCGTTTGCAGGTGGGAAACCAGGCCTCTTTCTCTGTTCCAGCCACTCGTGTGCGTTTGTGCAGGCCCATGGGTGGGTTTCGGCACTCACCTCACTGTGGCAGGAGGCCTGTTGGTGCTTAGGAGCATGGTGTGCATGCACGCACATGTGTGTGACTCTGTAGTTGTGTATGTGTGTGTAAGTGTGCTTGCAGTTGTGTGCCTTCACCCCGCGCAGATGTGCTTGCATGTGGCCACAAGCACAGCTGGAAAGGCAGATCTCAGTTTGTGGGGCATTCCTGTCCGTATCCCTGTATACACATGGGGGTGTGGCAGCCTGTATGCAACATGTGTGCATGCCTGTGTGTGCTTTGCGTGTGTGTGTCTGGTGGCTTATGCTCACTAGCCCTGTGTGACCCGATGCCCTGATTTATGGGGGGCAGGGATGGGGATTTATCTGGGTGCATAAAGGTTCCTAACTCTGCTCATCTCTAAAGTGACCTGCAAAGGGAAACCCAAACCACAAAGATTCGTGCCTCTGGGGGCCCCTCAAAAACCATATTTTTTTCTTTTAACCCCACCATTTTTTCTTTTAACCCCACCATTTTTTTCTTTTAACCTCTTTTAGTAGAGCTCTGAGGCCTTTGCATCTGTTTCTGCTGGAGGACTCCTTAGAGAACTGCAAGCCTCAACTGGGTCCGGCTCAGCGAGGGGCCACCTTTCACAAAGAGGACTTCTCTCCCAAGCGGTTGTTGGGTGTTTGAGTTAAATGGGCACCAAAAACCAACCCGACGCCAGAGCTTTGACTCACAATCCCTTCCTCGGGGTTTCAGCTTCCTGTAGATCCTGATCGTTCCTCAGTCACCACAGGGACGCAGATACTTTACATGTGAACACAAGCCGACTCCCCCACCCCCTCCCGACAACCTACACGAGAAGTAGCCGCAGCGCCCCCTATCGTGCCCCATTTGCAAATGGCTTTTATGAGTTCGGCGGTCTGCTATGCACTAAACTCAAGTGACCAGCAGGTGGCGCCAAGATTTTTGGCTCCAGCCCTGCTCAGACACATTGCACAGGGCAGGGGTGTTTTTTTGGGGGGTGGGAGGAGGACTGTTTTTTATGGCACCCAGCACCACAAACAGCCTTACCCTAGGCTATGAGCAAACACCCGCCAGCTGTGCTTTGCCCTGGGGGCTGGGGGTGAGTATGTAGCACAGAGGCCCCAAGTTCAGGATGCCGTCCCATGGGGCCCCAGCCAACAGCATCACTGGGATGGCCATGGGCGGGGGGTAGGAGCATCTCTCTTGGCAGCAGCAGGCATTATGGGGTGCTCCATGACTTGGGTGCTCCTGCCATGACACTCTCTCCTTGTGCTCAGCCCCCCCCCAGGCCTGGAAGCAGCAGCCTGGAGCTCAGAGCAGAAGGAAGAGAGGGACAAAAAGCTGCGATCGAGGGGACACCAAGCCAGCCTCCGGACAAATTTGCACTAGAGGGGCCGGTCACTCCTGCTAGATGTCCCGGGAGGGAGTGACGGTGCGGGGCTGGGTGTGTGTGTCTCCTGGGCAGGCCTGATGGGAGCAGGCAGGATTCTCTTGCTCTCCTAGTTCTGGTGGGTTTATCAATCTCCCGCCCTTGGAAGGGGCACGTTCTCCCTGGGAGACACTGGCGTCATCCCCAGCCTGAGGAGTATCAACCACCCCAAATTCCCCTTTTCCCCTTGGCTCCAGGCTCCGATTGTTGCCCAGGCAGGCTTCTCCTTCCTCAGGGCCTCCTAGGGCCACCCCCTTCTTGCAGCCTCATGTCTCCCAGCTGCCTCCCAGCCTTGAGGAGGCTGCAGGAAGAGCTGCTGGGAGTGACACTGCTTGCAAGGACTCACCTCCCGTGGGGCCACGTTGGGCCCTTGTGCTGGCTGGCCTCTGGTACCAGGAAGGGCGCAGAGGAGGGACGAGTCTCCGTGGTTGGGATGAGCCGCCGAGAGCGCATTATATCAGGGCTCGCAGTCTGCAACCACCGCTGACTCCCCAGTCACGGCCGGACCAACGCCCTGGATCTCAGAGCTGTTCGCCTCCGTCCCCTGGCTCTGCTGTCAGGGTCGTGCAACCTCGGGGAACGCCACTCTGTCGGGGACCCAGCCCTTCAGCTCTGCTTGGCTGTCCCGTGCCCAGGGGCCAGGGCTGAATGGCAGAGCCCAAGGCAGGGACTCTGGGACCCCGACCCCCGATGTCACCAGGCAGCGTTGGTGTAGCCAGTCCCAGGATATTAGACACATACGCAGGGTGAGCTCCTAGCTTTTATTGGCCCAACATCTGTTACTGATATTGCCTCACCCACCGGGTGACCATGTCACCTTCACGCCCCACCCTCTTTGCCAAAGCATTTGCCCGTCCCTGAGGGGAGCTGGCAACGTGCTCAGTGAGAAGCGCCAGAGGGTGAAGCAAAGAGCAGGCCAGAGACTTGCCCGTCCCAGCTGGGCCGGTCCCGTGGTTGTTGTTAACCCATCTCCGAAGCAGAGATTTTCTCCCGGGATTCTGCACGATCCCTGCTCTGTCTCTCTTTGTTCCTGGGCTGCTCCCCCAGCACTGGAATTTCCCTTATTCCTCTGGAAGGTGCTGCTATGGCCTGAGATTTCCCCCAGTCGGTGGCTGCCCCTTCTCCCCTCCTCAAGGAGGCTTCTCCCCCCACAGCTCATCGCTCCAGCCAGCCGGCCTGCGGCTCCAGCTGTGCCACCTCCTTGCTGCACGAGGGTGCCCCGAGCGCGCACCCATCCGCACGGGGCCATCTCCGCCTAGCACATGCCCTTGGCCAGTCATGCCGCGGGTGGGCGCCTCTGCACTTTGATCTCCACGCACCCGCATGGGAGGGAACAGAACATGGCCCGCGATCCTTGAGAGGAGAGGGAGGTCCTCAGGGCTTGTTTCCACACAGGGAGGCAAAGCCGGCTCTCTCCTCTTACCAGCCATCAGCTTCCAGTGAGCCAAGCCAAGCCTGGGCCAGCCACCCCTGACCAGCTAACACGGGGAGGGGGAAGGGACCAGACCCCAAGCTGCACAGTTTGGACCATGGTTCTCCAGGGCTCAGATCCAGGCTTCTCTGTGCTGATGGGAGCTGGGAGGGTTCTGCAGCTCAGGACCGATCCATTCCCCAACCCAGCCAAACTTGGACCATTCTGAACCCTGCCCCTCCGTGCAAATGGGGGGCAAGAAACCACCCTGTTTCCATGGAGCACATGTACAGAGAAACCCTACAGCCAGGCAGGACTGTGGGGGCTTGGCCTGGACACTACAGAGCGTGAGGCAGGTTGGGTGACTGAGAAGAGAAGCATCATTAGCCTCTCTTTACAGATAGGGAAACTGAGGCAGAGAGCGGGACTGTCACTTGCAGCAGGCCCAGGGCAGAGCAGGGCATAGAACCCAGGTCTCCCAAGTCCCATGTCAGTGCTCTATCCACTAGGCCAAATCCCCTCTGGTATTTCATGGATTAGTGACTGGCACACATGGTGAGCCTGGGTGCTGGGCCCTAGTATGTCACCACTGCTTGCCTCCCATTGGGTAATGAGTGTTCACTGCTCGAGGCAGGGTTATTGGTGCACACCCCAGCCCTTGGGAATTGATTGTGCAGTGCCACCAGCTGGCTGGCTCTGACGAGGCTGAACCTGTCTGTCTGTAAGTCGGCGAGTCACCCCCTGAAGTCAGCACAAGTTAGAACTGCACCCTCCAGCCTGGGGTTTCTTGTTCCAGCCGGAGCTGCGTGGGGCTGCGTGTAGCGTACCACCTGTACAACATACGTGTGTGCGTCTACCGCTGCCCCCTGCTGGATAGGATCAGACCCACTGCTCAAGTGTCAGGGAGTATGTCCTCCCCTGGTGGCAGGCCTGAAAAGAGGATGGTAGCCCTGCTGATCAGTGCAGAATGGGCTGCTGCGTCGGGGCCCGATTCTCCATTCTGATACATCCGCATCCCACCATTGACTTCAGGGGAGTCCCAGCTGCAACCCTGGGGGTCAGAGAATGAAGAATTAGCCCCCTCCACTTCTCCTCCTTGCATGGCTCTCACTAGATACCAGGTACCGCTCACTCCGAGCGCTAAGCCCCGGGTTCCGTCCCCCTGTTTGCTCGGGGATCTATTTCTGTGCTCTGTAAGAAGTTTATTCTGGTGTTTGTGCCGGCAGCCTCCCCTCCTCTCCTTCATTTCCACAAAGGCTGCCCCAGAATAGAAAGCCAGCAGCAGGCAGGAGCCTATTCTTACTGAGGTTGAGACAAAAATGTTAATTGCTTGTTTTTTTCCCCATCAACCCCCCCCCTTTAGCCCCTCCCCAGTGGCTTGTCCCTCCAGCCCCGAGTCTGGCGGCCTCTGGAACTGACCAGTGAAGTGTGTGTCCAGCACCAACAGACAGCAGCAGGTTAAAGGGCGTTGTGTGGATGAATCAGCGGTGCCCACCTAGAGCTGCCTTGGTGAAGCGCTCCTGCTTCGGCAGATCTGACTCAGAGCTGACTCTGCCCTGACGCAAGGGACTCTCCCACTGAAGTTCACCGGATGCGAGGCTCACACGGCAGCATGGCGTGCACAGGGGTGTCCTGGGGCTGGAGGCCACGACCTGCCCCATTTCATGCAAACCGGGCGCAGGCTTCTGGCACGGTGTGGACGTGGCCCTTGACAGGGCACCCCTGCTGTACACCGGTGGATGGGCCCCTACCCGAGAGGGAGCTGCAGGGAGTAACCTGAGCAGAATGCCCTGTACTCATCTTCACACTGGATCTTAACAGAGGCCCCAAACCTGGGGGCAGGGACCAGGCAATTTCAGGCCACACCCCTTTTCCAGCATTCCACCCTAGCCCCGCCCACAGTCCACCTGGCTGCTCCTGCCCTAAGGATGATCATCTTCTAGCAGCAGCTTTCGTTGAGGGACCCCAGCACTCCACAATGGGTCCCCTGCTCAGCGCCCCCGCTAGGCAGTTTCCCCGGCTCCCTGCTTTTGGGGGTGGGGGCAGAGTGGGAAAGCGGCCCTGCGGGGATACTGGCTCCAGCAGTGAGCTTGGCAGTCCCACACTGGATCAGTTTGCTCAGTGAGCCACATAAGAACAGCCAGACTGGGTCAGACCAGTGGTTGCTCTAGCCCCAATGCCCTATCTCTGACAGTGGCCAGTGTCAGGGGCTTCAGAGGGAATGAACAGAACAGGGCAATTTATTGAGTGATCTATCCCCTGTCATCCAGTTCCAGCTTCTAGCAGTCCGTGACCATCTTAGCTAATAGCCATTGATGGACCTGTCCTCTGTGTGAACTTACCTAATTCTTTTTTTAACCCTGTTGTAGTCTTGGCCTTCACAACATGCCCTGGTGACGAGATCCACAGGGTGACTGTGCATTGTGTGAAGAAATACTTCCTTATGTTGTTTTAAACCTGCTCCCTATTAATTCATTGGGTGACTCCTGGTTCTTGTGTTATGTGAACGGGTAAATAACACTTCCTTATTCACAAAAAGAAAAGGAGGACTTGTGGCACCTTAGAGACTAACAAATTTATTTGAGCATAAGCTTTCGTGAGCTACTGCTCACTTCACTGGATCCAATGAAGTGAGCTGTAGCTCACGAAAGCTTATGCTCAAATAAATTTGTTAGTCTCTAAGGTGCCATAAGTACTCCTTTTCTTTTTGCAAATACAGACTAACACGGCTGCTACTCTGAAACTTCTTTATTAACTGTCTCTGCATCAGTCATGACTGCATAGACCTCTGTCAGATCCCCTCTTAGTCAGCTCCTTTCTAAGCAGAACAGTCCCACTCTTTTCAGTCTCTCCTCATACAGAAGCTGTTCTATACCTTTAAGCATTTTTGCTGCCTTTCTCTGTACTTTTTCCAAATCCAATAGATCTTTTCTGAGATGGGGTGACCAGAATTGCACGCAGTATTCAAGCTGTGGGTGTACCATGCATTTATATAGAGGCATTATGATATTTACTGTCTTATTATCTATCCCTGTCCTAATGGTTCCTAACATTCTGTTCTCTGTTTTGACTACCACAGCACACTGAATAGATGTTTTCATAGAACTACGCACAATGACTCCAAGTTCTCTTTCTTGTGTGGTAACAGCTAATTTAGGCCCCATCATTTTATATGTAGAGTTGGGATTATGTTTTCCAGGGTGCATTACTTTGCCTTTATCAACATTGATTTTCATCTGCCATTTTCTTGCCTAGTCTCCCAGTCTTTTGAGAACCTTTTCTGACTCTCTGCAGCCTGCTTTGGACTTAACTATCTTGAATAATTTTATGTTATCTGCAAACTTTGCCACCTCACTGTTTACCCCTTTTCCCGGACCATTTATGACTATGTTGAACAGCCCTGGTTCCAGCACAGACCCCTGGGGGAACCTGCTATTTATCGCTCTCTTCTGTGAAAACTGACCATTTACTCCTGCCCTTTGTTCCCTGACTTTTAACCAGTTACTGATCCAAGAGAGGACCTTCCCTCTTATTCGATGACTGCTTACTTTGCCTAAGAGCCTTTGGTGAGGGCCTTGTCAAAGGCTTTTTGAAAGTTCAAGTACACTGTATCATCTGGATCACCCTTGTCTACATGTTTGTTGACACCCTAAAAGAATTCTAATAGATTGGTGAGGCGTGAGTTCCCTTTACAAAAGATGTGTTGACTCTTCCCCAACAAACCACATTCACCTATGTGTCTGATAATTCTGTTCTTTACTGTAGTTTCAACCAGTTTGCCTGGCACTGAAGTTAGGTTTACCAGCCTGTAATTGCCAGGATCGCCTCTAGAACCTTTTAAAAAGATTGGCGTCACATTAGCTACCCACCAATCATCTGGTACAGAGTTAGTAGTTTGGCAATTTCACATTTGAATTCCTTCAGAACTCGGGTGAATACCAGCTGGTCCTGGGGACTTATTATTGTTTAATTTCTCAATTTGTTCCAAAACCTTCTCTGTTGACACCTCAGTCGGGGACAATAATCAGATTTGTCACCTAAATAGAATGGCTCAGGTGTGGGAATCTCCCTCACCTCCTCTACCGTGAAGAAGATGCAAAGCCCTCCTGCCTGATTGAGAAGGAAGCTCACACACGGATCAGTGCTTGGGGTGGGGGCGGGGGAGAAACTGAGATTCCCTTCGTTGCTATTAACCATAGAGTGCAGTAAGGCCCACTTCACAATTCAAATATCAGGAGTCAGACCCAGAACTCAGGAGCCTGGCCCCCCGATGAAGAGAGCTGTTTAAAGATCATGGTGCTGTTTTTTGATCTCTTGATTTTGGAACTACCCACACACCATGGTGCATTGCTGGGGGCAGGAAGCCACCAGGGCTGCCAACACTCCCACACATACAGAGCAGGGCAGTTCTGGCCCCACTCAGCATTCGCTCTCTCAGGGAATGCCTGATGTTGCAGAGTCCTCCCCCCTTCTAATTAATTTATTTGTGCCCCATCTGCCCACCCCACAGCCAATCAATTCATTATGCACCCATGTAACGAAGTGGGAATGTTGTTAATGTTTTCTCTGCATACTGTGTATGCCTCAGTTTCCCCTGTGTGGTACTCAAGTATCTAGGTGGTGGGATAAAGGTGTGTGATTGTTGCAATGACCCCTAGAGGGCAGGTGTGATTGCTGACTGGCTGCAGAGAACCGCCAACACTCTGTAGCCTGGCAACTGATGGCCGGGCCCCCTCCTCTGCAAGAATCAGCCACCCTTATCCCACTGCCTAGATACACCGCCTAGATACTTGAGTAATACATAGCTAAACTGAGGTGCACACAGTGTTCAGAGAAAACATTAAGAACATTCCTACTTTGTCCCAACCTGCAAGCCCCACACCAGTTCTACCCCACATCTGTGCCCCCAGAGCCCAGCAACTAATTATGCATTCCCAGCCCCCCAATCTGCCCTCTGCCCTCCCCCTCCTCCAGCATCTCTCAGGGTTCTTCACTCCCCTCTCCCTTCCCAGGCCTGGCCTTGCAGGGATGGAGGAAGGTGGGGAGGAGCAGACAGACCATCTCTCACACGACGGGCAGAGGGAGCAGAGTTGCTGTGAGCTTCTGGACTCTTTCTGCTTCCTCTTCCCCTCCCCTAAAACTCCTCTTGGCTCCTTGGAAGCAGCAACTGGGGCTCATGACTCAGGGTGTCCGTTCGCTGCAGGGGTGCGTCCCTCCCCCAAGGAGCACACGCGGCGGCCAATCCTCCGACCCTTGGACAGAGACAGGATCCCGGGCCTAGCTTGCCCAATCTGCGATGGCAAATCCTCTGGCCTTTAAGCTCCTTCCCCACCCCAACCACTTCCCAGGGCACAGGGGGCTGGGTTAGCCCAGCCCAGGGAAAGCTGCATTCCTCCAAAACTTTGTGTGGGGGGGGGGCAATCTGGCCAAGCAGGGAAGGCAAAAGACCCCCCCTCTCCTGTGACGCTGGCAGCGCTGGTCCCCTCCAAGCCCGGGGGCGGAGGGGGGGCTGAGAGGACACACAAGGGGCAGTGGCTCAACACCGGGCCCTGCCTGCTTGTTTGCACCCCTCACTCCTGGCCCGGTCCCGGCCTCACCCCCTCATGCCCTGCAGACCTGATATCCCCTTGCTGCCAGCAGCATCCCCCATCGAGCAGGTGCCCACAGATCCGGCAGCCCGTCAAACCCTGTGGGGAACGCCACCCCCATGGCCCCCTCACTCCATTGCCACTTGCCCCCCGCCCCCCGCCTGCAGGTATTCGCACCCCCCCCCCGCCGTGCCTGGTAGAGCCCGCTTGGGGGTGCAGCCTGGGAAAGGGGGAGATTGCCTAGGGCTGCTGGCAAGGGGGGCATATTGGCAGGTACCCTAATTGCCCCTGCCAGAAGCCATTCTACCCAGCCTGGATTCAGCCCAGCCCATCTCCTGGGGCGGGGGCCTTGGCGTGTCGGGGGGAGAGGGGCCCCTGCCTGTCTGTCTGTCCGCCCGGTGAAGTCTATTCCAGCGGCCCAGCCATAGGGGGAGCACGAGCCCCACACAGCCCGGCTCCCTGCCTGCCCCACGGGGCGAGGATGCCTGCGGGGGGACGTGGCTGCTAAGGACCATCCCTCGGTCCCTCCTCCTCCTGCTCCTGCGATCCCGGCGGCTCAGATGCGGCAGGTCTCCCCAGGCAGCGCCGCACCGGGCCGGGCCCCGCAGAGAGCCGCGCCTGGGGGGGCAGGAAGAGGTTTGCTGCTGGACCCCCGGGAGAGCCGAGCGGGCCGGATTCACCCCGCCCCGGGATCGGGCTTTGCTGCGGCGCCCGGCCGGGGGCCGCTGCTCCGGGCGGACCCGTGACCCCCCCCCCCACGGCAGGAGATCCGCTGGCGCATCTTCCCTGGGCCGGCTCCCGAGCATCTCCCCGTAGGGGGGACCCGAGATCGCGGCGGGAGGGGGGGCCGCCGCCCGCCCCCCCGCTCCAGCCATCTCCGCCGCGGGGAGGCTCTGAGTGCAGAGAGGGGGGGCCCCGCCCGGAGCCTCTAGATCCCGGGGTGGGGGGCGCGGCTGCCGCCCAGGTAGCCAGGCGAGGAAGCGCCATCGCCAGCAGCAGCCGCCGGCTCCCTGCGGCCGGTGCCAGCCCGGATCCGTCCTCGTCCCAGCCCATGGCCCGGGGGCTGCAGCCGCCGGCGATCCGGGAGCAGCCCTGAGCCCCCCGGCCCAGGGGCTCGCCCGGCTCCCTGCCTGGCTCCCGGCGGCGGGACGCGAACCTGCGCAGGAGCCCGCCCCCCGCCAGCGGGCCTGGCCGGCGATTGGATTAGATGGAGCTCGGCGCGGCTGGCAGCATCCTCCTGCCGGCTGGGCTCGAGCCTGCTGCTGCCTCGCCTGCCCGGGCTGGCCACGCAAGACTGAGCCTTAATTGCCTGCACGGAAGCGCTCCGCAAGACGGCTAGTTACGTGCACGCGTGCCAGGCTGTTAATTGCAGGCACAGGACAGGACCGCCATGCAACGCTGCTAATTAACGCTGCGTCCGCCGCTGCCCCATCGCAGGCAGCCCGCTGCCCGGCCAGGCTGCTGGGGAATGGCCTCCCTGCCGGACGGCGCGTCGCTTGCAGCCCTGCCGGCTTGCTAATTAGCTGCATGCCGGGATTTGCACTCGCAGCCCCCTTGCTTTCGCTGCCTGGCTCCCGCCCTGTTGGCTCATCCCTCCGCCGGCCTCCCCCAGCATGGGCACCGTGCTGTCCGTCTCGCCGGGCTCCCGGAAGGCCAGCCTGTACGAAGAGGGCTCCTCCGGCTCGCCGGCGCACTACCCGGCCCCGCCGAGCGCCAAGGGCGGGGGGCAGAAGGGGGACAAGCCCCTCAAGCGCCACTCCATGTTCATCCCGGCCTTGACCTGGAAGCGGCTGGTGGCCTCCACCAAGAGGAAAGGCTCCCGGGGCGGGGGGAAGGGGCCCGCCCACAATCACAACCACCCCCCGCCCCACGCCAAGGACGTGGCCCTGCTCAACCACGAGAACGTCAAGAAGTCGCTGTCCTGCGCCAACCTCGCCAGCTACGAGGGGGGCGGGGCGCCGCTCAGCACCCAGCGCATCTCCACCACCTCCGTCTCCTCCCTCAAGCCGGGCGCCTGCCCGGGCGGGGGCAGCTCGGCCTCCCCGCGGCGCGTGGTCGTCCAGGCCTCCACCAGCGAGCTGCTCAAGTGCCTGGGCGAATTCCTTTGCCGCCGGTGTTACCGCCTCAAGCACCTGTCGCCCACGGAGCCCATCCTGTGGCTGCGCAGCGTGGACCGCTCGCTTCTGCTGCAGGGCTGGCAGGACCAGGCCTTCATCACCCCGGTCAACGTGGTCTTCGTCTACCTGCTGTGCCGGGAGGTGATCGACGGGGACTCGGTCTCCAGCGAGCACGGCCTGCAGGCGGCGCTGCTCACCTGCCTCTATCTGTCCTACTCCTACATGGGCAACGAGATCTCCTACCCGCTCAAGCCCTTCCTGGTGGAGGTGGCGAAGGACGCCTTCTGGGACCGGTGCCTGCGCATCATCGACGCCCTGAGCGGCAAGATGCTCCGGATCAACGCCGACCCCCACTACTTCACCCAGGTCTTCGCTGACCTCAAAAACGAAGGCAGCGCCCGCGAGGACTTCGCTCGCGTCCTGGACCGGTGACTGGCTCGGCGCCCCAAGGACCAGCTGCCCCCCTCCCCGCCAACCTCGTGTGCAGCGCAGCCCTCTCCCTGCTGTGACCTTTGAAAACCAGCTTGCAGCGAGCCAGGGATTTTCCTCTGACTCGCCTGGGCCAGCTCTCCCCCAGGCCAGGCCAGACGCGTCCAACCACTTACAAGGAATCTGGCTTGGCTGTCCCCCCGCCCCATGAGCCAACAACAAGGGGTGTCTGTGTATGGCGTGGGGGAGGCAGCCTTCAGCTCCGGTGTCTGTGTCAGAGACAGAAGAGGAGCAGCCAAAGGCCAATAGTTTGATTCCCTTTTCATAGGCCAATAAGTGCCTGTAGGTTCCCTCCTCCCCCTCCCTGCCCCCCGCTTCTCCCCCCCCCAGTGCCATGTTTGTGGCTTGTTAATGTCTTCTTCTTTCGGGTCTGCTTGGGATGCATTCCAAAGCGATGGGGAGGATCTCAAATATACACAGACGCTCGGACACGCGCTTTAGCTTCGGTCGGTGATGTATTTGTACAGGTGTGTTCTTCCCTTCGAACTAGCTCTGTCTTGCTTAGAAAACCTCCCGCCCCCTCCTTGCCAGACACTGGGCCAGCCGGTGCGTTGCACTGTCTGATGGTACCAGTCCCGCCAGATCCTTCCTTTTTGTACCTGTCTGACCTCTGCAGCCTGGACTTGGCGCTGGCTGGGGCCTCTGTCCCAGGATGAGGACAAGTAGCTGATGTCCCCTCCTAAGGACTTTGCAGGTGCGTGGCGGGGGGTGGGTGGGTGGAGGAATTGGGCCCAGGCTGTAGATGGAGGGTAGCAATAGCATGACTGGCCTCTGCATGCTTTGATTGGCCTGGGCGTGGCCTTGGGAACCGAGGAGCCATGGCTAGAAGGGTTCGAACAGGCCGGTGTCTTTTAAAGTAGCCAGGTCCCCTAGGTGTTGTGTGGTGTAAGCAGGGGAAGGGAGAGGATGGAGGAGCTGAGAGAGGGCGGGAGGGGCAGGGCTGGCTGGCTGGCTGGGAGGGGACGGAGGGAGGGGCAGGGCTGGCTGGCGGGCTGCGGGGAGAGGGGCAGGGCTGACCAGTGGAGGTGCTGCAAGCCGGCTCATTACTGGTTTTGTTTGTGAGTTCCCTGTCCCCTTCATCTGGCAGGGTGAGAGTGAGCCCTGGACTCCTTTACTCCCTGATCCCCGCTGGGTCCCTGTGAGTGTTGCTCCCCAGCGTTACGTTGACTAAATCTCATTTGAAAAGTCTCCTGTACCCCACCAAGCATGAGGGGTGGGTTCGGCACCTGGTGTCTCTCTTTGCTTGCCTGTCCCTTTGCTAGTCTGGCTGCAGGATTGGGGGATGTGCTAACCCACTCTCTTGCTGTCTGGTGCTTCACCAGCCTTGGGTCCAGCCCCTTCCTTTGCCCCCAGCCTGGCTAATTCAGCCCGACCTCGCAGCGCCCTTGCCGCGTGCCCGCTCTGAAGAGGGTTTGCAGCTAGGATCTAGGGAGGGGGTACGCAGGATCTGCCGCAGGGATGATGCTGGGGGAGTAGAATGGCTGGAGGATTGATGGCTCTGGGCCGTTCCAGAGGAGAGTGTCCCCATAAGCAGGGGGGTGTAATTGGAATGGGCTGTGGAGGGGTGTGGATATTCATAGAATCATAGACTATCAGGGTTGGAAGGGACCTCAGGGGGTCATCTAGTCCAACCCCCTGCTCAAAGCAGGACCAATCCCCAATTTTTGCCCTGGATCCCTAAATGGCCCCCTCAAGGATTGAGCTCACAACCCTGGGTTTAGCAGGCCAATGCTCAAACCACTGAGCTATCCCTCCTCCCATTGGGGACACTCTTCCTGCAAGGCACGGTGGATTGTGGGTCACCATTACAAAATTCGCACTTCGCATGCTGTACCAGCACCCATGACTATTCCCAGCCCCTCCCCGCCCAGGAAGTAGGGCAGTATTACCACCCCACTTTATAGATTGGGAAACTGAGGCAGGGAGCAGGCAAGCCACTTGCCTGAGGCCACGGAGGGAATTACTGTCAGAACTGGGAGGCTTTTCAGAGGACTGACCTCCAGGCCTGGCCTGAGGCTAGGCACTCAGATACTGCAGCGACCAGGCAGCCGTTGCTTGGGTCACTTGGAGCTGGACTGGAGTGCGGGGGACAATCCTGCGTGGCAGGGCGCAGGCTGGGAGGTCTGATAGGTCTCCTCCATCTCCAGCACCTGAGGTTGCAGCTTTACCTGCCCGTGGCTTGGCTCCTATTGGCGCCTGAAGCCACGAGAGATTCCCAAGGGACGAGCGTTCACGTCTCTCCTCCACGAGCGGGTGGTTGGGAGGGCACAAGAGCTGGTGCCAGGCTGGAGGCCATGCTCAGGACACGGAACGAGGTAGCTGACAAATGCACTCAGAGCAGAGAGTGGGCAGGGAAACCGCGGGGGTGCTACCAGACCCCGCGCATCAGGATTTCCCGTGGAGGCGCTGCCCTGCTGGTGAAAACTGTCAGGCGCCTCCAGAGGTCCGGTGGCTCATCCCACTCAGCCTCGCGTTGGGTGGGGAGGCCATGGTGCCCTCTCGCGGGAGCTCGGGGGCCTGCAGGTGCGCACAGGTGGCTTTGCCGTGGTATATCAGTGCCTGGGGCGGTGCCGATTGGTTAATTGATGCCCAGGCACCGGGCTCAGCACCATGGTAGCTGCAGCCACGGTCAGGTTTTATAACCAGCCTGGCTGGGGAGTTCTCGGTGCAGCGATAAGCCCGCGGGGAGACTGCACCTAGTTCTTCTACTATGGCTCATCGGAAACCTTTCCTGGGTGCCCTGTGCTAGGACTGACCAGGGCTCAGCTGGGTCACAGCCTGGTTAGCTCTGAGGCCTTTAACAACGTCCCCAAGGCAGAGTTCCTAAAAGCCCCGACTCCCGGGAGTTCTGCTCCCAGGATCTGGCCCTTACTGGAGACAGGAAGCCATTCAGGGACTCTTTCTTGCTCACCCTTAAAGGGGCCCTGCAAAGAAATGGGGCTTGTGCCTTTTGCTGTTCCCTTTCTGATGGATACCTGAGGCCTGAGACGTTGGGCCATAAGAAGGGGTCGGTTTTTACCTGAGCTAGTCGGGGCGTGTCTCTAGGCAGCTTCAGCCCTGACGAAACAAGCTCCAGCGCGTGGGGAAGGGGCCTGTTTTCAACGCTTTTGGTTGTGTTGACAGCTATTCACGCCAATGCCTAATGCACACCTGGGGAAAAGGCCATCTTTGTTCGAGTCACCTGTTCAAGGTGGGAGCCAGCGCTGGCAGCCGGGGACTCCTCCGGCAAACCCCAGGGGGCTCCAGCCCTGACTCCCTGCAATTTGTACGGGGACAAAATTCAGATTCAGAATATCCGCCAAGCTCAGGGGTTTCTTTGTGCATCGACGAGCAAGGGCACAATCCCAGACCAGTCATCGTGAGGTCAAAGACCCCCTGCATAGCAGTGAGCAGGCTCAGACCTTCCTGAGCGTCCCCATGGCATTCCCAGGCCCTGCACATCTCCGGGGCGCTTGTGTGCACAGATACATGATTTATAGGCAGGGATATAAAGTCCCTTTATAGACACACGCAGCCCTACTGTATCATAAGCTATATGTATATTTTTATATGAGAGAGTATCAGTAACTAACATGGGGATGGGCCCAAATGCCTTGTTGCTTTTTTTTAATTAAAAGATCAACTCCACGACTATAGAAGCTTAGGTCGTGTCCCCCAGCCCCACCCCCCATGACCCTAAAATCGGGACTGTTGGCGAAATCCACGCCAGTTGCTGCTAAACCAGCATCCACCGCCATCCTCCCCGCCCTCCCCTGTCCCCCGGTGGATATGCTGTTGTGTAAATAGCCCTGTATAAAGCGTCGCGAGCGGGTACGTGACGATTGTGCATGTAAAGATGATTTATTTAAGTTGTCACTATCTTTCTCTTTCCATTTGTGGAGCTGTTTTTCAGCAGTGAGTTTCTTATTTAAAACTGGGAGGGGGGGACTCCCCCCCCAACCAAACACACCGCTCTGGATTTTCTTCCATAAGGGGAGGACATTAAAGTGCATTCCTCGGGTCAGGATTGATGCATTTTCACTGGAAGCAGACTCTGTTTATTTTTAGTATTTGTTGCATTTCTTCTTTGGAACCACTATTTATTTGGGTGGAGCTGTCCAGCCTCCTCCTTCCCTCCTCCACCCCCAAAGACACCCATGAGGTGAGGGGCTTTGGGGGTGATTCCGGACAGAAACTTGTCCCTTGGTCCCTGTACCAGGGCGTGGCCAGTGTTGCTACAGAGGCCAAAGAGCCATGAGACTGCAGTGGGAACCGTGTGAGGTTTCACCTTGCAATCTGGCGATGCTCCCAACAGACGTAGGGGCCTTCGCTTTCACGCCCCTCCCAGTGCGGAATGAAGATGACAGTTGATATTTAAAGCAAAAATGCTTCCCTTCCCCTCACCCCCCGGAGGTGTTTGAAATCTGTTTGTAATATGTACTATCTCAGACTTGCCTACATGTCTGATTTCAAAATGTGTCATTGCTGGGTGCGAGCTGACCCCCCCCCCAGGTGCTCCAGGGATGGAGCCTTGTCACAGGGTGCCGGGAGCAGTGGGGGTCAAGTATTTTCTGCTGATGACCATGGCACTTTATGCAAAATAAAATTGGGGAAAAACAATCTGAAATACAAAGTCTTCTACTGAATGAAACAAGAGTGAGCGCCTCAGGCTAGCTGGGGACGAAGAACGCAGGCCGGACTTTCACAATCGGGGACTCCATCCTAGGAAGCAGCGACTCTGAAAAAGATTTGGGGGTGGGGGTGAATAATCAACTGAACATGAGCTCCCCATGTGATGCTGTGGCCAAAACAGCTAATGTGATCTTGAGATGCCTAACCAGGGGAATCTCGAGTAGGAGCAGAGAGATTATTGCATGGGCGTATTTGGCACTGGTGTGACCACTGCTGGAATTCAGTTCTGGTGCCCACAACTCCAGAATGGTGCTGAGAAACTGAAGAGGGGTCAGAGAAGAGCCATGAGAATGACTAAAGGATTAGAAAACCTGCCTGAGAGAGAGCGACCCAAGGAGCTCAATCTATTTCGTTTAACAGAGAAGGTTACGGCGTGACTTGATCACAGTCTATAAGTATCTACATGGGGAACAAACATTTAATCATGCTCTTCAATCTAGCAGAGAAGGGTGATCCCAATCCAACGGCTAGAAGTTGAAGCCAGACAAATGTACATTTTTAACAGAGTAATTAATCACTGGAGCAATTTTCCAAGGGGCGGGGTGGATTCTGCATCCCTGACCATTTTAAAATCAAGATGGGATGTTTTCTAAATGCTCTGCTCTAGGAATGATTGTGGGGCAGGTCTCTGGCCTGTGCTGGGCAGGTCTCTGGCCTGTGCTAGTCAGGAGGTCAGACCAGATGATCACCATGGTCCCTGCTGGCCTTGGGATCGATGAGACAGGGACAGGCACTATAAAAATACACCTATAGCAATGTAGGCTTGGCTACTCCATGCTGCCGAGGTTATTGCATTTCCGCCATAGCATCTGTATTCAGTGTATGGAACGGCTTCCTTTCCCTGCCCCACATGCCGCGTTATACCTGCCCCCCCCACCCCCCAGGCCTGCCAGTGGCATGCAGGGGTCAGGATGCATTCATGCCAGGCATTGGAATTACAGAACTGGGATTTACCCACATACAGTGGGGAGTTCAGGAGCTTGAAATCTCTCCCCATACACTCAAGTCTATAGAAGTAAATACAATCACTGTGACTAGAATCCACTGAATGGGACAGACCCGCGCTTTTCAACCGTTCTTCATTGGCAGGCCCCTAAAAATGTCAAATGGCAGTGAAGATCCCTGTGGAAGTCTTAGATGTAGTCTGCAGACCTCCAGGTCCACGGACCACAGGTTGAAAACCACTAGGATAGACTATGTGACCTACTATACACACTGATTTAGCAAGGGCCGTATTCTAGTAGCGACTGCTGCTGGAATACGGTGCCCAGTTCTGGTGCTCACAGTTCAGGAAGGATGCTGATAAATTGGAGGTGGTTCAGGGAAGAACTCCAAGAATGATTAACGCATTGCAGACCATGCCTCGTAATTACAGGAACTTAATCTATTTAGCTTAACAAAGAGAAGATTAAGGGGTGACTTGACTTCAGTCTATAAGTACCTTCACGGGGAACTAATATTTGATAATGGGCTCTTCAGGCTAGCAGACAAATGTCTAACAAGCTCTAACAGCCGGAAGTTGGAGCTAGACCAATTCAGACTGGAAATAAGGTGTGGATTTAACAGTGAGGGGAATGACCCATTGGGACAATTTACCAAGGGGCACGTGGCAGATTCTCATCACGGGCAATTTTAAAATCAAGCCCGGATGTTTTTCTAGAAGCTCTGCTCTGGTTGAAACAGGAATTATGTCAGGGAAGCCATATGGCTTGTGCTATACAGGAGACCGGCCTAGCTGATCACAGTGGTCCCTTCTGGCCATGGACTCTATGAATCTTAAGTATGTGCCTAACTTGAAGTCAAAGTGACCGGTGAGTTGATTGGAGGTAGGTGGGCACTGGGGCTTGAATGTCTGTTTCCCATCGCTGAGTAATTTCCATGAACGAGAAATTGTCTGCTGGTTGAGGCCAGAATGTTGATTTGCCTACAAGGGGGCAGGTTGACTTAATAGGAAAAGAGTTTTTTTAAGGACATGTAGAAACTAAATATCACTGCAAAAAAATGAAGTGAGGGGGAGGTGGCCAATATGTAGCCATTCCCCAGCCTGGTTGCAAATCCAAAGGCAGCAATGAAACTAACAGTGAAACTAGCTAGAAACACAACAGGAAACTCACTCGCCCAGGTTTGCTGCCCTGGTGCAGTGCAATGCAAACCCGTGAACAGCCGCTGCAGTGACAGGCCCCTTAGAGATGCAGTTTCCAAAGCACTCAGCTCTGGCCTTTGAAAATCCCGCCCTGTAAGGGTTTGACACAGGAAGACACTGAGCGGTTTGCTTTCCATTCCATCTTGCCCGTGTCTTTTTGCTCTTCCTGCAAAAGGGACATAAACGTGCTTGTTTTTCCAAGCGAGTGTAAGCAGCACTGCGGTGTGGACAGAGAAGCCCCTCCATATTTAAGGTTACAAACAGGATCCCATTGGAAGGCTGATTTTTGCAGCATCTTTCCCTTGAAAATATATTAAAAAAATCTCATCTGCCTTTTACATGTTTAGAGGCAAGTGATGTCCCTAGAAAGAGGATGGGTGATCCTGTGATTAGGACGGTAGCCTAGAACACGGAAGGCCTGGGTTTGAGTCTCTGCTCTGCCACAGACTTCTTGTGTGACCTTGGGCAAGTCCCTTAGATGCTCTGTGGCTCAGTTTCCCATCTGTACAATGGGGATAACAGCACTGCCCTGCCTCCCAGGAGCAGTGTGAGGCTCAGATCCCACGGTAATGGGGACCACACAAGTACCACAGCTAGAAGTCTCGGTGGGAATTTGTTCAGAAAACATTGAATAAACTGAGTGCGTTGAGCTTTGAGACTGAAACATGCACCCTTCTTTGGTGCCATGTCCTCCTCTCCCCGCAGTATTCCTCCCCTGACTCAAAAGCAAAGTAGATTTTAAACCCTGACTCACGCAACGAGTGGTTTTCAAGGCTAGGAATAGCGCTGTGACGCTGTGTCCCTGAAGCAGGCTGCGGAAGGCACAGGCCGCTGGGTAGTACTGCCTGCATCCAAGAGGATGGACGATGTTTGGTGTGATCCCATTTGAGCTGGGAGAACATCCTGAAGGAATTGACCCCTGGGAGCAAGGGACGTCATCCTCACATCAGATAGGCACAGAATGATTGCCCCATCATTCCTCATGCCACCAGGCCACTCTCCAGCCCCAAACCCAAAGCTACAGCCCCTAGCCCCTCCCAGCACACCCAGGCTCTGGGTTGCTTCCCAGATCTTCAAAGACACGTAGGGGGTCAGCGGATCTCATCCAGTGCATGGGCCAAACTCCCTATAGGCTACAGCAGCTGGGAAAGAGCCCAGACCCCAGACCTCTCGCATCCTGTGGGAGGAGGGGAAGGCTGGCACAAACATGGCACGGGTCAGCTCACGAGGGTTTGGGGGCACAAGCTGCCCTAGGGTGAAACCTTCCATCACACACACGGTTATGCCCAGAAGCCTCTATGTGCTGAGAGTAATCCCACCCATGGGAAAACGGAGCCAGCAAGAGATCAGACCAAAGCGTTCAAATGTTTCGCGGGGGGCGCTAAAGTTAGGAAACGGCAGATTTTTGGTGTCTCAAGCGGGGGCCTGAGCTCCCCCATTTCAGGATGGCTACTACAGTGGAGTCAATGAGAGCTGAGATGGGGGGGTCGGGGGGGGCCGCATTTCTGAAATCAGGCCACTCCTTTAGGTGCCTATGCATGGACCCCAAGGCTTGAAACTTTTGGCCTAAGTGTTTTGCCTCTGGCATGGCCGGGACGAACACCCAGCTCTTCAGCCTCCTACCCCTATGCCTTAAGGGTGTCCTGCCTGCCCCTTCTCAGGAGCAGACGCCGCCAGCCTGGGGTTCCTGCTATCTTGATGATTAAAGCCCAGCGATCCCCAGACGTTCCTAACGTGCTCCCAGCTCTCCTTCCTTGTTCGAGCACCACTCTCCGACCGACGGGAGCTGGGGGGCAGGGGGGGGCGGAGTGATGGAACAAAGCGGCCTCCCTGGATGGTCTGGGATTCATTGACGTCTGCTTGCCCCTGAGTGCTGGGATCACTTGGGGGTTGCACAGCAATCGGGTCATGGCGTCCAGCGAGAGCGCAGGATATCGGAGTGTCTAAACACTGCCCAAGGAAGTGACCTCAGCATCCTCCCATGGTATGTATGGACGCACGCAGAGGGCCAGATCCTTTGGGATGGGGGGACCCTCTAGTCTATCTGGGTTCAGATCCTTCCCCGTGTGGCACAATCCAGGTCATTATCCCGGAACCATCCCGACAGGTGGGAATCTAGGTAAAGCCTTAAATCTCTTCTGCAAAAGCAGCTCCGTGATGCCAGGGGCAGCTTATTACAGTTCATGATTTGCACGATGGCGTCCCTCCCTCATTCGCTCGCTCGGGGGCTTGGCTGGCTGGTCCTTGCTCACATGTTGGCAGGAAGAAGGTCCCGCAGCTGCACGTGCTCAGGCCCCGCAACAGGCAAACAAACCAGTGAGGTGACCTGACGGCACCGCCCTTCCTGACCTGCTGAGGAAGCCAGTCCGGTTCTTACGCCCAGCCCCAGTGCCAGCTCGCTGGCTGCTCCACACACCCCCGCAGGGTCTCTGCTTCCCTGGGCTCGTTTCTCTCCAAGCCCAGCTCCTGCTTTGCTCCTCCACAGCTCCAGTCTAGCCCCTGCCCTGCCCCCAGCCTTGCTCCTGGCTCAGAACCAGCCCTGACTCCTGGCTGATTTCTGGGTCCCACTCTGTCTCGCCCCTTGACTCTGGCACTCGGACTCTGATCACTAGGCCTCATGGCCTGGTCCCCAGCCAGTTTGAGCAGCCAGCAAGCTACTGCTGTTCCTGGGCTTAAGAACCAGCCTGCTGGCTTGTAAAGCCATTGTAAAGCCCTGTAAAGGCGCAGCTGCAGGGCTGTACTCCTGACATAAGAACATAAGAACAGCCAGACTGGGTCAGGCTAAAGGTCCATCTAGCCCAGTATCCTGTCTTCCGACAGTGGCCAAGCGAGGTGCCCCAGAGGGAATGAACAGAACAGGGAATCATCAAGTGATCCATCCCCTGTTGCCCATTCCCAGCTTCTGACACACTCTCAGGGTCAAACCGACTGCCATATATGGGGGTCGGGAAGGAATTTCCCCATAGGTCAGTCTAGCGGTGACCTGGGAGGGTTTCACCTTCCTCTGCAGCGAGGGGTGCCGATCGCCACCCAGGATTATCGGGGTTTAGTGTGGGGGTGCTGGGGGTCTGTGATGTACAGGGGGGCAGACTGAATGATCTGCTGAGCCCTTCTGGCCTTGTACTCTAGCACTCTGTGATCACCTACTGAGAGCAGGGCCCCACTGCGCTTGCCACATGGGGCCCATCTCCACGCGGGGCCGAGGTGCCATGTCCGCATGAGCAGACGTCCCCATGATAGCGCTGATCAAGCTCGCGCTCAAAGCACAGAAGCGTAGCTGCAGCTGGGGGAGGGACTAGTCGCCCCGTCTACCCTCCCATCCCAGATGCGAGGCACGTCCCTGGGGTGCCCAGCCCCTTCCCCAGCACAGGTCTGTCTCCTCGAACTGGAAACGACTTCCCAGCGCCAATGGGGCCACACCCGGAAGGAAGAGACAGGGCCTGCCTTGGAGAGCTGGCTGTCTACACAGGGAATCCAAGGCACAGGAGAATGAAATAACAAGCCCAAGGACGCACAGCATGTCGGTGGCAGAGCTAAGACCAGAATTGAGGACTCCTGACTGCCAGGGTGCTGCCTTAGCCACTAAGCCACATTGCACGTCCTTCCTCAAAGCATATAGACCTGAGGCTAGTAGGGGTCACGCCACTGATCTCCAGGGAGCTCCCTGGCCTCCAGGCAGATTTTATCCTATGAAGCTTTTCCGAGGTTTGAACCCATCTCTCCTGCTGCAGCTTGTCTCTGAGACTGTCCTCGTTTGACTCGGGGCTGTTAACTGATCCCGCTCGTCTTCCCATCATCTGTTGACGTGTTTGTCAGGTTCGCCTCCCACTGCCACCTGTCACTGCTGAGTGACGCCACTGTGAGGGTTTTAAAGGGAGAATTCTAGGAAATCATCCCTGTAAAAATAGCGATCATCACAGCCAGGCACCGGTTTATTCTCTGGAAGAATAAGCCGAGGAAGGTCGTTCTCCTCACTGGGGCATTGTCAAGATAAAAACCGGTGCCAATAACTCCTTCTCCCTGTTGCTAGCATCACCCCGGGTTATTAAGAGGGCAGCAGTTAAAATCAAATCCATTAGAACATTTCACCATTTAAGGCATTTGTTCTCTAGTTGGGCTTTAGCTTAGTGAATCAAAGTTGGTCAATTTCAGTTTCTGGTCAGTTTCATTGTCTGGTTTAAAACAAATAAAAGGAAGTATTTCTTCACACAATGCACAGTCAACCTGTGGAACTCCTTGCCAGAGGATGTTGTGAAGGCCAAGACCATAACAGGGTTCAAAAAAGAACTAGATAAGTTAATGGAGGATAGGTCCATCAATGGCTACTAGCCATGATGGGCAGGGATGGTGTCCCTAGCCTCTGTTTGCCAGAAGTTGGGAATGAGCGACAGGGGATGGATCACTTGACAATTACCTGTTCTGTTCATTCTCTCTGGGGCACCTGGCACTGGCCACTGTCGGCAGACAGGACACTGGGCTAGATGGACCCTTGGTCTGACCCAGTAGGGCCAGTCTTATGTTCTTATGGTTGCCACAGCAGATCAGACCAGCCATCCGTCTAGTCCAGAAGAAGACGCAAGGAGCTCTGCCATGGCCAGTGAGGGAACAACTGCCCATAGGGGAAATTTCCTTCCTATCGGCCATCAGTGTGCAGTTGGCTTATGCCCTAGCTCAGGGGTTTCAGACATGTGGCCCACGGGCAGAGCTGACTCATTTAATATCTCAATGTGACCTGAGAGGCACAGCAGCTTGCCCACAGGCTAAGCGTTCATTTTAAAAAAGGACGTTTCCAGCGTCTGGCTGTAAAGAAACCCAGGGGTCAGTGTACCCGGAGGCAGGGATGTCTGCCTGAATCCACAGCCAGCTCTGAACAGGGACTCGGGCATGTGAGCTCCTCAGCACTCCAGTAACCTCGCTGCAGGGTCAATCCAGGGCCCAGGCTAACTGGTCAATGGCTGATTGGGCCCAGACCACGCAGAGATGGTAGTCGGGAGCTGCGGCAGGGAGGGAACGCAGAGGGGAGAGCAGAAGCCACACTGAGAGACAGGAAAGAGGGAGCGAAACCGAGGGAGGTGGATGAGGAACAGAAGGGCAAGGGCAGCAGCGGGCCCGACAGCTCTCCCTGGCCGTGTATTCACTGCGGGGTAGCTGGGTGAGGAGAAAGCCCTGCCCCTGCCTGGGGGTGACCACAGGAAGTTCTCTGGTCTGCACTGTGTTTTCCCTGGGGCTAGGATCCGGGTCTTAGGCCTGCTGGGTAACAGCCCTGCCCTTGTCAGCAGGGACCACACAGCTGGTGAGTGCTGCCGGATGCAGCAACAAGGTGCTGCGCAAGCAACTGCAAAGAGCTTGGCTCCCGGCCCAGGGCCTGCCAGCCCTCTCGGAGCAGAACTCCCGCTGGCGGGCGCTCTGCGGAGCTCGGCGGGCAGGACACACTCTGGGATGTCCAGAGCTGCCAAGGGAGTCAGGTGCCTAAATGCCTTTGAGGATTGGGCCTCAATGCATCCCCCAGCCCACAGCTCCACGGTAACCCCGGCGTCCGCCTCTCTGCCGCAGCGCGGGGGACCTCGGAAGAGACAGGCTGGAGCCCAGGGCAGAGGGAGGCCCCGGAAGAGATTAGAGGGGAGCAGGGGGACCTGGGAGGAAGGTGGGGCAGAGGGGGTGCTGGGGAAGGCCCAGGGGAGCAGGGGGTGACTCGCTGCAGAGCCCATCTCGTCCCCACCTCCCCCTTAACTGTGCCCAATTCCTGCTGTCCATGGGGGGCTCTGCTGACTGGGCAGAACTGCTGCCCACTCCCGACACTGTCTGGCTCTAACTGCAGTGTCCCCGGCTCCCAGTGCGCCAACCCCCCGCCCACTCCCAGCTGCAGTGTCCCCGGCTCCCAGTGCGCCAACCCCCCGCCCGCTCCCAGCTGCAGTGTCCCCGGCTCCCAGTGCGCCGACCCCCCGCCCGCTCCCAGCTGCAGTGTCCCCGGCTCCCAGTGCGCCGACCCCCCCGCCCGCTCCCAGCTGCAGTGTCCCCGGCTCCCAGTGCGCCGACCCCCCGCCCGCTCCCAGCTGCAATGTCCCCAGCTCCCACTGTGCTGACCCACCACCAAGCGCCCCCTGCCTGGGCCCAGCCCCTGCCTGCTTGGCGGATGCGGTGCAGCTGGGGAGGGAAAGGAGACGCCCAGCCCGGGACCCACAGAAGTGGCGGAACCCCGTTCTGGCTCCCCAGGGCATTCCGGCGTGACTTGAGCACGACCTTCCCGAGTCTGACGTCACTGCCTTGCCCGGCATCAGGGCCTGCAGCCGAACACCCTCGGTGACAGCTGAGAGGCGGCCCCAACCCTGCTCTGGAGCCCGGACGCGGCACTAGGCCAGCGGCTGCCCCACGCTTAGGCCCACTGCTGCGACGTTCTCAGCCTCACCCCCTGCTTGGTTCCTGACTCTGGCTTTGCCCCATGGCTCTGACTCCTGCTTCCCGACTCTGGCTCTGAGCTTCAGCGCTGTTCCTGGCCACAGCTCTGACCACTGGGCCTGACCGCCCATCCCCTAGTCCGGGACACCCAGTCTGTATGTGGGTCTCCCGCACTACAGGGCAGGGTTTCAATCTTCTCCCCTCCCCACACCCAGTAACACTCACAAATCCATAGCTCTTTGTAAGGAAACCAACACCTTGCTTCAAGGAAGAAAAAAATCACTATTTTGGGCCCAAGAGCTTTGAGGTAAAGTGGCCAGATGCAATTTCTGCGTCAGCCAGACCACACGCGGGGGCACCAGACAGCAAGGCGCAGTGAAACAGACCAGCGCACGACTGTACAGTGAAATGGATCAAGGCCACGCCTGGTTCCGTGACGCGGACACAGCTGCGGTGAGTTGTTCTGGGTTTTACATACCGCGGTATCTTTTAAAGAGGATTCTGTGCCTTCGAGGTTGAAGTTCTGCACCTGCCTCTCCTGTCTGCCCTTCACAGCACAGTCCCTGGCAGCCCCCAGATATTTGGTACAGTGGGGTTCAGGCAAAGCCAATGGCTGATCTTTTAAACTATACGTCTATGAAATCTCTCGTGGCTTCCGACTAAGGCCTCTAAACTGCGGCCAGCTCTGCATCCGTATAAGAGCTGTCACGCTGGGGGGTAGGGGGGGTGGGGGGGCTACACAGCTACCCGAGGTGTGATTGCCACATGGGTTTGCAGACCGGCGCTTGCTTTGCCCACCTGGCACAGCTAAAGATCGCAGTGAAGCCGCGGCAGCATGGAGCCGGGCTATCTGCATGGGCTCTCGTTCACCGTGCTCCAGCGGGTACGTCCAGCCGTGCTGTGGTCACAGCTCTGACGGCGGGGGAGCTAGACCCATAGCGCTTAATGCCCGGCACCCACATGTGGGAGCCTCGTGTCTGATCGCTAGCCTTGGGCGAGTGCGCGATGCTTGGGAACCTCCACTTTCAAACTGGGCTTCCAGTCTTGTGGGCACTAGGAGGGTGGGGAAGCACTGGAATGGGTTGCCTAGGGAGGTGGTGGAATCTCCTTCCTTAGAGGTTTTTAAGGCCCGGCTTGACAAAGCCCTGGCTGGGATGATTTAGTGGGTGCTGGTCCTGCTTTGAGCAGGGGGTTGGACTAGACGACCTCCTGAGGTCCCTTCCCCCTAATCTTCTGTGAGTCTATGATTCTATGCTGCCAAACTGGGGCTCTGGAGTGGCCGCTGGAAGCGGGCTAGGACCAGCGCCTTTCATGCAGGCTTCGACCCGTCCTGGCAGCCCTGTTTGGACCCGGCGGGCTCGGCTTTGAGCTGCCTGCCTGGAGGGGATGTTTCTTAGCCCATTGGTAGGAGCAGGATTTGCACCGCTTTGGGGAGCGGGAGGCTACTGGTGCTAAAACAGAGCAATCCGTTTCCGCTGCGGCCACGTCGACACTCGTCAGCAGCGGCCAGGCGTCTCCAGTCGGGCTCGCCACCGCCTTTCAACCCCATCAGGCGCATCTGGCCGGGGAGCTGGAGCTGGACCTCACCAGCGGCCAGTGCTCGGTGGCTGGAGAAGGGTTTTCCTCGAAGCTGGCTGACCGAGGGAGATGGGGCCCTGCCGAGGGGGATTTCTGTGTCCACAGCTGGGCCGGGAATTACCCTATAAATATGGCCCCGACTCCTTAGCAAGGCTCGGCGTTTCCCTTATTCTGTAGCGGCAGAATGTGCCAGGGAGTCCAGCCCCGACTGCAGCATTGGGGTCCAGAATCTCACCTTGGGAGCCCTCGTAGCTGGGGTGAAAAATTCAGCCCCTGGGATGGATTCTTCAAGACCCGGCTCTGCACCCGCGCGGCTGCTCCAAATCCCTGGCCAGGGAATGCTCCAGCGGAGGGGAACCGCAGCACTTTGCAGGGACACAGACCCCACCACAGAAGGATCTCAAAGCACATCGCCAATAGTCATCGACCTGGGGACGGAGCTATTATTATTCCCTCCTTTGCTAAGGGAGGGAACCAGCGAGTTGCCCAAGGACATAAATACAAGGAGCTGGGAATGGAACCCAGGAGTCCTGAGGCCAATTGCTCTGCTCTGCCCCACACCAAGGGGGACGGGCGAAGGTGAAGAGAGACTGGAGTCCATCATCTGACTGTCGCTGTGGTAGATCTTCTCCGAGTTCCGCCTTTCTGAGAACGCATTATCACAACTCAGCCGCGCGAGCCCCGGCTTTCCCTTCATCCCATCATTGGCTTAAACCACCGCGACCCCCGGCATTCCCAGGGGGCTGCTCTTGCTTCGGCAGGTGTTGTGCTCCAGGCTGTGGAGCAATGACAGGTCACCATCAGACCACTGGGCTTCCCGACGGTAGGGTCTGTGCTGATCTCAGCTGGCCCTGGCCATTGGCAACGCCGGCTGTCACGCACACACATCTCCTTCCTGCAGCGCAGACATAGCCGGGTTGTAGCCTGGGGCACTGAAACTGTCCAGCCGTTGATGAGACAAGACACTGGTACACGTACTGTAGGGAGCAGCCCTGCACCGGCCCTTCAGAGACGCAGTTGCTGGGATCCACTCGGTTTCTCCATCTTTAGCTGCTCGGATCCCAGGGAGCTGGAATCAGAATCTCGGCCCAAGTCCCCAGCTGCCCTTTGCACCCCTGGGCCAGTCCAAGGCTCTGAACTCCCCGGAGACTCTGGGGCACAGGGCCTGGGGCTGCCTCTGCGGGAAGGTGCCTGCCCAGCATGGAGCAGCAACAGGCGCCGGGAGAGGGAGGCATGGAAGAAATAAAGAAAGGCCAATAACCAGAGCTGGAGCCAACGGCACGGCCCATTGCAGCCCATGGATGTCAGTGACAGGTCCCCGGAGCGCTGGGCCCAGTGATGAGCGCCCACGGCAGAAAGCCTTGGAAAGGTCCTGGAGACGCTCTGAGAAGGAGGGACTCTGAGAGCCAGGCTGGAGCAGGTGAGTCAGGGAGGGGCTGAAGGCTTCACACTCTCAGCAAACGTGAGACCCAGGGGCACCGGGAGAACTAATTGCCAGCGCTTTAGAGCAAACACCTTCCCCATGCAACGCGCCCACAGCCACCAGGGAGTCGGGGACTGGCTCGGGACTGGGGGGGGGTGTCTTTGATGGCTCTGAATGTCATCGGTGCCTCCCTTTCCTGTGGCGCATCAAGTCCTGGGTATTGGCAGCGACACGGGGTCAGAGCGACCGGGGGCCTGGCTAGACCTCAGCTCTGAGCCAGCACGACACGAGGGGAGGATACCGGCGTCGCTGGGCCAGTGTTTGCTCTGGTGTGAGAGGATCGGGGACACCCATCTGGAAGGAGCAGCAACCTTAGCTCGTGTGAGACACCAGGGGCTGTCCATGGGTGGCCCTGCAGTCTGCTCCGGTGTAACTGGCTCAGGGCAGCTGAACTAATGGTCTTACTGGTGTGAGACTGACAGAGGGTCCATCTCCACCAGACTGCAAGCCCTGCTGCATGCCTGAGGCTGCCTCAGACTCGCGGGGCCCAGGCTGTGGGGCTCAAAACTGCCATATAGATGCTGGAGCCTGGGCTCTGGGATCCTCCTGCCTCACTGGGTCCCAGAGCCCAGGCTCCAGGCCCAGCCTAAATGTCTACACAGCAGTTTTACAGCCCTGCAAGCCCATCAGCCGAGCCAGGCCAGCCGGGGGCGTTTCACTGCTGTGTAGACAGACCCAAAGCGGATCCCAAGCTGTATGGCCCAGCAGTGAGATGGGCTGTGGCAACTGGGGGATAGTGGCCTTTGTGGACCAGCAATCTGAGCTGGTCTGACAGGAGGCCTCTGAGCTCAGCTGCAGCTGGCCATGTCCTCCCGGGGCAGAGGCGGCAGGTGGCTGGTCTGTGAGGCACCCGGACTAGGGGCTGGCAGTTGGGCAGTCGCACGACCGGAGCCTGCTGAGTTGCTCCCCTTGGCCCAGTGGAGAGCTGGGCAAAAAGCCAGGATGCTCTGGCTGGTGCCTCAGGACCGAGCTCCTTCCCGTGTGAATACCTCGCATGGCACCTTTTGCTCAGGTGGCAGGGGCCTGTGCTTTGGGGCAGCAAAATGGCAATGGCAGACTCGCTGCAGGCTGGGGGGCGGCTGGGAACAGCGGGCTATTAAAAGCCTCTTGCCTGGGTTTGATCGGGAGATGTTACTTGTACCAGCTGGTGCCTAGATCTCAAACTCCTTCTGCTTAACTCTTTGCCGGGTTCCCAATTCTAGGCGAGAAGACACAGCAAGCTCCCCTAGAATGACTCCTTGTGGCCCTGTGCTCCACCAGCCGGGCCCCAGGGAGACAAAGAAGTGGCCCCGGGCAGAAAGGGGCTGGGGCTTGTACTGCATGGTGACAGGAGCCCCTTCACCTGCTCTTCATTGTTATTGATCTCACTTTGCCCGCTCCGATGCCGCATCTGAGGGGCTCTCCGAGTACGTCAGCAGCACAGGATAACTCCACAGCTTCCCCGTGAAGGAAGGAATGAGCAGGGATTATCACCCACCACTGAAATACAGCCACCTCTGGGGCAGAACACAACAGCTGTCCGACGGTGCACGGCAACATGGCGCAGCAGTTCGTGATGGGAAGTGAAGACAAATCCCATATCCAAGGAGCTCTGCAGGGGGATTGCCAGGAGGCAGAGGGGATCCCCCAAGTCAGAATTGGCCCAGAGAATCCAACACTTCAAAAGCACTGCAGGCTTTTTAGTAAGTAGCTGGGGGCCTGGTCCGTGGCAGGGACTCTGAGGTGCTATGATAATACAAATAATAACCACGATCGGTCAACATCTCCCTGATACAGGCCCCCCAGCACCACAGCACCCTCTAGTGTTGTGCTGGGCTGTTGGCTCACTACTGACTGGGGAAAGGGCACCGCCCACACCACGTCTCAAGGCAACAAAGCATTTCTTGGAGGCCTCCCATCCAAACACTGACCCAGCTCTACCCCAGGTGGGCTGAGAGCTGATGGGGTCACAGTGCAAGGGGAGAAGGCTGCAGGGCTCCCCTGGGTGCTGCTGCTCAGCTGGCTCCCATCTCAGCCCAGGACCCCACAGGCCGGCCTGGAACCAGAGCAAGAAACAATAATAATCAAGCCAACTCAGACACCGCCCACCTGAAACTGACGGGCGAGCTCTGTGGTTAGAACTATCCTCCCTGGGACTCAGTAATGCAGGAATGAGGGGTCCCTCTCCCGGAGCATTCTGGAGATATCAGGCTCTGCAGCACAGCCTGGGCCACGCCCCAACTTGCAGCGGCCCTTGGGATCAGCCTTGAAGTGGGGCGGCCGGTCCAACAGCAGCAGCAAAAGGTCTCACTCTTGTGGTCTCGAGGGCCGGGAGGAGCGGAGAGGGAATTTTACTGCTGTATTTGGCACTGCTGCAACCGCTGCTGCAATCCTGGGTCCAGTTCTGATGCCCGCAATTCAAGAAGGATGTTGATATATGGGAGAGGTTCAGAGAAGAGCTGTGAGAATGATTAAAGGGTTAGAAAACCTGCCTTAGCATGACAGACTCAAGGAGGTCAGTAAAGAGACTGGAATGCCCAGTCAAAAAGGGACCCTGATGGCTCCGGTTGGCACCACCAACCAGGCCATTAAAAGTCCGGTCAGCAGCGCAGCGGGGGCCCGGGGCTAAGGCAGGCTCCCTGCCTGCCTTGGCTCTGCATGGCTCCCGGAAGCAGTCGCCAGGTCTCTGTGGCCCCTAGATGTGTGGGTGACCCGGGAGGCTCCGTGCGCTGCCCCTGCCTCGAGTGCCAGGTAAGCAGCACCCAATGGCTGGGAACTGCGACCAATGGGAGCTGCGAGGGCGGTGCCTGCGGGCACAAGGGCAGTGTGGGGAGCCTCCCTAATCGCCCACGTGCCTAGGGGCCACAGAGACCTGGCGACTGCTTCCGGGAGCCGCGGTGAGCATCGCCGGGACCCCGTACCCTGAACCCTCTACACACCCCAAACTTTCTCCCTGCAGCAGGACCTTGGCTGTGGGGGAGAGTCACCTCTCCGTGCCGTGGCAGCTCCGGGGTTGAGTTGAGGCCGGGGGAGGGGAGCCCTTGGCTGCGGCAGGTCCGGGCCACCCCTCCCCCAGCTGTGGCAGGTCCGGGGCTGAGTTGGGGCTGGGGGAGGGGCCCCCCTCCCCCGGCGATGCGGATTCTCTGAGCGCCTGCACGGTGCTTTATAGGCTGCTGCGTGGCCACGCAGCTTACAGGGACCTCAGAGCATCGGAGCTCCACACAGGTCGCTGAGACCCGCAGGTGACCTTGCACTCAGAGGATTCTCCGTTACCGCAGCACTTGCAGGAGCCCAGACCATTCAGGCATTTCAAATCAGGGCCATCGGGCTGGATTCTGATACAGTACAGTCTGCAGAGATGCTGGATTTTCCCGCATGTGGCTGAGAGCAGAGTCCGGGCCCTGAGCTCGTGTCGATGGTAGCAGGTCACGTGCTGTGACGGAACCTGCACTAGCCTATCTGGCCGGCTTGCTCCCTTCCTTCTCAGAGCCGGCAGCACCAAGCTGGCATGTGGGTGGGTGTTGATATCTGACTGGTGATCAGGCTTGAGGGCAGCCGCATGGGGAGTCTCCAGGCAGATGCTGCGGCAGGGTGCATGGGTGGGAGAAGCCCAGGGCTCTGCGGAAGGAGGTGGAAGTGTGGTATCAGTTCACATGACGGACCACCCAGCCCCCAGCCCCAGAGGCTGCTCTGTTACTAGACATTGCTCATTGCAACAGCCCCAGGGGTCTTTCTGGCTCTGCCACACCCTTCCTACGATCCTAGGGCATGGGCCACCGGGTCTGACCAGGACCAGATGGGTGCCTATTTCTGTGGGAATCAATCAATAACCAGCCCTGCCTGGCTTCCACTAGGACCCTCTGGAGCATGGCCCTGATTCAGGAAAGCTCACACCAACCGCACCCAGGAAAACACAGCTCTTTTATTCACAAACTGTACAGCGTTGTCGGCATTTCCTTGCTGCAAAGAGCTCCTGAAGCCTGTGGGGTCCGTTATCTGTACTGGCCTTATCATTTCTAGAGCAGCCGAAGCATGCCTGGGGCTGTAAGAAAGGTCAGTGCTCAGAAGAGTTTACAATCCTACCCAAAGACAACCCTTGGGGCAAATCTTCAAACATGAGAAGGGGTGTGTTGGGGGGGGGGGGGCGCACGGTCAGGAGATCAGCAGAGGAGCCTCCTGGGAAAAGTGGAGGTTGAGATGTGTTGGTGGCCCTTTAAGGACTCAGCCCCGAACAAGAGAATTCTGGGAGGTGTAGTTCCCCGAACTGATAGGAATTGTAGGCCTGGCAGCAATGCACGCTGGGAAGGGGATTGGGATATAAGAAGTCCTCCCTCTGCTCAGGGAAGGGACATTCCTTCCTATCCCCTGTACATGGAGGGAGTGGAAGGAGGAGGTGCTTGGTGAATGCAGGACTGAGGGCTGCTCTGAGAGCGGCTGAAGGTGTGAAGCCAGGGGTGGGAGAAGGGGCTGATCATGGGAGCAGTGAAAGGAGAGGGTAAAAAGAAGCAGAATGAATGGGAGTGGGGGAGGGGGAGATCTTGGCTCCTGCATGTTGGATGGACAGGGTGGGGGTGATGTGGGGAGGATGTGGGGAGAGGAGCAGCCTGTGGCAGTGGAGATAGGAGGTGACCGGGGAGCAGTGGTTGCGAGGGAGGTGGGAGGATGGATTGGAGGGATTCGGAGAGGAAGGACAGGACTTAGGAAGAGCCGGAGGAGAGCAGGCCAGGGGGCAAGGAGTTCTGAGAAGGGCCGGTTGGGGCAGCCGCGAGAGGAGGGTTGGGTGGGAAGACCACGAGCTCAGCACAGGGGCTGGCTGGGGAAACCTCGGAGGGGCGGGAGCAGGCAGGTGGCAAAAGATTGGGGGTGGGGAGTCAGCAAAGAGGGGGAAGAGGAGAGAGCCGGGGCAGCTGCCAACAGAGGGGACAGAAGAGCTGCTAAAGGAGCAGTTGGTGAGCGGGGAACCCAGGGGCCACAGAGTCAGGGGAACCCATGGAGGAGAGAGGGTGAGGGCATCATTCCCTGAGCCAGCAGCCCAGAGGACGACTGAGGAGAGGAGCCCTGGGACGCTGGCTTCATGCTATGCAAGGGCAGAGCCTCTAGCAGTTGTGGGGGGCTCGGCCCTATCCCCCCCAGACAGCACCCCCTGCAAACATCACGGCTGTAGGTGCTGATTGGCCTACATGGTGGCAGCGGCTACGGATCAATTCCACCTCAGCAGTGCTACAGGCTTGAACTGGGAGACTAGGGCTGCCTGGGTGATGCAGAGAGGGGCTTTCCTGGGGGGGCCGGCCTGGGTGACTGTCTCTCCCCACCTTGGGGCTGCCCGTGCGCCCTTCCGCTGCAGCCTGGACAGTGACTCGGGCATGTCTCTGGGGTGCTCCTTGCAAAGCTGCTCCCGGAGCCTCTGTGTCCCCCATTCCAAGCTGCGTGTCTGGTACGAGCCTCACTGCGGTTCATGCATATCTGGGCTGTGGGTTTTGAGCTACATGGGCCCTGCAGGCCGTCACCCTGGTGGTGTGTCTGGAGCGGGGCCTGTAGGCAGCAGGCAGGGTGGGGGGGCCCAGGGATGCTGCTGCCTTCTGGGGCTGGCGGGCTCCAGGCTCCGGCTGGCTCCGTCCACAGCGATGAACTCACTTAATAAAAGGTTACAAAATCCTAGCGAAAAACCAAAGGAAGGGAGGCCCGATGCTGAGCAGGGCCCTGCGTCCCAGCTCCTCCCGGTGGGGAAAGGCGGGTCTGGGTTCGGAGCCAAGCAGACCCTCCCCCCCGCCGTCCAGCCAGGACCCGCCGGGGGGCCTTGACTCATCTCCTGGGACAGTAAAGCACAAAGCCGTCCCGGCTCTTGCCGAAGT
Organism: Lepidochelys olivacea; assembly: GCF_965140295.1. Classification (NCBI taxonomy): domain Eukaryota; kingdom Metazoa; phylum Chordata; order Testudines; family Cheloniidae; genus Lepidochelys; species Lepidochelys olivacea. The sequence continues at coordinate 267,178,008 of NC_140412.1, read as the reverse complement.
CGGGGAAGGCCAGTTCGTGGCGCGTCTGCACGGCAACCAGCCTCTTCCTCCCGCGCAGGCTCAGCTGGATGCAGTCCGACACGCGCACCTGCAGCTCGCGCTTGGTCCTGGGGGGAAGAGAGAGAGCGGGTCAGCAGGGCTCAGCGCCCGGCAGCAAGGGTTTGCCGAGCGAGCATCACAGGTCGGCAGGGGCGGTTCTCGTGCCCAGGAGCACGGGGGCGCGTGTGTGTGGAGGACACCCATGCCAGTGTGTGAAACCTGTGCACGAGCGCAGCGACAGCCGTGGCCACGGCCCAGCTCCGCTGATTCCAGTGGGAGCTAGGAGCCTAAATACCTTGGAGGAGCCGGGCCTAAAATCCCCCTTCGGCAAGGCCATGGCTGCCGTGCTTCCGTTTGCCAGGGCAGGGCTGGCTCAGGCCTCTGCCGCTGTTCTTTTAGCAGGGAATGAAGTCGGCAGCCTGTTTGACAGCCCAGCCTGCCGCTTGTGGCACCTGCCAGACTGACACAACCGGGATGTGTGAGCTTCACACGGTGGGTGTTAATTGTCCTGCTCCCATTTCTAGCCTGCCATGGTTAACCGTGTTCCCGCCGGTGGGCACCTCTAGTGAATCCTGAGTCACTCTCAGGGCTTGTCCGCACGGTGCTGGCAAAGCACCTCAGCGGGCTCTGAAGTGCTCCGATGGGCGTGCTGACTGCCCTGCGTAGCCCCTCGGAAAGGTTCCTCGGTCACATGGACAGGGTCAGCTTTGCTGCGCTGTGGAGACAGGCCATTAGGCGCTTCCTGCCTTTACGCACCTTGCATGTGCTTGCAAGGGAAGGTACAGCTGGGGAAACTGAGGCATGGAGGGGTTCAGTGACGGGCCCAAGGCCCCAGACCCACTGCTAGTGATAGGATTAGAACTTGGGCTCTGCTGGCTCCCAGTCCAATGCTCGGACCTCTCTCACAATAGCAGGGAGAACTGGGGAAGGTCCCTCAGGCCTTGCCCAAGGCCACACAGCAAGTCCGGGGCCCAGCTGAACACAGAATCAAAGACTCTTGATGCCTAATCTTGTGCCACCAGCTCCCACCTGACCCGGAGAAGCACAGGCCTGGCTCCGAACTTCCACTGATTTCACTGGAGGATCTAGGCTGATGGGCCCAGAGCTGGGAAATTAACCCAGGTCTCTCTGTTGGGACCTTGTTGTACCAGCACTTGCTCCTGCTCTTAAAGCGCGGTGGGGAGGAACTGGTGTCTGCAGAGTTCTCGCCTGTCAAACATCAGTCCCTGGGGCTGTGCCTAGGGCATTAGATGGGGTCCCAGAACACACGCCTCCTCCTCCATCCGCAGCAGGTCACTCCAAGGACACACGTCAGTGCTTTGAACTATCTCCCATTGCTACACAGTTGGAATCTGCGCCAACGGCGTGTAAGGGCCAGATGCACACATGGGGGTAGTTCAGGTTCTATTGAAAATGGCCCCTTCTAACCAAAATCCTGCCCCTGAGCTCCCTGAAACTTCCCAGGGCTCAAAATCCAGCTCAGAAATTTGGGGTCCTGGTCCACAGCTGGTATAAACGGGTGTGGCTCCATCAATTTCAGTGGTGGATTTATACCAGCTCAGGAGGAGGCTCTGTGCTTTTTAATCTGCAGTAAGCAAGGAGGTGGCTGCGTGGCTACAATCCAGCAAAGGATAAACGATGGGAGACAGAGGTGCAGGAGAGCCGAGAGGTAATGCTGCGTCTGAGACCACACACGGGACAGGAAGGGGACAGACCTTTCCCCCAACGGAAACCCCCTCGGGAGAGCAGAGACCTTCAACAGACAATATTATTCCAAGCCTGGCTGAAATCCTGCCAATGAGCCGGCTGATAGGGTTAGAATGAGGCTCGGCAGAATTTGATTGTTGTTTTTTATCATTTTGATGGATAATATCAGTGTTTGATTTTAAGCATTTTGTTGTATTGATTTAAATGTTCACAGCTGTGGGAAATTGCGAGGGAGGATCAGGCAAAGGGGGGGTCTAGACAATAATTGGTTAATGACTGTAGGTGCTGAGATTCAAAACATTCAAGTTCTATAACCATTCAAACACAACCTGTCAACATCACACGCCAAAATATACCAAGTAAAAACCCTTAAATCAAACCCTGCTCAGTTCTCCAGCAGATTTTTCTTACTTTGCCTACTATTACCAATGGAAAGATTTTGGACGTTGGCTTGTGTGTTTTACGGTGAAATGGACACATACCAATAAAAATCTAACCCTCCCAAGCCTGGTTATAATGTACAAAGATCTTATGATTCCAAAATCCCCACGGGAAACAGATTATAACTTTATCTGTGTGACAAAGTGGGACTGTTCTTAATGTTTTCTCTGAATACTGTATGGGTGCCTCAGTTTCCCCTCTGCATTTCTTAAGTCTCTAGGTGGTGGGATAAGCTGTGTGATTGTTGCAGAGCCTTACAGGGAAGTGTGAGGCTGTCTAGGGAGAAAATGGCTGACACCCTGCCTCCTGGCAACTGATGGCCTGAGCCCCTCCTCTGCAAAGGTGAGAGCTAAAGGATTGGAGAACAAAGGAATCAGATGACCTCCTGATCTGGGAAAGGGACAAAGCCCAGAGGAGGAGGGGCTGGAGGGTGAGTCAGTTTGGGCTGGCTGGGGACGAGGAGTGAAGGGCAGATGTGGCTGTCTGGCTCATGGCTCCCCAAATGGACCCGGCTGAGGGGTCCTGTTCTCTGTACCTACAAGCTCTGGTTTAGACCATGTTCCTGTTGTCTAATAAACCTTCTGTGTTACTGGCTGGCTGAGAGTCACGTCTGACTGCGAAGTTGGGAAGCAGGATCCTCTGGGTTCCCCAGGACCCCGCCTGGGCGGACTTGCTGTGGGAAGCGCACAGAGGGGCAGAGGATGATGAATGCTCCGAGGTCAGACCCAGGAAGGTGGAAGCTGTGTGAGCTGTTTGCCCTGGAGACAGGCTGCTCACAGAGAGGAGACTTCCCCAGGGTCCTGACTGGCTTTGTAGGGAGCAATTCCAGAGCTTCGCCCGGGGACACCGTGACAATCTGTTCCTGTACTTATGTCCCAATAATTACTGCAAAAATAAAGCTGTTTACAGCCTTTCACAGCTGTATCGTCAGGCCTCTACAATGGGTAGAGCCGCCACAGTGCTATGCAGCCAGTCCGTAATGAAGGACAAACCCAGCTTGGCATGAGGAGATGCACTGGGAACTCCACCCTTCCTTTCCTGGGAAAGAATCAGAACCCCCTGACCTCTCATGTGCTCCTGCTCATGTAACGGTAGAATTTCTCTGGGATGTTTTGAGAAAAACACATCTGAAAGGGGGTGGGGTGTGTGTGTGTGTCTAAGAAAGAGTGATCATAGCTCCACAACAGCCTGGCCTCCAGGGCTGGCTGGTTTTTTTGGCCTTGCTGCAAAGCAATGGCCTTTTAGTGGGTTTGCTGGGGCTAGCATGACGAATACGTCTCCTACCCCTCATCAGAGCAGGGGTATGAGAGGAGGCGTGTGAGCCTGGCCCCTCCACTCTGGCACAAGGAAGACCTGGCCAATTGAGCATGTTACTGTCCCAGCAGCATACAGCTCCCAGCGGACTCTGGCAGAGGGAAGCAGGCAAGGGAGCATGGAGGGGAGGCAGTGGACTGCCAAGAATGGGGAAGGGAGGGCATGGTGCAGTACAGGCTACCAAGGAAGGCACAGGGGGTTGGGGAAGGGTAGGCACAGATGGGTGGGGGGTACGTCCCACGGCACCGGGTCTCAGAGCACAGCCCAACTGACTCAGGCTCGCGGGGCTAAGACTAGCCGTACAGACGGCTGGAGCCTGGCCTCTGAGACCCGCCCCCACAGGGGGTTTCAGAGCCCAGGCTCTAGTCTGAGCTCCCTCCTGCAACCCTTCCGCCCCAAGCCCAGCTAGGCCCCTGGCTCGCCTTCAAGAACCAGGGGTGACCCACAGGAAGCCGAGTCCGTAGGAAGAGCGTCCGTGGAGCCCAGCTCTCCCCGAAAAGACACAGGGCCTGAGTGTGTCTTTGCTGAGTTGGTGGAGCACCACTGACGGCCAGGGCGCCCCACCTGAGTTCGAGTGGATGGAGGCCCCGCGGTCCTAGAGCACAAGCCCCCCGTGGGAGCGAGGGCGTCCGTGTCTGGCTGCCAGAGAGCTCCGCACGTACAGGCCAACTGACAGCCCCTGACACAAACCCTCCAGCACCCTCACCTCACCATGTTTCGCAACCCCCAACCGCATCCAGGCGGCTGCTTTGACTCCCCCTCGCCTGGGGAGCAGCTGCAGGGAGCTCTGGCCAGACTCGGTGCAGGACTGCAAGCCTCGAGGGGCCATCGGCGCCACCCTGGCAGGGCGTGAGGGCCGCTCATGGTGACAGGCCCCGGCGGGGAGCGGAGCAGCGTGTGGCCTGCCTGGAGCACCGGGCAGTGACTCCGTGCTCGTTACTCGCGCGAGCTAGCTCTGGTGTGTCTACACAAGCTGCAATCACGCCCCGGGACTGCAGTCTAGACGTGCCCTTCCAAACCAGGTGACGCACTCAGGGCCAGATAAACCACCTGGAAGGATCTCTTAGGCCTTGTGTACATGGGGCAGCCAAGGCACCGTGAGCTAAACCCGAAAGGCCCCAGTTACGCCGCCTGGGCCCGGAAGCGTCCCAAGCAGCACGACGGCACCGTGCCCCGTGCAGACGACGGGCCCCCACTCTCCATGTGGGCCCGAGACGGGACTGTTCTGACCATCTAGTGAGGGGCTGGTGGGGAGAGGAGCGGTTGGGCTCGGGGCTTTGAGTCACTCATCCATCTCGGAGCACGTTCCCCGGGGCCAGGCCTTGCCTCTCCCCACCCCGCCGTGCAAGCCGGCCTGACAGCTGTCGCTTTTGTGAGCCCACATGCTGCCACCTGGAGAACAACCCTGGACCCCGGCGTGACCCGCAGGTCGAGTGTGTCCTTTCAGAGCGGGGAACCAAGCCCTGGCACCAATAGCTATGCCAAGGCCCCTTCTGGCTGGCTGGGATCGGACGAGGGGCTAGGAACTGTGGGGGAAGGGCTCCTGTCCCACGCCTTTGATCCCGAGAGCCAGAGTGCCGGGGCACTGTCCCTGGGGCAATGGCTCACGACGGCATCAGCTCAGCGGGGGCAGGAAAGGGCTAATCGACACTGGCCCCTGCGGGATGTCCCCCGGCGTTCCCCTAGGGCAGTGCCAGCCCCCTCATCACAGGCGTCGCCTGGATATCAGGCCCCCCCAAATCTCCCTGGGTTCTTAGCTCCGCATTCCTCCCCGCCCCGTCTTGGGAGTGCCATGGCTTCCTGCCCCCTCTCTCTGGCCTGGCAGCCCCTCCAGGGAGCAGGGCAGGAAGCCATGAGCTGGTGCCATGGAGGCCATTGCCCCGGGCGGCTCACATGGCTACTCACTGGCACTGGGGGAGCTGGCTGGGAAACAAAGGGGCCGTTTCTTCGACGCTGCGGGGACAGGGCAGCTGGTCGGGCGGCTGCCGAGGCAGCCCTATTTATAACCCAGCCAGCGGAGGGAGGAAAGGCAGCTCGCAGCAGTCTCCCCGGGGCGAGCTGCGGCTTCAGGGATCGGGTTGCACCCAGGGGCGCGCTCGGCCAGGGATCTGGAAAACAGCTGTCGGTACGGATGCAGCACCCCCCTGACCTCAGCTTGCTGGGCAGGGGTTAGCTGATCCGAGAGGGGAATTGTTTCCAGGGGGGAACCAGCTCTGGTCCCAGGGAACAGATCTACTAAAGGGTCATCTCCCTGCTCCTCCCAATGTCCACTCACGGCCAACACCACATTCCCCCTGGCATAATATGGCTTCATCATATTCACATGGTACACCCGGCGGTGGTGCGCCCGGTTCGACAGCTCCACCACATAGTTTACCTCGTTTAGCTGCTTGACAACCTTGAAAGGGCCCTCCCAGGCGGCCTGTAGTTTGTTCTTTCTCACAGGGATGAGAACCATCACCTGATCCCCAGTGGTGTAGGTGCGGGCCCGCACCGTGTGATCATACCAGACCTCCTGCTTCCTCTGGGCTCTGGCCAGATTCTCCTTGGCCAGCCCCATGAGTTCAGCCAGTCTCTCTTGGAAGATCAGGACATACTCCACCACTGACTCTCCATCGGGAGTGGCCTTCCCCTCCAATTCGTCTCTCATTAGGTCCAGGGGGCTCCTCACCCTCCTTCCATATAACAGTTCGAAAGGTGAAAATCCGGTAGACTCCTGGGGCACCTCCCTGTACGCAAACAGCAGATGAGGTAAGTACTTGTCCCAATCCTGTGGGTGCTGGTTCATAAAGGTTTTCAGCATCATCTTTAGCGTCCCATTGAACCTCTCCACCAGCCCATTGGACTGGGGGTGATAAGCTGAGGCCCAGTTGTGCTGCACCCCACATTTCTCCCACAAGCACCGGAGCAGGGCCGACGTGAAGTTGGACCCTTGGTCTGTCAAGGCTTCCTTGGGGAACCCCATTCGGCTGAAAATAGTCAGGAGCGCATCGGCCACGGTGTCGGCTTCAATGGAAGCTAAGGGCACTGCCTCGGGGTAGTGGGTGGCAAAATCTACCACCACCAGAATGTATTTCTTCCCCGACCGGGTCGTCTTGCTGAGAGGCCCCACGATGTCCATGGCCACCTTCTGGAAAGGCTCCTCTATGATGGGCAAAGGTCTCAAAGCCGCTTTCCCCTTGTCCCGGGCCTTCCCCACCCTCTGACAGGGGTCACAGGATCGGCAATACTGCTGGACTGTGGTAAAGACCCCAGGCCAGTAAAAGTTCTGTAGCAACCTCTGCCGGGTGTGCCGGATTCCCTGGTGCCCTGAGAGGGGGATGTCATGGGCCAGGTACAGTAGCTTGCGGCGATACTTCTGGGGGACCCCCAGCTGCCTCCTGATCCCACAGGACTCTACTTCCCTTGTGGGAGCCCATTCTCGGTACAGGAACCCCTTCTCCCACAGGAACCTCTCCTGGCAACCTCTCCTCATGGTCTGTACCGCACTGAGGTCAGCCAGGTCCCTGAGCTTCTGCAAGGAGGGATCTTTCTGCAACTCGGCCTGGAACTCAGCGGCTGCGAAAGGGATGGGGCCCGGTTCCCTCTCACTGGCTGGGTCTGATGCCATAGCCTCTCTGAGCCGTGCCCCTCGGCGCTCCCTCCCCACCAGGGTAGAGTCCTGCGCCTCTGGTGTGGTACCCTCCCCAAGGTCAGGGCGCAGTGCCCCTCACCAGCTCTGGCTATGGGTCACAACCAGGGTGGTCTGGGGGTTGCTTGGCCAGTCCTCTAGGTCCCCCCCCATCAAAACCTCAGTAGGCAAATGGTGGTGCACCCCCACATCCTTGGGCCCCTCCTTGGCCCCCCATTTCAGGTGTACCCTTGCCACGGGTACCTTGAATGGGGTCCCGCCCACCCCTGTCAGGGTCACGTAGGTGTTGGGCACCACTCGATCTGGGGCCACCACCTCGGGCCGGGCCAGCGTCACCTCCGCGCCTATATCCCAGTATCCACTGACTTTCCTCCCATCCACCTCCAGGGGAACAAGGCACTCCCTCCGGAGGGACAACCCTGCGCCCACCCTGTAAACCGAGAACCCTGAGTCCAGAGCCTCCAGCCCTCTGGAGGAGCTGGCCTGGGGTACTCTTCCCTCCTGAGCAGGTGGTAAGCTGGCAGCCCCCCTTGCCTGGGCCGTCTGCCCCTTGTCAGGCTGGGTCCCTACCCAGTTAACCCTGGGTAGGTTGGGTCTGCTCAGTCTGTCCCTGAGCCTGGGGCACTGGGTCCGTACGTGGCCTCTCTGGCCACAGTGATAGCAGCTCAGGTCACGTTGGTCCCCTCGAGCGGGTCGGATGGTCCGGACGCCAGGCGTTCCCCTTGGGAGGGGGTTCTCCATATTTCCCTACTGGGAGGTCCCATGGTGACTCTCTCTCTGCATTGTGGGGGGCCTGTTCTTTTGGGACTCCTCCCTGCTACCCCCTGACCGACTGTTCACAGACTCGTCGGCCAGCTGCCCTGCGTGCTGGGGGTTCTCTAGCTTTTTGTCCACTAACCACAGCCTCAGGTCGGAAGGGCACCGTTCATACAGTTGCTCCAGTACGATTAGGTCAAGCAGGTCCTCTCTAGCTTGGGCCCCAGCTGTCCACTTGCGGGCATATCCCTGCATTCGGTTGACTAGTTGTAGGTAGGTGACCTCAGGCGTTTTACGCTGACTCCGGAACCTTTTCTGGTACATCTCGGGGGTCAGCCCAAACTCACGGAGCAGGGCCTTTTTGAACAGTTCGTAGTCCCCTGCCTCCGCCCCTGTCATTCGGCTGTACACCTCCACGGCTTTGGGGTCCAGTAAGGGGGTGAGAAACTGGAGCCTGTCTGCAGGGTCAACCTGGTGCACCTCACAGGCATTCTCAAAGGCCGTCAGGAAGCTATCTATGTCCTCCCCCTCCTTACGCTGGGCCAGGAAGCACTTATCAAAGCTCCTTGCAGTCTTGAGTCCCCCGTCACTCACCACAGCCGGGGCCCCACTGCTCCTCAGCCTGGCCAGCTCCAGTTCATGCTGACGTTGCCTCTCCTTCTCCGCCCGCTCATGCTGTCTCTGTTTCTCCTTCTCCTCCTGCTCATGCTGACGTCGCTTTTCATTATCCTCCAGCTCCCTCATTTTCATCTCCCTCTCCCATTCCAGCTGCCTCCACTTCAGGGATGGGGAGCTCCGCCGGGAGGATCCCCTGCTGGCTGCTGGGGTCAGGATGCCCTCAGTATTCGCTGGGTTTCCCTTAACCCCTTCCCTAGGCATAGGTAGGAAGGGTCTTGGGATGTCCTCGGCAGCAGTCTGACCCCTCCCAGCCCGGTCAGGCCCCAGGGCCCACGCTGCATCCATTGGGCGGCTTCCCTCAGGGACGGGGATCGGGTCATCCAAGCGATCCCTCTCCTCCAACTGGGCAATCAGCTGTTCCTTGGTGGACCTCCTGATGCGCAGCCCCCTCTGCCTGCACAGCTCCACCAGGTCACTCTTAAGGCGTTTAGCGTACATCTCCCTGCTGGCCACTCACAGGCCTGGGCAGCTTTCCACGGTTTCCAGGAAGAACCCCTAGTGTGCCAGTCCTTCTTGAGGTCACACCTCTTTGCCAGGGTCGAGCTGCAGACTCCTCTGGCCCTGGGACAGCTCGCTGCAATCCCCTGGGGCACCCTGCTACTGCAAAAGTCCTTCTCTCTGGTCACACACTCCCAGGGGTTAACCGCCCCCTGAAACCGTCTCTCTCTGAATCTTCAGCACGCCTGGTCCCCGTCAATCCCCCTTCGTTTTACTGCTCCCCAGTCACTTACTGCAGGAAGCGCCGTCCATGGGGTGCAGTAGATCCCACCTCTGCCACCAGTTGTCACGGAGTGTGGGGGAGTCCGGGCCCTGAACCCCTCTTCCTGGGATTCACTGAGACTCTCAGCCAGCCAGTAAAACAGAAGGTTTATTGGACAATAGGAACACAGCCTAAAACAGAGCTTGTGGGTACAACCAGGACCCCTCAGTCAAGTCCTTCTGGGGGGCAGGGAGATTAGGCCCCAGCCCTGGGGTTCCCTGCGTTCCACCACGCAGCACAAAACTGAAACCAACCCCCGCCCCCCCCTCCCCAGCAGGCTCTCTCCTGCAGCCTTTGTCCACATTCCTGGGCAGAGGTGTTACCTCCCACTCCCCTTCCCGGCTCAGGTTACAGGCTCTCAGGTCTCCCATCCCCAGTGAAAAAAGAAAAGGAGTACTTGTGGCACCTTAGAGACTAACCAATTTATTAGAGCATAAGCTTTCGTGAGCTACAGCTCACTTCCTCAGATGCATATCGTGGAAACTGCAGCAGGCTTTATATATACACAGAGAATATGAAACAATACCTCCTCCCACCCCACTGTCCTGCTGGTAATAGCTTCTAAGCTTCTACGGAGCCACCTTTTCTCCTCTCCAACTCCTGCGCCTTTGCAAGGGACTGAGCAATAACAGAGGCAAGGGCAGCCCGCCAGCGTGGCAGGCTGTTGGCTCCCAGCCTTCACCGTTCCCACCTCCCCCCAGGGCTGGCACCTCCTCCTCCCTCGGGCTGCCCGGCTGGCTCAGGGGTTACCCCTGGAGCTTGGCTGCTCTGGGGGTGCTTGTCCAGGGGAAGGGGACTGGCAGGGGGGTTTCCAGCAGCTGAGAGGTGAAGCAGGCTGGGATTTTTGTCCTCCCCCAGACTGCCTACCAGGAACCCTTCCTGAGTTCTGAGACCCCCCCCCACCTGAAAGCCCCCCCCCGTGGATCCCTCCCTGAGCATGACCCTCTCCCCAGCTGCCTGTTCTATCTCTCCAGGTCCTCATCACCATGGTAACTAAGCCCCTCCCACAATCCCTCCAGAAGGTAGTGCATTCAGATCCCCATCTTACAGAGGGGAAACTGAGGCACAGGCTAGGTTAAGTGACTTCATTGTATGGCGTGTGCGGCTAAGCCAGGAACTGAACCCTGGTCTCCCCACTCTTCCATGCACTAGTCCTAGCGCCCACCTCTCTGAGCCTGACCTGTCTGCCAACACAACCCTCCCCCCCTTGCTCTGGGGGCTGCTGTTCCTGTCAGCAGAGTCCCAAGGCTCGTCTGGGGGGTGCGAGCAGTGGTGTCCTCTGCTAGCTTGCTGGCCGAGGGATGACCAAGTTGGGGTTTGCCCGCTCTCGTGCCCCTAGGCATCCGTGACTGCAATGTGTCTGTGTGTGCGAGAGACGGGGGAAGGCGTTTGTTGCCCCCTAGAGGCCATCCCGCAAAGGGGAAAACAGCCTTACCACTCGCAGCAGCTGAGGGAGATTCTCTCCCCTAGCTCCTGCGGCAGAGACCTGTGCTGTCGGAGCAGACGGCCCCATGTCCTCTCCCAGGGGCTGTCTGTGTGTGCGTTGCCGAGTGGACAGGTGCGGGGGCTGTTTCTGTACGGGCTGTGCTCACGGATTCCTTACCAACACTTGGCACCCGAGGCACGGTTGCCCTCTGCCTCCAATCCCCACAGGGCCAGCATCAGACCCTGGGGGGGGGGCCTGACCAGGGCTGCTCCGCCAATTCCCCCTGACGCAAGCCCTAGAGGGGCTAGGGCAGCACGTACACTGGGGGTCACATCAGCCCCTGAATAGGGGAGATGCAGGCTGGCTGTCCCCTCCCTGCGCCAGCCCTAGGGCTGGGGCAGTGTGATTTCCCCCTCGCTCTCTGGAAATGCTGGAGGGTCGTGCTCACAGCCCAGCCAGGAATAAATCATCACTCTGGCTCGGTCTGCGTCAGCACCACTCGCACTGCGGTAAAATATTAATAAAAGCCAGACAGATCTGGGGCAAAGCAGCCCTGTGGAAGTGATTATCTGCGACGAGGGAGCCTCGCGCCCCTGCCCGCTCTGCCCAGGGGGCTGGGATTCGCCCTTCACCCTCGCACAGACATGCCCGTCCCTGACCCCTGCCTGTCCTTGATCCGTGCCCAAGAGTGCAGCGCGCGGGCATCAGCAGCTCTGAGGATGCCGAGCAGCAGCCAGCCGGCTCTGCACAGATGCCTGGCCCCTGTTGCCATGTCCGAACCCCACTCGCCGGAGCCGAGAGACGCAGGGCAATTGCCACAGAGAGTGGACCAGGCTGGGCCTGGGGCCGAGGACATGGTCTGGAAAAGGGGATGGGGACCTGGCTCCAGGCAAAGAAGAGAAACTGGTCTCCACTGGTGGGACAGGCCCCAGGTGCTGACCTCCCACTGAGGAAGTGCACCCTGGGCACAAGCTCTGAGCTCCAATCCCCACCGAGGTATCAATGTCTAGCAGAGAGATTGGCATCAGAGCCGAGATCCTGAACCCCATCCATGGCACCAATCCGCAGGCTCAGGGGAACGAGCCCCACAGCAGGCCAGGCATCTGGCCTGCAGGTATACCACCCTTCAGCAATGGGGGGCCCATGATGGGCTGGTCACCTTACAGCTCCAAGGCCTATGGGAAGGAATCACTAGGGTGGGGGGCATCCTCCCCATGGGATCACAGCATACTGCCCTTAGGGTTCTCATGCAACAGCGCCGCATGGTGGCATAGCTGCAAAATGCCCCCGGCAGACTCCTATGCATCATATGGTCTCCCTTTGCCTTTCTTTCCCTGACACGAGGAAGCCAGCCAGAGTCAGACGTAGCCCCTTTGTAGAGGTCAGAACCATCTCTCCCTGAGCTTTGCCCCCATGCCTGGCCGTTCCCGGCAGGACCCCCCACTCTCTACCGCAGAGCCCTCTAGGCCATGCCCACCTCTCTCGCGCCTGGCTGAGTTCGGGAGCTGTGCCTTCCACAATGAGTCCACAGAAGTTACTTGGCGGCTATAAGCAGGGTCCCAGTCCAACTAACAGGGTGGCTCACTGGATCCCTCCGGGGGTCACTGATCCTGTTTCCATAGCGCTTTGTACTGTCCAGACGCTGCCCTGTGTACCCACCATTGTCCTATGGAACTCTCTGCCACAAGACACCTTCCAGGCCAAGAATGTAGCAGCACCCATACAAGGGCTGGCCGTTTATATGGGTAATAAGAGCATTCACAAGTCAATGAGACTGATTACAAGGGATATTGACCCTCCTGCTTCAGGGCAAGCCAAGCACTAACTGGCTGGGGTTAGGCAGAAACTCCCTCAGAGGTATGAAGTTCTGGCCCCGCCAGAGGCAGGACGAGGGGATAGAAATCTCCTCCACTGGAGGTGCTGCATCTCCTGCCAAGAGGGCTATCGACACTCAGACAAGTGTGGAAATCAAAAGTGGCAGCGACCGGGGACGGGGCCAGGAACAGGAACAGACTGCGTCAGCATCGCTGCACTTGGCATCAATGCCCGTGCCGCTGTCACCCTGCAACCGCTCAGCCAGGAGCCCCGGCGCTGCCGGCGGCACTCCTAGACCGCCACTGCGATGGACGGAGGCCTGGCCGGGTGGCAGGGCTCGCAATGGGCACAGATGGGAGCCGTCTGGGACACGTCTGCACCAGACAGCGAAACACCCCAGGTACGTCCACCCAGACGGTCTCCTGAGGGCAATGCAGGACCGCCAGGGCCTGGCCTGATTCAGCGTGAATGTGGCTCCCGCCGGTTCCCCCGATCTACCCCACTGGATCAAGCCACTTCCCCTCCCCCCTCAGGAATGAGCATCATCTCCTCCTGCTGCACCGCCAGCCCTGGTGAACTCTGGATTACACCTGCCATGGGTTTGGGCCATCTAGCTCGGTCCCTTGAGCGGGTTCGTTGCATTTCTCTGAATCCCTTCCAGCCTCTTGGTGCAGCGCTGGCTGGAGCTGGATGCAAGGGGGCCAAGGAGCCAGGTCCCTAGCGCCACACCTTGGCCACTCACAGCCTCAGGGAAGGCTCCCTGCCACCCCCAGCCCTGGGGGCCCCCTGTTCCCAGAGCTCCACGCTGATATCATCACAGGTCAGAGCCAGGTCTGATCCCGCTGCCCTTGAAAGCTCCCGGCGGTGGGACCTGGAGCGGGCCCCAGAACCAACGCCGGGGCCCATGGCAGAGGAGGGGTGCAGCGGCAGCAGGTGCAATGCCCGGCTCTGCCAAGTTGCCACACAAACACGGTCCCTGCAACAGCCAGCCTGTGCCTCACAGCTTGTCTGCCTGCTCCCCCGCCCCTGCCTTCCAGCTAGTGGCATCCCAGCAGGAGACAGGCTCGGGGCTTCTCAGGGCTCTTCCCAGCCAGTGCTGATGGCACCAGCCCCCACCTCTGCAGCCAGCAACAGGTGAACCCCTGGAGGGGGGCACGCCATGACCAGGTGGGAGGGGAGCACAGGCTTCCTGGGTGAGCCCTTGGCCTTGCTGCCAGGTTGCCAACCTGGGCTGGGACCTGCCTGACTCCGCCCTGAGCCTCTGGCTCGCCTGGGCAGTCTGGCTGTGCCCATCACGATGGCCTCTGAAGCCTCTTTACTCCTGCGTCCCCAGTGGCGTTTCCCTGCACCCCGCGAGTGACAGCGCCAAGCTGGGAGAGCGGCTCCTGTGCTGGGCTGCAAACTGGGCCAAGCTGGCAGTGCCACCCGTGGCGTTCTCCCCTCTCCTCTCACCTTGACACCCTCCCGCTCTCCCTGCTTTTTTCTTCCCCAGCTCATTAGTTAGTCTCAGCTGTTAATGAGCTTTCCTGCAGTTACCTAGCAACCATCGCTGGGCTCAGAGCCATCTGCAAAGTGGGACACCAGCTAGGCTCCTTCTGCTGAGTGTGCAGGGTGCCAGTCTGGCCCACCCGGCTGGATCTCGCTGCAGCCACATTCTGCTCTGACAGGTTCCTCTTCCCTGCCCTGCGGGGTGCAAAGCCGTTGAGCCCCGATGCACCGAGCACCCGAAGTGCTTCTCAGCCATTTCTGTACCAGGATCCCACATTCACCGCGGTGGGAAACCTGAAACCTGTTCACGACCCCAGGTTGAGAATCCTGGGCTCGGGCCTCCCGGGAGACCCCAAGGCCAACATGGGGCTGGGGTGCAGTGCTGGGTGAGCAAGCGATCCCCGTGGCCTCTGGCCTCTGGGAAATACCCTCCTTGCTGTGGAACATCTCCGGCATGTGGGGGCTGTACCACGCAGAGCAGAGAGTGTGTGGCCGGGAGGTGATGGCTGGTACAGGCCAGATACGGGGAGCCAGTGGACTGGGATACAGGGCCCTGGGTTCTGTTCCCAACTCTGCTATCAACATGATCTGGAGCTTTGGGCAAGCCACTTGGCTGCTCCCTGCCTCAGTTTCCCCATCTGCTCAAAGGGGAGCCTGAGACCTGCCCTCACAGAGGTGCACTGAGGCTTAGCTGGGGCGCCATACAGTGCTCTGCAATCTTCGGATGGGAGGAGCTGCGTTTCTCAGACTGTGGGTCCGGACTCCGAAGTGGGTCATGACCCCATTTGAATGGGGTCGCTAGGCCCAGCATTAGACTTGCAGGCACCCAGGGCTGAGGGTGAAGCCCCAACTCCACCCCTACCCGAGGTGGCGGGGCTCGGGCTGCGGCCCCCTCTCCCCTCACTGGGGGCAGCGGGGCTCGGGCTCTGCCCACCCCCACCAGAGTCATGTGATAACTTTGTTGTCAGAAGGGGGTTGCGATGCAGCGAAGTTTGAGAACCCCCGAGCTAGAGGAATGCGCCGCGTGAGTTCTCCAGCCAGCCAGGACAGCAGCAAGCATGCTCTGCCGCCTGAGGGCCAGACGGAGGCTTGTGACACTGGCAGCGCCAGGGAAAGCGTGCCGGGGTTTGCAGGTCGGTTAGTGAGCTCCTCAGAGCAAGCTGCTCATCATTTCAGGCAGCAGCCACACGGACTCCCAGCCACCAGGCCAAAATCATCTCAGCAAGGATGCTAGCGCCACACTGCTGCCCCCTGCACTCCCCCGCCCTGCAGAGTTTACGGATCCTGCCATGCTGGGCACTGCTCCCTGGGGGACCCTGCCTTGGCCTTACGGTGGGGTTGCTGGCGTCTGTAATGGCGACCTGGCCTGGAACCAGCCCGAGTTGGCACTGCTGTGGGGTGCGGATCAGGGGAGCCCGGCCTGGGGCAGACACCTACAGCGGGCTAGTGCTAATCACAGAGTGTGTGGGGAGACGCATGGAGACGGGTGAGAGCACTCTGGAAGGGGCTGTTTCTCTGACCCATCTAGCTTTGCAGGGTTCCCCGCAGTGACAGAAGGCCGCAGTTCCCCCACCCCAGCCGAGTGCCCTGCCGTCACACCGGAGTTTGCTTCCCTCTGGGACTGGCTGGCTTGGGCCCTGCAGTGCTCTGGGAGCCAGCAGGCCTGGAAGCCCAGCATGTTGTTTATGGCTAAATGTCTTGGCTCGGGGTTGGAATAAAACCGGCTGAGGATGCTCAGGGCTCAAGCACTCCCCAGCTATAAATCTGGTGGAGCTGGGAGGTGCAAATTCCCTGTGCTCCGTCTCCCAGACATCCAGCGAGGAGAGCGGGTGATGGACGCTGCTGGGGCTGTCCTCCTGTGAGCACCTAGGGGCCAGTGGGTTGGGTGAGGGGCAGTGGGGGAGGGAAACCAGTTACAAAGAGAAGATAATAAGAGTAGTAGCTTGTGTCTCCATAGCCCCTTTAATCCCAGGGTGCTTTACAGACGGGTATACGAGGCTGAAATGCAGCCACCTCTGGGGTGGAGGATGACAAGCAAGCAATAGAGCATGCTGCACGACAGCTGGGAGCGGGCACTTTGAGCCAAGGGCGCTGGGGCAAACCCCAACTCAGCTGCAAAGGGCCAGGGCCTTCCTCTGCCTGCATGGTAGAGGCATGTGAGGTCTTGTGGCTAGTCAGTGGGGTGGCTAGTAGCACGGTGCTCATTTCAGACAGCAAGTCAGAGGCAGGGCCAGGAAGAGAACCCAGGAGTCCTGACACTGTCTCCAACACTCAGAATAAAAGGGCCATGGGAGCTTTAACTTCCAGCCCAATAGTCATGCCCAGCTTGAAGGGGCCTTGTTCTGTCATCGGACCTGAAGGCCTAAAGGAGTGTGGCATAGTGGCTGGAGCATGGGGCTGGGATTTAGGAGACCTATGGTCAAACCCTGGTTCGGCCGCTGGCCTGCTGGATGACCCTGGACAAATCACAGCCCCTCTGTGCCTCAATTTCCCCACCTGCAAAATGGGTTTAATGACACTGCCCTCATTTGAGCAGCGCTTTGAGATCTGAGCAGGGCATTACTAATTATGCCCATCAGGGAGGGAGCCCTTGTGGAGGGATCGAACTCCAGCGGGAGCTGCAGTGGGGATCCAAAGAGACGGGAGGCAGTGGGACACTCGTATACCGACGGCGAGGATTATTATGGGACACACGGCAATTCTGTGTGTGCCTGTGTCTGGGGTGGGGGGGGCAGGGGCAGTGAATGGAGCAGCAGCTGTCGCTGGGTTAAGAAGACATGAGCGTGGGGCAGGATCAGCCCGTTGCATTGAGCAGGGAAGGCTGCTAGGTAGCTATTAAGACAGGACAAAAGAGAGCCAGGACTGAAATGCAAATGAGAGCCAGGAGCGGAGCAGCTGTGGGGATTCTTAAAGGGGCAGCCACCTTCTCGGGGCGGGGGAAGGGGAATACTGGGGCCTGGGGAAAGATCTGGCTCTGCACACCCCCGTCTATGGGGAGCCTAGTGCAATGTCAGTCCAGTTGGACAGTTATTTCCTAACCCCCCCCCCCAGCACCACACATGCAGCCAGGCAGGGGCTGTGGTAGAATGAGAGTTCCCTGCCCGGGAGCAGAGATCACCAAGGATGCTTCACATTCCGCCAACCTTGAGGCCTTGGCTGGGCTGGGACCGAAGCCGGTGGTGTGGCTGCTCTGGTGAAAACCCCTCGTGTTGACATGATGAACACATGCCCCGTTTGATTTGCACTAGTGCCGCTCTGGGGTTAGCTACACCAGTGTGCATAGCGCCTTCCCTAGGGGCTGGCACCAGTGGCTAAAATCCCACTGGGCACATGGCCTGAGATTGCTCAGACTGTGGAAGGGACTGGAGGGAAGAATAACCCTGGGACCCATAACCCTAGACTGTCCTGTAGGGCACAGTCCTGCACTGGACTCCTGGGCATGGCCTGGAGGGTCTAACAGACCCCTCCTATGGTGATGCTATAAACAACAACTAGCTACATTCCCATTTCACAGATGGAGAAACTGAGGCACCAAGCAATTAAAATGGCTGGTCCAAAGCTACAGAGGAGAATAGGTGTCAGAGCTGGGGACAGAAGCCAGACAACCCCGGCTCCCAGTCCTACACTCACCCCACACTGGCAGGGGGTGGTTTAGCCACTGCAGTCTTCAGAGCATCCCGTTTTCTTGGGAGACAAGGCAAATATTTAGCCATTCTCCCCCCAAACTGGGATTAGGAGGAAGGATGCTTCGTTCAGGGGCAACCCTCCCACTGCTAGCCAGGCACAGTCATGGTAAGAACGTACACAGTCCCTTTCTTCTGGGGATCTCAAAGCCGTTCACAAAGAGGGAGGGAATGGAGGTCTGTAAATTAAGTGACTTGGCCAAGTCTATGGTCCCAGCTCCAAGCCTGGTGCCCTGTCATCCATCCCACCGTCTGTCCATCCATCCTGTAAAGCCCCAGGCAGGAGGGGGATCATGCAGGGAGAGGCAAGGGGGGAGTGAGAGAGGCACTTCAGACTGGAGAGGAGGTAAGCCAGGGAGGGAGACCTCAGCCTGGGGAATGGGCTCTCCAAAGGGGTGGAAGCACCTTCGACAGAGCGGGGCTGTAGGGAATAGTCCAGCCGTGGACCCCACGCACATGGGCTAGCCGGGGCCAGTGCGACATTTCCATGCCCTGCTGCTGGTCCCTCTGGACCACATCGACCTGCTGGCTCTAAGGGGGCACACCCGGGACAAGTCTGTGCCAAGGCAGCTACAATTCCCTGCTGCCACCCTTCAGCACCACGGCCAGCTCCTCAGCCACCAGCTGATCCCAGAGCACAAGGCTTCCCAGGAGGAACCCCCAGCTCTGCCCAGCCCTGCCTGCCCTTCCCCAAGGCCCCAGCGCCCCAGGGAGCTGACAGATCCCTGCCCGGAGGCCAGCTCCTGGGTGAAGGCCCCACCAGTTCCAGCACAGAAACCAGGCTGGGGGTCCCCTGGTCTCCGCCAGCATGTTACCGGCTGAGCTCTTGACCCACCCAATGACAGCTCGGCTCACTGGGAGCTGCCAGTGAGCTGTGTGCGTGCGTGTACGCGTGTGCATGTATGTGTGTGTACACATGCACGTGTGGGGAACTTTCCCCTTCTCCCAGCCCTGCCGTGGGGGCAGACTCATGCCCGCTCTCCAGTGTGCCATGCCACATCGCTCTGGACGGGGCCAACTGGGCCTGCGGTGGAACTCACACCCAGGGACCAGAAAAGCCACTGGCTCCTGGGCCAGCTGCTCCAGGAAGGTCTCTGGGTTACAGGGCATGTAAGGGGGGTGCGATGGGCAAGAGCTGAGTTCCGGCGGGGCGGGGCAGCCCAATCCTGGGCACACGTCTGTCCCAACCTGCACCAACCGAGCCGGGGAGGGAGAGGGAGCGGCTGGGTGCTCTGGGAGTGGGGCAGGGGCGGGCTGGGGATCTGCCCTGCTCACACTACGTCAGTCTGTCTGCGTCCGTGCGAGTTCGACAGCATCCGTCATTCTGACCCGTCTGTGTCTATCTCCCTGCAAAGGGCGGTCGCTGGCCCTTTAAGAGGGCCCCACCCTGGGAGGGGCGTTACCATCTGGGGGCTCATGTGTGGGGCGGTAATGCCCTACAATCCACTTTGTGACAGTGCTCCGGGAAGAGGGGGGGCCAGCGTACAGCCCCTCTCCCCCCCATCCCCAGCTCTTTTCTTCCCTGCGTCTGGGCAGACCTGTGCCAGCAGCTGCCGAGAGCAGATGGCGCTGGCTCGCCCCAGATCCCTCTCTCCTCCCTCGGTCAATCCTTCAGGGGCTCCGGCAGACAGACATCCATCTGGCACCTGCTGCTCCGCAGGGACTGCCGGCGCAGAGCCAGCCCTGTGGGGGTCAGCAATGCCCTGTCCACCAGGCTCGCCCTGCAGCGGGCACCGTGCTGCCCTCACCTGCACACGCTGCGCCCTCTCCCGCCTCCGCCCCACGGCCCGGCCCCCACGCATGCTACCGACCTCTTTTGCAGCGACACAAAGCCCCTGTCCGTGGCACCGGGCACAGAACGTTGCCCTGCCAGTACTGGGCAAAGGGCGAACCAGATCCAAAGCCCCTGCCTGCCCCTGGGCTCCTCACTCAGCTCAGCTGGGGTGTGCCGCACAAAGGGGGCGAGCTTCCTCTCACGACCCCCCCAGGCATGTACACACCTACACACCCCTGCCCTCCCCCACCCACACATGGCTGTGTTCTGTCCCCGCCCCGGTGCACACCCTCACCCAGCCGCTCTGCAGCATGGCCACACAAACGCACCCGCTTGTGGAGACCCACTCTCCACGCTCGGGCCCTTGTGTTCCCTGGAGGCCAGGGCGGGGAGCAGCCCGCAGCCTTGGCGAAGGCTCGCTAGCACCCCTGGCTGTAACCTGCCGAGCCTGGGAGCTCTGGAGCTGGCTTCATGCCCCCAGATCTGGGCTCAGCCCCCTCCCAGCCAGCTCCCACACCTGCTTTGCATCACAGTGGCAGGGGAAGCAGCAGGGTCAGGAAGAACTCTCTAATCCGGCCCAACCCCCCACCCCAGATGGGAGCTCGTGGGCAGGCGCCCCTGGCCTTGAGGCTTGCTGCCGTGACAGCTGGAGGCTGCAATGGGCCCGCGTGCCTTTGCACAATGCCTGATTAGGAGATTAGGCTGCGAACGAGCCTTCCCGGCCGCACGGCTGGTTCTTTCTTGGCCTGCACGCCCCCCGCCTGCCCCCAGCCAGGAACCAGCGCCAGCAGCATCCTCAGCTCTCCACTGCCCAGGATCAATACCCAGCATCCCTGCCAATGCAGCTTCTCCAGATTGGCACAGGCTCCTCTCCCTGCCAGTGCAGACACACTCCCTCTTGTACGGGTGGTAATGGGCCGTGGAGCCTTTCGACTCCTGTTTGTGGGGTTGAATCCATCCCAGGCGCCGCCGGTGTCTGAGAGCGGGTCGTAGACTACAAAGCCAGAAGGGACTGTTGGGATCCTCTCCTCTGACAGCCTTTATAATACAGGCTCAACCCACTAGGAGCAGGGTTTGAATGCGTGGGGGGGGAACCCTGGTGGATTTCAAGCCCAACACCTTAACCGCTGAGCCACCATAGCCGGATAATTCGCAGGCGTGGCTCAATCCACTAGCCACAGCCGGTCACCTCGAGCCGCCTAGTGACAGTGACCAGTTGATAGTTGTCTGGTGGCCTTTGTCTGGGGAGCCAGAGTCTGAACGGGCCAGTTGGGCCAGAGCTCCTGTCACCCAGCCCATCAAGAAAGATGCCACAGGAACAGCCCCCCTGACCCACCACTGTCTCGTGCAGGCCCTTAGTACTCGGGAAGAGGCTCAGGCTGATCAGTTCCTTCTTCCAAGGGAAGCTGCTATCAACTGCAGGCTTCTTCAGGGCTGAACCAAGTACTAACCCCTGCCCTAGCTGCCGTTATCCTCTGCAAGGGCTACGCCCCAAAACTGGAGTCATGCCACTCCACTCAGAGCTGAAATGCTGCCACCTCTGGGGTGGAACACAGCAGCTGCTCAACAGCACACAGTAACAGCTACACTGGAGTTTAGGAGAGAAAATCTGGACTATAGCATTCAGATGATACCTCAAGGGAAATGTAATTATTTGGCTGGACTGTGGGGGACAGAGCCCTAAAACACCACAAGATCTGTAATGGTCGCAAACAGTCAAGGTCGCACTTTACAGCCGATCTGCAGGACAGCACCTCCCTCAGCACCATGCCAAAGCCTTGGGTTCATCTCTGACTCCCAGGGAAGAACACCAGCACCACCATGGTTTTCCCATCCACACCCTGACCCAGCTGTGCCCGGACCCCTTGCCCCGTCCCTTCTTGTGTCTTGCACCAATGCCATCACTCACGTTTTGAAGTGGTCCACCAGCACCCCCACCAGCTCCCCAACTCGGTTGTCCTCTTCCGGCTGCATCTTATGGAAGCAGATGACCAGGTCGTCATGGGTCTGGGTGTGAAACACCACCAGCTGGTCTTGGCAGCTGGTCACGCTCACCCCCGTCACCTGTACAGCACAAACACACTCCGGGTTAGTGACACGCCAGGCCCCCTAGCTGAGGCAGGGTGCGATTCCCCACATGGCCACCAGGGGGCAAAAGGCAGGGCGGTAGCTGGGCGTCTACGGTCTATTGCTATTGGTCTTTCATTTTCTAAGCCCACCCACAACCAGACGCCACATCAGCCAATGAGATGGCAAATTGGCTAGTGTTTGTTCAGCACGGAGATGATTCTGTATTCTGATTGGCTGACGGGAGGAGATGTGGCGGGTCCAGGTGATGTCATCCCCGCCAGATCACATGTTCCTCACTGCCATGGGCCAAGGGGTCCATCATGCCCAGAGACTAGGCATCTCCCCTCAGATCTGCCCCCTGCGCGGCACCAGCTGCTTTCCCGGAGCGCCACAGAGAGGGGAATTTCCTCCAGGGCACAGGAGTTAAAAGGCCCAGGCGATCTAACCAGTCTCCCTGCAAGTTCAGGACTATTCCCTGCCCCAGCATTGCCAGCTCTTGTGCCTTTATCATTAACTTTGCGGTACCTGGTGTTTCTATAAATCCCCAGCTCCCGGAGTCATGTGATTATGCAGAGAAGAGGAGGGGCTGAGGTCCCTGCGATGGCAGGGAATTGATTTGGTGAGCGATGCCTAGATGATCCTGCCAAGCGACCCATGCCCCAAGCTGCAGAGCAAGGCAGGTGTTTGACGCCTGTCTCGTGATTTTTGACCGTTTGGGGTGGTGACGCTGTTGCTGCTGCGTCCTGTCCAGGTTTAATGCTGTAGTAGCATGGTGCCCTCTGCCCCTCAGTGCTATTCACTGTAACACCACAGAGGTGGCTGCGGGAAGGAGCAGCAGCTAATGGTTAGAGCAGAGGATGAGGCATTGGGAGTCCTGGGTTTAGTTCCTGGCTCTGTGGGCAAGTCACTGCATCTCAGCTTGCTGCTCTGTTCAGCGCTCCTTAGAAGAGCACCGGGGTGTTATGGGATCGCAGTCAGGCGGGACATGGACTCTGAAGAAAAGGACCTTCAGAGATGCTGTGCTGAATATCTTGGGAAGGGCATTTGGGATTCTGCCTCATTACCCAGGTCTTGGTTTTCCCCATGAAAGGACATTTTCCAGCTGCTTCGGGATCAACTTCCAGCAACGCTGCCCCTAACCACCCTGCTTGTCTGCACTGGGGTTCAGGAGTCTCAAGAAATCCCACTACTGCCCCCAGCCAGCACTGGAAGGGGGACAGAGCAGCTGAGCCTGGTCTTCTCCATCTCTGCTGTGCCCACTTGGCTTCGATCAGGGCTGCTGGCCGTGGTACCCAGCCTGCTGATGATCCACCAGAGGAGATGGGAGGGCTCAAGCCGCCCCACGAGCTGTGTGCTGGTATAACAGACCCCATGCTCTCCCAGCGTCATCCATGCCTTCCTTGGGGGGAGATCCCATGGGCACCCCCTGCTACTGCTGTCTTCTCCCTTGCATGACTGACATAAAGATCCCATTGTTCTTGTTTCCACATTCAAGTGTCCACGCCTGTGAGACACTCCCTGTCCCCTGGCCGGCAGCCTTGGCAGAGAGCCCCAGGACTGAGTGGGTCACGGAGGCTCAGCTCCCCTCTCGGCCTGGCAGGGGTCCCGGCAGGGCACAGCTGTGGGCTGTATCAGGGACCCTTGCCCTGCTGTCCCCGCTATGCAGACAGGGGCCTTGCTGTCAGAGCAGCCCCTTGCATCGGACCAGTCCCTGAGGGTTACGGCACCCCCTGGCCCAGCTCATGGGGCACTCACCATGCTCAGAGGCAGGGTCCGCATCACCTTGTACTCCTTCTTGGGCTCCAGCTTGTAGAGGTGCTGGTCCGTGACGAGAATGGCCCGGTCCCTGCTCTTGTTAAAGCGGTTGATCTGCATGGCAGGGGAGACAAAGTTACCTGGAGTTGGGGGAGAAACACAGCCAGGGCCCTGAGTAAGAGGCAGGCAGCCAGGCCAGCCTGCAGGCAGGACTTTGCCCAGGGGTCCCCAGCTCCCTGCCCGCTCCCATGTGCCCCAACCCTGCTGGGGAGGGGGGCTCCCTCCTACCCTCCCAGGAGCAGCCACTCAGTGCTCCACTCTCACGGACACCCGATCCCAAACCTTCCTCACCCCTGGCTGCTTGGAGAAACAAGGGTGCTGAGGACCAGGCAGAATGGGGTCCCCATGTGTGTGTGTGTGTGTGTGGGGAAACGGCCCATCAGCACTATGGATGCAGGTGGGCCCAGAACTCCTGCTGGATCCTGCCATTCTCCGGGCCGGCGGAGAGGGGGTCTCCCCAGGCTGGAGGGGCTGAGGCAGGCAGTGTCCAGCACACAGTGCAGGCCATGGCAGGAGGGAGGGGGGCCCAGCCCCCCAGGGGGCCCTGCTGCACCAGGCTCCTCACCTTGCGGACATGGCAGGAGAACAGCACCGAGCCAAAGTGCACTTTGTCCTTCAGGGCCTTCACCCTCCTGGCGAACTGGGTGGCCATGACAGGGTTTTCAGCCACCTGGAGAGCAGAACAGAACCGGGGAGAGGCTCCGTCAGGCAGAGAGGGATCTCCCCATGCCGAGGGGGAGGCAGAGCTACCTGTGCAGGAGGCGGGCTGATTTGGCACGGAGCAGGAAGGGGCTTTCGCTAGCTTGAGCGCGACTCTGCCGGTAGCACGGCGTGCTGCGCGCTCAGCGGCTCCCTGGAGCTAAGCAGGGCAGGAGCTGCTCGGCACTCGACTGGGAGACCCGCGCAGGGGGAGCCGAGGAGTCAGCTGCTGATGCTCTTCCCTGTTGGTCAGCACTGAAGTGATACCCGTGGGGAGGAGAAAATCCCACAGCAGGCCCACTCAGTCTCCAGCCCTTTGCCCAACCATGCCCAGCTGGGATCTGTTGCCCCGTGGTAGCACTCTCCGGGCCCATTCCCACGGCCTTGATGCCTCCCCAGCCCTGAGCTCACTCCTCTCCCCCAGCCTGATAGGCCCCTGGATGGCCCTGGCTCCGTGCCGTGCTTTACAAGCCCTTTGAGTTAAACTGGTACCCCCACCCCATGTGTTCACTCTCCATGCCCAATGGGCAGCTGGGATGAGAAGGCCCCCGTGCCTTGCTCCCATACCGGTTTGGAGCCGGTTTTGTCGGGTTAGCTGGCACTTCTGAGCTCACTAAAGCCAAACAGGTTTAAATCCAAGTGCCGGTGTCCACCCTGGGAGCCTAGAAACTGGGTCAGGCCAAGGACAGTCTAGTCCGGCCTGCTGGCTCTCCTAGGGGCCAGTGCTAGGTGCTCTGGAGGGGAAGGATTCGGAACCCACAGGAGCAGATGTGCTCCCCACAGTAGGTCTCACCCTGATCACTAAACACAAGAGGTTGGTTCGAGCCCCAAAGCAGGAGTGTGTTAGCATTAACAATGGTCACTCTGGATAGTCCTGTTAGCCAGATAAACAGCCTTTTGGAATCTTGCTCAGTTCTTGATGTCAGTATCATCCTGTGGCAGTGAGTTCCACAGGCTGATTACAACTTAAGTGAAAGTGTTAGCTCAGCAGGTGCAGCTCTGTATGTAGAGCCAGGCTATGCATCCAGTCTGTGGGCCTGGCTACTCCCTTTGCCTCAGAGCCCACCGACACATTTAACAGCCAGCTTCCTTGGCTTCCTCTCCTCCAACTCATTCCTAAAGGTCCCAGAGGATACAGGATCCTTCACGGCCTGACCTAAATTACGCAGCTGCGTGTTATTACAGTGGCTGCATTCTAGCGGTGTGCACGGAATTTGTGGAGCACTCTGGATTGACGGGCCCAATCAAAGAGCTGTTATGATCCAGTCCTATGGCAAACTAGCATGAAACCATAAACAGCAGCAGCCACCCGCAGAGGCGTTTACTCTCGGCTCAGACACAAGGGCCTGATCCTGCTGCTAGCCACAGCAGTGTAAATCAGGAGGGACGGCGAAGCAGACAGCGTGAGATCAGAATCAGGCCCAAATCAAACTCACACACGCTCCTCTCCTGGCATGAAATGACCGGAAGGGGTTTGCAGGGTATCTGCTCCGCTGCCTTGTGCTTCCTTGTGGGGACCATCCCAGTGTTCAGAGCCCTGCCGGGGTGAATTCACTGGTGGGGCCGGGAGATTTCCACCACACAGGCCCTGTTTGACCAGCAAGTGCCATGTGGCCATGGCGGGGCCAGCTGTGGGGTTAATTCAGCCCCCATGGGCAGGGTCCCGTACAGCCAACGCTTTCAGCCGGCAGCAGCGTGGGGCTTTGTCGGCTGGAGAGGAACAATCTAGCCTCTCCGAGTGCCCGAGCGAGAGCTACTAGAGACAACCTCCCATTCCTGGCGAAAGGCAGGTGCATCTGGAGATGTGGATGCCCGCTGTTCAGGGAGACGCAGCACTCAGAGTGCGGGACTTGGAGAGCCAGGCACAGCCCCAACTCCCCGCCCCATGCACCCCCGGACACGAGTGGCGCACATGGGCCCAGACACACCCAGAACATGCCCCGCACGCTCCCACGGAGCCACACACTACACGCACAGAGACGCACACAGGCATAGACAGACGCCCAGCATATGCACACAGGCAAACACAGAACTCCTGCTCTCACTCACACAGACACACACAATGCCTGCCCAAAGCACACCGGGCAGACATCCCCCACAGATGAACACACAGCCAGCTAGTGTAGGTCTCTGGCCACACACAAACACAGCCAGACCCGTGCCCCCCCCTCCCCCCATTGAGTTCCCTGGAAACATGCTGGCTTGGATCCTCCCGGGGGAAAGGAACACTGG
This sequence comes from Lepidochelys olivacea, assembly GCF_965140295.1. Taxonomy (NCBI): domain Eukaryota; kingdom Metazoa; phylum Chordata; order Testudines; family Cheloniidae; genus Lepidochelys; species Lepidochelys olivacea. The sequence continues at coordinate 267,151,680 of NC_140412.1, read as the reverse complement.
GGCCCCTCTGGGGAGCTGAGCCACAGCCCAGGGAACAGCTGCCAGAGCAGGAAGTAGGCAGCAAAAGGCCTCTCAGTGTAGCAAGGAGGCACCTGCTCCTGGCAGGCTGCTGAGCCAGAGGAGAACAAGAGGCCAGTCAATGCCCAGCGTGGGCAGCGTGGTGGTGGGCAGCTCTTGGTCCAGGTTGGCATAATTGAAGGGATGACCCTGATCCCCAGGGGAGACCTGTCACCCCACTGCAGCCTAGTTGCCAACTAGCCTGGTACATGACCCTACCAAGGAGGGATGGGGAGTTTTGTTTCCAGATCCAGACAAGTGGGGGGCGGGTGAACCCCCCCACACACTCTGCCCACAACCCAGTGACTGAGAGACACTGGAGCTCAGAGTCACCCTGGCAGTACCAACCGGGGAGGCAAAGAGAAGGACTTGCACACTGGCACTCAGCCTGGCACTAGGCAGAAGGGAGCCGCACCACACAGTGGGCTGAGGCGGAATGGAGATGGAGTAGCACAAAAATGCGGCCACTTCTGGGGTGGGACGCAGCTGCCGTTTAACATTCCGCAGCAACGTGGCCAAAAAAAAAAAAAAAATCAAAGAAAACGTTGCATCTAGCTGAAGCCACAATGGGTGCCAGAACGTACCTCAAAGCTGGAATCTGGCCGGGACCCCTGATAGTTACAGGAGCGCCCAGGCTCCTCAGTGTCAGATGGGCACCACCTGCGGGCGGCCCCGCGCCCCCTGCACTGTACAGGGGTACAGACTCACAGAGAGGAACGCTGTCACTGGTACCGCTCCTGGGGTCTCCTCCCAGCCACACGCTGCTTGGCTTGCGCGAGCCGAGGGACCCCCAGCCATTCCTTCTCAGCTTGGGCATGGGAGGGGCGAGGGGGCAGAGCCAGGAGAGCCCAGAGGAGGAGGGGCACAGGGGACCAGCCCGGGAGAAACAAAGAGAGAAACGGGGCTGTAACGAGAGCCTGTCGCTATGGCAACTGGAGCCTGGCAGCAGAAAGCACCTGTGGGCGTCGAGAGCAGATGCTCGGGCGGGCAGCTGCCTCCCCCGCCCCTCGCCCAGCTGGGAAGCCCTCTGAGCACAGCACCCACCTCCCCCAGTGCTGCTTTCACAGCATGGGAGCAGGAGGATGCCCTGCCCCCTTCCAAGAGAGCAGCGCCCCCTGCTGGATCACCGAGGCCACGCCAATTCCCCACCTGCCTCCCATCCCGAGCCCACTCTGCCAGCGTCACTGGCCCAGCAGCTCCCCGGGCCAAAGACTCACCGACGACAGGTAATCCCGGCCCCAGTTCCTCTGGCAACCCCAGTCTTTGCGCAAGCCCTGCAGCACTTCCATGGCCGCCACCTTGGCCTGGATCTGCGCCATGTCCGAGGGAGGGATGTTCTTCACGATCTGTCTGGCTCGCCACCTGCAGCGAGGGGAGGGGGCTCAGGGATCCTGGCTGCCCTGCTAGGCTCCTGGTCCACCCCTGAGCGCAGCGCCCTAGCCTCTAGGGGGCAGCCTCGCGCACAGCATCCCCCCCGGGCAGGCTGCGAGCCGGGGGCCTGCATTTGCTCTCCTCGGCTTATCGTAAAGCATCGTGCCCGGCTGCCACTGGGCATATCCCGTGGGGATGAAGCAATCACTGCCTACTAGTCAGCTGGGCACGGGCCGAGGCGTGGGGTAGCCAGGGGGCTGTGGGTCAGGAGCGAGGGGCATGGGCTGAGCTGGGGTGGCGGGGGACGGTTGCCAGGCTGCACTGTGGCTGATTCTAGCCTCGTCAGCGAGGGGCCCAGGGGGAGCAGGGCGTGCGTCCAGGGTGCCACCCCCCGGCGTTACCTGCGGAAGAGCAGCTTGCTGTTCTCCTGGAACTGCATCAGCACCGCCGGTGGGTCGGGCCACTCCACGCTCTTGCCATAGTCGGCCATGCTGCGCACCGCCTGGAAGCGGTGCACCAGCTCCAGCAGGTATGTCTTCACCTTGAGCCGCTTGTAGTAACCCATGATGGTGTAGATGGCACGCAGGTACCGGCAGCGCCGCCGGGCCAGGGCCCCCCGCCACGCCTGGGACAGACACACAGACCCAGTCACAGCTCTGCTGGCAGGGCCTCACATGCCAGCCCCCAGGACCCCACACCCAGTGCCCTGCGGCCATCAGGAGAAAACCCCACGGCCAGCCACTCTTGCGTTCAGAGCCACACAAACCATGGGGCCATCTCCAGCCCCACACCATGTCTCCTCTCTCTGCCGCAGGAGGATTCCAGAGCCCTTTACAAACCAGGCACATGGGGATCCCTCCACCCACCACCAAAGGGCAGCCACCTCTGGGGTGGGATGCAGCAGCTGTTTCGCACGTGGCAATGTCGCACAACCATTTAGAGCAGGAAGTGAAGGAGCTGTTGGCATTGATGTGAAAACGCAGAGGGAATGACAGCAGGAAAAAGGCAGCCCATAGCACAGTGGCTCTAGGGCCTGGGAGCCCAGCCTGGGCTGGCTGAAGAGTTTTGAACCAAACCTTCTACTATCAGAACCACAGGTGGCTCAGTCATGGGGAGAGGCTGTGGTGCATCATGGGAGATGTAGTCCGGGCAGAGGCACGGTCTGTGGAGTGGGGCAAGCACAGTCAGGGGACTGCACCCACAGGGCACAGCGAGCACCTGGGGCCCAACCTCAGCACTGCGCCCCTTCATCGGACCTTGCCTGCCAGCAACCCAGCTCCATTAGGTACCTGCCGGATCACGGGCAGTGCCCGCCCTTCCCTGCCCTCCCCTGTGCCCATGTCCTGTCTCCCCCTGCTCTAACTCCCTCACACACACGGAGGGGATCACTTCTCTTTGCCTGGGGGGGGCGGGTAGAGCAGCTCAGCAACACCCCTCCAGCACCCCCTCACCTTCTGCAGCAGGAGCACGATGATGGGGATGAGCTGGGCCCGCTCCTGCTCCAGGCAGAAGAGGGTCTGGGGCATGCGGATGAAGAGCTTGGTGTGACCATAGGCCACGTCATCCTGGAAGCCGTGCTGGTTGATGAGGGCCTGTGTGGCCTCCTGGTCCGTGGGCATGAGGTGGTTGGGCCACGTGTACTCGCAGGTCATCTTATACCTGAGCATTGAGACAGCAAGGTCCTGAGCACAGAGAGCAGCCGGGCTGGCCTCCGGGGAAGGGGCAGCTCTGACCCATGGTGGGGACCGGGGTCAGGACAGAGCGGGAAGGGGAGGTGCAGCACAGGGCAGCAGGATCATAGAAGATCGGGGTTGGAAGGGACCTCAGGAGGTCATCTAGTCCAACCCCCTGCTCAAAGCAGGACCAATCCCCAACTAAATCATCCCAGCCAGGGCTTTGTCAAGCCTGACCTTAAAAACCTCTAAGGAAGGAGATTCTACCACCTCCCTAGGTAACGCATTCCAGTGTTTCACCACCCTCCTAGTGAAAAAGTTTTTCCTAATATCCAACCTAAACCTCCCCCACTGCAACTTGAGACCATTACTCCTTGTTCTGTCATCTGCTACCACTGAAAACAGTCTAGAGCCATCCTCTTTGGAACCCCCTTTCAGGTAGTTGAAAGCAGCTATCAAATCCCCCCTCATTCTTCTCTTCTGCAGACTAAACAATCCCAGTTCCCTCAGTCTCTCCTCATAAGTCATGTGTTCCAGTCCCCTAATCATTTTTGTTGCCCTCCACTGGACTCTTTCCAATTTTTCCACATCCTTCTTGTAGTGGGGGCCCCAAAACTGGACACAGTACTCCAGATGAGGCCTCACCAACGTCGAATCGAGGGGAACGATCACGTCCCTCGATCTGCTGGCAATGCCCCTACTTATGCAGCCCCAAATCAGGATGGGGTGGGATAGCCAGGAGCCGATGGTGGCAGGACGGGGAGGTGCAGCTGGGCCAGCTGGAGCGGGAAGGGGAGGCTCCGCAGAGGGCAGCAGGGAGCTATGGTGTGGGGCCAGGGTGGCTGGGCCAGGGGAAGCAGGATGGGGCGGGCGGGCCAGCGGGGGCAGGCCGGGGCGGGCGGGCCAGTGGGGGCAGGTACCTGAGCAGGAAGCGGCCGTAGGGCTGCCGGTAGGCGAAGCCGGCCCGCCGGACCCGCACGTTCTCCAGCAGGCCCAGATACTCCACCTGGTGGCGGCAGCGCTCGGCGTCGAAGAGCAGCGGCGACTTCTGGTCGTTGGGCTTGATGCAGCGCACGTAGTACGGCTCCTGGGGGGAGAGGGGGGGTGCCACTGAAACCGTGGGAGGGGCCCTCGAGCGGCTGCTGGGACCGTGGCTCTGGGGCAAGGGACTGAGGCTCTGGAGAGGGGATGCCAGTGCAGGGGGTGTCGGGAGGAGCCCCCAGGATGGCTGGGTAGGGAGCGGGGGGAGCGGTGCCAGGCCAGGTCGTATGTGGGGACGAGTGGGGAAGGACCCCAGGGCTGGCGGGAGGGGAGAGGAGGGGTCACCTGCTTTGGGAATGAGTGGGTGCCCCTCGAGGCCTCTGTCTCCAGAGACCCACCCACGAGAAGCCTGGGAAAGGCAGGGCGGCCCCAGGGGATCCCCCCGCTGCAGGGTGAGCCGAGGGGCGCTGACGGGGCTGGCTGCCCAGGGCCAGCCAAAGAGTGGGGCAGGGGGCTGGACTTGGGGTCTGCCAGGCGCTGGGAAGTGGAGGTGCAGGCGGAAGCCCCGCAGGGCTGGGACAGCGGCAGGGTGCGCTTGGTGCCTGGGTGTGAGCCTTGCCGCCCCAGAGGGGAAACGTGCCCCTCCAAGGGGAGCGACAGGGTGAGCCCAATGGCTCTGTGGCTCCACAAAGAGCGCCTGGCCTGGGCTCTGCCGGCCACACCGCCAAGCCCAGGGCCAATCGTGTGCCGCAGCACACACACTATCCAGCAGGGGGCGGTGACGCTCACCCCCCCACACCCCCACATGTCTCTTCACAGGGGCACAGCGCAGGCAGCATCTATCTGGGGTCTGGGCAGCCGGGTAATTTCAGAGCTTTGGGGCCTGAGAAACAACTATCACTGCTGAGGCTGCAGTTTGGCTCCAATAAGAGAACCAGCCAGGCCTGGCCCATCCCCGCCCCCTCAGCATGGTCCATCCCTGTCCCCTTGGCATGCCTGGGCCACGTGTGAGCAGGGAAAAGGGATGAAATGGGAATTTTCTGTAATATTTTTATGATGCCACTGCGTGCCTCAGTTTCCCCTATAGCTTGCGCAGTTACCTAGTGGGCAGAAGGGACTGTGTGCTCTCAGGACAGGCCGGCAGATAGAGGTATGACCGTCACGCAGCTGTCTGAGCCGGGCTGGGGCGTTAAAAACGACTGGCCAAGGCTGACCGATGGAAAATCTGAGAAGACGACGGCAAAGCCAATCACCGGGCTACTGAGGCCTGGTGACCAAGGACCCAGACGGAGTGGGATTTCCCCACCTCTCCACAGGGAAGCTGGAGAACAAGGCCCGGGAAGGTGTGAGCTGGAAGGCCTCGGTGATCTCAGCTGGGAGCTGACCATGGCGGGCAGATGGAGACAGAGCCGGGGCTCAGCACTGGGCTGACCAAACTGGTCTAGGCTTTAACCTGCAGCTCTCTGGGCTGAGCTAAGGGTTGCTAGGCTGCATGCCAGGCGACCAGTGCCCGTTCTGACAGCGCCATGTAAACGGCACTGCCCGCGCTTGGCCAGGCATGTTAGCCCCTGCAGAGTGGGCAGGTCTCCCTCAGTTCAGCTTGGCTGGACTCACTGAGCAGAGCTCATGGGGGTGCTGGAGTCTCAGAGGTTCAGGCTCGAAGGGGCTGAGGGTGCATGACCAACCCTGGCGGAAGAGCGAGAGCCCCGGGGTGCGGCACACTGAAGGGTTCCTCCTAGACACCGCTCCAAAGCTAGGGGTGTAGCCCCGACCCCGTGGATACAGGCCCCGGGGACTGTCACAGCCCCAGCCCCACTCAGCTCCCCACGAGCATGGTTCAGAACTCACTGAGGGGGAGGGGGTAACCAGAGGAAACTCATGAACCTGGCCGTGGGCAACCAGGGGCAGTCCCAGGGAAGCCGCAGGCAGTGCCTCACCTGTGTTCCCCAACTGAAGTGCAGCCCCCCACTCTCAAAGCAGCCAGGTGGTGCCAAGAGAGATCTGGAGAGGACGGGTGCCCGTGAGGGACAACACTCCCGTCCCTAGGGCAGTCAGGGCCGGGGGAGAGTGTCTCCCCTAGCCTTTCGGGGTGCTGCTGCAGGGAGAAGAGGGGCCAGCTGAGGGCACTGTGAGCTCCTGCGAGCCCTGCCCACCCCACCGCTCCGGTCCTGCCCTGGATGCACAGTGCCAACCTGCTCCGAATGTCCCATGGGAGCTCCCTGGGCAGGGCGGTGGGGGCATCGTCTTGGGGCAGGCTGTGCTGTACGCGGCTGGCCAGTGTGTGTCACCACTGCCCTCTGCTAGACAGATCAGAACTGCTCAGCTGTGTGTCATAAGCCCCACACTGCTGGAAGGGATTCTCCTGTAGCTCAGATGGTAGGGGCTGTGTTATGGGAGCAGGGGGGCCACTTCACAGCTGTCCCCATGGTGCTCTCATGGCTTACAGTGTGCAGCCCAGTGCAACATGCTGTTACAGTATCAGCCGGGACAGTGTTTCGTTCTGGCCCGATGGATGGGAGAAGTGCTGCAGCCATGGGACAGGGACAGGCGGCTCCTCCGCTCCAGCTGGGTCGATCCAGGAGACATAATCACGGCTCTGAGCCTCGCTGCAGCTCACACAGGAGCTAAATTTGGTTGAGACATCAGCTTGCCAGTGACAGCATCAGCAGCAGGTGCCCAGGCAGAGCTAATGAGCAGCTAGAGAAGCGGGGAGTGAGGAACACTCAACCCAGCACCGCCCAGGGCTTGTGTTCTCCAGTGCCAGGCTCAGCCCAGCCCTCCTCCCACACCTGTGCCACAAGCCCGAGCCAAGTCCCATCCCCACGGCCAGCCCAGCAGCCAAACAAGTGCCGGCTAGCTAGGGGTGTCTCCATGCATGTGTGGTCTGCTTTAGTGTGCGTACATGGATAGTGTGCGTCCCTGTGTGCATCCATCGCACATATACACCTCCATGGCTGTGTGTCTCTCGCTCTAAGTCTGCGTGGATCCATGCAGGTATGGCTGGGTGGCCACGTGTCTACATGTCACGTCTATGCATACATCTCCGCCTGCCTGGCCATGGCTGGCTGGGGATGCATCCAGGCATGTGCCTCTCTCTGCATGCCTCTGCCCATGGGTGTCTGGGTGGCTCTGCGCCAGCCTGGATCCACGTGCACGTCTGTCTGGTCCAGCGACACACATCTGGGCTCCCCGCCCCCAACTCTCTCCTTGGCTCCCTCCCCCACCTCTCACTACTTCTCTTCCTACCTAGGGCTAATTTTAGCTGCTGCAGCTTCTGGGAGCAGGTTCCCGATCAGAAATGGGAGCAAATGCCAAATGATTCATGGGTATTATTCACTGCTGCCCGTTGCCAAGGCAGCTGGGGTCTCCGCGTGTCTCCACTCAGCCAGACACACGCGCTCCCCTTTAAATCAGTTCTTTATCCTTGCGGTGAAACAACCAAAGGAAACAGCTAATTGAATGGAGCGTGTGCAGGCTGTGGCCGGGGCAGAGGGTCGGTGGAGGGCAGGACCGGGTCAGGGCTGGGGGATGCTGCTGTTCAGAATTGGCTACACTGGCCAATCTGCCACTTGGCTTTGGCTAAGAACCAGCAGGCAGCCTCTGTCGGGGCCTCTCAGGGGCCCTCAGCTGCTGAGTGAGCCAGGATTCGCACTCAGACCTGGTTGACCTGCAGGAATCAAACCCACAGGTGGCTACACTCCAGGGGCTAACAGTGCCCTCTTAGGAGCTGGCCCTTTAAGAAGCCCGGGTGGAGCTACTCATCAGTTAGCCAATCAAATGACCCTCAGGAGCAGCGGGCCAATCCGGGGAGGGAAGGGAGCAGCCTCAGAGGGCAGAGACAGGTGGAGGACCTGGTTCCTGGGAAGGGAGGCCCTCGTGGCACTCAACAGCTCCCCCTCTGGCAGGAGCAAGCATGGCATGCTCCCAGACCTCATCCATCCGGGGCTCTCCCACCGTCACACGGGGACGAGGGCAGAAGGATGGGGGGAACCATACAGCTGTCTCGCCCCTGCCCAATCACCACAGCACCCAGCCACCAAGCAAGCTCACAGGCTGCCGGGGAGCAGAGCGGGTGGGAGATGTATGGCTGGGTGTCCTGCCGGCCAGCCATGCTGCCACCCGTGGGGGGTGGCTTAGAGAAGCTGGGCAGGGAGGGGGCCGCGAGGTGGCGGCTCTGTGACTGGAGGGGTCAGTGCAGGACGGGCGAGGAGCAGGGCCTTGGAGGTGCACTAGGGGCAGCCTAGGCGTGTGGGGCTGGAAATGCCAGGAGGCCTGCCCCTCTCCTGGGATTTGGGCCCTTCGGGGACAGGGCACTCCAGGAAGCGCCCAGGTGGCAGACATATTTGGGAAGGGAGGTGCAGGGACACTGTTACAGCATAACCCCAAATGCCAAGCCTGGATCCAGGTTCTGGCCTGAGAGCCGGAGCCTTCCCCTCCGAACGGCTGTTCAGAACTCCCTGAGATCTGGGAGAGGCTGGATCCCGAACCTCAGCCTGCCTGGGCTTGACTCTGCCTGCTAAGGGACACAGAATCCAGCCTGGAACCGGGGGGAGGCCCCGGGCCCAGACCTATCTCGGGGTATCCCACCTTTGCCAATCTCCCATCCCTACATGCAGCCAGTGGCCACCATGGACTTAGGCAAGCTCTGTGGCTGTGTAGGGCCCTGCTTGCCGCATGACACTGGCCCCAGGAGCCGAGCGCCCCGACTCCCCTGGGAAGGTCCTTCCAGGCTCCCAGTCCAGACACAGGAGGCAGCTAGAGGCCAAGGAGCATCTCCTGTGGGTGTACGGCAGGAGGTGGGAGGAGGCAGCCCAGGGAGGGCGTTGGGGGGGGAACCCCCTTGCAGGTGGGGTATCCTATTGTTCAGTCACATTGGACACTGTGGGACCTCTGGCCAGCCCTGCTCACTGCCAGCAGCAGCCAGAGGGGTCCTGGTGAAGCAGATGACCAAGGAGGAGCCGGGGTGGGGTGGGGGGTTACCTTGGAGGCCAGGTTCTCCACCAGTGCCACCATGGAGTTCTTGAAGAGGGTGGCAGCCGTCAGGGGGCGCTTGGTCACCTCGGTGATGCTGACCTCGCCCTCTGGCCACATGTCCCTTAGGACAGGGTCTGTGCTGGGGAGAGATCGTCAAGGAGCATGAGGGGCCGGGAAGCCGACGGTCAAGGACGGGGACACCAGGGTGAGGGGAGAGCACGGGCCCCGTTCGTCTCTGCTGTCCAGGGAGTTACTGCAGGCAGAAGACTTTTGTGGGGAGCTCCCCTCCCGTCCCCTATATTCCCTCCAGCCTCCTGGGCCTTTGCCTGGACCCAGAGCAGGGGTCCCTGGTGCCAGGAGAGACACAGGGGGAGCAGGATCCTGAGATGGAAACGGGCCACAGGGCCCAGATCCTGATCCAAGGCTCCCCAGGTAGAGCCACTGAGGTGGTTCGTTTAAAGGAAGGGCGCCACCCGGTGGCACAGAGGAAGGTGCAGCGCTGCCCAGGAGTTAGGAAGCTCCATAAGGCTGCTGTTGCCCTGTGCAAAATTGGCCTCCCATGTACGGCTATCAACGGCGAGGGAACCCAGCCAGGGTTTGGATCCTGTCCCAACTGCCCCCAGGCTGTTCCGGCTCCAGGAGCTCCCAGCCCATTATTGCTCCCCTCTGCCTCCTGGATTCAGTCAAGGGAACAGGACTCAGAGCCCCTCCCGCTGGACAAAGCCGGCCCACTGCTTGCCAATGGGTGGCCTGCGGGAGACGAGTCAGGGCTGTTCCTGGCTCCGGTGCCCATCCTCACAGTTAGCCCCCTCGTTGGGAGCCTCGGCAGGGAGCCTGAGGGCTAACTGGCCTCGAGACCGAGGTCCCCGCTAGGTCATGGCCGAGACACCCTGGTGGGGGCAGCTGCCTGCACCGTACCTGCTCTGTGGCTCGACAGGGGAGGCATGTCTCAGGGCAGCCAGGCTGAGCCCCTTCTGCAGCACCAGACCCCCTGATCCCGCAGAATCTCTCCTGCTGCGGCTCTCGCTCCCTCTCCAGAGCTGAGGCTCGGAGGCCAGCCCCATGTGCCCGGTGAGGCTCAGCCCCCTGGGCGTGCAGCAGGCCTCCGGAGCCCTCACCTGTTGTACATCAGCCGCTTGAAATCTTGGAAGAGGGTGTCCTTGTTCTTGTCGATAAACCCCTCCACCGAGTACCTGCAATTCAGAGCAATGGGGGCACGGTCACCTCCAACCCCAGCTGCTCCCCTGTGCTATGGGGAGGCAGGTGCTGTCCCTCCACTCGGACCCCTCAGCCCAGGATGGGCTGCAGCTGGGATCCTGCTAGGGCAGACACGGGGAGGGGAGGAAGGGGCTGGTGGTTATCGCATCATGGGGGTTTTGCCACTAAAAATTATTGTGGCATCCTTAAGGCTTAAAAGGAGCAGTGTCCTCACAGGCACATTTTGAAACGGTGGCACCTGGGTCACCTGGTCATGCAGGGAGCGTCCGGTTTTGCATCCTGCCACACTTGGTGTCCTGAGCATGCACCCATAACCCCCTTGGTCCACACTGCAGCCTCCCCCCACACACACACCCTGGGGATGGGGAGGAGGCTGCCCTCACCCTAGAGAGGTGGCTGACTCGAGCTGCCCAAACGGACGCTAAAGTCCCCGTGGGAGGTCTGCAAAGAGTCAGAGAGGACCCCGGCGTCCTGGAAGCCGTTCCCTCCCCCCGACCGAGCAGGTTCCAGCAACCCAGGGCCGTGCATGAACGATTGCTGATTGCCTTTGCCCACGCAGAGTCAGAGCTCCGGGGAAGAGCTGGACGGGGCTGGAGAGAGGGTGACGTGACGGGACTGACACTCCCCAATGGCCGAGGGATTCCCCTGAGACCCTCCTCTCCTTTACCCTCCCACTGCATACACACACGCACACTCACCCACGTACAAACACACACACACACTCCTTCCAGATCCCCCCCGATGTGCAATCGCGCACACACATGTGCACATGCATAACCCCCTCAGGGAGACACTCGTGCCCACACGCACACCCCCAACATATCACACATATGCGTGTGCACAAGCACGGCCCCTAGGGAGACGCACTCCCCACAGGTGCACAGCCAGCGATGCCCGCTCCTGCCCAGCCCTGCGTTCCCACCCCCAGGGAGCCAAGCGCACATGGCCCGGGGCCTGTGCTTGCTCCCCGTACCAAAGCTGTGGGCTTGACTCCTCTGCCTGACTCAAGATCCCCTGACACAGGGTGCAGGCCTCCCCCCTGCCCAGCTAACAATGAGCCTTGAAATCTCTGAGCAAGCAGCCCTGCGGAGGCGGCTCTCCTTGTGAACGGCAATGCAGCTCCGCAAGGGGCTGTGGGGGCAGCCTCCCCCATGTGCCTGCGTCAGGAGGCTCCTGTGCCCCAGCCGGCTCCTCGCACACTCATCTCCCCTTCTAGGCTCGGAGTTGAAGTCCACCCGGGCACCCCTCTCCCCGAGAGACGCCTGGTCCGGGCTAGGAGGAGGCTGGACTGTGAGGGCCCCTGGGATCAGCGGCGGGAGGCATTTGGGATCTGCCCAGAATTTCACAGGACAGTCCCTCGCCCGGCCAGCCTAGCTCCGGGCCCAGAGCCCAGCACATCCTGGCACAGGGAGGGGAGAGGCCCGGGGAGCCTGCCCCCAGAGCAGCACACTGGGCCAGAGACAAGACCAATTTCAGTGGGGCCTGGAAAAGAGCCGCACACGAGCTGGGGAACGCGGGCCTGGGGGAAAGGGGCTGAGAACTAGCTGCAGAGCGTGGCGAGGGGCTAGCGGCGGGGTCTGCTAGCGAGGGAAAGCCACGAACCTGCCGAGAGGGTCATGTAGCTGCCGAGAGCCGTGGAGAGAAAGAGCAGAACATGTCAGCGCTTGCTGCCTGTGAGCCCAGCCAAGCTGGGGGGAAGTCTCCTGAGGGGGCAGGGGGAGCCCCTGGCTTTTACTGGAGGATACAGGCCAAAAGCTTGCCAAGGGGCCGCGGATCTGAGCTTTGCCTGGAGAGGCCTCAGAGGGGCCAAATCTGGCCTGGTTTCCAAGAGGGCTGAGCAGTCACCTGCTGAGAAACCAACCCCTTGGGGGCGTCTGCAGGTGGAAATCCTGTCCAGTGTGCAGGGCACAATCCTACCCACCTGCCCGAGTGGGGTCCCTCCTCGGCCTGCCCGGCTCAGTCTCTCACCCCCTGCAGACAGGTACTAAGCCACCAGCCCTCTGGGTCAGCAGGGAGTCCCCTGCCTCTCCAGACAGGGCCCCTATTGGACAGAGATGCCAGGCCGCCAGGTGGGACCCCGCTGGGCGTCACCCTGACCCCGGGGGTCAGGGGCAGGACTCACGTGACGTTCCCGGCGTAGTGTTTGATGCGGAAATCCCGGCCGAACTCCATGGATTTGTCGGTGGTGCAGAGCTGCGAACACACGGTGGGCTGAGCCGGAGGGCACAGGCAGCCAGCGTCGGGTGCCCACACATCGGCGGGAGGGGGGTAACCCACCACCCCCCTGGGCACCACTGCAGACACAGGCCCTGTCCCCAGTGCAGGCCAGTACCCCATACTCTGGTATGCCTGCCCTGGCATGGGGAAACAGCCCCCGTCCTCATGCCCTGCACCCCCCCTTCTCCCCTGCCCCAGCAATCCCCCCCTCCCAACTTCACTCCCACCCAGTGCCAGGCCAACGAACCGGGCAGCCCCACGAGGTGCCAGCATACCCAGAATGCACCAGTGAGCGACCCTCTGGCCCCCACTCAGAGGAGAGGAACCTCCCACCCCTCCAGCCAGAAGCGCTGGGGATTGTGGGGGGTGTGTGTGTGTGTTAAGGTTACAGGGAGGGTAAATTTGTCCCGCTCCTGCAGAAGCCAAGGAGCTCCCTGAGACAGCGCCCCCCTCCCCCAAAGGGCCTTTCCCACCTAGCAGGACCCAGTCTCCCTCCCACTCCTGAGCCCTTTGTCTTCCCCACAGTGGGTGGCCTAGCCCCCGCCCACCTAGCCGGTGGGGCTCAGCCCTGACCCCATCTGAGCCCGGGCCCTGAGGTGCCCGTGTGTGGGGCGTTACCTTGCGGCTGGCGTAGTGCGGGTGCTTGCCCAGCTTGGTGTTCATGGACTCTAGGAACATGGCGTCGGTGACCTGGCCCCCGGTCAGGCAGGCCTCATCCAGGATGGAGATGATGCCCTTGTGCGGCTGCTCCACCAGGTCCACGATGATCTGGTTGTTGAAGTACTCGATCTGGGGGGGCAGGGCAGAGGTTACCGGGCACGGCCCTGGGGGAGCTCTGGGGTTGACCCCCACGCTGGGGGTGGTCACAGCCTGGCCTAGGGTCCCTCCGTGAACAATGGAACCCCTGAGCCGGGCGCGGGAGAAGCCTGTGTCGGGCCCCTCGGGAGACAACGTCGCTGGCTCAGAGCAAGGGCCGCAGCAGGCGGGAGTTGATTCCCCAGCAGGCGAGAGCTCCCTGGGGCAGAGCTCCTGGCCCAGTGCCCCAGCAGGAGCGGCTCTCGCTGTCCTGCTCCTGGGGGAGCTGTCTGCCCCTAGCCCTGGGTGAGGGTCACACAGATCGCTGGGAGGAGCCCTTCCGCATGGCCCTCTGGGCAGGGACCCCTCGCCCTTCCCCATCACGTGGGGTGCTTCCGCCCCCACGCTGCCCTCCGGGCAGGGACCCCTCACCCTTCCCCATCACGTGGGGTGCTTCCGCCCCCACGCTGCCCTCCGGGCGGGGACCCCTCGCCCTTCCCCATCACGTGGGGTGCTTCCGCCCCCACGCTGCCCTCTGGGTGGGGAACTCCCACCCCAATGGGACACTGGCACCCCCACGCTGCCCCCTGAGCAGGCGCCACCCCCCCATGGGGCTCTGCACTCACATGCTGCCACTCAATGCCTTCCCGCTGATACTCCTCCTGCTCCTGCCTCAGGATCAGCTCGATGAACAGCTGCTGCAGCTTCTCGTTACAGTAATTGATGCAAAACTGCTCAAAGCTGCAAACCAGCAAAGTGCACAAGTCTCACGGTCTGCACCCCTCACTCCATACCCCCTTCCCCATCCCTCCACCCTACTGTACGCAGCACCCCACCTCGCACTCTGGAGAACACACTGGGCTCCCGGGCCAGGGGTGGCTGGATGTGCTGGCTACCCCATGCCCAGAGCCAAGGAAGGATTCAGTTCATGGGGGCTGGACTGAAGGATCCACTCCACGCTAACCCCCCGTGCTGCACCTTCCGAACAAAGCACTTTGCATGCCGTGACATGTGAAGAGTCACTGCAATGCAGCCGCCTCTGGGCTGGAATGCAGCAGCTGCTGCCCAGCGCACAGAAACGCGTTGCAGGAGTTTAGGGGAGCAGTGAAGAAGCAGCCACAGCAAATCAAAACGCGCAGGAAACGTCTGGAGGCTACATCGCGACCCCGGCTGAAACTGGGTCCATGTGAACACCTCAGCTCTCACCAGGAGTGCCCCGGGCCCTGGGTGGGCAGCACCTCTGCATTAGCCCCCCCCCAGGAGGCACAGCAGCCCCCAGCCCCACCCACTCAGATCAGCACAGCCCCTGACCCACCGACACCTGCCATCCAGTGACCCAGCCCGATATGGCCTTGCATTGGGGGGAAGGAGAGGGGGCCAAGCCTGTGATCAAGCTGTCAGTGGAGTGCACAGTCCGCGGCTGTCCCCTGAACCGGGCCTGGGAGCAGCAGGCAGTCGGAGCCACCATCCAGCCCAGCGGATTGGTCCCTTGGCCTGAACCCCTGCGGCCAGCGACCCGCCCTCGCTCTCCCTCTCCTCCACGCATGTCCCCAAGGCCCTCTGCACATCAACAGCTGCGTGCTACCTGGAGCCACTGGCCCTGGCAACCTGCCCTCCTCCCCCTTCCCCACCGTTCCAGGGTCGAGCCCCAGCAAATCAGCCCCAGGCGTGACCCCAGCCCTGGTGCATGCTGGGAGAGGAGGCGGTGGGTAGGTCTGGGTCCTGCTGGGCAGGCCTCCGGCTGGGCTGGCTGCATTGCCCGAGGTGGCTGGCTGGGCTCTACCTGTTGCTTTTGAAGATCTCGAAGCCGTAGATGTCCAGCACAGCGATGACGGTGTTCTTGCCGTGGAGCCGGGCGTCATAGTTCTTCACCTCGATGACGGTGTTGATGCGCCCCACGATCCAGCAGAAAAGCCGCTCGTAGATGGCCTGGGGGAGGGGCGGGGGGAGACGCCATGAAGCGGAAGGTTCCCCCTGGCAGCTAGTCCCAGGGACTGGTAAGGGTGAAACTCTTTCCACCAGGTGTGGGGCATTGTACCTTTCGGAAGCAGGCGATGCTTAAGCCACGCCCTCCGGGGGCGGGGACAAGTTTTTGGCACTGGGACATGTGGGGCAGGCTGATGTGCAGGTTTCACTGCTGCCCCCTGCTGGATGAAATGTCATGGCTGTGCAACTCTACTGCCACCTAGTGGCTGCTGTGGATCTAAGCCTTAACCCTACTGCAGGATGGGGTGCACCCCTTTAGCACAGGGGCTGCGGGGTTTTTGCAGCTGAAGGCTCTGGGTTTGATCCCCACCGGTGCCCCAGCGTGGTATAACCAGCCACGTCCACATGGCTGCAGCCATGGTGCTGTCTGGAGCGGCTGACCCCAGGAAGGGCTTTGAGCAGCTCCTGGCCTGTGACCCTGGCCTGTTTCTATCCATACTCTTCCTCCCAGGCTCCCTGACACGGCAGCGTGGGTGCCTTGGATGGAGACGGATGTGGGGCACGTCAGAACAGCCCCACTCCAGGCTGCGGGGCTGGCTGCTGCCAGTTTAGTGACCTAATTTAACGCATGCATAGTCCCCATCAGCACGGGATGGCAAACTAGCCGGGGTGCCACAGGCCCAGGGCAGAGCAGCCAGAGATGCCCAGTCTCTTGTGGGCAGGGTGACCGTCACAGCACAGGGTGAAGCCTGCCCCACAGCTGCCTGGCCTGGAGAGAGAGAGAATCCAATATGTAGCTGGGGGCGAGCTGGAGGTCACAAAGGGGCACTGCCCTGCTAAAGGATGGTTCCTGCAGCGGCTCAGCATGGGGGCTCGGCAGGGCCCAGCTCCCAGGTCCTCTACCCCTTTACCTTGGCGCAGGCGTCCCTGGCATAGTTGGCTTCCTTGGCACTGTGACCCTTCTCGATGACCTCCCCGCCGCCCGTGGCCACTGCACGGTACAGCAGGGTTCTCAGCAGGCTCTCCGGCCGGGTGGAGGTCAGCTCCGCCAGCTGGGAGACCAGCTCCCTGTTCTCTATCTCCACGGCATCTCCCTCGGCGACGAAGCTCACGTTGCCCTGGAAATCCAGCGAGAGAGACGCAATCAGCAGGGAGAGGGCACTGGCTTCCCACTGCACGGGCCTGAGCTGGGGGAAGCCACCGGTGCCCCATGGACACTGGGACATAGAATCATTGAATCATAGAACTGGAAGGGACCTTGAGAGGTCATCTAGTCCAGTGCCTTGTGCTTGTAGCAGGACTAAGTATTATCTAGACCATTCCTGACAGGTGTTTGTCTAACCTGCTCTTAAAAATCCCTCATGATGGAGATTCCACAACCTCCCTGGGCAATTTATTCCAGTGTTTAACCACCCTGACAGGTAGGAAGTTTTTCCTAATGTCCAACCTAAACTTCCCTTGCTGCAGTTTAAGCCTATTGTTGCTTGTCCTCTCCTCAGAGGTTAAGAAGAACAATTCTTCTCCCTCCTCTTTGTAACAACCTTTTATGTACATATCTGCTCTAAGCCTTGCGAACGGTCCTGAGTGGGCATAGAAAACACACCGTGTGCAGAGACGCTAATGCACACACCCCGCACGAGGACACACAATGGACAGACGTCAGACAAACATGCACAGACCTGATGCCTAGAAACGCAGGGCCCGATTCTCCGCTCCCTTATGCCTCGTGTTGTCCATCCCGAGGGTTAACCACGAGGGTGGTTCACACCGACCAGTACAGGTGTGACCGGTGCCTGGGTACCAGGCTCAGGGCCCACAGAGGGGCAGCCACAGGAGTGGACCCAGCATGTTGTAGGGCAGGCAGGTGACGAGCCCGCCCTGTGTCATGTCAGAAGTGGCACAAACTTCACCCCTTGCTGCAAGTCAGCTCAATTTCCCTGCCCAGGGTCAGCCGGCACCAGCCTGCCCGGACGCAGTCACAGGCTAGAAGGGTGCACGGGGCCACATGGAGGTGCACGGGGCCTGGCTCTGCAGACTGAGAGTGAAGGCCCCATCGCCAGGACTTGGTCCTATGAGTGGCCACTTTTAAGGCGGGTCAGGTCACTGCACTGCCCGAGGCTAGGGTGACCAGGTGTCGGGTTTTTGACCAGAAAGTCCGGTCGAAAAGGAGACCTGACAGCATCCGGTCAGATCTATGGACCGGACACTCAACATCTGGTTACAGCGGGTGGGGGAGGTGCCAGGTCATCACCAGCCATCCCCTACTCAGCTGGGGCTGCCTCCTACCTGCGTCAGGGGCTGCAGCTCCCAATCCCAACTCTGCAGGCGGGTCCTTCCTGACCCAGGTGCGGGGCGGGGTGGAGGGGGAGAGCAGCGAGTGACAGGGAGAGGACGAAATGGGGAGGGGCCTCGGGGAAGAGGCGGGGCAGGGGCAGTTCCTCGGGGGGACATGTGGCACCATACGTCTGCGGGCCCGTGTCTGCGTGCAATCAGGTTGGCAGCTGGACCCACCCCTCATCTCTGCTATGGGCCCCACCAGCACCCTACCCCAAATTGACCCCACCACTATCTGTGCTAGCCGGGCCGGACACGGCACAGGGGAAGGGATGTATCCGCCGACCAGGCCATCACTTACCAGGTGTAAAATAGTAGCTAGGATCTTGTAGACCGAGTCAATCTCCTCCGGGCTGAAGCCGATCACCTTCATGGCATCTGCCACAGCCTTGAAGTTGGACTGATCACTGGCCAGCAGCTGGAAGAAGCCGGGGGGTGGGGGGGAAGAGCAGCAGAGAGAGATGAGCCAACGGTTTCCAGCCCTGGGGAAGGTGCCAGCTGCATGGCCCTGGAGTCCTCCATCTGGCCACAGTTCACACTGGGCCTGGGGAGCTGCAGGGCGAGCATCCTGCACCCACAGCCCCTCCCCGGGGCCTGCCCCTGCCCCAGAGAGACCATCTCTACCAGCAAGGGGATCACTCAGGCGTCTTGGCCCACTCAGTCCTTGCCAGCAGCTAGTGCCCACGGGTACAGAGCCCCTGGATCCACTGAGAACTGGGCTGAGAGCCAGCAAACTCATTTCACAGTGGCCACCAGGCAGCCAGGAGGTGAGAGTGGAACTGATGATCTACCTAGCGCCCATCACTGCAGTGTCTGGCCTGGAGGTGAAAGGCTCGGTGGCCCTCTGCCTGGCACCCGGGGCCCCCTCTGAGCTGTGTGCAGCAGAAGCCATGTCCAGCTGGATTTCTCCAAGTCCTTCCTGTCCGCCTGCCCTGTGGCTCCTCTGTGCGATGGGGGAACGGGACGCAGAGAGGCGCCCAGCGAGGGGCATGGCCCACATTCAAGGCAGGGGCTGCAAGAACTGTGCTTAGCACTTAAGACAGGGCTTTCTCCCTTCATAGTGCTGGATGCACACAAACCCTTCACAGGAACCATGATTAGCCCCCCATGGGGAATGGGACTTCAGCCTAATGGGAGCCCTGGTGGAAACTGTGTGGGTGCATTAGACAGCAGGTGGCTGCAGCTCCCACTGAAGTCAACGGGATTTGTGCCTGGTTACACCAGGGATACGTTTGGTCCCGGAGCACCCCAGCAGCTCCCTCCCTGCAGAGTGTCGAAGCTGCACCCTGCCCGGGCCAAGGGAAGCCCACTGATCCGATCGCCCAGCCGTGAGGCGCCTGTCGGGAAGCCAGGGCTTTGCTGCACTGACAGCTGGCTCCGCCCGTTCCCGTTCCTGTTCCCCATGGCGAGCCGCCCACCCAGCCCCTGCCTTCCCCATCCCAATGCTCAGGCACAGGAAGATCCCTGGGCCCAGGTTTCCAAGGGACCAGTGATTTGGGGGGCCCCAACTTGAGACCCGTAGAAGGGCCTGATTCTCAGGGTGGGGGCTCAGCACTTTCCACAAACCGGGCCCGGGTCTCTGGGTGGGTGCCCCCAATCACCAGTCACCCAGGGAACCCTGAGGAGCCTGGCGTGGTCCCCCCGGGCGTGGAACCGGGACTCACGTTGTTGCTGGCGCCCTCGCTGGTGAAGCGGTAGGCTGCAGGGTCTCTGCAGAGATGGAGGGAGGCCAGCTGAGCGTCCGAGGTCCCGAGAAGCAGCTGAGGGGGAGAGACAGGGATGAGACCCCCTTGTACCTGGGGCATGTGACATTGCGCCCCCAAGCTCTGGGGGATAGCGAAGACCTGGCACTTGCTGCCCGGCAGCTGGGCTCTGGCTGGCCTCTGAAGGCAAGGGAGCTCGCCCAGCAGAGCCCGGGCAAGTGGGTGTTCCCAGGGAAGGGGCAGCCGGAGAGGAGGCAGGGAGCTGAGACCCAGCGAAAGGACGGGGGGTCAGGGTAGTGAGGTGTTGGCTGGCGAGGAGGAGGAGCAGGACTGTGGTGCTGAAAGTGGGAGGAAACTGGCCTAGCAGTCGGGTGACCAGATGTCCCAATTTCATAGGGACAGTCCCGATATTTGGGGCTTTTTCTTATACAGGAGCCTGTTACCCCCCACCCCATCCTGATTTTTCACACTTGCTGTCTGGTCACCCTACCTAGCAGCCTCAGCTCTGCCCTCCCAGCCCAACCTGTGCGGGGGAGCCAGGAACGGCTGGGCCCCATCCTCAGGGCGGCCGACTAACGTGCTTCCTACTGGGCCAGGGCTGAGCGAGAGCCAAAGGAGGCGGGCGGCTGCAGCGTGCCACAGAGAGTGTGGCTCAGCAAGGTGACGGCACTCACTTCCCTGGCTCCTCTGAGTCAACGGCCTGCGGTTACCCGCCTGGGGCCCGGCGCGCTATAAATAAGGGACACGCAGCAGCAGCGGAAGCCGCCGGGGCATCGCCGGCAAGTCCCTGCACCCAGCACAGCCCCGTTCTGCACTGAGGCCTCTGCAGCACCCAATTCCCCGGGCGAGCGGGATCCTCCTCTGCCCCCAGCCGGGCGGCAGCCGGGGGCCTGAGCGCATAGGACTGGGGCTGACCTGGGAGCAAAGCTTCCTGCCTGGGCACAGTCGGCAGGAAACCCACAGGATGTGCCTCTGTGGCTGGTGGGGTGGGAGCCCATGAACCTTCCCCACTTCCCCCTTGTTCTCCCTCCCTCTCTTTACTGCGGCTGGCTGGGCTGCTGCCAATGAACTCATCGCAGGCTGGCTCTGCCTGGGCACCACCCCCAGCCGCTCCCTTCTGCCTTGGCACCTGCAGCACACCCGGCCAGCTCTGCCAGGGCATCCTGACATTCCTGCAGCTTGCGCCCAAGTTTACTGCTGGGGGCGGGAAGCCTAGAGGCCCTGGCTGAAACCAGACTGGCATCGGGCCCCACTAGAGAGACCTGGGTGGGTTCTGGGGGGCATTTCCCTGTTCTACTGATGAGCGCACTTCCCATCCATCAGTCATCTTTATTTAGTCACCTCCTTATCCCCTCCCCTTCCCCTAGGGAGCCAAGCCCTGCAGCCTCCCGGGGATCCCCCCGCACCACGGACTGCACCGTTGCCCCAGGATTCCCCCCCCGGTTCACCTGGTAGAAGGAGTGGAAGTTCCTCTCGCCTGGCTGCTGGTGGAGGATGCGAGACTGCAAGGGAAAGCCCAGAGGAAGTCAGTGCCTGCGGGGGCCGTGTCTCGCAGCCCCAGGCCGGTCCTTGCCACGCACCATCACTGTGGGTCCCATGCTGGCACACATAGCCCAGCCCCGGTTGCTAAAGAGTCACCACCAGCTGCCAGATTTGCTCCAATCAGAGACAATGGGCTGGTGAGACCAGAGAAATCCCCTTGTCTCAACGGACACACCAGTCCCTGGTAAAGGAAACTCCACACCCAGAGCGCTGGCAGCTGGAACAGGGTCGGTCACTCCCTATGCCTCAGGGAGCCTCTCCGGCAGGACGGCCATTGTCTGCCCTGGGCTTCCCACCTAGCCCCCTTATTTTGCTGCAGGATGAAACCAGCCCTTCGAGGTTCATGCAGCAATGTAGCAGCCATCCTGGCCTTCTGGGTGGGAGGCCCTGCTGAGGTCCTGGCCACCGGGGACTGTTCAAGAGCTGGTCCTCTTTTTCAAGAGAGCAGAGGCGTTAACTCCAGTGTCCTGGCTAAACGCCAGTAAGTTGCTACAGCCTGTCCGCCTCAACTCTCCCTGCAGCATGGATCCAATGGCCGTCTTCCCTTCCTGCCCTAAGCTGGGGGGTACACTAGTAAACAGCTGCTGCGTTGCCCCCAGAGGTGGCTGCATCCCAGTGAGGGGTGAGACGATTTCTGTGTGTGCAGTGCTTCGGGATGAAAGGCATCCTGGGAATGTCAGAGACTAAGGGCAGGCCTGGGAGGCAGTGGACCAGAACTGAGCCTGTCACTGAGAGGGGCAGAAGAACCAAACAGGAGACTCGCGAGCCAGCTCCAGGAGAGCTCACCAGAAGGGCTTGTTGCCCTTCGGAATGCACGGGGTCTAGGATACTTCGCACTCGGGGAGCGCATTTCCTGGGGGGATCTCAAAGCACGTGACAAAGGCGGGTCAGCGTCCTTCTCTCCAGAGGGGGAAGTGAGGCCCGGACATGATAGGGTACCACAGCACCCCAGCGCCAGGGCCTGCCTCCTGACCCCCAGCCCACACCACTAGACGACACTATCTCTAGCGTGAGATCCCCTAGGAGGGCCGCACGACCTCCAGGCCATTGGATGCTTAGAGGTGATGGCCACTGGGCTGTCTCCCAGCCCAGCAAGGACTGGTACCACGCCTGGATGCAAGGCCCAAAGGCCACTCCTCCTGACCACAGCAGGCCGCAGGCCCCAGATGCCTTTCCCCTGCCATCTCTTCCCTTGCTCCGGGGCCAGTCACAGGAGCTAGCCTCCCTTCCGGCAGCCTCCTCCATCTGAGATGTCAGAGCCCTCCTCCATCTGAGATGTCAGAGCCCAGATGTCAGAGCCCTTTCCAGCCGGGTCTGATAACTGAACAGGGCTGCCCTGCCCGGAAAGGGGCAGGCCGCCCTGTGACGGGAGGGCACAGGGACCACGCTAGCACACCGCGATTTCTAGGGTTTATCAGAGCCGACTCAGGCCAGGCGGGAGCTCTCAGCCAGTCCAGAGAGGAAAGCCCAGCTAATGCCCCCCAGGGTAGAGCTGTGGAGTACCAAGGTCCCTGCTCTCCTTCAAATACAAACAAATGACAGAGGAGTTGCTTGCTCAGGAAGACGTGCTGAGGAATCTAGGGAGGGTCCCCGTGTTCCTGAGGCCTGGCCCTGCCTGCTAGGTACTTTCCAGCACAGCTAGAAGAGGGCCGATCTGCTTGGAAAACATCCAATTATCTCCCCAGAAGGCACCTCTGGAAGGCCACGTTCTGCGTCTGCTCCCCAGACATGGACCTGCCCCGGGCACAGCCCACTGGGCCTCTCAACCCTGCAACGTTTCTGTCCCCCACCAGGGGGGGGAGGGGTGATTTGATCCCAGCTTCTAAGTCCCAGCATGGGGAACAGGTATTTAGCAATGGGCTCTGCAGTCTAGCAGGCAAAGGTCTCACGCCATCGGATGGCTGGAAGTTGAAGCTAGACACAGTCAGATTGGGAAGAAGGTATCAGTTTTGGACGGTGAGAGTAATTAGCTATTGGAACAATCTACCAAAGGCCGGGGTGGAGTCTCCATCACCAACAATCTTTCAGCCAAGAATGGAGGTCTTTCTAAACCATCTGCTCTAGGAATGATTGTGGGGCAGTCTCTGGCCTGGGCTAGACAGGAAGTCAGACCAGATGATCATGATGGTCCCTTCTGGCCCTGGGATCTATGAAGGACACTGAGCAAATGGTGCTTCATTTAAGGAGGAACTGAGTCCTTCCTCCCCTTACCACAGCCCGGGTTAAAAGGAAAGGGGCTGCCGGAGAGGGGCTCTTCCAGCCCAGGGTGAAGGTGCCTTTCTAGCGAGGGAGGAGGGGGCTCGAGGCTCATACCCCATCTGGAGGCATGGCAGGGTGAATTATGGCAAAGCCCGAGCTTTCCATAGCCACGACTTCTCAGCCTCTTCCACCCAGACCCCGCGACCTTCCTTAGAGGTTTTTAAGGTCAGGCTTGACAAAGCCCTGGCTGGGATGATTTAACTGGGAATTGGTCCTGCTTTGAGCAGGGGGTTGGACTAGATGACCTTCTGG
This sequence comes from Lepidochelys olivacea, assembly GCF_965140295.1. Lineage (NCBI taxonomy): Eukaryota > Metazoa > Chordata > Testudines > Cheloniidae > Lepidochelys > Lepidochelys olivacea. Next base: position 267,128,378 of record NC_140412.1, on the reverse strand, counting down.
GGTCCCTTCCAACCCTGATATTCTATGATTCTATGATTCTATGACCTGACCCGCACGCGAACCAGCCAGATGCCGTGCCGCAGGGGTACTGCTCTGAGCACTGGGCCCGTGGTGCCCACCACCATCCTCTTCACCCGGGAGTGTACATTACCCGTCCCCCTGCTTCCCTTCCCCTCCGCAGCCCCAGAGGCAGGCCCAAGGCCGTACCTTCTCCAGGAGGTAGTTGTTGATATGGCCACCGGTGGGGTCCCCCTTGAAGTCGAAGTTGATGTCCATATATTTGCCGAAGCGGCTGGAGTTGTCGTTGCGGTTGGTCTTGGCATTGCCGAAGGCCTCCAGGACGCAGTTGGACTTGAGCAGCACGTTCTTCACCCTGGGCCAGGCGGGAAGCAATGAAGGGAACGTCACAGGGGGCCAGGCTGCGTTACCCCCCAGAATCGGGATTGGCACGTCCATAGGCTTGCAATGAATGAGCCCCCCCGCTCCTATTTGCACCCAGGGACAATCCGCAGCACTTGCCACCTCCTGAGGGTGGTGGCAGCTGTTCACAGGGAGGAAGGGACTTGACCAAGATCACCCAATAGGTCATGGGTAGAGCTGGGAACAGAACCCATGTCTCCTGAGTCCCAGCCCAGTGCACTGGCCACAGCCTCCCAACCGTGCCAGGATGCTGCTGTGACCTCTCACCTCTCCACCTCTTCCCTCTGGCTGGGGTTAGTGATGGCCGCAATGTACTGCATGATGTATTTACTGGCTTCCGTCTTCCCAGCACCACTCTCCCCTGCAAGACAAACAGACAGGATGGGAAGAGGACAGCAGGACGGGCGAGGCTTTGCTGCCCTAGGTTACTGCCCACCTCCCCTGGCACACGTCTAGGAGGTCAGAGGCCACTTGTTAGCTCCCAGGCACCATGTTGGTGGTGGTGGTGGGGGGTTATGACCCCGGCGGTTGGTGAGCTCAGGGCTGTAGCACAGAGCCTTCGGTACCAGCACAGCCTGCAGGAGGACAAGCCTCTACCAGCCGTCCCTTGTGGCCAGCCCTGGCCGGGCAGGGCCCTCTCCACCAGGCCGGTTCAGTCCTTGTTCTCATGCAGATTTGCTGGTGATGGGCTGTCAATATTATGGACATTAGGAACTGCCCTGAGGCTGCTGAACTCAGCTCTCGGATGGCCAGGCATGGCCATAATTGAACCGCTGATCTCGCAGGGAAAGGCTCTGGCCCCCAGCTGAGCAGGCAGGGTGGGAGCAAGGTGACGCCTGGGGGAGGAGGGTGGGCAATGCCATCTCTGCACTGCTGGCTTCCAAGGTGCCCTGTGGGCAAGGAGGAGCGGGTGCAGCGCTGCCAGCCCGATCCCAAGGGGACGTTTGTTCACAGCCTGAAGCCCCAGATGACTCCAGCTACTTGGGGGTTCCAGCTCAGGAGGGACCCAAGACTAGAATTACAGGAGCACGTGGGGTCAAGGGCTGGTCTAGCTGGGGCTGCTGCAGAATGGGCATCAAATCACACCAGGACAGGGGCAGCAGGGGGCTGTGGACCGGGACGGAGGTGCCTCGGCAGAGCTGGGTGGGAGCCCAGCATGTCGGAGTGATGCTCCATGGGGTGGCGCTGACAAAAATCAGAGGAGGAGCCGGGGTACTTGCTCCTCTTCCCCTTCTACGTGAGTCCGTGTGTGGGACGGACAGACAGACAGACAGACAGAGGGGTTCTGGCTGCCACTGCCCACTCCAACCTGAGATGACGATGCAGGTGTCTTTGGCTCGGCGTTTCATGGCCTTGTAGGCGGCGTCGGCCACGGCATAGAGGTGCGGCGGCCGCTCGTACAGCTCCCGGCCCTGGTACTGCTCGATCACGTCCTTCCCGTAGAGCTGCGTCTGCTTGTAGGGGTTCATGGAGACCACCACCTCACCGATGTAGGTGTAAATTCGCCCCATCTCGAATCTGCAGGGACCAAACCCGCTCAGGCTACAATGGAAACGCGGCAGCCACATGGCCTCACGCATCGCCCCCGAACAAGGACTGTCCCTGGAGCTTTGCCTTCCAACAGTCCATACCCCCACGGAGCGGCACTGCCTGCCAGACTATGGAGCAGGACCCCTACGACACAGCCACCCCGCAGGGCGCTGCCCGTCTGATCCGCAGAGCAGCCACCCCTATGGCACAGCCACCCCGCAGGGCGCTGCCCGTCTGATCCACGGAGCAGGGCCCCTACGACACAGCCCCCCCGCAGGGCACTGCCCGTCTGATCCACGGAGCAGGGCCCCCTACGACACAGCCCCCCCGCAGGGCACTGCCCATCTGATCCACGGAGCAGGGCCCCTACGGCACAGCCACCCCGCAGGGCACTGCCCGTCTGATCCACGGAGCAGCCACCCCTATGACACAGCCCCCCGCAGGGCGCTGCCCGTCTGATCCGCGGAGCAGGGCCCCCTACGGCACAGCCCCCGCAGGGCACTGCCCGTCTGATCCGCGGAGCAGGGCCCCCTACGACACAGCCCCCGCAGGGCACTGCCCGTCTGATCCGAGGAGCAGGGCCCCCTACGGCACAGCCCCCCGCAGGGCACTGCCCGTCTGATCCGCGGAGCAGGGCCCCCTACGACACAGCCCCCCGCAGGGCACTGCCCGTCTGATCCGCGGAGCAGGGCCCCCTACGACACAGCCCCCCCGCAGGGCACTGCCCGTCTGATCCGAGGAGCAGGGCCCCCTACGACACAGCCACCCCGCAGGGCGCTGCCCGTCTGATCCGCGGAGCAGGGCCCCCTACGGCACAGCCCCCCGCAGGGCGCTGCCCGTCTGATCCGCGGAGCAGGGCCCCCTACGACACAGCCCCCCCGCTTGGCACTGCCCGTCTGATCCACGGAGCAGGGCCCCCTACGACACAGCCCCCGCAGGGCACTGCCCGTCTGATCCGAGGAGCAGGGCCCCCTACGGCACAGCCCCCCCGCAGGGCACTGCCCGTCTGATCCACGGAGCAGGGCCCCCTACGACACAGCCCCCCCGCAGGGCGCTGCCCGTCTGATCCGCGGAGCAGGGCCCCCTACGGCACAGCCCCCCGCAGGGCACTGCCCGTCTGATCCACGGAGCAGGGCCCCCTACGACACAGCCCCCGCAGGGCGCTGCCCGTCTGATCCGAGGAGCAGGGCCCCCTACGGCACAGCCCCCGCAGGGCACTGCCCGTCTGATCCGCGGAGCAGGGCCCCCTATGGCACAGCCCCCGCAGGGCGCTGCCCGTCTGATCCTAGGAGCAGGGCCCCCTACGACACAGCCCCCCCGCAGGGCGCTGCCCGTCTGATCCACGGAGCAGGGCCCCCTACGGCACAGCCCCCGCAGGGCGCTGCCCGTCTGATCCGCGGAGCAGGGCCCCCTATGGCACAGCCCCCGCAGGGCGCTGCCCGTCTGATCCGAGGAGCTGGGCCCCCTACGGCACAGCCCCCGCAGGGCGCTGCCCGTCTGATCCGAGGAGCAGGGCCCCCTACGGCACAGCCCCCGCAGGGCGCTGCCCGTCTGATCCGCGGAGCAGGGCCCCCTACGACACAGCCCCCGCAGGGCGCTGCCCGTCTGATCCGCGGAGCAGGGCCCCCTACGACACAGCCCCCGCAGGGCACTGCCCGTCTGATCCGCGGAGCAGGGCCCCCTACGGCACAGCCCCCCGCAGGGCGCTGCCCGTCTGATCCGCGGAGCAGGGCCCCCTACGGCACAGCCCCCGCAGGGCGCTGCCCGTCTGATCCGCGGAGCAGGGCCCCCTACGGCACAGCCCCCCCGCAGGGCACTGCCCGTCTGATCCGAGGAGCAGCCACCCCTATGACACAGCCCCCCGCAGGGCGCTGCCCGTCTGATCCGAGGAGCAGGGCCCCCTACGGCACAGCCCCCGCAGGGCACTGCCCGTCTGATCCGCGGAGCAGGACCCCTACGGCACAGCCCCCCCGCAGGGCACTGCCCGTCTGATCCGCGGAGCAGGACCCCTACGGCACAGCCCCCCCGCAGGGCACTGCCCGTCTGATCCGAGGAGCAGGGCCCCCTATGACACAGCCCCCGCAGGGCACTGCCCGTCTGATCCGAGGAGCAGGGCCCCCTATGACACAGCCCCCGCAGGGCACTGCCCGTCTGATCCGAGGAGCAGGGCCCCCTATGACACAGCCCCCGCAGGGCACTGCCCGTCTGATCCACGGAGCAGGGCCCCCTACGACACAGCCCCCGCAGGGCACTGCCCGTCTGATCCACGGAGCAGGGCCCCCTACGACACAGCCCCCGCAGGGCGCTGCCCGTCTGATCCGCGGAGCAGGGCCCCCTACGACACAGCCCCCGCAGGGCACTGCCCGTCTGATCCGAGGAGCAGGGCCCCCTACGGCACAGCCCCCCGCAGGGCACTGCCCGTCTGATCCGAGGAGCAGGGCCCCCTACGGCACAGCCCCCCGCAGGGCACTGCCCGTCTGATCCGAGGAGCAGGGCCCCCTACGACACAGCCCCCCGCAGGGCACTGCCCGTCTGATCCGCGGAGCAGGGCCCCCTACGACACAGCCCCCCGCAGGGCACTGCCCGTCTGATCCGCGGAGCAGGGCCCCCTACGACACAGCCCCCCCGCAGGGCACTGCCCGTCTGATCCGAGGAGCAGGGCCCCCTACGACACAGCCACCCCGCAGGGCGCTGCCCGTCTGATCCGCGGAGCAGGGCCCCCTACGGCACAGCCCCCCGCAGGGCGCTGCCCGTCTGATCCGCGGAGCAGGGCCCCCTACGACACAGCCCCCCCGCAGGGCACTGCCCGTCTGATCCACGGAGCAGGGCCCCCTACGACACAGCCCCCGCAGGGCACTGCCCGTCTGATCCGAGGAGCAGGGCCCCCTACGGCACAGCCCCCCCGCAGGGCACTGCCCGTCTGATCCACGGAGCAGGGCCCCCTACGACACAGCCCCCCCGCAGGGCACTGCCCGTCTGATCCACGGAGCAGGGCCCCCTACGACACAGCCCCCCCGCAGGGCGCTGCCCGTCTGATCCGCGGAGCAGGGCCCCCTACGGCACAGCCCCCCGCAGGGCACTGCCCGTCTGATCCACGGAGCAGGGCCCCCTACGACACAGCCCCCGCAGGGCGCTGCCCGTCTGATCCGAGGAGCAGGGCCCCCTACGGCACAGCCCCCGCAGGGCACTGCCCGTCTGATCCGCGGAGCAGGGCCCCCTACGGCACAGCCCCCGCAGGGCGCTGCCCGTCTGATCCGAGGAGCAGGGCCCCCTACGACACAGCCCCCCCGCAGGGCGCTGCCCGTCTGATCCACGGAGCAGGGCCCCCTACGGCACAGCCCCCGCAGGGCGCTGCCCGTCTGATCCGCGGAGCAGGGCCCCCTACGGCACAGCCCCCGCAGGGCACTGCCCGTCTGATCCGAGGAGCAGGGCCCCCTACGGCACAGCCCCCGCAGGGCACTGCCCGTCTGATCCGAGGAGCAGGGCCCCCTACGGCACAGCCCCCGCAGGGCGCTGCCCGTCTGATCCGCGGAGCAGGGCCCCCTACGACACAGCCCCCGCAGGGCGCTGCCCGTCTGATCCGCGGAGCAGGGCCCCCTACGGCACAGCCCCCGCAGGGCGCTGCCCGTCTGATCCGCGGAGCAGGGCCCCCTACGGCACAGCCCCCCCGCAGGGCACTGCCCGTCTGATCCGAGGAGCAGCCACCCCTATGACACAGCCCCCCGCAGGGCGCTGCCCGTCTGATCCGAGGAGCAGGGCCCCCTACGGCACAGCCCCCGCAGGGCACTGCCCGTCTGATCCGCGGAGCAGGACCCCTACGGTACAGCCCCCCCGCAGGGCACTGCCCGTCTGATCCGCGGAGCAGGGCCCCCTACGGCACAGCCCCCGCAGGGCACTGCCCGTCTGATCCGCGGAGCAGGACCCCTACGGCACAGCCCCCCCGCAGGGCACTGCCCGTCTGATCCGCGGAGCAGGGCCCCCTACGGCACAGCCCCCGCAGGGCACTGCCCGTCTGATCCGCGGAGCAGGACCCCTACGGCACAGCCCCCGCAGGGCACTGCCCGTCTGATCCGCGGAGCAGCCACCCCTACGGCACAGCCCCCGCAGGGCACTGCCCGTCTGATCCGCGGAGCAGCCACCCCTACGGCACAGCCCCCGCAGGGCACTGCCCGTCTGATCCGCGGAGCAGCCACCCCTACGGCACAGCCCCCGCAGGGCACTGCCCGTCTGATCCGCGGAGCAGCCACCCCTACGGCACAGCCCCCGCAGGGCACTGCCCGTCTGATCCACGGAGCAGGGCCCCCTACGACACAGCCACCCCGCAGGGCGCTGCCCGTCTGATCCGCGGAGCAGGGCCCCCTACGGCACAGCCCCCGCAGGGTGCTGCCCGTCTGATCCGAGGAGCAGGGCCCCCTACGGCACAGCCCCCCCGCAGGGCACTGCCCGTCTGATCCACAGAGCAGGGCCCCCTACGGCACAGCCCCCGCAGGGCACTGCCCGTCTGATCCGCGGAGCAGGGCCCCCTACGGCACAGCCCCCGCAGGGCACTGCCCGTCTGATCCGCGGAGCAGCCACCCCTACGGCACAGCCCCCGCAGGGCACTGCCCGTCTGATCCGCGGAGCAGCCACCCCTACGGCACAGCCCCCGCAGGGCACTGCCCGTCTGATCCGCGGAGCAGGGCCCCCTACGGCACAGCCCCCGCAGGGCGCTGCCCGTCTGATCCGCGGAGCAGGGCCCCCTACGGCACAGCCTCCGCAGGGCGCTGCCCGTCTGATCCGCGGAGCAGGGCCCCCTACGGCACAGCCCCCGCAGGGCGCTGCCCGTCTGATCCGCGGAGCAGGGCCCCCTACGGCACAGCCCCCGCAGGGCGCTGCCCGTCTGATCCGCGGAGCAGGGCCCCCTACGGCACAGCCCCCGCAGGGCGCTGCCCGTCTGATCCGCGGAGCAGGGCCCCCTACGGCACAGCCCCCGCAGGGCACTGCCCATCTGATCCGCGGAGCAGGGCCCCCTACGGCACAGCCCCCCGCAGGGCGCTGCCCGTCTGATCCGCGGAGCAGGGCCCCCTACGGCACAGCCCCCGCAGGGCGCTGCCCGTCTGATCCGCGGAGCAGCCACCGCTACGGCACAGCCCCCGCAGGGCGCTGCCCGTCTGATCCGAGGAGCAGGACCCCTATGACACAGGCCCCCGCAGGGCACTGCCCGTCTGATCCGCGGAGCAGGGCCCCCTACGGCACAGCCCCCGCAGGGCACTGCCCGTCTGATCCGCGGAGCAGGACCCCTACGGCACAGCCCCCCCGCAGGGCACTGCCCGTCTGATCCGCGGAGCAGGGCCCCCTACGGCACAGCCCCCGCAGGGCACTGCCCGTCTGATCCGCGGAGCAGGACCCCTACGGCACAGCCCCCGCAGGGCACTGCCCGTCTGATCCGCGGAGCAGCCACCCCTACGGCACAGCCCCCGCAGGGCACTGCCCGTCTGATCCGCGGAGCAGCCACCCCTACGGCACAGCCCCCGCAGGGCACTGCCCGTCTGATCCGCGGAGCAGCCACCCCTACGGCACAGCCCCCGCAGGGCACTGCCCGTCTGATCCGCGGAGCAGCCACCCCTACGGCACAGCCCCCGCAGGGCACTGCCCGTCTGATCCACGGAGCAGGGCCCCCTACGACACAGCCACCCCGCAGGGCGCTGCCCGTCTGATCCGCGGAGCAGGGCCCCCTACGGCACAGCCCCCGCAGGGTGCTGCCCGTCTGATCCGAGGAGCAGGGCCCCCTACGGCACAGCCCCCCCGCAGGGCACTGCCCGTCTGATCCACAGAGCAGGGCCCCCTACGGCACAGCCCCCGCAGGGCACTGCCCGTCTGATCCGCGGAGCAGGGCCCCCTACGGCACAGCCCCCGCAGGGCACTGCCCGTCTGATCCGCGGAGCAGCCACCCCTACGGCACAGCCCCCGCAGGGCACTGCCCGTCTGATCCGCGGAGCAGCCACCCCTACGGCACAGCCCCCGCAGGGCACTGCCCGTCTGATCCGCGGAGCAGGGCCCCCTACGGCACAGCCCCCGCAGGGCGCTGCCCGTCTGATCCGCGGAGCAGGGCCCCCTACGGCACAGCCCCCGCAGGGCGCTGCCCGTCTGATCCGCGGAGCAGGGCCCCCTACGGTACAGCCCCCGCAGGGCGCTGCCCGTCTGATCCGCGGAGCAGGGCCCCCTACGGCACAGCCCCCGCAGGGCGCTGCCCGTCTGATCCGAGGAGCAGCCACCCCTATGACACAGCCCCCCGCAGGGCGCTGCCCGTCTGATCCGAGGAGCAGGGCCCCCTACGGCACAGCCCCCGCAGGGCACTGCCCGTCTGATCCGCGGAGCAGGGCCCCCTACGGCACAGCCCCCCGCAGGGTGCTGCCCGTCTGATCCGCGGAGCAGGGCCCCCTACGGCACAGCCCCCGCAGGGCGCTGCCCGTCTGATCCGCGGAGCAGCCACCCCTACGGCACAGCCCCCGCAGGGCGCTGCCCGTCTGATCCGAGGAGCAGGACCCCTATGACACAGGCCCCCGCAGGGCACTGCCCATCTGATCCGCGGAGCAGCCACCCCTACGGCACAGCCCCCGCAGGGCACTGCCCGTCTGATCCGCGGAGCAGCCACCCCTACGGCACAGCCCCCGCAGGGCACTGCCCGTCTGATCCGCGGAGCAGGGCCCCCTATGACACAGGCCCCCGCAGGGCGCTGCCCGTCTGATCCACGGAGCAGGACCCCCTACGACACAGCCCCCCCGCAGGGCGCTGCCCGTCTGATCCGCGGAGCAGGGCCCCCTATGACACAGCCCCCCGCAGGGCGCTGCCCGTCTGATCCGCGGAGCAGGGCCCCCTACGGCACAGCCCCCGCAGGGCACTGCCCGTCTGATCCGCGGAGCAGGGCCCCCTACGGCACAGCCCCCGCAGGGCGCTGCCCGTCTGATCCGCGGAGCAGGGCCCCTACGGCACAGCCCCCCCGCAGGGCGCTGCCCGTCTGATCCGCGGAGCAGGGCCCCCTATGACACAGCCCCCGCAGGGCACTGCCCGTCTGATCCGCGGAGCGGGGCCCCCTATGACACAGGCCCCCGCAGGGCACTGCCCGTCTGATCCGAGGAGCAGGGCCCCCTACGACACAGCCCCCGCAGGGCGCTGCCCGTCTGATCCGCGGAGCAGGGCCCCCTACGGCACAGCCCCCGCAGGGCACTGCCCGTCTGATCCGCGGAGCAGGGCCCCCTATGACACAGGCCCCCGCAGGGCACTGCCCGTCTGATCCGCGGAGCAGGGCCCCCTATGACACAGGCCCCCGCAGGGCGCTGTCCGTCTGATCCGCGGAGCAGGACCCCTATGGCACAGCCCCCCGCAGGGCACTGCCCGTCTGATCCGCGGAGCAGGGCCCCCTACGGCACAGCCCCCGCAGGGCACTGCCCGTCTGATCCGCGGAGCAGGGCCCCTACGGCACAGCCCCCGCAGGGCACTGCCCGTCTGATCCGCGGAGCAGGGCCCCCTACGGCACAGCCCCCGCAGGGCACTGCCCGTCTGATCCGAGGAGCAGGGCCCCCTACGGCACAGCCCCCGCAGGGCGCTGCCCGTCTGATCCGCGGAGCAGGGCCCCCTACGGCACAGCCCCCGCAGGGCACTGCCCGTCTGATCCGCGGAGCAGGGCCCCCTATGACACAGGCCCCCGCAGGGCGCTGCCCGTCTGATCCGCGGAGCAGGACCCCTATGGCACAGCCCCCGCAGGGCGCTGCCCGTCTGATCCGCGGAGCAGGGCCCACTACGGCACAGCCCCCGCAGGGCGCTGCCCGTCTGATCCGCGGAGCAGGGCCCCCTATGACACAGGCCCCCGCAGGGCGCTGCCCGTCTGATCCGCGGAGCAGGGCCCCTACGGCACAGCCCCCGCAGGGCACTGCCCGTCTGATCCACGGAGCAGGGCCCCCTACGACACAGCCCCCCCGCAGGGCGCTGCCTGTCTGATCCGAGGAGCAGCCACCCCTATGACACAGCCCCCCGCAGGGCACTGCCCGTCTGATCCGCGGAGCAGGGCCCCCTACGGCACAGCCCCCCCGCAGGGCACTGCCCGTCTGATCCGCGGAGCAGGGCCCCTACGGCACAGCCACCCCGCAGGGCGCTGCCCGTCTGATCCGCGGAGCAGGACCCCTACGGCACAGCCCCCCCGCAGGGCGCTGCCCGTCTGATCCGAGGAGCAGGGCCCCTACGGCACAGCCACCCCGCAGGGCGCTGCCCGTCTGATCCGCGGAGCAGGACCCCTACGGCACAGCCCCCCCGCAGGGCGCTGCCCGTCTGATCCGCGGAGCAGGGCCCCTACGGCACAGCCACCCCGCAGGGCGCTGCCCGTCTGATCCGCGGAGCAGGGCCCCTACGGCACAGCCCCCGCAGGGCACTGCCCGTCTGATCCACGGAGCAGGACCCCTACGGCACAGCCCCCCCGCAGGGCGCTGCCCGTCTGATCCGAGGAGCAGGGCCCCTACGGCACAGCCCCCGCAGGGCGCTGCCCGTCTGATCCGCGGAGCAGGACCCCTACGGCACAGCCCCTGCAGGGCACTGCCCGTCTGATCCGCGGAGCAGGGCCCCCTATGGCACAGCCCCCGCAGGGCGCTGCCCGTCTGATCCGCGGAGCAGGGCCCCCTATGACACAGCCCCCGCAGGGCACTGCCCGTCTGATCCGCGGAGCAGGACCCCTACGGCACAGCCCCCGCAGGGCACTGCCCGTCTGATCCGCGGAGCAGGGCCCCCTACGGCACAGCCCCCGCAGGGCACTGCCCGTCTGATCCGAGGAGCAGGGCCCCCTACGGCACAGCCCCCCCGCAGGGCACTGCCCGTCTGATCCGAGGAGCAGGGCCCCCTACGGCACAGCCCCCCCGCAGGGCGCTGCCCGTCTGATCCGAGGAGCAGGGCCCCCTACGGCACAGCCCCCGCAGGGCACTGCCCGTCTGATCCGCGGAGCAGGGCCCCCTACGACACAGCCCCCCCGCAGGGCACTGCCCGTCTGATCCGCGGAGCAGGACCCCTACGGCACAGCCCCCGCAGGGCACTGCCCGTCTGATCCGCGGAGCAGGGCCCCCTATGGCACAGCCCCCGCAGGGCGCTGCCCGTCTGATCCGAGGAGCAGGGCCCCTTACGGCACAGCCCCCCCGCAGGGCGCTGCCCGTCTGATCCGAGGAGCAGGGCCCCCTATGGCACAGCCCCCGCAGGGCGCTGCCCGTCTGATCCACGGAGCAGGGCCCCCTACGGCACAGCCCCCGCAGGGCGCTGCCCGTCTGATCCGCGGAGCAGGCCCCCTACGGCACAGCCCCCGCAGGGCACTGCCCGTCTGATCCGCGGAGCAGGGCCCCCTACGGCACAGCCCCCGCAGGGCGCTGCCCGTCTGATCCGCGGAGCAGGACCCCTATGGCACAGCCCCCGCAGGGCGCTGCCCGTCTGATCCACGGAGCAGGGCCCCCTATGGCACAGCCCCCGCAGGGCGCTGCCCGTCTGATCCGCGGAGCAGGGCCCCTACGGCACAGCCCCCGCAGGGCGCTGCCCGTCTGATCCGCGGAGCAGGGCCCCCTACGGCACAGCCCCCGCAGGGCACTGCCCGTCTGATCCGCGGAGCAGGGCCCCCTACGGCACAGCCCCCGCAGGGCACTGCCCGTCTGATCCGCGGAGCAGGACCCCTATGACACAGGCCCCCGCAGGGCGCTGCCCGTCTGATCCGCGGAGCAGGACCCCTACGACACAGCCCCCCCGCAGGGCGCTGCTAGGCTCTCTGATGGAAGTATGCTGCCAACAGGGCTTCTTGTACCTTCCTGTGAAGCAGCTGGCTCCGGCTCCCGCTCCGGCTCTGCTGGAGACAGGGTTCTGGGCTGGCGGGACCCCGCTCTGATCCGGCCTGGCAATTCCCTGTTCCCCTCTCCGGAGCTCCGCCCCCTTCATTGACCAACTCCCCCACCCCCTGATCAGCAGCGTTCCTCGACCGAACTCCAGAACCAGCACCTGGCTCACACCGGGCCATTGCACTCACGGCTGGCCCCTCCATCCCTGCCCTGGAAACAGCTTGTTCACCAGCGACCTCACTGAGTCAAAGCAGGCCACTGCGTCGAGACTGCCCCAGCTGCCGTGGCTGGGGTTCTGTGGGGATTGGTACCATGCTCCCTGTTTGGCACCTCGGTACCACTCATTCCTGGGTTACTGAACACCCCGTGTCCCTGCTTCTAACCCAGCAGTGGGCAGTGCTCCACTGGGCATGCAGAAGGGGCACCCCATTCCCATGGGACCTGAGCTTGTCTTTAAAAATGGTTCTAGCCCTGCTAGTTGGGGGGGGGGGCCTCTGAGCTGCAGTCACTGGGCAGATGGGGTACATGCTGGAGGTGGGGAGGGCTTTAATCCAGGACGTTAACAATCGACAATTGCTGGTACAGCTAGACGAGCTCGCTCCATCACAGTGGCAGGGGAAAGGTTGGCATGTACACATGGAGGACTGGCAGCCACACGCCAGGCAAGGTGTGGGTGTGTCATGCTGTTAGCTCTGTGCTCATAGCTGCTGGTTGGGGGTCCCTGCAGGGCCAGTGAGATGGGTGGCAGGAAGAAAGGGGTGAGAGAACAGAGAGGGACAGAGGGATCGTGCGCTGGCCTCCAACTGAGTCAACTCACACCCACCACGAGGGCCTGGGAGGAGGGGACCGGCTGATGAGGGGCCTGGAAGTGCTTCACACTGCAATTCTCTGGTGCCCCGGCTGCCTCCCTCGGCGCTCGGCCTGCCTCGCACGCGGCCTTTTTGCAGCCGTGACCTCTTGCATTTGAAATTAGCAAGGCATCGGCAGGGTGTCCCATTCGCACTTCTAACCGCATGGCGTGGCCGCGGGCGCACTTCAGACACGAAGCCAGCCTCCAGCCACCACCAGCATGCTCCTGGCCCCAGCTGCAACCCCATCTCTAACCGGACCTAGCCATGGTGCACCAGGCATGCTCCTGCTCTCCCTGGCCCCCTGGAGCCATCTGCTGTCTCTCGGTTCTTATGGGGGCCCGCCACCATGGCCTCTGAGCCCCTACCTAACTGAGTTCTGCTGGGCCCCATCTGCCTGGGGTGCGTCTGTGTGGGAAGGAGGGAGTGGACTATCGCTAAGGGTGGGCTCCACGGGTGAGGTCCCAGGAGACACCAAATCCACCCAAGGATGAGGCCGTCCCACTTGCAGACACTGAGAGTCAGTGCTGATCTATCAGGGACAGGGGAAAGCTATGCAGGGGTGGCTTATCCCACATCCTGCGACTGTGGCTTCTCACTCCTTCCTCTGAAGCAGCTGGCGCCAGAGACACGAGCCCAGACTACATGCGCCTTGGGTCTGATCCAGCCTAGGTCCCTGTGGCCTGGCCCTTGGCTAGCACGGACAACAATCAGCACATTCTGATGGACTGCAGCATCTCTGGGATGCGTAGGGGCTGACAGAGTGCAAAGGCTTCTGGGACACGGAGGGGGGCAGAGGATTCGGGGTCACAGGAGAAGGATGGCTTGGGGGCCCCAGCAGCGGCAAAGCCAGCTCTCCCTGGGACGGGAGAGGTGTGTGTCGGGAGGGGGAGCCTACTCGGCAGTGGTGAAACCAGCTCTTTCCTGTAAACAGGCAGAGAACCAGGAACTCCCTCCCCGTGAGAACTCGGCCAGCCCGGAAGGGTGTGACTCAGAGCAAACCTGGCTGCTCCCCACCTGCTGGCTCTGTGCTTCAGCAGGGGGACATGCACTGGGAGATAAGTGAGAGCCGGGCGAAGCAGGCCCTGATCTGGATGTCTCGACCAAGGCCACAAGCAATCTGGAGAAGGGCCCCGGCACTCCACAGCCGTCACTGTACCCACACGCTGCCACCATGCAGGGCTAGCTCTCCTATGCCCAACTCCAGAGACACGGGCCCCATAGTCTGGGTAACAGATCTCCTTGTCCCAGGTCCTTCACCTTCTGTCCCTTTATCCAGGGAGCTCACCGGGTTGCCTGGTCCAGCACTCCCCTTGCCTCCCTGCTGTGGGCAATTCCTCCTGATTGCCCACAGGGCTCTTCCTTTAAGCTCCTTGCCGGAAGCCCACCTCCTGCTCCCGGTGTGTCTGGTTGGTCTGAGTAGCCCCTTCCTGGCTTGCAAACCTCATTATCTCCTGACCCCAGCTGCAATTCCATCTCTAACCAGATTTAGCCAGGGTGCACCTCTTCTGCACTTAAAGGGGCTCAGTCCCCCTAGGCCAGGGAGGATCTCCTTCAGCTGCAGCAGTATGAGGGGCTTGTGATCCGACACACAGTTGAGTGGTTCTTGTGTCCCACCCAGCAGCATGTGTACACGCTAGCCAGGACATAAAACAGTGTGGCCGTTGCGTCCCACCAAGTCCAGCCCAGCACCGAGCTGTTTTTCCAGGGCTGGCTGTCCTTTGCAGAGCTCCCAGCCCCTGGAGTGCCTCTCACTCAGGATGGCCACACAGGAGTCGTGGCTGGCAGCCAGCCCCGATGGAGCTGGTGAGATATCGGCACAGACAGCAGTGCCGGTTTGGTGCGGGAGCCCAGAGAAGAAATGAAGGCATCCCAAGGGAAGTCCCTGGTCCAAGGAGGAAAGCACAAGGATCTGGCTGAGTTTAGAGGAAGAGGATGAGCAGATGTGTGTGTGGGGAGGGGGGAGTTGGAGGGAAGGAAGGGAGATAATCTGTCCCCAAAATCCTAAAGCCGGCCTGGATGGGATGATGACACGTTACTGACACCTGGATTCTATGGTTGGAACATTCCAGTCCCATGGTGACACTGGAATCTTAAGTAGTTGGGACGATCAGCTGCCCAGCGACTCAACTGGAGCATCCGGCAGGCGAGGAGCCGCCCTAGCGAAACCCACAAGCATGATGCTTAAGGCAGTGTCAGTGGTGGTGCCTTTGAGCGTGTCATGTCTGGCTGGCCCCCTGGTATGGGGGGAGGTAGAGGGGAAGCTGCTGTTCTCCCTGCCTCACAACACAAGAGCAAAGGATTGAAACGTGGCCAATCCAAAACGGACACGAGGAAACACATGTTCACGCAAAGTGTAATACGCTAGTGGAACTCATGGCCACAGGAAGTTGTTGAGGCCAAGAGCTTAGCACAGTTCAAGGAGGGGGTTTTATGGAGAACAGGAACAGCCAATGTTATCACAGTGCACCTAGGATCAGACTGGAGCTTTTCCAAGCTCAGCTCCCAAAATCAGCTCTGCCCATCAGTATCACCAAAATGAGACCCCATTTTCAAAATCCGGTCATGGACTCACAGCACCACTGGGCTCCATGGGCCTAGCTCCCTGAGCGGGGAAAAGCCAAGCTGCAGTAATTAACCAACACTACCCAAATGAGACACTGTCACTCAGCGAATCATGCTGCCCTGTAACCCTCCGGCTCCATCCTTACACAGGTGATGAAATAGTTAACAGTGTTGCCATATCAATTATCGTCACTGGACATCTGAGTTATCCGCTGCCGGAGATGAGTGGGAAAGTTCACACCTCTCCGAGACGGCATCTGCCAGACTCAGCTCTGCACGGCTTGTGTTCGGGTCACCGTCTGGAGGGTTTCTTTGCAGCCAGATCAGCTTGAGAAGGCCTTTGTTTAAAAAAAGGAAAGCACTGATTCTGGAGAACCAGCCTTCCATTTCAGAGCAGGGCCAGCGGGCGTACGCTGGCTGTTTTGAAGCC
This sequence comes from Lepidochelys olivacea, assembly GCF_965140295.1. Taxonomy (NCBI): domain Eukaryota; kingdom Metazoa; phylum Chordata; order Testudines; family Cheloniidae; genus Lepidochelys; species Lepidochelys olivacea. Next base: position 267,112,749 of record NC_140412.1, on the reverse strand, counting down.
TTGCCGTTAATGCTTAAAAAGAGATCTGGAAGGGATTGAACCCCTCCTGCTCCAGGGTCGAAGCCAACCTGTAACTAACAGAGGTCAGGTCTGAGACCTGGCAGGAGGGAGAGGGAGCAGATTATCCCATCTCAGCTGCTGCACTGTTCTTACACCTTCCTCTGAAGCAGCTGCTGCTGGCTCTCGCCAGAGACAGGATCCTTTGGACTAGCTGGACCTTGGCTCCGATCCAATTGCTGGGGCTGCAGAAGCTACTCAAAGGACACTTCACCAGAGATTGGGAAGACAGAGTTTACCGAGAGCTCAGCAGGAAGCACCAGACTAGGACACGTGAGGGGGGGTTCTGAGCTCACCTGTGTTCCTGACACACTGTGGGAGTGTGGGCAAATCCCTGCCCTGCCCCCTGCCTCAGTTTCCCCATCCATAAAAGGGGGATCATGATACTGAGATACATCCCCAGGGGAGGGGTTAGAGGATTTGTTAACTGCAGCTGCGATGCTTTCTCAGCCAGCTGCCTTGTTGCCAGGGCTGGGAGAGCTCAGAGCTGCATCTCAGAAACACTCCCGAGGGGGACACCGAAGGGAGGGGACATAAAGGAACACGCTGCCGACAAGGGAGCTCAGTGCCGGGGGTTGGTTAAAGTCCCAAAGGGACCAGAAACAATGGCTGAGAGACATACAGCCAACAGGCCCACGGCCCGGCCAGTTCAGCCGACGATGGGGCTGTCGGTTCACGGCACATGTACAGCTCCCAGCACAATGACACCCCAGTCCTCAGTGGGGCCAGCAGACACGACCACACTACACATAACAGGCCACCCGTCCTGCTGGGGGCTCAGCTCAGCCCAGGGCGATTGCAACCTCCTGCCTGCCCAGAGGATCCTCTGTGTCCTGGAGAGCTGCTTTTGTAGCCCTGTCCCTGTGCAAGGGGATGGGGCAGCTGAGCGGAGGTTAACCCCTTGTTCACCAGGGACTGGGTACAGTCCCTGTTACCACACAGGATTACATGGCCTGATCTGGAAAGGGACTGTCCCCACCTTTGGGTGCTCAATGCCTTTGGAGACCAGCCCATGGCAGTTTCTCCTCCTCGCTCTCTCTGTCCTTGCAATCACGGCACCCTTCGGCATGCGGCTCCAGCACCGCCCGGCCTATCCCAGCAACTTTCCTCCCTTCTGGACTCTCAGCATCTCCTGAGGCCCAGCTGGCTCCTCTGGGCCGCCCTGGCAACCACGGCTGGACAAATTCATCTTCACAGGCTCCAGCTTAGGTGTCACCCCCTCCCCAGCCCTGGGACAAGCCCCCCAACCCCACCCAGCTACCAGTCCTTCCCCCATCTGCTCTGAATGGCTGCCTAGAGACGACAAGATTTCTGCTTTCGCGCATCAGAGGCAGTAACATTTAGGACACCCCTCCCCCTCCTGGAGTGTGTAACATCCCCTACGAGGAGAGAAAGACCAGTCCAGACCCAGACCGGAGCTTCCCCAGCCTTCAGGGGTACGTCTGGGCCCACCTCTTGCTGTTTTTCTGTGTTGAACAGGTGCTCGGCGCGGTACAGTTCTCGCAGGCAGCCCGGAGTATAAGTGACTACTCCAAGCACCAGCTGAGGGAGCTCTCCTTTTGCCCCCACGGCAGGGATCTATGGGTGTGAAGCTGTAGCTGCAGGGCTCTAATCCGGCCGCCCTCTCCACCCCACGTGTACAGATCGACAGGACCCCACAAGCCCTTCAAGCGCCCCACCTGCAGAGGGGCTGCTTTGCTCCTCTCTGGGGGGGTGGGGGGGACGCACAGTCCCGGATTAGCACCACACCGTGACCTGGCTAAAAAAACCACCTTGAAACGGGGCGAATCAAAAGGGTCCCGCATCCTGCTGGCACGGCCGGGGGACAGTCCGGCAGCACAGCGCCAAACCCCACGCTGGAAGTCAGCCCGGACGCCAGGGTTCGCCCGCCGGAAAAGCACCACGGGAATGTTACTGCCACCCAGCCAGCAGGTTCTAGGCATCCGAGCTCCCCGAGGAGACGGTCCCACCGGCATCACAGCGCCCCCTAGCGCCAGGCTCGGTGCCGCCGGGCTGCAGAGCGCCTCCCGCTGACTCACCCCCGCGGCTGGCTGCTGCAGCTGGGCAACCTGCCCCCCCCGTACCCTGACCTAAAACAGATCCAGGCCCGGGCGAGCCAACAGCACCCGAAGCCCAGCTCCCCTCGCTGCCCCGCCTGCCCCCTTCCCGCCAGGGGCCTCGGACCCCAGCGCCCACTTACCTCAGCTTCAGGTTCTCCATGAAGTGCTCCATGGTCACCTGGTCCAGGAGGACAAAGTCGGCCTTGCCGAACTCCAGGCTCTCCTGCTCGGCCATGCCGCTGGGAGACGGCGAGAGGAGCGAGCACCAGCCTGAGGAAAGATGACTTTCAAAACCCAGCCGCGAGCTGCCGGGGCTCAGCTTCCTGTGCGGAGGCTGATTGAGCGACGGGGCGTGGCGGCAGCCAGGGGGGTGGGGTCACGTGGTCGGCCCTGCTGAGCGGGAACCGCACGTCGCCCCCCCACCCCGTGGCCCTGGGAAGGGTGGCTGGGAGCCCCTCTGCCCATCTCCCGCTGGGCTGAATCCGGCCCCTTTCAGTGTGATGTTGGGGGGGGGGCAGTTCCCCTGCAGACAGGGGGCAGGTCCCAGGACCCCACCCAGGGGCGCCGTGTGCCATGGAGCTGCGCTCTGCAAGGGGCAGGGCTGCCCAGTGTGCGGGAAGTTGGGGCAGGATCCCAGGACCCTGCCTAGGGGCACCATGTGCCATGGAGCTGTGCTCTGCAAGGGCAGTGCCCCCCAGTGTGGGGGAATTTGGGGAGACCCACCAGCCAGCTCTCCTTGTAGGGTGGGCGTGCAAGAGTCCTGCAGGATGGCTCCCACGTTCTTTCCCAGCCCCCAGGAGCTGGGATGGCAGGGGGCCATGGGTCAGGAAGCAGGGCTATGGGCACAGCTGGGAGGGGGGGTCAGAGCTGGGATAGCAGGGAGCCGTGGGTCAGGAGGCAGAGGCAGAGGCCTGGGCACAGCTGGGTGGGCCCAGGGCTGGGATAGCAGAGGGCCATGGGTCAGGAGGCAGAGGCCTGGGCACAGCTGGGTGGGGGGGTCAGGGCTGGGATAGCAGGGGGCTGTGGGTCAGGAGGCAGAGGCCTGGGCACAGCTGGGTGGGGGGGGTCAGGGCTGGGATAGCAGGGGGCCGTGGGTCAGGAGGCAGGGCCATGGGCACAGCTGGGTGGGGGGTCAGGGCTGGGATAGCAGGGGGCTGTGGGTCAGGAGGCAGAGGCCTGGGCACAGCTGGGTGGGGGGGTCAGGGCTGGGATAGCAGGGGGCCGTGGGTCAGGAGGCAGGGCCATGGGCACAGCTGGGTGGGGGGTCAGGGCTGGGATAGCAGGGGGCTGTGGGTCAGGAACGAGATGCCCCCCCACCCATTGCGGGGTGTTGGGGGCAGCATGCCCAGACTAGGCCCTGTGCACTGCAGTCAGAGCCGCGGGTTTTCGCACTCACACGGCTACACTGAAATGGCTGCAGTGGAAACTGTCCTGGGCTGGCTGCTCATCTCTCACTTCTCGCTGCTTTGTCATCATGCGACTCCTGGGCCCAGCCTGTGGCCAGGTGACATCACTTCCCCCCAATGCCCAAGCCGCTCACACGTTGGGATGGGACACAAGGCATCCTGCCTGCGCGCCCCAGGGCCAACTAGCCCAGCTGCTGCAGCCTCTGCCAAAACCCTCCTGGAAGGGGAGGGGAGCACGGTCCCTGGGGGTTTCCTCGGTGGTCATGGAGGCTTTGCTCACTGCCAGATGGGTTTTTCCCTTGGGGATGTCACACCAGTGATGAGAAATCGCCCTGTGCCCACCTCTGGCTTAACATGCACGACCATCGTCTTACATTCTCACCCCTTTGGGGCCACGCTTACCGCTTACCGCACACACTATGGCCTTCAGGGGGCGCTCCTGAGTCACACAGGTGGGCAGCACCCTCATTCCAGACGCCATTCTGAGTGCCAGGTGGAGCAATGGGTTCTGTGGTAAGGGTCGGCTTGGCGAGCGAGATCCTTGGGGGCGAGCGTGATCCTTGGGGGCTAGCGCAGCACGTGGGTGCAGGGACAGAGGCACCAGCCCATCCAGGCGAGACGCCGCCCTGGCAGGTCCATGGGAACGACAGAGCTCTGAGCATCAACTGGGGGAATCTCCCACGTAGCAGGACAGCCATCGTTCGCCCAGTTCCGCTGACCCGGAGTTGCTTTGCCATCCCCCTGCATGCAGCCGTCCGAGACCTGCACCAACCCGGAAAACGGAGCCCTGACCAAGTCAGTGCTGGAACTCAGCCAGCAGCATTTGGGAAGGGAACGTCCTGTTTGCACCATACCTCACTGCCAGCAGCAGCAGTGGGCACCCAGCCCTGGCACTGCATTCAGGGACCGAGTAACCCCATCACTTTGGGTTCTTCATGCCAATGGCCAGGCTGGCTAAGCCACCTACCCAGGCCCTCAGCACAAGGGCACTGCCAGCCAGCCCAAAGCAGTGCAGTGTCCTGCCCTGCCTCTCCGCCTTCCCCTCCCTCCTGCCTGCTAGCTCCCCCAGAAAGACCGGCTGAGTGGGTGGCGGCAGAGGGCACCATACACTAGTGGCGACTGCAAGCGGCCAAGTGGCAGGGGCCCAAGAGAAGCGCAGTGGCTGGGGTTCACGCTGCTTTGTCCTTTCCCCCTCTCCCCTCGCAGGACAGCTGCAGCTGCCCCCTTCCGCCTTGCACAGCAGAATATCCCAACGGGGCCATGCAGCAGGTGGGCCCATTGCTAGAGCGCTGGCTTACAAGGGCTTGTTCAAACCTGAGGCCATGCAGGGCTCTGACAGAGGGTAGCTGACCCTCGGAAAGGGGCAGGGGCCCAGCCTACCTCAGACAGGCTCCACAAGGGGAAAGGAGGCAGCTCAGGTTCACCAGGGACTCGTTAACTCACTGAGTTACTGGGGGGCACCTAATTAAACAGGGAGGCACCTGGTTAGGATCAAAAGGAAGCTACGCCTTGGGGGGCAGGGATCTAAGAGGACAGACGCTCCTGGGGCAAGGAACAGTCCCCAGGCCACAAAAAGAGAAAGCTCCCAAGGGGAGGGTGTCTCAAGGGGGCTCCCCAGGAAAAGTCCCCAAGGAAGAATGCTGCTGGGGGAGACGAGGGCTCCGAACAGGTGACACTATGAATAGCGAGTCTCAGCGGAGCCTGGCCCCCCTGGAAGGCCTTCACCAGGTAGCAGCAAAAGCCCCAGAGCACAGGAATCAGGGGCTGTCTGGAAGGTCGTTGCACTTTAACCTCCGTAGGGACTCTGACCCAAGAGGAGACCCCTCCCCCTCTGATGACAAGAGGGGCCTGCTGGTAAGGGACCTGGACTAAGGTTAACTCAGCCCCCCACCCCTTCCAGCTGGAGCTGCTGTGGGGATGCCTATTTGTACAATGCTCCACCTGGCGGTTAAACAAAGCAGAGCCCCCAAGGGGCACGGTTCAATATAAATAAGCCTCATTGGACTTACTGAGGCCCATAGGGGAAACTGAGGCAGAGATGCAAAGGTGGCACTGCAGTGAGCCATGAGGGGGCACCCCAGGACTGAGGGTCCCCATTAGAGGTTCCCATAGCTGCAGACCCTGCAGCAGCTACCACTGCTACCCCGCAAACAGTATTTTTATTTACAGTAGAGCTTATGGTTAAGACATCTGGAGCAACTTCCTCTTTTGGTGTATTCCCTGCCTGCGCTCCCTCTGCCGGCAGGTCTTCGAATCCCACTGCAGAGAGCAGCATGGGTGTAACGCGTTCAAAGTGCCAGGGAAGCGATTAGACACATGACCTAACAGCACTCGGGGCCCTTTCCCACCTTGGGTCTGAGCGGTGTCATTCTCCTGGCATGCTCCGCGTCCATTCCCACCACAGAGGGAGAAGCCAAGACAGGGAAGCAAGGGGCTGCCTGCCAGACGTGCTGAGGCAGCCGCAATGGGAAGGACAGGCCCCCAGGGACTGCCCATGGAGGGAGGCCCCAGCACTGGGGCTCAGAACCAAGCAGGGGTGAAAGCAAGGTGGCACGGCGGACTGGTAAAAGTGGCCACCTGTGGCAGCGCTTTAATGTCGTTGCCCCTTTTGCGCTGGGGGAGCCAAAAAAAAAGAGCAGCTGCCCCCAGGGCCAGTGATTTTAAAGGGCCAGGATCTCTGGCCATTGCTGCTGCTACCATGGAGCCCCGGGCACTTTTAAATCACCGCTGGAGCCCCAGGCGGTGCGGGCCAGGTAGCACGGATGGGCGATGCTAACCCCACCCTGCCCCCTTCCGCCTGATACCAGACCCCTTCCCGGGGGTGGAGGCGAGCCAGCCCCCGTACCGGTAAGAGTTCAATTTTACTTTCACCCCTGGAACCAAGTCCCTCTTTCCGCGACTGCACTCAGTCCATGCTGCTTGCTTGAGGCCCAGCAGCCCGGACCCCAGCGTAGTGAGCGATCACTCCTGTTCACCGAGTGGCCTTCAGCCAGCTGCACCAAAGAACAAATCACATCTCATCAGGATCAGTACTTGCCCATGTAAGGAAACTCTGCAGGCTACATTAGCAGGGGGAGAACTGTAACCACACACAAGTCTGAAATGCAGCCAACGCTGGGAGGAAGAAAGCCACCCTTCTGGGCCAGTTATAGTAGGGCAGGAAGCTGTCCAGAGCGGTGATGCGGAAAGACTTTGGGAGAGCAGGTAGAGAACAAGAAGTGCATTAGCCCATGGCGTGTTACTAAAGCAGCCGGGGACGATGCCACGGCCCATTCCTTGCAGAGCACCCCACAAAGGGAACCGAGAACATCCACTGACTGAGCCCTTCAGGGCTGGAGCTCTGCTCTCAGGAGCACTCAACCTGAATCCCAGTACTCCCTGCTGAGTCAGTGCAGGAAGGTAACTTCCCAGCAGGTGGGCAAGGCGTATCAGATCAGTGGGTGGAGCCCCCACAGTGAAGCATCCCTCGGCCCTCCACAGCACAGCAGAACCAGAGGAAATACTTGTAAGACAAACAAGCTCTTTGTGTATCCCCCTCATCTGAGTGCTGAATCCCAGGGCCAGGCACCGCCTCAACGCAGCAGGGCACAGTGGGAGTGGGACCCCAGCACAGTAGCATCGTCTAGAGAGACTGTGGGGCGCTGGTTTTCAGTGCTGCTGAGCACCCACAGCTCCCCTTGGGGTCGTGGATGGTCAGCTATTGGACCCCTCTCTCCAGACCAGCTACCTGGGAGCATTCGCTGATGGCAGCAGGAAAACCCTCCCCACCTTGGCGCAGTTCCGGAGATATTGACTCAGGAAATCAAGAGGGCGGCTGCTAATCCAGGATCACTTTTGTTTATTGAGGTTTGTACAGGGGGTGGGGGGAAAGGGGGTAAGGCAAGGCTGTAGGTGCAGCTGCCAAGACCAAAGCTACAGCCCACCTCCCTCCCCACAGGACTCAGCCCCCTTCAATACCCTCCCCCAGGCAGAACAAACTCCCCATGGAGCCACCTTGCAGCGGGCCCTGAAGGCTGACACACACACAGGCCACCCTGGATGGGGACAGTTATCGCAGCGTGAAGAGCCCCCTCACGGAAAACGCTGTTGCCGGCCCTCTCAAACTGAGGAGAATCCAGCTCAGGCCCCGCGGCCACTGGCAACCCAGCACAAGGTGCCCTCCCCTACAGGAAGCGCCCAGACTGTTGTGGGCTCCATCGGTCACCCCAACCCCTTAAATATCACCGATCAACTTCAGCAGGAGGCCAGGCCGGGGAACACTGCAGCTACTAAAGCTTATGCTCAAATAAATTGGTTAGTCTCTAAGGTGTCACAAGTCCTCCTTTTCTTTTTGCCCTCCACCAGCCCCTCTTGCCTATTTTAAGGACAGCAGCAGGTGGCATAGGCTAAGGGCCCTCCTGGAAAGGCTCTGAATGGGAGGGGGGGGGTGGTCTAACCCCAGAGGGGCAGCGTCACAGTAGACCCTCACCGAGAAGAGGCTCAAAGGTGGCCACTCACCATGTGCAAAGGGCTTTAAGAACCACAGATGCTGGCCATGCCCTCCAGAAAGAGCAGGGGCCTTCCCCAATTCTCATCCAACACTATGGAGAAGGTTATGACTAAGCCAGGTGCTTTAAGCAGGGACCTCCCACACCTCAGAGGATCCCCTGGCCGAGGTCACTCCTCCTGGCATCTCACTCACTAGACAGATCCAGGGCCAGCCTGATTGATGACGGTTCCTGCTCTCTCCTTGGCAGACATCTGCAGCTTTGACCAGCAACAGGGTGATCTTAACTCACTGAACAGGAAAGACCAACTTTCCCCCGCTGCTCCAGGCGGCCACCACCAGGCAGGCCAGGACCAGCGCTCCCTCTCACTTTTTGTGTCCATGTGCAGAATTCATTTTGTTTTGTGCACCACTTCCTGTGGGGGGACCGGGACTGAGGGGTCTGGAGTGTGGGAGGGCGCTCAGGGCTGGGGCAGAGGGTTGGGGGCACAAGGGCTCTGGCTAGGGGTGCAGGAGGGGGCTCAGGGCTGGGAATGAGGGGTTTGGTGTGCAGGAGGGGGCTCAGGGCTGGAGCCAAGGATGAGAGGTTTGGGTGCAGGCTGTCCCAGGGCTGCGGCGGGGAAAGAGGATTCCCCACTCCCCTCACTGCAGCAGCTCGGGGACAGGCTGCTCTCCCCGCTGGCAGCTCTGTCGGGGCTGGTGGGCGGGGGGGGCGGTGGCTCCTCTCCCTGGCAGCTCCAGTGGGCCTGGGCCAGGGTTCCTCTCCCCTGGCGGAGGCAAGTCCAGGGCAGGTCCACGCTGGAGCCTGCAGGGAGGGGCACCTCTCCCCGCCGTGGCACGTCTGCACTGGGGGAAAGAGACATCTCCCCGCCGCAGCCCTGAGCGGGGCTTAACTGGCAGCTGTGCAGCGGAGACGGAGCTGAAGCCAGGATGCCACAGCCTCTCAATGCTGCTCTGGCAACAGGTCAGAGGGGCTGCTACAGCAGGAACAGCTGGTGCTCAGCGGGTGTTCCATCTTCCAGGGGTTGTAGATGACATCAGGTAATCCCCACAACTCCCCAGAAAGGCACTGTTATCCCCAGTGGTTCAGAAAGGGAAACTGAGGCACACTAAGAGGCCTGCCCACAGCCAGCCATGTAGGTGGGATTAAAATTCAGAGGTTCCTGGCTCCTCACCCCAGATCTATACCAGTGTGAGGGAGGTGCTGCCCCCACAACATCGCCCCCCTCAGGAAGCAAGAGACAGGTGATCAAAGGCAGATCTCCTGGACTGCAGTGCAGAGACCTAGCACCAGCTCAAGCTTCTCAGCAAGCGGCCTGTCGAATATCTTCCTCAAGGGAAGGGGCAAGCCTAATTACTTCAAGTGGAGGGAACAATTTCCCACTAGATCCCAACTAACCTAGGACCTGGGGCCCAACTGATCTTTGCCATCTCTAACCTGCCCCATCTCTTTCTGGAGCAGGGGTTCTCACAACAAATGCTCTGCGGGCCTCCGAGTGCAGCTCCGATTGCTCTTGCTGATGGCCACTCTGACAATTTTTCCTAAAATACTTAATTAACTTTAGGAAAAACATGAACATACATACGTCCCAGTCATTGTACATTTATTTAAGAGGGGTTTTTCCCCCTCCTTCTTCAGACTCAATAATAAAAATAATGCAGAGCTGCCTCTATCCTTTACTGGAGCTGAACACAATAGACCACTGATAAGGTGCTTGGTGCGTTCTTTTCTTTTTTGTTGTTGGGACTGTGCTTTTTTGGTAAAAGGTGGATGTTGGTACAACAATTTGGAACCACATTTAAAAATGCTTTTACATAATAAACTTCCAGATAATAATGAAAAAAAATCTGCAAGTGTGTCCAAAATTTCTCTTTCACGGACTGCCGCCCCCCCCAAAAAGCAACCCAATCTAGCACTAATCATAGTAACAAACGATCCTGTTATATTATGCTTTACCAATATAGGGTGATAAACCCCAGAACTTTAATTTCATTAATACAGCCATTGTGTGGATCAGACTACCTGCAAAAGTTCAGGGGCTCTTGGAATGGAAAGTCTGCAGGATCTCGGGTCTCCTGTTAAACTAGAAGGGAAGCTTCCAGATTAGCATCAGTGAGGCCGTTTTGGTACTTGCTCTTCAGACAATGGAGTGCACTAAATGCCCTCTCACACAGCACAGTACTTGAAAACAGGGACAAGAAAAGCAAAGCAACTTTAGCTAGAGGCTTGTAGGCATCCTCAGACAGGTACACTTTGATCCAGAACTGCTGCACTGTAACACCGGGCTGACTGAAGTAGGTTTTCATTCTTGCATTATTACGCATGTGCACCATGAGATGCTGGAGATTCCTTAAATCCAAGGAGGCAAAGGAAGCTAATCTGTCTTGCAAGGCCGTTAGTTTGTCTGCAGCCAAAAACCCCAAATGGGAATTGCTGAATGGGTCTGTCACAAAAGTGTACTGATGGAAAAAGTTTCCCTCGCTGAAACAATTTTCAAGATCTTCCAAGATGATATGCAGGTATTTGGTTACAGCTAAGCCGACCTTTCGCTGCACGCTCTCATCCTGACAGCTGAGAAACCCACTAAGCTCAGAAAAACAGAAAAGTCCCGTTTCTCTTGTAGCTGCTGGATGATGTCAGTGACGGTCATTTGGAATGTATGAATTACTTCAATGCGGTCAAATATTGTTAGCTGAGGTACCTGAAGCTCCAGGTTCAAGGAAGCAAGCTTTGGTGAAAACTCTTGCAAAAAGAGCAAACAACCATGTACTCCTGGATGCTTTTGGGACAGTCGCGGCAAAACTGTGTTCAAAACCTCAATGAGCTCTCCCCAGAGCTCAAACAGCCACTGTACACTGCCATTCAAACTAAGCCAATGGACCAGGTTGTAATTCAGCAGCACCTTGTGCGTCTCAGAGTCTGTTTCACACAGCGTTGCGAATCTCTCTTTATGGACACGGCTGACGTTCACAGCACTCATACACTTTTCCACTACGGATTCAACCTCATCCATACTTTCCACTGAAGCCTTGCTGGCAAGTACTTCTTGGTGGGCAAACCAGGGAAACAGAAAAAGTTTCTGAGGGCAGCTTTCTTGGAAGTAGTTCAACACCTCTGCTTGAGCACCTTGCATAACTGCTGCCACGTCAGCTGCCAAGCCGCACAGATTGTCGAATCTAACCCAGCACTCCTGCAATCTCCCCTGAACACACTGAAAAACCTGTTTGCCAGTTGGCCTATCAGTGAGGCTCACCTGACATAAAACGCCTTCGGTAAAACAACAGTGAGCACAGTCAAAAAAGTGAACGCATACGATTATCTTGGGATTCTTCACGACGTCAGGGGTCTCAACCAAGCACAGGCTGTAGAAAGGGCTCACTGAGACTTTCGCAGCTATTTCGTTTTGTAGAAAGTTCGCTAGATCTCTTGTGCTTCTCTGTAACATGTCGTTGCTCAGTGGTAGCTCTCTGAAAAGCGTATTTTCTGGTTGAACGGCCAGAACAATTTTCTTCACGAGTTCTCCGTTGTCGAAAGATTTCCTTGCTTGTCCCAAAAGTAGTGCCACTTTAAAAGTAGTCACGTCTATCTGATCCACTTTCTTCAGAAAATCTCTGGGCCGTCGCTGTTGTCTTTCGAGCTCGGTTTTTGCATCATTTAACAGCTTGCGCCTCTGAAACTCACCATGATAATTCTGTTCAACTTCCCCTGCATGAGCGTTACAGTGACGTTGCATCGCGTACATTTTAATTTGATGAATTTCTTTCTTACAAACAGCACACACTGCAACTTGCTCAGAAATGGAATTGGATGGCTTCAGAAACACAAGAAACCATGTTTCCCACTGCACCTGAAATTTTCAATTTTCTTCCTTCCATGTTCTGCTTTTCTTTGCAGCAGGTTGTGCCTCTGGGACCATCTCTGCATCACATTCAGGGGCATTTTCTGGCACTGATTGTTGGATATCAGGAAGGTTTTCAATTTGCATTTTTAACTCTTTCGCCATTTGCCACAAACAACCTCAACCTACCCAAACACCTCGCAGTGATCTTGCCGACGAGGACGCTGGTCAATAGCTGCTTATGGAGCTACAGTAGTGCGAGATGTAAACATAGTGATTAGCCAATAAATATGCTTTGTTACTTGAAAGAAAACCACCCCATGTAGTTCAGTGCTCCCTGCACTGTACTGTAATATTTAGAAGGGCATGAGTGTACTTTATGGCATTCACAAGGCAACTTTAATACTTAACATCTCAGTGATTGTTGGGGCTCTTTGGAGGCTGTCATGGCTGCAAAAAAATCCCTGGTGGCCACATTTGAGAAATGGTGTTTTAGAGGATCCTTTCACAAGGAGCCATCATCTAAGGGTTATAACTCCATCAGACAGACTCAATCCGCAGCTTTACAAGCACTCTAAAGAATATCACCCTCCCTTTGCTTTAGGATCTCCACGCTCCTGTGCGCCGGCCTAGGAGTGTCTGAAATTTCTATAACCTCACTCCGAAGGGGGAGCAGAACAAGGCCTCAAACCATCTCAGGTCTGCTCTTGCAAGCTCTACAGGAATGAGCAGGGTCACAATGCAGACCCAGCCATGCTGGAAGGCTTGCGGGAAAGAACTTAACCTGTCATGCACACAATAGATCCTCTTATTCAAGGAAAACAGCACCATTTAACAATAGAAACAGATGCCGTGGCAAGTGGCATCAGCCAGCCATACACTCTCACAAGCGGATATATTTATTCATATGGACATTGGTACAGATCAGTGCATACATAACTAAGGCTGCAGTCTCGTGATTCCTACTTCTATTGATCAACAGCGTTTATGCTGCATCATCTGAACCCCAAAGACTCAAACATGGGTGTGAATTTTATACAGGGACTACGAGCAGCACTGACATGCAGCAGCTAATTTCCATCAGCAATACAATACTTTGGGGGAAGAATAACTTCATTGAAATTACAGGCAGAGTTACTTTGTGCCTTCCCAGAATTCCCCATGGTGGAATTTGGCCAGCACACTGGGGTTATCACGTACTCCTGAGGGGAGTGCCATAATGGAACCCGTTACTGTATTGTAACCGGTCAAAGCCTTAGATCCACATTTTATATGCAGCAAAGTATCACTCAGTCTGTGGGGCACTGTTCAAAACCAATTCAAGAGTTCTGACTGAGCTGACGCCATTCTGGGGTTTCTTTTGGACATCTCCCGTCCAGCTACAGTCCAACCCAGCTATGCTTAACTTGTAAGATGCAGAGATCAGACTTTGACAGTCTGACCAAAGACAATGTGCTGAATAGAAATGCCAGCACCAAACACAATGGCTGGATTTTAGGCCTACTCCTTGCATGGCCTTGCCCTGTTTTCTGGCAGGTATCAACATGCAAGGCTCTGTTTTGTTCAGGGGAATCCAGCTCCCACAGATGGCCCCATCTCTGCTCATCGAGCTCCAAGGGTTTCTTTTTGTTTTTTTAAAGTGGGTGTTGGGTTTGGGACACTCTGGTTTCTCCAAGGCAGGTCTGGGAATAGGGTTGGGGTGTGGAGAAGAACAGACATTTCAGCCCAGAACTATTCTGGTTTTTAGCTTACCTAATAATTCCACTTTCCATAGCATGAGCACTTCCATGTGACCAGCACAGAGACAGGGAAGCCACAAGCTGCAGGCAGGAAGACAAGATATGGTAACACCGGAAATGCAGCTTTAGAAATGGAAATGTATTAAGTGTGAATGTGGAGCAAAAAATAACCAGCGCAAGGTCCATCCTGTGAATCCTAACACAATAACCCAGAATGAAAGGGTTATGTGAGACTAAAGGAGGGCTTAGAACTATGGAATAAACATTGCTCATGCCTCACGGCTTTTCATACAACTTATGCTCACAGATCCTTAATGGGTTGGGAAGAAACCGGGAAGCCAGGTTAAGGGCTTGTTTTGCATATTTTAGGGAGAGGTAGTCAATAGGTGGACCACAGGTCAAATCTGGACAGCCAGACACTTTTGAACAGACCCAAAAATATTTCTATTTACTGGTGGTGGTGTGTAGTTGCTGCTGGGATTGTTTTGTTGTTTATTACTTTCCTCTGGAGTCTAGACATTGACCAAGAATTTTGACAAAAATAATTAGCTACCCCTGTTTTAGGCTCTGTGTGGTTCTGCCTTGATGCGATTTGGACTCCTGATTCAGCCTGTCTGAAATTTCTATAACCTCACTCTGAAAAGGAGCAGAGCGAGGCCTCAAACCATCTCAGGGCTGCTCTCGCAAGCACTACAGGAACGAACAGGGTCACCGCAGACCCAGCCATGCTGGAAGGCTTGCTCATGTGGGGCAGTCAAAGGAACTGGGGAAGACTGATCTGGCAGGTTTAATTTCTTTGATGCAGTTCAAACCCACAGAAATTTTTACCTTTCTAGCTCAGCAGCATTGTGCACTCCTCAGGCCCAGCCACTCCAACCACGGACTGGAGATCATTTCTACAGGCAGGAAAATGAGAAGAGAAAAAAAACAATCAGATTATTTAGTGGAAGACTATGGAGAATCTACTTAACCAGACAGGTCAGTCATAGGATGCTTCTGGGATATTTATACCCATGTCATCTCAAAGTGTTTTATAAGCCACACATGCCTCACTCACTCCTAAGGCAGGCAGCCACCCTAAAGCGAGTGAGACTATGGAACAGGCAACAGTAGAATCAGAGCAGCCCCGACCTGTTACCAGGAGAGGGTTAGTTCTGTGGCACTGTCTGAAGGAGGCACACATTAACCTGTACAGAGATCAGCTGACCTGCCTGAGAGTAGGGAGCGGAACCCGCTCTGCTGGGATTTGCACAGTAACAGCTGAAGTCTGACGCTTAGAACATGATCCCGCCCCTTGAGGACATGCCAAGCGGTCAAAGTCTCAGATCCACATTTTATATGCTGCAAAGCTTCATTCTGCGGCACTGTTTAAAACCTACTGAAGAGTTCTGACTGAGCTGACACCATTCTGGGGTTTCTTTTGGACATCTCCCATCCAGCCACAGTCCAACCCAGCCATGTTAACTTGTAAGATGCAGAGATCAGACTTTGACAGCCTGGCCAAAGACAACGTGCTGAACAGAAATACCAGCACCAAACGACAGCTGGATTTAGGCCCACTCCTTGCACTGCCTTGCCCTTTTTTTCTGGCAGGTATCAACGTGCAAGGCTCTGTTTTGTTCAGGGGAGTACAGCTCCATCTCTGCTCATCAAGCTCCAAGGGTTTGTTTAGGTTCTTTTAAAGTGGGTGTTGCGTTTGCGACACTCTGGTTTCTCCAAGACAGGTCTGGGAATGGGGGTGAGGAGAGAAGATCAGACATTTCAGCCCAGAACTATTTTGGTTTTTAGCTTACGTACCAATTCCACTTTCCAAAGCATGAGCGGTTCCATGTGACCAGCGCAGAGACAGGGAAGCCACAAGCTGCAGGCAGGAAGACAAGATGTGGTAACACCATAAATGCAACTTTAGACATGGAAATTTATTATATGTTATTGTGCAGCAAAAAATTACGAGTGCAAGAATCTGTCCTACAAATCCTCACACAATAATCCAGATTGAAAGTGGCTGCAGGAGACTAAAGGAGGGCACAGAACAGGTTTTGCTATGGAATGTTGGGAATCATTAAGAAAAGGACAGATAATAAGACAGAAAATATCATACTGCTGCTTTATAAATCCATGGCACGCCCACACCTGCAATACTGCGTGCTGACGCGGTTCCCCCAACTCAAACAAGTTATAGTGGACTCGGAAAAGGTCCAGAAAAGGGCAACAAAAATTATTAGGGGTCCGGAACGGCTGCCTTATGAGGAGAGATTAATAAAACTGGGACTTTTCAGCTTGGAAAAGAGACGACTAAGGGGGGATATGATAGAGGTCTATAAAATCATGACTGGTGTGAAGAAAGTAAAGAAGGAAGTGTTATTTACTCCTTCCCATACCACAAGAACTGGGGGCCACTGAATGAAATTAATAGGCAGCAGGTTTAGAACAAACAAAAGGAAGTATTTCTTCATACAACGCACAGTCAACCCATGGAACTCTTTGCCAGAGGACGTAGTGAAGGCTAAGACTATAACAGGGTTCAGAAAAGTATCAGAGGGGTACTTGTGTTAGTCTGTATCCACAAAAACAATGAGGAGTCCGGTGGCACCTCAAAGACTAACAGATTTACTTGGGCATAAGCTTTTGTGGGTAAAACCCCCCCCACTTATTCAGATGCATGGAGTAAAAATTACAGATACAGGCATAAATATACTGGCACACGAAGAGAATGGAGTTAAGTTGACAAGGTCAATTCAGTCAGAGTGGATGTGGTAGACTGAACTGGCCTTGTCAACACTGGTTCTCCGTTTGTAAGGTAACTCCCTTCTCTGACCTAAGTATGACCATCCTTATGCAATAAACATTGTTCATGCCTCACGGCTTTTCACACTACCTTATGCTCACAGATCACCGGGTGAGGCAGACACTGGGAGGCCAGGTTAAGGGCTGGTCATGCATGTTTAAGGCTCTGTGTGGTTCTGCCTTCATGCGATTTGGACTCCTGATTCGGCCTGTCTGAAATTTCTATAACCTCACTCTGAAAAGGAGCAGAGTGAGGCCTCAAACCATCTCAGGCTGCTCTCGCAAGCACTACAGGAATGAACAGAGTCACCACAGACCCAGCCATGCTGGAAGGCTTGCTCACATGGGGCAGTCAAAGGAACTGGGGAAGACTGATCTGGCAGGTTTAATTTCTTTGATGCAGTTCAAACCCACAGAAATTTTTACCTTTCTAGCTCAGCAGCATTGTGCACTCCTCAGACCCAGCCACTCCAACCATGGACTGGAGATCATTTCTACAGGCAGGAAAATGAGAAGAGAAAAAAAAATCAGATTATTTAGCGGAAGATGATGGAGAATCTACTTAACCAGGCAGGTTTCAGAGTAGCAGCTGTGTTAGTCTGTATTCGCAAAAAGAAAAGGAGTACTTGTGGCACCTTAGAGACTAACCAATTTATTTCAGCATAAGCTTTTGTGAGCTACAGCATCCGATTCAGCTGCAGCTGAATGAATCCGATGAAGCGAGCTGTAGCTCACAAAAGCTTATGCTGAAATAAATTGGTTAGTCTCTAAGATGCCACAAGTACTCCTTTTCTTTTAACCAGGCAGGTCGGTCATAGGATGCTTCTGAGATATTTATACCCGTGTCGACTCAAAGTCTTTTACAAACCACTCATGCATCACTCACTTCTAAGGCAGGCAGCCACCCTAAAGCGAGTGAGACTATGGAGCAGGCAACAGTGGAATCAGGGCTGCCCCAGCCTGTTACCAGGAGAGGGTTAGTTCTGTGGCACTGTCTGAAGGAGGCACACATTAACCTGCACAGAGATCAGCTGATCTGCCTGGAGAATAGGGAGCGGAACCGCTCTGCTGGGATTTGCATCGTGATCGCTGAAGCCTGATGCTTAGACCACGATCCCCCCAGGCTGGGCGATGCCTTTGAGTGAGACTATCCCTTATACAGCAGCAAATAGGGCGTGAGGCCCATACAGCTCACGGGCCACGCTGCTCACGGCGGCTGGGGCACCGATCCGAGCCACCCGCTGCCCCAGATCCCCCCGCGGGTCCCTCGCCAGCCCCGTGCCCGGGGCCCCCGGCGCAGCAAGGTCCATGCTGCACAGCCCAGGGCGTGCCCACCCGGAAGGAAGGGTCAGACCCCGCGGAGACGGGCGCGCTGCCCTGCCAGGGGTGCCCTCACCGGCAGCAGCACACGTGCAGCCGCCTCTCCAAGACTACAGCTCCCGACATGCACCGCGCCCCCAGCTGCAGCGACAGCAGGGCTCAGTACGGAACGCTGTCTCCTGGGACTTGTAGTCCCCATATAGCCCCGGGGGTGGGGGGGGTGGCACCGAATCTTCTCTCACCTCCACGTGGGGCTGAACCCCGGGCACAGCCCCCGACTTCCCCACCACCAACGCAGCACAGCGGGCGGCCACAGCCTGCGCCCGCCCGGGGCTCCCAGGGCAGCGCAGGCCCCGGATGGAGGCGGATTAGAAACTCACCAGCGCCGCCGCCGCAGCCGCGACGCCCGACCTCGGCCGCCATGTCTTCTGCGTCTGCGCACTAGTCTCCCCGGCGCGTGTGTCGGCTCATCAGCGCGTCCCTCCCCCAACTCCGCCCCCCCAACTTCCTTTGCGGGGCGATGGTGTCACCTAGCGGCGGGGAGGAGGTAGGGCTCGGGCGAGCAGCGAGGCACATAATTGATGCACCTAGTAGACTGGGACTGGCTAGGTCACTACAAAAAATAAGTATTGTGCTGGAAATCACTTTAGATAAGCTATTACCAGCAGGACAGTGGGGTGGGAATAGGTATTGTTTCATATTCTCTGTGTATATATAAAGCCTGCTGCAGTTTCCACAATATGCATCTGAGGAAGTGAGCTGTAGCTCACGAAAGCTTATGCTCTAATAAATTGGTTAGTCTCTAAGGTGCCACAAGTCCTCCTTTTCTTTTTGCGAATACAGACTAACACGGCTGTTACTCTGAAACCTACAAAAAATAATTTTCCCTCTGTTGATACTCACCCCTTCTTGTCAACTGCTGGGAATGGGCCACATCCACCCTAACTGAATTGGCCTCGTTAGCACTGACACCCCCCGCCCGCCACGCACAGTGGTGAAGTTAGGCACCTGACCTGTGCAACTTTTTGCAGGTTTGTGGCTGAATCCTATAGGGTGGCTTGGGTTAAGAAAGAACTAGAAGTTAGGTTTTGAGGTCTAAGTTAGCCCAAGCGTGCAGGGGTATGCGAAACTGAAGTTGCTAGTGTGAGAAAAGTTAAAGATAAATTGGGGACAGAGTGTTATGGGAAAGTAAGAGTTAGCAAAACCATGATCCAGGGTTATGTTACCATTTTGTTTTGGTTATAACTGAGTTAAACAAGGTATTTAATCAGTATTTTTGAGAATTGTGAATGTTTCATTAAAATATCTATATTGATAGTATGGGAAGGACATTGGTGCAGATGTTAATTTAAATAATGTGTAATGTAAAGAGCCAATAAGAAGGCGGCAGAAATATAATGATGGTAAAGGGCAGTTTAATGTTAATTAATATTATAATAAAGTATAAAAGGAGTAGTTTTGCTAAATTTCAGGAGAGCTTCAATGAACATGCAAAGGGTATTGTTAAGTTCCTGGATATGGCTGTACATCATTCTGTTGTCAGTGGACGGATCACTCATTGATACAACATTTCATCTTTGAGTGTGAGTATAATCATAGTACTGTGTAAGTAGTAATTGCGTGCTTGCTTAATTAATTATTTTTCTTTTTTATAAACTTTGATTGTATCATTCAAAGTGTCGCCTGGTGGTCCTCTATTAAATAAATGTTCTGTAACCAAACTAGAAGCTTAAACCTGAAAACTGTTAGGTTTTATTACACTCTTATCTTTATCAACTTAATCCAGCATTTCAATGTACAGGTTACAAGAGGTCTACAAACCACCTAAGATAGCAAACAGCTACAAAGCTCTGTTTTTTGCCCCTTATACAATATTGCCAAACTTAAGTGAACAAAAATCATGACACTGGTTTGCAAATTGTGAGATTGGCTTAAAATCATGATTTTTTTAACAATGAGGTGTCTTTGGTTTTTTGAGCTTTCAGGGTTCATAGTGGCAAGCTTTTATCTGCTAGACTTTTAAAAACAAAAGCTGAAATTCTCCCATAATCACATGCCATCGAATATCGTAAGACTTGTGATCAAAGTGTGCAAATTGGAAACAGTTCCTATGTGGCTTTGGCTTGGACAGTTGCTGGGCCATGCAACCCATCACATTTACTGAAGGCAAAGGGCAGTACTCCTGTAAACTAACTACCCGGGGTCACAGGGTGGCTGGCTCTGTAATAGGAGCTGGGCCCAGCCTCACCTTGAGAGACAAACTGCCTCTCAGCTGAGACTGAGATCAGTGAGAGAGCAGGTGATTCTAAAAGCCAGCAAGTGGCTCAGTTGGAGAAAGAGATGCAAGGAGGGGGAAGGCTCCTGCAGGAGACCATGGACAGGGAGGATGTGGGGATGTGGACAGCTGGAGCAGGGTGATTCAGGTGAGCAGCCAGTAAAGTAGCTGCCTGTAGGGAATTAATTTGCAAACTGGATACAATTAACTTAGGCTTGAATAAAGACTGGGAATGGATGTGTCATTACACAAAGTAAAACTATTTCTCCTTGTTTCTTTCCCCTCCTACTGTTCTGGTAAAGTGCTGGAAATGGCCCACCTTGATTATCACTAGGAAAGGTCCGTCCCCTCCTGCTGGTAATAGCTCACCTTAAGTGATCACTCTCGTTACAGTAAAAAGAAAAGGAGTACTTGTGGCACCTTAGAGACTAACCAATTTATTAGAGCATAAGCTGTAGCTCACGAAAGCTTATGCTCTAATAAATTGGTTAGTCTCTAAGGTGCCACAAGTACTCCTTTTCTTTTTGCGAATACAGACTAACACGGCTGTTACTCTGAAACCTCTCGTTACAGTGTGTATGGTAACACCCATTGTTTCATGTTCTCTGTGTATTTAAATCTCCCCACTGTATTTCCCACGGCATGCATCCGATGAAGTGAGCTGTAGCTCACGAAAGCTATGCTCAAATAAATTGGTTAGTCTCTAAGGTGCCACAAATCTTCCTGTTCTTTTTTAGAGATCCTTGGGGCAGGGATGCAAGGGGGGGTACTGATGGGCTGCCCTAGTTTTCTGGGGCAGGTATAAAGCTGATGTGCTGAGCCAAGGGCCTGGCTCAGACTCTGGGTTGGCGTTGCGCTGGGCTAGGCCGGGGACCCACGCCCTGCTCTCTGGCTGCAGGCCACCGCACCAGCCCGCAGAGCTGAGCCTGCTCCTCGCGCCCCTGCGGCTTTACCCAGCCCCCTGGATTCTGTGGGGCCAGGCTAAGGGGCTGCAGCCAGGGGGGGGCGGGGGGGCACTGAAGCAGCAGCTTGGGGGGTCTGGATGGGAGTCAGGGGAGAAGGGCCCAGCCCCCAGGTGGGGGGATGGGTGAAGGGCTACGCTAGGCATGGAGGAGGCAGGGCAGGGGTGGGTGTGTGTGTTGGGGGGTGTCAGCCACAACAGCCGCCCCTGCGGGGGCGGGGAGGAGTGAGGATATAGCGCATGCGCATCTCTGTTGACTCCCTCCCTCTCGACGCTCCGCACATGCGCTGTCCCCCCCCCCTTCCTTTCTGGGAGGACTGACGTCAGCCCTCCGGCCGCAGGGAGGGGAGCGCCGGCCCCGCGCTGAGCACGCCGGGAAGTCGACGCCCAAGATGGCGGCAGGATTGAAAAGTTGTTGCCGCGGCTGCTGAGTCGGCGGCGGTGGCGGCCGGGGCTGGCGGGAGGGAGCGCGGCTGGCGGGGCGCGGGCCGTCCATGGCCGCCCGGTGAGGGGGCGCTCGGCCGGCCGCCGACGGGGCGGGGATGCCCCCGGGGGGCCGGGGCCGCAGGAGGCAGCAGGAGCCCGGGGCCGCCCCCCGCCTGAGACATGGAGGATGAGGGCAAGAAGGGCAAGAAGGTGAGAGCGGGGCCGGGCCGGGCCGCGACCCTCCCCCAGGCCGCTCTAGCCACCCGTCCCGGGCCGCGTCCCCTGCTCCCCGGGGGCTGTGCCCAGGTCCGGAGCCCCCAGGCTGCGCTGACGCTTCCTCCTGGGCTGTGGCTGGACCCGCCCTGGCCCTGTCGCCGGCCCCCGCGCAACCCAGAATGGAGGGGCCGACACTGCTGCCCCTCCCCCTAAGCTGTGATCTCCTCCACGGCGGCGCCCCCCCCCCGGGGGCTCTGACTCGGCCGCCCTCTGCCCCATGGCGGCTGTATTCCCTCCTCTCCCCAGGCTGGCGCTGTCCTCCCGTATCTCGGGTCTGCTAACCCTCCCCTGACGCTGCCCAACGTTATCCCAAGGCTGCTGTATCCTCCCTCTCCCTAGCCTGAGGCTGCCCCCCCTACCCACCCAGCCCTGCTCCTGTACCTTTCCCCTCCCCATCACTGCCCCTGAGGCAGCAGGGATTAGTGCCTCTCGTGGAGGGTGCACTTCCTTTCTCTCTCTCTCTCTCCCCCTTAGTCTCTCCAGGCTGTCCCCCCCTTTCTCCAGTGCATGAAGCCTATTTCTCACTGCCCTCATATACCCCAGGCTGCTCTCAAGCCCGATCTGGCCCTGGCCAGGCTTGCTCCATGGCTGCACTCCCAGCTGGGGCCCTATGAATGACCCACTGGTGGGGATGAGTGACCTAAAGCCCCCCAAACTTGTTCTTGCAAAATGGAAAGAGCTAAAAATCTTCCTTTAAATGAACCTTGCTTGTGGGAGTCTGTCTCCCAGGTGAATGGGACTTGTACAGATGCTTGGACAGAACAAAGCAACAAGTGGATACATAGCAAAATCACAGCTAAGAGCTGTCACATGCCTGCAATGGAAGTAATCTGTGATGGCACAGGAGACTGCATGGGACCCTTACCTGTTTAGATTACAATACCTTATATGTGGCTGAAATGCCATGTGAATGTTACACCTTTCTAATGGGGGGTGTGTGTGTGGTGGTTTTTTTCTTTCCCTGTGAAGTGCCTTATGCTCTTGAGACTGGTACTTCCCAAGAGTATGGTGCTAGCTAACACTTGCAATTAATAATTTTCCTAATTGGATTTAATGAAAGAGCTGGAAACTATGCCACTATTCTTGCAAGTCTGTATGTTTGAGTTAATGAGGTAGATTGACCTAATTATTGTAAATACCCAATTCAGCATTTTCATAAAACCATGACTGCTCATAGAGGGCCTTGTCTATGTAGTAGTTTTAGAAGGGTCTTCTTTAGAATACAGCATTAGATTTGTACTATGACTTCCATTTTTCATGGTCTCTCTAGATAAAGTCTAGACTCAGACTTGCAGTTCAGTTTCAGAAAAGACATGTTTTCTTTCTGTGTGGCTATAGTGCTCGTGAAAGGTGCCAACTTGAGAGCCCTGGAGAATGCAATCCTCTAGACCAAGTACAGCAGCAGTACAAGTCTCTCCACACTGCTTCACCAATGTCACCAAACACCTAGAGACCACTTCTAAGGGTCAGAGGATAGCTTAGTCTTTGTGCCTCTTTGCTGAAACTGCCAACAGGACAGTCAATTAATGCCAAGATGTCTTAAAACTGTATTATCCTACAAGAGCACTGTACTTCATCTGTGTTGTAACCTGTTACTGTAACTCCCCATACCTTTAAAAAAAAAAAAACGGGGAAAAAAAACTAAGGGTGTAACTCCCACAAAGATAGGGTGGCTGTTTAAGTGAAACCTTAAGCAAACCTAACTTAGCACTGACTTGGGATGGAAAGTCTTGGCTTTTAATGCTGTCAAATTAGCCCAGTGTTTTGGGGTGGGAGGGTGAAAGAGATCAAACTTTACTTGTATTTAGCTATGACACTCTTAGTACCTTTCCCAGACCTGAAGAAGAGCTCTGTGTAAGCTGGAACACTGGTCCAATAAAAGGTATTGCCTTACCCATCTTGTCTCTTTAATACTAGCATATGTGCTGTTCAGAGCAATAGTGAAGACCCTGTTGACCATGGCATCTAAGTGACCAGGAAGAGGGAAACAATTATGCCTCAGGCTTGTGATGTTTTTCCACAGTTATGACAAGTTATTGAGTGTAGATACCTGCAGTAACCATTATTTCAGAAGGTGGCAGCAGAGTTTCCCAATGAAATATGCAGATGCTCCTCATTAGTGACCAGGGTGTTAACGTGTCTAGAAACTAACGTTTCCTGCCAATCTGGAATTCTAAAGTCATTCCAAACTCAAATCAAGTAATATTTCACTTTACATTCTGCACTAATAGGTCATTTCATTCTAATCTAAAAGCATTTTACAAACAAACCTCATGACATCCCTGTAAAATAGAGAGATCTTCCTTTCAGATGGGGAAACTGAGAAACAGGTTAAAGTGACTTGCCAAAGGTCCTACAGAAAGTAAGTGGCAGAGCTGGGAACAGAATCTGAGCCCTGTCTCCTATTTTTGTGCTCCTGCCACTTGATTGCTTTCCCTTTATAGTATTCTATATGTAACATTAATACTCAAAGGCTGAATATAAATTATTTTGAGCTTTTCTCCCCCCCCCCCCCCCAAAAAAAAAAAAAAGCTGTTTAAAGCACAGAGAAAACACCTCAATCTGGTCACTTCTGCACTTGTTAAAACTCTTCTGGTGAAGAGGGAGAGTGAGGAAAACCTTCGCAGAAATAATCCAGGAAATGATCAGTGCTAGCGCAAGACTCTTAATGTTACAAGTCACATGCTGTCTTTCTAAATGGGGGTACTTGTAGTGTCTGGAAATGCTCTTGAGCTGTATTCAGTATTTTAACCCCCCAAGGTAAGGTTATTTCTTTAGAGATCATAGTGTTGGTTAACAAAACTAGTGTTCTGGTCTGTAGGGTGTTGTCCTATGACCATATTGTACCCTTCTGAAGCTACATTCTGTGTGCGTTCCATTGCCTTTTATCAGCTTTACTATTGCAAGGTAGCCACTCAAGCCTAGATACAGTAGCGAGGAACTGAGTAGGATCTTAAGGACAAGAGAGGATGCACTATAAAATCTCATTACAGCATATGAAGCAGCTTTAAAATGCCATAAACTAGGGCCCCTGTAAAGTTGAAATGGTACTAGATGCATATTTGGTTGCTAGAATGGCTTCCTTGACCAGCATAGACAGGCATCTTATGACCTACTACACATCTAGATGGGATTCTCCCCGACAAGAAATTTTAATGACCTTTGCTCCAACATTATGTGGCAATCTGAATTTCTGGGTTTAAACCATTTAAAGTCTGGTTGGACTTTAAATGGTTTAAACCCAGAAATTCAGATTGGTCATTAAAATTTCTTGTTGGGGAGAATCCCATCTGAGTGAAAACAGGCTGTCTTGTAAGCACACAGCATGCAGTTGAAACATCATACTCATATTCGTGGAACAAATGGTACATTTTCAAAATGGAAAGCTTGAAATGCTGTAGAAAAGCTAACACTCCCCAGTTTGACTAGCTAGACCTACAGCTTTTGTTGCTTATTTGCTTTTTTCAACACTTAATTTAATTCTGAATATCATCCACAGCCATCCAAATATGATGGATGTTGAGTTGGTTGCATAAGGGTTCAAATCTTGTAAAAAGCTGACACTTGAATGCAACTATCTTGTCTTGAGTGACTTCACAATCTTCCACCATTTGGATGGCAACAAAATGTGACAACCTCCTTGGCGAACAGATTTGGGTAGATATCTGGATCTCCAGTTAAATGCTAGGAGAAGGGATGACCTCAGGCTTGGATTCCAGCAGCTATGTTTCAATGGCCTCTTTCTATTTTGGGCTCATCAGATTATCTTTGTGTTTAGGATCATAGGAGCAACTGGAAGAAAGGTTCTGTTGCTCCTCTCCTGTCCTTGTGGTGGTCCAGTTCTTACTAGGTCGATCTAGATTTTACCAATACCGCAGCAAGTGTTACCAGCCTGTACTCCATTAAGTCTGTTTGAACCCTTCAGTTGCTTTTACAAACTTCTCTGCAGAGCCCCTCATGCTGAATGTGTGCTGTATTTTGATCAGTCCTCAGTGCAAATATTGATACTTATGGAAGCTTTGAGGATGGAAATGTAGATACTCTGAGAATTCTATAGTCCTTGGGAAGTTCAGGCATCAGTTCTCTTCAGTCCCACAGCAGGTAAGCTCCTGAACTTCCAAAACATGCATTAAAACTGTTCGGTGGTATTATTTAACCCTTCTTGGAAAAATGGCTGAGAACCTGTCTCATGCTCAGGATGATTTCACCTGAGAAGTTTTGTTTGAGTAAATTTAAAGACCTTGTGATATGCTCACATCTTCAGAAACTGACACTTTGTAGTTTTGTTTGCTGCTGGAGAAGCAATAGTACAAAATGGGAATGTTTCCTCTCCCCATGTATGTGCTTGTAACATTAACTGTTTCTCATCTATGACCAACCATTTTGCATTAATGCCAGTGTTGATTCTTCTAGCTCTGACTTTTAATATTTCCTCTTTAGTCACTTGCAGCATCTGGTTTTAATAAACCTGCAGGTTGTGTCTGAAGAAATTATATTCCGGAGAAAGTACTTCAATCTTTCCTTATTAAATAACCCATCTTGTGCACCATTTGAAGGTGAGGTTAGGTTAAAAAATTTAACTTTCAGTTCAGTTATTTGCCTTTCAGTTGTTCTTATGACACAGTCATTGATCTTTGCACATCTTTTTGACTCCCCAAAAATGCTCTTGATTAAAACTACTGTATAGTTGCAGGAAGGCCTGGGACAGGAGTTTGTTTTTGCAACAACACTGCCCTTGCAGTGATTGAAAAGACCTCTCACTTGCAGGATCAAATTCATGCTCTGATTTCCCACTTCAATAGACAGTATCATTCAATAGCATACCGTGACACTGTAGAATTTACACACATTTTCTGGAGCTGGAGAAGCAGGAATCCTTTTTATCTTGCTACCTAAGTCTTGACCATGTTTACAGTTTAAATGAACTGAAGTAATGAAATGCTTTCCCCTGACTACAACATGAGATGTGTTGATTCAGACATTCATCCTGTCTAATCACTCACTCCCGATATTGATCAGCAGCCTTCACATATATTACATTTTAGATGGAGAAACTAATGGATTCTACACTCCAAGGACTGAAAAATAAGCTAAGCTAATCATTTTTATGTAGAACTGTTTTATATAAATGTCTGTGTGACGTGAAAGTTACTCTGTTTTTGCTAGGAGAAAAAACACATCTTGAAAATGCAACCCTGCTCAAGAAATCAAACCACCATCATGATCACCCTTAAGTACATATAGAAGCATCAGTTAGACTGCAATATGAAATGTATTGACAAGGAAGGAGATGCAAAAACAATTCTAGCAGGCAATCTAACTTAGTCACATGGAAAAATCTCCTTGATGATATGCAATTTTGTTGTATCAACCAGGCAAGGTACTAACAAGCTTCACCAGGACTTTATTTTCAAAGTGGAAGCCTCTTTACCAAGCTGCTGCTGCACCCTCTGTAGCTCTCTCCCAGCCTCTTAACTCCCTCCCCCTTCCTTCCTGTTTCCTGTCCTTTCAGACTCCCAACAGCCTGTGCTCCCAATTCTAATAATTACAAGCAACATCTAAACACCACATTCCCTCCTCTCTTAAGAAACTCTCCCAAAATTAAAATAAACATTATTGTTCTAACCACAGGAACAAATATGAAACAAGACACTATACTGTTGGCAGAAATATTACACTGAAAACACTGTAGATACTACATAACAGTCTCTAGTCCAGACAGGTGGTCATCTGGGTCTGACAGGCTGTCTCACAAGTCCCAGTTCCAGTGCAATGTCTTGTTGTGTTGGTACTATGGTGAAGTCATCCAGTGCAGACTGGGTGTTGGCATAATTTTCTCTTGGTGCATAGGCAGGTGCAAGATAAGAAGCATTCCATACCCACCTATCAGAAAGTTGATAGGTGTAAGGTCCCTTCTTCTCTATGATTTTAAGAGGAGCTGTGAATTTATGGTCCCCTTTGTGTAAAATTCCAGGTTTTTGTATCCTAACAAAGGAACCACACTCAAACTTTGGTTCCTTTGCACCCGCCGCTTGTCTGTGAAAGCCTTAGACTTTGCTTCGTTCTGTTCAACTTTTTTTCCTCACACCATCCTTGTTTGGGGCATCAGATCGTGCCTTTGACAATCAGCAATGTTCAGTTTAGTATTCATCTGTTTCCCATGAAGTAACTCTGTGGGTGATCTTTGTGTTGTGGCACGTTGTGTAGCCCGGTATGCTTGCAAGAAATCGGTACAGAAGGCTATCCACAATCGCCCTTCCAGTTTAGCTGTTTGCAAACTTCTATTAAACCGTTCGATTTCCCCATTGGCTTGATGGTATTATAGGGATGACCTTCTGTGTAAAATGTTTCTCTGTGCTAGAAAAGTTTCAAACTCCAGGGAAGTAAATTGACTACCACTATCTGAAACCAGTTCTTTGGGGTTATCTTCCCTGCTAAAAACTGAAGAGAGGAACTTAATTACTGTAGCAGAAAAGATTTGCGATGTAAACTCCACCTCAGGCTATTTACTGAAATAGTCTATTAAAGTGATGGCATAATGGCAGTCAATTGGAGCAGTATCAAAGGGTCCTACAATGTCAATCGCCACTTTTTCCCATGCAGATTCAGGAAGAGGAACAGGCTGTAATACCATGCATTTGGCAAGTGACGCAGGATTTTGAGTGCTTTGGTTTGAGAGTCCATCCCTGGTCACCAATACAGATCCCATAGTCGTTTGGTTTGGACAATTCCTTGAATATCATGTGCCAGGTGTATGAGTTTTGACTGTAATTCTTCTGGCACAAGGAGCCGGTGTGTACCTCGTAGCACACAGCCAACAAACAAAGTTCATGCCAAACTCTAAATTAAGGCGGCAAAACTGGGTCAAGGTTTTTAGCGTGACTGGGCCATCTCTTTTTCATAAATTCCTGTAGTTTTTGTTGAATTGGACATACTGAACAAGCAGCTTGAAATCTGGTTTCTTGTAACTGCAGTGAGAGCGCTTGTAATAAGCGCAACCACTACATGCTCATCCTCTGGTGGACCATCTGGTGAAGGCGAAGGCAGGCGAGAGGCAATCGGCGACCACGTTCTGGTTTCTAGGCTTATATTCCAATTCATAACTGAAAGGGAGTAGTCTTGCAGACCATTGAGCAACATGGTATCCTGCTGTTCCCAGTCCTTTCGGGGTGAGCAACATTGTCAAAGGGCTGTGGTCTGTGCACAACTTGAACGTGCGGCCCCACAGGTAAGTGGTTTTTTTTTTTTTTTTTTTTCAGTAGCCCAGACACAAGCAGGTGCTTCTTTTTCGACTGTATAATATTTTCTCTCAGCATTATTTAGTGTCCTTGAAGCAAATGCAACAGTCCTCTCTGTGTTGTCCTCATATAGTTCTGTGAGAACAGCCCCAAGTCCATAATCAGAAGCATAAGCAGTTACACTATTCACTCCTGCATTGCCCACAATTGTAAGTACTGGACTATGTACAATCAAGTCTTTCACCGTTTTGAAACTAGCTTGTGCATCCGTTGTCCACACTAAGGTTGAACTTCTCCGTAGTAATTCCTGTAATGGTTCAATGACAGAAGCATAACTGGGAATGAACTTTGCATACCAGGAGGTAAGACCCAAGAAAGAACGTAAGGTTTGCAAATCTGTTGGAGGAGCATTTGAAATTGCCAAAATATGAGCTGGATCAGGTTTTAGTCCAGCCTGTGAAATTGTATTCCCCAGAAAGGAGAGGTCAGTTTGTCTAAAATTGCATTTGCACCTATTGAGCTGGAGGCCTGCTGTGCTGATGCAGTTTAGTACAGACTGCAGGTTATTGTCATGCTCCTCAGAAGTATTTCCAAACACGATAATATCATCCAGATAGCACTGAACTCCATATTGATTCTTCAGAATCAATTACATCTTTTTTGAAAGGCACTTGGGGCAGATGCGAGACCGTATGGAACATGTTTAAAACGAAATAGTCCCTCGTGTAGTAAATGCTGTGAGGTCTCTGCTATCTTCATGCAACATAACCTGGTAGTATGCGCTCTGCAAATCAAGAGTAGAAAACATCTTTGCTCCACGGTATTCTGCAAATACTACTTCTGTGTGAGGAAGAGGATGGCTGTCAATCACAATAGCTTTATTTGGCTCCCTTAAGTCCATACAAAGGCGAATGCTTCCACCCTTCTTCTGCGTCACTAATGTAGGTGAAACCCATTCTGAGGAGTCTATCTCTTCAATAATGTCCTTTTGAACAAGTTTTCTAAGTTCCTTTGAAACAGCTTCCCTGACTGAAAATGGTAAGCACCATAACTTCTGCTGTACAGGCATCACATTATTCCGCATTTTAACTTTATGCAGAAACCATAAGCACAGCTGAGTTTCTCCTCAACCTGGTGTTGGGTCCCAGCTGAAAGTGGTGTGTGTACCACAAGAGTGCTTTGCTGAGGAAGAGCAATTCGTCCATTAACTATCCTGAGATTTAAAGCAGCCAATAAATCTCTGCCAAGTATAGGAGTGCCTTTGTGGACAATGTAGAACTCTGCAATTACACAGCAATCACCAAAAGTAACTATTACTGGCAGGCGGCCATGTACTGGAATATGGTTTTGCAAATAGCACACCAAGTGAAGTTTGGATTCAGTAAGAGGCACATCTTTAAAGTAATGCAAATAGATGGAGTCAGGTAGTATAGCTACTGCTGAGCCAGTGTCTGACATTAGCTGAACAGAGTGTAGTTTGCCTGAGGATATGGCGGAAACATTTACAGTGCACTTTATCTGTTCTGGAATATGCGCAGTAGTGATTTTTTTTGTCCATGCTCAGCACAGTAACATCTGGTATTGTAACTGCATGCACCTGTTGATTGAACTGGCTATTGTGACATACTTTAGCAAAATGTCTAATCTTTTTGCAATGATTGCACTGAGCTACTTTTGATGGACATCCTGTGTAGCTTGCAAGGTGTTATGGGGATCCACAGCAAAAGCATGCTTTTACTGTATTTTGAATTTGCTGATTTGGTGGTTTTTCATTAGTTTTCCTCTTGCAGTTGTATGTCTGCAGTGGTAGTGAACTTTTCTGCAAAGGAGTCACAGTCCGGACTGTGCCTCCTGTATCCATGCTCATTATTTTGGCTTCAGCTGTAGCTGACTCAATCTGAGTAGCAATGGTTATTGCTATTTCTAGTGTAAATTGTGGTTCTAGAAGTAAGTGTTCTCTTACATGAAGCATGGTTGTTTTCTCAATGAGCTGGTCTCTAATCATCTCATCTGCCATATTCCCAAAGCCACAACTTACAATCAGACTCCTCAGGGAAGCAATATACTGCATTATAGTTTCCCCTGGTTTCTGCTCACGCTGGCGAAATCTGTAGCGATTACCTACTACATTCACTTTTGGCGCACACATTCTTTAATGCAGTGATTGCAGTCTTATATTATCTGCAAGGGGAAAAGTGTAAAATATATGCTGCCCTTCTGCTCCAAGGCAGTGGATTAGCAGAGTACGCTTTCTTACTTCAGAAATCTCTGTAGCAGTGATTGCAAGCAGATAAGTCTCAAACATATGGATCCAGGTAGTAAAAGCAATTGGAGGCTTACCTGGGCTTTGCAGAAAGGGTGCAGGTGGGTTCAGAGGCAGAAGATCCATCCTTGTCACCAAAATGTTGTATCAACCAGGCAAGGTACTAACAAGCTTCAACAGGGCTTTATTTTCAAAGTGGAAACCTCCTTTACCAAGCTGCTGCTGCACACTCTGTAGCTCTCTGCCAGCCTCTCAACTCCTCCCCCCCTTCCTGTTTCCTGTCCTTTCAAACTCCCAACAGCCAGTGCTCCCAATTCTAATAATTACAAGCAACATCTAAACGCCACAAATTTCTTCACTAGAGAACTTGGTTGCAACCTTCTGAACGGGGAAGGAAAAGAGGATGAAAATGACATGATTGTGGTACAGAATAATATATGGTATTTGGAAGTTATGTCGTGCACTTGTATTTATTTTCATAATATGTGATATTGAGAGGCATTAATTTTAAAACCAAGAAATGCAATGCATAACCACATGTGGAACTCATTACCACAAGACACTGAAGCTAAGAGTTTAAGGACTTTTTTTAAAATTTGCCATTTTGACTACATTAGATTTCTTTGTGATTGGCAAAGATTAAGCTTTTAGGAGCCACTTTGGTTAGAGAACAAAAAATACTCAACTACAAAGTGGACACTAAGGGCAGGTCTACACTTAAAATGTTGCATTGGCTCAGCTGCACCGATGCAGCTGTAAAGCTTAAGTGAAGATGCTCTTACACCGATGGGGGAGAGCACTCCCATCAGCATAATTAATCCACCTCCCTGAGAGTTGGCAGCTATCCTGACAGGAGAAGCTCTCTTGTCAGCATAGCACTGTCTACACGGAGTTAGGTCAATGTAACTGCAGGCAAATCTACGCTACAAAATTTAGTTGATGTAAGCTGCAGTCTGTACGTCTGTGCAATAATTAAATTGCTTTTGCATGTCCACATCACGCTCTGTGCCAGTGGTGTGCGTCTTCACCAGGAGTGCTTGCACTGATTTAACTGTCCTTGTGGGACGGCTTCTGAAAGGCGGTAACAGTCGATGTAAGCAATGCAGTGTCTACACTAACACTGCATTGACCTAATTGCTATGCATCTTGCAGAGCTGGAGTTAAGTCAGTGTAGTGGATGAGTTACATTGGTGGGAGTTACATTTGAGTGTACTCTTACAGAGTTAGGTCAACATAAGCTGTCTTTTGTTGACCTAATTCAGTAGTGTAGACCATGCCTCAGTTGCTCAGAGGTGTGGATTTTTCATACCCCTGAGCAATGGAGTTATATTATTTTGTCTGTAGCGTCGACCAGATCTAAGGCAGCTGAAACTTGTGTGCAATCTCTGTATGAAGTGTTGTAGCTATGTTGTCCTAGGATATTAGGAAGACAAAGTGGGTGAGGTAATATCTTCTTTTGGTGAGAGAGACAAGCTTTTGAGCTTACACAGAGCTCTTTTTCAGGTCTGGGAAATGGACTCTGTGTCACACAAGGTAGAACAGATTGTTTAGCGTAAGTAGTTAACGTGCATTTCAAGGGACCAATGAAGTTGAAGTAGCCCATTATTACCTCTCCAGTCATGGGTGGAAAGCTGAGGGAGTTTAAGTGGGTTATAGATTGTTGTAATAAACCATAAATCCAGGGTCTCCATTCAGTCCATGACTTTCAGTATCTAGCAAAATTATGAGTTTAATCTCCCAGGCTCACCTTTAGAAGGTGTTTGTGAACGTTTCCTTTGAGGATGAGGACTGAGAGGTCGGATATAGAGTGATCGCTTTGAGAAAAGTGTTCACCCACTAGTGATATGGTGGCTTGTCTTTTTTATAATTTTTCTATGCAAGTTCATTTGACAGCATAGTGGTTGTCTGGTTTCACCTGCATAGTTGTTGGGACACTTAGTGCACTGGATGAGGTGTACACTACATGTTGTGATAGACATGTGTAAGAGGATCTTGGAAAGGTGTATTGTGGGGGTGTTGATGACTTAAGAAGGAATAGTAAAATTGCACAAATACAAAATGGGAAATGGTTGCCGAGGAAGGAATATTTCAGAAAAAGATCTGTGGATTGTAGTGGATCACAAACTAAATATGAGTCAGCAATGTAATACTGTTGCAGAAAAGTGATCATCATTCTGGGATGCATTAGCAGGAGCGTTGTGAGACAGAAGAAGAAGAAGAAATCTTCCACTCGGCTCAGCACTGATAAGGTCTCAACTAGAGTATGGTGTCCTGTTCTGGGCACCACATCTTAGGAAAGACATAGACAAATTGGAGAAAATCATTTGTTGCTCTCTTCTGGAGTAAAGGTCTAGAAAACATGACCTATGAGGAAGATTGGGAAAAAACTGATTTATATAGTCTGGAGAAGACTGAGGGGGGACAAAACGGTCTTCAAGTATGTAAAAGGTTGTTAGAGAATTGTTCTCCGTATTCACTGAGGACAGGACAAGAAATAATCGGCTTAAATTGCAGTAAGGGAGGTTTGTTAGGAAGTTTTTCTAACTCTAAGGGCAATTAAGCACCAGAAAAAATTACTTGGGGAGGTTGTGAAGTCTCCATCACTGGAGGCTTTTAAGAACAGGTTACACACACCTGTCAGGGCTGGTCTAGAGATAATACTTAGCCCCTTGTCTAAGTGCAGGGGACTGGACTAGATGACATGTTGGCGTCCCTTCCAATCCTACATTTCTATGATTCTGTGCTCCAGACCAGGGCTGAACAGGACTTTCCCTGCAATTGCAATTCCTTGCTGTTCTGGACTGTGCTGGGTCTGTGCACCAGAACTATCTGGGAGCCTGTCTCTCCTGTCCTCTCATTCCCCACCCCCACTGGGCCCAGTTGGCATGGAGGAGGAAACTGCCTGAATCATGTGCAGAAGGGACAGGACCTGGGGAGTTGGGGCAGGAGTAATTTGAGGCAGAGTTGGGAGGGGAAGGGAGAAGAGGATTAGTTGCCCAAAGAATCTGGGATTAGGAGCCAGAGAGGGAAATGGTGGGTGTGGAGAGACCGAAATCCGATGGGGAGCCTGAGTGCAGGAGAGAACTGGGACTGGCTGGGCAAAGAGATTGGGACAAGAAGCTGGGGGAAGGGGAAATGCAGAGGCTATTTGATGGAGTTGGGCAGGGAGTGAGAAGACTGCCTGAGAACTGAGGAATGGGGAGACTGGGAGTCTAGGACTGGATGGACAAAGAGAGTGGGGCAAGAAGCCTGAGGAGTGGAGACTGGGACTGGCTAGGTGAGGGGATTGAGATGAGGAGCCATGGGTAGGGAAGAGGTGGTACAGATTTGTGGGGAAATGGGCAAAAGAATGTGTGTCCACTAAAGCAAGCACACTCCCCTCCAAAGCTTGGATTGGAACCCAAGAGTCCTGAGTTTCACCATTCCTCTGCTGTCAGGAAATAGCTGTGAAACCTTCTCTAACCCCTGTCCACATACAGGAAGACAATCTGTTACTGCTGTCAGTCACTCCATTAGTTCAAGTGGCAGAGGACTTAAGGGTGAATCTAAATGTTCAGCCCAGCTGATGGTGAAGCATGTGGGTTTTTTCCAGTTTGCTTTTTTAAAAACCTAGGAAATCATAGACAAATCTACAAGAAGGTTGCTTGTACAACCTGAATTTGGCCCCTTTGTGTGAATGCATTATACTCTCTTTAATTACATGATCAGACTTTTTCCCACAGGATCCTGGGTTCATTTGGTGCACAAGCCTATTTATATCCTGGGACGATGTGGATTTAGGCTCACCCAAACCCGAAGGCCTGCCTCCTTAACCAAGGAGAGGAACCACTAAGTCCAGAAAACAAGAGTATGTATGGGGTCAATGAATAATGAAAAAACAGGGATGGAAGTGAGACTAATAGGCTTATAAGAAAAATACTGCAGGGAGATACAGGATGAACCTGCTTTGGGGATGAATCAGGGTTGTGTAATGGAGAGAGTGTTGTCTGTAGGACTCCTGCCTCATTTGTTGCAGCAGTCAGAAGGTGTATAGCAAATGAGATGGGACTGCAGGAAGAGAGAAGATGATCTCATGGTTAAGGCTGTTGAATGCTGCCCTGGGGAACTCGATTCTATTCCTACTTCTGCCACTTAGTTCCTATGTGATGCTGGGTATATCACTGAAATCAAACTTTTCACAGCTGGTCACTAATTAATTATTTCTCACTTTTTGGGTGCCTGAGTTGATACCTGGGGGTGTGATTTGCAGAAGTGGTGAGCACTCACAGGTGCAACTGAAGTCACTGGGAGCTGTGCTTTGAACCTGCAAAGTGTTGTATTACGCTAAGTACTCTGAAAAATCAGGTCTTGCGTGTCTCAAATTGGGCACCCAAAAAGCTGAAGAGCTCTGTGTAGCTCAAAAGCGTGTCTTTCACCAACAGAAGTTGGTCCAATAAAAGATATTACCTCCCCCACCATGACTCTAGTATCCTAGGACTAACATGACTACAGCAACACTGCAAACAAAAGATCACAGTATGTTAGTTGTGGGGCCTAGAAGTGTCTAGGGTATTTGCTCTGATGAAAGTGGGACTTTTCTGTCATATTTTTATGAATGATACGCATGGCAGAATGCAGGGCTGAAGAGCTCTGTGTAAGCTTGAAAGCTTGTCTGTCTTGTGATCAGAAGTTGGTCCAATAAAAGATACTACCTCACCCACCTTTTCTCAAGCATGGCACAGACTTACTTGACTTGGGATTGCTACCTATTGAATATAGAAGGGTTAAAATGCTGTCCTGGAGCACAACTGGAGATAATGAAGGGTTTGTGTCATGGAACTGTCTGGGGTGGCATAAATGGGTTTTCTAGGACTGGCTTAAACCAACCTGTATCAATGGAGGTTCTGGGAAGACCATTGGAACCCCAAGGTCTGAACAGCTGACACCTCTCAACAGGAAACGTGGGCGGGTGGAACAAGTGAACTCAGCATGGGCTTGCAGGAGGAAGACAATGGGCTGAGAGGTTACGGGAGGCTAGGGTAAGAGCAGAGCTTGGGAGAGATACAGTAGCTCTGACCTGGGTCTGACTGACGACCGAGGGGCAGAGAGAGAGGAAACCAAGTGATTCCTAGAGAAACGTGGCTCAAGGGGGCTTTAGCCAGCATGGACCATGTCTTTGTGCTAGCCTAAGGAATCCCCAGTGTTACGTTCCAGTTGACTAATAAATCCTATGCTGTTTAGAAAAGGCTGCCTGGTGTCACTGCATCTATTTGCTGCGGTGCTTTGATCTCTGAAGAGGGCAAAAATTCTCTGAACAGGAGTCTTTCTCTGTCGGCCTTGCTGGGCAGAGTTCATGGCGTGGAGCCTAGATGCTAAGTCTGAGACGTTGCGGCTGGGTGGTCTCCCCTTGTAGAAGAGTGGGACCTTTTGTGGGTCTAGCACACTGAGGGGGCTCCTCCAAGAGACTGCTGAAAAGCTGGGACACGACACTGATCCTGTGGATGTGAGAGATACATTCACAGCTCTATACTGAAGCTTTCATGTATGTTTTTGGAAGGTATATTAAATCTCATTCTTCACAGCTTAACACAAACCAACCAATCTTCAACCAACCTGTTAAATTAGAATGAGAGGTGTGGTGGGGGTACAGATAATCCCACATCTGCCTACTGCAGGGTTCTTGCACCTTTTTCTGAAGCTTCTGGTTCTGGCCCAGTTAGATAGACCTTGGGTCTGACCAAGAAATGGTAATTCCTATGTTACGTGTATGGTCTTAGCCACATTGCAGCTGGAACTAAAATAACTACATCAGTTGTAATTCATACCTTCAGTTATTTCAGGGCCAGTCTATGTGAAGACACTTATTTCTAAATACAAGCATTCTGTTTTGGTAAATAGGACAATCATTCAAAAATGTGTCCTTGCAGAGATTTACAATCCTAATGGAAGATGTAAGTTAGTTTCCGTGTAGCCAAGCCCTCAAACATGGCTGAAATTTTCTTATAGTGTGGACCCAAGAAGAGAGTTCATGCAGTAAAAAGCATCACCCTGACAGCTATGGGACAGTCACAGAAAACATTGTTGGACTTTATGTACTTGGGTACCTCTGAGTTTGGACGTGGCTGGTAGGATGGTGATCAGCTGTCGCTTGGAGCATTCCACAGATTTGCATGACTATTACTGGTGAGCTCTCAGGATTTGCTCCTTTGGAGGTAGTCAGCATTTCTGCTGAGCCAGACTCTGTATTTACTGTAGGCAGAAAGCCGCAAAACTTCTGAAATAAATGTACTTTGGCTGTAAAACAGTGAAAGGAAGTGAAAGGATTCATGAAAACTAGTAAGAGTGCCAAGTATATTCCAGCAGTTAAAACATGTGAAGCACAAAGGTCAAAGTGTAATCGACCCATCCTTAGACAGTGTGTAATAAGGGAGATGGATTGTCTTTTTGAATCCCCTCAGAACTGAATGAACTGGCACAGGAACACTGATAGATTTCCAAACAAACCAAAATAACTGGTTTCTCTAACTCAGGGAGAGGCTTTCAGTACAAAAATAAGTTCCAGTGGTTGGTTTATAACTCAGATTGACCTTGATGTTGCCTCCAAGTGGTGGCTGTCATAGGACCTCGACCTGACAGAAGAAGCTATTCCAGAAGTGCTGCATAGTACCTCTTATCATTAGTGTCAAGGGGCTTGAACCTCACAGTATCTGAGGTATAATACTTCATTTAAAGATCACATTAGCCACCTCTGCAATAACCGATAACTCTGGGATTCCAGGGTAGAACTAAACAGGCCGTGTCTACTCTTAAACTGCTACAGTGGCGCACCTGTGCTGCTGTAGCACTTCAGCATAGACATTACAGCAACAGGAGGGGCTCTCCCATCACTGTAGGTAATCCTGTGAGAGTTGGTAGATAAGTTGATGGAAGAAGTCTTCTGTTGACCTAGTGTTTATGCAGGGAGCATAGCTGTGTCTCGGAGATGTGGCTATTTCGCACCCTGAGGCATGCTGGGTCGATCTTATGTTCTAGTGTAGACTAGCACCACAGTTAAGGACAGGAGGAGAATGCTGTATCCATTTGAAATGGTAAGTTTAACTCTAGGATGCAGAACAAAACTAGCAGAGTTGGAATTTGGCTAGCACATCAGACCTAATGTCCCATCTTTGGCAGAAGGTGCCTTGGAATATTAAACATTAAAACACTCTCCACCTCCCATCCCTGCATTTGTAGAATGGACTGAATGATCTACTATACACGGAGACCTAATTTCTATGATTGTGATGATACCCTTGAGATGTAGCCTCTTGTGATAAGCACACAAACAGGACCCCTTTCCTCCCACTCATCTGAAAGCCGCTCCAATGGGCCAGTGCTGACTTACACAGAAGGGTTCAATCTACTGAATCACTAACATTGTTTGTGCATCACCAAGGTGTTCCTTGGAGATCTCCAAGGCTAGGTCAGAACTTTGACAGCCATAACAATATGCTATCTTTCTTCGGAAAGGTTAGGTGGGTTTGAAGTGTCTTTTGGAAAGCTGAAATGTGCAGATCTCAAACTTGGGTGATCCTTTAGTTTAAAAGATCCCTTTGGTAGCTCTGCCCATAGCCTATTTGTTGGCTCTGGGATTGTCTAGTAAAGAGAGACTGGCACAAGAAAACACATATCAGACTAAGCAAAGAATCTGAAGTATGTGCAGACATACAGTCAAAGCCTTTTTGTTTTTTATCTGCCCGAGTATTTTTAGCTTAACCATTATTTAGCCAACCACTAGCACAACAGCAAAATCTTCCAGATGTTCTTAACTAAAAATCCACCAAGCATATTTTCCCTTAACAAAATAGATCCAATAAATACACAAGTTCACTAATTAAG
Source organism: Lepidochelys olivacea (assembly GCF_965140295.1). Lineage (NCBI taxonomy): Eukaryota > Metazoa > Chordata > Testudines > Cheloniidae > Lepidochelys > Lepidochelys olivacea. Next base: position 267,073,759 of record NC_140412.1, on the reverse strand, counting down.
ATGGTTTGCATAATGTCACTAATTGAGGTTAATTCTCTAAGCGATCTCCACAAAACAAGTGGAGAAGTGCTGTCAAAATACTAGGGTCAGCTGAATTTAAGGATTGTAGATTCTGGGTTTTTCCCCCCTCTTTCCTTGGAAGTAGAGATGGGACACTGAATGGGGTTGGTTGGTTGATGCTCTGAGGTGGTACTGAGAATTCTCAAGTGCTTGGCTGTTGTCTTGGTCGGGGTCTACCTGATCTAACCATATTCTGTGTTGCAAGAATTTTCCCCCAGGTGGGATTGGCAGGGATCTGTGGTAGGCGTAGGGAGATTTTCCACCTTCCTCTGCAGCATGGGGCATGGCCATGTGGGTCACTTGCTATGATCATCTTGTATCTCACTAATTAAATTTCCTGCCATTGCAAGGGCCTCAGGCTTTGTGCACTTTGATACCTCCTGTTCTCTGCCTGTGGTGCACACAATAATTTAGTCTGGAGGGCTGCGATACTTTGGTTTAATTCTGATAGTTGGTCTTGGTGTCGGGATGGCTGGATGATGATGATTAGTGGTCTGTGATATGCAGGAGGACAGAGTAGATCAGGGGTTCTCAAACTTCATTGCACCGCAACCCCCTTCTGACGACAAATTACTACACAGCCCCAGGAGAGGGGACTGAAGCCTGAGCCCTCCTGAGCCTCACTGCCCCGGGAGGGGGCGGGGCCAAAGCTTGGGGCCCATCACCCACAACTGAAACCCTCAGGCTTTGGCCCCGGGTGGTGGGGCTCAGGCTTTGGCCTGGGCCCCAGCAAGTTTAACACCAGCCCTGGCAAGCCCATTACAATGGGGTTGCAACCCACAGTTTGAGAACCGCTGGACTAGATTGGGTAGTCCCTTCTGGCCTTAGGCTATGAAACGACCATCTTGCTGGCTTTTGCACCAGTAACAGCAATGGGGCATAGTGGCCATTTTGCATAAGCAAAACTTCATGACAACAAGAGGCTGGAATAAGGAAAGTTGGTTGTTTATTTAAAAAAAAAAAATCCCCAAATATTGCCAGTCTTGTAAGAGCAAGGAAATAAAGGCAGTGTTTTGCCATCACAAGCAGTTCAGACCCAGAAAGTTGAAGATAGTGGTCACATTGGGACACTGGTTTGAGACTGTGTCAGGTAAATGACACTTCTCCTTTTACAGATGCCTTTAAAGGAGCTTGGGAAAGGGAGGTGATGACCGTTGCTTTGGGGACATGTGTGATGGGAGTGGGAAGACACAGGTCATTAGGATGTACTGCTTATGGAGATGTGCTTGGTGAGACAGGAAGAGCCTTTTAACCCCCGTGTGTGTCAAGGCTGAGATTGGTTGGTTGTCAACTAGTTGATTGCCTTGCCTCCTTACCCACAGCAGCATGTTTTCCTCACCTGCTTCACTCCTACCTTCTAGCCGCATGCAGGGAACCTCTGGCGAAAATGAAGTTTGTCTGTCTGTGGGAGGATGCCTGCTAGCTGCCGGGTTTGTCCTAAACTACTCCCTTGGAGGAACCTCAACTCCTGCGATGTCCCAACATGGCCTCTCTCCGCTCCCTAAGACTGACCTCGTTGGAGGCACAACCCTGTCTTCGGTCACATAGCTTGATAAGAGGATGCAATCAACGTTAACTATAAACTCAACCCCATTTGAACATTAAGACCTGGTCTATATTTATAGCTATGCCCATCTAAGTGTTGTCACTTGGTGTGAAAAAAACCATGCCCTCTAGTGACATGGCTATGCCGACAAAACCCCCTGTGTAGACACAGCTATGCTGACAGAAAAGGGCTTCTGCTGATGTAGCTAACGTTCTGGATGCAGAGTTCTTATACCAGCAGAACATCGGGCTGGCTGACCCTAGAAAGTTAGGTCAGTCTAACTACGATGCTCAGGAGTGTGAAAAACTCACAGCCTGAGAGACCAAGTTAAGCTGACCTAAGCCCCAGAGTAGACGGCACTCGGTTGATGGACAAATCCTTCTATCGACCTAGCTACCACCTCTCGGAAAGGAGGATTTACTACCCTTCCGCAGCTGCAGTAAGTGTCCGAACAGTGCTGCAGCGTTTCTACGGCAGACCTCTCCAGATGTGCGCATATCCCGTCATCGTGTGCTGCAGCTACGCTAGGAGGCTGTGGAGGCGTGGGCTCTGTAGTGTTGACATAACGTAGAGCTTTGTGAACTGGATTTTGAGTGGATGCCATAAATAGCTAGTTACATCAGTATTTATTACTATGAGCAGTACAGATCCTACCACTGCTGAAGCAGGATTTACCTAAAGCAAGTGGCAAGTCTAACACCAGCCACTTCAAATATTGGTGTGCGAGAGACATCTGGCCTCACTCTGTTCTGTCACCTTCTGCTTTATTGCTAAGACTTCCTGCCTGTAAGAAAGGAAAACCACACCCTGTCAGGGTGGAGTCAGTCCTTTTTTAAAAAAAAAATCTTTCTCTAAATCCTGTCTGAGATGGGGAATTTGAAACTGTGAATAGAATGGACAGTTCCTGGGAATGCCTTTTCCCGTTAAGCACTGGGAGGGTCTGATATTTCAAATGCTTGCTATAGGTTGTAGCAAACCAAGCCCTGGGTGTTTCACTGATTTGCAGATGATTAGGAGCATTGCAAAGGCTGAAGGCTGCTTTGGCATGGGAATGCTTTAGGAGTGTGTCATCTCTACCATGGTATGTATAGTTGTACTTAAGTTTGTTTCACTGCATTCTGCCAGTGGAGTGGCTTAACGTGCTTTATGCTGGAAAACTTTTGATGTAACATTGCTTTATCGGTTCTTGCATTTTCTTGTGCAGAAGCAAAGAAATTGGCACTCGGTTAAATGTAGCTGTAGTGTGTAAAGCTCACAAGATTTTTTGGGACTCAAGTTTGAGCTGCTTTCCTTAGATTGAAGTCTGTTCAGGTTTTTAATTTGTTAAATTTCAAAACCGATGAATAGCTTGAGTCTGACCTTCGGGGCACGGCAAAATTCTTCCACCTAGTAAATTTAAGGGAGAAGTGGAGCAGTCTTCCTTGCCAACTCTCATATATGAGCGTCTTGCAATATTTGGTGTTTTTTCTCAAAGCTCCAGCGGCTGAAATCAAGAGATTGCACAAACATCTCCGCTTTCATTTTTGAAGAATACTGATAGTCTTAGCTTGTGGAGACAAGCTTTAAAAAAGTGAAGTGTCCCCTCCAAATTCAATGACAAACCCTCCATCTTAAAAATCAGAATTTCGGGGGGGGCCTGACAATGATTTTTTTGAACACTTGAGATTGGAAAGAATGTATTTGTGTACGCACTTTATAAATAAGACAATAAAGTGCTCCTTATAAATCCCCATGACAAGCATCAACTCCTTGGTGACTGACTTAATGCAGTGGTTCTCAAGCTTTTGTACTGGTGACTGCTTTCACATAGCAAGCCTCTGAGTGCAAACCCCTCCCCCCCCATTAAAACCACTTTTTTATATTTAACACCATTATAAATCCTGGAGGCAAAGCGGGGTTTTGGGTGGAGGCTGACAGCTCGTGACCCCCCCATGTAAGAGCCTTGTGATCCCCTGAGGGCTCCTGACCCCCAGTTTGAGTACCCCTGACTTAATATGTATCATTTGAATTGCTAATTTTGAGAAGAGTTTCTTAAAATTCAAATTTAGCTATTCCAGTGATAGGATGTTAGATCTCACACTACAGTTACTAATAAAACCTGTGTGGTGGTGCTGGTGGAAGAGGAAACTGTTTTCCACTTGCACTTGTCAGTTATTTGTGACAAGGACTGTGATGGAGATTGCAAGGACTCAAAACAGCTTGGCATAGGGACTGCATTCTCATGGTATCCTACAGAGTTCTCTAGAGTTTGGAATCTGCAGTCAGAGTGAAGTTCAAGGAAAGAAATGTGTTGCTTGCCTTCCCCCCCAAACCGAAATGGAAAACACAGTTCTAGAAGATGCAATTTAATATTTTGTGTGACTAGTCTATTTTAGCACTTTCTAGTCTTGGTTTCAAGGACTCATACTGTTAACCAGGGACCCTTGATTTCTAATAGCTGGCAACACCCACTGGCATTCCTGCAGAAACCTCAGTACACTTAGACTTTCAGGAATTGGCATTTGAGCACATTCTGGAGTTAGTAAGGCTCTAGTTTAGTAGCGCTGAAACTTTTTGGGAATAGCTGTAAAAGATAAAGATTAGGACCTTCAGCTGTTAGTTATATTACGGTAACACCTAGACAACCCTTTCTGGGATTGAGGCCCCTTTATGCTTGGTGCTTGTCTATACATGTAGAAGGACAGTTCCGGCCCCAGAGAGCTTACAATTTAGAGTTGATGGATAACAGATGGATGAAACAGGCAGCAGGGGAGGAGTGGTAAGAGGAAAATTAGCATGTTTTTTGCCTAATAAGAGAAGTCTGTTTACCAGTTGCTTAACCATTGTCAGATGGCACTTTTTTAAATTCGACGTGCAATACAGGACACTTTGGAGGTAAATTTGGTAAACACATCTATGCAGTTTCTCAGTCTAAAATGTGGCTTATAGCTTGTTGGCTAACAGACTTCCTTCTGTCAGTGACTGATTCATGTTGAAATCCAACCTGATTTCTTAAGCCTGGCTTACACCTTCAGTACTGCATGCAGTTCTGGTCACCCAGATATATTAGACTTGGAAAAAGTATAGAGAAGGGTAACAGAAATGATTAGCAAAAAGAAAAGGAGTACTTGTGGCACCTTAGAGACTAACCAATTTATTTGAGCATAAGCTTTCGTGAGCTACAGCTCACTTCCTCAGATGCATATCGTGGAAACTGCAGCAGGCTTTATATATACACAGAGAATATGAAACAATACCTCCTCCCACCCCACTGTCCTGCTGGTAATAGCTTATCTAAAGTGATCATCAGGTGGGCCATTTCCAGCACAAATCCAGGTTTTCTCACCCTCCACCCCCCCACACAAATTCACTCTCCTGCTGGTGATAGCCCATCCAAAGTGACAACTCTTTAAGCTATTACCAGCAGGACAGTGGGGTGGGAGTAGGTATTGTTTCATATTCTCTGTGTGTATATATAAAGCCTGCTGCAGTTTCCACGATATGCATCTGAGGAAGTGAGCTGTAGCTCACGAAAGCTTATGCTCAAATAAATTGGTTAGTCTCTAAGGTGCCACAAGTACTCCTTTTCTTTTTGCGAATACAGACTAACACGGCTGTTACTCTGAGAAATGATTAGGTGTATGGGACAATTTGCATATGAGGAGAGATTAAAAGGATGAACTTTTCAGCTTGGAAAAGAGACGACAAAGCAGGGGATGTTACAGGTTTATAAAATCATGGGTGGCATGGACCATTAGTCTGACCCAGTGTGGCTATTCCTGTGTTCACTTAAAAATTACGTCAATGTTGCTCAGGGGTGTGAAAAATCCATACACTGGTGCGACACACTATGCTGACGTAACCCCCAGTGTAGACGAGATGAACAGATGGACAGAAGCATTCTTCTAGCAACGGTTGCTCGGGGAGGTGGTGGTCCAACAGTGACGGGGCTAAAAACCCCTTCTATCTCTGTTTGCTATGGGGTTGTGCTGGCATAGCTATGATGCCACAGCTGTTCCGCTATGCACCCTGTAGTGTAGACATGGCCTTAGGTTAATTGCTTTGTTGGCCTGATTTAGTCCCCCATAGAAATTCTCATTTCAAAACCACGATGCATAATTAGGCATGGATGTTCAGAGGGCCAGGACAAAGTTCAGGATACATGCCAGTTCTTACTCCTAGGATGTGTAACTCCTATGGTATTTAGCTGTTTCCAGACCCAACCAGAGGCTGTAGTGCAGTTCTGTAGTCCTGTTAGAATGTTGTTTGGTCCCAGTTATTCAGGCGAGACCAAATAATGGGTTAACACCTGGACTGCTTGTGTTGCAATTGCAAGTATGTGATAGTACTCCAGAGTTCAGTAGAGGGAACCCAAATTCACTGGGTGGATTTTAGAAGGGAAGGCATTTTTTAAAGATTGGTTAGAATATCTTTATTCCTCCCCTCTCCCTGCCACGCCCATTATGCAGCACCGGACAATTTTAACTTGTTTTGCAGTTCCTGTCTAAAGCCATTTCAGCAAACCTCATTCATGGGCAAACCTGACATCACAAATACTTTTGTTTCGTAGTTTCTCTATGTACGAGTTCAGCCTCACTTCAGTATTCCACAGTCTAAAATAAAATGCTGTGGGTAGAGAGAGCTAAGTAGGGTTATATGAATCTTTAAGGCAGGGGGGATTGGGGGGGGGAGAAGAGACTGTTCTAAAAGTAGTAGTCAGGGAAATTTCTTTTCCTTTTGCCTTAAAGGAAAATCCTGTTGGCTTTGCTGGAGCCCAGCTAGAGCTGGCAAAGCAGACTTCAACATGGAAATACAGGAGGGCTGGGCTTTGTCTTTCACTGCGCTTGGCTCTTCCATGTAGCTTTTTTGCTTTGTTAATCTTGGAATGTTTCTTTTGAGACCTGTGATTTGACCATAAGATCACTTTTACGGAGCTGGCAAATGAAGCCTTTCTGCATCATTTACGTATTAATGAAGCTCTATTGTGTACAGAAATAGCTTTAAAATATAATGTAGCCTGCTTCTGGCAGTCACCTGTGAATAACTCAGGTTTTCAATCTGTTGGTATCTATATTAAACACCATAGACAACATGAATGTAGATTCTACAGACAGTCTGTTGGAAGCATGTTAAAGTGAGAAGGATGCAATTAATGGGCCACTACCTAGGCATAAACTATTTCCCCATGTTTATTTTCCCCCCCTACTGTTCCTCACACATTCTTGTCAACTGCTGGAAATGGCCCACCTTGATTATCACCACAAAAGGGTTTTTTTCTTTTCTTCTCTCCTGCTGGTAATAGCTCACCTTACCAGCAGGAGAGTGAATTTGTGTGGGGGGGTGGAGGGTGAGAAAACCTGGATTTGTGCTGGAAATGGCCCACCTGATGATCACTTTAGATAAGCTATTACCAGCAGGACAGTGGGGTGGGAGGAGGTATTGGTTCATATTCTCTGTGTGTATATATAAAGTCTGCTGCACTTTCCACGATATGCATCTGATGAAGTGAGCTGTAGCTCACGAAAGCTTATGCTCTAATAAATTGGTTAGTCTCTAAGGTGCCACAAGTACTCCTTTTCTTTTTGCAAATACAGACTAACACGGCTGTTACTCTGAATCTTGTTAGTGTGTATGGTAACACCCATTGTTTCATGTTCTCTGTGTATATAAAATCTCCCCACTGTATTTTCCACTGCATGCATCCGATGAAGTGAACTGGAGCTCACGAAAGCTTATGCTCTAATAAATTTGTTAGTCTCTAAGGTGCCACAAGTCCTCCTTTTCTTTTTACCTAGGCATAATGAGTAGCTGACTCAATTACAAGTACTTAGGTTGCAGTACCCATCAAGGAAAGTCTTATGCAACCAGCAGCAGACTTGCAGGAGATGTTCCTACGTACAAAGAGGTGGACAGGATGACAAGGTCCCTTAGATTGATTTGAATTCTTCCAGCACCTGCAACCAAATCCTTTAGTGGGCTTTGTGGCTTATATACAGAGTTTCTCAAACTGGGGGGCACGGAATGTATTTTGGGTATGTGTGAGAAGCTTTTTGCGGGGGGGAAGAGACGTAGTGTGCACATTTTACCTACAGCACTATATAGCCCATGCCACCTTTACTTCTGTGCTGCCTTCAGAGCTGGGCACCCAGCCAGCAGCTGCCACTCTCTGCTCTGCCTTCAGGTGAAAGGACAGACGCTGAAAGGCTCCAGCATAATCCTAAAATCACAGGAGCTTTAACAGCCTTCTTCTAGTAGGACTCCCTCAGCTTCTAATGCCAGGCCCAGCATCAACAGCCCTCTGATGCAAACAAAGGCACTCGTTTGGAAGGAGGCAATGATCCAGAGGCAGAAGTCTGTCCTCTGTTTCTACTGCAACCTCTCTTGTTTCATCTTCTAAACCAGTGGCTCTCTTTTTTTTTCCGCGGACCACTTAATGTTCTTTCCAAATGTTTGTACTGTTAGCTAACTATTGTAAAGCGCTTTGGATAGAAGTGCTATACAAAAAAACCTTAATGTTTTTTTTCTACAAATAAAAGCACACAACTCATATTTTAATATCAGTAGTCTTACCTTTCTAATGAGATGGATGTGCCCTCTCTCCCCCGCCGCAGCAGCCTCTGAGCTGGGAAGGAGTGTGTGTGGGGGGTCTCTCCTCCGCCTCAGAGCTTGGGCTGGGAAGGAGGGCATTCTCTCCATGACAGCCACAGCCCTGGAGCTGGGAAAAGTCACCTCTTTCTCTGGCTGCTGCAGCCTTGCACATCCCAAATTCCTCCCACCTACCCCCTATTCCCCGCAAGGCCACCACCTCACTTTATTTGCCTGCATGGCTCCACTAATTAGGTGGGTGGCCACCCAGGCACACACCTTAGAGGAAACTATCTGCGGACCACCTGAATGGAGCTCGTGGACCACTGGTGGTCTGTGGACCACCGTTTGAGAAGCTCTGTTCTAAACAGCATTTATTATTATACACAAGGATTCTCATGGACACCACTTTCCCTTCCCCATTCCTTTTCCCTGCTGACATGAAGTCAGATTGCTTCAGACACACAAAGTTTGGAAAACTTGCCAGGAATACTGTTCCATAAAGTTCTTGTGGAGAACCTTCTGCAAATATGCAGTGGCATGAAGTCTTCTCCCTACTATGGCAGCGATAGAGGTATTAAAGCTTATCTGGGAAGGAGGCTCTTATCGGTGCTATATGCTCCCCCCATCACCAACTCAGGAGGGACTATCCCACTTCAGGTCTGAGATTACTCAAATTCATCTGTAGATTAAATTCAGAATGGTAATTTTTAGCCTCTAGTTCCCATTCTCCCCACCCCCACCTTCCAACAAAACAAAAACTCACCACACTTGGTTTGGAGCCATCTTTGATAGCCTCTACGCTAAGGAATCTTACAAAAGAATAGCTATTTCAGCTGAACCATCTTTGGCACCAGAGACAGACCACATATAGATAAGGCTGCGTGTCTGTCGCAGATTCTGTGACTTTTCATGACCTCTGACTTCTGCAGCAGCCGATGCTGGCTCAGGCTGCCTGAGCTGGGCAGCCCCTGGCCAGCAGCAGAAGTTTGGGTGTGTGGGAGGGAGTTCAGGGCTGGAGCAGGCAGTTGGGATGCAGGGTGGCGCTTACCTCGGGGTGCTCCCCGGTTCTCATCGGTATGTCCCTGCAGCTCCTAGGTGGAGGGGCCAGGGGCCTTTGTGGGTTGCCCACAGGCACCACGCCCGCAGCTCCCATTGGCTGCGGTTCCTGGCAAATGGGAGCTGTGGAGCCAGCGCTTGTGGTGGGAACAGCATGCAGAGCCCATCTAACCGCCCCTCCCCCTAGGAGCTGCAGGGACATGCCAGTCCCAGCTGGGTAGAGAGCCAGCACCTGTGGTGCCCCAGACTGCCCCCCCAGCACCAGCAGGGGTCCCAGACTGCCCCCACCTGAGCGAGCATGCGTGCACACACGCGCACACCCCAGAGTGCACACATGCACTCTGGCCCAAGTTTTAGTTAGGGATATATAGTAAAAGTCATGGACGGGTCACGGCCGTGAATTTTTGTTTACTGCCCATGACCTGTCCATGACTTTTACTAAAAATATCCAGGACTAAAACAGCCTTAAATATTGACAGTTGTGTCCTGTGTTTGCATCACTGTGTTAATTACACCCCCCCACCCCCCCAAAAGAGCCTCTGTACATCACCCAAATGCCCAGGAGGGGTTAACTACTGCTTGTTTTTAATGGATTAGCAGAAGGGCCAAACACTGGATATTCTCTTCCTGGCGTTTATCAAGAGCTTCAAAGCACTGAACTTAAATGTCGCACATCTTTGGTGCGGTGCCTAGAGCTTTGTTCTTAATTACTTCAGAACTTTTGCGTGGCAACATCATTCTTTGGAACCATGCTCCTAAAACCTTTTATAGCATTTTTATCAACTTGATAAAACATGGTTGAGCATTTTTCACTCCTCTGGCTTAAAAAGGGAAAGAAATACAGGATTTATGCTTTTACTGACATACAATTTTTTTTAAAAGGGAAAATTTTGGGGAAGGAGAGCAAGTTAACCACAAAAAAAACAACTCCCAGACTGAGATGTTAAGTGCCAAATTTCAGCCTTCAGCCGGAGCTAACTTAGTTATAAGTTTCTCAAACACATAGTTTGAAGCAAATGCTGACACACCCTTATCTAGAGCTGGCTGTATGCACTGGTATAAGTGAAAAAAGCAAACTGAAGGTAGAAATAGACACCTTTCAATCCAGGTTGTTCGCTGATTGCTGCCCGCTAGCCAGAATAGAAGGGGCTTTCCGAATAAACTGTCTTAAAGTTCAGTTCATGCAAAATTTTGTGTTCTGGTTTTGCTGTGACGTCTCTGCCACCGGCAAACTTTGGTGTGAAAATCAAGGCAGCCAATAGGGATGAAGGTACATGGCATTCTTGTAGTGGATGTAGTTTTCAGTTAAAAGTATGTGCTGTGGGTTATAAGGTTTAAATATCTTTTTAGAGATCTTATAAAACTGCCTGGTTCTCCACCAGGGTTTCCAGATAGCTGTGATGTGTGAAAGATATGATGTTCCCGAGTACAAGTAGGGTATGGGAAGGACTGCAAAGTTCTGTTCTTAAAGGTTCTTTCTGAATATGCTTTACTCTTCTCCTCCCACTACTAACAAGCCTTCCAGTGCCCAGTACTGCAGCAAATCGCACTTTTACAGTGAAGCGTCCACTACCTGAAACACCTATAATTAACCTAAACAAGGCTGTTCCTTACCTTACATCTCCAAATTATACTCATAATCCTCTGATCTGAAACTTTGTTAATCTGTGGTCCTCTCACCCAGCCTGGGGAGTTTAAATACCTGGAGAATCAAAGGTGGTTCTGTATCTGCAGCTCACCAAAATAAACCGTAAATTTGAAGTCCCACTTCCATCTGAAAACTTTGAACCTGCTGTTACAGGTAACCATTAAAGTTGGAATTGTTCTTGTACATCTAACAGCATTTTGGGTAGGGTCAGTTTACTGTTCGTAAGTTGCATCGAGTGTCTCCTGCACTCATGGAGTACTCTGGGTTTATTAGTGACTGCGGCAGCAAAATTGAAGAGGCAACAGGGAGGTACATACGTGGAGGAATGAAAGAGGTAGGAGGGGGGAACCTGAGTTTCCTGTTGGGCCTTGATTGCCCAAAAGAAAAACTCCTTATACTAAGATTTTGAAAAACTTCTGGATGTACAATGCTATTTAAATACCACTCTTTCAAAAAACCTGATTTTAATTTTGTTTCCAAAACAAATTGATGGAATCTCTGTAAAGAGCAACCTTTCTGTGCACCAAGTTCAGTATGGAAAAGGCCTCCGTTCTCCTAGGGAAAGACAAGTGAAATCAGTGGAAGTTGCAAAGTGCTGTGATTTGAGGAGGATTGGTCTTGCTGGTGCAAGTCGGTGGTTGTGATAAGCAGAGCGAAGTCAGCTTTAGTGGTCAGGGTACAATCAAAACAAGCCGGAGCTCAGGTTCTGAATGTGCTCTGCAGGTTGCAGGCTGGCCTTACTGTACCTTTGATCTGCTGCTCAGTAGGCCTGAAGGAGGAAGCTGTGGGTGAAGTGGATTGTGAATGGCATGATAGCTTAGGATCCTGCAAATAGTAAGGCCACCCTACTTTGGCCATCCTTAGCTCAGTATACCCCAGGTGCCTGTACCATGCTCTGTTTACAGTATTTGTCTGTTTAAGGACATATGTTCAAACTACGCAAAAAGAAAAGGAGTACTTGTGGCACCTTAGAGACTAACCAATTTATTTGAGCATAAGCTTTTGTGAGCTACAGCTCACTTCATCGGATGCATACTGTGGAAAGTGTAGAAATTTTTATACACACAAAGCATGGAAAAAATACCTCCCCCCCACCCCACTCTCCTGCTGGCAATAGCTTCTCTAAAGTGATCACTCTCCTTACAATGTGTATGATAATCAAGGTGGGCCATTTCCAGCATAAATCCAGGGTTTAACAAGAACGTCTGGGGGAGGGGGGTAGGAAAAAACAAGGGGAAATAGGTTACCTTGCATAATTGACTTAGCCACTCCCAGTCTCTATTCAAGCCTAAGTTAATTGTATCCAATTTGCAAATGAATTCCAATTCAGCAGTCTCTTGCTGGAGTCTGGATTTGAAGTTTTTTGTTGTAATATAGCAACTTTCATGTCTGTAATCACGTGACCAGAGAGATTGAAGTGTTCTCCGGCTGGTTTATGAAGGTTATAATTCTTGACATCTGATTTGTGTCCATTTATTCTTTTACGTAGAGACTGTCCAGTTTGACCAATGTCCATGGCAAAGGGGCATTGCTGGCACATGATGGCATATATCACATTGGTGGATGTGCAGGTGAACGAGCCTCTGATAGTGTGGCTGATGTTATTAGGCCCTCTGATGGTGTCCCCTGAATAGATATGTGGGCACAGTTGGCAATGGGCTTTGTTGCAAGGATAGGTTCCTAGGTTAGTGGTTCTCTTGTGTGGTATGTGATTGCTGGTGAGTATTTGCTTCAGGTTGGGAGGTCTGTCTGTAGGCAAGGACTGGCCTGTCTCCCAAGATTTATGAGTGTTGGGTCATCCTTCAGGATAGGTTGTAGATCCTTAATAATGCGTTGGAGGGGTTTTAGTTGGGGGCTGAAGGTGACGGCTAGTGGCGTTCTGTTGTTTTCTTTGTTAGGCCTGTCCTGTAGTAGGTGACTTCTGGGAACTCTTCTGGCTCTGTCAATCTGTTTCTTCACTTCCGCAGGTGGGTATTGTAGTTGTAAGAATACTTGTTAGAGATCTTGTAGGTTTTTGTCTCTGTCTGAGGGGTTGGAGCTAATGCGGTTGTATCGCAGAGCTTGGCTGTAGACACACACCTACAAGATCTCTATCAAGCATTCTTACAACTACAGTACCCACCTGCGGAAGTGAAGAAACAGATTGATAGAGCCAGAAGAGTTCCCAGAAGTCACCTACTACAGGACAGGCCTAACAAAGAAAACAACAGAACGCCACTAGCCGTCATCTTCAGCCCCCAACTAAAACCCCTCCAACGCATTATTAAGGATCTACAACCTATCCTGAAGGATGATCCAACACTCTCACAAATCTTGGGAGACAGGCCAGTCCTTGCCTACAGACAGGGCCCCCCCCGCCCCCCGATGTTCTTGTTAAACCCTGGATTTGTGCTGGAAATGGCCCACCTTGATTATCATACACATTGTAAGGAGAGTGGGGTGGGGGGAGGTATTTTTTTCATGCTTTGTGTGTATAAAAAGATCTTCTACACTTTTCACAGCATGCATCCGATGAAGTGAGCTGTAGCTCACGAAAGCTTATGCTCAAATAAATTGGTTAGTCTCTAAGGTGCCACAAGTCCTCCTTTTTGCGAATACAGACTAACGCGGCTGTTACTCTGAAACCGTTCAAACTACGGAGACTGAAAATGCCTGTTAATTTAGCCCTATATTTTGCTGGAGCCCGGCTTTTGGCTCCAGGAGACACCATCACATCTCATCAGGGTCATCCACTGAGTCTCCTGTTAGGGTCTCATACTCCCATTTTAGCGCTTCTCCCTACTTCAGCTCTGATTGGCTCAGTTCTCATTTTAGGAATAGTTATAACTCCACCCATCAGTCACCATTTTCTGACATACTACATATGCACAATTAATAAAAATCAAAAAATATGAAACTGGATAATTGCTTAAATAAATGTATATTATAGTGTACCCTCCTAGGTAGCAAAAAGATGTACCAAACGTACTGTAAAGGTTTTATTTAGTTTGTAAATCAAAATATTTTAGAGGTTATATCAACCAGTGAGAGTACACCTCTTTTTTTTTAAGAAAATAATTGAAGTGCAAATGGAAAAGTTGATGTAAATCAAGGCTTTCCACTTTGTTTAAATCAGTCCATCCTGCTCACAATGCTACTTCAAACACTGACTGATCACTCTCACCCCTGGGAGTTAAACAAGTAGCCTCATTTTACAGACAATCCCCCCTGTGAAGGAGTTCTTAAGGGGTTTTAAATCTGTCAGTGTGTTAGAATTTGGGAGTGCCTTTAGCTTCCAGTGCTGGCCTTGGCTCACTACAGATGCATTACCTTTCATACTGCCAAAGCTACTTTTTACCATGTCTTCTGCCAGGTAGTATTGATTTCATTTGATTATTGTTAGTCACCCAGTGTACACTTGAGTCACAAAAAATAACCTCCTTACAGTTCTGATTTGCATAATCATATTATTAAAATTGATTGAAGATCCTCTGTATAGAGCTCAACAGAATTAGACATGGGCCTCCACTGGGAGAGTGACTGTCTCTGTCACACAGTGCAGTGTTCAACACTTCTGGGGAAGGGGAAGGAAACATTCCTACCTTCAGAGCAGCATCTCCACCCATCTGCTTGTGATAACAGCACATTCTAACAGTAATGTGAAACATGCGGTAGGAGCTAATGATTGAGTGTCTCATTCCATTGCCTGTTAACTTTTACTGCTGCTTCACAAATATAACCACTAAAGGCTGGAGAGCTAGAAAATACAGCAGCTGCAAGTTGTAAAGGGGATTGCACTGCGGCATGTTCTGTGCTGAGCTAGGCTTTTGTGGGGTACATCTGGCTCTTTGATGATGCAGAGGTGTTTTTTAAACAGCCACCATCTGAATGAGGACATGTCTTAAAGCATCAGTTCTCCTTTCAGTTTTTTAATATTTTGAGACTAGTGAAAACTGCTGAAGAGACAACCGGAGAAACTGATCTTCTCTAACAGCAAAATACTTTACTAGATGGTGTGTAAGTTGTGACTGCTGGCAGCAAAACAAGACCATTTTGATTTCACTGTTTCAGCAGAGTATGTATAGGCAGTAACTGAAACGGACCTACACTTGGCATCAAATAGATACCACGATACATTCTGATGTTGTTTACCTCCTATATTTACAATTTGATATGTGCATAAATCTGACAGAATCCAGTGCAAGGATTGGTGTAAAGCAAGTACATCCTTTTGACCTCCTTTTCTACGTGCGTTTCTCTGCAACTGAGCAATGAAACTGCTGCTCTGTGGTCCAAGAGTTTAGTGTTTGTTCCTGAGTCTGTGGAGCAAGCAGAAGAGAACAGTCAATTCCTGCGTCTGTCCAGTGATATACATTCACACTAAGCTCCTTTGAGATACAAAATTGTCCCTATATGTACTGGCCATGCATGTCTAGAGTGAGACTAGCTTACTGTTTAACAGCCACTTTTTCTAAGGGCTCTAAATTAGCACTAGTTGTCATAGGGTATGTCTATACTGGTGTTATCCCATAGTATAGACGGAAGGTTTCTTCCATCACCTGAGGGACACCACCTCCCCGAGTAACAGTGGACTAGTTTGTTTGAAATGCTACAGTGGCACAACTGTAGTGCTAATCTGTGTAGCCATTCACTACAACGATGGGAGGGTTCTCTTATCACTGTAGTACAGGGGTTCTCAAACTGGGGGTCAGGATCCCTCAGGGGGTTGTGAGGTTATTACATGGGGGGGGGTCATGAGCTGTCAGCCTCCACCCCAAACCCTGCTTTGCCTCCAGCATTTATAATGGTGTTAAATATATAAAAAAGTGTGTTTAAGTTAGATGGGGGGCTTGCTATGTGAAAGGGGTCACCAGTACAAAAGTTTGAGAACCACTGCAGGGTCTACAGAAGAATTCTTCCGTCGATCTAGCACTGTGTACACTGGAGGTTAGGCCAGATTAACTACATCATGCAGGAGTAGGGATTTTTCATCCCCTGAGCAATGTAGATGGGTTGGCTTAACTTTTCAGCATAAATCTGGCTGCCCTCTCTCGATAGCGTTTACCTTCATTTACCCAGTTCTCACATTGACCATAAGATGCTTGGAGCTACTTTAGCATTTGTTTTAGCTGCTCAAGTTTTTACCTGTTGCACTGCTGCTGTCATGTACTTGGTAACTAATTCGAAAACTTTGCTACTGCAAATATTTGCATCCACCGGGCTAACGCATTACCCATTAAGTTACTTCAACGTAGTCAAGAATGAGTCTCTGCATCTGCCCAAAAATCCTGTCGGTATAGTCCAGAACTGTGGAGGCAACCTCCAAATAGCTAATGTAAGCATGCTAGTTTTAGGGCTAGTCTACGCTGGCAATGCTTTAACGTGGCTCTACAAAAACCACCTCCTCGGCGCTGAAACCTGCGCTCAGGTGTGTGTTTTTTTCACACCCTCGAGCAAGATGGGTAGCTCAGTGGTTTGAGCATTGGCCTGCTAAACCCAGGGTTGTGAGTTCAATCCTTGAGGGGGCCATTTAGGGATCTGCTTTGGGCAGATTGGGGATTGGTCCTGCTTTTGAGCAGGGGGTTGGACTAGACCTCCTGAGGTCCCTTCCAACCCAGATACTCTATGATTCTAAGAAAGTTGCAGCGCTGTAAATTGCCAGTGCAGACAGGCCCTTATACACTGGTAGTACGGGCACATCCTACCCTAAGAACCAGGATACTTGTACGTGAGACGTATGCTGTGACAAGAGGGGGAAAAAGCAGGACGCTGGGTATCCATGGCATTGTATAGCCTAGATAATTCACATGCAGAACACTGCCTGGCCCATGCTTCATCATGCCGTAAATGAGAATTAGTCCCATTAGTCTGCATTAAAGTTAATCTACTTCTTGTTCATATACAAATCCAACCTGCATTGCTTTTAAACTGGGCTGCATTTTTTGCCGCACTTCACTCAAAGGGCTGAATGGCCTTTAATCAGGCTGTCCAAAACAGCATTCGCTCTTGGACTGACAGGAATCACAAAGGAGTGTGTGAGAACAGGCTTACAATAGGCGGGGCAGTGAGCAACCATAACTACCATGTTCATAGCCCACAAATACCATAATAGAAATTGCATCGTCCACCATGGCTATGTAGTAAGTGTCGTGTAGTGTAGCTGTGCAATGGGTAGTTGGGCCAAGATGCTAGCAAAGCATCCTCTCCCCAAAATACACATACTGAGCACATTGGTCAAGATCCAGGACTGAGGCTCTTAGACTCTACAGTAATACAAATAATAAATGATCAAGACTTTTGTGTAGCTCTTTCCAATGTAGGAAAGGATGGGTCTTATGATTAAGTATGGGGTTTGGGAGATCTGGGTTTAATTCCTGGTTCTGCCACAGATACACCGAGGCCACAGTCCCCCCGCACTACCTTATCCTGGAATAGAGGCGCAAGATGAGAAAAACAAACAACCCCTCTGACCTTGTTCATTCCTCTGGCTTTCCTGGAGGATCTTGTCTTATCTGTGTCTGCATCTTAAATCTTGTTTACACTGGCACTTTGCTAGCATGCTTTCCGGTGTTGGACTGGCACCAGTAACCTGGGGAAGTGCTAGTGGAGACAGGGCACAGGCATCTTCACCACAGTGCCTGACCCCACTCAGCATTAGCAACATGGTGGTAATGACACCTGCACCTTGTCAAGGGTTCATCTAAACATGTTGTACCTCAACCCTACCACCAGCTAGGTCTACACTACACGCTTCTGCCTGCATAACTTTGTCAGTCCAGGGTGTGATGGGGTGCAATCTCAGGCTAGTTTGTGAGAGGTGTGACATTTATAACCAAAATAGTGATACTGGCACAAAAACTGTGTGGGGACCTGCCCCTCGCATTTGCACTGGTGCTAGACCAAAGGTGGGGCAAAGCACTGAAAAGTCTATGTCCAGACTTCTCCTTTCTGAATACCCTGTCAGTGCTTTACAAATCACTTTCTGACCGAAAATCGAAGCTACCCCTTCTGCTTTGTTAAACCTGCTGCAAACATTGAAGGCGAGGGACTGTCACTCTGGCCGATGCTTTTTAAAGCTTGGCATTACACTTGTTTGAATAAATAATAACTTAGCCCTGGTCTACACTAGGAGTTTAGGTCGAATTTAGCAGCATTAGATTGATTTAACCCAGCATCCATCCACACAACAGAGCCATTTTTGTTGACTTAATGGGCTCTGAAAATCAATTTCTGTATTCCTCCCCGATGTGGGGATTAGTGCTGAAATTGACATTGCCAGGTCGAATTTGGGTTTGTGTGGACGCAATTCAATGGTGTTGGCCTCCGGGAGCAATCCCACAGTGCTCCATTGTGACTGCTCTGGACAGCACTCGCAACTCTGATGCACTGGCCAGGTACATAGGAAAAGCCCTGCAAACTTTTGAATTTCATTTCCTGTTCTGCCACCGTGGCGTGACCACACGCAACTCATCAGAGAGATGACCATGGAGTCCCAGAATTGCAAAAGAGCCCCAGCATGGACCGAACGGGAGGTACTGGATCGGATCACTGTATGGGGAGACAAATCTATGCTATCAGAACTCTGTTCCAAAAGACACAATATTTGTAAAAATCTCCAAGGGCATGAAGGACCGAGGCTATCGCAGGGACCTGCAGCAGTGCCACGTGAAACTTAAGAAGCTCAGGCAAGCCTACCAAAAAACCCAAGAGGCAAAAGCCCACTCAGGGTCAGAGCCCCAGACATGCCGCTTCTATGATGAGCTGCATGCAATTCTAGGGGGTGCCCCTACAACTACCCCACACCTGTATGTGGACTCCCGCAAGGGAGTCTCACGCAACAGGGATGAGGATTTTGGGGATGAGGAAGATCGCGCACACCAGGCAAGCAGAGAAACCGTTCTTCCCGACAGCCAGGAACTGTTTATCACCCTGGAGCCAATACCTTCCCAACCCGGGCTCTCAGACCTTGAAGGGAGAGAAGGCACCTCTGGTGAGTGAACCTTTGTAAATATAGTACATGGTTTAAAAGCAAGTGTGTTGAATGATTGATTTGCCCTGAAGACTTGGGATGCATTTGTGGCCAGTACAGCTACTGGAGAAGTCTGTTAACATGTCTGGGGATGGGGCGGAAATCCTCCAGGGACATCTCAATGAAGCTGTCCTGGAGGTACTCCCAAAGCCTTTGCAAAAGGTTTCTGGGGAGGGCAGCCTTATTGCATCCTCCATGGTAGGACACTTTGCACAGCAGGCCAGTAGCACGTAGTCTGGAATCATTGCATAAGAAAGCATGGCAGCATGTGGTCCCGGTGTTTGCTGGCATTCAAGCAACATCCCTTCTTTATCTCTCTGTGTTATCCTCAGGAGAGTGATATCATTCATGGTCACCTGGTTGAAATAGGGGAATTTTATTAAGGGGACATCAGAGGTGGCCATTCCTGCTGGGCTGTTTGCCTGTGGCTGAAAAGAAATCATCCCCGCTGTTAGCCACACGGTGCGGGGAGGGGTGAAGCAATCATCTCAGATAATTGGGTGGTGTGTGTGTGTGTGTGGGGGGGGGTTAGTTGGGTTTGTGCTGCACATTAACCCAAAAACACCAGCTTCTCCTTTTAAATGGCCAATGTGTCTTTCAATTTTAATCTCCCTTTTTTCCTCTCGCAGCTGCAAATGTTTCAACGCTGCCACTAGCATCTTCGTCCCAGAGGTTAGCGCAGATAAGAAAGCGACAAAAATGCACTTGCAATGAAATGTTCTGAGTTCATGCAGTCCACCCAAACTGAAAGAACCCAGCAGAATGCGTGGAGGCAGACAATGGCAGAGTCCAGGAAAGCACAAAATGAAAGTGAGGACAGATGGCTGGAGCAACAGGAGAGGTGGTGGGATCAAGAGGAAAGGTGGTGGCAGCATGATGAAAGGAGGCAGGATGCGATGCTGAGGCTACTGGAGGATCAAACTGATATGCTCCGGCGTATGGTTGAGGTGCAGGAAAGGCACAGACCGCCACTGCAGCCCCTCTGTAACCAACCGCCCTCCTCCCCAAGTTCCATAGCCTCCTCACCCAGATGCCCAAGAACGTTGGTGGGGGTGGAGGAGGCCTCCAGGCATCCAACCTCTCCACCCCAGAGGACTGCCCAAGCAACAGAAGGCTAGCATTCAATACATTTTGAAGTGCAGTGTGGCCTTGTCCTTCCCTCCTCCCCTCATCCACAACCCCACCCAGTACTTCCTTCCTCCCCCACCCCTCCCAGGCTACCTTATAGAATCATAGAATATCAAAAGGGTTGGAAGAGACCTCAGGAGGTCATCTAGTCCAACCCCCTGCTCAAAGCAGGACCAATCCCCAACTAAATCATCCCAGCCAGGGCTTTGTCAAGCCTGACCTTAAAAATCTCCAAGGAAGGAGATTCCACCATCTCCCTAGGTAACGCATTCCAGTGTTTCACCATCTTCCTAGTGAAAAAGTTTTTCCTAATAGCCAACCTAAACCTCCCCCACTGCAACTTGAGACCATTACTCCTCGTTCTCTCATCTGTTACCACTGAGAACAATCTAGATCCATCCTCTTTGGAACCCCCTTTCAGGTAGTTGAAAGCAGCTATCAAATCCCGCCTCATTCTGTTCTTCTGCAGACTAAACAATCCCAGTTCCCTCAGCCTCTCCTCATAAGTCATGTGTTCCAGTCCCCTAATCATTTTTGTTGCCCTTCGCTGGACTCTCTCCAATTTATCCACATCCTTCTTGTAGTGTGGGGCCCAAAACTGGACACAGTACTCCAGATGAGGCCTCACCAGTGCCCAATAGAGGGGGAACAATCACGTCCCTCGATCAGCTGGCAGTGCCCCTACTTATACATCCCAAAATGCCATTGGCCTTCTTGGCAACAAGGGCACACTGACTCCTATCCAGCTTCTTGTCCACTGTCACCCCTAGGTCCTTTTCTGCAGAACTGCTGTCTAGCCATTCGGTCCCTAGTCTGTAGTGGTGCATGGGATTCTTCCGTCCTAAGTGCAGGACTCTGCACTTGTCCTTGTTGAACCTCATCAGATTTCTTTTGGCCCAGTCCTCCAATTTGTCTAGGTCCCTCTGTATCCTATCCCTACCTTCCAGAGTATCTACCTCTCCTCCCAGTTTAGTGTCATCTGCAAACTTGCTGAGAGTGCAATCCACACCATCCTCCAGATCATTTATGAAGATATTGAACAAAACCGGCCCCAGGACCGACCGTTGGGGCACTCCACTTGATACTGGCTGCCAACTAGACATGGAGCCACTGAACACTACCTGTTGAGACTGACAATCTCGCCAGCTTTCTATCCACCTTATAGTCCATTCATCCAGCCCATACTTCTTTAACTTGCTGGCAAGAATACTGTGGGAGACGGTGTCAAAAGCTTTGCTAAAGTCAAGGAACAATACATCCACTGCTTTCCCCTCATCCACAAAGCCAGTTATCTCATCACAGAAGGCAGTTAGATTAGTGAGGCATGACTTGCCCTTGGTGAATCCATGCTGACTGTTCCTGATCACTTTCCTCTCCTTTAGTGCTTCAGAATTGATTCCTTGAGGACCTGCTCCATGATTTTTCCAGGGACTGAAGTGAGGCTGACTGGCCTGTAGTTCCCAGGATCCTCCTTCCGTTTTTTAAAGATGGGCACTACATTAGCCTTTTTCAAGTCGTCCAGGACTTCCCCCGATTGCCATGAGTTTTCAAAGATAATGGCCAATGGCTGCAATCGCATCCACCAATTCCTTTAGCACTCGGATGCAGTGCATCTGGCCCCACGGACTTGTGCTCGTCCAGCTTTTCTGAATAGTCCCAAACCACTTCTTTCTCCACAGAGGGCTAGTCACCTCCGCCCCATGCTGTGCTGCCCCGTGCAGCAGTCTGGGAGCTGACCTTGTTTGTGAAGACAGAGGCAAAAAAAGCATTGAGTACGTTAGCTTTTTCCACATCCTCTGTCACTAGGTTGCCTCCCTCATTCCCCATACTTTCCTTGACTTTCTTCTTATTGCTAACATACCTGAAGAAACCCTTCTTGTTACTCTTAACATCTCTTGCTAGCTACAACTCCAGGTGTGATTTGGCATTCCTGATTTCACTCCTGCATGCCCGAGCAATATTTTTATAGTCTTCCCTGGTCATTTGTCCAATGTTCCACTTCTTGTAAGCTTCTTTTTTGTGTTTAAGATCAGCAAGGATTTGACTGTGAAGCCAAGCTGGTTGCCTGCCATATTTACTATTCTTTCTACATATCAGGATGGTTTGTCCCTGTAACCTCAATAAAGATTCTTTAAAATACAGCCAACTCTCCTGGACTCCGTTCCCCCTCATGTTATTCTCTGAGGGGATCCTGCCCATCAGTTCCCTGAGGGAGTCAGTCTGCTTTTCTGAAGTCCAGGGTCTGTATTCTGCTGTTCTCCTTTCTTCCCTGTATCAGGATCCTGAACTTGACCATCTCATGGTCACTGCCTCCCAGGTTCCCGTCCACTTTTGCTTCCCCTACTAATTCTTTCCAGGTTTGTGAGCAGCAGGTCAAGAAGAGCTCTGTCCCTGGTTGGTTCCTCCAGCACTTGCACCAGGAAATTGTCCCCTACCCTTTCCAAAAACTTTCTGGATTGTCTGTGCACCACTGTATTGCTCTCCCAGCAGATATCAGGGTGATTTTGAAGTCTCCCATGAGAACCAGGGCCTGCGATCTAGTAACTTCCATGAGTTGCCAGAAGAAAGCCTCATCCACCTCCATCCCCCTGGTCCGGTGGTCTATAGCAGACTCCCACCACGACATCACCCTTGTTGCTCACACTTCTAAACTTAATCCAGAGACTCTCAGGTTTTTCTGCAGTTTCATACTTGAGCTCTGAGCAGTCATGCTGCTCCCTTACATACAGTGCTACTCCCCCACCTTTTCTGCCCTGCCTGTCCTTCCTGAACAATTTATATCCATCCATGACAGTACTCCAGTCATATGAGTTATTCCACGAAGTCTGTTATTCCAACCACATCATAATTCCTTGACTGTGCCAGGACTTCCAGTTCTCCCTGCTTGTTTCCGAGGCTTCTTGCATTTGTGTATAGACGCTTGGCAGTTATCCCCCTATTTGTGTGACGAATTAATAAAGAATGCATGAATTTGAAACAACAATGACTTTATTGCCTCTGCAAGCGGTGATCAAAGTGGGGAGGGGAGGGCAGTTGGCTTACAGGGAAGTAGAGTGAACCAAGAGGGCGGGTTTTCATCAAGGAGAAACAAACAGAACTGTCACACCGTAGCCTGGTCAGCCATGAAACTGGTTTTCAAAGCTTCTCTGATGCGCAGCGTGTCCTGCTGTGCTCTTCTAACCGCCCTGGTGTCTTGCTGCGTGTAATCAGTGGCTGGGCAATTTGCCTCAACTTCCCACCCCACTATAAACGTCTTCCCCCTTAAGCTCTCAGATGTTGTGGAGCGCACAGCAAGCAGTAATAACAGTGGGAATATTGGTTTTGCTGAGGTCTGAGTCAGTGAACTGCACCAGCGCGCTTTTAAATGTCCAAATGCACATTCTGCACTTGCTCAGCCTGTAGTTGAACAGCTCCTGACTACTGTCCAGGCTGCCTGTGTATGGCTTCATGAGCCATGGCATGAAGGGGGAGGCTGGGTCCCCAAGGATAACTATAAGCATTTAAACATCCCCAACAGTTATTTTCTGGTCTGGAAGGTAAGTCCCTTGCTACAGCTGTTCATACAGACCAGAGTTCCTGAAGATGTGAGCATCGTGTGCCGTTCCCGGCCATCCCACGTTGATGTTGGTGAAACGTCCTTTGTGATCCACCAGTGCTTGCAGCACCATTGAAAAGTACTCCTTGCGGTTTACGTACTGGCTGCCTTGGTGCTCCGGTCCCAAGACAGGGATATGCGTTCCGTCTATTGCCCCACCACAGTTAGGGAATCCCATTACAGCAAAGCCATCCACTATGACCTGCACATTTCCCAGAGTCACTACGCTTGATAGCAGCAGCTCAGTGATTGCGTTGGCTACTTGGATCACAGCAGCCCCCACAGTAGATTTGCGCACTCCAAATTGATTCCCGACTGACTGGTAGCTGTCTGGTGTTGCAAGCTTCAAGAGAGCTATCGCCACTTGCTTGTGAACTGTGAGGGCTGCTCTCATCTTGGTATTCTTGCGCATCAGGGCAGGGGAAAGCAAGTCCCAAGATCCATGAAAGTGCCCTTACGCATGTGAATGTTTTGCAGCCACTGGGAATCATCCCAGACCCGCAATACTGTGCGGTCCCACCAGTCTGTGCTTGTTTCCCGGGCCCAGAATCGGCGTTCCATGGCATGAATCTGCCCCATTGCCACCAGGATGGCCAGGGCCTGTGCTTTGAGAGAAGTCTGTGTCCAAGTCCGCATCACTCTCGTCACTGCGCTGCCATCGCCTCCTCACTGCTTTTGCAGGTTCTGCATATTCCGCATGATATTGCGTGAGGTGTTTCCAATGCTTATAACTGCCTCGGTGACCTGAGCGGGCTCCATGCTTGCCGTGGTATGGCATCGGCAGGGGGACAGGGTTGCAGGGGAAGCGGTGGTTGGATGATCAGTTTTGCAGACCTACTGCACCATCTGCTGCCAGGACACAACAGCTGAGCGGGCTGCATGCTTGCCGTGGTATGGTGAGACAAGAGCAGCCGAGCAGAATTGCAGCAGAAGCAGCCCTGCAAGACCAGCAGGAGAGCAGAGTGCCAGAAGAAGCGGTGGATGACAACGATCATATTATAGAGGTCCTGCAAGGTGGATTCATAGCATCAGGAGAGCAGAGTTGCAGCAGAAGCGGTAGATGACGGTTAGCAGTCCTACTGCACCGTCTGCTGAAAGCAGTATGGCACCCGCATGGAAAAAAGGCGTGAAACGATTGTCTGCTGTTGCTTTCGTGGAGGGAGGGGCAACTGACAACATGTACCCAAAACCACCATCAGGCATTGGGAGCTTAACCCAGAATTCCAATGGGCGGCGGAGACTGCAGGAACTGTGGGATAGCTACCCACAGCGCAACGCTCTGAAAATAGACGCTAGCCTCGGTACTGGGGATGCACTCCGCCGACTTAATGTGCTTAGTGTATTAGTGTGGGGGGACACACGGTCTACTGTATAAAATCGCTTCCTAAAAAATTGACTTCTATAAATTCAGCCTAATTATTACATTGGAACACTACAAAATCACTAGAAAAGGGAGGATTAATACCCTCTCTTACTATGGCTATTTTGTCTAGTATTTCCAGATAAAAGGCAGTGAAAGAGAGGGCATACAGACAGGGTGGGGTGGGAAGTGGAAGAATGAAGCTAATAGGTGACATTAGCCAGAAGTTTGACTGGTGGAGGCTGGGAGTAGGGGAAGGTGTAAGGGAGGTCAGAGTGGGACAGTGTACAGATCCAGAGGCAGGATTATAGAACAGGGTCGGGGGTCTCTTGTTTGCTGTCACTTTGATGACAAAAGGAAGGCATATGTCTTCTGATTACACCTTGAGAGTAACTGAGTCTGCCTGGTATGGAATTAACAACTAAATAAGTGTAACTCTTTTGTGTAAGGTTTCAGAGTAACAGCCGTGTTAGTCTGTATTCGCAAAAAGAAAAGGAGTACTTGTGGCACCTTAGAGACTAACCAATTTATTAGAGCATAAGCATCTGAGGAAGTGAGCTGTAGCTCACGAAAGCTTATGCTCTAATAAATTGGTTACTCTAAGGTGCCACAAGTACTCCTTTTCTTTTGTGTAAGGAAACTGGATCACTTTTCTTATGCTATTAGGGCCTTGATCTTGCAACCAGAACACACAGACAGACCCTTACACCCATGAGGAGGCCACGAAAGTCATTGGGTTTTGGCCCCAGCTTCAAGAGTCCACCACACGGATCTGATTACCAGCTTGGGGCTAAGGTCTGTGGTGTGCAGGCTGTAATTGGCAGTCGCCTGCTCATCACAACACCAAACAATAAGCTCTTCATAAAACCCACAAATCCGGTCTGTAAAGCTTTTTCTTCTGTAACTCTAAGTCAAATCTCCCTAAAATAAACAGGGTGAAGGGTGGGGGACGCTTCCTATGGGACTGGAAATAAAAATCTCTGATCTGAAATGCTGGGAAAGCAGCAAAAGCTGTAAATACTTCTGAGTTCTGATGACGCTGCAAACCATGTTGGCTTAACTCCTGCAGTTACCATGTATCTCTGCAACCCATGGAGGGGAAGAAAGCACAGAACTTTCTGGCTTGGTTATCTGTTGAATTCTATGTAATTTTGTTCTAACTTGGAAAATAGTTTGATCAGTTTACTGCACGATCACATATTTGCTTAAACTCACCCTCCATCTCCTTCTCCACCTCTTGGGCCTTATCTATACTGAGGATTTTCAGCTGCTGTGGGGTGGGGTGAGGATGGCAGCCACTGGTGCAAGCCCCCTAGTGTAGACAGACAAAGCCACAATTTGGCCCCATTGCAGCTTAACCCTGGCTTGAAACCAGCCTATCTGCACTGATGCAAACCATAATTTTGTACAGTTTTCCTTGTTTTCACCTGGAGTTTGCAACAGTACAGCTACACGAGTGGCTGGACAAAAATGGCTGCAACCAGGGTAAATAGCCCAGTGTAGTAAAGGTCTGAACTGAATATTCATATACACCAGTGATGTTTGTTTTATTGCAATGTTTCTCAGATGGAAAGAGCATCAGATTTCTCCTCTGAGCCAGACAGATATGCAGTTCTATTACTAATAGAAAGAAATCAGTACCAAGAGTTGTTCATCATAAAAGTGTCTAGCACAGTTTCCCTCACTAGGGTGAACGTGGCTTTTTTGGAGGTCTGACAAGTCTGAGTAAGCCATGTGCACTGTAGAGTCTATAGCCTCCTTTCCTTCCCGCCCCACAAGTGCTTAGCCTGATATGTATGTGGCAGCGGTGCTTCGCTTGAATCTGTTTTGGCTTCTAAGAGCAAAACTGCAATTGTGGTTGATGCTCACAATTAAATGTGCGCACCCTGTTATAGCAAATGGATTAACGTACAGATGGTGGCGACTTTGTATAATACTATGCAGAAATCCATCAAAACGCTCAGCACCTTCTAGAGTCAAAGGCACAGCACCATCTGAGGGCTCGATGTGTCTGGAGGAATGAGCTTTGCTAGTTCATTGCTGTGGGTAAAATGTGTGCAGAGAGGTCCCCCTATCCCTTCCCCCCACCCCAAACACATTCCACCCCACCCCAGTTTGAGAACCTCTGGTCTGTAGTAAAGTTGGGCTAGCACATCTCTGATCTTCCTGTAGTGGGACCTGTAGAAGTGATGCACACTGATGGAGTGAGGCTGTATAAGCAAACCACTAGCTGCTTTACAGTGCTGTGCTAGTATCTTTACCCTCACGCATCAGGTATGCCAAAGGAGCTTATAGGTAACACATCCAAGAACAAGGTCCTGATTCTCTACCCAGCTCTTGCTGTTTTAATGGTCCATAGCGGATTCTTCCAGCAGAGGGCGCAGTGTTTGCTTAAATCACTTAAAGGGAAAAGTGTTTTTCTGGTAAGATTTTATTTCCGCTGCAAAGTGTAGAAGGTCATCACACAAGTCACCGCCCAATTTCTCATCAAAAGGAAACAGCTGGGAGGAGGGTTTAACTCAGTCGCTGTCATAAAAAACCAAACTGTACTAAGGATTTGTTTAAACACAAAAGTTATACCAGTATAGTGAACGTGGCACAGTTAAAGTGAGAGAACACTCCTAGTCTGGATGCAGTTACACTGATATTTAAAGGTGTCTTATACCAGTATTGCTTATTTCTGTATGGAGAGGGTATAACTATGCTGCCATAAGACACCTTTATATCAGTATGACTGTCAGTAAAAAAACAACAACAAAAAGCCAAAAAAATCACACCCATGACAGATTAGTTTTATGGGTACAAAAATCTGTGTGCATAGTAGGCATTAGAATTAACATCTGTGTCGAGCTTGTTGGATGGAGTAGAGGAGCTGCCACTCCCTATTACTGCTGTGGTGGTCTTGATGCTGGGTGTTGCATATTTGTCCTTCAGCTCTGGGGAGGTGTCACAGAGTAACGTTCTTTTGTAGTTTTTATGTTGCATTCCTCCTCTAATCCGGGAGAGCAATACTTTGGAAGTGTTGGATGCAACTTTGGTTTTCAGTGACTGTAGTTCTGTCCTATGTAGATTGTGGCATGTCGAGGTTATACAGGTGTAACCCTTCTGCCCATCAGAGTTGGCAACAACAAGGGCCGGGTTCAGTATCTAGGGGTTCCATTCCAATAACACAATGTAAAACCAGCTCAAGCCCCCACTCAGTGACCTGGGACAAATATATACCACCCCCGCTGAGCGCCTCTAAGAGGCAATACTTCCCCTCTCGCAAGCACAGAGTCTGAGTGTAGCAAAAGCCTTTTAATAACAGAGAAAAAATGTGGCATTATGTTGGGGAAACACCACCAACAGGATTCATAACACAACCCATGAGCAAAAAAACCCACCCCCAAGCAAACTGGGGTGTGTTCTTTCCCTTTGGTTCTTGAGTCCAGGAACCCAAAGTCCTAAAAGTCCAACAACCCAAAAGTCTCTGCCCCGGTCAGTTTATCTGCAGAGTTTTACCTCCCAACCTGGGTGGAGATGGGGTGGGGGTTAAGGGGCACCTTACATGGTCCAAAGTCAATCGTCCCACCTCTCCATGGGGCTCCACTCTGCTCCACCAGCCGTCCCACAAATCGCTCCGCTCTGCCAGCCGCCCCCATGAGCTGCTCCAGGCATTCCACAAACTGCTCCACTCCACCAGCCACTCTGCTCTGCCAGCCGTCCCACAAACTGCTCTGCACTATATCTTCAGGCTCCCCCACTACTTAACACAACACTCAGTGATTTCAGCTCTTAGTAAGTTTAGCTCTTTTGTGATTTCAGCTTGTAGTAGGGGAGCCTCAGTGCTGGTGCACCATTGGCCCAAAGTGAATTCAGCTCAGGAGCCTCTAATGCTAATGGAATCAAAATTAGCTTTGATATTCCACAGTGGAGAGAGGAGGAAGTGCAATTAACATGTAAGGCCCTAATCAGGGGACCCATACCACCAGGTATCAATAACTGTCCCCAGCCTCTCTCCATTCACTGGGTTTTGGAACCCATGACCCTTGCCTAGCGAGTGCTGCTTAGTTGATGGTGAGTCCCTCCATCATAACAAAAGGCCAAGTACAGTTCCACTGTCCTTGATTCACATAATCAGGATAATAGTTTATTCCTTCCCCAATAACAGAGAAACTGGGTCCTACAGCAGCCAAAGTGACCATCTAGGCAGGGTGGGTGTGTCTATGCAAATGAGACCAGCCCCTGAAGTTCTTTTCCACAACCCACCATAACTCGCCACCAGATGTCAGGGTAGAGCTCATCCTGACTCTGCTTACACAGGCAACCATTTCTAAATGAGGATCCAGTGTTTCCATTCAGTCCCACATTCATGGTTTGCCAGTTCCTGAGCAAATATGCCATGGATAGTTCATTTAATGAGTTCCTAGGGTTTGTGGGCCCCCCACTCCCACCCCAATAGACCCATTCCAGTATTTTGGCTGGAGCATCTTTCCTTGTTATCTAGATTCTATACTGAGTCACTTAAGGAGTTTATTGTTAGAAGTGTCTAACTTTTGTCTGTCTTGATGGTTTTGGCCTCTGATCAATCAGTAATGATTTTTAATGAGCCTTTCATAAGAGGCTCATAGATGAGTTTATATGCTGCTAATATTTTTGATAAGTACTTTGGGGTCAGCTTGACTGGAGACTGAACTCTCACCAAGTGCGGTGTCTGTCTTCTGTTTTTTAGATGAATATGGCAGTGTTACACTTGTTTTAGGTAGTTTCTGTGCTCAACTGGAGAATCTAATTTAGTGAATGTAAACTCTTGTACTGATGGCTGCACTTAGTTTACTTAGTAGTCTACATGGGACTTTAATTGAAGATAAATTGCTGATTAGTGTACGAGGAGTGCTTTTCATAACAGATATCGCAGCTTAAAAATTCTCTGACCGATGGTACATGGGAAGCTTTCCTTCATGAGAGGGGATCCTACCCGCAGTTCTTGCAGAATGTCAGCTTGTATTTAATTGGGAGTGAAGAGAACCAACTATATGTGAAGCATTTCATTGCTGCCATCCTGAGTCTGCAGTCAGATGGCTCTAGTGCCTCAGCTGGTGTTTCCTGTTTTTCTCCAGCCACAGAGTGATTTTGACAAGACTTGGTTCACTTCACTGCTGCTAATTGGACCCTTGTGGGCAGCTGTGTGAAAGTGACTGCCATTATGTCCATGCTGCTGCCACTTGGTAAAGCCCTGCACAGTTAGGAGGCTGTACTTGAAGCAAGTATATGAATGTTGCATTGTCTGTACCAAATCTCCAGCACTCAAGGAATTGAAATCATGTTGGGTTCAGTACATTTTATGGGTTATTTCATATTGAATGGTTCTAGAGGGCAAATCCAAGACGTATTTCTGTATATTACCGGTGATGTTACTGTAGGCAGCTGAAGGATAATTTTCCTTCTCTAACCCAAACTGTGTTATTTTTCTTGTGTACAAAGTCACGAATTCCTCAATGAGAGCGTTCATCATAATGCAACTTAATATCTGTGCTTCAGTCCGCCCCCACCATAAAATGGGAATGAAACATAACTACCTTTCGTAAAGTGCTTGGAGACTTTAAATGAGAGATGCTACAGAAGTATGTAGTCTGCTTAGTTTCTGAACTGACTGCCTTCCACTTAAGGGAGGGGAGAGGATATACAGGGCAGAAGAATGTGCTTCGTGTTTTTAAAATGGATGGTAAACTCATAGCGCAGGAGACTGTCTGTCTTCTTTTGTGTTCATATTATAGTGCCTAAGGGGGTCTTAATTCTACTGGGAGCTTCCTGGCACAGCTGCAGTACAAACAATAGGAAAGCTTTACTCCAGCAGCCTTTGAGGCTGCTCATGGAAATGTTCATCAGTTAGGAGTTTTATCTATAGCTGTATAGGACATTGACAAAAGAGCAATTTTCCTTAGATAATTTGAGTTCTGTCTGTGCTAAATCAGCCAGACTGGATATCTTTCTGATGTTAGGTAATGTCAAGCAGTGCTCTCAAAATCAGTGTAGACTGTTTTTAATGTATTCCCAATGTTCACTAATACAAGCTATTTGTGATATACTCTGATTGCTCACCAATCTTCCGCTGTTTCCCTTGGCAAAACTTGTTTGCATATGTATATTATCCAGTGAGCTGACTGTTTGCATTTAAAAAACAAAACAAAAAACCCCACAACTACTTTAAAAGCAGAATCGTTCTTCTGATTGGCTGCGTGCCCCATGAATTGTTTCTGAATGAATCTGGCTTAGTGTGCTAACTCCATAAATAAAATGTTCTCTTCTCTATCAATTAAAAGCAGATTGCGGTTTGAGTCTAAATGATCTATCTGGTAGATGGAATTACTGTTGCAAACCAACCAGATATAACAAACTGAATTGGAACATGCTAAAACTAGGGAGAAGGGGCCAAGTGTGCCAAATCCAGGAGGCTTGGCTAAACGGCCTAGACCTTTGGAAAGGGAGAAGTTTGTGTGGTGCCTTTCATCCCAGAATCCCTCCAGCTTTCCGCCCTTGGCTCCCTTCACCATCACTAAAGTGCAGCCCCATGTGGGGTGACGTCAGCCACTGTTTAACAGCACAACAATGGTAGACACAGCAGTTCAGGAAGTGAAAGAGGCTTTTCCACTTCAAGCTGCAGGGGGAATTCTAGATGGGTAGAATGCAAATATCTATTTAAAATTTTTCCATGATCACTGATTTCATTGTGGTTGGGTGAGTTACTTTTTCCACTAGCAACTCTTCCATCACCCCTTTAACGGTGTCAGTGTTGCTGAGTGTGAAGAATTTGTCTGAAAACAATCATCAGATTGCTAGGGGGCAGCTCTAAATACAATCCATCCCGTCCTTTCATTACCAGTAGCTACAGATCTCTGCAGCATGCCGAGTCTGAAACGCACAGTGCCACTTGTCTGACTGCTTCCCTTTCTGTCATGCTCTTGGTTTAAAAAGTGAATGTGTTTTAAAACGGGAGCCATGGAATGGCTTGAACTCTCTGGAGAGTGAGCTGTAGCTCACGAAAGCTCATGCTCAAATAAATTGGTTAGTCTCTAAGGTGCCACAAGTACTCCTTTTCTTTTCACTTTATCCAGAGTCTATGAAGCATCGGCTGCTGGCAGGGAGAACTTCCTTCCTGCCTACTTCCCCAAACATGCAAGCCCACGAATGGGCCACAGGTCACCAGGTGTGAGCTGGCAGGACAGTCCAAGGACAAGAGCATATATTGTTCAATCTCCCAAAGCTTCTCTACTGAAAGTGGCAACAATGATGTAAAGTGAAGGCCCAGATTCTCAAAGATATTGGGAGTTAGGTGCTTAAATACTTCTGAGGATCTGGTCTGAGATGTTTTCAGTGGGAATACCTGACTTATTAGGAGTTGCACTAAGACAACCATCTCTTTCACACAAACCACCAGCTGGCCTTTGGAAGTTGCCATCTAACCTGGTTCCACATTAAAACTAATTACCTAGAAGTAAAATGCTCCATATTTTGTATTACTAATTGTCTGAACCTTAGACTCCTGGGGGGTGTGTGTGTGTGTGTTTCTTTGATTCTTATTAGTGCCGTTGCCAGTTTTAATTTTTCCAAGAGTAAACACAGCCTTTCAAAACTGTTGTCATCTCAATGATTGGGTGTTCTCAGCAGATCTCTTGGTCCCAGTCCAATGCCTTTTGTAACTGACAATTGAATTCCTTTCTGTTGCTACACCCTGACTCATCTCAGGCTATGCCACAGCAATGATCAGGAAGGAACAAAGGGAGGAGGACTAGGAAATGACACCTCAGGAGATTCTAATGGCAGAAGATGCGGAAAGAGTGTTCATTTTGTAATAAAGACTGGCCACATTGGCTGCTTTACAAATCTCAAGGAAAAATTATGTCCCACTGCCCCCAAAGTGTGTGTGCTTCTGCTATATCTAGTCTGACACAGGAGGAGAAGTATTGCATCTAATACTTAGAAATTGCTAATTGTATCCTGCAGGAGTGGAGAATTGGCTTCATTCATGTCCTGTACTGGCTGCAAAAGGCAACTTGACCTGCTGAGTCCAAATGTAAAGGTAACCTCACTGGGATCATAATCCTCATCAGTTTCCCTGTGTACCTGGCTACACCTATTGAAGCACAGCTGCTGGCAGCCAGTTATCCGTCACCCCAAGATACACCCAGTTAGGAAGCCAGCACAAGGTGTTTTGTGTGAATGGTCAATGGTCCATGACTACACATAAACACTTAAGGGAGTATAGTTTTCTGAAGCCTAACAAATTTGGCTGATTAAATAAATTGTAAAATACTTTTCCCTTAAATTATAAATTGTGTTGTCCCTGTTTAACAAGTCTATCACATTAGGGAATAATCGTGTTGGGCTTTTTAATTTGTTTATTGCTGCATGTGAAATTGCTTGCAGCTAATTCTAATTACTCTTCTGATACCATATTCTGCAATTTATGTCCAAGCCTTGCAAAGCTTATTTGAACACTCCTTTCATTGTCTTCTTTGCCGGCCTGTCTTCTGGAATGCCTTGTCAGGCACACTCTTCCTGACCTGGTTTTCAAGGGCTGGCAATTTTTTGTAACTTAGACCCAGGCCTTATTTAAAGTCCTCTTGCCACAAATTATGAATTAGTCCCTGTCAGAACTTTCCCGGTCTTGATTTTAAAAAGCTTGGTGTAGGGTCTAAAAGTATTAAGCGGCTGTAGCACAGCTGAAAGTGGGGAGGGGAGCTGGTGTTTAAACGTCTCACATTTTGGGGAGCATCTCCATTTACAACTCCTTGCATAAGTACCTATCTACAAATGTAGGGACTACTAGCAAGAGTTCCTCAGCTGATTTCCATTGTCTTGGTGGCACAGATCGAGGAAAGCCACAGGTGACTGATGGTCAAGGAGAGTTAGTGCTGGAAATGGATCCTGAACAGATAGTGCAGTGTGGTTTCTTTGCTGTTTCTAGTATTTCCTTACTCCATGCTAGACTTGGGAGTCCCTCAAACTATGAGTACCTGCTAAGTGGAAAGCACTGCTTTGCTGAGTCATAGATTTCCTAGATTCATAGATTCCAAGGCCAGAAGGGACCATCGTGATCATCCAGCCTGACCTCTAGAACATAGGCCATAGAATTTCCCCAAGAGAATTCCTTTTGAATGAAATAATTCCTTTTGATCAGTGGCAGCACTGAAGATGCTACTGTTAAATGTTCATCTGACTTTTTTCCACTGGGAGCTTTTTTGTTCACATCAGCTAGATTTTTTTTCACGGTTTTTCAGTACAAGTGAGCCTAGCAGCAGGAAACGGTGGTTACTCCACTTCCTGCTCATATTATTGTTGAAGAGTGAAAACTTAACAGTTATGCCTTGCTCCTCCACTTGCTCCAACAGCGCGTTGAAAGCCTGTAAGGGTACAATAACCAGCTGCACAGCAGGTGAAACGGGACTTTTTTGGAGCTTCCAAAGTAGCTCCACAACACGTTTCCCTTCTGCTCTTCCTGGCTGGGTTCAGAAATGGAGAACGAGGTAGGTGTAGGTTTTGTATTGACTCTTAACATAAATGGCCTTCAGAGTTCAGTAGTTCTCGGTTCTGCATTGTAGGTCGCTGTCTTACTTCTGTTTCTCTAAGGCTTTCAGAAAGTAAACTCCAGACTCTCTCCGCTGGTAATGAATTTTGTAGAGCTCTGAACTGAAAAGAGAGGGGAATCAGTTCACTGCACTGGGATGTGCAGGTTCGTTGGGAACAAGCATGTTTCCTGCATGTCCTCATAGCTTTCTGAGGCCTGAATGAAGTTGTGAAGATAGAACCAAAAATCTTTTCTGGGGTGTTTGACGTAGTTTGGGTCAAATGGCCATACGTGTCACGTAGGAGCTCTCATATTTTCAAAGCCACCAGAGCCCTGCATGTGGCAAGGGGGAGGCAGGGAAATCCATGTTCGTCTGAGAGATCGTTTTGGGTGCCATATTGAAACTGACTTGCGGATTTTTGTATCTCTTCCCTTAAGTTTACTTTCTACTGTTATTTCTAAAGATGCAGGTGTAGCTAGATCTCTATAGAGTAATCTTGGGGATTTTTTTCTCATTGCACCAAAAGTCAGCTGTGGAGACCAGCTACTCTATTTCTGGTGTCTTATGTAATTTAATAGAATCAAAGTGCTAAATCCTGCAGTCCATACTCAGGCAAAACTGCTGACTTCAGGGCTCTAAACCTCTCAGACTCAGAAAGCATAGCTGGTTCCTTCTGATGGGCTCTGCTCTACTTCTTGCTGGCGAGGGTTGCTGTTCCCCTCTCTGAGTATAGTCAATAGAAAAGGGGGGGGGGAATAGTTTTTTTTTTAAAGTCATGACTAGCTTGATCACATTGTGACATTAAACTCCATATTCTTTATGAAATATGCTTATGATATGGATATGACCTAACTAAGATGTACTTTATGCAAGATAGCTCATGTAAGATATAATTGGAAAGGTTATGATTTACTGAATGTGATTATCCAATTTGTATGCCTGTATCATTTCTGTATCTGGAGTTAGGAATATTGACTATTTATCTGTATTTCAAATATGTTACTTTGGGTGTCACCCCCAACTAGCCCTTCAGATACAACAATGGAGAAACCAGACAGGGCTAATGGCCCATTAGCAAAGATAATGGACTGTGAAAGAGCTTAGACTTCCCGTGGATGCTCCAGACAGCCTAGGAGTAATGGCTGCCACAGCCCTGCAGAGACATGGATCTGAGTCACCTGGTGCTGAACCTACCCCTTGGAATGCTAGTGTTCTTCCACTGGGAGATGAAGGGTTCTCACCATACACAAGAGCGATATAAGGCAGGGGAGTGACATTCTCGTGGTTCTCCTCTGCCTCCCCACCCAAAGAGACACTGAAAAACACCTGGAAGTAAGAACTGAACTGAGGGGAGAGGGTTGAACCCAGACTGGGAGGGCATCCAGTCTGTGAGTGGAATTACCTGAAGTCTCAAGCTGCAGGCCAGGGCAGCTGCCTTTCAAGACTTTCTGTAATCTACCTGTGACAATAGTTAGGGTGAGAAGTTACATTTTGTAACCTGTTTCTTTAGTGAATCAAATTTAATCTGTTTTGTTCGGTTTGCTACCCCTTTAACCACTTAAAATCTGCCTTTTATAGTTGTTAAACTTATTTCTTGTTTATAATATAACCCAGTTTGTGCAATTCATAATTGGGGGGAGGGGGTGTAAGAGGCTGTGCATACCTTCCTCCACATTGAGGGAGCAGGTGGATTTCATAATATGCCTTCTAAGTCTGTACAGGAGATGGACACCTGAGTGCTGGAGCAAGTCCTCAGAGCTGATCTCGGTGTCTTTGTCGTTCTGCAGTTGAGTGCGGCCTGACTCTGTGTGTGCTGGAGGAGGCTTATTAGCCTGGCTCAGCCAGAGAGGTAAAAAGGGTGCCCAGGCTGGCAGAACAGGTGGGCTCAGTGATACTCAACACATCAGGTGGCACCTTAAGAGGTCCAAACTGTCACACACATTCACCCCCGTGTTTGCTACTGTTGGGAAGAAAGAACAGGTTTGTGTGAATCCATTGAAGCAGACACGGTCTTGTATTTGTAACCTTTGTCCCTATTTCTCCTATCCCCTCCCTTTATATTTATCTTTCCATGGCATGTCCATGGAGAATACAAGCCCTTCAGGTCAGGGACTATATCATATCTTATGTCTGGATAGCACAATTTGGAGGCTGGTAAATAATATAAAACATGGACTTTCTATAATTGATCTGGGGGATGTTCTTTTAAATGATTTTGGATCTCTATGTGATTGTGTTAGGAAAGAGGTACTAAAACAAGTTAGTCTATCAGTCTAAAATGAAAAAAAGGAATATAATGAAGTCTACAGACGCTAACTTCCAGCACGGTTTGGTAATCTTAACCACAGACTATGCACGTCAGAAAAACATGACAGACTGACTATATACGGTAAACATGACAAATTAGCGCAAGGGTCAAAGAAATAAGAGACAAAATCTGCAGCGTACAATCCTAACGACCATGGCTTCTGAGAAAAGAGGCTATGAAGCTGGACACTGCTTGTGTCAGACAAGTGGAGGAATGAACGAGCTAATGTTGCTGTAGCAAGATGTAAAGTGCTGTATAATATTTTGCTCTGTCTCTGGTGCTGGAAGTGCTTTGGAGCACTCCTGTGATGTAACTAAGCATTGATATTTGAGCTAATAATTTCTACTTCCACCTAGGGGTGTGTAGTGCTTGGCAGAAAAATAAGGGGAAAACCCAAGCCCTCCCCCTGTTTGTTCTTCCCATTTTAAAGGTGGAGAATCAGAAATTAAGTGACTTGCCCTAGGTATCCCAGGAAGGCCAAGCACTCAGAGGTCTACTGTTGGGAAACAAAGCTTCACTGCTGATTACCATACAACAAAACTGAAACCTCAGTTTGCTGAGCCAGTTGGAACTCATCTGACCTGCACTTTGAGGCAGAGGACAGAGGGAAGCCAGAGTGGAAAGCGTGTGCTGTTTCTGAGGCTTGGTCCACACTACAGACACAAGACGGCTTATGTTGAGCTAACTACGTCAGTGTCTACACTACAGCCTTGCTCCCAGTAATGCAAGTGCTGTACCACGCCGACATCATAACTCCACCGCCACGAGAGGCGTAGGGCCTCTGTCAGTGTAGTTAGGTGTAGACGCTGCCTTCCTTACTTTGGCTGTTGGCTCTCACTCTTGTCAAGATAAGAAAGCCAGCTTGTGGCTCTTGGCTTCCAGCTGCCCAGTCTCCCCTCCAAGCCAAGCTGCCACCCAGGCTCCTGCCTTGGGCTGCCGCCTGGGCTCCCCACTTGGAGCCCTGCAGTCCCCCCGGGGTTCTGGCTCTGTGCTGGGAGCATGGCAGCCAGACTCCAGGTGCAGATCTCCCCGCTGGAGGCAAGAAGCTCTGGCCAGCAGTCCCTCCACTCCTGGCAGGGAGCTGCACAGAGCTGAGAGCCCTGGCTGTCAGCCCCCATGTTGCCCCTCTTCAGTCAGTGGAAGTGCTCTTGGTGAATACGCACGTCACTGACAGAAGGAGGGTAGTGTGGACATCAGCCAGCGCACTAATTACTGGGATGGCTGTAAGTTGACCTAACATAGGTTGATTTAAGATTGTAGTGTAGACATGCCCTGAACTGCAGACCTAACCAAATAACTTATTTGGTCTACACTAGGAACTTGCCTTAGCATAGCTACATCCCTCAGGGATTTGGAAAATCCACATTCTGAGAACGTAGCTTTGCCAACTTAACCCCTGGTGTAGACAGTGCTAGGTCTACAGAAGAATTCTTCCCTCGACCTAGCTACTGCCTCTCAAGGAAGTGGATTGCCTACACCAGTGGAAGAACCTCTCCCATTGGCATAGGTAGCGTCTACACTAAAGTGCCATAGCAGAGCAACTGCAGCTGTGCCGCTGTAACGTTTCCAGTGTAGACGTACCCTGAGAGAGGTCGCAGATCAGAAGTTCTTCCCTTCTAATACAAACTACAGAAATGGACACTTGTGCTGGTGCAGACGCTAAGTGCTGCATTTATAAACTCCAGGACCGTTTGCTAAACATTTTAGTTAACAAGTTTTGTATATAAAGAAAAGGAGGACTTGTGGCACCTTAGAGACTAACCAATTTATTTGAGCATAAGCTTTCGTGAGCCACAGCTCACTTCATGGGATCTGTGTGCACCCAGTGCCTTGCTATCTGGCCTGTTGCGGTGTCGGTATTGAAAACTCAGCCATTGGACTGTGTGTTCAGGGAGACTTTCAAAAGCACCTCAGTGACATAGGAACCCAAGTCCAATTTTCAAACATGAATTAAAGGTTCTATTTGACTCCTTAAATTGGGGCTGTATTTACTTTGAAGACGCTTCTGCTTCCCTTCCTTTTTTTGCTAGATTAAAGCCTTTGTCGGTAGTAACTGAGATTACTAAAATTGACATGTATGTGTGTGTATTTTGCTGCTGAGAAGATTACAATATGGGTGAAATTACGGAACATGGGGGTGAGACTGTCTGTTCCTAGCAGTATATTGACTATATTCATGTCCTGATGTGTTAGATTTTTTTTCTTTCCTAAAGCAGTAACTTTCACAGTTTTTGTGCAGTTTATTTTTCGACTGGGTTCCTTCTCAAACTATTGATCTGAATTATTGGCTGGCACATTCATATTTTAATAGTGGCAACTCGGCAGAGAACACAAGAAGGAAGAAAACTAAATTTGATCATAAAAGCGTGTTGCTAACAGATGGTAGGAAGTTAAAGTGCCATCAGAGTCTGCAAAGCTATTTTGTAAAATAGCACTTCCTTACTTTGCATATCTTCTCACTGCATCTCTGAGGCAGAGCTGTTTACTTTATTGACAGAAACAACTCATTAGCCCTGCAGTGTGTTACAGCCTTGAAAGAACAAGCTGGTTTCTGTTCTGCTTTGCACATCTTCAGTGTAATTTAGGTAAGCTCTGATCACAGAGCCTCTGTTATCGTTAGTGACTTCAAAAAGCAGAAAGAACTCAGCTAGGTTGTTTTTTTCTTTCCAGACCCCAGATTGAACTTGCAGAACTACCTTCTGATATTTTCAAACCTCCGATTTCATAAGGAAACCGCTGAGAGCAGATAAATATTGAACCTCGTAATGTTAATTCTCTGATCTCATTAGGACCAATTCCTTACTGTCAATGTGAATCATAAAGTTCCATACTTCCTCATACAAATTTGAAGGGACACATTTTTTTCAATTGGATAATTACTTCTATAATAATTTTAGTGTATATATTTAGATACTTTGAAGGGGAAATGCATTAGTAATTTATCACTTTGAAGATAAGTGGTCAATCATGATAAAAAAAAATGCTGACTGATATCTAGCACTGTAAATTTATATTGTACTTTACAAATGAAAGGCAAGACCAAAAAAAAAAAAAAAACTAGGATGGGAAGGACATGGGACAACAATATAAGGTGTGAAGATTGAGAAGTTTAAAGTAGGAAGGATTCCTGGAAGAAATGGGTTAGGAGGAAAGTATGTTCTGAGTTGTCTATGACTTGCTTCAAAATGCATTAATGAAACAGTTTGGCTGTGAAAGCCAGACACTAATGAGGTTTTGGTTCTGTTTGAGAACACAACCCCTCTTTGGTTGTTCCATAAATGTTATATACCATTATATGTTACCATTTATAAAATATAAGGTTTATATTTGTCATATTGTATG
This sequence comes from Lepidochelys olivacea, assembly GCF_965140295.1. Lineage (NCBI taxonomy): Eukaryota > Metazoa > Chordata > Testudines > Cheloniidae > Lepidochelys > Lepidochelys olivacea. The sequence continues at coordinate 267,033,593 of NC_140412.1, read as the reverse complement.
TAGCTCCATTCAGAATGTTGGTATGAATGATTGACTGTGAGGTTGCCATCTGTTATTGGGAAGATAATTTCTCCCATATTTGACTCTGACAGGGTAACTGATTTGGTGGATGAGGGGAATGCAGTGGACATATATACCTGCACTTCAGGAAGGCTTTTGACATAGTCCCACATGACATTCTGATAAATAATCTGGAGAAATGCAGCCTTGACAGAACTACCATTAAATGAATACATAATTGGTTAAACAACCACAAACAAAGAGTAATTATTAATGGAATGTTGTCAGATTGGAGGGAAGTTTCAAATGGGGTTCCACAGGGATCTGTTCTGGGTTCGGTGTGGTTTAACATCTTTATTAATGACCTGGATGTAGGTATAGAGAGCATACTGATCAAGTTTGCAGATGACACAAAGCTGGGGTGGTGGTGAGGGGTTTGCCAGTACTTTGGAGGATAGAGCTAAAATTCAGAGGGGGTTCACGGTGCAATGAAGTTTGAGAACCCCTGGACTAGGTGACCCTTGCAGTCCCTTCTAACCCTGTGGTTCTGTGATTGGCAATAAAGTCTTAGATTTGATCCAGAGCTTTAAAGCCACACCGTAATTTGCAACGAGGAGCTCTTGTGGCAATAGAGACTAACAAATTTATTTGGGCATAAGCTTTCGAGGGCTAGAGCCCACTTCATGGTCTGTCTTGTATTCATTCTGCCAATGGTTACGTCCTCATCTTGTAAGAGGACTGTGGGCAGTTCAGTAAACATTTATCCTGATCCCTTTTTTTGACTGTTGTGGAGTTGATAGGTATCCCTGCACAGAACTGTAGTGGTCAGTAAGGGGTGGGAGTGGGTGGGTGTGTGTGTGTGTGTGTCTGTCTGAGGGAGAAAGAGGTGCCTCTTGTTGGATGGAAACATACTCTGCACACTTGGGAGCAGCTTTTTGCAAAAGTGGAACATAGCCTTGACATGAACCAGGCCCCTTGAGAAGTGTTCACGGTTTGATGGTGGAATTATCATGGATTTCATGCAACACTGTGAAGTCAGTGGAGTAACTATAGCTTTATGCGTAAGTAACTGAGGGCCGGAGCAAGCTATTTATTTACACAGACTAATCCCATGCAGCCCATCAGGTGAATAATGAGCCCTTTCAGGAGAGAGACAGTGGCACTAAGAGCTGCAATGCACATAATCACTGCTCAACACAGTGAAACAGAGCGCACATGTTCCACTCTTGTACTGCTCCTGAATTCTAACTCCTTTAATTGCACAGTAGTTGATTCACCTCAAACTCTCTGCCTTGCTTTTAACAAGACTCCTTCATGTGTGCATTGATGCTACATCATGCCGAACATAACCCTAACTTGCCACTCTTTCTGTTTTTGCCAGCAGCCTGGAATAGTGTCCCCTTTCAAACGTGTCTTCCTAAAAGGTGAAAAGGGTCGGGATAAAAAGGCCCAGGAAAAGGTTACGGAAAGACGACCTCTTCATACAGTATTGCTCTCCTTGCCTGATCGAGTTGAACCGGACATATTGTTGAATGACTACATTGAAAAGGAAGTCAAGGTAACTCTTTTGGGGCTGGAGGGGGAACCGTCTCTTTCATTCACCTTTAGTCTCCTCATCCTGTCCAATTCGTGGCCATGTTCAGTAAATGATTTGGTCAATTACGTTGCTGCAATGCACATTGCAGAATAGGATCCTCAGCGTCAAACTGCGTTTGCCATCCTGCCTGAATTCACTCGCGCAGCTCTCCGCGCTTTCTCTCCGCCTCTCTTCAAGGGGGAAAGATGCTCACATGTCCGTAAATTGTGGTGTTCGATGTCTCTCTCAGTGCGCATTGTAGCTCCTCAGCGATGAGTGCAGTGGGCACAGGAAACGCAAAGGAGCACAGCAGCCTCGTTCCAGTGGCTCCCCCTTCATTTTAGGGTGAAGTTCAATATTTCAAATCCCTAGGGAGACTCCTCTGGCTGACTTAATAGATTGCGTGTGCGTGTCCCTTTACGTGATCTCAGCACTCTTAATACAAGACTTTTCTCTGCAGCTCCTGCCATCTGGAACAGCCCTCTTGTGTATTTCCTCCTCATCAGCTGTCTGCTCTGACATTTCAGCTGAAAACGATCTATTTTTGGTCACTAGTTAATTCTGTAACTATATTTAACTCATGTAAAGCCTTTGGGATACAGCCTGTATGAAAGATGCTAAATAGAATATTGTATAATCTGATCATACAAAAATCTAGTTGGAAGGAAGTTGATGCTTCGCTGGAGAATGACAGCTGTCGGTAATGTTTTGCTAGATCAGTGGTTTTCAAATGGGGGTACATGAGTTCTCATTGAGGAGTATGTTAGAAAAATCCTATAATGGCAGACAACCTATTTTATTTAGTAAGACTTGGCAATCTAATCATAGGGTCATACTACACCTATCTCATGTGGGGGTACGTGGCAGACTACATTATTCGGGAAGGGTTATGGAGCCTAAAAAGTTTGAAAATCTCTGTGCTAGATTATGCTCCACTAGACTTAAATGCTCACCCTTTGACCAGGTGAAAGAGGCAGAATTTCAGCTCCTAGAAGCCAGCCATGTAAATAGCAACCACCCTGTGTAGCTTCATCAATTGTCTTCTGTCTTGAGTGGGTTTCAGGTGACTACTAAAGGTGGCATTGAGGCAACAGCCAGGCAGTATTTCTCTCCAGACCGGGCTTAAGAAGTTATTTCCAACTATGTATTTTTCTTTCAATTTACCCCAATTTCTGTGAGTACAGATGGAAGGATTTCAATGTGTAGGTTTATATATTACATGGTAATGGACCTTTTTTTTTCCTTCCCAGTATTTAGGCCAACTAACATCCATCCCAGGGTACCTGAATCCCTCCAGTCGTACTGAAATATTGCATTTAATAGACAATGCAAAGGTGGGTACCAGTCCATTCCAGTACTGTATCCCAAACCCTTGCTGAATGAACTATACAGTTGCTACTGTTCTTATTCAATATTTGCATGTAGGACCGTCGATATGGATGGTGCTGGGCAGAGAGGTTAAAGTCTTGATCCTTGTTCTGAGAAGCCTTGCAGCCCAAGAACTAGGATGCGATGTAATGCAGGGGTAGATGTAGATGACTGAAGTCACAAGAGTGGAGGGAGAAGCTTAAGCAAAGAGGGTTATTGTGGGATTGTTTGAAATGCATAGTATATATCATGTTGGTGTCTATTCTCAAAGGATCTTAGTCCTTGTGTTTTAATAGTGAAGGTGATTTGTACGTGACCAATTATCAGGAGCCCAGAAAATCTGAACTGGAGATGGGTGGTCTGTGGGTGTTCCCCTCCTCCTCGGGGAGATGTATTGCCATTGTGATCACCTGGGGATAATGAAACAGGAAATTATTCTACCTTTTTTTATGAAAGCTTTTTTGTTTGCAGAGGGCACATCAGCTCCCAGGGCAGCTGACCCAGGAACATGATGCTGTGATTAGTCTGTCTGCCTACAACGTCAAGCTGGTGTGGCGGGATGGAGAGGATATCATTCTCAGGGTCCCCATCCATGACATCGCATCGGTGTCATACATCCGTGATGACTCCTCACACCTGGTAGTGCTGAAAACAGGTAGGTTGTGGCCAGAACAGGGATTGTAATGCAGGTTTCATTTGTTCTCCGATTTTGGAGTCCAAGGGCCTGAGTCTCATTTACACTAAGTTCTTTTTACACCACTCTGGTAACGTAAAGGGACCTTAAAGTGAACATACGTCATGCTTACGCCCAATTTAAGGCTCTTAGGTCTCAGATCGGCTTAGTGAAGTGGGAACAGCCATTCATTTTCCCTGTGCATGTGAACAAGATATTTCATCAGTTTAGAAGTACCAGTAAGTTTGGATAGAACTGGTGTTTTGTTTGTTTTTTTCTTTAACGTAGGAGCATAAGGCTGGAAGGGATTTCCTGCTGTCACAGTCAACCCTGTCATATAATCCCATTCATAAACTAGTTAACTGTTTGCCTCCCACTACTCCTGTTAGAAGGCTGTTTTGAAAGGTTTCCGTTTGTATCAACTATAGCAGTGTGTCCTGCAGGTGTCACTCCCTAGAAGTGGTCACTTTGCGGATGTGGAAAATGTGCTCTATTTAGTGCACTTCAGTTAGAATCGACCTACCCATATCCCAGGTTTCATTTAGCATTAAGGAGAAATGCGCGCAATGCATGTCCATTCTGGATCTGCATGCGAGACTGCTGTAAAAGTCAGGAACTGCTCAGGAATCTCTCCGTCAGGTCTGGTTAAGACATTTAAACCTGTCTTTTGGTATAATTATTTCTGGGAGCTGTTACTTTTTCTTCCTGGTGAATCTAATGGCAGTGATTTGTTGTTTGACAGTGATAGATAATGTAGAGAATAAATTAATAACTCCACGATGAGGCTGTAACTCTACTGGTGGTTCTTGTAGCTGCCTAAACCACAACTTCACATACATGAAGTTGTCGGAACCCTTCATTGGAATAAGAGCCTCATAATTCAAACATTTTCTGTTTTGTATAGTGCATGGATGTGAGGTTGGGATCCATGCTCAACACTGGCTACTGCTGCTCCACAAGAGGAAGCTTTCTTCTTCTTGCCATTGACTGTTGCCTTCCTTCTCTGGCCGCTTTGCAGTCCCCATAGCCTGACGGAGTTGGCTCCAGGTTTAATTCACTCAACCTTCCTTGCACTCTTACAAGACACTTTACTGTAAGCGCATGATATAAAGGGGCTTAGGAAGCTGTGGAATTATTCCTCCGTTCTCACAGTGTAATGGTCCAGTTAAGCTCAGCTACAGCTGACATGAAAAATAGTCGAAGCAGCTTAGCCCATCTACCATACTTGGCTGATCCGAATTGAAATTTCTTATGAAATACAGGAATGGGTAATACAGTGGCAAAACTTGAACGGTTTACACTTTTCAACAGTCAAAATCTGATTTGCTCTGAATGGACTGAATTGCCAAACGGACAAGTTGGTTGCCAGACTCTAGAATGAGAATGGGGAACTGATCTGTGTCGCCATCTCAGACCTATTCCTAAAGATGGAGGAAATACTGGCAAATCAAAGGCTGCACGCATGAGGGGATAGTGCATTTGAAAAGTAAACTCATTCTGTCCTAAACAATGGGAATCCAATTAGGATAGCAGCTGGCCACATGCAATGCATAGGTCTGCATCAGTGAGCTAATTACTTCCATATCCCCTCTTCTCCTTTCCTCTCACTATTCATTAATCGCTTCTCTACTTCTCAGCTCAGGACCCTGGGATTTCCCCAAGCCAGAGTCTTTGTGCAGAAAGCTCCAAAGCACTTACTTCAGGATCGCTGTCCGAGAGTGGAGTGGTGCCTGTCGAAGCTTGTTGTTTGGTGGTCCTGGCTACAGAGAACAAAGTAAGACTTAATTACCTTGTAGATCAGGGGTTTCAAACATGCGGCCCGTGGAGTTATTTCCTGAGGCCCACCATAGGCGCCGACTCCACCGGCAGCCAAGCTCCCGTCCCTCCCAACCCTCCCTCCCCCGAGTGCACTGCGTCTCCACTCCTCTGCCTACCTCCAAGCGCTTCCTGCCACCAAACAGCTGTTTGGCAGCACTTAGGACTTTCCAGGAGGAGTGGGGATGTGGTATGCTCAGGGGAGGAGGTGGAGAAGAGGCAGGGCTGGGGCGGGAATTTGGGGAAGGGCTTGGAATGAGGGTGGGAAGAGGCAGGGCGGGGCCTCATGGAAGGGGTGGAGTGGGGGCGGGGCTGTGGGTAGAGTGGGGGCTTTAACTGAAGTAATTCTAAAAGTAAATGCGTGTTTTGTCATTTGAGTGAGGTGCATTATTGAGTGTTAATATTTTATTAAAACCCCTCTTCGCCTTACAGTTTTAAAAAAGTTAATACATTAACTTTTAATAGCTTGCTGTGTTACTCTTCATTTTCATTTTTGACTATACTTTTGTATTGTTGTCTGTAAAGGTTTCAGTGATGCGGCCCTCAGGCCAATGTACTAGTCCTCATGTGGCCCTTGTGGTGATTTGAGTTTGAGATCCCTGTTGTAGATCCAGATAGTCTTAATTTTGTGTCCTGATATTGTAACTTCAGTCAAGATCCTATGGAACAATAGCTCTTTGGTTTGCTTTGATGCTGCTACCTGTGAAATTGAGTAGCAGGAAGCTGATGGGCTGCATGGGATTATTCTGTGTAAATAAGTAGCTTGCTCCCGCCCTCAGTTACTTACACATAAAGCTATAGTTACTCCACGGACGTCACAGGGGTTGCTGCAGACTGCGCAGTATAACATAAGATCAGAATCCATCCCAATGTGAACCGTAAGGTGCTCCTGTAATAGCTTGAGATGGGTAAGCTTGGCACGCAAGAAAAGTAGTATACAACGTAGTTATTCAATGAATTATTAAGGCTTCATCAGTGTGTTAGGCACTGTACAAATAAGGAGATATGGTCCCCATCTCAAGCGTCACAATCTAACTCGAATGCACTAGAGAAGAGCTCTTTCTTGCGTATGCTGTCTGCTGCCCAGCTCACACTTCTGCAGTCAGGAATCTGGGAAAGCAGCTGCTTGGCTCCTGCATCCTTACAGTGCTGCTGAGCTTGCTGCTAAGGGGGTGTAATGATAAGCAGTCAGATTGTTCTCTCATAGTCTCCTCCTGCCCAGGAAAAAGAGAGGGTGAGCAACAGCCACAACATGAATCCACTACCTAAAGGGCCTCCTTTGTCTTAAACTCTGTTATTTGTACTGTTGCCAAAAGGATGCTAGTGCCTTGCAGAGGGGCACAGGTTGCTGCCCTCAAACATTTACCGTCTAAGGTGACATGTGACAGATGTGGCAAGGTAGCTGCAAACCCAGTGGGCTGAGGGGGAGAGTAGGACAAGGTAATAGAAATAAGACCATAAGGTACTTAGTCAGGGGTACCTGAATATTCAGATTTTGTTTTCAATATACCCCACATTCCTATCATCAAATGGCCTCAGGTTAGATCTGTGAAACAAAGATGATGAGTGTATCTGGGTTGCAGGAAATCTGTCAGTCTTTATGGATTGGAGACAACCATGGGGTATAAAATAAGAGAACTGGGCACACATGGCTGTGCTCACATTCGGGGGTTTCTTCTTTACCAAGCCTTTTTACTAGCATAGGTACTGAAATCCCCTGAACAGCCTCCTTGGGTCTGCAGTGTCTTGAGTAGTCAGTCCAGTGGCTGCGGTAGGAGGCACCCCCAGTTCTGGAACCATGGGGTTCTCTCTCTGTGATGTAGTGCCCTTATAAATACAGGTGATGCAGATAAATACACCTGTGCTCCCTGTGGTGCAGCTCCTTTGGGGGATGAAGAAGAGCAAGTGCTGTCTCTTTTGAAGGCATCTTGCACCGTAACCTCCCTGTCGGACCCTTCTTTCTCTCCCTCCCCAGGTAACTGCAGAGGAACTCTGCTCACTTCTCAGCCAGGTCTTCCAGATCGTTTACACGGAGTCCACAATAGACTTCTTAGATAGAGCAATATTTGATGGGGCCTCAACACCAACGCGCCATATGTCCCTACACAGTGGTATGTCAAGCACCATTTCCTTTCACCCTTAGGAAGAATCTCCGCCCCCCCTCCCCCCACACACGCGCTCTCTCTCTCTCACAACCCAGGCTTGTTCTGCCTCAGGCTCTCACCCTAACCGCAGCACTTGGTGTAGCAATACCCTTTGCTTCCCTTCCCTGTTCATGCTCCAGGTTCTATGACAGAGAAACTGGATCCAAACAGAGGCCCAGGTCTTAATAATCATAGGCCTCCCTGAGGTCCTGTCTTACCACGAAATGTATTGTGAACTGCGAGTGGGCGATGCATCTCAAATGCCACCAGCTTTGTGATAGCTGCGGCCCTGATCTAACCTTTGTGTGGAGTTGAATGGCCCAAAGAACCCTCCTCCCTAAAAAAACAAACAAATAAAAAACGAGGAGTCCTTGTGGCACCTTAGAGACTAACATTTATTTGGGCATAAGCTTTTGTGGGCTAGAACCCACTTCATCAGATGCATGGAGTGGAAAATACAGGAGCAGGTATAAATACATGAAAAGATGGGAGTTGCCTTGCCAAGCGTTGCAGGGTTTGGTTCCTGGGTTGGAGTTTTTATTGCAACGCAACACAAAAAGTGGCAATTCTTCAACAGAAAAAACTACATTACAAAAGTTATTTTTCCTCCCTTGGTATCCTGCTGTTAATTGAATTGTCTCGTTAGACTGACCTCACACTTGGTAAGGCAACTCCCATCTTTTCATGTATTTATACCTGCTCCTGTATTTTCCACTCCATGCATCTGATGAAGTGGGTTCTAGCCCACAAAAGCTTATGCCCAAATAAATGTGTTAGTCTCTAAGGTGCCACAAGGACTCCTTGTTGTTTTTGCTGATACAGACTAACACGGCTACCACTCTGAAACCTGTCTCCTCCCTGATCATCATCATAATTTGGAGTTGTCACTTTCCCATAGCTAAGGGGCAAGGAAGGCTTTAGGAGATTGAAACACGGTAGCTGTCCTGCATCTTTCCACAGATGTTCTGTATTTTGTTTCCTTTTTAATCAGTGGAGGCAGTTTATTAAAGTGGTGCTTTGCAATTCTGCATTGTACAGCTCTTGACCTCCTGCTACTGTCTTAAGTGACAGAAGACTTCCCTCACGACCCCTGTCCTGTATGTCTTATTTTTCATACTCTAGCCCTGGACGCTTAGATTGGAACTATACGTGTCCACGACCAACAGGTTAGGAAATAGGCAGCATTCGTGACTGTAAATCTCTTGACTGGATTATCTTCCTTGCAGATGACTCTTCAACAAAAGTGGACATTAAAGAATCTTACGAAACAGAAGCAAGCACTTTGTAAGTTGATAGTACTCACTGTGGAAGGGGGTGGTTTGGCTTCGATGGATGATACCTTATTTAGATAGCCATGACATCGGGTTCACAGTCTAAAAGGGGGAACTTTTACAGTACATACACTGAATGTCTTTTGGTAATTACAGCTGGAATACTGAACAGTGATATCACTGTCTATATAGCTCTCTGTCCCTGCCTGCTCAAATTCCCTTGCTTTGTAGCTACATTAGTACAGTATTCCAGAGAAGTCCATAGAATATGCTTCCCTCCCATGTAGCGGTTGAGTACAAGAGTTACGAGGCAACTCTTCCCTCTGAGCTGGCTAAATTTCGTGGCGTCCTAACACCTTATCCAAGTTTCCAGGATCCTTCCAATACAAGAAGACAGCCTCAGCTAAAATGAAAAGGAGTACTTGTGGCACCTTAGAGACTAACAAATTTATTTGAGCATAAGCTTTTGTGAGCTACATCTCACTTCATTGGATGCATAAAATGAGTTTCCCCAGGATACCCTTCCAATGTGTCTCTTTGCTAGACATTAATGGAGCTCTCAAGATGGCTCACAGATCCACTTGCATTTCAGCTCCTTTCCGGAATCCTTGGATACAGGTGGCAACTCGCCTTCTTCCTTCTCCACGCCTCAGTCTCCACATGTTAAGACGGTCAGTGAAAGCGAGCTGAGCACCACGGCAACGGAGCTGCTGCAGGACTACATGATGACGGTAGGAATGTCTGCGCTGTTTGTTCGTAGCAAAGAGTGGCCATGCGTGCAAGGTGACGGGATCTCTTTACGGTAGTGTCAGCCAGGCCAGCATTCTTGGGAATGCAGCTATGCCCTTAGCGTGAAGTCAGAACCCCATGGCAAGCTCTGACCGCGGGTCAGAAACACAGCACCGGTCCTATAAATGACCTTGGTTTGTTTTCTCTCATACAACACTGCTTCATGGTCACTTAGGAACTGTAGGGATTCGGGTCAGATGCCATCAAGCTAATTTCCACTTGGAGCCTAAATGGGGTTTGAACATAAGCGGGCTCTGGAGGTAAATGGTTTGAGCACAGTTTCCCCGGGGCTACTCCCTCCCTCCTTCTAGCAAAGGCTCTCGTGAATGGGAACAGTCTTAAATAAAAATTCTCTGATTCCTGTGACGCACAATGCTTAAGTGGTGATGCTGCCAGAATGGGTAGGACCTTAGAGCATGCTATTAAATTGACATTTGGAACACTATTGTAAGAGCAATCACTGAAGTTGGTCCCTGAATTAGTAGGGTTAGGAATAACCTAAGAAGGATTTAAACAAAGCGTATTAATCGGTTGCCTCCTTTCTGAGAGTCCCTGTGTGAGCAGTGGGGTTTTTCCCCTACAAACTAGGTACAGTTTGCAAAATATGAATCGCTGTTGCTGTTAGGACCTGTACACAGCAGGAGACTGACACTCGGAGCGCAGCTCCTGGCTGCGGTTGCCTGTGGTATTGCTCTCTGGCTGAGTCCTCTGGAGTGCATCTGGCTGTCGCCATGGCCTGCCGCTGCCTCCTCCTTTCTGGGGGATACACTGAGCAGTCCTGAGTGGAACCTGTAGGAGAACACTGCTGCCAGCCAGAGGACTTTGATGTTTGTTTGGGAAGGTGGGTGCACGAGAGCTGTTTCTGCTGGGTTTTGGTGAAGTCAGAGGGATATTGGTGGCTTTGCAAAGACAGATGGGCAAAGTCTCAAGACCCCCACCCTGCTACTTGGGCCTCAGCTCCTGTTTCTTAAACACCCACTTATAGTCAGCCTAAACACTCATTAGCTTGAGCTCATAAGAATGGCCAGACTGGGTCAAACTAAAGGTCTATCAAGCCCAGTAACCTGTCCTCTGAGAGTGGCCAATGGCAGGTGCCCCAAAGGGAATGAAGAGACAGGTTATCATAAAGTGATCCATGCCCTGTCACCCAATCCCAGCTTCTGGCAAACAGAGGCTAGGGACATCATTCCCGCCCATCCTGGCTAATAGCCATTGTTGGACCTATCTAGCTCCCTTTTGAACCCCGTTATAGTATTGGCCTTCACAACACCCTCTGGCAAGGAGTTTGAGAGGTTGACAGTGCATGGCATGAAAAAATACTTTCCTGTGTTTGTGTTAAACCTGTTTCCTATTAATTTCATTTGGTGGCCCCTTGTTCTTGTATTATCAAAAGGAGTAAATAAGACTTCCTTATTTACTTTCTCTATACCACTCGTGATTTTATAGACTTCTATCATATCCCCCCTTAGTCGCCTCTTTTCCAAGCTGAAAAGTCCCAGTCTCATTAATCTCCCATTTTAGGGAGCTCCATATGAGGAAACAGCATTTCTAGGTTAACCCGTGCCACTAGGGGGTGGATTTCTTACAATATTGTCTCCCTTTGCCAACGAGGACATGGGCTATGTCATTAATGTGATTAAACAGTCAGTTTATGTTTGGGGAGTGTCAGTCCCTGCTTTGTCCACCACTAAGTGACCCTTACTTGCTGTATTTAACAGAGCCCATTGAATGTTTTGTTCCTCACAAGCCATGGCTTCTCCACTATTAGAAATAAGGTTGAATCATGCCTTGTGCTTCTTCTCCTTAGCTAAGAACCAAACTCTCTTCCCAAGAGATCCAGCAGTTTGCAATGCTCCTGCACGAATATCGCAATGGGGCTTCAATACACGAATTCTGCATCAACCTGAGACAACTCTATGGGGACAGTAGGAAATTCCTGTTACTAGGTAAGTTTCAGCTGAGATGGAGTAACATAAAGATTACAGACCTGGGAGGGAGAAGAAAGATGGCCTGTGGGGATCAGACTCTCATCCTGAGCCCCTTGAGGCAAGTTGCTTCTGGGGTTGCTGTCAAGTCCAAGGGAATCATGCGCAGGCCTTTTCAGAAGTATGATCTGATGCAGGATCCTGGGGGCAGCGGAGGAGTCTGGAAGATACAACCTTCCTTCCCCTCCCAAGACTTGGGTTTGATATGCTAGACTACTACAGTAAAGCTGCAAATGCTTTGTGGTTCTTGCTCACTTTGGTTTAGTAATGTTCACTGACATCAGTAGTCTTCAAAGTTCAATGTGAACTTGTCTTTCTCTTGCTTTCCCCATTGATCAGAAGTGCAATGGGAGAAGTCTGTAGCCAGCTGGTGATGATCCTATGCTGTACACGCTGGCCCCCAGCAGTTCAGTGAAAAAGTGGTGATCAAGCTTAGTTCCTCCTGCTCCAAAGTACAGGTTTCTACCATGTGAACTATGGGTGGGATGTTTTGCTGGTAGCAGTACAGGGTCTATGACACACATTTGAACAGTTCTGATGTGATTCTGTTGAGGGCTGTGGGGCCACATGCAGATCAGCCTGTCCCTATTAAAATGATGCCTTGGGAATGGATCCAGAGCAATGTTTCTGTGAAACATTTTTAAAATTCCTTCAGAAAGCTGGTTTACATTCAGATGTCCCCTTGCATTGTCTTCAACCGAAACACTGCACCATTGTTCACCGGACAGTGAACGGACTACTTAATTTTCATTATTCAAGCTAAAAGAAATGCAGACATAAATGATGAGTAGCAAACTGCATTGTCAAAATTATTTGAATTTTAATAATCCAAGCGTGGTGTTAATCAGACATTTAGTCCTGCCTCAGCTGCTGTAGACTGCCTTAGCATAATTAAAATCGGTAGAGTAAGGCTCCAGCGACATCAGCTGGAGATCCGACTTCTTGTTTTTTAAAAAATGTGTGTTTTAACCTGACGGAGCCATTGGAGACCGTCTGGGCCATGTCATGCCCTTGTCACCTTAGTGTGCGTCGTTTTCATTAATGTCTGTGTAGCTCTAGGAATAACGTTGGTTCTGCTAATGAATAAACAGAGGAAGTAAAAGAGCATAACTTCCCTTCCGTTGATCCAACAGAAATAGCATCTAAAAATGTCTTGGTAATGTGAAGTCGATATATTTTTAAAGCTAGATATTTAGAATCCAAGGACTTTGCCCTCCCTCTGTGTTGGTCTACGCCTTTAAGTCAATCTGGAAACTGAAGCTGGTGCAGAGCTCAGCAGCAGCCATGTGTCTTGGAGAGCCTATGACACCAGTGCTCTGGGACCCACACTGGCTGCCTGCCAAGTTCCAGGTGGAGGTTGCTGGGGAAAGAGTTTTTGACCCATAAAGCCTTGAGCAAGCTGGGTCCTGCTTGTCTGAGACATCGCCTCTCCCCGTGTGATACTGTCCCAGTTCCAGTCAGTGGAGGTGCAGGAGTGGGAGCCCCTCAGTATACAAGCAACAGCTGCTGGCAGAGAGTTGTGTGAGGGGCAGTCAATACAGGAAGTCAGGCTAGATGATCCAGCAGTGCCTTCTGGCTTTAAACTCTATGTAGCTGAATGCTCTCTTTTTCAAGTGCTGGTCCCTACACACATTCCATGGTGAGTACACATTTGCTCCATGCACCTGAGGCTGGAGAATTTTGAAAGCAGTGTCCTTTGGTCTGCACATTACACCCTGGCTCACCTCATGCCTCTGAGTGAGGAGGTAAAGGGCAAGGTGGACTTGACCACCTCTCCTCCAGTTCCTTCTCAATGCTACTTGGCCCAGGTTGTAACCTCCAGTGTCCCAAGCTTCAGCTTTCTCCTTTACCTGAATATAGTTAATATTGGTAAATAGTTTTTATAATTCTAGAGCTTTACGTTTTTTATGTGATAGTGTTAGGAGTTTATAGATAGATAATTCCCCCAGCCGGTACCCTGTGTGTGGACTGAACTATGCCCAGGACCCCAGGCTTCAAAATTGGTGCTTCCTGCCTGGTCAATGACGACCACCACCGCTGCTTGTACTGCCTTGGGGAAGCCACATCGCAGCGAGGTGCGGTGTCTGCCATTCGTTCCCCAGCCATACACGGGAAGGGCAGGAAGTTTACCTTAGGAAGCACATAATGGAAAAGGCCATGAGGCCACAATCTGACTCAGACTGGGGGACCCCCCTATACATTGGCCTAACTCAGCAAGGAGCGCGCCTGGGGAGTCTGCCCCACAGATCCCTCGGTAGGGTCTTGTCAGGAGACCAGGGAGCATTCTCATAAGCTTCTGGTACCACTTCCCTCAAACCCCAGGATCCACCAATGAAGACCGATCACCGAGAGCTTCGGTTAGCCATGGTTCTGTCTTTGTCTTCAACAGCAGTGACACATACTGTCTCTACTGCGGCTCTGGCCTATCTGGGCACATCAAAGATATATACCCCCTGAAGCTGCAGATATTTCTCTCATTCTAGACAATATTCTTTCCCTAAATACAGCTGGTTTGTCTCTCAGCTCCTTACAGGTCCACTTGGCAGCAGTAAGTGCACACCATCCACCTTCGCAGGGCTACTCGAGCTTCGCGAACCCACTCACCTGCAGATTCGGGAAAGGCCTAGTCAGAACCTTTCCGCCTGGACAAAAAAGTCTATTCCTCAGTGGGGCTTGAACCTTGTTCTCTGAGTACTCACTAAGCCTCCATTTGAATCATTAGCTTCTTGATCCATGTCTCCCCTATCCATGAAGGTTGCATTGCTGGTAGCCATCACCTCACCCAGGAGGGTTGGTGAGCTTGGAGTACTGATGGCAGATCCTCCTTACACTATATTCCATAAGGACAAAGTTTCATCACTGTGGGGGTGAATTTAGGGTGTACATATAGTCTCAAGAGTTTCGCCTGAACCAGTCTATCCACTTACCTGTGTTCTTCCCAAAATCACACGCGTCTTCTGAACAGAGGAGGCTCCGTTCCCCTGACGTTCAGGGAGTCTTAAACTTTTACTTGTAGAGAACAAAACCAATCAGGAAGTCTCCTAGACAATTTGTTGCTGTGGTGGAAAGGTTCAGGGGTCAGGCTATAGACTCTCAAAGAACCTTAAAGTGGATCTCCAGCTGCATCTTACTCTATCAGTTGTCTAATCTTCCCCCTCCTCTTGGGGTAAGAGTTCATTCCACAAGAGCGCAAGCAACATCTTGGCATCGTTTCAACAGTTGCATTTACTTGATATCTGCAAGGCAGCTGTGTGGTGCTCAGTCCAGACATTGGTGAGACACTATGCCTTGGCACACAACTCCTCTGCATCTTTTGGAGTGGTAGTCCTTCATTCAGGTCTGCCATCTACTACTTCGCACCTTCTGCCAATTGAGTGCTGCTTTTTCATCACTCACAATGGAATACACATAAGGACCAGCACTTGAAAAAGAGAAAGTTACTTACTCACAGACTTTAAGGCCAGAAGGGATCATCGTGATCATCTAGTTTGACCTCTTGCACATTGCAGGCACAGAACCTCACCCACACCTGTAATAGACCCCTAACCTCTGGCTGAGTTACTGAAGTCCTCAGATCATGGTTTAAAGACTTCAAGTGACAGAGAATTCACCATTTAAACTAGTTGAAACCTGCAATTGACCTTAGCTTACCTTATGGTAACTGGAAGTTCTTGAGATGTGTGGTCCCTGTGTGTATTCCACTACCTGCCCTGCTTCCCCTCTGTTTTGGATCTTCTCTGATTCATGGTAAAGAAGGAACTGGGGAGGCAGTCAGTCCACTCTGCCCTGTATCTCCTTGGTCAGAGTCTTGAGGTGAGCCAGGGCACGTATGTGAACCAATGGATGCTGCTTTCAAAATCCTCCAGGTCTGGGCACATGCGTACTCAATGGAATACAGATTGGAACCACACATTTTGAAGAACCCCCAGTTACTATAAGGTAAGTAACTTTCTCTTCCCCCAACATCTGACATAGCCTTAATTTGTAGATTCTGCAAGGCCCATCTCTTTGCCCAGCTTTTGGGTTTGGAAGGGCATAAAAGGACTGGTGTTTGGGTCTCTAGTCCATCTCTGGGTAGCTATGTTCTGGGTCTGAGATGAGGAGCAGCTGTTGGTTCAATGTATTATGTGACTGTGTTTTTTAACCCTATGCAATGACCTTTATCCTAGGCTCCAGGGAACTTTAGAGCCCAAGGACCTTTTGAGGATCTGGGCCTATGGGCATTATAAATAAAAACAAATACATTTAAAATGGGTCAGATGTGGAGGATAAATTTACAGGAATGCAATGCTTAGTATACTCAAGAAAGAGCGGTGTGACATTTGTTCTCTTTTGCTGGGTTCCAACCTCAATTTCAAGTGGCTTCTGTTACCTTTTGTTCTTACTGTGCCCGGAAGTGAAGTCAATTAGAAAAATTAATGGTTTGACTCCTAATCCCCAGCACCTCTTGCCTGTTTAATCAATGTCTGCAACTCATTTGCATTTAAGTTGGATGTTAGCAAACCTATTGGCTGGAGAAAGTCCTTGTCCTTTAAAACGTTGGGAGTGATTTGATATTGTTTGGACAGCATCATTGAAGGCCAGATCCTGCTTGCCGTTACTATCCGAGTACTCCTGTGGTCTGTGAGTGTTAGAAAACATTTTCTAGTGCAAACAAGGAGTTGGAAAGAACAGTTTGGCGCCATAAAAATATGCTGACAAGACACACAGCTACCACCAGCTGCATACTTAGATCACTGAAGACTGTTCCTTCACCATAGCCTTTACTAGATACCCCATCGTTATGTGGCTAAGCTCTCTTTAGTTTTGTGTTTTTGTGTATGTTTTAGGAGTGAAATTAGAGGTCATAAAAAGTGTCTGATAGACCAAACCACAGAACCGGTACAGCACAGGAAGTGGCAGCTTCCCTCATGCTGCCTACCAAAGTGCCTCCATTCTGATCTCTAGAGACGGGGCAGTTCAGTCTCCAAAAGCCATTTTAACCTTTGGCTTCTCTGAAACCTGTCCTGCAAGAGGATGAAGGGAGGCCACTGGTGGTGTTTATGATATGGATGCCCATTTTCTGGACTGACACCCCTCACGCAGCCCACTGAACAGCCCTGGATGGTAATGACTTAAGCTGCCACTGATCTAGGTCATAGTCAAATTGGTGAAATGCTCTATAGCTCATTACCAGTCCAGTCCCCCGTGGCAGATATTCAACTGGAGATCTGTCTTTGTTTTCAAAGTCTGTCTTTTCTTTGCACCAAAAAAATGGCAAGAATTACTCTATCCACATGATTACAAATGACTAGAGCTGTTATGAATACCTAGCACCAATGAAAATGGAAGTGGGTGGGGACTGGCAGGCCACTATATATTCCACTCAGTTCCTTGAATGTTGCATAAAGATTCCTGAGGAGTTCCAGACAGTCTAGGAGCATATTGCCAGAGGTGGTCTGTGGGTTGGTTCAAAATAGCCCAGCTGCTGAAGAGGGTATAATATCCCCTTATGGGTTAATGAATATCAGTGGGACTAAAATGAGAATGGACTGCAGGACTGAGCCCTGTGTTGAAAATGTAATGATCAATCTACCTGAGGTACTTGTATGGCCTGCATGACCATCGTGTCTGGGCCTTGTAATGTTTAACATACTTACCCTCACATCCCTCTGTGAGGCAGGGCAGTGCTACTACCCCCTGTTGTTCAGGCGGGGAACTGAGAACAGAGATGCTAAAGGCCAGATCCTCACTGGTATTTAGGCCTCTGACTCATGTTTAAATCAATGGGAGTTTGGCACCTAAATACCTTTGAGGATCTGGGCCTAAGTGGCTTGCCCACAGTCATTGAAGAAGTCTGTGTCAGAGCAGGGAATAGAACCTACATCACCAAAGCCCTAGGCTACTGCCCCGCCCACTGGATCATCCTTCCTATGGTATGACAGCAGGGTTGGGGGGGAAGAGCCTTGCAACAAGGTACAACACCAGTAGGATTGGAACTCAACAGGCCTGCTGCTGTACCCATTGACTTCAAAAGGATCAGGCCTGGGCTCTTTTGCTCAGAGCTAGGAGGCAGGACCTTTATCTGCTCTGTTAAACAGACTTAGTTTAAATGAACCCTTCAGCGTCAGAAGGTTCTAATCCCTACATCTAATTACTGTTAGAGGGCTTTCCCTTCACCCTCTCCCCTGGTTCTCCTCACACAGACAGAAAGATAAGGAGTTGAGGCAGTCTTCAAGTGTGTGCTCATATATTACATTCCCACCATGCCCAGTAACACTCTAGCTGTATCCCTTATCTTTTCCCATTGTACTCAAAGCCCCATCTGGTTGTGGGAAATGCAACACACCGTCTTTGTTCATTGTTCTTCACACTTATTAGTATAAGATACAAGAGTATCAAAACGTCAAACCCAAAATTCTATCTCAGGCTGGCAAACAAGCCTATATACTAATACTTACAAAGAAGTGCTTTAAAGAATAATTAACAATCAGACAGGAAGCTGCCACCCTGCCATTTGAACAATGCACCATTGGACTCTGCTCCCACTGAACACTGGGACTTGTAAGGAAAGTTCTGTTTTTAGAACGAGTTTAATTTTACCTGGATTAAACGAGCTATTAAAAGAGAAACAACCCACATTCCTAACATATAGCATAGCACCTCTGAAAGTCTTGATTTCCATTGCTTTAAAATGACATCTGTGGCCTCAGTCTTGCAGGCAGAGATGCTTTGGCTCCTGGTGGGAAGCCTGTCGCTTTATTGTAGTCCCACTGCAAGACCACAGCCCCACTCATGGAATAGGGAAGTGAATGGTGACATATGTTCCTAGAAGCAGCTCTGAACCTTTTCCTCGATGTGCTTTAATCTGCATGTTGATGCTGTTAACGTATTAAGATCTGTAAAGCTGCACAATGTGTCTCAGTGCTGAGCAATCCTTTGGGCTTTTGGGCTTTATCTCCACTCTTTGTGTTCCTTCCACATCCATGGGAATGCACATGTGTTCTCCTGGCCACCAAAGGGAGCCCATGTTGTCTCCTGTGTGCAATGCTGCCTCACTGAGAACTACAAGGAAAACATTAATAGTTTGGGAGACGGGCACGTATTCCGTGGCAGTGCATGCCAAGGCTGATGCAAAAACCATCCGGAAATCAGACCGCTCTACTGCGTGTTGCTGCTCTGCCAAAGTGAAGAAGAACAAAAAGCTGCCTACGGTTTGGATATAATTAGCTCCATAAATTAGATATTTATTAAAGATAGTTGAATAATAATTGATTATGTTAATAGATGGAAGTAAGGTAGTTAAACCCTAAGCCTAACAAAGTGTTAAGGAGGAGATATTTTAGGTGAAGCCCTACCGTGTCGTGCCATATACCTGCTGCTATGGTGAGAAATGAGATATATTAGAATTGGACAAAGTGCAAAGAAGGGCAACAAAAATGATTTTAGGGGTATGGAACAGCTTCCATCGGAGGAGAGATTAATAAGACTGGGACTGTTCAGCTTAGAAAAGAGACGGGGGGGGTGTGTGGATATATCACATCACAACTAGCGTGGAAAAGCGAATAGGGAAGTGTTATTTATCCCTTCAGGTAATACAAGAACGAAAGGTCACCCAATGAAATTAATGGGCAGCAGGTTGAAAACAAACAAAAGGAAGTACGTCACACAATGCACAGTCAACCTGTGGAACTCGTTGTCAGAGAATGTTGTGTACAAATGGGTTGAAAACAGAATTAGATAAGTTCATGGCAGATGGGTCCATCGGTGGCTATTAGCATGGCCAGGGATGTAACCCCATGCTCTGAATGTCCCTAAATCTCTGACTGCCAGAGGTTGGGACTGGATGACAGGGGATGGATCACTCGATAATTGCCTGTTCTGTTCATCCCCTCTGAAGCTTCTGATACTGGCCACTGTCAGAAGACAGGATACCGGGCTAGGTGGCCCATTGGTGTGTCCCAGTATGGCTCTTCTTATGTTCTTAATTCTTCATGAGAAGTTTGGGTATGATTCTTGATCCTAGCCTTGACAGTCAGATTCTACCAAAAGGATCAATGCAGGATCATTAATAGATTCCAAGGCCAGAAGGGATCACTGTCATCATCTAGTCTGACGTTCTGTAGAACACAGGCCAGAGAACTTCCCCACAATAATTCCTAGAGCAGAGCTTTTAGAAATACATCCAGTCTGATCAGTGATGGTGAATCTACCATGACCTTTGGTAAAATGTTCCAATGGTTAATTACTCTTGCCGTGAAAAACTTATGCTTTATTTCTGGTGTGAATTTGACTAGCTTCAGTTTCCAGCCATTGGACTGTTATAACTTTCTCTGCTAGATTGAAGAGCCTATTATTAAATATTTGTTCCCCATGTAGATACTTACAGACTGTGATCAAGTCACCGCTCAACCTTCTCCTTGTGAAGCTAAATAGCTTGAGCTCTTTGAGTCTAACACTATAAGGCAAGTTTTCCAATCCTTTAATCATTCCCGTGTCTCTTCTCTGACCCCTCGCCAATTTATCAACATCCTTCTTGAATTGTGGACACCAGATCTGGACACTGTGTTCCAGCCGCAGTCGCGCCAGTGCCAAATACAGAGGTAGAATAACATCTCTGCTCCTAACCATAATCATCTAAAATGTGAAATCTCTTCCCTGTGAATAGTCTTCAGAAGCACGAACAGCCACTGAGGCTGCCAGAGCTGTTTGCTTTTAACTGTAAATTGCAGTTTTTTGGAGGGGTTAGGGAGGCTGCATGTGATGAGTAGGTCTGTCTCCCTCCTCCCACTGTTCTCTGTGTAACCTGCCAGATTCCCCTCCAACAGTGAGAGACCAAACTCAGAGAGACCTGTAATCATTCCACAGGATCCACAAGTAGTCTTGCAAATTACAGAGATGCCTTAAGGACCTGAGTGTGCCCCTTGGGAGGTTTGCTGCAGGATCGTGACCCTGAGGTGAACAAAATGGGGTTTCTACTGCCAGGACCCAGGAGTTCATCAATATGTTCCTCCTTGCAAGATTTGCTTTCACCAGTGCCTACAGCAGAGCATTCCCCACACTGATCAGGCTGTTGGTGATGCTGTTAACTCTTGTCCATAAAATAAACAACCCCAAACTCTGGTCCTGGCTGGGGAAACTGCTTTGGAAATAGTCTTAAAATGCATGGACCTGGTTCAGTGCTGACTTCTACCCCATTGCAGCTCCGCTGGAGCCACTGGGACTGCCTCTGAATCAGTGATGAATTGGGCTGTTGGACTCGTGATTTGGGGGATCTTGGCTTTCTGTATCCTCTTTTAAACAGCCTTTTGGTTCCTGTTTGTCTCAGGACCTCTAGCTGTGGTTGTAGAAGTGCTTTTAGGATGGAGTCATGGTTGGACTCAATCCTGAACCCTGTCAAAGGGTGGGACCTTCTTTTATATAGAAGGAATATATTGCCATGAGCTCATGTTGGAAGACCCACCAAAAAATCAACTGTGATGGAGAGGCTGCATGGCAGTCACAAACCATTGATTTTTGCTTTAAAACAATTAAGATGCCCCTGAATGAGCCTACAGCATGTAACTTCATGATCTCATTAGTTTACAGTGTTGGTCCCAGGATATTAGACAGACCTGGTTGGTGGGGTAATATCTTTTTATCGGACCAACTTCTGTCTCTTTCACCAACAGAAGTCGGTCCAGTAAAAGATACCACCCCGCTCACCTTGTCTGTCAACTCTCCTTAGCGTTCTCCTCCTCCCTCCTGTGTCTCGCATTTATTTGCTTGTGTCCGGTTTCAAACTAGATTGTAAGCTCTTTGGGGAGGGCACTCTACAGTCTCAACAATAAACAGGGGTATGCTGTTAAGCGTTCTTCAGCTGGCAAGGGGTCAGAGCTGCTCCCTTTTGGACTGGATACCCCAAATCCTGGAGGTCAGGCTGGGAGAGATGGTTAACAGCTCCCTGGGGGCAAAGGTGGAAGTAATGGGTGCTGGAGTACCTCTCTCTGAACCTGCTGGAGATAGCAGCACTGAAAGGGGAGCCTTCTCCTGCAGACTGTGCCTGGGGAACGGAAGAGCGTGAGCTTGGGGGCACATTGTCTCATAGATAGAGCAGTTGCTCTTGACTTTTTTTTCACTCCGTAGTTCTCTACATTCCTCTGGTCCCTTGAGTCTGAGGATCTCCTTGTGCTTTACGAACATGAGCTAATTAAGTGTCGCCGCCTGTTTTGTGAAGTAAGGCAGCGATGGGGAAGCTGTAGCGCAGGAGGTGATGTGACACCGTCACACACAGTCACTAGCAGTTTGGGTGACTTGAGTTTTAGTTAAAACACAAAACTCTGCTACTTGAGCCTCAGCTATTGGGGGAGAGGAGACGGGATGAGTTGAGTTGCTGCATCTTGACTTTCATGGTGTCCTACAACCAAACCCTGAAGCCTTTACGTGGGCAAAGCGCTCACTGATAAGAACATCGCAAATATAGTCTTGATCAGTGTAACGTTGTCATTCTAAATGTATTGAATGACTAATTTTTCCTCCTTGTTTATTTTCTGGGGAAGGCCTTAGACCATTCATTCCTGAAAAGGACAGCCAACACTTTGAGAACTTCCTAGAAACCATCGGGGTGAAGGATGGCCGGGGAATTATCACAGACAGTTTCGGGAGGTACAGACGGACTCTGAGCACTACCTCCAATTCAACGACCAACGGGAATGGAGCTGCAGGGAGTTCGGATGACCAGTCTGCCCCTTCCGAGGGAGATGAGTGGGACCGAATGATCTCTGACATAAGCAACGACATTGAAGCTCTTGGATGCAGCATGGATCAGGATTCGTCATGAGACACAGCTGCGGGAGGGAGGATGAGAAGACAGCTCCTTTCAAAGGGGCTTTATTGCTCTCTTTCACCCCCATGTAGCGAGTGCAGCAACATTTGCTGCTGTCTCCCTGACCTTCCAGTCTGAAAGAGGCTCCAAGGATGAATCGGGATTTGATTATTTTTCCCCCAATGTCAATGGCTTCACTGGTGCCCATTTTGTGATGTCGGCTGGTGCCCTCTTACTGTGAAGGCATGTGTGTGTCTTCGTGCAGGTGAGCGTGCTGTGAAAGAGGATCCCGGGTTGGGTGATGGAACCAGAGTCCCTTCCTCTGACTTCATAGAACTCTTTGGTTTTGTGTTTTCTTTGCTGTCGTCGCTCTGGAGCGATGCAACGAAGCTGGGGCAAGAAACTTGCATTGAGCAGTAACAGCTCACTGGGACCCGATGGCGGGTTTACAGTTTTGCACATGATATTCCTATTGTAACTCAGACTTTTTTTAAAAAAAAAAAAATGAAGTTTACCACAATGTGAATAATTTAAACCTATTGTTGGTGTTGTCGAAACATTTCTAATCCGAACCTGAAGGCTGTCTGCTGCGATACTGACATGATTGTTTTGTAGCGAAGTCCAGTGTGGGCTCTTCTTCATTGGTCACAGAGGGAACTCTGCCAATGTGACCTCTGGGCTGTCCCCTTGCAGGAGGGGAGTTGGTTGGCGTGGGTAACCTTGGCCTTTCGCCTCTAGCACTCTGGTTCAAATTCAGCCCATAGTGCAGAGTGGGGCATGAGTGTTGGCACATTTAGTGCTGTCCTGGTGGACAGTCTAGGTCTAAAACCAACCCTGCCATTCAGCGTGGCTGGCAGTCTTTGCTCAGGAAAAGCCTAGGGCCTGAGGGAAATAGGAGATGGCACCACATTTTTACCTCTAGCAAAGTCATCGGTTGGGCTACTGTGCGTGTGTGTGTGTGTGTGTGTGTGTGTGGTGAGAG
Organism: Lepidochelys olivacea; assembly: GCF_965140295.1. Taxonomy (NCBI): domain Eukaryota; kingdom Metazoa; phylum Chordata; order Testudines; family Cheloniidae; genus Lepidochelys; species Lepidochelys olivacea. Next base: position 267,010,207 of record NC_140412.1, on the reverse strand, counting down.
CTCCTGTTGTGGCTCTGTGAGCTCTCTGGCCTGGGGCTAGGTGGATTCACGTTTCCAGTGCTGCTAGCTCCTTAATCTTCACAAGCACAACTGTTCACTCAGTAAAACCCGATCTCAATTCCAGTCCAGCACAAGTAGACGTGACAAGTTTCCTGCTCCTCCCCAGAGGGCGCCATGGTGCATATATACCTCCCCAGCACCCGTAGCATCTGACCCTGCAAGGTGCGTGGGCACCTCTTGCAGGACGGACACTTTAGGGAGTTCAGGGCTCTGAGCATCTAGCAGGATTGACCCCAAAAGATGGCGGTGAATTCAGACAGGAAGTGACAGTAAATTTATTCTATTGCTTAGAATTTCCCCTTTAAGGTTACAATAACCAGGAAATTCTCAGCCAGGCTGAGTTTAACATCCGTAGCTATTTGCGTGGGGAGTGGATTTTGGTCACCCTTGAAGGGTGAGATGGTAACAAGTTAAACTGATACAGTAAACTTTCTATGAAATTAGCAGGGGATGGATGTATAGATATATAATGTACAGGTTGTATATATTATACAGGCAATTATAAATACACTTATTTTTTGTATCTGTATTCCATGCCATAATATCTATACTGGCCGCTATAACTGACCTTCAAAGGAACATATTGGTTGATACTTCAGCCCTTTCAGTAGCAAAACCCTATTTGTTCATGGACTCCAGGGGTTTCTTTCTTCACTCTTTTGATATAATTTAAAGTAAATTAAAATTCTGTACTGGTGGCTGGGCATGTTAGTTTGTCAAGAATAGGACATCAATCAGAGCTGGCATTCTGTTCCCACGTGTTCTGCCCCTGAAACAAGAGAGATCCAAAGTCTGTTTTTCTGTGTTCAATACAGGACCCTGTGGCACAGTCATAAATTGACCTGGCTGAGGGATCTTTTCCTCTTCAAGACATCAGTTAATTTCACCTGGTTGCAGTGTGCAGTCCTCCTTACCTACAGTGCTGTAGGCCTGAAACATCACTGGAATTCTTTACATTTTCAGTAACCGCCACTGCCTGGTATAAGGAAAAATGCCCATAGATGATAGTTCATTTTTATTCTTAGATAATATTCTTAGTCATTCCTTTTACCTCAGTGTTGGTGAAATCAAAAGATAGGACCCTAGGATGACCATTTTAAAACCAAAAACCCAAAGGAAAAGCCATCCATGGTTCACATTGAAATATGGATGGTTCAAAATTTCATTTTTTCTGAGATAGAATAGTACTGTCCAGTGAAGCTGGAGTGACTAATAGGGAATCGACAAAAAGCAGTGGCTGAATGAAGGGAACTTTTGGTAAGAACAGAATTGTGCTTGGAGAATATGAGCAGCTTCCTCTCCTAGGAGACCACGCCAAAGTATCCTCAAGGATGGTATCTTGTAGGGATTCCTTACATACCTTATGCTTGCTTACTCTTTTTTAAAAAACCCCTTCGGCAGTGCATAAACCACGAATGCGTTGGTGGGAGTTTTTTGCTACTGAAGTTCCCCAGATGTCTGGCCTCAGCATGGAAAGAGACAGTCAAGCACCACCGAGGTTATTTTGCTTTCTGCCCCTGTGATAAATACATGCAGCTCTTCCTGCAAAACAAGCCTTTGGCTCTAAAAGGTCATGACCCTAGAAACTAGATGGAAACCTTTCTCAATCAGCATGCCCATCCAATGTAGTGTTGTTCCCTAAAGTACATTTTGATGATTTTGTCTAGTCCAGTTTTCAGTGATCTCCCCAGTGATATCAGTTATTGTTCCAGCACTCCCAAGACACTTCTCCCCACCATTAGAAAGTGTTCCCTGATTCAGCTAATTTCCCCCCTTTCCCCCATTTGGTTCCCATTACTCCTTCCAAAAACACCTTAAACTATTCCTCCAACTCCATGTTTCTGTCTCTCCATTACTCATAGACAGTTATCACACCTGCCTTCCCCAAGCGCTATTCATCTAGCCAAGCTAGTTACTCTTATTTTTCCCCCTGTATACCAGTCACTCCAGCACTGGAATCATTTCTCTGCTCTTCTCTCACTTATGTCCTACTTGTTGACCATGTTTCTGGCTCTGCAGTGCCCCAGAACTGGATTCAGTCTCTCAAGGCCGCCCGGAGGATTCAGGGGGCCTGGGGTCTTCAGCGGCGGGGGTTCTTCCGCTCTGGGTCTTCGGGGCACTTCGCCGAAGACATGGAGCGCAAGGACCCCTGCCGCAGAATTGCCACCGAAGACCCGGAGCGGAAGAAGCAGCGGCGGGTCCTTCACTCCGGGTGTGTTCAGCAGCAATGAAGAACCCCCCGCCCCCGAAGTGTGGTCGAAAACTCTCGTTGGGGCCTGGGGCAAATTGCCCCATCTACACACCACCACCCCCTCCCCCCCCGTGTGGCCCTGCAGTCTCTTACGGACAGCCTTCCCAGAGCCTGCTGGCAGGGGCACTAAGATCTCCCTGCTCAGGGGCATTCTGCACATTGCCTAACTTTTGCCTCCATATCACACTGCAAGTTCCTATCTAAATTGCTGTCCACTAGCAGCCCCATGTCTCTGGGCATTACTGCTTTCTAGTGCATCTCCAGTGGGGTTTCCCCCACTCCCCACATGTTAGCTTTGCATTTGAGCAGATTCAATCACCTGTCTCCTGCAAACACTCCCACTATGCCTATGCTGTAATTAGACACCCATGGCTGCCCCATGCTGCCTGACTTGGGCTCGTGGGTCTCGGGCTGCGGGGCTGTTTAGTTGCAGTGCAGATGGTCAGGCTCAGAGAGTTCTGGGACACTTCCCCCTCACAGGGTCCTAGAGCCCAGGCTCCAGCCCAAGCCCAGATGTCTACGCTGCAGTTAAGAGCCCTGCAGCCTGAGTCAGCTGGCACGGGCCAGCTGCGGGTTTTTAAGCGCAGTGTAGACATCCCCTCACAAAGCACAGCCTGTTTTAAATAGGGGAGTTGGAGCAGGAAGCACATTGCCGCTCCCTAAGCTGGCTGCCTTCAATTACTTGGTTTCTGCTGCCCTTGGCACTCGGAATACATTACAGCATGGGTGCCCTGGAGCCCTGTGACCGACAAGGGGAGGACTGAACTCCTCAACAGCCGGTTTGTATTGCTGGGGAGTGTCTAACCAACAGGAACATTAGTCACCGAAGAACATGTCAGATCCATTGTGTGCAATTTTTATTTGGCTACAAAAATGATGGAAATCTTGTGTGCGGCAGCTTCCGCTCTTGGGCTCCTGGTTCGTGAGCAGTGCTGCCCGCCAGCCTCTCAAAGCTTGGCTGTCCTTGGAATACGACCACCGCTTGTCTGTCAGCCCCGCTCTCCCCAGCACACACGCACGTACACACACGGATGCCGAGGAGAAAGGCGTGTTGGAAAGAGCTGTTCGCATAGCACCACACTGTCTTCCCGGTGTTGGTGCGCTTTCCCCTCAGGCCGCGCTCCTTCTCTTTTATGCTGAAAGCCTTTATTCTGGTGCTTCCGCCCCCCTCTTTTACGATTGTGTTTTTCTGGGAAAGAAATGGATAGGAAATTGCAATTTCTGGCTGAATTGTCTGTCCAAGAACTGAGTTCAAATACAGTATTGACGCCATGTATAACTTTGAGAGGCAGACGATGTCAAGAAAACATGCTACACCTAGGCTGCTTAGTATGGTTGTACCCTTGAGTTTAGGTGCGGGGAAGAAATTGTCTTGTTGCTACACCCTTAAAGCCCTGCTTGTTTTATCTTACAGAACAGTATTAAGTCTAAAACACTCTCTCACCTCTGTCTTCTCTCCGTTTCCAAGGCTCTTCTTATGCAATTGGGACTAAGTAGAAGCCATTGCTGGCTTACCTCAGGCTAGTTTTCTGTACAGAAGAAGAGAACCTTTCTATTCTTTCTATTCTAGTTTTCTGTACAGAAGCCCTAAGATGACCGTGACGTGATTACTTTCTACATGGATCATTCTTACGGTTGCCACCAACTTAAGAGTCAGGCTTTCAAACCCAGGAGCCTAAAGTTAAATCCATATATTCGGTAGGCACCTAACAAGGGGGCTGCACTTTCAGGAATACTGGGCACCAAAATTTCCCATTGACCTCCTCTTGGACTGCGGAGTGCACAGCTCTCTTGAAAATCTTGCCACTTCTTCAGGAGTCAAACTTCTGATTTTTGAAAATGTTGAAAATCATCGGAAAGGTACTGCCCTAAAGGGGAATTGACATGAGATCTTGCAGCAGAGAGATGCTTCCTCTGCAGACGGTAAAACGGTCAGGTGACCAAGACTGCAGTGATATCTATCCGGCACGATAAAATTGCAGCATGACATCTGTGGCTTGATGCATAGTTACATCAGTCCATGACCATCATCAGGCCATGACACAGCAGCTTTGCGTATTGAAGTGAAGCCAGGACAGCATGTTGGGATGCCCCAAATTTGGGACAGTTAAAGTAGCATCCTGCAAATTTAAATGCATAGGACAAATGAATGGAAGCCGGAGGCTGCTGTGTCCTGTTAGATGAATTCCTGGACATCTGGCAAGTCCCACAGCATGCTCCCAAACTACCGGAAAGCAGGCTTCTCTTGCTCTGCGCAGCCTATGTCTTGGTGTTGGATTTTCCAAACTGTTCTATTGGGGAAACATTTTAACTGGGTCAATCTTATCCCTGGTGTAACTTTATTGTCCAGTGGAGTTACTCCATGGATTCATAATTCCCCTCAATTTTTGTACTAGTTTCCAAGATTTAGGATATTTCATTCAAATGTGATGCTTTTACATTCTAAGCTAACTGAAATATCAAGAAATGTGTATAGCTTTGTCACAGGCTCAAGAGCCAGGCCTCAGTTTCCCCTTTTGGCTATATCAATCAGTCCTGACTCACTTTGCCGTCAATAACCCCTTATTCAGGGGTAGCTTTATTCATTAATAGTCCCAGGTCTCCATTTCCTCCTTACCAGAATTGCCATTGTCTTTTTGCCTCTGCTCATCAGCAAACTGCCAGCAGCCCCCCTGGCCTTCCCTGACTCAGCTGCTTCACCCTGTCCATGCTGGGCTTCAGTCTCTGCTTGCTCCCTCTGTGGGGTGTATGTCTCCTGGTCAACATGCTCTTCCCCTTACTACTCCCTTCCCAGGAGCCAGGCTCAAACTGCAGGCCTCTCTGCTCTTGAGGCAAACACCAGCTCTCTTCTGGGAGCTTCCTGACAGGAGCTCCCCATGGTGTCCCTTCTCCTGGGACTCTGACAGTTCTCTTGGGACTCTCACTGTCAACTCTAAGTGCTTGTTCAGGGCTTATTCCCAGGGAGGCCTAGTCTGCCTCTTGTGGGTTCATCCAGACTGCATCAGCTGCAGGTCTTCTCTAGAGAGAGCATTTCCCCTCCCTGGGTGACTTCCTGTTCTAGTAGTCTCCTCCTAAGACAGCTGCTCCATTTCTAATTAACTAAAGGGGCCCACCTGGATCACCTCAGGCTCCCAGGTGTTTCCCACAGGGTCATCATGGGTAAGTTAGGCCCTGATACTTCCTGAAGAGCCTCTGGCCCCATGACAAGCTTCTAATGTGACCTCTATGAAGTGTGGGGGAGAGATTTTTATATCCCATGCAGGCTGCTCTGTGCCTAGCACATTCTCCTGCGTCAATACTGTCTTGCTTGCCACCATCTTCTGACTAGGCAGGACATCCTCCAGGCATTGTTGACTTTGGTTCTTGATCGAGAGACACTGCTCTATCCAATTTCAGCTGTCGCTGGCCTGGTGGAAGCTCTCCTGTGGAGCAGATGGAGTTACATGGGATTAAACTCTTCCCCGGTGTGTCTATAATGTCACGTAAGTTCTCACTGAAGGTCTCTTTGGAGTGGCTTAGTCCTCTCTGCTGTGGCACTGACATGCTACCCTGTGGAGGGGGGTGGGGGAGCCTTGCATCATTGACTGGCTTCCTGTAGAGGCTTTCTGTGATGTGGGGTCTCATGAGGAGAGTTGCACTAAATGGGGCACGTCTGTCTGGGGTTCATTTTGGGGCACAGCGAGTGTGACGTGCCCCAGGGAGGGAGCAGGTGGGAGACCGTTTGCCTGAGCTGAATGACTGACTGCATTTCTCCATTAATCCGCCTACAGTGCATTTATTTTAGTTCAATACCATGATGCCGTAAGTTGGGATTTCCCCAGTGCTCACCTGTTGATGCTTCCTGTGTTGGCACCTTAACGGCAGAGCCTCCAGACCTGCTGACGCCAAAGACGTGTTAACTGAAAAAAATATGCATGTTCTGAATGAGTTCTTAAATTGATCAGGCAGCTTTGTTTCCCCCGTTTGGCTAGTAACTAGCCGGCAGGCCCATGGCCGGGTGGAACAATACAGCAGCCCATATGTAAAGCCACCAAGTTCTATGCATGACTCTCCGAATGTCTGAGATGATCAACTGGGCAAAACAAAAATTCATATCCTCGCAATTAAAGAAGTAAGATGCCAGAAGGTGCATGAACTTGGAGGTTGAAATTAAATGTTCTGGTTTCTTTTCAGGTTAACAAATTCACCTTTTGCCTTTCTTCTGGTTAAATTGGCATCATTGCGAGTTTCAGCTATGTGTAACCCAATCTTTCCTATGCCATGGGGGAGCGAGGGGTTGTAGCTTCTTAGTTAGTGTTGTGTTGGAGAGCACTGCTGTTAAAGGGGACACAGTTGGTCTTCCTCAATGGATAGGCGTGGGGCAGGAAACCCATGCTAACAACATGCTTTTAACCGTTCCATTGGATGCAGGCCTCTTGTGGATGCCTGTTAAATATTCCTGCAGGATTTGTGCATTGGAGTCCAGATTTTTTTTTAACAGCACAAAACAGCGGTACAATGCTAAATCCATCCGTTCTTCAGAAACGGGGGGATGAGAGCATTTATCCAGAGTCTTTATGTAGTTTGAGTTCTTAGTGCCTTTTTATATATTCACTGTTTGGAAAGAAATGAAGTTTAACCGTCATTGAAGATTTGTGAAAATAAAACCGTATTTTTGAAACAATTGTATAATGAAATCTATAAAAGACAGATCAGCTGCAGTATTTTTTTATACTTTATTCATTGGGAGGCTTGACTTAATTCTGGTATTAACTGTGTTAATTGTAGCTTTCAGTTTAGCCAGTGAGCGAGCTATTTGGTGCTTCGTCCCAGACGGGCCCGGAGTGATTCTTAAGCACATCAGACCCTCCGTCTACCAGGAAAAGACATGTCTCTCTCCCTTTTCATTCAAAGCTTTTGGCTGGACTATGAAGCCAACCAAGCTCCCAAAGATCCAGTCGTTTCATAAATGAAAAACGGGGACTTTGCATGTTTGAAGTGTCTGTTTTACGTTGTGATGATCTTTGCCTTGCTTTTTATGCTGGTGGTTTTGTATGTATGCTTTATGTAAGGAGTATTTGTTACAGGTAAATATAATTCTGCACCTGATGTTTATTCTGGTCTTTCATGCAGTGTGCACTGTCCTCTGTCTGAATTCAGTGTTTGTCCTGGACTATGATACACTTCGGCGAAATGTTGTTTCTCTTTGGCTTCCTGGGTTTAGTAGAAAGCACCTTTGTCCAACTTCTGCCCAAAGAGTCACAGCCCTGGTCCCATCCAGAGCTCCTAGAAAGCTGCTGTCCTATTGACAGAAGTGAGCTTTGGAAAAGACCCCGAGAGAATGAGCTGTTTTACCTGGATGGCTGCAGTAGACAAGTGCAAATGACTGGTCCTCGTGGGAAGAGAACAGCAGCTCGTTGTTACTAATCTAGTCCCAAAGCTAAACGCTCTGCACCTAACTCCTCATGCTATGCAGATATCACCACACACAGCATCAGTGACCTAGTGGCCTCTTCCCTACCGCCTGCCTTTATCTAATATAATAGATAAGAACTTGTATAGAATGGAACGAATAAAATACAGATTCCAGGTGCTCCTGGGTGATAGCTGCCTGTCCTGCCCTGTGGGTTCCAGAAACCTCTGTGAGTCTGGCAACATTCTCCTCCTTTCCCCCAGGGCTGCTGCTGCTGCTCTCTCTGGTGAGCTGCGGAAGCCCTTAAGTCACGGAAGTCTGAGAAAGAAACATGAGCCCATCCAGTCTGAGAAAGAAACATGAGCCCATCCAGTCAGTTTCTGCCAAAGAAAGCTAGTTTTTCGAGTGCTTGGTCTAATCTTAACACTCAAGCCATTGAGCTTCTCCTGATGCCTGTAATAGACTATTGCCCAGACTGGTGTGTGGTGGCATTGTAGTTTCCCCAAGATAATCTGCCTACATTTTCATTCCTATGTATCCCAGTATGCATACTTGTTCCATTAGTGAAATCCTCTTCCCCTTTTGGTGTCCACACCTCTCAAGTAGTTGCAAACTGCCCTCAGATTGCCACTCTCTACAGGCTTAGCTCTTCGTCTTTCTTCAGAACTCAGTCCCCTGAGCCTCGTTGATGCTGTTCTCTGTCCAGCTTGTCAGTGCCTTTCTGCTAATGTAGGGCCAGAGCTGAATACAACATTCCCCCCAGGGGCTGCTGCAAAGCAGCAGAGAGAGGGTCAAGTCCCTGTCACCTCTGTGCTACAATGATTTTACCTCCACGCCGCACTGGCTCCTCCTGGAGCTGTTTGCAAACTCCAGTCCACCTGCTATTGGGTCTAGCTCTATCCCTCCTGTTGGGCAGGGTTCTGCTGATTTCCCCTGCTGTGCATTTTCTTCCACGCTGGATTCCATTTTTATTTTGTGCCCCCTGCTTTGAAATCCTGATGAATCCGTCCTCACTACCAGCTGCACCTCTTCTCGCTGTAGTATTGACTCTGGGGTCTAATGGGCTGCGTTGTTCCTTTTCTAAATCAGTAGTGCAGATCTAAAAGAAGGGTCTGATCACCCAGCTGTGGTACCCAGCATTAGCCACTGTCTCGCTTCCACTTGCCACGAGCCATTAATTTTCAGTGTCGGCCAGTTTTTTGGTCTATCTAACTGTTTCTACCAAGCCACTGGATTAAGATTGTCAGAACCTGTGGCAGAGTTTGAGTAAACCTACGTATTACCTGCCCAGTGTCCCCCTTGTCCACTAACTCTAATTGTGTCCAAGCAAGCGAGATGTAGCCGTTATCCACCTATTCTGCCTGCTGCTCGCCCTCCAGACGTCCAGTGAATTGTGACCTAGTGAACAGAGCCATGCACTGAGATTCAGGAGACTTGGCTTCAGTTCCTAGCTCTGCTGCTGACCTGGGGCAAGTCACTGTCCTGACCTGTGCCTTGGTTTCCCCATCTGTGAAATGGGGATAAAGGAGGAGGTATTCTTGAAGTGCTTTGAGCTCTGCTGATAAGAGCTAGGGGTTGTTGTTTATTCCTCTGTCTTTCCAAAGTATGCATGTGTTCTGTTATTTTACTAGCAATAGAAATGTCAGAAGCCCAGCACCAAGAAGCCTAAGTCCCAGCTCCTTCTGATGTTAGAGCAGTTATGTGATAGTCAGTGAAAGCTGGCAACCTAATTCACTTAGGCTGGATTGTCAAAGCAGCCTTGAGCCTTCCAGGCCCTCTAGTGCCAGGATCATACTTCTGATCTCAGTGAAATTTACTCTTTTCAGTGGCTTTTGTGAAAGTGTTTCCTAATATCCAACCTAGACCTCCCCCATGGCAACTTGAGAACATTGCTCCTTGTTCTGACATCTGCCACCAGTGAGAACAGCTGAGCTCCATCCTCTTTGGAACACCCCCCCCCTTTCAAGTAATTGAAGGCTGCTATCAAATCCCCACCCCCACCCCCCACTCTTCTGCAGACTAAATAACCCCAGATCCCTCAGCCTGTCTTTCCTGTGGCGCTGTCCAATCACTGCGGGGACATGTGTATGGATAAAGGGCACTAGCTTCACCATGGCAGCTGTTTTCCGGGAAGGGGAGAGAAGAGGCTTGCTTCAAACATGGGCGATTTCTCAGCCTGAGCTGCATCGTGCAAGGCTGAGGACCCAGAGTTGCAGCTTCTGGGAAGAGTACAGAGCCAAGTGCAAGCTTTGAGCAAAGGAGCTAGTGACTGGTCCATATTGTACACTGATTCCAGGATAGGTCTGTTCTGGCAGCTAGTAGCAAGGCTAGTGTAAATGCTCAGTGAGCTCCTAGCCTTGCTCACCCTCTGGCTGGCCCAATCCTAATGCCCACTGGACTTCTGGACTTCAGCATTTGCACTGCAAGTTCCTCAGGGTGGGGGCCTTGCCTTGCTGCAGTGGGTACCCGCTCCGGGAGTCATGTTCACTGCTTTACTGCAGGACCCTAGGGCTCAAGGTGGCTGTCACCAGGGTGCCCTTGGTCAGGAAGTGCCTGGGCACAGGGAAGGGTAAGGATGCTCTGCCTTTCTGGTCCTTTCCCCTGAACACTAGGGCTGCAGTGGGGATACACTATGAACTGACCCAAATCTTCAACCAGATCTTTAATAGTCAAAGAAGTTTCTCCAGCCTAGACTGAGTTAGATCTATTCTAGCACCAACCTTTCTTCAGTGCACTCATGGCTACTTAACCCCTCTAGGTACCACCGTTCACGTGCTAGAACTAACCTTTTAAGGCTAATGTGTGTCCTATACCCAAAAGCAGTACTAGGGGCCACCACACATCTGCCAAACAGGCAGGCATGAGAGGGGTGATTTCTTTTAAAGGGAGAAGTCACAGGTGAGGGGGGAGAGGGGTATGATCTGGAAGAAGCTGGGTCTGCTGCTGAATATGGAGAATCCTAAGTCTTGCAACTTAAATGCAGAAGCCTGGAGCATGGATGTGGCCGGTTAAATTGCTGCTCTTCTCACTAGCAGCATAAGAATGGATCAGACCAAAGGTCCATCTAGCCCAGTGTCCTGTCTTCTGCCAGTAGCCAAAGCCAGGTGCTTCAGAGGGAATGAACAGAACAGGTAATCATCAGGTGATCCCTCCGCTGTTGTCCACTCCCAGCTTCTGGCAGTCAGAGTCCAGGGATGCCCAAAGCATGTAGCTGCATCCCTCACCATCTGGGCTAATAGTCATTGATACTCCTGTCCTCCATGAACTTATCTAGTTCTTTTTTGATCCCTGTTATACTTTTGGCCTTCATAACGTCCCCTGGCACCGCGTTCCCATAGGCTGACTCTACATTCTGTGAAGAAGTGCCCATCGCTGCCTTCCGTGTGTGTTAAACCTGCTGCCGACTAATGTCACCAGGTGCCCCCTGGTTCTTGTTTTGTGAAGGGGGTAAATAACACTTCCTTACGTACTTTCCCCTCAGACTTCAATCATGGCCCCCTTTATTTGTCTCTCTTCCAACCTGAAAAGTCCTAGTCTTATTAATCTCTCTTCCTAACTTGTATGCAACTTTGCTAGCATGTTTGGCAAGCCGGAGGGGTGGGACATAGTTAACTCCTGTGGGTAGCAACAAAATTAACCTGTTTTTCTACTTCCAGGAGAGGCTGTGCCATATTTCCCAGTAAGGGAGACTATGTTAGGGGGGTCCAGCAGACAGGACCCTGGCCTGGGCAGCGGCAGTTGGGGGTTCTAGTCCCACCTGTGTCTCGTGTGTGGCTCTGGAAGTCACAGCGTAAGGCAGCACTAACGCTGGACAGATGGAGGTGAGGATCAGCTCTTCTTGCTGGCCGGGCAGAGGGGGTGGATTATCAATAAATACAGTTGCCTTCCCCTACCCCTGTGGGCCACACCATTGTCACACTGGCTAGCGATCAGTCAGGTGCACAGAGCCACAACTTGCTTCTCAAGAGCCCGCCCAAGTGCCTGTGAAAGGTGCTGCCCGGCTCTCTCGTATTTCCAAGGTTCCTAGCTCTCTTCTTTGGGACTGACTTAGCCCTACAACAGGTGCAGCTGAACAGCAAGGCCCAGCCTCTTGCTATGTTTCACTTTGAGCATGACAGAAGCAGGTGGAGTCCAAACCCCTTCAGGCCTGGGTCCTACTGCGGGGATGGACTGGGACATTGGTTCCCTGTGAAATGCATTTGAAAATCATTCTAATATCTAAAGGAGAGGGCCAGAGTCCAGCCAGTAACTTGCTGCTTGTGTGGACTGGACTTAGTGACAGGGCCTCTTTCATGGCCCCTGGCTCATGTAGCATCCAGCAACCACCCTCCTCACTGATCCCCACACCAGCAACTGGGGGCTGCCCTGAGTTCCTCTCAGGATGATCACTGATCACCTGCACTGCTAGAGACTGCTTTCCCAGCCTGCAAAAATTCAAGCGTGGGACACATTTTCCCATCCCAAATTGGGATGAACTGCAAGGAACATTTTCATGAGCTGAAATCCAAAAAAAGTTTAAATGGTTTTGATTTTAACTATTACTTTTAAAAAGGGGCGGGGGGGAATTACCATAATTAGCTTTAATTTTGAAGCAAAAAGTTCTCAAGTCAGGAAAAAAAAACCCAAGATTTAATTTTGAAAGTATAAAAATAGAAAGGGGATTTTTGACCATCTCAAAACTTTGTCACAAAATTCTTCAGAACCAACCCTTTTGGTTTCAACAGGTTAGAAAATTATTTTTGTTTTTAAAAAATGCCCAACTCTTATCTGTAATGTGGTGGAGAAGACGGTGGCGGGGGAAGAACCTAGAGCAGGCATGTTCCCCCTGCCCCTGGCGTGGCCTCTACTGGCAATGGCAGGCTCAGCAGTTCTGAGGAGTGTGGAGTCAGCACCCACCCACCCCAAAAAGCCTTTCATCTCTCTGAGCTGCAGAAAAAGCTGTTTTTGCAACTAAACAAACTTTCAGGCCTTCAAAAAACCACAGCCAGCCTGATCCAGGGAGAGCAGATGGCCAGTTTACTTACTTGGGGCTCGAGATGGGAACTGGCACATGAAGCAATGTGGCCTGGGGGATAGAGCACTAGACTAGGACTCAGACCTGGGTTCACTCACAGCTCTACCACTGGCCTGGAGGGTAGCTTTGGGTAAGTCACCCCTGTGCCTCAGTTTCCCCACCTATAACTGGGGATAATGATCCTGACCCTGGGAGCAGAAAACTGCTACAGCAGAGCTACTTCCTACAGTGCTCTGGAGGTACAGGCCCCTAGGGGCTGGTACGGGGTAGGGGGGCAATGCCAGGTGAGGGGTAGAAGAACTCAGCTAGTTAAGCATGGGTGTGAGCGGGGTGAAATTAGAAACAAGCCTCAACTGCAGAGGGCAGCTCTGGGCTGCCCCAAAGCACAAGCACCATGGGCTAGTGTCCTTCATGTACCCCTGTAGCTGTACTGGGCTCTTGGGACCCAGTGTCAGCAGGGGAAGGTGGGGGGTGGCATCTGCCACACTGCACAGGGCTGCCTCCTCCCTAGTTGTTGCCTGAGGCAGGGGATGAGCCTGCCAGCTCTCTTTTTGGGAAGAAGTCCTCCTTGCACCATGGAGCAGCTCCTGAGCCAGGGGAGGGGAAGAATTCTGGAGTCAGCTGCTGGGTTCCATGAGCCCCAGCTAGCAGGCAGTGGAGATAGAGCAAGCCCAGCTAGTGCCCCCATGTCTGTTCAGTTCTCACTTGCACCCCCTTCCCTGGAGGAAGATTTATACTAGAACTCTGGCAAGGAGGCGGTGGGGAGGACACAACTCTAGGTGTGAGGGCCCCGCAGCTGGGAGCTTCAACCAGGTTACAGCTCATTGACGTCCCTGTACAGCTCTACTGGGCCTGCATCCAGCTACTAGGCCTGCAGGCCCCTGCGTAGAGGACCCAGCTCACTGCAGGGGCCATGGGGGAGAGGAGAAGTCCCTGTGACTGTGGAGAGGGGAAGCTGTCCTAGTTGCTGTGGCCTTTAAACCGGATCCCACCCTGGCCTGGGGCCCTGTGCTCAGCCTTGTCATCATTGCTGAGGGCTGGCTCCACCTTGCTACTGACCTGTGGGGTTGCCAACTGTCTAATATCATAACTCCAAACACCCTTGCCCTGCCCCCACCCCTTCTCCAAGGCCCTGTCCCCCTCACGCCATCCCCTCCCCTCACTCACTTTCACCCGGCTCTTGGCTGACCTTGGGGCAGGGGGTACAGGAGAGGGTGTAGGGTGCAAGCTCTGGGAGGGGGCTCAGGGCTGGGGCAGGGGGTGAGTGGTGCAGGCTCTGGCCAGGCAGCGCTTACCTCTGGCAGCTCCCAGTCAGCGGTGCAGAGGGGCTAAGGCAGGCTCCCTGCCTGCCCTGGCCCTGCACTGCTTGCAGAAGTGGCCAGCACATCCCTGGCAGTTCCTGGCCAATGGGAACTGCAAGGGTGGTGCTTGCTGGCAGGGACAGCATGTGAAGACCCCTCTGCCCTTCTCCCCAGGGGCCGCAGGCCACTTCCCCAAGTGGCATGAAGGCAGGGAGCCTGCCTCAGCCCTGCTGCGCCTGGATTGGCTTCTGTAGCCTCCAGGAGATAAAGCCCCATTCTGGGAGACTCTTTGCAAAACCAGGAGGATTGGCAACCCTACTGAACTGGGGATGAGGGCCCAGCATCATGAAGAGACCCCCTTCTCTGTAGGGCAGTGATATCCCTAGATTAGCCCCGTGGAGTTAGGGTATTGTGATTTCCCCACGCTGCCCCTGGGTTAGTCCCTCCCCGTCATCTGCAGACACTGAGTTGTCTTAAGTGCTCTGTGGCTGAAGCCCCCCCTGTACGCACTCTACCCACCCTAGGGTTGCCAGGCATCTGGAACACCTAGCCTAAAAGGGACCCTGGCGGGTCCAGTCGGCACTGCCAACTGGGCCATTAAAAGTGTGGTTGGCGGTGTAGTAGGGGCCTGGGGCTAAGGCAGGCTCCCAGAAGCTGCTGCCAGGTCCCTGCAGCCCCCTAGGCAGCCAGGGAGGCTCCATGCCCTGGCCCTGCCCCTGCCCCAGGGGCCGGCTCCGCTGCTCACATTGGCCAGGAACTTTGAGCAATGGGAGCTGCAGGGGCAGCACCTAGAGCCTCCCTGGCCCCCCATGTGCCATGGGGCTGCAGGGACCTTGTGGCTGCTTTGCAGGAGCTGCAGTAAGTGCTGCTGCAACCCCACACTCCAACCCCCCTGCAACTCCCTGCCCCAGCCCAGAGTCCTCTCCCACACCCAAAAGCCTCATCCCCAACTGGAGCCCTCATCTCTTCCTGCACCCCAACCCTGAGCCCCCTCCTGCACCCCAAACCCCTCATCCCTGGCCCCACCCCAAAGTCTGCACCCCACCCACCCTGCCTCAGCTTGCTAAAAGCAAGTGAGGGCAGGGCCTTGGAGAAGGGGCAGGGCAGGGGCATTTGGTTTTGTGATGAGAAAGTTGGCAACCCTACCCCACCCATGGGCACTGGCTGAGGCCAAGGGGGTGAAGCCTCTCCCTTAGCTGGGAAGGGAAGGTGGCTGATGTGATTGCAGAGCCATTGGCCATTATCTTTGTAAACTCGTGATCGGGGAGGCCCTGGACAATTGGAAAAAGGCAAATATAGTGCCCATCTTTTAAAAAAAAAAAAAAATCTGGGAAGCTACAGACCTGTCAGCCTCACCTCAGTCCCTGGAAAAGCCATGGAGCAGGTCCTAAAGGAATCTATTTTGAAGTACTTGGAGGAGAGGAAGGTGCTCAGAAATAGTCAATCGATTCACTAAGCGCAAGTCATGCCTGACCAACCTGATTGAGATAACTGGCTCTAGATATGGGGAAAGCAGTGGACATGATATATCTTGACTTAAGCAAAGCTTTTCATACAGTCTCCCACAGTATTCTTGCCACCAAGTTAAAAGAAGTATGGATTGGATGAATGGACTACAAGGTGAATAGAAAGCTGGCTAGATTGTCAGGCTCAACAGGTAGTGATCAACGGCTTGATGGCTAGTTGGCAGCTGGCATCAAGCAGAGTGCCCCAGGGGTTGGTCCTGGGACCGGTTTTGTTCAACATCTTCATTATGATCTGGATGATGGGATGGACTGCACCCTCAGCAAGTTTGTGGATGACACTAAGATGTGTGTGGGGGAGGTAGATATGCTGGAGGGTAGGGCTAGGATCCAGCGTGACCTAGACAAATTGGAGGATTGGGCCAAAAGAAATCTGATGGGGTTCAACAAGGACAAGTGCAGAGTTCTGCACTTAAGATGGAAGAATCCCATGCACTGCTACAGACTGGGGCCCGACTGGCTAAGCAGCAGTTCTGCAGAAAAGGACCTGGGGATTACAGTGGACGAGAAGCTGGATATGAGTCAGCAGTGTGCCCTTGTTGCCAAGAAGGCTAACAGCATAGTGGGCTGCATTAGTAGGAGCGTTGCCAGCAGATCGTGGAAAGTGATTATTCCCCTCTATTAGGCACTGGTGAGGCCACATCTGGAGTATGTGATAACCAGTTTTAGCCCCCACACTCCAGAAAGGATGTGGACAAATCAGAGAGTCCAGTGAAGGACAACAAAAATGATTAGGGGGCTGGGGCACATGACTTTTGAGTAGAGGCTGAGGGAACTGGACTTAGTCTGCAGAAGAGAAGAGTGAGGGGGAGATTTGATAACAGCCTTAACTACCTGAAGGGGGGTTCCCCAATGAGGATGGAGCTTGGCTCTTCTCAGGGGTAGCAGAAGACAGAACAAGGAGTAATGGTCTCAAGTTGCAGTGAGGAGAGGTCTAGGTTGGATATTAGGAAACACTTTCACTAGGAGGGTGGGGAAGCACTGGAATGGGTTCCCTAGGGAGGTGGTGGAATCTCCTTCCTTAGAGGTTTAAGGCCCGGCTTGACAAAGCCCTGGCTGGGAGGATTTAGTTGGGGATTGGCCCTGCTTTGAGCAGGGGGTTGGACTAGATTACCTCCCGAGGTCCCTTCCAACCCGGATATTCTAGGATTCTAGAAGCTCAGCCCAGTTCTCTCAGCACTCAGCAGAGCTAGCCAGGGATATCCACCCTGCAGCCCAGGGAGAGACATGCCAGTGCCTCAAACTCGTGTGGCCATGGCAGAAGGGGTGCTAAGCCTCCCCAAGCCCCTGGGTCTGAGCTCAGGGGGCTAGGCCAGGCCACAGCATCCACTCTGCTATTCTAGCTTGAGAAGAACTAGCACCTGCCCCTCTTGCCAGATTGGGAGGACTGGTCCCAGCTGCAGTGTAGACAGGCCCTGCCCTCCTTTCCAGCTTCCACCAAGCTGAACTGGAGCTTCAGCCACAGGGGCCCTGCAGCCCTGCCCCTACCCTGTCTGAACCAGGAGCTGCCTGCTCCTGGGTGACCTAGATTGAAGGAGAAGGAAGGAGACCAAACCAGTGTGCGTTTCAAGTGAATACATGAGGCCATTTTATTGAGCAGCATTAGAGATGCAGACTAGTAGGAATATTTGCAGTTCTAGAGAGTATTTAATACCAGCTGTACTGTATAGGAGTAACTGTGCATCTATACAGAGGGGTGGGTCTGTTTGCACATCCGGGCCAGCAGCTACATGGTCAGCTCCTGTAGGAGAGAGCAGAGGGTTGGATGGGGACTGCAGAGTACAAGGAGGGGAGCGCAAGGGGTTTTCCCTTGCATTGCTACAGGAAGGCCCTTGCTTAGTGCTTTTATGCTTTAAGTCACCTGTTTTCAGCATTGTTGCGCAGGACAAAGCCTGGCTGGGAGGTGAAAGGGCCCCTGGTGCAGCTGTATCCATCAGATCTTGGCCTTGCCTTGGAAGTACCTCCCCCTACAAGCCTTCTGCTCAGGAGCAGAGCTTCTCTAGGCAGGGGAGGTCTAGTAGGTCAAGCACAGCACTGAGAGCCAAGAGGTGTCAAGTTCTAATCCTGGCTTGGCCAGCTACTCCCTCCTTGGAGCATGTGCTGCTCTCTGCCTCAGTTTCCCCCGCTGAAGTTAGGGCATCACTTCCCCTGATGGAGACTAGTCTGCGACCGTGTCCCCACCAGCAGGGCAGGATCTCATGGCGGGCAGCCAGGCACAGCCTGGGCCCTGGGCTCTTACCATGATGGCGTTGACGATATCATTGTTGTTGTGTCTGAGAGCCCGCACGGCTTTGGGACGCGACACGTTGGCCTGGGCCATCACCAGCTCAATATCTCTCACCTCCAGGCCGGTCTCATCAACCTGGGGAGGTGAGGAGGAAATAGTCACGCTCCAGACAGGGAGGGGGCACTGCTGGGAGTCTCTCTTATAGCAGTGCCCCCTTGCCCAGGGCCGCCCCCTTGCCCAGGGCCACCCCCAGACCCTGCTCACACACCCCCAGCACTGGAATTCATTTGGAAGGGGAGCTGAGGAATTTCTCCGAAGGCAGGATTATTACCACTTCATCCTGCTGGTCACTTGTACAGATCTGCCCTGGACAAGGGTTGGCCATTGCCCAGGTCTGTATCCTCAAGCCGGACCAAGCCAGCTGAGCCCACTCCTCGGCCACCTTTCTGCCTCCAGTCCTGTCCTGAGGCACAGCTACGCAGCTGTCTTGGAGGCAGCAGGCAGACTTGGGCTAACGGATGCGAGTTCTCCGGTAGCTCAGTAGGGGAGAGATCTTCTCTCAAGAGAAGAGAATCTGGTCTTTATACCCTGGGGTCCACTATGGCACTCAGTGCTGCTCTCTAGTGGCTGGTGTGGCATCCTGCCTGCTTCCCATTGACCCCTGACAATGCATCTGTCTGCGCTGACCAGTTAGGTCTGTTCCCCCCCCCAGGCAGAGACTGGACTATTTTCTCCCCCTGCTGCTCTAAAGAAGTGGTCCTCACCCCAGCTGGCTACCTAGTAAACTTGGGTAGCTTTCAGCACCCAGGCAGGGCGAAGGATAGACTGTAGTGCACAGACAGCATCTGGCCGGCCGAACGAGTCTCCAGGCCTGGCCTAGCCACCCGAGCTCAGACCCAGGGGCTCAGGGGGCTAGGCACCCCGAATACAACCAAGAGATGGACAGAGTTCTCTGCCTTGGGGCTGGTTCACATCTCCTCCTAACCTCAGCCTCCCAGCACAGGGCCAGCTCAGCAGCTCACCACAGGCCACTAGGGATGGGGGTGGAGTCCAGGACCCGACAGCGGACTGACAGTGAGCAGCGCTGCAGCAGTCTCCTTCCCTCCGCTGTACGGGCTACGCTGGAGGGCCTTAGGCCCTGGAGAGGGGCAAGGTATCAGCGAAATCTCTTCTGCCCTCCACCCCCAACCTGACTCGCAGCACTGAAGCTCGTGCCCAGGTTGTGTGGAACCAGACTGCTACTGCCCCCAGCTTCCTTCCTCCAGGCCTTACCTCCTCCTCTTCCTCACTCTCCTCCTTGATAGTGAGGGCCGGGGCTGTTTCTGTGATCAAAGGAGAGTGCTCCATCGGCACCTTGAACTTCTCCGCAGCCGCCTTGTGCACCTGCTGCGACAGGTCTTCGATCTGCCGGGACAGACCCGAGACGGGGGGCAGTGGTTAGCGTGGGAGGCCGGTGGAGATGCTGCCCACTGGGGAGTCCCTGCTGTGACTCCAGGGAGCAGGCTTGTGATTTGCCAGCCACACCAGGGGCTGGGTGGAGAGAGCAGGGGAACCTGTCTGAAATAGATGAGACGGCCCTCCTGCCTCCAGCTCCAAGGACACGGAGGAGGGTATGTCACAGGGAATGGTGCTCCCAGGAGCAAGGGTGGGCAGGAACCCCATGGTGCAGATCAGGCAAGGAGAGAAGAGTTGTTCAGGATGGGGGGGGGGAAGAGGGGGTCACAGCAGGAAGACACTCCTGTGTCCAGACTGGTCTCCTAGAGGAGGGGGAGTCCCTGCCCCATGGGTGGTCTAAGCCTAGACTGAGCAATGCACTCTTCTAGTGAGCGACCCTGCTGACCCAGTTTCCCTTCTTTACAGCTCTGAGTTCAGCCTCGGTCCCCCCTGCAGAACAGCCCCATCGGGGATGGGGCATGGGAGTGAGCAACTGATGGCCAGGCTAGTGCCAAGCCCGGAGCAGAGGCTAGTGGGGCTCCCATTTACGCCAGGCACTAGACTCTGGCCAGCAAGAGCTAGTCAGATTCCAGGCCTCGCCGCAGGACCTGAGCGGCAGCTCATGGGGGTCACTCACCAGCTGGAATCTAGGATTTGCCCGCCTAGGTAAGTGACTAGCTCTGGGCCATGGTGTGCGGGGAGCAGGTGAAATACAGCAGGGCATCTAGGACACACACAGTAGAGGGGTCAGGGTGCCCCCAGCTCTGCAGAGCCTCACCTTGGCCTCTCCAAACACGATGTAGATGTCAGAAGCTGGGCTCTTGAACACATCCGGCTTGGTGATCACAAACAGGATGTTCTTGGACTTCCGGATTGTGATCCTGGTGACACCGTGAATCTGACGCAGCCCCAGCTTGGACATGGCCTACAGGGAAGACAGATGACATGTTACAGCGGCCTCAGGCAGCACCAGCCACTGCAGCTGGAGAGATGGAACGAGGACCCTGGAACAAAGCCTCACGGACAAAGGCACGGGATTGGCCCTTGGCCTTTGTGCGGTGACCTGTCTGAGGTCTTTGGCTGGTGCAGTGGAAGTGCTGATGCCAGGACAATCACCACGGCTGACTGGCCATTAGTTTGTCTCTGATCAGCTGGGTCTCCAGGGATGCTGGATGGCCTCCATCTCAGAGTGTGGGCTGTGTTGCCTGGAACAGCACAGGCCTGGGACATCCATGGGCAGCGCCTGCTGGCCCATTCCTGGTTCTGCTCCTTGGAGATGCCAGACTCGAATCTCACACAGACCAGGAGCAGGGGATGTTGTGCTGGAATGGGCTGTTGATGGGTGGCAGGAGACACCCACTGCTAACAGTCACAGGGTGTTTCTCCATTTCCCATGCAAGCTCTGCCCTTCCAGAGAACCCACCCTCTGAGACTTGCATTACACCTGGTGCCACTTCCTTGCACCACCAGGGATTTTACAAGCCAGTGTTTGGAAGCAGAGGCTGGGGAGAAGTAGGTGTGACCCTGCCCTGGCCAGGAGAAGGGCTGGGCAGCCTGGTGAGCGTTCCCTATCCCTAGTTGCTGTGATGTGGCATTGGGAAGCTCCCTGTCCAGCAAGACCAACCATCCAGACTGTCAAGGGCCTTTCTGTGCCCAGTGGTAGGTTAGCCCTGACTCCCACCCAGCCCCAAGGAGTCTGGGGACAGCAGGACAGGGCTAATTGGGCAGCTTCTCTGATGGGGCTCTGTGCGGACAGGACACACAAGCGGTTGTACCAGGTGTTACACTGGAGCCACCCCCAGGCACATGCTCCACCCCCCAGATCCTCCCTGGGATTGGCCCAGGATCTGATGCGAGTAGGCACTGCCAGAGGGGACCTGGGCTTGGGCTGTGAGCCCAGCCTCTGCATGGACGGGGCAGGGGGCTGCAGAGATGACAGGCCTGGCCTTGCATCACAAGCCAGAGCTCTAGGAGTCCACAGGCTCCTTGGGAGCACAGCCTACCCCTCACTGCCTCCACCCTGACCCCTGTGCGCTCTCCAGCTGTGGGTAGCTCCAGGGGCATCCTGAGCTATCCTGTCCCTGGGGAATGGTGCCAGAGGCAACTCAGACAATCCTGGGCAGACCCAGCAAAGCCCCATGCCGCAGACGCCTGTGAGCGGCCTGGAGACCTGCCCCAGGTCAGAGGTGCTTTAATCAAGGCTAATCTCCAGAGCCAGTGACGAACACAGATAGGCTTATCCAGCCCCTAATCCCCCCTTACACCTGTGGTGAGTCAGCCAGCCTGGGTCTCATCTCAGCCACAAGGGGCTCCCTGTTTCTGCAGCCCCTTGTGCCATCACACAGCTGAAGGGGTGGGACAGTGTTTCCACTCCAAGAGGTCCCTGCTCGCCATCCGGCTCCAGGGCCCGGCCTTGTGTTCAAAGGCTCCCCACATGCGTGCTCCCCAATCGCTCTCCACCCAGCCTCAGCCTTCCCCTTGGCAGCTGGCGTCCCCGCTGAGCCGCCTTCTGTCCCTCCAGCGTTGCCCTGCAGATGGAGTGGGACTAGCTGTGCCCCGAGGGGCTCTTGCACGCTGGGCGGTTTGAGGGTTAAGGCGTCACTCGAAGCCAGGGTCAGTTTGTGTTTTGATCATTCTTTGGCCCATTCAGCAGCCCCCTGCACGAGCTGCTGCACTGGACGCAGCATTGGCTGCTCCAAGCCCGAGTCACTGCCCAGGCAGATGGAAACAGTTGTTAGATGCAGGCCTGGCCTGGGTCAGACCTTCCCACCTTCTCTTCCAGCCCCCAGCAGGGCCCTGTCCCTGTTAGCAGGCTGGTAAAGCCACCGACTCCCAGCCCCTGCCGCTAGAGACCCCGCCCTGGCGCAGAGCGGGTGAGTCCTGCCCAGAGACCTGACATGGCATTGCCAGGAGCCTGCAGTCCGAGGCCTCCCTCTCCCACTCCAGCACCAGATGGCTGCTCTGAGCACCGCAGCAGGAGCTCACCCAGGGAGCCAGACCAGCTCTCTGTGGTCCTGGGGGCAAGGGGCTGGCTCACCTGGCCCCTTCCCTCGAGCAAGGGGTGGCACCCCCATGTTCCCCTCATGCCACACTGACCTTTCTGGCTTTCTTCTCACTCCGGCTCTGCTTGGCTTTGCTGATGGTTTCCTCCCCGGTGCTCAGCGAGTGCGTTAGCTGTGCCTGCAAGACACAAGTGCCCTGTAATGTGGCTCCCCGACATCCTGGTGTCTGGAGGGAAGACTGGAGCCACACGCAGGGGCAGGACAGCTGTGCATCCAGCCACAGCCTGACTGAGGCCTGAGCGGTGCCAGAATATGGCCCCTTCAGCAGAGCGCCAGGCTGGTTAGGCCCGAACGGTTGCCCCCTGGATGGTGTGTCCAGCAGGGGAAACAGGCACAGATTAAGTCATTTACCCCACAGCCAGAGACTCAGACTAGACCCGGATTGTCTGGGTGTGTGTCGCAGTCCCCATGGGATCTGAGTGCCATACGAATGTACCAGACACCTGTGCCAACATCCCAAGTTCTCCCCCGCCTCAGGGTGGGTAGGAATGGCCTCAAATGTCATTTGCCTTCTTACACCCCTCCCCAGAGAGGGGCGCAGTAACCCTAGTGTGTCTCATGCATTCCGGGAAGGCTCTTGCTGAGAGGTGGGTCTAAAGCCACCATGGGAAGAAAGCTACAGCAGCTTATCCCTGCCCTGCCCCCATTGCTGTTAGCTGGGAGTTGGGTGCCGGGTTTGCAGAGTGCCTGATGCCGCTGCAAATCACTCTAAAGCACTAAGCATGTGCCTGGTGCCTTAGCCTGGTTGCTTGGCTGGTCCTCAGTCTGAGCCTCCAGCTGTGAATTTCACCAGGAGAGCATTCCTCAGGTGCTTTCCTCCTGGCAGCCAGCCCTGACCCCAGACTAGTCTGGAGCCCCACCCTGAGGTGGCATCTGCCCGGGGGAAGTGGGGGGGGAGAAGAGACCGTTCAGCTGCGTCACACACGGAGGGGCAGATGCTGCTCCTGCTGCAGGATGGCCATTAGGTCTGCATGTAGTGCTAGGAGAGAAGCTGCAGCCCCGTTCTCTAGCTGAATCAGAGTGAGCCTGTGTCTCCTTCATGGAGAGACCACCCTGCCGGGCTCCAGCTGAGCCTGCCCCACTTGCAGATCCTGCCTCACGTCACTGTTTCTGCCTGCACCCCTGGCCCCACTCCATGGAGACAGGGCACAGTCTGCAGAGCAGGATCTCCCCAGCCCAGCTGATCCAAGCCGGACCCCCAAGGAGTGATTCACAAGGGAGGACGCTGCCCACTGGACATACTCCTCTCCTGGAACAGGACAGCATTGGAGGGAGAGGGGAGGAAGCTGGCTGTGGCTCATTGTCCTTCTGCATTGCCATGGGTGGGGACACTGCAGCACTGTCAGACACTGCTCCTGCCCCAAAGGCCAGAGACAAGGATTGGGAGATGGGCATACTGCAGCCAGGTCACCACAGGGCACAGCTAGGGACAGCTCCCAGTCCAGGGACACCTGGCAACTCCAGGAGCTGTAGGAGGAGTTCCAGGGCTACAGAGGCCATCTTCCAAGGTCTCTTTGCTCCAGAAGGGTGCTCAGATACCAATGGGTGGTGAAAACACCCATTGGTAAGCCCTGGCACACACACACCCCCCACCTGCCAGATTTACCCAGGCAGAGGGAGCCATACAACTCTCCCTCCCATTTAGTTCTATAGCTGGGGTGGGCCTGATGTGGAGATCTGTTCACAACCCCTTGCCATGGACTGGGGGTGGTCTTTCTTGGATGCCAGGTACTTGGGCTTCACCACCATCTCCCGGGGCCTGTTGTTTCTAGAGCTCAGCCTGTCTGCAGCCCTGTACCACAGGCCTCCCCTTTCCCAGCAGGGGGCTGGGAAAGCAAAGGGCCCCCCAGGGAGCTGATTATTCAGGCATTTACTGTGCCCAGCCCGTGCACTGGGACCTGCAGGCCATGTTGGCTTCTCCCTGGGCAGCCCTGTACCTGAGTCTGAGCTGTCCGGGGTTCTGAGACATCCGGCTCCTCCAGCTCCGGAATAGACTCGTCGTTGCTCTCCGAGTCGTTACAAGAGCCTGGAAGAGAGGAGATGACCATCAGTGCCAGGACTTGGGCGCCTCAACTGTAACCTGGCCTATCAACTGCGGTGAGGACACTCAATCCCTTCCCCTCTCAGCACTGAGGCACAGTCCTGATGTCTGTGGAAAGGCCACTTGCACATGCAAGTTGTTTCCCAGGTTGAGGCCACAACATGGCTTCCCTTTCGATAGCAGCCCTGAAACCATCTCTCGGCAGGAGGGGCATGGGCATCCGAGGGACAGGAATGCAGGACAGTGGGTGGGACGCACCTGGCTCTGTTCCAGGAGGGACTCATCCCTAGGTGCTGGATATATGTAGCCCTGGAGCTTATGGCCAAGCCAGACAAGTGGTGGAGGGGAAGGGACACACCCAAGGTCACTCAGTGGGTCAGTGGCAGAGCCAGGAGACCTGTGCCCTGTTCATGGGCTGTGCTGTGCCTTGCATTTACACAGCCCTTTCCATCTCTGATGGATCCTGACTACTTTAGAAGTGAAGTGCAGCAACCTCTGGGGTGGAAGGGGAAAGTTATTTACCAGCAACATTAGCTCATTGTCACCTGTCTTCAACTGAGACATTCCACTTCCCTCAAGTCCTGGGACACCTCAGGTTGGAGTTTGGCCAAGATGACTGAGAAATAACCCTGCCCCTGGGATCTTTGCTACCCAGAGTGCTTTGCACCTCAGTTGTAAGCCTCATTGAGGGAGGCCATGTGACTTCCTGGCTCCACCAGCGACCTTGGGCTGCTCTCTTCCCCTCCCATCCTTTGTCTCATCTGTTTAGACCCAGTCCCTTGGGGTCAGGAGTAAGACCCAGCCTTCCCTTACAATGCAAGATCTGGCATTCCTAGTGTGGAAAATCCCACTTCCGAGTGTCGTGCCAACCTAACCCCAGGTCGGGACCTGGGTGGGCGGAGGAAGGAATGTCCCTCTTGACCCAGCTACCATCACTCTGGGAAGATGGTTCCTACCCCAATGGCAAACCCTTCGGTCACTGTGGTCTGCATCTCCACTAGGGTACCTGTAACGCCTGGCACTAGGGCCCCTAAGCCGTTGGGCCAGACATACCATGGCCATGTTGCTAAGCTGGGGCCCAGCCAGCAGAATAGCACTTCAAGGCCTTGGTTTACCAACCCAGAGGTAAGAGCACCCTGCCCCCACGAGTCACTGACAACGTTGGGGGACAGATGGATTCCTGGATGTGCCCAAGTGCTGAGAGCTGCTCTGGGCAAGACCTAAGCCTAGAACCTGGGAGGATTCTAGAGGCTCCGTCCTGGCCAGGGAGGGCCCAAGGGTCTCCTGCCACACTTGGGCTCACCACATTTGACACCCAAGGCACCATCTCAATTCTTGCCTGTCCCAGAGGGCTCATGCCACAGCTGCCAGCCTCTTCACTGAGGGGGACGGGATGGGAGCCACTGCTCAGAGTTGCAGCCTCCCACCCACACTGGGCCTCTGCCCCAGCTTTTGGTTACAGGCACTTACTGCCCTGGTCATGTCCTTCGTGGGGCTGCAGGCTTCCACCCCCCAGCATGGAGTGGGATGGGCACATGCCCCATGCTAGGTAGGGACACAGGCAGTCCCATCCACCCTTGTTTGCTTTATATTGCACCATCCTAAATTGAGCCCGCCAGCCTAGAACCCCACCCACCGCCAGGTATTTAGTGGTTAACAGCACCACGGTCCGAGCAGAGAGATTGGATCCTCGGCACAGGCACCAGGCCCAGGGAGCCCTTGGTGACCAGACACAGCAAGCCCGTGGTTTGGGACTAGGGAGGGCTAGCAATGCAAGGCTAAGGCAGACCTGGGTTTTCACTGGGCCTTGGAGGCAGTGCCAGGAATCGCCTGGCGAGGAGCTCTGAATCCAGCAATGGTTCCCTCCCCCGGTTGTGTTTTGGTTCCCACTGGAAATGGGACGGGCCTGTTTGCGTAAGAGGGGAAACAGAAAGCTCTGAAAGCCCTGCCGTGCAGCTGGTCCGTAGGGCAGCGCAGCCAGCCAAGCTGCTCTCCTTTGTTAGCTGCACTCAAAAGGGTTCGCTCTGCAACAGCTCCAGCTGGAGACTGCCTCCCCCGCCCCACGGCGCACACTGAGCTGTGCAACGCAGGAGGCCGCGCTGGGCAGGCAGACCCACTAGAGCTCTGTCAGACGCTGTCCAGCAGCTATTACAGGAACCCACTGCAGCTCTGCCACTTGGCCTGGTGACAAGGATTGTATCAGCCTTCCTGCTTTGTGGGCACCCACAAGCCAGCTCCTAGGGCAAGCGCCATTCCCAGCAATAGTCCACTGCCCCCTTCCTCCCCCGCCCCGATCCCTGGGCCGTAGCCTGGCAGTTAGTCCTGGAGGCTGGCTCAGGTACACAGTAGTCCCGAGTGCCAGGGGCTGGAGTAGGGTAGGAGAGCTCCACTGAGACCAGCATAGGCTCTGCCCCAGGATTTGTAGGGTGCTTTCCCCAGAGGTTCTGCTGAGACACCCGCCTCTCTGAAGCGGGCCTGCAGCAGAAGAGCTGTCAGGCTCAGGCAAACTAGCGGAGGGAAGGCCAGGCCAGGCTTGCCTGGAGCTCAGTAGAGTTGGGGAGGAGGCCTTTCCCCTTCCTCCCACCCACAGCATGTGTACCTTTATGGTTAACTTCACAGCTTCTCTGCCCCACCGGCAGCTTGTCCTCCAGCAGTGTCATGCCAGCTGCCTCCCGCAGGCTCTCAATCTCTGGGCAGTGGTAGGGCAGCTCACTCTCACTGGAAGAGCTTGACTCCGACTGGATGGAGCTGCGGTGGGCTCGCCTCTCTTCTGCGGATGCGGAACCCCTCCCTCTGGCATCTTTGTTCCCCGGGAGCTGGGGTCTCCCTCGGGAATCTTGGCCGCTGGGGAAGGGGTCTCTGCATGGGACTGGGGATGTGGAGCTCTCCAGAGCTGCAGTGGAAGGAGGAATTTCATTAGGCTGGGTTCTTGCCACCCCCAACATAGATTAGTGTTTCCAGAGCAGGGCCCAGTGGAACCCACTGCTGGGCCAGCTGCACAGGGACATGTTTCTCCCATCAGTGGCAGCACTGGGACCGGAACCCAGGGGTCTTATTCCCAGTCTCCTGCTCCACCCAGCCTTCCAGCTCATTACAAAGAGAATCCAGGCCAGAGCCCTCGGGATGGGTCCACTCTTCAAGCAGGTGGTGTGAATTCCTGCTCAAGGAGATCTACCCATGGTGCTCTCATTGAGCTAGTATGTAGCCATGGGGGCTAGCCAGCTCAAGGATGATCCATCCAAGACACTAGGTATGTACTTGGGCTGACTAACCCCTCATGTAAGGTCCAAAGCCTTTTAGTAAGGCAGCGGCAGCCACATTAGGACAGCAGCAGCCCTGGGCTAAGAAGCAGAGAGTCACATCCTCACATTCCATCTAAATTGCATCAAAACAATGAAATATTGGGCTGTTAAGGAGATCCTGTCCTAATAGACCCCAGCGTCACCAAATTAAAGAAAAGTTTCTTTAAACATTTTAAGATCTTTGTTTGACAGTATTCTGTCAAGCAAGGAATCACTTAACAGCTGTGTGTGGGAAATTTACTTCCATTGTTTTGCTTTTTTGGGCCCCACTTCTCTATTGTTTGTCTGGTTCTTGGATTGTTTCGGTCTATGGCATAACTAATTTTGCAAGATTTAAGTCAGCTAAGGTGGTGGGGTCTGATTGGGTAAAGAATTGCTTTGTAATGGGCTGCGATTAGTGAAAGATACTGTTTGGTTGGACTTTGGTTAAGGTAGAGCTAAGCAGGACTCAAGTTAACTATAACTACTGGGGTCCAAAAGGAAGTTTTTTGGAACCTAACTCCAGGACACAACCCAAGGTCAGAGCTGCCAGACCTCAACACCTTGCCAACCATATTGTGCAAGAAGCTGGAGGAGCTCCCTCCCGCCTCAATCCTGACTGGCCACCAAAACGCATCTGCTTTATTGGGAGTGGGAAGCGTTGTGCGCTTAGCATGGGCACTCTGTTTGGTAGCTGTTAATAGAGGTAAAGGAGATTACTGTGTAAGGCCACTTCACTGATAAGAAGCCCTGTAAACTCCCAGCCCTAGGAACTATGTCAGGGGGGCGGGCCTAAATTAACCGGGTTCCACCTTGAGCCCATGGAAAGGTAAAGGTGAGGTGTCCTAGAGCAGGGGTTCTCAACTGCTCCTTGAGGCCCCCCCCACTGCTAACATGCTATAAAAAACTGCACGGCCCGTGTGTGCTGTAACAAGTGGTTTTCTGCATATAAAAGCCAGGGCCAGTGTTAGGGGGTAGCAAGCAGGACAATTGCCTGGGCCCCCATGCCACAGGGCCCCCTGTAAAGCTACATTGCTCAGGCTTTGGCTTCAGCCCCAGGTGGCGGGGCTGAGGACCCCTGACTTCAGCCCCATGCAGCGAGGCTTTGGCTTTCTGCCCTGGGCTGCAGTGAGTCTAATGCTGGCCCTGCTTGATGTGCCTCCTGAAATCTGCTCGCAGCTCCCCAAGGGGCCCCAGACCCACAGTTGAGAACCACTGCCCTAGAGTGTGGGTAAGACTCGCACTGCCGTAGCTACACTTGTTAAGCCCACTAGCACTGCTCAGGCTAGCGAGGGTATGGCCCCTCAAGCTGGGACTTGCACGGACAGTTTGAAGAGTAGACAAGGTGGCAGAGCTCCATGGAGATCAGACGGGACAGTTAACAGCAGCTGGAGATCTGGCCCTTTGTCCAGAGACTAAGCGTAACTTTTCCTGCAGCGCACGGCATGGTCATCCAGCTGGGAGGACAGCCAGATCTGCCCCCTTGGGAAGGCTTCAAGAGCAGTGATTAACTGGCTAATAATTCCAGCTGTTCCACCATGCAGTGGTCTAGTTAATTTTTAGCAGAGCAGGGCTGCCTGCCAAGAGGCTAAGCTGAAAGGGCTGCCACCTTTGGGAGATGCCGGCATCACCCAGCACTTTAACAGAGTTCAGAGATTTGCAGAGATCACCGACATGGCAGAGGGGACATGGTCGGGGCAGGAGATAAGAGCCTCAGGGTCTGGGACTCCCTGGATGAGGAATGCAGCTGTTTCTGTTTGAGAGAAGCTTCCTCCCAGTCCAAGAGCCAGTGACCTTTGCAACGCATACTTGAGACTGTTCCCTCACCATAGCCAGAAATGCAGTTCTCTCTGGGGTGGAATGAGGTGTCTACTAGCACCAGCATGAGAGTGTGTCAAGGACATTCTCCCAGCTGAAGCTGCAGATTAATTCAATTGGAGCTTGGCTAACCCATCACCTACTCTTGCAAGGAGTGTCATGAGATCCTTCGTGGCCTAAAGAAGTCAGGACATTGAGGTCTTGAGGAGCATCAGTTAGGGGCAACCAACAGCAGGACAAGCCCCTTCCCCTGTGCTTTGGATGGATGCTGATTCAGTACCAACTTGGAGGGAAGGATGCTATCTGCTGAGCCGTCTGTGTGTGAGACATTTGAGGTAGTAGTGTGCTAACCATTCCCACCACTGCATCATGCCTACCTTGGGGTAGGTGGTTCCTGGCTCACATGAAGTTTACAGGATGCAAGTCTAGCCTGCTCAAGAGAGGAATGGGAATCCCAAGTCCAAAACACAGGACTTGGGCAAGAACCTGAGAGGCATTGCATGAGCCACATCCAAGCAGAACTGGGGGCCTTCACACTTCACCCATTCCCCAACATGCCTAAACCCAAACCCTGGCCATGGGGCAAGGTTAAGGGCTGGCAACAAGGGAAGCTGGAAAGCTCTTGTTCAGCCCCCAGGAGCTGTACGTTTGGTCAAATGCACTGCAAGCTTCTCCCTGCTCTTCTGACTCAGTGATGCTTTCCCAAGGGAGCAGGTCTGATGCCATGTGCTTTAGAGAAACATCTCCATAGGAAAGGAGTACTTGTGGCACCTCAGAGACTAAAAAATTTGAGCATAAGCTTTTGTGAGCTACAGCTCACTTCATCGGAAGAGTACTTCTTTTCCTTTTTGCGAATACAGACTAAGCGTATTCTGAAATCTCCATAGGACTAGGCCAGATATGCTGGTGTATGTTCATGTTGGAGAAGCCTATCCTCGGAGTGCCCACCAAGATCACTGGCACTAGGTCCACTAAGCCTACGCTGATATTAGCCTGTTCTATAAGGGAGAGGGTTAGAGAAGCACCTGCCTTCTACCCTCCCTGACCTGGTCAGACCAGGTCATTCCTGGCAGATGTTCCATCCCCTAATACAGGGAGCAGGAGGGGGAAGAAGGGATATTATGAAGGAATCTGATGAGGTTCAATAAGGATAAGTGCAGGGTCCTGCACTTGGGACGGAAGAACCCAATGCACAGCTACAGACTAGGGACCGAATGGCTAGGCAGTAGTTCTGCGGAAAAGGACCTAGGGGTGACAGTGGACGAGAAGCTGGATATGAGTCAGCAGTGTGCCCTTGTTGCCAAGAAGGCCAATGGCATTTTGGGATGTATAAGTAGGGGCATAGCGAGCAGATCGAGGGACGTGATCGTTCCCCTCTATTCGACATTGGTGAGGCCTCATCTAGAGTACTGTGTCCAGTTTTGGGCCCCACACTTCAAGAAGGATGTGGATAAATTGGAGAGAGTCCAGCGAAGGGCAACAAAAATGATTAGGGGACTAGAACACATGAGTTATGAGGAGAGGCTGAGGGAGCTGGGATTGTTTAGCCTGCAGAAGAGAAGAATGAGGGGGGATTTGATAGCTGCTTTCAACTACCTGAAAGGGGGTTCCAAAGAGGATGGCTCTAGGCTGTTCTCAATGGTAGCAGATGACAGAACGAGGAGTAATGGTCTCAAGTTGCAGTAGGGGAGGTTTAGACTGGATATTAGGAAAAACTTTTTCACTAAGAGGGTGGTGAAACACTGGAATGCGTTACCTAGGGAGGTGGTAGAATCTCCTTCCTTAGAGGTTTTTAAGGTCAGGCTTGACAAAGCCCTGGCTGGGATGATTTAACTGGGAATTGGTCCTGCTTTGAGCAGGGGGTTGGACTAGATGACCTTCTGGGGTCCCTTCCAACCCTGATATTCTATGATTCTATGATTACCTTCTAAGTATTTCCTGGAATCCAGCAGGAGAGATGGCTGGTCTTCAGCCTGAGCGTCCTCTGCAACTGAGAGCGCTTCAGATGCGGGGAGTCCTGAGGTGTCTTTTTGGCCTTGGATAGGATCCTCTGAGCAAGGTGGTGGGAAGGATAAAGCAGGAGGCACTTCTATGAAGTCAGAGCAAGGAGGAGGGGAAGGCGCAGCCTCCACAGCTGCTTCAGGAGAGGCAGGCCGACCTGGCTGGAGGGGAGCTGCCAGAGGGATGGGGCAAGGCTCCGGTGGAGGAGACTTGGGAGGCTGGGAATCACTAGCCAGGGAAGCTGCTGAGGACTCAGGAGAAGGAGAAGAACTGAGTATCAATGGACTGGTTGCTTCTGTAGTTGGAAGTGTCTCATTCTCTCTGCTGCTTTCGGTATCTTCCAGTGGGATTTGGCTTTGCCGATTACCCTCATCTGCTGGATGCTGTGGACTCTGCAGGTGTCCTGCTTGGCTGGCCTCTGGCATGGCAACATCTACACCTGCCTCCCTGGGGCTCTCCCAGGGCTCTTCCTCCCTGGGCAAGATCCCCAGCTCTGCAGGTTCCTCCAGGCTCAGTGACCTCTGGTCCTGGTCTTTGGCATGAGTTCCAGAGGAAGCCTGGACTGCCTCTTCCTCCAAGGGCCCTTCACTATGCAGGCCGGAGTCTTCCTCTGCTGAGAGCTCCTGTTCCTCTAGCACAGGGGTCACTGACTCGCTGCTGCCCACAGAGGAAGCGAGTCGTACAGGGCTGGGCATCACCTCCGCGGCAAGCAGCATCTCACAGATGCTCTCCAGTTGCGCTTGTTCTGAAGCGCTCTCTGCCTCAGAGGGCTGCTGAGCACCCTGGTCCTCACTGGGCTGAGGAGAGATGGTGCCAGTGGTGAGTTCGAGAGTGGGCATTTCAGGTTCAGGCCGAGCTTCGGCCACCCCCTCTTGTGCTTCGCTGGCCTCCAAGGAGTCTGGGGTGGCCTCTCCTGAGGGGCACTCCAAGACCCTCTCCTTGAGGCTGGCAAGGACACTTTGTGCTTCTGTCACCATCTGGCTGCTTGCAGGACAAAGAGGCCCCACTTTGAGCTGGGAGGCCTGGAGGTTCCCGAAGGAGCCTTGTAACATGGCGGTGATTTGCTGCCGTTCGAGAGATGCTGCTGGTGGGTCAGCAGGGTTCTCTACCAAGGCACCAGATGGCTCAAGCAATTCAAGGCTGACTGACAGGCTCTCTGCAACAATGGCTTTGGATTCCATCGAGTCAGGGCCTGTTTTTGTTGGCCCTGAATATTCAGCAGGACCCTCTGCTTCCAGGCTTGCGCTGGGACAGCTGTCCCCAGCCTCTGCGGGGGGCTGGCCAGGAACAGCAGGCTCGCCTATGAAGATCTCCTCTTCAGAAGCAATGAAGAGCAGCAGCTGATTGCTAGGCACCAGCATGTCGGCTCTTAGTCTGGTGCGCTCTGAGCGAGTGGAATGTGGAGCTTCTTGCAGGGAGGAATAGTGCAAACACAGAGCCAGACTGTGCTCAGGGGACTCTGGGGCCAGGCTGTGCTCAGCTGAAGAGACCCCTGAGGGGCTGTGCACAAGCAGTGATGGAGAGTCTCTGCTGCAGATGCCCATGTGGCGATATTCTGGTTGTAGGACTGCTTCCTTCAGCTCCGTTGGAATGTCACCCTCTTGCCGCTCTGTCAACTGGCTCGCCGCTTGGTCGGGAGCGTCCAGTTCTCTCTGTGCCCCAGAGGATTTTGGCTCAACCAGCCTGGTGATCTCTCCTGTGCTCTCCTCAGAGAGCAGGAAGAAGCTGGAATCCGTGTGCATGAAGGACTGTGCAGTGTCCGGTGGCTCTGGGGAGGATCCTCTGGAGGAAGCGGCCTTGTCGAGTTCCTCCCATGTAGAGTCCGCAGTGGTTGTCTTGTCATCAAGACCAATTGCTGCACAGCTTGGTGTTCGTCTGCCTTCCAGCGAGTCTCCACTGGGCAGGTCATCGCTGACTGCAGAAGAGCTGCCTTCGGAAGCTGCCTCCACACTCTCTGCCAGCTCCACCTCCCTCTCTCCTTTGGGCGGGGGAGTTTCTGGCCAACTCTCTTCGGGCTGAGCCTCGGCCTCCCTCTCCTCGTCGGTGAGGCAGACCCCTTCTTCGGATGTAGCCTCAGAGCCAAGTGCTTCCTCTTCCGGCATGTTGCCGAGTCTCTCGCTCTGCTGCGGAGTGGCTGGCTCATCTTTTGCAGCAGCCTTTGCTTCCTGAGGAAGCTGGGTGCTATCCACCCACTCCTCTTGGTTAGAGGTCCCCTTCCCACCAGGCAGCTTGTTGTGGCTGGGCTGGTCTCCAGTTTTCTTGGTTGTTTCTTCTGCATCAGTGTTCTCCATTCCCCCCTTGAGCACGACATTCTCGCTGCAGCTTGTTGACACAGACCAGTCTTGATCCTCTTCAGCACCACACTCAGGCTCCCAGGGAGACTCTGAGCCAGCTGTTTTCAGTAGATTCATGTTGCTGTCCCTCAACTCAGGCACATCTGGATCCAAGCTGCAGACATGTGGGGCCTGGAACACTTGAGCCCCTGGTTTGGGCAGGGTTTGGCCCGGAGCAGCTACAGTGGGAGATACCATTTCAAGTTGATCTCCTAGGGGGCAAACCAGAGCCAAGACAGAATCTGTTTGGCTGTATGCCTCACTTCCTGATACAGATGCATCGGTGGCTTCCTCAGCAGCTCTGGTCTGCAAGTCATGGTTGACTGTGCCTGAATGGGGAGCTGGAGTTACCATTTCCACAGGTTCTCCCAGGCTCTCCAGTGCCTGAGCAGCTGCCTTTGGCTGGGTCTCTTCCATCGCAGTGACAGGTGAGGCACCAAACTTGGATTCCAAGTCAGATTCTGCAGCCTCAGTGGTGAGCCGCTTCTCTGTGCTCGCCCCGAGCTCCTCTTGATTCTGGTCTGTTCTGCTGTTCGTTTCTGCTGGCATCCAGCTGCCAGGAGAGGCAGGGGTGCTCTTGTCCAGTTGAGGTTCTCTTGAGTTGGAGTCTTTGGTCTCTCCTGTCCCTGAGCATAGCCAGGCTGGCTCCGGGATGCTGCTGTTTGCCAGGGCCAGCTCCTTGCCTAGGGCTTCTTGCCCCCAGGTTGGTTCAGTGCTCTCTGGAGCTGCTATGGCCTGAGGGAGCAGTGAGAACTCTGTTGTGCTGAAGTACCTTTTCACATAGGTCTCTATCTCAGACTCTGAGCTCATGTCCAGCTCCCCACACTCCTGCTGCCTGAAGAGCTGGCTGCTCCCATCCAGCCTCCTCTGGAGTTCCTGCAGGCCTTTCTGCATTGCGTGGAGGTCCAGGCTCCGGGACTCAGCATCCCCAGGCGGGAGAGGGGGCTCCTGTTGCTGATCCGCCACCACAGCCAACATGGGCTCGTTGTGGCTGGCTGTTTCCGTGAGCACGTTTGGCTGCATGTCATTTTGTCCCAGAGGTGGCAGGGAATCCAGGTTGGCTTCCAAGAACAGCTCCCCTTGTTCCTCATTGTTGTTGACTTGATCGAGAGAGGAGGCTTCCTCCAGATCCTCCTCAGAGGAGGAGAAGCAGGCAATCAAGCACTCTCCTGCTGGCTCACTGTCAGCTCTGGCCACTTCAGGCTGTTCCAAGCTGGTGTCAGAGGCTCCCAGTTGGGCCTCGAAGTGACCTTCCATCCTCCCTCCCAGAGGAGGGCTGTCCTGGTCTAGGAGCTCCAGGAGATGTGCTTCAGACTCCTTCAGCTTGGTGCCTATCTCAAACATAGAGGCATCACTGGCTTTCCTGGCAGTAGGCTCAGCGAGCTCGGTGGGAGCTGGCTTCTGTTTCCATGGCAAGGGTATCACGGATCCCCTTCCATCCCCGCCTCTCCATGGTGCCCCACACACTTCAGCAGTAGCTGACTGGCTTATTGGCTCTGTGTTCTCCAAGACTACCTCCAGCCCAGGGAAGGCCTCAGTCTCCTCGTCTGTATCAAAGCAGGCAATCAGGCACTCTCCTGAACTGGGGAGCCCTTTCTCCAGGGCCTCCTGCATGTCCGACAGTGAGGACTGGTGCTCTAGGGAGCTCTCCGAGGAGGAGCCAGTATTCCCTGGAGAGTCATCTGCCTGGTCAGATTCGGCTCGTGGAGCAGTTTCCCCGGATGATGTTGTGCTGTCTGGTTTCAGAGAGGGGCTCCAGCTGTGGCCTGCAGCCGAGACACTGCTGCTTCCTGGACTGTCTTCAGAGTCGCTGTGTTCATCCACCGGCACTGCCTTGGGTTCGGCGAGTGCCTCTGATTTCGGCATCCCCTCGCTTTGGGCTGGTGGCTGCTGCTCTTCTGCCTCCCCTTCTTCCTCCTCCATGGTTCCCTCCAGCTCATCCTGGTGAGCCACGTTGCCCTCTGGCTCAAACCCGACCTCCACCTCTGTGTGGGGGACTGCGCCCAGCTCCATGTCCAGAGCCGAGAAAGCTGCGTATTCCTCATCGGTGTCAGAGGCATCTGACGACGTCTCCATCTCGCTCTCACTGCCTGAGCGGGAGGCCCCTGGCTCAGAGTCCTCCACAGCTGGCTTCTCCCCTTCCTGAGCCGAGGGGGTCACCACAGCATATTGCTCGGTGCTGTACAGCCGCTCATCTGCCTCGCCATTGTAGGAGGCAGAGTCGGAGGACTGGGAAGTGTCGTCGTGGTAGGCAAAGGACTCATCCACGCCCTCATTGATGGAGTTCTCCGACAGAGAGTGCAGGAAGGAGGCGGAGGTGCTGTCGTCTTCCTCTGCCCCGTAGACGACATCGTTCTCCACGGACTCCCCCTGGGGGAAGAGTGTTATCTCCAGTGACTCAGCCTCAAAGATCAGGCTCCCCTGAAAGGGCAGCAGTGTGGCAGGGATCATCTGGTCATTGTCTGTGAAGTCTGACGGGAGCTCTGCCGAGGAGCCGGTGGTCTCGGCCTGCAGGCTGCTGGGTGTCTCTGCATCTGATGAGCAGCTTGCCCCAGACACGCTGCTGGACTCTGACTGGAGGCCTGGCAAGGGGATGGGGGAAAAGGACAACAGGCTGGACTCCAGAGGCTCTTTTGCTGCATCCATGGGCCCCAGGTTGGCACCAGCTGGGTTAGAGGTGAAGACATCCACTTTAAGGAGCTGCCTGGCCACCGTGCTTTGCAGTGGCTCGGTTTCATCCCCAGAGTCTCCTCCTGGCTGGGGCAGGTCCTTCTCCTGACCTGGCAGCAGCTCACCTGGATCCTCCAGTTCTGTGGTGTGAGGGACCCATGCAACAGAGGTAGCAATTTCAGAGTCCCACTCTTCTGGCGTGGTCTGACCATCCCCTTCCTCCTCTGCCGGCACTGAAGGCAGAGCTGTGTTTCCAGAGGAGAGTCTGTCCAAAGACAGGTCATCTTCCTCCTCCTCCAGCTGCTCAGGAGACAGACAGGAGCTCCTGGCATATCGAGCCGGCTCCTCAGAAAGCTCCAGCTCCGACAGGGATTCCCCATAAGCAGTTGGGGCGTCTGTGGTCTCCGACTCAGCGATCAGGTTGGGAGAACAAGACGGGGATGTGCTGGAGGTGCCTGAGGAGGCCCAGCTGCCCCCCTCGGCGGTGATGTAGGATCCCGATGGAGAGGTGGGCGGGGAGCACAGCCCTTCGTTGTCCATATCGCTCTGCTCCTCGCTCAGGCTGTCCTTGGTGTAGGGGAGGTGCTTGAGGTGGGAGTAGACTGTTTTGATGGGTGTTGACGGGGCTGTGAAGTACAGGTCTGGATCCAGGACTGATTTGACCTGTGGGGGTTGCAAGTGCCCTGCCTCGGCCAGCTCATCAGGGGGGTCTTTGGCAGGTACAGGAGATGGGGAAGGCACATCAGCCATGGTTTCACCCTGAGAAAATAACTTCTCCTTTAGCGTCACGCTCGGCTCTTCGGGCTCCCAAGGTAGCGGACAAGGAGGACTATAGAGAGAGACTTGCCTGTTGTCTCTGGGTTTCGGGCAGGGAGATTCCCCTGGTGTGGCCTGGGCAGAGAGTTTCCCAGCAGCCTTGGAGCTGCTCTCTAGGATCTGATTTTCCTCCTCACTCGACTTCTCTCCAGCATCGGCCACGAGGCTTTCAGCGCCGGCTGCCTCAGACACAGGAGCCTTGGTGTCCAGCAGAGAGCTGTGCGGCTCCACCCCTGTGTCCGTCTCGTCACGGCTGCATTGGGTCTCCTCCCCCATCACGATCCTGGTGTCCAGCATATCCACACTCAGTGCTTCCTGGAAGCCTTTGGGGGCTGCACAAGCTTTGGGAGGAGTTTCCAGCAGGACCTGGCCACACTCGCTCAGTGCAGCCAGGCCAGCGGGGGAGCTTCCAACAGCCGTGTCGCAGCTGGCTCCTTCTGGCTGGGGCCTGTCCTCTTTCTTGGCCGGCAGGAAGGCCAGGGCTCCTGGGCTGCAGAGGGTGGGGTCCATGGCAGCAGGGCTTGTACAGTCAGGGGCTGCTGTCGGGGAGACCTGCAGCGGAGTCAGGGCGGAGAGGGGTGAAGAGGCACCACTAGGGGTGGAAGTGCTGGAGGCATTCCGAGAACCATCTGGGGAGAGATCAGAAGGAGAGACATTGAGTCTCACACTTGCTCCAGGACTCCCCTACTCCACCCAATGACACAGCAGGGTTAAGCCTGCGGAGCTGGCAGGGAGGTAAGGACTTGGAGCTATAGCCTTGGATTAAAGCATTACAACCCAGATTTACTTTTCACTAGTCATGGGGGTCTGCACGTCACTGTAGCCTTTGAGTGGCAGTTTTGTTTTCTGGTTCCCATGCACCAGCTCCAGGGAGGTGGGGAGACTGAAGTCTAGCTAACGGACACCTCCTCCCACCCCAAAAGCCTGTCTCAAGTGCTATTCTACTCTGGAGAGTGACTATGCCAAGCTGTCCCCTTCTCATTCAAGAGATCCAGCCCCATTCATATCCAGTCACAGCCAATCCCTTTAGCAATAAGGCATGGATAATGTTTCACAACCCTCTGCAGAACCTGCCCAGCTAAGGAACAGCAAGCCAACTTGATTCTATTCTCCCTTGTGCATGAGCATCGTTCACAGAGTTCCAATCAGTTACACTCGTGCAACCTCTGCCTTCAGCAGGCTTGCACAGGTGTCCCCAGGAGCAGGACTTTACTTCCAGAACATTTGTGACGGTGCATGAGAGGCAAATGCCAGCTGGATGGTTAGATCCCACAAGGGTTTGCAACACTGGCAATTCAAAAAGCACCATCTCCCTCTTGTGCAGTCACCCATGATCTGGAACTCTAGAGTAAACAATGCCATTTACAGAGTCACTTTTTGAAGTAGAGAGTCACAAATGCTGAAGTACAACCCCATTCAGCTGTGCAGAGGGTAGATCGCATCTTCTACTAGCTAGAAGTACCATTTCATTAATTTCCTTGCTGTATAGACTATACAAATAGTGCATGAGCCTGAAGTTTAGTGTTTCCTTTAGAAAAGTTTAGCCTATGGTTTCAGTTTGATTAGTTCTAGTGTCTGATTTTAACCAGGTTTCTGTTGATCAGAAATCAGTTAGACTTGACTGTGGACAGTTTCAACATAAGCACCCGCTTAGCGACCAAACCAAGCTAAAACATGGCTACCATTTAAAACGTCTGAAGTTCTGTGTGAACACAAGACAGCATCTCTCAGCAGCGTGTGATAATGTAAGTGTAAGACAGTCAGATACATGAGTAAGTAAGTACTGGGCAAGGAGTGCTTAATTTGATTGTTGGGCAAGCCATGAGTGGCAGATCCATGCTAAAGAAACTAAGTCAATTGTGTGTTGTTGAAAGGAACCAACAGAGCCTTGGAGACCCAGATGTTCTTTCTATGGAGCAAGCTTTTCCCAGCTATTTGATTAACATCTTGGTCAAATTATTTGTTGTTTACAGTGTTAACTGGGAGTTTAGCTCTTTATGTTGTTCATGGATTGATCCCAGTTTGCATAAACCACTGGCAAATACTCTACAAACATTTCAGAAAGCTGTTCACTTCAGACCTTTGCACCTGGCTCTTCATGGTGTCTGTCATTGGTAGGGAGATAAATCATGAACATGTTTCCTGGACACCTTTGGGCAAACACAGTCATTGTGAAACCTCAGGCTTGGACGTTTTCACCCACTTCCAGCACCCAGCCAGGCTAGGGGAACAGAGCAGGACCTATAAGTAGCAGGATGGATTCCCTGCTTCTGTTCACTTCTTTATGCAGCTGTAGTCTCTGCCCTGACTGGCACCCATAGTTTAGGTCTATGGAATCTGTCAACCAACCCCACCACTGCTGTCTCCTGTATTGGCAGACTAGGAACAGAGTGGAGATCAGCAGTGTGCCTCACGCTGACAACCAAACAGCCATCGGATGGTGAATAGCTTTAAGTCATAAGAACGGCCACACTGGGTCAGACCAAAGGTCCAGCCAGCCCAGTATCCGGTCTGCCAAGAGTGGCCAATGCCAGGTGCCCCAGAGGGAGTGAACCTAACAGGTAATGATCTAGTGATCTCTCTCCTGCCATCCACCTCCACCCTCTGACAAACAGAGGTGAGGAACACCATTCCTTACCCATCCTGGCTAATAGCCATTAATGGATTTATCCATGAATTTATCCAGTTCTCTTTTAAACCCTGTTATAGTGCTAGCCTTCACAACCTCCTCAGGCAAGGAGTTCCACAGGTTGACTGTGTGTAGTCACTACATCTAGCCCAGATGCCAAAGCAGCTGTTGGGTGAATGGCTCTAGATCCCATTTCCAGTCCCTCCCCCCCTCAACTCCCCATCCCCTCAGATGGGCTTCCATTACATCCCCCCCACCCCAACCCAGTTTTGCAGTTAGAGATGGTGCGTCAGGTCTCAGCAGCTCCCTGGGCAAGGTAGGAAGAGGAGCAGAGAAAGTTACCCGTAAGCGTCCAGAGAGGCTAATGCAGTTTCCTTGTTTGACTGGAGAGCTGCAGCAATTAGCTACAAGAGAGATTTCTCAGTGCTACAGCACTTGGTGCCCTCACATTAAACTCACCAATTCCTTCTCTTTATAGTCAGTCACTTTCCCCAGCACTGGCGTGCGGCAGCTGTGCCAGGATGCCATGCACTGCAGGACAGATTGGACCAGGACACAAAGGCTTCCTGACCCACCTGAAGCAGTGCCATCCCCCAGTGTGCAGTCATTCAGCTATAAACCAGTGTCCTGGCTCAATTTTAACGCCTCAGAATAGCCTGGAGTCTTGGACGAAGCCAGCAGACTCTAGTTTCAGTCTCACCCGAAGAGCACAGCCCATGGAGCAGCTCGTGGCATGGTGCCAGGGCACTGACGGTACCAGTGCAGAAAAAACACTGCCACTTTCTGGAGTCAAAGCCTGGCCTGCAGCGTCCTAGAGGTTTCCTATTAAAATGGTGACTCACCCCCATGCCCGCTTAGCTGATGCCTGGAAAAGAATCCCGCTGGAGATGGCCAGGCCTGCAGCCAGAGCACACACAGTGCACACTGAAGGGGCTGCAGAGTGGCATTTCCTTAACTCCATAAGGCAGTTACCTCTCCAGGGGGAGAAGGGGGCCGGATGGACTGTTGACCCCACCCAACTGAACCTTCAGGCATAGCCATCAGGTCAAGTAGCACTAAGGAATGCAGCTTCCCCTTGAATGCACGAGACCAGGAAGTTTTCCAGGGTGCTGGGAAGTAGTGTGGCCTAATGGGGAGGGCTCTGGACTGGGGCTCCCTTCCTAACTCTGCTACTAATCTGCTGGAGAACTTTAAGCCAGAGAAAGGTGACGTGATCTCCCATTTTCCTCCCCCCACATTGTTTAGACTAAGTTCTTTGGGGGCAGGGACTGTATGTCCAATGCCTGGTCTGTTGGGGTCTATAGGGTCCTGCAGTGTACAAGAGAGGCTGCTGTGGAATAGATAGTAAAATGGGAATGGCCTTCCAAGGCCTGCTGCATCCTAGACTCCTGATAACAGCTTCCCATTCAACCACCATCTCCCCATGGCTTGACTTAGTCACAGAGCGACCGAGCGGAGAAGCCACAGACCTGGAAAGCCAAGTTACCTCTTCCAAGGTTCTCCCCAAAGCCACCATCCTCCTCCCCCCTTTACCTGCACCCCACACGGGCCTTTACAGAGCTCTTTTCCTCTCCAAGTACTGCACATCTACATGTGTGCAGCCTCAGTTGCATG
Source organism: Lepidochelys olivacea (assembly GCF_965140295.1). NCBI lineage: Eukaryota > Metazoa > Chordata > Testudines > Cheloniidae > Lepidochelys > Lepidochelys olivacea. Next base: position 266,968,740 of record NC_140412.1, on the reverse strand, counting down.
CAGCCATCTCTGGGGTGGGGGGGTAAGAGGGAAGTACAACTAACTGATGAGACAGGGTTAGCCAATGACATCAGGAGAAGCTACTCCTGATAAAGTGCCAGGGGCATTAGGAAGCTCAGACAGGACTTGATTAATCCTCATCCTGTCAGCTCCATTTAGCCAAATCAGAAGGATTAAGGTCTGGAGATGACCCTGGGGGGTTGGAACTGGTGGTTCCAAGAATCCAAGTGTTTCCAGCCTGGGTCCTGGCCTAATTCATCCCTTCTGATTACCTAGCACATTTAAGGGAGCAAAAGACAATTTGTAAGAAGGCAAAATAAGGGGTTTATTCCTCCGTACTCAGGCTTGAGGTTAAGGCCTGGGACATGGCAGACCTGTAGCCTGAGAGACCTTGGGCAAATTGGCCACTCTACGCCTCAGTTCACCCCCTCCACAATGAGGGCAATGCTTCCATGTCCCAGCGGTGCCGTGAGGCTGTAGCTGTGACGTACGCATAGTACTGCCCATCCCAAGAGCTCCATTACCACCGCAGAGCATTCTGGTTAAAAGACGGGCCCCGGGGTTCTGTGGCCAGGACTGCCGCAGACTCACTGGATCTGTTCCTCCAATCACCTGTCTAGAGGGGGGGTCGTACACCCTGACAGTCTGAGCTGGACTGGTGTGTCCCAAGCACACACAGCTGGGGGGTGGGGTGGGGGGACAAGAAGTGGAAGGGCACAGGCTCCATTCCAACTACGCCCTGGAAGTTAAGTGAGAGGGAGGCAGGCAGCTCAGATGGGACATTCCCCTAGTTGGGGACTGCCACAAGCCCACCTCCTTTTCAAACTCCAAAACAATGGAGTTGCTGGGTGGATTAGTGCGTCAGAAGGTGAGACACAAACTAAACCCAGGGATTACAAGGTAATTGGCAGGACCGTGAAGCACGCAGACTGCAGGAGCTACCTGCAGCTAAGCCCACTTAAGCCCCTGCCTCAGTATTTGGAAGGTATTAAAGTTAGATGAACAAGAGAGGAAGGTGGCAGGGAGGTCACCATTTAACACACAGCCCCTTTCATCCAGAAGGAGTCAGCTATATTAATCAGACATCTTAGTTCACGGAGAGGCAGCGACCCCTGGGGTGGAGTAAACACCCTGATCCACCTCTAGCTTCCATTAAGGGAGCTCAGCCCGACGAGCCCCGGACTGGATTGCTACTCACAATAGAGTCTGCTCAAGGCCTTCTGGTCTAGCTGGCATCTCTTATTCTAGTCCCACCAGCAAAATATCAGACTGTCGTTCAGCCAATAGTCAAACCTAGATGTTCTTTTGCTTAATCCCTGCAGGCACAGTGATATGCTGCTAAGAACCAGTGGGCTTCCACGAGTACCGCGCCCCTTCGCCTGATCCACAGCCAGGAGCAGCGCTGGGGCCATCTAGCTACGGGCCTCCCCAGAAAGCCAGCGAGGGAAGGAGGCTGGGTCACTCTGAAGACTGCTCCAGCGGAAAGCTTTTACCCTTCACTCCTGGGAGCGACAAAGTGCCTGTCCACGTTCAGCCCACGTCACTGGAAAGGGAGGGACTTCGGGGGCCAGGTCTCCTCTCTGGAGGATCTCTTTGGGAAAACCCCTGGTCAGGTCCACCTTAAAACTAACTTGGTTGCCTTTATATAGATTTTTAAAGCCCTGTTAGTGATGGATAGTAGCACAGAGGCCGCCCTCCTCCTCCCCATTGTGCCTGGCATATGTCCAGCGAGGGTCTGCCCCCAAAGTGGCTCTTTTGATTGCAACACAAAGGATGATCCTCCCCCACCCCAAAGGGTGAGGGGTGAGCCACTGAGATTCAGTAGCTTGCTCAGGAAAGCTGTGGCAGGCCTGAGACCAGAACCCTGATCCAATAGGCACCTGGACAGCCAAGGAGAAAGCCACTTCTGGGCACTCCAGCCCCAAATGGTGAGCGGCTTTGCAGCCCCTTCCAATCCCCCAGCCAAGCAAGAAACACCACTGGTGGTGTCCGTCCTGTAGCACGGACTCGGCTTAGGGCAGTTCTCCTGCCTGCCCTGTCCCAGCGGGATGATGGGAGAGTTTGGTTTGACTCACCATGTCTAGGTATCACTCGTGCCTGGTGTTAGTGACACAGGACCTTTGTTGGGTTCCACTGGCAGATGCCCAGTAATGTAACTGTCGGGTATTTACACATTGGAAGGCTAGAAGCTACCTAGGGAGCCTGCTCTCCTGCCCTTACCCTGTTGTCCTGTAATAGTGTCGTTATTACCAAGATTTTGCTGCTTACATTCAGCTGCTCTCCCATGCAAGGTGAGGTGCATTTGGCGTAACTAATATCTGTCAGGGAGGAGAGGACAGACTATTTTCTCTACCACCATTCCCTAAGCTCTCTGGGCAGGCAATACTGAGCCATGAAGTCCTGCTTACCTCCAGGCTTAGCTTCCGAGCAGCCCAAGTTACAGAGCTCAGCGTTTCCCTCGAGGGAGGATGCAAAGGGAGTTTAAATCTATGCCCAAATCAGCACTGACCAGACTCCCCGAGTTCATGCCAAGCACTGATGGGAGCAGCTGCTGGAACTTCCCCTGCCACATTCGGCTTTGCCCCACACCCAGCGTTACTCCGACTCCAGCTCCATTTTGCTGAGCAGGGCTTGACGTCTGCTCTAGATTCCTGAGCAGGATGTTGTGCTACGAAAGCCTCCCCAGAGAGCCTGCACTGAACCTGGCAGATGCCAAGCTTGGGAGCGTGATCAGCATTACAGGAAAACTTTGACCCCAGAGACAAATGATCGTTTCGGTCTTCGCTATGGAGACCACGCCCTGACTTAAAAGGTATTCAGCTTTTTTTGTTTTAAATGGCCTTATAAAAAGCTTGTACTGGGGAGTCGCCAGGTCTTTCCCCATCTAGCACTGCAGTAAAGTGCCCATAAGGAGCTTTCCTGCTCCCCAGCTGAGATATCAAGGTCTTTTCAGAGAGGGAGAGCAAGTCCAGGAGCAGCACCCAGCTCACAAGACTGGTGTGCAACAGACCAGAGACAGCTACCATTACCAGAGCAGAGACACTCGGCAGGATCAGGAGCTGCATGGAAGGTAGGGCTGGAGGCAGCCAAAGTGACAAGTGACCCCATTAGAGGAAACACCACTCTCCCCCCCACCCCTGCCCCAAACTTCACTCGAAGGTAGCTCTCCAGAGCTTTTTGCTGGGGAGTGACCAGTTTGAACTGGTTTGGTGGCCTCTGGCAGGAAGGAATGGTCTTCCAGCAAGATAGTTATTTGCCACCAACTGTCAGTGGCCAATTAGAGCCAGCTCCTGCTGTCAGGCCTTTAGTCATTAATTTAATCCAGGGTACTTCTCTGCCTGCTCCCCCCCTCCATTTCTGTAACATCCAAGCACCTCACAGTCCAGTGTATTTATCCTCAACCCACTGAGGAACAGGGCAAGGCTGTTCTCCCCATTGCACAGATGGGAAACTAAGGCACAGACTAAGGGACTTGCCCAAGGTCACAGGCACAGCAAGGACTTGAAGCCTGTTTTAAGTCCTAGGCTAGGGCCCTGACTATTGCTGGATCACTGGCTTCAGCCTCCTGGGGGCGGGAGAACAGATTTACTTGGGTACCTTTGAGAAGCCAGGTTGGTTTCTTTCACTTGAGTCACTTCTGCAGCTAAACTGCATGACCTGCTGCCTGTTTATTGCTTGGCTGGCATCTCCCCAGAGCCCCACAGCTGTGATTCGGCCACAGCAACGCAGCCAAGAGCGTATAGCAGGAGCGAGAAACCCAGTCTGTGCACACATCCCTTCCTGGGCTTCGAGCATGCCCACGGGGGCTAGGCCTTGCACCAGTCCCTCTCCTGGGGTGACGGTCTGCAATTCTACCACGTGGACCAGGCCTCCAGCCCCCTCTGTATCGATCAGTCGCCCAGGGGGCTCACCTGCGTTCAGGCGCCAGCAGTTCTCCTGTGGGAGCCTGACCAGCCACAACCACCAGCTGGCCTTCTGAAACCAGACTGGCTCTTCCCACAGGAAGAACAAAGCATATGAGAAAGTGGATTGTAAGCTTGAGAAACTTGTGTTTAGAGTAACCCTAGGCTTCCTAGGCCTGATGGTAGCAGAGGCAGGTCTAGCCTCTTCCGACCTTCCCCCACATGCAGATACCTGGAACGGGGGGTTGGGGAGGGGGTGTCAGTCTGAGTTCCTGGACCGCCTGCGTTAAGCTGCTGTGGTCTTTTTGATTGGGAGTTGCCAGGTCTTTGCCCATCCAGCACCGTCTCCTCACAACTCCAGTGTTTGAGGTGTGGGGGATCCCGAGCCATTGTTCTCCTTCCGGTTTGGTTCTCATAACAACCCCTTATTCCTAAAGGGGCATATTCCAGCAGTACCATCCCCAGGTCAATACATAGCATCTGCAGGTTAGTGTAGAGCAGCTCCGCATCCAGCCCAAGCAATCAGGGAGACACCGGGCTAAACGCCTGCATGTCATTGCAAAGTTCTCGCTGCAACAAGTGGATATTCACATATATCCTTTCCCCGGCAACTAACGGGTCATGAGTAAGATCTTAGTCTTTTCAGCATCCTAGCAGACTGGATGAGCTGATACTAACTCAGAGAGACAGCTTTTAGGACAGTTTGCAATGCTGATGCTTGTCCCATTCAGCACCGTCTTGTGTCTATTTAGATAGCAGAACACAGGAATCACCACTTTGTATTGGACTAATGGCCCCTCTAGTCCAGTATCTCATCTCTGACAGGAGTCAGTACCAGGTGCTCCAAAAGGCACAAGAAACAGCATATGAGACTACTGTGTATTCCACAGTAGTTTTCCTAATCCCCATCCATTAGTAGCCGTTTTATGCCCCAAAGTAGAAGGTCGTAACCTCTCCCCTGAGTGGTCCATCTCAGTGTAAATGTCTAGTCTCTTTTGACACTAACTTCAGTTGTAAGCCTGCCAGGGCAGGGGCCATGGCATCTCGCCTGTCTGTAAAACTCCAAGATGCATTAGATCGCTGCATGTTTAGAGAGCGGTGTGCACCCCGAGAACACTTCACCGCTGAAGGAACAATCAGCGGCCCAACTAACCAATGGGGAATACTGGGCTAGGCAGTAGTACTGCTTAAAAAGAATCTGGGGATACAGTGGATCACAAATTGAATGAGTCAATATTGATCTTTTTGCAACTGCATCACAGTGTGTTAACAGGAGTGTCACAGGCAAGACTCAGGAGGTAGTTGTCCCATGCTACTCTGCACTGGCAAGTCCTCAGCTGGTGTAGGGTGTCCACACCAGAGAGAGAGGCACAAATTGGAGAGACTCCAGAAGAGAGCAACAAAACGAAAGGTCAGGTTTTCTAAGCTTTCTATGAGGAAAGGTTAAAACAAATGGGCATGTTTGGTCTTGTGAAAAGATGACGGAGCAGGGGGACCAGATAACAGTCTTCAAATATATTAAGGACTGTCATAAAGGACAGTGATCTATTGTTCTCCATGTCTATATAATCCCTAGTCCTGCCATGAGTGCAGGGGACTAGATGACCTCTCAAGGTCCCTTCCAGTCCTACGATTTACTTCTAGTGGACATGCAGACAAGGGAGATTTAGGTCAGATATCAGGAAAAATTTAACTCTCAGGGTAAACCCTGGAACAGGCTTCCAAGGGAGGTTGTGAAATCCCCGTCACTGGAGGTTTTTAAGAACAGGTCAGACTAACTTGTCAGGCATGGTCTAGGTTTACTTGGTCCTGCCTCAGCACAGGGGGCTGCATTAGACCCCTCAAGGTCCCTTCCAGTTTAAAATTTTAGAAGGAAAAATCCCAAAAGCACTTCAGAGTTACACAGATAGAACTACCACCCCCATGCAGCCACATCACAGCAATCACCCCGCACTAGCAGCCCTTCAGCCTGTGGAGAGGTGGTGACAGGTGCCTTACTCAGCTGAAGCCCCAGACAAATCTAGCTGGACAATTATTGCAGTGTCTGCCCAAGATACTGGGGACAAACCCCATTGTGTTAAGTACCATGAGCTGTCAGAGACTCGTGGCAGTCATCACCGCAGGCTCACACAGCGGCTCTGACTTGACCCAGAAAGAGAAGGCGACCTACCGAGTCATTAGCCTCACTCCCTGCAGAGCCTGCATGGAGGGTTCCCACCCCAGTGCCAGACCAATCCCTGCTTCACTCCAGAGTCTCTACCCTCGCAGCAGGACGGCCCCAGGATACTACAGTGCACCTACAGTGCTTTGAGGTATATAGGGGGGTAGGAAGGCCAGGGACAGGCAGGGCTGAGATGGTGCTATGCTGCTCCCAGTAGCCCTGGCCTAGCTTCACACCCCCTGGATGGCAAGGGCTGTGGGGAGGAGTTTCCTCCCACATAGCAGCTCAGAGCTCCAGCCTGGAGGCTGCCAGGCCAAGTCACAGCCAGCCTGGGAGGTTTATTAAGGGAGCCCCACTTCTGAGGTCTCCTTGGGCTGTTTGTGCCACTCTCCAGCACCTCAGCTTCCTGCCCAGACAGGCTGCAGCGAGCACGGGCCAGCCAGCTCCTGACCAACAACAGAGCAGCATGTGTATCAGCGTCAGACTCTGGTGGTCGGGATCGAACCTGGGACCTCTGGAGCTGAGTGCGTGAGCCTCGAGTGCGTGAGCTAGAAGCCAGCTGGTTGTTAGCGACTAATGAGTCTGCTACAGCCTTAGCTAAGTGGTGCCAGTAGATGGGACAGAGCACCACACCCAGGAGGTGTGGGTTACACATGCAGTGCACAGCGCCGGGACATGCAGGAGTCGGCCATCGAGCATCGCCCCATACAGACCCCCCCCGCCCAGGGCTCCGAAGCAGCTGGGCCACCTAGGACAGGCAAAGCGGGAAACGGACATGGCTCAGAGAAGGAGCTTAGAGAACCAGGGATGCCCTCCGGAAAGCAAGGGAGTCTAATCCTCTGCTTGCGGCATCACCACAGGAAGGTCACCAACAAGGATCATGCCTTGGACGGGGCAGTGGGAGCTGCAGGTGTGAACTCCTGATAGGCAGGCAGCCTACGTACTGGAGCACTGGCAGCCATTGGGGCTGCGGAGACACCTTGGTTCCCAGACACCACAGGGCAGATGGAGGGCCCTTCCGACAGGCTCAGGGGCTCTTGCAGCGACAGCTGATCCTTACCCTGAATTCCCCACCCCGCTGGCTGAGGAGCTGCCAGTCACTCCGAGCAACACCCCTAGCTCCAGCGGAGTACAGCTGGATTGTCACAGGTGCAGAGACTCTCCAGCTCCCAGCACAGCCCCAGGGGTAGCAGCACCAGGGCATCACCCCATTAGCACCTGCAGCAAGGACAGGGCTGGGAAAAGAGCATTGGAAGCCTCTGGCCCCAGTTCAGGGCTGGGCTCAACAGCCAGCAGCAGAGACCACTAGGTAGGCATCCCCCACCCCAACCCCTCCAATGCAGGGCCCGCTGCCAACTTCCTACAGGGCAAGGCCGACCCCCAAGACCACTAGAGAAACAGTGAGCAACACACTTCCACTGAGCAAGAACTGGGACCAGCCACTCATTCCAGAGCCCATTCAACAGCCACAAATTGTGGCATCTGCCCAGCCGACCCCCACCCAGCCCCATAGGGGAGAAAGGCAAGACTGCACAGCATAGCCCATTAACTAAAACCAGTTAACTCCCAGCACCCACCTCACCCCAGTGCTTTGGGATTACCTGTGACTGGCTGCAGCTGATTCACTCCTGAAGACATTGGGGAACCAAGCCCAGTACCCTTGGAAACTCAGAGAGCCTTTGCCTTCACCAGTCTGGAAGAAAAGAGCCCCCTCCAGCCAGAGCTGGGCTAAAGCAGTGAAGTCCCCCTCCCTCTAACAGGAAGGGTAGGGCCCCACAGTAGCCTCAGCACAGAATTGGGCTGTGGATCCCCTTTATCTCTCTAAATCAATAGCCACTAAGAGGAGTCAATCATCCCCTAGAAACCTCCAGGGCCAGCCAGGACACCAGCTTTTATCAGGTAGGAGAAGGGGTGGAGCCTGAGGGCTGCAATGACTTCTGGGAGGCAGGGGGCATGGTTTAAAAATCCTGCCTTATATAAACCGTGTTGGTAGCTTTAAGAGGGAAATTTTTTTTATCCCTTCCTGCTGCTTTTAGGTCCTTTCAGGCCTGGCTATGCTGCCTTTCTCCCTCTTGCTAGGCTAGTTCTAGTGTTGTGGGATGTAACCACAGCTTATTGGGTTATTATTAAGGGGAAGAAGAGGGGGGCTGCGGGGGCACAGTGCAATGGAGGGAGGTGGCTAGCTGGTTTGGTGAGAGTCACCTTGCTTGGGGGAACTGGGCACCGGCACAGGCGTAGAAGGGAGTGAGGATGTTGAGTTACTGAGGGGAACAGATAAGTGGGAGCAGGCAATTGCCCTTTTCCCCAGGAGTTGAATCCTTGCTGTATTTCCTTCATGCATGGCTCCCCCAGCACATGCCTTTTGGTCAGAGGTGGTTCCAGAGACATGCTCTGAGGAAGGAGAGCCAGGCTCCAGACCCCTGCAGAGGGCAATGGGGCTCCTCTAGCTCGGCCTCCCCAGGCAGTCTGAGCGGTGTGAGGGTGGGGTTGCTGGAGCCTGGCCCTGTTCCAACACTCAGCAAGCTTGGGCTGGGGGAGGTGGTGGATGGGCCACCAGCAGCAACACCTGAGAATGGCTTTGTTGCTACTCTCTCTCTCTGAGGCTGCACTGCACTGAGCCCCCAGCCCAGCCCAGCGCAGGGTGGTGCCATGGCTAACCTGGTGGGTTTTTTGGGGAGGGGTCTTGAAATAAGGTTCTGACCACCTGTGGCATTGAAAATCCCATGAGACTCCTTGTAAGCATTGCTTCAGTGTCTTGCCTAAACTTAATGTAGGTAATTCCATTCTCCCTTGTGAAGTCCCCGCTCCCCATTTCACCATTACATCATGTGGGCTGTTAGACAGCTGCCTGTTCCACCCCAGAGGTGGCTGCATTTCAGTGATGACTGGACTAATCTTTCCCTATATAAAACCAATTAATGGTGAGGCTCTACCTACATAGCTAGCTATCCCTGTGCGGCTGAATTAAGCCTTATTTCTGGGGCCTGTTTAATTGATAAAGCGCTCTGAGATCCTTGGATGAAAGGCGCCATAGAAAAGCTAAGTCACATGGGTCACTTCCATAGAGTATTACAGTGCATGCTGCTGAACATCCCATCCCCGTGGCTTGGGGCTTGGAATGTGGTGACTCTTGCATTGCATCCTGGGAAGAGGTGTGTTGGGCACAAACCCCTGTCACACCTGGGAAGCGGAGCTGCGGGGTGAGTGCAGATCCATGGGAACAGCCAGAGACCTAACCTGGCAAGGAAGACTTTGGGCTGCCCCATTGCCAAGCCTGGCTCTTTAAGAGGTGGGCGTTGCCCAGAGCACTTGGGAGAGGGGGTACGGGTGTCCCCTCCAAACCAGAGAGAATGGACAGCTCTGGAACCAGCTCTGACAGGTAGGTTTCCCTGGGTCGCTGTGGTGAATCTGTCTTGTTCGCTCAGCAATGCTCCCTGAGGCCCAGGGGGTGTCCACGGGGGTGCCTGCTATAAACAGCCTGCTCAGGTTTTCGGAGCCATGCACTAGTAAATGCAGCCAGCGCTGTGATTATGGCTCAGATTCAACCCTGCTGTAGCTCCGTCTATGAGCCGAAGTCAGCGGTGGTGGAGGTGAGACAAAAAATGGGTGTGAGCAGCAAAGGGACCTCCCTTTGCACCCATCTGTGATGGGGTGGGTTTGCAAAAGAGTCGCAGCTCATGCCGACGGGTTTAGCCCGGAGCCTGCCCCTGCTTACCTTGGGCTGCAATTTGGCCCATTGCCGCATGAGCTTCCAGCTAAGTTCTGCCCACCTCCCCAAGCTGCTTGTCAGTGCAATAGGCTGAGCTAAGGGATCGGTGAATCTATACGCCTGGCCTCAAACTAGGCAAACAGGAGAAACAGCCCCTTTCCAACCAGCATCATCCACCTGGTTGGCTGAGGATTTTAACCTACAGCTGGGCCCAGTCCTAACCTCCCTTTGTCCTGGCAAGATTGGCCCCAGCTCAAGGCTTTACTTAAACTCTGGGTTATCTGATGCAGGTGGGAGAAGAATGAAGCTGTACCATCTTAGCCAATGACCTGGCTCTGTACTTATTGGAAAACCTACGGAGACACCCCTCACCTGCCTTTATCCTGATTAGCTTTGTGCATTCAGAGCTCCGTCATGTCTTTCTAGCCAGTATTTGGGCTGATGTGTTCATGTCAACCTTAACAGTCGCAAGGGTCAGGTTTTCATCTGCCGTTCAGATTTCCCATACCAATGCCACAGATTTTACAGAGGGAACTAGTTAAAGGGCATCCTGCCAAGTTATTTTCTCTGTTCCAACTTGGGTAACTACATTCTGCCTCCCAAAATTCCCCTGTGGTTTTTATTGACTCAATTATTCTGACCGAAATTGTCATAGGACGTGGCTGCGTGTTGTCATTCAGCTACTGCCTTTCTCCTCAGAGGTGGCTGCCCTGCAGTGGGGACTGAAGTGACTCTTGAGCATAATTTCGATGGAGTTCCCTTGTGCTGAAAGATGTTGGCAGAAAAAATAATACCCAGCCCTTCTATAGCGCTTTTCATCTGTAGATCTCAAAGTGCTTTACAAAGGAAGGCAGTATCATTATCCCCATTATACAGATGGGGAAACCGAGGCACAGGGAGGGGACATGACCTGTCCAAGGTCACCCCGTAATGGGTCTTGGGAGCATGGCACATTTCAAAAAGCAAACTCCAGTTCTGTTCTACCTAGATTTTTTTGTACCGTTCCTATCGCTGAAATATCTGCTGGGGCTGTAGCCCAGGGTTCGCTTTGGATCAGGTGTATACAGCACTTTATGTCATATACATTGCTAGGCAAAACACAGGGGCTGGGGTGAAGGCAGTCAATATAGTGCAGGGACTTACAGGGAAAATATGAATGTAGTTTAAAGAAACACAAGCTGAAAACTGGCCTATTCAAAGTGAGGTTCACAATTTAAAAAAGAACATCTGTGAATGCAGGGTAAGGTACCCAAATCAACTTAACTCTGACCTCGTACCCCTGGCATCCTCCACGAGACGGAGAGATGTGCCTTTGACAAGCATGTCGGCTAACTGTCAGCCGCAGCACTGGTACGTACCTGGGCTGCTAAGGGTTTCTTAGAATCTGTTGCTATGGCATTGCGCCTGGTGATGCAACATTTCAAACCACCTGGCCTCTGGTTTCCACAGCAGCGTGTATGCAGCCTGAGCTATGGGGTATGGGGGGGCTTAAGAGGTTTTCAGCACTAGCAAGCCTGGCTGCTGGGGAAGGGGAAGGGTTACAATGGCTGCAATCTTTCCAGCCCAGGAATAAATACTAGGAAGGTGGCAGCGGGGATGGCCAGGCCTTGGCTTTGTATTTCTAGAACACCTTCCATTCACAGGTCTCACCATAGCAACTGTCGCCAGAGAACCGGAGCAGGTGACGCACGTTAGTTAGCTCAGCCTCTCGAACGCCGGTGAGGTCGGCCAGTATCATTATCCCCATTTTGCAGATGGGGAAACTGAGGCAGAGAGGGGTAGTGAGTTGCTCAAGGTCACCTAGTGAGTCAGTGGCAGAGTCAGGAATAGATTCCAAAGCTCTGGATTCCTCGTCCTTTTCTGTAACCACAAAACCCTGCTTCCTCTCACACACAAGAGGGGCCCTGCCAATCTCCTGCCTGGGGCTGTGCACAGGCTCCATCAGTGAATGGTAACATCACCTCCCTGAATCACACCTGACCCCAGTGTAGCTAGATCCTGTCACAGCCCCAGTCACTGCGCTGCTGCCCTTCGTCGGGGGTCAGAATTAAATGCTGTTGTGCTCTAGCAATTCAAGGTATTAAGTGACAGCAGTGGGACTAGTCCTTGGGGATTGCTAGCTCCCAGCCACATGCTCATTTCCCAAGGCCGGGGAGTGGCCAGCCAAACCCCACCTCCTCTCCTGATACTACAGGGCCGAACCAAGGGCTTCCCTGGCCTCCCTCTGGCCTCCTGGGGCAGGGCAGTCACCTTGACTTTGCCGTTAACCAAGCAGCCTGGAGCCTGTCACAGGATCCCAGCTGTGCAGGTCTATGCCAGAGCTGCTGCACTTGCTGCTGGGATCCTGTCTGCCCAGCCATGGCTGCCCACTCAGACACTCTATACCTTGCCCAGGAACCGAGGAATAAGCAGGAGCAGAGCTAGGCCAGATATGGCCGGCCTGGAGCCGGGCAGTGGGGCCTGAAGATCCCGAGCCTATTTCTGGGCGAAGCAGGGAAAATGGTGCCGGAAAATGGGGGCCTGTTCAGAGATGGGGGCTCTCCCAGCTGCTGGGGGTGAGACAATCAGGGCAGCAGATCCTAGCTCTGCTCTAGGAGTTATTTGGGGCCAGTTCTGTGGCCTGGGCTGTGCACGGGGTCAGACCACATGATCACAATGGTCCTTTCTGGCCTTGGAATCTAGGAAACCCTGGGGTCAGAGGCACAGAACAGGGGGTTATCTTCAGGCCCTAAAGCCATGGATGGCTTGGGGGGGGGCAGGGTTATGACATGAGGGGGCCCCTCTGGAGAACCCAAACTGGCTGGGCTAGGCAGGTGGGCTTGCCACAATCCCATGGGGCCCCAGAATGTAGAACCAAGTTGATCCTGCTTTTCTCTTCCCACAACTAGCTAGAGAACCGGGAACAAACGGGTCAGCCGAAACAAAGATGGGGCTGGTGCAGCGGCCCAGGAATATCCGTAATCCCAGCTTGCGCCACCCTGTTTATTTGTATTGCCAGTTCTCAAAGCGCTTTACAAAGGTGTCATGCTCCCCATTCGACAGATGGGGAAACTGAGGCAGAGAACGGGGAAGTGACTGGCAGTACTAAGGCTAGAGTTCATGTCGTAGTCCAGTGCATTACTCACTGCACCAGGTCTAAAACAAGCAATGAGCCAGCTAATCCACCACCCCGCCTGAGAGAAGACCATCTCTAGGGCTGAGCTAACCCATGCTCTGCTGCTGGGCCCAGTTCTATGAGCCACTCAAGGCAGCATCCTGCCCTGGGGACCAGCTGCCGTCAATTTAAGCAATTAGGTCTCAGCTAAATCTGGCCTGGCTGTCAGGGTTTTCCCCGTAGTGGCATTAGTGTGATCTAGCATGGAGCAGCCACTCGAAGAGCTGCCCAGCACAGAGCAGGGAGAGGCTGGGATGCGTTTGTAAGGCGTACAGCGCCGTGCACATTGCAGGAGTGTGCTCAGAGCAATGGCTGCAGCAGAGCAATGCCCAGTGGTGCCCTCCCCTTGCACTCGTAACCATGGCTCTGTGTCCTTGGGAATCCACCAGGCCAGCAGTTCGCTTTCTCCCCAAGGAAGGAGCCAGTAAATTAGCCCCCTCCGTAGCCAGACGCTCACCTGCTCTCAGGACCGCGGTCTCCCCCATCCATTCAGGGAGGAGGTGGATAATCCAAAGCAGGCAGGGCGGGAGGATTAATTAGCTAATGTTCCCAAAGCGCTTGGGAGACGTTACCTGCTAATTATTATTATCGAGGGCAGGCTGCTGGGTTCGCTTCCCCATGGCTTGGGGGGTTGTTCCTCAGCCATGTGGGGACTCGGGGATGTCGCTTTCTGCCCACACCTCAGTCAGGGAGCGCAAACCCCCTCTGTTCTGCCTGGACCTTGTGTTTCGCTGGCCAGTAAAATACCCTCTTCTGCTCTGCTCCAGAGGAAAAGAGGCTGCTAAAAGGATTAGGTTACAGTGCCCCTCCCCACAAGACAAGCTGCGAAGCCATATGGGCCCTGCTAGGTCAGTTGCCATGGGGAGCTGCCAGGCCGGAGGACACCTGAGCCTGGCTATGGACTGCGAAGGTTCACCCCTGACTGCCTCTGTCGTTCCTGTCTCGAGGTGGGCGTCGGGAAAAGGCTGGATGGGCCAAGGCAGCTGATTAGCCTCCGGGGCCCCATGTCAGCTGGCCCACGGGGATGGGGGGGCTGAGGACACGCAGCCGGGCTGGGGCTGCAGGATGAGGGCCAGGGGAAGGAGAGATGTTAGGGCTGATGGGGTGCGTTAGCTTGTACTGTTATGTCTGTTACATGGCAACCTCCGCGTGCACCCAAGGCCAAGGCCCCCATGGCGCTGGGCACAAATACACAGCGAGAGACATGCCCTGGCCCGCCAAGCCTACAGCCCAAATTGATTAGCTCTGCATGTCTCCCAGCCACCGTGCAGGGCAGCTGGCTGGGTGGAGACACACTGGTGCAAGGTGAGGCTCAGCAGTGAGGTGAGTGGCGGTGCAAGGGGCCAAGCCTGGAAAGCAGAGGGGGCTGCGGGTCAGAACTGAAGGGCATCAGCAGAGTTATATGGAGAAACTTTCCCACCCAACTTCTTATGCTGCTCCAGGCCTCTAAAGCAAAAGCAGATGGAGAGGAGAACTAGCTTATGCTGCTGTGAGCAAGCAGCGCAGCCAGGCTCCTTTGCACCCAACTAGCTCAGTGGGCGGCTAGCTCTGAGCCCTGCTAACCCAGCAGGACTCCCTGCCCCAAGCTAGCCGGCCACTGGGTCGCCCTATGCTCACCCCATCAGCAAGGCCATTCCTTTCCACTGCTGACATGGCCCCTGGGAAGATGGGGAGAGACAGGGCCAGGAGCAGTGGCAGAACCCTAAAAGTGGGGGGCCACAGGTGCCCAAACCATGGTCTCGCCCCCCTGCGCTGCCCCTCCCCCTGAGGCACTGCCCCCCATGCCGCTTCCCCCCAAGACCCCATTCCCATGCCACCTCTCTCCCCTAAGACCCCGCCCTCCACTTGCTCCTCTCCGCCCCCTCCTGCTGTGGCTCGCCCTTACAGCCAGTAAACAGCGTGAGGGCCTAGCCCTCCCACTTTTAAAAGTAATGGGGCCATGGCCCCCCTGTTCCAGCACCCCTGGGAAGGGCAGCCTGGATGTGACCCCCAGTTGCCTGTGTCCCAGCCTGGTGTCATAACCACACAGCTAGCTTGCCTTTGGACCCATCAGCCTGCTTTGTTAGAGGGATCACACCCTAGCCTGCCTGCAGCTGCTTATCTCATGAGTCGGTCTGCGGGTCAAATCCCCCTCTGGTGCAACTCTGCAGCCTTCAGTGGTGTAAAAGCTGGAGGAGCCTGGCCTTACTCCCATTCACCATCCCTGAGGCCCCCTGTGCAACTATAATCTGGGGTACCAGCATGACATCTTCTTGCTCCCTTCCCCTAGGGTGCGAGGGCTCTGTGGGACCAGTTGCCTTGACTTTAGGAACCAAGGGCCAGCAGCAGGGATGGAGGGTGTGGGGAGCCCCGTCAGGTTCACCAGTGCGCTCAGCTTTTGAGGGGGCATGAACCCTGCAGACACTGGGGTAACCTGGCAGAGGGGCTGCTGTGGGGGGCTTGCCACCCCTGTCCTCCAGCCCAATGCAGGAGTTAACGCTGCTTGGAACTCTACTGACCTCACCAAAGGCTGTGTCCCCAGCGGGGTCACTGGGGCTCGAAGCTGGGGCCTCTGGATCTTGACGAGTGAGCCGCTGGTGCCTGAGCTCCAAGGCCCATCCTCTATCTGCGAACCAGCCACCCACAGGGGAGGACAGAGCTCCTCGCGGAGTGAGTGGGGCGTACGGCTGCCCACTGCACTTATCAGCTTGCATAGCCGAAGCCTGGCTGGTAGGAGGGGAGCGTGCCCTGGTCCTAGACTCTGGGCCCATCCACAACTGGCTCAGCCCCTCTGCTGGGCCGGGAGAGGTTTCCAGGGAACCAGGGCGGCATGCTCGGGAGGTGCGGCTCCTGCCTGTGCTCCCCACCCAGCTCCTGCCGGGTTTGGGTTCCCTTCACTCGAGTTGCTGGGGGGAACAACCAGGCCCATCCCAGACGGCGCCCTGCAGAATCAGTGCAGCGATGGCAGACCCAGCTGGGCTCTGGGCTGGCTCCTCGTTAAAGGGACTGCCCATCTCTCTCCTCTGGGCTGCTCGCCACTTTCCTGTGCCGGGGCATAGATCTGGTGATCTCCTCCCACACTCCATGGCCCCTCTCCCCAGCCTCCATCCTGCGCCCCACATTCCCCGGTGCCCTCTCTGTCTCCCGTCTCCTCGCCGCACTCCCCTGCCCCTCAGTTGTCTTTCTTCAGTGCCCCCATTTCCCTCACTCAGTTCCTGCACCTCCACATTGCTGTGGCCCCTCACTGCCTCCTGCTTCCCACACAAGGCCATGGGCAGTGGCCATCTCCACTGAGGGCAGCTTGGCTTTCTGCCCACTGAGGACAACAGGAGATGGCAGCCATCTTTACATGGGGGGAGGGGGAGAGGAAAGAATGGTGGCCATCTTGGCTGAGGGCAATATGTGGCTTCAGTCCTGTTGAGAACAGTGGGAAATGGAGGCCATTTTTAATAAGGGCAAAACCATGCCAGGGAAAGGCCTCAACCTGGCTTTACATTGTGAGCTGCTTTAGAAAAACCTCCCTATTTGACTGAGCCCTTGTGATACCCCCAAACCGGCCCCTTTGCTGGCAGAGAGGCCACGGACTGGCTGGGCCATGGAGACTGAACCCCACTCTCCCTGGAGACGAGCCCCTGGATTGAGACCCCTTGAGCAGGGGCAGCGTGTGGGGGAAGCGAGCCTGGCTGCTGTCTCTGGGGCTAATGAGAGCTCCAGGCCAGGCAGCCAGGCATCTCCACCCACCCTGAATTCACCCCCCGGGGATGTTAGGGAAAAAGGGAGGGTATCTCGAAAAGAGGCCAAGGCTCAGCAGAGCCCGGGCCCCCTTCAAGCTGCCCCCAGTTGCAAAGCGAAAAGTCTGGAGCGGAACAGAAGAAGAGCTGCTCCTTCAGCCTTTTCCCATCTCCTGGCTGCTCGCCGGGGAAGACGCGGTGAAACCCAGCTGTGGACTAGCCGGGGGGCTGCCAGTCAGACACCGCTGCATTGGCCGAGCGGGTGGGAAGCCCAGGTAGGTTCGTTACTGATCTGAGCTCTTTGGAAGACGCCGAGGCGATATTTCCAATGCCTGGCTCCCGGGCTAGGGGACAAGAATCCCACAGTAAGCTTTTGGGGAAGGCGGAGGAGATTCCCCCCCCACCAAATTGCCCCTCCCCTCAGCACTTCCCCTGCCCTTGCCATCTGCGGTGGAAAGCAGCCCCTGACTAATGAATGCGCCTAGCTCTGGGCAGAACTGGAGCACTCTCTCCTTGCTCCCGCCCAGCCGTTCCCCTGCTGCATAGGCACCGCCGGGCCTGCTCGGGATCCTCTCCCTGCCGCTGGCAGCCAGGAGCAACGGGCCTGCGCTACAAATTGGGGGCCAGCTCTGAATTCCCCCAAGGGGGGCTCCGATCCAGAGGCCTGCTTTGTGCCATCCCTAGCACCATCTGGGGCGTAAATGAGGATTCGCCCAGCGCAAGGCCGGGCGGAAAGCGACTCCCTCCCAGGAGAGCGCGCAGGAGACGCAAATCCTGGGAGGACGCACTCGCGCCTTCGCCCCTCTGGCCGAGAGAGAGGTGGGTGTTCCCGCTGGGTGTCAGCGTACCAGTGCCCTCTCTCCTAGCTGGAGAGGCAGGCTCACTCGCGGGCCAGTGAGCAGGCAGCCCTCCCGCGAGCTCACCTGCAGCCCCACCCAACAGCTGTGGCTGGTGGGTGCTGAGCTCCCACTACTTTTTTTCTGGAGCCCCAGAGCACTCACGGAGTCGGTGCCTATGCCTGTGGGTCTGGAGCAGAAGGTCCTGAGTTCTGCTCCTGATCACGGCCATAAACTCTTCTCCAGCCATGGAATGGTTACTAGATCTTTCAGCTGAGACCTTACAACCACGATCCCCATGCTATGCTTGGTCATTGCCAAGCCCTCAAGGCCTGTCACAACACAACAGGGATTTGACGTCCTTCTATAAATATTGTGGATCCTACTTCAGCCATCAGAGGGCCTGGAAGCTGGGCTTGTCAAGGCTGAACAGGTGAGCGGCTGCTGCCTGAGCAAAGGAAGTAATTCCCTGGCCGGTTAGCTCCCTCTCTAGTCTCCCACGACCTGTTGGAATGGTGTCCTCCACCTTAGAGGTGGCTGCATCTCAGTGGGGAGTGAAACGATTGCAGCCTATTGTATATGCAATATGTGGGAATGAAGAGCGATACGTGTATCTATTTTGAGTGCCCCAGGACCTTCGAGCATCCTCCGCCAAGGGGAAAACAACCAACAATATCACAGAAGATTTTAGAGGCCATTTGTTTTGCAAATTCTTCCGTGGATTTTTGTCCAACTTATCGACAACCTTAACCATGCTGATTTTAGAGGCAGGCCACCACTGAGGGTTGAAATGGGATCCTGCTGCAAAGCTAGGGACCATGGGTTGCTTGCTAAAGAACTGAGCTCTCCGGCTGAGAGATAAAACAGCCTCACATTCTGTGTGGCTCTGGCACACTCAGGCCAGTGGGTTATGCTTTATTCTTGGGCAAACTCGGGGTTTTTTACCTATGAGGCTGGAAAGGGGATGGGACAAAGATCACTCCTGGTTTGAGATCATTTAACATAGAACACAGCTGTTGGGGTTTAACAACATTTCCCCCTTCAATGGCATCTTGGCATGCATTAAGGTTTGGGGATGGGGTCTTTAAATCAAGAGTGGGTATCTTTAAAAGACACGCTCTAATTCAACCCCAAGGGATTGGGCTCGATGCAGGAGTGACACGGTGAAGGTCTGTGGCCTGTGGGATACAGAAAATCAGGCTAGATTATCAGAATCAGCCCCGCTGGCCTTAAAATCTGTGACTCTATGCAATGGCCCCTCTTTGTCTATGCAGCACCAGCCATATCGCCTGATGTTGGAGTCAGCACTGCTCTGGGATGGGGCTTGTGATTTTAGTTAGTTGCTTTTGTTGCAAATCCAGCAAAGAAAACACTTTTTTTTTTTTTTTTAGGATCCACAAAAAATACAAGCTATTATGTTGCTGGTTGTTTAAAATGATGATTGTTTTTCAGCAGAAAAAGTGGCAGGTTTGTTTTTTCTCTTTTAAAGAGGCACTGTCAGGTTAAAACTCCGGGCCCTGCAAACCCTTTCTCTTGCAAGTAATCCTTATGTGCGTGGCCCTGCTGAGGCCAGGGCGGTATTTGCGTGGGTATTAATCTGGTGAGAAAAGGTTGCAGCATTGGGCTCCACATAGTTAAAAGCCCATTTCCTTATCTATGTTGCAAATAACATGAGATTGTTGAAGCAAAAAGGAATTTCTCCCAGCTGGGACAATGAAACTAGGCTAGTCAGTTTCATGTTTGTTTCTTGTCAGTTTCACATCCAGGCTCTGGTGCCTTGTCCCAGTTAAGAGGAGGTTTGTTATGTTATTATAGCTCTTCCCTTTATCACTTTGTTACAAATCAGGATCTTTCTCCAGCTCGGAAACTGTCCCCAGATCTACACTGTGAGCCTAGGCAAACCTGACAACGTCCCCTTCAACTAGATGTATCAAATCCAGCGAACCCCCCTCACATACCTCTGGTTAGAATCATTTAGAGCAGGACAAGTGGGGCCTAAAATCTCCAGAGTCCTTTTCAGGATGTATTTCAAATTAACCCCTTCAGTGCTGAACAACGCTCTTGCACACATTCATCGACACACGTTACTGATGAACTCACTAAGGGCCTGATCCAAAGCCCACTGAAGTCTAAGCCAGCCTTTCTGTTGATTTCATTGGGTTTTGGCTCAGGGCTTAAACCCTTGCAGGCCCTGTCTGTGACCAATACACAGAGCCAGGCTGCCCCCACAGTACACTGGGGAACGGTTTCCAGGAGAGGAAAAGGACACTGCCTCAGTTCTAAGCTAGCTTACTTCAAGGCCTAGTGGGGATTTAAAGCCTGAAGTCCTCTGGTCCACCTGACGGGCCCTCTCTGCCTTATGTTCCACTATGGCAGGTGTGAGGGGACGTAGAAGCTGCTGTCCCAGAGGATGGGAGATGGGGCTTCTCAGTCCAGAGCCCCTGGCTTTTTAATGTTCTCTTCTCTTAGCTGCTTTTGTTGCAAGACGGCTGCTTGCCTTTCTCGCCAGGAGCGGGTTTCCTCCATCTCTCTCTCCCGCCCCGTGCCCACCCTGGCAATAATTGGGCTGTCAGGCTTTTTTCAGTGGTGGGTTTGTAGACATTTTAAATGCTGTGTCAGATACCCAGATAACCCAGACAACTGAAATAAACACACAGGTGCCTCCAAACCATCCCCTGCCGATGCACACACACACACACTCCTCCCTGGCAAGAACACACACACACACACACACAGATCTGTGCACACCTACCACACCGGCAGAGACAAACACACACATACGCATCAGACAGGCAGAGACAAACACACACACACAGAGATCTATACATACCCATCAGACAGGCAGAGAGACACACACACACCACACACACACAGAGGTGTACACACCCACCATACACACACACACACTTCTATACACACCCACCACAAGGGCAGAGAAATACATGCACACAGATCTATACACACCGACCACACAACCAGAGACAAACACACACACACACACACACAGAGATCTGTGTACACACCCACCACAAGGGCAGAGAAACAGGCACACACAGATACATGCACATCTGTACACACTCCCTACACAGCAGGAGACGTACCTGGAGCTCCTCGGGGCAGGGATCATATGGCCCTTTGTGTTCCACACAGTGCTGTACACACCAAACACACAATACGTAGCCTCAGGCCAGAGGCCAGTAGATGACACTCCCCTGAGCCATCCCATCAGGGAGCGGTGAGCACAGCTCCACACGGAAACATACAAAGCTATGCCCAGTGGTTTGACCTTTGCCTGCCTGCTAATGGGGAAAAATCCCCCCTCACGTACAGCGGGTATGTAGCCCTTACGGTACTGGACAGGCCGATCTGGTGGGTCCCGACCTCCCTGTCACTGGATGAGTTGTCCTGGCAGCCCAGACACGGCTGGGACATACGTGTGTGTGTGCGCCATTCAGGGCAAGGCCCAGAGCAAACACATCATGGTGTTGGGTCCCCGGAGGAAGGGGAGGGAGCTGCCAGGTCCAGGTACAACTGCACTGCTCAGGCATCCGGGGCTGCCCCTGCTCAGCCCTGCTCAGCGAGGACGTTGGAGGGGGGTGAGGAAACGCCCCCCCAGGCCCACATACAGGGCAGGAGAGAGATCCGGTGCCGCTGGCCTTTCCAAGGAGACCAGAGAGAGCTGAGGAGCAGGCGCTGCTGGAGACTCTTATCCGAGCCTCTGACAAGAGGCAACGTGTCTGGGAAGGGAATCCCCTTGTGTCAGCTCTGCATGGGGCTGTGGCTTCAGGAGGCCCCTGGCACAGTTTTGTAGCACCTCTCCCCTGTCCTCAGCTCTGTCACGCAGCCCCGGACCATCCCCTCCCCACCCGCTTCTGGCCCCTTGCTGCTCTAGGATGTGGGCCAGGCCTGGCAGCGGTGACCTGTGTGCTTTGCGTGAGTGAGAGCTCAGTGGCTGCAGGTCCATGATGGGGCGGGTACTGTTAGCACCGGGATCAGGGCAGGGAAAGGCGTAGGGAGGGATCACAGTGCACAGCTTGTCCCAGGGCCACAACTGCCCTGTCACGAGGGAGCGTGGTCTAGCGGTTCAAGCCCTGGCCTCAGACTAAGCCAGAGCTCCTGGGTTCTTGTCCTGTCCCTTTTCACTGACTGTGGGCATGTCACTGCACTGCCTGGTGCCTCAGTTTTCCCATCTATAAAATGGGGCTAGTGATCTTGACTGAGCACCCAGGATGGAGCTGGGTGCCTGGGTCCACTACAGGGTTCTGAGATCAGTGGGTGGAAGGTGCCCTGGAAATACCAGCTGAGTCAGCGGGGCTGGGAATGACTTTCAGGCTCACTGGACTGAGAAGGGCTCAGACAGGAAAACCCACTGACTGACCCCATTCAGCGGCTGTCATGAATGCTTGGACGCAGCAGGAAGCTGGGCCTGGGCGCTAGTGAACAAGATGGGAATGGGTGGGAAGGGCAAGAGGGAACCCGGGGGTCTGGCATATTCCTTTGGTGTAGTCCAAGGGCCGGACACTGGCTCCTGGGAAGCATCTGACGGAGGCTGAATTCCCCCCCCTCCCCTGCAGGATATGGAAAAGCCCTCCAGCCCCACCCCATGTTCCCTTCAAATACTGACCTCAGGCCTACACTGTGCTGGGGAGGCAGGGGAGTGTAGTGGGCAGGTGCTGGCCTGGGAGTCAGACGAGACCCAGCCCTGTCGCCGACCAGACTTTGCCATCTCCCTGTGCCTCAGTTTCCCTCTTTGCACAATGAGGATAGGCATACCGAGGGCCTGGAGATCTAAGGAGGGAGCATGGGTGCGGAGGGCTGCCCTGTGAGACATCTGCCCCCATGTTCTCAGCCCAGCAGGAAGGTCAGTGCAGCCGACAGCTCGGCCGTGCTTGGGTCGAGAGGGGGGAGCATCACGTCAAACAGCTGAGCAGTGTGTTCTGCTCTAAGTTCACAGGGTGCTTTGGGTCCCTGGTGAGCTCCCCCAGCAGACGGGGAAGGGGCTGGGCCCATATTGTCACCCGTGTCCCCAGAAAGGACGTGTATGACAGCCACCTCCCCTGCCTCATAACTGGGCTCAGCAGAGACCCCCAGAACACAAACTCTGCTGGCCCCCCATCCCCAAGCTGGCTGCTAATGTCGGTGTTAAGGCCCCAGGTCCCCGCCACATTAAAGCCCCTCTGATCTCCCCCAAGACAAACACAAGCCCCTCTGTTATCATC
This sequence comes from Lepidochelys olivacea, assembly GCF_965140295.1. Taxonomy (NCBI): domain Eukaryota; kingdom Metazoa; phylum Chordata; order Testudines; family Cheloniidae; genus Lepidochelys; species Lepidochelys olivacea. The sequence continues at coordinate 266,946,049 of NC_140412.1, read as the reverse complement.
CTGCTAGGTAGGTTCTCTCCTCTGCCACTCTCCAGTTTGCTCACTGCCTTCTCCCAGCTCCTCACTGCTGGGTTACAGCCCCACATCATCTTCCCCCCTCCACCCAGCCCCTTCTCCTCTGCCCTTTCTACACCCAAACCATCCTCCCTCCCTCCCACCCCCCTTTTCTCTTGGCCATTCTGTCTGCTCCGGGTATTAAGGGTGGGGAGCTGCTTCCACACCCAGGTCAGGGACCCCCCGGCCCCCAGACCTCTTGGCTGTTCCCCAATGGGGCGCGCGTTCACTTCGCCAACTCCCGGCACCAGGAGAGATGCCCAGGCTTCCCTCCGCACTCACCTGCCTCTGCCGGGCGCAGGCCGCCGGGGTCCGTCTGCAGCAGAGCCCCTTCAGCCTTGGCGGATTCTCCAGGCATGATCTGTCATCCAGAGGGAAGGCCCCGTGCGCGTCTCCGGCTGCAGCCAGCGCTCTCGCTCTCCGGGCCAGGCAGGAATCCCACGGCTAGTCAGCGAGGACAGTGCGTCGGTCGCTCGGCAGCCCAGAATGGGCTCTGTGACCTGCCCCCCTCCTCCCCCCCCAGCCCCAAGATGTGGCTGGAGGCTGCGCTGTAGCGGTCCTCGAGAGCCAGTGCATTAGTGCAGCGCGAGAGGGGGGGGACGGGGCTGCTGCTGCTCGAAGAGCCCTGTCATGCTGGATGATGTCAGCAGGATTTTTTCTCTCTCTTCCCCTCTCCTCTCTGTAGAGAGGCAGGGTGTGTGCCAGGCACTGCAGAGCCGGGCGGGGGGAAGGAGGGAGAGACGGAGGAGAAAGCGACTGAGCGCGCTGGCTGCACCGTGCAGAGCCGCGGCCTCCCTCCAGGGTAATTGCATCAGCCGGGGCCACAGCAGCTCCCTGATGCTGCCCCCTCCTCGGAGCGCAGGAGGGCTCGGTGGCCGGCTGGGGCCCGGTGGCTGCCCTAGGTCTGGGCACGTGGCCTGGCGGAGGCGAGAGGGCTGTGCGGCAAGGAGCCGTGGAAAGGTGACGCGCCAGCCCCGAGGCTCACACCTGCGTGGGCCCGCGCTGGCGACCCCGTCACACCGCTGGGGACACGCTCAGACACACGCACGCAGTCACAGGGCCACGGGCCTAGGCCCACTCCAGGAGAAGGGCAATGGCGGACCAAGTGCGGGAGGTTCCTCCAGCAAGGCCTGGAGCAGTAGCCCTATTCCCTGGGGCACTCCAAGGGGGCCTGGCCATTACAAACGCCAGGCCGGTGGTAGCAGCAGAGAGGCCCTCCCTGGGGCCAATCATCCTGCCGGGGTCCCATCCTCTGTGAAACTCCTCCCATTGCTGACCCCTCTATATACTGCGGGGAATGGAGTGGGAATCCCTGCCTGGCTCCAGGGTTAGCTAATGTTGTGGGGAGGGGCGTTGGCTGTGTACAGGCCTGGGCATCACCAACACCCACGTTCTGACCCTGGGTATTGCACTATGCGACACTGGGGAAGTTGGGGACCACCATGCCTCAGTTTCCCCATCCATGTGATGGGAATAATAACACCAGCTTATTTAACACAGTGGCTGTGAGGCCAAATCAATGCCTGGGGAGTGCTAAGTACACATGGGTGAACTTGGCAGAGGAGGGGCACTGTAAGGGCCAGGAGCAGGTGAACTCCAGGGGAAGGCAGTGGGAAGCGACCCACAGATTTCAGATCTGGCCCACAGAGAAGAAGTGGGGACCTAGTCAAAGCCCTTGGTTACACAGTATTGCCCAGTAGTTTGTTCATGACCAGAGGAGTCTGTCTCCGCATTGGAGTAACTCAGCTAGATGCTCAAGATGGGCCCTTCTGCCCGTAAAGTCGATGAGCCTATGACCCACACTGTGCTGAGGCTAAACTCTCTGGTAGACCCGTCTTCAATCCACTCACAGCGACATTCATATCAAATCAATCTGATGAGGTTCAATAAGGATAAGTGCAGGGTCCTGCACTTAGGACGGAAGAACCCAATGCACAGCTACAGACTAGGGACCGAATGGCTAGGCAGCAGTTCTGCAGAAAAGGACCTAGGGGTGACAGTGGACGAGAAGCTGGATATGAGTCAGCAGTGTGCCCTTGTTGCCAAGAAGGCCAATGGCATTTTGGGATGTATAAGTAGGGGCATAGCGAGCAGATCGAGGGACGTGATCGTTCCCCTCTATTCGACATTGGTGAGGCCTCATCTGGAGTACTGTGTCCAGTTTTGGGCCCCACACTACAAGAAGGATGTGGATAAATTGGAGAGAGTCCAGCGAAGGGCAACAAAAATGATTAGGGGACTGGAACACATGACTTATGAGGAGAGGCTGAGGGAGCTGGGATTGTTTAGCCTGCAGAAGAGAAGAATGAGGGGGGATTTGATAGCTGCTTTCAACTACCTGAAAGGGGGTTCCAAAGAGGATGGCTCTAGACTGTTCTCAATGGTAGCAGATGACAGAACGAGGAGTAATGGTCTCAAGTTGCAGTGGGGGAGGTTTAGATTGGATATTAGGAAAAACTTTTTCACTAAGAGGGTGGTGAAACACTGGAATGCGTTACCTAGGGAGGTGGTAGAATCTCCTTCCTTAGAGGTTTTTAAGGTCAGGCTTGACAAAGCCCTGGCTGGGATGATTTAACTGGGAATTGGTCCTGCTTTGAGCAGGGGGTTGGACTAGATGACCTTCTGGGGTCCCTTCCAACCCTGATATTCTATGATTCTATGATTCTATGAGTGGTCCCCAAACTTTTCAGGATCACACCCCACCCCTTACCCCTGTTCTTGCCTCCCCTGCCTCCCTGGAGCCAGGGCCAGGAGTGGGGCCATGGCTCCCGGGGGGAGGGGGTTACGCGGACAGGGGAAAGGGGGCCAAAACTGGGGCCGCAGCTGGGGGCAGGGCCAGGAGCCGGCGCCAGGGCTGGGGGTGGGGCCAGAGCAGAGCTGAGAGCGGAGTGGGGCTGGGTGGCACTCCCTTCCTGCCCCTGTGGGGACTGGCCCAGGCCCCATTGCGCCCCCGCAAATGTTCCTCCATGCCCCCTTAGGAGGGCGCGCCCCACAGTTTGGAGACATCGGATATAAAACTAAAAGCCACAGACAAAACGCACTGGAGCTGACAGCAAACAGTCCAGACAACGTTATTATCGCAATCACAAGGAAACAGTCAACAGGGCCAGATCCTCTGCTGGTGTCAATCAATGTAGTATTATTGACTGCAATGGTGCTACCCCAGTTTACACCAGTCTGAACCCATCTCACAGGAGCAGTTCAGGTGTGGTCGGAAATGCGTCTGGAAGCTCACTTGGGCTCCAGGCTCTGCTGCGTCCAGCTTCCTTGAGCAGGAAACGCGAATGGCCAAGAACTCGCCCAAAGCCGTCCCTTCGCTGTAAAGGGCGCGATGGTGGAGCCCTCACACTGCTTACAGGAGACTTTGTTTTGGTACCAACTTGTACATGTCACAACCCGGTATTTGGTGGCTGACTTTAACCCAGCGCTCTGATCCCCAGCTACCTCCTGCTCTGATACACCCAAAGGCTCTTCATGAGAAAAAACTCTCCCCGGATCTGCTCCCCAGCATGGTTTACGGTATTTTCCACTGACTCGGGCCCACTGAGGTGTCCTTTGGCTGCTTGCAGCTCCCAGTACAAGTGGGATGGGCCATCTGAGCTGAGCAGGACTTAAGAGGTGAGCTCTTAGACTTCTCCAGGCTCCTCTAGTAGATTTTAGTTGCTTCAGAGAGGTTCCTTTCTGGTCAGAAGCCCATAGTGTCACTAAACGGTGGCCAGCTTGATGACCAAGAGCCTTGTCCTCCAACCAGGAGGTTGGTCTTTCTTAGCCTCAGCACCCTGCAATACTTCTCACCACGGTGTGTGGCTTCCCTTTCATATGTCAATCGCTATGGTTACTAGCTTCATGTAGCTATGCCAGAAAAACTTTAAACACCTATGGTAGAGCGAGACCCTTCTTGTTATGTTCACGGCATGTTCACACTCAGAGACATTAGGTAAAAACATAAAATACTCTTGCTGGAAGGTTGCAACATAGCATGACTTTATTTCTTAGAATCCAGAACTCTAACACACAAGATCCCAAACCAGAGAGAGACAAAGCAGGCTGCTCCCTAAAGCAGCAAGGAACAACTCACCCCTCCTTACTCTAGGCTGGCTCTGCAAGCTGCTTGCAGATGACCCAGATCTCAAGCTTCCCTACAGAGCCCTGTAGCCTTCAAGCAGGACCAGGAAACAAAGTAATACAATACAATAGCTTGTAATTTTAACATAGTTTTCGGTACACTACACTTGTCACCAGCATGTCTGTGTTCCTGGACAGGGATGATTTTCTAGACCATTGGGTATGTTTCTTCTTTGTTGGAGGACGTGGAAACCTTCCACTTCTAGAGAAACTGGTTAGTGGCTAGAAGAGCCAATGACCATTGGATGGGAACGTGACACCACAGGCCATTGTAGGTCCACAAGAACCAAAGCACCGTTCAGTTCTTGAACCCACCTTGGTGAGGTGGGAAACTCACTGATACAGCTCTTTGGTGACACTTTGATCAGAGATGGAAATCTTGCATCTAGCCTTGGCTACATTGTTCAGGACAAGACAATTCCTGTTGGTTTGCCGAAGGCTGGACAGCTCACAAGAGCGGAGAGCCATCCTGATGGCGCGTTCACTGGTGCACTCACTCGCACCAGCGCTTCAAGGAGTCCTCTTCCAATTCTCATTGACCCTGCACAGCTACACTAGAACAGAATGGGTGCCTTCATCCCCTGAAGGAGGCGTCGCCTGCATGTGGAAGGGTGCTCTTGGGGTAAAGCACTGGGCTAGACCTCAGGGGCCCTGGGTTCAATTCCTGATTCCGCCACAGAGTTTCCACCAAGTCAGTCGGCCCCAGATCCAAAGGTATTTAGGTGCCTAACTCCCAATTATTTCAATGAGAGTTAGGCACCTAGATCCCTCCTCAGTTTCCCACCTGTAAAATGGGGCTAATAAATCTTCCTTTGAAGGTCTTTGTCTATTCCACGCATCAGGGTGGAGGCAGGCCCTTGCTATATATCTGTATGCTGTGTTGTCACTGTCCCATGTGCATGAGGTTCTCCTAGTATAATGCACCTCTAGATGCTACTGGACTACATGCAATAATCCCTTATTGTTAAACGGAATGATTCTCCATTTCCCTGGTTTCACACCTCACTTGTCACTGAAAATGCCTTATTACTCCATAGCTTTTCCAAGACCGTATCAGTGATGTCTTTCCCACAATCCTCTCTCACTTTGTGTGTTCGCAGTGGCTTTTCTACATTGTAGGAGAGCGTCTCCCACTCCCCTTGGTGGGCAGAGACATATAATCCCCAGAGAGACTTGTCTAAGGTCACACAGGAGAACTGGTGGCCAAGACAGGAACTGAACCCAGATTTTGTGCATTCCAGTCCAGCTCCTTACCCATAAGCTTACCCCTGGCATAGGCTTTGCCACCCCGGTGAACTCATCATGTTATTTGAATAACTCTTCATCTTCAACAGTGCAAATCCTCATTGGCTTCTTCGGCGGGCACTGGACCCACTTCCAGCCACCCGTTATGGAAAAGCCCCATAGAACTGAATTGAGAAGGGACAAACCAGCGAACAGAACTTGAGAGCGAGGAGATCGCTGGCTGCTAAACACCGCAGGTGGAATCCTAGCCCTGTTTGAAATCAATGGCAAAAGTCCCACTGACTTCAACAGGAACCTTCATCCGCTAGGTTTGTACAGAGGTGAATTAAGATTTATTGGGGTCCTGGGCACAAAGCACATTTCGGCCTCCCACACCCCAGGGAGGGCGGCCAGATTGGCCAGGGCCCGTGGGCCCGTGTGTTAATCCGCCACTGTGCAGAGCACGTTCTTTAGCTTTGACGGGGCCCTGCTGGGGTTCATCCCTGTTCAACTCCATTGGACTTTCTGACAAGGGATGGTGAGTGATCCCAGGTTCAATCTCCTCTGCCGACAGCCCACCCAGGCGGACAGGGTCCCACGCTGCCTGTAGGCTGGATGCATTCAATAAAGCTGTAAATGCTGTAATTCCCACTGCGCTAGGCTCTGCCTTGCTCTGGCTTCTGCCGCCCAGCTAGCCGCCTCTGCAGCAGCCGCTCCTGCAATCCAGAGCTGGAAGCCAGACATTCGAAGGGGCGGTGTGATAGTTATGACCCAGTTCTGGTGGCTCGGCTGTACCTTGGTTCGGCTTTTTCCTTCGGCAGCTCACCCAGAGGTTGCAATGCAACAGCCGCCCCCGTACAGAACAGTGATGCTGGCGGCTGAAATAACAAGGACACGGCCTCCACTTCACAGCGACAGTTTGGGCTCCTTCGCACCGCGATCGTGTCATGTCCAGTGTGAGCCGCTCCTCACCAAACCGCACCCGCTCGGTCGCCAAACTGCTACCTGCCGTCACAGCGTTCCTACGGGTCATGACTGAATGATTAATAATGAAACTTGGCACTTACACCGTACGGCGCCGTTCAAGATGCTTCCCAAAAGTGGGTCAGTATTCTCATTTTACTGGGGGGGGAGGGAAACTGAGGCACACAGCGTCGAAGAGACGTGGCCACGGTCACACAGCAGGTCAGTGGCACAACTGGAAAGAGACCTCAGACCTCCTGCAGGAGTGGCAGAAGTGCTCCCAAAGTTGGGGGGGGGCACAGGTGTCTGAACTGTGGCCCCACCCTCTGTGCTGCCCCCCCCCAGACCTTGCCCCTGTACCGCTTCTTCCCTCGAGGCCCTGCTCCTTCGCTGCCTCTTCCCCCCAAGACCCTGCCCCATGCTTGCTCCTCTCTGCCCTCTCCCCGTCGCTCGTCCTTACATCTGGTAAAAGAGGCGGTCTGTTCCCCCCTTGTTCCGGCGCCCCAGCCTCCCGGCTCCCCGTGCCATGCTCTGACTGCTAAACAACGCTTGCCTCCTTTCATAGCGCGTCGGGGCAAATTCCCAGCGGGCGTAAATTGATGTGACTTCACTGACTTCTGTGCTGATTGACACCAGTTAAGGAGCTGGCCTGCGCCACTAACAAGGGTGGGGGTGGATTCTCCATCGCTGGCCATTTTTAAATCAAGACTGGACGATTTTCTGTGAGATCGGCTGTAGGAATTATTGTGGGGGCCTGTGTGACACCGGGGGTCAGACCTTGGGATCTGTGAACTCAAAATCTAGTCGCTTCCAAGCACAAGTTTATTGCTAGCGTTTCTCTGACAAGGGCGCCCTGCAATCAGGACTGGGGCTGCGGTAGCGTGGTCATTGTGGGGTTAGCTGGGTTGCCACAGTATTAGAGGATGGAGCCACGTGCCAACCCTCCCCACTGCCTGTGGGTCAGTTGTTGGGATGCCATTGACCACAGCAGCAAGGCTGAGCTCCTCAAACGGAGTCAGGCCCCAGGCTCCCCTTGAAGCTAGCGGAGGATCTGGGCCCTGGTTCCCCAGTCCTGTGAGCAAAGGGTGATTTTTGTTGTGCTGAGCGGCCCCTTTACAAACGGAGCCCTGCAGCATGCGGGGCGTTGCCCATACCCAGGAAATCACAGTCCTTGCCCCACGGAATTTAGGGCTACTACAGCCCTGAGCCTGGAACGAGCTTAGCCCAGATGGAAGCCAATTCAAGGCAAGGGCTCACAGATCTCATTCTAGGCCAAGAAGCAAGGAGTGCATATGGCAACAACAGGGGGTCGTAGAGGAGGGAGGCTGAGGGTAAGAGCAATACAAGAGTGTAGTTACATAATAATACGTGGCTTTTACCCCCTGCTTTCCATCAGCAGCTCTCCAAGTGTCATTATCCCCATTTTTCAGGTGGGGAAACTGAGGCACAGAGCTTTGCCATCACTCAGAAGGCTAGAAGCGGAGCTAGGAACGGACTGCAGCTTTCCTGGGTCCCAATCCAGTGTGCTTCCCAGTAGGCTACATTGCTGCCCTGCTGGGTAGTGCTTACTGGCCCAACTTCAGAGCCCTGGATCATTTACCATTCCCCTTCTTCATTAAAAATGAATAAACATTAGCCACGCCCCTGCCCCGCTCTAGCCCAGGTGCCACGCCTCCCCTGGCTGCTCAGGGCCAATTTTTGTGGCTTTCTAGTCACCTTTGGCAGTACTTTCCCCTCTCCCCTCTTGCTGTGCGAAAGACGGTCAAAGACCCACCCAACCCACAGGATTGGGCAGGGGAAACAAAACCACCAACTGCTGCTACATGTACAGAGTAAAGAAACAACTGAAAAAAATGCATCCCCCCATCCCCCGTCTCTTTCAGCTCTGGGCCTCTCCGGCGCTGCCGGGCACGCTGGGTGGTAACCAGAGAGGAGGGGGATATTCGATGTTGATGGAGTCCCTTTAAAAAACATGCCACACGAGGAGGAGATGCAGAGGCAAGGGCAGCGTTCGGGCTGGGAGAAAGCTGGGGAGCTGACGGAGCAGAGAGCGAGGGAGGCCGTGCTAGGTGCCTTGGGCTGCAGAGGAGCAGGACCTTGTGCCAGCCGTGGGCAAGGAGAGGCAGCTGATTCTTGATAGACCGAGGGAGTTGGTGGGGGCCTGGTTCGCAGTTACACCAAGGCCCATTTATAGTTCTCTGGCTGTGCAGAAGGAGCCTTCAAACGGCCCCCGATAACGCCCCCTGTGCAGGTGGTTTCTCAGCCCATGGGAGGGCTCTTTTCTGGCCGCGCTGCCAGTCCCTGGGTTGAGGGGGGCCTCAGGAGGTGGGGCGAGAGCATGTTGCCCTGCGGCTGTGCTGTGAGGACGGCACCGTTCAGCTGCACAAAGGACGCTGCCGTCCCACTAGAGATCTCACGATGCACTCCGGCGGGCGGGGTCCACCCCCAGTGCTCTGCCAGCAGGGAGAGGATTGGTTCTGCCTCTTCGCTCCCCGCAGTGGAGTCTGCTGCAGTTGAGGGGCTGATGCCACCATGGGGGTCGCCGGGGGCCTGCCCTGCCCTGATGTCAGGAAACCCAGGTGGGGAGAGTTGGACGGGGCAGATTCTCACCAGACAATCACACCGGAGCTGTTTCCGTATGGGGCCTGGAACCTTCTCTCCCCCCATCTGCCCAGCCTGTGGTACATATCTTAATGTCAGGGCTGAAAGGGGGTGCAGGGCTCTGGAGACTGGTCATGGTACCTCCAGGACTGTGAGTCTTCACCATTTCCAGACTGTGGCCTCCTTTTCCTTACTGGGACCCCCACCCTGCTGCTCCCTTCCATCTAGCCCGGCCCTCCTCCGAGTTCATGCCCCCCGGGGTGCGAGCCCTGCTCTAGGGCATTGGGTCCAGCCCAGCCCTGGCGAGGTTGTTCCCATGTGACCGGCTGTGCCAGAGCCGTTATTAAACGAGTGGGTGGGTCTCCATCCAGGCCCAAAGGCCTGATCCAAAGGCGGGTGCCCACCGGATCAGTCCTGGCCTGAGCAGGTACTCACAGCTCCAGCCCATGCTCACCGGAGCACTGCAGCAGCCTTGGGATGGGTCTGGCTTGGGGTCGGAGCTTTGCTCTAGAAAGGGGTCCCTCCGTCACAGCGGCTGTGTCTGTGTCTAGGGCTTTATTCTCCAGGGCTGTTAACCTGGTGGAGTTCACCAAGACTCGCTGCATCTGCCCCCGCTCTGGTCCCACGCTGCCGCCCCAGCTCAGCGACTGGGGGATTGCTCTCCCCCGGCATTCATCAGCTCACTCATCTTTTGCATCATCCAGGGCCTGCAGCTGATGTCAGCTCTCTAGCTCAGCTTGGGTTTCTCTGCACTCTGTTTCCCAGAGCGTAGGGCCTGTCTTTTCCCTTTGCCTCTGGCTGATGCCGTCCTATTGCACGGCAGTGTTTTTTACCCTGGCTGGCTCGGCAATGGGGCGCCTCCCTTGCCACAGCTGAGAGGGAAAATAGCTTTAGGAAGACTGTGGAGGAAACATTTCCCTTGGGTGGAGGAGGGGCAGGCTCGGTGCCCAGCGGCTCCCTGAGGCTGGTCTCTCTCCTTTATACAGAAAGGTACAGTCTTTGGGCAAGTGAAATAGATGGAAACGCAGCCTTAAAGGGACAGTGTCAGGTGAAAAATGAATGTCTTTTACAAACCCCAACTCCCTAGCCTGTGTCACTAACACCCTCGGGCTAGCCCTGCGTAAAGGGTTGGAGGGATCTGATCTGATTGTCACTGTTTTTTGCTGCAGCTTAACTCTGAGTGTCAGCCAGTTTGGGATCCAGTGAAGAGACTGGTCAGTTTCCCTTTTCTGAGGGGTTACCTTCCCTTTCCTTCCTAGTCAGTTTCACCTGCCAGTTCACTCCCATTGGCAGGAGGCTGCAAGCAGAAAATGCAGGGGAAAGTTATTCCTTACGAGGGCCAGAGCCTGCTTCCAGTGACATCAATGGGACAACAGAAGGCCTGGTATATGGAGCCTGAGATCTCTAGTTCCACCGAAGGCAAGCCCACCACCTCCCCCGGCAGTACGCGCCATGGCCAAACTGGCCCGGGAGTTGTTACAGGGCCACGCTGCACCCCACTAGAAGGGTTACACAAGTTCTGCTATCGAGGCCCAACTGCATCGGATAACTTATCGCTGGTTGACGAGCTTAATTCTTGCATTGGAAGGGCAGCTACCACATTCGGCCAACTGACCAAGTGTGAGTGGGATAACAGGATGAATGCCGCGATACGGGTCTACCAGACGTGCATTTTGAGCTCACAGCTCTATGGTGGCGACAGCTGATCCATCTATGGCACCATGACAGATGGCGAATCATAGAATCATAGGACTGGAAGGGGTCATCTAGTCCAGTCCCCTGCACTCCTGGCAGGACTAAGTATTATCTAGACCAGGCCCGTGAGCCAGATCTGGCCCATCTAACATTTCTGTCCAGCCTCCTCTGCCCCCTTGCGATCTCCGAGTCCAGGTCACTAAAAGTCCCGTGGTGCAGCAGGGCTCAGGGAGGCTGCCTGCCCGCTGTGGCCCCATGCCACTCCCGGAAGTGGCCGGCCCTGGTGGGGGGGAAGGCAGGTCTGTGCACTGCCCCCGCCCCCAGCACATCCTCACAGCTCCCATTGGCCGGAAACCAGCCCATGGGAGCTGCAGGGGCTGTGCTTGCGGGTGCGGGCAGCTCACGGAGATCCACTGCCCCCTGTCCCCCCAGGGGGCACGCAGAGACATGCCAGCAGCAGCCAGCCACAGCCACTTCCAGGAGTGATGTGGGGCCACGGCATGCAGGCAGCCTGCCTGAGCCCTGCTGCACTGCCGGCCTGGAGCCGCCTGTGGTAAGCACCTCCCAGCCAGAGCCTGTACCTTGCACCCCCTCCTGCACCCCAACCCCCTGCCCCAGGTCAGAACCCCTCTTGCACACAAACTCCCTCCCAGAGCGCACACCCCTCACTCTCTCCTGCACCCCAACACTTGGCACCAGCCCAGAGCCCCCTCCTGCACCCAAACTCCCTCCCACCCCCTCCATTAACATAGTAGAAATGTGCGGCCTGTGACGACTTACCAAAATTCGTGGAGTGACCCCCCTGCAAAAATTATTGCCCACCCCTGATCTAGACCATCCCTGACAGATGTTTGTCCAACCTGCTCTTAAAAATTTCCAATGAGGGAGATTCCACCACCTCCCTGGGCAATTTATTCCAGTGCTTAACCACCCTGACAGGAAGTTTTTCCTGATGTCCAACCTAAACCGCCCTTGCTGCAATTTAAGCCCATTGCTCTTGTCCTCTCCTCAGAGGTTAAGAACAACAATTCTTCTCCCTCCTCCTTGTAACAACTTTTTATGTACTTGAAAACTGTTATCATGTCCCCCTCAGTCGTCTCTTCTCCAGACTAAACAAATCCAATTTTTTCAATCTTCCCTCATAGGTCATGTTTTCTAGACCTCTAATTATTTTAGTTGCTCTTCACTGGAGTTTCTCCAATTTGTCCACAACATTCCTGAAATGTGGCACCCAGAACTGGACACAATACTCCAGTTGAGGCCTAATCAGCGCGGAGTAGACTGGAAGAATTCCTTCTTGTGTCTTGTTTACAACACTCCTGCTAATACATCCCAGAATGATGTTTGGTTTTTTTGCAACAGTGTTACACTGTTGACTCATATTTAGCTTGTGATCCACTATTACCCCCAGATCTCTTTCGGCAGTTCTCCTTCCTAGGCAGTCATTTCCCAATTTGTATGTGTGCAACTGATTGTTCCTTCCTAAATGGAGTACTTTGCATTTGTCCTTATTGAATTTCATCCTTTTTACTTCAGACCATTTCTCCAGCTTGTCCAGATCTTTTTGAATTTTAATCCTATTCTCCAAAGCACTGCAACCCCTCCCAGCTTGGTATCGTCCGCAAACTTTATAAGTGTACTCTCTGTGCCATTATCTCAATCATTGATGAAGATATTAAACAAAATTGGACCCAGAACCGATCCCTGCGGGACCCCACTCGTTATGTCCTTCCAGCATGACTGTGAACCACTGATAACTACTCTCTGGGAACAGTTTTCCAACCAGTTATGCACCAACCTTATAGTAGCTCCATCTAGGTTGTATTTCCCTAGTTTGTTTATGAGAAGGTCATGAGAGAGAGTATCAAAAGCTTTACTAAAGGCAAAATATACCACATCTACTGCTTCCCCCCATCCACAAGGCTTCAAAGAAAGCTATCAAGTTGGTTTGACACGATTTGTTCTTGACAAATCCATACTGACTTTACTTATCACCTCATTACCTTCTAGGTGTTTGCAAATTGATTCCTTAATTATTTGCTCCATTATCTTTCTGGGTACAGAAGTTAAGCTGACTGGTCTGTAATTCCCTGGGTTGTCCTTATTTCCCTAGTTATAAATGGGCACTATATTTGCCCTTTTCCAGTCCTCTGGAGTCTCTTCCATCTTCCATGACTTTTCAAAGATAATCGCTAATGGCTCAGATATCTCCTCAGTCAGCTCCGTGAGGATATCTTCCATACCCCTTGTCTTCACTTTATTCTAAATATCAAGTGGGAAGACAAAGTTCTTGAGACAACAGAATTGCTTATTCACTATTCTCCAAAACTGAGGTCACCATTGGCTCAGTTGTCGGCATTGGACGGAGGGTGGCTACATTCCAAAGCATCTCCTGTATGGAGACCTTATGGGTGCTCCAAGGCCACTGGGTGAGGTTCAAGGCTATTTGCAAGAGGTATCTGAAAACTGTCAGCATCAGCACAGCAAGCTGGGAAGAGGCATCTGGCAATGGGCCACAATGGAGGGAATCCAAGAGGCTGAAGAGAGGTGGTTGAGAAAGGGAAGTGAAGGGGAAAGCGCAGCAGCCCTCAAGCACCGGTGCTGTGCTGGTTTCATCTTCTGACCCTGCGCCGTCCTCCTGCACCATTGGAAGCAAGGACGGCTGCTCAAGAATTGGACGTTTTAGCCACTCGTGGTGCTGCCGCGTGACCCACAGTAACTGACCCACTTTGACGCTTACCCCATGGTCTATCAAGATGGACGGTTGCCATCTAATGACATGCACCCAATGTGAAACGTGCATCTGAGCCTGCAAATCAGATTAGAACATATTTGAAGTACCCGGCTCCCATCAGTTAAGAGCAGCTTGCTGTAGTGGGAGTCCATGGGGCCTTGACTAGGGTGCAGTGGTGTTAGAGTAGCACCCACAGCCCTCCAATGAGAGAGGGGCCCCATGGTGCTAGGCGCTGCACATTCTCGTAGTAAGAGACCGTTCCTGCTGCAACGAGCTTACAGTCTGAACAGATGAGCCAGACAAAGGAAGTAGCATCCCTATTTACAGATGGGCAGCAGAGGCCCAGAGAGAGTAAGGGCTTGTCTACACAGTGCCATAGTCCGCATCGAGGCAGCGTAAATTCTAGTGCGCACCAACCGGCCCATGTGGACCCTGCTGGTGGGCACTAAAAGTCCCTAGTTCCACATTAACATGCACTAGGGACCTTTTAATGCACACCAGTGGGATTCACATGGGCCCCAGTTAATGCAATACACTAGTGCACCCTAGAATTCATGTCCCTCTGATGTGAACTAAGGTACCACAGGGACCAGACCTTAGGCCCAGATCCCCACAGGTATTCAGGCTTCTAAGGGACTTGCCCAAGGCCCACCAGAGTTGGGATTTGAACCTAGTTCTCCAGAGAGCCCGGCTCTTCCATCCCCACAATAATCACCTGCCTCTTCTTTAGCACTTGCCAACAGGAGTTCTCCAAGGAGGGCAATATCATCAGCTCCGTTTTACAGCTGGGAAAACAAGACCAGTGCAGTTGCGCAGTTAATGAACCGTATTTTGTGTGCATTAACGTGGCCCCATTGTTCGACCTTCCGGCCCACACGGTTTCCCATAATCTCTACCCTGTGGCCCAAGCCAAGCCTGTTACTTCTCATTTCGCCTCCTCTCATGGGGATACCTGGTCCCGTCCCCCTTCATAACATCCTTCCACAGCTCGTTAGCCTCTTGGGTGTCTCCTCCCCACACTGCATCAGGTTTGCCTCCAGAGCCGTAGGTTCAGCTCCTCCTCTTAGCCCTTCCTCCTGGGGAGGCTGAGCGAGGTGAGTGTCCTTCAAGCCCTGAAATCCACGTGGCCTAGGGAGTGTAAGCATTCTTCAAATTAAACCTGAAACCTCTGGGTTCTGTGTATTCTGCACAGCCATGAAAGTCTCCATCACAGCCGATGAAAGACCAGCCGTTGGCCCTGGTGTAGCTGACTAAAGTGTCTGACGCTGACCGGTCTGCTCTTGAGCTATGCTGTGCAGACAATCGCATTTCACTGGTGTGACATATATACACATACACACGTGCAGTTTGTTGGACAGATGGACTCAGGCAGAAGCCTCAGATCTGAGGTCCTTTTTGGAGTGAATCCTAGATCTGAAGCTGGCTTTGGCTCTGGGTCCGGTGAGGGGGCTCAGTTTCTTGCCAGCTCGGCTGATTTTGCAGACTGAATCACCGGGCCCAAAACCTGCTAGATCAGCTGCTGAAACTGAACCTGTCCCTCATCACAGATCTAGAAGCCTGCGTCACCCCCCTGAGCCAGATCCTGATGTCAGCCCTGCCTTTGTGGCCCCTCCTGGAAGGTGTGGCCTGTGCCCTGAGAAGCAACGCGTATCCTTGCTTAGCTCCCACTGATTTCGTTGGGCCCTGGCAGAGATGCTCCTGTACTGCTCGGTCTCGTCCGGGAGATCTCTGCGGTTGGTTCTCAGTTTAAGCAGGAGCAGGCCAGGATCTGAACAGGAGTGGGAAATGTAACGATTCTCTTAACATAGCCCGGTTCCTGCGCATGGGCCACTTAGAATCATAGACTATCAGGGCTGGAAGGGACCTCAGGGGGTCATCTAGTCCAACCCCCTGCTCAAAGCAGGACCAACCCCAATTAAATCATCCCAGCCAGGGCTTTGTCAAGCCAGGCCTTAAAAACCTCTAAGGAAGGAGAGTCCACCACCTCCCTAGGGAACCCATTCCAGTGCTTCACCATCCTCCTAGTGAAAAAGTTTTTCCTAATATCCAACCTAGACCTCCCCCACTGCAACTTGAGACTATTACTCCTTGTTCTCTGGTTTATGTTCCACGAGGCATTTCCATTTCTTTCTCCCATCCGAATCTGGCTTCTGTTGAAGTGATTGGCCAAATCCCATGGACAGTGGGTGGGTGCAGCATCAGACCCTGGGTCTAGCCTGCCCTTTGCTTGGGTTGTTCCCTGGGGCGCTGTGTGTACCCATCTCCAGGGCAGCCTCACGGTAATAATGCTGGTTCATAACAATGGAGGCCAGGGTGATGAGTCAGCAGCTGCAGCCAGTGGGGGATGATGTTCATAACAAGGAAGCAAATCAGTTAAAGTACGCAGGAAAGGAAAGAGAAACTACCCAGCCTGGGGTTCACCCGGGCCCTATGATCCTTTCCAAAGGCACCTTCCCCTCGCCCTCCCCACTCCTAAACCCTTTGATCACTGGGGTCTGGATAGTGCCCATGCCCAGATAATCAATGTAGGGCGTAACTCCCCCCTCCCGCCCAACCTGGAGTCTCGTGGTTTGTGCTACATGCCCGGCGTGCAGGATTTGTAATGATCGGTTTGGCACCCACAAGCTGAGGGGGGCTCCACGTGTGATTAGAAGTGGATTCCTTCCTCGGCGGGCGGGACTGGGGGCACCGGGGGCTGTGTTATCGGGGCGAGAGAAGCCCAGCGTGGCATTTTCTGCCCTATATGGCAGCACAAGCCCTTCTCATTTATTTATAGATCAGCCTCCAGCTGCGCGCTTGAGCATTCTTGAGTGCTTGGGCGGCTGGGGCACTCACCACCTCGCCCAGGGCTGGAGACTGCCACCTCCCCGCCGTGGCAAGTCTCCGATCCCCTGGGGCCTGCTGGATGCTTGGCATTTTCCACCTCCCTGGGAGGCCCTTATCAGTTCGCCCGAGTGCCACCAGCCCCTGCTGTCGTGGGAGCGGCTCCGAGCGGGGGGAGCGGCTGGGATCAGTGGAGGCGTCAGGGCTGAGCGCCTGGAGTGCTTCCCAAAGCACCTGCTGGCTACGAACGGGGACGTGCTCCACTGATTGATAGACAGGGATGGACCCCGGGGTTGTGCTGGGCAATGCAGAGCCCTGGCTGCCAGCTCCCCCACCAGCCCTGCACCCGGCCCCGAGGACGCAGGGAGCGCGCAGCCTTTCAGCGCTAGGCTGCTGGGTCAAACCTACCTGCGTCCCCCTCGGTCCTGGGGCTGGCAAACGGGTGTCGGGGGCAGCCACTCTGCCCGTCCCATATTGCCCAGTAGGGAGGGGCTCTGGCGAGGTTGAGAACCGCTGCTCTACCTATTGGTACCAGGCCCGGCCCCTTAGCCTCCGAGCCCCGGCCCCCGCAGCGCATGGCGGGAGCTGCTGTCTGACAGCAGCTTGGTGGCCCTTGTGGACCATGCGTCTGGTGGCTGTCAGTCCAGTGCCTGTTGCACGGGTGGCTACATCACAACCCTTCCCCCCGGCCCCCAGTCGCCTTCCTTGCTGGCTGCCTCCACAGAGAGGCCCTGCCGGGCTAGCGGAGCTCCCCCTTTAGCTCAAGGGGCTGGGCCCCGAGCTTTGGGAGCACAGGGACAGGAGTTCAAGCCCTGGTGCCGCCACGAAGCCCTCGCTGGCCCTGGACTGCTTAGGGGCCTTGCACGACCTGCCTGTGGGGGTGGTGAATTTTGACAGGCCGACCCCAGTCCGAGGCGTCCATCGCAGCCGGGAGTGGGCGTGTAACGCGAGCAGGGAAAAGAAACAACAGGCCCTTCCCAGTGTCAACCCAGCCTGTAACCATAGAAACCTTCCTTTCCTGGTCTCCATGGCGACAGCAAGTGAAATCAGGCTTCCAACAGGCCGATTACATAGCAACGAGGGGAAGATGGGAAATCTTTATGATTTTCTCCCCCGCCCCCCGCCCTTCCTCCCATCAAAAGGGGCTCTGGGGGGGGCGGGGGGTGGAGGTCCGAACCATGTGGCTGGCACCAGGGGACACGCACACGTGTAGGTCAGGCGTGTCCTCTGGAGCCCACAGGAGGCTGTTGCACCAGCCGGGGGTTTCCCCACCACTTGGAAACCAGCTGGTCTGTCTCAGGGGTGCCTGTCCCAGCACCTGTCAACCGCTCCCGCTCTGCAAAGGGCCAGGGCGAGGCTGGGGGTAGCCCCTGTGCACAGTTACGCTCTGTCTCGGGTCCCGTCCCTCGCCCGGCCCAAAGCTCAGCAGAGGGGAGGCAAATGGGCTGGATTTCTCCTCTGCAGCCTGGAAAGGAAAGGCCCCCGGCGCTGTCCAGCCTGGGAGCTTTCCCTGGGCCGTGTGAGGTCACGACTGCTCCAGCCGCGTGGGTTCCGGTCCCTCCCCAGCATGGCTCCCTGCTGAGGACTGTGCTTTTGGG
Organism: Lepidochelys olivacea; assembly: GCF_965140295.1. Taxonomy (NCBI): domain Eukaryota; kingdom Metazoa; phylum Chordata; order Testudines; family Cheloniidae; genus Lepidochelys; species Lepidochelys olivacea. The sequence goes on along the minus strand of NC_140412.1, from coordinate 266,928,232 downwards.
GTCCCTGGCTATGACCTGGCTCGTGGTGACTAGCAGACTGAGCACGGGACTGGGAGCCAGGAGGTCCTGGTGTCGAATGCCAGCTCTGAGAGCGAGCCCCATGTGGCTATGGCAAGTCACCTCACTGCTCTGCGACTCGGTTTCCCTGTCTGCGTGCTGGGCATCCTGACCCAGTTGGGGCTCACGAGGGGGGAGGTAAGCCTTCCCCCAGACAAGCCCTCTGAAGATAGCAAGCACTAGGTAAGTTAGAGGGTGCACTCTTTGGGGAGCCATCCACATCCCAACAGGGCCCCTCACTCCCCCAGCCAATTCCCCACCAAGCTGGCCCCTTGCCCTCCTCACTCCAGCTAGACCCTCTCAGATGGGCCACTTGCCCCCGAACTCCAGACAGCTCCCTCCCCAGCAGGGCCCCTGACCCCCCAGCTCCAGCCAGCCCCCCCCCCAGCTGGGTCCCTGGCCCTCCCAACTCCAGCCAGCCCCTCCCAAGTTGGGCCCCTGGCCCCCCAACTCCAACCAGCCTGCTCCCAGCCGGGCCCCTGACACCCCAACTCCAGCCACCACCCCCTGCTGGGCCCCTGCCCCCCCCCAACTCCAGGCAGCCCCACAGCTTGGCCTCTATTTGCACGGAAAAAGTTGGATGCCACAGAGCTCAGCCATCCTATCTACACATGAGGACCCTGAGGAACCTGACTCACCTCAGCTCAGTCAGTCCAGTGTGGACATAGAGAGGAGGAGAGTGGCTCGAGCCAGAGCTTGGAGATATGCTCATTTACGCCAGCTGAGCATCTGGCCGGGTGCATTAGAAATTAAGATGCAGCAAAGGCCTGTGGATTATCCCGTTGCACAAGAACAAGAGGGCATGTGACTAAATTCATCTTGTGTCATGGAAAGGGCTTTGTCTCTCTGTGTTCTTCTGTGGAACTCACTGCAAGTTACTGAGGCAAGTGAGGAGTCTAAGATCCCACAGAAGCCCCCAGCTCAGGATTGCAACCCAGCTGTCTCAGAGCTGGGGCCCCATCTCGCCCTCATTTATTTTCCAGTTGACTAGGTTTGTAGAATTGTCTGTGTCCCCATCCCCAAGAGCCTCATGGGGCCCCCCCAACCTTTCTCATTATGCCATCCCGTGCCTCGGTTTCCCCATCTGCAATCTGACTACACTGAAGGCTAGGCCTGGTCTAGATCCCCCAGGCACCACATGGCTGGCCTCTTTGCATACAGAGAGTGGCTGTTTATTCATCGCTGTCCCAGATCCTATAGCCAGGTTTAATCCACGGCTGGGCATCTTTGCCCCATCATTACTACGGGGATATACAGAAAGTGGCCACCGAAAAATGTCTTCCATGCACAGAGCGGCCCCGTGGGCGCACTCAGTCCCATCTACTGAGTGTTGGGCAGAGATATATGGTGGGTCTCCTGTGGGGGGTCTCTGGCCCCCTCATCTGCTGTAGCCCTCGGGATCATTGCAGGTGCACCATGGCTGAAGCATACACAGCTGGCCCTCGGGACTAGCGCTGGTGAGTGGCAGCATGCACTCCCCAACTGGTTTCAGTGCTGTGCATCTCCTCCCATGGTAACCCGGCCACCCAGCCCTTGTGGCTCCCTGCTGGCTACGGCTCGTCCCCCTGAGCAGCCATAGTCACCCTGCTGCCCCCTCCCTGCTCAGCAGATTTGCCTCACCCTGCAGAGCCGCCCAGCTAGGTGACAGGGGGCCAGACTCTGTTCTGGCTCAGGCATCATCCACAGGGCATTCGAGCGAACATAAGGACGGCCGGAGTGGGTCAGACCTACGGTCCACCTAGCCCAGCATCCTGTCTTCCGACAGTGGCCAATGCCATCTGCTTCAGAGGGAACGAACTGAACAGGGCAATTATTGAGTGGTCCATTCCCTGTTGTCCCAGCCCAGCTTCTGGCAGTGGGAGGGAGGGCCAGCTGCACGGCTGAGTAGCTTCCTCAGTCATCCCCTTATGCTGAAAGCAAGGGGCAGAATCACAAGACAATGGGGCTGAACAGGTGTGACAGGGGGTGGAATTGATGCTGCAGAATTTTTTTACTGCCAGCCACGAGACAGGCTGAGCCCAGCTCGAGCCTCCAGGACTGGCCCAGTTTTTCCTTTGGAAGTGCCTGGCTTTTTGGAGGGGTTGTCAGAGAAGAACAGCATGTGAACCGCCTCTGGGGAAGGGCTGCATCGAAAGCCTTAATAAACAGGAGCTACGTGTTTCCCCTTGTGCACTCTCTCGTGAAAGGTGAGCTGGACAGGAAGAGACGCAGGTCTGGGCCCTTGATAGTGTCTTTAGGATACAGACAGGTGACACGAAAGGGTTGGTTTTTAACTGAATTTCTGCCTCCCGCCCTCTTTCAAAGACAATTTGTGCTGGGAATGAGCAGCCACCAGCTCCCTGCTCCTTCTAGCAGGGCTTTCATTTGAGAAAGAGCAGGGCCAGCTGCTACGAACGCAAGCGGGAGACTCAGTTGCAAGGAAAGGGGGCAACTTTACCAGGCACGTGGCTCCACTGCACTTGGCTGGCTGCCTCCTCTGTGTAAGCGTTGGCAGGGAGCACAGATGGCGAGTCTATTTTACACCATTGTATCCAGTTAAGGATCGAGGCTCCTGACTCCCACTGGGGCTAGCGGCCTCGGTCATTTTTGAAGTGCTGTGAATTGTACCGACGCTGGAACTGCAGGAAACAGAGCTCTGTTGTCCAGCACTCGCCTGCTTCTCTGGAGTGAGGCTGGCGGGACCCAAAGCTCCAGCCATCGTTCTTAGGCCCTTTCACAACACCCCTCTTAACAGGGCCCCTGCAATGCAGGATTGGCGCCAAATAGCCGCAGGGTGTTGTCGCTTCCATGCCAGACCTGCAGCATCCAGGCCAGTGCCACTTAGTAGCACAGGCTGTTGGACCCTCCTCTGTGACTCCTAGCTGAGCAATTAGGGTATTTCTGTTTGTAACGGGCTCTTGTGAGAAGGGTCCCTGAAGAGGGATGGGGCCGAGGCCTGGGTGGTGGGCACAGAGTGGAATTGGATGGTGGGGAGCGCCATGGATGATGATCTTTAGCACTCCAGTGGAACGCAGTGACCGGATCGGCGGTGGTTCCCATTTGCTGGTGTTGTGTAGGTGCGATTGTGCATTGGGGAAGAAGGCTAGCACCCTCTGCTGTATCTTGGCCTGGTGTTCACCTCCCATGCTGTGGTATTTGGGGGGCAAAAGGGTCAATGACTTGTTTGCTTGTTTTAATTTCAAAAAGCCCCATTTCCTGTGGGCTTTCAAAAGAAACCCAGGGTGAGATTTCTACTGAGCAGAGGGGTCATTTACAAGTGGGAAGTTCTGGGCCAAATCTAACTGGACCAACGTCCCTTTAATTGATCTCAGCGGGTGTCAATTCCCCCTGAGCTCAGCAGGCTGGCCTGAAGCCTAGACCCACAGAGACCCATATAAGCCTATAGGGAAATGGGTGGCCAGTCTGGTTTGAATTGCTAGGTAGATTCCTTGTCTGGGCTCACCCCTTCCTTAGCTGCAATTGTGCCTGGATCCCTGTGTTCAAACACTCGCTCATTCTAGTGTCTCTCGTCTCTTCCCTTCAGCGTTCTTAAATGAGGTCACCCCTTAGCGAGCCAGCCAGCCTGGAGCAGCGCTGCAGCTCCCCATGTCCCTGAATCACGCTAGCCCCTTGGGGCCTGCTGTGCCCATCTCCTCCCTGTGGTTTCTCCATCTTTCCGCTTATTGCCTCAGAGCAACCCCCCACCCCCTGCTTGCTGCCCTACCCCCCAAACAAGAGGCCCCGCTACTCCCCCAGTAGCTACCAGGGTGCTATGGCAGGCTAAGCACTTTCCTTCTGGAATGCAGCGCTGGGGGGCACCGGCCTTTAACGGTCTCTCCTCGTTGAATCCACTTTCCAACCCCGGGGCAGGCACATCCCAACAGCCTCGCTGCCTGAGGCATTTTGGAGGAAGCCTGGAGGGGTAGACTGCTGGGGACAGCCCTGCACTGACCCCTGAGGGAGGGACATCACCCACCTCCAAAGCCCAGGCTGCCACCACCACACCAGTTTGTGCATCACTCCTCAGCCCCGCTGCCTCCACATTAGCAGCTTTTGGACCACGTTTGTGCATCCGCACCTACCATGTGGCGTATCTGTGGGATACCTGTGTGGGATACTCTGTGGTGCCCCAGAGTGCCTCAGCAGGGGATGTAGTGTGTGACTGACAGACAGACAGAGCAATGCACACAGCAGAGAGCCGGAAGCCAGGAGGCCCCGTGTCCACTGCGAATTACAATGTGTTGGACTGGTCTCAGAGAGACATCCATGGGGCAGCCCGGCACAGCGGCAGGCATGGAGCACGGTCTGCAGCTGGGGTTACTATCAGCAATGCTGCGACTGGACACGAAGGATGTTTAGAGCCATCCAGGCCACTAACTGGCTCCCAACTCACGGTAGTGGGGTCAGATGGCTATAGCGATTCAAAGGGTGAAATGCTCAGACAGAACCTATTAGCTCGTCCAAGTCCAGACAGACAACTCCCTCTCGGCTCAGCTGATCTGAGCACATTGGAAAGGTTTCCAACCCAGGCCTCCACGGAGCCCAGGGTCCCTGCAAACTCTCCCCTGTCACTGCGGCCTGTTAAACTGGGCTCCTCTCATGGCACGGACAGCTCCCCAGGGATACGAGGCGGTTCCTGCTGCAGGCTGGCAGTGGGATATTGGTGCGGAGCTCTGCATTCAGCACCGAGGCCCCTTTGCGAAAGCATGGGGGTTTATTGTGCTCCAGGCACACAGGAGCAAATGTGCACCCTGCACTCGGTGCTGATCCGACCCAAAACCAACACGGCAGCAAGGAAAGGATCCTGGATCTGAACGCAGGGGAGGGGGGATAGAGATGTGCTGCTGGGCAGTCAGCTGGAAAGTGACAGCAATGGGCAGTGATGCTCAGCAGCCCACAGGAAGCATGCTAGGTTATATAAGCCCTTACAAAGAGAGCAGCTGGTTTGGTATTTCTTGGGAGCATGAGGATTCAGAAGAGCCGGCAGCTCAGGACACAATCCACAGCAACTCTAATGCGTGACACTGGGGAGAAACCACCACCCTGGCTGCTGCTCCATACCTCCTACACTAAAGTGTAACCCCTTTTCCCCCCTCACAATCACACACAACTCCACTGGCTCCCTGGTTCATTTTCAGATCCAGCTCAGATTTATTGTTACACATATCCCCCAAGGCTCCTGGGAGCACAGGATTTGGCCAGGGCACTGTGGGCCACAGCTCTCATCTGGTGGAAAGGGCCAGGGGATCTGAGTGACCACCTGAGCTTGGTTTTGCACTTAATCCACAAGATAGAACCTGCCTCTGGATTCAACTCAGAGGGATGAATGCCACATGTGTCGGGCTACTGCTGGAAACAGGCAAGGATCCTCCTTAGAGGTCTGATCTCCCACTAATAACGAGCCCAGACCCTGCTCAGTGCATGAGATCTGCCAGCCCATGGTACACATTCCTGCAGGCGTTATCAAAGGCGCACTGATTCTTCTGAGGCACACTGGTTCAGCGAAAGCTACTGACCCTCAGATTGATGAGAAGAGCACCTCTCTCACCTTTGGTGGACTGGGTTAGGCCATGCGGACGCCGAGTGTAGATAGCTCTATCCCCGCCGCAATGCTCACAAACACATGGCTGCTGCTGCTGTGGTAGGTAGAGACCTTGTCCCAGCTGTGTTAAGATGACCCAAGTCAGCCTGATACCACAGTCTTGGCTGAAAAAGAGATTCCAGGGAGAGAAAATACCACCTGGAAGCCCACCCTGCTCAGTTCATGATCTTCAGGGCCTTCCCCTGCTTGTGAGCGGGAGGAGGAGAGCACTGGTTAGCAACTAGAGCAGCTAATGGGCTAGGAATCCTGGGTTCTAATCCTAGCTCCTGCCCATGACTTGCTGTGACCCATGGCAAGTCACTTCACTGCTCTGCAGTTTACCTCAGAGAGATGAGGCTCAGTTAATGTACATAAAGCTGTGAGATTGTCACATGAAAAGTGCCATAGAGCTGTCGGGCTCCAATCCAGCTAGGGGCTTCTAGGTCTCCTTGTAATATACTCAGTGTCTGGGATAAGCCACTAACAGCAGCCCAGGAGGTAAATTCACTTCTTCTGAGAGCCTGCGTAGGACCTCATGTTCCCTCCCCTTCCCCCAAACCCTCCCGCACTGGAGAGAAGCAAGGGAGAAAGCCCAGCTGGGCTACCAGTGGAACTGCTCTCAGGCCACAAGCAGCTTCTGCTTCCATTCTGCACCGTCGCCCGACAGCGCTGAGAGGGCAGATAGTTCCGGGCAGCCTCCTCCAGCCAGCCGAAGAGGAACAAACAAACAAGCTTCCAGGCAGAAGGTAAAGAGAGGAGCTCTTCAGTGTCCACAAGCCCCTCCCCCTGGCCTCTGCTGACACCAGCCCCGTTCACCTCCTCCTGCCAGGGACGAGCACCCACACCAGCCTTGGTGAGCACACTGCATGCACGGGGAGCAACCCGAGGGCTAGCCGGGCATGCAGGCTGTTACATGGGCCCCCCTCACTGGTGAATGTGCAGTGGGGCAGCGGTGCCCCATGCAAGTTGGCCTGTACAAGAGGGAATTTATTCCAATACATATTTATATACACAACGCTACCCACACCTCTGCCTTCCTCCTCCCCACTCCCGGGGAGCACAAGGCCCGTTCACAGCAGCTGCACTCCAGTCGATTGAGGCAATCCTCTCTCTGTCTCACGCTGGATGCAAAGACTAGAGTCCGTCCGTCGTCAGGTTCGGGGTTCATTTAGCCATCTCTGCCCCCACGGCTTTGTTCATTTTGTCCTTGAGGTAGGCTTCCTTCTGCCACTCCGATTTCAGCTCCAGAAACTCATAGTAGGGAACCTGCAGCAGAAGAGGGCAGGGAGCGGGGTCAGGACTGACAATGGGGCGGCCATGCTGATCTCTCTTGGGGCTGGGCAGTGCTGCGGAGCCAGCTTGCTTGGCCCCGGTGGAGAGAGGCAGGAGTGATCAGCAATCAGCCAGGTGATATTGACCAGCCCCCAAAAGAGAGGTGGTCCCTGCGGTGAGGTGTCTAAGGGATCACAGCCCCAAGCCTGCCGGGGACGCAGAGCGACCCTTTGGACAACACTTCCATCATGCCCAATCCCACTGGCATGAGACTGCCTGGCTCTCCTCCAGGAGCGTGGTATTAGCACAGACCACGGGGGCGGGGGGGTGCGTGTGTGCGTGCGTGCTACAGGAGGCAGCCTCAGCTTGAAAACAGATTCCCTCTCCCTAGCTGCCTCAAAAACCACGTGGAGCAAAGATACAGCCCTTGAGAGTCTCAGCATGAGACTCCAGCAGAACCTAACCTGCCTGGAGAGGCAGTTACAATCAGCCGGCGTCTCCAGCCCACTCCAGGGAGGGAGAGCTCTCTGGCCACCTCGCTGCAAAATGCCCGATGGGACCCAGCTTGTGTGTGGCTGGCCTGGGCTAACAGTGGACAGTATCTAGAGCACTCAGCACCCTGCAGCTCTGCAAAATCTCTGATCCCAAAAGCAGTCATGCAACTAGACAGTGCATGGAGGACTAGTGACCCCACATCTCACCCCTCCAAGGGGTGGCAGCCGCACCAGCTAAAGTCATGCCCCGTGACTGCAACACAGTTAGCTCAGCACATGCTTTTAAAAATGCTTAGAAATAAATAAGGGTAGTTGTGGACGGAGACGCTGGAACCCTGGTGCATATGCGGAGCCGCTCTGCGCCAGCCAGCAGGGAGCAGCCTGCAGGCAGTCCTTGGCCCTTCTGCACCGAGGGAGCTGCTGTCGCGGGGAGTTTCTACAACGCAGACGTGGGTTTGCTCGGAAAGGGGCTCAGACACCCAATCTCCTTTCATGCAGGCCACCACACAGCCGTCACAGCTGCCATGTGACGCAGTCCTCCGCCATTCTGGCAGCTGAAGGAACATTTCCTTATTTCAAAGCAAGATCAGTACGGTCTCCTAGCCCGCACTGGGTGGCTGTAGGGTATTTTTATTCCCAGCACACAGTGATAGAGATGTGGGGCCCAAGAACTTACAGATGTTGCTGTGGCAGCTGACTGGGTCGGTACCCACCAGGACAGAGGCGAGTACTGAATTTGACAGGGCTGCAGGAAAGTGACATTTCCTGGCTAGCCCTGTGTAGGTACTATGTTACTGTTCACTGTAGCATGGGCGCATCGCCTACTGCTGGGGGGGCGGGTCCACGCCACAAAGGTGGAAGAGCAGCTTGGGAAGCGTGCAGAACAAGCAGGCAGTTCACTGGCAGCTCCACCAGTGTTGCTGGCAGCTGGCCGCCCGCTATTATTAACGGAGTACTTGGGTAGCAGGGCCTCTGGGGTTGCCAGTGGCTCTGACGCACATTAAAAAGCTGCCAGCCTCCGCCAAATCAGACACGCTGGAGCCTTTCATATACCTCTCCACGCCAGGTGGGGGCAGCGTCTTACACGGACGTTTGAAGGTTGTGTCTATTCAAGGCTCTGAAGTAGTTTGTATAAATGGTAACTTGCAGGAGGCCTTTATAAATCTTCAGCGCTTTAGAGGCATGAAGCGCTACAACCAAATACCAACTATTATTATTAAATGGATAGGCAAACTCACTGCAGCCACTTCTGGGGTGGAGCACAGCCGCTATTCAATGGAGCACAGCAACAGTACAAAGCTAGTAGCGATGAATACAACACCCCACCCAAATTAACATCAGAGAGGCAACCATCTAAAGCAGAGGAGCTAAGATGCTGACTCTCCGGAAAGAATCAGGGGAGCTTTAATGAGCACAGGTTTAGCTTCTGATTATTTTTTTATTGGACACACAGCATTTCAAATGTTAATGGTCTAGTTCCTTCTCTTCACCCACCCACTTTATTATCACTTCCCACTACCAGGGCGTGGAAGGCAGACAAAGCACTGATTTAGAAATGAGGAATAAGGAGATGCTTGGCAACAAGGGATACTTAAGCTTGCAGCCGTGTGGAGAGGGTGCGATGTGTAGCCCATGGAGAAGGCAGCTGGGCCAGGCGGGGAAGACCCACACTAGGCAGAACGTAAGTCACTGGTCTATAGATCCCACAAGAAAGCCAGGGCCCCAAGGCAGCACCGCAAGAGGCAGTGGGAATTCTGGCACTAGTTTCAGATCAGGTCCTGCCTCAGGCTGTCGATATCGGCCACAAACTGGAAGGAAGCCGACTCTGCACTTGCTTGCTCTGGGATACGGTCTACTCAGCTGGCTTTAGTAACAAGTGAAGGTGGCTGGCGGGCCCAGGGAGGGTGGACGAGGGGAGCTCCGCGTCTTGCTTTCCTGAGCTAACGTTGCTGCAGTTACCAACAAGCCTCAGAGCGCAGGCTTCCGCAGAGCCTACTGCTTTCTCAAGTGTGGGCTGCGGATTGCGGTCCATGGAGCAGTGGTGGGGAAAGGCACTGGGCTGGGACTCCAGTTCCTGGTTCTGCCACAGACTTTTTGAGAGCCCTGGGCAAGTCCCTTAGTCCATGTGCCTCAGATGCCCACTGGGGCGAGACTCCCTGGCCTGGGTCCTGCAGCAGCTCAGACTCCACGATCAGTATGGTTCCTTCTGGCCTTAAATCACGGTCTCTCTAAGATGCGGGATGATGCTTTGCTGCCCCCCGGGGGCTGAGAGAATAACGAATGACTGAGGAGAACCAGCACACCGGGGCCAGACAGGCACCTAGATAGAAAGGTACTGAAAAAACAGAATCCTATTGTCTCTGCCTTTGGATCAGCAGCTTTCCCTCCAGCTGCACTGGAAGTGTGGGACTAGAGCCGTCCCTGGGAAAGAGATCTAGTCATTTACACCAGGAGAAATCATTACAGCTTGGTACGATTCCCCCTCTATATATAGCTCAGGGGAGCCAGAAGCTGCAAGGAGCTGGAAAGCCCTCCAAGGACCCACAGTGACAGCGAGTGGGCAGGGCGAAGAGAACAGGACAGGCTGTGGAGAAATAGCAGAGGGGGAGTTCCGTTGTGAGTGTCGTCTTGCTCCTCAGATACTTAGCGTAAGCGTTGCACCGAACGCAGGTGCTGATGCAGTGCCTAGAAACTGGGGAGCTTTGACAAACGCGAGGAAGGGGGAAAGGAGAGGAGGTGTTGGGCAGGAATGAATCTGCAGAGAAAGAGGGAACAGGCTAATGTCTGGTCCACAGAAACAGTAACACCTTGTATTGAGATAGCACTGGAGGATGGTCAACCCCGCGCTAGCTAAGTCACACAACAGCCCAGGGAGCCAGGAGCAGTCCCACTGATTCCCGGGGGTTATCAGCCACCATTGTGGGTAAGAGGCACAGGCCCCTTGAGCAGATGCAGCGTCCTGGATCAGGCCATGGCTGACAGCCGCATGGGGTGTCTGCACTAGGGCTTTGCACTAGTAGCGCAGTTGCACGGGAGGCTGAAAACGCCCGTGGAAACAAGGCCCAAAGCAGAGAGCCAGCGACTCACCCAGCAGCACCGAGGGAGAGAAGTCAGATCCAGGGTTAGACCCTTGGCGTTTCTGGCTCCCAGACAAGGCTGATCAATGGCCAGATACTTTGATGGGCTCTCAGGTAAGTGCGGTTTATAGACTAGATTTTCTAGACAAGGACCAGGACCCCATTTCTACGGCACCTGGCACCTCTGCTGTGCCCAATCAATCCCCTAATAGCTTCCTCACGCACAGGCCCATAGGTGATGCCCAGCAACCTCTGCTGGCCAGAGTTAAAAAGGCAACGCCCCAGCATTCAGCCTCATTCGAACATGGCATATAGTGTCGCCCCTCTGCTTCCAACCTCTTTGCTGGACATTTACACCTGCCTCTCCAGAGAGGGGTGCTACCAACCACCTTCCTTCAGTACAAGCCTGAGCTATTACCCACAGGACGTGAAATAATGAATGACTGGTCCGCAGGCAGGCCTCCTGCCGGATGGATCAATGGGCAGGAAGAGGCAGGGCTGACATTTCACTTCACTGTCATCCCCCCCAACTCCCCCATCTTTGGGGTCTAGATCAACGGGTGGTCAGGAGAGGATTGTTTGCTGATCCCAGGGGGTTTGAGCCCAGGTGACCTACAGACCATCTCTCTGGACACGCAGGGACGGAGACAACACTGGGTGCCCCACCCATCCCTCCGGTTGCCTTGACAGGCTATGCTTAGGCTGTATGCTCAGAGCTCTGCCCCTCCTCCGTACTCTCTTGCCACACTGAAATGTACGGGAGTCCCAGCTGCTGGGGCCAGAGGCAGCCCTTGATTATGGCTATTAAAGTGTCTTCAAACCAACAGCAGCTGCAGAACACACAGCAGCTAAGACGCACGCTGGACCTGCACAGCAGAGTCTTCTCGTCACAATGCAAGACCCTTTAACAACTGGCCCCCAAGCTGAGCCAAAGCACCTCCTTGAACCTGCTCAGAACAGGGGGTCCCCAAGATCCACGACCATTGGAAGTGGGGGGTATCTTTCAAGCGACGGTGATTTTTGGGTGCCCAACTGGAGACTCCCTGCAGGGACTTCATTCTTCAAGGGCGAGTGCTCAGCACTTACTGGGAAAAGGCCCCATAAATTGGACATTTGAAAAAAACCTGGCCAATCACCTTGGCAAAGCGTTAGACTGAGCTAGGGATGGTCACATATCCCTAGAGATGCAGAAGAGACAACCAACAGGGCTGCTCTCCTTTGGATGTCAGCCCCTACTGCTGATCTGGGGACCACTTTAATATCAGTTACAGGAAGAGACCCACTAGGCCCCTTCCTTAGTCACCATGTGCAGGACGACTCCCCACAGCCCAGTCACTGGGCTCTGGCTACTCCAGTTTGCGGCTCCTCCCTGTTTGCCCGGGAAAACTAGTCCCCAGCTCTCCCTGGCAGGAAGTTCTCTCCTTCATCTCATCTCATCGCATTAGACCGACCCCCTCTCCTGCACCAACCTAAATAATCCCCCCCCCCCCGGCCATGCTCATTCTGCCAACCTTTGTCCCCGTAGTCAGCTCTGAGGCCAGGTCTCTTCTGTTTCCAGCTCATAGTCCCCTTTCAGATCAGTCCCTCAGTCCCAGTGATGGTTTTGGCTGCTGCCTTTCAGGTAACTCATGCAATGAATTTGGATCACTGAGCGAGGCCACATTCCTCCCAAGGGGAGAGGGAGACTGGAAGGGCTCCTGGCCATGTTTATTGGGCTACCTTACACCACTAAGGTGCATGCTGTGCTGTTCGTCAGCTGTCGGGTAACGGAGGTCGAGCCCCAATTCATTCTAGCATTGGGAGCAGGGGGAGAAGGCCGTGGCCCTCGCTGGCTACTCACATCCACGATCAAGAAGCCAGCGGCTTGCAAGTGTCGTCGGGCCATGGCGAAGCGGCCCAGCAGGTCCTTGCTTCTGCTGCTGAAGTTTGGGAACTCCCACCTCAGGAAAGCGATCCTGTGAGGGAGACGCACACAGAGGGAAGGGGCAGAATGACTCAGGAGCAGGCGCACGCTCAAACCTATCACAATCGAGAGCGCTGGGTACCCTGGGCTCTGCAGGCAGGACGCTTTGCTGGCTCTGAGCAGCTGCCAAAGCTCCACAGGAACAAGCACTTCGCAATGCTACGAGGAGCCGCTCTACCCAGCTGCGATTGCTGCCTGCTCTGGATCGGACAGGGCACGAGCGCTGGCATGCTGGATCAGACCCCCGGCCCACTGACTGGCGTCCATTATCCTGCATGCAGCAGTCACCAATATCTAATGCTTCAGAGGACAGTAACAGGAGCATCGCAGCCTGTTCAGTTGTGCAGGGCTGCACGTTTGGGGTCAGGAGCAGCAATGCCAGGGGCCAGGGTCCGGGAGATTAGTTCAGGTCCTGAGGCAAGAGATCCGAGGGCCCCTGTCTGAGCATTTACAGGCACAAGTACTATGCCCAGATTACTCAGCCCTGCGATTTGTTTGGTGTGTGTGTGTGAATATGAATGCTGGGGAAAGATGCTAGAACAATTTAACCACAGAATAAGTCCAGCAACAATGTGAGAGGGCAGTTTAGTCCCCACGGCCTCTGATGAGGGGCCAGTTACAGTGGCAGATTGATGTGGACACTGCTCCACCCGGAACTAGACCGAGATCGAGCCAGCCACTACTGACGGGAGTAGTGCTTCGTAGGTTTCAGTCTCAGCATCCATGCCGTTGCCGAGCAATGGGGCGCTAAACCTTGAAGGCCCAAGCAGGTTAATAAGGAGAAAGAAAGGGGCCTTGCTGGCTAGGGAGCCTGCACTGCCCAATTAGCATCAGCATCTTCCCATACACCCCCTCCCCCTTCCCTAACTAGTGGTTCTACTCACAGCTGCTTGGGCTGAGTGTGGACATGAGCTGGGGGCTCACTCATTCCAGCCTGAGCAGGGGAAAGGGGTATGGGTCCCCCCATGATCCCCAGCTGAACTTCTTTCCCAGTGGCTGGCTAAGGGAACTTTTAGATGAAGATGCTGGTTATCCCGATCAGCTTGTATCCTGTGTGTCTGTGGGGACTTCTAGGGAGGTGGGAGAGGTAGGGAGGGGACTCTCAGGAGCTAGGCAGCTTGTGGTTACCATTCCCCAGAGTCTGCTCACAGCGCCCATCTTCCTTTGCCCGAGTTTCAGCGGTCATGATGCAGCCGTGGCATTGCTGGCAGCGGGTCTGTGCCATGAGCTGCCAGGGAGTTAATGCACTTGTTCTGCTTTCACTACTGCAAGTGCAGAAACATCTCACCTCATCCTGAGCACTTACACACACGGCAGCCTTCCTCCCCTCACTCCCACAGGGCTGGGGCGGACTTAGACCCTTCATCCTGGCCTACATAGCGCAGCAGGGCCTGATCTCTGGTGTGGCTAGGCACTCACCTCCTGGTGCCGCGGGGTGGGGGTTTTGTCCCTTCTGACTGGAGCAGGTAGGGGGCAGCAAAGTCCTTTATGGGGAGAGGCTGGTTGTCGCTGTTCAGCATCATCTCTGCATCTACACAGGAGAGAGGGGAAACCACAGGGACTCCTGAGGCCTGGCTGGCTCCTGATTAACATCAGTTGTTCTACTGGGCCACATCCCCAGGGAGATCTGATGATGCACAAAGACTTGCCTAGGCCCACCGGCTCACCCGTGAGAGGGTGACACTAACTGGCCAGCTGGGGTAGTGCCCGCCATCAAGCACCTGCCCTGCTACCAACCTACCCCCTGGACAGAGTTGCATTTTGGCTTTGATTTGCTAGCCAATGGCAGTGGGTCCAGCAGGGCCATTCCACTGTGTCTTATGCTCTGTGTGGATGGTGGGGAGCTGCAGTCACACACAGCAGCCACCTCTCCTAGCTCATGGCGGGTGTCTGTAGCATGTTTTTATCCCCAGGGTCCAATTAGAGGGACGTGGGGCCCATGAACTACAGGTCTTGCTGTGGCAGCCAGCTGGGCCAGTACCCACCACGGAGAAGACAAGTACTGAATTTGACATGGCTGCAGGGGGAGGGGGGAAGCTGCAGAGTTCTTGGGTGGACCTGACAGCTGCTGTTCACACAATGGTACGGGAGGACAGGGCGTTTCCTCCCCGAGGTCTGCCTAGCAGCTCTGCAGGCTGGGACATAGGGACTGGTCTAGCCAACCCAGAGGGGAGACAATTTTCCATCTGCCTTGTCACTTCCCTGAGACAGTCAGGCATATGTCTGAGAAACAGTGTGTTCCACTCTGTGCTAACTAACCACCAGTGATCCAGAGCCCTGGAGCTGGGGAGCACGGCAGGACAGAGCCTGTCACCCCTGGAGCCAGGGGGTAGAAAGGTCAGGTGCACGGGGTTCACAAAGCCAAAACCATCTGGCCCCATGAGCTGTCTCTGCTCAGGACTGGAATAGCAGAGGGGTCAGGAGGGAGGTGCACTGGCAGGGCAAGGAGGCACCTCAGACTGATGCACACGTCAGGAGGGAGGTGCCCTGGCACAGCTGCGGTGGGAGCCAGGTGATGGATCAGTGGGTGAACAGGAGGGCTGCATCAGGACTGCCATGCAAGTGGGTGAATGTCAGGAGGGAGGAGTTTACACGCCATGTGCTCTCTGGACAACGCAGGAGCTCCCCAGTTCATTCACATTGAAGTCACTGCAGCCCTGGGCTCGGGTCCCCAAGAACACACTCACCAAGCTGCCAGCCATAAATGGTGTGCACGTTGAACCGCCTGTTAACCTCGTCTTTGGCCACCCTGTTCAGCACCTCCTGCAGGCTGCTCTGTAGCGGAGAGGCCTTCGTGTCCCTGGTTGGCTCCGTGGCACTCAGGGCCTCTGGCGGAAGGAAGGGCCCCTGGTAGCCCGGGCACTCCAGCCTGGCAGCAGCATTGATATGCATCAGTTTGAGCCTGTAGTTCTGTCCTCTGGGCGTCTGGTCGGCTGTTGGGTAAGAAGGGCAGCAATGAAGACCTGGCCCAAGGGAGGGGCCTGGACCGAGGGCTCAGCCACTCAGATCTCCTAAAAGTTCAACTCAGTCCACTTCATAGCAGGACTCGGGGCTTGTGGGCTCTAGCCCCACATCTGCCACTCAGGACCTGGTCCTGCAGGGCCCACAGTGACGAGTGGGATTATACGCTGGGGCTTGCCCATGACAGCAGGGACTGCACTCAGTGACCCAGCAGGTCCCATCCAACGCTATGTCCCATTAGACATAGGTGCTGAACAACCTCCCACTGATTGCAATGCACGCTCAGTACCTTGAGGGGGGCACCTACCCCCTGCTGCATCTAGCGCCTGATCTCCAGGGACTGGGCAGTTGCAGCTTTGGCAGCACCAAGCCTGTGAGGCAGGCTTTGAGGGAGAACGCCCAGGAGCACGGGGAAGGGACATGCGCTCTGCCCGGCACAGGGTCCTTGAGGTGTGTGGGGTAAGATCCCTGTGCCCAGCTGCGATTCAGTGGCACTGGCATGGAACAAGCGTTATCACTACCCCGTGGGTCTCCACGTCAGGAGAAGCTCTGTGCTACAGAGACGTGAGCACACAGACCCAAGCGTACCCGGCCATAGTCACTCCAGGAAGGAGCGTGCCCAGTGTTTCACGTCATCACTAACAGCAGAGCCAGCACCACACGGGAACCCCCGCGGGCAGCACCACCCAAAGGATGTCACTCGGCTAGACAGATGCCCCCTGTGGCAGACTCCGGAAGTGGCTGTTCTAACCAGAGGCCGTTGCCAACCCCCTCTGTGGTATACTCATGCTGAGAAGGGCTCACGGCCTTTCAGATTGCTGAGCTGGCAGAACAAATCTCATTCCCTGCCCACTAGAGCAGCTTTGCAAACCTCACAGAGGCTGGGTGTCTGTAGCACGGTTTTATCCCCAGGGTCCATGAGTGGGACGTGGGGCCCATGAACTACAGGTGTTGCTGTGGCAGCTGGATGGGCCAGTACCCACCAGGGAGAAGACAAGTACTGAATTTGACATGGCTGCAGGGGGAGGGGGAAGGGGAAGCTGCAGAGTTCTTGGGTGGACCTGACAGCTGCTGTTCACATACGCACTTCCCAGACTTTAGAATTCAGCAGGAATGGGTGGGTGAGTGAGGAACAGAGCAGCAAACTAGCCTTTTCACATTACAGAGCTGTGCTCAGACTCCAGCTTCCAGGACAAATCAAAAATCCAAGGCTGGTGGCATCAAACCACTCCTTGGTGAAGAGTTACCCACATAAAGAAATACACAGCGCCAGCGTGCCCAGGGCTGGGAGAGCAACGGGGGGCAGTTAAAGTGCATCAGAAGGGCTATGTGGGGCCAGGACTGGAGTAGCTCAGGGCGGTAGATGAGCAGGGATGCCCTCTGGAAGAACACTGTGGGGGAGGACACACTCAAGTCAATGCTATTGGCACTTCATTTTCATGAGCATTACACTCACTTCCATCCGGGGCCCTCTCCATCACACCCACAAACCCAAACGCGAATGCCCAGCAGAGATTAGGAGCTAGTGCTGCTGGGTTAGCCACAGCCCCCATGCCCCACGGCCTGGCTGCTGAATGATTGCTGTGCTTCCCACTTCCAGCCACTTCAGGACTGTCCTGGGGGTTATAACAGACAGCAGCGAGGCCAGCTCCCCATACGTGACCCAGCCTGTGTGCCTCACCCGGGGCCTGGACAGACTGATACCGTCACTCATTCAATCCTTCACCTCTCTGCTGCAACTGTTACAACAGGGCCACCTGGTGGTGGATTTGTGACATGACATCTGTCGGCAATGGAACTGAGACTACATTCATCTCACCCATCATGGGATAGGCAACGACCCCGACCGTCACCTGGGCCAGACAGGAACTGACAACCTGGAGGACAAAGGCGCAATACTCCCATTCCCAATCCCTTGAGCTGTCAGGTTCCCCATGGTCTTAAAAGGCTCCCGCTCTCTCCATCTCCACTGGCAGATACAGGCACATCCCAAGTCCTTGATACATCTACATTTACCCAGAAGCTGGCTATACAACTGTGGGGCCAGCACCCTTTGCAGGTAGGGAGTCTTTGCCTGTTGCAGCACGCACAGTGACCACACCAGATCTGTCAGCAGGTGCAGGTCCAGACTGTCCAGCTGGTCACCAAGCTTCTCATGGACCTGGGGAAGGAAAGTCACAAGCTGTCAGATGGGTTTCCTGGGCTGGGTCTTCCTAGCTCTGCTAGGAATTCAGAGGCCACTGGACCGATACCTGGGTGGCTTGGCCTGAGCACACCTAGTGTGAGACATCTTAGCTAGAGAAACGCTTCTCCCAGCAGAGGGGGTATTTGCAGTCAAGGGATTTTTCTCATTTTGGTTCTTCAGAAATGTGAAAGTGGGTTGCCCAGCAAGACTCTCTCTGAATGGTACCTTCTCTCTAGGGTTTGTTATTGCAGGGTTGCTACGACAGAGGCAGCACACACCGTGCTCATTGTACGCTTGCTGCTCTCTGAAGGGCCAAGAACTCACTAACAACCGGATCACTGTGTTTTTCGTGGGCCAGAGAGCAGCGAGGGCTGTGGGATTGCTTCAAAGTCACACGTGTAAAGAACACGGCCTTTGCCTAGGAATGAACGGGATGAGAAGCCTTGCATGCCCTCCCTGACCGCAGTGGGATGCCAAGTGTCATTATCATCCTGAGAACACCTGGATCAGTGTGTGCTGGCAGGATGTCCCTCTGGGTCCGCAGCAAGCAGCTGGGCAGCTTCACCACTGCAGGGCCTCTTACCATTATACAGAGGATTTGTAGGCAGAGGCTTTCATGGACTCACAGAAATGTGGGGCTGGAAGGGGCCTCGAGAGGTTGTCTAGTCCAGCCCTCTGCACTGAGGCAGGACCAAATAAACCTAGACCACCCTTGACAGGCGTTTGTCCAGCCTGTTCTCAAAACCTCTAGTGACAGGGATTCCACAACCTCTCTTGGAAACCTGGTCCAGAGCTGAAGTACCTTTAGAGCTAGAAAGTATCTGCCTTGCTGCAGATTAAGCCCATTTACGTCTTTTCCTGCCTTTGGTGGTCAGCATCCTCTTTATAACAGACCTTAACATATTTTTAATAAGCCAAAGTTGGTAGTTTATGGCTTAACAAACCCCCCCTTTAGAGAGAGCTTCTAATTCTGGTGTCTGTGACAACCCTGCAGACCAGGGCCCTCGATGAATGCATACAACAGGCATGGGGCGGCAAGGCAAGGTGCCCCAGGCACTGCCCAGCCACTGTGCCTCCCCCTTGCCCTGGAGAGAGACCCCATAAGGGTGAGTGGCCCCATGGAGACCAGGCAGAGGCCCCAGAGGCTGGTAAGTGAATATGGAAGTGGAACAGACCAGAGGAGGACTCCTGGAACTACGGACCTCAGACCATCCCTGCACTTTGCCTCCAGGGAGCTGGTCACTTTGGTATGCAGCCGATTAAGTGAGCTGTAGCTCACGAAAGCTCATGCTCAAATAAATTGGTTAGTCTCTAAGGTGCCACAAGTACTCCTTTTCTTTTTGCGAATACAGACTAACACGGCTGCTACTCTGAAACTTTGGTATCGGACAGCTCAGCAGATGGTACAGAGCAGGCCAAAGGACAGTGGGGGAAACTGAGGTGACGGTGCTGCAATGCCACATCCAGCCAGGAGGGGCTGTGTTGAGGCAGCAGCTTTGCTACAGGGTGGCTTAATGAACTAAGCATCAGGTCAGAAAGGCCAAGACGCACTGAAGCCTCTGGCTCAAGCCCCAGCAGAGCCATCTCAGCTCTGTACCTTCTGGGATGAGGAACTACACATCAGGCCGGTTGCTGCAGAGGTGATGGGACTATGAGGTAGCTGAGCTCCTGCCTGCTCTGTGTGAACAGGTAGAGAACACGTTGCCTAAAATCTATACTTCTGCCTGCATCTAACCAGCTCTCATGGTGCACCTGGGAGATGGGCTAGATTAGCCAGAGAGCTGGGTTAGATTAGCTCTGGGCTAGATTAGCCAGAGAGCTGGGCTAGATTAGCTCTTGCTCAGAATGCTACTATGATCATCCATGCCTACCTAGCAAATGAATTGCGAGCACCGTGCGGCCCTCGCTGCCTGGCTTGAGGTGTGCGGCTGCCCCAGCTCTGAAGGGCACAAGCAGGCATAACAGGCAAAGCACGGCATGCCAGAGACCGGCAGGTGAGTGCACAGGCACTGAGGCCTGGTCTAAAAGCTCCAGTCCCCCCAACCCAGATGTGCCCCTCTGGAGGGCTGTCATAGCCCCATTGCATTAAGTGATTATATGCCTATTGTCTCTGGGTGTATTACATACACTGGTCACCAGTACAGGCAGCAAGGAGAGCCATTCTCCTTCCCAGCCACCTGTGTCAGGATGACATAGCCAGGAGAGGGTTACGGCCTACCTGCCTGTCACGTCTCAGCAGGCAATTTAAGGGAAGGGGGAGTCTTACTGGGGGGGCTTTTCCTTGCCTCTCTCAGTCCCCAGACACACCCTTCCTTTAAATCCCTGGCCCAGTCCTGACAGGCAGGTTTGCCCATAACCCTTTCCTGATAATTGTTTTACCGTATCACATCATCCATAGTGTAGGGCCTCCAAGTCAATGCTTGACTGAAAACACTGAGCCTGGCACTTTGCCACATGCAGCAGGATGGAGCGAGTGCCGGGGCCCTGCTGGGATGCCCTGCTTCCTGTTCTCAAGAGCTCAAATCCAAGGACTTCACTGAGCAAACATGAGCACTTACTCGAGATGAGCTGCGGTGCCCCCCAGGTTTGAACAGATTGTAGATCATGCATGTGTTCTGGGAGATGGGTGTGTAACTGCGGGGCTATGGCATGGCTGTCCTTTTCCTACAGAAGTCAGAGCTGGAGATATTCTGGACACCCCTAAGTCTGCAAGCTCAGATGTCTTCAGGAGATCTGCAGCCTTGGCAGACCTCACTTTGGTTCTGATGTAGCCCGAGGGCATGACGGGGGACGGGATGGGCAAGGAACGTTACCATGTTAAAGTAGTTCTCGCTTCTGCTGGGCTGGAAGTTCAGGCGGGCGAAAGACAGGATGACGTTCCACAGCTGCAGCATGGTGAATCTGTCAGCTTTGTCCAAGGTGTACTGGAAACCAGAGAGGGAAAGCATAAGTGTAGACCCGAACTGCTCCAAAGCAAACACTGACGCTTACAAAATCCAACCCACGGACAGCGCTGCCCCGATGACACAGGGCAGAAATAAGCCAAATGGCCCCTATGGACCTGTTAAGGATTTTGTATTAGCATCCAGCACTATATTCAAGGAGCACAAAGATATGGGTGTGTAAGTATAAACTGAGATAGACAGAATACACCAGCTGCCCGATGAGAAACGGAAGCACAGACAGGATAGTCGGGGATGAATTGGGATTAGTTGCCAAGCAGTCCGGGGCTCCCCTCAATGATCCCCTCTCAGCGTAAGCTGCTACCACACCAGGCAGCCATCTGCAGCAAGCCAGCTATGATGTGCCCCATACTGTAACCCCCAACATAGAAGAGACATTGAAGCCATTTTTACTGACACATGCTGTCTTGCACTTAGCCAAGTCAAAGAGCTGTATGTGCTACCACTGAGCAAGGTATCAGCTTGGTATCATAGTGTTTAGACTTTTTAGACTTTACAAATACATCTCAGCATCATTACCCCATCTTACAGCTTGGGAAACTGAAGCAGAGGGGCCCAACAATGGCTGTTTCCCCCTTTCCTTCCCCACTCAAGTCTCCTCACCTGAGCGAAGGCCTCAAAGAGGGGCAGGTTGAGCCACTTGAGGTAAGCAAAGGACTTGATGCAGCGCCCCACGTCACCATGAGCCATCTCGGGCACGCGGGCGTGCAGGTCTGATGCCATCTTCTGGAAGACCTGGGTCTGGTGGAAATTCAGCTTTCCTTAAAGAGGCAGAAGAAATCAGCACCTGCTTAAGAGGAGTCAGCCGGGAGCTCCGAAGCATCAGTGGGAGCAGTGCAAGGGGGGAGCGGGACGTCTGGGGGGGGGGTAAGGCACAGGGGGAGACAAGCAAAAGCATCAAGCTGTATTCCTGGAGAGGAAGAGGCTCTGGATGAATGCTGTTCCCTCCCCACCTCGAAATCAGATCTTAGCCACAACCATACTCTTGCAACTACAGAGAACCAGGCCAGGCCTCTGCCCCAAGCCCATCAGCCTCTCTCGATCACCAGGCGGTGCTGAGAAGGGATTCAGACTAATGATGCTGGCCTGTGCTGGGTGCCTGTGGAAGATTTTTATCCCCTCTCTAGACAGACATGGCATGAACTACAGGTGCTTCTGTGGCAGCTATTTGGGTCAGTACCCATCACTGAGGAAGAGAGCACTGCATTTGACAAGGCTGCAGAGTGCTTCACACCTGATGCTAGCCTGACTGTAGGCTCATTAACTAATACCAAGGGGCAGCCTAAATCCCATAGGAGTACTCATGGTATCCACATTAACGCTGAGCCAGCCACCAGGTGAAACTTCCAAGGGGAAAGTCAAACACACAGCCCCAGATAGGCGCATGGGGCCCTTGTGTTTGAAATGATCAAGCAGCACCGTTACACTGATGTTGAAGTAATCAAATCAAAGTACTAGTGGGAAGAGGTGTAGTGACAAGGGCCAGGAGGCAGGAACTTTGCAGTTGCTAGCTCAGCTTTCTCTGACTCCCTCTCTGGCATGTCACTTAACCTTTTGGGGCCTCAGTTGCACCAACTGCGTAATGGAGATAATATTCTATTTCCCCAGGGCTGTTGTCAATGTACTTAAAATGTCTGCAAGATGAAAATAATTTGAGAGCAAAGCGCTAGCATGTTCATTTGCCTTCCTAATCGTATAAACAAACCCACGTGCACCATTTCAGAACGCAGAGCTCCAGATATTCCCATTCCACTGGGTGCATGTCCCTGCAGCTCTACACCTAGGGATGGTACTTATTTTAAAATCTTCATTAAATCCGAATAACTTTCTTCAACACACAAAGGAGCTTGTCTTGGCTGAGGAATAAATTCGCTACAAGCTTGAAGTTAATACTAAGCTGTATCCGAAAACAAAATTAGGATTTAGGGTGATGGATGCTACAGAAAACAGGGAACTAAAGAACCATCATCATAGGTGAGGAGTGTTGTGGGCAAAAATCCCCAGAAACAGACAATACCAAGGGAAGTGAAACAGTGTCAGATGGGCCAGGAGGGGAGAAGAAAAACCTGTGAAAGTCCATCGGAGTAATACTGAACTACTGAATTCTGCCGAGTTTAGAAGTTTGGAAAAGAACTTAAGTTCAGTTATGGTCAGGGTAACAAACCTGTGGCCAACTGGTACCTAATTACTGAACAGATCTGCTCCAGGAGTTCAAGTCGTACGTAAGCTACATTTGTTATCGCTGCAGAACCACCGCAGCTCTGGGAGCGCGAGCAGGACTCTCTTCTGGCTCACGCCAACAGAACCTTTATCTCAATACATTCTAATGGCAGAATTTCTGTGGCGATGCACGAATCAGCAAGAGCCCAGTAAGACTCTAAGACTATAGGAGTCCTGGGGCTGGCAGTCAATAGATTGTTCAATTCCTCATAGATGTTAAGGTCAGAAGGGGTTAATCAATCACTCAGTCTGACCTCCAGTATAACACAGGCCAGAGAATTTCAACCCATTCCCCCTGTACTGAGCCCAGTAACTTGTATTGGACTAAAGCATCTTCCAGAAATGCATCCAATGTAGCTCTGAAGACATCAAGAGATAGCGGCTCCACCACTTCCCTTGGTAGTTTGTTCCAGTGGTTCATCACCCAAATTACAGGAGAGATGATCTAGTCTAGATTCACTGAGAGAAGCAGGGAATGCTCTGAATGCCATTTCTACTGTCGCTTTTTAGAGTATATAACCACCCCATCTAGGTAGTCGTAGTTCAGCCAGTTGGTCACGTGCAAGACAGACAATGAAGTGGACTGCTCAGCTGGAATCAGCCAGTTTAACAGAGGGGCTCATGTCACTGTTCTACCTGGTAGGAGGATACACTGCCCATTTGTCTGGACTGTTGCTAACAAGAAAGCAGCGTTTGTGATGTCCTGCAGAGGATGAGAGGCAAAATGTCTGCAGAAACCAGCAAGGAGGGGTCAGAGAACTAAGAAACCCATTATTATACCAATGGGTGTGTTACTTTCTGCTCAAATTAATGTTGTTTATACCTAAGCATGCTATGACTAGGTTCATTATTGTGATGGATCAGAAAACTCTGATCTATGCTGTAGCTTGCAAACAGAGATATCTCCGAGTTAAGACTGAAATACATTGGCCCGCCACACCCAAGAGCACAGGCAGAGACCTACTGTACTATGTAGTATATTAGTCACTGGATAAAATAGTATCACTTTACAAATATTCCTCAACTAATACTCTGATGGAGAGAGATCAAATAATTTTGTAACATCACCCCTTTACGCCTAATTCCATCTGGGCAATCCAGTTCATTGCCAATCCCACAACCACAGCACTTCTGGCCTGCTGAAACAGGCAGGTAGTAACACCTACCTTTTGCAGGTGGGGAAACTGAGGCACATAGGTTAAATGACTGCCTTTGGTGACAGAGGGAATCCGCTGCAGAGCTGGGATTAGAATTTGGGAATTTCTGCCACTCTGCTGTGTGCTCAAAGAAGGTCTCTTTCAAACTGTGCAGGTTTAAGTAGTTTTCTTTGAAAGCCTTTGCTGCTAGAAGTCCGTGGTAGATGTGGATGGTGACACTTAATGCACTATTGGAAGGTGCTTTGATATGAGGCTGATGAGCATGGTAAGAAACTAAATAGAATAGAATGCAAAAGCTGAGGGCACTGTAAGGTCTGCATTGTAACTGAGAAAATCAATTCCATTGTGGGTGTGTATTAGAGGTACCAAATAACTCGACAGTTAACTCTCCAAAGCAGGGTCAAGAGAGATTTCAACCCGCTGGGTAAAGTTATTTGTACTTGAATGTATGAGCTTAGGACTCAAGGTGGTCCTCCTCTTCCTCAGCCAGGACTGCATCATCATGGTACTGATGCTCTGAAGTCCTAGTTCAATGCAAAGACTGTGCTGCACTGGACTCTGCTGGTGTGATACTTGACTGAGTAGTTCAGGGGACGGCTGGACTCACTTACCATATGCAAAGGCCAAGTCCACAAGAACACTAGTGCTGAGGGTAAAGTGCTTCTGAACCAGATGGTAGGAAATGGCCCGGAGCAGGGGGACAGAGCGCCGGTTCTGGAGAGCTAAAACCAACGCCACTTTCCGAATGTCCTCAGCAGTGAATTGCTCGGCTAATTCCAAAGCCTGCCAACAGACATTAAGCACAGAGAGTAAAGGTGGGATAAAGCAATTTACACGATTAACTGCTTACATATCTCACATTTCAAAGTATCTTACAAAACATACCCTCTCAAAGATCATCCAGCGCTGAAATGCTGGAGCAGAACACAGCAGATCACAGTAATAAACAGTATAAGAAATGATGTCAAAACCATTGTATCCAGAGGGGAGAATTAATGGAGGCAGGGCGTAATTACTTCTGACTGAATTTGGTCAGGATATCAGTGCTACATTGAATACTATTGCAAAAAATACTGTGGGATCTATTACAACCACAAGTGGCCAGTATGGGCTCAATACAGGAGTAACTGGGTGAAATTTAAAAACATAAGAATGGCCATTCTGGATCAGACGAATGGCCCCTTCAGCCTGGTATCCTCTCTTCCGACAGTGGCCAATGCCAGATGCCTCAGACGGAATGAACAGAACAAGTCAATTATCTAATGATCTGTCCCGTTGCCCAGCCCCAGCATCTAGCAGTCACAGGCTTAGGGACACCCACAGCATGGGGTTGCATCCCTGACCATCTTGGCTAATTCCTCGGAGACACTGACCATTCATTCCTACTCTTTGTTTTCTGTCTTTTAACCAGTTAGTGACCCATGAGAAGACCTTCCCTCTTACCCCAGGACTACTTAGTTTGCTTAAGAGCCTTTTGTGAGGGACCTTGTCAAAGGCTTTCTGAAAGTCTAAGTAAACTATA
This sequence comes from Lepidochelys olivacea, assembly GCF_965140295.1. Classification (NCBI taxonomy): domain Eukaryota; kingdom Metazoa; phylum Chordata; order Testudines; family Cheloniidae; genus Lepidochelys; species Lepidochelys olivacea. The sequence continues at coordinate 266,902,801 of NC_140412.1, read as the reverse complement.
TCCATTGGATCCCCTTGTCCATGTTTGTTGATCCCCCTCAAACAATTCTAATAGATGGGAAATCATGCCTCGCCCTTTACAAAAGCCATTTTGACTCCTCTCCAACAAATCGTGTTCATCTATGTGTCTGATAATTCTGTTCTTTAGAACAGTTTCAACCAATTTGCCTGGTACTGAGGTTAGGCTTATGGGCCTGTAGTTACTCGGACTGCCTCTGGAGCCTTTTTTAAAAAAATAAATGACCTGTCCTATGCAGGAGAGGAGACTAGGTGATCGAACGGTTCCTTTTGGCCTTAAACTCTGAGCATCTCAGTTTACATTTCATCCAAAAGATTACAGCGCTCTAACATTAAGGGTTTATGTTGGGCTCAGCCCCATGGGATCTGAGCTTCTAAACCAATGCACCAGCAAGGTGAGTACTGACAGAGGGGAAAGAGTAACCCCTACTGAATCATTAACACCATTTCCTGGTGTTTCCCTTGGCATCTCACCTATTACTAACCTTACCCCACTGTGTTTAATTTGCTACCTGGCAAAATCCCAAGCCAATCAGTCTAAACTGTGGTATTTTTATTAGCATGTACCAATGTCTGCAGCAAATATTTATCCCCAGGATCCAGAAAGAGAGAGACGTGGGGCCCATGAACTACAGATGTTTCTATGGCAGCTTTTTGGGCTAGTACTCACCATGGAAAAGGTGAGTACTGAATTTGACATAGCTGCAGTCAAACAACCACTTAGAGACCTCACTGGTGGTTTCAATCTGGGGAGCGTTTCCTCAGCCCAGATCACATGCCTGAAGGACATCTAGTAAGCAATGAGCTAATCCACGGGCACAGGCCTGCAGAGCTGTGATTCACAAGCCATCTGATTCAGAACCAGGCTGAACTGGAAGGAGAAAGGAATGGAAAGAGAACTAAGGTAACATTCCTTTTCTCCCCATCTGTGATGACTTAAATGGGGGAGTCTCAAGGCAGCGTGCCCCCACAATGAGCAGATTCTGCAACTCTGTGCTCAGATCTCAGTGGAGCTTGGCCCTGGGGGTGAGGCAGGCTCTTTACAGAGTCTCACTATGGAGCCATTTCAGTAAACTGTAAAGTAAACCACAACAGTTCTCTCCTTAACCTCAGACCAGATGTGGGTTGTTTGGCTTGTCAGATTCAGGATCACTGCTTTAAAAAAAACAACAACATTCTTGGGGTGGTGGTGGGAAAACATTCCAGATCAGAAAAGACCCAGGAGGCCCCTGAGGGAACATGCTGCCATGCATGCCTGACGTGCTGTATAAATGCCTACGAGCCCTTATTTGTGAATAGATTTTTTTAATCACTTGACAGCCCTAATTTTGCTGAACTTTTTTCCCTTATGTATCCAGCACATTTAAGGTACTTTATTTAAATAAAACATGTAAAGTTCTGTTTTTGTGCATTTGCAATTAAATGTGAATTTCCATCCAAATACAGCTTGACACAAACTGCAAGTAAAAAATTGATCATCTAGGAAGTGAGAAATGCATCATTCATCATTCTCTTGTAATAAATGTAAAAATTAAGAATCTAAATAAATGTAAGTTAAGCTATATCACTGGTTCAATATCTGTGTATAGATACAGTTTATCCTCCTGGTTAGCAAAAAGAAGCACCAAATTTGACGTAGAGGCCGTATTTAGTTGCAAATCAACATGTTTCAATAATTACTAGCCAAAGAAAATAACTAGAAAGTACAAATGGAAAGCACAATTAAAATTACTGATTTAAATCAAGGCTACCTGCTTGCTGATTTAAATCATGATTCAAATGGGAGATTTAAAAGGATTTATTTAAATCAATCCACCCTGCAGAAGACTCACGCATGTCCTAGCTGCTGCCTATACCTTGTCCTCCAGCCGGTCCATCAGGGTCTGCGAGAGGTGCCCGACCTTCATCATCAGTGCCACCACAACTCTGGTGTCCCCAATCTCCGTCCAGCGCAGCTCCAGGTGCTTCACCACGTCGCTCAGCAGCTCACTCTGATCTTCCGTGTGCTCGCTGGCTGCTATGTACTCTGCCAGGGAAGCAATCTGCCTGAAGTTCAAGCGTCTTAACCGCCAGCGTACCTCCTGCTTCACCGATCTCAGCTCCCTTTTATTCCTCTCCAGTCCCAGACGGTAGAGGCTCTTCAAGAGGGGCAACAAAGAGCTATTCCAGACCTGGGAAAGCTAGGCAGCAAAGAGGAAATATGGGAATGTTGTTAGGCACAAAGGAGGCTGTAACAGAGCAAGAAGTGGAGTTAGAGACTAGAGGATTTATCAGATGGGATCAGTCATCCAGCATTGGCAAATGCCAGACGCTCCAGAAGGCACCCCCGAAAGAGTGGTTTTAGTGCTCCCGTGTCTACACTCCACATTCACTGCCCCTTTAACTTCACTCACAGCCTGCAGCTTTCCCAGCAGCATGAGCAGCTGCTATGTCCAGCCCTGGTCTGGAGACAGAGCAGTGGTGCTCTAGTTTTCCCAGGGCTGAGCTTTCATTGCCTTTAGTGTCAGTCAACATTTCTCTCTCTTTTTCCTCTATGTTCAGACCAAACTCCCCTCCCGCCCCCGTGTACATTCCACAACTGCCTCATGAAGGCACAGGGCACTTGCGGCTCTTCTCCAAGGAGAAACTGATGATGAAGCTGAAAGGCCATCATTCTTATGCTTCCAGATCTTGACTATATGTGCAAGATCCAATGACCCAGGTCACCCACAGGGCAGCGTAGGGCTATCGCTGCTGGGCAATGGGGTCAACTTGGCAGTTCCAGTGAGAAAAGCTAATATGCAGCTGGAAAAAAAAAACCAGAAGCCCAAAGTTGCACAGATGATAGTCTAGCTTCTAAAGCACCTTTCATGCTGAAGAATCCCCACGGGTTGTGCAGAAAACAAAGAAAATATCACCAAATTGCAGCCACCTCTGGGGTGGAACATGACAGCTATCTAACAACATGACAAAACAGTTTAAGGAAACGGAAGAATCACTTTTCAGCTTGAAGCTGCAGAAGGTATCAAGGGAAGTAGACTGTAACGGCTCAGATAGAATGTGGCCAGGGTGCTCTACTAGTGCTCTGGCAAATGGTATCACAGGCACCATAATAACCAAGACTTCGGTCTTAAGACTTGTCAGAAACTTGGCGCTTCAAGGAGCACAGCAGCCTCTCAGAGCCAGGCTTGGACACTGACTCAGGCTGATGATCACCACTGTAGAACAGTAATTCTTAGAGATCTCAGAGTAGATTGCAAAGGGTCTGTAAACAAGTATCACCCATTAGGCAGCTGAAGAAACATATCATGACCTACCAAAGATCACACAGGTCACTGGTAAGCCAGGAACAGAACCTCAGTATTCCCACTCTCAGTCTTGTGCCCCATTCAGTCTTTCAATACAAATCACCAACACTATTTCCTGCAGCACTTTGATACCAAATTCCATTGAGAGACTTCTGTCCAATTGCTGGCCTGGTCCACCCCTACCTGTCTTTTGATATCTCAGGGCTTGTCTACACGGGGTCTTATATCAGCTTAACTTTAGTTTGTTTGAATTAGAGTGTCTTGTGCCCACACTCAACTTCTTTTTAAAATCAAGTTATTTAGTAACTTAGATGGCAGCAATTAATCCTCTTTGGAAGAGAAGTAACTCCTCATTGCAGTGAGTTTATTTGCTTTAAGGTTCATGTGGACAAATCCTTAACTATTCTGCTTCTGGCAATCCTCCCACTGCCATCCCACAGTGCACTGCTTCACACCTGGATCATCCTGTCTATGGATCTGTCTGTGCACCTTCACTGCTCCATGGTCATCTCAACCAGATCCCCATTTAAATGCTAGCACACAGCTAGGTATGGCACTTTCTGATAGCAGTATTGAGTAGCACAGAGCAGCGTGGCATAACAAAGTAGTGTGAATGCCACTCAGTTCATTTACATAAGAATGGCCATACTGGGTCAGACCAAAGGTCCATTTAGCCCAGTATCCTGTCTTCCAACAGTGGCCAATGCCACATGCTCCAGAGGAAACGAACAGAAGAGGTAATCATCAAGGGATCCATCCCGTCACCCATTCCCAGCTTCTGGCAAACAGAGGCTAGGGACACCATCCCTGCCCATCCTGGCTAATAGCCATTGATGGACGTATCCTCCATGAATTTATCTAGTTCTTTTTTGAACCCTGTTATAGTTTTGCCCTTCACAACATCCTCTGGCAAGGAATTCCACAGATTGACCGTGCGTTGTGTGAAAAAATACTTCCTTTTGTTTTAAACCTGCTGCCTATTAATGTCATTTGGTGACCCCTAGTTCTTGTGTTATGCGAAGGAGTAAATAACACTTCCATATTTACTTCCTCCACACCTGTCATGATTTTATAGATCTCTATCCTATCCCTCCTTAGTCGTCTCTTTTCCAAGCTGAAAAGTCCCAGTCTTATTAATCTCTCCTCATATGGCAGCCGTTCCATACCCCTAATCATTTCTGTTGCCCGTTTCTCAACCTTTCCCAATTCCAGTATATCTTTTTCGAGATGGGACGACCACATCTGCACGCAGTATTCAGAATATGGGTGCATCATGGATTTATACAGAGGCAATATGATATTTTCTGTCTTATTATCTATCCCTTTCTTAATGATTCCCAACATTCTGTTAACTTTTTTGATTGTTGCTGCACACTGAATGGATGTTTTCAGAGAACTAACCAGAATGACTCCATGATCTCTTTCTTGAGTGGTAACAACTAATTTAGACCCCCACCATTTTATACATATAGTTGGGATTATCTTTTCCAATGTGCATTACTTTGCATTTATCAACACTGAATTTCTTCTGCCATTTTGTTGCCCAGCCACCCAGTTTTGAGAGACCCTTTTGTAGTTCTTCGCAGTCTGCCTGGGACTTAACTATCTTGAGTAGTTCTGTATTGTCTGCAAATTTTGCCATCTCACTGTTTACCCCTTTTTCCAGATCTAAGTGCACCAAATTGGTGCACTCAGAGCAAACAAACGAATCCAATTTAACATCCCCGTGTATGCATGCTCTTAGGGTGAGATGCTTCAGTATTTCTACTGATCTATACAAGGTGTCTGTAGCATTCTTTTATCCCCAGGGTCCAGTAATAGAGACATGGGGCCCATGAACTACAGATATTGCTGTGGCAGCCAGCTGGGCCAGTACCAACCACAGACAAGGACAGTACTGAATTTGACATGGCTGCTGTAGTTTAAGAATAGATAGTGGAGAACATAATGTAACATGTGAAACCCACTCTCATTATCATCATTTTACTGAGATTTCATTGGGCTAATCCAGGGTTCCATGTGGCTGTTGAGAGCTGGGTGTGGATTCAGTGATATGCCCAAAGGGGGAAACTAAAGTTCTTAACATGGGTACAACACTGCTGCTGGCAGAATTCACCAACGCTCAGTCCAATTCAAACTTTATTAGTCCTTGTGCTGCTGTTCACCGCAGCCCCTGTGAAGACAACAGAACTTAGCAGGGTTCTCTGAAGCACCATTGCCTCATGTCACCGATAGGGGAGGCGCAGCAGCATAATCTCAAAAAAAGAGACTGCAAATTGGGAAGGCAATGTTGTGTGTGCTAGGCTATCACCTCAATCCCTGCCCGTGCCCATCCACTGGGACGCATAGCACCCACAGCCACTACAGCCATTGAACACACAGAAATGGAATAGCCAAGTAATGTTGCGTTTTTAGTTGTTTCCAGTGCAGCAAGTATTCTGCCTTTTGTGAAAGCAGTCGGTCACTCTCTCTCTCCCTTCCATGGGCTCTGTCTCTCTCAGCTGGAAGTTAGGAGAACCAACATCATGTGACCAGCCAACTCTGCACAGGCCACCAGCTAAAAGCAGCTGGGAAAGGGGACTTTATCTGCTTGTTCTCCCGTCACACTCCTCCCTCCAAGAGCGCCCATCCGTGGCATCATGGGAACATACCTGGCTATTTAGAATGTTGAGCACTTGCTGGAAGCGACTGTCCTGCAAGATGCTCTCTGTTTCTAGTTTCTTGTCCACCACGAGTCGGGAGAGTTGGATGACTACTGCAGAGGCCTGGTTCCCATTTAGAGGGTGATGTTCACCCACGTTCAAGAGATCTTCAGGGCTAGAAGCTGATTCAATGAGTTCATCAATCTCTCTATGCTCTGGATGTCGGCTGTACACTTGCTCCTTGACTGAGAGTTTGTCTGTTTGCCTGGAGAGGCTTGAAGTGTGTAATGAAGCAAGAGCTGCCTGAGGTAGAGCTCTTGCTACCACTGTCTTGGATGCTGGTGCTAACAGAGAAGTTGGGGTCGCCAGGGGTGCGAAGATGGAGCCACAAAAGAGCCGATGACAACAGCGTTGCACCAGTCTGGCTGCCATGACACAGCTAGAGCTATTGGGAGTGAAGAGGAGGGGGACAAAACTGAACTGGGGTCAACTCCACATTTCAGAGGCCCTACAAAAGGAAAAAAAAAAAAACACTTTAACAAAAGCATATTTGAAAGTTAAAAAAGAAGAGGGAACTGGATGACTCTAGGGCATAGAGTTTTCCATCAATAGCCTGGTTTGAATCTAGCCCAGGCTGGTAGTGACTGAAAATCATGTGTCACATAGGCTATGCCTACATTTGTAGTGGTGTGTAGTGTAGACACACTACACACCCAGCTAGCATGGGTATAAACAGCAATGTAGACAGCGAGGCACTGCTTAGGTAAGTAGAGTACAGACAAGCCAGAACCTTGGCGTCTGTACCTACATGGCTCTCTACACACCCAAGCAGTGCCTCCCACCTCTACTCGGCTCTTTTTAGCAGTGTAGCATCCTTGCTGCCAGAGCATTTCACTGCTGCCTCCCCTTGGCCAAAGCCTTTCACAGCCACGTGTAGCTACACACCACAGTGAGGAAGCAGCCCGTTTTTCACTCTGGCCCATAGCTACGTCTACCCCACGTGCTGCCACAAGCGTAGACAAGGCCTTACGGACACTCAACTGCTCTAGAAGATAAAGTGTAGTCTCATGTTGGGAACTGTCAATGAATTTCAGCCCTGTTTGTTTTACATTCATTCATGATATTTATATAGCATCACTAAGGTCTGGGCCCGCAAGAAACACTTCCTTCCACTTTCACTCATTTATTCACAACAATCAGCCTAAGTCTTAGGCACATTATCAGTAACTTAGTTGAAATCGAGAGCAATTGTGGGGAGGGGGAACCCATGAAAATTTAAAACTCCCGCTTAGAAGTTACAGTGAAAATTGAAGGTTGGTATTAACTCCCATTTGTGACCACTGACATCCATCATAGGGTTGTATCTACTTCCTACCAATCCCGGCAATACCTGAGCACTGCCACAGCACTGCTGAACGGTTTGGCTCTGAGCCCGCTCATGTAAGTACCCTGCTCCGTCACATGCACCCTGCAGGCACAAAACGCGGATGGTACTTCTGGGTAGCCTCTCCTAGTCCTGCCGAAGCCAGTTGTGAAATCACCGAGAACGGGCCTCTTCTCCCCTGACCCACAGGCCAGTTCCTCTGGGGCAGCAGCAGCACATGGAGGGACAGGAGGCCCAGCTCTGATGGACCCCACCCCCTCGTCTGCACTGGATCGCCCGCTTCCCGGCTCCTACCGACAAGCGTCCCGCCGAGGCCACCTCTGCACGACGGGCACTTTGCCAGCGTAGGGAGCCCTAGACGTTATTTACCCACAAATCAGCCCCAGCTCCAGGGGGGAAGGTGCCCGCCCTCGGGGCTTCTCCCGGCGCAGCGGTGTGGGGGCGCAGCGGCCCGACGGGGAGGCCCCGCCCGCGAGCAGCCGCTCAGGCCGAGACAGGGAGGGAGCCGGGGGCAGGTCAATGTCACCAGGGCGAGGCCCAGGGCCCGGCACGCAGGGCGGGCGCGGGGCGTTGAACGGCCGCCCGCCCCCGCCGGGCGGAGAGGGGAACCGGCTCGGCCACAGCCCGGGGCCCCCCGATTTCTAGGCCAGGCCCCCCCCGCGGCCCGGATACACCCCCCCCCTCTCTCGCGGCCGGGAGCCGGAACAGCCCCAGGCGCGGCGGGACACGGATCCGGGCCGGCACGCGGGGGAAGGGAGGGGGCGGGGGACCACCCCTCTTCCCGGCGCCGTGACTGGCCCGGCCCGGTCCGCCGCCCCTCCCCCAGAGCCAGGGAGGCCTCCGGGGCCTGGCCGCCAGCCACTCACCGCCCCGCCTCAGCAACCGCCGGCCCCGCCGAGCTGACCTCGCCCGCCCGCGCCCGGGGAGAGGGACAGAGCGCGCGTGAGGGGGCGCGGGCCGGCCGCGTCACTACCCCCGCGACGCTCCTCCGCCGCGCCCATTGGCTGCCGCTGGGGGGAGAGACACGCCACGGGCGCCATCTTCACTGAGGGCGGCGGCGGGCGAGGGTATTTCCGGGCGCCGCCTGGGCGCGGGCGGATTCGGGGGCGGGCCGCTCTGCGCCGGCGCCATTTTGGGCGGGGTGGAGGCAGGGAGGGGCTCGGCCGGGCTAACGGCAGCCGCAGCCCCCTCAGATGGCGCTGGGGGCGCCTTGGGGAAGGCGGGGGACAGCCCCCCTCGCGGGCATCGGGAGCGGCGCCCGGCATCTTCTGCTGAGGGGGTTGCCAGGGCCGCTTCCGCGTGGCCGGGCTGCTGGGGGGCCTACGCGGCCCTAGGCCGGGGGGCGGGGTCGCCCCCGCCCCTCTCTTGGGCAGGGAGGGGGGCGAGTGTCCAATTCGGCCTGCCCCAAAGCTCTGGCACGCCGCAGGCCCGATGCAGGGCCCCCGCAACCCCCCTGGTCGAGGGGAGGCGCTTCAGTGAGGGCTGTATCGAAGGCCGGGCCGCCTGCCCGACGCCTGTCCCTGTCGTGTCTGAACGGCCGCTCCGGTTATAGGTGTTCCAGGCCTGGGGACAGGCCCCTCCACCTTCTGCTGAAATAGGGGGGATTTGGGGTGGAACGCTAGGGGGAGCTGAAAGAAAAGGAGGCCTTGTGGCACCTTCGAGACTAACCAATTTGTCTGAGCGTGAGCGTTCGTGAGCTACAGCTCACTTCACCGGAAGCTAGTGATTTTACTGTCTAGGTGGAGGCCCATTTTTCTTAAGTGGGCGCTGTCTGGTGTGCGGAAAGGAACGGCTCCCAGGGTTGCCAACCCCAGATGTTCAGTCATCACGTCAGGCTCACGATCATAAGATTAATGCAAGGAGTACTTGTGGCACCTTAGAGACCTCCTCCTCATTCTTTTTGCTGCTACAGACTAACATGGCTACCTCTCTGAAACCAGTCATAAGATTGGCTTTTAAGGCATGAGATTATATTTGAAAAATAGATTTGGTGTGCTTTTAATTTGCTTTCTGCTTTTTGAGCCTCTAGGATGTACTGGGATCGTATTTTGAAGTTTTTCTCAACAGCCATGAGGGTTAGATATATATATATATTTTATTTAAGAAGGAAGGTTGAAATTATCACATCCTACTTGACTCTAGGAGCTGGGGCTTAAAGGAAAATAATTATTGAGACTCATGACAAAGTCATGAGAGTGGGCAACAGTAAGAGCCTTTCATCTATAACTTCTATTATCCTGTGTTCATTACTAGCTGTTAGGAGTAATAGAATTTAATATCCTGTTTTCAGGCTTCTGTCAAGGAACATGTCTGATAAATGTTGAGTGTGGCTGATTCCAACCCATAGACAGCAATAGTGCATATAAATTCCAGCTGCTATGTTACAAGTATTTTACACACTGCTTGAATGCTGCTGGTCTGCTATCATTTGCACATTTGATTATTTATGTAGCAGTAGCAACCAATGGTGCAAATCCACATTGCGGGCTCTTTGTGCTGACAGACAATTAGGATAACATTTTTCTTACTCAGAAGAGTTTACAATCTAAAGATTCAAAATAGATGAAGGGTGGTCAGAGGGTACAACATTCAAGCAAACCAATTAGTACCACTTGCTATTTCCATTTTGTTTTTAAAGTTCTTGTTTGTTTTCCATTTAGGGGTGTTAATTTTATACCTTTTCCTGGTGCTAGAAAATCTGCCAACTGGGCTTAATAAACAGAATAACTACTGTTCTGCACAGACACCTCCCATTTAATCAACCAACTAGCAAATTTGTGCTTTAAGCAAATTCCATTGACTACCCACTGTGCACCTCAACTGAATGTGTTCCCATCCCATCTCTCATTCTGGAACTGTGTCCGATTATTCTTTCCTCTAGGAAAGCATGTAACATTTGTTTTTATTGATACTTACATAATTAATTTGTAGTAGCACTTAAAAGTGAAGCAGTTTCTCATGTGCCCCCACCCCATTTTTGTACTTGGCCTGATGATCCTTAGATCTGCAAATTCTTAGTGAGAGGCCAATTCCCTCACTTGACATTAATTAGAATGTGACTTTTAAGGTAATTCTCTATTACAAAAGATTTTTTTTTGGTATTGATTCTATGGGAAACTTAGGGTATGTCTACACTACGAAATTAGGTCGAATTTATAGAAGTCGTTTTTTTTGAAATCGGTTTTATATATTCGAGTGTGTGTGTCCCCACAGAAAATGCTCTAAGTGCATTAAGTGCATTAACTCGGCGGAGCGCTTCCACAGTACCGAGGCAAGCGTCGACTTCCGGAGCGTTGCACTGTGGGTAGCTATCCCACAGTTCCCGCAGTCTCCGCTGCCCATTGGAATTCTGGGTTGATATCCCAATGCCTGATGGGGCTAAAACATTGTCGCGGGTGGTTCTGGGTACATATCGTCAGGACCCCGTTCCCACCCTCCCTCCCCCCGTGAAAGCAAGGGCAGACAATCATTTCGCGCCTTTTTTGTCTGCTGCCAGCCAAAGATGTAAAGGATCGATGGAGTGGGTCAGAACAAGAAATAGACCAGATTTGTTTTGGACTCATTTTCCTCCTCCCCTGTCTAGATCACACTGCAGTCAGTCACAGAGAAGGCGCAGCGAGGTTAATCTAGCCATGTATCAATCAGAGGCCAGGCTAACCTCCTTGTTCCAATAACAACGATAACTTTGGTGCACCATTTCTTATTGGAACCCTCCGTGCAGTCCTGCCTGAAATACTCCTTGATGTACAGGCACACCCTTTGTTGATTTTAGCTCCCTGAAGCCAACCCTGTAAGCCGTGTCGTCAGTCGCCCCTCCCTCCGTCAGAGCAACGGCAGACAATCGTTCCGCGCCTTCTTTCTGTGCGGACGCCATACCAAGGCAAGCATGGAGGCCGCTGAGCTCATTTTGGCAATTAGGAGCACATCAACCACCACACGCATTATCCAGCAGTATATGCAGCACCAGAACATGGCAACGCGATACCGGGCGAGGAGGCGACGTCAGCGCGGTCCCATGAGTGATCAGGACATGGACACAGATTTCTCTGAAAGCATGGGCCCTGCCAATGCATGCATCATGGTGCTAATGGGGCAGGTTCATGCTGTGGAACGCCGATTCTGGGCTTGGGAAACAAGCACAGACTGGTGGGACCGCATAGTGTTGCAGGTCTGGGACGATTCCCAGTGGCTGCGAAACTTTCGCATGCATAAGGGCACTTTCATGGAACTTTGTGACTTGCTTTCCCCTGCCCTGAAGCGCATGAATACCAGGATGAGAGCAGCCCTCACAGTTGAGAAGCGAGTGGCGATAGCCCTGTGGAAGCTTGCAACGCCAGACAGCTACCGGTCAGTTGGGAATCAATTTGGAGTGGGCAAATCTACTGTGGGGGCTGCTGTGATGCAAGTAGCTCACGCAATCAAAGATCTGCTGATATCAAGGGTAGTGACCCTGGGAAATGTGCAGGTCATAGTGGATGGCTTTGCTGCAATGGGATTCCCTAACTGTGGTGGGGCTATAGACGGAACCCATATCCCTATCTTGGCACCAGAGCACCAAGCCGGCGAGTACATAAACCGCAAGGGGTACTTTTCGATAGTGCTGCAAGCTCTGGTGGATCACAAGGGACGTTTCACCAACATCAACGTGGGATGGCCGGGAAAGGTGCATGACGCTCGCATCTTCAGGAACTCTGGTCTGTTTCAAAAGCTGCAGGAAGGGACTTTCTTCCCAGACCAGAAAATAACTGTTGGGGATGTTGAAATGCCTATATGTATCCTTGGGGACCCAGCCTACCCCTTAATGCCATGGCTCATGAAGCCGTACACAGGCAGCCTGGACAGTGGTCAGGAGCTGTTCAACTACAGGCTGAGCAAGTGCAGAATGGTGGTAGAATGTGCATTTGGACGTTTAAAGGCGCGCTGGCGCAGTTTACTGACTCGCTTAGACCTCAGCGAAACCAATATTCCCACTGTTATTACTGCTTGCTGTGTGCTCCACAATATCTGTGAGAGTAAGGGGGAGACGTTTATGGCGGGGTGGGAGATTGAGGCAAATCGCCTGGCTGCTGGTTACGCGCAGCCAGACACCAGGGCGGTTAGAAGAGCTCAGGAGGGCGCGGTACGCATCAGAGAAGCTTTGAAAACCAGTTTCATGACTGGCCAGGCTACAGTGTGAAAGTTCTGTTTGTTTCTCCTTGATGAAACCCCCCGCCCCTTGGTTCACTCTACTTCCCTGTAAGCTAACCACCCTCCCCTCCTCCCTTTAATCACCGCTTGCAGAGGCAATAAAGTCATTGCTGCTTCACAGTCATGCATTCGTTATTCATTCATCACACAAATAGGGGGATGACTACCAAGGTATCCCAGGAGGGGTGGTGGAGGAGGGAAGGAAAATGCCACACAGCACTTTAAAAGTTTACAACTTTAAAATTTATTGAATGACAGCCTTCTTTTTTTTGGGCAATCCTCTGTTGTGGAGTCGCTGGTTGGCCGGAGGCCCCCCCACCGCGTTCTTGGGCGTCTGGGTGTGGAGGCTATGGAACTTGGGGAGGAGGGCGGTTGGTTACAGAGGGGCAGCAGTGGCAGTCTGTGCTCCAGCTGCCTTTGCTGCAGCTCAACCATACACTGGAGCATTCTGGTTTGGTCCTGCAGCAGCCTCAGCATTGAATCCTGCCTCCTCTCATCACGCTGCCGCCACATTTGAGCTTCAGCCCTGTCTTCAGCCCGCCACTTACTCTCTTCAGCCCTCCACCTCTCCTCCCGGTCATTTTGTGCTTTCCTGCACTCTGACATTATTTGCCTCCACGCATTCGTCTGTGCTCTGTCAGTGTGGGAGGACAGCATTAGCTCGGAGAACATTTCATCTCGAGTGCGTTTTTTTTTCTTTCTAAGCTTCACTAGCCTCTGGGAAGGAGAAGATCCTGTGATCATTGAAACACATCCAGCTGGTGGAGAAAAAAAAAGGGACAGCGGTATTTAAAAAGACACATTTTATAAAACAGTCGCTACACTCTTTCAGGGTAAACCTTGCTGTTAACATTACATACATAGCACATGTGCTTTCGTTACAAGGTCGCATTTTGCCTCCTCCCACCGCGTGACTACCCCCTCAACCCTCCCCCCTCCCCGTGGCTAACAGCGGGGAACATTTCTGTTCAGCCACAGGCAAACAGCCCAGCAGGAATGGGCTATACTGAGTGTCCCTGAAGAAAAGCACCCTATTTCAACCAGGTGACCATGAATTATATCTCACTCTCCTGAGGATAACACAGAGAGAGAAAGAACGGATTTTGGTTGAATGCCAGCAAACATACACTGCAATGCTTTGTTCTACAGTGATTACCGAGTATGTGTTACTGGCCTGGAGTGATAAAAGTGTCCTACCATGAAGGACGAAATAAGGCTACCCTCCCCAGAAACCTTTTGCAAAGGCTTTAGGACTACATCTAGGAGAACCGCAAATGCCAGGGCAAAGTAATCCTTTCACATGCTTGCTTTTAAACCATGTATAGCATTTTAAAAGGTACACTCACCAGAGGTCCCTTCTCTGCCTGCTGGGTCCAGGAGGCAGCCTTGGGTGGGTTCGGGGGGTACTGGCTCCAGGTCTAGGGTGAGAAACAGTTCCTGGCTGTCGGGAAAACCGGTTTCTCCGCTTGCTTGCTGTGAGCTATCTACAACCTCCTCCTCCTCCTCCTCATCTTCTTTGTCCCCAAAACCTGCTTCCGTATTGCCTCCATCTCCATTGAAGGAGTCAAACAACACGGCTGGGGTAGTGGTGGCTGAACCCCCTAAAATGGCATGCAGCTCATCATAGAAGCGGCATGTTTGGGGCTCTGACCCAGAGCGGCTGTTCGCCTCTCTGGTTTTCTGGTAGGCTTGCCTCAGCTCCTTCAGTTTCACGTGGCACTGCTTCGGGTCCCTGTTATGGCCTCTGTCCTTCATGCCCTGGGAGATTTTCACAAAGGTTTTGGCATTTCGAAAACTGGAACGGAGTTCTGATAGCACGGATTCCTCTCCCCAAACAGCGATCAGATCCCGTACCTCCCGTTCGGTCCATGCTGGAGCTCTTTTGCGATTCTGGGACTCCATCATGGTCACCTGTGCTGATGAGCTCTGCATGGTCACCTGCAGCTTGCCACGCTGGCCAAACAGGAAATGAGATTCAAAAGTTCGCGGTTCTTTTCCTGTCTACCTGGCCAGTGCATCTGAGTTGAGAGTGCTGTCCAGAGCGGTCAGAATGGAGCACTCTGGGATAGCTCCCGGAGGCCAATAACATCGAATTGTGTCCACAGTACCCCAAATTCGAGCTGGGAACGTCGATTTAAGCGCTAATCCACTTGTCAGGGGTGGAGTAAGGAAATCGATTTTAAGAGCCCTTTAAGTCGAAATAAAGGGCTTCACTGTGTGGACGGGTGCAGGTTTAAATCGATTTAACGCTGCTAAATTCGACCTGAAGTCCTAGTGTAGACCAGGGCTGAATCTCATTCTTCACTGAAATCTCCCTCACTAGTTTTAGTTTGATAGGTCTGGATCAGTTCAGTGGAGAGGCAACCTATGCAGTGGTAAAGGACTTTCATGTCAGACCATCAGGAAATTATCTATCTTTAAAATATCCACCAAATCATTAATACATAAATTAAAAAGACATGCTAGAAAAGTAGGGGAAAATGTTACTACAGTCTCCATTGACTTTAGTTCTTACATTTGTCATATTGCTCTGATGTAGAGCCTCTAGAATATACAAAAGTCTTAGATCAATACGCATCATTCTTAGTTGTGCCCAAAGTTTCTTGGTTAATAGCATCAAATGCCATCTTTAGATCTATGAGAACAGCATACACTGTATACTGTGGTTAAGAGCACTAGATGATATTTATAAATCATGTAAGATAAAACTCTTGTCAATTGTGGCTCTACCAGCCCTAAAGCCAGACTGCTCTAATGTGGTAAATTAGTGTCCAAAATTCATATTTAAAGTTTAGATAGTAATAATCTGGAATAAATTTTCTGTGCCACATCTACCAGACTCGTAGGTCTCTATGAAGCAGGATTCTTTCTGTGCTCCCTTTTAAAAATAGGAACTATGATACTAGACTTTCAGCCAGATAGAATCCATCCAGCGTGATTCATGACAGTCAATAATTTAGCCAGGAATGTGGACCACCAATCAAGATTCTTCCAAAAAACTTCAGAAAGAAGAAATCCTCCCTTGGAGCTTTTTTCTGTTGTTGGGCTAAAATAACCGACTGATTTTTTTGTACATTACTGGAAGACAGAGTGGTAAATCAAAGAGAGGATTCCTCATTACATCAAGTATAGTAGAATTAGATTTAAAGAATTGGGCAGGGAGAATCATTAAAGACCTGGCCAAAATGTGCTCAGTCATTAGTATGGGGATCCTCAGCTGGATCTACCAGAGCTCGAGGCCACCATCTTCCAAAATGTGGAAAAATGTTTTACTTTAGCTGCTGTTTAAAAATCCTTCCACTAGGATCTGAAATATTCTTGATCTTTTGATATAATTTTTTATATCCTCTTCTGGTGGCTACTAAATTAGGAAGTAAGTTAGGAGAGGGACTGCATCTTACCCTATTAGCTTTATGTGCTAGAGTAAACTTTTCCTTCACACAGTCCTCATCAAACCAAGTACGCTTATCTTTGAAAGCATTTTTGGGATAATTAAAACCAAAATCAATTTGTTTAGAGACAAGCAATTGTAAGGACTTTACCAGCAACTTATATTATTCACAAATTTGAGAGGAATTCTCGGACATAATTATTACATCTCTGAAAAATCTAAGAGTCTTCCAATCTCCTAGATAATGTGTCACGCATGTCTGGGGTCCATTTTAGTTTTACAACCATGTTGTTCCAAACAGGTAATCCTCACCCATCAGAAATAAAATTCTCTCTCAAAAAGGGAGATTATCATTCATTAGGGAGAGAAGTTGGTGGTCGCTATCTGTACAAGAAAGTAAAGCAAAATCTCTTTAGAAGAGTGTGATGTTCTTCTGATGTTATCTGGACCAGTGATCTGCTAGGTCACTCCAGTCCTCGACTCTGGGAGCCAGCCTTACCCTGCTCTGCTGTGAGAACCCCCACTACCGGGCTGTTCACGCACAGCCTCTAGCATGTAAGCTGCTCCCAACTCCGTGAGTGAGCACTTTTGGCCAGCCGCTGCTTGGATTGTGCAACTGAATGACACTAGCCAATATGTCTGGTCCCAAACACAACCCTTGGAACCTCCGTCTTGCAGTGTCCAGTTATGCCCACTGGACGCTGCAAGCTTATATGAGTTTGTCAATTTAACAAAGAAATTGATATGTACCAGGGTTGTTATCCCAAGGGGAGAGTCTGACATGCTTCAAGCCAAATGCACTGCTTCAGGTAGAATAAACAAACAAATGTATTAACTACAAAAGATAGATTTTAAGTGATTATAAGTCAAAGCACAACAAGTTGGATTTGGTCAAATGAAATAAAAACATATATAAAGCCTTAACACGTTACAATATAGTACCAAACCTGTTACAATATAACATACAGAACCCTTATATATATATGTATAAGACAGCATTAAAATATTGCATATTAAAATACATGACTAAACATTCTATGAGTGGTGATCAGGCAATCATAGAATGGGTCGGGTAAAAATCCATTCAGATGCAGACATCCAACTTTATTTACAATCCTACACAGACATCCTCTGGATTTTAAAATGGTTATATTTACTCTCCTTAAAATCTCTCTGATTTGTCTTATGGGTCCTTTTGTTCTGTCAAATGCTCCTCTGTCCGTTCCCCATCCGCGCTCCTGCTGGTCCTTTGCTGTTCTCCTGCTTCGCTCACACACCCACACCTAAGCCTGTTAGTTCTCTGCCTTATATAAGATTTTTGATCCTTTCTGATCAGTTAAGGTTACCATATTTGAACATTCAAAAAAGAGGACACTCTGGGGATGGGGGGGGGGTATTTGCATGATTATCTACCAACTTGCGTTGTATGAATGTGTTATTATACTGCTATATATGCTGTGCGCTACATGTCGTCTATATTGAGTATATATAAGAAAAAGTGATATGGCCTACAAAGTGAAGTTTAATTATTTAGAGTTTACTGCACTTCTTTATATGTAGTGAGTCCTTTCCTTTCACCAGTTCTTCATAGAATGTTTAGTCCTTTCACCAGTCCTTTCCTTTCACCTTTCTCCTCGTGTGCCAACACATACTTCTCTGTAGATCGCATTTTTCTCAGCAGTGGTTGATTGCTCTTTAAGAAGGCATGAAAGTCTTTACAAGAAGTTGTCTGAAGTTGTACTGTACAAGTAGAATTCCTTTCAGCGACTCAACATCCAAGTTGTTCCTTTCCTTTGTCCATTGGCTTTGCATCAGTGAAAAAATTCACTGTACATGCATTGTGAGAAGGAATAGCAAAGAAGAACTGTGTAATCTTTAACAGTTCTGAATGACACTCAATGTTTTTGGATTTGTCAAAATATTTGGTCCACTTCTGGTGTGCTAGCACATTACTGAACTCTTCATCACTGTTGCAACTTTCCGTAAACTTCTTCAGGTTGCTGACCTGATCCAAACACTTCACGTCATCAATTTGCACCCTCTTATCGATCAGGTACTTGATACAAGGTTCCACATCACTCCAATTCGGTGTCTCAGGGTAATCCACCTGAAACAAGATAAGTCTTCCAGGGGTTTAAGCCACTTCTCCAAATATTCTAAGCATCTGCTGTATATATTATCTACTTCAGCACAGATTTGTCACACTCTTCATCAATTTCTTCCATGCACTTTTGTGCCAGTAGTCCTTTAACTTTCAGGGACATAAAGTTGTGAGTCTTGCATTCAAGAAGGATACTGTGAACCGAGTTCAAACTTTTCAGCACTTCCATGACAGAATTGCTTTCCCTTTTGATTTCTTGGATGTAAGTTTGGAATACACTCATGAGTGAATGCATGTGCCAGAGGTAAATCTCACTTAATTCATGCTCAGAAAATGTCTTAAGCACTGTGGGTGGTTTGTTCTGTGACCGAAAGAATTATTTCAAGGCCGGAAATGTCTGTATTAGCCTTGTAATGCCTGGAAATAATGACACCCATCGTGTCTTGCTATGAGAAAGCAGCTTTCTGTATTCAGCATCAACAAACTCACAGTACTTCAGCCGCTCAGTTCGGACGGTGTAGCTATGAAAGTACTGGTATATTTTAAAAATAATGTTCTCAATGTCAACGTTCATTCTTTTTGCTGCATGGTGAACACAGTTGTTCAAAATGTGTGCTGGGCAACCAACACCAATTAATGTTCTCTTCTGCAACAACTTCTTTAAGTTTGCAAACACATTCTTTCCATCTTCATCACGCCGGAGTCCTCCAAACACTGTATTGCAGTTGTCACCTGTAAAAGCAATACAGTTCTCAAACAAACAATTTTTTTCAAGCATTTCTTTTACGTAATGAGCAATTGTGTCGGCAGTCTCATTAGATGTGTTCTGGACCTCAATCAATTTTGACTGCAAACCGCCATTGTTTCCGTCAAAATACTGAATAATTACTGGAAATATTTTCACTGAACCATGATTGCTTCCATCTGTAGCAACTCCACAGTAAGCTATGTCATTTTCGTCAAACGTTTTCAGAACACCATCAACAGAATGCGATGCAAGCACAGAGCTTCTGTCTTGGTTCTGGCATTTGAAAATTTCCGTGCTACTTCAGAATCAGGGAATGTCTTCTTCAACAAGACAGATGTGCAATCCATTGACTTAAAGTGATCATGACGCTGAATGGTGTGAAATACAAAACCACCCTCTGCTGCCGTAACAGCATCCTCTGGTTCGCTGCCTGGTTTTACAAACTAATCTGTCAATTTTGTTGATGAGCTCTCTCCTCAAACTGCTTTTTTGTGCTTGTCTGAGTCCACCTGAGTTTGTAAATCATTAGTGCCTTTATTTTTCACAGAGACGTAAGTACCAGGTCTACATACCAAGAACTCAGCTTCCCATTCTTCTCCACCACTTTGAAAACACGGGAATTTCGTCTTTAGTTCTGCAGTGAATTTGCACTACCATTTTCGCATTGGGCTTGGGGGTAGTAAAATAAAATATCGAGTAAAGAGCTCTTAAGGAAGCACTACCACGCACGGTATGAACTCAGAAAAGACACTGAAATTGTTGACGTTGCACTATTACCACTATGGAAAAATGATCAGACCTGTCTGGAACCATAGGGCTAGGCGCCAAATTTCCCCGGCGCCGGTGGCTGCTCGCGCTCCCCTGCCTCCGGCCGTGCTTCAACTCCGCCTCCTCACTGCCCCATTGGACCCCTTCCCCAAATCCCGGCCCTGCCTCCTCCCCTGAGCGTGCCGCGTTTCCCCTCCCCCCCTCTCCCTCCCAGCTGCTTCGCGGCGCAAGCGCTGGGAGCTAGGGGGAAAAAGCGGGCACTCTCTCGAGTGATCAACATTCACTCTCTTTCTCGAATGATCAACTCTTCTTTGGGGAAAAATAATAATGGCAATAATGGGTTTTAGATGGGTTTTAAAAATTCCTCCCAGACGGCGATTTAAGAACCAAAAAGCCTGAGGTGAAAATACGGAGTATGGTAACCCTATGATCAGTTGCTTTCTCAATGCTAGTTCCTCCCTGTGTGGTACCTATTCAGCCAAGCAGCTTTACCTGTCATTTGAGCTGGACCTGACTGAGAACCTCCTCCTCACGTGATTGACCCCTCTCCTCAGGTATTTGGGAGTGAACTTAGCCTCACCTTGCTGAACTTTATTTCACTCCAGGTACCTTTCTGCTATTGATCAGTTCAGCCTGAGTCCTCCATTTTAATTTTTCTGATATAAAATTGTGGCCACCATTTTGGAAAACCAGCTCTAAACTATCACTATTTATTACTTATCAAAAGCCTTAAAACTGCATGTTTAGACATTATGATACTATCACCACTTTTGTTATGCTAACTGGGGTAGGTGAATTTTATGTTTTCTGTCCCTCTCTGTGTGCTTTCAGCTGCATGGCTGGGTGCTGTTCTTGGTGCTGCTTTTCTTACAGAGCATAGAGCAGCTAAACACCTCTTGTATCAACAAGGGCCTTGCAGTTTGGAGAGTTCAGTCAAGGCAAGACAGAGGCAATTGCATAGATGATTATCAGTCAAAACTGAGTGATTATGCAATGTAATGCTCATTTATGAGAATGCTGACTCACACGTTTGTCGAGCCAAACATAGTCAAGATGTTAAATGCCACCTTCCTCAAGTGTGAATACTTCGAGTCCAGCACCAGGGTTGTCAAGAAAGTTTCAGATGTGGCTTCAGTGTGCCGCATCTTAAGCACTTCATCCACTTGTAAATCAGTAAGCTCCAGCTGTAGTTTTGCTTTTTCAGCATCGGGAAAGGATGCTTTTGCTTGATTGCAACAAGTGCCATTTGCTTGTACCATGAATGGGTTTCTTACAAACAGGAAGATGTCTTTAACACTTTTAAATTTTTGGAACCTCTGCTGGAAGTTTTGAAGAAGCCTGTTCAGAGATGATGCCATCTGATTCACGTCTGCAGTGTCCCGGCAGCTTAGTCGCATCGGGAAATGGATGGACTGTAGCTTTCAACAGTGTATCATAGAATCATAGAATACCAGGGTTGGAAGGGACCTCAGGAGATCATCTAATCCAATCCCCTTCTCAAAGCAGGACCAATCCCCAACTAAATCATCCCAGCCAGGGCTTTGTCAAGCCTGACCTTAAAAACCTCAAAGGAAGGAGATTCCACCACCTCCCTAGGTAACGCATTCCAGTGCTTCACCACCCTCCTAGTGAAAAAGTTTTTCCTAATATCCAACCTAAACCTCCATCACTGCAACTTGAGACCATTACTCCTTGTTCTGTCATCTGCTACCACTGAGAACAGTCTAGATCCATCCTCTTTGGAACCCCCTTTCAGATAGTTGAAAGCAGCTATCAAATCCCGCCTCATTCTTCTCTTCTGCAGACTAAACAAACCCAGTTCCCTCAGCTTCTCCTCATAAGTCATGTGTTCCAGTCCCCTAATAATTTCTGTTGCCCTCCGCTGGATGCTTTCCAATTTTTCCACATCCTCCTTGTAGTGTGGGGCCCAAAACTGGACACAGTACACAGATTTCTTTTGGCCCAATCTTCTAATTTGTCTAGGTCCCTCTGTATCCTATCCCTCCAGATGAGGCCTCACCAATGTCGAATAGAGGGGAATGATCATGTCCCTTGGTCTGCTGGCAGTGCCCCTACTTATACAGCCCAAAGTGCTGTTAGCCGTCTTCGCAACAAGGGCACACTGTTGACTCATATCCAGCTTCTCGTCCACTGTAATCCCTAGGTCCTTTTCTGGAGAACTGCTGCCTAGCCATTCGGTCCCTAGTCTGCAGCTGTGCATGGGATTCTTCCGTCCTCAGTGCAGGACTTTGCACTTGTCCTTGTTGAACTTCATCAAATTTATTTTGGCTCAATCTTCTAAGTTGTCAAGGTCCCTCTGTATCCTATCCCTACCCTCCAGTGTATCTACCACTCCTCCCAGTTTAGTGTCATCTGCAAACTTGCTGAGAGTGCAGTCCACGCCATCCTCCAGATCATTAATGAAGATATTGAACAAAACCAGCCCCAGGACCGACCCTTGGGGGACTCCGCTTGATACCGACTGCCAACTAGACATGGAGCCATTGATCACTATCTGTTGAATCCGACGATCTAGCCAGCTTTCTATCCACCTTATAGTCCATTCATCCAGCCCATACTTCTTTAACTTTCTGGCAAGAATACTGTGGGAGACCGTGTTAAAAGCTTTGCTAAAGTCAAGGAATAACACATCCACTCTTTCCCCTCATCCACAGAGCCAGTAATGTCGTCATAGAAGGCAATTAGATTAGTCAGGCATGACTTGCCCGTGGTGAATCCATGCTGACTGTTCCTGATCACTTTCCTCTCCTCTATGTGCTTCAGGATTGATTCTTTGAGGACCTGCTCCATGATTTTTCCAGGGACTGAGGTGAGGCTGATTGGCCTGTAGTTCCCCGGATCCTCCTTCCCTTTTTTAAAGATTGGCACTACATTAGCCTTTTTCCAGTCGTCTGGGACCTGTCAAGGTTCCTTCCCCACTCTGAACTCTAGGGTACAGATGTGGGGACCTGCATGAAAAACCCCCTAAGCTTATTTTTACCAGCTTAGGTTAAAACTTCCCCAAGGTACAAACTATTTTACCTTTTGCCCTTGGACTTTATTGCTGCCACCACCAAGCGTCTAACGGATATATAACAGGGAACGAGCCCGCTTGGAAACGTCTTTCCCCCCAAAATCCTCCCAAACTCTACACCCCCTTTCCTGGGGAAGGCTTGATAAAAATCCTCACCAATTTGCATAGGTGAACACAGACCCAAACCCTTGGATCTTAAGAACAATGAGAAAGCAATCAGGTTCTTAAAAGAAGAATTTTAATTGAAGAAAAAGTAAAGAATCACCTCTGTAAAATCAGGATGGTAAATACCTTACAGGGTAACCAGATTCAAAACATAGAGAATCCCTCTAGGCAAAACCTTAAGTTACAAAAAGACACAAAAACAGGAATATACATTCCATTCAGCACAGCTTATTTTATCAGCCATTTAAACAAAACAGAATCTAACGCATGTCTAACTAGATTGCTTATTAGACCTTTACAGAAGTTCTGACCTGCATTCCTGCTCTGGTCCCGGCAAAAGCAACACACAGAGAGAACTCTTTGTTTCCCTCCCCCCGCTCCAGCTTTGAAAGTATCTTGTCTCCTCATTGGTCCTTTTGGTCAGGTGCCAGTGAGCTTATCCTAGCTTCTTAACCCTTTACAGGTGAAAGGGTTTTTCCTCTGGCCAGGAGGGATTTAAAGGTGTTTACCCTTTCCTTTATATTTATGACACGCCCCCCAAATCACAGATAGGGTGAAATGCTGGCTGTGATTTCTTCCTGCAGCTCTGGGAGAAAACAGAGTTAATAAGACACACCTCTAAATATACTACCAAGTATATAAAGAGTAATAATATTTTCCACATCTCAAGGACGATTTTAACCAGTTGATTCTGGGAAACTTTCACGGTTGAGTGCATCAGCCACTTTGTTAGAAGCTCCTGAGATGTGTTGGATGTCGATGTCGAAGTCGAAATCAAAATCTTGGAAAGCTAAACTCCACCGAATAAGTTTTTTGTTATTTCCCGCGGCGATATGAAGCCACTGTAGCGCAGCATGGTTGGTTTGCAGGTGGAAACGCCATTCCCAAACATATGGACATAGCTTTTCCAGAGCGTAGACAATGGCGTAACGTTCTTTTTCACTGACTGACCAGTTGCTTTCCCCCTCAGACAGCTTCTTGCTGAGAAACACTATAGGGTGGAGTTCTTGATCCGGTCCTTCCTGCATTAAAACTGCTCCCACACCACGCTTGGATGCATCTGTGGTTACTAGGAACGGTTTGTCTAAGTCTGGGGCCCTTAGTACAGGGTCAGACATGAGTGTCTCTTTAAGCTGGTTAAAGGCCTTCTGACACTCTTCGGTCCACTGAACGGCGTTTGGCTGTTTCTTTTTGGTTAGGTCTGTCAGTGGGGCGGCGATTTGGCTGTATGTGGTACAAATCGCCTGTAATAACGGGCGAAGCCTAAGAAGGATTGGACCTGTTTCTTTGACCTTGGGACAGGCCACTTTTGGATAGCATCCACTTTGGCCTGAAGGGGGTTGATAGTTCCTTGACCCACCTGGTGTCCAAGGTAAGTCACTCTGTTTAGGCCTATTTGACACTTCTTAGCCTTAACAGTTAGTCTTGCCTCCCTTATGCGCTTGAAGACTTTATGTAGATGTTCCAGGTGTTCTGCTCAGGAATCCGAAAATATGGCGACATTGTCAAGGTAGGTGACTGCATGTTCTCCTAATCCCGCTAGGAGACCATCTACAAGTCTTTGGAAGGTAGCAGGTGCATTCCGCAGCCCGAAAGGGAGTACATTAAATTCATACAGCCCGACGTGTGATGAAGGCTGACCTTTCCTTGGCGGATTCATCTAGTGGTACCTGCCAGTATCCCTTGGTTAAGTCCAAGGTAGAGGTGAACTGGGCCCATCCCAGTTTCTCTAATAGTTCATCTGTGCGTGGCACTGGATAGTTGTCTGGGCGAGTTACAGCTTTTAGTTTATGGTAGTCCATGCAAAAACGTATCTCCCCATCTGTTTGGGAACTAGAACCACTGGAGATGCCCATGCACTGCCAGAGGGGCGGATTACTTTTATTTGTAGCATATCCTGGATCTCCTGTTCTATAGCAATTTTAGCTTGTGGAGATACCCGGTAAGGTTGGACTTTAATTGGGTGAGCATTACCTGTGTCAATGGAGTGGTATGCCCGTTCAGTCAGTCCTGGGTTGGCTGAGAACGTTGGGGCATAGCTAGTGCACAGCTCCTTGATCTGCTGTTGCTGCATACGCCCAAGGGTCAGGGAGAGGTTGACCTCTTCCACGCCACCAGCACTTTACCCTTCGTAGTAGACACCTTCAGGCCACTCAGCGTCATCTCCTCCCTGGGCTGTAAACTGACAAACCTTTAATTCTCTGGAATAAAAGGGTTTTAGAGAATTAATATGGTACACCTTAGGCTTTTGGTTGGAGGTGGGGAAGGCTATGAGATAATTAACAGCTCCCAGGCGCTCCTGGACCGTGAATGGCCCTTCCCACGACACTTCCATTTTATGGGCTGGAGCGCCTTTAAGACCATGACATGGTCCCCTACTTTGAAGGAATGCTCTCTGACATGTTTATCATACCAGGCTTTTTGCTTTTTTTGAGCATCCTTTAGGTTTTCTTTAGCAATGGCTAAAGATGTTCGGAGGGTGTTTTGTAGGTTGGTTACAAAGTCCAGAATGTTAGTTCCTGGAGAAGGTGTAAACCCCTCCCATTGCTGCTTCACCAACTGTAATGGTCCCTTAACCTCGCAGCCATATACAAGTTCAAATGGTGAAAACCCTAAACTGGGGTGTGATACAGCTCTGTAGGCAAAAAGCAACTGCTGCAACACTAGGTCCCAATCATTGGAGTGCTCATGTACGAATTTACGTATCATGGCCCCCAAAGTCCCATTAAATTTCTCCACCAGGCCATTTGTTTGATGATGGTAAGGGGTGGCAACCAAGTGTTTCACCCCATGAGCTTCCCAAAGGCTTTCCATAGTTCCTGCCAGGAAATTAGTTCTTGCTTCTGTGAGGATGTCGGAGGGCCAACCTACCCTGGCAAAAATGTCTGCTAGTGCCTGGCACACACTTTTAGCCCTGGTGTTGCTTAGAGCTACTGCTTCTGGCCATCGGGTGGCAAAATCCACGAAAGTCAATATGTACTGCTTTCCTCTGGATGTCTTTTTTGGAAAAGGACCCAGAATATCCACAGCTACTCGCTGAAATGGAACCTCAATGATGGGGAGTGTCTGGAGAGGGGCTTTGACCTGGTCTTGGGGTTTTCCCACTCTTTGGCATACCTCATAAGACCGGACATAGGTAGAAACATCTTTGCCCCTTCCCTCCCAGTGGAATGACCTCCCCAAATGGTCTTTGGTCCTGTTCACCCCAGCATGGCCACTAGGATAATCGTGGGCTAAGCTCAAGAGCTTTACCTGGTACTTATTTGGAACTACCAACTGTCTCTGAGGATGCTAGTCTTCCTGGTGTCCACCAGAAAGAGTTTCCTTGTATAAAAGTCCTCTTTCTACAACAAACCTGGATCGATTAGAAGAGCTGAGAGGCAGTGGGTTGCTCCGTGCCGCCGTCCAAGCTTTCTGGAGGCGTACATTTGCTTCCTGTTCGGTCTGGAACTGTTCCCTTGGTGCTGGAAACATCAGTTCCTCATTGGATTGTGGACCTATGCTCTGTCCCTCTGTAAGCAATGTAGGGGATGGGGCTGTTTCTGTTGACTGTGAACCGCTCTCCGCTGGTGCTCTATGTTGGGGTTCAGGCTCCGGCTGAGCCTCTTGTGTAGGGTTATCGGCTGCTGCCGGTTCAGGTTCGGTGGGGCCCTCTGGTGTTGGGGTTGCAAGTACTGGATTCAGTGTTGGCAATCGGTCTGGTGCTGGTTGTTCCGCTGCTTCCGGTTCTGGGACTGGCTCTGTCTGGGTCTCTGGGACTGGATTCACTACTGCGGTTCCATCACCTCTGACTGGGTTCTGGTAGAAGTTTCCGGAACAGAGCTAGGCGTGATGGCTTGCTTAGCCTGGCTGCGGGTGACCATTCCCACCCTCTTGGCGAGCTTCACATGATTGGCCAAGTCTTCCCCCAACAGCATGGGGATGGGATAATCATCATACACTGCAAAAGTCCACGTTCCTGACCAGCTCTTGTACTGGACAGGCAACTTGGCTGTAGGCAAATTGAAAGAGTTGGACTTGAAGGATTGAATTATCACTTGGATCTCTGGGTCGATTAAATTGGCGTCCATTAAGGAAGCATGGATAGCCGACACTTGTGCTCCGGTGTCCCTCCACGCGGTGACCTTCTTCCCGCCCACACTCACAGTTTCCCTCCGTTCCAAGGGTATCTGGGAGGTGTCTGGGCCTGAGGATCACTGGTGTGATTCCTGTGCAATGAACTGTAATCTGTTGGGGTTCTTGGGGCAGTTGGCCTTCACATGCCCCAGCTCGTTACATTTAAAACATCGTCCAGCTGACGGGTCACTGGGGTGAGGTGGGTTGCTGAAGAACGGTGTGGCAGGACGATAAGGTGTCTGGAGTATTCCTTGGTGTGTAGTTGGGGCCTTGGGCTGCCCCCGGTAGTAGGGTGTGGTCTGAGGGTGTCCCTTTTGGTATCCGCTCCAACTGTGACCAGGGTTGTTCCTCTCTCCTCCCTCCACCCGTTTTGTTCTGGCTTGCCCTGCCTCTCTGGCAGTCTGGGACTGCTCGTATTGATCAGCATAAGAAGCAAGACTTTCTGCTGAGTCCATTTCCTTATCCCATAAACACTGTTTTATTTCCTCCTTGGACATATTCAGGAATTGCTCCTGAGCTATCAAATCACACATTCCGTCAAAGCTAGTGACACCGCTTTCTTGGACCCATTTATCTAACAGATCCTTCATCTGGTTTAGATAAGCCACATTACTTAGTCCAGGCCCTCTCTTAAGGGTTCGAAATTTTACTCTGTATGTTTCAGATGTAATTTGAAATTGCTTTAAAATCAAATCCTTGAACTTATTATAGTCAGAAGCCTCATCAGTAGTCATCTTATTGAATATGTCCAGAGCTCTTTCAGTTAATTTTGCGACCAATGTGGTCATCTTGTGAGCTTCAGGAATTTTATGGAGAGTGCACAGTCTCTCAAAGGTGAGAAAATATTCAGCAATATCACTGGATTCAGCATACTGTAGACATAATCGCTCCCATTTGTGGATTGTTGGGGAAGGATTGTTAGGGTCATCTGGTAGATTTCGCTCAGCCCTTACCTTCTCCATCTCCAGTGCATGCTTCCTCTCTTTTTTCTTCTCCTCCAGTTCTTTTTCCCTTGCCTCCATAGCTCTCCTGTGGGCAGCCTCTAGGGCTTTTTCTGCCTCTTTCGCTGCCTTCATATCTTTTTCCTTTGCCTACATTTCTTTGTCCTTTGCCATCATAGCTCTCCT
Organism: Lepidochelys olivacea; assembly: GCF_965140295.1. Lineage (NCBI taxonomy): Eukaryota > Metazoa > Chordata > Testudines > Cheloniidae > Lepidochelys > Lepidochelys olivacea. The sequence continues at coordinate 266,874,834 of NC_140412.1, read as the reverse complement.
GTAGGCAGCCTCTAGGGCTTTTTCTGCCTCTTCCGCTGCTTCCAGTCTGGTTAACTCCAGTTTGTGTTGTGCCTTGGTTTCTGTCACGTTAGCCTCTCTGTTTTTAACTAATTTTACACCCAAGAGTTAAAAATCAAACAAAAAACTTGGCCTGTCAAAAAAAAAAATATATATATAGGTTGTGCTGTAACCGGATACCTATGTTCTCTGATAGTGAATTTCAGCCTACAGAAAAATCCCTAAAAAAACCCAAAAAAACAAAAAAACCCTAACACCTTTGTCTCCAGGCAAATAGACAGAAAACCCCTCTAGTTGCTCTTAGCTAAAAAACAACTTCAGGTCTGTGAAGACTTGTGAATTTCCCTTCAGGAGGTTAACTACCCTGCCTTTAGGTAGAGAAAACTCCAGCTCACAAAAGACAATTCCCTTTTTTCTCTGCTCTGGCCCCCCAAGCAGAGACAAAAAAACTTCTAACTGCTTTCAGCTGAAAACCTGCTTTCCAGTAGCCCAAAGGAAAAAAAACAATGTTCTTTTTTAAAATCTGTGCTTCTGGTTCAAAAAATCTCAAATTGATCTCAAAATGATTTCAGGTTAATCCCACCGCTCTGACACCATGTCAAGGTTCCTTCCCCACTCTGAACTCTAGGGTACAGATGTGGGGACCTGCATGAAAAACCCCCTAAGCTTATTTTTACCAGCTTAGGTTAAAACTTCCTCAAGGTACAAACTATTTTACCTTTTGCCCCTGAACTTTATTGCTGCCACCACCAAGCGTCTAGCAAACATATAACAGGGAAAGAGCCTGCTTGGAAACATCTTTCCCCCCAAAATCCTCCCAAACCCTACACCCCCTTTCCTGGGGAAGGCTTGATAAAAATCCTCACCAATTTGCATAGGTGAACACAGACCCAAACCCTTGGATCTTAAGAACAATGAGAAAGCAATCAGGTTCTTAAAAGAAGAATTTTAATTGAAGAAAAAGTAAAAGAATCACCTCTGTAAAATCAGGATGGTAAATACCTTACAGGGTAATCAGATTCAAAACATAGAGAATCCCTCTAGGCAAAATCTTAAGTTACAAAAAGACACAAAAACAGGAATATACATTCCATTCAGCACAGCTTATTTTATCAGCCATTTGAACAAAATAGAATCTAACGCATATTTAACTAGATTGCTTATTAGACCTTTACAGGAGTTCTGACCTGCATTCCTGCTCTGGTCCCGGCAAAAGCAACACACAGAGAGAACTCTTTGTTTCCCTCCCCCCGCTCCAGCTTTGAAAGTATCTTGTCTCCTCATTGGTCATTTTGGTCAGGTGCCAGTGAGATTATCCTAGCTTCTTAACTCTTTACAGGTGAAAGGGTTTTTCCTCTGGCCAGGAGGGATTTAAAGGTGTTTACCCTTCCCTTTATATTTATGACATCCCCCGATTGCCATGAGTTTTCAAAGACAATGGCCAATGGCTCTACAGTCACATCTGTCAACTCCTTTAACACTCTCGGATGCAGCACATCTGGCCCCATGGACTTGTGCTCGTCCAGCTTTTCTAAATAGTCCCAAACCACTTCTTTCTCCACAGAGGGCTGGTCACCTCCTCCCCATGCTGTGCTGCCCAGTGCAGTAGTCTGGGAGCTGACCTTGTTTGTGAAGACAGAGGCAAAAAAAAGCATTGAGTACATTAGCTTTTTCCACATCCTCTGTCACTAGGTTGCCTCCCTCATTCCGTAAGGGGCCCACACTTTCCTTGACTTTATTCTTGTTGCCAACATACCTGAAGAAACCCTTCTTGTTACTCTTAACATCTCTTGCTAGCTGCAGCTCCAGGTGTGATTTGGCCCTCCTGATTTCATTCCTACATGCCCGAGCAATATTTTTATACTCTTCCCTGTCATTTGTCCAATCTTCCACATCTTGTAAGCTTCTTTTTTATGTTTAAGATCCGCAAGGATTTCACTGTTAAACCAAGCTGGTCTCCTGCCATATTTACTATTCTTTCGACACATCGGGATGGTTTGTCCCTCTAACCTCAATAGGGATTCTTTAAAATACAGCCAGCTCTCCTGGACTCCTTTCCCCCTCATGTTATTCCCCCAGGGGATCCTACCCATCAGTTCCCTGAGGGAGTCGAAGTCTGCTTTCCTGAAGTCCAGGGTCCGTATCCTGCTGCTTATCTTTCTTCCCTGTGTCAGGATCCTGAACTCAACCAACTCATGGTCACTGCCTCCCGGATTCCCATCCACTTTTGCTTCCCCCACTAATTCTTCCTGGTTTGTGAGCAGCAGGTCAAGAAAAGCTCCCCCCCTAGTTGGCTCCTCTAGCACTTGCGCCAGGAAATTGTCCCCTACACTTTCCAAAAACTTCTTGGATTGTCTGTATATCACTGTAGTGCTCTCCCAGCAGATATCAGGGTGATTGAAGTCTTCCATGAGAACCAGGGCCTGCGATCTAGTAACTTCCGCTAGTTGCTGGAAGAAAGCCTCTTCCACCTCATCCCCCTGGTCTGGTGGTCTGTAGCAGACTCCCACCATGACATCACCCTTGTTGCTCACGCTTCCAAACTTAATCCAGAGACACTCAGGTTTTTGTGCAGTTTCATACCGGAGCTCTGAGCAGTCATATTGCTCTCTTACATACACTGCAACTCCCCCACCTTTTCTGCCCTGCCTGTCCTTCCTGAATAGTTTATAACCATCCATGACACTACTTCAGTCATGTGAGTTATCCCACCAAGTCTCTGTTATTCCAATCACATCATAATTCCTTGACTGTGTCAGGACTGTGTAAATGAGCCTATGAGCATACAGTGGAAAATGTAATTTTTTAAAAAAAGGAACATACTCTCAATTTTTTATGGGTGGAAACTGATGATAGTTCAAATTAAGTGCTTGCTCCTTGACAAGCTCTGCAAATCACTTTTAAAGAGACTAATATAATGTCAACGGTGATTAAACTTGTCAACTTCTTTGGTCCAAGTGAGCACTGCAACACAAAGTTCAAAAGTTTTCTTTCAGAAGTATCTGCCGAGTATGATGACCTGTGGGTTCATAATGACATCTGTTGTCTGAGCAGAGAGCAAGTACTAAGAAGGCTGTGGGAAATTTGAGTTCACTTGGAAGAATATCTACATAAACTTCCAGGGAAAAAGGCAGAAGAGCTACATGTTTATGAGCGATGCTGCATGCATGAGCATCCTGGCTTTCCATATTGATTTGACAGGCCACTTAAATGGTTTCAATTTAAAGCTACAGGGGTGAAATTGCAGTGTAGTGGATCTCCACGGCAATGTCACTTCATTTCAAAACAAACTGAGTGCCTTCAAAAGTGGATTAAATGCTAGTAAGTGTGATGCAACCAGTGGAACACAGATTATGGCCATAAAACAAACCTGTGTATGAAAAACTGGAACTTGCAGCTTGTATGGAAGAACGTAGTATTGGATATGTTTGCAGTCATGATGCTGTACAACCATATGATATGTTTAAATTCAGAAAAGAGTGTCACTACCAACTAGATCCTTTTCCATTTAATGGATCTGTAGTTGTGTATATAGGGAACAAATGTGTATGTATTAGAAGTTGGTGTAAATTGTTTGAAGTTAGTCATTTGTTTAATATAACACACAATCCTCATGAAAACCAGTGCTACAATAGGGGATAGCCATTCTATTTGAGCATCAGACACTACTACTATATAGGTGGTAATTTGATTTAATTGTAGATTATGTGTAAAATTTATCATTTTCCCACCAAGAATACAACTTTTGCTCAAAAATAGTGGCATGCTTTCACATTACACTTCTTATTTCTAGAGGGAGGATCCCATTCATTCCATCCCTTACGTCTTTTACCACATTATTCGTCTTTGTGCTTGTATAGAAGCTATTGCCATAGATACATTGCTCTGTAATACTGCCACTGTTTGTAATAGTGGACCGTCTCTTGCATTTTTATCCCTCTCCCACTCACAAAAACCTTAGATCCCGTAAATCCTGCAAGACATTCATATTCCCCCATGCTACTAAAAAGTAAAAATCATTTAATATATATATCGGAATTCAAACATAATTTTTACGCTAAGAATACATCTTGCTCAAACCGTGTAAAATACTTTATCTGTTGTAAGACATCAAATCTCTTTCAATTCCTCATTAAATTTAAGTAATAATTTTTTTTTTAAGAAAAATTGCCTTTTCTTGCTGAAATTCTATTTATGACAAACTGCTGTTGTGTGTTTATCACACAGAATGTCAAAACAAATTGCACCACAATTTTGCCTTAAAAGGTGCAGATTTTTTGTGATGATTATAAAAAGTAAGTTTTAAAAATTGGAATTTTTTTAAACCATTTCATCACCGTTTTTAGAACTTGGAAACATAATTCAAGTTATTTATATGTCAGGATTATTACTTCTTTTTGAAAAATATTTAACAGCAAAACTGCTCACAGGACTAGGTGTTTGATAGGAGTACATTTTCAAAAGAGGCTCAAACTAAGGGATCAATAATAAGGACAACTTAAACAGCCGGTGCAGCTAAACTTGCATTGTGTTTTCCTGCAAATTACCGCAGTCTGGTTTTTTTGCCCACCCAATCCTGCCTGCAACAAAGTACATTTTACCTGCTCCCACTGTATAGCACACGGTCCTGTGGGACCCACGGGATTCCCACTCTCACAGCAGTACTCTAGTGAACATCACTATTCGCTGTATATCCTGTTTGCAATCCATGTAGAACTGCATGATGACATCTTTAATATGCTAAGCAATGCATGCTGTTAACTGGATAATGCCAGCACCTGCATTGTGGCTGAAATCATTCTGAGATTGAAACAATGTAGAAGATTACACTTTTTTTCGCTTCCATGTTGGTGCTCTTGCCGACTATCAGTGTATGAAATCATGAATTGAGTACGCCTGCCATGATCTCACTCTGGACTACTAGACTACGAACATGCAGATACACAGTCCTTCTCTAGCTGGTAGGAAGAGTAACATTTGGCTTCGTGTCCATGAATGTGCTGTACAGAGAACATGGATGAATTTATTTTTATAGTAATGAGTACATTGTCATTCAGTATTTATTTAGTCTCGATTTGTTCGCTTGTATTCCCTCATTTCAAAGTACTCTGCTCCTTCCATCCAATGCGGAGGCCCCCCGGAAGACCAGGAAGGGGGGCACCGATGCCAAGTCTTCTGCCTTGCCCACGGGTGTATTCCGTCTACCGGTGCTGTCTGGGGAAGACGTGGCAGCACCGGAGAGAAGCGCCGCCCCTTCACTGGAGTCCCTTCCCATGGAGGCCCCCGATGGAGCCCATCCTGCCCCCTTAACATCTGAAGCCCCTGCGAGCCCCAAGGCGAGCGTTGCTTTGGGCGCTGGCAGAAGAACCCCAGGGTGGTGGAAGGCGATCTCCCTTCCATCTACGAGGAGATCGAGGCCCTGGGTCTGACCCTGGTCACCCAGCGGGAGGACAACTCTCTGCCGGCAGGCCTCAATCTGGGCGACCTCACCCCGGTCCCCCCTTCTCCATGCTCCCTCCCCCTAACCGCTGCTTCCACTCCCGCCTCCGAGGGTCTCCTGGACTCTTCCATCTGCCCAGCCGCAGATGGCACCCCGCTGACAGCCGCCGAGCCCAGTGAGGCGACGGCCAGTGCCACGCTGCCGGGTATCCTTCTTTGGTGCAGGGCAACCGACCTCCTTCCTGGGCGGGGGCCCCACCGAAGGTCGTCCACCTCCTGATGTCTTGGCTCCCACACCCGCTATGGAGCCTGAGCCCGGCATCACTGAGGGCCCCCTTTCCACCCCCCAGACCCCTGAGCCAGACCGAGAGGGGCCACCTCCCGGCGGCCTGGCTACTGGGGCCCAGGATCCCGTCTCTGCCCCTCTCTCCGACCCTGTTCCTGGCCCCGTCCCTGCCTCTGATGCTGACCCCGTCCCTATCCCCTCCACCTCTTGCAATGTTATTGCCGCCCCGGGGCTGTCTCCTTCCCTTTTCCAGAGGATGATCCCCAGGGAGCAGCCTTCGTGTTTCCCTGTCCTGACACACTAGGGGCTGCTATCTTTCCTCCACTGCCCCCCACCATTGAGCCGGGGTCTGAGGCAGGCCATGTGGTGCCGGCACATTGGGCACCATGTTGGGGTCCACTCCTTGGCTGCCTGTCTCTGTGGGCTACGGGGCTGTGCCAGGGGCCCCGCCAGAGGACGGCCAGGGACTAGTGCCCCTGCCCCCCCATAGGCCATGAGAAGAGCTGTGGGAGTTTCTTGAAGATGTCCGTGGCTCCCGCAACAAGGTACAGCTCGCTCTCCAGCGTTGGGGGGATTTTCATCAAATCCTCCAGGCCGCGAGGGCCCTTATGGGGGAGGGTAAAAGGACCGGGAAGCAGGCTGCTGCGGCCTACCAGCGGGTCTGCCTCTTCCATGACTCCTTGCTCACCTACGGGGTTGGTCACGATTTGCTGCATGGCCCAATAGGAATTGTGAGCATCCCTGCTGGTGAGGATCCCCCCCAGCCCTCCTCATGACACCCATCATCTTTGCAATGTTAAACACCCGGGGCTGTAGGATGGGTCTTCGCAGGTGCCATGTGCTCTCCTTCCTTTGGGAAGGGGGGTACTCTGTAGTTTTCCTGCAGGAGACCCATACGGATCTGGCCGCCGAAGATAGCTGGTGGCTGGAGTGGGGAGACAGGGTCTACTTTAGCCATCTCACAGTTCATACGGCTGGAGTGGCGATCCTGTCCCGACCTACGGCCCGAAGTGCTGGGGGTTGCCGAGGCTGTGCCTGGCTGCCTGCTGCACCTCTGGGTCCGTATAGAGGGGCTCGTGGTCAACCTCATTAAGATTTATGCCCCGACATCAGGCCCGGAGCAGCTGCATTTCTATCAGCAGGTGTCAAGGTTCCTCCCCCACTCTGAACTCTAGGGTACAGATGTGGGGACCTGCATGAAAAACCTCCTAAGCTTATCTTTACCAGCTTAGGTCAAAACTTCCCCAAGGTACAAAATATTACACCCGTTATCCTTGGAATGGCCGCTACCACCACCAAACTAATACTGGTTACTGGGGAAGAGCTGTTTGGACGCGTCCTTCCCCCCAAAATACTTCCCAAAACCTTGCACCCCACTTCCTGGACAAGGTTTGGTAAAAAGCCTCACCAATTTGTCTAGGTGACTACAGACCCAGACCCTTGGATCTTAAGAACAATGAACAATCCTCCCAACACTTGCACCCCCCCTTTCCTGGGAAATGTTGGATAAAAAGCCTCACCAATTTGCATAGGTGACCACAAACCCAAACCCTTGGATCTGAGAACAATGAAAAAGCATTCAGTGTTTTACAAGAAGACTTTTAATAAAAAATAGAAGTAAATAGAAATAAAGAAATTCCCCCTGTAAAATCAGGATGGTATATATCTTACAGGGTAATTAGATTCAAAAACATAGAGAACCCCTCTAGGCAAAACCTTAAGTTACAAAAAAGATACACAGACAGAAATAGTTATTCTATTCAGCACAATTCTTTTCTCAGCCATTTAAAGAAATCATAATCTAACACATACCTAGCTAGATTACTTACTAAAAGTTCTAAGACTCCATTCCTGTTCTGTCCCCGGCCAAGACGACTACAGACAGACCCTTTGTTCCTCTCCCTCCTCCCAGCTTTTGAAAGTATCTTGTCTCCTCATTGGTCATTTTGGTCAGGTGCCAGCGAGGTTACCTTTAGCTTCTTAACCCTTTACAGGTGAGAGGAGCTTTCCCCTGGCCAGGAGGGATTTCAAAGGGGTTTACCCTTCCCTTTATATTTATGACAGCAGGCATCCGCCTTCCTCGGCTCCTTGGATCCTCACGAGTGCCTGGTCCTGGGTGGGGACTTTAACACCACCCTCGAGGAGCGGGACCACTCGGGGACTGAGCAGTGCCCGGCCGCCACGAACGTCCTTTGGGAGATAGATGAACATCACTCCCTGGTGGACATCTGGCGTGACCAGCACCCAGACGATGTCTCAACGTTCACTTTTGTCCGGGTGGAGGCCCATCGGTCGCGCCGCTCCAGGTTGGACCGCATCTACTTGTCATGCTTCCGCCTTTCATGGACCCACTCTTCCAGAATCCAGCCGGCCCCGTTTCGGGTCACTATCTAGCCACCATGACGGCCTCTCTCTGCGTATAGAGGTTGGGGCCGGCCTATTGACATTTTAACAACAGCTTGCTGGAGGATGTGGGCTTCATGGCGTCCTTCCGGGAGTTCTGGCTGGCCCGGCGGGGGCAGCCGCATGCCTTTCCCTTGGTGCAGCGGTGGTGGGATGTGGGGAAGGTGCGCGCCCGGCTCTTCTACCGTGACTGCACCAGGGGCGCCAGTTGGCGGAGGGATGCGACGATAGAACAGTTGGAATGGGAGGTCTTAGAGCTGGAGAGGCGTCTGGCCGCCAGCCCCGAGGCTCCATCCCTCTGTGGAGCGTGTCGGGAGAAGCGGGAGGAGCTCCAGGCCCTCGAGAACCATCAGGTCCGGGGTGCCTTTGTTTGATCCCGCATCTGCCTCCTTCGGGAGACGGATCGCGGCTCCTGCTTCTTCTACGCCCTGGAGAGAAAGAGGGGGGCCAAGAAACACGTCACCTGCTTCCTAGCAGAGGACGGCACCTCCATCACGGATCCAGTGGAGATGTGCGGGAGGGCCAGGGCCTTCTACACAAATCTTTTCTCCCTGGATCGGACCGATCCTGATGCTTGCAAAGTGCTCTGGGACGGACTCCTGATGGTCAGCATGGGCGACCGAGACCGGCTAGAGCTGCCTCTCACTCTGGCTGAGTTCTCGGAAGCCCATTGCCGCATGCCCACCAATAAATCTCCAGGCATGGATGGGCTGACCATGGAGTTCTACCATGTGTTCTGGTACGTGTCCCGTCTCGCTCCTCAGCACAGACTACAAAGTCGTAGCCAAGGACATCTCACTGCGGCTGGGGCCCGTGCTGGCGGACGTGGTCCACCCAGACCAGACCTACACTGTCCCGGGCCGTACCATCTTTGATAACCTCTATCTGGTCTGGGATCTTCTGAAGCTTGCATGTAGGGATGGTCTGTCATTCGCCCTGCTGTGCTGGGATAAGGAGAAGGCGTTCGACAGGGTAGATCACGGGTATCTTCTGGGCACTCTGTGAGCGTTTGGCTTCTGACCCCAGTTTGTGGGTTTTCTCCAGGTGCTGTACGCCTCCGCGGAATGTTTGGTCAGGCTCAACTGGACCCTGACTGAACCGGTCAGCTTTGGATGGGGAGTACAGCAGGGGTGTCCACTCTCCGGCCAGCTGTACACTCTGGCAGTTGAGCTCTTCCTCTGTCTCCTTTGCAGGAGGTTGACGGGGTTGGTGCTGCGGAAGCTGGAGCTGCGGCTGGTCCTGTTGGTGTACGCCAACGACGTGATCCTCGTGGTCCAGGACCCAGGTAACTTGGCGCAGTTGGAGGGTTGCCAGACCATTTACTCAGCAGCCTCCTCTGCCCGGGTCAACTGGGTCAAGAGCTCTGGCCTGGAGGTAGGGGACCAGTGGCAGGCGAGCTCCTTCCCACCCGCGCTTCAGGCCATCCGGTGGAGCGCCAGTCCGCTGCTCTATCTCGGCATTTGCCTTTCTGCCACACATCCCTCTCCGCCGGAGAACTGGCACGATTTAGAGGGCAGAGTGATAGAGCGGCTCCAGAGATGGACAGGACTACTCCGGTGCCTCTCCCTTCGAGGGAGAGTGCTGGTGCTCAATCAGCTAGTCCTGTCCATGCTCTGGTACTGGCTTAACACCCTGGTCCCGGCTGCGGGCTTCCTGGCCAACCTCCGGACGGGGATTCTGGAGTTCTTTTGGCCAGGACTGCACTGGGTCTCTGCAGGGGACCTCCACCTGCCCTGGAGGAGGGAGGGCAGGGCCTGAAGTGCCTACACACTCAGGTCCATGTCTTCCACCTCCAGGCCCTGCAGAGGCGCTTTTATAGGGCAGGTAGTCCTGCATGGAGCTTACTGGCGCACTCCTTCCTGCGCCATTTCTGAGGGCTCCGATATGACCGGCAGCTCCTTTATCTCCATCCGAGAGGTCTTCCGTGAGACCTCTCCGGGCTGCCGGTCTTCTACAGGGACCTCCTCTGGACCTGGAAACTGTTCTCAGCAACCAGGTTCGTGGCAGCCACTGAGGGGGCAGATCTCCTTGCAGAGCCCCTGCTACACAACCCCCAGCTCTGTGTGCAGGTGGCGGAGTCCCCCTCGGTGCGCCAGAGATTGATCCTGGCAGAAGTCACCAGCGTTGGAGGCCTCCTGGACTACGACTGGGGAGACTGGCTGGATCCCCTGACACTTGCTTGGCGCATGGGGCTCTCCAGACCTCATACTCTCCAGCATGTACGTCAGGAGGTGAGGGCCGCTTTACCGCCCACTGCTCTGGCCTACCTCGACCAGGTCCTGCGAGCTGGCACGCCCTGCCCACCCTCCACCCCAGGCCCTCCAGATCTTTTCATTGGGCCCCTGTCCCGTGAACCCAAGCGGCCCCCCTGCCCCTTCACCATGAGCTGGCTGAACGACTTGCAGCCGGTTCGTTTCCAGACTGTACCAAGGAAACATCTATACACGCTCGTGCTCCACACTCTTCACTTCCTCACCCTCTTGTCCCACCCCGACACAAAGTGGCGGGACCTCCTGCCACCTCTAGAGGGTGAGGAGCCCCAGTGGGCCAGCCTATACTCCACCCTGGTCCCTAAGCCTGCCGGGGATATCAGTTGGCGGCTCCTTCATGGGGCTGTGAGCATGGGCGTGTACTTGGTACGGTTTACCCCTGTCCTGGACACCTGCCCCTTCTGCGGTGTGAGGGAGACCCTGACGCACGTTTACTTGGAGTACACCAGACTACAGCCCCTATTCCGGCTCCTCGCAAATATTTTGTTAAGTTTCTGGCTGCACTTTTCCCCTTACCTTCTTATCTATGGACTCCCTATCCGTGGCCCCACAAAGCCATGGGACATTCTGGTCAACCTCCTCCTGGTCCTGGCTAAAATGGCCATCTATAAAACCAGGGAGAGGAGGTTGGGTGATGGAGACTCCTCTGACTGTGGGGCCTATTTCCAATCTTCCGTCCGTTCACGCATCCAGGCAGAGTTCCTCTGGGCGGCGTCCACTTGACGCCTTCGAGGAGCAGTGGGCGCTGTCCGGGGTTCTCTGCTCGGTATCCCCGTCAGGTTCCCTTTGTTTGACCCTTTGACCGCACTCCTGTTCTTGTTATTTTATTAGTTGTCCCCCAAAATAATTTGGCTTCCAGGTCCTGTGGATCCCCCCCTTAGACTGGGCGGGGTGGGGGATCCTTCAAACACTCTCCTGTAGCCATCTGGCCTGACCCTGTCACAACACTCATCATCCCCCAGGATACAGGCCAAGCCCTGCTTTTCTGGTCCCAGAGTTCAGTGCGGTTCTTGCCTTGGAATCTCTGTTCTCCATTCTGTATGCTAATGGGGATGCCTTCCTGTCCCATCTTTGATGCAGATGAGACTAGGGGAGTTGCCTTAATCCTGTCACCCTTGTCAGAGGGGGTCTAGGTGTGTCTCCCACCGCCCTTCACTGTTCTCTGCAAGGCTTTTCTCTGATCAGTTTTGGTTCAAGCAGAGGCTGGGTGCCGGGGGATGTCCTTCATGAGTCAGACAGGCTGGATACTGTGCCCTGGTTCCCCAAGAACACAGAGCTGACTGGTATCAAGACCCCCCCCCCGTTGATGGGATGCTTGCGCGGAGTGACTATCCCCATCACATCCTTACTCCGTAGTACCGGGTCTGATCTTCCATCCTTTGCAGCCGCTGCATCAGTTGTTGTATCCAACAAACCAGCAGAACCAGACCAATTGTTAGTATAATTTGGAAATCAGTGATCACCACAATGGGGTGAAGTATGATATTCAAAAGATTTGTTGTACTGGGACTCCACCCAAGCAAAATCTCCCACCAGGAGTGATGGTCTGTGTTTTTAACTGTGGCTGCAAGCCTAGAGATCTCCTGGTTGTGTTGAATCTTGAGTTTGCTATTCTCCCCCAAAGTTCTGAGCCTTTGCAGCTCAGCTTGTAAAGAGGGATGAGTTAATAGTCCCTTATTAATAGACCCATAGTAGACCCATTCCCAGTGAAATGGGGGAAATCTCCTTGTAGAGCTCAGCATAGGCATTTAAATGTTGTACAGTCTATGTAGGCACAGTAAACTTAATATCACAACTAACAATGGCGGTTACATTACAGAAACAGCGATTAACGTAAGGCACCACGGGTTGAACCAATGTCCTTTAATACAATATTACATCTTGTCCTCTCTCTCTCTCTCACACACAAACACGCACACGCTTTACCAACATAAACAATAACAGACCCCTCTTGTTGGATAATGTCGAAGGAACAGTGAGACTTATTCCCAGGTTGTGGGAAGAAGCATTCATCATGTTCCTCCAATGCTTGATCTTCATAGATATAGCCCAAACCTTCTTTTTTCTTACACCCTTTTACATTTACTGTGTTCCTCTCATTATCTTTCTGCCAGGCCCAAGTGTTAGGGTCTCTGGAGTACTTTACTGAGTTATTATTAATCTGTAAACTCAGTGGGACTACTGTTGGGTGGATTACTCTAATTTCTTTGCTTGCCACTGTTATTAGGGTGACTGTTATTAGGTGCAAGCTTTGCTGGTGGTGACTGTACAAAGCGTTAATTAGTCTCCACCAGGGCTGGAGAACTAATTCTTCTGCCATTACATGGGGCTGAATTAAGTTGATTGCCTCCATGGGAATTTGTCCTGCTATGGCTTGCCGAATCATTCCCATCACTACGTTTTGGGTGAGAGCCTGATCTTGCTCACATGCTGAGGTCAATAGTCCCTAACCACCTCTATCTCTGTGGAGATAGAGGTGGTTAGGGACTATTTAGAAAAGCTGGACGTGCACAAGTCCATGGGGCTGGACGAGTTGCATCCGAGAGTGCTGAAGGAATTGGCGGCTGTGATTGCAGAGCCATTGGCCATTATCTTTGAAAACTCGTGGAGAACGGGGGAAGTCCCGGATGACTGGAAAAAGGCTAATGTAGTGCCAATCTTTAAAAAAGGGAAGAAGGAGGATCCTGGGAACTACAGGCCAGTCAGCCTCACCTCAGTCCCTGGAAAAATCATGGAGCAGGTCCTCAAAGAATCAATCCTGAAGCACTTGCATGAGAGGAAAGTGATCAGGAACAGCCAGCATGGATTCACCAAGGGAAGGTCATGCCTGACTAATCTAATCGCCTTTTATGATGAGATTACTGGTTCTGTGGATGAAGGGAAAGCAGTGGATGTATTGTTTCTTGACTTTAGCAAAGCTTTTGACACGGTCTCCCACAGTATTCTTGTCAGCAAGTTAAGGAAGTATGGGCTGGATGAATGCACTATAAGGTGGGTAGAAAGCTGGCTAGATTGTCGGGCTCAACGGGTAGTGATCAATGGCTCCATGTCTAGTTGGCAGCCGGTATCAAGTGGAGTGCCCCAAGGGTCGGTCCTGGGGCCGGTTTTGTTCAATATCTTCATAAATGATCTGGAGGATGGTGTGGATTGCACCCTCAGCAAATTTGCGGATGATACTAAACTGGGAGGAGAGGTAGATACGCTGGAGGGGAGGGATAGGATACAGAAGGACCTAGACAAATTGGAGGATTGGGCCAAAAGAAATCTGATGAGGTTCAATAAAGATAAGTGCAGGGTCCTGCACTTAGGACGGAAGAATCCAATGCACCGCTACAGACTAGGGACCGAATGGCTAGGCAGCAGTTCTGTGGAATAGGACCTAGGGGTGACAGTGGACGAGAAGCTGGATATGAGTCAGCAGTGTGCCCTTGTTGCCAAGAAGGCCAATGGCATTTTGGGATGTATAAGTAGGGGCATAGCCAGCAGATCGAGGGACGTGATCGTTCCCCTCTATTCGACATTGGTGAGGCCTCATCTGGAGTACTGTGTCCAGTTTTGGGCCCCACACTACAAGAAGGATGTGGATAAATTGGAGAAAGTCCAGCGAAGGGCAACAAAAATGATTAGGGGTCTAGAACACATGACTTATGAGGAGAGGCTGAGGGAGCTGGGATTGTTTAGCCTGCAGAAGAGAAGAATGAGGGGGGATTTGATAGCTGCTTTCAACTACCTGAAAGGGGGTTCCAAAGAGGATGGCTCTAGACTGTTCTCAATGGTAGCAGATGACAGAACGAGGAGTAATGGTCTCAAGTTGCAGTGGGGGAGGTTTAGATTGGATATTAGGAAAAACTTTTTCACTAAGAGGGTGGTGAAACACTGGAATGCATTACCTAGGGAGGTGGTAGAATCTCCTTCCTTAGAGGTTTTTAAGGTCAGGCTTGACAAAGCCCTGGCTGGGATGATTTAACTGGGAATTGGTCCTGCTTCGAGCAGGGGGTTGGACTAGATGACCTTCTGGGGTCCCTTCCAACCCTGATATTCTATGATTCTATGACTGTACACCAGACATCATTAACTCTTCATTCTTTTGTATGAGTCTTTCCCATCCAGGAAATACCTTACTTGTTAACTGCTGTTCCTCACTTAACTGTTTCAAAGATGCTGTTAAGGGGGTTTCCATCTTTCCTATACTTTCGGTGGCATATGACAGTTTATTAGCCAGAACTTCTATATTTGCGGCATCAACTAAAGAGATTCCTGTTCCTACAGGTGCAATCCAATCACTTAATTCCCTTTTTACTCTATTTACATGGTTGGCCCCTTGCCACATTCTTACCCATTCATCCCAACCCTTATGGCTAGTTCCAATCAAGGGAGCACATGCAGGTGCAATGTGATGTGCCCTTCAATGGAATTTCCCAGTCTGGGGGACCTTGTTGAGTCAGGTCATGTCCAGCTAAAGTCCAGTTCAGCGGTTCCTAGTTCATGAGGAATCGTTTGCTATTCTTGCCTGCTGGCGTGATCAGAGACAGCTGCAGTTCATCTCCGGGTAACGGAGGTGTCTGAGTTCTAATGACAATGATGAGATGTAGGGGCATGGTTGTTCCCCAGACAAAGGAGGAAGCCAGGGCTACCCTGCACCTTCCGCCACCCTGGAGGCTGTCATGGGGTATGTTTGATGGTGTACATCCCGTTTGAGACCACAACGGCTTACAGAAGAATGGGACAGAGTCTGGGGTGAACTTAGTTTCATAACAAAACCTCTCCTGGTTTCTTCTCTTCCATTATATACAGTTTCCTAAGGGAAGATGCAGGCAGTAGTATTTTAAGAGCACTTATCCATTCCCAGGGTCCAGTGGCAGTCTGCTCCCAAGAACCGATGCCCAGGGCCGGCTCCAGGCACCGGCTTTCCAAGCAGGTGCTTGGGGCGGCATTCAGAATGGGGCGGCAGTCCGTGTCCCGCGGCGGCATTTCGGCGGCAGCTCCGCTGCTCTTCCGGGCCCGGTGGCAATTCGGCGCCTGCTCTGGCGCTGTTGCGGCAGTGGCAATTCGGCGGCAATTGCTTGGGGCGGCAAAATTGATAGAGCTGCCCCTGCCTATGCCTATGTCTAGAGCATCTGCATCACAAGGAGAGGCACATAACTGAGCCAATTGGGTTAAGTCCATGCCATCAGCAGAGGGGTACATTTGCCAAACATGGGCCAGCCATGCAACGGCTGTGTCACGGTTCAGTGGCCCCAGTCTCTCAGCAATAGCCTTGGCTTGGCTAGGAGACCATCTTACTACGTCTGTCGCCAGCTCTGTTGTGGGGAGATCAGCTCCTGCAGCTATGCGTATAACCTCCCTTGTGGAAATGGGCAACATTATGCATGTGTGGCCAGTCGGGGTTGAATGAGTTGTTGGGGACAGCATCAGGAGGGGATATCTTTATTTTCCCGGGGGGCTCCAAATCACAATCCTCTCTGAGCCTTACAGCTGCTACCCGCCCCGTATGTGCGCTACGATGGGCACACAATTTACTAATCTCTGCCTCACGCTCCTGATGGCCTGCTGCTGTCTTGGCTGCCCTGTTCTCTTCTGCCAAGAAGCGAGTTGCTGCTCTTGCTTCTTCTAACAGAACTTTTGTGTGTGTTAACTCTTTTCTATACTGTTCTGCATTCTTGCTTGCCTTGTCTCTCTCCTCGTGTATATCTCTAAGTACAGTCACCATTCTGAGCTTTTCTGCTAGCAATTCACATCTGTCTGTCTCACATTCGTTCAAATGCTGTGGTAACTGCTTTTTCTCAAGCCCCAGTTCCTGCCTTCCCTTTACCATTTCCACCCTGTCCAGACATGCATAAAATAATGCCCAGGCAGCAGCTGCATCCTTTGCACCACCACATGGCTTAAAGGTTGTGCAATGTTGTTCAAAGCTCAGACTAACTTCAGTCAGGGGATTCTCGCCCTTAAAGCACACCCTTTCCCAGGGGCATTTCCTTTTCTTCATTACCCGTCTCCCTAATCTGTTGGTTTTCTTCTGTCTCAAACGAGCAGCCAAGAGGTCTTTTTCAGACATCTCTACTTCCCTTCTTTCACTAATGATCCCCACCAACATCTCTTTTACTAGCCACAGTATTGCTCTCAAACCTTTAATTTTTAAGGCACTACTCTTAACTCCTTATTGCACAGTTCTACAGGTATTCTAAGCACGATTCTTAACACAAGGTTACCAGATATTCTATGAGAAAGGGACCTTGCTAAAGGAGCTTGGTCTGAAATGGAAAAACAAGCTGGCTCAGGTCTGTGCCTCAGTTTTCCTTCTCCACAGAAACTACACGACAATTACCACGTGATTAGGGTCACAAGCTACCAGATTTGCCCGTTACTTTGGAGTATGCTCATTTATTACTCTTTGCCGGGGGGGGGGGAGGGAGGGGCGTTCTGTAATTCTATCAATGTAATGCTTGTGTCACTTGTGTTTTCTTATGGAGCTCTACTTTCTCCCTTATACAAGTCCCCTCCCAATGGAGCTATCCTGCAGGACCTAGGTCCCCCAGGGCTGGGTTCCTCCAGCCCCAGAATCAGATGAACACACACACACACTAACAGAGCAAGTCTGAGTGGACTGGGTTAAGCAGGATTTCCAAGCTGCCACCCTTATATGTCCCTGGACTCAGTGGGCTGGGTCAAGCAGCACTTCCAAGCTGCCACCCGCGTATGTCACAGGTTCAGCACGTCCCTATCCCCACTTTCACATTACAATTGTTCTGGTAGTAACCCACTTGATAAGCAAACCCCACGGTGTTTTTGGGTGCTACAGGGATCTGTAGCTTAGGTAAGAGGAGCATTGTTGCAGAGTAAATGGGGAAGCAAAAAACACAAAAGAGTAAAGTTCTGAGTGAGAGAGAGGGAAGCAACCAGCTTAACCATAAAAGTTATTTATTGAATAATAGTGATAATCACACAAGGAGAGCCTAAACAAACATAAGGTACATTATTAAAGATTACAAAAGGTCAGATATAGAAAACTATACCTGATCAAACAAGTCAGGGTTAAAAAGTTATACCTGAGGTAGAAAAGAAAACAGAGAGAGCGAGAGAGAGCTGCGGTCTCACCACTCCATGAAGCTTGAACTGGTTGGGGTTCCCGGGTGATGGTGGTAGCACGGGGTCTTGAGTGCTGGAGACAGGCAGAGCTCCCAGCACGATCAGTTAGGAGAAGATGAAGTCCCAGTGGAACTGATGCACAGTTTGGATCCAGGCATCAGAATACTTTCTTGAGCATGGGTAGGGGTTTTTATAGGGAAACAACAATGGTTCAAGGGAGAACACTAGATTTCATAGAATCATAGAATATCAGGGTTGGAAGGGACCCCTGAAGGTCATCTAGTCCAACCCCCTGCTCGAAGCAGGACCAATTCCCAGTTAAATCATCCCAGCCAGGGCTTTGTCAAGCCTGACCTTAAAAACCTCTAAGGAAGGAGATTCTACCACCTCCCTAGGTAACACATTTGTTTATGGGTAAACTGACTCAAGGGTTTGCTTTAGGCTAGACCAGGGGTGGCCAGCCTGAGCCTGAGAAGGAGCCAGAATTTACCAGTGTATATTGCCAAAGAGCCACAGTAATATGTCAGCAGCCCCTCATCGGCTCCCCCCACTCCCAGCACCTCCCGCCCACCGGCAGCCCCGCCGATCACCACCTCCCCGTCTCTCCCCGCACTGCCTGATCAGCTCTTTCGTGGCGTGCAGGAGGCTCGGGGGGAGGGGGAGGAGTGTGGGCATGGCAGGCTCAGGGGAGGGGGCAGGAAGGGATGGAGTAGGGGCAGGGCCTGTGGCAGAGCCAGGCGTTGAGCAGGGAGCGCCCCCGGCACATTGGAAAGTTGGCGCCTGTAGCTCCAGCCCGGAGTCGGTGCCTAGACAAGGAGCCGCATATTAACTTCTGAAGAGCCGCGTGTGACTCCGGAGCCCCAGGTTGGCCACCGCTGGGCTAGACAGTAGGAACTGATCATTCCTGGGTATGGGTGGTGTTCCTTCAAGGGAGCTCACAATGCAATTAAGCAGCTTCAGTATTTTGGATATCAGTCAAGGATTAATTACTAGAATTGGTCTGATAACTGCTGAGCTGGATGTGTGTAGGCGTGGGTTCATTAACATCTGGAGCTGAGATCCCCCAGGATGCAGTGCTTCCCCGCTTTTCTGGTCCCAGAGTTTAGTGCGGTTCTTGCCTTGGAATCTCTATTCTCCATTCTGTCTGCTAATGGGGATGCCTCCCTGTCCCATCTTTGATGCAGATGAGGCTAGGGGAATTGCCTTAATCCTGTCACCCTTGTCCGGAGGGGTTTAGGTGTGTCTCCCACGGCCTTTTCATTGCTTTCTGTAAGTCTTTCTTCTGATTGGTTTTGGTTCAAGCAGAGGGTGGGGGTGGGGAGGAGTGTTCTTCATGAGTCAGACAGGCTGGATACTGAGCCCTGGTACCCCAAAAACACAGAGCTGACTGGTATCTGCCCTCCACCCAGCTGTGCCAACCCACAGCCTCCCACAACCCTCTCCCCCACACAAACCCCCACAGCCATGCTGTCTCCCTAGGTGGCCATGCTACTGCCCCTGTAGCCTGCCAGCCCAGCAGCCATGCCATTGTCCCCTGTAGCCTCACCTCTCAGTCCCCATGCATACCACCGCCCTCTGCCAACAACCCCCCTCTCCTCCACAGCCCCATCACCATCCCCTGCCCCCCACAGCCCACACCACAGACAGACCACTCCATTTCATAGCTGTGCGACCCCCACAGCCATGCTATCAGCCCCCGACAGATCCCTCCACTGCAGGTGCATCACACCACCAGAGTTGCCCCAACTTCAGTCCGCTTTTAAGAAAAAAAGAAAAAAAGCGGGGAGCTAGCCGACCTGAGCCGCAGTTACCGACCATGTGGTGGTACTGAATTCGCGTGGGAGAGCTCTCCAAGCTCAGTGTAGTGAACAAGCAAAGTGCTGGTGGTGAGGTCTCAAGAAGAGACAAGTAGTCACGAGTCATTTCAAGTCAACTCAAACCACCATCGCGGGAACTGGCACTGTCCTCCTGGTCAGAGGTCTGCTCTGCAGCATCACATTCCTACAGCTGCTCCGAGAGTGCCCAAAAAATTGAAAGGCAAAATTCAAAAAAGGAAGGTCTTTTAAATGCTTTTAAAGCTCCCTCAGAACTGTGCAAATGTGCAGCAGAGACTGAGTGAGAGTGGGTGTTGTGTGCACTGGCTGGTGTCGTCCTCACAGTGCATGCCCAAGTGAGTGGCAGCCAATCACGCCCTCTGGTGGGAAATTCAAGCAAAAACAAAAAGCGGAAGAACACCCCTCCTCCCCCAAACCCTGCAACCCACTACTATAACACATTAAAAGCAACTTTTAAAAAAGTAACCCGAATCCGCTTATTGTAAGCGGACTGGGCAACGTCCTCTTGCAGTTTTTATGAAGTCATGTTATTTTGTTAAAATACTGTCATATCTTGGTGTGCAAATTGGAAGAAATGTTTGTAACTCCCCCTTTCCTCCCTGGGTTACTCGGGAACAGGCAATATTCAACTGTGTGCCTGGGCGCCTGATGTTGTTGTTATTAAAGAAGATCCTGAGTATCCCAGTGGTGATGTTGAACAGGTGGGAATCTTCTATTCACCCTTCTGCTGCAATCCCTTACTCCTAAAGGAATTTAAATTGGCAGTGCCTCAACCTGGCTGGCCGCTGTACACACTGGGAACCTCCAGGAATAAAGCTATTCTAATAATAAATAATATAATCTGTGGCATGGGTATAAGGCATGGGTGTAACTCAAAAATACTAATTATAAATAATATACATCCAATATACTTACATTAGAGTTAGCACACCTTAACTTAAAAAATCAGGGTATAGCAGTCTAAGGTTATATGTCACTACTAATTTAAATCCACAGGGGGCAATTGAATAACATTAATTAACAAATATAGTATAGAGGAATAAATGAAACTTCTCTAACTGGCATTTACACTGCCACCATTTACCCCACCCCGCAGTGCACACTCCTCTGGATTTCAGAGTCCTAGACGCTTGCGTGGGTGTGCTGGAAGATCTGCAGCTGGAGAGAGCGCTCTGTTGGTTCTGTGTATCAGTCCAGCCAAGGCAACAAGCTGCACAATCCTGCTGACGATTGGAGCTGGTTCCACCAAAGGTCAGCAGTTCTGGGTCCTGGTTCGGTAGGAAGATCACTCTGCCTCTCCTCAGTCTCAGACTCAGTCTCTTTGCTGGGCCCCTTCCCTTGCAAGTACTTTCCCAAACAAGAGTGGGAGCTACTCACAGTTCCTTCACTGCAGCCCCACCTCAGTCAGCTCTCGGCACAGCAACAGTCTCTGCCCTGGCTCCAACAGCCTTTGAGGCTCCCTCGATCAAAGCCGCTTCTGGCTTCCTAGCAGCAATCTCACTTCTTTTCCCAAAATGGAGTCCACCACCTGCTCTCCCTGCAGGAGGAAGTCTCTCCCCCTCTTTTCCCAAAGCATCATGGGAATTATAGTCTTTAAGGCTAGATTGCAGCACACAGGCCTTTCCCCTGGAACACTCCCACTAAAGTTCAGGGGCCCCTCTAGTAAAGGGTGCCTACATTTTTCCCTTCCCCCCCAACCAGAAAAATCATAGAATCCTAGAATATCGGGGTTGGAAGGGACCTCAGGAGGTCATCTAGTCCAACCCTCTCCTCAAAGCAGGACCAATCCCCAACTAAATCATCCCAGTGTCAAAGTTTGACTCAGACTCACAATTTATCAGACCACTCTGTTTTATTAGCAAAGCTGCTCTGCTAATACATTTAGAAGTGAGCCCCCCGAGTGGGGCTTGTGTCTTTTAATTTATACAGTTTTTTGGAGAACAAGTTACAGAGAAGTTACAGACAAAAGAAGAAAAAGATTTTAGTCACCACCCTTCGAGATCCCTGAGACCAGTCACGTATTTTCAATTACCTGCCACCCTTAACAATCTCCTTTAACAGCTTCCAGTTAACTTAACTAATTGTCCTTCACACCTTCCATTCTGATGCCTGCTTTTTAGACGTGCTGGCTCTATCTTAATTGCTTCTCCATTCAAAAGCTAACTGTCCCTACGTGTGCTCCCTCAGATACTTTGTAACATGTTTTGGCATGCCCTCTCATATACAATGTATCCAGCATGTCCCCTTATACAACGTTATACTTATACAATGTTATACTTCCACACCAGCCAGGGCTTTGTCAAGCCTGACCTTAAAAACTTCAAAGGAAGGAGATTCCACCATCTCCCTAGGTAACGCATTCCAGTGCTTCACCACACTCCTAGTGAAATTTTTTTCCCTAATATCCAACCTAAACCTCCCCCACTGCAACTTGAAACCATTACTCCTCGTTCTGTCATCTACTACCACTGAGAACAGTCTGTATCCATCCTCTTTGGAACCCCCTTTCAGGTAGTTGAAAGCAGCTATCAAATCCCGCCTCATTCTTCTCTTCTGCAGACTAAACATCCCAGTTCCCTCAGCCTCTCCTCATAAGTCATGTGTTCCAGTCCCCTAATAATTTTTGTTGCCCTCTGCTGGACACTTTCCAATTTTTTCACATCCTTCTTGTAGTGTGGGGCCCAAAACTGGAAACAGTACTCTAGATGAGGCTTCACCAATGTTGAATAGAGGGGAATGATCACGTGTCTCGATATGCTGGCAGTGCCCCTACTTATACATCCCAAAATGCCATTGGCCTTGGCAACAAGGGCACACTGTTGACTCAGTTAAGAACCCCATTAAGGAACCAGAACAAAGAAGAAAAACAGATTAATTTACAATATAATACATACCTTCTTAATTCCTACTGCTAGCTGGGGTAACAGTCAATGGAGGGTAAAGTAGAGGCCCACTAGAATAGGCACAATTTAGGCCTAGCGTGAAGTGAGCACCACCATGAAAAATACTTGAGCTCATCCTTAGAGGATACATATTCTAGTCTGGACTCCAGAGGTGTTTTAAAATCTTTCAGCACAACCACCCCACGATGTCCTGTGGGGATGGACATCTCACTGCTGACTCCAACCACATCATATGTTAACTGCTGAGGGGGCCTGACTTCTCGCTGGGATCTCCTTACGGACTGTGCCATCCCTTCTTCCTCCTCTGCGGGAGGTGTTAATAAAGCTCCGTCAGATTCCGTGTCCACCACAGAGTTACCCATTGTAGAAGGAGCAACATCTGTAGCAACCTCATTCCCTGCAACTTGAAGAAGCAGGGGGATTGTTGCATACATCTAAACCCTCCCTCAGGACTTCTCCCACAGGAAAGAATGGAAGAGCTTCAGGGTTTAAACGGGGTGTGCTAGCTGTGCTTTCAGGTTGATTTGGCGTATGTGACACTGCAACAGACATATCTGAGGGTTCATGATGCATAGATATATAGTCAGGGTAAACCTCCTCTGAATCAGTCTCTGATGGGGGACCAATTATGTCCATCATGGCCTGGCACAGGATTAGCACCAACTATGGAGCTGGGGGAGGAACTCTCGGACGTCAGAGCTTTCCTCTGGTTAAATGATTTGGGTAGAGAGGTAGGCTCAATATCGGATGGAGCACCCATTCTGACGTGTTGCCCCAGAGGAAGTAAGTGGTTTCGATGTGAAGTCTTTAATGGGCTGCCATTCTTTTCAGGCTTTAGTTGATATACTGGTAGCCCAAGCATTCGATTCTCCACAATGTAGGGCTGCGAATGCCAGCTGTTTGCAAGTTTGTTTTCTAGGGAGCCCAAGATTTTTTATAAGAACGTGATCACCAGGTTGCAGATCACAGTATTGCACCTTCTGGTCATAATGGTCTTTATTGTCCCGGTTCATCTTATCAGGTGCTGTCTGAGCAAGTTGATAAGCAGCACACAAGTCTTTTTTTCAATTAGCCACATATTGGAGGTAAGACTGGTGGGAAGACCCATCCACTGAGACCCCAAAACAGAGGTCTACTGGTAATTGTGCTTCATGTCCAAACATTAGGAAATATGGAGAATACCCAGTGGCCTCATTTTTGGTACAGTTGTAGGCATGCACAAGATGGCTAACATGCTGGCTTCATCTAGATTTCTGTTTCGTATTCAAGGTTCCCAACATATTAAGCAGGGTCCGATTGAATTGTCCAGGCTGTGGGTCTCCCTGTGGATGATAAGGTGTTGTTCTAGGTTTTTTTATACCTAGCATAGTCCGAAGTTCCTGAATTAATCGACACTCAAAGTCCCCTCCTTGATTGGAGTGCATCCGCTTGGGCAGCCCATAATGCACAAAGTACTTTTCCCAAAGAGTTTTAGCAACAGTAGAATCTTTTTGCTTTTTAGTGGGAAAGGGCTGTGTATACCTTGTGAAATGATCAGTTACAACTAGCACTTTACAAGCATTTTTGCTATCAGGTTCAATTGTGAGAAAATCCATACAGACCAAATCCATAGGGCCTTCACTGTGAAGATGAAACAGTGGAGCAGCTCTCGTGGGTAGTGTCTTCCGTTGTATACACCAGGCACAGGTCTTACAATACTGCTGCACATCAGTCTTCATCCGTGGCCAGTAGAATCGGTCTCATACAAGCCCATAGTTCTTATCAAACCCAAGATGCCCATTGTCATCATGTAAAGGTTGCAGTACACTGGGGTCGGCAACCTTTCAGAAGTGGTGTGCCAAGTCTTCATTTATTCACTCTAATTTGAGGTTTTGCATGCCAGTAATACATTTTAATGTTTTTAGAAGGTCTCTCTGTATAATATATTACTCAACTATTGTTGTATGTAAAGTAAATAAGGTTTTTAAAATGTTTAAGAAGCTTAATTTATAATTAAAATGCAGATCATATCAGTTTAGTGTGATTCTTGCCCTTGCTTTTCCTTGATGAGTTTTCCAATGTCTGGCATGCATTTGGATACTTTAAGCTGCACACAGGCTTCTGAGTGAGCAGTTGTTAACCGGCTCCAAGAAGGACGGAGGTCAGATTCCATGTGTGAAAATACCTGTTCACACAGGTATGTGGATCCAAATGTTGAAAGCATTGCAAACCCAATTTTCTTCAAACAGTTAAATTTCACTGGCAGGGATGTCCAGCAGGTCGGAATAGAGGCCCCATGATCTCTCTTGATAGCTTCAAGTGCACTCCTCAGATCTCCAAACTTTGATGCCCACAATTCTGAGCTTTTTAACTGAATGAGCTGCATTTCAAAATCTTCAACATCCATCCACTGAAATACTGACAAATCCAAGTCGCTTTTGTTGAACTTTTCAGGGATAATTAGAAAAGAAAGTATTGGGTCAAATCGCTAGAAATCTTGAAATCTGTCAGAAAATTCTGATTACAGTTCTTGCATGTACATTCCAATCTCATCGACACTGACAGTTCAACGTATCGATAGTTCTTTTATGTATTAGAAGTAGCGTAAAGTTGAAGTTCGAATATCCCGAGAAAAAACTGCTAGTTTTACAACAAATGACTTCCAGGTTTCATAAAGATCCAGAACCGTTTGCCCTGCACCCTGGAGATGGAGGTTGAGTTCGATTAGGTGAGCAGTGATGTCAGTTAGAAAAAGACAGTTTCCGTAACTGGTGTTCTTCGAGATATGTTGCTCATGTCTATTCCACAGTAGGTATGTGTGTTTGCCACGTGCACCGGTACCAGAAGTTTTTCCCTTAGTAGTACCAATAGGGGGAAGCGCTGCTGCGACCTGTGGAGTGGCACCTCTATATCGCGCTATAAGGGGAGCCGCAAGCTCCCGCACCCTCGGTTCTTTCTTGCCGGACAACTCCGACAGGGGAAGGAGGGTGGGATGTGGAATAGACATGAGCACACATCTCGAAGAACACCAGTTACGGAACAGGTAACTGTCTTTTCTTCTTCGAGTGCTTGCTCATGTGTATTCCACAGTAGGTGATTCCAAGCTATATTTGTTGGAGATGGGTAGGAGTTCCCGGGTTCCCGGGATGCAGTACTGCTCTGCCGAATCCGGTGTCATCCCTAGTTTGGGAGACGATCGCATAGTATGCAGTGAACATGTGAACTAAAGACCAGGTGGCAGCCCTACAGATGTCTTGGATAGGGACATTGGCTACACTGGTAGCCGACGAGGCCTGAGCCCTTGTTGAGTGCGCCCTATCGGTGGTCAGGGAACCCCTGCCAGATCATAGCACCTGCGTATGCACGAGGTGATCCAGAGAAAGGGTGAAAATAGGCTGCCCCTTCATATGCTCAGCTGAGGCAACGAAGAGTTGCGAGGATTTATGGAACAGTAGTCCGATCCAGGAAGAAGGCCAGTGCCCTGCACACATCGAGCGTGTAGAGGGGGCATTCCTCATTGGAGGAATGGGGCTTGGGACAGAGCATGGGAAGTAAAATGTCCTGTTCCATATGGAAGGCGGAGACTACCTTTGGGAGGAATGCAGGGTGTGGGCGAAGTTGGACCTTATCCTTGTGGAAGATCGTGTATGGAGGTTCCAAGGTCAAGGTCCTGAGCTCTGAGGCACGTTGGGCCGACGTGATCGCTACAAGGAAGGCTACCTTCTGGGAGAGGTGAGACCAGGAACACGTGGCTGAGGGTTCAAAGGGAGGCCCCGTGAGGCGGGACAACACCAGGTTTAGGTCCCATTTTGGTACAGGGGATCTAGCATATGGGAAGGAACGATCGAGGCCTCTCAGGAAGTGGGAGGTCATAGTATGGGAGAAGACCGAGTGCCCTTGCACTGGCAGGTGGAAGGCCGATATGGCCGCCAAGTGTCCTCTGGCGGAGGTGGGTGCCAGCCCTTGGCTCCTAAGGGACAGGAGGTACTCAAGTATAAGCTGGAGTGATGCAGACAATGGGGAGACACCCCGCTCCCCCGCCCACCTGGAAAATCTGGACCACTTTGCCAGGTACATCCGGTGTGTGGACGGCTTCCTACTTTCCAGGAGGACCCACCTGACTTCCTCAGAACAACTTGTCTAGCCACTGAGCAGCCACGCCGTCAGGTGGAGAGCAGCCAGAGTGGGATGAAAGCACCAGCCGCCGTTCTGGGAGAGGAGGACTGGGCAAAGCGGCAACCTCCTTGGAGGGGCTGCCAACAGGTCCAGTAGGGTCCCGTACCAGTGTTGATGGGGCCAGGCTGGGGCGATAAGGATGATACGTGCCTTGTCTGTTTTCACTTTTTCTCGAACTTTGCCTATAAAGGGAAATGGTGGAAAAGCATAGAAAAGCTGGTCTGAACACTGCACGAGGAAGGCATCTGAGATCGCGTCCCTTCCCAACCCCCCTCTCCCGAACAAAACCAGGGGCAACGCCAGTTCTGGCAGGTCGCGAACAGGTCCACTTGGGGAATTCCCTACTCTTGGAAGAGCTGGTGAGTGACCTCCGAGTGGAGTGCCCACTCGTAATGGGGGGAGAAAACCCTGCTGAGGCGATCGGTAGGTGGAAATGTCAGGGAGATGTTGTGGGCTATACAGAACTCCCATAGGCTCAGGGCTTCCCGGCAGAGGGCCGAGGACCATGCCCCACCTTGACTGTTGATGTAGAACATTGCCGCGGTGTTGTCTGTAAGGACTCTGACCACCTTGCCATGAAGCTGTGTGATGAAAGCCACACACGCCAACCGTATCGCCCTGAGCTCCCTGATATTTATATGGAGGGACACGTCTGAGGTTGACCACATCCCTTGGGTTTGTATGTTCCCTATGTGGGCTCCCCAGCCCAAGTCTGACGCATCGGATACCAGGTCTATTGACGTGGCCGTCTCCCGGAAAGGAACCCCTTGGAGCATGTTGCCTGGGGAGGACCACCATTGTAAGGAGGCAATTGCTGGGGTCGGTACCTTGAGGACCTTGTCCAGGCCATCCCGTACATGGGAGAAATGGGAGGCTAGCCATAGCTGGAGGGGCCTCATTCAGAGCCTGGCATGGCGGACCACATACGTGCACGCCGCCATGCGTCCCAGGATCTGAAGGCACGCCCTTGCTGTTGTCACTGGAAAAGCCATGACCAAGGCGATGAGACCTTTGAGGGTTTCGAACCTGCCAATGGGGAGAGAGGCTGTGGCCCTTAAGGAGTCCAGTAGTGCCCTATGAATTCTATGCACTGCACCAGGACCAGTGTTGATTTGGTCTCATTTACCAACAGGCCGAGACTGGTGACTGTAGACAGGAGCAGATCCACATGGGCCCTCACCTGGGACCGTGAGTTGCCCTTGAGAAGCCAATCGTCCAGATATGGGAACATCTGGACCCCTTCTTATCTGAGGTAGACCACCACAAGTGCCATACACTTAGTGAATACCCTAGGTGCCATGGATAGGCCAAATGGGAGAACCGTGAACTGGTAGTGGTCAGGCCCCACCAGGAAACAGAGGAAGTGCCTGTGTTCTTCGAAAATATGGATGTGGAAATACGTGTCCTGAAGGTCCAGGGCTGCGTACCAGTCCCCCGGGTCCAGGGAGGGGATAATAGAAGCCAGGGACACCATGCAGAACTTGGAGCGGACCATAAACCGATTGAGATTCCGCAGATCTAGGATGGGCTTGAGACCCCCTTTCACCTTTGGGATCAGAAAATATCAGGAGTAGAAGCTCCTGCCCTGTAATTCTACTGGCACTCTCTCCACCACCCCCAGTAGTAGTAGTCGTTCCACCTCCTGACCTAGGAACGTGCTCTGGGTCCCCCGAGCCCGCCGGGGATGGGGGGTGGTTGGGCTGGGGTGAACTGAACTGCAACATGTAGCCCTTGGAAATGGTGTTGAGGACCCAGCAGTCTGAGGTTATTTGTGACCATTCCCCATGGAAGGCAGACAATCAGTTGCCGAACACAAACTTTATTAGTAGGGGGGTTTCCATGGCAACTACCCTGGTGCCCCCTCCAAATAGTCAAAACTGCCTCTTTCCCTGTCTCTTGCCCTTAGAGGGCCCAGGCTGTGGGGCAGAGCTGGACTGTCATTGAGGCTGGTGCTTTTGGTCTCTTGGCTTCTTGTAAGGGGGTTCATATCTGCTCTGCGCAGGATGAACCAAAGTCTGTGGTTTGGCCTTGTCCTTAGCCAGAGGGATGTATAGGCCCAAGGTCTGCAGGGTGGTGCGAGAGTCTTTCATCCTGTGCAGCCTGACGTCCGTCTGTTTGGCGAACAGGGCTTTCCTGTCGAATGGCACATCCTGAAAGCCCGGACAGGAGGAGCCACAACACCCTGCGCATGGAGATCACGGAGGCCAGCGAGCGAGCCGCCGTATCCGCTGCGTCCGACGCTGCCTGCAGGGCAGCTTTGGCTGCCGTCGCCCCCTCGTCCACCAATGCCTTAAAGTCCTTCCTATCACGCTCTGGGAGGAGTGGCTTGAACTTTTGCAGGGACTCCCATAAATTAAAATCATATCAGCTCAGTAAGGCCTGATGGTTGGCCACCCTGAGCTGGAAACTCGAAGAGGAGTAAAGTTTTCTACCAAAAGAATCTAGTCTCCTGGCATCTTTATTCTTGGGGGTGGGTGCAGGCTGGCCCTGCCGCTCCCAATGGTTCACAAATTTCACCACCAGAGAGTTAGGTGCCAGGTGAGAGTAGAGGTATTCGTGGTTCTTGGCTGGCACAAAATACTTCCTCTCAGCCTTCTTGGAAATGGGGCCAGAGAGGCAGGAGTTAGCCACAAGGAATTGGAGATGTTGGCTATTCCTTGAAGGGGTAAAGCCACACGGCCCGGCACCGAGGGGGACAGTACGTTAAAGAGGGAATCGGACGGGACCTCCATCTCCTCGGCCTGCAGCTGGAGGCTCGAGGCCTTCCACTTTAGCAGGTCTTGTTGCGCCCTGAAGTCTTCCTGTGGAGCAGAGGGCGGCAGTGCCATGATGGTGTCATCCAGTGCAGGAGAGGAGGCCAGCACAGGGCTGTGGGCCTCAGTCGGTGCCGGGCGATCAACCCCCAGGTCGGAGTCCTGGCGCGGAGCCGACGACTTATTACCTGTTGACTTGTCCCTCTGCCTAGATATCGAGGACGACAGGGCCTCAGACGCCCCGGCCACCGAGCGGGTTCCTGCCTGGGTGGGTGTTGGCGGCCACGGTGCCCATTGACACCATTGTCCCTGCCATAGGGCCCCTTGCTACTGTCCATGCTGTGGGCCCGGTGGCGCTATCTGGTCCGGCTGAGCGATATGGCCCAGCGAGGGGCGGCTGGGTGCCGAGGCTGAGGTCACCACCTACCTAATGGTACCATAGGAGCGGTGGGAGCGGCGATGTCTACGATGCCGTCTTCCATGGGACCGGGACCTCGACATCAAGGACCGGTACCCGCTGGAAGTATTGTCCCGTGACTCGCTTCGACGCCTGGACCTGTGGTGCCGCGGTGTCGGTGACGCATGGCAGGAGCCCCGTGTGCGATGCCTGACAGAGTGGGAACTCGAGCGGGAGTGTTGACGTTGGTCACGCCAAGACCGGCTACGATAGCTGTGTCATGAAGAGAAGCGCCTTCGACTCCTATCTCGGTGCCTGCGTCCGCTGCTGCATGGCGTGCTGGGACCCGGGGACTCCTGCTTGGATGGAACCCTGGTTGGCGTTGAGGGTGGTGGATGCGAGTACCAGTGGACCGGCTGTTGCGTACCGAACGAGGCAGAGAGCGGTCTTCAGAGTGAGAGCTGCGCCGTGCTGGGGAGGCCTGTTGAGCGCCCAGTGGCAGTTTGCCTCAGGACCAGGAGCCTGCTACTGGCAGCGCCCGGGCACCGGCAAGCTCACAATGTCTCGTGCGGCTTGTAGCGCCTCCAGTGTTGATGGCATCCTGACTGCGGGAGAGGTGCATGTTGGCACTGCTGGGCTA
This sequence comes from Lepidochelys olivacea, assembly GCF_965140295.1. Lineage (NCBI taxonomy): Eukaryota > Metazoa > Chordata > Testudines > Cheloniidae > Lepidochelys > Lepidochelys olivacea. The sequence continues at coordinate 266,844,649 of NC_140412.1, read as the reverse complement.
CTCCGCTCAGCACAATTTGGAGGTTTGGGCTGCCCAATGCGGGACGAGCCTCTGCCCCTTCCTTCTCTTAGCGCCACTGTGAAGCCTAGCTCTTCCTTTGTTTCTTGGAAAGGGAACAGTGCCGACTGGTGGACGGGGCTTCACTGCATACTGATGATGCAGCGCCCGGTGCCAAGTCTGCATGGTGTACCAGAGTTGGAGCGAGCGCCGATTCCATGAGGAGAGTGCGAAGCTTGATGTCTCTCCTTAGTTTGCGGCTTGAAAGACCTGTAGATCTTACAGCATTCACTCACGTGAGTTTCGCCCAAGCAGCGGAGACTCTCAGCATGCGGATCACTCCTTGGCATGGAATGGTGACAGGAGTTGCACGACTTGAAGCCTGGGGCACAGGGCATGCCCCGGGCCCACTCTAACAACTGAGAATCTACTTTCCACGAGTTACTAACAACTAGCTAAAGGTACCACTAAGTTCAACTGGAAAGGCTGCAGCAACGCTGGATCAAGAAGTTCTGACACACCTTCACTGGCGGCAAGAAGAAACTGAGGGTGGGGGCAGCTCGTGGCTCCCCTTATAGGATGATATAGAGGCACCACTCCAAGGGTCTCCCCCTACGGGTACTGCTAAGGGAAAAACTTCTGGCACCGGTGCACGTGGTGCGCACACACACCTACTGTGGAATACACATGAGCAAGCACTCGAAGAAGAAATAGCATAAACAAAATGAATTTAATGTGAAGGATGATGCTGCATTTTCTTCACAGGTTGGGAAATCCTAGGTTTGAAAGATGAAAGTGCACAACGCAAATCGTTTTTGACATCCAGTCGATTTCTTTGTTTCGTTTTTATTATGACTAAACTTGAAAAGCTTTTTTCACAGAGGTAAGTCGACGAAAACGGAAGAATAATACGTAGCGCTTCTTCTCCAACCTTCGAGTAAATTGGGAAATATTTTATCCAAAATTCCTCCAGGCTTAAGTTTTCGAAAATATCTTTTGCATTTGAATTGTATTTCATTTCGAGTGCTTGTTCTTCCAACACTTGCGGCAATGAATCAACATCAACACTGAATGGATTAAATGCTAATTTATGAATGGGGTTGCCAGAAAAGTCGTCTGGAAAATAGCAGATGAATTCGTCAGCAAGGCAGTCCAGATGAAACTGCAGACAGCTGCAGCAGTGCAGGAGCCAGCGAACAGAGCTGTAAACAGGGGAGTTTGAGTGGGAGTTCTGTTGGAGGAGAAGGTATTTACTAACAGGACTTAGGTGATAAGGTGATGACAGATACAGAGGCAGCAGTGGTAGTGACCCAAGTAGTGGAAGACACAATGAAGTTGACTGGATGTAGAAGCTGCGGCATGTACATGATCCTGGAGGGGGTACCTGAAAAGAGTTTCATCTGCATGAAGTGCCGCCTGATAGAGCTGATGGAAGAAAAGATCTGAGGATTGGAGATGCAGGTGGAAACTCTGGTCGAGTTTAGAAGTGGGTTTGAGCGGATGATGGAGCAAAGACCTGAGGAGGCTGAAGAGAAAAGCTCAGACTTGCAGATGGAAGCAGAACCAAAGAACTCTGAGGGGAGACTGCTGGGTGAGGAAAGTGGACAGTGGAAGCATGTAACTAAGAGAACCAGGCAGAGGAAAAGACGGGCTAGTGAACGAGAAACAGAGCTCAGGAACAGGTTTGCAGAGTTGGAAAATGAAAAAGGGGCACAGCAGGTGGTCACTGAAGGTGAGAAGGAAGGAAGAAGAGAAGAGCAGCTTGTCCTATAGGAAGAGGGCAAGAGTCAATGGAGATAACAACACCAAGTATGAGCCCCAGGAGGATATGGGATGGGTTGCAGAAGATTGCAAGGGACAATAGGAATCGAGAGGACTTGCAACCAGAAGAAACAGGGGATAGACTGGAGAATCGCACCATCGCTAGGAAAAGGCAGGTCTACGTGATTGGGGACTCCTTACTGAGAAGAATAGACAGGCCTGTAACAAGAGCTGATCCGGAGAACAGAAGGGTGTGCTGTCTGCCAGATGCTAAGATATGTGATGTGGACCTGATGTTGAAGAGGATCTTAACGGGCACAGGAAAGAATCCACTGATTGTCCTTCATGTGGGAACAAATGATATGGGTAGATTCTCACTGGAACGTATCAAGGGAGACTGTGGCAGGCTGGGGAAGACGCTTAAGGAAATCGAGGCTCAGGTGATCTTCAGTGGGATTCTGCCTGTTCCTAGAGAAGGGCAACAAAGGTGTGACAAGATTATGATGCTCAACAGATGGCTCAGGTGTAGGCATATTTGTAATTCTCCTATGTAGGCATATTTGTAATATTTGTAATTCTCCATATTTGTGATTCTCACTGTTTAGTCTCCCACAATTAACTCTAAGTGATGCTTTGTGATTGATATAGACACCTTGTAACACCAACCGCTCAATTGGTTCCGCTCAATTGCCTCGGCTCTCTAAGTTGATACTTTGTGATTGAGATTGACACCTTGTAATATCAACCGCTGTAAAGCGCTCGTAAACTGCTCAGTGGACTCTGCTCAATTAACTCTGCTCTCTAAATTGATACTGTGTAATTGAGATTGACACTTTTGTAACAACAACCGCTGTAAGCCGTTAATTGGCTTGGTGCTCAAGGCAATACTTTGTAAATGATATCTTGTAATAACAGCTGCTCTTAGAAATATCACATAGAGACTCCCACCCTCTATAGTTTGTATCAGGAACGTTAAAGGAATGTTAAAAGACAGGGAGTCTCAAATAAATAACACCTCAAAAGTTAGAGAGACAGTGAAATGATAAATGTATTTTCATTAAGATAGAGAATGTATGTGAATGCATGATTGGTTTAGATGACAAATGAATAGTCAGGGAAGTGCCAGCCTAGGAATTCGGTATCAATCAGCTGAAGAAGATGCCAAGTGGAAACAACCAGAGAACCCCCAGAGAGCAATCTGGAATCCACCTGACCGTTTCAAAGGATGAAGAAAGCTGATAAGCACCTGACAGCCATCACGGAGCCATCATGATCAACAGTATGACGAAGCAATTTCCATGGACTGGCATAGGAATACATTCCTATAAAAATAGACTCTGAGAATGGGAACTTCGAGTCTCGTTCTGCCACCACCCTCCAGGAGCATCGGATACGCATCTGATACGGACTCGGCTCCACTCTCATGTACAGGCTACCTGGCCAGTACTCTGTGACGGGCAACTTCCAGGCTAGTAACTATAACAACTATGCAGAACTTGTATGAATGAATGTATGAATGGGTATGTGGATAAGTAAGGAATAAGTAGTGATATAACAGTGTGTGTTTTTAAAATATTTTTATTATATTTACAATAAATGCGGCATTTTGCCTTATCCCTTTTACAAGATCCTGTTGGTCTTATTTTATTAGTGTAACATGGGCAGTGGTGCTATAAGGAGGGCTTTGGGATGTATGGCCACTGGGAAGCATTCATGGACAGAGGACTGTTCTCTCGGGATGGACTTCACCTGAGTAAGGAGGGAAATAGACTTCTAGGATGGAGGATGGCTTAACTGATCAAGAGAGCTTTAAACTATGAATCTGGGGGAGATGGTTGGGAGATGTCCATGTAATCTCCATGCCAGATTTTAACATTGAGAGGGAAGAAAATGAAGTAAGAAAGGATACAGCCGTGGGTAGGAGAATGGACATAAGGTGGAAGGGTAGTGTACATACCAGTCTAATAGGTAATACTGGTGGTAGAATGTCTGTGCCTCATCGGGTAAAGAATGTGAGCAAGGCCAAACAGCAAAAATTAAGATGTTTGTACACTAATGCGAGGAGCCTAGGTAACAAAATGGAGGAACTAGAGCTACTGGTTCAGGAAGTGAAACCAGATATTATAGGGATAAGAGAAACATGGTGGAATAGTAGTCATGACTGGAGTACGGGTATTGAAGGGTATGTGCTGTTTAGGAAAGACAGAAATAAAGGCAAAGGTGGTGGAGTAGCATTGTATATCAGTGATGAGGTAGGCTGTAAAGAAATAAGAAGCGATGGAATGGATAAGACAGAGTCTGTCTGGGCAAAAATCACATTGGGGAAGAAAGCTACCAGAGCTTCCCCTGGGACAGTGCTTGGGGTGTGCTATAGACCGCTTGAACCCGATCTGGATATGGATAGAGACCTCTTTAATGTTTTTAGTGAAGTAAATACTAATGGGAATTGTGTGATCATGGGAGACTTTAACTTTCCAGATATAGACTGGAGAACAAGTGCTAGTAATAATAATAGGGCTCAGATTTTCCTGGATGCGATAGCTGATGGATTTCTTCACCAAGTAGTTGCTGAACCAACAAAAGGGGATGCCATTTTAGATTTGGTTTTGGTGAGTAGTGAGGACCTCATAGAAGAAATGGTTGTAGGGGACAACCTTGGTTTGAGCGATCATGAGCTAATTCAGTTCAAACTAAATGGAAGGATAAACAAAAATAGATTGGTGACTAGGGTTTTTTATTTCAAAAGAGATAACTTTAAAAGATTAAGGAAATTAATTAGGGAAGTGGATTGGACTGAAGAACTTGTGGATCTAAAGGCGGAGAGGCCCGGAATTACTTCAAGTCAAAGTTGCAGAAACTGTCAGAAGCCTGCATCCCAAGAAAGGGGAAAAAATTCATAGGCAGGAGTTGTAGACCAAGCTGGATGAGCAAGCACCTTGGAGAGGTGATTAAGAAAAAGCAGAAAGCATACAAGGAGTGGAAGATGGGAGGGATTAGCAAGGAAAGCTACCTTATAGAGGTCAGAACATGTAGGAGTAAAGTGAGAAAGGCTAAAAGCCATGTAGAGTTGGACCTTGCAAAGGGAATTAAAACCAATAGTAAAAGGTTCTATAGCCATATAAATAAGAAGAAAACAAAGAAAGAAGTGGGACTGCTAAACACTGAGGATGGAGTGGAGGTTAAGGATAATCTAGGCATGGCCCAATATCTAAACAAATACTTTGCCTCAGTCTTTAATGAGGCTAAGGAGGAGCTTAGGCATAATGGTAGAACAACAAATGGGAAGGAGGATATGGAGGTAGATATTAACACATCCAAGATAGAAGCCAAACTTGAACAGCTTAATGGGACTAAATCGGGGGGCCCAGATAATCTTCATCCAGGAATATTAAAGGAACTGGCACATGAAATTGCAAGCCCATTAGCAAACATTTTTAATGAATCTATAAACTCAGGGGTTGTACCTTATGACTGGAGGATTGCTAACATAGTTCCTCTTTTTAAGAAAGGAAAAAAAAGTGATCCGGATAACTACAGGCCTGTTAGTTTGACATCTGTAGTATGCAAGGTCTTGGAAAAAATTTTGAAGGAGAAAGTAGTTAAGGACATTGAGGCCAATGGTAATTGGGACAAAATACAGCATGGTTTTACAAAAGGTAGATCGTGTCAAACCAACCTGATCTTCTTTGAGAAGGTAACAGATTTTTTAGACAAAGGAAATGCAGTGGATCTAATTTACCTCGATTTCAGTAAGGCATTTGATACGGTTCCACATGGGGAATTATGAGCTAAATTGGAAAAGATGGGGATCAATATGAAAACTGAAAGGTGGATAAGGAACTGGTTTAAGGGGAGACTACAACGGGTCACACTGAAAGGTGAACTGTCAGGCTGGAAGGAGGTTACTAGTGGAGTTCCTCAGGGATCAGTTTTGAGACCAATCTTATTTAATCTTGTTATTACTGACCTTGGCACAAAAAGCAGGAATGTGCTAATAAAGTTTGCGGATGACATGAAGCTGGGAGGTATTGCCAATACAGAGAAGGACTGGGATATCATACAGGAAGATCTGGATGAGCTTGTAAACTGGAGTAATAGTAATAGGATGAAATTTAATAGTGAAAAGTGCAAGGTCATGCATTTAGGGATTAATAACAAGAATTTTTGTTATAAACTGGGGACACATAACTTGGAAGTAACAGAGGAGGAGAAGGACCTCGGAGTATTGGTTGATCACAGGATGACTGTGAGCAGCCAATGTGATATGGCCATGAAAAAGCTAATACGGTCTTGGGATGCATCAGGCAAGGTATTTCCAGTAGAGATAAGGAGGTGTTAGTACCGTTATACAAGACACTGGTGAGACCTCACCTGGAATTTTGTGTGCAGTTCTGGTCTCCCATGTTGAAGAAAGATGAATTCAAACTGGAACAGGTACAGAGAAGGGCTACTAGGATGATCCGAGGAGTGGAAAACTCAGCCTGGACCAGTCCACACAAGAGATCCACTTCCTGGACACTAAGGTGCTAATAAGCGATGGTCACATAAACACCACCCTATACCGGAAATCCACTGACCGCTATTCCTACCTACATGCCTCCAGCTTTCACCCCGACCACACCACACAATCCATCGTCTACAGCCAAGCTCTACGATACAACCGCATTTGCTCCAACCCCTCAGACAGAGACAAATACCTACAAGATCTCTATTAAGCATTCTTACAACTACAGTACCCACCTGCTGAAGTGAAGAAACAAATTGACAGAACCAGAAGAGTACCCAGAAATCACCTACTACAGGACAGGCCCCACAAAGATAATAACAGAACGCCACTAGCCATCACCTTCATCCCCTAACTAAAACCTCTCCAACACATCATCAAGAATCTGCAACCTATCCTGAAGGACGACCCATCACTCTCACAAATCTTGGGAGACAGGCCAGTCCTTGCCCACAGACAGCCCCCCAACTTGAAGCAAATACTCACCAGCAACCACACACGACACAACAGAACCACTAACCCAAGAACCTATCCTTGCAACAAAGCCCATTGCCAACTGTGTCCACATATCTATTCAGGGGACACCATCGTAGGGCCTAATCACATCAGCCACACTATCAGAGGCTCGTTCACCTGCACATCTACCAATGTGATATGTGCCAGCAATGCCCCTCTGCCATGTACATCGGTCAAACTGGACAGTCTCTACGTAAAAGAATAAATGGACACAAATCAGATGTCAAGAATTATAACATTCATAAACCAGTCGGAGAACACTTCAATCTCTCCGGTCATGCGATTACAGACCTAAAGGTCGCAATATTAGAACAAAAAGACTTCAGAAACAAACTCCAACGAGAGACTGCTGAATTGGAATTAATTTGCAAACTGGATACAATTAACTTAGGCTTGAATAGAGACTGGGAGTGGATGTGTCATTACACAAAGTAAAACTATTTCCCCATGTTTATTTCCCCCACCCCCCACTGCTCCTCGGATGTTCCTGTTAACTGCTGGAAATGGCCCACCTTGATTATCATTACAAAAGGTTTTCTCCCCCCCGCCCCGCTCTCCTGCTGGTAATAGCTCATCTTAAGTGATCACTCTCCTTACAGTGTGTATGATGTTGATAGTACACCCACTTTTTCATATTCTGTGTGTACATAAATCTCCTCACTGTATTTTCCACTGAATGCATCCGATGAAATGAGCTGTAGCTCACGAAAGCTTATGCTCAGATAAATTGGTTAGTCTCTAAGGTGCCACTAGTACTCCTTTTCTTTTTGTGAATACAGACTAACACGGCTGCTACTCTGAAACCTGTCTTATGAAAAGAGACTCAAAGAACTTGGCTTGTTTAGCCTAACCAAAAGAAGGCTGAGCGGTGATATGATTGCTCTATAACTATTATCAAAGGAATAAATACCACAGAGGGAGAAGAATTATTTAAGCTCAGTACCAATGTGGACACAAGAACAAATGGATATAAACTGGCCATCAGGAAGTTTAGACTTGAAATTAGACAAAGGTTTCAAACCATTAGAGGAGTGAAGTTCTGGAACAGCCTTCCAGGGGAAGCAGTGGGGGCAAAAGACATATCTGGCTTCAAGACTAAGCTTGATAAGTTTATGGAAGGGATGATATGATGGGATAGCCTAATTTTGGCAATTAACTGATCTTCAACTATTAGCGGTAGATATGCCCAATGGCCTGTGATGGGATATTAGATGGGGTGGGATCTGAGTTACTACAGAGAATTCTTTCCTGGGTGGCTGACTGGTGAGTCTTGCCCACATGCTCAGGGTTTAGCTGATCACCATATTTGGGGTCGGGAAGGAATTTTCCTCCAGGGCAGATTGGCAGAGGCCCTGGGGCTTTTCGCCTTCCTCTGCAGCGTGGGGCCCGGGACACTTGCTGGAGGATTCTCTGCACCTTGAAGTCTTTAAACCATGATTTGAGGACTTCAGTAGCTCAGACATAGGTTAGAGGTTTGTTATAGGAGTGGGTGGGTGAGATTCTGTGGCCTGCGTTGTGCAGGAGGTCAGACTTGACGATCATAATGATCCCTTCTGACCTTAAAGTCTATGATTCTATGATTTTATGAAACACAATTTTGTTCTTTGCATCCTCTTTACAAAGTTCTTGGAAACCTTCATTTTCAGCGAGTGATGAAAATGTTGGAAAAGATGAAAAGTTAGGCATCTGAGCTTGTGTTCGACGTTTCCAAAGCTTGACTTTTTCCGTAAACGCTTAGATGTCATCGTAGTGTGCTATAATGTTTGCAGCGTTGTTTCCTTGCAGCTTCAAATTGAGATTGTTCAAAGATTCAAAAATGTCCAAGAGGTATGCCAATGAAAGTTGAAACATTTGGTCTGTAAACACAAGATATAACTCTCCTTTTTTCTGTTGCTTGAGGAAAATTTCCACTTTGTCTTTCAGTTTGAATAATCTCTAAAGCATGTTCCCTTTGGAAAGCCATTGTACCTCTGTGTGAAACAAAAGAATTTTATGATCTGGTCCCAAATCCACGCAAAGAGCTGCAAAAAGTCTGTATTTAAAGTGCTGTTCTTCACAAAATTAACGACTTTGATGGCCAAATTAAATGAATCATGTAGGTCATCTGGAAGGGTTTTAGCAGCCAACGCTTGTCTGTGTACGACGCAGTGAGTCATGGTTAAGGCTGGATTTTTTTCTTTCACAAATATCACAAATCCAGAGCAAGAGCCAAGCATTGCTGGAGCACCATCTGTGCATACACCAACCAGTTTTTCCCATGAAAGTCCATTTTCTTCAAAAAAGTTGGAAACTGTTTTCATAACATCAGAAGCCTTTGATGTGGTCGTCAATTCCTTCGAAAAAAGCAGATCTTCTTTCACAGTTCCATCGTTAATGAATCAAACGTAGACAAGCAACTGACAGCACTGTGCTACATCAGTCGCCCTGAATTGTGAAAAAAGGAGAAGCTTTCACTGCTTTCACAACTTGAAGTTTTAGATCTTTTGCCATATCACTGATGTGACGTTTCATGGAATTGTCAGAAAGTGAAATTTCCAATATTTTTTCTTGCTTTCAGCACCAAGCACAAAATCAGCTGCTTTCAACAAGCAAGGCTTCACAAGAGTTTCTCCTATTATGTGCGCTTTCTTGGCTTTCGCAATGAGCAATGACAGTTCATAAGATGCTTCTACCACTTTGGCCGACGCTTGATGAAGAGCTCCAGTAGTGTCCAGCTTCATGTGTTTTAAATTTTGAATTTTAGCAGCAAAAAACTCTTTTGGTTTGAGTTTCAAAGCACTGTGGTTCTTTGTCAAGTGTCGCTCGAAGATGACTAGGTCTCAAGGCATCATTGCTGAGAACTGAGTGGCATATTACACATTGAGGATGATCGATCCCGGTTTTTTCCATGATGGTGAAACCATACTTAATGTAGTCTTCATCGTACTTCCTTTTCTTAATCGCGGCCATAATATACTAATAAAAAAATCTATATAATTTTCTTGATTCATGAATAATAACGGACGCAAGTTAATTTGAGTTATTGTGAACATTTATTTACTACTACTATTACGTATGGACGCATGCTGCCCAAAATATACCCCACCACCAGTCCGGCAAGTAGCGGGTCTTGTGCGGTGAGTGGTGGAGGTAACCACTCCCACGATAGAACAGTCTTGAACACTCTCTTGAGCGAGCTAGGAAGTTTTAAAAAGTTCCGTCACTTTCTACATTGTTCTTTGGCCTCCCCATCGACCGAAACGGCACTCCTACACGTCGAAAGGCAAAAATATAAAAAATACTCGCATTTCATGGTATGAAATTTGAAAACATTGCAGTTATATACTTTTATTTATAGTTGTATTTTTATTATTATTGTACTTTGTTATACCTTTATTCTTGTCTACTTATATTCATAATCAAAACCGAGAAGATTAATACTTTATTGTAGTTAAATAATATAGGCCTGTAACTGGATACTTTTATGAATAGTTATTATGTATACAGAATATGTATAATTTATTGTCTGTTGGTCTATTAAATAAATAAATAAAATTTACGCTGATAACATTTTTTGTTGGTTATGAAAATTTCACAGCCTTGCACCCCCCCTTGGAATTCCTTCATGCCCCTCCAGGGGGGCAAGCCCCCCAGTTTGGGAACCGATGTCTTAGAGGTAGTCCCAAAGAAGACAGCAGTTTGACCGTGGAAACAACAAGTCTTAGCACTTTCCTCCAATAAGAACACTCCTTTTCAAACTGAGCCAATATCACAGAATCAATTCTTCCAGATATTTTACACCTTTGAATGAACTTACACATAGCATTAATATGAGCTTTGGAAGTTTCATGATCAGCAATATGTCTTGCAATGTTTCTTCTATTAGAGTGCCCGTCAACAAATGTTTGTTTTCCTCTACTATAGTTAGGGAATAATTTGCAAACGTAACAGTAGCCTGCCTTAGTGGTTTCCAAAAAAATCAACCAATTTCTCATTTCTGACGTCCCATTTTTCTTCATCCTCAGAAAATGGGACTCATGAAGACCTCTAAATTGCTTTCGTCCTCCAATCTCATACTCCTTTCTCAAATTTTCCATATTACCTATGTTTTTCGGTTTATTTACTAAGAAATTCTATCATATCCAATTAAAGAGATTTTTGCCATAATGCAGTGTCTTCAGGGTAGGTTTCTTCCCTTACTTTGACAAAATTACCAATATTTTGTAGTTTCATTGATACTTCAGAGTCCACTTGTTCAACGTTTGCAGTCATTGTGGTATCCCCACAATGTGGCAAGTGATCAGATAATTTAGAAGTTTCCTCGCCCATACTTTTAGATGAATGTCCACTATTCAATACTTCAAGCTTTTTAAAATAAGATGACAGAAGGGGCAGAAGGAGCGGGGCTGGGGGCCCAGCATGTGAGCAGAGCCATCATGGAGCTAGAGAAGGAGACAGGAGAGGAGACACCAAGATCTCCATGGCCACTGCTGCCAGCTTCAAGTGTATAGAATCATAGAATCATAGAATCATAGAATATCAGGGTTGGATTTGTTTTTAATTGAAAGCAATCTTTCTGGCATTTTTGGCTGTAAAATCAATAATAATGTCATCGTATGACAAAGACAAAGTGATGTCTTGTTCGATTGCAAGAATAGCAAGACCAGTCAAGCGTTCCTGACTCATTGTAGAGTGGAGATAGTTTTTAATGAACTTTAGTTCTGAGAAACTCTGTTGCTGATGCTACTGTTATGGGAATTGTCAGTAGAATATGAGTGCCAATGTACGCATTAGGATACATGTCAACAAGTTTGCTGGTATGAATAAAATGTACAATGTCCATCACCGACTTTGCATGTGGCAACATTGAGGACAACGTACTCAATTCTCTGTACAGTTCAAGTCCCTTTAAATCAAAACTATCACCTTGCTTCAGGAGGCTCTCTAGGTTCTTGCATTTTGTCATTAGCTGCTCTTGTTTTCCTATTTTGTTGAATTTAGTTTTGTCATACAAAAATCCAAACTGTTTGTGGTGTACTCATAAGGTATTAAACTTTTCATCAACGGCAGATATTGCTTTATCCATCACAACATAAAAAAATCAATTCAAATTTCTTTTCTGGATCTTCTATGGGCTCATACGCTCCTTCATATTCTGCTTGCCGTTTTTTCCTCAAAACTCTTGTCACGTTCGGACATGGAAATTTTGGTTCTACACTGAGTGCCTCTGAAAACTCTCTTGCTGTAACGTGTGCTTCTTTGCATCCATTTTCTTTGTATTTCACTAAAAAGTGTTGTGTGTTGTTTAGTAAGGTAAGTGTTGAATCAAGCTACGTCGTTGGACTCTGCATTATTTTGCTTACACTTGAGATTTTAACAAGAATGTCATACCAGATTTTGACAGATGTTAGAAACTTGAAGCTGGATATTTCAGAGGCCAATGACTGTGCTTCACTTTTAGTTTTTGGATCTCTGGTTGCTATTTCAGAAGAAGCCAGTGCTTTGTAAACTTCCTCAGATTGCTATATCAACGTTTTTACACTTTCTACTCTGCTTTCCCAGCATGTCTCAGATAAAGGCTTAACAGTAATACCACTGACATGTGCTTTGAATATTTGCCATCGTTGAGTGGAAGCTGAAAAGAGCACGTAAATGTGTTGCAGCAAACCAAAAAACAGAAATATCTTCTGCTGAAGACTTGGCTATATCACACATTAAGGCTGTGGCATGCACACGGAACAAAAAAGGCTCGTGGATTTTCTGCCCACAATCTAGCTTGTGTGCCAGAAATGTGTCCTCTCATATTGGTGCCATTATTGTAGCCTTGTCCTCTAATGTTCATTACGGACAATCCCATTCATTTTAGTTCATCAAGGAGAGCTTGAAGAAGTTCAAAACCTGTAGTGTCTTCTACTTCTAAAAATGTGATAAATGATTCCTTAACTGTAATCTGTGCTGAATCACTAATGTTGACAAATTTCACTACTAACAACATCTGTTCTTTATGACTTATGTCCGGAGTGCAGTCTAGAATTACAGCAAAATATTTTGCCAAAGAAACCAATGAAACAATTTTGTGTCTCACTTTACCACTCATTAGCATGATCAGTTCATTTTGAATTCTTGGTCCCAAATAGTGGTAATGTATTTCATTTTCAGTTACTCTCCGGAGATGTTCATTCATCACTGTGTCAAATTTTCCCAGCAGTTGTACAAGGTCCCAAAAAATTGCCATTTTTGGGCTGGTATAATTTCTCAACGCTTCCTCAACAAACAAGATTGTTTGTTGATAGGTATTCAACAATAGATAAGACATTCAAGAACACGACGCCAGTGCTGCTTCTCTGCTCCAGCAATCTTTGATTTTGGGCATCAAGAATTGTCTGATTTTTTAACCTTACACTCAGCTTACACCATTCGTGCATACTTTCAATGTGGTGTTGTGCCTTTTCATGTTGCGGTAATGTGTGACTATGATTTTGGCAATCATTAACACCCATGGTTGCTATGTTAAAATTGCAACTGTTGAAAATCTTGCCTGGGAAACAAAATACAACATCCTTGCATTTAGAGTACACAAGCCACCATCTGTTGACGATTTCACCGTTAGAAAGTCTTTTGTAGTAATTGTTTTCTGTGAATTCCCTACCTCTAATGTTTTTAGAATATTCAAGACCTTCTATTCTCACAGGGCCTTTCTCAAGTATAATGGCACGTAATTCATTGTTTAAAGACTGCGGCCATGCGGCAATGTCATCTATATCCCATGCTAGTACAGTTTCAAATGTTGCAATTTCTTGTTTTGTGTCTGCATCTGTTTCAAATGATTGTTCTGTGTTTTGTTGAGTGTCTTGAGCTTCGTCTGCATAAAAATTTTCTTTGGCAGTTACTTGATGATCTTGATCAACTTTGTTGTTTTCATCTTGATGGTCTTGATCAACTTCGTTGTTTTCATGACGTACAGACTTAAGTATAGAACCCTTCTGTGCTTGTATAGCTAATTCTATTTCAGCTTTCCGTTTTCTTTTTTGTGACCTGGAAAGTTGTTTTTGATATGACATTATAACTTATAAGGGTATTTTTTTAAAGAAATAACTGTTTAAATTATTGTCAGATTATCAGAAATATTATTTAAAATAACTAATAAGGATAGCCATGAGTCTGTGACCTTGAGTTAGTGTAGAGACACCTCACAAGGCACTCCACCCTGACTGAGACACAATAAAGTTGGAAACCCATGTCATTTTTGCAAAGTCACTTTTTAGTTTTAAATGTATAGTGGCCGTCAGTCTTAATGTTAGTTACAACTCTATATCAACTTTTAACTGTAAATAGATCAATGGCATTATCCAGTTTAATAAGCTGGGTTTCCAAGCAGTGGGAAAATAGGACCCTAGTTTTATTCCTAGGTAAAGCACAAACTGACCAAAATGAAGCCAGCGTAGAATCATCTCATCTCGATTAAGATAGGACAGAAATGTTAAAGAAGTCCTATCCACTAAAATTAGTCCTATCCACCAAAATTAGCATGGACAGAGACAAGCTAATTTCTTTCCCCAACCTAATGTGCCCTTGTTACAGAAGGACCCTCTCCAGGTTTTGTCACTCATCCTTTCTGATAAACAATGTCAATTATGACACTGAACTTCCATCGCTAGTTCATTTTACACAGACAGATGATGATAACTTCTGATCACTTGCAATCTTGACTGGATATCAGAGCACTGTGCTAGCAGCACGACTGACTGAAGAGCCACTCTTTTCCATCAAGAGCTTATTCAGAAAAAAAAATTCTTTGAGATATTTCTGTGTTGCACCCACACCTCTAAGTTCTGCCTGTTCATATGTCTGACCTAAAATTGTGCCTTATTTTTGTTTGGAAAGATGTTAGCAATAGCAGCACATTTTGGGCACTGCCAGAAATACATGATAAATCACTGCCTCTAAAACGTCCATCAAAAACTGACATTTTCACAGCTCTAGCATGATCTGCTGTACAGATTCTTCACAAGGAAGTGTCCCTGGCCTTTTTAACTCATGTTAACCTGTATTTACTTTATGAAAGTTGGACAAAACATTGTGAAAACTTAAGACATTGTCTGCCCAACCTCTGGGCTGGCAAAAACTATACTGACTCACTGGAAAAAAAAGCAAGAGAATCTTAGTACGACATATGGTCACTCTCTACACTGGTAAGGAGATAAGCATATTACAGTTGTTGGAGGGCTCTAGTTAGCAGTAATGGGCTAGAGGAAAGCCTGTCAACATTTTTTGTTTCTCTGATGAAAACTGGCCCACTCCTTCCCCCAAACCAAACTTGTCAAAAATAATTGCCAACAGTTTAATTTTCTGTTTTTGGCTAAGATATTTGATTTAAAAAAATATTGAAATTGGATTAAGGATTGTTAGCAAGCATCTTTGGCAAACAAAGCTGTTAAATGACAATCTAACATGATTTTGATAAAGGCATTTAAAATGTCACCAATACTCTGACAAAAAAGGGAAAACCGGTCCATTTTGAACCCTGTGGAAAACATAAGGTTGAAAAAAAATGCTCAAAGCTGATCAATGGCAAATGTTAAAGGAGGAAAGGACTGAAAGGCAAAGGAGGAGTGTGTGTTGGATAAGACAAGAGACCCTTATGCTTTCTGTCCCTAGGTTCGGCCTCCCTTTCCAGCGTCTGTCATCTGGTAGGACCCCATCTCCTGCAAAGAGGACCCCTCCCACCCTAAATAATGAGGAGTCAATCAGTAAAGGTAAAATCAGATAAAGTGTACTGAAGGGTTTATAAAATAATGAGCAAAATTGCACAATACAGTGATTACCCCCAAACTCAACCCTATAAAACAGATATAAAAACCTTCTTCACAGATCAAAGCAATGGCAGGTGCTTGGAACCTCAATCCTCTGGCTAATGGCAAGCCTTTGGAGAGGAGCTCCAAGGGGTCCCTTGATGTTCAAGCAGAACAGATGGTACGTTCAGGAGAAAAACGACAGATGATGACAAAGATAAGTGTTGTTTCTTCTCCTTCTCTCTTCTCTTTACAGGTGAGGAAGCTGTTGGAGGAAATCCTTAGCCCTTCTATCACTAGGATGGATAGATGTCTGCAGGTAAGACCTGTGACCGTCCCTGGCTCCCACTCAGATGGACAGCCCTGAGGCCATGTTCGGGGCAGCTTTTTATACACTTGCCTGGGAAACCCCTTAGAAAAGGCGGGAAGCCCCTTCTGGGAAACCCCTTAGAAAAACCAGTTCTGACTGGAAGTTGTTTACAACCCCAGGAGAAATAAAAGAGAGGGAAAATGGACCTATAGCTCACTGGGCATAAAATTCCATTTTGAAACCAACATGGACTCCTGTAGTCACAAAACATATATGAAAATGAACCCAACCTAACACAACACAGAACTGCTTTCATGCTTAGCTCACCACCAGCCTGCTGGTCCAACAGCTGTAGTAGAGGAGGAGATAGGTGGAAAGCTGCTGAACCCCAAAATCCACCTCTTGGGATGCAGAGTGGCAACAGCAGCAGCAAACCCTCAGGTCAGGTCACACGCCACTGGGCAACCCCACCAGGACCATGGTAAAGTGCAGAATCTCATGGATGGGGGACCCGCAGGGCTGCAGCAGCTCCTCCTGCCCCACGTGGCTCCCCCCGGATTGGATGGATCGCTGCCAGCTAGGCTGCCACGCCCACCGGGCAAGAGACACGCTCCCCAGCCCAGCCAGGTATGTGCCTTCCAATCCAGCCCGTGTGGTCACTTGGAGCAGAGGTGCTCGGGGTGGCTGCCAAGAAAGTGAGTCACTTTCATTTCCTCGGCATGCAGCCGGCCTGTCCAAGCAGCACCTGCACCCCACCCAGCCCTGCCGGAGGAGGGGGAAGCGGCTGCTCCACGGTGGGGGCTGCGCTTAGCGCTGGGGGGAGACTCCACTTTGCAGGGGGTGGGGGAGAAGAACACAAGTTATGTGGGACAGGAAAAGGATACGCTGGAGCCGCCCAGCCCGCCTCACCTCACGATGGCGGGGAGAGAGTCATACACAGGTGAGTTCCCCTGCCCCTTCCCAGAGATCCCAGCAGCCAGTACTCACCTCAGAATGCACCGCATGCACTGGTGCATTCGGCTTGACCATTCGACTCTGCTCTTACCTGCTTGCTGTCCCGTCCCAGCAGTGGTGCCCCAAATTTAGTGGCGTCCTATGCAGCCGCTTATGCTGCATATGCCTAAGGACAGCCCTTTTGACAACCCAGTTGTCAGTCTGGTCTGTTTTGGGACAGCAGGTGGCCCACCTTAGAGGAATTGCCCAGGTTTTACCAGGGAGTTTGTCTCTGACCAGCAGAGGACTCCCCGGAACAGATTAGTTCTGTTAACCCTTGGGAGGACATGGATACAGCCTTCTGCTCAAAGGATTAACACTCAGGAAGTAATTTCTTCAAAAACAAAATAACCTTTTTTTAACACATAAATATTCCTTAATTCAATGAGTTTAATACATATACCAAAAGAATAAACCATAAACCTTCTTAACATAACAGGCATATATTAGAATACAAACAAACTCTATCAACACATACGCATAATCAAATATTCAATACTATAATATTCAAATACCCAATACTAAGACACTATATAATTAACACAGTTTTAAATGATTACATTCTGCATGTAATGGCCAGTCACATGCAGAATGCTGACAGGAAGGCATTAAAACATTAAACATATAGTCACACACATACACAGACATCCAGCTTCATTAACTCAGTCATACCCATACACACTTCAATGGGAGTCTTCTATTAAAATTACCACACTTACTTTCTCTGACGTCTTCTCTTCCCTCTGAGCAGTCCTTCTGCGCTGTCTACTGCTGTTGCTCCAAACTCTGGTCCTTCCTTCTGTCTTCTGTGATTTCAGCTTTTATGATGTTCTCCTTCTTGGTCTTGATCTTCTTAGTAGTTTTGCTGCTGCTTCTACTCATGCTGATGCCTTCTTCTCAGAGAGACAAACTCACACACATGGACGAACGCGGACTGACCGAGGCCTGTCAGCTCTCTGCCTTATATATAGTTGACCCACCAATCAGCTTAAAGCCCTTTAGAATGTGCAGGCCCGCCGACAGCAATTCCAGGCCCCAGGACAGAACAGTCAATGGGCCCCATAGAAAGGGATGGCTGAGGTTTGTGACACTACTTTTTATCCTATTGATAACACATTAGAACCCACTATACATAAGTTGTGGTGTTGCTTGATGTAGTTACCTTTTTTTCCAGTTATAGCACCAGTATTAAACAAATTGTGAGCCTAAATATAAGATGTAGAATGTGTTATTTTGAATTATATATTTAAAGTAAATAAATACATTATGGAATGAAATTGGAGAGAGTCCAGCGGAGGACAACAAAAAAGATTAGGGGGTTGGGGCACATGACTTATGAGGAGAGGCTGAGGGAACTGGGCTTATTTAGTCTGGAGAATAGAAGAATGAGGGCGGATTTGATAGTAGCCTTCAACTACCTGAAGGGAAGTTCCAAAGAGGATGGAGCGAGGCTGTTCTCAGTGGTGGCAGATGTCAAAACAAGGAGCAATGGTCTCAAGTTGCAGTGGGGCAGCTCTAGGTTGGATATTAGGAAAAACAATTTCACTAGGAGGGTGATGAAGCACTGGAATGGGTTACCTAGGGAGGTGGTGGAATCTCCATCCTTAAAGGCTTTTAAAGCCCGGCTTGACAAAGCCCTGGCTGGGATGATTTAGTTGGGATTGGTCCTGCTTTGGGCAGGGGGTTGGACTAGATGACCTCCTGAGGTCTCTTCCAACCCTAATCTTCTGTGATTCTACAAAATTAAATAAGATATAAAACATTTAAAGAAGCACAGAGTACAAAGTAAGAAAACACCTAAAATATCAAGTAGGCTAATTACACATGAATCATGATTAAGAGTTTAAAGACAAGGAAAAAACTGATATACAAGATGTAACTGAATATGAACAACAAAGTTAAAATATACAATAATAAAACAAGTATTTAAATTTTGTTTTTAAAAATTCTGAATGCGGAAGGGGTCCTAAAATGCAACTCTTTGGGATTTTTTTTGCAGCAAAATCATCGATTGTATCTTCAAACTTCAATGACCTGACAAGATCTTGCTCAATAGCAAGAAGAGGAAGACCATTAAGTCTTTCTTGTCTGATTGTTGATCTTTGTACACTTTTGATTTGTTTCATTTTGCTAAAAAATCTTTCAGCTTCTGTCAAGGCTAATTCCCCACTCTGGCACTTCAAGTGCAGAAGGTGGGGGCCCGCAAGGACTGTAAAAATTAATACTGGCCACTTCAGGCTTGTATTAAACTCCCAAGGTTACATCTTTTCTCTGGCATTGGATTGGTAGATGCTGCCACCACCCAAGTGCAGTACCCCTTTGATAGCCCAGGAAGGCACACGTGGGAATTCCTTCCTGTGGGGTACCTTCAAGCCATTTCACCCCCCTCCGGGGAAAAGCTGAGGGAAAAAAAAAAGGAAATCAGCTGTTCCCACTAGCTAATTAAACATGTGCACAAACTCTTAAGAAACAAAAATCCAATTCTGTTCTTAAAAAAAGGTAAATTTTATTAAGAAAAAAGAAAGAAAATATATCTGGGAACTCAGGCTATTGCTAGATTTTAAAAGAGTAACTGCAGGGATTAAGCACCAAGAATAGCTGTCTTGAGGTCCATCTTAAAGGTTACAAGCAAAACAAAAGCACCTGGGGTTAGCACAGAGGAATCCAAAAGCCAAAATGAAATAAAAGGGAGAAATCTATCGCGTCTCCCTAGACATTTCCTGATCTACTTATGTATCTGGGGTTTTAAATGAGTAGTTTCTAGGTATGATACTGATGATTTTTTCATACCTGGCTCAAGCTTCTTACAGCATAGCTGCTGCCCTGTTCGCCTCTCCTCTGGGGAAAACAACAGACAGACAAAAGGGGAGTCTTTTTTCGAGTTTAAAAAGTTCTAGCCTTCCCATTGGCTCTTTTGGCCAGGTGCCCACTCACTTCCTTTTACATATGCATAGCAGTGAGACTTTTTAACCCTTTACAGGTAGAGCAATTAGAGAACAGCTACTAAGAGGGATTTTATAGCTACTGACTGGCTGTATGTCCATAAAAGGGAGCTATCCCCCATTCATTTATCACAGCTTCAGAAACAGTGACAGGATATCTGTCAGAGCTACAGTAACATGAGGAAAAAGACATTCCAACTTAAGCTCATGAATTTTATTTAACAGCTCTTGTGGTTTGAGAGGTGCACTTCCAAAGTTTGCCTTATAAATTGCTTTCATGTGTTTCACCTCATCGATGATGTCTCGTCACATTCTCTGCAAAAAGCAGAACACGAGTTTTCAATTTGAGTATCAGTGAATTCCAAATATAACCACAAAAAGCCGAAATTAATATTGATATCTCTGGCCATGACAAACCGCAGTGTCAACCCCTCGATTACACAGTCAACATGCTTGTAAAAAACAGGTTTCAGAGTAACAGCTGTGTTAGTCTGTATTTGCAAAAAGAAAATGAGTACTTGTGGCACCTTAGAGACTAACCAATTTATTTGAGCATAAGCTTTTGTGAGCTACAGCTAGCTCACGAAAGCTTATCATAGAATCATAGAATCATAGAATATCAGGGTTGGAAGGGACCTCAGGAGGTCATCTAGTCCAACCCCCTGCTCAAAAGCAGGACCCATCCCCACTTAAATCATCCCAGCCAGGGCTTTGTCATGCCTGACCTTAAAAACTTCTAAGGAAGGAGATTCCACCGCCTCCCTAGGCAACGCATTCCAGTGTTTCACCACCCTCCTAGTGAAAAAGTTTTTCCTAATATCCAACCTAAACCTCCCCCACTGCAACTTGAGACCATTACTCCTTGTCCTGTCCTCTTCCACCACTGAGAATAGTCTAGAACCATCCTCTCTGGAACTACCTCTCAGGTAGTTGAAAGCAGCTATCAAATCCCCCCTCATTCTTCTCTTCCGCAGACTAAACAATCCCAGTTCCCTCAGCCTCTCCTCATAAGTCATGTGTTCCAGACCCCTAATCATTTTTGTTGCCCTTCACTGGACTCTCTCCATTTTATCCACATCCTTCGTGTAGTGTGGGGCCCAAAACTGGACACAGTACTCCAGATGAGGCCTCACCAATGTCGAATAGAGGGGGACGATCACGTCCCTCGATCTGCTCGCTATGCCCCTACTTATACATCCCAAAATGCCATTGGCCTTCTTGGCAACAAGGGCACACTGCTGACTCATATCCAGCTTCTCGTCCACTGTCACCCCTAGGTCCTTTTCCGCAGAACTGCTTCCTAGCCATTCGGTCCCTAGTCTGTAGCTGTGCATTGGGTTCTTCCGTCCTAAGTGCAGGACCCTGCACTTATCCTTATTCAACCTCATCAGATTTCTTTTGGCCCAATCCTCCAATTTGTCTAGGTCCCTCTGTATCCTATCCCTGCCCTCCAGTGTATCTACCTCTCCTCCCAGTTTAGTATCATCCGCAAATTTGCTGAGAGTGCAATCCACACCATCCTCCAGATCATTTATGAAGATATTGAACAAAACCGGCCCCAGGACCGACCCCTGGGGCACTCCACTTGATACCGGCTGCCAACTAGACATGGAGCCATTGATCATTACCCGTTGAGCCCCACAATCTAGCCAACTTTCTACCCACCTTATAGTGCATTCATCCAGCCCATACTTCTTTAACTTGCTGACAATACTGTGGGAGACCGTGTCAAAAGCTTTGCTAAAGTCAAGATACAATACATCCACTGCTTTCCCTTCATCCACAGAACCAGTAATCTCATCATAGAAGGCTATTAGATTAGTCAGGCATGACCTTCCCTTGGTGAATCCATGCTGACTGTTCCTGATCACTTTCCTCTCATGTAAGTGCTTCAGGATTGATTCTTTGAGGACCTGCTCCATGATTTTTCCGGGGACTGAAGTGAGGCTCACTGGCCTGTAGTTCCCAGGATCCTCCTTCTTCCCTTTTTTAAAGATTGGCACTACATTAGCCTTTTTCCAGTCATCCGGGACTTCCCCCGTTCGCCACGAGTTTTCAAAGATAATGGCCAATGGCTCTGCAATCACAGCCGCCAGTTCCTTTAGCACTCTCGGATGCAACTCGTCCGGCCCCATGGACTTGTGCACGTCCAGCTTTTCTAAATAGTCCCTAACCACCTCTTTCTCCACAGAGGGCTGGCCATCTATTCCCCATGTTGTGATGCCCAGCACAGCAGTCTGGGAGCTGACCTTGTTCTTGAAGACAAGGTATTATGCTCAAATAAATTGGTTAGTCTCTAAGGTGCCACAAGTATTCCTTTTCTTTTTGTAAAAAACATTCAGTTTAAAATCTCTCTCTTCGTTCTCTTCTCCCAGTTGGATTTTGTTGGGATATGTAAGGGTTAAGTGGAGACACTGGTGTGCTGGCATGGTACTGGGGAGTAGGCATAGGCATGCACTATTCCTTCTCTTGATAGATAAAGTATCATCCTGCTATAAAGTTCCCTTCTGCTTGTTAAGAATCGATAAGCTTGCAGCTGCATAAGGAATGTGGGGATCTAAAAGAATACCTTTTGTGTAAAGCAGTGTTATCTCCCCCTCCTTTCCTTTCCAGCTACACAAATAAGCTCGGGGTCATGGCCTCTTCCGCCCTCCCCTGCACACTGCTGATAAAAAGAATGTGCTGTAACTAATTCAGTGCTTACTCAACAATTGGGTCAAGGGGAACAAGTACCGCAATAAAGAATCCCGTCTACTCAATCCACCTCTGGGTCCTCCTGCTCCTTCTCTAACAGGCTTCTGGTGTTTCATTGTGAAACAGCTTTCTCTTTTTGTGCGTTTCTTGGAGATTTTAGTTTCGGTTGGCAGGTCTGTTGACAGGGCTTCGGCTGCACGCTTGGCTTCTGATAGAAGTTTTCCACTTACCATGTAACTCTTTAAGCTCCTCAGTCAAGCTGTCAATGTTTTGTACTTCCACATCAGGAGTTGCCTCTCTTGACTGAAGAACCTTATTGCATTGATCTATGGCAACCAATATTTTGAGCCATATTGTTGCCATCAAAGTACATTTAAATGACTGTATGTAGTGCTGAATTTCCTTTAGCTCTGTTTTACACTCAGAAGACAGATTTAGTTCCTTCCACTTGATAAGTACATGTTTTATTAGTGGCAAATGTTTTGCAATTGGTTTAACACTTCCCATGCAAGCTGACAATCGAGTCTGAGACAGATTATTCAATGAACATCCAATCTTTATTTGCAATATCTCTCAGCGTTTAGGCCTGTGAGCAAAAATATTGTAGATTTTTTTTGTATGATCCCAAAAAAATGTGATTACATCATCACAGCACTTCACTGTTTTGAGCCACACAAATTTAAGCTATGAGCTCCACAATTAGAAAATTTGGAGAGAGGATTAATTTCAGTAATAATGGCTTGAGCACCATTATATTTGCCAGCCATATTCAAACCATTGTCATATCCCTGACCCCTGCAGTCCTGCAATGGGATATTGTGGTTTTTTATTACAGTTATGAAGTTAGAAATATCTTGTCCAGTTTTTTGTTGCAGTCAACAAATTCCAAAGATGGTTCTTTGATAGCAAAATCTGTATTGTTGTGTAAAATGTATTTTAGGATGATTGTAGTTTGCTCTGTGTGAGAAGAATCGGGTAGCATCAACAAGCACAGCAAAATATTTAGATTGTCGTCTTTCCAATAATATTACTACAGCAGGGGGTTGTGTGTGTAGTGGACATGTGCACAGCAGGGGGCGGGGAGCTGCTGTTGCACATTGTGCAGGGCAAGCTGGAGCCAGGCCCAATGCTGCTGCTGGCCTGGTGTGACATCATCACATGGGTGCGGAGCTGGACCACGTGTAGTGTCTGGTGAGCACATGCACAAGCTACTCCAGTGCAGATGCTGTCCGCCTGATATTTGGGGGACCCCCCCGGGCCCTTTTACATCTTCCAGGCCCCTGGGCAACTGCCCACTTTATTTCCCCCTGTCGGCGGGCCTGCAAATGTGAACCTAATTCAAAAACACCTTTAGAGCTGGACCTGTTTGAAGACCTGACTGGCTCCTCCCTTCAGGTGTTTAGAGTGACATTTATTTTGCCCCAGTCTACCTGCTCGCCATTGGCTGAACATTCTAACACCACCATTTTGGTTTTCACAACTCTGATTTCTTGCGGCCGCCGCTTTCTTTCTCATTGTGACTGCTTAAAACTAACTTTGACTATTTAAATCTTTATAATTACCAAACAAATTACATATTTATATGCACCTTATCACTGCGTTTCACTGTCACCACTCCAATTTCACTAATTTATGTAAGCCAAATCTCCATCTCTTCCTGCTTCAGCTAATGGTGACAGATCAGCACCACTGATGCTGGACAGCGCCTAGGGCTGAACAGCATTTTCAGCACACAGAGCAGCTGAAAAATCCTGCCTATCAGTGTTGTGTCTGTAAGATTGCTGCATGGATGGGCACTTTGGTGAGAATGTTTCTCCTTTGTGACACTGTCTGAGGGTTGGAGGGGGTGTAGAAAATGTAGTAAGATGTAAGTGAAAGGTGAGATGTGTGGATGTATCCTGAACAAACCCATCTTCAAACTGAAAAGGAGTACTTGTGGCACCTTAGAGACTAACCAATTTATTTGAGCATGAGCTTTCGTGAGCTACAGTTCACTTCATCGGATGCATACCGTGGAAACTGCAGTAGACATTATATACACACAGAGACCATGAAACAATACCCCCTCCCACCCCACTGTCCTGCTCTGGAATTTGTTCATGAGTGAGTGCAGGGCTTAAATTCTCATAGAGTATTTCCCGGAGGACTCCTCCCACCGCCTTTCCCCCAGTCTCCGCCTACCAGACAAACAAAAAGCTACTCAAGGAGACTCCACAGCAGTATCATGTTGTTTTCATACTTTTTTTTCTTCCCCAGCCTTGCTCCTGAGATCAGTTGCAGCATGTCTTCCTTTCTTGATTCAGGACCTCACGCACAGCTCAGCACTGAACATCATGGGAGGTGGTCCTTCCAAGCTAATGAAAAGTAGAGTTGATGTGGTGTGCACTTTCAGAGATGATTGCAAAGGGGTCATGATTACGTTCATGTGTGAGAAACTCCGTTCACATTCACTTGATGTTATGGGTATGATATTGACACACTTTACAAGAGATTTTACGGGAACTGGCATTGCCTTCTGGTGACTGTCCTTGTATTCTCTGAACCCATGCACTACCGCTCTCTCGTCCAGTTGCAACCTATGGCAGAGAGCCTGGTCTTCATGTTCTTCATGGAGTATGTTGGCATTCTATGGCCAGTTCCTAGGATATAGAAATTTGACATCAGCAGCAAGTTGCTTATCCATTTTGTCTATGAGCCTATGCTGCTGCTGGTTTGCCAAACTTCTAGAGAATGGGGATCAGTTGATTAATGTGATGTCCCTTGTGTTTATGTTCAGTGTGATGCCCTGAAATTCCATCACAGCTTCGGCTTCCCGCCTCTTTTGCTTCCCTGATTCTTGCACCCAGTGCCCAAAAACAAAGCTGCCTCAGAATTTTGTCTTGTGCACTTTGGATGTTGATTTCCCTGGACTGTAACTCAAGTGAGTTCTGCTAACTCTCGTAGAGCATCAGAAAGTATGCCCAGGTTGAGTATAAAAGCTGTTGATGTCAGGTGTTTCTGGAGTCCTTTGAACATGTCTTTTTCTTTACCTTGTGCTTCTGCTGACTGCTGGAAGTGAAGAAAGAGAGCACAGTAATTCTTCCAGACCCCCGCTTTCAGTGCCTGGCTGTTTGATGCAACCCATCGTGTTCCCAGATTGCGCCCAATTTTCAAGATTTCTACATGCAAAGTTGCTGCACATTCTTGACATTCCCTTGTGCTTTTTGGGGAGGCATGGTACGAGAGTACAGTTTGTCCATAAACACTTTAAAGAGGCTGACTCCCTAAACATCCTGCATGATGTCGTGAAGAGAAAGTTCCAATCGGTGGGCAGAGCAGTGCCAGACAATTACCTTTGGAAAATGCAGCTGCATGCGAGTAACCACTCCGCTATTCTGACCTAGAATGACTGTGGCTCCATCACAAGTAAGAGCAATAGTTGAGGCATCAGTGGCTGGAAACTTGATTAGGTCAACAAACGTGTTCATAGGCTGCTCCATCTCTTCTGTTGCAAATCATATGTAAATGATAAGAGTGGAAGCCTAGCTCAAAGTAATGGCCTCATCAGTCATTACGAGATTTTGCACATATGAGATATTATATTTTTAAATTATTATTTTCTCTGCCATGTGCTGCTGTATACTAGTGCAGGTGACATTTGAGTGCAGAATTCACCCCGTATTTAGTCTGTTTAACTTCTGCACATCAATTTCTGTTTCAAAACCGTAGGAGGGACGATTTTGTTTTGCCAGTTTATACGCAGTATACTGCACATAGCCTCAATATGCTGTGACTGCCCTTGCACTTGACATACTATTAATTTATCTTTCTCTGCCTCACTCTGAATAATTTCTGCATTTTTGTGACTCTGAGACTTTGTGCTCACATATTTTTTTCCTCAGAGAGACTTCATTTGTTTTAATTTGCTGTCCCCATAGTTTGAAATATCAGAATTAGCCCAAGCTTTAACAATCTTCAAGCCTTGACCTCTGCTCATAACTCCAAAGAACTGTACTTTTGTACAGATGCTGCAACCCAGTTTACCTTTTCTAACATTTAGCCATGTTTTTTTTTTAGCAAAACCTTTTTTTTTAGCTGTCTGACCAACACAGCGGTAGGTCACTCCCGCCACATTCCAGTTCATCGTCATGTTCTTGCGTGTCAGGGCTATTGAGTACTGCTTCTTCATCTTGACAAACAACAGTTGCCCTAACTTCCCCATTGTCCTCCGAATCAGACAGTTTCCTCTTTCTTGTGGGAAAAAATTAGTGATTTTATTTTTTTGACTCATGTTCAGAAATTGAGTACTGTACACAGAAATTAACCATACATACAAATCTGGTGTGATTATCCAGTGATCTTCGCCCTGGTTGATTATGTCAGAAAGACACGCTTATTTACATTCTGTACCCATATCTGTGGTTTGCCAGCCTACAAAGTGCTCCTGCTGCTCTCCATATACAGTATGTAAATATGTTAATTTGTCATAGTTACCATGAAAATAAATTGCACAGTACTCACAGATATATAGTGTTGCATAATTATTTTTATTAAAGCTGCATTTTGTATTGTTCACACTTGGAGTTCTCACCTTTTTTCTTTCTGAGCCCTCCATCCCTCAACATTCCATAAAAACTCCAGGGCGCAGCAGGGGGGGCTTGGGGCTTCAGTGGCTGGATGGGGGGAGCTTGGGACTTCTGTCTTGTGGCGGGGTGATGGCTGCGCCTCCACGGCAGGGCTTTGGGCTTCAACTGTGGGGCGGGGGAGGGGTCTCGGGGCTTTAGCCCCACGGTGGGAGGCACTGGGGCTTGGGACCCCTCCCCCCCGCAGAGGACCATGGACCCCTGGTTGAGAACTGCTGGTTTACACCATGCAACAGCATCAGATGAGTCAATGCTTGAAAACATTTATGGGAGATCTGCTCTGGACAGCTTTGGTGAATTTAAGCGGTGAATTTAAGCCCTGAGTGAGTGTCTTTGTCTGTGTGTCTGCTTCTCCCAGTTTCTTAATTAGACTCTAGTTAGGAGAGGGACAAGGAATGCAACAATGTTATAGAAATTGACTGAGGTATCATCTGGGCCTGGGCCTGTTAATTTTTAAATCTTTTATGGAATCCATAATGTTGTGGAATGTGCTGAGGATTCTGCCAATCCTCTCTTGTAGCCTAACCTTAGAATATTAGCTTGCTAGTCTAGTGGGACCTGAACAAGCCAGGATCCCAGAGGTAGAATTGAAGCCAATCGCTTCATCATCTTGTCCACAGAGCATAAAGGGCTGGATTACGGGCTTTATTATTTAATACTTATATAATGGGATGGAGGCTTTGTTGTGCTAGGTGCTATAAAAATAGTGGTAGATGTGGCTCCTGATATTCAAATTTATTTCTACCGCCTGTCAGGAGTAGAAGTAAAATCTAGCTAAATTAAAGAGATTTAGCCATTATTAGACTGAAATCTTTAATGGGGCCAATCAATCACATACATGTGAGTTAGCTGGGGTAGTTAAAGTTCCTCTTTCAGAAGGCAGATTATCCTGGGGATCAGGGCTACCATTTCCAATATACACACAGTTATTTTGCCCTTTAGATTCTAAAATGTTTTAAAAAGATCAGTTCTAGTACTGTGCAACACTTCAAAATTTTCCAGAGGCCAAATCTGATATATCAACAACTGAGGCGAATGCTGCCCTGTGCCTCTGCAATGCTGACCACCTGTATGCCTTGCTGAGTCACAAGGTGCATCTGCCTTCTCTCAATGGGTCAGTTGTATAGCTGATGGTTCTTAATGGGCCAACAAGCAGGCTAGGCAGTGCTGATGCCACTTTGTCTGGGATGTCACCCAGAAACATAGCACAAATTTGAAATACAGACAGGATAGAGCCAATACTTATAACGTTAAGTACAAAAATGATACATGCATACAGATAGCATAATCATAACCAGCAAATCATAACCTTTTCATAGACACCTCACACGACAACATTTGTACAATAGTTGCTGAAAATATATAACAGTGGTTGCAACAATGATCTATATGGTCACAGTTTGTCAATAATGTCACAGCAAGTCACATGTCCATGAATGATTCAGCTTTTTGCAGGCCGACGCCATTGTTTACATGTTAGTTTGAACGTTCCCAGGAAAGCTCAGATGTGGATTGGTGTCTCCCAAAGTCCATTGTTAGTTAAGTACTCCCAATTACTTGACTAATCCCTTCACACTATGTTGGCCAAATTTGCCTTATGTGTTCCCTACAGCAAACACTTTAAATATAAGCATAGAGCCAACGCTCATTACTTCAGATATAAAAATGATACTCACATACAGACAGCATAATCATAATCAGCAAATTACAACCTTTCCATAGACACCTTACTTGACTTCCTTTGTACTAGATTTAGTGACTATAGGACCTTGGTTGCAACAATGATCTATATATACAGTCACAGTTCATGTCAATAAGTCACAATGTGTTAGTCAGATTGAAGATATCTTCTCCAGTTGTATGTTCTTCCAATGGTCGGCAAAACAACAAGTCTTCAACCATACCTTCATTAACGTACAAACAGTAGCAAAATAGCTAGATTAGCTACATCAGTTGATTCATCCAACTATATAGCATAATATGGACTGTTTTTCACTCTATGTACAATTGTAGTCTCTACATTATTTGACATGTCATTAATTCTTCGTGACAACGTATTATTGGACAAAGGTACCATGTCAATCCATTTTGCAGTCTTTTCTCCGAGCACACAATGAACAACGTCTTTTATACATGGACCAATCAAACTCTCTGCTATGGTATGGGCTTCTGATGCTTTAGCTACTTGGTAGCTCACGCGGTATCATGCTTCAAGTGCATTTTCATTATCAGTACTTGCTTTGGATATAAAACTGGTAATGTCACTTTTCCTCTCAGCTAATTTTCGCTTGAAAAAATCAACAGGCTTGGCGAGTTGTGCAGGATGCCTAGTTTCTAAATGGCACCGAAGTAGAGAAAGTTTGAGGCTGCTCTTTGCTAGAACATCACCACAAATCACACACAGTGCTTTTAGACGTTCTTGATCACCAATGCATGCAAAGCCATATTTTACAAAATCATCATCATATTTTCTTTTCTTTGTAAGTGACTTTCCAGGACCATCATGATCATTAGACTTAGATTTTCTACAGTGTGAACTTGAGGAAACACTAGCTGATTCTTGCATCTTTACACTTTCCTTTTTCCATTGAACTTGTGTACAAAAGTTCCAATAAAAATAACACAGTGAGAATGCTAACAACCAACAAACTGAAAAATGAGAAGATTCACTTACGTCTCACTGAAGCGAAACAGCACTCCAGAGAGAATGACTTAGTATTGAATTACTGAGTCACCGTAACACTAGGGTGACCAGATGGCAAGACTGAAATATCAGGACACATTGGGCGAGCAGGGTGGGGAGGAGAGGATGACAGACACAGGTGCAGAGTCTCGACCAGAGCCATGAGAGGGGGGACACAGCCCTAGGAAGCTGCAAGAGGGATTGTACAGTCCCTGCTGCAGCCCGCACCACAAGCCACAGGGCAAGGACTTATGGCCCCAGCTCCAGCCCCCAGTAGAAGCCAGGGGCACAGGGCTCTGGCTCCAGCCCCTGGCTGAAGCTGCAGGACAGGGGCGCAGGATCCTGATTGCAAAGTCAGATCCAGTTCCAGGGCAGGGGAGCAAAGGGTCTCAGTTCTAGCTCTGGCTCCAGCCGCAGTCACAGAGGGGAGGCCCCCAGTCCTGCCTTCAGCCCCAGCTTCAGCCACTGACAGCTGACGCAAACTACGTCACAGAGGTCTGGAATCAGTGAATCTAAATTATAGACTTAGTTGTAATACATATTTAAACATACAGATTTATTTGTACACTAAACAAACAACGGGGTAAAGGGCCAGGTTTTTTATTCAGTCAATAAATCAATTTCCCAATTTGCATACCTCTCAGATATGCCAGAAGTCTAGTACTTCTTGGATGACTTTGCCATAGTCATGACTTGCTTCTGGGCAATCACAAAGCTATAGAAGTCCTTGCAACTCATCTGGAAATTCATTTTGACAAGGGTTTCACTCTGCACCAATTCTGTGGTGCTTCGATTCCGGACATTAGTCCATGCACCTTTCATGATTGAAAATACACACTCTGAGTATGCATTGCTTACTGGTATACTGAGCACGTATGACACCAGCTTTGTCATGTTCAGGAATTCAGTGCTACTATCCTTGTTTCTCAGCACTTGAGACCAGAGTTCCCCAACTGAATAGTTTCCAGACTCCAACTTGGAGTTGATGTCTTTGATGATACAGTATTCATCATAGAGCTGATCAAGATCCACTGTTTTCTGAAGGTTTACAGCTGTCATGGCCGCAGACAGATCCTTGTATTCGAATACCCTGTTAACTTTGATGTTCAAGCACTGGGTATTGAACGAGTAGCCAGTTGCTGAAAAATCAAACCATTTCTCCAAATATAGGATTGACACATCTTAAAATTTCATGAAGTCTTTCTGGAGACATGCAGCAGTGACAGGCAGCATCTCAGTTAATGCATTTTCAACTTTGGAGCTAAAGAATTTGTCATTTTTCTGTTGCTGAAGTTTAATTCTCAGAGTATTCATTATGGCATACTCTTCATATGCTGTCATACTCTCATTTTCCAAACAGAGCACAGTATCATTGAAGATTTTCAGGGCATTCTGGAGGAAAAACAGATGAACCTCAACTTTGCTAGGCCCCTCACCTTGTTCACCATTTTCCCTGTCCAAGAACAACATCCATAGAAATTTTGGGCACTTCTCACTGCCCAGAGAAACAAAGTAGCACTTAACAGCCTGCAACATATTTACAAGCCTGTTTATAGCTGGGAAAAGACTCAACCAGCGCGTCGGAACATGGCGCAGTAAAGTGGCTTACTCCATATCCACAAAGTCAAACATATCCTTCAATGCTGCTACTCTCTTAGCAGAACTGCTGAAATGATTGAACATCTTAATCACCAGAGTCTCAATGTCAACTTGTATGGTATTGCGAGCATGTTTCATGGCGTTGTGCACAACATGGGCAGGGCAGTTTGCTGGCAAGATATTTTCATTGTCGCTTTCCATACTTCACGTTTTTGCATTATCAGCGCAGCAGGAAGACACTTTGTTGAGGTCTAGTTTGTGTGTCACAAGTTTTTCAAGTAATGTGTTGCTTATTGCCTCTAAAGTCTAAAGTCTAGAGCATGTGAGAATTCTATATGCAGTGCAAATCAGTGGATTTTAATAAAAACAATTATCTGCTGGTTGGAACAAAAACCTGGATGGTTGGAGATCTCTGAAGACCAAGTCAATAACCCCTGGTTTAGGCACACAGTCAGTCGGGGGACAGAACAAGAGAAATATTAAAAAATAAACTGTTTTTATATAAACCTAACAAAAAAGAAAACCATTTTATCAATACAACGATCTGTTCATTTTGCATATCACCTTGTCATAGTGATCATCTGTTTGAAAAACACTTTACAGTACAAATATTATTTGTTTTGTATGTTATTGCTCATATTGCATTTACAGCAAACTAAAGTACTCAGATTCCAAAATAAATACATGCAAAATAAATTAATTAAAATAAAAAACAATACATTAAATGACTGTAAAAATAAATAAAGTAATTAAATTGAATTGAATTACTTTGAAGCTAACAAAACATAGATAAAGGACTCAGATTCCACATTTCTTTTAATATATAATTTGGTTTCACATTTTATTCATGTGCTTTGTTATATTGCCAAGTGGCCCCCTTGGCTGTTTTTATAACTTCTTTTGGAGGCTCAAACTCAAAACATGGCTCAGAATTTGCCAGCTTCACTTGGATAACAGAGGACAATGTCCCGTTTAGTCCAAGGTTTGGTACGAATGGTAGTTTATTCTTTCAGTCAAGACTGAACACTCTCTCTTCTGCACTCAAGTGGGGTAAAACTAAGCCAAGCCTGGCACCCTGGATAGTTATGGGAACTTGAGAAAACCCCTAGAGCTTTTGACATTGCTCAGGTATCAGTATTGCCAATTTCAAGATCTTGAGTTGGACCCCCGAAAAGCATGACATTTAAATAAAAAGATGATATTGTGTTTTTAGGTCACTCTTTTGATTTTTGAACTCCCCCTTCCCATCCCCAGGGTGTGTGCATGAGATAACTAGTGTTCACTCTCCCACAGGTATTGGATAAGGTGATTTTGGCCCCTGCTGCAGGAGCTCTCACCCTCACATCTGCCGGTCTCCCACCCAGCAGGACCCCCTGGTCACCCAGGGTTGACAGTGGGATCCCTGACTGCCCATGGCTGACAGCGATTTCTAAATAGAATTAAGGATCTCAGGATAGAACATTCAAATGCCGCGGCTGAAAAAATAATCCTGATATTTGAGAGTTCTATCGGGAGATGGGTGAGGCTTGATTTTACTGAAAAATTGTGTCTTTCATGAATTTATTTGAGACATGCCATGCAGTGTCCCTCCTATATTGCCCAGAAGTGTTATCTGTGTCAGTCTGTAGTGTTGCCTCATCCCCTACAAACTGAGGGATATCTGATTTCTGCATCAACTGTCAGTCAACAAACTCCTCTTGCTGCTTCTCTGTCTCAGGTGGAGAGAGATTGAACGTGTGCTGGTATCTTCCAACAAAGTGCTCAACCTGTTCGAAAGTGCAGTTTCCCTACTATCAAAGTTCACAAATGCTGCCATCTTTAGCACTTCATCATTCAAAGGTAGTGTGTCACATGCAGACTTGGCTACACTAGTATAGAATGCTCTGGCTGCACAAAAGAACTTCTGTTTTGCAAGAGGACTAATATCCCCTTGCCCTTCCAACTTCTGTACACCCTGTTTTGGGACCAGACCTACGGCCAGACATGAATCTGGAGCTGATTGTCAGAATTAGCAAAAGTCTACATCTGTAAGTGAGGCAGCATTTTTGATCACCTGCACCTGAGTAAACTTTCCTAGCAGTTTTCTCACATAAGTAGAAAACACACCATCTACTATGTAAACACAAGGATATTCCCTCTTGTTAGTGGTGCTAAACACGGGGAGGGCAGCCTGGTAGAACAACACATAAATTCGTGTCCTAGGATCCCTGAAAGCAGAACTTGGTCTCTTGAACCTTGCACAGCTATCGTCAACAGACAAAAGTAGCTTTTGAAAACTGCAGCAATCTGTTAATAGCTAATTCCAGGCTAAGCCATCTTGTGTGAACATGCTTCAGAATCCGCCTGTCTTCAGCATCCCAGAAACTACAGAATTCCTCCACAAATGATTTTCATTATGTGCTTTTGTCAAAGTATTAGTAGCAATCAATACATACATCTCCAACATCAGATCCTGACACTTTAGAAAACGGTGAAGCACCGGCACCAGCAGTATTGTGGCTGATAAGGCACGGGCATCCCATGAAATACACACACGCACTCTTACTTTGAGCCAGTGTCTCCACTGAATTATTCTAACCTGTGTTTACACTGTCATTGCCTAGAAGAAAAACTCTCTGAAAACTGAGACCGAAAAGATGAGGTGAAACACCACGCAAGGCTCGGCCTCTACCCACAGATGGTGAGAAGCAATGGAAGGGGATTAAGGTGGCACTGCCCTTATATAGCCAGGGGAGGGGCTAAGCATGGGTGCCTGCACTCCACGGCTTCACTTCCCTGCTCTGCCCCATCCCCGAGGCCCCCACTGCTGCCTGGTGAATCTGTCCCTCCTCTCCTCCGCTCCACAGTCCGCCCCACCTCATGGTCTCTGCCACTCGCATTGTCCCTCCTCACACCCTTGCCCTTGCGAGACTTCCCCCCGCACTCCTCCTCACCTCCATCCCCTCCCCTGCGAGGCCACCTGCTGCATCCGTCTTCACCCCCCCCTTCCTGGAAGTCGGCTGCTCGGGCCAGCCCAGGGGTCGGGCCGGTGCCCCTCCGGCTATGGTGGAGGGGGGCTCTGGGCTCCAGTGGGCGAGGGGGAGTGGAAGGGGCAGGGCTGGGGAGCTAGCCTCCCCGCAGGGGGTGTTGCCTCAAACGGGGAAAAAGGTAACTTAGAATAAATCAGGTGTGATACAGGGAAAGAAAATGGATACCCCTTTTTCTCAGAAGTGCAGATTGGACCCACTCTGGTACCTAATCACCCAGTGGACCAATACCCCAGGTAATGTGTGGTGTATAATGAAGAGGAGACAGGTAAGTAAGGTGAAAGCAAAGACGTGTGTATTGGGCATAAGAATACAATTGATAGGGAAGGGGGGAAACCACAAACACAAACCAGTATTACAACCAATAACAATAGTGACAGTGACTTCCAATGGGGCATAAAGCCCAGGCCCAGATAAATTCCTCCCTGGGCCAAGTACCCTATAACAGGGATTGATTTCTTCCTACTTAATCTAGGTGCTGATCTGTGTGCGGTGGTGGTGCTCAGGACCTCAACTATCGGGCTAATGGAAAGCCGTCAAGGAGGAACTCTGAGGAGTCCAGCGGATGGATGGTGATCTCCGTGGAAGAGAAGCCCTCCGGAGATGGAACAGCAGGATAAGGTAAGTGTTGAAGATCTCCTCCGGGGTCTTCAGGATAGGCGTCACTCTCGTCAATATGGTCGGAACCGCGATGTGACCGGTAGCGCACCGCACACAGGCTGCCGCTCAGATGGACAGCCCCACGTCCACGCAGAGGTCAGTCTTTTATAGATGTTAAGGCAGGAAAAATTGGACTGTTCCAGCTAGCAATGCCAAGCACGTCTGAGGTGATAGAACCTTCAGGGATTTGGGCGGGAAAACGGATGGAATGTCCTGAGCCCGGAGGCGGGAAAATCCAGTCCTGACCAGTTGGGGCTAGCTTTGAGTCAGTGCCCCTGAGGTAAACAAGGATGGAGTTCCGAAGTCACATGTCAAAGACTCCATTTTGTATTTCTTATTTCAATTATCCCAACAGGGGGTTTCATCCACTGCCCATGGGGCTAGAGACACAGGGTGCAAGCACCGCCCCATGGGAACTGCTAGGCAAAGTTTGGCGCATGCCCACCACATGGAATACACAGCTGCTCTACTTGAAAAACCCCTGCTCGGCTGCTGTCAAACCCTGTAGGCCCCTAAACTCGGTAGATGCCTGATTTTCAGGGGATTAGTTCCCTCAGCATCTACGTGTCTGCCTCTGGGCATGTGTGCTGCTGCCTGTCCAGACTAGGGTGGCCACTCCCTAGAATATAGGCTAACCGCACCCCCACCAGCATGGCCCCACCCTCACCTGTGTCAGCCTGCCCACATGTGCCCGCCCCTGCCTGTGTCAGTCCATCCACATGGTCCCACCCCTGCTTATGGGGCCCCATCCCCACCTGTGTCAGTCTGTCCACATGGGCCCACCTTGCCTGTGTGGCCCCACCCCCACCTGTGTCCACCTGCCCATATGGGCCTGCCCTGCCTGTGTGGCCCCACCCCCACCTGTGTCAGTCCGCCCACATGGGCCTGCCCTGCCTGTGTCACTCCACACAGAGGCACCACCTTCACCCCTGCTCTCCTGGCATCTGCAGTCTCCTCCTACTCTCTCCTCGCATTTTCACTTAACAAAGCCATGTCTGGTGCCAGGTCCCGACCGGACAGGGACAGTGCTGCACCCATCTAGGACTGTCCAGCTTTAAACCAGAAGAACGGCTTCCCTAGTCTGGACCCTGCTCTCCCGCCTAAGCCCCAGAGCAATCCGTGCACCAGGAGAAGATAGGCAGAGGAGCACCTAGCTCGCGTGCAGGGCACGATCCGCTCAGCGTGTCAGAGGCTGCCTAACCCACACAAAATGGGGGAGGAGGGAAAGGAGGAGGGCCTCCCTTATAACCTTTAGTCCTGTGGTCAGGGTGATCACCCCTGGTTCAATCCCCCTCTGCTTGATGAGGAGAAAGGATCTGAACAGAGGTCTCCCACCCTCTGGGGAGCGTTCTAACCAGTGATTGCAAAGTGAGTTTCACGCTGTCTCTGGCCCAACTAATATTTAATTGTTCAGCCAAAGTAGAACAGTTTCAGCAGGAGAGCTTGAGAAAGCTCTACCTGAGCGTATCCAATAGCTCAGTGGTTAGGGGCTCTCACCTGAGAGATCCCTGCTTGTCAGGCTGATGGGCAGAGGGCCCTTGATCAAGGCGGCACCCATTTCCTTGGTGCGTACCCTACGGGTCTGCCTCCTCTGACAGAATGAACCAATTGAAAGGGAATAAGTGAAGGAAATTCAGTTTGTTTATTTCGGGGGGGTTAGGGGCTGGATGAGCAGGGGGGAGCCTGAGGTTTATTTGGGGCAGGGGTAGAGCCTGGGGGTGCTGCTCTGAGGTGCTGTTGTGGGTGGGTCAGAGGAAGCCTGGGGCAGCCCCCCACTCGATTCCCTCTTCTCATTACTCCCCATATGCCCCTTCCCCCCACAGCCCCAGCCCTTTTGCCTCAGCCCACTTATCCTGCCCCTTCAGCCCCCATTCACCACCCTGCCAGTTCCCATTCCCTCAGGCTGCCCATTCCCCCCCCCGCAACATCGCTCCATCTCCCCCACTCCGCACCCCCCACAGCCAGTCACTGGGGCTGTCAGACTGCTCCCTCCATCTACCCCAGGCTGCCTGGGCGACAGCTGGGGGCATTGAGAGCACAGGAGAGACTGTCCCCTGCCTCAGGGCTGGACCCAGCCGCCCCATCGGCCGGGAGGAGGACATCTGGTGGGGGGGTCTGGCACTGAGTGTCCTGGGCCCAGAAGTCCCTAACGCTTTGCAGACAGCAGCACGGGATGGGGTGTGGGGAAAGGGACTGGATGGACACAGATGCTGCGCTCTTCTCTGGGGAGGAGGCAGCAAGAGGGGACACAGACCCTTTGGAACAAGCATCATCTAGAGGGCCCTGAGCTGGGGCAGCTCCCACTTCTCCTCCTCCCAGAGGCGCCCCTGGCACAGCCCCTTTGGCTGGGTGCCTCGCCCCTGCTCAGCAGGCTGAGAGCCTCACATGGCAGCTTCATCATGTTCCTCCGCAGCCCAGGCCATTTCCTCCCACTCACTACCTCCCCCTCTCCCCTGGCCCAGGGGCTGAGGAAGGAAGGGGGGGGGAGGCTGGGTCATGCTGAGCGTCACACCTGGGAGGAGGGGGGTTCTCTGCCCAGGGTGGGTGGGTTGGGCAGGGCACAGGCTGTTCCCACCCACCACAGGCTATGCCAGCCCCTGGAGTTTTCATCCAGCCCCATGTCCTTGTGAGCACAGCCCCTTCTTGGCAGTGCGCTGCCTTGTGGCCTGGCTGGGAGCCTGGGAACCGGCCACTTCCCTGCAGTGTCAGGACATGGGTTAGGTCCCAGCTGTCAGAGTGGAGGCCGGGGCAGGGCCTAGTGCTACCCATGGGTAGGCAGGAGGAGACCTGGCTCCATGGGCCTTGCTCCAGCTGTGCTGGGGACGGGGTCTTATTCCCCACTGGAGAGGGGCAGGGATGGGGTTACTGCAGCGGCTGGGAACTCTGGGCTGCCTATGGGACCATGCCCTGTGCCCCTTCGAGCTGGGGCCGTTGGGAATGAGGGAGCCAGGCTCAGAGGTTACTGCTTTTATTGATGCAAGTGAATAAATGCAAAACACATGGGAAGCGCCAGGCTCAGCAAAGCGGGTTCATCGCTCAGCACAGAGGGAATGAGCCTCCCATGACCGACATGGCCCAGTCGTGGCCTCTACCCACAGCACTCAGGAGGGGCTGGGGGCTCCCGTACCCCACAGCCAGCAGCAAGCTCATGCTTTTTAGGGCCGGATTCACACTGGTGTAAATCAGGAGTGACTCCAGTGAGGTCATGGGGGATACACAGGTGTAAAACCAGTGAGGGGAGAATCAGCAGCATGTGACGCCTGGAAAGGGGTGTTTGGATCCGAGTGGCTGGCGCACACAGCTCTGGCGATCCGAGGCAGGGGCGTGCAGGCCTGAAATGCTCCCAGCTTGAGGGGTTGGTTCCAGCAGCAACTAGCTTAGTGAAAGTCAATATGGTAGCCAAATAGTGACAGGCAGCCAGGTCTCGATGGGTCACACCAGCTGAATGTGGTTCGGTTTCTCAGTCCCCATGTGGCCCTTTCCACTCTCACTCCCTGCAACAAATGAATTGGAGAGAGCGAGAATTTAGAGAGAAGAGTGAACAAGTGGGGGCAGGGCAAGGAAGTGTTTAAAAGCACCAGCCCAGACTGGTTTCCAATGTGCCCTCTCCTCCCTCCCCTCCTTTCCAGAGGTTGGGCTGAGGCCTGAACTCTGTGGTCTCTGCTGATCAAAATGAGCACAGCTCCAGTGGCTTCCAAACAGCGAATATGATGTAAAGCACACTTCCTCTTTCAGCGGTGATGACCTAGCTGCAGACGGAGCGTTAAAATCCTTACGGAGTCTTTTGAGCTGAAATAGTCTCCTGAGAGAAATGGGAGAACATGAGCAAATTAAAAACTAGTGAGGACAAAGCAATGGAAAATAGGGAACAGCCGGTGGGGGGGATGAAACATAACTGGGCTATTGTGAGGGGTCTGGATTGCCTCAGGCTCTGTGCTGGACCTTGCTGAGCCACCAGCCACTGACACCTTGTTGTCTTCTTGTGCTGCGTCTCCTCATGGGACTCAGCATCTGCCAGAAAACTCACCTGCTTCTGGGAGTCAGCCATTAGTGGGGCTGGGAGCTGTGTAAGGGACTGGTGGGAGTGAGAGGTTTTTAACCAGCCTTCTTCTCTCCCACACAGGGAGGTACCGTGGGGGTTTAGGAGCCTCCTCCCTCCTCCAGGGAAACAGGGAAGGGCCTCATGTGCAACACACTGAAACTGCCACTTAACGGATCTCTCCAGCAGATTTCCTCACCGCATGGAAAACTGGAGCAATAACTATTTTGTAACGTCGACCATATACCCTGGGCCCAGCCAGACCCCTCCCCTGGGGTGTTTGGGGGATGGGAAGCCAAAATTCCGGGACACATTGGAAAATGTTGGCCTAAAGAGATGACTCAGAGACTTATTCAATTGACCCTTTAATGCCTGTTGTGTCCCACTGTCTCCTTGGAGACTTGATCCAGCCCCATTTCCCTGTGAGCACAGCCCCTTCCCAGCACCATGCCTCTCTGTGGCCTAGCTCGGATCCTGGGGACCAGTTAGTCACCAGATAGGCGGATATCGGCTGGGTCCCAGCTGTCTGAGAGTCAAGACTAGAGGACAGAGGCTACCGCTCAACTAAAGGCAGGAGGGAAGAGCCCTGCTATATAGGCCACACTGCAGCTGCTCCCCCCGGCAAGAGGGTGGGGGGAGGCTGGTGCAGGGGCCGGGTCTGCTCCATACAGAAGGTTCGGCTGGTCAGGGCAGGGGTCAGTGAGAATCTCCCGCAGTGCAGGGTCATATCTGGGGAGCCCGTGGATCCCCTGGGTGGGGAGATGCAATTCCCACAGTGGGGACGTGGGGAGGGAGGGTCCCTGGCTCCACACAGAGCATCCTGCCAGAGCGACCCGGTATCCGATACCATCCCACCCCCCAGGGATCCCCAGGAAGGGGAACGAGGCAAAGAGCCTCCCTGCAGGGACGTGCTCAGGGCCCCGGGTGCAGGACTCACCAGCGGCTGCTCTTGGGCTCCATCCACCTGGGCTGACGCCCCATCACGTGCTGCCACCGCGCCGGGACCCTCCACGCCCAGCGGCTGCTGCAGGATGGGCGCAGCCAGGGCAGCCCCGGTCAGCGCCAGAACCAGCCACAGACGCCTCATCGTCCCCTCGGGCTGCGTCTCCTCACGGGACTGTCGAGCTCTGCTACCAATTCCGCTGAGAGAGGGGCCTTGGCCTCGTGTGGGGCTGGAGTTTGTGTGAGCGACTGGCGGGTGCGAGAGGTTTTTAACCATCCTTCCCCTCTCCCACATGGGGAGGTACCTTGGGGGTTTAGGAACCTCCCCCCC
The DNA here is from genome assembly GCF_965140295.1 of Lepidochelys olivacea. Lineage (NCBI taxonomy): Eukaryota > Metazoa > Chordata > Testudines > Cheloniidae > Lepidochelys > Lepidochelys olivacea. The sequence continues at coordinate 266,804,259 of NC_140412.1, read as the reverse complement.
GCCCACAGGGAAACAGGCAAGTGCCTCGTGTGCAATACACTGAAACTGCCACTTAACAGATCTCTCCAGCAGATTTCCTCACCGCATGGAAACCTGGAGCAAGAACTACTTTGTAATGCCGACCATAGACCCTGGGCCCAGGCAGACCCCTCCCCTGGGGAGTTTGGGGGTGGGAGTGAGGGGCAGGATGAGTTAGGACAGACTGTTCTGTCCCGTTTATTAGAGTACAGATATTCAGGCCTCTCTGTAAAGGCCTATAGTGTAAGAATTTAGGTGTATTTTTATCACTTAGCTAGTTATAGAGGTGTAAAACAAAGAATCAAAATCACAGTTCAGCTGTGTATGGGCCTTCTCTCACTGTGACCTTCTGAGGCCTTGTTCTTTGCTCAGCAAAACCAGAAGCAGCCGGGTCAGCCGTAAGCAGGGAAGCGTAGGGTCACATCCTCACATCCCAAACCAGTCCCATTGAAATAAGGTGCTATTGGGCTGTTAGGAAGACGATCCTGTCCTGATAGTGCCCATCACCACCAGATAAAGAAACAGATCTTAAGATGGTGAAAGAAAACTTAGTTTGACAACATCCTGTCTGGCAAGAAATCACTTATCAATGGTTGTGGTTGTGAAACCCTCATTTCTGTATTGTTTTATCTTTATGGCCCCCACTTTTCCATTGTTAATCTGTCTGGTTCTCTAATTGCTTCCATCTGCTGTTTAATTAATTTTGCTAGGTGTAAGTTAATTAGAGTAGTGGGATATAATTGGTTAGAGAATTATGTTACAGTATGTTAGGATTGATTAGTTAAATTTTAGTAAAATGGTTAAGGTATAGCTGAGAATATTACTATATAAACTGGGGTCAAACAGGAAGTGGAAGGGGAATTGGAATCATGTTTGCTAAGGGGGGAAAATTGGAATAGGGAGCATGGAACAGGGACACAGGCAAGACTCTGTGGCGTCAGAGCTGGGAAGGGGGGGCGCAGGGTGAAGGCTCTGCGGCGTCGGAGCCGGGAAGGGGGACTCGGGGTAAACGCTCTGCGGCTTCGGAACTGGGAATGGTACACAGGGGGACAGACTCTATTGGTGTATAAAGAGAGAACCCCGACTGGTGTGAAGCGATTTGGAATATGCTGGCTTGGAAACTAACCCCAATCAATATCACATCGTCTGCACTTCGGACTGCTGGTCTTTTGCTGCTTGCTGTCTGCGTGACAAGCACCGGGAGGAGGGTGAAGGGGAAGCCCTCTAACACCATTACTCCTACGTGATACTCTGTCTCTCACTCTGAGCCATCAGCCCCAACAGTCACTACACGGCATCTCCAGGGCGTCTGATCAGCCCAATATAAAAGGAGTCAAAGCCGTGGGGCTCCCATCACTTGCCTGGCAGAGCTGCTCAGAGCCCCCGGGGCTGGAACGCGGTGTCCCGGGGTGTTATCAGCAAAAGGGGAACTCAGGGTGACTAGTATGTGAGTGTGTTTTACCCCCCATGGTGTGCAGGCCTGCTCTGAACAGGGTTAGACACCACAGTGTTCAAAACACTGCCCCCCTCCCGCATCCATCTACACTCCCTGTATTCTCACCACTGGGCAGAGACAAACTTGGGGTAGGAAAGGTGGGGAATTCAGACAAAAATCTCAGTGTCGACCTCCCCCCACTTACCTGTCTAAGGGAAGGTCAAGTCTCTGTGAGCCCTGGGGTTCCCTATACACCCAAGTGTACAATATCTAGCCTTGTGTGTGCACAAGGGATGTGAGGAGAGGGAAGCGCCAGTAAAGGGTAAATTACGTGAATTCTTTTGCTGTGTTCAATGCAACTGTGCTTCCATTTCCTGCCCGGTGACAGGGAGCAGTTCAGGGCTTTGCTGAAGTGCGTTGAGATACCTGCGCCACTGGGAATGGTTCTGTGTGATAAAGCCAGAGGCCAAGATATTCCAAACTGACTGGTGAGTTTGGGGGGCCAGCCAATCCGCCTGTGGGGGCTGAGACGTGTCTGAATATCACGTACCTCAAAGGTGTCTGGAGTTGGGCACCCAAACTCATAAGTCACTTTTGTAAATCGTGGCTCTCCTGTCACTAGGTTAAAGTTCAGAGCTAGTGGATGGGGCTCGTAGCTCCACAGCCATGGAGAGTTTAAGGGCAAATATTTCCCAAGTGGCCATGGATTTTGGCTGTTTCAGTTTCTGGGTTTCCCAATTACCACACCTACAGCCTGACTGTCTGAATCTCCTGAGCAGCCCCCTCCTCCTGCTCAGCACTTCGGAAACCCAGGCCCTGCATGTGTCAGGAGGGGACCCTATAAAGTAAGAGAGCGAAAAGTAGTGGGCACACCGGAAGATGTTGGCCTAGAGATGACTCAGAGACTTAATCAAACGGCCAATAAGGCCCCTTCAATATCTGTTCCACCCCCTTTGTGATTGGGCACTGGGGAGGGTGGGAGAGATGAGACCAGGACACCCTGTGTTATTAAACAGCAGCCCCTCTCATGGGGTAAGAAGTGATATCAGTTGGCTCTAAACAGAGTCAGGTCGGTGGCCCATCCATGCTGGTGGCCGACCTGCAATGGTGCCGGCCAGGCCCTGCTACTTCAGAGGAAGGAAAGGAACAGTCAGGGCTGAACATGGGGGGATTCCCTGCTGAGAAATGCCCCCCACCAAACCCAAGCTTGACACTGGCTGAGCTGGGCAGGGTCCCTCCGGGCGAGAAGGGAGTGCAGCAGGCCTGGGTCTCCCTGGGAAAATGACAAGGGACACGTGCCTCTGTCTTCTTCTACCCTCCCTGGTGAGGGCCCCAGGGCTCTCCACTTACCCACCCACTGTGCGACCCGCCCCCAGCACCCCTTGCCGAGCTCTCAGGGGCCAATGAACATCTGATGCTGTGCCAGCCCCCTAGAAGATCCTCCCTGCCCCACTTTTAAAAGTGATGGGGCCATGGCCTCCTGCCCCCTTCCGCTCCCCCGTTCCGGTTCCCCTGGAATGGGCACTGGGAGAGGAGTCGTCTCCCCACTTCCAGGGAGCCAGGCTCAGAGGTTCCTGCTTTTATTGGTGCGAGTGAATAAATGCAAAACACACGGGCAGCTGCAGGCTCAGCAAAGCAGGTTCATCGCCTGGCACGGAGGGAATGAGCCTCCCACGACCTCCCCAGCTGAGACGTCTGTTCAGCCTTGGCGGCTTCCCCTTCTGACAACTCCGCGTATGAGTGAGTACATGCCATGTCTCCAAAAGTAGATCTGCGGCCGTGCGGCCCGTTTCACTCTCGCGCCCTGAAACACACACGGGCGAGACACAGCGCTAGGGGTCGGAGGAGCTGGAGGCACCAGCCCACTCCATGGCTGCCCCCTCCAGGCTCACGCTGGGGAGGCCCTGGGTGTGGGTCCCTGCCCGCCCAGGCTGGGAGGCAGCGAGTCTGAGAGAAGCCCAGGGACGGTCAGTGTCCAGCAGCCTCAGCCCAGAATCCCCTTTGAATTGGTCCCAGCCGAGCCCCGTCCCCTCCCCACAAGATCATCAGCCCCCAGGGGGCCACGCCCACTGATCTGCTGTGCCCAGGCCCTGTCTGTATTGCAGTGGGGGCGTCCAAACTGGGCCCTGCTCTGCCTGGCTCAGCCATGGGCCCTGCTCGGCCTCTGTCCCCTGCAGACGTGACGGGGGGCTGGGCACTGGGCGTTGTCTGGGCTCCCAGCATGTAGGAGCTTGGGGGCAAAGCAGGAACCTCCCAGCTACAGCTGCCCCCCCCGGACCCGCCAGCGAGAGGGTCGGGGGGAGGCTGGGGCCAGGGGCCAGGTCTGCCCCATACAGAAGGTTTGGCGGGTCAGGGCAGGGATCAGTGAGAATCTCCCAGGGGGCGGGGTCATTTCTGGGGATCCCGTGGATCTCCTGGGTGGGGAGATGTAATTCCCACATCAGAGTTGGGTATATGGAGGGTCCCTGCCAGAGTGACCCTGTATCCAATCCCATCCCACCTCCCGGGGATCCCCAGGAAGGGGCATGAGACAAAGAGCCTCCTTGCAGGGACGTGCTCAGGGCCCCGGGTGCAGGACTCACCAGCGGCTGCTGTTGGGCTCCGTCCACCTGGGCTGACGCCCCATCACGTGCTGCCACCGTGCCGGGACCCTCCACGCCCAGCGGCTGCTGCAGGACGGGCCCAGCCAGGGCAGCCCCGGCCAGCGCCAGAACCAGCAGCAGCACCAGCCACAGACGCCTCATCGTCCCCTCGGGCTGCGTCTCCTCACGGGACTGTCGAGCTCTGCTACCAATTCCGCTGGGAGAGGGGCCTCGGCCTCGTATGGGCTGGGGTTTGTGTGAGTGACTGGCAGTTGTGAGAGGTTTTTAACCATCCTTCCTCTCTCCCACATGGGGAGGTACCTTGGGGGTTTAGGGAACCTCCCCCCCGCCCACAGGGAAACAGGCAAGTGCCTCGTGTGCAATACACTGAAACTGCCACTTAACGGATCTCTCCAGCAGATTTCTTTACCGCATGGAAACCTGGAGCAAGAACTACTTTGTAATGCCGACCATAGACCCTGGGCCCAGGCAGACCCCTCTCCTGGGGAGTTTGGGGATGGGAGTGAGGGGCAGGCTGAGTTAGGACAAACTGTTCTGTCCCGTTCCTCATAGGTAATACTTAGTCTCTCACACTGAGCTGTCAGCCCCAACAGTCACTACCCTGCATCTCCAGGGCGTCTGATCAGCCCAGTGTTAAAGGAGTCAAAGCCGTGGGGCTCCCACCACTTGCCTGGCAGAGCTGCTCAGAGCCACGGGGCTGGAACCCGGTGTCCCAGGGTGATGTCAGGAAAAGGGGGACTGAGGGTGACTAGGAAGGTATGTGAGTGTGTTTTACCCCCCATGGTGTGCAGGCCTGCTCTGAACAGGGTTAGACACCACAGTGCTCAAAACACTGGCCCCCTCCTGCACCCCTGCCCGCACTCCCTGTATTCTCATTACCGGGAGGAGCCGAACCTGAGGAAGGGAACGTGGGGAATTTGAATGAAAATCTCAGTGTCGACCCCCCTCTTACCTGTCTGAGGGAAGGTCAAGTCCCCCTGAGGCTTGGGTAATCCCCACACACCCGTGTGTACAACTTCTAGGCTTGTGTGTGCACAAGGAAGGGGAGGAGGAGGAATGGGCAGCGCCAGTAAAGGGTTAATTACATGAATTATTTTGGCTGAAGCAGCAGGTGCTGCAGCCTGTGTGTGTTCAATGCAACTCTGCTTCCATTTCCTGCCCGGTGACAGGGAGCAGGTCAGGGCTGTGCTGAGGTGCATTGCTGCTGGGAGAAACCAGAGGCCAAGATTTTCCAAAGTGACTGGTGAGTTTGGGGGCCCAACTTGAGCCACCCTGCAGGGCCCAGCCAATCCACCTGTGGGGGCTGAGACGTGTCTGAATATCACTTACATCAAGGTATTACTGGAGCGTGGCACCCAAACTGATGAGACACTTTTGTAAATCGTGGTCTCCAGTGCGGGGTTAAAGTTCAGAGCTAGTGGACGGGGCACGTGGCCCCACAGCCATGGAGACATTTAGGTTGAAAATGGCAAAAGTGGCTGTGGATTTTGGCTGTTTCAGTTTCCGGGTTCCTCATTTGCGACACCTAGAGCCTGATTGTCTGAGACACCTGGGCAGCCCCCTCCTCCCGCTCAGCCCTTCGGAAACCCAGGCCCTGCATGTGTCAGGAGGGGACCCTATGAACTAAGAGAGCCAATATTCCTGGGCATATTGGAAAGTGTTGGCCTAATGGCAGGACTGAGACTGAAAAAGAAACGGCCGATAAGGCCCCATTAATGTCTGTTTTGCCCCCTGTGCGACTGGGCTCTGGGGAGGGTGGGAGAGATGAGACCACGGACACCTCGTGTCGTTAGACAGCAGCCCCTCCCACGGGGGAAGCAGTGACATCAGTTGGCTTCAAACAGGGTCAGGCCAGTGGCCCATCCACGTTGGCAGCCGACCTGCCGTGGTGCCAGCCAGGCCCTGCTGCTTCAGTCAGTGCCCCCCCGCCCATGGGCCAACGAACAGCGGCTGCCCTGCCAGCTCTGTGGCAGACCCTCCCTGCCCCATGACCCGATGCCCATCGCACAGAGCCTGGGGAGCTGAGTCTATTGGCACCGACTCCATGGGTGCTCAGGGGCTCAAGCACCTGCAGAGAAATATTGGGGGGTGCTCAGCACCCACGGAGCTGGCCAGTGCTGCTTCTCTGGCAGCTCTGGGGGTGGCTGCCAATCAACTGTTCAGTGTCTGTGCTGCTGATCAGCTGTAGAGAGGGACTGCCCTGCTACTCGCTCCTCTGTGCCCTTAAGGCAGGAGAGGGCAGAAAGGAGCAAGTGGGTGGGTGGGAGGCGCACAGGGGAGTGGGTCTTGGGGGAGAGGGCTGAGTGGGGGTGGGAAGAGGTGGAGTGTGGTGGTGGGGCCTCGGGAGAGTGGATGACGCCGAGGTGAGGCACCCACCAACAAAACCAAAATCAGCACCTGTGGCTGGGTCCCATTGGCAATACAGGCCAGGGGAGGAGGGTCCCCAGCACTGGGAGGCCAGGGCAGCCTGGCTTCTCCCTAGAGACTTCATCCAGCCCCATGTCCCCGTGAGCAAAGACCCTTCCCGTACCATGCCTCCTCATGGCCTGGCTGGGAGCCTGGGAACCAGCCACTCCCTTCGGTGTCAGGACACAGGGTCAGGTCCCAGCTGTCATAGTGGGGGCCAGGGCAGGGCCTAGTGGTACCCCTGGGCAGGCGAGAGGAGCCCAACTCCATGGGCCTCGCTCCAGGTGTGCTCCGGACGAAGCCTTGCTCCCCACTGGAGAGGAGCGGGGATGTGGGTACTGCAGTGGCTGGGAGCTCTGGGCTGCCTATGGGACCCTGCCCTGCACCCCTTCGAGCCGGGGCTGTTGGGAATGAGGGAGCCAGGCTCAGAGGTTCCTGCTTTTATTGGTGCAAGTGAATAAACGCAAAACACACGGGAAGCTCCAGGCTCAAAGCGGGTTCATCGCCGGGCATGGAGGGAATGAGCCTCCCACGACCGACCGACAGGGCCCAGTTGTGGCCTCCGCCCGCAGCGCTCACCAGGGGCTGGGAGCTTCTGTACCCCGCAGCCAGCAGCAAGCTCACTCCTGACGAGCCACCTTAGCTGACAGCTCAGCAGTGCCGGGGACCAGGTGGGGGCGGGGGGGCCGGCTGGGCCCAGCCAGAGCGAAGAGACCGGAGGTGCCGATGCCTGTTCACACTTTCCAGATTCCATCTCTGATGACTATGCCTACGACTGAGAAACTGCCTGGTCGCCACGTTCGCCACACGGCCCGTCTCACTCTCGCGCCCTGAAACACACACGGACGAGACACAGCGCTGGGGGCCGGAGGAGCTGGAGGCACCGGCCCACTCCATGGCTGCCCCCTCCAGGCTGGCACTAGAGAGACCCCGGGTGTGGGTCCCAGCCTGCCCAGGCTGCAAGGCAGCGAGCCTGGGAGAACCACAGGGCCTGTCAGCATTAGGGTTGCCGACTTTCTAATCGCAGGAAACTGAACACCCTTGTCCTGCTCCTGCCTTGCCCCTTCCCCGAGGCCCTGCTCCTGCTCATTCCATCCCCCCTCCCTCCGTTGCTCCCTCTCCCCCGCCCTCGCTCATTTTCACAGGGCTGGTGCTGTGGGTTGGGGTGCGGGAGGGGGAGGGGGAGAGGGCTCTGGCTGGGGGTGCAGGCTCTATGGTGAGGCCAGGGATCAGGAGATTGAGGTGCCGGAATGGACTTCAGGCTGTGGGTGGGCCGAGAGGTTCAGAGTGTGGCAGACGGCTCCAGGCTGGAGCAGGGGGTTGGGATGCAGAAGGGGGTGTGGGGTCTGGGAGGGAGTTTGTTGCAGAAGAGGGTTCTGAGCTGGGGTAGGGGATTGGGATGCGGGAGGGAGTGTGGGGTCCGGGAGGGAGTTTGGGTGCAGGAGGGGGTCCGAGCTGGAGCAGGGGGTTGGGATGCGGGAGGGGCTGTGGGGTCTGGGAGGGAGTTTGGATGCAGGAGGGGGCTCCGAGCTGGAGCAGGGGGTTGGGATGCGGGAGGGGCTGTGGGGTCTGGGAGGGAGTTTGGATGCAGGAGGGGGCTCTGACCTGGAGCAGGGGGTTGGGATGCGGGAGGGGCTGTGGGGTCCGGGAGGGAGTTTGGGTGCAGGAGGGGGTCTGAGCTGGAGCAGGGGGTTGGGATGCGGGAGGGGCTGTGGGGTCTGGGAGGGAGTTTGGGTGCCGGAGGGGGCTCCGAGCTGGGGTAGGGGGTTGGGATGCGGGAGGGGCTGTGGGGTCCGGGAGGGAGTTTGGGTGCCGGAGGGGGCTCCGAGCTGGGGTAGGGGGTTGGGATGCGGGAGGGGCTGTGGGGTCTGGGAGGGAGTTTGGGTGCAGGAGGGGGTCCGAGCTCGGTTAGGGGGTTGGGATGCGGGAGGGGCTGTGGGGTCTGGGAGGGAGTTTGGGTGCCGGAGGGGGCTCCGAGCTGGGGTAGGGGGTTGGGATGCGGGAGGGGCTGTGGGGTCCGGGAGGGAGTTTGGGTGCCGGAGGGGGCTCCGAGCTGGGGTAGGGGGTTGGGATGCGGGAGGGGCTGTGGGGTCTGGGAGGGAGTTTGGGTGCAGGAGGGGGTCCGAGCTCGGTTAGGGGGTTGGGATGCGGGAGGGGCTGTGGGGTCTGGGAGGGAGTTTGGGTGCAGGAGGGGGTCTGACCTGGAGCAGGGGGTTGGGATGCGGGAGGGGCTGTGGGGTCCGGGAGGGAGTTTGGGTGCCGGAGGGGGCTCCGAGCTGGGGTAGGGGGTTGGGATGCGGGAGGGGCTGTGGGGTCTGGGAGGGAGTTTGGGTGCAGGAGGGGGTCCGAGCTCGGTTAGGGGGTTGGGATGCGGGAGGGGCTGTGGGGTCCGGGAGGGAGTTTGGGTGCCGGAGGGGGCTCCGAGCTGGGGTAGGGGGTTGGGATGCGGGAGGGGCTGTGGGGTCTGGGAGGGAGTTTCGGTGCCGGAGGGGGCTCTGACCTGGAGCAGGGGGTTGGGGTGCGGGAGGGGCTGTGGGGTCTGGGAGGGAGTTTGGGTGCAGGAGGGGGTCCGAGCTGGAGCAGGGGGTTGGGATGCGGGAGGGGCTGTGGGGTCTGGGAGGGAGTTTGGGTGCAGGAGGGGGTCCGAGCTCGGTTAGGGGGTTGGGATGCGGGAGGGGCTGTGGGGTCTGGGAGGGAGTTTGGGTGCAGGAGGGGGTCCGAGCTCGGTTAGGGGGTTGGGGTGCGGGAGGGGCTGTGGGGTCCGGGAGGGAGTTTGGGTGCAGGAGGGGGTCCGAGCTCGGTTAGGGGGTTGGGATGCGGGAGGGGCTGTGGGGTCTGGGAGGGAGTTTGGGTGCAGGAGGGGGTCCGAGCTGGAGCAGGGGGTTGGGGTGCGGGAGGGGCTGTGGGGTCCGGGAGGGAGTTTGGGTGCAGGAGGGGCTCTGACCTGGAGCAGGGGGTTGGGGTGCGGGAGGGGCTGTGGGGTCCGGGAGGGAGTTTGGGTGCAGGAGGGGGTCCGAGCTGGAGCAGGGGGTTGGGGTGCGGGAGGGGCTGTGGGGTCTGGGAGGGAGTTTGGGTGCAGGAGGGGGTCCGAGCTCGGTTAGGGGGTTGGGATGCGGGAGGGGCTGTGGGGTCTGGGAGGGAGTTTGGGTGCAGGAGGGGGTCCGAGCTGGAGCAGGGGGTTGGGGTGCGGGAGGGGCTGTGGGGTCCGGGAGGGAGTTTGGGTGCAGGAGGGGGTCCGAGCTGAGGTAGGGGTTGGGGTGCGGGAGGGGCTGTGGGGTCTGGGAGGGAGTTTGGGTGCAGGAGGGGGTCCGAGCTCGGTTAGGGGGTTGGGATGCGGGAGGGGCTGTGGGGTCTGGGAGGGAGTTTGGGTGCAGGAGGGGGTCCGAGCTGGAGCAGGGGGTTGGGGTGCGGGAGGGGCTGTGGGGTCCGGGAGGGAGTTTGGGTGCAGGAGGGGGTCCGAGCTCGGTTAGGGGGTTGGGGTGCGGGAGGGGCTGTGGGGTCTGGGAGGGAGTTTGGGTGCAGGAGGGGGTCCGAGCTCGGTTAGGGGGTTGGGGTGCGGGAGGGGCTGTGGGGTCCGGGAGGGAGTTTGGGTGCAGGAGGGGGTCCGAGCTCGGTTAGGGGGTTGGGGTGCGGGAGGGGCTGTGGGGTCCGGGAGGGAGTTTGGGTGCAGGAGGGGGTCCGAGCTCGGTTAGGGGGTTGGGATGCGGGAGGGGCTGTGGGGTCTGGGAGGGAGTTTGGGTGCAGGAGGGGGTCCGAGCTGGAGCAGGGGGTTGGGGTGCGGGAGGGGCTGTGGGGTCCGGGAGGGAGTTTGGGTGCAGGAGGGGGTCCGAGCTGAGGTAGGGGTTGGGGTGCGGGGCAGGGTGCAGGGCGCGGGCTCTAGGTGGCGCTCCAGCTTGGGGGCAGCCAGGTGATTCTGTGTGCTGTCCCCACCAGCATGCGCCGCCCATGGTTCCTGAATCCCAGCGAATGAGAGCTGCGGAGCCCCCACGGCCACTCGTACATCTAGGAGCTGGAGGTACATGCCAGCTGCTTCCCGGGAGCTGCACCGCAGAGCCAGGCAGGGAGGCTGCCAGCCCTCTGCTCCACCAACTGGACTTTTACCAGCCCGGTCAGTGGTGCTGACCAGAGCTGCCAGGGCCCCTTTTGCATTGGTCCCGGCTGAGCCTCCTCCCCCCACCCGAGACACGTCAGCCCCCAGGGGGCCACGGCCACTGATCTGCTGTGCCCAGGCCCTGTCTGTATTGCAGTGGGGGGTCCAAAGTGGGCCCTGCCCTGCCTGGCTCTGCCATGGGCCCTGCTCAGCCTCTGTCCCCTGCAGGCGTGAGGGGCCCTGGGCACTGGGTGGCATCTGGGCTCCCAGCGTTTAGGAGTCTGGGGGCAAATCAGGAAACTCCCAGCTGGGGCTGGACAAGGGAGACAAATTCAACTACATCAACAGGATAAACCCCAGCTCCCTGCAGGGAGGGTGATGGAGGCGTTACATCGCCACGGCAAACTCTCGTTGGCCGAGCAGGCGGGGAGGCGAGCTGGGGGCTGATGCTCCACAGGGACCGAGAGCGAATTACCCCTGTGGTGGGGTGACGCTCACCGCATGTCCAGCAGGGGGCGCTCTGCAGTCGGGACGTCTCACACTCCCCCTGGCTTTTCCGGGCAGGCTTCTCCCCATGTTCTCCCTCTGTCATCCCTTTGCCCCCTGCCCCCTAACGCTCAGCCCTGAATCGGAGCCAGGCCATCGCATTTCCTGCTCTGAAAGGAGCCCCTTTGCCCAGAGCTGAGGAGGAGCTGGTGGATGACACTCCCTTTGGTGTCAGGACACGGGTGAGGTCCCAGCTGTCAGAGTGGAGGCTGGGGCAGGGCCTAGTGCCACCCATGGGCAGGCGGGAGGAGACCCAGCTCCATGGGCCTCGCTCCAGGTGTGCTCCGGACGCTGCCTTGCTCCCCACTGGAGAGGGGCAGGTATGGGGTTACTGCAGCGGCTGCCTATGGGACCCTGCCCTGCGCCTCTTCAAGCTGGGGCTGTTGGGAATGAGAGAGCCAGGCTCAGAAGTACCTGCTTTTATTGATGCGAGTGAATAAATGGAAAACACACGGGAAGCTCCAGGCTCAGCAAAGCAGGTTCATCGCCTGGCATGGAGGGAACGAGCCTCCCACGACCCACACGGTCCAGTCGTGGCCTCCACCCACAGCGCTCAGCAGGGCCTGGGAGCTTCTGTACCTCGCAGCCAGCAGCAAGCTCACTCCTGACGTGTCACCTTGGCCGACAGCTCAGCAGTGCCGGGGAACAGGTGAGGGGTGGATGCCGGCTGGGCCGAGCCAGAGCGAAGGTGCCGTCCCCTCCCCAGCCATGGCGCCTGTTCAGCCTTTCCATCTCAAAGGGTTGATGGAGCCCAGCATTATGGGGCAGCCCGGGAACCATGTCTCGTGCATCGTTCTGTGTTTCTGCGGTCGTGCGGCCCGTCTCACTCTCGCGCCCTGAAACACACACGGGCGAGACACAGCGCTGGGGGCCGGAGGACCTGGAGGCACCGGCCCACTCCATGGCTGCCCCCTCCAGGCTGGCACTAGAGAGACCCCGGGTGTGGGTCCCAGCCTGCCCAGGCTGCAAGGCAGCAAGCCTGGGAGAACCACAGGGCCTGTCAGCATTAGGGTTGCCGACTTTCTAATTGCAGAAAACGGAACACCCTCGCCCTGCCCCTGCCCCGCCCCTTCTCTGAGACCCCGCCCCTTCTCCGAGGCCCTGCCTCGGCTCATTCCATCCCTGCTCCGTCTGTTGCTTGCTCTTCCCCACCCTCGCTCATTTCCATCGGGCTGGTGTTGTGGGTTGGTGTGCAGGAGGGGGTGAGGGCTCCAGCTGGGGGTGCAGGCTGTAGGGTGGAGCTAGGAATTAGGGGTTCGGGGTGCAGGGTGGGGGTTCCGGACTGGGTCTGAGGGGTTCAGTGTGGGAAGGGGCTCTGGGCTGGGGTAGGGGATTGGGGTGCGGGAGGGGGTGAGGGCTCCAGCTGGGGGTGCGGGATCTGGGATGGGGACAGGGATGAGGGGTTGGTGTGCAGGATGGGGCTCCCGGCTGGGGGGTGGGGCCGAGGGGTTCGCAGTGTGGAAGGGGGTTCAGGGCTGGAGCAGGGGGTTGGGATGCAGGAGGGGCTGTGGCATCCGGGAGGGAGTTTGTGTGCAGGAGGGGCTCCGAGCTGGGGTAGGGGGTTGGGATGTGGGACGAGTGCAGGGTGCGGGGCCCGGGCGGTGCTTACCCGTGGAATAGTGGCCAGCATGTCGCTCCAGCTCAAGGGCGGCCAGGTGATTCTGTGTGCTGGCCTCTGGCGGCCACGGTCAGCACCACTGACCAGGCTGTTAAAAGTCTGGTTGGTGGCGCAGAGGGACTGGCAGGATCCCTGCCTGGCTCTGCGGCACCACTCCTGGGAAGCGGCTGGCATGTCCCTCCAGCTCCTAGGCATTCGGGCGGCCACGGCGGCTCCCCATATTGTCCCCACCCTGAGTGCTGACTCCGCAGCTCCCATTGGCCGGGAACCTGCTCTGAAAGGAGCACGTTTCCTGCTCTGAAAGGAGCCTCTTTCCCCAGAGCTGATGAGGAGCTGGCGACCGATCCACCGGCTCAGCCCTCCCCACTTACAGCTGCTCGCCCAGGGAAGAGGTCGGGGTGGGAAGGCTGGGTCCAGGGGCCGTCCCCATGCCATATGGAAGGTTTGGCTCATCAGGTCAGGGGGGTCAGTGAGAATCTCCCATGGGGCAGGGCCATTTCTGGGGAGCCCGTGGATCCCCTGTGTGGGGAGATGTAATTCCCACAGCAGCGATAGGGGAGGGAGGGTGCCTGGTGCCTCACAGAGCATCCTGTCAGAGCGACCCTGTATCTGACCACATCCCACCCCCAGGAATCCCCAGGAAGGGGCACGAGGCAAAGAGCCTCCCTGCAGGGACGTGCTCAGGGCCCCGGGTGCAGGACTCACCAGCAGCTGCTGCAGGATGGGCCCAGCCAGGGCATCCCCGGCCAATGCCTGTATCAGCAATAGCACCAGCCACAGGCATCTCATCGTCCTCTCGGGATGTGTCTCCTTGCGGGATTCTTGGGGATCCTTAGCGGTTTTTAAGGCCTGGCTTGACAAAGCCCTGGCTGGGATGATTTAGTTGGGAATTGGTCCTGCTCTGAGCAGGGGGTTGGACTAGATACCTCCTGAGGTCCCTTCCAACTCTGATATTCTATGATTCTATGACCACACCTGCCAGTTGATTGGAACATGAAATCCTCAGAATCCTATTGGATTCCTCAATGTGATGGATGGCCAGACAACAATTAAAACCACTTGTTGCTATCTGAGGTTGGCCAGAAGAATCCGCCCTGTACTAACACACACGGATCTGAGCACAGTTACCCAGGCTGCAGTGAGCTCCTGGCTTGATTGTTCTCTCTGAGAATGGAGCCAAGCGGAAGGCGTGAGCTTTGGCTGGTACCAAACACTACAGCTGGTGGGACTGCACGGCTCGCCGCACTGGCTCCCCACTGGATACAGAGACCAGTGCGGGCTCTCCATTTGGGTACTCAAAGCCCTCCCTGGGATCATCCTGAGCTATGACTCTGCCTCCATGACCCCTAACTTTAAGCAACAGCTGTGTGATGGAACGGGCTACATGAGGGAAAGGTATTATTAATTGTTGTTATTCCACGGGAACGGTGAAACAGTCAGCCATAGAGGGCCCGTGGAAGCAAGAGACAGAACTTCCCTAGGAACCGGACAGCATGCTAGTGGATAAGGCATTGGACTGTGACTCAGCGAACCCAGCTTCCAACTCCTGGCACTACATCTGACATTGGGCAAGTATCTTCCCCTTTCTGTTCCCCCTCCCACCCTTTCTCTGCCTGGCCTAGTGAAACTGTAAGCTTCTTGGAGCAGGGACTGTCTCGCTATGTGTATGTACAGTGCCTTTCCCACTGGGGCTCTGATTTTGGCTGGAGCCTCTAGGTGTTGCGGTGATACAAATAACAATTATGGAACTGACTGCCACAAGAATCACTGTGATCAGGCCCAAACGCAAAACCCATCTCTTTAATGTAGCTTTGTCACTATGAGCTACACACAAACACACAATATAGCTTTGTCACTATCACTCACACACACACACACACACACACACACAATGTAGCTTTGTCACTATCACACACACACACACAGAGATAGTGAGTTTCGTTTGAAAGGCACGCAGATTTTACAGTGAGGGGGCCACGTAGGTGTTATGTTCACCACTTACAAACAGAGAAAATAGCTAAAAATATGAAACATTTTTGTTGGAAGTTGCAACATAGCACGACTTTAATTTCTTAGTATTCAGAAACTTAACACACAAGAACCAAATACAGAGAGAGACAAAGCAGGCTGCTCCCTAAATCAGAGAGGCACACCTCATCCCACCTTGCTCTAGGCTGGCTCTTTGCAGACTGACTCTGCTAGCTTCCCTACGGAGCCCCTGACCTGCAAGGAAGACCAGGAAACCCCGCTGAGCGTTTAAAGTGATAGCTTACAATTTTGACACGGTTTTTAATAAACCACAATAGATACCTGGACACAGAGCAGCTCCTGCAGGAGGCCACAGTTCTGTGAGCTGCACCCGCTGCCCCCCCACCACATGAAACACACAATCCATTGAGGCTTCCAGAAGCTGCTGCCACTTGACCTCTCCCACCAACAGAGCAGGGGTGGGCAAGGCCCCCTTGTACATTGCTTAGGGCTCCTTTGTGGATGGGGGAGGTGGGGGTTGGGGATTATTAGGTGTCCTTTGTCATTAGCGATCGCTCACAGAAAGGTAATTAGACTTCAACCCCTTCACTCCCCTGAACGTCTCGTGGGTTTCAGTGTCCAAAGAGAGACCCACGCTGTCCCCAGTGGGCTCTGCGGAAGAGGAAGGCAGGCTCCCTGAACTGGTACAAAGAGCAGAAATGCAAGTTTTAAACAAATGGTTCTGCTTTCAAGGAGTGCCAGGAAGCAGCCACCAGGGGGCAGCAGAGGGAGACCTCCAGGCCTCATGGCTGGCTCCCAGCAGGGGACGGCGGGGGGGGGGGTTCCCACGCTTTGCCATGGGCAGGGCACCCCGGTGCAAGGCGCCGTCTCTGTGCAGCGCCCTGGCAGTGCTATGACTGAGGTGCTGGGCACCACCGGGCAGCCCTGCCCATTGCAGCAGCAGAGCGGGAGAAGGGCAGTGTGTTTTGCCTGGCTCAGAAGGGGAGGGCTAGTGATGGCCAGGCTGGCTCAGAATCCATCCCTGCTTTGCCCTTCCCTGCAAGGGCTTCGCTTCTCAGCCCTGGGCCATGTCCCCCGGGCATGCCGGCTGGCTCGCAGACACTGGATGGCCCCTTTCCCAGGGCCAATGACACAGAGTGGCAGGCACCAGGAACCCCAGCTGCCTTTCATAGAATATCAGGGTTGGAAGGGACCTCAGGAGGTCATCTAGTCCAACCCCCTGCTCAAAGCAGGACCAATCCCCAGTTTTTTCCCCAGATCCCTAAATGGGCCCCTCAAGGATTGAATTTACAACCCTGGGTTTAGCAGGCCAATGCTCAAACCACTGAGCTATCCTTCCCCCCACACCACAGGCCTTGCTCCTCCCTGGGTCCTTTGCCAGTGTGTGGGTAGGGGCAGCACTAGCCTCTACCCTCCCATGGCACCTGCTGCTCACTCATTCACCAGAACCCAGATCCCAAGGTAGCCTTAACCCTTTCCTGGCCACCAGCCTGAAAACTCCCGTCTCTGTGTGTGAGAGAGAAAGAGTGACCCCCCCCCCCCCCCGAGGAAGGCCTGTGGGTTCTGTGCTGTAGGAGCTCTGCCCAGGAAGGGCATCGTTAATGTGAGGCCCATAGATGCTCACCCCTCTTCCCCAGCAGCAGCTTCCCCAGGGCAGTGCTGAATCTGAGTAGCCCTGGACCAGCCCCAGCCCCTCTGAGGGCAGCCCTGGCTGCCTGAGAGCCCCCAGGAAAGTGGGAGTGGGTAGACACTTGCCCTGTGCTGGGCTTTCCACAAGCAGCAGCCCTCCTCTGGTGCAGGTGTGAAGCCAAGGTCGCTGGAGAGGGAGGTCGCATCCCCTCAAGCCCAGCGCTGCCTCCCTTGTGCTGTACTCCACCGTCGCCCCAGGGCTGTGTCGGAAGAACCCCACAGGTCCCCCGGGTGATGCTGTTGTAGGCTTGTGAACTCTCACTGCATCCTCCTGGGAAGCCGAGGGGGGCACGAGGGTGGGATGGTATGCAGCAGCAGGGGATTGAGATAGGATATTGAAGGGGGCAGATAGCCTTGTGGCTATGGCACAGGACCGGCTCTCTGGAGAGCTGGGTTTAATTTCTGCCTCTGCCACCAAGCCCCTGTGTGATTTTGGGCAAGTCACTTAGCGTCTCTGGGCCTCAGTTGTCCTCTGTGAAATGGGGACAATGATACCCCCGTGCTCCCACCCTTTGCCTGCCTAGATTGTAAGTCCTTTGGGGTAAGACCTTTCTCTCACAAGGTGTTATGTACTGTGCCTGGCACATGGGTTCCCTGAGCTCAGCTGGACCTGCTCAATGCTACTGCTCAGCTCCTGTGCACGAAGCCTTTGAACAAGTATTTCACTAGCACTTACATGTACACAAAAGTGTAGCTTCGCGGAGCTGCCTTAAGGTGGCAGCATAAGTGCACAAGCGCTCCCAGCACTGCCCTGCGGCTGGAATACATTGGCAGGCTACATCGTGTTATATACTACGTCCCCCAGCAGCACGGTTTTATTATTGAAAAAGCATTTGGTCCCCCTGCCGTGGTGGCCCAGCCGGGCTGTGGCGGACGGGGCGCTGCTCTGTAATAATTGTGATCTGGTTACAGGATGGGTCCTGTATGACTACGTTGGTTCAGTTTAATAGCTGTCTCTTGGAAAAAACAAGCAGGAAGGGAAACAGTAGCTCCAGATAAGCTACCTCCTGGTAAACGCTTCAGGGTGACAGAGGCAAATGCCTGAGCGCCTCGCTGTGAAGATCCTACCTCCTGGCTCAGCCCCAGGCGCAGAGATCATATGCCAAGGCTGGGCGCCAGCATAGCACAAGGACTGCAAAGAATTAAAAGGTTGCTCTCGGTCCAGAGGCCAGGGGAGCAGTTGCTGAGAAGTTGATCAGATGGACAGACAGTGCTGGGGATGTCTGGAGTAGGTAGGCCTGCCAGGGGCCCCATCACAGGGTGGTAGGGCTTTACGTCAGACAGCCTGTTGATTTAAAATCCTTTTCCTCTTATGTTATGTTCCTCCAGTTAAGGTTAAACGTTACTTTGGTTGCACAAGGCCATCTGGTCACTGTGAATTCCCTCACGATCATAGGCTCCCAAAGGGAAGAACAGCAGGTGCTGAGCCCAGACAGAGCTGCTGGGGTAGGCACAGGTGAATCTCATGATGCTATAGGCCAGGCCCTGGTCTAAGAATGGGAGAATCACATGATTCCACCCCAGGAGAGGTAAGGGCATGAGGCTTGGCACATCAAGGAGAGGACAGAGATGCAGCTAGTCCTGTACCCCTGGGCACAGCTGCTACCCACATTCTTAAGGCTCCCTTTGCAGATCCAACCTGCTCCCTGTTAGCCTTGCTATAGGAGCAGCTCCCAGATCATGTGGAGCACCTCCGGCAGCTGCCATATCTTTTGGTCTTCGTTCACCCCCTTTTCCCTGACAGCAATCACAGATCCATGTTTGGCTGCTTCCCCCAGAAAAAAAGCAGAGATCTGCCCTATACATGACCCCTTACAGCAGTCTGAAGACAATGCATGCTGAATACTTAAATATCCCATGACGTTCCCAGGCACCCTACAAAAAGGCAGGGCTGCCTTCCCTACGACATATAGCTGCAGTCCAGATTGAGAGCGGAGTGGCCAAGAAATACCCTTGCTCCCTTTGGAACACAGAGTTTATTATCCCCATGCTTCAGAGTGGTGAAGCCCGTCCCAGAATCCACCCTAGCCAGCTGTGTAGTGTGGAATGGGGATTCCTTCCTGGCTTCTGCAGCGACTTGGTTATGCCCTGAAGCATGAGATTTATTTACCCTTATTTTAGCCCCTTATCTACAAAGATCAAATTAACCAGCCTCTTTCCAAACCTAGCCATGGTTCTTAAAGTGACGCTTCCTTCCTGGCCGTTCCCTCACCCCCTCCTCAACAGAGTCACTTTAGCTCATGAGAAGGGCAAGCAGGGGACACATAGCCCCCTTGCTCACAGTGTGTGGGGCAGACATGCATGTAGTGACTCAGCTTCCATATGAACCCAGCTCCTGAAGAAGGAGGTAAGACCGGTAACCAAACAGCAGCACGGCTGGTCTGTCCCAAATGCATCTGTCTTAGCGGCTCTGTCACTCCCCCTGACAAAACTCCCGCTGGCTTCAGTGAGTGCAGGATTGAGCCTCAGGGGTGTAACGACCCTGAAAAGGGCACCATGGGGATCCAAGTTTATCGCCTCTCTCTGACTCCAGATCAAACGGGCCCTGTTTACATGTAAGACGGTTGAGGGCATGGGCAGGGAGGGCTCTGACTACCAGCCCTGCAAGCCCCTCTGGGATCGGAGCGGCCGACTTCCCCGGCCTTGTCTCCTGCAGAATCATCTACACCTGGGCCAAGTGGGTGTACGATGCAGCGCTGGTGGAAGTGAGGATTCTGACTCGGGAGCATTTTGTGCAGGTGAAAATGACTCACCCGAGGGCCAAGGCAGGGGAGGATCGTGCCCCGAGAGCCAAACCGGGTTCTTTCCTTCTCATGCACCCCCCCACATTGATTTGAACTTTGTAAACAATTCTGCTGGTGATGCACATGGCGAAATAGCCCCCAGCTCCCCCTCCCAGAGCTCTGGTGTCTCCCCAGAGCTAACGGGGCTGGAAAAACGGGCATCCATCCCTAAAAGCCAGTGCATCTGATTTCAAATACACCCTCGGAGCTGCCCAGTTGAGGAAGATGACGCAGTTATTACTTAGCCCCATTTCAGAGCAGAACCACGGTTTAACAGAAACTCCTGTTGCACGTGCTCAGTTCGCATTTGCAAAAGTTGTGTCTGTAGAAAGCCCATCGGTTCAAACTCAGCACAGCGCACCGTCAGCAGTCAGGCCTGCTCACTCACCATGGCCGACGCTGCGTAGATCACCAGTTTGTGATTTAGCCCCAGGAGGAGGACAGTGGGGAGAACCTTTGTGTTCATGGGAAAAAAGATTTTTTTTAACCCTCTTAAAACTTTGCAAGTAAACTTTAAAAAACAACCCCCCTACAGAGGAAGTGACCGAGGAGGGAACATTTAAGCCCCAAAAGTAAAGATTTTGTAAAACAGGAACTGCCGGACAGGATAAGACCCTAGGTCCATCTAGCCTAATGTCCTGACTTGGATAGTGGCCAGTACCAGCTGCCTCTTACAAAGGTGTAGAAAGCCCTACAGATCTGAGCTAATCTGCCTCTCTAGATACATCTCCTCCTAACCCCAACAGAGATTTATTTAAACCCTGAAGCAGGAGGTTTAATCTCCCTTCCGAAGCGCTTTGGTTCCCATTACCCATTATACCACTGGATATTCTGGTATAAACATCTGGTCCCTCACAGAATCTTGAATGTTATGAATGGGTGAAAATAGCTGACACGGAAAAAGTGTTTGCAACTTAACTATAGTGGTTATGACCCGCAGAATCATTATACTGCTCGGCATAAAGCAGAACTGCACCCGACCCTTTGGAAATACCAAGCACACAGCGCTAAGCTGATTTTCCACTGGCTTGCACCCTGCATAGACATACAGAGCCTGATCCAAAGCCAGCGGACATACTCCCATAGGCTTTGGGTCAGGTCCCCCCAGAGGGCGAGTAAAATGCGACCAAACCTACAGGGGAGCATTTTATACTCATAATTTATTTTATGTTGGTGGACCACTTAGCACAACGGGGCACAACTTTGTTGCAGCTTTTGGTGCTACCACAATATCCGTGTTAAACTGGAAGAAGAAGAAGAAGGTGTTAAGCAGTGGAGAGTGTTCTGAAGCAATCATTTGGCTGGAAGGTGTCAGCAAACGAAGGAGAAAAGTTGGGTGAGCTGGTATCTTGTATTGGACCAGCCGGCCTGTTCTACCTTGGATTTAGCAGTGACGCTCTGAGGATGTTGCCCAGCCCTGAGGAAGAGCTCTGTGGAGCTCGACAGCTCGTCTCTCTCACCCACCAAGATTGGTTCAATCAAAGCTATTACTTCACCCACCTTGTCTCTCTAGTATCCTGAGCCTGACACGGCTACTACAATACTGCCAACAGCATACGAAGGGTCAATTATTTAACCTGCCACTTATTTCCCTTCTGTCTCCTTCAGCTAAACACTGGATAAAGCTTTCTTGCTGCATTTAGTGTTACTCTTAGGGCCTGGCTACACTTGCAGATGTAGAGTGCAGTGAGTTAAACCAGCCCTCGGAGAGCGCAGGAGGGAAAGCGCTGCAGTGTGTTTACACCGCCCGATTCAAGTGCAGATGTGGCCACATTAGCAGCTCTTGCAATGCCACAGAGAGCAGTGCATTGTGGGCAGCTATTCCAGCATGCAAGTGGCTGCAACGTGCTTTTCAAATGGAGGGGTGGGGTGGAGTGTGACAGGGAGTGTGTTGTGTGTAGGTGGGGGGAGAGAGGTGGGTTTTTGGGGGGCTGAGAGCATGTCAGCATGCTGTCTTGTAAGTTCAGACAGCAGCAGACCTCCCCTCCCCGCCTCTCTCTCATACTCACAGAAAGCAGCATCCCACACCGATGGTTGCTTTGTCCTGGAGCAGATAAGCAGCCGGCTGTCAGAAACGGAGCTTTGAAAGGGCATATCCGCATTCCTGCAGCCAATTCCAAACAATGACAAGAGTGGCCACTTGATTTAAGGGGACTTGGGGAGGAGGGATAGCTCAGTGGTTTGAACATTGCCCTGCTAAACCCAGGGTTGTGAGTTCAATCCTTGAAGGGGCCATTTAGGGATCTAGGGCAAAAATTGGGGATTGGTCCTGCTTTGAGCAGAGGGTTACACTAGATGACCTCCTGAAGTCCCTTCCAACCCTGATATTCTATGATTATGGGACATTTCCAGAGGCCAATCAGAGCGCAGTAAGGCAACACCTCATTCATACTGATGCTGGGGCGTTTCATCTGAGGTGCAGCAAGCTTTATGCTCCTTTTGGAGGTGGATTACCAGGAGTGCTCCAGCTGCAGAGTCCAGGAGCTCTAAGTGCCTTGCCAGCGTGGATGGGTCGTGAGTTAGGGCACCGGGGTCTGCTTTAATGCACTCTAACGTGCAAGTGTATCCAAGCCCTTAGGTGCCTCGCTGGGGACAAAAGGGTCTAGTGATGTGTCCAAAGCTTCCACATCACAACTGGATTTGCTTTGCTAGGCCTGGTCTATGCTAGGAAATTAGGTCGGTATAACTACATTGCTCAGGGGTGTGAAAAATCCACACCCCTGAGCAAGGCAGTTAAACCAACCTAACTCCCAGTGTAGACAGCAAATCCCATCAACCTAGCTACCACCTCCTGGGGAGATGGAGTATCTACACCAAAGGGAAAACCTCTCCCATCGGCATAAGGAGCATCTTCACTGAAGCACTGCTGTGTTTTAGGTGCAGACAAGCCCCTGGAATGACTGGGGGAATGTCTACCCTTAAAACGCGGCAGCTGCCCCGCTGTGCCGTCGTGCTTCCGGGCTTGTCTTCATGCACAGTGCTTCACGTACAGTCGCACCTGTGCAGCTGCAGAGCTCTAGTGAAGTTGTCAGCAAGTTAAGGAAGTATGGGCTGGATGAATGCACTATAAGGTGGGTAGAAAGCTGGCTAGATTGTCGGGCTCAACGGGTAGTGATCAATGGCTCCATGTCTAGTTGGCAGCCGGTATCGAGTGGAGTGCCCCAAGGGTCGGTCCTGGGGCCGGTTTTGTTCAATATCTTCATAAATGATCTGGAGGATGGTGTGGATTGCACTCTCAGCAAATTTGCGGATGATACTAAACTGGGAGGAGTGGTAGATACGCTGGAGGGGAGGGATAGGATACAGAAGGACCTAGACAAATTGGAGGATTGGGCCAAAAGAAATCTGATGAGGTTCAATAAGGATAAGTGCAGGGTCCTGCACTTAGGACGGAAGAACCCAATGCACAGCTACAGACTAGGGACCGAATGGCTCGGCAGCAGTTCTGCGGAAAAGGACCTAGGGGTGACAGTGGACGAGAAGCTGGATATGAGTCAGCAGTGTGCCCTTGTTGCCAAGAAGGCCAATGGCATTTTGGGATGTATAAGTAGGGGCATAGCGAGCAGATCGAGGGACGTGATCGTTCCCCTCTATTCGACATTGGTGAGGCCTCATCTGGAGTACTGTGTCCAGTTTTGGGCCCCACACTTCAAGAAGGATGTGGATAAATTGGAGAGAGTCCAGCGAAGGGCAACAAAAATGATTAGGGGTCTGGAACACATGACTTATGAGGAGAGGCTGAGGGAGCTGGGATTGTTTAGCCTGCAGAAGAGAAGAATGAGGGGGGATTTGATAGCTGCTTTCAACTACCTGAAAGGGGGTTCCAAAGAGGATGGCTCTAGACTGCTCTCAATGGTAGCAGATGACAGAATGAGGAGTAATGGTCTCAAGTTGCAGTGGGGGAGGTTTAGATTGGATATTAGGAAAAATTTTTTCACTAAGAGGGTGGTGAAACACTGGAATGCGTTACCTAGGGAGGTGGTAGAATCTCCTTCCTTAGAGGTTTTTAAGGTCAGGCTTGACAAAGCCCTGGCTGGGATGATTTAACTGGGAATTGGTCCTGCTTCGAGCAGGGGGTTGGACTAGATGACCTTCTGGGGTCCCTTCCAACCCTGATATTCTATGATTCTATGAAGACACTGCTACTGTACACCGACGGTTAATCCACCTCTCCGAGGGGCGGGGGAAGCTCTCCCATCGACACAGCGCTGTCTACACGGGAGGCTAGGTCGGTGTAACTGTCGCTCAGGGGCGTGGATTTTTCACATGTGTAGTGTGAACATCTGTAGTGTAGAGCTGTCCTTAGTGTAGACACTACCTGTGCTGATGGGAAGGGTTCTCTCATCACTGTCGTTAATCCATCTCCCTCAGAGGTGTTCGCTATGTCAGGGGAGGAATTCTTATGTTGACCTAGTGCTGTTTACATCGGTGGCGGGGGGCGTAGGATGGCATTTTTCACACCGCTCAGAGAGGTAACTGTACCGATGTAAAGTCCAGGTATAGCCCAGGCCTCAATTAACTGACCTTTGGAGACATGCTCCTGTGACTGTGGCTGTCCTGTACCCACAGCTCTGTTACTTTACATCTGTCTAACAAAAGGCAGCCTGGCCTGCTGGGTAGGCCATTGGGTGGTGTAGAGAGGCTAGCCGGGGCTCGTCTCTCTCCAGGGCGGCGGGGAACCACACTGCCTCACTAAACTCAGGATGATGCCTTGTAGGGAATTAGTCTGGCCATGGGAGCCTTCCTCTGCGGCCTTTGTGAGGCTACGAATAAACACAGTGAGCCCAGGCCCTAGGGCAGGACGGGGCAATGGTGAGTCAGGCCCTCAGGCCGGGGCTGAGCAGTAACAGGATATAATAACAAGCCCAGGCCCTAGGTTCCAAAGGGCCTGGGAGAGGGGGAGACGGCCACCTGCGAGTTGGGTGGCAGGGGGGACGGAGGCCCTCCCACTGCTTGGGTTTCCCAATTGTGAGCTAGGCCAGAGGCATCTGGCCTCCCTGGCAGCTGCTCTCTCAATGAGCTCTGAGGTCATAAGAACATAAGAACAGCCATACTGGGTCAGACCAAAGGTCCATCCAGCTCAGTATCCTGTCTACTGAGAGTGGCCAATACCAGGTGCCCCAGAGGGAGTGAACCTAACAGGTAATGATCAAGTGATCTCTCTCCTGCCATCCATCTCCACCCTCTGACAAACAGAGGCTAGGGACACCGTTCCTTACCCATCCTGGCTAATAGCCATTAATGGACTTAACCTCCATGAATTTATCCAGTTCTCCTGTTATAGTCCTAGCCTTCATAACCTCCTCAGGCAAGGAGTTCCACAGGTTGACTGTGCGCTGTGTGAAGAAGAACTTCCTTTTATTTGTTTTCAACCTGCTGCCCATTAATTTAATTTGGTGGCCCCTAGTTCTTACATTATGGGAACAAGTAAATAACTTTTCCTTATTCACTTTCTCCACACCACTCATGATTGTATAAGGTCCGGCCTTTATACTTCTGGAGCAATGCCTGACCCTCTGGGGAGTGGGCTAAGAGCTACCTGGCTTCACCCACTCTGGTGTCTGGAGGAATTCATTTCTCTCCAAGGCGGCGGGGAACCACACCGCCTCACTAGGGGTGGGAACTTGGGAGAACCAGCTTCTGTTCCTGGCTCAGCTACTGATCTGCTTTGTGACTTAAGTCATTTCACTTCTCTCTGCCTCTGTTTCCCCCATCACCCTTTGTCCTGTCTATTTAGACTGTCTGCTCCTTGGGGAAAAGCTTTACTCTGGGTTTGTGCCCAACCTAGCACAATGAGGCCTTGACCTTGGCTTTGGGGATCGCTACAAAGAATAATTCTATATATTTTCTTTTCTATTTACCTCAATTCTTCATTTTGCTTCCTTCATTTTAACTCTCTGGCCACTTCAGAAGGACCTTTCCCTGAGCGATTTGCTAACACCCAAGTGAAGAGGTTACAAAAGTCTGTTCTTGCCACACTGGTCCCCAAGTTTAGCTCTTGCATAAAACTGTTCTCTGATATGTTAGGAAACAAGAGGCAGTGTGCACTGCTTAGAACTTGGCATGTAGGAGGAGGGGGGCTGTCATCTGACCAGCCCTGGATTGCAAAAACAAGGCTACGGAAACGTGTGCAATGCATTTTCAAAGCAGAAGCAGAGGAAGAATTGAGCAATTCTAAGCACTCTTCTCCGGGCTAGCAGCTTCTGCAGATCGGCCTGTTAGCTGGCATCAAAACCTGGGCCTTTATTCCTAGAGCCCAAAATCTGCCGAGAGGGCCTGGCTCTCCTTCTCTGCTACCTTGGGGTAAATCAGGAGCAATGCCACTGAAGTTAAGGACTTACAAGGGTGCGACTCAAGGGAGAATCGGGCTCAGGACCTTCATGTAACTGTAGCTGGCAGGGAGCTGCGCAGTCCGTGCAGCTTGCCTGATCTGATCATTTACATCATCACAGTCAGACTTCAGCAATTCAGCTGCAGCCTGGCCCAGCTGTTTGCACACACAGCCCAGAACACTGTACCCTGGTTACGGCCAGCCAGGTGACAAATCGTGGTCACTGCCCTCGACTGGCTAAGAATTAGTCACCTTTTATTAATTTTATTACTGTCTCCACCACCCCCAGCCTGTCTCCCAGACCCACCCTCCTGTTATGCTTTGTCTTTTAAACTATCAGGACTTTGGGGCAGGATCTGTCATTTATTACATCTCTGTACAGCGCCTGGCACAAGAGGCCTACACCCTGCTTGAAGCTTTGGGGCACAATCACTTAATAAAAATCACATGGGTCCGGACAACTAACTGCTTTTGTGCTCCTTACTCACTCAGTACCTGCTGGCCTGTGCAAAAGAGGGGTTTCCACACGCAGCAGATGTTACACACACAGATGCCGCTGGCCCCGGCTGTCTCATAGAGCTAAAAGAACCAACACTCAGAGCATGATCCTGCATGCTGTGCCATTGATTGTTTTTAATCAGAACTCTCCAGGGATTTCAGCTGAGAGTGCAAGTTAAAAACAAGTGCTGGGCTTGCTTCTGAGGGTCTAGATGGGCTTGCACTGATCTGGATGTTTATTCAGAGGGATCCACTTATTTTTTTCCCTTTCACACCCTTAGAAGAGTTCACTGACTCTGGAAATATTTGTCACTGGTCCAGCCAGGCATTTCTAGCCCATCAAAGGCAGGGATAGATTGAATTGGTAAGAACATATTGCATCATTCTCTAGGCCTAGCTGGGCTTTCCTCACTTCCAGTCCTAAGTGACTGGGTACCATGGAGCTGTTTCAGGCGATTGAGATTTAGGAAATGTCTTATGTTAATATTCTTTCCCTTCCAGTAACCCATTCTGTAAGGTTTCAGAGTAGCAGCCGTGTTAGTCTGTATTCGCAAAAAGAAAAGGAGGACTTGTGGCACCTTAGAGACTAACCAATTTATTAGAGCATAAGCTTTCGTGAGCTACAGCTCACTTCCTCAGATGCATATCGTGGAAACTGCAGCAGGCTTTATATATACACAGAGAATATGAAACAATACCTATTCCCACCCCACTGTCCTGCTGGTAATAGCTTATCTAAAGTGATTTCCAGCACAAATCCAGGTTTTCTCACCCTCCACCCCCCCACACAAATTCACTCTCCTGCTGGTGATAGCCCATCCAAAGTGACAACTCTTTACACAATGTGCATGACAATCAAGCTGGGCTATTTCCTGCATAAATCCAGGTTCTCACATCCCCCCCACCCCCATACACACACAAACTCACTCTTGTGTGTGTATGGGGGTGGGGGGGATGTGAGAACCTGGATTTATGCAGGAAATAGCCCAGCTTGATTGTCATGCACATTGTGTAAAGAGTTGTCACTTTGGATGGGCTATCACCAGCAGGAGAGTGAATTTGTGGGGGGGGGGTGGAGGGTGAGAAAACCTGGATTTGTGCTGGAAATCACTTTAGATAAGCTATTACCAGCAGGACAGTGGGGTGGGAATAGGTATTGTTTCATATTCTCTGTGTATATATAAAGCCTGCTGCAGTTTCCACGATATGCATCTGAGGAAGTGAGCTGTAGCTCACGAAAGCTTATGCTCTAATAAATTGGTTAGTCTCTAAGGTGCCACAAGTCCTCCTTTTCCATTCTGTAAGTACAGTTAACAAGACACGACCGGTCACGGGCTTGCCAGAGGCACGAGGTGTTGCTGCCCCAGTGGGTTTGTACTGGTTGAGTGACACATTATTGCTCCCAGAGAAGCCGCTTTTGCAGGCGCGCTGTGTTCACATCCTACACAGCATCCCAGGCCATGGCAGGGCCACTCACAAGGGACCCACTGAATTGCTCTCATACCTCAGACCCAAGTCTGCTTCCACTGAAATGGGTGGGTCTCTCCGCAGCTGACTGCAACGGGGGCATGACTGGGTGTGTGCGCAGGGCACTGGGGTCTAAGCCCTGGTGGTGAGCGTTAGTAGACATTCTCCTTTTGTTACTCGGGGTTCTTTCAACCCAAAGCTCTTGGTAACTTTTACTCTGTGCGAGGTGGTGTCAGGAAATAAATCAGGGGAGACACGGCCGTCCGACCGATCGGTGGCTGGCACAAACAGGACAACGCAAGGGTGCTTTCACTTAAAGCTAAACTTTACTTAGTCTCAAGCACTTACACACGTCCACAAAAGGTTAGTAAAACACCCCAACTCTTGAGAATTACCAAAGCTGAGGGTGGCTCTCGAGTGGCACAGCGGCAGGCTTCCGGTGGCCAAATCTTCCGTATGCCAGTGGGGACTGCAAGATGTATCCAGAGGGAGAGTCCAAAAAGAGTCCCACTACCTCAAACTTTCCCCCCTTATTTATATATTAGACATGTCCCTTAAAGAAAACTTGTTACAAGCAGTTTCAGTGGTCCAGCAAAAGGTTCCTTCTGGTTATCGATTAACCAGGTGCGGGTTTTTCCAGAGTTTGCAGCCTTGAGGCCCCAATAGACATTCCCGGGGCACATCCTGCTCTTCTAAGATGCATGAATCAGCAACTTCAACCCAATTCTTATCAGGAAGGACGGGAGTCAAGCTGCCCTCTCTGTGGCACCCAAAGATTCCCCCTCCCCTCCTGCCTTGGTTAAGCTAAGCTGCTGACTTGGCCAATTTACAGCCTGCTGACTTGGCTGCTTTTAGCAATAAGCCATAGTGGTTTCAGGCACTTTACGGGTTTGCCAAAGTCTCCCCGTACAGTTTAGCTCACGTGGCAGAAACCTGTTTTCAGAGGCCAAGGGTGCAGGTTCTACCCCTGCGGCAGCATATCTGTGATTTAGCTTTAAGGTGTCCATTAGCTTCAGCCCAGGGACTCATTCCAGTGTGGCTTTGTCTTTTCCCGCTTCCCTTCCCAGCTGTTAACCGTCCCCCTCAGCCCCAGTTCCCAGGATCCCATGGCTCCAGGTCAGGTTTGGGCTCTGTGATTGCTGTCACACACTGCTACAGCCCATGGGGGCTCTAAGGATCAGGTACCCACCAGTAGCTCACTCCTAGAGGAGTGAGCCATGTTCCATGTAATCAATTGGTTAGTCTCTAAGGTGCCACAAGTACTCCTTTTCTTTTTGCGAATACAGACTAACACGGCTGTTACTTTGAAACCTTCCATGTTTATGTAAGAGCCCGGGACCTGCCCCCAGCTCAGCAACAGGCCCCGTCTATGTTCAGTTGCATACAGCTCTTCTGGGTAGGCCAGGGCAGCCTGCAGTAATGCTGGCGCGGCTGCACATCTAATTTGCCCACATGTCCAGGAATTGCACACTTAAATCAGTGCAAGGTGGCCAGCTGGTGTCTAAACGGCTGTTGGCAGGCACAAATCCATGCTTTCCAGGGCACAGGCTGATGCCACAGTGACATGGTCACAAATCACCGTGTGCAGATTTCTGAACGCAGCTGATGCTTGGTATCATTGGGGTCATGGCACGGAGGGATTAGAGGACCGTGGAAGGGTCCTGCTGCTGGCAGGCCCCCTTGTGGCTGGGCATAGCATACCAGGCTTTCCTCCTCTAATGTCCCCATGGGACGGGTGCTTCAGTCCCCCGGTCTGCCTCATTTTGTGACTCGGCCCTCCGGCCAGGCCACAGCCGTGCCCTCCCTTCTGCGGTAACAGACAGTCCAACAAAAACAAACGCCTGACCCCTCTGCCGCACTTGGTTCTGGCAGACGATTTTCCCAGGGCTTCACGCCACCCTACCAAAGGCTGGTAGGGAAACCCAGGTCCATCCTCTACGCTGGCTTCCAGTCCAGTGACCCTAGCACAGGCAGTCAGGCTCACGCCAGACTCCTTGCTGCTAGCTTCCCTCTAGACTTCTCCCTACCAAGCCTGTCAGCAGGGTTCCCTAGGTGTGTCCTGCCAGGGCCAGGACTCACAGGGCTCCCCCAGGAATACCCCATCAACCCCCCCCAAACAAAAGTATAAACAAACCCACTTCTGCCCTCCTTGGGCTTGGGCTTGACCTTTCATCCCCCCAATCCACAGTGGAACACCTCCCAGGGGTCTCTTTCTGCAAATCCAGATCCTGCTTCATTATCAGGGCTCAGCTCCGGCTCCGGCTCTCTCCTGGCCTCTTAGCAGACTCCCCTGCTGAACCCACTCTTCCCCTGGGCTCCCTCCTGATCTCTCTACTCTCATCCCAGAAAGTGACTGCAAAGCTTCTCCCTGCTCCAGGCTTCTTGCCTTTAGAGCAACCACACCACCCCTCTCCCAGCTGGGACTCATGGGGCTAGCCCACTGCCCTAGCTGCAGCCAGCTGGGTTAATTGGCCTCTCATTAACCCTTTTACAGCCAGGATGGGGTATATGTATCCCATCACAGGGCCAGTCAGGATCAGGTCCCCCTTGCGTACACACACACAGTATGATATAGTCCTTGCCCTGAGGAGCTTACAATCTAAAGCAGGCCCCTTTCAGTTTCTTTCCCTTGAGCTGGGGTGGGGGGATAAGTGGTATCTCCTAAGCAACACCCACTTGTGATGCCAAACGGCAGTGTCATAGCTGGCATTAAAATGATCGTCACTGGGCCCCTGAGTTAGTTCGGCATGGCAATGTATGGGGCAGGAGCTGTTATTTCAGGCTCTCCGCAGGCTCAGGCAGACACTGCTGCAGAGGGCACAGATGAGATCGCATCGAACAAGACGGCAGCTGGGGAGAAGTGGTGCTACACCACATTGCTGGGCATCTCTGACCCAGACCCTGGGAGTTAGGAGCTAATAATAAATGAAAGGTCACAGGGAGCTGCACACCCACTTGTTCCTTCTTTCTTCGCAGCTGCTTGCCCATGCCAAGTAAGGCAAATGTTTTGCAATACACACAGCCCCAGCATTGTCCCTTGCTTGGGCTGATCTTCTTGTTTTGCACATACCAGCAGATTGGCCAAGGGAGATTTCCTGTAAACGACAGGAAAAGCCTCAGTTTCTGGGGAGCCCAAGGACATAAACAGTGAATCATGAATCTCCCCGTCGCGGAGCAAGGTATAAAAGGGCTTCCTCAGGCACCAGGATGGCACTCTGCCGGCACTGCCTGCAATGGGCCCGAGGATGGAAACCTGCTGCCGGCCCGTCCTGCTGCTGGTCATTGTGGCCGCAGCAGCCACCGCAGTGCCTTCCCAACACAAGACGCTGAGCTATGAAGAGGCCATTGCCCTGGCCGTCGATTTCTACAACAAAGGGTCAGGCATCGACCATGCCTTCCGGCTCCTTAAAGCGGACCCACAGCCTGAGTGGGTAAGTAGCAGCTCACTCCCTTTATGGCACTATGTTCTGGCTGCGGCTGAAACCAGGCACCAGAATCAGACCCTCACCCACTAGGCTCCCATCTATTCAAAACACAACCCTCGAAGCTTTGAGATATTCACACCAGGTTATAACACAGCAGCTTCCTGCCTTGTAATTGTCACACTGACGGACCCCGGTTGTTGGGCGGGATAGAACCTGGGACCTCTGAAGCTTAATGCATGAGCCAAAAGCCACAATGGCCATTAGCGAAGGCTGTAGCAGACTCATTAATCTCTATGTGGTCTTGGTGCCACTAGAGGGGACAGAGCACCACACCCAGGAGGCGTGCGGGTTACATACTTCCCTGGCTGAGGAAGCACGTCCTGAGCTTCAGAGACTTCCCAGTTGAAATCCCAGATGAGCCCCCACTTGTAACACCGACAGACCCCAGTCGTTGTCTTGTGGGGTCGAACCTGGGACCTCACTGCTTGAGCCTCTACTGCATGAGCTAAAAGCCACATGATTCTGAGCTAAGGTGGTAGCAGACTCATGAAGCTCTAAGTGGTTTTAGTGCCACCAGAGGGGACAGAACACCACATCTGGGAGGTGTGTGGGTTACATACGGACAACCATGAAGGGTCGTAACGCAGCCTTTCCCTAGGATTTGTTAAGATAGGGATTGTTTTCTCTCTAGGCAAAAATTCATGATAAACCTTAATATTACATATATTGCAGAGCTCTCTCTCTATATATTTCCAATGGAGAGCCGTGCAATAAGAGAGAAGTTTTAAATTAAGGGCCAGGTGTTCAAGCACTTGGTTGTACAAAATGCAGATATGATAGCTAGACTAATTTGCACATGTGATTGCTGGGATTGCTTGTGTAAACTGGTAACACAGCGGCTCAGCAGTGGCATTTGTGTGTGTATTTGTCCAGTTTTCATGCTCACTTGCGATAATTATGCATGCAAATTAGGTGAGTAGTTGCCATCCACAATGTTTGTAAATCTGCCCCCCAGTGTCCACCGTGTGCCTCACTGTGCAGTGAATTGACATCTCAACAAGATAAACCCTGAGATGCTACTCTAATGGGTGCCATATAAAAGCCTAAAGTACAGAGCTGGAGAATGAGTTGAAAGCAGATTTATGGAGATTTAGCAACCGTGTCACCTTCTCCCCATGTGTCCTCTACAAATGGCGTTTGCAAAAGACTCATTTTATTTGTAAATTGCAATGATGGGGCTCAGTTCTGCTCTTGGTTGCTCTGGTGTAACTTGGAGGAGTTCCAGTGGTGTGAGCTGGGTGACATGTGGGAACTTCATCTTCTGCCTCATTATAGCTGGACCCGTGAACTGTCTGCTGCTGCAGTAAGGCTGAGCTGCAGCCCGATGCACGGCTGCCCTTGCTGGATAAATGCAGAGAGAGAAGTTGGGATCGCACAAGGCTGATGTGAGCTAAATGGCGAGGCAGAGCCTGATGTGTGGGTGCTGTTGTGGCTATGGGGGCTTACTCCCCATCAGAGTTTATCCCAAACTTCTATTTCATTTGTTTCCCCAGGACATGACGTCTAACCCTCGGCAGGCGCTGAAGTTCACGGTTAAAGAGACAGTGTGCCCGGTGTCAGAGAACCTCCCCGGGACTGAATGTGACTTCAGAGACAATGGGGTAAGCCATAACCGTCTCTGAAGACAGTGTCACAGGCTCTGTCTCCTGTTTAGTTTAACACCCAGCTGCCGCGGTCCCCGATCAGCGCTCCCTAACCCCCAGGGATAGCAGGAGCAGAACGTTCATCACCACGGCCCTTTGCGTGGCGACAGGCTCTGTGCCGAAATAAAGCGGGCTAGTCATGGGAGTAAACCCTACTCAGGAGGAGTAAGAAATGCGGCACCAGACCCAAGCCCTCTTGCTGGAAATGAACATCCGGAAGGGGGGTGAATTCATTTTACAGTGATGTTCACAGGCTGATTTGCCAGTATCACCCAGCAGGGAAGGCTGCTGCTGGGGGGAAGTGTTCTTAGAAAAATGGTTGGGGGTGGGCTCTGACCCACCGTATAAGTCTGTCTTTTGCCCATAATGGTTTGCAGCCTGTGGTCCAGCACTGCTCAGGAAGCCGCAATGGCCTATCCAGCCTTCTGCCTAGCCCAGAAGTTCCAACTTTTCCTCTCTACCGTGGCCCTCACCAGGGTCATCCAGCTGTAATCACCTCCAGGCTAGACTCTTGTAATCTGCTCTTCTTAGGGCTGTATTTACAGACCACCAAGGGCTTTAACTAGCAGGGATGCAGCTGGTGGATAAAGTGGCCATCCCAATCTCTCCCTCTTGTACCCAGCTACATCACCTCTGGTGCTACTCATCACCATGACCTAGGCTGAGGACTTCAGCCCATTTTCCCCACAGCCAGACTTGTACCCACGCCTCCAGAGGCGGCTCACGCACTGCCTTTCCTCCCACGGCACTCAGAAACTGAGCTGAGATCTTCCTCCTCACAGGTGGTCAGAGACTGTTCAGGATTCTTCTCCACCCTGCAGAAGTCGCCCATAGTCCTCATCAGCTGCAACACTGTGACCCAGGAGGTAGGTCTTGCACTCTGGTGACATCATCTTCCAAGTGGGGGCTGGGCCGGTGATGGGGCAGGGATCGGTTTCCTGGATGGGGATTTGAGACTGCAAGGACAGCACAGTGATGGGTGTCTAGCTGCATCCGGTAGGGACATAGCCATTAGAGACCCCCCTTGGGCTGGCAGCTGAATTCCACAGGTCCCATCTGCCATGCAAACACCTCACTGGGATATAGGAGGAATCCAAACCTCGGTGTCGTCTCTACCTGGGACCAAGACATGGCCAGGTGAAGAGGGGGATGCCCTCTCTGCGGCTATGATTTAGTCCCATTTGGTTGGTTCATGGGTAACTGATGCAGCAGGAGCCTTTCCTAAGCCCATACAACAGATATTGCACCCCCCCATATAGCAAGGACCTCCCCCCTGTTTAGAGAGCCATCATGGAAGCAAGGCTTGGGCAGAAATGGGAGGTGGGTACTCTTTTCTTCCATGAAAGCTTTGTCCCAGAGCTCTGGCTCTCCAGCAAGGGAGTTTCTGGCCCTCCCAGACAGGCCCCATTGTGCAGCGTCAGCCACCAGCCAGGAAGAGAGAAGCAACAGTCTCTCCCTGGGGGGGACTCAAGGGCTGCCGCTGCTTCCCCCTCCTCCCAGGGCACCCACTTATAGCATCCCCTCCACTAAACACCCAGCTTCTGGCCATGGAGCAGGCGACCAAGCTGGGTCTCCTGACTCAGACCTCCCCAACACAGGGCAGTGCAGAGAACATAGCAATGGGCTGTTGAAGGAGACCGCCTTGTCCCACTTCCCAAGCAAATCCCAGTTGGCAGATAGTGATGCAGAGCTGGTATCGGTCTCCCTGGAAACACTCGTGTGCTCCTTTCCTTCCAGGGTGCTCACATCAGGAGGTCCAGAAGCCCGAGACGTAGCTGGTGGCGTCGTCGCTGGCACCTGCCTGGCTCCTACACACTCATATCCCAGGGTGGACGCAAAGGCAAAGGCAAAGGCAGTAGATTACAAATGGCCTGATGGGAAGAGGCCTGGGCATCCACACAGCAGCTTCTGCGACTCTTGCTTTGTTACTCTGTTCCTTCTGTTTCTGTTCTTAGTTTACTCCTGACACCATGTCATGTTCTTCTGCACCAGATGTGGACTGGATACAGGGCTTCCTTAAACCCACTGGATGTGTTCATCATACGATCCTTTTATGCTCTGCTGGGTGGTATTTGACACACAGGTGTGGCTAAGGTATTAAACAAAGTATTTGACACCCCCTCTTGCCCCCAGTGTCTTGACTGTATAATACAATTTCGCATCCCATTACAGTTCCAGCCTCCTCCCTGTAGCTTCTGAATGGCTTGTAAGTGACTCAGATACGAGGGGTGGGCCACATGACATCAGAACCACAGTCCAGCTAGGCCAGTGTCTTGCCTCACACAGTGACTAGCTTCTCACGATGGCGCAAGGAGGAAAGATGTTTCAAACACTGTCTCATTTTCCATCTCTTCCTTGGGTTGGTTTTAAACGGCCTTTCCTAAACAAGTGTCCTTTCCTTGTGTCCTTTCCTAAATAAGTGATTTAACACAGCCGGGCGACACAGGGGTGGGCCTTCGAGTAACATTCGTCCCTGGGCCTCCTGCCCAACTTCGTGAATCTACGGATGCCCAGCACAAGCAAAAGCGCTCCAGGCTCTGAAGCCAGTAGAGACACATGGGGAGCTGGGGTGGAAAGAGCTGGGAATGGGGCTCCTGCATCACAGCTGGTGGCTCGGTACAAGTGACAGGTGCTCCAGAACTGCAGATCGATGCATTAATCTAGATAGGAAGATGGTAAAAACACTCACTGTGTATGGGCCTGATCCAAAGCCATTGAAGCCAGTAGGCGTCTTTCCATTGACTTCAGTGGGGTTTGGGTGAGGCTTTCAGCTCCCACTTCCCTTTGCCTTTTGTGGGTGAGAAGCTCCGGACTTCACCTGGTCTGTCCCAGTGGCAGAGCAATCTTTGCAGCACTGAAGGCCCTATACCACTGACAAGAACCCCAAGGCAATGTAAAAAGGAAGTAGATGCTGAAATTTCCCCTGTGATCAGAGGAGACAGAGACAGTATTTGACACTGCATCAGGCTTTTAGTGATCAATGGCTCCATGTCTAGTTGGCAGCCGGTATCAAATGGAGTACCCCAAGGGTCGGTCCTGGGGCCGGTTTTGTTCAATATCTTCATAAATGATCTGGAGGATGGTGTGGATTGCACTCTCAGCAAATTTGCGGATGATACTAAACTGGGAGGAGTGGTAGATATGCTGGAGGGGAGGGATAGGATACAAAAGGACCTAGACAAATTGGAGGATTGGGCCAAAAGAAATCTGATGAGGTTCAATAAGGATAAGTGCAGGGTCCTGCACTTAGGACGGAAGAACCCAATGCACAGCTACAGACTAGGGACCGAATGGCTAGGCAGCAGTTCTGCGGAAAAGGACCTAGGGGTGACAGTGGACGAGAAGCTGGATATGAGTCAGCAGTGTGCCCTTGTTGCCAAGAAGGCCAATGGCATTTTGGGATGTATAAGTAGGGGCATAGCGAGCAGATCGAGGGACGTGATCGTTCCCCTCTATTCGACATTGGTGAGGCCTCATCTGGAGTACTGTGTCCAGTTTTGGGCCCCACGCTTCAAGAAGGATGTGGATAAATTGGAGAGAGTCCAGCGAAGGGCAACAAAAATGATTAGGGGACTGGAACACATGACTTATGAGGAGAGGCTGAGGGAGCTGGGATTGTTTAGCCTGCAGAAGAGAAGAATGAGGGGGGATTTGATAGCTGCTTTCAACTACCTGAAAGGGGGTTCCAAAGAGGATGGCTCTAGACTGTTCTCAATGGTAGCAGATGACAGAACGAGGAGTAATGGTCTCAAGTTGCAGTGGGGGAGGTTTAGATTGGATATTAGGAAAAACTTTTTCACTAAGAGGGTGGTGAAACACTGGAATGCGTTACCTAGGGAGGTGGTAGAATCTCCTTCCTTAGAGGTTTTTAAGGTCAGGCTTGACAAAGCCCTGGCTGGGATGATTTAACTGGGAATTGGTCCTGCTTCGAGCAGGGGGTTGGACTAGATGACCTTCTGGGGTCCCTTCCAACCCTGATATTCTATGATTCTATGATTCCCAGTCTCCCCTTACCTTTGGCAGGAGGCCCTAGATACACACTGGCCTCAGTGCTGCATTTGGGGGTGGGGAGAGTTCATCCCCTCTGAAGTTGTGGTTTCAGAATCATAGAATCATAGAATCATAGAATATCAGGGTTGGAAGGGACCTCAGGAGGTCATCTAGTCCAACCCCCTGCTCAGAGCAGGACGAATCCCCAATTAAATCATCCCAGCCAGGGCTTTGTCAAGCCTGACCTTAAAAACTTCTAAGGAAGGAGATTCTACCACCTCCCTAGGTAATGCATTCCAGTGCTTCACCACCCTCCTAGTGAAGAAGTTTTTCCTAATATCCAACCTAAACCTCCCCCACTGCAACTTGAGACCATTACTCCTTGTCCTGTCATTTTCTACCGCTGAGAATAGTCTAGAACCATCCTCTCTGGAACCACCTCTCAGGTAGTTGAAAGCAGCTATCAAATCCCCCCTCATTCTTCTCTTCTGCATCTAAACAATCCCAGTTCCCTCAGCCTCTCCTCATAAGTCATGTGTTCCAGACCCCTAATAATTTTTGTTGCCCTTCGCTGGACTCTCTCCAATTTATCCACATCCTTCTTGTAGTGTGGGGCCCAAAACTGGACACAGTACTCCAGATGAGGCCTCACCAATGTCGAATAGAGGGGGACAGTCATGTCCCTCGATCTGCTCGCTATGCCCCTACTTATACATCCCAAAATGCCATTGGCCTTCTTGGCAACAAGGGCACACTGCTGACTCATATCCAGCTTCTCGTCCACTGTCACCCCTAGGTCCTTTTCTGCAGAACTGCTGCCTAGCCATTTGGTCCCTAGTCTGTAGCTGTGCATTGGGTTCTTCCGTCCTAAGTGCAGGACCCTGCACTTATCCTTATTGAACCTCATCAGATTTCTTTTGGCCCAATCCTCCAATTTGTCTAGGTCCCTCTGTATCCTATCCCTGCCCTCCAGCGTATCTACCACTCCTCCCAGTTTAGTATCATCCGCAAATTTGTTGAGAGTGCAATCCACACCATCCTCCAGATCATTTATGAAGATATTGAACAAAACCGGCCCCAGGACCGACCCCTGGGGCACTCCACTTGACACCGGCTGCCAACTAGACATGGAGCCATTGATCACTACCCATTGAGCCCGACAATCTAGCCAACTTTCTAACCACCTTATAGTGCATTCATCCAGCCCATATTTCTTTAACTTGCTGACAAGAATACTGTGGGAGACTGTGTCAAAAGCTTTGCTAAAGTCAAGAAACAATACATCCACTGTTTTCCCTTCATCCACAGAACCAGTAATCTCATCATAGAAGGCGATTAGTCAGGCATGACCTTCCCTTGGTGAATCCATGCTGACTGTTCCTGATCAGTTTTTTCTCATGTAAGTGCTTCAGGATTGATTCTTTGAGGACCTGCTCCATGATTTTTCCGGGGACTGAGGTGAGGCTTACTGGCCTGTAGTTCCCAGGATCCTCCTTCTTCCCTTTTTTAAAGATTGGCACTACATTAGCCTTTTTCCAGTCATCTGGGACTTCCTCCGTTCGCCACGAGTTTTCAAAGATAATGGCCAATGGCTCTGCAATCACAGCCGCCAATTCCTTTAGCACTCTCGGATGCAACTCGTCCGGCCCCATGGACTTGTGCATGTCCAGCTTTTCTAAATAGTCCCTAACCACCTCTTTCTCCACAGAGGGCTGGCCATCTATTCCCCATGTTGTGATGCCCAGCGCAGCAGTCTGGGAGCTGATCTTGTTAGTGAAGACAGAGGCAAAAAAAGCATTGAGTACATTAGCTTTTTCCACATCCTCTGTCACTAGGTTGCCTCCCTCATTCATTAAGGGGCCCACACTTTCCTTGGCTTTCTTCTTGTTGCCAGCATACCTGAAGAAACCCTTCTTGTTACTCTTGACATCTCTCGCTAGCTGCAGCTCCAAGTGCGATTTGGCCCTCCTGATTTCATTCCTACATGCCCAAGCAATATTTTTATACTCTTCCCTGGTCATATGTCCAACCTTCCACTTCTTGTAAGCTTCTTTTTTATGTTTAAGATCCGCTAGGATTTCACCGTTAAGCCAAGCTGGTCGCCTGCCATATTTACTATTCTTTCGACACATTGGGATGGTTTGTCCCTGTAACCTCAACAGGGATTCCTTGAAATACAGCCAGTTCTCCTGGACTCCTTTCCCTTTCATGTTATTCCCCCAGGGGATCCTACCCATCCGTTCCCTGAGGGAGTCGAAGTCTGCTTTCCTGAAGTCCAGGGTCCGTATCCTACTGCTTACCTTTCTTCCCTGTGTCAGGATCCTGAACACAACCAACTCATGGTCACTGCCTCCCAGATTCCCATCCACTTTTGCTTCCCCCACCAATTCTTCCTGGTTTGTGAGCAGCAGGTCAAGAAAAGCTCCCCCCCTAGTTGGCTCCTCTAGCACTTGCACCAGGAAATTGTCCCTTATGCTTTCCAAAAACTTCCTGGATTGTCTATGCACCGCTGTATTGCTCTCCCAGCACATATCAGGAAAATTAAAGTCACCCATGAGAACCAGGGCGTGCGATCTAGTAGCTTCTGCGAGCTGCCGGAAGAAAGCCTCATCCACCTCATCCCCCTGGTCCGGTGGTCTATAGCAGACTCCCACCACTACATCACTCTTGTCGCTCACACTTCTAAACTTAATCCAGAGACACTCAGGTTTTTCTGCAGTTTCGTACCGGAGCTCTGAGCAGTCATGCTGCTCCCTTACATACAGTGCTACTCCCCCACCTTTTCTGCCCTGCCTGTCCTTCCTGAACAGTTTATAACCATCCATGACAGTACTCCAGTCGTGTGAGTTATCCCACCAAGTCTCTGTTATTCCAATCACGTCATAATTCCTTGACATCACCAGGACCTCCAGTTCTCCCTGCTTGTTTCCAAGGCTTTGTGCTTTAGTACAATTACATCCAAAGACGCTATTATAGTCTACTGAGGTCTCAATGCATATGAAGGTTCCTGTAGATCCTCACCCCATTGCCTCACCTGGATGTTGTTGGTTTAGTTTGTGAATTCTCTGGGGCAGAGACACTGTCTCCCTATCTGCACGCTGTTAGCATGGTATGAATACATCCCAATAACCATCTGATCTATTTGACCTGGCTGAAGAAGGAGTATTATTCCTTGCAGCTATCCAAGAGAAATACATTCAGTGAGGTGTCTGTGCTCAGCTACCCAGCTGTCATGTAACTTGGAAGGATTAGGGCCCACTTACGGAAAGCAATAAAACATGAGCCTAAAGTCGATTACATGCTTAGGTCCCACTGAAGTCCATGAAGTTCTCTGCTGAAGAGAGATGCTTTTCTCAGCCAGGCTCTAGGGCATTGAATCTGTCACCCCCTGCCAGCGCAGGGTTGTTCCCTACAAGGCAGTGCACACCCCAGTGCCTTTCCCAGCCTAGTGTCAGCAATGGGATTCCCTTGGCAGACTCGTTCACAGCCCCCAGATGTTCTACCTAGATCACCCTGTGCTAAGTTTTATCCCAGTTGGTTGCAACTGCTTTCCTCTGAGTCTCTCCCTAACACCCGGTCCTAGTCCTGCCCCCCAGCCACTCCTGAATTTACCATCCTCGTCTCACCCAAGTAAAGTCCCCTTGGAGAACTAGCCCTTCCTGCTCAGTTCCTGTGCTTGGTGGGCCAAACTCAGAGAGGCCTCCACTGGGAGGGGCTCCACTCACAGATCTGACTGAGGACACATCTCTAATTGCCCCATGTGGGCACTGCAGGGGATTTGAACTTTCAGGGTCTGAAGCCACTGGCTAGGCTCCCACTGATTTCAATAGGCTTCAGATCAGGCCCTTGCTGTGCCCTTTTTGCCCCATCTGGTTTCCCTTGGGTTCCAGACACGCAATCGGGTCTGAATTTGGCTCAGACGGTAAATACATTTAAGATAATCAGCTGTGATATTTACAGCTATTCCCAAACCCAAACGTGAGTGCAGTGGCTAAGTATGGGGAATCTAAACACAATTACATCTGACTGTCCCAAGCAGATCTCAGGCACATACAGAGCGTACAGAAATGTGTCAAGCTTCACCCTGCACACTGAGATTATTGACAGTAACAGCACCCCCTGCATGGCCTCGCCAGGTGAAAGTCACCCCTGGGCGGAGGGCCAGCCCAGGGCTATGCACCACTGAAGTCCCACGGACAACCTCCGTGCTATGTAAGGCTCTCCATGAATGTTCTCTGTCTGGTGAATCTGATTTGCTTTGTCCATCATACCGGAAGGCTGGCCCTCGACTCAGTTACAACCTCTTGACTTCTATGATCATATAATCTTCCATTAACCTGTCTCGGTTCCTGCCCCAGGGGGTATTTCCCAGATGGTTCGGATGCTCTTTCAGTCTAGTTACACATGTTGAGGAACACCTGTTTGCTGACTGCTCAGAGACTTATTGTTCCTCATGGCCTATGAAACTTGTCTGCCAGCAGGGGTGCTGGACTAATTTGTGTGTAGTGAGGGTGCAGAGAGCCATTGAATCAAACCCTGTAAACCCTGTACATAATGGAGTCCATTTCAAGCCCGGGGGGGTGCAGCAGCACCCCCAACACCTATATCTGCAAGTGTCTTTCTCAGCACAGGTCTACCACTGCAGCAGCCCCTGTATTGGTCTGGTCTCCTACGCTGCTCTGCCAAAGGGCCTGCGACACCCCCTGCTAATTCAGTCCTGAACCTCCCATGTAGCTTCACAATGCACCTCAGTGCTGAGCTGCAGCTCCCCTGCTCTTCCATCCTTGGCCTGCCCCCGCACCGCTCCGCCAGGGCATTCCCAGCTGTTTCAGTCCTGGGTGTCCTCCACCTCTGCCAGGCCACCTCGCCCCATGCTGCCAGCAGCTCCCGCTGCTCCAGCCCTGCTCCCACCCCACAGTCCTGCCTCGGCCTTGTGGGACCCCCCTCCCTCTGCCCAATTTTTCAAGGTGGTGGATATTGCATGAGGGACTGGGGGAATGATGGGCTAACAGCAAAATCAGGGAGAAGAGCCAAAAGTACGGAAAAATGAACCCCCAAAGCCGTCTTCTCCCTCAGCTCAGGGTGTGGTGCCGAGCAGCCCAAGTGGGGACTGCTGTGGTCACAGTGAGCCACCAGGAGGCCCACACGGGCCCTCTGCATCCAGTACAGGGAAGGGCCGTCCCATCAGCCCTCTAGGGAAGCCTCATCTGTTACTCTGACCTTGCGGGACACGTTTGTGCACTTGGGTTTTCCTGAACGCTGTTGCATCTTGTGATGGGGCACGTTCCTGTCCCAATCAAGAGAAGGCTAACGAGCCCTTCTGGGCTCAGCCAGCACTAACTAAGCACACCTGCAGTGCTTGGGCCACTTGGGGGAAACAAGCTTAAAAGGGAGAGCTCGTCAAGGGAAGAGGTGGCTCCCAGGAGCAGAGCGGCTGTACCCCAGAGTTAGCTGTCTCTTACAATGGGGTCACTGAGAGGATGTCAGGATGTAAACTTCTGCCACCCACAAGGACTCGCCAGACAAGGTACAAACCGATTGCCCCAGGAAGAACTCAAAGATAACCCCTGACCTGGGGTTTAGCCATATCTCATGGCCACAAATTAGCCAGACCTCTAGAGATTCCCTTAAAGGAAAAGTCAGAGAGTGAACATCCCCTTAATCACAAGGCCCCCCTGTAAATCCAGGAGGACTGGAGGAAAGTTCCCAAAAGGGGAAAGAACTTTAGAAGGGAGAGACTCTGAAAAAGCCCAAGTGGGGCCTGGCAAAGGCCCAGCCTATCACACTTCCTTCTGCCGAAATATCCGTTGGTGAAGGTGCTGGTGCAAGCAGAGATGGGAACTCTGACCAGCCGGGATCGTGGGGTTAGGCTGCACACCCCATGTTTACAGCAGCGTACAGCTTTCAGTGTCCTGCGGGCAGCCTCCCGTATGGCTGTCTAGCAGGCAAACCCATTGCTAGCTGAATATCTCTCAGCTCCCACTTGGCTAGTGATCCTCCTGGGGCAAGTGTACTTGCAACCCTGGGCAACCCTGTTGAAACCAATGGGGCAGACCCCCAGCTGATGTACCTGAGCATAGCTCCACCACGGTCAAGGGAGCTATAGCCATTTATACCAGCAGAGGATTCAGCCCAGTCAGGGCAGGATCCGATGCATTGTGTGTAAAAGTATTTCTGTCCTGGGTAGACAGTGGGGTGGAGGGTGTGGTGGGCAGGGGAGGAAGATGGAGTGACCAGTATGTGCATCCATTTCAGACTGCTAGACACGCTCCTGGGTGGCTCTCGCTTGTTGTTTGATGGCTGAATGCCTCCTTGAGTTTGGCATGTGAGAGTCACTGGCAAAGCAGAGGGACCTAGAGGATTTGGAAGCCAACAGTCACACGCACCACTAGGTAGACATTTCACAGCACCCCTGTGCCAGTGATCAGACTGGGACAAATTTACCTTCATGCCCCAGTCACCCTAGTGAAATCAACAGGCCAGACCAAGGAATGCTGTGGACCCAGGAGCTGAGTCCTGTTTAGAGCTGGGGCTCTGAGCTTCCACCTTTGCCGCAGAGCCTGGAAGATCTGGGGTTTGTGGCCCTGTGGCTGTCTGCCTGGTGGATGCACCCCAGGAGCTGCAGAACTGGAAGCATTGGGGTTCCCATCCCTGGAGCAGCCCATGTGATGGGGCTACCCCAGAGCCACAGATCCAGGAAGTCCAGGGTCTTTCTTTCCTGTGTCCCCACTCCCCAAATCCTAGAGACACACGTGTGGGGCATCCTGCTGTTCTGGCCAGCCCATGCTTTGTCTTACACAGAACTGAAGCTTTGTTCTTTGGTCAGGCTCTGGTTTATACAGATGAGGCAGCGTTAGGTGGTGTTGGTGGGCCTGGAATTCCCCGAAATGGGGATGAAACACTTATCTAGACCCTGCTCACTGGAGCATTGGGAGGGTTGATTAGGCAATGGATGAATATGTAAAATGTAATATAAATTCTGCTATGAGAGTACACTACTTCAAACTGAACGAGCTAAGGATGGAGGTTATTGAGAATGGGTCTTCCAGCTTCACAGCACTGCAATGTTATGGCAGTTGCAGGTTTGCTTTCCAAATGCCAGGGCATTTCTTTTGTGAATGTGGAAAGTGGAGGTTAGTTAGGTAACATCCCCAGTGGCTTGCTCGCTGGAATGGGGTCTCCTAGTCCATTTCTTTGCTGTGGTAAATGAGATCCAAATCCCACAATCACGGGCAGACAGACAGACCCTGGCACCTGTGTGGAACCCCACTGTCTTCAACAGGGTCCATGTGGGCACAGGAGACTGTCTGTGCAGATCTGGCTGCAGGATCGGGGGCTAAAAGCTGCAGCTCTTGCAATGTTCAGACTAGCAATAGGGTGCACATTTTTAACAGTGAGTGTAACTGACCACGGGAACCACTCCCCTGGATTCTCCATCACTTGCAGGTTTTAAGTCAGGACTTTTTCTAAAAGAGACGATGCTCTCACTCATACAGGGGTTATGGGCTCAATGCAGAAATGACTGGCTGAGGTACTTGGGCCTGTCCTGTGTTCCACAGCAGGTCAGACTAGATGATCACAGTGGTCCCTGCTGGCCTTAACAGCTGTGACTGTATGAAAGCTGTGAAGGTCGGCAGCAATGCTTCAGTAACACATGTGTTGGGGTTCCAAATTCCTTTCTCAGTGAGAGCTTGGAAGCTCCCTCACTGCGGTAAACATCACCACTGATTAGCTTCAATTTATTCTGTGGTCTGACCCTCCTGAGCCAAATTAAGACCAATTGTGTGTCTGTATCCCAAGGGAAACCATGTAGGCAAAAATGGCACAAGTCAGCAACCGCCAGATCTGAAGCCCATTGAAATCAATGTCCAGTGACTTCAATGGACTTTGGTTCAATTGTCAAGATTCTAAAGCTTAAAACGCCCACGACTGCCCACATGGGGCAATGAGAGATGCGTCCGCAGTGAGATCTGTGAGTGGTGCAGCTCCCAGTGCAGGTCTCTCTGAGTCTGGCCAGCAGAGCCCAGGAACTGAACAAGAAGGGTTAGTTCTTCAAGCAGATTGTTACTTGGGTGAAGTAGGATGGTAAATTAAGGAGACTTAGGACTAGGACAGGGGGTTAGGGAGTGATTTGGAGGAAAGCAGGTGCCTCCATGTGATAACAAAGAACACAAGGTAATCTAGGTAGAACAAGGGAAAAAAAACAGAAGATGAGGTTTATTAGGCTGTTGTTGTTAAAA
Organism: Lepidochelys olivacea; assembly: GCF_965140295.1. NCBI lineage: Eukaryota > Metazoa > Chordata > Testudines > Cheloniidae > Lepidochelys > Lepidochelys olivacea. The sequence continues at coordinate 266,759,428 of NC_140412.1, read as the reverse complement.
TTTTCCAAAGCTCTCAATTTCATTCCAATATGGAAGGAAAACAAATTCTGAAATCTCAATTTTGTTTGTGAAACTGAATTTTTGTTTTCTGGTCAGGCCTAATTATTAACCCCCCTTTTTAGAGGGAGAAACTGAGCCAGAGAGAGAGAACATCACATTTTCCAGTACTAATGCATCTCTTTTTTTCTATTAATGCCCTCTTCACTGATACCTGTATTGACTGCAAAAGTTGCCAGTCACTTTTTTTAGTGAGTGTGGAGCAAAACTAGAGAACATCCCCAAATCTCAGTGAACTAGGAGTTCCAGGGTAAGTGGGGTTCAGTGAACTAGGAGTTCCAGGGTTAGTGGGGTTCTGCTGCACAGTTACAAGCAGAACTCACTGAGACATTTGAACGACATAAAAGCAGCCACATGTTCCAGAAGCAGCTTCAGGAACAAGACCGCCAAACTCTGCAGGCTCCTAAACTCATAGACTTTAAGGCCAGAAGGGACCGTCTTTATCTAGGTGCCCTGGATGATCAGTGTCAAACCCTAGTGCTCTAATCGGACTCTCTGAGCAACCAGAATTCAGTGGAGTTACAGGCTCCAACCAATATCAGGCCCCCACTCTGCATACACATAGTAAGAGACAGTCCCTGCCCTTAAGAGCTTACAATCAAAATGGGCAATACAGAAAAAGGGTGGGTGAAATGGAAGGATCATTATTTAAACATGGGTAGCTGAGGGCCAGGGGGATAAAGTGACTTGGCACGTTCATACAAGCAGTAGACACTCTTTGCAAACTTTGGAGCCATATTCAATGAACCAGCATCCAAACTGGGACTCAAGTACAATTCCGCATCTAAACTAAACCTTACGGGGACACAAGCAAGAGGCACTCGCTGGGGCTGAGGTGAAATTTGGGCTAGAGAAAGAATGGTTTTGTGATTAAGGTGTTACAACTACACAATTAATAATAATTATAAGTGAATTAAAACATGTGACATCTCAATGATCAAACAGGCAACTAGGGGAGTATTATTAGACACATTAAGAATTTCTAGTATTTCAGCTACTAACTGATAGAGAAGCATGTGATATGAGCGCACTGCCACCCAACCCCATGGGACAGAGCAACAGTTTTAATTCACATACCGCACAGGGAGGGATGGAATTGTCGGTTACAAACCCCGACCGTCCTGCCTGGATTACAAAACCGTAGCTAAACAGTCAGCCAGAATGTGCAAGAAATGAGCTGAAGAAAGAATCCTGAGATTTCCTGTTCTCATCCCGCAGCAGAATCCAAGGAGACTCCAGAGCCAGCAATACTGTCCACAGTGTTCACTGCGTTTTATGTGAGAGGGAAAGTATTGTGAGAGCCCCTCTCAGAGGACGCAGAGAACATGCGGTAATCACACAGAAGAGATCTGATAGTTTGATTGCTGTGCTTGACAGAACTGCAGGACCAGTGGATGAGCAGTAAGTGGTCAGTGTGATATAACCAACCCTTGGTAACACATATGAGATAGTGTCTTACAAAATGTGACTCTCAAAATTAATTCAAATTGTGTGGAGATCTGGTCCAACAGAATTAAGACACGTAGCTCAGCCTTTCCCAGCGCAGAGGCCCCTGGACATCTCCCCGCCTCACCACGGGTTGTTTAGCAACTGGTGCACATGATTTCAGCAATGTATTTGAAAATTTTTTCCTTTTCCCCTGACCAACCTCCCCATGTACCTGCCCCGGCAGGGTGGCCAATGGAAACATCCTGCAGATGGAGGGAGAAAAGCCATCGATTCAGGGAGGACAGGAGCAGGCAGCTGTAGGATTCATACAAGGTTTATGCGCTTGGCAACATTCAGGGCACACCCGGAGTGTTGTGCTGGACCTGTGCACACACAGCTCCTCTCAAGGGCATCAACCTTGGAATCTCGCCCAGATGACATGAACCGTGGGAAGCCTCCCAGGACTGGGCTCAAGGCCCGAGAGCAAGGAATGCGGTCGATAGAACCTGGTAAATAAGAATGTTAAACAAAGCCAGTGTATTCCTTTTATCTGTTGGAGAATGTAATGCGCGGGGGGAGAGAAAGAATAAAGGGGAAGGTGGAAAGCTGACAGGCAGAAGCCTGTTAGCAGACCAGCCGCTTGCTTGCTAAAAGCTCTGTGCTGTCTTGTCATTGAACCGCCACAACTGGCGCCCATACGTGGGGCCCTCAGCACTCACCTCGCCCGGCAAGGGTTTCAGACGCGTCACTCATCCGCTTCGTGGATCCCGGTGAGTATTTTTCATTGTGGTAAGTATGGGAAGCTCCCTCTCTGCTTTGCAAGTGCAACACCGCAGTGAGCTACAGTATTTGCTGCGTAAGGCTCAGCATGACTGCCCCACTCGAGAACTCACTCTCCTGCTACAGGAGGTGAGTGCCCAATGCCCGTGGTACCCTGAAGCCGGAACCCTTAAGCTAGCGGACTGGGAGCGGTTGGGCCAGACATTGCACGAAGAGCCTCGGGCACCCGTGCAGGCTTTACATGCCTGGCAACTCTGCCGCGACGCGATACAGCGTGTCGCCTCGGACAGGCCCTCCCTCGCGAGGCTGGTGCTCTCGCCGCCCCCGTCCGCCCCTGCAGCCATCCCCCCTCCTGGCGATGCGACACAGCATGTCGCCTCGGAAAGGCCCTCTCCTGCGCCAACAGAGGGGCTGCTGATCCCGCCACCCCCGACCGCTCCTGCAGCCATCCCTCCCCCTGCTTCGCCCCCAGTGCCTCTATTGGCCTTCCCCACCAGAGCCGGTGTGTGATCACCATCCCACCGTGGTGCCCCATGTTCCGGGGCCCCCCGGGGGGTCGTCCACGTCTGCTCAGCGGCTTTCGCTGGTGCAACAAATGGTTCACGCAGCGAAGACTCGCTCAGATATTACAGCAGAGGAGCTGGCTGATCTGGTCTCAGTTTGTCCGGTGACCTGGCAGGATGATGGCCAGGGCAACCAGGTTGCAAACTGGGTCAGTTTGCCCTACTCGGTGATCAGAGACTTAAAGAAAGCTATTTGCGAGTTCGGCCTCACTAGCATGTATGTAAGTGGTCTCATTGAAGGGCTAGGTACTGGGTACACCCTGATCCCTGAAGATTGGAAGGCGCTATTGCGCATGATGCTGACGCCCAGTCAGTATGTTATTTGGCTTAGTGAATTTCGGCAGATGGGGGAACGCCAAGCCCAGGTGTATAGAGAGCAAGGTGTCATTTATGAGCAATTGGCCAGGGAGGGCCAGTTTGCTACTGTTCAGATGCAGTCTCAACTCCCTCAGGCCGTCTTCCCCATTATTTCCACCTGCGCCCAGCATGCTTTCCGGAAGGTCCCGGATTCAGGCAAGCCTACCAAAAGCTTTGCCAGTATCCTTCAGGGTGCAGAGTCCTTTATGGATTTTACCAACAGATTGCAGGAGGCTATCCTCCGACAGGTGGATAACCCTGCGGCAGCTCAGGAGATCCTGTTAAAAATGGCGGTTGAAAATGCGAACGAGGATTGCCGCCGTGCTGTCCAGGCGGCACAAGCCTCTGGAATTCTAGAGCTGTCAGACATGCTGCGGGCGTGCCAAAACATCGGAACTCAAGCACATAAAGCTGGGGTTATGGCCGCTGCCCTGCAGAAAAGCGGGAAGGAGGGGAAGCGTTGTTACCACTGTGGTAAGGAGGGTCACTTTCAGCAGGAGTGCCACTCATCGACGGTGCCCGCCCACCCCTCAAAGAAGTGCCCCAAGTGTCGGAAGGGCTATCACTGGGCTAATCAGTGTCGTAGCGGGTCAGGAAACCGCACGACAGGTTCCCCCCAAACCCAGGGCCAAACGGGGGTGTTTCCCACTCAGACAACTGTTCCTCTGCTTTAAAACCCATAGACTCCATGAAGGTGGCGACTGCCGGAAGTGCAGGGCTTGATTTGATTATGCAGGAGGACGCTGACTTTCGGTTGCCGGGGGAGGTTTGCGCCATACCTACCCAGGTGACGGGACCTCTCCCTGCCGGATTTGTGGGTCTGGTTCTCCCTTGCTCACATGCTGGGAAACAGGCTTTTTTGTCATCCCAGGGGTCATTGACGCCGATTACAACGGCGTTATTAAGGTTCAGGTGTGGACCCATCTTCCGCAGTCGCTCCCGCGTGGACGGTCAATTGCGCAATTGATTTTAGTCCCCTATCAAGTGCCAGCCACAGAGGATCGAGCCTGGGGCAGGAACGGCTTTGGATTGACGCTGTCTCAGTTGCTGTCTCACAACACGTCCTCTCCACTTGTTGCTCTAACAATGTCGGTCCACCCCTCGAAACCTCAGTTAACACTTCTCTTAAATAATGTTCCTTTTACAGGGCTGGTGGATACTGGAGCTGACGTTACGGTGATTCGTGATTCGGAGTGGCGGGTCGGTTGGCCAACAGTTCCTTCTAAAGAGTTGTGGGGGATTGGGGGTAGCAAACCCGGGTGCCAAAGTTTGTCTTGGGTCACGGTCTCCAAACCAGGAGGCCGTGCCCTTGCTACAATCCGCCTTTTTGTACTCCCTGTCCACCTCAATATTTGGGGCCGTGACTTACTTACAAAGCTGGACACCACCCTCGATATTAATATATAATGGCCCGAAATCCTCCCTCACCCACCTTGCCATCCGCATTACCATTAGTATGGCAATCCTTAGAGCCCGTATGGATTGACCAGTGGCCCCTCCCCCTAGAAAAGCTGAAAGCGCTTCATTCACTTGTACAATAATATTTGCATGCACAGCGCTTGGAGAGCTTTACTAGTCCTTGGAATTAGCTGCTGTTATTTTGGCCTTTTAACCTTTTGCTGATTGTCCCTTTAATTTGATCGTGGACACGCATTATGTTTATCAGGTAATTGATCATTTACCCCTTGCCCTTATTACCCCTCAGGTTGATGCGGACCTCCTCCGCCTGTTTTTGTCCTTACAGTATCTCCTCACCACTCGTAATTTCCCTTATTTTGTTGCTCATATTCGCAGTCATACACCTCTGCCTGGGCTACTTACTGAAGGCAATGCGCGCGCCGATCGCGCGTTACGTGGTCAAGTAAATTCCCTTTTTTCTGACCCCATTGAAAGCCATTCCTTTTTTCATCAGTCTGCCTCTGTTTTGGCCCAACAGTTTCATATTCCTGCTGATCATGCACGTTCTATTGTTCGTTCTTGCCCCCACCGTGCCGCTGCTGCCCCTACCTTTTTTTATGCCGTTAACCCCAGAGGTACCGCAGCGAATCAGCTGTGGCAAATGGATGTCACCCACGTGCCACAATTCTGCCCCTATTCGTTTTTACATGTTTCCATTGATACCTATTCAGGATTCCTCTGGGCAACCCAACAGCGTGGGGAAGCCACTCCCAAAGTTGTTCACCATTTGCTACCCTGTTTTGCTGTTATGGGTCGCCCGAGCCAGATAAAAACAGATAATGCCCCAGGCTATTGCTCCACAGCCCTCTCCATCTTTTGTGCCCAATGGGACGTCTGTCTCAAACACGGGATCCCTTATAATTCCACAGGCCAAGCTATTGTTGAACGTGCAAATTGCACGCTAAAAACCTTGCTCGACAAACAATTAAAACAAGGGGAGCTGCGTCTCCGAACCTTAGGAGACATTCAGCAGCAATTGCATATCCTTTTGTTCACTTTAAATAATTTAACGCTGAATGCAGATCAGCAGACCCCCGCGGATCGGCATTTTCACAAATTCGAGGTACTGGAAAGATCGCGTGTCTTTTACCGTCAGCTGCCCGATCCGCAATGGTTGGGCCCAGTGCCTTTAAACACTTGGGGTCGGGGATATGCTGCTGTGCCTCTCCCTGCAGGACCGTTGTGGGTTCCGGCCCGGTGTGTGCAACCGGCACTGAAACAGCATGGCATGGCACCAGGGGCTGTCGAATCCCATACCGGAGTTTCAGCTGACTTTGGAGGAGAATCTGGTGCCTCCTGGGTCGACAACGGCAGGATGGAAACGGAGGAGGCGTAGCGTCCCAAGCCAGCCCGTGACATGGGGAGCAGTAAAAGCATTGGTCACCGCGGCTCAACGAAGACTGGCAGCAAACCAATCGCCAGAGACTTCTGAGACTTTGTGGCAATTCTTGCCCAAATTACTGCTAATTCTGTATTGATTGTATGCCTTTTGTGCCTGCTATTTCCCGTAGGGGTTGGCTCGGGAGCGCTTTCTCCGTTACGAGCCCGAATGACATATAACCTATGGGAAAGATTGGCTTCAATAGCAAATGTTACCCACTTTTGTTTATTTGATTTTGTAGCAGCTGAAGAAGTGTTAGGTACGTGCCTTATTCCAGTATGTCATCACCCTGAGGAAATTGGAAATGAGATGATGCTCGCTGCTTACGCGAACCTCTCTTCCCAGTACTCTAGCATGGCTAATTGGGGCCTGGCCAATTACACTTTACCTTCTTGAGCTTATTTTTTGCTGTTGCTGTGTGCAATGTATTTCCTTTTTGTTAAGGCTTTGTCGAGAACCGCCCTGGCAGGCTCCACGAGTTATGACCTTGTCTGTCCGGGAGTTAATTGGCTTGCAAAAGCAAATTGATGGCTACCATGAGATGACCGAGCACAAATAAACAAAAAAGGAGGGGATGTAGGATTCATACAAGGTTTATGCGCTTGGCAACATTCAGGGCACACCCGGAGTGTTGTGCTGGACCTGTGCACACACAGCTCCTTTCAAGGGCATCAACCTTCGAATCTCACCCAGATGACATGAACCGTGGGAAGCCTCCCAGGACTGGGCTCAAGGCCCGAGAGCAAGGAATGCGGTCGATAGAACCTGGTAAATAAGAATGTTAAACAAAGCCAGTGTATTCCTTTTATCTGTTGGAGAATGTAATGCGCGGGGGGAGAGAAAGAATAAAGGGGAAGGTGGAAAGCTGACAGGCAGAAGCCTGTTAGCAGACCAGCCGCTTGCTTGCTAAAAGCTGTGTTCTGTCTTGTCATTGAACCGCCACAGGCAGCCAATGAGGCACTAGCCCGTATAGAGGAGGCAGCGTATAAAAGGGCTTCCCCTGAGAGGGACAGGGCTGCCCACCCAGTTCTCACTGAATCCCACAGGGCACAGGATGGAAACCTGCTTGAAAGTCCTGCTGATCGTCAGGGTGGTCACAGCAGCCCCCACGCCATCATCATCCCCTCTGCCAACCCACGAGGATGCGGTTTTAGCTGCAGTTCAGATCTGCAACCAGCCTATCGGCTCCTGGAAGCTGAGTCCTTGTCTACCCTACCGTTTAAAGAAAAGGAGGACTTGTGGCACCTTAGAGACTAACCAATTTATTAGAGCATGAGCTTTCGTGAGCTACAGCTCACTCCATCGGATGCATTCAGTGGAAAATACAGTGGGGAGATTTATATACACAGAGAACATGAAACAATGGGTGTCACCATACACACTGTAACCAGAGTGATCACTTAAGATGAGCTAATACCAGCAGGAGAGCGGGGCGGGCGGTGGGGTGGTGGAACCTTTTGCAGTGATAATCAAGGTGGGCCATTTCCAGCAGTTCACAAGAACGTCTGAGGAACAGTGTGTGGGGGGGGAATAAACGTTGGGAAATAGTTTAAGTTGATGTAAATTACATCACTCAGGGGTGTAAAAAGCCACCCCCCTGTGCAACATTCCTTACATCAACTTAACACGGTATCTACACTGCGCTAGGTCATCAGGCGACACGCTCCCGTCAACACAGCTTCCGCCTTTCACTGAGGTGGATTAACTATGTCGACGGGAGAGCTGTTTGCCAGAAGCTGGGAATGGGCAACAGGGGATGGATCACTTGATGATGACCTGTTCTGTTCATTCCCTCTGGGGCACCTGCCATTGGATCCTCTTGGAAGACAGGATATTGGGCTAGATGGACCTTTGGTCTGACCAGGTATGGCCGTTCACCAGACCCTCCGGCTAACTTGATGCCACTGCATCAATCGCAGCAGTGCGGATTTAGCATGGTAGTGAAGACAAGCCATAGCCTCAGCCAGACTGGGTGAGTGACCTGGGGAATTGCTTTGTGGCCTGTGTATATTCCATGCTGCTTGAGCTCATAGGGCCAGTCAATGGGAATCGCTGCCCTCTGATGCTAGGCTCCTGAATCTACAGTCTGGTATTTGCATCCTGATTGTTATTATCGAGGGCTGATTTCTGGTGGTGTCCCTATGGGCCTGGTACTTTCCAAACATTCAAGGACACTTAGGGAAATAACCTGTTTTAATGAAAGTCTGGATCCTGTGAGCTGCTGAGCACCCCCTGCTTGCAATGAGGTCAATGGAAATTGAGGGTGCTCAGCCCCACACAAGGGTGCTCAGAGCCATGCATGGTCAAGCCCAAAAGGAGGACACTTGGGGCCTGATCCTGCAAACACTTTTACACACAAGTCACTTCTGCAAGACAGGAACCTACATATGAAAATTACCGTGAGGCAATAAGACCTGGAATCCCAAGAGCTCACTTGGACCATGTCACTTTTCAAACCAGAATTGCACTTTCAGTAATTAAAACAAGTGCAGAAACACTGAGCGACTGGACTTTCTAAAAGAACAGCAGGAGATGGGGGAGGAATTGCAAGATACTCATTATTTGTTCAAAACATCGTGCTGAAGACACATTGGCCAGACCTCTACTGCTGCAAATCAGCCCCATTTAAGACAATGGAGCTACACCAGATCTAGCGCACAGCATATGAAGTTACATTCCTGGATTAATATTTGAACTGCATTTGAAATATGCAAGGCCCTAGTCAACAGCTGAGAATGATTATTAACTTTTTACTTCAGTGGACAAGAACAAGTCAATGTTGCATTCTGATAGACTGGAATCTCTTTGGGGCAAGGGCCTTGCCTGCGTATGTGTGTGACAAGCGCCCAGCACAATGCGGCTCTGACGCCAATCTAAGCCTCTAGGCGATACTGTAACATAAAAGAAAAATATTTACAAGCTCAAAGTGGAGCCTGGTGCCTTGTCGATCACCATAAATGTTTATTTTGTTCTTTCATTGAATGTCTTCTTAGGATGTGTCTTCAAAAACTATCCAATCGCTGAAATTCACTGTTAAAGAGACAGTGTGCCCGGTATCAGAGAAATGTGACATCAACCAGTGTGAATTCAAAGAAGATGGGGTAAGGATCACTTGCTTCACTGAGACATCTCCATCTACTCTTCTGTCTCACTGATCACACAGCTGCATCTTGATAATAGTATTGCTCAGATCCCCAGGTCTCACAGAAAATGTATGTTTCCAGCAGAAACATAAAGGAAGGAATGGGGCTATGGGACAGTGCCTTTTCTGCAGTAGCCTGCTTACTGATCCTTACATCAATGTCACAGACAACATACATCCATTCATCCATCCCCTAATTATAGGACTGGATGGCTTTTAATCTCTGGTTTGCTGTTGTCAGCTGGGGCACCGTTCTACTGGGGAACCCTCACTGAAGTCCAAAGGTGAAGGGGATGCAGCTCGTGTCTAATATTATTCGTGGTACACTAGCACTTTGACATCCCTAATGAGATCAGGGCCCCATGGTGTCAGGTGCTGCACAGACACAGACAGTCCCTGCCCCAAAGTGTTCACAATCTAAATAGACCAGACAGAGACAGGCTGGCCGAGGGGGAGTGCTCTTATCCCCGTCTCCCTGGTCGGTGATGTGACCCAGTGGAGAATTCAATCCAGGTGTCCTGAATCTGTGCCCATCGCTGTAACTGCAAGACCCTGCTTCTAGTTCCATAAGCATGCTCTGCCCTAACAGCAATCCAGCCTCGCCTGGCTCAACTGAGTGTAGATTTTGACTCATTCTCTCCATGTCTATGTCTACATTTACCCATACACTTTTTTCTGTGGGCCCCTCTCACTCATCTGGAGTACACAAGGAATCCCACAGATTGCACAGTGACAGCTCACAAAGGTGCTATTGAACATGAGTCAGGGTTACCTAGATTGTGAGCTCCTCGGGGCAGGGCCCATCCTTCTGGTCTCTGTACAGCGCCTCGCACAATGGGTCCTGGTCCACTGTGATGTCCAAACCAGGCACATAGTTGAGCCTCCCAACCTCCTGCTGAATTTGTGACCAACCCACCCTGGGAAGCAGGTCCCCACACGCGAGTGGCCTGAGCGTTATCACTCCCTGACAGGCAGATGCTGAGGTCTCTTTTCTCTCCCTTGCAGCTGGTCAAAGACTGCTCTGGAATCTTCTCCACTGAAAAGGACCCCCCTTCCGTCATTATCAAATGTGAGGAGGCGTCTGAGGAGGTGGGTAACCGAGAGGGCCTCCTCTCTGCTCACGGCTGGGCTGAGGCAGGGTTACGGGTTTCCCTCACTGAGATCCTGGCCAGGTATTTCACACTGCACAAGTGTCCAGCTCCATCTGCTGGCAGTGAGCTGGCAAAGGCCTCCTGCCCTATGAGCCTGGAGATGGAGCCCTACAGCCGCCAGCAGAACCGCAGGGAGCAAATTTTAATGTCACTGGGATACATAAGAAACCTAAAGCTCCAGACGGTGCCTGGGAGCGGGGCAAGGGCAGGGGGGCTCTGGGGAGGATCCTCACCACCTGCCTTTGTCTGGCAGTGACATTTACAAATGCTGTATGATGCAGACACTGAATGGCCCCTGGACCCACACAACAGACAAAAGGGCCTAGCATGGCCCTTCTTTCTTACCCTAGAGCAGGGACCTGCCCTAACACGTGGGCCCAGGTGGGTGTGTGGAGCAGAGACAGCAAAGGGGGAGGGGATAGGAGTTGTTTATAATCATAGATCCTGCACCTTCAATGGCACGGCCCTAGCACTCTGTCTCTCCAGCAGGCAAGCGCCTGTCCCTTCCTGAGCCACAGAGCGATGTCACCCTCTGTCCAAGAGCTCACTGGCAACACTCACTCCTGAAGGCTACCCTTCTGCCCCAGTAGCCACCTAGGCCTGCAGTGACACTGGTCGGATGCTCTCTGTTGCTCTGGAGAGGCCATGTGCTCCAGGGGAGCGGGCACTGGACTGGGACTCAGGAGCCCAGGGCGTTACTCTTTGCTCTGCCACTGAACAGCTGTGGGACCTCAGGCATGTCACGCTGTTACCGTCCCACCCTTTGCCCCCATGTATCTTGAGTGTAAGCCCCTTGGGGCAGAGATGGTCTCCCAGTGTGTGTGTGTGTACAGTAACACCTGTAGCCCTGATCAAAGGTGGGGCCTCTAGTCATTGCTAACCAACAATATACAAAAGAGAACAAACTAACATTCCCTGAGCTGCAGGAGCCAGTGTCAGTCTGCGTGGAGATGCTAACCCTGACCGCTTTCCCCTCTAGCCTAATCTCATCTCACAGGGCTGCTGAGGAAATGGTGGTAGGTTTATTCGTCAAAATGCCTGGAACCTTATTCACGTCGGTCTTGCCCTTACTAGCTAGGAAGATCCAGAAAGAGAGGAGATGAAAGCGAGCCGATGCTGCCAGACCCAGCTGTGGCTCCATTTCCCCTCCACTGGAAGCACCATCGGAAGCCAGGCTCATAACAATCTCAACAGCTTCAGAGTGTCTGCTTCTATCCGCCGCTTAGCACTTGTTTCAGTGCTGCTCTACGGGGCTCCTCTGCATAATAAACTGCCATGCTGCAAACCTAAACTGTTGTCCTCTTCTCCCCTATTGTAGGAGGAGATTAGGGACATGAACCAGAGTGAGTCACCAGACTGTGCAACAGGCCAATGAAAGACCCCGACTAAGAGTCACACGCCACCCTCATTAAAGAGACCCAACCCCTGCCCTATTGCAACAGAGATCCAAACACTAAGGCCCAACTTGTTAAAAGTGACAAGAGATTTTGGGTGCCCAACACAGAAGGCCTCAAAGAGGCCTGGTTTTCAGAAAGTGCTGAGCCCCCACCCTCTGAAAACGAGGCCCCTTCAATATCTCTCTCGTTGGGCATCCAAATTTTGAGCCACCCAAAAGCAGCAGTCACTTGGGAAAACTTAGGGCCCAGGGCATGTAATGCTTTTATAGAATCATAGAATATCAGGGTTGGAAGGGACCTCAGGAGGTCATCTAGTCCAACCCCCTGGTCAAAGCAGGACCAATCCCCAACTAAATCATCCCAGCCAGGGCTTTATCAAGCCTGAGTGTAGACTGGGACTTTCATTCATCCACCACATGGCACCAATTGGCCTCAGGTGCAGTAAAGGGAATGGGTGTAACTAGCACACACAAGCCCTGGCTTCAGTCACTGAGGATCTGAACTGGGTTAACAGTCACATCCATCATGGACTCACTCAGACTCCCTGATTTACTGCAGGTTCCAGCCAGAAAGTGGTAACACCCTCTGCCCTGTTGGTTCAATGACCCAGGTAGCCCCATAACCCCCAAAGAAATCACTACATGAGGGTTTAGTACACTCCAGCAAGGAGGGACTGACGGCATCCCATGTTAAAGGCTTGATGGTTACAGGTCCCTTTGCAGACTTGGGGTGAAATTTCCCCTAAAGAACAAGCTGGGGCTGCCCCAAGGTTTCTCCCAACCAGACACACCAGTAGAGTTCAGACTCCTCGCACAGCTTTCAGTGAGGTGCTGATAACGAGAGTAGACCCCACAGCTCCCTTCCCACCTCCCAGTGCAGAAACCAAAAGGGACCAAATCCCACAGCAGGGTCATTAAGGGTACAATTCCACCAGACTAAAAACCCTCGAGCTGTTTGGCCTGACAACAAACCTGATTCTGCCGCCCTTATGCTCCAGCCTTAAAACGCTATGAATTTGGAGTCATGAGGGACAGGAAGTCTAGTGAGAGGCCAATATGGCTGTATCAGGAGCTCTCTAGGGACCTGAAAATCATAAAGTGGAATCATGGACAAATTGCTACGGATGAGTAGAAAAGAACAACCCAAGTATGTAGGGAGAAAACCAGGAAGGCTAAGACACAAAATAAGTTACACCTAGCAAGGGACATACCAGGCAATAAGAAGAGGTTCTATAAATACATGAGGAGCAAGGGTAAAATGAAGGAAAGTGCAGGTCTGCTACGTAAGAGGGAAGGAGAGCTAATAACTGAAGACATCAAGAAGGCGGAAGAGTTTGATGCCTATTTTACTTCAGTCTTCACTAAAGGAGTTGATTGTGACCAGATGCTAAACAAGGGGGGGGGGGGGAAGAAACACAAGCCAGAATAGGAAAAACAGATTAAAGAATATTTAAATGTTAGATGTTTTCAAGTTGGCAAGGCCGGATGCCATTCACCCCAGGGTATCTGAGGAACTAGCTGAAACAGTCTTTGAACCTTAGCAATGATCTTCCAGAACTCATGGAGGATGGGTTGGGTCCCAGAGGTTGACACTGGTTGAAAATATAGTCATGAATGTTCACTGTCAAACTGGGAGGGTGTATTTAGTGAGGTTGTCCAGGGATCTGTCCTGGGTCTGGTACTATTCAATATTTTCACTCATGATGTGGATAATGGAGTGGAGAGTATTCTTACAAAATCTGCAGATGACACCAAGCTGAGAGGGGTTGCAAGCACTTTGGAGGACAGGATAAAAATTCAAAATCACCTTGATCAATTGGAGAATTTGCAGTAAGTATTATTTAGATTAGATATGAGGAAATACTTTCCAACTATAAGGATAGTTAAGCTCTGGAATAGTTTCAGCATTAACTGCTCTCTGACACCCTCTGCTCTGCCGTGGTTCCTGAGCACCCACAATTTAAGCACACACTAAATATTCCAGGAAGCACCCACCAGCCTTATGGGGTCCCTACCGGGCCAAAGTCTTTCTAACACTTCCGCGAAGGTTGGGGTCCCCCTTGGACAGAAGGCCCTGTCCATTTGCTGGATCAGAATCCATGTTCGTTTAAACTCAGCCTTTTATACCAAAAGCCTGTTCTCTGATTGTCTCTGGAAATCCCAGTTTTGAACCAATCTATTGAAACCTCTCCAGAGGCAGATCCCTTTCTAGAATGGTTCAGGTTTAGTGACTTGCCTGAATCACCCCCTCCCCTGATGGTTGTAGTTCCGGGAGGAGGTCTGGTACCCCTCCCCCAGGGAGTAGGACACAAACACCGAAACCATTCCTAGGTTTAACGCATTGGTCCCCAAAGATCCTGCAGGGGGTTGCAGTAGCTGTCACACCCAGTTCTTCTCCCTCAGCTGCTTGTCTGCTGCCAAGGAATGAATGTGGTGGCTGCTGTGGCCACAGTGACCCACCAACAGGATCATGCCACCTCTCCCCATTCAGTGCTGGGAAGGGCCATCATGCCGCCCCACTAGGACACCCCCGATTGTTACTCTGACCTTGGGAGATTTGTTGTTTGTGCATGTGGGTTTTCCCAAAAGCTGTTGCTTCCTTTTGCAGGAAATACCTGTTGGCAAACGTGCCAGGGCAAGCAGAGATGGGAACTCAAATCAGCTGGGATCGTGGGGTTAGGCTGTACACCTAACCTGTTCAGAAGAGTGTACGGCTTTCAGTGTCCTGAGGTCAACAGCCCTTCTGGCTCCCTGTCAGGAATACTCACCGTCAGGTAGATATCTCACCGTACCCACTCAGCTAGTGATCCTCCTGGGACAAATGTACCTGCATCTCTAGGCACCCAGGTTATAATCAATGGAAACCTCACCTGATGTAAATAAGCACAACTCCATTAAATTCAGTAGATCAAGAGGCACTTTTACCAGCAGGGAATTTATCCCCTAGGTAGGGTATGATTTTTTCCCATTGTTCGTGAAGGAATGGCTGCCTTGTGAGACTGTGTGTACAGAAAGAACAGGAGGCCTTGTGGCACCTTAGAGACTAACCAATTTATTTGAGCGTGAGCTTTCGTGAGCTACAGCTCACTTCATCGGATGCATGCCGTGGAAAATACAGGAGGGAGATTTTATATACACAGAGAACATGAAACAATGGGTGTTACCATACACACTGTAACGAGAGTGATCAGGTAAGGTGAGCTATTACCTTGCTTACAGACAGCCCCCCAACCTGAAGCAAATACTCACCAGCAACCACACACCACACAACAGAACCACTAACCCAGGAACCTATCCTTGCAACAAAACCCGTTGCCAACTGTGTCCACATATCTATTCAGGGGACACCATCATAGGGCCTAATCACATCAGCCACACTATCAGAGGCTCGTTCACCTGCACATCCACCAATGTGATATATGCCATCATGTGCCAGCAATGCCCCCCTGCCATGGACATTGGTCAAACTGGACAGTCTCTACGTAAAAGAATAAATGGACACAAATCAGATGTCAAGAATTATAACATTCATAAACCAGTCAGAGAACACTTCAATCTCTTTGGTCACTCGATTACAGACCTAAAAGTGGCAATTCTTCAAGAAAAGAACTTCAAAAACAGACTCTAACGAGAGACTGCTGAATTGAATTAATTTGCAAACTGGACACCATTAAATTAGGCTTGAATAAAGACTGGGAGTGGATGGGTCATTACCCAAAGTAAAACTATTTCCCCGTGTTTACTTTTCCCCCCTACTGTTCCTCAGACGTTCTTGTCAACTGCTGGAAATGGCCCCCCTTGATTATCGCTACAAAAGGTTTTTTTTTCTCTCCTGGTGGTAATAGCTCACCTTTCCTAATCACTCTTGTTACAGTCTGTATGGTAACACCCATTGTTTCATGTTCTCTGTGTATATAAAATCTCCCTCCTCTATTTTCCACTGCATGCATCTGATGAAGTGAGCTGTAGCTCATGAAAGTTTATGCTCAAATAAATTTGTTAGTCTCTAAGGTGCCACAAGTCCTCCTTTTCCTTTTGCAGATTCAGACTAACACGGCTGCTACTCTGAAACCTGTGTGTACAGTGTGTGTGTGTTGGGAGGGGTGGGGACAAGACTGACAACTATGAGCATACATTTGAGACTGCTAGACACACTTTGGTGCAACTTGCGTGTCTTTATATGACTAAACTCCTCACTGAGTTTGACATGTGAGAGGCACTGGGACCAAGTGGATTTGGAATTTTCATGCAAAATGTCATCTGATGGACAGAGAGGAGCAAGAAGTCTCGTCCAAGTGATAGACGCTGCTGAGAAGAAGGTTCTTGTGCTAACAATGATGCGATTGTAAGGAGGGGCAGAGATGAGGGAGCTTCCAAGCTCCCACTGAGAAAGGAATTTGGAACCCCATCACATGTGTAACTGAAGCATTGCTGCCGACTTTCATAGCTTTCATACAGTCATAGTGAAGGCCAGCAAGGCCATTGTGGTCCTGTAGTCTGACCTGCTGCAGAACACAGAACAGGCCAAAGAACCGCAGCCAGTCATTTCTGCATCAAGCCTGTAACTTCCATTTCTGCGAAAGCATCTTTTTGAAAGGAAATCGAATCCTGACGGAAAGCCTGCAAGTGATGGAGAATCCAGCATATCCCCAGATAAGTGGTTCCCGTGGTCAATTATCTTCACTATTTCAAAATGCACCATATTTCTAGTCTGAACATTGCAAGAGCTCCAACTTTTAGGCCCCAAATCTGCAGTCATCCCAAAGGACAGACCTCTGTGCCCACATGGACCCCATGGAAACCATCGGGTGCCACACAGGTGCCAGGGTCTGTCTGTCTGCACAATACTGGGGAATTGGGGTTTTATTTAGCACAGCAAAGACATGGACTGGAAACCCTATTCCAGTGGGCAAACTGCTGGGAGTGTTACCCAACTAACTTCTATTTCCTGCATTTGCAAAAGAAATACCATAGCATTTGGGAAGCAAACCTGCAACTGACATAATGTCACAGTGCTATACAGATTCACAGAATATCAGGGTTGGAAGGGACCTCAGGAGATCATCTAGTCCAGTGGTCCCCAACGCAGTCCCTGAGGGTGCCATGGGGCCTGCCAGGGCATTTTTGTGCACCCGTAGGGCACCCCGCTGCTGAAATGCTGCCGAGAAGCATTGCTGTTTCTCAGCGGCATTTCGGAGGCGACGCTTCGTGCCGCTTCTCGGTGGCATTTTGGCAGCAGGGTGGCTGGCAGATGTGGGGGACCACTGATCTAGTCCAACCCCCTGCTTAAAGCAGGACCAATCCCCAGTTAAATCATCCAACCGATTTTTGCCCCATATCCCTAAACAGCCCCCTCAAGGATTGAACTCACAATGCTGGGTTTAGCAGGCCAATGCTCAAACCACTGAGCTACCCCTCCCCCCATTCTGAATAACCTCTGTCCTCAGCTCTTTCAGGTCGTAGTACTTTGCTCTAATAGCAGAATGTATATTACATTTTACGTACTCGGACATTGTCTAATTAACCCTCCCAACACTCCTGAGACCCGGGTCTAGAGAAATATTATAATCTCCATTTCAGGGAGTTCCAGGCACAGAAATGCCATTTATCTTTGTCTCCTCTAACGAAAGCATAACCCGAGAAAGGAAAGGCGCTTTAGTTCTCTGTAAGGTAAATCACAGACTGTCCAACACAACAGGACACAACACACACGTGTAAGTCACCTTGGGTGTGTAGTGTTCTGATATATGTGTACTGTGTGTGTGACGGGCACAGGGTATCTGAAAAATCCAAAGAGCCATTTCTAGGGAAAAATTCACAGCAAAATTATTTATTATCGGTGATTTGCATCACAGCAGCCCCTGTTCAGTGCTGGTGTCAGAGTCTCATTGCGCCAAGCACCGTACCCAGGAACGAAGCCTGGACTTGGCTGGTAGCCAGCATCGATGTGAGCAGCCTTTAAGACCAGCCTGCACTGGGATGGCCCCATGGTCCCCTTTAAACCAACCTGTCTTAAAAGCACTTCATGCAAACATGAGGGGTCTCTCATTAGCTGAAGGCTTCAGGAGGACACACAAAGCTCTGTGGAAATAAGTGGGGATTCCTGAAATCCGAGGCTTCCATCTCTGTGCTCCAGATCCTCCAAACTTTGGAAACAGAGTTCAAGGCCTGTAGGGGCAGCTCCCTCGCTCTTCCAGGGAAGAGAGCTGGGGAGCTGTGGAGGAGCCTGCTGCTTGGCACCGTTGTGGGGACTGTATTAGCAGCGAGGATTGTGTTGGAATCAATACTGGTTAGCCCTGGAGGGAGAGGCTGGATTCCAGGATCTGTGGAGTGGGGACACAGGGAAGATGCACTGGCTGGCAATGTAAAAGGCAGCTGCCCTCCAGATCTGTTGAACTGAGGATACAGGGAAGATATGCCAGTGAGGTCTGGAGAAAGAGGCTTCTTGAGGGACCCGGACAGCCATGAGGGATAAATGCTGGTCAGTTTCCCAAGGCCAGGTTGTGCTGCAAAGGGAGGAGTCTGTGCTCCACAGGACAAACCAAGATTTCAATTAAGCAGGAGTCTTGTGATAAACAAGGGTCAGTGATCCAGTTTGTGCTGGAGAGCAGCAAGGAGAAAGCAGGGAGACATCTGACAGATACAAAAGTAACATCTTGTTACAGATGCACCTGCAAGAATGAGACTGCAAATGTTTGTGTAACAAACACACCTCCTGGGTGTGGTGTTCTGTCCCATCTAGTGGCACTCAGGAGGTGCCTGGGTTACATTTGCAGGCCCCTTGGCTGAGCACTGCTAAACCTTAGGGCTGCAACAGAGCTGCAGTGGGACTCTCAGAGCAACCACTATTCAACAGAGCGCCAGAAACTGAAGACTGGTGACTGAATTCTTCACTGCCATGCACCTCAGTCTTATTTCACAGGACACTAGCACCTGCATATACCAACCAAGGTCTGTTATGCTAAGCGCTGTACGCAGACATAGGACAGGAGAGTCCTTGCCCTTATGAGCATTCAATCTAAACAGGCCACACGGAGGAAGAGTGGGAGAAAGAAAGGATCGCTATTCACAGATGGGGAGCTGAGGCCCATCGAGATAAAGTAACTTGCCAAAAGTCACACATGGAGTTGACAGACTTTGTAAACTATTGGCCAGATTCAATCATCAACATCTAAACTTTGGATCAAATACAATTCTGCATTGAACCTAAACCCCAGGAGAGCACATGCAAGAAGCACTCCTTAGGCTGAGGGGGAAAATTCGGCGGGGCAAAACATGATTTTGTGATTAAGGTGTTACAATAATAAGTAATAATAATACGTAATAAGACTCAAGGATCAGTCATGTTAACAGGGGAGTATTATAGGACACATCAAGAATTTCTAGCATTTCAGCAGCTGACTGATAGAGAAGTAAGTGGTACGAGCGCACTGCCGCCCCACCCCACGTGACGCAGCACCAGCTTTAATTCACATAAGAACAGAAGAACGGCCATACTGGGTCAGACCAAAGGTCCATCCGGCCTAGTATCCAGCCCAGTATCCTGTCTACCAACAGAGGCCCATGCCAGCTGCCCCAGAGGGAGTGAACCTAACAGTTAATGATCTAGTGATCTCTCTCCTGCCATCCATCTCCACCCTCTGACAGACAGAGGCTAGGGACACCATTCCTTACACATCCTGACTGATAGCCATTAATGGATTTATCCATGAATTTATCCAGTTCTCCTTTAAAACCTGTGTGACAGGGCGGACTGGCCCCGCACTGGGAATGAGAGGGTCAACCCTTCCCTGCTGGCAGAGGAAGCCACGCACCTGAGGCTCTGCTGGGCATGCTCCAACAGAGAGTCAAGTATAAAAGCCTGCAGAGCTGCTCAGTCAGGGCTGGCAGCTGAGGTAGGAAGACACCCAGCAGAGGCTCCAGCCCAGGAGCAGTGGCGACTCGTACAGGAGGGAGCCGAGGGGCCAGGAAGTGTGACCAGAGACTGGCAGCTGTGGGAACCCCAGGGAGTCCCAGGGGCTGAGGAACCTGAAGACCCTGATGCCACAGGGACTGCTACATCAGGAGAACTGGTCGGAAGCGACCCAGGAAAGGGAAGGGAGTGGTATCTCCCACCACTCTGAGGGCAGTGTGTTGCGGTAGAATTCCCCGCTGACCGGGGGAGGATCACGCCGTCAATGACAGGGCCCTGGGTTGGAGCCCAGTGAAGGTGGGTGGGCCCAGGCTCCCCTACTGGAGGTCTCTAAGCCCCCCTGCCTTTTTTTGTGATGACATAATTCACCAACCCCACTCTAACCTCAAAGGAGATAGATGAACTCCGGCTGCTGGGCTGCACTATCCTACGAGGGGAAGGGGACTGAGAGGGACTCTGGCCCTCAGGCCACACCGCTTTAGGAGTGCACTATGGAGACTCCGGCCGCTAGGCCATGCTATCCCACCAAAGGAAGAGAAATTTTGGGAGACTCTGGCCATTGGGCCACACTGCTTTGGGAGCACACTATAGGGACTCTAGCCGCTAGGCCGCACTATCTCACCAGGGGAAGAAGATTTAGAGGGACTCTGGCCATTGGGCCATACAGCCCTGACTACCAGGGAGGTTGTAGAACTGGCGTAGAAGCTGGGAGGTGGGGTTAACCTTGCCCCACCCCAGAATCAAAGAGGCAGACGAGGTACAAAACCCGCCACATCCTGTTATAGTCCTAGCCTTCACAACCTCCTCAGGCAAGGAGTTCCACAGGTTGACTGTGCGTTGAGTGAAGAAGAACTTCCTTTTATTTGTTTTAAACCTGCTACCCATTAATGTCATTTGGTGACCCCTAGTTCTTATATTATGGGAACGAGTAAATAACTTTCCTTATTCACTTTCTCCACATCACTCATGATTTTATAGACCTCTATCATAGCCCCCCTTAGTCTCCTCTTTTCCAAGATGAAAAGTCCTAGCCTCTTTAATCTCTCCTCATATGGGACCCGTTCCAACCCCCTAATCATTTTAGTTGCCCTTCTCTGAACCTTTTCTAATGCCAGTATATCTTTTTTGAGATGAGGAGACCACATCTGCATGCAGTATTCAAGATGTGGGCATACCATGGATTTATATAAGGGCAATAAGATATTCTCCATCTTATTCTCTATCACTTTTTAATGATTCCAAACATCCCGGTTGCTTTTTTGACTGCCGCTGCACAATGCATGGACGTCTTCAGAGAACTATCCACGATGACTCCAAGATCTGTTTCCTGATTAGTTGTAGCTAAATTAGCCCCCATCATATTGTATGTATAGTTGAGGTTATCTTTTCCAATGTGCATTACTTTACATTTATCCACATTAAATTTAATTTGCCATTTTGTTGCCCAATAACTTAGTTCACATACCGCACAGGGAGGGATGGAATTGTCAGTTACAAACCCCGTCCGTCCTGCCTGGATTACCAAACTGTAGCTAAACGGTAAGCCAGAATGTGCAAGAAATGAGCTGAAGAAAGAATTCTGAGACTTCCTGGTCTTATCCTGCAGCAGAATCCTGATGAAGGGGACTTCACAGCCAGGAATACCGTCCACACTGTTTACTGTATTTTGTGTAGGAGGGAAAGTATTGTGAGAGCCCCACTCAGGGGACACAGAGAACATGCTCTAATCACATAAAAAGAAGTCTGACAGTTTGATTGCTGTGCTTGACAGAACTGCAGGACCAGTGGATAAAGAGGAAGTGATTGATGGGATATAACTGGCTCTTGGTAACACGTTTGAAACAGTCTCTCATGAAATCTGATTCTCAAAATTAATTGAAATTGGCTTTGGTAGGGACACAGCCACATGCACTGAAAATTGGCCAATGTAAATACAGAATAAGGAAAAAGCGGTAGCAGCCTACAAAAGAGTTAACCCAAAGAGAGGGGGATCCATTTGGAAGGGGGGCTAGGGGTATGACTAGGAGCAATGGGATAACATTAAGAAGGAATGGGTTCGGATGACTCATAGGAAGACTTCATGATGGTGAGATGTCTCCAGCTTTGGAACAGGGGCCTCCTATTGGATACGGGGGAGCCGCATTGCTAGGGATACAAAAGAGTAGGTTCGCCAGTGAGGAGCAGTCTGGTGTGTGGTTATCCATTGTTGATGCACTGTACAGTCCCCTTGGATTTAGTGGTGGCACCATCAAAACCAATGACTTGGGCCTACTGACTGGCTCTAGGGGAATGCTTGTTGTGTGATTTCTGGACTGAGAGCTGACAGGTAAAGCTCTGGTTGTCTGGACTTTAGGGGAGAGGTGTTTTCTTGCTATAAGTCAGCATAGATAGAGCAATGGCAACTTATAGCAGCTGGGGTTCTGGCCCAACAGATCCTCAGCTGGTATAAGTTGCCCTAGCTCCATTGGCTTTCATGGATCTACGCTGACTCACACCAAGACAGGTACAGGTACCTTGGCCTTTCCCAGTACAGAGGCCCCTGGCCACCCCCCAGCTATCGGCTGTTTAGCCATTGGTGCACACGATTTCAGCAATTTATTTGAAAAAATCCTCCTTTTCCTCTTACCGACCTCCCCTCTGTGCCCGCCCCAGCAGGGTGGCCAATGGAAACATCCTGCAGATGGAGGGAGAAAAGTCACCTGTTCAGGGAGGATGAAGCAGGCAGCCAATGAGGCACTAGCCCACACGGAGGAGGCAGCGTATAAAAGGGCTTTCCCCGGGAGGGACAGGGCTGCCCACCCAGCTCTCACTGAATCCCACAGCGCACAGGATGGAGACCTGCCTGAAAGTCCTGCTGATTGTCGGGGTGGTCACAGCAGCCCCCGCGCCATCATCATCCCCTCTGCCAACCCACAAGGATGCGGTTTTAGCTGCTGTTCAGCTCTACAACCAAGAGCCAGATATAACACTGGTCTACCGGCTCCTGGAAGCTGAGCCGCAGCCAGACTGGGTGAGTGACCTGGGAAATCACTTTTTGGCCTATTAGATGATGCTTAAACTCATAGGGCGAGTCAATGGGAATCGCAGCCCTGTGATGCTAGGCTCCTGTGCCTACACTTTGGTATTTGCACCCTTACTGTTATTATCCAGGGCTGATTTCTGGCTGTGCCAAGAAAGACAGTTTCTGCTCACAATCCAAGTAGGCAGTGGTTAGGGGAAGGGGAACGACAGGGAATTTATAGACCAGCCAACTCGAGTCACTGAAAGCAGCATGGCCAAAACTGGTTATAAAGAGGATGTGAAATATGTGCAGGGACGGGTAGCAGCCAGACAGCTATTTCCCTGTATTATCACACAGCAGCTTCCTGGTCTCACTGCAGAGGAAGGGCCTGAGAGCAGCAGTTCGTTCAGATTCAGCAGGCAGAACATGTTTTCCATTTGAATTATACCCCGAGAAACTCGGGGCAGGGACCGTCTTACTCTGTGTTTGTACAGCGCCTGGCACAAAGGCGGTAGCCAGCCATAAGTGTTCAAAGAGAATGCGTCCGCCCTGAAAAAATCATGCAATTGGCTTAAAAATCACGATTTAATAGAGATACCAGTGCAGTTCTAGTGGGTTTTTTTTTTTTTTTTTTGCTGTCTGGGTTCTGAAACTTTACAAATAAATACTGATTATTGGTCATTAAAAGATATGGCTCTTAGAAAGCTTAAAAAGCTTTAGGAAAAGACCATTTGAATTCAGTGCCCTCCCTGGGTCTCCTTGCGAAGAGAATTCAAATTTAGTAATATGGAGAAGACAGATTTAATGTAAAGACATTTGTTAATCCCTTATTGTCATTATTTATTAAGTGGTAACAAAGCACTGGGCACTATTCTTCCCAGAGGGACCTAATTGATATATTTATATCCCAGCAGCATCTAGAGGTTCAAGCCAAGACCACAGCTCCATTGTGCTAGGTGCTGTACAAATACATAGTAAGATACAGTTCCTGCCTAGAAGAACTTTACAATCCAAATAGATAAGACAAAGGGTCGGAGAAAGGACGTATTATTATCCTCATTTTAGAGGGGGAAACTGAGGCACAGAGCAATACCTTGCAATCAAAATAAGCATACACTATCCTATGTTCTAAAGTATGTAATTTTTCATTAATGCCCTGTTCACTGACACCTATGTTGACCGCAAAAGTTGTCAGAGTTACCATTTATCTTCAGTACAAGTTTGTATTCGTTTTAAAATGCTGCCCTTGCTCTGAAAAGTGGGAGTGCCTAAAATGGCATCCCCTTGTTCAGCACAGTGGCTCCCTCTGAGTTTTCACAGTCAGAACTGTCGGCTATGGGCCAAGAGTTTTGTAAGTAACAAGTGATTTCAGGTGCCCAACTTGAAACACATCAGAAGGGTCTGATTTCCAGAACGTTCTCAGCACCCGCACTCTGAGAGTCAGACCCCTTCAAATAAGGCACCCAACTGTGAGGCACACAAACTCACCAGCCATGTTCTAAAACCGTGGCCCATGGCTAACAGAAATGCTCACTCCTTTGTACTCCAGCTGGGTCTGCAGAGCGGGAGCTGGATTTTGTTCCTTCTCATACATTATCAACAGCACCTTGTTTCTTGGGCTCCCGTGATGAGGCATGAAAAGCAAAAGCAAGGCCTGAGCAAACATTCAATTGGCAAGACTGACAGTTAGGGAAATAACCATATTTTTAATGAAAGGCTTGATCCCGTGAGCTACTGAGCACCCTCTGCTCGCAGTGAGGTCAGTGGAAGTTGAGGGTGCTCAGCACCACACAGGAGTGCTCAGAGTGTTTCATGATCAAGCCCAAAAGGAGGACACTGGGGGTCCGATTCTGCAAACACTTGCACACACAAGTAACTTCTGCAAGACAGGAACCTACATATAGAAATTACAGTGAGGCAATAAGACCTGGAATACCAGGAGTTCACTTGAACAATGTCATTTCAGACCAGAATCGCACTTTCAGCAATTAAAACACATGCAGAAACATTCAGTGACTGGATTTTCTAAGAGAAGGGCAGGGAACAGGAGAGGAAAGGGGGAGGGAGACAGAGAATTGCAAGATACTAATTATTTGTTCATGCTGTAGAAACATGGGCCAGACCCTCATCTGATGCAAATCAGCTCCATTTAAGACAAAGGAGCTTACATCAGAGTTAGGCCGCAGCATATGAAGTTACATTCCTGGATTTAGAGTAACAGCCGTGTTAGTCTGTATTCGCAAAAAGAAAAGGAGGACTTGTGGCACCTTAGAGACTAACCAATTTATTTGAGCATGAGCTTTCGTGAGCTACAGCTTAAGCTTATGCTCAAATAAATTGGTTAGTTCTCTAAGGTGCCACAAGCATTCCTGGATTTATATTTGAACAGCATTTGAAAAATTCAAGGCCCTAGACTACTGCTGAGAACGATTATTAATAACTATTTAGTTCAGTAGAATAGAACAAGTGAATATTTACATTCTCTTTAGGGCAAGGGCCTTGTGTGTGTGTGTGAACAGCGCCCAGCACAATGCAGATCTAATGCCAATCTGGGTTTCTGGGCAATACTGTAACATAAAAGAAAAATATTTACAAGGCCAAAGTTCCTTGTTGCTCACTGTGAATGTTAATTTTCCTTATTCATTGAACTTCTTAGGACATGTCTTCTAAAACTATCCAAACACTGAGATTTACTGTGAAAGAGACAGTGTGCCCGGTATCAGAGAAACGTGACATCAACCAGTGTGAATTCAAAGAAGACGGGGTAAGGATCACTCCCTGCATGGAGACCCCTCCCTCTGCTCTTCTATCTCACTGACCACACAGATGCTCAACAGCATCTCTCAGATCCCCAAGCCTTGTAGAAAATATATGCTTCAAGCAGAGACGTAAAGGAAGGAAGGGTGCTACAGTACAGTGCCTCTTCTGCTGTATCCTATTACTGATCCTTCCGTCAAGGTCACAGATGACATACATTCATTCATCCAACCCCTAATTATAGGACTACGTGGTTTTTAATCTCTGGTTTGCTGTTGTCAGCTGGGGCACCGTTCTACCGGGGAACCCTCACTGAAGTCCAAAGGTGAAGGGGATGCAGCTCGTGTCTAATATTATTCGTGGTACACTAGCACTTTGACATCCCTAATGAGATCAGGGCCCCATGGTGTCAGGTGCTGCACAGACACAGACAGTCCCCGCCCCAAAGTGTTCACAATCTAAATAGACCAGACAGAGGCAGGCTGGCCGAGGGGGAGTGCTCTTATCCCCGTCTCACTGGTGGGTGATGTGACCCAAGGTCACACACCAGGTCAGAGGCACAGTGGAGAATTCAACCCAGGTGTCCTGAATCTGTGCCCATCGCTGTAACTGCAAGACCCTGCTTCTAGTTCCATAAGCATGCTCTGCCTTAACAGCAATCCAGCCTCACTTGGCTCAATTGAGTATAGATTTTGACTCATTCTCTCCTTGTTTATATCTACATTTACCCATATGCTGTTCTCTGTGGGCCCCTCTCACTCATCACTCAAGGAATCCCACAGATTGCACAGTGACTGCTTGCAAAGTAAGGCGCTATTGAACATGAGCCAGGGTTACATAGATTGTGAGCTCCTTGGGGCAGGGATCATCCTTCTGGTCTGTGTTTTGTACTTTCCCTAGCACAATGGGGTCCTGATCCACTGTGATGCCCAAACCAGGCCCAAGGTCGAGCCTCCCAACCTCCTGCTGAACTTGTGACCAACCCACCCTGGGAAGCAGGTCTCCACATGCGAGTGGTCTGAGCGTTATCACTCCCTGACAGGCAGATGCTGAGGTCTCTTTTCTCTCCCTTGCAGCTGGTCAAAGACTGCTCTGGATTCTTCTCCACTGAAAAGGACCCCCCTTCCGTCATTATCAAATGTGAGGAGGCGTCTGAGGAGGTGGGTAACCGAGAGGGCCTCCTCTCTGCTCACGGCTGGGCTGAGGCAGGGTTACGGGTTTCCCTCACTGAGATCCTGGCCAGGTATTTCGCACTGCACAAGTGTCCAGCTCATCTGCTGGCATTGAGTTGGCAAAGGCCTCCTGCCCCATGAGCCTGGAGGTGGAACCCTACAGTTGCCAGCAGAACCGCTGGGAGCAAATTCTAATCTCACTGGGATACATAAGAAACCTAAAGCTCCAGACGGTGCCTGGGAGCGGGGCAAGGGCAGGGCGGTCTGGGGAGGCTCCTCACCACCTGCCTTTGTCTGGCAGCAGCATTTACAAACGTTGAATGATGCAGACACTGAATGGCCCCTGGTCCCACACACCAGGCAAAGGCCCCAGCATGGCCCTTCCTTCTTACCCGAGAGCAGGGACCTGCCCAAGGTGGCTGTAAGGGTTCCAGACAGCAAAGCGGGAGGGGATAAGGGCTGCTTATAATCCTGCACCTTAAATGGCATGGCCCTAGCACACTGTCCCTCCAGCAGGCAAGCTCCTTCCCCTCCCTCAGAGCCACAGAGCAATGTCACCCTCTGTCCAGACTCCAGCAGCAACACTCGCTCCTGAAGGCTACTCCTCTCCCCCACTAGCCACCTAGGCCCACAGTGACACTGGTTGGATGCTCTCTTTTGTTCTGGAGAGGCCATGTGCTCCAGGGGAGAGGGCACTGGACTGGGACTCAGGAGACCTGGGCTCTACTTCCTGCTCTGCTACTGACCAGCTGTGTGACCTCAGGCATGTCACACTCTCACCCCTCACCCTTTCCCCCTCTGTCTATCTGGACTGTAATCCCCTTGGGGCAGAGACTGTCGCCCACTGTGCGTGTGTTACAGCAACTACCGCAGCCCTCCTCAAAGTTGGGGCCTCTAGTCATTGCTAATAAGAAATGAAACACAAGAGGGAACAAAGTAACATTCCCTGAGCTGCAGGAGCCAGTTTCAGTCTGCGTGGAGATGCTAACCCTGACTTCTTTTCTCTCTAGCCTAATATCGTCACACGGGGCCGCTGGAAAAGATTCTGGAGAGGAGCTGGCAAATTTTTTCGTCAGCATGGTTTGAACATCCTTACTGCTACTCTCAAAATGATTGGCTAACAAGATCCAGAAATAGAGAAGATCCATCTGTGCCTCCATTTCTCCTCCACTGGAAGCCCCACTGGTAGCCAGGCTTATAACAATCTGAACAACTTCAAAGCATCTGCTTCGACCTACCACTTATCCACTCTTTCAGTGCTGCTCACCAGGGCCCCTCTGCATAATAAATTGCCATTCTGCAAACCTATACTGTAGTCCTCTGCTTCCATATTGTGGGAGGAGATTAGAGACGTGAACCAGAGTGAGTCACCAGACTGTGCAACAGGCCAATGAAAGACCCGGAGTAAGAGTCACATGCCATCCTCCTTAAAGAGATCCATCCGCTGCCCAATTGCCACAGAGATCCAGACACTAAGGCCCAACTTGTTAAAAGTGACTAGCAATTTTGGGTGCCCAACACAGGATGTCCTCAAAGGGGCCTGGTTTTCAGAAAGTGCTGAGCAGCTGCCCTCTGAAAATGTGGCCCCTTCAAGATCTCTCTAAATTTGGAGACACCCAAAATCAATGGTCACTTTGGAAAATGTAGGACTCAGGGCATGTAATGCTTTAGAAACTGGGATTTTCATTCATCCACCACAAGATGGCAAAATATTGGCCTCAGGGGGCCCTAAGGGAATGGGTTGAAATAGCACACACAGGCCCCGGCTTCAGCCACCAAGGGTC
This sequence comes from Lepidochelys olivacea, assembly GCF_965140295.1. Classification (NCBI taxonomy): domain Eukaryota; kingdom Metazoa; phylum Chordata; order Testudines; family Cheloniidae; genus Lepidochelys; species Lepidochelys olivacea. The sequence continues at coordinate 266,731,089 of NC_140412.1, read as the reverse complement.
TTAATTGGGTTAACGGCCATAGAGAAGGAATGCCTGGCCACGGTGCTGGCCGCTAAAAAGCTGCAGCCGTATCTCTTTGGGCAGTGCTTTACTGTGCACACTGGCCATTCGCCCCTGACGTGGCTTCACCAAATAAAAGGGATTAATGCCAAGCTCCTGAGATGGAGCCTGCTCCTCCAGGGTTATGGCCCATGTGAAGGGGAGTGCCAATGTTATAGCCGATGCTTTACCATGAGGTGGGGGCCCTGAACTTCCCCAGGTGACTGGCTAAGTGACCCCGCTCAGTTCAGACTCAAAGGGGTGGGGAAGAGATGTGAGGAAGCAAGGGGGGTTCCTGTTGTTTTCAATGGTTTGCATGCAGAGGGGAGTGAGACTCAGTTTCCCTAGGTGTTTCTGGTTTAACAAGGTGGTGGTGGGAGAGGGAGTTTGTTGTTACAGAGGGCCAGCAAATAGCCTGGAGAATGGGTACCCCAGCGACTGGTGACCTGGTTACCGGGAGGCCCAGCTTGGGAGTCACAGCCGGTTCTGGCCAGTGGGAGGACAATGGACCGTGGAGAGAGGTCCCCAGTGACCTGACCAGCCGGTTCCAGCCAGAGGGGAAACAAAGGATGGATGAGAGGAGAGGTTGAGAGAAGAGGAGGCCCAGGTGGCCTGTTTACCTGGGACAGAAGACAAAGGACAGAGGTGGGACTTGGGGGACGGTGATATCGGATGCCCAGCTGGAAGGAGGGGGTTCTGGGCTCGGAGGAGAGAGCAGCCAGAGCCCACCTGGAGACCGGAGAGACCTAGATGTACTGTGCTGAAGGATGCTAGGCCTGAGGCCCTGAGAGTTTCCTATGCTGTGTTCAGATGCTCAATAAACCTTTCTGTTTTATGCTGGCTAAGAGTCACTCCGGTCTAGAGATCAGGGTTGCATTATTCCCTCTGGGTGTGGAGGCCCCGAGGTCCAGAGCGAATGGACTCCCTGAGGGGGCCCACGGCAAGAGACAGGCGAGCTGAGGGCTCAGAGAGGTGCAGTTCCAGGAGGCAGAGGGGCCTATGGCTTAACCCCCGAGGGAGAGTGGACCCCTGAGAAAGGCTGTCACACTGAAGGGGGTTCCTCCCAGGGACCGTACAGAGCCGAGAGAGAGCACGAGTCCTTTGAGTCTGTGACAAGAGGCCAATATGGCTGTATCAGGTGCTCTCTAGAGACTTGAAAATCATAAAGTGGAATCATGGACAAATTGCTAAGGATGAGTAGAAAAGAACAACCCAAGTATGTAGGGAGAAAACCAGGAAGGCTAAGACACAAAATAAGTCACACCTAGCAAGGGACATACAAGGCAATAAGAAGAGGTTCTATAAACCCACTAGGAGCAAAGTAAGATGAAGGAAAGTGCAGGTCTGCTATTTAAGAGGGAAGGAGAGCTAATAATAGACAACACCAAAAAGACTGAGGATTTTGATGCTTATTTTACTTCGGTCTTCACTAAAAGTGTTGATTGTGACGAGATGCTTATCAAGAAGGGGGAAGGAACACAAGCCAGAATAGGGAAAACAGATTAAAGAATATTTAAATAAGTTAGATGTATTCAAGTTGTCAAGGACGGATGCCATTCACCCTAGGGTACTTAATAAACTATCTGAAGCAATCTTTGTACCAGTAGCAATTATCTTCCAGAACTCATGGAGGGTATGTGGGGTCCCAGAGGACTACAGAAGGGAAAACATGGTACCTCTCTTTAAAAAAAGGGAACAAAGGGAATTACAGACAGTCAGCCTAACTTCAATACCTGGAAAGTTACTCAAACAGACCATTAAACAATCCATGTGTAAGCGCCTAGAGTAGAACAGCATGATGAGTAGTAGACAAAATGGATTTGTCAAGAACTAATCATGCCAAATCAACTTAATTTCTTTTTTTGTCAGGCTATTGGCCAGCGTGTGAGGTGAAGCAGTAGATGTGCTATATCTTGATTTTAGTAAAGCTTTTGACACAGTCCCACATGACATTTCATAGAATCATAGAAGATTAGGGTTGAAAGAGACCTCAGGAGGTCGAGTCCAACCCCCTGCTCAAAGCAGGACCCCACCTAAATCATCCCAGCCAGGGCTTTGTCAAGCCAGGCCTTAAAAACCTCTAAGGATGGAGATTTCACCACCTCCCTGGGCAACCCATTCCAGTGCTTCACCCACTGCAACTTGAGACCATTGCTCCTTGTTCTGTCATCTGCCACCACTCAGAACAGCCGAGCTCCATCCTCTTTGGAACCCCCCTTCAGGTAGTTGAAAGCTGCTATCAAATCCCCCCTCACTCTTCTGCAGACTAAACAAGTCCAGTTCCCTCAGCCTCTCCTCATAAGTCATGTGCCCCAACCCCCTAAGCATTTTCGTTGCCCTCTGCTGGACTCTTTCCAATTTGTCCACATCCTTTCTGGAGTGTAGACGTAATATTCCAGATGTGGCCTCACCAGTCCCAAATAGAGGGGAATAATCACATCCCTTGATCTGCTGGCAATGTTCCTACTAATGCAGCCCACTATGCTGTTAGCCTTCTTGGCAACAAGGGCACACTGCTGACTCATATCTAGCTTCTCATCCACTGTAATCCCCAGGTCCTTTTCTGCAGAACTGCTGCTTAGCCAGTCGGTCCCCAGCCTGTAGAGGTGCATGGGATTCTTCCATCCTATGTGCAGGACTCTGCGCTTGTCTTTGTTGAACCTCATCAGATTTCTTTTGGACGAATCCTCCAATTTGTCAAGGTCACTCTGGACCCTATCCCTACCCTCCGGCATATCTACCTCTTCCCCCAGCTTAGTGTCATCTGCAAACTCGCTGAGGGTGCAATCCATCCCATCATCCAGATCATTAATAAAGATGTTGAACCGGCCCCAGGACTGTCCCTGGGACACTCCACTTGATACTGGCTGCCAACTAGACATCAAACCGTTGATCACTACCTGTTGAGCCTGACAATCTAGCCAGCTTTCTATCCATCTTATAATCCATTCATCCAATCCATACTTTTTTAACTTGCTGGCAAGAATACTGTGGGAGGCCGTATCAAAAGCTTTGCTAAAGTCATGATATATCACGTCAACTGCTTTCCCCATATCCACAGAGCCAGTTATCTCAGCATAGAAGGCAATCAGGTTGGTCAGGCATGACTTGCCCTTGGTGAATTCATGTCGAATGTTCCTGATCACCTTCCTCTCCTCCAAGTGCTTCAAAATGGTTTCCTTGAGGACTTGCTCCATGATTTTTCCAGTGACTGAGGTGAGGCTGACTGGTCTGTAGTTCCCCGGATTCTCCTTCTTCCCTTTTTTAAAGATGGGCACTATGTTTGCCTTTTTCCAGTTATCCAGGACCTCCCCTGATCACCACGAGTTTTGCATAAGCAAATGAGAGGAATGTGGTCTAGATGAAATACTAAAGGGTGGGTGCAACACTGGTTAAAAAAACCCTACTCAAAAAGTAGTTATGAATGTTCACAGTCAAACTGGGAGGGTGTATTTAATGGTATCCTCCAGTGGTCTGTCCTGGGTCCGTTACTATTCAATATTTTCATTAATGAGGTAGATAATGGAGTGGAGAGTATGCTTATAAAATCTGCAGAGGACACCAAGCTGAGAGGGGTTGCAAGCACTTTGCAGGACAGGATTAACATTCAAAATCACCTTGATCAATTGGAGAACTTTTCTGAGATCAACAAAATAATATTCAGTAAAGACAAGTGCAAAGTACAACACCAAGGAAGAAAAAATCAAATGCCCAAATACATAATGGACAATGACTGGCTAGGTGGTAATACTGCAGAAATGGATCTGGGGTTACAGGAGATCACAAACTGAATATGAGCCAATGACAGGATGTTCTTTTGAAAAAGGTTAATCTCATTCTGGGGTGTGTTAACAGGAGTGTCATATGTAAGACCCAGGAGATCATTGTTCCATTCTACTGGGCACGGGTGAGACCCCAACTGGAATGCCGTGTCTAGTTGTGGGGCCCACACTTTAAAAAATACATAACAAATTGGAGAGAGACCAGAGGAGAGCAACCAAAATGATAAAAGGTTTAGAAAACCTGACCTATGAGGAAAGGGGGGAAAAACGGGGCATGTTTAGGCTTGAGAAAAGAAGACTGAGGGGGACCCGATAACAGTCTTCAAATATGTGACGGGCTGTTATAAAGAGGGTGGGGATCCATGGTTCTCCATGGAGACTGAAGGTAGGACATGAAGCAATGGGCTTTATCCACAGCTAGGGAGAGTTAGGTTATTATTATTAGGAAATACTAATTATTAGGAAATACTTTCTAACTATAAGGATAGTTAAGATCTGGAATAGTTTCAGCATTAACTGCTCTTTTGATACCCTTCCACCTCCACCCTCATTCCTGGGCACCCACAATTTAAGCACACACTAAACATTCCAGGAAGCACCCACCAGTCTTATGGGGTCCCTACTGGGCCAAAGTCTTTCTAACACTTCCGCAAAGGTTGGGGCCCCCCTTGGACAGAAGATCCTGTCAGATTACTGGATCAGAATCCATGTCAGTTTAAACGCATCCTTTTATACCAAAAGCCCGTTCTCTGATTGTGACTCGCCTTAATCACCCCCTCCCCTGATGTTTGTAGTTCCGGGAGGAGGTCTGGTACCCCTCCCCCAGGGAGTAGGACACAAACACCGAAGCCATTCCTAGGTTTAACGCATTGGTCCCCAAAGATCCTGCAGGGGGTTGCAGTAGCTGTCACACCCAGTTCTTCTCCCTCAGCTGCTTGTCTGCTGCCAAGGAATGAATGTGGTGGCTGTGGTGGCCAAAGTGACCCACCAACAGGATCATGCCACCTCTCCCCATCCAGTGCTGGGAAGGGCCATCATGTCACCCCACTAGGACACCCCCGATTGTTACTCTGACCTTGGGGGATTTATTGTTTGTGCACTTGGGTTTTCCCAAAAGCTGTTGCTTCCTTTTGCAGGAAATACCTGTTGGCAAATATGCCAGGAGTAGCAGATATGGGAACTCAAATCAGCTGAGATCATGGGGATAGGCTGCACACCCCACATTCACAAGAGTGTACGGCTTTCAGTGTCCAGAGGGCAATAGCCCTTGTGGCTCTCTGTCAGGGAAACCCACCATCAGGGAGATATCTCACTGTACCCACTGTGCTAGGGATCCTTTTGGTACAAATGTACCTGCATCTCTAGGCACCCAGGTTATAATCAATGGGAACTTCACCAGATGGTAAAAGGCATAACTCCATTAAATTCTATAGATCAAGAGGCACTGTTACCAGCAAGGAATTTATCCCATAGGTAGGGTATGATTTTCTTCATTGTGTGTCATGGCATGTCTGCCTTAGGAGACTGCGTACAGAGAGAGAGAGAGAGAGTGTGGGTGTGTGGTGGAGGACAGACTGACAACTTTGTGCACACATTTTAGACTGCTAGACACACTTCTGGGCAACACTCGCTTGTCATTATATGACTAAACTCCTCATTGAGTTTGACATATGAGAGGCACTGGTAAAGCCCAGGGACCGAGTGGATTTGGAATTTTTATACAATATCATCTGATAGACTGATGCTTGGTCCAAATGACAGGAGCTGCAGAGAAGAAGGTTCTCATGCTAACAATGATGCCATTGTAAGGAAAGGCAGAGATAAGGGAGCTTCCAAGCTTTCACTGAGAAAGGAATTTGGAACCACATCAACTATGTAACTGAACCGTTGCTGCCGACCTTCACAGTTTTCATACAGTCATAGTTGTTAAGTCCACCAGAGACCATTGTGGGCGTCTAGTCTGATCTGCTGTGGAACACAGGACAGGCCAAAGAACCTCAGCCAATCATTTTTGCCTCAAGCCCATAACTTCCATTTGAGCGAGAGCCTCTCTTTTAGAAAGAGATCCCGTCCTGACTGAAAGCCGGCAAGTGATGGAGAATCCAGAACATCCCGAGGTAAATTGTTCCCGTGGTCAATTATCTTCACTATTATAAAATGCACCATATTTCTACTCTGAACAGTACAAGTGCTCCCACTTTTAAGCCCGAAATCAGCAGTTATTCTAAAGGACAGAACCCTGTGCCCCCATGGACCCCAATGAAGACACAATGGGGTGCCACACGGGTGCCAGGGTCTGTCTGTCTGCACAATACTGGGATATTGGGGTTTTACTTAGCACAGCAAAGAAATGGACTGGAAACCCTATTCCAGTGAGCAAACTGCTGGGGGTGTTACCCAACTAACTTCTGTTTCCTGCATTTGCAAAAGAAATACCATAGCATTTGGGAAGCAAACCGGCAACTGCCATAACGTTACGGTGCTGTGTAGGTGAGGGTGAGAGACCCACTCTGAATAGCCTCTGTCCTCAGCTCTTTCAGGTCGTAGTACTTTGCTCTAATAGCAGAATGTATATTACATTTTACGTACTCGGACATTGTCTAATTAACCCTCCCAACACTCCTGAGACCCGGGTCTAGAGAAATATTATAATCTCCATTTCAGGGAGTTCCAGGCACAGAAATGCCATTTATCTTTGTCTCCTCTAACGAAAGCATACCCCGAGAAAGGAAAGGCGCTTTAGTTCTCTGTAAGGTAAATCACAGACTGTCCAACACAAGAGGACACAACACACATGTGTAAAGTCATTATGGGTGTGTACTATTCTGAGATATCTGTATTGTGTGTATGATGGACAATGGGTATTTGAAAACTCTGAAGAGCCATTTCTAGGGGAAAATTCATAGCAAAATTGCTTGTTATGAGTGATTTGCATCACAGCAGCCCCCATTCGGTGCCGGTATCAGAGTCCCATTGCGCCAAGCACTGTCCTCAGGAATGAAGCCTGGAGTTGGCTGGTAGCCACCATTGATGAGGGCAGTCTTTAAGGCAGCCTGTACTGGGATGGCCCCACGGTCCTCTTCAAACCAATCTGTCTTAAAAGCATTTCATGCAAACTAGGGGTGTCTCATTAGCTGAAGGCTTCAGGAGGACACACAAAACTCTATGGAAACAAGTTTCCTGAAATCTGAGGCTTCGATCTCTGTGCTCCGGATCCCCCAAACTCTGGAAACAGAGTTCAAGGCCTGCAGGGGCAGCTCCTTCCACGGAAGAGAGCTAGGGAGTTCTGGAGGAACCTGCTGCATGGCATGGTTGTGGGGACCGTATGAGCAGTGAGGATTGTGTTGGAATCAATACTGGCTGGCCCTGGAGGGAGGGGCTGGATTCCAGGATCTGGGGAGTGGGGACACAGGAATGAGGTGCTGGCTGGCTATGAAGGAGGCAGCTTCCCTCCAGATTTGGGGGACTGGGCATACAGGGAAGATATGCCAGTGAGGTCTGGAGAAAGAGCTGCGTGAGGGACCTGGACAGCCAGGAGGGATAAATGCTGGTCAGTTTCCCAAGGGCAGGTTGTGCTATGGAGATGGAGGAGCCTGTGCTCCGTGGTCGGAGGATTTCACTGCAGTGCAGACACGCTGGTAACACAGGGCAAACCAAGAAGAACCCCGCACATTTCAGTTAAGCAGGAGTGTTGGGATAAGCAGGGTGCAATGATCAGGTTTGTGCCGGAGAGCTGCAAGGAGAAAGCAGGGAGACATCTGACAGATACAAAAGCAACATCTTGTTACAGATGCACCCTCAAGAAGGAGACTGCAAATGTTTGCAGGCCCCTGGGCTGAGCAGTGCTAAACCTTGGGGTTCCAACAGAGCTGCAGTGGGACTCTCAGAGCAACCACTATTCAATAGAGTGCCCGGAGATAAAGACTAGGAGCTGAATTCTTCACCGCCATGCACCTCAGTCTTCTTATTCATAGGACACTAGCACCTACAGACACCAACCAAGGTCTATTATGCTAAGCGCTGTACGCAGACACAACAAGAGAGTCCTTGCCTTTATGAGTGTTCAATCTAAACAGGCAATACGGAGGAAGAGTGGGAGAAAGTAAGGATCGCTATTTACAGGTGGGGAACTGAGCCTCAGACAGATAAAGTGACTTGCTGGAAGTCACACATGGAGTTGACAGGGTTTGCAAAATAATGGCCAAATTCAGTCATCAGAATCCAAACTGTGACCAAGTACAACTCTGCATCAAGCTGTACCCCAGGGGGCACATGCAAGAGGCACTGCCTAGGCTGAGAGGGAAATTTTAGGTGGACAAAATATGATTTTGTGATTATGGTTTTACAATAATTATAATAAGTAAATTAAATGTTATCACGACACAAGGATCAGATGAGCTAGTAGGGGAGTGTTATAAGACACTTCAAGAACTTCTAGCAACTGACTGATAGAGAAGTAAGTGGTACGAGCGCACTGCCGCCCAACCCCACGTGACGCAGCACCAGCTTTAATTCACACACCGCACAGGGAGCGATGGAATTGTCAGTTACAAACCCCGACCGTCCTGCCTGGATTACCAAACCATAGCTAAACGGTCAGCCAGAATGTGCAGGAAATGACCTGAAGAAAGAATCCTGAGACTTCCTGTTCTTATCCCGCAGCAGAATCCTGATGAAGGGGACTTCTCAGCCAGGAATACCGTCCACACTGTTGACAGTATTTTATGTAGGAGGGAAAGTATTGTGAGAGCCCCACACAGAGGACACAGAGAACGTGCTCGAATCACACAGAAGAGATCTGATAGTTTGATTGTGTTTGACAGAATTGCAGGACCAGTGGATGAAGAGGAAGTGGCAGATAGGATATAACTGGCTTTTAGTAACACATTTGAGACAGTCTCTCATGAAATCAGACTCTCAAAATTAATTCAACTTTTCTTGGGTAGGGACACAGCCACGTGCACTGAAAATTGGCCAACTGTAAATACAGGATAATGAAAAAAGGATAGCAGCCTACAAAGGACTTAACCCCGTGAGAGGGGGATACATTTGGAAAGGGGGTTAGGGGTATGACTAGGAGCAATGGGATAACATTAAGAAGGGACGGGTTAGACTGACTCACAGGAAGACTTCATAATAGAAGGTTTCAGAGTAGCAGCCGTGTTAGTCTGTATTTGCAAAAAGAAAAGGAGTATTTGTGGCACCTTAGAGACTAACCAATTTATTTGATTGGTTAGTCTCTAAGGTGCCACAAGTATTCCTTTTCTTTTCATGATAGAAAAACCTCTCAGGCTTTGGAACAGGGTCCTCCTATTGGACACGGGGGAGCCCCATTGCTAGGGATACAAAAGAGCAGGTTGGCCTGTCAGGAGCAGTCCGATGTGTGGTTATCCATTGTTAATGCACTGTACAGTCCCCTTGGATTTAGTGGTGGCACCATCAAAACCAATGACCTGGGCCTACTGACTGGCTCTAAGGGAATGCTTGTTGTGTGATTTCTGGACAGAGCTGTTGGGTAAAGCTCTGGTTGTCTGGACTTTAGGGGACAGGTCTTCTATTCATGTAAATCAGCGTAGATCCATGAAAGCCGATGGAGCTGTGGCAACTATACCAGACGAGGATCTGGCCCAACAGAATTAAGACACGTAGCTCAGCCCTTACCAATACAGGGGGCCCTGGATACCCTCTACCCACTACCATGGGTTGTTTTGCAATTGGTGCACACGATTTCAGCAATTTATTTGAAAAAATCCTCCTTTTCCTCTTACTGACCTCCCCTTTGTGCCTGCTCCAGCAGGGTGGCCAATAGAAACGTCCTGCAGATGGATGGGGAAAAGTCACCTGTTCAGGGAGGACGGAAGCAGGCAGCCAATGAGGCACTAGCCCATACAGAGAAGGCAGCGTATAAAAGGGCTTCCCCCAGGGGTGATTGGGCTGCCCACCCAGCTCTCACTGAATCCCACAGGGCACAGGATGGAGACCTGCCTGAAAGTCCTGCTGATTGTCGGGGTGGTCACAGCAGCCCCCGCGCCATCATCATCCCCTCTGCCAACCCACGAGGATGCGGTTTTAGCTGCCGTTCAGCTCTACAACCAAGAGCCAGATATAACACTGGCCTATCGGCTCCTGGAAGCTGAGCCGCAGCCAGACTGGGTGAGTGACCTGGGGAATCGCTTTGTGGCCTGTGTATATTCGATGCCGCTTGAGCTCATAGAGCAGGTCAAGGGGAAATCGCTGGCCTCTGATGCTAGACTCCTGTACCTACAGTCTGGTATTTGCACCCTTACTGTTATTATCCAGGGCTGATTTCTGGTGGTGCCGGCTATGGGCTAGGTACCCTCCAGGCACTCATGAAAGACAGTTTCTGCTCACAATTCAAGTAGGCAGTGGTTAGGGGAAGGGGAAGGACAGAGAATTTATAAACCAGCCAACTTGAGTCACTGAAAGCAGCATGGCCAAAATTGGTTATAAAGAGGGTGTGAAATATGTGCAGGGACGGGTAGCAGCCAGACAGCTATTTCCCTGTATTACCACACAGCAGCTTCCTGATGCCACTGCAGAGGAAGGGCCTGAGAGCAGCAGTTCATTCAGATACAGCAGGCAGAGCCTGTTTTCCATTTGAATTATACTCTGAGCAATTCGGGGCAGGGACCGTCTTACTCTGTGTTTGTACAGCGCCTGGCACAAAGGCGGTGGCCAGCCATAAGGGTTCAAAGAGAATGAGTCCGCCCTGAAAAAATCATGCAATGGACTCACTAAATTCTTCAGTGTTCTTAAAGTAATACACTTGTTTTGTTTTGTTTTTTTTGTCTGGGTTCTGAGCCTTTACAAATAAATACTGATTATTGGTGATTAAAGGCATGGAGTTCGGAAGGTTTAAAAAGGTTTAAGAGGAAAAATTATTTGAATTAAATGCCTTCCTGGGTCTCCTTATGCAGAGAATTCAAATTTAGTAATATGTAGAAGACAGATTTAATGTAAAGACATTTGATAATCCCTTATTGTCATTATTTATTAAGTGGCAACAAAGCGCTGGGCACTATTCTTCCTGGAGGGACCGAATTGATATATTATTTATATCCCAGCAGCATCTACAGGTTCCAGCCAAGACCATGGCCCCATTGTGCTAGGTGCTGTACAAATACATACTGTCAGCCCTGGCGGATTAGGCTCATGCAGAAGGGCAGTCCAACACCCGGGCGGTGGTGGGAGGGGATAAAGGGAACAGATGGACTCCTGCCACTCTGGGGCTGACAGCCAGAGGCCCCGCCTCCCCGGGACAGTCACGGCCTGAATGCCGCTGCCCCGAGTCAGTCACTGCCAGAATCCTGCCACCCAGGCTCTCCCTCCCATCCCCCCAATCCCTCACCAGGAGACAGCCCAGGCTTGGGTTCTTTTCCCCATCCCGCAATCACTCACCTGGAGGCAATGGCAGGGCTCCCGTTGTCAGCACTGGGCAGTGGGGACCTGGCTGTCAGCCCTGGGGTAACAGCAGCAGTGCAGAAGTAAGAGTGGCAACGGGACACTAAGTGTGCTGTGAAAAGTGATATTTCACATTGCCACCCCACCCTTATTCTGTGCTGCTGCTGGTGGGGCGCTGCCTACAGAGCTGGACGCCCACCCCGCAGCCGCTGCTCTCTGATCCCCTGGGAAGCAGTCTATGTATTTGAGTGGCAGGAGAGCGGGGAGGGATAAATGACTATAGATACAAAGAAGAGGGGTGTGATCAAATAAGTTTGAGAACCACTGGACTAAAACAAGTCAATACTTATATTCTGCTTAGACTGGAATCTTTTCGCAGGGCCTCATCTGTGTATGTGTTTGAACAGCTCCTAGCACAATGCGGATCTGATGCCAGTCTAGGCCTCTGGGTGATACTGTAATAGAATAGAAAATAATTACAAGGCCAAAGTGGAGCCTGGTGCCTTGTTGCTCACAGTGAATGATTATTTTGTTCTTTCATTGAATTTCTTCTTAGGACGTGTCTTCAAAAACTATCCAACCGCTGACATTCACTGTTCAAGAGACAGTGTGCCCGGTAAAAGAGAAACGCGACATCAGCCAGTGTGAATTCAAAGAAGATGGGGTAAGGATCACTTGCTGCATGGAGACACCTCCCTCTGCACCTTAAGTTGACCAATAGCATCTGTCAGGTCCCGAAGCCTCACAGAAAACGTGTGTTTCCAGCAGAGACATAAAGGAAGGAATGGGGCCATGGGACAGTGCCTTTTCCACAGTAGCCTCCTTATCAATCCTTACATCAATGTCACAAACAACATCCATCCATTCATCCATCCACTAATTATAGGACTGGATGGTTTTTAATCTCTAGTTTGCTGTTGTCAGCTGGGGCACCGTTCTACCGGGGAACCCTCACTGAAGTCAAAAGGAGAAGGGGATGCAGCTCGTGTAAAATATTATTCATGGTGCACTGACGTTCCTAATGAGATCAGGGCCGCATGGTGCCAAGTGTTGCATAAACTCAGACAGTCCCTGCTCCGCCCCAAAGAGTTCACAATCTAAATAGACCAGACAGAGACAGGCTGGCCGAGAGGGAGTGCTCTTATCCCCGTCTCACTGGTGGGTGATGTGACTCACTCAGGGTGACACACCAGGACAGTGGCAGAGTGGGGAACTCCACCCAGGTCTCCTAAATGGCAGCCCAGTGCTTTAACTGCACGTCCACTCTTCCAGTTCTATAGGTATGCTCTGCCCTAACAGAAATCCTGCTTCACTTGGCTCAACTGAGTACAGATTTTGGTTCATTCTCTCCTTGTCTATGTCTACATTTACCCATATGCTGTTCTCTGTGGGCCCCTCTCACTCATCTGGAGTACACAAGGAATCGCAAAGTGACTGCTCGCAAAGTAAGGAACTATTGAACATGAGCAAAGGTTACTTAGATTGAAAGTTCCTCAGGGCAGGGATCATCTTTCTGGTCTGTGTTTGTACAGTTCCTCTCGCAATGGGGTCCTGATCCAGGGTGATGTCCAAACCAGGCCGAAGACTGAGCCTCCCAACGTCCTCTTTAACTTGTGACCAAACCACCCTGGGAAGCAGGTCTCCACATGCAAGAGGCCTGAGCGTTAGCGCTCCCTGACAGGCAGATGCTGAGGTCTCTTTTCTCTCCCTTACAGCTGGTCAAAGACTGCTCTGGATTCTTCTCCACTGAACAGGACCCCGCTTCCGTCATCATCAAATGCGAGGAGGCATCTGAGGAGGTGAGTGGCCTGGAGGACCTCCTCTCTGCTCACGGCTGGGCTGAGGCAGGGATAAGGGTTTCCCTCGCTGAGATCCTGGCCAGGTATTTCACACTGCACAAGTGTTCCCAGAACAAGTGTCCAGCTGCACCTGCTGGCAGTGAGCTGGCAAAGGCCTCCTGCCCCACAGGCCTAGAGATGGAGCCCTACAGCCGCCAGCAGAACCGCAGGGAGCAAATTCTAATCTCACTGGGATACATAAGAAACCTAAAGCTCCAGATGGTGCCTGGCAGCGGGGCAAGGGCAGGGGGCTCTGGGGAGGATCCTCACCACCTGCCTTTGTCTGGCAGTGACATTTACATACGTTGTATGATGCAGACACTGAATGGCCCCTGGTCCCACACACCAGACAAAAGGCCCCAGGCATGGCCCTTTCTTCTTGCTCTACAGCAGGGACCTACCCAAAGTGGGCGTAAGGGTTACAGACAGTAAAGGGTGAGGGGATAAGGGCTGAGTCTATAATCCTGTGCCTTCAATGGCACGGCCCTAGCACACTGTCCCCGCAGCAGGCAAGCTCCTGCCCCTCCCTCAGAGCCACAAGCGATGTCACCCCCTGTCCAGAGTCCAACGGGAACACTCCTGAAGGCTACTCCTCTCCCCCACTAGCCACCTAGGCCCACAGTGACACTGGTCGGATGCTCTCTTTTGTTCTGGAGAGGCCATGTGCTCCAGGGGAGAGGGCACTGGACTGGGACTCAGGAGACCTGGGCTCTACTTCCTGCTCTGCTACTGACCAGCTGTGTGACCTCAGGCATGTCACACTCTCACCCCTCACCCTTTCCCCCTCTGTCTATCTGGACTGTAATCCCCTTGGGGCAGAGACTGTCGCCCACTGTGCGTGTGTTACAGCAACTACCGCAGCCCTCCTCAAAGTTGGGGCCTCTAGTCATTGCTAATAAGAAATGAAACACAAGAGGGAACAAAGTAACATTCCCTGAGCTGCAGGAGCCAGTTTCAGTCTGCGTGGAGATGCTAACCCTGACTTCTTTTCTCTCTAGCCTAATATCGTCACACGGGGCCGCTGGAGTAGATTCAGGAAAAGAGCTGGCAGGTTTCTTCGCAGACATAAAGGGAAAATCATTCGTGCCGGTATAGGTATCGCCCTTGGATAAGAAGATCCAGAAAGAGAGGAGATGAAAGCGAGCCGATGCTGCCAGACCCAGATGTGGCTCCATTTCCCCTCCACTGGAAGCATCATCGGAAGCCAGGCTCATAACAATCTCAACAGCTTCAGAGTGTCTGCTTCTATCCGCCGCTTAGCAGCCATTGCAGGGCTGCTCACCAGGGCTCCTGTGCGTAATAAATTGCCATTCTGCAAACCTAAACTGTTGTCCTCTGGTTCATGTCCCTAATCTCCTCCCACAATATGGAAGCAGAGTGAGTCACCTGACTTTGCTACTGGCCAATGAAAACCCCCCAACGAGGAGTCACACGCCATCCTCATTAAAGAGACCCAAACCCTGCCCTATTGCAACAGAGATCCAGACACTAAGGCCCAGCTTGTTAAAAGTGACGAGCAACTATGGGTGCCCAACACAGGATGTCCTCAAAGGGGCCTGGTTTTCAGAAAGTGCTGAGCAGCTGCCCTCCGAAAATGTGGCCCCTTCAAAGTCTCTCTAAGGTTTGAGACACCGAAAATCAATTGTCACTTTGGAAAATTTAGCACTCAGGGCATGCAATGCTTTAGCCTCCCTGATTTACTGCAGGTTCCATCTAGAAAGTGGGTAACGCCCTTTGCCCTCTTGGTTCTCTGAGACAGGTAGCCCATAACACCCAAAGAAATCACTCCCTGACGGTTTAGTACACTCCAGGAAGGAGGGCCTGACAATGTCCTGTGTTAAAGGGTTGATGGTGCTCAGGTCCCTTTGCAGCCCCTCTGCCATGGGGTGAATTTTCCCCGAAAGAACAAGATGGGGCTGCCCCAAGGTTTCTCCCAACCAGACACACCCATAGAGTTCAGGCTCCTTGCACAGCTTTCAGCGAGGTGTTGATCATGAAAGAGGACCCCACAGCTCCCTTCCCACCTTCCTGTGCACAAACCCACAGGGACAAAATCCCAAAGCCGGGTCATTAAAGGTACAGATTCCATCAGACTGAAAGCCCACGAGCTCTTTGGCCTGACAACAAACTTGATTCTGCCACCCTTATGCTCCAGCCTTAAAAATCTATCTATTTGGAGTCAAGAATGACATGAAGCCTCCTGAGAGGCCAATACGGCTGCATCAGGCACTCTTTAGTGACCTGAACATTATCAAGTGGAAACAGGGACAAATTGCTACAGATGAGTAGAAAAGAACAAGCCAAGAATGTAGGGAAAAACCCAGGAATGCTAAGATATATAATAAGTTACACCTAGCAAGGGACATACCAGGCACTAAGAAGAGGTTCTATAAATACATTAGGAGCAAGGGTAAGACAAAGGAAAGTGTAGGTCTGCTACATAAGAGGGAAGGAGAGCTAATAACAGACGACATCAAGAAGGCTGAGGAGGTTGATGCCTATTTTACTTCAGTCTTCACTAAAAGAGTTGATTGTGACCAGGTGCTTCACAAGAAGGGGAAAGGAACACAAGCCAGAATAGGGAAAAACAGATAAAATATTTAAATAAGTTAGATGTATTCAAGTTGGCAAGGCTGTACGCCATTCACCCTAGGATACTTAAGGAAGTAGCTGAAGCAATCTTTGAACCCGTAGTGATTATCTTCTGGAACTCATGGAGGATGGGTGTGGTCCCAGAGGACTACAGAAGGGAAAACATTTCTCTTTAAACTTAAACACTTTTAACATTAAACTTTCTCTTTAAGAAAGGGAAGAAAGAGGACCTGAGGAATTACAGATAGTCAGCCTAACTTCGATACCTGGAAAGTTACTCAAAGAGACCATTAAACAATCCATGTGTAAGAGCCTAGAATAGAACAGAATGATGAGTAGTAGATGAAGGGTGAAGCAATAGATGTCCTATTTCTTGATTTTAGTAAAGCTTTTGACACAGTCCCACACAAGCAAATGAGAGAAAAGTGGTGAAGATGAAATACTAAGAGGTGGGTTCTACAATGGTTGAAAAAACATTCTCAAACAGTAGTTATGAATGTTCACGGTCAAACTGGGAGGGTGTATTTAATGGGGCCTCCAGTGGTCTGTCCTGCGGCCGTTACTATTCAATATTTTCATTAATGAGGTGGATAACTGAGTGGAGAGTACGCTTATGAAATTTGCAGAGGATATCAAGCTGAGCGGGGTTACGAGCACTTTGCAGGACAGGATTAAAATTCAAAATCACCTTGATCAATTGGAGAACTTTTTTGAGATCAACAAAATAATACTCAATAAAGACAAGTCCAAGTGCAACACCAAGGAAGAATAAATCAACTGCACAAATACGTAATGGGGAATGACTGACTAGGTGGCAATACTGCAGAAATTAATCTGAGGGCTACAGTAGATCAGAAACTGAGTATGAGCCAATGACGGGATGCTATTTCGAAAAAGCTTAACATCATTCTGGGGTGTCTTAAGAGATATGTCATATGTAAGACCCAGGAGATCATTGTTCCATTCTACTGGGCACGGGTGAGACCCCAGCTGGAGTGCCGTGTCTAGTTGTGGGGGCCACACTTTAAAAAATACATAACAAATTGGAGAGAGACCAGAGGAGAGCAACCAAAATGATAAAAGGTTTAGAAAACCTGACCTATGAAGAAAGGGGGGAAAATGCGATTAGGGTTATTTCTTTTATTTCTTATTGGCTTGTGGACTCCTCTGTGCTAACCCCAGATGCTTTTGTATGCTTGTAACCTTTAAGCTGAACTCCAAGAAAGTTATTTTGGGTGCTTAATTTTTGGAATTGCTCTTTTAAAATCTAGCAAAAGCCTAAGTTCCAGATGTATGTCTTTCTTTTTGATTTTAATAAAATTTACCTTTTTAAAGAACAGGATTGGATTTTTGGTGTCCCAAGAGGTTTATGCATATGCTGTTTAATTAGCTGGTGGCAACAGCTAATTTCCTTTGTTTTCTTTCTCAGCTCTTCCCTGGAGGGGTATGTGTGAAAGGGCTTCAGGGTACCCCAGAGGAAGGAATTCCCAAGTGCACCTTCCTGGGTTTCAAAAAAGGGGTTTTCCATTTGGGTGGTGGCAGTGTTTCCCAAGCCAACGTCAGAGAAAAGCTGTAACCTTGGGAATCATACAATCATAGAATAACAGGGCTGGAAGGGACCTCAGGAGGTATCTAGACCCTCCCCCGCTCAAAGCAGGACCAATCCCCAACTAAATCATTCCAACCTGGGCTTTGTCAAGCCTGACCTTAAAAACTTCAAAGGAAGGAGATTCCACTTTTACCTGGGAGTTTAATACAAGCCTGGAGTGGTAAGTATTAATTTTTAAAAATCCTTGCGGGCCCCCACCTTCTGCACTCGAAGTGCCAGAGTGGGGAATCAGCCTTGACAGAACCACATTAAATATGTAACTGAAGCATTGCTGCCGACCTTCATAGTTTTCATACAGTCATAGTTGTTAAGGCTGCCAGGGACAATTGTGGTCATCTAGTCCGACCTGCTGCAGAAAATAGGACAGGTCAAAGAACCTCAGCCAATCATTTCTGCCTCAAGCCTGTAGCTTACATTTGAGCGAGAGCATCTCTTTTAGAAAGAGATCCCATCCTGACTGAAAGCCTGCAAGTGATGCAGAATCCAGAACATCCCGAGGTAAATTGTTCCCGTGGTCAATTACCGTCACTATTAAAAAAATGCACCATATTTCTACTCTGAACAGTACAAGTGCTCCAACTTTTAAGCCCCAAATCAGCAGTTATTCTAAAGAACAGAACCCTGTGCCCCCATGGACCCCAATGAAGACGCAATGGGGTGCCACACGGGTGCCAGGGTCTGTCTGTCTGCACAACACTGGGGAATTGGGGTTTTGCTTAGCACAGCAAAGAAATGGACGAGAAACCCTATTCCAGTGGGCAAACTGCTGGGGGTGTTACCCAACTAACTTCTGTTTCCTGCATTCACAAAGAAATACCATAGCATTTGGGAAGCAAACCTGCAACTGACATAACGTTACAGTGCTGTGTCGTTGGGAGCGGGTGACCCATTCTGAATAGCCTCTGTCCTCAGCTCTTTCAGGTCAAAGTACTTTGCTCTAATAACAGAATGTATATTACATTTTACTCAGATATTGTCTAATTAACCCTGTGACGGGTTCGATCACAGAAACCCACTTGGGAAGTGCCAAGTCTACTTCTACCCCTGCTTTCCCTGCCAGCCTGGGACCCCAGCACCCTGTCTTGCTGAGCCAGACATGCCAGCCTGCTCCAACACAGACCCAGGGTCTGAACCACGTGCCCCAAAGCTGCAGGCTTAAACTGAAAGCAGCTTAAGAAGTGTTCCTGTCTTTAATACTCAGTTGCCCAACTCCCAATGGGATCCAAACCCCAAATAAATCTGTTTTACCCTGTATAAAGCTTACACAGGATAAACTCATAAATTGTTCGCCCTCTATAACACTGATAGAGAGATATGCACAGCTGTTTGCCCCCCCCCCCAGCCCCGGGTATTAATACATACTCTGGATTAATTAATAAGTAAAAAGTGATTTTATTAAATACAGAAAGTAGGATTTAAGTGGTTCAAAGTACTAATTGGCAGAACAAAGTGAATTACCAAACAAAATTAAATAGAACATGCAAGTCTATGTCTAATACAGTAAGGAAACTGAACACAGACAAAAACCTCACCCTGAGAGAAATTCCAGTAAGCTTCCTTTTACAGACTAGTCTCCTTCTAGTCGGGGTCCAGCAATCACTCACAGCTCTTGTAGTTTCTGTCCTTTGTTCCAGTTTCTTTCAGGAGTCCTTGGGTTGGAGAGGCTGTCTCTTAAGCAAGCTGAAGACAAAATGGAGGGGTCTCCCACGGCTTTAAATAGACTTTTTCTTGTGGGTGGAGACCCCCTCCTCTCTCCAATGCAAAGTCCAGCTCCAAGATGGAGTTTTGGAGTCGCATATCCATGCATGACTCATTTTGGAGTCACATATCCATGCATAACTCAGTTTTTACAGGCAGAAGCCATTGCTTATCTGCTACCTTGAACGTCTTCATGTAGACTTCTTATGTGGATTGGAGCCTTCCAAGATCCATTGTCCCTTAAGTGCTTCTTGATTGGGCACTTAATTTGCACATTCCTTTCTCAAGAAGCTGACCAAATGCTTTACAAAGGCTACTTAAAAATCAAGCCAGTAAGCAGCCAATATTCATAACTTCGAATACAAAAATGACACATGCATACAAATAGGATTAATAGATTCAGTAGATCATAACCTTTACAGAGATGTGTTACATGGCACATGTAGCATGAAACATATTCTAGTTATGTCATATATACATTCATAAGCATATTTCCATAAAGCCTTATGGGGGGCACCGTCACAAACCCTCCCAACACTTCAGAGACCCAGGTCTAGAGAAATATTATAATCTCCATTTCAGGGAGTTCCAGGCACAGATATGCCATTTATCTTTGTCTCCTCTAATGAAAGCATAACCCAAGAAAGAAAAGGCACTTTAGTTCTCTGTAAGGTAAATCACAGACTGTCCAACACAAGAGGACACAACACAAATGTGTGAGTCACAACAGGTGTGTAGTGTTCTGAGATATCTGTATTGTGTGTGTGACGGACACAGGGTATTTGAAAACTCGAAAGAGCTGTTTCTAGGGAAAAATTCACAGCAAAATTACTTATTATCAGTGATTTGCATCACCGCAACCCCCATTCAGTGTCGGTATCAGAGTCCCATTGCGGCAAGCACTGTATCCAGGAATGAAGCCTGGAGTTGGCTGGTAGCCACCAATGATGAGGGCAGTCTTTAAGGCCCACCTGCACTGGGATGGCCCCATGGTCCCCTTTAAACCAACCTGTCTTAAAAGCATTTCATGCAAACTAGAGGTCTCTCATTAGCTGAAGGCTTCAGGAGGACACACAAAGCTCTATGAAAACAAGTGGGGATTCCTGAAATCTGAGGCTTCGATCTCTGTGCTCCGGATCCCGCAAACTCTGGAAACAGAGTTCAAGGCCTGCAGGGGCAGCTCCTTCGCTCTTCCACGGAAGAGAGCTAGGGAGTTCTGGAGGAACCTGCTGCATGGCATGGTTGTGGGGACCGTATAAGCAGTGAGGATTGTGTTGGAATCAATACTGGCTGGCCCTGGAGGGAGGGGCTGGATTCCAGGATCTGGGGAGTGGGGACACAGGAATGAGGTGCTGGCTGGCTATGAAGGAGGCAGCTTCCCTCCAGATTTGGGGGACTGGGCATACAGGGAAGATATGCCAGTGAGGTCTGGAGAAAGAGCTGCTTGAGGGACCTGGACAGCCAGGAGGGATAAATGCTGGTCAGTTTCCCAAGGGCAGGTTGTGCTATGGAGATGGAGGAGCCTGTGCTCCGTGGTCGGAGGATTTCACTGCAGTGCAGACACGCTGGTAACACAGGGCAAACCAAGAAGAACCCCGCACATTTCAGTTAAGCAGGAGTGTTGGGATAAGCAGGGTGCAGTGATCAGGTTTGTGCCGGAGAGCTGCAAGGAGGAAGCAGGGAGACATCTGACAGATACAAAAGCAACATCTTGTTACAGATGCACCCTCAAGAAGGAGACTGCAAATGTTTGCAGGCCCCTGGGCTGAGCAGTGCTAAACCTTGGGGTTCCAACAGAGCTGCAGTGGGACTCTCAGAGCAACCACTATTCAATAGAGTGCCCGGAGATAAAGACGAGGAGCTGAATTCTTCACCGCCATGCACCTCAGTCTTCTTATTCATAGGACACTAGCACCTACAGACACCAACCAAGGTCTATTATGCTAAGCGCTGTACGCACATGTAAGCAGCCAGGATGAGCTCCACCCTGACATCTGGTGGTGAGGTGTAGCAAGTTGTGGAAAAGAACTTCAGGGGCTGATCTCATTTGCATAGGCACACCCACCCTGCCTAGAATGAGTCCATAGCTGCCCAAATGGTCACTTTGGCTGCTGTGGGATCCCCAGTGTCTCTGTTACTGGGGCAGGAAGAATAAATTATTATTACTCTGATCATGGGAATCAAGGACAGTGGAACTGTACTTGGCGTTTTGTTATGACGGAGGGACTCGCCATCAACTAAGTAGCACTCGCTAGGCAAGGGACATGGGTTCCAAAACTCTGTGAATTGAGAGAGGCTGGGGGTAGGTATTAATGTGTGAGTGCATGGGCCCCCTGGTGAGGGTCTTGCATGCTAATTGCACTTTCTTCTCTTGCTACTGTGGAATATCAGAGCTAATTTTGATTCTATTAGGAGTCTAGTTACAGGCTACTGAGCTGAATTTGCTTTGGGCCAATGGTGTACCAGCACTAAGGCTCCCCTACTACAAGCTAAAATCACAAAAGAGCTGAACTGACTAAGAGCTGAAATCACTGAGTGTTGTGTTAAGTAGTGGGGAGCCTGAAGATGTATGGTGGAGCAGAGCAGTTTGTGGGATGGCTGGCAGAGCGGAGCCCCTTTGAGAGGTGGGGCCATCAGCTTTAGACCACGTAAGATGCCCCTTGACGCACCCCCCCGCCCATCTCCACCCAGGTTGGGAGGTAAAACTCTGTAGATAAACTTTTGAACTCTGGGGCTGCCCTGATCAGGGACAGAGACTTTTGGGTCACTGGACTTTTGGGACTTTGGGTGATTTTGGGTTGCTGGGCTCAAGAACCAAAGGGAAAGGACACGACCCAATTTGCTTGGGGTGGGTTTTTTTGCTCATGGGTTGTGTTATGAATCCTGTTGGTGGTGTTTCCCCAACATAATGCCACAGTGTTTCTCTCTGTTATTAAAAGGCTTTTTGCTACACTCAGACTATGTGCTTGCGAGAGGGGAAGTATTGCCTCTTAGAGGCGCCCAGCGGAGGTGGTATATATTTGTCCCAGGTCACTGGGTGGGGGCTCGAGCTGGTTTTGCATTGTGTTATCGGAATGGATCCCCTAGATACTGAACCCGGCCCTTGTTGCTGCCAACTCTGTCAGGCAGAAGGGTTACATACACATAGGACAGGAGAGTGTTCAATCTAAACAGTGTGTTTATGAGTGTTCAATCTAAACAGGCAATATGGAGGAAGAGTGGGAGAAAGTAAGGATCGCTATTCACAGATGGGGAACTGAGCCTCAGACGGATAAAGTGACTTGCTGGAAGTCACTCATGGAGTTGACAGAGTTTGCAAAATAATGACCAAGTCATCAAAATCCAAACTATGACCAAGTACAACTCTGCATCAAGCTGTACCCCGGGGGGCACATGCAAGAGGCACTGCCTAGGCTGAGAGGGAAATTTCAGCCGGACAAAATATGATTTTGTGATTATGGAGAAGTAAGTGGTACGAGCGCACTGCCACCCAACCCCACGTGACGCAGCACCAGCTTTAATTCACACACCGCACAGGGAAGGATGGAATTGTCAGTTACAAACCCCGACCGTCCTGCCTGGATTACCAAACCATAGCTAAACGGTCAGCCAGAATGTGCAGGAAATGACCTGAAGAAAGAATCCTGAGACTTCCTGGTCTTATCCTGCAGCAGAATCCTGATGAAGGGGACTTCACAGCTAGGAATACCGTCCACACTATTTACTGTATTTTATGTAGGAGGGAAAGTATTGGGAAAG
The DNA here is from genome assembly GCF_965140295.1 of Lepidochelys olivacea. Lineage (NCBI taxonomy): Eukaryota > Metazoa > Chordata > Testudines > Cheloniidae > Lepidochelys > Lepidochelys olivacea. The sequence continues at coordinate 266,708,350 of NC_140412.1, read as the reverse complement.
CCCCACTCAGAGGACACAGAGAACGTGCTCGAATCACACAGAAGAGATCTGATAGTTTGATTGTGTTTGACAGAATTGCAGGACCAGTGGATGAAGAGGAAGTGGCCGATAGGGTATAACTGGTTTTTAGTAACACATTTGAGACAGTGCCTCATGAAATCAGACTCTCAAAATTAATTCAACTTTTCTTGGGTAGGGACACAGCCACGTGCACTGGAAATTGGCCAACTGTGAATATAGGATAAGGAAAAAAGAATAGCAGCCTACAAAGGACTTAACCCCGTGAGAGGGGGAAACATTTGGAAAGGGGGTTAGGGGTATGACTAGGAGCAATGGGATAACATTAAGAAAGGATGGGTTAGGCTGACTCATGGGAAGACTTCATGATAGAAAAATCTCTCAGGCTTTGCAACAGGGTCCTCCTATTGGATACGGGGGAGCCCCATTGCTAGGGATACAAAAGAGCAGGTTGGCCTGTCAGGAGCAGTCCGATGTGTGGTTATCCATTGTTAATGCACTGTACAGTCCCCTTGGATTTAGTGGTGGCACCATCAAAACCAATGACCTGGGCCTACTGACTGGCTCTAAGGGAATGCTTGTTGTGTGATTTCTGGACTGAGAGCTGTTGGGTAAAGCTCTGGTTGTCTGGACTTTAGGGGACAGGTCTTCTATTCATGTAAATCAGCGTAGATCCATGAAAGCCGATGGAGCTATGGCAACTATACCAGACGAGGATCTGGCCCAACAGAATTAAGACACGTAGCTCAGCCTTTCCCAATACAGGGGGCCCTGGACACCCCCTAACCACTACCATGGGTTGTTTTGCAATTGGTGCACACGATTTCAGCAATTTATTTGAAAAAATCCTCCTTTTCCTCTTACCGACCTCCCCTCTGTGCCTGCTCCATCAGGGTGGCCAATGGAAAAGACCTGCAGATGGATGGGGAAAAGCCACCGGTAAAAGGAGGACCAAAGCAGGCAGCCAATAAGGCACTAGCCCATACAGAGGAGGCAGCGTATAAAATGGCTTTCCCCGGGAGGGACAGGGTTGCCGACCCAGCTCTCACTGAATCCCCCAGGGCAAAGGATGGAGACCTGCCTGAAAGTCCTGCTGATTCTCGGGGTGGTCACAGCAGCCCCCACGCCATCATCATCCCCTCTGCCAACCCACGAGGATGCGGTTTTAGCTGCCGTTCAGCTCTACAACCAAGAGCCAGATATAACACTGGCCTATCGGCTCCTGGAAGCTGAGCCGCAGCCAGACTGGGTGAGTGACCTGGGGAATCGCTTTGTGGCCTGTGTATATTCGATGCCGCTTGAGCTCATAGAGCAGGTCGAGGGGAAATCGCTGGCCTCTGATGCTAGACTCCTGTACCTACAGTCTGGTATTTGCACCCTTACTGTTATTATCCAGGGCTGATTTCTGGTGGTGCCGGCTATGGGCTAGGTACCCTCCAGGCACTCATGAAAGACAGTTTCTGCTCACAATCCAAGTAGGCAGTGGTTAGGGGAAGGGGAAGGACAGAGAATTTATAAACCAGCCAACTTGAGTCACTGAAAGCAGCATGGCCAAAATTGGTTATAAAGAGGGTGTGAAATATGTGCAGGGACGGGTAGCAGCCAGACAGCTATTTCCCTGTATTACCACAGAGCAGCTTCCTGATGCCACTGCAGAGGAAGGGCCTGAGAGCAGCAGTTCATTCAGATACAGCAGGCAGAGCCTGTTTTCCATTTGAATTATACTCTGAGCAATTCGGGGCAGGGACCGTCTTACTCTGTGTTTGTACAGCGCCTGGCACAAAGGCGGTGGCCAGCCATAAGGGTTCAAAGAGAATGAGTCCGCCCTGAAAAAATCATGCAATGGGCTCACTAAATTCTTCAGTGTTCTTAAAGTAATACACTTGTTTTGTTTTGTTTTTTTTTGTCTGGGTTCTGAGCCTTTACAAATAAATACTGATTATTGGTGATTAAAGGCATGGAGTTCGGAAGGTTTAAAAAGGTTTAAGAGGAAAAATTATTTGAATTAAATGCCTTCCTGGGTCTCCTTATGCAGAGAATTCAAATTTAGTAATATGTAGAAGACAGATTTAATGAAAAGACATTTGATAATCCCTTATTGTCATTATTTATTAAGTGGCAACAAAGCGCTGGGCACTATTCTTCCTGGAGGGACCGAATTGATATATTATTTATATCCCAGCAGCATCTACAGGTTCCAGCCAAGACCATGGCCCCATTGTGCTAGGTGCTGTACAAATACATACTGTCAGCCCTGGCGGATTAGGCTCATGCAGAAGGGCAGTCCAACACCCGGGCGGTGGTGGGAGGGGATAAAGGGAACAGATGGACTCCTGCCACTCTGGGGCTGACAGCCAGAGGCCCCGCCTCCCCGGGACAGTCACGGCCTGAATGCCGCTGCCCCGAGTCAGTCACTGCCAGAATCCTGCCACCCAGGCTCTCCCTCCCATCCCCCCAATCCCTCACCAGGAGACAGCCCAGGCTTGGGTTCTTTTCCCCATCCCGCAATCACTCACCTGGAGGCAATGGCAGGGCTCCCGTTGTCAGCACTGGGCAGTGGGGACCTGGCTGTCAGCCCTGGGGTAACAGCAGCAGTGCAGAAGTAAGAGTGGCAACGGGACACTAAGTGTGCTGTGAAAAGTGATATTTCACATTGCCACCCCACCCTTATTCTGTGCTGCTGCTGGTGGGGCGCTGCCTACAGAGCTGGACGCCCACCCCGCAGCCGCTGCTCTCTGATCCCCTGGGAAGCAGTCTATGTATTTGAGTGGCAGGAGAGCGGGGAGGGATAAATGACTATAGATACAAAGAAGAGGGGTGTGATCAAATAAGTTTGAGAACCACTGGACTAAAACAAGTCAATACTTATATTCTGCTTAGACTGGAATCTTTTCGCAGGGCCTCATCTGTGTATGTGTTTGAACAGCTCCTAGCACAATGCGGATCTGATGCCAGTCTAGGCCTCTGGGTGATACTGTAATAGAATAGAAAATAATTACAAGGCCAAAGTGGAGCCTGGTGCCTTGTTGCTCACAGTGAATGATTATTTTGTTCTTTCATTGAATTTCTTCTTAGGACGTGTCTTCAAAAACTATCCAACCGCTGACATTCACTGTTCAAGAGACAGTGTGCCCGGTAAAAGAGAAACGCGACATCAGCCAGTGTGAATTCAAAGAAGATGGGGTAAGGATCACTTGCTGCATGGAGACACCTCCCTCTGCACCTTAAGTTGACCAATAGCATCTGTCAGGTCCCGAAGCCTCACAGAAAACGTGTGTTTCCAGCAGAGACATAAAGGAAGGAATGGGGCCATGGGACAGTGCCTTTTCCACAGTAGCCTCCTTATCAATCCTTACATCAATGTCACAAACAACATCCATCCATTCATCCATCCACTAATTATAGGACTGGATGGTTTTTAATCTCTAGTTTGCTGTTGTCAGCTGGGGCACCGTTCTACCGGGGAACCCTCACTGAAGTCAAAAGGAGAAGGGGATGCAGCTCGTGTAAAATATTATTCATGGTGCACTGACGTTCCTAATGAGATCAGGGCCGCATGGTGCCAAGTGTTGCATAAACTCAGACAGTCCCTGCTCCGCCCCAAAGAGTTCACAATCTAAATAGACCAGACAGAGACAGGCTGGCCGAGAGGGAGTGCTCTTATCCCCGTCTCACTGGTGGGTGATGTGACTCACTCAGGGTGACACACCAGGACAGTGGCAGAGTGGGGAACTCCACCCAGGTCTCCTAAATGGCAGCCCAGTGCTTTAACTGCACGTCCACTCTTCCAGTTCTATAGGTATGCTCTGCCCTAACAGAAATCCTGCTTCACTTGGCTCAACTGAGTACAGATTTTGGTTCATTCTCTCCTTGTCTATGTCTACATTTACCCATATGCTGTTCTCTGTGGGCCCCTCTCACTCATCTGGAGTACACAAGGAATCGCAAAGTGACTGCTCGCAAAGTAAGGAACTATTGAACATGAGCAAAGGTTACTTAGATTGAAAGTTCCTCAGGGCAGGGATCATCTTTCTGGTCTGTGTTTGTACAGTTCCTCTCGCAATGGGGTCCTGATCCAGGGTGATGTCCAAACCAGGCCGAAGACTGAGCCTCCCAACGTCCTCTTTAACTTGTGACCAAACCACCCTGGGAAGCAGGTCTCCACATGCAAGAGGCCTGAGCGTTAGCGCTCCCTGACAGGCAGATGCTGAGGTCTCTTTTCTCTCCCTTACAGCTGGTCAAAGACTGCTCTGGATTCTTCTCCACTGAACAGGACCCCGCTTCCGTCATTATCAAATGCGAGGAGGCGTCTGAGGAGGTGAGTGGCCTGGAGGACCTCCTCTCTGCTCACGGCTGGGCTGAGGCAGGGATAAGGGTTTCCCTCGCTGAGATCCTGGCCAGGTATTTCACACTGCACAAGTGTTCCCAGAACAAGTGTCCAGCTGCACCTGCTGGCAGTGAGCTGGCAAAGGCCTCCTGCCCCACAGGCCTGGAGATGGAGCCCTACAGCCGCCAGCAGAACCGCAGGGAGCAAATTCTGATCTCACTGGGATACATAAGAAACCTAAAGCTCCAGACGGTGCCTGGCAGCGGGGCAAGGGCAGGGGGCTCTGGGGAGGATCCTCACCACCTGCCTTTGTCTGGCAGTGACATTTACATACGTTGTATGATGCAGACACTGAATGGCCCCTGGTCCCACACACCAGACAAAAGGCCCCAGGCATGGCCCTTTCTTCTTGCTCTACAGCAGGGACCTACCCAAAGTGGGCGTAACGGTTACAGACAGTAAAGGGCCAGGGGATAAGGGCTGAGTCTATAATCCTGTGCCTTCAATGGCACGGCCCTAGCACACTGTCCCCGCAGCAGGCAAGCTCCTGCCCCTCCCTCAGAGCCACAGAGCGATGTCACCCCCTGTCCAGAGTCCAACGGGAACACTCCTGAAGGCTACTCCTCTCCCCCACTAGCCACCTAGGCCCACAGTGACACTGGTTGGATGCTCTCTTTTGTTCTGGAGAGGCCATGTGTTCCAGGGGAGAGGGCACTGGCTAGGGACTCAGGAGACCTGGGCTCTACTTCCTGCTCTGCTACTGACCAGCTGTGTGACCTCAGGCATGTCACACTCTCACCCCTCACCCTTTCCCCCTCTGTCTATCTGGACTGTAATCCCCTTGGGGCAGAGACTGTCACCCACTGTGCGTGTGTTACAGCAACTACTGCAGCCCTCCTCAAAGTTGGGGCCTCTAGTCATTGCTAATAATAAATGAAACACAAGAGAGAACAAAGTAACATTCCCTGAGCTGCAGGAGCCAGTTTCAATCTGTGTGGAGATGCTAACCCTGACTTCTTTTCTCTCTAGCCTAATATCGTCACACGGGGCCGCTGGAGTAGATTCAGGAGAAAAGTTGGCAGGTTTTTTCGTCGACATAAAGAGAAAATAATTCGTGCTGCTGTAGATATCGTCTTTCCCTAAGAAGATCCAGAAAGAGAGGAGATATAAGCGAGCTGATGCTGCCAGACCCAGATGTGGCTCCATTTCTCCTCCACTGGAAGCACCATCGGAAAACAGGCTCATAACAATCTCAACAGCTTCAGAGTGTCTGCTTCTATCCGCCGCTTAGCAGCTGTTGCAGGGCTGCTCACCAGGGCTCCTGTGCGTAATAAATTGCCATTCTGCAAACCTAAACTGTTGTCCTCTGCTTCCATGTTGTGGGAGGAGATTAGGGATATGAACCAGAGTGAGTCACCTGACTTTGCTACTGGCCAATGAAAACCCCCCAACGAGGAGTCACACGCCATCCTCATTAAAGAGACCCAACTCCTGCCCTATTGCAACAGAGATCCAGACACTAAGGTCCAACTTGTTAAAAGTGACTAGCAACTATGGGTGCCCAACACAGGATGTCCTCAAAGGGGCCTGGTTTTCAGAAAGTGCTGAGCAGCTGCCCTCCGAAAATGTGGCCCCCTCAAAGTCTCTCTAAGGTTTGAGACACCGAAAATCAATTGTCACTTTGGAAAATTTAGCACTCAGGCCATGTAATGCTTTAACCTCCCCAATTTACTGCAGGTTCCATCTAGAAAGTGGGTAACGCCCTTTGCCCTTTTGGTTCTCTGAGACAGGTAGCCCATAACACCCAAAGAAATCACTCCCTGACCGTTTAGTACACTCCAGGAAGGAGGGCCTGACAATGTCCTGTGTTAAAGGGTTGATGGTGCTCAGGTCCCTTTGCAGCCCCTCTGCCATGGGGTGAATATTCCCCGAAAGAACAAGATGGGGCTGCCCCAAGGTTTCTCCCAACCAGGCACACCCATAGAGTTCAGGCTCCTTGCACAGCTTTCAGCGAGGTGTTGATCATGAAAGAGGACCCCACAGCTCCCTTCCCACCTTCCTGTGCACAAACCCACAGGGACAAAATCCCAAAGCCGGGTCATTAAAGGTACAGATTCCATCAGACTGAAAACCCACGAGCTCTTTGGCCTGACAACAAACTTGATTCTGCCGCCCTTATGCTCCAGCCTTAAAAATCTATCGATTTGGAGTCAAGAATGACATGAAGTCTCCTGAGAGGCCAATATGGCTGCATCAGGCACTCTTTAGTGACCTGAACATTATCAAGTGGAAACAGGGACAAATTGCTACGGATGAATAGAAAAGAACAAGCCAAGAATGTAGGGAAAAAACAGGAATGCTAAGATATAAAATAAGTTACACCTAGCAAGGGACATACCAGGCACTAAGAAGAGGTTCTATAAATACATTAGGAGCAAGGGTAAGATGAAGGAAAGTGCAGGTCTGCTATGTAAGATTTAAGGAGAGTTAACAACAGATGACATCAAGAAGGCTGAGGAGTTTGATGCCTATTTTACTTCAGTCTTCACTAAAAGAGTTGATTGTGACCAGGTGCTTAACAAGAAGGGGGAAGGAACACAAGCCAGAATAGGGAAAAACAGATAAAGTATTTAAATAAGTTAGATGTATTCAAGTTGGCAAGGTTGGACGCCATTCAACCTAGGATACTTAAGGAACTAGCTGAAGCAAACTTTGAACCAGTAGCGATTATCTTCCAGAATTCATGGAGGATGGGTGGGGTCCCAGAGGACTACAGAAGGGAAAACATGGTACATCTCTTTAAAAACGGGAAGAAAGAGGACCTGAGGAATTACAGACAGTCAGCCTAACTTCGATACCTGGAAAGTTACTCAAACAGACCATTAAACAATCCATGTGTAAGAGCCTAGAGTAGAACAGCATGATGAGTAATAGACAAAATGGATTTGTCAAGAATAAATCATGCCAAATCAACTTAATTTCTTTCTTTGTCAGGTTACTGGCCCAGTGGATAGGGTGAAGCAGTAGATGTGCTATATCTTGATTTTAGTAAACTTTTGACACAGTCCCACATGATATTTGCATAAGTAAATGAGAGAAATGTGGTGAAGATGAAATACTAAGAGGTGGCTGCAACAATGGTTGAAAAAACTTACTCAAAAAGTATTTATGAATGTTCACAGTCAAACTGGGTGGGTGTATTTAATGGGGTCTCCAGTGGTCTGTCCTGGGTCCGTTACTATTCAATATTTTCATTAATGAGGTGGATAATGGAGTGGAGAGTATGTTTATGAAATCTGCAGAGGACACCAAGCTGAGAAGGGTTATGAGCCCTTTCAGGACAGGATTAACATTCAAAATCACCTTGATCAATTGGAGAACTTTTCTGAGACCAACAAAATAATACTCAGTAAAGACAAGTGCAAAGTGCAACACCAAGGAAGGAAAAATCAAATGCACAAATACATAATGGGGAATGACTGAATAGGTGGCAATACTGCAGAAATGAATCTGAGGGCTATGGTAGATCACAAACTGAATATGAGCCAAATTGCAGGATGCTATTTTGAAAAAGGTTAATCTCATTCTGGGGTGTGTTAACAGGAGTGTCATATGTAAGACCCAGGAGGGAATTGTTCCATTCTACTGGGCACTGGTGAGACCCCAGCTGGAGTGCTCTGTCTAGTTGTGGGGGCCACACTTTAAAAAATTCATAACAAATTGGAGAGAGACCAGAGGAGAGCAACCAAAATGATACAAGGTTTAGAAAATCTGACCTATGAGGAAAGGGGGGGGAAAACAGGGCATATTTAGTCTTGAGAAAAGAAGACTGAGGGGGACCCGATAACAGTCTTCAAATATGTGATGGACTGTTATAAAGAGGGTGGGGATCAATGGTTCTCCATGGAGACTGAAGGTAGGACACGAAGCAATGGGCTTAATTCGCAGCTAGGGAGAGTTAGGTTAGATATTAGGAAATACTTCCCTAATACTGTGGGACTCTTCGATGACTCCGAGCTCCAACATCCTTTTTACCTCGGCCTTGATCTCCTCCCCCTTTTTGCCGCTGGGACCCAATAGGGCCTTAAAGTTACCTTTGCCCCAGGGTCTGTGATAATGTGGTGATATGCTTCGGTGGTCCGACGTGGCTTGATTGAAAACAAATCCTGGTACCAGTTGATCATCTCAGTTACCTCCTTCTTCTGGTTTGGTGTCAGATCAGTGGATATCCTGATCTGCTGCTTACAATGTGTATGATAATCAAGTTGGGCCATTTCCAGCACAAATCCAGGTTTTCTCACCCCTCCCCACAAACTCACTCTCCTGATGGTAATAGCTTATCTAAAGTGACCACTCTCCTTACAGTGTGTATGATAATCAAGGTGGAAATGGGCCACCTTGATTATCATACACATTGTAAGGAGAGTGATCACTTTAGATAAGCTATTACCAGCTGGAGAGTGGGGTGGGAGGAGGTATTTTTTTCATGCTTTGTGTGTATATAATAAGATCTTCTAAACTTTCCACAGTATGTATCCAATGAAGTGAGCTGTAGCTCACGAAAGCTTATGCTCAAATAAATTGGTTAGTCTCTAAGGTGCCACAAGTCCTCCTGTTCTTTATACATTTCATGATTTCAGATATTTAAATCTGAAACTTCATGGTGTTATAACTGTAGGAGTCCTGACCCAAAAGGGACTAGTGGGGGGGCTCACAAGGTTATTGTAGGGGAACCGCAGTATTGCCACTCTTCTGCTCTGCGGCTGGCGGCGGTGCTGCCTTCAGAACGGGGTGGCTGGAGAGCTGCGGCTGCTGGCCAGGAGCCCAGCTCTGAAGATAGTGCCACCGACAGCCGCAGCGCAGAAGTAAGGGTGGCCGGGTACAGTATCGCCACCCTACCCTTACTTCTGCGCTGCTGCCTGCAGAGCTGGGCCCTCGGCCAGCAGCCACCACGCTCCAGCCGCACAGTTCTGAAGGCAGCAGCGCAGAAGTACGGGTGGCATGCATGGGCGGCGGGTGTAATAGGCCATGGGAGGCTCTACCTCCCCCGGCGCTGCTGCAGCCACGGGACCCCTGGTTGCGGGTTTAGTGGTGAAGTTTTTCCTTTATTATGCCCCATACTGCCTCCTCGGCCACCCCAGAACCTGCATGGGGCATATCAAAAGCATCTTCTAACAGACGCTTTTCACTGGGGCGGGGAGACCAGTCCGGGGCTCTGCCAGGTGGCAGCAGCGGGGGGGCCTTGGGGCTGCGGCTGGCCCAGGACTCCTGCGGCCGAGAGGGGGCACGCTTCTCTGGGGCTGGGGGGGGCGGGGCCTTGTGGCTCCAGCCACAGGGGGGAGGAAGGGGTCTCAGGGCTCTGGCTATGGGGAGGGCATGGGCAGAAGGGACGGAGCCGGGGGCTAGCCTCCCCAAAGGCAGTGAAGGAGGCAGCTGCCCTCCACATGCAGAGGACCAGTGAAGCTATACCAGCGAAGTCTGAAGAAAGAGGCTGCTTGAGGGACTTGGACTCAATGAAGGATAAATGCTGGTCAGTTACCTAAGGCCAGCAGGGGCTGGAGCTGGAGGAGCCTGTGCTGCATGCTTGGAAATTCAGAATTTAGTGCAGACACCCTGTCAACACAAGGCAAACCTAGAGGACGACACCCCCAAATTTCAGTTAAGCTGGAGTTCTAGGATAAGCAGCGGTCAGTGATCAGGTTTGTGCTGGAGATCTGCAAGGAGAAAGCAGGGAGATATCTGACAGATTCACATGCAAGAAGGAGACTGCAAATGTTTGCAGGCCCCTTGGCTGAGCAGTGCCAAACCTTAGGGCTGCAACAAAGCTGCAATGGGACCCTCAGAGCAACCACTATTCAGTAGAGCGCCAGAAACTAAAGACTGGACCAGATTCTCCACCACCATGCATCTCATTCTTCTGATTATTTTACATGACACTAGCACCTACAGGTTCCAGCCAAGATTAGGGCCCTATTGCGCTAGGCGCTGTACATACAGATAGAAAGAGAACTTACCTTTATGGGCTTACAGTCTAAACAGGCAATTCAGACGAAGAGTGAGAGAAAAGAAGGATCATTATGTACAGATGTGGAACAGAGAGATAAAGTGACTTGCCTGAAGTCAGAGAAGGAGTCGACAGATTTTGCAAACCATTGGCCAAATTCAATTATCAGCATCCAAACTGTGATTCAAGTGCTACTCTGCATCTAACCTAAGCCCAGAGGGGCACATGCAAGAGACACTCCTGGGGCTGCGGGTGAAAGTTGGGCTAGAGAAAGGATGGTTTTGTGATTAAGATGTCACAATAATACAAAGAAGTAATCATAACAAACAATAATAATAAGTGGATTAAAGAAAAGCATGACTCAAGGATCAGACAGGCTAATAGGGGAGTATTATAAGACACGTCCAAAACTTCTAGCATTTCAGCAACCCACTGATAGAGAAGCAAGTGGTATGAACGCACTGCTGCCAAACTCTGCTTGGCACCAGTTTTAATTCACAAACCGCGCAGGGAGGGATGGAATTCTCAATTACAAACCCCGTCCGTCCTGCCTGGATTACAAAACTGTAGCTAAACAATCAGCCAGAATGTGCAAGAAATGAGCTGAAGAAAGAATCCTGAGACTTCCTGGTCTTATCCCGCAGCAGAATCCTGATGAAGGGGACTTCACAGCCAGGAATACCGTCCACACTGTTTACTGTATTTTATGTAAGAGGGAAAGTATTGTGAGAGTCCCACTCAGAGGACAAAGAGAGAATGTGCTCTAATCACATAGAAGACGAGATCTGATCGTTTGTTTGCTGTGCTTGACAGAACTGCAGGACCAGTGGATGAAGAGGAAGTGGTCAGTGGGATATAAGTGGCTTTTGATAAAGCATTTGAAACTGTCTCAAGGAATCTGATTCTCAAAACTAATTCAAATTGGCTTGGGTAGGGACACAGCCACGTGCACTGAAAATTGGTCAATTGTAAATAAGGAAGAAATAGGGCATGAGGTTGTGGGGTCTGTCTAATGGGACACGTTATGGTTTGATGCAAGGCTCAGACTTGTAAACAGCTTCATTAATGATCTGGAAGAGAAGAAAAGAGCCAGTGCAAATTTGGGGATGTCTACGGGAAGCCATGTTGTCAGAGAGTAGAGAGGTAACCGTCCCTCCCTCAGGGGCTCTACAGAAGCTTAGCGCATGAGTAACTTTACTGACCCGTTGCATAAGGGTCAGCAGGATCCGGCCTTAGGGTTCTGCTTTTGGCTCTGGGCATCTTGCCTCCAGAAAGGGACTGACCAACTGGGGAGGAATTCACAGAACAGCAGCCAACCCGACCAGGAAGGTGGAGGGATCAACCCATGAGTAAAGACTAAAAGAGCTAAACACAGATTGCTGGCCTAAGGGATGGCTGAGGGAGGACACGATGGCAGAGGGTTCACACAAAGTGAGGGGGATATGTTTGTAAAGGTGGGATATGGCAGCAATGGCATAAAATAAAGAAAGAGAAAAGTCAGCCCGGGAGACCGCCTGATAGTGAGATGTCTCAGACTATTGATGACCGGGGAGCCCCATCACTTGGGACACAAAGGGCATGAAACCCTGGAAAATGGCCTGTCGGGAGCAATCCAGCGTGTGCTTATCCACTGTCACTGCACTGTACATTCTCTTGGATTTATGAGTGGTACCATCAGAAACAGTGTCCAGTGCCTGCCAGTTGGCTCGAGAGGAATTTCGGACTGAGAGTGGATGGGTAAAGCTCTGACTATCTGGACTTCATAGGTGTATGTCTTCAGATGACATAAATCAGCATAGATCTGTGAAAGCCAATGGCAATTTATAGCATCTGAGGACCTGGCCCAACAGAATTAAGACATGTACCCCAGCCTTCCCCAACAGAGGCCCCTGGCCACGCTCCTCCCCCACCCCCCATTGTGCATTATTTAGCAATTAGTGCACACAATTTCAGCAATTTAAATTTAAAATCCCTCCTTTTGCCCTAATCGATCTCCCCTCTGTGCCTGCCCTGGCAGGGTGGCCAATGGAAATATCCTGCAGATGGAGGGAGAAAAGCCACTGGTTAAGGCAGGACTGAAGCAGGCAGCCAATGAGCCCATACAGAGGAGGGACAAGGTTGCCCACCCAGCTTGCACTGTATCCCACAGGGCACAGGATGGAAACCTGCCTGAAAGTCCTGCTGATCATCAAGGTGGTGTCACGGAGTCCTCAGGTGATGCTCTGGAACTGCTCCCTACGAAGCCAGTCAGGACTCTGGGGAGTCTCCTGTCTGTGAGCACTTTCTTCAGGGCAAACAGCTCACACAACTTCTACCTTCCTGGGTCTGACCTTGGAGCATTCAGCATCCTCTGCCCCTCTGTGTGCTTCCCCCAGCGAGTCCGCCCAGGCGGGGTCCTGGGGAAGCCAGAGGATCCTGCCCCCCAACTTCGCAGTCAGACGTGACTCTCAGCCAGCCAGTAACACAGAAGGTTTATTAGATGACAGGAACATGGTCTAAACCAGAGCTTGTTGGTGCAGAGAACAGGACCCCTCAGCTGGGTCCATTTTGGGGGGCAGTGAGCCAGACAACCACGTCTGCACTTCACTCCATGTCCCCAGCCAGCCCCTAACTGAAACTCCCTCCAGCCCCTCCTCCCCTGGGCTTTGTTCCTTTCCCAGGCCAGGAGGTCACCTGATCCCTTTGTTCTCCAACCCTTTAGCTCTCACCTTGCAGGGGGGAAGGGCCCAGGCCTTCAGTTGCCAGGAAACAGTTCCATTCTCTGTGTCCAGACCCCTGCACACACCTGCCCTCTAGGGCTCTGCAACGATCATACACCCTTATCCCACCACCTAGATACTTAAGAATTGCATAGGGGAAACTGAGGCACCCCCCACACTATTCAGAGGAAACATTGAGAACAGTCCCACTTTGTCACAGGTGGTCACAGCACCCCTGTGCCATCATCACTCCCTCTGCCAACTGTCAAAGTCAGATTCAGGACTCACATAATTTGTCAGCCCACTCTGTTTATTAGCAAAGCGCTTTGCCAATGCACCCAGATATGTGAGCCCCTCTCTGAGGCTCAAGATAACGTATTTATACAGCTAAGCCAAAGCCAATTTAACATAAGAGACAAAAGGAAGCAGAAACTGACAAATATACGTACATATCTTATTTGCATACTAACATTTACCAATCTCCTAGCTCAGTAGGAGCTCTAAGTTAATTAGTTTGAGGACCCATTGTCTCACGCTCCTTAATGTTTCTCTTCCTGACAACTATATTTCAACAAACCCTTCAAGTAGCATTTCTTTAATGAATTATAATTTCAATATAATTCATTCTACTTTCACAAAACTCATGAGGGTCTCTTTCCCCCTCCATTGGCATTTACAAGCAAGAGCCAGGCACAACACTGGCCTGTCGGCTCCTGGAAGCTGAGCCTCAGCCAGACTGTGTGAGTGACTTGGGGATCCCTTTCTGTCCTGTGTATATTCCATGCTGCTTGAACTCATAGGGCAGGTCAACGGGGAATCACTGCCCTCTGATGCTAGACTCCTGTACCTAGACTGCACTCTGGTTGTTATTATCCATGGCTGATTTCTGGAGGTGCTCACTATGGGCTAGGTAGTTTCTAAACACACATACAAAACAGTCCCTGCTGTGAGACACTCAAAATCCAAGTAGGCAGAGGTTAAGGGAAAGGGATTAACAAGAGGCAATATATACCCATCAGTTCAATTCACTGTAAGCAGCAGAGCTGATGTGGATATTAAAGAAGGCTGTATGGCTTGTCCACACATGTAAAATAGTCTGGAATAAATTAGGGTGTCAATTTAAAGTGGAATAGTGATTCTGGAATAACTCTGTATGGACTCTGGTTTAGTTTAGTCCACTTCCAAAGTGGATTAAGCTAATTTGGAAAAAGACACTCCTACAGCAGAATAAGAGTAGCCCACATGTGGAGTAATTCAGACAGAGAACAGATATGAATCTGGTTTTCTATGTCCCAGCTCTAACCACTGGGCTCTTAGCTATGCTGGGGTGGGGCACTCTTACTCACTTTTTTGCAAAACAAAATTAAAGGTTTTGTTTTTATTTGACAAGGGAAAGAAAACAACTGTCCAAATCTCAACATTTTTCACAAAATTGAACAGTTGTTTTCCAGCCAGCCGTCCACAGAACCTCCCTCTTCTGTGCCTCTCCTCATAGCCACATCACTGTTTGCGCAAGAACCTTCTTCTCTGCAGCTTCTGTAATTTGGACCAACCTTCCTGCATCTCCCTATCAATCAGATACTTTGCATGCAGCTTCCAAATGCACTTAGTTCCTCCACTTTACCAGTGATTCTCATTATGGGCTAATTTCCCTGTTGGTATAAAGGCCTGTATATCCATTAACTTTAACAGTTGTTCTCATTCACATGAGCTGAGGATCATGAGCTGATTTCAATTAGGAAGCCTATTTTGGTAAATTTGCAGCAGGACCATCCCTAGTACAGGGGGTGCAGTGAGATATCTACCTAGCAGTGGGTTTGCCTGCCAGAGAGCCACAAGGGCTGTTGTCCTCAAGAAACTGGAAGCGAACATGGGATGTGCAGCCTATACAGAAGATTTCATCAGTTCTGAGTTCCCACCTCTGCTTGCACTAGCATATTTGCCAACAGATATTTTCTGCAAAAGGAAGCAACAGCTTATGGGAAAAACCCAAGTGCACAAAGAACAAATTTCCCAAGGTCAGAGTAACAAACAGGGCGTATCCTAGTGGGGTGATAGGATGGCCCTTCCCAGCACTGGATGGAGAAAGGCTTCCTGGTCATGTGGGTGGGTCACTGTGGCCACAGCAGCCACCACTTTCACTGCTTAGCAGCAGACGCTGAGCTGAGGGAGAAGACAGCCTTTTGGTTTGTCTTTTTCACCTTTTAAGCTCTTCTCCCTGATTTGACGTTCAGTCCATCACTTAAATTAAGATGAAGTTTTGTTTTTATCCCAAGGGAAACCATGTGAGCAAAAAGGGCACGAGTCAGCAAGGGCCTGATCCAAAGCCTGTTGAAATCAGTGGGAGTCTGGCCAGCGACTTCAATGAGCTTTAGATCAAGCCTCAAGACCTTGAAGGTTCAAATCTCCTGCAGTGCCCATATGGGGCAATTAGAGATGCGTCCGCAGTCAGATCTGTGAGTGGAGCCCCTCCCAGTGCGGGTCTGTTTGTGTCTGGCCCACAGAGTACAGGAACTGAGCATGAAGGGCTAGTTCTTCAAGGGGACTGTTACTTGGGTGAGAAAGGATGGTAAATTATGCAGTGGCTGGGGTTCAGGACTAGCATAGTGGATTAGGGAGAGACTCAGAGGAAAGTAGGTGCATCCAACTGGAATAAAACTGAAAATAAATAAAATAAAGCTCAGGGTAATCTAGGTGAACATGCGGGGGGAAAATCTGAAGAGTGAAGTTCAGTAGGCTGGAGGTTTTTGCAAAAAAATAATTGAAATGCCTTGGTTTTGTTTCAATATGGAATGAAAAAAACATACCAAACTTTGATTTTTGTGTGAAATACAATTCTAGTTTTCCAGCCAGCTCTAATTATTAACCCCCTCGTAGATGGGAAAACCGAAGCCCAGAGGGATACCTTGCAACCAAAATGAGCTTATAATATAGGCTCTGTGGATGAGAGGAAACCAGTGGATGTGTTGTTCTTTGACTTTAGCAAAGCTTTTGACACGGTCTCCCACAGTATTCTTGCCAGCAAGTTAAAGAAGTATGGGCTAGATGAATGGCTATAAGGTGGATAGAAAGTTGGCTAGATTATCGGGCTCAACGGGTAGCGATCAATGGCTCCATGTCTAGTTGGCAGCCAGTATCAAGTGGAGTGCCCCAAAGGTCGGTCCTTGGGCCAGTTTTGTTCAATATCTTCATAAATGATCTGGAGGATGGTGTGGATTGCACCCTCAGCAAGTTTGCAGAGGACACTAAACTGGGAGGAGAGGTAGATAACACTGGAGGGTAGGGATAGGATACAGAGGGCACTAGACAAATTAGAGGATTGGGCCAAAAGAAATCTGATGAGGTTCAACAAGGACAAGTGCAGAGTCCTGCACTTAGGACGGAAGAATCCCATGCACCGCTACAGACTAGGGACCGAATGGCTCGGCAGCAGTTCTGCAGAAAAGGACCTAGGGGTTACAGTGGACGAGAAGCTGGATATGAGTCAACAGTGTTCCCTTGTTGCCAAGAAGGCCAATGGCATTTTGGGATGTATACATAGGGGCATTGCCAGCAGATCGAGGGACGTGATTGTTCCCCTCGATTCGACATTGGTGAGGCCTCATCTGGAGTACTGTGTCCCGTTTTGGGCCCCACACTACAAGAAGGATGTGGAAAAATTGGAAAGAGTCCAGCAGAGGGCAACAAAAATGATTAGGGGACTGGAACACATGACTTATGAGGAGAGGCTGAGGGAACTGGGATTGTTTAGTCTGCGGAAGAGAAGAATGAGGGGGGATTTGATAGCTGTTTTCAACTACCTGAAAGGGGGTTCCAAAGAGGATGGATCTAGACTGTTCTCAGTGGTAGCTGATGACAGAACGAGGAGTAATGGTCTCAAGTTGCAGTGGGGGAGGTTTAGGTTGGATATTAGGAAAAACTTTTTTACTATGAGGGTGGTGAAACACTGGAATGTGTTACCTAGGGAGGTGGTAGAATCTCCTTCCTTAGATATTTTTAAGGTCAGGCTTGACAAAGCCCTGGCTGGGATGATTTAGTTGGGGATTGGTCCTGCTTTGAGCAGGGGGTTGGACTCGATGACCTTCTGAGGTCTCTTCCAACCCTGATATTCTATGATTCTATATCAAATATTCTTATACTAATGTAATTGTTCATCAATGGCCTATTTGCTTGCCTCGATGTTGATTGCAAAAGTTTCCAGAATCATTTTTTTATCTTCAGTTCAAGTTTTATCTTCAGTCCAAGTAAAACGCTGCTCCTCCTTTGAGGAGTAGGAGTGCCACAAAATGCCAACCCCTTGCTCAGCAGAGCAGCTCCGTCTGCGTATGCAGAGTCAGAGCTGTCAGCTTTGGGCCAAGATTTTGAAAGAGATGAGTGATTTTTTGTTCCAGCTCTGTTTGGTCATCATTTAAACTAACATTTCTTACGACTGAGTCTCAAGCAGAGAACGGAAGGAAAGAAGGATGGTATGGTACAGTGCCTTTCCTACTGTACTCTGATTACAGATCCTGACACCCACACCTTGACACCCACACCACACATGCTGGACCTGGATCACTCGATAATTACCCTGTTCTGTTCATTCCCTTTGAAACATTTGGCATTGGCCACTGTCGGAAGACAGGATATTGGGCTAGACGGACCATGGGTCTGATCCAGCGTGGCTGTTCTTACGCTCTTACCCATGTCATAAACAATGTGCGCTCATGTTTAGAGGGGTCTGGGACAGAGTTTGGGTGCAGGAGGGGATTCTGACCTGGGGCAGGGGGTTGGGGTGGAGGAGGGGGTGCGAGGTGCAGGCTCCGCCCGGGAGGCGCTTACCACAAGTGTCTCCCAGCCACCCGCGCAGCAGGGCTCAGGCTGCCTGTCTGTCATAGCCCCATGCTGCTCCCAGAAGCGGCTAGCTGCTGGCACGTTCCTGCGGCCCCTGAGGGGAGGGGGGCAGCCACAGAGACATGCCAGCAGCCAGCCGCTTCCGGGAGTGGTGTGGGGCCATGGCATGCAGACAGCCTGCCTGAGCACCCCTTTTAGCAGCCCAGAGATTGCTGCCTTGATTTATTTTTGCGGGACCCCCTTGAGCCAGGGCCCTGGGCTGCAGCCTCTAAAGCCCCTGCCTTAATCCGGCCCTGCTCCCTTCTCTATCGCTTCAAACATAAGCTGCTTGTTTTCATTTTCAAGTCCCTTCATGGTCGATCCCCACCCTCCCTATCCTCTTCTCATTCGTTACTGAGCTGTCACTGCTCGCCTTTGGTGAGCCTATGCTGCTAGCCTCCATTGCGCATGTATTGCCTTCCTGCTCTCTCCCAGGCTGCCCCAGGCACTCGTGAGATGGCCGCATAAACATCTGCCAGGCCACCTCATAATCCACCTGCAGCTCGCACCTCAAAACTCTCCTTTGCCGTGATGCCTACGAAAAACAGCTAGGCTGCCAATGTGCTGAAACCTCTACCTACCATGCTGACGAGTAGTGTCCCATTGTTTCCTCGTCTGTCTGTCTCCAGCTGTTGTCCCTTGTCTTGTACTTAGACTGCAAGCTCCTTGGGGCAGGGACCATCTGACTGTTCTGTGTTTGTAAGGCGCCTAGTACAATGCGGTCCTGGTCCACCACTAGGTCTCCTTGGTGCTATGGCCACACAAATTATAATAATAATAATGAGCACGTGAAGAAATTACTAGCTCTGGGTTTAACGTACTCCAGCAAGGAGGGACTGATGGCATCCCATGTTAAAGGCTTGAGGACGCTCCAGGCCCTGTGCAGACTCTCTAGTGTGGGGTGAATTTCAGCCTAAAGAACAAGCTGGAGCTGCCCCAAGGTTTCTCTCTACCAGATATACCCACTATAGATCAGGCACCTAGCACAGCTTTGAGCAAACCCCACAGCTCCCTTCCCATCTCCCCAGACACACAGATCACCAAAAGGAACCAAATCCCTTAGCAGGGTCATTAAAGGTACAAATTCCATCACACTGAAAACACTGGGGCTGTTCGGTCTGACACCAAAAATGATTCTGCCACCCTTTTGTTCTGGCCTTAAAACCGTATGAATCTAGGAGTCAGGATTGGACCCTAGTATTGGCAACAGCCTGGAGAAATCACAATTTCAGTTCTTTGCACACTGACAAGGCTTCTTAAGGTGTCTTTCAAACCTGGAGCAGGGACTGCAGAAGCAGAGGGGGAGCTGGCTCAGCATGAGCGGCAGCGTTGAACCTGCTCTGAGGCAGCAAATCCGAGGGGCGAGCGAAATATTCATAGGGGGAAATTCACCCCGGTCCAGAGGACCAGCACTGGGCCCCACTTATGTCCCGCTTTAGCACTATCGTCACAGGTACCTAGACCAGCCCTTTGCTCAGGATGCCGGTCGCTAAGGGGGTCCTCAAGGTGACAGAATGCCTGCCGAAGCCATCAGTGTTGGTAGTCAGGCGTAACAGGGTATTATCAGAAGCAACATATGCCAAGCAGGAGATTTTTATACCGAAGAGACAGTTGGCAGACAAAATTTTGGCATCCCCTGCAGCAGACAAGATTCCCGGCAGAGAAAGCATGTGACTGAACAGAATAAACAAGTTTATCTCACATGTTAGCTACCTTCGGATCTAGCGGCCTGATTCAAAACCCACGGTCAATGGAAAGACTCCCCTTCAGTTCAACAGGCTTCACACAAGGCGTTACGTTCACATACCACTGCCCTTGAAGTCTACCCATCTAGAGTGAGATGATGTCCCGATTTTATAGGGACAGTCCCAATTTTTGGGTCTTTTTCTTATATAGGCTCCTATTACCCCCACCCCCGTCCCGATTTTTCACATTTGCTGTCTGGCCACCCTACACCTGTCACATCTCTAAACGAACTCCTCCAGCACTTTGTGAGAGCATCTTATGTTTCAATCCAATTCATATTTGTAAAGGGCTTTGAACAGGAAAAGCACCAAATGTCCTGGGCCAGACACCCAGCTGATGTCAATGGAACTACACTAATTTACACCAGCTCAGCATCTGGCTCTTCAAGTGCTGTTTGAGGCCAGACAGTTAAAAGCCATGCTGCCTTTCACAGGCAGCGGGAGACTTCTGGACCTAACGGCACATGTAAATAGGAAAGCGTAAATTCTGCTTGGTTATACCAGGCTGGCATCAGCAGTAAAAATATCCTGAGTCTGTCACCTGGGCCTGTGTGTTACTGAGAACCCTGCTGAATGTGAAGCCCTGAACTGTAATTTGGGAAATAAGAGACGATTGCTTCATCTTTTCTTCTGCCAGTGGCATCTCCCTTCCCCATCCTCCTCCCAGCATGTGTGTGTGCTAATCCAGCCAGGATTTGAGCAATAAAGCAAATCCCCTGGACCCATTGTTCTAGCTGAGCTCCCCTGTTTTGCATGCCCTAGCGGCTCTGGCCAGTTGCAATTTCCTGTAAGTGCAAGGGAAGGTTGCAGCCTTTGGGAAAACCCAAGTAAGTAGCCAATCAGTCACCATCCACTTTACCTGAGGTACCAGAGGAGGCAGTGCATAAAAGGGTTGCCCTGGAGCCACAGGGCTGCATTTCCACCTCATGCTGAAAAGCCTGGGACCAAGGATGGAGAGAGGCTGGGGAGTCCTAATGATGCTCGGGGTGGCCGTAGCAACCACCACATCACCTCTTCCACAGACACGGAGCTACGAAGTGGCAGTTTCCCATGCTGTTGACCTCTACAACCAGAAGGCACCTGGAGACTCTCTCTTCCGACTCCTAGAGGCAGATCCTCAGCCTGGATGGGTAAGTACCCAGGGAATAATCAGGAGGTCAGACTAGATGATCAGATGGTCCCTTTTGGCCTTAAATTCTAATGAATTACTTCGAAGCCCAGATGTGTATTAGCTGCTGACTGAAATCATGGACCACTCTGGGCTTCTGCATACTCAGGCCAACTCAAACAGGGGTCCAATCATCTTCTTGGGCATTAAGCACCTCCAGCAAGGTGCAGACAAAAGCCCTTGGCTACTACTGATTTCCATACATGCAAGATCAGGCCCTGTTGTTTCAAACTCACTAGAAAAAAAGTGCTGACACCAGGTTGTAGTTTCTGTTGAGTGGCTGAAGGCTGGTGCTGAGCTACTGGACATCAGGCCTGATCCAAAGCCCAAGGAAATCAACAGACTCCCAGTGACTTCAGGGGCCTTGGGATCAAGCCCATCCTGCTGGTGAATTGCAGCTGCTGGACAAGCACAACAGTGGGGTCTGGAACATTGCTGCTCCCCCAAAAGACTTTGTTTTGTTCTTTTATATCATAGATATCTGTCTTTTCATTTAATATCTTAGGACGAAAATTCTCAAAGCACTCAAGAGCTGAACTTCCTCATTAAAGAGACTGTGTGTCCAGTGTCGGAGAAAGCTGTCACGGAGCAGTGTGACTTCAAAGAGGATGGGGTAAGGGATCACATGCTATATGGAAAATTGTGCATGTTTATTACTATTTACATTACATTTGAATTTAGAAACCCCAACCAACAGCAGGGCTGCGTTGTGCTAGGCACTGTACACACACACACAGTGAGAATCTGTCCCTGCTCCAAAGAACTTACGGTCTAAGCAAAGAGCGGGAGGTGAAACACACGAAGTGACTTGACTTGTCCAAGTTCATGCAGCAGGGCCAGGAATAAAGTCCTGGTCTCCTGATTCCCAGCCCAGTGCCCTGTCCACTCGGCCAAGCTGCTTCCCTATGAATTCATTGCTTCAATCTGATTTAAAAAATTCTGCAGATCACCGATCAGCTCAGTCAAGGTTCTTCAGACCTTATATAAGGAACATTATCTCAGCGAGGTCCCCCACCCAAAGCCCATGCACTCACTCCAGGTACAAATAACACAGAATGGTACTTTCCAATGGATTGGTCAGTGCAGTGCATGAAAAAATTTCTGTTGACATTTTATGTGGGGCTGGGGGGGAGAGTGACAATTTTCAGAGTAACATTAATTTATCCAAATGGCACCTATCTATAGAGTAATGTTTCTGATAAGTAGCAAATATAACATGACAGACTGTTAAATGCACTATGTTACACATACTATATTGAAGTCTAACAGATTCAACATATAATATGTTGCATTTTCCCCATCCAGAGCTGCCAAATCAGTTCACAAATATTAATGAATTATTCCTAATGATGAGGGCAATTAACCATTGGAACCACTTCCCAAGCGGTGGGCCCTCCAGCACTTGGTGTCTTTATATCAAAACTAGATGTCTCTTTCTCAAAGGTCTGCTTTAGTTTAACCCTGGGTTACTGGGTCTGATGCAGCGATCACTGGGTGAAATTCTCTAGCCTGCAAGAGGTCGGATTAGATGATCACATTGTGGCCTCAAAATCTAGTAATTTCCCTGCGAGGCAGGTCAGTATTATAATCCTCATTTGCAGGTGGGTAAACTGAGGCACAGAGAGGGGACGCAATTGCAGAGCAGAAAGTTGTAAGGAGCTGTTACTCGATTGCAACCAGTGATACTCGGCCTGCTGCCCGGTCTCTCTGTGCCCACAGGTGGGGACAACAGCTCAGCAGCAGGAAAAACAATATGATCTAGTGAGCTAAGGTTAGAACTGAGAGCAAGAAACTCCTCTGATCGGCCACTGACCCACTCCGCGGCCGTGGCCAAGTCCCTCAAAAACACCGTGCCTCAGTTTCTCCATTTGTGATGTGGGGATACTAATATTCACATTCCTTCCTAAAAGTAGAGGGCTGTAGCTATACCAAGATTTATTCCAGATGGGGGCAGAGACAATGGACCACGTGGGAAACACGAGGCCAAGAGACAGAGAACACGGTAGCAGAAGGGGGCAGAGACAGCAGAAGCAAGAGCATGGAGTGAACTGAAGAGAGACGAAATCAGAGAGAAGGGAATGGTGCTTTTCAGAGGGAAAAAAAGGGGTTAAAGAGGGGGAAAGCCTAATGAAGCAGTGGTCTGGAGCTGGCCAGAATGTGCTGGACATGCTGGAGAGGGAAAGGGGTGACAGAGTTATTTCAGCTCCTCTGTGGTAGAACACTCCCCCTGCAGATGGCCCCTAGCCCCGTGAATGTGAGCAGCTCCCCTTATCCAGCCACAGAGCAGGCTGGTGGGAGCTGCATGATCGCTCTTGTTGCTCCTTCAGCCAAGCAGTCAGGGCCTTGCTGGGTGGTTTGGGTGAGAAATCGGGGCTGCAGAGGCTGGCTATTTTCTACTCTGTTTACAAAACATACCCAAGTTCCTGGGCCCCTAAACAGCAGTAGGAACAAAACCGCATGGAGGCCACTCCTTGCGGCAGAAATGCCAGATCAGATAGGGCAGCTGCCCCGTCCCGGCCTGTTTGCTCTGGCTTCTCGCCTAGTCTCCCGGGCTCCCCCCAACCGCTTAGCACTGTTCCAGGCCCTGTTCCAGGCCCTGCGTTTGGAAGTTAGCAAACCCCCCTGGTTGTAGCTCCACGCCCTTCCTTTGGCCGCATGGGCTGCTCTGGTTGTCAGCCACCCACTCTCTGCAGTCAATCCAGCTGTTTTGCACCACAAGAGCCTGGGTTACTCCTGCTGTTGGTTCCCTGAGCACTTTTGCATGCAAGACCCCTGGGATGAGGAGCCATGAGCACCTTTCAGCAGAGTTATCATGCCCATGTTGTAACGTCCCTAGTTAAGCACCAGACCAGGAGACAACTAATAGGGACACAGCCCAGGAGGTACCAACAAACAGAACTTTGCTGCAGCTTCTCAGAGACCAAACTATCTGAACTCTGTGGAGCTAGTTCCACTTCCTGGCATGTGCTATCGTCAAGGCGCACTCCCCTACAGGAGACGGCTGGCCACCATGTGCTGGCTGATTTCCAGACATTTCAGAGGCGGGTGGGGTGGTCCCTGCCCCAGGGAGATCAGTCTATACCTCAGCAGACCCACCCCGAGGCGCAAGGTCTGCTCCCAACGCCAGGGCTGCAGAGATTAATAAACTGACCCTTGACCTCTTCCCTGCCTTTTCTGAGCTCTTATCACCTTTACTCCCTGGCAGCTGGTGAGAGACTGTTCAGGTTACATCTTCCCTGAGCAGCAGCTGGCCACCATCCTGATCACCTGTGACACAGTGGCTGAGGAGGTAAGGAAGGTTTACACTCAGGTGATCTGCTGAGGGACCTGCATGGCCATCGTAGGGGCCTGGCAGAGTCAGGGCAGCCTTATCCACCTGGGTTCCTGGCCAGGGATTCCACACGGCATCAGCTCGGGGCATATTCCCATTGGACAAACAGATCCACATGCACCAAAGAAAGGTGCCATGCTAGGATCTATGGAGTTCACATGGGACTGAGGTGGGCAGGAAAGGGGGGGACTTGGGTCCCTCTAGGCCACCTGCTTCTAGGTGAGCCTGATGGGCTAGTGACTTTGGGAACATTATGGGATGAAGACCCCGATTACAGCAGGGGATGTCCCCATTCTCACTCAACAGCCCCAGCAAGGTTCTTCCCTCGCCACCTAGCAGGGCCCTTCACAGAGAGGTGGAGAGCAGCTGCAGTGTCTGGATCTTTACCTTTGGGCCACTATGAAAGTTCTTCTCCAGAACATCAGCCCTGACACTCTCCATCCCTTATAGTGCACATAACACATTGCCCTCTCCCAGTCAAGAGGGCAGGAGTCACACGCAGAGTCAGACCTCAGCTGGCATGAAGGGGCAAAACTCTACGGAACTCAACAGAGCTGCCACGATTTACACCAGCTGAGGATCTGGCCTGCGCGCTAAGGTTGCTCTGTTCCCCAAAGGTGTGAGTGCAATGGCAGGGTTTTCCCCCCACATCCCGGTGTGCAAGTATCATCTCCTCCGGGCCCCCAGCTCTTCCTGGCCCCAGGATCAGGGGTGAAAAATCGCCCTTGAAACTCAAGAGCTCCCTCTTAGGGCAGTGCAAAGCAAGTAGGGATGGGCCGGTGCTGTTCTTAAAGGAGAACCCAGCGGCACCTAACGACATTCCCTCCCCCCTAGATCATAAGTGCCAGACAGAGGAGTGGAGTTCTCTGAGCATCAGGTAGAGTGGCTCCCTGTCTCCCTGGAACCCCTTACGAATGTGCTTCTCTCTCTCTAGCCTACTCGTGTCCGGCGGTCCAGGTTTGGAAGATTTTTCAAAAAAGTGAGGAAGCAGCTCGGCCGTGTTCTCCGCCACTCCCGCATCACACTTGGGGGACGAATGAGATTCTAAGGCAGAACAGGGAGAAAGGCACAAACATCCCCACAGCAACTACTGTGTCTGAGCTGTGTGTCTGCCTCGATCCTGTCCCTTCGAGTCTCAATACAATAAATGGTCATTTTCAGTGGGTTGTATGTCACTCGCGTTCTCTTTACATCCCAGCTCTCCTCCATGCCTCTCCTTTGTGTCACGTGAAGGGGCCGGGAAACGTGACCCGTGAGTCACCTGACTGTGCTATTAGCCAATGGAAGGTCCTGGTGAGGAGATGTCATGCTCTAGTCCCCACCCTTTCTAAGGGTAATACTCCAGCTCAGAAACTCAATGCACATAACGGGTTTATCACCTGGCACTTCGACTAGGAGAACACCAGACTGGGAGAGCAACTGAACAAAGCCAAGTACCAAGGGCTGATGGGGGACTAGGGGTGACCTGCATGCGCAGCTATTAATTCAGTCCAGGAGGATGAGAGTGACCCAGATGTGGCAGCCAGGGCTTGCCCCACCCGCAGGTCCCACCCAATACGTGGTGTCATCTGCATCTTAAACAACCAAATGCCGGCCAGGTTTATAATACCCCTAGCAATCCCTCCCCAAATGACCATACAGGGAGTAGCTCCCTGCTGCATTCTGCATCAGCAACACAGGGCATGAGAGAACTCCACCCCCGTCCCCAGCTCCCCCCTTGCACAGGAAGAGAAAGAAAAGAGACAGCGTGAGTGCACAGTGACCCATCCCCTCCTATAAATACATCCTCTGCAAATACAACAGCTGTCAAGCGGGATGTGTGGCCCACAGAGCTGGCTTGGGAGCAGAGCACGCAAAGGGATGGGTGTATCAGGAGCGGAGCAGAGGGATGGGCACTGGGATTGGTGAAGCAGTCAGCTGGCAGGGAAGTGAACTACAGAGAGGGACTGTTAGACCCGTCCCCAAAGCTGCACATTCAAGAGGCTGAGATGTATCATTACAAGAAGCCAGGCATCCTACTGCCTCTATTGACCCCCTTGCCCTTGCTGCGATTGAGAGGCGTTCTTAGCACGTGCAAGCTGCCATGAGCCCAGTCCATCTGCCTGTAACAAGTCCATGGGACTGCCACACTGAAGAGGAGCAGTAAGGAGGAGCTGTGCTGGAGGGTGGTCCAGTGGACAAGGTGCTGGCATAGCCCTTGGGAAGCCAGGGTTCCACGGCAAGTCAATTAATCTAGCCCTGCCTCAGTTCCCCACCTGTAAAGCAAGGAGGACACTGCCCTGCCTTGCTGGAGTGCTGTGATGATCATGCTGTTAATGATGGTGATGCGCTCAGATGTTACAGTGATGAGGCTAGACAGATAACTACCCTCCCAGCATTAATTCAGGGCAGCGCCGCGATGCACGCCTGCATTTGGGAGCGAACGTGTTACAGACACAGGACCTCCCTCACCATCTGCAGGGCCCTGCTTAAGGCAGCCGGTATCGAACAGGGAGCACCGCACCCCTTGTAAAGATGCGCTTCAGTTTCTCTGCTCCTCTCCTTGCAGGGGCTTACCCATGACCTGCCCCTTTACAGCCAATCTCCCTTGCTACCAAAAAAAGGGAAGGAAACACATTTTAGTGTTATGCAACAACACAAGAGGTGCCATTCAGAACAGCTCACTCTCCTCCTCTGTTCCCCTAGAGCAGAGCTACTCAGACCTCAGGAGCCAAATTACCGAGCAACATTACCCAAAAGAGCCACAGGTTTGTGACTCCATTATAGTGCGCTATATTCCTATTTAAAGAGGATGACGGGGAAACACTTAGTTTATATATTAGTCTCACAGCAAAAGGACTGACCAAGGATTATTATTAGATCAACTACAGTTGGTTAACAACATAGGAAAAGCCTCCTGGTTGGTTAATAATGAAATCACACTGCTTTTTACTATTATGCAAAGGGCCACAGGCACCACCTTGAAGAGCCGCCCGCTGTGGTTTGGGACCCTCAGGCTGAGGCTCTAGGAGAAATACTGCAGGTGGGAAGGCACGCGGGGTATTTGAATACTGAGCTGTTACAACGTTCGGTTACCCGTTCGGTGGCGGCATTTTCATTACACACACCTAGGGCCTCATTCCCCTCACACTTGCCGAGGTGTAAACGAGGAGCAACGCCATTGAAGCGAGCCCATCCCTCACTCCCCCTGGGCAGCAGCTCACTCCAGGCCTTGTAACCTGGTGTACTGGATTGCAGCGCTGGCAGGTTTGGCTGGCCTCCCTCCTGCGTGGTCAGGATGGAGGGGCAGCTGGGCCAAACCTGGTCACCACACCTGGAGAGGGCTGCTGGACCCAGCCCCGCAGGAAAGGAGCTGCAGGAGCTGCCGCTGCGGAGTGAGTCACGGATGCCAAAAAAAAAAATTAATTAATGGACAAACAGGAAAGTGACGCTATCCAGGACTTTCTTCGCCTCCACGACAGACCATCAGCCCGAACCGCCGTCGATGGAGCTATTCCCGTGGGAACACTCAACAGTGACCACAAAGCGGGGATAGGTTTATTTGTGTCTGGTAGGAGGTGAAATTTCCCGCTACCCCAAGACACACTCACAAGGACAAGTGCAGAGTCCTGCACTTAGGATGGAAGAATCCCATGCACCGCTTCAGACTAGGGACCGAATGGCTAGGCAGCAGTTCGGCAGAAAAGGACCTAGGGGTTACAGTGGACAAGAAGCTGGATATAAGTCAACAGTGTGCCCTTGTTGCCAAGAAGGCCAATGGCATTTTGGGATGTATAATTAGGGGCATTGCCAGCAGATCGAGGGACATGATCATTCTCCTCTATTCGACATTGGTGAGGCCTCATCTGGAGTACTGTGTCCAGTTTTGGGCCCCACACTACAAGAAGTATGTGGAAAAATTGGATAGAGTCCAACGGAGGGCAACAAAAATGATTAGGGGACTGGAACACATGACTTATGAGGAGAGGCTGAGGGAACTGGGATTGTTTAGTCTACAGAAGAGAAGAATGAGGGGGGATTTGATAGCTGTTTTCAACTGCCTGAAAGGGGGTTCCAAAGAGGATGGATCTAGACGATTCTCAGTGGTAGCTGATGACAGAACAAGGAGTAATGGTCTCAAGTTGCAGTGGGGGAGATTTAGGTTGGATATTAGGAAAAACTTTTTTACTATGAGGGTGGTGAAACACTGGAATGTGTTACCTAGGGAGGTGGTGGAATCTCCTTCCCTAGAAGTTTTTAAGGTCAGGCTTGACAAAGCCCTGGCTGGGATGATTTAGTTGGGGATTGGTCCTGCTTTGAGCAGAGGGTTGGACTAAATGACCTCTTGAGGTCCTGTCCAACCCTGATATTCTATGATTCTATGATTCTCCCTCACACTTTATATTTTTGCCCATCTCTTTCCTCCTTGTTTTCATCTCTCCCTGCCCCCTCCCTTTTGGTTAGATTCTTCCACCTTCCACCGCCTCCGTGCGGAGGGCGGATGTGCCAGGAGTGGTATGGTTTGTCACAGCAGCTCTTGGAGGCCCCAGCCAAGATTGGGCTCAAGTCTGCTAGTACAACATAGTCCGTGCCCTAAAGAATGAACAGTCCAGGCAGACAACGTGGGGGGGGGGAGGGTAAGAAATGAAGTGTTATTTTCATTTTACAGAGGGAAAACTGAGGCACGGAGCAACTAAGTGACTTTCTCGAGGTCACACAAGGAGTCTGTAGCCGAGATGGGAACTGCACCCAGGTCTCCTGATCCACTGCCTTAGCCACAAAACCACCCTCCCTTTCTACTCCCCCTCCATCCCTAATTTTCTTCTTTCCTTCAGTTTCTCTTTGCTGTGAAGACCACACATTGCACTGGCCAGAAGGACAAGGCTCCTGCCCAGCGTCCCCCCCTTCAGTCAGGTATAAACGCTGGGTTTATACAGGGAATGAATAAAGCTGCTTTCCCTTCCAGGAACCAGGAAACCACGGGTGCTTGGGGCAGCAGCAGGTATTCTGTGTGGTCAGAGAAGCAGCCAGTTTCTGGGCACTGCTACCAATTGCCAGCCAATCTTTCTAATCCACTCCAGGCCCAGCTATGCTGGGAACCAAGGCCCCCCCTCCGCCAAACAAAAATAAACACAAGATTTCCTCTTGTCGGGGAAAAACAGCTCCTTACCTAGGAGAAAGCCTTTCCCCTTCACTGCACACCACCCTTCTGCTGCTTGCTTCACATTCCTCCTTCCATTTTTCTCTTACTGGAAGAGGTTTTTAAAGGTCACAGG
Organism: Lepidochelys olivacea; assembly: GCF_965140295.1. Classification (NCBI taxonomy): domain Eukaryota; kingdom Metazoa; phylum Chordata; order Testudines; family Cheloniidae; genus Lepidochelys; species Lepidochelys olivacea. The sequence goes on along the minus strand of NC_140412.1, from coordinate 266,678,931 downwards.
TAGTCCCAGGAATCCATAATTAACTTGAGGGCTTATAGGAAAGAGGGTTTTAACCATTCTAAGGCCGATGTACAAGCCTTCAACCACCCTTCCAGAACTGTCGGGTCTGACTTTGTCACAGACGCTGTGTCCCAAAGAGCTAATGCGATCCTGGGATGCAGAAACAGGGGAATCTCGGGGAGTAGAGAGATTATTTTGCCTCTGTATTTGGCACTGGTGTGACCACGGCTGGAATCCCGTGTCAAATTCTGGGGTGCACAATTCAAGAAGGATGTTGATAAATTAGGGAGGGTTCAGAGAATTGCCTCACGAATGATTAAAGGAATAGAAAGCCTGCCTTATAGTGACAGACTCAAGGAGCTCCATTTATTTAGCTTAACAAAAAGAAAGTTTAGGAGTGACTTGATTCCAGGCTATAAGTACCTACATGGGGAATGAATATTTAATAACTGTCTCTTCAGTCTAGCAGAGAGAGGTGTAACATTATCCGAAGACTGGAAGATGAAGCTAGACAAATTCAGACTGGAAATAAGGCAAGAATTTTTCAGAGTGAGATTAATTAACCATTGGAACAATTTACCAAGGTTTGTGGTGGATTCTGCATCCCAGACCATTTTTAAATCAATGTAAGAACATAAGAACAGCCATACTGTGTCCATCTAGCCCAGTATCCTGTCTTCTGACAGTGGCCAATGCCAGGTGCTTCAGAGGGCATGAACAGAACATTTCAAGTGATTCATCCCCTGTTGTCCAGTCCCAGCTTCTGGCAGTTGGAGGCTTAGGGACATGTGGAACATGGAGCTGTGCCCCTGACTATCATGACTACTAGCCATTGGTGGACCTGTCCTCCATGAACTTATCTAGTTCTTTTTGTAACCCAGTTATACTTTTGCTTTCACAACATCTCTTGGCAATGAGTTCCACAGGTTAACTGTGCGCTGTGTGAAGAAGTACTTCTTTGTGTTCATTTTAAACCTGCTGCCTATTAATTTCATTGAGTGCCCCCTGGTTACTGTGTTACGTGCAGGGGTAAATAACAATTCCTTATTCTCTTTCACCAGACCAAGACTGGATGTATTGCTAAAAGCTCTGCTCTAGGAATTGTTTGGGTGAAGTTCTGTGGCCTGTGCTATACAGGAGGTCAGACAAGATGATCACAATGGTCCCTTCTGGCCCTAGAATCTCTGAAAGGCTCTGGCAAGGGTGAGCTGCCAGAGCCTTTCCCCCCTACCGGAGCCTTTTCCTGCAGCAAGGACCCTACACTACTAAAAATAGCAGTGTAGACATGGGAGGAACCGCGTGGGCGTGTGGATAGCCATGCAGGGCAGTGGTTCTCAACCAGGGGTCCGGGGGCCCCTAGGGGCCTCGTGCAGGTTTCAGGGGGGCTCCAAGCAGGGCCAGCATTAGACTCGCTGGGGCCCAGGGCAGAAAGCCGAAGCCCCATCGCATGGGGCTGAAGCCCAGGCCCCTGAGCCTCACCACCCGGGGCTGAAGCCGAAGCCTGAGCAATGTAGCTTCGTGGGGGCCCCTGTGGCATGGGGCCCCAGGCCATTGCCCTGCTTGCTGCCCCCTAACGCCAGCCCTGGCTTTTATATGCAGAAAGCCAGCTACTGTGGCACAGGTGGGCGGTGGAGTTTTTATAGCATGTTGCGGAGGCCTCTGAAAGAAGAAGGTTGAGACCCTCTGATGTAGGGTACAGACCCTAAGGTTTTGGCTGGTCGTTACTCTACTCGCCTAAGAAGTGCCTCACCGTCTACACCGCTGTTTATAGCCATGCCAGGGTGGCACGCAGTGTATGCATTCTACATGCCGCCATAAAGCGTGTGCAGAGTAGACGTACCCCTCGGGGCACAGAGGCCCGTGCTTTCTTGCATAGGTAGGCAGGATTCCCTATATCATGTTGTGCACAGAGGGATGGCAAGATGTCCTCCAGGACACAACATCCCCTAAGCCCTCTGCATTCCTTGCGCTAGTTCGAAGAGGGAAGGGGCAAGATTTAGCCCGTGCTTCACTTTGCATCAGTGCACACTACTGGCCAAAAGCCCTTCATACAACAAAATAGGTCAAAATTTAAAAAGGAGGCAACTATGTTATGTCAGAAAGCAAACTGCAGTGTATGGATGCTGACACGCAGAAACCATGGTTCTCTGCTCATTTATAGCAACATAGGAATTGCCACATGGGCTCAAACCAATGAACCATCTCTGGTATCCTGTCTAAGGCAGTGCCAGGTGTTTCAGAGAAAGTTACAAGAATAAGCAATTATGGAATAAACGGGCCAGAAAGGAATTTTCTTCTTGACCTTAAACACCACTTTCTTCCCAGACTCCAACAGAGTTAACTCCTGATTCACATCAGCACAAGTGAGAGGAGAATCAGGCGCAGAATGGGGTTTAACTTTGCAACCTCGGACAGGAGTCGTGGGCATGCCAGGAAAAAGGACTGAACTATCCGAGATGGAAAGAGCAACAGTGAGGGGTTTTTCCAAGAAGTATTAAAAGGAGCCAGATTACAAAAGCCCGTGGGCCTTTACCAGTAGGGTGGTCAACAGTAAGTCTAGTGTTTTTACACAACTACTCCTCTGCAATAGTGTTGCAAGGTTATTTCTAAAGCAATCGGTTGTCAATATAATTACAGAATGTCAGAAGAAGGAACAGAGAGGAATTCTAGCCAACTGCCAAATAAACGGAGGGAAAACCGTACCACCCTCTTTCATTATCTCAACTGACATTAATAAAAGAGAACTCTCTACAGATGACAGTAGAAAGCGGCTATCACCAGACAATGGGTAACACATTTGACAAATTCAGAAGCAAACACTGTACTGAACTCAAGCTGGAAAAACTAATTTAAGAGACAATTTTCAGAGTAAAAAGAAGAGGAGTACTTGTGGCACCTTAGAGACTAACCAATGTATTTGAGCATAAGCTTTTGTGAGCTACAGCTCACTTCACTGGATGCATGCAGTGGAAAATACAGTGGGGAGATTTATATACATAGAGAATATGAAACAATGGGTGTTACCATACACACTGTAACCAGAGTGATCAGGTGAGGTGAGCTATTACCAGCAGGAGAGCGGAGGGAGGGGGGAAACCTTTTGTAGTGATAATCAAGGTGGGCCATTTTTCAGAGTAACAGCCGTGTTAGTCTGTCTCAGAAAAAACAACGAGGAGTCCTTGTGGCACCTCAGAGACTAACAGATAAATAAACAAATACATTTGTCAGTCTCTGAGGTGCCACAAGGACTCCTCGTTGTTTTTGCTAATTTAAGAGGGACGACCAAGAGCATACAGTGCATTTGTGAGATTACCTATTTTCCAATACCACGTGCATTATCCCAAGATTGATTTCATTCTGCTATCATGAACAACATTAGCTGGAGTAATGGGAGGTGAAATAGAAGCCAGCTGCTGTTAATGACACTGCACCACATCACAGACTTGGTAATTAAGGGTATGTCTACAGACCAATCAGACTCTGCAGCTGGCCCATGCCAGCTGACTTGGGCTCGCAGGACTCAGGCCAGGGGTCTGCTTCACTGCTGTGTAGACTTCTGCGCTGAGGCCAGAGCCCTGGTTCTAGGACGCTGGCAAATAAAGTGTCACAAAAATTTCACCCAGCTCTATTCCCAACACTGAAGCAGATAAGCTCTGAGTGTCTAAGACAATACTCGGTACCAAAAATATGAATTAAGTCAGCTGTAGCAGGCACCAGCAAAATCTGCGTTATTTAAACTCCAAAAGATACATGAGCCATGTACCCAGGCCATTCAAACAAACAGGAAACAAAATAAAATCCCATTGGTGTTTAGGTCAGGAGGAGGGAATCTGATAGGAAGCAAGGGGATATTAACAGAATATGCCATTAATTACTCCAAAGCAGTTTTTGTTGCCCTGTGAGCTGCATGCGTTATGGGTCAGAAGCTACGTAGCAAGGAGATTAGAGAGGACCTGGATGGGAGATCTTCCAGGAAAACCCAGGTCCTCTAATAGGGATGATTCAATAGCTGGGGCTTGTAACCTAGGGCTACCGCAGCGCACAGACACTTCCCCCCACCATGGGCCCGCCCGCTGCAGCAGGATGTGGCTGTGTCCCACGTTAATCCTGCACTGGCTCTTCATCAATATGCATTCGACACACCTGGAACACGCAGGTTTATCTGTGTTCCCTATGCTAGAGCATTTAATACTCCCGCTCAGTAGTCAGGGTTCAGTGGGAAGCAGCCATACCCCTTGTCTCCTGGCTAGATGAGATGGGAAGGGGGCCTGGAACTCTATTCTGTTGTTACATGGGACCGTGGTCTGGAATAGACTGGGATATTGGTCATAAGATATTGGGATATTGGGATATTGTCCAAACCAGCTTAACCACTTGGTATGGAATCAGGCCATATGCTCTGATTTGATTATTCACAGCAATAAGATTCACAGATCCATTTGTGCACCAAAGTCCAGATAGCAGCGTATAGATGGGTGTAGTTTGGTTATGGGCTGGTGTAATTGTGCCCTCAGTAATATGTACATTCCCAGCAAAACACCTTATACAGAGTACACCCAATTGTCCACCCCTTGCATAGGCCATTGATTCTGCTTCTCCATAGTCATAGGAGAGTGGCACATCCAAACATCTTCTATTGATTTACACTATTTTACACACACCCCCATTAATTCCCAGTGAGCTCCTCCCCTTCTCATTATTTCCATAGGGCTTGTGGGGACCACCTTAGTTGCCATTCCATTTCCAGGTACCACGGTAGCTATTACACAGGTGTTGGCCTCCTAGTTGAGCATTTTGCATTCCCATACACATCTCCCCCCCAGGGTCAGCCTTTTGAAGCCATCCCCGACCCATGTCATGAGATTTTCTGTTCATTAAAACACAACAATGCTAGCAACAAGACAAACACCACAGACAAACACAAAACACAGATCCATGGTATTGTGGGTTATTTTTCCGCTGGTGCCAGCTTGCTTGTAGAGTGTCTGAAAAACAAAAGAAACAATTTCCACCCCCTGGTGGGGACAGATTATTGCTTAATAATAATAATACCACTTTATTTTACAAATTTCCTTGCTAATTGCAGGAAAAACAGAAGTATTACCTCCAGGCTGTCCTTATTTTGTTCTATAGTCAGGCTAGTGAACTACCCCACTCACTGGTCATTTATGAAATTCATGAGGTGGTGTACCCCAGTTTCCCCTCTTGTACAACAGACCATGTTTGCAATAGTTTCTCTGCTGTACCAAGCATTAAGTTTATTCTCAGGTAATAGCTGACAGACAGCTTCAGATTTTAGTACTACACACAAAATTCGTTTTTGCCTAACATCCCTTGCACTGTGATTACTCTTTTTTACACAACTGTACCCCGATTACACTTCCATCTTGTACAACTAGACACAACCAGGGGTAGCCAAGTTAAGTTCCAATAGAAACCCCTTACATCCTTTAGTGATTTTGATTACATTACCCAATACTCAAATAATTTTGATCAGATTATTTCTCCGCCTGCTGCCTGCAGCAGTCCCTTATAGACCATTTCTGTGGGAAAAGGGCCCATTTTCCTTCAGAATAACTGTAAAGCCTTCTGGGGTCAGAAACATAGTGGTGGTAGTAGCCACTCTACCTGACCCCCTTGGATAATTTAATTACCAAGCTTCCATCCAATGTGACTGCACAGAGTTGCACATACAGTTACATTTATATAACTGGATTTTATCATTAAACAAAAACTTCCTTCTTGTAACACCACAACTGTTACTCTTTAACATCTTCACAACAGTTACCTTTTACCATTTCCACAACTCCCAAATGTTTACTTTCCTGCAAACCCTGTATTATCAATTCCTGCAAAAGCTATTTGTAACTCACTTCTTTCAATCACTTACTCCTACATTTAGTTCTTTAAGGCAGTGCAACTTGTCTGTAACAACTTAGCCACCAAGTACAATTATTGCCACACAGCTGCCTTAACCTGTGCTGTCTTTACTGTGACACTGTTCAAAGAGGCAGTAAAACATTTGTCTCCATGGATGCCCATGGATCTTTTACTCCAAAAATTCCAGTGGAATACAGCAGACCTCCGTCATACTTTGTCCAAAATAACCAAAAACAGCTCACATAAGTATCCAAAGTACCCTCCATTAAAGCTTCAGAAAAACAAAAGTGTGGAAAGGCAGGGGGAGAGATGGAAAGAAACCAATTAAGCCTGTCAGGTCAGTTTAAAGTATAGGCTACCTGCAGCAAATTAAGTAAACCGAGAAAAAGAAGAAGGAAAAGAAGAAAAGGACATAGCTAGCTCTGAGCCAAGAGTAGGTTCCCTGGGTTGAAACAGTCGGGAACCCTTATCCCCAGGTTCTCATCCTGGCTCTGGGAGAAGAGTGGGAGTTGTTACCTGCTCCTGCAAACCCCCTGCCATTTTGCACTTTGAAACTTTTTTTTTTCTTCCCCTTCTTTCTCTCCACTCCCCCAGGACCAAGTCCCAGCTCCAGTCTCTAAAGGTCGTCTGTTAACTCTGCTTTTGACTTTAAACCCTGTTGTGCCAAATCATCTTTAACTACCCCTAACAAATTTATAACCCTCCAGCAGCCCTTGCTGAAGCAGCACCAAACTTGATAGATTCCTGGCAGCTTCCCATAATGCTGCCCTTACTTCAAACCTCTCACAAGCAGACTGAAGAGCCTCCTTTCCCTGGAAGGCATCTAGTCCCCATGTGCAGGGACCTTCTTCCGCTACCCATATACCAAGGAGGGTGGGCTCCTCAGCCACCCCCCATCCCTCTGGGTCCCCTAACACTTCCTCCATTTTCTTTTTAATCTCATCCCAGGTTGACCCCAGCACCTGGTATGGGCCCTGGTTCTTCCTTATCCATTTATCCAAATCCTTTACCCTGGCTTGCCAGAACCCGCAACTACCATCACGAGAATTCGCTATACCCCCTCCAAGCAGCTGCGCGGACTGTTGGGGAGGGGGACTTACCGGCTGCCACTCACCTATCCGATACTATCTATATCCTAACACCCCCACCAAAAATAGCTCAAATTTGGCTGAATCCTATGGACAAAAGAGGAATTTATTTGCTCTTCTGAATGTAAAAAATACTGCCTTACTAGTTAGCACTGGAAAGAAAAAGACATGCCGTGCCATTGTGCAGCAGTGGAATGGAATTTCCTTTCATTGCTAAGGTGAGAGCCGTGATAGATATCGCAACCCCACACAATGGGTTTGCGAATCATCGTGTCTTAAATTTATGTATCACTGTAGGCCAGGTATTGTATGCAACTCCCGGGGAGGGTTACCAACAACTCCTCCAAGAACCAAAAACAGTGCGGGGTGATAAAAGTGAATCACGTAGGTTGTAAACATCCCCTGGGGCTTCCATATACTGGTTCAGACTGGGTTTTCCAGAGGCCAACAGCCAAAGATCTAGCAAACGACCAGGACCTTTTGTTCAAGGAGGCCCCAACCTTTGCAGAAGAATTGGAAAGACTTTGGCCCATTAGGGCCCAATAAAACTGATAGGCATCTCCTTGTAGGGTTAGTGTGTGTTTACATCTGTTTATTGTTTATTATCTGTTTTCTCTGTAATGCTTTTGCCTCACAAATAAAGATGCTTGCTTAGAAGAGCTGTAACTGTTTGTAGCTTGCCCAGTACTGAACTTGTAACTGCTGGCAACACACTGTTCATAGCCCTCGGAGACAGCAAAGCACAGGACTGGCTGGTAGGCAGGCTGGCTTGCTGGGAATACCACAGTATAAGGCAGGGAGTTGTGCAGACTTAAAATCCCAGCTCAGAAGGGAGCAGGACAAGGGTCCCTGCCCAGAGACAGGTGATAGCTGAGACCCGACTGGGCATTCTTAGAGTGGACTATGGAGTCGGGGGGGGGGGGGGGGATACAGGTGTAGTTACCCTGAAACTGTGACAAGAGTGCATAACCTTCTCTATGCTGTGTCTTACTCTGAACCTGGCAATTTCCCATCCACTGATTGTAACTATAACCCAAGGCTGCTGGAAAATCGCTAGAAGGCTTCCAGTAAAATTCTGAATCGGATAATCCATCTCCTCTCTGCTCAGTACTGGGCAGCCCAGGCTTCCTGGCTACATACCACACCAAAGCCCTTGAAAACTTGCCAGAACAGGGCCTCACTAAGACACTGCAAGTTTTCCGTTGGTGCTGTTGAACTGCTGCGATAGAAACACCAGGCATTCAAAATACCCTCTTACCATCTTCAGATAGATCACCGCACTCTTACTCTTAACCTGGGCCCAGGTTGCCCCTCCTGTGTGAAAAGCCATGGGTCAGGGGACATTTTCTGAGGAAATCTCCATGACGATTCCCCTGGGAAGACCAGTGGGGCCTGCCCCCAAACCTGGGGAATTTATAGGAGCCCCACTCTGGGGTAGGCCACTGGCAGGATGGCACCATTAGAGCTATCCCTGCTCTCTCCTCCCAGTCAACTTGGATTCCACCCCCTCCCCAAGAGAGGACCCAGGCCTGTACAGAGAACCCTCCACAGAGCCAGGATCCCCCTGGATGGTGGGATCCCCCAGAGGATGGTGCCTCCGGTATTTAAATTAAATGGCTACTGGGGATCTGATTTCTTTGCTGGTCACTAGATGACCTCCTGAGGTCCCTTCCAACCCTGATATTCTATGATTCTATGATAGTTAGGTATCCCCAGCAAACCAGTTATTCAGTCTTTTTGTCTTGGGCCTGGTCTACACTTAAAAATTAGAGCAACCTAGCTACGTCACGCAGAGCTGCGAACAATTCCTTGCCCTGAGTGGTGTACTTCGGTCAGCCTCACCCCCTGTGTAGAGGTGGCTAGGTGAAGGGAAGAATCCTTCCATCAACATAGCTGCCACCTCTCACCGATATGGTTTAATTAATTAGACAGAAAAACCCTCTTCCATCGATGTGGGAAGCATCCATACTAAGGTCCTACAACGGCACCACTTCAGCAACTGTCGTGTAGACAGGTCCTCAGACAGCTATTCATAAATGTCAGTGACCGTGATTAGAATAATGACTATTAGCAAGTACAAGCCGGTCACCTCTGCTCTTCTGTCTTACCCCGTTATTTGTAATGGATGCTGTTCAAACTGTGAGAGGCTGTCCATTTTCTGGTTGCAGCTGTGGGATGGGGGAGTGGGTTTTGTCCCCTCAGTTGATTTTTTTTGCTCCCCTTATTGCACTGACAGATACACGGCAAGGTTTCGAAGCCCCTCTCTTTGCAGGCACCGGCTCGCTGGCTGACAATGCTTTCCTGTGGGAGAAGGGGAAAGCCACAGCTTTGAGGAAGAGCTGCGCGCAGAATGAATAAGCCAATCATTCCCCCTTTGCACAAGGCTGCTGAAGAGGCAATGTATATAAAGTGCCCAGGCACTGCACTCCCACCTTACCTTGAAACAAAGAGGACCAAGGATGGCGAGCTGCTGAGCGGACCTGCTGCTGCTGTTGCTTACCTTGGCCACTGCAGTCCCCGTGCAGCCCCCTCAGCCCTACGAGAAGGCCATCGCCTGGGCCATCGACTTCTACAACCAAGGACCGACGGTGAAATACGCCTTCCGCCTCCTTACAGCCACCCCTCCGCCTGAAGTGGTGAGTACTGAAGGGTTCCCTTCGCTAGCTGCTGTTTGAAACCCAGGCAGGGACCCGGTGAGACATGATTCTCCCTGACCCTGGGCCCTCGTCCCCTCTCGCCCGGATCACTTGGGGCCTGCTCTGTAGCCCGTGAAATAAACTCCAGTGTGGGTTGGATCAGACCCGCTGGTCTTTCGCTGTTCTAACAACGTTGAGAAGCGGTGTGGGCCAGTGGCTGAAACACAGGATTGGAACTGGGGGCCCCTGGATTCTCAACCTGGCTCTGCCACTGACCTGCAGTGTGACCTTGGGCCTGTCCCATCCTTCGGCTGCCTTGTGTAGTTAAACGATAAACTCCTTGGGGCAGAAATCTCTGCTTGTTTCTCACTATATGCATGCACAGGAATTAGCTCAATGGGCCCCCCCATCTTAGAGGAGGCCGCTAGATGCTAACAACAGTGACGACCCTGTCAACTTTGAGACTTCACACTCCCCCAAATTTACAACTCAGCAGCAACCTCCTAAGGGCAACCGGTCCCACTCCACTAATCAACCTGTCCTCAATAAGAATATCCAGCTCTTATCTAGCGCTTTGCATCAGTAGCTCTCAAAGGAGGCCAGTAGCATCATCCCCATTTTACAGATGGGGAAACTGAGGCACAGAGAGGCGAAATGACTTGCCCAAGGTCACCCAGCAGCCAGGAATAAACCCCAGCTCATTAGGAATTAATGAAGCCGGGATTGCTTTCTATCCCCAAAACAACAGACACTGAAATAAAAAGGCATTTCAGAAGGGTTAACCATGGCTGGTCATGGTGGTGGGGGTGCTGGTGGAACAGGATTAGCCTGACATACTGCACTCAGGTAGACACTGTACATACAGCATTACTGAAATATTCAAAGCTGGTTGAATGGTGCAGTTCTGTCCTACCAAATCCTCAGCGCTACATCTCAAGTAAATGCAACATTCATCCCACACTAATGAATACCAGTGGATTGCTTCAATATGCATTTATCACATCACATCTGAGATAAGGATTAGACACTGACATAGAGACTAGGAACAACAGGAGTTATATAAATTGGGGTATATTTGTATAAAGGGTACAAAACTTTCCTGTTTCAGGTTTAAGCCAACCACTACCTGCTGGAAGTTATGGACACCTTTCCTCTATGGCAGGTTATTCTGTAATTGTCCAGTAGGGGACTTTGATACCTTCCTCCGAAGCATCTGGTATTGACCAATGTTGGAGACAGGAGACCAGAGTAGCTCAATGGTCTGATCCACTATGGAAATTCTCACAAGTAAGCTCACTGCAGAACATTGACACAAGGCTATCCTCTGCCTCCATCCGCCACATGATACCTTGCTTCATACCCAGGGTTTCAGTGGGACTGCTCGTTTAAGGGCACCAAGGTTGGGTCCCAAAGGCTCAGGCTGCATTTGGTGCATGCCATCGGCTGCTGAACAAAGGCAGTGGTTGAGCCCAGCGTGAAGCTACTCACCATGAGACGGTTATCTTGTTCCTTTACTGGTTTTCTCTTAGGCCCAGGGCACCATATCGAATACTCTTCAGATGCATCCGATGAAGTGAGCTGTAGCTCACGAAAGCTTATGCTCAAATAAATTGGTTAGTCTCTAAGGTGCCACAAGTCCTCCTTTTCTTCAGCTGAACTTCACCATCATGGAGACCACATGCTCAGCGTCAGACAAAGCCCCTGTGGAGCAATGCGCCTTCAAAGAGAATGGGGTAAGGAACAGCTCTGGGGGTGGAGATATTGCCATGTTCTCTTGTTTAGCGCACCTCTGCTGTGATGGGCAACAAGCTCTACTGAGTCCCCGAGGGTTACAGTGGACACCTGACAGGCTTTCACTGCCTTTGGCTTTACATTGTGATGTTATGAACTATAATGATCCAATGAATCATCACAGAACCTGCTGAGCCAGATTCACTGCTGTAAATGAAGCTGCAGGTTTCTTTTGCTTGTTCCAGCAATGAATTTAGGGGTGCTGTGAACAGGGGTGCTGGAACAATTTGAATAGTGAGGGTTCTGACAGCCATTGAACCAAACTGTGTAACCCCTGCATATAATGAAAACCACTTCAAACCAGGGGGAGCGGCAACCCCCCCAGTACCCCTATTCCAGCACCTATGCCAGTGTGATACTCACAACTCAGAAAGATCTGTTCTCAGCTTCAGTCAGGTCTGTCAACCCACCAGCCCTAGCAGGGGGAAAAATTATGCTGAAGTTCAGGGAAAAAATATCTGTGACCCAAGACAAAAGATGGAAGCCCCGGAACTAGAGATTCTGAAAATGGGGCAGGACAGAGGGTTAAAAAGTTCCTGGAGAGAACAAATGGCAGGGAAATGGACCAAGTGATGTACTGGTTCTCTGCCACCTCTGCCCTCTGGGATATATGTGTGTTTGTTTCAGGTGAAGGGAGGGATGCAGATTCCCAAGGGTTTGGCAAACAATTTCACAGCCAGAATTTCAAAACCAGCCTTTCGTTTTGGGCGTCTCCATTTGTGGGGTGCTCAGCTTCAGGCATGCAGACACCCAAAGTTAGGCACCTGACATTCACTGTTAGGCCCCTAACTAAGCATTTGACTTTCAGAGGTGGCGAGTGCCCACTTGAAGCCCCAGTCGAAGTCAATATGAGCTACGGGTGCTCTGCACCTCTGGGGAAAAAAAGCACAACACAGACCCACACTTCCTAACTTCCCCGAATGTCTTCAGCAGTCCCCAGACTGACTGAATATCAGAACAAAGGGAAAGAGCCAGGGAAGATCAAATAGAAACATATGAAAGAAGTCAGTAAGTAATGCCAGCTGCTGACCAGATTTCACCTCAAACTACAGCAGCTGCATGGTCTAGTGGACAAGGCAGTGACACAGGGTGACCAGATAGAAAGTGTGAAAAATCGTGACGGGGGTGGGGGGTAATAGGCGCCAATATAAGAAAAAGCCCCAAATTATCAGGACTGTCCCTATAAAATCAGGACATCTGGTCACCCCACAGTGACAAGACACAGATTCAGTGATTTAGCGCGACAGGAGGGGTGAGGTCTGATCCACACGTGCCTGAACACCTGCTTCCAGATGTGAGTGGTGGGGTGGTTTCCATCAGGAGAGAAGAGGAGGGTGGTTTTTCTGCTAAACGGATCTGTTTTGAGTTACTGCACCATGTGCTACAAGCCGAGAGAAGCACCTTTCTATTTCTTTCCATTTTCGCACAAGAACCAGTCAAACAGATGAGCAGAAACAAGACCCTCCTCTCTCCATATGGAAACCCCCCGCATCTAAGAGCAGACATCCAGGAACCTGTAGATCGGACCTCAGCCCCCCTGTGGAAATCAGGTACGTCAACGCTGCAGCCGGGAGGTGCCATCGCGGCACGGACTCCAGCCGGTTTGGCTTGAGCTAGATCAAAGCGAGCTCGAATAACCGCAGCAGCCAGGGTGGCTCTGGCTAGCGGCTCCCGTGTGATCCCAGGGTGCACTCAAGCGATGTCTGCACTTACAACACTACAGTGGCACTGCTGAAGGGCTGCCCCTGAGCTGCTGCAGTGCTTCAGTGTGGACAGCAGTGACGGGCAGGGTTCTCCTGTCGCTGTCGATAATCCACCGCCCCAGCTAGGGCGAGGGAAGAATTCTTGCACAGAGGGCCCAGCACAGAGGGCTAGGTGGGCATAACTACATCTCTCAGGGATGTGATGTTACCCCGAGAGACGTAGCTGCGCCGCTGTAAATTTGCAGTGGAGACCAGCCCTCAGATTCCCCTAGATCTACCTAGATCAAAGTGACCTGGGGTATCCCTATGTGAGCTGCAGCCATACCGCCCCAACTGCCGTTTAGACAGACTCTAAGCTTTTGTCTCCTCCTCTTCCTCCCTTGCAGCTGGTCAGAGACTGCTCAGGACACTTCACCCAGGAAGCATGCCCTGTCCTTGCAATCACCTGTGACGTCGCCCCTCCACAGGTGAGCTGTCCAACCAGATGATTTGGGGGGCGAGAGAGGGGAGAACTTATACCTTGAACGAGTGGGGCTGGGGCAGCATCTCCCCGGGGTGAAAATGCCACTGGGACATCTCCTTCTGCTTTGGGTACATTCACCTGAAAATACACCTCTGCCAAACACCTCCCCCTACCTGGGACCAAGACACCCCAGGGAAGGCGGATGTCCGAGATGGCTCTTTGTCGCTGCACGGCCAGGTCTAACAAAATGAGTGTGTGGATTTCAGCAGAAGATCCCCTTAACCTCACACTACAGACATTAGGTCCCATGTTGGCTTCCCGGTCTCCCCACAATAGAATCTGCCTTAGCTGGGATGGGTCAACCCTCAGTCTAAGCCATAGAGCCTCATCCAGACATCAAGTGAAGTCCATGAGAGTCTTTCCACTGAATTCAATGAGCTTTGTTTCAGGCCTGGAGAGAAAGTAGTACATGATTTGTATCCCCATAACGTTTCCCCAGAATATCAACCCTCCAGCTGGGAATCCCGGTTCCTCCCCAGCACAGACCCCATTAGTGTGGTGTCATCCAGCAGCCAAGAGAGCTTTCCTCCTGAAAGCGAGCCCTTTCCCCAAGTGCCCAGCAAGAGCCCCAGCTGCTATGGCAGTTGCTTCTCCCGGGACGTAGAATTCCAGCCATCCCTTCCTGGCCATTCCCAGCTCTTCTTGGTCTAGCTCCAGTCTCAAACTCAGCTCCCCAGCAGGGGCTGCACAAAGCATGTTAGAATAGGCCTCTCCCCTCCCCCCCCAAACCAGCCCTCAGAGATTTGGCAAGGTGCAGATGATGAAGTGGAACACCATTAGAAGCCAGGTAGGTCTCCGTGGAGATGCTAACATACTTCGTTTCCCCCCATACAGCCCGTTCGCGTCACCAGGTGGTGGCCCCTTGTGTGCTTAGGCGCAAAAATCATCGGTCATGGCATTTCCTTTTTCCACTCGAAGAATTAATCCAGAGATTGAGGAGGGGAAAGCAAGCTTGTCAGACCTGCCTGTGACCCACGCTGGAAGCTTACCAGGAATCAAGGCGCAAGTCAGAACCGCCTCAGGGATCGCACTTTTCCTCGTGGCCTAGCTACCCCCTTAGTCCAATTGCATCTGCTAGGGCTTCTCTGTACAATAAACGGCTGTTCACAGACCCATATGATTGTGAATGTTTCCCCTCACCCCTCGCCTTTCCACGCTGCCGGGAGAAGGGACAGGAATTAATCCCCCACCTGTGCTTGCGGGCAGTGGAAAGCCCCCATTAGGCACTGAGCTGCCCCTCTTCCCCGGCCCATTGCCAGGGAGGGACAGAAGCCCAATGCATGGAATGGCTTTAACATCTGGACTTCAAGTCCAGCAGGGAGCTGAGTCACCGCGCTAAACCCAGCACGCGGGCAGAGCCAATGTAAGAGGCCCGTACCCTGGACTCACCCAGCTTAGTGACATGGACCTTGGGCACCTCTTGCTTCCATCACTGCAGCTCCAATGGTGCAACCAGCCACGCCAGGGCCCACAAAGTTATGGGGGCCCAACCAGGGTCTGATTTCAAATGCAGGAGTCCCAGGCTGGAGATCTCTGGGGATTGCACCCCTGACTGGGTGGACAGGACCCAGGCATCTGGCAGCCTGTATACCCACTGCCTGAAGGTGTAATCAGATCATAGATAGATAGAACCCAGGCGTCCGTGATCCAGGGGGAGGGCTGTCTGTGCTGGTGCTGCAGGGGGCTGCTGGCCATGGGGTGCTCCTGGATCTAGCCCACGTGTGTTCCTGCCACTACCAGCAGTTACGCCACCATGCTCCACAATGGAGAGAGGCCCCGGAGGAAAGCAGGACCCGCCGGCCATGCGGGGCAAATGGGGTGGCTAAGATGGGGTGGGGGGGTCTGTTTGGAGTGGCTCCAGGCATGAGCAGCCAGCAAGGACAGATGGGGAAGCCATGGTGGCACCGCAGCACTGGGAACAGGTGGGGGACCCAGCAGGCAGAGACAGGGGACACAGGCCCCCCTAGAGATGAAACACAAGGTAAAAGCACCGGCTCCTTTGTAGGGGGTGGAACGGGGAGGGGGGAGCTAGATTGGAGCCAGAGGGGGACAGGTTGGCTAGATTGTCGGGCTCAACGGGTAGTGATCAATGGCTCCATGTCTAGTTGGCAGCCGGTGACAAGTGGAGTACCCCAGGGGTGGGTCCTGGGGCCGGTTTTGTTCAATATCTTCATAAATGATCTGGAGGATGGTGTGGATTGCACTCTCAGCAAGTTTGCAGATGATACTAAACTGGGAGGAGTGGTTGATATGCTGGAGGGGAGGGATAGGATACAGAGGGCCCTAGACAAATTGGAGGATTGGGCCAAAAGAAATCTGATGAGGTTCAATAAGGATAAGTGCAGGGTCCTGCACTTAGGACGGAAGAACCCAATGCACAGCTACAGATTAGGGACCGAATGGGTAGGCAGCAGTTCTGCGGAAAAGGACCTAGGGGTGACAGTGGACGAGAAGCTGGATATGAGTCAGCAGTGTGTCCTTGTTGCCAAGAAGGCCAATGGCATTTTGGGATGTATAAGTAGGGGCATAGTGAGCAGATCGAGGGACGTGATCGTTCCCCTCTATTCGACATTGGTGAGGCCTCATCTGGAGTACTGTGTCCAGTTTTGGGCCCCACACTACAAGAAGGATGTGGATAAATTGGAGAGAGTCCAGAGAAGGGCAACAAAAATGATTAGGGGTCTGGAACACATGACTTATGAGGAGAGGCTGAGGGAACTGGGATTGTTTAGTCTGCAGAAGAGAAGAATGAGGGGGGATTTGATAGCTGCTTTCAACTACCTGAGAGGTGGTTCCAGAGAGGATGGTTCTAGACTATTCTCAGCGGTAGAAGAGGACAGGACAAGGAGTAATGGTCTCAAGTTGCAGTGGGGGAGGTTTAGGTTGGATATTAGGAAAAACTTCTTCACTAGGAGGGTGGTGAAGCACTGGAATGCATTACCTAGGGAGGTGGTAGAATCTCCTTCCTTAGAAGTTTTTAAGGTCAGGCTTGACAAAGCCCTGGCTGGGATGATTTAGTTGGGGTTGGTCCTGCTTTGAGCAGGGGGTTGGACTAGATGACCTCCTGAGGTCCCTTCCAACCCTGATATTCTATGATTCTAGGGGAGGGCAGTGGCAGCAGAACTGGGGGTCTGGACTGGAGCTGCTGAGGCTGGATAAGTGACGCATGGAGCTCAGGGGGTCTGGATCAGAGCTGGGTCCAATGCGGGATTGGAGCAGCTGAAGGGATCTGAGGGGAAGGAGCTGGGGGAGGGCTTGTGGGGGCCTGAACCAAGGCTGGGGGGTGGATCAGGGAAGTGGGGTCAGGAGGGGAGCTAAAAGGGCCTGGGGCAGGGGAGATGAGATCAGGGCTGGGAGAGCCTAGGGCTGGGCTGATGGAGGCTGGAGAGGGGTTGAGGGAGAGCTGGGGATGGGGCGGGGGCTGGAAAGGGGACCGGATTGGGGCTCTGGGGAAGGGAGCCAGGAGCTGGGTGGGCTGGAGGATGGTTATTAGTTACTGTACTTGTACCGCCTTTGCACCCAGAGGCCTCCAGCGACATCAGGGCCCCAAGGCGCTAGGTGCTGTACAAAACCAGCTTGAGCAACGGGCTCTGCTCAGAAGAGCTGACAGGCTGAATGGCCAAGACAGACAAAGGCTGGGGGGAAAGGAGGCGCCATTAGCCCCAGTTTACAGAGGGGGAGCTGAGGCCCCAGGCCAGACAGGGAGTCTAGGACCTAGACTTCCTGATTCCCAGCCGTGTGCCTTACCCCCAAGACCAGCCTTCCTTTCCTAAAGGCTGGAGGAGCTAAGGGTCTGCAAACTGACTCCTAATTGGGGTGGCTGTGCAGGGGAGTCTCCCTCCTTTTGGCGTGTTGTTACTGGCTTTCCAGAGGCTGCTTTTGGGGGTGGTTCTGTGACTGGCCCTCCATCACTGACCTGTCATTGCCCCAGGCCTCGGACTGGCCCCTCTCTTCCCCCAGGCTCGGCTGCCGTCAGGCCGAGCGACTCTCCCCTCCTGGGGTCATACTGCTATGAAGCCAGCCGTCAAAGGGTCTGGTTCCCTGAATGTGCTGCCCCGTCATATCAGAGCTCAGTGGTGGTGAGCAAAAGGGCTCCCACCAGCTGGGGGAAGCAGAGTGAAACGGGGTGGGCGGGGAAGGGGGGTCAGCTCAACGCTGGCCCAGCCGAGGGGGATTGGGAGCTGGGGGGCAGCAAAGGGGAGCTCCCTGATGACTTGAATCCCTGCCTGAAGGCCCCTCTGAAAGTGCTCCAGCCTCTCAGCCCCCCATTGTGCCTGCCAGGCAGCCCCACGTCAAAGGGTGGCCAACCCCTGATGCTGCTTTGGAGAATGGGCCACACGGAAGGGACACCAGCCTGGGCTGTGGACCCAGCACTTGGAAGATGGAAACGCAGAGCCCCATTGCCCCCAGGGAAAGGAGCAAGAGGCAGGAAGAGAACCCCGGGCCTGCGGGATTGATTTCACAGCATGATTGTCCGTTATCCCCATCTCTCAGGGACACCATGGAGGATTCATTCCAGCCCGGGGTTTGGCTGCCCCCTTGTGGCCGTGTTAATTATAGCCGGTATGGGATGGCCGTGATGAGACACGGAGTCTGGAGTCTGCAGCATCCAGGGTACTTGGCTCAGTGCTCCCGGGATGGCCTGAAAAACACCCCGTGCTGCATCCAAAAGGCTTTACTCCAGCACTGCCATCACTAGGTTGTTATGTTCTGGGGTCCTGAGAGGCCCCAACCAAGAACAGTGTCCCATTGTGCTAGGTGCTGTACAGACACATAGTAAGAGAGTCCCTGTCCTGAAGAGCTTACAGTTTAGAGAACACAAAGTGAAGGAGGGGAAACAGAGGCAGAGAGAAGATCAGCAGCTGAGCCGGCAGCAGACCCCAGTTTCTCTGGCTACTAATCCAGCGCTCTATCCCCTGGACCATGCTGCCTTCCAAGAGCCACCAGCGCTGATCTGGTCTTTCTTTCCTCCACAGCGGGGGGCCGCAGAGCTCATTGGGACTCAGCTGTGCGACATACTGAAACTAAACGCTGTGTGGACCTCCCAGGTCACCCAGCGCTGCTCCAAACCGAACTAGCTGACTGACGTTTGAGCCGGTCTCCGAGCAAGCCGCAGCAACGGGCCACAGGCCCCGTGCATGGTCTCAGCGTCTTTCATGGCAGCGGAGCTTGTCTGAACGATGCCAGCTGTGGTGAGACCCAGGGAGCGGGGCTGATGCACGTGTCCCAGTGGAGACCCAGGCGGGAGGATCCCTGCAGCAGAGACAGAGGTGAGCTGGAAACAGCAGCAAACAGCACTGGGAAGGCAATGACTCAAGTCAGGCACGCTAAGAATTCAGGCTGGTTCACCCTTGGGCAATGAATCACGCTCCCAGGAACATTCCTGGGACAGTGCAAGGCTCCCTGACAGCCTCTCTGATGAATCCCAGACAGGGTGAACTTACCCAGGATCCCATCCCGTTACTGACACCGGAGGCCATTGCACTTCCCCGATGAGAACAAGACACAGTCCTGGGGCTTTAGATTTCAATCTAAACACTCATTAATTACTATTAAGGTCACACCCAGAGGTCCCATTCAGGATTCACGTCTCATGCTTTACTTTACTTGCTTTACTGGGCCTGTTCACACGCCAAGTAAAAGACAGGACCGGCTGGGAAGAGACTAGTGCCATAGAGTTCGGGGCAGGATCTGAATTCCTTGGGCTTCCTTGGGATTTTACTTTAGGTTCATCAGTACTATTAATATTAGCTCTTATTCAGGGCCGTTAAGGGTCTCTCTCTCTCTCTCTCTCTCACTCACACACATGCACACAAGTTGGCTGAGTGGCAGCTGATTTGCTTTGCAATAAGTGAAGCTTCCTGTGGGAAGATCACTCAGGGACCCAGAGTGAAGATCCAGTGACTCGAAGTTGAAGTCACTCATGTTAACTTGTGTTAACTCTCCCAGGAGGGGAGAGTCGCTCGACCTGACAGCAGCCGAGCCTGGGGGAAGAGAGGGGCCAGTCCGAGGCCTGGGGCAATGACAGGTCAGTGATGGAGGGCCAGTCACAGAACCACCCCCAAAAGCAGCCTCTGGAAAGCCAGTGACAAGGTGCCCGTAAGTAAGGTGCCCGTTTTTAACAATGAGGGCAGCCGAGCTCTGGAAGAGCTCACCCAGGGGATGTGGTGGATTCTCATCTCCCAGAGCCTCTCAATCAAGAGTGGCCATCTTTCTGAACGGCCAACTCTGGTTCAGTCACAAGCTACCAGACTTGGTGCAGGAATCGCTGAGTGAAAACCCCTGAAACCCAAGATGGAGTCTAGAGACATGTGGTCTGGCCATATGCCCTTGTACAGTCACAGCAGCCGTTACTTGGAGGCCGTCTGTCGTGTTCTCAGGCAGGCTCCCCGGATGGGAGATAAGCTTCTCTTAAGGCCTATTGTTTTTTCTTCATGGCTCATTACCCTGAATAGGCCCTACCCCAGCAGCTGTCTAGACTGAAAGCATCTTGTCTAGTGGGCATTACACAGGTGTAACTACATTTGAAATACAGATACATGGTCAATATTCATAACTTCAGATACAAAAATGATCCATGCATACAAATAGGATAATCACATTCAGCAAATCATCACTTTTCCAGTGACACCTCACATGACTTACCTTGCATTATAATTATGTCATAATCCTATCATAATAATATCACTGCGAAGAATATTGATTGCAGTGTCACACCAGAAAGCCTGGGAAATAATTCTCTGGAGTAACTCAGAGCCCAGCCCATCCAGTGTCCCGTTTCCAGCCATTGGCGATATTTGCTACTATCTGCAGCTGCAGATCCGCTACATGCCACTGGAGGCAGTCTCATTGTACCCTCCCCTCCATAAAATCATCAAGCTCAGTTTTGAAACCAGTTAGGTTTTTTGCCCCCACTGGGAGTTGTAGGAGCTAAGACAGTTTTTAAACAGGTGGAACTAAAAACCCTCCAAATCCACAGGTGAACGCAGCCCAATGTTTAGAAAATTCACAGATCCGGATCTAAATTTGAAAGCTGTTTCCAATCTGCATCACAGGCCAAACCCAACCCCTCGGTAGGTCCAAGGGCCTCTGAGCGGAGGAAGAATCAAACTCTGGATTCGACCACCCAATGCTAACGGATAATACAGTAAAGCAGTTTCACAGGACACTTCCCCATGGCAGGAATTCTGCCCCTGTTCTTCACTCGTCCTCACTTATCCTGGTTTCACTCTAACAACACAAGGAATTCAGGGCCAGGTTTTCAACAACACGTGCCATGGAAAGCGGGTAAGTGCCCATAAAAACATGATTGGCTAGCAACCGCTGAGCAGAATGACCGCATTTGTGTGTGCACTCATCCATGCAATTCATTATTGATCCATGCAATTGCAGGAATGCACATGTGCCTAGCTTTCTGGAAATCAGGCCCTGATCCCTTACAGCAACGAGCACCATCCCTCTAAGGGCAGGCAAATATGCAGGAGATATTGCAAATTCTATGGGATGCTGAAGCCCCGGTTGCATTTGAGCAAGAAGGGGAGGAGTGTCTATTTCCACATTCAGCATTCGAGAAAACAACCCGGACAGTAATGCTGCATGACATCTGGGGTGCGGGCCCCACCATTCACCTGCCTGGGGTTCTGTTCGATCTTAAGTTTTACAGAATGGTGGAAGGAAACAGCACAAGATATGTGCCCTTGTTGCCAAGAAGGCCAATGGCATTTTGGGATGTATTGCCACCAGATCGAGGGACGTGATCATTCCCCTCTATTCGACATTGGTGAGGCCTCATCTGGAGTACTGTGTCCAGTTTTGGGCCCCACACTACAAGGATGTGGAAAAATTGGAAAGCGTCCAGCGGAGGGCAACAAAAATGATTAGGGGGCTGGAACACATGACTTATGAGGAGAGGCTGAGGGAACTGGGATTGTTTAGTCTGCCGAAGAGAAGAATGAGGGGGGATTTGATAGCTGCTTTCAACCACCTGAAAGGGGGTTCCAAAGAGGATGGAGCTCGGCTGTTCTCAGTGGTAGCAGATGACAGAACAAGGAGTAATGGTCTCAAGTTGCAGTGGGGGAGGTTTAGGTTGGATATTAGGAAAAACTTTTTCACTAGGAGGGTGGGGAAGCACTGGAATGCATTACCTAGGGAGATGGTGGAATCTCCTTCCTTTGAAGTTTTTAAGGTCAGGCTTGACAAAGCCCTGGCTGGGGTGATTTAGTTGGTGACTGGTCCTGCTTTGAGCAGGGGGTTGGACTAGATGACCTCCTGAGGTCCCTTCCAACCCGGATACTCTGTGACTCTATGTGCTGGGTTTGTGTGAGGACAGTCATCTCTCTATAGCTGGTGCTAGAGAACCTAACCCCCTAATGGATTCGTAACCTCTGTGGATCAGGCAGCGGGGGACACACGCTGAACAGCAGAGCACATCTGAGAGGCATAGGCCTGCCGACGAGGGGAGGGCAAAAGGGGCAATCACCGGGGTGGGCCAAAGGGCTCCTAGGCGGGCGCAGGGTGTTACGAGCAGTGGCAAAGGCAGCCGAGCAGGTATGTGGAAGCCCTGGCTGTCATAGGTGCCGAGTTTCTAATCTGCTGTGGGGGGGTACCGGCTCCCCCCGGCTCCGCCCAGTTCCCCGCACACGCACCACCCCCGCCCTGCTTCTTTCTTCCCCTTGCCTCTTCCTGCCCCCACCTGGCCCCATTCTGCCTCCTCCCCTGAGCACGCTGTGGCCTCGCTCCGCCCCCCAAGTGCCTCCAGATGCCGTGAAACAGCTGATCCGCGGCAGGCCGTATGCACTGGGAGGGAGTGGGAAGCGCTGATTGGCTGGGGGGAGGGAGAGGTTCTGTTGGGGGGCTGCCAGTGGGTGCTCAGCACCCACCATTTTTTCCCCTGTGGGTGCACCAGTCCCGGAGCACCCACGGAGTCGGCACCTGTCCTGGCTCTGCCGGAAGACCGTGCTGGGCACCAGAAGTGCAGGCGCACCAGCCGCCCCACGGGGCCCAGCTCCTGGCGTGGGTGCACCAGCCGACCCACGGGGCCCAGCTCCTGGCGTGGGTGCACCAGGCCAGCCGCCGCACGGGGCCCAGCTCCTGGCGTGGACACCAGGCCAGCCGCCCCACAGGGCCCAGCTCCTGGCGTGGGTGCACCAGCCGCCGCACGGGGCCCAGCTCCTGGCGTGGGTGCACCAGGCCAGCCGCCGCACGGGGCCCAGCTCCTGGCGTGGACACCAGGCCAGCCGCCCCATGGGGCCCAGCTCCTGGCATGGGTGCACCAGGCCAGCCGCCGCACGGGGCCCAGCTCCTGGCGTGGGTGCACCAGGCCAGCCGCCGCGCGGGGCCCAGCTCCTGGCGTGGGTGCACCAGCCGCCCCACGGGGCCCAGCTCCTGGCGTGGGTGCACCAGGCCAGCCGCCGCACGGGGCCCAGCTCCTGGCGTGGGCGCACCAGGCCAGCCGCCCCCTGGGGCCCAGCTCCGGCCCATCCTCCACGAATCAAACCCCAGCCATCCCGTTGCAGGGGGCCCATTGACTGTTCTGCCCTGAGGCCCGGAATTGCTGTCAGGGAGCCAGGAGAGGCACCTGGGGGTTTTCAGAGCAGGAACCAGAGCCTGCAAAATTTCCCTTAGCAGCCCCAGGAACAGTGTGAGCCTATTAGCTTACTGGCACCGCAGTGGTGTTGCCTTGGCAGGGGTGATGACAACAGGTGAAGCAATCAATCCAAGGTGAACGGGAGGTCAGGAAATTACAGATTCTTGCCTCATCGAGAGCCCGCCCCCTCCCCTTCCAGCGTGTTGGTTTTTTTGCTAGTGAATCCAAGTGTTTTCAGCAACATCAGAAAATCCGCACCCTCTCCCTCTCCCTCAATCAAGCAGCTCCCTGGGCGGGCATGCACCAATTGGCCAAGAGGGGGATTCTCGGAACTGAAGGGAACCTGCCTCCTTCAGGAAAGCCCGAGGGCTTTCACAATCCATCACAGGCCACCTTGCATAAGGGACCAGAGGAGGCAGCGCATAAAAGGGCTTCCCCTAAGCCCACAGGGCTACATTCCCAGCTCACACTCCAAGGCCTAGGATCGAGGATGGAGAGCTGCTGGGGAGTCCTGATGATGCTCGGGGTGGCCGTAGCAACCACCGCATCACCTCCTCTTCCACAGCAGATGCTGAGCTACGAAGAGGCTGTTTCCCTGGCCATAGACGTCTACAACCAAGAGCCACACATAGACTTTGCCTTCCGACTCTTAGAAGCAGAAGCCCAGCCTGACTGGGTAAGTACCTGGGGACATATGTAGTCAGTGCTGCTGGATATCAGAGACCAAGCCTTGGGACCCTGAGTTGTGACAGTCCCCTAAATGTATAGGCCATCCTAACCCCCTTCTTGGCTTGTAGATAGGGCCGGCTAGTTACAACGCAGAAACTTCTTGCTTCCTGCGAACAACCAGCCGCACTTCAAATGCCGCATCATAGACCAGCCTCTCGTTTTGATTTAATGAGATAGGTGGGAATGGTCCAGCAGGCCCCCTCTTGATTTCACCCCCCTACACCCGAGCACATTAAAACGGTGCACCTGCTGCTCTCGCTGGACTTCAGCAGACGTTGGGGGTGGCTCATAACGCCAAGGATCAGGCCAGTTGTGTCGGCTGTTAAGTGGAGCAGGCACGTACTGTCTGCGTGGCAATAGCCAATGAAAAATCAGAAGGATGCTGAGTCTGGAAGTTTTCCTGGGCGGGGGGGGGGGGGGGGGAATAAAGGTCTGGGTAGATCCTGGGGCTCCGAGCAGAGGTAAAATCCCACTCTCAGCTAGCGCGTGGAGTGACCTACTGCTGGGCCACTCCCACTGCCCAGGGATTTGAGGAGCAGGTTTGGATTGTTAAGGCTACAACGGGGGAGTCTCTCTGAGTCCCACGACAGAGGTTAGGGTTACGACAACCCTGTGTGATGGTTACAGGGAGAGATGGGTTAGGTCTTGCGCTCTGATTTACAAACTGGAGCTTTCTTTGCAATCTTGCCTGATTTTTCCAGCCTGGGTCAGGTTCCCTTTTCTATATGTGCACATAGCCCTTTGTTAGTAGTCATATATGCAAAGGCGGAGGGAAACCATAATGTGACTACATTTA
Source organism: Lepidochelys olivacea (assembly GCF_965140295.1). Lineage (NCBI taxonomy): Eukaryota > Metazoa > Chordata > Testudines > Cheloniidae > Lepidochelys > Lepidochelys olivacea. Next base: position 266,654,199 of record NC_140412.1, on the reverse strand, counting down.
GAATCCTAGACCCATCGGGTTACAAGGGACCGCAAGGGTGATCTAGTCCAACCCCTGCCAAAACGCAGGATTTGTTGTGCCTAAACCATGCCAGCCAGGTGGCTAGCTAGCCTCCTTTTGAAAACCACCGGTGCGTCTTTTCTGTGTTTGCACGCTGCCTAGCACAATGGGGCCTTGGTCCCCGAGTGGGGCTCAGAGGTACCATGCCAATTATAATCAGAGGTGGCTTATGTCTCATTGTGTAATTAACGGGCAATGAATAGGCTAGAGAAGTCTTATTCACATATCCTTAAACCATGTGCAACAATATGATTTATTTTCAATGTACAGCTACCGCCCGATTGAATGCTGACAGATACCGCAAAAGCTTGTTTCTCTCACCCACAGAAGTTGGCTCAATAAAAGATATTACCTGCCCCCCCCCCCGACCTCGTCTCTCTAAGATACCTCGATTGCAATAGCGCCCTTTGCCGTGTATTAGTTACCTGCCAGCAGAGGAATTTCCTGCTGCACGCACTGGAGAGGTTAATTTAGCAGAGCGTCTCAATGACGAGAGTGAATGCTCCCTAGCAGATAAATGCACGTGGGAGCATTGCTACTGACCAGCGCAGAGTTAATGCCACGTTTTAATTTATTCTCAGGCCGCGACCAATGAAACCCTCCAGCTGCTGGAGTTCACAGTGAAAGAGACCGAGTGCCCTGTGTCTGAGAACCTGCTCCTTGATGAATGTGACTTCAGGAGCAACGGGGTAAGGAGATGCTCTGTGTTTTGAAGTGCTCCGTTTCCTCCTCCTAAGGATTGGGAACAGGACTGGGTTCTTGATGTCCATCCATTCTCGTTATTCCTAAATTCTATCCGGTATCCCAGGGAGCATCTGGGAGAGCCCCATAAACTGCAGCCTTCCGCAGCTTTGTGTTTGAGGCAGAGAGGTCCTGAGCCCTGATGGATTCAGATCAGAATCCAAACTTTTCCTCAGTTAAAGGGGGCTGGGATAAAGTACTAGGTTCAGGCTGGTCATTTTGGCCCAGGTAAACAACCCCCTCCAGAAGCCAGCACACCTGTGACAAACACAACGTTCTAAGGCTGCTGGCTGCACCCTGTCCTAGCTGTGTGGCAGCCTCCCCATGGACCCTCGAGATGGCTGCACCTGTAGGATGAGAAGGAGCAGTTCCAGGAGAGGGAGGATGGGCGTGTGGTGAAGAGCACTGGACACGGACGCAGGAAACCTATGTTTAATTTCTGGCTCTGCCATAGAACACCCTGTGCATCTGGGCAAGTCCCAGCCTCTCTGGGCCCCAGCTCTCCGCCTGTCAAACAGGGAATATCCCTTCTCCCATCCCTTGTCTCTTTGTGGGTGTCTGCCTGTGGCTCTCGCATCATACTACTATGACCTAGCTCTTACACCGCACTTCTCAGCCGGAGATCTCAAAGCTCTTCCTGGTCTTTAATGTAGTTATCCTCAGAGAAGTGTTATCCCCAATTTACAGACACAGGGAGACTCAGTGACATGCCCCAGGGAATTGAACCCTGGAATCCCTAGTCCAAGGGCAGTCCTTAATTGCTAGACCAGCCATCCTCTGTGGCAACCTCTATCTCAGCTGGGCTCTCTAGGCGCTACCATAAGGCAAATAATAATTAACAATAATTCCAGCTGAAGGCGCTTAACGAAAAGGCCCTAAAGAGAGCCAGGCCTTCCAATCCTGTTGTCCTCAGGACTCTAGACAGCAGGCAGCGTGACTGCGGGTCCCGGAGGCAGACAGAGTGGGCATGCTTGACAGCTTTAGCAGCTCCTCTTTAACGAGTCTGTCTCCCGAGCAAGAAACCGGGGGCATTTCAGAGAGATTTCACTGCAGCTCGAGAACTGAAATTCTGGAGTGTTCCCCGCTCCAGTCCCTCTCCCTTTGATATGTACCCATGGCCCCTGTGAGTGTCCCTGGAGATGTGGCTTCATATCGAGGGAAGAATGCATCCCCTCCTTGAGCTGCACGTGACACATTATCTGTGGCGATTCACTTGACTGCTGATCCTGGTCCCAGCAGGCAGCTAGGACAGGGTGTAGCGGGCAGGCCGTAACCCCCCCGCATGACCACTCTAAGACAACTTGCAGGCCCTTCCTTAGACGAGATGTCTCCCAAGAGTCCTGGGAACAAGATCTGTCTCCTCTGGGACATGTTAACAACAGAGGGACATCAAACACCAGAACACCTGGAACGGACCAGACACTTTGCTAAATGTCCCCTGCTCAGTCCCATGGGGGTTTGGTTCCACTGCCCACCTCTCCGCTGGAAATAAACCGATGGGACGTCCGGTGACACTGATTGTCTTCTCCTCTTTCCTCCCTTGCAGGTGGTGAGAGCGTGCTCAGGAACCATCTCCACTGAGCCGGAGGCCCCCTTGGTTCTGCTCACCTGCGACACGGTGGCTCAGGAGGTGAGCTTTCCATTTGGCTGGTGTGGGGCAGACTTGGGCTGGGTCAGAGAGTCCCCACTGTAATGCTATCCCCAGGATGGCTGCCCAAGGGCATGCGCTTGGGGCATAGTCACAAGAGAGGCTCTGGCCTGGTCTGATTGGCCATTGTATTTTGCAGCCCCTCCTTCCACTGCTTCATAAGGAGTCCGACACTCCCCATATTTTGCAGGATTGAGGGGTGGGCACAGGGTTTGGAAAGTCAATGCTAGTGACAGTACCTGGCTCTTCTATAGCACCTTGCATGTTCAAAGCACTGTCCAGATGTGAACATTGAGGAATATTATGGGATAGAATCACTGATTCCAACACAGGACTTCTCTAAATAGACATAGGGGCCTGCTGCATGGCTTCTCTTCCCCACAGCAGGTCCCTCCCCGCTATAGAGAATCCATGCTCTGCAGGTAACACGCACAACACCACATCTCCCACACTTGGGGGGAACTGGGTTAGAACCACCATTACCACCACCAGGTCCCTTAGCTCCAAACACACAGGCCTTGGCCTCTTGAGCCAGAGGAGACCTCCCTTAGATAGTGGCAATACTAGGTCTCCTCTCCTTCTTATAGGCAAAGCCACTAGGGGACACCATCTCACAAACACACACGGAGCTGGAATATTACACCACACAAGTGGGCCAACACAGCCAGATCCTGCACAGCAATAAGAGGGGATATAGGGCCCAGATGAGAGGTTTATGCATCAGCTACTGGTGAAGGATTAGTCAAGCAAGTGAAGCGATGCTCTTAGTACCAGACTTCCCAGGTTCAGTTCCTGCTCTCAGCTCAAGCAGGACAATTCTGCTACATTCTTAAAAAAGGGGAGTCCGAACACCGTATCTAAATGGAGATTTCCCCCACATTGCAAGATGAAACATGCAAGAGTGGGGCAGGTGTAGGGGAAGGCAAACCCTGCCCTTGCAGAGCAGATGCCAGTCTCCCAGGAAATGCTCACTGGCTTTTCTCTCTTTCTAGCGTACTCGTGTCAGGAGGTCCATATTCAGAAAACTCAGGAGGAAAATCAAAAAGGGCCTTAAGAAAGGGATCCAGCACCTCCTGGCTGGTGGAAGACAAGGCCTACTCCAAGGAGGAAGACCAGGAATGATATAGAGAGCCATGGGCTGCCACTCCACTGAACCTGACAGCAGCTCTCCGTAGACCCACATTGGACGAACAAGAAGCCTGAAGAATCACATCTGACCATCTTTGGGCAAACTCCTGCCAGTGATAGCTGGGTTGTTAATTCCATGTGGTTCATTATGCGCGTTACAATAAAGTATGGTGGCGTTTTAATTTGTAAAGTATTTGCCGTTGTCTCTTTACATCCCAGCACCGAGCTGTGCTTTCCCATCTGTGCTGGGGAGGGACAGATGACACACTCAGGTGGGGATTTGAACCTAAGGAAGGCACCTGTCCTTATTAGCAAATGAAAAACACTAGGCAGTATCGGTCTCCATTCCTCACCGAGGTTGCTAGGAAAGGAGCTCTCCAGCTGAGCTCAGAGCAATGGAGTTGCTGATTAGACTGGTGCACACGCTGCAGCAAAGCAAAGGAGGCCCATCCTCTTTGAAAGGGAAAAGACAAGGTGCATTGGTGAGCACACACGAGCATAACCAAAGGGGTGCTGGTGAGGGCGCAAGCCACCAGTCTGACATGACAGTTCACAGTTGATCACACATACAATGTAACCGATATCTTTATTACAGCTCACAGCTGCCCCCAACACAAACACAGCCAATGTTTTTTGCTGTACAATAAATCAGACAAGACACAGATGGGGGCAAATTTTCAAGAGTGCCTAAGTCACTTAGGAGCCCAAGTCTCACTGACTGACACCAAAATGGGACTTAGACGCTTTTGAAAATTTTGCCCTGGATCTTCAATATTGGCAGTGCTTACATTCTCTGGGGGAAAACGACCGATTATATGCTATGATCAAGGAATGCAATGGAATAAGTCTATGTAGGGCCGGGGAGGAACGAGGCTATACTGCATTGGTGCTTATTTCTATAGAGGATCGTGCAATTGTGCAGAAGCAGGCTTAAAAATAGTGTTAAACTGAGTGTTTTGCTGAAAAAGGGAAAAGGTTACAAGGGGAGGGCAGTTCCAAAGTAGAGCACTAGGGGGCACTGTTTACTGTAGCTCCGCACTGACCAGCAGCCCCACCTGGAGCAGGTGCGGGGCCAGAGAAGCTGACCTGGGAACGTATGTAGACAGTAGTATATGCAGAGTATCAGCAAGGGCGTCGGAGAGAGGACGGGGGAGATTGAACCTTTCAACATGACTGGAAGCCTTTTCCCCTTCACGGATTAAGCTGTTGGACAGTCCAAAGGAGACTAGGGGCAAAGCAAAGCTGGAAAGGGCTCTGTCTGAGAAGGTGGCCCTGCCATGGGGAGTTACTGGGGCACCAGGAGAAACCACAGCAGGTGGTAGTTTCTGTCTTATTGGAATGAAGTTCTGCTCAGCTCCTCACACAAGTATTTCTGGCTCTGTCTATTCCTCTCAGCCTTCCCTTCAGAACAGCTTCATGCAGCACACCTCTGGCCCTGCAAGCTTCTGCTTTGCTTTTCCCCTCTGCTTATCGTAGAGGAGTGGTACCTAGGGAAATGCTTGACTCCCTATTGCCAGCCCCAAGCATTCCAAAACCATAGGTCAAGGATCCTGACAATCGTGAAATGGACTTAGCAAATCACAAGGCTTTAAAGCTACTATCCTTGGAGTCCTTTTATTCACCTTTTGTTTTCTGAGCCTCAGGGCACCACGATTTCAAGCTTTTTTCTCCCACCCACAAGGGCTAGAAGCCTGCTTTTATAGATTTAAAATGAAAAAAAGTGGGGGAGGTTTAGATTGGATATTAGGAAAAACTTTTTCACTAAGAGGGTGGTGAAACACTGGAATGCGTTACCTAGGGAGGTGGTAGAATCTCCTTCCTTAGAGGTTTTTAAGGTCAGGCTTGACAAAGCCCTGGCTGGGATGATTTAACTGGGAATTGGTCCTGCTACGAGCAGGGGGTTGGACTAGATGACCTTCTGGGGTCCCTTCCAACCCTGATATTCTATGATTCTATGAAAAGCCCAGATTCTCGTGTCATCACGTGACTCCAGGAGCTGGGTCTGTAAGAAAAGCACCAGCTGTTGTGACACTTGCAATAAGACCACGAGAGTTGGCCAGTAACTGTGGGAGTAACCATCCCCAGGCTCCCTACCTTGGGACTGGGCCGAGCCTTTGGTATGATGGTGCACCTCACATGAAGCTCCATCTCTTCCCAGCATTCTCGTGTGTCACCCCTTTAGTCATGGGCTCAGAATCCAACTAAGGCCAAGATTTTCAAAACTGTCTAGCAATTTTGGGGTGTTCTGTTTCACACACCTTAAAACAGGCCTGGCTTTCAGAAGGCAGGTGCTCAGCACCTGCAGAAAATCAGGCCCCATTAAAGCATCTCAGATTTGGCACCTGAAAATGAAGGCACCAAAATGCCGAAATCTTTGGCAACTCAAGCAAAGGAGGCCCCGTGAGAACGGCTGTCTCTGGAAGGGAACCTGGCAGGGAGCCGGAGGGGATGGATATAACATGTCTCAGGTCTGCAAGCGAGGGGCAACTCCGCCACACACTTCAGTCCTTGTTGCGGCTTAGTAGAGAATATCAAAACAAAAAGGCTTCCCCCATTTTGCAAAGGCTTTTTGAGGCCTGCCTCTCAGTCATCCCAAAGCAAAGCAAAAAAACCAGTGAAAGAGACGAGCCAGGAATAACGTGGACCCAAAAGCTCTCAAATTATCTGTCGGATGAGATGGTGGCGTGGCAGGAAAGCAAACAGGCCTTTTGAAGACAATGGCAGCACCCTAATTCGACATCAGGCAGACTGTGCGTTAGCCTTCTTCTGGTGCTGTCAGGGCCGCGGTAGAGAAAGACGACGGAAAGTACTCGACAGTCACTTTGGGGACGGACTGGGCCTTGGGTTTTGGTTTCTTGCTGTTTTTTTTCGCCCGCTGGAATTCAAAGGAATCAGAAGGATCAATATTTCCCCCCCAGGGTCCAGTTTCTATTTCATAGTTTTCAACCAAACCATCCATCTACCCAGTTAGCTCATGATTGCCTCCTGCTGGAATAAATGGGAAATAATTTCCCAGGCCCGTGCCCAATCCTGAGTGGTTCCTGGACTGAAACCAATTCTATCCTTGGCCTCACCTCTGGGGCTGCAGCCACCTCTCTGAAGACTGGACAGGGTCATTCATCTTAACCCTGATTCTACCTCCTCCAGCCATGGTCAGAGTGAAGGACGGAGGAACCTATGGTGACTCATTCCTGCATTTCCCTCCCCTCTCGCACCAGAGAAAGGAAAACCCAGTCCCACAGGGACATGCGCTGCCGTCAGAGTTAATGAGCAAACTCCACTGAAGCCCACAGGAGCTGCAGATTGAGGGCATAATATGGGTCTCTGTCTTGGGAGCGACTAATATCCAGACATCTGGTGGGCCCACGATGCAGCTACACATCTCTACATAGGTCTAAAGCCTTCAGAGTGGGCCCAGCAGCACCATGTGTAACCATGGGGACTGCTATAGCTTCCTCCTTCTGGTGGCCCCATATGTTTAAAGAAAAGTTTCCATGTAGGTTTGTCCGAGGATGAGATGACCAATAGCCAGCCAAAGAAAACACGGAATGATTGCCTCATTGACCCATGTTGGTTCTGTATCAATCTCCTCTAGGGACAGTCAAGGGACAACACAAACCACTGTAACTTCATTACCATGGGGGCAGAGTGTACCTGGCTCCGTGACCCCAATGGAGCGCGCCTATCTAGACAGGTAACAGCTCACCTGCTCCTGGGTGCACTTCACAGATGTCAAAGGTGCCTCTTGTACGAAGTCAAGAACTGACATGTTGGCGGAACAATCCCTTTTCATCTGGGGAGAGAGCGAGGGAGAAGTACTTCAGTGAGGGTATCTGAGGAGCCCTGTTTCAAAGCTTCATGGAGTGTAGTTTTGCAATCATTTTCAACTCAGAGGAAGCCTCCAGTGACAGTAATAATCATGGTGAATATATATTAAGTAACACTGTAATACAGAACACCCGAACTGAGGGCAGGGCCCCATCGTTCCAAGAGCTGAAGACATATCGCAAAGGACAGTTCCTGCCCCAAAGAGCAGGACTCGCAATCTAAGTAAAGAATTATGTCTGAACTAGAAACGTTGGCTGTTAAACAGTGAGCTCATCTCTAGAGTTGTGCAAATAACTGATTTGTCAGTTCAGTGGCTGAATCAAAGTTTTTTCCTGAGTTGTCCCATAGCAAATTTAAAAAAAAATTTTTTTTGGTGAAATAAAAGGATCAGAAAAATTGCACATCAGGTCAAATGAAGCATTTTGTTTGAGTTTTTAACCTGGTTTAATAAAAGTGAAGTAAAATTCAAACCAAAAGGTGGTTTAGGCTCATCAATACAAAACGTTTTGACTTTTTTGGAATTGTTTTTTTCCCCGACTGACTCCACTTGCTGAATTCAACACAAATTCACAAAGTGTTTCACTCGACCCAAATATGTGTGAATAAAGTTACTTTAGAAAAAAGTTCTCCAACTCTGCTGTTGTCAACCTCCGCTCTAGCAGCGTTATCTTACCACCCCACTATTCTACTGAAACAGCTCCAAGCTACACTTCCCACTATTTCGCTATATTCACCGTGATCAGTAGCGACCATGTCTACCTCAGCTGAAGCAGCCATTTCACAGAGAGAACACTTTGGAATTCAGCCCCTGTTTGGAGGCTGGTTTTCCAGGGTTGCTGTGCGGTTGGTTTTATTAAGGAGCGTAACTTATCTGACCACAAATGGGGCAATGCTGTTTTTTTGTTTATTAAATTGGGAACTATGTTTTTTGGAGTCCTGTTCTACCTAGGGTGACCAGATGTCCCAATTTTATAGGGACAGTCCTGATATTTGGAGCTTTTTCTTATATAGTCACCAATTAGCCCCCACCCCGTCCCGATTTTTCACACTTGCTGTCTGGTCACCCTAGTTCTACCTCGTACTGCTGGAGATGGAGCCTTCTTGCCTGAATTGTTAATTGCTTTGCAACAACATTTAAGAGGATTCAAATCATTTTACTCCCTGCAGTATCTGCAGTGATTAGGAATGCCTTGTAGCTTGGGGCAAAAGATCCTTTGCAAAGCAACGTCTTCTTGAAGCCACTAGAGAGGCTTGCAACATTTGGCTTAAACACATCACTAGTTGTAAGTTCTGTGGCAGGTGTAATTCTCTGGCAATGCCACACAGCCCCCAGCGGCTGTTGTTCTGAGGCAGGTGTGAGTACAGCAGGGGGAGTCTATTTTCTGTCACCATCCAAAGTCCTTGGTCAAAGTATAATCAAGGTCCAGACTCCAGAGAAGAAAGCTACACTAATGATTTTGGAGTCTGTTCAAAATCATCTGGTGGTTGGGATTTGGCCTGCGGTTTTCCTGTTGACTACCCCTGGAGTACAGGACCCTAAACAGTCCACAGCTCAAAGCTAAAGGGCAGGTGGCTTTGACAGTGAATGCACTCCCGGCTCAGCACCAGTGCCCGCCGAGGATACAAACTACACATGCACAAAAGAAAGGTTCTGCAGCACTAGTGGATTCAACCATGTTCCCTAGAGGTGACCACCAAAAAAAACCCTACCCCTGGAACAGGCAACCTTGCAGACACAGGCCAATGGCTGAAGATGGCTGGACACCGATTTCCTCCTTCCTTCATTGGCGCTATGTGCAGAGGGTCAGGAGAACTGACTTCTTTTCTGCCACGGCTCGGCTGGGTGACCATGGGCCAGTCGCTACCCCTCTCTGTGTCCATTTGCCCTGCTATCCTTTCTTTGTCTTAGCGTCTTACATTGCAAGCTCTTGGGGGCAAGGACTGACTTTATGTACAGCACCTAGCACACTGGGGCCCGGATCTCGGTTGGGGCCTCTAGACAGCACCATAGTACAAATAAACTCACCAGTCCTACATTCACTTGCTTACTAAAATAATGGCAGGGCTAGAAAGCCTGGGAAGGAGACCCTCTTGTGCATGCAAATAAGAACACAGGCCTGGGAGGGCAAATCACAGAAGATTAGGGTTGGAAGAGACCTCAAGAGGTCATCTAGTCCAACCCCTGCTCAAAGCAGGACCAACCCCAACTAAATCATCCCAGCCACGGCTTTGTCAAGCCTGACCTTAAAACCTCAAAGGAAGGAGATTCCACCACCTCCCTAGGTAACCCATTCCAGTGCTTCACCACCCTCCTAGTGATGTGTTCCCATGCCACAGCAATCTGCTTGGGTCAAAGCCCAGGGCCACCATCGTGCAGCAGTACCAACCCCACACACTTCCTCTCTGAGGCTGTTTTACCGAGACATGAAGATAGCATATGGCCAAGCAAAACATTTACAGGGATGTTTTACATATAACAACTACAGCCACTGGCATGCAAACACCTCCCCGGCCTCCTAAAACGGGGAGGAGCAACAGGATGGGGCATGATGGACATGGCGGGGCATGAACATCTTGCTGTGACTGGAACCACATGAAGTGGGGGCAGGTCTGGTTTGCAGGGGGCTGCGCCCAGAGTTTCCCTCTGAATTTCTGATTTGATCAAATGCTGCTGAACCTGCCAAAGTTTCCATCCAACAAAACCCATTGGTTGTCCCATATTCCCCCGTCACATGACCCAGGCATGCTGGAGACAACTAGGAACAGAACTGTGCCCAGTGAAACCCAAAACCCGATGATCTGCCCCCGATTTCATTTATAGTTCAGCAAAACTCTAGTCATGCTGTAATGCCAGGTCAGCTGGAGTGGCAGAGACTCCATGGCTGAGGCTGCACTTAAGCCTCCCTTCACCTTCAGAGCTTTCTGAGTTATAGCAACAACCACAATGACAATGTGTGTGTAAAATGTCTAGCTCAGATGAGCAAGAGCTCCCAAACTAGAACAGGGAAAACTGAAACAAACTGAATCGTACAGAGGGGCCATCAGGAACTTTTGTTCTCCCAGCCCCTTGACAAAAAAACAAGGGCACATTCAATGACATTTAAAAGGCAGCACAAGGATTTTTTACCCTCACACAACAGCCTGTGGAACTCACTGCCACAAGACATCCCTGAGGCCAAGAGCTTTGCAGGATTCAAAAAAGGGATTATACATTTATACGGGTAATAAGGATTTCCAGAGTTATAGTATTAAAAGCAGACAAGAGTTTTGGAAGGGATATGAACCCTCATGCGTCAGGGCTCAAGCCAGTCTCTGCTGGGGGTCAGGAGGAAACTTCCACTGAGGGGCTTTGTGCACCTTTCTCTGAATCAGCTGGCACCTGCCACTGTTGGAGACAGGACTAGACAGACTCGGGGTCTGATCCAGGCTGGCAGCTGCTATGTCCCAATGCTCCCAGTGAGAAAGGGGATGGTTTCAACAGACATGCCAAACCCGTGAAAAAAATGCAAAAATTGGGCTTGTTTTTGGCTTAATTGGCTTGTGAGTTGCTTGTTGGCTAATTTTTGGCTTGTAGCTTGTTGCTTCTTTTTTATATCAACTCCCGGGAAGCAGGGGCTAGGGGCAAGCAGGGACATGCGGGAGAGAGTCGGGGTGCACAACAGGCCCACCACAGTCCCAGACTGCACACCGGGGGTGGGGGGGATCTAGACACACAGATGTTGGGGTTCTCAGGGATTGGCTTGTTTTGGCCTTGTTTTGAAATGGGACTAGCTTGATTTTTGGCTGTGTGTGAAAGTTGGGGTGCTTATTTACTGCATGAAAGTTGGTCTGTGTTTCACACCTACCCCATTTGGCCGATATCTGCAGTCCTCAAGGCGGTAGCTAGCCACGCTTTTCCAGCAGTTCGTCTCTTTGATGGTGAAGTTGATGCTGAAGTGCGTGCCCCAGTCAAATTGCTACAGGTACAAGGACAAATCTTTTAATGGCGTCACCAAGCAATGCCTAGTGCACAAGTCACGGCTCCCAGGCATCCGCTACCTGCCTGCTTGTGTCAGGAAAGCCACTTGCTTTTCGAAGAGCATAGCAACCCCACAGCGGGCTTTAAGGAGACCAACAGCTACTCCTGTGTGCAGTCAGGCGTCCATGAAGGGCTGATCTCTGGGTGCGTTTCTAATGGTGCACGCTCGTGCTCTCTTAACACGGTGGTCTTAGGCCAATGTGGTAGCATAGGGACCTGCACCACAGACTCCCCTTGGTCACCAGCCATCCCTGCTTTCCCATCTGGAGCCCTGCCTGACTCCAGGCACGGTGGCTCAAGACGGATGGAGTTCCCTCACTGCCAGGGGCATGCACAATGTGGGGCAAGAAAGGACACAGGCCCCGCCCCCCCAATAATTATCAGGGGCACAGATCTCCTCCAGCCATGGCCCGGGGGAGAGGGAGAGGGAGCTCCTTCGACCCCAGGTCTCGGCGGGGGAACAGAACGTGCCAACCCAAGAGGAGTCTCTCACACTCCCACGCAGGCCCCTGCTCACTGCCCTTCCTCCTGCGGCACCTCCTGGCGTCCTGTGGCATGTGCTGGGGCATGGGTCAGGCCAGGCCACCACCGAGCAACACACACTGGTGGATGAGGCTAGGGAGCAGCAGCAAGGCATCCACCGAAGGTGAAATTCACCCTTGAGCGAGTACCCGCACCGGCATCTGGGCCACTTGCCTCCTGCCCAAACCCTATTTGGAGGATTTAAATCAGGGGTGGGCAAACCCAAGCGCCACATCTGGGTATGGAAATTGTATGGCAGGCCGTGAATGCTCATGAAATTAGGATTGGGATGTGGGAGGGGGTGAGGGCTCTGGCTGTGGGTGCAGGCTCTGGGATGGGGCCAGAAACGAGGAGTTCAGGGTGCAGGAGGGGGCTCCGGACTGGGAAAGGGAGTTACGATGTGGGGGGTGGGGGTGGGGGTGAGGGTTCTGGCTGGGGGCGCGGGCTCTGGGGCATAGGAGGGTGCTCCGGGCTGGGACCAAGGGGTTCAGGAGGGGGATATGGGCTGGGGCAGGGGTGCAGCGGGGGGGTCAGGGCTCCAGCTGTGGGTGCAGGCTCTGGGGTGCAGGAGAGTGCTCCAGGCTGGAACCAAGGTATTCAGAGGGCAGGAGGGGGATAAGGGCTGGGGCAGAGGGTTGGGGCCCAGGAGGGGGTCGGGGTGCAGGCTCCCGGTGGCGCCTACTTCAAGCAGCTCCCAGAAGCCCTGGCACGTCACCCCTCTGGCTCTTACGTGGAGGCATGCCTAGGTGGCTCTGCATGCTGCCCTGTCCGCACACGCTGCCCCCGCAACTCCCATTGGCCACAGTTCCCAGCCAGTGAAACTGTTGGGGAGGCGCTTCGGGTGGGGGCAGCATGCAGAGTCCCCTGGCTGCCCCTACACATAGGAGCCAGAAAGGGGACATGCTGCTGCTTCCGGGAGCCACGCGGAGCCACGTCATGCACAGAGCAGGGCAAGCCCCCGACCCCCTGTGGGAGCTCAAGGGCCAGATTAAAACATCTGATGGGATGGATGTGGCCCGCAGTTTGCCCACCCCTGATTTAAATGGTACATAGGTCTGTGACCAGGGGTGAACTTCAGCCAGCAGCAGGAGGGGCACTTGCAGGCAGCTGGCACATTGGGGCAGGGGGCTTGTTGTGGGTATGGAGAGATGGGGAAAGAAACAGATGGCACCTGACTCATTCTGATTCACAGATGGCCCTGCCGAAACTGGGACTGGCCCTAGCTGGGAATGTAAATGCTCCCGTCCTCCAGTGGTTGGGGGTTGATTTATTTGGGTTTCCTCCTGTAAAATAACCCTTGGTCAAATAGCAACATTCAAGATCGGTGTAACAGAGATTTCACCATTGAGGGAAGCTGTCCCCCTGCACACCCACATTATAATCTCTCCTCTCATTCCCAGCTCTGCTGTCCCCTCCACCAAGCCGGTTCTGCAGCAGCCCGTGGGTAGGAGTGACCAGCACACAGAGACACTGGCTGAGGCTGACCTGGCCCAAACAGAAACTGCATTTCCAAGCAGCTGTTTACACTGGCAGCATTGGCTGGTAGGCAGAGCAAGGGCCTGGAAGTCAGGACTCCTGGATCCCACCCCAGCCCCTTCACTTGTTCTGTGACTGAGTTCAGGCCAAGCTGTTTCACTTCAGTGCCTGTTAGTTTGTGAAGTAGTGATGGTACATACAGCAGTCAGACATACAGCAAAGTTCTGTGCTGAAGAGCATCTATGTGACAACAACAGCTCCCTCCCGTTTGGAGTCACAGCTGCTGTGATAGAAATACCTCTTCCTTACGCTTTACTCCTAGCCTTGCAGAGCTGACATGGGGGAGTGGGGAGTGAGCTGCAGTCCGCTCCTCCTCAGAGGGGTCTTGGGATGCATAAGGTCCACTCAGCCACATCTGGGCAAGCCTTTCGGAGCCCATGGGGCTTGAGCAGTTGGCACAGAGTAGCCAGATGGGGACTTATAGCATCTAGGTTACAGGTCACACAGAAGAAGGAAAGCAGCCAGCTTGAGTCTCAGAACTCAGGCTGAGGGACAGGGCTGGGAGATGGATTTCTTTATCTTTTGTAAAGAGAGCACTGCAACCAGTACCGGGAAGTGTGTGTTCTGAATTGGAGCAATAAGGAGAGGCAGAGGCAATCTAGAGGCCAGATTATGTTTTATCTCAATTAGTTGGGATCTTGAGCAATCCTCTTGTGCAATCTTTCTTTACAGTTGACGGAATGTGTTGGCTATTTTCCCTCCCGTCCTTTCTCGATTACAGTCCCTTCGCTCTCTGATCATTTCTCTATTCCTGTCACTTCACCTTGTTTGCCTTAATATGCTCTCTGGACGTTTTGGTTTACAGTCATTTTCTTCCTTTTCCTACAGCTCCCTTCCCCACCACTGGCTCCCCACATACTGTGTCCCTTCTTTTCGGATGCCAGTTGCTGCCTTGCTTGCTACTGCCCCCTCCCCCCCGCTCTAGGCAGCTTCCCTCCAGACTCCACCAGCTGTTTCCACTGCTCTGTTTGGCCAGCTCACAACAGTGCTCTGTGTTTCGGGGGGGGGGGGGGAGGGTTGATGCCTGCTCTCCCCTGCTGGTTTTGATCCCCACACCGATGCACCAAAAAAGACATTCCATGAGTCAAGCTCACCCCACTTCAATGGCTCCAGAATCTTTAGAGCTCTCTAGGACCCTCCTCCCCAGAGCAGCTGTTTTGGGGTCCCCATTAAAAAAAATCCATTCTGAACACCAGGAGGCTGCTTCTGAGCAGCCAACTTGAGTGGTTCCCATTGCTCGTTCGACCCACCAGCCTCCAGCACACTTGGGGATTTGCAGCCCCCTAGATCTGGAGTCCAGGAGAGAGCGAACGCAGAGCCCTGCAGAACCCTCTGCACAGCCCCTCTTCCCAGCAGAGCCACACTGAACTGGTTGGTCCAGCGCTTTGCAAGCCCCAGGGCTAGAGGAGAAGGGCAGCCTAGTTATCTAGAAGAGGCATTACTAAGGTCTTGTCTCCATGCAAAAGTCACACCAGTTTAAAACGAATTTTGAAACCAATTAGGTAAAAGTGGTGCAAACCCACATGGACACATTTTAATTTCAAGGTGGCTTATTTCCATTCAGATTAAATCCATTTCCAATCTACTTAAAGCTACACTGAAATAAGTGCCCCCCATACTGGCTTAAATTCACACCTTCCGTTAAACCCGGTCAACTCCCATGTAGACAAGCTTTGCCCATGGTGGGGAGGGGCAGAGAATTCAGCAGGAAATCTGGCTTTATATAGGATGTGATTTATAGGCTTCCTATATAGCACTCCTCATTGTACCTTCAGCACCTGCATTCCTGCCTCAGTTCTGTTCCTGGAGTTCTTCCTGCAATTATACATAGCCCTTAAAAACCTCCCTTCCCCCCAACCCCCACACACTATGGGCTAAAGTCAATGGGGAAAAGGAGAATGCAAAGCCAATGCGCTCTTACTGTTTTGTGGAAGCTTTTGAGCTTAAACAGCCTGAACACTGCCTGCGTTCCAGTTTCTTGATTATAGGCCTCGACCGCAGAACGAGCCACATCTCGGGGGGACAGCAGCTGAGCCTCCAAAAGGGGACTGGCAGTAACGGACACCCCGAGAGACGCCAGCAGGGCCACCAGGAATAGAACCACCGCCATGGCTGCTGCTGCTTCACTGACTCCGGCGGGTGGAATACGCCGACACAGCACTTTATTCCCAGAGTTAAAGACTACCAGGCTAATGGGTCAGTGTCACTGAACTCACTGCATCAAACTTGGCAAGACGCGCTCCTTTCAAAAGCAAACCTAAGCCTTAGCAGCACTCTCCAGGCTAAGTTTCAGGATGGTACCACATGTTTAAATGGGACTGATGCTGACTTCGCGGAATCCTAACTCTAAACAGCGATTTCCCAGAATCAGAGCCCAGAAGCACTTAAACAGGGGTATTTATGCAGCTGGAAAAAATTCTGGCCTTGGCTAAAGAAAAACAAAATGCAGCCAAACTCTTCTAGGTTTGTTGATGTGCAGCAAAGTTTGTGGGGCTGCTTTTTTCTCCCCTCCCCCCAAGAGAGAAGGTTCCCAGCTGGCCCAAAGCAGACGGGCCGGGATGCACTGGAAACTCAGACCTC
This sequence comes from Lepidochelys olivacea, assembly GCF_965140295.1. Lineage (NCBI taxonomy): Eukaryota > Metazoa > Chordata > Testudines > Cheloniidae > Lepidochelys > Lepidochelys olivacea. Next base: position 266,638,138 of record NC_140412.1, on the reverse strand, counting down.
CGGGTGAAGTCATTCCTGTACTGACAGAGAGAATAACCATGCTGTATGCAGATTAATATTCTGCTGGGAGGGTTGAATAGAAGGTAGGAGCTTCGTCTCCGTTGTTCCGAGAGTCTGAACCATAAAGCCGAGCCTAGTGACCGCCAAACTTGCCTTGCAATCATGGGAGAGAAAACTTTTGAAGGGGTTTAGAGAAGCATTTGGCCCTTTTGAAGGCACATCCCCCTGCTGAAGCCACTATGGAACATTCCACCTGGAGCCAAAACCACCTTCACTAGCTAATGAGGAGCTAGTGTGGGCTAGTGGACGGACCATAGGGCTGGGAGCCTGGAGTTCTGCCATTCAGTTGCTGCGGGATCAGGAATAGGTCCTATAACCTCATTGCGCCTATTTTCCTGTCTTAAAAAAATCAAGATCATGCTTACCAGTCTCTGTTGTGGATGGGTTTGTTAGCTAACGATTGCACTGGCCATTGGAGATGCAAGTGCTACAAGAACCTGTTGCAAAGCAAATTGGCTTCAGTCGTCTTTGAATCACGCTCCAGAAGGGCTGAGAGGTGCCAGATATTACTCCGAGTACTCCAGCGTACACAGCCAGGCAGGGTAAAACTCCACAACGCTAGGAGATCAGGCCAGCTGAGGCAGTCACCAACGCTAGTAATTTTTTGACCTTGCACCAAAAAGTTCAAAGACTAAATAGAGCATCCAAAGGGAGGGCCAATGCAGAGCACTGCCCAAACCCCCTTATCAAAGTCACGTCTCCAGCGCACCCAGAATTAGCACATCCAACCAGCCCAATTCTGAGAGACGCCACACAATCTGTGCACTCGAAACAGAGAATCCCAGTAGGGTAGGACTCGAAGGGACCTCAGTAGGTCAAAGAGTCCCGTCCCCTGCACTTAAGGTAGGACTAAGTCCATTCCTGACAGGTGTTTGTCTAACCTTTTCTTTCCAATGACCATCACCTGCCTCTAAATTACAACGATCCACTGAGAAAGTTTGTTCCTTCCCCCCTTGCAGCAAAATCCCCCAAGATCCATTGTGGTAAGATCACTGGTTTCCTATTGTTCATCACCTGCTTCCAAAGGAACAGCACCTCCACCTTGTATGGCTCCTGAAGAAGGGAGTCAGCAGTTAACACTAGTGATGAGGTACATGGGTTATGTAGTAACTTCAGACATTTCAGTCCTTGCCCTACTCCCACTACTACCAGCTACTTGGCTCGCATACACCCCAACACTCTCCTAAATGCTTCAACTCTGGAATGGCCAGGGACTGAAAGCCTGCAAAGGACAAGGAACTATTTGCACACAGGGGTGCTTTATGGAAGTCACCGAGCTCTAGATTTTCACCTTGGGGGACAAATGGCACGAAGCGTCTACGATGCCTCTTTCTACAGATGGAAACAGAGTGCAACAAGAGAAAAAGTGCGGATAGTCCCGGGAAAGGGAACATATGCATGGCATTTTCAATTCAGGGCTCATTCCAGGCACTGGGCCCACTGACCGACTCTGGACTAAGCTAGTGCAGAGGTTTCCGACCTTTTGTTATTGCGTACCCCTTTCCAGATCTACCAGCTGCCTGCGTACCCTCAGCTTTCTCATCACCGATACTTTGTGTGACACTTAACACTACCTGTCTTTAGCCATCTCTCCACATTTCATGGTTACGTACAGTTATAGTTACAGGGCAACGTTTACCACCAAACCCCTCCCTGAAGTTCTGAGTTCTTTTAGACTGGATAGTTGCTGGGCAACTGAAGCCGCCCTGTATGGTGATTGGAGGTGAGGGCTCTGTACATCAGCATCTCTGTAGCGGTGTTCTCATTGGTACATCTTGAAGTCAATTAGCTACCATAATTTTATATAACAAATTCCCAACATTTTAAAGCTTCAACTGAGTAGTCTATTAGGAAAATGAAATAAATACACACATACATAAAATCCACCATAACACAATTTCTCCCATATACCCCCAGGAATACACATACACTAGCTCAGGGGTTCCCAAACTGGGTAAGCCCACTGATGTACAGGGTGGATTGAGCCCCTCAGACTTTTCAGAAGGAGGGCCTAATGAATCTACTGGTCTATTTTATTATCGTATCCTGCTGGTTTGCGTTAGGAGCCTTCAGAGGGGCAGGAAGTTAACGAAGCCTGGTCTGAAATCTACATCCAGGTACAGCAGCACACTTTTGCATGAGGATGGACTGGATGTTGGAGAACTTCCATACCATGGCTTTGGTGGGGAAGCAGGAGGAAGGAATAAGGTGGGAACATGAATCAGTTAAAGGGAAAGGGATCGGCTGGATTTTAAGCTTGCGATTACACCTTCTTCCACAAGGGTGATAGGATTAATATCACTGGGTAGAGCGGAGCATGGCAGAAGCTTCTACCGGGGAGAGACGCTTTCCCAACGCAGTTTAGTACCATCTGCAATTACAGGGTGGGTTCCCCCTCAGCCCCAGGCTCTGCCATTGCACTTTACTCCTACAGCGTCCACCACTGAGCAAAGACTGGGACACAACTGTGCTAGTAATGGTATTGGTCTGCGTTGTGCTATGTAGGAATATGGACTATGAGGAGAGAAACTCATCTCGTACACCAAGCAGGATCTGGCCCCAGGTCCCCTGCCTAAATAGTTGTTTTGTGTGCCCCCCCTCCCACCTTCCTGACACACAACACAAGATCTTCCAACCCCAGCACATTGTACAAGTCCTGGTCTCCCCTTGGAAGGCAATTTCTCAAACTGCATCCCCGTGTGCTTCCAAATTAAAATATTATGCCAGCTAAACCAGTTTCTAAGTTGGGTCAGGTAGTGTAGATGGGGCCAAGGCAAATGGGAACCACATTTCAGTCTAGGGTTTTAAACACCATTCTAAAGCCATCTGGCCACAACAGCTGCCCCAGCATTGTGAACTGCCTTAGCTGGAGCCATGTTTAAAGACCAACTCTTAAGTGTTTAATCCTAGACAAGGCCACACCTTGTGCTGCACTCAGGTTGAGCCTCCCCCACAATGAGATCAGGTTTAATATATTCTTCACTTCTGGGTGGAAAACCTCCTCCTTTCCATGTGATCGTTAGGGTACAGCATGTTTCATGACTAAGATGATACTCACAATTTAGATACGCAGAATTGTCATATACATCAGTTGGACGTCACAAGAGTTGGACAGACAATACATTTCTACCATTTTTTAATATAAAAAAAAGAATTAAGTTACCATAAAAGTGCCCTTTTCACATACACACAATAGAGAACATGATTAGCCAAGCGGGAGGGGAATTGGATCTTTGTGCACCAAAAAATACAATCAAAGCAATTCACATTTCTATTGCTCCGTCATGCGATGACAATAAATAGAAGCTGCAGAACTGGGGGTGGGATGCGTTTTTGTTGTTTTTTTTTAAAAAGCAAATTTAAAAATTATGAAAAGTTTTGGTTTTTTTTAAAGTCATGATTATAGTACAATGCATTGAAACAAAAGGGATGTACGAAGTGAAAATGGCACCATTCCCACACAATTTATCTCCCACTTGCTTCCTTAATGTTCATTTTCCAGAAACAAATATTTTTAAGTTTTCCCCATCACTCAGAGAATTTCCTCTGGTATTGAAGGACCCAGCTACATGGGCCTGTTGGAGAATCACAGGCTCAGTATTTGCCTACATAAATAGTACCAAACTATGCTTCAGCCATCTTACCAAACTATGTTACAGTCAACACTGCATTAGACTGGTCACTATTCATGGCTCTGTTACTGACTGCATGACAGTGGGAAAGTCACTCAGATTGTAAGCTCTTTGGGACAGAGGCCATCTACTATTCGGTGCACAAAAAGGTCAAAGAAGAATGGGGCCGCAAGGCAGTATTGTAAGATCAGGGCAGTCATAGTTAGGTAATGTGGTTTATGTACGTTTTGGTCCAATCAGCAGAGAGAAGAACCAAATGATGTCATCATGCGGTCAGGCAGCTGAATATCCCCGATCGACCCGACCCCGTTCAATTGCACGTGCAGACCAGCTAGCTTCAGAGCGCCTTGTGTGCTGACATACGCCTTCAAACTCGTTCTCAGAGCTTGCTGATCAGCAATTCGCAGACGAATGCTTAGACTGAACATTCCTTCCATCTAATGTAGACAGGCCACTCACCTTGTTAGGGAGCACTAATGTAGACAGGCCACTCACCTTGTTAACACTGGACTGGCCAGACCCTGCTCTGAGCAAGTTTCATTGACATTGTAAAGATGTTGGCAGCTAGTCTACACCACTTCTCACCACTGGTGTGATGGCACCAGAGGAAGGTTTTCAGAAAGAGCTTAGTGTAGACGCCGCCTCGACAAAGGGTGGAAGTCCAGGAGGCCCATCACCCATGACTGGGACCATCTCGGAAGGTTTATATTCCCTCCACAGCTGGGTCCTGCAGCGAGAGGCTAAGAAAACCATAGCCACACCATTTGAAGTGTATTTAAGATAGTAATTTCCTCCATTTTGTAAGGCTCACTAACATTCCACCTGTAATACTGGTACGGATCTTTGCCATAAAGTTTGGGAGCATCATGGTGATGTAGACAGCTGTCCTATAGAGGAATGTGCCAATTCTGTGCCTCAATAAACCCTTTAAAGAGAATAAAATGACCCCAAAAGCTGTATTTATGCTGTTGGATACAGTCACAGCAGCTGCCCTAGAAAACCACCTTCATCCGTACACATACCCTCAGGGTGGGGCAACAGGCGGGGGAGATTAGGGATAGGTTTCTATATCAAAGGAGGTTGGCTGATTTGACACTGTACAAAATCCTTGGCAGGAATAATTGCGCTTACCCCCCGTTATCGCACATCAGAGCTAGCATGCATCGTCCATTTGAGCAGCCCAGCCTTGCCGCTAGACAAGAGAAATACGCTGTGTCTTAAATGCAGGTCTGCTAAGTACAGAAGGCATCGCATCCATAGACCCTTCGCTAGCTGGCTTGCTAGGGGGCTCATTCTCAAGATGTGTCGCTAAGGCCTTCGCTTTCAAAGGGAGCCTCAACTTTCAGGTTTCCAACTTGAGGGGGACAGATCCTCAGAGGTGCTGACAAGATGCCACTCCCCCTGATTTCAGTGGGACCAGCAAGTCCTCAGCACTTGCCAAAAATCAGGTCCTGGATGTTTCATGCTTGAAAATATAGGCTTTAACTGGGCAGGTGTGTAACAATGCACTCCCCCCCCACCCCGACACACACACATATTCTGACAAACTAATGGCAGACGAGGCCTTTAAAGTTTCCCTAACAAAGAGAAACTCATTCAAAACAAACTCAATTCTTCTTTGAATAGTGGGTAAACCTCTGATTAGAGCAGCTCACCTGCCACCTAAAACATGCACAATGACTAAGATCATACTCGCCTTCAAAGAACAAGGTAACCTTGGTTCTCATTTCTCTTTGGTTCAGGAACGCGGAACCACCATTCACAAAGAAGAGTCTCAAGAGAGGGGAACAGACTGACATACCGCAAGGGGAATCCTTAGAGAGCTCCTTTTCCACTATAGCCTTAGGGGATGTGGCCAGCCAGGTGGAAACAAGGCCCAGATCCCCTCTTCTCCCAACTGGTCTGCAGAGCTTTGGAACCAGACAGGAAGGCTAGCTAGTGGCTGCAGATGGGACTTGCCCTACTAGGTCCAGCAGACACTCAGAAGAAAGGATTGGGTAGTGGGCGGGGGGAGATGCTAGGCTAAGACATTGCTGAACCCAGAGCACGGAGACTGCATATTTCCCCACAAAGAGGAGACCACTTTTTGGACCCTGTTTATACCTTGGAAGAGCAGGAGAAATTAAACACTTAATTTCTCCTTTGGGAATGGGTGACTTGCACCACTGGGGAACAAAAGCGCCCCTTCAACACCACACAAGAGATGGGACCTGCAACACCCCTGCCACAGGCATCAGGCAGAATGCTTGGCACGTGTCGGTACTTCACTAATGGTGTCTGAGCCAACATGGCCAACCACGTGCTCTCATGCCTGTTGAAAGCTGAAGCTGGAGAACTAAGCTGACTCAGTTATTTGCAGCAGCCCAAGGCAGCTGGCATGGATAGATAAGAACATAAGATTTGTCAAATCAGATCAGATCAATAGCCAATCAAGCCCAGTATCCCACCTCCTGCAGTGGCCATTAAAATTTAGACATAAAATGCTTTGATCGGGGTCAATCGTCACCAAAAACAGAGCCCTCGGTCACCCATCTAGTCCCATCATTTCAGCAGTTAATATTCACCCAACCTTCAATAGCTCAAGAAACCCTAATCCGATCATATATACAAAAAGGAAGAGTCAAAAGGACTCGCTTTGTCTTCTGTCCTGCCTCATGGATGTACACCCAGGTCAGCTTGTGTTGGCAAGGATCAAGAATGTCAGAGGAAAGGTGGCATTTACTGTCCTTTCCAAGAGTTGTTACAGCTGGACACAGTTATCACATTAACAGATCTCCCAACTTCTTTGAAGCAAACCCCTTCCAACCAGCTGCTCTGAGACCTAGAGCAAAATACGCATTAGCTTGGCTGAATTCATAATCTTCATGCCTGTCAGCTGTGATGCTAACCAACCATGACAGGTTATAGATTAATCCAATAGAGAAAAAAGCGAAGAGCCAGATTCTCAAATATTGGTTATCAGATAACAGCGAAAAAGCCACCGCTGTCTTATACAATTGGCCTAGTATGAATACTTCCATATGCTTTTCTGCATTGTAACAGTCCTTCTGTTAATGAACACATCCGACTGTCACAGAGGAAGCAAAAAGCACTTTGTAAAACAGAAGGCAAGTACATCCCACAGTTGCTTGTCACTTGGATTAAGAAGTGGACTGAGCCAGCAGGAAATCATGAGGTTGTGAGAGAAGTGCTTTAGAACTCCCCAACCCAGTTGTCTGTGAATTGTTTTGGGGAGGTACCACAAGTGTAAGAAGTGTGCTAAAAGCCTAGAGAAAATGCTCAGCAAGATCTGTAACACTGTGCTGCCATGTCCGGCTCTAGGAAGAGCCTAGTCAAAGAATTTGAGTGGCCCGAATGTTTCCAACCGATCAGAAGCTTAGAGTTGATTTAGCAACTTCATCCCTCGCAGGTTGTCACAGGAACACCCCATCCATATGGCTTTTTAGTTGTTTGGATAACTGATTAGAATATTAAATTTGTAAATACTATTAGTTTTCCATTAGTAAGCTATCAGTGAGAGACCTAACTAACTCTGCACTCTTCCATACCAGCTAATGGGCCAACAGCCTCCTAACCACCATAGTTGGGTATATATGGGCATATACACTCTTACCAGCTCCTCCAGGTTTGGACAGATCACACCTTAGACCACGGACATGGAGGTTGTGAGAGAAGTAAGGAATGGAGCTCAGGGAATTGGAGAATGTGCTGAAGTTCAAGTATGCTCAGAGCCAGAGTCTCAGCTGGTGTAAGTGCGCCCTGCTCTATGGACTTCAATGTTTTGATCCATAGCTCTTCTACATGTATTTTGGAAAGAATGGTGACCAGACAGGCTACCTACCAGTTAGGACTTGCAGGTTCAGAGTTGTGCGTTTCCCCTGGAGCAGTTGGTGCTATCCCAGACACCAGGCCAGAGGGACAGCACTCTTTCCCCAGCTTTTGGGAGGAACGAGACCCTCAACTGTAGAAGGCCAAGAAACAAACGTGAACTCAAGTCTTGGCGAGACAAGGAAGAGCTGATTTTCAAGGACTTCGCTTTACAGATGCATTATTGTAATTTAATTCTGCTGTGGATTTGGGATTTTAAAACAGGCTGTTTCCCCTTCCTTGCCCCTTGTAACAGTGACCCAAAAAAGGAAGCAGTATGATCTAGTGGCTAGGGCACTGCACTGGAGTCAGGAGACCTGGATTCTATTCCTGGCTCTGACACGGACTGGCTATGTGACCTTGTGGACTCTGTGCTTCAGTTAACCCTCTCACCATTTAGACTGGAAACTCTCTGAGGCGGGACTATCTTTTACCAGACACCTGTACAGCATCCAGCACAGGGGGTCCTGATCCTGGTTGTTAACTGTAATACAAATACATTGTAAAGAGAAGATGCTACCCACTTTATGGGGAATAACGTTATGAGATATTAAACCTGCTGAGTGCACACGGCATAACCTGTGTCCCAAGAGGTGGGAATGCAGGCAGGCAGAGAACCCCCAGCAAAATTTCCCACCCCACCCTCCAAACTGAGCTCTTTGCTATTGCTTGTTGGTTCGGCTAGCCAGGAAGTGAATTTGAATTTGAGTCCCTAAATCACAGCTGTAGTGGATGAGGATTCCTGCAACCATCTGGCATTAAAGACATTACTAAAGCTGTGTTTGGAATACTCAATATCCAGATCTCTCCTGGTCTAGCTAACCCTCAGAACCGCTCTGAACACGGTTAGGAATCTGTTCTCTGCAAACAGATCTAACAGGCATAAGATTGACTTGGAAAATGCACAAAGCTTCCCTAATTAGCAAACAGGCTGCTGGAGTAACCATTAGCCCATCAGCTGTTTATGGGCATGAAACAGTGTTTGGCCAGGCAATTCCCAGTCAACTAGAAACACGTATCTCATCCTCGGCATTCCAATCTCCCTGCCAAGTGAACTTATGGAAGGCATTCAAGGCAAGGCTAACGGAGATGGCTCGAGAAACTATGAGAACTATCCCAAAGTGATTTGAGATTAGCCAAAACACAATGAGACTAATTCCTCTATGACTCTCTTGTTCAGTATATCTAATTCATTCCTGACATGGCACAGTCATTTACTCATTATGGTACAAGCAGATCTACCCCAAGTAGGCCCAGTGGCACTCCAGAACTGCACCTACCAATCATTCTGCACATATGGTGGCAGTAAAGTTCAGCCTTACTCAAAGAAAGAGTCACAAGGGTAAATGCAGTTCTGAAAAAGTTTGACTCCTCCACTCCCCTTGGGTAACTTTTGATGGGCCTGCAGGATATCTACGCACTCAGTGATGCAAATACATTCTTGCTGAGGGAGAAAATTTGGGATGATGGATTAACATATGGGCAGGGGACAAACAATCCTCTCTCCTAGGAGAGCAACCCCATGATTATCACCATAGTTGCTCTACGGAAGGGGGCACCAAATGACTCGATAACTGCTGAGCCTTGCTGTATCAATGCAACACCCCTGCTAAGAAAGACACGGAAACTCTGGTATTAATAGACAGGTCAATGGGCCCCTAAAGAAATCTGCTCAATCAAACCCTTGCTAGTGAGGCTTGGCTGAGAGTGGAAAACACAAGTTGGGAAGATGAATAGGACAGAAAGAAATTGCTAATTCCTTCCTTGCCACACCCTTTACTTTCAAAAGCAAATAAACCTAAAATCCTCCCTTCCCCCGCCACACACACTCCTTCCCCAAGATACATAGTTTAAAAGCCTTGCAGCTAATGGCAAACAACAATTTTATTTTTCTACCACCTTTCAGCTCATGGCCTGAAAACTACCTTAGTCTTGATGCCGACGTTTAAAAAAAGTCTTAGCAGCATGGAAATGCCAAACGAATGTTTATCCTCAAGCATGATCCATTGGTTGGTAAATGCATACAAAATAGATATCGATACCTAGACAGAGCACCCACATTTATAACCACACATGCTCATATTATACATCTACAATATACATGGTACCTGAATATAGAGACATCCACATCCACACCCAAAGTAAAAAAAGTCTAAGCAGCACTGAGGTTTTTGATATGAACAAAAAAACCAACAAAGCCCAGAAATTCAGACTCAGGACCCCGTTTCAAGAGATGCAGAGCACGCTCAGATCCCACTGAATGATAGAAATTAGGGTGCTCCAGGTCTGACAAGATCTGGCCCTTGCAGAGGAAGGTTCGAACATAAAAAAGCGCACACAAAAAGAAATGGACATATATTTATCATTCCCCCGTGTCCCTGTGTGTCAATGGAAGAGATTAGTGTTTGAATACAGCATCCTTTCCTTCCCAGCTGCTCGTCCCATCAGAAGCCTGTGTTGGCGTTCTCACAGACTGTGACCAGGGCTTCACTAAAGGATCATACAGGAGGAAGTAGGTTGAGAAGGAAGCCCTAGATTAGTGGCAGACCATATTCATGCAAGTGAAATACTGAAGAGCTAATAAATACATTTCACATCATTTTATAATATTATCCCCGAGTTCAAAGGGGTATCTCCTAGGCCACGCTGTCCTTCCCTCGTCCTGTTGCGTCTAGATATTGTATATACATAGGCTGTCACTGTCATGCGTTCCTCTAAACCTGCTCTGATGTAAGTTAATGCAGAATGCTGGCTTCATGCTTAGACTGACTAAAGTGGTCACAGACCTACTTGGATTTTGAAAACTTTGTTGCTTCTTGATTTAGCACAAAAGAAGGTTTCAAAGAACTGTCCTCCTCCCAGTCGTGAGAGAACTCTGACGACTCGTCCAGTTAGAATACATAACCATACCATGTGCTGGCCACTCACATTTACCCCAATCAAATCATTGTGGGATGATCTACTTCCAAAAAAGTGGCAAAGTTTGTAACCTTGAGATATATATATATATATAAAAAAAATCATTGTAAAGCCGCATCTCGGTGCCTGAAGTAGCTACACGGCCAGCAATGTAGGACAAGACTCCAACTTAGCCTTGGACCCAGTCATCCACTCCCCAGGTCTGCAAAGGAGAACAGGCATCATAAAGGCATCTGACAAGTCTCCAGGGCAAAGGTGCAGGTGCGAAGACTCCAAAGCATCTCTGTCAGGTGGTACGTGCCGCTGCAGTAAGAACACAAGGATCCATGTGTTCTTCCATTTGCAATTGTTACAGAAGAGGAGAGACAGGGATATTAAAAAGGCAAAGAACCAAGGAAGAAGGGGAAGAGAACACCTCATCTTCTGCAAGCGTAGGCTGCATGACAGGAAAACAACAGTGGGGAACATATGGGCACGGACTCCTGGCGAAAGACCAGACTGTCTGCTTGGTCGCTAATAGTCTTTCACATTCATCTCTCCTTTAAGTGAAGGATGTTGACAGTATCACACTTTTGCAACTGTCATTGTTTGGCTGTAAAAAGATGGCTGCATGGCTAGGTTAACAGATCATCAACCAAGCGTGCTGTAAAGATCTTTCCAGTGTAGCTAAACAGAAAAAGCTAGACACTGATTTAACAAAACCTTCGGCTGTGCTGAAAGTTTGTGCACGTGCAATTTTCCTGGGGCCCAAGTTATGTCCCTTGCACAAACCCTTATTGTCTATCCCTCGGCGTTATTCCTCTGTGAAGGCTCAGTCTGTATTTGAGCTTTCTTAAGTGAACGGCAGCTGTCAAACAGACCAACAACAAACACAAGAGCTCACAACACAGCAGGCCAAGTGCATATTTCAAAACCCACACAACATTTTTGTGAAATCAAAAACATCTGAATGCACAGCAGGAACTTTCCAAAACAAAGCACATGTGAGGTGCTACATTTTCATCTTTGCGCAAAAGATCAAAAGGACAGATCTTGACCATACTGGAATCCAGCTGTTTCTAATATGTATTTTGGAAACCAATGCCTAAGTTTTGTGAAAGGAAAAAAGCTTTAAAACAGATTTAATTTAAAAAAAAGATCTGTATAATTAACATTTTGGCAGTTTTCCTATTTAAATATAAGTTTGCTGCTAGTGTCATTTATATTCAATTTTTTTCCTCAGCAGTCTTTTAGAACAGTTCGATGTTTTAATCTATTTTTTTTGTTTTTTGTTTTTTTGAGAATTTGAGAGGGGAAAACATTTGTCATCCTCCCTTAATGCTTACATCCAATTTTCCTGATCCAACAGAACAAAGTAAATTACATTCAAAAGAAGTAAATGAAATACATTGGTCATAGGGATAGATCCTCAGAAATTAAGGAGCAATGCATTTCCAAGGATTACCCCACACATGGGCTTCTAACAACCAATATTGGTGAGAAAGCCCCTCCTGTTTTGTAAGGGTGGGTAAAATCCAACGTGCTTGGTAACTAAACAGAATGAACTGGACTGTTTGTAATACTCAAGCTACTGTAGTTAATAATAAACTGAACTGTGGCATTAGGGTCATTTGCCCTGAACATACTGCATACGCACTCTCTCCCACTGATCTGGCCAATATTAGTTTATGCAGGGTCAAACCAACATAGACTGCTCCACTGCTTCCCAACAGCATAACCAGAAGTAGACCACATCTTGATCAATGCAGTACCTGAAGCAAAGGCTAGGAGAAGGAAGCATCTGCCTAGCCTTAGATCCACGTAATGACTAGAGTGTGGGGGGAGGGAAGGGAGTAGGGGTTACACACACATGGTCTGAACGGTGAATATTCAACTGTGGCAGAGCCTCAGCCTGGAAAAATCGCAGGGCGACTTTCTTTTTAACTGTTTGTGTTCGTGAATGACACTTGAGCATCTAGAAATGTACCTCTGGATAGATCCCATCACAAAACCCTCGTTAAACCTCTCCAGAGATTGTTGCTTGGAGATGGCTGCCAATGCTTCCTTCTCAGATGGTGAGGAGCGGTACGCACCCCACACCAACCCCTCCCTCGTGGCACACCATAGGGGCCATGAACGTCCAGCGGTTGGTTTCTGGGTCGTACATCTCCACCGAGCTCAGGTTGGACTGTCCATCATAGCCACCCACGCAATACAGGCGGCCGCAGTTGGCTACCAGGGAGACGCGGCTCCGTCGGGTGTTCATCGGGACGATCAAGTACCACTGATCTGCCATGGAGCTGTACACCTCGGCGATGCTGAGGAAGCCGGACCCATCGTAGCCGCCACAGACAAACATCTTGCTGCCCAGGGAAGCGGCTCCGTGCCGACACCGCTTGTTCAGCATACTTGCGATGGGGTGCCACGTTGCTGTGTGATGGTTGTAGTACTCCACCTGCAGTTAAGAGAGTGTCAACACATTGAGGGGTCCTGGCATTCAGAAACCTGCATTGCGGGTTGCACATGGACAACGAATGAGAGCTGCCCTTGAGCCTAGGTAAGTATATGTCACTGAAGATAATTACAGGCAGACTCAGAAATTTTTATCATGACTTCACAGATTTAGAGTTTAAGGCCGAAAGGGACCATCAATTCATCTCGTCCGGCCTCCTGTTTAACACAGGCCACTAAATTCCATCCAGTTATACCTGTAGAAAGCCCAATAACTTGCACTTGGATAAAGCATCTTCCAGAAAGGCAGCTAGTCTTCATTTGGAGATATGGTGGTGGTGACTCCACCACCTCCCTCGGTAGGTGGCGTCAATGGTTAATCACCCTCAGAGTTAAAAAAAAGCAGGCCTAATGTCTAATTTGAACTTGACTGGCTTCAGCTTTCAGTCATTCTTGCTAACCTTTCTTATGGCATATAAAAGCATAGAATCGTAGGGGTGGAACAGGTCATCGAGTCCAGCCCCAACTTGCTAGACCATCCCTGACAGGTGTTTGTCTAACCTCATTCTTTAAAAACTCCAATGATAGGGATTCCACAGCCTCCAATGGGACTCTATTCCCGTGCCTAAGTATCCTTATAGTTGGAAAGTTTTTGTAATATATAACCTAAATCTTCCTTGCTTGCAGACTAAGCCCATTACTTTTTGTTCTTCATGTCCAATGGTAGGACAATTGATCACCGTCCTCTTTATAATGGCCCTTAACATATTTGAGGATTTATCAGGCCCTCCCACCCCCACAGAGTCTCCTTTTCACAAGAAACAACATGCCCAGTGTTTTTTAATCTTTCCTCATAACCTTATGTCAAGTTTTCGAAACCTTTTATCATTTTTGTTGCTCTCCTCTGGACTCTCTCCAGTCTGTCCGCATCTTTCTTAAAGTGTGGTGCCTAAAATTGGACAATACTCCAACTGAGGCCTCACCTGCGCTTACTAGACTGGGACAATCACTTCCTGTGTCTTATATATGACACTCCTATCAATGCACTCCAGAATGATATTTGCCTTTTTTGCAACTCTATCACATTGTTGGCTCCTATCCAATTTGTAATCCCCTATAACTCCCAGTTCCTTTTCTGCAGTACAACTGCCTAGCCAGTTATTCCCCATTCTGTAGTTGTGCATTGGATTTTTCCTTCCTAAGTATACTACTTTGCACTTGTCTTTATTCAATTGCATCGTGTTGTTTTCAGACAATTCACCAGTTTATTAAGGTGATTTTGATTTCTAATCTTGTCCTCCGAAGTGCTTGCAACCCCTCCCAGCTTGGTGCCATCAGCAAATTTTATAAGCAAGCTTCCTACTCCATTATCCAAGTCATTAATAAAAATATAGAATAGCACCAGACCCAGGACAGACCCCTGCTGGACCCCACTAGATATGTCCTCCCAGACTGACAGTGAACATTCATAATCACTCTTGAGTACGGTTTTTCAACCAGTTGTGCACTCCCACCTTGTAATAATTTTATCTAGACTTGTACGAGGACAACTTGGATCTCAAAATGGTTTTTCAACAAGAAAATAGGGTGGCCAGAATGTATCTGTGGTAGCTCTGGAGTGCATGGTCCATCACCCCTCTTCTTGAACTGCAGCGTTAGACCTAACTGGCGGAGCTCACGGAGGAACATGGCAAAGTTGTGGTCCAGGCAGGCCGATATGTTAGCCCAGATTCAGCTTTTGGGCATCCCAGGCTGCCAAACAGTAAGATTTTTCCCTAGTCAGCTAGGGAAGGCAGTAATAGTCAATATTACAGCCCAGTCTAAAGGCTGGGCCTCCAACTGACAAGCTAATGTTCCAAGAGCAGTTAATGGGTGGCAAGACTCATTCAGATACAACAAACCACACTTCTGTTCCCAGTAGGGCAGAAGAGATCCCCCATAACAGACTTTTCTGAATAAAAAAAAAAATATAAGGAAGTCTGTAAGTTAGGACTGAGACTGGAATCAGACTAGGAATAGCAGCTCTGTCCTGCACGTGCAGCTCCCACTTCTGAGTTTGTTTAACGGGTCACGGGAGTTTCTGAAATGACATCCCACAAACAGGCAAAGAAAGCAGATGTAACAAATGTAGGCATCTGGGAATTTTAATGGTGCTTGAAACACTAAGGACCAAAGACACAAGGCTGGCTAAAATGATTTACTAAATGAAGAGGGAGGAAATGGTGAGAGCAGAGTCGACTTGTGCAGCAGTCTCACTTCTGGAAAGAGGCTCAATTCTTGGCTCAGGCCAGAAGTGAGCAGGAGTTGCACTCTCTCAGTCTAGCCTCCAGTGGGTATTTGTTTGGCTCAGTTAGCGGTCCCTGCTCAGGGATCATCCAGAACTAAATCAACAAGTGACATTAAAGATAAGGACTAAGGAGCTGTATGCTTAGATTAGGGAGCTGTGTGAGCTTTCCCACCTGCCCTTTTACCGATCTCTGGTCAGTGCTATTAGTCCAACTTCATGGCACAAAGTTACAAGAAATCAAAGTGGTGCAGAACTGGCTCTGAGATTCAGACTTACACTGCTGAAAATTTGTAAACCGTCGTGCCCTCCAGACACATAGATCCTGCCTTCGAACACGGTGACTCCAGCCGCGCTGCGATTCGAACTCATGGGAGTTGCTACCGTCCACCTTGCCAAGAGACAAGCAAACAGCAGAAGTGCAAGAGTCTCTTCCTTCCATAGGCAGAGCACATGTATCTCCACATAAACACATTCAATGAGCTGCTCCATGGATTATACAAAGCTTTCAGGAGACCCAGAAGCCTTTCAGGTACTGAGTTTCTAGTACTTTTCACTCCACCATCTATAAGCTCCGCACAAGGCCCTTCGTTCTCAGATTTTATTTTGTTTAAATAAACAAAAAATTTCCCTGGAATTTATCAGTGTTTACTATAAAGATTAATAATTGGGTGAATACCAGCACAATAAATTAGCTTCACTGATTATTGGGTAAATACTGGAGTTAATACTGGGGAACGGGAGGACAGAAAAAAGCAACATAGGGAAAAGGAAGAGTATTAAAAGTAAAAATAATGCTGTGGTTTATTTCATGAACTGTATGTTAACAGGACATACACATGTGTCTTCGACTATGTCATCTTACTTTAACAGTCTTGCATTTACACTTCAACTATTTGGATATTAACAAATAGATCTCTCATGTAATGTATTGAATTTTCTTAACACAAATCGGTATTTCCATGTACCTGGATGGTCCAAAATTTAGGTGGGGGGAAAAAAATCAGTAAACCCTGAAAACGAAGGGCCTTAGCTTTGTATCAAAGCTTTACTCCATTCACTTCTCTCAAGCGAGTGCGCATGGTTTGAAGCCAAATATAGTTGCTATACAGGAAATAAAAGGTTTTTCAGCATACTGTAGCTCATCGGTTTCAAAAACAGTGCTCTCGGCTGTTACTTCTATGCTTCAGGAGAAGGGCAGAACCCAGTGGGAGAAGCAGTAGTACGTTTAGAAGCTCCTACCTGTCTGTTTCTGGTGAGTACGTCTCCACGGAGTTGAGGGATGAGTTTCCATCATACCCACCGCACACATAGATCTGCCCATCCAGCACTACTGTTCCCATTGCACTGCAATGAACGCACAACCACCAGGTTAGATTCCTTTGGGTAAATGACCCATGTTGAATTATGAAACACATTTTTTCAACACATCTTGGCTGACACCTGGTGGATGAAACAGCTGAACAAGTCTGACAATCAGGTTGAGAGTTACAGCTACCAAACTGCCTATTTATATAGCCCCCAAGACCACAGCATTGAGCTGACACGGGGACGTTCACGAATAAAGTCAACTGCCGCCAGTTAGAAAACAGCTTGAGAGATGTAGAGAAATTGTTTATAACATTCTGCAAATGCGCCTCAACCCTGGCCTGAAAGACTCAACTCTAGGGAGTGAAACATTTCATCTTTGTTCCTTTTCAACTCTACCAAGTGTGGCTACCCATGGAGCTGACTGGTGGTGGTGGTTTTGCAAACTAGGAAGTGGTTTAAGATGGCCATCTCAACTGAGCACACTTTGGTCACTACTGACCTAATATGGAATCAACCAACCAGCCTGTGAGTGAAAGGCTCAGTATCCCATTACCGGTCTGCTAAACTACTTGTCTGGCCCCAAAGCTGGTTTCACGGTAACAGACCTTTAATGCCACAAATGTAACGTCCCAATACAAATGTCCCCTTTTTTTCCCCAAACCACATCCAAATCCTATCCCAAAATACAAACCTTACCCCAAGAAGAGCTTTGGCCCTGAAAAGAGAGATGTGCCATAGACTCCATGAAGTCCACTAAGGACTTTGCTCTTGAGGTTGATTTTATGTGGAAGATGCTCAGGTACTATGGTGATGGGCTTCAGTATAAAACCCTTTACTGCTTTACTGTACCTGTGTCACCTCCATTAAGTTGGTCACCCCTCCACTGTATCTGACAGTTAAACATCTGGCTCAAAATGCACATTAAGGAACGAGACAATGGGATAATGGAATTCCACCTTCAAATTAAACCTTCAGTTTCACATTTAAGTTCTTCCACCACCTTCCTCTTAGCACTCATCTTGCAATGAGAAAACCATTATGGACTGCAAAAGCCAAGCTCTTGGATACAATCCTTCAGGCGCACTCTGCTCTGTGTAAAACACCCTCTTATGGACACCCACTCTGCTTTGCTTCAAAAGACTAAGTTTTAGCGAGGATGAAAGGACAACACTCTCATGATGCACACTCTAGTAAAGTGCAAGTAGAACCGGATCCTCATGGCAGGGTTGCAGCCCAGAAGGTTGTTTAGGGGATTAGCAAACTCAGCCGCTTCGTTACTGGTGCAAAGAGCAGAATAAGCCTACTACGGAAGAAAAGCAGTCGTCTTACTGTGGGAAAAGCTCCACACAAGGAACCTCATAGCTATGGAAAAACAGTTTTCCTACTCGAGATTATGATGTGCGTGGAAATGGTTTCAGGACTTTACACTCAAGATCGTCTCCAGAGACAGACCTAAAGTCTTGGCCGTCTACCACTCTGAACAGGGCTTACTTGGCACAACCTGCTTAACTCCTGGACTGTGCACTACAGATTTTAAATTGTATTTGCTTGCACAGAGCAGCTAACCACCCTGAATGAGCGCAATCCCAGCAGAATCGCACTGGTGCCACCAAGTATCCGGGTTACAAACAGAATTTCAAGTAACAAGATACAGGCAATATACTCTTCCCAAGTGATTAGCATTTGAAACCACATTAAAATCAGGCACAAACGATTATGGGGAAGACGTGCTGCAAAGCTAGCAGAAGTGGGCAATTTAAGAACGCTCAGTGACTGAGGAGCAGCAAAAAGAAACCAGAGTAAAAACACTGGAAGCCACAAACACGTTTAAATTTGGAAGGAGACAGACGAGCCACAGGCTGCTGTGGAGGCAGGGACAGTGCTGCCATGAGAGTTAATAGGTGGGTTTTCACATTGTTGACCACATAATGCAGTGTGCCTTTCCAAGTGCCACCACAACATAATTCCTAGGTTGGTGTGAACTGAACCAACTTCCCTTTGCTCAGCATATAAACCACCAGATCTTCTGCTCATAGATAAAATCACTCAGGACTCATTTTGCAAAGCCTGGACTGCAAGCCCTGCATTGTGTAAATTGACAGCACTTTCCAGTGGAGGAGTCTATATGCTCAGCGATGCATGAGTGCACCGAAGACACAGAAGACCCATGTGTCCATCACTCTGCCTGCCAGTGAATGAGTATTCCCTACAACACATTTTCCACTGCTTTATCCAGGCTAATTTTAAAAAGGTCCCAAGCAACATGGCTTCCGCTACTTCCTTTGGGAATCTATTCCACATCCTTATAGATCTACCAGAAATTCTCTCTGATAATCAGCCTGTCTGCCCTGTCTCAATTTCATCTTATTTTTCTTTGTGCCACCACAAATAATTCTCTCTCAGACGCTGACACCAATAAGAGTTCTTTCTCCGCCCTTGGTCACTGTGAGGCCACACCATACATATGTAGCTCTTCATATCTTTCCTCGTACATCAATCCCTCTAGACTCGCGCTGATGTTCTCTGAACTCCCTCCAGTGAGTCATTCTGGTAAAGAGGAGCCCAGAACAGAATGTAACATCCCAAGTGCGCTTCCACCAGAGTTATGCAGAGCGCAACTACTCCCTTCCTGTTCCATTCCTTTGATCTTTTTCCTACTGTATCGCCCTACAAACTCTGATCTCCCCGGTCACCTCAGCCATTTTCAGCACTACTGATTCCTAGATTTTTCCCTGCCCTTGTGAACATTTCATCTCTTCCTCCCCTCAAATTCTTTGTACGGAACGGGGTGTATGTCTCACGTACCTTCGTTTGCTGTTCATGCTTCCTACTTTGGACCAAGAATCCATCTCTGGGTTATAAACTTCCACTGTACTCAGTCTTAACTGGCCATCGTATCCACCAATGGCATACAAGAGTCCATTCACCACAGCCACACCCACTCGGCTGCGTGCCGTCGTCATCGGCTGGCACTTCTCCCAGTGATTTGCAATGGGGTCGAAGACTTCCACCACGTTCAGTGAATCACCTGCATAAAAATTTGCTACTCAAATTAAAAAAAGTGACAGATTTTTTTTCTTTGTGGAGCCTCTGCTGAATGGGGGCAGAAGCAGAAAGCGATGGACTTTTCCCATCTGTTCATCCATGCAAGGAAGAATGATGGGGATACAGGGTTCGAGCTCTGAGTGTTAAGGGAAAAACCTGGGCTCAGTGCCTTGAGTATCTGTAGGGATGGCCTGTGTAGGCGGCAGTAGGGAAGGGATCTTGCCCCCCAGGCCAAGGGATGATAGTGGAGCCTCTAAATGGTCCCTACTTGAGTCTCCGGTTTGGCATAGCCTCCTCAGCCCTGGCATGGCCACATTCCTACATAAATGTTAGCAGGTGCCAGAATACCCCATCAGCACATCGGCCCCATCTCCACCCAGCCCTGATGGGGAACTGCTCAACATTGGAGGGAGCTCCTGTAAATCTGGGCTCCACAATCCAAACTGTTTGTGGACTCCTTACACCCTGCCCCTGCAATCAAACCGCTGGCAGGACCCTCACAGCAGGTACCAGGCTTTGTGACTTAACAATTAACATCGCAGGGGCCAGTCGACTCCCTGGAATCGCAGCAGCACCACTCCCGCATGGCTGACCTCATCCTTCTAGGGTACGGAATCCAGGCCTCATGAGGCAGCCCTGTAGTATGCATGTGTTCACTGGATCCGTGGCATTAGTGGGCTGCTGCATGGCATTTTAAAAGGGACTGTAAGTTTCCTGGGTTTATGCAGGATGATTATGGGCCTACAGAACTATGGTAAAGTCCAGTTTATCCGAGATCCTACTAGCTGAACCTCCACGTTATCAAATCCCTTCCTTGTCCCCCGTGGCTCTCACGATGGGGGACAAGGCAAGGGTTTGGATAACTGGAAGGCTCGGCTCACTGAGGAGAGACCCCTGTCCAGGACTGCGAGGAGGACGAGTCCCCGTCCAGAGGGGAGGCTGCCCTGCTGCTGAACGGCTCCTGGGGCAGCGCAGGGAACCCGCTGCAGCCTGGCAGTCCTGGAAGGGAACGAGCGGGGCTGTGACAGCAGAGCTGCAGAGGGCTCCTTCCACTGCTGCAGGGCTGATGACATCTGATCCCTGCAGGCACCAGGTGCAGGGAAGGCTGCAGTCCTGGCAGGGCAGAGTCCTGGTCAGGGATCTCTGCTCTGCCTCACCCCTTCGGGTCTGAAAGGCTTGGGTGTCAATGGCTCTGCGTCAGCACAGCGAGCCCTCTGCAATCCCAGTGTCATGGGAGCAAACGAGCAGGGCAGTGCAGAGACCCCTGGCCAGGACTGCGAGGAAGAGGTTCCTGTCCTCTTGACCAACCAAACTCCTGATTAGTCGAATAGAACTTGTGTTAATGGGATAATGGGGAGCATACTGTCCTTGGAGTGACTCCATGTGTACCTGAATCAAAGAGAAGTTGAACTAACACATGCTCTTGTTCCCACAATGAAGCCTTGCGTGGCACGAGCCATATTTTCATGGTTAAGGTACAACGGAAAGGTTCATAATGGAAAAGGAAACTGCTTTTACTACAGAGGCTTGACTTCTTTGAAACAGACCAAAGAGCATGGCAATTATTTTACCTGTTGTACGCTTGAATGCAATGCATTAATGCTGCCAATATGTTCTTCTATTACTGCCTTTGGGGTTCTCCACACTTACACTGGAGCCCGTAATTTTAAAGAGACAAATGCAACAAGTTGGTGCAGTTTCACACACACTGGAAACAATATCCCTGAGCAATCCACCCAGCATTCCTAGAGTGAAAAACGTTCAACAACCGACCACAGCCCCCTTCAGCATTCTGTCGGCAGGATGGCCTGAGTGTCATCAAAGGGCTACAGAAAAAGGGAAGAGCAGGAGAGACCGCTCAACTTTTTACGGGTGAAGCATGACGTTTACAATCGATGCTGTTACTCAATGTACTCGTCACTTGGTAGCTGTGGGAAGTGGATATGCAAGGTACCTGCTGAATTAAGACCTCCAACAGCATAAATCAATCCTGCGATCGATGTGCAGCACCGGGGACGTGTCTTGAATGCCGGGAGGTGCGGCCGGCGTTCTGGCATTAGGTGATAGTCTTTTGCTTCATCCACCAGGTCCCTGAAATTAAGACCAAACATTAGAACGATAGTTTGGTGGGTCTTGGGACCACCATCCAAACTGGTCCCTCTGCTGAGGTCGCCAATGATTATGTCAACTGATCTCTTCTCTACCCTGCAGAGCTAATCCTTGCAGATGCTGGCTTAGCCTCATCAGCAGGCAGCACGAGGGAATCGCTCTTCTCCTGTGTGTGGCATTCCCACTTCATGGGGAGAGGATTTCAGGCTCTGGGACAGCCACTCCAACACACTATCAGCGTGGAGGCCCACACACACTGGACATCTCCTGAACAGCCCACAAGCGCTCACCGGCATTTGTGGCAGCAGCGGACAAGGTCATCTTGTTGCACACGGTCAGTGAGGAACTGAGGTCGACAAAGGGGCAGTCGGATTTTGGACAGTAGCTCAGGTAAGCAGGGTTCCCTCTGATCTCGCTCGTACCGGACCCAGGCTAACGCAGCTTCGAATACCTGCCAGAAGAGAGAGGAGCCATTTCTTTGGTAGGTCTCTGCACTTCGGGTAGACACGAGATTTTGTTTTCTCTGTCCTGAAGCAGCTCACAAAAGGCGGGATGAAGACAAACTTGAACAGATGGACTGTAACAAAAGGAACGTCTCGCCAAGGAACACAGTGATCAGGAAAACAGAAGTCACTCGAGGGATCTAGAGCAAAGATACTAACACTTTGCCACTCAGAGCCCAGCACGTCTCCACTAACACCCAGCTCACCACATTATTCCTTCCCCATTCTTAGCATACACCTTTCAATCACAGAGGCCATCAATGCCGTTCCTGAATTCACCAGAGGGGTCCTCTATAACGCAGGGCATTCTTCATAAGGGCCCAGATTTGGAATTAATTCCCCACCCATTGGTCTGAAATAGCCCCAGTGTGTTGACCTTCTGGGCATGCAGCTGAGAGCTTCCATTTCAGGGGGCATTGTCCCATTGGTCTAACCAGGCTGCTGCCATTGCATCCAGAGATCCTGCTGAGCTGATCAGCGGTAGATAAGAATTTGAACCGAGGTGTCCACAATACTGATGTGGAACAGCATTAATGGCTTGAAGGCCAACAATTTACACAGTTCGGCCCCCTTCTCCCAAGAACTGAATTAAGAGATTACCAGAAAAAGTTTTGCTTTGTAAACATCTGATTATTGGCATTTGTGGTTACTGCTGCCACCTTGTGGTGTAACCCTGCCACTAAGCATCATGCACACATGCTAAATATTGGGTTGTCATGGAAAAAATTTGGATAGCCACACACATCGTTTCCAAGCCTTTCATTTACACTGGACAAAGCCAGAACCTCCCATTTCCGTTCTCTAGAGGTTTCTAGCATAAAGTATTTCTCCAACAGATCAGCTGGTAGTCATATCTTTAAACGCAACTTGCACCCCAGAAGACCCCAAAACGTTGTACAGTAGAACCTCAGCGTTACGAACACCTTGGGAGTGGAGGTTGTTTGTAACGCTGAACAAAACGTTATGGTTGTTCCTTCAAAAGTTTACAACTGAACACTGACTTAAATACAGCTTGAAACTTTACTATGCAGAAGAAAAATGCGGCTTTTAACCATCTTAATTTAAATGAAACAAGCACAGGAACCATTTCCTTACCTTGTCCAATCATTTTTTTAAAACTTTCCCTGTATTTTTTAGTAGGTTACGTTTAACACGGTACTGTACTTCGTTTGCTTTTTTTCATCTCTGTTGCTCTCTGATTGTGTACTTCCAGTTCCAAATGAGGCATGTGGTTGACCAATCAGTTCATAACTCTGGTGTTCGTAACTCTGAGGTTCTACTGGACAACTCAACTGTATGCTGCACCACACTAAAATGCAACACCATCTCAGAGGTGGAAGGTGGCAGGCAGCGTGTTGCACAACAGTTAGAAGGAAAACCGTCACCAAGGACATTGGGACAGAGTCTGCTGCTCACAAGGAGAGTCATGGGACCGTAACTGCTTCACACAGCAGGGAGGACCTCTTGTTTTAAAATCTTATGAAAGACACGAAGCCTGTGCTAAAGTTTACCTGCCTCAGAAGAAGGTGGCTTGATTTGAGCATGTGTGAAATTTGAACAAGAGGTTCTAAGGAGATAAGACGATTCAGACCTGATGTTTATACATAAGAAAGGCCATACTGGGTCAGACCAAAGGTCCATCCAGCCCAGTATCCTGTCTACTGACAGAGGCCCATGCCAGGTGTCCCAGAGGGAGTGAACCTAACAGGTAATGATCAAGTGATCTCTCTCCTGCCATCCATCTCCACTCTCTGACAAACAGAGGCTGGGGACACCATTCCTTACCCATCCCAGCTAATAGCCATTAATGGACTTAACCTCCATGAATTTATCCAGTTCTCTTTTTAAACCCTGTTATAGTCCTAGCCTTCACAATCTCCTCAGGCAAGGAGTTCCACAGGTTGACTCTGCGCTGAGTGAAGAAGAACTTCCTTTTATTTGTTTTAAACCTGCTACCCATTAATTTCAGTTGGTGGCCCCTAGTTCTTATATTATGTGAACAAGTAAATAACTTTTCCTTATTCCCTTTCTCCATACCACTCATGATTTTCTATACCTCTATCATAGCCCCCCTTAGTCTCCTCTTTTCCAAGCTGAAAAGTCCTAGCCTCTTTAATCTCTCCTCATACGGGACCTGTTCCAAACCCCTAATGATTTTAGTTGCCCTTTTCTGAAACTTTTGTAATGCCAGTATATCTTTTTTGAGATGAAGAGACCACATCTGTACACAGTATTCAAGATGGGGGCATACCATGGATTTATATAAGGTCAATAAGATATTCTCCGTCTTATTCTCTATCCCTTTTTTAATGATTCCTAACCTATACCTCTAACCAGGGACCTCTTTTTCCAACCCAGACTTTCTAAAAGTCTATTTTTCTCTAGGAATAAGCCCCCCGAACCACCACAGGGGATGCGATGGCTTGAACACTGGCAGCAAGATGCAGAGCCTTTCAGATGCAGATCTCCAGTTCAAATCAGGATCGCTGCTGCTATGGGTCAAAGTGGCAATGGTTATTCAGAGGCCTATGTGAAGTGACTCGGTGTGGTTCAGTCCAGTTCCTTGTACAAAGGCCTCCATATTACGTAAGCCACGATCCCGACCGACCATCTCATTGGCAATTTCAGGAGGAAGATTCATTACAAAATGCTGTACAGAATCTCGAAGGCATCCCTCCAGAATAAGGCTGAAACACTGTTTATTCTGTAGTTCTAGAGATCGCTTCCAGGGCAGAGATCCCAGCACCTTTCAACAGAACTGAAATTCACTCAGTAAAGCGAGAGTTCAAGATGTCACTAGAGTTCCGGACGTCAAGGGTTCTCAGCTGCGAACATTTCAGCACAGTTCAATGCCATGCTTCGCAAATAACGGATGCTCCCCAGAAGAGTGTTCTGATAACCAAGCTGAAAGAAGCCCCAATTCCCACAAGTTATGTACAGAGTGAAAGAGTCAGAGCACCATTATTCTAGCAAAGGGCATACACCCACCATCCACAATAAGGCCATCTTCTCAGTTTTGATCACTACATGGACCAGTTCAACTTCTCACCCAGATCTTGCTATGCCCCAAGGGTTTCAAATCCTCTGGTGGCAAAAGCTGCCTCTGCTATACCATTTACCAGCTGGTGCACCTACCTGCTCCTCAGACTTGACATTGAGCTCTTCCCTTGAAACCAGCTCCAGCACATCTTCGAAGGGTAGAGCAAGGAACTCTTCAGACATGGACACCTCCACAAAGTGCTGGTGGATGAAGCTGTTGGCAGATTCGTAGAGCACGGCACACATCATGGTTTCTGCAAACTGACGTACGCCTAGGCAGTTCTTAGGATGAAGCCTTGGGGGATACAAAATAAGGTTATTTTAATAAAGGGGTTAACAACGTACACATTTTGAATGTGGTCCAAAGAAGCAGTGAATTTGAAATTGAATCAAGGAAACTGAACATCAGAGAAAGTGAAACCTTGTGAAACTGATGGATGTGCCACATTAGAGAACTCACCCTTCCAACAGACACCAGTTGCAGGTTAAACTGGCCAGTGTATGCACAGTCATGAAGATTGACTCATGCCAAATTAAGAGGACAGGGGAAATCGCACCGTAAGAACAATAAGCCCCCTTGCTGACATTCTCTGAAGTACCAAGGACTGACTGGACCTGGAGACTGATGCATGCTCTCCCCGGGCGGGCCTCCTAAAGTCAGGGCGTGACATGTAGGAGGAGTAGCAGTGCAAGAATCTACACAATGTCTATTCCATGCATAAGTACAACTTTAGATTCCAGGAATGAAACCTGTTGGTTTGACAGCAAGGGTAAGCGTGTTCTTCAGAAACTTACAAACATAGTTTGTTTTCATCAGACACCTTTGCTAATTACTGAAGTGAGATGTTGGCCACCTCTTCTTACTTGATTTTCCTGACCAATAAAGCTTTACTGAGGATGTCTTTTAGCTATTAAAGGTCAGAATACAGGAACAATCCCTGCAGAAATGAACTAGTGATCAGATCAGCTGAACAGGTGCTGCTGCATGCCATCATAAAGCAGCACAAAAGAACTGAAAAAGTATTGCTCCAGGCAGCTGTGTGGTGCAAGGAGCTTTCGGCGCAGATGTTTCTAAAAACTTGTAAAAATGCTGAAAATCAAGCCCACACTATGGGAGATTTGGAAACTCCCACATAAGAGAGAAATTCTGCCACCAGATCCGTGCACCTCTGTTCAACAGGAGATGACCATTCTGGTTGTTTCACAGTATTTATGGGTCATATGGATATGAGGCATGTCAGAATACTATTGTTAGTTTCTCTTATTCTAACCCAAATGAAAACAGTTTGTGGAAACATTTGGTACCACTCTTGCCTCACTATTAAACTCACTACACAATGCCCAGAATCAGACTCTGACAGAGATACCTCAACTTTTGCCTAACTGGGGACCACAAAGTCACCCGTACCACAGCAGGGCAAAGTCAGTGCTTTGAGCCAAGACCATGCACTACAGAAGCAGAAAACAGAATGCTCTGATCAAGATGGAGCCATGCATGCTTAGCATTTCCAGGGACCACACCTCCATATTTAAGAGCTTACTGGCTGTGTGTTACCATTAAAAGACTCCATAAACTGCCTTTAGCCCAAAGGTCAAATTTTGGGCACCTCCCTTTTATACTCTTCCTCCTTCTTTCAGTCCCAACGTCTGAATAATGGAAATAAACCCTAGGTGCAAGTTTCCGCAGTCTTCAGAAGGGGTCAAGGGGAGATCCACCACAATGAAGCTGCCTGTTTGGATTTGATCCTCCGAAGAGGGAATCTTTATGGTTGCTTTCAAACTTTACATAACCAATTCTGAGCGCACATCAGCAGAGCATCCAAACAATGACCATGGAGAGGATGGGTACAGAACCCTGAAGGTCTGGCAATGCCAAGCTCTTACAGGGCATAAAGATCCAAACATTTAAAACAACCCTGTGGCACGTTTAATAATGGAGTGAACCAAGAGTATTTTACAAAGCAAAGAGTTAGATATGGCGAGCGCAGGAAAAGCGCAGTCATTACCTGCCAAGCAAAGGTTTACACAGCCTTGGACTTTAAATCCTCGCAAACTGTGAGGTCACCAACACCCAGAAAATCCTCAGGAACACATAGCAAAGTTAAATAAGAAAAAACCCCAGTCATTATAACCTTCCTGTAAAAACTGGAACTAGACATGCATGTTCTGGCTATTCCTGAGGCAAGTGATCAGAGCCCACTGATTTTCAAATGTATCTCGTTATACATAAAAACCTTAACTACCCTCTCAAATCCATATTTCAGAGCTCAGTAAGAGTGGCCCACCATTCAAAGGTGCTCAGCATAAGCAGCTCCCATTAAGTTTAGGTGGAACTGTGGCAGCTCAGAACCTGTGGCGGAAAAAGAATCAGGCCACTTTTATTTAGGTGCCTAAAAATGGATTTGAGTCTCTAAGCGTGGCCCCAGCACTTCACCAGCGCAACCCAGTTCTCTCTGTTTGGTACCGAGCCCAGTGTGCAAAAATTAATTTTTTTGCCAGGAAAAACCAAGTATGTAATGATTTTACTAACTATTTGAGCTAATTATCTATGTTTTACACATAGTAGAGAACCCCTGGGTTCACATGGAAACATCTGAAACAGGCCCATAGTAAATTTCTTCTCTGAATCATGCATTTTGGGATAAGTCCATACAGAATGAAAAAAACTGGTTGAGATTTTGCATTTATTACGTATGTTTGGTGCAATACCATGGAATGAACTGAAGAGCTGCAGAAGAACACGGCATAGTAAAACATAAAAACTAAGTGTACCTGACACTTCTAATGGTGAACGTATGGTATATTTCCAGACACTAACCGAACTCCTTGATTTGTAGGATCTTGACATTTATTACTAAGATGGTCTTGTAGCTCAGGCACTGGACTGGACTCAGAAGACCTGGGATCAATTCCTTGCTCTTCCACAGGCTCCCTGTAGTACCTTTCATAAATCATTTGATCTGTGCCTGGTTTCCCAGTCTGTAAACTGGGGACAGTCCCTTCCTATTTCACAGGGTAAAATCGCTGTTTGAGGTGCTCAGATCTATTATGATGATGGGCAGTACAAGGTCCTACATCAAACCCCAGAGAAACATTTTAAGGGTAGATATAAAGCTGTGATAAAACTGTTCTACAGCTGCATTCAAGAAGTGGACCAAGAGAGTGCAATAGAACTGCAGAGCCCTTAGTAAGAGAGTCTGCACAATGAACCCTTACTGAGTGCAGTAAAACACGTCAGTTTAGCATTTCCATTTTCCGGTTTGAGTGATGTGACCTTTGTTCCAGACAGTAACTCATGCCCATCTGGGCCTGCCTCACCGCCCACAGCTGGACATGGAATGAGGATACACAGTCCTCCTCCACCCTTCTTGTAAAGGGCCAAAGGATATTTAACTTTTTCCTGAACCCACCACAAACAACTGGAAGGAAGGACCACAGTTTACCATCTTGTTCTCTAACAGCACAATTCCACCACCCTGTTCCACAGCAAGACCAGAACCCATGACCCCACGTTCTGAGGGAGCAGTCAAAGCACAGGACCAAGGGGACCCTTACCTCTCTCTGAGAAAGGTACAGCAGGCATCTTTGATATTTTGCAGCTGAAGGAAACTTGCCCCCATCAGCAAAGACTGAACATTCTGCTGATCAATTGCTAGGTGTCCGTTGTAAGCAAAGTTGATCAGAGCCTCTAGTGCACTAAACAGGGTGGAGAAGAGCAGAAAAAGGGTCACTTGCGTTCAGCTCTATTAGATTATTTCAACTTAATAACAATCTAAGATGCTAGTAGCAACATACATTTATTTAAAAATGTGATTTATCTTAACCCTTAAAGGCACGTTTCTAAACCTACACATTTGCATTTGTGTGCAGAGATCAGCAAAAACATCATCGACAAGCTGTATTGGCTGTGGTCCCTTGGCTGCCCCAGGGAGTTACCTTGGATCCATTCCTTGCATGACAATCTCATCCTGTTTGCATTCCATCATGTCATTTGTAAACATAGCATGAAAGTAAGGGATGGAGGCTGCTAGTACGATCCGGTGGGCGCTGAATTTGTGGTCCCCTACCTATAAACAGACAGAAGGGGAACAAGGACAGCGAGCATAACTATTGGTCTAGATCAGGGGTCTCAAACTCAAATGACCACAAGGGCCACATCAGGATTAGTACATTGGCCTGAGGGCCGCACCACTGACTACCCCCCCGCTGTCCTGCCCCCACTCCACCCCTTCTGTGAGGCCCCGCCCATGCCCTGCCTCTTCCCACGCCTTCCCTGCCCCAATTCCAACCCCTTCCCTGAAATAACCCTGCGGGCTGCATGTAGCCCACGTGTTTGAGACCCTTGGTCTAGATGATCCACTTTAGTGCGTTGACACCTTTAGGGGTAACCAGGGGTTGAAAAGGCTGTGCAAAAACTCTCTGATTTGACCTCTAGAGTAAGGCACTTAAATTAGTGGCCTTATTTTTAGAGGCGCTGACCTACAACTGCAGCGAAAGTCATTGAGAGCTGCGTGTATTCACCATCTCTGGAAAAAAAAAATCAAATCACTTCTATTTAGATGCTACATGTGGAAATAAGTTTCTAACTGTAGACACCAAAGCCCACCTCCCTCCTGCTCCAGTCTAACGTTTGGAACATTTTCATTCTCCTTTACCAGCCAATGTGACTATCTGCTGTTTGGCATCTGCTGGACCCTGTTGTAGATTAACAGCGGGGTCATCTCTGGATTGTTAATGATCAACAACCAAGGTCGATAGAGTCAGTTTACCTACAATAAGTCACTCATTCAAGAATGCGCAACTTCTCTCGTCCCAGATCTGCCTCCCCCACCTGCTTCTGTACAGGAAATACCAAGCTGCCTGGGGAAACTGTTATAATCATAATTTTTCATATCACCCATCTACTGTCGGGGCACCCTAGGCCAGGAAAACAGCCAGGTCATTTAGACCTGACATGAATCATGCATTCCAGTCATTCCACAGAATTCAAAGCTGGGCTAATCAGTCATTAGTTTTCTCTTCCCTCAGCCACCAATTACTAGCTGCTGGTCAATGTAAATCCACATCTTTATTTTAGGGTTTACATTCTGTGATTTCAGCCTCTGCCTTTTCCTTCAGCATGGTCATTATACCCCAATGCCTCATCTGTTCATTTAACTTCATTCCCACATAAACTCACTTCCCCACCCCTAATAGATCTGCTCATATTTACGTTCTCTGTACAGCCCTTAACCACGCTTTACGCTTTGGCATGTGCATTAGCAAAATGGTTGTGTAGTTACACCATGTACAACCTCGCATCGCAGACAGCTGGATGACTAGCTCCAAAGAAGAGCCATCAAACTCAGCACTTAAGACACCAGTGATGAGCGCATTATAAATGCAGTCAAACTGGGAAGAGTCACACAACATACATAATTACTTGTAATCTATGCTTATTTCTCTTTAAAAAACAAATACCCTTGGCTATGTTATTAACAGATTGCTAGAGGTTTTAAAAGTCTATTTTTGCTACTATGTTTCTTACTGCATCTCAACTTGTACAATAAAGTTTCACTTTAGACTTTTGTCATCAACAATTATAGAGATGTTTATCCTTTGTAACAAACCTAATTTATATTTCCACACAAACAGAATAAATCCTATCCATATGTAAAACACATTTTCCATCTCTCACCTACAAATATAACCTTATTTAAACTGCAAATAATGAAGCGGGCCTCTAGATCAGAGGTGAGCAAACTACGGCCCACGGGACCCTCCTACCCGGCCCTTGAGCGCCCTTCTGGTGAGGCTACCCCGGGCCCCTCCCCCGCAGCCACATGGGCAGTGCTCTGGACAGCGGGGCTGCATGCTCCTGCAGGGCAGTGCGGCAGCGTGTCTGGCTCCGGCTGGGCGGTGCATCTGGCTCCGGCCGGCTGGCAGACATGCTGCTCTGAGGGACATGGGAAGGGGGCTGGAGCCGGGGTGAGGGATCCCAGGGGGCGGTTGGATAAGTATGGGAGTCCTGGGGGGCCTCTCAGGGGGTGGGGGTGTGGATAGGGGTCGGGGTAGTCAGGGGACAGGGAGCAGAGGGGGTTGGATAGGGGCGGGGGGGTCCTAGGAGGGGGCAGTCAGGGGACAAGGAGCAGGGGGCTTTGGATGGGTGGAAGGTTTTGAGGGGGGCACTCAGGGGGCAGGAAGTGGGAGGGGTCGGATGGGGGTGGGGGCCAGGCTGTTTGGGGAGGCACAGCCTTCCCTACAGAGCTCTCCATACAGTTTTGCAACCCCAATGTGGCCCTCCGGCCAAAAAGTTTACTCATCCCTGCTCTAGATAGTAACACCACAATTAACAATTAGGAAGGCCAACTCAATAGTGTAAAGGTACTTCCCTGCTATTATTGTTCTGTCTATAAATCATGTAAGTAATATGCATGCTATACGTCACTTTCTAACTCTACGGTATTATTATTTATACACATTTCCTGCCCTTTACAGCTTAGTCTGAACAAAATACACCAAGTCACTAGACAGGAGTTCAAAGGAGGCTGAGTGTGGAGAAAGAGGAAAAACTGCTTGAGGAAGATTTCTACACACTTCTACAGCACCGTAGTACCCATGTGCCTCACAAACTTCACCACAGATGTCCTGCAATGGGACTCAGGCACAGGGTGATAAGTGACTTGCTCAAGGTCAGACAAGAAGTCTGTGGCAAAGCACCTAACCAAACATGAATCTCCAGAGTCCCAGGCTAGTTCCTCAGGCTTATTTAAACTCCAAAGATTTGTTTCCATGGACGCTAAGGAGAGTAGAAGGGTTCCTGCTAAGGGTTTTATAAAGCCACTTTTGCTTAAAAGTGAACCAAAATCTTGCACTGAGCCTACCTGAGAGAACCCATTGAACACACACAATTACACCAACATAGAGGGTGCTTGGCGAGTCAAGCCCACAGAGAGGAAGGAAATTTTCAGACAAAGAGCCTCTGCACCTCAGGAAGTTAATGAAGTGTAACAGACTCCTACTATGCAAATGTTCTTTAATGGAATTTCCTATACCATCATGGTGAATTACCGCTCTCTGTGTCTAACTGTTGGAAGAGATTTTGTTTTTGCATAATCACTTCCATGTGGGTGAACAAATCCCGCCACAAGCATCAGGCTGTGGAATTACTCAGCGCACAACGAAGAGCAGGAAGAGTGGAAATGAGACAGCAACTGAGCCAGCTTTTAGGGGAGACAACGTTATCTCGTGGTCTGAATGCACTATTGGGATGCGGGATCAGCTGGGCCCTATTCTCAACCTGTCCACAGCTGAGTTTGGCCAAATCACTGTACCACAGCGCCTCAGTTTCCCGCACCTATATGACTGAGTTGATTATCACCCACCTCCCAGGACCATCGAAGGTAAGTGCTTCTACAATAGTTTGAAGGTGTAAAATGTATTAAAAGTCGATCAAGAGTCAGAAGTGGTGGAAAGCACGAAAAAGTATCAGTTCCACGGGGTTTTGGCAATACATGGTCTCACTAAAAACATCACCCAGCATGATGGCTCTGACTCTCCAATGCCAGCAGTCCCTGTGGTACGACAGCATGAGCAAGTGTTCTTTGAACTACTACACGTTTAGTACGTGCAGCAACAGTAAAGTGATTATTGCCCCCCAGTTTAGGGTTTAGTAAAGCCATGTTAAGGCGCCACAGTTAGCATGAGCATTCAGTACATGTTATTGGGGCCGTTCAGTTTCTGTTTTGATTTTGTAGGTCATCTTTCACATAACAGTGCAATTTTTTGAATTGACCATTATGCCCCGCCTTTATCGGGGCATCTTACTGAGCCCAGTTTAAAAGCAGACAAAGAGGAAAGGCATTTACTTTTTGTTGTAAATTTAAACAAACCAATACATTCTAGACATTCATTGGACAGATCATTCCCTGGACTGAACGCATCCAAAGAAAAAAGGAATTAGATGGGCAGCTCAGTTGAAGTTAAAACAGTTGTTTCCAAAGAAAGTAAGAAGTGGCTAAATCTAAAGATTTGGTGTTTTGCATAGCAGCACCCCAAAACAGAGTTTTACAGAGCAATTGCTCTCACAAGGCAAACTGAAGCATTCTACTTTAGAACATCTATCGCTGATGTGTCATTTTCAATATCTGCTGTCCTTTGTTCCATGTTACTAAGCGATATTTGCATAAAACACGGTGGGACGTAGGCAGGCCAGATGCCAACTCTTGCCCAGGCTGCAGGCATCAGCTAAGAATTAACAAACTCATAGCTGGAGACTGGCCAGTTCACCTGTACGTTTGTTTTGCTCAAAATAGGTATCAGTCTTGTAAGAATGCATCCAGTGTTTAGACTACGAAATGCTTGCATGCATTAATTTCACGTAATGTGTGTATTCCAGGCTATAAGAAAATATGTCAGTTTTGCTTTATAACTTTGAAAATGTTTGCTTTGAAGCTGTGAACCCAGGCACTGGAATCGTCTCCCGCACCCACCCAGAAGGACTATCAAAATCAGATGGGCCATCAAGGAACATCCCAATATAGAGAATTGGTTACTGGCCCTGTTGCACCATGAAAGTGCTATGGGCAAGGAAGCTTGTCCCGTGGACTTGGAAGCTGAATGAAGGAAATAAAACAAAGTCAGAGGAAAATTTTCCATCTTGCTGACTGTTTGAACTCTGCCAATGCTAGAGACAAACTAAAGCTAGAGATCTTGAGCCCGCCCTGAGACACACTTTAAATTGCCAGATCACTACAACTCTGTCACTCTTAGGATTTAGGCGATAACTCACTTGTGTGTGTGTGTGTGCGCGTGTTTACTTGCTTTAACCTGTAAATAACTCATTTCTTTTTCCTAATAAACCTTTAGAGAATTTATTACAGGATTGGCTAAAGGTGTTTTCTTTGATGTAAGATCAAGAGCACCAACTGATTTGGGGTAAGTGACTGGAAGCAATCGGAACATTTGGTTTAAGTGATCACTTATCATTACGCCAGTTTGTCTGGGTGGCAAGATGGACTGGCGAGTCTAAGAGGACTCTGTCTGTGAACCCATGATAAGACTGTTTTCGTGATCCAGAAGTTCACATTTGTTACTAGTTTGGTGAAATCTAATTATAGAGCACACCACCAGTTCAGAGTGTCTGCCCTGTTTTTGACAGTCTGCCCTAAGGAAGGCACTCAGTTGTGAGCCACTCCAGACAGCATGACACAAGGATCTTTTAAGATTTCATCCATACTTTAAGTCAGAAGCTTCCATTTGCAATGACCTAATCTGTGCCATGAGAACATCTGTGAGATCATAAAAATACAGGCACTCTTATGAGTTCATACAGATTAGTACATTCACCTTTCACTTTTACAGACTAACATTTAAGTTGGTCTTCAAGCACAACTGAAATGCCAAGGACTAAAGTGCTGTTAATAGGAGCCCCAGGAAGAGACAAAACAGGGCACTACTGGTCAGGATTCATAGAGCTGTTTGAGAGCGTCTTGTATATCACTTGCATGCTCCAATTAGCTCTTTTAACCCTTCAATTTCCTGAGCAAAAATCTTAGTAATAAAGGCCAAGGAGTCTGGTAAGAGTTTACAGAAGGATAAAACTATTTTAGAAATATTTTACAATCCATATTAGCAGGTGTCTTGAAGTTTCCTGGAGAAAGACACGGTTTACAGGGGTTCAGTGGAACCCATTACAGGCAGAATCACCCACGCAGTTTATTCCACTTCTGACAAAGGATATTATGCAATGTTCCTTTACAATGATGTGTAGTAGACTAATGAAAAATCATTCTCCACTACACACCCACATGCTTAAAATATTAATTAGTTCCAGCACATAATGGAGCCTTCTTCATAGAAAAACACAGTAGGTGTAATAAAAAGACATCTATTGTTTTCATGACAACAGGAGGCTGCATAACTGAGAAGCCATCAGTAAACCCCTTGGTGCAAAGATCTCGTCTTTTTTTTTTTTTTTGGTTAAACATCTTTAAGAGCCTTTGTTAACAGGACCACAGCTACCTAACGTGACACTGGACCTTTTTTTTGCTGTGATTTCTGGGGCTATTACATTCTGAGGGAAAAGCGAAAGGGCAAAAAGACAAAGCAGTCAACTCTAGTGTAAATTAGAGAGTCAAAAACAGCATAAGCTTAGGGCAAGTCTACGCTATCGCGCTACACCGGGACAGCTGTAGCATGTCTGGTAAAGATGCACTATGCTGATGGGAGAGCGCTCTCCTGTCAGCATAATTACTCCACCTCAACGAGAGCAAAAGCTATGTCGGCAGGAGAGCAACTCCCACCAACACAGCACAGTGTGGACACCGCTTTAAGTTGATGTAACTTACACCGCTCAGTGGGGTGGCCTTTTCACACCCCTGAGCAACGTAAGTTACATCGATTTAAGCGGTAATGTAGACAAGCCCTCAGATAGGAGGAAGATAATCAAACATTCCAATTTAGGGTATTGTCACATGTCACCATTCAGCCAATCACTATGTATAAAAATATCCCCTCATGTTCGATACAGGGTAACAGTAGTTAGATGTAAAAAAAAAAATCTCTCATAAAACACAACTGCCTGCAAAGATATCAATAAGCATCTAGAGCAACAGAAGAAAAAATGCCTTATTGGAATTA
Source organism: Lepidochelys olivacea (assembly GCF_965140295.1). NCBI lineage: Eukaryota > Metazoa > Chordata > Testudines > Cheloniidae > Lepidochelys > Lepidochelys olivacea. Next base: position 266,602,319 of record NC_140412.1, on the reverse strand, counting down.
CTAGGGCCAACTGATAGCTTTAAAACAGAGGGAAAATGGCATGAACAAGAAATTTAAATGGAACTTAAGCCCCCCTATTTACATTAGATCCTCTTTGGGTCTTGCAGTAAAGGTTGTGAGTAGGGAATAGTTCTCTGCATAGTTCAAACTAATCAACAGCATTCCTTTTCACTGGCCATCCAGGAAAATTGCATGTATACCAGGCTGGAGGCAATCCACAGCAGATAAAGGAATGTAAGAAATTGGAGTCCAAAAAATCTACCTGGCTCCTCTGAGTTTAAAGTACAATACCACTGTGTGTTCCATTTACATTAATTCTTATGGGGAAATTGGATTTGCTTAACATCGTTTTGCTTAAAGTCACATTTTTCAAGACCATAACTACAACTTTAAGCGAGGAGTTACTGTAGTGGAATGAGGGCTGAGAGGAGAGGTGCGCACAAAATAGTATCTAACTTAAGGAGGAATCCACAATCTGGAAGAGTTTGAGAAAGACTGGAATAAGGAATGGCGTTTCAAGCCCCTGATTTTAGCAACCCAGACAAACTCTGTATGTTGGCGCAGAAATGAAAGGGCATGAGCCCTCAATGGGCACCTTGTACCTAGCAGGGTGCGCTTGTGCCAGACACACAGCTCAACTTCTGCCCCAGAAACCTTGTGGTCAGAGAGATGATCATGAGGAGCAATGACAGACTTCCCCAAACCCAGCTTAGAATAATCAGAGATTTGACAGATCGAGTCAAATCAGCACTTCTTTGTCTAATCGCATCTAAAACAAGCTGCCACCTGCTGCTGAAACAGCACCATGGTCTATTGAGCAACCTGAATTGCAGCGGCAGTGATTCTCAGATGAGAAAACAAGTTGGAAGAGAAGTGTTGCAAGCCTGGTACAATGTTAAAGTTATCTTACAGGTTTCTCTTGGCAATGATCATTTGAATACTGCTGTTTGTTAATCATGCTCTTTTCCATTAGACAAGTAGAGGTGTCAAATACCCAGCTTATTTATGTGGCCCTAATGACACATTCAGAGTCTTTCATTTTAAAATTAAAGTTTCTAGACACTATGGTTGTGAAATTATTTTTTCAAACATGAGCCAAATGTAAAAACTGATGTTGTGTTGTCAGCCTGAGGCCATGTCTACACTACAAAATTAAGCTGACTTAACTTACGTCAGCATACAGCCGCCACAGTAATTACATTGTTTTGTACATGTCTACACTTTGCTCCTTGTGTTGGAGGTGCATGTCCTCCCCAGGAGCGCCTGTAATGATTGAGCTGTCAGCTTGGGACAGCTCCTGAAAGCCAGTAACAGTCAACGAAAGCAACGCAGTGCCTACAGTGACACCGCGTCAACCTAACTACATCAACCTTGACTCTACGCCACTCATGGAGGTCGAGCTATTAAGTTGGCATAGGTCAGTGAAAGGCAGCTTACATCAACCTAACTCTGTAGTGCAGACCAGGCCTGAGTATGCAAACAGACAAAGAGGATGTCTGAAAGCTGTGAACTCCTCCCGTCCTCCGACCTATTCATCTTATTGAGGCACTGACTCTAGAACTACAGAGTCAGCTAAGCACTCAGAAAAGAAGAAGAGCAAAAACCAGAAGTGGTCCCAAAGATTAGCACAATTAATGAGCCAAGTGAGATACAGGGACTTTAACAACAACGTACAAACCTCCTATTGATGTCTGTAGGTCCAGAGTAAGGTATTGTCCTAGATTCATACCCCAGGCCCACAGACTACAGTTAAATATTGAACTCAGCCTTTAACACAGGAGTTAAGACACTCCAAGATTAATTCATTGTAATCCAAATAATAAATAGTAAATTTTCAAGTTTTACTATTCATCATATTAAATGAGCTCCTCTTTCAGTTATCGCCATAAAACTCATTTTTGTCACTGATTTTATCCCTTCTGTCTCTACTTACAGGAAGCAGAAAGTTAGGTAGAGCTAACACCACTGAACCACTTAGCTCCTGTCCACCCAGCAACCACTATCATATGCTAGGGGAATCCCATTTACAGCCATTGTCTTCCAACATGGTTAAAGTGCTGATCAACACTGGAGAAGAGACCCTTATTCAACTGATCTGTGCTATGGCCCACAAGGTCAGTGGAAAAAGTACTTTTCATAAGTCAGCTAGGTATTAAAGTGGCTGCTGTATCTACTTGAAAAACACTCTCAAAATTTGCTTCCATAATACCCAGTGCTGCATAATGAATAAAGCTGGAAAAGGCATCTTGTACTGAAAGATCAGGAAGAAAGATTTGGCTTGATGAACCATGTGAACTCAACTGCTAAAGAACATGCAGGTCAGTGCTGAAAAGTGAGTTGACAGCCGGTGGAAGTGGCAGAGAAGTAGGATATTTCACTATCATGTTTACTTATATGGAAAGACACTCTTGAAGAGAAAATAGTGTTAATGAAATAGCCTTAGACGTCCAAGTCTTTTATCAACACAAAAGCTATTTCACAGGTATTGGCACTTCAAACCTCAACTCCTCCCCCTGAAATATGTATCAAAAGCGAGCTTGGGAGGATTGCTCAAGCCTCTTCCACAAAGACCACCAAGGGACCCAACTGTGATAGTGGAATTTGTGATCTATCTTAGGCAGATGTAATGCTATAGCATCTAGACACAAAGGAATGTGGAACCGGACGGACTAGTTTCAAATAGGTTAAAGACACATCAGGTGGCAACTACTTTAGATGCTACTAACATCTCAGGAGTGAGAGGCTTCCCATCTCCATCAGACATCCACACACACTGAGAAACACAGCGCTATATAGATAGAGGTCAATACTTTCTCTCTAAGAAACTACCAAGCATGATCATCTAAGTTGTGAAGGGGATTCTCTGATTACGGCTAGCAAGCCTATCCCAAACATTATATCTTAGGGTATGTCTACACTACGAAATTAGGTCGAATTTATAGAAGTCGGTTTTGTAGAAAGCATTTTTATACAGTCAATTGTGTGTGTCCCCACACAAATGCTCTAAGTGCATGTAGTCAGTGGAGTGTGTTCACAGTACCGAGGCAACCGTCGACTTCTGGAGCGTTGCACTGTGGGTAGTTATCCCACAGTTCCCACAGTCTCCACTGCCTATTTGAATTCTGGGTAGAAATCCCAGTGCCTGATGGGGCTAAAACATTGTCAAGGGTGGTTCTGGGTACGTATCATCAGGCCCCCGTTCCCTCCCTCCCTCCGTGAAAGCAAGGGCAGACAATCGTTCTGCGCCTTTTTTCTTGAGTTACCTGTGCAGACGCCATACCACGGCAAGCATGGAGCCCACTCAGCTAACCGTCACCATATGTCTCCTGGGTGCTGGCAGACGCGGTACTGCATTGCTACACAGCAGCAGTTTATTGCCTTTTGGCAGCAGACAGTGCAGTATGACTGGTAGCCGTCGTCGACGTAGTCCTGGGTGGTCTTTTAACTGGGCGCCTGGGCAAACATGGGAGTGACTCAGCCAGGTCATTTTCCTTGTTTCGTCTCATGGCGATTGAGTCCTACCGGCAGTGCACTGTCTTTTAATCTGCAGCTAGCAGAAGACGATGGCCAGTAGTCATACTGCACCGTCTTCTGCCGAGCACCCAGGTGTTGACGATGGCTAGCAGTCGTACTGCACAGTCTGCTGCCAGCAAGATGTATAAAAATAGATGAAGTGGCTTAAAACAAGAAATAGACCTGATTTCTTTTGTATTCATTTTCTCCTCCCTCCCTCTGTGAAATCAACGGCCTGCTGAACCCAGTTTTGAGTTCTATCCTTGAGGTTTTGAGTTCTGTCCTTGAGGGGGCCATTCAGTTTCTCGCAAAGCCACTCCCTTTGTTGATTTTAATTCCCTGTAAGCCAACCCTGTAAGCCATGTCGTCAGTCGCCCCTCCCTCCATCAGGGCAACGGCAGACAATCGCTCCACGCCTTTTTTCCGTGCAGACGCCATACCGCAGCAAGCACGAAGCCCGCTCAGATCACTTTGGCAATTAGGAGCATGTTACACACCACACGCATTATCCAGCAGTATATGCAGCACCAGAACCTGGCAAAGCGAAACTGGGCGAGTAGGCAACGTCAACGCGGTGACAAAAGTGATGAGGACATAGACACAGACTTCTCTCAAAGCACGGGCCCTGGCAAGGTGGGCATCATGGTGCTAATGGGGCAAGCTCTTGCGGTGGAATGCTGATTCTGGACCCGGGAAACAAGCACAGACTGGTGGGACCGCATAGCGTTGCAGGTCTGGGACGATTCCCAGTGGCTGCAAAACTTTTGCATGCGTAAGGGCACTTTCATGGAACTTTGTGACTTGCTTTCCCCTGCCCTGAGGTGCAAGAATACCAAGATGAGAGCAGCCCTCACAGTTGAGAAGCGAGCAGCAATAGCCTTGTGGAAGCTTGCAACGCCAGACAGCTACCGGTCAGTCGGGAATCCATTTGGAGTGGGCAAATCTACTGTAGGGGCGGCCGTGATGCAAGTAGCCAACGCAATCAAAGATCTGTCGATATCAAGGGTAGTGACTCTGGGAAATGTGCAGGTCATAGTGGATGGCTTTGCTGCAATGGGATTCCCTAACTGTGGTGGGGCCATAGACGGAACCCATATCCCTATCTTGGCACCGGAGCACCAAGCTGGCGAGTACACAAACCGCAAGGGGTACTTTTCAATAGTGCTGCAAGCTCTGGTGGATCACAAGGGACGTTTCACCAACACCAATGTGGGATGGCCGGGAAAGGTACATGACGCTCACATCTTCAGGAACTCTGGTCTGTTTCAAAAGCTGCAGGAAGAGACTTTATTCCCAGACCAGAAAATAACTGTTGGGGATGTTGAAATGCCTATAGTTATCCTTGGGGACCCAGCCTCCCCCTTCATGCCATGGCTCATGAAGCCGTACACAGGCAGCCTGGACAGTAGTCAGGAGCTGTTCAACTACAGGCTGAGCAAGTGCAGAATGGTGGTAGAATGTGCATTTGGACGTTTAAAAGCGCGCTGGTGCAGTTTACTGACTCGCTTAGACCTCAGCGAAACCAATATTCCCACTGTTATTACTGCTTGCTGTGTGCTCCACAATATCTGTGAGAGTAATGGGGAGACGTTTATGGCGGGGTGGGAGATTGAGGCAAATCGCCTGGCTGCTGGTTACGCTCAGCCAGACACCAGGGCGGTTAGAAGAGCTCAGGAGGGCGCGGTATGCATCAGAGAAGCTTTGAAAACCAGTTTCATGACAGGCCAGGCTACGGTGTGAAAGTTCTGTTTGTTTCTCCTTGATGAAACCCCCCGCCCCTTGGTTCACTCTACTTCCCTGTAAGCTAACCACCCTCCCCACCTCCCTTCAATCACCGCTTGCAGAGGCAATAAAGTCATTGTTGCTTCACATTCATGTATTCTTTATTAATGCATCACACAAATAGGAGGATAACTACCAAGGTAGCCCAGGAGGGGTGGTGGAGTAGGGAAGGACAAGGCCACACAGCACTTTAAAAATTTAAAACTTATTGAATGCCAGCCTTCTGTTGCTTGGGCAATCCTCTGGGGTGGAGTGGCTGGGGGGCCGGAGGCCCCCTCACCGCGTTCTTGGGCGTCTGGGTGAGGAGGCTATGGAACTTGGGGAGGAGGGCGGTTGGTTACACAGGGGCTGTAGCGGCGGTCTGTGCTCCTGCTGCCTTTCCTGCAGCTCAACCATACGCAGCTCAACCATACTGGTTTGATCTTCCAGCAGCCTCAGCATTGAATCCTGCCTCCTCTCATCATGCTGCCGCCACCTTTCAGCTTCAGCCCTCTCTTCAGCCCGCCACCTCTCCTCCCGGTCATTTTGTGCTTTCCTGCACTCCAACATTGTCTGCGTCCACGCATTCGTCTGTGCTCTGTCAGTGTGGGAGGACAGCATGAGCTCAGAGAACATTTCATCACGAGTGCGTTTTTTTTCGCCTTCTAATCTTCACTAGCCTCAGGGAAGGAGAAGATCCTGTGATCCTTGAAACACATGCAGCTGGTGGAGGAAAAAAAAAAAAGGGGGGATAGTGGTATATAAAAAGACACATTTTATAGAACAATGGGTACACTCTTGCATGGTAAACCTTGCTGTTAACATTACATACATAGCACATATGCTTTTGTTCCAAGGTCACATTTTGCCTCCCCCCAGCGCGTGGCTAGCGCCTCCTCCCTCCCCATGGCTAACAGTGGGGAACATTTCTGTTCAGCCACAGGCAAACAGCCCAGCAGGAATGGGCACCTCTGAATGTCCCCTTAAGAAAAGCACCCTATTTCAACCAGCTGACCATGAATGATATCACTCTCCTGAGGATAACACAGAGAGATAAAGAATGGATGTTGTTTGAACGCCAGCAAACATCACTGCAATGCTTTGTTCTACAGTGATTCCCGAGTACGTGCTACTGGCCTGGAGTGGTAAAGTGTCCTACCATGGTGGATGGAATAAGGCTGCCCTCCCCAGAAACCTTTTGCAAAGGCTTTGGGAGCATATCCAGGAGAGCCACAAATGCCAGGGCAAATTAATCATTAAACATGCTTGCTTTTAAACCATGTATAGTATTTTAAAAGGTACACTCACCAGAGGTCCCTTCTCCACCTGGCGGGTCCGGGAGGCAGCCTTGGGTGGATTCGGGGGGGTACTGGCTCCAGATCCAGGGTGAGAAACAGTTCCTGGCTTTCGGGAAAACCGGTTTCTCCACTTGCTTGCTGTGAGCTATCTACAACTTCATCATCATCTTCCTCGTCCCCAAAACCTGCTTCTGTGTTGCCTCCATCTCCACTGAAGGAGTCAAACAACACGGCTGAGGTAGTGGTGGCTGAACCCCCTAAAATAGCATGCAGCTCATCATAGAAGTGGCATGTTTGGGGCTCGGACCTGGAGGGGCCGTTCACCTCTCAGGTTTTCTGGTAGGCTTGCCTCATCTCCTTAAGTTTCACGCAGCACTGCTTCGGGTCCCTGTTATGGCCTCTGTCCTTCATGCCCTGGGAGATTTTGACAAATGTTTTGGCATTTCGAAAACTGGAACGGAGTTCTGATAGCACGGATTCCTCTCCCCATACAGCGATCAGATTCTGTACCTCCCGTTCGGTCCATGCTGGAGCTCTTTTGCGATTCTGGGACTCCATCATGGTCCCCTCTGCTGATGAGCTCTGCATGGTCACCTGCAGCTTGCCACGCTGGCCAAACAGGAAACTGAAATTCAAAAGTTCGCAGGCCTTTTCCTGTCTACCTGGCCAGTGCATCTGAGTTGAGACTGTTGTCCAGAGCAGTCACAATGGAGCACTCTGGGATAGCTCCCGGAGGCCAATACCGTCTAATTGCGTCCACAGTACCCCAAATTCGACCCAGCAAGGCCGATTTCAGGGATAATCCCCTTGTCGGGGGTGGAGTAAGGAAATCGATTTTAAGAACCCTTTAAGTCGAAAAAAAGGGCTTCGTCATGCGGATGGCTGCAGGGTTAAATCGATTTAACGCTGCTAAATTCGACCTCAACTCCTAGTGTAGACCGGGGCTCAGACAGCAAAACTTTGTTCATGGCCATCACACAGACAATACACTGGTGAACGCTGCTTTACAAAATATTCTTGTGTATTCTTCATTTAGATGTACGTAACCGACACTACTCAGTGTAAGGAATTCAAAATCTATTTATTTATGTAAAACTCTTTCTCAGGCAGAGGGAAATGGGTGAAGAGTCTCAATCTGTGCAGACTGGGGAACATTTTAGGGTTTAATTCAATAGTATGAATTTTGTACTCACTGGACTGGTCACATGCTTTGAGCATGGCAACAGCAGCACTGTATACATCTAAAAACTCCTATTCTGTTATTAACTTTAACAGGGATTCTAGCATTTTCCTCTGAAGGATCTGCTATGGGCCACACTCAGATACTGGACTAGAGGGACCACTTGCCTGATGCAGTGCGCAATTCCTATGTTGTAGTTAGCGTGTTCAGGCTTCAGGGGTTTTATTCTTTTTCAGATAGTGAATTAAATTATCTTGAAAGATAATGGGTTGACAGTCCTAGAGACTGATTTTCCATTTCTCCACATAAGAGAAACAGTTCAGGTAGCAGCAAGCCAATTCTTTGCCCCACCAATGCGTGTCAACCCTGATGTAGAGTGACCACCCTCTGGGAATTAGAAGGGAGTACAATGTCCATGATTCGGTTAGTGCTTGGACTCTTGACTGAGAAGATCAATAAGGGTTCCAATTGCTGTTGTAGATTTTGTGATGTCGACACATCCACCAGACACTGGACTGAACTCCAAACTCATTTTGCTTAGGCCACTAAAAAAGTTGTAACAATTTTTTGCTACCACCATCCTGGGCGACATCTGAATTAGCAGCCTAATGACAGTATCTGTCTTGCAGTAATCTCTCTATGGCTCACATAAGTTAGCATCAAAGGGTGAATGCTATGCCAACCTGTTACTCTGATTAATAGGTTCAGATCAGTATTTCTCTATTATAACCACGTCTACATTTTGTGTGTGTACAGATCCCTGATTGTGGGACCTAGAAGTTACTGTAACAAAATGAATAATATCTCCAAGCAGCAAAAACATAAGCTTCCTGAGCAATATTAATTTGTAGCATGTGTATTTTAGCTAAGATTCCTGCTTCACAACAGTGCTAGTCAGCCTTGCATTAGAGAGAATTGCGAGACCGATAGCTGTGGGAACATCTCAAATTAACAAATATTTCCTATGGCACCTCAGTGGAGAACACAGAACTATTCATGGGGCCACTCCTGGCATGCAAGGATGACTAGTGGCAAGTCATCTAAACAAATATTTAGGGTGAGAAGAACTGCACTAGATGACTCACTTGACGCACCTTTCCACCCAAAGGCATACGATGTAAATGGAGATTAGCAAACTATGGTTGGGTTGGACTTCAACTCCCCTTTGTATGTGACACAGTCTATAGCCTAGGCACCCATTTATACAGAGCTGCTGCTTCTGCCTCCTGTGGGGGACGAAGGCTCATGGGATTGGCGCCACAAACTGGTATAGGTATCGGGCCCCCCCATCCCATTGCCCCACGACCCTCTCAGCTCTGCATCCCGTTCCCCGCCCCATCCCGTGTCATTCCCCCCACACACATCGGGCCCCCCATCCCATCGCCCCACGACCCTCACAGCTCCGCATCCCGTTCCCCGCCCCATCCCGTGTCACCCCCCACACACATCGGGCCCCCCCATCCCATCGCCCCATGACCCTCACAGCTCCGCATCCCGTTCCCCGCCCCATCCCGTGTCATTCCCCCCACACACACATCGGGCCCACCATCCCATCGCCCCACGACCCTCACAGCTCCGCATCCCGTTCCCCGCCCCATCCCGTGTCACCCGCCCCGCACATCGGGCCCCCCCATCCCATCGCCCCACGACCCTCACAGCTCCGCATCCCGTTCCCCGCCCCATCCCGTGTCATTCCCCCCCCACACATCGGGCCCCCCCATCCCATCGCCCCACGACCCTCACAGCTCCGCATCCCGTTCCCCGCCCCATCCCGTGTCACCCCCCCCGCACATCGGGCCCCCCCATCCCATCGCCCCACGACCCTCACAGCTCCGCATCCCGTTCCCCGCCCCATCCCGTGTCATTCCCCCCCCACACACATCGGGCCCCCCATCCCATCGCCCCACGACCCTCACAGCTCCGCATCCCGTTCCCCGCCCCATCCCGTGTCATTCCCCCCACACACATCGGGCCCCCCCATCCCATCGCCCCACGACCCTCACAGCTCCGCATCCCGTTCCCCGCCCCATCCCGTGTCACACCCCCCCCCCGTGTCACATTCCCCCCGCACATCGGGCCCCCCCCATCCTCACAGCTCCGCATCCCGTTCCCCGCCCCATCCCGTGTCATTCCCCCCCACACATCGGCCCCCCCATACCATCGCCCCACGACCCTCACAGCTCCGCATCCCGTTCCCCGCCCCATCCCGTGTCATTCCCCCCCCACCCCATCGCCCCACGACCCTCACAGCTCCGCATCCCGTTCCCCGCCCCATCCCGTGTCATTCCCCCCACACACATCGGGCCCCCCATCCCATCGCCCCACGACCCTCACAGCTCCGCATCCCGTTCCCCGCCCCATCCCGTGTCATTCCCCCCACACACATCGGGCCCCCCATCCCATCGCCCCACGACCCTCACAGCTCCGCATCCCGTTCCCCGCCCCATCCCGTGTCACCCCCCCCCGCACATCGGGCCCCCCCATCCCATCGCCCCACGACCCTCACAGCTCCGCATCCCGTTCCCCGCCCCATCCCGTGTCACCCCCCCCGCACATCGGGCCCCCCCTCCCATCGCCCCACGACCCTCACAGCTCCGCATCCCGTTCCCCGCCCCATCCCGTGTCACCCCCCCACACACACATCGGGCCCCCCATCCCATCGCCCCACGACCCTCACAGCTCCGCATCCCGTTCCCCGCCCCATCCCCCCATCCCATGTCACACTCCCCCCCCCGTGTCACACTCCCCCCCCGGCGGGGCTCCCCCCCATCCCATGCGCCCCCCCCCATCGGGCCCCCCCTCGGGGCTCCCCCCGGCCGGTCGCCGCCCCGGTACCTTGAGGGTCACGTCGCAGAGCTTGCCCTGCCTCCGGATCTCGCCCATCACCCCGTAGCCGCGGCTGGGCAGGTCCCCCACCGAGAAATGCACCAGGTCCTCGGGGTCCAGCTCCGGCTCGGCCGCCGCCTCCAGCATCTTCCCCGCGCGCCTGCCCGGGCCCCGGCCGCCGCAGCGAGGGCAAGGCGCGAGGAGAGAGGCGCCGCCGTCCGCTCCAGCGCCGCGCTGGCCCCTCCCGGCCGCCGTAGCCAACCAGAGCCCGCGGGCCCCCGCCGGAAACGGCCTCCCCTCGCTTCCGCCTTCTCCCGCAGCACTTCCGGACGTGGTGGGAAGTGGCGGTAGTCATGGTAACGGTGTGTACACCCCCGGCCCCAGCCGCGCCCCGGAGCCTGCGGCGCGGCGGGAGCTGGCAGCGGCGGGAAGAGCGGCCGGTCCCAGTTCAGTACCGGGTGTCCGGGCCCCTGCCTGGTGCTGCACGGGCCTTCCCCCTCTCCCCGTCCCGTCTCCCCATCCCCCGGTCCCCTCCCCTCCCCGTCTCCCCATCCCCCTGCCCGGCCCCTCTCCCCGTCTCCCCATCCCCCCAATTCCCCCGGTCCCCTCCCCTCCCCGTCTCCCCATCCCCCCAATTCCCCCGGTCCCCTCCCCTCCCCGTCTCCCCATCCCCCTGCCCGGCCCCTCTCCCTCTCCCCTCCCCGTCCCGTCTCCCCATCCCCCAAATTCCCCCCGGCCCCCTCCCCTCCTCTCCATCCCCCTGCCCGGCCCCTCTCCCTCTCCCCGTCTCCCCATCCTCCAAATTCCCCCCGGCCCCTCCCTTCCCCTCCCCGTCTCCCCATCCCCCTCCCCCCCAACTCCTTCCTCCCCCTTCCCATCTCCCCATCCCCCTGCCCGGCCCCTCTCCCCGTCTCCCCATCCCCCCAATTCCCCCGGTCCCCTCCCCTCCCCGTCTCCCCATCCCCCCAATTCCCCCGGTCCCCTCCCCTCCCCGTCTCCCCATCCCCCTGCCCGGCCCCTCTCCCTCTCCCCTCCCCTCCCCGTCTCCCCATCCCCCTGCCCGGCCCCTCTCCCTCTCCCCTCCCCGTCCCGTCTCCCCATCCCCCAAATTCCCCCCGGCCCCCTTCCCATCTCCCCATCCCCTCCTCTCCCCGTCCCGTCTTCCCATCCCCCTCCCCGGCCCCTCCCCCTCTCCCCTTCCCATCTCCCCATCCCCCTCCCCTCTCCCCATCTCCTCAATTCCCCCCAGCCCCTTTCCCCATCCCGTCTCTCCATCCCCCCCCGTTCCCCCCGGCCCCTCTCCCAGTGCCCCCATCCCCAGCCTCCTCTTCCCATCCCCCTTCCCCCATCCCCCCAATTCCCCCATCCTCACCTCCCAGTGCCCCCTTCCCCAGCCTCCTCTTCCCATCCCCCGGCCCCTCTCCCCAGCCCCCTTCCCCTCTCTCCATCCCCTCACATCCCCCTCGTCCTCACCTCCCAGCGCCCCCTTTCCCAGCCTCCTTCCCGTCCCCCGGCCTTCTCCCCATTCCCCCGGCCCCTTCCCTTCTCCCCATTTCCCCCTCCCCCCTCCCTATCCTCCCCATTCCTCCGTCCTCACCTCCCAGCTTCCCCAGCCTCCTCTTCCTATCCCCTGTCCCCTCTCCCCGTCCCTATCCCCCCAGCTTCATCCCTACCTCCCAGCCATCCCCATCCCTCTGTTGTCATCCCCATCCCAACTCCACCACCTTGCCATCCCTGTCACCGACCCCATCCCCATCTCCTAGCCACCCCCATCCTGTCCCCACCCTGTCTCCCTGTCCTCATCCCCGTCTCCCTGTCACTGTTCCCATCCCCGCAGCCATCCCTGTCCCCTGTCACCATCCCCACCTCTCAGCCATCACAATTATTGCCTCCACTTCCCCACTGTCCTAATCTCAGCTATTCCCATCTCCGTCCCCACATCCCAACCATCTCTGTATCACCACCACCAGCCCCACTCCCACCTATCCGTGTATTGCTACTGGTTTTGATCCCTCATCCCAGCCATCCCTGTGTTGCCACTGTCTGTGCATCTCACTGTCTCTGCATGACCACCACCCACACATCCCAACCAACCCCTCATCATCACCTCGTCCAACCTCACTTGCTCGATCACACCATCTTCTTCCCCATGTCCCAGCCATCTCCTATCTCATATTACCATTGCTCCTATGTCACCACCATCCTCATCCCTGTATCATCTCTGCCTCCATCCCCAATGTATCAGCTGTCCCTGATCTCACATTGCCATGGCTCCTGCATCCTCATGTTCTCATCCCTGCATCACCTCCATTTCTGTACCCACATCCCAACGATCCTCATGCCATCTCTAACTCCACAGCCCTGTGTCACCATTGTCTCTGTAACCATGTCCCAGGCATTTAAAAAATCTGGTTGACTGCATGGCTTGGGAGATTGGTAATGGACTATGGAGCCTTGCACTTCTAGGCCACTGGTTAAAACCTGTCTGAGTGAGTGATTGCTGGGAAAGCTGAAAGGCTGTTTGGTGGCCTGTGTGGAATGACTTCGGTGGATCTCAATCCACCGGATAGGTGCCCATGTGACAAAAACAACTATCACAACTGACACTAATTGGCATTCTTCTTGCAGTCACAGCAGAAAGGCCAAGGACTGAATGGGCTATGGAGACTGAACTCCCTTTCTTATCCATAGCTGAAAACTTCCTGTCAATGATAAAGAATCACAGGAGTCACTTTCTTCTAACACTGAACAAGGAATTTTATTAGAATAAGGAAAATTGCATTTGCCCCAAGGCAATTCTCTTCCTCTCTGTGCTTCACCTTAGAGCTTCTGCTTAGAACCTTCTCCAGCTCCCTCTTCCTGCCTGGCTTCTTGCTACAGCTTTAAAGAAACAGTGCACCTATCCTCACAACCTTCTTGTCCAGGTAGAAGCCTATTGCTGTGGTACTGTGAAAGATTACAGTACCACTACCTGAACTGTACCTGTTCTCTGGATAAAGAAAGGACTTCACTCTCCAGGACCATCAGTCTTTCACTAGCACTAAATACATTTTAAAGTAATAACATAGAAACTGCATATTCATGTATATCTGTTTAATCTCCTCCAGGTGTCCCCAAAAGCTATTATCTGTATTAGCTGGTGAGTATCATGAGTCTGATGAGATGGTAAGAATTTTCCAATTTAAGGGTCTATCCTTGCAAGTCCTTAGTTGGTGAAACTGTCATTGAGTCCTGTGGGAGTTTTGTGCATCTCAGGCTCACAGGATTGTATCCTAAATTAGATTAACAGTATGAATTAGACACCGTGCCTGACATACCATCACACTATGGTCATCGGTCGATGCAATGTAAAGGGTTTAATAACCCTCTATGCTGGAGTATTGATAAAGAAGGAAATCTTGAGGTGTTTGGATCCAGATTATGTTCGGAGTTTGGGATCTAAACTGAACTGGGTTTGGATTGGGTCATTTTAACTTCTTGAAAATCAGCTATTCTTGTGAGATTTTCAATATCTTGTGCTAAAATTTGACAAAAATAGGTTTTTTCATGATATTTCTGCCATATTTAAACCAGAGCCAAAAAACACACTCATCTTTCTTTTTGGGATCCAGTTTGGAAACACGGTTGTAGTGGTGTGTTTGGATCCGATCCCCATTCCAAAAAATCCTATTGGATTTGGTTTCAGGGTTCCAGGTTTGGGCCTCGCTTAGTTTTAAGGAGGAATCTGAATGAAAAGAATATTGTCATTTGGTGCATTAAGAGACAGTTAATTGAAACTAGAATTTGACCTTCCAGAAGTCCTCTATTTTAGGAGTTCACACCAAAAGCATTTGCATCCAACCATTACCAAACTCTAGGCAGAGAGAACCAGGATGCAGAATTGTGCAAAACCAAAGAGCCAAGGAAAATGACAAGGGAATAATTAGGTACAATTAAAGAGAAATCCCCCTCATATGAAATGAATACACATACATGCCCTGGGTTGTGTTTCTTGAGCCATTCAGATTGTTTGTAAAGTGCTTTGAGAGCCTCACAAGAAAGGTGCTTTTCAGTGATCATGAGACAAAGAAATGTCTATATTTTTTTATTCATTTAAAAATGAATCAGATGGATAATAAATCACTTGAAGCAGCGTAAGGAATGCAGAGCCTTGTTCTACATGGTAACAGTGATGTTGTAACCCTGTGTCAGGTAATTTGATCTTAGGTGAACAATAAACAAATAATCACCCTAGAAAGCTGATATGCTAACATACAACACCCCAGGGGTATTCACCCTGTGTAATGGCCACTTTGTGCTATCTATGCCCCTGGGAGGCTAAGACCCCCTACAAAGGGGGCTGTTTTGGGATAGTCCATGAATAGGTGGGAGCAGGAGGTGGTGTGGCCAGAGCATTCCTAGTTATTCTGAATTATTCCCTTTTGCTCAAGGCCCACAGTGCCCATGCTAGTTGAAGCACAAGTTAAGGCAACTCTCAGATTGCAGGCTCTTTGGGGCAGGACCACATTTATCTCTCTGTAAAATGCTTAGCACAAAGTGGCCATAATCTTAATCAGAGAATCTGGGTGTCATAGTGAAATCATCATCATAATAATGAATGAATAATATAGCAGCTTTTGTCCATGGATCACAAAATCCTATGTCTGATGTAAAACATTTTCATTAAAACTTTGTGGCTAAATTGTTGCTGCGGTAGCACTGCGCCTTTAACGCATCCTCCTGTTACTGTAAGAATTACATGGTTGGGTCTTTGCATTTATACTCAGTGACTTCCAGTGCTCTGTTTACAGGTGAAAAGATTATTTTTCCAGCTGTCAGCATCACTTATTCCTCTTGGGATCTGAAAATCAAGCTGGTCTCTCCCTGCCTCTCAATTCACGACTGATCAAAAGTTTGCTGACAGAACCTAGGGCCAAATTCTGCACTCAGGTACACCACTGTCAAGCTGGCGTAACTGCATCAATGTCAACGGTTTTCTACCAGATTTGTATCAGAGAGCAGAATCCAGCCATTAGCTGAGAGTTGCACTGATGATGCATGAGGCAGAATAGAATCCATCTCATTCTCCTATAGCTGTTTTGTTCTGCAGGACTAGCAGGAAGAGAAGCTTGTTTGTGTCAGTAAATAACTAGGACTCAGATACACAAGAAGAAATTGTAATGACTAAGAAGGTTTTTGCATGTTCTATTTTTACATGTTCACTTTTCTGACTTTAAAAATTTCCCTGCTTAGGCTAGATGTGTGCTTATAGTTCCTCTTAATAAACCAGTTAGAAACTACAGTTTAACATTTGTAAACAGTTTATTTTAAAAATTGATGACACTGCAGCCTACCTTTTGCTGATGACAGCCTTTTAACTGTATTTTAGAGAACACTGTATTTTCTTGTAAACCTGATTTTCCCTTTCCCCCCTTCTTTTAGTTACAATGAGTGCAAAAGAAAATAAAGTACATGCATTTGTGCGAGTCAAGCCAACAGCTAATTTTCCTGAAGACATGATCAAGTATGGGCCAGACAACAAGGTAAAGGAACAAGAGACATCAGGAGCATAATGGATTTAGATTCTGATTTAAGTTATGGTAGCAGAAATGAGCAATAACCCTGCTGTAGTTACACTGGGGCTGATTTTGGCCCAATCTCTCTTGTAGCACATCAACATTCTTCATCTCTGTCTTTTTAGAGCATAGATATTTACATCAGGAGAGATATTAAGAAAGGAGTCGTCAATAACAAGCAGACTGATTGGTCCTTTAAATTGGATGGTGTTCTTCACAATGCCTCACAGGATTCGGTTTATGATGCAGTAGCTAGGGACTTGGTATCCCAAGCTCTGAATGGCTATAATGGTAATTTTTTTATTGATATGTGTTATTTTAAGATATAGTGGGGCTCCCCATCTGAGGATAAGGTCCCTTTGATGTTACATTGGAGAAATGAATGAGTCCTGCTGAATTTATTGTTTTCCTTTAAACTTTTCTAGGCACTATTATGTGCTATGGGCAAACAGGAGCTGGTAAAACATACACCATGACAGGAGCAACTGAAAGCTACAAGCATAGAGGAATCATACCCCGAGCTATACAGCAGGTACCAAAGATTTGAATTAGAAAGGAGGGGAAGAAGGAGAAACTAGTACATCTGTCATATCATCTGTTATCCTCCCAGTCCTAAGAAATGTGTTGACCGCCCCAAACATGGTCACCACCAATTTATTTTAACAGGAGATGGATATTATATGGTCCTTAAAGAAGTTGTGGGACAATAAAACATCATTATGTTGCACCTTGATGTTCCATTGTGATTTTTCATTGTAACACTGTGACCTTGTGCCGTGAGAGTGGTAACATTTCAATGCAATGTGATGACGTTGCATTGTGATATGCGGACATGTCATCCTGTTGCAACATAAACATGATGTCATGATGTGCAACTTTCTTAACCTCTCAAAAGGGTACTCTGTTGGGTGAAGAGTCTTGTGCGCCTGCTCCCAGAAGCACAGCTGAAAAGCAGAGTGTAGGGCTGACATAACCTACACAAACCAAAGCTGGAAGGTGTTCTGCATTATTTGTTTCCAGTAGCTGCTGTGTTAGGTGTTTTCCAAGCATAAAAAAGAACCAATTCCTGCAACAAAGAGCTGATCTGATTAGCTCATTGTTATATTGTCCTTAACTCCCGCCCGAATAATTTCTTACTAGTTATATTCCTTGGTGTTAGTGTAAGTGCTGTTCGTGCAATTAGAAAAAAGCAATTCAGCCAGCAAATGGAATGTTCTTTATTGTTTAGATAAAACACAGAAAAGTCTTGTTTTAGGCTTCCTACCCTTGACACTATCCCTTTAAAGGTATAATATTTTCAAAACCAAAATAATTTTGAAAATCTTATTAGAGCCGCTGCAGTCCTGCTGAGAGTGTGCCATACACTTACTGACTGATTTATAAAAAAAGAACAGGAGTACTTGTGGCACCTTAGAGACTAACAAATATATTTGAGCATAATTTATAAATTTTATAAAAATTTAGGTTGGAGCAAATGCGGTTGTATCGCAGAGCTTGGCTGTGGACAATGGATCGTGTGGTGTAGTCAGGGTGAAGGCTGGAGGCATGTAGGTAGGAATAGCTAGTCTAGTTGGCAGCCGGTGTCAAGTGGAGTGCCCCAGGGGTCGGTCCTGGGGCCGGTTTTGTTCAATATCTTCATAAATGATCTGGAGGATGGTGTGGATTGCACTCTCAGCAAATTTGCGGATGATACTAAACTGGGAGGAGTGGTAGATACGCTGGAGGGCAGGGATAGGATACAGAGGGACCTAGACAAATTGGAGGATTGGGCCAAAAGAAATCTGATGAGCTTCAATAAGGATAAGTGCAGGGTCCTGCACTTAGGACGGAAGAACCCAATGCACAGCTACAGACTAGGGACCGAATGGCTAGGCAGCAGTTCTGCGGAAAAGGACCTAGGGGTGACAGTGGACGAGAAGCTGGATATGAGTCAGCAGTGTGCCCTTGTTGCCAAGAAGGCCAATGGCATTTTGGGATGTATAAGTAGGGGCATAGCGAGCAGATCGAGGGACGTGATCGTTCCCCTCTATTCGACATTGGTGAGGCTTCATCTGGAGTACTGTGTCCAGTTTTGGGTCCCACACTTCAAGAAGGATGTGGATAAATTGGAGAGAGTCCAGCGAAGGGCAACAAAAATGATTAGGGGACTGGAACACATGAGTTATGAGGAGAGGCTGAGGGAGCTGGGATTGTTTAGCCTGCAGAAGAGAAGAATGAGGGGGGATTTGATAGCTGCTTTCAACTACCTGAAAGGGGGTTCCAAAGAGGATGGCTCTAGACTGTTCTCAATGGTAGCAGATGACAGAACGAGGAGTAATGGTCTCAAGTTGCAGTGGGGGAGGTTTAGATTGGATATTAGGAAAAACTTTTTCACTAAGAGGGTGGTGAAATACTGGAATGCGTTACCTAGGGAGGTGGTAGAATCTCCTTCCTTAGAGGTTTTTAAGGTCAGGCTTGACAAAGCCCTGGCTGGGATGATTTAACTGGGAATTGGTCCTGCTTCGAGCAGGGGGTTGGACTAGATGACCTTCTGGGGTCCCTTCCAACCCTGATATTCTATGATTCTATGATTCTATAAGCTTTCGTGGGCTACAGCCCACTTCATCGGATGCATGCATTGGAAAATACAGGAGGGAGATTTTATATACACAGAGAACATGAAACAATGGGTGTTACCATACACACTGTAACGAGAGTGATCAGTTAAGGTGAGCTATTTACCAGCAGGAGAGAAAAAAAACCTTTTGTAGTGATAATCAAAATGGGCCATTTCCAGCAGTTGACAGGAACGTGTGAGGAACAGTAAGGGGGAAAAATAAAAATGGGGAAATAGTTTTACTTTGTGTAATGACACATCCACTCCCAGTCTTTATTCAAGCCTAATTTAATGGTGTCCAGTTTGCATATTAATTCCAATTCAGCAGTATCTCGTTGGAGTCTTTTTGAAGGTTTTTTGTTGTAATATTGCGACTTTTAGGTCTGTAAGCGAGGGACCAGAGAGATTGAAGTGTTCTCCGACTGGTTTTTGAATGTTATAATTCTTGCGTCTGATTTGTGTCCATTTATTCTTTTACGTAGAGACTGTCCGGTTTGGCCAATGTACATGGCAGAGGGGCATTGGCAGCACATGGTGGCATATATCACATTGGTAGATGTGCAGGTGAACGAGCCTCTGATAGTGTGACTGATGTGATTAGGCCCTATGATGGTGTCCCCTGAATAGATATGTGGACACAGTTGGCAACGGGCTTTGTTGCAAGGATAGGTTCCTGGTTTAGTGGTTCTGTTGTGTGGTGTGTGGTTGCTGGTGAGTATTTGCTTCAGGTTGGGGGGCTGTCTGTAAGCAAGGACTGGCCTGTCTCCCAAGATCTGTGAGAGTGATGGGTCGTCCTTCAGGGTAGGTTGTAGATCCTTGATGATGCACTGGAGAGGTTTAGTTGGGGGCTGAAGGTGACAGCTAGTGGTGTTCTGTTACTTTGTTGGGCCTGTCCTGTAGTAGGTGACTTCTGGGTACTCTTCTGGCTCTGTAAGTCTGTTTCTTCACTTCAACAGGTGGGTATTGTAGTTGTAAGAACGCTTGATAGACAGACAGAGACAAACACCTAGAAGATCTCTGAGGGGTTGGAGCAAATGCAGTTGTATTGTAGAGCTTGGCTGTAGACAATGGATCGTGTGGTGTGGTCTGAATGAAAGCTGGAGGCATGTAGGTAAGTATAGTGGTCAATAGGTTTCCGGTATAGGGTGGTGTTTATGTGACCATCGCTTATTAGCACTGTATAATATAATATAACTAATATATTTGTTAGTCGCTAAGGTGCCACAAGTACTCCTGTTCTTTTTTCGGATACAGACTAACATGGTTGCTACTCTGAAACCTGACTAATTTATAGTGATTCACATCCTGAAAAGCCACAAATTGATAGGAACCTTGTTTGTGAATTCAGACTGTCATTGACAAGCATATGATCTGTGCAGGTGTTCAGGGCAGTTGAAGAACGCATTGATCAGTCCATCACTGTCCGAATGTCCTACCTGGAAATCTACAATGAGACTCTCTTTGACCTTCTCTCCACTATGCCTCATGACATGTCCGGTGACACTCACATGGCTGTAGTGGAGTACCCCCAGGGTGTCTTTGTGAAGGGCTTATCTATTTATCCAGCCAGCCACGAGGAAGATGCTTTAAATCTCCTGTTTGAGGCAAGATAAAACAATGACTCACTATTATTTCTCATCCTTATTTTTTATATTTATTTTTGCTGATTTAGCTAAGGAAAGGAGAGTTGTCTTGGGGTTAGAGCAGAAGATGGGAAGTCATGACTCTTAGGGTGAGATCCTCACTTCTTCTCCAGTCCCGGCATAAAACCCCTGGTTCCTGTCAGGGAGGATTCCGTGGTGCAGATACTGTGGAAAACAGCATATGTCTGCTGTCTGAGAACCCCCTTGCAAGTCCTGGTATATGGGCAGTGCTGTGGTGAGGCTGAAGGTGGAAGGGGTGTGTCTGGGGTGGGGCTGCATCACACAGTGCTGTGGAGATTCCAGGCAGCACTGTGGCCCATAGGGCAGGCCAGGGAGGCTGCTGTAACTTAGGTTCCCAAGGTTGTCTAAATTATGCTGCGGGCCTCCCTAGCCCTAGAGCAGCACAGGACTGGGAGTGCAAACTGGCTTGTTTTCAGTGTGCTGGTGATCACATTTAGGAAGTCAAGGAGCAGGTTAAGCAGAGTGCAAAGGATAGTCTGTAACATATCCTAGTTAGCAGAACCAATGTCTGAACCGTGTTGTTTTTCCTTTTTGAAAAAATGCTTTTCAACACTCTCCCATAGCAAGTGAAGACACTTACCATTGACACTTTCTACAGATAGATGGGGCAGTCATGGCATGCCTACATCTAGGCAGTCATGCAGAGGGGACACTCAGATAGCTGGGCAGGTGAAACTAGGAGGCATACATACATCTGCATCAACTTTGCACATAGGGGCCTTAGCTTGGACAAGAGTAAGTTGAACAGTTAGCTCCATATCTAGAAAGCATGTTTCACCAACAACTGAAAAGCCCTTAAACCCTTCCTTTTTTTGCTTTCCAATTGCTGAGACTATGTTCAGGTGTTCTGATGAAGCTCAGGCTGGGTAGTCAGCTGGGTTACTAGTAACAATCATTCTTGATTTCTAGAACGGGAGACATACGGCTAACCACAAGACCTGGGAGTCAGGAGAAGTGCCAGAGCAGTTTATGGAGATAACTAGGCACTTAGACATCAAAATGATCTAAACAGCACCCATAGTTATTTGTGCCTGCGAATTGGGGGTACAAGAAGGGAGGCTGAGTTTTGAAAAATCTGTCCTTTGATCTCTGTGCTTCCATTTCCTCATCTGTAAAACAGGGATAAGAACATTTCTCTAAAGATACCAACTTGACTGGGTTCCTGTTTTGGGGTCTCAACTCCTTACCATGAGGCAGGCCAGAACTCCTCTCATTCTCAAAGGCTTTGAGACACAGAAAGGCCAGCCGCCTTTTGAGACTAACTACAGGTGCCTTAGTGGTGCCCTCTAGAACTTCAGTTCCTTTCTCACCGTGCTCCACTGTGACGCTCCCTGTCAGAATTGCAACCATCACAGACTGTCACAGCATCATTTTCAGTGACTGATGCATTTTCTTGTGGTCTCTTCCTATCCTATAAGTAATCTTGGGTGTCTATTACACTTAGGGGAGATCTTTGCTTCATGCTTATCAAGGAACTGAAGCAGGCATGGACGCACTAAGTCTTGCCTGCTGTTCCTCAAAGGGCCACATTTTTTGAGGATTAGGGGAGCTCTGGCCCCTTTCACACTAGGAACCTGAGCCCCAGGGATGGGAATCCAGTTAATATGGAATCTTCAGAGAAGCAGTATGACAGATAAGTAGTGATCCCCTACCTGTCTTCATGAGTGGAATATTTGCAGTGTGCTTTGAGAGCCATGCTAGAAATGCTTAGGATAGACAGATGTTGGGAGTGCCTCAGATAGAAGGCTGTGGATAAGTGACCAATTTTATTATTATCTCTACATATTGAAGTTACAAGCATTGTTTGTTTAACTGTGACTTTAATAGTCTTCCTTTCGTATTTATTCTACTAGTATTTATTTTATTTTTTAATACAAATAATGTCCTGAATTTTGACTTCATTTTCAGGGTGAGACCAACAGAATAATAGGTGAACATACTCTGAATAAAAATTCATCCAGGTCCCATTGCATATTCACTATCTATATTGAGGTAAGGCCGCTGGCAGGTTTCCTGGGGGCTCAGAGATCTAGGGGTCTTTGGAATTTAAATGTGTACTCTACTTCCACCTTGTTGTGTGTAATGTTAAATACATTTTTTTCCCCAGTCTCATTCCAGAATTTTGTCAGATGCCAAATACACTGCTTCAAAAATGAACCTAGTGGATCTGGCAGGTTCAGAGAGAGTGGGGAAGACTGGGGTAAGCAGATGGGGGGAAATGTTTGCTCTTTGTAAGAGATGGGTCCAATTGTTAAAGTGATGCATGTGGAGTCAGAGGACTTTTCCACTACAGTTAATGGAAACAGCAAAACTGAATTCCCTTTATGCCATATTGAACATTTACCTCTAAAGGAGGCTGGTAGTAAACATAATTTATATTTCCGCTTTAGCCGACTGAATTTTATTCTAGCTTGTTTCTGGGAATTTGGTGTCAGGACGAGAAGGAGCTTGATTCTGGTGTTAGATGTACGCTTCAGTTGTTAATCCCTAAGTATGCGTCAGCATCTCCTTACCACAGTTGCACATGTGGAGCTGTAGATTTTTCAGGATCTATGCTTGACACAAGAATCAAACCCCTGGTCAGTAGATGGGAGGAACCATGACAAATCTCTACCCCATGAAAGCATCAGAGGATGCTCAGTTATCTTCCGTAGCTGTAATACCTTTTTATCAAGTCCAAATGTGCAAAACTCCATCCTCCATGCACCTGTCTCCTGCTTGATCATTCCTTCCAACAGTGTGATTGCTCAGTCTAGGCAAGAGCCTGAGCCATCAGCCTTATTGGGAACTCTTTGTAATTCAGCTTCATTCTGCAACTGCGCTGAAAGCAAAAATCCTTCTGCTTCTGGTGATACTATAGAGACTGATGTAATCACCTTTCTGAAACAATAGGGAACAACTTAAACTTTCACTGCTCCCCTGTGATATACTATGTTGTGTTGAGCAAGAAATCCCCAGGCAGCCTTGTGACAAAGAGAGGATTTCCCCTTTCAGAACCAGGAAAGCCAATATTCTGGCAGACTTGTTATTGCCCAATCACAGCCCTGAAGAACTTGCTCTCAAACTGCAGAAAGCCCTTCAGGATCTAGAATCTCATAGTTAGTCTGTGTTGGACTCATCATCTCGTTTATCCTCCACTTCAATCAGAGCTGTAAGCCCAGTGAGGGACACACTGTATTTCGCAGTTCACCTAGAAAGATGCATGTGGAAACTTTTTGTCTTTTGGTCTTTCTTACAGTCTGAGGGGCAGGTTCTGAAAGAAGCCACATATATCAACAAATCTTTGTCATTCCTTGAGCAAGCTATCATTGCACTGGCTGATCGTAAGAGGGACCACGTCCCCTTCCGGCAGAGCAAGCTCACCCATGCCCTTAAGGATTCATTAGGTAAGGACCTGGAATCGGAAGAGAGGAATGAGAAAATATCTTGGTTTCAGTTCTCATGAGGAGATCAAGCCATGACCAAACATGCTCAGTCAATCTGTTGGCTTGTCTACACAGCGATTTAATGCATGGCCAGCCAGAGTGTGAATCTACAGCGCACTAGCTTGCTGTGCACTAAGTGGCTCTGTGGACCCTGTTATAACACACTAAAAGTTCCATAGTGCACTTTGACTGCCTACCATTTCAAACAAGCTAAACCAAGGCAAAGTGATTTCCAGATCACTCACCATTCCAGTGATGTGCGCCCATGTCAAACAGCAGTATGTCAAAATGCACTACTGAATTTACAGTGCATTCTAGCATTGTCCACATGGCCAGTTAGTGCTTGGCAAGCCAGTGCACGATAGATTCATGCCCTGGCTGGCCATGTGCTAAATCACTGTGGAGACAAGCCCCCACCTAATAGTCTAACATATGAAAAATTAGCAGTGGTTTCTGTTTTTCTTACCTTAATGAAACATCAGGCGCACGTACACGCAAGCCTCATACTGATCAAGCCAGTAGAAACGTTACTAAATTTTTCTCAGCTGAGAATACTTTAAAAACACACCACAGTCCTTTCAAAGTTCTGATCCTGCAGGTGCTATCAACTCTCATTGAGCCCTGCAGAAGTTGAGGATGAGCAGGACCTGAGCAAACATGACAAATGCAAAAACTGTATTACATCTGGAATCTGTAGGACAGGTATCCACTTTAACAACAGCGTATGACACAGTCTGAATAGAGAAAGCCACTGAAGACAGGCTGTAGACATCGGCAGTAAGGAACTGAAATCATACAAATTAAGGGTGGAATTTCAAAGCTCTCAGCATTGGCCCAATCCTACTCCTCCCTCTGATTTCATTAGATGAGAGGCCAACACTGAGCGCTTTTAAAATCCCACCTTTCAGCTTTTACCCCACTCCAACCATTTACAGTTTGCATTGCCATATACTTAGCACTAACCCAGAAGGCTGGAGTCAGAACATTGACTGTTCCATTAACTCATTCCATACCTTGCTTATGAACATTATCTTTCATGTTCACCACCGATAACCCTTCCTGTTTTCTTGAAGGAAAAATTACAAACTAGCAATGTTCATTGTAGTCGTGATGTGTCTTTCATTCTTCACTCACTACAGAATGTAAAATTCTCCAGGAAGGAACCCAACACAGAGGAAGTCACATTCCTCCCCCTTGCTGTCTTTTTCAGGGGGAAACTGCAATACAGTCCTGGTGGCAAATATCTATGGTGAAGCTGCTCAGATAGAGGAGACTGTAAGTGGAGAGAGTTCCTTCAGAAACAATGTCCTTCATTTAAAGACATTTTGGTCCTGTCTGCGCTACAGTCAAAATCATGCTAGCAATAACCATGATTAAATTGTAGCATCCAGAGCACCTTAATCTGAGGTCCCAGGGAAGTATCATGTCAAATTCAACAAAATCACTTGACATTGCATCAAATGCAGCATGGTGGGAACTATATGGGGCTGGTTTTTCCAGTCTGCTAAGGCCACTCTGTGGCCACATAAGCCATCCATTGAGGATGCTAATCTTCCAAGGGGAAAATGAGACCCATCCAGATAAATACTCAAGGCCAAATTCAGTCTGGATCTAAACATGCATCGTTTCATTATGTATTATTATTATCTGTACCTTTCCAGCAATGGATTTGGAACTGTACAGCACACAGTGAAGTTAATAGTTATACTTAAGGCCCTGTTATAATCGGAGATCTTTTTTTGAAAATGCCCAGTAGTGCCACGCATAAAGTGTTGATTTTCATAGAACATGCATGGCAGCCGAGTCCCTTGTGAAGTGCTGCAGTTTTTTCAATGGTGGGGAGGCAAAAGTGAGCATCTGTGCACATCAGTCTTCTGCTCAGCGCAGCTAGTGCGCAGCATCACATTGGAAGAGCAGTTTGTGGGGGACACATGTGAGACACAGTAGCCAGCGCTGCCATCACTTGGAACACAAGCAGCTGTGGCCTCAGTGGGAAGGAAGAAATGGGCATTTGTGTTCTGGTCTTCTACTCAGTGTGATGCCTGGCACATGTCAGTGTCGTGTCAGAGCAGCTGTTTGGGGGGACTTGGCAGCCGGTTTTATGCGAGGCACAGTAGCCAGTGCGGCCGCTGCTTGGAACATGCACTACAAGTCACACAGAGCACAAGACTGGCATGTGCGGATGTCTGCTTCCACCTTCCCGCTGAGGCCACAGGTTGTTCATGTTCCAAATGGCAGTGGTGCTGGCTACTGTGCCTCACATAAAACTGGCCGCCAAGTCCCCCCGAACTGCTGCTCCAATGTGATGCTGCCACGGACTAAGAGCCACACAAAGCACAAGACCAGCATGCAGATGCCTGCTTCCATCTCCCCGCTGTTGGAAAAATCGTGGTATTGGGCTAATTTTGTGGTTTCCGCTCAGTCTGTGAAATTGTGATTTCCACAGGGCCTTAGCCCACTTTACACAAGGGCTGAATTTGGTCCTTGGTAGCAGCTACACAAACAATTTGGTATGCTAGTACCAGCAATAACCTCCTCATGGTGAGATCGCTTAGGCTTTGGAATAATTCTCCACAGGAAGTTGTTGGTAGCCTCATTGCTTGAGTCATTTAAAATTGGGCTGAACAAAACACGACCGTAAAGTATTGAAGGGAGGAATTCTGCAGTTTACCAGGGAAGGAGTTAGACATTTTTTGAAACTAAATGACCTGTCATACAATCTTCTCTGCTATTGGATATCATAATTGTTCTTTATTATTTGTGCTGCGGTGACACCAAAGGCCTCAGTCCCATTGTGGTAGGTGCCGTACACACATATAACAGAAAGGACGGTCCTCACCCCGAAGAATTTACCATCTAAAGATGAATAATCATCTAGAAGCAACCAGGCACTAGAAGACCTACTCCTGGAATGGGGATAGTGTAGAATGGTGGCCTACAATGATATAGCTTTTCCATTTCTAGCTTCTGGGATCCTATAGTATTAAAATAGCAAAGGTTTTTGAGTCTGGTCTGGTGACCCAAACTTGCTTCCTCTTTGATAGGCAAACTGTAATGTTTTTCAGCTGTCCTCTCTCCGTTTTGCTACCAGAATGAAATGGGTCACAACAGAGCCAGCCATCAATGAGAAATACGACCCAGAGGTATGTATATTTTTGTGGGGAAATGGAAGGAATGAGGTTCTTTTTCTTAAATCCAGGAAAAATTAAGACAACGCTTCCCAAACTTCTTCATCATGTGTATCACATATTAATAGAGAAACTGTCTCATGGACACCTTCCCTCCCACTGAGAGGATCATCTCCAGTCCCATCTGAGACCCTGCAGACCACCTCCCTTCCCAAGGCTGGTCACACAACGTCCCCGCAACAACTACAGCAATTATTCCTATGGAAAAGTAACATTAGAAAAGTAATCAATATATTTTAGCTTCTTTTAATGCACTTTAAAACAGGGAGGAGACTTAGAATTTTGTGTCCAACCAGCTCTCCTCAGACCACCAGGAAGTGCTCGATGAATTACTGGTGGTCCATGGACCACACTGTGGGAACCACTGCTCCACAACACACGTGGCAGGAGAGAACCTTGCTGTACTGTACTGTCTGATTTCACGTGTCTGTCTACAGTCGTTGGAAGCAGAGAACCATATAGAGCAGCTTCCTCCAAGAGTTTTCAGATGAGGCTGTGGACTGTGCAACAAACTGTCTTTTCCCCTTCAGCTCCTTTTCTTTCGCTGTGTGATGAACTGAGTGGAAAAGAACTGAAATGTATTTAATGAGATTATTACATGTGGATGCTAAGTGGGAGCTTTGCAAAGGCACAAAGGGCAGTTTGGCAACTAATTCCCACTGAAACTCAGTGGGAATTGCCCCCTCAATAGCCAATGCTTTAAAATAGTCCAGATTAGGGAGACATGCTGGTCTCAGGTATGCAGTGTGAATCTGCTAGCATAATGCATTCCTGTTAAAGTCAGTGGTGAAACTGTCATTGCCTACAGTGAAAGCAGCACTGGGGCTCTGTGCCTTCTGTTTTCAAAATAATGCCACGTAATCCAGAAAGACCACAGTATGGGGGCAACATATCGGTGAAGCACTGAGTAGATAAACAGGTGGCTTTCCCTTTGAAAGCTTAAAGTGATTTTACAAAGGGTGGCTCCAAGACACAGCAAAGGAGGCTGCCTACTGGAAGCTATACTAAGGCAAAGTGATTTCCAGATCACTCACTTACCATTTCAGTGATGTAAGCCCAGCAGTGAATTCTCTGGGAGTTGGTATACAGCTGAGACATTATCCAGCAGCCATAGATGTAATTTGACTTCTATATTTGGGGTGTGGGGCCACTCCAGTCAGCCAATGGGGAAGCAAATTCCACACCTGCTTTAGGCTTGCAATTCTGGGGGGAAACACCTCCCCTGCCCCCCACCAAACTACACCCATGCCGGCAGCCAATCTGAAGTGGCTTTGGACAGTTCTTTCTCTAGTAGCACTTGGTCACTTGGCATCTTTTTGTTTTCCTGCTAGCGGATGGTCAAGAATCTGGAGAAGGAGATCACTCTTCTGAAGCAGGAACTAGCCATGCATGACAGCTTGGTAAGGAACAGGCTGCAGCGGTTAATTGCTGCCTATGCTTTCTCTCTAAGCCAGCGGTCAGCAACCTTTCAGAAGCGGTGTGCCGAGTCTTCATTTATTCCCTCTAATTTAAGGTTTCACATGCCAGTAATACATGTTAATGTTTTTAGAAGGTCTCTTTCTGTAAGTCTATACTATATTACTAGACTATTGTTGTATGTAAAGTAAATAAGGTTTTTAAAATGTTTAAGAAGCTTCATTTAAAATTAAATTAAAATGCAGAGCCCCCCGGACCGGTGGCCGGGACCCGGACAGTGTGAGTGCCACTGAAAATCCGCTCGCGTTCCGCCTTTGGCACGCATGCCCTAGGTTGCCTACCCCTGCTCTACGCCATCTGCTGGGGATCTTAGTGTGTGCTTTATCTTGATTTTAATTTATCTCTAGGATCAGTTATATCCATGCTTGTCAAGCTTTTGCTTTCCCACTGTGTCCCCAGTGGAGTCCTTTGAGTTTAGATAGAGTTCTGAGGGATCCCCACCAGTTTTCCCTCTTGTTAATTTCCCATTTCACAAGGTTCCATGTCATAGTCATTAACCCCCAGAGTCCTGGATGACAGACAGCATAGCCTTTCAAACCCATCAGTGCCTGTCCTTAATTTGTTCAGAAGGGAGAGGCAGGGAGTGCACTACTCCCAGCCAACTCCAGAGTCCAGCGCCCAGCCAGTCTACAGGATGAGAAGCAAAGTCTAAGAATTAAACCTGCCGTGGGAAGGCAGAGCACAGCCAGGTGACTGTCAGGCTAATATTTGCCCAGCTTATTGTAAATTGGTGCAGTTCAGCTGTTCACCTTTTTATTCCAAGGTCAACCGCTCTCTGGTGAATTATGACCCTCTGAATGAAATCCAGATAGCGGAGATTAACTCTCAAGTTCGCAGGTACCTAGAAGGAGCCACAGACGACATCGATGTGAGTAGCTACCTAACTGACAGGGGCTTGTACAACTTGTTCAGCTGGTTATATTTGGCTGGATTCCAGCCTCTTTCAGCTAGAGGAAATGAAATCAGTTTGTGGAGAAACTGAATTTAGAATTAAAGGCAGCACTAATTTTTGGAACACTTCACTGTTATTTACAGGGAAACTTGGAACACCTGCCTTCTCCTCTCATTCTCATCTCCCCTTAAGTGAGTAGGAAGCTCTAGGAGGCTTCCACCCTGGCCTCAAGCATAGTGGGATGATCTGCTTTGAGCTTCCTTATAAAGACAGTGTCAGAATTCTCCATCTGGGTAAAACCATGTCATAAGAACATAAGAGCGACCATACTGGGTCAGACCAAAGGTCCATCTAGCCCAGTACCCTGTCTTCCGATAGTGGCCAATGCCAGGTGCCCCAGAGGGAATGAACAGAACAGGTAATCATCAAGTGATCCAGCCCCTGTCGCTCTTTCCCAGCTTCTGGCAAACAGATGTGTTCCCAAAGTATCATTTGAAAAGTATTCCACATTTTATGGGAGAGGGGAACTTCTGGGGCACTACAGCCCATCTCTCTACTCTTTGCTTTTCTCCCATCCTCAAAGGTCCCAGAAAATTTTCCTGCAGCTGATGGGGGTTGAGGAGAGTTGGCTTCTGTGGAATCCAGGGAGTCTTTTAGGGTCAGAGATGGTCAGTCTAAGTAGAAGCAGGGAAGGACTAAGGAGTTTCTTATAGGGAAAAGATGTCCTTAGTGAGGTCATGGAATCTTTTAGAGGGAAGGATGCTTCTCTGGGAGTGGGGAGAATGTACTTCAGGACTTCCTAGAGAGGAAGGATGGTCCAGTGGTTAGGCCACTCGCTTGGGACTTGGGAGATCTAGGTCTCAGACTCTGTGTATGACCCTGTGTAAGTGCCTTAGGCCCAATCCGCAAAGGCATTTAAGTTCCTAACTTCTGTTGATTGATCTGGGCCTTAATCTGTGAAATGGGGATAATAGCACTGCATTAAAGCTTGTGAGGGGCTCAGATGTTCCGGCACTGGGAACCAGATAAGTACTTTAGATAGACTCAGCAGCATGTGAGTGAGGAGAGAGCTGCATGGCCTGGAGGGTTAGAAGCTGCCTCCTGCATAATGTTGTGTGTTACACTTTGGCTGATAATTTGCTAACAATTCCTGACCTCTGGGGTTGTACACAATACCTGCACAGCTGGCATCTTCCTCAGCCTATCAGATAGATTCCTCTGTTCTTAAAGCCCACTTAAGAGGCATGAACAATGAGTGATGGTCATAGCCACATGGGGCCTGATTCTCCCGGTGCAGGATACAGGGCTGAGTTATATGTATCCTGAGGCTAGAGAAGGGGGCCCTGGGATTCTATAGCATTTGAACCAGCCTTACAGAGCAAGTTTTTTTAAACATTGCACAGTGAATGTGACCACAAGCTCACTGACCTGTCTCCCATTATATCTTCCTTGTACATATCTCTTCCTCAGATAATGAACATCAGGCAAATCCAAGAGGTATTTAACCAGTTCAAAGTAATTTTAAGGTAAGATGTTGTAGCCAGGGTGTGTGCATTAGATAAGGAGATTTAGAAACTCTCCACCAAGCTTCTGTCTGTGACAGCACAGCACGGTGTCGTGACACCGCTGGTGATGTCATTGTAGAATATGCAGACAATAAGTTGTAGTTGTGAGAAGCTCAGCCCAGCTCCTGATGGCTTGGTCAGGGGAAAGGTGCTGCTGGCTAACCCAGTGACACCTATAGATCATGAGGCTGGTCCGTGGATGGTGGGCTCCATTAATTGGTTAAGTGTGCTCTGGTGTCTGATCAGGAGGGGTGAGATACTACAGTTACAAAAGTAACATGATGTCACAGCAGGAAGATTTGGGCTTTGAGGAGGGATGTGGCAAGTCTGTAGTATGTCACAGGGTGGCCATTCCTGTTCCACAGGAATCCAAACTGGTCCAGATCTCGTGGGTATTTGTGTTGGTGTTTTGCATGGATTTTGTGCCTCGGGGAATCCTTTTATGGGGCTAAAATAAAGCAAGAAGATCAGGTCTTCTCATGGTGGTTCCACCATCCAGGACCAAACTATTGTGGAGTTGTGTTATCTGGGCCATAAAAAAGGCTCCCTAAAGTATTTCAAAAGCTAGTGAAAAGTATACATGTCTGAACAGAAGAGATTTCCAGGCCTAAGGGACAGGGTGGGAAGAAAAAATAGAAGGAGGTCAGAAGAGGTGCATGAAGGAGAGCAGCTTGTGAAGAATGCAGGAAGCATGGGGGGGAGTAGGAGGAAAGGAGAGCAGAGATAGACGTAGGGGTGATATTAGGCACAACTTTCCTTTGAAGTATGACACATTTACAAGTTTAGGGCTGTATGAAATTTTCCCTTGAGCACAATGAAAAGGGCTGTTATCTCTCCCCAGCCAACAGGAGCAGGAAGTGGAAGCCAGACTACGAAACAAATACACCCTGATAGACAAAAGTGACTTTGCAGCCATTACTGCTGCTCAGAAGGTAGGGCTTTGGGACTTGACCTTCTGCCTCAAATTCTTCCTACCCTACTTGAGAGGAACCATTGAAATATAAGGCCCTGAGCTACCATAGTGATGGACATGAGAGCAGAACAGAGTGGTACAAGTCAATAGAGCTGCACCAGTTTCCACCAGCAGAGAATCTGGCCGAGTATTTTAACAGAGTGGTTTATAAAATAGAGAAAAGGAAAATACACAAGAACTATTACATCAAAAATGCCTGCATGCATGTCTGTCTGTTGTAAAATACAGGGCTAGATCCTCTGTCCCTGCTAGGCTCCCTTAGCACTGTTGGAGCAGCATAAAGGAAACTTACCCCACCCTAAAGGCAGATGTGGATTTCCTTGGGTAGCTTAGGATACAAGACATTTTTCACTATCAGCTTGTTTTTAGTTGGTCCTAACTTTCTGAAACTTTCACCTTCTGAGCTGATCACTTCCATGCTTCGACTATGCCTCAGTTTGTTCACTTATAAAATGGGTATAAGAATAATTATCTACCTTGCAGAGTTGTGGGGCTTAACTGTAGGCACTTTGAAATCCTTGGAAGAAAGGCACAATAGAAATGCGAAGTATTATTATGACACAAAACTGCCCAATCTCCAGGCAGACCCCATTCCAGGCTTTAATTTAAAGCTGATTTGGAAAACAGAAATGAAATGTGAGTTAAACAGATTTCTGTGCTGAATGGGCTATTTAGCCATGCTGTTGAGGCACTGACAGAAATCAGATTTTACGTATGAAATCCTCTTGCAAACTCCTCCTTCGTTGAATGAAGATAACCCAGAGTGTGTCATTCTCTGATTTTATTAGTGAACCATGAGGACAGCGAGATTTCTGGTATTTGTGAGGTGTCAGAATGAAGCATTCTGGGATATCATCAAAGAAACAGAAAATACAATAGGATTTAATAAAGGCGTGGGGAAGAAATTTTAAACATTCGTTTAAACCTATTTCTGTGATGTAAATCCCTACTTCTTCCAAACCTAGTTAGTGGGAGCACTCAGCACATGAATCTGAAAATAATTCCAAGGGCTTTTTTGCTTCTCAATTCACCTTTAAGATAATTTTTTCCACCAAGGTGCCATGAGGTGAATCTGGATTTAGATTAAGGAATTGGACAGATTTATCCCTCTGAGCAAAGTATTTAGTTCTCACAAGCTGGACATCCACAGGGCTAATACTTCTCTATTCACATCTTCATCCCTCTCTGTTTTCAGGCAGGCCTGGTCGATGCAGAGGGTCATCTAGTGGGGGAAGTGGATGGACAGGGCTTCGGGATTGGAGTGGCTCCTTTATCCAAACACGGCGGGAAGAAAGTTAAAGCCAAGAAAGCCAAAGAGCAGCTTACGTGAGTTGACATGTAAAACAGCTGTTCCCTCTCCTGTAGTCAGGTGTCTTTCTCCACTCATGAAAATCTTCCTTATGGCAGTGACATAACCAAGGACTTATGGGCTGCTTTACACTCACAGGGGTAAGTAGCTACCCAAGGGAGAAGGCTGTGGAGAAACAGCCCCAATAATCCTCGTGATATTCTGTGTTTGTTTCAGTGAGGAGGTCCCGGCCTACCAGGATTGGTGTTGATACATGGTTGGGGCTTGGTCACAAAGACGATGGGCGGCGGGTGAAGCTTCCCCTCGGGGAGGCTAGCCCCTGCCCCATCTCTTCTGGCCAAGGCACGTCCCCGCTTGCTGCTCTCAGCCCCCCCCCCCCCCACACACACACACAATGGCCCTGGCTGGGGTGGGTGCGGAGGGGGCTGAGAGCTCGGCCCTGGCTGGGGTCAAGCCCTCAGCCTCAGCCCCTGGCTGAAGTTCCAAGCCTGGAGCCTCTCCCCCATTCCGCTCCTTCTGCCCACAGCCCCACCATAGCCCCATCCCATTCCACCCCTTCCCCCGCGGCCCTGCCCCCATTCCACCCCCACTCTGCCTCTTCCCTCCCAGGCCCTGCCTCCACTCGCTCCTTCCCCTTCCTGCTGCTGCCCGAAGACTGGAAAAGCTCTGTGCCCCTGCCACGGCCCCAGGGCCAAAACAGGGAGTGAGAGCTCCTCCAGCCCTGTGGCTATAGCTAGGGTGACCAGATAAAAAGTGTGAAAAATCAGGACAGAGGGTGGGGAGTAATAGGGACCTACATAAGAAAAAGCCCTGAATATTGGGACTGTCCCTATAAAATCGGGACATCTGGTCACCCTAGCTGTAGCAGGGGGAGATTTTTCTGGGGGTCTCAAATCCACTACTGCCCCACTGGTGGCAGGAGATTTGGGCAGGCTTAGCCTCCCCCAGCCTCCATTACACACTGCCCATGAGAGACCAAACCTGCCCCTCAGAATATGTCTTTGCACAGTCAGCGTCAGACTCAATCCATTTGGTTTTGTGGAAGTCTGGTCTGTGCAGGATTTACTGCAAATGACTACTACTGTTTATTACGGGTAGCACCTAAGGATAAACCAGGAATGGGTCCCCATTGTGCTAGGTGCTGTACAGACACAGAATAGTAGATAGTCTCTCCCATGAAGAGTTTACGACCTAACTAGACCAGGCAGGAACAGGATGGGGAAGGGGTAGAACACACCAGCAGAGTGACCAATGTAATGGCAGCAAATGGCATGATTTTGTTGTTGAGTGGGTATAGTTAGAAGGGGATCAGCAAAATGGGATGGGAAGGGAAGGGGGGTGAGAGGGACAGGGTAGGGGAGGAGAGTGTAAGAGGAGCAGATGTGGAGTGAAGCTGAGCTAAAGAGACTAGCAGGAGGGTTGGAGGAAACAGCCCATCAGCACAGGGCAGAGAAAGTCCAGAGGCCCCTGTTGTAGCTGCTTCTGCTCCTGATGGCGGCAGTCTCTGGCTGGTTTCTCCTTGCAGTTATTCCGCAAGACCGCATGGGGGAAGGAGGCCCCACCTCGGTCCTAGTACCCCTGAGTGGGGGACATCTCCCCTGCACGTTTCTGGGTCCAGGAGGGGTGCTGGGGTGTGCTGCCCTGGTTGATGCCCGAGTACTTCTCCACACTAACATGCAGCTTCCATTGTCATCTCTTTCATCTCACACTGGGTGTCCCTTGCTGAACAGACTCACGGAGGCCAGTTTAAGGAGACTCTCCACTCTTCTTCTTTAAACTGGATCGGGGGCTAAGCCAAGTCTTCTGGACTCTGCTACTGGGCTCCATTGAGGGTGGATGGGGGTCCACTGTCTGCTGCTTGCTCCAAGCAGACACTTGTATATTCAGTCTCTTAATGTGCCCTAGCCAGGTCCGTGTAACCTGTGCATGCAAATGGACTTCTTGGGAACCTTCACAAGAAGCTGATCCTGTGTGTGCTGCTATTCCTACAGATTTTATATTCAGGGAGGTCCCTCTAGGTTTGCAAGTAAAGATCCGTGACAATAGAGACAATGGCTTCTGCCCCATTGAAGTTGGCAGAACTTTCACTGTTCACGTCAGAGGAGCAGGCTCAGACCTCTAGTTCTTGAATCCGAACTGGTTTCTGCAGTGTAGTTTTCGTATCAGTGTTTTGTCATATGCAGGAAATTAACCACCTCTTTCCTCTTAGCCCCACTCTCAGGAAGGAAGGATTAGGAAGCCCTGTTCTGGGGAAAGATCTGGATTTTGTTTCCCCATCAAAGAGTCAGCTGGTAACTTCCGCAAGGGATTTGGATGTGAAGGAGGGACTAATCCGGGAGCAGGACGCAGCTAGTACTGAGGCGCATCGCTCGGAGTCAGTGCCCAGGGAGGATTCCCACCGACCGAGGTAACCCTTCACCTTAATGAGGCACTTTCTATTTGCAGAGCTAAACAGGTGGGGTCATCGAGGTTGCAAAGCCAGACAAAGTGCCCACAGTTGCTGGGTCTGAGGAGGCTCGGTCTGTGATGGGGGCAGAGGGGACAGGGCCAAGGCTGAGGAAGCAGTTTCTGTTTAGCAAAAGGGACATGTAGTGTTAGCTATCCTCACTCCAGGGTATTTTGGCCTAGGTTTCCTGCTTTTACACCTTGCTGTTCGCAGTGGTACTGTAACGGGGCACCATGCACATACATGGGGAGTGCTCGTGTGTGCATTTCAGTGGAGTAATGAATCAGTGTGGTTTGTCTCCTGATTTTGGATCTATTTGATTTGGCATTCCTGTCACTTGCCAACTGGGGATTGACATTGCATCCCTGCTCTGGGTCTAGCTCCGACTAGCTTCGAAGTGAGCTGATGGGTAAGTTCTAGCCATTGCACCCGGCATCCACCCTCCTTTTGCTCTCTGCTGTCGAAAACACGTCCCTGCTGCCAGCAAAGGAAGCAGTCCCATTAGACATGTTTTTCAGTAAGCAGTAGCAGCGCTAAAATTTTGTTCTGAACTACTAAATGTTACCATTGCTCAGTAACAGAGCTGGTGCTGCTTTGGGGCTTTACATTTGCAAACCACATTAACTAATTAAGCCTCACATCCCCCTTGTGAGGTACGGATGTATTATCACCATTCTCATGGTGGGGATATAAAGGCTTGACCAAGATCGGGCAGGATGCCATTTGACAGGCTTTTGTCTAGCTTTGTAGTCCCAATTTCTAGGGGATCAATACAGGGTAGGCTCCTTTAAGGTAAGAGATGAATGACTTGCCTGTGTCAGAAGACTTCTCTGAAGGTGAACCACTATTTCTATGGATTCACACTCCTCACCCCTCTTGTAGGTTTGCCCAAGGGCGTGGCTTCCTATGGGATACCCATGGAAGGTTAGCCCAAGGGCAGGTGGCTCCCTAGGGGATACCGTGGGAGGTTAGCCCAAGGGCGTGGCTCCCTAGGGGATATCCATGGAAGGTTAGCCCAAGGGTGTAGCTCCCTAGGGGATACCGTGGGAGGTTAGCCCAAGGGCGTGGCTCCCTAGGGGATACCATGGGAGGTTAGCCCAAGGGCATGGCTCTCTAGGGGATACCATGGGAGGTTAGCCCAAGGGCGTGGCTCCCTAGGGGATACCATGGGAGGTTAACCTAATATGTAGATCCATAGAAAATACCAGCACCCTCATAGATATTTGCTGACCTCTTTCTGGTTCTCCTCCCCTGGGTTCCCAGAGTGGCCTCAGAGGCAAGAAGACTCAGAAGTTTGGATCCATAAGATCCAACTTTCTGGGAAGATTCAACTGAGACAGCTGCTAGGGAACTTTGCTTCTGTGTAAGTAACTCTTCCTTCTTGGAGTGGTCGGGCTTGTCTACACTTAAAGGACTGCGCCTTTGCAGCTGCACCACTGCAGGGCTTCAGTGAAGACGCTCTGTGTGCCAGTGGGAGGGCTTCTCCCGCCAGCCCAGGTACGCCACCTTCGACAGGAGAGGCCCTCCCACTGCCATAGCGCCGTCTCCACTGTGAGTTAGGTGCATGTAACTGCGGCACTCGGGGGGCGGAAGAGCGATGTAGTCACACCAGCATGGATTGCTAGGATAGGCCAAGCCATCCAGGGAGAGAAGCAGGCATGAAGGTTGGCACAGAGAGAGCGCTGTGATGCTGCAAGTGTCGATAGATTCTGAAAGAGCCCCATGAGATGTCATTTGCAGACATTGATTATCAGTCCGCTCAGGAGCAATAAGTAAACCTGAAGCTGGAGCAACTGACCCTTCCTGTATTTTCTCCTTCTCTGAACCCTGGCGCAGTTCCCCTCCCTCTAAGCTGGTGGCATTTGAGGAGTTTAAAAACGAGCGAGGAAGTGAGATCAACCGGATCTTTAAGGAGAACAAAGCCATCCTCAGCGACAGGAAGAAGAAAGCAAGCGAGATCACCCACAGACTCAACCTAATAAAACAGGAGATGGACATCACCACAGGGGCCCTTGGGGCTCAGAAGAAGGAGAGGGAGGAGCAGGGTAAGTGGCATACAGACTAGATCGGACGACACAGATCTGAGCAGGGAGAAGGGAGAGCTTGTTTCATTTCTCTGAGCTGTAACTGTTGGAACACATTACGTGCAGTGCTGGGTTTGCAGTGGCGCCATGGAGCCAGGCCCATGCTCAGAAGGGGCCCCGACCTGCTCTGCTTGCTGGCTCCCCCCAGACCACCATTTGCTCCTCTTGGCCTGTAGGGTTGTGCAGAGTGCTCTGCATTTGTGGGGGGGAGGTGTTGAGGGGGGGCCTCAGGCCATAGGGAGTCGGGGGGGGTTGTTGCAGAGGTGCTGAATTTCTGATTTCCCCACAGGTGCTTGACCCCAAGGTCCTGCCACCCACCTCTTCCTGCCCCTGCTCCACCCCTGCCCCGCTTCTTCCTGCCCCATTCCGCACCCTCCCGCAGAGTGCCCCTGCTCCTTCCCCTCCCCCCCAGCGCCCCCTGCTCGCTGCTGAACAGCTGATCAGCGGCAGGCGGGCAGTGCTGAGGAGGAGCTGACTGCGGGGCTGCTGGTGGGTGCTGAGCACACACTGGTTTTTTTTTTCTGTGGGTGCTCCAGCCCCGGAGCACCCACGGAGTCAACACCTATGGGGTGTTGGGCAGGGGGTCTGTATGGTGTGGCATGGGCTCGCCCCCGAGGGGAAGGGGCATGCTGGCAGCACAGGTCTGGGAGGGCCACTGTGCGTCTGGCAACTGCCGGTTTGTAAATAGTGCCCTCGCACTGGGCTGGGCGGAGCGGGG
Source organism: Lepidochelys olivacea (assembly GCF_965140295.1). Classification (NCBI taxonomy): domain Eukaryota; kingdom Metazoa; phylum Chordata; order Testudines; family Cheloniidae; genus Lepidochelys; species Lepidochelys olivacea. The sequence continues at coordinate 266,563,850 of NC_140412.1, read as the reverse complement.
CCACTCCTGCCATGCCATGCCCCATTGCCCCTGGCTGACCCCTCGCTCTGGGGACTGACCTCCCTGCACCATGCTCCATTGCCCCTATGGGGGCCCACAAATATGTTTGGCGCCAGGCCCACAAAACGTTAATCCAGCGCTGATTACATGACACCATTGTTGTGCCATAGGCTGGAGTGGCAGCCAAAGGGGCCTATGCTGTAGCTCTTTAACCTGGCCTTTGGTTCAGCAGCCAGTTCCACTGCCTTATTGCCTTGCTCTTCAACCACACGGAGCCCAGTCACTCAGGCTTTCTGCAGCTAAAGTGAGTTTCAGCCAGACTGAACACAAAGATATAGGGTTGAATTCTCCACATGGACTTCAGCGGAGTTATGCTGACATAAAATTGGTGAAATGAAATGGAGAATTAGGCCAATGCACTGTAAAACCCATTAGATGTAGGGTTTCTCGTACCACGCTAGAGTAATGGTAACTTTGTTTCTGGGTAGACATCATTCTATTTGATTTGATGGGTCTGGATCAGTCCCTGACATATGAAACACCACACTCCCCGTTTGCGTGAGAATGTCTCAAGCATAAAATGCTCTAAAACAAAAAAAAAATGGAAATAAGACTCTAAAAGGCATCAAATTCGAAGAAGTGTCAATTCTTTCAGGCCCTGGTCCTACAGCTTGTTGCTCGTACGTGTACTGCTACACCGGTATGCTGTCAGGCAGTTCATAGAGTCAGAGATTGTAAGCCCAGAAGGGACCACTGTGATCATCTAGTCTGATCTCCCAAATAACACAGGCCAGAGAACGTCCCCACAATAATTCCTAGAGCAGAGCTTTTAGAAAACCATCCAATTTTGATTTAAAAATTGTCAGTGATGGAGATCCACTATGACCCTTGGTAAATTGTTCCAACAGTTAATTGCTCTCATCATTAAAAATATACACCTTATTTTCAGTCTCAATTTGTCTAGCTTCAACTTCCAGCCGTTGGATCATTATACCTCTCTCTGCTAGATTGAAGAGCTCATTATTAAGTATTGTTTCCCATGTAGCTACTGACAGACTAATCAAGTCAGCCCTTAACCTTCTCTTTGTTGAACTAACTAGATTGAACTCCTCGAGTCTATCACTATCAGGCATGTTTTCTAATCCTTTAATCATTCTCACGGCTCTTCTCTGAACCCCTCAAATTTATCAACATTCTTCTTGAATTGTGGCACCAGAACTGGACACAGGATTCCACTAGCAATCATACCAGTGTCAAATACAGAGGTAAAATAACCTCTCTGTTGCTACTTGAGATTCCCCTGTTTATGAATCCCAGGATCACATTAGCTCTTTTGGTCACAGAGTCACACTGGGAACTCATGTTCAGCTGATTGTCCACCATGATCCTCGGAGGTTTTTCAGTGTCACTGCTTTCCAGGGTAGGTCCCCCATTCCGTAAGACTGGCCTTCATTCTTGTTCTCAAATGTATCAGGGCCTCAGTGATTTAATACTGAAGCTGTGACTGCACTTCAGTATCTCTTCTCTTATCCACAGCTTGTACATGCTTATGGCTTAGCGGGCTTTTTTCACTTTCATGCTTTCAGAACTGGCCAGGTAACACTCCAAAAAAGAGAAGAGAAAAAGCACCTTCAGTTATATAGATAAGATATGGAACAAACTAAGTCAACGCAACAACGTGCTTGAGATTTTATACCCATAACAGTCAGGACATTCAGTGCTGCAGCAAAATAGCAGAATTGAGTTAATGCCAGCCAAAGGGATCCAGGGGGATCAGAAGGGCTTTTCTAATTGTAAAGGAAGTGCCAGACAGAAAGCAGGCCCACTAATAAATGAACAGGGGAATCTTATTTACTGTGCACCAACTTCTAATAACCTCCCAGTGAATCACATCCTACTCCACATGTCATCTCATTGAGGTCACTGCGCTGAAGTCACACTTGTGGAGGAAGGCGCTGCTCAGTGCGAAAGAGAGTATCAGAACCTGCCCTGACACTATTTGGACTCTCCTGGTTTTCACCTCTGTACACACAGAGAGATTTTTGCCCAATCATTATAGCAACTTTTTTACCAGGAGCATCTTCATGTAGGGTCCAGTTCTGCAAAGTGCTGAGCTCTCTTGGCTAGCTAATGAGCAAACTCTGCCCCTGTTGAAGTCATAATGAAATGAGGATGTTTAGCACCTCATAAGACCAGTCCCTTAGTTTGGTGACTTGGGTCTTTACTCTTGTATTTCATATCTACAAACTGGTTTATTCGGGAAGCTGGAAATCACTAAAGTAACATGATCAGAGGCAAACATTAGAGGCACAACCGCAAACTCTCCTGATGCGAAGGCAAGACAGGAAGAATAGTAAGAGGCCAATATGGCTCCATCAGGAACTCTTTAATGACCTGACAATCAAAAAGAAATCCCACAAAAAGTGGAAACATGGACAAATTGGTAAAGAGGAGTAGAGAAGAATAGCACAAGCATGTAGGGAGAAAATCAGAAAGGCTAAGTTACAAATGAGTTACACCTAGCAAGGGACATAAAAGGAAATAAGAAGTTCTTTAAATACATTAGGAGGAAGAGAAAGATGAAGGAAAGTGTAGGTCCTCTACTTAGCAGGGAAGGAAAACTAATAACTGATGACATCAAGAAGCCAAAGGTGATTAATGTCTATTTTGCTTCTGTTTTTACTGAAAAGGTTAATGGGACCAGATACTCAACACAATATAAACAAGGGGGAAGGAACGCAAGTCAAAATAGGAAGAGAAAAGGTTAAAGAATATTGATACCAGTTAGGTGTGTTCAGGTCAGCAGGGCCTGATGAAATTCATCCTAGGGTTCATAAGGAACTAGCTGAAGCAGTCTCGGAACCGACAGTGATTATCTTTGGGAAACCATGGAGGACAGGCGTGGTCCCAGAGGACTGGAGAAGGGCAAACATAGTACAGTAAAAGCTGTGTTATCTGGCACTTTGTCAACCAGAAAGCTCTATTAACCAGCATTTCTGATATCTCCCAATACAAATCTTCAGTCTAGTAACTGGGACTAGTATACTGCCCAGGAGGTTATGCAATTGCATATTCTGCACTCTACTTTTATGCAAAAGAGGCAGAAGACAAGCAAACAAGCTGATATCAAGGATTTATTCAAAAAAGCAGCTTCCCGGGTGTGTCATTGGGCTGAATCTGTAATGACCCTATCTCCTACACTTTCTACATCTACAATAATTGATGTTGATAATGATGACCCTGAGGCACTGCAAGATCCTAAAGTGACTTCTGAATAATAAAAGGAAGATTAAAGGATGTTCAGTATAGTTTTGGGGTTAAGCGTATTTTTAGTCATCTGGGTGTATGCCATGCGCTACCCATAGTGATATGTAGTATCATAAAATAACCTCCTGTATAGAAAACTTAACCTGTGTACACCTAAGTGCTTCAAGAAGCCAACCACTCTGCAGGGCAGTACTTCTACTGGATTGGTGAGTACCTGTAAACTCTTTTATTCTTCATTCATTTTATTGTATTCTAATTCTTTGAAAATTGGTTCCATTGGTAAGTATAACTCTTAACCAACCAGAATTTTTGATTAACCGGCACCCCCCATTCTCCCAACATGCCGGATAACAAAGCTTTTACTGTATCTATCTTTAAAAGGGGGAACAAAGAGGACCCGACAATTATGGACCATTTAGCCTAACTTTGATACCTGGAAAGATACTGGAATAAATTACTAAACAATCAGTTTGTAAGTACCTAGAGGATGATAGAGTTATAAGGAACAGCCAGCATGGATTTGTCAAAAACAAATCATGCCAAGCCAACCTAATTTCCTTCTTTGACAGAGTTACTGGCTTAGTGGCTGGAGGGAAAGCAGTAGACATGGTGTGTATTTTGATTTGAGTGAGGCTTTTGACACAGTCCCACATGACATTCTCAAAAGCAAATGAGGGAAATGTGGTCTAGATGAAATTACTAAAAGATGGGTGCACAACTGATTGAAAGATTGTATTAAAGAGTAATTATCAATGGTTTGCTGTCAAACTGGGAGAGCATATCTAGTGGGGTTCCGCAGTGGTCAGTCCTGGGTCTGGTACTATTCAATATTTTCATTAATGACTTGGATAATGGAGAATATCTTATAAAATTTGCTGATGACACTAAGCTGGGAGGGGTTGCAAGCACTTTGGAAGACAGGATTTGAATTCAAAACAGCCTTGACAAATCAGAGAATTAATCTGAAATCAACAAGATGAAATTCAGTAAAGATAATTGCAAAGTATTACTCTTAGGAAGGAAAAATCAAATGGGCAATGAAAATGGGGAATAACTGGTTAGGCAGTAATACTGCAGAAAAGGATCTGGGGGTTATAGTGGATCACAAATTGAATATGAGTCAACAATGTGATGTAGTTGTGAAAAAGGCTAATATTATTCTGGGGTGTATTAACAGGAGTGTCGTATGTAAGAGGTAATTGTCCTGCTCTACTCAGCACTGGTGAGGCCTCAGCTGGAGAACTGTGTCCAGTTGTGGGTGCCACATTTTAGGAAAGATGTGGACAAATTGGAAAGAATCCATAGGAGAGCAACAAAAATGATAAAAGGTTTAAAAAAAATAAAACTTGTGAGGAAAGGTTAAAAAAAACCTGGGCATGTTTAGTTTGAGGGGGGACCTGATAACAGTCTTCAAATATGTGACGGGCTGTTCTAAAGAGGGTGGGGATCAGTTTTGTTCTCCATGGCCACTGAAAGTAGGACAAGAAGCAATGGGTTTAATCTTCAGCAAGGGAGATTTAGGTAAGATATTAGGAAAATTTTTCTAACTATAAAGACAGTGAAATTCTGGAACAGGCTTCCAAGGGAGGTTGTGGAATCCCCATCATTGGTGGTTTTTAAGAACTGGTTGAACAAATGCCTGTCATGGATGGTCTAGATTTATTTGGTTGTGCCTCAGCTCAGGGGACTGGACTTGACGACCTCTCGAGGTCCCTTCCAGCCCAACATTTCTCGGATTCTATGAAACTATGAGCAAGGGGAGAGGTTTTTAATGTGGGAGGTAGCTGGATGCTAACGGTCTCTGGGGGGTGACCAGTTTATCTCCAATGTCTTGCCTTAACATGCCAGTCCTGCTCTCAGTGACATCAGTGAGAGTTTTGCAATAGGAACAATGTATGCAAGCCCTAAGTGATACCTTCACACAGTCTGTCTTGCAAGAGTTAGCAGGGCAACCTAATCGGCCCACTCTTAGTCATGTACCTCTTGGATTAGGGAGGTATCATAGAAGATTAGGGTTGGAAGAGGAACTGAGATCTCAGCTAGTTCAGGAGTTCAGTAACCACTCCATCCCTATGCCACTGGGGGTAGAACAGTGTATCTAAAGAAATGTCAGCTGTGTGGTCAACCTCCATGTATGATCCCTGGTCTTTGGCACTCTCCTTCCACTCATGAGAACCTGTCATGTCCTTCTCACCCTGCAGGGGAGTATGTGAATGAGGAAGGACAGATCATAATTGATGAGGAGGAATTTTTACTGGTCATGAAACTTAAGGATCTGAAGAAACAGTACAGGTCTGATTTCGATGAACTGCGGGACCTGAAAGCAGAAGTCCAGTACTGTCAGCATCTGGTGGATCAGTGCCGCAACAGACTAATCTCAGGTATTCATGTTGCTGGCCAGAGGTTTGGAAATGGCATGCACTTTCGCTGGTGAATTTGACAGCACTCAGATCTCTAAGCCCTGCATTGTGCTCACAGAACAGATGGGCATATATTTAAATGACATCATTTGCCCTGCAAAATTGGAAGCCTCTAAAATTCAGGTTTCAGAGTAACAGCCGTGTTAGTCTGTATTTGCAAAAAGAAAAGGAGGACTTGTGGCATCTTAGAGACTAACCAATTTATTTGAGCATAAGCTTTCGTGAGCTACAGCTCACTTCATCGGATGCATCCTTGAGTCCCAGTGACCCTGTAATGTGGTTTTGTTAATCACCATTGCAGCTCTATTTTATATATATTACTCAATTTCTAATGAGACACGTAGCTCCTACAGATTCTGTTCCTTCCATGTTAACACAGTTGCTTCTGGATCAGATGCCGAGCTGCAACTAGTAAGCATTGAATTCAGTGGGGCCAGGATTTCACCCATCGTTTTGTTTGACACAGAGACTTGTGGTGCAAGCACAGCACTGGGCCAAGGCTTGAGCCAGGTGCTTCAATTTTTGCACCTTTCCGAAGCCCATAAGAGTTCAGTGTGCCTCAAGTCCCAGTGTTGCAGGATGTGGCATGGTATCTGGGGGCATTGGTCCACACATTTTAGCATGCACCTCCTCACTGGTACCCTCCTCACTCGGATGACGCTTGTTTCTGGTATGAGTTAACTCGGACATATATGCAGCACCCCACTGAGGCACCCAGTTTGGGCCTGGGTCTATGCTTGGGGCCTGGATTTGACCAGTATGTTTGATGACATTAGATGTATCAAAGTGCTCAGCATTTGGAAACTGTGCAATGCTCTGTTTTCTACAAACATGCTGGGGCACAAGCTTGCATCTCTCAGGAGCAGCCCACACTGAAACAACTGCCTTGTGTTATTCAGGTAAGTACACATAGGGCCAATTCCTAACCACGCAGAAGGTTTTGCCATTGGCTTAAGTGGGATCAGGATTTGGCCCATATTTGGAGCTGCCGATGTCTATGTTAATTTGAATGTGCAAACAACGATGTGACCGTTCGTATGAATGCACTTGGTGTTTTCATGGAATGCGGAGGTGACTCGTTCGGACCAGGGTATAAAGTCAGTGGTGTTACAGTCATGGCAGCAGTGCCTAGGAAAAGCAGGGCTCTGGTTTGGCTTTCTTCATTCTTCCATACTTTCCAGGACACAAAACAAACACAGGACATTCCTGGGGGTTACTGTGCTTCTCAGGGCTTAATTCCCTCAGATTAGGCCCTGAGGCAGAGCATGCCAGAGGAATGAGGCTTTAGAGACGTGTGCCTGGGAAATGCATATTATTAGAAATAAGAGCAAGTTCCAGCCGCGCTGCTCTGCCTCTTGTGAATTCTCAGTTGCTATTATGGGATGGCAAGGGGCTATGATGCTCATTTAGCACTGGAGGCGAAGTCCGACCAAAAATGTGCTGACTGGTTAAAATTGCTTCTTCCAAATTTCCAAATGTCAGATTGAAAACTGTTCTCATCTCTAGCACTGTGTAAGAAGAGCGACCTCTAGAGGCCACTCAGATAGTTCTAATCTCCACGTTCCCTATAGCTGTCACAGGGGGCAGAGACTGTGCCTGCTTCCCATTTAAAGGTGGAGGAATATGACCAGGCCCTAAACAGCATATTTCAACTGATGGCACCATTCGGGTCACTAACTTTGGTACAGATTTAGACTATTGTGAAGGTGCATATCTAGTCATTGTGCAGCGTGCCAGGAAAAATACAAACCTGGCCCCCTTTGTTACCACAGCCCTGGTTATTGTCCCCTACTTTGTCTTACAGAATTTGAAATCTGGTACAATGAGTCCTTCCTTATCCCTGAGGATGTGCAGGAAGCTATAAAGCCTGGAGGCAAAATCAGACCTGGAATGATTCCCATGAACAGAGTCCTGTCTCTGGTGAGTTGTGCTGGGGAGTCCTGCCTTCCCTCCCTGCTTGACAGCGGTGTGTCATACTGTCGTCACAGGGACTACCAGTCCTGGTCGGAGGAGGGAGGTTTGCAGCTCTGGCCCTTTTTGGGGTCAGTGAGGTGTAGCACTGGGACACCAGCCGGGGGAAGCAGACGGCAGCTACTGGCACATGTCTTGTTTTTGTGGTATTGTTTTCTCTTGTTCATGGTCACACTAACAAAACATCTATTGATCCAAGTGCATGACCATCTGCTTGATGTCAACAATCAGGCGAGTGGTCAAGGCGGCACAGGGAGTAACTGAGGGGTTGTTTCTAGTGTCTATCATCAACTAAATTAAGAACATAAGAACGGCCATACTGGGTCAGACCAAAGGTCCATCTAGCCCAGTATCCTGTCTGCTGACAGTGGCCAATGCCAGGTGCCCCAGAGGTCATCATCAAGTGATCCATCCCGTGTCGCCCATTTCCAGCTTCTGGCAAACAGAGGTTTGGGACACCATCCCTGCCCATCTTAGCTAATAGCTATTGATGGACCTATTCTCCATGAACTTATTTAGTTCTTTTTTGAACGCTGTTAGTGTCTTGGCCTTCACAACATCCTCTGGCAAGGAGTGCCACAGGTTGACCATGTCTTGTGTGAAGAAATACTTCCTTTTGTGTGTTTTAAACCTGCTGCCGATTAATTTCATTGGGTGACCCCTAGTTCTTGAATTGTCATGTCTCCACCTACTGGCCATTGCCACTTAGCCAGACCGCTGTAGAGAGATGCAATCCCTGAACTTTTCTCCTGCCTGAGCATGGGCAGTTCTCCTAACTGTTCTCATTCTCCAACCCTTTTCTCATTAGTGTTGCTCTCCTCTGAATGCTCTCTCCAGGCTTCTTCTTTTTTTTAAAATGTGGGATTCAAAACTATAATGCTGTTTGACATTTACTTGGTGCCACCAATCCCAGAGAAGCTCAAAACACATCTCATCCTATACACATACAGTACCACTGAAATGCAGCTACCTCTGGGGTATACCATGACAGCTGAGACCAAACAGTATTGAGAAGGGTGGAGTTACTTTGTATTACATATTTGCATTCTCCCTGTTTAACCCTTGCAGATCCTGACCATAGCAAGGGGATCTGGCGGGTTTACTGTTTTAGAAGAAAAATTGAAAAGGAATTATTTTGCCACCAAATGTACCCTTATTTGGAATATAAAGCTCAGAGTTAAGCGCTACCTCCCAAACTGCTCTAGAAAGACACATTAGAGTGTTTTTCAAGGGCAGTCGTGGTAGGCACCTTCCCTCCCTATTGAATTACTCCACCTCCAGAGTATAAAGAGCAGGTATAAAGTGAGGGCAAATGAAACAGGTTTGTTATTAGTTATCGTTGAACTACAGACAAATACTTATACAAGGATCATGATAGATTTAAAAAAATAAAAATAGGTGTTAACTCTGTCCAGAAGAGCCCAAAGGGGATAAACACTCAGAGTGAATGCGCCTATTGAAGTCACTGGCAAAACTCCCATGATGCCAATGGGACTAGATTTCACTGTTCACATATACAAGAAGACACATCAAAAGTAACTTCTGTTAGAAGTAACGTAACTCTGTCTAGTTCTAGGACTATTCAGAAGTTGGACCAACCTCATCTCACCTAGTCTTGGTTTACCCGGTCTCTAGGCTTCTCTTCTAACACCTCTTAAAGGAGAAAACCAGCTAAGGTCATGCAGCCTAGAGTCAGAATTCAGATGTCCTGGCTTCTCCTGTGCTGTTTACCAGTCCCAAACACCTCCTTGAAGTGTGTTTTCTAGCTCTGGGCTCCCAACTTTGAATCAAAACCTTTCCCCACACAGGCGTCCTGAGTGGTTTCCAACCTTGGACTATTTGTCCTCCTTACGAGTCGAGCCCAAAAGGTGTGTAGAATGTGCCTTGCAGCTCCCTCTGACTTTGGATGCTACAGGTTTACATCACAAGGATGCCTCTATTAATACAACCCGGTGCAGCAGTTGCTTTGCTTTTTCTTTTGTAAGGCATTGCGTTATTCTTTTCTATTCAGCAAGCCCCAGCTCTGTCTCTGTGGGAGCATCACCCAGGCCTGTGCCCTTTGGTTTATAGTGGGGTATTTGATCATTTCATCCTGCTTTGAACCATTTTGCATTTGTCTGTATTGAATTTTAATTTAATGATTGCAACCCATTGCGGCAATGCCCTGGAGTGCCCCGTTCTGGGCAAGCATGCTTCTGCAGCACTCTACGGGCCTGTGTTTCCCTCACAAATTAGGGTTTCCAGATTTGGATTACACCAGGATTATCTGCATTTATGCCCAACCCAAGTTTCTTTATTGGTACAGGGTCACCTTATCCCTCCCCCAAACAGGAGGATTTACGTTCTTCTAAAACCCAGCGTCTAAGGACAACAGCAGTCTCTCCTCCTTACAGTTCTCCCTGTTCACCCATTCTCAGGGCTCACTCCATGGAGACAAGCTGAATCTCTAGCCCAGGATTCAAACACAGTCCTTCAATATTATAGGTCCTGCCACCTTTTCCCAGCTGGTGCCTTTTCAGGGCTCTGGCCCTGGAGACAAGCTTCTTCTCTAGCCCAGAACTCCAGGTGCTTCTTACCAGGCTCAGCATCTTCCTCTCTTCTCCAAACACTCTCCTTACTCTTGTGCTTGGAGGGTTTGGCAGGCAGCCCCTCACCCCTGCTGCTGTGTCCCTCTTGATAAGGCAGAGCTGCTTTCCCTTTAGCCCAGTTGGGCAGGTGATAATCAGTCACAGGTGCACTAGCCTCCCCTGCTCCCTTTTAAAGGGCCAGTCACCCTCTGACATTCATACTGTAGATTTTAGCCCATTCTCCATCCAATTTCTGACCCCTCCCATCTTTATATTGTTCATGAACTTGACTTCCATGTTCTCCAAGCCGTTCATGAGAAGACAGAATATATCCCTGAGAGTGCTCACTTGAGACCTGACCCAGCACTCTCCCAATCACTGTCAGATTTGGGTATCCTTCAAACGCACGTTTCTCTTCATTGTCCTTATGCCCTCCATGCTGGCGTGCTGGACAAGTGCTGGGAGGAGAGATTAGAAGGTGGGCATTAAAGGAGAGGGCTGTTCAGATAAACACATAGGTGGGTGTCTGTCCGCCAGATCCAGTGAGTCAAAACCCACCATGCACATGTGGCATTAGACTTTAGACTGGGCAGATTAGTCCTTTTTCTGCTCCAAGAAGCCCCATGTCGTTCTTCCAGCCTGCCGCAGAGAACAGGTTGTCCTGGATGCAGATATCGATAGAGCACAGCCATGAGAAGATGCGGAGTTGCTCCTTGCCTACACCGGCTGGTGTGGCCAGCCAACAGAGAAATGATGGAACCTCCTGTCAGAGTCTGACTGGCCGCCTGTAAACTGCCCAGGGTTCCTCATATACCCCAGGCACTGAAAGGGAAAGAGCTCTCTCATCTCCAGTCCATGTCTTTCTCGCCTCTTATAGGGCCCCCAAGATCATACTATCTGAGTGCAGTATCACAGGAGACTAACTTCCATTCATGTGAAGGGCCCAGACTGCCCTTAATTGATAAGAGAATCAACTCTTCCATTTGCTGTCGCAGATACGTCTGCAGCCTCCTGTCTAATCCTTTGTTGTTCATATAGGGCTGGGGCGCATTCACCAGCAGAGCGCCCCCCCGAGGTCAGGACACAGCATTGCAGGGACTTATCCCACTCTGTCGCCCCCCTTTTGTCAGCTGATCTGTTTCTGCAGTTGTCAGTTCTGGGTAGTTCAGCCTCTGGACTGGTCACAGGTAAACCGCGATCCCATCCCAGCAGCACTGGGTTTACCATGGCGTTGGGCCCAGAAGCAGAAGAGGCCCTGCCCAGCCCGATCGCCCTGCCAGAAAAGCTGCCCCTGTCCCTTCTCCGCCTCTTACCACCCCTGCTCCGCCACAGCCCCGCCCCCCCCTCCGCCCCTTCCCCCTTTCAATTAAGTCACACAAATGAGGGTCATTCTTGTCAGTTGCCAGCTTGTGCAGATCAAGGAGTGACTGGTTCACATTCTTTTCCAGGTACAAGGCACACTCCATTGCTGTCAACCCAGTCTCCCAATCATCACGATCTGGTTTCTTGATGTCCCCTTCTCCCCCTTCCCCCTCCCCGCACTCACGGGGCAGCGAGAAGTGGAGCGACCCGGCCCTGGCCCACTCCGCCCCGCCGGCTTGTGCCGTAGGAGCAGTTCCCCTCTGCCCCACAAGCCTGGGGAGGAGATGGAGCGGTGGGGATTGGGGAAGAGGTGGGGGGATGGAAGGGGGTGGGATGAGGAGGAGATGAAGCGGTGGGGAAGGGGCATGGGATGAGGAAGAGAAGGGGATAGGGGAAGCAGGGGCAGTGGGAACAAAAGGGGTGGGGTGGGGAGGAGATGGGGCAGTGGGGAAGGGGCAGGGGATGGGGAAGAGAAGGGGAGGGGGAAGCGGGGGCAGGGGGAAGAGCCAGTGGGGAAGGAAGAGGGTGGGGTGGGAAGGAGATGGGGAAGAGAAGGGGAGGGGGAAGCGGGGGCAGGGGGAGGAGGCAGTGGGGAAGGAAGAGGGTGAGGAGGGGAGGAGATGGGGCAGTGGGGAAGGGGCAGGGGATGGGGAAGAGAAGAGAAGGGGAGGGGGAAGCGGGGGCAGGGGGAAGAGGCAGTGGGGAAGGAAGAGGGTGGGGTGGGGAGGAGATGGGGCAGTGGGGAAGGGGCAGGGGATGGGGAAGAGAAGGGGAGGGGGAAGCTGGTTTCCAGCCTGTGGCATCCCCTTGGCAGAAGCTGGGGCCCCCCTGTTCAGCAGGCCCATCGAACCCTCACCCTGACAAGCCCCACCTCCCCTGCATCTGTACCACCCCGATGAGCCCCCCCAGACACCCTGCCCTCTGAGCCCCAACCACCTGCACCCCCACCCAAATGAACCCCACCTCCCCTGCACCTAGACCCCACCCCCCCGCTGAGCCCCAAACATCTTCACCTGGATCCCCTGCAGAGTCCCACTGCCCCTGCACCTGGAACCCCCCAATGAGCTTCTGTGCATCCAGATCTCCCACTGAGCCGCCCGCATCCAGACTGCCCCACAGAGAACTCTCTTACCCCACCTGGATCCCCCCACACTAAGTCCCTCTGCACTTGGCTCCTGCTGCCGGGCTGAGCCTGCTCACCCGCGCCTGGTGGGCCTGGCACAGGGGGGCAGGGCCCCAGGGTGTTTCTGGGGCAGGCCTGGCCCTTGCACTATGTCAGGGTCGGGTGCATCCTCACTGCTGAGTCCCTGTCCCAGGGTGGGGTCAGGGGAGGCTGCAGGGTGATCTCCCACCTCCATGCAACCTGTGGCCTGTGCTCCCCACTGCTATGTTGGAGCCTCCACATTTATTTATTGACAAGTAAAATTTGCAGAATTTTAAAATATTGGGCGCAGAATTTTTAATTTTTTGGTGCAGAATCCCCTCAGGAATCTGGGGTGCTGTGCAGCTGTGATGGTGGGACTGTTAGGAAGGTGGTGGGCAGTGGGGAGGTGTATGGGCGGGGAGCGCTACGCGAGCAGCGTGGTATGCAAGGGTGCTGTGCAGTTGTGGTGGGAGGCCAGCCGGGGAGGTCTCTGGGAGGGGTGAGGGCTGGACCTAGAGATCTGTGGTGGAGGTCTCTGGGCAAGGGGGCGCTGGGCATAAGGGCGAGGCACTGGGCAGGGAGGTGGTGGGGTGTGGTGCGGTGCGGTGCGGGCCTGCCCTCAAGGGGAAGGGGCATGCTGGCAGCACAGGGCTGGGCAGGCCAGTGTGCTTCTGGCAGCTGTAGGTTCATAAATAGTGCCCTCCTGCTGGGCTGCGCAGAGCGGGGCTGCTCCCGCCATGCTGTGCCTCATTGCCCCCAGCCCGCCCTTCACTCTGGAGACTGACCATCCCGCCCCCCTGCACCTTGCCCCATGGGGGCCCACAAATATGTTTGGCCCTGGGCCCACAAAAAGTTAATCCGGCCCTGCATTCCAGGGTAATCCAAGTCTAACTAAAGAATCCAATTACATGTCCAAACAATGAATCTTCTGGCCCTGTTGGGTTATGTTTCATTTCCTTGCTCTACGCCCCTACTCGCAGGCCCTGCACCGCTTCTTCTCTGCTCTTGAGGCAGAGCATAGCCTCTCTGGGCTTTCTCCCTGGAGGCTCTGCTTCTTAGCAGGTTTCCCCTCCCCTTCTCCCAGGGACCTCCCTGATTCTCTCAACCCCTATCTCAGGGCTTTCCACGGGACCCTAAGCTGCTCCCTGGGGTTCCGATCACAGGGTCTCTGACTGTGGTTCCTTGAGCCTTTTCGTTCTGGGGCCCAGGTGTTCACCACAGAGACCTCCACCACAGATCTCTAGGCCCTGCTAACACCTGGCCCCTTAGTCCCACCCCCTCAGGCTGGGATGCAGTTAATTGCTGCACAGGTGGGGCTGGCCCTAATCCCCCTCCAAGGGGCCAGTCACCCTGTGACAGCTGGGTTCTCGCCTTCTCTTCCTCCCAGGATGAAGATGAGCAGGAGCGGTTTGACCGGCTGCAGGGGGAAGTCCTGCCAGCCTGTCCAGATTCCACCTCATTCTACAATGCCAAAATGAAGACTGATCAGAAGGTAGCGTGAGTCGGTGCCGGGCCGCAAGCGGGTTTGTCAGCACCTGCTGGTAGTGCAAACCTGTGCCAGGATTTTCTGTTGGGGGTAAACGCCCCCTGTGCGCAGCATGGGGCATCGGCAATACCCTCTGAAACAGCCCCTGTTCAGTTATACAGCACAAGGAGCTGTTTGCAGCCCCGTTCACCGCTCCCTCTCCCACCCCGGGAGCTGGCGCTTGGTGGTCGTATGCTACACGATGAACTCTGAATTTCTTCCCATCACCTCAGCTAATGACTCTAAGGGCCAGAGCCTCAGCCAGTGTCAATGGCTGTGACAAGAGTGGCGCTACACTGATTTACCCCAGCTGAGGATCCGGCCACCGTGGCTTGGTCTGTAGTGCTCTGGCACTGCTATGGGGCAGTCTCATAATAAAGAGACACTCAGGACTTCCCCTCCCATGCTTGGCAGGGGCTGGGAGCGCCAGGCAGTAGGATGCTCTCAGCAAGTTACTGTGGACGTTGATTCTTGCTGTGGCTTTTAACAAAGCTTGGGAAGGAACTCAGGATGTAGCTGCTCTCTGGCTCAGTGGGGAAATTCTGTATATTCAGCTCTGTGCTGGGGAGCAACTAGGAAACCTGGTGAAAACATGATGCCTGGCGTAATCAGGTGGGGCATATCCTACAGTCAATCACAGAGCGTTCTCACCAGGGCAGCTAAGGCAGTGGGGACAGAGAACCTGGGCTCTGCAACCAGATCCACTTGCTTAATATTGTAGCAAACGCGCACAATACTAGGTGCTTACACAAGGCACAATTAGCCTGTGGAACTGATTGTCACAAGATATCACTGAGGCCAAGAGCTTAGCAAGATTCAAAAAAGGACTGTATCTATATGGGTAATTGTCATAGGGTGGCTGGTCACCCCGTGTCTGGAACAGGTACAGCTCCCTTGTGCCAGAGCATGTGCTCCCGGCTAGCCAAAAGCAGGAGGCAGGAGCGAGGGGGCTATAAAGGATCAGAGGGAGTTCAGTGAGGGCACAGCTAGAAAGGGAATTGCAGAGTGAAGCTGCAGGAAGAGAGGGTCTCATGCAGGGAGTTGGGGCCAGGCAAAATAACCTTTGGGAGAAGGCAAAGAAGACAAGCCCAGCCCTGCATCTGCTCAGGCAGCAGGAAGGGGCAGTACCTCGGGGAGGAGGGGCCGTGCCCAGCTTAAGGTGGGGGTGGAAGATTTGTTTTTGTGGTTGCGTTTTACAACTTTGTGTTAATAAAGAAACCAAACCCCAAGAAGGGCTGTGATTGGCTGAGAGGCTGTGTGGAGTTTGTTTAAGGAGCCCTGGAGAAGGGGAAACTGGGGCAGAGCACGGCAGAGGCACCCCTGGCCCCAAGGGCTACTTGGGTGGTGGTCACCATGTTACAGTAATGGCCACATCCAGGCTTACAGTAGTAAGGATTCTAAACCAAACACCCCCAAACCAACCTTCAGCTGATGGGGGTAAGGAGAAAACTGACCCTGGGGACAGGTTATCTTATAACTGCCCACTAGTGGGTTTTTTGCCTCTTCTTTGGAATCAGGTGGGACGGGCCTGTGTTGGAGATGGGTTACTGGACTAGGAGGGGCTCTGGCAGTTCCCATGTTCCCAATGAGGACAACTTTTCCAAATAAGCGTGACACGGGTGAAAGTAACGTTGTGCCGGCTCCGATAACCATCTCTGCATCTAAACTATAGGCCTGAAGACCTGGTGCCATTTTAATAACTAGATCTTGTTTTCTATTATCAGCACAAGTACTTTAGAGCCATGGCCGCCCTCCAGCAAATGCACAAGAAACCTGGACTCATCACAGCTACGGTGAAGAACAAACCCCCAGCGGTGCTCCATGTCATATAGCAGGTGCAGGACAGAGCCATTTGCGTTGTGTTCTATACAAGGAAACGAACCAAACTGACCTCAGAAAACGGGTCAGCATTGATTTCCACGAGACTTACCAAAAAATAAAGCTGGGCTCGTGACAAATGGCTTTGGCTGGCTAGAATGAAGGTTAGTGCTGGCTACAGTAGAGTCGTCAGTGCCCAGAGAGGAAGATAAAATACACGTTCGTTAATTGAACCAGGAGAACTTGTTTCCCTGACTCTGAAAAGTGCAACGCCTTGGCAGGGCAGGTGTGTGCATGTTACCGGTGAGCTGCAGAGGAAAGAAAACCGAGCTTGTGCCTCTTCGCGACAGGTGAAAAGACCTGAAGGGTGGTTCTCTTTCTCGTATGTTTTACTGTTAGAAATACCAGGAGTGTCCAGGCCAGGCCCCTGGTGGGGTGGCCTCCTTCGGAGGACCCAGAGAATTCACAGCTTCTGAAACATCAGAATCTTACCCGCCACTCCAGCCCCTTGATGCCAGATAAAGTGGCCAGAATGGCACATAGGGGCTCTCAGCATCTGTCTACACTGCACATTAAGCCCGGGTCTGTGGGACCTGGGCTTATGGACCTGGTGTTTCCAAGCCTGTGCTTGAGTAGCCACGCTGCATTGCAAGCCTGGATTTACGGTTACTGGACCGGGTCTCCCAGACGTGCTGATGCGTCCATACTGCGCTACGCAGGCCTTCTGACTCAGGTCTGCGGCTTGAGCTGTGTCCACGCTGCATAATGACAGGGCTGGGACCCAAGTCACAGCAGCACACGGGCTCTGCTAGCAGGGGCCTAGGAGCCGAGTGCCTGCTGACCCGAGTCAGACTGATTGCGGGGGCGGGGAAGTGGGGCTTGAGCTCAAACCTGAGTCAGAGCCCGGGCTTAGTGTACAGTGCAGACACCCTAAAAGCCCTCGATCCAGCCAATGGAGAATTCTTGTCCAAGAACGGAAGAAGGCAGCCACAGGTGGTCCTATGAGGACCCCCTTCCTCTTGAGGGCACACTATTAAGAGAATAGAAAGAGACAAAACCTAACAACCTAGTGATGCTGGGGCACCTTCAGCCAGTACTAGGCAGCTGGTCAGGTATCATGTTGGGCCAGGGTTTTAAACAACCATCTTTTCACCTTGTGCACAATTGCTTCTTGGTACAGCTGGTTCTAGAGATAGTTCTGGAGCCTACTTTCAGCTTAGTGCTAAATACATAACAGCCAGTCTGGGTCAGACCAAGGGTCCATCTAGCCCAGTATCCTGTCTTCCGACAGTGGCCAGTGCCCGGTGCCCCAGAGGGAATGAACAGGACTGGTCATCATCAAGGGATCCATCCCCTGTCGCCCATTCCCAGCTTCTGGCAAACAGAGGCTAGGGACACCATCCCTGCCCACCCTGGAGAATAGCCATTGATGGACCTCTCCTCCATGAACTTATCTAGTTCTTTTTTGAACCCTGTTATAGTCTAGGACTTCACAACATCAAATAACAGGGTCCTTGTAAAACCTGCAGGATGGCGCTCTGTCAGATGCCCCAATGCCCCAATGGGGTTTGCCCTTCCTGTCCCCAAACATTGCCTATGCAATGTGTCCAAGCCTTTAGCCTGGTTAAGGAACATCTGAGGTCCTGTCTACAGGCCAAATTGCAAGCACGTTGTAACTGCGTCTCCTGCCTGGCTGTACAAGTGCAGATGAGTCAGGTCTTTACTAGTGTGTAGTCTTCTCCCTGAATAAATCTGCTCGGGTTTTGTTCAGCCCTCTAATTACCTGCTCAATCCCTCTGCTTTGTAACCCTGTCTGTTCGTAGCTTCAGCTTCCTCTCTGGTTTCCCAGGGACCAGATTAGGGACCAAAACCTGTTCCCCTTCGTCATGCAGGGTGGCTCCCCCTCTATGGAAGGTGCTAGGATTTGGCTTTAGCTCGAAGCTAAGGAGAAGGACCCACACCCTAGATCTCTCAGAGCCTTGTGTCACTATCCCAAAGTGAGTGAGATCTTCCGAGGCCAGGTGTGTCCAGGTGGTATGTTTATAGGCTTTCTTGGTGGCCTTGCCACATGCCCTCTGTCCTCCAGAAGCAAAGGCATGATTCCTCTATGACTCCCCTTTGCTCCAGGGGCATACCAACTTGCTGCTAATCCAAACCAACAGTAAATAACTACCCCTGCAATGCTGGCTCAGCTGTGCTGGCTGGCCCTGTGCTGGGGGGAGCCCTTCCCCTCCCATCACATATTGGGTGGGGTTGGTTCACCCCCTTATACCTCTATGCAATGTCTGGATAGCCTGTGCGGGGGCACGAAGGGGTTCTTGCTCTCCATACCACCCCTGCATGGGCCCACGGACCAAGAGGCAGTCGAGCCCACAGTCTGTTTTGCACACACTCACACTCTACCGGCTGAGAGGCGATTCTATTTGTCTAGTGTTGTGTGTCACAGTATTGATTTACAGCAGCATCCCCCTCAACTCAGAACCACCCCTTTCCCAGAGACCTTGGCACGATCTTTCCTGGAGGTTCTCCGAGCTCTCAGGAGGAAGGCTGACAGCCAGCAGCCTGGAAGTGCCAAAGCAGACAGCGTTATTCTCCCAGCCGGCTGTAATCGTCTGCCACAGAGCAGAGCGTCTCGAAGGCCTGCTGGAAATCCTCCTCCTCGCAGCCATATCGCCAGTACCAGTGGAGGCAGGCGTTGGTCTTGTACATTGCCTCTGCTCTGGCCACCACCTGCTGCAGGAGTTCCGCTGAGCTGCTGTGGTTGGCGCAGACAGTCAGCGAGTGACTCTGACATCCAGGCTCCACGATGTTGAGAGAGGCTGTGGGACGGAAAGTCATCTCTTCACCCGGACGTATTAACCCTTCACAAGCTACGTGTTCCCGAGAGATCTTCTCCCACCCGGAAAGGATTAAAAGGGACATATGGCACCTCCCTCATTCCCGGAGCGGGAAAGCCCTCTGCATTCTAAACACCTAGCCTAGCTAAACTACAGTTCTGGTCTACCACTGTGCAGGTGAGAACTCTTCATAACGCTGGTCTTGCTGCAAAGTGCAGAGCGGAATTATACAAGAGCCTCATTTCCAATAATACGCACATGTGAAATCTTACAAGGCCTTATCCCGCGCCCCTGAAGTAAACAGCCACCACGTGACCGGGTACGAGCCACTCCTCTACCTCCCTCTCATTAAAGCGGGGATCATACTTCCCTCGTTGGAGTGGTGTGATGCTTCATTAATGTGTGTAAAGCAGGGGAGATCCTCACCGGCCCCTAGCACCATCTCAGAGTCGAGGACAGTCCAAGAGGTAACTCAGCATGAACACACCAGTGGTTTTAGCCTCTACTCACTGCTCCTCAGTCGCTATTGGACACGGGCCTCAAGAAGTGTATTGACCGGGGAATTGATTGTGCTGGGCCTGTTTCACATGCTTGGCTAACGTAACAAGGCAAAGGTGTGTGCAGCTTTCCGTTCTCTCCCTTAACCTGGAGTTACTGCTTTTTGTGTCGATATGAAAAATTACAAATAAAAGCCTAATGACCCTACTTCTATGTAAAAAGTGTGCATTTCCCTGCTGGCTCTTCCCAGCATCACACTGAGGGTTGGTCTGTGTTTGTACAGCCCCTAGCACAATGGGCTCCTAGTCCGTAACCAGAGGCTACGGTAACACGACTAATAATGAATACACGGATTCAGAGGTTTCTGCAGCTGTAGTCCCTGCTGCTGGGTCTGCCTTTGTCCATCGGTTTTTGGCAGGCAAACAGCTGAGTCAGAAGGAAGGAGCCTTCCTCCATAAGGGTCACTGCAGCTCCTACCTGTTTTTGCTTTCAGTTTTGCTGCCTTTTCTCCCTCCTTTCCCATTTTGCCCCAATCTCTTCCCACTGTCCCCTCTCTCCTTCATTTCTCCCTTCCAATCCCTCTCACAACTGCATCATTTGGGTGCGAGGGGCTTATGCAAGTTCTAAATGAGGAGGTTTGAGGGTGAGCCAATGAATTTGAGGTCACCTCCCTCCAAATGTGGGTGACTTGACAGTGCTCCTGGTGTCTCCACTCAGCAGGGTCCCTGGATTGGACTAGCGAGGGTGCTGCGGCCAGGCCTGGGCTGCCTTACAGTTATGGGACAAAAGCTCCCACAAAGCCAGCAGCACCAACTAGTTCTGTCAGCCTCTCCCGAGCACCTCACTATGGAATGAACCAAGGATCTGGAGTCCCCACGTTCTTGGGGAAGCTACAGAATGAACTAGAGAGCCCAGCTTCCCCCCAGCTCTGGCGTCAGTGCGAAGAGCTGGAGGGGAGGTGCTGGTGACACTGCTCTCTGGGTCAGTCATGATCAGTGCTTCAGCACAGTGCTGGGGGCACCAGGCAGCTAGAGATCCCTTCCTGCTGAGCCATAAAACAAAGGCCTGAGCCACTCATGGCTATTAACTCTTCAAGCCCCAAGGATGCGTGGATTGAGTGGCCGTGAACTACACTGAGAGACTCCCAAGGAATCTGAGGGCAAGTCTGCACTACAAAATGAAGTTGACTGAAGTTATGTTTCTGTACGACCACCTGCAGTAATGAAATCGCTTTTGCATGTCCACTCTACGCTCCTTGTGTCGGCCCGGGGCACATCCTCCCCAGGAGACTTGCTCCGATTTGACGGTCAGCGTGGGGCACTGCAGGACGGCTTCTGAAAAGCCGCAACGGGATGGTAAGCAACACCATATCTAGAGCAGTGGCGGGCAGGCACCACCCCCGCAGCTCCCATTGGCCGGGAATGGGGAACTGTGGCCAATGGGAGCTTTGGGGGCAGTGCCCGCAGAGAGGGGCAGCGTGCGGCACATGTGCCCCCAACCCCCCATGTTGGCCCCTTCCAGGAGTGGCATGGGGTCACGGCATACAGGGAGCCTGTCTTAGCCTTGCTGAGCTGCCCATCGAGGTAAGTGCTGCCCAGCGTGAGGCTGCACCCCAGCCCCCAGCCCTGAGCCCCCCCCTGGAGCCAGCACCCCAATTCCCCTCCTGAACCCCAACCCCCTGCCCCAGCCCAGTGAAAGTGAGTGAGGATGCGGGAGAGCAAGCGAGGGAGAGAGGAGGGGGTGGAGTGAGCGGGGCGGGGCTTTGGGGAAGGGGCGCGCTAGATCTTAAATTCAAAAAGTGAAATTGGACGTAAAAAGGTTGGAGACCACTGATCTAAAGTGACACTGTGTCAACCTAACTACAATGACCAAAGCGCTACACCTCTTGCAGAGGTGGAGTTAAGTCAGCGTAGTGGGCGAGTTACGGCGGCGGGAGTGACATTTGAGTGTAGACGCTTACAGAGTTAGGTTGATGTAAGCTGCCTTGTATCGACCTAACGCTGTAGTGTAGACGAAGCGATATTCCGCTTCTCCTTCCTGCCTCAGCTCGCTCCGACCCTATATTGCCCACCCCATGTCACTCGCTGCCCCCTCCCTCCCCACCAAATCAGAGCTCTCTCACATCTCTATCCCTCACCTCCACCCTTCCACCTGCAGGGACCCTTCCCCTCACTGCCAGCGTCCTCCCACTGCCCTTCGTCTGAGCCCCTGCTGAAACCTGCTTCCCTGGGCTGGCTTCTAGCCACTTGGACACTGGCCAATCCTCAAGGATCAAATAGCCCCTGGCTCCCTTAGAACGAGTAGGGATGTTAACTCCAGCTTGGCTCATTTACATTCTGCCTTCCAACAAAGCCCCCCCAGCCTTCCACCCAGCTAGGCTGGGCACAGTAGAGATTCTCAGGGTATGTCTCCACCGCAGTGGGCCAGCCGCAGGTGTCTAGTTGCTGTGCAGACAAACCCACAATGACCTCGAGCTGAATTCAGTCCTGGGGTACGTGGAGGCAGCTCCACTGAAGTCAATGCTGCTGCTTCCACCAAGCTTGAATTGGTTCCTCATGTACCAATAGAAAGGATGGTCTTGGGGTTAAGGCCTGGGAATCAGGAGACCTGGGCCCAGTTTCTGGCTCTGCCACAGACTTCCTGTCAGACCTTGGGCAAGTCCCTTAATCTCTCTGGGGCTCCCTTCCCTTTCTGTAAAATGGAGAAGAACGGTCCTTCGTTATGCATCTGTCAGAATAAATGAAAGTGAGTTTCTGAGGGGCTCAGATGCTATGGCGGTGGGTGAGATGCAAGTGCTTAGACAAGACCAGCAGAGAGTTCAGTGGACTTGGTGATGTCTATGCAGGTTTTCAGACGCTTCCCCAGCCTGTGACCTTTTCTCCAAAGCAAAGAAAACCTCTCTTGAGCACAAGGAATGTGACACACTCTGGTCTGACCTTTGCAGACTGGCTGCATTTGTCAGCCTGTCCCATATCCCCAGCAGCAATATGCATAGAAGAGGGCCCAGCGAGACTGACCTGTCCAGCAGCTGAGAGGGAAGGGATTCCAAGAAACACAGCGGTAGGCTTGCTTCAACTTCCTCAGCACCGAGTCACGGGACAGAAGAAAGGTGTCCTCTTGGTAGCTGTGGGCTACAGCGAGCACAGAGGTGCTATAATGCTGCAAACAAGGCAAGCTAAGGACAAAGGGCAAAGCAAATCCAGGAATGACCTTCAGAGCTTTCCCCCAGCCAGTGGGGAAGAATTCTCCTTTCCCGGCTTGAACGTTTCCCACCCTAGAGTTGCCAAGGCTGGGATTTGAATCTGCTGGACATTTCGATCACAAATCTAGTTGTATAGGGCAGGGAAGTCAATGGACTCATGGCCTACTGGCTAGAGCAGTGGACTAGGACTCAGGAGACCAGGGTTCTATTCCTGGCTCTGCTGGTGACATTGGGCAAGTCACTTTCCCATTTCTGTGCCTCAGTTTCCCCCGCTATATAATGGGGATGATGATACTGGCCTCCCTTGTTAAGGGCTTGAGATGGATGGATGAACAGTGCTGTATCAAAGCTAGGACGTATTCTTCTCAAATCTAGTTCAGGAACTCCGTGGGGGTCAGATTTCAACTCCTGTCTAAGTGGCTGTGCTTGGGGCCTAGATGTTACTGCAGTAAATATCCCAGACAGCCTGAATAGATCCAACCCCTGCATCATGCAGCACTCCATCACCCTTCCCTGACAGATGGACCTCTCTCTGGGACACTGTGTAAAAGCTGCAAGGCAGGTCGGTGAATGTACCCCATCTCCTCTCCTTGGGCCAGCAGAGGTTGGCAAGTGGCAGAGGAGGCGAGGGAGTAGCTCACACCACTGCAGTGACCCTGACACGTGGGCTTAGTGAGGAACAGTACTGCAAACTCCAAAGCATGGGCCAGGGCTTCCTGCTCACGCCCTGCTGATGGACAGGTGACAGCAGGGACCTGAGGCCTTGAAGGAGGTGGTGGCACGGAAGTTATAACAGAGGGAAGAATAGTGGGGGACCTTTAAGGTTTTATAAAGGCTTTAGAGGATCCCTCTCCAGTGGCACGGGGTGAAGGCTGTGTCCATATCACCACCTGTATGATGGGGACAATAACACTCCTTTCCATCTGGCTTGACCGGCTAGACTCTCAGCTTCTCAGGACCTAGGTGTCTGTACAGTGCCTGGCACAACAGGTCCCCAGCCTTGGCTGGAGCCCTCTAGCTTAGGGGTTCTCAAACTTCATTGCACCATGACCCCCTTTTGACAACAAAAATTGCTACATGACACCATGAGGGGGGACCAAAACCTGAGCCTCAGGCAGGGGGGCCAGGGTCAAAGCCAGAGTCCCACTGCTCTTGGCAGGGGGGCCAACATCGAATCCCAAGGAATTCAGTCCTAGGTGGGGGGGCTGTAACCTGAGCCCCCCACACACTCAGGGCTGAAGCCCTGGGCTTTGGCCCCAGGCAGTGGGGCTCGGGCTTCGTCCCTGGGGCCCAGCAAGGCTAATACCAGCACTTGGTAACCCCATTAAAATGGGGTCGCGATGCACTTTGGGGTCCCGACACAGTTTGAGAACCACTGCTTTAGCTGGTATCCATAATACAGACAATAGGCATGGGAGGGACAAGCTCACACCTCTATCTTCTCAGCAGATCAGATTTTTAAAGAGACCAGTCCCACAGGCAAACTTCTGGGTGCCCAGAGGTCCCATCCTGAACTGCATTTAAATCTAGACGTTTCCAAATGTATTTCAAGGCAGATGAACAGAGGTAGGTAGGGGACGTCCCTGTAGTTAGCTGGGAAGTTTTGGAATGTGTAATCTTGATGACCCTGTATCTCAGCTTGAAGGTTGCAAGGAATAAACTAGAAGACAACTGGTTTCGCTTTCTCTTTTCTCCCGGCCCCAGCCAAGGTGCATAGAACACTCCTACAGGGCTTTCCAAGGGCCCTTTGGCTCAAGTCAGAGGCAGGTAAAGGGGAACTTGTCTATCTGGTTGATGTTCTCTCCCCTTCCTCCACCCGAGTCCCCAGTTCAGGCACATTTGGAAGACGCAGCGCTTGTGGAGAAAGGATACGGGCCGTCCTGCGTGAGACGCACGCGGCAACGAATGCACAACGGACGATGCCAGGCTGTCCCAAAATACTGTCCCCCTGGGAAATGAGAAACAAACCAAATTCACCAGGAGCTACGGCGAAAACTAACATGTCTGTTTCACTAAAAACGAGGGGGCAGAGCCTGGGCTTAGTTTGACTAAGGTAAGTCCAAGGAAAAAAGCACAAACAGCTGCATCAGTGCAATGTTACGGTAACACCAAAGCATCAGGGAGTGCAGCAATGGGAACGCTCCCGCATTGGATGGGTCTCAGTCCCCTCTCGCACAATCAAGCAAGCCACCCAACAGGTACCACGGAGGCGGAAACGTTTCCAATGGCCGTGTGCTGGGTGCGCAGACACCAAGGGTGGAATGCACCTGTGTAATCACGCAAAGAAGAACTTTAGTTTTTGCATTTAATTTCCAAACAAAGGGGAGATAAAAGTGGCCCAAGCCCATTAGAAATTAAGTGGGACCCCACTCAGCTTTGACCTCACTAAAATGACATGGGGAAAACAAGCAGACCCCCCCATGTCATTGACAACGACAGGGTGAGGGAGGGTCAGGGTCAAATCATTGCCACTTTCATTCCCTGACTGGTGAAAGGCATTTTCTGCCAGGCTGTATTAGCAGGGCAGCGGTGCATCTGCAGTCTCGCCAGCCCCAAGTGAGTGGGGAGTCAGACTATGTCTACACTACAGCGTATGGCGGCAGAACTTACATAGCTCAGGGGTGTGAATACCCGCCCTCCCCCCCGGGCAACACAAGTTACAGCGACATAAGCGCTGGTGTGGACAGTACTCAAAAGCTCTCCCCTCGCCATAGCTACTGCCTCTCGCAGAGGTGGCTTCTGGTTGGAAGGAAGTTTGTACGGTGCAGATGGAGGGAAATGTGAAATAACCTGGGAGGACCTACTGAAAAAAATTAGTTCTCTTGTTTTCCCATCACAGCATCTACCTAGCCCTCCATCCATGAAGTATCCAAGCACCTTCCACATAAAACCAATTGCAAGGGCAAAGTCCCTACACACCAGCTCCTGTACCGCCGCCGAGGCTATGGAAAAGCACCGTCCCACAGTAACAGTCTCTGCGCTCGACCTCTTTCCGCAGACTCTCCATCGTCCTTTCTAGGAGGTTCTTCTCGCTGGCTGAGTGCAGGCCATGGTATCCTGTCAACATTAAACCATTTGGAGGCCAAGGTGAGCTCACCTCAGCCATCAGTGCTCAGACAGCTTCTGGGGTCACGCGACGTAAGGATTTTTTTTAATGATTCAACACCTCATTCATCTCTGCATTAAAGGCATATCGTCTATATCTGAATCCTTGTGCGTGTCACTGTGTCTAAACTAATCTCAGCAGAGCAACAGCTGCTTCCAGTGCAGGATGAGTGAAGGCCAGACAGTGCAAACACACCACTTCAGGCTACACCAGGAGTTTACACACTGGGGTGCACTGGCCCCAGGATCAGGGGAGCCTAAAACCACCCTGGCCTCCCACCCCTATTGCCATGCACCAAGCAACACTCAGTGCGAGTGGATGGATTTATTTCAACACGCTCAGGAGGCTGAGCTCCAGCTACCTCCTAGCGTGGTGAATCCAGATCCCGTGTGCACGCATCAAGAGCATCTGCTCTACCGTGGCCAGGCCGCTCCAGGGGCAGATCAGAAGACTGTCCCTCCCAAAACCCAGGTCTGCCAGTATCAGGATGCAGAGGAACTACTGGAACACGAGCAGGGAAGGGGCTAGCTTTGACTGCGTATCTGTAGGTGGAGGTGAGTGGGGCAAGGGGCCTGAAAGCCCAGTAAGGAGGCTTGCCATTCAAAAAAACCCAAAACACAGCTCTATAAATTATGGGCTAGAGAGGAGAAGCAACCTCCAAGGAGGGAGAGGAAGGGCTGCTTTGTCTGTGGGCTGAAAAGGGCCTTTTTATTACTGTTTGTGATGGATGTGGGCATGTTGAGATATTTTTGATGCCTGTGTGCGCCTCGGTTTCCCTCTGGGCTTTGCATTGCCATGCACTGAGTGTAAAAGGAAGGGATGAAGGGTTGACTGAGCAGCCTGGTTGGAAACCAGAGTCATAACAAACGGAACAAAATCGGCACAGGTGAATGGAGGATCCAAAGGGTGAATGGAGGATCCAACAGCCAGGACAATCACACTTCGCGACCACAGCCAAGAAGAAGCAGATTCTCCCCCCGCGCATCCCCACAAGAAGCAGAGCAAAGCCCCCCCCCCCCCATACACACACACACAAGCGGGAGAACAAAGGGGGGAAATAGTGTCAGGTGACCACGTAAAAAGCTGAGCTCACAGAGATACCGCACGCACAGCAGGAAATGGAGACAAAACAGAGAGAAAGAGACAGGGCCAAAATGGATTTTGCAGCAGCTTGCCTGGAAGAGCCCTGATGCTGCCTTAGCTTCTCTCGGCTGACCTAAGGACTTTCAGATTCTGTAGGCCAGGTGACTAACACACTGTTACCTGGTTCTGAAAAGGCTGCCTGATGTCCCTGCAAATACTCATTGGGAGCATGGAAGGGGAACAGGGCAAGCCTGCTGCTGGAGTCTGGCTTTGCTGGAGGGAGCCATGGAGACAGACATGGTTGGCTGGCACCTGAAGGCCCAGTTTTGGAGTCCTGGAAGTCACAGGCTGGGGCCTAGACTGGACCTTGTGGATCTGTGACCTTATTAAAGCCAAACAGTGCTACATGCTGGCGAATACAAACTAAGGAAAAAGACGTCCTAGTAACAGACATTGGGACATCACTGGAGCAGTGCTAATTGCTATCCACGGAATATCTTACTCGTCTTGTTTTGCTGATGGAGGATGTGGGCTGACTGTCATTTTATCAGAGAGCCAAAGGAGCATTTCCATTAGCTAGCAGTAGTATTAAGGTTTTTACAGCCTTATAATAGAATATCCGGGTTGGAAGGAACCTCAGGAGGTCATCTAGTCCAACCCCCTGCTCAAAGCAGGACCGATCCCCAACTAAATCATCATAACATGTAGGAACGCCAGTCATGGACCAAGACCCCATTGTGGTAGGCACCATACAAACCGAACAAGACGACAGTCCCTGACAAAAGGAGCTCACAACTGAAGTACAAGACAAGAGATTGACACAGACAGGTGGACATGGGAGTACAAGGAAGCAGCGAGACAAGACTGATAGGCTGTGGTCTTGCACACCAGCAGCCGAATCTGATCAGTTATAACGAGAGAGGAGCAGCTTTCCTTGCCATTGCTTCCAGCAGAGCACAATGGCGCATGTATGTCGCAGCCGCAGGCGTGAGGGAGGAGCTGCCTTAGGAAGCAGGTGGCTCAGAGCTGCACTGCAGATACGTATTTTTTTCAAACCTTGATGGACTTCTTCCACACCCAGAAACATTTCAGCGAGGGGGAACTGAAAGATGGACTCTTACCATAAGCCCAGTTGTTGCCTCTTCCTCGCTTCCCCACGATAAGATTGGTCTCCCTGAAAGAGCTGGGAGAGGAGTTAGGATCTAGTCTGTGCGGAGGACAATCACACTGAGCCTTTCACACACGACTCTTGAGCAGTTTTACCAACTTGACAAGGGGAAGTCTAGAAGATTCTCTTGGGAGGCAGGGGGAAGCAAACAGAGGCCTAGACTTCTCTCGGCCCCTTGCCCCAGGGATGTACGAGGGGTGTGTGTGTGTGTATGTATGTGTACGCAAGATGCAACCCAGCTCCTTGCAACCTCTGTGCTCCCACCAGGCACACATAATCCTATAGGGGGCAGGAAAGACCAGGGAGGAGTAAGCCCGTGCAGTCAGCGCACTGGGAGGTATTGCACCAGGGACTACTGATTTGATTTATTTAGTGTACCAGTTAATTATTGTATATGGCACCTAGTACCAGGGCAGCCGTGCGCTGGGACTTCAGCCTGGGTTTCAAACGAATGAGACAAGCCACTGTTTTCTTACCCTCTCCTGACTCGTTTCTGCAGCTTCCTCACCACTTTGGGTTCACTGTCCACACAGATAGCACTTAGCTTTCCATCGGGGGAGCAAAACGGATATCTGAAAAGGACACGAGCTGTGTGTATGGGGAGCCCTCTTCCCTGAAACCTGATCTGGACTCCACCTAGCAGGGTGCTCAGCACAGGAGTTCAAGAGCGTCCATTCCTGAAGGTGACTTGGTAAATACACTGCAAGTGGACTCCCAACAACTCTGATCCCCACAGCAAATCCTTTCTGAACTCAGGGAACAGTCCTGCCCTGCCCTGGGAAGATGGGCTGGATGACCTACTCTATCTTCTCCATTTCTCTTTTCTAGGTAGCTGTTACTTCTCAGTTACTCCTGAGGGCATTCTGTGCCAAACAATTAAAAATTCTGCACCAAAAAAATAAAAATTCTGCAAAGTTCTGCAAATTTTATTTGTCAAATAAATATTTAGGCTCCAGCATGGCATTGGGGAGCACCGGCCACTGGCTGCACAGAGGTGGGAGATCACGGTACAGCTCCCGCCCTGGGACATGGACTCAGTGGTGAGGCTGCACCCAACCATGACACAGCACAAGGACTGGGCCTGCCCCAGAAACACCCCAGGCCCCTACCCCTCCTTGCCAGTTGTACCAGGTGTGGGCAGACAGGCTCAGCAAGGCAGGATCCAAGTGTGGAGGGGCTTAGTGTGCTGGATCCAGGTTTGGGTTGAGAGGGTCCTGTGTGGGGCAATCTGGGTGCGGGCAGCTCAGTGGGGGATCCGGGTGTGGGGGTGATCTGGATGCACAGGGCCTTGGTGGGGGGTTCTGGGTGCAATGGAAATGGGACTCTGCAGCGGGTCCTGGTGAAGGTGGTTGGGGCTCAGTGGGAGGTGGTCTGGGTGTGAGGGGGATAGAGCTTGGCAGGGGGGTCTGGGTGTGTGGGAGCTCAGTGGGGGGTCCAGATGCTGGGGGAGGGAGGCTCAGTGGGGTGGGGATCCAGGTGCAGCTGGTTGGGGGTCAGTGGGGTGGGGATCCAGGTGAGGGTGCCTTGTCAGGGTGGTTGAAATGTAGGGGGAGTGGGGCTCATGGGGGGGGGGTTCTGAGTGCAGGGGGCTGAGGCTTGGTGGAAGAGTCTGGGTATGACAGGACTGGATGCATGGGAGTTGGGTGGATGGGGGTACAGCTCCCTGTACAGGGATACCTTCCGCTGCAACTGAGGAGTGATGGGTGTAGGAAACTGGGGCGGGGGAGGAGTTTGCAGAGCTTCCTGCAGCTTGGGGAGAAATCTGGGGGTGGGTCTGACCTGGCCCTGGATGCCGTGCAGGGGAAAAGGAAGTCCTATCCTCCCCAGCCCAGCTGGGACTAGCAGCTGAGCCTGGCGTGGGGTAGGAGCCACCAGCTGGGTCTTTCCCAGTCCCGCCCCCTGCCCCACCGTGATTTACCTCTCTGCCAGCTTCCCTGGGCACCCAAAACATAATGCTGGGGAGGTCTGCATGACCGCTCTTGTGGCTCCCCTTTGCTTCCCCATCAGAAAGTCATTTTTCTGTGGGGAAGCAAAGAATTCTGCGGGTGACATAAATTCTGCACATGCGCAGTGGCGCAGAATTCTCCCAGGAGTACTTAGAGCAGTTCCAGGGGTACTTCCATCAAAGGGTAGAAACAGTTACATTTGTTCATATTTATATTGGAATTTGGACTCTAAACCCAGAGTTTTACATACCCTTCCTTTGGCTCAAACATGCTGGCAGGGGGAATACCTGCCTTTGATCGGAGGCCAGCAAGGGAAGGTTTTGATCAACAGCATTAATCCCTCTGCCCCACCTTGCAGCATTCTGGTATTTAAAATGGTCTGTGGAAAGTGAACTAGAACAATGATCTTACTGTTATCAGAAATATAAAGCTAGGAGCACTCCGCAAGGGTGCATGCGGCCTTGTGATAGGACTGCCAGTTGCACAGAGAGTGCAGAACTCCTAAGATTACCCTCTGTTAAGAGCAGGGATGGATCAATTAACTCATTTGACTCCAAGTACTAGCAGGCGTAGGCTCATGAGTAGCTTAAAACTGGTTTCCTCCTTAGAACTGCAGAGTTACCATACCTGTCAGCCTCTGCATGCGGCACCTTCTCACTGGTTAGGATCTGCCACCACTCCTCGCCAATCTGATTGCCACATTGTCCAACATGTAACCACACAGCAGACATTGCCCTGAGAGCAGAAATACACATACAAAAATGTAGGTGGTAAATACCTTAAAGAGTCAATGTCAAGTCCTTAAACTCGTTTTCTGACCTGTCAAGAATGTATTATAATCTAATACAGCGGTTCCCAAAGTGGGTCGCAATGCTGTTTTAACAGGGTCACCAGGACTGGTTTAGACTTGCTGGGGCCTGGGCTGAAGCTGAAGCCTGAGCCCAACTGCCTGTGGCTGAAGCCAATGCCCTAGGGCTTCAGCTTTGGCCATGGGTCGTGGGACTCAGGTTGCAGGCCCCCCCACCATGGGGTGGTGAGACTGGGGCAGGCTCAGACTTTGGTCCCCCCTCCTGGGGTCCTGCAGTAATTTTTATTGTCAGAGGTGGGTCACAGTGCAATGAAGTTTGAGAACCCCTGATCTAACACATTGCTGCCAAGGCTAAACAATATACACAAATTACCAGTTCTGCAGACCCTACAATAGCCCCATGTTTTGTGCTTCTTCTGCAGGGGCAATGAGCTAGCAAACAGAGAATTGTGTGGGGCACTAATCGATGAGGCTGGGCCAAAAGAAAGAATAGGCCAGATCCTCAGGTGGTGCAAATGGATGTTGTTCCAATGAGGAACAGACACAATATATTTCATGCCTCATAAAGGCAAAAAGGACGGAGGTTCACAGGAGAGCCACTAACTTCAGCCAGGGATTGTGGGGGTTCAGCACTTCTGAAAGAAATCAGGCCCTAAAAGCAATGTGAGTTGTTGTTAACTAAACAGTCATCATCCAAACGGACTCTGTGCTCCCTTGGAAATACAGGGATGGGGCAGCAGAGGGGGAATTGACATTTGCAAAAGGGCAAATGCTACAATGAACAGGAAAAAATAATTATTTTCAAATTCTCTCTCAGGGTCAGAGCCACAGGTCCTCAGCGTGGGTCATTGCCTGTCTGTAGCTGTAGGGGACAGAATCAAAGCTGTCTGGATGGCTGATGAAAGACTAGCCCCCACCTTCCAGACACTCCCTTGGTTTTGTTCTGCCTCTGGTAGCTACTGGCAGGGTAGTGGAATCCAGCATTTACTGCGATAGGCAGAACATTAATTAGTAATGTGGGATAATATTTGGTCTAATTTGGACATATTGGTCACCCTAAAAAGGGGCGGGGGGCTTAAGAGGCTGTGTTTCTCCTGTCTGGAGTTATCACAGTGCACCCCACACCGCTGGATGGCGGAGAAAGGTCTAAAGAGGAGACCAAGGCTCTGTCCCTTCCACTCTGTTCCCCTGCCAGAAGGTGCAGGAGGAGAGGTTTGCACCTTATGCATTCCGGCCTTCTCATCTGCTGGGACTGGGAAGGATTTGCTTTGGCACCCTTCTCTGACCCAGGCATCAGGTCCACATGAGTTCCCCACCTTGGGGAGTCAGACAACCAGGCTGCGGCTGTCTCGAAGGATGATAGGAAAACGAAGAGAGCCATCCAACCACCAGAGGTGCTTGTGCCAGAGGACAGTGGCCTGGTGTGGGAAAACCATAAGCAAGAGTGGCCGAATCCACCACAGATGGAGCAAGGAGTGGCACAGAAGACCACTTGTGGCATGCGTCCCTGCATAGCGCAGATCTCATCATCTCCCCCCACCCCCTTGCTGGGCAGTTCGGTCTCGATCCCTTAGGAAGTTAGGAATTATGCATCTGTAAGCAGTGTTAGGATGAGCTCCACCCTGACATCTGGTGGTGAGGTGTGGCAAGTTGTGGAAAAGAACTTCAGGGGCTGATCTCATTTGCATAGGCACACCCACCCCGCCTAGAATGAGGCCATAGCTGCCCAAGTGGTCACTTTGGCTGCTGTGGGATCCCCAGTGTCTCTGTTATTGGGGCAGGAAGAATAAATTGTTATTACCCTGATTATGGGAACTGTGCTTGGAACTGTACTTGGCCTTTTGTTATGATGTAGGGACTCACCATCAACTAAGTGGCACTCGCTAGGCAAGGGTCATGGGTTGCAAAACTCTGTTAATTGAGAGAGGCTGGGGACAAGTATTAATACTTGGTGGCATGGGCCCCTTGGTGAGGGCCTTACATGCTAATTGCAGTTCCTCCTCTCTCCACTGTGGAATATCAGAGCTAATTTTGATTTCATTAGGAGTCTAGTTACAGGTGCTGAGCTCACTTTGGGCTAACAGTGTACCAGTACTGAGGCTCCCCTACTACAAGCTGAATTCACCAAAGAGCTGAACTGACTAAGAGCTGAAATCACTGAGCGTTGTGTTAAGCAGTGGGGGAGCCTGAAGACGTAGTGTGGAGCAGTTTGCAGGACGGCTGGAGTGCCTTGTGGACAGGCTGGTGGAGCAGTTCATGGGATGGCGGGAGCTACTTGTGGGCCACGGAGTGGAGCTAAGCGAAGGAATTTGTGGGGCAGCTGGCGGAGCGAAGGCCTATGGAGCTGTGGGGTGGTCAGCTTCAGATCATGTAAGGTGCCTCTTACCCCCGTCCCATCTCCACCCAGGTTGGGAGGTAAAGCTCCGCAGATAAACTTTCGAACTCTGGGGCTGCCCTGACCAGGGACAGAGACTTTTGGGTCACTGGACTTTTGGGACTTTGGGTGATTTGGGGTTGCTGGACTCAAGAACCAAAGGGAAAGGGGCATGCCCCAATTTGCCTGGGGTGGGTTTTTTTTGCTCATGGGTTGTGTTATGAATCCTGTTGGTGGTGTTTCCCCAACATAATGCCACATTGTTTCTCTCTGTTATTAAAAGGCTTTTTGCTACACTCAGACTATGTGCTTGCGAGAGGGGAAGTATTGCCTCTTAGAGGCGCCCAGCGGGGGTGGTATATATTTGTCCCAGGTCACTGGGTGGGGGCTCGAGCTGGTTTGCATTGTGTTATTGGAATGGATCCCCTAGATATTGAACCCAGCCCTTGTTGCTGCCAACTCTGACGGGCAGAAGGCAGCAAGGAAACAAAACAACCAAGCAGGATTCAAAGCAGTATGGGGCTGTTTAGCTGGGTTGCTTGAAACCCCTTCGGATAGGGAGGTCCCTGGCAGCAGCAGCTTGGAGCGTAGCATGTCTGGGCAGGCCTCTCTGGCAGAACACTTCATGAGCAATCAAAGGAATAGAAAGGTTGGCAGGAAAGGAGGGCGGGGCGGGGGAAAGGCCTAGGCTAACCAGACCCCACTTAAGCTGCAGTCAGCCATTCCACAGCTGCCAGGCTAACAGGACCCTGCTCACTGAGGGTCAACCAAGTTTCATGGAGTCAGCCTCAGAGGGCTCAAAGGGAGAGCAGCCCAGAGGTGGAGGAACAAGCAGGCGGCAAGGGGCCCCCTGGCCCACCACTTATTTCTGACTAAATTTATCTGCCAGCTTTAACCAGGTGTGAGTCAGCCCTTATAGAAGCCTGAGTGAGAAAAGGAATAGCCAGCCTTACTACAGGCCAAAGTATCCTTTTCACGGCTACTTCTCGAAGCACAAAAAGCGAGGCTACAACAAAAGCTGATGAAACAAGTCTAAGCCAGAAAGGGAAGAGATCTTCTTTCCTCAATGCAAATTCCAACACTAGAAGTAACCTCTGACTGCAGTCAGGAGAGGTCCATCAAGCACCTCCCAGGGGACGGGGGGGGGAAGGGGAGGATATTAAAATGCAAGGACCAGTGGCCTCTCTCAATGGTGGATAGATCAGTCCTGGATGTGGCTCGACAAAGGAATGGCAAACTTTTCACAGAGTCCGAATCATCGTTTTCTCCCTTCTCCACTATCCTCAAAAGATGCAGAATATGCAGAAGGCCACAGACAATCATTTGCAAATAGGTATAACAGAGAGAGAGAGTTCCTGAGGCAGAGGAGATGTTTTCCAGCCATTACTCAATCTTATTTCTGGTACCCAAGAGATTCGGGGAGGCTAGAGTGGTGTTGGACTTAACACCTGAACAAGTTCATAAGGAGGACCAGGTTCAAGATGGAGACCTTGAATTCGATACTGGCGGTGATTTGCCAGAGAGATTAGCGTTCATCAGTCAACCTGAGGGAGGCTTACCTTCATGTGCCAATTCACTAGCCACACAATGATAGTCAATGGGCCACGGTAATAAGAGGGTACAAAATACATAGGAATGAGAGTAGGTTGTGCTGGTAGGGGAGTGGCACTATATGTGAGAGAAAGCGGAGAGTCAAATATAATAAAAATCTTAAGTTAAACTGTACCATAGAATCTCTATGGATAGAAATTCCATGCTTGAATAATAAGAAGCAGTAGGAATATACTCCTGACCACCTGACCTATTCGACATTGGTGAGGCCTCATCTGGAGTACTGTGTCCAGTTTTGGGCCCCACACTTCAAGAAGGATGTGGATAAATTGGAGAGAGTCCAGCGAAGGGCAACAAAAATGATTAGGGGTCTGGAACACATGAGTTATGAGGAGAGGCTGAGGGAGCTGGGATTGTTTAGCCTACAGAAGAGAAGAATGAGGGGGGATTTGATAGCTGCTTTCAACTACCTGAAAGGGGGTTCCAAAGAGGATGGCTCTAGACTGTTCTCAATGGTAGCAGATGACAGAACGAGGAGTAATGGTCTCAAGTTGCAGTGGGGGAGGTTTAGATTGGATATTAGGAAAAACTTTTTCACTAAGAGGGTGGTGAAACACTGGAATGAGTTACCTAGGGAGGTGGTAGAATCTCCTTCCTTAGAGGTTTTTAAGGTCAGGCTTGACAAAGCCCTGGCTGGGATGATTTAACTGGGAATTGGTCCTGCTTTGAGCAGGGGGTTGGACTAGATGACCTTCTGGGGTCCCTTCCAACCCTGATATTCTATGATTCTATGATTCTATGACCAGGATGGTGATTGTGAAATGCTCAAAAATATTAGAGAGGCTACAAAAACACACACATGAAAACCCAATAATAATAATGGGGGATTTCAGCTATCCCCATATTGACTGGGTACATGTCACCTCATGACGGGATGCAGAGATAAAATTTCTAGACACCATAAATCACTGCTTCTTAGAGCAGCGAGCTAGTCCTGGAACCTGGAAGGGGAGAGGCAATTCTTGATTTAGTCCTACGTGACACACAGGATCTGGTCCAAGAGGTGACTAGAGCTGAGCCCCTCAGTAATAGCGACCATAATGTAATTAAATTTAACATCCTTGTAGGGAAGAAAATACCAAAAAAACCCACCACACTAGCATTTAACTTCAAAAAAGGAAACTACACAAACATTAGGCTAGTTAAACAGAAACTGAGGGTTACCAAAAGAAACTACAGCATTTGCTCAAGAAACTCCCTGAAAAAGCACAAGAAGAAATCTGCACAGACACACGCCTGGAACCCCAACCTGGGGTATTCTATCTGATACCCAAGATCCATAAACCTGGAAATGCTGGACGCCCAATCATCTCAGGCATCGGCACCCTGACAGCAGTATCATCTGGCTATGTAGACTCCTCCCTCCTCAGGCCCTATGCTACCAGCACTCCCAGCTATCTTCGAGACACCACTGACTTCCTGAGGAAACTACAATCCATCGGTGATCTTCCTGAAAACACCATCCTGGCCACTATGGATGTAGAAGCCCTCTACACCAACATTCCACACAAAGATGGACTACAAGCCATCAGGAACAGTATCCCCAATAATGTCATGGCAAACCTGGTGGCTGAACTTTGTGACTTTATCCTCACCCATAACTATTTCACATTTGGGGACAATGTATACCTTCAAATCAGCGGCACTGCTATGGGTACCCGCATGGCCCCATTTTTATGGCTGACTTAGAACAACGCTTCCTCAGCTCTCGTCCCCTAATGCCCCTACTCTACTTGCGCTACATTGATGACATCTTCATCATCTGGACCCATGGAAAAGAAGCCCTTGAGGAATTCCACCATGATTTCAACAATTTCCATCCCACCATCAACCTCAGCCTGGACCAGTCCACACAAGAGATCCACTTCCTGGACACTACGGTGCTAATAAGCGATGGTCACATAAACACCACCCTATACCGGAAACATATTGACCACTATACTCTATTCAAGCCTAAGTTAATTGTATCCAATTTGCAAATGAATTCCAATTCAACAGTCTCTCGCTGGAGTCTGGATTTGAAGTTTTTTTGTTGTAATATCGCAACTTTCATGTCTGTAATTGTGTGACCAGA
This sequence comes from Lepidochelys olivacea, assembly GCF_965140295.1. Lineage (NCBI taxonomy): Eukaryota > Metazoa > Chordata > Testudines > Cheloniidae > Lepidochelys > Lepidochelys olivacea. The sequence goes on along the minus strand of NC_140412.1, from coordinate 266,527,069 downwards.
GAGATTGAAGTGTTCTCCGACTGGTTTATGAATGCTATAATTCTTGACATCTGATTTGTGTCCATTTATTCTTTTACGTAGAGACTGTCCAGTTTGACCAATGTCCATGGCAGAGGGGCATTGCTGGCACATGATGGCATATATCGCATTGGTAGATGTGCAGGTGAACGAGCCTCTGATAGTGTGGCTGATGTGATTAGGCCCTATGATGGTGTCCCCTGAATAGATATGTGGGCACAGTTGGCAACGGACTTTGTTGCAAGGATAGTTCCTGGGTTAGTGGTTCTGTTGTGTGGTATGTGGTTGTTGGTGAGTATTTGCTTCAGGTTGGGGGGCTGTCTGTAGGCAAGGACTGGCCTGTCTCCCAAGATTTGTGAGAGTGTTGGGTCATCCTTCAGGATAGGTTGTAGATCCTTAATAATGCGTTGGAGGGGTTTTAGTTGGGGGCTGAAGGTGACGGCTAGTGGCGTTCTGTTATTTTCTTTGTTAGGCCTGTCCTGTAGTAGGTGACTTCTGGGAGCTCTTCTGGCTCTATCAATCTGTTTCTTCACTTCCGCAGGTGGGTACTGTAGTTGTAAGAATGCTTGATAGAAATCTTGTAGGTGTTTGTCTCTGTCTGAGGGGTTGGAGCAAATGCGGTTGTATCGCAGAGCTTGGCTGTGGACAATGGATCGTGTGGTGTGGTCAGGGTGAAGGCTGGAGGCATGTAGGTAGGAATAGCTAGTCTAGTTGGCAGCCGGTGTCAAGTGGAGTGCCCCAGGGGTCGGTCCTGGGGCCGGTTTTGTTCAATATCTTCATAAATGATCTGGAGGATGGTGTGGATTGCACTCTCAGCAAATTTGCGGATGATACTAAACTGGGAGGAGTGGTAGATACGCTGGAGGGCAGGGATAGGATACAGAGGGACCTAGACAAATTGGAGAATTGGGCCAAAAGAAATCTGATGAGCTTCAATAAGGATAAGTGCAGGGTCCTGCACTTAGGACGGAAGAACCCAATGCACAGCTACAGACTAGGGACCGAATGGCTAGGCAGCAGTTCTGCGGAAAAGGACCTAGGGGTGACAGTGGACGAGAAGCTGGATATGAGCCAGCAGTGTGCCCTTGTTGCCAAGAAGGCCAATGGCATTTTGGGATGTATAAGTAGGGGCATAGCGAGCAGATCGAGGGACGTAATCGTCCCCCTCTATTCGACATTGGTGAGGCTTCATCTGGAGTACTGTGTCCAGTTTTGGGCCCCACACTACAAGAAGGATGTGGATAAATTGGAGAGAGTCTAGCGAAGGGCAACAAAAATGATTAGGGGTCTGGAACACATGAGTTATGAGGAGAGGCTGAGGGAACTGGGATTGTTTAGTCTGCAGAAGAGAAGAATGAGGGGGGATTTGATAGCTGCTTTCTACTACCTGAGAGGTAGTTCCAGAGAGGATGGTTCTAGACTATTCTCAGTGGTGGAAAAGGACAGGACAAGGAGTAATGGTCTCAAGTTGCATTGGGGGAGGTTTAGGTTGGATATTAGGAAAAACTTTTTCACTAGGAGGGTGGTGAAACACTGGAATGCGTTGCCTAGGGAGGTGGTGCAATCTCCTTCCTTAGAAGTTTTTAAGGTCAGGCTTGACAAAGCCCTGGCTGGGATGATTTAATTGGGTATGGGTCCTGCTTTTGAGCAGGGGGTTGGACTAGATGACCTCCTGAGGTCCCTTCCAACCCTGATATTCTATGATTCTATGATAGCGGTCAGTATGTTTCTGGTATAGGGTGGTGTTTATGTGACCATCGTTTATTAGCACTGTAGTGTCCAGGAAGTGGACCTCTTGTGGGGACTGGACCAGGCTGAGGTTGATGGTGGGATGGAAATTGTTGAAATCATGGTGGAATTCCCCGCACTTCCGACGTTCTTGTTAAACCTTGGATTTGTGCTGGAAATGGCCCACCTTGATTATCATACACATTGTAAGGAGAGTGATCACTTTAGATAAGCTATTACCAACAGGAGAGTGGGGTTGGGGGAGAGAAAACCTTTTGTAGTGGTAAACACCCATTTTTTCATGGTTTGTGTGTATAAAAAGATCTTCTGTGCTTTCCACAGTATGCATCCAATGAAGTGAGCTGTAGCTCACGAAAGCTTATGCTCAGATAAATTGGTTAGTCTCTAAGGTGCCACAAGTACTCCTTTTCTTTTTGCGAATACAGACTAACAGGGCTGTTACTCTGAAACCTTCCCCAGGAAGTGGGGTGCAAGGGTTGGGAGGATTCTGGGGGGAAATACGTGTCCAAACTACGTTTCCCAGTAAACCCAGTTAAAGTTTGGTGGTGGGAGTGGAAATTCCAAGGGCAAAGGGTAAAATTAATTTGTACCTTGGGGAAGTTTTAACCTAAGCTGGTAAAAGTAAGCTTAGCAGGTTTTCATGCAGGTCCCCACATCTGTACCCTAGAGTTCAGAGTGGGAAAGGAACCTTGACATCCTCTATCAGAGATACAAGATAACTCAGGTACTTCCTTTGGGATATCCTCCAATTCAGATCCATCAGAATCCTTGTCCTATGCCAGTTTGGGGCACCCTACCATCACCTCAAATGAGGAAAGTGGGAAGATGGAGCTAAAACTCTCAGCAATGTCCGTCAGGCTTTCATAATTTGTGTCCATGGCATTAAGGAGAATGTTATTAGAGGTTGCATGAACCAAGATAGCTTGACCTTGGGTGGCAAGCTAACAATAGATGCTTTCTTACATGATATAGCTGGTGTGCTTGTCTTAAGAAAGGGAGGAAGATATGAAGGCCCTTCCTTCAGTCAAAGTTTTACTTATGAAATATGTTTAGGAATAAAAGACATTGGAAGGCATCTGATGAAGAAATAGCCAGGGTGAGATTTCCTCCCTTTTCAATAGGATGACAGCTGCTGAGAAAGCTCTATCTGGGCTTCCAGACACTGAAGACTTGTGAGTAACAGAAGCCTCACTGAGCATCTTGGATGACAGAGTCCTGTGAACATGAGACAAACCAACCTGCTAACAGCACATCAGGAAGGTTCCCAGCAAGATAACCAGACTCCACTTCCCCTAAGTTCTTCAGCCACATTTACTAACAGTCACATTTACTAACAGTTCATTGTTTGGTATTTACACAGAAGGAGCAGGTGTGGGATTCTATGACTCAATGAAGTAGAGTAAGACTGGAGAACTCAGAAGATACAGGGTATGACCTAGAGTTTGTTGCTTCTGCCTATGTCACCATCAGCCTAACCACTCCAGAATGGTGAGTGGAGTTGCAGAATTCCATGCTTGTCATGATTTGTTTTGCTGCCTTGAGGCTTCCACTTACTGACAACACCTTTTTAAAGAAAGCAAAGAATTTTTTTTTTTTTTTTTTGCAGCTGTGATATGAAACAGAGAACAGAACTGGAAACTGCCTTCCACTCACTAATTCCAAAAATGCTTCAGTTCTCAAGACTTACACAACTATGAGAAAAACCCACAAGCTCTTTCAGCTAGCCCAGTTCATGTAATACTTTCTCAAGAAGCTACACTGTACCTGAGGGCACTGGACATTTATGCCCTACAGAGAGTCTGAGTCTAAAAATAACCTCCAAAGAAGCTACAGGAGAAATAGGCTCAGGTGCACCATACTCCAATTGTATAGACCTGTCATTTGTATGAACAGAAGAAACACCTGATGCAGTGCAAGGAGCCACCTTTGCCATCCGCTCTGTTTTAACATACACGTAGCCCTTTAAAAGTCACTATGTGAGTGACAGCATCTCAGTACTTAGCAAGACTCACAAGTAAACCACCACTGATGTTTTCTCATCTCCCTCTTCTCAGTTGCATTCGGTCAATTACAGCTTTTCACTATTAAACTGAGACGGTAACACGATGATTCAATAATACATTTCCCCTTTGCAGCAATTGGGCTGCACTATGTGTTTCCTGCTACTCTAAACACTTTGAAAAGAGTCTATGGATGCAAGTCCCTTAATGGACAATTGTGCCCTAATGAGACTCTTCAAAGGACTTTGGATCAGGGCCTTGCATGCCAAAGGAAGCACTATTTTCCCAACCCCAGGCAGTAAGAGGTCAGCTTATGTTCTGAAATACAAGGTTTTATTATAGTCCTTACAGATTTTTATCCTAATGTAGCTGCAGATTTTCTTGTTATTCATATAGGCTCTGATTCAGCAAAAACTTTAAGTCTCATTGACTTTGATGGGACTACTCATGTGCTTAAAGTAAACCACATGCTTAACAGCTTTGCTGGTTCAAAACTAGCAAACGTCTAGATAAAAAATAGGAACAGATGGTCCATTTTCTATTACTGATCTTACCAGGGACTCTCAAATTCTCTCCCTTGTGTGGAGCGCATCTTAACGGGCATTGTCTTATGGACACTTCCCTCTTGTTTATGATCACATGAGCCACCTCCACTCCCATTTGTAATCGAATAACATGCCTTTGGCAACTATGGCAGTTGCTTCCATGGAAAAGGACTATTAAGAAGGTATTTAATGTATTTTTAACTGCCATTCCATGCAATTAAGTAGCTGGAAACAAGGATCAGAGATAGCACTACATGACCAAGTAGTGTTCAGTACACACCCACACTTCAGGCACTTATGTTTTATTCAATAACTGATCCAAGACTTCTCATTCCTATGACTCTACTTAGTTAATTTAATAGCCTCTGAGGATGCAATTTATCCAAGGCGCTTCAGCATTCCAAACAAATTAGACCTCCCAATTCTCCTTTGTCTGACTCTCTTGAAAAAGCCCTACTAGGATGGAGGCGTACATTTAATTACATTCAGTATAATATCTACAAACACTTTCTGCACATGTACCCACACAGGAAAGCTTTTGTTCAGCTATAAGATCTGGTATCCAGCTAGGTTTGTTTTTTTTAAACTTCGCTTTCCAACTGAATTGCACAAGGAGATGAAGTGACTGATTCAAGGCCATAATAACTAAAAGCAGTTGAATGGGTATTTATTTCACTTTATTACCCCCTTTGAAATCACCACCAGGTCACGGTGTCAGGCAGCTTTTGCATTACAACTTAAAGAAAAAACCCTCTTGTAAAGGGAAATTCACCAGATACCATCTAACAGCTGAGTCTAGTCTCAAGTTAGAGGTAAAATTGTTCGCCAATTGTGAGAGGTAATCCCAGTTGCTAGTTCTCTTAGATCTTCCAACCTCCCATCTTTGACCATGATGCGCTGTTCAGTAGTGATTGGGAAGCTGTGGTATTTGATTCCGTCACTGAACTCAAAAGGAAAGATGGAAAAAAACAAAGTCTAAGTAAGCCATCATCTGGGCCTTCTAGCGAGGGACTATGTTCAAGTGCTGAGTGAAGGACATTATTAGGGCCAAGTAGTTGTCCCTGTAAGGGGCAGAGTTTTCTGATGGGAATCAAAAAGAAGAAACCTGTGGTGATAATCTGCACCAGGACACCTTTTAAAGTGCCAGCCAAGCTATAGGAAAGGGTAGCAAGGTGGGTTTCCTCTCGCCTGTAGTGCGGGTAGGTCAAACCAACCAACCAACCAAATACTGTTCTTCCCTTGATGTGGGGTTTCATCTTGTTTTAGAAGGATTCCCCCAGTCAGCCCCTTCCCCTGTCTCCAGACTACAAGCAGAAAAAACAAAACAACCTCCACCACACAGTTCTCCCCTTTCCAGGGTACAAACAGAACTCACCCATCAGGCCCAGTTCACCACTGTGTAGTTTGCCCCCATGCAAAGGGAGTATAAAAACACCACCATTCTGATTTGGTAACATTTTACACACACTATGCACTGGGGTAAATACTGCACCAGGTGCCGGGCAGTGGGGAATCAGGACCAGAGAATTCTCATCGTTCGAGAGTGCCAGCTGGGCCAGCCAGGCTCCCCCATCAGGCTGAGGCCTGGTCTATACCTAAAACTTAGGTCAACTCAGCTATGAAAAAAGAAAAGGAGGACTTGTGGCACCTTAGAGACTAACCAATTTATTTGAGCATAAGCTTTCGTGAGCTACAGCTCACTTCATCGGATGCATACTGTGGAAAGTGTAGAAGATCTTTTTATATACACACAAAGCATGAAAAAATACCTCCTCCCACCCCACTCTCCTGCTGGTAATAGCTTATCTAAAGTGATCACTCTCCTTACAATGTGTATGATAATCAAGTTGGGCCATTTCCAGCACAAATCCAGGTTTTCTCAACCTCTGCCCCCCCCCCCCCCCCAACACACACACAAACTCACTCTCCTGCTGGTAATAGCCCATCCAAAGTGACCACTCTCTTTACAATGTGTATGATAATCAAGGTGGGCCATTTCCAGCACAAATCCAGGTTTCCTCAGACACACACCCCTCCAAAAAACACACACACAAACTCACTCTCCTGCTGGTAATAGCTTATCCAAAGTGACCACTCTCCCTACAATGTGCATGATAATCAAGGTGGGCCATTTCCAGCACAAATCCAGGTTTTCTCACCCCCCCGCCATACACACACAAACTCACTCTCCTGCTGGTAATAGCTCATCCAAAGTGACCACTCTCCCTACAATGTGCATGATAATCAAGGTGGGCCATTTCCAGCACAGATCCAGGTTTTCTCACCCCCCCGCCATACACACACAAACTCACTCTCCTGCTGGTAATAGCTCATCCAAAGTAACCACTCTCCCTACAATGTGCATGATAATCAAGGTGGGCCATTTCCAGCACAAATCCAGGTTTTCTCACCCTCCGCCCCCCCCCCCCACAAACTCACTCTCCTGCTGGTAATAGCCCATCCAAAGTGACCACTCTCTTTACAATGTGTATGATAATCAAGGTGGGCCATTTCCAGCACAAATCCAGGTTTTCTCAGACACACCCCCCTCCAAAACACACACACACAAACTCACTCTCCTGCTGGTAATAGCTTATCCAAAGTGATCACTCTCCCTACAATGTGCATGATAATCAAGGTGGGCCATTTCCAGCACAAATCCAGGTTTTCTCACCCTCCCCCCGCACACAAACTCACTCTCCTGCTGGCAATAGCTCATCCAAACTGACCACTCTCCTTACAATGTGTATGATAATCAAGGTGGGCCATTTCCAGCATAAATCCAAGTTTAACCAGAACGTCTGAGGAGGGGGGTAGGAAAAAACAAGGGGAAATAGGCTACCTTGCATAATGACTTAGCCACTCCCAGTCTCTATTCAAGCCTAAATTAATAGTATCCAATTTGCAAATGAATTCCAATTCAGCAGTTTCTCGCTGGAGTCTGGATTTGAAGTTTTTTTGTTGTAAGATAGCGACCTTCATGTCTGTAATTGTGTGACCAGAGAGATTGAAGTGTTCTCCGACTGGTTTATGAATGTTATAATTCTTGACATCTGATTTGTGTCCATTTATTCTTTTACGTAGAGCTGTCCAGTTTGACCAATGTCCATGGCAGAGGGGCATTGCTGGCACATGATGGCATATATCACATTGGTGGATGTGCAGGTGAACGAGCCTCTGATAGTGTGGCTGATGTTATTAGGCCCTGTGATGGTGTCCCCTGAATAGATATGTGGGCACAGTTGGCAACGGGCTTTGTTGCAAGGATAGGTTCCTGGGTTAGTGGTTCTGTTGTGTGGTATGTGGTTGCTGGTGAGTATTTGCTTCAGGTTGGGGGGCTGTCTGTAGGCAAGGACTGGCCTGTCTCCCAAGATTTGTGAGAGTTTGGATGAGCTATTGCCAGCAGGAGAGTGAGTTCGTGTGAGTTTGTGCATCCGATGAAGTGAGCTGTAGCTCACGAAAGCTTATGCTCAAATAAATTGGTTAGTCTCTAAGGTGCCACAAGTACTCCTTTTCTTTTTGCGAATACAGACGGCTGTTACTCTGAAACCTGTCAGCTATGAAAAATTCTCTCCCCTGAGTGATGTAGTTAAACTGACCTAAGCCCTGGTATTGATACCACTAAGTTGATGGAAGATTTCTTCTGTCAACCTAGCTACTGCCTCTGAAGAGGGTGGGTTTACTACAGCGACAGAAAAACCCCTCCTGTCACTGTAGCCAGTGTCTGCACCACAGCACGACAATGACATAGAGCCACTGTCACAGCTGTGCCCCAGGAACACTCGCAGGGTAGACGTACTCTGAGACTAGCATTTCCCCATCAGCCATACCTTTCCTATTCCTCCTTTTTTGTACCGGGCACTGGACACTGTAACATAAATGAGACCCACCTACATCAGTTCTCCAGCCAGTTGGCCCTTTCCAGAGCTGGCTCCTGATAGTGGAAGGACTTACATATGCACTTAACTGTATGCACTTTGAATACAGCCATTGAAATCAGTGTGATTACCTGCAATGCTTAAAGCACATGGGGAAGTCTTTCCAGGATTGGGGCCCTGGTAGGAAAACTAGGTGGTGAGGTTTGGTCCTACCTGGGCAGCGTTGCACCAAATGACTGAGGGCCTCCTGAGAGCCAGACGGCTAGCATACCTTGTCACTGAAAGTCAAACAGCAGGGCAAAGGGGAGTTTCGCCACTGACTTCAATGGGAGAAGGATCAGAACCAGAATTAGGGTAACCAAAACTAGAAAAAAATTCTGTCTTCAGTGGGAAGAGCATAATCAGTGAGCTGTCAACTACTGGGAACCTGGCGTATTTCATTAGTTCAGTATAGTGCTTTGAACATGTTAAAGCACAATATGAATGCTATTATTAATAATTATTAACCTATTAAGGCTTATGGTTGCATAGTTAATTACACAAGTCTGAAATGTAGTAATTAAGTAAATATGCTGGTTGCAACAGTATTATTAGAAAAACTGGGCCTAATTTGTCAGTGAAGTTATACCAGGGATGCCACTAGCAGATTCTCTTTTCAACACTTGTTAAGCAACTGGCATTCGATAAGTGAAAGGTGCAGAATGTTACATAGATGTGGCAAGATGAACCTACACTGAGGCTTAATTGAGGAGAAGATGTTTGCTTGAATATGATGTCATAATGTCTCCACCCTAAATTCTTCCAATCCTTCTGCTTCCGTGGTAAGCCCCTTGTGGAGGGACCCTGGGGCACAGTCAGTAGTGATATAAGTGGTAACGTAAGTTGGTCAGCAAATAGGTGCAAGGGATAGGCCTCTCATGGTCTATCTCCAACCTACTTATCTCCCATTTGTTATCAAGATATCAACTCCTGCCTCCCGTTGGCCCAGGATGCCCGCCTCCAACACCCACTTATTTCAAACAAGCACCTTTGTGCTTTCTTCAGTGCTGCCCCTCCCACTTGGGAGGAACTCTCCATCAACATTTGCAAAACTAACTCCTGATCCTCCTTCAAATCCTCCTCAAACTTCTCCTTTGCTGTGATGTCTACAAAACACCTGAATGGGTAGGCTGCTGGTGTGCTGAGATCATAGCCTATCATGCTGACCAATACTATCTCAATGCTTCCTTGTATTTCCCTGTCTGTCTGTCACCATCTGTTCTCTCTCGTCTTATATTTAGATTGTAAGATCTTTGGGGTAGGGCCAATCATATTGTTCTGTGTTTGTTCAGGTCTTGGTCTATGACTAGGCTCCTAGGCAGTATGGTAATACAAATAGCAATAGTAGTCTAGGACTAGCACAGGTTTGACGTTCAGTGGGTGTTGCAAATTAGTATAATTTATGCAGATGTGATAGTTTTAGGCCTAAACTCTGTTCTTGGTATAAGCAGTTCTCATTGAATAAATGGCAGATGTTACACCATGACTAAATTTGGATCTCAAAGGGTTAGAGACAGTCACGGTGGAACTCATCTGGGGCTTGCATTATCCTAAACTATTTTGTTAATTCTTTTCCTGCTCTAATCCCTTAGTACATTAATTATACTCATTTTGTACCCCCACTGAATGCCACGTTAGTACAAGTTACACTAGGCCATTTACACACCTGTCTTCTCACCAATTTACTTGCATTGCTTACTCCAAGCTGCCCACCAGAGCCAAACACCCTGCCATCGCTCCACAAACAACAGAGCTGTCAATTCTTCATGTTGTATCAGGACACGCAGGCACGTTGCTTCGTTGCCACCTGACTCAGCTCAGTGCTCTCGAGCTCCTGCAATATATCTCATATGAGCTTAACCATCCAGTTCTGCCCTCTGTCTTGCTCATTTCCTCATTCCATAGGAAATCAAGAGTGGCTAAAACAGTAATAACTTATAAGTTAAGCAAATGATTTCCTAGATATCCCCCTAACATAAGTTAATCACAATGTGAAGGAGTGCGCAAGCTCTTCAGAAATCATTAGGGAAAAAGAAAAAAAATCTTTAAAGACAAGAAACACCCCAGCCCAATATCTAAGCTGGAGCACATGCTCATTGGCCTTTGGAAGGTGTCAGAACGTACAAAAGTCACAAGATGTGGCCCAAGGAATCTGAAGACGCCATAGTGAATCGTGATCTTAGTCTTGCCTTGTGTATCTTTGAAACAGTCCTGAAGAGGGGGCGGCCTTTCAACCCTGTCCCAGGCAAAATGAGATAGGAGTTTCATTACTGACCTGGTTAGTCAGGACAGGTGACCATCTTATCTTAAAGAAGTAGGGTGACCAGGTGTCCGGTTTTCGACTGGAACACCCGGTCAAAAGGGACCCTGGCGGCTCTGGTCAGCACCACCGACCAGGCCGTTAAAAGTCCAGTCAGCGGTGCTTGTGTGCGTGACCAATTAGGTATAATTCGTAACACTGGGGAGCTAAGGCAGGCTAGTCCCTACCTGTCCAGGCTCCGCACCCCAGAAGCGGCCAGCAGGTCCAGCTCCTAGGTGGGGGGAGCCACAGGGCTCCGCACGCTGCCCCCACCCCGAGCACCGACTCCGCACTCCTATTGGCCAGGAACAGCAGCCTAGAATCCTAGAACATCAGGGTTGGAAGGGACCTCAGGAGGTCATCTAGTCCAACCCCCTGCTTAAAGCAGGACCAATCCCCGATTTTTGCCCCAGATCCCAAATGGCCCCCTCGAGGATTGAACTCACAACCCTGAGTTTAGCAGGCCAATGCTCAAACCACCGAGCTATCCTTCCCCACCAATGGAAGCTGGGGGGGGGGCGTACCTAGGGGCAAAAGCAGCGTGCAGAGCCACCTGCTGAACCTCCGCCTAGGAGCCAGACCTGCTGGCCGCTTCCAGGGCACAACGCAGAGTCAGGACAGGCAAGAAGCCTGCCTTAGCCCCCGCACTGCGCTGCTGAATGGGAGCCACCCGAGGTAAGCCCATGCCCCAACCTCCGGCCCCAGCCCTGATCTCCCTCCTGCATCCAAAGCCCTCATCCTTGGTCCCATCCCAGAGCCTGCACCCCCAGACAGTGCCCTAAACCCCCCCGCCAAAACCTGGAGCCCACTCCCACACCCTGAACCCCTCTTTTCTGGCCCCACCCTGGAGCCCGCACCCCCAGTTACAGCCCTCACCCCCTCCCACACTCCAATCCCCCGACCCAGCCCAGTGAAAGCAAGTGAGGGTGGGGGAGAGCAAGGAATGTAGTGGGGCAGGGCAGGGCAGGGCCTTGGGGAAGGGGCAGGGCTAGGTTGTTCAGTTTTGTGCGACTAGAAAGTTGGCAACCCTATGAAGAAGCCCCATTCAAAGTGAACCAGTAAGAGGTTTGTCTCCTCTCATAAGGAGGACAGATGGAAACAAGTGGACCAGTCAGGCTTCTGTTCTCCAGAAGCCCAAGGAAGAAGCACTATAACATGTGGTTCAGCTAAGACAAGTTGTTTCTTTTGGCCTTCATTTTGAAAAGTTCTGAGAGGGAGAATAGGCCCTGTGACTCAGGACTCTGGTATTTTTATTCTGTAACTCGGTACTAAATACAAAATGCAGGAAGGGACTTTTTCTTTTCACCTGGAAAAGCTGGTGTGTTGTCCCTATGCTGATCATGGGCCTTCCAAGAACAGCATAATTGAAACCTCAATTAACTGAACAAGGACACCTTTGTGCACAAACAGCTCTCTTAGGGTATGTCTACACTACGAAATTAGGTCGAATTTATAGAAGTTGGTTTTGTAGAAAGCGTTTTTATACAGTCAATTGTGTGTGTCCCCACACAAATGCTCTAAGTGCATGTAGTCGGTGGATTGTGTCCACAGTACCGAGGCAACCGTCGACTTCCGGAGCGTTGCACTGTGGGTGGCTATCCCACAGTTCCCGCAGTCTCCGCCGTCCATTTGAATTCTGGGTAGAAATCCCAGTGCCTGATGGGGCTAAAACGCTGTCGCGGGTGGTTCTGGGTACATATCGTCAGGCCCCCGTTCCCTCCCTCCCTCCGTGAAAGTCAGTGCAGATGATCATTTTGCACCTTTTTTCTTGAGTCACCTGTGCAGACGCCATACCACGGCAAGCATGGAGCCCACTCAGCTAACCGTCACCGTATGTCTCCTGGGTGCTGGCAGACGCGGTACTGCATTGCTACACAGCAGCAGTTTATTGCCTTTTGGCAGCAGACAGTGCAGTATGACTGGTAGCCATGGTCGACGTAGTCCTGGGTGCTCTTTTAACCGGGTACCTGGGCAAACATGGGAGTGACTCAGCCAGGTCATTTCCCTTGTTTTGTCTCAGGCGATTGAGTCCTACCGGCAGTGCACTGTCTTTTAATCTGCAGCTAGCAGAAGATGATGGCCAGTAGTCATACTGCACCATCTTCTGCCGAGCACCCAGGTGTTGACGATGGCTAGCAGTCGTACTGCACAGTCTGCTGCCAGCAAGGTGTATAAAGATAGATGAAGTGGCTCAAAACAAGAAATAGACCTGATTTCTTTTGTATTCATTTTCTCCTCCCTCCCTCCCTCCCTCTGTGAAATCAACGGCCTGCTAAACCCAGTTTTGAGTTCTATCCTTGAGGGGGCCATTCAGTTTCTCGCAAAGCCACCCCCTTTGTTGATTTTAATTCCCTGTAAGCCAACCCTGTAAGCCACATCATCAGTTGCCCCTCCCTCCGTCAGGGCAACGGCAGACAATTGTTCTGCACCTTTTTTCCGTGCAGACGCCATACCACGGCAAGCATGGAGCCCGCTCAGATCACTTTAGCGATTAGGAGCACATTACACACCACACGCATTATCCAGCAGTATATGCAGCACCAGAACCTGGCAAAGCGATACCGGGTGAGTAGGCGACGTCAGCGCGGTGACGAGAGCGATGAGGTCATGGACACAGACTTCTCTCAAAGCACGGGTCCTGGCAATGTGGGCATCATGGTGCTAATGGGGCAAGTTCATGCGGTGGAACGCCGATTTTGGGCTCGGGAAACAAGCACAGACTGGTGGGACCGCATAGCATTGCAGGTCTGGGACGATTCCCAGTGGCTGCAAAACTTTCACATGCGTAAGGGCACTTTCATGGAACTTTGTGACTTGCTTTCCCCTGCCCTGAGGTGCAAGAATACCAAGATGAGAGCAGCCCTCACAGTTGAGAAGCGAGTGGCAATAGCCCTGTGGAAGCTTGCAACACCAGACAGCTACCGGTCAGTTGGGAATCCATTTGGAGTGGGCAAATCTACTGTGGGGGCTGCTGTGATGCAAGTAGCCAACGCAACCAAAGATCTGCTGATATCAAGGGTAGTGACCCTGGGAAATGTGCAGGTCATAGTGGATGGCTTTGCTGCAATGGGATTCCCTAACTGTGGTGGGGCCATAGATGGAACCCATGTCCCTATCTTGGCACCGGAGCACCAAGCCGGCGAGTACACAAACCGCAAGGGGTACTTTTCAATAGTGCTGCCAGCACTGGTGGATCACAAGGGACATTTCACCAACATCAATGTGGGATGGCCAGGAAAGATACATGATGCTCGCATCTTCAGGAACTCTGGTCTGTTTCAAAAGCTGCAGGAAGGGACTTTATTCCCAGACCAGAAAATAACCACTGGGGATGTTGAAATGCCTATAGTTATCCTTGGGGACCCAGCCTACCCCTTAATGTCATGGCTCATGAAGCCATACACAGGCAGCCTGGACAGTATTCAGGAGCTGTTCAACTACAGGCTGAGCAAGTGCAGAATGGTGGTAGAATGTGCATTTGGACATTTAAAAGTGCGCTGGCGCAGTTTACTGACTCGGTTAGACCTCAGTGAAACCAATATTCCCACTGTTATTACTGCTTGCTGTGCGCTCCACAATATCTGTGAGAGTAAGGGGGAGACGTTTATGGCGGGGTGGGAGGTTGAGGCAAATCGCCTGGCTGCTGGTTACACACAGCCAGACACCAGGGCGGTTAGAAGAGTACAGGAGGGCGCGGTGCGCATCAGAGAAGCTTTGAAAACCAGTTTCATGACAGGCCAGGCTACGGTGTGAAAGTTCTGTTTGTTTCTCCTTGATGAAACCCCCCGCCCCCTTGGTTCACTCTACTTCCCTGTAAGCTAACCACCCTCCCCACCTCCCTTCGACCACCGCTTGCAGAGGCAATAAAGTCATTGTTGCTTCACATTCATGTATTCTTTATTCATTCATCACACAAATAGGGGGATAACTACCAAGGTAGCCCAGAAGGGGTGGTGGAGGTGAGAAGCACCAGGAGGGGTGGTGGAGGAGTAAAGGACAAGGCCACACAGCACTTTAAAAGTTTAAAAGTTATTGAATGCCAGCCTTCTGTTGCTTGGGCAATCCTCTGGGGTGGAGTGGCTGGGAGGCCGGAGGCCCCCTCACCACGTTCTTGGGCGTCTGGGTGAGGAGGCTATGGAACTTGGGGAGGAGGGCGGTTGGTTAAACAGGGGCTGTAGCGGTGGTCTGTGTTCCTGCTGCCTTTCCTGCAGCTCAACCATACACTGGAGCATATTGGTTTGATCCTCCAGCAGCCTCAGCATTGAATCCTGCCTCCTCTCATCATGCTGCCGCCACCTTTCAGTTTCAGCCCTCTCTTCAGCCTGGCACTTACTCTCTTCAGCCCGCCACCTCTCCTCCCGGTCATTTTGTGCTTTCCTGCACTCCAACATTGTCTGCCTCCACGCATTCGTCTGTGCTCTGTCAGTGTGGGAGGACAGCATGAGCTCAGAGAACATTTCATCACGAGTGCATTTTTTTTTTTGCCTTCTAATCTTCACTAGCCTCTGGGAAGGAGAAGATCCAGTGATCCTTGAAACACATGCAGCTGGTGGAGAAAAAAAAAGGGGGATAGTGGTATATAAAAAGACACATTTTATAGAACAATGGGTACATTCTTTCACGGTAAACCTTGCTGTTGACATTACATACACAGCACATGTGCTTTCGTTCCAAGGTCACATTTTGCCTCCCCCCAGCGCGTGGCTAACCCCTCCTCCTTCCCCGTGGCTAACAGTGGGGAACATTTCTGTTCAGCCACAGGCAAACAGCCCAGCAGGAATGGGCACCTCTGAATGTCCCCTTAAGAAAAGCACCCTATTTCAACCAGCTGACCATGAATGATATCACTCTCCTGAGGATAACACAGAGAGATAAAGAACGGATGTTGTTTGAACGCCAGCAAACATACACTGCAATGCTTTCATAGAATCATAGAATCATAGAATATCAGGGTTGGAAGGGACCCCAGAAGGTCATCTAGTCCAACCCCCTGCTCGAAGCAGGACCAATTCCCAGTTAAATCATCCCAGCCAGGGCTTTCTCAAGCCTGACCTTAAAAACCTCTAAGGAAGGAGATTCTACCACCTCCCTAGGTAACGCATTCCAGTGTTTCACCACCCTCTTAGTGAAAAAGTTTTTCCTAATATCCAATCTAAACCTCCCCCACTGCAACTTGAGACCATTACTCCTCGTTCTGTCATCTGCTACCATTGAGAACAGTCTAGAGCCATCCTCTTTGGAACCCCCTTTCAGGTAGTTGAAAGCAGCTATCAAATCCCCCCTCATTCTTCTCTTCTGCAGGCTAAACAATCCCAGCTCCCTCAGCCTCTCCTCATAACTCATGTGTTCCAGACCCCTAATCATTTTTGTTGCCCTTCGCTGGACTCTCTCCAATTTATCCACAGGCAAACAGGCTTTGTTCTACAGTGATTCCCGAGTACGTGCTACTGGCCTGGAGTGGTAAAGTGTCCTACCATGGTTGATGGAATAAGGCTGCCCTCCCCAGAAACCTTTTGCAAAGGCTTTGGGAGTATATCCAGGAGAGCCACGAATGCCAGCGCAAATTAATCATTAAACATGCTTGCTTTTAAACCATGTATAGTATTTTAAAAGGTACACTCACCAGAAGTCCCTTCTCCGCCCGGTGGGTCCGGGAGGCAGCCTTGGGTGGGTTTGGGGAGTACTGGCTCCAGGTCCAGGGTGAGAAACAGTTCCTGGCTGTCAGGAAAACTGGTTTCTCCACTTGCTTGCTGTGAGCTATCATCTTCCTTGTCCCCAAAACCTGCTTCCGTGTTGCCTCCATCTCCATTGAAGGAGTCAAACAAGACGGCTGGGGTAGTGGTTGCTGAACCCCCTAAAATGGCATGCAGCTCATTATAGAAGCGGCATGTTTGGGGCTCGGACCCGGAGTGGCTGTTCGCCTCTCTGGTTTTCTGGTAGGCTTACCTCAGCTCCTTCAGTTTCACGCGGCACTGCTTCGGGTCCCTGTTATGGCCTCTGTCCTTCATGCCCTGGGAGATTTTGACAAATGTTTTGGCATTTCGAAAACTGGAACGGAGTTTTGATAGCACGGATTCCTCTCCCCATATAGTGATCAGATCCTGTACCTCCCGTTCGGTCCATGCTGGATCTGTTTTGTGATTCTGGGACTCCATCATGGTCCCCTCTGCTGATGAGCTCTGCATGGTCACCTTCAGCTTGCCATGCTGGCCAAACAGGAAACTGAAATTCAGAAGTTCGCAGGCCTTTTCCTGTCTACCTGGCCAGTGCATCTGAGTTGAGAGTGTTGTCCAGAGCGGTCACAATGGAGCACTCTGGGATAGCTCCCGGAGGCTAATACCGTCTAATTGTGTCCACAGTACCCCAAATTTGACCCAGCAAGGCCGATTTCAGCGCTAATCCTCTTGTCGGGAGTGGAGTAAGGAAATCGATTTTAAGAACCCTTTAAGTCAGAAAAAAGGGCTTCGTTATGTGGACAGGTGCAGGTTTAAAATCGATTTAACACTAAATTCAACCACAACTCCTAGTGTAGACCAGGTCTCAGTGCACCAGAAGTCACAACTTGACCTTTTCGTCATAAATCAAAGTGTGGTGAAAGTCAAATTTTTTCTTGATAATGCCTTAGTATTCCCATTTATCATTTTCAGATAAAGGTAGTGGATTCAAGATATGGCTGGAGGAGGAGTCAATGCAAAGGGGACAAGATTGCAGCCTAAGCATAATGAAGAAGAGGAAGAGAGTGCCACTTGGCAAATTTCTATTTGACAGGAAAAATAATTGTTTTTGAGATTGTGTATAACACAGGCCTCCTGCAGGCGCTTACAGGGGATCTGCAGAGTGGGTGAAAAAGGTGGTGTTCCTCTTTTTGTTTCTTTATGATATATAAGAAAGACTGAAAGGACAGGATTAATTTTAAGTCTGCTTGCTTGTATATTGTTGCTTGCTGACATGAAGAAGAGCTCTGTGTAAGTTTGCTTCTCTTACCAACAGAACTTGGTCCATTAAGAGAGAGATTACCTCATCCACTTTCTATCTGCTTTCACATTACAAATGTAGCTCGACTGCACTGTTGAGTTTTTGTGCCTGTGTTTTGGTTTCCCCCCCCCCACCCCCGGAAGATTGAAGGACAATTGGACAAGCGGCACAATTCTGAGATTGCAAGAACCAAAAGAGTGAAAGCTGAGCAAATGAGAGTGAGAGGGGTTTTCAGTAAGATGGTTTAAAAAAGTTCTTTGTTTGTGGTAACACCAATGCATGAATTAATCACAGTATTTCAAAAATGCTGGGCTGGAAGGGACCTTGAGAGGTCAGCTAGTCCAGCCCCCAGCGCTGAGGCAGGACCAAGTAAACTTCGACCACCCCTGACAGGTCCAACCTGTTCTTAAAAACGTCTAAATGACGGTGATCCCACAACCTGCCTTGGAAGCCTGTTCCAGAGCTCTTTACAGTTAGAAAGTTTTTTCTAATGTCTAACCTAACTCTCCCTTGCTGCAGATTAAGCCGATTGTTTCTTGTTCTACCTTCAGCAGATATGGAGAACAATTGATGACAGTCCTCTTATAGCAGCCCTTAAGATACTTTGAAGCCTGTGATCAGGTCCCCTCCACAATCGTCTTTTCTCAAGACTAAATAGGCCCAGTTTTTTAATCTTCCCTTGGAGGTCAAGTTTTTTTAAACCTTTTACCATTTTTATTGCTCTCCTCTGGACTCTCTCCAGTTTGTCCAAATCTTTCCTGAAGTGTGGTACTCACAATTGGTCACAGTACTCCAGCTGAGGCCTCACCAGTGCCAAGCAGAGCAGGACAGTTACCTCCTATTAATACACCCCAGAACGATACTAGCCACTTATTCCCCATTTTGTAGATGTTCATTTGATTTTTCCTTTCTAAGTGCAGTACTTTACACTGGTCTTTACTGAATTTCAGCTTGTTGATTTCAGACTAATTTCTCTAATTTGTCAGGATCATTTTGAATTGTAATCCAGTCTCCAAAGTGCTTGCAATCCCTCTCAGTGTGGTGTCATCCACATATTTTATAAGATACTCTCCAGTCCATTATTCATATTGTTAATAAAAATATTGACTAGTAGTGAACCCAAGACAGACACCTGTGGGACCCAATTAGATACATCCCCCCAGTTTGACAGTGAACTGTTGATTACTTTTTGAGTACAGTCTTTCAACTAGCTGTGCACCCACCTTATAGTAATTTCATCTACATGACATTCTAATAAGCAAACGTGATGTGGAATGGTGTCAAAAACCTTACTAAAAATCAAGACTATCATGCCTACCATCCTATCCAGTAGACCAGTAACCCCATGAAAGAAGGAAATGAGGTTGGTTTGGCATGATTTGTTCTTTACAAACATGCTGACTATTCCTTATAACCCCATTATCCTTTAGATGCTTACAAATGGATTGTTTAACAATGTATCAGTATTTTTCCAGGTACTGAAGTTAGGCTGACTGGTCTAATGTTTCCCAGGTCCTCTTTGATCCCCTTTTTAAAGATAGGTACTAAGCTTGTCCTTCTCCAGTCTTCTGGGACCTCACCCATCCTTTGCTAGTTCTTGCAAATAATCACTGACGGTTCCAAGATTGCTTCAGCTAGTTCCTTAAGTATGCTAGGGTGAATTTTGTCAGGTCCTGCTGACTTGACTACACCTAATTTAGCTAAATATTCTTTAATCTGCTCTTTCCCTATTCTGGCTTGCGTTCTTTCTGCCTAATATCTGAGGGTATGTCTACACTACGAAATTAGGTCGAATTTATAGAAGTTGTTTTTTTAGAAATCGCTTTTATGTATTCGAGTGTGTGTGTCCCCACAGAAAATGCTCTAAGTGCATTAAGTGCATTAACTCGGCGGAGCGCTTCCACAGTACCGAGGCAAGCGTCGACTTCCGGAGCGTTGCACTGTGGATAGCTATCCCACAGTTCCCGCACTCTCCGCTGCCCATTGGAATTCTGGGTTGATATCCCAATGCCTGATGGGGCTAAAACATTGTCGTGGGTGGTTCTGGGTACATATCGTCAGGCCCCCGTTCCCTCCCTCCCCCCGTGAAAGCAAGGGCAGACAATCATTTCGCGCCTTTTTTCCTGAGTTACCTGTGCAGACGCCATACCACGGCAAGCATGGAGCCCGCTCAGGTAACCGTCACCCTATGTCTCCTGGGTGCTGGCAGACGCGGTACGGCTTTGCTGCACAGTAGCAGCAACCCATTGCCTTCTGGCAGCAGACGGTGCAATACGATTGGTAGTCGTCCTCGTCGTGTCCGAGGTGCTCCTGGCCACGTCGGCTGGGAGCGCCTGGGCAGACATGAGTGCAGGGACTAAATTTGGAGTGACTTGACCAGGTCATTCTCTTTAGTCCTGCAGTCCTATTGAACCGTCTTATGGTGAGCGGGCAGGCGATACGGACTGCTAGCAGTCGTACTGTACCATCTTCTGCCAGGCAGGCAAGAGATGAGGATTGCTAGCAGTCATATTGTACCATCTTATGCCAGGCAGGCAAGAGATGAAGATGGCTAGCAGTCGTACTGTACCATCTTCTGCCAAGCAGCCATGAGATGTGGATGGCATGCAGTCCTTCTGCACCGTCTGCTGCCAGCCAAAGATGTAAAAGATAGATGGAGTGGGTCAGAACAAGAAATAGACCAGATTTGTTTTGTACTCATTTTCCTCCTCCCCTGTCTAGATCACACTGCAGTCACTCACAGAGAAGGTGCAGCGAGGTAAATCTAGCCATGTATCAATCAGAGGCCAGGCTAACCTCCTTGTTCCAATAACAACGATAACTTAGGTGCACCATTTCTTATTGGAACCCTCCGTGCAGTCCTGCCTGAAATACTCCTTGATGTACAGGCACACCCTTTGTTGATTTTAGCTCCCTGAAGCCAACCCTGTAAGCCGTGTCGTCAGTCGCCCCTCCCTCCATCAGAGCAACGGCAGACAATCGTTCCGCGCCTTTTTTCTGTGCGGACGCCATACCAAGGCAAGCATGGAGGCCGCTGAGCTCATTTTGGCAATTAGGAGCACATCAACCACCACACGCATTATCCAGCAGTATATGCAGCACCAGAACATGGCAACGCGATACCGGGCGAGGAGGCGACGTCAGCGCGGTCCCGTGAGCGATCAGGACATGGACACAGATTTCTCTGAAAGCATGGGCCCTGACAATGCATGCATCATGGTGCTAATGGGGCAGGTTCATGCTGTGGAACGCCGATTCTGGGCTTGGGAAACAAGCACAGACTGGTGGGACCGCATAGTGTTGCACGTCTGGGACGATTCCCAGTGGCTGCGAAACTTTCGCATGCGTAAGGGCACTTTCATGGAACTTTGTGACTTGCTTTCCCCTGCCCTGAGGCGCATGAATACCAAGATGAGAGCAGCCCTCACAGTCGAGAAGCGAGTGGCGATAGCCCTGTGGAAGCTTGCAATGCCAGACAGCTACCGGTCAGTTGGGAATCAATTTGGAGTGGGCAAATCTACTGTGGGGGCTGCTGTGATGCAAGTAGCTCACGCAATCAAAGATCTGCTGATATCAAGGGTAGTGACCCTGGGAAATGTGCAGGTCATAGTGGATGGCTTTGCTGCAATGGGATTCCCTAACTGTGGTGGGGCTATAGACGGAACCCATATCCCTATCTTGGCACCGGAGCACCAAGCCGCCGAGTACATAAACCGCAAGGGGTACTTTTCGATAGTGCTGCAAGCTCTGGTGGATCACAAGGGACGTTTCACCAACATCAACGTGGGATGGCCGGGAAAGGTGCATGATGCTCACATCTTCAGGAACTCTGGTCTGTTTCAAAAGCTGCAGGAAGGGACTTTATTCCCAGACCAGAAAATAACTGTTGGGGATGTTGAAATGCCTATATGTATCCTTGGGGACCCAGCCTACCCCTTAATGCCATGGCTCATGAAGCCGTACACAGGCAGCCTGGACAGTATTCAGGAGCTGTTCAACTACAGGCTGAGCAAGTGCAGAATGGTGGTAGAATGTGCATTTGGACGTTTAAAGGCGCGCTGGCGCAGTTTACTGACTCGCTTAGACCTCAGCGAAACCAATATTCCCACTGTTATTACTGCTTGCTGTGTGCTCCACAATATCTGTGAGAGTAAGGGGGAGACGTTTATGGCGGGGTGGGAGGCTGAGGCAAATCGCCTAGCTGCTGGTTACGCGCAGCCAGACACCAGGGCGGTTAGAAGAGCACAGGAGGGTGCGGTACGCATCAGAGAAGCTTTGAAAACCAGTTTCATGACAGGCCAGGCTACGGTGTGAAAGTTCTGTTTGTTTCTCCTTGATGAAACCCCCCGCCCCTTGGTTCACTCTACTTCCCTGTAAGCTAACCACCCTCCCCTCCTCCCTTTAATCACCGCTTGCAGAGGCAATAAAGTCATTGCTGCTTCACAGTCATGCATTCGTTATTCATTCATCACACAAATAGGGAGATGACTACCAAGGTATCCCAGGAGGGGTGGTGAAGGAGGGAAGGAAAATGCCACACAGCACTTTAAGCACAGCACTTTAAAAGTTTACAACTTTAAAATTTATTGAATGACAGCCTTCTTTTTTTTGGGCAATCCTCTGTGGTGGAGTGGCTGGTTGGCCGGAGCCCCCCCACCGCATTCTTGGGCGTCTGGGTGTGGAGGCTATGGAACTTGGGGAGGAGGGCGGTTGGTTACAGAGGGGCAGCAGTGGCAGTCTGTGCTCCAGCTGCCTTTGCTGCAGCTCAACCATACACTGGAGCATTCTGGTTTGGTCCTGCAGCAGCCTCAGCATTGAATCCTGCCTCCTCTCATCACGCTGCCGCCACATTTGAGCTTCAGCCCTGTCTTCAGCCCGCCACTTACTCTCTTCAGCCCGCCACTTACTCTCTTCAGCCCGCCACTTACTCTCTTCAGCCCGCCACCACTCCTCCCGGTCATTTTGTGCTTTCCTGCACTCTGACATTATTTGCCTCCACGCATTCGTCTGTGCTCTGTCAGTGTGGGAGGACAGCATGAGCTCGGAGAACATTTCATCTCGAGTGCATTTTTTTTTCTTTCTAAGCTTCACTAGCCTCTGGGAAGGAGAAGATCCTGTGATCATTGAAACACATGCAGCTGGTGGAGAAAAAAAAAGGGACAGCGGTATTTAAAAAGACACATTTTATAAAACAGTCGCTACACTCTTTCAGGGTAAACCTTGCTGTTAACATTACATACATAGCAC
Organism: Lepidochelys olivacea; assembly: GCF_965140295.1. NCBI lineage: Eukaryota > Metazoa > Chordata > Testudines > Cheloniidae > Lepidochelys > Lepidochelys olivacea. The sequence goes on along the minus strand of NC_140412.1, from coordinate 266,504,319 downwards.
ATGTGCTTTCGTTACAAGGTCGCATTTTGCCTCCTCCCACCGCGTGACTACCCCCTCAACCTTCCCCCCTCCCTGTGACTAACAGCGGCGAACATTTCTGTTCAGCCACAGGCAAACAGCCCAGCAGGAACGGGCACCTCTGAGTGTCCCTGAAGAAAAGCACTATTTCAACCAGGTGACCATGAATTATATCTCACTCTCCTGAGGATAACACAGAGAGATAAAGAACGGATTTTGGTTGAATGCCAGCAAACATACACTGCAATGCTTTGTTCTACAGTGATTCCCGAGTACGTGTTACTGGCCTGGAGTGGTAAAGTGTCCTACCATGAAGGACGAAATAAGGCTGCCCTCCCCAGAAACCTTTTGCAAAGGCTTTAGGACTACATCTAGGAGAACCGCAAATGCCAGGGCAAAGTAATCCTTTCACATGCTTGCTTTTAAACCATGTATAGCATTTTAAAAGGTACACTCACCAGAGGTCCCTTCTCCGCCTGTTGGGTCCAGGAGGCAGCCTTGGGTGGGTTCGGGGGGTACTGGCTCCAGGTCTAGGGTGAGAAACAGTTCCTGGCTGTCGGGAAAACCGGTTTCTCCGCTTGCTTGCTGTGAGCCATCTACAACCTCCTCCTCCTCCTCATCTTCTTCGTCCCCAAAACCTGCTTCCATATTGCCTCCATCTCCATTGAAGGAGTCAAACAACACGGCTGGGGTAGTGGTGGCTGAACCCCCTAAAATGGCATGCAGCTCATCATAGAAGCGGCATGTTTGGGGCTCTGACCCAGAGCGGCTGTTCGCCTCTCTGGTTTTCTGGTAGGCTTGCCTCAGCTCCTTCAGTTTCACGCGGCACTGCTTCGGGTCCCTGTTATGGCCTCTGTCCTTCATGCCCTGGGAGATTTTAACAAATGTTTTGGCATTTCGAAAACTGGAACGGAGTTCTGATAGCACGGATTCCTCTCCCCAAACAGCGATCAGATCCCGTACCTCCCGTTCGGTCCATGCTGGAGCTCTTTTGCGATTCTGGGACTCCATCATGGTCACCTGTGCTGATGAGCTCTGCATGGTCACCTGCAGCTTGCCACGCTGGCCAAACAGGAAATGAGATTCAAAAGTTTGCGGTTCTTTTCCTGTCTATCTGACCAGTGCATCTGAGTTGAGAGTGCTGTCCAGAGCGGTCAGAATGGAGCACTCTGGGATAGCTCCCGGAGGCCAATACCATCGAATTGTGTCCACAGTACCCCAAATTCGAGCTGGGAACGTCGATTTAAGCGCTAATCCACTTGTCAGGGGTGGAGTAAGGAAATCGATTTTAAGAGCCCTTTAAGTCGAAATAAAGGGCTTCACTGTGTGGACGGGTGCAGGTTTAAATCGATTTAACGTTGCTAAATTCGACCTAAAGTCCTAGTGTAGACCAGGGCTGAGAGAAAAGATCCCTTTGTTGAAGATTCAATATCCTTTCTATTAAGAACTAAGAAAACCGCAGCGCCAGTTCTCTGGAGTTCCAAAGTGTCCTCCAGCGGACAGTTCTAAGGTACAATAAACCTAGCAGGAAACAAAAATTAACAAAACCCTTCCAAGTCCTCTGTATACATTAAAATAAGTGAAAAAAAGAGGGCACAAACCCATTTTATCATCCTCTATAGGTCACCTTTAGAATTTCCCTCAGGCTGTATGTTCCCACGGTTAACTCACGTAAAACAATGGATGTCTGTTTGCAGTCCTAGCAGAGGATTTTCAACTGCATTCAGTGTTGGCCCCAATCTGCTGCCATTGAAGTCAGTGGTAAAACTCCCACTGCCTTCACTAGGAGCAGAATTAGGTGAAGGCGGAGTGTATTTTTTAAAATGCCACCCTTCAAGCTTTGATGAAATAACCAATTTTAAGAAGTGCACACATTAAACTTGCTTCAGAGTAACAGCCGTGTTAGTCTGTATTCGCAAAAAGAAAAGGAGTACTTGTGGCACCTTAGAGACTAACCAATTTATTTGAGCATGAGCTTTCGTGAGCTACAGCTCACTTCATCGGATGCATACTGTGGAAAGTGTAGAAGATCTTTTTATACACACAAAGCATGAAAAAATACCTCCCCTCTCCCCACTCTCCTGCTGGTAATAGCTTATCTAAAGTGATCACTCTCCTTACAATGTGTATGATAATCAAGGTGGGCCATTTCCAGCACAAATCCAGGGTTTAACAAGAACGTCAGGGGCGGGGGTAGGAAAAAAAACAAGGGGAAATAGGTTACCTTGCATAATGACTGAGCCACTCCCAGTCTCTATTCAAGCCTAAGTTAATTGTATCCAGTTTGCAAATTAATTCCAATTCAGCAGTCTCTCGCTGGAGTCTGGATTTGAAGTTTTTTTGTTGTAATATCGCAACTTTCATGTCTGTAATCGCGTGACCAGAGAGACTGAAATGTTCTCCGACTGGTTTATGAATATTATAATTCTTGACATCTGATTTGTGTCCATTTATTCTTTTACGTAGAGCTGTCCAGTTTGACCAATGTCCATGGCAGAGGGGCATTGCTGGCACATGATGGCATATATCACATTGGTGGATGTGCAGGTGAACGAGCCTCTGATAGTGTGGCTGATGTTATTAGGCCCTGTGATGGTGTCCCCTGAATAGATATGTGGGCACAGTTGGCAACGGGCTTTGTTGCAAGGATAGGTTCCTGGGTTAGTGGTTCTGTTGTGTGGTATGTGGTTGCTGGTGAGTATTTGCTTCAGGTTGGGGAGCTGTCTGTAGGCAAGGACTGGCCTGTCTCCCAAGATTTGTGAGAGTGTTGGATCATCCTTCAGGATAGGTTGTAGATCCTTAATAATGCATTGGAGGGGTTTTAGTTGGGGGCTGAAAGTGACGGCTAGTGGCGTTCTGTTATTTTCTTTCTTAGGCCTGTCCTGTAGTAGGTGACTTCTGGGAACTCTTCTGGCTCTATCAATCTGTTTCTTCACTTCCTCAGGTGGGTATTGTAGTTGTAAGAATGCTTGATAGAGATCTTGTAGGTGTTTGTCTCTGTCTGAGGGGTTGGAGCAAATGCGGTTGTATCGTAGAGCTTGGCTGTAGACGATGGATCGTGTGGTGTGGTCAGGGTGAAAGCTGGAGGTATGTAGGTAGGAATAGCGGTCAGTAGGTTTCCAGTATAGGGTGGTGTTTATATGACCATCATTTATTAGCATTGTAGTGTCCAGGAAGTGGATGTCTTGTGTGGACTGGACCAGGCTGAGGTTGATGGTGGGATGGAAATTGTTGAAATCATGGTGGAATTCCTCAAAGGCTTCTTTTCCATGGGTCCAGATGATGAAGATGTCATCAATGTAGCACAAGTAGAGTAGGGGCGTTCGGGGACGAGAGCTGAGGAAGCATTGTTCTAAGTCAGCCATAAAAATATTGGCATACTGTGGGGCCATGCGGGTACCCATAGCAGTGCCGCTGATTTGAAGGTATACATTGTCCCCAAATGTAAAATAGTTATGGGTAAGGACAAAGTCACAAAGTTCAGCCACCAGGTTAGCCGTGACATTATTGGGGATAGTGTTCTTGACAGCTTGTAGTCCATCTTTGTGTGGAATGTTGGTGTAGAGGGCTCTTGTTTTTTCTTACCCCCCCCCCCCAAAAACGTTCATGTTAAACCCTGGATTTGTGCTGGAAATGGCCCACCTTGATCATCATACACATTGTAAGAAGAGTGGTCACTTTAGATAAGCTATTACCATCAGGAGAGTGGGTTTGTGTGTGTGTATGGGGGGGGGAGGGGAAGGGGGAGAGAAAACCTGGATTTGTGCTGGAAATGGCCCACCTTGATTATCATACACATTGTAAGAAGAGTGATCACTTTAGATAAGCTATTACCAGCAGGAGAGTGGCGTGGGGGGGAGGTATTTTTTCATGCTTTGTGTGTATAAAAAGATCTTCTACACTTTCCACAGTATGCATCCGATGAAGTGAGCTGTAGCTCACGAAAGCTTATGCTCAAATAAATTGGTTAGTCTCTAAGGTGCCACAGGTACTCCTTTTCATTAAACTTGCTGTTACTCTGATTCTCTCTCTAACCAATACCCAAGTACAACATTATCCTAACACTTCCTATCCCAACCAGGCCAAATCACCACCTTTGTTTCCTCCATCAATAGTTCATTATTCTTCAGTCTGAACCCCCCCTGCCAATTTACTCCTCATTCCCCTCCACTGCTGAGAAGGAAGCTATGTTCTTCCACCTCTGAGAGATGGGGCGGAGGGTGTGGGGAGAAGTAAGAGGATGTCGCTAGTCACGCTTCCACTCACCGATGGCACAAGTGTCCAGCACCCCCCCATTTTGTTGTTTGCTTCTTCTTGGACCAATTGGCACTTCCAGCAGTCATAGGACTTTCTGATCCAACATTTTTCAATCTTCATTTAAGGAGGGACATTGCCCTACATTTTTCTCACTGTTTAAAACACTCTAACCTCAGAAAAGACTTGGTTTTCCCCCCCTATTTCTAATCAATGAGAGGCTAATCTAAATTACAATTGAATATAAGGAAAGCCAAGAAACTGGATGTTCACATCATCTTTTGGCATATTAATTAGTCAAAACTGTTAGGCTTAATTTAGTGAACTGTGGCACAATCACATTAGAATAGTGTTATTTGCTCACTACAACCACTACAGTTAATAGCCTATAAATGAGCCTTTCCTTTATAATAATCCATTTCCAAAGGCTTATTATTTTGCTGTAAAAATTGAGTCCACACTGAATCGTTACACTTAAGATCTCAGCCTGGGAAAAGCTTCTTTACAAACTGTCCTACGTATCCCTTTGGGGCTTTGAGTTATTGCATGTAAAAAAAAAATTAATCTTATTTTGTGCTTACAACTCAGCTGTGGCCGCTAAGATTCTTACCAAATTTGGCAGGGCGTGTTAGTCTATAAAAGTGCCCCTGCGTTTAACAAGCAAAGAGTGACTTCAACATCAAACAGCCACTGAAAGCAAAAAAAACAATCCAAATATGTAGTGACTGTTAGTTATCCCTATCTGATGATGGTTCAATTTTTTATATGCTGTAACTTGGTGACTTCACTCCAGTTCCAGTTGGATTGGTATCCACAGGCACACAAAAAAGTGGGTACCCTGTTGGCAGAGGTCAGTTGAATTGCCTAGTACCAAATGGGTCATGGAACCCATACTATGATTTTACCCCTTGTGACGGAGTCCACTCACCACAGCAGCGCCTCCTGCTGGTCATCACAGGGATTAGCTCTGCTAGCCAGTACTCCCTCTGGTGGCGCCACTCCTGTCATCTTCTCCGCCTGCAGACTTCACTCAGTCCAAGTACCGTAGTGTCCTCTTCATGACTCAGCCCTCCAGCCATGTCACCATCTGCAGTTATCCCCTTCTGGGAGGAGGGGAATTAGTATCACAGTCCAAATCCTGACAGGTTTCAGTATCCTGCCACTTCCCCAGTGGCAAGCGGGGTGGGGGGGGGGACACCTGGGGCCCCCCACTACTCTGGGTCCCACCCAAGAACCCTGTGGATAGCAGCCTCCTGCTGCATCTCTTTAACCTCCGTCTCTGCTGCTTCAATTCCCTGGGCCACTTCCCCACGGCCCCAGCACCTTCTTCGCCCTCTTCCCTGGGCATTCAGCCAGCAAGTGCCAGCAGCCAGCAAGGAGCTCCCTCTTGTTCCCCTGGTCCCTGCCAGCAAGTGCTCTCTCTGAGGTGCTACCAGTTCTCAGCCCCTCAGGGACACAGTCGTCACTTCCTGAGCACCCAGCAGCCACTAACCCTGATCTTCCCTGCAGCTCCCTTTTATGTGAGCCCACTAAGCCCTGATTGGCTGCTTCCTGCACAGCCTCCCTAGGCTGCTTGGAGGATTCACCTTCACTGCTCCTTTCTGGGCCAGGGTGGCAGGCCCATGAGGCATCCATTAACTCTTTCTTCTCCAGTGTGGGTTGAACACCCCATCACACCCCCACTGATGCTCCCTCCAGAACATGGTTAAGGCACATTGCCAGTGTCTTTCAAATGCCACTCACTGTCATGTTGTGGTGGGTGAGGGCCCCCTTGAGTCCTCACTAGATCACAATTTGGGCTGCTCACAGAGTCCTTCCCTGCTTGTGGCATATAAGGGATTCTCCAAACAAAAAGGTTCTTTCCCCTCTCCGTCCCCTGGGAGAGGGAGAATCAGAATAAAAGAAAGGCAAAGGTGGTCAGTTTCTCAGGCAGTCTTTTAGTCACCCCTTTGGGGTTCAGCTTATCTGCAGATTCTAGTGGCCTTGGTCAGGGTTAGGGTTTGCCTCCAGCCCCTCTTTTTGCTCACCCCCATTTTATACTTGGTCTATGAAGCCTCAGGGGCAGCAGGTCTGCAACTGTCTTCCTCTTTGCTGATCTATCCCTGTCGCCAGCTGTCTCTGAGGCACAGCCTTCTTCCCCTAGCTGCCCCTTTTCTGGTGGCATGCTTTCCTTTTCATCTCTCCAGGCACAGCAACCTTTACAGGTGCGTCTGCTTAGTGCTGGCTGAGCCCATAAGAGCTCATTAGCCTCCTCTGAGAATGCCCCCTCACAATCCTACCCCTCAAGTTGGAAAGGCCATCTTAAGGCTGGTCATCTTCATCTCTGATTTCCTGCTGAAAGAAATCGGTACTAGTATGGTCTTTTCCCTCCCAGTGCTGCACTTTGAGACTATAGGGTTGTAGTACAAGGTACCATCGCATTATACGCAGGTTCGCGTCTTTTATGATATGGAGCCAACATAGGGGGGCTTGATCTGTGGTCAAGGAGAAGGGGCTGCTCAGAATCCACCGCCCACTAATTTGCCTCCTCTTCAACAACTGAGTAGGCCTTTTCCTTTAGGGAAGAGCTTCATGCTCAGGCATAGGATTGGGTATTCCTCCCCTCTGAAGTCCTGTGAGAGCATGGCACTGGGACAGACACCTGAGGCATCTGTGTGCAATATGAATTCATGGTGGGAAAACAATAAGGGCTGAAGAGCAAGGGCATCTGGCACAGTCGTGTTTGCTGCTCGTTAAAAGCTTCCTCACTGTTCCCACTGTATCGGATCTTCTCTGAGCTGTTGCCTTTTATGAGGTCTGTAAGGAGGGCTCCAAATGAGGCGAAGCCGGGGATAAACTTCCAGTAATACCCTGTCAGGCCAAGAAAATGCCTCACTTGTCTGGGGAACTGGGCATCCGTTAGGACCTGTACCGTGTCGATCCCTGGTTTCATAAGGCTTCCCGCGATGCAGCACCCCAAATAGGTTACTTCAGTCGTGGCTATTCAACATTTTGCGGGGTTGGCTGCAAGACCTGTGTCTCAAAGGGCTTTTAACACTGCCTTTAAGTGCTGTAGATGGTCTCCCCAAGTAGGACTGTAAACAACATCATCTAGGTTGGCAACAGCATACTGATGATGCGGACTGGGGATCCTATTCATAAGTTGGAAAGTTGCAGCAGCCCCATGGAGGCTGAAAGGCCTCGTGTCGAACTGGAAATAACTGAACGAGTTTGCGAAAGCAGTTTTCTTCTGTGAGGATGGGGACAGAGCGATCTGCCAATAACCTTTTGTCAGGTCAATAGTGCTCAGATACTTTGCTGGTCCCATAACTCCTCTACCCTTGGCATCGGGTAGGCACCAAACGTCAAAATGGAATTAACCTTCCTGAAATCTATGCAAAACCAAACTGTCCAGTTTGGGAATTAGAACTATAGGGATCTCCCATTCATTTACGGACTTCCTAATTATCCTCATCTCCAGCATTGTTCATATGTGTCCCACATCCTCCATGGGAACGGTAGAGGCTTCTCTCTGACTAGCTGGCCCGAGGTGATCTCTAGGTGGCATTGGAATGTGTTCCCCCACGGAGTGCGAGGAGGAAATACAGTTCCAAAGTCACTGGTCAATTGGAGGAGTTGCTTCTTCTGTGCAGGGGTACAGGCACTGGTGTCACTTCTTGGCCACTGGGTACTTGGGGCCCTAATTTGGGCTCTGTGAGGGAGGGAATTATCAGCAGGGCCTCTTTTGTCTTCCAAGGTTTAATAAGATTCACGTGATAAATTTTAGTTTTCTTCTTTCTACCTGGCAGTTTTGTCTCATAGTCCACTGGCCCTGCTTGTCTAACAGCTTCAAATGGACCCTGCCACTGGGCCATTAATTTTGACTCAGCTGAGGAAGCCATACAATGATCCAGTCATCAAGGTAGGTCTGTAGTTGTGCCCCTTAATTATAATTTTGTTCCTGAGTATGTTGGGCCTTTCTCAAATTCTCTCTTGCAAATACTCCTAGATTCCCAAGTCATTCCCTTACTTGTAAGACATATTGGGTTGCACTTAAGTTGCCTATTCCCTGTTCCTCTCAGCCCTCTCGTAACAAGGCCAAGAATTCCCTGTGGTTGGCAGCCATAGAGTACTTGAAGGGACAGAACCCTGTGGAGGCCTGCAGCACCTTCCTTAGGGAAATCAGGATTGGCAGGAGTAGCTGGTCCTAGTGCTTAGGGTATTTACTAACGAAGTGTCTCAACATTCTCTTCAGAGTCTCATTAAATTGCTCCACTAGGCCATCTGTCTGCAGGTGGTACATTGAGGTTTTCAGGGACACAACCTTCAGAAGGGAGCCTAATTTGCACATCAACAGGGAGGTGAAGTTAGTCCCTTGATCCAGTACTATTTTGTGGGGAAATCCCACACGTGAGAAGAGCTTCAGGAGCTCTGGGGCTATCACTGTAGGTTTCACAGCATGAAGAGGAACAGCCTCCACATACCTGGCTGCTTAGTTCACAATAACTAATATGTACCTGTGCCCTGATGCCGTTCTTTCCAGAGACCCTGACAGTGACAGTGTTCAGAGGTTCTTTCAAGGGGCATCTCAGTCAAGGGCAGAGGGACCACGGATGCCTTCAGAGTCCTGTCATTGTTGGCTAGCGAGCACTCCGGACATGAGGCACAGTATTCCCTCACCTCCTGATGCATGCAAGGCCAGCAGAACCGGATTAGTACCCGTGCCATTGTCATCTCTCTTCCCAGTGCACAGGATGTTGTGCACAAGCTGCAACACTGTCTAGTGATACTTGCGTGGCACCAGCAGTTCTGTCTTCACTATCACAATTTGCTGATCCCTTTCGATTTGATAAAGCTGCTTTTTTCTCAAGCACAAAGTGCGGATACTGCTTGACCCGCTGAGGCTCTGTTACTTCCCCATTTACCGAGGTCAGCTGGTCATATGCATGACTCAGCGTAGGATCATTTCTCTGTTCCTGCACTAAACTCCCACCCTACAAGAGAGCTTCCAGGTCCGGACTGATTGCCTCTTCTGTCCCTTGAAGGATAGATGATCATACTGCTCAGGATGTTCCCTCCTCAGGGTCTTCTGCTTCCCCGAGGTTTACCATGCTCTGGGGCGCCTGCTGCAATGAATGACCCGTATCCCTGTTCCCTGGACAGATCTGTTTGTCAATGTTTATTGAAAAAAACAAAGGACAATCATAGACCAGGAGTATGGGGTAGGCTGATCCTTCAGCTAGAGCTACTTCTTTCACCTTGGTAGGCATCCCCAGTGTTAGTCACAGACATTGGCTGTGGTATGTTTTCACATCGCCCTGTATACACTATAAGTGGACTGACTTTGTATGAGTGTTGTCCTCTCCTATTAGGGAGGCTTGAACCACCATCTGACTACAGCTGGAGTCCAAGAGTCCTTGAACTATCACTATCAACTTAGCAGGGAGTCCTTTTCCGTGTGCGGGTTTCTGTTGTCCAGCCCTGGGCATATCCACTTTCCAAAAAAGGGCATTTGTTTCATGTGTCCTGTCTGCCCACAGGAGTAGCCAATTATCCGGCTGGCGCTGCCTGTACTTTTCCTAGCTGGGGGTGAACTCAGTCGTGGAGCAGTGGCCAAACCCTGTTCTACAGATTCTATTTCAATTGTTTGAGGTGCTTGGCAGTCCCACTGGCGGTGGTGGGTGTGAGCCCAACTCCCTTGGACTTCCCATGGTCTAAGGGGCTCTCTGACCTTCTGGAAGGACACCCTCAGGGTTGGACTCCTCAGAGTGGGTGTTACTGGTTTGAGGTCACCCTCCCAGGTGTCACTCCAGTCCATCCTGTGAACTGCCAAGGCCCTGGGGGACTCTGTCTCTAGCAATCCCTCAGATTCCAGAAAGTCCTCCATCACCACACCACATCTAACAATGTCCCAGGGCAGTGCTGTAATAACCACTTTCTGCCTTTTACTGGTAATATCCTTATTGTTTGGTCACAATTGCCTTAGCTACTTGGGCCCCAGAAGGTCTTCTGGATGGAGCCACTTCCAAAGGTGTCGCCTCAAATGCTGCGCTACTATCCGGGGTCTGGCCTTTTTGGGGTAGATCTTGGATCAAAATATTGCCAATGGGTTTCCCTCAGGAGTGTCCAAATAGTCCAAAATGGCAAACCTTACTTGTTTATAGCCCTTAGCCTCCTCTAAGTCCAGGCTACAGTAGGTCTGCCTGTGCCAGACCAGTCAAGTGCGAAACTAAAAAGCCCACTGCTGAGAGGGCCACAGAGATGCTAGTGCCACTCTCTCAAATGTAACTAAAAAGGCCAGGATCATCGTCTGGTCCCATCTTGGTTAGCTTCACAGGTACAGGTGGGGGACCCACCTCAGCAGAAGTGTGACCCACTGGTACTCTGTGGGGGGGTATAGGGCCAACACTATCTGTTGTATCATTTCCTTGTATAACTCCTGCTGCTGAGTCTTCAGTTCCCTCAGCAGCTGTTGCTGTTGCGTAGTTGGAACTTGCTGTCGGGTAGCCCACTGCTGCAGCAATTGCTGCCGGAACTGTCACTGCTGAGCCCCACGCTGCTGTCGCATGTCCGCTAGCCATCTACACCACTGCTCAGGTTCCATCTTGCTCAGAACTGCTAAGCTCAGTAAATACCCTTATATCAGGTGTAGTTATGCCCACATTCTTCACCACTTGAGGTGGGTGAGGGACCCTTTGGGCTGCTCACAGAGTCCTTCCCTGCTTGTGGCATACAAGGGATTTTCCAAACAAAAAGGTTCTTTCCCCTCTCCGTCCCTGGGAGACTGAGAATCAGAATAAAAGAAAGGCAAAGGTGGTCAGTTTCTCAGGCAATCTTTTGGTCACCCCTTTGGAGTTCAGCTTATCTGCAGGCTCTAGTGTCCTTGACTAGGGTTAGGGTCTGCCTCCAGCCCCTCTTTCTGGTTACCCCCCACTTTATACCTGGTCCATGAAGTCTCAGGGGAAGAAGAGTCTGCAAATGTCTTCCTCTTTGCTGCTCTATCCTTGTAGGCCACTTTCTCCAAGGCCTCTGCCCTAGTCACATCCCCTTCCTGTGGCAGGCTTTCCCTTTTTAAGCTTCCGGGCACAGCAAGTCTTACAGGTGTGTCTGGATAGTGCTGGCTGAGCCCATAGAGTGTGGGTGCGCACCCTCACACATGTCCTGTGGAGTACCTGTTCTGAAGAAAGCTTCAGTTCAAGGCTGTCTCTCTGGCTGCTTTTGTCAGGCAGCTGTGTTTCTTAAAAGGGTATATATGAACATGAGTACGGTGACTAAATGCACTTCAAAAATACAGTTAAAACTCACATATGTATATAAAGCAAAGCAGCAACTGCCAGTCTCAGGGCCCTGGGACCTTCCATTCTAAGCGTGTCACAAGTTTCAAATAGTCTGGTTCTGACTGATATGACGTATATGATTTGTGTGTCTGCTTTAATTTGCCATTTCCCCCCACAGGGCAACTACCACAGCACCATTAGTATGTCACATAACACCATACTCAAACCTGATGGTTGTGAAGAACCACTGGCTATTGACAGTCGAAAGAGTGGTGGGACTGTGGGACAAAGTACAGACAGAAAGCCTGCAAATGTCAGGGACAGTGCGGTCTTGAGAAGGAATAAAATGAATAAAGACACTGGGCCAAAAGGGCATAGAGCAGAGAGATACAGAAATACAGGCACCTCTGGGCCACACACTATTATTTGGTCAACACCAAGAACGTGCTTGGTGCTGCACAGCACATAGAAAGAAAGAGTGCCTGCCCCAAGGAACATACAGTCCAAGGCCTCAATCCTGCTAACGCTTACGCCTGTGCTTAACTTTAAGCATGTGAAGAGCCAAGTGATGTCTCATATGCTTAAAGTTATTATAACCACCTCTCGTGATGTTCTAGGTCTCAGAACATTTGGTGTTTTTCTTAAAGTGCCAGTTCCTGTGAATAAAGAAAATCTGAGCTTTTTATTTTTTTTTTTGGCTAAGAATTTTTTAGGCCTCTTGATTGTGGAGAAAAGCTTGAAAAAGTGAAACCTAAAGGCTCGAAAACCAGAAGGCAATTCAAAAGAACCTCAGACTTTTTTTTTTTTTTAAATAATCTCATGATTTTTGAACACTTGGTGTTGGCAGCACTGAATTAAGCAAGTGCATAAGTGTTTGCAGGGCTTAAAAGAAGACGAGGTACGCTAGGAAATTCGGAGGTAAACGTGATTTTTTTTTTAAACTAAATCTACATCTTGTGCTTAAATACTAATCCCAATATTATGTTTATTCACCACACAAAATCTTGCTGCACCATTTTTCTATATGCACAGGAGACTGCCAGGAGAACCATGAGAACAAAGTATTATCATCTTAAGAAAACATTTTAAAATTCTGTATTCATTTTTTTATTGACAGAGTTTTTATACAAAGAGAGAAAATGAGACCAGGCTCTGGAAACAGAGAGAGAAAGCAAGTGGGGGCAATGAAGGCAGCTGGAGAGACACAGAACTGCTGCAGCAGTCAGAAAACATGTCCAGAGTCTGAGGTCAATCAACAAGGTGTAAATCCACAATAACTCCAATGGAGATACACAGACAGTGGTAACAGATCAGAATATGGACTTAGAAGAAAAGGCACAATGAGCATTTTAAACCATAAAAAAGGAACATAAAATATTCATTAGACAGTTTCTGGTAAAAATATTTTACCTCGGATTTAGGAAGCTATTCTGTATGGAGTCCAATATTAAACCATAAGTACAATCAATTGGACACGACAGTAACAAATGCTATCTCCTGCACGTCACCAACTCTCCTTATTTTATTGCAATTGATAAACATGATACTTGGCACTAACCTTAAAGCCCTTGCTTCCTGAGTCATGTGAATATCCAAGACCCTTAGCTGTCATGGTTGCAGAAAAGAGCTTGACAACGTGACTAAAGTGTAACCTAAGGACTAAAAAAACAGAAGGTAAAGATAGAGAATCCAATTTTTTTTTTAAATCTCATGATTTTTAAGCCAATCTAATAATTGGGGTTTGACCCATGATTTTTAAATGTCTGCGGTTGGCAATACTGCTCCTATTATGCAAGCACATAGGGTTCTGAAGCTCAATAAAAATCTGTCTAATCATACCAGTGACTACAGAGTACAATTAGGACAACAGCCCTGCGCTAGCCCTACCTCAGCAGTTTGTCTGGGGAGATGTTGCCTGTAGTGAATATTGTTTAATTCATTTTGGACAAGGTACCTAATGGCCTTCAGGCACAGAGCACTAGGGTAACTGTGTGAGCTGATTTCTGCTGCCCATGCAAAGCCCCTCTGAAGTCCATGGGACTCCACATGGATGCAGGATTCTGCAAAGACAGAGCTCATTGGAGGATCGATGCCTAAAATATTAAAAAGTTGAGTTATCAAAGTAACAGATAATGAAGTTCTAATTACAGCCCAGGAAAAGTGACAACAATAAATTCCGTTATGTACTGGCTTAATGGTTTGCAGGAGTAGAGTCTACATGTGTACAGGATCAAGCTCCTAACGATTACCGCTGGTTGAATAGCTGTGAAAATATTGTCCGATGTTGACAAATGTTATTTCTCAAGTCAGTTATTCATATTAAATCAGCTATAAAGATGACCAAATACTTAAAAAAGTGATTTGTCAAATAACAACAAATACCAGCATCAAGTCATATATTCCAGCAGCTGACTAAGATTTCAATTCTGCAAACTTAACTTTAAGCACACAAGTAACACCTAATAGGGGGCCTAGTGGTGATGTTACACAGACCAGAGAAAAACATCATTTAACTAGTAGATCCCAGGCTGGGTTCTTCACACTAACCGAAGAAACAACTTTTCATTCATAAATTGAATACATTTCACCTAGAAATTGTTGACATAACTATAGAAGCCCATAATTCCTTTTTTCAACAGTCACTTTTCAGAATGAGTTGACTAACTTATAAGGGAAAGCTTTATTAGTGACACCACACAAGTGAAAGACAGTACTTATATCACTGTGGGAAATAATGATGCAGAGAATCTTTTCCCATGGGTAAGCCTATTTCAAAGAAGCAACACCTAAATGCTTTACTATTCAGCCTAAATAACCTGCTGGGTTACCTCTGACTTCCTTTTTATCACCCCACAGCTATTGGCAGTAGACCCTGGGCATAACACAGGTGGTGACTTACCACGGCTTCTTGTTAGCCCCAATAAAAGGGGAGAGCAGCCAGCCTCCCTCCCCCTAGGGAAATCAAAGACCCAGCTGTGTACTAGCACAGCAATAGGGCATATACTGAGGGAACGTTACATCAGGTAAGAGGATTAATAAATTCTACTGTATGGGCTTATTTTAGAAAAATAATTTATTAAAAGTTGGGGTTACTTTCATGTCCCCATAACCAACCACCAATGGGCGATTTAAAAACTCATCCTCCTAAGCCTGATTGAAGAGTCCCTTAATTTAAGAGATCCTCGAAGTTAAAATACAGTTGAAATAAAACATTTGAATTGGATGGGCCCAAATACAGTGTAGTCTACTGGGAACTCTTTCCCCAGCTGTAGACAACACAGGCAGCCTAAAGTCACTTTTGGTGGCATATCCACTGTCCTTGATCACATTTTGCTTGCTCCTGCTTCTTAACAAAACCAGTATCCTTTTTTCTGCTCTGCTCTTGTATAGCCCCTATCATTGCTAGACAGTAGACACCAGAGCAGATACAATCAATTGAGCTGCTTATGGGGAGATGATTTGGGTGGTGCTGATCATGCAAACATTTATGCATGAGTGTGGGACTACGCACGTGTACTAATCAATTCAGTAGGGTTGCTCATGTGGATAGTTACTTGCATGAATATTTGCATACAAGATTAGGACCTTGTAGCTTCCTGTATATTACTTGGACCTTCCGTGCCAGGACCTCATACCAGAAAAGCTAATATGGGAAACTCCCTCTAAGCAAGCCCCTTGTAGCTGGGCTGGGCTTGTAAACTATGAAGGTTGTTCTGTGTGTGTTACAATTACTTTCTCTGCTGAATCACTATTTTTGGCTCCTATCCCTAACAGACCATGTTCAACCATGTATTATCTACATGCTAACAGTCACCACACAATAGCGTATTAAGTAATTTATTTGTGGATTATTTAATTAATTTTACACAATATCCAATTAACAACTAATAATATACACCACTGAATGCTATCTGACAAGTGTACTGAACAGATTGTGTCTTGTATTGAATATCACATCGCATGTTGCAGCACTTTCAGCTTGATCCAAATCCCAGATTTGGAGGGTTTTTTAAAAAAAAAAAAAAAAAAAGTCTTCATGCAATTTTAAATTTCAGCCAATAATATTGTAATTTAAACACTCCCCTCCCCCACTACAGCCTAAATAATATTATCATTAGAAAATGCAAATGTACAAGGGAAAGTAGAGCAAGATTAGATTTGAAAAGTTCCTTGTTCTAAGAATTTCAGATGCTAAGGCAGAAGTAAAGATATGTCTATCTTTAATAAATTGTTATTTCTAATATTTTTTATTAATAAAAGTTGAATTGCTTCCTCTGGCTTTCCCAGGGCATCCTATCTTCTCTGAGTCTATCTTTTAGGCCTCAATCCAGTGAGTTGCTCCACATGGGTTCTCTTTACCATTGACTTAAATGCCTTTGACCCCAATCCTGCACAAATTCACACGCATGTTTAACTGTATGAATTATGCCCTAACACTGCCATGAGTTTTGTGTGTGGTGGATCTTCACTGTAATCAACATGCCTGTGTGTGCGCACAGGTCTTCCGTGCAGAACTTGCTGCAGGTAAGGGTGTAAGACTCATTGTAGTGAAGTTAAACGTGTGTAAGTGTTTACAGAATTGGGATCTACACGTGTAAAAAGTAAACGTGTAAATGTTCATGGGATCAGAGCCTTAGGCCACAATCTTACAACTTGTTACATACAGGAGAACCTTTGTACTCATGTGTAGACCCACTGAAGTCAATGCGAGTCCACACAGGCACAGCAGTTCACCTGTCCAGAACAAATTGCAGGTTCAGAGCATTGCCCTGTAAACTCATTAGGAGACAACTGTCTTTGTTGATATCTGTACAGTACCGAGAATGATGTTTTACTTAACGATTAATTGATAATGATTATGGCTGTATCCCTTTCATGATGCATTAAGAGGTAATTGTCCCTTGTATTGTAGATCTTTTATATTGACTAAATAGCATTCATTATTTATTGCTGTTTTTAAAGTAATTTTTGAGGAATAAAATTATTTTAATTTGCCTAAGTAGCAGGCTTTATTTTACTGTTGCTGTAAAAAATGAAGGATAAAATCAAAGAAAATTTTCCAGCCCTTTAATTTAGTAAAATTCTAATTATGACATTTTTCAGTTGCATCTCCAAAATTTTGTGTATGATTACCAATCAGCTTTGGGTGTCTATCTTACTTGAGAGACTCCACTTTGCATCTTACGTAATATTTCATCATCCACAAATCTCTGCTGGAGGTTTAAAAAACTGAGTAGCTAATATCCCATTTAACGTTAGCTTGTATACGTGAATACACAATATCTGTTCAGTAACAATAACCCCTTTTCAAAGATTCTCTTGCAAATGCGTCTCAAAATCACACTTCAAGATTAAGGCCCCAGTTCAGCAGTCAGCTCTGTGGGAGCTAGGTCCTTGCACCTACAAACATGCAGATATAATTGCAGAATTGGAGCCTTAATTTTGTAACTTCTTAGGATACTACCAGGTACTTTAGGGTCAAGATTTAATTCTTGATTTTTTTCCCCACAAAAATTAATTAACAGAAATGTTTTTGTTTGGTTCAGACTTCAATGAAAACTGTTTGCCCCCGACCCTGCAAGCTGTTCCACATGCATGGACCTTTGGGCCACCTGAAGTCCCATTGACTTCAGTGGGACTCTGTGCAGGTGCAGAGATCTGCTCACCTGGATCAGCTTGTAGGATCATGGCATGTTTGGATTTAAACCTTATATGGCAGTGTCTATAATATAAACATTGCAGTTGCTGTGCAAGTGCAGGAGAACCAGCAAGCAAAAATGACTAATCTGCTTTTATTATCCAAGCTGAGTGAAATGCAAAGCCTAAACAAACATAAATGGTGAAAAATAAGACCTCAATTCTGCAATAAGCTCAATGGGGCTATGTCAGGGCATGAGAGTCTCCCCATCCATTCATAGCTTCATGGAATTTAAATCCAGATGGGACAATTATGATAACCTAATCTGATCTCCATTTTATACAGACCATAACATTTCACCAAGTGATTCCTTCATCAAGCCCATAACTCCTGGTTGTGCTAGAGCACATCTTTTAGAAAAACATCCACTCCTGACATGTGGAACTTATTGTGGGATAGGGACCTAATTTAAATTCCTTCTGTTTTAAGACTCAGAGACCAACATGGTTCAATGGTTCATGCCAGAGATCAGGAAATTCTGAATTGTGCTTCTGGCTTTCCCACTAGATTCATGGTTGAAGTGTCCAGCTCAGCTAGAAGTTATAGTCTTGAGGCAGGAATTATTGGGTGAAATTCTATAGCCTGTGATACTCAGGATATCAGACAAGATTACAATAATGGTCCCTTCTGGTCTTAGATTCTGACATGACATTGAATCTCTCTGCCTCAACTTCCCTGTTTGTAAAATTAGAATAATACATGCCTCTATGCTGTGCTGAGGATTAATGTTGAACATGATATGCCATGTAAGTACGAAGTATATTTTTATTAATAAGAAGCTAAGATGCTAACATTGGTAAAGAAACATCCTTGATACAAATATTAGAGAGACAAGGTGGGCGAGGTAATATCTTTCATTGGTGCAACTTCTGTTGGTGGGAGACACAAGCTCTCAAGCTTACACAGAGCTCTGAAAGCTGGTCTCTCTCACCACCTTGTCTCGATGATATCCTGGGACCAACATGGCTACAACAAGACTTGACAAAAATATGATTTTTAACCTGAGAGTGTGTCTGCACGGGAGGACTACCATGTCCACTGACTAGTAAGTCAACCCACGAGTGACTTGTTGTATCATAGTCTTAAAATGCACCCGACTACCTTTTCCTGTGAACTGGGGGCAAGCGGTGCAATGGCTACTAGAGAGGAGGGAAATCATGTAAAAGTACCAAAGCTGTGGATGTAGGTAAATAATGTGCTGTAACATGTTAGCAAATGATTATGCCAAAATTCTCAGAAAATCTATCGAAGACAAAAACACAGCCGTTGGGCTGGGGAAATTACTGAATGTTTATATCCATAGAACAGGTACTTTAGGAGGGAGAGGGAAATGCTCCTAGTTCCCAAATGTAAAAAAAAAAAAGAAAAAGAAAAGAAGGCTGCAAACTACTCATTCGGGAAGAAAAACCTGATCTTCAATAAAAGCCCCAAACCAACAAAACAGACATGTCTCCTTTAATAGTGAGCTTCCTGCTCCATGTTTGTTTCCACGACATGAAATTGCTTCTTTACCTTGCAGAGAAGGAGCAGCAGCTTGCATTTATGGCAGTTGCTTGCTTTGGGGCCTTGTCGCTGTTTCTCTCGCTCTCTGTATTTTCTGTTACTCTCTTAGTAGGAAGTAGATGAGTTACAGTTTCCGTTTGTGTTTCAGAGCAGGAGGAGGAGGGAGCGAGGAAGAAGCCTCTGAGCTCAGCCACCGCTAAAGAGGAAAAATACAGTATACGGGGGAGGGGAGAGCTATTACAAATATAATCCACTTTCAACTCCCAGAACTACATCATAAGGGGCTGTGAATCCCCCCCCCTCCCCCCTTCCTCCAGGGCATCGGATCGGACACCTGGAGCAGAAGAGGAGCAGAAAACCGAATCAGCGACGGGGGAGACGCGTTCGTCCACGTCTAAACTCGAGGATTTACAGTTACTGAGGGAAGGAGGTTTCAGCTGGGTTGATCTTTTTCTTTTTCATTTTATTGCTTGGCTGGATTATTTCATTGGAAACGAAGAGTGGCTCCTTTTCGGGGTGGGGCCTGGATCTCGGTGGAGGACCCAGCCCGCCCGCTCTCTCCACCACCCCGGCAAGGCGATCGCTGTTGGAGGGAGAGGATTACTGCTAATTATAAATTGGCGTCTTTCTGCGGCCCCCCCCCCCCAAGCCCCGGGCGCGGGATGGAGGGCAGCCCCGTGGCCTGGGCAGCGGCAGGTTCCTGTCCCTGAGCCGAGGGGGCTGATCGCGGTGCATGGGAAGCGTTTCGTGGCCTGAAAGGGGGTGGCCCTGAGACACCCTCCTACCACCAGGAGCTCGCCGCCGCCGCCGCCGGGACGTTCGCTGGTGCCCGCTGGGGTGTCCCCAGCCCCGGGGAGGATGTGAAGGCGGCGGCTGGGGCAGGAGAGCGCGCACCCCCCCACGGAGGTGGTTTGGTGTCTCTGGTGCGTGGGGACCCGGAGGAGCGGAGCGGGGGGGGGGTTTGTCTAACACCCTCCCCTGCCTCCCTCCCGCTCTCTCTCTATGCGGGGCGGGGGCTGCTCGGATCCTCGCTGCTGCCGCCGCTGCTAGAGGGGGAGGCCGAAGATGGGGGATTTCTATGATCCGGAACATCCCACCCCTGAGTAAGTATTGAATTTCCCCACCCCCCCCTCCAGCCTGCTCAAGGGGGGGCCCCCCACCCACCTCCCCCTCCAGCCTGCTCAAGGGGGGGCCCCCCACCCACCTCCCCCTCCAGCCTGCTCAAGGGGGGGCCCCCCACCCACCTGAATTGGCCTGCCGGGGGGGGGCCCCCACCCACCTGAATTGGCCTGCTCGGGGGGGGGGGGGCGGGGGCTTACGTTCCCCCAGGACAGGCCTGCACATGGGTTACCCGCCGGGCCGGGCCTGCTCGTGGGTTCGCCCCCAGGGGACGGGACAGGCCGGCCGGCGGGGGGGGGGGAGCGGTTTAACCTCCGGCTGGAGGGAGGCAAAATGGTTCCCCGAGCGGGCTGGGGCCCCGCCGCCGGGCTGAGGGGCCGGGCGCGGGAAGGGCGGCGGCGGCGGCGCGGGCAGGTGCGCGCGGGGCGAGATTGGGGCTCGTGGGCCTGTCGGAGCCGGAGGGCGGGCGGGCTAGGCCGCGCATCCCCGGCCTCGAGTGAGAGCCCGGCCCGGGAAAGCAACGGCTGAGGCGGGGAGAGGGGCAGTGTGGGGGCGGGGAGGAGCCCACAGCCAAGGGCAGGCGCTGCCCCCTTCACCCCCCCCCCCCCGGGGGTCTGCTTGTGGGGAGGGGGCCAGGGCGGGTCACTCTCCTTGTCAGCCCCCGAGTGTGGGGGGGAGGGGCTGGGGGTCACTCTCCCTGCCACCCGCCCAGGGGGAGTCTGTGTGTGTGTGTGGGGGGGTCACTCTCCCTGCCACCCGCCCGGGGGAGTCTGTGTGTGTGTGGGGGGGTCACTCTCCCTGCCACCCGCCCGGGGGGAGTCTGTTTGTGTGTGTGGGGGGGTCACTCTCCCTGCCACCCGCCCGGGGGAGTCTGTGTGTGTGTGGGGGGGTCACTCTCCCTGCCACCCGCCCGGGGGGAGTCTGTTTGTGTGTGTGTGGGGGGGTCACTCTCCCTGCCACCCGCCCGGGGGGAGTCTGTGTGTGTGTGGGGGGGGGGTCACTCTCCCTGCCACCCGCCCGGGGGGAGTCTGTTTGTGTGTGGGGGGGGGGGTCACTCTCCCTGCCACCCGCCCAGGGGGAGTCTGTGTGTGTGTGTGGGGGGGGTCACTCTCCCTGCCACCCGCCCAGGGGGAGTCTGTGTGTGTGTGTGGGGGGGGGGTCACTCTCCCTGCCACCCGCCCAGGGGGAGTCTGTGTGTGTGGGGGGGGGGTCACTCTCCCTGCCACCCGCCCGGGGGGAGTCTGTTTGTGTGTGTGTGGGGGGTCACTCTCCCTGCCACCCGCCCGGGGGGAGTCTGTTTGTGTGTGTGGGGGGGGTCACTCTCCCTGCCACCCGCCCAGGGGGAGTCTGTGTGTGTGTGGGGGGGGGTCACTCTCCCTGCCACCCGCCCGGGGGAGTCTGTGTGTGTGTGTGGGGGGGTCACTCTCCCTGCCACCCGCCCGGGGGAGTCTGTGTGTGTGTGTGGGGGGGTCACTCTCCCTGCCACCCGCCCGGGGGGAGTCTGTTTGTGTGTGTGGGGGGGGTCACTCTCCCTGCCACCCGCCCGGGGGGAGTCTGTTTGTGTGTGTGGGGGGGGTCACTCTCCCTGCCACCCGCCCGGGGGGAGTCTGTTTGTGTGTGTGGGGGGGGTCACTCTCCCTGCCACCCGCCCAGGGGGAGTCTGTGTGTGTGGGGGGGGGGGTCACTCTCCCTGCCACCCGCCCAGGGGGAGTCTGTTTGTGTGTGTGTGTGGGGGGGTCACTCTCCCTGCCACCCGCCCAGGGGGAGTCTGTGTGTGTGTGTGTGGGGGGGGTCACTCTCCCTGCCACCCGCCCAGGGGGAGTCTGTGTGTGTGTGTGTGGGGGGGGTCACTCTCCCTGCCACCCGCCCAGGGGGAGTCTGTGTGTGTGTGTGTGGGGGGGTCACTCTCCCTGCCACCCGCCCAGGGGGAGTCTGTGTGGGGGGGTCACTCTCCCTGCCACCCGCCCAGGGGGAGTCTGTTTGTGTGTGTGTGTGGGGGGGTCACTCTCCCTGCCACCCGCCCAGGGGGAGTCTGTGTGTGTGTGTGGGGGGGGTCACTCTCCCTGCCACCCGCCCAGGGGGAGTCTGTTTGGGGGGGGGGGGGTCACTCTCCCTGCCACCCGCCCAGGGGGAGTCTGTGTTTGTGTGTGTGGGGGGGGTCACTCTCCCTGCCACCCGCCCAGGGGGAGTCTGTTTGGGGGGGGGTCACTCTCCCTGCCATCCGCCCAGGGGGAGTCTGTTTGTGTGGGGGGGGTCACTCTCCCTGCCACCCGCCCAGGGGGAGTCTGTTTGTGTGTGTGTGGGGGGGGTCACTCTCCCTGCCACCCGCCCAGGGGGAGTCTGTTTGTGTGTGTGGGGGGGGGGTCACTCTCCCTGCCACCCGCCCAGGGGGAGTCTGTTTGTGTGTGTGGGGGGGGGGTCACTCTCCCTGCCACCCGCCCAGGGGGAGTCTGTTTGTGTGTGTGTGTGGGGGGTCACTCTCCCTGCCACCCGCCCAGGGGGAGTCTGTTTGTGTGTGTGTGTGGGGGGGTCACTCTCCCTGCCACCCGCCCAGGGGGAGTCTGTGTGTGTGTGTGGGGGGGGTCACTCTCCCTGCCACCCGCCCAGGGGGAGTCTGTTTGTGTGTGTGGGGGGGGTCACTCTCCCTGCCACCCGCCCAGGGGGAGTCTGTTTGTGTGTGTGTGGGGGGTCACTCTCCCTGCCACCCGCCCAGGGGGAGTCTGTTTGTGTGTGGGGGGGGTCACTCTCCCTGCCACCCGCCCAGGGGGAGTCTGTTTGGGGGAGGGCTGAGGGTTACTCTACCTGTCATTCCTCCGCCCCTGGGGACTGTGGGGGAGGCAGAGCGGGTCCAACTCCCTGTCAGCCCCTGGGAGTGTATGGTGGTGGTGGGGAATCATTCTCCCTGCCACCCCTCCAGGGGTCTATTTGTGGGGGAGGTCGTTTTCCCTGCCACCCCCCAGGAGTGTATGGGGGAGCAGGCTAGGGGTGGTCATTCTCCCTGCTACTTACAGCTCTCCCAAGGAGGCTCTTTCTCCACGTTTTTGTGTGTGGATAATTAAATGGCTCCTCTCCCTGCCTGCTGCTTTGTGAATCCTCCCCAGTTTCCTTATGGATGGGTAACTGGTTGGGATTCAGGCTCTGACCAGGTAGGTGAACATGGCATTCTCAGGGAAATACTGAAGTTGAACTAAAGTCATACCATGCCCCTGCCCCATTTTCTAGCTGAAGGGAAAAATGGTCAATGAGATACAAGCCTGAGGAGGGGACAGTCTAATGGCTGATGTTTGTTTGTTTTTCTTTCTGCCAGGGATTTTCACCAAAACATACACACACACCAATCAGCATGTCAGGGCTGCTGGTTTCATCGCCTCTTGGAGAAGGTGGTTCAGTAGCTAATAGTGCTTTTCGTCTTCTTCCTCAACAGTCTAACAGTTAGCTACTGGTCCTGAATAATATTTTGTGTTTATAACATGCTTTGCATCCTGAAGGATCCCAGAGTGCTTCATAAAATTTATACATGCAGCATCACTGAAATGCAGTCACCTCTGGGATGGAAGGAGGCAGACAACTGGCACATAGCACTTTTCCAGTGCAATAGTTGGATGGGTGTGAAGGGTAAAAAGGGATATTTTGAACAGTGCAAACATTTTAAGCAACATGCTACAAGATCTCTAATGTTCAAGGAGAGCAGATGGGATTTATGTGTCACCCAAAATGAGGTTTTGCTGAATGATGCTTACATCTGATGCTTCTAAAATTAGTAAAATGCCAAGGATTTCAGTTTGAATTCAGGTTCAGTTTTACTAAGCCTAGGTCACAGGGTCTCTTATTTCTTCTAGCAAATGATGAATAGGTGTATGTAGAAGTGCTCATTCATTACAAATAATCCTAACTGTTGGTGTAATTTTTGGTATTCCAGGTCATTTCAGTATTAAAATAAGTAGCTCATATTAAACTCATACATGTTAAAAAAAAATCTATTTATCATCTTGCATAGTCACCAGTCACTTAGAACAGTCTCCAAACATATTATAAACCTGATTTATAAAAATTCATATTGGCTTTATTTAACAACTTTTAGTTACAAATATTTCTTTAATATTTCATCTCAACAGGGGTTTGTTACCTCTTAATAAATTTATTATGGGCTGAGATTTTGAAAAATCTTCAGCAGACAAAAGTCATATGTTAGAGAAGCCTTTTGAAGTGTGGTCATGTAAAGAATGCATAGAGAAGCTGTCTTCCCAATCACCCTCCTGTGTACTAGGTCCTGGAACCTTGCTCTTATACATCTGATCATTGTTTCCCACTCCATTAAAGCAAGTGTTATATCTTATTCAGGCACTTGTGCTTCTGTAAAGCAAAAGGTTTATAAAGTAGATTTGTCATGGCATCTTCTTTAGAGGCAGGAATGCTTTGTCTTTAATAACCTCCTTCTCCTTTCTCAAAGGTCACATTTTTAAAAATGCAGTGCATAGCATGTTCCAGGAGCCCGTTGAGTATTTTCAAAGCACAGTTGGCTGTCCTGTTGGAAGACACAGGTTAAAAACAAACCATGATAGCTGCAGGGTATTTTATGCTGCTGTAGAAGATGGCTTCCTCCAAATATGGTACTCCTCCAGGGTACAAACTATCAGCATACAGCAGACTTATCACTGGCAGATTTCTTACACTGTTGCTCTAGAATTTCTGTTCTTCCCCCTTTGACTGGGAGATTAAATGAAATACTTGTTACTTATCCCTGTAGCTAATGCAATTAATGACCTGTCTGAACATTGTTGGATTTCTTGTACTGTTTAGGTTTAGTTGCTGTGAAAAGAAAGAGGAGATACATTTTCATATTTTGAAAAAGCAGGATTTGTAACTTTTAATGTCTGAACTGTATACATAAACAGTGGTGTTTTGGAGAGTGACAGTAATGGCTAGGTGACTTGAACACTTAACTGGAGACCAATAAATCAATAGACTTGTACCTAGTGCAGTGCTTTTTCTTAATGGGACTATTGCTGAGTGACTTTGGCAATAGATATATTAGACTGAAGGGTGCTGTTTAATCACATGGTTGGATGTTATATTTGTAAGTGCCAAGATATTGTACTTGGGTGTACAGTGATGATGCCACTGACTTGAGTTTTCTTGTAAGGAATTAAAGTCCATTTACATTTTCACTTGCTTATGTTTTATGGTACATGTTCCTCTCAACAATAAAACTTAAAATTTTTGTGAAATTCACAGTATAATAAATCCAATTCATGTTGCCTTTGTGTGAAATAGAACTTGCAGTATATCTAGATAACTAGTCTTTCCTAATTTTTGTGTCTAGATTCAATGTCACATTCATTGTAAATCTGTCTGGTTTCCTCCTGTAAATTTGCGTAGTGTTGACTTTGATTTAGCAGTGATATTTGACCAATGAGTTATTTTTGTTTATTTTGAACTTGGATAGGCTGAAGTGGGAGGGAAATGTGATCTGTATGTGCATAAAGTTACTAGTGAGTGTATAGGGCTGCTAGTGGTGCAATTAAATGCTGGAAAGACTATTTTCTTAGAGAAGAAATTCAGTTTATTTTTCAGTTCAGATTATGTATGTATTAAAATACCCAGTGAATTGAACATGCAAAAACATCTTAAATGTGCTAGATTAAAGCTCACACTTTTGAGGCACTAAATATTTGCTCAATGTGAGACAAATTCAGAGAAAATTTTTGTAGCTTACTTTAGATATTTGTAAACCATTTATTACACCCAGAAACTAGAATACACCACCAAGAATTGGCTGCAACAAAAAAGCAGTATGAATTAACACATTTGAATGGTATAAGGCTGAAATCTGCACTTGTTTCTTGTTTTGCTCTCTGCTGCAGGTTATAGCTTGGCTGTATCTTCTTCAACTTTACTGCCAAAGGCCTCTGACCTAGATGGGTGACACTGCCCATCCACGCATAAAGGTCTGCTTTATGGATCACCCTACAGCAGAACTTCCCAAACTTTTTTTTGCCGCACCCCCCCTTTGGAGATTCATGTTCCACACATGCCCCCCTTAACATAGGGGTAAGAGGGGAATCTGGATGGTGCAGAGTTTGGAGCCCATGGAGGGAATCCCCAAATGACCAGCGCGAACAGGGTGGAGGCTCGTGCACCCTGTTTGAATCCTAGCTGCCGAGAGCAGTTACTCATGTGCACGCAGCAGTTCCACCCCCTCTGTGCATGCGCACACCAGGTGTGAGGTTTTTATTGTGGGGCCAGGACATGTCTGCAATGCCATGGTTATGTTGATTCCGAGTGCAGCCACAAGGGCTAGCGGGGTGAGCGTTTGAGAGTGGAGGAAGGTTTGGGTTCTTGGGAGGTTGTGTGGTTCTTGAGAAGCTGACTGGAAGTAGAATGGCAGCACAGCACTGGGTGTGCTAGGTAATGGTTCATTTTTAACCAGTCAGGTCCCTGCATCCCCCTGATAACCTCAGTGCACCCCTCAGGAGGGTCATGCCCCACAGTTTACAAACCAGTGCCCTTCAGGATCAGGGCCTAAAACTATGGTATTCAAAATTATTGATAGATTTTAAAAATATTTTAAGGAAATGCTTAGTTTAAAATTTGAGCTTTATAGTAGTTGCCATGACTTTATTATTTTTCAAAACTTGTTGCTATTATAAAGACTCCTGGGCAATTTAGTACTGTTTGTGGGTAGTGTCACTTTGGGATTTGATTACTTTTTTCTTGTTGGCAGCTGGATTCTATTTTCTTTTCCCCAAGGGAAAATTATCTGTAGCTTAGTACCCTCAACACAAGGTAGACGCTCCTGGCAAACACATTGTAGGTGGATATAGTTAAATCAGAAAGGTAGTTCCCTCAATTATATTGTTAAAATGCATCAGGGAGACACTAATGCAACTGAAAAAGACTTATTTTACAGCTGCTTCTACCTTTGATCACACTCTCTTATTAGAGAGACTAATGGTCTCCCAGGGCATGAAACTGAAGGAGGAAACTTGGCTGTTGTGGCATGTGAATTTTTTTAACTACATTCTTGATATTACTGCACTGTGTCACTTGCTTCTCTAAGAAAGAACAATTTTAAAGAAAAAAATGACATGTAATTATGTGATGCATGTACAACTTAGATTTTGAACCTAATATCCATAAAAACAGATAATTTGTAGTCTGCAGGTGCAAGTTTGTATAAATCTTTTTATTAAAACATCTCAATGTTGTTCAATAAATAAATTGAAACCAGGCAGAAAACTGTCAGTGCCCTAGATTTCTGCTTACACCACTTATAACTGGAGTGCTGTGTATGATTTTAAGTCCTTTTTTATTCTCTCAGGCAAGTCAGTCTTAAAGAATGAAAGCATCTGAGGTGTATATTTTCAAATGTATGTAGCATTTCTGTTAAATTATACAATTCATGTACCCATTGTTTTCTATATGCAGAATCTGTAAATATGCAGACTGTAATTTTAGGACAACTATTCTGTTTTACAAAATCTCGAAACATAAATTTCTACAGGCACAAATTGTATTAGGCAAGACTACTTTGGTACATCTTTCCTATTTTTCTTATTTTCAAGATTTTTTTTCTCTACAGGAAGGGATACACAATGAATAATAATAGACTTGAACTGCCCCCTTTGTCCCCTAAATGCTTGCTATAAATTCAGTGCAGTTCTCTTGTGCTCCTGAAATGTACACTGTGAATCTTGTCATTGCATTGATAACTGGACTGCATTTGGGTCACTAATCATACCAGTTGAAGGATTAATGAGCAGTCAGTTGAATCCAGTACATTTGTTTCCATTTTGAATGTAAATACTTACAGCCAAAACTTTCACACTTGGATGCCCAAAGTTAGGCACCTCTATCTATATTTAAACATGTTAAGAAGTGGCCTAACTTTCACTGAACACCATTTCAGTTCCAGCTGAAGTTAATGAAAGCTGCAGATGTTTGGCATGTCTGAAAATCAAGCCACCTCTATTTTGGTCCCTGAATATGGATTTTAGGTGCTTTAGCTTTAGGCAACCAAGTTTGAAAATTATGCCTGTGTGTCTGTGAGGAGAACAGTACTTGCATAGTGTCTGACCCTTCAGTTACTTACTTTATGGTGTAGTGCTTGCTTCAATGGGAGTACTCACAGCAGTTGTCTGCACCTAATTGTAAATGTTTTCAAGATCAGCCCCATAATTTAAATTAGATATAATTGTCCCACCCAGTTTGAACATATTTTGAGGTAATATAGAACAGAACAGTGCACAGTACCCAATTGTGGAAAAATAGCTTACTGACTTGTTCATATAAGCAGGTTAAGTTATTTGAATAATTCATTAATTATCTGTGGACTGTTCATGTGGTAATTGTATGGTAAGTTCTCAACTAGAGCTGTACTTTATGAAATCATCCTGTATAGCTTAAATTCTACAGGTGTTACTGTTCTCTAACTGGAAACACTGTTCTGGATTTTATAAAAATTGATCCTATTCTCTGGACTTTGGTAGAGAGCTAGTTGAGTGGAATTACATGAGGCGATTTGCTGATCACTTTGCACTTATAATAGGGCAATAAGCTTATGGTGTATAAAATGGTACTGTATAACTTACGTTCTGTCATGCTCTAACCTCATTTTTGCTTTTCCAACTTCGTGTTCTCCAACAGTTAATTTTCTTTTTTTGAAAAATAAAAAGTCTATTAACAAATCAGTGCTGGACTTTTCTTTCCTGCATTAAGAATTCTCTTCCCATTTCTTTTCTTGGGTATCGAACTATGAGCTCCCTCCCTTTTTTGGCATATGGAGGGGCATTTCTTGCCCTGCGCTTTCTCCCCTCCATTGCTTGTCCTATTTCTCTTCTTGTTTCTTATATAGCTTCCACCTTAGTCATTTCCCCTGTGTCACTCACTCTTCCTCTTCCATCTGCTTATGTCTCAAGAAACATGGCAAATCTACCCTGCCCATGCTGCATACAGTGTTTTGAAGGGACACAGTCAACTTGAAATTAAGTTAACTGAAAGAGTATAAATTACACTATGTTTCAGATACATCATCTACCACCGAGTTCCTATGCCAATTTCTGTAGTTTTACAATTTTCCCTCTGTTTTTATAAGGCTCTTTGAAAGGATCTTTTATACCAGAACCAGAAAACAAAAAGGAAAACAGAGTGTACACAAAATGCTGTCAAATGCGCAAAGTAAACAAACTAGGAATGGAGAAATACTTTTCCCTCTAACTTCCAGTGATAGTAATTCTAGGTGTGTGGTGACAATAGACAGAAGTGATCTAGGTTGGTAGTGTACCTGTGACATGGGATAGTTCTAGAAAGAGGAAGGAAGGGAATGGAAGAAACAGGTGAAGTGGCATCTGGAGAGTACTTGCATAATTAGGTGTTCAGTTTGATCGTTGTTTTCTTAAAGTGGGAGTCCTCTAAATGTAGCAGCTTTTGAGCACTTCAAAATAGTTATTTTGAATACTGAATAGTGTTTAATATTTGCAGTGACTTGTGTATTTGCATTGATATTGTAACTGCTCCATGCTAAATGGCTCGACCAAGTCAGTAACGCTTTTTTCTTTTTAACTACTGTAAATGTTATGGATGGATGAAAAATAACAAAAGCAGGAGTTAAGGTTGCTAGTATATCCTAGCTGTTGCTAGGTATTATAGCACGTACAATATGTTTTCAGGCCTCTGATTAGCTGGACAAGCCATTATGAGACAGATACTAAAATCTGAAGCAGGTAAAAAAGCCTTTTTCTGCCAGGCTTTATCATCATGTGAAGTCCTGTCCCATTGCGGACAGAAACAGTTAGCATCGTATTTTAATTCTTTAATATTAAATACTTTCTAGTTTTATAGGTCTAACATGTCAGTAACAAGTTAGACTTCAAAAGTATAGACGGTAGAACTCTTAAGTAGCCTTAAATATATATGTATTGATATATATACTTATATGTATGTGTTTCTATAAGATATACATGTAGTACCCTAACTAGTAACGAAAAGTGCTGCCCCTGCAACAGGGATGAGCTCAGAGTGCAATAAGAAATTTAAGTGTAATTTCCTGAGTCGTATGGTTGTATGTGTAAACTTAACACTGCATTAGAAATAGGTTGTTTGCATTTGGTTATGCCTAATTTAAAAATAAAAAACGGATCCTGGTTGCACTTGTGGAATTGTGCAACTTCTGTTTGATCAGCTTCATAGGTATTAAAGTTGACTAGTCTGTTAGTTACTGACTGATACTCGGTATCTACTGGGTACACTAGACAGTTACGCAGCTGGTTCCTATAATTCCATAGGCATTACTTTTCCTATGCATGGTCAAGCCCATTTTTAATTGTTTGTATCTTGTTAATTTCCAGTGTATGCTAATGGGACCTAGTATTCCTCGTTGAGAACTAATCACCTGTGACACGTAAAGTCTAGTTCAATTACCTGAGCTATTTGTTTTTTTAAAAAAGTTTGGAGTAGAAGAATCACCTTTTCCCATCTAGATTACTTGTAAATATCTAATGGATTTTTCTGTTTTTCCCCAAAAATGTCACATTTGAGAATAAACCGGCAAGGTTTTGCAGTTGAAAAGGAGAAATTGGCAATTCTTAGTGGAAATAGTGTTAGTCAGACATGCCAAACCCGTGGAAAAAAATGCAGATATTAGGCTTGTTTTTGGATTAGTTGGTTTGAGTTGCTTGTTGGCTATTTTTTGGCTTGTAGCTTGTTGCTTCTTCTTTTTTTTGAT
Source organism: Lepidochelys olivacea (assembly GCF_965140295.1). NCBI lineage: Eukaryota > Metazoa > Chordata > Testudines > Cheloniidae > Lepidochelys > Lepidochelys olivacea. Next base: position 266,473,748 of record NC_140412.1, on the reverse strand, counting down.
CGGCTCCCAGCAAGTAGGGGCAAGGGGGAAGAAAGGGGGGAGAGACTCGGGTACACAGCTGGCCCACCACAGTCCCAGACTGCACACCAGGGGGATCTAGACACACAGAATGTTGGGGTTCTTAGGGATTAGTTTGTTTTGGCCTTGTTTTGAAATGGGATTAACTTGATGTTTGGCTTACTGTGAAAGTCAGGGTGCTTATTTACCGTGTGAAAGTTGGCAACTCTGGTTACAGTGAAAGTAGTGAAGCACTTGCACTTGTAATTATCATACCTCCTTTCATAGCAGTGCTGATACCTTGCAGAATATTCTGAAGACCAGTGTTTAGAAACCTACATAGCCTATTTTCATTTTCACTTCCTTTATTGTTTGTTACATTTGCATAAAAACAGGATATGTTAAGTTTCTGCTGCTACTGTAGTTTGCCCACCTGAAATCAGCTTCTGTTGATTGTTGCCACAGCAACCAACTATGATGTTGGGAACTGTACCTGTCTGAGGGCAATAATACACTTCATATGTTTGCCCAGTGTGTTTAACTTTTTTCAGTAACTTGGTTCTCCCTCCTCCTGCAGTGGTTGGGCTTTACCAAGTAATTTATTTCAGACAGTCCAATTGTTTAAAAAGTAATGCCTGGAGTTTAGATTATTTTAAAATTGGTAGCCCCTTGTGTTGGAGGGGAGGGAAGAATGACTTTCAAGATGCGTGCCGTTGCTCGCTGAACCCAGTTGGCAAATTTTGTAATATAAGCGTAAACTTTATTTATCACATAAGAAACTACAATGTAAAACAAGGATTTTGGATTCTCTACTGAAGCAGTGACCTGGATAAAAATCTGGCTGGGGGGGTACTTAGTTCATAAATGGCAGCAAAGGAATAAGTGATGTCCCTCAGGGCTCTGTATAGTGGCTAATCTCAATTTTTATCTGTAGAACCAAAAACACGTCTCTGAACTTGCAGATGCCTACATTGGATCTGTCATAAGTACTGTGGAGGTACAGATTTGCAGGTGGATCTGAGAAGTTAAGTGGCAAAGGCAGCCTTCTTATAAAATATAAGCACCAGCATTTGATGAGGTGTAGTAGATGGGTTTGTATATATGTAAAATAATTTATATGGCAATCTGTGGAACTCTTGGTACTGAAAAATACAATTAAAACATTCTAAAAGTGAATGCTCTTAATTTTAAGTTTGACATGGAAAAATCTTGGAATATATATATATGAAAAGTGTGTGCTGGTTGGACGGCCGAGGAAATGATTGGCTGAGTCTTTAGTTCTTTCCATTTTGGGAGGACATAATGGGAACAAGGGCTTAGTTATCAACTTTAATGATAAACGTGTGTCTAATACCTTTACAACAGATAGTGTAAGTTTACACCTTGATATGTCAGTTCTTTGTCTGTTTTGAACATCTTTGGTTCCTGACCATTTTTTACAGTTTGATAGCATTTGTTTTGTCATGTAGTTTTATGGTAATGATGAACATAGAAACTTTCTACCTTTTATTACAGACTAAGTAATGCATGTGTAATGCTGACAGACCCCGGTCATCAGCGGGCGGGATCGAACCTGGGACTTCTGAAGCTTAGTATATGACCCTCTACTGCATGAACCAAAAGCCACATGGCTCTTAGCTAATGCTGTAGCAAACTTGTTAATCTCTAGAATGGTCTAGGTGCTACTGGAGGGGAACAGAGCACCGCATCAAGCAGGTGTAGGTTACTCATGCAAACTATAAAGTAAACGTCTTGGGGGAAGGGGTGGAGGGAATTATGACAGGTGGAAGTGATATATATGGCTATAATTTCCTGGCCTAACAGACTGTTTTTTTTCATGGTACAAGGTGGGTGAGGTAATATGTTTTATTGGACCAGCTTCTGTTGGTAAAAGAGGCAAGCTTTTGAGCTATGCAGAGCTCTTCTTCAGCTCCATGATTTTTCATGGTTAGACAGCTTGATTGCCTTTAACTATGAATCTTATTTCTTGCCTGTCACTTAAAATGTTTCCTAGACGGCCAATTTTGACCCCTAAATATCTTTAATGTGTTAAGCATGGATGGGGGGAGGGATAGCTCAGTGGTTTGAGCATTGGCCTGCTAAACCCAGGGTTGTGAGTTCAATCCTTGAGGGGGCCATTTAGGGATTTGTGGCATAAATTGGGGATTGGTCCTGCTTTGAGCAGGGGGTTGGACTAGATGACCTCCTGAGGTCCCTTCCAATCCTGAGATTCTATGATTCTGTGAGTGGACTTTGCTTTCACTGGCTGACGGAGAGCCTTCAGAACAGTGAAGAAGCATCGTGAAAGGAGACTAAACATCTTGGCTCAATCCGGAGGGATACTTGTCCAGCCCTCAGAGGACGTTGCAAATGTATATAATAGAACCTTTCTACTAGAAGGAGCCCTGCAGGGAGGACCCAATTGTTTTCTTCACAACAGAGGAAAACAAATTGCAGGTGACACATCAGAGTTGCACATTATTATTAGGCTTGTCTAGTCGATGCCTTTGTTTGAGATTTGTTAAATTTCATGGCCAGAACCATTTTTTCCCTTGCATAACTATAAAAATGCTCTCTGAAGCCATTAGTGCCAAAGAGTTTAAAAATATTGCCATTGATGATTCTGTGTTTCAAAGGCCAGCTTGAAAAGGGTCGGCTTTTACAGGGAGGGTGTTGCTATGTATATTCACCCATCAAATTTGCAGTCTAAATCCTAACTGTTTATGGAACTCAGGAAATCTGAAAGATCCTGCCCATAAATGTTCAGCTTGAATCTGGTTTTGAACCTTTTAACAAAGTTACTTTAAATCTAAGACTAGTCTTATTTCTTAGTTTATGTTAAGAGCATTAACATGACTTTTCTTCAAGTGACACAGACAAGTCTAGTTTTCCTTCCAGTTAGCAAAAAGTCTGTCTACACACAGAAAACATTCCTTGACATGGTAGTGGCCAAACTTTGTTACAGCATGTTCTAGCTAGCTGCTATTGCTGTGTCCTTACTATTTTTCAGAGAACTTCCCATCATTTCATTGGACATCTCCACTGGTAACAGTGATGAGGGAGCCTTTGTGTCAAATAGCTGCTATGGTTTTAACCACTGTGTCTTGTGGTACATTGTCTGCTGTTGCTCCCATCATTGCAAGCAGGGAATATTTTAGAAAAATGCTAATATAGTTAGGTCCAAACAGAGTTATCACAGGTTATGAAACCAGATGGAGGTACAGCCCTGGTTTAGAGCCTGCTTCTTAAAGATTGTTTACTGGTATTGATCTTGTTTCATTGTATTGAGAGCATTTTTTTTAAACCTGGTTATAACACAATTTTGCTCAGTCCACACTAGTAGACCAAACTTTTAGTATAACCGGTTTCAATTATTACAGTGTGTAAACTCTGCTTATACCGTATGGTTCACTGTTCTTTTTGCTCTGTGTAGAAGGGCGGGGAAAGAAGCATGTTTCTTTAGCACTTTTTGCCTCCATACCAAGAAGTGGTATCAACACATTGCCCATGTAACTGTTTACATCAAGCTTTGGTGATTACATGAAACTGTCAGGGTGAGTTTTGTAATGGAAGACGCTATGAGCAAAAAGCCAGTTGGTGGCAGCTCAAACACTTAGATAAAACACTGGAGCAGTTTACAAATAGCTGCCGTTTGTTCATTAGTGAAATTGAAGGGGAAAACACCATACAACTAGCAGTGTAAGTCCTCACAAGAGTGTTTTGGAGAAGTTCTCTGCGTATCCATATATGGAAAGTAATCTTTAGTTTGCATAATCATTGTCCTTTGTAGTATAATGTTTTGTTTTCCTTTTAAGATTGTGTTACTTCCTCTGGGTAAGTGTCAGTTTTGTGGCCATGAGGATTTTTCTTTGTATCTTTTCTGCTCTCACAGGTTTGCATCTGATATAAATAAGATTTTCATATAGTGTCATGATTTTGGGAAAGCCATTCTGCCCGAGGGTAACTTTATTTTTTTATTTTTAAAATGAATCAGAAGACAAAGTAGAGCTTACATTATAAAAAGTATGTACCAACCCCTTCCTTATGGTATTTCAAGCGATTGTTTGTACAAACAGGAGATTAAATGAACTTTCAAAAATCTTTTCAAATTGAAAAGCTGAAATGGTTTTCATATTAAAAAAAGGACATAAAAGGACACTTAAGATTCTTTCCAAGATCAACATTTGACTTAATTTTTGTCTTTAGCTGTCTTTTCAAAATTCAGGTAATTCTTCATGGCCTTATTTTTAATTCTCTTGTACTATATATGCTCAACAACAACAAAAAGCTCAGTATTCAGAATTAATCCTCTAGCAATAAACAGGGTGTACCCAGTGGTGGAAATCTTTTATTTTTTGTTTATATTAAAGTAGTGCCTTGAGGCCTAAACCAACTTCAGGGCCTCATTGTGCTAGGCGCTGTGCATAGAAATAGTAAGAGACAGTCCCAACCTGAAGAGCTTTCATTATCAATAGACAAGACAAAAGATGAGAGAAAGGGATAGAACATACAAGCATAATATTGGGAACTGGGGTACTGATATTGAGTGAGTTGCCCAAAGTCACACAGGGTATCTCTGGCAGAGATGGGAACTGAACCAAAATTTCCCGCGTCCCAGTCCAGGTCTTAGCCATGGGATGTAGTTTTAATTTCAAGCTTCCAAGGAGTTCTAAAAGTTTTTAAAAGGGCAGAGTGAAAAGTACTAGGGACATCATGAATTTGCCATATTTTTGTAAGTACCACGTTACTTTGATTAGGAGTATGTCACTGTCTTTTTAATGTTACACTTGATTTTATAACTCTCCTTCTTGTGACTTTGTATCCCAAAGGGAGAGATTTGAGAACAGTCACTTTAGTGTGTCATCAGATTCATAGACACTACGCTCAGAAGGGACCATTATGATCATCTAGTCTGACCTCCTGCACAACGCAGGCCACCCACCCACTCCTGCGAAAAACCTCACCTATGTCTGATCTATTGAAGTCCTCAAATCGTGGTTTAAAGACTTCAAGGAGCAGAGAAACCTCCAGCAAGTGACTGTGCCCCATGCTACAGAGGAAGGCGAAAAACCTCCAGGGCCTCTTCCAATCTGCCCTGGAGGAAAATTCCTTCCCGACCCCAAATATGACGATCAGCTAAACCCTGAGCATATGGGCAAGATTCACCAGCCAGATACTACAGAAAATTCTTTCTTGGGTAACTCGGATCCCACCCCATCTAACATCCCATCACAGGCCATTAGACCTATTTACCATGAATATTTAAAGATCAATTAATTACCAAAATCATGTTATCCCATCATACCATCTCCTCCATAAACTTATCAAGTTTAATCTTAAAGCCAGATAGATCTTTTGCCCTCACTGCTTCCCTTGGAAGGCTATTCCAAAACTTCACTCCTCTGATGGTTAGAAACCTTCATCTAATTTCAAGTCTAAACTTCCTGGTGGCCAGTTTATATCCATTTGTTCTTGTGTCCACATTGGTACTGAGCTTAAATAATTCCTCTCCTTCTCCAGTATTTATCCGTCTGATATATTTATAGAGAGCAATCATATCTCCCCTCAACCAGAGGAATGTTTAACCTAAGAACAGCCATACTGGTTCAGACCAGTATTACATCCAGGTTAGTATCCTGTCTCTGATAGTGGCCAGTGCCAGATGCTTCAGAGGGAATGAACAGAACGGGGCAATTTCAAGTGATCCGTCTTCTGTCTTCCAGTCCCAGGTTCTTGAAATTGGAGGGTTAGGGACACTCAGAGCATGGGTTTGCATCCTGAGTGCAATAGGCATTGATGGACCTGTCTTCCATCAACTTATCTGATTAATTTCTGAACCCAGTTATACTTTTCCCTATTCACTTTCTCTATTGCATTCATGATTTTATAGCCTTCTATCATATCCCCCTCTTAGTCATCTGTCTTCTAAACTGAACAGTCCCAGTGCTTTTAGTCTCTCCTCATATGGAAGCTGGTCCATACGCCTAATCATTTCCATTGCTCGTCTCTGCCCCTTTTCCAACTATATCTTTTTTGGTTGGGGTGACCAGAACTATGTGCAGTATTCAAGCTCTAGGCGAATCGTGGATTTACATAGTGGCATCGTGATATTTTCTGTTTTATTAGCTAATCCTTTCCTAGTGGACCCTAACCTTCCATTAACTTTTTTTGACTGCCACTGCACGTTGAGCAGATGTTTTCAGAGAACTAACCATGATGACTCCAAGATTTCTTTCTTGAGTGGTAACAGTAAATTTAGATCCCGTCATTTTGTATGTATAGTTGGGATTATTTTCCAGTGTGTATTACTTTGTACTTACCAGCATTGAATTTCATCTGCCATTTTGTTGCCCAGTCACCCAGTTTCTTGTGATCCCTTTGTAACTTTCTGCAGTCAGCTTTGGACTAAATGATCTTAAGTAACTTTGTATCATCTGCAGATTTTGCCACCTCACTGTTCATCCCCTTTTCCAGATCATTTATTAATATATTAAACAGCACAGGTCCCAATACTGATCCTTGGGGGACCCTGCTATTTACTTCTCTCCATTGTGAAAACTGACCATTTATTCCTATCCTTTGATTCATATCTCTTAACCTGTTACTGATCTGTGAGAGGATCTTCCCTCCTGTCCCATGACTGCTTAGTTTGCTTTAGCTTCTGTGGCTTCAGTCAAGTTCTATATCTTTTTCTGTCTCACCTGCAGGTGGACTCATGACGCCTAATAGATAACTATGGATTATTTGTTGTAGTGATGTAAGTGTGCACAACACTTTACAGATGTGGAAAAGGCGAAGTCCCTACCATGAGGGACCTACAACCTACCATGGACTATATGGAAGATGGGAGTAGCAATGCAAACACATTAAGGAATGAAGATGTTCTTAGAGCTGGAAGATTAATTTTCAGTGGCTCTTCTGATACCTTGCAGTCCTTCGTGTCCTCAGCAGTCGGTATTTCATCACCATGTGTGCTGTTTTATGTTGGGGGTATGGGGAGACAGAATTCTGCTACCAGGGTTTACAGGAAGCGAGATTAAATTTAAACTAATCACTGGCATTTAACAGCCAGTAAAGGCAGTGGGAATGGTGAGTCCCCAACTCTTCTACCCTCTAAAAGCTACAAATAAAAAATCCTCTGCTATCAAGAGGAGGATGGATGGGGAGAGGACATTCGGAAGTTGTGGACTACCCATTCTGTGTCTGAAATATTACCAGACTAGAAGTCTTCATTTAAGATTATGTTGTAGATTTGTAGCTAACTAATCTTGATTTTATAATAATTGATTTTAATATTCTCTTCTTGCCTTTACACGCTGTCTCAGTTGGACTGTGTTGGTGTCTTTTTCGTTCTCCACCTTTGTTTAGTCATTGTGCATGCAGTCATTAATTTACTTCCAGTGTTCTCCGTAATCCTGTGCATGGCTGCTATGGCAACGACTTTGCTTATGATGATTTCTGTCATGGTTTAAAAATTAAGCACTCATTTGGTTTCTTATTTAGACATCTCCTGGTGCTGAACAAAAAGGGGAGAGAGGGTGAGTTGTACAGAATTATCTTTAACAGTCCAGGGATATTTTAGGTTATTTAAGGGGAAGTAATGGGTGCATGTGTTCTCTATTAGAACAAAAGACCAGAAGCCACTGAAAGCTGATGTTATAATTCTGATGGAGTCTCCTGCTTCCCAGAGCAAAGTATCCTAGCTGCTCTAAAATTGTAATATTTTAATATAAAAACGTACAAATAGCAGCTAATACATTTTAGCTTTGGGGAAAATTACTGCAGTTTTTCACATGTGCCTGCTTTCTTTGACCCACTTTCTCTTTGTGTGTCTTCGCAGAATAGCAGTGGAAAGGCAAATGCCTTTCATAACATGGCCATGTAGCCATTTTTCATCTTCTCCTCAGGCTTCAACTGCTTCCTACCAAATCAGCTCAGCTCTTTATCATGGCAATCATCCTTCACCCACTCACCTACCCCTACCACTCCATTTCCCTGACACACTCTTCTGGAACCAAAGGCAGCATTTAATGGTTGCTAGGGTAGAGTTTTCTCTGTTACCACAGCTTTGAGGATGCCAGTTGGCCAAGAACAGGCATTTTTAGCTCATGCCAGTATCAAGTCTTTTTTTCCCTCCAGCTGTGAAAGAACTGAGTTTAAAGGATCATAGTAAAAAATTTATAGAGCTATAATTTTTCCATATTGTGCTCTGATGCCTATTGGATCTGTTCTTAGTGGCTCCTGTCCATGTATGGATACTGTGCATGTCTGAATTGGAAGATGCGTCAATTTAGGTTCTTAATCCATTTTAATATCTAGCATTTGAATGGACAGCATCAATTTGTGTGGCTCAAAAGTTGATCTGCCTCTTTCTCAGTTTGCAAAGTTCATCTTTTTGTGTATTAAGAGAGAAACATTAACTCTGGGGATTGCGGGGGGTAATCTGCGCCAGTAGCTCAGCACATGTAAGAAATTCTACACTAACATTCCAGTGACAATGCACGATGCCACTGAGCACTGATGTAGGATTATTATAGCCTGGCTAAAACATGAAGTTAAACATTCTGAAAATGCCAAGTACTGTACAAGTCGAGTATTTAGACAATGTTTTCCTTCAGAGTGTTCTTTACCAAAATGTATGTTGAGCAACCGATCTTAGTTTCCAGCTCTGAATGTTAGAGCCTGATTAAGTGAGGAAAGGAGAAGGCAGGGTTGAAACTAAAGCCTTGTCTACACTTGACATTTGCACGGATTACTGCCATTGATAAGGGGCCCCTGGTATAACCTGCATCAGTAGAAAATCTGTGTAGACAGATATATGCACAAGTGGAGCTTACCACGGTGTGACACTGAGAGAAACTGTAGCGGTGCAAGTTACAGCTTACTGCTGTTTGTTTCCCTCACCATAGGGGTTTGGGTTGGTACCATTACATCAGTGGCAGGGCACATATGGTTGTAACCAGACAAATTTACATTGTGGACAAAGCCTTAGAAATTAGGAAAACTCCCTTGTCTAAAATCTCTGTTAATAACTTTCTTGGGAAGCAGGCATTTTGTTGTTATGAAAGTGCCTGTCACAGCTCTGAAGTTAGGGCTGAGTTGATAAACGTGTGTTAGTGACAACTGTTGTACATTGTTTATGGTGGCTGGGAGACAAGGGACTGGTATAACAACCTGAAAGCTGAGTGTTACAATCAAGGTCAAGTATTTAGTTTTCTAAATGGACAAAAATGTACACACACCTATAGTGACATATAAATAATAGTCTTTAAGGTATCCTTAGGTAGGGGATTTAACTAGGGGCTTGTCTACACTACCTGCCAGATCAATGGGCAGCAATCAATCTTGCAGGGGTCAATTTATCGTGTCTAGTATAGACATGATAAATCGACCGCAGATTGCTCTAGCATAGACTCTGGTACTCCACTTCAATGAGAAGCGCAAGGGGAATCGATGGGAGAGCGTCTCCCGTCGACACACTGCAGTGAAGACACTGCAGTAAGTAGATCTAAGTACGTCGACTTCAGCTATCTTATTCACGTAGAAAAGCTCTACTCTTTTTTTTTTTATTTGCCCAGGAATATCAGCTCAGAAACAGTGCTCAGTTTTAGTGAAGTTCCTCGGTTTTAAAAAGGTGCTCTTTGTTTGAAGCAGGATAGGTTGATGTACTGGACTGAGTTGTGTAAACCAGAATAAATGAGAGGAAAAAGTGGAAAAAACCACCCTTCAAGCTTCAATAGAAATGAGTACTCAACATCAAAACACTCGTTCAGGTGCAGGTTGTATTTTGCCCCTACTGTTGCATCCTCTTCATCCTTCCCCTCCTGGATACTAACCTAACTTCCTCAACTTCAACTTCCAGAGTACTGCCGCACACTTCTGAGGGAGATGACTGATTTTTAAAGGAAGTTTTATGTTCTCCAAAGTCTTGAAAATCACTGCACGTTGTTGTTTTAGGTCACCGTTCATGGTGTTAGCAAATTATGACCTCATCAGATATGGAGAGACAGGAAGCCGCACCAGCCTTATAATACAACTTTATGGCTTCAACAAGCTGTTTCTTGTGCCTCTTTCTCCTTAATCTGACCAGGGATTGCTTTGTGCCTAACAAGGCATCTTCTCCAACAGGAGCATCTGTCATTCCCTATAATGTATAAGACTCTGTTCAGCGACATCCCAGCCCAGCAGTAGTAGCTCTAAAATCACATTTCTGTCTAAAATGTTTTAGCACAATTGTTACAAGTAGCCCCTAAGATTCCTGTTAATGAAAGATGAAAGCAAAAAATTAGTTCTTTCTTTTGATATACTTTTCGCATTTGATAGAAGTGTGTGTACAGTAAATTATGCTGTTTTCCTGGCACAGTCAGTCAGTTATCCCTCTTTGTGGGGTTATTTCACAAAGCAACGAAGGAGAAACATTTTTAAAATAGGAAAATCTATTCTAGAACCATAAAGACTGACCACGGTAGAGAGTGGTGATGGGTTGAAGGGAGGCGATTGATTCAGGGACAGATGTATACTTGAAACTCATTTAACTCCAGTTTGGAAACTGAGTTGAATTCAAGTTGGTGTTTCTTTTAAATAGGGGGCTTGACACTATTGCTGTATTTTCTTCTTTTTGTGTATGTCTTAGCCTTCCTACTCTGTGCCAGTTGTTGGGAGGAGGGGAAAAGGTACTGGATTGTCTGTTACTTCCCCGCTTTTCTCACCGTGGTATAATACAGTTGTAGTTATCACGGACATTCTAGCGGACTAGAAATACAACATTATTGTCTGCAAAACTGCTCACAGTAATGTAGCAAAACATTTATTAAATTTAATAATTGAAACTGGTACTAATTTGTATTATTGTTTTAAATCTCCAGGCACATTAGGAATTAATTAACCAAACACATGATAAAACTTCGGATTTCTAAACTTTTGGTATTAGGGGTTTTTTACTATTAGTTGCATTTGTCAGTAAGTGAGTGACAGAAATAAAAATTAAAAATTGTGAATTGGGCGTTTGTATTGCTTCTAAGCATGAATAATACCCTCTCATTTATTATGTCCAACAGCTCTGTAGAGGCTTCAGTATCATGTAAAATATATTGCTTGTCCTGATATAGATTCTGTAATTTTAATTGATGCATTCACTATGTGATATTGTTTCACACTAAAAATAAATGTTATGGAAACTGGGTGGGTTGAATTGAGCAATAAAATAGAGATTCTTTCACGTCTAGATTGTTGGTTCAGATTCAGCCTAGGACAGTAACGACTGGGCAACGGTGTTGCTGGGCGATGGTGATTCAGTGGTCTAGGTGAAATTGAGGGGTTCTCTTATTCCCAGTGTACAGCTATTCATATCACAAAACTTACCGTGTCTGTTAGCACTGACCGGCGTTCTTGCTGGCAATGACATCAGTCAGGCCAAGGCTTGAAAAGGTGTTGAGACTGAACTGCACTTTTCACTCACCCCATGGCAGAAGTGGTCCCACCAGGTCAAGACTGACCGCTGGAAGGTTGTATTTCTGCTGCTCAGATTAGGGTCCAAGGTTATAAATACGGTAGTATGCGAATACTGTTTATGATCACAAACTTGGATTTTTTTTATAAAGTGCTTGTGAAGGACTCAAAAAAATGGCAGTATTCCCCTATTATTTGCAATATGCCTTTCTTGTATAGTTTAGACTGCATATCCGCAGGAAAAAAAGTAAAGTCCTTGTTATATCTCTCTTCTTCTACTTCTGTTTCCCAGTGCAATACTGTTAACACTTCATTCTTGAATATTCTGTGTGGTTGAGAATAGCAGGAAAAAAGTGCAAGGTACCTTTTCTTGAGGCTGAAGAGTTCTGTTTTGGTGTTGCATTGTTTACTGTTTTGAATCTCTTTTCCTCCTCCAGAAGCCACATAGCAAAGGGAGAGGACTTTTTCTTCAAACTTGGATCCTTTCTTTCTCAATGAGGACTGTATAAAATAAGTCAAATTTGCAATTTCTAGTTTCAGGTGTCTTCTGCAAATTAAAAAAAAAAAAAAATTAGTGTGTTTTGCACTCTCAGAACTCAAAAACCCACAGGTTGAATTGAGTGATAAAAATTTTGGAAGCCATCAGAACCTGGTTCTATTAGTGGTTCTATCACCATCAGGAATTTTTTGGTAACACTGTTTAGTGTAGATAAAGTTTATAAGTAAATGACACTTGTGAGGTGGCATACAATAGAGGCAAAAGAAAGCTTTCACACAAAGTTGATAAATACATTAGAAATGCCTGAGATGCTGTACATCGAGGGGGGGGGGGAACCTTCCTTTGTATTAAAATACCCATGACAGCTTGAAATGGCTAAGGTGTTCTTTACTGTGTAGTAGTTAGGATTTATTCTTTAGTCAGTGTCAGAGTCAAACCCATGGGGCTTGTGTGTATATGTACATTTACAAATCTCACTGACTGGATAAAAATATTATTCCATGTTACGTAACTGTGGGAGACTGTCAGAATTGTGAAATATGGTTCTTTTTTTTTAATTTGGCTTAATTAAAAAACAGGTTTTTATGCTAAAACCTGTAGTGTTTTATATAGGATTGCAGAAGGCAATAAAGGATAGTATGACTGGGTGAATTGCATCGGTCAGAGTTCCACCCACCTGTTCATAGCACTAGTCAGTTTAAAACGTGATTTCTACTTTAGGTTTTTAAAATCCTCTTTTTCTAAGAAAAAAACATACCTAAATGAACTACCAAGAGGTCTCAGAGAAAAGGAAAAGTGTATGATTTAAATAGAAACATGTTTTCTTTTATAGCTGAAAATTAATAAAATGTAAAACAGGAAAACTTTAAGCAAGGTTGTTAGAAACCTAGTCCGTTAACATGCCATCACTAAACCACTGTAGTTATGTTGTGGTTATCATAAAGTCATCAGACTATTATCTTTTTGTTGTGCTTGTTCCTATTTCATAAAGTTTACTACAATGCTCGTACTTCATATGTAGCAATATGGAATTTTCAGATGCCTTTAAATCCAGTGTAGCCGGAATCTCTCGAACAAATTTCAAGCTAAAACCAGGGCAACTGGTAACAGTTAGAAGGCCATGCATATTTTGATATGCAACAGAGGAGATGATTTTAAATTTAACTTGTTATTGTTGATATCATGTGTCACATCTTCTCCTTAAAAATATCCTTCAGGAAAACAGCAGCAGCAGGGTGAAACTGATGCAATCCGTACAATCTTGGCCAGTTTAAAGCTGTAGGTAATGTTGGGTTATGGAGAAGGTGCTTTATGCAGCAAATTCAGTTCTCTGCTACTGACTGAAGTACTATGCAAGGGAGAAGATATTTCTTATGGTCTCCCGCCAGTATGAATTAAATTTTTCAGATAAGATTCTGAGATTATACAAGATGCATTACAAAATTAGTTATACGTACAGCATTCCTTTTACCTATTTATATTATATCCAAAACCAAATTCATCTTGCATGATTTGTTCCCACCTCTATTGCTCTGTTCTGCTAATATACTTCGATTCCCTAGTAAAATTCAATGACTTAAATTTAATGGACTGTAATTACTAGATCAGGATCCTTCTTTTTTTGGAGTCACTACCAATTTTGCTTTCCCCAGCTCTCCCTAAATCTTCAGGCACTTCCCCAGTTTGCACATAGAACAATAGATTCTAAAGTAAGTGCACAGTCTTTGTGAGGAGGGGAGTGGGAGCCCATCCTCCCAGACAGTGAAATGAAATACCTGGACTGTCTAGTTCACCTCTGCCAAAGAAATTGGTATAAACTATAGACATGTGGAAAAACTTTTATTTTCAAATTCTAGTGTTTTTCACTAGATGGTGATGATATCATTAAAAACAGTTGTTCTGATAATGTTTTATTTTTAAAGGATCAAATTGTTTGGTTAAAAAAAAATGCGGGAAACCAGTTGGCTGTTGAGGGAAGCATTTTAGAGTAGCAACATGTACATTTTCTAATTCTTTGGTTGTTTCTTCCCCCCGCTAAATGTTCACTGGGCTTTTGAAGGATTACAGTTAATTGTTTTTAATGGATGCACATACGTGGTGACTGATTTGTTTAATCTGACTAAATTCCAGAGACCCCGTCAGGGAATTTGGTATAATACAGTAACATACCATTGTGGAACATCTGTGTTTTAAATCAGATTTTGATTTTTCAAAAAGTATATAAGGTAATTAATTGCCGAGGTTATTGCTGCTGACATTCCAGGAGAGTATAGATGATTCATGTACGGTCACATTTTTTTGGTCAGGTAGATGTGTATAATGAATTGTGATATTTCATTAGAAGTTTCAGAGTAGCAGCCGTGTTAGTCTGTATTCGCAAAAAGAAAAGGAGGACTTGTGGCACCTTAGAGACTAACCAATTTAAGAGAGCTGTAGCTCACAAAAGCTTATGCTCAAATAAATTGGTTAGTCTCTAAGGTGCCACTAGTACTCCTTTTCTTTTTTCATTAGAAGTGGGGACAAATTGGATATTATCGTTCATGATGACTGTTGCCAAAACAACTGCCATCTACTCTTTCTTTAAGACTCTCTTATGCTTTAACTGAATGTGTGCCAAAATCTCCATCCAGTCAGTCCCCCATATTCTGAAGCATTACTGGGGCAGTGAGGTCTGGTGGCTAGAGTATAGCATTGGGAATCAGGATCCTGGGCTATATTCCAGCATTCACCACTGACCATGTTGTGACATCAGGCAAGTTACTTAAAGGCCCTCTGCCTCAGTGTGCCTCCCAGAGGTGTTGAGGCTTAGGGTAAAATTTTATGAGCATAAGTTTTACTTTCACCAATGACTGTGATTAAGGAACCTTAAGAGAATGTATGTTCTGTAATCACAGGGTGTGATTACAGCTCATGTTGATATATAGAGCCCTGTGCGGTTACAAAATTTGTATCTGCATCCAATCCGCAAACACGGTCCGTGGAGATGCACATCTGCGGATGCGGATATCCACGGATATAAAGCAGATGTCCGCAGATTTGCAGGGCTCTAGTAATGTACCCTACCTAGTTCGGGTTCCAGATCAAAGAATCTGCAGCAGTTCAAGCTCCGTTAGCCCTGTGAGTAATTTGAATAATTGTCCAAGGTTCTAGGTGGGCTTATGCAACCTACACAGAAGCATGCACTGCTCTAGCATCCGAGATACCCGAGCTATAGATTGAGCTATGTCAGCTTGAACTGTAACCACAACCTGTGATTATGATATAGACGTACCCTAAGGCCTGGTCTACACTAGAGTTAAGTTGGCATAAGGTGCTTTATATCTACCTAATTATGTCATTGTCTACACTAAAGCCTTGCTCCCGCTGATGTAACTGCCCTACTACACTGTCATAACTCCACCTCCACGAGAGGTGTAGGGCTTATGTTGGTGTAGTTAGGATGACGCAATGTCTATGTAGACACTGTTACTTATATAGGCTGCTAATTCAGGCCTTTAGGGCACTGGGCTCACAGCTGGAGCTGTGAAATTGACAAGAAAGGCTGGTAGGGTCCCTACTATGAAATTGAGCCCAGGACCAGGCTCATAGCTGTCCCTCCCCCCCCCAGACGTCAGCCAGGTGACGAGCTCACAGCTGGAGCCCTTGCCGCCCACCCCAGGGGACAGCCCCAGCTGTGACCCTCAATTATTCCCATATTGAGTGGGTACATGTCATCTCAGGGTGGGGGGCAGAGATAAAGTTTCTTGACACCTTAAATGACTGCTTGGAGCAGCTGGTCCTGGAACCCACCAAAGGAGAGGCAATTCTTGATTTAGTCCTAAGTGGAGCATAGGATCTGGTCCAAGAGATGAATATAGCTGGACTGCTTGATAATAGTGACGATAATATAATTAAGTTTAAAATCCCTGTGGCAGGAAAAACACCACAGCCGCCCATCACTATAGCATTTAATTTCAGAAAGGGGAACTACACAAAAATGAGGTTAAACAGAAATTAAAGGGTACAGTGCCAAAAGTGAAATCTCTGCAAGCTGCATGGAAACTTTTTAAAGACCTCATAATAGAGGCTCAACTTAAATGTACACCCCAATTTAAAAAACATAGAGAACCAAAAAAGAGCCACTGAGTTTAAACAACAAAGTAAAAGAAGCAGAGAGAGGAAAAACGGGCATTCTTTAAAAAGTGAAAGTTAAATCCTAGTGAGGAAAATAGAAAGGAGCATAAACACTGGCAAGTGAAGTGTAAAAATGCAGTTAGTCAGGCCAAAAAAGAATTTTGAGGAACAGCTAGCCAAAGACTCAAAAAGTAATAGCAATTTTTTTTTAAAAGTACATCAGAAGCAGGAAGCCTGCTAAACAACCAGTGGTGCCACTGGATGACTGAGGTGCTAAAGGAGAACTCAAGGACGATAAGGCCATTGCGGAGAAACTAAATGAATTCTTTGCATTGGTCTTCATGGCTGAGGATGTGAGGGAGATTCCCAAACCTGAGCCATTCTTTTTAGGTGACCGATCTGAGGAACAGTCCCAGATTGAGGTATCGTTAGAGGAGGTTTTGGAACAAATTGATAAATTAAACAGCAATAAGTCACCAGGACTAGATGGTATTCACCCAAGAGTCCTGAAGGAACTCAAATGTGAAATTGCAGAACTACTAACTGTAGTCTGTAACCTATCATTTAAATCAGCTTCTGTAGCAGATGACTGGAGAATAGCTAATGTGACGCCAGTTTTTAAAAAGGGCTCCAGAGGTAATCCTGGCAATGACAGGCCTGTAAGCCTGACTTCTGTACCAGGCAAACTGGTTGAAACTATAATAAAGAACAAAATTGTCAGACCTATAGATGAACGTAATTTGTTGAGGAAGAGTCAACATGGTTTTAGCAAAGAGAAATCACGCCTCCCCAATCTACTAGAATTCTTTGAGGGGGTCAACAAGCATGTGGACCAAAAGGATCCAGTGTATATAGTATACTTAGATTTTCAGAAAGCCTTTGACAAGGTCCCTCACCAAAGGCTATTACGAAAAGTAAATTGACACGGGGTAAGAGGGAAGGTGCTCTCATGGATTGGTAACTGGTTAAAAGATAGGAAACAAAGGGTAAGTATAAATGGTCAGTTTTCAGAATGGAGAGAGGTAAATAGTGGTGTCCCCCAGGAGTCTTTTCTGGGACCAGTTCTATTCAGCATATTCATAAATGATCTGAAAAAAGGTAAAAAGTGAGGTGGCAAAATTTGCAGATGATACAAAATTATTAAAGATAGTTAGCACCCAGGCAGACTGCAAAGAGCTACAAAAGGATCTCTCAGAACTGGGTGATTGGGCAACAAAATGGCAGATGAAATTTAATGTTGATAAATGCAAAGTAATGCACATTGGAAAGCATAATCTCAACTATACATATAAAATGTTGGGGCCTAAATTAGCTGTTACCACTCAAGAAAGATCTTGGAGTGATTGTGGATTTTTCTCTAAAAACATCCACTAAATGTGCAGCAGCCGTCAAAAAAGTGAACAGAATGCTGGGAATAATTAAGAAAGGGATAGATAATAGGACAGAAAATATCATGTTGCCTCTATATAAATCCAGGGTACACCCACATATTGAATACTGTGTGCAGATGTGGTTTCCCCATCTCAAAAAAGATATACTGGAATTGGAAAAGGTTCAGAAAAGGGCAACAACAATGATTAGGGGTATGGAATGGCTTCTGTATGAGGAGAGATGAATACGACTGGGACTTTTCAGCTATTAGCCACGACGGGCAGGAGTGGTGTCCCGAGCCTCTTGTTTGCCAGACAGGATCACTTGATTACCTGTTCTGTTCATTCACTGTGGGGCACCTGGCACTGGCCACTGTTGGAAGGCAGGATACTGTGCTAGATGGACCTTTGGTCTGACCCAATAGGGCAGAGGTGAGCAAACTACGGCCCGTGGGCCACATGTGGCCCGCGGGACCATCCTGCCCAGCCCCTGAGCTCCTGGCCCGGGAGGCTCGCCCCCGGCCCCTCCCCCGCTGTTTCCCCTCCCATGCCGCCACACGGGCAGTAGGGCTGCAAGTTATTGCCACTCTGAGCGGCATGGTAAGGGAGTGGTGGTGGTGGGGTTGGGTAGCGGGTCCAGGGGAGCAGTCAGGGAGCAGGGGGCAGTTGGATGGGGCGGAGGTTCTGGGGTGGTCAGGGAACGGGGGATTGCATAGGGCATGGGAGTCCTGGGGGGCCTGTCGGGGGCGGGGGTGTGGTCAGGGCAGTCAGGGTACAGGGAGCAGGGGGGTGTTCGATAGGGGGTGGGATCCTGCGGGGGGGGGACTGTTTGGGGTGGAGGGTCCCAGGAGGGGGCAGTCAGGGGACAGGAAGTGGGAGGAGGCAAATAGGGGGCGGGGGCCAGGCTGTTTGGGGGGCACAGCCTTCCCTACCCAGCCCTCCATATAGTTTCGCACTGCAATGTGGCCCTTGGGCCAAAAAGTTTGCCCACCCCTGCAACAGGGCCATTCTTATGTAGGGCTCAATTTCACAGCAGGGAGTCTACCAGCCTTTCTTGTCAATTTCACAGCTTCAGCTGTGAGCTCCCCTGCTGCTCTGAGTCTGAGGCAGCCCTAAAATTGACAATAAAGCCTAGTAGGCTTCCTGCTGTGAACCCGTTGTGGGCTCAGAGCTCAGGCAGTCACCCTGGGGCAGGTGGGGGGCTCCAGCTATGAGTCCAGCTGCTACCTGAGCTCTCTGCTGCCTGCTTCTGGAAGAGCTTACTAGCTGGAGCCTGTCTGCTGTCCTGGCTCTCAGCCAGACTCCAGATAGTTTAGCTCCCATGAGGAGCAAGCAGGTGAGAGCCCAGGCGGCCGCCCCTCATGCTGCTCCTCTTAAATTGGTGCAAGCACTCCTGTTGAGGACATGCACCACTGACAGAAGGAGGGTAGAGAGGACAAGAGAAACCTCAGTAATGACTGCAGTGGCTATATGTCGACTTAACTTAAATCAACTTAAATTTGTAGTGTAGACATGCCCTAAGTCACATTTAACCATTTTTGTCACTCCTAAGTACCCAAGTCACTTTGAAAATGGGAAGTGACTTAGGTGATTAATGTTTATAATCACTTGGAGATCCTCAGGTGATAGAAGCTATGTGTATATGCTGTTATTTTAGATTAATTTCGCTTTGCATGACATTGCTGACCTTAAAACACTGAATAATTCTTCTTGGCTGCAAGTAGATGATTGCTGTAACAGAAAAAATGCTGAGTGTTACCTGTAAACAGATTATACATTTTGAAAATCCAGTGCTTGATAGACAGCTGCTTACTCTGGTTTTATTTTTAAGTATGTGACTTATGGGGAAACCCTTCTTCTTTGATTCTGCAACCACTTGTCCTTATTCTATGGCAGCACTGTGTAGCTCCTTTAGAGGTGCACTGTTTAACATGTATTTATAGAAGGCTCACATGTTGGTGGTCAGCTATATCTAATCTTATGGTGAGTTTTTGACCCCATAAACACTTCTTTTAACATGTGAAGTATACGACTCAAGGATTGTCGTTTTCTGTTATTGTATTTCACTGTCTGGACTTGAAAATGAAACCTACTTTTAAACGCTAACTCAAGAAGGTTGTTGATAAATTGGAGAGGGTTCAGAAAAGAGCCCCAAGAATGATTAAAGGATTAGAAAATCTGCCTTATAGTGATAGACTCAAGGAGCTCAATCTCTTTAGTTTAACAAAGAAAAGATTAAGGGGTGACTTGATTATACTCTGTATGTACCTAAATGGGGAACAAATGGGCTGTTCAGTCTATCAGAGAAAGGTATAACAAATTCCGACTGGAAATAAGGCTTAAATCTTTAACAGTGAATAATTAAGCTCTGGAACAGTTTACCAAGGGTCACAGTATATTCTCCATCACTGACAATTTTTAAATCAAGATTTGATATTTTTCTAAAAGATTTGCTCTAGTATTTTTTTGTGGTTGTTCTCTGGCCATATTTATATAGGAGGTCAGACTAGATGACCACAATAGTCCCTTTTGTCCTTGTAATCTATGTTACAGTGCTTTTCTTCAAGGGCTCCAGGCTTCCTGCACATAGATAAAATACAGAGAACTCTAAGTCTTTCATGACCCCATTAAATCATGTTTACATCCTTTGTGAAGCCTGTTGGTCGCTTAAACTCACTGGTCATGTTTTCTTCATAAAAACAAAGCCTATTATTTATATTGTAAAAGTAACTTATGATGCTTTCTGGGAGCAGGAAAATAGATCTGGAGAAGGAAAGGGTTAGGATTAACTAATAAATACTAAATGTCACCAACTAAACGGTCACAATTTATCCCAACCCCCAGCTCCCTCTTGGGCACTTTCCCAGGCAGATGATTCAGAGAAGCAATGGCATATTATCTGTGGTGATCATTTTTTCCTCTGGCTTGTTGCTAACTGTGTTGTGACATTTATTTAGGAGGGGAAGTGTCCAATCAGGTCTTGGCTCCCATATGTAGGAGCTACTGCATGCTCAGTACGGAAAGTGAAAGCTGACTTTCTGTTCTGAAAATAGTTACCTCACAGGAAGCCTCAGGATTGGAAGACAGTGGTAAAATGTCCAGGCCCTCTCTGCGTGAGCTCTTCCACCATTTCTGTCAATGGTTGAGCTGCACCTGTGGTGAATTATTGGTCTGAATCTAATGTAAACAAGGGCCTAGAGTTGTTTCTTTTCCTAGTCAGAGAGAAAAATATCCCCAATCTTGTGCAATTAGCTGGGAGATCATGTTTTGTTTATAAGATATACATATTAAAGGACATGTGTGCGTGTCCGTAAAGGCCAGAATGTTTGGAGAACTTTTAAACAACAAATGACTGAGGAAGGACATGACTGATGAAGATTAATGGCTAGTTTTATATATAAAACTGAACTTTAACAATAACCTCTGGTGATAGAAATATCTGAGCTTTTTATATCTATCCATATAAGTACTTACATGGTCCCATCAATGCAGTGTTTAAGCATCTCCCAAATATTTAAAAACAAATAGCAATAGAAATCATCATAATCTTTTCTTCTTGTAGAAGAAATCACTTACTTTTGTATGTAGTATATGTGTGAAGAACTTAATGAGGGAAAGCTAAATCAGAAATGGGTGTTGCACTCAGTTCTGAATGCTATAAGGTTAGTTATAATTAGTTTAATACTTGAAATAATTTAGTACTCGAGAGGCAGGAATGTTTAAAGTACTTATCTCCTTGGCATTGAAGTGCTGTAGAGAATTTAAGTATTGGAGTCCATAACATAAAATGGGGGTGTTTCTCTTGGTTTCCCTGGAAAATAATAGTAAGGTATAAAAAATAAGTTATTGTAAATATTTAATTTTTGGTAGTGATGGAGTAGGAACTCTCTGGAAAAGGACAGGTGGTGTGATCTTTTCATGGCATTAAGAAGTCATCTGACAAAACTGGAAGGAAAAATGACAAATTTCTCAAGTTTATTTTTCATTATTTCATAACTGGAAGCCTGCAGTATGCCATCATATGGTCTTACTCGTTGAAACAGGCAGTTTATTAATTCTTAAAGCATCAGAAAAAGGGCATCTACTTAATTAGCTCTGTTTTAACCAGGGTTTTACCCTGTCAGTGTCCTTGACTATTGAAGCTATGGGAAATGACTGACCTTTTAAAAAACAAAGATTTGTTGCCTCTTCTTTTTTTGAGAGGTAGTTGGCATATGTGATTTGCTGCATGTTAAGAAAGTTAGTGCTCATAGGGACAGACTGTGGCACCCTTACCTCTGCAAGTAGCCTCATTCGTTGTAGTGGGACTGTTTGGAGAGTAAAATGCTACTCAATGTGAGTAAAGGTTTCAGAATCTGGCTCATAGGTGTTTTTTTTTTTTTTCCTTTCGAATTTAAAGACTATTACTCAATCTATTGTTTTGGCAAGGTATTTACACTTTCTTTCTGTGTTTTCTTTTGCATGCTTTCTCGGCTGGATTGCAATAGAGAAGAAGAAAATGAGGTGAGTGTGTCCTAATTAATTTTTCATATTTTGAGAAATGCTTTAGCAGAACAGTGGGGAGAAGTTAAAGCATTAGTTTGTTCTGCATTAGAGTGCCTGAAAAAAAGGAGGATTGAGACATCAAATACAAAGATAACGTGATCAGACAGTATTGGCATCGGAGGTATCAAAAGTAACCAGATTTAAAAAATTATTCTGTGGTCCCTCTAGTCTTATGGTAATGTCTTGACGAATGTACTGAAGATCTTTTCTTACTATTGTTATGAACATCCTCACAAATACCAGTGCTAACAGAAGAAGGCTCTGAACCTCTGAATATCTAATTATATTAGTTGCTTTCTAACCAGGCTTGTATTCCATAATTACAAGATTATGTAAGGACTTCAGATTCAAGAAACTGCTTTTTCTGATGTGTTTTAACTGTGTGTGTGTTGTGAAGAAAGGGGAATCTTTTTCAAGGTAAAACCTATTCTATAAATTCCCAGGCCAGGAGAGAGATTTCAAATTTATAATTTTTGATGCATTACAGCCTCAGGTTGTTTTCACTGTTGTGGTTTAGATATCCTCACAAGTGTCCACATTTCCTACTCTTGTGGCAAACAGGCAATCAGATGAATTTAAACAAGATCTTATTCATTCATTCTTCATTCACTCTACACCTCCATCAGTCAATCTGCCTAGCCTGTGTTGCAGTGCTAAATGATCTTTTATCAGTTTTGTCATGTTTGCCCCCAGAATGTTGCTTTTGTGTATTTTTCAAATACAAATGTTTTCTGTAATACAAGATGAACCCCTTTGTTTTAAGTGTTTTCTACCATAAATTTAGCTTTATGGCTCACAGAATTTGTAATGTTCCTTTTTGTAACTTTTTTTTTTCCAAATGTCGCTCTCACATTATTTAACCTTTGTGTATTTTCTGAAGGGGAAAAAAAAATCTCTGAAGGAGCTAGCTTGTGAGGTGGCTGATACACCTCAACTCCAGGCTTTTATACTAAATAAAATACTAAAAACTGGAGGAACAAGATGTAGTTTACATGTTGTTTTTCTTATTTTACAGGTCTAGCACCTTATTTTATGTGTAAATAGACTCAAACTACAAGGTTCAGGTCTGAATTCAGATTCCAGACCCCTCACCCTCGAAGTTCAGAAGTTTTTGATCTGAGGTTTTGATTTGGGCCTATCCCTAATTGTATTAAATTTTTTCATTATATAAAATTCATTGAAGATTCAGTCCAAGAAGAATCCAGAATTTTGCTATTTTATATTGTCCCTAATTTTTCAGGTAGGATCCAGATATCCAATACAAATGTAACAAGAAACAAAATGGAGGCAGTCTGGACATCCTACACTTACAGTGCAACATGAAATAGAAACATTGTGGGCAAAACTTTGAAATTATCTTCTTGTTTTATGGGGATATTAAGTAACTTAAAAAGCAAACTATTCAATATGCAGTGTTTAAAAAAATGAGAAAACTGACAAAATGCTGTTTGCCTGAACATTTGTAGGCTAATTCCATACTCTGGTGTAGGTACATTATTGTAATGTCGTTAACATTCCACTTCCTGGGAATTCGCACAGAACAGAAGCTGACAGTTTGTGACTTTGGCAGAACTAAGAGAAGAAAATAGTGGTTTGAAATTATTTATGGGGTGAATTCACCTTTTATGCTTATGGGGAGAATTTGGCTCGTAAGCCTATAGTTCATCTTTAAAAAAAATTCTTGCATGTCACTGAGAAGAAAAAAGGAACATTGCATACAAATCCTGAGAAACAAATCTGTTAACATTTTCTATATCTTTATTAGAGTATCCTTCTCAAAGATGATTATGAGAGAGACATGCTCAAATATTATATCTTGCAGTTGAACAGGCATGTGGGCCTACATTTTCAGAAGTGACTAGTGGTGATGGGTCTCAATTTTTGGATGCTCAAATTTGAGATACCTTAAAGGAGCTTGATTTTCAGAAGATAACGTGCTCTACCTTTCCTGAAAATCAAGCCCCTTTACATGTCTCAGGTTGGACACTCAACATTTAATAGTTGTGTCTGAAGTTCCAGATCATCATCTTTAATTTAGACCTACTGTATTTTGCTATTTTTAAAAGTACTATGGAGGATATTATATTTATGAAAACTGGTTACTGTGTATAGCAAGTAGGTGAAATGCCATGGTGTTTCAATTCCACTGAAGTCCATTTAATTATTTACCATAGGGCCTGTAGCCTTAGCAACTAGTCCTGTTTTGCAAAAGTTAAATGATAACAAAGAACATAAGTGATTCACAATGGAGTGCAAGAAACGGATGCTGTTGCCAAGGGTGGAATAGTGTTCATGGAGTAGTTATGGAACTAAGGCTTGGTCAACACCGGTTCTGTACGGCTCTAACTATTTCAGTTAAGGGTGTAATTATTTTAATGAAATAGTTATACCAGTATGACACCTAATTTGGATTTATGGGAATAAGCTATATTGGCATAAACCCCTCTTTATACCAGTGTAGAATCCACAGTAGGGGGTTGTATTGTTAGTATACCAGTATAGTTAAAGTGATACAATTTTTGTGTGTAGATAAGCCCAAAGTTTAAAAATGTATGTCCAAAAACCAAATCAAATCAGCCCACTTTGGTTCATGCACTGAACACTGCTGATTTCAGGTTCTGATGGACTGATGGGGAAAGTGAATTCCAAAGGGGAAGAGCTCTTTATTGGCAAAGTTTTATTGCCAGTCTCTGAGTTCTGTTTCTCTTCCATCACAAGAGCATTCCAATTTTATCTGAGGAGACAGAGGTAGTTGCTCAGATAACCAGCTCCCAGACAATTCAGTAAGTTCCCACCACGCTTGAAATGCGTCTGAAAACCAATGGAATTGGTGGAAAAATACTAGCACCTTATTTGGATTTTATCCCAAATTACAAGTTAGACAGCTGTATTGTACAGGGTTACATCCAAGTACACTGTTATAGTAGCTTGGCCTGGAGGTGACAACAGTGTGAATGACTGACTGATTGTTAATGGAGCCTCTAGAAGGCAGTTGTATTAGAGTAATTCCATTCACTATCACCCAACTCATTAGAAATTACCAATGAATGATGTAAGTTCACTGGAGAAAACTAACTTTAGTGAGTTTGTCAGAAATTTCACTTGCAAACTAACTTGCTCTGAAAAATTACTGCATCACAGTACAAAGTCTTCTAGGAAGTGAAAACAAATGGACATAATCTTGGCAATCCAGTATAGTTTGTGATCCATTCAGTTTTTCTGAAGTCAGAACAGGGAGCTGTGCAACTGTTGAAATAGAGGTAAAGGATTTAATATATTAAACTAAGAGAAATGGGTTAAATTTTTGAATGGGTCCTGTCTAGGTCCTAAAAGACATTTTGTTCAAACTTCAAAATTACTGCATAATTGATTCTGTACAGAAGAGACCCAGTTCTAGAATTTAGTGTGGCCACACTATCTCTGACTTCAGCCAAGCTTATCTGTTGTTGTTTTTATGATCACTAAAAATTCATGAGTTAAAGGGTTATTGTTTGATAGTGTATGCAGAGTGCAGTTATTCCTTTAACTGCTTATCTTTTTATTGCAGGGCAAGACTGAACATGTGCAGAAAGCTGGTTTTGTCAAAGGCCCAGTGTTCAAAGGTGTTGCTTCTAGCCGCTTTTTGCCCAAAGGCACCAAGACAAAGGTTAACCTCGAGGAACAAGGAAGACAGAAGGTGTCTTTCAGCTTTAGTTTAACAAAGAAAACCTTGCAGAACAGATTTCTGACTGCTCTTGGAAATGAAAAACAAAATGAAACTCAGAACTCCCCAGCTACACCCCTTCCAACTGACTTCACCCCCAAAATTAAAATGGACCTGGGGGATGCCTCTGTTTCAGCTGAAGAATCTTCACCACCGAAACCTAAGGTGGAATTGGGCAAGATCCATTTTAAGAAGCATCTGCTCAGTGTAACAGCAAAGCCCCTGCTGGCTGCTGTAGCACCACTGCCCTCGCTAGCAGCTGTCGCACCAGCAGAAGTGGCGGCAGCAGCAGAATGGCCGTTGACCCCATCTCCACCGCTCTCACAAACAGCATCTCCACCAGCACCAGTGCTAACAGCAGTAGCTTTGCCCCAGTCGCCAAGAGCCGCGTCAGGAACAGCGGCACCGCTTCTGCTGCCACCTGTAGAATCAGAAGTCCAAACTTCAAAGGAGCTATCAAATGCAGTCGCGAAAGAAACTTTAGAACTGGACATTAAACAGGATTCTGCATCTAATAGTGCCGAAGAACATGTAACTCAAAATATGTCTGAGCAAATGGAAATAACGTCACAGCAGGAAGATTCCCATATTGGGAAGGAGGAAGAAATTTCGAACAGCTCAAAAAGTGTTTCTCTGTGCTCCAAAAAGCAGGGTTCTAAGAGGAAATTTTCTCAATCTGATGCCACGTTACTGGGTTCTGAATCTGATGAAGATTCTATAAGGACTTCTTCAAGTCAGAGATCACATGAATTAAAAATATCAACAAGCACAGAAAAGGAAAGAGATCCGAAAAAGAGCTCAACTTCTCTCAAAAGTGAAGATTCGGTGAAATCTTCCTCTCGATCTAAATCGGACAGAGATGAAAAACATTCTAGCCACCCAAAACCAGAGAGAGACTCTAGGTATATGTCCTCCCGATCTAGGTCAGACAGGGACAGAAGACGAAGCAGGTCTCATTCTCGTTCTAGGTCTGACAGATGTTCTAGAACCAGCTCATCCTATTCAAGATCAGAACGCTCTCATTATTATGAATCTGACCGAAGATACCATAGAAGCTCCCCTTATAGAGAGAGGACAAGGTATTCACGTTCTTACACAGATAATAGGACAAGAGAGAGTTCTGATTCAGAAGATGAGTATAGGAGGACCCATTCCAAATCTAGTGACTCAAGGCGTACGTCATCTCATTCCTCCTCATACAGGGATTCTAGAACTTCTTCTTCCTATTCTAAATCAGACCGGGACAGCAAAACAGAGTCGTCTTATGCTGAAACGGAGAGGAGAGGAAAGTCTTCAAAAACAGATAGAGAATCAAAAAGGACTTCAGAAAGTGAAGTATCAAAAAGGTGTTCTCCCCTTAATGAGCTGGGTTATCGAAGGGGGGCATCCCATTCTAAACCTGATAGTAATGTGAACTCTTCCTATTATAAGTACACCCCCACAAAGACTTCTGCACCAAAGTCTGATAAGTCTAAAAGTTCTTTCTGTTGTACAGAATCAGTTGAAGAAATCAAACACCAGTCTAATTCTTTAGATTTAGAGACACCTTGTCTAAAAAGCAATGAGTTAAGAATGACTATTATAAAAAAGTTTGAAAGGGAAAAGATGGTTTCTCCATTCAGTCAATTAAATGATTCACCTACTTTTAAAAAGCTAGATGAGTCAAAAGATGGTTCTCCTAATTTGAAGTCTGAACTTATAGGAAATGATTGCCATGACAGTATTAAGGAACCAGAAAATTTAATAAAGGTAAAACGTGATCAATTAAGAACGTATTGTCCCATAGAACTGAATATAAATGGGTCCCCAGAGGGTAGGTCTGATGACTTGGCAACTTTGTGTGTCTCCAAAACAGAGGCTATTGCAATGTCTTCTGATGATAGTCTCGGTAGATCAGAGGTATCACCACTGATAAAAAGTAATACATTTTATGTGTTGCCATCTAATGGATTTCAAAATATATATAAATCTAAAGAACAAGATTTGGATGAGTCTCATATACAGTCTGAGTTCAACAGTTCATTTAAAGAAAGAGAGGCTCCAGTTCCTTCAGAGCAAGATGAAGTTATATCTTCTCTTGTTACAAATGTAGATCATTCTGAAATGTTAGTTAAAAAATTGGATGATCTGGCAACTCCTTGTAACAGAACCAAAGATTCAGACTTTTGCTACATTTCAGATGATACTAGTCCTTCTTTGTATCATTCAGAAGTTGAAATTGAGTCCACAGATATAAAGGTTACTCAAGAAACTTTAATGGACATTCATGTAGAGCCACAAACAGTTACATGTGATTATGAAAACACGGAGGATCAAAATTCAACAAAGTCTGCATGTGAAGATGAACTATATGATATTAGTCCCTCCCATGAGCTGAGCCTAACGGTAGATAGTTTAAGCAGAGATTCTTCCCAAGAAGAATGCTCCCTGAAAATCAGATTAGACAATGAAATTATTACACCACAACCAGAGGAAAACCTTGCTTCCAAATTGGATAGAGCCATGCAGAATGAAAGTGAAGAATGCTTGCAACATTCTGAAACTGAGATAATTGAATTAGATGCCCAGCAAATTGGTCCTGATTTAGAAAAAGGAAAACTATCATTTAAAAATGAGCATTCATATTATTTAGAAATACCAGTAGAACACCTAGAAAAAGAGGAACCAGCTAAGGAAAGTTCTACCATCTTCGCTGAAAGAACCAGGTCTGATGACTTTAAAGACCAATCTCTGGAAGTCTCGGTCGGCAAGGATGAAGAAAATGAGTCACTGGTGGCTTCTGCTTTTTCAGAAGCTTTGTGTCCGTCTTGTGATGTCACTGCGACTGCAGAAGAAACAGGAACTGCGGCGCAAGCGGCCACGTGTGACAGTAGTGGCAATGCTTCTGAATTCATTTCTGCTCATAACGATGGTTATTCTGATACGGAAGAAAGTGAGAGTGAGCAGGACAGTGAAGAAAGTGGTACAGAGGATTCTGATTCTGATGACAGTATTCCAAGGAACCGTCTTCAGTCGGTTGTGGTGATTCCTAAGAATTCCACTCTAAGTATGGAAGAGAGTAGTCCTTGTTCGTCTCGGAGCAGCCAAGGTAATACACGCTATTCTGATCATTGGGAAGACAATAGGCCAGAGTCCAGCAAACCTTACTATGAAGAAAGATCAGAAAATACAGCAAATAAAAATGGTCCACATATTGAGAACAAGTGTTCTCCTCCTAGGGGAATGGACAAGAGTCCAGCAACATCTACTGAGCTCAATAGAAAGGAAGCTGAAGATCTCCAGCCTGATATTTCTCAGCCTCAGAGTGATGGAGTTGATAGTACAAGTCAGACAGACCTAACATCAAATTCTAATGGCAAACCAAATCCAGATGAAAGAATATTGAAAGAATTGATGTCCATAGCTAGACCGGTCGGCAGACAGCAAGATGAGCAGTCATTTTGTTTTTCTGAGAGCTTTGAAAGTGCTGAAAATAAATCTAGGCACCAGACACATTCTTCCAAGCCAGACAGCAGGCAGGGAAAGAGTGGGTTCAGTAATGTATCTGGCACAGGAGAGTTCTCCAAACTGGATGGTTTTCATTCAACAGAGGACTTGTGTAGCCTGGGGTGGGACTTCTCTCAACCAGAGAAACCCAGTAGCACATATCAGCAGCCCGACAGCAGCTATGGAATGTACTCGGGTTACGTTTGCCAGCAGGGTTCAGGATCATACAGTGGCTCCCAGAATTACTGGCAAGGCAATGGCTGTTGGGACCCAAGGTCTGGTAATAGGCCCTCTGGAATTAATTATGAACGAATACAAGGGCAGGTACCAGATTCCCTAACAGAGGACCACGAAGAGTATGAACAGGATGACAATTGGGTCGATGATTGCAAAGCTCACTTTCCTAGCCAGTCGAGTAAATTTCATTCTCTCAGTGATAAAGAAAAGGGTTCTGTGCAGGCACATGAGATCAGCAGTAATTCAGCAAAGGAGCCAACAGTTGTAAATGAGAAAAAAGAACAGGCAAAAATTTTGGAAAAAAATGATGTGAAAGAGCGAGGACCACCAAAGAAAAGAAGGCAAGAATTAGAGAGTGACTCTGAGAGCGATGGAGACCCAAGAGAGAGAAAGAAAGTAAAAACAGATGGAGAGGGGGAGCAGTCGGAGTCCTTGCCTCAGGGTTCAGCAGTGGTTCGCCCACTGTGTATCATGGAAGAGTTCAGAGACCCGCAACGCTGGAAGGAGTGTGCCAAGCAAGGAAAAATGCCCTGTTACTTTGACCTCATTGAAGAAAATGTGTATTTAACAGAAAGGTAACTAATGGATTTTCACCTTGTTTGCTTCTAATAATTTACATTTCAGTTTATCGTTTGATAGGGCGTTTAGAAAGATATCACAATCTTCTCCGAGCAGTAGTAGAGTGATGCGAAAGAGGGAATATCACATTTCCACCACCTAAGAAAGCTTTTCATAGAGAACAGGAAGGATTAGCCATGAGGGGTGTGGAGAGAGAAGGGTAAGGATCAGCTGAATCCTGGATTCACTGGCAGTCCATAGAAACATCTAATAGCAAAGTGTAGCCAAATAGAGGGGTGACAGTCATAAGTGCTTGGAGGAATTTAGCTCCTGCTAATATTAATTAGCTATGCTGGTTTAATTTTCACATGCAATGCTAAAAAAAATAAAATTGGTTGTCTTTGCTGTTGAGTAGCCTGATAAGCTGAAGATTGAAAATCATGGGTGCATTTGAGGCTGCTCAAGTCCACGCTAGTTAGCACTTATTATTGTCATACATATCCATGTACCCATGGCAGTTTGTAAGAACGGCTTTCATTTTTTTGCCTCATTTTTTGTTATACACCATTCATCTGAACTTCATGTGAGTATACAAGAGCCTGGAGCATCCAGCAGCTTCTCTTCAGGGCTTGACATATCCATTTGCTTATGGCCTCAGGCAACAGATTTCTTTCTCAAGACAGGTGAATGGCTATCTTGACTGCAGGAAGAGAGGTTTTGCACCATCAGTGTGGGTTTTAAATGTTATATATGTAATCACTTTTAAATAAAGAACATGTTAGCTATCATTTTAACACACCCAGAATTTCAGTCTGAATTTTTAAAAGGTGACAACTAATTGCAAATTATTTTATTTCCTGTTGCATAGGACTAGTTGATGTATTTTACTGTATCTGATCACTGAACCGTAAATTCTGGTTTCCAAGCTCCAGGAATGGCTAATAACATGGTGCTTCAGAGCCAGACAACCCTTCCCTCTTAGAAATGTACCCACACAATTGTCTAGTGCTGTAAAGGAATGTGTATAAAAGTGCCTGTCTCTGCCCTCGTGGCAATGAACTTAAACTCTGAACGAGATTTGATTATAGTTAATTTATGCTATATGTAAACATTAATAATTTTGCCCCTTTGAAATCTAGCTGTGGTATGTAACTCAGCAGGTTTATTGTATGATCTGTGAAATAATACTTAATTTCTTTTAAATTTAATGGCTTTTATTTTCTTCAAGTGATTCCTTGTTCTCATACGATTTGATGAGGTAATAAGTAGCACTTTATGATGCTCTTCAGCCACATTCTGTCCACGTCTTATCCTTTTCAGGACCAAAAAAAAAATAAAAAAATAGGCCCCATTTAGGAAACCATTTATGATTAGCACCCTAGAAGCTGTGTATCTTGCACTGTGATGCAAAAACCACAAATTTGATTCCCAGTCCTGCTCTCTGGTTCTCTAGGCTGCCGAAGGACAGCACGAACTCGGGGCAGAAAGCATGTTTTGCCCCTGAAATATGGGTACAGTCTTTCTGAAGACTTCCCCACCTATCTCTTCTACATAAATCGTGGTAACTTAGAATGGTCTCTGCCTATCATTTGTGCCAGCCTAGCTCAGGCTAATTTCTATCAAGACTTTAAGATTAATTCCTTTGAAAGTTATATTCTTACCCTGCACTGAAAAAACTAAGCTAGAGTTTTACCATTACTCAGTGTGTAGCTGCAATGAAATTAAAATAGGATTGTGTGCATTAAAAAGAGGTGGAGAATAGATACGTTGCGTTAACATCTTGGCAGTCTTTTCTGAATATCGTATCTGGTCATGAATTTACCAGAAAATAATGCTCCTGACTGCTCTTACATCATGTTGATGTAAGCTGAATAGCTGAACAGTGATTTCTAAAGAGTAAATCAATTTTAGTCCAGTAGCAAATGATAAAGATTGAGTTAATTTTAGATGGAGTGATTTTTGTCTATATTGATATGTTATAATGCTGCCTTAACCTCCCCACAGGAAGAAGAACAAATCCCATCGTGATATCAAGCGAATGCAGTGTGAATGTCCGCCTCTTTCCAAAGAAGAGAGAGCTCAAGGGGAGGTAGCTTGTGGTGAAGATTGTCTCAATCGCCTGCTCATGATAGAATGGTAAGTACTGTTAGGTGAGATGTCAAAATGGAGCTCATTATCTTTGTGTTGCCATTTGCAGTGACATATATTGATACGTTGTCCTTTTTCTTTTGGAGATCAGAATTTAAATCCTAACTTAGGGCTTGTAAATGAGTGTAGTAGTCTCATATTAGTCTCTGAGCTTATCACAAAAGCACTGAAGTGTCTGCTCAGGAGGCTCAATGCACTGCAACCTAGGCTTGAGGGAGGCTGGAACGGGGGAAGAGTAGCTTTCCTTGCAGCTGCCATGTTTTTCAGTTTTTTCTTCTATTGCCTACCTCTCCTCTCTCACTAGGCTCTTTCCCGGCTCTTTCCCGTCCCTTTATCTTGAGTCCTCCTGCTTGGAAGGAAGTGGTAGCAGGGCTGAGACAACTGCTGCTCCATGTTTTCAGTTGGCAGGAGGCAAAGAACTGGGCAAAAGGAGCTGCACTGACAGCTAACTGGCAGTCAGATTTGTTTCCTGATAGATGGAGACATGATTGTTACCAAGTAAGATGGGAGAAGAGGGATGAATGATATGGACCCTGTAGTATCTAAGAGGCTGGATCTCTGATCAGTCCAAGCTCTAGAAGCAGGGAAGGGGGCAGTCTCTCAGGAAGAAGCAATATAAAATATACAGGACAGATGCCAGTATGTTGATTTAATCACAGTAAAGCTGTGGTTCTAAAAAAATCTTTGTCTAAATGTAAACTATTCAAAATTGAACATTGGTTGTCAGGTGGTTACATTTCTTTATAGTGAAATATGTTTGTGGGTTTTGCACTTAATTCATTATTTATTGGTTCATGTCTATTTCCCAGCTGTTTCCCAAGCTGCTTCTGTTGTCACTGCCAACCCACTGGGAGCTGATTGTTCTGTTTCCTCTACTTAGTTCTTCCAGGTGCCCAAATGGGGACTACTGTTCCAACAGGCGGTTCCAGAGGAAACAGCATGCAGATGTTGAAGTGATCCTGACTGAGAAGAAAGGCTGGGGACTGAGAGCTGCGAAAGATCTCCCATCGTAAGGCTTTCCTCTTCATATGACCTTTAATTGAGTTATTTCTCAACAAATGGAAAATAAGTTGCCGGCATTCTCTCATTTTCATTACTTATAGTCAACCAGCTGAATTTCCCCCATCCTAAACAACCTTGGCCCCACCTACTCTCCTCTCCTTCGCCCTTCACCTCTAAGCTCATTGAATATGCCTCTTGTTGTACCAATAAAATAAAAACCAGCAGGATCTTATTAAAGGGAAAAAGGCAAAATACCACATTTATTGTGAATACAGAAAGAATCATAGTAAGCAGTTAGTTATAGCTATAACATTCCATTCAATCTCATATTTATTCACACATTCATTCATACAAACACACACCCACACACATACACACCCACACACACAGGTTCTGCAAGGTTGTTATCATAGTTACCAGCCTTAGAGTTGCTCATGCCAAGTCACTGGCCAGGTGGCCTGGACATGAGGAGGGAGCAGGGCCTTGTCAGATGCTCATCTGATGCTCCTGGAAGTTGGTTTGCAGAATCAGACCCCCAAAGTTCTCACTTTTTAGAGTCTATTTTTATAGGAATTTCTTCCTATGCCAGTCTATGGGAATTGCTTCATCATGCTGTTGCTGAATCAATCAGCAGATAGCACATTCCTGACGGCTCCAAGATGTTATCTTGTTCTTTGGTTCTCCCATCCTTGAGGCTGTTGGGTGGATTCCAGTCTGCCCTCCGGGGGGGTGGGGTCCTCTGGTTATTTCCACTTGACGCCTTCTTCAGCCGATGGACACTGGATTCTTAGGCTGGCACCTCCCTGATCATTCAGTTATTATCCACACCAAGCATCCATCTACATACATCCTCTATCTCTATTTTAATCACAATTGTTAATACAACAAAAGGGTGGGGAGTCTCTGGGTGCTGTTTCTGTTGTTAGAGTATTGCTTTGAGTCTCTCTCTCTGTGAATTGCTTTGAGAATAGACTCTGTCTTAGAATGTACTAACACAATTAGCAGCTTGCAAGTTTCACACATAGAGGGAGAGAAACAGTACCAAAAACCAAGAGACCTCTTAATTAGTAATACCCTGGAATTTAAACTCTGGGGAATCAAACTCATTTGTGATTTTAATACAGAACTTCTTTAATATGATCCAACACTCTTATAGCTGTTCACACATTCCTCTCCTGCAGTATTGGATCTCCTCCAGTCTGCTTTCAGTCCTCTCCATATTACCAAAGCTACTCTCCCCAAAAGTACTGACAGTCTTTTCCTAGCTAGATGCTATAGCCAGTCCTCCATTCTTGTCCTCCTTGTCCTCTGTTTCTACTACTGTTTGTCACATACTCCTTGAAATCTTATGGTCTCTCTTTGTGACTCTGTTTCCTACTATCTCTCCTCCCCTCTGATCACTACTTTGGCTACCTTTGTTGGTTCTTCGTCCTCCCCTGCCTTGTCTGCGTCGGGATCCCACAGGAATTGGTTCTTGGTCCTCTCCCCTCTTTCCCTTTTCAGACTATTTCTGGGTAATCCCATCTACTCACATGCTTTTAACTACCATTTTTACACTGATGATTCATGGGTCTGACTTTCCACACTTGACTTGTCTCCCTCTAGCTAATCCCACATCACAGCCTGTTTGACATTTAAACTTCAGGTGGCCAAAACTGAACTCCAGATCTGTCCACTGAAATCCTCTCTATTCCCCTTAATTTTCTGACTGTGACTACACCACCATCCTTGTGGCTGAGGCCAATTACATGGGAGACATTTTTGACTTCTCTTGCTGAACTGATCTGTAAGGCCACAGTCATATTACATCCTTCATATCTCCCCTCCACACCCAGCTCTGCTGTAATGCTTTTGAGAAATCAGCCATTTAATGATGGCAGGTGGGGCATATGGTACTACATATGATATTGCTGGTACTCATTCGTTGTTAACCTACATATATTTGACTATATCCCTTCCCCTCTCCCCCCCACCTTGTTACTTCTCTAAATTTGAAAGCTCTGTGGGGCAAGGGCCCTGGGTTTATGTGTTTGCACTAGGCACTGTACAAAAGGGCTCCAGTCCTTATCAGGGCCTATGGGCATGATTGTAATACAAATCTATTAGAATGTTGCCAAGAGACCCCCCCCCCATTAGTATTGGAGCCACATTGTGTTAGATGCTGTACAGAGTTACAGGCCCTGCCCCGAAGAGCTTGCATTCACAGGCATAACAGCTGGGTGTAACAAAGTGTGATACTCAGAAGAAAGACACGGAGAAAAGTAATGGGAGGAATATGCTTTTATATAAGTGAAATGTGCACAGCTAGGTGGTTTCAGGTCAGTTAAATTTTCTTAAAATATATCTGAAAAGTCCCTACTGGCTCTCTACCCACTTAGGAGTTGGCTGTTTCCCATGAGCACAGTAGAAAGGAGTTGTTGGGGGGCATTGATGTGAGGACAGGATAGTGTCTGCATAGACTAGTTTAGGGCAGGTATTCCATGCAGAAGAGGCAGTTTGGAAGAAGTTGCAAGGGTGCTTATGGGGAAAGCAGACAAAATGGACTGTGAAGGAGGCAAGGGGAGACTTCATTAGAGACAAAAGTGGATAAATAGGGAGAGGCTAAGTTGTGATGGCCTTAAAGGTAAATTCTATGCCTTAAATACTGGATAAATTTTCCTGACTGCTTATATGGTTTAGACAGCATCATTTCCTCCCCCCCCCCCCAATATATTTCATATCTCTTCAGAATGCAAAGAGAAAATTCAAGTGTTTCTCTATAGAATGTCGCAGTTAGATTTTCTCCCGCAAAACCTTTTGTAGTTGCACACTTGGTTGTTCTGAAGAACCAAAATTGTGCATTGGCAATTGCATCAGACTCTGAAATTTGCGATTCAAACAGCCGTGAAAGGGAGCCAGCCAGTAAGTCTGTTTTGTCTCAAGTGCATGTGACTATGGGAAGTTTTAGATGACACTGTCTTGTATTTTGCTATGCAGCAATCTTCTGGTGTCCTGGAGTTTTTAATGTTCCCTTGGAAATTCTGATTCTTTGCTTCTGTTGAAGCACGCTAGGAACCCAACAGAAGTTCTTTGCTAGCTTTTTACAAGAGGACACATTTGGTCTTGTAGCAGCTAGAAATATTGCTGTCCTGTCAGTTACGTGAGCTTTTGCATGAGGAAGACAGCAGGTGAGTTTTAATGTGAAGCAGTCCTTCACAAATGAAGCACGATAGTGCTTAAAATGTAGTGAATGCTGAGCTGCATATTTAAAGCAATATGTTTAACTGGCAACCTCTGTACTGAAAGTCCGTGTAAAAGGTAAATAACCAATCTTTCAAAGTTATGGTTATCTTATGTATTGACTGTTGAGAGTCGTCATAATCTACTCCTCTCAGTTGTACAAAGTTTTGATAAAGATGAGCTTGAGAGGTGTGACCATGGCTAGTAAATCAGTTACCAGGTTGCAGTGTAATATACTATCAAAAATAATTTTGATTGATTCTGGCCTGGGTATGCAAAGGCATCACAGTTTAGACCTCCACAGCTGTCCCAGAGGTGAGTCTCTATACCTCTTTGGGAATAGTGCATTTGGTACTGGGCTCCTTCATATCAGAGAATGTATGCAAACTGGGGATGAATTCAGGGAGGAGCAGGAAAATATTGAGGAGACAGGACTCACTTAGGAGGAAAAATGTAAAGAAGAAAATCTGTATAGTTTGGCAAGGATGAAAGGGACATAAACCCAGGAGTTGGGTTGGCCCAGCCTGGTTTGCAGTGCTTTTAGAGCAGGTACTCTTTTAGCTCAGTGCTGCTGTTTTTCTCCTCACTGTGCTCTGTGCTCCCATTCCCTGATGGTAGCACCACCGCCCCATCCTAGAGTCAATGATGCTGAGTTCAGAGTTGTGCTGAAGCATAAAAGCCCAACAGAAAGTGCAGTCAGGACTGTAAAAGGGAAAAGAGCCAGCTGGAGCCATAGCACACCCATCTGAAAACTCTTGCTACCAACTTCCCAGGAGGCTGAGTTCTGCCTCATTGTGCCTACCCCAAGGCAGAGCCAGGGAAAAACCCAGCAACTTCATGAGAGAATCATGTGATGGGGTCTCGGTGATCTCAGTTGTGGCTTTCTGAAATACCAGGGGCCTGGTTTATTGGATAAATGGTCAGGGGAGATGGAATAGAGGAGCCTGACTTATGAACACAGGATCTTAGAAGAGATGGGTAACAGACATGTGGGTTGGGGTATAGATGGTCTAGACTACAGATTACAGGAGTTCAGGGAAAATGGGGTGCATAGGGTCCATGCTTTGGTGTAGCAAGTGAGGAATGTTCAGTTCGAGGGGTGCTCAAGAGGGTACCGTCACTACCTCCCTGCTGAGCCCCCTCCTCCCAGTCTATCCTCTGATGTTTGCAGGGTATGAAACTCTAGGGAGTGAAAGGAGTTTTTTAGGATGTGATGAGAGAGTGTAACGGGGATTAGTGGGATGACATTAAGAAAAGGGAAATATCAGGAAAAAATTCTCGACAGTGCAGCCTACTAGCCAGGGGAAGTGTGGAAAGCCTGAAGCATTTCAAGCCAGATTGGAGAATGCCCTGGATAACTGTAGCAGGGCAACAGCTCTGCTGGAGTTAAGGTTAAAGCCATTTTTCTGCTTGGAACTTGACTCTTCTAAGTGCTCTCAAATCAACACAGTTACTCGGATTGACTTGAAATTTGGTGTGCCTCATGGGGGCACCAGGTTCTGTTACTGGTCCAAATTTGGAGACTATTTTGGAGATCAGGGCATTTCTGATATACAGCCCCTCCCCACCATCATCCCCCAAAAATTCCAGCTTTCTTAAAGTGGAGAGAATCTGGCAACCTTTTTTGCTCACAGATAGAGATCAAATCAGGGCTTACATCGTTGCATCAGGGTCTCCAGCACTCGAGGGTTGCCCCAATAGAGCGCCTAGCACCCACCAGCCCTTTGAGGGAAATCAAATTAAAACGTTATTTGAAAAAGTTTGCTTCTCCTTTTCAGCTTGTTGCAAGCCTCACGACGTGTGCTTATTCTCACTCCTAATAGACTACACAGAGCATGTCCAGAGGCATTAACAGGATTGTTAACCTTCAAAATTTCACAGTAGTGGGATCGCTCAAGAGGATAAGCAGTCCTTTGAACCTG
The DNA here is from genome assembly GCF_965140295.1 of Lepidochelys olivacea. Classification (NCBI taxonomy): domain Eukaryota; kingdom Metazoa; phylum Chordata; order Testudines; family Cheloniidae; genus Lepidochelys; species Lepidochelys olivacea. The sequence goes on along the minus strand of NC_140412.1, from coordinate 266,435,501 downwards.
ACCCATCTAATGCTAGTTTGAGTCCCACTTTGTTCAGAAATCTGGAAAAGCTTGGGAGGCATATTGCTAAAATCTGTCTCTGCCAGGGTTTTTTATTTTGTGGAAATGTAATCAAAGTATTTTTGGGGGGAGTGGAAGGGGACAAAACCCCCCACACTAGACATGGGGAGAGGCATTTTAGGAGGCCTCTGCAGGGGCCTGAGCCCCTGTCCCTGCCCATTGCGTGTTCTGGGATCTGGGGGACCCTGTTCCACTTGGGGTGTCTGAACCCATCTCCCTGCCCCTCCATGTGGGCTGGCATCTGGAGTAGTGGGAGTGGTGAAGGTAATGCAAATTTAAACATCTGAAATCCAGGAAGTGAATAGTTCAGATACATATCACTGGAATGTGTGGCGGTGGGGCCTGGTTTGGAAGAAGGGTGGACTGGGTGGACATGGGGCATGGCTGAGGAAGCCTGGCTGAAGCAGCAGCGGGAGTCCCAGGCTGGAGGTGGGCAGTGAGAGTGAGGGACCCAGCTGAGTGTGCAGCTTGGGTTACATAACCAAGGTAGCTTGTGGCCCTCCAGTAAGCTGCTGCCTCTGATACATATATGCAGCAGCATAGGACGGGAGACAGCAAAGAGCAACTTCTTACATATTAATGGCTTCTACGGTGCCAGCTAATGGCTTAATGGGATGGGAAGGGATAGCTGGAAATGTTGGGAGGGCTACATGTTGTGGGGAATGATGGGGCAGGAGGAGAGAGAGGCACCATTCTTCTCTCACGCTTAAAGTTACTGTAATGACCATGTAATAAAAACTGTCAAGGTTTTGGGACAGACCATGGATGAGATTTCTCTTACAGGCCCTGGCAGCAGCCAGATGCTGCAAACATTTCAAAGCACTGTCGTTATCCCCATTCTACTACAACAAAATGTAGAGGAGTGGGGAGGTTCATTGTGGAATCATGTAGCAATTGTGAGGTCTAGTGGCAAGACCTCTGGAGTGAGACTATTCCTAGGTGTGCCACTGGTCTGCTGGGTGACCTGGGGCATGTCACTTCACCTCTCTGCACTCAGTTTCCCATCTGTAAAATGGAGGTAATGATCTACGTTTCTTTGAGATTTACTGATAAACAAAGCCTGTATAAAAGCTAGGTCTTTTGATTATTACCTAGCCATAGCAGCATATCAGCTGCAAACCTTGGCGAGAACTACAACTGCTTACATGACCACCAACTTCTACCAAAAACATTTCTCTTTTTATTCAACAAAGCCAGGAAATTAAATGGGAGAATAAACTTTTAACGCCAAGTTAAGGTTGCCTGGCGATAGCTTATGCCCTTCCAGAACGTTGAGTTCAGAAAACCAGGAAATACAATGCTGACGCAATCTTAACTCTGTCCTCTTTGAGCAACAACAGTCCTAACACACATACTGCCACTCAACCTTTTCACTGTACTAGACAGGTACTACCTGCGCGGACTGTATGCTCAAATGCAGCCTCCTCCCCCAGTCAGAATACCACCCTTTGTGATACTTTACAACCACGCCATACCCTTTTACAACCCCTGCACACAGAATGCCACCTAAGCCTATGCTTTCTTCTACCTACCCATCATTAAATCCACAGACTGCTCTCATACTCTACCTTGCTACTGGCAAGAGGTCCCCAGTGCCCTGCAACTGACACAGTCTATACAATTCTGTATTGAAATGATGCAGACTGGAACCGTAAGGTATTTATGTATCTCTTTCCTTTGATACCACACATGGGGGGGGCGGGCTCATTACAGATCTCCTTAGATCACAATCACAGCTCTTTCAAGCTGCTCCAAATTTTTCCTCCCATCATTCAATACAGCTGCATCTAACACAATGAATACAACTTGAGGGAATGCAGATAATTCCCAGTAGCTATTACCAGCTCCAGTGGGGCAGAGTTATGGTTGCATGGGCATTTACCTTAACTCTGTATATCTGGATATCAGAAGTTTTAGCATAGCAGAACTCGATGTTCTGGAAAGACTCAAGCTATCACCAAGCAATTATAACACTGTGCTAATAAAGTTTTTTTGCCATTTAATATACTCTATGGTGCGATCCTGTGATGACTCTGAGGGAGATGGAGCAGATGACATAATAAGTCTCTTCCTTCTCTAATTTGGGGTTCATCTTTTCCTAAAAATACAAAGGATAGGTAGTTCCCTGTTCATCCCTGCCCACAAGATCAACAAGGTACAAAATGAAACCATCACAGATAGCTTTTCATGTTGTTTTATTCAAATCTGACAGTGCACATTCTGCTGAAACTCCTTATATTCTTCATCTCAAAGAACTTCCTCAGTAAACTATAATGCGTTTATATGATAGACTCTGCTTAGCAAGGAACTTTCTCTGAAGTGCCTTTCATGTTGCTTTGTAAATAACTGTGATAATGTTAGTTTAAAAAAATCACAATTGTCCAAGGTATAATGCACTTAAAACTCTTTGTTTCAGTACAAAAATCTAAGCCATATTGACAGCTCTAACAGCCTGTTCTGTGAGTTTGTCTCAACAACAATAGCTTTCATCCTTGGTATTTAACTTGGTTTGCTCCTAAGCGGATAATGATGCTTTTCCTCCTGGGGTCTTGTAGTAACACGTTTGTGCTGGAATACTGTGGAGAAGTGCTGGATCACAAAGAGTTCAAAGCCCGAGTGAAAGAGTATGCCCGAAGTAAGAACATTCACTACTACTTCATGGCACTGAAAAATGATGAGGTGAGTGGCAATGTATACACACTTGTAGGAGGGTGGGTGTGTGTGTGTGTACAGCTCTAGGTAAATACAGTGTTGACTCAACTTGAATGTGCCATGTACAAATAGCAGTTTTTTTCTCAAAGTCCCAAATCCCTGTTTTTTATTTAAGCCCTTTTACCTGACAGGAGCTATATCAGTGTTACTGGCTACTTATAGCTAATTTAAGCTATTGATAAATTAGTAGTTCTTAATTAGTTGTCTTTTGTAAATCCCTGCATTTGGAGTTAAAGCCCTAACTGCATGGATCTGGAATAGTTACAAGCCTAAGCAAGATTCATGGGCCCTAAGGCTCTGAGGGGACCATGTCTGTAAAAATACATTAAATATTTTCCTTTCCATGTAAGCAATTTCTGTAGTTGGCCATGGGGCAACGTGGTCCATTAGACAATCTTTGTATTAAAACATGATCTATGCAACAAAAACATTTCCGATCTCCTGGTGTGGATGTTGTTGGGGCTGCATGGGTGGGAAATAGTTTTAAAGATTTAAAAAATAATAATAACCCCAGAACCCAGGAGAAATAAACGATTCATACTGTCTTCTTAATACTATGGATAGCAATGTAAATCAAATAATCGTGTGTTGTTTTCTCATACACAATTTTTATTACTAAACCTTTTTTCTCCAAAGCTGATGCATGAAACAGGAAAGAGTTATTAAAATTCTTATTGAAGTTTTCACCTTCACCTTGCTACATACACATGATGCCTTTTGCTTCTACCATAGCACAGAGGAGAGGAAGAGAGTGCTTTTTGCTATAATTACTTTTCACTTTCAGATAATAGATGCAACCCAGAAAGGAAACTGCTCCCGTTTCATGAACCACAGCTGTGAACCAAACTGTGAGACGCAAAAGGTGAGCTTCAGAGAAAACCTACTGTTGCTTTGTTTTCAGTTTTGTTTCTGAGTTTTTTTTAACATACTCAGTAGAAAATTCATTTGCCATTGACCTTTGCCTCTCTATCATTCAATCACTGCTATTCAAAAATAAATATATACCTTGGAAACCGGCTAATACAGGCACTTCAATTTGGGATTTTAAGATCCTTCGGAGATGTTTTCTGCCTCTTGGAGGATTAGCAATGTCACTTGCCAGAGTTCCTTAATTGAATATAGAAACTGGGGTCAAGCCTGGTTATTGTAATAATCAATGTTGTCATCTATTTTTTTTCCTGCTCTAGTGGACTGTGAATGGACAGCTAAGGGTTGGCTTTTTCACCACCAAACTAGTTCCATCAGGCTCAGAGCTAACATTCGATTACCAGTTCCAGAGATATGGGTAGGTATTTTTCCTGTTTGTCTACTTCAGTGTTATGAGTGGGTCTCCCAGAGTGCTCATACAGTTAAGAAATTGTGCAGCAAAACTGACCAGTGAAAAGACATCCAAATGTATGTGAACAGTGGAAATCAAATTGGAGGTTAGGGATGAAAAAGGAAATAGGATGATCTAGTCAATGTCCTGTCTAATGGTGTAGATTTTATGATATTTCTTTCAATCTGCCTTTAAATGTCCCAAATCTGGAGGCTTCCCCCATTTCCTTTGGGAGACTGTCCTACCGTCCATAATATAGGAGTTTTCCAGATACTGACTTTATATGCTCCTTTTCCTAACTTCATCCCCTTGCTGGCTATCTGAGCTGCACTCCTGTTTTACATAATTCCTGTTTTCCACTCCTGCACCCCTTAGTGTTTGACAGCTTTGCAAATATTTGTAGACAAATACCATGTTCCTCCTCCCCTTAGGCTCTCTCTCCCACTGCTATCTCTCCCTCCGCCTCCCCATGCATAGACAAGCTACAGCATACCTATTTAACTCTGTCTTTCCTTGTAGAGTGGTCCCTCAATGCCCTACTTGTTACTTTTATCTGAAAGTCCTCTAACTTGGAAAGCTATATGTACTATTCCAGTTCTCACCCTAGGTTTACAGCAAAATGCTTTTTTCTCCCTGCTTCATACTGTGATGCCTCTGCATTCTGCTGTGTGTGGTATCTGACACATGAATGAGGCACTCTGTAACTTAAACAGAGTTGAATTGTAGAGAAATTTATACTCAATGAAACATTCTTACTAATACCATTTTAAAACATCTTGCTATTTGTTTAATGAATAGTCTCTTCCTTTTTTTGTATGGTTTGGGTGGAATGGCCCACTCCTACAGACACCATTCCATGTCAGAAGGTACTGTATATTTAGAATTTGAGGGCTGGAAATAATTTAGTTTGTCTAAAAAAAAAAAAAAAATCACCTGTTCCAAAACGTCAAGTACTCTCACGTGGTCACCCATTCCAAGTAGTAACCAAGCACAAGCCTTGCCAAACTTCTGAAACCAGACCATATGAGGCCGTCCATCTACTAGGAGAGTCAGTCTTCAAGCATTCCTACTGCTTTCCACTTTTGATCTAACATACTGTAACTCCCACGATACATCTGTACATCTGAATTAGTATTTGTTTATAAAATTATGTTAGTGGTACATTAAACTGCTGTCCCAGATGAAAATATAGGAGAGTTACAGTGGCAGAAAAATGTTAACCCTTTGTATGAAGTATGCAAACTATTATGAAGACACATGAACTTGCTTTGACATGTAACAAATATCTCCTCAACCCTCTGCACTCACTTGCACCTAGGTGTATTGCACTGATGAGCGTGTAGAGAATTACACATAGGGAAGTGTTCCTGAAGTTAAGGAAACAAATGTACTGCTCATTCTAAAATCCATAACCTTATTTCATATGCAAATTATTTCAAACTATTCAAAAGTTTTAGTTATTATTCAGGACAAACTGTTACCACCTGGGTTGAGTCCCTGCAATGGACAGGCACCATTTTGCTGTCCTATACCCAGCCTGGATCTCACATGCCTGCAAGCCCACTGGGTCTGGGCAGCATCCAGACACTGTCTGTAGCTGTGGTCTCTGTCTCACTCCCAGGGTGCAGACTCCCTGTCTGGCACCCCTCTGTGGTACAGTGGATCCCACAGTCCTGCTGCCCTGGGCCCCAAGACTAGTGATGAACCCTTCAGATCTCCTCAGAGGTCTATACATGCTATCTCCATAGCCACCCTCATGGGTACTCTGGTGTGTAGTTTAACTCTTCAGGGATATGTGGCAGATAAAGTAAGGAATATTGAGGCTTTGCAAAGGAACCTTTTAAACATATATATGCTTCACTTCGAGACAGCACAGGAGGTTTACAGATCTATGTACAAATGGCAGCACACTTCCCCACTGCTCCGAGACTATGCTCACCGCTTCTGTGTGTCCTTAGGCCCAGTGTGTGTGAGGGGTTGGGTTCTTCCTTATGCAGTCCTTCTGCTTCTTGATGATGTTTCCCAGTGGGAGAGGGGATTTGGAGCAACCCTGCCCTTAACTAAAGTTTCTGTCTCCTTTGTCAGGCGATTCACTGGCTGTCTTCAAAGCCCTAATCATGTGGCTAAATTCCCAGCCCACCTGCCTCTCTTAACACCCCCCCACACACACACACTCACCAGCTTCCCTTAGGCCCTCCTTTTTAGCAAACCCATTGTTCTCATAGGGGAGTGGTATTCAAAATTGGTAGCCCCTTGATGTGCCTCATATTCGGGCACCAGACTCCATAACATGAGTGATGATGCAGTCCAACATGACTGTTACAGTCTATGGTGAAGGACATAAACAAGTTTACACTCAAAATAGAAGCTGAAATACAACATGGTTTTCACAAAATCAGGCTGGGGACCCAGTCAAGTCCCCAAATTGTCACTGTTCTATGCAATCTGAAGTTTTAAATTGGTCATTTTTGAGTTCCCTAAATACCAAGAGAATTGGTAAGCATGTGAATTGCTGAAGAAAGCTTTTTTTCTCCTGCCCCTGTTGGGTGAGACCAAGCATGAGACTTTCATCTTCAAGGTAATTTATTGAGAAAGTTATTTTGCAAGGTGGGTTTTAGAATTGTTCTGCCATGACCGCCTTAACCATGTAGTGTTTCAGGCATAATGATAAAGTGGTTGTTTATATTGGGGCTTGCAGGCACTGCTGTAGTCAGGGATCAGGCTCCAGTTGTGCTAAGCAGTGTACAAAGGAGTAAAACAAAGACAGGCCCCGAGAAGCAGGTAGAAAAACAGAAGCACTATAGTTAGCTAAAAACAGCCAGGAAAATGAATGAAATCTTGCTTTCTGTCTGTCAGAACTTGACACACAGCCTGGAGTTGAGTTTCCATAAGTGTTTGCCCAACTTCCTATTAAGGAGATATGGGAATACACTAACCATAAAGAAATTGAAGAAGTTTGTTTGCGTTTGGGAGAGATTGCATCAGCCAGAACTGAAAGGACCTGCCATGTACAGTGGTTTATAACCCTATAGACTGCCTTCTTGTGCAGGAGGGAAACTGTGTGAAACATTCTGTTTAGAAACCATTTCATTTATATGTTCGATGTAGCAGAACAAAGTGAAAGGGAAAAAATTAAAAGAATCACATAGCAAACAGAATTGTCTTAAGAATATTTGTTCAGAATTTTCCAATAGCTCTTCAGTAGCCATTCGAAATAACACCTTAATGGAAAGAAGAAAGGATAAGGAGTGATTGTACAGCACAGTAGTTGTTCTTCATGGACAGTAAAATTAAAATGCATTTAGTAGTTAAGAAAACAACCCTGCTGTGAATGCTATCAATCTGTTACTAACCTCTGCAAACTAACTTCACCTGTCACTCATACCCCTTGAACAGCAAAGAGGCTCAGAAATGCTTCTGTGGCTCAACTAACTGCCGGGGTTATCTGGGAGGAGAGAACAGGGTCAGCATCAGAGCAGCAGGAGGAAAAATGAAAAAGGAACGCTCTCGTAAGAAAGACTCGGTGAGTGTGACCCTTCCTTGTTTGCTTTGTACAATCTACTTTCCATAAGGAGGCGATCTTTCTTATCGAGGTCTCAAAAGGCAGCCTTAAGAAGGGGACAGATCTCTTCTGGGATCAAAGAAAGTTTAGTGTGAGCCCAAAGGTTTCATCAGAATATTACCAACCGCAAACCCTATTTTACACACGTGTAAAAACACAAGCAAATGCAGCACACTTAAGGCCAGCATAGGATAGAATGATTTTTTTAATATATAATGCATGCTCGTGTGACTTCTTTGCGAGCTCCCTTGGTTCTAGGCCAAGGTGATTGCAAGTTCAAATCTCTCACCACAGCTTCAGGGCTCACCCACTGCAGGAAACAACTGCACTGGTTTAACTGCAATCCTCTGAGGTGTTGAACCAGTGCAACCGTTCCTTGCTTTCTTGCAGTGGGTGAGCCTTGAGGCTGTGGTGTTAGATTTGAACTTGCATTCACCTTGGCTTAAAGGCCAGTGTGAGCGTGCATTATATCTGCTTTGACATCAGTTTTAATTGTTGTATTTGCTGCTCCATGTAATACATTTCATTTATACAGAACGAGAGCCTTTCCTAGGTTTCATCAGGCCTTCTACTATTTCCTCCAAATAACTTTGATCAAGGTCTTTATCTGAATTCAATAGTTTGATTGGGTTGTAGTGGTGAACTTACAGTGACGATGACAAGCCCCCCAGGAAACTCTCATGAGAAGCACAATTTAAAGTGTGTGGGGGGGAATGCTTTACCTCCTGATTACAAGTTTCCGCTAAGAAACTGGAGGGATCCTTTTCACTATCTGTAAAAGGTAGCTATTTCTTGGCTTATGGGAATGCTAATTACCCTCCTTGAAAACTGCTTTTACATTTCTGTACCCTTTTGCCTTCTGAAGCTAGCAGCTTCCTTTTTATTGACCATATCTCTGTTTGGGTGGTCAGGGAATTAAACTTCTTAAAATTGACCTCTTCTATGTTTACATTTTCCGAGAAAAGTGTTTTCCTACATGTCTTCCTAAAAATAGGTTATAAATTACATTTGAATGATATGCTTCTCTCCAGCAAACTTCATTTTAAGGTATTCACAGGGTGTTGCAATTCTCTGCATTAAATAAGGTATTGATCAAAAAACTTTCAGTTTTAATTTGAGAACAGATATCCAAGTCTTTGCACCCTTGGATCAGAGAATGCAATCACATTGACTTAAGATCAGACCACTATCGTCCTATGTTTCAGATTTCCATGAGGGCTTTCCATTAGGGACAGAGCTGCCTTTAGTACAGAGCAAGCCAAAGCTTCCATATTCTACCTGCTTAAGAAGACTGCCTGGTCAAATCCCACACGTCGTCATCACTTATAAAGTAGAGTTAAAATATTAATTACTGCCACATTAGATCATGAATATTTGTCCCAGGTAATTTTTTTTTTGTTCATATAAACTTCAGAGTGAACATTTTCTTATTACTGCCCCTGTGTATATCTTGGATATAGAGAAACCTTTGGTTTGGGTGTTCTAAATTGAAGCAGCCCTAGCCATGTTTTAAATAGCATCTCCTGTTTTCATATATGAAAAGGTAAATTTGAAACCAGAATATCTTGGTAAATAGTACAGCCAGAATTTCCTTTGCAGAGCATTCTGCATGTGTTAAATGCACACAACAAAGGACATAGGCAGTGCATAAGGTTAGAATGTGTGGCAGAAGCTGAAGCTTCAAGTCTAAATGGAAGATGCTGTGTTGCACACATTTTTGCTCCCAAGAAGGCAATCGGATTTTCTACCCCCCACACCCCACCCCAATTTTACTGGTCTAAACCGCTAACCTGAGAGAAAAGCACAGCGTGTGAAGTATTCTGAATCTTTATTCAAGGAATGACTGAAAGAGTCAGAGGAGAACTATGGGGCGACAAATAAAAAAAGCTATAGATGAAATCAAGTATACATAAAAACTAGGGGTTTTTTTTCCCTTTCAGTGTATGAGATTTGGTCATGAGAGACTTCTTGTGGAACCTCAAATCCAGAGAATAAATTCTCTTAACAGCTGATTGAATGGTATCTTGTGAGTCTGATAGGGTGTTCTGTGAGTTTTATAATCATTTTCCTTTGACGTGGTAGGTGGATGGGGAGTTGGAAGCGCTGTTGGAGAATGGAGAGGGGCTTTCAGATAAGAACCAAGTTCTCAGTTTATCCCGGTTGATGGTTCGGATTGAAACTTTGGAGCAGAAACTCACATGCCTGAAACTCATACAGGTGAGAAGATCCCAGCCATGTTGAATGAGGAGGGAAGTGAAATTATGTGAAGTATTTTTATTTTAAATAATGTGTTTAAAGGCTAGTGAGGGAGAGGGAGAAAAATGGAAAATAGTTTTAACAGTTGTGCCAATATATAAACTGGAGGGAAGAGCTACTATATTTAGTGTGGCAAAAGGGTAAGTTTGCAGCCATATTTAAAGAATTTTTAGACCCTGTGTAGCTCCAACCCTTTAGCCATAGTTTTTTGCCCTTTGGAGGGTTAGAAAGGTGACGTGCACAGTCCTTTCTAGACGTTAACTTAAAAGGGTCATTTTGACAAAATCATCCAAAAGCAGTGATTGATTTGGCTGAGATGAGAATAATTGTTACCAATATTCTAAGATGTCTGATAAAATAAATTTAAAAGGAAACGAATGTAGAGGGAATAACCTGGACATCTTAGAATGAACTTATTTGCAATTCTCTTCTAAAACCATCCTGAATTTTTGTGTCTCTGACTTAGTGGAAAAGATTATTAGTTATGGCCAATTATCTGCTCACTAAAAAAAAAAACCAGGAGGACTTGTGGCACCTTAGAGACTAACACATTTATTAGAGCATAAACTTTCGTGGGCTACAGCCCACTTCATTAGATGCATAAATGAAACATATAGTAAGACACACACACACACCTCTATATATATATAATACACACGCAGATAAGTTGGAAATTATCATACAAACTGGGAGGCTAATTAGTTAAGATGAGCTATTATCAGCAGGAGAAAAAAACTTCTGTAGTGTTTTGTTAGTCTCTAAGTTGTCACAAGTACTGCTGTTCTTTTTGCGGATACAGACTAACATGGCTGCTACTCTGAAACCTATTTGCTCATTCTAACTTCCTGTTAAGTTTTTGTGCTGTAATACCAGCTGGCTACCAGGGAGGCTTATTTTCTTTCTGCATGCACTATTGCATTAAAAACAGCTGTTCCTGTTCACTTTAAAGTTCCTGTAGATTTTCGGTGATGCTGTTAGATATTGGCACATGTCTCGGCTTAGCTGTCTGCGTTGTGTGCATTTTTAGTAGCATTGAGTTTTGTCACTAACATGCACGCAGTTCAGTAGTTAGCAATGTCAGGATGTGCAAATTAGGTTTTAGTCTCTGAGGAAGTTGCTGACTGTTTCCATGGATTCTCTGTAAATGTCTCCTCTAGAACACACACTCACAAGCCTGCCTGAAGTCCTTCCTGGAATGTCATGGCTTGTCTCTCCTCTGGATCTGGATGGCTGAGCTGGGCGATGGAAGGGGAAGCACTGTGAACAACCTGAAGCTCCAGCTAGAGGTCAGTAATTGTCTCAGGATTTCCAGTCACTATTTGTACATGAAGCTTTCAAAGCAGCTGTAGTAATTGCTGAGAAGAGGGAACGTGATCATGTATGTATGAACAAAAATATGATGCATCGATTCCAAAGCCAGAAGGGACCATTGTGGCTATTTAATCTGACCTTGTGCATAATGCAGGCCAGAGAACTGCCCCCCAAAATTCCTAGACCAGATCTTTTAGAAAAACTTCAAATCTTGAAATAAAAATGGTCAGTGAAAGAGAATCCACCACGACCTTTGGTAAGTTGTTCCAATGGTTAATTACTCTCACTGGTAAAAATGTGTGTGGCTTTTTTCCCGTCTGAATTTGTAATATCTTTAGATTGAAGAGCCCTTTATTAAATATTTGTTCCTCTTGTAAATACTTATAGACCAGGGGTAGCCAACGTGAGCCTGAGAAGGAGCCAGAATTTACCAGTGTACATTGCCAAAGAGCCACAGTAATATGTCAGCAGCTCTCCCCCCTCACCTCCTGGTAAGCTCCCACCCCCACTCCCAGTGCCTTCCACACACCGGCAGCCCCAGCAATTAGTGCCTCCCCGCACCTCCCGATCAGCTGTTTCCTGATATGCAGGAGGTTCTGGAGGGGAGGGGGCAGGAAGGGGTGGAGCCGGGGCGGGGCCTGTGTCAGAACCAGGGATTGAGCAGTGAGCACCCCCCGGCACATTGGAAAGTTGGCACCTGTAGCTCTGGTCCTGAAGTCGGTACGTATACGAGGAGCCGCATATTAACTTCCGAAGAGCCACATGTGGCTCCGGAGCCACAGGTTGGCCACCCCTGTTATAAACAGTAATAAAGTCACCCCTTAACCTTCTCTTTGTGAAGCTAAATAGATTGAGCCCCGTGGATCTGTCACTGTAAGGCAGGTTTTCTAATCCTTTAATCATTCGTGTTACTCTTAGAATCATAGAATCTCCAGGTTGGAAGGGATCTCAGGAGGTCATCTAGTCCAACCCCCTGCTCAAAGCAGGGCCAATCCCCAATTTTTGCCCCAGATCCCTAAATGGCCCCCTCAAGGATTGAACTCTCAACCCTGGGTTTAGCAGGCCAATGCTCAAACCACTGAGCTATCCTTCCCCCTCTCCAATTTCAACATCCTTCTTGAGTTAGTGTTTAACTTCATTTTGAAGTCCACAGACAGTGAAGTACAATACATAACGTGTTAATGAAAGTCATATGTGGTACTTTACCTTAACATAAAGTACAGATAAACCCATAACTTTTTTCTTTAAGTACATCAGTTCATATACAGAAAGCTTGAAATACCTGGAAGGAATTTGCCTTTGATTTTCCTTAAACTTAAGGGACACATACCAAGCTTTAAAAAAGGGCACTGCTATTACTGGCTATTCAGGAGTGGGGGACTGGCTGAAGGATCCAGAGTTTGCTCTGACAATATCTATCATTGAAATTTTCTTCTGCTGTTTTCTGTATGTACTTAATCACCTTAGCATCACATACAAAAATCATTTTGGTGTTTACTTTATTAATAGAGACACTTGTAGCCAAAACATACAATTCTTCTTTCTCCAGAAGAACTACTTTCCATTCCTGGGGCCAGCATGTGACAGCAGAAATTCCAAAAATTTTCGAGTTCTGAAGACATGCACAATAAATGGTCATCACTACTTCTAAACGTCAGTTCATTTTTCATAGCTGCTGATAGAGGAGCTCTCTTTTATATCACTGCTGTTAGTTTAGTTTAGTTTCTCTCAGCTGTTTAGAATCGTGAGATTATTTTTCTCAGATTTTCTTTGAGTGGTACCCTCTCCTTACAACCTATCTATTTTTAAAAAAAAAAAATGCTGCATAGAGGTGAAATCCAAAGGCTCTTGCAACCATGGGTTACTTTTCTTTTTCTCTTGTCCCTGTTCACAATATTTTTTTTACAGAAATAGCTGAGAAGGAGCCTAGATTGTTTGTAAAATGCCCGTTATGGTAGATGTGAGCCATGGCTGATGTCTTGCAATAGGCTATCACTTGGCTCTCTAGTATCTTAGTATTGTCTTTGTGCGTTGGGATGAACATTTCCAGAATCTGGTAACCCAGCTGGTCATCAAGAGTCTATTGGTGTAGGCCTAATAAAATAGTCCCTATGCAGACATCTTGACATTTCCAAAATGGCTAGGGACTCCCTCCAGTTGAAGTTAATAGGGGGCAAAAAGGCTTCTTTCTGCTATAAATGTGGTAATGTTTTATGGGGTGGGGAGACCAGTTGACTCCATCATCCATGTCTCATCTGTCCTTATCTTGACAAAGATCTTGCTTCATTAGCATTATAAAACATCTGTTCTCCTGGGCCAGATTGTCACGCTGCCTCAGCTATGGGTGAGATGTACTAATCTCCTGGGCTGTTAAACTTTTGCGCTATCACAGTGCACACTCTGAGCTTATGGGCCCATCAGGATCCTGTACACATCCCACAAGATTCAGCGCAGTCAGCATCAGTGCTTACTCTGACGCTGTTGTTCTTTTCAGTGCCAATGGCCTTGATGCAACTGTAATTGACATCTGCTGAGTCAACATCCCTTCCACACCTGTTTAATGCATCAGCCTGAGCTTGCTACATGAGGATAGACTCTTCATTAGGTTATGTGGGTTACCTAAAAGACCTCTCTAAGGCTGAATCCACTGGGCCTGGGGAGAAAGACCACAATTCCTGCTGTGACAACCATCCTCTTTGGAGTATCTGAGCTGCTCTTTCATGGACTTCAAGGCAGAGATTATGAGCTAGCTTAAGAATTCCCTTCTGCCATGGCACCATCTTCTTTTGGGTGGATGGAACAGAGTGGATGGTAACGCCCACATTACTAGCTTGCCAGTCTCTTAAGTAGTGGAGCACAAGTACATGTACCATGTGTCCTCAGGTGCCCTTGCTGCTGAGGGAGTCTTCAAATTGAAGGAGTGGGGAAGCCGTATAGCCATTTCTATTCTTAGCTCCTGAGATAGGACTGACTTGGCATTACCCTCCTCGTTGTCACTGGTGGGACTCACACATCTGTGGTGGTTTTGAATTCTGGACAGCAAAGCTGAGTTACATTATGTTTAGTCTGGAGCTGTGAGAGTTCAGAGTAGACCTCTGTCCAGCCCTGTCCCATCATCTGTTCTCCCTTGTTCAATTTGGAGTGGAATCAGATTCTCAAGCTCGATGTTTCAGACATTCAGACTCACTCCATGTAGCCACCTGGATGTTGGGACCATTCAGACGTTGAACAACAGTGCTCATATGAGGCAAAATGTCTTAAAATTTCACAAACCATCTACAATGCACCTTGAAGTGGAAGTGCTTAAACCAAGACTTTATATCACCATCATTTGAAGTTCTTCTGGCGACACATTAGCCTTTGATTTGCCTGTCCAAGGAATTCTCAGTTTTCATCTCTCCACCTGTGAAGAGATTTCTTCAGGGAATGATTCATGCCTGTCTTTCTACACGACAGCCTCTAGCTTTTTCATAGACTTAAATGTACTTCCTCTTCTTAGAAGGCATGTCACTTATAATGGATCCAGTGTGCATAGTTTTTGGCACTATTTTTTTAATTCTTTTGTTTTCTGTCATTTGCTTGAAAAATGAACTGGTGATTAGAGGCACAAGGGGCCTTAGATCAGGAATTGCTGCCTTCTCATGAGTTGGTTTAGTGACCTCAGAAGACTAAAACAATAGGAGTTCCTGCAAGTTAGGTGCTGAGAACCTAAAACCAGGAGTGGGAATTTAATTCTTCTTGTACAGAAGGTATGTGGAGTGATTTTTATTTTATTTAATCACTCAAGATGCACATCATACAGTAAATAAAGTCTAATTTTTGCATGTCTATGTATCATGGTACAGTTTAGCTAGGAACACTTTTTTTAATTTTTTAGCTTTCTTTAAAATTTAGATTTTTAAACTAGCAGCAACCTGTAAAAAAAGGCACATTTCTGTAATAGTATTTGGCTTTATTTTCTGTGGGCTTCAGAAATCTACATGATCATAGAATCATGGATGTTATAGATGGAAATGTAAAGCTATCCAGTCTCTCTCTCTCTCTCTGCCGCCAGCACAGGGTTGTTGTCCACAGTACATTTCTCTAGTGTCTTGTCCAGTCTAGTTTTAAGTGTCATACAATGATTACACCGTGCTGGCAGTTGTGACATTCTACCCAAGAGAATGATGTCAGGGTCTTCCTTCAGCTAATCTGTGTAATTCTGTGACATCCAATAGATGTTTTAAATACTGCTGTCTAGTGAAAAAAGAACTTTTCAAATATTGCTGTTAGTAAGTTCAAATCTTCCTACAGTTGATTTATCTCTGTTTATCAGTTTCTATTAACTTCTTCCATTAATATAGTTAAAAATAAAATAATCACTGCAACATTTACAAAGAGGAAAATCTGACCCACGATGTTTAGTATGCAATCAAAGCCAGTTTAGAGAGCGATTAACTTAACCATATAAAAGTGTGATTTCTATACCAAAGCCTAAGTTAAAACGTTAACCATTTAAATAGTCAACACATTTTTGAGAGTTATTCTACCTGGGGTTTGTTTACATGGAAACTCAAGATATGCATGGTCAGCTGTAAATGTCTGAGCCCTCTGAACTCATTGCAGTTGTGACCTGAATACTTTTAGTCCTTTTTTCCACCCATATATTTTATTTGGTGTCAATAGTAGTCAGCAAAAGTTCTCTACCACCATTCAGCCCCTACAGCAAATGCATCTCTACTAACTTGTGTCAGTATGAATATGGCTCTGGCATATACTAAAGAACTCCCCTCCATTTGGAAGAAATTGCTATTGCCAAGTCAGAGGTTTAAAAAAAAACTAGTGCAAAATGACAGTTTTAAATATAACTGCTGTGGTTTTGTGTTTTTAACCAGATTATGAAGACTCTGGAGCTCTTGCCTATACCCAATAAAAACATGTTGGAGGAGAGCAAAGTGCTTCCAATTATCCAGCGCTGGGCTCAGACCAAGACTGCTGTCCCACAGCTCAGTGAGGGGGATGGTTATTCCAGTGAGAACACATCACGGGCTCATACGCCACTCAACACACCAGATCCTTCCATCAAGCAGAGCACAGAAGGCGACACAGATACCCCGAAGAAACTTGTTTTTCGAAGGCTCAAAATTATAAACGAAAACAGCATGGACAGTGCAATCTCTGATACCACCAGCGAGCTGGAGGGAAAGGAGGGCAAAGAAGACCTAGACCAGCTGGACAGTGTGCCTGCAGAGGTGACAGAGGAGCAGCCGCAACAGGAAATCAAAGCTGCCATTGATGCTGCCGTGGACAGCAGCAAACCTCAGGCTGCTGAGCTGGAGGCTGAGCCTGAAGCAGAGGCCAAAGAGAGCAATGGCACAAAGCTAGAAGAGCCCATTGCAATGGAAACACCGTCTCAAGATGAAGAGGAGGGTGTGTCTGATGTAGAGAGTGAGAGGAGCCAAGAACAGACTGACAAAATAGTGGATATGAGTGACTTGGCTACCAAGCTTCTGGACTGCTGGAAAGACCTAAAGGTAAGAGGAACAGTAGCTCACTGAAGCGATGACAGTTGTATTATAAAGGGAAAACTTAATTGTTTACAGTTGAACATAAATAAGACTAAGTTGTTGCCTTGTTGGCAAATGTTTTTTGCCAAACAAATAGGAACGCCTTCCCTAAGTGAGGGATTTCAGCCAAAAAACACACCTCCAGGTACTTTCTGTGAATTTCCTTTTGTTTCAAATTATACCCTATGGGATTTATGCTAGTTTGCTAGACATTGGTGTGGTGTTCATTGATCAAAGATGAATCATGCCAACTTGACCACTGAGAAGACCGCTTATTCATCCAGTTCAGTTTAAGTTTATTTTTTTAAAAAGCTGTTTATTGATGATTTGGTCTTTGGTTGGCTGGTGCTAACTTGCAGGCCTGTTTTCTAAACTAGCCAGAAAATAGCAGGGCAATAATATTGCAGTGAGCAATTCTGGCTCAGCAGCTTCAGCGTACGTCTGAATGTTATACCAAATGTCTGATTTAGATTTAAATTCAGTTATCTCGAGATGGTCAGTGTGGCCTCTCCTACAAATGTTTGCTTTTCATCTGCAATTTTATGTAGCGTTAGGTTGTCTTCCAGCAACTTTCTGTTCTGTTGACATTATTGCTAGTGTTGAGTTAACTTCCAAAGATTTGAAGTTTTATGTTCAGATCAGCTAAACATAAAAGTCTGGATGCTAATCTGAAACTTTGAAGCCTGCCACTGAGCAGTGGGGGTTGTGATCCTCCATACACTCTTTCCAGTCTCTGTACCTTACCTGCGGTGTTGCCTTGGCAGGTGAGGGAGGTGGTGGCTGGCAGGCTGCTTCCTTCTTCCAGCATCAAGCTGACCTCTCCTCTGAGCACCTGAGTGGCCTTCTCTGGTAATGAATCTCTTCTGTGAACAGCCTACTCTGGCCCAGTGGGACCCAGTGAGTCCTAACAGTCTGCCACTTGAAAATTTAAAACACTCAATCATCTGTCCTAGAGTTCTCGATGGTACAGTGAAAACCCTCACCCCATCCCCATAGAATGAATGTTTCTTGCAGGAATGGAAGGGTGGGAGTTTAGTTTTAAATTTGAAAGTGGCATTTCACTGGGACCCTGCAGAGATGTTACAGGCCACTGCACTGGAATGAAAGAGTTACTCCTGAAGAGGGGAGGTGCTGAACAGAGGATTGCAAGGCTTAAGTATACACTTGTCCCTCATACTCCCGCAGCCATGATAACAAAAGGAACTAATGGGAAGGGACTCTAGTTTGACCTCTCCCAGTGGCCTCCTTGTGGGAGAGATGGAAAATGCAGTCCTGAAATTTTCTTGTACTTCCAAAAGGGTTTATTCTTGGTTAGGTTAGTTAAGGTACAGGTAGCCTTCATTTTAAGAAAAGAGTTTGCCCACCCTTAATAAGAAGTTCTCTTGTAGTGTACATTCCTGTCAGACAACACACCATAAGGCCTTCGATGGTAGTATTTTGCCCCTTAAAATGACCAATTCTTGATGTTTCAGAAGAGTCTAGTAGAGAGAATTGATAATGCACCTCATTGGGCAGTGCTGTACATGAATGGGGATATTCCTTCCTGGCCTTTGCTGGAGATCAGTTTAGGCGTGAATTCATGAGACTCTATTTCCTATGACTCTGTTAGCTTCCATAGCCACCAGTGTTAACAGTCCTAAAATTATCCATTTTTGGTAGGAAAGAAATTCTTCTCTTACCTGTGTACTATTCAAAATAATCTCTAATTTGTGTGCATTTACGGAGTTTTGACTATAATTATGTTGTAAACCTAATAAGAGAAAAGATGTGACCTTTGTAAATTACAAATTATGCACTAAAATATAAGGAGTACTTGTGGCACCTTAGAGACTAACAAATTTATTTGAGTCTCTAAGGTGCCACAAGTACTCCTTTTCTTTTTGTGGATACAGACTAACACCGTTGCTGCTCTGAAACCTGGCACTAAAATATGTTTATATATGCAAATAAGTTTGTGTGTATTTTCCCCCCTTTTTAAACCTGTGTATCTACAGTATATTGGTTAACAGCTTTAGTCTGCAGTTTGTTTAATTAATCGGGGGTTGAAGATTTCTTCACTTAAAGGGACACTGTCAGGTTAAATAAATAAATAAATATTAAAAAAAAAAACCCAAAACACATTTTCCTTATGTAATTAACACCATGTATTATAAAAACTGAAAAGTTTAAAAAAAAGTTATTCACTTTATGCTGTTTTGTTCTTGAATTTTTCTCACCTTGGACAGTTATGGACTATTCAGCTTTCTTTTTGTTTATACTCTTTCTAGCCACTTTCATTTTCAGGATCTCATGCTGTATTGTTTGAGTTGCAAACACAGTTGGGGAATAATTGTTTCAAAAACCAATTTTATTGAAGTTTTTAAGGAAAATCTTGCGTTCTAATGGTGTTAAGATTTATAAAACCTTATTTTGGGACCAGATTTGACCTGACAGTGTCATTTTAACACCAAGTGCTGACTCCCAGCACACTTGTAGTTTCTGTTGAATTTGGAGTAGCCCAGACTTCAGCTACCTAAACCCACTGGCTGAAGCCTGTGGTCAGCTATGGAATCATTACCCATCAAATTTGCTATTTGAGATGTGGATTGACTTCCTCCCTATGGGGTCTGCCCTGTTGCAACTTATCTGATATAATTCTGAGGACACTAATAACCTTATGTAACATGGTTTAAAGTTCTGATCTTGGGTACATGGGTATATTTGCCCAACAGCTGGTTTTGTGGTACTTGAATTATAATGTACCATGTATCTGAAATCAGAAGCAAGCCTTAAGTCTGTGAAAACCTTTTTATTCTGCCAAGTGTTCTTGGGGAACTGTGATGACCCTCTGGATGTATTCCGTACTGTATTTTATCATGGCACTAAAAGAGTTAACTGCTTCTGTCCAACTTTCACCTGTTAGAGTATTGCATATTGTCTTTTGGGCTAACTGTCAGGCCAAGATACTAGAGCTCTGAAATGGCTGATAAGTCTTAAGACTTTTAGGCTACAGGAAGGCCATTAGTAGAGTTTCATATTCTAGATTAAAGGGGGATGCATAGTTACCTTGTCTCCTGATCCTTTAGACTTTCTGTGGGAGCTGGGTGTGTCTTCCCATCAACTTTGTCCCATCACCAAAGCAGGAAGACAGCAAGGTGAATTTTCAGGTGCTTCCAAGCTCTTTTAAGCTGGTTTTTCATTGAGTTGTGGAACTTGAGTCATCTGCAATAATAGTGCCATAGGAGGGGTGGGTGGGAGGTTGTGAAATCTCGTAACTTAAGCTATGTCCTCCCCGATCTTGATGATGACCCCCTTGTAATTTCAACCATTTCCATCCAGCTTCTCAGGGCAGCAAGGAGCTTGTTAACATCACCAGCTGACCATGTGTCTCCTTTTCTCAACTCCATTTTCAACTCCGTGCTGAAGAAGGGAGAGAACATAGCGTGCATACTGTGAAGAAACAGGAAGATGGTTGGGAAGCTGGATGATGCATGAGAAATATAATAGGTGAAAAGAGGACAGAGGTGGTTAACTCATTGATGCCGACGTTATTTTGGTGCGTCCATTGCCGGCAATGGATGTCGCTCCGGGAAAATCCCTACTCCTGGCATGAAAGGATTAAGTGAGCTATCTTTTTATATACCTCTATACACAGGACAGCTGCCTTGGGTTGCAAGGCCTTGTACGTTTTGACGCCTGAACCCATGCGAAATATTGGCTGATAATACATACCTCATTGCAACACAAACATTCACAATATCCAGTGAGGTAAATTTTCAGCATAGGCTTTTGCACACAGTTCCTGTTGGAAGAGGAAATGGTGCATGTATCTCCTGATGCTGAAAATGTACCGGAAGGGTCGGTGAACACACAGTAGGTAACAGGTGGTGGTTAAATGCAATACTTATATGCTCTTTAGCCTGTGCAAGAACCTGGACTGTGCTACTGTACAACAGGATTCAAAGGAAACAGGTAAGGCCCCTGTGGGACTGATGAGTACCTAGTTACATTTATTATGAATACTGTATGGTGCATGATGGCTAATGATTCCAGTGCTTTTCACCTTGTGGTATCTGAGGGGGCTGGTGTTCTTGACCATTAACCCTAATTTGTGGGGTGTTTTCACACTCGTTTACACTTCGCAAAAGCTCATGGTGTTAGGAGGATCACAGTATTTTATAGGAAAGGGCTGAGCTTTCCTCAACAGATTCTTTTGATCTTCTTCCTCAATCTTTATCTTATCAAATACTTTATATTTATTACTTTAAGTTTAGTTATTTCATTTTAACAGTGCTGATATTTTGAAGACAGTCTCGCTCTTGTGGATTCTTAGCTGAGACTTCCCCTGCCTGGGTTTGAACTCAGCAGCCTAAAGTATTAGAAATATTAGTTTCAATTTTGTTTTATATTGTTTTCTTTCATACTAATAATCTCAAAAGGCTTTTCAGAGAGAATTTAGTTACTTTAACAGAATTGGCAATAGCAACTCAATTTGTGGTGTTGCAATAAAGTTAGCATCATATATGCACTTCTGTAGGGCTGGTGGCGCTAAGCTTCTGGCATCTTTCTTCACAATACTTTTGGGTATGCAGACAATCTCATAACCTTCTTGGTGAGAGGTCAAAAGCATTAGGTTATAGCTGTTAGGCTTCCTAGAGCATGCACTTAAATTACAGCGTACTCATTTTTTATAGTACTTTTCTGAGCACCGTTCTGAACTGGGTATCTCATGGGATCAGTAAAGGTTAAGTTAGCTTTGAACTCTGGGTCACAGTTGAAAATATTTCAGAGGTCAGCAGTGATTAAGTAAAAAGAAAAGGAGTACTTGTGGCACCTTAGAGACTAACCAATTTATCTGAGCATAAGCTTTCGTGAGCTACAGCTCACTTCATCGGATGCATACTGTGGAAACTGCAGAAGACATAGTATGCATCCGATGAAGTGAGCTGTAGCTCACAAAAGCTTATGCTCAAATAAATTGGTTAGTCTCTAAGGTGCCACAAGTCCTCCTTTTCTTTTTGCGAATATAGACAAACATGGCTGTTACTCTGAAACCAGTGATTAAGTAATTGTCCTAATTTTGGCCTAGGTGAGATGGATTTGGTCTCTGTTGCAGTCAGCTTCCCAGTATCAGCATAAAAGAGCCCTCATCCATTTAGAAAAAAAATCACAGATAGCATGATTATTAGCAGCCTGAGCAGAGATGGGAAGGATTGATTGGCCCGTGCAGACTGAACCTATCCTCTCGCCCCTAGAAATGGTGTTTCCAAGTCATGACTGAGGCAGCATTGAGAAGCTTTACAAGTACAATTTCTCAGGCCATACCTATTCTATAGATAAAACTCCATTTCCCGGGATGGCTGTCTTGCACCTTATACAAATACCAACCTCAAATTAAGAAAAATATGAATTACATATAATACATATGAAAATATAGTTCTGCTTAGTGGGTAATCTAACTCAACCGTGTTCGCATTTATTTAGCCTGCACTGCCCACACCTCCTTGCTTCGTTTTTCTTCCCCCCGCTTGGTAGCTCTTGCAATAACAAGTGTCACTTCGTAGCTCATGGTGTCCACAGAATGACTAGAGGAGAAAGGGGAGAGCTGTTCAAAGAAAATGAGAGCAGCACATGATACAGACAAGCAGGGAAGAGGAAAGTGGAATGGGGGGAGAAGAGAGGGGAGTTATGACTGGGATGGAGAAAGTATTCACAATTAATAAGGGAAGATGGGAGGGAAGAGAACACAATAGCAACGAGCTTTGATTCAGTGGCTGTAAAAGAAGCCAATGTTTTTAGTGAAAGAGGTTTAGAGAATAAGCAAAACGAGGTAGAGAGGAAGAGGAGAAACAATAGGTGGAGGAGAGAGGGACAGAAATAGAAATGATAAATGTGATGCCATGCGCCGCATCTAGGTTAGTGGAATTATACGTGCACATATTATTTCCTGCATTTTTATTGTGTTCCTCTGGACAGCATCTGCTAGCTCTGTTTTGGCACTGAAGAGCAGAAAGCAGTGACCAAATATTGTTGATAAAACTGAAGTTTCTTCTTATTCTTGAGCTTGTAATTAGACATAGACGGATCTTTAAAAAGTCCATGCAACTGGTAATTTCCCCCCTTAATTTGCAAACCTTGCCAAGTGATACAAGTTCCAGAGAAGTGTTTGTGTGATTTTGTAGCTGCACAAACTGAAGTGTGAATGGATTTGTAGGCATGAAAGTGGCAGTACCCAGTTTTATTGACGAGTTTCAAATACAGATTTTTCATAATCAGAAGATGGAAAAAGTTCAAAATAGAGAGTCAAATGAGCAGTTACTCTACTGCAGTCTTCTAGCATGCTGAGATACCTGTGAAGATACATGATTACCTTTTTACCGTTCTCCCCATATAGTAACATTTGTTCATCCATATTCATTACACCAGACCAGCCTTCATCCTTGGTTTGTTGAGTTCTACTCTTTCCCTGTTGTACTGTAACTTTCGTACATTCATATTCATTGTCTTAATTGTCCAATGTCTTTTCTTCATCTATGTTCTATCCTGCTAAATGAAAAAAAAATTAAACTCTGTTAGCGAGACATTAAAAGAAAATTCCATTAAACTTGATACTCCTTCCTTAGAGCTGCAGAATGATCTCAAATATGCTGCCTTACCTAGACCCAGTAGGATGATTTAGGGACAGACTTGGCAGTCTTAACTATTGCTTTTCCTTCAGTTTAAATTAGATCTTTAAGGTTATTATTTTGTATTTAATTTTCTAGGTATCCTGTTAAACAAAAATTGTTCTGAAAGAGGGTAGAAAAGCATATGGACATTGTTATGGCACTTGATGTGGCAACTTGCGTTGATTCAGTCGTTATGTATATGTAAGTTAGACTCCTCAGTTTCAAAAATGAAATCAGCCTTTCACTGGCGTTCTATCTGGTTTGCATCTCATTTGATCACCACATGATTTTCAGAGAATAATTTTGATTCATCACTTTATATAACATGCGTCTGCTTGCCAGACCGCTCGACCAGTGAATCCTTCAAAATCTGCTGGACGTTGACCTTTAGGCCTTGGAAGAAGCCCCTGGGGCATCTAGTTCAGGGGTGACCAACCTGAGCCTGAGAAGGAGCCAGAATTTACCAATGTACATGGCCAAAGAGCCACAATAATAGGTCAGCTGCCCACCCCCCTCACCATCAGCCTCCCCCTGCTCCCAGCGCCTCCTGCCCACCAGCAGCCCTGCCGATCAGTGCCTGCCGATCAGTGCCATCAGCTGTTCTGTGGTGTGCAGGAGGCTTTTGGGGGGAAGGGGGAGGAGCGAGGGCAGTGCAGGCTCAGGGGAGGGGGCGGGAAGGGGTGGAGTGGGGGCAGGGCCGGGGGTTGAGCAGCGAGCGCCCCCCGGCACATGGGAAAGTTGGCCCCTGTAGCTCCAGCCCCAGAGTTGTTGCCTAGACATGGAGCCGCGTATTGACGTCTGAAGAGCCGCAGGTGGCTCCGGAGCCCCAGGTTGGCCACCCCAATCTAGTTCATCGCCATGTGCTAGTTCAGGACTGTCTTCTATGTTAAACTTTTAAGTTGTTAAATAAGGATATACGGTTTGCCAAATCCGATTAGATCACTGATCCATCAAGTCTGCTATCCCACCTATAACAGGGGCCAATATCTTTTACTTCAGAGGAAGATGTGCCACCAAGCTAACTGTGCTATGCTGTGTATGGGGAGGGCAAGCACCTTCCTGACCGCTGCAGCATGACCTCCTTCAGGCCCTGAACCATGAGGCTAGATTACCTTTATTTTGGTCTGCAAAGCTGAAAATGTTTTTAATGGTCATAAAATATCCATCTGTTTTAAAGTACAGCCATAGACCTTGGATACATGATGACCTGCAGCAGTAAATTGCATAAACTGAAAATATACTGCATGAAGCCATATTCCCTTAATTTGTTGTAAATGTATTGGTGCTGTTTTTGTTAGGTGAGCCCTTGTTCTTGTCATAGTCTTTGTAGCTCTAGAAGACCTCTAATAACCAAGTTTCTGTAACCAGAGCCCTGCACAGATACAAAAATTTGGATCCACATCAGATCTGCAAAGATGGTAAACAATACAACCGCAGATACAGATATGCACAGATATAAAGTGGATATCCACAGATCTGCAGGGCTCTATCAGTAAACTGCCTTGGCAAATTCCATTATCTAATTAGCCTAATGGTTTGTGGGGTTTGGGGAATCCAGTTCCTAGAGTCTAACCTACCTCTTCCCTTTTACTTTCAGGCTGTTTCTATTTTAGCCATACTAAATGGCTCATTTTGAGTACTATTCTACCCAATTTTTTGTGTTTCCTGAGAGCTGCGTGTGTTAAGTGTCAATGGGACCATTGTATTACAAATCTTATTATGTTAAGTTCCCTTGGAAATTGATAGGATTTAGTGTAACACAGAGTATAGACTAACCCTTCTGCATACATGACCCAAGTAAACTGGCTTCTTCTGGGCAGCAAGATGGTGGAGGGGTGGGGGTGCTGAAATCGTTGGCAGTGCACGCTGCCGCATTATAGCCACTTCGCAGCTGCTACTCCAGTTGCTGGCACTGGATCTACATAAATAATGTCCTTAAGCCTACCACTCCCTCCAGTATGAAGAGGCATAGATAAGTAAGCCTGGCATTGCATATCCTCAGTATCCTTGGTAATGGAGATAGAGGGCACAGGCGTCATCTAGCCTCTCTGCAGTGTCTTTATCCTTCACAGCTGCTCTTTTTATACTCTGGTGGCCACCAGACCTACATATTCTCTCACATATTCTCTTCCTGCTTCTGTTACACTTAAATAAGTTCTTCTCTGCAAACTTGTGATTTCTTTGTGTGAGCCATTTCAGATCTTGTTCTTTTCGACCTTTTGTTAACTTTTCAAATTACATATCTTGCCATGGTGCAAAAATTGGGCTAGGACAGGCTTAGCATTTTAATAATTTTTTTTTTTAACACAGGAAGTTCCCACTGATTTTTTTTTTTTTTCCTGAGTGGTGTGTGTGTATATTTTCTATAAACACAATCATAAACCCAGCACCGGTTTTTTTTGGTCCACAAATACATGATAGCAATGCATGAATAAGCGCATATGAAAAATTATTTAGACTTTTCTGTGGCTCTTCTCATTGTACTAGGTGAGCATCACAAACATCACTGAATTTATCCACCTGGATAAGGAAGGCAAGTAATGTTAGCCCCAATCTACACGTAAGGAACTCAAAGGGCTCATCTTTACTGCATTGTTAGCTGGAGATATAACTTGAGTTTTGCCCCTGCGTGACTCCCATCCACTCACACACATCTCTAGATCAAGTGAAGTTGAGCTCTAAATTTGAGCCAGCTAGTCCATCGGGATGCAGGCAGAAGCTTGAGTTCCAGCTGCTGCATCCCAACTGCATTATTAGCAGTTAACATTGGAGCTAATAATGCAGTTGGGATGCAGCAGCTGGAGTTAGACCTGCTCAGCAGCTAATCCAATCACTCTGCTAATATAATCAGTATGTACTGCTGATTAGATTACTGTGTGCTTGCACTCCCAGGGCAGGTCTACGCTTAAAAAGCTGCACCAGTGCAGCTGCAGTGCGTAAGTGAAGACGCTCCTACACTGATGGGAGAGCTTCTCCTGTCGGCGTAGCTAATCCGCCTCTGCGAGAGGCAGTAGCTATGTTGACTGCCAACATAGTGCTATCTACATCACGGGTTAGGTTGCTCAGAGGTGTGGATTTTTCACACCCCAGAGTGACATAGGTATACCAGTATAAGCCTGTAGTGTAGATCTGGCCTCACGCAAGCATCTAGCTCAAGTGGAGAAAGTTGGGTGTGCTAACTTGAGCCGTCTACACTGGGGGCTAGGTTGGTTTAACTGCAGTGCTCTGGAATGTGGATTTGTCACATCTCTAAGCTATGTAGTTATACCAACCTAATTTCCTAGTGTGGACAAGGAAAGTATAAGACTTAAAATATATCCAGAGTCCCACAATTAGTCTACCTTGAATCTTAATATCTTGCAAAATGAAATCTTATTCTCATTCAAGCAAAAATACTTTGAACAAAACATTTACTTTTTCCCCATTTACTTTTTCCCCATTTACAATTCAAATGGGAATGTTTTATATAGGATTCATTCTTCAAAAATTGTATCAAAGCCAATAAATCAGTATGTAAAACTCAGCAAAAAATATTTGAAATTACTGTTTCAAGCACTGTTATAAATTCTGTTTAAAGGCAAAAATAAAGATTATTTTTCCCCCCTATAAAGAGAGGCTAACACTAAAACCAAACCAAACAACTAAAAGTATCTGAAACACACTCTGTGGTTTTGGACCTGCAATAGTACTTGCTTAGTTATCCGGTAGTTACTCTTTGCACTAATGTATTTTAAGCAGAGTGAGTTGTTTTTCTTGAGGATTTCTTAAACATTGATTTAACTAATTGAAAGGAAATTTGTGCACTCGGCCGAGTGGGACAAAAAGCATTTTCTCCCCATCAGTAAAATTTGCAAAATGTGGTTTTTCATGGCTATTGGGTTTTTGAAGTCTAGTGCTGGAGCCAAACACTTTGCCAAAAGTGATGTCATTTTGTGACACTGGGAAGCCCAGTGGAAAAGGCTGTAAATCAATTTCCAACCAGCTTTAAATAATAAAAACTTAGATATTTAGTATTTTAAAATAAACATTTTGTTGAAGTATTTATTAGTTTTACTTCTGACCCTAACCCATTAAAGCAGGTTGGAAGCTAGCTTGATGACAGCATCTCAAATGACATCACTTTTGAGCAAGATGACTGCACCCAGCTCTAAACAGGGAAGTGAATAATGAAATGTTTAAAACTTTAGAAGAATATGAACTTATTTTTTTATTCATGGTGACAAGCACTTATTCTCTGAACTCTCAGACTGCTGAGCTGAGTATTGCAGCCTCCTTTTAAATTAAGTTTTGTATTGAACTTTTAAAAAATTAAACGGACTTAGAGTTGAGATTTTGAATGCCGAGGTTAAGCAGAGATTAACTTTTTAATGTTTAAGTGCAGCTGCATTATAGAAATATACAAAAGAGACTGCCAGCACTCAATCACAGTGGCAGAAAAGCCTCTTCATGTTATTTTGTGTAGACATCACGTTATTAGCCATCAGTTTAGTCTTTCCTGCCTTTGGAATCAAAAGGTTTTCGTTAATGCTGTGTTGAAAATAGTGCAGCACTTTATCTGGGACATGATTACTGAAGCACTGTCAGTATACTCAGTGTCGGAACAACACCCAATGGAAAGACCCTGTTCAGAGGAGCTGACAGGTTCAGGGTAAGGACCATTGTGCTGTGCAGAGTTCTGTTGACTTTAGTGAGGTTCCAACTGGGTATCTGTGTCGATTCATTAGCAGAATCTAGCCCTAAGTAAACAAAAATCAAATATAAAGCAACATGGGGTCGCTAACCTAGTCTCTTTTGAGTGATGTGGTGGTGACCACCATTTACTGACATGACTTAGCATTTGTGGACCTGAAAGAGGACATGTTTTATGGAGGCACTTGTAATAGAGGGGTACAGTTGCTTAAGAATACTCTGAACTGGCCTACATTTATAGCCCTCACGCTTTATGGCAGCATCCCACATAACAGTCTGCCTCTGTTACTTTCCAATAGGTCAGTTTTCTTTCCCAATATGTAATGCTGTTGTATCTTTTCACCTGACTTTCAGTATTACACAGCCAGAAAATGGCTAGCTCATCACATATTCTACTTTCACAGACTATTAAATTTAGTTTCTGTTCTTGTTAATTAACTTTAATTGGTCTGGGAAAGGCATGGAGTGGAGAAGCTCTCCATTAGCTATTCCAGTTAGCCCTGTAAGTAGCAGCAGGGTCTTGGTCTGAGTTGAAACTAAAATAATAACAGGAGAAAATTATAAAGAAAACATCGCTGATCCAGAATGCAGCACTACAGACTGACTCATCATATGCAAGTTGTTACACATATTATAGGATCATTATCATGAAATGCATATTCTGTTACAAGTAATGAGTGCAATAAGAACAAATATATTTAAATAGTATACAATTTAAAACATTAGTGTTTATGAAAGATGTTTCACAATCCATAATGCTATACAATTGGTTAACATTTCATTTAAATAATTATTACTAAACATATCCAGAGGCACTTGACAAGAACACTTAGGTCACTAATCACAATTGCAATCTAAAGCTCTAACCCTGCCAACACTTATTCATGTGCTTAACTTTAATCACATAAGTAGTTCCATTAACCTTACTCATGTGAGTAAAACTAAATGTGTGTATGTTTACAAGCTCAGGGCCCAAAATAGAATGCACAGATCTAGTTCATAGAAAAGAAAATACATAGACATTTTAACTACTAAGACATAGAAAGGTTCCTGTTATTATATTAACTGCTCTGGGACCTAGATATAACTGTGACATACTCATTAGAAATCTTCTAAGATAAGGATGAAAGTAGTGCTAGGCGTAAAAGGCATTTCACGGACCATCCTATTGATGCCAAAAATGTACTATGCATTATCCACATTAGATAGACAATCCATGCCCTAAAGAGTTCAAAATTTTAAGAAATTTGCACTTGTGTGTAATTTATATTCCAGATGAGTAAAATGCACACACAAAATCAGTTCTGAGTTCTCTCTCCTAAACTGGCTTTCTCCCCTTTGTTCCTGCAGCGATGTCTTCATCTGACATTACAAACTAAGTGTTGTTGTGGATGTTATTGCTGGAGGTCATAAATGCATCACTTAGGATTTGCCTGGAGCCTCAGAGAAAGAGAGTGATTTATTTTAATAATAATTTGTACAGAGTTTGTCAAGTGCAAAGTATGAAGTAAATAATTACATAGCACCTTTAATAATACTCTGCAGTGCTGTAGCACCTTTAATTCAGAGACCGCAAAAATACTTTAGACATTAACCTCGACATCTCTGAAGTAGATAAGGGATATTGGTTTCACTTCACCTACCAATGAAACCAGCTCTGGGCATGGAATCAAGTTATAGCATACAAAGAACACCAAACAATAGCATAGGCCAGGAAGTGAAGAAAAATACCAAGTCATCTGGAACAGGGAAAATTGTATGCATATAAAATGTAATTACATGAGATGGAATTTGGTTAGAATCAGAGGCCTAACACATCTACCATGGTAAAAAATGCCCTGGGATTTTTAATGACCACAAGTGGACCTCTGTTTTATGTCTCATCTGAGAGGCAACACATCCATCAGCACAAAACCCTTAATGCTATGCTGTGACATTGGTTCATGCCTCAGAGAAGCATGAATCCTTAGCCCTACTTCCTGTGGCACTCATATCCAAGTACTGGCCAGGCCCAGTCCTGATTAGCTTGAGATCTGATAAGTGCACAAACCCTAGTAAAATGGCTGCAGGTGAGAGGCTCTGTGTAAGTGATGAACTCCTTGCTAAACAGGTGTTGGGTAAATACTTAAAGTAGCAAGGAGAATTCTAAAAAGTAAATAAGATGGAGTTTTTTGGCGGTTTTAGTTTCAAGAATCTGCTGGATAATTAAGTTTGAAACTTGAACTACCCTTAAAATAATGAAAATATGTAGGGTCTATTTTTGCTTTTAAAAAAATTACACTGTAATCAATAATAGTTCCAGTGTTCATACCCCTAATGGAAAGTGCTGTAGAATTTCTAACTAATTATCTCAAGACTCATGTGAAGTAAATAGGTCCCCCATGTAAAATGGGGGTAACTGAGGCACAGCAGTTGAAACTGACCTGAGCACCCAGTGGTACTGGATACACTATGCCAGTGGCTGTCAGCCTTTCCATACTACTGTATTCCTTTCAGGAGTCTGATTTGTCTTGCGTATCCGCAGGTTTCACCTCACTTAAACTACTTGCTTACACAAAATCAGACACAAAAATACAGAAGTGTCCCAGCACACTATTACTGAAAAATTGCTGACTTTCTCATTTTTACCGTATAATTATAAAATAAATCAATTGGAATATAAGTATTGTACGTACATTTCAGTGTAGAGTATATAGAGCAGTGTAAACGAGTCATATGAAATTTTAGTTTGTATTGACTTCACTTTTCATGTAGCCTATTGTAAAATTAGGCAAATATTTAGATGAGTTGATGTACCCGCTAGAAGACCTCTTTGTACCCCCAGGGGTACACATACCCCTGGTTGAGAACCACTGCACTAGACCATGTAGTCTCTGAATTTAAAAACTGATTATGGTAGGATCCCATAGATTTTGCACTCCTTTTAATGAGGCAGCCACAGCCAAATGCTGTTCCAAGAGTTGTATTGGTGTTTGCAACACACTATTTTAGGGCCCATTGCCATAGTATTTGAGCATCTCACAATCTCTAATGGATTTATCCTCATACACACCCTCTGAGATAGGGAAGTGCTACAATCTCCATTATACAGACGGGGAACTAAGGCCCAGAGACGCTGACTTTCTCAAGATCATAGAAGAAGTTTGTGGCAGAGCAGAGAATTGAAATTTGGTCTCCCAAGCCTCAGCCTGGTGCCCTAAACACAAGACCATCTTTCTGCCATATAAAGATATTCTGACAAGATCAGTGCTAGAGAAATTACCAAAACAAGGTGGCTAATGTCACCTGTGTTAGAAACACCAAAGACAAGCAGGTTTTGCCACAGAATAATATTGTGATAAGAAAATGAATTTATTTTTAATTTTCGAAGCAGGTATTCAGTGCACAGTAGAGTAAAAGCAAGAAATGTTCTACTTTCCCAGTACCTTCACTATGAAATCCTCATTATTCATTTTCGTCTTAATGTGGTGGTAATCAAAAATATGGCAAAAATGTCACTTTACCCATGGTAACTCCTTATGTAGGGGAAAGTGAGCTTCTTCAATACCTCTAGAGCAATGGGGACATGTCCCTCAAAGTATTCAAAACCCTCCATTATCTCAGGGACATTTGCAAGCGTCATCAAGCAAGACAATGAGACTTACTGTGGTAGAAGTATGCAGTGTTGTAGTAGCCGTGTGGGTCACAGGATATTAGAGAGACACGGTGAGTGACCGGCATGGGGAGGGGAGTGGGGTCAGGGGCCCAGTGATTTAAAAGGCTGATGGGATAGATACGTATTTTTTTAATAAAAATTACGATTAAAAAAAAGAGATCCGTTTCCTGTCGCTCTGTACAGAGCGCCGTCCCTCCTGGTGCCAGTAACCGTTTTTCAGAGCGCTGCTGCACCCTGCTGGTCTGGCAGAGCGCTAGCAACAGCCGCCTGGGGACCGCGGAGCTTGCTGCCTCCTCTGATTGCTTGGGAGCCGCTGTGCCTGCCATGCTGGCTCTCCGGCTGCAGGGCTGAGGACAGGGAGACTTGAAAGAGGAGCAAGTTCCCTCTGCGCTACCAGATTTCCTCCCCCCAGGGCTGCAGCTCCTTGCCACACACAAACCAGCAAATTCAGCCACCCAACTGAGCTGCCCTAGGTTTGCCAAGAGGCAGGTGGGGCCAGCCCCCGCTTCGCAGCCACGAGCACTGGCTGACACAAGCTGCTATTACGAGCGCAGGATAAGGGGCCACCTCCACCGCTCAGATCTCCCGGTAGATGTGGCGCATCGTGCCTGCCATCTCCTCATTGCTCTGGGTGTTGATGTCCCACAGCACCAGCTGCACAAGTATTGTATTGTATATTTTGACTTTGTTGGTCATATTCAGTTACATCTTGCATATCAGTTTTTTCCTTGTCTTTAGATTACACATGAATCACGATTAGGTGTTTAATTAGCCTACTTGATACTTCAGGTGTTTTCTTACTTTGTGCTTCTTTAAATGTTTTATATATTAATTAATTTCATTCCATAATGTATGTATTTAATTTAAATATATAATTCAAAATAACACATTCTACATCTTATATTTAGTCTCACAATTTGTTTAATACTGGTGCTGTATGTAACTGGGAAAAAAGTTGACTAGATCAAGCAACGCCACAACTTACGTATAGTGAGTTCTAATGTGTTATCAATAGCATAAAAAGTAGTGTCGTAATCCCTTTCTGGGGGGTGGGCCATAGACTTTCTGCCCTGGGGCCCGGAATTGCTGTCAGCAGGTCTGGTGAGTGAAGTAATATCTTTATTTGGACCAATTTCGGTGGGTGAGTGAGACAAGCTTTCGACCTTTTTGCAGAGCTCTTCTTCAGGTCTGGGAAACTTACTCAGAGTGTCACAGCTAAATACAAGATGGAACAGGTTGTTCAGCATAAGCAGTACTTAGCAGTTGTACTAACGCTGAGGAATCTGTTCCACCTTGTATTTAGCTATGACACTGAGTAAGTTTCCCAGACCTGAAGAAGAGCTCTGCAAAAGCTCATGTCTCTCACCCACCGAAGCTGGTCCAATAAAAGCTATTACTTCACCCACCTTGTCTCTGTGGTAGAAGTGTGAACAGTTAAACAGTGTTGACTGCCGATGAGTTCCCTGCGCTCTACGTGTAGGTCAAGGAACAGTAGTGTGTGTTGGTAGCCAACCTCCACAGTGCAAATCAGTTCTCTTCACCCGGTGCATGGTCTTATTCAAGCATCGGGGCTAGCTCCATGCAAAGAGAATGCTGAGAGTGTGCTTAGTCATCCAATTTCCTCATGAAATTCCTTTCGCAGTAGCTGGTCACGCTATTATTCTGCCATTGGGGTAAAGCCAGGCTTGACCCAGAGCGTCATCGCATAGGTCAGGTCAGCAATACAGAGAGATCACCTTCTACAGGTGGGGTTACATGTTAGCATTTCCACCTTGCTCAATGCTAGGCAATCCAGCTTTGAGACTTTAATGCTTGAAAGCATAGCTGCCTAAATCATGAAGCAGGTTTCTTTTCTTCACTATGTCCAATAAGGCTGTTAGCGTCTGGGCACGGCATACGAAATACCAGATTCTAAAATATGTCTTTTGAGAAACACCCACAAGCTTTGTGCCAGCAGCTGAGACCATGTGGGATAGCTGCCTGTATTTTCCTGGAGTAGGCTGATTGAACCACAATTGTGTAACGTGAAAGGTATGGCCATGCACAGGTGATGCACTTTTTCCTGGAAAATCCTACTGTGTGGATATGCTGCAACTGTTTGCTATGAGAGGGTCAGATAAATAAGTTCAGTCCCAGTTTCACAAACATGGTTCTGGGGCCCAGGAAGACACTTAGGCATTTGCTTAAGCACCCTTTCTACATAGGAATGCTTTCCTGATAAGTATTTAGCTGTTAGCCCTCTAGAGCCAATGCACTTACTGAAGAGTGAACTGGAATTTGTACTGGCTTCTGCATAATCCATTGTATTTCACTTCAGTGCCGATTGCAGGGGCGTGATCATTGACAATAAAATAAGAGAGATACAAAGTGGGTGAGGTAATGGGCGTGTCTTCATGTACAGCAGTGCAGCTGCAGCCTGTCAGTTAAGGTGCTACTGTCTTGATGGGAGAGCTTCTCCTGTCAGAGTTGTTAATCCACCTCCACAAGAGACTGTGGCTATGCTGATGGGAGAAGCTCTCCTGTTGACATAGTCCCCCATGTATGCAGCACTATGTTGGTATAACTACATTGCTTAGGGGTGTGGATTTATCACATCCCTGAGCAACAGTTATACCAATATAAGTCTGTAGCGTAGACCTGGCCAATATCTTTTATTGGACCAACTTCTGTTAGTGGAAGAGACAGAGAAAATCTTTCAAGTTACACACAGCTCTTCTTCAAGTCCGGGGGCTTGTCGACACTTAAAATGCTACAGCAGCACAGGTATGCCATTGTAACGCTTCAGTGTAGATGCTACCTGCACTGATGGAAGGGGTTCCTCCATCAGCATAGGTAATCTACTTCCCCAAGAGGCCTAGTGCTAATTACGGGCTTGTCTATGCTTACCGCCCATGCTTACCGGGGGGATTGACGATCGGCAATCAATGCATTGGTTGATTTAACGGGTCTAGTGAAGACCCACTAAATTGACAGCAGATTGCTCTGCCATTGACTCAGAAGTTTCACCGCAAAAAGAAAACCACCTCCACGAGAGGCGTACAACTCTTTACCAGTGATGCTTTTGCGGTGATGTGCAAGTGAAGATGTTTTTCCTGTTTACACAGTTTTTAGCTTCCTGAGGATATCCCATAGTGCCTAGGTGACCACTCTGGCCAGCAGCTCTGATGCCAGGTAAACAGACATCCAGCCCTCCCCCTGTAAAGCTCTGGGAACTTTGAAAATCCCCTTCTTGTTTTCTTGGCAAGTGCTCACCTATCATCTGGCCAGATGACAATGCCTGCTCCACAGAGCAAACGATCCCCTGCTTGGAGCAATGCTGAGCTACTGGAGCTGATCAGTGTTTGGGGAGAGGAGGCTGTGCAGGGACCCAGGATGCCCCGCCATCACCCCCCTGCCCTTCCCATAAGACCCACATCAAAATGGAGAGAGATGCACTGTGGGATAGCTGCCCTAAAGTGCTGCTCTCATCCGGGATGGAAGTGCTGCAAATGTAAACACTCTCTGAGACCTGAGGAATTGAGTACACAAACCTGCGCTTTACTTTGGTTCCCTATCACCAGTGAAATTTACAGTGCAAAAACTCTGCAAGTGTAGCTATACCCTAAGGTTTCTGGTGTAGACATGGCTAACCCTTGTCCTATGACTGCAGAGGTGTTAATGGGCCACTTCATTTTGAATGGTCCTTTGCAACAAGCTAACTCCTATGCTTCCCAATCTGTTCCACATTGTATTTAGCTGACACACTCTGGGTATGTCTACACTACGAAATTAGGTCGAATTTATAGAAGTCGGTTTTTTAGAAATCGGTTTTATATATTCGAGTGTGTGTGTCCCCACAGAAAATGCTCTAAGTGCATTAACTTGGCTTCCACAGTACCGAGGCTAGAGTCGACTTCCGGAGTGTTGCACTGTGAGTAGCTATCCCACAGTTCCCGCAGTCTCCGCTGCCCATTGGAATTCTGGGTTGAGATCTCAATGCCTGATGGGGTTAAAACATTGTCGCGGGTGGTTCTGGGTACATATCGTCAGGCCCCCCCGTTCCCTCCCTCCCTCGGTGAAAGCAAGGGCAGACAATCGTTTCGCGCCTTTTTTCCTGAGTTACCTGTGCAGACGCCATACCACAGCAAGCATGGAGCCCGCTCAGCTCACGGTCACCGTATGTCTCCTGGGTGCTGGCAGACATGGTACTGCATTGCTACACAGCAGCAGCAACCCATTGCTTTGTGGCAGCAGACGGTGCAATAGGCCTGATAACCATCATCATCGTGATGTCCGAGGTGCTCCTGGTCGCCTCTGTGCGGTCGATCAGGAGCGCCTGGGCAGAGATGGGAACAGGGACTAAATTTGGAGTGACTTGATCAGGGCATTCTCTTTAGTCCTGCAGTCAGTCCTATTGAACCATCTTATGGTGAGCAGGCAAGAGATGAGGATGGCTAGCAGTCCTATTGTACCATCTTCTGCTGAGCAGCCATGAGATGTGAATGGCTTGCAGTCCTTCTGCACCATCTGGTGCCAGTCAAAGATGTAAAAGATAGATGGAGTGTATCAAAACAAGAAATAGACCAGATTTGTTTTGTACTCATTTGCAAATCCCCCCGCCCCCCGTCTAGGGGACTCATTCCTCTAGGTCACATTGCAGTCACTCACAGAGAAGGTGCAGCTAGGTAAATCTAGCCATGTATCAATCAGAGGCCAGACTAACCTCCTTGTTCCAATAAGAACAATAACTTAGGTGCACCATTTCTTATTGGAACCCTCCATGAAGTCCTGCCTGAAATACTCCTTGATGTAAAGCCACCCCCTTTGTTGATTTTAACTCCCTATAAGCCAACCCTGTAAGCCATGTCGTCAGTCGCCCCTCCCTGCGTCAGAGCAACGGCAAACAATGGTGCATCTGAGTTGAGAGTGCTGTCCAGAGCAGTCACAATGGAGCACTCTGGGATAGCTCCCGGAGGCCAATGCCATCGAATTGTGTCCACAGTACCCCAAATGCGACCCGGCAAGGCCGATTTAAGCGCTAATCCACTTGTCAGGGGTGGAGTAAGGAAATCGATTTTAAGAGCCCTTTAAGTTGAAATAAAGGGCTTCATCGTGTGGATGGGTGCAGGTTTACATCGATTTAACGCTGCTAAATTCGACCTAAAGTCCTAGCGTAGACCAGGGCTCTGTGATTGCCTTTTTCAGGGTATGACTACACTAGAAACTT
Organism: Lepidochelys olivacea; assembly: GCF_965140295.1. Lineage (NCBI taxonomy): Eukaryota > Metazoa > Chordata > Testudines > Cheloniidae > Lepidochelys > Lepidochelys olivacea. The sequence continues at coordinate 266,398,539 of NC_140412.1, read as the reverse complement.
CAAAGTGCTGCTGCGGGAAAGCAGCTCTTTGAAGTGCAAGTGTGGTCACGCGTGAGTGCTGGGGGAGAGCTCTCCCTGGGCTCCTGGTAATCCACCTCCACGCTCCCAGTGCTAGCAATTTAAAGCGCTGATTTTTCACACCCCTGAGCCAGCATGTTAGGGCGCTATAAAATGTAAGTGTAGACAAGCCCTCAGACTTGAAGAGCTCTGCTTAGCTCAAACGCTTGTCTTGGCCTGATCAGTCACATCATATGTGACCTCTCCTGCCGACATAGGTATCACCCATCGTTGGGAGGGGATTAATTAGGTCGAAAGGAGAGTTCTCTCCTGTCCGCTTAGGGCTAGTCCACACTTAAATGTGGCTTGTGTGTAGTCATGGTAGAGCGCTGGGAGAAAGCTCTCCCGGTGCTCTTAAAAAAACAAACAAGAAAAAAAGCCGCTTCCGCGAGGGGCATAGCTCCCAGCTCTGGGAGTGCAGTTCCCAGCGCTGGTGCACTGTCTACACTGACGCTTTACAGCGCCGAAACTTGCTTCCCTCAGGGGTATTTTTTCACACCCCTGAGTGAGAAAGGTGCAGCTCTGTAAAGTGCCAGTGTAGACAAGCCCTTAGAGTGGCTACATGAGAGAGCTTACAGCGGAGCAGCTGCATTGATACAACTGCGGCACTGTAAGCTCTCTAGTGTATGAGCTAATTCAGGTCAGAGGTTGGTTTACCCTTAGAAAAGGCAGCCTTTGACTTTTATTTCAGTATATCTCCAACTTCATATATTTTTTAGTAAACAGGAAAGATGGCAACTTTAGATTCTGCTGGCTTGAATCCTCTGCTGACATACTTGGATTGCTGACAGAGAGTGACTGTAGCACTTAGTATGGTTGTGTAAACCAAACAGATTTGTTATACAAGATATTGAGAGAAAATAAAATAGGATCCACCACTATGCCATGTTTTTAGAACTATATCTGCATTTTGAGACCTGGACCTTTTTATTCTATTGTTTACAAAGTTGGGGGACTTACGTGACCTTTCCCACCCCACAGTTATATCAGCAGTAGTCTCAATGTCCACGTGAAAATCTGATTATTTTTTCTGGCTTGCTTTGCAGGAGGTGTATCGAATCCCGAAGAAGAGTCAAGCAGAAAAGGAGAGTAGTGGTAGGTAGTCAAGGATACCTTTCAAGTAGCAGCTGAAAGTGTAATTTCCTCCAGAGAGGATTGATTTTCCTGTGTCTAAAGTTGAATGCTTATCAGAGAGGTTGCGTGCGCGCGCACACACAAAATCACTTTATTATATGTGTTACGGTGGAGCTTAAGGGATCCCTTGGGGTTGGTGCTGTACGTACACATTGTCCAAGACGGTTTCTGCCCTAAACCGTTTAGTCTAGGTGAACGTTGGGAGAAAGGAAATATTACTATTTTCATTTTACAGATAGAGAACTGCGGCACAGAGAGTAAATGACTTGCTTAAAGTCACACAGTCTATGGTAGAGCTAAGAATTGAACCCAGATCTCTTGAATCCCAGCCCAGTGTCTTAACCAGGAGGCCAGCGTTCCTCTCTACAGCTCATACGTAATCTGATCACAGTAAGGAAATTCAGAGTGGGATGTACAGAGGCTTATCAGTACCTGGACAGAGGGGGCTTTAAACTTGGAGGTTTCTCTTTGTGCCTGTTGGTATTGGACTCCATACAGTGCACCTCCCGTTAACTGAATATCTTCCTCTTGTGGGTCCCCAGCTTCAGGTGTTTTACGCACCAGGTCTCAAGTCTTGTGTGTGAACCAGTTTAAAACCACTTTTCAGCAGACCAATGTGTGTGGGCCCAAAAAGCGTTTAAACCAACTTTAAGAATAATACCATAGCCTGGGTAAAAGGTAAGATTAGAACATTGTTTCCAAGCTCAGTTTACATACTTGGGTCCAAGGATCTCCATGCATACTGGAGTTCGATATAAACAAGAAACAGAAGCCGTTTGTACCCCTGGGTTGCAATTGTGTTCTGTCTCACCAGGTTACTTATTTGTAACTTTAGCTCAGACTGTGTTTGCACCTGTTACTCACTGTTCCACAGGGAGAGGGAGAACTCAAAACTGGTGTATAGTGCTTGTTACTTTTTATTTATGCACAACCCCACAAGAACAAAATCAATTAAAATAAGATGTTAAATTACATCTAGTGCTACATGACATGGGGGCGTTTGTGGAAAGTGACTTATGCTCTGGGCACCTTATGTTTAGTTGAGGATTGGTCCTGCTTTGAGCAGAGGGTTGGACTAGATGACCTCCTGAGGTCCCTTCCAACCCTGATATTCTATGATTCTATGTTGCCCATTTGCAGGGATTAAGAGCCTGGGTTGTTGTTTTTTTCCTGACTTAAAAAAGATGGGAACTAAAGAGGTTATTCTCGAGCACTGCAGAAAGAGCGACTCCACTGCTCTTCACAAACAGCAGTTCATGCTACAATTTACATTGATTGGGTGACCTTTGACAAATTAATTGAATTGTGCTAGCGACATTGCCAAAGTGTAGTTTTTCTGTTAGAAAATACTCCGGTGCACCCTGAAGAATTAATGGAATTTTTGAGATGTGTTGGATGTATTAGACATTTGCACAACCCAAGTCCTTGCAAATTTTCAGCTTTGCAATGACTCAGATATGAGCACTCAAGGAATTAGCTATTAATACAGTACAGCACAGTGATAAGTTATATGTGCACTCATACCGTGATAATACATTCACTTCAGAGTTCTCTTATGGTATAATGCTGTGGCTTTCAAAATGTGGGCCATTTTATAAAATCAAGGTCCTCTCTTAGAGCATCTTCTCCACTTTTCTTTCCTCTTTCTATGCCTTTCCGTCTGGTATCCATATAGGAGACGTTAATATTAAGACACTATTAAAGAGGTAAAATGAAATAGGACACTGTTAAAGAAATTCTCCTAATGTGATAATTATAAAATCTGCACTTTGTAACATGTAAATCTGTACTAAATCCATGCTGTTCATTAGTAGTTCAGAGAGAAGTTGTGGGCTAGGTGTAGAAATCATCAGATGGGCTTCAGTGGTCTTAAATTCTGATTCTATAAAACAATTTCTCTTCACAGCTTTTAGGAGACTCTTCTTTTATGGGGCCAAATGTCCCTGTTTCCTGCAGTCCTTACTCTCCAGGTCACTTCTGCGTGTTTGGTACCTCTGTAATTTTGATTGTGCTTCATTTCCCTTTCCCCACCCACCCCCAAAAGACCCACCCTTGACTAAGACAGGAATCAGGGTACAGGTAAGTGTTGGGGGTGGGGGTAGTTGGTCTGAAAAACCTCTGGCCATTATGAAAAGCATCCTAGACTGTGCTTACAGTTAGCAGAAGGCATCACTCCTTGCAGACTGACCAATGCTTCATCAGTGTGACACTGTTTTGCAGGCAGCCAGCGTATCCTCTGGAGAGCACTATTGAAGAATCACTGATAACAGTTCAAAAATATCATGAACTATCTCACTGCAAGTGTCTTATCATTAATATGACAGTTCCTTGTTATAGTAACTTGTCAGTGCTGTAAACTCAGGGTGCACAAATCGATTGTGAAAAATGACAGTATTGTAAGAGCTATAGAGTGCCAAAAAGTTGAAGGACTATATTGTGTTGTGTCAACATGTGTAAATACTGATTGGGACCTGTTTCTGTTTAAAAGGGTTTTACGGAAGCAATTATGTTCAAACTGTATATGAAAGAGGCTGTAGTGTCAAAACATGTCCCTAGTGATTAATACAAAGGCACGCTCTGCCAGTGCACTTTGTCTCCTGGGCTCATCTGGAGACAAAATTCAAGTTTTACCCCACACACTGCATGCTTCCCTGCGTTAAAAACTCCTAGAGTTCTTGGCCAGATGCTTTTCAAATCTAATAAAAGACATAAGAGAGAAGTCACTAAAAATAGGGGGTTAAAAAGAAAGTATTGTCTCAGCCATAACTATAGTGTAATGCTAATATAGGGCATCCTGCATTTCATTTGAGTGAATGGACCAAAAAATACACCTACTACAACAGCAGCAAAGGTGAAAGCAGAAACCTTCTGAAATGTAAAGACTACTTCCTTTTGTTCATCTTGCTTAACAGGAGATCGTGGGAGGGATGCAGCTGGTCATAGGGACCAAACTGCTACCCCAAAGAATCCAAACCAGAGCAGAGAGAGAGACCCTGAGAGGCAGAGCCAGAGTAAAGAGAAGAAGAAACGGAGAGAGTCGTTGTCCCCACCATCTTCGGCCTATGAGCGAGGAACCAAGAGGCAGGATGACAGGCAAGTTGTCTTACTGTACCATTTCCATCAGGGATGCTGATGCTGAGGGTTCTGATGATCCTGTGTCAGTCCAGCAGGGGAAAGTTGGTTGTATTTAGCCTTTTCAAAATAAAATTGCCAAAGATGATATTTGTGACCTTCTGAAAATAAATAGGAAAGAGGAAATTTTCTATTAAATGAATATGCTGTGTGGTTATTGGTAATGGACATGGAAGCAAGTCTTTCATCTTAGATGACTGCTTCAAATGTAGTCCACTTCGGCTACTGTTGCTTGGAGTTGTGTGGCTACAACTGAGAAGAGCTGATCAGACCATTGCAAATACCGTTAGCGCCTCCCATCAACTCCTCAGTGCTGCTTGGGAATGAATTATGCTGGTGGTGTTTCGGTGATGGAAGCTGTATCCAGTCCTCGTTCAAAAATTACCGTGAAAGTGGGATGGTTTAAAGGGGAAGTCAGAGCGTCCCAAACTGGACTCTGAAGACTTCCCATTAGCCTACCCAGGAGATACTGTATTTAATTTTAAATTACTTTGCACTAGGGCCCATCTGCACACTGCAGATAATAAAAGTACAAAGCCAAAAATGAAATAACTTCCCTGGATAAATAGAAAATCCTCAAAAGCACCTTTTTATATATAAAAATGGAAATTATCCAGTGGCTATCCAGCAAAAAATCATCCAAGGAAATACTCTCATCACCAGGCAGCTGTGTTTCTCCCATGACCCTTCCTTCCCCTTTCTCCCCAGACAGTTTCATCAGGCTGCGTTTGCTCAGGTAAAGTGACTCTTAGAAACATATAAGCACAATTAAGGCTGCTCCACATGATGGTGGTTCTTCCTGAGCAATCTATTGGCTATCTCCCCTGCACAGCTTCTTCACAGCTTAGCTTTCACAGCTCCTGAGAGGTTAGTGAAGTGCTGCTGTTCCCGTCTTGCATACTACTTGTATCGCACTTCTCATCTTCAAAGTTCTTTTCAGATGATTATCTAATTAGCCCTTCAGAAATATCCTATGAGGTAGGTAAGCAGTATCTGCATATTACATATAGCCAAACTTTAAAAATAAGAGGTCAGAGATGCCCTCACCTTGAAATCTAATTAATTTTTTTAATTAGTTTAAAGTAGCTTCAGTTACTACACCTACCCCTGAGACCCTTTGCAAATTTTTGTGTTTTGTTTAATTAAACTATCTATTTTAAAGATACTTTGTGTGAAACATCTAGACAAAGGGGGGAACTGGCTAGCTACATATGGGAAACAGTGAAATTGACGATGCATGAAAACAATTCAGAGGTGATTTCATTTGGTTTGTATTACATTGCAGCAAGAGGCCCTAACCAAGATCCTGGGTCCATTGTCTTAGGTGCAGTACATATACAGAGTAAGAGACAGTCCCTGCCCAAAGGAGTTCACAATCTAAATAGACAAGATGGACAAAGGATGGGAGGAAAGAGGTAGTATCCCCATTTTTCAGATTGAAAACTAAGGGAAAGAGAGGTTGTGACTTGGCCAAGATTGCACAGCAAGTCCGATAGAACTAGGTATTGAACTCAGATCTGCTGTATTAGCATCAACCCTCAGTCCAAGAGGGACTTGTCACAGACCATGCAGGAAGTTAGGATTAGAACTTGAGAACCTTCTGGCTCATAGTCCTGTGATCCAACCACTCCTGTCTGCCTGCAAGCCATTAAACTGCTTGCAACTTTAAAGTCAGAATACATGCACACTTTCATTATTCTGATGTCATTAATACAGCTCGATGTCTGCCACTCCATTTACTTCCAATGAGAGGAGAAGTTGGCATACAGAAAGTTGGTTGGGAACAGAGTGGCAATCTACTGAAATTTAATAGTTATGGTCCACATTTAATGTAATGAATTCCTTCTGGAGGATTAGCAAACACCGCCATGTTTGGAGGGAGAAAAGTCCTGTTAAATATAACAAATGGACAAAAGTATATCCCAAGAATTGAGCGTGAGCCATATCTGTACATTAACCGTGTCAAATCACACTACAGAATATCCTTTCGTTTTCATATGGACCCTTAAACTGCCCGGTCTAGCACCTGGTGTCATCTGTATGGTCATTTTTCAAGTGTTGTATGTGAGTGTGGCATTGCGTAGAGAGTCTAAAGGAAATAAAATGGCCCCTGCTCAGAGAGCCAAGATACTGTGTGTTCAGTGTGAGCCAATGTTGACGACTGGAGAGACACGTGACAACTGGTAGAGTGGGTTGGGCAGCTGAAGCAGAGTGGGTTGAGCTGTTCACAGAAAACAAGGAGTCAATAATTATGAATAAGCGATACTTGGAGATGCTGAAAGGCAACAGAGGTCAGTGGAGTTAATAAACGTTACATTTAAGTATGTGGGATTCTTGGGGTCAAGACAGAACTCTTGTTCTTACTAGCTAAAATGCAGCACACATCCTTGTTAAAGCCAGTACCAAGCCAGTCAAGGTCTACTATATGGACTTCAGAAAAGCTGAGGGAGAATAATTGATTACAAAAAAGTCACATTTTTCAAATAAAGCAGCATTCCATTGTCCTCATGTTATTCTCTATTAAGCACGTTTGAAAGGCTAGCATAAAAATAGGAGTATAAATCCACAAAAAACATCCATTTGCAGAACAAAAACCAAACAAATGACTGAAGGCAGAAGTAGAGATGGATGAATTACTAACATATATAAAGAGAGTTAAAAAGGCAAAAAGCACAGGAAACATGAGACAAGGTAAACTTCATGGCAGGAAAGTTCTTGTTACAGCAAGAGAAAGATTAGAAAAACAGAAAATACTGAATAGCAAATGATTGAGCATGAGTGGTCTCTGGTGCTAGAGGTCAGGAAGCCCTTTCTTTGCATGTTCTTCCCAGCTGCACCCTCTCTGTGTAAACAGTGACTTTATATAAGAGGAAAATCTGCAAAATGTAGCATGGCAAAAATGAAGCTTAGAGAATGAGGGGATCGCTGCCCATAGAGGCATCCTAATAGTCATTAATCTGACTCTCTTTCGTAATATGGACCAATCAGTCTTTAACTACGGCACTTTGGATAGTACTTTGTTCCAAAAAACTGTATGAAATCCGTATAGTGGTGGCAGGGTGGATTTGATTTAAATCACTAGTCAGGAAAACTTGATTTAATCATGGATTTCTACATAAAAGAGCATTCTTGTTGATTGTTATAACCTTAATACATATTCTTCACAACTCAAAGATGTAGGTTTCATTTTTAGAAGGTACACACTAGGCATTTTTGAAGTGATTTATTTTGAAAACTTTTCAGATTAGTTTTACAGCTATATCAAAAAATGAATGATTGTTTGGTTTTTCATTTACCAAAGGTAATTGAAGCAGATAGTTCACCTCCCAATGACTTCATAAATATCTCCAGTTCAACAGGTTAATCATTAATATTTTGAGGATTTTCTTGCCATGCTGTATTAGGAGGAGAATATCACCAGACAGACATTTAAATTGTTTTATTTAACTAAAACAACAACATTAAGTATTCTGGATTTTTTTTTCAACAGCAAACCTATAATATTTTAACAAAACAAGCATATGAATTTTTTAATTTAGTTAAACATTCAAGTTTTTTAAAATCAGGTTTGTTTTTGTTAAAATTGTTTAACTAAAATAGTTAATTTTTTTAAAAAAAAAAATGAAAAATTAAATCGACTGTCAGCCAGGTCAACATAAGAAACTTAAAAAACTGGCTTCTGCAGCTAACTCAGTCGTCTTAACCTTCATTTTCCTGTTTGTTCATAATCTGGAACAGAAAAACAAGTTTTCCTGCTTTTTTAGGTCCCAAACGATTTCTCAGTTTGGAATGAATTAGTCCAAAGGAAGAAAATATTCTTTCTACACCGGCAGAAGAAGCTAATGCTGTTAAAAGTGAGATTATCACTTCAACAGTCTTCAGAATCTTGTATGTCGAGGATGTATTCTCCTAAGCAAAATAAGTCAAAGTAGTTATTTAATTATTACCATACTGCTCATTTAGTATTACTCATTGCATTCACTGACACTCAGTACCACTTTAAAGGTGAAACTGTAAAAGGAAGATCCGCCTATTTCAGCTATTTATTTTTTATCACAACTGCATCTAAAATGATAGTACCATAGAGTAACAACTATATTTTTTGTGCTCAAACATGAGAATTCAAGAGTAGTCCAGAAGGAAGACAGGCAGTCCTTAAGAAAGAAGTATGAAATAAAAAAGTTTATCAACCTGAAGATCCTGGATGTTCAGACATGTTCCTTTCATCATCTTCAACGCAGCTTCCTCCTGAGAAAAAACACTTCCCATGATGTTGTTTCATTTGGGCACCCAGGCTTTGCATTTCTTTTTTGCACTGTTTGCATTTTGCATGCATGCCTGACTTACCCACAGGTAGAGGAACTTCATTAAAATATTTCCAAACTGGGTCTCTCTTATGGCCTGCTGCCATTATAGGTTTTCCCTTCTAGTGAGAGAATGGTATGGTAGATCTCAAATCAGTGATGGCTACACTCAGAAAGACCTCAAGACTTCTAGAATATGCTGCTCAAACAGTTTCACTTTTGTTTCTACTGCCTGTCCCTCCCTTCTCACATTTATCTCCAGACTTCTTCTCCTTGTCCAGATCTATTCCGCCCCCAACAATCTTCTATTCACTGAACTTCTTGAAACTTTGCACTTTGAGAGAGGAAGAGATTGACTCTATATACACAAATTTGCAGAGGGACAATAGGTTTGAGGTCTGTTATTTCTCACTTCTATATATTATTTATTAAAAACATTTTTTTTTTTCTGTTAACAAGCATGTTATCTCTGGAGACAAATCCACAGTTTGAGAACTGCAAAACTAAGCATCTCTGATGGTATCTTCTAGACTGAGCATTGAGTCCCATTGGGTAGATAGAAAGATTAACCTAAATAATCTATACAGAAGCCCCTGGATCCGCATAAAATTGGGTCCCTAATCCATGAACTATTGGAACTCATTTACAAAACTTTTCTTAAACGTTGCATGAATATATTGTCTCATACTATAGAATTAGAATTTATAATCCCTATTCCATGATGAGAGATCTTTGAGCTATAATGTTTCTTAATTAAAACTCTCTTTAGATAGGTTTTTTCCTCAAAAAGCATTTTATCAAAAAAATCTGATTTAAATAAAAAAAATCATTGATTTTTATCTATCCTGAATGAAGGTGAGCAGAACAGATGACATCAGAGGGGTAAAGAACTCCAGAGTTGGTCTCAGATCACTGAAAGATTTGGGGGTATGCTGGCATGCCCTTGGCACACTTCCTTGCCCTTGCTGCTGCTCTGGAGTGGAGATTCTCTTAGAGGAGATGGGCCTTTGGGAGAATGGAGAAACTATTATGACACCTGCTTAACTTCACTACTGCATCACATGGGGTTTTTTTTGTATTTATTCTTTTGTGTGAGTTGGCTCTTAATGTAAGTTCTTCGGACGAGTGCAGAAAAATATTGACATTTTTGTTAAATTATTTAAATTGGGTTCTCACTGCCAACAAGATTCATATAAACATAAATACTCACGGGTATTATTTGAATTGGACTGAAGAAACAAAAGGGCATCTTAACTGAAGTATTTCTAGCAATGTGTCCTTGTTATGCAAACTGGATGCATGAATAAAAAGTTGATGTATGTATGAGTATATTGGATGCTTTGTAGAACCCACGATAGTTAAGACTGCAAAGCATTTTCACTTGTAACCCCCTGTTTTCATACACTCATAACTTTAAAAAAATCCACCTTTTGATCTTTAATCTTACTTGCTTTGTGTCTGACCTAAGCTATCTTTTTTACCCCTGGAAAATCTCTTCAGCTGTTTTGTGTTTCAGGAAGAAAAATATGACTCCTATTTAAATAAATAAATAGAAAAAAAATCTAACCACTTTTTTTAGGCAGATCTGTGGTTCAGTAAATAGCACAACTCTAAGTGGAAGTCAGTTGTTTATAATTCCATTGTTCTTAAATAACATCTGCAAATTAAGGTGGAGACTAGTATTCAGAAATAATTAACGTTCCAAAAGGTCTCAGTGGTTGAATGTCAGTATTGAGTTATGCATGCAAAGAAGTCTTAATCTTCTTGTGGCAGAAAAGTTTGAATGTTTTTCACCCTTGCTCCAGATCAGTGAATACATTTCATTCCCTTTATCAAAAAAATTGAGAGTCACGAAGCATGGAAAATATCAGCCAAAACAGGTACCTTTTGAGAAATTTATGAGCCTATGAAAAGGGAGCTATAATGGAAATATCAGTGTAATATTATCTGCTGTCTTGTTGACCACTAGGAAAAGTTATAATGCAATAGATATTGTTTAGATTATCCAGCACAATTTCTCTTGGGTTGCATTGCCTGAACTTGAGGGCATAAAGACACATAAAATGTATGTTACACAGAGACAGCATAATTACCTGTGTTGCTCTGCTAAAATCCTTAAATGCTCTGACAGACCCAGAGCCATGATGCAGCTGTGAAGGGGGAAATCTCCAGGGGAATGAACATTACAAGAGTGGGAAAACAGTGACATGAGGTTCCTCAATATTTTTGGATGCTACTCAATGTCAGCCTCTTAATTCACAATTAAGACTTGCCAGTGTAAACATACAATAGTTCGGGAATTCTAAGGTTTAGGTTCCCACTGGAAGTATTATTTGCCCAAACTCCTTTTGCTTATGCATTATATTGCAACATGGCAGAGGCTACCCAGCTGTGGTCTGAACCACAGTTGGCTCACAAAAAGCTGGCTAATCACACAGTTCTGGCTTCTTCATATTCCAGTTGCTAAAAGCACATTTAAAAACTCTAAAAATATTCTTTTCTTAATATTACTTTTCCAAAAGGCCATTACTGTAGTGACCACAGAGATGTTATGTTAATGGGAAGAGAGGGGACCAAGTAACTTAAGACATGGACCACGCTATGAAAAAGATTGGGAATGCCTCTATTACTGGATAGCATGTTACATTTACCCCATGAATAACAAGTTACATTAACTTTTACTTATGCAAATGCAGCTTGAGGGAGCCCAGAAATGGAACGTGTAAGCTATAGCTGTCTGCTGGTCTGAATAAACTTGCACGGGTTTTTGTTTTTTTTTTTAATCTGGTGTGGTACTGGATGCTTCGTTTGGCATTCTTTCAGTAGTGTGGTTTTCTTTCCTCCACCAAAAGGTTAAGTTTCAGGATTAGCTCTGCCTGTGATAAGAACAAGATCTTTTGCATTATTTTGAATGGGCTTTTTAGAAAAGTAATGCTATACATGTGTGTGTATATAAGTGAATGTCTTTCACACACATGCAGAGCATATGAGTCTGTGTATGAAGTAGAGAAAATGTCCAAACCTAGTGAGGTTTTTTTCTTTTGCACTCTATTTCAGGCTATCTTTTCTTTAGAGTGAATTTTAAAATTCTTTTAAAGTTAAGAAATGTGTTCCAAGGTTCGATTTGGAGCAATAAATATTCTGTTATGACTCCTACCTTCTCTCTCCTTTTAGTTTTTAATGCATTTATTGACGGGCCTTTGTCTATAAATAGCATCCGAGGGTACCCCTATAATCTGTTTAACTCTGGGGCAGGAGTTATGAAGTGGTTCTCTTTTTCAGGTATGACACACCCGCTTCTTCTAAGAAGAAAGTGCGGCTCAAGGATCGCAACAAGCTGTCCACGGAAGAACGCAGGAAGCTGTTCGAACAGGAAGTAGCTCAGCGGGAGGCTCAGAAACAACAGCAGCAACTACAGAACCTAGGGATGACTTCCCCACTTCCGTATGATTCCATGGGCTACAGCGCTCCCCACCACAGCTTCATTGGCTATCCCCCTGGCTATCCCATGCAGGCTTATGTGGATCCCAGCAATCCCAATGCTGGGAAGGTGCTACTGCCCACGCCGAGCCTGGATCCCATGTGCTCTCCTGCAGCCTATGAGCATCCCCAGACTTTGGTTGGGCACACAGTCGAACCACCCCTGACTGCTCCTCAGCCAGTACCAGTAGTACAACATGTAGCAACAACGATGGAGGTTTCTGCTCCTCAGTATGTAGCACAAAGTGACGCCGTGGTCCATCAGGAACCTAATGTAGCTGTCTTGCCAGTGCCTGCCCCGGGTCCAGTGCAGGGGCAGAGTTATGGAGTATGGGATTCCAGTCAGCAGACTGTAGCTGTGCAACAGCAGTACTCTCCGGCCCAGTCTCAGCCAGCCCTATATTACCCAGGGCAGACGTGTCAGACTGTTTATGGTGTGACATCACCTTATGCTCAGACTACTCCGCCAATTGTACAGGTAACTCTCTATGAGAAAATGCATAATGAACCCTTCGAACACAGCTTGTCAATAAGCACCAGACAATGAAAGGAGTTAGACTGCTAGCTGGAAGACAAATTTTTCTATAGTTAACACTTCTAACTCTAGTATCTGGTGAGTCTGGCGCACTGGTGCAGTTTGATCATGTGGGCCTGCTTTGTGGGGTCTAGGTAAATCAGACTCTTCCAATTTATTAAGATTTTTTTCTTTAATGTGCACAGTGAAGCATCTCTCAGTCACTGGGACTGAGTGCTTAGCAGTTGGAGAGAGATTTTTCCTGCTCTATATGTGTTTTATCCATTACTTTTTCTGTTGTTAATGTTGTCTGTTTTTGTGAACAGATGCTTCTGGGCAAGGGATTATACTCTTACGTAGTATGTTATGGAGGCAGTAAAACATGCAGGTGTGCAGTCACTTAACATTCCTAGCCCTTGGGTGGATCTTTAGAAACGTGGCCAAGGGCTCTAAGGGTCTCTGTAAAGTATATGGAATGCATTACCTGTGCACCCTAGGGTGTTACTGCAATTCTGAAATGGAAGACTGTGTTGGAATACAGTACAATGAAATCTACCCCTTCAGGGATTCTGCTGCCCTGAATAGAGGGTTAAGAGGTAGTTTATGATAATGCTAGAACTCCATGATACTGATTCCATGCAATTTTCTGCAATCCATCAGTGGTGTGAGGGGTTTCGTTTGAAACCAGATCTTGAAATGACGACAAAAAATGTAGTGTTCCATACTCATTCTCTTTCGATTCCCTAACCAGTTTGGTTAAACTCAGTCTGGCCCTCTGAAAAATCAAGCTTGGACTCCTTCTGCCTATTAATAAAGATTCTGCTATTTGATCTTAAGTAACAGCTGTGTTGCTGATTCAGAGTTCCATCAAATGCAGCACATGGGTAACTGCATGGCTCAGAGGGTTGCTAATAGGACAAATGTTCTTTCATTTGTAGGTCACTGGTTTGAATTCAGCACAGATCAATAATTATCACCATCTGATCTTGGTACTTACCACCTGTCTGGTGGGCTGTATGAAATGAGTTGACTAGTCAGTTCAATTCCTCGTGGACAGGTGTCCATCACAAGAAACATGCGCACCACTAATTTGCTCCATATTGGCATTCTCAGCAGATCAACCAAGTCTGATTGGGCCATGGAGACTGAAGCCTTCCCCTGTGACACTCACACATCACTAGAGATAGTCCCATTAGGTCAGGATCGAGCATTGTGAGATGGCTTTCCCTGCTGTAGACTTTCTGCAGACAATTTTGCTAGTATCAGTCTGGCTCCTTCTAGAAGCACTAAATCCACACTCGGGTCTATTTTTTGCATTTTCCAAATACAATAAAGAGATTAAGTTGGATCTGTTATGATGGAAGGGAGACCTCACGAAGAGCATAAAAATGCATCCCTCTCCTATATGTATCAGCAAATATGCATCTTAATATTCAAATAGGAGCATGCACAGTAAGGGAAGAACAAAACACTCTCACTTCCTTGATTGTCAATTCAAAGGAGAAAGCGTAAACAAACAGGAGTTCAGTTATCAGCTTTATGTTGTTGCTTGCTGAGTTCCACATAATCTTCCATTTCCACAGGTAATTGTCAGGGTTACTCCATGGGCTGATAGTAGCATAATTTTTATTGTGCCTGTCACAGTCATAACTAGGCTGTGGTACAGACTTGAAATACACAGATGTGTAGTACCATTACTAGAGGGATTGTGATTAGATATAGGGGATTGGGAGCCAGGCGTCCTAAATTCTCCACTCCACTCCATTGCTTTATAACTGGCCTTGAACAGGTCACGTCACATTTCTGTGCTTCAGTTTACCAAGCTGTAAAATACATGCAATATTTCAAATCAGTGATGAGAATTCATTAGTTTTTAGCTACTTTATCCTCCTCAGACATAAATGGAAAGTAGTCTTAATTGCTATTAATATTGAAAAATATGATGATAATGAAGGCACATAAGTGCATCTAAGGGTGACATAAGTGTATTCATTCACTCTTCATGAATCATTTTTGTGTAACGCCAACTTAAAAAAATAGCCAGTTCACATCCCATGTTTAAAGACTATTTGCTGCTGATGTGCAACCAAAACTGAAAGTTTAATACAGGAATTTCAGTGACGGAGAGGACAGTCAGTCACTAGTCGAAGTGGGAGGTGGGAAAGATAATCATATATATGCATAGATTATGGAGATAGAAAGGACCATTGTGAACATTTGGTCAGACCACCTGCATAACACATGCCATAGGACTCCCCTGAATTAATTCGTATTTGAACTAGAGCATAACTTTTAGAAAAACATCCAATCTTGATTTAAAAACTCCCAGTGATGGAGAATGCACCTTGGCATATTGCTCTGTTGGTTAATTACGCTCACTGTTAACAATGTACATCTTTTTTTGAGTCTAAATTTGTCTAGCTTCAACTCCCAGCTATTGGGTCTTGTTATAGCTTTGTCTGCTAGACAGAAGAGTCCTCTTACCTATTTTTTATTTCTTGCGTGTACGTACATACACTGTGATCAGTCACCCCTGTACCTTCTCTTTGATAAACTAAATAGACTGAGCTTCTTGAATCTATTATTATGGGTGGGGCTTCCAATCTTAGGTTTTAACTAATAAACACCCCCAACTCTCGCTCTCGCTCTCAAAAATGAAATCGGTGTTTACTGGATAAACATAAGAAAGATGGGAAATGGTTACCTGTATCTACGGGTTTGTCTATACAGTGCAGTAATGCAGACTATATGGATGTGATTTTTAAAGTGCACAGATTTGTTGAGCATTAATTGGTCCATTTAGACCTTGCTGGTTCTTTCTTTGAACATTGTGTGCTTTAACATTGTGCATTTTGAAACAGTACTTCGTTAAAGCCCACTAAGGAGTGTTACAAAGAGATTACTAATTACAGTATATGCTACTGTAATTATATATATTACGCATTAAAGTACATATAAAGAGAGAGCCCTGAAAAAATCTGATTTTTGGACATCTGCATAAAACTCAGAAATTGCTTTAAAAAATACCCAAAAGTGAAATCAATAAACCCCAAAACCCAGAAGCCATTACTGTAAGGTATGTTTTCCAATCCTTTAATCATTCGCATTGCTCTTCTCTGAATCCTCTCTAATTTATCAGCATCCTTCCTGAATTCTAAATACTAGGCCTGGATACAGTATTCCAGTAGTGGTTGCACTAGTGCCAAATACAGAGGCAATATAGCACCTCTGTTCCAACGTGTAGGAGTAGAGATGTCATACTGAGCGCAGGGGACTGGACTAGAAGACCTTTGTGGTCCCTTCTGTGATTCTCCAGTTTATATATCTGTGGGTCAGTTACATATAGTACAGTACTCAAGTCTAGGGAAGCTTTGTTTTATTCAAAACTGGTCCACTATTTCTTTTCAAAACAATTGTTCATCTACTTAGTTGACAAGTGCAGATTTCACCCAGAGCAGTAATGGACAATATTTACCTAAAAGTGATTATTGCAGGAGAATGAAGGATTTCAGAATATTTGATGATGATTTCAGGGTTTTGGTTTTTTTAATATTGTGTCCCAGGACATTTTGATCACACTTCGCTTGGTACCAGTATGTCTGAGTCTTTTTACTGAGGGACTCTTGCTCTGTTGCATAGGGCCTTCTCAGTCTACAGGTGCAGATTATACCTAGACCCTTTTCAATGATGGAGCTTTATAAAATCATGAATGGTGAGGAGGAAGTGAATAAGGAAGTGCTATTTACCCCTTCATATAACACAAGAACCTAGATCACCCAATGAAAATAATAGGCAGCAGGTTTAAAGAAACATAAGTTTTACTGCACACAACACACAGTCAACCTGTGGAACTCATTGCCAGGGGATGTTGTGAAGGCCAAAACTGTAACTGGATTCAAAAAAGAATGAGAGAACTTCATAGAGGATATGTCCATCAATGGCTATTAGCCAAGATGCTCGGGGATGCACCCCAGTGTTCTCAGTGTCCCTGCACCTCTGACTGCCAGAAGCTGGGACTGGATAATTAGAGAAGAATCACTTGATAATTGCCTTGTTCTGTTCATTGCCTCTGAAGCATCTGGCACTGGCCACTGTTAAAAGACAGGATGCTCAGCTAGATAGACCATGGTTCTAACGCAATATGGTCATTCTTATGTTCAGTTGTCCTGCTGAAAAGGTTCAATGACTGAAAGCTTCTGTCCAGTGGAAGAACAAGGTCATTCCTTTTAAGTATCAGTATTCTGCTGGAAAGCTGGTATTTCATAGGTTGTACATGTGGTATCTGAAGTAGTACTGGCAGTGAGTTTTGCTCAACATAACAGGTATTTTATACGGGAGAGATCCAAGACATCCCTTCTTTGGATAATACTTAATCTGCAGGGACATGATGCATGCAGCATGCCCTTCATGGCAGACATTGATGTTTGTTTTCAACAAGATGGCTGTCACCAGTCAGAGGCTCAGAAATGCCATTGTAATTTAAAATGCATTGCAGGTTTTATTCATGGTGAACCTGTTTCTTGACTTAAGCATGTTCATAATTGCATCCATTTTGCTCAGCTTTGCAGTTTTCTTCTAGTACTGAGGGAATACCAGTTTTGAATTCCAAGAAATAGAATATTTTACATATTTTTTTTTAAACTTAAATTTCCTGTGAAGAACAAAGATCTATCAAATTTATGTAAAACATTTTATGAAGTTAAAAATGCATTGATACATATCCTGTTCCAGAACAGTTGTACAACAGAAACAGTATATTCCACTTTCCACTGCATCTTGAAATAAAACCAGTTTTACCCTGTTTCTTTGTTCCATCATCGATCACAGAAGTAACAAAAGATTTTTCAATAAGGAAACTGATTTCCCAGTTTCTCTTGCTTTGTTTCAGAGTTATGCACAGCCAGGTCTTCAGTATATCCAAGGGCAGCAGATTTACACAGCTCATCCACAGGGCGTGGTGGTGCAGCCGACAACAGCAGTAACAACGATCGTAGCAGCCGGGCAGCCTCAGCCTATACAGCAGGTGAGGCCTGGAGCATTACAGTCCAGCCTTGTAACATGCCAGCAACTTACGGAAGGCAATTTTTTCATGACCCATGAGAGACAACGGTGTGATGCCTATCCCATTTGGTGTACCCTTTCCCCTGTTTCCCATTTATGTTGGGGAGGACAATATCCTATCCATTTCCCTTAAATTGTAACTAGAAAGCCAATGGATTTACTGTCAAAAGGGTAGTTAAAACTTAGAGTTGATTCCTTTGCAAACAGCATCCCTTCCCTTGCTCTACTGCCTGGCATTGTGAGAAGGGCTGGTCGATTTCATATCCACTGTTCTTGTCTCCCACTCTAGCATTTGTAAACGCAGTACTCTCATAAGCTATCTATCTTAACATGGCAAGTCCTTTTCTCCTCCCTCTCTCTGTGTGGACTTTGCTGTGAATGATTCCTAAGCTTGGTTCTCTGTCCTGAGAAAAGAGAATCACTTGTGCTGTGTGTAGTGATCTGGTCTCAACGCTGCTCTGTGTAAGGGGAATATCTCTGCCTCCCTACCAGCCTCCTGTCTCCTCACTGTATAGGAAAGGTGATTAGGTTCTGTAGTGGCCTTGGTTTCAGACTGGATTCAGTATACTAAGCCTTTATCGTGTGAAAAGGGCTGTTGGTGCTGTTCTTGTCAGCCACCTCACAGAATAATGTAGATTCCTCTGAGGCTATTGATTGCCTAAAGTTATGTCTACGCTACAAACTTCTGCTGGCATAGCTACATCAATCGGGATGTGATCCTTGGGTGACATAACTGTGGCATCAGAAGCCCGAAGTGCATCTGCAATTATACCAGCAAATCTGTGCTTTTACCAGTATGGCTTGTTTCACTCATGTTTGCTGGTATAGCTGTGTCCACACTAGGAGCACTTTGCTGGTATAGTATGCCAGTTTTCCTATACATATTAGGCACTCCTAGTGTAGACATGGTCTTAAACTTGCTAAGTTAATCAAAAGCATCACACTGAAAGTGAAAAGTGGCCCACTGGACTACTGCTTTATAAATGGACTTGGTCAGGTAACCATTACTTTCTCATACACTGTAGCTTTGTATTAAAAACTTTGTAATGTTGTCGTTATTTGCTCATCTTTCTCTCTTTGCTGTTGTTGGGGTATTTTTAGCCAGAGCTGGTAGTGACCAACAATCTTCTGGATCTACCGCCGCCATCTCCTCCAAAACCCAAAACCATTGTCCTCCCTCCCAACTGGAAAACAGCCCGAGATCCAGAGGGGAAGATCTATTATTACCATGTGATCACAAGGTAAATGCTCACTTACCTATTCAGTGCTGATGTTCTTATTCATGTGTAAAAACTGCACCTTTATTCTGTGGTGGTGGTATTCCAAACTACTGTGCAATGTATTGACCTGTCTCTACAATGCTGTCTCTGCAAGGTGCTGCAGGAGGTAGGCTGGGGATTCGTTTAGCAGTGTCCCTCTGTCAGCACTGAGCCGATAACCCAGAATGATGTTAGGGGTCCTCTCCTTCTAGAGGTCTTAAATCATTAAAGACTCTGTGGTACTTTGTGTAAGTGGAGAGGTGTTAGCCCAGCAACCTGATGAAATGTTTGGCAAACCTTTTTCATACATACAAACTTCAGCTTCAATTGGAAACAGTTTTCCTCTTATCTTCCTATCTTAAAATATGACTGGCATGTCAAGTGTAAAAGCAAAATTAGGCAGGCCAAAAAAATAATTTGAAGAGCAACTAGCAAAAGGCACAAAAACTAACAGCAAAAATATTTTGAAGTACATCAGAAGCAGGAAGCCCGCCAAACAATCAGTGGGGCCACTGGATGATTGAAGTGCTAAAGGAGCCACTCAAGGAAAACAAGGCCATTGAGGAGGACCTAAATGAATTCTTTGCATCGGTCTTCACTGTAAAGCATGTGAGGGAGATTCCCACACTTGAGCCATTCGTTTTAGGTGACAAGTCTGAGGAATTGTCCCAGATTGAGGTACCAATAGAGGAGATTTTGGAACAAACTGAGAAATTAAACAGCAATAAGTCAGCAGGACTAGATGGTATTCACCCAAGAGTTCTGAAAGAACTCAGGTATGAAATTGCAGTACTAACAATTGTGGTATGTAACCTATCGCTTAAATCAGTCTCTTTACCAGATAGCTAGAGGGTAGCTGATGTAATGCTGATTTTTAAAAAGGCTCTGGAGGCAATCCTGGCAATTACAGGCTAGTAAACCTAACTTCAGTACCAGACAAGCTGGTTGAAACTATAGTAAAGAACAGAATTATTAAACACATAGATGAACGTGATATATTGGGGAAGAAGCAACGCCGCTTTTGTAAAGGGACATCATGCCTCACCAATCTTCTAGAATTCTTTGAGCATGTCAACAAATGTGGACAAGAGTGAGCCAGTGGATATAGTGTACTTGGACTTTCAGAAAGCCTTTGACGGTGTGATTGGGCAACAAAATGGCAAATGAAATTTAATGTGAATAAATGTAAAGTAATGCACATTGGAAAAGATAACCCCAACTATACGTACAATATGATGGGGGCTAATTTAGCTACAACTAATCAGGAAAGAGATCTTGGAGTCATCGTGGATAGTTCTCTGAAGATGTCGACGCAGTGTACAGCAGCAGTCAAAAAAGCAAATAGGATGTTAGAAATCATTAAAAAAGGGATAGAGAATAAAACAGAGAATATCTTATTGCCCTTATATAAATCCATGGTACGCCCACATCTTGAATACTGCATACAGATGTGGTCTCATCTCAAAAAAGATATACTGGCATTAGAAAAGGTTCAGAAAAGAGCAACTAAAATGATTAGGGGTTTGGAACAGGTCCCATATGAGGAGAGATTAAAGAGGCTAGGACTTTTCATCTTGGAAAAGAGGAGACTAAGGGGGGCTATGATAAAGGTATATAAAATCATAAGTGGTATGGAGAAAGTGAATAAGGAAAAGTTATTTACTTGTTCCCGTAATGTAAGAACTAGGGGCCACCAAATGAAATTAATGGGCAGCAGGTTTAAAACAAATAAAAGGAAGTTCTTCTTCACACAGCGCACAGTCAACCTGTGGAACTCTGCCTGAGGAGCTTGTGAAGGCTAGGACTATAACAGGAGAACTGGATAAATTAATGGAGGTTAAGTCCATTAATGACTATTAGCCAGGATGGGTAAGGAATGGTGTCCGTAGCCTCTGTTTGTCAGAGGGTGGAGATGGATGGCAGGAGAGAGATCACTTGATCATTACCTGTTAGGTTCACTCCCTCTGGGGCACCTGATATTGGCCACTGTCAGTAGACAGGATACTGGGCTGGATGGACCTTTGGTCTGACCCAGTATGGCCATTCTTATGTTCTAAACCAAAGGCTCTTAAGCAAACTAAGCAGTCATGGGATAAGAGGGAAGGTCCTCTCATGGATCAGTAACTGGTTAGGAGATAAGGAACAAAGGGTAGGAATAAATGTTCAGTTTTCACAGTAGAGATATGTAAGTAGTGAAGTCCCCTAGGGATTTGTACTGGGACCAGGGCTATTCAACATACTCATAAATGATCTGGAAAAAGGTGTAAACAGTGAGTTTGCAGATGATACAAAACTACACAAGATAGTTGTCCAAAGCAGACTCGGAGAGTTACAAAGGGATCTCACAAAACTGGGTGACTGGGCAACAAAATGGGAGATTAAATTTATTGTTAATAAATGCAAAGTAATGCATGTTGGAAAACATAATCCCAGCTATACATACTAAATGATGGGGGTCTAAGTTAGCTGTTAACATTCAAGAAAAAGATCTTGGTGTCATTTCAGTTGTCTGAAAACATCTGCTCAATGTGCAGCAAGTCAAAAAAGCTAAACAGAACATTAGGAACTATTAGGAAAGGGATAGATAAATCAGATAAAAAAATCATAATGCCACTATATAAATCCATGGTGTACCCACATCTTGAATACTGCATGTAGTTCTGGTTGCCCCATCTCAAATAAGATATATCAGAATTGGAAAAAGTACAGAGAAGGGCAATAAAAATGCTCAGAGGTATGGAATAGCTTCCATATGAGGAGACTGGTACTGTTCAGCTTGAAAAAGAGACAACTGCGTGGGGATATGAGAGAGGTCTATAAAATCATGAATGGTGTAGAGAAAGTGAATAAGGAAGTGTTGTTACCCCTTCATATAACACAAGACCCCTGTATCACCAAATGAAATTAATAGGCAGCAGGTTTAAAACAAACAAAAGGCAGTACTGCTACTTCACACACCGCAGTCAGACTGTGGAACTCCTTGCCAAAGGATGTTGTGAAGGCCAAAAGTAGAACTGGGTTGGAAAAAGGATTAGATAAGTTGATGGAGGATAGGTCCATCAATGGCTATTAGCCAAGATAGTCAGGTGTCCCTAACTAAACCTCTGGCTGTTAGAAGCTGGGGCTGGATAACAGGGGATGGGTCGCTTGATACATTTCCCCGTGTTATTCACTCCCGCTGAAGCATCACCGGCTATTGTTGGAAGACAGGATATTGGGCTAGAAGGACTATTGGTCTGACCCAGTATGGCCATTCTTATGTTCTTATGCTTTATGTGGTCGTTATGGTTTTTCATGGTTAATATAAGTCAGAAAAGAGGTTTGGATGGGAATTCAGTCTCTTATTTTAAGGAGAGCTAGTGTGAATAGTTCCATTAAAAAAAAAATGACTCTGTTGTTGATTTGTGCTATCCCTGATTTGTACTGGGACGTACAAGCCCCAGGTAATACCAACATAAGGAGCATTTCAGAACACCAGGCAATAGGAAGACCTTACTGATTACCTAACAAAAATTAATATTCCGTGTTTTGGGAGTCTTCATATAAAAGGAATGACATGCAATTCAGCCTTCAGCTGTTGGTATTGATACATTTAGGCAATGAATCCTCCATCAGTTGCTTTGGAAACTGCTGACTAAACCTTATTAGACTTAAACTCATAGCAGTTTTACCCCCTGGAAATGTTTTGTAGGCTCTTTTTTTAACTAGCAGCATTCTAAGGCTGATACAGTAGAGTCATATTGCATGATTACTCGTTTTCTCACCTCTTACTTATTGGTCCATTTTTCCCTATGGGGCAGATATTAGTTTAATATTATGCCTTATGTAGTGATGGAATAAAATCCAGGTGCTCACCATTAAGTAGGTTTTTAAAATAGTGTATTAGGTTTGCAGAAGGACATGTGGTCCATTTAAACAAGCATATTTAATTTTCCACACAGTCCTCTCATAGACTTTAAGGTCAGAAGGGACCATTGTGATCATCTGGTCTGACCTGCACGTTGCAGGCCAGAGAACCTCATCCACCCATTCCTGTAATAGACCCCTAACCTCTGGGTGAGTTTACTGAGTCTTCAAATCAAGATGTAAAGACTTCAGGTTACAGAGAATAAACCATTTACTCTTCTCCCTGACCCCACCCCCAAAATAAGTTTTTGTTTGGATTGTGATGATTGTCTGGGTACTTCCATTGATGAATCAAAACCAGAACCTTCAAACCAGATGGTCCCTTTTCTTCATGGTTTCAGATACTTTGTCCATAGTGTATAGACAGCTATAAGTTCAGGCCTTGTTTGGAATCAAAAGTTAGAGATGGAAAAGACCTATGTAACATTTGGTCATTTAGTCTATCTGCCGGGACCCAGTGCAGAATAGTTCTCTCTGTTGTCCCCTTCAGGATTTTGATTAGTCTAATTTTAAATGATTCCAGTGATGGGATGGGGCTTTCAAAACTTCTGGGAGACCATTCCACAGTCAAATAGACAGCATTTTTAAGACATCTTTCCTGATAGCCTAAATTTTCCATTGCACCATTTTGTCCCATTACTTGTACTTACCGCACCTTGGATCACACTAAACAATTTCTCTCCCTTGTTGATGGATATACCCTTTCGGTGGCAATTATCTCTCATTTGTCATAATTTAGCCAAGCTTTTCCATATTAAATTAATTATTCTTCGTCAATCAATCGATCTCTCCAGTCCTTTGTTCATTCTTGTTGCACTTCTTATGAAATCTTCCCTGTTTGTCTGCATCTTTCCAGTAATGAAATGCCTAGAACTGAACACTTGATTCCAGGTGTGGTCTGACCTCATTTCTGTAGAGAAGAGACTACTACCCTCAGGCTCTGTGATGTGATGTCTCTGTACAGGCAAACCAAAACTGCACTGTTTCTGCTTACTACCATGTTGCTTTTCAAATTCATGTAATCCCTACACCTTTCAGCATTACAGTCTCCCAGGTATATGATGATTTCCCCAGATGCACTAGCTTGGAACCTCGTTTTATTTCATAAACATGTCTGTTCTGCATAATTCTCCGTCTTCACTGGCATTCATAACTACCCTATTTGGTATCATCTGTGTATGCCATTACTGTGCTATTAGTCATTATTGATCTGGAAGAAAAGACAATGTTAAGATTAGATCTGTCCCTAATCCAGTGGCATGCTCATAGATGCCCCAACTTGAAATGCATTGCTGTTTATTGTTGACTTATTTATAATACTTTCAATGCATGTGACACTGTTCATATCCCTGTCAATTCAAAATATTATTTTCCAGGAGGTTTTTGTGAGGCACTGGTTATGTGTGATCAAAGCTGAGAGTCCTGTTTACAGTCAGTTATTTGCAAGAAGGCAATCAGGGCTGGCTTCCAAGTGTCCAGAATAGAGGCTATGATGGTAATTTCATGTGTGTGCTTCCATTACTTCAAGATATGAGTGAGACCGTTCCCTTCTTTCTCTAGGCAAACCCAGTGGGATCCTCCTACTTGGGACAGCCCCGGAGATGATGCCAGCCTCGAACATGAAGCTGAGATGGACCTTGGGACTCCAACGTACGATGAAAACCCAATGAAAGTAAGTGTGCAATCAGCAGATGGAACATCTCCTCTTTCACTGCTTTAAATGGAGGAGTGGAAAATTGTCATTCTCGAAATCCTGTGGCCAACTAGTCTACTGTGTAGCAAATACAAGCATGTGAGAAAATTCAAATTGTTGAAAGCATGGATGTCAATATCTTATACACACTGAATACGAACAGAAGATAGAGGTGTTCTTTTCAATGTCGACTGAAAAGCTCAAATTAATGGTCTGGCCAGATGTTTCTGAAAGCTTTGTTAGTATACCATTAAACAAGGTTTTCTTTGGCCCTTTGGCATAGGAAATAGGTGAACCTTTCCAATAAGAAAATATATTAGTAGAGTATTGGCCCCCTCTAGCTCTAGAGAACACTAGTACCACCCGTTCTGTTCCATAACTGCTGAAGAAGTTTCTCTTCATTATCTGGAACTTCTCTTACAGGAGCTAGGAGGAGGCCGTGGTAGACTCCCTCTCAGACATGATGGCTTGTTTTGTTAGAGGTGTTCCTGAAGTTCTAGCTCCCTCTCCCCCCGCCAAAGAAATAAATACCCATATTGGGTTATATTTGACCCTGACACTTTACGAAGTCAGTGTCATGGATCCAGTGTTTGAGTCTGACTGAGCAAAGAGAATTATTTTGTGTTATTGGTCTAGAAAGAATTTGTGTATGTTCATATAGATGTCATACTCTTAAAGCTGGGCATCAGTGGTGGAATCATGTTTCTGAAACTGGGATGCTTTGCAACTCAAGAGAGAAAAGCTTACAGTTCTTCTTTGAGTGATTGCACATGTCCATTCCGTGCTAGGTGTGTGTGTGCCTCGAGCACAGTCACTGGAAATTTTTCCCTCAATGGTACATGTCAGATTGGCTCCAGTGCCTCCTGGAGCCACATGCTCATGGTGCCAGTATAAAGGGTCCAGCCGACCCCGCACCCCGTCAGTTCCTTCTTACCACTCATGGCGGTCGCTGGAACTGCTCATTTCCCCTATTTCTTTCCTCACTAGTTACTTATTTTTCATTTGGACTATAAATAGTTCTTGTACATAGTTTGGATGAAGATTCTGCCTTATTAGTGGTGCCAAAAAAGAAACCTAAGAAGCAGCTGGCTGAGAGGGGGTGTTCCCTGACTCAGAAAAAGGCCAAGCTTGTGGAGCGCAGTGGAGTGCGACCTGAGTTAGAACCCTTGGTGTTTCTCCCTCCCCCCGATGTCAGGGACACATTCCAGATGCTCATATTTTGTGGCCATGGAGAGGACTCCTCTGTCCCATCATGCAGCACCTGACCTGGACTCTGGTACTGAGCCCATTACTGATCCTTAGGATCTAGACCTGAAGGATCCAGTTGGTGCAGAAGGAGAAGAGGAGGGCCCCCTGTTGGTGATGACTTAAATAGCTTCTGATGAGCTTTGAAGAGGGTGGCCTCAAGCTTAGGGCTGCAACTGGAGATAGTCAAAGAATCCTCCCACAGCCTCGTCGACATCTGGGCAGCGGCGAGGCCGACTAAAGTGGCTCTGCCTTTCAATGAGGCTACCATGGGACCAGTTAAAGCCTTGTGGCAAAACTCATACTCCCTGCCGCCCACCTGTGGAGAGCTGAGAAGCAGTACTTTGTTCCCACCCAAGGGTATGAATACTTTTGCTCCCACCTCCCGCCAGGGTCCCTGGTGGTCTCGGGGGCCACCAAAAGGGAGAGACGGGCTGCATGGAGCAACCCCTAAGACAAAGGACTCAAAGACGCTAGACCTATTTAGTCGAAAGACCTATTTTATTCTACAGGAGGTTTACAGCTCCGCTTCTCCAACCATCAGGCGTTGTTAGGGAGATATGACTTTAATGTCTAGAACTCCATGTCAATGTTCAGAGACTTGCTTCCCCAGGCGTCCAGGCAGGATTCTACCAGTGTGGAGAAATCAGTAGCCGGGGCCTCCCTGCAGGCCACCCTGGACGAGACAGTCTCAGTGGCTAAATCCCTGGTCATGCACAGGTGTTCTTGGCTGTAGTTGGGCCTGCCAACGGAGGTCCAGCAGTCTCTCCAGGACCTTCCGTTTGAAGGAGCCTCGCTCTTCTCAGACCAGACAGATGCAAAGCTCCTTGGACTGAAGGACTCCAGAGCTCTACCTTCAGTCCCTGGGCTTTTACACCCCAGGACCCTTGGGGGAGCATTTCAAGAGTCAGCAGAGTGCCCATTTCTCCACTCTGACATCCCAACCTGCAAAAGAAATGAAGCCGGGGTTTTAAGCACAGACAGCCACCCCCATCCACCTCAGCATCTCTACCCACCCCACCCAGATACTTGGGGTGGGGGGGGGAGCTCTAAACAGAGCTTTTGATGGGATGCCCGAAGGCATTATATCATTTCCCATAATGCCGGATCCTGTGTTCCCACTGTTTTCAGACTGCCTGTCCCACTTCAGCTGAGCAGGATCTCATATAACCATAGACCTTTGGGTGCTGAGTACTGTAGGGATGGGTTATATTCTCCAGCTTGTTTCCACCCCTTGGTCGCACCCTCCCTTCCTGTCCCTCTCCAGAGACCTACTCACAAGCAACTCTTAGCCCTGGAGGTGCATGCCCTCCTCCGAGTGGGAGCTGTGGAGGAGAATCCTCAGAATTTAAGAGGGAGGGGGTTTACTCTATTTCCTAATTCCCAAAACCAAAGATGTCAGGCCTATCTTAGACCTGCACCATCTCAACGGCTATCTCAAAAGGCTGAAGTTCCACATAGTCTCCTTGGCCACCATCATTCCCACCCTGGATTTGAGGGACTGGTATGCTGCTCTCTATTTGAGAGGCGCCTATTTCTACATCACAGTTTTCCAAGGACACAGGTTATTCAGGTTCATTGTGAATTGTGAAACTACCAATTTGCTGTTCTTCCATTTGACCTGTTGGCAGCCCCATGGATTTTTATGAAATGCATGGCGGTACTGGCGGCCTTCTTGAGAAGGTGAGGGGTACAAGTGTACCTGTATCTCAACAACAGGCTTGTCAAAGGCCAGTCCAAGGCTCGGCGTCTGCCTCATTCAGTCAACCTTTCAGGCATTGGGCTTGCTATTAAACAAAAATCTACCCTCAGCCCAGTGCAGAGGATCAAGTTTATTGGAGCAGTGCTCAACTCCACCCAGACCAAGGCCTTCCTCCCAGAAACCCACTTCCAGCTGACAGCGTCATTAATAGCACAGGTCAAGGCCCACCCTCTCACAATGGCACATTTCTGCCTCAGACTTCTAGGTCACATGGCATTGTGCACATACGTAGTGTGGTATGCAAAGCTACACCTCTGACCCTTTCAAGTTTGGCTGGCCTCAGTGTTCTCACCGAACCGCCACCACTTGGACTCCGTGCTCTCTGTACCTCCTCTGGTCCTCGCCCCCTCTTGATGGGCTGCACAGACGTTCCCTTCATCAGGCTCCAGTCTTCCATATCCCTAGTCTTTTGGATGTGTCTGAGCTAGGGTGGGTGGGGCTCGCCTGGGGCACCTCAGGACCCCAGGGCCTTTGGGTCCAGAAAGAGCTATCATCACATATCTTTGTCAGAGAACTCGGCGCAATCCGCCTAACCGGTCAGGTGTTCCTACCGCACATCGCAAACGAGCATGCTAGTGCTCACGGACAACACGGCAGCCATGTACTACCTCAGCAGGCAGGGAGGGGCTTGCTCTTCCCCCCTGTGTTGGGAAACTATTCACTTAAGGGAGTTTTGCATAATGCACTCAATCCACCTCGAAGCTCCTCACCTTCGGGGGGCCCAGAACGAACTGGCAGATCACCTCAGTAGGTCTTTCCCTGGTCATTGTGAGTGCTTCCTCCATCCCGACATAGTGAGGGTCGTTTTCCAGCAGTGAGGGACTTTCCCATATAGGCCTGTTTGCGACCAGACACAACAAGAAATGTCACCACTTTTGTTCCCTGCAAGGCCACAGCCCAGGCTCGCACACAGACGCTTTCTTGCTCCCTTGGACGGAGCATCTTGTTTACAA
Organism: Lepidochelys olivacea; assembly: GCF_965140295.1. Lineage (NCBI taxonomy): Eukaryota > Metazoa > Chordata > Testudines > Cheloniidae > Lepidochelys > Lepidochelys olivacea. The sequence goes on along the minus strand of NC_140412.1, from coordinate 266,370,039 downwards.
TTCCCCCCCATTCCACTTGTGCACAAGGACCCAGTCTGGCCCCATTGCCACTGGTTTGCCACACTGCTAGGTCTTTTAGAAACGACTCCAATACCACTCCCTCTCCTCCTGGACCTGATCCCACAGGACCATGGTTTAATGCTCCATCCAAACCTCAGCACTCTCCACCTGACAGCTTGAAAGCTCCATGGCTGAATCCCATGGAGTTGGTCTGTTCAGAGTAAGTCCGCCAGGTCCTTCCAGGTAGCAGGAAACCCTCTACCAGAGCTATATACCTCACCAAGTGGAAGTGCTTTTCCATTTGGACCTCCCAGCCATACGATAGTCTCTGGAGACTGTTCCTGGAGTATCTGCAACATCTAAAACAGCAAGGTCTGGCAATACCGTCAGTTAAAGTACACCTTGCAGCGATCTCAATGTTCCACCCTCCAGTGGATAGCTAATCAGTTTTCTCGCATGAAATGTCCATCTGCTTCCTGAAGGCCTAGAAAGACTATACTCTCAGATTCTGGAGTCCATTCCCCTGGGAAACCTAAACCCCATCTGATCAAAACTCATGGGCCCCCTGTTTGAGCTGCTGGTTACTTGTTCCCTATAATACCTTTCCCGGAAAGTGGCCTTTCTGGTGGCTATTACTTTGGCCAGAAGGGTCTTAGAGATTTGGGCCCTTACGTCAGAACCACCGTACACGGTCTTCTTTAAGGACAAGATACAGTTATGCCCCCACCCTGCATTCCTCCCAAAGGTAGTTTTGTAGTTTCACAGTAATCAGGCAATTTTCCTGCTGGTTTTCTTTCCGGAACCTAACGCAAACAGGGAGGAACAACATGTCCAAACACTGCATGTTAAATGTACTCTAGTGCTCTATTTTGAGAGGACAAAACCATTCTGTAGATCCATTGTGGCAGTAGCAGACAGGATGCAAGGCCTTCCCATCTCACTTCAGAGGCGCTCAACCTGGATTACAGCATGCATTCGCACGTGCTACGAGCAGGCAGGGGTCCCGCCAGCAGCTGTCTTGACTGTCCATTCTACAAGGGTGCAAGCTTCTTCAGCAGTGTTCCTGGCCCAGGTCCCTATCCAGGACATGTGCAGAGCAGCAACTTGGTCATCAGTGCACACATTTTCTTCCTGCTACACCATCACCCAGCAGGCCAGGGATGATGCCGGGTTTGGTCGAGCCATGTTACAATCAGTATGTCCATAAACTCTGATCCCACCACCTGCATTACTGCTTGGGAGTCACCTAATGGGGAATGGACATGTGCAAGCACTCGAAGAAAAAAAATGTTACTAACCTTTCCATAACTGTTGTTCTTTGAGATGTGTTGCACATGTCCATTCTACGACCCACCCTCTGACCTCTCTGTTGGAGTTGGCTTGCAAGAGGGAACTGAGAAGGGTACGGGGTCAGCTGGTCCCTTTATACCAGCGACATGAGAGCACGGCACTTGGGGGCATTAGAGACAACCCCACGGGTACCACTGGGGGGAATATTTCTGGGGACTGTATCGAAGCGCGCCCACACCTAACACAGAATGGACATGTGCAACACATCTCGAACAACTGTTACGGAAATGTTAGTAACTGTTTTTTGGGGACAAGGTCATAGATAGTATCCTCAAAAGGGAGACTCTGTCTATCCCAAAAGAGGCAGCCTGAATTCAGTGGGCAGAGCACAAGATTTAGGAGGCAGGTGATGGGGGTTCTGTTCCTGGCACTGCCACTGACCAGCTATGTAACCTTGGGCATGTCAGTTATTCTCTCAGTGCCTTTGTTTCTCCATGTCTGAAATGGGGATGATTCTTTGTAAAACACACTGAGATCTATAGAGGAAGTTTGATATAAAGCTAATGTGATACTGAGAGTATATAGAATTTAACATTGAGTGGCAGTCCTTTCAGCACACTTAATTTTTTTTCTCCCCTGCTGAATATACCTTCCAGGTTTCACTGATCACCGAGCCCACCTTACTGGCCCATTTAGAGTTTTTTAAAAGCTGCTATTTAGCTTTATAGTTAAGCACTCTTCTATAAATACATAGTTTGACTGCTCTTACTTCAAAAGCTGATGGTTTTTAACTCTCCCAAAGGAGCCATTATTGCCTGTATTGTTAGAGCATAAGGGATTGTAAATCCAAGGATTGTCTGTCATATAGGAAGCTGAGTGTTAAAAATGTGTAGCAAATTCCCACTGAGAAAGTAACTTCACTTGCAAAGCAAACAAAGAGGCTAGTTGGCTTGGTTTTTCTTAACATCCCATGGCCTATGTCCAAGGTCTCAGTGAGGATCTGAAATCAACTTTTTTCTTTTCTTGCACTCTTACACTTTAAACAAATGAGGGTAAAAAGGAGACCTGTGTCAAGGTGCACTGGAGAGCGTGTTTTATTGCGTTATAGCATCATAGAATCATAGGACTGGAAGGGACCTTGAGAGGTCATCTAGTTCAGTCCCCTGTGCTCATGGCAGGACTAAGTTATAACTTCCTGGAAATGGTTTACTATGGACATAGCCCCTAAACCTGTTGACTTTAGAATGTTGCTATATTTTCAGAAAAACTCAGCATCCAGAAGCTCTCTTTGAAAACACAACAAAACTGATCAACTTCCATCTTTCTAGCCCCCTCACAATCCTGAAAACTCTCAGCCCAACCTCCTGTTCAGACTATTCCCTCTCTCTACCTACTGTTGCTGGTCACCCCCAGGCCCCCTTTCTATCTTCCATGGTAATGCACTGCTAGTTAACCCATCTTCTCCCTGCTAGTTGCCCACACAGTGCTCAAGTCACGAACTCTCAGATACATGGGAAGCACCAGGTGAAGTTCACTGTGGGTTTCTGTTGCTTATATTACCGAGACGTCTAGGATTGGGCCCTGTTGTTCTAGGCACTGTACAAACATAGAGATAGATTTTGTGCCTGCCATGAAGAGCTCTGCTCTAAGCAGGAGTAGCCTTGTCCCACTTCACTTCTACTGTGGAGACTTTCCTCAGCCTCATGTACAAATGTCCGTAGGGCTCTCCTAAAAGCCCTTGAAAACGTCCAGTTGCTAGGTGTTGCCACCTGGAAAGAAGCCAGGGTCCTAGGGGGTTAATAAAATCCATGTGTTTTTTCTCTCTAAGTATTATAGCATTCAGCATTGTTATAAATATCTAATTTGCAAATGTTTACTCCCTTGCGAAAAAGAACACCACAAAAATAATGAGCAAGAACTTGGTATACAACTGCTCAGCTGTGGAGCAGTTAGTTTTGCAAATTGACAAAGAAATCCATTAGGCCATTTTAACTACTTTGCTGTTGGTTCTGTATCCCATCGGCTGCATTTGCTTTCGACTGGCATCCATGGAATGTCAAGACATTCCTGGTATGGTAGGCAGCAGTCGTCCCTTAAAATAGATGAGTTGTAAAGATACAACACATCTTGTCGTTTCTGGTTCTCTTTTGCCTGTGTAGTTTTTTAAAAAAGGCAATTGTGTACATTTTCAATGCAGGGGGTTTCCAGTGTGACTTAACTAACTCCCTGCACCACACCATTTTGAAAATGTCTACCTTTAAAGTAGTTCGTGTGATGGACAAAAGGATTAAAAATTCTATAAATTAATTTCCTTTATGAATGCTCTTGATTTTTAAAATTGAAAGAAATGTTAAATTTGCACTTTTTCACCATTTATATAGTTGCATTTAACTCAGCCTGAAAAAAGTAAGAAGTCTAATCAATTTACCTTTTGTTTAAAATCTGATTCTGGTCAATTTTGTTTTCTTGTTTACCTGTATTAACCCAATCCTGCTCTATGTAGGTTGCAAACAGCACAGGAAAATTGTTGCATCCAAACCAAAAGCATGCTTTCCGTCTAAACTTAAAAGGATGTTCATAAAGACATTTCAATTAAGTTTTGTAAAATATTTATTAAACAAAACCTTTATCTTAAATCCTCCTAGTGTCCCTTTTAATTAGAATACGTTAGTTTGTCTACTTGAAAATAAAGGCCTCACTGTTCCTGAGAATGAGAAATGAATTGGAAAAAGTGATTGCTCTTTGTTCTGATCCATCAAACTCTGGAATCTGTTATGTCTGAATCTTGCCTTTAGGTAGTAACTTAATGGTGCCTGGACTAACAAGGTTAGGGACACTTCCTATTGTAAATGGAAAAGGACCTGATCTGCATTAATTTGTATTAGGAATGGGTCCTTTTGTAAATCAGGATATTTCGTTTGGGTCAGAGGCAGTCATAATTTTAAAGGATCGATAGTTTTTAGTCTCTGTATTAAACATATAATGAATAGATTGCACTTCACTTTCAAGAACAGTATGATAAAATACACGTATGTGCTGTTGGTAAAAGATAACCATTAAAAACGGGGAAATGGTCATTAAAAAATATATACAAAGTTTTGGAATATATAATCAATAGACTAGATGGTGTTGAAGGGACACCAACTTAAAAATCATATCTGTTTTGATTTACCTAGTATGGATGCCTTAAATTACAGTAACAAAGTCGGGGGGGGGAGGGGAATGTTCTGTATTTTTCCAATTTTTCTGTACATTTGGCAGAACTTTGTGCATTGTCAGTTTCATTGTTTCTCCTGCACAGTCAGTTTTTCCTGTTAGTGTGGGTCTTTCATGCATCAACAGGAGTTCCTCCTCCTCCTCCTCCTCCTCCCCAAAAAAGCAGCCTTGACATTTTTTTTAAAATATAGGACAGTGAAATTGTAAAGCCACAGAAACTGGTAGGGAGACTATGGGCAGCTGAAGGTACTATTAGTTTGCATCTTGAAATTGGCTAGGTTTCAGGTTGATTGCATTCCATTAAAATTTTCAACATTTTGTGCTGTGCTATCTCACCAAATTAGACTCTTTTGCTGCTGTTAGAGAGCTTTGCTGTAAAATGAAAGACTTCATGCCATGTTTCAAGATGACACTGCTTCAGCATCACACTGACATCATGGTGCATTGTAAGTGCTGAGATACGGCTTGTCAGTATTTTACATTCGCTTTTATGAAAGGCTGCAGTTGTAAAAGACAGGCTAAATTTTACTTTATGCACTTATAATCCAAAAAATTTGGAATTCATTGTAATAATATTACTAATGCTGACTTCAGTTGAAATAAATGTGGGTCTGATGCTTGTTTCTCTGGGAATTTCACTGTAAATTAGGTCAGGTTTGCCAGTGCACATGTAAGTGAGCACAGAGGAGTGGTACAACCACTGATATAATTAATCTCCACCTACTCTTGGTGAATTCATCAAAATTAAATCAAGATCTTAGTTGTTTTAGTAGATTCTGTTTAGTCGTGATTATTAGACATAATTGGAGGAAATCTTCTGGAGTTCATTATGTCAATGTCATATTTAGAATTCACTTTCTTTTATTTAAGAAGAACAAACTTCTGTTATGCATCTAGTGCAAAATATACAACATTTGTCACCTGTCTAAAGACATGAAATTGCACTATCTTAAGGAACTGAATGTTGTAATTAAAATCAAGGTAAATTTCATGAGGGCTGGAAAATGGGAGCTGTGTGTTTAATACAGTATTTATATGGGTAACTGCCCTTCCTCTCCCAAGTCTTTTGAAAAGTTCTGTGAAGTTCATTTTTAGTACCCATGTTGTTGTAGGTATGTGAAATCTCTGTGAGAGACCTTACGTAGGGCTGTGGGATCCAGTGTCATCTTTATGCTGATGATGCTCAGCTCAACATCTCCTTTTCATTGGACCAAGACAGATGTTCCCTTGCTCTGTATCTGACAGATATGGACTTGGGTGCTCAATGTGGAGAAGACCAAAGTGATACTGTTTACCAGAGGGAAGCATTCTGAGCATCTGGCAAAGTCTCTCCTTCAGTTGAAGGAATTTGCATCCTTGTAAAGGTAGTTAGCAATCTTGAACTCTTATTTGAGCCCTCTCTACTCCGAGAATTGGCCAGAAAAACCTTCTGTGGTTTACAACTAGCTAAGAAGGTAAGTCCCTTGCTCTCAGGTGTGGAACTTACTACAGTCAAATACTCCATGGCTCTAAATTATTGCCACACACTATGCCTTGGCTAACCTTAAGCCATGTTTTGTTTTATGACAATGTATTGCTTAGTCACTAGAAAGTGTTTTAACTTTTTCCTTTTACAGACATGCCTTTTTGTTGTCTGTATTAGAAATAGCAATGTGTTTACAAATATTCAAACTGAATGCTGTCCCGTTCTTGCTTAAGACACAGGCTGTCCACATTCAGTAACAAGCGTTCAGAAGTAGACACATTCCCACTTACTCTGGTTTTGTACCTTTTGGGGTAGGAACTAGGATCAAATTTCAGACACCATTCAAGCTCTTTCTCATCTAGAGTCAGTGCTCTTTCTGCTGAGGAGTAGTGGTGCCGCAGTCCTTGGTCTGATTAGCTTGTTACCTTGCATCACTGCTCTGTGCCGTGGGGTGAGACGCAGAGGCACAATTCTGGAATATTGGCAGTAATGGATGTGGCGTTGATGACAGATGGTCTTCACCAATGGTTATTTCCCCTCTTTGATTCATTTGACCCACAAAGGAAGGCTTGACCAGATTGTACATCTACTCATTTTGTTAATAAACCCAGAGCCCAAAGGTGGCTGCATTTCAGTGGTGGGCAAAGCAAACCCTCTGTGTAGTTTGCATATCAATTTAAGTGTTTTATCCTTGGTTGAAAGATGCTGTAGATGCATTAAAGCATGGTTATTATCATTACTTCAATTCATCTTTCATAAAAAATTATTTTGAAGTCTGCTGTGTTGCTCCCACCTCTTTCATTCTCTTTTAAGAAGCAGGAGTCAAGGACGGATTTCGTTCTTGCTTTAAAGGATGAGTTTGTGCCTTTGGGAAGTAGCAGTTAAAATATCTAGGATTTATTTATATATATATATATATATTTTTTAAGGTGTTTGTCTGTATTTAATACATCAACCCTTGTATTTCCAGCCCACTATATTAATGTCTCCTGTACTACAGTTCTAGAAGGCTACCCAATAGTTACAGTAACGTGGTGGTTCCTTCTATCTTCTTGTTTGCCTTGTCTTCCTTTAAAAGAAGGTGGAGGACATCAACAGGCATGGGGTCCCCCTTCTGACTTTCTTGGTGTATTTGGTGCTCCTACCTTCCAGTTTCCAGGATCTCCCTTTCAACTGACCACGCTGACCTGCTCCCTCCCTCACGTGCTAGTCTCTTCCGTTTCATCGCCTCTTCGTTTACAACCCTGACCTTTCTCCCCCTGTTTCCTTCTCTCAGGTTCCTGACTACCATCTTCTTTGCCCCTCTTGCTCCTCAAGACCAGCTGGTGCTGTTAACTCAGCTCTACAGCATTTCCATTTAACCCATTGCCCACTGATACAAGATTAAGGAATCTGAATCTCGTCAGAGTGCTCTTTTTTCATATTACGGGTATGGTGTGCAGCACTGGAGTGTACGTGCACTCCATTTTCCTGCTAGGCAGGAATCCAATCAAGGTAGAGCTTACTTGTCAATTAGGAAGACGTTGGAGTGATGTAAACAACAAATCCTGTGTCCTGTGCTGAAATACAAGCCTCTGATACTATTTCTGATACAACTGTGATTCTCGCATTTCAGGTTTCAGAGTAACAGCCGTGTTAGTCTGTCTTTGCAAAAAGAAAAGGAGTACTTGTGGCACCTTAGAGACTAACCAATTTATTTGAGCATGAGCTTTCGTGAGCTACAGCTCACTTCATCGGTATGCTTCCGATGAAGTGAGCTGTAGCTCACGAAAACTCATGCTCAAATAAATTGGTTAGTCTCTAAGGTGCCACAAGTACTCCTTTTCTTCTCGCATTTCAGTTACTGTCTGCAACGTCCTTCTCTCTGGCCTTGACAAAGGCAGTCATGCCCCGCTGATATCCATTCAGAAGGCTGCTGCAAAGACCACTTTCCTAGCCCTGCTTTGACCATGTCACCTTCTCTTTGCATCCCTTCACTGGCTCCCTCTTCTCTCTTGTATCAGACATAAGCTACTTGTCTTCACTTTCAAGGCCATTCACGACCTATCCCTACCCTCCCTATTATTTCTCATTCAGTGTTGAAAGATCAGCTTCCCCTCTGATAGGCCTATGATGCTAGCCTCCATTGTCATCTTGTTACATTTTCAAACAAGCACCTTTGTGCTTTCTCCCACGTTGCCGCTCACTCCCGGGAGAAGTTCCCCATCAACATCTCCAACGCCCTCCTCAGAACTCTCCTTTGCTGTGAAGCCTGTCAGAAAAGTGACAACAGCTAGGCTGCTAGTGTGCAGAGACCACTACCAATGATACTGACCAGTATTGTCTCATTTCCTTGTACTCCCATGTTGGTCTGTCTATCCCTCTGTTGTTTCTTGTGTTATAGGTAGATTGTAAGCTCCTTGGAGCAGGGACTGTCTTTGTGTTCTGCGTTTGTACAGTGCCTAGCACAGTGGCATCCTGATCCATGTCTAGGGCTCCTAGGCACTTTTGCAATAAAAAGAAATCTAAGCAAGTTTCTGTACTAAAAGAAAAAATACACTGAGATTAAAGATAATAAAGTTAACATTAATTTTATTTCTCACAGCTTGCAGCTTGAGATTTTTTTCTCCCTCTGATTTGATTCTTTCATTTGATGAGCACGGACTTCAATCCATCTTGCATGTTTCAAAACCAGCTGCAATTAACCAAGATGATCATGTTTTAACTTCAACTTATGTATCATGTTTGATTTGCCAAATCTGGAACATGTGCAACAGTCCCTTCACCCTCACAGTTCTGGGGAATAGTATTTGCTAGCTTGCAGCTACTAGAGAGCCACTGGGCTGCAAAATATTTGTCTGTAGATTTGAAGCAAAACAAAAGTTGTTCGTGTTGATTTTAATTTCTTGGCACCAGGATGGTAGATTTAAGAGTATTTTGATCCTTAAATTGTAATTTTAAATTTTCATATGTAAAATGTAACTTGCAGTATAACTACCATCCTATCACAAGTTTAAAAACTGATATAGTACATGCTCTTTGTATTCCAGGTGCACTGGATCAGAGCCACATCGTGTTAGGTGCTGTCTAAACAGAGTGAAAAGACAGTCTATAATTTAACCTAAGGCAAGAAATGGGTGAAACCAACAATAGAAAGGAGTGGGGGGATGGAGAATGAGGGAGAGAGTAATGAGACAGTGAGTTCATCTAAGGCCTTCTGTGCACAGCTAAATTATTTCCTGTTGGTTAAGACCATTGTCAAGTTGGGGTCATCTGTGTGACTAAACCACTTGTCAGCGTTCATTTAATAATTCCCCCTGCTGTGCTTATTTAACACAAGAGACTCTCTTCTTCCTTGCCTCAATCTTCATTTCAGAAGAGGGCAGGTGCTAAGAATAGCCTTGGCATGTCCCTTCCAAAATGCCAGCTCTCACAAGCAGAGCAGCTTGCTTTCATCTTGTGCAGAAAAGGGTCATGTTTGAGGCACAGGAGCCATGAATGGTTCTCCAGGGAAGAATCCAACATTCCACTGCAGGGAGCTCTGAGCAGGTTTCAGCTGCACATTGTTATTTTCTTTGGTTTAAACAAACAAAACAAACTCATCTCTGTTCTGCGTGTTCCTTCCCTTCCTTCCTTCCGTTTCAGCTGGGTCCTGTCTATGCTACAGATTGAGTCTGTAACCAGGTAGGGTTATGGCTGGTTTTGAACATGGTTTGTGTCCACATACAACATGGTTAATACTTTGTTTGTTAGTATCCATGGCAGCTAAATGTTCTACCCTTGCCATAGGCTTAGACTGATGCGTGGTTGTCTACCTATAATTGGTTTGGCACACTGTGTTTTGAAGTGCACAGAGGACCCACTGATTGTATCTAGGCAATTGGTTTGGCCAGTCCTCCTTCCTCCCAGTCCTCCCTATGGTAGGACACCATAAAGTATATTACCTTGTGTGATTCTGGTGCTACTCTGCTTGCGTGTCCTCCAGAACCTGTCCGCTAATGAGGCTGTGAGACGGCTGCACAGATTTTTTTCCCCCTGTGCAGCGATCCAAACGCAGGTAAGATGTTAGGCTTAGAACAAATAGGCGTTGACACATTTGTGTCATGGGAAAACCTTGTTGTGAGGACACAACCATGTAACTGGGTCAGAGGAGTGTCACGTATTGGTTTGAAAAACACATTTGTATCTGTAGAGTAGATCAGATCTAAGATTGCAACATGAACATTTAAGCAGAACGGGATTTTGAATTATTGACAAAACTTTACATTGAAATTTTGATCTTAAAAAAGGGGTGATTGTTTAGAGAAAATTTCAGTGACAAATTCATCCTGTTTTCTAGTCAGCTTAACAACTGGTTGAAAAAAAATAAATTTAAAGTTTTGGTAAACACAGAGAAGTTTTTTATGCAAGATGTTCATATTTTTCAAACAGCTCTCCAGTTAAGCAAATCAAATAATGCCCAAAACATCACTTTCCCAACCCAAAACCAAACTCAGATCCCATTTTTGCATAGTAGTAAGTGTAGAAAGTGACCTTTTCTTTATGCTCTCTGCAGAGAAGCCCTCTCAATAAATTAGACAATCTAAGAAATTCTTTGAACTATTTTGTATTTATTGGCTGATCGAGAGTAGGACCTCATGCCTTAGGAGTTTTGCAGTACTTCAGTTTTCTTACTTATGTGTGTGAGTGGAAACGGTCAGATCAGCTAAGAGTCAGACTCAGAGAAGTGATGCCGTATGCATATCTTGACATGGTGGACTGCAGACCAGCAACAGACAAAGCTTGTGGGAGACAACTGCACCAAGCTTTGCTTTTCCACTTTCTCCTGGTGGTCCCTCGTCTCGTCTTTAACCTCTCATTGATTCTGATCCTGTGTAGTTACAAAGCTTCATCCCTGTACAGCTCTGGCCTACTGCAGTATTTGCCATTCCAGTCTCAAGGTTCTTTTGCCCCCTGCCATTCCCACAGAATCAAAGAAGTGTGGGACTGAAGGGACCTCAGGAGATCACCTAGTCTAGTCCCTTGCATTCCAGGCAGGACTAAGTAATAGCTAGACCATTTCTGACAAGTGTTTGCAAATGCACTTCATTCTTGACATGCAACACCATGATTCTAGTCCCAGTTCTCATCTTCCTCAGCCCAGTGGTGAAGCTATTGTATCTTACTTGACTGGCAGTAACAGCTTAGTATTCCAGTCCTGGGCACCTCTTAAACAGAGACTGTCAACTGTCTAGTGGGCTTTTTGTTTCTAACAAAATGTCATTAGCAGCTAAGACACTATTGTCAAACTTGTGATCTAACCCCAGCTCCCTAGGTGTGAAAAGCAACTGCATGAACTGTCCAGCTGGAGATTTCTAATGCAGTTGTCTTTGCGCACAAAGTAAAAGAAGGACAACAACTTATTTTAACTTGAATTTTTCAAGCACCTCTGTGGCTTAATGTAGGTATTTCTTCCATCCACACCATCAACTATTGTGTGAGGTAGGTCATATCTATACTGGGGATCTCTGTACTGGTGTAGTTATCCTAGTGCAAACCCTCCAGTGTAGATTCATGGGGTTGATTCTGTTTTGAACAAGGGTAAGTTATGCCAATGTAAGTGCTGATTTCCCACTTGTGTGGCACAGTTATGCTGGGTGTTTGCCCTCTCATAGCTACACCAGTACAAATATCCCCATGATAGACAAGCCCTTCATACTACTGAATGTAGCTGGAGTAATTAGAACCAGAATAAGATCTGTGAATATTATCATCTCCTCCTGAAGGGAGTTCTAGAGTCTTGGACCAGCTGCCAAGAAAGTTCTGTCCTCCCTCTTCTACCCCCCAAATTTAACCCTTAAGGATGTCAGTTTCCTAGTTCATAGCTGTCAGAGTAAATAACACATTGCCCAAAAATCTTCACTCCTGGTCTCTTGCACTCACTCACCCATGTGGTTAAAAACTCATCCCAACTCCCTGCTTCATATAATATCACCTCTGTAAAAGGCCATGGTCTTCCAATGCATTTTGTGTATAGCATCTCAACTTAAGGTATTTTTAGAAAAAAATCCCCCCACCTTTGTTTTTCCCCCCAGGATCCATTAATGTCTCAAGATGGAAGCATAGAAGGTACACCAAATGCTTATAAGGTATTGCTTGCTTTTTCTGTCTATTACCGTACACATACTCTCTGCATGTGCTTGTATTTATACATTTTCTCCCTCATGCTAACGGGGTCTGTCATAGGAGACATCTGTGGTTTCTCTTCATGCCAGCTGTCAGTAAGGATTGGGGTGATAAACAAGGGATGGGCTGGTCTTGTGGTTAACAAGGACTGAGAGCAAAGGAGTTCTGGGTTGTATTTATGACAGTGACTTTGGCCAAGTCACTTAACCTCAGTGTCTCAGTTTCCCCACCTGTAAAAAGGACCTATACCTACCTCCCAGGAGGGTGGTGAGGCTTAATCCATTAAGGTTAGAGAAGTACCATGAGAACCCTGCATAGAAGGCTCTGTAGAAATGTGAAGCATTTTCTGATTGGTTACTGGATCCAGTGGCTTTCCATCCGTTTCCGTTTTCTCCAAGCCAGAATCAGTGGAAGCTTCTTTCAACGCTTTTGCTTTGAGGAGCTGTTTGTTCTAGTATTAAATATAACTACCAGACAAATGCATTTCAATTCTGCTAATGTTCAGTCTCAGATCATTTTCTGTCCCTGTGTGCAGAACATGGAAGGAAATTTACTCATTTTCAGGGTACTAAGGGATTATAGAAACCTTAGAGAAATAACAAAGGTGGCAAAAGGTTGTTCTTAGAGTTGATAATCAGAGCAAAGAGTTACCCGTTGGTTGTTAGTTGGGCCATATCATGTGAGTCCTTGGAATGAAGGATACTGTATCTCGTTTAACCTGCCATTCAAAGAACCTTCTCTGGAAGCTTTATTGCTTTTGTATTGTATGCCACACCATGCCCCTCTCCCCCTTAAAGTCATTAAAATAGCCAGCTGCATGTCAAAAATAGACCAAGCTGGAAATATGCAGAAAATGAGCTGTGCAGGCTGGTAATAGAAGTGTAAGAGTTTTCTTCCATTAGTGAGAGGTCCCCAATATCACTTTTCACAAAAGGAAAGCAGTCTTGGCACCCCTAAGCATTCAAAAATCATGAGCCATACCCCCCAGAATTATGCGTGCCTTAAAAGCGTGAGATTTTTAAAAGTGATCATTCTGGACTCCTTTTCTTTGTCATCCGGTGTCTGAGCTTGTAGGACTCACTCAGGTCACATTTGCAGGCTTTCTGTGCAATCATAAGGGCTAGAAACTTATTTTTAAATGAGAGTCTCAAGTAATCATTTGACTCCAGAGGCTGGAACTTTAAGAAAAACACCAAATATCATGAGATTTGTCATAAAACCTCGAGGATTGGCAGGGCCGGCAAAGCACACATAGTTAATTTACACTGCAAAAGGTACATTCATGTGAAAACAAATAGAGATTTTGAGTAAACGCATGTTCCTAACTCACGTTGCTCTTTGTAAAATATTATTTATTCTCTTGTTTATATGAAATTGCATTCCCCCATTCGAGGACACTTCTGCAGTGTGTCTAGGAGAAAAAAATCTACAAATAATTTTAGGAAGGTTGTAAAAGGTGTATTATTTTTTGGAAGTAGCGGAGGTGTGAAGGGTGGGAGAAGCTACTATAAAAGATTAAATTCATAGTTTCACTTAGAATATTTTAACGGTTCTCGGCTATTTTTGGACCACAACCCACAACAAAATGGCCGAAGATTTGTTCTGGTGCCCCCTGTATCCCATAGTCCTTTGTGGCTGCAAAGATCGTGGGTATGGGATCAATTTTCAGCCACGTGTGATGAGGTAGTGATTTTCTAAAGGGCTGTGGAACCAGCACTGCTTCCCCTGTCCCGAGCTCAGTGGCAGGGAGGAACTCGGAGAAGTTGCTCTGGGGCTGGCTGGTGGGCCATCAGTGCCCAAGATCCACATCAGAAGGGGGCAAGAAATAAGCTGGTCCTTCCCTACTGTCCCCGGGTTCCCTTTAGGCCTTAGCAACCACAATGTTACGGTACTCTCCCTTGGTGGGGTGTGAGGCACGGCTGGGCTGTGCTCTACCTATTAGAGAAAGAAAATGCATCTTTTCCAAAGGTTGCTCAGTTTTTACTCTGGACTTGTCGTTCCAAGACAGGCTGCTGGATGTACCCATTTCAAAACACTCTGTCCAAAGAGAAGTAACACAGAAGTAATGGTTTAAAATCACCGCCCACTCACAAGATGGGACATAGCGTCACCTCAGGAGGCTTTCTATTAATAAATAAATCCCATATACCCATGACATACTCCATTGATTTTTATGCAAGGGGCTATTAAGCACTTCACTCTTGTCAGCCGTTTGGCTCAATTTTTCTGCAGTGCCCCAGTTGATAGCACTGGGGTGGGATTCAGGAGAGCTGGGTTTGCTTCCCCACTCGGCCACTCACCTGTTTTTGGGCAAGGGCCTACCTCTGTGTCTGTTTCCCTATCTGTAACATGGTGTTGATGATATTTGCACTCCTTTATGAAGCCTTTTGAGATCTATGGATAAAAGCACAATGGAAGAACTACGTGTTGCGTGTCAGACCTTCACACGCATGGTGAGGCAGGGGTTGACATGCACATCCCTTCCTGTGTGCGCTCGTTGGGCTTTGAGTATGTGCTGCATGCTTTGGAACATTTGGGCCTCCAAGCCTGTATAGGCAGAATGCAGCTGCTGTGCTGTTGAATGTATCAGGTGCATTCTGATACTCCACTGCTTTCAGCAGGATGCTAATGGATGACAGCAGCCCAGCACGTTGCAGTGGGGGGAGCCAGCAATGAAGTGGTTACCATTGCCATTGTGACTAATACATTTACACTACCAGACAGAGTAACGCATACGTGTACTAGGACAGAGTAAATGTTTCTCTTGGATATTGAAGAAAAAACGTTAGCGTGGATCCTTCTTTTTGTGCTGTACAGATTTAAAATATATATGTTATTTCCCTTACCCGCTTCAACATGCTATTGGCTACTACCAGGTTAGACATCCGTAGGGCAAAAATCATGATATCTAGATACCACCCTGAAGACAACCCCAATGGCACACAGCTGCCAATGGAGCTGGCTGCTAAATAAAACTAAGATCCTGCAATGCTCATCAGTTTCCCTTTGTGAGCAAATTCCCTTGTAAGGTGCTTGATACAGAAGGATGCTAACTACTCTTTTCCCTCTGCATAAAGTGTTGAAGGATCACAGAGGGAAACTGGCTAGGATGCATGTCAGAATTGAGACATCACAGTTTAGAGCAGACCACTGAAATACCTGACAATAATTATTTGTTCATGTCTGATAGCTACAGGTTCATGGTGTAAAGACAGAGCTTGTCTTAAAATCAGAAGAGTCCTGCTCCACTCCCCAACTAGTCTCTCTTAAATATTTCTTTGCAGTTGGAGAGACATACCCTTGTTCACTTCTTAAAATCTAAGGGTATGTCTACACTACGAAATTAGGTCGAATTTATAGAAGTCGGTTTTTTTGAAATCGGTTTTATATATTCGAGTGTGTGTGTCCCCACAGAAAATGCTCTAAGTGCATTAAGTGCATTAACTCGGCGGAGCGCTTCCACAGTACCGAGGCAAGCATCGACTTCTGGAGCGTTGCACTGTGGGTAGCTATCCCACAGTTCCCGCAGTCTCCGCTGCCCATTGGAATTCTGGGTTGATATCCCAATGCCTGATGGGGCTAAAACATTGTCGCGGGTGGTTCTGGGTACATATCGTCAGGACCCCGTTCCCACCCTCCCTCCCCCCGTGAAAGCAAGGGCAGACAATCATTTCGCGCCTTTTTTGTCTGCTGCCAGCCAAAGATGTAAAGGATAGATGGAGTGGGTCAGAACAAGAAATAGACCAGATTTGTTTTGTACTCATTTTCCTCCTCCCCTGTCTAGATCACACTGCAGTCAGTCACAGAGAAGGCGCAGCGAGGTTAATCTAGCCATGTATCAATCAGAGGCCAGGCTAACCTCCTTGTTCCAATAACAACGATAACTTTGGTGCACCATTTCTTATTGGAACCCTCCGTGCAGTCCTGCCTGAAATACTCCTTGATGTACAGGCACACCCTTTGTTGATTTTAGCTCCCTGAAGCCAACCCTGTAAGCCGTGTCGTCAGTCGCCCCTCCCTCCGTCAGAGCAACGGCAGACAATCGTTCCGCGCCTTTTTTCTGTGCGGACGCCATACCAAGGCAAGCATGGAGGCCGCTGAACTCATTTTGGCAATTAGGAGCACATCAACCACCACACGCATTATCCAGCAGTATATGCAGCACCAGAACATGGCAACGCGATACCGGGCGAGGAGGCGACGTCAGCGCGGTCCCGTGAGTGATCAGGACATGGACACAGATTTCTCTGAAAGCATGGGCCCTGCCAATGCATGCATCATGGTGCTAATGGGGCAGGTTCATGCTGTGGAACGCCGATTCTGGGCTCGGGAAACAAGCACAGACTGGTGGGACCGCATAGTGTTGCAGGTCTGGGACGATTCCCAGTGGCTGCGAAACTTTCGCATGCGTAAGGGCACTTTCATGGAACTTTGTGACTTGCTTTCCCCTGCCCTGAAGCGCATGAATACCAGGATGAGAGCAGCCCTCACAGTTGAGAAGCGAGTGGCGATAGCCCTGTGGAAGCTTGCAACGCCAGACAGCTACCGGTCAGTTGGGAATCAATTTGGAGTGGGCAAATCTACTGTGGGGGCTGCTGTGATGCAAGTAGCTCACGCAATCAAAGATCTGCTGATATCAAGGGTAGTGACCCTGGGAAATGTGCAGGTCATAGTGGATGGCTTTGCTGCAATGGGATTCCCTAACTGTGGTGGGGCTATAGACGGAACCCATATCCCTATCTTGGCACCAGAGCACCAAGCCGGCGAGTACATAAACCGCAAGGGGTACTTTTCGATAGTGCTGCAAGCTCTGGTGGATCACAAGGGACGTTTCACCAACATCAACGTGGGATGGCCGGGAAAGGTGCATGACGCTTGCATCTTCAGGAACTCTGGTCTGTTTCAAAAGCTGCAGGAAGGGACTTTCTTCCCAGACCAGAAAATAACTGTTGGGGATGTTGAAATGCCTATATGTATCCTTGGGGACCCAGCCTACCCCTTAATGCCATGGCTTATGAAGCCGTACACAGGCAGCCTGGACAGTAGTCAGGAGCTGTTCAACTACAGGCTGAGCAAGTGCAGAATGGTGGTAGAATGTGCATTTGGACGTTTAAAGGCGCGCTGGCGCAGTTTACTGACTCGCTTAGACCTCAGCGAAACCAATATTCCCACTGTTATTACTGCTTGCTGTGTGCTCCACAATATCTGTGAGAGTAAGGGGGAGACGTTTATGGCGGGGTGGGAGATTGAGGCAAGTTCTGTTTGTTTCTCCTTGATGAAACCCCCCGCCCCTTGGTTCACTCTACTTCCCTGTAAGCTAACCACCCTCCCCTCCTCCCTTTAATCACCGCTTGCAGAGGCAATAAAGTCATTGCTGCTTCACAGTCATGCATTCGTTATTCATTCATCACACAAATAGGGAGATGACTACCAAGGTATCCCAGGAGGGGTGGTGGAGGAGGGAAGGAAAATGCCACACAGCACTTTAAGCACAGCACTTTAAAAGTTTACAACTTTAAAATTTATTGAATGACAGCCTTCTTTTTTTTGGGCAATCCTCTGTTGTGGAGTCGCTGGTTGGCCGGAGGCCCCCCCACCGCGTTCTTGGGCGTCTGGGTGTGGAGGCTATGGAACTTGGGGAGGAGGGCGGTTGGTTACAGAGGGGCAGCAGTGGCAGTCTGTGCTCCAGCTGCCTTTGCTGCAGCTCAACCATACACTGGAGCATTCTGGTTTGGTCCTGCAGCAGCCTCAGCATTGAATCCTGCCTCCTCTCATCACGCTGCCGCCACATTTGAGCTTCAGCCCTGTCTTCAGCCCGCCACTTACTCTCTTCAGCCCTCCACCTCTCCTCCCGGTCATTTTGTGCTTTCCTGCACTCTGACATTATTTGCCTCCACGCATTCGTCTGTGCTCTGTCAGTGTGGGAGGACAGCATTAGCTCGGAGAACATTTCATCTCGAGTGCATTTTTTTTTCTTTCTAAGCTTCACTAGCCTCTGGGAAGGAGAAGATCCTGTGATCATTGAAACACATGCAGCTGGTGGAGAAAAAAAAAGGGACAGCGGTATTTAAAAAGACACATTTTATAAAACAGTCGCTACACTCTTTCAGGGTAAACCTTGCTGTTAACATTACATACATAGCACATGTGCTTTCGTTACAAGGTCGCATTTTGCCTCCTCCCACCGCGTGACTACCCCCTCAACCTTCCCCCCTCCCTGTGGCTAACAGCGGGGAACATTTCTGTTCAGCCACAGGCAAACAGCCCAGCAGGAATGGGCTATACTGAGTGTCCCTGAAGAAAAGCACCCTATTTCAACCAGGTGACCATGAATTATATCTCACTCTCCTGAGGATAACACAGAGAGATAAAGAACGGATTTTGGTTGAATGCCAGCAAACATACACTGCAATGCTTTGTTCTACAGTGATTCCCGAGTATGTGTTACTGGCCTGGAGTGATAAAGTGTCCTACCATGAAGGACGAAATAAGGCTGCCCTCCCCAGAAACCTTTTGCAAAGGCTTTAGGACTACATCTAGGAGAACCGCAAATGCCAGGGCAAAGTAATCCTTTCACATGCTTGCTTTTAAACCATGTATAGCATTTTAAAAGGTACACTCACCAGAGGTCCCTTCTCCGCCTGCTGGGTCCAGGAGGCAGCCTTGGGTGGGTTCGGGGGGTACTGGCTCCAGGTCTAGGGTGAGAAACAGTTCCTGGCTGTCGGGAAAACCGGTTTCTCCGCTTGCTTGCTGTGAGCTATCTACAACCTCCTCCTCCTCCTCATCTTCGTCCCCAAAACCTGCTTCCGTATTGCCTCCATCTCCATTGAAGGAGTCAAACAACACGGCTGGGGTAGTGGTGGCTGAACCCCCTAAAATGGCATGCAGCTCATCATAGAAGCGGCATGTTTGGGGCTCTGACCCAGAGCGGCTGTTTGCCTCTCTGGTTTTCTGGTAGGCTTGCCTCAGCTCCTTCAGTTTCACGCGGCACTGCTTCGGGTCCCTGTTATGGCCTCTGTCCTTCATGCCCTGGGAGATTTTCACAAAGGTTTTGGCATTTCGAAAACTGGAACGGAGTTCTGATAGCACGGATTCCTCTCCCCAAACAGCGATCAGATCCCGTACCTCCCGTTCGGTCCATGCTGGAGCTCTTTTGCGATTCTGGGACTCCATCATGGTCACCTGTGCTGATGAGCTCTGCATGGTCACCTGCAGCTTGCCAAGCTGGCCAAATAGGAAATGAGATTCAAAAGTTCGCGGTTCTTTTCCTGTCTACCTGGCCAGTGCATCTGAGTTGAGAGTGCTGTCCAGAGCGGTCAGAATGGAGCTCTGGGATAGCTCCCGGAGGCCAATACCATCGAATTGTGTCCACAGTACCCCAAATTCGAGCTGGGAACGTCGATTTAAGCGCTAATCCACTTGTCAGGGGTGGAGTAAGGAAATCGATTTTAAGAGCCCTTTAAGTCGAAATAAAGGGCTTCACTGTGTGGACGGGTGCAGGTTTAAATCGATTTAACATTGCTAAATTCGACCTAAAGTCCTAGTGTAGACCAGGGCCTAGAGTAAATACAATGTATTATCTTCATACGTATAAGGTGTCACAGTTGTTCAATTTACTGTTGCACCAAAGACTGATATAAAAATATTCAAAAGTTCAAATACTACAGGCCAAATTCTGTTGTCATTTGCAGTGATCCCACTGTACTGACTCTAGAATTTACATGTAAGGGTGAGAGCGTCATTTGGCCCTGTGGATCTTAAAATGTTACTGTTACAACACATGGCCCCAAAACATTCCTCAGTGTCAAGCCACATTATTGTATTTTGGCTGTACCACCAAATGCAGAATCTTACCACTGCACTTGGGCTTCATTCTGTAAATGATGCATTTTATTGGAACCACTTGCAACCCACTAAATCAAGTTGTGGCGCATACCGGCTGGAGTCTGTAATTATGTGTTATTTGAGAAGCTTTGCTAGCTCTGGAGGGTAACAACCAGCCTTAGCGTGGCACTGCAGACTTCAAATTTGGCTTTAATTATTAATTCTCAGTTCATAAAAGTGCCCATCAAAGAGGCTCTGGTTGCATTAGTTTGAACATGATGTTGAGTTGCCATGTGGGGGGAAAATAGGCTGAATTCTGTACCAAGAGAGTTGGCTTGAAGCCAGTTCCAGCAGCAGGGTATGGAGTAATTTGCACTTCGGGATTTGTCTTTTTGGCAGCAATATAACCTCCTGCCTGTGTTTACTGACACAATCGGATACCTAGATGCAAGTAGATTTTTCCAAACATACATAGACTCCATCGTGAAATCTGACTATAGTCTGTTCTCTGGATTTTCTCTATGTGGTATCTCATTTACCTTTTGTGCTTTGTAGAGGATCAAAATTAACTCATCTGCTCTTCATTATTAACCCTTTGATCTGGGTAACATAGATGAGGGAAATGAATGAGCTTTGATGTTCAGCCAGCAAGTAGAATATACAGTTACTAACACTGATTCACTTTGTTTAAGAAAGCTCTCAACAATAAAACTTAAAAGCCCATAACTGCCTCACTTCTATGTGAAAATGTTATTTAAACCCAGCATTCATTTTATTACAAAACACTTACGTCTCGCTTCCGAATATAAAATCCCACCTCCTTGCAAATGTGTACACATTCTTTTGGTAAGTTCAAAACTCTCTTGGTTTGGGGGAGAAAAGTCGTATTTGCTTTGATCCTAAAAGAAGGAGCACTTCCATTGGTACAGCAGGGCTAGGGCACTGGATTTAGGAGGCAGGAGAATGGAGGTGCTATTCCCGCCTTGCCGTTCACCTCTTGGATGACCTTGGGCAAGTCACGTCCCCACCCTGTGCCTCGGTTTACCCCTCTGTAAAATGTGGGCAGTAGTAATTGTGCATTCAGGTTTACAGAGAAGTCGAAGTATTGTTCACCATTTTTCACTTCATTAGGCTCTACCAGAATGTTGACTTTGAAACACTCCTGTAAGAGGTTGCGTTTCAAAGACCAGTGCACTGTTTGCCATGGCAGGAATACATATTCAGATTTGTTGTTAGCCCTTGTTCAAAATAGCCAGCAATACCTGTGGAATGTATTTCTCAATCGTTCTTTTAATCCACCCCTCTCAGTAAGTGTTGTTTTAAAACTTGCCACCATGTTCGCCTGCTCTCTCCAAAATGGTGTATGCAGTGTCCTGTGTAAGCTTCCAGGTGCTGGTCTGTAGCAGCAATTAACAAGCCATGGCTATGCAGTTATACTCTGGAGGGCTGGGGGGGGAGAACCAGGGGGCATATCGTCCCTCAGATCTGAAGGCCTGTGTCATCCAGCTCTAAATATACTCAGAGGCAGCAGTTCAGGAATGTTATGCCATTCCTTCATGCGTGACATGCAAGCTGACTTTTCACTTAACGTGCTTACAAATCTACTAAAAGCCAGGGATGTGCCAGGTATGGGTGGGCAAGGTAAGAAAGGGTGTGCTGGGCAAGAGAAAACGTTAATCATTTACTAGAGGGAGAAATTAAGGCTGAAGTCCTTGACTGTCTATTTATTATTCCCTGAGCTCACCTCCACTGTTGTGTAATTCAGACTGTAAGCTGTGTAGTCAGCATAACATCTGCGCAACATGGAGGTAGGATTGTGTGGTCAAAACTGCTGGTTCTCCAGTATCTATATGGCCCTTGCCAAAATGGGGTGAGTCTCTTGTTTGTAATAATCTGCTTATGCTCAGAAAAATGATCTCAGGCAAGGGAGCAGCCGCAGGCCTAAGAGTTACTCATGTGTAGAGCAAGATTGGCAGGAGCAGTGGTTTTTGTTGCCTTCCGTGTGGAGTAGATATTAATATTGCATTGCATTATTTTCACAGCTGGGTGTGTCAGCAAGGGACTGGAGAAGACCAATGGCTTTTGGTCACTGTCTTAACAGCATGGCATGCTCAGAAACTGCTTTACCGCATTTTAACATAAAGAACGGTATACTGGGTGGTGATTCAGTGTGTCTGGCTGGCTGGCTCCCTCTTTTCACAGCAGAAGGCTCTTAGAAATTTCAAATCAATATATTCAGGGCTGTGACAATTCTCGTCTTGTTTATCTTTCTGCTTCCATGAAGCAAGCAGTGTTCATACATCTAAGGAATAAAATCATAGAAATGTAGGACTGGAAGAGACCTTGAGATGTCATCAAATCCAGCTTTCTGCACTGAGGCAGGACAAGTAAACCTAGACCATCCCTGACAGGTGTCTGTCCAACCTGTTATTAAAAACCTCCACTAAGGGGGTTTCCACAACTTCCCTTGGAAGCCTGTTCCAGTGCTTAATTACCCTTATAGAGGGAAAGCTTTTCCTAATATCTAACCTAAATCTCTGTTGTTGCAGATTACGCCCATTACTTCTTGCCCTATCCTCAGTAGACGCAGAGAACAGTTGATCACTGTCCTCTTTATAACAGACCTTAACATAGCTAAAGACTGTCACCCGGTCCCCCTCAATCTTTTCTCAAGACGAAACATGCCCAGGTTTTTCCCCTTTCCTCATAGGTCGGGTTTTCCAAACCTTCTGTCATTTTAGTTGCTCTCCTCTGGACTCACTTCAGTTTGTCCACGTCTTTCCTTAAGTGTGGTGCCCAGAATTGGACACTACTCCAGCTGAGGCCTCACCAGTGCCAAGTGTAGAGCAGGACAATTGCCTCCATGTCTTGCATATGGTGCTCCTGTTAATACACTGCAGCATATCAGACTTTCACAACTGCCTCGCATTGTTGCTTCATACTCAATTTGTGATCCATTATAACTCCCAGATCCTTTTCAGCCATTAGTTATGTTCCCCATTTTGTAGCTGTGCGTTTGATTTTTTTTTTTCCCTTCCCAAGTAAGGTACTTTGAACTTGTCTTTGTTGAATTTCATCTTGTTTTCAGACCAATTCTCTAATTTATCATTTTGAATTCTAATCCTGTCCTCCAAAGTGCTTGCCACCTCTCCCAATTTGGTGTCATCCACAAACTTCATAAGCATACTCTTTACTCCATTATCCAAGTCATTAATGAAAATATTGAATAATATCAGACTCAAGACTGACCACCCCCCCATAAGTCCTCCCTAGATACACCCTCCCAGTTTGACAGAAAACTGTTGATAACTACTCTTTGAGTATGGTCTTGCAACCAGTTGTGCACCCACCTCATAGTTATTTCATCTGGACTGCATTTCCCTAATTTGCTTATGAGAATGTCATGTGGGTCTGTGTGAAAAGCCTTAGCAAAATCAAAATAGATCACGTCTTCTGCTTCCATTTCATGCCCCCCTCCCTGCCAATCCACTAGGCCAGTAACTCTATCAAAGAAGGAAATTAGATAGTTTGGCATGATTTGTTTTTGACAGTTCCATGCTGGCTATTCCTTATAACCCTGTTGTTCTCTAGGTGCTTACAAATGGATTGTTAGTAATTTGTTCCAGTATCCTTCCTGGTATCAAAGTTAGGCTGACTGGTCTGTAATTCCTCTTGGTTCCCCTTTTTAAGGATGGGTCCTATTTTTGCCCTTCTCCCATCCTCTGGGACCTCCACGGTCCTCCATGAGTTCTCAAAGATCATTGCTGATGGTTTTGAGATTGCTTCAACTAGTTCCTTAAGTACCCTAGGATGAATTTCATCAGGCCCTGCCAATTTAAATATATTTAGCTAATCTAAATCTTCTTCATCCTGTTCTCTTTATTTTGTCTTGCATCCCCTCCCCTTTGTTCTTAGTATTAATTTGTTGAGTATCTGGTCATCATTAACCTTTTGTAATGAAGACTGAAGTAAAATAGGCATTTAACACTTCAACCTTCTTGATATCATCAGTTATTAGTTCAAATAGGTAAGTGAATAGTGTCCCTTGGAACTTGCCAAATGCAACTGTAGCTATATCTTCGAATTTCAACAAATCTGAGTCTTATAGTATTTGTATACAACAGACAGGACCAGTTTGCATTGCGTACTACTTAAGCTGGTTAAAGTAGTGCATGGGTTATTAAAAACGGTTACCTGTTTCTTGCTTCTGTCTTTGAAATTTTAATTGGCGAGAGACCCCAGACTGAAACCAGCAAGAGTTACTTTTTAAGGAAAGAGAGGAACAGATGTCTCTGAAGGTAAAGATCTGCACTAAAGCCCTGACTTTTATGATTAGGGCATACTAACTTCACAGGACCATTAATTAACCTCATCTGAAAATCCTGTTTTGCTTTTGAGTGATTAACTGGTCCGGATGATGTCCATGTCGAATGTAAAATCAAGATGATTTAGCAAGGCCCTTTCTGAAGGTATTTTTGGCACTACTTCGCTAATAAATGACTGGTAGCTACTGCCAAATATCCAGGTTTGGTTAGAGGAGTGGATAAAGCTGGACTTTGGCTGAACAGACCCAAAGCAAACTAGACTCCAGCACCCCATGTATTTAAAAAAAACCTGCGGAGATAAAACGTGCTTGTTGCATACTGCGTCTCCTTTTCTTCTTGGTCCAGGTGATTCACGGCTCCCTCAAGGCCAGCTCCATCTCAGCACGTCAGATTTACAGGGATGTAAAATGAAATGAAAATGGCCCTGCCAAATGTCTGAGAGCACGCCAGTCTGACTTCCCATGTCTTTGTGCTAGTGGTGATATAAAACGCAGTATAAGCTGGCTGTGTGCCATACCTGTTAATATTGAATCCTGGTGCTGCAATGAAATGTGATTTTTCCATATGGCAACCTGATATTTCAGACTATGAGCTCTCATTTTTAAGTTTTTAAGAACTTATGTCAACAAATTAATTGTCCCTTCACAGACTAGACGGGAGAAAACAGGTGGAGTCAAAGAACTCCTTGTGTAGCATTTCAGGACACATTGCTCCAATTTGGTCCAGTTTGTTTTTCTTGCCTATGAGCCACCAGCCTCTCGTATCCCCCAAAGTGCCACAATGCAAACTAAAATGTCTCACATTTTCCACAAAGCATCCTTCTGTCACCAGTTTGTTGCACATGAGGAACTGAGCATCTCTGAGACACTCCCAGCTCCCACTGCTTTGTGATCCCAGAGTTCAAACTCTACTCTTCGTTCACTACTGAGTTGCACCATGGGGTTGGCTTAAAAGCGTTTACCACTCTCCAGTCAGATATCGCGCACTTTCAGATGTATTTATACAGAGACATCAAACAAAGATCTATGGTACTCTTGGATCTACTCCAGCTATTCCTAGCATAGGGTTGCTGGTGAGCCATATGGGTGGGGTTCTGAGCATGCCAGAGTGAAGCTGGGAACTCCTATCCTGAATTAGGAATGTAAGAGAATGCATATTAATCTGGGTGCCTGGTCAAATTCCAGGTGGAGCAACCTGTCTCCCTAAATGACCCTGGCAATTTCAATTGAGTACCCCATTCTTCTTCACCATGTCCACTGGGCTGTTGGGTAGCGTTGCCTTGTGCAGTTACAGCTGCTGCATTTTACCCTGAGGTAGCTGCACTTTGGTGATGGGTGGGAGTGATTCTTGTGTGTCTAGCTTGCATTGTGTCTAGCTTGTCAGTTGTTTTACATTTCAGTGGATTGAGAGGCCCTGGGTTAACTGCAGGATGTCTACAGTGCCCACAATGACTCCATAATTTCTGATAACCGCTAACTTTGAAACAAAGAAACCTCCCAAAAACCCACTAACCTGGTTATTGAACCTTCATGAGGTGAGCATGACCAGTCCAAATAACCATGTGCTCTTATTGCTGTACAGCTCTCACCCTTCCCTGCTCCATCCCTCACAACTGTTTGTTTTCCCTACTTGGTTGTGTCAAGCACCAGCAAACCTCGGAGCAAGGGCTGGGTTTTCTCCCTGCATTGTGAAAAGCTTAGCATACCTTTGGGTTCTGTAAAATAATAAATAGTTTCTCTCTTCCTGGTAGTGTAATGCACAGAATGATGCCACTTGTTTGAAAACATAATGCAGGAGAGTTGAATGCTATGTAAAGCGTGTTAAACCTGGGGAGTTTAGATGGAGTATTACATGCCATCTAATCCATTTTTTTTGGTCCTTTTTCTAAGATAGCTTTAGGTAGTGTCTCAGTGAATAGCCCCATTGATTATGAAAGGAGAGCCGTGGTGAGTCTTTGTATAAACATAACATCCCTTTAAAAACAAAACTTTAGAAACATTTATCATAAAATAATGCACCCCACAGGTCTGTGTAGTTGGCAGATTGTAAGCCAGTGCTGTCTAATAGCTTCAAGCATTGACATCTCTCCCTTCCACAAAAATATGGGGGGAAGTATTGGGGAAGTGGGGCAGACCCATCCTGTAAACAGTGAGAAGAGTTTTAAGCACCAGAAACGAAAGCAGCCATGGTGCTGAAGGTTAAGGGAAAGAAAGTTAGAATCATAATTTCATTTGTAATAGCACGTTAACATACATGAAATAAAATGAGAAAAAAACTTCCAATTTCCTCCTCCTATCCTCTAGCTAAACATACTGGAGCGC
Source organism: Lepidochelys olivacea (assembly GCF_965140295.1). Lineage (NCBI taxonomy): Eukaryota > Metazoa > Chordata > Testudines > Cheloniidae > Lepidochelys > Lepidochelys olivacea. Next base: position 266,343,454 of record NC_140412.1, on the reverse strand, counting down.
TAATAATGCTAACCACAGTAATCCATAGAGAACCTGAATTAGCCCTCTCTGAATTAACCAGTTGTGTTCAAGTAGCCAGGCTTGCAAATTTTAGCTTTTTCCATGGAAAATGTGAGCTTGTCTACATGGGATGTTTGTGTGCAGGAAACCTGGGTGTGAATCTACAGTGCTTTAGCCTGTCACGCAGTTGTGGCAGTGTCCACATGGGATGCAATGCACTGAAAGTTTTGCAGCATACTTTGACGTACTACTGTTTTGAAATGGAAGTGCCTCAAAGCACACTATAGAGCTCGTCGTGCACTTTAGCAGTGTCCATGTGGGATGTTACGGCTAGTGCGCTGTAGGTTCACACACTGGCTTGCTGCACTCTAATGTCCCATGCAGACAAACCCTGTTTTGCGGGAGTGGGAGGACTTTCTCCCAGACCCCCTCTGCTCTGTTATTCATTGCTGCCTTTTCCCTCCAACACAGCAGAGCACTTCCAATGTTCCAATGCCACTGCAACAGAGGAGTTTGCATAGAATCAGAGTGTCCTGCATGGATTTTCTTAATAGCAGACTTGAACCTGGCATGCTTCACCAATGCAACAGCAATCGTAGGCTCCTCTTGCTATTGGAAAGTGATCCATTAGCAGGGAAACCAGGTTCACATTCCACTGAAAAATGTATGCCATAAGGGGCACGTGGTTTCCTGGAGTTTTCTGATCCAGTCTTGGATTCCCTATGGATATTTCCACTACTGTCTCCTTGGTGTCCTGTAGCATGAAAGGCAATACTGAAAACTTGCCTCTGATTGCACAGCATGGGACTTCCAAACGGTTAACAGAATGAATATATATGTGTATGCTCCTGAGCACAAGACCCTTTGAAACAGGACAGTATTTCCCCTTGGAATCAGTGATGTTCATTATTGGTGTAATAGATCTGCCGTTTATTACAGGCGGAGTGCTAGCTATATCTAAAGTTCAGATTGGCTAACACTGTTAGAAGACGGTTGTTTATAACTTTGCCAGCCTTTAACTGTTTGGGCTGCAGTTTTCTGTGCTGGGTGGCTGCTTTAGGCTGAATTGTTTTTGAAAGTTTCAGCGAAGATGGTTCAGCCACTTCTGAAAACTAGATAAGAGAAAACACATTGTTCTTCTCTGAGTGCTTGCTCATGTCCATTCCATGTTAGGTGTGTGTGCTTGCCATATGCACTGGTGCCCGAAGCTTTTCCCTCAGTGGTATCCATAGCGGACCGGCTCTGGTGCCCTCTGGAGTCATGCACGCATACGCTGGTATAAGGGGTGTGGCCAGCTCCTCCTCCATTCAGTTCCTTCTTATCTCCGGTAACAGTACTGGAATGTTCTCTTGCCTCGGCAAGCAAATCTACCAGTGGTTCTCTCTACTCTAAGTGTACATAGTTGTCAGATAGCTTTATTAGTTTTTTTAGAGTAGTTATACAGATAGGTTAGTTAGTCCCTTAAGGGTCTTAGTCCAGGGATGGGGCATGCCCTGGTCTCTGGGCTTCATACATTGTGAGCACTGCAAGAAACCTATGTCCAGCAGCAATCCCCACCAGAGCCGCTTAAAGTGTCTGGGGGAAACCCACGTCTGCGACAAGTGTCACATCTGTAAAAGCTTCAAGCCGCGAACCAAGAAGGAGCGGGACATAAGGTTAAGAGCATTCCTCAGGGAGCCAGCCCATTCGGACTCGGTGCCAAGCACCAGCATCCATGCGAAGCATGCCATCAGCACCGACATCTGCCTGGCACCGATCTCCATCCCCGGTGCCTGCTAAGAAGCAGAGAAAGCACACCAGGAGAGGGTGCTCCCCGATGTCCTGTAAGGAAAAGGTGGTGTCACGATAGCAGTCTCCTGAACCCGCTGAGACCTGCCAGAGTTCTCTGCAACAGTCCCTGGAAGCGTGGCGCCATTTTCTGGACACTCAGTGCAGACCTCCAGAGGAGTGGCATAGGTCCCTGGAGCAACAGTGCTGGTCCCTGAGCCACGGTGTCAGTCTCCAGAACCACACCACCATTCTCCAGAATTGCAATGCTGGTCGCTGGACTCGTGATGCTGGTTCCCGGAGCCGTGACGACGATCTCCATGTTTCCCCCTCCTAGTCGCCAGAGCCCCAGCACCAATCCCCCAGCTCTAGGCGTCGATCACCAGATTACCATCGCTGATCCACCGAAATCCCAGGACCACTCCCCAAGTGATAAGCGCCGGGAGGGCCAGTATGGTAGGGAGATGGAGGCAGGAGTGGCACCGCCTGGGTCCCCAAGGGAGGCCCTTCCTCCTCAGGTTCAGAGGTCGAGGAGGTCACAGTGCCCTCGGGCCAGTGCTCCTGTTTGGCCTGGCCACAGAGCCAAGAGTTTTATCAAATGTGTGGCGGTGGTCGCAGCCTTCCTCAGACGCCGGGGGGTTCAGACCCATACTTTGACTACTGGCTTATCAAGGGTCACTCGAGGGAGCACGTTCAACACAGCATTACAGTTGTGCAAGCCACTTGCCAAGCGCTGGGGCTGTTGATAAATGAACAGAAATCAACTTTAGTCCTGCTGCAAAGGATAGAGTTCATCGGAGCTGTCTTCGACTCTACCCGAGCCAGGGCTTTCCTCCCAGAACTCTGATTCAGAGCAATGTCAGACCTGATTGCCCAAGTCACCAACCACCTGCTCGCTGCAGCCCGAGTCTGCCTCAGGCTGTTGGGACACATGGCAGCATGCGCCTACATAGTTCAGCATGCACGATTGCACCTCAGACCCCCTCCAGATGTGGCTGGTGTCGGTCTGTTCCCTAGCCAGGCATCACTTGGACAAGGTCCTCCCAATTCCGCCACATATACTCACCTCCCTGGAATGGTGGTCCAACCCATGTCACATGTCAGAGGGAGTGCCAGGGTCACTAGCCTTGGACGTGTCTGACCTGGCCTGGGGAGCCCACCTTGGCACACTAAAAACTCCAGGCCTGTGGTCCGAGGAGGACTTGTCACTACATATAAACATCAAGGAGCTCATGGCCATCGGTCTGGCTTGCGAAGTGTTCCTTCCCCAGCAGTCAGGATAAGTGGTGCAAGTATTGACCGGCAACGCGGCGTCCATGTTCTGTGTCAACAGACGGGGAGGAGCAAGGTCATCGGCCCTCTGTCAGGAAGCATTTTTCCTGTGGGATTTCTCTATCCAGCACTCTATCCATCTAGAAGCCCTGTGCTTCCCCGGTGTCCAGAACTCACTGGTGGATCACCTCAGCAGGTCCTTCTTCTCTCGCCACATGTGGTCCCTCCACTTGGAGGTCATCAGGATGATCTTCCAGAGGTGGGGAACTCCCCAAGTGGATCTATTCGCCACTAGGCAGAACAGAAAATGTCGCCAGTTCTGCTTTCTGCAAGGTCCTGAAAGCAGCTCACTATCCGATGCCTTTCTCTGTGATGGGCAGGTGCCCTGACGTAGGCCTTCCCACCAATCCCACTGATCAGCAAAGTCCTCTTGAAGATCAAGAGGGACAAGGTGAGAGTCATTGTAACCACCCTGGCATTGCCTTGCCAGCATTGGTTCGGCATGCTCATGTACTTAGCGGTGACACTCCCATGGACGCTTCCCAACCTTGCAGGACTTGGGACGGTTACTGCACCCGAACCTCACCTCCATGCACCTTACTGCATGGATGCTGTGTGGCTGAGTCTTGAGGAACAAGCCTGCTTGAGTCAGGTTCAGCAGGTTCTTTTAGAAAGCAGAAAGCCGAAAGCCCTCCGCCAGAGCTACGTACCTGGCAAAGTGGAAGTGCTTCTCCTGCTGGGCGTTGGAGTGGAACCTTTCTCCAGTTCAGTCATCTTTACAGTCTATCCTGGATTAGCTGCTTCACTTGAAGCACCAGCGCCTTGCCCTCTCGATCAAGGTGCACCTGGCAGCCCTGTTGGCCTTTCATCCAAGGTAAATCAGTCTTCTCGCATGCAATGACTATCAGGTTCCTGAAGGACCTTGAGAGACTTTTCCTGCAGGTCTGGGATCCAGTTCCCCAATGGGATCTCAACCTGCTCCTCACCAGCCTCACTGACCTTCCCCTTGAGCCTTTAGCCTCCTGCTGTATTTTACATCTGTCATGGAAGGTTGTTTTCCTTGCAACTGTCACCTTGGCAAGGCGAGCCTCCGAGATTAAGGCTCTAACGTCAGAACCCCCATATACGGTGTTCTACAAGGACAAGGTCCAGCCGCATCGCCATCCGGCCTTCCTGCCAAAGGTGGTATCACAGTTCCATGTCCATCAGGATATCTTCCTTCCGAAGCCACATGCTTCCAGCGAGGAGAGGCATCTACACACACTAGATGTCAGGCATGCCCTGGCTTTCTTCCTTGAGTGAACCAAGCCCTTCCGCAGGTCTACTCAACTTTTCATTGCAACGGCTGACAGAATGAAGGGTCTCCCAGTGTCTTCTCAGGGGATTTCCTCCTGGATCACCACCTGCATCCATACCTACTACAAGCTGGCACAGGCTGTGCCTCCACCAAGCTCATTCCACAAGGGCTCAAGTATAGTCGGCAGCTTTCCTGGCACATGTCCCTATCCAGGACATCTGCAGAGCCGCGACGTGGTCATCAGTCGGCACCTTCACAGCCCACTATGCCATCACCCAGCAGACCAGAGATGACGCTGGCTTTGGCAGAGCTGCGTGCAATCGACACGTCCGTGAACTCCTGCCTGCCTCCGATTCCTTGAGAGTCACAAGACATGGAATAAACACGAGCAAGCACTCGAAGAAGGAAAAACAGTTACTTACCTCTCGTAACTAACTGTTCTACGAGATCTTGCTCATGTCCATTCCATGACCTGTCCACCCCTGCCCCTCTGTCAGAGTTCTGGCAAGAAGGAACTGAAGGGGCGCACCTTATACTGGCACATAGGCGGTGCGCCACTCCAGAAGGTGCCACGGCTGGTCCCTACAGACACTACTGGGGGAAAAACTTCTGGCGCATGCAGTATGCACACACCTGACATGGAATGGACGTGAGCAACACATCTCGAAGAACAACAGTTACGAAAGGGTGGTAGCCATTTTTTCCCCCCCAGGTTTAAAAAATTCTGACAGTCATTTGGTTGAGAAGCTCCATTCCTTCCAGCAGGAATTTGCAATGTGAAAAGCTTTCCAAATTTGGCCTCTGAAGTTATGAGCCTTTGAAAAAATCTTGGTTTACATGTGCTCTGCAGAGATTTCAGTCTGGCAGCTAATGGGGTCTGCACTGAGCATGCTTTATGAAACATAGCGTGTACCCTCACCACAGAGCAACGGAGCATGCTCTAGTCCAGGCCTGCGGGACTTGTGAAGCCGGACTTGCTCTGGCAGCTGTGGCACTGGGCACCAGAACTGAAAGCCCAGTGCTTGTGCTCCTGTTGCTGGCGCTCAGGCAGCATGGAAGAGGAGGAGGAAACATCCTGACTCAAATGCAGAGAGGGAATAGAAGCAGGGGATTGCAGAAGCCAGAGGGTGAGGGGAAAGGGTTGGAAGGTGGATAGGAGCAGAGGCAGAGAGACTGTGGGGGTGAAAGGTAGGCTGGAGACAAATGGCTGTGAAACTGAGTGGCAAAGTGTCTCTCTCATCCCCCTGCCTGACCCGCACAGAAGTTAATCACCTGCTACTGCTACCAGTTACTCTGTTAGCTCAAATGGTAGAGAAATATGCTGCGGATCCAATGGTCTGAACCTTGCTGATGACTTGAGTTGCGGGTCATTATGGTTCCACGCGATAAACTGAAAAAACAGAAATTTTGTTTTGTTTTTTAATTAGGAAATTACAAGATCATTAAAAACACTGAAATTGCAAAGTCAAGCCCCCAAAAGTTAGGAAATGCCAGAATTAAGGAAAAAATAGTATGTGATCATGTGATTAGACCGTACCGTAATATATACATGCATGGGGGCCAGATTAAGGTGGTCTGTGCCATGTTGATTCAGTTCCCTTATACATTATGGTACCATCTTTAATTCCATGATCACGTACTATCTGTTCCTTAATTCTGCCATATACAAACCTTCAAGTGCTTGACTCTACAGCCTTAACATTCTCTTCACTTTTGGATGGTGATTATTTATATAGCACCCTGGAGAAGAGAGAAAATCCGTTTCCTGGCCTGAGGAGCTCATATGCTGAGTTAGAGCACATAAGATGAGGACATGGAGGAGGGGAAGCTGGGGAAATAAATGGGTAGGAGGAAATGAGTGATTTGCAAAGATCATCCCTTTTATTACGATTTTGTGCTTTCTTGTTTTCAGTGTGGTCAGGCACGAGCAGGAGAACAACTAGCTCTGGAGCCGAGAATAGCGATGGAAAGTGAGCCAGCAGCAGTGAGTCTTGAGATGTCTGGAGAAGAGTAGGATGTTTAATGGCAGTGAATTGCAAGTGGGTGGAAGAAAAGAGCCTGAGGGCTTGTCTACATAGCGGACTTATACCAGCATAGCCATACTGGAGTAAATAATGTGCTATAGCTATGCCAGTCAATTTCCCTGTGTAGACAAGCCCTCTGAGAGGAGTGGCCAGGGCTTAGGGTGCACTGTGGAGGAGTAGAATGCAAGGAGTGCTGAGATGCAGGCTGATACAGAGCCTTGCAGATGAGCACAAGGAGTCTTAATGCAGAAACAGATCAGGCTTCTAACTCACAAAAGACATTCGGGCCCAGTCATGTGCTCCAGTAATGATGGACTTCTGCGGTACGTGATAACCCTCCCTTGTCATCGGAATTCTTACTCCTCAAAATTACTTGGAAGAGAGGCTGCTGGGCCAACCCCGCATTCTTGTAATATCAGTGGTGGGAATGGGGAAATGTCTCTCGTGTTGCAGCAGCGTGGGGCCATCTTGGTTTGGTTTGTATTTTGTGTTTATAAGTCAGAAAGTGACAGTTTGACTTTTTTCTCCCCCGCAGTCTTCCAAAAAACCCAAAACAGCAGAAGCCGACACTTCGAGTGAGCTGGCTAAGAAGAGCAAAGAAGTGTTCAGGAAAGAGGTAAGGGTTTTGAGATAGGCTTTCTAAAGCAGGGGGCTGGAGGGCAGCAGAATGTCCTGTCCTTTGCAGAAGAGGTTAGTCCGAGTCTTTACTTGGGCTCATAATTCAATAATCCCATAGACCAGCTACTATTCAGTCTTGGAGTCTTAAGAATCCCCTGAGGGAAATGCTGGCCCAACTGAAGTCAATGACGAAGCTCACAATGACTTACATGGGATAGGATTTCACCACCATGTCTCTCTCAGGAAGGGAGGGTCACTTTATAGCAACTCAGTGGAATTCATCCTTCAGGGCAGGCAGAGTGAAGGACCCAGGACTGTAAAACACTCCCTACTTAGGGTTCTTCTTAGGGCATAAGGGTGGATCGGGACTTGCTGCAGCTGAGCAAGAGCAGAGGAGCTGTTTCCCATGCACTGTGGTAAGGTAGGCCACGCTCTGGAAGTGACTGCGTCCTGATCGGATGAGACTCTGTCTGCAGGCTGAATACCTGTCGATAACCCTGAGTTACCATATTAAAGGGAAAACCCAATTCCCATCCTGCAGGACAGGTGGGATGTAAAGGCTCTGGGACTGTAGATACTCATAACCCTGAAGGCTGCACACAGAAGGCCTATCCTGAGCACCTTACTCAGGCTGAACTCTTATGGAAGTAAAGGGAACTTTGCCTGGGGAAGCAGTTCAGGGTTGGGTCCATGGTTACGTTTTTCCCACCATTTTTGTTTTTCCGTGTAATAAAATGAGGTGGTCACTTTTCAAAAGCTAGCTCGCTGTTTTAGCTGGAATCTTGTGTGTGCTTATAGTGCATGGAGCATGTGTGTTGAGAGAGGAATTAGCTATAAGAAGAAAGTATAGGTGGCCCTCGGGAAATCGTGTAACAATTACTCAGCAAGAGAGTGTGTAACCCACTGGTGTGGGTGTGTTATAGGTCCCCCTCTGTGCCCGTTTGCAGAGGATATGAGTTGTTACAGAGCTTGTAGCTCTTTACCTCAAGCTATAGGCTTTTAGCTGTGAAGGTCCCCAGTCAATCCACCCAGTCTGACAGCCAAAGATGGCAACTGCCACAAATCTACAACTTGATTGAATACACTGCAGCTTGGTCTTTTCTTAGTCGCTGCTGGTGTGAGTGGGAGGTGGGATCCGTCCCTTAGACTCCACTAAGAAGGTTTAATTGTTTTACACTAGCTTGTAGCTCTATTGATGGTTGCCTTTAAATTCACTATTGTGAAAGCCCAAATGTCGTGTGGGAGGAGGTTTGGAGGGATGGGTTTTACCCCTTCTGGCAAATGTTCCTGGGCCCAGAACTGTCAGTAGCTAATCAGCAATGGCATGAGGCGCTCCTGTTTACTAGTGTGTCTCTTCCCCATCTCCAGATGTCTCAGTTCATCGTGCAGTGCCTGAACCCCTACCGCAAACCTGACTGCAAAGTAGGGAGGATAACCACAACGGAAGACTTCAAACACTTGGCACGCAAGGTACCCTGGCTTTATTGCAGCATCTGTGCACGCGTGGGTTAAAACAAATGCAGGAATCGTTTTCCACTCAGTAACCCCAAAGAAGCTGTAGTTCCTGGTGCTGTGCTTGGAAGGCCCACCATGTTGGGAGAGCTAATGCAGAGGAGATGGGTGTGGTTTTCAAACAACCCTTGGGGCTTAACCCCTCTGCACCCTCTGGGCCTTCTCTGCTCCTAGGGGGCTGGATCACAAATCCCTAGCTTCACCCACACCTGACCCCAGTCCATAGGCATGCAACAAGCGAGCATGCTGGTGGAAAGGCATGCTGGGGGCACTTCCTTGCAGTGACTTCCTGTATTGCCAAAGGACCGTGAAGCACTGTGGGCAGCATACCACAACTGAAGATAGGAGGAGAATTGTGGTGCATCTAGTTTCCGACCCTGTCTGACAGTGGCCAGCAGTGCCAGCTGCTTCAGAGGAAGGAGAAAAGGCTGTTTTGGTCAGTTGTCGGACAACTTTCCTGTAGGGGAAGTTTCTTCCTAGCTCCCCTCAGTGGCTCAGTTGGCGCTGGGGCAGCGAGGGAGTTTTGTTCTGTCTAATGTAATGTAATTGTAGATGTTCTCCCTACCCATATTCATATATAATCCTTTTGGAATCCCACTATGCTATTGGACGCACATATCTAGTAGCAATGAGTTCCACGGGTGAATTATTCATTGTGTGAGAGGGGATTTCTTTCTATCTTAAATTTTTGCAGCCTCTCAGTTTCACTGGATTTTCCCTTGTTCTTTTATGATGAGGGAGGGTAGATAGGAGCAATATTTCTGGAGTGCCAGCTCAATCCAGTAATCCATTAGCTAGCAGAATAGCTTGTCCAAAAATCCCTGTTTCCACCCATAAGAAAGTCCCCCTTTCCATTCCAGCCATCCACACACGTATGAAATCCTTCCAGGTACCTTCCAGCGTCCTGGATCAATGAATAACCTTTGCATTTCTTGCTTCCTTTCCAGCTGACTCATGGTGTGATGAACAAGGAGCTGAAATACTGCAAGAACCCGGAGGATCTGGAGTGCAACGAGAATGTGAAGCACAAAACTAAGGAGTACATTAAGAAATACATGCAGAAGTTTGGGGCGGTTTATAAGCCCAAAGAGGACACGGACTTAGAATAACCACCTCTAACCTTTGGAAGGAGAGATCCATCCTTTTTGGACCTGCTGAGAAGGAATCCTCCCCGCTAACCTCAGAGGCTGTTGGCTTGGACGGGACTCTCAATTCTGACCCGACCCTGCCTATTCTTTGACAGAAATATCCGTTTCTGTATGAAATGAAGCAGTTGCCCACTGTTTGGGAGTGAGGAGGGCGACACAGAGCGGCGGAGTGGAGACAGCTCCTTCCATCCTCTTCCTCTTTGCAGGCAAACCCGGGTCTCAAATCTGGCGGTGCTGTTAGGCGCACTGACCCATGCGCACATCTTGTGTCCCCGAGATCTGTATTATATTTTAACGTATATGTGAATATATTGATAATTTTTTTTGCTTTTAGCCCAACACGTGCTGATATCACGGGAACACTTTGTAAGGATAGTTTTGTTTTTTTTGTTCTCCTGCAAGGTTAATCTGTTATCATGTAAATATTCAGGAACAGGCTGCCTCTGGGTTTCTGGCAGGCCTTGTGCTATGTTGATAAGATTGATTTTACTGCTTAAATCATTTTACTTTATCCAATTTTTACTGAACTTTTTATGTAAAAAAAATTTAAAAAAAATAAAATGAAATGAAATGAAAGAATATATTTGGCCTGCAAGTCACTTGTGAGCCAAGCAAGGGGAATGGTAAAAGCTCTCTGTCCTTCTGAACGTAACTAGACAGCGGTGTGACTGATCTGAGAGCAGCCCGTTGCGTTCAGAGACCGCTACAGGGACTTCAGTTTTTCTCGGTAACTGGAGTCTCCTTCATGTCCAAGAGAGGACAAAATTATTACTGTAGAGCGCTCCCAACTGAGATCCCACCCCACTGTGCTAGGCTCTGTTGAGTGACAGGCAGTCCCCACTCCAAAGAGCTTACAGTGGAAATAGACATAAAGAATGGGAGGGCCACAAGGGCACAGGGCACTGCTCTGCCTTGCGGCAGGTCAGTGTGGAGCCAGGAACAGAACCCAGCTTTCCTGATTCCTAGTCGGGTGCCTTGTTCACCAGATCACACTGGCACAGCAGCAGAGTTGGGAGAAGAAGGCGAGTTTTTTCATGATCATCATGGCGAAGGGGAGTGGATTTTGTGCTTGGGCCAGTCTTTTTTCGTGACTGTTGTGTGGCAAGGAGCTTCACACTTCCCACTGACTACAAAGGGACTTCTCTGCTGGCACAGGTATCTGCCGGTGCAGGAGAGCCCGCAAGACGGCCCTGCGGCTTTTAAATGACTGGCAATACTTGCCCTGAAATGGCCTTACACTTTCTCCGCCAGCATATTTCAGTGGCAGTGTGGAAAACCCCCGAGAGCCAACTTGCTTCTTTATAAGCAAGGCTGAAAGAGGATATAGATTTCATACCAATTGATAACTTAGTGCTTCTCATCCAAGGATCCCAAAGTGTTTACAAAGAAAACAGGGGCTCATAGTCTGTTTTGCACATGGGGAAACTGAGGCACGGAGTAACTGACTTTCCGCAGTCTCGTGGTGACTTGGTGGCAGAACCAGGAATTAAAACCCAGACCTCCTGAGATCCTGGCCAGTGCCTCCTCCCTCAGACCACACTGCCTCTCCCGACCTTGTTGTCCTTAGACAGCCACCTATTCGTTGCCTTGGAGTGGAGTCATGGACCTTGCGCGGACTGCAGCATTGAGCCAAGTAGCCTCATTTTCATATTCTATATTTCCCACTGACTTTTGGGGGGGGTGAGGGTGGGTGGACTGCCACAATCTAGCGAGTGAGGGACCGACCCCGTGACCCAAAACGACTACTGCACATCTGTCCTTACACACCAGGGGAAGGGGAGAGGCTGGATACAAGCAGAGATTCCAAAGCCCATACACTGCCCCCTCAGTAGTGCCCATGAGCCTGGAATACTGCACTCCGGCCTGGGCTCCTGATTGCTAGACAGGTGCTGACAAAACAGAGGGAGTTTAGTCAAAGGCAAGGAATAGGATCAGAATGCCAAGGGGTGGATTTCTGAGGGACAGCAGCATGTGCAGATAACTGTGTAAGTTGTGACCACAACAATGGCAAGGCTGTTGAGGCCAAGGAGGGAGCAGGATTCGTTTGGGGAGGCAGGAGTGGATGGGATGGGATGATTTGGGTTCTGTATCAGGGAGAACGATTTACCAGTGAGCTGTATGAGGCTGGAATCACCACCCATGGGGAGGAGTAGAAAGCTACTGCTCGGGAATGTTTGACACTAGAAAACACCCCATAGGAAGAATTCTGCGTTTACAGAGAGCTGGGTTGAATACACTACTGGCTCTTTTCCTCTGGAACCTCAGATTCTTGCTGTCCTCATTCCAAACTCAAATTTGCCTTGGTCTCAACTCTGATCTCAACTGATTTGTATTCGTGGTAGCATGCAAAGGCTGTGATCAGGGCCCCATTGTGCTGGGGATGAGACACAGTGAGACTGTCCCTGCCCCAAAACAGAATGGGAAAGGAAGTGACTCGGCGACACAGCAGGTCAGAAGCGAAGCCAGGTCTCCTGACTCCCAGTCCAGTGCCTGATCCACCACACCATGCCATCTCCCCTGTGAATGAACTTGATGTTATAGACCAGTCTTCCCCTTAACCAATGTAAGCAGCTATCAGAGAGTTTAGTGGGTCTTACTCATTATCTTGCAGGAAGGGGATCAGTCCCTTTGCTTCATTTCATTGGAAGAGAGTAACAAATGCCCCATTAGTTCAAGGGCCGTCCCATCTTCCAGGTCCCTTGCTCTGGCTGAGTGGCATCACCAGACGGTTTCTATAAATTCCAAACAGGATCAACAAAAGGACGTCTTAGCTTCACTTGCTTGTGTTGCGCCTGGAGGTGGGAGCCCCTTTGCTGCCAACCTGCTGGGCTGAGCTATAAAAGGAAATCTCTGTTAACCATCCCACGTAGCCAGTTCCATGCCGGTGAGTCGGTGTTTTGCCTTAAGACAAGCAGAGATCATCACTGTGACTGCAATTCCAATCGGTGCAGGAATTCACCTCTGTGGATTAAAAGAGAATCTGACTTCATACAACATCTTTCAGATGACCTGACCTGGCAAAGCACATGCTTTACTTTTAGTACAGGCTTATGTGCTTTGCTGAATCAGGGCCTAAGTATCCTTAAATGCTTTACATTGGATCCGGTCCAGCACAGGCACTGCAATGGTTTGAGGCAAATGCTGTTCTCTTTGCTCAGTATTCGAGCTCTCCCTTGGCATCAGATATGAGAACCTGCTTCCTGGAGTGTGGAAATATACAGCGGTCCAGCAGGAAAATAAAGCTAAAACAAAGGAAAAAGCAGCCATGTAACATGGGTGGTCTTTGGCCCTTCTTGGTGTATGTGTCATGGATTCTGCGTGAAAACTGAAATACTGTTAAACCCTTGAGGTCTGTATCCTGTGGCAGGGTGTCCCACAGGCTAATTGTGTGTTGGGTTAAAAATTATTTCATTGGATCAGTTTTAAACTTGCCTGCCTTTTAATTCCACAGATCTTTGTCTATCTTGTATTATAAGAGAGGGTACATGGAAGTTCCCAATCGATCTCTTCTGTCCCATTCGTTATTCTGCGTACCTTCCCCCTGCCCCGTTGCTAAATTAAACCGCCTCAGTTTTCTTTTCATATGGAAGTTCTTAATCTCTCACCCGTGCCCCCAGCACTGCCGCCTGTCCCATTGTGTCACTGGATTCTCGATCTTGGGGGAAGGTCAGGATGGTGGAGAACGACGATGATCCTTGCAGATGACTTTAGTAAAGCTTACTATCTCTCATGACCTTCTCCTAAACAAACTAGGGAAATGCAACCGAGATGGAATTACTACAAGGTGGTGCATAACTGGTTGGAAAATCATTCCCAGAGAGTAGTTAGTTATCAGTGGTTCACGGTCATGCTCATAGACTATCAGAGTTGGAAGGGACCTCAGGAGATCATCTCGTCCAACCCCCTGCTCAAAGCAGGCATAATCCCCAATTTTTTTTGCCCCAGATTCCTAAATGGCCCCCTCAACCCATGCTGGAAGGACATAACGAGTGGGGTCCTGCAGGGATCAGTTCTGGGTCCGGTTCTGTTCAATATCTTCATCAATAATTTAGATAATGGCATAGAGAGTACACTTACAAAGTTTGTGGACAATACCAAGCTGGAAGGGGCTGCAAGTGCTTTGGAGGATAGGATTAAAATTCAAGACAAACTGGAGAAATGGTCTGAAGTAAATAGGATGAAATTCAATAAGGACAAATGCAAAGTACTCCATTTAGGAAGGAACAATCAGTTGCACACATACAAATTGGGAAATGACTGCCTAGGAAGGAGAACTGCTGAAAGGGATCTGGGGGTAATAGCGGATCACAAGCTAAATATGAGTCAACAGTGTAACGCTGTTGCAAAAAAAAAAAAAAACCCAAACATCATTCCTGGATATATTAGCAGGAGTGTTGTAAGCAAGACACGAGAAGTAATTCTCCCGCTCTACTCCACACTGATTAGGCCTCAACTGGAGTATTGTGTCCAGTTCTGGGCATCACATTTCAGGAAGGATGTGGACAAATTGGAGGAAGTCCAGAGAAGAGCAACAAAAATGACTCAAAGTCTAGAAAACATCATCTGTGAGGGAAGACTGAAAAAATTGGGTTTGTTTAGTATGGAAAAGAGACAGCTGAGATGGGACATAATGGTTTTCAAGTACATAAAAGGTTGTTACAAGGAGGAGGGAGAAGAATTGTTCTCCTTAACCTCTGAGGAGAGGATAAGAAGCAATGGGCTTAAATTGCAGCCAGGGCGGTTTAGGTTGGACATTAGGAAAAACTTCCTAACTGTCAGGGTGGTTAAGCACTGGAATAAATTGCCCAGGGGGGTTGTAGAGTCTCAGTCATTGGAGACTTTTAAGAGCAGGTTGGACAAACACCTCTCCAGGATGGTCTAATACTTAGTCCTGCCTTGAGTGCAGGGGACTGGACTAGATGACCACTCGAGGTCCCTTCCAGTCCTACAATTCTAAGCAGTGAGCGGCCCGGAAGGTGAAGCGTTGTCCCCTGAGCTCCTCAAGGACAGCACAGTGTGACTGGTGACTTAGCTCCCAACTATCAGGGCGACCGGGCCTGGGATCTTCAAGCAGGTGTTCAAACCATCAAACAAGGTGGTTGGAAGGAGAACGCCGTTGGATCGAATGACACAGCTGTGACCACAAGGTGGCAGTGCTGAGTCCACTGCGGGGGACTCTGCTCCATGGCTCCTGGGACAGCCTGAGCCGCTCACGGCCTCTGGCCGGCCACGGGACAAATCCAGTCTGCGCAGCAGCAGGGCGCGGTTTGCTACCGCACCGTGCAGGCCCCGCCTCCCGGGGAGGGTTGATTCTTCGTCCCTTGGTTGGGCCTGCTGGTTCGTGGCTCCTCGGGCAGTGGGGACGGGCTCAGACCCACCCAACTCCCGTCACAAATGGCCCAGTTGATGGGAGCCGCGTCTGGGCTGAGCCGGGCAGCAATAGGCAACCCAGTGGTGCGATGCGCCGTAGCCCGTTCCCATCTCTCGAGTCACCTGGATCTCCCGGGCTGTGCGGATGGCGGCCCAGCCGCCCCTCCGAGTGGAGTCCATCCCTCACTGCTGCCACTCCCTCAGCAACGGCTCCGCGCCCCAGAAGAGCCGGGGCCATGAGCACGGAAGCGGAGCTCAGGGGAAGGAGAGGGGCTGGCAAACGGCCACCCTGGCCCCAGCGCAGAGCGGGCCAGGCTCAGTCTGCTGTCCGGGAAGCAGCGGGGAGGAGATTCAGGGACACGCAGGGTAGAAAGGGGCAGGAAGCCTGATTCGGAGGCACTTTGTGGGTTGAAGGCTATGGGGGGGGGGGGGCAGTGGTTCCCACCACTCAAACATATTGCCTCCCTCTCCACCCTGTAGCCTTCCCTGTCCAGCCACCGACTTCCTAACCCCATCGATGTGCCCTTCAGGCCCAGTCATCCCCAGCCTCTGTCCTCAGGGACATTCCCCTCCAAGCCCCACCAGGGCCATGCACCCCCCACAGCTGGTCCTAGCACCAGCCCCTGCTCCTGTCAACCCATCCCTCCCCACCCCAGGAATCTGGTCCCTCCCCCAAAGCAATTCTCCTGTAATTCAGAAACAGGCCCCAGCATAAAATACTCTGGCATTCCTGGACTCTTGAAAGGGATTCCTGCACGGCAGATGGGAGCCTTAATCCTCAGTGACGGACAGAGCGGGCCCATCAGATTAACTCGGAAATGTGAGACTTTGCAGGCAGAGCGCGATTCCCCCCACGCCCCTGGCCACCAGCCGCACCATCCCAGGGTACCAAGCTACAGCCTGTCACCCCCCGCCCCCTCGGCCGCACGGCAGCAGATGGCATGGCCTGGAGCGTTAGTTTCCCCATGCAACTTCTCTGTTTACACTCTACGTCCCAGGCCTGGAACAGATGGGGATCACAAACGAGACAAGCAATCGCCTCGCTCAGGAACCTCAGCCCAAATACCAGTGCCCGGTTCCCGGGAAGCAGCTCTGCCCCTGTTACAGAGATGGAGGCAGAGAACAAACTCCCTGCTGCTTGCAAGGGCTCCCTGCCAAACCACCCATCACAAAACCACCAACAGACCATTTCCTCGGCGGCTGCACAGTGGGAGGGCCCGTGTAACAGCGCCACCTAGTGACGACTCCTCCCCAGGCCCTGTGCTTGTTCCAAAGAGCGCAGATAGCAAGAGAGGCCGAGTCGACTCGGGGCGATTGTTCCAACCCAGCACAAGTCTCCTCTCAAATCCTGTTGGGCCTGGTGACGCTTAGCTACTGCTCACGCTGCAGAGACCCACAGGCCTAGTGACCTGAGCGCAGGCCCTGGAGCCAGAAGGCCTGAGTTGTACCCCCCCACCCCCCCCGATGACAATGGACTCTGTGACCCCCCAGCGGGTTGCTGTCCAAGCTGGGAGCGGAGCTCAACGCTTCCTGACTTCTGCTCTGGCTGGGACTGGCCGGGAGGGGTTGCCATTTGGATGGGCTCCCCGGGAGTCTGCAGCCGCGCTACAGCGTCACTTCCGCTGCCAAGAGCATCGCTGACCCGCCAGTCGTGTCCCGCAGCTGACCCGGGTCTGGTGCCCCTTCCCGCTCACAGCCGGGTGCAGTTGAGCCACGCGCCTGCATGCCCCGGCTAACAGGCCTTGGTGTGGGCTGGCCCCAGCTAGTGCCGTTCCTCTGAGCGCGGCTGCAGGGCTGAGGCCGAGCGGCTTCGCTCTGTGATGGCCGGGCCTGGGGCAGACGCTCGGTCGCTCCTCCTCCGAAGCCTGGCGCCTTCAACTCCCGCCAGCCCGTGAACACGGCGGGTGCCTGGCCCCTTCCAGGAGGGGGGGCCCAGAGCGAAAGGGCCGGAGGCTCGGGCCTCTGTGAAGGGAGATTCTCTTGGCTCACAGCCACCTTGGCGCTCAGCAAAGAGGCGGGAGGGGAGCGGGGATCCAGGTGGAGCCCCTCAGGGCTTCCTGCGCTTCAACGGCGCCGTGAAGCTGCTGACGGCCGCGGGAGAGCAGCCATGGCCCTGTGCAGCTCAGTTATCGCTGCAGCACGCAGGCCGACTCCCACTCTTCGTGGGGGCCGGCTGGATAATGCCGCAAGCCTCCCCCACGTCGTCCACTGCCACACCGGCCAGGCACCCAGCTCACTTGGCATCAGACTGTCAGCAGAGCAGAGACAGCCCCTGGCCCTGTGAGCTGGGCAGAGCTCCCGGCTGGTGGGGGCAGAGCGTCCAGCCACGGCTGGGTTTGATCGGGCAGGCATCCGCGCCAGTCCCCTGTTCATTCCCGCCCTGCCCCATCGTCTGTAGACAAAGGGGGCCTGCTTCCCAGCCCCTTGAAGTCGCTGGGAAGACTCCCACTGGATTTGGATCACACCCCAGCAGCATATTTCCCCAGCCAGCCTCTTTGCGGGGCTGGTGGAATCAAGCTGTTCCCAGCCTTAAGCATCAGGCCTGTCTGCACCTTCTCAGCTGTGGGCGGTTGCCGGATGCCTCTGCTGCCTTTGTAAGCAACACGATCCTGCCTAGAGGTGTAATGTAACCCCGTGTGCCATGGGGCCTCCCCTCCACTGTAACCTCCTGGAGCATTAAACAACTGCTGTGTCCCCCCGCCCGACCCTGCGGTGGCTGCATTGCTGTTGTAGGGAGCTGCTAAATAGCTGCCATGTCACACTCCAGAGGTGGCTGCATAACAGTGCTAGGTGAGAGGTCCCTGTGTGTTTTGTTAAGCGTGTAACGCAGTTCCAGGGGCTCTGGAAATCTCTGTTCCTCTTGGCCGCAACAGCGGCCCTGGCTGACTTTCAAGGGAAGAGACTCCCCCGGTCCTGCCCCGCCCCCACCCCTTGCCATTCCTTCTGGGATCCAGTTTCCCAGCCTGCCTTCCATGAGCACCAGCTGCTCAGCGTCGACCCGTGGATCGGCCAGCCCCGGGCAGCGGACACGTTCGCAGCGCGAGCTCACAGGCCCGTGTGGGGCATGCAGAGCGGCCGGCCAGGCCTGGCTCTGCGGGCTGGGCGCCTGCATGCTCCAGCGAGAGCCTGTGCCCTGGCAGAAAGGCAGGGAGGGCGGGTTAGGGGCAGGGTAGCCCAGTGGGTAGAGAAATGCACTGTGCCTTGGGAGACCTGCTTCTAGCCCCAGGCCTAGCACCAGAGGCTGAGCTGCTGCGCCTCCCGGGCAAGGCCCCATCTCTGGCCCATTTCCCCTCTCCAGCTTTTCTCTAGTGGGACTGTGAGCGTCTCAGGGCAGGGCTGGGCTGGGCTCTGCCTAGGTTCAGGACAGCGCCTAGCACATCCAGGCCCGCCGTGCTATTGGAACCCACCCCATAGCGCAGGGGGGTGCAGTAGGCTCCACCCTGCGGGGCACGAGCCCTGCGTGTTTTCTGGACGGGGGAGCCGTGAATGCTCCTGGGGAAGGGTCCTTGGGTGAAGACCTGCCCCTGTGCCAGCCTATACTGCGCCTCCAGTTCCACAGCTGGGCTCTTCGCAAGCCCCCCAACGCACGGCCCCCGTGTGGGCACAGGGGCTTCTTCACTGGGGCCGCTGTACCCAGGGGTCAGGGCACAGGAGAAGCAGTTGTTGCCCAGCCTCTGGGGCCTGGGGAATTAGCCCCGTTACCATCCCCTGCTGCCTTCACGTTCCACGGCCCCATATGGGACCTGCCCTGAGAGCTTTCCCCGAGGTGCAGGGCCACTGGGACAGGAACTGGGGCCGGGTCTGTCATGGGGAAGCCACATGGACCGTTGGAGCTGCTGCATCCCTCAGCGACGCTCTTCCCCAGCTAGCCCGGGGCACGAAACCCCTGCCGGAGCCACCACCAGCTGCCGAACGAGGATGGGCTGGCCAGCTGCTTGAGTGGGGAAGCTTCCCCAGGGGGATCCTAGACAGGGCACCCCCTTAAAGTGTGGGTAACAATCCCGCCCCCCCAACCCCCCACTGCCCTTGGTGTTTGGGTCAGCACCAGGGTTTGGATCCAGGCCCTTCACCTCACCAGGTGAGCTGACGGACTGACTCCATCAGCCAGCTGTAGTAGCAGGCTGTTATTCTCTAGGAACAGGTGCTATTGGACATTACTAGGCTTCTGGGGCAATTTGAGGCAGAAGCTAGTGACCAACAGTGGAAGGTGGCCGGGGATGATCCTAGGGCACATGCCAGGACATCCTCACTCAGCCCAAGCAGGGCCTTGGTTTTACGGCTCATCTGTAATAAGCAACATGCCCCTTGCGGCACCCTCCTGGTCAGTGACTCAGGTAAGGGGGCTCCGGGGGCCACTGCTGAGCTCTTACCCTGTGGAAGGTGGAGCCGCGGTGAGCTGATTAGGCCAGCGCAGTCCTTGGTCCCGTGACCATGAGGGCGGAACCCCATCCCCCCAGGGTACCCCGCCAGCGACGGGGGCTTCCAGTCCTGCTCTGTCAGCCCAGCCCGCAGCAGCAGCTGGACCCGGGAACGCTGGCAGCCTCGCCAGGCAGGAGGAAGGGCAAATAGGGATGGGGACCTGGGCAGCGGCCCTGTCTGCTTCCATCAGCATGGTACCTGTGCCAGGGGACGGCGGGCCTGGGAGCACCCTCAGCTCAGCTGCCTGCCTGCACCCAGGGACACCCCTAGCAGGGATGGCAACCTGCAGCCGGGGGAGGGGCCCCTGGCCCCAACCACACCCGGGGGAGGCCCCTGGCACCTGCCCTGCACCCAGAGGAGGCCCTGCCTGGCCCCACCTAGTGGTTGTTTATTGTGTGCCCAAGCTCAAGGGGACGTCACAGGCAAATCTAAAGCCTAGCTCCCGGGTGGTGGGGGTGGCCAGTGTGCAAGGCCCCCAGCAGGGTGTGGCGGGGCTGAGCCTGGCCCACCAGCTGCTGCCTTTGGGGCCCGAGTCCACGGCATCCTGGCCGTGTTCCCAGCATCAGGAGGGAGGCTGGCATGTGGCAGGGCTGTGTGTTGGGGGAGCTGCCGATGGGGCGCGGGCAGCCAGGGCTTGCTGCTCCCATTCAGGCTCACAAGTGGCCCCCGGTTGGCTCCCCGCTGCACAGCTGGGATGGAAGCGGCTGCAGGGACCGGGGAAGCAGTGTCATCTGGCTGCCTGGGGGAGGCGCTGTGGGCAGTGGGGTGCTGGCACATGGGCAGCAGTTACCATTAGAGCCCAGTGCAACCAGGCCAGGGCACCAGTCTGCTCCTGCAGCACCAGGACCATGCCAGCAAACCCGAGCATCTTGTCCCCCTGCCAGCTGCCACCTAGAAAGTTGGGGGGGGGGGAGGGCAGCCTTTACAAAAGCTAAATGCTGGGTTTGTGTGTACATGCAACGCCTCCTCAGCAAGGGCCATGTGGGTCACCGGCTCAGCCACACCTCCAGGCCACGTGCCATCCCATAGCGCAAAAGCGTTCCCATAGGAGGAGCCTGTCACTGGTTGGACTCACCCAGGGGGAGGGCGGGGCGCTTTCATGCTCAAGCTTCAGGTCTTAAACCAACCGCACCTATGCAGGGTCAGGAGGAAAAGTTCCCTGGGGACAGGTTATTCCATAACTGCCTCCTCCAGGGCTTCAGACACCTTTTCCTGAAGCATCTGGTGCTGGCCTAGCTGGGCCACTGGTCTGATCCTGGCTGGTGACTGGGCTCCTTGCTCTTGACGTCATGCCTCGTGTTTCATTGGCTCGGCATGCTGGCTGCGCCTACTCACCCACTCCCCTGCCCAGGAGCCCACCTCCCAAAGGCCACAGCTCCACCGACGCGCGTTTAATGCAATTGGTTTGTAACACGTGAGCATTACACCCATGTCCTCCGACACGGCAGAGTCATACACAACGAGAGGCCGAACAATACAACACTAGAGCAGGCAGAGAAGTCAAGTACAGCAAAAACCGTCCTAAAACGAAGAAGAAGAAAAGGAGGAGGAGCCCGTAGCTTACAGGCTAAAGCTGATGTGTGTTCCCGTGCTACTTAGCCATTCCCGAAGGTCCCATTAGACCAGCCCTGCTGCAGCTGATCACCTGTGGGGCGGGCGCCCCACGAGACCACACCCTCCCTGCCCCAATTCTCCAAAGTACGCAGCAGAGCAATAACACAGGGCAAGGTCTGCCGTTACCTTGACCCGGAAGAGTCCATTGCACGCCCAGCAGGGATCGTAGCAGGGCTCTCACGAGGGATTGACCTGAGGACCTGCTGCACCCAACAGAGGGGCAGCTACTTCTTGGGGTACAGCAGTCTGGCCCCAGCAGCCTATTACAGTCACTAGCAGGAGCCAGGCTCGCACCGACTCAGCCAGCCTCTGGCCACGAGCTGAGCCCAGGAAATTAAGGCTAAGGAGGTCCAGCCGGTGGGGGACTTGGCGAGCTTTTGGGGCCATGGTTGCTCTGGCAGGCTGGTTCCATTCACCGGCGAGGTGCCGCTCTGCAGCCTGCTCTCCCGCGGCGGTTCAGCACCGCTGGGCTCACGCGGAAACACTTTGCCAAGCGTTGCAGACCTGGGGTGGGGGGTGGGGGGGTTGGTTTCATTCCTCCAGTGCAGGGGCAGGGAGAAGGTCTTATTGTAGGGGAACCATTTGTGGAGCCAGGGCTGACCACAGGCCTCCATCAGCGATGGGAGATCTGCCCCCAGCTGCCCCATGGCAGCCGGGACCTGGGGCAGCGTGCCAAGCAGCTCAGCAGAGGGCAGTCACAGAGCACAGTTCGGGACACAGGCAGGCAGGTGGTGACCCGCCAGGGGCAGGCTGGCATGGCCACCCCAACAGGCATTCTGTGGGGCAGGGGACACGGCATGATCTTTGCACCTTGGGGCAAAGGCCTAACTATAATGGCCTGTGCCTAGTGCCAGGCTCAGCCAGCACTTCCCAGCATCGGGGTCCTGAATCCCATGGCAGGGGGATCACCGGCAGTGCTGTCGGGGGGCCGCAGGGTCAAAGGAGCAGCCGGCTGGTTCTCCCTCCCCCGTTCCCTCTCTGGTTTCTGGCTGAAGGGAGGTTGCTGGGTCACTTGGAAGTCCCCATATGCCACTGGGCCCAAGGGCAAAGGGCTGAACCCCTAAAAGGGCTACAGGCAATGTCCATGAGGCCCCACCCCAAGGGCAGCACCCTAAAGGATTCTGGGAACCGTCCTTTGCGAGCAAGCCCTAGGCATGGGGAGGGTGAATGGCTTGGCCCTGGCAGGTCAGGGTCCACAGGCTCCCTGTATGGCTGAGGGCTCTTCCAGATGGCGCACAGGGAAGGGGAAAGCCCATGGTTAATCCCCAGGGGTTACAATGGCCACGTGACGGAAGGAAACCACATGACAAGGCGGGAGCTGCACCAGGCCAGACGGGACAGAGTCAAAGGGGCAGAGAACCCATCCCCAGAAACTCCCCTCCCTCTCCAGCAACGCCAGCCTCTCTCCCTGCCAGGCTGTGAGGCATCACCCACCCGCTCGCCTCAGGGGCTAGCTCTCTCCCAAGCCCATGGTCAAGCGGGGAGAGGACCCAGAGCCTTTGGCCCCAGAATCCCAGGTCCCGTCCATTGGTGCTAAAGAGGCTGCCCTAATATTAAGGCATAGCTCCCCTGCTGCCACAGCATGTGGTAGCCGCAGGCCCGATGGCCACCGACAGGGGACAGCGTGTGGTACCCGCAGGTCCGGTCGCCGCCAGTAGGGGACGCTGGGCTCACGTGCCAGTCACATCATGGTGTGCCACCTGGTCCCTCCACAGGCCGCTGCTCCATGGCTTTTTTTGTTTGTTTCGTTGCTTTTTTTTTTTTTTTTAAAGTTCCCTTATAATTAACAAAATTTGTTCCCCTCCCCCCTTTTCTTTTTTGTTGCCATTTAAAATTCCTGGCGAGTCCCGTTCTCGCGTGGGGGCGCGTCCGCCTGCTGGCTTGCCCCTGCCATTACACCACTGAGCTGGCCTCAGTGGGGCCGGTCAAGTTCTCCACCACGTCCGGCCGCTCGATGCCGGCCAGGGCTGCGCACAGGGCCTCCAGCGTGGCCCCCTCCTTGGCGGACCAGTCGGAGAGAAGGGTGTGGGCGGGGGCTTCGCCCCGGCCGAAGGTGTCGATGGCCTCTTCCTCGTAGCCCAGCTGGCTGGCCAGGCAGCGCCAGTCTTTGCCGTGGCTGGAGCTCTCCAGCAGCTGCTCCACCGCCTCCTGCTTGGGGGGTGGCAGGGCGCTGTACAGCCGGGGCTCAGCCTTGTGCGCTGCGAAGGGACAGGCAGAGAGAGAGTCAGGGCCGGGACGCGCGAGGGAGCCGGCGTTAGCCCTGCATCCTTACACAAGCGCTACCTGAAGAGAAGCCACCGCCCTCCTGTTCCAGGCACCGCCCCGGCAGGTCCCAGCACATGATGCCCCGGGGTTGTGTCTGATGCTCTAAGCTGAGCAGTGCTCGGCTACGAGACCGCCCGGTGCTGGAGGAAGCGGTCCTGGGGATTCGGTGCAGACCCCTCCTGCTTTGAGTCGTCACCCTGGATGCCAAAGGGGGCCACGTCTCGTGGCTGAATCACCAAAGAGAGCCTGTCCCACGTTCGGCATTAAAGCCGCCTTTCCCGGAGTGCTTCCTGGGGCTGGTCACAGAATGGCCGTTCGCAGTGCACTGGTGGCATAGGTCAAGTGCGCGTCGCCAATAATCACCCTGGAGTTTCGGGGGGCGGGGGGGTACAGTGTTCTCCACTCCCTGGCCCAAGCTGCTGGCCAGCATTTCCGGGGGCTGTTTAACAATCCCCCCAGCTTTGTATTACGCCTGGTAACGAATGGAAAGTGCTCAACGGTGAAACCTGGACTGTTTTACGGGTGGGGTTTTGCATCCTTTTGCTCCAACGGGATCGGGTTCCATTTAGGGACCAAAACAAGGGGCTGGGTTTTCAAAAGCACACATGGCCACTGTAGGGTTGCCAACTTTCTAATCACACAAACCCAAACACCCTTGCCCCGCCTCCTGCCCCGCCTCTTCCCTGAGAAACCACCCCTGCTCACTCCATCCCCCGCTCCCTCCAGCGCTCACTTTCACTGGGCTGGGGCAGGAAGTTGGGGTGCGGGAGGAGGCGAGGGCTCCAGCTGGGGGTGCAGGCTCTGGGGTGGAGCCGGGGATGAGGGGTTTGGAGTGCAGGAGGGGGCTCCAGGCTGGGGCCAAGGGGGTTGGAGTGCAGGAGGGGGCTCAGGGCTGGGGATTGGGGTGGAGGAGGGGGTTCAGGGTGTGGGACGGGGCTCAGGGCTGGAGCAGGAGTGCAGGGGGGAGGTTCGGAGTGTGGGCTCCAAGAGGGAGTTTGGGTGTGGGACCGGGCTCAGGGCTGGCGCAGGGGGTTGGGGTGTGGGAGAGGGGGAGGGCTGTGGGCTCTGGCTAGCCAGCGCTTACCTCGCGTGGCTCCTAGTGACCGGCATGTTCGGCTCCTAGGCTCAGAGGCAGCCAGGTGTCTCTGTGCGCTGCCCCTGCCTGCAGTCACCGCCTCCACCGCTCCCACTGGTCACATTTCCTGCCAATGGGAGCTGTGGAGTCAGCGCTTGGGGCAGGGGCAGTGCGTGGATATCCCCTGACTGCCCCTGCACCTAGGAGCCGGACATGCCATCCGCTTCTGGGAGCCACGCGGCACCAGGGCAGGTAGGGAGCCTGCCTTAGCCCCGCAGCACCACTGACCGGACTTTTAACGACCTATTAAAATCTCCCAGATTGCCTTCAATAGCCACCGGGAGATATGGAGGCCGATTCTGGTAGACTCCTGGCCAATCCAGGAGGGTTGGCAACCTTAGGCCACTGGGTCCAACTGTGTGGAGGGCAGCGGGAAACATGTATTAAAATGAACCAACACACAGAGGCAGGCATTTAAGGTTTAATTGCTTAGAGACTTTAGCCGCAAGCCCTGGGCGTTCTGATGGGAAAGTGGACACTGACCCTTTCCAGTGGGGGAAAGCTTCCATTTCTAGCTCTCGAGAGATGCAGGATGACAGCCCTTAAACCTGTCATTGGTCCAGGCTTGATATCGCCCAGCCTAGGCCTCCTTCAGAGGTCATTTAGGATGGGGCAGGATCCCACAATTTGGGGGAAAGCAGGAAACATTTCTCAGGTGAGCTGCTTGCTGTTGATGGCCAGTTTCTAGCCATTTGTTCTTCTGCCCACACTGGCGCGTAACACAACTAACCGTAATAGCTGTGGCTTCCCTTTAAGGAGCTAGGACCCAATCCTGCCACATTTCAGAGCTCTGAGCACCTCTTGCTGTGGCAGGTTGGCTGGAGCAGGCCCCCAGGGTGAGAAAGCCAGAGAGGCTGCAATCTTTAGCCCCGGGGGGCTCCAAAAAGAGCCACTCGAACCCATTATCTACCCAAATAAGCGCCCGGCCTGGTTCCATTCCTGGTCTGGGTCCCTGTATTCATCCCACAGTGCCCTCTCTGGCTGATTTATGCAGCGGCACCAGCCAGTCCCTACTTTGTCCTCCCCACCCGGAGAGATGGTGGCCCCAGACTAAGGCTATACAGTGAGAGGGGACACAGGTGCCAACTTTTGTCAGCGCCGGTGGGTGCTCGTGCCCCACCCCGCCCCAACTCCGCCCCTCCCTGCCCCTATTGGATCCCTCCCCAAATCCCCGCCCTGGCCCCGCCTCCTCCCCCAAGCACGCTGCGTTCCTCCTCCTCCCCACTCCCTCCCAGGCTTTCCACGCGAAACAGCTGTTTCACGGTGCAAGTGCTGGGAGGGAGGGTGGAGAAGCAGAACCCAGTGGTGCGCTCAGCAGAGGAGGCAGAGTGGAGCGGAGGCAGAGATGAGCTGGGATGGGGGGAGCGGGGTTGGGAGCTGCCGGTGGGTGCAGAGCACCCACCAAATTTTCCCTGTGGGTGCTCCAGCCTCGGAGCACCCACAGAGTCGGCGCCTATGAGAGGGGACCCTCGGGGCCCATAAGGGCGTCTATCCGGCAGCCCACTTTGCCACAGCAGCCACTCCATCTGCAATGGCGTGGTCCCAGCTTCCTTTGGGATTCCTCATGGGTGGACTGTAGACCAAATGCTGCCTCTGTTTGGCCCCCAGGGGACATTTTCAACTGTGGCGGACCCCGAAATTGCTAAGGCCCAGACTTCCTGGGTGGGAGGGGGGGAACCTGGAAACGGGTCCATCATACTCCCTGGGGGACACAGAAACCACCAGTGCCCACATCCCCGGGGGAACACAGAAACCACCAGTAACCATATCCCTGGGGGACAAAGAAACCGCCAATGCTCACACGCCTTGGGGGAACCCCGAAACCGCCAAGGCCCCTCGCCCCAAGGGAGTGGACGCTACCAAGAACGGCCGTGCGTGGAAGAGGCTCCCTCCCTGGGGTGTGTGGCCCTGCTGAGGCGCGGCTGAGACGGCCTTACCCTTGTTGAGTGGGTGGTGCTCCTGCAGGCTGTGCGTGTCGAGGAAGACGCCGCTGTCGCTGTGCAGCTTCTCGCCCTCGGGGGAGGCCCCCAGCTCCCCAGCCCTGGCTTTGGCCAGCTGCTTCTTCTGCTTGCAGGTGTTCCAGCTGCAGCGGGGGAAGGGGGAGAGCGGCTGGGCTCAGTAACGTGCTAGCCGTGGGGGGGGTTGGGGGGTGGAATCCTTGTGTGCACACATGGGGAGTTAATATGCCCCCTTCGCACCCCCGGAGTTTAGCCTCCTCTCAGCGGAGCGCCCACACTTGACTGACCCCGTTGCAACACCTGGCTTGCCCCCGACCGTGGGGTTTTAGCCGGCCCAGTCCTGCGCACGCAGCCTCGGCAGGGAAGGGCTTTCGGGCTCAGCTGCGCTCTTTCTCTGCAGGCTCCCAAACTGCAGGATAATTCCCCCCGCCCGGTCCCCTGCAGACCCCTGGCACAGATGGCTCAGCCGGGGCTGGCTGCTGGAGCGGAGGACGGGGGTCCTCCTGCCGTCTATGTCTCTCTGCCCCTAGCCAGCCTCCACTTCTTTCACCCTCCCTCTCCGGCTTCTCTCTGCCTCTCTCACTCCATCCCTTTCTCCAGTGCCGCCCTCCTCCCCATCCTCCCAGCCCATGCATGGAGGAGCCCGGTTTGGAAACAGCTTGATGCATCTTGCACCCCCCACCCTCCTGTCCCCAGCCAGAGAGCTGGGGCAAATGCCCGTGGCTAGTGCTAGTCCTTTAGCGCCGGTCTGTGCACGGGAGCATATGTCTAGTGCAACAGGGAGAGCACTGGTGAAAGGTCTCATAGGGCACGAGGAGGCAGCAGAGGGTGCGGTCCTGGGACTCAGGATGCCTGGGTTTTGTCCCTGGCTCTGCTGTGCGACCTCAGACGAGTCACTCCACTCGCTCTGTGCCTGTTTCCCCTCCCTCAGCTTGTGTGTGTTTAGGCCCTTTGGGCGGGGCTGTCTCTTACTATGTTCGTACCCCCCCCCCGGTAGCGCCTAGGGCTGGCGGACGGGCTCTGGGCCCCACTGCGCCAGGTGCTGTACATGCAGGACCAAAAGACGCTCCCCACCCCATAGACCTCAGAATCGAACCAGGGCCCTACGCTCGGCTGGAACCGGACACTGCTGTGCTACAGACAGCCATAGGCAGCCAGGGCCCAATCCTGGGAGGTGCTGCCCCACCCCACCCTCCCTGTTGGTGCTAGCAGGAGGTGAGACATTCAGCAGCTCCCAGGACTGGCCCCCAGTGACCAGGCACCCGCTAACCAGAGAGGAGAACAGGGGGTGCATGGCAGTGGGCAGCAAGGGGGGAATATATCTAGGTAGAAGAGGCCTCGTAGAACGCTGTTTGGGGCAGGGACTGTGTGTTGGGTCTGTGTTTGTACAGCACCTCGCACAATGGAGTCCTGGCCCAGGCCTGCCGGGGGGGCCTACATATATACTGCTCCGGCTGAGTCCGGCATCAGAACGTGGCCCTCGGTGCTCAAGTGACTTGCCCAAGGTCACCCAGACTCTGGAGCAGAGCCGGGAATCGGACTCAGATCTGCTACGTCCCGAATGCCAGCAAATACAAGTGGTGTAAATCGCCACCGGCCCCAGCGCTTGCAGAAGGAGCTGTGGGTCTGTACTCAGGGTGCTCCTCACATCCTGGGGGGAAGGGGTCTGTCGAGTGAATGCTCTCGGATTCACCACGCAGAGGGAGGCTTGGGGAAAGGAAGCCAGGGTGAGCGAAGGGGGCGGAGGGGTCTATGATCTATATGGCAGGAGGCAGGATGGGGGGGACTATGATCTATATGGCAGGAGGTGGGACGGGGTCTGTGATCTATATGGCAGGAGGAGCGACGGGGGATCTATGATCTATATGGCAGGAGGCAGGACAGGGTCTATAATCTACATGGCAGGAGGAGGGACAGGGGGGTCTATGATCTATATGGCAGGAGGAGGGATGGGGGGGTCTATGATCTACATGGCAGGAGGAGGGACGGGGTCTATGATCTATATGGCAGGAGGAGGGACGGGGTCTGTGAACTATATGGCAGGAGGCAGGATGGGATCTATGATCTATATGGGAGGAGGAGGGACCCACTCAGCTCTGGAGTCTCTCAATGTGAGTGGAATAGAAAGAATGTAAACAAGCGGGAAGGGGAGCAGGGCGGCTCAAACACCACGAAACGAAATAAATCCCCAAACACAGGCACAAAGAGAGCCGGCCAGGGGTTGGCTTTGCACTTTCCAATAGAACAGCCAGCGGTTTGAAATCCTTTCAGCAGGGTTCCCATTAATCTACCGCCCACTCCTCCGGTCTCCCCAGCCAAGGCCAGATACAGAGGGAGAGACGGATCTAATCTGGCGCCCCAAACGAGGTTTAATCCTATTCAGCCACTGGGCCCCAGCAGCATGCCCGATGCAGCAGGGGACACGGCCCCTTCTGTGGGCCAGCCCTGCCCCGAAGGGAATAACGACGCTCTGCCCGTCCAGTTCCCCGGCTGAACATTTGTGCACGGCGGGCAGGACATGGTGACCGGAGGGCAAATCCCTCCCTCCGGAACAGGCTGCGACCAAGTCATCCCTGGCTGCGCTGCACCCGCAATGGACTTGGCCCAGCGGCCTCAATGCAGATGCACTCAGGATCCACTTGGCCCACTGAATCCAGCCAAACCCTCTTAATACTTTGTGCCTTCCGTCTTCAAAGCGCTTTACAAACACCCCCCAGTTCATCACTCTGCCCTGCCTGCCCCCTGCATGGTAGGAGGTACCTCCAGATCCCAGCCAGGAAAGCAAAGCAGAGGAGGGCTAAGGGACACACCCAAGGTCACAGAGGCAGTCAGTGTCAGAGCCTGGGTTAGAAACCCAGGAGTTTCCAGCTCCCAGTCCTGTGCTGAGCCCCTAGACAATAATCTTGCTCCTCCTTCCTGCCATAAGACAAGTGCTGCCCCTTGGCTGGATGTCCCTCCTATTGCTTTCATACAGTATGTTTTATCAGAGCCCGGGGAGCTCAGGTGTGAAGGGGATGCATGGTCAAGTGGTTAGCTCACAGGTCTGGGAGTCAGGCCTCCTGAGTTCTCTTTCTGGCTGTGCCACTGACTTGCTGTGTGACCTGGGACTAGTCACTTCAACTCTCTGTGCCTCGGTTTCCCCATCTGTGACATGGGGATAATGATACTTCTCTGACTCCTGCGGGTGAGTGGAAGGCGTATTGAGGAGAGCAACTGGATGCAAAGCGCAGGAGGAGATGAATGTCCATACCATGAGGAATGGGCAAAGTGGGAAAGATCCCAACCCTCACAGAAACGGGCCTAAGCCCTGGACTTTGGATCCAAAGCTGAACTTCCCCAGAGTTTCAGGGGGTGTGGTGTTCTGATTCTAGCCCATTACAGCATTAGGGACCGACGGGAACATCCCCAGAGCTCAGGGTTTGGAGCTGGGGTCCTGGTTTGGGCCCATGTCCGGCAGGACCCAAAGGGCTTTGCTAGGCACCAACGGGGTAAGACATGAGGGGTCCCCCCAGGAGGGGGAACAGCCAGGCCAGAAGGGGGGGGTCAGCTAGCCCAGGAGGGCAGCCTAGTCAGCGTGGCTGTGGAGAGCACTTGCTTTGCTGGCTGGTGCCCCGCATGGGAGCCGGCTTATGCTGAGCGGCACCGGTGACCCCCCTGCGGTGATTCTCCCGGCACCCCCTCCGCAGAGCTGGAGCAGCCCAGTGAGCCAGGCCACACGTACCATTTGAAAGCCACATAGGCCAGGAGCCCCACCACCACCGCGGCCAGGATAGAGCAGTAAACGGGGATGATGTTCTTGCTGTTGTCCGGCAGCGGCGGGAGGAACTCGGAGGAGTTGTTGGGGGAGGCGCTGCCCTCTGACTCAGACAGCGGGGGCTTCTTGGGGTGATCCTTGCGGGGGTCCCCCTCCGTGCGCTTCAGGATCTGCAGCTCTCTGTCTGCAAGTGAACACAGCCGACAACATGAGATGCTTAAAAGAGACAGAGAGAGACCCATGCTTACCCCCTACTCCCCAGGCACCTCCATTTGCGGGGCCTCGTGTGAGACACTGGGCCCTCTCCCAAATCAGCAGCCATGGCTCTTCCCCGCTGTCTCCCCTCTGGTGGAACATTTTCCATCAACGCTTTTTTTTTTTGAGCAGAAAAAGGCTTTTTTTTAGCACAACAGAAATGCTTTTTTCAGGTAAAAGTTTCATTTTCATTAAAGCTCTTTGAGTCTGCCTCAAAATGGATTTTTTTCAATTTTCAGCAACCAAAAGCCAACTTTTGAGAGGTTTAAACTGAAAATGGTTTAATTTTGGGAGTTGTCAGAAACCAATGCATTGCAGGGGGGAGGGGGTTTGACAAAAACTCAAAAATTTTCAACAGGAATTTTTGACAAAAAAGTTTTTCGTCAAAACTTTTTGCTGGGGGGAGAGGGGTAGAGGTTAAGGAGGACTACAGGAGCCCTGGGATAATATCTGCCTCCCAAGTGGGTTTTGTGGGTTAATAAATGTTTGCAAAGACCTAGCACATCACATGGTAAGCGGATGGCTAAAGATCATTCTTGTGGTGGACTGTCCAGGCCATTTCCATGAGCTGTACGGAAGTGGTGGGTTACTACGGGGAAGAAAAGTGACGTGTCTAAAGTGATTTTCATGCCAAGGGATGCTGAAGTGCTGTTCAGACAAAGGGTCCGACTCTCTTCTCACTTAGACTGGTGTAAATCAGGAGCAACTGCTAACTCAGTCAGTGGAGTTATGCTCCTGTAACACTGGGGTGTAAGGACAAGTGGGCCCTCTCCAGTACAGGAATCACTTCGCCCGCCAGTGAAATGCAGCTGGCCCTGGGTAGAGCAGCACACAGTCCCGCATTAAACAGCAGTTCAGGACAGGGTGAAGACGAATCCATGGACGCTGCAGGGAGAATTTATGCAGGATGTAATGCCCCAAGGTGGGACTTGGCGTGGGGCGGGGGGTCATGCCCTGGTCTACGAAGAGCTCGGTGTTGCTCAAAAGCTTGTCTCTCACCAATGGGAGTTGGGCCAGTGAACAAGATTACCTCTCCCACCTTGTCTCGCTAAGATCCTGGGTTCGACCCGGCTCCCCTGACACTGCCAACGGGAGGATGAGAGGGCAATCGAAACAGACAAGGCAGAGTCATTCTCCCCATTGCGCAGGTGGGAACCCGAGGCAGGGAGCGATTAAGTGATTTGCCCAAGGCCACACAGGGATTGATGGGCAGCGCTAGCAAGTGAATACAGCTCTCCCGTGTCCTTCACCCAGTGCCTGAGCCACAAGACCTGCCTAACTTCTTGCTAGGAGGTCCCCCCACAGGGTGCCGTGGAAGGCAGAAACAACCCGGGTAGCTGGCCCAGCACGGAGTCGGGGAGTTCTAGAGCAGCCCGAAGGTCTGACCCTTGCCGGAGGGGCAGCCGTCCATCTGCGCCCTGCTGAACGTGTGAAGGCTCCAGCAAGCCGGTATCCTGATCTCATTCTCCGGACACGGCAGAAGCCGAAGGCCCAGGCAGCAGATAACAAAAGAGACCCAAGCGGGGCTGCATTCGCTCAGCCAGGCCCTCAGCCCTGGGGCTTGAAAACCAGCCCTGCAGCTCCCCTTCTCCATCCTCCCCGTCTGGCCCAGCTCGACCCCCTCCCCCTTCCCCCGCCTCCTGCCCTTTTGCCTGGCTACATCAAAGTCTCCACAATAGGCTGCGGCCTGTGAGGAGCATCTGGTCTGTCTGCTGGAAAGTGATGACAAGTTACGGGCCGGGGGGGGGATGCGGGGAGAGGCCTTGTCTATGGAGGAACAGCTGGAGAGGGACCAGCTTGCAGAGTCCCTCCTGCCTTTGAAGCTGCAAAGTGGGGTGCGTGAACTCGTTCTGCAGCTGCAGCTCCCCTCCTGCTTCACCCCCAAAGGGCGCTGGCTGCCCCCGATGTGCAGGGAGCATGGCCAGCGGGCGGCTGGCTGAACTCGCGAGCTGGCGGTGAGCTAGCCTCTTCCACCAGGCCCCTTCCCTGGCTGCGGGGTCTGAGCTCAGCTGGTGCAAAGCAGGCTCCAGAGAACTGCAATCAGATTCTCTCTGCGTCCGGTTTCGTGGGTGATTCAGCGGAGCCCTCTGCAGAGCCGTCTTGCCCAGGTCCCCTGGAACGCTAGGGAGGTTTAAGCTGCAATGGAGGATGTGAAGTCACCAGCTTTTCTCGGTGCCCTGGACCTGGACCTCTTGCTGCTTGGGGGAAGCGCTCCTCCAAACAGGAGTGGGTGGGCGAGGTTCTGTGGCCTGCGATGTGCAGGAGGTCAGACTAGATGGTCCCTTCTAAGCTTAAAGTCTATGTGTCTATAAAGCAGGGGGCGGTGAGGTACAAGCGCGTGGGGGAGTTTGAAGAGGGACTAGGCTCTGGAATTGTTGGCTTGGGTCACTCTCCGACCTCAACAGTCTCCAGCTGCGGCAGCTCAAGCAGAGATGAAAGTGGCATGTAAGTGTGAGCGTGTGTGTGTGCGTACGGGGGATACATGAGAACGGCGTGTTGGCGTGTGAAAGCTCTGGGTGGCAGGGACATTTCTGGTTATGTATGTACAGCGCCTGGCGCAGTAGGGCCCTGATCAGAGCCTGTGAGTGTTAATGAGATCATAAGAGGAAGTGCCTCATTTTCCACGGCTTGTGTCATCGGTGCAGAGTAGGAAGTGGATGCTCAGAACGACTGGCTGGATATCTTTTTTGCGATATTTCATTGGAAAATGCCTTTTCAATTAAACTGATTTTTGTGTGTGTGCAAAACTATCACTTTCAATGCAATTTCATTTAAAAATGGGAAAGAAACCTGTTCTGAGAAAATATCAAGATGACATTTTTGGAAGAAAAAGTGTTGATTTTTCATTTCGAAATTGAAAAAATGTTAACGGTTAAAAAAGGTCAAAAGCCAAATGAAATCTTTCAAACTCATCGAAACAAAACGTTTCGATTGCAGCCAGGACGACTTTTTCAGCAGAATTTCGTTTCACAGAAGTGTTTAAAGCGGTGGCTTTTCATCCCAATGTCAAAGCTCAATTTTTTTTGCAAGACAGAAAAGCCATTTTCTGAGCAGGTCTAATGCTAAGCTGCCCTGGTGGTGTGTGACACCCACGCTACACAGACTCGCGCTCGCCTATGGCGGTTGTGTGTGCATGTGGGTCAGTGCGTGTGTTGGTGTGAATGCACCTGGAGTGTGTATCAGGCAGCCACAACTCGTGCAGTCACGCGTAAACCGACAGAAGGGCTGGGTGCATGTTGCATGCAAAGACCAGAGGCAGCTGCTACATTCCCTTAACGGTAACACTAGGAATATGGTATGAGCAGAGACGGGGGAAGCCACCTGGTTCTATCGGAAACCCCCACAGACCCAGGCAGACGAGGGCTGTCTAGCTAACACTCACCCACTGTGCAGTATAACCCCCCCACCCAAACACACACACTCTCCCTTACGCAGCTGTGCTCTCCACTGGCCTACCCAGCCCGGGAGACTCACAGACCTTGTGGGCCCAGCCCCAGCAGGGGCCCAAATTCATTTCCCTGAGTGAGACGGGTGGATGAATTTGAGCAGGTGGGAAGCGCTGGCAGAATACGGATTCTCTCTGCGAATCAGAGAAGGTGTTTCCCGTTTAAGGAGCCAGGAGAACCAGTGGGAAAGTTAGGAGGTTAGGGACGGGTGCAAGTCGCTAGCAGTCAGACGCATACAGCCCAGCTTGCTGGGCACGGCTGCTAAGAAAGGCTCCGTTGTACGTTTGCATCACTAGTGCCCATCTCTGAACGCCTTGGACAACCCCTCCTGCTAGGAAGGGGCTAACGACTCCTGCTAATCCCGATGGAGTTCGGGGAATCTAGGCACTGCTATACAGGATCAGAGCAGTATCCGCTCACTGCCAGCTGCTTCAGAGGCAGGTGCATGAATCTCTGCAGTGGGCAGTTCTGGGACGACTTGCCCCAGGGGAAAGGTGCCTCTTAGCTTCTGTTACACAGCAGGTGGCTTAAGCCCTGAAGTATTAGGGTTTATCCCTTCCAAAATCCTTGGGTGTTTTAAATCCCTACTACTATAACTCTGGAGGTTCCTCTCCTCCATAAAAATGTCTCCAGTCCCTTTCGGAATCCTACTAAGCTCTTGCCCTTGGTGACCTCCTGTGGCCATGAGTTCCACAGGCCAATCCTCCCTCCACCCGACCTTGAATTCTCAAAGCATTCCTGGGGGTGGCTTACTAACCAGAAGGGCATTAAGGATCTGCCCCTATTGAGCCCCATTATGGCTGGTCCAATAAAAGGTGTTTCTATGCTCCCAGAGGCTGGTCAGCAGATCTGTGTGGGCCATAGATAATTACCACCCAAGCTAGGCACAGTGCATTCTCCTCCCACAACAGCGAGAGACATTTCCTCCTTTGCTTGTCTGCACTGCCTCCCTGGACTTCAGTGCACCCGCTTACGCCCCATCTGAATTCGCTGCGTTAGGCTGAGAGCCCAACTGACAGATGTGGCTGGTTTCCACGTAAACGGAGCAGGGGCAAATGGCACCTGGCTGACTCAGATCACCTGCTCACTCACGGAGCCAAATGTCCCACCGCCAGCCTGACTGGGAGAGAGAGAACGGTTTTCCTGGCCCGCTGATCATCCACTCCTAGGCCCCGGTGCTGAAACCGATGACAGGGCAGATACATTTTGTGATGATCAAGACCTGAGCACCACCCAACTTATTACACCTGGAGCAATGACTGTCTTCCAGTCCTCGCTGACCTTGGCTGGACTTGAAGCAAAACTGCACCCCATTAGCACTCCACATCTGTCTCATCTCCCAGCAATGTGCCTTTTGTAACATGTCATACCCTTGCCAGGAGGGGTTTCCGTACTTGATTGTACAGGGGAAATTGCCAGAGTCTGCTCTGTGTGGCCAAATCCCGCCCAGAAGCCAGATGCCCTGCTGGGCTTCTTTAGGTGTTTGTATCAGAACAGGAGGGTTTTTTTCCCTGGACCTTTTTGTTTTTTTTTTAACATTCCAAGATGGGGACTGGTCTGCCCTGGCAGACATCAGGAGAGCTAGTGAGTGAAGTTAAGACATCACACAGCACTGAAATTTGAGCCACTGGGAGAGGGAAGGGATTTTTCATTGGTATGTTCAAAAGTCTGGTTTTCATGACAATCTATTTCACTCTAATGCCTAATGAACACTTGGGAGAAAGGACACGTCTGTTAAAGAGTCAACCATCCGGCCCTATCAATTAAAGCAAAGAGCTCACAATAAACATCTCCGAGACCTTCCAGAAGACCGCCAGCAAAAACCAAGGAAGAGGACAATTGACGGTTCAGATATTTCTCCAGATAAATCAATGTCAGAACACAAAGCAACCTCCCTCCACCCAGAATAACCTTTCAGGCTGTCTTCCTCCATCATACGAGTGAAAAAAGGCCCAAGCCCAATGTTTTTAATATCCTTTCACCCTGCCACGCCCTGGACAGCTCCCATTTCTCCAAGCGGCGTTTGTTCCAGCGATGGCTCTATAAGCCTGCAGGCCATCCTGCAAACCTGCCTCATCCTCCCCTCTCTCCTGCCAGCCCCTCTCATTCAAACCGACAGGCGCATCTGAGTTTGGTCTTCTCTGCCCCGTGCGGTGTGGTGTTTGGGGGGAGGGAGAGGACTTTAATTATCTACTAACTAGAAAGGGACAAGCATGGTCATTTCAGAGGTCAGGGGTTGTGACCCTTCCTCTCCCGGGGGCTCGGCTCCTCCCAGTTTGCCCATGTTCTGAAATTCAAGAGAAACTGGAGATGAAAAAGCTTTCTTAAGCCACTAACAATATCTGAGCCCAAGAGCCGTTTCCCAGGTGTTTAATCCAGGCTAGTGTAAAGGACGGGGACTGCTCCACAGCTCGGAGTACGTCTACACTAGGCCTAGAAGGTGCCGTTTCCCGCTCGGCTAGATGTACCTGCGCTACTCTAGTCGAGTGAACAGGCTAAAACCAGAGAGGCAGCCGCGGCAGCATGGGCGGTGGGAGGATTAGCCGCCTGACTATGTACGAGGCTCTGGGCCGGGGCTGGGCTCAGGGCTTCCCGCTGCTCACGCCACCGTGGCTAGACTTCATATTTTCAGCGCACTAGCTCGATCGGAGCCGGCCTGGGTATTTCTCCTCATGCTGAAAATGACACGGTCCAGCTCCGGTGCAGTTCTCTCTGCTGGGACTTTTCCCTCTCCCCTTGATTTCTCTCTTTCTTAATTTCATCCCATCGCTTGTAATTCAACCCACTCGTCCCTCCCTTAAACACCCCTCCTCCACCCCCTTCTGAGACACCTGTCATCTGCCCCTAGGGCCTGAGCCACTGAAGTCAGTAGAAAGATGCCCCCTGATCACAGGTGCGGGAACTAGGGGTGCGGGAGGTGCCGCAGCACCCCCAGATTTTACGCTGGGCTCTGCAGTCGGCCTGCGCCCGGGGCTCCATTGCTGTCCCCCACCCCCTCCAGGGTCCCAGCTGTGGGCCCTGTGCCTACCCCCAGATGTGGTCCCAGCCTCGGGCCCCTTACCCCTGTCCATGTCCCCCCGCCCCTCCTGGAGACACAGCCCTGCTCCTGGACTCCACTCTGGGGGGAAGTGAGGAAGGGGGAAGCAGGCTGGCTTTCTGCCCCCCCCACTATTAAAAGTGTTCCAGGGCCCCTGCCCCTGACTGCAATGGATCAGGCATTTATTGATGGGCCCCGGGCCCCAGTCCCCCTCCAGCTCTGCCCATCTCCAGCACGTCAGTCGCTCTCTGCCAGCGACTGACTATGGCGTTGACTCCCCGAGACGGTGGAAGAGCCCTGGGGAAGGAGGAGACAGAAGAAATCTGGCGGGTTAACCCTGTGTGAAGAAGCTGTCACTCATGGGACCCCGGCCCTCGGTGCCTAGCAATGGCAGGCAGAGCCAGTGCCGTCCCCTTCCCAATAACACAGCAGCTCAGGGAGTGTCAGCAGAATGTGGACGATTTATATTATAGCAGGGCCTAAAGGCTGCCTCTGAGGCTGGGCACCTTGCAGCTGTGCCAAAGGGACAGCCCCTTTTCCACAGGCCCACCTCTGCCAAGGTCATTAAGCGCCATTGAAATCAATGGAAGTGAGGTGTCTAAATGCATTGGAGGATCCAGGCCCTGCGGCCTAAGTCCACAAGACAGACAGAAGGTGGGAGTCTAAGATGAAGCAGAGAGCCTTGCTGAAGGTCACCCAGCAGGTAAATGGCAAAGGCAGGATTTGAACTGACGCCTCCTCAGGGCCAACACAATGATTCTGCTGCCTCCGGGTGCCGTCGCTTGCCGTCCAGTTGCTGTGGCCGTTTGGTGAGTTGGAAAGGCCGTTTCTACATTGCTCCCTGCAGGTCCTGGTGGGTCACTCGGACAGAGATCAGCAGGTGGTAACTCTCAGAGTGTGGGTGGCGCTGGAGGAGGAGAGCCAGACCCCGACCAGCCTGGTGCTCCCTCCTCTTGGACCCCAATCCTGCAATGCACAGGGGCTGGGTTTCACTTGCACAAAGGACCTTGGTCATTTCGAGCAGTGTGCAAAGCAGCCACCTTTCCCTGAGCCCCCGCTGCTCTGACAGAAGTTTCTTCTTCCCGATCACTAGCCAACACCTGGAAATAGGTGTTCTGGGGCCGCCAATGCGCTGCTAGCCCTGGAGGATTGTGAGACATGAAAAGCCATGCCATTCTGATTCCCAGCTGGCCTTTCACCCTACACAATTTTAGCAGCTGGCGGCCCACAATACTTTGCACATACATAGCCCCTGTGAGCCGAAGAGCTCAAAGCACTTTCCTTTCATCCCCATTTCCTAGATAGGGAAACTGAGGCACAGAGTGGGTAGGTCAATTCCCAGATGCACCAAGGACCTCATCCAAAAATCTTTGGATCAGGCCCCAAGTCAGCGGCAGTTCCCAGGGCTGTAACAGCAGAAAACACTGGTTTGTTGCCCTGCCGATTCTCAAGATATAGCAAGCCCTGGACCTTGGCCCAGCATCCATTTCAATCCTGCTCTCATAATATCATTGACTGGAGATGGCTCCCCCGCTGTTCTATTATGGGACAAGCCTCTCCCCACGAACGCCCGCCCTGCCCCTGAAGAAGTGAACAGGGCCCAAGGATGCTGCCTCGTTCCAGCAGAGCTGCCCCCTCCCGCGCTTGGAATGGCAACGCCCCTTTGCCGGATACTTTCAAAAGCGGCGAGGACGAGATCACACGGAAGCTGGAGGCAAATACCGGGGAGACAAAGAAGTCTTAAGGGATTGGCGCTGCCCCCTCGGCATGGTGCTGCCACCCAGCCCTTTAATACACTCTGCTTCAGAGAGTTTCATTAACAAGCCCACATACTCACCCCGCAACAGCCAAGCGGGATTAAAGACACAGCGACCGGGACAAAGGGGAGATTAAGGGCAACCTAAGGAGGCTCTGTCCTCATGGACAAAAAAGCAACTGTTTCTCTAAAACAAAACCGGAGGGAGAGGAAGATGGAAAGAGAGAGGGTGGGAGTGTTTCACTGGATTCAATCCACTCTGGCCTCTGATTCTGGCCCTGATCCTCTTCCCGGGAACATGCCCTTCATTCTTCAGACAGATGATCAAGTGTGCGTGTGGGGGGCTAGCTAGACAGACAGTGTGTATGGGGCTGGATAGACAGACAGACAGTGTGTATGGGGCTGGAAAGACAGCCAGCCAGTGTGTATGGGGCTGGATAGACAGCCAGACAGGCCAAGATTTTCAGAAGTGACTAGTGATTTGGGTGCTCAGCCTGAGACCCCTTAGGGGATCCTGATTTTCAGAGAGTGCCGAGCACCCGCTGGCTGAGAATTGGGGCCTTTTTAGGGGACTCGGGTTGGCCATCCAAAAACTGAGGCCCCAGATATGTTTGTTGCTCCAGGAATATTTCCCCCATGGCCAATATAGCTCTAGTGAATGGCGGAAGAAGTAGGGCGGGGCAGCTCCAGGGAATGATGATGCGGGAAATGAGTTTTGTCCCTGCCCCACTTAGCTCAGTGCTCTCCAAATTCCTGCCTGGGGCTCTCTGTCACCAGTTCAAACTCAGCCCAGCTTGGCACTGCCCTGCAGTTTGGGCAATTTGTCAGGTCTCCAGCAGACACCAGCCTAGCAAAGCTATGGACACCAGCATTAATCAGACCCTTTGACATAGGTGCCAAGGGCCAAATGAGCTAGAGAGGCTGCAGGCCCCTTTTCAACCCTACCCGTGGTTTGCTCAGGCCAGGGTTGGTGTGATGGCAGCCAGCCCGGCTGCTTTCTGTTCTCTGGGGAGAGGACTCCAGTCCCCAGAGCTACCAACCCGGCGCCTTTCTTCAGCGGTAAATGCACAAGCAAAACTGAGAACAAGACAGAGGGAAGGAAAAAGGAAAACAGGTCTCAAGAGGACACCTAAGACAATCTGGGTCAAATCCTACCCAGCTCCCAAGCCAAGCTCCCACTGCCAAGCTCCCATCGATTTAAACTGGGCCAGGGTCTGGTCCGATCTGCACACATGGCTATCTTCCAATGCCAAGGCCTTCTGGGAAGGATAGGGGGAATGAGCCCCTGATGGGACATTGTCTCCCTCTTATCCCTGCAAGTTGAGCTATCCCAATACAAGGCACCAAGCCAGTCTCAGGCTAACGACATGACAGCTAGATTCCACCCCCAGCAATGGGCAAAGGACAGGTCCCATCCTAACCAGAGTGGATCACAAAAGGGGTGGGCGGGCGAGGAGGGAGACATGCTACAAGCATCAAGGTCATTTTCCTTCTACAGATTCCAACATAGGACATGGGTTTCTTTCTTTCTTTCTTTCTTTCTTTCTTTCTTTCTTTCTTTCTTTCTTTCTTTCTTTCTTTCTTTCTTTCTTTCAGTTATTTTTTAAAAGGTGGGAGGGAAAGGGGAAAATGATAAACCAACAAGGTCCAAAAACCAACTCACCCATGACCCACCCACCCAAACGAAAAAAGATAAATTTTTAATCTTCCAATTTCATCCGATCCCATCCCTACCCCCACATCCATTTAAAAAAATTCCAACCAAACTTTCTGATTTTTAATGCCATTTTTCAACAACAACAATCGAATTCACTCCTAAGGTGTCAGCCAGCTGGTCATAAAGTGGCTGGCCCAGCTCCACCTGTGACTGATCAGTTGCCTCCCAGCCAAAGCAGCAGGGTGGGGGTGGGTCAGGTGATAGTCGGTCCCTATAGAGGCCAGCCAGATCTCTGAGCTGGAGAACTGTAGGAAGTTTACTGCCAGAGTGCCTGGACCCAGAGGGGCCGAGAGAGAGGAGAGGGATGAACCGCTGGGACCTGCAGTTCGGGTTGGGCAGAGGAAATACTTTAGTTTGGTATTTAGTTAAGTTCTCTGTTCACCCAATAAATTGTGCCCTGAAACCGACTCTGGCCTGACATCCATCCTTCCTGGGCTGCTGAGCCAGCTTACACAGCTGTAATAACAACACACTGTTCCCCTGCGGCTGCGGGGTGGGGGGACGGACACACACAGCTTAGACTGTCAGGTCTTTGGGGCAGCGACTTTCTGTGTCTGGACAGCACCTGGCCCAAAGGCGTCCTGGCCTATGGCTGTGGATCCGAGACGCAATGGTGCCAGTCGCTGCGCTTACTTCTCAGCCGCTTTGCACGCCCCAGCTGCCTGGGTTGTCGTGAGTCAGCGGCAGGCGGGAGACGGGCCCAGCTGGGTTGAGTGGCCCCCTGTACCGCTCAACACACAACTCCCCCACCGCAACCCGCACACCCACAAGAGTCAGCACACGCCCCCTCGCTCGCCACCCGGGCAGATCCCCCCAGCCCGCGCTCGCCCACCTTCTCCGATATAGCCAGCCACGCCCGCCAGAGCGGCCAGCGCGGTACGTACCCATGCACAGCGTGTCCGACGCTGGGCTGCAGGCGCGGATCATCACCTCGTCCTCATTACACTCCAGCCGGCAGGGCAGGCATGGCGCTGCGGAGCTCTTCTCCTCCGAGTAAAAGCCCTCCGGGCACTTTTGGCAGACAGTGTTGTCCGTAGGCCTGCACGGCATAGCTGCCCCATAGCCCTGCCCGCACACCTGGCAAGGCAGGCATTGGCTGCTGCTCCTGTTCTCCGCAGGCAGGTAGTGGCCGGGGGCGCACTGGGGGGCGCACACAGTGTCATGGGTGGGGGTGCATGCCTCTACGACCGGCACGTGCTCTGGGCACCGTGAGCACGGCTGGCATGGCTCCGTGGCGCTGCTGATGGAGGAGAACGTCCCATCTGCCGTGGAAAGAGAGAGCCATTGAGTTCAGAACCTATTCCTGGTATAACAGCCACTAGCAACGGATCCCGCACCTGTCAGCAACCTAACCACAAGCCACTTGAGTCAGAGGAGTAACTCCATCCGCTGCGGGTAGCAGGCTATTATAGTTACAGGCGCCAGCCACCAGGGGGAGACATGCTCATATGTCTGAACTCGGCCATTGAATTACCATTGCACAAAGCATTGTGGGTAAAAGCGGCCAAACCTCTAGTAGGGTGTGTTAATGTTAACCAGCTTGCATGTATACAGCCCAAAGCATTTTACAAATGGACTGATGAACTATACGCCAGAATGTCTTTATCAGCAGAGGAAATGCAGCCACCTCTGAGGTGGAACAAAGCAGCTGTTTAACAGCTCACAGCAACAGCCCTCCACCCCTCCGGATCGTTTAGAATAGGAAGTGAAAAGCTGAAGGGGGATTTAAAGAGACAGGATGCGATTATCTGAGTTGGGATCCTCAATGACCACAGGTGGTCAGGACCTTGGTTTCAGGTCTCCCTCGAAGGCAGCACAGTGCTAGTAAAAAGAAAAGGAGTACTTGTGGCACCTTAGAGACTAACCAATTTATTTGAGCATGAGCTTTCGTGAGCTACAGCTCACTTCATCGGATGCATCCAATGAAGTGAGCTGTAGCTCACGAAAGCTTATGC
Organism: Lepidochelys olivacea; assembly: GCF_965140295.1. Lineage (NCBI taxonomy): Eukaryota > Metazoa > Chordata > Testudines > Cheloniidae > Lepidochelys > Lepidochelys olivacea. The sequence continues at coordinate 266,301,135 of NC_140412.1, read as the reverse complement.
TCAAATAAATTGGTTAGTCTCTAAGGTGCCACAAGTCCTCCTTTTCTTTTTGCGAATACAGACTAGCACAGCTGTTACTCTGAAACCTGTCATTATGCAAAGTGCTAGTAAGTGACCCGAAGGGTGGAGTGCCACCCACACCACCTCTCCTGCTGACTGCAGGGTCTCCGGGGAGGTCTCCCCTCCTAGCACTGGCCCCAGCTGTCCCGGTGTGGGTGCGGTTCACAGCAGCAGCTGTGCAGTCACATGCTCAGCTGACCCAGGCCCGGACACGGCTTGTCCGTTTAGCGACTGACCCAGGCAGTGCGTCTGGACAGACAGGCCAGCTGAGGCTGGAAGGTGGCTTCCTTTAGATCAGCACGGCGTCCGATCAGCTTCAAAATGCCTCTCGCTGGGTGAATGTCCTCTCCAGGGGGAATAACGCGAACCTGGGCTCCCTGGCCTGGCTCAGGTCATGTGGGGATCGAGCTGGGTCAGTTCTCAGCCGCCACCAGGTCCACATCACGCGGCTGCGGCACGGCTGACAAGCTGAGCTCAGGGTGGGTGGGTGGCTCTGGCTCAGAGCAGCTGCAGGGCAGAAGTGCAGGGTTTGGGTGGGGCGGGGCCCAGGCCAGGAATAGCAGGTGGGGACTGAGGGATGCCGGCCGAGCGGTTGCTGGGGAATCACGCAGACCCCTGGCCCAGCTACCCCTGCTCTCACGAGCACTAACAGAACAAAGGCCCCCAATTTAGAAGAGGCTAAAGGAGGTCAGCCAGACCTGAGAAGCAATGAGATCTCTGCAGGTCTAGCTTACAGCGCTCATGGGTGGGTCCCCGTTCCCTACCAGGCCAGTAGGGAGAGGACGTGGCCTGGAGCTGGAGGACACTAGACGTCCCTTCCTATGCCGCACTCTGCTCACCCTATAAGCCCCCCTCCTTATACCCTTGCCCTTTTTACATGGGCCCATCCCCCACCATTTCTCCCTTCACTTTCCTCCCCAATGCCCCCGCTCACCCCAGAGCTCCCCGACCTCTCCTTGCCAGGACCCATCCCAGGACCCCTCCCCACACTCCCCCCTCATCCTACCCTTCTCTCATACACATTAGTCCTCCGGTTACCCTGGACCTGCTGATCAGGCCCAGTCACCCACACACAGCAGCATCTATGGGGCCAGTGGGATGCAATGGGATGAGGTGAGCGCCCTTTATAAGTGCCCGTTGAGGGGCTCGGCCCAGGTCCCGAGGCGTGGGGCGCACTAGGCCTGCTGCCTTAGCAGAGTGAGATGGGTCTATTGCATCACAGACAGGGGAAGGCAACCAAGTGATCCTGTAACTGACCACTGGGATGGGTTTCTGCACCTCCCTCTGTCACTGCTGGCCCTGGGCACTGCAGGAGACGAGATACTGGCCGAAAGGGCCATCCCCAGTTCCCTTGCCCAGCCGTTAGCCTGCCCTCCCCTCCCCGGGGTCCCCTCTACTCACTCTCTCTGCAGGGCTCGCACTCCGTGTTTGAGCTGCCGCACGGGACAACCACACCATAGCCCTGGGGGCAGAGGTCACAGCAGCCCCCAAGGGAGGTTAAGCGTCCGCTCTTGCAGCCTTGGCGGGCTGAAACCTGCAGGGGAGAAGGGTGGAAAGAGGATGAACGAGGCAGGGCCCGAGCTGGCTGGAGAGCAGTGGGGGGTGAGGCTGCAGACAGAGACCCTCTGTGAGCATGGAGCTGAGATCTGCCTCGCCTGCAGGGAACCAAAAGGGGAAAAACTGTATTTCCCATCAGCTGCTACAGCCCAGACCCCCGTCTTGTTCTTTGGCATAGGAGTGTTAGATGGAGATCCCCCTCCGTGTTTCCTGTGGGTCTCTAAGCACCAGCATGGTGATACCTTTCGCTGACTACCAGTCTGGGCTGATGGCAGTGCCGTCCAGTTCCAGCCCAGCCCAGCCTTCCTGCTTCGCTCTAAAATAGCCCAAATAGCCAGCCAGTGTCACTAGAGGTCCAAGGAAACGGAAGGATTTATCAAGCCATACATGCAGTCCTTCAAAGACACACGGTGGCATTGTGGTCACAAGACCCGGTCCAGTTGCTGATTCTCCCTGGGTGACCGTGGGCAAGTCCTTTCATTGCTCTGGGCCTCAGTTTGCCCAGCTGTAAATGGTGACTTTGTCCGTCTTGCCTCTTCAAACTCAAAGGCCTTCAGGGCAGTGTGGGTTCATACAGCCCCTAACGCAATGGGGCCCTGATCTCGGCTGGGATCTCTTGGCGCTGGTGGCATAGAACTAATAATAATGCAGCTGCACCCACAGACCGCAAAGTGCTATGCCACCATGTGGGTTCACAGCTCCTTAGGCCTGTGCTTTATAGGGGGTCCGGCTAAATATCAGGGTTCCCTCCTTGTCTTTGAATCAATGGACTCTGCCCTAGCCCGAGTCTGGAAGCTCATTTCTCTGCCCCTTCTACTGGTGCCACCACCCAGTTGGTTTCCTTCTTCCATTCCCAAGCTTGCGCCCCCTTCCATGCCACCTACATGGGGCACCCCCTGCTCCCACTGCATTAGCCCCTCCCCATTCCACTCATTCCTCCCTCCCAGGCCAGCCGCTGGCCTTAGCCCATTAGCCCACGTTCAACACTCAGCAGCAGCAGAGGGGCCCATCCCTTCCTCTGGGGCACACAATGCATGGGTCCTGATCTGTGTCTGCTATCCAGCCTGCGAGCTCCTCGGGGCAGGGGATAGCTTGATGTATGTTTTGGCACTTACATAAAAGTACCATGTTCCCCCCCGCTTCCAGATGGGGGGACACTGAGGCGCAGAGTGGCAAAGCAAAGCGACCACAGTCCCAGGGCAAGTCAGTGGCAGAGCCCAGACCAGAATCCAAGTCTCCTGACTAGACTCAGCTGCCTGGCACTAACTATGCTGGCTGTTCACACCTGATCTTGCTGTTTGAATACAAGGTAGCCCAGGTACCAGAAAGAGTCTGGGCTTCTCTCCTCATCAGTCTTCCCCTCCCCACCCTCCTCTCTCCTCTTCCTTCCCCCTCTCCTTTCCTGGGCCCTTCCTCCTTCTCCTGTTCAGGGCCTACCAAAGGGGGGGGGGAGGGTGGTCTCCTCCCAGCAGATGGCTCTCTGGGATCTGACACCGGTGTGAAACCTGGGAAGTCATAAAGCAGTTTCCATATCAGAGAAGAAATCTGAGGAATGACAAGAGGCCCTAAAAACAGGGAGGGCCCGGGGGTGGGGGAGTAGACTCCTCTTCTAACAATGCCTGTTTGTTCCTTTCACATCTTCACAATGGGGGATAAAGGGTGGGAAAGTCACATCCCCTCCCCTCTGACAAGTCTCTGCGAATATGCACATCCACCCACAAACACAGCGGTGGACTCAGGTTAAACACAAACGCAATATAGCACAAGATGGTCCCATCTCTCTGGTTAATATCATCTTGCCGGAAACAGCAAATGATTCCAGAGTAAAGGGCTGAAGGCCAGGCCATGAGGCTCATTAACAAGAGCTGGGGACAAAAGCCTAAGGGGCGAACTTCAAAAGCTTTGGGGAAGCAGCTCTGTGTAGGTTCAGAAAACACAGGTGTGGTGCATAGGAAAACCTTTTGACTAATTTGTGAGCGCTCAGCTGGTCTCACTGTGTTCCATGTGTTAGACACTACCAATCAGAGCAGAAGTGTGTAAGCAGCTAGTAAAGCTTGGTGAAATTTCTCACACAAAACTTTCTTGGGGGTGAAAAATTGCTGATTCGGCAACACTGAAACATTTGGCAAATTTGTCCGGTCTTTGATGAATTGTGGTGGTTAAAAGAAAATCTTTAAAAAATCAAAACGTTTCAATTTTGTTCAGTTCAGAACGACTTTTTGTTTCAAAATTTCCTTTATTTACAAAACAGTCAAAAATGTACAGATGCTTGAAATGGAAACAAAACATTTCTTCTGACCCGAAACGAAACGTTTTCCTACTTTTCCGGCGCGCTGAAAATTTCCAAAAAATAAAGATCAGGCTTGGTTTGATTTGAATTCTTTCCACCTGATTCTTTGGAATTGCTAGAGAACCCAAAATCTGTTACTCACCCAGCTTGTATTGACTTGTATATTTCGTTAACACAGAATGGGAACCAAATGGGAACCAAATGTGCCAAAGTAGTTTCTGAATAGTTTCTTGGCTGTGTAAAGAGCAAAGGATGCAACAAACAATGGGTGAAACCTGGTAGGGAAATGAGGCAGAGACATAGTTAGCTCTGGAGTCAACAGCAAAAGTACCATCTGGCCTGTACACACAGCACTCATATCTGTGCACGCACAGTCAGCGTGGAAATGAGGCGTACTGGATCTCACAAGGTACAACAGGTACCTCTTTCCTTTGATCATATGCACAGGGGTTGCAGAGAAAAGCTCACGCACACACACACCCAGAGGCGCACAACCTTCCAGTTCCCTTATACCACAACCAGACCTCCTCCTAGGTGCACCAGCTAATGCCTCCACCATTCAGTACAGCTACACCTTACTCAGTGACTGCAGGTCAGTACATGCTGATAATCCCAGGGATTTACTGCCATCTCCAAGGGGGCAGAGTTAAGGTACATTTGTATAGACACACATACACTGTCTAATTATAGGTGAAGCTGGCAGCTAAGATCCTGTTTACAGTTTCTTACAACTTTGCCAAACTTCAGCCATGTAGATTATCTGTAACATTAAAAAAACCAAAGGATATTAAGGGTACCCTCAAAAATCCAGCAACACCCTGGTAACCTTAACTCTGCTCCCATTACACAATGGGAATGAAAATGATTAGGGGCAGAGAGATTAAAAGACTGGGACTGTTCATCTAAGAAAAGAGATAACTAATGAGGATATGATAGAAGTCTATATAATCATGACTGGTATGGAGAAGGTGCCTAGGGAAGTGTTATTTATCCCTTCACATAACACAAGAACTAGGGGTCACCCAATGAAATTAATAGCTAGCAGTTTTAAAACAAACAAAAGGAAGTATTTCTTCCCACAATGCACAGTCAACCTGTGGAACTCATTGCCATGGTATGTTGTGAAAGCCAAAATTATAACTGGTTTCAAAACTGAATTAGGTAAGTTCACGGAGGATAGGTCCATCAATGGCTATTAGCCAAGATGATCAGGGATGCAACTCCATGCTCTAGGTATCCCTAAAACCTCCAAGTGTCAGAATCTGGGACTGGATGACACTCGAAATTTCCCTGTTTTGTTCATTCACTCTGAAGCATCTGGCACAGGCATGACACTGGGCTAGATGGAGCATTTGTCTAATTCAGTATGGCCATTCTTATGTTCTTATGTGCTTTGCATCACGATCTTTACAGTCTTACAAGCATGATTACATGCAAGACCCTAGAGTGGGACATAATCTTTCAGCTAAAACTATTTTTCACCAAAAAATGGACATTCAGATTGATGGAAACATTTCACAAATTCGTGTTGGATTTGCCCAATTGTTTTAGTCAACAGAAAAAACCCACTAAAATAATTTCGGGAAAATGGGACCATTTTGATTTCTTGATTGAAGATACCCTTCATTTTGAGACTTACTTCAACGTTATTAAAAAGAATATGTAAAAACCTTTTTTTAAAAAGCTAAAAATGAAACAAAACATTTCACTTCCGGTCAAACAAAATGTTTCATTCAACCCAAATGAATATACATTTTTTTTTTTACTTTTCAGGTCACTGAACATTTTTTAAAAACTTTGGTTTCGGTGGATCTAAAATGATTCCCCTCCCCCGATCTTTCGGTATGGCCAGCAAGCCAAAACGCCCGGTCTTTGCACAGCTCTGGCCCTGGCCTCATTCAACATGTATGGTAAGTTGTGCTGATGAGCACAGTATCTCGGATGTTTCTGATATTACAGGTAGCGACTGTCCAGTGAAAGTTGCTCTCATGGCACCATGGTGATTATAGACATGGGCTTAAGAGCTTTTATTGGACAACTTCTGTTGGTGAAAGAGACAGGCCTGGTCACGTGTTTGCCCCAGTGGAGTTAAAACTGAAAGATTTTCCAGATTCTTCAGACTCCTGCAGAACCCGTGGGGGACCGTAAAGCACACCTGTTTGAAAACGCTATCCAGACAGAAGTCTGTTGTGTGCTACCAGTGTCTCTGACTTACTGTTTGCCCTCAGGTGGGAGCAGAAATTGTAGAACTCAAATCCACAGCCTGCATGGAAATCTGCTGCCCTGTTTACACTGCAGCTTGTAGTAGAGACAGGAACCAGGCAGTGGCATGGTAGAAACCTAGAAATTGCCAGGTTGGATCAGCCCTGAGGTCCACCTGCTCCAAGATCTTGTCTCTGACAGAGGCCAGATGCTTCAGAGGAAGGTGTGAGAGCCCTGAAATAGCAGATGTGAGATAATCTGCCCCCTGATTAAATTAGCCTGATCTCTAATGGACTGGCTTAAGCCCTGAACATGAGGTTTTATTGTAACTCTCGATATGCCAGAATTCAATCCTCTTGGAATCTCGCTAAGCTCTTTGCTCTGATGACACATCCTGTGGCCGGGAGTTCCACAGTCTAATCACATGTTGTGTGGAAAAGTATTTCCCCTTATCAGGGTTGAATTTGCCATCTTCTAATTTGATCGAATGGCTGAATGTCATAGGGCTGGGCCGGCAAATGTTGCCTCATTGTAACTGGTTCAGCACATTTGTTCTTTGCTGTATTCACAGGAACCCCTCTCCCCCACTCCCCACAGTTCCTGTGTGACTGGATTTGCTGGCTCTCCTTCCTCCCAGAAGCCTGTATGATAGGGCCTCCCAGAGTGCATTGCTCCGCACGCTGTTCTGTGTGCAACTCTTCCTGGGCACTGTCTCCTGTTCGATGAGCCACTATGGGAAACTGCCCGGCTTTTCCCAGAATGCAGCAGTACACCCATAGGAGTTAGGAGCATACTGACAAATGTGGCTGTGAAAATGGTTACTACGGGGACACAGTCATGTTCACTGCCACCAGCTCAGATCTGCTTACAACAACAGAGCTGCATTTGCCGTTCAGATGGCACCTGGAAGGGCAAACCTGCAGTGATCCTAGAAGGCCCTAGGATAATACAGTGAGTTGCCCTGATAGAGGGACACGGTGGATCGGTTAAACCACAACGTTTTTGGTGCACCCAGCCCAAATCCATCTCACCTAGCGCAGCACAGATCCCTGTGGAAGAACCAGGCTGCTCTCGGGACAGAGCGCTAGGACAGTGGGGAGCAGCTGTCGGACAGCTTCTGCCGGCCAGTTGCCTTGTCAAGGTTTTCACTCAAAGCCCACGCATTAGTCCCTGCCACAGACACACAGGTGCAACCTTTCCTGATTCTCTAATGAACATCTCTGGATCCAGAGGAATGATGGCAAGACTGGAGGAGCCAAATACATCCATAGGAGGAAAAGAAAGAAAGAAAGAAAGAAAGAAAGAAAGAAAGAAAGAAAGAAAGAAAGAAAGAAAGAAAGAAAGAAGCTGAGGAAGGACTAGAGGAAGGCATAAAGACAGAAGGGGAGGAAGGACTAGAGGAAGAAAGAAAAACAAAGAAAAAAGAATGAAAGATGAAAAGAAAGAAAAAGGTGGAGAGCAAGAGAAGAAAAACACTGCTAAGTGACATAAGAGAAGAAGCCCTTGTCCGGTTGATTCCCCGACCTGCGGCCGAGCTGGGGAGCCCCGTGGAGGATCATAAAGCACACCTGTCTGAAAACGCTGCCCACACAGAAATCTATTGTGTGCTACCAGTCTCTCTGACTCTCTGTTCGCCTACAGGTGGTCGCAGGAATTCTAGAGCAGAGCTGGCCGCACAGTCCAGCTTGCAAACCAACCTGGTGTGGAGGCTAGATGCAGGGGAGGCCACTTGCCACCATCCTGGCTTGTCTGACAAAGAGGTCTCGCTAAGGAGACCAGTGGCCCTTTTTACAGACACTGCCCACCTCATGGCCCCAACACCGGAGCTGGGAGGACAAGCTGGGGGCTGGCAGGCAAACGGCCCCTTGCCCGCTCAGCTAACATGTCCCACAGCTTTACAGACAGAAGGCAGAGGGGGTCTCCTCTCACCACAGGAGTGGTGGTGCTCTGTAGAGTCCAAATTTAGCCTGGGCATAAAAAAGTGCAGAGACCCTGGGGGATTAGAACATAGGACTCCAGTGGGTCTGGGCCATCGATGCTTCTGCATCACCATTGGAAGCTCGGGGTGGGGGTTTCTGCTGGGGGACCCTGGAAGTTAAACATTGCAGGAAGTACCGGCCAGCAGGGCCTGATTGGCTCATACCAGTATATAAACCAGGAAGCCAGCATGGGGAGCTGTCTGAGCAATGATGCAGACACTGTCTACTTGTTTGTGCTCCAGACCTTGCCTTACGATGAACCTTAAGACTCTGGTTCCTGGCCCTAGTTTACCCCTGATGCTGCTAGTCGTCTCCTGACTGCAAATGGTAACTGATTGGTGCCTGCCAGCACCCACGGCCTGGCACTCACAGATCCTTGCAAGAGGAGTGGATGGAGAAGGAGGAATGGAGAGGACAGGATCACACAACTAAGCGATTTACTCCCTTCCTTGTTGTTAAGATGCAGATTTCACCTCAGCCCCCTAAACCCCTGTCTATGACCCTTTTCAAATCCATGGACCGTCTGCCGTCTGCCCCATAAACATCTCCCAGTGTAAAACAACCACCAGTTTATGCAGGACCTCCATATAAACCACAACTGCACTCTGGTGCCCGACCCGCACTGCCGGTGCTTAACTGACAAAGTGTGTCTGGGAAACGCACCCACATACCACCTTCATTTCAAGTTCCATTTGACGGATCAGCACCCAGACAAATAGCACCCTAAGGCCAGACCTACACTGACAAGTTTGCAGCATGGCACAGCTGTGCCGCTGTAAGATCCCTCGTGTAGCTGGAGAGAGTTCTCTTCTTGACACAAAACCAGCTCAACGAGCGGCGGTAGCTATGTTGGCGGGAGAGTGTCTCCCACCGACAGATATGCTGGCAAAACTTATGTCGCTCAGAGGTGTGAATAAAAGACCCCTGAGTGATAAAACTTTTACTGTCATAAATGCTAGCGTAGACATGATCTAAGCTGTCAGGACAGAAATGTCCTTTGGAAAGTCCTGAGGGAGTATTTCAACCAAGGGGCAATGATTTAAACTCTTTTTTTGAGGGACTGGGATCCTGTATGGAATGATATGAATGCAGTGATTCCCTTCCCTAAGTAAGTGTGTCCTTCAGTCACTTCCTCCCTTCAGTGCCCATGTTAAAGCCTTCCCTGTTTGCCTTAGCTAGAGTCCCTAAATGCCACTCAGCGCTCCCAAAACCTGCATTTATTCCAGGTATTGGAAAGGAACAGTAACGCTGGGAAAACATGCCAGATGAACAGCCCTTCAGATGAGGGCTCTCCAGCCATCGATGAGGGTAGGTATACTGGTTGCTTGCACACACCCGACACACTAGCATGTCAAGGGGCTTCCTCGCTGACCTGGAGAGAAGGGCCCACAGGGCAGTTCAGTTTTATTCCTGGATTTTCAAGGCCAGGATTGGACAAGCTCTAGTTCTGGTACAAGGGTCTGGGCTTGATGCAGGAAACATGGGTGGTAGTCTAGTCTGATCTCTCGATCATAGAATATCAGGGTTGGAAGGGACGGAGGTGATCTAGTCCAATCTCCTGCTCAAAGCAGGACCAACACCAACTAAATCATCCCAGCCAGGGCTTTGTCAAGCCTGACCTTAAAACTTCTAAGGATGGAGATTCCACCACTTCCCTAGGTAACCTGGGTAACTTGAAGACACAGGTTGGAGAATTTCACCACGTTTTCTGCATCAAGCCCAGCAACCTGTGGATGAACTAGAGTGTATCTTTTGGAAGGATGTCCAAGTCATGGTTTAAATGCTTCAAGTGATGGAGAATCCACCACGTCAACCGGTGAGCTCTGCCAATGGTGGGTCACCCTCCCTGTGAGAAACACCCAGCCTACTGCCACTTTGAACGTTGACTTCAACTTGCAGCCCTTGGCCCTCATCCTGTTTTCATCTGCTCTATTAAAGAGCCCTGTAGTATCAAATATAGTCCCGCGGCATTGGTACTTAAAGGTGGTGATCAAGTCACCTCTTGACCTCCTTTTTTTGATCAGCTACGTAGATTGAGCGGCTTTCCTCTCGCACTGGAGACCTCCAACCATTCTTGTAACTCTCCTCTGATCCCTCTTCCACCCAGGCAGATTGCTGGGATTGCCCAGAGCACGCATTGCATAGGAGCACATCCTAGCGGCTTGTCTTTGTTTTAAAGGCCCTTCCTGGTTCCGCACCTTCCCTCTTCGCACATACCTGTCTCCCGTCACCTTCGTATCTGAGCCTCACGATCTCGGATGTATTTAGCCTCACCACCCGTGAGCTAGGACTGTGCTGTGATCCTCATTTTACAGATGTGGACCCTGAGGCACAAGGGAGGCTGAACAGGGAGGCTGTAGCAGAGCAGAGATGTTTACCCATGTCTTGTAAGTGTTCGGGTACTGCCCGACATCCGTCCTCTCTTCCTGCTTGCTCACCCTCCTCTCTCATTGCCGGGCTCCCCACCCTTTCTGCTCTGCCATCTCTCACCTGCTTGACACCTCAGCCACTTGCTGCTCCACAACTTCTTCCACAACCCCCTGAGCCTGATGCCCTCCCTGAACTGGGCCATAAAGCTGCTCCCATCTCCTTCTCCGCAAGACCACCTCTGCGGTGAGCCTACAAGACATCGGCCAGGCGTGGCTCAAGGTTTGGGCGTGGGGGGATGAATGTGCTTTAAAAGTTGTGTGTATTTGGTGTTTCCTTCTTCCCCCGCTCTTTGGAGATCACTTGTCTCTTTAGATGATAAGCTCTTCAGGTCAGGAGCCAGGCTACCTGCCAGGAACCGGGGCCTGCAGGAGAGCCGGTCTCAGGGCAACGTACCGCGCACAGCTGGCCTGTAGTAGGCTGCCTGACTGGTGGGAAGAGTCAGCAGCCTGACGCTTACGCCCAGGAGCAGTTCAGCAGCTGCTCAAAGCATTCGCCCCTGGCTGCAATCGCTCCTGCCCCGGCCTTGGACCCAGCTTCACTTGTCTCTCTCCCTCCATCTTCCAATCTGTTCCCCCTTCCCTCTCTCAGCCACACTTCTTCCTCCTTGGTGCTCTGCCTCCCTCCTCTTTTCTCCTCCCTCCCCAGCATGGGACGCAGGGGAGGTGATGAGAGAAGGGGATGCCTGGGCAATACCCACCCACGCGCGGTGACGACGGGCTAATCTCCTCTGCCTGGCGGCTCACCACTAAGAGTTTCTTCCCCTGTCTTTACGGACCTGCCTCTACCTGTGTGTCTGTAGGGAGGGGATGATTTATCTAGGTACTTATCTGATTCCCATCACTGCTGAACTGGAGCAGCTGTGGCCATATGTGTAGCCACGTGACCATTGGGAGTGCTGTCTGTGTACCGTCCATTTCTAAGGAGCCTGCCCGTCTGCACATTGCTTGAAGCAGAGCTGAGGCAGCTTGTTATGCAGGAGAAATGCCCTGTGCTCCCTCCTGGGGCCTTTGATTCTTTCCTGATTTCCTATTTTCCCCCCATCTGAAAGCAAAATCACTCAGGCTTGAGGAGTGTGGGAACATAGAAACGGCCACACTGGATCAAAGGTCCGTCTAGCCCCGTATCCTGTCTTCCGACAGTGGCCAGTGCCAGCTGCTTGAGAGGGAATGAACAGAACAGGTCATCATCAAGTGAGCCATTCCCTGTTGCCCATTCCCAGCTTCCAGCAAACAGAGGCTAGGGAGGACTTATCCTCCAAGAATGTATCTAATTCCTTTTTGATCCCTGTTATAGTCTTGGCCTTCACAACATCCTCTGGCAAAGAGTTCCACAGGTTGACTGTGCATTGTGTGAAGAAATACTTCCTTCTGTTTGTTTTGAACTTGCTGCCTATTAATTTCATTAGGTGACCCCTAGTTCGTGTGTCACGAGAAGGAGTTAATAACACTTCCTCATTAATTTTCGTACGGCGTAACTGCGGGCAGGTGTGTACACACGTTCCGAGCTGAAAAGCATCTGTGCACGGCTGTAGCTCCCTCTCTGCATGTGCACTTGTCTGCATGAGAATCTGAGTGTGCGTGAATCTAGCCAACTCTCGTGACTTTATCACAAGCCTTGTGGGGAAATTCGGAGTGATAATCTGGTGTCGCTGTGTTCCAAGAATATGATGAGATGAGGTTTGCAGCAGTCATTCAGTAAAGAAAAAAGTATGTTTCTGGCTCTTGTGTCACAGAGACCCAAGCATGACTCTGAAGGCTCAGAAACTAGACAGCAAAGAAAAAGAAGCTACTTTATTATTATTATTTTTTAAATCTCATGATTTTTAAACCAATCTCAGGATTTGGAGGGGGGGCACAGATTCCTGATCTATAGCTGCTTGAGGCTGGCAGCATTGTACACACTTGTGTGCACGTGAATATTAGTGCGTTCATGTCTGTGCGTGGAGCTCCGTGCACATGCACGTCGGTGGGTGTGTGAACATGCCTACCTTTGCGGTGGTGAGGGGGACCTGAACATCTCCCTCTGTCTCATGCTCAACTGCAGGCTGAAAAGGAAACTCCTCGAATGCAGAAGGGACAAACTAGGGATCTTTGAGGGGAGACAGTCCGTGGCCCTCAGCAGCCCTCCCGTGTTCCCATTCCCCTGCAGAAGGCTTACCTCTACCATTACAGTTCAGAAGAACTAAACAACACCCTTGTTCTTCCTCCACCTTTCTCCCTCCACCCCACGGTTCCCCCCTGAAGTGTCTATATTACCAGCATCAGAGTATGGCTGTGCGGATTGCCTAGAAATTGTAACGGTTCTAAAACAGGCCTCTTTGCTTCCCCAAAACGGAGCCCAGCTAAGAACCATGAAGGTGGGCGCAAAGTGAGACTTCATGGCTGGATAGATCCCAGCTGACGGGACAAAACGACACTGTTCTGAGTGGTGGAACCCTGGCTGTTTCCCCGCTTGGAGTCAAAGCCTGTTCTAATTAAGCCAAAATCTTTCTCCCTAACCCTCCCCCCACCCTTTTCTTATGAGATGATCATATTACAATGGCTTGATCCATATTTGCTACAGGAACTCGGCTGGCTGCATCTTTCAAGAGGCGCGGCGCCTTTAAATATTTTTCCCTCTGAATCCAAGAACAAAGACCTTAATTGGCACCATGCATCTGGAGACAGTTAATTATCATAAGGCCATCTTAAAGACATAGCGCCTAAATAAAGCAAGAAAGGAGAGGGAGGTGGGCTGGACTGGGCTCTCCAAGGGAGAGAATCCAGAGGGCAGTGGATTTACTTTAATATACATATGTCAGCGTCCATGTGTTTTGGACCGTTCAAACAGAAGGCAGCCCTGTTAGAGCAACAGAGCCCCCACCATCTAACGGCCCCTCCTGATGATAAGCTCTTCAAAGGCCCTTCTGGCCTTTGCAAAAGGCCCTTCTGGCTACATCCAGGTGTTCAGATTTTCAGTTAACTCTTTGGCTGCTGGTCCTCCTCCACTGCACAGTGCGACGGAGCATTAAGAGGTACCTAAGAAGCGGCTCTGTTCTACAATTCATCTTTCAAATGGAAGAGGAAGCAAGCATGGTTCAGTGGCTAGGGGCTCTAACCTGAGACATGGGGTCATTTCCTAGCTCTGCCACAGATTTCCCATGTGGCCTTGGGCAAATCACTTAGCCACTCTGTCGCTCAGCTCCCCATCTTTACAATGGGGTTAATAGTCCCGCCCTGCCTCACAGGGGGCGCTGTGGGATAAATACATTAACAATTGTGAAGTGCTCAGCTACTACAGTAATGGGGGCCAGATAAACATCAAAGGGAGATCAACACAGCCCCAGAGGGACAAGCACCACTTACTAAATTTTTCACCCCACTCGCCACAGCAGTCTGGGTTTTCCCTACAGGTCTCCCCTTTAAGTACCAGCCCATCTTAATTGAGGAGACCTGACCAGATCCCAGCTAGATGTGGACACAACTACAGGCCTTGGCGTCGATGGACCCAAAGAACCTCTGCTCCAAAGCAGCATCTGGTCCTGAGTAAAGTTCCTGCTTTTTGGTTTGACTCAATTTTCTAGCTGGACTGGCTGAGGCACAAGGAGATCGAGTGACTCTGGGGGAGGTCAGGGCTGGGATTAGAGTCTCTTGGATTCTTCGCGTTGCACTCGAACTCCTGGGTAATGCAACCTTCTGCCACCCGCTGCAAACCTGAACAGATGGGGCCGATCAGCGGGACATGTGCCAAACAGAATAGAGATGCAGGACCTGCTGGGGCTTAAACTCCTCGGCCCACGGCCGCAGCAGATGTAAATTGGCCCAGCTGCATTGAAGTCAACGGATGTTATGGCCATTTACACCAACTGAGGGCTTGGCCCCTTTGTGACCTCAGCGCTGGCTCTTTAAAGCTGAACCCCCCCCTTCCCCCACCACCACCGCACCCCTGTCTCTCTTAAAAAGGCAACGCTTGTAATTTTTTTAAAAACCTCCATTTGCCAACCCCCGCAGCTTTCCCTGACCTGAGGGAAAAGGGTTAAAATCAAGGAGGACTTGAAATAAATAGAACAGCAGCTGAAGCAGGGGGTTGTCTCATTTGGAGAGTTAGCCCCCCTAAGCAACTGCATGGGCAGGGGTGCTCTGCAAAATGAGCATTCAGATAAAGCTGGGCTTGGGCCCTTTTTTTTACTTCTTTGTGATGGATAAAGCAGATGGAGGATTCCCCCACCTGCCCACTACTTGTTTCTTATTCTGGGGCCTTGTCTACTTTGTCTTTCCTGGCAGTTTCTATGTGTGGTCGGAGAACAAGGAATAGATTTTCATTGGAATACATCCGATGAAGTGAGCTGTAGCTCACGAAAGCTTATGCTCAAATAAATTGGTTAGTCTCTAAGGTGCCCCAAGTACTCCTTTTCTTTTTGCGGATGCAGACTAACATGGCTGCTACTCTGAGAGCTGGAACAGACCTTCTGGGTCTTTGAGTCCGGACCCCTGCTAGTGCCGGGCACTCCATGATATCATCCTGCTCAGACATTTATCAACCTCCCTCTTTAAACCAGCGAGGGCGTTTGCCCCACAACTCCTACCGGGAAGCTGTTCCAGCCCCTCGCTCCTCGGCTGGCTTTACAAAGAGCTGGGCTCATTAGGGGCTGTGCACTTATGAACATCTGACCCTGATTGTGGGGGCTGAGTACCTGAATAATCTGTTCCAAACTCGGCCTGTAGCATCTCAGTGAAAGAGCCCAGATTTCGGATACTGGCTACGACTCCAGTCCTGCAAACAATTTCTGCACATGCCTCGGGGCCGCCCAAAAGGGTGGGGCAGCTGGCCCCAGCCTCCCCCCTCCCCTTTGAGAGGGCCCCCACACAGAGCGACGACCTGGTGCACAGGGTTACGGAGGGGCAGCTGGGCCAAACCTGAGTGGCACCGTGACCCCATGCACCAGGTCACAGTGCCCGGAGTGGGGAGACAAAAGTGCCAGATCAGAATGAGCCCAGCATTGGCTTGCTTTGCCACCCCCACCTTCTGGGCCTCTCCTCGGTATTTTTGCATTCTTGGTTGGTTTGGGGTTTTATTTGAAGGGGGGGAAGGTCAGTTTCCAATTCACCCTAGGACCCCCAACACCTCTTCATCACCCTGTTATCGTTAGACAGGGGAGCAGTCCCACTGACTTCAAGCTCCTCGTGTGCTTTAAGTTAAGCTTGTATGTAAATGTTTGCCTAAGTGAGATCAGACCCGGGCTGTGGGGGAAGCTGTTCTCCGAGCTATTCCCCATGAACTCTGCAAAGCTCAGCACTGGAGATTTCCCGCATATTGTTGCGATTAAGGGCAGAAATGGTCAAGATCCGGAGGAAACCGCCCTGTGAAATTCCAGTGATGTTCACTCAAATCTGTTCATTTCTGAGCAAACATGGGGCATCTCACATCGTGGTGGTGGCTCAAAATTTTTAACTCCAAAACAAACAGTCCGTATTGTGGGCTGGTGTACGTGGGCGCAGCACAGTTGAAGCTGGGCTGGTTGGCTCCAGCTAAGGATCTGGCGCTTGCTTTGGACACAGCTCGGTGCCCACGTTCGAACATGCAAGATTTGGGGTCTGCATATGGAGGGTAGGAAAAAAGAAATGGCCAACATTCAGGGTAGGGGAAAAAGAACATTTAGCAGGTGGAAAATGGCTTGCAAAGAAATTGTGAAACTTGTCACTGGTGTTCCAGATCTCCACACACGAGCTCGTACCGAGCGTTCCTGACTTCCCCGCGCACACACCCCGAGTGTCCCTGATCGCCAGGCGCGCGCCCCGAGTGTCCCTGATCGCCAGGCGTGCACACACATCACACGTTCCTGATCCCCAAGAGGATGCACAGAGTTTTGCACAGCCCCTGTGAGTGGTCCCCACCCTTTCCTGTGGCTCTTTCTTTCTTAGCAGGCCCTAATCAGGTGTGATTGGCAGGCGTGTGAATAGCGGAGGGGGGAAGCTGCTATCAGAGGAACAGCCGCGTAACAAGAAGGGTTCAACTGGCAAAGGGAGGGGACCCCCAGCAGAACCGCCCGTGTTCATGCTATTCCCACGCGACCTGTTACATGGCTGGTGTCCCCCTCCCCCAGCCAGTCGCACCCAACTTGTTACTTGCCTGTTCCCCTGCTAATACCTCGCCCCTCCACCGCTCACAGCCTCACACCCAAGTGGCTAAGCCCAGTAAGCACCCCCACAGCTATCCACACTTCGCTGGTGACATGCCTGATCCATAAATAGCACCCCCCCGGGGGGCCGCCCGCCCCTGCTAGTCACATCCAACCTGTTGTAAGGCTCTTCCAGGAGTCGCTCCCCCACCCACCCCAATCAATCCTGCCCAACCTGTTAGATGGGCTGTTTCACTGACAGCACCCCCCCACTCCTACGCTATGCTCACCCAACCAGGTGTTCCATTCACAGCAGCCCCCCGCGGCCTCCTCGGCCTGTCTCAGCGCTCTGCCCCAAATGGCGTGGACCCCACGCTTCCCAATGAACGCCCCCATCCCATCCTTCAGAACACCCTGCTGCCGCAAGGAGAATACGACCTCTCGGTCACCTCGCTTATCTCGCCAGGCTGGCCTCAGCCTGTAGTGTAGACGCAGCCCAACAGAAGGGGTTTCTCTGTCGACGGAGTGAGGATGGATCTGCACAGCTTTTTCACAGCTATTCTGACTTGACTGCCCCCTAAGCCAAAATAAAAACCTGGTCCAAACAGGATAGCACAGCTGTGGGGCGAGCAGCAGGCTCTTTCACAGCGGTTGGTAGTCACTTCAACCCCGCTCTCAGTTTTGCTGCCCAAATGCGATTAATGCTGAGGTTTGGGGCGTTCCGGGAATAACGAAGCCGGGAGGCCATCAATACCCAGTGCCATGTTTATCGCTTATTCCTACAGCAGTGCTTGGAGACCACGCCCCAGACTGGGGGCTCCTTGCCCATACCATGCTCCGAGGCGCTTGCAGACTAAACCAACAAACCAGACAGAGGGTGGAAGGGGAAGTGACTTGCCCAGGGACAAACAACTCATCAGTGGCAGAGCCAGGCATAGACCCCCCCCCCAGCTCTGCTAAGTCTCCGTTGCCTAGCTCCTATTGACTCAAAGGTGTCGCGAATTGTTGACATGCGCAGTTCATTCTTAAAAACGCTCAAGAGACCAAATAACTGAACTTAGCCACACTGACTGTCTAAAGACAAAGCCGTACGATATGAAAAGGGGACATGCAGACCCCCTCCTTCCGGGAAGCAGCTTGTACCAGGGCAGAACATTCGTGTATTTTGCCAAATTTCCGATTTTCGGACTTGATTTTTGTGAAGTGTTGTGGATACCGGACATGGGTGAACAGAACTGGGGGGGGGAAGGAGCGTACTGCATTCAGGTAGCCTAGCTTCTCAACACTTAGATAAATCATGTCTGCTATATTAATACCATGCATCTAATAGTTACCAGTGTGGTGTACACTACCTCTAACATGTAGGTATCGGCGAACAGATCCTGAAGGAAAACCCACAGCCTGGATTCAAACAGCCCCAAGATTTGCAGGACGTTTCACAACCAGATCTTGATCCAGACTGTACAACTTGAGCTTCTTTGTGCATTAGGGGCATCATCATCCCCTTTCAGCCTTCACCCAACACTTGGGTAAGTCTTAATAAGTGGATAATCTAGCAACATCAATGGGCAAATTACTCACTGGGACAGTCCAGGCTTTTTGTTTTCCCCAAATTTCCTACGGTTACTACCCCTGGTGGAGCTGAACTGGTGAGAGCAACAGTGGGAAATGGGGCCAAAAGGCCTGCTGTAGGCAAGGAGAATGGCATCTGAGATCTCCTGGTTTGCAGACCGAAACTGCGGCAGAACCAAGCAGTAGGAGAGGACTCTGGAAGTGGGGGATGGGGAGGCTGGCTCATGAGAGACAGTGCTGTCCAGTGGCTAGCGCACTGGGCTAGGGTTTGGGAGACCTGCTAGCCACCACTTTAATAAACAACAACTTGCTATGCTGCCCACAGAATGAAACAGCTGGAGAGCTAGCTCGTGGGGTGTTCTTTACTGGTGTTGTCTGGTGGCTAATGTCAGAGAGCACCTGGCTTCTAGTCCTGGCTCGGCCACAGACACCTGTTATGGTCTTGGGCAGCTCAAAAACTCTGTGCCTCGGTTTCCCCATCTACATAGTGGGAACAGCCCTTTCCACTGGCCTCCCAGGTGGGCTGGGAACATACATTCACTTTGACAGCTCCAGATAAAAGGGCTAAGTATTAATAAGATATTAATTTTAACCCAGCCCAGGACTGTTTAACACAAGGGATTCAGAGCAGAACATGCCTCTCTCCTTGAGCCTAGAAAGCCAGCCTGCTTTTCAACTGACCTGAAAGGCTAGCTCACCCCCTCTCCCTCGAAGTCACTGGTCCAGACCTCATCCTCCTGAGGTCGATTATTATATTATGGCAGCTGTCAAGGACCATAGCAAGGATCAATACCCCATTGTGCTGAGCCCTGTGCAAACAGAAATAGAGAGACAGCCACTGGCTGGCCTCTAAGTGAGCTCCCGACATTTACTGGGAGGGAGACATTCCATCACTCTGCAGGGATATTATCAAAACCCGGGCTACATCCTTTAGAGCAAAGGTTTCCCCCAGCTAAAGCCCGCTCTTTGCCCTGCACCCCAGAGGTGGCTGCATTCCGGGAGCGCTGTGTGTACATTGCATGAAAACCTCTGTATGGACATCATGTACCTGTTCGGACCCTGCCTAACCCAGTCTGCTCTCTCCTGCTTTGGGCTTTCCAGTCCAGACAGTATAAAACCTCACACGGCATCCTTCCCCCCTCTTCTCCTTTAAAAAACTCTCAGCTACTCAGGCTTGCATCACTTCCCCTGGGAAATCTAATTGCACGCATTGTCAGTAAGTGCTGCTTAAGACTTAGCCTATTCATCCCATTGCACAGACACACCCCCTTCCTATACTCACTCCATCCCCCTAAATAACCCTCTTCTGGATTTACAGCCTGGAAATGTTGCTAGCCAGTTGGCATGTCTCCCGCATGTCAGCTAAGCTAGACGTATCGGGCCTGATCCACAGATCAGTGAAATCAATGGAAAGACTCCCCTGGACTTTCACAGGCCATTCAACTTTCTGCATGAGGCCAGGTCTTGCTGATCTTCTCTGAGGTCCCTCCAGTGTGAGTCCTCCTGCTTGAGGGCTCTGATTATTAGAGGTCAGGAGGAGACCTCACGTGGGAGGCAGATTATCCCACATCTGCTACTTTGGGGTTCTTACACCTGCCTCTGAACTGTCTGGTGCTGGCCCCTGCCGGAGACATGGTACTGGACGATGGACCTCGGGTCTGATCCAGTCTGGTGATGTCGATGTGCCAGTTTTGATTCCATTTTAGGATATACGCAAGGCCTTGCTTCCTGAGGGTCCTAAATTCTATAGATAGGAAAATGTCCCTCCCTGCACCAAAGGAAGTGGGGTTCTGGACTCAAAACGTGAGTTCGGGTGGGGGTGTCATCTGTGTCTGTGCATGGGATTGTGTGCGGGGCTAGGCGTGTGTGTTGGTATGCATGTGTGTGCCGCGAAAACGGCCATGCTCTGCCCTAGGAAATCACATGAGGGATTAAACAGCGGTGGCTGCACAGACTCTCCGGCAAATTACAGGCTACTGCAAGGATCGAGTTTCGTTTACCCTCCGGGAAAAATATTATGGGCCAAGGAAGAAGAAAACATACTCTTTATATGGGGCAGTGAAGGTTTTACAAGTGCGGGGGGGGGACTCGTGGGGGGGGGCAGTGAGCTCATGCGTCTGTGGCAGGAAATCATTATCTCCCCTGAAAAGGAGACGTTTTGTTGGGAGCCTGAAAACAGCCTCAGTGGTTCTTTGTACAGAGCTTTGCGCGTGTGCATATACACAGTGTGTGGGTGTAGAGACCCTTGGCAGGTGTCAGTCGGCCCAGCTCTGTCCAGTGGATCTCTGCCGATTTGTACCAGTCCTGGGCCTGGCCCACTATCCTATTTGCTAGCTGCGCGAGTGTGTTTTGTGTCAGGCTCTTTGTGCAACTCGGCTGTGTTTGTCCAGCACGGCGGTGGTGTCCTGCGGACTGTATGTGTCTGCATCAGTGTGTGTTGGTGTGCACAGCCAGGGCATCTCTTCTAGGAGCCGCATTTTCAAAAAAACTCAGGGCTCGGCACTCACAATCAGGGCCAGATTTTCAAGTCCTCTGCTTGCATGAGAAGTGCAGAGTCCGGCTGCAGCCAGCTGGCTGGGATCTGGGTCCCTCCTTCACTGTGTGGGAGGGTAGCTGGATTACATGGGTCTGTGGCATGTGCTTTTGGGGCGAGGCCTGTCACTTACTCTGCACGTACAGCACCTGGCACGATGGACCTCTGCTCTCAGTTAGGGCTTGGGGGAATGTGGGGACCGTGGTACAGGGGAAGAGGGCACACAGAGCCCCTGGCATGAGGGACCCTGGTGTGGGAGGAGGAGAAGGAATGGGAGCCCCCAGAGCTCCTGGCATGGGGCCGGGCAGGGAGTCCCAGAAACAGAGGGGGATGAGAGCGTTACATCGGGAGCTCATGGGGTGTGCACTGGGCCTATAGAAGCAATAAAGTGTGCAACCCTCTAGTGATAATAACAAAGAGTGTGTGTGTGCGTGTTACCCATTGCACCAGCCTTTAGGCCAGAATGCTACCAGCTGTTGCCAGCGGTGGGAGCCTGACATCAAGTGCCTTATGCCAGGCACGGGTGCCTTCTGCTGAGACAGCGTTGGCTCTCCCCTCTGTGGCCAGACTGCCAAGGTGTAAGCCAGGTGGGGCTGGGGGTGCATTGCTCCCAACCTCTACATGGGGGATTCCGTCTTTCCAACATGGGCTTTTACAGGGAGCTCTTATAAAGCCCCCTGCCTGCCTCCTGCCTTGAGTCCCTGCTGAGCACCCGAACCTTTGAGAGGTCTCTTTAAATAGCAGCAGGAGGAAAGTCCTGACCCCACCTCCACCCATAAAACCAGCTCATTAGGTTTCTGTCCACAATGAGAGAGAGACCCCAGAGATCAGGCAAAGATGGGTTATAAAAAGAACCCCTGCAGGCGATGGTCCTACACCCGATGGTCCTACACCTGGTGGTCACTAACAGAACCTTTGAGCTCACCCCACTGGGCTTGAGGCTTTCCTGTGTGGATCAAACTGTGTTTACTGGAGGCTAGCCGCCGGGAGCACCAGCATTCCCTCTCATGTCACGAGAGCTGAACATCCTCTGGGCTGGATGTCAGAGTGTTTAGCTGAGACCAATGGCCTGAGAGTGCTCAGCTCCTTGGAGGCCAGGGCCCTAGACTGGAATGTCCTCCGGACAAGCTCGGTGTCTTATCTGCGGGGGGCAACTCCATAAGCACCTAGAGTGATTGTATGGGCCTGATCCAAAATGCCCATTAAAGTCTTTGGAAGGGGAGTCTTTCCATTGCTCTACTGGGAGTTTGAGTCACAGGCTCTAATTCTCCGCTTGTGTCAACAGCCAAATGCCACCCAAGTCAAGGAAGCATTTACACCACCAGAGCATTTGGCCCACAGTTTTTAAGACACCACTATGATCATCTCTGGCCTGTGCATAACACAGGTCAGAGAATTTTGATAAGAAAGAAAGAAAGAAAGAAAGAAAGAAAGAAAGAAAGAAAGAGAAAGGCTGGAAGGATAGATAGATAGAGGGGGTGTATGGGGGTAGATAGATAGATAGATAGATAGATAGATAGATAGAGGGGGTGTATGGAGACAGACAGATAGATATTTTGATAGAGGGGGCATATGGGGGTAGATAGATAGAGGGGGTATATGGGGGTAGATAGATTGATAGAGGGGGTGTATGGGGACAGACAGACAGATAGATTGGTAGAGGGGGGTATATGGGAGTAGATAGATTGATAGAGGGGGTGTATGGGGACAGACAGACAGATAGATTGGTAGAGGGGGGTATATGGGAGTAGATAGATTGATAGAGGGGGTGTATGGGGTAGATAGATAGATTGATTTAACGAAAAATCTCTCACTACCTGTTGGTAAAAATTAACAGGCCAAATTCATCCCTAGTGTAAAGCCATTGACAGATCCAGTGTTTACATCTTCTACAAACTGAATAATGACCCAGCTGACACCCCCTCACCCCAATCTCACCCAGCCTGACCAGCAGGACAGAGATGTGATTCTGCGGAGGGAGTTTCCCCCAAGTTTATAAAAGCAGCCCTTCGGGAACCAGTCTGAGCATTGCTCTGAAAACAAAACCACAAGTCACAAGTTCCCTAAGGGCTTTTTCAAAGCAGAGTCTTACCTAAAACCCCAGCCCCTCTTCACAGTCACCCCTGCACCAAGCAATTCCTCCCCAAAGAATGGTGTTGTAACTGCTTCCTTTATTATATTTATTTTATGCCCCCCCCCCAACAACAGCCCCTCCTCAACCAAACGAAAAATCTCCCTGCGTCACAACTAATAAGAATAGAAAAATGAAGCCATGCAATGTTAATTACCTCCTCAGGATATAGGAGGATAAACGCAGCTTTTACACGGGCTGACCGCATAATTACAGAGACCGGCTGCACAAAAATGTTAATTCCAGACCAGGAAACTGTTCCACATTAATCCTGACATGAAATTTACTGGAAAGAATGAATGGGGGACTCGCCTTGCTTGTCTCGCTCTCTCTCTCACTGGGCTGGATCCTGCTCTCGCTCCCAGTCCCAATGGGGGCAAAACCAAAGCAGCTGTTAAGGGCTCGACAGCCAGGAGATGGAGAGAGAGCCTCAGCGTCTTGCTCACCTGGGAGGTCTCGAGCATTGTCCAGCACCAAAAAACCAGGACAGAGCTAAACACAGGCCACCAATGCGAGCAAAAGGCTGGTTCTGGTTCTGCTCAGAGAGAAGCAGCTGGACTCTCCTCTGACATAGACCAGGGCAGTTCCAGTGACTTTAGCTGAAGTTTGCAGGGAGGTAAGTAGTAGCCGATCCCACACCCCAACCCTTCCCCCTTTGCTCCAGTGAGGTCGGTGGCAAAATCCCCTCGATCTACTTAAAAAACTGAAGGATTGGGGCGGACCCACTGCGCTCTGTCATGCCCCACGGGTGTGTAAGCGGTGCAATCCGACAGCTCTAAAGCTTAGGAGTTTTATGCAACATCCCGGGGCTGCTCGTACCCTCAGCCCCCCTCCCCCTTTAAAATGCGAACCGGTTTCACTCACCCTTCCCTCCCCCGAGCAGAGAAACCGGGAAACTTTGACCTCTCTGGAGCCAGGGGGGGCGCTTCAGAGGAATCGCAGGGTCAGCCCGGGAAGGCAAAAATCCCCGTCCCCTTCCTCTAGAGTTCACAGCCCTCTTTCCTTGCACGCGGGGTGAGTGTGTGCGCGCGTGCAAGGCGCTGGGGGGGGGGGCGCGTGTGTGAAGCCTGGATTCCAAAGGCTGCAGCCCGATCCAAACCCGCTGATTCCCTCGGGGCCAGGCCGGGGTCTCCCGAGACCTCCCCCAGCCCGGTGACCGCAAAGCGCCCCGGCAGCTCCAGGCTGGCAACCGGCCTGTGTCCGCCCCGGCCGGCGGACGGGGGGGCGAGGAGCGGGGCACTCACCTTGCCCGGGAACAGCTGGCACAGCAGAAGGAGGCAGAGAGGCGCCCCGGTCGGCTGCATCTCGGCTTCTCCGCCGTCCGTCGGTCTGTCTGTCCGGGCCGCCTCGCCCCCCCTGCCCGGTTGCAGTTAATAAGCAAATGCAGAGCTCGTGCCCCGGGGCTCGTCCTTTGATCCGGCGGATCTGTTGTTTGGGGGGGGGGGGGGCTGATGCAAACTTAAGAGAAACCCCGCATCTAGCAGTCCGGGGAGGGGGGGGGGTGGATCTAGCAAAACAAAACAAAAAATCAAAAACGTTGCGGGAAAGGCGATTTGCTAAAAAAATAAACTCCCGCACAAAGCCGCAGCAGGGGGAGTTGTCGTGTCCGGCATCAGCCCCTACCCTGAAGGGAGACGGATCCAGATGCTCCAGCCACGGCTCCCGACCCCAGGGGAGCCGAGGGAGTCAGTCCAGGGCGAGCTTTGGCCCAAGCGAGCCTCGCTCAGCCGCCCCCCTGCGCTCCGGGCCGGGGAGAGCCGGGATCCGAGCCTCCTCCCCGAGGGGAGCCAAGGACGCTCCTTTGCAAGAAGGGACCTGGCGGAGTTTGCTTTGCTAGCAGGAGCCGCGGCGGCTGGAAATGCCTCTGTGTGTGTGTGTGTGTGAGGAGGGCTGTGATGTGAGTCTCCTTGGCCCTACCCCTCCCAGGATCTGTGCCGGCTGCCACCTTCTCCCGCCCCTCTCCGTGTCTGTCTCCTCTCTTTTCCATGCAGACATGAAAGAGGGAAGGGACCCAGGATGAAAGAGGGGAGGGAGCAACAAGCGGGGAGGGGTGGAGAGAAGAGAGAGATCATACATTTTTAAAAGTTACAGGGGGGAGGGGGCGGGTTTCAGCCCCTTGATTGGCTACCGAGCGGCAGAGGGGGCAGGTTTCTGCTCTGGGACTGGCCGAGAGCAAGAAGGGGTCGTAAATCTTCCCAGCGAGTCTGGTGGGGAGGAAGGGAGCTGACAGCTTCCCAATTCCTGGAGCCGAAAAGCACTCCCAGACCTGATCACCACCGGCCTTTGTTGTGTAATCGACGCCCTCGCCTTCCGGGTCTAGCCTGGGGAGAGGTGGGCTCCTCTTAACCCAGAGCTAAGGCTCCCGAACTTTGGATCCCCCTAGATTTGTGTATGCACGTTACACACACACACACACACAACTGCACATAAGCACTGACACGCACACATGCCATCTACAGTTTTTAATGCACGGGAAGAAGATCCGGCATGGATGCCCATTGCTTACTTGGCAAGGAGGTGGAAGCCCTTAATTAAATCAAAGCCAGCTTGGGTGGCACTGTAAGGCAGTATTTCTCAAGGACCAGTCTGTGGACTGGCGCTGGTCCCTGAGATCTCCCCGACGCAGTTTCGGAAGGCAGCAAGCCCGTCCCGGTATCAAAAAGGTTGAGAAATGCCGCTCTAAAGTCGGTTTCAGGGTAGCAGCCCTGTTAGTCTGTATCCACAGAAAGAACAGGAGGACTTCAGGCACCTTAGAGACCAACCAATTTATTAGAGCATGAGCTTTCGTGAGCCCACTGCTGCTCACGGCACAGTGGGCCCTGGAAATACTTCCTTAGCATCAGGAGCTTTGCAAAGGTTGCCCAAGTGGAAGGCCTAGCCAACCCGTCGGGGAAAGAGAGCGTGGGCACCGCACTGTGTAGCCACCGGCCACCCGTGCTGGGCTGCGCAAATAGACACAGGGGCCCGAGGCCGACTGCAGTGTGTAGCCCGACCCTGCGTTGCATCCACCCGTGTCAGCTGCCTGCCACCAGCAGAGACACGGCTACTGGTGGTGGTGATGTTACGTTCACGCCTAGACGCTCCAGCTGGGACTGGGGCCCTGGAGGTGCCGGGTGCTGTACACACACATAGGAAGGGATGGGACTTGCCCTGCCCACTGGGCCACACGGCCATCGCCCTAGCCTGGCACTAGTCTCATTGAGCTGGCCTGAACGGCGCGCGAGACCTCCCCTATCTAGCAGAGGGAGCGACAGCCTCTAGGGTCCACAGAGTCCGTTGGCCGCCACTGCTGTCCATCCCTGATGCGGTGGTGGATCGCAGGGAGATCCCAGGCCTCCCACCGCAGCCTCTCGCCTGGTCCCCCAGAGTCACTGTCGTTCTCTTTTGGTTCGGATCATAAGACTTTGGTCATTTCTGATCATCTTAGCGCTAGCTGGAGAGAGGCAGCCGGGGCCCAGCCTGTAGGGCAGAGGGCTGGGAGTCCGGAGATGGTGTCGGGGGGTCTGTTTCTGATGCTGAACTTGGGCCAGCCACGTCACCTCACCTACTTTATCTGTCTTGCCTGTTATAGGCTGTAAGCTCTTTGGGGCGGAGACTGCCCCTTGCTATGTGTCTAGACAGCCCCTACCCTGGCAGTGTCCCAATTTCAGGAGGGGCCTGAAGGTACCACTAAGCTTTCTTCCACGCCACTTCAGACATTGGAGTAGGAAGTCCAAAGAAAGGGCAGAGAGCAAAGCGACGGAAGGCGATCCGCGAGAATGCTGTGGGGTGGAGTAAGAAGGTGGCTTTTCCGCTAAAACCACTGATCTGCGGGGATTTCTCTTGTGATTAATCACGTTGCTCTTGTCGACTCTTTCAGTTAGCATAAGGATGGGTTGGTTTTTTTCCAAATCCCGGTGTTACAATTATCCTGTTGGAGATGTCAGGCTGAGATCTGCTCTCCCATCACCGGCTAGATACTCGCGGGGGCGGGGGCGGCGGGAGGGGGGGATGCAGAGCACTGAGGCTCTCTATTCAGCCAGAGGAAAGGAACAGCATCGGAACCTGTGGCACAAGCTGCCCGGAGCTTGCAGGAGCTTCCTCTCCTCGTCCTCTCCATCTAGGTACAAGTACATCCCCCACTGCACGAGAGTTAACGCCTTGATCTCCATTTTACAGATGGGAGCGCCGGCCCAGAGCCTCGCAGGTCGTGAGGTGCCCATCTCCCATTGAAATCTGGGCTAAGGGACTTGCCCAGGGTCACACAGGGAGACTGTGGCAGAGTACGGACTTGAATGCGGGTTTCCTAAGACATGGGCTGGTGCCCTTGCCACCGGCCCATTCTTCCTCTCCCAAACTCTCTCATCCTTAGTCCGCTCAGTATGTGGCCACTCAGTTAAGCCTGCTAGTTGTGGTGCTAATGGTTTAACTGATTTGGAGACAGTCCACGGGGAATATGCTAGAGACCCACCAAACTCATTCCACTCATGGCCCTGAACAGCTGTCAGATGGGCACAGCTTTGGATAACTTGAGATGGAATTCTCATAAGAACGGCCAGCGTGGGTCAGAGCAAGGGTCCATCTAGCCCAGTGTCCTGTCTTCCGACAGTGGCCAGTGCCCGGTGCCCCAGAGGGAAGGAACAGAACAGGGCAATTATTGAGCAATCCATCCCGTCGTCCAGTCCCACCTTCTGACAGTCAGAGGGTTAGGGACATCCAGAATGTGGGTTTGTGTCCCTGGCCATCTTGGCTAATAGTCACTGCTAGACCTATCCTCCTTGCCCCCTGCCTTTATTTCCCAGGTGAAGTGAGCTGTAGCTCACGAAAGCTTATGCTCAAATAAACTGGTTAGTCTCTAAGGTGCCACAAGTCCTCCTTTTCTTTTTGCGAACACAGGCTAACACGGCTGTTACTCTGAAACCTTTCCCATAGATGTTTCCATCCTGCTGTTGGAGAGGCGCTAACAAAGGGAGGGCTGCTCCCACTGACCTTCTTCTCTGCAGCTTGAGCAGGAAATGAAATCCTGTGTGGATGTAGCTCAATGATTTCAATAGTAGAAACGCTCCGGAGCTAACAACACCTCAAACCTTGGCTGTGGATCCAGATCCCAGCTTTGTTATGTGTAGTGTTGTAGCGCCCAAGAGTTCTTGTCATGGAACAGGATCCTATTGCACTGGGCGCAGCTCAAACACAGAACACAAAGACAGTCCCTGCTGCAAGGAGCTTACAATTTAGGTATCAGACAAGAGACAACAGATGGAGCCAGACCAGCCGAGGGGGAGCACAAGGAAACAATGAAACAGTATTCATCAGTGTGACAGGCAGTGGACTCTGCATGCCGGCAGCCTAACAGCTGTCAAGTATTTTGCAGGCATCTCCGCAGAGGAGAGTTTTAAGGAGAGATTTGAAGGAGGATAACGAAGTAGCCTTGTGGATGATTACAAGGAGCTCCTCCCAAGAACAAGGCGCAACGTGGGAGAAGCCATGAGGCTTTACAGCTCACAGGCAAACAACAAGGGGTTAAATTCCAGCTCTGAGACCCCCTTTCATCCCCTTGTCTGCTACCAACCAAAAACAAGAGAGAGAGAAAAGGGGGAATTAATAAAATCTAAAACAAACAAACCAACAACTCCCTACCTCAATCCGAGCTATGATGCCCCCAAAAAAGAGAAGTGCAGGAGACTCCATGAAATCCCCTAAAGGACTTTGATATTGCTATAGATTTTTATGAGTCAAGGACCCAGATACTAGGGTGATGGGCAGGGATAAATAGAAAGATCGATACGAGAGATTTTTTTTTTTTTTTTAAAAATCAGGGTTTCATTGAGCTCACTCCATCTCAATAGCTCACGCTTAACATTTAGCCCTTTGCAAGGGAGGCTGTCAAAGCACCAGGCAAACAATAACGATCGACAATCATGGTGCTCTTAGAGGTAGGCACTGCTGGGGAAACTGAGGCACAGCCAGGCTCAGCAATTGGCCATGGTGTGGTGTTGGCAACGTCCAGGCAGCTGGTGCGCTGAGGCTACTCCTTGGTACACTCATCAGAACACCAGTTACTTTGGGCTGTCCTCTTTGTTTCATTGTAGCCACCTTGTGTCTCCGATCCTCGGCTGCTCACCCCACCAACTTGCCCTCAAACAACAAAAAGTGGGGCAGGTTCAATCATGTGTTCAATGTGTTTAAAAGTCTCAGTGCAGGGGCCCAGCTGAACAGGGGCCCTGAGCTGCACAGAGAGAATAAGCTGCCCTCGTTCATTAGGGGAGGTGCAACAGACAATGCTGAGAAATGGGTTTCCCAGGGAAAGCATCCGAGTCCAAATGCTGGTGGTGGTCACGGAGCCCCTGATCCTTATGCCCAGGGAATTCCCGCGGTCCCTTCCCGTGCGTGGCAGGCGTTACACTGCTGCTGCTGACAGATGCACAGCGTTGCTGAATGGCACAATGCCTGCCTCTGCTTCCCCAGACTGTCCAGACAGCTGTGCACGGGGGCGTCTCCTGTCCACATCTGCCCACGCCTGAACACAGTGGGTCTCCGACCGGCTCTGCCCCCTAGGAACACAGGAGACATTCATCTGGCTTGCAACACGCTATCAGGTGAACCTGCTCCCGCTTCCCCATCATCACTGCCAGCTCCCTGCTCCTCCTGCAGCCCCACCTCCTCCTTTCCACCACCCTGCAGGCCTGATTCTGAGCTCACACCAGTGCCGATCAGGAGAGACTCCACTGGCGTGACCCCATGGAGATCTGAATCAGGCCCTGGGTACCTAAAATCAGCCCCAGCCCAAGCCCTCCTGCTCTGAGCCCTGTACCTCAAAGCCACACTCCCAGCCCCATGCGTGTGGCAGAATAGCCTATTGTATCAGCCATCTCGTTCCTTCCCTCTTTGGCTCTCACTCTGGGACGTGGGATCCCGATAGCTGAACACAGCGAGTCCAGTGTGCCCCAATCTGTGGCAGGCATCGATACCTAATGCTTCTGTGGGAGCACCACCATAATGCCCCGATGCAGTGTTGTAAGGAGCAGAGGAGTAATTCCTTCCTGACCCTCTTTGGTGCTCATCTCCTCCCCTGAAGCATGGCACTTAATGGGTCATTTTTGCATTCCAGATATACCAGTCCTGTGACTTTTCCCTCTGCCCCTTGGCAATTAGCAATGCTGAAAGAGACCTAGCAGTGATAGCTGGCTAAGTGTTTGCCATGGCAGGAAAACAAAGCCAATGTGAAGGAGTACTTGTGGCACCTTAGAGACTAACCGGTTGTTACTCTGAAAGCCAATGTGGTTTTGGTTCACATGCACGGAGGAAATGGCTAAAGAGATGATCGCCAGCACTACCGGGACTATACTTATAATGGGAGGGAGTATTAACTAGTGGGTAGAACAGGGGACGGGGAGCTGGAACGCCTGGGCTGTATTTCCAGCTGTGACACCTGGGAAAAGCCACTAAAGCACTCTGGGCCTCAGTTGCCCCTTTTACAAAATGCAGATACATAACCCAGGGAGAGGGCTTGCGAGGCTTCAGCCACGATGACTGTCACGTGCTTTGAGCTCCCAGAAGGAAGTTGAGGCATTGGAAGGAACTCAGAAACACTCAGCACACACGATTCAGGAGCTAAAGAGATCATTTTAGGGTTGGGGAAGGTTAACAGAGCTAAAGGCCTGAACCTTATTGGTGCAGAGCGCTGGCTGCTCCTCTTGAAGTCACTGGGAGTGTCAGCTGCTCAAGCCCTCACAGGAGCAGGCCCTACATTTCTTAGGCTTGTGACCTCTTTGGGGCATGACCCATCTTTTACTATCTGTATATACAGCACCTCGTGCGAGGGGACCCTGCTCGTGGCTGGGGCCTCCCGGTGCACCCATAATTCAAATGGCAGTCCTAATCCACTTGTGCAACTTGGCCAAATGCTGCGTGTGGTGATTCAGAACCCTAATACATAGCAATCAGGTAGCAATGGCCATCTGTAGCTAGGAAGCTGCTTGACTAAGGGAAACTGAGGAGCACTGCGGGAAAGTGCCTTGCTCAATGTCCCACACTGAGCGAGTCAGTGGGAAACGGAACCCGGGCGGCCTGAACCCCAGAAAGGAAAGCAAAGGGGCTGCGGAAATCTATAAGTATTTGACTGTTGTATGGAGGGCAAGGCTGGCCTTGGGGATGGGTGACCACCTTGCTATGCATCCGATGAAGTGAGCTGTAGCTCACGAAAGCTCATGCTCAAATAAATTGGTTAGTCTCTAAGGTGCCACAAGTACTCCTTTTCACCTTGGTTGGGGGTGCCGTCCAAATGCTGCAAGTTGGCAGGCCTGGGCTGCCAGAGCGGGGGTCAGTGCAAGCGAGCCTGGGGCTGGAGAACACGGCCAGCCGGGCCGGGGGTGGGTGATGCCCCCTGGAGCTGCCCTGTTGGCGGAGAAGGGCTCTCCCCCGTGAAACCAATGGGCCAGCCCCTGGGTCCCCCCTTCCTGCGGGCACAGTGGTCAGGGGTGTTTGGCTGGGGCAGCTCCTGGGCTCAGAAACTCTTCCCTGTGCAGCCCTTCCCACAGGCAATGGGGGTAGAAACTTCACTTCCCCCAGCGAGGGTAGCTGGTCCATGGAAGTGTTCTCCCATAGGCCTAGCTGCGTCTACACAGGGTGTGGAGGGGTGTCAGGGCGGCCTGGCTGCCTGCGCAGAAAGGTGGATTTCTCACACCCTCAGCCCCCGAGCGGCTTAGACCAGGCCCCAGCCCCCCTCCTCCCACAGCCAGCACCAGCTGAATGGAAAGTTGTTGAGTGAATTAGTGCAATTGCCTTGCAGGGGAATCTTGCTTCCTGCTCTTTCAACCCCAGCCGGGCGGTGAGGGAGATCAAAGGCTGCTGCTACTGTCCGTCTGGCAGGATTAATGTCCTCGGGTCCTGGGGACGCCTCCCTTTGGTGTGTGGGGAATCCGCGTGGGAGGGACAGGGGCATCTCTTTATCCAGAGGAGCAGGAGTTAGCCAGCTGGCCGGCTGCAGAGGGCGCCCCCCTTACCCCCGCAGCACCCGCGTGCACCACCCAGTGTCCTGGCTACTCTGGCATGCGGGCAAAGGGCTCCGTCTGCATGGCACTGGTTCAGCCCCAGCTATGGCAGCACTGGGCACTGGTGTCGGCTAAGCCTGGCAGGCCAGGTCTGGACACAGCAGGGGTGGGGGACATGGCCTTTCCTAGAGCCGATGGCATGGCTGGGGCCAGTGGAAGTGGGCAGACAACCTGGGGGACCCCACACACAGGGGAGGGGATGCAGTGATCGTATCTAGGGGCATCAAGAGCCAGTGTCTAGACAGTGGCGGGGGTTGGGGTGTGTGTGTGTAAGACAAGAGTGAGGGCTGGTTCCCTGGGCTGTGTCTGCTTTCGTACAGCGGTCTCATGTGCAGGCAGCCATCGCCCTGCCGAAGGAACCCCGGGGAGATGGGGGAGGACAGCCTCCCGCGAGCCATGGGTCTGGGGGAAATGTTGCAATTGGGAAATCTATTCTAACTGGGGGGTGGCTGAGTTGGGGTGCTCAGCTGGCCCTGTGGAACCCCTGTGCCCCCCTGGCAGTAACACCCCAGAGCCGCTGTCCTGGAGCTCCCCTCCCAGAACGCTTCCTCCCAGCCTTCCCCTCCAGAACCAGCCGAGGCAATCAGACCTCGCAGCTCTAGCCCCTGGTGGTCACAGCCAGACCCTCCTCTCCCGGGGCGGGCAGGGGTTCCAGAAACACACACTCCAATGCCACCCTGCAGCATTGAAACCCCTGTGAATCACCCTGAGCCTGTCTTGAAACCCTCCCAACAGGAGAGCCCCCCCCCCACACTTTGGTACAGGCCTCCCCTTCTCTCCCAGCTCCCTGAGCTCCATCTCCAAGGATGCCTTTCCACACACAAAACTCAGAGGGAGGCAATTACCCAGAACCACTCCTGCCTCCCCCCACCAAATAACCCCACCCATCCCCCTTCTCATTGCTCCACTTAGAGCCCCTTCCCCCTCTCACTCAGGGGCTCCCATGTATATCCCTTGAGTTCAGGAGTCTCCTTTCCTTGCCAGCTCGAGCCCTGATGGCTTGGATGATGTCTCTTATTGCCCTAGTAATACTTTGCAGTTGAGCAGGGCTTTTCAAATAGGGAGAACCATTATTAGCCCCATATTACAGGTGGGGAAACTGAGGCAGAGACTCTCACCAAGTATGGGCACAATGACCTTAAACTGGGGGGCACAAAGCACAGGGCAAAGCCAGAGTGAAATAACCATGCAGCAGCGGGATGGGGGAGTAAAAGACACATTCTGCTCCAGTGTGAGAAGGAGATTGGCTCCAATTCGCTGACATGATGGCCATTATTAATTATCACAGTAGCACTGGCATGCCGCTGTTGGGATCAGCGCCCCATGGCGCAAGGTGCTGTATATACATGTTATGAGGGAGTGTCCCGAGCCTAAACGGTTTACAGTTTAAGTAGGTGAGGCAGAGGAAGGGTGGGGAAGGACAGAGGCTCAGAGATGGGAAGTGACGAAAGGGTAGCCAGGGCTCCAGGCGGAAAAGGGTCAGGGCGAAGGGAGACGAGTGCCTGGCACACTGAATACGATGGGGCAGCCCGGTGGAGCAGAGCTGTGTGTGTCCCTAATGCAGACACCGCCTAGGGACAGCTCTCAGACCAGGGCGGCCCTTTGATTTCAGCCTGATGCTAGAAAACTCACACGTCCCGTCCCCTCAAAGGCCCTTTGTTGCCATCTTGACATTGTCCTGACATTGGGGGGGGGGGGCTGGTTGTAAAGATGTGGATTGTAGGCTCTGGCTCCTGCCCTCCTGCTGGCCCTTTGTCTTCCTGTTGCAATTGCTCTCTGGGAGAAGATGGCAATGAAGAGAAGGCCTTTTTTGGAGGGGGGTGGGAGGGAGATCAAGAGATGGAGAAGACCAGTTAGCTCCAATCCTGTCCCTTGGGACCACTGCAAGTTCTTCGCTGCCCTCTCCAGTGCTGTACTTCCCTCTTCCTTGGAAAGAAAGAATTAGCTACGTTCATGGAGGATAGACCCATCAATGGCTATTAGCCCAGATGGCTAAGCCTCTGGCTGCCAGATGCTGGGACTGTACAACAGGGGATGGATCACTCAGTAATGCCCTGTTCTGTTCATTCCCTCTGATGCATCTGGCATTGGCCGCTGTCGGAAGACAGGATTTTGGGCTAGCTGGCCCTTTGGTCTGACCCACTATGGCCGTTCTGATGGTTTAAAACTACACCCTCGTCAGCTCTGCCCCGACCTGTATCGCTGATCTCAGCTTGTATCTCCTCCCTGCCAATGATTCCAGCCCCACTGTCCCCTTCCTGCCTCCTCCTCCACTGCCTGGCGTTCGGAGCCACATGGAGAAAGGCGATTTGCCGAGCACGGCATGAATCATAGAATCATAGAATCATAGAATATCAGGGTTGGAAGGGACCCCAGAAGGTCATCTAGTCCAACCCCCTGCTCAAAGCAGGACCAATTCCCAGTTAAATCATCCCAGCCAGGGCTTTGTCAAGCCTGACCTTAAAAACCTCTAAGGAAGGAGATTCTACCACCTCCCTAGGTAACGCATTCCAGTGTTTCACCACCCTCTTAGTGAAAAAGTTTTTCCTAATATCCAATCTAAACCTCCCCCACTGCAACTTGAGACCATTACTCCTCATTCTGTCATCTGCTACCATTGAGAACAGTCTAGAGCCATCCTCTTTGGAACCCCCTTTCAGGTAGTTGAAAGCAGCTATCAAATCCCCCCTCATTCTTCTCTTCTGCAGGCTAAACAATCCCAGCTCCCTCAGCCTCTCCTCATAACTCATGTGTTCCAGTCCCCTAATAATTTTTGTTGCCCTTCGCTGGACTCTCTCCAATTTATCCACATCCTTCTTGAAGTGTGGGGCCCAAAACTGGACACAGTACTCCAGATGAGGCCTCACCAATGTCGAATAGAGGGGAACGATCACGTCCCTCGATCTGCTCGCTATGCCCCTACTTATACATCCCAAAATGCCATTGGCCTTCTTGGCAACAAGGGCACACTGCTGACTCATATCCAGCTTCTCGTCCACTGTCACCCCAGGTCCTTTTCCGCAGAACTGCTGCCTAGCCATTCGGTCCCTAGTCTGTAGCTGTGCATTGGGTTCTTCCGTCCTAAGTGCAGGACCCTGCACTTATCCTTATTGAACCTCATCAGATTCCTTTTGGCCCAATCTTCCAATTGGTCTAGGTCCTTCTGTATCCTATCCCTCCCCTCCAGCGTATCTACCACTCCTCCCAGTTTAGTATCATCCGCAAACACGACGACACGACGGCCACACCGATGTGCGCGGCGTGGTGCTCTTCCCAGCCAGTGGGTGGCGCTGCGTATATCTAGCTGCCTGCCTGTGCACGACTGTACAGCTGTGTAAGCACGAAGAATGAAGGGAGAAATCAAATCTCTTCAATCAGCCCCCTCCCGTGCAGCAAGGGAGATTTGGGATAGAGATTGGGGAAAACTTTTGAAAGACAACAATAGTTAAAACACGGGAACAGGTTACCCAGGGGGGTTCCAGAATGCCCAGCACTGGAGCTTTTCCAGACCGGGTTAGGTGAACACCTGTCAGGGATGATCTAGGTATATATTTGCTCCTGGCCTACATGACCTCTTGAGGTCCCTTCAAGCCGTAAATTTCTAGGATTCTCCAGGTCCACCTTGGCCACTGCAAATGGGTTGAGGTAGAGACTGCCAGGTGTTACATTATGTCTTACACACGAAGACTCACAATGTGCCTATGGGGAAAGAAGCATTATTTTCTATTTGGCAGAGGGGTTAAGGGACTTGCCCAAGGCCAGTGTCGGAGCTGGGATTAGAACCCTGAAGTTCCCGGCTCCCAGTTCCATGCTCTAGAAAACGCATCCTCCAGAAGCTATTCCCCGGAGCTAGACGATGGGGCTTTAAGCATCTCATGGGGACCCCGTTCCTCAGGCAGGGTCCAGCTCACGGTCCGTTCCTCCTTCAGGGAAAGCGTGGCTGGATCCCGGGCTCTCCTTCTGCCCCTCTCCCAGCCCCTCTGACTCTGGTTTGATCTGCGAAGCAATTGGGACCAGGCCTCTCCGGCTGAGAGCTGTTAGCTGTGGTGAACCACAGGGACATTTAAATCAGCTACTAATACATGCATGGGCCCGCGTGTGCCGTACCTGTGATTAGATCTCCATCCTCAGCGGGGCCCCCCGGCTTGGGCCTACCAAACCCCGTTACCTACCGGCGCTATGCACTGAGACACCCAGCCACCCCTACAGGTGTGCTCACATTCCTGCTGCGTCTATAGGGCCCAACTGAGATCCGAGCCCCCTGGGGATAGGTGCTGGACATACACATAGTGAGAAATTGCCCCCGCCCCAAAGGGTTTGGAGTCTAAACAGACAAAGGGGGTGAGGGAACGAGGCACAGAAAGGGCCCCAAGGGCCAACAGCAGTAAGAGAGCTCAGGTTTCCAAAGCCCCAGGCCAGTGCCCTACCCCCTAGCCTATACTGCCTCTACTGGTCCTAGCCCTGCAGACGTTTTTGGGGGTGTGCACACTGAAATCAATGGCAGCTGCAGCTGCTGACAGGAGGGCTGGATTGGGTGCTGTACCTGGACACGTTTGTCAATGGGGCTGGCCAGATTCAGCTCTCAGTTATATCCCACTGACTGCACGAGGGACACCGAGGTCAGCGTCTGGCCCAGCACGGGGTCCTTTGGCAGTACCCCATTCCCTCTCTCGGGCAGCCACTGCTTCTGCCTCTCCACCTTGTCTCCCTAAGGCTGGGAGAACTTTTCCCCTTATGCTTCAGCAGGAATCCATTTACTACGGTACTCCCAGCCTCACTCCAGTGCAGCTTTGGAGTCCGTACAGCAACACAGAAAAGGCTTCTCTGCCTCAGTTTCCCCTGGCCACTCGGATCACCAAACTACAAGCCCTTGGCTTTCACACACACCATGCAGCCCCTGGTTTCAGTGTGTCGGCACTAGAGCCAAGATGCTGACGCCAATTAAACCAGTGTCAATCCAGTGTGGCTCCAATGACCGCATGGCACTCTGGTCTCAACATGAGCAGCCTTCAACCCTAATTCTATATGCTATACATTCCTGGCCCACCCAGAGAGAGTTAGAAACAAAACTTGAATATGCTTGCTGGAAGGTGGCAATAGATCTTAGACTCCAGCACTCCAACATACAACAACCAAATACACAGAGAGACAAAGCAGGCTGCTCCCACAAATCACCTGGCTTTACTCTAGGCTGGCTCTTTGCAGACTAATAGACCCAGATTGTATTTGCATGTTTCCCTCCCTACAGAGCTCCCCCAGTCGCCAAGAAGGACCAGGACATCCCGGAGAACTTAAAGCGATAGCTTGTGATTTTAACACAGTTTGTAGTACACTCCAGTAAGAGTTTCTTGGGGCTTTGTGCATTGGAGTGTAGCAAGGTCCAGGTTACTGTGAAGTTCCTGGGCAGGAAACTACCGTATTCAAGCTGGGTGTGCACTGATCAATGGAGAGATCATCAAGAGAGCAGGTCGAGAAACATTTTGTTCCTTTTTTTGGTTGAAATGTGGTGTTTCCGTGGGAAATGGCATCAAAATATCCCGTGCTGAAACCTTTCCCCAGCTCCCTTTGTCCAGCAGGTGCCTCTCTGCCCATTCACGCGTACACAGGCCCTCTCCTCTCCAGCGTGCAGCTGGCCAGTGTCCCGGTGGAGACGGCAGCGATGAATTCCATGGGCAGGCGACAGCAGGAAGGCAGGTAGCTGTACCCACCTTTTCACCCGCTCAGCAGCCTGGAAATGAAGCGCCAGCCCCCCGCGCGACCAGCTCTTTGCGCGTCACCAGCAAGTGCTCTGCAGACCCTCAGCCCTGCAGAGCGCTGATGAAAACAAGACTGGGGAACACACCCTGGGTCTGTTTTCACTGCAGAATTAACCAGACTCTTACCCAGCTGTTGCCCCGACTGTCACCCCCCCGTACAGACCTCTCACCCCAGTTGTTTCCTGGTGCTTTCGACCTGAGCGAGCTGGCCAGGCGGGGGATGAGTTAGAATCCAGGGGCTGCTTTCACTGGCCCGCTAACCCGCCTGCTTTGCAATGAGGACGCAGGTTTAACCGCATGAGGGCTGAGAGGGCTCTGGTGCCTTCCCACAATTCCCCCCTGCCCCATGGAGGAGGACAGACAGTTCTCCCATGATGCACTGGGAGAGAGCAGCTCAGTTTAGTGCCGCGCAAAGAACCGTGGGCCGTGCCCCCAGCCGCCCTGGTGACACGCACGGAGGAGCTCCCATGAGGACACAGTCTCTCAGGTAGGGCTTTGCAATGGGGCTGCTCGGACACAGGCCAGGCTAATGAGGGTGCCCAGCCTCTGGGGTCACTCTAGAGTGAAGACAGACCCTAGCGGAGGCACTGGTGGGAATGAACTTGCCCTGGCAGACAGTGGACTGATGGTCTCCAGTCTGAGACGCCTTCTCCATATCCAGGGTTTACAGTTTGGTTCAATGACTCTCAGCACCCCCATTGTACAAATTGTTCCAGCCCCCCTAGTCCTGCAGCGTTACTGACTAATCTAAATTAGACCTTTTTCATAATGCACCTATCCCTATGGCAGCTGGCTCTCCCCAAACCCCCCAGTTAGGCCAATGACCTTCTCAGCTGCCACCGGTCTGTGGGGATTTGATCTAGCAGCCTGTTCATTTCATGTAGCCCTGGCTCACTGGCCAGCCCAGCCCTCGCCACTTGCCCGGGAGTGGGCGCCCCTTTACAGGGCCTGTTTGTCTTCCAAACGAGCAAATGGTGGATCCCGAGGATGGTGAGCAGGGACGCCAGGGGAGGCCGGAGAGGGACTTCAAAGGGGCTATTGAGGGGGAAGATCAGAGAGTGGCAAACTGTAACCAAATGTCCCCCCACTGAGCCGCAGAGGGCAATAGAATTTTATGACCCAATGCCTGGACCCCTTTCAAGGGCTGGGATCTTTTTACTGTTCCCATCCCCTGCCTATCTGCCTAATTGGAGTTCCCTGGGGCCGCCTGCTAATCTCCCGGGCTCTTTGTTATCAGGAAGGAGCAGGGAGTTTTATTGCCAAATCTCCCCCACCCCCCCAGGTCAAAATGTTATGAGACCCGCTGCGATTTCAAAGGCAGGGGCAGGCTTGCTGGCTTCCTGAATCCGGCAGCACAGAGATATTCGTACAGCTGGGCCGAAGGGACTTGACAGGCCTGTGCTCTGTCAGATCAGTGGATGGCAGCTTTGGCCAGTGGCTAACGCATTTAGGCACCTAATTCCTCGAGCTAGCTTTGAGGATCTGGGCCTTCCCTTCTCCGTGCCCAAGTTTCCCCTCTCAAATGCTTCAGGCCCAGGGCTGTGGCTCCCTCTGTGTTCACACAGCACCTACCTGCCCCCTAGGCAATACTGCAGTGCAAGTAATATATGCCCGTGTCTAGTTAGGACACCCACGCTCAAAGATGGGGGGCTGGGGAAATGCAGCCAGAGGGCACCTGATGGCTCAAGAGACTGGAATCCGCTGTCCCCATATTATTATATATACTTGTGTTACCATAGCACCTAGCAGCTCTAGTCATGCCCCATTGTGCTAGGTGCTGTACAAACACAGAACAGCCAGACAGTCCCTGCCCCAAGGAGCTGAGAATCTAAGTCATTCAGCCCAGGTAGCACATGGACACAGAGGCAACGCCAACCTGGTCTGCCAGGATCAGCTGTTGGGGTGGCTCCACCCATTCAGGGTCTGTGGCCCATTCAATCCCTGGCCTCCCTCCAGGGATTTCCAGCAAGGCTGGGATGGGTGTTGTGATGGTGACACAGGGAACTGGACTGAGATTTTGGTGTCAGATTTTTGACACCAGCATGGCCGAGCGCAGAATTTGACCCCTCCACCTGTCAGCAAGGGTTTGAAGGCGGGTGGGACGGGGTTCCACCAAAGGGGTATCCCTGGGGTGTAACTGAGATAAAATTGAGTGAAGGAGAATTTAGGCAGAAATCAGTGGCAGAGTCTGGATATATTCTAGATGTAACTTGCTTTATTGACACACATAGACCAGTCCTGGAATGGAGAAGCTGGCATTTCATCCAAGACTAAAAACTTGCTCACACGCCAAGAACTTGGAAGACTGTGTACACCAGCACCTCCTGGTGACACCTGCCATAATACGATTGATTTGAATTACAGCAGCACCAGGGGTCAGGGCCCCATTGTGCTCGATGCTGAATAGACAGGGAAGCACAAGACAATCCCTGCCCCAGGGAGCCTGCAGTAGAGACTATGACAAGAATCAGGAGTAGGCAGGAGGAGGAGGTATTGTACAATAAGTAGTAATGGCAGTTCACCCCCGCCTAGCCAGTGTGTGTGTGTGTAGCAGGGGACTGGGTATCAGGACTCCTGGGTTCTATTACTGACCACGTCACCACTGACACATTGCTTGACCTCACGTTATTCTTCTTTATTATCTGTATTACCATAGCGCTTAGGGACCTCAGTCACTGCCCGGGACTCCCTCGTGCGAGGCGCTGTACAAACACAGACCAGCCACAAGCGCTCTGTGACTCAGTTTCCCCCCACCCCAATCAAATGGTGCAGAGAACACCGACCAACCTCATGGGGGTGTTGCAAGTCGTAACATTTCTAAAGTGCTCTGAGGCCAGAAGATGGCAGGGATGGTGGCGGTGCAGGGCATTCGTATAGCATTCATTATGTTTCAACTAACGATTGCAATGTTTACTATCCCTTCTCCACCGTGCAAACCAGGCGGGCCCATGTGACTGGAACTGAAGAGCTCTAAAAGGCGCCAACCGCTTCTGTAGGTCTCCAGGGCTGAACAAAGGGCAAGGATTGGCACAGGGGCCTTGCAGGCAATCACCAGGGCACGGTACCCGCCCCCAGGCAGCTTCCCAACACCCAGCGAGGTTGTCACTTACCAAACCTTGTGCTCCACAACCCAGGTGTTGGGACAGTTGCAATGTAGGATGCTCATTGCAGCCCAGTGCCGCCCCCGTCACGACCCACTGTCCTGCTTTAGTGAACCCACATCTCCCCGCTCGACAGTGCTGGCTGCTGGAGAGCAGCTTGCAGCCGGTCCCAGGCCCACCTTGTTAAACTCAGGCATGTCCTGCAAAAATGGAGATGGGCAGCAAACTTGGCAGCTAGAGGAAGCAGCCAGCTGCGAACAGAGACCCAGCAGCATTGGCCCCCTGCCATTTTTGGGGGGATTGGCTGCCTGGAGGTGCCCAGTCCAGTGATCTGCATGCAGGTGGCTGGGCAAGGGAGGGGAAGGCTACATCCCTTCCTTTGTGTTGGTTACTCTGGGTTCAACAATAAACCCCACCTGAGATCTGCGGGTAGGCACTATGCATCTATAGCCAACCGCGCATGCCGTCGGCAGCTGCCCCAGGCTATGCAGGCTGAGTCCGGTCCAACCGCAGTCCATCAGTAGTTGGTTGCGGTGTGGGCAGTGACTGGTCACCCTGGTCAGGACCCAGACTGCAAGGTCCTCCACCTGGCGCCAGCCGACTGTCATCTGCTGGGAGAGAGGGAGGGAGAAAGAGCCGGAGGGAGAGAAACACCCACCGAGAGAAATGAGGAAAAGGAGCCTTAATGAATTCCCCTGGCCCAGCAGAACTCCACCGAGAGCAGGCAGTGCCCATTTCACAGGCAGGGCACCATGCCTGCCGTCACTGCTCAGCCCCACGTCCTTACCCCTAGCCCCAGAGGGGCAGTTAGCAGGGCGGAGCAGCCTCGGACAGGGATCAAGTGTTTTAATAATGATCTGGACTGGGGCCCGCAGCGCAGGTGAACGGCTCCGTCCCGGGGGAGAGCCAGGCCGACGGGCCGAGGAGGGACTGGGCTTAGATCATGGGTGACGGGCGACTTGGTGGTGAGGAACTGGCCCTTCTCGGAGGAGTGATGAGGGGCTGCTGCAGCCACAACCCTGGGCACCCTTCCCGCAAGCATCTGCTCTGCCGCCTCCATGGAGAACCCTCCTCTGCTCCTGACAACCAAGACGCTTCCCTCCTCCGGCCATGTGGCCAGGGGAATGCCGTCGAGTTGAAGACCAAAAGGGACCAGCAGGTCATCCGGTCCGGTCAGGAGACGCGGGCTGTGTTGGGGTGCTCAGCACAAGGCCTGAGTGCAGCCGCCCCGCTCCACAGACGGAGGGCCAGGCTGGCAGGGAGCTTCACCCAACAGGCCGCTTCCCTTCACCTCTCCAGGAAGGGAGAGGCTGACGCAGAGCTTGCTCCAGCCACGGGAAAGCGGAGCAGGGAGCCCAGCCAGCTTCCATTCAGACCTGTGTGCCCTCCGGCAATTCCAGCCCCAGTGAAACCTCCCGCAGCCGAGAGGAAGGATGGCCCAATGGTTAGCACACGAGCTGGGAACTTGGGAGAGCTGGGTTCATGTCCTGCTCGGCCACAGGCTTCCTGGCTGTCCTTAGCCGCTCTGTGCCTCACCTGCCCAATGGGGATAACAGCCCTGCCCTGCCTCTATGGGAGAATAGATCCCACAAAGATGGGGAGGTACTCAGAGGCTACAGTAGTGCTAAGGTAATACGCAGTCACCATTTCTAGGCCGATTTGGTGCCACCTTTGGGCTCCTGGCGAGTTGGCACTGGGTGCGGCAAAGTGTGGGCACGCCTGATTTCTATAAACCCACCATCTGGTTCAATCAAGTCGCTACAGTTTGATCCAGTGGCTACAGTGGCCCAGACCGGCCACCGGCAAGACGCAGGTGTGGCCTAGCGCGGGAGACGAGCAGCCGGGAGCCCTGGGTTCTTAGCCCAGCCCTGCCACTCGCTCACCCACTCATGTGACCGCGGGGAAGTCGCTTCACCTCTCCGTGCGGCTGGAAGAGGAGAACGACCCTGCCCCTCCGTCGGGAAGCCTTTTTAGATCTTGCGTAAATTCAAAGTGTTATTGACACTTATGCCTTGTCTACGCTGGGTTTCCAGCCAACAGCGTACCTGGTGCCGCTCCAGTCGTGGCTGAAGGACTTAGCAATGGTACGAAGCGCAGGCCTCTCCACTGTCCCAGGCAGGAGGGGGCTTAAATAGCTTCCCGTCTGCCCCGCTGCATGGTGTGTGAAGGCGTTAGGAGGCCCCATCTCGCAGGGCAGGGCTAGGAGGCCAGGGCCTCGGCCCAGCTCAGGAGCTTCCGTCAGACGATGTAGTTCCCAGGGGGGACTTCGCCCATGGCAGCCACGGGGTGACTGCGGGCCAGGGCGGAGCCAGTGCTAGACACAGGTCGTGGCACACGTGCCTTCTGGAGCCTGCGGAGAAAAAACAGACCCAACCTCCTACCCCGTGTGGTAAGCACCATAGCAGGGTCTATATGCCTCTCACTCCGCTCCCAGGACCATGGCACAGGCTAGGTATTTATCTTCCCAGCCCCTCTGCGAGACAGGCTGGTGCAGTGATCCCCATTGTAATGAGGCACGGAGAGGCTGAGAGATGTGCTCCAATTCACACAGGGAAGCTGCAGAGGAGCAGGGACTAGAATCCAGGTCTCTCAAATCCTAGGTTAGTGCCTAACCTTTGGGTCAACCTGCCTCTCCAGGCTCGTGAATCCTAGGGGATTAAGTGACTCATCCAAGGAAGTGCCTGGCAGTGTGGCCTAGAAGACTGAGCAGGGGACTGGGACTCAGGCAAACCAGGGTTCTATTCCTGCCTCTGCCACTAGCCTCCTGTGCCTCAGTTTCCCTCTCTGTAAAATGGGGATAAAGCATTTTGCAATCAGATGAGAAGCACTGGGTATAAGGGCTGGGAATTCTCAGTCTCTTCCTGAGGTCCGGGCTACTACCTTAATCACAAAGCTTCCTTTCCTCTCTGGAAGATTCAAAGGACAATCAGGCATTTACTGAGGTGTCTCAAGTATGAATAGAAAGCTTGGTGACTTAGAAACCAGTGACTCTTCCCACTCTCAGATGCTGCTGACAGGCCAGAGGCTCTGGGGGGGAGGGAGGAAACACATTGCAGACTCTGAAGCGATCTCGAAACGAAGCCTGGAGAACATCAGCCGTGCAAAATCTAATGTGAGTGAGACGTCTCCCATAAATAACAATGCAGCACAGGCCTGTGGAATGCCGAAGTGCTCCTG
The DNA here is from genome assembly GCF_965140295.1 of Lepidochelys olivacea. Taxonomy (NCBI): domain Eukaryota; kingdom Metazoa; phylum Chordata; order Testudines; family Cheloniidae; genus Lepidochelys; species Lepidochelys olivacea. The sequence goes on along the minus strand of NC_140412.1, from coordinate 266,257,221 downwards.
GCTCAAAGCCAGCCCTGCCTTTCCCACCTCAAGGATTGTACCATCCCCGTTTCCTGGCTCCCACAGGCCTGGGGACCACCAGCCGGCATGCTGGGAAGGGATCGGCAGTCACATGGGGAGAATCAGAACCTGCAACGGCAGCTGAGCGTTATGCTCCAGGAGTAGCTGCTTGCAACTCCGCGAGGCCCTGGATGCCAGCTCTACGGCTGCCCCTTTCCCCTGGAGATGGACATGGACACAGGAACCTCCCAATCGCCCATCCACCCAACAGGACACCGACGCCTTTCCTAATAAGTCAGCTTATAGAGTCTAAGGCCAGAGAGCCTCACCCCGGGATCCAGCCCAAGAACTTGCATCTGAACCAGAGCAGATCTTTATCGAGATGCAACTGCCTGCCCCAGCTCAGATGGTTACTGAGCGCAGGCTCCAGGACAATCAGAGCCACCCCTTTAGAGATGACCAGACCCACGGCCTGGCCGAGAGGCATTGGGGAGCGAAGACTGACCTGCGAGCAGGTTCATTTCAGTCTGTGGCCTTCACAGAACTGCTCCAGCTGGCTGTGTGAATTCAGCACCTCCCTGCCTTTCTCTGGCACAGGAACGAGGGGTGCAGGGGGTGCTGCAGCACCCCCAGGTTCTGCACGGGGCTCTGCTTCCAACCCCACGCCCGGGGTCCCGGCTGCCGCCCCGCACCCAGGGCTCCACTTCTGGCCCCACGCCTGCTCCCAGCTGTGGCCCCAGCCTTGGCCCCCTTATCCTTGTTTGGGTCCCCCCTGGAGACATGACCCTGCTCCCGGCCCCAGGGGTAAGGGGCCTGTCTTTCTGCACCCCCACTCTTAAAAATGTTCCAGCACCACTGGGGCCACATTTGGGCTCCTCTGGACCGGTGGGGGTTCAAAGCGGCACGTTTGTGCGGGTTTTAGGCAGCTGATCCAAGCCCCAGCTGATCCAAGCCCACACGTTGACTGGAGAAGCTAGCTCCTGGGAGAAGAGAGAGACGACAAAGCCCAGTCTCTGGCCTGCATTACAGCCTGCTGTCTGCCTTCTCCCACGTCCAGCTCCTGCAGCCTCGAACCACTGCATGGGCACCACTGTCAACCCCCTTCTTTTTAAAACCCCTGGCGTTTGCTCTGGCCAACTTCCCGCACTTCGGCTGCTCCTCTGTCTCTGCTGCCTTGCCGTCCTTTCACACAACCCCACCGCTCGAGGTGAGAGAGCCTTCTCCTCTGCAGTCTGAACCAGACGCTCAGCTCATCCTAAACCTCCGCCGGGGACACTTTATCTTTCTGCGGCTAAGTCTTCTCCTCTGCCCCATTAATGACCCGATTTCCCTTCACCCCCACTCACCTTCCTTAACCCATAGCGCTGCTCCAACTCAGTCCATTCCCTCTCTCATGCAGGGCCAGAGCCCTGCAGCTCTTGCTAATGTGAGTAAGCAGGGGAAAGGTTGAGGGTCCCAATACTGAGTGCACAGGAGGCTAGATACCTGTGAACTGCAGCACACACGCCTACCAGCCCAGGAGCCCCACCCTTCCCCGTTCCCTGTGAGCACTGGTATAAGTATAAGAACCCGCCCGGCTTTGTTGCATTTTTTCCAGGCTGGTCCCATCCTTGCAATAGCGCGCAGGGAATGTCCCCTCCCCAGAGCCCTTCCTGCCCCCGGGCAATGATGTCAGAAAATGGGAGCATCTGGCAGACATTCCTTCCTGGAGGGAGAACTCAGCCAGGGAGGGAGAGATCATGCGCCCCCAGCTGCCACCACTGATGTGGTTTTACCAAAGCCACGCAACAAGGCACCCGCTTCCCCACCCCGCTCCTCTTTAACTGTCTCCAAGCAGCCCAGCCGCTGCCTTCCTTTTCACTCCAGGCCCAGGGCGGGTCTGTGCGAACTTTTTATTGTGAGCGTGGAGGCAGGGAGGTCTTTAAGATCTGACCTTACCAAGCTCAGCACGGAGTCAGGGTTAGGCCTAGTGTCTTGGTCAAAACAGCCCATGCAGCGTGTTATGTGGCAGTTAGTTGCCATGCTCCACCCCAGAGCGGGCTGCATTTCAGGGATGGCATATGTATAGTGTGATGAGCCTTGGAAACCTTCAGCGTGGAAGCCTCTATGGGTTTGACATTCAGACATAGCACCCACTAATCTAGTTGAAGTCAATAGGAGTTGAAGTGCTAAGCAGTCAGAGGTTGGCTAGACAGAGTGGCTCACGTCCACCGGAATGAGCACAGGGCTGAGCATCATGGCTCAGCCACTGTCCTGTGACCTCAAGCATGCCCCTTCACTGTGCTGTGCCTCAGTTTCCCCTTCTATCAATGGAGATGCAACTTCTCAGCTTTCGGTCGCAAAGTAGCAGAGAGGTGCCAAGTCACTCACGGAAAGGTTCTTTTAAGTAATTTACAGGGGGAAACGTGTTAAAAATAAAAAAAGAGAAAATCGTTTAAAATGTTTTCCAATTTTTTTTTTCTTTTTGTGGGCCAAAATTTTGAAACTTCAGCATTTGAAATTCCAAACTGCAAATCAGTGTCAGCCTGCTCTGTCGCTGGTTAAAACACAAAAGAAATGGGGATTTTATCCAACATTTCCCCTGGGTTTTTTCTTCTCAAATGTCTAAATTTGAAAAATTCTGATCCACAGGTGCCGACTAGAGCACCCCTGGGAAAAAAACAGTGGGGGCTCAGCACTCATCAGCCACAGCTGTGGGTGGAGAGCAGTGAGTGGCGAGTGGGCAGGGCCTCAGGGGAGGGGTTGGAGCAGGGGCAGGAAGAGGCGGAGTGAGGGCGGGGCCTCAGAGAGGGGGCAGAGTGGGGGCGGGGCCTTGGGGCAGACCAGGGGGTGGAACACCCCTAGGGGAAAGAACCTCAGCGCCTATGCTCTGCTCACCCCCATTTAGGGACCTCGTCAGTGCCGAGTGGTAGGAACAGTGGCCATTTGCTCTCCTTCTCCACCCTGTCTCTCGTTCCACTCCTTTCCAGCCGGGCGTGTCCCTCTCTCGAAGCAGAAACACCCACGCTCCAAAAGAAGAGCCTCAGAGCATCTCAGCGTCGGCGCTTGAGCTGGATCTTAATGGCAGCTCGGAACAGCGCTCCTAGTCACCGCAAAGACCTTCCTTAAACCCGGCTCCGTAAAGGGCCACTGGCTAGAACTATTTCCTTTCCTGTGCAGGAGGAGGACATTGAAGAGGCGTGGAAAGCCAGAAACGTGGCGATCCTTTTGAACCGGCTTCAGATTCCAAACCCATCCAAAGTCTACAGGTGGGGGTTGGAGCCTTGATTGCGGTGGGATGGGACCGCTCTCTCCCGCCACGGCACAGGAGCCAATGGCTGGACGTTGAAGTCAGACACATTCAGATTAGAAATTGGCCACAATTTTTTTTTTTAAATCAGTGACGGTGATTAAACATTGGAACAAAGTCAACTGGCGGATCCTCCACCTTGACATCTTCAAATCTAGACTAGATTCCTTTCTGGAAGATGCTTTAGTCAGCCACAAGTTATTGGGCTCGATACAGGATTATGCGGGAGGTCAGACTAGCCGAGCCAAGGGGCCCTTCTGGCCTTAAACTATAGATTTATGAAAACTGACAGAACTGCTACCCTGAGTCTGCTGCCCAAATCACCACCAGTCCACACAGCCCAAGAGACTAAGGGCTTGTCTACACTTGCCGTGCTACAGCACTTCAGGGTAAACACTCACTGCAGAAACAGGAGGGGGTTTCCCGGCCGCATAGTTAATCCGCATCCCTGAGAGATAATAGGTGGTTCGATGGAAGAATTCTCCTGTTCACGTAGTGCTGTCTACACCAGGGGTTAGGTCGGCTTAACTACATGGCTCAGGGGTGTGGATTTTTCACACATCTGAGCGATGTAGCTGGGTTGACTTAACTTTTTAGTGTGGACCTGGCCCAGGGAATATCCCCACGCAAACACTCAATCCCAGGTGACAAAAAGAAAACACTGTGTTTGCAGGCCGGGAAATATTTTGTACTGATGGCTCAAGTTTCTGGCCAATACCAAAGGTGGTTTGCGCAAGTAACTCCCCTTTGGCTACAAGCACAGAACGGTCCCGGCAAGGGGGAAAGCTCACACGTGTGACTAGGTGGTTACTTGGAATCCTCTTCCCCAACTGCGAAGGAATTTCCTCTCGCTTTCCAACGACAACGTACTTTTGATAACGGTAGGTCTTGCTAGGAAATCCCTGGGAAGGGACAATGAGCTTCGCTACACAGGGCTCTGCTGAGACACCTGGAGTTCAGATCCTGCCGCATGACCCAGGACTTCCCTGCCCATGACTGTCCCTAGGCAGCACTTCAAAGGAACTGGGCTGAGGTCCACCAAGTTCCAACCTGAGCTGAACTCCTCCAGAGGACTTCTCTTTCCAGAGATCCATGTAGGAAACAGGGCCCTTTCTGTATCCACTACCCCAGCCCCATCTCTCTCTGACACCCCCGGCTCTCCATGTTATCACAGTATACGCTCCAAACCCCACTGCCAGCTCCGGACCTGTCCTGTCTCTACCCATTCAAGTTAGCTGGATGTAAACTGGTGGTTGCTTGGACGTGTGGCAGCTGCCTCTCAAGCCTGGTGTCTCAGCTGGGCGATGGGCCAGGCCCGAACAGAGCATGGTACTGTTGTGTGAAAGGCTAATCCAGCCTCCCCCTGGATCAGCCGTGATAGTCCCGGAAGTCACGTGGCTGCCAGGAGGGCTCCCGGGCAGGCAGGGGGTCACATGCAGACTAGGCACCTGGGACGGGACAGGCTAGGCTGTCGGCCCCCGGCGAGGCCCTACCGCCGGCTCATAAACCGCCGGCCGAAGGAACATCTGCACTAGTGCAGCCAGGAGGCAGGGCTGTCAGACGCGAGCGTGGCCCGCACAGGACACCGGGTAGCCCCATCGCTAACAGAGCTGAGGCCAGGGGGAAGGAGACAGCAGGGGTGGGGCTGCTGCCTGAATTCCCCCTCCCCCCCCCAGAGGTGGCTGCATTTCAGTGCTGGGTGGAGCAAGTTTGGTCGGACCCGCTTGCCAACGGTTGAGGTCACACCGGGAGCGGGCCTGCTAGGCCCCAGCGATCTCAACAGTCCGCAAAGCACCTCGGGGACAAAATGGGGCTGCCCCATCTCAGGGGGAGGCCCAAGATACCATAGAGTGGATCCAGCTGCACTAGGAGCCGCCAGGGCCCTGTCCCCCCTGTGCCCCGGCTGCCTGTCTCTCCCCCCAGGAGGGGCGAGGCTGTCTGGGACCTCCCCCTCCCCCATCATGAGGTTTTCATTCCTCCTCCTAGGTCTTGTGGCCTCCCTGGCGCCTCTCCAGCCCCCCCCAATGCCCCCCAGGGCTGCGCTGCCGCCTCCCCACAGCCCACATGTCTTTCATTAGGCCCCTGCCGTAGTGTTGTGTCGGCGGGATGGCTCTGTGCCCAGCCAGCCAGACCCTGTGCATCTCCGCCCCCCACCCCTCCCGCACCACCCCAGGCGGGCAGTGCGGGGAACCCTAGGAACAGGGAAGGAGAGGGCCCTGCCTGGCACCAGCCTGGCATCAGCTCCTTCGGACACTCCCCCCCCAGCCTAGCCTTCCTCCTCTTACACCCTCAGCCTCCCCATCCTCTTTCTTCTCTGCCCTCTTCCCACATCCCGGCCCCTCTCCTGCTTCCAGCTCACAGCCGGCTCGCTCTGCCTCTCACCCCGACACCCCACTGTCTCTCTCACATTCACCCCCCCACACACACACACACCACACACTAGGGCCCGGTCTACACCTAAAACTTCGGTCAACCTAGCCACGTTGCTCAGGGCTGTGAAAAATTCACCCCCTGGAGAGACGTAGTTAAGCTGACCGAAGCCCCAGTACCAGCACCACTAGGCCCAGGGATGAATTCCAGGCGCTGGATTTACAATGGAAACCCCCCCAGCCGTCGCGGTAGCAAGTGTCGGCATGACGCAGCTGGTGGGGGGGTGTATGGAATTGTCCCAGTTGGCCAGCACCACTGGGCAGAACCAGCTCTGAGCGCCACCCTCGCTAATCCACCGTGCTTCGGTACCCAGGCCTGGGGGACGCTGAACACGAGGGCTTAGGGGGATGTCTGGCCGGAGGGGACATTCACGAGTGGGCTGCACACTCTTATCTCAGCGCTAAAGGAAAAACTCATTCCCTAATGGGGCTCATTATGTTTAAAACCAGTCACTGACCGCTGGGCCACAAGGCGCGGGGACCACAGGTTCCTATAGGTGGAGGCAACTCATACAGCTCCTGCGGTAGGATCGATAGCCTTTCCCATCCCTCGCGCCACATGGGACATCAGGGTTTGCTCCTAGGGTCACCTATGCTCTAAGGTTGGCTGCATCTAGCAACCAGGCGGCTGGAGAGCTTTGCACGGCGTCAAATCCAGCTCAGCTTGACAGTGCCCGGGGGCCATCGGAGAGCCTGTGGGAAAGTGTGATGCAGCCCCAGCAAGTCCAGCACCAAACTTGGCAGCCACTAATTTCTTTTCTCGCACTCTGTAATGCTGCCACGCTGCACGGACTCTCCCACGGCGGCAGTCTGCTCTGGTTCAACGCAGTTGCAAGCAAGGCCGTCTGGGAACAAACCCTATCAGTGTTTATCCTGCCCATCGCCTTCGGAATTAGTCCCAGCCAGAGCAAGGGGGCGAGGCGCGGCCCAGGGGGGGTCTGGGAACCTGGAGAGCCACCCCAATCTGCCTCATCTTCCCAGCCCACTGACCAACATTCAAACACAATTCTCTCCCGGATGCAAAACCCACCCTTCACCCCCGGCTTTGTCCAGGGACAAAAGGGCCCGGCTGGGAGCTTTCCAAACAGCAGACGCTTCAAAGGCAGCGGTTCACCTGAAGGGCTGGCCTCTTGCCTAGTATGGGGCGGAGGTGATAGGCTAGCTGTTAGCCCCCCTGGGGCGCAGAGCGGGGGTGGGAGAGGCAGCTCAGGAAATGACCCCAGCCCCAGGGAATTTTATTGCCCCTGCTGCAGGAGAGTGGCATTTACAGGCTGTTAACTGGTTGCACTTCAAGGGCATTTTTGGTTTTTATTGGAGCCCACAGGGTGCTGCAGAAGGGGAGGGGAGAGGGGCCGGAGCAGGCCAGGCTTCAGAGAGACACTCATACAGTTTGGGTCCAGTGGCAGGGTGACCCAGGAAAGTGGCCAGTAGGAGGGAAACCTGTCCAGAATGGACAGCCCTCAGCAGAAGGCCCTAGGTTGGGGGGAATAGAGGGTGCTGAATGTGTGTTAGTTAGAGGAAATAAAGCTGATACCCGGAGCAAAGTCTGGACCCTGACTTTGGGCACGACCTTGCTCCGCCCTGGCCTGGGGGACAGGCCAGCAGGTAGAAGGGTAGGGTCTTCCCAGGAGACGTTCTGCCATTGGCAACAATCCCAATGGCAATAAAGCCACCTTAGTCCTTGCCCGTCTGGCTGGGGCCTTTGCCAGTCACCTAATGGGTGAGAACAGTTGCCGAAAAACAAGGCCCCAAAGAATGGGCGTCTTCTCCAGCCTTGCTTGAACGCCGGGTTCACCAGCCTGGCCTGGAGGGGGTTAAGGGGTGGCGGGGGGAAGGATGCTCACTGAAGTCAATGGTGTTCCACTAGGCTTGATGCCAGCCCGTCATGGCGGGGAGTGCCCACAGCAGACCAGTGCCTGCGTCTTTGCTAGCCCGGCAGGGCGCGTGCTCTAATTTCACAGCGGTGACTGGAACAGGGCCGCGGGGGATGTGGTTTACCAGGGAGGGTTATGCTCTGGCAGAGCGTGGGTTTGGCCTTTGATTCAAGCTAAACCCAGCAGGGCAGAGCTGACATAACGCAGCCACCCCCGTGCCCGCCTGTGCGAGAGGAACGGGACGGACACACACATCCTCTCTCCCAGACGAGGGAGGCTGTGGAGTCCCTTGCTGCGCATCAGCGGCTCTTTGGCTCTCTTTCTGTGCCCTCTCAGAGCCCGGCATCACAGGACTGCTGCCACGCCACGCAGACCAGGGCCGTACTTGGATGGGAGATCACTGGGAAGTGGAGTCCTCCTTTGAGTCAGTACTGAATCATTGACCCTAGGAGGCACCAGGCTGCTGTTGGCTTTCCACAAAATCAAGCCGGTTACGGTTTGTTATCCCAGGCCAGGTTTTAGATACGTGCACCCCAGGTCCTGTTCTGATTGCGATTTGGGCTACACCGCTCTACCTCCCAGTCCCTACCCTCCAGCTGGATTCTTCTTCACTTTGTCCCAAACCACGGGTTCAGCTTGCTGGGCAGTTTCACCCCAGAGGTGGCTGCAGTTCAGACGCGGGGGACGAGATCCCTGCATCTGCAGCGTCATTGCATGGGATTTGGACTCCTTCAGAAATATGGGGCTGTCTGAATTCCAGCCATCAAAACAATCCAACAGCCTGTATGCAAGAGGCCCTAATGCACTGGTGGGGGCTAGAAGTAAGCACCTTACCTGTAAGACACCTCTGTACCTTGCCCTAGGCTCCTGCTTGTGCATCTCTCCGAAGCCCAGTCATTATTGCGAACCAAAGGCAAGAGCTCGAAAACCTGTGTGGTACATGGACCCCCCGGGGCAATTTCCTGGTTGCTACTCCTGCCCTAACATGGTCCAGGCACAAACACCTTGTTGCTCTGTGTATGGGGACCAGACCCAGGAAGCCAAAGCAGGACCCAGGGCTGGGTTTGCCTCTGGTCCCACCCCCTACGAGGCAAAATGTCTATTCAGACACGGGCAGGGACTCCCTTTGCCTCTGCCTCTTCTGAAAGATGATAGAGACACTCATGTCTCGGAGAAGCAGCCACAAAAGTCATCCATTGTAAGGACCACTGTGGTCACCTAGTCTGATCTTGTGTCTAACACGAGCCATGGGACCACCCGGATTTAATTCCTGTTTGAACTAGAGCCGATCTTGTAGAAAAACATCCAAGCTCGATTTTAAAAATGTCCAGCGATGGAGAATCCCCCAGGACCCTTAGAAAGTTGCCCCAATGGTTAATTCCCCTCACTGTTAAAACCTGCATCTATTTCTAGTCTGAATTTGTCTAGCTTCAATTTCCAGCGGTTGGCTAGATTAAAGAGCCTCTTATTAAATTTCTGTTCCCCATGTGGGTCCTTAGAGACTGTGATCAAGTCACCCCTCAACCTTCTCTTCGTTGAGCTCAATCGATGGAGCTTCTGGAGTCTCCCCCTATAAGGCAGGTTTTCTAGTCCTTTAATTATTCTCTTGGCTCTTCCCTGAACCCCCTTCAATTTATTGATGTTCTTCTTGAACTGTGAACACCAGAGCTGGACATGGTATTCCAGCAGCGGTCGCACCCATGCCAAATACAGAGTAATGTAAACAGGGACCCTGCCAACTCCTCCGGCTTGCTACGCCCCTACCATCCTACCTCCCGCAGGATTGGCCCCCTTGTGGCTGGCGTGGCACAGAGTCCGAGGCCCGAATGGCCATGGACATTGAACTCCCCTTTTGTTCTTTAAAAGGTCCCTTTCCGAGTAGGGCTCAGGCACGTCAACGGGTTGGAGACAGGGAAGGCAGGGGCTGTTCTGTGGTGAGCAGACTCCAGGGTCTGGGGTTGTGAGGTCAGCACCAAATTCACTTCCAAGAAACCACAGTCCCAACTTGCCAGGTCAGCGTCGCATGTGAGCGGCACTCACGTGCATCCTGCAGAGTGACTGATGTACTTCTTGGAGAGGGGGACATGACGCAGCCCAGCATAGGCTCCTGCTCACCCTCCTCCTCTCCCCTGAAGAGGGGTCCTGGCAGAGCCACCCCACAGCAGCTGTCTTCCTGCTTCTGCGCCAGGGTCCCTGGTGGAATCCCTTGTATTTACAGAAGGGTGAACTCCTGTAAACAGAACCTAGCGTCAGACTAAACACAGGCGGGTCGGGGAGGCCGAGTCGTCGTCTTATGGGACGCGGAAATTGCCAGGCCAAGATTGCAGCAGCTTCACCGGCGAAGCGCAGAGCCCCCAGGCCACCATCCAGTCTGGGCAGAGGGCAGTGGTCAGGGATGCGTGCTTTGGCCACAGCCGCAGGTGGGTGTGCCCGGATCTTCTCAACCATTCTGGCTTTAGCTTCCTCCCGACGGACGTGCGGAGGAGTGACGGGGCTTAACACAGGGAGCATGGTGCTGGTGTGGGTTGAACCGTCCCAGCGATGATGCGCATGGTTGAGTGTAGCTGTGTGTTAACCAACTTGACACGAGACGGACGGAGCCAGGCCGGAGCACAGTATTCTGCTGCAGAGTAACAGAGGGCCAGGCCGGCTGAGCGCGGAGTTGGAGCGTTTGCTCCACATGGAAGTCCCAGCCTGTTTGCTTAGCAGGTTGTTACGTGTCCTCAGCGTAGCTGCCGTTTTCCTCAGGTGGTTAAGATATGTGAGATCTATCCAGGGTTACTCCAGGTAGACTGGGCGAGATTTGTGGTTCAAGCGATGTCCGTTGACAAAGACATTCAGTTCTAGGGATGCTCTGGTGCTGTGAGGGTGGAACACACTCAAAACTGTCTTGGTTACACATGGTGGCAAATGCCACCGACTACAGAATTGAGCCATCTTAGTCAAGTCAGCGTTTCGGGTGCCTTCGAGTTCTGGGAATGACCGTGCTTCGATGCCGGAGCAAATGTCATCTGCCAATGTGAACGTGTGGGACCGGGCAAGCCGGAGGCCATTTGCACATGGGTTGGGACGCTTCAGTGCCAGCAGAGAGCTTGGGGGTTTGTCTTCTCCACGTCCTGACCCCATCTCCCGCGCACTAGGAAGCCTCTGTGGTGGAGAAGGAGGCCAACGCTGCTGACTACCCATGCTGGGAGTGCTCTTGACAATTTGACTAAGAGCCCTGTGTGCCAGACCCCCGGGGTCACGCCGCTGTCCGGTCCAGATATAAGGCGAGCGAAAGGGACGAATGACATGGGGTGGGGGAGGTGGGGGAGGGATGCTTTCAGGCCAATGGCTTCCCATTGTGATCAGCCTCCATCCATGCCCAGGGGTGAGGAGCTGCCTGGGAGAGCGAAGCCCAGAGCATGGCCAGGCACTTGCTGGACACATACCATGCTGCCAGTTGGCCTCTCCCGGGCAGGGTCAAGCAGCTTGTACACGAGCAGGCTGCCCAGGGAGGCCCAGCACGGCAGCCCACTCAGATCAGGGGCAGAGAAGGCCGGGGAGGGAGTGAGCCCAGGATCAGACTTAGCTGACTGAGCTCGGAGAGGCTCGTCCCATTGCTCTCCCCCTTCGTGACCGGCGCGTACGCTGGCTTGGAGAAAGAGAGGTGCTCGTGCCGCGTCTGAACCCCACCCCCCACATTCCTGATGGGCCCACGCAAATGTCTGCCTCAGCCCCTCTCGCCATGGCCCCGATCCAGCAAAGCACTTCGGCTTCAATGAGCCAACGGGAACTTTGCCGCCGCCTTCCTTGGGGGCAGGACTAAGCCATTCAGCAGGCACTTAAGTGCTTTGCTGGAAGTGGCTCAGCCAAATCCCCCCTGGCTCAGCACCCCATAACCTGGGAGCGATTCGTCTCCAGAGCAGGACTTTACGGCTTGGAACCATTTCCCAGCCCTGGAGGGTGGAGTCAGCGGCCTCCGGAGAGCATGTGTTCCCGTTGCGAGTCCCTAGATGCCGAGTGCAACAGGGCCGTCCCTTCCGACACAAGTCAGCCCCCGATTTAACCACGTTCCCAAGCTGTGCAGGAGACCAGGCCTGTACCGCGGCGGTAACAGCATGGCCTGACCTCCTGGGGTGACGAGACAGCCCAGCCGTTCAAGACTGGGCAGTGCTCAGCTAGGATAGCCAACTTTCTAATCACAGAAAGCCAAAACCCCTGCCCCGCCCCTTCTGAGGCCCCGCCCATGCCCCACCCCTTCTCTGAGGCCCCGCTCCTGCTGGCTCCATCCCCCCTCCCTCCATCGCTCACTCTTCCCCACCCTCACTCACTTTCACTGGGCTGGGGTAGGGGTGTAGGAGGGGGTGAGAGCTCTGGCTGGGGGTGCAGGCTCTGGGGTGGGGCTGGGGATCAGGTGTTTGGGTGCGGGAGGGAACTGTGGGCTGGGGCAAGGGATTGCGGAGGGGCAGGGTCCCGGCCGCACTTACTGCAGCTCCGAGGAAGCGGCCGCCAGGTCGCTGAGGCCTCTTGGTGCATGGGTGGCCAGGTGGCTCAGCGCAGAGTTCACCGCCTCCGCACCCACAGGCATCGGCCACCGCAGCTCCCATTGGTTGCAGTTCCTGGCCAATGGGAGCTACGGAGCCGACACCAGGGGTGGGGGCAGCATGCAGATGTGCCGACCGCTTCCAGGAGCCATGTGGAGCCAAGGCAGGCCGAGAGCCTACCTTAGCCCCGGGCCCCCGCTGTGCCGCCGACCGGAGCCGCCAGGGTCCCTTTTCGACTAGGTCTTGGAACATGGCTAAAACCCAGCACGGTGCCATCTCCACTCTCAGTCCCCAGCGTCTGGCCCCGCGCACCCAAGGGCTCGCAGGCCACCAGGCCTTAATGGCCTGCTGCGGCCTGAAGGCAGTGAGATTGAGGCTGATTTGCACCAGCTGAGGATCGGGCCCTTCACATTTAATTTGCCAAGCCAGTGGTTTCAATTAAGGGGCAGGAGAGAAAGTTTAGCAGACGCAGGGTCCTCAATCCTCCCCACGCCAGTTAAACAACCCAGGCTGTCCCCCGTCCCCTCGGCTGCATGAAGATCTCTTGCTAAGCTGGCCGAACCCATACGTATGCACCAGAGATGCAGGCTGGCAACCACCTCTGCGTGCTCCCCAGCAGCTCACAGGAGCTACGGCTACGTATGCTTTGAAGGCCCTGGCTCCGATCCCAGGGATGGGGGAGCAGCGCTGGCAGAAGGCCCATCGCCAAGCAAGGGGACCGCCCAATCGCCCCTGTCCTCGGCCAAGGGCCGGCCTGGGAATTCGCCCGTCAGGGCATCAGTTTGCCCAACCCCGTGTGACAGAGCAGGGCGGTGAGGAGATGGGAAAGCCCCCGCAGATCCCGGCTGGCGTATTGATCCCGCGGGCCCCAGCCCAGGGAGCCCATTCAGGGTTCAGTGCCATGCTGGGGAGGGCAAGAACCCCCGTCCATCCTGCACCCTCGGGGTTAAATGCCTCCCGCTAGAGAGGGGCACAGGACTGCCTCGCTGCAGGATTTTTAAGCCTTTTGCTGCCCAACTCCTTCCTCCAGCCAGGCCCCCACCCTCTGGGTTTGAGCCCCTCATCCCGTGGATGCAAAGCTGCCCTCCGGTTGCCCAGCCAATGCAACAGAAATGCCAGCTCCTGCTGGGGCATCTCCGGTGGCAGCCTTTCCAAGTACCCCCTCCCGCCTTTGGGAAGCGGTGGCCTGCCCTACATACTGCCAAAGCGAACGGTGGCTGTTCTGAGCAGATCCACCCGGAGCAAACACCCGTGCGTCCACCACAAACAGACCTCACGGCCCTCTCCGGAGCCGAGTGTGGTTCCCAGGCTGGTAGGGAGGCAGCAGCAGAAGGGGGCGCGAGCCTGTGGGCAGCTCCCAGCTCTGTGGCTGGATGGAGTCTGCAGCCCTGCTCCGAAAGCCACAGCCACTTCCCATCCACGTGACAGCCTGGGGTCCGGCGGCCAAGATAAACCTGCCTGACGCCAGAACCTGGCTGGGCATCTCCCCTCAACCACAGTAGGGCTGCATCACTGCTGCGGCCCCACAAACGCCCGTGCTTGGCAACCGCACACCATGGGCGCAAAGCACTCTGGGAGTGCGGCCAAGGGGCCACTGCCATCTCCTGCAGCCAGGCAGGGTGAGGGCACAGGGTCATGCCAGGTCAGCCCGTCCTGCGAGCCAGCGAGAGGTTGGACGGCCTTGCAGGGAAGCAGCTAGCCAACACCATTGGCTGGGAGGGGAAGTGAGAAGCCCTGGGTGCCGTGGTAGGAGGCAGCGACTCGGGGCATCCCCCCCTCCCCCAGCCCTGCCAATGCACCTCGCTCCTGCCCTGCAGCACCCTGCTATTCCAGCCCTGGGACCCCCCCACCCCGAGCCCTGCTGATGCACCTCGCTCCCGCTGAGGGAATGCACGCGATGGGGGGAGCTGCATCAGGATCTGAACTTCTCTCCCCAGTGCACGATCCTCTGCAGTGCTCCGTCCCTTCCCAGCACTGCTCAGCCCCCCCCACGCCCGCCCCCGCCCCCGCCCCCCAGCTGAGCTTCTGAGTCACCCAGGGCTTTAAACACTCAGCCAGGTATGTAAACAGTCCCCAGTTCAGACCAGATTCTTGGCAGGAGATGAGGTCATGGAGCTGCTAATCGGGGACAGATGGGCGTGGGGAGTCCATCCAGGGCATACTCCTCTGGGGAGTCGGTGGGGGTGTGTGTGGCAGCAATCAGGGCATCTCCCCCAATACCCCACCCTGGGTATTCGGTGCCCAGCAGCGGGCCAAGAATATCCCACAAAGGGCTCCTAGGGGGCGCCCCACGGCCTGGAGCAAGGAAGGGCCTGGAGGACTCATCCAGGCTTCGCACCCTCTCTGCGCACTGCCTGCAGCACCCCCGCCCCCGGGATCTTCGAGAGCCCCTGGGAAAAGGGAAAGCCGAGTTCAAGGCCCCCCCCCCCGCCCCCTGCTCATCCTATCACCAGGCAGTTGGTCCCCCAGGGCCCCCACTCACCTGGCACATGAGCTCTATTTAGGAGGAGGCCCTAGGTGTTAGAGCAGCCCCACCCCCTCTGAGTTCTGACCCTGTATTACCCCAGCACTGGGCTCCCCTCTTTCCCCTCCAGGGCTGGGGACCCCCCACTTTCCCGCACCCATCCCTTGTGCTCCACATTGCTGCCGCGGTCAGGGGCCGCTGGCCAGAGCTGGAGCTGCTGGTTGCGGCCGTGCAGAGGAACGGGGAAAGAAGCGTCCCCTGCCCTGTCTGCCTGCACAGCCCAAGAGATGTGGGGGCAGCACCCTAAAAAGCCCCGGCAGACAGGGAGGGCAGGCGAGAGAAGGGCGATCGCCCCCTGCTGGAACCAGGGCCTCTTTCTCAGCACACAGCGGGCCCAGAACACAGAGAGCAGCAATTCTTTCGGTGAGCCCCTACCTCTGCTGAAGGGAAGATGCAGGACCGTAATTTACGAGAGGACCATTTCTGTCCTCCTCCAGCCAGAGCAGGGGCAAGCTACCTACCTAGCTACGTCAAGGGCTCCGGGCAGTGCAGCATCGGGGCTCGTCAACAGCCGGATTTATCATCTCCCCATTGCACAAGTGGGGAAACTGAGGCACAGAGCGGCTAAGGGGCATGCCCAAGGTTGCACAGGGAGAGTGTGGAACCCAGGGTTCCCGAGGCCCATGGCGGCACAGTGACCACAAGGCCCTCCACCAGCCAGGGTTGTAGCACGTTACTGAAGAATTCACCTGCCTGGAAAGCGGCTGATGCCAGAGGCCGCTCACCCTGGGATTTGACGGCCTAAAGACACCACCGCCTCCTCCCCCCCAAGCCGGAGCAGCCTTCCCCGCACAGCCAAACCCTGCCACCAGCGGCTCCCACCCCGGCTGTGGCTGGCGGCGATTCTTCCTCTCGGCCTCCTCTGCTTTGCATTTGGGTGATTAAAGGCTGTAAAGGCCTGGAATGTGCCCCCCCCCCCATGCCACTTCCTGTCTGCAACTAATTTAACATCCTCAGAAACATCTGATGGAAATATGCCTGCATGAACCAGGCAGGAGCGCTGGGGCGCTGGGCATGAGCCATGGCGCCCCCCCACCCCCATGGCAGACTGGCTCCTGGGCGCCCCCTAGAGCCCAGATGAGAGCTCCAGGGCAAACACCGAAAAAAGGGGCCATCCCGTGAGCTGGTTGATGGGGGTCAGTGCAGGGGGAGGGTTGGCAGCACAAGCCCCGGGCCCCCTCAGGGGTAGATAAACGAATTTCTCCGCTATTACCAACGCCTCAGAGGCTGCTGGAGCCCAAGGTCGTGAGGCCTGGGCCCCTCCCCTGAGACTGGAGCACTAACGCCCCTCAAAAGGAACAGCCCAGGAGGGGGCACCCAGCCTGGCTGGGGCTTCCCCGGCCCCAGACACCCCCCACACCCACTGCTGAGCTAGAGACTCCCGCACGTCTGCCGTTCTCGCACGCCTGGCTCAGCTCCACCAGCCAGGGCTTGCCCCAGGCCTCATGGCTACTCGGAAAGCCGGCAAGCGCTTGGCCAGGGCAGGGCACAGCTCTGGCTGGACCAAGGGCAGGGGTTGGGCGCACAGGATGATGGCAAAGAGCCGGGCCTTGGCCAGCTTGGATACCACAATACCCTGGCGTCTCTCCCCCTGTGATGAGGTCCCCAGCTCCCTATAGGGCAAGACCAGACGAGGAGAGCAGGGCTGGGGGGAGGCAGATCCAGGGGGCATCCAGAGGCAGGGGGAAGGGATCAAAACTCAGGGAGGCGGGCAACCATCTCGGAGGAGGCGGGGTAGAGACTGAATCTTCTTTTGCTGCGGGGGAGGGCCCAGCCCAGCCCGGATCTCATCTCAGCAAGGAGGGGTTGGGCCCCAATAGAGGAAGCTGGGTAGATGGAGGGAGAGGAGTTGTCCTGAGAATGCGCTCTATAGGCTCGAGCGACATGGACATTCAGAAGCCAGGCAAATAACATGGAGGCAAGCCCAGTGCAGCAAAGGGGCCCATGCTCCCAGCCTGGGGCAACTCTTTTGCCACGCATGCGACGTCCATAACTGCAGCCCGGCAAGAGGCAGCGTTGTCTGCCCTGGGGGGAATAGTTTAGATGTGAGTGCAAACAGCTATACGCCCATTGCAGCAACCTCAACTCAGCCCTGGTGCGCTCCTGGCATCATTTCGCTTGCGTAGTTCAATGTATTTGTAGGTTTTCAGACACGTTCGCGAAGTGCCATCTGTTTGCACACGCAGAAGGCAGACTAGAAAATCTGGCCCAAAACGTGTAACACAAACAATAGCCAGTGTGGTGATATGGATGAGATTACACTGTTGCAGGAAAATAAAATAAAAAAAAATAAAAAATTACCCATGCAACTTAGTGATGGCCATGGGGAAGAACTGTGCTGGGAACCAGGACTCCTGGGTTCTGCGCCTAGCCCCACCACAGACTTGGGGTACAACCTTGGGCAAGTCGTCAAAATTCCCAAGACTGAAAGATCCCATATTGCAGATGGGTAAGTCAAGTCTTCATTTACAGCTGTCAAGCATTTTGAGGTCCTCATATGAAGGACGCTAAAGAAATGCAAAGTTTTATTACATAATAAGTGGGTGCAGTGGGGGAGGGAGGAGGGAAGGTCAAGGCATTGAGAAACATGTATTCCTTTATAAAGTTTATTAAAGATCACATACGTCGTACATTGCTAGCAAACCAGATAACCTGTCCCCCTACAGAATGAGGCCATGCTCCTCTTCAAGTTTAAGGCATAAATGTTTATCGGATTGTGCTTTATTTTGCTTTTGGAAAGAATCTGTAGACAAAGCTACCATATAAATACATTTTTCTGAGCACCAGACACATCCCTTGTGTGGATTTGTCATTCACCCTTGTCTTCCCTGCTGGACAGTGGGGACTGGAGTGTGAGTGAAAGACTCGGCTGGTCCAATTCTCCTCAAGGCTGGCTCTAAAGGAAAAGCATAAGCAATGGTCCCATAAACAATGCCTGGAGGACCACTTGGTCAGAGATGGGGAGTCCGAATTCCTGGGTTGGCTCCCAGCTATCAGCTTGTCCCTTCAAATGCTTTGCCAGTCTCCCCAAGCAAACACTGCTCCAGTCCATACAGGAATGAGAACTGCGTTCAGGTCTGAGTGGGATGCAATCTGACACAAGGAGGGTGGATTTGTTAACACCCCTCCTCCCCAAGATTCAGGATGCTTGGAGACCAGTAGGTAGCACCACTGATTGGCATGAAGGCTCCAACGCTACATCCAGCAGGCCGGAGAACTGGGAGTACCAGTGGTGCTACCCTGGTCAAACCACTTGCTTGAATTCACTTCCCCAAAAGGCAGATCCACCGTGAGCCATTCACTTCCCAGAAGAGGTAGAGAAGTAGGTGGCCCCCCATTGTAACCACCCTAGTGTCTTACCACTGCACGCAGGGACCAGGCATGGGGGCCAGTTTTTTTTCTAAATTTGGGTGCTTACGTTAGGTTGCCCAAAGGCCAACTTGAACAGCTGTGCCCCCAACCCGGCCGTGTAACGTAGACACTCAAGACCGAAGATCAGGTTTCACATTGTTATTCCAGGGGTGGGTGGAGCTGGAAGGAATCTTGCAGGGTTAGAAGGAAACCATTCCCTTTGAAGGGGAGCATCCCAAGCCTGCCAGACCCTTCCCTACACAGAAGTCTCAGAGATATGACCCAAGCATTCCTGTTTGTGAAGAAGACTGGAGTGGGAAGATCCCTCAGCAAGTTGCATCCTGACTCCATAAAACCAGAGAAGGTACAAGCAAAGTGAAAGGAGGGAAAGAAAAACCTCTTCAAGTAGAAGAACATGGCAGAGGCCAACCAGAGAGCAGGTACCCCTAGAATTCAAGCATCTTCAGAACAGGGCCAGCAAAGACCCCTTCAAATTTTCACTGGCCTGAGCAATTCTAAGAAGGATGACAGACAAATCCATGGTGAGGCTTGTAGGTCCCTCAGTGCTCTATAAAAGCCAGCAGGATTCTGGGAAGCTCCAAATACTTACCACCCTGTTTCTGGGGGAAAAAAGGAATAGAAATCTTTAGATTTACATCATCCAAAAAAGTTACAAAACCTATATATCTATCTATCTATCTCGTATTATATACACACAAACCGCAATACAGCACACATGCTAAAAAGAGTCTTCTCTACAAGTTGCAAATATTGCACTGTCGGTGGTTAAACATTGATCTTCATCCAGGGAATGAAGTTGAGAGCATTGCTTGAGCCTCTTGCCCAGTGTTGGTTCTTCTTGCTTTTTTAAATCTTTTGTGAAGAGAACTGAGGTACTGTTCAGTGCACAAGTGTGATCTAACCAGCCACCCATCACAAAGTCACCTCCAGACCAGTAGCAGCCTCCACACGCAACAGGGTCCAGTGGCTAACAAGCGGTGCATTTAGAGAGCCTCTCTCCCCTTATTAGTGGCATTTGCAGTTCAGCATCTACAGCTGATTGTCCCAGGCCTACAGAAGATGTTTCCTCCAGCGTGAGCCACAACGGACCCACGTCCTCTCCTCTCAGCCCTTGTTGGAAAGAAACTACCGAATTAGTGTCCCAAGACAGTGACCATCCCTTTTTTGGTCAGGAGGTGTCAACGGCGTGGAAGGTCCAAACCATTTATAACCATCATCTGTTGTAGTTTGATGGAAAGGGACCCTGGAGGACCGATGGAAGAAAGTTGTGAGGATGGATGGTACACCGGCTTTAATGACCCAACGTTATGAATAATAAAAGCAAAGTACATCTTCACTGAATGGGATGGGGACTAGCAACCCAGGGCACATGGCTTTCAACCTGTCAAGAACTGCACTCAAATCCTAACGTTCCTTGACCATCTCTTTGATTTTCACACCATCCGCCCTGCCTCCCTCCCACAGATCTTCACCAGGGACCTGCGACTTCTAGGAGAAATCCCTGGACATGAGGGAGCAGTCTGTGTCCACACTGTGGCATTACTAACACGGTGTAACATACCTAGAGTATATGGAGACAGGGGAGAGATCCATTTCCTAGAGCCAGGGAATGGGTTCGGGGGCTGAGGGGAAAGGACAGAGGCTGCTCTTCAACTCACCTCACTACAACCCCTCCTGACTCTAGGACTGTGAAGTTTCACGTGGTTCTGAAGCCATGAGGTTTGGATCCAGACCCAAACCTCTCCTCCCCCATCTCTGGGGAGTTCAGATCCAGCCGTTTACGGAGAACAGGGGCCCCAGTTGTGAAGCTCAGCCCAAGATTCCAACATCTCCAGATGTTCGAGCAGGGTTGGAGTCAGGTGTGGAATTTCCTATGGCTTCAAGCTAGTCACGGCCCTTCCTCTGTGAACCAAAGCCTGGCCCAGCCCGGAGGGCTGTGCCTGCAATAGCGATGGGCAGTCACTGGCGCCAGGGGTAGGGAGAGCTGAATGGCACCAGGGCACTTGTCACTGTGAGCATCAACATAATGCAGAAAGGCTGTGGGTTCCATAGCTCTCCGCCCAGACGCATCTGGAGCATGGCTGGAGTAAAGCCCTGCCAGTCTCTTCCATCCCTGGCTTACCTGACAGAAGGGGAGTTTTTAAATCGGAGAGAAAATGTGGGGAACAACACAGCAGCTCCCTCCTCCTTCCAGCTAAGTGACAGTAACTGTGTCCTACAAGGACCGATCCATCACCCCCTTCTTCGGGGGCCATTCACTCCCAGACGCTCTGGTGACGGGCTCATGCCCTGCATCGTAAACACGGAATGTTCCATTTCACAGGGACTGCTGGGCTCCCTGCAGCTGTAAGCTATGTCTGAATGGGGAGATGTCCAGGGCACAAATGTGCAATAGCCTCAGACAGCTGCTTCTAGCCTAACCCAACCCCCCACTCCCCTGTTCCTCCCTGGATCAACAAGGCCTTGGTCATACATGAACCCTTAGGACAACCCTTAGATCAGAACCTGAGTCCTTCAGAGAAGGTGCCAGCATTTCAAATCTCACCATGACCAGGGATGGAAAGTCTGTAGGACTGGACCACCCCCCAACCCACCCAGTTGGTTAAAAGCAGCGAAGTGTTGGCCGTTGGCTGCAAAAACAAGCCTCCTTCTGGGCAAATTCCTATTTACTGTGTGCCACTTCAGTATCAAAAACAGACAGTGTGTCGGAGGGACAGATGGGCCTTCCTGGAGGGGCGGTATTTGCAGATGGGATCAATATTGGGTCCAGACTTTGAAGGAGACAAAATCCCAGTATTGCTTCATGTCTGCTGCTGGAGCTCTCTCACTTCTGTCATGATCCCTCTCGCATTCACCTCCACCGGCTTGGACCGAGCCCTTCGAAGCTTCGGAAGAGCTCTGCTTTGGCTCCGGGAGCCCTTATGGAGATGCCATGCTTCGAGGGCTGCTCTGTTGGGGAAGGGGCAGTGCGTGCTGCCTTACTAAGAGCCGTGCTCCTTGCGAGAGGGAAACCCTCACACCTCTTGCACCGGCGCTGACTGCAGGGCAGCCTGACCCTCTCCCGGTGGGGTGAGAAGAATTCTCTTTCCCCCTACAAGCAGGGGTATCTGGCGTGCAGCCAGAGGCAGCCAGGAAGGACTTCCTCTACGGCCCCGGAGCTGCAGGACGAAGGCAAAGCTAACCAACGGCAGGGTTTTATTGCTGGTGAAGTCATCCCATGAGCCATGCCGGCTTGTGCTCCATGGAAGAGACGAGTCTTGCGAGACAATAAGATTGCGCACATTTATTTTTGTTTTCTTTAAAAAAAACGTATAAATCGATAGGAAAGTTAGGAGGCTCCACAGGAAAACGATTGGGGCCCTGGGAGGCGCTGAATTTGGGTGCCTCTGGTGGAAGAGGCAGACAAACCATATTTGGAAGAATCCCAATGAAAGCGGAACACCCTTCTTTGCCAGCAGGGGGTTTATACACATCTAGGATTTGGGGCTGGTTCAAGACAGTCAGTAGGTATCTTTCTGGGCCCCTGGTATTTGTTGCCCGCCAAAATTCAACATCTGGGAGGAAAACAGAGCAGGCTCTTGCCAGTCTCATCGCATTAAAGCTTTTCTGCAGCAGACCGGCCTCATGCTGAAAGCAGTTCTTGGTTTTGGTACAAGTTCTCTACGTAGTGCAACAAGGTCTGGTTAAGGCCACCCAAGAAGGACTGAGAATGCAGCGACAGTTGTTGTCTCACATCTATTGCAACGTTTCCCTGCTGGGCGGCAAGGGGCACCGGCTATGGACTTCCCGTCCTCTCCGTCCAGCAAGAAAGTCACAATGAATAATACAAAAACATTTTCCACTTCAAGCTCTGCAGGAAACGGGATGTGCTGGGGCAGAGACCAGATTGTCCCACGTGCATCCTGGCTCGGCAAACCAGAGTCACCGGTGCAGGCCCCTGGCTCAGAAAGGGATCCTGAGCTCTGCACACTCTGAGAGTGAGTGGTCAAGAGACCCAATGCTCCCGCAGTTCACAGCCATCGCCATGCTCCCAGGGGAAGTGCAGACACATCTGAGTGGTGTGGCTGGACCGGCCCCCTCAGCCACCCCTCAGAGACCTCCTGCTGCAGGACATCTCTGCCCAGTAATGCTCTGGGGACAGGTCATCTCACACCAAGCCTGTCACTTGGACTCGGGCGGGTTGTACTCGGTCTCTCCGGAGGAGACCTGGGAGATCCGGCGCGTGGAACGCCACAGCAGTCTGTGAAACTGCCCCGTCCGCACCTGGGGAGAGAGCAGAATGAAGGGGCAGGGCTGAGGAGTGGCGTGGGGGTGCTTTGTGGAAAAGGATGGGGTGGCTTGGCGGAAGCAAGGCTGCAGTCTGTCTTGGCTACATTACAGACCCTGCTTCTGTAAAGGGAGCCACCCCGCATTACAGAGCCCCGCCCTCCAGGCCAGGGTCTCATCACACAGCTGGGCTGGGCAGCCGCCTGGCCCCCCGAGACACCCGGCCCCTCTAGGGTTGGAGCCCGCCCTCCAGCAGGGACGAGCTGTCTCACCGAAGAGGGCGGGGTGCAGCGGAGAGAACCTTTGTCCTAAGGGTTCATGCTAAGTCTCGACTGATCCCAGCCATTTCACGCTCCGGAGAGGGGCCGGATTTCGAGTGTTCTGCTGTGGGAAATCCAGCCCTGCCGTCACACTGCCCATGAGGAGTCAATCCCCCAGTCTGCAGACAGTGGCTCTGATTTCATTTCTGTCTATGGGCCCATCCAGGCTCCTACCTAGGCTGGCCAGGAGAGCAGCTCCTTCCCAGTCTCACCCTCCTGCCAGCCAGGTGCATCCCCTCCAATCATGCAACTAGTTCACTGGTGCTTCCAGCTGATACTGCACCTGCCCCTGCCCACCCCCACCGAGCCCCGAGGAGGGGACGGTCTCCATTTACCTCCGAGGGCTGGCCCGCTCCCACCACAATCAGCTTCCCATCCTCCAGCCCCACCAGGATGTGGCTCTTCTCCTTGGTCACGGACACGCTGTGAACCGGGACCTTCATAGGCATTGGCAACACCGCTGCTTGGAGGCTGCAATGGTAAAGAGGGGGGCATTTAAACAGTGTGGGGAGCTGCTGGGGACTCAGCAAGGACTGTGGAAAGGGGCAGATGGGCAGGATGCCCTGCCAGAGACCCCCCAAACCCACCCCCCTCTCCAGGATCTTTAAATCGGGGGTCTCTCAAAGCATCCTGCTCACTCAGCAAACCGGCTCCTGGCTGCGCTCAGAGCCAGATTGGGGGATTTTACTGCATTTCACGCCTGTTCACCCTGCCAAGCCGACGCAGCTGCGGGACAGGGAGCTGGGTCCCATTCTGGCTCCTACATCAGTCAAATAGTTGGCCAAGTCCCAGTTGCAGGGAAAAATGCCACACTGGGGCAACTGCCTTGTGCGGGCATCTGAGGGCAGCGTTTTATTCCACAGACCCTTTGGGACGGAGGAGACATGAGAAAAGAAGAAAGCCAAGCTTGACTCTCAGATCCCAGGCTGGCGGGGAGGAAAACCAAACCATTTCACTTTGCAAGCAGAGTCAATCGGATCTGGAATTCCTGCCATGCAGCATCCCACAAGGCCAGCAGGGCAGACCCAGACCCAGGGAGAACCACATTTTCAGGGGTTGATAAATCCAGGGTTGAGCGCCGTCCATCGTGTCCCCAGCAGCGCCAGCCCCACGCAGACAGTTACAATGGGTGATTCTCTTTCACCCACAAGAGCCAGCAAGACCAGATCCAGCTGGACAGGGCCACGGGCAGGTTTGCCCCAACCTGTGAACGTCAGCGTCCTAATCCCTGTAAGGAGCCCACAGATACTAACGGACACCTCATCAGTACAGATTCTATGGGCCTGGGAAACCAGCAGAGGGATTTCAATTTAATCCCAAAAGAATAATTTCCACTCCCATTCGTGGACTTTATGGCCAGAAGGGACCATTGTGATCATCTAGTTTGACCTCCTGCAGGGGACAGGCCAGAGAACGCGTTCACCTCACCCCCAGATGGGACACGAACCCTCAACCCCCAGTTTGGGAGGCCAGCGCCTTACCCATTAGTACATTTCACCTCCAGGCTACTGTGCGCAAGGTACCAGCCACATCCTAACCTCACCCCAAATAAAAACGGGAAGTTAACGGCTGCACGAGTATCTCTCGCCTGCATCGGGAGCTCCTCCAGAAGATGGTAGGCTACCCTGGGGTGAAGAGAGGCGCATATGCAAGACCCACAAGCTATGCTGTCGACCCACTCGCTGGGTGGTTTTTCGGATACAGCAACTGAGGAAGGGCGTTCACCATAAGTGGAGGATCACGGCTGTGACACACTCGGGATCCTCGTCCCCTGCACGGGAGTGATACACGGCTCTGGTGGTGGGCCCAGGAAACTGATGAGGGAACATTTACCTCTGAAGATCCAAGATCTGGAGAGAACACTGCATGGTCCCCAGCACCACAAACTCCTCGGTGACACACATGGCAGTGACCTGCTCCTCCAGCGGGGCGGAGGAGAGATGCTTGCCGTTGACGGAATAAAGGTGCAGGGCAAATTTATCCTTCAACAAGAGAAAGGAGAAGGGCGTTGGGGGAGCAACCGACAATGGGGTGAAAGCTTTCCAAGCATGCCTCTACTCTAGGACGCGACTAGGTGAATGGCCTTGGCACCACCTCTCCGGGACTCCCCGTTCAAATGGGCCTGGTTCTTACCTTCTTGGGCATCACCAGCCATTAAGGTTCTGCAGGCCGAGCTATACCATCAGCAACGCCTCCCCACTGCCTGCAACAGGTGCGACTGGAACTTACTACCCAATTCTGCTGGTGATGCGCACGAAGGAGTAAGAACCAGCTTCCTCCCTCTTAGCAGTGCTGGCTCTGCAGGGTTGGAAGAGCGAAAATCTCCCCGGAGCCTGCAGTAAAACAGGCCTCTGGATCCATGCCAGGAGCAGATCAATGGGAGGTGGGGATGCCATTTTTAAGAGTAGAGCAGCGCTTTACTATAGCAGCCAAATACCTAATGTGACCAGGAGGACAGAAAAGCAACAGGTCTCACTGCAGTAGGAGAGCTATGCAATGCACTGAGATACGATGGGAACCAGCACTTTGGATCGACAGATGGAGCCTCAGAGAGAGAGAAACCTTTGAGCACTCTTCCCTGCAATCACATGGAATGACCTCGTTCGACGAA
The DNA here is from genome assembly GCF_965140295.1 of Lepidochelys olivacea. NCBI lineage: Eukaryota > Metazoa > Chordata > Testudines > Cheloniidae > Lepidochelys > Lepidochelys olivacea. Next base: position 266,232,010 of record NC_140412.1, on the reverse strand, counting down.
GCCATTGAAACCAGAGCAGCGGCTGTGCTCGGGCTAACCGTCTGCAAGAAACCTCCATGCTACACAAGACCCTTCACTCTCATTTTCCCTGTTGGAGACTGCAAAATTTTCCATATCTCTAGACACAGTTACAGCCACACACACGCATCGTGGGACCCTCCCAGCATAGGTGTGAAACCAGGAGAAACTCACCAGTTTGGACTGAGTTTCCCTGTGTGCTCTCAAGCTAAGTCTGCGCTGCAGTTAAAACCCTGCGGCTGGCCCAAGCCGGCTCAGAGGGCCTGTGCTAAGGGGCTGCTTAATGGGAGTGTAGACGTTTGGGTTTGGGCTGGAGCCCAGGCTCTAGGATCCTGTGAGGCAGGAGGGTCCCTGAATGTCTACACCACAATTGACGGGCCACAGGTGACTAACTGCAGTGTAGACGTACCCAGAGAGGCTCCTTGAGGTATAGCAAGTAGTACTCCTGGGGGAATTTTGCACCACTGTGTGTGCACATAATTAATGTGCTGCGAATAACGTCATCCCCCGCCCCCCCCAGCAGAAAATAACTTCTACCGAAAAATTTCTGCAGTTCTGCCTTTTGCCCACCTGGGGCCGCTGTGGTGCTAGAACAGAGTACTCCCTCCTGGGTGGGACCAGTCCCAGCTGCCAATAGGGAAGGGAAGAGGTTGCCTGCTTGACAGCACCCTGCTGGTGTGGCCAGGTCAGGAGACAAGGAATATGGGGGGACAGACAGCATGGGGCTGGGAGGTGACAGACTGGGGCAGGGGCTGAATGGGAGTGGAGGCACTGGGCCACATGGAGCCGTGGGGAGGGGGCATGGGAACACATGGGGGGAAAGGAGTGGCTGAGGGGCTGCAGGGACACATGGGGACCAGGGGGGAGGGGGAACAGGGACACATGGGGACCGGGGGGGGGGGAAGGTGTCTGAGTGGGGGTGGAGGGATATATGGAAGGGGGGACAAGGGCAGATGTGCCTGACTGAATGGGAGAGGCCAGGGGTCAGCCAGGGTCTGCATGGGGGAGGCTCCCTAACAATCCCTTGCTGCCCCTCACCCACACCCAACAACCCTCCAGGTTCACTCCCAGGCTCCTTCCCTCTCCCTCAGCTCCTCTGTTACCTCTGACACCCCCAAGCCTTTGCATTGCTTCGGGGGGGGGGGAGGCAGGAAATACAATTCTATATTGTAGTTTGAATGAATTATTACTCAGAGTTCTGTATTAATATGCCTAGTAAGGAATCTATTTGTCAAAAAACATTTCCTGAATCTTTTTCATTGTCTGTATTGTTATAGACATACTTGATAGGTATTTTGAAATAAATTACCAAAATAATTGAAACTGGTGTGATTATAATGTGTTATTTTGATAAATAAAATATGCAGAATTCTAAAATATGGTGTGCAGAATTTATAATTTTTTGGTGCAGAATTCCCCCAGGAGTAAAGTGGGAAAGCTGTGTGTGGGGTGGGGTGGGAAGGGAACAGCGCCTCCTGCTGGGTGATGGATGGGTTGGTCCTAGACAGGAATAAGTCCTCAGCTATGTTTATTTGGGATTGGAATCTGGCTGCTGCTGATCTGCTCTGAGGCATGGTGCCATCACCACAGCAGGATGGAGTTACTGCCCCTTCCCTGCGGGGTTTCAGACCGTGTCTGAGATGCCCGTCCTTGCCCACAGCGTCCCACAGGGAAAGGCCATGCCTGCCCCTGCATTGCTGCTGGGCCCACAGGTCCTGGCCCACTCACCTTCAGGGAGGATCTCCCCCCAACGGTGGTCTGGACGATGATCTGGCCCTCCAGGCCCACGGCGAGGTTCGAGACAGTGGCGGGCAGCGAGCTCTCACAGGGGGGCTTGATGGACTTCATGAACTGGCCCCGGCGGATGGTGTGGACGATGATGGTGCCGTCCTGCCACAACGACAAGGCCTTTTGGCTGTCACCAGGGCAACTGGGTGCTTTGCTCCCGTTTACTGTCAATGGGCCCACAGTGTCTAATTCCCATAGCCCTTTGAAAACCCAGCCTTAATCTCCACCTGCCCTGAGCCTTCCATGAGGACGCCCCAAAGCTAGATGGGTGACACAGATGAGCCATTGCCCTTCCAGCTGGCTAAAGTCTCCATGTCATCTTTAACGGGCAGGTTTCCTCCTGTTGGCGAATGCTCTCTCTCCGACCCTCCGACGAAGAGGGGTCTTGAGAATGGGGCAGCAAGCCAAACAGCCTGGACTGCCCAAAGCTGGACTGCCAGGTGTGGCGAGCCCCAGGACAATGGAGGGGTGGAGCTGGCATGACAGACAGGAAACCATTTCAAGCCCAAGGGTGCAGCTACACCCCCAGCACCCTTAGCTCCAGCACCTATGGCTCCCTCTCCCCGGGAAGAGAAGTTAAAATGGCTAAGTGAAAATATGCCAATTGAGAGATTTTTGCCTAGATGGATAAAACCTTTTTCCTCCCTCTTGACTTAGCTACAAACAACTCCAAAGCCAAGGTGACACCTAATTTCCTACGCAGAACGATACGCTCATTGTGCAATAGGCCACGAGGTAGGTGGGGAAGCTGGGAGTTAACCAAATGAGAAATAATTTGCTGTGTGAGACTGATGGTCAAATAGGGCAAACTGCCTGTTACCCCAAGAAATCAAAGCCACGTTTGCACCCCAAGTTACAAACTACCCATTTGTTTGCCCTGTAAATCAAACACACTGTGGATAATCTGTTTTTGCCCCAGCAATGAGTCTTTCACTCCAAATTAGAGGCTGCACATTTGCTTGTCTTGTGAGTGAGATCTACAGTAGAATCTCAGCGTTCCGAACTGACCAATCAACCACACTCCGCATTTGGAACCGGAAGTACACAATCCGGCAGCCGCAGAGATGGGGGGGGAAAAAGGCAACAGAGTACCATGTTAAACATAAACGACTAAACAAATAAAGGGAAAGCAGCATTTTTCTTCTGCATAGTCAAGTTTCAAAGCTGTATTAAGTCAACGTTCAGCTGTAAACTTTTGAAAGAACCGTAATGTTTCGTTCAGAGTTATGAACATTTCAGAGTTACGGACAACCTCCATTCCCGAGGTGTTCGGAACTCTGAGGTTCTGCTGTACGTCTCCCTGTGTGTGAACAGTGGCTCTTGTTCCATCGCAAACCCTAAACAACATGAAATGCTTATGTACAATCAAAGACCCTATAAAGTATGTCCATTGAATCTGGAAGATTTTTTGGTGTTCACCGTAAATAATTGTGACACTAGAAAGAGAGAGACCAGGTGGGTGAAAGGATATCTTTTATTGAATCATAGAATATCAGGGCTGGAAGGGACCTCAGGAGGTCATCTAGTCCAATCCCCTGCTCAAAGCAGGACCAATCCCCAACTAAAGTATCCTAGCCAGGGCTTTGTCAAGCCTGACCTTAAACACTTCTAACATCACCTCCCTAAATAACCCAGTGCTTCACCACCTTCCTAGTGAAAAAGTTTTTCCTAATATCCAACCTAAAACCTCCCCCACTGCAACTTGAGACCATTACTCCTTGTTCTGTCATCTGCTACCACTGAGAACCATTGGACCAACTTCTATTGGTGGGAGACACAAGGTCTGTGTAGCTTGAAAGCTTGTCCCACTCACCAACAGAAGTTGGTTCAATAAAAGCTATTCCCTCCCCCACCTTCTCTCTCTAAAATCCTGGGACCCATATGGGTACCACAACCCTGCAGCTTAGAAATAACAGGAATTGTCTGGCACCAAAAGAAGGAATGTTGAAAGATATAAACACAGGAATAAGTTTGGATTATCCACAGAAACTGCTTAAAAAGGGAGAAATTCCAGGTAATAACGTGGGCTAATACTGAGATGCGATCCTGGAAACAAATCAAACAAAAAAAGCCTTCAGATAGGGAAAGGACTGAAGAAATGTGTTATACGCCAGCACCATCTACTGGGTACCGATGGAAGCATAAGAGAAACAGAGCTGAAAGCTGCGCTCAGCTGTCTGTTAGAAATCAGAGGAGCCCCGAAATCAGAGTCTATAAAGCTGAAGTCACCACGTGGGACCCCCAGAGTTGATGGAACCCACGAGGAAGCTTCTGAATCCCCAGTGCAACGGATGCCAGGACCGGCTGTGGGCAGTCTCCATATTCCAGGGTTAAGAGGATAAGAATTGGGGAGATTTCATTTCACAGACTGGATTGCCCCTTCTGCTCTTTAAAATAAGTAACAAAGTGCCCATTCTCTAGGGAGACCTCCTGTAACCACAGGTTAGAGTTGAACTCATGCTAGACGAATGCTCTCCTTCGTAATGCAAGCAAACTGGCCCAAGAGAGATTTGAACGGAAACTTAAAGCAATTGCTTTTGATATTTTAAACTTGTCCCTTTTGCAACCAATTCATTCAAACAGCAGGGACTCAAAACTGCCTTACAGACAAATGCATCCAGCCTCCTTGGAGAAACGCTGGAAGGGTGATGATACGTGTTCGGTACTAAGAAATGATGCTCATAAGTAAATGTTATTAAAAAATCTTGGTGGTTTGCATTGTTCCTTGGTGTAACGGCTGAGCTCAACCCTAGTCTTTGACAACTGCTGGCAAGACTGTGCTGTACGAAGAGCATAGGGTGCACCTACAGGAGCGGTGAACTGCTGTGTACGTTAATCTGGTTCTGAATCAATTGGTTGGTTATTGGTAACCAAAGTGCCCTGACTTGAGAAATACGGTTCAAGTTAAGAGCTGATCTGAAAAGAGCCCAGCGTTAAATTAGGAAGGGAACACTCGCTGGACTCAATGCAAAGGGGGTATCTGATACTGGCTACAGCACTTAACCAACTGGCAATTCTAGTTGGTTGGAGTTCAGCTTTAAAATCTAACTGGCACCTCAGCAAACTCCTAACATTGACGCCTTCCGCCCGCCCTGCACCCGCGCCGTGACACATCCTCACCTTCGACCCCGACACGGCCATGTCCAACTCGGTGCTGATGGCGACGCAGGTCACCTCGGCGTCATGACCGTACAGGACTTGGACAGGTTTGGGAGCCAGGCCACTGGAAAACCCACCCTGGAGAGAGAAACCAGGGTATGTGGGCCAGATCCTGAGCCAGTCTAGGCCCCACAGCCCCTCCGGCTTCAGTGGAGCTGTCGCTGCTTAGAGCGGCAGAGGATCTGGCCTGGAAAGGCCCAGAGGAAACCGAGCCGAGAGGACAGAGCGCCAGCCAGAAGCTGGGGACGGGAAGCGTTTGGAACCACTGTGCAAAGCCACCGATGCTGCTTGCAGAGCCCCAACGGCTGAGCGAGGCTGGAGGAATAACCACAGCCACGCTCGTCAGGCTGGCTTCGGAGAAGCACCAGCCACGTGGGTCGACGCATTAGAGGAGCGGAGCTCAGAGCCTTTCCAGCAGGGCAGGCTGAACCGAGTAAGTTCTTGTCCTCATCTCCCGAAGGCAACCGGCCCCAGCACACAACTTCCACGGAAGCTAGTATGATGGAGCAATCTCTGCTCAGGACAGGGCTGGACCAGGAGTGTGGGGAACTGGCATTGGGTAGAGCTGGGTGTGGGGAGCCAAAGGCTGGTGCTGCGAGTCAGGAGTGAGGGGCACCGGCAGGGCTGGGTGGGGAGGCCCAGGGTTGGCATGGCAGAAGGTACTGGACTCAGGCTTGGCATGGCAGGGGGTGCTGTGGGCCAGGAGTGAGGGGCACCGGCAGGGCTGGGTGGGGAGGCCCAGGGTTGGCATGGCAGAAGGTACTGGACTCAGGCTTGGCATGGCAGGGGGTGCTGCGAGTCAGGAGCGAGGGGCACCGGCAGGGCTGGGTGGGGAGGCCCAGGGTTGGCATGGCAGAAGGTACTGGACTCAGGCTTGGCATGGCAGGGGGTGCTGTGGGCCAGGAGCGAGGGGCACCGGCAGGGCTGGGTGGGGAGGCCCAGGGTTGGCATGGCAGAAGGTACTGGACTCAGGCTTGGCATGGCAGGGGGTGCTGTGGGCCAGGAGCGAGGGGCACCGGCAGGGCTGGGTGGGGAGGCCCAGGGTTGGCATGGCAGAAGGTACTGGACTCAGGCTTGGCATGGCAGGGGGTGCTGCGAGTCAGGAGTGAGGGGCACCGGAAGGGCTGGGTGGGGAGGCCCAGGGTTGGCATGGCAGAAGGTACTGGACTCAGGCTTGGCATGGCAGGGGGTGCTGCGAGTCAGGAGTGAGGGGCACCGGCAGGGCTGGGTGGGGAGGCCCAGGGTTGGCATGGCAGAAGGTACTGGACTCAGGCTTGGCATGGCAGGGGGTGCTGTGGGCCAGGAGCGAGGGGCACCGGCAGGGCTGGGTGGGGAGGCCCAGGGTTGGCATGGCAGAAGGTACTGGACTCAGGCTTGGCATGGCAGGGGGTGCTGTGGGCCAGGAGCGAGGGGCACCGGCAGGGCTGGGTGGGGAGGCCCAGGGTTGGCATGGCAGAAGGTACTGGACTCAGGCTTGGCATGGCAGGGGGTGCTGTGGGCCAGGAGCGAGGGGCACCGGCAGGGCTGGGTGGGGAGGCCCAGGGTTGGCATGGCAGAAGGTACTGGACTCAGGCTTGGCATGGCAGGGGGTGCTGTGGGCCAGGAGTGAGGGGCACCGGCAGGGCTGGGTGGGGAGGCCCAGGGTTGGCATGGCAGAAGGTACTGGACTCAGGCTTGGCATGGCAGGGGGTGCTGTGGGCCAGGAGTGAGGGGCACCGGCAGGGCTGGGTGGGGAGGCCCAGGGTTGGCATGGCAGAAGGTACTGGACTCAGGCTTGGCATGGCAGGGGGTGCTGTGGGCCAGGAGCGAGGGGCACCGGCAGGGCTGGGTGGGGAGGCCCAGGGTTGGCATGGCAGAAGGTACTGGACTCAGGCTTGGCATGGCAGGGGGTGCTGTGGGCCAGGAGCGAGGGGCACCGGCAGGGCTGGGTGGGGAGGCCCAGGGTTGGCATGGCAGAAGGTACTGGACTCAGGCTTGGCATGGCAGGGGGTGCTGCGAGTGAGGAGCGAGGGGCACCGGCAGGGCTGGGTGGGGAGGCCCAGGGTTGGCATGGCAGAAGGTACTGGACTCAGGCTTGGCATGGCAGGGGGTGCTGTGGGCCAGGAGTGAGGGGCACCGGCAGGGCTGGGTGGGGAGACCCAGGGTTGGCATGGCAGAAGGTACTGGACTCAGGCTTGGCATGGCAGGGGGTGCTGTGGGCCAGGAGCGAGGGGCACCGGCAGGGCTGGGTGGGGAGGCCCAGGGTTGGCATGGCAGAAGGTACTGGACTCAGGCTTGGCATGGCAGGGGGTGCTGCGAGTGAGGAGCGAGGGGCACCGGCAGGGCTGGGTGGGGAGGCCCAGGGTTGGCATGGCAGAAGGTACTGGACTCAGGCTTGGCATGGCAGGGGGTGCTGTGGGCCAGGAGGGAGGGGCACCGGCAGGGCTGGGTGGGGAGGCCCAGGGTTGGCATGGCAGAAGGTACTGGACTCAGGCTTGGCATGGCAGGGGGTGCTGCGAGTGAGGAGCGAGGGGCACCGGCAGGGCTGGGTGGGGAGGCCCAGGGTTGGCATGGCAGAAGGTACTGGACTCAGGCTTGGCATGGCAGGGGGTGCTGTGGGCCAGGAGGGAGGGGCACCGGCAGGGCTGGGTGGGGAGGCCCAGGGTTGGCATGGCAGAAGGTACTGGACTCAGGCTTGGCATGGCAGGGGGTGCTGCGAGTGAGGAGCGAGGGGCACCGGCAGGGCTGGGTGGGGAGGCCCAGGGTTGGCATGGCAGAAGGTACTGGACTCAGGCTTGGCATGGCAGGGGGTGCTGTGGGCCAGGAGCGAGGGGCACCGGCAGGGCTGGGTGGGGAGGCCCAGGGTTGGCATGGCAGAAGGTACTGGACTCAGGCTTGGCATGGCAGGGGGTGCTGTGGGCCAGGAGCGAGGGGCACCGGCAGGGCTGGGTGGGGAGGCCCAGGGTTGGCATGGCAGAAGGTACTGGACTCAGGCTTGGCATGGCAGGGGGTGCTGTGGGCCAGGAGCGAGGGGCACCGGCAGGGCTGGGTGGGGAGGCCCAGGGTTGGCATGGCAGAAGGTACTGGACTCAGGCTTGGCATGACAGGGGGTGCTGTGGGCCAGGAGCGAGGGGCACCGGCAGGGCTGGGTGGGGAGGCCCAGGGTTGGCATGGCAGAAGGTACTGGACTCAGGCTTGGCATGGCAGGGGGTGCTGTGGGCCAGGAGCGAGGGGCACCGGCAGAGCTGGGTGGGGAGGCCCAGGGTTGGCATGGCAGAAGGTACTGGACTCAGGCTTGGCATGGCAGGGGGTGCTGCGAGTGAGGAGCGAGGGGCACCGGCAGGGCTGGGTGGGGAGGCCCAGGGTTGGCATGGCAGAAGGTACTGGACTCAGGCTTGGCATGGCAGGGGGTGCTGTGGGCCAGGAGCGAGGGGCACCGGCAGGGCTGGGTGGGGAGGCCCAGGGTTGGCATGGCAGAAGGTACTGGACTCAGGCTTGGCATGGCAGGGGGTGCTGTGGGCCAGGAGTGAGGGGCACCGGCAGGGCTGGGTGGGGAGGCCCAGGGTTGGCATGGCAGAAGGTACTGGACTCAGGCTTGGCATGGCAGGGGGTGCTGCGAGTCAGGAGCGAGGGGCACCGGCAGGGCTGGGTGGGGAGGCCCAGGGTTGGCATGGCAGAAGGTACTGGACTCAGGCTTGGCATGGCAGGGGGTGCTGCGAGTCAGGAGCGAGGGGCACCGGCAGGGCTGGGTGGGGAGGCCCAGGGTTGGCATGGCAGAAGGTACTGGACTCAGGCTTGGCATGGCAGGGGGTGCTGCGAGTCAGGAGCGAGGGGCACCGGCAGGGCTGGGTGGGGAGGCCCAGGGTTGGCATGGCAGAAGGTACTGGACTCAGGCTTGGCATGGCAGGGGGTGCTGCGAGTCAGGAGTGAGGGGCACCGGCAGGGCTGGGTGGGGAGGCCCAGGGTTGGCATGGCAGAAGGTACTGGACTCAGGCTTGGCATGGCAGGGGGTGCTGTGGGCCAGGAGCGAGGGGCACCGGCAGGGCTGGGTGGGGAGGCCCAGGGTTGGCATGGCAGAAGGTACTGGACTCAGGCTTGGCATGGCAGGGGGTGCTGCGAGTGAGGAGCGAGGGGCACCGGCAGGGCTGGGTGGGGAGGCCCAGGGTTGGCATGGCAGAAGGTACTGGACTCAGGCTTGGCATGGCAGGGGGTGCTGTGGGCCAGGAGTGAGGGGCACCGGCAGGGCTGGGTGGGGAGGCCCAGGGTTGGCATGGCAGAAGGTACTGGACTCAGGCTTGGCATGGCAGGGGGTGCTGTGGGCCAGGAGTGAGGGGCACCGGCAGGGCTGGGTGGGGAGGCCCAGGGTTGGCATGGCAGAAGGTACTGGACTCAGGCTTGGCATGGCAGGGGGTGCTGCGAGTCAGGAGCGAGGGGCACCGGCAGGGCTGGGTGGGGAGGCCCAGGGTTGGCATGGCAGAAGGTACTGGACTCAGGCTTGGCATGGCAGGGGGTGCTGTGGGCCAGGAGTGAGGGGCACCGGCAGGGCTGGGTGGGGAGGCCCAGGGTTGGCATGGCAGAAGGTACTGGACTCAGGCTTGGCATGGCAGGGGGTGCTGCGAGTCAGGAGCGAGGGGCACCGGCAGGGCTGGGTGGGGAGGCCCAGGGTTGGCATGGCAGAAGGTACTGGACTCAGGCTTGGCATGGCAGGGGGTGCTGTGGGCCAGGAGCGAGGGGCACCGGCAGGGCTGGGTGGGGAGGCCCAGGGTTGGCATGGCAGAAGGTACTGGACTCAGGCTTGGCATGGCAGGGGGTGCTGTGGGCCAGGAGCGAGGGGCACCGGCAGGGCTGGGTGGGGAGGCCCAGGGTTGGCATGGCAGAAGGTACTGGACTCAGGCTTGGCATGGCAGGGGGTGCTGCGAGTCAGGAGTGAGGGGCACCGGAAGGGCTGGGTGGGGAGGCCCAGGGTTGGCATGGCAGAAGGTACTGGACTCAGGCTTGGCATGGCAGGGGGTGCTGCGAGTCAGGAGTGAGGGGCACCGGCAGGGCTGGGTGGGGAGGCCCAGGGTTGGCATGGCAGAAGGTACTGGACTCAGGCTTGGCATGGCAGGGGGTGCTGTGGGCCAGGAGCGAGGGGCACCGGCAGGGCTGGGTGGGGAGGCCCAGGGTTGGCATGGCAGAAGGTACTGGACTCAGGCTTGGCATGGCAGGGGGTGCTGTGGGCCAGGAGCGAGGGGCACCGGCAGGGCTGGGTGGGGAGGCCCAGGGTTGGCATGGCAGAAGGTACTGGACTCAGGCTTGGCATGGCAGGGGGTGCTGTGGGCCAGGAGCGAGGGGCACCGGCAGGGCTGGGTGGGGAGGCCCAGGGTTGGCATGGCAGAAGGTACTGGACTCAGGCTTGGCATGGCAGGGGGTGCTGTGGGCCAGGAGTGAGGGGCACCGGCAGGGCTGGGTGGGGAGGCCCAGGGTTGGCATGGCAGAAGGTACTGGACTCAGGCTTGGCATGGCAGGGGGTGCTGTGGGCCAGGAGTGAGGGGCACCGGCAGGGCTGGGTGGGGAGGCCCAGGGTTGGCATGGCAGAAGGTACTGGACTCAGGCTTGGCATGGCAGGGGGTGCTGTGGGCCAGGAGCGAGGGGCACCGGCAGGGCTGGGTGGGGAGGCCCAGGGTTGGCATGGCAGAAGGTACTGGACTCAGGCTTGGCATGGCAGGGGGTGCTGCGAGTGAGGAGCGAGGGGCACCGGCAGGGCTGGGTGGGGAGGCCCAGGGTTGGCATGGCAGAAGGTACTGGACTCAGGCTTGGCATGGCAGGGGGTGCTGTGGGCCAGGAGTGAGGGGCACCGGCAGGGCTGGGTGGGGAGACCCAGGGTTGGCATGGCAGAAGGTACTGGACTCAGGCTTGGCATGGCAGGGGGTGCTGTGGGCCAGGAGCGAGGGGCACCGGCAGGGCTGGGTGGGGAGGCCCAGGGTTGGCATGGCAGAAGGTACTGGACTCAGGCTTGGCATGGCAGGGGGTGCTGCGAGTGAGGAGCGAGGGGCACCGGCAGGGCTGGGTGGGGAGGCCCAGGGTTGGCATGGCAGAAGGTACTGGACTCAGGCTTGGCATGGCAGGGGGTGCTGTGGGCCAGGAGGGAGGGGCACCGGCAGGGCTGGGTGGGGAGGCCCAGGGTTGGCATGGCAGAAGGTACTGGACTCAGGCTTGGCATGGCAGGGGGTGCTGCGAGTGAGGAGCGAGGGGCACCGGCAGGGCTGGGTGGGGAGGCCCAGGGTTGGCATGGCAGAAGGTACTGGACTCAGGCTTGGCATGGCAGGGGGTGCTGTGGGCCAGGAGGGAGGGGCACCGGCAGGGCTGGGTGGGGAGGCCCAGGGTTGGCATGGCAGAAGGTACTGGACTCAGGCTTGGCATGGCAGGGGGTGCTGCGAGTGAGGAGCGAGGGGCACCGGCAGGGCTGGGTGGGGAGGCCCAGGGTTGGCATGGCAGAAGGTACTGGACTCAGGCTTGGCATGGCAGGGGGTGCTGTGGGCCAGGAGCGAGGGGCACCGGCAGGGCTGGGTGGGGAGGCCCAGGGTTGGCATGGCAGAAGGTACTGGACTCAGGCTTGGCATGGCAGGGGGTGCTGTGGGCCAGGAGCGAGGGGCACCGGCAGGGCTGGGTGGGGAGGCCCAGGGTTGGCATGGCAGAAGGTACTGGACTCAGGCTTGGCATGGCAGGGGGTGCTGTGGGCCAGGAGCGAGGGGCACCGGCAGGGCTGGGTGGGGAGGCCCAGGGTTGGCATGGCAGAAGGTACTGGACTCAGGCTTGGCATGACAGGGGGTGCTGTGGGCCAGGAGCGAGGGGCACCGGCAGGGCTGGGTGGGGAGGCCCAGGGTTGGCATGGCAGAAGGTACTGGACTCAGGCTTGGCATGGCAGGGGGTGCTGTGGGCCAGGAGCGAGGGGCACCGGCAGAGCTGGGTGGGGAGGCCCAGGGTTGGCATGGCAGAAGGTACTGGACTCAGGCTTGGCATGGCAGGGGGTGCTGCGAGTGAGGAGCGAGGGGCACCGGCAGGGCTGGGTGGGGAGGCCCAGGGTTGGCATGGCAGAAGGTACTGGACTCAGGCTTGGCATGGCAGGGGGTGCTGTGGGCCAGGAGCGAGGGGCACCGGCAGGGCTGGGTGGGGAGGCCCAGGGTTGGCATGGCAGAAGGTACTGGACTCAGGCTTGGCATGGCAGGGGGTGCTGTGGGCCAGGAGTGAGGGGCACCGGCAGGGCTGGGTGGGGAGGCCCAGGGTTGGCATGGCAGAAGGTACTGGACTCAGGCTTGGCATGGCAGGGGGTGCTGCGAGTCAGGAGCGAGGGGCACCGGCAGGGCTGGGTGGGGAGGCCCAGGGTTGGCATGGCAGAAGGTACTGGACTCAGGCTTGGCATGGCAGGGGGTGCTGCGAGTCAGGAGCGAGGGGCACCGGCAGGGCTGGGTGGGGAGGCCCAGGGTTGGCATGGCAGAAGGTACTGGACTCAGGCTTGGCATGGCAGGGGGTGCTGCGAGTCAGGAGCGAGGGGCACCGGCAGGGCTGGGTGGGGAGGCCCAGGGTTGGCATGGCAGAAGGTACTGGACTCAGGCTTGGCATGGCAGGGGGTGCTGCGAGTCAGGAGTGAGGGGCACCGGCAGGGCTGGGTGGGGAGGCCCAGGGTTGGCATGGCAGAAGGTACTGGACTCAGGCTTGGCATGGCAGGGGGTGCTGCGAGTCAGGAGTGAGGGGCACCGGCAGGGCTGGGTGGGGAGGCCCAGGGTTGGCATGGCAGAAGGTACTGGACTCAGGCTTGGCATGGCAGGGGGTGCTGCGAGTCAGGAGTGAGGGGCACCGGCAGGGCTGGGTGGGGAGGCCCAGGGTTGGCATGGCAGAAGGTACTGGACTCAGGCTTGGCATGGCAGGGGGTGCTGTGGGCCAGGAGCGAGGGGCACCGGCAGGGCTGGGTGGGGAGGCCCAGGGTTGGCATGGCAGAAGGTACTGGACTCAGGCTTGGCATGGCAGGGGGTGCTGTGGGCCAGGAGCGAGGGGCACCGGCAGGGCTGGGTGGGGAGGCCCAGGGTTGGCATGGCAGAAGGTACTGGACTCAGGCTTGGCATGGCAGGGGGTGCTGTGGGCCAGGAGCGAGGGGCACCGGCAGGGCTGGGTGGGGAGGCCCAGGGTTGGCATGGCAGAAGGTACTGGACTCAGGCTTGGCATGGCAGGGGGTGCTGTGGGCCAGGAGCGAGGGGCACCGGCAGGGCTGGGTGGGGAGGCCCAGGGTTGGCATGGCAGAAGGTACTGGACTCAGGCTTGGCATGGCAGGGGGTGCTGTGGGCCAGGAGCGAGGGGCACCGGCAGGGCTGGGTGGGGAGGCCCAGGGTTGGCATGGCAGAAGGTACTGGACTCAGGCTTGGCATGGCAGGGGGTGCTGTGGGCCAGGAGTGAGGGGCACCGGCAGGGCTGGGTGGGGAGGCCCAGGGTTGGCATGGCAGAAGGTACTGGACTCAGGCTTGGCATGGCAGGGGGTGCTGTGGGCCAGGAGCGAGGGGCACCGGCAGGGCTGGGTGGGGAGGCCCAGGGTTGGCATGGCAGAAGGTACTGGACTCAGGCTTGGCATGGCAGGGGGTGCTGTGGGCCAGGAGCGAGGGGCACCGGCAGGGCTGGGTGGGGAGGCCCAGGGTTGGCATGGCAGAAGGTACTGGACTCAGGCTTGGCATGGCAGGGGGTGCTGTGGGCCAGGAGTGAGGGGCACCGGCAGGGCTGGGTGGGGAGGCCCAGGGTTGGCATGGCAGAAGGTACTGGACTCAGGCTTGGCATGGCAGGGGGTGCTGTGGGCCAGGAGCGAGGGGCACCGGCAGGGCTGGGTGGGGAGGCCCAGGGTTGGCATGGCAGAAGGTACTGGACTCAGGCTTGGCATGGCAGGGGGTGCTGTGGGCCAGGAGCGAGGGGCACCGGCAGGGCTGGGTGGGGAGGCCCAGGGTTGGCATGGCAGAAGGTACTGGACTCAGGCTTGGCATGGCAGGGGGTGCTGCGAGTGAGGAGCGAGGGGCACCGGCAGGGCTGGGTGGGGAGGCCCAGGGTTGGCATGGCAGAAGGTACTGGACTCAGGCTTGGCATGGCAGGGGGTGCTGTGGGCCAGGAGTGAGGGGCACCGGCAGGGCTGGGTGGGGAGGCCCAGGGTTGGCATGGCAGAAGGTACTGGACTCAGGCTTGGCATGGCAGGGGGTGCTGCGAGTCAGGAGCGAGGGGCACCGGCAGGGCTGGGTGGGGAGGCCCAGGGTTGGCATGGCAGAAGGTACTGGACTCAGGCTTGGCATGGCAGGGGGTGCTGCGAGTCAGGAGCGAGGGGCACCGGCAGGGCTGGGTGGGGAGGCCCAGGGTTGGCATGGCAGAAGGTACTGGACTCAGGCTTGGCATGGCAGGGGGTGCTGCGAGTCAGGAGTGAGGGGCACCGGCAGGGCTGGGTGGGGAGGCCCAGGGTTGGCATGGCAGAAGGTACTGGACTCAGGCTTGGCATGGCAGGGGGTGCTGCGAGTCAGGAGCGAGGGGCACCGGCAGGGCTGGGTGGGGAGGCCCAGGGTTGGCATGGCAGAAGGTACTGGACTCAGGCTTGGCATGGCAGGGGGTGCTGCGAGTCAGGAGTGAGGGGCACCGGCAGGGCTGGGTGGGGAGGCCCAGGGTTGGCATGGCAGAAGGTACTGGACTCAGGCTTGGCATGGCAGGGGGTGCTGCGAGTCAGGAGTGAGGGGCACCGGCAGGGCTGGGTGGGGAGGCCCAGGGTTGGCATGGCAGAAGGTACTGGACTCAGGCTTGGCATGGCAGGGGGTGCTGCGAGTCAGGAGTGAGGGGCACCGGCAGGGCTGGGTGGGGAGGCCCAGGGTTGGCATGGCAGAAGGTACTGGACTCAGGCTTGGCATGGCAGGGGGTGCTGCGAGTCAGGAGTGAGGGGCACCGGCAGGGCTGGGTGGGGAGGCCCAGGGTTGGCATGGCAGAAGGTACTGGACTCAGGCTTGGCATGGCAGGGGGTGCTGTGGGCCAGGAGCGAGGGGCACCGGCAGGGCTGGGTGGGGAGGCCCAGGGTTGGCATGGCAGAAGGTACTGGACTCAGGCTTGGCATGGCAGGGGGTGCTGTGGGCCAGGAGCGAGGGGCACCGGCAGGGCTGGGTGGGGAGGCCCAGGGTTGGCATGGCAGAAGGTACTGGACTCAGGCTTGGCATGGCAGGGGGTGCTGTGGGCCAGGAGCGAGGGGCACCGGCAGGGCTGGGTGGGGAGGCCCAGGGTTGGCATGGCAGAAGGTACTGGACTCAGGCTTGGCATGGCAGGGGGTGCTGTGGGCCAGGAGCGAGGGGCACCGGCAGGGCTGGGTGGGGAGGCCCAGGGTTGGCATGGCAGAAGGTACTGGACTCAGGCTTGGCATGGCAGGGGGTGCTGTGGGCCAGGAGCGAGGGGCACCGGCAGGGCTGGGTGGGGAGGCCCAGGGTTGGCATGGCAGAAGGTACTGGACTCAGGCTTGGCATGGCAGGGGGTGCTGTGGGCCAGGAGTGAGGGGCACCGGCAGGGCTGGGTGGGGAGGCCCAGGGTTGGCATGGCAGAAGGTACTGGACTCAGGCTTGGCATGGCAGGGGGTGCTGTGGGCCAGGAGCGAGGGGCACCGGCAGGGCTGGGTGGGGAGGCCCAGGGTTGGCATGGCAGAAGGTACTGGACTCAGGCTTGGCATGGCAGGGGGTGCTGTGGGCCAGGAGCGAGGGGCACCGGCAGGGCTGGGTGGGGAGGCCCAGGGTTGGCATGGCAGAAGGTACTGGACTCAGGCTTGGCATGGCAGGGGGTGCTGTGGGCCAGGAGTGAGGGGCACCGGCAGGGCTGGGTGGGGAGACCCAGGGTTGGCATGGCAGAAGGTACTGGACTCAGGCTTGGCATGGCAGGGGGTGCTGTGGGCCAGGAGCGAGGGGCACCGGCAGGGCTGGGTGGGGAGGCCCAGGGTTGGCATGGCAGAAGGTACTGGACTCAGGCTTGGCATGGCAGGGGGTGCTGTGGGCCAGGAGCGAGGGGCACCGGCAGGGCTGGGTGGGGAGGCCCAGGGTTGGCATGGCAGAAGGTACTGGACTCAGGCTTGGCATGGCAGGGGGTGCTGTGGGCCAGGAGCGAGGGGCACCGGCAGGGCTGGGTGGGGAGGCCCAGGGTTGGCATGGCAGAAGGTACTGGACTCAGGCTTGGCATGGCAGGGGGTGCTGCGAGTGAGGAGCGAGGGGCACCGGCAGGGCTGGGTGGGGAGGCCCAGGGTTGGCATGGCAGAAGGTACTGGACTCAGGCTTGGCATGGCAGGGGGTGCTGTGGGCCAGGAGTGAGGGGCACCGGCAGGGCTGGGTGGGGAGGCCCAGGGTTGGCATGGCAGAAGGTACTGGACTCAGGCTTGGCATGGCAGGGGGTGCTGTGGGCCAGGAGTGAGGGGCACCGGCAGGGCTGGGTGGGGAGGCCCAGGGTTGGCATGGCAGAAGGTACTGGACTCAGGCTTGGCATGGCAGGGGGTGCTGTGGGCCAGGAGCGAGGGGCACCGGCAGGGCTGGGTGGGGAGGCCCAGGGTTGGCATGGCAGAAGGTACTGGACTCAGGCTTGGCATGGCAGGGGGTGCTGTGGGCCAGGAGCGAGGGGCACCGGCAGGGCTGGGTGGGGAGGCCCAGGGTTGGCATGGCAGAAGGTACTGGACTCAGGCTTGGCATGGCAGGGGGTGCTGTGGGCCAGGAGCGAGGGGCACCGGCAGGGCTGGGTGGGGAGGCCCAGGGTTGGCATGGCAGAAGGTACTGGACTCAGGCTTGGCATGGCAGGGGGTGCTGTGGGCCAGGAGCGAGGGGCACCGGCAGGGCTGGGTGGGGAGGCCCAGGGTTGGCATGGCAGAAGGTACTGGACTCAGGCTTGGCATGGCAGGGGGTGCTGTGGGCCAGGAGCGAGGGGCACCGGCAGGGCTGGGTGGGGAGGCCCAGGGTTGGCATGGCAGAAGGTACTGGACTCAGGCTTGGCATGGCAGGGGGTGCTGCGAGTGAGGAGCGAGGGGCACCGGCAGGGCTGGGTGGGGAGGCCCAGGGTTGGCATGGCAGAAGGTACTGGACTCAGGCTTGGCATGGCAGGGGGTGCTGTGGGCCAGGAGTGAGGGGCACCGGCAGGGCTGGGTGGGGAGGCCCAGGGTTGGCATGGCAGAAGGTACTGGACTCAGGCTTGGCATGGCAGGGGGTGCTGCGAGTGAGGAGCGAGGGGCACCGGCAGGGCTGGGTGGGGAGGCCCAGGGTTGGCATGGCAGAAGGTACTGGACTCAGGCTTGGCATGGCAGGGGGTGCTGTGGGCCAGGAGCGAGGGGCACCGGCAGGGCTGGGTGGGGAGGGAGCAGTACCACTCCCACCAGCCAATCAGTATCAAGTCAACCAAATGGACACAAAATGACCTTGAAAACCTTTGACGAGGCATCGGGATACCCTGCTGCCAGCACACCCTCGGACCTACAGAATGGCACCTCCTCACCCAGGAGTGAAAGACACCGGGGATCTGCCCTCTCCCCAGGCGAGCCCAAGAGTCACGTGAGTGTCTGACCAGGAAGTCCCCAACCCCCCAGAAGCCTCCTCAGGCCCAGCCCTGAGTTAGTAGCAGGGCATTCCCGGCCGGAGCCGGTCTCTCCTGCACCTGCTGAAGGACCTGCCAGACCATGCAGGTGGTATCCCGGGAGCCCGAAATGAGGTAGATTCCGCACAGATCGAGCGCCAGGCAGGTGACCACATCTGCAAGGAGGGGAAGAGAAGACGTTGCTGCCGAGAGGCTGACCCCAGTGCCCCACGATGCCGACCCCCAACCTGTTTCCCTGGGGCTCTGAGAAGGGGCTGGGGTCTCGTGGGTCCCCTTCGCTGGAGATTCCATACCCGAGAAGGGGGCTTTGGGGCAGAGCCCACCAGGCACTGTGGAGGGGGTGGAAGTTAGTGACTGCAGGGTGAGCTGGCATGGCTCATTTCAACCCCAGCTGGTCCTCTGGGTAGGTAACTCCTCTCCCCAAAGCACCAGGGCCACAGAGATGACAAGCTGCAAACAGCAAGGGGTGGCTCCAGGGCCCTGGCTGGCCCAAAGCGTCGAGAGTTTGCCAGTGTCTTCCTAGTGCCCCCGTTGGTTGTGCCACGGTTGATCAGCTAGGCACGGGGTGGAACAGCTGGGGGGCTGCAGGCCAGGGTGGAGGTGCATTGGGGGGATGGGACACAGAACCGTGGCAGGATGGTGCATAGCCAGCGATGTGAGTCCCACCGGCCCACGCGCCCCGCATCGGGTCACCCCCGCTGCCAGCCTGTCCGAGCCCCATACCTATGTGCCTGGTGATGTGCCCGACAACCTTCCCTTTGCTCAGCAACGTGACCCGCAGGCTGTTGTCCCAGTGCCCCCCGCTGAAGAGGAGCTTCCCGTCAGGAGAGACAGTCAGTGTCTTCGAGGACACCTCCACCCCTGGGGCGAAGGGGCCAGAGAGGAAGCGCTGGGTTCTGGCAGAGGAGACAAGAGCTCTTGGCTACAGAGCATCGCCCCAGAGAGCTGCCCGCCCTTTGGTTCCCGGGAGCTCTCCACCGTGTCGTCAGCAGGTCCCAACGGCAGCCAGCGTGGTGGGGGTAATGGAGAGGACAGAGAGCCAGGCCTGTGAGAGAGGGGGCCTGAGAGCCCCGGCTGGCACAAGCAGGGTGGAGGGTACAAGCACGACCCGGAAGGGGGCAGTGGATCACCACTGCAATCCTGTGTCCAGAGAAGACATTTGGGGCTGCCCATTCAGAGGCATCCCCTTGTCCCAGAGCAGGGAGGCGACCCACCCAAGGCACTCAGCCGGGGTGCCCTACGGCCAGAAGATTGCTCCATTCCCTCCCATTTAGCTAAGAGCAACAGAACTGGCCAAGGGGTTATGAGGACTGGCCCTTGGAGGGCAAATGCCAGGAATGAGCATGCACAGCTTGGCTGGGAGCCGGGGACGGGGAGCAGGCTGCTGGTCCGGGAGGGTTTGGAGCCAGCTCCTCTAGGGGGCGGCTGGAAGACGTGGGATAACACTATGCAAAGGACGCCGTGGGGTGACAGCTGGAGGAGCGTGCCTACTGGACGGGGGAGGGGTGGAGGCCTCCTTGGGTTGTGCCACCTAAAACCGGACTGGACAAAGCATCCGGGGACTCCGCGTCGGGGCCGACTCCTCTCGGCTCTCCCAGGGCACTGCATGGCAGGAGCCAGGGAGGGATCCGGTAACGGGGCTCCCAGCCCAGAGGCGCCGGGCCCAGACTCACTTGGCATTGGAGACGGTGGGGTCTTTGGTGAAGCTGAAGTAGTTGGAGATGTTTTTGTCGTAGGGCAGCCAGCCGTGGGTTCCCAACAGGCCGTTGGCACTCACCGTGACCTAGGAAAGGGGAGGGAGGCTAGCAGGAGAACGCAGGGTGCGCAGCCCCCAGGGTTACAGCCCCGCTCTCGGGAAAGCGCCACGGGGCGCGGGAAGGCCGGGGCCGGTCAGGATCTCTGTTCTACGACTAGATCAAAAGGCGCCACCCACATCCCGCCAGTTATGGCGGCAGTATGGCCACCCTACCGCCCTGGGTGATTCCGGGGTGTCCGAGCCAAGTACCAGCCGGGCCAGACCCTACCTAGCTCCTGCAACCCGGGGCAAATCACCGTGCCCGGCGGGATGCATGCAGGACAGATCCCCTTCTCGCTCCACTTACTAAGCCAGCAGCTTAGGTCGTGCTCTTGGGAACAGCTGGAGCCAACACCCGCTTGGCCTACGCTTTGTCGTCAGCTGCAGGAGGGAGCTTTAGCTTCCCCGTACAAGTGCTGGAAGTTGGAAGGCTGGGATTGTGGTGAAGGCCCCGGGCTGGGACCCAGGAGACCCGGTGGCCAGTTTTGCCACTGACCTTCCGCGTGGCCGTAGGCAAGTCCCTTCAATGGCTCTGTGTCTCAGCCCCAGCCCTGTGAACTGGCAATCAGCTGCCCTGCGTGCATGGGGGCCGGGAGGATACAATGAACGGATAGCAGAGGGGCTCCGATAGGTACCGGCTGGGGGGCTATAGACGCAACGAGCTGAGAGCCCCCCAAATTCCCAGCCAACAAGCCATGCCATGCCCCCCAGGGCACTCACCAGCACGTCCGGGGAACCCTGTGTGATGAAGGAATGGGCCTGGTTCTTGGGGACCACAGCCTGCACCAGCGGGACCCCGTCGCTGATCCCCTGCGGGAGAGAACAGAGAGCTCTGGTGCTACTGCCCGGCAGCTCGGGGGCTACGCACTGCCACGGCCCCGCCAGCACGCACGTGTCACGTTAGCACTGGGCATTGTCGAGTGTTTGCAGCACCTCGGAGCCCCAGTCACGGACCAGGACAAGGTTGTGTTAGGCGCTGTACAGACCCACCAGAGAGTCCCTGCCCCAAAGAGCTAGGTAACCACATGGTCTCGCTGGAACCCGTGTCCTCCCTCACCCTAGAACTCCTCCTCTGGCCATTGCCACCCCGTCACTTACCCCGTACTCCCCCCCACACGGGCCTCCCTCCCCACCACATGGGAGGATTCCCTCGTAAGCTCTCCCCAGGAGGGCCCGCAGTGGGCGGCCCTCAGAGCCCAGCGGCGAGGAGAGCTCTCACCTCGACGAAGAAGGACTTGAGCTGGTCGAGGTTCTCGAAGACGTTGGGGGAATACGTGTCGAGCCGGGCCAGCCTCCTGGTGGCGGTTTCGGCTGAGAGGCGCACTGGGTGAGGTTCCTGCCGGGGGGGGCAAGATGCCAGCTAGTCGGGAGGTGCCAGAACCCTGAGCGAGATCCCAGAGCCCAGCCTCCCGGGGAAAGAGAGGAAGCAAAGGGCAAAAGGACCCGGGGGTGGCGGGGGGTGGATGGCATGGCCATATATGGACCTAAGCCCTGGCTGGGGGAGTGGAGCTCTGCTCTCAGGGCCTCTTGGGTGATCCCCACCCTCCCCTCCCTGGGGTTAGTCGGGCACTCCCTCTCTGGCTCCCGATACCTTGAGCAGCTGGCAGGGAGTCTGCCCAAAGTTGCTGATGATGCCTTCCAAAGCCTTCCTCTGTGTCTCGTCGGCGATGGCGTCCAGGTCCACGGCCCCTGGGGAGCGAGAGAGGGTGATGCTGTGAGTGACAGGTGCCCACCAGGGAACCTTCCTGCCTGCCCAGGCCCTGGCATGGCGCCTCTTACCCTCGTACGTGCAGTAATAGAAGACGTTGAGAGCCTCCACAGCGGCCGGGCCCCTCTGCTTGTACCCAAAGATCAGGTCGATCCACTCGTGGAGGTGGGCAGACACGTGCTCCGACTCCTGTTACAGGGAGAGAATGGGGACAGTGAGCACCACAGGGACATGCCGGGCTGGGGACACCCCAATGGGTCTGGGCCACCTGGTAGGGAAACCCCAGCCCCCACCCTACACGCTGGGGGAGCAGTGAGTTTGGCAGGCCAGGTGAAGGCTTCCCAGGCTGGGCGGAGCCCCTGCCCACTTACCAGCGCTTTCCTGTGCTTGTGGACGAAATCCTCCGGGGATCTGGCCCACTTCGGGAGGACGACATTGTTCACCTGGTCGTTCGACATCTGCAGGCAGCCCAGGTCGAACCCTAGGGAAAGCGACAGCAGGGTGGCTCACCATCCCCCATCCGCCGCATCCCACGGAACGGGGTCAGATCAACGGCCCACCCAGTCCCGGGGCCAACACTGGCTCGTGCTGGACACTGCAGGGCAAGGCGGTGCACCGCGCTGCCCGATGTTATAACCAAGCAGGGCAGGGAATCCTGAGGATCCCAGGAGGTCACGCGCCAGCCAGCTCCATGCAGGGCGAAATTAGCTCCCCCGGCCCGGGAGCTCAGCCTGCGTCCCAGCTCTGTCTAGAGCCCAGTTACGATGTGCCCAGAGCCCTGGGGCCCCCAACAAGCTCCTGCCCCTGCTGGCTTGGGCACTACCCCCTGCATGAGACAGTGAGCCCGGGCGCCAGCAGGCCCAGTGGCTAGAGACCAGGACTGCGAGTGACTGCGACAATCGTGAGAGATCAACTGAAGTGGAAGTCACAGAAGGGATCCTGCACCTTAGATGGAGGCCCCAAGTAGGCACCTCCCCATGCCAACCCCAGCGAGCCCCTCTCCTCCAGCTCTAGACCCAGGGCACTCCGGCCAGCCGGGCTGCAATGCCCCAGGAGCTCCCTTTACCATTCTGGTTCTCCAAGAAGTCTGTGAAATAGAAGAACTCCGGGATCAGCTCCTTCACGTCCACCGGGTTCTCCATGCGCGCCTGCCATGCCGCGGGCACCGAGTGAAACTGGCGGTCTGAGCAGTCAAACCTGCCGGCAAGAGAGTGAGGCTTGGCCTAAAGGCTAAGGCACTGGGCTCAGGAGAACTGGGACCTAGACTCAGCCCCACCACTGACTGCCAGGGTGGCCCTAGGCAAGACCCTTCACATGTCTGCACCACAGCTCCCGAGCTCGAAAATGGGAAGGGGCCTCACTGTCTCTTGCTAGATACTTGTCCAGCCCTGGGCACAACAGACCCCGATCTAGGTGGGGGTGTCTAGGCACTAGAGCGATACAATCAAGAACGCGTCGCTTTTCCTGTCTTCCAGCGAGCTCCCGGGTTTACCATATGGGCTGAAGAAATCAGCCTCGCCAGCCAAATCCCTGCATCTCTCGCACTCTCGCTTTCTTCGTGCCGGACAACGCCCATGAGACACCCAGCCACAGCAGGCTACAGGGCCGGCCAAACCCTCTTTCTGCTTTATCAACTCAGAGGCAAGGCTCAGAATCGGCTCTAGGACACTTGTTGCAACAGGTAATGAAGAATATCTAGTGCTTTCCTCAGCGGATCTCCAAGCACTTCACAGAGGTACCACCCCCATTGTACAGCTGGGGAAACTGAGGCACAGCACAGGGAAGTGACTTGCCCAAGGTCACCGGCAGAGCGAGGAATAAAACTCAGCTCTCCTGAGCCTGATGATCTATTTGCTAGTCCACACTTCCTTGCACAGACACACAGAAGGTAGGGAAGAGGCTCCTCCCTCCTCAGATGCAAGGAACATTTAACAAGAAGCCACAGGAAAGGATCCCCCACCAGCGAGCTCTCAGGCTCCCAAGGGACGTGGTGAAAGCCCCCTCACAGGGGATAGTTAGAACGAGCGCAGGGCAGGTGGCAATCCTGCGTTAGCAGGGCCTGGGGAAGCTAGCGGGACCGTCCTGGCATGCCAGCACTAGCCCAGCCCCGGGTCTCACCGGCCGCTCTGCAACTGGATGTGAAGGGTGGTGAAGGGCTCGGTCCGGATCATGTAGTGCATGACGCCCGCCGCGTTGGAGTAGTGTGTGCCATAGTGAAACTTGTCGATCATGCCCGTGGGGTCCTCAAAACTCTCGTACCTGGGGACAGACGGGGAGGGGAATAAGCAGAGCACACCACCGAGACACAGGCGGGGGAAGGAAAGGAGGAGGAAGAGGGAATCCCAGCGGTGAGGCAGGGGTGGCTTGCAACACAGCAACTGCCTTGGCCGGGCTGGTTTCCCGGCTTATGCTGCCATAGCCAGAGCGATTGCATCAGGAAGAGAAGATGGGCACCTGAGAGGGCACAGCCTTCTTACCAGCACGCCCCCACCCACCTCGCTGCTCTGCGTGCCTGGGGAAGGGGCGACCCAGGGCCATTCTCCAGCCACAGAGCAGAGCGCAGGGCAAAATCCCCTGCCCACACACCTCTTTTCTAGCCACGAGACGATTGCTCCGTCTCTGCAGAGCAAATGGGACGCATCAGCAATCTGACAGCCACCCCCGACTCTCGGCCTTCGCCACCCCACGTGCTGGTGTCGGATTGCTACATCCAGGGCACGCCGCCGGCTCTCGCCGGCCACTGCGACGTCAGCCCCGTCCCTGGTGTGGCTGCTCCGGGCCACCCGTCCCAGCGCAGCCACCGCCCTCGAGCTGCCCGGGACGTGTACTCACTTCTCCTTCACATCCTTGGCATGTCTCTCGTTGGCCACCCCGATGGGCTTGGAGAGATCCCGGAACACGTCCGGGTCGCTCAGGTCCAGCGCCTCGGAGACGTAGTCCTGCAGGATCCAAGGGAACTACGGAGGGGAGAGGCCTGTCAGATGCCTGCCAACTCCTTACCCGGCCCAGCCTGCTGCCGGGTCTTCAAACCCTAGTGCCGCCCGCGGCCAGACAGACAACAGGGGAGTGGCAGAACGGGCAGTTTTCCCTAGGGGCACAGGGCTAGCGTGAGCGGCCACGCTGCTGGGGTGGGCTGGGTTGGTCCAGTGGGCCTTCCGGACTCTTACGGGGGAGACATTCTCGATCCACCGGGAGAGCCAGGAGGACACTGACAGCTCTGCATTACAAGGCTGGGCAGCTCTAATTTTATACTCTTCCCCCACAGCAGGTAAGGTCCTTGGAGAGGTACGATCAAATCTATAGGTTCGTACAGCACCTAGTGCAAAGATGCCCCCACTCGGCTGGCCTGTAAGTGCCACCGCACCGCAGCTGTGAAACAGGCCCGCTTTCTAGTCGAGGCCCGCGTCCACCTAAAGGGTTCCAACAGGACCGATCAACGTAGGCACAGTACAGGCGGTCCGCAGCACCCCCGGGTGCCAGAGATGGCTGGGAGTGACCAAGCACCTGCTGGGCTCTACCATGCTTCGTCAGCCAATCATTAACGCCTCTACCAATCCCTTCATAACCCCGTGGAAAGCACGCAGGGAGTGTCCCTGCAAAGTGAAGGGCGGCTTGCTAATATCGTCACCAGGCTAGTGAGAGCCGGACTTGGGCTGAGGCTGGGGGGCCCACGCCATGCTGCCAGCCCAGGGAGGGAGCGTGGAGAACAGACAGCCCCAGAAAGAATGTCGCGGGGGCTGCTCTGAGCACCCCATCTCCGTCTGCCTGCCGGCCCCAGGACAGACCGTTGACGGCGTCTCTGGGCAGAGGAAGGCTGAGGGGGAAGGGCCTGGCGGGCATGCTCACCACAGGGTACTGCGACAGGTCGTTGTAGGTGCGCCCCGCAATCGTGTTCAGCTGCATCAGGTACTCGAAGTTGGAGATCTCCCTGTAGACCCATTTCTGAAACAGACATGGCGGGGCTGAAACAGGCCCTGCGGACGGCAGGGGCAGAGGGGGTGGCTCCGGCTAGGGGAGCAGGAGCGGAGTCGCTGCATGGGGCGTGGGAGTGGGATGGCATAGGGTGACCGTATTTTCCCAAAGGGAAAATGGGATACGCCACAGGGCCAGCCTGAGGCCCATCTCACCCCTCCCATGGGTTGGCCCAAGCCCCCTGCCACTCACCCATGCAGGGCCAGCCCGGCCTGAGCTGCTCTCCTGAGCCCTCCCTCCCACATGGGGCTGGCATCACTGCTCGCCCCTGCCCCCCGCACATTCTTCCACACCTTGCTTGGGGTTGCACCCGACTTTTCTGGCAAAACTGTGCATTTGTCCCCTTTGCTCTTGCCAGCTGATCCGTTGCAAACGGGACAAATGCCCAATTTTGCCAGAAAAGTCGGGACGGCCGGGACAGGGGACTGTCCCAGCCAAAACGGAACACATGGTCACCCCATGGAAGTCGCTGCATGGGGCGGGGTTGGCTGGGACAGCAGGGAGGATACGGCTGGGGAGCAGACTCTGCAGGGCGGGGCATGGGAGTTGCCATGCTGGAGGTTGGGGGAGGACCCTCGCGGGGAGCAGCATAGACCCAGGCTGCTCATCTAACCAGTGAGGATGGAAAGTCAGGCCTTACCAGGGAAACTCATCCCATGGATTCTCCCCACCCTGCCATCACACCCCGGTAGCCTGCACCTGGGGGAGGCCATGCTAGCAGCAGGCCATGCCTGAGCTCGCCCTCTGGCTATTTAATCCCTCAGGTACCCATTCTGCCCCAGAGCACGATGAACTGCAGCAGGAGTGGGACCCCGCGGCGGGGCAGCGCTCACTTTCCCTCTGCGGCACCCCGAGCGACCAAGCCAGTGCTTGGTCCCCCAGTGAGCCAGGACCGGGGCCTCTCCCTTCGCAGTGCTGTGCTCACAGCCCGGACCACGCTCCGAATGAAATGAGGTGGGTGCTGTGCCAACCTGGGCGGATCTCAGAACCATGACCCAGCTGGGCACAGCCGACAAGCCCTGCTCCAAGGGGCCTGGGGCTGGAACAGAGGAGTGGGCCCCAGGAGCTCTGGCAGAGCCGAGAGGCTGGGGGAAAGTTTGCACAGCACTCTGCCTGGCTACGAGGCAGCCCCGACGGACACACACTGCTCTCGAGGAGAGAGAGGTGATGCTGGGAGGAGGAGGAGGCTGGAAGAAGATGCTAATGGCACCTGAGTCAGTCCTGAGGCCTTCAGCAGCTCCTGGGGTGACCGGCTGCCAAAGTAGATCTGGTTGGGTGGGCGCAGGCCGAGAATACAGGAATACACCTTATTTCTAACCTGCAGGGACAAAACCAGGTGCATGAAGCATTCAAAGGGAGCTCAGGTACAGCGTCCAGCCTGCCCTCGAACAAGGCTTCGCATTGCCAGAGCGCCTCTTCCCCAGGGCCTCAAAGCACTTGATCCAGGGGATCGGGGGGATCAGGATCTCTCTCTCCATTTTACAGATGGGGAAACTGAGGCACAGAGGGGCGATGACTTGCCCCATGTCAGACACTGGAAGCTGACAGAATCCAGCTCTCCCAATGCCCTGCTCTAGCAAAAAAAAATCACGCCTCTCCACGAGATCTGGCCTGCTCTTGCAGTAGGGGCTGGGAGACCCCTACCTGACAGACATGAACAAACCGCGTGAAAGAGAGAGCCGTCCAAGCCCTCTCCCCTGGTGTAAATCAGCAATGAAATCAAGGGGCCCACGCTGATTTACACCAGCAGAAGATCCAGTCTAAGGAATTCAATCCTAAATCAGATAGGTGCGCAATTCCCTTCTTAACAAGGCTCCAGCCCCTGTGCGTCACGGTCAGGAGAGACGCGGCAGGGAGAGATGCACGCAGCCAGACGGTTCTGTAAGCTCAGCTACAGATGCCAGCTTGGATCACGCCAGAGAGCTAGCAACCGAAGTGTAGCCAGGGCGACGTGAGTGACTCGCTGTGTCTAGGGTCCCAGGATGGGATCGCACCCAGGCAGCCAGCCCCTTGCCCGCCACGGCTACACTGGTACTTTGAGCTCATTAGCCCGATCGGATATAGCACAGGGACATCCGACAGAGCTGGAAATGACGCCCCTCGCTGCACCTTACATGAAACGGTGGAGCATGAGCGCTGGGGGAACGGAACAGGAGGGACGCGGCCACCTGGCCCAGCGTCCCGGGTGGGGACAGGAGAAAGCAAGACCCCGGAGACCTCTCAGCTATTTCCCCTTCAACAAGTGATCAACAGAAATGGGAACATGCCGGCCGGGGGCGGCTCCCCAGCTTTCCCTGCGCGGGGAGGGAGGCTGGAAAAGCTGGGGAGGCCGGGAGTACTACGGGATCACACACATAGCTCCCTCCATCCCATACCACCCCCCTTCTTGGCTGAGCTCCGTCCACTTTAGAAGCTCTGTATGAAAGGCCATTTTGCCCATCACCCTGCATCAGGCCTCTTGCACCAGTGCTGCTTGACTTCCTGTCTTACCCCCCCTCGGTCAATGCCCCCCGGAATTCAGGTCACCAGAGCACGATTCCTCAGATAGCAACGTGCCCCAGGCTCTCACCACGCGGGGCCAGGACCTTGTTTTGTGTCTCCAATATTGCACCATCGGCAGCCCAGCGCCTCCCAGCACCGTGCTGGGGGCTGAGCTGGGCACCGATGCTCCGGGAAGGGTGACACCAGCTTCCCAAGAGAAGCGGGGACGCCCCCGGGGCTGGGTGGCGGCCCCTGGTCTAGGAGAGCAGAGGGGATCAGGGCGAACCTTCTTCTTGAAGTTGACAAAGTAGTTGGCCTGGTCGATGAAGAAGAACTCCAGCGCCGACCGGCGGAGGTTGTAACGGCGGAGGTGCACTTCCCGGAGCTGAGACAGGGGGCGCTTGAAGTCATAGCCGATCCCTGGTGAAAGGGCAGAAGGCAGGCCAGCTGTTACTCCCCCTCCGATACGCAGGCACCTCCGTAGCTGGACAGCTCCCAGCGCCGCGGGGGCCACATTGATCCTAGACACTGACCCATCTCAGCCAGCAATCGTCACACCAGGGAGACCCAGCGCAGGCTTCCAGCCCTCACCCGCTCCCCCATGTCACACCTAGGGTCTGAGCTCAGTGCTGGGCTAACCCCCAAGCCAAGCCAGCCTCCAGGTTAAGGCACTGGACTGGGACTCAGGAGATCTGGGCTCAATTCCCAGCTGCACCACAGACTCCCAGCATGACCGGGGGCAAGTCACTTAACCCCCGTGACTCAGTTTCCCCATCTTCTGCCTGAGTCCCCTTCGTCCGTGAGCTCTTTGGGGCAGGGACGGTCTCTTCCAAAATGTACATCCAGTGCCTAGCAGCATGGGCCAATAGGTGCTGCTCTCATGCAATACTAGTAACGAGATTAACGAGTGATCTAACAGCAGCGCGGCAGTGAGAGGATGGGGCAGGCAGCCTCTGGTATCAGCGGGTGCGACGCAGGGCACGAGAGGGGCGGGCATGGGCAAGCTCCGGTACCTTCCTCCGTCTCCTCCTTCTCGCTGCTGCAGTCGTAGAAGTAGACGTGCTGTGTGGTGACCTCCAGCCGGCCCTGGATCACCGCCACGATGGTGATGAGCTCGCAGTCCTCGGAGATCACCAGCTTCTCCCTCTGGCTCTGCTCTTTGGGTTCAGACCTGGAAGAGATCGGGGTGGCAGAGCCCTAATGGGTAGGATGTCCCGCCCGTGCGCACCCCTCTTACGGCCCACGGCCTCCCTCCCCGCACACAGTCATCCAACACGGGGCGTGGGACCGGCTGGTTACAGAACAGAGGTCGCCTTTGGCGTCCTGCGCTGGCCGGGGCCGTATGCCATACCGCGTGCCCTGCTCCCAGCAATGGGAGAAGATATCTAGGCGCCCACTGGCCTTCCCGTGACGCTCACTGCTGCTCAGCTAACCCTGGGCAGCTCAGCGACTCTCCCTGCACCCTCGCCAGGGAAAAACCTACCAGCTTCCAGGAGTACCAGCTGAGGGAAGGGTGAGATGGGGCTAGGGCCCAGGCTGGCGAAGGGGGACGGATGGCTTGGGGAACATGTGAGGGGATATAGCACCTCTCACAACTCTATTGTGCTAGTGACCAGAGGTCCCAGTCAGGATCGGGGCCCTGCTCGAATAGACTCAGGGGATGTGGTCTCTACCCCAGGAGCTCACAAGATAAAGGCTGCTGGTTCAAATCCCGCCTGTGACAGTCCTGGACCAAGAACGGTTACCAGGCAATGGCTGTTTGAAGGCCGTGACTGGCCGCGTTGATGATCTCAGCAGAAAAGCCAAGGGCTGAATTGCCTCCTCCCCGAGAAGGGGGCCATGCAGGGCGACACCGAGACGCGCGGGAAGACTCAGTCGCAAGCCTCCGAGGCAAAGTATCCCTCCGCTGCAGGACACGCTTAGTTCCTGCGCCCAGCAAGGGCCCGAACAGCAACCCAGGGCACAGAGCCGCCCAGGAGAGACTCACTGATTGTCCAAGAACTGAAGGTCCTCCTCCGCCAGCTGATCATCCCCCAGCTCGCTCACTTTTGCCTCCTTGGCCACGGCCAGCGGCAGAGGCTCCGCAGGGCTGAGAGAATGATCCGCCCCTGAAACGGACAGAGACTAAACTGGAGACGCCAGGCTGAGCATGGCTCCTAGACAGTCACCCTGGGGCCCCGCGGCTGAGGGGCCCTGATCTAGGTTTTATTTCTGCAGGCAGAGGTGGGGTCCGGCCCCCACTTCCTCCAAAATGTAAATTAAATCCCTCTACATGAAAACCCTGCTCGGTGTGGCGCTCTGACTCCCTCTAGTGGCACCTAGCCTAGCTACAGATTGAAGAGCCTGCTACAGCCTCGGCTAAGAGCCATGTGGCTTTTAGCTCATGCAGTAGAGGCTCATACACTAAGCTTCGGAGGTCCCAGGTTCGATCCCACCCACGGGGGTCTGTCGGCGTTACAGCTAACTGCACAGCAGTGAGCTGGCAGAGCCAGGCTCTGACCCACGGGCACAGGCCCCATCCCCATGCCGAGAGCCCCGCTCACCTAGGTTGTCCCGGAGGGCGCTAGCCTCCATGTGGCGGTCGAAGTTATAGTTGGGGACCAGCTTCAGCCTCATTCTGGAGTAGGTCTCGGCACTCGACAGCTTCCAGCGAATCTCTGGGGGGTTTCTGCAGGGGAGGGGGAGAGAGAAAAGTGAGCGAGCCCCCAGCACCTCAAAGTTAGGAACTGGAAGGGGGGCAGCTGGAGTCAGCATGGGGCAATGCAGCCTGATCCACAGAACAGCCTGGGCTCGCGAGGTGTTGGCTGACAGTCCCCCCTTGCAGCAGGGACTACGAGGACTCTACACTGAGCCGAGGACATGCCGGACCAGGGCCCAGCCACCTCCGAGAGCAGCCACGGGGGAAGTTTCTACCACATCCCATCATGCCTTCAGCCTGGGAGCCACAGGGCAGAGGGCAGCGTGAAAATAACTAGGCAAACCGGGGTGGAGAGGGGCACAGAAAACACAGGAGGGCCAGGAACAGCTGTAAGCCACACTGCCTGGTTCCAACCGGGGGAGGCGTGGCTTTGCCACAGTGGGTGGGGCTAGCGCCTGAGCTCCCTTTGTTTTCTGTCCGACTCCGGCGGCTGCTCTGCAAGCGGGCAGGGCACAGCGGGCCACGGCCACGGCCAGCTCCGGCCATGAAAATCGCCCCCCCACCGTGGGAACCACACCCCACGATGGGCAGGAAGCCAGGCTAGGGCCACAGGGCGGGATTCCTCCGGCAGGGGTGGGGGAAAGCAACGATACTGCTAAACCCGGAGGATCCAGCAGCCCCAAGCATGGGCTGCCCCATGAGCGCTGAGCTGGAGAGGGCCCTGGGCAGCCTCCCCTCCCGCAGCCCAAAAGGGAGTGTTAACTCCTGACCGGTCGGCCCAGGCAGAGCGCTGCGAGGTCAGCAGGCGGCGCAGGGCCTTCCACTGCTTCAGGACGACGCTGTGGTGGTTGTTGACCTGCTTCAGGACGTTCACGTGCCGGATGTGTTCGTACTTGGAGCGCTTTATCACCGGCTCCAGAATCAGCTCCTAGCAGGGGCAGAGAATGAGGTGGGACTGGGGGTGTGCGGCGTGCAACCACACGGGTCTCCCCCGGGAGGAGACATGGCACCACGGATCAGGGTTTTGCGGGAAGACGTGCCAAAGAAATTCAGCCCGGAGGAGACACCCGGCACGGGCTGTTTCAGCCCCTGCGGTTTTGTGTTTGTATATTGGTTGTAATTCCGGAGCCCTGAGGGGCGGGGGTGTGTGTGTGTTTTGAACAGCTGACCGCACGTACCTGGAACTTTTTCCTGCTCTCCTCTTTCTCCCTCTCCCTGCGCAGGGAGCTGCTCATCAAGGCATCGTAGCAGGAGTTCCAGAAATTGGACATGTGGTCGTGGCTCTTGGCGAACGTGTCGATTTCAAACTGCGCCATCATGGGCTGTACCTGCCAAGGGGAGAGAGCCCTTGAACGGCGGTGGCCAGGACGAGCGGGCATGGACGTATTTTCTGGGACGCTGCCTTAGAACCGGGCGAGGTCTAGCAGCGAGCGCACGGGACTGGGAGGCCAGGAACTCCCAGCTGAGATGTGGATTCGCTGCATGACCCCCCAGTAGATCATATGATCCTTGCCTCAGTTTCCCCATCTGTAATCTATTTAGGTGAATGTATCCCCTCTCCCACTCCCCCCCCAAAATCACTGCAGTATGTGAGCACTTTATCCTCAACTCCCTGGCAAGCTACATAAATACTGTTACCCTCCCCCACCCCTACCCCGTTTAACATACAGGTGTAATGGGACTTAGAATCACAGAATATCAGGATTGGAAGGGACCTCAGGAGGTCATCTAGTCCAACCCCCTGCTCAAAGCAGGACCAACCCCAACTAAATCATCCCAGCCAGGGCTTTGTCAAGCCTGACCGTAAAAACCTCTAAGGAAGGAGATTCCACCACCTCCCTAGGTAACGCATTCCAGTGCTTCACCACCCTCCTAGTGAAAAAGTTTTTCCTAATATCCAACCTAGACCTCTCCTCACTGCAACTTGAGACCATTACTCCTCGTTCTGTCATCTGCTACCATTGAGAACAGTCTAGAACCATCCTCTTTGGAACCCCCTTTCAGGTAGTTGAAAGCAGCTATCAAATCCCCCCTCATTCTTCTCTTCTGCAGGCTAAACAATCCCAGTTCCCTCAGCCTCTCCTCATAAATCATGTGCTCCAACCCCCTAATCATTTCTGTTGCCCTCCGAGCCCAGCGGAGGGCAACAAAAATGATTTTTGTCCTGACTTGGCTCGGTCAGTCTCAGAGTCGGGACAGCTCCTAGCCCTGCTCAGACCCAGCCCACCTGAGAGGCACCCAGAGCCTCTGCGCAGGTCCTTGCCCTTCGATAGCTCTGCTCTCTGGCCTGCAGTTGGTCAGATCTCCTGTGCCCATAAACAGCCCCGCTGGGCACCCTCCCGCCCATGCCCATCCCCCCAACATTTACACCATCCCCCCTTGGTTCAGGGCTTGGCTGTCGGCATCCGTGGCTGAGCGTGTCGTCCGAAGAGATTCCCCAGGGACACGCACAGCACCACACCCAGAGACAGAGCCCGCGTCTGACGCGCCCCCCCCGCTCTAACCACTCAGTGCTCCCTCCCCCCGCAATGGTAACCTCCCCGAGGGGCCCCTGTCCCGGCGGCACCCACGTGCTTCTCGATGAAGGCCCTCCACTCGGGGGTGGTGCAGAAGAGCTGGAAGTCCTCGTAGAAGGTGGGGCTGCCGTTGGTGGGGGGCAGCGAGGGCAGCAGGTGCTGCAGCTGCAGCGTGTCGTAGCACTGGTCCAGCAGCGTGCGGATGATGGGCAGGAGCCAGGAGAAGGCCTCCGACTTGGGCTGCAGCGCGCGGCTCAGGGGGCTCTCCAGCTTGCCCAGCAGGTAGCAGGCCTCCTCCTCCTTGGGGGCCGAGGCCGTCTGGAGCAGGCTGTGGAGCTTGACGTAGGCCAGCGAGTGCAGCTGGTGGGCGCAAGGGGGAGAGGGGGGGCAGGGGAGAGGCTGTTACACCCCCAGGCTCATCCCAGCATGGGGGCGGGGGGAGAAATACTGCGGTTTTGGGGCCCTCAGAGCCTCTCCGATCCCTCTCCTTCCCGGCCTCTCCCTCTCCCCTTGAGAGCCCAGCCCCTCCCCACAGAGAGAAGGGGAGCCCTCAGGGTGCCCCTAACAAGGCCAGGTGGGGTCCCCAGCTGCCTGGGTCTCGCAGGCGCCTCACCTGGGCCTCCTCCAGCCCGCTGTACCCGATGAGGATGTGCAGGCCGATCTGAGCCATCTCCTTCAGGTCCGAGGTCCCGTTGGCCAAGTGGTACCACACCCCGAGCTTGTCCAGCAGGCTGTTCACCCCTTCGTAGATCTGCAGCCGCAGGAAGGGCAGAGTGACCCCTCCCAGCAAAGACAGTGACGGAGCTCACCCTCCCAGGCCCCGCGCTTGGCTTCCCCGGCCTCTGGACGGGAACAGGAATCCCAGGGCAGGGTATTTAATAGGAGAGCCAGAGGCAAAGCAGCGACCCCAAAAGGATGGCAGCCAATGAACCGCGGCAGGAGGGAAAGAGAGAGACCCACGGCTCTGTTGCGGCAGTACATGGCCAGCAGCCGACGAGCCCTCTGCACGTCGGCGCGACGCTACCCCAGGGAGCAGAGCGGCAAGACCAACTTCACCCCCCGCCAGGCCTGCCAAGGCACCAGCGCGGACCTTCTCGCTCCACAGGGCCTGGTTGTTGTGTCCCTCGGAAAACAGGAAGTCCTGGAGGAGCCTCAGCAACTTGAGCGCGTTCTGGGCGAGGCTGGGCAAAGTGGCCGGGGCCGACTCCTTGATGTCCGTGAGGGCCGATTCCAACATCATCTCCAGGAGGCTGCAAGAGAGAGACAGGGAGAGTGTGCGGGTGTGTGTGTGTACACGCAGGGGAGGGGGGGTATGAGGCACCCGATGGCACTGCCTGCTCTAGGGAATAACCCACTCATCCTCCTGTGCCGAGCGGGGGACTCCAGGTAGCCCCGCACGCTGTTAGCAGCTACCGGATATCGTGTTGGTCACGCAGCCTCTCTCTCTTCGGGACCCCCGTTCATATAGCATCTGAGCGCTTCAAAATCTTCCACCCGCTGCGAGGTGGGACAGCGCTGTTATCCCCATGTTACAGATGGGGAACTGAGGGACGGAGAGGCTAAGGGACGTGCCCAAGGTCCCGCAGGCAGGTGGCGCCAGAGGTGGGAATTGAACTCGCGTCTCACAAGCCCCAGGCCAGCAAATCAACCACAGGAAGCAGGTGCCCAAGACCAAAGTTTCTCTGCAAAGCACCCGCCCCTCTGGGAGCGTTTCAGGGCCTTGTGCTCTGCAGTGCCCCAACTCGGGATTACCCTGGGCTCTGACACTTGTGAAGAGACTGGGAAGCTCCTTATTTCAAGGAAACAGAGGGGTTAGTGGCTTTTCCCCTCTACAAAGATGCCCAAGTTCAAGTCTATGCCCAGGTGGCAAGTGTAATGCATTTGAGGGATGGGGAGGGGCCTGCTCCTGATGTGTGCGGGGACATCATGAAATGCACCCCACTCAGACACATGCGATGCCCAGGAGTGGAATAGAAAGGACAGGTCAGGAGTGAGTGGGCGAGGTCCACAGCTGGGATCGCAGGGGGGTGTGGGTCTGGAGCGAGTGGCCCGGGCCTGATTGGGCCTGGGGTTGGAAGGCTGTGATGGCGTGAGCCTGCTGGCTGGGAGCAAAGGACACAAGCTGGGCATGGGGGTGCAGGGCTGGACTAGCAGGGGGTTGCTAGCCAGGACAGCTACCTTTGACGCGTCACTTTCACAAGCCCACGCCCTCCAAGGTGCGAATGGGGAAGAGAAATGGGCAGGTGTGGGGGCAGGGCAGGGCCCTGGCTCCGAAGGGGTAAAATGAAGCAGCTCCTTTGGCCGACAGGCCAGGTGCCCTTAGGGCCCGGCAGTGAGCTGCCCCCATGCGAGGGGCCAACTTGCCAGAAACCCACAAGCTCGGGCACGTTGGCAGCCAGGATCCTGGGCCCTCTGGCCCAGCTGAGGGGGACGGGGCGAAGGGTCACACACCTGTGGGCCCGATTCTGATCCTATTTCTCCACCTCCCAAACCGGGCGGGAGGAGGCCTGCCACTCTGCCAGCACCCACCTGCGCTTGATCTCGTCTGGTGGCCGCACCAGCTCGCAGGCTGTGCCCAGTTTGGTGAGGACGGAGAAGACCTGCCCGCGCTCCTTCCAGGCTGCGTCGTCCCAGCCCTCCACCCCGCGCCAGGTCACCGAGAAGATGATGTTGGTGAGTAGGTTGCACAGCTCCTCCTCCGGCGTTTGCTGAGATGGGGGGAGAGGCGGAAAACACATGCTGATCTGAGCAGCTGGTCCACTCCCCGTGGGCTTCTCCTAGAGGGGATGGCGGACGCAGTGCCCCCTGGTGGAGACAACGGTCCTGCTCGGACATGATGGGGATGGGATTGGGAGAGTGGGGCATCTAGGGACAGAGGACCATGACCCAAGGATCTCTTGATGCCAGCTGGCAGAGGGCACCAGAGGGCATATAGGTGACAGGGATCCTCTGGGTCCAGTGCGTTACTATGTAGATAGCGAAGAGTGTCATTTACAGCCTGTCACACTGGGCAGCAGAATCTTTGGGACACGTGTGTGCAGATAACACGCAAGGAGACGTGTGGGTCTAGACTGGACATTTTGTTCTTAAAGACTTGGAGTTAACGGCACATCTTAAGAGGGGTCCCGCTGGAGCCAAGAGACTTCTCTCCCTGCCTTACTGGTGCATCCTGTGCATCTCGCAGTGGGTGGCTGTTTGCACAGAATCAAATGCTGATGAAGAGATGGCGGGGACCGGAGGAAAAAAATTAACAGGAAGGGGTGAACGGCGGGGAGAGGCGGGAACCTGGTTTACAGGTGAACAACAAAGCGCTGGTCTAGTGCATCCAGGGGTGCAGAGATACCCTGGCATCCTTCATCTGGGGAGGCCAGCTGCCAGCGGGCATGGTCTTGTAGGGTGACCAGATGTCCCGATTTTATCGACGTGAACCCCTCTTACTGCAGACAGCGGCATCCCTGCTCATCCACTGCTGCCAGCTCCCCTCTGGATGTTCTCAACATGGGCCGGGAGAGCGGCTCCTTTGCTGGCCATGGGGTGCAGCAGCTTACCTGGGGGTTACTGGTATTGGAGACGTCATCGCTGGCCAGAGTCTCTTGGTAGCTGCTTTCATCCAGGACGTTGGAGAGGCTGGAGCTTTTGCGAGCCCGCGTGCCCGGGAAAGGTTTGAAGTACTCCAGAGGGGATGGGGTCCCTGGCAAGCTCCCCGGCGTCTGGTTCCCGCTCTCCACCGTGGCGGTGGAGCAGGTGCTGGCCAGATCGAGGCCGAGGTCAAAGGGCGACATGCAGAAGGGCGAGAGCGGGTGGTAGACGCCGTCGAACTGGTGGGCGTCGGTGGAGGGGGCCTCCCCTTGGCCGGGGATGTCGATAGTATTGGAGGAGGAGGAGTGGCTGGTGCGGTCCAAGGAGTCGAAGGATTTGAAGTTATAGGAGCGGAAGGGCTTGGAGCCGCCGGTTGGGGAGATGGAGTGGTCCGAGAAGCCCTCGGAAAGCTCGTGGTCAGAGGCCTCGAAGCCCACCGGCAGGAAGACCTCCAGGTCCTGAAGGTCTGCCAGGGCATGGCTGGTGCTGTCCAGCCGCTCCTTCCCGGCCTCGCTGCCCGACTCCTTGCCCCCGTGCTCCGAGAGCTTCAGGAGGCCGAGACAGTTCCCGTTGGCAGAGCCGCTCAGACTGTGCTGGCGGGACTCGTACGACTCCTTGACGTAGAGCTTGGTGAGCGTGTCCTGCCAGCCAGCCAGCTTCGCCAGCTGCCTCACCATGTCGTGCTGGGAGTAGATCAGGTGGAAGAGCTGCAGGCAGGGAGAAGAGAGAATGGGGCACATCACGGACCAGCGTGGCTGACCAGACCTGTTCCCACTCCCCGTACCCGTCGGAGAGGGAGGAGTTTGGCACGAGCGCCAGGGCGCTCAGCTGCACAATCCACTCGCCCGCCTTTACTGGAGCAAACAAGGATTCGCCCAACGTCCACTAGTGACTAGCCCTCACGGTCCAGGCAAGACTGGGTTAACAAAGGGCGCCGGGCCTGCCCACTGCTTCCCGCACCCCTCAAGACGGCCCACCATGGGGCGGGGGAATCCTCCTTAGAGGGCCTCACGCGCGGTCAGGAGCGGGGTCACGCCTGACGCTCCTCAGCCCAGAAATCGGGGCTCCCACATCTACAGCCCCCATGCTCTCCGCTGGCCTGGGTCCAGCAGCAAGGATGCAACGGCCCGAGCCACGCCCGCAGTCCTTGAGCAGAGCTCCGTTCACCTCACCAGGTACTCGTACGGCCCCAGCAGCGCAGCACCCAAGTACCTGCTGAGACACCCACAGGCCCGCGGGGACTAATCCCCCACAAGCCCAGATCTGGTGAGCAGCTGAAACTGATCCAGCAGAGACCAAGAGCCACCACCCTAGGGATGTGTTCGGGCCTTGGGTTCCTCCGCCCCTTTGCGGCGGCACGCTGGGGACGGCTCCGAGTTCTGAGGCAGGGACGTCAAGGGAGGGCTGCAAGCCTTCGACCACGCTGCGCTGGACCCTTGCCAGCTCCGTGGCTCCTTCCCCGGCCAGCCCTCCTCGTGACACCGGCTGCCTCAAAGGTCTCCACGGCAGCCAGCCGGCCGCTCAGCTGGCTTCCCACCCCACGTGGCTCCAGGTCCTGCTAATCAGCATCTCTCCCCGCCCTCCGCTCTTGGGAGGGACGTGGAGAGATGGGGCCAAGCCTGGCTCCGCTGAGCACGGTCACCCAGGACTGCGCGGTGCGAGGGATCTAGGGGCGCCATCAGCCCTGCTGAGACCAACAGGGGATGTAATCCAGGGCGTCTGCATTTAGCCCTGCAGATGGATGGCGTCTGTCTGTCTATAGAACAAGGGCAGCTCACGGCTCTGCCAATATGCCCCTGCCCTGACCAAGAGGGCAAGACGGCAGGTCAGCCTGCAGGTGCATCTGCTCGGGGCACGGGCTGCATGGCCAATCGGCGTGAGACAGGGCAGTGCCTCAGTGACAGACGCCAGTTCCTGAGGACACCCAGCCGCCTTCGGAGGGCAACAGCTTCCAGGGACATGGGGCCTGGAGGGCACGTAAAGAGACGGAGCCAGCTGACTAGGGAGGCTTGGGGGCCCGATGCGTTAATGCCCCAGGCCCAAGTTTGAGCCCATCTGGGGCTGTATGTGCAGGGAGTGACGTGGACTCGTCTCTCTGCAACAGTGCACCGTCAGGGAAGCCTGCAGAGCTCCTCTGCCGGCTCCGCGGGCCCCGAGGGCTCCACGCCGGACAGTCCTACCTTCCGGCAGGTATCCAGCCTGACTGCCAGCTCCGCCCGGTGGGACAGGTACACCACAGCCATCAGGTCCTTGTAGCTGGGAGAGTCTGCGGGGGATGAGAAGCAAGACCGGGCGTGGGACGCGGCCCCGCAGCGCACTGACCTAACGGACACTTCCCGGGCTACAGCACAGCCTGCCTCCCGTGGAGACCACCGGCTGCAGGCGGGTGATCCCAGGTCCGAAACGCATGGCTGACCCCTGGCTCCATAAATCCCAGGCTCTCTTTAGCAACACGCCCCCCAAGCCACGTGGCTCGCGCCTGGCTGGGTAACGCAGCAGGGCCACAGCCTCCAGGCAGGCGCCGTACCTGAGCCAAGGACCTGCTCCAGGAGACACCGGAAGAGCAGCATGGACACCGGGATGTCGTTCAGATACGATATGAGCCCTTGGTAGCCGATGTCCTTCAGCTTCAAGCGGTACTTGCTGCGCTCGTGGGCCTTCTCGTATTTCAGCATCTTGTACAGGACCTGCGGGAGGGTGAGCACCGGCCTTAGGGGAGGGGACCCACCACGGGCACTGGCCAGTGGCGGGGGCCTAGTGCTGGAGGCCAGGGGGACGCGGACAACGCCAGACTCCAGGACTCGCGTCTCACCTTGAAGACTCTCTCCCGTACTTCGTCTGAGAACTTCCTCTGGACGAGCAGCGAGAACAGGATCTCCACGTTCCCCGACTCAAAGAGGAAGGCGTAGAGCTGCTCCTGGGAGGCCGGTTCTTTCAGCAAGCCATGGATCACCTCCAGAACCCCACACACCTGCAATGGCCACGGACGCAGTTACACCCCTGGACGGAGATGGCCCGTGTACGCCGACTGGCCATCACCCCCAGACCCAGCAACCCTTCGGCCTGGCCTCAGGATACAGCCACGCCTCCCCGGCTCTCAGACGAGTGACTGGCAGGGATTCAGGTGGGATATTCATGGTAACGGGGGTTGCCGAAGGTGCTGTTATGGTTGGGAAAAACAGCTCCCGAGGGCTTGTCTACATGGACAGTTAAAGCAGGGCAAGCTGGGGTGTGAATCTACAGCACGTGCCTTTGCTGCGCGCTACCTAGCCACGAGGACCCTGCTGCTGTGCGCTAGAATGGCCGTGGTGCGCCCGGATCTCAGCTTGCGAACCACAGCAGGTCCGAGCGCACAACAGACCCGCTAGTGCACGGCAGCTGGGTCCGCACGGACGCTTGGTAGCGCGCTGTACGTTCCCGCCCCAGCTTGCCGCGCACTAACTGGCAGGTGAGACAAAGCCCTTAGCCAGTCAGCTCCCTGTGCGTCCCCATGTCCTACAGATTATCGCTCACCACCACACAGTTTTACCCAGGGCCAGCCCCGCTGCAGCCGAGCGAGCTGGGTCAGGGATCTTCCTTGGGGACATCACTAAGGACACAGCCTGGCTTCCAGACCCCAGGTTGCAGGGCTGGATCAAGCACAAATACACAGAGTCCTCCCGAGCACCACGCCGTCACTCCGCTGACTCCAGGTGCTGTGCA
Source organism: Lepidochelys olivacea (assembly GCF_965140295.1). Lineage (NCBI taxonomy): Eukaryota > Metazoa > Chordata > Testudines > Cheloniidae > Lepidochelys > Lepidochelys olivacea. Next base: position 266,192,081 of record NC_140412.1, on the reverse strand, counting down.
AGCCCATAGTAAGAGAGTCCCTGCCCAGGAGAGCTTGCAGTCTGAACAGGCAGGACGAAGAAAGGATCGCTCCCCCCCTTTTAAAGATGGGAAATGGAAGCCCAGAGAAACGAAGAGTCATCCGGGGATGTCTGTGGCAAGGCCAGGCAATGAACTTAGCACCCCCGAGTTCCAATTCTGCACCTTAACCACAAGGCGCTGCCCCTAGTGGTACCCCTCCCCACACCGACTGCCCCACCACACCTGGTGTTCATCATGCACCGCAGCCAGGTAGTTCAGGACGCTTTGCATCTCGTCGGCAGAGAAGCTCTTGCTGAGGAAATCTTTCACCAGGCTGAACAGGGACATCTGCACCGTCTTCACGTCGTCCGTGGGAATCGGCTTCTCCTTATGAGTGCTGCGAGGGGAAAAGGGCGGGAACTTTGCACCAAGGGCATCCGACGGCGTGGCCCGGATGCAGAAACGGGGGAGAACAGCATTCCTCAGCCTCCCCTGGCTTCGCTTTATACTGCCACCCCTGACAGGGCTCCAGCCCCCCTCGCCCCCAACGGCGGCAGGCATGGTCCCTGATCCCAGAGCTGCCCAGCGGGGCGTGCAGGACAGGAACTCTCAGGCTGCAGGAATCCAAGAGCCGTAGGGCGAACTGGGGGAGGGGACGGAGCGAGAATCGCAGCGTCCAGGGGGACTCCGAAAGCAGCAGCAGAACTGGCAAGAACGGGGCAAAGCAGCCCCACCAGGGAGTCAGTTCTACTCCAGCCTTGAGAAGCGCCCACAGAACAGCCTGCCATGGGCAGCGGGTATCGAAGGGCAGGGGAGGTTAAGCCTCCCCTAACCCAGGTGTGACCCCGCTCACGCTCTGCCCCGAGGCCCCGCCCATGCTCCCCATCTCCCCTGAAGCCGGCGGGGGCTCTGCTCCAGCTGGAGGTCAGGGGTGGCGGGGCGGCCGGGGCCTCAGGGCAGAGCGTGAGCTAGAGGAAGCAGGGGGTGAGGGGGCGGCAGGCACTTGGGGTTCTGGCGGGTGGGTGGGGGCCTCAAGAGGAAGAGGCGGGGCAGCAGGCTAGCCTCACCGACCTTGGGGGGGGGTTACCTGCTGCCCATGTTTCCCCCCCCCCATGCCTCCACTGGCGTGTGGAAGCTCCTTGGACAAGGGAAAAGAAATGGACGGGCCCTGGGCAGAGCAGGCTGGAGAGAACATCGTCTCAGACCGCCTGGAGCCAAGGAACTGGTTCAGCTTTCCCATGGGCTGCCCCAGGACATCCCCTCTTCTCCAGGCACTGAAGGGTTAAAGCAGCTCAACCAACACACCGGGACAAACAGGGGCAAGCTGGAAGCCGGGAGCCAGCCTTTAACTACTCACCCGTAGTACGTCCGAATGGAGTCCAGGATGTATTGGACCCCGTATTTCTTGCGGCTCCTCTGCTTGTGGTCCTTGATGGTGCTCGATAAATGCTGAATGTGACCTGCAGACATTGGGGAAAGAGAGGGGGAGAGCAGACACATCCAGAAGATTAAGTACGTACTCGTATTTCCCAAGCAGAGACAGTCGGGACATGGAGCAAGCTCTCGGCCAAACCACCCTGGCCAGGAGGCTGCTGATCCTGACCCACACAGGGGGAAGCCGTGAGCTGCCAAGGCCCGCCCCAGCTGGGAAGCAGACCCCCAGATCCCCCCTTACTTAGCCGGACAGCGAAGTCACTCTTGCTCCAGATGCGGAAGTCGAAGAGCAGGAACTGGTACAGGAGGTGTAGCAGGAAGCTGTGGCCCTCGGCAGCCACCTGCTCCATCAGGGACTGCAACGCCACCAGCACGTTCATGTCCATCATGAGGCTGGAGACCTGACAAAGTGCAAAGCAGTGCGAGCTGGGTGGGTGGCACCATTTCCATCCAGCAGCCGCAGGGCATTTTGGGACTTACGAGTCATGTGACCCACACACAACGAAAGACTGGCAGACGTTTTCCTAAGCCAGAGAGGGGGCTTGAAGGTAGCAGAGGACTTGCCATTTCGGGTGGTGAGAGAGAAGGAGAGAATAAACTCTTAATCATGAGGGGTAAAAGGGATACGTGTTTGGGTGTCCCCACAACATGTATAAAATACTCTTTATTTCTCCAACTCCTCTGCGATCACGCCATCAGTATGCTCCAGAGTCAACGCCCTAGCGAAAACAAGTGGGAGCAGAGGTCACCCATCATAGCTTGTTCCAGCTGGGTTGCAGCCAGCACTGCTGGCATTACGTGTATTCCCCGATTGGACGTTCCCCTTTGCAGGCACATGCAGTGGCCCAGCTGCTGGCTTTAATGCACCATGTGTTAGGCCCTGGGCTCAGCACCGCCTTGTTTAGCTCCCTAGGTGACCTAGGCTCTGACCGGCTGGCCCTGGAAGTCTCTTACCTTCTGCAGCAGAGCTCCAATGATTGCCGGCCCGTGGCACTGCACCAGGCTCTCCTGGTTCACGGGGTGATGCTGGATAAAGTTCTTGACCAGCAGCAGAAATGCAGCCACGCCATTATTCTCCAGTCTGCCCTCTGCAGGAGGGGATGAGAAGGGTCAGCCAGGGACCAGCTCTTATTGCCAAGGGGGGGAGTGGGGCTGGCTGCCCAAGGGACAGGTAGGTACATGGCCCAGGCGAATTTCAGGGCTCCAGCGGCATGTGGAGGAGCTGGTCTCCCGCTGCCCCCCTCCCAGGCTTTCCCAGCAATAGCCAGGCCGATGCTGCGCTCACCGGAGGACTTGCTCAGGGGGATGAGCATGCCTTGGCGACTCCGCGAGGACGTCAGCTCTGGCCCAACCAGGTCGTGGGTTTCCTGGCTGTCCTCCGATTCTTTTCTCTCGGCCGCCACTTGGTCCAGCAATGGGAGGAGCACCCCCATCCCGCCAACACAGTTCACAACGTCCTACAGGAGGAGAGAGAGATACAGGGCCCTGGCTGATCCACCGAGACCGGCAGGGAGCTTCCGTCCTCGCCAGCCCCTGCCCTGCCCGCGCTGATGCTGCCTCTTACAGGGCAGTGCTCAGGTAAGTAACATGCAAGACTCTGGCGAGTTACCAGCCAGAGACACCCTCCAGCCCAAGCCAGCTCAGGCCAGGAGACTGCCCCTAGGAGTCAGCAAGAGAGCCAGCCACCGCTTCCCAGAGCCAGAACCCAACAGCCAGCCAGGGGAACAATCACAACAGGAACAAGCGTTTAGCAGTGCAACAAAACCATCCGGGTGTGTGCGCGTCTCAGCAGCTGTGCCTGACTCCTCGTCAGCAACACCAGTTTAACTCTATTGACCTCAGGGGGGCTACTCCTTTGTAGAAGAGAATAAGGCCCACTGAATCTAAACGGTCTAGAGGACTGAAAGCTTAAGTTAGCACCAGGGTCTTAAAAGCAAATAAACTGGTCTCTGCCTCCTCTGGGCAACTGGTCTCAAAACGCTGCCAGGCTGATTGTTGTCCTAGAGCAGCGTTTGATTAGCCGCCGTGTGTGTGCGAGTCGCACAGCGAGACCATGGACCGTATGCTGTGGGCCGCGACATTATCGGGGGCACCCTGGACAGCACAAGACTGCCAGTGTTTTGCAATCCTGACACGGGAGCCTGGGATGCAGGGTTCAAGTGTTCCTCCAGTGCGTCAATATCTTGGTAGTGGGTTGAGAGAAGAGCAAGGAAAATGATCTGGGAGCTGAAGGGACTATGGGGTACAAACAATTATTGCTCAGCCAAGCTCAGTGTAAGGGGGTAATGGGGCAAGGGGAACCCTATGGGTGGGAGTGTCAGAGAGGAATGATCCAAGGGCCATGCAGGGAGAGAAGCTAGGAGCGAATGGGATGGCATTAAGAAAAGTGCCAGGAAAGTCTCCCTAGCAGTGAAATGTAACTGAAGAATAGCCTCAGTGCAGGAGATCCTTCTTAGCAGACCCACCCCCACACTCTTATGCGTTCTGTAGCATAGGAGCCGACTTCCTCTGTTCCCAGGGGGATGCTCGACCCCCCCCCCCGCCCCATTCTTTCCCCCCAAACCCCCACGTCTGCTCTGCCACTTCCCGCCCCCACTCCTTCCCCTCCTCCCCCAACGCCTCCTGCACGCCGCCCAACAGCTGAGCGTGGCAGGTGCTGGGATAGGGGGAGGAGCTGATTGGCAAGGCTGCCAGTGGGTGCTCTGGGGCAGGAGCACCCATGGAGTCGGTGCCTATGTCCCATAGGGAAGGAGATGAACTGGGTGATCGAACCCATGCGATTGACAATGTGAGGATGCACGGATCCCAGTTTAGTGCGGTAGGAAGCCGCAGTTCCTGGACTGCTTGGCTACCCGAGACCACATTTCCCACTGAGTCCCAACCTCGCTGGCCCAGTGCCCACCAACTCCAAGAGGCGGGAGAGACCAAGAGGCAGAACCGTACCTTGATATCCCAGTTCACCACTTTGTGTCCGGTCAGCCTCCCGTCAAAACCACGGTTTGGAGACAGGTCCAGGCAGATGTTATTTTTACAGGCCTACAATGGTGCAAGCAAATGACACGGCTTTAGCACATACTATGGCCATGCCAACAGGTGCAACACACACATGCTCCCTGTCCTGGCATAAGCCATCGCCCTTGACAGCCCTACACAAGGGGAGAGAAGGAGAGGAAAGGTGGCCTTGGGGTTTGGGCTGGGACTCCAGAGAGCCAGCGTCCTCAGCTCCGCCACAAACTTCCTGCGTGACCTTGGGCAAGTCCCTTGATCTCTCCAAGCCTGTGTAAAACAGGGATAACTACTTCGTCTGGTCTGTTTAGATTGGAAGCTCCTCAAGGCAGGGGCTGTATCAGCGAGCACACCTATGGAAAACACCATGTACCCAGGAGAACCAAGAGTGGGGGTCCCGTCTGCGTAATCCTTGTCATCAGGAGTCAGAGTGGCTGCTACAGAGATCTAGTTAAAGGAAAGGCTTCCCAGCTGGGCAAAGCACTGCTCCATGGGAGAGCCCGACTGATATCCCAAGCCTCATGTCTTACTCCCCAGGCAGTTCTGGAGGAGCAGTGCGCTCAGCTCTGGGCAGGGGACTCACGACGCTGAACGGTTCAAACTTGTGTGTGTTGTCTTGCTAGAATATGGTGCAGCACAAACTCTGCTTCACCGACCCACGTGGATCGTAAAAGCCAGGTCCCACCACACAGTGGAACCCATCATCCCCCGGCCCGGAGGGGTTCACAGCCCCAAGATGACAGCAGATCGAAATCTAAACCAAACCCTTCCTCTGCAGTGAAGCCCAGTGGGCGTGACCCATCGGATGACAGCCCAAGAGCTTTAGCACAAAGAACAGCTCCACCGTCTTGGCCTTCGCACCCACAGGAAAGCCCTTGTTACAAACAGCAACCTCAAACAGTCACAGAGTCACTTGTGCTGAACTTGCAGCCCTGGGAAGGCAGTTACTTTGGCAGCCCATGGCATGTGATTTAACTCTACCCTCCACACACACCGGGGGAGGAAGGATCTAGCCCCTGAAGGGCTGCGTGTTTACTACAGGAAACATAAGACAGACAATACTGGGTCAGATCAAAGGTCCATCTAGCCCAATATCCTGTCTTCTGACAGTGGCCAGTGCCAGGTGCCCCAGAGGGAATGAACAGAACAGGTCATCATCAAGCGATCCATCCCCTGTCGCCCATTCCCAGCTTCTGGCAAACAGAGGCTAGGGACAGCATCTCTGCCCATCCTGGTGAATAACCATTGATGGATCTATCCTCCAGGAACTTATCTAGTTCCTTTTTGAACCCTGGTATAGTCTTGGCCTTCACAACATCCTCTGGCAAGGAGTTCCGCAGGTTGACTGTGATGTCTCCCCACACCCAGAGGCTCCCGGCATGCGGGGCTCTTCTGAGCTGCGGGCCGAGCAGGCGTGCGGGGTTAGGATCCGTTTTGGCTGCTGTATGGCATTCCTTTTCTGCCACAACTGCAGAGCAGCACCCGGCCAGACTGAAGGATTTACCATCCCCTAATGAGGAAGGTCCCAGAGCTGTTTAAAGCACTTGCCACCATGGGCCAGCCCAGCCCAGGACACTGGTAATTCCATACAGAGCTGGTCACCCCGCTGCAGCGCGCCCCTCATCTCTGTACGCCCATTATCCACGTACCGTTCCAGCTCCACCCACAAACTCCCAGCCCCTTTGGAGAGCTGGCCAGTGTTCAATGGAGCGCGCTCTCCGAGCCCTCTGAGCACGGCCCAGCGAACCCCCAGCAGCACCGGCCGTGCCAATCCCTCGAGATGGGGCCGGCAGAGACCGAACCGCAGAGAGGTGCCCAGGAAGGTCGCTCCTTACCTGGGGCGTGTAGTAGAGGAGCAGCTTGCTGCTGAGCTCCAGGAAGTCGCCTTCTGGCTTGAGTGGTGATGTAACGTTTGGTCCTGCGGGCGGGAGGGAACGGAGAGTGGGGTGAGCGAGCGACAGGCACCCCATTGCCGGGCTGGCCCAGAGAGCCGAGCACGTGCTTCCCCCTGGGGCTGACCCTACTGGTCAACGAGTGCAGAGATCAGTACAGCTATCCCTGGTCTGACCCCCGTGGGCCTAGCCCCTGTGCAAGAGCGACCTGCCCCCTTCTCCCTCCCAGCACGGGTCCCTGCCAGGGCAGCCTCTACCAAGAGTGCCCAGTGCCCTCCCAAGCCAGGGGAGCGGTGCACTCGGCACGGTGGGGCTTCACACCCTGCTAGCGCACACTCTGGGGATAGGGAGCGTGGGGGCCCATCCAGGCTATGGAAATCCATCCTGCAGCAGGACCCATCTGGTTAAACACCCTGTTCGGCCCTGCGGCCCAGACCGCGTTATCGGTGCTCTGGAATCACTGCGCAGCTGGGGCTGTCTGTGCACCGGTGGGGTGTGGGTGGGGCGCCGCCATCCCCAGCCACGCTGCCGGGAGTGGGGGGCAGCTCCCACAAATTCCTCAGCACGTTCCCGGCCCCGCCGGGACTCAGGGTCGGAATCCACCAGCAGCGACTTGTGTCAGACAGCTAGCACTGCTCTGAGCCCTGCAGGGCCGAGGCCTCCGAGAGATCCCTACTGCCCCTCTTCCTCCTGCTTCACCCCCCTACAAAAACCCCCCTGCAGCAGGGGAACAGCCTTCCGGGCCGTCCCCAGAGCTGCACGAGGGATACCACGCCTCAGACCGGCTCACTGAGCGAGGAGAGGCACCCAAGGGGGAGATTCTCCCTTTGAGACCCAGAACCTACCTGAGGAGAAAAGTGCTTTGACCTGGGTCTGCTGGAGGGCTTCACAGAAGATGGACACCGACCCCAGGTGCCCTTCAAGGGACGTAGGGGTCCCCCACTCCGTGTCCTGACTCCCTGCTACGGTTGTAGACACCTGGCCTTCTCTGGGGGGCTGAGCGGCCCCGGGAGTCCAGGAGTGCGTGGCCAACGAGGCAGGGAAGGATTGGGAGCGGCTGAGGGAGGGGTGAGAGGGGAAGGCTGGCTCCGGCGAGTGGGAAGGCGAGGGGTAGACTGTGGAGGTGGTTGTCGTCCGGTGGCCGGCAGAGCCGATGCAACACGAGGTGAACGACTGAAAAGAGAGAGAGGGAACAAATGCACGGAGCCCAGGAGAGGAGGGTAACGCGGCTCCTCCAGTGCCCCCTCCCCCCCAGGCCCTTTGACTTGTATTTAGACTGAAAGCTCGTCAGGGCAGGGGCTGTCTCTTACGCGCCTTTGTACAGCGCCGAGCACACTGGGGTCCTGTCCTCGGTTAGGGTCTCCCGGTGCTGCCGCAACGCGAGCAGGAAGTGTCATGTTCCCAGAGACCAGAGCGGCAGGTGGCTGCCGACTTCTCCTTTCTGTAGCCACCGTGATCAAGCCCTCCTCCTCCACCCAAAGATGTGGGACTAGGACCTGCCCTCCACCACCGGCCCCTGGAAAGACCGGATCGGGCAGCGCACGATGGGAAAGGAGGCTCCTGGGTCTCCCCTCAGCAGCTAGGGGTTGCTGTCGAGCCGGAGCAGCCTCCCAATACTGAACGGTGATGGGGTCTCTGGGAGTTGGTCTATGGCCTAACGTTATGGCTCAGATACCAGAATCCAAGGCAGCAGAGATGAACGAGACTATTACCGTAGGACCCACCCAATCCATCTCCCTCGGGTCAAAGGAGGTGCCGCTGTGGTGTTCTTACCTCTTCCAGTTCTCAGTCACCTAGACAATGAGCCGGGGAGAACCCTGGCCCAAGGCAGCATTTCCGTGTTTAACACACTGGCTGGGAGATGCCCTGGGTTTTAGACCCTGGCCCTGCCAGCTGCTCCATGCAGAGGGACCCCGATGCTCATAGGGAGCCCCATCATCATCCGCCGACGAGCAGCCACTCATGGGGCAGAGCCTGGCTCAGCACGCTGGCTGCCCAGCGCCTCCCTCATCCTGTTCAGCAGCCGGGCTGCAGGAAGCCCGACTCCAGAACTGCACTGGCGGTCCCTTGCCCAGGAGATCCAGGGACAGTCTGGAGGCTGCTGTCGGAAGGACCCGCGGAGTGCAGAGGAAACCACGCCCTGTGCCGACCGGTACGCCCAAGCCTCTCTGCCCACACCCTGCGCTCCGAGGCCGGCACGGCTATTGCGGCACCACTGTTGCATTCGACACGAGGACATCTGCCCGGTGAGATTCGACTACAGGCTGCTGCTCAAATCCCCCAGCGATTCACACCATGGATGCCCTAGGCACCCCGAAGACCATACACAGCGCTCCTCACCAGCCAGGCTCTGAACTGCGCTGGTTACCCAGGAAGGGGTTAAACCCAAAGCAGGGAGAGGAGCAGGCCAATGGGGAAAGCCAGCTGGTAGCCGGGTTGAGCCCCTCAAACTCCGAGGGTGGCAAGGCGGCTCAGGAGACAGCATGACCGGCTGTGCAGGGCGGATGGGCACCTCTCCCCGCGCCATGGGAAGAGACGTGAGGGTGCCCAGGAAGGAGCAACCTCCTGCGCAGAGTTGGGATCAGGCCCTTCCCCCCGAAGGGTTTCCTTTATAACCGAGAGCATCCGAGGGGAGTGTTCTCTTGACGCACATCCGCCCAGCCTCTCCTGGGCATGGTTGCTCCCCACCGGCAGGAGGTGGGGCTCCATGGCCTGGCATCACTTCATCCAAGATGCCCCCCCCTGCCACTGCCCACCTGCAGATTCTCAAGTCAGGCCCTTCAGATCTGACCTTTACCTGACACGCCTCCCCCAACCCCCGCTTGATCTTTCTCTCTCACCCTCCCCCTTCCATCCTGACGGGGATGAAACCACTCAGCCTGGTCTCAGTTCAGCCCAGCGCTTACTCCAAGTTCAGCCCATGCTTCGGAGCCCTGTCCTAAGCAAGGATGCTTTGCTGAATTGGGCTCAAGTAACCTTCCTCAGCCCTGGCACCCTCAAAAGCATGAGAGCAGAGTTGCTCTCCCCCACGACCTGCACGTCGCTGTACAGGGGAAGGGCCAGAGGAGAAGGGAACTAAAGAAGTCAGCAATGGAAAGCTGTGGGGGGGCGGCAGGACAGAGCGTGATCTGTCTGGGTCACCTAGGAGGCGAGGGGCCTGGCCCAGGAGAGCAGGGAGGGGAAGGATGGGAACAAGGCAGCAGCACCCAGACGGTCCCCCCGCGTTACCTCATTGAGGGAGGGAAAGCGCAGCTGAGCCACCTGCCGCAGCTGCCCGTCTGTATAGATGTTGACCAGGTTCTGGCCAAAGGGCCGGCGGCCGGTGACGTGGACGATGTCGATGCAGTGCTGGAGGAGAGAGCCGGGCAGGAGAGAGTCAGCGTCGGCTTCAACCCTGCCCCTTTACTGACTATACACAACATGAGCCCAACGACCTGCAAGCACGAGCCCCAACTACGCTCCTTCCCCGCTTCCAAACGCCAGACACTCAGGCTTCCGGATCCCCTCCTCCCAGACTCTCCCCTGCCAGATCATCAAGGATCCCGCTGCCAGCTGCCCCCAACCCAAGCCATCTCCTCCCGGACTTGGGGGCAGCTCAGGACCCGAGAGGAGCCCAGATAACAGATCAATGGAGGTTCAGCGTCTCAAGGCTGCGGTGGACGTACGGGCAGCCTCCTCTGGGTGGAAGGCACCAGCGGCGTAAGCAAGACTCAGCAGTGCTGCTCCCCAGCGCCGCAGGGCAGGGGGTGAAACACACCGTACCCCACTGAAACTGCAGCAGAATGCCAGCCAGAGCCCGGGCCAGGGGGTGCGGGGAAGCACCTCTGCGCTCGGGAAAGGTGCAGTCGGAGCCATGATGGCTGCGGTCGGTCCAGCAGCACGGTGCCACCTCCATGCTGGGAGGCTGACTCAGTAGCGGCTCACGGGGAAGAACGCCACCTCCTGAATCCCCCGTGCGTTGCTCAAGCACCTAGGGCAGAGGTGGGCAAACGACGGCCCCTGGGCCGCATCCGGCCCGCGGGACCCTCCTGCCCGGCCCCTGAGCTCCTGGCCCGTGAAGCTCGCCCCCCGCAGCCTCAGCTCACCGTGCCGCTGGCACAACACTCTGGCCGGGGGGCGGGGGGCTGCGTGGTCTTGCCGGGCAGCACAGTGGCAGAGCCCGGCCTGACCCGGTGCTCCATGCTGCGCGGTGGCATGGCTGACTCCAGCCGGGCGGTTCGGCTGTAGCACTCCAGGAAGCGTGCAAGGGGTAGGGGGGGTTGGATAGAGGGCAGGAGAGTTCGAGGGGGTGGTCAGGGGGTGGGGGTGTGGATAGGGAACAGGCAGGTTGAACGGGGGCAGGGGTCCCAGGGGGAAGTCAGGAAGGAGAGGGGGGATTGGATGGAGTGGCGGGGGGCGGTCAGCGGACAGAGAGAAGCGGTGGTTGGATGGAGCAGGAGTCCTGGGGGGGCCATCAGGAATGAGGGAGGGGGTTGGATGGGGGCAGTGGGGGGTAGTCAGGGGCGAGGGGTCCAGGATCGGTCAGGGGACAGGGAGCAAGGGGTGGTGGATGGGACAGGAGTCCCGGGGGGGGGGGGGCGCGGGGGGCGTGAGGGGGCAAGAAGTGTGTGTGGGGTCAGATAGGGATTGGGCCATGCCTGGCTGTTTGGGGAGGCACAGCCTCCCCTAACCGGCCCTCCATATAATTTTGGAAACCCGATGTGGCCCTCGGGCCGAAAAGTTTGCCCACCCCTGACCTCGGGGCTCTCCAAAAAGGTCTCCCAGGCAAGCGCTGGTACGGCTCCACCCCGAGCAGCTTGGGGGAGCCTGTCAGAGACACGCTCGCAGCCCAAGTACGTACAGCTGCAGTGGGAGCAGTAACAGGGATGCTGCACTGAACAGCCAGCGGCTCGTTTTCAAGGCAGACCGGACACTGCAGCAGTGCTTAGCAAACGTCTGTCCGAAATAGTGTAACCCACACACCTGCTGGGTGCGGTGTTCTGTCCCAGGTAGTGGCACCCACACCACACAGAGATATTAATGAGTTTGCTCTACAGCCTTCGTTAAGAGCCAGTCGGCTTTTAGCCCATGCGGTAGAGGCTCATGAACTAAGCTCCAGAGGGCCCAGGTTCGATCCCGCCCGCCGAAGCCTGGGGTCTGCCGGCGTTACACCAGGATGTGTCTGCAGGTCTCAGAGCTTTCAGTGAAGGCACTGGGAGTCAGATCCTAAGAATGACCATACCAGGCCCAACTGATAGTCCCTCTAGTCCAGTATCCCATCCCAGAGCTTCAGGGGGAGCGTACAGAACAGGGCAATTTTGGAGAGATCCATCTCTGCCTTCCCCTCCCAGCTTCTGGCAGTCAGAGGTTTAGGGTCACCACGAGCATGGTTCTGCTTCCCTGACCAGCTTGGCTGGACCCTATAATCCACGGATTTCTCCAGTTTTGTGGTGAACCCAGTTATGAACCTTCCCCTCTGTGACCGTCAGCAAGTTACTTCACCTCTGAGCCTTACTATCTCCTTGTATAGAGGGGAAACCAAGTCTGATCTACTGCCTTGAGTGAGGCACTAAAGAGACCCTGGACTACTGCTTCCTGAATTGCATGTTCCTGTTTGCTGCTGTCTCGCTCCACCTACAGACACCAGCCTGAGATATGGTCCGGTGGAGGGGGTACCGGCCCCAGGACACCTGGGTTCTATTCCTGGCTCTGCCACTGATCTCCTGAGTCGCCTTGGGCCAGTCACTTGCCCTCTGCTGCCCCTGCCACCCGGTGGCTGTTTGGACTGTAAGCTCTTTGTCTCTCAGTCCATGCATACGCAGCGCTTAGCACAACTGGGCCCTGATCTCCGCTGTGATTGCTAAGCGCGATCCTAGCAATTTGCATCCTGACCATCACGTTGTCTTCATACCAGGTGCTGCCCCCACGTTTAAATAGGTTGGCCTCAGTCTTTTGGGGGAGGGGAGGAGGATCCCCCCCAGTGACGAAAGGGCTCAGCGGAAACCCACTGCTGTAATTGCAGAGCAGAGGGTCACTGCACGACATGAACAGCCTGTAGATTCAGAACAGATGCAGGAAACGCTAGGGCACATGGGCAACGGGCAGAATTCTCTGGCACCTCCAGCACAGCCATTGCAGGGGCTAGGTTTAAAGTAGGCCGGACAATACCAATCAGATAGACCCAAGTCACACTTCGGGCTGTATGCTGACCCCACCCCCCTGTGGCCAAGTGAATTCGAGACGGTCACAAGCAAGATGAAGACTTGATGGACCAACTCATCAGGTAAGGCCAATGGAAGGGCATAGGGTCGCCAGAACAGAAGGCACGGGAATGAAAGGGGATGTCTCATCCCAGCGTAAAGCGACACTACTCACCCAGGCAGAATCGTTGAAGGTGAAGTCCGGGAGCGCCACCGTCATATACTCCTTCTTGGTGCACACTGCCACCACCAGCATCCCGTCGGCCGTGAAGAACGCCTCGAAGCCGGTGCCGCTGGCCGTGAAAAAGCTGCAGGGGGGAGTCACAAGGAGGAGGGAGGACCGTGACTTCGGGGTTAGAAGCTGGCCCGAGGCCCTGGAGGCCAGAGGGAGAAAGTGGAAGGGAACAGCTGTGGGAGGTGTGTGAACGAACACACCGCTGGAAGTAAAAGCCTGGAGGACAGTCAAACCAGCAGAGAGAATGGTTGCAGACAGCTTGGGGTGGGAGGGTCGAGTGAATCACTGAAGGATGAAAAATCAGACAGATGGGGATGATCGGAATCAGACTGAGCTCACAGTAAAGCGAAGATGATCAAGATACAGAACAGGAAGGGAAGGAGAAAGACACCAGATGGGGTTCTTACATTCTCCTCGAGGAAGGCTACCTGCCGTGCTCAGAAGGGGATTTAAAGCACAAGTTCTCCCAGCCCTGGATGCAGGGGGAGCGACCGAGACCTGCTGGGCACCAGTCTAGCTTCCTTTGCGAAAAGCTGACGAGCATGGGCGTCGGGTGGAGACCCCTGCTGGAGAGGCTAGCCCCCGTCTCTGCCGCTTCCGCCCACGCCCTCCCCATGGTCGGTGCCCCGAGATCCCCTGCTGCCCCCCTCCCCGGCCCGTGGCAGGAGCCCCAAACCCCCCCACAGAGGAGCCCCAGGCTGGCCGAAGCTGCGCCACATCTCCCCTCCCCGGACCCAACCCGCCCCGGGTGAAAGCATCTGTTAGAAGACGCTTTTGATATGCCCCATGCAGGTTCCGGGGTGCCTGAAGAGGTGGCATGTGCCTCAGCTGTCCCAGAATCTGCACGGGGCATAATAAAGCAAAATCTTTGCCACCAAACTCCGCAACCGGGGGTCCCCTGGCCTATTGTACCCGCCGCCCATGCTGACCAGTACTCAAGGGGAAGTTTCTACGCCCAAGTGGGGTTTTACTTCACCCTGGGCTCTGAGAGTCAAGCTGGGTTCTTCTCATCCCGTGCATCACCACCAGTAATAAAGGATCAGCACTCCAAGTTAGAGCCGCGACCCTGTGGTCTTCAGATTCTGCCCAAAGCTGCACCGTGCATCCCTACTGTCAACGCTTGAGCTGCACAGGTGGGACAGACCTGAGTTTGGCCTGGCTGGAGCTTAGCTATCAATTCTGCTGTAAGTATTTATCTAGCCTCCTTCACACTAGTTTGTGAGCACCTCACAGAACCAGATCTATCATATGGTTCTGTATTAGTAGGAGCATTGCCAGCAGATCGAGGGAAGTGATTATTCCCTTCTATTTGGCACTGCTGAGGCCACACCTGGAGTATTTTGTCCAGTTTTGGTCCCTCCACTACAGAAGGGATGTGGACAAATTGGATAGAGTCCAGCGGAGGGCAATGAAAAGGATTAGGGGGCTGGGGAACCTGACTTACAAGGAGGCGCTGAGAGAACTGGGCTTATTTAGTCTGCAGAAGAGAAGAGTGAGGGGGGATTTGATAGCTGCCTTCAACTACCTGAAAGGGGGTTCCAAGGAGGATGGAGCTCGGCTGTTCTCAGTGGTGACAGATGACAGAACTAGAATCAATGGTCTCAAGTTGCAGTGGGGGAGGTCTAGGTTGGATATTAGGAAAGACTTTTTCAGTAGGAAGGTGGTGAAGTACTGGAATGGGTTACCTAGGGAGGTGGTGGAATCTCCTTCCTTAGAGGTTTTTAAGGGCCAGCTTGACAAAGCCCTGGCTGGGATGATTTCATAGAATATCAGGGTTGGAAGGGACCCCAGAAGGTCATCTAGTCCAACCCCCTGCTCGAAGCAGGACCAATTCCCAGTTAAATCATCCTAGCCAGGGCTTTGTCAAGCCTGACCTTAAAAACCTCTAAGGAAGGAGATTCTACCACCTCCCTAGGTAACGCATTCCAGTGTTTCACCACCCTCTTAGTGAAAAAGTTTTTCCTAATATCCAATCTAAACCTCCCCCACTGCAACTTGAGACCATTACTCCTCGTTCTGTCATCTGCTACCATTGAGAACAGTCTAGAGCCATCCTCTTTGGAACCCCCTTTCAGATAGTTGAAAGCAGCTATCAAATCCCCCCTCATTCTTCTCTTCTGCAGGCTAAACAATCCCAGCTCCCTCAGCCTCTCCTCATAACTCATGTGTTCCAGTCCCCTAATCATTTTTGTTGCCCTTCGCTGGACTCTCTCCAATTTATCCACATCCTTCTTGAAGTGTGGGGCCCAAAACTGGACACAGTACTCCAGATGAGGCCTCACCAATGTCGAATAGAGGGGAACGATCACGATTTAGTTGGTGTTGGTCCTGCTTTGAGCAGGGGGTTGGACTAGATGACCTCCTGAGGTCTCTTCCAACCCTAATCTTCTATGATTCTAAGAGGGGAAGGTTGGGGCAATCCTTCCTGGGAAGGGTTGGAAGGACTTGAGCCCGTAAGGTCCCATGAGGCTGATGGGTGACCTCTGGTAAGCTTAGCTGTGTGTGGTGGGGGGTGTTCTTGATTGTGTTCCATAAGTTTTCCTTGTCATGCTTTCACCTCAAGAATAAATGTGCTTGCTCGGAAAGGGCTGGGAACTTAGAGCTTCTGGCAATACACGGTTCATAGCCTGTTCAGGGATATCACAGTGTAGGAAGGGAGCTGTGCAGCCTGGAAAGACCCCGCTCAGGAGGGAGGGAGACATGGGTCTGTACCAAACGCGGTGATGGCTAAGGAGCCGGGAGCCGAGAAAGGGTACTCTTGCTAGACCACGAGAGGAAATACAGGTGCAGTTGTCCTGAATGGCGACAGTCACCGCTTGTCAACACAAACTGCCGTTTCTAGGCAAGATCCTACAATAAAGGAACCCAGCACTTCCACAAAGCGGACCACAGTAACAACTCAGTCGCCTAAATAATTCAAACTAGTCATATAAAGGTGAGAGACAACAGCCTTCCGTTCTTAAAACTGTGTTTGTTGGCTGGCTGCTTTCCAAACTCCAGGGATCTACAATGGGTTTCCCGTTCGCATGAAAGGAAGGGAAGGAGGCAGGTGGACACAGCCCACTCCCCTCCACACGCCCTACCTGTATAGCTGTTTTCGCTTCAGCCTCGTAGGCAGATCCGGCAAGCCTTCGGGCTCCTCGTTCAGACAGACCCAGGCATGGAAGGCAAAGCCACTCCCGGGCCATTTCTGGATGGCCGGCACCATAATTCCGGCCATGCTTGGCATCAGGTCGAAGTATTGCAGTGCCCTCTCAGACTGGTCCTTCCTCGCCATGCCAGACAGCGCCCGGATGACCAGAGTGGTATAAGGGTGGGGCCCCTTCCCGGGCTCAGTCCATAGCAGCCTGATGAGCTGGCGGAGCTCCTGCGGCCGGATGGAGAGGCTGCCTAGCACCTGCAGAAGGTAGATGAGGTTTTTGGAGCACTTCCGGTCCAGCTCCTGCTCAGCGCGCAGGGTGTCCAGGAGGCAGCTGACCATCCCTGCCTTGACGCAGGTCACGCGGCTTGGCAGGGAAGCGTCGCAGATCCTCTTCAGCCAGTCGGACAGGAACACCTGCAGGTCCCGTGACTTCAGCTCAGGGAGCCACGCGATGAGCATCAGCAACGGCTGCTCATTGCGGATGAGTCGGACGGGGAAGGCGCTGTGGTCTCCTTCTACTGCCTGGCGAGACAGAAGCCACAGGGTCATGGCCCTCGGCCGAAGGGCGCGCCAGCCACCTCCCCACTGCCCTCTGGCAGGGTCAGCACCCGGCCTGCTCTGCGCTCAGCCCACGGACGGGCCACCGGGCTCAGTGGCACTTGTGCTGCTGCAATGCATCATGGGGCATTCCAAACCATGGAGAACGCCAACCCACCATGCATGGCAGCATCTGCAGATGACTAGTGTGCTCCCAGTATACGGAGACGCATGCTAAAGGGGAGGACACGTGACCTCCCCCCCGAACACATGTCTCCCCTGCCCAGTGACCCCTCCCGCAGCCCGGGGCCGTAATGCAATCCGTGTCCCATGTTACTTGCTGGGGGGGGGGCTCTCGGTCCTCCTCTCTCTGTGCTCCCCCGTGCAGGTTCTTCTGCCTCCCAGCCAGGCTCCCTCAGGCAGAAGCAGCTCCATCCCGCTCCCCTCCCAGCTGCCAGGGAGAAGCGCAGGGAGAGAAGGACAGAGCTCCTCTCCTGCCCCACCAATCTAGGGGGGCACTTGACACCCTCCCCGTGCTCCCCCACACGTCGCCTCTGGCGGTGTCTATGCACAACTCCACACAGACTGGCATGCGCAACACACCGAGGCTCAGCTGGGCATGAAGGTCACGTGCAGCCAGGGATGGGGTGGGAGGTGAGAGGGGCATACAAAGGTAAGGGGGCCGGGCCAGTGGAGGAGAGGGGTGTGAGGCTCCCAACAGCCCTAGCTCATCACCAGCTGTGGAAACAACACCTTGCAATCCCAGACACCACCAGGGTAGGTGAGCTGCTCCGCCCACAGGACCCACGTCACTGACGTTCAGCATGTGGTTTGCCCCTGTCCGGAGGCTGGTTTATGAGCTAGCTACTGCTGCCCTGATACTGGAAGTTTGGCTCAGGCATTAAAAGGCCGTGAGTTTAGATCCAGAGGTCCTTGGTTCAGTCCCTGCACCCAAGCCAACCGGGGGCATCATTGCACTGTAGAGGGAATTCGATTATGGATGAATTCCCCCTCCCACTCACTGCGTGTGGAAATATTTTATCAGCCAGTTAAGACTTCTGGCCAAGGCAACACCCAGACATGTGGCCTGGGTGCCAGGAAAAGGAGCTGACGCCCCCAGAGACCATTTGCAGCCTCTCTCCAGGTCAGTAAGAAGATCGGATACAGAGCCAGGCTGTAAGCATGTATCTGTGCACTTAAGGGTGAGACGCAAACCAGCATCCTCTAGAAATGACATCGCTCAGACGACAGGACCGAGGGGCTGTGAATGCCCCAGAATTGCACCTCTGGAGTCTTCTGAAGACACAGAAATGGCTTTGCTACTTGGCAGCTACGTCCATTTATTTATTATTTGCATGGCAATAGCGCAGGGGCCCCAATCCTGGATCGGGGCCCCCCACAAACCGCTTCACTCATGGTTTGCAAGCGGAAAGCTCTCAATGGCTCCATGGATGTCCGTTCCCATCAGACCTAGATCCTTATTAATGTCACCCTTCATGCCCCATCCCCCAGTGCCACAGACCCCCTGGCGTGCTTTAATTCCTCTGTCCTCAGGGCTGTGATGAAGCAGCTGCTTTTGAGGAAGCCAAGCGCTGCGGATGATGGCATTGCTTGAACGGACATCAAAACTGCAGCCGAGACATCCCATAACTTGCAAATGGAGAAATAACCTTTCGCGTTTCTAACACGAGAACTCTGCTGCCTTATCATTGTCAAGGCATCTTCCCCCAGCAAGGCTTTCTTCCTGCCCTTTGCATCTCCAACTGTCTTGAGCTGACAAGCTAATTAAGGGAAATGACTCATTCTGTGAGCTCCCCCTCCTCTGGGACCTAGAGTAATCGGGTCTCTTCCCTTGAAGGCAGAGAAACCTTAACCTGATCTCTAGCGGGAAAGCCAAGGGCTATGCCTGACTCGCTGCACCCAGAGACAAGCTAACAGGTGGAACAGACGCCTGATTTGTATTCCTTTGATTGTACTGGGGCCCTTTGCGCATGTCTAGGGCCCTACCAAATTCACAGTCCATTTTACGGTCATAGGATTTTAAAAATCAAAATTTCTTGATTTCAACTGTTTAAATCTGAAATTTCACAGTGGGTCCTAACCCAAAAAGGAGTTGGGGGAGGGGGTCCGCAAGGCTATTGTGGTGGTGGGGGGTTGCAGTTCTGCTACCCTTACTTCTGCGCTGCTGCTGGCGGCGACGCTGCCTTCGGAGCTGGGTGCCCAGGCAGCAGCTGCCACTCTCCGGCCGCCCAGCTCTGAAGGAAGCGCAGAAGTCAGGGTGGCAATACTGTGATGCCCCTAAAATAACCTTGCAATCCCCCTGCAACTCCCTTTTGGGTCAGGACCCCCCATTTGAGAAGCACTGGCCTCCCCCGTGAAATCTGTACCGTATAGGGTAAAAACAAACAAAAGACCAATTTTCACAGTCCGTGACGGGTTTTTCATGGCCGTGAATTTGGTAGGGCCCTACTTATGCCACAGGGAGCAGTACCATCTCACGGACATGGCCCGGGGCTAGGAGGCAGGAGATGGGTTCTATCCTCAGCCATCTTGGGGCAGCTCCAGGTCTCTTAATGGGTATAACTATCTTAGCTGCCTTTGATCTCTACCTGTGCGATGCTGGAAGATTACGGCTCTGCAGCTGGCCGGGTCGGTTCCAGCTTGGGCGGACACACGCATGGCTTTTGTTGAGTTAGCAGGCTAACAACACGAGTGTCGCTGCGGCAGCATGGGTGGCAGGATACATACCTAGGATCCCAGGCGGGATCATGCTAGGGGCAGCTAGCCCATCCCGTCAGGACTACGCTTCTACCTTTAGCGCACTAGCTCGATTAAAGCTAGGGCGGGTACGTCCGTCTGAGCTGGAACTCGGACCTGCAGCTCGAATGTAGCCATACCCTCTGGCAGAGTCCAGCCCAGGGCCTGCAAACGCATGTAAACCTGCTCGGAGAACAGCCCCCAGGCACACGGGCATGCGTTCTGGCCTACGCTGCCTTGGTTCCAGGGCGTGCTGGAAACGAAGGAGCTGCCTGATTCAATGGCACTGGGGGGCCGGGCTCCCTGCACTTGTGGCTTCACGGAAAAGAGCTTTTCCTTGCGGCGATCCGCACTGAGGATTCCTAATGTGCTACACAATGGTGTGTTTGTTGTGAGTTTCATTCCTTATCATGCCCTCGATCTTCAGTGCAAGGACACAGCTGCAGTTACTCACCTGGCTGGTTTAGCTCACAAGGCAGGGACAGAGCGGAAAGGCACAAAACAGACCACAGGTCAGCAAACATGGCCTCGCATGGGCCCAATTCCCACCTGGCTCCAAAGGGGCTTGCAAAAGAGACTATAAAAGGTCAGGACCAAGGAATCACAACCACTGTACTGGGGAGTGAAGAGGGACTAGCAAAGGACTGTGCTCAGTAAGGAAGGAGACCAGCTGCATTTTATTACTTCACTGGGCTGCACGTGAGAAAGCAGATGGGCTGTAACCCATGTGTCCCTCCTCCCCCTGACTCTAGCAGTCCTGCAATTAGCAATAGCCCTGGGTGCGTTGCCAGCAACGGGGATTGAACTCAGGACCTCTGGCTCTAAAACCATCAGCCTCTACTGGCTGAGGCAAAGGGCCAGGCTGAGGTAGTACCAGATTCAAGCCTCTAGCCATGGCCTGGCCACACAGCAGTGTTGTAGCATCCCCGGCCCTGCCAATCCCGTCTGGGGAACGGGACGCTTGGGGCCGGGCATTGCAAAGCCATGAGCTGCCCCGCAGCAGAGTTCCGTCTTTACCATGTTCAGAAGCTCCTCAAGCAGGTGGGCGGTGGGTTGGCTCTGGCTCCTGAAAACTTCGAACAAGTGGGAGTAGCCGATCCTTTCTTTGAACACCTCCTGGAAGCAAGACATGTTTCCATGTTAAGTGCATGCCCTGGCCCCATACACCCAAGCACAGGGCAGGGGTGACGGACAGGGCGTGGAACCGGGACCCATTCAAAAGGGTATTTTTACTTGAACTGGAACCAAACTAAAACCATACGTTTGTTCTATCTAGAACCTGAACTGAAAAAAAATTGGGGTTACCAGCTAAAATAAAGGGTCTGCGTACTTTAAGATCAGTATTAAAAAAAAAAAAAAAAAGGACTGATCTTATTGTCATTATTAAACAACGAAATAACCAGCAGCCCTGTGCCGACTCCCAGAAAGGCCTTGCCCCCGAAAGATGAGACGAGAAGGAGAATAGAAGAAGACCAGCCCACAAGAGTAGGAAAGGAGAGGAGACGCTTGGGGAGTTGCCTGCACAGGACACGTTGCTATGTAAAAGGCCCGCTCTCTGGTCCCAAAGGTTAAAATAACGCCTCAAGCCTCCTTCCACCACCTGGGGCAGCTCCTCCCTCCAGGCGCCCCACTTGAGGCAGGGCCCAGGCTCCAAACTCCGATTTATTCCTTCACGGCAGAGGCCCAAGATGAAAGAGCAAATATTAGCAGATGCTGTTTTAACTTGCTCAAACTGTTCCTAACAAAAAATAATAATCCCATTGATTTGACCAGGCAAAGGAAAAAAAAAAAAAAACCCACCAGGAAACTCACGTAAAGTTAAAAAAATAAATGGTAAAAAAAAAAAAAAGTTTCAGTTTTAAGTTTCAACTCGCTTTTTTCAATGCACTTCCATGCTGACTGGAATTTGATTGGAACTGGTCCAACTGGTCACCATTACCGTTTTTCGGTGGCTTGATCCGGAACTGAACCCGAACACACTGAATACAACCAAACCTGAGCCGAGCCGAGCCAAACCAAACCCAGGTCCGACTCCGTGAATGGGAGTTAAAAAACAGCCACCTGGTAGGATTTGTTCAAAGCCACTCAGAAGGGTGTGTCTACACGGCACACTCCCGGTGGCATGGAGCATATATATAGCTGTGTTGGGGACTGTGCACCCTAAACAACATGACTTTAGGTGAGTAGAGTCTAGACCCACCAGAACCATAGGGTACGTACCCTGCATGACTCGCTATGCTCTCAAACGGTGCCTCCCCATCCACACTTTTCCCTTTTTCTTTTTTTAAAGCAATGTAGTGTCCTGCTGCCTACCCGCTGCCGGACCCTTTCCCCATTGCCTGTCCCCACCAGAGCCTTTCACTGCCCCCGTGTAGCTACACACTGCAGCATGCGCGCAGCCTGTGTTTCACTGCGGCGTGTAGCTACATGGACCCTACACGCTGCCGCCAGTATAGACAAGGCCTAGGAGCCCACTGAATCGTGTGGCGATTCTTCACTGAGCTCTCAAGTCCAATCCTAGGGCCTCATCCTATAGACGCTTCTTACCAGGTGCAGTGCCGTTGAAGCACTAGTCGCCCAAACTCCCAGAAACACGGACAGCACGTGGTCAAGATCACCCAGCAGGCCAGGGGCAAAGCCAGGATTTGAACTCAGGTCTCCCAAGTCTTAGTCCAGTGTGTACAATCCACTTGCCAAAACTAGCTCCCTTTCCACCTACACGTTTCATCGCACTCCCCCATCACTGCATCCTCACAACCAAGCAGAACTCCAAAGGGGGTTGGGCCTCCCCACTTCTTACCTTGGCCGATGGCGAATTGCTCATGATGGAGGTGAGCACTCTGATGGCATGAACCGTGATGGCGTCGGAACTGCTGTCGAACACCTAAAGACAAGGGAGAAAGCGAGTGACGATCATGTGGCAACCCCAGCCTATTAAAATCCGCTGGACTGCCAGGCCAATCCGTCCCTGTTTTCACAGCTCCTCCAAGTCAAGCCCTGAACTACAAAGTCACACCGGGGGCTTCTGAGCAGAGAAGAGCTTCAAGTCGGGTCAGGTCGTGTTGGTAGCTGCAGGGCTGACAAGCACACTCGTGTACCGGTGCAAGATCCGAGCTCAGACCCTCTAAGCCGCTGAGCAACCACAGGAGCTGCGGCTACCTGGCACCTCAGAGAAATCAGAACGTGAACCTTTCACTGTCCAACAGGGAGCTGCCAGGCTTTTTCCTCTCTTTACATGGCATCGGTGATGGGGAGAAACCACCAGTTCACTCAGCCTCATCCCTGAGCAAACCCGTCTGGCCACAGGCAGGTGGGACAATCCTTGTTCTGCAGATGCCAAACTTTTCACCCCTACTTACCCAGAGCCACCAAAGGAGCTGGGGCTATAGGACGCCTAGGATCAGAGAGGAGAGAGACCCATATAGTGCCACAGCTGTACCTGACCTACAGGAAGGAAGGGTCTCACGTCCCCTGCCCCACCTGAATCCCAGGGACTAGATTCTCCTCGGCAGGCAGGATTTACGGCTGCAGGTTGGGGAGCATGCTATTTATTTGAGATAACCCCCACCTCCCCCGCCAAACTTTGGGAGAATCCAGACTCCAGATGTGGGGCTCAGATCCACCCGTTTAATATTAAACTCTGCAGGTCACCGCTAGGGACCGCACGGTAACGCGCTCCTTGAAGGCAGACACCCGACGGGTACAGGAGATGACCACAGGGTAGTGGGGTCGTTCCGGGCCCCCGCCTTCATCTGCTGCTTTAGCTTGCAAAGAAATTCAGTCCAACCGGGCCTTGCCCCTCAGGGCAAATCCATTCTCCCTGGGGCTGTTTAAGGCTCCTAGGGGGCTAGGCCGATGGAAGACCATTAACCAGTAGGGGCTGGAAAGGAAGAGGGAATGGACCTGCCTTTAATCCAGGCTCTGTTGCGATCCTGAGATCCCTTCGGGGGCAGGGGAGATTCAGGGGGCTATTCCCAGGTTGGGTCTTTTCCCCTACAGGGGCGGCTAGACAGTGGAGTGTGGTCTGAGAAAGATGCACAGAAGCACCAAGAGGAAACATCTGGAGGACAGAAGGAGCAGGGCCCTGCCAGAGAGAGCACAGGGCATCCCTGGATGATGCCCAGCAGAACCAGAGAGGGGACAGCAGGAACAGGGGTAGATAGAGGTACACAAAGCTGCTGCCTCCAGGACCACAGGTAGTTCCTGTCATTGGCCACACCACCCCGGAAGAGGACAAGCCAGACGTCGGAGATTTCCTGCACCCGCTGCCATGAGCAGGGGTTTGACTTCAGTGGGGGCAGGATTCCAGCCATGGGCCAGCTGAGGAGGGGAGTGGTTCTTTGTGGAAAACACCACCCCCGCTCACAGGTCAGCCCCGGAAGGGAGATTTGTGCCCCGGGGTCCGAGGCCTAGGACTGCTGGAGCCTCCGGGGCATTTGAGAAGGGAGCTGTCAGAGCAACGCGGCACCACGTGCGAGCGAGGGGCAAAACGGGCAAACGCCACCTCCGTGTCCTGGGCTCGGCTTTCCCTTTTCTCCACAATCTGGGGCAGGGTCGCCATGCCCTGAGACCCCACCCCCACCCTTCCTGTGGAAAACAGCCACCCCACAGCGAACGCTGAGACATGCCCCCGGCTTTCAGCCTCCCGGCCCGATGCTCCATTGTGTCCCTTTGTTTATCAAGGCTTTAAAACCCCAGCTCAAACCAGGGTGGGGAGAACCTCTATTAATTTTCCCTTCTGCCCAGAAGGGACAGGATATTTCTGGTAAGAAAGAGGGAGACTGGGTCAATTCCAGGAGTCTAATCTTTTGGACTGGCGGCTTTTCCTATCCCTGCAATAGCCAGGGCCGTTCAAGATGCAACGCCCAGCGACCTGTAAAATAAAGATCGGTGCAGCCAAGTAGCAGAGCTTACATGGAGTGACTACGGCCATCCCCCACCTCAGAGCCGTAAGGGACCCTCCCCTCCTACAAGATGCAATGGAAAGGGGACCTGTCATGCCTTGCATGCAAACCGAGGCTGGGTTGCCAAAGCGCCACTACCGAACAATGCAGGAAGTAGTTCTGTGGGGCCACCAAGCCGCGGCAGCTGGAGGCAGCTTCGCTCAGGGGAATGCAGGGCTTGGAGGGAAGGAGCTGGTGACGGGAAGGGTCTGAAACAAAGACAAGATCCCACTCAAACCAGGAGACGCTGATCAAGTGAATCAGTGCGGGGTTCCCCTGGCCTGTTCATCCGACCTGGGTCATTCCCCCATAGGCCCCCCTTCAGGGTCTCAAACACTTTTGCTCAGCTCACGCCCAAGGAGGGTTCTGCAGACTTCCAGCGGCCCAGAGGACCAGTGGCATAAACAGAGCAAGAGGTCCCCAGGCCAGCTGGTTAGGGATTGTTCCCACCCCGTCCCAGAAGCATGCGAAGGTGGAGGAGAGAGAGGGCTAGCCTCAGAGAACTCCTTTTCGGTTCAGCTGTACAAACTCAGCAAGGGTTTCTCTGGCCCCACCCGCCCTCCCCCGGAGCCCTCAGCCTGGGGAAAGCCACAAAACCTGCTCCCAAGATGCGCATGCATGTTGCAAACATGGGAGAAGTATAAAACCAAAGGACAAGCTTTCCCGCAGATGCCAGCAAGGAGCCCGGAAGGGAGAGGGAACATTTTACGGCTCTCTTGGTTTTCTGTAATTAAATTGTATTGTGAGCCACCAGCCGTTAATACCTCTCAGCTGTTCCATCTGGCCAGGCCTGCCTTCCTTTGTTAGGAGATTATCTTTGCTCCCTTCCTCGGGAAGGACAGTCTAAGTGGCTTCTCCCGGAAGTTGCCGCTCAATTTCAAAGCCAGAAGAGCCTGTCTGCCTAGGCCCAGCCCCCGGCTTCTGAAAACCTCCCTTGGTTCCCTAGCTACCAAGCTGATAAGGAAGGGGAAAATGGAAACACAGGTCAGAGACTCCCACCGAGGGGGTGGGGGGAGACTCCATCTACTGCTAAAAAAAACAAACAAAAAAAAAAACATGTCAAATCTCGAATCAGGAACAAGGCCAGGGAGTGAGAGTGTGTGTGTGTGTGTGGGTTGGGTGGGGGGGACGCCATTTATAAGCACAGGCTGCAGGAGAATTACTCCAGGCCATTTACGCAAGGGAGCCCTTAGAACTAGGAGGGGACAGAGACAACCCCCCCCCCAATCACTCAATAGCCCCACTGGGGGAGCAACCCAAGACACGTAGGTGCAACTGGCATTAACTGCCAGCGCTACACTGATTTCAATGGAGCGATGCCTGTTCACACCAGCTGAGGATCTGGCGCGTGCTCTGGATTGTTTCTCCTGAACTGCGGTGCCCCAAGTGTCTGGGTTTCGAGGGGAGGAAGGATGGACCTCACTACAGGTTGGTACATTTTAGAAGACGTTCAATTCGACATAACATTTGGACGGGGCGTATTCAATACAAAGGTGGATTTTACGGGCCGGATCCTGCTGGGTCCTCTGCGCCTCTCATGGCAGCGCTGCACGCCCGTCCACCCCCATGGAAATCGGTGGGATTCGTGGACGCTTGGCACCTTACAGGTCTGGGCCCAGCCTTCCTGACAACACCGCTTGCAAATCTACTCCCAGGAGGGCACCAGGGTTGCAGGCTTGACGGCCGGCAACCTGATGGGCTTTGGTTACTTCAGATATGCCCTTTCTAAGCCTCCATGAAGCCTGCCCTCCTGCACCCCAGTTGCCACGCGCCTGGAAGGCTGAGAAGCATGTAACAGCGAGCCCTCTCTGGACGGCTCTCTTGGATCCAACGGGAGACCGAGCTATCCCCCCTCCCCACCCCTACAGGCGAGCCAGGACGTATTCAGAGCGACGGACGTGAGACTAGCTCGACACGCACACACACACACGTGATTGATGCAGGCTCATTCCCAAAGTGCCATCACCTTGCACAAACCAGGGATGTCAGCGCCAGGGACGTCCAAATGGAATGGTGGATCTCCCCCCCCCCCCCCGACCCCATATTTTAGCCTCTGAATCCATCTTCTGTTTTAAAAAGAGACAGGGGAAGACAGCAGGGTAAGTAACTGCTCCAACGTGATGCCCCTTGGAACGCGTCTGCTGTTCCCTTTCCCCAGGCTCTGGGGCACCCCAGCCCCTTTCCTATGCTATTACACCCGGGAAAGAAGCCAAGAGCGGGTTCAAAGAGCCTTGCAAAGCCATCGGCGAGGTGAGGTGGCTGGGTTATTTCCTCACCTAGCCGTGGGGTACAGGAGACCTTCCTTGGGCACAAGACTACGGCAGGGGCCAGTCGTGCTTTGCCATCATGACTTAAAATCCACCCTGGCTCCCAAAGCAGGCACTGAAGGGCCGGCAGGATGGGGAGGGGACAGGATGGCCTGGCGGGGAAGTCACTGGACTGGGACCCAGGAGATCTGGGTTCAGTTCAGCTCAGACTGGCAGTGACCTTGGGGAAGGATGGATTGCCTTCCTCTGGAGTGCAGGGCACTTACTAGGGTTCTCTGGGTATCTCTGCCTTTGCAGGGGCATCGGGCACTAGTGAACCTTGGTCCCCAATAGCCTATGCTTGTGGCCCATCATAGTCTAGTCTCCTGCGGGCTGTGCTACTTCGGTCTCATTTCAGTTTTGGTTGGGTGTGCTGATGGGAGTGGCCCGTGTCACGCTAGAGGCCAGAGCAGATGATCTGGGGGGCACTTCTGGCCTTGAACTTCATGACTGACTCTCGGACTCCATGTAGCACTCTGCCTCAGTTTCCCCACCTGTAAAGAGGGGAGGAGAATACCGGCCTGTCTGTCTCGCTCCTAGGCCTGTTGGGAGGCACTACAGTACTATGGATGGAGTGCATCCATAACTGTTGGCTCTGCTCAGAGATCTAGTCCCGGTCTGTGTGCAGGCAAAATTAATTTTAGCGGGGCGGGTGAAGGGCGAGGTTGTATGGTTTAGACAGGGGCCTGCCAGGCACCCACCTCACTCCATTGCCAGCCCCTGGGGCTGCACCTCAGTTTCCCCATCAGTGCCAAACCCTTGGGGACAGAAAGCACCAAGCAAAGACAAAATCTCACCCTTCATTCTGGATGCGCAATCCCCACCCAAGCCAACAGGCACTGGGCCGGCTCAGGTCCTATTTTCCTTCTCACCTCTAGCTGGATGGTGCAGGGTGAACTTGCCTGATAGCTGGGCTCAGAGCCACGGACAAAAGTGTCCCCTTCCCTCCCCGCTCCTGGGTTTGACGGCGCTGCTGACATCACCCGGTTTGTTGCAGCGGAAAAGAAATTAACGAAAGCAGCCACAGCCTGAGCGTTGCTCTGGCCGCCACCAGTGACGTGCAATACCTTCTGGACATCGCTCTCGGTCAATAAGCGTGCGGCGAGCTCGCTCCCCGTCTCATCCGCTTTACGTGCCCCGCTCACGTAGAGCTGTCGAAAAGGGGGTCAGAAAAGCTTACGTCAGCCAAGGAGGAGAGAGAGAGAGAGAGGGTTAAGCACACAATGGACAGGCACACCTAGGAGTGCAGGAGTAACCAGCTGGGCTTTCAACTCCGCTGCATCATCGCTGGGACACAGCTCCAACCTGGGTGCCCCCCCAGAGCCAGAGGGTACAGGGGTAGCGCCCGGGGGAAAGACACTGTCCCCCGCGGGCCCTGGATCAGGTTCTGAATTCTGGTCTGCAGCCTGCCTCTGACATATGGTTTGTGAAGTCTCGTCTCTGCACCATCAGAGCAGCTGGCATTTCTCCTGTGCACTAACTTCAAATGGCAGGGTAGAGCCTGGCTGGGGGTGGGGGGCAACAAGGCAGATCCTGAAATCTTAATGCTGTGGGAGGATTGTAAAACAGCCTGGTGGAAATTGCTCCTGGGAACCAGCAATGGAGCTTTCCCCTCCAGGTCACTGACCCAAAGGTCTCCCGGGTAAGTAGCGACTCAGTAACCCCCGCTGTCAGCAGTTCAGTGGCATCTCTGAAGCGAGTTCAGGGGGGACTCTAAATCCAGCTCCTACTGAGCTGCCATGCACACCACAGAGACCGCCACCGGCAGTGTCTTTGCCATCAGCCTCTACGGTGCAGACCAGAGACAAGGAATATGGATGGGGCAGCATGTGCGTGGGGAAGCCTGAACTCTTCCAGTCTTGGCCACGGGGCTAATACAGGGCTCCCCAATTTAGAGCGTTAGTCTGGCCCCATCGACCAGCCTGAGTCAATTTGCTTTCGAGAACCGGATTGTCACTGTCTTCTCTGGTTCTTCCAGTATGGTAAGGCTGGGCAGAAACCAGCGAGGATCAGAGGAATCGGAATGCCTTGTAAAAAAATGAGTCTCAAAATGAGTCTTGCTCTGTGCCAGGTTCCAGGGCTCGGTCTCTGTCCTAGCTTTTGGGGGACAGAGGAAGGAAAGATGGTCTCATCTGGAGAGCAAAGATCAGGACCCAGGAAAAACAGGCCCTTCTCCGAACTATCAGCAGTGAGGTTCTTCTCTCCACGGTGACACCAGCACAGTGCCAGAACCATTCCACTGCAATCAGCGTAACTGAGCTCTGAAGCCAGCAGGGGAAAGATGATGCATCACTGTTTGTAGCAAGGCAGCAAAGCCTCTGAAGGAAACTTCCCCCTGCATGGCCTAACAGCAGATGAATGCAGAGGCACTGGGTTCTGGGGCTGGCACGCTGAGGGGGCAGCAGTGCGTTACTGGGAAGGGAAGATCGGGGAACCCCGGAGAGCAAGAGGAGAGGAGGAATCACGTAGGGATCTGCGGAAGGAAGATCAAAGGGAGACGGTTACAGGAGGCTGCTCAGCACAAATGGGGACTTGGGTTGCCTGCTAGGGCGCCCATATAACGGTCCCGAAAGCAATCTGGAGTCAAAGTGATGCAGCCAGTCCGCGAGTTGCTAGGTAGAGCTGGGGGCAGATGGGATTGGAGAGGAAGGACAAGGATACGTGGACCAACACCTCATGTTGCCGTCCTGCTTTCCTCCCTTGGCCACCGGAGTCACGACTGAGCGGCACTGAGCCTCCCAGGAGCACTGGAGAGTAGCCTGCTCCTTGCTTTGAAAAAGCCCATGGTAAAAGTTGTCTGGTATAAGTTACCCTCCCCTACTCCCACGTCTCCCAGCAGCAGCCTGCTTCGCACAGAGAGTAGCCAGCAGCTCCTCGCTCAGCAGCAGTTCTGCTGAGGACAAGACTGGGCTGCAATTTCCCCGGCAACAGCCGCAGCTGGAGATGACAACAGATGACGGAGAGAGGTGGAAAAATCTTGTTAGCGTCCCGAAGATTGATCCCGCGGGCCTGGGGGAGCAAGGAGCAGCAGGGAGCAGAGCACCATCTAATTGCACTTGATTCTTTGAAAGAGTCTGGTCGGGAGCTCTGAGCCACAGCCAGCACGGGGCTGCTTGTCCTTCGGAGAGGCCTCCTAGCTGGCTGCGTTCAGGGCTCTTCTAAACACCTCCACTGCCTATCACCGGCCTGCAGGCCTATAGCACCCTGGCAGATACTCCGAGCACGCCCAAGACAAGGTGGCGGCTGCTGCAGACACATGAGCGCGTGCCAAAGAGGTCGTGTAACACGCGTGCTATTCCAGCCGTGCTGGGACAAAGGGACACCTGGAGGGCACAAATGAGAGAGGCGGGACCCGATCACAGCACCGGGAGTCAAGAAGTCCTGAGTTCGCATCCTTCCTCTATTGCAGGCTGCCTCCGTGGCCTCCGACAAGTCACTCCCCCTCTCTGCCTCACCCTGCCCCCACCAAGACCCCTAGAGCAGGGTTATACCACCATCTATCCCCCTGCCAAGGGCTGATTACTGTGTATGAAGCCCATCACAAAACATACAGCTCCAAGCACCCTCTTCAATAAGGTGAATGGCTCTGGACCTGCCAAACAATCGCCCCCCCCCACGCTAATCCGTTAGCTCTCCACCACCGGTGGCCAAGATCCAGGGCTGCGGCACTCATCGGCGTGAGCGACGTTCTGACAGATGGGCTCCCGGGGCTGGGAGCGTAAGTTTGGAAACACTCAGAACGGACGAAAGCCCGGGCAGGGCTGCGAAGGGCTCAGAATGCCCCCCCGACGGCCTGGATTTTAATAACGGAAGAAGTGCTGGTTAAGAGAGTGCTGCAGCTACTCCTCAATGTATTTGAGTGCCTGCCTGTCTTCCCCCGCCCAATTCCAAGCCACGTTCACCCGCACATCTTCGCCTGTTGCAAGGCACCCTCGCATTTGCCACAGAAGCAGCTTCAGGTGTAGCTTCTTGTAGATCTAGGAATCTACTTGGTACCATGGCAAATTGCAGCCTCTCCTAGGGAAAAGACATCCTCTCTTCAGCTGCAAGCGTTTGCAACAGCAGCCACTGGCGGTCGCTGAGATTCAGGACTGGCCCGAGCGGCACCTTGTTGGTTGAAGCTGCTGAACGAAGAGCGCCTGTTTTTGAAGAGAGGGAGCAGAGATGCGCTCTCAATGCCAAACACGGCCCCAAACATGGCCCGTTCCGAGCCACCACTCTGGCCAATGCTATAAATGGGAAAATTCCAGCCAACCCGCACCTGGTTTGTTTAAACCGAAGTTAAAAATAACACACGGGCAAGAGGGAGAGCAAGATTCCAGCAGGGTCCGGCTTTCGGTTTGTTACGAATGGCTGTAAATCTTCCTTTTGTGTACAAGTGAGGATTTAAGGGGTTTTCCAGGCAGAACGAACACGCGCCGGGCCAAAGCCAGGCCTGCGTGTTCTCCCTGGACTTGGAATTTGGCCAGGGCAGCAGGGTTGACAGTCCTACTCCTGGGAAAAGCGGACTGGAATCTTGACTGTGCACTGGTGGTCAGGACCTTAGTGTAAGAGGAACAATGCTTGCACCACAATAATGGTGAGGACCCGCGTGTTGTGGTAGCCTCTCAGGATGCTAAGTGGTGCACACGCCTAGGAAAACAGTCTCTGCCCCACACAGCATGCAGGCCGAATGACGAAACGCAGATCTAGGGTGAAGCTGAGGCTTCAACATACACGCAGAGTGGGTCTGGGTGGACGTGTAACACAGGAATTACGGACTCCTCTTGGAGAGGGCACACAATCCAGAACAACGGCCTCTCCGCTTCCTCGTCATTAGCTGGCTGATCTACTGTACTACAGCATGACAGACCTGGATCTTCAGGGGTGGGTGGGGGTGGGGGGTCTGACTCAAGAGACGGTTAATGGCTTCTGGGGGACGAGAGCAACCCAAAGTCAACAGCTCAAGTTCCTGCAGAGTGCCTGGCTCATTCCGTTACTTCTACCTGCCCGGTATTAGAACAAGTCTCCTTGCTGAGACCAGCCCTGAAGCTTAAGGACCCGATTCAGGTTTTTCCAGGTAGGAGGACACTCGGAGAGGTCCCTCCCCTGCCGCCTGCGACCCGAGAGTGCCGGGGAGCGTACCTTGCTGTTCTGGATCAGCCGGATGATGTGTTCGAAGCAGTTGTTGCTGAGGAACATGGCTTGCAGGACTGGCCGGTCGCCACAATTCAGCATTTCCGGAATTGCATCTGAAGGCGAGAGGAAGAGAGTCATCCATCAACACAAGCCGATAGGGGAGCAGCGTCTGAGCCTCGCTCCATGGCAGACTCGTGGGGAGAGGAGCAGAAGTAAGGCCCAAGGGCCATGCAAGTGACACCCGGGAGGCTAGGACTATCTAGCACTCCCAATAGCTGGGTTAGCAGGCTGCACATGACCCACCCCCAGAGCTCCTGGGGGGACAAAAGGGAATTTGGGAAGTGGCAGGTGCCTAATTTCTAGCAGGGTACGGAGATCGTCCTCTCCTCCCAGAGAGGTGCCCAATGGAGAGAGGCAGTGACTTTAAGAGGCCAGATGAATGGCTAGGCCTTGCCTACGTCAGGCAGCATTGCCTCGGTCAGCACCAGGGGCACGCGAGCTGGTGCTGAGCCCAGCATAACAGCAGGTGAAGAAGAGACGACACGTGGTTGAGCCCTCCTCTGGCAGGGCTAGCCAGGGTGGTTAACACCCGGTGGATAGCCATGTCCGGTCTTCACTAGCCCTCCCAGCAGCGGCCAAGCCACACTGCCCTGGTGCCCTGGGAAACAGAGCAGCCTGCATCGCCCTGCTAGAGACTACGGGACTAACCCCAGGGACAGCCTCATCTCATTCCACTACCCCAGCGGCTCCCATCCGCGTGGTGCACGGTCAGGGAACCGTACCCATCTTGTGCGGGAAAAACTCGCCACCCCAGAGCCCTGTCCGCCTCCCCACCCCCTGAACTCCAGGCCCAGCTCCTCCCAGAGCTACCTACCCAGCATGTTCACCCTGAGAGCAATCATCCCCTCCTCCCAGCGAGTGGCCGGAGAGCCTTTCAGAGAGGCCATGGGCTGGTCTGAGTTGAGGACCTTGAAGTAGCTGTCCAAGATGGTCCTGATCTCCACCTTGCGCTGGCCCGGGCTGCTGGCGTGCAGGATGTGAATCATTCCCACCAGGCTCTTCAAGGTCAGCTGCAGCAGCTTGGGGTCCTTGGTGTCTCCATTCCATGGGGAGCACCACTGTCTGAGCACCAGCATGAGGGCCTCAACGGAGGCCGGCGTGATCACCTGCAGGGCGTTTTGCTGTCGGAACCAAGCAGCCCCGTTAGATGGCGCCCCAGGAAACCAAGCCCAGACCAGACGCGGGCAGGGGCTTGAGCCCAGATTCTCAGACCCACGGTGGGGATCGCGCCAGCATGCTGGGCCTTGCGCAGAAACGCACGCACACGGCGATCAGCAGGCTCACGGGCTGTGTGATTCACGCACAAGGGGTTGGGAACCTGGGCTTAAGCAGGTGCCATAGACTCACCCTCTGCAAGCACAATCTAGCTTCCTGCAAGAGTGTCAGACCACGTGGGACTGGGGCTCATCTGTCTAACGCTCAAGGCTTGGGTCTGTCCTGCAAATGCTGTCCAGTAGAGGGCAGTAACGCAGTCAGGGTAAAAAACCATGGGATCACGTCGCCCTCTACTGGCTGCAGCCTACAGGGAGGAAAGCAGAGTGGGGATGGGGAAGAAAAGGAGAGAACAGGAGGACGATAGGAAGACTGAAGGAAGGTATCTGCAATATCTGGAGTGCACCCACTGCAAATCCGTCTCAGACAACCTGTGCCCCACAATCCCTACCTCCCCCCTCTTGTATTCCTAAAGCACCAGGAGCTGCCATAGGCTCCTCCCAGGACCCAAATCCAAGCAGTGCTCTCATCTCTTCCCGCATCACCCTCCCCACCAATAATAAAGATGTGGTGGATGGGACGAGAGATCCAGACCCACGGGGCCCCGCAGGGTGAAGTGAGGCCAGACACCGGGAACGCTTGTTTTCAGCCCTACGCTCGGCAAAGGCAGGATTCCAAATGCCCATCAGGGGCAAGTGTGTTGACATGACATATTGCATTTTTCATCCCTAGATCACACAGGAGGATCGGTATCATTATCCCCATTTTACGGGCAGGGAAACTGAGGCACAGGGAGAGAACGTGACGGGCCCAAGGTCGCACAGCGGGTCTGGGGCAGAGCTGGGAATAGGAACCAGGTCTCCTGATTCCCAATCTAGGGCCCTTATCCATTGAGCCACACTGCCTCCAGGTGGCTAAGTATCAGTGTCACAGTCTCTCGGGGCAACATCCTCTCCCTCCCTCCATCTTGCCTGGCTGACCTGTGACCGTATCCGGGCAGGGACTCTCTATATGTGCACGCAGCACCTAGCACAATGGGCCCCGATTTTGCTGGGGCCCGTAAGCGCTGCTGCCATAGAAGTATTTTCCCCCTAAAACAACACAAGGGACATTTAAAGGCAGCACTGGCTCCTGTGGGGCTTTCAGGCCAGCCGAATGCAGCCAGCTGCACATTGCACCTCCCCTGCTCACAAAGAACATCCCACCAGGTGGGGGGCGGCAAGTGGGGGTGAGCATACAACAGGAGACAAATGCAGAAGGGATCCAAGCAGTTTGCTTTTATGTCCTAGAAATGTGGGGCTGGAAGAGACCTTGAGAGGTCGCCTAGTCCAGCCCCCGCACCCTGAGGCAGGACCACAAAAAACCTACACCATCCCCGGCAGGTGTTCGGCCCCCTTGTCCTTAAAGATCTCTGGGAAGGGGTGTGGAATCCCCATGCTTGGTTATCAGACATGGCCACGCCCACTTCCCTGCCCACCTCTCCCTCCCCAGGAGCAGAGCTTGGCTTTCAGGAAGGAGGGGACCACAAGGGCTAGGGACGAGTTACCTTGGCTCCAGAGATAATGGCTCCAAAGAGGTGGATGAGTCGCAGCTGGAGAGCCTCAGGAAGCTGCCCTTCATCCTGGAAGCTCCCTGCAGAGGGCGAGAAGTTTAGCCTGTCAGCTGGAGACTAAGCACCTATCTCTGGGGGGTGGGGCTTATCCAATGCCTGCTGAAATCAATGGAAAGACTTCCTGGGGATTTGTATCAGAATCTTTGCCAGTTGGTGCCTCAGTTTCCCCATCAGTAAAGCCATGATGACACGGCTTCCTTTCTCTGCTGTGTCTATTTAGACTGTGAGCTCTATGGGAGAGGGACTGGCTCTCACTGGGTGTGTGTTCAGCGCCTGGCACAACACGGCCCTCATTTGGGTTGCCCCTCTAGGCGTTACCACACTACACATCATAAATAGTAATTTAGGGCACACTCAGATCACCTCCGTGTCTCCAGAGGTGAAGCAGCCCATGCCAGCTAGGATGGGGCGCTAGTGGTCCTTGGGAGACCAAGGATTTGAGTCCCATTTCCATTTTTGCCACTGACTCACCGCGTGGCCTTGGACTAGAATTTTCTGAGCCTCAGTTTCCCCATCTGTAAGAGGAGGCTGACACAGCTTTCCCCTCAGCTCTTCACCCATTATTTGGAAAGCTCACCCCCTGCTCCTTGGCTGGAAGATGCTACCGAAGGGCAAACACGCTCTTATTTAAATCGACCTTTGGGAACATATGGGAGGGAGCCCGGCCCATGCAGGGGGGGAGAGGGGCTACATTAGCTAATGCCCTCCCCAGATCAGAGCTGTACGGCTGTTGGGTGGGAATGCTCCCTCGGTCCTGCTGTGATAGGGATGTCGAGGGACAGAGAGGTGGGGAATTCTCTTATTCTAACGGGTGCCCAACGGCGAAACCCTCCTGGCGTCAAACCCAGCCCAGAGCGCGCGGATCAAACAGAGCTTCATGGGCACTCGGGGCATGCGTGCAGGGAGAGCGCTCACGGTGTAGCTACTCTGGGAGGCAGCATCTCGCCTCCAGGAAGCCCAAACCCAGTTTCCTACAGGCAAGACCCCGGGAGGATATAAACAGACGAGCGACCCGCTCCTGAGCCCCTCAGTGCTCACGCCAAGGGCTACTAAGGGCGGACGGGCCAGGGACTGCCCAGCCAGCACCAGTAAAACACTCAGGGCCCTGGATCGCCTGGAAGCAGGCCGTTGTGCGAAGCCGGTGCGGGGACCCTTCCCTGCAGAGGCGGGCGGTCGGAGAGGGGAACATTCCCCTCCTCTGGTCTGGCTCTGCCCACACCTGGTTCCATTCCCAACCTGGCCACCCCTTATGGGGTTCCACTGCCCCAAACAGCCACCTCGTGCGTCCCAGGCCAGCACTTATGCTGCCACCTCCATCAGCTGCCCTTTGTTGGCAGACTCAGTGGAGAAGCCAGGAACTGATGAGGCCAGAAGACTCCTTCCCCCAACCCCGCAGGTCAGGCTGAGGCAGCGTGGGGGGAAGCCTTCCCTGCATCCAGCCAGTGCTGCCAGCACGGTGCCTTGGGCTAGCATGACGTTCACGTGTCAAGCCAAAGAGGGTCGGGTTCCTTCTCCTGCCGAGCCGGGAGGTGAGCGCAGCATTTCCCTCCTAGCGAGGGGCACGGCGACTGCTGGGAGAGGTGGGGACGAGACCAATGGCACATGACCCTGATCTCTAGTCCTTGGAGCATGTCCAGTCCCCAGCCCGGCCTCTCCCAGGTACCACAAAACCGCTCCAAGTCCCAGCAGGCCCAGAGCGATGCACGAAACAGAGGCCAAGCCCTCCCATTCCCCCCGGCACCCGCGGAGCTCTCGGCCGCCAGTCTCTGACCGGACACACAAGGTCTGAGCCAGGCGCTCCCACTAAGGGAGTCGGTACAAACTCGCTTCACAGGATGCCACGTTTCAACGCTCTCCTTGCGGGACACAAAGCTGACGGGCTGTTAGCTCACAACTCATCTCCCCTCTCCCCCACAATAGGGCCTCTGCGCAGAAAGGCAGGCCCAAAAGCCGGGTTTGTCACAATCTGCATCTACAAGACTTGCCAATAGTTCTACTTCCTTGCCAATAGTTTCCCTCCTAGTGGTAGCATCAGAGGCCTCATGGCTCAGGCACTGGAGGGAGACTCGAAAGGCAAATTCAATTCCCAGCTCTGCCACAGACTCCCCCATGTACCTCTGGGCAAGTCACTTAACCCTGCCCCCAGCACAGTTATGAGGTATACTGAGCATGGTAAGTGTATGTAGTTAATATTGGTTGCTTTATCGTTCCTGTTTGAGTTACCAAATCCCCTGGATATTGCCCACCCAGGATCAGAGGCCCATTACGTGCAATGCTGAACACACACAAAATACAAAAGACCAAGGACACATCACACAACCTTTGCAAAGCAGGGTTTGTGCAGAACATCGCACGAAGCTTTGCAGAGCGTGTGTTCCACACTCCACTGGGGAAAACAGTACCAAGCCAAGGCAGAAAGGAGAAACAGCGTAACAGATGGATTAAAAGCCATCCAACCCTACACAGATGCAATGCACCGAGATTCGAGAGCAGGAAAGACGCCTCCTGTGAGTCACCCCTTTTGCTGTATCTGGAGCTTCTTTCTCCAAGTCACGTAATCATTCCTCACATCTTCCCTTGACAACTTCCTGCTGGCATTACCTACTGATTGAGCTAGGAGGATCACGGTCTGGCTAGAAACACTCACTCACTCACCTGGATTACAAGTACCATTATCCTGGGTAGGTAAGAAGGAAAGAACAGTGGCTTTACACTGTTTAATCTCTGCATTTCAGAGGCAAAGGGACCGGTCAATTTCACTTCTGTTGCTAGTCAGTTTCACACTCTGGGTCTCATGTGCTACTCCTCCAAAGCAAACTTATTTGGGCAGGAAAGACCTGGATGGGGTTTAGATGGGTGTTTTCTTAAATAAAGCCCTTTCCAATGGAAGTTTTAAAAAAACCTCACGGAAACATCTCTTCAGCATTAAACGTCTGTGGCGTTAGCATCTCTGCATGCCACACGCGTGGTTCAGGGAGCTGGTAATTGGGCATCCAGCTGGGATTGCTGTTTCACTTTGAGGAGACTGCAGTGCTGTCGAGGCACAGCATAGCTTAGTGCAGTGTTATTACGGGGTTTGGGGCCAGGATATGGTGCAGGAATCCTTGACGGCGATGTTCTCTGGCCTGCCCTGGCTATAGGATTTTAATGCCAAGCTTTGGCCTTCTCTACCTCCATTTTTCAGAGGATTTCCAAGCACTTTAGAGGCTGTAGAAGCATCTGTCTTGGATAGTTTAGATCCAACAAATCCTGCATCTTGGCAGGGGGTTAGACTAGATGACCCTTCCAGTCCCTATGGTTCTATGATTAAACGCTGCTTTTACAAGACCTACATTTGGGGCCAAGTCTGAGCTGACCATTTCCCTTTAAGGACAGCAAGGAGCGTACCTGAGATCTCAGCATTTTTCATCATAGATGTCAAAGCCCTTTACAAAGGGAGGCTGTCATAAATATAAAGGGAAGGGTAACCACCTTTAAATCCCTCCTGGCCAGAAGAAAAACCCTTTCACCTGTAATGGGTTAAGAAGCAAGGATAACCTCTCTGGCACCTGACCAAAATGACCAATGAGGAGACAAGATACTTTCAAAGCTGGAGGGGGGGGAGAAACAAAGGGTTCTCTCTGTCTGTGTGTTGTCTTTTGCCAGGACCAGAGCAGGAATGCAGGTCAGAACTCCTGTAAAAAAATCAGTGAGCAATCTAGCTAGATACGCGTTAGATTCTGTTTTGTTTAAATGGCTGATAAAATAAGCTGTGCTGAATGGAATGTATATTCCAGTTTTTGTGTCTTTTTGTAACTTAAGGTTTTGCCTAGAGGGATTCTCTATGTTTTGGATCTGATTACCCTATAAGGTATTTACCATCCTGATTTTACAGAGGTGATTCTTTTACTTTTTCTTCAATTAAAATTCTTCTTTTAAGAACCTGAATGCTTTTTCATTGTTCTTAAGATCCAAGGGTTTGGGTCTGTGTTCACCTGTACAAACTGGTGAGGATTTTTATCAAGCCTTCCCCAGGAAAGGGGGTGTAGGGCTTGGGGGGATTTTGGGAGGAAAGACGTTTCCAAGCGGGCTCTTTCCCTGTTATATTTGTTAGACACTTGGTGGTGGCAGCAATAAAGTCCAGGGACAAAAGGTAAAATAGTTTGTACCTTGGGGAAGTTTTAACCTAAGCTGGTAAAAATAAGTTTGGGGGGGTTTTCATGCAAGTCCCCACATCTGTGCCCTAGAGTTCAGAGGGGGGAAGAAACCTTGACAGGGGCTAACTAGCACTACCCCTGTTTTACAGCCGAGAAAGCCAAGGCACATGGAGACGCGCCCCCCCCCCCCACAGCGCCACACAGCAATCTGGGACGAGAACCCAGCTCCCCATTCAGCACCCCAGGCAAGCAGCAGGATGGATGCTGAGAAGGGGAAGAGCATGGACGAGAGAAGAGAGGTTATGAGTCAGGTATGTGGGTTGGCGGCAGAAGGGAGGCGGCTACGGAAAAGGGAAGGAAAAAAGAGACAGATTGGAGAAGATACCAGCAGGCACATGGTCAGAAGCCCAGCTACCTGCATCGATACAAACACCAGCCACTGAAAACCCCACGAGGCTTCACTGCCCAGAAATGGGTTTCCCCCAAAGGAAATTCTGCCAATTAATTCCACGAGAAGACTCGTCTGGAGACGCTTGTCCCCGGGCACAGCGTGTGCATGAAAGCTCATTATCTAGTAGGGCTGCTGGACGTGGGGCTCAGGGAAGGTTTCCCTGGTGCCCCCCGATTCTTTGTGGGACAGGGTGGGATTTTAACAGTGCTGCAAAGGGCCCCAATCTTGCAGATGCGCAGTGCTTACGGCCTTCACTCCCAGTAGGCACTGGGACAGAACGTGCTATGTGAGAAATCAGCCCGGATGCAAAGAGCTTTTTTCCCTCCTAAAAATAACTGGGCAAGGGGATTTACACCATGTGGTCAAAGAAAAACTCCCTGCGTAGTTTTAGGGGCTTTTTCTGCCCTGTTATGACTAGAAAGGGGCTATTGATTAGCTTCCCCCAGCAGTCAGATGCAAGTTCTCTAGCCACAACCCTGCAGTCTCGCAGCTCAGAGGCACTAACTCAGATGTGTAAATTAAGTGCCTCTGTGTGTGTGTAGCCTTAAGAAGGGTCCATCCAGCGAGGTACCCTCCTGCCTAAGAGACACCAACCTGGCATCAGGCGCCTGGCAGGGGCTCTTGGAGTGGATACAATGTCACCCCTCTACAGAGTACACCAAACAGGGGCTGAGATACCGGAGGAAAAAGGAAGTTTGCCGTTCCCTCTCTAGAAGTATCCAATACTCCAGTGCTGTGTGATCAATGGATAATGGTAAATAAAGCATTAGGGGCACCCAGGCCTACCCTGAAACATCTGGAGTCTATGGTCTCCCTGCTGCACGGGAGATCGCTTGGTGGTGCACAGAGCAAACCCATTAGCATGCGAAGGAGAGAGCGCCAGCGAGGATAAATCCCCAGCTTGCAACAGAGAATATTAAAAACCCGAGCAGCCAATGAGTAATGTGCAATCAATCCACGCAAACGGGCTCCTGCCCCCATAGGAATAGCTGCCTCTTCTAAAAACAGCGCTAACATCCTGGTGTTGATTTCTGCCCCCCGCCACTCAGTCCTCTCCTGCACGTGTGGGCTAATTCAGACTGTAAGCACCACAGGCCAGGAACCCCGACTTTACTTGTGCCCGGTATCTCTATGGCACTGTATAGATATTGCTAATCCTGAGCCAGGCCAAACTCTGAGCCCCAGGAGGTTACCCCTGCACTAGTCATCCAAGTACCATTTGTTATCTAATCAGATACTCACCAGGCTCAAAAGAAAAGGAGGACTTGTGGCACCTTAGAGACTAACCAATTTATTAGAGCATAAGCTTTCGTGAGCTACAGCTCACTTCATCGGATGCATGAGTTCTACTGGTCACTTCCAACATGTGTTTAAGTCAGTCACACACACACGCACCCCCACCCACCCAAAAATGTTTAATACAAGATCCAATCTAAAGTCTCCCAATGCAAGGAGTTACCCTGTGTAGCTTATTCGTCATAATAAAATACAGAGCTTCAATTCAGTTCATCAGTAAAGTGTAGGGCTTCTTCAAAATATGTATCCAGACTTGGATGTGGATTTCACAAAGCCCTGCAGTTTAGGGGTGCCTGAATCCAGGGTTTTTCTGTAAACCCCCCACTCTGTTTCCTCCAATAGCACAGGCCTCCAGTTAGTCAGGAAGTTATTGGTGAATTCAAGTTAATCTTAGAAAATGAGGGGCTATGCTGAAAAGTGTGTGTGGGGGGGGGGAAGGAATTTTCATGAAACCCAACCCTCTCACACCTTAGTTAAAAAGTAACTTGTAAATGGGGAGAGAATTGTGTTTGCAGACTTTCTTCCTTCTTTATAGTGTTGTAGAAAAGCCTGGAGGGGTATTTTCAAAAACAACAGGAGGACTTGTGGCACCCTAGAGACTAACACATTTATTTGAGCATGAGCTTTCGTGGGCTAAAGCCCACTTTCATCGGATGCATGCAGTGGAAAATACAGTAGGAAGATATATATACACACACATAGAGAACACGAAACAATGGGTGTTACCATACACACTATAACGAGAGTGATCCATTAAGGTGAGCTATTACCAGCAGGAGAGAAAAAAAACTTTTTGTAGTGATAATCAAGATGGACCATACTGTATTTTCCACTGCATGCATCCGATGAAGTGAGCTGTAGCTCACGAAAGTTTATGCTCAAATAAATTGGTTAGTCTCTAAGGTGCCACAAGTACTCCTTTTCTTTTCGCGGATACAGACTAACACGGCTGCTACTCTGAAACCTTTCAAAAATAATGTTTTCCATTAGAAATTCAGGTCTTGTTCTTGGATGAGTTCCAAGTACAGGACAATGAAAGAGGTTGGGTAATCTGGGAAGCAAAACCTATGAAGTTTTAAGTCAGATTGTCTAAAACTATGTTTATTTTGCATAATGCCTATTTAACTGCAATGCCCGAGAAACAGCTGGAAGAAAAGCTCTTAAAAAAACAACCCTCCTTCAATGAAAGGCTAAGAAAGCTCTTACTCCAGCTCCCTGGTCCTCCAACAAGACTTCCACCAAGAACAGGAAAAATTAGATTTGACATTTCTAAAACAAGCAGAACTTTTTTGGGGGGTGGGGGCCGAGGGGGGGGGGAAGTGTAGGCCAAGATTCTGTGTGCTTTGAAGAAGCATAACAGAAGGTGGGGAGGGGAAAGCAGCACTTAACAGAAGATGCAAGAATGGTTCATAAAGAGATCTGTTTTTCTCAGTGTTTGAGTTAAGTGAGCACAAAATAAAGTTTAATAGTGAACAGAAATAATCCTTTTCCCTCAAGCAGGTTTCACTCCAGCCATCCACAGAGTCCTCCAAGAACTGCAGGTTAGCCAAGACCTGAGTTTCTAATGTAAAAAAAAAAAAAAAATATCCCCAAGCTGGGGTGGGGAATGGGGCTTTTAAAAAGTAAAGAAAATGTCCAAAGCATATTTCTACAGCATGGCAAGCAACCAGCTATTTCTCCCCCTTACGGTCAGATTGCACTGGGCTTTTCATCTCCAGTACAAAGGACAGCGAGGTTAATTTGTGAAGTGAAGGGGGTCAAGTTTAGAGGTTCATAGGCTGCAGCTCCTGGCAAGACAGCCACACACACAGTTTTCTGAAGCAGCTCCGCCCCGTTCAATCAAGACTCTTCCTCTTTAGATGCCATCAGCACGCGGAGGGACACGGTAATGGGATGGAGCAGCAGCCTGGGCACCCCGTCCTCCTCCCCAGAAGCAGTCACTTGCTCCTCGGGGATGAAGCAGCTAGCTGAGACAGGGAGGATGATGCCACTCTGAAGGGCAGGACGAACCCGTTTCCTTGTGAGACATGTTACTGGGCTGCTGCTAGCGATGGTTATTTCTGGTGGCCATAGCTTTCGGGGGAGAGCCCAATGAGACTGGCAGGGTGCGGTCAGTCACACTTCCCGGAGCCTCCATCATCACTTGGATGGCACCAAGACGAGGGCCCCAGGTTGACCTTGGTTGGCCACAGACAGCAAACACACAACGGTGAGGAGACTGCACGACGTGTACCGATGCTAGCCACTGATCCATCCCCCAAGGCCAGCTCTTGGCCCATCTGATCAGTGCAGGCTCCCACCAGGAGGCTGGAAGGGAACTGGGGGGCCACCCACACTGCTGCTCCAATGCGTAGCGTTCCCCCTCCCTCTGTCTTTGCTGCCATCGTCCTCTCCTGGAGGGAGGCTGAAATGAATGAGCTCATAGCAGCATCAGCGGAGATCAGGGCCCCATTGTCCTGGACACAGGAAGACTGTCTCTGCCCCACTGAGCCTACAACCTACAGGGACAG
This sequence comes from Lepidochelys olivacea, assembly GCF_965140295.1. Lineage (NCBI taxonomy): Eukaryota > Metazoa > Chordata > Testudines > Cheloniidae > Lepidochelys > Lepidochelys olivacea. The sequence continues at coordinate 266,149,255 of NC_140412.1, read as the reverse complement.
GAGGAACAGGACATTTCCCCCCATTTTACAGAGGGGGCAACACAGAAGGGCTAAGGAAGGTGGTGCAGGGAGTCTGGAGCAGAGCTGGGAACTGAGTGCAGAGCTCCACGTCCCAGACCAGCCCTTCAGCTGCAAAAACCCACCCTTCCTTGTGCAAACAGCCAGGACGTTCCATCTAGTCCCCCTTTCAGTGCTTCCAAAGCCTCCCGCCTTATGGTGCGTCTCAGCACTGCCAGTGAAAGCCCCCAGACGGCTCCCAACCTCCAGGCCTATCCCCAGCCTCTGAGCTGTTGGTTCCAAGCAGGAATATTCCTCCCCCCCGGCATTGTGCTGTGTTCCTTAGGAGGTTCGTTACAGAAGTTATTGAGTCAAAAGAGTTAACGTGGTCAGGCTCAGAGTCTGAGACGGCGAGCGCTCAGCTCCGGCAATGAAGGAAATTTCTTCGCTGGTTGGGGGAACCTTGCCTAGAAACTGACACAAGGCTATTTACGGCCCCAGGGATGTGGGGTAAAGGTGTTCCCAGGTTCAGCCAGAGGCACACAGCGCCTTTGGCAAGACGGTTTCAAAAGTCAGAGGAAAGCAAGGAGCAAAGGGAACTCCAACCACTGTGTGGAATTCCCCTTGCAAGCCCACAGAGAATGGGCCCAGAAGGGATGGGAGGTGGCTTTGGTAGCTAGGAAAGCCCCCAGGAAGCCTTCCTGGTGTCCAAGCAAAACGAGAACAAAACCCAGCCATTCAACGGCTTGCAGGAGAGATTTAGACATTGACACACATGACCAGGCCAATGCTACTGGGCGGAACTTGCTCAGCGTCCCAGTGGAGGAGCGTCCACATTACGAACCCCCTGCCCGTTTGCAGACGGCCTCAGCAGAGAGGGCCCACACTGAACGGGTCTGGAGAGTCAACTCCTCTCTGACGCCCAAGAAGCGGGTCTTTCAAATTAAGCAGTAGGCACACTGGCTGCTGCCCCTGCTACGTGGACAAACAGGTGGGTCCAATCTCCAAGGCTGGTAAACTAGTACTTTTCGCCAGCACTAGATTCGCTCCCCACCCGCATTTGAAACAATGCACTCAGTCCCCACTCCTCTGGGATACAGGGACATGAGAAGCAGAATGGGATACTGGGTAATATTCAAATACACCTTCTCAACACATACTGCTGGCTAACAGCCGCCGTCTGGCAGCGCTGGGGTCCCGACTGTAGGGAGGAAATCTGGGAAGCGCAAGCATGCTTTTTGGATGCACAAACTTTGCTCTTTTCAACACCACAGAGAGCCTCCAGTGCTGGGGAGGAGGAAATCAAGGGTCATTAAGCACGATAACTGCCTGCAAACGGCTGGAAAGGTTAGGGTGACATTTCACTCCAGCACGGGTAGGGAAGGAGGAGGGCTCCTGAACTGAGAGATAACAGCACTGGAGACAGACGAACCTCCAACCAGAGATGGAGGCGGGGGAGTTGGTTGTTTGGCATTTACCTTGGAAGAAAGTGCTGAACTCTAGAGGCAAAGCAGCTGGTGCAAACTTGTATTTGCTCTTCTCTTTCATGCTGACAATTTCCCTAGAAACACAGGAAATGCAGGGGAAGTGAGACAGGATTCCAGGCAGGGAGCAGCTAACAGGGAGCGGGGGAGCTGAAATTACTCGGCCAAGGCATCGGAGTGGTGCAGCGCAGAGTCATTAGATGCCCATGTGTCATGCTGCATGTTTGAAATGGGGAGTGACATGTCTCGAGACCCCACGCTCCGACACCCCACACCGACGGGTTTTATGCAATGGATTATGGCTCCTCATTGAATTTGACCCCGCAGGCCAGTGGGGCTGTGACAGTGTGCCTAGACCACAGCAGAGTAAGAACATCCAGACAGGACACTGCTCCACACCCACTCACCCACTCAGCTGCCTCCTCCACGTCTGGTAGGGGTCGAAGAGGCATTCATAGAGGTGCAATGCATAGATTGTTACCGTCTCTAGCTGAGACCTGCTGGGGGCACACTGCTCCGGGGTGTTCTTTAGCTGCAAGGACAGAAGAAACCTGGTTAATCCGCAGCATTTTAAAAACAAACAAACAAAAAGAAACCTTTGCCCACCCCCCACTAAATAATCTTTATTAACATTCAGTCGTGCTGCTGAAAAGTGCCTTGAAGATGTGAAGTGCTATTAAAATGCTGTATTATTATTCAGGCTAATTTCTCTCATTTGATCATAAGCTCCTTCAGAGTAAGTGGAAGAGCGTGTGTTTGAGTCTGTCGCAACTGCTCTTGAAGGTGACCTTTATTATTACTATGTCCTCTAGAGGACATGGGCTAGGATCGGAGGGCCTTTCTGCGCCAGATGCTGTACACACACACACTAAAGAGACAGTCCCCACCCTGAAGATCTCACAATCTTAACATATTATGGGGCACAACAGAGGGAGATGAACAAAAAAGGCAGAGGGGGAGACAGCCAAATGACTGGGTGCGTCATACTAAGCAGCAATTGCAATGTGGCCAATGCCCACAAAGGATGTTTTAACAACCCAGCTGACCATTTTTGGCTTCCTTTGATAGAAAAATGCAGCCTGAAAAAGTTGGTTTGATTTTTTTGTTTTAATTATTCCTGGTTGTTATTTACCTTTGAAATCCCCATAATGTCAAGTCTGATCATTCCTGGTGTTTCTGGATGACCTCTGGGAGGCCTTGGAGATGTTTACTGTGGATTTTTTAACAAGGACTGAGGGCGTGAAGTCTTTAACAAAAGCTTCCTTTTCCAAAGTGTTGATTAGTCATTGGCATTACATGAATGCCACCAAAAAAGTTCTATGCAGCCTAATACAAGAAATCCCTGCCCCTCGCAACAGCTCTAACTACATTTAGGAGGTCACTGTTCAGCTCTCCAGTTAGAGTCTTGCATGCTGGGTGGGATCTGGGTGTCTAGCATTAAACGGGCAGCATCATTTTCAAGCTGCCTTCGTTCAACAAAATAAACCAGGCACATGTCCAATTTGTTTCATCTCTGTGGGTCGCCTGTAAGGGTTGTTCGAGAGGGGAAGAGGACCAGCCAGTCATCAGAACTTCTCTCAAGTCACGAAAATGCGAGCTCCATAATTTACCAGTTCACCCCAGCAGAGGGGTCCCACTCAGACCCACACATTATGGCATTACATGGTCCACAGGACCTTGTCTGGGCCTGCTGCCCCGGCATGAGTCTCACTCACTGAGTGCAGAACACGTGTGCAGCATAGGAACATGCCACTTCATGGCTGTTCCTTGCGGGATACAGTGTCCTGGCCCCAGTGTGACATGTCAGCGACACACTTCACCCACGATGAGGCCTTAGAAGAGAGCTCTGTGGCCCAAGAGCCAGTATATTCCAGGTTCAGAGATTCCAAGGCAGAAGGGATCTAGTCTGATCTCCTGTATAACACAGGCCTTGCATTTTGCTGGCTTCTTAATATCAATAGCCCATATATGTATTTCAGGTTGATTTCAACAACAGGCCAACCCCAGACATAAGCATTTCCATGTGGGGTTATTTAGAGGCCCTGTTTAACTGGGCATGTGCCTGGCACAAACACACATGCTACGAAGCCGGTGCTTACCTTGGCTGTACATGCAAACAGCAAGCTAAGCACCTCGTGGATAAAAACTGGCGTCCTGTCGGCTTGGACATTTTCTAAATTCCTGCAAGGGGAGAAGAGAAAAAAAAAGGGGGAGGATCAGAAATCCTTGCAAGTGGTTTAGATAAGTAGCAGCAAAGGGGAAAGCTGCGAACTGTGTACAGCTTGATTTGCAGTAGACTGGCAGGGGGTGGGGGAGGAGGAAAATCAGGTGAGCTCTGCCTGGTTTTTGAATGAATTAGTCTATCACCACACTAGTTAGTGATTTACCCATGGCTTCCCCTTGCCTCAAGGCAACTTCTATTCAGTAGTCCCCTCGTCCGGGTCTAAAACAAAACAAAAAAAGAGCCATCTCCCTACCCCTAATACTGTCCCAAGGTTAATTAACTCAACCTGATGTGTCTTTTGCTGCACCCTGTAGGCAATCAGGCAGATGAGAACAGTCTGACAGAGCAACCAAACACCAGCCGACAGTAACGCTGAGCCTGCTGTCTGACTAGCATTTCAGAGAGTGCTCCTTGGAAGAAGTGCTTGAGCACGGTAGCAAATGGGGACGTTCATTCCATTCATTCCCAAGGAGAGTGTTCTTCTCTAGATCTGCAATGGGGACTGCAGAGGTGGAGCTGGGCTTGCCCCAGATGGGAAGGTAATTGAAGGTAGAACCAGTCCCAGTTCTACAGCCATGCCCACTGCCCTCTCTCAGGGAGGCATTGGTGGAGTTCCACTCAGCTCTCCTCAGCCAAAGAAAAGTCCCTTGATAATTGCCACCGAGGGAGGCGGTAAATTGGAGGAAAGGAAAGGGTGGCCACGTCTGTCCATCCACCTCCCCAGCCATGGGGGAGTCAGACAGGGCGAGAGCCCTTTTCAGCTAGGGGAACTTTCTGATCAGGACACAGAGGCAAATGCACAAATTCCCTTTGGGAAATTAACTCCGCCCCAAGTGAGTGTTGCCTAGAGAGAAGTGAACTTCCAAGGGCTGGGGCAGTAAAAAGTACCCTGTGCCAGGAAGGCTTATCAGCCCCACCAGACAAGGCCGGGTTGGACCTGGCGTAGAACAGGTTCCAGTTACATCAGTCTACAATGGGCCATCACAGCAACCGAGATTCTCCTCTCCCCTACCAACCCCTTAGTCCAACCCGAGCATCAGAGAGAACCTCGATGGGCAAATGACATTTTAAATGCTCCTGACAGACAGGAGCGGGTAGCTCAAGATTTGCGCTGGTCAAGAATTTTCCATTGAAACCATTTCTACAGAAACTTCAATTTTTGCAAAACCACATCTTCTTTCTGAGGAAACCTGAAGTATTTGGACATGTTGCCTCACCTCCCATCCCCCATTCTTCTGAATGGGCTGAGCTCCCTGGTTGGACTACATCTCCCATGATGCATGACGTCCCCTGACCCAGAGGCGAGACCATGTTGCTTCATGGGAGATGTAGTCCACTCAGGGAGCCCTCTCCATGGATGAGAATAGGGGTGAGTCACCTAAACTACAACTCCCATGAGGTATTACAGCAGCACTTCAGAATTTAAGTTCTTTTGGATTTTGGCTAAAATTTTAAATTTTTGCCAAGAAAAACTAAATTTTCTGCCAAAATTCCTCCCCAACCAGTTTTAGTCAAGACCTCTCTTCTTGGCAGGACCAATCTTTCAATCCCCTCTGTTCAGTCCAGTGTCCCCATCATGGCTGAATCTCCAGCCATAGCATTTGGGTCAACAGCAGAGGTGAAAATAAGCTGGTATGCCTGGGTAGGGCGTACCGGCAAGAGCTGGCACACCGTACTGGGGCAGCCCGGCTTCCCGGGGGACAAGTTAAAGGGCCTGCGACTCCCAGCAGTCTGACCTCTGACTCTGGTACCTGGCTTCTGACTCTGGCTTCCGACTCGGGTCCCAGGCCCCAGACTCCAGCTCCACCCACTAACCCTCACTGCACATGCCCCAGCCATGACACTTGGGACATCAGACTCCCTATGAGACCGTGGCAAACCCCTCAATCTTTGTGCCTCAGTTTCCCCTCTGTAAAATGGGGATACTACTTCCTTTCCCCCACCCACCCGCCCCCGGTCTGTTCCATTGATGCTGTAAGCTCTTCAGGGCAGGAGCGGTCTCTTACTACATGCATACACAGCACCTAGCACAATGGGACTGTGATCTCGACTGGGACTTCTACATGCTGCCATAATACATAACAATAATCCTGCTATCGCCCTTCAGGGAGGGCCAGCCAAGGGGTATAGGTAGGAGCAAACGGAGGAGGAATTCACTAGCACAGAACATTTTCTAATGGAGGGTTGTACTGGGCTGTGGAAGAATGAGATTTGTGAGGCCATGGAATAGCTGATTTGTTCATTTGTCGATCATTTAAATTTACCAGGGAGCAGAAATATTTGCAAGTTATGATGGGGGAAAAACAAAACAAGTGCTGTGTCTTCGGGGACGTCTGCACTTCAAGCTGGACGTATCGATGTTAGCTCCCGGAGCCATGCCCACGCGAGTGGGCTAGCGTGCTGAAAACGCACACAGAGCAGAGGTGGCGCGAGGACGTGCCCAGTGCCCCAGACGGGAGCGTACGGGGAACGGCAAGTCCTTTGTGCTGCTGTGGCCACGCTTCCACTTCCCACGTGCTAGCCCGATCAGAGCTAGGGCGGGTCTGGCTCCTGCTGCTGGACTTGACACCTCCTGCTGCAGGTGTCGACGTACTCAGACAGCGAGCGGGTGTCAAGGTTAGCACTCACGTTCGGGGATCAGCATTCTCTCTTAATCCTCTCCTAAACTCCATCCCCACCCTGAGGGTGCGCTGGGGGAAGGATGCAAAGGCTGAAAGAGACCTACTGGGCATGTTTCATGGCTGGGGATGATCGGAAGCTAAGCTGATCTAGCGGCTAAGAATAGGGGAACTGGGAGCCAGGAAATCTGGGTTCTAATCTCAGTTCTGCTGCCAACATGGTATGTGGCTCTGGGCAAGTTGCTTGCCTGCTCGATGCCTCGGTCTCCCTCTCTACAACGGGGACGATGCTAGGAATGCTGATGAAAAGACAGAAACATAAATGCTAAAGATCCTCCCGCTTGCATCCGACGCACAAGGTTTTCACTCCCGTGACTTCTGTTAGCTACACCCAGCCAAGAGGGCAAACCCCACATTAGCCTCTTCCCTCCCCTGATGGCTGCCAGCTCCATTCATCCCCCAGCAAGAAGATCAGGGCTGTCTGATAGGAGCCCCAGGAGCAAGGCTCTGTTCTGAGCGTCAGCAGGGCTGCTTCTCTGCTCATAACCCATTCCTGGTATTACTGTAGCTTCCAGTCACCCAGCCGAGATGGGGGCCCCACTGTGCTAGGCACTGTACAAATACACAGCAAGGACGATGCCTACCCCAAGAACATGCCGTCTAAACAAACAAGGCAGAGCGTGGGAGGGAGGAAGGAAGAGCCATTAACCCCATTGTACAGATGTGGAACTGAGGCCCAGAGCAATTAAGTGACTTCCAGGTCACATGGTGAGTCCGTGGCAGAGCCTAGTCCAGTGCTGTAAACACCGAGCTTCCTTCCTCTCGTCGGCCACCCACGCGGACAGCACAGACTAGCCAGGCATCTTTACACCCTGGGCACTGGAGTGGGGACAGACGTGCCGTGCTGTAGCCCGCCTCCCAGTGCCTTGTCCCCTTTGCTCTCCTGCATGCTGGATGTGCTCCCCTGGCACCTCCAGGGCTCCCGCTGAGCGCTGCAGACAGCCCCAGCTGGCAGCCAGGGGGACAAGCTGCGTTGCTCCGCAGTCAGGAAAGAGGCACTGAAGTGGCTGCTCCTCACCCTACTAGCACCACTTCCCCTTTCGATGGCAAACGGAACCCCCCTAGCACCTCCCCACCTCACAAGCCAGCGTGCGGACCCCTCCCTTGCTCTTGTTGCGTGGGGGGAGGGGGGGAGGAGGAGAAACCGACAATACAAGCAGCTGCATCCCCCTAGCAAAGGCTCCCACAGCGAGGTGGGGACAGACTCGGGGTTACCGTGCAGCGCTGGGAGACAGGACTCCTGGGTCTACCCCCAGCTCTGCCAGACAAGTGCTGGAGGAGCCTAATCAAGTGACTTTGTGTGCCTCAGTTGCTCCATGGGTAGAATGGGTAAACACTGTACCTGCCTCTGTGACACTAAATACTTCAGTGCTGCATTATCTGCCGAGCGGGGCAGGGACCGTACCTACTGCAGCTTGTTCTGCGCGACGGGTCGAAAGGACGGGCCAGGCACTTTGTGACCTAGTGGCTAGAACACTGGACTGGGTTCTGTTCCTGGCGCTGCCATCGACACAGTGTGTGACTATGGCCAAGTCACTCCCTCCGTGCCTCAGTTTCCCTGTGTAAATAATGGGGAATACTAGCACTGCCCTATCTCCTGGGGGCGTTGAGAGTCCATTCATGATTGCAAGCAGCTTCAATCCTATGGCCATGAGGACCAGAGAAGGACCTGGGTAGGAAGAACCACACAGACTGTCAGTGCTCAGTAAGTGCTGGGGGCGGGAGGCAGGCAGCAAGGGAGGTTCAGGAATTGGAGACTTTCCCGGAACGGAGCAGGACGTGGCATGACTTCAGGGGGCCCCTTAAAGGAGGGACTCCAGTTCTGGTCTTGGGTCACACCGGGATCAACCCGGTCACCCCCAGCACAGCGGAGGTCAGAATAAGACCCGGGGTTTCTTAGCACCGAAGTTGCTCTCCGCAAGGTGGAGGATTTGAACCATGAGCGAGTTCCAGCTTCTTTCCAGTGTGAACGTACCCCTGATGCTGGACTGAAGCAGGATGGGCTGCTCTCCCGGGTGAGGCAGGGCAACGTGACAGCACCTCGCAGCTGTCGCTGAGAAATAACATGTCAACGGAAAAAAAAACAAACAAACCCCAAGCTGGCTCAGCAGAGACTTGGGCTGGCTCAGAATCAAGGGCTCTGGAGGGTAGATCCAGGGAAAGCCCCTCCACTCCCCCTAGCCATGTCAAGGGTGCAGCAACATTCGATATTGTCCTGGCAGATTTCAGCACCTCAGCGAAGTGAAAGATGGGGGTGGGGATGGCTGGTGTTGGGGGAACCATGCAGTCTGGAGGTTAAGCCCCTGGACAGCACCGTATCCTCTGCATTCTCCCTTCATTCCCCTGTAGCCACCTTCCTTCCTCCTCTCATCCATCCCTGGCTCCCTTGCCCCCACAGGTCCTCTGCCATCCCCCCTTTCCAGCCCTCGGGCCAACCCGAAACGTGAGCAGCGACCAGGCTCCTGAAATTCCAGGAGATAAGGCTGCTAAGAGCTAAGCTGCGCCCCCTTATCACCCAGTGCTAAGAAAGACGTTTGGTAACCGGCCACGAGACACTCCGGCGCAGGGACCCACCTCCTGCTTAGTTGCCCTGAGCGGAACTGAGACAGACCCCAGTGCTTTCACCTGCCCCACATGGCATCGGGCCGTCCCTCCTCCCTATTTCAAAAGGCCAGGGTGGCTAGATAGCAGGAAGATAAGCTAAAGGCTTCACACATCCTGGTGTTGCCAAGGCTAGTAATGGCTGAAGGAACACAATAGTCTCACCACAAAATTAGCAACAGAATAAAAACCACCAGCTCGTGCTCTGAAAGGAGAAGGGGAAGCCAGGGCTGAGGGCTACTGACCACAGCCAGGAGCTAGCCGGGGGCTCTGGGTTCATTTTGATATGAAACTAGGCTTGAGGTAGATGACACAAGAACCCTCCCAACTGTACCCCAAATCCAACACGCTGAGGAAAACTCAGACCTGCACTTCAAGGCTCTCTCGCTTCCAAGCCCTGCAAAGCCAGGGCACGTCTGCCTGAATGTATGAATCCCAAGGCCGCAGAGCAATGGAAACCACAGGTGGGCTTGTGGTGGGAGCTCTGGCTTGGGGGGAGGACGCAGAGGCGAGGAGCAGGACTCGGGAGGGTACCTTCTCACATCAGCCTCTGGTTAAAGTCCTACTCATTATGGGATGATCAGCAGAGGGCTGCCTTGAGTGGTGTTTTACAGCACACAGCCATTAGACAGGGCGCTAGGTGGAAATCTAAGCGCTAGGCGTGAGGGACACCAGGTGCCCCGTAAGAGAAGGAGGTGATCCCCAAAACTTGTCTGCAGGCAACCACAGTGGAGATGCGGCCTGCAGACAAGGCAGGGCAGGGCAGGGGCAGCAGGGATGGGAGAGTCTTTTTTCCCAGAGCTTAAAATGCAATGTTGAAAGTGATGGTGGATTGGTTTCCATGGAAACCGAACCAGAGATAGAAACTGTACAAACTGCTGTCTTGGATACAGGGCCCCGCCCCGCCCCGCGCATCGCTGGGGGAGAGGGCTCTGCCTCGTCAGGTCCCGCAAAACCTGGCAGGGGGCGCTGGGTTTGTGTGTGTGTCACACATGGCTAGAAAAATAAATAACGCACAGAAGACATGTGGGGAGATAATGTTTGTGTATTTACATATGTATGAGTAGGGTCAACAAGGTAATCAACTTGTATTCTGATAATTCAGAGGTCAAAAGAAGATCCGAGCATTTAAATGAATTGTAAACACGGGATATCTCATAGATTCATAGATATTTAGGTCAGAAGGGACCATTATGATCATCTAGTCTGACCTCCTGCACAATGCAGGCCACAGAATTTCACCCACCACTCCTAAAAAAGACCTCACACCTATATCTGTGCTATTGAAGTCCTCAAATTGTAGTTTGAAGACCTCAAGGAGCAGAGAATCCTCCAGCAAGTGACCCGTGCCCCATGCTACAGAGGAAGGCGAAAAACCTCCAGGGCCTTCCAATCTGCCCTGGAGGAAAATTCCTTCCCGACCCCAAATATGGCGATCAGCTAAACCCTGAGCATATGGGCAAGATTCATCAGCCAGATACTACAGAAAATTCTTTCCCGGGTAACTTGGATCTTACCCCATCTAAAAACCCATCACAGGCCATTAGGCCTATTTACCATGAATATTTAATTACCAAAACCATGTTATCCCATCATACCATCTCCTCCATAAACTTATCGAGTTTAATCTTAAAGCAAGATAGATCTTTTGCCCCCACTACTTCCCTCGGAAGGCTATTCCAAAACTTCACTCCTCTGATGGTTAGAAACCTTTGTCTAAGACCTTCGTCTAATCTCGATATTCATCTCTCTTTGAAATGCATAGCAAATAATCTGTGAATGGTGGAGGAACAAGCAAACAGTCTTATGTTAATTCCTATAGGTAAGTACCAGTGATGGACCTCCTTCAAAGTCATCCTAATTACCTTTTGTTCCCCGAGGAACTCCCAACTCATCAAAGAGGACATGAAATTGTAAAAATAGATCCTTGGGTCCTGATTCTGTCATCTCAGGTCTGCTTAAGATTCTTCAGGGGAAGTTTGAGTTGCACGATTGGGGTCCCAGTTATGCTGGTACGCCCTAAATGTGATATTTGGACATTGGACTATAAATTATTAACTACTTCTGAAAGAACTCTTTGCAACCACTCAGCTCACCATCTCGGCTATGAATCTGCACCTAAATGAACTGATCTCGTGTCTGGATGTATATTGATCTTTTAACCATACTCTCTCTCTTTTGTTTTTTAATAAATTTTAGTGTAGTTAATAAGAATTGGCTGTAGTGTGTATTTGGGTAAAATCTGAAAGATTCATTAACCTGGGAGGTGATGTGTCCGATCCTTTGGAATGGGCAGAACCCTTTCTTTTATATGATGAAATAAGATTTACAGAAATTTTCATCATACTTGGAGTGGGTACCTAGATGGAGGCCTGAGGCTGGATCACTTTAAGGGAACTGTGTTGTTTGGACTTCTGAGTAACCAGCAAGGTAATAAAGAAGCTGTTTTATGCTGGCATGGTAAACCTGGAGGGCTTGGGAAGCAGGATCCGGTCCTCTGAGGCCTCCAAGCGGTTCTCACAGACTTCACCAGAACAACAATTTGACTCTCCAGCCTACCTGCAGATGATGATAAAGAACTTGACGTGCAGGAGCGCCTGGCCAAGGCCCGCCTCGGCCACCTCCTCGCGGGCCATCTGGGCCACACAGTGCGCCAGCTGTTGGCTCAGCACGTGCAGGACGTCACGTGGGAGCAGCGGGATCTCAGAGACTGAATCTTCTGGCCTGGGGGTAGGGGGAAGAGGGAACAAAACAATTAGTCTAAGAGCTGGCACCCCCAGTCTCTGCATTCTGGGAAGGGGGAGATGCAGCCACCGCATTGTTTTTATCCTGAGTCTCACAATATTTGGTGTTTTTCTTCAAGCCCCAACTCCTGGAGTCATGGGATTGCAGGAGAATCTCAGCTTTAATTAAAAAAAGTAAAGTAAAGGGTCTAGCCCTTGTTGTGGCAGAGAAGAGGCTTGAAAGTGTGACCCCTACCAGGTCTCAATAATAAAGAGAACTGGTGGGAAAGAAGTCATGAGTGCTGGATTCTAAGTCTCGTGATTTTGGGTGGCTCTGACTCATAATGCTTGAGGTTGGCAACACTCCTGGGTTCTATTCCCAGTCCTGCCCCGCTATGGCCCCTCTCAGAGTCACTTCTGCTCTGTCTTCTTCATTCTCCGCCCCTACACACCGCCATCCATGAACAGGGAGGGAGTCATCCTGACCCGCCGCTGTGCCAACACAGAGATCTACAGGTAAGGAGTGCTACAGGAAGGCTGGACATAGTCATTAACTGTCTGCAAAATGTGTGAAGGGTGGTTATACAGAGAGGGTGGTGATCAACTGTTCCCCATGTCCACTGAAGGTAGGAAAAGATGCAAATTGGCTTAATCTGCAGCAGAGAGAGATTTAGCTTAGATATTAGGGAAAGCCCCTAACTAGAAGAATAGGTAAGGACTGGAATAAGCTTCAAAGGGAGGTTGTGCAACCCCTAGCTCTTTGGAGGTTTTTTAAGGAGAGGTTAGAAAAACATGGCAAAAGGATGGTGCAGGTTTACTCATGCAGGGGGCTGGACTAGAGGACCTCTTGAGGTCCCTTCCAGGCCTACATTTCAGTGATTACTGAACCACTGGGATCTTTCTCTAGCCCCTTCTAACATTTCCTAGCTTTGAAAGGGAGGGAAACAGAAGTCTTGCCTTGTAGGCTAGGCACAAGCTGGGGGAGAGGGATTGGGACAAACATTTCTGTTAGGCCTTGTTTACATTTGCAAGGTAATTCAGATTAAGGCAGGGTGTGCATTAGAGGGCAGTAGCTATTCCTGAATAACTCCATGTGAGGCCACATTTATTCCAGAATAAGATTGCATTGGTCCCACATGGAGTCTCCAGGGTCCCACTGGGACAAACATGGCAAGCAGGATAGAAGCAACCAATTCTTTAGAGTGACTGCTGTCCAGAAACAAACTCATCTTAAAATGCAAAACCTGCCCTGGGCCATTATTTGCAAATGAGACACAAAGTAGGTCACTGACTTTAGGGCAGAGCAGGTGGCAGCTAAAAGAAATTTCTACTTTTGTTTGTCGTACAAGGGTAAGATAACAGCTCTGTCATGGTCACCACCAATTTCCTGACACCCCCAGCTAGGGCCTAACAGGTGAAGCTGAAGCACTTAGCACAACCGGTTGTTTCTATTTGAACATAAGAACAGCCAGACTGGGTCAGATCAAAGGTCCATCTAGCCCAGTATCCTGTCTGCCGACAGTGGCCAGTGCCAGGTGCCCCAGAGGGAATGAACAGAACAGGTCATCATCAAGGGATCCATCCCTGTCGCCCATTCCCAGGTTCTGGCAAACAGAGGTTAGGGACACCATCCCTGCCCATTCTGGCTAATAGCCATCAATGGACCTATCCTCCAGGAACTTTAGTTCTTTTTTGAACCCTGTTATAGTCTTGGCTTTCACATTCTGGCAACGAGTTCCATATGCTGACTGCATTGTATGAAGAAATACTTCCTTTTGTTTGTTTTAAACCTGCTGCCGATTAATTTCATTGGGTGACCTCTAGTTCGTGTGTTATGAGAAGGAGTAAATAACACTTCCTTATTTACTTTCTCCACACCAGTCATGATTTTATAGACCTCTATCATATCCCCTCTTAGTCGGCTCTTTTCCAAGCTGAAAAGTCCCAGTCTTATTAATCTCTTCTAATACGGAAGCTGTTCCATAGCCCTAATCATTTTTGTTGCCCTTTTCTGAACCTTTCCCAATTCCAGTATTTGAAACCTATCAAGATTATTTCCTCATATACGCATCCCTGTCCCCCGTGGCACAGCCTCTCCCACAACTGCACCGATCGCTGACCCAGAATCAGTGGGTTCAGAGCTGTGGTAACTGGATAGTTCTATGAATGTCAGCAGTGCTCAACAATGGCCCATCTGACTTCGGGGGCAGCTGCAGGACTGACTTTTACTAGAGCTATTGAAAGTTGAAATTTGGTTACCGGACACTCATCACAACAACTAAACTAAATACCCTGGGCTTTGGTGGTAAAGAGGGACCCACCAGATGTCCTATGAAAGAAGCCGGATCTGGTGAGCTTTGGGCACAGTGCTGGGGAAAGGGAGATAAAGGACAACTCCCAGGCTCTGGTTACTGCCAGGCCATAGACCAGAGGAGAGATGTGCACCACACTAACTACGCTGCATGGCATTTAGCTTACACAGGCCACTGCACTGGAGAGCAAGAGTCTCTCCCGACACGGGCAGGTGCCTTCAGCTGCTGTCTTTCTCCTCACCGGACAGGTATCAGATTCTCAGCCAAGTCCAGGCCGATGAACCACCACCATGTGGAGCCTGGAACCACAGGGCTTGGTGCCAGGCTTTACCAAACGAGGAGATGTCAGACTTGCTCCTCCAAGCCTACAGGGGAAAGGGGGGTGGCCCAGCGAGACAGACGGCTGAGGACATTTGGAAGCAGGGAGGCGTTGTCGAGGGCAGCAAGCAAGGCCACCTTGTGAGTGACCTATCGGTACAGGGGCCTGGGTGCCTCAGGAGACTGCCCCTGGTCTGGGTGAAAGCCCCACAGTACAGGGAGCCCTAGAGCAGGGAGGGGGGTGCAGGGAGTTCCTCCTCACTTCTCCCATGGCACCCATTCAGGCACCTTGGTTTGGCTGGCTAGGCAAAGGTCTGGACAGTGTGAAGGTCCTAGGGGTGGCTCCGTGGGGTGTCATGGGGGGCACCAGCAGGACAGGGGCGGTAAGCATGCTAGCAAGTCACTTAGCCTACAAGCAGCATTCCCAGTTCTGGCCTCTGCAGGCCTAGGTCCAAGTCCAAGCCACAGCCCGGTGAAGTCAGTGGAAGCCTTTCCATTACCTTCATCGGACTTCCCATCCAGCTACCCCTCGCTGCAATGGTGCTATGCATGCCTTTTGCCCCATCTCCCCCACAGCAGCCATGGCTCAGAGCCATGCCAGAGCCCTTCACTAACATACGGCATAACCACGGCCAGGTCTCCCTGTCCCCTCCACCTCCCCCTGCAGCATAGCTCTAACCAAGGGAGTCGCAATTTAACATTCTGGCCAAGACCTAGGGGCAGGATGGGATGAGGCTTTCTTCCAGCAACTAACAAAAGTTACTAGATCGCAAGCCCTGGTTCTCATGGGAGACTTCAATCACCCCGATACCTGATGGGAGAGCAATACAGCAGTGCACAGACAATCCAGGAAGTTTTTGGAAAGTGTATGGGACAATTTCCTGGTGCAAGTGCTGGAGGAACCAACTAAGGGCGGAGCTCTTCTTGACCTGCTGCTCACAAACCGGGAAGAATAAGTAGGGGAAGCAAAAGTGGATGGGAACCTGGGAGGCAGTAACCATGAGATGGTCGAGTTCAGGATCCTGACACAAGGAAGAAAGGAGAGCAGCAGAATACAGATCCTGGACTTCAGAAAAGCAGACTTTGACTCCCTCTGGGAACTGATGGGCAGGATCCCCTGGGAGAATAACATGAGGGGGAAAGGAGTCCAGGAGAGCTGGCTGTATTTTAAAGAATCCTTATTGAGGTTACAGGGACAAACCATCCCAAAGTGTAGAAAGAATAGTAAATATGGCAGGCGACCAGCTTGGCTTAACAGTGAAATCCTTGCTGATCTTAAACACGAAAGAACCTTACAAGAAGTGGAAGATTGGACAAATGACCAGGGAAGAGTATAAAAATATTGCTCGGGTATGCAGGAGTGAAATCAGGAAGGCCAAATCACACTTGGAGTTGCAGCTAGCAAGAGATGTTAAGAGTAACAAGAAGGGTTTCTTCCGGTACGTTAGCAACAAGAAGAAATTCAAGGGAAGTGTGGGCCCCTTACTGAATGAGGGAGGCAACCTAGTGACAGAGGATGTGGAAAAAGCTAATGTACTCAATGCTTTTTTTGCCTGTCTTCACGAACAAGGTCAGCTCCCAGACTACTGCACTGGGCAGCACAGCATAGGGAGGGAGGTGACCAGCCCTCTGTGGAGAAAGGAGTGGTTTGGGACTATTTAGAAAAGCTGGATGAGCACAAGTCCATGAGGCCGGATGCGCTGCATCCGAGAGTGCTAAAGGAGTTGGCAGATGTGATTGCAGAGCCATTGGCCATTATCTTTGAAAACTCATGGTGATCAGGGGAGGTCCCGGACGACTGGAAAAAGGCTAATGTAGTGCCCATCTTTTAAAAAAGGAAAGAAGGAGGACCCTGGGAACTACAGGCCAGTCAGCATCACCTCAGTCCCTGGAAAAATCATGGAGCAGGTCCTCAAGGAATCAATTCTGAAGCATTTAGAGGAGAGGAAAGTGATCAGGAACAGTCAGCAAGGGCAAGTCACGTCTGCCTAATCTAATTGCCTTTTATGATGAGATAACTGGCTCTGTGGATGAGGGGAAAGCAGTGGACATGTTGTTCCTGGACTTTAGCAAAGCTTTTGATACGGTCTCCCACAGTATTCTTGCCAGCAAGTTAAAGAAGTATGGGCTGGATGAATGGACTATAAGGTGGATAGAAAGCTGGCTAGATCATCGGGCCCAACGCGTAAGTGATCAATGACTCCATGTCTAGTTGGCAGCCGGTATCAAGTGGAGTGCCCCAAGGGTCGGTCCTGGGGCCGGTTTTGTTCAATAGCTTCATTAATGATCTGGAGGATGGTGTGGATTGCACCCTCAGCAAGTTTGCAGATGACACTAAACTGGGAGGAGAGGTAGATATGCTGGAGGGTAGGGATAGGATACAGAGGGCCCTAGACAAATTAGAGGATTGGGCCAAAAGAAATCTGATGGGGTTCAAGAAGCACAAGTGCAGAGTCCTGCACTTAGGACGGAAGAATCCCATGCACCGCTACAGACTAGGGACCGAATGGCTCGGCAGCAGTTCTGCAGAAAAGGACCTAGGGGTTACTGGAGAAGTTGGATATGAGTCAACAGTGTTCCCTTGTTGCCAAGAAGGCCAATGGTATTTTGGGATGTATAAGTAGGGGCATTGCCAGCAGATCGAGGGACGTGATCATTCCCCTCGATTCGACATTGGTGAGGCCTCATCTGGAGTACTGTGTCCAGTTTTGGGCCCCACACTACAAGAAGGATGTGGAAAAATTGGGAAGTGTCCAGCGGAGGGCAACAAAAATGATTGGGGGACTGGAACACATGACTTATGAGGAGAGGCTGAGGGAACTGGGATTGTTTAGTCTGCGGAAGAGAAGAATGAGGGGGGATTTGATAGCTGTTTTCAACTACATGAAAGGGGGTTCCAAAGAGGATGGCTCTAGACTGTTCTCAGTGGTAGCAGATGACAGAACAAGGAGTAACGGTCTCAAGTTGCAGTGGAGGAGATTTAGATTGGATATTAGGAAAAACTTTTTCAGTAGGAGGGTGGTGAAGCACTGGAATGGGTTACCTAGGGAGGTGGTGGGCATGGAAAGGTGGAGAGGACTGGAAGACCTGGCTGCATAGCCATGGTTACGCTCCACATTACTGTAATTCCAGACAATATTGTGACAGACGTAGGGGAGAGTAGTGAAAAAACCTATCCTTGGATGATCAGAGTTTAGACAGATTAGCATCTGCAAGTCATGAGCAGGAATGAATCATAGAATCACAGGACTGGAAGGGACCTTGAGACGTCACGTAGTCCAGTCCCCTGCACTCATGGCAGGAGTGAGCATTATCTAGACCATCCCTGACAGGTGTTTGTCTAACCTGCTTTTAAAAATCTCCAATGATGGAGATTCCACAACCTCCCTGGGCAATTTATTCCAGCACTTAACCACCTGGCAGTAAGGAAGTTTTTCCTAATGAAGGGTATATTAGGAAGTTTAGCCATTTTTATTCACTTGTACTGTAAGGGTTGTTCTTCGAGATGCAATGCAGACCAGGGAGGTGTGCATGCGCCCGGCATGCCAACACTAGAGAACTCTGCCTAGCAGTACCCGTAGGCCCTCCCTTGGACATAAAAGGTCAAGGGCACAGACTCCGATGCAGAGGGGACAGAGGGTGGGTTGGGGAATATACGTCTGCATCACATATTGAAGAATAGTTCAATACATGCAAAGTAACTGTTTTTTCTTCTTTTTCGAGTAGGTGCAGATGTGTATTCCATGTAGGTGACTCACAAGCAGTACTAGCAGGAGGTGGGGCTCAGAGTCCATTTAAACAGGGATTGCCTTCCCAAAGTTTGCAGTTGAACTGGATGTAACGGCACAGTGGTTTGTAAATGTACATACAGAGGACTAGGCGGCAGCCCCTGCAGATGTTCAATATAGGAATGTCACTTAGATACATCATCGATGTGGCCAGGGACTTCATGAGATGAGCTTGCACCCTTTGAGAGGACACAGTTGGAGATACATTATATGCGGTCATGGTACAGGAAGTTATCCACTTGGAGATCGTCTGCTTGCCCCTTCATTCCATCCGCATATGAAACAGACAGCGTGAAGATCAGAAAGGTTTAGTCCTATGCAGGTAAAAAAGCCAAACCTTGCCTGACATCCAAAGTATGAAGATCCTGCTCATCTGGGGTTGAATGTGGCTTAGAGAAAAAACACTGGGAGATATACATCTTGGTTTAAGTGAAACTGAGAAACCACTTTAGATTAAAAAAAAAAACCTCAGGATGCAGCTGCAGGGTTACTGTGTCTTTGGAAAATTGCGTGCAAGGATGCTCCACCCTCAAAGCCTGCAACTCACTCTCCCGCCAGCAGATGTTATGGCCACAAGAGGAAAAAAAAAAAGTTTTCTGACACGGAACGGAGAGAGAAGACATTGTCAGAGGCACCAGCCGAGGGCCCATAAGAGCTGCTAAGACCATACTAAGATCCCGCAAAGGAACTGGCTCTTTAACCAGCAGGCAGAGATGAGTGATTCCTTTCAAGAGCCTCTCCGCCATGGAGTTCGAAAACACCAACTTCCCATGGATAGGTGGATGAAATACTGAAATCACCCGAGTGGACTCGCAACGAACTAGGTGCGAGACCAGAAGACTGAAGGTGTAACAGGTACTCCAAAACATCCTAGCTACAAGCCAACTTCTGTTTAACTCCCTAGGCTAACAACCACATGGAGACTGCTTCCACTTGGCCAAGTAGGCCACTCTGATGGAAGGCTTTCTACTATTAGGCAAGAACTGGGCTTGTTTAGTCTGCAGAAGAGAAGAGTGAGGGGGGAATTTGGTAGCAGCCTTCAACTACCTGAAGGGGGGTTCCAAAGAGGATGGAGCTCGGCTGTTCTCAGTGGTAGCTGATGACAGAACAAGGAGCAATGGTCTCAAGTTGCAGTGGGGGAGGTCTAGGTTGGATATTAGGAAACACTATTTCACTAGAAGGGTGGTGAACCACTGGAATGGGTTACCTAGGGAGGTGGTGGAATCTCCTTCCTTAGAGGTTTTTAAGGCCCAGCTTGACAGAGCCCTGGCTGGGATGATAGTTGGTGTTGGTCCTGCTTTGAGCAGGGGGTTGGACTAGATGACCTCCTGAGGTCTCATCCAACCCTGGATTTGCCAGATTGCCTCAAACATCATTCCTCCTCTAACCAGGCAGTATCCACACCATGAGATGCAGGGAGCTGAACGCTGGATGCAAAACTTGACCATGACACTGAGTCAGGAGTTCGGGGTGAAGAAGAGGTATGGGAGGCTGAACTAATAAATGTGAGGAGGTCAGAGAACCAACATTATCTCGGCCACGCTGGAGCAATGAAAGTGAGCTTGGCACTGTCCAATTTCAGCTTGAGAATGACCAGCGGGATGATCAGCACTGGAGGCAAAGCATACAGGAATTCCAGTTCCCAGCTCAGGTGAAAAGCATCGGTCAGAGAGCCTGAACTGAGACCCCCTCCAGAGCAGTACAGCCTGCATTTCTTGTTGGGTTTCATGGCAAACAGGTCGATTGTCAGAATGCTCCAAACTTCAAAGATGGCCCATAGGCCCCTGGGCTTCAGAGACCACTTGTGATTCAGGGAGAAATTTCTGCTGAGGCCATCCACTGGGTGATTCTGGATCCCAGGTAAGTGATCGGTCACAGGGGTAACGTTTTCCCCGATGCAAGACTGCCAGAGCCTGATCACCTCCCAACACAGCACGTTGGAGTGTGCTCCTTCCTGTTGGTTCACCTAAAACATCACAGTGGCATTGTCAGTGAGCATGGAACTGCTGAGTCCCTGGTGTCATCTCGAAGGGCCTGACAGCCACTGTAGCTGGCACAAAGCTCTAGGACACTGAGATGCAGAGAAGCTTCCTTCCGCAGGCCTTGAACTTTCAGCAACCCCAGATGCACTCCCTAACCTATGAAGGATGACTGGTGACTACAATCCTAGGCAGAGGGGACCAGCAAAGGGAACGCCCTGACACACGTTGCCCGGAACCATTAACCTGGTACTGAAGTTAGCCTTACTGGCCTGTAACTGCCAGGATCACCTCCTCCTCCAGTCACCTGGTACCAAGGCTGATTTAAATGATAGGTTACCTACCAGTCAGTAGTTCTGCAATTTCATATTGGAGTTCCTTCAGAACTCGTATTTTAATTTGCTGTTTAATTTGTCAATTTGTTCCAAAACCTCGTCTACTGACGCCTCAGTCTGGGACAGTTTCTCAAATCTGCCACTGGAGATGAATGGCTCAGATGTGAGATGTTTCAGAGTAACAGCCGTGTTAGTCTGTATTCGCAAAAAGAAAAGGAGTACTTGTGGCACCTTAGAGATAACCTATTTCCCCTTGTTTTTTCCTACCCCCCCCTCCTCAGACGTTCTTGTTAAACCCTGGATTTGTGCTGGAAATGGCCCACCTTGATTATCATACACATTGTAAGGAGAGTGGTCACTTTAGATAAGCTATTACCAGCAGGAGAGTGGGGTGGGAGGAGGTATTTTTTCATGCTTTGTGTGTATATAAAAAGATCTTCTACACTTTCCACAGTATGCATCCGATGAAGTGAGCTGTAGCTCACGAAAGCTTATGCTCAAATAAATTGGTTAGTCTCTAAGGTGCCACAAGTACTCCTTTTCAGATGTGAGATTCTCCCTCACATCCTCTGCCGTGAAGATGGTGGGGAAGCTAAATAAATTCTTTGCATCAATGTCCTTGTCTTCCTTGAGTGCTTGCCTTTAGCACTTCAATTGCTCAGTGGCCCACTGATTGGCAGGCTTCCTGCTTCTGGGGTTCTTAAAACTAACAGCTCCCCCTGGCCCACCCCCCGGTGCTGCCTTTTTTTTTTGGGGGAGTCTTACTATTTGCTCTTCAATTTCTCTTTTGACCTGCCTTATACTTTTACTCTCGACTTCCCAGAGTTTATGGTCCTTTCTATTTTTCTCAATAGGATTTCACTTAGTCCTGCCATGAGTACTGGAGACTGGACTAGGTGACCCCTCAAGATCCCTTCCAGTCCTATGTTTCTGTGATTTTATTATTCCAATTTTTAGAGGAAATCTTTTTGTCTCTAACTACCTCTTCCACTCTGTTCAGCCATGGGGGCATTATTTTCATCCTCTTACTGGTTTTTTAAATTTGAGATATACATATAGCAGGAGCCTCTATTATGGTGTTTTACATTAAGTGTCTCTGCAGCTTGCAAACATTTCACTCTTGTGACTGTTCCTTTTAATTTCCATTTAACTGGCCTCTCATTTTTGTATAGTTCCTTTTTGAAGTTAAATGCTACTGTGGTGGGTTTCTTGATATTCCCCCCCACAAAAAAAAGGAATGTTAAATTTAATTACATTGTGGTCACTATATTCACCTCTTAGACAAGATCCTGCGTGCCGCTTAGGACTAAATCAAGAATTGCCTCTCCTCTTGTGGGTCCCAGGACTAGCTGCTCCAAGAAGCAGCCATTAATGGTGTCTAGAAATGCTCTCTCTGCATCCCACCCTCAGGTGACATGTTCCCAGCCAATAGGGGGATAGCTGAAATCTGCCATTATTGGAGTTTGTTTTTGTAGTCTAATCTCCTGAGCATTTCACCACCCTCCTCAGGCGGTCCGTAGTATATTCCTATTGCTACACTCTAATTATTCAAGCTTTCCGTCAATGTTTAGGATCCTAGGATGAGACCTAAAATGGTTGAATAAGCTTAGTGTGAACCGAAGCGGAGAGGGGACTTTTCCATGCTGATCCTGGTGTGGTAGCGGGGAGTGGTTGGACAGACCTGCTCCATCCCGTGTGCTGGAAGAAGTACTCCTCTTAGAAACAGAGGAAGAGTCTCCCTGAGCCTTGGAGCAGTTCCAATTAGTCTTATGGGACCTCCTCCTCATCACGCTAGAGTAGGGAGAACTCCGCTTCCTCTTGGGCGAAACAGCAGGGTCCGAAGGTGCAGCGATATCACCTGCCGGTTCTGAAGGCAACCGCCGATCAGGTGAGGGCCTTGATATGTCAGCCATAAGTCTCTGGCCATCAGAGGCCTCTTCTGGAATGACTTGCAGATGGAGCACCGTTCCATAACATGCCCTTCACCAAGACAAAAGCACCTTGGGTGGCGATCACTGTTGGAGACACCCCAAGACAAACAATGCTTGAACCGTAGCGAGAGCCAAATACTCTAGACACTTAACTAAACCGAATGTACTACTAACTATTAACTAGAGGGGAAAAAAAAACCCCTCAGAAAACAGACTGAAAACATGACGTGAACACACCACACCGAGTGCCACTCTAGCTGTGGGCGGTGAGAAGGAACTGAGGGGGGTCGGGGCAGCAGTACCCTTACATAGTTAGGGGAGGAGCAAGGGCCACAGGGCATGAGCACCCCTCCACGGGTACCGCTACGTAAAGTTCTCCAGCTTCAGTGCACAGGACATGCGCACAGCGACACGGAATACACGGCTGCCTCTCCTTGAAGAAATCAGCTTTGCTGCCATCACGCTGCCATCCACAGGACCAGGGCCAGCCGTGAGCAAAGCAGAGCGACTATGCTCCAAGCCCAGCTCCAAGAGGGAGCGAGGAAGAGGAGTACACCAACAAACAGTGTCCTGCGAAACTGTGGGACGACAGGTAAGCTTCAGAAACACCCCTGGCCTACACTGTTGCTGGTGCATTGCAAGCTGTGTGGCACGACCTTGATCATACCGGAGATCTTCATATGAGCATTACTGACTTGACAAAATTCGTGTGTCATGCAAATAAGACTTTGCCCAGAAGCCTCTTCTTTCTGGCCTAGCACAAATTTAAACACGGCTGGCACGTCCCTCTCAGAGGAGAGGCACTGAAGATAGGACATGCCAAGTGTCATTGCTAAAACCCCTGAAAACACCCTCATCAGACAAGGATAGGCACAGGCTTGAGACGGCTTCCCTTGGCAGGGGATTACAGCTGCATGATCTAGGAGCTCAATGAGACGCCACTCACAGCTTTATCTCCCACTCCACACACAGCCACCTTCCAAAAATAGACACTCTCAGGATCCAACAGGCTCAGTGTGGAGCCCAGCCCGAAAGAGCAAAGGGATTTCTCTGCAGCTGAGCTCAGAGGGAGATAAGAGCCAGACGCATTCTTCCCAACCTCAGAACTCAGATTAACTAGCGCCGCCAGCAGAATTTGAACGGCCCAGTGGTTAGGGAGGCAGCCTGGGACGCTGAAGAGCTGGCTTTGAGCCTCTGCTCCACCATATCTTCCTATAGCGTGAAGCTGATTCAAGATGGTAAGGCAGTCTGTACTGTGCAGTGGGGGCTTTGTAAGTACATGCATATAGACAGCCCTAATTATGCACAAACGGCCTCTCGTTTGTATCTTATGTACCAAAGCTCAAGCTTCAGGGCTTCAGCCAGCCACCCGCAGGGGTCAGGAAGGGATTTTCCCCAGTGTATTCTGGGAGGTTTTTTTTTTTTTTTTTTTTAAAAAAATCTCTTTCCTCTGAAGCATCAGTGATTGTCATGGCTGGAGAGGAGACATTGATTGGGGAGGACCAGGGTTCAGAGGTGTCACCGAGCATTCTGTCTCTCAAGGGCGTGGCTGGCTGGTTCTTGCTCACGTGCTCAGGGTCTAACTGATCACCACATGTGGAGTTGGGAAGGAATTTCCCTCCAGGTTAGATTGGCAGTGACTGGGGGGAGGGCAGGTTGCCTACTCTGCAATGTGTGGGTGAGGGCCACTTGCCAGGAAGAATGGGTGTATCTCAAACATTTGCCTGCCATTGCAGGGGACTCCTGCATCAGTGCGCCTTGATCCCCCTTATTCTCTGCCTGTGGCACATGACAGCCTTGTCTTCTGTGGGCTGTGATACTTTGATCTAACTCAGTTGGTGGGTTTAGTGGGGTGGAGGGGCTGGTGGCCTGTGATAGACAGGAGGTCCCTTCTGGCCTTGAACTTTGTGACAGTCTCTCTTCTGGTCTTCCCCCACCATAGCTAGACAGGCTGTTTGCCCTGCAGTTTGCACGAGGCAACAGAACTGACTAATACACCAGTACAAAGGTGGTGATGTCGTCTCCATGGAGAGCTCCTCACTGTCACCATCTCCCCATGCACGGTGCAGGGAAATCAGCTCTCTGTCCTCCTGCCCCACCCCCACAAGAGAGGAGGGAAGCTGCCAGGAAATTGCACTGATGGTTGGAAGACGCGAGGACAGATTGTAACTTTTCGTCCGCTCGCTGCAATAGAACCAAGGGGTGTGGAAATCAACACTGCTAACTGCAGGCAGAAGGAGATAGAGGTGCAGCCACAGCATGATCTGAAACCTGGAAGCAAAGGTTTCCACAAATGGCTGCTTGGAGTTCAACTATCCAGGGCCTAATTGTTAATCTCACCCAGGTTACCTGCATGAATCTGCACTGACACTAGCTAGGGTAAGAGTTATCAATCCACATGCTTCAGGTCATAAAACTGACCACCAGAATGGGTCAGGAAAGACTCAGCCATATAAAAACAGCATTGCTCTAACAGTCAGATGCATTATGGGCTTCATTCTGAGTCACCTTATTGATTTCAATATGGATTGCAGGGGCTCAGCACCTTTCAGGATCAGGTTCTGTACTGTGGCGAGGTGGTATCG
Organism: Lepidochelys olivacea; assembly: GCF_965140295.1. Classification (NCBI taxonomy): domain Eukaryota; kingdom Metazoa; phylum Chordata; order Testudines; family Cheloniidae; genus Lepidochelys; species Lepidochelys olivacea. The sequence goes on along the minus strand of NC_140412.1, from coordinate 266,124,300 downwards.
GGCTTCCCGTCAAGCATCAGTTATTGGCCAAATTCGAGTAAGGGAGGGTGGGAGCATGAGAACAGTTTCATCTAAAAGACAACCCATGTTGAGCACAGAGTCTAGTTTTACTGCTTCAGAGCTGGTCAGATCCTTTCCAAGGGGTGAACATAATCCTCAATTATGCAGTCAGATCGTCTAATGGGCCGAACGCCCTCTGACCTGCCAGAGGTTTATTCCAGAGCTCTTCATGGGCACTTTCCTGATCTCAAAGCCTGGGGCAGTCCCAGCCCATCTTATGCCCCTTCCACAACCGGCCAGTGGAATGAGGAAGCCGGAGAGTCTAGATTTTAGCCTCCTACAGCAAATACGTTAAAATCCACCCCAAGGTACCAAGGAAGGAGAGCGTGAGAACTCTGGAGGCTCCTCTTCGCTCAAGTGCCAGATGTACCCCCAGGAGGGGTCAATGCAGGGGGCTAGGAATATAGGAACCAGCCACGCCACAAGCCAGGCACTCAGGCAGGGGACCAAGGACTTAGGACCCTCCAGAGCCTCAGAAATATTCTCCTTGATCCAACAGAGGCAGCAGGAGCTGAATCGAAGAATTTAGATCAGCTGGCAGCTGGGGAGAGAACTCAAGAAAAAGGCCAACACAGAGCAGGGAGTAATGGTAGCGTCAACAACGAACTCAGCTACATACTGATGCCGAAGACTGCTAGCGAAACCTCCTCCCCACCATTCCTGAGCCTGGCACGCCCTAAATCCAATTCTTCCTTTTGTTACACCGAGGTAGCCCAATGAGATTACAGGTTTTAATGAACGCATTGTGAAATATTTCACAATGCACAACCATAGGCGTGTTCCACTTGTGCGTAATGCCGGCCGAGGAGCATCCGCAAATAGCATTAAGTGTAGATTAGCTGATCGTTGACGGGCCAAGTGCAATTACTGTACAACAATAAAGGGACTTGCTAAATATAGCCAATATTTGGAGCCTGGCTTTCCTTCTGCCTTAAGCCACCCAGATTGGGCTCCATTTCCCCAGCACAGAGCTCCTGGATCATCACTTAGGAAGTATTACATGATTAGTCATATCTATAGACATGGGAATAACCATGGCCAGAGAGAGCAGGAGCCCAAGACTGCTCAGGGGGGGGCTGCGGGTCAGGGCCGAGTTACAAACACACAGCTCTGCCAATGCAAGCACTGGAGGACAGAGGCGCGGAAGGGAAAGAAAAGCTTTAACGGCTAGCGCTGCCTGCATCACGTCTAGCCACTAGTCCTGCAGTGGAAAGTCACCCACACGATTTACATCCTTGCCCCTCCCGAACAATGCGAGCAATGAAGCACGGGGGATTTCAGGGGACTGTTGTAAGTGCAAACCTCTCGCGCTTTCAGCCAGCTGCCCCCATTCCGCCCCATTCCGTCTATTCCCCAGCACAAAAGCAGCTCAGTAATTAGCTGCTGCCTCTGGAGAAATTCTGCATTAGGTGGAATTGCATCAGGAGGAGGTTTTCAAGAGCCCCAAAGCCACAAGCGATGGGCACTGGCAAGGTGTACCATCCCCCATAGGTAGTGGGCACCGCAGGACACAATGATGCCCATCCTCAGTCCTGTTCTGCAGAAAGATCTTCTCCCGAGTTAGCAGTCAAGTCTCACACTCCTGCATGTCCCATCTAGAGAGAAGGCTTCTCCTGCCTGGGATGGATGGTGGTGAACGGGCATGGAAACAAACAAACCTTGGGCAGAGACCGTGGGACCCTCACTTCCAGGGAACAGCAGCTAGCACGGAGCAGAGGAGGAGCATCCATTCCTGTGAATCCTTGTTAGATTCACTATTACTGCAAGCTCCTTGGGGCAGGGACCTCCCTTCCAGGTAATACACCGAGCACAAAGATGCCTCCACATTAATATCACGAGGCAAAGTCAAGAAGCTCTTCCTCCTGGAGAAGTGATGCCTGCACACTCAGGCGGAGGAGGATTACAAGCCATTCGTAGCGAGACAGGGATAGCTCTTGGGACTGATCACTAGCTACTGGGCCAGTCACCTCCAAGGTGCTGGACCTGGCCCGAGGAAGTGGCTCCTGAATGTCACTGCTGTCTGGTTTCACGCTGGCAGCTGAGCAGCCGTAGATATGGGGGTCTCACTGCAGGCCCCGGAAGTAGAGCATCCACTTCACAATACTAACCTCAAGTGGCACTAATTGGCCCCCTTCCCGGCAAGAGAGCAGCTAAAATCCGAATGGGCCAAGGGCACTGGCCCCTCCTCTGCCCCTGGCGGTGGTCAGTCTAGAACAAAGCTAAGGCACGTTTGAGAGGACAGCACAGGGGAATCTCGCGCCGCCATGGCTTGTGGTGTTCCTCTTCACAGATCGTTTTATTTTAGGGGCCGGAAGGGACCATTAGGATCATCTCATTTGACCTCCACCATAACAGGCGAGAGAATTTCAGCCACCACTTCCTGTATCAAGCCCCTAGCTTCCGGTTCAGTTAGAGACTATTTAAAAAAATGACAGGTGACGGAGAATATTCCGTGTCCCTCGGTAATGGTCAGTTACCCTCACTACTAAAAACAGTGTGACTTGTCGCTAGGCCGAATTTGTCTAACTTCGCTTCTCAGCCACTGGTCCTCGTTATCTGTGGGTGTACAAAGGAGTCTCCAGAGATGCTGCTATTCTGGCAGTATTCGCCCAGCACGCAATTCACACTGGTTTAAAGAAAAATATTCGACAGTAATCTGTGAACCCCTTAGGCAGAGAAGCAAGCGAAATCTACTGAAGGCACTGGCTTCACAGGAGAACTTGTTCTATTCAATTCAAGTTCTTTAACTGCCCATGTGACCTCCAAGCGTTTGCACTAACTAGCGTGACCACAAAGCAGCCCCCAACCCAGAGTCCAGAGAGGGGAGAGACTCACCTCCTCGGGTCCAAAGACTGTACCGCGATGATCTTTTCAAAGTTCATTACAAACGTCTCCAGCCACTGCTGCAGGTAGGTCAAGTCTTTCTAAAAGACAAAGCAAGGACGTGGTGAGAAGCCAGGAGTAAATATAAACCAAACGTACACCCCCACACACAGAGCTGTTAGCTGAAGAGATGGGCCCGAATTAGAACCGTCTAGTCTGAATATCCACAAGCTTCGGGGGAAGTTAGAAACAGAGGCAATTCCAGATTCAAGCTTCATCGATGAGAGTGTGCAGGGTACATAGCGCTGCAGAATCCATGATAATTCTACACATTCCGTATGTACATGGAAGAGGGTCACATGGTCAGGGTCACACTGATGGCCAGATTTGGGGGTGTGAAGGAATTGCCTCCCCAGGTAAATTGACAGACACCTTGGGGGTTTCCTTTACCCTTCTCTGAAGCATGGGGTGTAGCTCACCTGCTAGGTGCATCTGGGCAGATCTCACCTCATCAGCTCCCTGCCACTGCATGGGCACCGGTGGTCCCACCATCTCTCCTGTTCTCTGTCTGAGAGTTTAGTCTCCCAAGGACTGACATGAATTGGAGCCTTCGGGCTCAATATAGGGGTATACTGGTGAAATTTAACAGCCTGTGATGCACAAGTGGTTAGACTAGATGATTTAAATGGCCCCACCTGAGACCTGTCTTGAAGGGGCTCAGCCCAGAGTGATGGGCACCCAAGCCTGGATAGGCTGACAAGTCACATGATCAGCAGCCCATCGCAGTCCCCTCCCCTATGATACACCCCCTTGGAGGCCACACATCCGGGAGGGGAGCTTTCCTATTACACAGCAGCCAATCACCAGCAGGTCTTGGATCCCCACTATCCACTCTCAGCCAGGCTGACCCAGCCCTGCACGGTTCTGAGATGCACACTGAGCTCCAGGAGCTTCACCGGGCACCTCACTGATCTGACCCTCCAGGGGCCCTGTCTGCTTGACAGAGAAGTTTTCCTCCAGTAGCCTGGGCTAAAATTTCCCCTCTCCTCCTCAGAGAGGTGTCACACCCGCACTGGTTGGTCGCTGTCCCTCACCCCAGAGAGGGCTGCAGCTCAGCAGCGCTGCGGCCCGGAGTTCGTAGAACGTGAGGCTAGATTTCAAAACAGATGACACACAAGTTGTGCAATGCAGTTATTACTACACAGACGTTTTTGAATAGCCTTTTGCCCTCAGCAGCCCCAAAACGAGATGGTAGCCCTCTGCCTTTTGTAACCCGCGTCCTTTCAGCAGCACAGACAGCATGCAAGTGAAGCAGGCTGAGTCCTGTACCCCTTCTCCTGCATGCTGGGTTTGTCTTAGCCAGATGTCAAGCTCCACGGGGCAGGTTGCACATCTCATCTATGCTCTGTAAAACACCACGTACGTTTACAGACCGGTACTGTATAAAAGGTTTATTAAACTCACTCCAACTCAGAACATAAGCAGTAACGGAGCAGCAAACTCAGGTTCCACCATAAGGTGATATGATCTTAAAATCCTCATAGGATTGTCCTACTCACGCCCCCTGTTCGAGGGCGGGGAAGATACTTCTAGACATCCATGCAAAACTCCCGAAGGACAGCCAGTACAGATTCCACTGCAGGGTACTGCATCACAAACCACGCCGGAGACCAGCTGACCATCCAAAGGGGAAAGCAGAGACCACAGTCCAGGGAAGTCAGAGAGGCTTTGTGCCATCACCTTGGTGACCGTCTCCCACTGAATGCCAGGAAACAAGGCGAGAGAGAGAAGGTGGGCCAGGTCATCTCTTTTATTGGGTGAAACACACAAGCTTTCGAGACAAGCTTTTATTCTGTGGGTGAGACAGAGAGAGACAAGCTTTCGAGCTACACAGAGCTCTTCTTCAAGTCCAGGAAACGTAGGGTGTCACAGCTAAATACAAGACCAAATAGATCGTTCAGCATAAGTAGTTGGCACATATATTGTAAGGGACCACTCAGTGTGAATGGACCTTAGAATATGTTCGATCTTGTATTCAGCTCTGACATTGAGTAAGCTCGAAAGCTTCTCCCTCTCACCAAACAGAAGCTGGTCCAACAAAAGAGATTATCTCACCCACTTTGTCTCTCCTGAGGTTTTTTAATACCTTTTGGGTTCTTCTTCTTTGCCTGGTAGTTCCTGAGCCTTTAGGTCACACTGCAACCACGAAGGCTGGAAACTTTTCCCAGAAGCGGAGATTGCTGCATAATCCCAGGATTCCAGGAGCTGGTGCTTTACAAAAAGCCACAAACAAAGTGCAAGCTGGCAGAGTAGCCAGTTCCAGCAATCAGAGCCCATTCTAAGAGACCAGAAGTCCTTCCCCTGCTTCCTTATCAGACAAGCTGCCTGTAAGGTCACACAGGTCACTATTGGTGGAGGGGAGGAAAGACCCACGCTATTCTCTGCCATGCAAACAAGCCAAAAGAAAGGGACTGAACAATCAGGTTAGGCCAGGGGTGCAGGAGAAGGAATCAGTCCTCTCCCGACAATCCGGGGGTCACCTGCAAGGACCGAACCCAGAACCACTGACTGCATGAGTGGAAGGACCAGACGTGCTGGCTCAGAGGCCGTGGCCGATTCAAATCACTTCTGTGTGGTCCAGTGACTAGCGGGACAAGGACCCACACTGGCTTAACACAGGTTACGCTGGGAGCCTGTAAAGCCAGGGTCACAGTGCAATGCCCGTGGACCGGCATACGGCCCGCAAGGCTCTGCAGTGCCGCTCGAGGCTGCTCCCCCCGGCTCAGTGTGGAGGGCAGCCCCGGCCCAGCCAGTGGGCTGCTCTAACTCATGCCAGCTGGCTGTGGGCCCAAGGGACCATGTGCCAGCTAGAGAGCGCCAGAGCTCAGTGTGCACCAGCCACTCCCCCTCCCCGACCACACCACACAGGCCCTGGGGGAAATCCCCAAGCAGGGTTCTGCGTCCTTCGTGCCATAACGGCACAGGGCAGGGCAGAGAATGGGCCCTGCAGCTTGGGTTAGCCAGCTGCAATGGTACATTCAGCCCCACATGCTAAGCCAGGAACCCCCCACCTAATGCCAGAATCCAGAGACAGACATGCACATTCAGGGAAGCCAATCACAACCAGCAGCATACGCACCAGCCCCTTTGCAGTCCAGCCTTTCTCCCAAGAGCCATTCCATGGGACAGACGGACACCTGAAACCAGGGGGCCAGAGAGACCATTCCTCCATTTCTTCTGCACTCCCTTGCTGCTGCATCCTTCTAGTGCCCATCACCCTGGTATCTAAGTGCTTCCCAGAATCGTCTGCCCTTTTCCTTTCCCCGCTAGTAGAAGCTCTGCCCCCCACCGCAGGATGTGTGTGTAGGTCTCCCTCCTCCTTTGAGTGGCAGGCTGCCTTGAAAGCCATCTGATGCCAGATCAGCCCGATTTCCTCTGGATGCTCCACAGTTAAGCCTCTTCCCCTGAGAACAGTTTGCCTATCGGTCCATCGCTCTTTCTGTCTCAACTCACCATAGTTCTATAGAAGAGATAGGCCGATAAAGCAGAGTCATTGCAGGCAGAGGTAGCAGCTTCTCTCCTGACACAGCTCTGGGGCGAGGAGACCTGCCGGGGCTTTCATGCCCAGTCTGGGTGGGTGGAGTTCGCAGCAGGCAGACCAATGGGCTGGGCCTTAGCTCCCATCTAAATCCTGGTGTCCCGGAAGCCAGGAAGCAGGTCTTTAGTCCCTCTGTCTCCTGCCCACCGAGCACACCAGGAGCAAGAAGTGCTTTAGTTAAGCTTCAGTAGCACCCAAGGTTCCCAACACCTCCCATCGCAAGTAACCTTTGCCAGGAAAGCAAATGGAGATTCCACGCCCCAATTCCTTCCCACCATGGATGGGCTTAAAGGAAGGGAAGAAGCAGAGGAGAAGTTGCACCCTTATGGAAAAGCCCTACAAGCTTTATATTAGACACTCATCTCCACTCTGTAGACTTCCTGGACCCGCCACTAGAACGTGACAGACTCTTATCATTCCGCAGGGTGGCGAAAGTCCCTAGAGCAAGGATTTCACTCTGTTTCAACCGACAGCTTTTCAGAGTGCTCCCTGTAAGAGTCTACAGGGCTTTCCCAGGAAGGCAAAGAGGCGATTAGATACACGCTTTAGATATTCCTCAAATGCCTGGTCTATCCTCCTTCCTATCACAGCACCTCTTCATACACTCGCTGCTCGCCACAGGAAGAGATGCCAGGAGCCCAGGCTAGCTCCAAATGACAGGGCTCCTCTCCCCGGGACAGCCTAGCAGGACCGGCAGGTGTAAGAGACGCTGTCCTCAAAAGGGCCTAATCCTGCCAGGGGCACAGCACTCTCAAAGGGAGTGCCCAGCACCTGGCTGGATCAGGCCCAAAGACTGGACCGGTAAAAGCTCTCACACACGTGACACGTGCTAGCCTCCCTCCTGCTACAAGCGATCGATCAACTTGCCCAGCACTGCGGAGACAGCAAGTGGAAGTTGTATTTACTAGCTTGTTTTTCACACCCCAAACACAGAGCTTGTTTCCTGTAACGTCTCAAACATCTGCAAGCGCTAGATCAGAGGCAGACGCCCACCTAGCCTGCACAGACTAACCCCCCGACGCAAGGCAGCGGGCTACCACCTGCATGCCATCCAAGCTGGGGCCACAGCTACCTGAAAGACAGTGTGCAGGTGTTACCTGGCAGGCAACGGCCGGAGATCCCATCTGACAGCCTGGCAGCTCCATCATCAGCCAAGGGCTAAGCCAAATCTAGCATGCAGGCGACGTGCCGAGAGCAGAGCCGCTGGCAGCGTGTGCGGCCCCAGCGAAGGTCGGCGACGCTCCGGGAAGGGGCGGGGGAGGGAGAACGTGAGCGCGGAAAGCAGCAAAACAAGAAAGTGACTTTAAAAAAAAAAAGCGTTGTGTAAAGAGAGAGTCAGGAAATGCCAAGTCATTAGAAACATCAGCGACACTTCCTCCCGCAGAGCCACACCGGCCGGGGGACAGGCTGGGTCTCCAAGAGGCACTTGCTTCTAACCCTCACTCAGCACCAAAGGGGCACCCAGCACCAGCCAAGACCCTGGCCTGCTTGGCAACCCCGAGAAGGGGACACTGGTGGGTCTCAGAGCAGCATCAGCTTGTCCCTTCCCAGCCACATCTCTAAGGCTACTGGGGCAGGTCCATCCCGGGGGCCAGCTCTGCCAACCTTGATGGAGCGACTCCAGGGACGGGAGGCCCTTCACTTCGGGTTCACTGAGTCCACACAAGCTCCCCCAGAGGGCATCCGGAGCATCACAACCCCACACCTCCCAATCAGCACATCAGCAGCCCTGGCTCCTGCCCTGCAGCGCCCCCTACTGGAGCAGTGCTGTATCCCCCCCACCACAGCTCTGCTGTGCGAACCTCAAGCCGGGGCCCCAGGAACTCTTGCTGTTCCCAGGCCTGGGCTTTCCCATGCCGCCAGTTCTACCCACGAACCTCACTCCTGAGCTGCAGCCCCTTCTGCTGGTCTACGGTGGAGGCTCAGCCAGCTCCGCTTAATCCTCAGCCACCGCACCTTCCCTTCCTACGCTCTCCTCCGGTACAGTGCTATCCCAAACTAACCAGAAACAGGCCCCTAGGGCCTCCTGGCCCCACTTGTAGGCTGCCAGCCATGGGAACCCCTTCTGGACAAGCCTGCGTTCGGAGACTAAGGGTAGGCTCGCCAGCGTGCGATATACACCGGTGGCAAGACGAGAACCAGGCCCCAAACGTAGTAACGTGTCAGGGAAGGATTCACAGCCAGGTGACACTTGGCAAGTGCATCAAACTACTTCCTATGCACTAAAATTCAGCCAGGAGACTCCAGGAGCGAAAGATGCCAGGTTCCCATTGGTGATGGGAACGCAGAAGGTGGACCAAATGCAGCGGGGAGTCCCAGATGGTGTGACCTGTGGAACCAAGGTAAGGGGGAATGACGCCATTTACACTAAAAGCCTACAGAACGATTGTTTTTTAAATAGGCTAGAGTCATCCGATAGGCTTCTAACACACCAGGGATAGAATTCCCTACTGAATTCTACAGCGGGGTCAGAAAGGACGCCCTAGAAAGGTTAACGTTTTTGATAGGACTTTTCTACCTTCTTCCAGCAGGTTACACCAACCGTAGGGCTCCTATATACAGAGCCACATGTAACTCTCACACGTGCACATCGCACCACAAAGTTCAGCCTCTGAATCTCAGTGAGCACGAAGGAACTCATGCGGGTGCAACTCACACACCAGGGCAGCACAGTGAGAAAAGAGGGGGAAGTACAAACAGTTCACCACGCACCCACTTACTGCTTTGTCAGGGGCTGGAGGAGGTGGACATAGATCCACTGGAGGAACCTCAGTTTGGCAGTGCCCAGGTTAAGGTAGTCTGATCTTTCCCGTGCCTTCTGTTTCTCTTCTGCCCACCTCCGCCCTCCATTTGTATTTGATCGTCTTCTAGAGGTGCTGAATTCCACCTTCAAGGAGAACATGATCTTGAACTCAGAACTGGCGTTCCGCAGAGACATTAAGCCCGTGTCTAGTTGACTGGAACAGCTGCCTGAGGGTTGTGGTGAATCCTCCAGCTCTGGCAATTTTTACATCAAGGCTGGCTGTTTTTCTGAAAGCTTGGTTCTGGTTCAAACAGGAATTAATTCAGGGAAGTCCCACGGCCGGTGCTGTACAGGTCAGGTGATCCCAGGCGTCCCTTTTGCCTTTATAATCTATGAATCTCTGCACTAGAGGTGAGCCCAACCCTTTTGCCAACCATTCCCAAAGTTTAGGGATCTTCAGTGCACAGGATGGTTCCGATCTCAGGTCCTTCTCAGTGCAGGGGAAGGTTCCCAAGCTGCCCCAACTGCTCCCCTGTTTGTGGCAGCAGTGGCCCCTGCATCTCTCCATGCATAGCCAGAACAACCCTGAATAACCAGCTGGCAGGAGAAAAGGAAACGAGTGACAAGCCAACAGCCCCAAGCCAACAACGGGAGGAAGAATTTGCAGAGGGCCCTGAAAGCTTCCCGCTCTGCAGTGAGGGTTTTGCAATCCCTTTCTGCTCAGGATATTGGGCAAGAAGAGGTGGTTCAATCAACCTGCCCTGGGAGTGCCTGCCCAGGGCACAGCTTACCAGCAGGCGGCTCACACCCTGCAGTTTGGCAACGGTGGGGAAGCTGGAGGGAAGATTATCCTCCATCCAATTCCCTGGTAACAGCCCCAGTGGAGCCGGAAAAGCCATAATGATGGGTGGGATTCTAGAAGGGGAGGGAGCTCCTAGGACCCTAACGCGGGCCTTAGAATGAGCCTGTTGGACCTCTTTAGAATGCACCTTGCAGTAATCGGGCAATAGGATACAGAATTCAAGTCAATAGGAAGGGAGGGTGCTGAGGCCCTCCCAGGACTGGCACTCAGAGCAACAACAGTGTCACCAGGGGGTTACCTGGCACTATTTTATCACACAGGATTCGCTGTACCAGATTTGGATCAGTCAAGCAGCCTCCTACAGTGACCAACACCTGATGTGAATAAACCCCACAACACACCTGGCCAGCTATGCAATGCTGCCGCAAGCCTGCCTGACCGCTGTGACAATTGCTTGATGCCCTGAAGCATGACAATTGATTATACAGAAGAGCCAGTGGCTAAGCCAATTTTAAAGACATCACGCTTCACTGGAACGCGCTTACAGTCAGAAAAGGGACCAAATACAAAGGTCTCCTTTGCGGCCAGCGAAGGAGCGTCTGCCAGTTCTAGACAGCAAAACATTTTTATGGCTGTTAGGCATAAAAGGAGAGAGAGCTGGGTTCTAATCCACCTCATGCACGGAGTGGAGTGTTAATTCCAGTCACTGATTCCTTCTTGCTGGGTGTTGTGCTTGCCAGAAGGAGCCCAGCTTGACTTTCAGATCCCAGGCAGAGTCTGCAACCAGAATACACCAACCCTGTTTTACTTTTAAATCGACACTGCTTGTCAGAGTCATAAAATGCCATGAGCCATTTGTACAACGTAAAGGCACTTGAATGCCATCAAATATAAAAGCAGCTGGTTAAATTAACGTCTTGAGACCTTTGGAAAACTACATTTCTATGTTCTATATACCGGATGCTGTGACATTTAAGTATGAAGCAGGTCTTAATCACCCTCATTCTACAGATGGAGAAACTGATGCAGAGGTTAGACTTGGCCAAGGTTGCATGGTAAGTGGTAGAATCAGAATGACAGCCAGTCCCACTTGCTCTTGCCACTAGATCTCAATCCCTCCGTGAAGCTCAAGCAGCAAGCTTTTTGGGGCAGGGCATTTGTAAAGCGCCTAGCAGAACAGGGGCCTGACCCAGTGCTACCCCAATATAAATATTAAATAAGAACTTCCATTGAAGTAGATGCAACTGGAAGGGACTCTCACTCTCCCCTAGGGTGAGTCTTCACAGCAGAGCTAGCCCAGCTGATTGGCACGCGGGCCAGTCTAGCCTGGGCATGAGCAGCCCCACTGCAAAGCCCTCCGTGCGGTATCAAATCCTCACTGGTGCCAGGCTCTGTCTCTCTCGCTAGCATTTCTGGGGCATATCCCATGGTTCTTTATGCTGCACTAAGCTAAGTCGCTCACCCAATGATTTGTGGGAGACCTCATCTGTCCTTCTGGGCACACTGGGGGAAGGCTTTGGAGGACTATCAACCCCCCCACCCACAGAGATTTCACCTGCGTCCACACTGCAAAGCGGCACCTGGGCTCTAACCCTGCTGGGCCAGCGAGCCCAGGTTGAAAGCACCAGATTCACATGGGAGGTTTGTGTGCAGACAGGAGGAGGGCTAGGTGGGTGACAGCCTGGCCTCACTGCAGTGAGGACAGACCCTCACAGCGGTGCTGGGGGATTGACAATGCAGAAGGTGGATAGGCAAGGCTTTAGCCCTGACTGCCAAGCCACATCTCCTGCCCTGTTTGCATGAGGACGCAGGAGGATTCTTAAACAGCTGAGGGATCAGAGCCTGGACTTCTAAATAGTGACTAATAGCCAGCGAGCAGCTGCAGTGACTGCTTCCTTGATAAACCGCACCAGGATTCCCTTGGCCAGGATGAATCACAGGGTGACAGGTGCGGCAATGAACGGGTGCGTGTTTCCTGGAAAGGGAAGGAGGGTGGCAAAGAAAGAGAAGCTGTCCACCTGTATTCAAATGCAATCATCTTGACAAGGCAGGATATGAAGGCTGAGTCATCTGCTTCTCAGCCTTCTCATCCACGGCACAGATTGCTCCCAGCTCCGACAGAACTTCGGTTCTTGGCTCCCATTCAGATAATCCTTTTGCTGCCTGGCTCAGTCGTTTGTGTTTTGGCGGAGTTGGTTTGAATTCAGGTGTTTAACCCGTCCTACGCAGCTCATTCAGCCTGCAAGACAGCCGCGATTCTAGACAGAGCCAGACACGGGTTGGGGGAGCCCATAGCAGGGGAGTGATCAACTGCCTGTGATAGTCAGCGTGGTCATGGACGGACTTTTAACATTTCAGTCTGATTTACAGGCAAAACGGAAAAGGGAATCCATGGGATGCAGTGTGACTAGTGGATACAGCACTGGGGCACAGGATACCTGAGTTTCTGGTTTGACCTCTCCCCTCCCTGGGCAAGTCACTTGCCTCAGTTTCCCCATCTGTAAAATGGAGATAGGGATACCAACCTTTGGAAAGCTCTTTTAGGTCTCTGGGTAAAAAGCAACAGGTAAGAGCTAGATATTAGTTATTATAGTGCTTAAAAAAAATCAAACAAGGCTAGACAGCTTGCAGTGCAGTGGGTCTGTCTAAAGTTAGTGGTCCTTGACCTAACTACTGCTCTGGACATTACACAAACATCTGTGCTTTATCCTAATGCCGCCCTTGGTACTCAGCTGGAGTGAGAACAGGACCAAATGCTCTAGAGTCGAGACAAACTGCAGGAGAAGGGGCAGCAGGATGTTACCTTGGGAGAACCGGGTCAAATCCCATCACGGGTCAAAAGTGAAACAACTTTGCTGTTAGCATCATTAGCTGCAGAATGGCTCTGTACTTCTTAGAACACAGACTAGCCCATTTTGTTAGCTTCAGTGGTTCCAGAATTTCAGTGTAGGTGCTGGCCTTCAGGGAGCTATTGAAATTGGCGCTAGATGAGGCCCTGGCCTTCCATCCTTTGACTAAGGCTCCAGGGTGAAGATCTGGAGTATGTTTTAAGTTCTACGTTAAGCCCCGGTTTCTTAGAGGCTCTTTCCGTGTGCAGGATAAACGAGGGGCGCCGCTGACCAGGTGTGTGTTCATTCTCAGCATCGAAGCAGACATTATTGCTCTCTTAGCATTAGGGTCAGGGCCACAGTGTCCGACAGTATCTATATTTGGAGTGCACCGTCTTTCAAGAAGACCCCCTTTACCAAAACAAACGCTCTCTCCCACGCCACAATCTTCCAAAGCACAGAAATCATGTCTCCCCCTTACAGCTTGGCACAGCACAGGGCTTCACTGGCGCCTTGCCTACCAAGGGGCCCGACCCGATTCGCACACAGCTATTTAAAAAGATCTAGTCTCGTTCAAACACGAGCTACCAACCTCTAGGCAGGAAGCCCTGGGTGAGATTTTCTGGCCTGTGTCATCCAGGAGCTCAGGCTCACTAGATGATCGTACAGGTCCCTTGTGTCCTTGAACTTCAAGAACATGGATCCATTCCACCCACCTCTTCAATACATTCAGATCCAGATGGAGTTATCAAATCCTAGGACTTGCATTCTCCATAACCCCCCCGGCTACCCCGACCCACTGGCTGCCTTTGGCCAACCCCAGTTTTAGCTCCTCCCCAGCAGCAGGCGCACTCCCTGTATATAAAATTCAGCGCCAACAGTGACTGGTCAGACTCAGGCAATGGCTGAATTAACCCTGAAATCCCCAGAGGGGTTTGTATCTCAGTCTCCTTCTCCTTCAAGTTAAGAGAGGTGGAAAGACGACCTGCTACAGGGGACAGGCTACAAAAAAAGCCTGCTCCCTGTCCGAGCAGATTTGTTAAGGACTCCTACCGCAGGGGGAGCGGCAGCCTCCGGTACACCTAAGGACAGCGGCTAACAGCAGCTGTGGACTTCTTTTTAGTCCCCCCCCTCACAACAAGGGTTAGGGGCTTCGCCAGCTGAGCAGCAGAGTGAAGAAGCTGGCACCGACTTCAGCAACAGGTTGGAAAGGCCCAGCCATCGCCCCCTTCCCGAGAGGCCGCTCTAGGCTGGATGTTCTGGTTGGCCCCTGGAAGAGGACATGGTTGCATCCGTGTCTGGCCTCCTTCAGTGTAGACGGGACAAGCTAGCGCACCCTAACCGCTGCGTCTGGTGGTCGAGGGCAGGCCTGGAGTAACAACTGCCAGCACGGTGTAGCGGCGGGGAGGACAGACGGATGGTGTAGCGGGGTGGTCACCCGCTCTTGCCCTGCAGGGCTGGAAAGCCAGCCCTTGGAGCAGGCTGGGGCTGTGGGCTAGAAGCTGGGCTGATTCAGGAAGTAGCCACAGCTGGGCCACGCCCCAGTTAGGGCCCAGCTGGCCCTTGTAAAGATTGGGAGCCTGAAACTCAGGCAGAGTCTCTGGCTGGAGAAAGACAGGCCTGGCTGTGGGGGAACTCACCCGGGGACCTAGAGTGAGGCAGGGCTAGGGAAAGGGAAGCCCTAGGCCAGCAACGTCCCAGGCCCATATAGGTATTGGGGTTGCAGAGGGGCAGCCTGAGGGTGGGTAAAGGCAGCCAGTCCAAACCCCTTCTTGCCTGTGATGATTGGCTTTTACACTGCAGTCCGCCCCAGGGCACGGTGACCGCCAGTAGCCACGACTGAGGCGATGTGGTGATAGCGGGTGAGGGTTCCCCGGGGTGGGGAGACCCAGGGAGTGGGCGTACTGCCAAGGGGGCAGCACCCAAGGCAGGGGCACCAGGCCCTGGGAGGGACCGGGGGCCAGTGGTAAGGCGGATCACTGGCCTGCGGAGGGCGCTCTGGCCAGAAATCGAGCTAATTCCTGAGGACGACCAGCAGGAGGCGCCGCCGGGTGAGTCCGAACGCTGACAGACGGGCAGCGGGCAGGCCCTTCATGCGGTTTGAAGCCGGACAGGCCTGTTTTTAAAATCTTTGTTCCCCGGCTGGCACTGAAACAAAACCAGAGGCGCTTTTCATCCCACCCATGGGTCACCGTTTTGCGGCGTGCGCTGCTCCAGCGTGGCCTTGCCTGCCCAGTGCGTACAAGGTCACGCCGGTGGGGGCGGAGCGGCGCGCTCTGCATGGCATGACCTCGCGTGCGAGGTGGCTCCCAGAGGCACAGAACGGCCAGGAGTCCGGGAAGGCGTGAGTGGCCGCCCTAAACACATTCGCTTTACTCTGATTTTATTTCCCTAGTTTCTTTGGGAGGAGCAGGGCACCGGGGCCCCAAAGGTCAAGTCAGCACTACCCTGGCACACAGACACTCAGCCATCCCCCTCCCTCCAGAGTCGTAACCGAGCCACTGAGCCTCATCCCACCCAGAACACGGGGCAGGGGGAAAAGGGGCAACTCCTGAGCAAAGCGGCGTGGACAGAATGGGTCTAGGGCTGCAGTCAGGAGGCCCCCAGTTCTAATCCTAGCTCCGCCACTGATCTAGAGCAAGTCACTTTGCCTGTGCCTCAGTTTCCCCATCCCCAAAGTGGGACCACCACTGCCTACCAGGGAGGCTGGGAGGTTTAATGAGATAGTGTCTCTATATGGTTAAAGAAAATCACTGTAAAGTGCTATAAAATGCTACGCATGACCCTGATGTCAAGACAAAAGCGTTGGGGGTGACAGGGAGGAAGAGTGCTGGGCGGGGACATCTCCCATGTTGCATAAAAGCCTCAGGGGAGGATCATCCCTGGAGCACCCTGCCTGCTGGCAAAATTTAGATTTTCTTCCACAAATAGTCTTTGATGTAGTGCTCATGAGATCTCAAAGGTCAGTATCACGCCCATTTTACAGATAGGGAAACTGTGGCACAAGAGTCATGTGACTAACCCAAGGCCACCCAGCAGGTCAGCACGCTATCCACTAGGCCACACTGCCTCACATCCATTTTTAAATTTCCCTCCTTCACACACAACATTTAGAGGTGGGGTCTGATTAGAAACAGGACCATGCCCAGGTCCCCTTGACCCTTTCATGGCAATAGTGCCCACACCTAGCCAGGCCAGCATGACAAGGCAAGGCAGCCCTCAAGCCAGCATCCGACATGCAGCTTCCACAGGAACCTGAACGGAGCTGCTCTGTGGGGGCTGAACCCTAACCCTGGGGACGCCTGTGTCTGTTTCCTAGAGGCTGTCATGCCTCCAGGGTGCCCCCAGGGCTGAAGCACAGCGAGTTCGGGTCTTACCATACGCTCCCCGCCGCGGCGCTGCGACACCATGGTGCAGCTGGGCCCCCGTTCTGCTCTCGGCTCCGCAGCTCTCGCCCGCCGAGGCTCCTCCTTGGAGTGGTGGGGGCGTGCTGCACGGCACACAGCAAGCACCACCCAGAAAAGACATGTCCAGGCACCGACACTCACACATCTGGACCGGGCCCTGGCTCACACCCGGGCTTCCCTGGCTGGCAGAGCCTGTTCGACAGCTCCGAGGCTTGGCAGCTCAGGCGGGTGCGTTCCTACGTCAATGGCTTGCACGCTGAAGGAAAAGGCTTGGACTCCCGAGCCCAAGAGATTCCAGAGAAGAACGAGCCCCCGGCTGGCCAAAGGGCACCAGAGAACAGCGGCCAGTTTGGACCTTTCCTTCCGTAACCAGCTGCAGTTACAGCACGGCCCGCAGAGTGGGTTCTAGGCCAGCTGGAGGGGACATCTCCCGGGTCAGCCGGTGGCCATTTGCCTGCCCCTACTCTAGCGCACGTCACAAAAGCCGGTACAGGCTTATTCAACCTTCTTCTCTAGGGTTGCCACCTCTGCCCCCGCAAGGCCCCATCTCTGCCCCCCAAGATTTAAAAAAACGGACATCGGGGCTTGTTAAACGGCACCTGGACACAAGCTGAAACCTGGACTGTCCAGGTGAAAACCTGACGGATGGCAACCCTATCTCTAATCCCCCCAGCGCGTGGGAGGAATTGGGAGGGTGGAGATGCAAGGCTGTCGTACTCTTCCCCTGGACCTCTACCCCCCATGTGGCTGCACGCCCCAGCACCCCTCCAATGCTGCACCTGCGTGTGCTCCGTGCCCACCCCAAGCCCCGGGCAAGTTCCTGTTCCTGCAAAACCTGCGACTTGGGAGTGGCCAGACGAGCTGCACTGCAGTCTGTTAGTTATATAGCACTAGCATCCACAGGTGCAACAGAGCCCCAGTCTCAGCCGGGGCGTGTACAGCCACTGCCTTCCAGAGTAGGTCTACACGGCACACAGAGTCTAGGTTGCGGGGCGTGGGGTTTCCAAGCCATGTTTGAGGGTTCACACTGCATTGTAAACCTGAGTCTCGCAGCCGTGCTAACGCATCCGTATTGCACTATGCAGACCTTCTGACTTGGGGCCGCAGCTTGAGCTGCGTCCACATTGCAAAGTAACAGGGATTGGACCTCAGGGACAGTGGGACTCTGGCTCCGACCCACCCCTTTTAGCAGGGTCCTAGGACCCCACCCTGAGCCAGACTGATTTGTGTGTGGACAGAAGAGGGCTCGATCTCAAACCAGAGTCAGAGCCCGGGGTAGTGCAGACATACCCTCAGAGAACATGCCATCTGAACACAGGACAGAGAGACAGGCACAGAGAAGGGAAGGGACTTACCCAAGATCACAAAAGCAGATTAGTAGAGTAGAACCCAGGTCTCCTGATTCCCAGTCAAGTCCCTTCTCCACTTGGCCATCCTGCCTCAAGCTCTGTCCCACACATCTGGAACTGTACTTGAACTCGCTGGGCCACCAGAGATAAGGCCTTAGACATGGCCAAATTCTATCGGACATAGAGACTATGCACCGCTACAGACTAGGGACCGAATGGCTAGGCAGCAGTTCTGCAGAAAAGGACCTAGGGGTGACAGTGGACGAGAAGCTGGATATGAGTCAGCAGTGTGCCCTTGTTGCCAAGAAGGCCAATGGCATTTTGGGATGTATAAGTAGGGGCATAGCGAGCAGATCGAGGGACGTGATCGTTCCCCTCTATTCGACATTGGTGAGGCCTCATCCGGAGTACTGTGTCCAGTTTTGGGCCCCACACTACAAGAAGGATGTGGATAAATTGGAGAGAGTCCAGCGAAGGGCAACAAAAATGATTAGGGGTCTAGAACACATGACTTATGAGGAGAGGCTGAGGGAGCTGGGATTGTTTAGCCTGCAGAAGAGAAGAATGAGGGGGGATTTGATAGCTGCTTTCAACTACCTGAAAGGGGGTTCCAAAGAGGATGGCTCTAAACTGTTCTCAATGGTAGCTGATGACAGAACGAGGAGTAATGGTCTCAAGTTGCAGTGGGGGAGGTTTAGATTGGATATTAGGAAAAACTTTTTCACTAAGAGGGTGGTGAAACACTGGAATGCGTTACCTAGGGAGGTGGTAGAATCTCCTTCCTTAGAGGTTTTTAAGGTCAGGCTTGACAAAGCCCTGGCTGGGATGATTTAACTGGGAATTGGTCCTGCTTCGAGCAGGGGGTTGGACTAGATGACCTTCTGGGGTCCCTTCCAACCCTGATATTCTATGATTCTATGACTCAGCCCCACTGCTGGATGGATTATTTCACTCCTGCCTCGTCTTTCAACAGAATCCTTATTCCTGTGACTCAGACAAAAAACCCCAAGGCATCAGCCGCACAGAGTCACCACAGCACATTGCTCCGGCCTTACTGGAGCTCAGCTGGGGAGTGGCATTAAGGTCTTGACATCATTTTTAAAATCCGAGGTGGCACAATATGGT
This sequence comes from Lepidochelys olivacea, assembly GCF_965140295.1. NCBI lineage: Eukaryota > Metazoa > Chordata > Testudines > Cheloniidae > Lepidochelys > Lepidochelys olivacea. The sequence goes on along the minus strand of NC_140412.1, from coordinate 266,105,565 downwards.
TCTTTGGCGTGACGGGAACTCCTGGTTGCATGGTCACCTTGGCTGATGCTGGCTTGGAGATCCACTTGGGGGCCCTTCCCCTGGGGTCTCTGATCTGAAACACTTGCGTTACCAGACATGGGCAAGGCTGTTTTCCGAAATGAAGCACAATCCTTCGGTACTGACATCTGGGTGGCCAGTCAGAATCCTCAGCATTGGCCCCGCATGGCCAATCACACCACATGACCTTGCTTCCCCCACTCCACCCCTGCAAGAGACTCTGATATCTTCTCTATCTCACCGTAATGGAATTGTTCTCCCCTCCAAGCAGCAGGGATGCAAAGGCTTTTCCCAAGAAGGAAAAAAAACCCTTCTCTCTCCAGCCCAAAGAACCAGACGCACATGGACGACTCTAGCAGGCAAGACTAACAGCAGAGCTGTGTTGGGAAGGAGCACCTGCGCTCTCAACATCTTGACAGTGACCAACAAAGGAACGCACATTTCCAACGTCCCCTTTTCAGCCGCTCTCTATCCTCAGAGTGCTACATTGCTAATAGCCTCTCCTGGCAATCTCTCACACTGGCCAAGCTGCCCTGAGAGCGGCATCTAGGCCTGAATGGCCTGCGGGTGGATAGCAGATTGACGAGGATTTGGCCACACTTATATTAAGGTTCCAGTTAGAGTTTACAAACAGGTTAACAAACAAACTAATTGATAGGTTGTATAATAGGCGTCTACATAAGAATGGCCCTACTGGGTCAGACCAAAGGTCCATCTAGCCCATTATCCTGTCCTCCGACAGTGCCCAGTGCCCCAGAGGGAATCATCAAGTGATCCATCCCCTGCCGCCCATTCCCAGCTTCTGGCTAACAGAGGCTAGGGACATCATCCCTACCCATCCTGGCTAATAGCCATTGATGGATCTATCCTCCGGGAACTTATCTAGTTCTTGTAGCATGTAGTCTAGATGGTCATAAGCAGCTTATTGACCTGTTGGACTTATTGTATATTAACCCCTCTATCAATCATTTATTAGCCCTTTATAAACTTATAATGGGCCCTTACTATAAAGCCCAACCAACAACTCAGCGGGTAAATCCGCCTCCTCTCCAAGGGACTTCCGTAGCTCACATTCTAAAGCACAGAGCTCATGGGTGCAGGCAGACCTCTCAAATAGTCCGTATGTTGAGGAATTGTCACATTTCAGTCCCAAAGATCCCCATAAGTTTGCTGAGCCTTCACTTTCAGTGTTGAAAGGGATCTACGTCCAAAACAAAAACGACTCATGAAACTGAGGCTACAGGAAGTTATTTACATTAAAGCAACGAACATCGCCAGAATTTTCCGTTTCCTGCATTAATAGTTTTTGGGCCCCCTTACTTCGGGTTCTTTGACACACTTTGCGTCCCAAGATTCAAGCCTCCGCCAACTGGGAGTCTAAACACCACTGCCCTCTACTGGATGGAATTGCAACTTCCCCACTGTGCATCATGAGCCTTATAATGAGAACAGATTCTCCTTAGCTCAAGCACCGTCTCTGGAGCAGGATTTTCAAAACTTCAAGCTGCAAGGCTGAAGTGGCCACAGTTTTGTTCCAATACACTTAGAGGGTTTGTGCAGAGGGCAGAGAAAGGGGAAGGGGGTTGGGGGTTAAGGGAGAAACAAACTATTGGACAGGTGCCAGAAGAGATACCCCAGACCTGTGATTCCTCCCTGTGCTTTAAGTGATCACTCAGGGGCCCACTGTCCCTTCTCAGAGCAAACCGGTGCAAAGGGATCTGGGCCCAAGGAGAAAATCTCCCAGGGAGAACGGAAACCTGCCGACAAGGGAAGAAAAACCACCAAATCAATGCATGCCAGCCGTCGCCCCGGTCACACGGCTTCCGCCTGCCTCGTCAATATTGACATTATGGCTTTGGTGCCTTGCATTTCCCAGTACCCCATGGCACCAGATGGCTAGAAAGGATGAGTGTTTGTCACCCCTGGTAGCAGTTGACAGGTTGTCAAGGTGAACCGCACGTTTACAGCCTCACCTGCAACCTGGACGCCATCAGCGCGTCCGCCTGGGAGTTGCAGGGGAGCTCAGCTTCGGAACAGCCTCGCCCGGACAGGCAGGCTGAGCATTCAGGCAGAGTCAGAGGCTGACTTCTGCCTCCACGGAAGGGTTACGGCAGCAGCAGAGAGCACAACAAGGATGAGCTGCATGGCTTGGGGAACCCTCTGCCCCCTTGCAGTCAGGGATCCCCCGATTAGGGGTCCCACACCAGAAGAGACAGCAGCAGGGAATAGCACACCACGCAGCTTCTCCAGGGAACCTGGGGGACCCCCAGCTTTACACAGAACGCCGCTTTGCATTTCCAACACAGCATCCCCCTGCCTTTCTAGCAACCACCGCATAACCCGCATTAGCCCCACGCAGCTCTATCCCCCTCTAGTGGCAGGACCACGCACACAGCTTTCAGAATCTGCTACCCAACCTAAGTCAAAGGACCCAGCCCTTTGGCACAAGCAGCAGAGCTCATGTTTTTAGATCCAGTATTTAGGGTTCAATCCCTGGCAGATGACCTGGGACGACGGCCCAGGCCCGTATCCCCAGGAAGGATGGGTTCAGTGATTAGTGCACTGCCAGCGAACTAGCGTCAATTCCATGCTCTGCTACAGACTTCCCGTGTGACCTTGGGCAAGTCACTTAGTCTGTCTCAGTTCCCCTCAGCTGTACAACGGGGATAACAGCACTGCCCTGGCAGGGTAAATCCAGTCAAGACTACAGCAATCAGATGTGATAGGTAACTGTCTGGCCCCCATTGCCAAGACAAACGTCCTCTGAACCTAGATCACAGAGCACCATCCAGAATGAGGATGACAGGAGACTGTTTCAGTTCTGGAGGATGTAAAGTCTCTCCCATGGGGTGTCATGCCTCATTTCCAAGAGGTACAGCGTCGCCAACTCTCACAAGTCTCATGATATTTGGTGTTTTTCTAAGAGCTCCAGTCCCTGAAATCAAGTGGGAACATGAGACCCGCTGCTTTCATTAAAAAGAAAACACTTGAAAAACCCTTGCTGCTGGAGAAAACTAAAAAGCACAAATTGAGTTAAAGGCGCCGAATCCAGAAGGCAAAGAATAAAGAATCCAAAGTTTATTCAAGATATCGTGGGTTTTTTTTTTAAACCTAATCCCGTGCTTCTGGGGGGCCTGACTCATGGGCTGGTGAGTTCTAGGCGTTGGCAACGCTGCCAAAGGCAGAGATACTCAAAAGATATATGGGACCCTAAACATTTTCACATTGACTGTCAGAAGCTAAACAAGGGGAGTAAGACTGTTAGCAGAGAAGCCATTTCTGCAACATGCCCGATGCAGGCCATGTACATTTTTTTTTTTTTAAGATGGGGATGGGGTTGTCATTCATTCCCCCCCCTCAGAAGATCAGGCAAGTTAAAGAGGCTATCCCAGCCACGAGCCAGCATGGACAGCAGAGGGGGATGCCATTACCTAGTTGGTAGGAGGCCAAAAGATCTTGCAGCTCCAGGCATGGTTACATATGCAGCTGTAAGAGGAGTAAATGATGCCAATTTGCCTTACAGAGGATGGGTATATTGGAGGGAGAGTCAGCAAGGAACAAAAAGGCCTGGGTTAGCCACTGATCACGTTAGCTACCCAATATTGCTCTGCTGGGTGCAGTAGGGTACAAGAGAGATGCAGAAGTGGACATCCAGTGACCTCCTTTGCCACCTGGTGGAGCCTTCCCTGCTTCTGAATGCCGGCCTACTCAGCCCAGCGGAGTCAGCCCGCCACGCCGATCTAAGGCACAGCACATTCCCAGCCGAAAGCAGCATATCCCGCCTTTGCAAAGGTTCTCTTGCCCGAGCGTTGGCTGGGTGGGAAGCTAGGTGAACCGGAGGCCCATGGCAGCAAGGGGTTAGCAGCAGAGATGACTGCAGATATGGGTCAGGGGCCCTCAGAGCTGCTTGCGCACAACTTGCGCTTCGCACACAAAGCCAGGGTAACATGTACGGTGTCCTACTTTAAAGTGATGACAGAGCAAGCATCCGTCCCCAAGCTTAACCACAGAGGGCTTGGGTTTGTGCTTCGTTAATGCAAAATGAAATGGTTTAAAATGCAGAATGCGCCTCTAGGCCAGTGTTTCTCAACCTTTAGGATACCAAGGACTGGTCGGCTGCCCTTCTAAACTCTGCCAGGGAGATCTCATTGAGAAACATGGCTCTGGGCCCCACCTCACAGGTCACCAGGAAGTAGAGCAACCGGTACTGTAGAGAAAGATACTTAGCCAGGGTGCTGCCGGCATCAGAATCACTGGCCACAAGGTGGAAGAAAGCCTACAGTACCTCACCTGGCGTGGACATGCTAGCGTGCTACGGATCAGCTCGCAGAATACCCAGGACTGATGGACTCAGTCACATCTGCCTAGCCATTCTCCACTAAGCGGGGCAGGGGGGAGTCGCTCCACACGTTCCTTTCGGGGGGTGCCCGGTGTTTGTCCCGACTCCTCTCCCCACGCCCGAACACGCAGGCTCACCAGCCTGCAGGGACCTCCGGAGAGGCTCAGAGAATACTGCAGGGTTAGAGCCAGACTCACCCAGCTGCCATGCTCCTGCCTAACATGAAGATAAAAAGGTCACAGGGTCGTCAGCTGCGCATCAGCTCAGTTCACCCTCCGTATGGCGCTGGGCACGCGGCGGAGAGCGAGATCGCGCAGGGGACCCCGTCAGAGACGCGACCAGGCAAGAGCGACAACAGAATCTCAGCTGTGATATGGAACAAGGCAGAGAGATCAGGAAAGCCGTTCCAGAGGCAGCAACGGAGGGCCAAGTCCCTGCTGCCCTACATCATTCTGGGTAGGGCTGCATGGAGGGCATACACCTCCATTCCGATCTACAGCCCCCTTGTGGGCTGGTGGGACCCACCCCCCGAGGCACAGGGCAGCAGATCAAGCCTAGGGCGCTGGCAGAGGTAAGGTTATGGGGAGGGACAGGAGTGTCTAGTGCTGGACTAGCAGAGAGGAGGGGTGGGATAGGCTGAAGAGGAGAGGCGTTTATCATTAAATCCTGCATCAAATAGGGAACAGGGGGGTTGGCCGTGGACCTTGGAGACATGGTTGTGCGTCTCTGTGCGGCGAAGCCCAGCCCAGACAGGCCGGTTGGAATAGCTCCCCACGTCCTGCAAGCCACAGTCCAGAATTTATCTGGGGCCTCCACGGTCCTTCCCTCTCCCAGCCAGCCACAAGGAGCGGCATTAGCCCATGCATGTGGGCAAGCAGAAAGGTGTTTGGGACACGGGATCTCAGTTATTGACTAGCTTGGGGGGGAAGCGACAGGACATAAGAATAAGCTCAGGTTGGCTCTAGACTGGAAGATTCACGATGGCAGCACCGTAGGCCTCGCCAGCCCCCAACCATATGTGACGTAATACTGCTGAGAACTACAAGCCACCGCAAACAGCGTCAGGATGAGAACAGCCCGCCCGCACCCCCCTCTGAACATTTCTGGTCACCCTCAGACGCAGGGGATTGGACAGGCTCCTGCTGATCAGCTCCATCTCCCACTGCACTTTACACCTTTTGGCACAGCCCTCCTGCCTCGTTTCCTGTCAACACAGCCACAAGCAAGAGAGACACTGATCTAGTATCCCCCACCCCCCGCCGTTTCATACTGAAACCGGCTTTACGGGGAGGGGGAGAGGAACAGGAGGCCATGCCAGTTTCTACCCCAAACAGCAGCGACGTTTTGCCCCGACGCAGCACCCTCCCTCGCAGGCATCACCGTGTTTAACAGAGAACAGCGGCTGCAGGAGCTTGCAATACACCATGAGCAGGCAGCTGTTCTGGTCCCCTGCCACCAGCGAGTTTATTTTGGGTTCTCACAGCCCCACGTATTTAATTTTATTTGGAGTTTGGTTTTTTTGGTTTTTTGTTTTGCAATAGCGTTGGAGTCGGCTCGTGCCACAAGGAGCTCGGAGTTAACCGACGTGGTGGCGCCTTCAAAACAAGAGAGAAAAGGGACTGAATCCAAGAGGTTCCTTTAAGCCACAGGGATCTGTCAAAGCTCAAGGTGAATCTCAAAATGAGCCCAACAGAGGCAAGCAGGAGGTCAAAAAGCCACCTTTCCTCGAACACACGAGTGCATGATGCAAGTCTTAAAGCCCCTTCGCCAGGGCGACGTGATCCCGCCCTCCCTTCTATCTGCAAAAACCCAAAGCATACGCAGCAGCCTTATCGGTTTTACTAGCCAATTCCCCAGCACTAAATCCTCTAAACCGCAGGGCAGGCGGAGAGACAAAAAGCACACAGATGGAGGGAGTCATCTCTGGCCATCTTGTGCAATTCAGCCCCATCCCATTGCTGCCCTGTCTCCAACCTCCCCACTGTCCGAGAGGGTCCAGACCCACCTTGGTTGGACAGGAAGTTCCTAGCTCCCCCCCCCCCCCCACACACACACACACCTGGTTTAGCACACCCTTGGCTGAAGGATTTTGGGCGAACACTGACAGAGGGCCCCAATTCAGAACATGCAGGGCCCCCGTCCTCTAAGAACGAGGTCCCTCTAAGAATGAGCCATTAGTCATTTTGGTTTCCTCAGCTGACATGCTTATCGCTGGCTCACAGCTTCCTCCTAGTGACAGACCAAGGTAAAGTGTCCCTGCCGATAGCATAAGCTTTTGAGTCATTGACCGGCTGTGGTCCACTCCCTGCTGCGGGATCCCATGCGAGCGGGCTGCACCCAAAGCAGTGCAGTGGGGATTTCCCCTTCCCTCACAGGGGTCTCCTATGGGGGGGGTCCCTGCTGGGCTCCAACTAGCCACCCCTCTTACTTCACATGCATGGAGATCCACTCGTGGGGGGGGGAGCAGCAAGAGACACGGTCATCCACATGCAGAGGACTCTCCAAATCCTTCTGCTCCAATCCAGACAGAGAGATGACTGTGCCTGACATAGGCCAAGGCTGTGGCTTCCATGCTAAGCTGAAATCCTGTAGACAGGAAGGGGAAAAACCTAGGGGAACGGGCCAGGTTAGGAGAAGTTTACGCCTGAGCTTTGCAGGACTTCTCAGTCCAAAGGAGATCCACGGTTGCTCATGGATTCCTGAGTTCACCAGTGCTTACTCCGGTTCCTTCACCCGCAGCTGATCTGCGAAGCCCCAAGCAGTCTAGAATCCCGGTGCCCTGGGGGATCGCCTCTGCCCTGCCCTCCCAGGAGTGGCACGGTGCAGGGCTGCTCTGGCAGGCAGCACCGGGGACCAAGCTGCATGAAAGGCGGCTTGTTTCCTGAAAGCAGCAGGTGCTTTTAATCTGAACGGGCAATTGCTAGATGGCCCATTCAGATAAGAGCCCTGGCTCCCTGCCTCTCTTCCCATTTCCTTAGACAAACAGGGAATTTAGGAGGACAAAGCAAACTGCATTGGAGGGTGGAGACCAGAGGGGGAAAGGAAAGGTTCAACTAAACAAACCCAGGGCTTCACAGCAGCAAGGGTGCATACTGCAAGGCAGACACACGCTGCGCTCTGGAGAGCGGCTCTAGCCTGAGACGGGGCATTACCAGAGTCTGTGGCAAGAGAGACTGCTACCTTACCGGGCCCTCAGTTTGTGATGAGAAGGCCAGGAATAAGCGCAGACCTGGAACCTTCTGTCTTTGCACCAGATAAGCCAGCAATATAGCCTTCTGGTGGGCCCGGGACTTTGATTGAGGAATGTCGTTTTATGATTGAGTCTCGGGGGCACTACCAGATAATTAATACATATGGATAGTATGGATATGATGGATGTATTTGTAGTGTATATGGGGCTGGAATACAGAAGCCCCAGGAATCGTGGGATAGCAGCGGTGGCCTGTCGGAACATGAGCATCGCTGCTTTAGCTACAGCCTCGCTGCAGAGCAGCCAGGCTGGGACGTGCTACAGCAGGACACGGGCTTGTACCCGTACCCAGAGATAACCCAGCACCCCCTCGGTTGCGTGTGTGAACGGTCACGGGATTTGGGCCTGCATAGCAGAGGGACCATGCACACACTGTAGGGCAGACATACTGTGAGAGAGGCAGGACATGCTCAGCACAGACAGCTCAGGCATGGACACTCAGCCACTTACGTAGGTGACAAACTATGGGCTTCTCTCCTGCTGGCAAACCAGGAATCAAACCCTGGTCTCCCAAGTACCAGGGGAGCCCACTCACCACTGCGCCATCCTTCCTCTCCCTAGAGTTTCACTCTCGGTTCTGATTTTAACTGTGCTCTGTAAGGGTCTCCACTAGCTACGCTGCGTTCGATGCTGTGGGCTTGGCCATGCCAAGGGCATGAAAACCAAAGGGGATTTGCTCACGAATGGGAATCCCAGTGAAGGCTGATCTACACCCAGGCAGCCGCACCGGGTACCTATGCAAAAACAAAAGCCGGAGCAGCATGCTTCTGAACCCTGGTCAACTGAAGAATAGCGGCGTAGACGCTCAGGCTTGGACTCCATCCCGGGGAGGAGGGAGGGTCCCCGAGCCCAGGCTCCAGCCCGAGTAGGAAAGTCTCCACGGCTATTTTCAACCCCTCAGCATGAGCCTGAGCCCGTTGACCTGTGCGCCGAGATTTGCTGCCGTGGGTTTTCTTCCTTTTGCAAGGCGGACGTACCCACCGACTGCAGTGGGAGCAGCTTTGATGGGGCGGCTTGGGCGTGGCCCGAGGCACAGTGTGTCTCAGGGCACCCCTGTGACGAAGTGGGACTGTTCTTAATGTTTCCTCTGAATAGTTTGGGGGTGCCTCAGTTTCTCCTAGGCAGTTCTTAAGTATCTAGGTGGTGGGGTAAGGGTGTATGATCATTGCAGAGCCCTAGAGGGCATGTGTGTGCAGGAGTCTGGACACAGAGAATGGCCGACACCCTGTTTCCTGGAAACTGATGGCCTGGGCCCCTCCCCCCCCGCAAGGTGAGAGCTAAAGGGTTGGAGAACAAAGGGATCAGGTGACCTCCTGGCCCAGGAAAGGAACAAAGCCCAGAGGAGGGGGGACTGGAGGGAGTTTCAGTTGGGGGCTGGCTGGGACATTGAGTGAAGGGCAGACGTGGTTGTCTGGCTCACTGCCCCCCAAAATGGACCCAGCTGAGGGGTCCTGTTCTCTGCACCTGCAAGCTCTGGTTTAGACCATGTTCCTGTCATCTAATAAACCTTCTGTTTTACTGGCTGGCTGAGAGGCACGTCTGACTGCGGAGTTGGGGTGCAGGACCCTCTGGCTTCCCCAGGAGCCCTGCCTGAGCAGACTCGCTGGGGGAAAGCGCACGGAGGGGCAGAGAATGCTGAATGCTCCGAGGTCAGACCCAGGAAGGTGGAAGCTGTGTGAGCTGTGTGTCCTGCAGACAGGCTGCTCACAGAAAGGCGACTGCCCCAGAGTCCTGACTGGCTTCATGGGGAGCAGTTCCAGAGCATCGCCCTGGGACTCTGTGACAGCCCCCACCCCCACATTCCTGGCTAGCTAATGGCCGAACCCCACTCACATCTTCCTGCCTCAACTTGATCCGAGCTGAAGCAGCCTCTCCCCACCCAGCACAGGCCAGCAGCACAGCCCACATTTTCCACCTCGCAGGCTGTTTGTGAGTGGCTGGGCGGGGCTGACTTATCAGCTGCCTTTCAGCCTATCTAACCCTGAGTGGGAAAGTTGAGATTTATCAAAGTGACAGGCTCAGCGGGGCCAGGCACTCTCTGTTTCTCTGAGTCACCAACTGCTTGCAGGGCAGTTTCCTTGTCAATTTCTGATCACGCAGACATCTCCGGGCTCCCCAGCTTTACATTCACCGGGACCCCAGGCTTTGCAGATGCTCCAGTGCTTAGATCTGAATGCCAGAAGGGGCCATTAGCTCATCAAAGCTGACCTGTTGCCTAACACAAGCCAGGGACTCTCACCCAGTTACTCCTGTAGCGAGTCCAGTGACTTGTGGGGGGCTACAGCATCTTCCCAAAAAACCCTCCAGCCTCGATCTGAAGACATGGAGAGAGGGTACATCCACCATTTCCCTTGGCAAGCTATTCTAATGGTTAAATCAACACACTTGAAAGAACTGAGCCTTATTTCCAATCTGAATTTGTAGGGCTTCAGCTTCTCCCACTGGTTCCTGTTAGGCCCTTCACCATTAGATTAATGAGACCTTTGGTACCCATCAGTTTCTCCCCAGGAGGGTACTTAGTGTATCAAGTAACCTTCTCAATCTTTTTGATAAGCTAAAGTCTCCCCCCGCAAGGCAATTTCTCCAACCCCCGAATCATTTTTGTGGCTAGCGGGATTCGGTCTTGGAAATTGGAAACTAGAAGAGACATCAGTTTATTGGCCTTGTCTACACCAGCCTGCATTGGTTTAATCCAACTGGGTTAGTTAAACCTCTACAAACCCATGCGTGGGCCTTCCGGTTGGTTTCGCTTCAGCTGATTGGGACACAGCTGAAGTTAAACCAAAAAAAAAAAAATCGGTTTAAGCCAAAAAAAAAGTGTCCCAGAGAACTTTAAAGGTACACTGGCTCAGCTCTGCATGTAAATAAGCACCGTGGGTTTAAATCCACCCCCCCAAGCCTGACCTCCTGCACAACCCAGGCAATTGAATTCCACCTCACTGGTCCCCCAGCAAGCCAGCCCAGGGCCATTCCCCACAGGGCATTCATTAAGTCTCATTTTAACTGATCCATTGCTTCCAGAACCTCACTGGGGAGGATATCCTACAAAAACAGTCCTCCACTAAAGTCCTTAGATTCTTGGCTTGGTTATTATCTAATGGGCAAGTTAGACATATCCAACCCTCTATTTTCTCCCCATTTTGATACTGATCAGCCCTCAGATCAATCAGTTTTTCTCTTCTCTTTCTGGCCCCATGTCCAGAAGTGGTCACTGGATTCCCAGAGCAGTAACTTCAGAGCCATGGAAGAGAAGGATGTAAGATCACCTACCAAGCAGCACGGAGCAGACAGATCTTTATGGTCTCACTGCCGCAATGAACCTAGTGTGAGCTCAGACCAAACCTTGGGAACTGGGCAGGCTTCCTTGTGAAGAGGTTTCTTATAGCTGTTGGCCTACACTTATTCAAACAAAATACAGCAGATATTTGTAAGCCGCCTAAGGGGTAGGCAAGCGTGCGGCAGACACTGATCCTCTCCCCTGCCACGTCCAGATCTGCGCCTGGCAGATCCAGAAGGGGCTGAGAGCTGCAGATGGCTTTCCACGTCAGACAGTCAGCCGGTCCCTTCTCAACTGCAAAGAAAGCCTCCAAGAAAGAGGCACCGGGGGAGTCGGGGTATTGAATTCAACAGGAGCAGGACTGGTTTTTTGAAAGCCTGGAACTTGCCAAAAGTTGGGTGATTACAGCAAAAATTGCAGAGAGCTCCTTAAAGAAAAAAGAAATCCAGGGAAGTTGCACATGAAGACCACTGAGCCAGCTCCTTGCGCCATCTCATCACCCTGGTATCCGCAGCTACTTCCGCCCCTCTCAGATACCAGGGCAGTTTCTCAGGGAGAACTGTGCCAAGCCTCAGACCCACCCACAGCTTTTATCCCTGCTGGGGCACCCAAGCCCACCCAGCAAGGCTGATGTACAGTTCTAGCAGCGCCCCCAGGATGTCACGGAGAGCACAGGGTTCAAAACGTCACATGGATGGAGCAAGTGACCAACGGGAGCAATTGCTACAAATCCAGGTCTTCCCTTCGGCAGGGCTGGGACGGGGCGTCAAAGTAAAATGTCTTTGGAACTTGCTTCCCCCAGCCTCGATCCACGGAAGCCCAGATTCATTAGCCCAATGGCTGTCCTGCCAAGCCCATCTTTAGTCCAGGCATTTGGGGAGCAGGCGGAGAGGGTGCCGCAGGGTCGGGGACTTTGGATCCTTGGCAGGGGAGGTTCACTAGTGGTAGGCCGGCCATGCTACATACCGATCTCCATTTCAGAAGTTGGAGGAGGGCTCATTAGACCCCCGAAAAGGAGACCCCACCAGCACATAAAAGCCGGACTTCCAGGTGTAAGGTGGCAGTGGATGGTTACTGGTGGGTTAGGGGATCCCAGCCCAGACGAGGTCTCCCCACCATGTCTCTGGAAGTCAGCCGTTCCCGTCTTCGGGCTGGGTCATGCCGCAAGCTCCGTGTTGTCCTTGCAGCGACTAGACAGGGACGGCCTCCTTCACTGTCTCACCTGGGTCAGGGTATAGCATTAGGGGCAGCCAGCGGCATTCATTGCCCCAGGCCAGGAGAGCGCTCCACCCCACACAACTAACTCATCTGGGCAGATCAGCTTCGGGGACCGTTGCCAGGAGGCTCCCCAGCTGAAAGGCAAGCGTCACACCTCTCCCGGCCCCGGGGATGGGGCACCCTTTCAGGAGCACTGGGGCTGCTGGCCCTCCTCCCGAAATGAGGGGGATGGTTCAGTGAGCGCAGCACATCTGTTGCTTTGCAATGCCTGGGGGCTCCACTCTGGAGCCACAGAAGCCCCCCCCCCCCCCCCCCCGCCAGAAGAGCACACCCAGCCTGGGAGACAGATGGCGACTCTTATGACCCCAGGCCGAGCCTTGAACAGACAGCAGCTATGGGGCCATGCCAGCTAACACCTGATTTCCGCAGACACCCGCTGCACTGCAGTAGCCAGATGGGCCCCAATAGCTAGCAGCCCCAACAACACGCGCTCAGGGTGGGGGGGGGGAGGAGGGGTCCCAGGAACCACTGGCTTCGAATCCAGCCATGCAGAAGGGAACCCAGGGCAGTTGCTCTTCCTAAGAGACATTTGGTGCTTAGCTGTAGGACGGTGCCACCCCATCAGGATTGTACAGCTCCTGACACCGGGGGGTAGAGGGAGTCAAACACATGAAGAGAGTCCCGAAGAACCTGTAGTCTAATTTAAGGCAAGACCAACAGAGAGACAGCTCCGGGAACACAGTGATGTAGGACTAGCCTCCTATATATAGGTGTGAGTGTGACGGAACATATTCATGATCTCAGTGCCTTTAGCATGAGGGAGATCCGAGGGAGATCGGCTGCTGAGTTACAAGCTAGAGGTGATTTCCTCACCCTCTCCTACCCCATGCATGCCACGCCTGTGATGGTCGGCTATCAGCACCCACAGCGGGTCCTGTGAATACCCAGCATGTCCCGGCTACACCTACAGCAGGGCGCCAGGAGCCAGGAAATTCTATGTTGCAATCCCAGCCCAGCGACTCCCCCCTCCCCTCTGATCTTGGCCAAGTCTCACAGGTTGCGTGGCAAGCCCCTGCCTGTAAAGCGGAAGGACACATTTAAGATTGCAGTAGCCCCAGGAAGCCTCGGCCAAATACCTCAGATCACCATTAACTGCTGTACGAGAAAACCCCAAAACCTCACACACAAACATGACTTGTGACCAGAGGGCCCTCTTCCACTTCTTCATGCACTATTACAGTGCAGAGAGCACCTATTCACTATTGCATTGTGATCGCACCTAGCAGCTCCAGGTGTGGCCTGCTCATCATGCTGCTAGGTAGTTCATAAAGAGAACAAAAAACCCTAAAGTTATATTAGTGTATAACGGACTGCACGTGTCCCACCTCTCTCTCTCAAGCAAACACACTGGCCAGCATAAACGCACCAAAGCGAAGCGCTAGGATAACCGTACAAGCTGTTTCCGAGGGGTAGCCGTGTGAGTCTATCTGCAAAAAAAACAAACAAACAAAAAACGGAGGAGTCCTTCCTTGTGGCACCCATACCACCACCACTGGCTGGTCTTTGTAAAGAGCTTTGAGAAGAGCAGGCCACAGTCCACTGAGGTGAACGTCGAAGCTCAGCTGTGGGCGGCCAAAGGAGTCTGCAGTGCAGTGGGGCTGCGTGAACCCCGCTAAAGAAGGGCATCGGCGGTGGCGCGACGGAGCATGACCCCCATTGCACTGCAGCTGTGTAAGTGAACCAGACTCCGGGGATTTAAGAGGCCCTGATTTCTCCGACTGAGGTGCAGCGTTTGTTTCAGCTCAGAAAAGATTCCAGCTCGGTTCACATGGGGCGGGCGGGGGACACACACAGCACGCCTCACTGCTCTGATTAGCAGAGAATGGGGCTGAACACCCAGCGAGCGGAGGTGTAGCCAGGTGGTGTGTACTTTTGCAATAGGCAGATGTCAAATATTTGCTCTGCATGTACACGCCCATCCTGCCACCTTCCCCCACCAGCCAGTCAGGTCCACAAACAACTGCGCTCATAATGCTTTCCCTGCAAGCCGGATCCCTCAAACAGGTCACAAAAGTGAGTCCTGAAGAAAATTCTGTGCAGGCAGGCAGAACTCATTGCAGATCAAGGCCATGGGGAAGTGGGGTATTAGCAGACCCTACTCTAACTGGTACTGGATAATCAAGCCATGGAGGCCTTTTCTACATGGGCTTTTTTCTCCCCCCAGAAGTTGCCCCAAGTTCCTTGGCTGGGGGTGGCACAGGGAGCTGCAGTTGACCCTTCTGGTTTAGTAAATACTTATATGGGAAGTGCTCTAACCAAGGCCTGAAACACCCGTTAACGTCTGTCTCATAGCAACCATCAGGGAGATTTCATAATGCTACCCAAATCCATTGACGAACCCCACTCCGTATGAGGGGCACCAGCAGGGCTGGACCCGGGACCCCTCCACCTCAAAGTTTAAGCTTCTGCACATTGAGCGAAGTGGCTAGCTCCCCTAAGCGGCATCCTCTTCTGGGGAGGAACACACAGGTCAAGAAACCAATCCTGATAGACCATTTTCTGGCCCCAAGCCCAGACGGTCTCTCCGCAGCTCTGTTTCCACAACTGACACTTCCACCCACAGCTACGGAGCTGTGACCAGAAACACACCAAAAACAAGGACCCCAAGCCCCAATCCTACAAGTTAGAGACACGGCTTTCCAAAGAGGCTGCTCTGGAGAGACCACCACCATCATGGGAGGGTCGTTCGGAAGAGGGGGACAGAGACGCGGGAATCCCATTGAAGAACGCCCTGCGTTGGGAACAGAGCTGGGTGCTAGCGGTCTGGGGCCCAAGAGTACTGAGATTCTAATCGCTCTACTCCTTGAACCTCTGTGTTCCCGGGTGAACCACTTACCCTCTGAGTCAGTTTCCTCATTTGTAAAAAATGAGTAATAAATATGTGCATCACGAGGGTGTTGCACGGATTAGCTAAGGTTGGAGAGGAGAGCGTTACATGCAAGGTAAAGTTATTCCGCACTCCCCAGTAACCAATCCCAGTCATCTACCAGAAGGAGGAGGAGATCAGGGAAGTTACTTTAAAAGCAGGAAAAGGGTAACGGCTGGATTCTGCAGACACTCTGCCCCTTCGCCTCTTGCCCTAAGCAGTGAGCATATCACCAGGACAACCTGTGCCTAAAGGAAGCCACACGAAAAGGGGCTCTGGCAGGGTTAACCACGTGGCTGAGCTGCCAGACCAGGGAGCGACTAGAAACAGAAACAGGGATGAAGTTTCCAGCAAGGGGAGCTGACAAACAAATTATGACAGGTCTAAGGAGCAGTCTGATTAGCGAGGCCACAAGGGAGGGGGAAAAAAAATTCTCACCGTCAGGAGTTTGACAGCCTGCTTTGACATCTCCCCGTCTCCTTGCAGTGCTGGAGTTAACCCCATCTCAGTCCTTCGACGGGTGTCTGCAGGAGAGGAAGTCCCGTGTCATTCAGCCGAACGCCAGCAACCCAATCTCCCAGTGGCTGAGCCGCGGCAGACTTTGCGGAGCGCAGGAAGCGCTTCCAACAGTCAGTCACTGTTCAAGATACAGCACTATCGGGCTTCGCACGTGCTTGGGGGACAGGAAACTGCTCCTTGGTAGGAGATCCAGATGCTGAGGAAGGGGGGGAAGGACAGGGTTGGACAACAGTAATTGGTAGGTGCAGGTGACAGCTGTGCACTCTGTAGTCAGAGGCCCACCCCGGGAGACCTATCCCCGAGGGAGAAAACACACCCACAAAGGCTGCTTTGGAGGAGGTGAGTGGCAGCAGGAGGGAGGAGTTTGCCTTCACTCTCTCCTTCCTTAGTGGAGTGGTGGCCAAGAGATAGGGCACTGGACTGGGAGCCAGGAGATCAGAATGCTATTCCCCGCCTGGCCGCTAGTAACTTGCCCTCAGTTATAACTGTGCCTCAGTTTCCTTATTTGGGGATTATTATAATTCCCTTCCTTTGTGAAGAGCTTTGGGATCCCTCGGTGAAAAGCATCGTACTGTTACCGGGTAGTTAAGGGTCCAAGAAGATGTGGTCAAAATCATATAGGTGACCTTAAAACTAAGAACTTGCCCTGGATGGCGGGTTGTCCTTAGACTCTTCTGCCTACCAGATCTCCTGTTTTTCGTACATTTGTTTCCAAGACAGCATGTTGATTTCACACTTTGTGTTGATTCGTGGGCCCCCAATGTTAATTTACTCTGGTGTATTACAAGATGTAACACGATAATAGAAGTGTCATAATGCTGTCATCCAAACTGAGTCTGTATGAATGGTCTCTTTGTAACACTGGGTAGAGTCAGGCAGACACAGACTCTGGGTGACGAGTACAGAAGAAAGAGTTGCTTTGGTCAAAATGAATGAAAAACACCACAAGTCATTAAATTTCCATCAGTAAAGCGACGTGTTCGGTTCAGGGCACGTACGACCAACTCCCAATGAATTCTACGTGATGCCGTCAGGGCGTTTCAACCAACGCCCCAAACATTTGATGGCTTTAAAAAGTCGAAGGCTGAGCACAGTCGAGCCAGAGCAATCTCTTGGAGAGCTGATCCCCAAACCAAGTCACTCATTAACCCCTCCACACGGTCTCACCCCGCTTCTCAGCAAAGCTTTTATAGCAGTGGGGTGTCCTACAGGTGCGGTCCTCAGAGGCAGGGATCCCCTTGCTTTAGATGGGAAGCCGCAGAAATCTGATCAGAGTCAATGCAGAGGGGCCAGGGTCCCAGGCAGCATCTTTGAACCCTGCACTCCCAGCAAAAACTCGTCTAGCACACCCACACAGAGGGTGTCACCCTGCCCCTGCAGGGAAGACCCGTCTGCAGGGGGAAGGGCCAAGACTACACGCAAGCGGCTCGCCCCGGAGAGGGTGAGGCAGTCCAAGGAGACAGCCCTGGAGGACGTTACCGTGTGTACGGTCCAGTTCTTACGTGTGGGAATACACCAGCAGTGGCAATATGCTGGGAGTCTCCTATTTGTCCCCCATCTTTTCCAACGCATCGCGTAAGGGCGCCTGGCACTCCAACAGGCCTGAGAAATTGCCGTGTGAGTCAGACGGACACACTGACAAGCAGCGTGAAAGGCAGCAGAGTTTCCACATCAACCTCTCAAGTCTGGGTTCACCTACTCTTTTAGGGTTCACCCAGCACCCAGGCAGCACGTCCCATGTTCAGAGCATCTGTAAGATGGGGCTGATGGTACTGCCATGCCTCACAGGTGGGTCGGGAGGACAGTCACATTCGGGCTTGTGAGGTGCTCAGATACTGCAGTAATGCGGGCCAGACAATAAGCTAATGAATCCTCTCCACCCCCTGCATGTGTACATGGTCAGTGTCATTATCCCCAGGAGGCAGAGAGGTAAAGCGACTTCCCCACAGTCGCACGGGAAGTTAGTGCCAAGCTAAGACTAGAACTTGCATCCTCTTGACTCTCAGCCATTTTTCCAGGCCGCTCTGCCTTCCTCTGACTGATTAAAAATGCATTATACACTGAGAAATCAGCTGCATGTCAGCGGAAATCACTCGTTTCACATGTACCACACTAACAAGCTTTATCTTAAATAGGTGACAGCGGCAGAGATAGGCAAGCAAAAAGTACCCCAGTGAGAGCCGGATTAAGAAGGGAGCATTGAGTCAGACTGGCTTATCTGGAGAGCCAGAACAGATCCGACAGGACAGGGCAGAGAGTCTGTGGAGCTCCCGGAGCACCTCCTCAAAGGCACAAAGGGTAAGCTCAGCACGCAGGCAATGCAGGGGGAGGGAGGGGTGAGCTCAGCACCCAGGCAATGCAGGGGGAGGGAGGGGTGAGCTCAGCACCCAGGCAATGCAGGGGGAGTCAGGAGTCATCTTTTGGGGGAGTGGAGGAACAAGTCAGTTCAGTGAATCTGAGTTTTTGCTCCTTCGAGGAGACATGCAAGAACCCGGATGGGATGGGGACAGAAGCAAACACGAAACCTCGCTGTACTGAAATCGCTCTGCTTCCCAGGTGCCCCCAAAAGGTAGAATCCTATTAGTGTTCTACAATATTGTCCTGCGGTAATCCGGAGCCCTGGCCGAGTTGTGCTAGACGCTGTGCAGGCCTACGGGAAACAAAAATCACAAGAGACTCCCCCCAACACACACAGAATTAATTGGGAGCAGATATGGGATAAAACGATAAAACAGCCTCCCTGTACTGTTGCTGTTTGCAGAGCTGCTCAGGGCAAACTACAGCCCGCTGGACCCTCCTGCCCGGCCCCTGAGCTCCTGGCCCAGGAGGCTAGGCCCCAGCCCCTCCCCTGCTGTTCTCCCTCCCCTCAGCCGCAGCTCACTGTGCCATGGGCGCAATGCTCCGGGCGGCGAACTCTTGCCGGGCAGCACAGCTGCAGCGCCCGGCCTGACCCGGCGCTCTGTGCTGCACGGCGGCGTGGCTGGCTCCAGCTGGGCAGCGCGGCTGCCTCTCCTGGTGCTCTGGACGGCACGGCAGTAGCGCCACCAGCCACCGGTGCTCCAGGCAGCGCGGTAAAGGGGCAGGGAGCAGGGAGCGAGGGGGGTCGGATAGAGGGCAGGGGAGTTCAGGATGGTGGTGGTCAGAGAGCGGTGGTGTGGATAAGGGTTGGGGCAGTCAGAGGGCGGGGAACAGGGGGGTTGGATGGGGGAGGGGTCCCGGGCGGGCAGTCAGGAAGGAGGGGGGATTGGATGGGACGGCGGGTGGGGGGGGCAGCAATCAGGGGCAGGGGTTCTAGCGGCAGTCAGGGAGGAGTGGTTGGATGGGGCAGGAGTCCCGGGGGTGGAAGTCAAGAATGAGAGGAGGGCTTGGATGGGGCGGCAGGGGGCAGTCAGGGGACAGGGAGGGGTTGGATGGGGCAGGAGTCCCAGGGGAGCCATCAGGAGCCAAGAATGGGGGCGGGGGGTATCAGATGGGGGCGGGGGACGGATCACAACTGGCTGTTTGGGAAGGCACAGCCTCCCCTAACCGGCCCTCCATACAATTTTGGAAACCCAAGGTGGCCCTCAGGCCAAAAAAAGTTTGCCCACCCCGGTCTAGGAGCTCAGAGCCCGGCAGGTCCTCTCACTCCTTTGCAACCCGACGTTTGAGTTAGCACCGAGCAAATCCAAGCGGGCGCTCGTATTTTTTCGTTTGAGACAACGTGGGCTGGTAAGAGGACAGGGCTCTAGGTCACATCCAGCGGTAGAGCCAGGGAGAACCTCTGAATACGTATTGGTTTCTCACAACGTACAGTTCTCGGCTCTAACCCTCACCTGCACAAATGCAAGTGACACTACATAGGAAGGGCTGTAGGAGGTGGGGTGGGGGGATATCGTGCATGGACAGTTTAAGTGGACTGTGAGCTCTCTGGGACTAGAACCATCGCTTATGCTCTGCAGAGCGGACGGTTCTTGGGGTACCCAGGTCTGCGAGTCACCTTCGTACCCCACTGCCTCTAGCCATCCTGGGCAGGGCTACCACCACTGGCCTCTTTGCCACTCAAGCCCTCTCCTCGGGTCTACGCCAGTCCTGCCTTTGCCTTGCGGGTTAACACTGGGTGCACCTCGGTCCTGAAGTCGCTTGGAATTGTTCCTCTAGGACATCCAGCCCCAGACACTGGCCACACAAATCTTAGATCCTATGCCCCCAAAGGAGCATACCCCAGTTTACTAGTTTTACCTGAAGTCACCACTCTGTAAAAGTCACACGAACGCTTCAAACAATAGCGAAGTTCTTAAAGAACGAATTGAGAGTTAACTAGAAACAGGGGAGTGGTGGAAACAAGTGGTTACGATACCAAACCCATACCACATGAACCGGGGGCTACATTTGCTAGAAGTTACCTTTCCTAGCTATGGAAGTAGCTTTTCCATAAAGCATGCTTTCAGTAGAAATACATTACCTGTACATATATCTCGCAATGATTTTGAATCTTGGCAAGTTACAAGCTTTCTATAGACCCCTTACATGTTACTTTCTATGGAAAGATACCGTGCAAGCTGTGTTTGGTGTGGTGAGTTTGTCCGGTCTGAAGCAAGTTGTTTGCAAAGAACAGGGGACTCTTTGCCGAAGAGCTTGTGTTACCAAGCATACTGATGGCATCCAATAAATATCAGTATGCATACATCCCTGTAACCCTAGAACCTGAGAAGCCTAGTGCACCTACAACATTAAAGCATCATTTTAATGGCCTATTCATAAGCTATAGGAAAAAAGCAAAAGCCGTTGAGTGCCAAAATATCCATTGGCTGGGTTATTCTCAAGGACAAAGAGCCTCGCTTTGGCAACAGGTGCTGTATTCTAGGACAATCAAAACAGGACAGCCAACACAAAGCCAACAAACAATTGTCAAAGACAGGCCTCTGGAAACCCACTCCTCATAGGCAAGAGATGCTTTGGTTGTGTACATACAAGAAGAAGAAAAAATACACAGAGAAGTCAATTTCAGAACGGGGCATGCCTTGTTTAAATAGCCCTCTCTTTATTATTAATGGATGCAAAGGAATTAGACAGGTTCATGGAGGATAGGTCCATCAATGGCTACTAGCCAGAAGGGTGAGGGATGTTACCTCATGCTCTGGGTGACCCTAAACCTCCAACTGGCACTGACCGCTGTCAGAGACAGGATCCTGTGCTCAAAGGACCATTGGTCTGACCCAGTATGGCCGTTCTTATGTTCTGTATCCACAGTGATTCTGTCGCCCCTACTTCCATTGAGTAGTACCGTAAGTCCTCGATTTTCCTCCCCCATTGACTATTCCAGCAATAAGGTCCTACTCATTGCATCACAGAGGTACATAAAGTCATGAGTGGTGTGGAGAAAGTGAATAAGGAAAAGTTATTTATTTGTTCCCATAATATAAGAACTAGGGGCCACCAAATTAAATTAATGGTTAGCAGGTTTAAAACAAATAAAAGGAAGTTCTTCTTCACTCAGCCAACCTGTGGAACTCCTTGCCTGAGGAGGCTGTGAAGGCTAGGACTATAACAGGGTTTAAAAAGAGAACTGGATAAATTCATGGAGGTTAAGTCCATTAATGGCTATTAGCCAGGATGGGTAAGGAATGGTGTCTCTAGCCTCTGTTTGTCAGAGGGTGGAGATGGATGGCAGGAGAGAGATCACTAGATCATTACCTGTTAAGTTCACTCCCTCTGGGGCACCTGGCATTGGCCACTGTCGGTAGACAAGATACTGGGCTGGATGGACCTTTGGTCTGACCCAGTATGGCCGTTCTTATGTTCTTACTCACCATCTGACTGTATATTTCATAGCTGGAGGGGTGGCGGGAGGTGGGGGAATCAGTCTCTAAATACGATACCCCGAAAGTGTGGAAGAAGAAATCCTGAGTAATTTCAGAGATTTTAGTCAAAAGAACAGTAGCACAAACCGAAATCCTTTTACACTGAGGAGTGGCATCACCTTAAAAGTTACTTTCCACACCTCACCTAGTGGGGGTGGAGTGCAAAGGGGGGTTATATTTACTACTGTGAAAAGTGGCAAGAAACGCAAGAGAAAGTTACTAAAGAATCATCGAATCCCACGAACAGCCCATCAGTGAGCTGTAGCTCACGAAAGCTTATGCTCAAATAAATTGGTTAGTCTCTAAGGTGCCACAAGTACTCCTTTTCTTTTTGCGAATACAGACTAACATGGCTGTTACTCTGAAACAGGACGGTTAGACATCGCCAGAAATCCACCCTCCAGGAACATTAGCCCAAAACTCGCAGTCAAAGAAGGCAGAGGGCTTTTCCAGGAGGATCCTGGTGCCGCACCATCCACAAACGCTGCTGGATTCTCCCAGGTCGCCCCAGCTTTGCTACCTGCTGCCGCAGGCTCAGCATGAACAGGGCACGCACTGGCAGGGACTCGAGTGGCTTGTGTTACATTCCGGTGAGACACAATGCAAGTGCAACAGCTTCCATACCATCCTCGCTAACAGCGCTGACGGGACAAAAAGAGAGGGAAGTCTCTGTGTCACGAGGAGTTTCCAACGAATCAATTTTTTGTTTGGTTAGAAATTCTGTAACCGATGAAATGTGTTCCAGTTAGTGTGGGGGGGAGGAGGGCTGGCTCACGTTTTTACTCCCCACTGGCAAATGGGGGTGGGGGTGAAGATGTGTGAAAATGAAAGTGGTTCTCTCCCACACGCTTTTTTGGTAATTAATATTTTGCACTAAAAAAAATTTTGATCCAAAATTGGGGGGTGGGGGGGGAGTATTTTCCATCCCCCAAAAAAGTCACGGGAAAGTTTTTGGTCACCTCAGGTACCGAACACTAGCTTCAGCACTGTTCTGCCACGATCAACCTCACTGACAAGTGTTGACTATTCAAGGAGACCCCAACACTATGTGCTTCGGTTTCCTAGATCCCCCAATTTCCCATTTTCCCTGTTTGGTCCCTGCAGGCTGTCGGCCTGTCACCCCCTGCCCAGGAAGGACCAATGCCTGCTCTGACCCTTTCCTTCCCAGCCTGGTTTTGATCTTCACACAGATTCAGAGCAACCCACAAGCCATGTCCCTAACTAAAGGAGGCTGCCCATGCCCCTTGCATCTCTCCCTCCGCTCCAATGCCAGGCACAGGACAAGCCACGCTGCATCCTGCAGCTCTTCCCTTCAACTAAGTTCTTTTAGCCCTTTATAGGAATCCCCTGATGCAGCTGGGTCTGAGCATCCCAGGCCCAAACTCCTGTTCTGAAAAAAAGGCAACGTTTCCCAGCAGGGCTGGCTGCCCCCAGGCCTTAATGTGCAGGGCAGACATAGAGCCTGGGCTGAGAGGGTGACTCCGCTTTGAGTCCAAGCCCCCTCGCTGTGTACACACAAAGCTGTGACTTGGGTCAGCAAGCACTCAGCTCCTCAGTTCTAGGGCCCTGGGGGAGCCAGAGCTCGAGTCCCACTGTGACTTGCGTCCAAGGCTGGGCATTTTGCAGGGTGGAGACAGTTCAAGCTGCAGACAGGAGTCAGGTGGTCTGCGTAGTGCAGTATGGGTGTCTTAGCATGGCTGAAACACCGGGGTCCAGTAACCATAAACCCAGGTTTCTGATGCAGTGTGGACACAAGCACAGGCTTGGACACACCAGGCCCATAGTCTCAGGCTTAGTGTGGAGCGTAGACATGCCCAAAAAGGACAAAGCACCCTGTTACAGTCCCCACATACCTGCTCTTGATTAACTGACCCCTTGAACGGTCTCTTACAACGGTTGAGGGTGAGAACTACCTATGCTAAACAATCTGCTCCACCTTGCCTTTAGCTGTCAGGCTGACTGCATTTCCCAGCCCTGAAGAAAAGCTCCGTGCAGCTTGAAAACTTGTCTCTCTCCCCAGCAGAAGTTGGTCCATCCACCTTGATTATGCCATTTAGCTAAATCCTTGACCGCTCCTGCCAGGTACATGCCAGTGCCAATCTAGCTGCCCATCAGCACAGTTCGGGATGCCATAGAAAGTCAAATGCCAGCATATTTTCACTATTTCTCCCCACAGCACGCTTGTTTTTGCCACATTGGCTAAATCAGTAAGCTGCTAGAGACTCAAAGGCAGACGTACATGAAGGGCTAGATGGGACAGCAGCAACTGGTACATGAGCAACACTGAATCGCTGTTGAAAAAATCTTGATCTGAAGTTCTGAGTTTCATTCCCCCCCCCCTCCTTTTTATTGTGACATTGTCTCTCCAGCACATGCATCTGGCCTACTCCCTACTACAAGCCTTACAAGAAACCACCACCTACACACGCCACAAGCAGCAAGGCAAATGTTTACACAGGCCTGCTAAACTAAGGAAAAGGAGGGGCCAGGGAATCTCACTTGTTTCCCCAGAAGTGGGAAAAGCACCCTA
Organism: Lepidochelys olivacea; assembly: GCF_965140295.1. Taxonomy (NCBI): domain Eukaryota; kingdom Metazoa; phylum Chordata; order Testudines; family Cheloniidae; genus Lepidochelys; species Lepidochelys olivacea. Next base: position 266,081,627 of record NC_140412.1, on the reverse strand, counting down.
ACATCAAAGACAGATTGGAGCGAGTTCAGAGAAAAGACAAGAATGATTTAAGGCATATACTTTCCAATCTTTTAAAGGGAGAGATTGAGCTCCGTGAATCTATTTAGTTGAACAAAAAAGTTAAGGGGCGACTTGATCCCAGCTAATGGGCTCTTCAGTCTACCAGACAAAAGTCTAGCAAGATACAATGTCTGGAAGATGAAGCTAAACAAATTCAAAGAAGAAATAAGGCGTACTTTTAAAAAACGAAGAGTGAGGGTGATTAACCACTGAAATAATTTACCAAGGGTTGTGGCAGATTCTCCATCACTGGCCATTTGTAAATCAAGAGTGGATGTTTTTCTAAAATACATGCTCTGGTTCAAACAGGAATTAATTCAGGGATGTTCTACGGCCTGTATTATACAGGAGCTCAGAGGACACTTCTGCCTTTAAAATCTATAATGAATAAAAGACACTAGATGCTGAAGGTCTCCTTAATATAGAGGACCAAGGTGTAACAAGATCCAATGGCTGGATGCAGAAATCAGCAGAGATTAAACTGGAAGCAGGGTGCTTTTTTCCCCCCTAAAGACTGAGAGGGTAATTAACCAGTAGAACAGCTGAAAGGCAAGTTACAGTAGTTAAGGCATTCCTTTGCGAAAACTGTGTTCCTGCTTTCCTGCCACGTTGTCCCCACAAAGGGATTAAACCAGAAGCCCAGAGAGCCCACAGCTTTGGTGAAGGATAAGCGCGACCTGGGAGGTCTCAGTTTTTGGGGTCCAAGGTGGCAGCACTCCATGTCCCAAGGAAGGGCATCAGAGAAAAGGTCCGAGTCCAGGAGCGTGCCCTGGACCCCACAGCTAGAAACAGTGAGTACACCAGACCCACTTGGCTTGGAAGCATATGGAACCCAGAGACTGGGTCCATCGCAGCCAACTGGGAACTGTGGATTACTGGGCTGCAATCATAACAGTCCCTCCTGCCTTAGGATCTGCTGATCTCTGAAAACAGCTCTCTCGCCCACACTCACACAAATTAGAACTACACCTTAAAGCCCAGACTTGTCTTCCCTCACGAGAGATCGCTGCATTTCGTGACGCTGCGGTAAGACCGGGGAGGGGAGAGCCACAGCTGTGGGAACATGATGCAATACAACGTCTGAAGACCGGTGCTTGGTACCCTGATTTATTCCTTCCTTCCCTGCGGGAAGCAGCTCTCTCTGCAGTCACAAGGGAAAGTCTGCTGTGCCTGGTTTTGGTTCACCCCATGAAGGCTGGGGACCCGGTCTCCACAGAGACCAGCATGTCTGGATTAAAGAGAAGCATTCACGACGCCAGCATCTCAAGACCCTGAGCTGTATCCCCAACTTGACCTTAGATGAAAAAGCTCATAAAAACGACAAGAGTGGTGCTTCGAGCCCTCTGGCATCATCAATCTAGAGCTAGAACATTGAGGCCAATAAATAAAGACAGCTAAACACTTCAGACTATATCTCCCCCCTCTGGTGAGGGAGCAGAGGCAGGCTGGAGTTAAGAAATCACATTTCTATCTGAAATTTTCACACCATAACTTTTGTTGTGCTATGCCTCTGTGGAAGAGATTAGAACAGTCTGTTTGCTTTGCGCTTTTGACAGCTCTACAGGTTTTCTGGGTCTTAAATATATTAAATAATTTTGAGATTAGGCTTGGTGGAATTAGATTTTTTATATATATATAATTGAGGGATAATATCAACTTTTACACATTTTTTTTAGTTTTGTCTATTGACATTTTCACAGTTGTAGGAAATTAGAGGTGGCCAGACAACGAGAGACGTTGATTCACAAAGTGAAAGCTCCATAAACCATTAACATCACATGTCAAAATATACCAAGTCGATATCCTTAAAACCACTCATCTGTTTTTACTATTCATTCGCTAGTCCATTTGTAACAAACCTAATTCAAAAGTCTAAATCACTAGCTTTCGCCCACAAAGTCTTACTTTGCTTATCTGTATATTTTGATCATCAATGGAAATATTTTGCAGCTTGTGTAGGGTGAAATCTAGATTTACCGACAAAAATTGAATCCTTCCCAGCCTAGAGATCATCTTGAGTGCTCTTACACACAGCACGCACGTCCGGTACATATCACTCTTGGTTGAGTCATCAACGTTTTCGACCCACTCTCGGGGCAATAAACCTTTAAAGAATGAAGTCACATTTAGATACAGGCTACTTGATAACGCGACGTAAATAAATATTCATTTATTGTCTCTCTCAATCATTCCGTTGCTAACGAACAAAGCGTGAGACAGCACATTAAAGTCCCCTCACTCTGTCAGGAGCTGGAGAGCTAAGGATGTGGATAACTTACCCTTTTTGTAGGTTTGCGTTGTCACTATAACTTTCACGGTCACCTGTGCGCTGTAGGAGACTGACGTGCAGCACCGAGACATGATCTTGATTTGAACTAAGACAACACAGCCCCAGGGATGGCTCCCACTGGACATTCATCCAAGGGCTCCCACCACAGTATGAAGGCACTTTGCCAGAGGAGCATAACTGTGGTAAGAGGACAATGCACGAGTTGGCCAGCAAGGAGGACAGTCAGCCTAGGTCAAGGCTACATTCCATAAAAGTGACTAATTGCACTGAAGGGCTGGGGAAGATAGAGGAACGGGAGGTTGAGCCACCGTCTCCACTGTGCCATGCCCCATCAGTGGGGGAACCTGGTAAGGACTGAACAGAGCGCGCCAAAAAACTTCCTCCCCAGCCAGCAGGGGCTCGGCACGAGAACAGAATCTCACATGGGGGTGGGGGGACAGAGCTTGAGTTCTCCCTCCTAAACAGCTTGGAGGCACCATAAAGGTCTTTGCACCCCCCTGCGCTCATCTGAGCCTCGTGATGTTGACCAGGAACATAGGCTCAGAAGAACGCCTGAAATGTCCCAAGTGACCAGCTTATTCTGCTGCAGATCTCCCACCCGGCTTCCTAGCCCTGGGAAGTTTGGAGGAGGACACTTGGCCATCACCAAAGGGCCCTTTTGCCCCAGTGTCTCTGCTGTGCTCCTCACCCCGGTGCCACGCCTCCACCGCCACCTATGCCAGGTGACCACCACCTATGGGAACAGCAGACTCCTACCAGCCCAGGGCAGGAGAGCAGCTGCCAAGGAGCCAGCAGCCTGTCTGTTCCCTGGAAGTCACAATACCTTCCTGGAGCAAAGTTGAGATTTGGGCAGCTCCCAGCCATGCGTGGCGGCTCTTGACTCCTGCCCCATGCTGTGTGACCCCCCAGATCTCTCCCACCGCCCTGCCTCCCTGTCCAACTCCAGGCCAGCTCGGGACAAGAGATGGGAAGAGCCAGCTCTAGGAACTGGACTTTCCCCCCATGCAACAGCAGAGGCTCCTTCAGATCTCACAAGCAGCTTTCCCCACAGCCCAGCCCCATTGACCCACGCCCAAACACCACCAGAGCTTCCTGTTAGCTGGGTCTCTGCTCACGCCTCCACTGTTGGCCAATCGGATCAGACACAGACTTTGCAGCTGCAGCAAGCTCAGGGTAGGTGGGGATGCATCACCTTGGCCACTCTGGTCAATACACAGACAAGAGCTCCCTCCCGAACCAACAGCCACACGAAGGGCCCAGCCCTGAGGCTTCTCTGCACCAGCTTCAGCTGCATTCCTGTGGAGCAGCGAGGCTGAGTCTGCAGCCATGGGCGCTGTTTGGGTCTGTCTGTACGTTCGATCCTGGGGGCAGCCAGAGAGGGGGCAGCTTACCTCCTGCCTAGGCTCTGCTGAGACTTGCTGCAAGCCCCATGGGTTCAGCCGAACCCCAGCGAGGTTTAATTAGGGAGAATCATTGGCTGGGCTCTGCAGGGAGATACCAGGGCCCCCCCAAACCCTCAACCCCTCACTCAGGATCTCTTTGAAAACAGCGAGGACCTTGATCAGCTTCTGCAGCTCAACATACTCCTCTTAAAGAGACCCCCCAGCAGCTTGAATGGGGTTTAACTTCCCCGGGAGTTGGACCGGGGGGTAGGAGGGGAGAGTTGCTTCTTACCAGGCTAATGAGCAGAGAAACACCCTCCCCCCGGCCCCTGTTTCGGGAGCGGCTCTGGGCCGGTGCTTTCACAGCAAAGCTGGGGAGAGCCTTGCACAGCACATCACCCACTTGTGGTGCTGCATCCCCGGGTCCCACCGGGGCAGGGATGTAAAGGAGGAAGGGTGAAGCAACATTACATTTAATGGTGTAGACAAGCACCTGCAGGGCGTGACCCCCGAGGAGAGGGAGGGGCTATCGAGGGCAGTACAAGGGGAGAGGACTAGGAAGAATCCCATTTCAAAGAAGGGAAGTTTAGGGCGAGGGGCAGGAAGGAATGGGTATTAGACAATGGCCTGGTTCCCCCAAGGGACAGCATCAGACGGACAGAAGGGGCTTTGCCATTGTCGGGACCTGCGCTTAGAGCTCGCTGTTGATTTCGGCGCCGTAACGACTCAGTCTTTAATTCGCTGCTCCCTGTTAACTGTATTACAGCAGCCCCGGGGTGCCTGCTGCTCGAGGCTCTGTATGAACATAACTGCCCTTGCCCCGAAGGGACTACAGTCTAAGAGGCAAGACAGGGTGGGAGGGGAAACTGAGTCATGGAGGAACGCGACTTGCTCAATGTCATAGCCAGGAACAGAAGCCAATTCTCTGAACACCTAGCCCAGCGCCCTACCCACTAGGCCACGTGGCTCTCAGCCTGAATCATCATAGTCCCTCCCCCACAGCGTTTCTCCAAGGGAAGCCTGCTCCCCACCACACACACACCCCGCCCCGCCCGGCGGAGCTGGGGAGAACTGCGTCACTGCTGTGCGTGAAGTCAGTAGCTCCCCACCCCGGCACATCCCCACACCGGCACAGCTGCTTTAGCCAACCAGAGACCAGGCAGAACCGTGGAAATGCCGCAGCACCAGCAGCAGGAAAACATGCCCTCTCCCTGCCTGTCGATCCGTCGGGGAGGTGTCACCCACAGGGACGTCTGGTCAGAAATAACCGTCTCACGTGGTGGCTGCTCCCCAGGAACCAGGGGAGAGGAGATACACAAGAGCCTTGGCAGAGAGAGGAAGGAAGGGGCTAGGGAGGCCGGTGGAGAGGGGCCGCATGTGAGCAATGACTCCGGCTGTGTGGGGTGGGGAGATAGAGGGTGGAACAAAGGGGTGGAGTGGATGAACATATTCCACGTTAGAAGGGCACCAGTCACAGCTGACCACCAGGCTGGTTCCCGGGATACATGCCGACCGCACGGCTAGAGGTGCCCTCTGAGAGTCTGCAGAACGTACAAAGCCAGCCAATAACCTTGAGCTCCCTGGGCGGAGAGGAGCAGGGGCTGATAACACGACGACGGGGAAGGAGAACGGGTTTGCAAGGCGGCTAACTCCTTGCACCTGGAGCCAGTGCGCTGACAAGGCAGGCTGCGGGGAAGGGCTAGTCAATGCCCCGGCACTATTTGTGCTTAAGAGAAGTGGCAGCAGAGGTCCGAGCAAGGTGGGAAGAGGCGAGCGGCTCCGAAAGGACAGAGGCTGTATCCCTCCAGAGCACGTCCTACGGGTGGAGCGGAAACCCCTTAACGGGCTTCGCCTCCCCCACAACTCCAGCAAGGGGGATTCACTCCACTTTACACAGAGGGTTCGTGGGGCATGGAGAGAGGACGGGACATGCCAGGTGACCTAACAGGTCAGTGGCAATGCCAGGAACAGATCCCAGGCCTTAAAACCTACCGATGGATTTGTCCTCTCCCTGTATAGCAGGGTATTATTTCTGTTCTGAGGTCCCAGCCTGTGCCCCACTGTCCTAGGCAACACCCATACCTGACAGACAGAGTCTCGGCCCCAAAGAGCTCACAGGCTAGATATAGGATGAGGCAGAGATAACAAACGGGGGGAGGGGGAGGTCAACAGAATCACAGGGTTGGAAGGACCTCAAGAGGTCACCTGGTCCATTTAGCTGAATAAGGAGACGACGTCCCAGCACTCCCACCGCCCAGCAAACGGTGGCTGAAAGGGGACCACGTGGCAGCCCTCCAGACCATTATAGGGAGCTCTACCCACGCACAGGGAGCCACATGGGCAGAAGTGCCAAGGTGCTCGAGGGAGAACAGGACAGGGCCTGACAGCTTAGCTCCCCATGCAGACAGAAGACGACGCCACAGAGTTTCGAGTCACTCAAGAACAGCCCAGCTCAGAACAGCGAAAGGAAATGCCTCCCAGGGTGTGTCCAGACAGCCATTTGTGGGGTTGGGCTGCGAGAAGGATCTGCTGGAACAGACAGCACCGGACACCAAGATAGTGACCAAACAGTAACTTGCATTTATACAGCACCTCTATCCCAAGGGATTGCAAAGCGCTTTACGCGAACTACACACAAACCAGGCTCACTGACAAATTGTAGGACAGCACACGACCCAGCAGCTTGGGATTGGAAGTGGAGGGTGCCCGTTCTCACAGCTATTTCTTTTGATACTTTTTAAATAAAACGCAGAGTTACAACACAACATTAACACACTACCGTGTACAATGCTCCTTACTTATTCAGGGGCTAGTTAATAGCCAGAATCGTTAGCCAGGATCGTTAGCTCACTGGCTGGGGAGAGCTGAGTACACTTGAAAAGGATGACCAAGTTTCTAAATACTCGTCCTCTTTTTGGCCCTCCTCTTGAGATCCAAGGACCATTGAAACTGCAGGGGATCATCGCTGGCCAGGGGTTAGGCCAGCAGGCTGTTAGCAGCCCCGTTCAAGAAAGGGCCAGAGAATCTTTAGAGACAAGAAAGCGGGGACCGTGGTCTTGCCTCATCTCATCTGAATGATGGCCCCCCCTCCAGTATCGGAGCGCCCCCTTGCACCACGCTGCGGTATTGAGTCAGTGCTACCATCTGGAGCACAGCACTGCCTACCACGCCCCCAGCAGCTCCGCTAAGGGTCACCGAGGTCTCCCACACAACTGCCGTCCAACCCAAGTCCCTCCAGCGGGGAGCTGAGCTGAACTCAGTTCTCAGCCTTCTCTTTACCAGAGTGGACCAGGACACACTGCAGTAGGTGGACTTTAACGTGAGGGACCTTCCAGGTAGCTCCCATATTTCAGCAGAGACGAGAGAACGGAGTCCAGTGTCTCCGTTCACACCATGCTGGGTTTCCGCACCTGCCGGGCGGAGCGGGTTCCCTTGCAGCAGTGCATGGCCAAGTCTGAATGCTTTCCAGGCTAGACGCCTTCCAGACACCAAGGCCTGGAGCTCAGTTGCAGACCGATGGCTCAGGAAGCCCATATCCTGATGAGCCGAGGGAGAAGCGGGGGCTTGTTCCCGAGACAAGTCAGGGTGGAAAATGAGGGGGTTGACTGCAATTCTTAGCCAGTTTGCTTTCCTGCTGAGAAGTTTGCGTTTTCAACAAAAACCTGAATTCTGCTCAAACACCGACACTTCCTGCAGACGGTGCCGTTCTCATGATGGAAAAACCATTTCAAGGCCAACGCCGCAGCCAGCTCCAGCCAGATGCAGCTCAGCGCAGGCCCCCCTTCCTCGGCACCTGCTCTCATCAAAACCAATTTTCCTTTCCCTGCAATGTCCACAGGGGAGCCTCCCCAGCACACCTGTATGGAACGTCCTTGTCTAGGGCAGTGGTCTCCAAAGTGGGGTGCGCGCACCCCAGGGGGTGAGCCAGAGGATCCTAGGGGGTGCGCGGCAGGACTGCACTCCACCGTTTTCTTTCTTCGGCGGCAGTTCGGCATGCCTGTGGCACGTCTTCCCCTCTCCTTTCTTCAGTGGCACCATGGGGGTGAGCGATCCAAAAACTTTGGAGACCACTGGTCTAGGGGGCAGGGCCCTCTTCTCCCCAGGTTACTAATCTAACAGCTGCATTTTGGACAGAGCCTTTACACGAGTTGCAGCAGCATCTAGGAGCTGCAGCCGTGGGCCACAGTGGGCTGCTGGACAGAGTTAGGAAATGTGTGTGTAAGTGGATGAAGTTTTGAGGGCTGGTATCACTTCACCGGTAAAGTTACGCCCACGGCATCCTTCATCCCTTTACGAGTTTTAGGTACAGCCACCCTGTGGCAGACACCCTGGGTCAGCCAACCCATGCACGGCCTCCCCGCAAAAACAGCCCCAGGCGAGGGAATTCTGGCTTCAGACCACTGCAAGAGTAGGCGCAATGGGATTTTCAAATCCCCTCACAGAGCGAAGGCAACCCTGGTTTAACATCTTAGCGAGCTGGTGGTCCCCGCACATCAGCCAGCGGGTCAGTAACCATTCTGGGGCAGTACCCCCGGCCCCCTGCTTTATAGTCCCCCGGAGCGGAACAGTTTCACTTATGCCCGGCAGGTAAGCTGGCTCCTTTGCCATCACCCCGGGGCCCTGGCAGGCTGCCCTGCTCTCCAAATCTCCCAGACCACCACTCAGGATGTAATCACAAGAGTTGCATCCTATTTCCAGGCCTGCCCTTCCCTGAGCTGGGAGCACTCCTCCTCCCTGCCCGGCAGGCAGCCAGGGGCCTCAGTCACTTGTCCTCCCCCGCAACATTTCCAGCTGGGTCAGATCCTCTCCCCAATCTACCAGCTCCAAACAGTGGTTCTTAAAGGGGCCACACCCCAGTCACCCACAGCCCTTAAAGGGGCAGACTGCCCTGTTCCAGTCTTGAGATACTGCTCCCCAAAGGAAGGGTCAAACACTACAGACAAGCATGCCCCTCACTCGTCCACCCACGGCACTCTGATGAGCAGAACGAAGGGGCGGGGGTTAGTTCATTTTAATTAGCAGAGCAAAGGCACCCCCGGTATGTTATCGTGGCCGCACCTGGACCCTCATTTAGGGGGTCAAGACTAGGCTGCAGCCCCCTGGGCACGCTGCGGGGATTCTAGCTGGTGCTCCAACACACAAAACCCCTCCCAGCTGAAGGGCACTCTGAGGGGGAGAGCCAGGCAGGCACTCGGGAGGGTGTGTAGCACGTTTCTCGGTAAGTCTGGGCGAGCAGGGGAGAGGCGATGCCATACCAACTGTGACGAAGTGGGACTGTTCTTAATGTTTCCTCTGAATAGTGTGGGGGTGCCTCAGTTTCCCCTCGGCAGTTCTTGGGTATCTAGGTGGTGGGGTAAGGGTGTATGATCATTTCAGAGCCCTAGAGGGCAGGTGTGTGCAGGGGTCTGGACACAAAAAATGGCCGACACCCTGTTTCCTGGCAACTGATGGCCTGGCCCTTCCCCCCTGCAAGGTGAGAGCTAAAGGGTTGGAGAACAAAGGAATCAGGTGCCCTCCTGGCCTGGGAAAGGAACAAAGCCCAGGGGAGGAGGGGTTGGAGGGAGTTTCAGTTTGGGGCTGGCTGGGACATGGAGTGAAGTGCAGACGTGGTTGTCTGGCTCACTGCCCCCCAAAATGGACCCAGATGAGGGGTCCTGTTCTCTGCACCTGCAAGCTCTGGTTTAGACCATGTTCTTGTCGTCTAATAAACCTCTGTTTTACTGGCTGGCTGAGAGTCACGTCTGACTGCGGAGTTGGGGGGCAGGACCCTCTGGCTTCCCCAGGAGCCCCGCCTGGGCGGACTCGCTGTGAGAAGCGTACGGAGGGGCAGAGGATGCTGAATGCTCCGAGGTCAGACCCAGGAAGGTGGAAGCTGTGTGTCCTGAAGACAGGCTGCTCACAGAAAGGCGACTGCCCCCGAGTCCTGACTGGCTTCATGGGGAGCAGTTCCAGAGCATCGCCCTGGGACTCCGTGACGCCAACGCGCAGACACGAGTGTCCAAATCAGTTACCCGTAGCGCTTATGGCGAGGACAGCAAAGACCGCGATCCGTCACCCATGTGTTTAGTTAACTGCTGCCGTATTTATAGGGGAATGACATGGTCCATGGGTCTGTCCTGGGGACATTAGCATCTCTCCACTAATATTTGTATCGCAACCTCAGAGAGCTAGTCCCAGGCAAACACTGCCGACCCAGGGTGGTTAGCTCCCTGTCCTTCAGCTGGCTGTAGAGTAGGACCATTACTATCCTCATGCAAGCAGCTGCCCTGGTACAGTTTAGCAAGCCAGAGGGATCCACCCAAGGCTCATTGTAATGGGAACAGTTACCAGGAGCGGGATAAAGGGTGACCACCCTTTGATGGTTGATGGTTTCCAGGATGGATGAAGATTGATGATTTATCAAGACAAGCAGATTTTATTTCAGTTTAAATCCCATTTTTCTTTTTAAAAGTAAACCTCTATGTTTTTAAAACTTAACACTCAGTACCGTTCTGAATGGGATGAAACCTTGCTATGGGCTGAGTTACAGCCTCACGGCGATTAAATTAATGTAAACATACAGTTAAGCCCCCATCTAAGACAGAGAGCTATGTGAACTGGGCCAGGAACTTTTGCTGAGGATTGTTTTGGGTAGGGATTTGAGTGAGGGAAGGTAGAACGCAGAGGACAGAAGAGAAACAAACAGCCTGAAGGGGCAGCTGAAAGCCAGGTGTCTGACCCTGGAAGAAACCTGCAGAGAGGTTTTTGAGCGAGGGGTGTAGGCTACTTGTGGTGCTGTGAGCAAAAGCAACGGTTTTCCTGCTATTTGATTCCCCTCCATATTCAGAGACATGGGAGTTTGTATATTCCTTGTAAATAAAGAAGATTGCAAAGAAATACCCAACTATCACCAATTTCTCTTCCTAACGAGAACATCGCCAGGGCCCCCAAACTTTGCCTAGCCACTTGGGTAAAAGGAGGGCAACAATCTAAAATATTCATATTTGCACATGTACATATTGTACATATTTGCCGCTAAAGTTAAGGAAAGTCAAGCCACCGAACAGGTGGAAGTCACTAGCTAAACAGATGGACCCCAAGTTTGCTGAAGGGCTAAAGCAGCTTTTGACAGCAGTAGCCTCTTCTGCGGGTGCAGATAGAATATTTGCTTCATTTCAATTTATTCATCTAGTTCAATTAGATGTTTGAACTCTGAATGAACTAAAAACCAATTGGGAATTAAAGCAGGAAAGCTTGTTTTCCTCTTCTAATCTTGGAATAAAAACAAAGTGTAAAGATGAGATCTATTAGAGCTAAAACCTTCTTGGACATATGACCAGAAACAATCTGTTCAATTCACTAGCTACAGATATTTCCTTTAATAATCAGTTTTAAATGCAAAATATTTGGATAAACTCTATTGTTATGTACCCAACACATTTAAGATAGCATTTTAAAACATATTAATACTTATTAAAACATATTAATGTTTATTTTAATTCCAGTTGCCATCCAAACACAACTTGAGACAAGTCCCTAGTAAAAATCTAGTAAATAGGAAAAGTCATTTGCCATTTTATAAACTTCATAAATGTAAAAATTAAGAACCTGGACAAACAAATTAAGCTACATAACCGCTTAAATGTGTACACATCTCCTGCATGTCCTCCTGTTTAGTAAGTCACAGTACCAAATTTAGTGTAAAAGCTATATTTAATTCCAAATCCACATGTCACCAATCAACGAGAATCAACACCTCTTTAGGAAAATAAAGTACAGATGCAAAACCAGATTAACTGCATGATTTAAATCAAGGTTTCCTACTTGCTGATTGAAGCCAGCAATTTGAAGTCAATCCGCCTGAGGGCTTCGGACTTGCAATGTTTGATGAGGCGTCAACACTGTAACGAGTTGGCGAGTGTCTCAGCACTGCCCGCGGCTGGATGGAATCAGCCCTGATCAGTTGCGTGTCATGGGCCTTACACCAACAGCAGGTATCCTTTAGCTCAAGTGGCAGGGACCGGGGCTTTCAGAACAGGAGGATTCTAGACCCACTACCCCCCATGAAGTTCCCAGTGGCCATCACGTGCTGGCCAGTGATTTCAGACTTCAGTGGCACGTGACATTTAAGAGACGCCATTTTAGCTGCCCATCTGTTTCACTCCAATGGCCGAGCCCCTCCCCTGTGGGAGCAGGATCTGCCCGTTCACCTGCCACTCTGACACCACCTGACCGAGAATTTGGCTCACAGGCCTGACACTGGGTCGCTTAGACCATCGGGCCTGGAACGACAGCGCTGGCATATACCCCTTCCGACTGCCCCCACCCCCACCCCGAGTGGGAGCGCGAGGCTGTGATCTGCCTTCAGAGGGGCAGGAACCCAAGCGCTCCCAGGACAGACACTTCTCTTCCCATTAGCATCGTGGAGGTCACCAGAGGCGCCAGCCACCGCCTCCTTGCAATAGGCACCGTAGGGACGCAAGGATGCGACAGCATGTCCCAGAGAGCTTACAGTCACCTTTGTTCTTCTCCTGCCCCGCTGGCGTGCCCCCGCCTAGCCTGCTCCAGCCCTTGGCACCGAGACGGGATGCAGAGGTACCAGCCCGAGCTGGCACCTAAGGAGCAAACTCAGGGGGCCCAGGTTAGAAACCAAGCAGGAGAGCTCCAGGCTGTTGTGTGTCCCCCTGTCTGGCGATACAGGGCAGGCTGGCATGTATGGTTCAGAGCTTCTTCCCAGGCTGAGGAGCCCACCACAGGAACTGGGGAGGAGGGTTGTGAGGAAGGGTGCCATATCAGGTCCCGCTAGGCCATCTCATGAGGACCAGGAGGAGGAGACTGGGCCAGGCAGCCTTTTCTCTGGTGCCTGGTCTGGTGCCACATTCCTCAAGGGGCTTCCACCCGCTCCCTTGGGAGCTTGATTGTTAGTCTGGCAGACACCACCACTGCTGAGACCTTAATACCCCATCACTGTCACACTGCTTGGACAATCGCTCACCTCCTCAGCCTGTACAGACTACAAGAGCTTAGCACTGTACTGTCACCACGATGCTGGTTAGTTGTTTCCCTACAGGCCTTACACGGAGCTTGATGCCCTGGTCCCATAACACCGTTCGGTCCAGCCAAGCCAGACTTGAGTCTGTTAGTCTTTCCATGTCCCGGACGGTGCTAGAGTCTCCTGGACAGGGGCACCTACTTAAAACCATTTCTAAGCCAGGCCTGCTTTGCTTCCGCTTTGCTGGGAGCGCAGAGCAAGTCCTCGGCCTCGCTGATATTTGTGGTATAAACGCCGGAAGTAGAAGAAGTGAATCCGTGATGGTCCCTCACATGCCAAGGAGGAGAGTGTAGATGAGCTTTTAAAGCGAGCGGAGAGAGGATGCAGCACCAACTTAGGAGAGAGGGGGCAGCCGGCTTACGGGATGAGGACATGCAGTGGACTCTGTGGCCAGAGATCAGATGCATTAAAAGGTGAATCAACTCCACAGAGACATGAAGTCAGGATAGCGATTGTGACCCGGACAGGTGTTTTACCAGCAAGCATATTCCACACAGTCACATTAGGGGGAGGGGGCTAAAACAGGTCAGAGGGAGAATTAATGGACTCGTGCGGTTATGGGCACTTGGCTTTTAGTATCATCCACCAGAACCGCCAGGACCCCAGGCACCAGGAAACACGCTTCCTTAGCATTCTTCTAATTAACTGTACTCTCCTGGCTGCTTCCCTAGTGTTTTGTCACAAGGCCCATTCCTAGAAAGCTACTAGGGACAGAAAGGAACTTCTGGAGGAGACCAATTCCTCAGTATCATTATCAGAGCGGTGGCAGGAAAGTCCGAGGGACAGGAAGCAGGGATTACTTGAGCTTGAGACAACTCAGGGATTCATCTTTGCCCCTAAAACTAGCTTCCTGGTTTTCAGCATGAGTGGCCTTCCCGGAGAAGCAGAACGTCAGAGAGCCGAGGCCTACATAAACTCAAGGTAGCATGGACTTGAGAGGAAGGTCCACTGTGGAGTTTGGGCACTGGGACTCAGGAGATCTGGGTTCAAGTCCCAGTTCTGCTACAGAACTTCCTGGGTGGCCTTGAGCCAGGTCACTTAGGGCCCGATGTTGCAACATGCTCTGGCTCTGACCCAACCAAGCACGTGAGACTCCCACTGACTAGTCGAAGGCTCAAGAGACATGCATGGGCTGCAGTCCAGTGCTGGGTCAGGCTCAGCGTGCTCAGCCCTCTGCAGGATTAAGTCCTTGATCTCGGTGTCTCAGTCTCCCCCATCTATAAAATGGGGGTTATAATCCTCCCTTAGTCTGACTAGCCAAGGTAAGCAAAGTTCCTTTGGGGCAGGGATTGTCTCACTGTGTTTGTACAGCAGCCAGAACAAGGGGGAACCCAATCTCAGTTCAGACATTAGGTGGAAGTACTGTAATACAAACATGTGGTTAGATAACTCTGCATTTCAACAGTCATAGCTGTTAAGGCCAGAAGGGACCATTACAATCATCTAGTCTGACCTGCTGTCTAATCCAGGCCAGAGGATTTCACCCAGCCTTTCCAGCAGCATGCCCATCTCTTGAGGTCGAGCTAGAGCCAGTTTTTAAGAAAGGAAGCCAGCCTCGACTGAAAGGCTTAAGTGACAGGGAATCCACCAGAGCTCTCAGCAAGTTGCTCCAGTGGTTAATTACCCTCCTCTGACTGGAGCAAGGCGGACGTTAGGGAGCTGGAGAAGCGCTCTCTCAATGGACTGAGAATGCTCTGCCTTCAGAGAAGCAGCACCAAGGACAGTCAGCATCCATGTGTCTCATCTAAAGAAGCAGGTGGAGTGCGTCTCTAAAGCAGGAAGCTAGAAAGAGCTGCCACCGCGTTGCTCAGAAGAAGAGGACAACCCTTGTGTTTACAGCACAGACAGCTTAAACCACGATTTGAGGACTTCAGTAGCTCAGACATAGGTGAGAGGTTTATCGCAGGAGTGGGTGGATGAGATTCTGTGGCCTCCGTTGTGCAGGAGGTCGGACTAGATGATCATCATGGTCCCTTCTGACCTTAAAGTCTACGAGCTTCGTGCACGCACACACGCAGGTTACACCTCCGTATGTGCCCCGCCATGGGCAGATGGGCGACACGTCAACTGTGATGGCAACCAGGCAGAAAAGTCATGGTGGTTTCCGCATGCCAAAAACTCAACAAGCCCCGAAGAATCCACAGCCAGCTCACGTTAGTACATGGTAGGAGTCACCACGCTCCCAGGCACTACGAACAATCATCTCTTCCCTAAAAAACAAATGGGCTGCGAGTGTGAATGGTGGAAGGAGGAGGAGTTTATTGAGAAGGTGCTGAGCTAGGATCCAGGAGTTTGGGTTCTATTCCAAGCTTTGCCCGGCTCACCTACACAGACACAGGCCAACTCGTTTCACCTCTGGGCCTTATTTCCCAGTCTCAGGCTCGTATGGCAGGCTCCCTTTCTTTTGTCCACAGCTGTGGTATTCGTATAGTAGGAGCTCCCAGCAGCCCTTGTCATGGACCAGAAGCCCATCGAGCCAGGTGCTGTACAGACACTTGCCAGACCTTCCCTATTGTCCTACACACAGTACGCTGGTATGGTTAGAGCAGTGACTTGAGTGGTCAGACAAGGTCTAAGGAACAGACCTGAAGAGTATGCAACATGTAAATACAGCACCTAACATGAGGCCCCAGTTCGGTTTGGATCTCTACTGCAATACAAATAAAAATAACCAGATAAGAGAGAAACAAAAGTCCATAAAGTCTACTATGGGCTTCATTACACGATGATGCCATTTACACGTACAGCATGTCCTCACCAGTAGTAAAGAAAACACTTAGGTAGATAAAAGGCACAAAAACATTGTTCTGTTTCCTGATTAATGGGTCACCTTTAACTCTTCAGATGTGGCTACATGCAACTGGCAGCCCTGTTCCACTCCCCGGCCACACACACGCCCAAAACCTCTACTAATTCCTGCCATTCTCTCCTAGTCAAATCTTTGTATTCATATGCCGCTTGCTTTGCCAATGACATAGTAACCCGGACAACCGAACGCCAATTTTATGAACATCAGTCTTACGAATGACTCACCATATGAACCATTTTTCTGCCACCCAATGGGACTTCAATCCTTCAGCCAACTTTCAAGCGGCTGTACTGGTTTGAAAACACTGAGCAGTTTGGCATCAAAGACTAATCAGACACGATACGTCTGTAACTATTTGCTATGTACTCTGTCACTGAGCAATAAGTTAACTTGTGCACTGCACTCACTGCAATTCTGAGATGTTCAATTTCCTGTTATTAGCACTTCAATCCCCGATTAGTTCCTAAAATAGGGACCCTACTGTAGTCCTAGGGCACAATAAAATGGGGAAGCAGTTCTGTATCAATATCAAGTAGTAGCTGTCTCTATTCAGAGGGGGCATAATTGAGACAAGCAAAGCGTGCAAAATCCTCACTGGATTTTTATGCTATATTTTCATGCCAAACTTGTTCATTCAGAGTCTGTCTGTAGCCATTATGATGCAATTCCTTTACATTGTAAAGGGGTTTTTTTTGTTTGTTTTTTGTTTGTTTTTTAAGAACTACACCTGAGAAAGAAGTTTTAAACTCTTTGGTTCGGTAATTGACAAGTCCCTCTTGGAAGGATCCGAGTCCTGCACATCCAGTGCTGATGAAGACCAGCACATGATGAGGAGTATGATATATGCCGAGACAGATCTGCAGCCTAAATTCATCATAGGCTGTTAATCTGCAAGCTTCATAACCACTGCACAGTGAGACACCAAATATCAGACCTAATTGGGACTGGGACCAGATCAGAAAACCGAAAATCTGGAGCCCCCAGCCGCCTGGGGGCTGAAAGCCAGAGCCCCCAGCCGCTGTCAGCCCCAGGCGGCTGGTGATTCGGTAAATACAGAGCCATATAATTGAGGCTCGGTTAAACAGGGTTCTACTGTACTTACATCCTGACCTAGAGGGGAGCTTGAGGGCTGAATGGGCCTGGAGAATGGTCTCTGTTAAGGGTGACAAGGGGCCAATTAGTGCCAGTTGTGAGATATTTTTCCTGAGATGTGGACAACTATCCACTGGGGAGTAACGCAAGACTAAATGTACTTTGATTAGTTCATTATTCAAACAAGGTGTTCATCACGGACTGAAAAGACACAGCATTTCGGGCAAGACGCTGGCTGATGGAGCTGCAATTACCAGACATTAAACAGGTCTGGAAAAGAACGCAAGTGTAAATGAATCTGTTCAAATAGACTTACGGAGTCATCAAAACAAAGCAAGTCAGGCAACACTAAATGGCATTTCGTCAGATGAGACACGGTGGTGATGGCTTACGAAAGCCAACGTAGTTTGCGGAGTTACAGAGTAGCTGCACATATGAACCAGTGACAAGAGAGAAACTTTAGTTGGGGATTGGTCCTGCTTTGAGCAGGGGGTTGGACTAGATGACCTCCTGAGGTCTCTTCCAACCCTGAGATTTTATGATTCTAACTTGGCAAAACACACCCGCCTTGCTGGACGTGTACAGTATTTGTCTAACCGCGCTTACTGCACAAGACGAAACTCATTTGCTGTGAGCATCAGCTGACAAGCCACTAAACTAAGGACTGGATTCTCATTTATGTCTTGTCTATGCTACACAGCTGTACTGTTTTACCAGGTGGCATACCTCTCCATTATACAGGTACGGTTTATTCCCATATGGGAAGGGGAATAAGCTACAGTGGTAGAAGGTACCTTTAGACCTGTATAATGCCTGCACTCTGAGGATGTAGCAGTAAAAAAAAAAAATTCACACCTTGATCCAAAAGAGTTATACCTGTGCAAAAAGAACCATTTAGACCAGGACTTGCACCAAGACCCCTTTACACTAGTCTGGCGGCACGAGGGGACCTTTAAATAGGACGAAATATAATTCACATGTACTAAGTCCTTTGTACACGGTTTGCTTTAGTTGCTACCATAATCTCTGGTAGCCTTGCAGAGACCCCACTGCACTAGGCAGAGCGCATTCAGTGCTAGGCACGGCGCATTCGGCACTGTCCATGCAAACCGGAGCCTCTGGAGTGCTTCCTTTTTCAGCACCAGCCACAGCAGCAATCCAGTCCTTCGCAACACAGGACACGAGATCCAGTGTTGTTTGAAGGAGCCTCGGCGTATTTGCATGACACACGCCCTTCGTCCCAGATGCTTGCATCCCTCTTCAGCTGGCGGGTCATGGGAAGGCCTCAGGTAACAGAAACCTGAGCTCCAGCCCAGGGGGTGGTGAGGAGATCCCAGGAAACAGCACAAGAATCTGCATCCCCTCTCCACTCCCCCGGAGCAAGAAGAGCTGTATCTCAACTCCCACCTGCTGACATCACTAGACAGGTCCTCCAGAGACCTGGACTTAAAGCCTTCAACTAAGAGAGGAAAGCAAGGCCCGGGGGCTTTTTTTCATACATGAAGTGGGGTTGCTGAGGGCGGGGGAAGGGAACTTCATCCGCAGGCCTAAGGAAGCACCGAAGCATACAAACTGTGGTTTTGAGCCGCAATTCACCTTGACGGTTTGCCGACGGGACTGCTGCTGCAGCTGCAGCCATACGTTTCTGTACGCGTGGGCAAGGGAAAGGTTACCAAGTAAGGGTTCTTTGAAGCAAGGATCCCTTCCAAAGAGCGAGCACAGGACACCTGCACCCAACCCAGGAAGCTCTCCAGCTTACTGAGCCCAGCAAAGACAGCAAGGCTGGGAACACCTGCAACAAGCTGGACAGAGCTTACAGGTAGGTTTAGACACAAACACACACAACAGTACATCCGTGTAGACGCTCACTAGAGCCACGGGAGGGCTTCTCCCATCACTGCAGTTAATTCACCTCCCCGAGAGGGGGTAACTTGGAAGAAGTCTTCCATGGATGGTGCTACCTCCACCGGGGGTTAGGTCAGGACAGCTACGTCTTGGGGATTTTTTACAGCCCTGAGAGATGTAGCTATGCCAATGTCCATTCCCAGAATGGACCAGCCCTAAGTCCTGAGGCCGGCTCCTAATTGACATCACACAGCTGCACCTCCATTAACAGAAGAGGGACAAGCCAGCGACTCCAGCCAGTAGGAGCAGCTACACAAGCTGCCGAAGCAGGTACTGCTGCACTAGGAAAAGGGGTAAGAAGGGGCCTAGCCAGGGCCACATCTCTCAGACCCAGGACTGTGCTGGGGAGACCAACTCCCCTCCACCTCCTGATCCTTCTCCCCCCAAACCATACAGCCTTAAGGAAAAAACTGCAGGAAGGCCCAGCCGGTAGGAACATCTGCAGAAGCAGCCAGAGAAGTGACCTTCAGAGAACTTTCTACAGCTTTGACTGGACTCACTTTGCCCTGTGCTGATTACCTGTTTGTACCATCTCAGCTTCAATCCAGACCTGGCCTCTTAGCCCCTTCTCCTCTGCCCTGTCATCCTCACCCCTTTCCCATTTAGCGGATTTCTCCCCCTTTCCCCTAACTAAACCCACCCAAAGAAATCTCAGAACTAGGATGACATTTGTCACTTGGCTGGTGTCTTCTACCCCTTCCCCCACTCTGTGTCTGGAGCCCCGATCTGGGGTGGTTTTTCAGCACCGCTGTGATAAACATGATTATTACCACTACTGATAGACAAGCCATTCAAATGTTAACCACTGCCACACTCAGGCCATGTCTACGCTACAAAATGACGTTGACCCAACGTAGGTTGGCGCACAGCCACCGCGGTTATTAAATCGCTGGTACGCGTGCACACTCAGCTCCTTGTGCCGGCGGGGCGTATCCTCGCCAGGAGCGCTTGTTCTGCCCGCGTGGGGCATTGCAGGACAGTTCCTGACAGCCGACGCAAGCAATGAGGTGTCTCCACAGACACTGGGCCGACCCAACTGCATCGAGCGGGACTCTCCGGCGCTCGGGGAGGCAGTTTTGCTAAATCGGCGCAGAAAGGCACTTATGCCGGCGGGAGCCTAAGATGGCGAAGACACTTCCACGGCTAAGTTGATGCAGGGCAGCTTATGTAGACCTGACCGTGCAGTGCAGGCCTAAGCCTGCTCAGAGCTGGCCGAGGCAACGCCATTAGACTGCCAGGCATCACCAGGTCCGTGTCCACCTTCGCCTTTCCACGTGCTACCGCCAGGGAGCTGCACTAGTGCACAGACAGAAAGTGCCCATGCAGACGAGACCTAGGGGAGGGCGTCTGGGAAACGGGAGCCATGATAAAATAGAAACACGCTCCAAAGACAGTCAGAGGAGAGGGCTCGGCTGCAGATGCTGTCACCCCCTGAGCCCGCTCCAGCTGCCCGACATCCTCAGGCACTGTGCACACTAAGTCTTGTCTGTGCCTGCCTGTCCACTGTATTACTGTCAAAGCTGCATAGTTCCCTTGGTGGGTAGGGAAAAGGAACAAAGCCAGCCCAGCCCTGTAGTGTCAACAGCAGCGGAAACTCCTTTAAAGAGGCAAGATCTGGTTACCAAGTTCTAAACAAACCGGGAGCAGATGGACCTGGCTGATCGGACACTTGATTGGTCCACGTTAACAGAAGGTACACGCATGCAGTCATTTAATAAGAGCTGCCAGTGGCTGCAACGGGCCATGACAAGAAACAGCGGAGTCTTGCCAAGAGCCACGGAGAGATCTGCAGCTCCAGAATGGTTTCCTCTTTCAAAAGGAGACTGTATAGCTCCATGCACCTCCCGGCTTTCAGCAACTCCCTAAGCTCAGACTAGCCAGAAGCCACAAGGGCATGCTAGGGTACTAGTCAATGCCTCCTTCTAGTCCATCACCAGAGTCTAGCAGCCCCACAAAAACAAACTTTGGATGTCCTCCTCTCACCATCAGCCTCCAGGTCAACTGGTGCGTGGAGATGGCCACACGCCTAGTTCTAAATGGAAAAGGAAGCTTAGTTCAAGTTCTCCATGGTTCTTCAAAACGGGCAGGCCTCAGCCCAGTTCCAAGGCGCTTATAGGGCAAGCTGTTATACAAAGCCAGAGCCTTCCTCACCTAGAGTAAAGGCAGAGCTGTGGTGAAGACACTGGATTGGGACTTAAGATCTGGATTCAATTCCTGGCTGTACCACGGACTCTGACATTGTGACCCCCTCCCCATGCCTCAGTTTCTCATCTGCAAGATGAGGCTAATCCTTTCTGCTGGGAGTGGGTGGCAGAGGATGGATCATTTGGTGATTGCCTATTCTGTTCATTCCCTCTGGGGCACCTGGCATTGGCCGCTGTCGGAAGACAGGATACTGGGCTAGATGGACCTTTGGGCTAACCTAATATGGCTGTTCTTATGTTCTCTATTTAGATGGAGATGCACTGTCTCTTTCTGCGCAGCGCCTCGCACCATGGAGACTCTGATCTCAATGCCTCTAGGCACTACGGTAATATTAATCATGTCACTACAGAACGTCGGAAGTTGGGGTTTTGTCAGGTGGTCAGCGGGCTGGAAGAAGCTCACATCCTCCCCAAAGGCCACTTACTTCTAGTCCCATTTCACTACACTGCAGTGATGTGTTTAATTGACGGCATGATACAACATAAGTGATCATTTTTCACTCCCCAATACTTAATGTACTTAACAGAGAAAGCTCAGAGAGAAAATGATTAATAAGAACACTGAAGATCCATCATCTGCTCGATAAGGCTTTAGTATAATCTGTTAAAGAACTCACACAGCTCATGAACAAAGGCATTTTTACAAGCTGAGAAGCCATCAACAATGTTAATTATTCTTTAACAGGAAAGAGTCAATTTACTGTGGGTTAGTAGACACACATGGCATCTTCGCTGATCTCCATCATCCCGTTGATTTTGTCTCCCTCGCCTCCTAACCAGCCCCCTGGGTTTTATTTTAATTTTTCTGACACAATGAAGGACAATGTAAGAGAAACGGACTGCGGAGTATTTGATATTCAGCCCAAATCGGATGATCAAAGCTAGCAAGCCATACATTCCACTGGGATGTTAAAGAGAGATAACGCTATCTCTGCATGCTTCTTGTCTCTGCCTTTCAAAGGCAGTTGCCAGAAGACAGGGCCTGCTGTTGCACTGACTGGCCTACATTCCCAACGTTAGCTTCAGACCGGAATCCTAGCCAAAAATAGCAGCCCCAGAGATTTTGTAGAGGGATTTTTCACAGGGCACCATGGCTGGAGTAAATCTTCACAAGCAGAGGACTCCTGGTGGGGAAAGCAATGCTCCCAAGAACAGCAGTTGGTGTTTTCACGTAACAAACATCATAGGAACATGGAAAGGCGTCAGACACAGGTGTACAGGCATTCCTAGAGACTTTAATTGCAAGTATTCGTATACATAAATAGCAGGTCATGCCGTAAAATATGAAGGCTGTGTGTATAGAAATCCAGTATTAACATAACCAACGGCATAGCCTCCTGCAGGCCCTTGAAGAGTTGTATTTGCACATTAGTGATACCTCCACTGCAAACAGAAATAGCATTTTAAATTCAGTTTCCAGCTCTCCCTGTTATCCAGCATGGGGTCTCAGATGCCCGCAGGAAGAGCTGTTAATGCCTATTAACACATTGCAGGGTAATGGTGACATATCCCAGTTAAGCAGAGCTCCCACCATCATGGGATATTAGTGCTTATCACCTAGAAGATGGCATTGCAACAATCTAGATTGATACTCCTCCTCCTCGGAGGTTCAACAAGATGCAACATAATCAATACATCTCCCACAGTAAGGCATAGGTACCATACATCCCCCTGTCCCCAGACATCCATGCCTTTACTTATCCACTTCTCTCTCTGTTCACCTCCCTCCTCTCTTCCTCCATCAGGTACCCAGATAACTCTGACCAGCAACCACACACAGAGTCAATTCTGTGATTCATAACTACCTGGTCTCTTGAGATAGCATCCACCCCCCTTTGCTTACAAAGAACACTGTGTGCATCCTTCCAGAATGTTAAGGGTGGTTTTTTGCTTGGAAGTGACTCTTGTCCACTGAATGCATCCGATGAAGTGAGCTGTAGCTCATGAAAGCTCATGCTCAAATACATTGGTTAGTCTCTAAGGTGCCACAAGTCCTCCTTTTCTTCTTGTCACAGGGAATCTCTACACGTTTTAATTTCTTAAAGGTTGTTGGTTTGGGGTGGGAGGTTTTGGTTTTTTTAAGAAAAACTGAAGTCAACTGTAATATCCCTCCCCCTGACATTCTGCTGCATGCACACATCCCCCTCTTTTGGTTCTCAGGGAGGAGTCCAAGCCTGCAGACTTAACAGCGGTCAATTGACCTTCTCCCTCCAAGAGGGAAAGATTGCTTCAGTTCGAGTGCAAGATGCAACACTGCAGGAAGAGACAGAACAATCCTCACAATGGGAAAGGCAGATACAGAATGAAGGCTTCAATCTCGCTGTAACCTGTTCAGATGGGTGCAGGTGAACCACCCATCTTAGCTCTGGTTCATCAAGTTCTCGGGTTTGGAGGCTGGTAACTTTCCCCAAAGAATCAGGCTCGTGCACTACAGTTACCATTTTGCAGTCCATGGACTCAGGATTAAATTCGACCTTTAGAAAAATCAATTTTGGAACTGGGAACGTTTAGCTGTTACTGCTCTCATCTCCCCAGCTGGCTCAATCTTTTTATTCCATACAAGCCTGCGCCTTTAGAAAAGAAAAGGCCAAGGCTATATATGCTTTCACATTACAAATGATTTCTTCAGGTGAAGAAGTGACAGTTTGCTATCCCGTGTTGCCCCATGACACTGAACTGACTTTATCAGCAGGCTAAACGCGGAGAGAACTTCCTTGCCTGAACAGAGGAGGAATTCCCCCAGCAGATGCCATGTTTAGGGCACTAAAACAAAGCTCTGCTGTAGGGGGCCGGGTTCGCTCGTAGGAGCTGCCTTAGCAGAATGAAATAAGACACACGTGAGATGTGATCATCAATGCCAGCTAGTACCCAAAACAAGAGAGTTCTGGGAAGACTCGGACATTAAACAAGCCTATATCCCACATGCATCTTGTTGACATGAACATACAATGCCTGTCACCTCTTTACGAAACAGTGCTCTACAGGCAGAGATCAAAATTAATCTTAAAGAGACAGTTTAACTGTCTCCTACTCCAAAGGTCATTTAAAGGGACAGCATCAGCTCAAATGTGGGCAACATTTATGTTTTGTGGAAAAGAATCTTCACAAAACAAGAGAGCAACAAAAACATTTCATCTTTAAAAAAAAAAATTTCTAAAAAGGAACCAGCTTGGCAAATACACATTCCTGCAGAGCACTTGCAGCTCAATCATCATCAAAGCACAACCAGGATGCATGGTGCCTTGCAGACAAAAAGTCAAAGGGAAGCGCCAGCAAAAAGCCTAACTGACGGGAAGCAGTGAAACGGACTAGCCACGTTTTAATGTCTAGCCTACCTGAAGTGCACAAAGCAAACAAAAGTAAATAGTGAATTTAAGATCTTTTAAAGAAAGTGCCCTTTTAATTTTTACTTGCAACATACACGCTCAAACTCTGCATTTATCATCCCCCAGAAGCAAGCCTCCTGCTTTGAAAAAAAAAAAAGTTTTACTCTCTTGTCAAAAGCACCATGACTGGAACTGAAGAGAGGTTAGGCCATTTCCCTCCCCCGTTTTCCTGTGCATCCGGCAGCGCTGTGTGCTCACCCAGGTTCCCTCGTGTTTGCGGAGAGTCCGTTCACACGCAGCAACGGCAAAGCCTGCTGGTGACACCACACACCAAGCGGCAGGGCGAGGCAGAGGCAAGTGGAGCAAGGAACGGCGTTAACCGTGTCAGTTTATAAGGGAGGCACGTCGCTCCGGATTCCTTTTAAATCGATTTCCCCCCCCCCCTTTTTTTTTTTTTATAGCCCTAGGAGACTCTCCTTCCTGCTCCGCCTGCAAAGACCTCACCCCTGCGAGGCTTTGCCGACTCCTTCACCTCCCAGGCACTGAGCGCGGCTAAACTTCCCCGCGCGGCTGTATTCCCGGGAGCCCGTCTCTCCTCTGCCCCCGCCGGGGAACAGTCGCCAGGGCCTGCGGCACCGGGAGTCCAGCGGCAGCCGAGGCGAAAGAATCACCCCCAGCCAACAGGAGCGCCCCGGCCGCGAGCGAGCGGCTCCCACGGTCCCCGGCTGCGGCTCGGGGGGGGGGGGCTCCCCGTGGGTAGCAAAGCACCGGCACCAAAGTGTGGCCAAGCGGCTGGGGGAGGGAAAAAAAAACTTCCGCCTCCAGGGGCAGGGGGGCGGATTCTCCCCCGCGGCCGGGGGCTGAGCTCAGGGCAGGGGGATGCACCGGCGGCGGCTGCTCCCACCCCATCCCGGGCGGGCTTGGGGGGGGGGGTGCGCCCCGGAGGGGGGGGGCGGCTAACAGGTGCGCCCTGGGCAGGTGCCCCCCGGGACAAAGCGGCGCGGGAGGGGGGAGGGGGGTTGGCCGGCGCCCCTCCCCGGGCAGCGGGGGGTGGGGGGCTGGCAGGCGCCCCCCGACCCACGCTCACCTTGGCGAAGTAGAGCATCCACAGCTCGTACAGCCGCTCCTTGGAAGCCATGCCGCCGCCGGCTCCCTCCTTATCCCCGCCGGCCGCCGCCGCTGGCTGAGCCCGGCCCCCAGCCCGAGCGCCCGGCGGGCATGGCCCCGGGCAGCGCAACTTTCCGCGCCCCGCTCCGCCCCCCTCCTGCTCCGCCCCGCTACTCCTCCGCCATGGCGGCTGCTGGGGGCGGGCAGCGCGGCTCGCCCGGCGCCCGGGCTCGGCCCCTCCTCCGCCGGCGCCTGATTAGAGAACAGCCCCGGGCCGGAGCGCGGGGAGCCGCCCCCAGGTGCGCCCTGGCCCCGCACCCAGCCTGCGCGCGGCGCGGCGCGGCGCTCCCCGGGCCTGGGGACGCGGAGCGGGACACGCCCCGCGCGGCCTCCGCTCCCACCCCTCGGTGGTTGCTCAGCCGCGGGGGTGGGTTAGCAAAGGCAGGGTGCGCCGCTCGGCGCTGCGGGGCCGGGGGCCGCCGCCGGCTGACGAGTAACCGGCCCGGGGCCCCAGCTGGCAGAGACGCGCGGGTGACTTTCGTCCGGCAGGGGCCCCACTGGAGTCAGGGGCTTGTGACTTTCAACAGGTGCAGCCCCTGTTCCTGGGGCCAGGGTGACCAGACAGTGAGTGTGAAAAACCGGGACAGGGGGGATCGGGGGTAACAGGAGCCTGGATAAGAAAAAGCCCCAAATATCAGGACTGTCCCTACAAAATCGCAAAAAGAAAAGGAGGACTTGTGGCACCTTAGAGACTAACCAATTTATTAGAGCATAAGCTTTCGTGAGCTACAGCTCACTTCCTCAGATGCAAAATCGGGACATCTGGTCAGCCTGCCAGGGCCCAACGAACAGCCCCTAAAAACGGGCTGAGAACGGCAGCAGCCAGGAGACTCCAAAGCGTTATGGGCCTTTGGGCCCAGGGTTTCAAAAGTGGCCCCTGATTTTCAGTGCCTTGGTATTTGGAGGAGCCTGGGGCCTGATTCTCAGAGGCACCGAGCGCCCTCACGGCTCCCGTTCAGCTGGATTCTTGGCTGCTCAATGCCTTCTGGTCATCAGGCCCAGCCTGTTTCCAGGGGACACCCCCCAAAGAAGCTAAAAAAACATTTGCAGATGGCGGCCTTAGTGTGTAAAGGCCCAAGGGGCCGGAGTTCTGAAAGAATGTTCGAAAGGCACCTAGTGGGATTTTCAAAAGCACCTAGGCCCGCTTGCAAATCCCACTAGGGGCCGAAATACCTTTTAAAAATCGGGCTATAAGTATCTAAGCTACCACAGGATGGGCCTTTTATAAATACCTCTAGCATACTGCAAACATGTGGGTGCTTAGCTATAAGCATGGGGGTGGTCCCAGTTATGTGTGCAAAGTTAAGGTCATAAGTAAGTGATGGCAGATAGATGAGATTTGTGATTGACAGATATAAACTGTCATGACAATCTCCAGTTAATGAAGTGTTTGGTATCTTTTATACAGCACTTTACAAATTATGGCTCTCGTCCTGCATTAGGATCTGCTCCCTCTAATACCTGTGCCTCTGTGGTATTCCCATGGGTGAGGTCTAGGCATGGGGAAATAGCAAATGCAATTAGGTTGGTCATTTTCACTTTTGTTTACAATCAGTTTTCCTTTCTGGTTCCCATACTAGATGCTTCCAATGCCCAACCCCACCCTTAAAAAGAAATTAACAGCACAATTCACAAGAACACAATAAAAGGAGAAAATAGGAACTAGCCCCACGAGGCCGTAAGACAAATAATTTTGTGACTTTCTGTAAAACTTGTTTCAGAGTAGCAGCTGTGTTAGTCTGTATCTGCAAAAAGAAAAGGAGTACCTGTGGCACCTTAGAGACTAACAAATTTATTTGAGCATAAGCTGCATCCGATGAAGTGAGCTGTAGCTCACGAAAGCTCATGCTCAAATAAATTTGTTAGTCTCTAAGGTGCCACAAGTCCTCCTTTTCTTTTTTTCTGTAAAACTTGTCCTTTCCTTACCAACTCCCTCCCCTGATCTGATGTTAGTCTCCTCACTTTACCATGTTGAATGTATAGATCCCCATTCCACTGCTCCTTGCACACTGCCACAAAGTGTAGGGAAGGGGCGGGTACAGGTGTAAAACGCCACCATTCCCATCTGGTAGCATCTAAGGGCTAGTGTACAGGGGAGGTTTTTACTAGTTACATCAGTACAATTATACTGGTATATTAAACCACTGAGAAAACCTGGATTCGTGCTGGAAATGGCCCACCTTGATTATCATACACATTGTAAGGACAGTGATCACTTTAGATAAGTTATTACCAGCAGGAGAGTGGGGTGGGGGGAGAGAAAACCTTTTGAAGTGATAAACACCCATTTTTTCATGGTCTGTGTATATAAAAATATCCTCACTGCATTTTCCACTTTTATGCCTCCGATGAAGTGAGCTGTAGCTCACAAAAGCTTATGCTCAGATAAATTGGTTAGTCTCTAAGGTGCCACAAGTCCTCCTTTTCTTTTTGTAAACCACTATCGTTATACTGGTATAGCTACCCATCTAGACACTCCTATTCTGGAATAAGAAGGCTGTTTTCCAGTGTAGCTCAACTATTTGGGAGCATAATGTAATAAGATCTAATTCTGTGGGCAAGGTGGTGATAGAAAGGTAAAGGAAGTGTCATTTTATTTGTAAAAATCTGCGGAATGGTGTCACCCTCTGCAGTGTGGTGGGGGGATTCACTGACACCCCCCCATGGCTCCCAGCTCCAGGTCATCCCGTTGGTGGACATATTGATAACACAATGTCATTGGAAATGGATTGAGTTGGGTATCATTAGAAAGCCTTTTCTCCCACGAACACAATGATACCAAGCATGACAAACCTAGAACAATTACAGTAGAACCTCAGAGTTCCGAACGCCAGAGTTATGAACTGATTGGTCAACCGCACAGCTCATTTGGACCCAGAAGTACACAATCAAGCAGCAGCAGAGACAAAAAAAAAAAAAAAAAAAAGAAAAAGCAAATACAGCACAGAGCTGTGTTAAACATAAACTGCTAAAAAAATAAAGGAAAAGTTTTTTAAAAATTGACAAGGTATAGAAACTGTTTCTGTGCTTGTTTCATGTAAATTAAAATGGTTAAAATCAGCATTTTTCTTCTGCATAGTAAAGTTTCAAAGCTGTATTAAAGTCAATGTTGAGTTGCAAATTTTTGAAAGAACAACCATAACGTTTTGTTCAGAGTTACGAATGTTTCAGAGTTACGACCAACCTCCATTCCCAAGGTGTTTGGAACCCTGAGGTTCTACTGTATGTCGATAAATATTTGAGACAATGTTTTAAAATCAAATTTTTTGCTATTCCGTAACACAGGGATGCATTGCTTCCATAAAAAAGACATTGATCTTTGGTAATCCTAGGGAAATTAGCCTTGACATTTAGGAACGAACACATTTATTCCTCACAGTCATCATCAGTGTCCTCTCTGTTTAGGGCATCGTTGCTAGTCACGTTGTGACACGCCGATTCTCCTCCATGTCACACTTGCATATCTCTGTACAAGGCAGGCTGCTGGCCAAACATCTGTAGGCTGGTGAGCATCTAGTCTTTGCACACAAGGACTTGATTAACTGAAGGATTGATCTGGGAGTGCATGGTACTTCACACATAATTGGTGTGATCCCTCCAACCACCAAGAGCTATCCATACCCAGTTGGGCAGGGAAGAATCCCAGAGCCATTCCGTTGCTTGATAATTTGCCCTCTTGATTCCTTGCCAGCAGCAATTTTTCTTTGTCTGCTTCTTGGGAAACAGTCACCAATGTAGCTGTGCAAGCACCCTAATGTTGGTCTTCAAACAGTAAACCTGGCATATGAACCAATGAGCTCATCAGTGGCTGTCTCAGCCGTCTGGAGCACCTTCAGAGCAAGGAGAGAGTCTTCGGAGGTTGAATCAAGTGTCTTCCAGTAAAATAATTTGGCCTTTCCAGCCAGTCTTTCAGTAGTGTCACATTCTGAAAGAGCAGGGAAACCTGGCAGTCGGGTGGCTCGTGATGGTCTGAGTGACAGGAACACATCTCTGAGGGATATGCAGCGATTCTGTTCCCCCGCAGCAGGCTCAAAACCAGAATCTTGCAAGATGTCTTGGGTAGCCTCTCATGGTGAGCACTGGAACATCTGTGTCTTGTGCAAAAATCTGGAGTTTCATAGCACTTCTCTGTGGCACTGATGGCATGCAAGATAATTTTAGTGTCAACTTCCTCATGGGACCTACGAGGAAATGCCACTGAACAGTGCAAGGAGGCAGTGGCTTCATTATGCCATACGGTGATGAAATTCTCTGAGCAATTCTTCACATGCTGGGGAGCTTTTTCCTACAAAGTATGTGGTTAACTTGTCCTCTGTGCGAGACAGTAGCTTCTTCATTGTGACATTGGAGACGTTCATGGAGTCAGGGATTTTGTATTGGACAATTTCCTGGTGCAAGTGCTGGAGGAACCAACTAGGGGCGGAGCTCTTCTTGACCTGCTGCTCACAAACCGGGAAGAATTAGTAGGGGAAGCAAAAGTGGATGGGAACCTGGGAGGCAGTGACCATGAGATGGTCGAGTTCAGGATCCTGACACAAGGAAGAAAGGAAAGCAGCAGAATATGGACCCTGGACTTCAGAAAAGCAGACTTTGACTCCCTCCGGGAACTGATGGGCAGGATCCCCTGGGAGAATAACATGAGGGGGAAAGGAGTCCAGGAGAGCTGGCTGTATTTTAAAGAATCCTTATTGTGGTTACAGGGACAAACCATCCCGATGTGTAGAAAGAATAGTAAATATGGCAGGCGACCAGCTTGACTTAACAGTGAAATCCTTGCTGATCTTACACACAAAAAAGAGGCTTACAAGAAGTGGAAGATTGGACAAATGAGCAGGGATGAGTATATAAATATTGCTCGGGCATGTAGGAATGAAATCAGGAAAGCTAAATCACACCTGGAGTTGCAGCTAGCGAGGGATGTTAAGAGTAACAAGAAGGGTTTCTTCAGGTACGTTAGCAACAAGAAGAAAGCCAAGGAAAGTGTGGGCCCCTTACTGAATGAGAGAGGCAACCTAGTGACAGAGGATGTGGAAAAAGCTAATGTACTCAATGCTTTTTTTGCCTCTGTCTTCACGAACAAGGTCAGCTCCCAGACTACTGCACTGGGCAGCACAGCATGGGGAGGAGGTGGCCAGCCCTCTGTGAAGGAAGAAGTGGTTCGGGACTATTTAGAAAAACTGGACGTGCACAAGTCCATGGGGCCAGATGCATTGCATCCAAGAGTGCTAAAGGAATTGGCGGATGTGATTGCAGAGCCATTGGCCATTATCTTTGAAAACTCATGGCGATCGGGAGAAGTCCCGGAAGACTGGAAAAAGGCTAATGTAATGCCCATCTTTAAAAAAGGGAAGAAGGAGGATCCTGGGAACTACAAGCCGGTCAGCCTCACCTCAGTCCCCGGAAAAATCATGGAGCATGTCCTCAAGGAATCAATTCTGAAGCACTTAGAGGAGAGGAAAGTGATCAGGAACAGTCAGCATGGATTCGCCAAGGGAAAGTCATGCCTGACTAATCTAATTGCCTTCTATGATGAGATAACTGGTTCTGTGGATGAAGGGAAAGCAGTGGACGTTATTCCTCGACTTTAGCAAAGCTTTTGACACGGTCTCCCACAGTATTCTTGTCAGCAAGTTAAAGAAGTATGGGCTGGATGGATGCACTACAAGGTGGGTAGAAAGTTGACTAGATTGTCGGGCTCAACAGGTAGTGATCAATGGCTCCGTGTCTAGTTGGTAGCCGGTATCTAGCGGAGTGCCCCTAGGGTCGGTCCTGGGGCCGGTTGTGTTCAATATCTTCATTAATGATCTGGAGGATGGTGTGGATTGCACCCTCAGCAAGTTTGCGGATGACACTAAACTGGGAGGAGTGGTAGATACGCTGGAAGGTAGGGATAGGATACAGAGGGACCTAAACAAATTGGAGGATTGGGCCAAAAGAAATCTGATGAGGTTCAACAAGGACAAGTGCAGAGTCCTGCACTTAGGACGGAAGAATCCAATGCACCGCTACAGACTAGGGACCGAATGGCTAGGCAGCAGTTCTGCAGAGAAGGACCTAGGGGTGACAGTGGATGAGAAGCTGGATATGAGTCAACAGTGTGCCCTTGTTGCCAAGAAGGCCAATGGCATTTTGGGGTGTATAAGTAGGGGCATTGCCAGCAGATCGAGGGACGTGATCGTTCCCCTCTGTTCGACATTGGTGAGGCCTCATCTGGAGTACTGTGTCCAGTTTTGGGCCCCACACTACAAGAAGGATGTGGATAAATTGGAGAGAGTCCAGCGAAGGGCAACAAAAATGATTAGGGGTCTGGAACACATGACTTATGAGGAGAGGCTGAGGGAACTGGGATTGTTTAGTCTACGGAAGAGAAGAATGAGGATAGCTGCTTTTAACTACCTGAAAGGTGGATCCAAAGAGGATGGATCTAGACTATTCTCAGTGATAGCAGATGACAGGACAAGGAGTAATGGTCTCAAGGTGCAGTGGGGGAGATTTAGGTTGGATATTAGGAAAAACTTTTTCACTAGGAGGGTGGTGAACACTGGGTTATTTAGGGACGTGATGGACTCTCCTTCCTTAGAAGTTTTTAAGGTTAGGCTTGACAAAGCCCTGGCTGGGATGATTTAGTTGGTCAGACCAAGGGTCCATCTAGCCCAGTATCCTGCCTTCTGACAGTGGCCAATGCCAGGTGCCCCAGAGGGGATGAACAGGACCGGTCATCATCAAGGGATCCATCCCCTGTCGCCCATTCCCAGCTTCTGGCAAACAGAGGCTAGGGACACTTCAGAGCATGGTTTGGGATTTTAATTGATTCCTCTGGATATGTGTCAGACATAAGGTAGACTTTGTCATAGGTTCAATATTGTCCCCCTAGCCTCATAATGAAGTGTTCAGCCAAATCGCGGCAGGTGTTAACAGTTTCTGATTTGTCGAGAGTTTGTACATCAGCCATGCCATCTATGATTGCTACGGTGAAAACCATCTGCTGGCGTAAGGTACCAGTCATGTTGTCAGTAGGTGCTCGTTTAGGAAGAGCATGCAAGACGTGCGTTAGCTTACTTTTCACCCACATGTATACCTTGTTCTGTCGCATTCAAACGTCCATCGTGGTACCATGGAGAACCTGCACGTTCCCAAAGTCTCACAAAAATCAACACCATGCTGAGATCTGGACACAACCAGGAGATAAGCATCCGCTCTGAAACCCCCACATACTGCAGGACAATATGCTTTTGCATAAAAATTTAGCAGCTGCAGACTGAGTCTCCGTATTACTGTTGGCATCAGCACTTTCTTCCTCTTTTGACAGTGCCACGTCTTTTGCAGCTTTTAAAGATATGGGCTGTGATTCATTTCTGCGGATAGGATGGCTAAAAACGATACCCATATCCAGCAGTTCATCTTCAATGCACGCTTGAAGAGCCTTTTCGCTGTGCAGTTGTTCCTCTTTAATCCCATTCGATGCACATTTTCCTCTGCTCTTTGCCTCTTCATCAGTCTTTGCCACCACTTCCCATCCATTAGCGCCTCTGCGAGCAACTCATGAACTCCAGCTGAGTTGCACAGCTCGCAGAAGTGAAATCAGTTTTCTGTTGCTTTTACCTTTTGACCCAACACATTGCATACGTTCTTGGTCTAGCAGTCAGTGAGATACGCAATGTGATATGCACGGGCGTGTTTTTGGTCCATGCACCCTCTTAACTTTACTTTCCACGCAATGTTCTCACTAAGGCTGCCTGCTTCATACAGTTTCTCACCTGTCTCACATGTTGAAACTGTGCTTAATGCATGCCTTCTGGCTTCCTGCTTACTGCAGGAGAAGCAGGTGTTCTTCTCCAAACACATGCCAGGGGATCTAGTATAAGGTGAGTCTCACCCACAGAAGATGTCATGGCATTTTCCACTTTTTCCTGGTGCGGGATGTTCTTCCTCTCCAACCTTGCCAAATTCAGTTTAGAGTGCACGTCTCATGTAAGGGGCCACCAAGTGTTGTGTTTAACCAGATCCTCGCGGTGGCATTCTCCAAAGATTCAGCTACTAGTTGGTACTCCTCATCTCCCGCCAATGCCTAAAAGTTATAAGACTAACGTAAAAACAAGGATTTGGTCAGAAATTGCTTTGGGACTGTAATTAATCGTGTTGTGTAATGTATGTTAGGTAACTATGTGTGTACCTTTGCAGACGGATTCCCGTAATTTCTGGCTGACTTCTTAACCAGTACCTCGGCCACTCTTTTGGCATGATAAACAAAGCAGATAATCAATGCCACTGAACTGCTTCTTTTTTTGTCAATGTTGGCAAAGCAACTTGCAGTCCTCCTTCCATTTACAGTAATGTGTGGCATTAAACAAAGCAAGTATCATGTGCTCAGCATTAACCAATCACACAGAGCTGTCAGTTCAGAGCCACCAGTGAACTTTGTGAGGGCTGCATGTTTGACGTGCCAAGGTTAAAGTATAATTAAAAAACTGTTGACCTGTAAACATTTTTGATTATATATCGACATAGTTGTTCTAGGTTTGTCATGCTTAGTACCACTGTGTTCGTGGGAGAAAGGGCTTTTGAGTGATACCCAGCTTGACCCACATCCCACAACACTGTATGACCAAAATGTCCACCAACTGGAAGACCTGGCATGAGATGGCAGCGAATCCCCCCTGCCACACCCCAGAGGGTGACACCACTGAAATTAGGAGTCGGTAGATTTTTACAAATCAAATGACACCTCCCTACGGAATTACATCTGCTCCAGAACCAAAATCCCTTCCAAGGTGATGTCAGCAAAACTGAAAAAAAGCACTCTTTGACTGGAATAAGAGTGTCCACGTGGCAGGTTGTAGTGGTAAAAGCTCACACCTTAGCTTGCACTGGTATAACCTTCCCATGTAGACAAGGTACATGGCAACAAGAGTATCTCATCTGTATCTAGTAACCACTGGAAGCTCTTCCAGGTGAGAAGGGCAGTGTCCCCCCCAGCTCACTTTTCACAGCTGTATATGACAACACACAGTGCAGGGCTGGGGAGGTCAGGCACATCATTCATAGCCAGGCAGCGCCCCTGGAAATCCAAACGAAAGGCCATCTTTATTACCATATTAAAAATTAGGTTAAAGCCCATGTTGTGGTTTTTCCCTTTATTTAAACTCCCTGGCAGCTCCCATTTAATTAAATCTGAGACTCTTCCCCAGTGATTTGCTAAATATATTGGGCCAGATTCTCTGCTGCAGCATCCTGGGTTTAATTTTCACTCATTAAGGTCCACTCGCTGTCTGCTCTGCCGCTCGGAGTGCGTTTCCCCCCTCCCCTCGGAATTTCACCCTGGTGGCCCCGTTTCTGCGAACACTTACGCACGTGGGTAAATATACACACATGGATCATCTCAGCCTGTGTCTACACTACAGACTTCTGCACTATGTTGGTCAGGGGCCTGAAGGGGGGTGCCAAAGATTAAATGACTCGGCCAAGGTCGCCTGTGTTTGAACGAAGAATCAAATGCAATTTTCCTGAAACCCAGCCCACTGGCTTAGCTGGGAGACGATGCTTCTGCCAAGCAAGTGCCTCCCACCCTCTGCACCATTAGGTCACCTCAGAGAACACCCCACTGCCAGAGGCTACTTCCATTGGCTAAACTGGGTCAGGTGACTAGCAGCAGATGGTTGACTGGACACTAGTGAGCATAAAGCTTCCTGCTGCATGCCGTCCCACCCTCTTTTCTGAGCAGCTAGTTGCTAGGCCTGCTGCTGATCAGACCCCTGTTCCTGCCTCCCCTTTGCCTGGCTCTTGCTCCTGTTACTGCCCCTTGTTCCTAGCTCCTGCCACCTTGCCTGGTTTCCACGCATTGCTCCCATTACCGCTTCTGCTGCCTCACCCTAACTCCAGTGGCCTCACTCCAGCTTGTCCCTTGGTTTGACTTTTGACTCCAGTTCTGGCTTAATCCTTGGTGTGGCTTCCGACGCTGGCATTGACCCTTGGCATGACTTCCAGGGATGACCCTGACTCCATCCCTCGCTCTAACTGCTAGGTCAGACTGACAGCGACCCACAGGTCACTCAGTGTTCTTGCCCCACAACTGCCTACAGCTGTTTCAGCAGCCTGCAGGGCTCCAGGAGACCTTGTGGATACCCAAAGTAACTGCAGGTTCATTGACCTGCCCCCCACTCCACAAATCCTCTGCATCCTGCCCAGGGAGCCTCTAGAAAGCACAATTCCATGTCATGCAGAGGGGAGTGTAGTGTATCGAAATCTGTATTAAAATTGTAAGCTACCACTTTAAATGTTCAGGAGTTTTTCCTGCTTGCAGGCCAGGAGGCTCTGTAGGGAAGCATGCAATCAGGGACTAGCAGAGTCAGTTCTCCAGATAGGCAGCCTACAGTAAAGCGGAGTAAGTTGTGCCTCGCTGTTTTAGGGAGCAGCCTGCTTTGTTTCTTTCTGGTTTGGGTTCTTGTGTGTTATTGGTCTGGATTCTAAGAAAGAAAGTCATGCTACATTGCAACCTTCTGGCTAGAGTATTTATGGTTTTTTGAAATCTAGCATCTCTCTGTCTGTGTGTGTGCCGTGAACATAACAGGAAGGAGATCCCAGGATCTTGCCACCCACCCATTGAGCTGTGGAGCCCGTTTCCATCCAGGCTTTCCCAGGATACAGAAGGGGAGGGCAAGACTTGATTTAAATATTGGCTTTCCTGGCCCCCGCTAGACTCATTCCCAAACTATGCTTTATACTGGGTTTGTAGAGCGCCTCTCCAGCAGTCTGCTTCTCTGGGGCCAAAGCCTCCGCTGGAGTAAATTGGCAAATCCCCACTAAAGTCACCAGCTGAGGAGCTGAGCCTTGTTCTGCATGAGCAGATGTATTATGAGTACTCCTTTTCGTGCGCTCCCCTCCCTTCCTGTGTGACATCAGCCTGCCACACTCCCCTCTCTGGGAACGTGTTGCTTGGCACAGTGCGGTAAAACGCCTGTTCAGGAAGCATCTAGTCCTGGAGGTCAGGCCATCCAGATCCTTGCCAGGCAGAGAACCAAAGTCCATCTAAATGGGTTACATAAATAATCCAGTGCCTGGCAGGGGTCCTAGGGTAGGCTAGGAGTTCTTTGGCTCTTCCAGACAAAGGGAAATAGGTTTTATTCTGAGGTGACTCATCCTGTGCTGAGCTTGTAATTGTGTCTCTGGGCTGCCACCTTCCTGTCCCAGGCAGCACTTGGACCGGGGCTGGGGGTGGGAGGGAGCCAGAATTTTCCTGTGGGAGCGGGAGAGGTTACCTGCCGAGTAGCACCGGCTCAGAAATGGAAGAGGTAGAGACGGCAGCCCGGAGGTCTGGGAAGTGGGGAGCTGTGGGGAGAGAGGCCAGATGGAACCTCTCCCCCATATCCTACTGGGTAGTGTCTATGCAGGGAGGGGGGAGGCCTAGACCTCTTGAAAACCCCCCCGCCTCCCCACTGGCTTGGACAGCAGCTAATTCAGGGTGGGTTCTGTACTTCTGACCGGGGCCAGCCTGACAGCGCCGGAGAGCGACCTCAGCTCCTCCACAGAGCCCTGTTGCTCCCAGCCTGCCTGGACCTCAAGACATGGGGGCTCTCTCTATGCCTCTGCTCAGGCCGGTCCCTTCCCTTCTCTGAGCCTCACTTCTGTACCTGTAAAATGGGGCTGCTCATTCTGCCTTTGTCTCAGCTGTGTCTAACGGGCAGCTCTTTGAGGCCGGGATTGTCTCTTCCTCTTCTACCCCAGTGGGGCTCCAACCCCAGGTGCAACCAGGGCCGGCTCTAGGTTTTTTGCCGCCCCAAGCAAAACATTTGCCGCTCCGAGCTCTGAGAGCGCAACTGCCCCAGCCAAGAAATAAATAAAAAAATAAAAGGAAAGCCAGAACGCCGCCCCTAGAAACCTGCCACCCCAAGCTCGTGCTTGATGGTGCCCAGAGCCGGTCCTGTGACCCAACCAGTGACCCCAGCTGCAGCAGCAAAAGTGGGAATATCCCCTCCAACTCCTCCCTAGGATTCTAGACCATCCGAAGAAGAGTCCGTCCTCCAAGAGGCGCACCCCTGGGTTTTCTGCCGAGCCCAGTGCATACTGGGATGGGACGCTCGATCAGCAGCGCCCCAGAGAGCCTGCAGTGCAAGGCTCGGAGCCCGTCAATACTTCTGCACGGGAACAATCCCGCAAGTCAATGGACACTGAGGCTCCTAGAGCACTCGTGGAAATTAGGCTCTTTAGCCATGTTGCAGGTGCAGCTCCTCAAAGGTATTTAGGTGATTCTAGGGGGAGTTAGGTGCCGAGGCAGAACCTTCCCAAAAGTGTGTGGGGGGGGGACACCAGGAGCCCCTGCCCTCTCTGTGGCCCCACTCCGACCCCTCCTCTTCCCCCCGAGGCCCTGCCCCCGGCCAAGCCAGAAGCTGGAATGGGGCCGGTGAGCCTGGGGCTCTCCACCTGCCTGGGTTGGGGAGGCCCGAGAGCAGTCCCCAGCCTGTTCCCCCCCGCCCCCGACAGGCAGGTGGAGGGTCCGTGGCTCCCCACAGCTGCCCAGGCTCCTTGACCAGACTCCAGCTGCTGGACTGGCGCGGGGCAGGGGCGGGACCCATGGTGAAAAGTGAAGGGGCCAGGCCCGTCCCCTATCAAAAAGTGGGAGGGCCATGGCCCCCTGGCTCACCCCTGTTCCGGCGCCCCTGCCTTAGGTGCTTGGGAAACGTTACCCATAAACTCAGGGGGAAGGACATCCTCCTGGCTGGGCGTTAGACTATGTGTCAGGTGACTGGAAAATCACTTCCTGGGCCTGCCTCAGGCTTGCTGTTGAATTCTTGCGAATGATCCCAAATCCCTGCTCAGAAGAGTTTTCAGACTCAGCTCACTGAATACATGCACTCTAGATCACCTGTAATCTATGGAGGTATCTTCCATACAGCCGTCATCGTGGCATCTGGGCCCAGCTAGACGGCGGCACGGGGTAGCTGTGGCTGGCAGGTCTCACACAAGACACCAGCTTTCAGCAGGGTTACCGTAAGGGAAAGCCCGGAGTCCGGAAAGGCAGCAGGACACAAAGGGAAGAGGGTACGGGGGTAGATTATCCCACCTCTGCTGCTGCACTGGCCTAGGGGACTAATTCTGTGTGCTTCCGTGCAATCCATACAACTGCTCTGAGGCGACTTCTCCTCTCTTGGTTACCTTGAAATCGGTGGGGCTCACCCAGGGTGAGAGAGAGGAGAGTCCAACCCACCGTGTTGACAAACCAAAGGCAAGTGCTGATCACACCCAATGAAAGCAACACTTGCCAGGAGCATGAGAGCACAGTCAACAGCATGAGTGGGAATTGCACAGTGCTAAAATCCCAGGCGGGTGTGGCATACCCCACCCCACCTCCTCTTCTGCGATCGCTCCCGCACACATCACGTTGCTATCCTTGTTTACTATTTCTATTATTATTCTAGGAGCCAGTCACGGGCAGGCCCCTATTGTGCTAGGCGCTGTATGAACATAGAATAAGAGCCCGTCCCTGCCCCAAATTGTGTACAATCCTAAGGACAGGGGAAAGGTCAGGGATAGAACACACAAGCAGTGTAACGGGCTGCCAACATCTGGTTAATGCCATTGTTTCCTGGAAGGGACGTGTGGGGCAGGTGGAGGGAAGGAGGTTGAACCCACCTAGGGCAAAAAGAAAAGGAGGACTTGTGGCACCTTAGAGACTAACAAATGTATTTGAGCATAAGCTTTCGTGAGCTACAGCTCACTTCATCGGATCATGAAGTGAGCTGTAGCTCACGAAAGCTTGTGCTCAAATACATTTGTTAGTCTCTAAGGTGCCACAAGTCCTCCTTTTCTTTTTGCAGATACAGACTAACACGGCTGCTACTCTGCCACCTAGGGCAGTCATCATGCCGGGTTGCAGCTGTTCCCAGCATATCTCAGTTTCCATCGTGTAATGTGACTTCATAGTGACCATTTGCTCATCTAGTCTGATGCAGGACAGAGACCTGGTCCTGAGCCCAGCAGCAGATCTTCAAAGGTAGTTAGGTGAAATCAATGGGAATTAGGTGTCTATCTTTGAGGATCTGGGCCCTTGCTCTCCTTGCTTGTTTCTCATGCTCCTTATTTCTCATCCACCCACGCTACACCACGGATCTTTGTTCCCATCTTCTGGGTGGTCCCCATAAGAAGCTATGAGTTTGCTACAGGTCAGGGTTATTTCTGTAGCTCGGGCTCATGCTTTTCTGGCTGAGGGACTGAGGTTCTAACCCTGCCTTCAACCCAAGCAGGGCTGGGTGTGGGCACCCGTGCTAGATGTTTTAGCTTGTTTCCATTCTTCTAAGGGATCATGTGTCACCCAGCCTCCTTGGGATGTGACCTTGTTAGCGCTCACAAGCTGAGCTGGGCCAGTACTTGCATTCCTCCCAGGGAAACCCAATCGACGGAGGAGGTGCTATTGAGGATTCAGAAGGTGGAGCTCCTCCCTCTGGGGCAGTGCTGAACTGAAGCCCTAGGGAAAGACCTGCTGCTGGA
This sequence comes from Lepidochelys olivacea, assembly GCF_965140295.1. Classification (NCBI taxonomy): domain Eukaryota; kingdom Metazoa; phylum Chordata; order Testudines; family Cheloniidae; genus Lepidochelys; species Lepidochelys olivacea. Next base: position 266,041,880 of record NC_140412.1, on the reverse strand, counting down.
CCTGGTGTCTTTTGGAAAGGGTGGGAAGCCCAGGTCTGGAACTCTTCTATTCAAGATCCCCTGGCGCTATCTGGCCTTATTTAGATCTGCTTTGTCAGGAAGCGTTTTCTAAGTGTGGAGCCTGGTTCTCAGTCATTCCTTTTCTGCGCATGGGGCAGGGATGGAGGGGGAGGTTAGTGTGGCTTTAATCACCTTTGTGCTCCCTGTACTCTGAATCCATGCAGCCACTGGTGTAAGTTAGAGCAGTTTCAAGGTTGCTGTGGCTTACACACTCCCCTGTGGGCCATGGGAAGCAAATAGCCCAGCCACATTCCTGTCATCGCTCTGATCCATCCCCTACACCAGGCTCTGGGAGAAGCATATGTCCCCTCTGCACAAATTGGGGAGCTCTCTGCACAGGGAGTATTCTCATGGGGCCATTCCCGCTCACCTTGAGGCCCCTATACACTACCAGATCGGCCTCCAGGTAACGTAGCCTAACTAACAGCAAGACCAGATGTGGTTTGTATCCACCTTGTCTGTTAACACTTTGGTGCTGGCCAGGGTGGCTAGGGCAGAAGTTTGTTAAAGCCAGTCTGGAGACGAGGTAGCTATACTAAGCAGCTGCTGCATTCCACCCCAGAGCTGGCTGCACGTTAGTGGTGTGTGAAGTCCTTTCCTATTGTTTTGGCTGAAATAATATTAAGGTGTTATCGTAGCCTGACTCCTGACAGCTGGCCATTACTATGTATTATCTGTATTAGAGTAATGCCCAGAGATCCCAAGCAAGATAAGGTCCCATTGTGCTAGGCGCTGTACATATACACATGTAACAGGGGAGCTAGCCCATTAAATGAACCTGGGCTCAACATTCCTGTTCCAGTCCAGGCGCTCCTAGCTGGGCCAGTTAAGAGGATGGTATGACCCTAAACACCCTGTACGCACACCCCACACACTACTTGTACAAAATATGCCTTGTGAGGCATCATTAGAAAATTAATAGCACGCTGATCATTGCTACCGTTGTCAAATGCATGTGTTACCCTTAGACGTGAAGTTACGAATTCCCTCTGTATAATGTGACTAGAGCAGATTTAAGAAGACAGCCTAGCCTAGGCAAAGGGGACCAACAGGTCTGTCCTAGGCAGAGGACTGTGGGGTTACCTCAATGTACATATTAGCCATAAACAAAGTCATTAAGCAAAGCAGCAGTGGTTTGAACTCGAGAGACAGAGAATTAATATGGTGCTGCACCCCAGAGAGAGACAAGAGACTGAATGATCCGCAGGCCTTTCTGACTTTGAGAACAAAGACAATTCCTTGGGAATATAAGGGTCAGAGAGAGACTCCATCTTTAGCTGTCACCTATGAAGGCAAGGGAAACTAGCAACTTATACTGCGGTGGAAGGTCCTGACTGAGAGGTAGCCAGCCGGGCTGGACCAAGAGTAATTGGAGAGCAAAACCATCTTAAGCAAAGGCTGTACCTTGCTAGATGAAGTGTTAGCCTTTCCGATGCGTGTTCTCACTTTTCTTTGCATGTAACCAGCTTTGCCTTTGCTTCTTTCACTGGGCATCACTTCACCGATGAACTCCTGTTAACAAACCTGTTTTATTTCAATCCAAACCAACCCAGTGCAGTGCTTGAATTGAAGTAATTATTAACTCCAGTTCATGTGTTGAGCAAACAAACATTATTTCTCCAAGTTATTCGGGGAGGGGGCTGGACACTTCAGGGCAGGTGGTCTGGGGGAAATTCAGGACTGGAAGTATGCTGGTGTCATCTTGCCAGGTGTAACCAAAGCTGGTGGAGACCAGGATAGGGCTGTTGTGTGGAAGGCAGGCAGGCTCGGAAGCGCTGACTCAAGGCGGTGCAGCTCACAGACACTCCGGATGCGACATGCTTGTCTGCTGGTGTCTGGGCGGTGAGCCACGCAGCAAAGCATTTAAGGCACACAGGTCAGGCAGCCTCACAAGCCTGGTTGCACCTGAGAAGGTGACAGGCAGGGCAGCCCCTGGGAAGCTATAAAAGGGCAGTCAGGAGATAGACAGGAAAAGAGAGCTGCTAGAGGCAGAAGGTGGTTCCTAGGAAAAGGCTGAAGTCAGGAGAGAAGCAAGAGGGGTTTCATTTTTGGCATCCCTGAGCCATGGCTGGAGAGGGCTGAAGGCAGGGGAACAGCCGGGCGTTTACCCTCTGATTTCAGTGAGAGGGCCAGAGGGAGTGAGGGATGCTCCTAGCAGAGAGGCTGGGGTTGCACTCCAGAAGGAAGGGTAGGGGTGGATGTCCTGGCGGAGGGATGGAGGCGTGGCAGAAGACACTGGGGGATGGGGAGAAGGAAGCCGGGTTGAAGGGCTACCTGCACGGTGGTGGTATGGATTATGGCTTGGGAGACTTGGATATGGACTGGCTGTGCTATGCTTTGTTAATAAACTATGTTGCTGGGCTAGAGGGCAAATGGGCACAGATTTATCAGAGACTCAAGAGGGAAACTGAGGTGAAGGGCCACTGGCAGGCCTGCTCCAAGGGTGCTCCTAGGAAGAGGCCACTCGTTTACATCACAATGAACAGAGAGTCCCTGCCCAAGGATCTTGCAGTTTCAATAGGAAGGACAGACAAGGGTTGGAGGGGAAACAGTCCGGCTGTCCTCTGTGAAGGGCCACCATTCCAGCGGGATGCTGCCACGGCAAAGAATACTAAGGCCACGTAAGTGCGGCCTGTGGTGCTATCACAGCCCTGCTGGGAACCTCCTTAAAACGCACACAGCACCTAACCAGGCCACGACAGTGTGGGCTGGACTGGATGGACCCAGCTGGGATGATCATCACATTAAAGGACCCATTCTGAGCAGCCCCGAGAGGGGAAGGATGGCCTGGTAGGTATGGCACAGGCCTGGGACCCAGCAGATTTGGCTCTGCCACAGACTCCACGAGCATCCTCAGGCAAATCACTTAACCTCCACTTCCCTACCTGTAAAACAGGAATAGTAATTCTCCCTTCCTCCCACCCTGCTCCTGTCTTGTCTATTTAGACCGCAAGCTCTCTGATGCAGGGACCATCTCTGACGAGGTGTCCAGGCAGTGCCCAGCACAATGGGGCCCTGATCTCAGCTGGGCCTCTGGATCTTACTGCCACCTAAAGAAGCAGCAGTAATGAAAGTGGCACCTAGCCCGGCACGTACACCTCCTCCCCCAACGCCTGCTTGAGCGCCTGTGAACGTCTCTTGGCACAGCCCTGATTCTGCAGACAGTCCAGTGCCGTCCTGTTGGACATTGCAATGCAAGGCAGCATTTGCTGGGCTAACAACGCTGGGGAAATGCCAGCCAGATTAGCCAGGGATGTTTTCAGCAGCAGGGGAGTATTTTTCCTCCTGGGCTTCCTAAACTTTCCACGGTCCAGGAAGAAAGGAGGACAGGGGAGGGAGCGGGGGAGAGAAGTGCGTGGCCTCAGGGTTGGAGCAGCAATATTATCACCAACTCCTCCAGTAAAGGGTTGCGGGGATGGGGGACAGCAGCAGAACCAATTCCTCCCCCATCCATTTTGTACCTGGCTGAACCCACGTGGGTCATTTCACGAATCGTTCCAGGTCCGCCAAACGGCTTTGCAGCAAATAAACGATGCGCCCAAAAAAACCGTGGCCTGGCTCTGCTCTCAAGCTGGCTGCAGCTCTCATGCATTTGCACCCCGGATCTCCCCCAACGCTTGTTTTGGGTGTGCGGTCGTAGCTCTGTCTTTCGCCCCCCAAGCCGTGCTGTGGCTAAGGGGCAAGCAGGGCCTTCAGCGGCTGCGATTCCAATCCCAGCTCCCTCTGAAGTTCCGGTGTTGGTCCACCTGGCTCACCTCCCTCCGGCTAGCCCCAGCGGCTACTCTTGGGCCAACCCGTTCAGCTCAGGTTGCTCGGAAGCAGTGGCATAGCTAGGAGCAGAAATTTGGATGGGCCCCGACTTTCGGGTGGCCGGGCAACGACAGCTGGTACTAGTGCAGCATCTCCCCCAATGCCATGCCCTCGTCCGAGCCCTGGTGCCCCCAGACACTGGGCTTCGCCAGCCGAGCTGGGCCCGCGCGTGGGGCAGCTCAGAACGTGGCAAGGCAGAGCTCACAGCTCCGTCCTGGATTTCAGGGGCCCGAGGGACGCTCCGGGCCGCTGTGGCAGCTCTACGCCCCTGCTCAGATTTCGGTGGGCCTGCCTGGATGCTAAGTGGGTGGGCCGCAGCGCACCCCTGGCTACACCCCCGCTAGGAAGGTGCATTAGACAGGCCCTGGAAAAGAAGAGCGGGAAACTCTGGCAAATGAAAAGGGAAATAATGATTATGCCACCTGCCATAGGTCCCTGTGAGCAGTTGCACTTGCTGCCATAGCACCCCCTATTGTCAGAGCTTCACATTGCCTGGGTTCAAACCCTAGTACCCCCTGCTGGGCACCCCCCTTTGTGTAGAGCTCTGTCCTTCAGCTAAGCAGCTGCTAGTTCACATCCCTTCTGGGGTAACCAAGGGTCACTAACAGCCAAAATGTCTCTGTAAATTAGCCCTTCCCCTGGGCTCTGTCTTCCTTCCTCTTTCTCAGCTATCCTCTGGGCTCCTCCCCAGTGAGCACTAGCCCCCCTAGGCTTAGTCCTGCCAGGGTCTCCATTCCCCCTCTGGCTCAAGTCCAGTCACACCCCACAGCCATAACCTCTTCCCCCCAGCCCAGCCTCTCTCCCCTTTATGAGATCCATGTGTCCATTAAAGGATCACCTGATCCTGTCATCCCACCTCTCTGGCTGAGGAGCAGCTAATTGGTTAATTACAGCACAGGTGTAGCAGATAAGACTAACTTTTAACCCTGTCTAGCCCACGATGGGTTTCACCCCATCAAAGACCCTAGTGCTCACAAGGGGCCCAATCCAAAGCCCCCTGAAGGGACCAGAAAGACTCCCACTGACTTCAGCTCAGGACCAGATTCAGTTAGTTTGAAACCTCTGCAGCTGACAGCTCAGTTGCTCTATCATCCTGTCTCGCCAACCCCAGCTGTTCAGAAACCACCCGACGGGCTTAAAAATCACATGCGGGTTTTTTTTCTAAAGGAATGTTTGGGCTCTGTTTATTTCCCTTCTGGTTTCTGAGCCTTGAGGTCACCCTCAGGTCACATATTCATGGTTTTCTCCGAATGCAAGGGCTCCAATCTTTCTCTTTTTCAGAAAATGCAAACGGGGATCCTCAGCAAAGTCCATGGGAGCTGGGGCTTCAGGAAAACATCAAACATGGCAAGGTCGATGCTAACAGGGCTGTCAGGCTCCCAACCAAGGCAGTCAGGACCCCGGGGCAAACCCAAGGCTGGGAATAACGCATAGTCAGGTTCCAGGCCAGGGTCAATACCAAGGGTCAGAGTCCCATTCAGGAGACAAAATCCAAATCAAGCCAAGGTCAAAGCCAGGAGCAGAAATAGCCATGAGAGAGCTACAGGAGAACTACACTATTACCTGGATGCCCCTTAGGTTTATATGGGACGGGGCACCAATCAGGAGCCATGGGGCTGCTGCCTATCAGACCCCTTAAGACAGGACTTCCCATGGTCTGTGTCCACAGTGGGTGATGGGCCATAGTACACAAGCTGGTGACATCAGCTGGGAGATACCAGGGACCTAACAGCGCTGCAGACCTGGGTTCTAGACCTGTAGGGCCTTGTGGCAGCAAGAATTGGTAATGCAGTAGCAAATCACATGCTGTAACTCCCCCTGGCCCAGCTCAGCCATCCCATACATGAAACACAAGGTGGGGTACAGATCGTTTGCCACTGAGCATCTCTGCATTCGGCACCCCTAGATCGTGGCTCCCTGTCTCCTCAGAGCCACTGTCACAGCAGCTCAGAGACCTTTGAACCGGAGAGGAACATTCCTCAGCCTCTCCGCCCGGCTGAGCGGCTTGGGGGCCAGGTGGATAAACAGCGTAACAATCATCATTGCATCATCATCTCCGGGCCCAAAACTAAGTCAGGGCCTCCCGAGCTGGCCTAATAACAGTGAAGAGAAGATACTTAGCTCCCGACACACGTGAGCTGATTGTCTCTGGGGCTGGGTTGTTGACCCGGGTGCCTGATGCTCAGGCTTGGTATTATTTTAAGTTCTGTATCCAGGTGCCTTTTTTAGCAATCGGTGCTGAAGCTATTGAAAGCAAGGAAAACATCCCGTCTACAGCCAGCCCAGCTTGGCTGGGTTCCCTTTTCTCTCCCACAAGCTAAGCAGGGCTGGGCAGGGTCAGCACTTGGAGGGGAGGCTGCCTCGGAAGAGCTGGGTCCTGTAGGCTCTGCTTTTATTCGGTCACTGGTTGGTGCGCTCCGCTGGGAGCCAGTATTACAATCATGTCCTGGGAAGGGCACTGGCTGCACTATCGTCAGTGGTAAGTATGGTCTAGTCCAGGGGTGGCCAACCTGGGGCTCTGGGAGCCCCGTGCGGCTCTTCGGAAGTTAACATCCGGCTCCTTGCCTGGGCACCGACTCCGGGGCTGGAGCGACAGGCGCCAACTTGCCCGTGTGCCGGGGGGCGCTCGCTGCTCAACCCCTGGCTCTGCCACAGGCCCTGCCCCCACTTCCCCCCTTCCCGCCCCCTCCCCCTGAGCCTGCCTCGCTCCTCCCCCTTCCCCCCAGAGCCTCCTGCACGCCACGAAACAGCTGATCGGGAGATGCGGGGAGGGAGGGGGAGGTGCTGATCAGTGGGGCTGCCAGTGGGCGGGAGGTGCTGGGAGTGGGGTGGGGGGGCACGCTTGTGGCGGCATGCAGGCCTGTGTAGCTACACACAGCCGTGAAAGGCTGGCTGTCCCCACACTGCAGAGGGTAGCTACAGGTGGCAGTGAAAGGCTCTGGCAGAGAGCAGGCAGTGGGGAAAGGCTCCGGCACTGTTTGAAACAGCAGTATAGACGTGGGAGGCGTAGGGTGTGTACCCTGGAGGTTCTGGCACATCTGTACTCTACTCGCCTAAGCAGCCTCACTTTCCACACTGCTGTTCAGGCCTGTGCTAGCTGCGTGGGCACCTGCTGTAAGTGTAGACCTACCCTAGGTCGGGTCTGGGGAAAGGGGTGTCACGCAACCAAAAAGCAAGTAAGTTCAGCTGCCTCATTTCCAGTGGAGGTCCTAATATTATGCTGCACCTCCCTCCCCCCTGATGCATCAGCCTGCTATGGCATTCATTTGCACTTCTGGTCCTATATTGTTGTTGAGCGTGACTTTTGGCTGCATCTCCTTGCTGGAGGGAGCAATCTCTGGAGAAGGTTGTCACTGCAGCGTGGGAAGTGTCCAAATTGCTTCGGGAATAAAGCTGCTATGTAAATGTCGGATGTTTTCCTCTTCTAAAAGCCAGACCATTTAAAACAGAGGAGGGGAGTCCTATAGAACAAGTGGAACACCCCACAAGAAAAGCTGGGATCCCTGGCGAGGGCCAGCACTGAACTGAAACTCTTAAAAAGTGGGGTAGTATCCAAGTGCAGAGGCTTAAGGAAAAGGCCGCTACCATAGCGAGCTCAGATCCAGGAGGGGGTAGGGTCAAGTGATTAGAGCAAGGGGCTGGAAGCCAAGCATCCTGTATTCTGTGTCTGGCTCTGCTAAATCCATGCCGGGTAACCTCACCACTTAATCTCTCAGACCTCAGTTTTCTCAGCTGTAAAATGAGAATAATAAGACACATACCAGCTCCCAGGGTTGCTGGGAGGCTCCATTAATTAATGCCCATAAAGCTCTCAGAAGTCCATGGATGCGAAGTGCAAAGTATTCATCCATCATCCTTTATTACATGAATGGCAGATCTCAGCGCAGGCTCAGGGAGGCCACCGGCAAGCACAGCAAAGTACGGCGCCCGCTCGCCTTCATATTGTCCTTTGGATCATTGCAATGGAACGCATTCTGTGCTTGATTTATATTTTAGGGGCATTCATCCGCTCCCACTGTGAATTTCAGGAGGGGATGATTTGACCAACCCAATGCTGCTCGAACTTCAGTGCTAGCTTCCCAGGAATGACCTTTCTGAGACAGAAATGTGCTGAGGCAGAGAGACCAGGCTGCCCCCCGCGTCTCCTACACACGCTGGCCCAGGGCTGGAAGGGTGAGAGGTCTGTCCTGAAGCTAGTCCCAGCCTGGAACATCTGTCAGTAACATCAAGCCTAAGAGGCAATCACAAGGGAGGAAGCAGACTTCAGAAGGTGGTTGTCCTAGTAGAAGGATCGGGAGTCTCAGGCTGTGTCTACACTGCAATTGGAGTGTGATTGCAGCTTGGGAAAAGGTACTCACACTAGCTTTAACTGAGCTAGTGTAGCTAAAAATAATGTGGAAATGTGGGCTGTACAAGCCTGCCCGGAACTTTGGGCAGGTACTTGCATTGCTAGCCCGTGTTGAAGCCCACACCCCTGCATCTTCACTGCTCTTGGTACCTGCCCTAGCTAGATTAAAGCTAGCACAGGTATCACACCTCCAGCTGCAGAGTAGACATAGCCTGAGGCAGAGAGGACCAAGGGGGTGAGCTGAGCAGGCCTCAATGAGGAGCCCTAAGAGCAGCCAAGCCTGGCTTGTGTTGTGTTGTGTGTTTGTTAACAGAGTCAAACCCCAGGAAGGGGGTGAGTTTTGACCCAACACAGGGCAGATCACAGAATCATAGAATATCAGGGTTGGAAGGGACCTCAGAAGGTCATCTAGTCCAACCTCCTGCTCAAAGCAGGACCAATCCCCAATTTCTGCCCCAGATCCCTAAATGGCCCCCTCAAGGATTGAACTCACAACCCTGGGTTTAGCAGGCCAATGCTCAAACCACTGAGCTATCCCTCCCCCCAAATAGACATTTTGACGACATAGATAGACGACATTTTAGAGCTGGGGGATGGGAGAAAGTCAGCTGTTCTCACATACACTTTGGCTTTATTTTATACACCAGGAGGGTTTCACTGACTCAGCATGTTTTGAGGAATGATTTTATTAACATCTGTTCCCGACCAATTACTCTCCATGCAGCATTACTGCTGGAAGAAAACGAACAGAATAAATTGCTGAGGCATTCATGACAACTTCAGCATTACAGCTTATTTAGTGGGGGTGGGAGGGGGGCAGGAAATTGCAACTTGTGCCCTGGATATATTATTTTGAAGGCCTGATTTTCAGTCAGAAAATTCTCATGCATTTGTGCATGTGCAATTGTGCGCCTACTGTAGATGTGCACTATTGCACGTGCAGTTCTGTGTGTGTGTGTAATCCAGTGGTGAGTGTGTGTCACTGCCCCTGCTCTGTGCCAAGCTGCAGTGGATAAGAGTTGTCACAGCCCTTACCTATAACAGCTTGCCTTTTTAGCACATGATCTAGCTCCTCATATTTTTCACTCTGGAAGCCCCTGGTTCAATCCATAGGGTGTTGGGCAAGAGGGCGGCTGTCACATATGGAAAGATCGGTGCCGGCCTAGATTCCTGTTTGCATAAATCCCCAGCACACAAGTTGCCAGGGTTCCTTCCCCACTCTGAACTCTAGGGTACAGATGTGGGGACCCGCGTGAAAGACCCCCTAAGCTTATTTCTACCAGTTTAGGTTAAAACTTCCCCAAGGCACAAAGTCTTTGCCCTTGGATTAGGTAAACGCTGCCACCACCAAGTGATTTAACAAACAATCAGGGAAAGGACCACTTGGAGTTCCTATTTCCCCAAAATATCCCCCCAAACCCTTATACCCCCTTTTCTGGGGAGGCTTGAGAATAAACAAGAAGAGCACAAACCAGCCTTGGATTTTTAAGACCCCAAAAAACCCAATCAGATTCTTAAAAAACAGGACTTTATTAGAAGATCAAAAAAGGTAAGAGAACAGCTCTGTAAGATCAGAATGGAAGATAATCTTACAGGCAGTCAGATTCAAAACATAGAGAATCCCTCTAGGCAAAACCTTAAGTTACAAAAAGACACAAAAACAGGAATGCACATTTCCTCTAGCACAGCGAATTTCACAAGCCATAACAAATAAAACCTAACACATTTTCTAGCTAGATTACTTACTAACTTTACAGGAGTTGGAGGGCTTGCATCCTTGATCTGTTCCCGGCAAAGGTATCACACAGACCGACAAAAGCCTTTTCCCCCACTCCAGATTTGAAAGTATCTTGTCCCCTCATTGGTCATTTTGGGTCAGGTGCCAGCCAGGTTACCTGAGCTTCTAAACCCTTTAGAGGTAAAAGGACTTTGCCTCTGGCCAGGAGGGATTTTATGGCACTGTATACAGAATTCCCTTTATATTTATGACACATATGATGGTGTAGGTGCAATTGTGCCTGCAACCAGCAACCAGCAACACTGAATGTTGCTGAATTCACTGCTGTGAATTTGGTAGGGCCATATTCATAAGTGTTTCACCTGAGGATCTTTAAACACTTTACAAATATTAATAAATTAACTGCTCCGGCATGTAGGTGTTAGCTGCATTTTACATGTGGGGAAACCGAGGCACAAAGCTGTGATGCTATTTAGTTAAGATTAGCGAGCTGTGAGTAGAACCCAGAATCCCAGACTCCCCCTCTCTGGGCAGTGGGGCCTCTTGGACAACTCATGAAATGGGATGAGATTAAAAAAGAGGAGTGTAGACTGCAACTACGAAAATACAGTTTTATCTTTACATACCCAATACAGTGCCTATAAAATCTCATTACACATCAGTTTAAAACAATGCGGGCACTTAGATGGCCCAAGTACAAATTCTGTAAAGCACTATACACGTCATAACAAACAAGCATGTTTACAAAGGCAGTCTATCAAATTTAAACTTAAAAATAGGTCCCCTCTCCTGCTGGATGTCTCTGAAAGACCTCTGAGCAGATAAGCAATATGCTAATGAGTTGCATTTGCTCCTGCCCTTCACCCGTTCTGACACTGAACCTACAGATTCCTTTGTCCAATGTCTCATTATGCATGTTCTTGTTGCTGACAGTGCTACTTCCATACGTTTGCCTTGACGTGTACTTAATATAACCGCTTTTCAGTTCTTTAAAATGCAGACACCAATGGGCCCATCTAGCTTAGTATCATTCCCAAGGCCTTCTATTGTGCACAGCCAGTACCCTCATACCTGAATCTATCTAGATAGCCTCATGCTTTGTTTACATTTAGGCAGAAACCTGCTAACATGTGGATTCAGGAGACCCTAACATAACAGTACTCTTTAATGTAGCATGTGAACAGTTGTTTGGGTGTGATATTTTCCCTTCCAAAATGACCTGCCTAATACCTGTGGCATGGGGCTCGAGAAAGTTTTCATGGTGTAATTTACTGAATTTTGAACTGTTTAATTCTTCCTTGATTTTGTCTCTAGCTATTTTTAAAGCAGGATTTCCTGTTTAGTTCACTGCCAGTCTGTTGTGGGACTGAATTTCTCTTGAAAACAGCTTGTGACACTAACGTAATTCTGACAAGCACAGAGGCACATTTGTGTTGTGCATAAAGAAATACTAACACCTAACTTGAAAGAGGTGTTTCCTAGTGGTCTGATTACGGGTCTGAGAGTCAAAGAACCCTGGAGCTCTAACCCATCTGTTACAGTGACTCTGTATGTATGCCCTTGGGCTAGTCACTTAACCACCCCATGCCTCAGTTTCTCCATCTGTAAAATGGGGATAATGATACTTTCTTCCTATTGAATTTAATGGCACTGGATCAGGGCCTAAAATGGTTACTCTAAAGCATGTGAGAATCTCTCTTAGTCAGACATAAGTGTCTGTCCTGTAACCTAGCCAAGCGTGCGTCTGTTCAGTCTGGCAGCCAAGAAGTTACAGCAGCTGCCACCCGAGAAATGCAAAGCTTACAAACGTTCTTTATCACTAGCAGGCAAGTAGCTTGCTCCATAATGTCACAGACCCCGTGCGGATGTAGTGACTGTATAAACGGTTGAACAAGGGCTCCTCTCTGGGTTTGAAGGTTGTGCCACACTGTATCATCAGAAAGGTTATTTCCCCCATAAGGGTCCTGTTTGATCTTTGCTCAGTGCATTGAGTTGTTAATGGTTTCCACACAGGTAACAAAAAAGCAAAGCAGCTTGCCATTTGTTGGCAGATTTGCTGGAAAGTTCTGAACTTAAAGGCTAAATGAAGTTAGTATAACTTATTCGCTTCTCAGATGTCACTTATTTACTAATATTTACTTATTTACTGGTGGGTTCTTTGGTGAAATGAATTTGATGGGTCCCAAATGTTCACATCCCAGAAACCACTAGAATATTCAACACTAACTGGACTCACTGAGCCCAATTCTTCTCTGCTGCCAGCTTCGCCAAGGGACCTTATACCAGCGGTCAGTGAAACAGAGCTCTGGTCTGCCACGCCTCTGGAGTACCCGCTACCCTGGAATGGAAGAGTTGCAGCTGGTGCAGAAGTTGCCTCCGTTGGCAGAAACCCAACAGGAAGGTCCCGTTCACAAGTGGAATTCTCCTCTGGCTGTTTTTGCCCATGATTGTCACTCTCAGCAGAGAGGCCAGGCGCTGAAAGGGTCATGGAGACTCTGCTGTCCTCTGTGGGTTAGGACCCAGCTACGTTCATGACCACACTTCTAGTCACGATCCCTGAAGACAGCTGTACCCCTCGGGTAGATGTCAAGCCCCAGGACGAGGTGTGTGAGTGACACAAACAAATTGTTCACAGTCAGAGGGCTGTGGGATGAGCTGGAAGAAAACAAGGAGAATAATCCTGGGATTCTGCCCTTTTAGCTTTTTTCAAGCCTGAAAGAGGGACCGTGTAAGGGTTATTTTCTTCTTGTTCTTATACATTAGAAAATCCATCTGAGCCAATTATACTCACGCCCCCTAAATCCACCTGTCGTTTCAATTGGACGTGGGACTCTTCCCTCTTTCTGCACTAACCTGCTGTCTAGCGCTGTCCATGTGCTGCAGCCTCCTACCCCAGGAGAGGGTGAAATGAACCCATGGTCCCGTTTGTGTCTCCGTTCGCACAGAGCTTTGGGAGAGATGGGGCGAGAGATTCCTAGGGCCAGACTGTCATCCTGTGGATGAAGAAAAGGAGTACTTGTGGCACCTTAGAGACTAACCAATTTATTTGAGCATAAGCTGTAGCTCACGAAAGCTTATGCTCAAATAAATTGGTTAGTCTCTAAGGTGCCACAAGTACTCCTTTTCTTTTTGCGAATACAGACTAACACGGCTGTTACTCTGAAACCTGTCCTGTGGATAGAGAGATCTAGGGACAAGGTGGAGTTTCCCAGTGACAGGAATCCTAGGTAGCATGCGGGGAGCCAGCGACAGGAGCCTACCAACCCCGGCAAGCCTAGAGACTAGCAGGGAAAGGGAGGCCTACTCCTGAGGGCAGCTGCTGCTGTCCTGTCCCTGATTCTCCCCTGCCTTCTCCTCTCCCCCTCCCTTCTACTTCCCCACTCTCCCCTAGTCCCTTCCTCCTTCTCAGTCCTGTTACCCCCTCTCCCAGCCTGCTCCCCTTCCCCACCCTGCTCACTCCTCCTGCCCCATCCCCTCTGCTCCCCTTCCCCACCCCGCCCCCTCCTCCTGCCCCATCCCCTCTGCTCCCCTCCCCCACCCCGCCCCCTCCTCCTGCCCCATCCCCTCTGCTCCCCTCCCCCACCCCACTCCCTCTTCCTGCCCCATCCCCTCTGCTCCCCTCCCCTCCCCCACCCACTCACTCCTCCTGCCCATCCCCTCTGCTCCCCTCCCTCACCCCGCCCCCTCCTCCTGCCCATCCCCTCTGCTCCCCTCCCCCACCCCGCCCCCTCCTCCTGCCCCATCCCCTCTGCTCCCCTCCCCCACCCCGCCCCCTCCTCCTGCCCCATCCCCTCTGCTCTCCTCCCCCACCCCCTCCTCCTGCCCCATCCCCTCTGCTCTCCTCCCCCACCCCGCCCCCTCCTCCTGCCCCATCCCCTCTGCTCTCCTCCCCCACCCCGCCCCCTCCTCCTGCCCCATCCCCTCTGCTCCCCTCCCCCACCCCGCCCCCTCCTCCTGCCCCATCCCCTCTGCTCCCCTCCCCCACCCCGCCCCCTCCTCCTGCCCCATCCCTCTGCTCCCCTTCCCCACCCCACCCCGCCCCGCCCCCTCCTCCTGCCCCATCCCCTCTGCTCTCCTCCCCTTTATCCCTCCCCTCTGCTCTCCTCCCCTTTATCCCTCCCCTCTGCTCCCCTCCCCCACCCCGCCCCCTCCTCCTGCCCCATCCCTCTGCTCCCCTTCCCCACCCCGCCCCCTCCTCCTGCCCCATCCCCTCTGCTCCCCTCCCCCTCCTCCTGCCCCATCCCTCTGCTCCCCTTCCCTTCCCCACCCCGCCCCCTCCTCCTGCCCCATCCCCTCTGCTCTCCTCCCCTTTATCCCTCCCCTCTGCTCCCCTCCCCCACTCCGCCCCCTCCTCCTGCCCCATCCCCTCTGCTCCCCTCCCCCACCCCGCCCCCTCCTCCTGCCCCATCCCCTCTGCTCCCCTCCCCCACCCCACTCACTCCTCCTGCCCATCCCCTCTGCTCCCCTCCCCCACCCCACCCCCTCCTCCTGCCCATCCCCTCTGCTCCCCTCCCCCACCCCGCCCCTCCTCCTGCCCCATCCCCTCTGCTCCCCTCCCCCACCCCGCTCCCTCCTCCTGCCCCCCGCCCCGGATCCCCGCCCCCTCCTCCTGCCCCATCCCCTCTGCTCCCCTCCCCCACCCCTCCTCCTGCCCCATCCCTCTGCTCCCCTCCCCCACCCCGCCCCTCCTCCTGCCCCATCCCTCTGCTCCCCTCCCCCACCCCACTCCCTCTTCCTGCCCCATCCCCTCTGCTCTCCTCCCCCACCCCCTCCTCCTGCCCCATCCCCTCTGCTCCCCTCCCCCACCCCGCCCCGCCCCCTCCTCCTGCCCCATCCCCTCTGCTCTCCTCCCCTTTATCCCTCCCCTCTGCTCCCCTCCCCCACCCCGCCCCCTCCTCCTGCCCCATCCCCTCTGCTCCCCTCCCCCACCCCGCCCCCTCCTCCTGCCCATCTCCTCTGCTCCCCTCCCCCACCCCACCCCCTCCTCCTGCCCATCCCCTCTGCTCCCCTCCCCCACCCCGCCCCCTCCTCCTGCCCCATCCCCTCTGCTCCCCTCCCCCACCCCGCTCCCTCCTGCCCCCCGCCCCGGATCCCCGCCCCTTCCTCCTGCCCCATCCCCTCTGCTCCCCTCCCCCACCCCTCCTCCTGCCCCATCCCTCTGCTCCCCTTCCCCACCCCACCCCGCCCCCTCCTCCTGCCCCATCCCCTCTGCTCTCCTCCCCTTTATCCCTCCCCTCTGCTCCCCTCCCCCACCCCGCCCCCTCCTCCTGCCCCATCCCCTCTGCTCCCCTCCCCCACCCCGCCCCCTCCTCCTGCCCATCTCCTCTGCTCTCCTCCCCCACCCCACCCCCTCCTCCTGCCCATCCCCTCCGCTCCCCTCCCCCACCCCACCCCACCCCCTCCTCCTGCCCAATCCCCTCTGCTCCCCTCCCCCACCCCGCCCCCTCCTCCTGCCCCATCCCCTCTGCTCCCCTCCCCCACCCCGCTCCCTCCTCCTGCCCCATCCCCTCTGCTCCCCTCCCCCACCCCGCCCCCTCCTCCTGCCCCGTCCCCTCTGCTCCCCTCCCCCACCCCGCCCCGCCCCCTCCTCCTGCCCCGTCCCCTCTGCTCCCCTCCCCCACCCCGCCCCCTCCTCCTGCCCCATCCCTCTGCTCCCCTTCCCCACCCCGCCCCCTCCTCCTGCCCCATCCCCTCTGCTCCCCTCCCCCACCCCGCCCCTCCTCCTGCCCCATCCCTCTGCTCCCCTTCCCTTCCCTTCCCCACCCCGCCCCCTCCTCCTGCCCCGTCCCCTCTGCTCCCCTCCCCCACCCCGCCCCGCCCCCTCCTCCTGCCCCGTCCCCTCTGCTCCCCTCCCCCACCCCGCCCCGCCCCCTCCTCCTGCCCCGTCCCCTCTGCTCCCCTCCCCCACCGCGCTCCCTCCCCCCGCCCCGGATCCCCGCCCCCACCCTGGCTCCCGCCCGAAGCGCTCAGGCTCCGATCGATGCGCTCGGGGCTCCCCCTGGCCCCGCGGAGGCCGCTCGATTGGCCGGGCCTGTCCCCTCCCCCGCGCGGTGTCTGCCGGGCGTTGGGGAAAATGGCGGCCCCCGTTGCCAACTCAGGTCCCGGCCCCGACCCCGACCCCGGCATCGGCCCTGGCCCCGGCTCCGGCGTGGGGCGGCTGCAGGAGGCGGCGCTGCGGCGGAGGGAGCGGCTCAAGGCCTTGCGGAGCCGGACAGCGGCGCATAAGGTGACCCGGCCGGACCCCGGGGTGGGAGCGCGGGGGGGGTCGTCCTGTGGGGGAGGGGCATTGGGAGTGGGGGGGATGGCTGCAGGAGCTGGGGGGGCCCTGTGGGGGAGGGGCATTGGGAGCGGGGGGATGGCTGGGGGGCCCTGTGGGGGAGGGGAATGGGAGTGGGGGGGATGGCTGCAGGAGCTGGGGGGGCCTGTGGGGGAGGGGCATTGGGAGTGGGGGGGGATGGCTGCAGGAGCTGGGGGGGCCTGTGGGGGAGGGGCATTGGGAGTGGGGGGGGATGGCTGCAGGAGCTGGGGGGGCCTGTGGGGGAGGGGCATTGGGAGTGGGGGGGATGGCTGCAGGAGCTGGGGGGGCCTGTGGGGGAGGGGGATGGGAGCGGGGGGATGGCTGGGGGAGCTGGGGGGGCCCTGTGGGGGAGGGGGATTGGGGGGGATGGCTGCAGGAGCTGGGGGGGCCCTGTGGGGGAGGGGGATGGGAGCGGGGGGATGGCTGGGGGAGCTGGGGAGGACCTGTGGGGGAGGGGAATGGGAGTGGGGGAGATGGCTGGAGGAGTGGGGGGAGGGGGATGGGAGCGGGGGGGATGGCTGGAGGTGCTGGGGGGGGCCCTGTGGGGGAGGGGGATTGGGGGGGATGGCTGCAGGGGCTGGGATCCCCTGTGTGGGTCCAATTGCAGAACCAGAGCCCATCTCTGCTACTTATTAATTCATTGTTATCTTTGCTCCATGGTGCTGTATATTCGCCTTTGCTGAATAACCATGTGCTGATGTACAATTCCATTCCTGCTCTTGGCTGTTGTCTTGTCATCCACCTTGTTTGTCTTGTGTCTGTTTTAGCTTGTAAGATCCATGGGATCGTGTCTGCTGTCTGTATTGAATGGCACTTAGCTCATTTAGTTTGGGGTGGTGTTAAAATAATAAATAAGCCCCAATATGAAGTGCACAGATGGGAATCGGTGGTCAGAGTTAAGTATAAACTGGGGATTAATTCTGTCATGTTCAAATATTTTGTATTTTTTATAGCAGTTTCTGATTTATTGGGGTGGGGGGAGAGGCTTACAAATCTTAATTAATCCCCCAAACAATCTATCAGAAGGGTGTTACCTGCATGGTACTTCTGGGGAAACTGAGACACGGGATCTGTGATTTACTCAGACCATGCACGTGTCAGTCCCATGATTATGACTTGGGAGTTTCATGGCTCTCAGTCCTGTGTTCATTGCCCGTCACCTTGGTTTCCTAACTTTGTGTTTTGTGATGGTAAATTTGCAATGATAAATGATAGAATACCAGCCCCAGATCAGCTGTGTGGAAACACCTAGCATGAGGACAGTAAGTGAAAGAAGGGGTTGGGTTGGGTGAGCGGGGAAAGAGTCCCTTGAAGGAGGAAAGATGGGCATGACTCCTGTGGAGAGGTGAGAAGTTACTCAACAATCACTGGGGAGAAGGCAATGAATGACTCAGATAGCTTGATCTTCATTACAGTGCCTGAACTCTGTGTGTAAAGTAGACCGAGTTACCACCTCATGGATTTTGTCCTTCAGGGAAAAACCACTTACTGCATGATGCTGAGATATGATATTGTCACATTGTGAGTTTCATTGTGATGTGACTGTACAGCGCTGTAAGTGTACTTATTGCTGTACAGTAGGTGATCTGTACCAAATGGATAACGGATCTCAGCTACAAAAATCAGCCTAAAATCAGTAGCAGGAACATTACAGGGCAGTGCAAAACACAACAGAAAATAGTATATAGTCAACCTACGTGGAACCTTAGATTGTATGCCCTTTGGAATAGGAATTGCCTCTTTGTATAGTACCTAGCACAATGAGTTTCTGGTCCATGACTGCACCTTCTAGACCTTTTTTACTGTATTAATAATAATAATAATGTGGTGTTTTTCTAGGCTGAAATTATTTCTGGGATAGTTAAAAGTGGCTTTGCAATCACTGCTTGCTGAATCACTCTGGATTGAAGTTTAGGTACTAAGGTGGTGGGGTTTGTATAAGTAGCTTGGCAGGTAAATTCAGGGTGACCTTACAAAATGACTTAAGTCAGTTTTGGTCAGGGCATTCTCTTTTCTCCCTCAAAGGTGGAATTGGAAGATTGTTGGAAGGAGGGTTGCAATTGTTAGTCTCATCAGGACAGTTTTATAGTCATTTTGAAGACACATACAGAGTTTGTTTAGCTGCGGCTTCTTGAAAACTATTAGTTCCACTTCTTTTATTATCCTTGGTCTTTAATGGGGGTTGCAGAACATACAACTCTAGTTTGTGTCCTGTATGGACTGGCACACAAGATAAGGAACCAGGTAGCACAGAGCCTTTGTACTTTTTCTAGGTACTTCAAAAAAAGTTGATATATATTTTCCTTCCCTCTATTAAATCCCCTTCCTGTACATGGTACCGTGTGTTGCCCTGTTCTTTTGTCTCTTTGCTTTTGGAAGACAGATGAGGCTCAGGCATTCCTTTGTTAGTGGGAGACATTGCTTACACTATGGGAGTCTTGTCACGTCTCTTGGACAGGGGTGGCCAACCTGAGCCTGAGAAGGAACCAGAATTTGAAATGTACATTGCCAAAGAACCACAGTAATACGTCAGCAGCCCCCCATCTGCTCCCCAGTGCCTCTGCCTGCCGGCAGCCCCCTCCAATCAGTGCCTACTCCATCCCACGCCCACCACAATCAGCTATTTCACCTGCGCAGGAGGCTATGGGGAGAGAGGGGAGGAGCGAGGGCATGCAAGGCTTAGGGGAAGGGGCAAGGGCCTTGGGGGGGTGGAGTGGGGGCAGAGCAGGGGGTTGAGCAGTGAGAACCCCCAGCAAATTGGCAAGTAATCATCTATTGCTCCAGCCCCGGAATCAGTGCCTCGGTAAGGAGCCGCGTATTAACCTCTGAAGAACCGCATGTGGCTCCGAAGCCACAGGTTGGGCACCCCGCTCTAGGAGTTGTCAGCTACACCTGTAGTGTCCACCTAGTGAGAAAGAGGCTAATTCTGAGACTTCCACTCTGTTTCCTCAGGGGTATCAAGTCACTTCAGGCTGGTTAGAGTCTTTGGAAATTCAGAAGAAATCCATGCAGTTAAGAATTTGGGCTTTTCTTGGAAAACCTGTATTACACTACACATCTGTAGTGCCTTTGATATTGTACACCAGGCGTGAACGTGGCCCACTTTTTCATTCAGTTGCTGGCTTAGACTTCATGATGTAAATCCTTTTCTCGAGCAAACTAAAGAGTGAAAGCCTCCATTGTTGTGCTGCTCAGGAACATGCAAAATAAATGTGTTGACCTCTTTCTGGGTAGGAAACCGTTGCTTCATGCTGGGTAAGTGTAATGTGTAGCTTACTTTGTTTCTTCATTTGGGTAGTTTTCAAAATTAGGTAAACAAATGCAATGTGCGGCAGATAATTTTTTGAGTTCCTGTTGGATGCCACTTAATCATAGTGCTACACCTCAACAAGAGATCAAATAAAGGTGTGCTCTTAAATTTGCCTGTGTTGGTGTCCTTAAGAATTCCTGTAAGTTGGGTTGTATCAGTGCTTGACTTAGTTTCTGCAGTATGTTTATAATAGGTGTGAACCAAATGATGACTTATCACTGTCTTCATTATTGGGGCTTGACCAACTGAGTGTAAATGGTGGATGTTTCTGAAGTAGCTCATAGGACCATCAAAGTCATCAGCCAGAGCTTGAAACACTTATTGTTATTTGCCACTTTAAATAGCAAAATTGGAAAACATATTCACGTTCTCTATATGTGTATATATCTATCTTCTTACTATATGTTCCATTCTATGCATCCGATGAAGTGGGCTGTGGCCCACGAAAGCTTAGGCTCAAATTTGTTAGTCTCTAAGGTGCCACAAGTACTCCTGTTCATATTCCAAAACAAACTCCCTCTTAAAGAAAGGGATAACATTTGTTGAGATACGTCTTGCCTTGGGCTCCTAGGCAAAGGGGGTTTCCCTAGCTGGGTTGGAAGATCACTTCAAGCTAAGTGACTAGCATGCATGGAAGGTGCTTTTAACCCTGTATGATTATTTGTGTTATGCTGGTACCTAAGGGAGCCCCGGTCATGGACCAGCACCTGATTGTGCCACACCATTTTCCTAAAAGCTGATATATTTGCGAGTAACTGGGGAAGGTGTAAAACTGACAAAAGTTCAAATAGTCTTTTATCTAGTATCCAACAGAAATCCATATGAAGGGACAACATGGGAGCAATGCTTTCTGAAGAATAAACTTCCCCTCTTTTTGTTTCTTTGTAGAAGAGGAAACGTGCCGGACAGTGTCTTGATGTTTAATATGGCCTTGCACATTTTTCTGCAGGCTTAGGATATTTAAATATCCTTGATAGAGGTTGGTTATATAATTGGCACTTAGCTGATGTTTTTGGTGCCACGTCCAATTAAGAGGAAAGCAGCACCGGGTTTTCTGATGCCAGCCTTGGTAACGCTCACATGATGATGTCGATCAGTCTTTTTAACTTTTAAGAATTTTAATTTTGAAACAGAGTGAGAAGTGCTTCCAGCTTTTGGGGGAAAAACGGGGGTGGTTGTTCTAAGTAACTGAGTGTGCGTCATATTATATCTATAAGAGCAAGCCTCTCCTAAATGGAGAGCATAAGAGAGAATGCTTGGGGGGCAGTTTATCACTTAGTCATTCGGCACAGCAGTGGGGCGGAAGAATCTGACACTGCATGCGTTTTATACAAAAGTGTAAAACCGCATAATAAGTACTAGAAGCAGCAGCTGTATTTGTACTGTAGGTGCATCATAATGTTCTCAGCTTGCTTGAATCTTCTTAGTTAATTCTAATTAACATAGTAACGTTTTTCTTATCGTACCATGTAGTCCAGCCCACTTATTGTCTGCTGCTTTCACATGACCTATCTTTTTTCCATTAGATAGCTGAAAATCAAATAATTAAACAGAATGCTGCTTTTCACCCATTGTTAACAGTTATTATTGCTAAAGAATTAAGTTAGGCTCATTTTAAAGCTTAATACTACATGCCTGGTTGTTTTTAGTGCCTATCACTTAGCTACCAAGTGCAGCATCACTATCTGATTATAAATTTTGGAACACAGTTAGAGAATGTGGTCTCTTAGATTTATTTAAAGCTTTTAGGCACGTGATTACCTGACTTCTCATGACTCCTAGCTTGCTTAGGCTCCGGTCCTTCCAACATTTAAACACATACTTAACTTCATGCACTTCAGCAGTCTCATTGTCAATGGGACTACTCTCATGTAAGTGTTTGCAGGATTGGGGCAGTAAAGCATAACCTCAACATCATTCATTTACAGTAAATGAAAATAAGATGGAGGGTAGTTGTATCATTCCTCGTGGAAAATTGAAAACCCACTTGTACTACAGGCCTCAGTTGACTCTTAGATCCCAGCACTGCAGTTCCTAATTGAAATTATTGGCGAGCTTTGCCTACATAAGAAATGCAGGATTGGGTCCAAAGGGCTCTTTGGAGCAGGGAAAACTGTTTTACAATTAACCCCAAATCAGAAATTGGCCACTGGTATTAAATGGGCACACTTGCATGGAATCAACATCAAAACATTTAGGGTTGGACTTCCTAAGTGACTTAAGAGCACAAGCTGTGTTGAATGTCAATGGGACTTGTAAATCTACATCATGTAAGCACTTAAAAATTCCACCCTTAGTACATAGAGAATCTTATTCCCGTTTACCACAATTTTCCATTAAGCTAGTTGACATTACAAACTGTTAGCTTTATCTTTTTCTGTTGCAAATGTTTAAGAGTTTTTATGTAGTGATGTTATAACCATTTTGGTCCTGGGATATTAGAGAGACAAGGTGGGTGAAGTAATATCTTTAAATGGACCAAATTCTATTGATGAGAGAGACAAACACAAAGCTCTTCTTGAGGCCTGGGAAATGGAATATGTCAGAGCTAAATACAAGGTGGAACAGATTGTTTAGCGCAAGTAGTTAACACATATTTCAAGGGACCATTCAAGGTGAAGTGGCCTGTTAACTCCCGTCCAATCATAGGGGGAAAGGAAGGGTGGGAGGGAGGAAAAAGGCAGTTTGGGGGGTGATCGCTAGTGGGTTACAGATTGTTGTAATAAGATGGAAATCCAGTGTCTCTCTCTATTAGTCCATGATTTTTAATATCTAACTGAGTTAAGAATTTAAGCTCCCAGGCTCGTGTTTTGAAGGCATTGTGCTGGTTTCCTTGGAGAACAAGGACTGAGTGGTCAGCTATAGAGTGATCATTTTTTGAAAAGTGTTCACCCACAGGTGACTGGGTGGTTTTGTCTTTTATCATTTTTCTGTGAGAGTTTATTCAAGGGTGTAGCGATTGTCTAGTTTCATTGACATAGTTGTTACTGGGGCATTTAGTGCACTGGGTGAGGTCTCATCTTTGGCTGTCCCTTGATGCGAGGATGATGTCTGCCAAGGGGGTTCATTGGTGGCTTTTTAAGTGGTTGAGGAGCCCAGTTCGTGCCCTGCAAATTTTCCCACAGAAGTGACAGATGTAATCTTGGAGGAGACAGAGTTGCTGGCTGGACTTTTGTGTCCTTTCTTTCCTCCTTTGTCCCTAGCCGGGATTGGGTGACAGGGTACGGATCACTTGATGATAACCTGTCTGTTCATTCCCTTTGGGGCACCTGGCATTGGCCACTGTCAGAGGACAGGATACTGGGCTTGATGAACCTTTGGTCTGACCCAGTATGACCGTTCTTATGTTCTCTGTCTCATGAGCACATCTGTTCTCCTCAAAGTGAGCTGTGGCTTGGTGTATGGTGTGACGCCACCGTGTTCTCCCAGTTTGTTGCACTGATGCCTCACTTTTTAAGATGTACTTTCAGTATGTCTTTGAAATGCTTCTGCTGCCCTCCTTCCCTGATTTAACTGAGAGAAGAGTACTTGCTTTGGGAGGCGAGCGTCAGGCATACGTACAAAGCGTCCAGCTCAGTGGAGTTGGTGTTTCATGGCCTGTGCTTCTATACTGCTGCTGATGGCTGCAGAGACAACCCTGATGTTACTACGTCGGTCTTCCCAGCTGATCCTGAGAATCCTCCTGAGGTAGCGCTGCTGGAACCACTCCAGCCGCTTGAGATGTTGTCGATAGGTTACCCAGGTCTCTCACTCCTAGAGAAAGGTGTGGATAACAACTGTCTTGTAAACCAAGATCTTGGTGCCAGTTTGCAGACCCCTGTCATTGAAGATTTGTTTGAGTAGTCTTCCAAAGGATGTGCTGGCACAGCGGATCCTGTATTCAATTTCTGTATTAATGCTGACTGTTTGGGAGAGGTGGCTGCCAAGGTAAGGAAAATGGTCCACGTTTTCCAGGGGTTCTCCACTGATGGTGGTTTGTAGAGTATGAAGAGTAGTTTGTGCAGGTGAGGGCTGATAGAATACCTTGGTTTTCCTGATGTTGAGATAGTGACCCAGGCTGTGATAGGCATCTGCAAAAAGGTTTAGGGTACTTTGCATGTTGGCCTCTGTGTGTGTGAGAGAATGACGCTGTCATCTTCATACTGAAGTCAGTGATGCCAATTCTCGTGATCTTAGATTTTGTTTGGAGACGTCGAAGATTGAAGAGTTGACCATCCATACGATATTCAATCCTGATTCCATCAGGAATATGGTCATGGATGAGAGTTAGGATCACGGCAAGGTAAGTGGAGAAGAGTGTTGGAGCAATGATGCTTGACACCAGTGTGAATGATGAATGGTTCGGTCTCTGAGCCGTTACACAGCATGGTGGCAGTCATCCCATCATGGAGTAGTCTGATGATGGAAATGAATATTTGTGGCCAGCCAAACCTGCACAGCACCTTCCATAGGGCATCACGTTTGATAGCCAAAGGCCTTGGTTAGATCGATGAATGCTATGAACAGTTCCTGGTGTTGCTGTCTGCACTTCTCCTGAATCTGTTGTGCCACGAAGATCATGTCAGTTGTGCCTCGGGATGGCCTGAATCCACAATGTGATTCAGGGAGGAGTTCCTCGGCAAGGGGGAGGAGACGGTTTAGTAGGATCTGGGCAAGGGTCTTCCCTGTGATGGAGAGGAAGGCAATACCTCGGTAGTTCCCGCACAAAGATTTGTCCCCTTTCTTAAATATTGTAACAATGTTGGCCTTCTTAAAGTCAGGTGGAATTTCTTCACAGGTCAAGATTTTGTCAAGGAGTTGGCAAAGTTTGTGCTGGAGCATTGTTTCACTGGCTTTAAAAACCTCAGCTGGGAAGCTGTCTGGGCCTGATGTCTTGTGTTTTTTTTTTGTCTGGGTGATAGCACACCCAGACTTCCTCAGAAGATGGGGGGGATCAGCAAGGGGTTCCATTGCAGAGCCTTGTGGAATGGTGTCTTTAGAGACTGTGGATTCGCGGTTTAGTAGGGTCTCAAAGCGCTCCTTCCAGCGTTGTTTAGTGGCCGCATTGTTCTTGAGGAGGGTGGAGCCATCCTGGGAACTTAAGGGGGTTGGGCCTTTGGAGCTTGGCCCATACGTAGCTTTTGTTGCTCGAAAGAAGCTTCTCATGTCATCCTGATCTACGAAACCCTGGATCTCAGAGGCCTTCTCGTGCCACCACTTATTTTTGATGTCACGTAACCTCCTTTGGACTTTGAGCAAGTGGTAGGCCTCATGTTATCGTTGGTTAGAGGAATCATTTTGCCAATTACAGAATGCAGTTCTTTTCTGTTGAATTAATACTAGGATTTCCTTGTTTATTTTTGTTAAACCAGTCATGGTGCGGATAAGTGGAATATTCTATAGCTTCAGCACATGCACTGTGAATGGTATTTTTTAAGTTCTTGAATGTCACTGATGTTATCAGGCAAGTTAGAGTTTCTCAGATAGCTGTTGCTGGAACGTCTCGCAGCTAGCTTGGTCTTGAAGTGCTTTGACGTTCTACTGTTTTTGCTTAGTCTTTGGGTGTTTGTGGTGTGGTGGAGCGAGCTGCAGGTACATGAGTGATCTTACCAATCGATGGTCTGTCCAACAGTGATCTGTACCTCTAATGGCTCATCTTATATGGAGTCAAATCTCAGGCTCTGACTATAACATAGTCAAGGAGGTGCCGGTGTTTGGACTGAGGCTGTTTCTAGGTGGTCTTAAATTTGTTACTCTGCCTAACGATGGTATTTGTGATGAGCAGGTCATGCTCCACACATTTGCTGAAGAGGAGAATACCATTGGGGCTTACATTTCCCACCCCTTCTTTGCCTATTGTGCTGCTCCAGAGTTGGGAGTCCCATCTGATTCTGGCATTGAAATTTCCCAGGAGGATGAATTTGTCTGCTTTAGGTGTGGCTGTGAAGACTGCATCGAGAGCACTATAAAACTGCTCCTTGTTGTCTTCCTCATCATCAAGTGTTGGGGCGTATACACTGATGACTGTGGCATATTGGTTGTTGCTGAGCTTGAGCCGAAGTGTCATGAGATGCTCCTTGATCCCCACAGGAAGCTCCAAAAGCTGACTGGTGATCTTATTTTTGATGGCAAAGCCAATCCCGTGAAAGCCTCTCTTCAGGTGGTGAATGAAGAAGGTGAGTGAGGTACATCATATGTTGTAATAGGCATGTGTAGGCCCCATGGATATTGAAAGGTGTGTTGTGCGGGGTGTTGGTCATCGTAGCAGTGGAGATATGTCTACAGGTTTTGCATCTGTTGTTCTGGCAGAGTCTGGTGCTGTTCTGAGTTGGTATGTCCTGATCTGTGTGGAGCTTGCTTCTAACAATGAGCTTGGAGAGGTTGGGGATTGTTTGAAGGCCGGAAGAGGGGGTTCAGGAAAGATTTCTTTCAGGATGTGGTCCCCATTAAGTATGGATTGCAGTTATTTAATGATACTCCGTGTAGATTCCAGTGTGGGGTGGTATGTGACATCTAGGGGTGTGCGTTCGGAGGTGGTTTCATTTCTGTATTGAAGCAGGTTCTCTCAGGGTGTTTGGGTGGCTTCTTTCGTGATGCAGTCTACTTCTCTGGTGAAGTATCCTTGTTTGGTAAAGGCAGTTTTAAGTGTGTTAAGGTGTATATATCCTGGACTTTTTACTCCGAGCATAGTTTGTGGTATCTGAGTGCCTGGCTGTAGATAACAAATGTCTTGATGTGTTTTGGGTGGTTATTGGATCTGTCCAAATAGGTGTGGTGGTCTGTGTGTTTCTTGTTTATATTTGTCTGTAGGGTTCCATTGTTAAAGCTGATTGTGGTGTCCAGGAAGTTGATGCTAGTGTGGGAGTGTTCTAGAGTGAGTTTAACGGACGAGTGATGGTTTCTGAAGTTGGGTGGAAATCTATGAGGGAATTAAGGTCATCTATCCAGAGCATGAAAATATAATTGATGTATCTCAGGTATTTCATGGGTTTTGTGGTGCATTTATCCAGAAATTCTTCTTCAAGGTGACCCATGAAGAGGTTGGCATACTGGGGAGCCATTGTAGTACCCACCGCTATTGTCATGGTTTGGACAAAATGTTTGCTGAATGTAAAATTGTTGTGGTGAGGATGAAATGGATGAGTTTGATGTGTTTTAGGGAGTATAGCTGAGGGTTGCCCATTATCTTGTACATATCTGAGGCAGGCAATACTTGTTGGTGTATAGGGAGGTGAAATCCATGGTCGCGAAGATGGTGTCTAAGAGATTGGCTCTTGAGAAAAGACCTTATTTGTACATCTGCATCTGTCTACTTTAGGGTTTTGACCTTCTGCCGGTCACTGGAGTATTTGAGTGCTTTCTCTGTAGGAAATGTATAGGGTTTCAAAACCAGAAAAATGTCATGTGATACGGATTCTTCAAAGGGCTACTTTGTGGGCGTGTACTGGGGTACATCCGTAAGTAGACGAAAACACCGTGTACACTGGAGCGTGCATTCATTAGAATTGCTGATGCCTCAATGTATTTTAAGCAGAGATTTTGGAATCCATCTACCATAGACTGTTTTGAAAACCGAGCATGTAAAATGGGGAAAACCTAGTTTTTCTCAGTTGCTGTTGGATACCACAGATGTGTCAATGTGTGACCCAAATAGTTAGTTTCACTGTAGGGTGGTATGAAGTTTCCTTCCCCACTCTGAACTCTAGGGTACAGATGTGGGGACCTGCATGAAAGACCCCCTAAGCTTATTTTTACCAGCTTAGGTTAAAACTTCCCCAAGGTACAAACTTTGCCTTGTCCTTGAACCCTATGCTGCCACCACCAAGCGTGTTAACAAAGAACAGGGAAAGAGCCCACTTGGAGACGTCTTCCCCCAAAATATCCCCCCCCCAAGCCCTACACCCCCTTTCCTGGGAAAGGCTTCATAATAATCCTCACCAATTGGTACAGGTGAACACAGACCCAAACCCTTGGATCTTAAGAACAATGAAAAAGCAATCAGGTTCTTAAAAGAAGAATTTTATTTAAACAAAAGGTAAAAGAATCACCTCTGTAAAATCAGAATGGTAAATACCTTACAGGATAATCAGATTCAAAACATAGAGAATCCCTCTAGGCAAAACCTTAAGTTACAAAAAGACACAAAAACAGGAATATATATTCCATTCAGCACAGCTTATTTTACCAGCCATTAAACAGATGGAAATCGAATGCATTTCTAGCTAGATTACTTGCTAACAGAAGTTCTGAGACTGCATTCCTGATCTGTTCCCGGCAAAAGCATCACACAGACCTACGAACCCTTTGTTCCTCCCTTCCTTCCTCCTCCTCTTCCCCCCCCCCCCGCATATGAAAGTATCTTGTCTCCTCATTGGTCATTTTGGTCAGGTGCCAGCGAGGTTATCTTAGCTTCTTAATCCTTTACAGGTTTTGCCTCTGGCCAGGAGGGATTTTATAGCACTGTATACAGACAGGTGGTTAACCTTCCCTTTATTTTTATGACAGGAGGCATTTTGATTGTAATTACAATACATAGCAAAGTATTCTTTAGCTCTTTCCTCGCGGCTAGTGCTGTAATGAAGCTGTGGGTCTGTGAATTATCCATATAAAAGAATCAACTGAGCTGTTTTGCCTTTCTTGCCAGCTGAGCCCTTTTCACACAACCAGTTACTTAGTAATGTTGTTAGCAATATATTTTCGAACAGTGCAGTTGCCTTAAACACTGCTTTGTCACCTGGGGTTTGCTTCTTAATCTCTAATGTGGAAATAATTGTGTGTGTAACCTTTAGATTTTGAAATGGGGGAGGAAATGTTCATTGGCCACTGCTGGTGTGATAGTCTGTGGCTTGCTCTTGCTAGGGGAGGAAGCTGCTACTGTATTGTTAATTCAGAGTACATGAGAGCGGGAGGATGTTTATTTAACAAGAAAATTTGAGCATTAAAATCAAGTGTTGAAAATTGTGAGGCCTCACTGTGTGGTGAATTACTGAGTATTTGCATCTGCTTACTACTTGTTGGTTCCTTCTAAAAGATTTGGAGGACAGGAGGGTTGGAATAGAGAGAAAAAGCTTTGAGTGCAGAGATCAAACTCTCCATACGAATATACAGATACAAGGCTTGGGCAGTGCAGCACAAATGATGAGCACAAAAGTAGTAATCTGTTTTGAAGGGTGCTGTTAACTTGTAAGATCAGTTTAAAACAAAGTTAAAACCAGTTTTAGGTTCTACACTTGTCCTGTTTCCCCTGCCAGTCTTTATGGTTTTTAATTTTTTTCTTCCATTTTCTAAAATGTTATTCTCTGCCATTGCTGTATGAAAGACCCACACAAATGGGGAAAAAGACTATATAGGGGAAACAGTGAAAATGACTGGACACGGTGCTCCTAAATGCACAAAGTAAATAAATGGGGATATTTTCCAGTGGTCTGTCAATTTACAGTAGTCTGGGGTGTTACTTTAACAAAAGTAGGTAAAATTTCAGGCAGAAGTGGTTGTTTTTACGTACTTGTTTCTTTGTCTTTGAATCATATCTAGCTTGTATGTTGTGTTTTCCACTTAGGAAGACATAGTCAAACTAGACCGAGGAACAGTGGGTCTTCCATCACTTCCTTTGAGAGACAAATGCAGTGTAGAGCAGTGGCTCTCAACCTTTCCAGACTACTGCACCCCTTTCAGGAGTCTGGTTTGTCTTGCGTACCCCCAAGTTTCACCTCACTTAAAAACTACTTGCTAACACAATCAGACATAAAAATACAAAAGTGTCACAGCACACTGTTACTGAAAAATTGCTGATTTTCTCATTTTTACAATGTAATTATAAAATAAATCAATTGGAATATAAATATTGCACTTACATTTCAGTGTATAGTATATAGAGCAGTATAAACAAGTCACTGTATGAAATTTTAGCTTGTGCTGACTTTGCTAGTGCTGTTTTATGTAACAGTGTTGTAAACTAGGTAAATATCTAGATGAGTTGATGTACCCCCTGGAAGACCTCTGCATAACCCCAGAGGTATGCATACCCCTGGTTGAGAACCACTGGTGCAGAGCACAGGAAAACCAAGGAGAGGCTGGTTCACATCCTCATTTCCTACTGATGAGCAAACTGAAGCTGAGAGGTTGTCACCTGCCTGTGGTCACATAACAAGTGAATGTCAAACTCAGAAGTCCCTGGCTCCTAGTTCTACGTTTAGACTACAAGTCCATACCTCTCCAAGGTGGCTGTCTCCTTCCTTATGTATGGCAGCACGTGACCACATTTCATTCCTATTTCTTGCTATCTAGGTGTTTTCACGCTCTTTGCTTTTTAATTTTTAAAGCAGCTTTGTTGTTGGTTGAGGTGAATATTTAACAGAACTTGGCTGGTACAAATAGATGCTAACTGCAAACTAAACATGACTAGCACTTTTTCTGTGTTGTTGCTTTTTTGCAATTTCCGTAAGATGCTGCTTTCCATTTTTGCATAAAAGCAGCAAAGCAATCTAACACACTGGCATTTAGAGGCAAATCTTTGAAAACTGCTGCAAACTCACTTGGACATCTTCCTCTCCCCAGTATAAAAACATTGTAATATAATAAAACCCGGTGAGATCTCATATTTATGTTGTAAATGAGGATTAATTTTCACATGAGAAACTGGCAATAAGTTTATGGGATCTGATTGTCATGATGCTCATTATCTTGACTTATTTTTGCATTGCCATGGTAATGGGCAGAGAGTTTTTACTTTTTCCTTTTTCCTTTTTTCTATTTGTACCCATAAAAAAGATTAACTGCTCCTTTTCAACACAAACTGTGCTGTGCTAAACCCGTGGCTCCTTTAATCTGCCGCTCAGTGGTCCCAGCTGTGCAGTCTGACTCTTCTTTCTGCTGGAGCTTTTGAGTGGGCTCCATGGAAATAGATGACTGACAGGCATCTTTTCATCGGTAGCTGGTGGTATGCACGCAGTGAATGGATACAAGCTCTAGACGGTAGTGCAAAGGCAGACAAGTTATGATACTAATACTGCACATGGGGGGTGGGAGGGGAAGAGAGCATGACAGCTCTCCTGTGGTATACATCCTCTACCCCTTTGCTTCAAATGAAACTTCCGATGTCACCTTCTTCCGGCCCATCAGAAATTTTTGTTCAGTTTGTTTAAATAGCCCACAATGGGAGAATCAGGGCACCTTTTTTCCACTGGAATTTGAGCTACCATCTATTGTTTTTGAAGGAAGTGAGCAATAAATTTGGGGGCAGCATCAACGTGGTCTTGAGCTCTTGCTCTTAATGGCCTGAAGTTGACTCACTTGAATTGAATAGCTTGCTGTCTGTTGGAAAATAATGTGGCTAGAACTTGATCCGAGCCCCTCCCGCCCACACACTTGTTTGACTCTCTTTTTCTAACACCTTCTTTGAAACTTGAAAATGTGTTTGCCTTCAGATTTGGTTGGGTTCCATTTAACAACCCACTATCTCTTTTTAATGGGGCTTGACATTTGTTTTCTTTAAAATCTTAGTTCCCTAAATATAGCCAACGCACATCATTCTGCTATTCGAAATGTCTCGCACACAGCATGAATGTTTCAAAGGTGATGTATTTACAGCCATAGGAAAAAAAATATGAAACACAGATATTCAGTGGCTGGAAGGTGTGTGTGTGTACTTTCAAAAGCCTCCTTCAGTTTGAAAGTGGTACTGAAAATTGGGAACCAAAACTGATTATCCTAAGCGGTGAATACCATCTAAATGGATTTAGGAAACTTACAGTGGGTGTTCCATAGAAGAATTACCCTCCTTGGATAGAGCAATATGAGGGATGTCATGGGCGGGCAAAGCAATATAATGAAGAGGTGCAATGGAGTGCCCATAGAGAGACTCCATGAGCATGACATGAGATGCCTGACGTGACAGGCTGGGTCTGAGACGTACCGCTTTGTAAAGGGTCATAGCGGAAGGGACAAACTGGATGGAATAGGAGGTCCCATTGTCCAGAAATATAAGATTTTGTTTATTCACTGTAACCAGTGGTGAGCTGGAGCTGGTTCGCATGAACTGGTTGTTAAATTTTAAACAGTTTTAGAACAGTTTGTTGACCCGCTTCCCTGCAGGGGACGCTGAGGCTTTGATGGGCTCCGGCTGGGAAGTGATGTAATTCCTCCTCCGGCCACCGGGGGCGCTGCACTGGGGGAGCCATGTGGGCTGTCGCCTGGCCCTGGGCACGAGGCCTGGTGGTGCTGCTGCTGCTGCTCCCCTGGCCCTGAGGCTCCCGCTGTTGCCTGGTGGGTCCCCAGCTGCTCTGCTGGGCCTGGGCTGCATCCTGCTGCTCCCCCCGTGAGCACCCACCACCCTGCCCGCAGCCAGCCCGTGCCTCCAGCCACCCCCTCACCCTCTGCCTTGCCTGCAGCCAGCCCCTGCCGCACCCCCTTCCCTGCCTCCAGCCACCCCCGCACCACTTGCCTGCAGCCAGCCCCCATCTCCAGCCACCCCCTGCCCTGACTCCAGCCAGCCCCACACCCCCTGCCCTGTCTCCAGCCAGCCCCTGCCACACCCCCTGCCCTGCCCGCAGCCAGCCCCTGTCTCCAGCCAGCCCCGCACCCCCCTGCCACACGCTCCTGTCTGCAGCTGGCCCCACGTCCACTGGTGCCCTGCAGTTCCCAGGGCAGTAACCCTGCACACCTGCTTCAATGAGGGGGGCAGGGAGCACCTGGGACCCACACATGTGCACACCCTAGGGTGACCAGACAGCAAGTGTGAAAAATCACACGGGGGTGGGGGGTAATAGGAGCCTATATAAGAAAAAGACCCCAAAATCGGGACTGTCCCTATAAAATCAGGCCATCTGGTCACCCTAGCACTCCCCCAGGGAGTGGCGGGGACCCACACATGTGAAACGGAGCCCATTTCTAGTTCAGGCCCATTTTTTTAAAAAAGAACTTTAGGCAGGGTTAACACACACCCGTATTTTCCTGGACAGGTCAGGCTTTTTGGTTTTTAAATCGCCGTCCAGGGAAAATACGGACGTAGGGTAACCCTGTTGGTACAAAAAATACATACTGGGGCACATCCCTTAAATCAGAACTTTTTATAGGGAACCGGTTGTTAAGATTTTGGCAGCTCATCACTGACTGTAACACAAATGGTACCTGTCTAGATCAGCTTTTGCAGCAGTTAAAATGAGGTGTGTGTACTGGTTCTTTTGTTTTATCTACCATTGCTGTCGTTCCTTTGTGCATCATGGGCACGAATGGATTTATTCTTGCAACTCCTCTGTGAGGCATTACCCTGTTGTATAGAGGGGGACTTGAGGCACAGAGGAAAGTCACACAAGAAGTCTATGGCAGAGCTGGTAAGAAAACTGGGACCTTCTGAGTCCCAATTAGTGCCTTAGCCACCAGACCTTCCTTCCTTCTAATAAGATTTTCTCTTATTAAATAAATCTTGTCTTATTAGCCCCAAACCACTCAGAGTTTATCTGGGAATTTCATAGTTGCTGTCTGAGATGAAACAACTGTCAAAGCCTCTAAGAAAAGGTCGGGAAATAAGGCTGTTTGGCCCCAGCCCTTTTGGGATTCTCTGTCAAAGGGCACAGACTAAGGATTCCGCTCCAGTAATGTGTCACTTTCATGGTCCTCTTCCACATGCACAGAGGATGTACTCAGTGACCACTGACTAGAGTTGCATTTAAGGAAGTAAGGTGACGGGGTACAGACAACTAGGGGAAAGCGGGGCTTAATATTGGGGAAAATTTTTTCCGTACAATGCACTATTTTAAGTATTAGAGACTCATTGCTTTGGTATCTAATCACATCTCCACTGGCTGTGGAATACTCTTCCAAGAGAATGGTGGAAGCCCCATTATTCATCCAGTC
Source organism: Lepidochelys olivacea (assembly GCF_965140295.1). Taxonomy (NCBI): domain Eukaryota; kingdom Metazoa; phylum Chordata; order Testudines; family Cheloniidae; genus Lepidochelys; species Lepidochelys olivacea. The sequence continues at coordinate 266,008,483 of NC_140412.1, read as the reverse complement.
TAGTTTTAAACGTACCGTAACAGTAGCAAATAGTGCAAAAGGGAACAATTCTGCACTGGCAGCGCAAAGGACTACATAACTTATTAGATCCCTTCCATCTCCAGCATCTGATTCAGTTTCTGAGTTAGTGTGAGTGAGAGTATATAAAATGTGCATATATAAGCATAATATTGTAAGTCTTAAGAGACATGATCTAGTGAACTATGCATGTGAGCTGGGAATTTGTGGGTTCAGATTCCAGCTCTGGCTTGCTGCATGGCCTTAAAGCAAACTGCCCAGCTCCAGTTTCCCCACCTGTAAAATGGAGATGAGAATGCTTTTTTCATAGTTATTGAGGGTATAGTTGTATGGAAAATGCTGTGTAAGTGCTATGTATTACTGACACAACAGGATAGTGTATTATAGACAGACACTTCTTGTGCAGGGATATTCCAAATGTAGTGTTTCTTATTTGGGCACCAGCATTGCTCCCATCCAACCCTCTGGGAGCAGTGTTAAACTGCAGTTACAGAGCCAGCTGAATACTAGAGAGGGACTTTTTCCACATTGTGTACAGTAAATAAATCCCATGCTCTGAACCTGTTCAGGGGAGAAGGAGCTGGTTTGCTGGGAGGGGAAGTCTCCCAGCTCCAGTCCAAAAGCAGCTGCCACTGGTATCACAGACAGAGGTTGTGAAATCAAGGTGGGGAGAGAGTAGCAGGAACGTGTATGCTCTTTAACCGCTACTCATACCATGGCGATGGGCGGGGTGTTACAACCTGAGTAGAACAGAACCAAATTCCCAGCACTGAGTGCAAGTAACGGAAGAATGCAAAGAGCACACATGGTAGGAACATGATGCTAGCTTGTTTTTGTCTAGAAAATATCAACCGGCAAAGGGAACTAGGAGCTGTCCATGTGCTGTGACAGGTTCCCAGCTGAGTTCTCTTTCTCCGGCCACTTTATTTGCTACATCGCACTTTCACTGCAGCTAAACAGACAGGAAATCTGCAGTAGTTGAAAACTCTAACTAAACCAACCTAAGCTCTAACCAGGGGATCTCTCCACATTGAAGAGAGATGCACAGCATGGTGACTGGGCAGCATGCCTTCTTCAAATGTGTTTTTTCCCTTAGTTTTATTTTAGAAGAAAGAGTGTATCAGCAGCTTGTGTTCTTGAAAGCAGAGAACAAAGTGGCTGAGAACATAGTTGCTGTGGTAACAACACAGCATAGGAAAGTTACATTACATGGAGACAAAAATGTACACTTCAGGGCTAGCCAAGGCTCTTTCTATTTAGGGCTTATCAAGAAAATAATATGCTATCACTGCAAAGCTCAAGTGTTTGGATGTGGAAACCTGCAGACAAAATTATTTCCCCAGCAATGTACAAGACAATTCGCAATGAAAAATTATTAGTCATCTAATCCATGAAGAAATGTTACTTAGCTGTTCTATCTCACTGGTCAATTTAGATAGTGCCATTTGCAGGCAGAGTGTTTATAGTAGTTAATCCTTTCAAGACTGGGCATGTCTGCCAAAGCATTTATTTGACAGTTAAGCAAATGTCCATATTCCAAGAGTTCATACACAGCAAAAGCAACCTGGCAAAAGAGCTAACATAAAAAGTAAAAAGGTCTATTCTAAGTAAAACATATTTTGCATCTCTGTAGCGCCTTTGACCTAAGGCTTTCAAAGTGCTTTGTAAATATTAAATTTCACGACTTCCCTGTGATGTAAGTAAGTAGCAGTCCCATTTATAGACTGGTAAACTGAGGCATAGGCAAGTTCTTTGGTCTCTCTAAGGTCACGCTATATCAGTGGCAGAATTGGAGGTAGAACCTAGGACTCCTAACTCCAAGTCCCTTGGAGTAACCGCTAGACCAGTGACTCTCTGTACCCCTTTCAGGAGTCTTGTCCGTCTTGCCTACTCCCAAATTTCACATTACTTAAAAACTATTGTATTTTTATGTCTGATTTTGTAAGCAAAAAGTGTCCCAGCACACGATTAATGAAAATTTGTTTACTTTCTCATTTTTACCATATAATTATAAAATAAATCAATTGGAATATAAATATTGTACTTACAGTTCAGTGTATAGTATACAGAGCAGTATAAATAAGTCACTGTATGAAAATTTAGTTTGTACTGACTTTGCTAGTGCTTTTTATGTAGCCAGTAGTAAAACTAGGCAAATATTCGATGAGTTGATGTACCCCCTGGAAGACCTCTGTGTACCCCCAGGCATATGACCCCTGGCTGAGAACCACTGCACTAGACTCACTCCAGTAGTGATGGCTGCCCAGCCATGCAGGGCAAATTCTACTAAATGGAGCCAGATGAATAGAAGTGCACTACTTGGAGAGAGGTTTCCAAGTGGCAGCCGTGTTAGTCTGTATCAGCAAAAACAACGAGGAGTCCTTGTGGCACCTCAGAGACTAACAAATTTATTTGGGCACAAGCTTTTGTGGGCTGGAACCCACTTCGTCAGATGCATGGAGTGGAAAATACAGTAAGCGGGTATAAATACACGGCACATGAGAAGATGGGAGTTGTCTTACCGAGTGGGGGGGTCAGTGCTAACGAGACCAATTCAATTAGGGTGGATGTGGCCCATTTCCAACAGTTGATAAGGTGTGAGTATCAACAGAGGGAAAATAATTTTTTGTAGTGACCCAGCCACTCCCATTCTTTATTCAGGCCTAATTTGATGGTGTTAAGTTTGCAAATTAATTCCAGTTTTGCAGTTTCTCTTTGAAGTCTGTTTTTGAAGTTTTTTTGTTGAAGAGTGACCACTTTTAAGTTTGTTATTGAGTGTCCAGGGAGATTGAAGTGCTTTCCTACTGGTTTTTGAATATTACAGTTCTTGATGTCTGATTTGTGTCCATTTATTCTTTTGTGTAGAGGCTGTTTCGTTTGTCCAATGTACATGGCAGAGGGGCATTGCTGGCACATGATGGCATATATCACATTGGTAGATGTGCAGGTGAACTAGCCTCTGATGGTGTGGCTGATGTGGTTAGGTCCTATGATGGTGTCCCTTGAATAGATATGCGGACACAGTTGGCAACGCGGTTTGTTGCAGGGATTGCCTCCTGTACCAGCAATGCCCCTCTGCCATGTACAACAGAGGAAATGTTCTCCTTCTGAATCGGGCAATTCTGTGCCTAGCTACCAACTAACAAGATTTGCACAAAAGTAATTAAATCTTTAACCAGATGTTCTGGCCTCTCCAGAAGACAGCAGTAAGTGGATGGCATAATTGTTCTCTTATGCAAAACTTAAATATTCCAGAATTTAAAATAACTAGTGATGGAAGCTGGATTCTTGGTTAATATGTCAGATACTGTAAAATAATGGTCTTTTTTTAAAAGTTTCTTTTAAATCAGCATAACAATTGCAGTGGATGCGTTAGAGAAATATCAGTCAAATCTACTGCCACTTCCTTTTGAGAATACACACATACTGTTTACCAGTTCTTTCCCCTAAAATTCACAGATTCCTTTCCCATCTGCTTTAACATTTATAAAAATACAGCTATAAATCCTTTCTACATTCCTTCCTATTGTAACTCTATTTCTCTGGCTGGTTCATGAGTTTTGACTAAAGATTTTTTTCTGGATTAGCCCTGTCTTATTACCTAATTATTTCTTTTCAAATGGAACATGCAGTACTTCATCTGCATTCAGAACAAAGCTACGTTCACACCTTCCCTCCTCAAGACTTACAACATGTGGAAATTGTCCCCTGTTCTGAGGAAATATGCTTAGTAAGGTCAAAACTGCAGAGCCTTCATCCAAACCTTGGTTTCTGCAGTCAGAGCCCTTCACAGTGTGAATTCATCCAGCTTCATAAGATAAGGTAGCATTGATATGTACTTGATTAGGAGACCTAGAAAAAACCCAAATGCTGTAAGCAATGGTATTGGGGATTCACAGAGGACCCACTTCCCCTAGAAGTATCATAGCTGTGCCCCAGCATGTCAGGGAGTGCTGTGTTCCTGAGGGCTGGTCTTTCTGATGAGATGAAAAGCCTAATGTTCTTGCAGACCTCTTGTGGTCTTTGCAGATCCCATGACTCTCTCTTTGCAAGACAAGGAGTGCTAATTTCAGTATGTGAGCCAAATTCTGTGTTGTATAATTATACTCTGCCTCCCTAATGCTGCGTTTGTTCTATGCACAATTCATTTTTGTCCTTAAACTTGTGTGCTGTTGCCACCAGGTCACTACTGATATGTAGCTGGCAAAGTAATGCTATCATGTGATGTTTGAATATTTATTTGATCATCTGTTAAGGATGTTAAGCTCTTTAGAGAATCACATCCAAATTTAGGAGAGTTCTCATTTTGGGCATTTTTTTTTTTTTTTTTTTTTACAAATAAGTAGCTTTGTAACTCTGAACTTTGAACTTCAGCCCAAATTGTGCAATTTTATATTTTTATATATAGCTCCTTTCATTTAATACTGTTGCATTGCGGTTATGTAGCAGCTTTCATCAGTAAATCTCAAAGCACTTTGCAAAGGTGAGTAAGTATTATCCCTGTGTTTTATAGATTTGTAAACTGCAGCACAGAAAGCAACTTGTCCGAAGTCACAGAGCGAGGAATAGAACCCAGGTCTCCGGACTCCTTTGCCCTCCCCGTTACACTATGCTCACCTCAAGTTTTATTCGCTGCTGGGGTTGACCGAAGATTTTCCATCTATACTATTTTTTTGACAGAAAGTTGGGCTTTTGATGCAATGAAATGTTTCATAAAAAGCATCTGGTTTCTGTGGAAGTGTTCTGGTTTTTTTTTTTCCACTGAAAAACTGCAAAGTGAAGTTTTCAACCAAAATTCTAAATATTTTTGATTTAGATTGGCCTCGTGGGAGGTGGTGTTCAGTTCCCTCATTTCCCCATTCTCCTTAGTTAGTGAGCTAGGCTTCCGCTCCCACGGTGCACTGTCCTATAAAGGAGAATGGGATCATGAGGCACTGCGGCGGTATTTCTGAATTTAACTATTTTGGTTTTTCATTTTTTCCTGAAAAGTAGAAATTTTCTGCTGGGACAGGGAACCCCATTTTCCAAACAGCTGTATTTCCTACCCTATTGCTGACTTGCACAGTGGCTTTGGGCAAGTCACTTAACACTCAAGAGATGTACAGAGAGGCTGTATAATTAAAACATTGTTCTTCAGTAACATCCAGTTACTAAAACGATTTAATCTTTCTAAACACATTGGATAAATGTCAGGCCTTCCATCCAAACACTTGACTTGCTTTTCAGGCATGGTGCTCATTTAATATCCAAACATTTCTGTTAGGTAGATATGTACTATCCCTATTTCACATACGGGACACTGAGCAATCCTATTACTACTGTCATAGGAGTGCTAGATGAACAGATCCCCATGTACAAAGATGAGTTATGGTTGCAGACCTCTGGGCCCAAGATGAGTTTCTCCCATTGATTTGTATGATGGGATGATGATTGATATGACAATATTTCGCTATTTCCTATCCCCTTTGCTAAAGCTACGTCTACACTGCAGACCATACGGTGGCACAGCTGTACCGCTACAGTTGTGTCGCTGGAAGGTCTCCTGTGTAGCTGCTCTTTGCCTGTAGGAGAGAGTTCTCCTGTCGGCATAGCACTGTCCACACCAGCACTTCTGTTGGTGAAATTTACATCAGTCAGGGATGTGTGTTTTTTTTCTTTTTTTTTTTTTTTGAGCCCTGTCCTACAAAAGTGCTAGTGTAGACAAAGCCTAAGCATTCAATTGGTAAAGTGATTTGAGATCCATTTAGCTAGATAACTGCTAGATGATTCTTACTGTAGGCTTTTCGATTTAAGTTTAGTTCCTGTATTGCTTCAGAGCTCAGAGTTATGTGTAGATCATGACCAGATGAGAAGATCTTAACTCTCTTTTTGTGAACAAACAGGTTTCTCCAGAAATGTTCTGCCTGGAAGAACAAGGTTGAATGCATACGAGTGTGTTAAGGGAAAGAAAAACCCATGTGTGCGTAGCTGGGGAAGTAGGCTCCTGTTCTTGCATGGCTGACTGGCACTGCCTTTCAACAGGCTTTTTTGTTTAATTTGTGAAGGGAAAAAAAAACCCTCCAGAAAATAGGTTAATCATCAGCTGCAAAAATGCAGAATTAGATCTGTCTTGCACCCAAGTGCAATACTTAATTAGTGTGTGCAAAGCTGTGAAATTCTCCCCGTATGGTTTGAGACTAACCTGTTTTGTAAATATAGGGGTGGGGAGGGGAAAGTTCATCTGCTGAGAGAAGTTTCTGCTTGGTTCTAGCTAAAATGTTTATCTTTTAACAGGTCCTTGCATGTAAAACCAAACCTCCCTGGTTTTTTTTCTGATGGAGAAGTGAAACCGGCTATGTGTGGCTTTTATTTTTGTTTTTGTCCTAAGACAGCAAAGGTACCAGTCTAGCTGAAATGTTTCTAAAAACTGAACAAGCCACCTATTCTTCCCCCCCAACCCTCGGAAAGAGAACAGTTCTCATCATCAAAGATCATTTAAAAACGGTCCTGGGTTTAGTAAAATTTGCCCTGGGGGTCTTGGCAACTAACAGTTTCTTGTTGCTTGTTTGCTCAGTGTGAAGCGTGAGGGACAGTTTCTGTTCTGGGTGATGGAAAGGAAGTGTGCAATCTGGATGATGGTGATCTGGGACCACAGCAATCAAATTGTTTCCAAGTTCTTTAAAATACAGCACTGAGGATTATTTCTTGGTTTTATAAATTTTGTTGAACGATGCAGAGATTGTCGTAGAGCATGATGTACTGTAAATTGGTTACCATATATTGGAAGGAATGCATCTTGCAAGCTATTAGTTTCATAGAATCATAGAATATCAGGGTTGGAAGGGACCCCAGAAGGTCATCTAGTCCAACCCCCTGCTCGAAGCAGGACCAATTCCCAGTTAAATCATCCCAGCCAGGGCTTTGTCAAGCCTGACCTTAAAAACCTCTAAGGAAGGAGATTCTACCACCTCCCTAGGTAACGCATTCCAGTGTTTCACCACCCTCTTAGTGAAAAAGTTTTTCCTAATATCCAATCTAAACCTCCCCCACTGCAACTTGAGACCATTACTCCTCGTTCTGTCATCTGCTACCATTGAGAACAGTCTAGAGCCATCCTCTTTGGAACCCCCTTTCAGGTAGTTGAAAGCAGCTATCAAATCCCCCCTCATTCTTCTCTTCTGCAGGCTAAACAATCCCAGCTCCCTCAGCCTCTCCTCATAACTCATGTGTTCCAGTCCCCTAATCATTTTTGTTGCCCTTCGCTGGACTCTCTCCAATTTATCCACATCCTGCTTGAAGTGTGGGGCCCAAAACTGGACACAGTACTCCAGATGAGGCCTCACCAGTGTCGAATAGAGGGGAACGATCACGTCCCTCGATCTGCTCGCTATGCCCCTACTTATACATCCCAAAATGCCATTGGCCTTCTTGGCAACAAGGGCACACTGCTGACTCATATCCAGCTTCTCGTCCACTGTCACCCCTAGGTCCTTTTCCGCAGAACTGCTGCCTAGCCATTCGGTCCCTAGTCTGTAGCTGTGCATTGGGTTCTTCCGTCCTAAGTGCAGGACCCTGCACTTATCCTTATTGAACCTCATCAGATTTCTTTTGGCCCAATCTTCCAATTGGTCTAGGTCCTTCTGTATCCTATCCCTCCCCTCCAGCGTATCTACCACTCCTCCCAGTTTAGTATCATCCGCAAATTTGCTGAGAGTGCAATCCACACCATCCTCCAGATCATTTATGAAGATATTGAATAAAACCGGCCCCAGGACCGACCCTTGGGGCACTCCACTTGATACCGGCTGCCAACTAGACATGGAGCCATTGATCATTACCCGTTGAGCCCGACAATCTAGCCAGCTTTCTACCCACCTTATAGTGCATTCATCCAGCCCATACTTCCTTAACTTGCTGACGGAGTTTGTCAAACTCCGAAGATAAGTCTTCACTGTCTATTTAACGAGTTACTTTAGTTTTGTCCTCCCACGGTGTCTATGCGCCACTGCCCGATTGGATGGAAGGTCAGGCCCACTCAAATGTGGGAACCCGTTTCTATTTAGTGGCTGCACCCTATAGAGAATATATGCTATGCTAGAATGAATGTATTTCAGGAACCGATACTGATTTACGTTTTAAGAGAGCTGATGCATGTTCTTAATTGCATAAATCATTTTGAGATGATTGTACGTGCCAGGTTCTACTATTCATCCAGGTTGAGTCATGGGATGTGGAATGGTTTTCTGCTATCTGCAGATGTCAAGAGCATTAGGTAGTCCCTTATGGGTGCTTGTTTCATTTAAGGCATAAGCCATGGTAGAGGGGATTTCCTCAGGGAAAGTATCCAGACTCAGATGCAAGAAAACACTAGTTTACCTCTGACATACTACACATTCGTTTTTTGATGCTCTTGCAAATTGGCAGCTGTGTCCATGTTCATGTGAGAGTACTTTCCTAACAGCAAAGACAAATCTCCCTGCTGGCTCCTGCTGTGAAGGGTGCATCACATTTCTCAGCAGCATTCTGGGTCGACCTAAACAAGGCTGTTTCATTATGGGATCACGATCCTGAAGGTGTTGGAAAAACCTCATGGGAACACTTGCAGTAATAAGAAAAGAGAATATTAAAAACACCTGCAAAAGAGATTCTGTTAATGGAAGTCCCCTCTCAACACATTTGAAGGAAGTGCCAGCTTCTAATGCCACAGAATAGTACACTAGCATTGATCAATACAAGTGAAATCTATACAAATCACTTGCTGGGAAAGGGAACTGTGTTAGAGTAGTGTCCCACACACTCAGGAACCCTAGTTGTTCCGTAATGACTGGATCTGGAGGCTTGGCATTTGGAAAAACATTTTGAAAAATTAAGTACTTAAAATAAAACGATAACCTATCGAGGGATCATTAAGGACTTTACTTAAGATGACAGCGCAAGTTTGGAATTAAAATTGTGGATTGGTTCTTGGCTAACTCATTGTACCAAAGTCTTGGACTATTACAGAGAGATTCTTGCCTCTGCATAGTTAAGGTTGAACCATTGTAATGTGCTATTTTTACACCTTCCACCCCCTTATAACTTTGGTCTGGCCTAGATAATGCCACACTTTCTTGGATGGTAAAGGGTAATGTTTCTGAAGCATTGGTGGAAAGTTCACTAATCTATTTAAAAACAATAAAAGAACCCTGATTTTAAATCTTCATTTTTGTTTATCTCCCTCTGGCTCAAAAGTGGCTTGTTTCTGCCCCTTCACATGTTTCATGTAGTTAAATCTCATTGAAAGCTCATGTGACTGCACCCTGGTTTCTGCAGCTGTAGCTAGTAAATAAAACTATTAAGCTCTGTGTATAGCTTTGGTTTCCGTGGAATTTCTGTGCCATTAATTTCAGTTGTGATAGCAACTGTACTGTCAGTTGCAAAATATATCCACTGATACTTCACCTTTAACAGTAGTTGCTGAAAGAAAATACTCAGGCACTGACATTTGGATAATGCAAGTATATTTAAAATAGCAAACCCACTATTTCATGAATTTAAGGTTATTGTGATGAAAAAATGTATTTCTTTATACGTGAATGATAAGTGTGTTCATGCTGATTAGGTAGGACATGTAAAAATTGGTGCCTGTAGTTATTTGCTTAGGATTTTTAGAGGCATTGATGGGAAAACAGGATATTTAGTTTTCAGAGCCTGTTCCGTTCCTTCTGATTGTTCCTTATGTGAAGTCACAATGTTTTGTCTGTGATTTAATCATTTCCATAGCAACCAACTGTGATTGAACAGGGTTTATGACTTCAGTAAGAAATAAGCACCAGGAACACAGAGGTTCTTAAAAACAATCACGTTTTCATACTCTAATAAATAGGGTGGCTATAAGAAAATTGTTTCTAAATAGTGGTTTGTCACAAAGTACCAATGGATCTTTAAGACCTGAATATGTATTTATGAATTTTTATGTTTTCCTGGCTCTCCTCTGTAAATGTTAAAATGAAGCTTTTTTACTGCTTGCTTTTATTCATATTAACTACCCAGTCAGGGAATTAAAACTGCTTGATCCTTTGGAATTTGTGTAAAAATTTGGTAATGGAAACTCAGCTACCCAATGATGTTGTAAAGTGGATGGCACTTAATGATGCTCTTGTGTTTTCCATTCGTGGTACTAAGATAATTAAATGTCCCAAAACTTGTGTTAACACAGAATTAAGGTTACCTAGTGGTGCCTCGTGCCCTTCCCGAATGTGGAGAGTGACTATGTTTCTGAAAACCAGGCAATACAGAGTTAGGGTACAGGCCACCTCCTTCAATACAACCTTACCTCTGCCTTCTCTAAGTGAAGACCCACCATGCCAATAACACACAGACTAGTACGCTACCCTCACAGATGCTACAGAAGACTCCAGGAACAGAGCATATAAGCACTGTAGGACATGGTCTAACTGTGACACCTTCTCTTTGTGAAGGCAAAACTTGGAGTGTAGCAAACAGGAGCTACCTTTACCTGGCCTGCACTCAAACTCTGGCCTTCTCCATACAAACCACCCAAGTCCTGCTAATTGTTACCAAATCTTCAACCTTGGCTAGAGGATTTTGTCCGAGACATTGCCTTCACTTACCCCTCACTGTGCCCCACAGACCTCTGTCATCTGTGCCACCAGAATGCTATGGCAAGAAGACACCCCTTCATGCACCTCTACTGAGACAGCCTACAAAATTCGGCCCTGAAATGAGGCATACTTGCTCTCTCAAGGTACACATGCCCCTCTTCTCATCTCATGGAGACAGCTCTGCCAAGCTGTTACAACTAATCCCTCCACTATTCAGTACAGCTTCAGCTACCACAGGGGACGCAGCTGGACCACATGCAGAGAAAAGCTGAAATTCAAATCTGTGGAATACCAACAACGGGACAGTCTGAGTCCTTCCTCGTAGCTACTTACTATAGATTCATATATTTAATACCAGAAGGGACCACTAGATCATGTCGTTTGACCTCTTGTATAACACAAACCAGAGAATTTTATCTAGTTCCTCCTGTATTGAGCCTAATAATTTGTGATTGACTAAAGCATCTTCTAATAAGGCATCTAGTCTTGATTTGAAGATGACAAGAAATGGAGAACCTGCCACTTTTCTTGGCTGTTTAATATTTGCACCACCCTTGCTGAACAATTCCCAACTTGGGGCGCTGTGTGGGGGCAGTGTTAAGGTTGCATTGAGGAGCTGGCTTGTTCTTTAACTTTTTATCTCTTAATTTTTAGAGACTTAAAAGTTAGGCATGCTTCACATTAGGGAAGAGCACGAGGCACCACTGGGCAACCATAACTTCATATTAACGAAGTTTTAGAGCATTTAATTTCCTTTGTTTAAAAAAAAAAATTTCTGCATCCGCATGTACTATAGCTCTGTTCCCCCCCCCCCCCTCCACTGCTTGTGGGAAGTGTCAGGCAGCACGTCCCTGTAGCCCACACCACTTCCCCCAGCTCCCATTGACCGGGAATGGTGAACCATGGCCACTGGGAGCTGCGGGCGGCTGTGTCTGCGGACGGTCAATGTAAACAAATTGTCTCGCAGCCTGCCAGCAGATTACCCTGACGGGCCACAGGTTGCCCACCACTGTTGTTGATAGAACAGTCTTAGACTTTTGTAAGGCATTTGACTTAATACTTTACAACATTCTCATTAGAAAATTAGCACAATACAATATCAAAAAATCGCACATTAAATGGATTAAAAACTGGCTAACTGACAGATCTCAAAGTAGTTGTCAATGGGGAGTTGTCGAATGGGGATGTTTCTAGTGGGGTTCTGCAACAGTCAGTATTAGGTCTGACACCATTCAATATTGTTGCAGTGATATGGAAGTAAATATAAAATCACTGCTGATATTAAAAATTTTCTGGATGACACAGAGATCGGTGGAGTGGTAAATGAAGAGGGCAGGGCAGTCATACAGAGTAATCTGGATTGCTTGGTAAAATGGGCCATTGAAACAAAATTAATACAGCCAAATACAAGTTACACATCCGGGAAAAAGGGATGCAGGCCATACTTACAGAATGTTGGAATGTATCCTGGAAAGCAGGGACTCAAAGGATTTAGGGGTTGTAGTAGACAAGAACGTAGTAGACGACGTTACCTTGCATTGGCAAAAAGGGCCAGTTTGATCCTTTGATGTATAAGGAAGAGGAGAGAGGTGAGTTTTCCTCTGGGTATGGCATTGGTGAGATCAGTAATGCAGTACTCCATCTGGTTCTGGTGGCCATCTTTTAAAATGGAAGTTGAAAAATTGGACAGGGTGCAGAAAACAGCACCACAAAAATGATTCGAAGACTGGAGAAAAAGCTTCACAGTGAGAGACTTAGAGCTGTATGAGCTTCGTTTATCAGAAGGAAGATTGAGAGGTGACTTGACTGCAGAGCATGAATACCTTTGTGGGGAGAAAGTACTGGGCACTAAAGGGCTCTTTAAACTAACCAAGAAAGGCATATCAAGAAGTGATGGCTGGAAGTTTAAACCAGACAAATTCAGATTAAAAATTAGGCACAAATTTTTAACAGAGAGGGTGATTAACCACTGGAACAAAGAGAAGTGGTGGATTCTTCATTTCCTTATGTCTTCATGTCAAGAGTAGATGTCTTTCTGGAAGATCTGCTTTAGTCAGACACAAGTTATTGGACTTAATACAGGGGTGTCTGGATGAAATTCTGTGTCCTGTGACCGACAGGTGGTCAGGCTAGATGACTTAAGTTCCTCTTGGCTTTATTGTATTTATCTATAAATGAAAATGCAAAGAGATGGCTCTTCTCTAGTTCTTAAGGGGATAGGATTGTATAGTTAATTGATTAGGTCCTGCTGTTGAAAAAGCCTTATAGCCTTGCCTTAGTTCTATTCATTTTGTATTTCTCATGACCGTGCTGGTCTGTACTCATGATGACAAGCACAATATCCTCAGGTAGTCGAGGCCTGCTCCACTGAGGCCTTTGTAGATTGGTACCAGGACACTGAAGTACCTTGGTACTGAACTGTGGCCCAGAGAAACATGTGGAGTCCTGGGGTGATGTGCTCCTGTTACTCTGCTCTAGTTGGAAGGTGCACGGCTGCACGCTGAACTAAATGGAGGTGCTTTGCTACCTTCACCTTCCCCCAGTTTTAGGACCTTACAGTAATCCATCTGGGAGGTGATAAACCCACAGTTTACTGCTGCATCTGACAGGATCAAGCTCAGTCTGCTGATCAGCTGATACCTGTGAAAGATACCTGTGTTGCATGGCGCACGATCTCAGATGTAATACTAAACTGTATAAAGGGGAAAACCAGGAGGTTGAAATGCCTTCTGTGACAACATTCCCTCCTGCTGACCAACAGGGCGTACTCTCCCTTACTGTTCATGCTTGAGCTCAGGAAGCTGCTATCGTACATAACCCGGTGGTTTCCTCAGTAATGCTGCAGGTATTTGGGAGCATTGATACTGCGATGGAGCGTACAGACCTTGTGATCTGAGCAAAGTCCTTTAGATGCTACCAATAATCCTGAGCATGGAAAGGCAGCTCTTTGGGTGTACATGGTGAGTGCTGGGACAGCAATGGCTGGAAGAAAAGTAGGGGGTGGTTTCTTGCTGACAGTTGACTACACCCACCAGATGTATTTTTCTGCAGTGTCGCCATCTGGCATTTGCTTACTGTACTGCGGCCAAATGTATCTTTATCACCATCTGGCACTTGCTAAGAGAATAAGAAGATAACACATGGACACTGACTATACCCTAAGTTGCATCAAAGGTTCTTGCAGGGCCCAGATTCTGCAGTCTTATGTGTCCACATATATGCTGTTAAGTTGGGCTATTACCAGTTTGTTCTTTGTGAATCTTTGCCACTGGCATTGTTTAACATTGGGATGCTAGTCCTCTTTGAATAATTCAGTGTCAGCCTTCTGGGGGATTTTGTGTCTATATCAGGAAATGCTTTAAAGTCCCCTTTAGCGTTTTTGTAAAACAAAGTCCTTTTTATCTTAAACCTCTTTGCTTTATTAACTCCCTACCTTATCCACCCGGAAGTAATTTTCATTCTGATGGCTTCAAGCCAAAAGTAGTGGATGAGGATTGCGATGTTTGAGACCTAAGTAACTACCAGATTGTAAATGAGCAGCATATATATATATTTTATCCTGGCAGTTCATCCAAGGGCTGTCTATGCCCAGCAGACTGAGATATGGGAAAGACTTTCATTTGCAGGCAGCTAGCATGCAGTTTTGTAGGCTTTAGCAATACAGCTACCTCCAGTGGTGTGACTTACTGTTGCTAATAACCAGCATTGTTGGAGTCTCACCACAGGGCATATCAGAAAGAGGATGTGCTAGAAATAAGAGCAGGGCAGAGCAATACAAGGGTTGTTTTCAGCTCCCCCTGTTGCTTTCAGTTTAAATACAAGAAAACAAAATTGAAGCCTATTTGGCTAGTGCCTTGAACTGACTTATTGCTCTGTAGACCTGTGGAAATTGACCACCTCCAAGGAGGGAAGATGACGGAAGCATTTGAAATGTGGAGCTGTTACTGGAAATAGAAGCCAATAGCTGGGCAATGCAGTATTGTGAAGAGAAATGTTTCCTCTCCTGGAGCTTGAGAAATGAAAGATACAATATTGCACATGACCACTAAGCAGAAGTGGAGACCATCTGGAGAAGATGATGGTGGAAGGCAGCTTGCCAAGGAAGAAGCTGAAGGGAAGGCCGAGGGGGGAAGTAGCCGACAACAGGGCTACAATGAATTATACTGTATTAATTGTATGGTCGCTGTGTTAGAAAATGCACATGTTCAGATAGGAATCCCAGATGGTTGGCAGAACTTAGAGTATGCTGGAAAGGACAGAGAGGTGGCTGCACAAAACAGAACAGAACCATAAGCTGGGCTAAAATGGCACAACGAAGGGCCGCTTTCCCCGTCTCAGTAAATGATCAGGATAGTCAGTGCTGTCTGGTGATTCCAGCACAGCACTGCTGGCAGCGAAGAGAGGTGTTCTGCTTCTCACGCCATCTCGCTGCGTGGCCTTGGGTTCTCTGTGCCCTAGTTTCCTTACCTGTAGAATGGCGCTATTGCCACCTGCTCCAGCGCTTGAGAACCTCAGACAGACAAGTTTCAGAGGAGCAGCCGTGTTAGTCTGTATCCGCAAAAAGAAAAGGAGGACTTGTGGCACCTTAATGTAATAACCCATCCACTCCCAGTCTTTATTCAAGCCTAAGTTAATTGTATCCAGTTTGCAAATTAATTCCAATTCAGCAGTCTCTCGTTGGAGTCTGTTTGTGAAGTTTTTTTGTTGAAGAATTGCAACTTTTAGGTCTCTAATCTAGTGACCAGAGAGATTGAAGTGTTCTCCGACTGGTTTATGAATGTTATAATTCTTGACATCTGATTTGTGTCCATTTATTCTTTGACGTAGGGACTGTCCAGTTTGACCAATGTACATGGCAGAGGGGCATTGCTGGCACATGATGGCATATATCACATTGGTAGATGTGCAGGTGAATGAGCCTCTGATAGTGTGGCTGATGTGATTAGGCCCTATGATGGTGTCCCCTGAATAGATATGTGGACACAGTTGGCAACGGGCTTTGTTGCAAGGATAAGTTCCTGGGTTAGTGGTTCTGTTGTGTGGTGTTTGGTTGCTGTTGAGTATTTGCTTCAGGTTGGGGCGCTGTCTGTAGGCAAGGACTGGCCTGTCTCCCAAGATCTGTGTACCTACTACAGGACAGGCCCAACAAAGAAAATAACAGAACGCCACTAGCCATCACCTTCAGCCCCCAACTAAACCTTCAGCTCTCCAACGCATCATCAAGGATCTACAACCTATCCTGAAGGATGACCCATCAGTCTTACAGATCAAATACATGTAAAGACTGGGAGTGGATGGGTCATTACACAAAATAAAACTATTTCCCTATGTTTATTCCCCCCCGCGCCCACCGTTCCTCAGATGTTCTTGTAAACTGCTGGAAATGGGCCCACCTTGATTATCACTACAAAAGGTTGTCCCCTCTCCTCCGCGCCCCCTCCCCCCACCGCTCTCCTGCTAGTAATAGCTCACGTTACCTGATCACTTTCCTTACAGTGTGTATGGTAACACCCATTGTTTCATGGTCTCTGTGTATATAAATCTCCACACTGTATTTTCCACTGAATGCATCCGATGAAGTGAGCTGTAGTTCACGAAAGCTTATGCTCAAATAAATTTGTTAGTCTCTAAGGTGCCACAAGTCCTCCTTTTTCTTTTTTCAGATAGACAAAGTATCACTGCAAGCTCTCCGACTTACATACAGGTTCTGTCTTACTGTGCATCTTAGCCCTGTTGGAATAGCTCAACGGAAAACTCTCCTACTAGTCTCATAGTCTGCAGTAGACTCTAGCAATGCTAACTAGAAATGCTGATCAGGTAGCTTCTGCTAGTACACAAGCAACAGCCCAATGGGTTACAGGTTTAACTGGCCCAAGGAAGAATATTTCAGCAACAAACATTGCCTTTGTTTGAAAGGACAGCAGCTAACACCTTCAGAAATGAAAAGGAGTACTTGTGGCACCTTAGAGACTAACCAATTTATTTGAGCATAAGCTTTCGTGAGCTACAGCTCACTTCATCGGATGCATACCGTGGAAACTGCAGCAGACTTTATATACACACAGAGAATATGAAACAATACCTCCTCCCACCCCACTGTCCTGCTGGTAATAGCTTATCTAAAGTGATCATCAAGTTGGGCCATTTCCAGCACAAATCCAGGTTTTCTCACCCTCCACCCCCCCCCCCCCACAAATTCACTCTCCTGCTGGTGATAGCCCATCCGAAGTGACAACTCTCCACACAATGTGCATGATAATCAAGGTGGGCCATTTCCTGCACAAATCCAGGTTCTCTCACCCCCCTCCCAAAAACCACACACACAAACTCACTCTCCTGCTGGTAATAGCTCATCCAAAGTGACCACTCTCCCTACAATGTGCATGATAATCAAGGTGGGCCATTTCCAGCACAAATCCAGGTAGTCTCTAAGGTGCCACAAGTACTCCTTTTCTTTTTGCGAATACAGACTAACATGGCTGTTACTCTGAAACCTTCAGAAATGTGAAAGACTCTTGGAATTCCTGCAAGAATCTGCTGGTGTTTCACCTTCTGACCTAAGCTGTTGTGTAGGTAGATCCCAGCTTGTACTGTGTGTCTGAAGTGATTTTGCAGTGATCCAATATTTTGCTTTCCTATGCAACAGAGTCCTGAAGCTCCAGTCCTGTGGGGGTGGGAGGTGGGTGGGAAATAAATATAAAGCGTCTTCAAAGCTCAGCTTCCTAGGCATTACTCAATAGGCAGTCCTCTTGCGGCCAACCTTTTGACATGCTCTGGTATGAAATTGACGAGGAGTACTATGAATCAGCTACATGTTGGAAGACAGAGTTTATATTTTTTAGAAACACATAACCTTCTCCCAGTGCACCTCCGTAACCCACTACTAACTGGTAACTCTGCTTCTCTCAGCTAGCATGTATTGCTAAACTGTTCAAGACCAACACTGAAAGCCCCAGTTTATAATTTGCAGGGTGACTGGAAATGGAATTGAGGGAAATACAAGGATTTCTCCTTGCAGTCTAAAGGAAGTATGATCCACACATTGATCTATTGATTAAGCAGCCATGGGGCTATGAGAAAACAGACTGAACAAAGGCCCTTCTGTAAAAGGCTCAGTGACAAAAGAACATTTCACTGTAAAGCCATGACTATTTCTTACCTAGCTTGGTTTCAGAGAGGCTGTGCTGCTAGCATTTCCTGGCTTTTCAGGCTGACTCTGGGAACTGGAAAAATTAGTACTTGGTTTGAATGATCCTGCTAATGAAACCTGAAATCTTGTTTAACAGCCATTGTTGCAAAGAAGGAACCAGCATTAATTTCTCTTGGGAGAGAGAGACCTAAATTTTAAGACACCGGTTTCAGATCTCCTCTGTTTTTGTTCTGTCTGGTGCAACCATATTAGAAGCAGATAATCAGAAGGAAGGGAATGTAGTTTACAGGTATTTATGCTAGTGATGGGCAACTTGTAGCTGCTTACGCACAGGTTCTGAGGCTTTTCTTCTGTAACCCATAACTCCATGATAGCAGTCTCTGAAATGTTTCCCGTTCCAAGCAGAGAGTCAGGAAGACCGGCAGAACTGCAGCATCTCAATGTGTGGATGACATGATGGTGTAGGGAGGAGTGTGTTACGTTTATTAGTAACTGAGGAACCTTTTGGGAAAGGAGGAGCCTATAAATAAAGGATGGGCTCCACAAAAACCAAAATGGAACCAGATTTCTGGAATTTAAAATTAAAAAGGTTGTAGAGGATTTTTTTGAACTAAGCGCTGTGGGAAAGCTGACCCATGTGGAGAAGAATACAGTTTGGGTAGAGACATCCCTTAGGAATGAAATTATTAAAGGGGAAACTCTATATCCTAGTAAAGATAGGAAAGAAGTCAGTAGAGTACAGGTAGGAGGTAGTGAGGAATAGTCAAATGTAAGAGTCTCACTGAAATATAACATATGAAGGCAAGCAACTGAATATTGAGAAATTGTACAAGTGTTTATATACAAATGCTAGAAATCTAAATACTAAGATGGGTGAACTAGAGTGCCTGGCATTAAATGAGGATATTGCTATAATAGGCATCATGGAAAGTTGGTGGAAGGAGGATAATCAGTGAGACAGGGTGATACTAGGGTACAAGTTTATATAGGAATGACAGAGTAGGTTGTGCTGGATTGGAGTGGCACTGTATGTGAAAGAAAGCAGCAGGTCAAATAAAGTAAAAATCTTAAATGAATCAAACTGTGCCATGGAATCTCTATGGAGAGAAATCCCATGCTTGAATAATAGAGTATAGCATGAGGAATATATACTCTTATAAAGCTGCTGTCAGCTGGGTCATACATCACTATGCATAATTTTCCAGATACAGAGAAGTTGTCCCTCCAGAAAACATTTGGGTACAAATGGGCAACAAATTCCATAAGATACTTTGGAATTTAATCTCAAACAACCTAAAACAGCTGTAAGATGTCAAATCTTTGTTCGGGAACTATAGAGGTATTGCTCTCCTCTCCATCGCAGGGAAGATTCTTGCCTGGATGCTACTAAACGGCCTCCTCCCCCTTGCTGAGGAACTCCTCACTGAATCACAGCGTGGCTTCAGGTCATCCCGAGGCACAACTGACATGATCTTTGTGTCACGACAGATTCAGGAGTAGTGCAGAGAGCAACACCTGGAACTATTCATGGCATTCATTGACCTAACGAAGGCCTTTGTCTCTATAAACCGTGATGCCCTATGAAAGGTGCTGTGTAGGTTTGCCTGTCCACAGAAATTCATTTCCGCTATCAGACTACTCCATGATGGGATGACTGCCACCATTTTGTGCAACGGCTCAGAGACCGAATCATTCAGCATTCGCCCCGGTGTCAAGCAGGGCTTTGTCATTGCTCCAGCACTCTTCTCCATTTACGTTGTCGTGATCCTGATTCTCATTCGTGACTGCTTTCCTGATGCAATTGGGATTGAGTATTGTATGGATAGTCAACTCTTCAATCTTCAACGTCTGTCTGCAAACAAAATCTAAGATCACGAGAATTGGCATCACTGACTTCAGTATGAAAATGACTGTCATTCTTGCACACACACACAGGCCAACCTGCAAAGCACCCTAAATCTTTTTGCTGATGCCTATCACAACCTGGGTGTCTCTCTCAACATCAGGAAAACCAAGGTACTCTAGCAGCCCTCATCTGCACAAACTACTCTTCGTACTCCACAAATCACCATCAGTGGAGAACCCCTGGAAAATGTAGACCATTTTCTGTACCTTGGCAGCCATCTCTCCCAAACAGCCAGCACTGACACAGAAATTGAATATAGGATCTGCTTTGCCAGTGAATCATAGAATATCAGGGTTGGAAGGGACCTCAGGAGGTCATCTAGTCCAACCCCCTGCTCAAAGCAGGACCAATCCCCAACTAAATCATCCCAGCCAGGGCTTTCTCAAGCCTGACCTTAAAAACTTCTAAGGAAGGAGATTCCACCACCTCCCTAGGTAACGCATTCAAGTGTTTCACCACCCTCCTAGTGAAAAACGTTTTCCTAATATCCAACGTAAACCTCCCCCACTGCAACTTGAGACCATTACTCCTTGTTCTGTCATCAGCTACCACTGAGAACAGTCTAGATCCATCCTCTTTGGAACCCCCTTTCAGGTAGTTGAAAGCAGCTATCAAATCCCCCTCATTCTTCTCTTCCGTAGACTAAACAATCCCAGTTCCCTCAGCCTCTCCTCATAAGTCATGTGTTCCAGACTCCTAATCATTTTTGTTGCTCTCTGCTGGACGTTTTCCAATTTTTCCACACCCTTCTTGTAGCATGGGCCCAAAACTGGACACAGTACTCCAGATGAGGCCTCACCAATGTCGACCCTCGATCTGCTGGCAATGCCCCTATGTATACATCCCAAAATGCCATTGGCCTTCTTGGCAACAAGGGCACGCAACAAGGGCACATCCTTTGGAAGACTATTCCAATGAGTCTTCAATGTTAGGAATCTATAGACAGGTACCAAGATCTTGGTTTATAAGGCAGTTGTCATTCCCACCCTTCTCTGTGGGTGTGAGACCTGGGTAACCTTCGGAGAACGTCTCAAGCAGCTGGAGTGGTTCCAGCAGCGCTACCTCAGGAGGATTCTCAGGATCAGCTGTGAAGACCGACGCAGTAACATCAGGGTTCTCTCTGCAGCCAACATAGTATAGAAACACAGGTATAGAAGTATACAGGCACAGTATAGAAGCATAGGTCATGAAATACCAACTCCGCTGGGCTGGCCACTGTGTACATATGCCGACACTCTCCTTCCGAAGCAAGTACTCTTCTCTCAGTTAAGTCAGGGAAGAAGGGCTCGCGGAGGACAGCGGAAACGTTTCAAAGACATACTGAAAGTACATCTTAAAAAGGGAGACATCAACCCAAGAAACTGGGAGGAGTTGGCGCAGAACAGAACCCAGTGGTGCCACACCATACACCTCACTTTGAGGAGAACAGACGTGCTCATGAGACAGAGAAGCAACAAAGGAGGAAAGAAAGGGCACAACATTCTAGCCAACAACTCTGTCTCCTCCAAGATTACATCTGTCACTTCTGTGGGAAAATCTGCAGGGACGAATTGGGCTCCTCAGCCACTTAAATACTCACCAGGGAACCCCCTTGGCAGATGTCATCCTTGCATTGAGTGATAGCAGAAGAAGTCAAACCGCTACTTCAGCAAATGAACAAAGGTTGCATGCTGAGGGAAATACGCAGTTTCTTGGTGAGGAAGAATAGCTACAGTCAAATTGAATATTTTGTCAAGGATATCCTCCTTGTTTCAAAATCTTCTGGGAAAGCTCTAGCAAGAGTACAAGGAATGTTAGAATTCATATAGAATAAGAAAAGAGAGAGAGTGCAGATACTTTACAGGTCCATTAAATAGGGTGAACTAGTTGTTCCAAATTTTACATGGTACTATCAAGCCAGCCAGCTCAAGCAAACACTGGGTCTTTATTGAACAGGAAAATTATGGCAATCTAAATATTGCTAGGATAGCACGGATTAAAACAAACCAAATCCACCTATGCATATGTCTTCGTGCAATCTGTGTAAATCAAGGGTGGCCAACCTGTGGTTCTTCAGAAGATAATATGCGGCTCCTTGTCTAGGCACCAACTCTCAGGCTGGAGCTACAGGCGCCAACTTTCCAATGTGCCGGGGGGCGCTCGCTGCTCAACCCCCGGCCCTGCCACAGGCCCTGCCCCCTCCCCTGAGCCTGCTGTGCCCTCGCTCCTCCCCCTTTCCTCCAGAGTCTCCTGCACACCACGAAACAGCTGATGTGGAGGGAAGGGGAGGCAGTGATTGGTGGGGCTGCTGGTGGGTGGGAGACGCTGGGAACAGGGCAGGAGCTGATGCAGGGGCTGCTGACGTATTACGGTGGCTCTTTGGCAATGTACATTGATAAATTCTGGCTTCTTCTCAGGTTCAGGTTGGCCACACCTGATATAGATTCTTTAGCAAAGACTACTGTATGGGTTTGGGATAGAACCAGAGATGAGACGTTCCATTTCTTTGCTAATTACACCCATTGCAAATAATCCAAATCATACAGCAGAGTTTTAAACTTTTGAGAGCAATGAAATTCATGTTTGGCCAGCTGTTCACCAAAGAACCTTTTCTAACTCATTTAGAAATCAAAACCTGCTTTAACTGGCCTACTCTCCTGTAGTCCCAGTACTTTCAAGTTAGGCATTATGTTTCCCAATTTCCTAGGAAACTTTTCCATAGAAAGCCAACTTTAGTAGAAATGATGGCTTCTTGTTGATTAGAAAATAAAAAATTATAACTAATTTATGTCAATCTTTGCTGATGACTTTCCTAACAAAGAAACATATTCACAAAGAAAAAAAGAATTGGATAGATAAATTACCCCAGAGGAATTAGAGTAACAGCCGTGTTAGTCTGTATTCGCAAAAAGAAAAGGAGTACTTGTGGCACCTTAGAGACTAACCAATTTATTTGAGCATGAGCTTTCATGAGCTACTGCTCACTTCATCGGATGCATGAAGTGAGCTGTAGCTCACGAAAGCTCATGCTCAAATAAATTGGTTAGTCTCCAAGGTGCCACAAGTACTCCTTTTCTTTTTCCCAGAGGAATTGGCTTTGATCTGTGGGGGAAAAAGCCAGCAACCTCAGTCTGTAGCAAAATAAAAGAAAATTCCTTAATATCTATTTCGGTGGTACCTCACATCAGTCAGGTTTAAAAAAATATAGTGTGTGAATTGGGATAAAAGTTGGTGAAATTGTGGTGAAAGAGGTACAGTGCACCTGTCCGGTTATTAGAGAATTTTGGGATGTGCTCCATAATGAAATATTATAAATTGTTGGATATTTATTACTGTGACCAGAGTCCCAGGGGAGCCAACTGAGGTCACTCAATTAGGGTGAGCTGCAAAGAATGGGGCAGACAATCCCCAAAGTTGGTGGATATGCCAATACTTAGATTTACCAAGCCAGAACAAAACAGCTTCTATACTACCTCACTGGTTACCAAGAAGCCAACAACACAGTTCCCTTAAAGTAACCCAGCCTTAGGCCTCCACCCAGACACCCAAGTCAAATATGATGAGGATTATTGAAAATCTTATTTATCATAAAAGAAAGTTCTACCAATCCCTAAAGATTGGACACATTACCTCCCAGCTTAACGAATATTCCAGGTCTTACCCAAATACAAGCTTACAGCCAATTCTTCTTAACTAAACTAAAATTTATTAAAAAAGAAGAGAGAGTGAGTATTGGTTAAAAGATCAGTATACATACAGGCATGAGCTCAATTCTTGAGACTGAATTCACAGCAGAGATGGTGAGCTTTGTTGTTGCAAAGAGTTCTTTCAGAAATAGTTCATAGGTTATAGTCCAAATGTTTATATTCAGGGTGGTCCAGTCAGGACTGGGATCTCAGCCTTACGGCTTAAGCTTCCCTTGCATGAAGCATCAGGCAGGTCTGAGATAAAAAGGATTGGAACCCAAGGCATCTTTATACAGTTTGGAGTCCTTAGGCAAACAGTAGGCAATCATGGATACTTTGAAGTGGACCTGTTTCCTAAGTGTCATTGGTAATTAGCTACATGGATTTACATAAGGTAATTTATTCATTAGGCAGTCTATCAAACTTTTAGTGACATATAGACAATGACATTATTTCACCCAAGTTTCA
The DNA here is from genome assembly GCF_965140295.1 of Lepidochelys olivacea. Taxonomy (NCBI): domain Eukaryota; kingdom Metazoa; phylum Chordata; order Testudines; family Cheloniidae; genus Lepidochelys; species Lepidochelys olivacea. The sequence continues at coordinate 265,984,693 of NC_140412.1, read as the reverse complement.
TCTAAATGTTACTATTCCCCTTTGATCTCTGAATTAATAGCTATAGTGACAGACAGGAACTGTCTGTTTACATGGCTAATCATTAAACAAGATATAAGTAAACACATACAATTAGTAAAAAGAAAAGGAGTACTAGCGGCACCTTAGAGACTAACCAATTTATTTGAGCATAAGCTTTCATGAGCTACAGCTCACTTCATCGGATGCATTCAGTGGAAAATACAGTGAGGAGATGATTTATAAACACACAGAACATGAAAAAATGGGTGTTGTCATACACATTGTAAGGAGAGTGATCACTTAAGATGAGCTATTACCAGCAGGAGAGTGGGGTGGGGAGGCGGAGGGGGAACCTTTTGTAGTGATAATCAAGGTGGGTCATTGCCAGCAGTTAACAGGAACGTTTGAGGAGCGGTGGGGGGAAATAAACATGGGGAAATAGTTTTACTTTGTGTAATGACACATCCACTCCCAGTGTCTATTCAAGCCTAAGTTAATTGTATCCAATTTGCAAATGAATTCAAATTCAGCAGTCTCTCATTGGAGTCTGTTATTGAAGTCTTTTTGTTGTAATATTGCGACCTTTAGGTCTGTAATCGAGTGACCAGAGAGATTGAAGTGTTCTCCGACTGGTTTATGAATGTTATAATTCTTGACATCTGATCTGTGTCCATTTATTCTTTTACGTAGAGACTGTCCAGTTTGACCAATGTACATGGCAGAGGGGCATTGCTGGCACATGATGGCATATATCACATTGGTAGATGTGCAGGTGAATGAGCCTCTGATAGTGTAGCTGATGTGATTAGGCCCTATGATGGTGTCCCCTGAATAGATATGTGGACACAGTTGGCAACGGGTTTTGTTGCAAGGATAGGTTCCTGGGTTAGTGGTTCTGTTGTGTGGTGTGTGGTTGCTGTTGAGTATTTGCTTCAGGTTGGGGCGCTGTCTGTAGGCAAGGACTGGCCTGTCTCCCAAGATTTGTGAGAGTGATGGACAGGCCCAACAAAGAAAATAACAGAACGCCACTAGCCATCACCTTCAGCCCCCAACTAAACCTTCAGCTCTCCAACGCATCATCAAGGATCTACAACCTATCCTGAAGGACGAGCCATCACTCTCACAAATCTTGATTTGCATGATTTCAATTAGATAATGTTACAATTACCAAATGATTACCAAAAAGCCCAGGAGGATTACCAGATGATCGTTCGATAATCCTCCTGGCGGAATTGGTCAGGTTCAAAGAATTAATTTCACATCTGCTAATAGCCGCTAGGTTACTCATAGCGCCTCATTGAAGGGGGGGGAAAGCCCCACATTAAAGGAATGGCTCCAAAAAATATGGGCATTGTTATGGAAAGAATAATGCATCAATATCATACTCAACAAAACAGAGGGGCCAATAAATACTTAGATGTTTGGTTACCATTTATTGATTTTTTAAAGTACATTCCCCTGCAAATAAATCCTAGCACACGAATCCAATTTTTTAATATTAAGGTTGATGGACATGGCTGGTTTGATAAATGAGTAGATTCAGTAGTTGCACTCGCTACAATCACCAGAAAACACAGCATGGCTAGTGGAAGGTGACTCATTCTAATATGGTAACATCCTACTAAATAGAAGCATAGAATCTCAGGGTTGGAAGGGACCTCAGGAGGTCATCTAGTCCAACCCCCTGCTCAAAGCAGGACCAATCCCCAATTTTTGCCCCAAATGGCCCCCTCAAGGATTGAACTCTCAATCCTGGGTTTAGCAGGCCAATGCTCAAACCACTGAGCTATCCCTCCACCTGCACTGAGATTTGATTATTCCATTACTGTGTGATATTTCTCTAAAAAAGATAAGCTCAGTGTTGTAATCATTAATGCTTTGTTTCTGATTTACGTAGTAATGATTTGTAAACCTGTTGGAACTTCCTACGTTGTTATTTTAAATGATAAAGAAGTCCACAGCTGCCTGGAGCCCTGTCTAAAAGCAGTGCACTCCCATTGTTGCTTTCACTGGTGTAGCTGACCCATTGCTAGCACACGTGGGATATGTTTCAGAAAGCAGGCTAGTGTAAACACAGCCTGGTTGTATGCTAGGGAATAATCCTGCACTCACAGGGAGATGGATGTAATCAGACTCTTCCTATCAACATGTAGCTCCCTTCAGATCCAGTCACTATCACTTCACTTATTGGCCAGAATAGAATTCAGCCTTCTCTCCTAGCCAGGGGAGCTCAGGATCCAAACTCAGATCTCCTCCCCAACCTTGTGACTTGGTGAAGCCGTACACAGCTGTTACCAGTTTACTGCATTGTCCTTTGCCCTACAATGCCCTACAATCAACATTACTCTGTTGTTTGAAACAAGGTTTCTACTGCAGACCAGGTCTCTGAGCTTAGAATTTACCGTGGCTTGCTGTTCGCTCACTGAATTGGCTTGGACAGCCAGAAATAAGGAGAATATTCGTGAATTTTCCTTGTCTTTGTTGCAAACTAGACACAGTGAAAATTGCAGCTATCTTTGCCTAAAAGCAAGTCAGATTTAAATTATTGAGAACACTGTTATGCATATCTGTCCTGTGTCCTCTCTTCAATGTGGCTCTGAAGTGAGCTGTAGCTCACGAAAACTTATGCTCAAATAAATTGGTTAGTCTCTAAGGTGCCCCTAGTACTCCTTTTCTTTTTACTCCATTCTTTTGTTACTGTGCATAATTCTGGAAAGTAGAAGTTTGACAGAAACTTTTTCCTTTTCCAGAATAAGGACAATGGTGAACCTGAGAATAAGCACTTGAGAGAAGATGACGAAGAGGATGCCACCAAACACAAGTAATTTGTTTATTTTTCAGAGGGATGTCTCTGACTATGTGTTCTCTTTGTGCTGCTTTCCGTGGTTTGCTAATTAGGATCTTTCCTTGGCTTCCAGTGCCCAGATATCTTAGTGTGAATTTACTCTCTCTCAGTGAAGATTATCTGACATTGAGGGACTACAGTGAAAAACCACAGACAGTGTAGCCCTAGCAAAAAAGAAATTATCAGTAAGAAATTTTCAGTTTCAGACACTTTAGGAAATGCAAACAGCCCTTCTGTTTGGGAATAACTCTCTGGGTATGTCTACACACCAAAGGAAAACCCATGGCTCGCCAGTGCCTGCTGGCTCGGGTGCTGCGCTGTTTCATGGCTGTGTAGACTTCCGGGCTCCAGCTGGAGCCCTGGGACCCTCCCGCTTCACAGGGTCCTAGAGCTTGGGTGCCACCCTGAGTCCAGACATCTGCACAGCAGTGAAACAGCCCCACCGCCCAAGCCCTGCAAGCCCAAGTCAGTTGGCACGGGCCAACCATGGGTGTCTAGTTGCTGTGTAGACATACCCTTCGGGACTGACACACAAGGGGAAGGCCATCCCAAACAGAGGATTATCAGAATCTGAACACAATGTAGCCTTCTTCCATGGTTATGTCTTTGTCTTCTCCTGACATGCCTTAAACATGGAGTTATTTTTGGCACCCATGAGTGAAGGCCCAGAGGCCAAATGGGGCTCACATTAATTGTGGCCTGCTGCTGCGCTTTCCTTGTAACTACACGGTGTAAAGACAAAGTTGATCAACTACAGGCTTTTCTTGATGGCAAAATCCACTAACTCTGTCGTTCGTTTTGCCACCAATAAGTATTTGTAGGTCCCAACAGAGGACTCGGGGAGGGGACGCTTTGAATTTAGTGCGATCAAGGGAGTTTTACGTTCTTCCTCACCATCTGGCAGTGCAGAAATCCCCCTGCTGGGGAGCTGCATTTGAACTGCTGCCTCTGCACATGAGCACTTGCTCAATGGTGCTGACAGGAGCAGAGTGACACTACTGTGTCCCTGGTCTATTTCAATTCTGCTGCGGAAGTGCGGTGTGCAAGGACCGCCCGGGTGTCATTCTGCACTGGGGCTGAGAGCGGCTCTTGGGATGGAACATGGCGAAGAGGCAGACTTGTGTATCAAACTGTTCTTGTACCTGAAAGGGTAGAGGGGCCCTGCAGAAGGTAAGTGAGCTGACAGGCCAAGAGTTGAAGGTATAGAGCTTGGTGAATAATGAATGAGCTGCTATTACTTTCCAGGCCTCTGCCACTTGATATACTGAGTGAGCGACAAGATGATGCAGCATATTGTGACGTTGTGACTAGACGTGTCAGACCTGTGGCATCTCTGCCATACGAGATGGCATTATTGTGCCATCAGTGATGCATTCTGACATCCACTTCCTGGTTTCTAATGATATTAATGTTCTCTTTGGAGAGCCCTAACAGTGACGTAAAAACAGCCTCTCTTGACTTTCAGCCCTATGGTTCCTCCCTTTTAAATGCTGATGTCTTGTCAGGCAGCGCAATGAGGTGCCAGAAGTCACATTGTTTCATACCAAACCTTCAGCCTGTGTACTTTGGAGTTGGCAAACCACCTTCTCCTCCAGGGACTATTGGAAACTCCTGTCATCTCCTGACCTTTGGCTGGTGCCATAAAGGCCAAAGGGGTTTTCCACTTGTGTACAGTGTCCGTGAAACTTCAGAGTAGCTGTACAAGAGAAGAAAGCTTTAAGTGTGACACCAGCTGCTCCCTGTCAGAAGTCCGTTTTGTATCAATGGGCCTAACTCTGCCCCTGGGTGCATGCTTGGGGCTAGGTAAGTGGGAGTCGCATGCTTTTGAAGGCACAATTTGTTGTAAAAAGAGTAAAGTTTGCTTTCTGTAGCTATTACGATCCAATAGATTGCAAGACCCTTGTGTGTGTCTCTCCAACTACTCTCTGTGTTGTCAGGATCCAAATGTAACTTTGCAAGGCAAATTAGAACAGTCTCTTCTCTGTAGTGGATGTTTGAATCTCAAATTCAGGTTTAAGTGTTCAGCTGATAGAGATATTAGCTTTGCAATTAAACTTCTTTGATGTACTTAAGAATTTCACTATTGGCTCACTCCTTTACCAGACAAATATTCTTTGGAATTCTTAGGAAACTGATACCTTGCTTTCATTCTAGATTTGCATCTTCCAGTAGTGTCTCTGAACTACCCCAGCCCCTTGAAACAGGGACTAGTGTATGTACTGCCATAGTGCTTGTGAGTCTGGCTCGTCACGAAAGGTAGGCTGATCAGGTTGATCCTGAACTTGAGAAGCAGTAGTCTCTAGAAATCAACGCTTATGGGACAGCTGCTAGCTGTACCATAGTTAAGGTTGTAGGAGCATTTCTGTAGCACTGTAGAGGCTATGCAGCAGGCTAAGAAAAATCCTGTTGTCTGGAGTTGAAGACAACCAAAAACTTGATCCAGGCAAGTGAATTGTAATTGTCCACTAAATAATCTTATGACCTACACTTACACCCTGGATGTATTGTCTAACCAACGTGACTGACCTGAGTCTGAAAAAAGAGAATCGAGCCACCAGCTTTGGTTTCCTTGTGAAAACCATTGGAAGAAAATGATTTAGTTGCCTGCCTCCTCACCAAGCTTTGCTAAGCTCCTTCTGGCTGTCTTTGGCCAGGCGTACCTCCGGCTGCACTTGTGGTTGAGAGAGAGGATTACGTGATGCCAGTAGTGTAGCTACTGGCATGCTACGTGGCTGAATTAATAAATGCAAAGTAATGCACGTTGGACAGCATAATCCCAACGAAGCACACAAAATGATAGGGTCTAAATTAGCTGTAAACACTCCAAGAAAGAGTGGATAATTCTCTGAAAACATCGCCTCAATGAGCAGCAGTAGTTAAAAAAAAAAAAAAAAAAAAAGGTAACAGTGTTAGGGGCCGTTAGGAAAGGGCTACATAATAAAACAGAAAATATCATCATGCCACTGTATAAATCCATGATATACATACACCTTGAGTACTGCATACAGTTCTGGTTGCCTCATCTGAAATAAGATACTTTAGAATTGGGAAAAGTACAGAGAAGAGCAGCAAAACTGATTCGGGGTCTGGAACCGCTTCCACAGGGAGAGATTAAAAAGATGGGGACTGTTCAGATTGGCAGAGAGATGACTAAGGAGGGATGTGAGAGAGGTCTATAAAACCATGACTGGTGGGGAGAAAGTGACTAGGGAAGTGTTATTTACCCCTTCACACAACACAAGAACCAGGGATCACCTGATGAAATTACTGGGAAGCAGGTCTAAAACAAACAAAAGGCAGTACTTCTTCACACAACACACAGTCAACCTCTGGAACTTATTGCCAGGGGATATTGTGAAGGCCAAACATTGTAACAAAAAAAGAATTAGATAAGTTCTTGGAGGATCGGTCCATCAATGGCTATTAGCCAAGATGGTCAGGGATACAACTCAGTGCTCTGGGTGTCCCTAAGCCTCTGACTGCCAGAAGCTGGGACTTGATGACAGGGGATGGATCACTTGTTAATTGACCTGTTCAGTTCATTTCCTTTGAAGCATCTGTCATTGGCCACCGTCGGAAGACAGGATTCTGGGCTAGATGGACCATTGGTCTGACAGTATGGTCGTTTTTATATACCACAAAGAATGTGGCAATCATCTTTTTGTTGAATAACTCTGTTTAAAATCCAGGTGATCATTAGATAAGTTGCTTTAAAGAGAATTTTTCTAGCCCATTGGATAACTGTTGCACATGTGCTACAAACCTTGGAGAACCTGAACCGAGAAGATGGTTCCCAGGCTACAAGGCATTCGCCTAGGACTTGGGTGACCCAGGTTCAAGTCCCTCCTTGTTCACAGACTTCCTTCCTTGTGACCTTGGGCAAGTCATTTAGTTTCTATGCCTCAGTTCCCCATCTATAAAATTGGAGATGACAGCACTGCCCTACCCACATGGGTGCTGTGTGGATAAATACATTAAAGATACTGAGGCACTCACGTGGTACTGGGGTCAGATGAATACCAAAAGGAAAAAGATACTTCTGCGTTAGTCTACAAATCCCACCACACTGACCCTCCTGGCTGGGACCATTCTGGAGTTGTCACTGTGGTTTAAATAGCACGGAAGACTTTTTTTAAAGCTACACATACAGTGCTTCAAACCCTGGTGAATTCTTGCTGGGTTTTCTTACCGTATTAATGGGGCTACTTTCAAGGAATCTCTTCTTTGTATATCCCTCAACGCAAGGATGATGTCTGCCAAAGGGGTTTATTGGCGGATTTTTAGGTGGCTGAGGTGCCCAATTCGTGCCCTGCAGATTTTCAGGTGTGGTCTTAGAGGAGACAGAGTTGTTGGCTGGAGTGTTGGGCCCTTTCTTTCCTCCTTTGTCACTTCTCTGTCTCATGAGCACGTCTGTTCTCCTCGAAGTGGGCTGTGGCGTGGTGCATGGTGCATATTCCCAAGGACGGCTGGGATCTCAAGATTGCATCTGTAAAGCCAAAATGCAACATTTTACAGAGGCACCGTTGTTCACACTTGACAGAGCAACGATTCTGCCGATCTTGAAGACAAGCACAGTGCACACAATAGCACAAACTGCCTGTCTCAAGGCAAGTGCACATAACCCACAAGAGCCCCAAAATGGTGAGTAACCACAGGGGCAGGGGGGACTGATTGTTCCAGGGCCATATTGTCCTCTGGGATTCTGTGCCTTGGGGAGAGCCAACAGCTGCAGGGGGCCCCTATACTCACTGTCCCCACGTTTTCCACAGGCTGAGTTCGTCCTGGAAGATATCTGGCTGCTGAGGGTGACCTGGGAAGCAAGGGAGGGTCTTCTGCAACAATGCGGCTTCTGCCCTGGCCCTTATGCGGCTTGCCTGTGTGCAGCAATGGTCTCTCTCTCTCTCCCCCCATCCCCATGGCACAGTGGCGAGCATATGTTACCCTTACTGGGACAAGGAGCACAGTGGCTCTGCCAGGGAACCTACGCAAGCGGATTACCCAGCTTCTGCATGACACCTTCGATGAGATTACTGAGGCCGATTACTGCCATGTGAGAGAGCATGTCAATGGCCTATTCCGCATCTAGGCATGCACGCAGCCCTAACCCTTCCTTTTTTCTGCAACCCTTCTTGCCACAACAGCCCGCACCCAACAACTCCCTTCTCAAAATTAAAAGCTGCTTACTGGGCACCTCCTCTGCTGTTTGTTCTTCCCCAAGCACCGTCCGCTGCGACTGGCTACCTTCCTCCTACCTTCCTCCACTCCTGGCTGCATGCACCCGGCCATCCTCTGGCTCTGCCCCCCCCACCCCACCTCCTTGGCACCCTTGCTCCTGCTTTCCTCCTCTTGCCTTGTTGCACTCTGGGCTGCCACAGCCTCTCAAGTGTCCATGGTGCTCTTTGGCATGGAGGTGGGGTCGCCCCCAGTATCTCGTCCAGCTCTTTGTAGAACTGGCAGGTCGTGGGGGCAGCACCGGAGTGGCGGTTTGCCTCCCGCACTTTGTGGTACGCTTTCTACAGCTCCTTCACTTTAACCCTGCACTGCACCTCGGTCATGGCCCCTTTCTATCACGGCCCTTGATATCTGCCCGTAGGTATCGTAATTCCTAGGGCTGGAGCGCAGCTGGGATTGGACAGTTTCCTCCCTCCAAGCGCTGATGAGGTCTAGCACCTCGCCATTACTCCATACTGGGGATCGCCTGGCGCGTGGAGGCATGGTCACATGGAAAGATGCGCTGAGAGCACTTCACGCCTGGCTGAGCAAACAGGAAGGGGACTTTCAAAATTCCCAGAGAATTTAAAGGGCAGGTCTGACGGTTGGTCCCCTGAGGGCAGGGCAGTAGACTTCAAAGTGATGGCCAGAGTGGCTAGAACAGGCATTGAGAGACACGTCCTGGAGGCCGATCAGAGCACTTTAATAGACCAAGACGTCCACACTGGCGCTGCGGCGCTCCAGCTGGGGTGCAGCAAGCTCTATGCTTCTCATGGAGGTGGATTGCCAGGGGCGCTCCAGCCCCGGAGTCCAGGCGCTCTACAAGCCTTGCCAGTGTGAACACCTCAGGAGTTAGGATGCCCGGGTCTGATTTAATGCGCGCCAACTCGCAAGTGTAGCCAAGACCTAAGAAACCTATTTCTCCTCTCTCCTCAAGCTTTTGTGCTGCAAGATACCACCACAAAAGTGAGTGCTGAATAGGCCTCTATACAAAAGTGTCAAACCCATGGCAATTCTTGCTCCCATGCATCTTTAATCACCAAACTTGACTCTGGTGATTCACCTTGAACATAGTGGCAAGGAACTTGTGTGTTTTATTTCCCACTTTCTCCAGACTGTTGATCAGGAAACAACAGTGAGGATCAATTGTGTGCTGTCACTCACGTGGTCAATGTCCTGCAATTGCAAAGGATGGGTGTGGGTGGGGACTTTGGCCCTTCCTATCTATCACTTTCTGTGATTTGGAGAAAGCAGAAGGTAGGGGCTGTTCTTGCAACTATTGATCTAATGCCTCAGATTTCCATAAACTATCATTCACTGATGATTTAAATCTCCACCCCATGAAGGAAATGCTCTGAGCTTGGAAATTATACTGCAGTTCTGCAAACTGGGCTTGTGGCTCGTCAGGAATGTCAAAGAATGCATGGCGGGGAGGAGAGTGAAAGGAGTGACCTGTGACTTAACCAGACATGCTAGCAATTAAACTTCACAAGGCTGTAATTAATCCGCTGCTGGCATTTCAGCACTTAGTCATCCTTAAGAATTACAACTCCCCACAGTGCTGCTTGCACAGAATTATTTCCTGGGAGGAGTTTCAGGAAGCCAGGGCTGTGAACGTGCCCTCTCCCCTGGTTTATGGCAGGATGTCATGAGTCAGGTCAAAACAACCAGTCTTCAGATTCCGTACGCAAAAAGTAAGATGGCAAACCTGCCTAGCAATAGATTGGAAAGGAGGAACAACAAGGCAATACCAGGAACAACTTCTATGCAAATACGGTTCCTTTGTGCTTTGGAAGGTGGTACCTATTTCTTGACTATTGGAGTTACTTTTCTACAGGGGAGACCACTGTTACTATATGCAGGGGTAACATCTGACCGTTAATGATGGTATGTGTTTGTTACCCCTGTGGACACATTGTTAGTGATCGGTTGTCCTGGTAGTGAGAGTTGAGCCTGTTAATGTCATCCTGATGTGGCCTAGTGTGGGGTCCTTGACTGATATCTTGACATCATCTTCGTCCTTTCGTTGCCAGGGTCCGAGCATGTGCCGCCTCCACAGTGCTCCCACCTGCTGCCGTTCCTGGAAGTGAGGACAGACTCCAGTCTAAATTCCACTTACGCAGTTGTCCCAGTGCCTGAGTGGCTAGATAGGGGGATAAAAAGCAGCTGACTCTTCCCAACCTGGGTAAAACCAAAGTGAGGCTGGCAAAGAGGAGAAGCATTTTTAGGAACTGTCAGGAGCTTTGATCCCTCCCTCTGAGGATGCCTATCCTCTGGTGGTCAAGGTGGGGTTTGGCCTTCATGTCCTACAGGATTCAGTGCTACTCCTTGATGCCCCAATAGCAGTAACCAGCAGTGCTGCTTCACTTTTGAGGCTAGCCGGATGTGCCCCCTTCCCTCAGCTGAGCACCGAGTCCTAGCGATACAGGCCTCCGTCCAGGAGAGATTATTGCAACAGGCTCTACCTGGGTTTTATGGCTAAGGCCCCACAGAAGTATTAGCTGGTCCGACACACAGTATGTCACCTGCTAAACAGAGGCTGACTGCACATTGCGCTGGTTCTTCACACTGTATTAGTTCCCTGTGCAATTCCAAACCTGTCCTTGCTGTGCCAAGGCAGTCTTTCTTAGAGCCCTCTCCCCACCATCCACCATGACAGCTGCGATCAGCAGGGACAATGCAGCTGTAAGACCCTAGTGTGAAAGCATTCTCGGCCAGCACTGCAAATTCTTGACAGCAGACTCTTGGCTATCGAATTCCCTAGCAGCACAGTTCATGATCTGCCGGTCTTGTCACGGCTGGGGTGCTACTCGAGTTCCACGGCAGCAGTCTCTTTGCACAGAGGTTCCCTCCATGCCTGCAGAATGGTTGGTAGCATGTGTCTGAGACAACCAAGCAACGAAGCTGTTGTAAGGGATGGAGGATATGTGATCCTTTTCAGATGTGGTCCTTTTCAGTTATGTGATTCATAACTTGGGAATATGGCCCCTAGATGCAGTGCTGATTGCATGCGTTAGTGAGGGTCAGGTTTTGGATTTTGTCTATCAGGGCAGCTCATTCTGTTGTGCCATGAAGCTGCCAGGCTGGCTCCAGTTTTTGCCATTCTTTGGATAGTTCTAAATCTGTTTGGTAATTGGTGGTTAGATTATTTGTATCCAGTTGGAATGTGCTCAGTAATCTGGCCAGGCATCATGTGGCACCTTGGTGGACACGTGGCACCTGCATGTGCTTGAAGCTCTTCTACTTCAGCCGTGTGCAGCAGCAGTATCCAGAAATGGCCATCTCCCCCTTGCTCACGTGGTCTTGAGGAGTCCCTCTTGAGAAACTAGACACCTCTCTAGCCTGTGGTGTTTTGGGGTCTGGCAGGCTAATGATGTGTTTGTTTTTTTTTTGACATTCCACAGGTGCCTAAAGGAGCCCTAGGCAGAAGCTTGGGGAAGAGAGAATGTGCTTCAACACGCTCAGTTATTTTAGTGAAAGCAGCCAACCTGCAATGCATGGCAACACACTGGTTCTGAAGTTAAATTGTCTTCGAGAAGGAGGCGATGGGAAGCTACTCTTCCCTCTCTTTGTTTCTCGTTCCTTTTCTGCCCTTCGTTGATTAAGGAATCCAGGCATGACAGGAAAGAACTGCACCATTGTAAGCAGACAGTAGTTTCTGGACTTCTGTGTTGGCAGGTCCTTTAGAGATACATCTGCCTCCTGCCCTGGGAGGTGGTAATGTGGTATAGCTCTTCTCTTTGTGATTGGACAAGAGGTGATCTCAGCCAGAGGAGAGATCTTTTATTTTATTTTTAACGGTGGTGTAATATACTTTCAGAAAAAAATTCTTGGTTGCTATGTCAACAACAGAGCAAATACAGCAAATTCCCTGCATGAGAATATAAAAGGTGATAGAGTAGCTTGAAAATGTAAGAACCCTTCATTCCAAGCCAGTCCACTGAGAATGAGGGTCAAGGATGGATGGATGGCTGCTAGACCCAGAAATACCAAAGGAAGTAGATGGTGGTAGATATGAAAGTGTAATCTTGAAAACGATGTGGGAAATGGGTTATAAAATCAGGCTGAACGGGAAAGTTCAGTAACAGGTAGGGAGGAAAATCTTGGCACCTTCCATGCTACGACCTACAAACAGCACCCCAAGAGATAGTAACATAGTATTCCTATTTTATACATGGGTAAGCTGAACCACAGAGAGGTAAATTGACTTGCCCAAGATCACACAGCAGGTTAGTGTTGAAACTGTCTGTAGAAATAGACAAAAGCAGAAAAATTCAAGACTGTAAGGTTACAAATTCTTCTTTCAGAAATACAGAAATCTTTGTCCAAATGCCATTGACGTATTAAACAACTGTGCCTGTAAAGGTTCAAATCGGAAGTGTAAAAAAAAAAAAAAAAAAAGTGGGGTTTAAAGAGACTCCAGGAGAACCAGGTAAAGAGATCAAGGCAACTTCCATAATTTCTTTACGTGTTGAAGCAGAGAGTCTGTGTGTGTGACTGTGGGCTACCTAGACCAGGGGTTCTCAACCTTTTGCTTTCTGAGACACGCACCCCCTCTCTACCCCCCCCGCCAACATGCTATAGAAACTTCATGGCCCACCTGTGCCACAGTAGCTGGCTTTCGGCATATAAAAGCCAGGGCTGGCGTTAGGGGTAGCAAGCAGGGCAATGGCCTGGGGCCCCATGCCCCAGGGGTGACCACGAAGCTACATTGCTCAGGCTCAGGGACCTGGGCTTCAGCCCCATACGATGGGGCTTCGGCTCTGCCCTGGGCCCCAGCGAGTCTAATGCTGGCCCTGCTTGGAGCCCCCCTTGAAACCTGCTTGAGGCCTGGACCCCTGGTTGAGAGCTACTGGCCTAGACCAGCCAGAGATAAGTGATCGTTGAAATACCAGAGGAGTTTTCTTTTATATCAGTCTCTGTTTAGAGGACAATGAGGAGTTTCCATTTCAAGGGCACTTTTTTTAAAGCAAATTGGAGTGGCTATAACAGAAATTGAAGACTATAAAAATGAAGCTACCGAGCAGCTTGGGAAGTTAAAGTGCGGTGAATAATCAAAACCAGATGGTACTTCTCTGAGGCTTCTGACGGAAATGACCTGAAACAGCTGAGATACTTAGGAGGACATGCAGGACTTCCTTAAACATAGCAACTGTTTCCCAAGAACAGAAAGCCACTAACATGGCACTTGTGCTTCAAAATAGGAGACAGCTGGCATCTTGAGCATTATGAACCATTGAGCTTTGGCTGTGGCTTGGGGCAGCCGATGCACCATCTTGTTTGTAGTCTTTAGCTGGCACCTAGAGCAGTAAGACTTGAGGGAGTGAGTGTGTGGAAAGAATCTAGAAATGTCTAAAGTTTTGTGAGCTTTCAGAATTGGAGGAAGATGGGTGGTTGGCAGGAAGACGAGCCAGTGGGGGATGGCTTCTAAACTACGCAGGAGCAGCGCCCTTGCAATATTTAGAAGGTCGAAATAACTGCTACCTCATGGCACGCAACACTCAACGCCGTTAGAGTGAAAAGCAAACAAACTGGAGAAAGCACTTTGTAAGTATCCTCTGTTTGCATCAAGCTAGTCCTTCACATCTTATAGGAATTACTCTTCAAACTCTGTATTGGTTGCAAATGCCAACTGCGTTTTTGCGGATCAGTTCCAAGTACCAGCTGCATCACACCTGGGTGATGCTCGATTGATGCCTCAAAATGAGGTTTTGACCCCCTAAGGAAATTCTTCCCCAGTGGAGGTGCCAGTAGAACCAGTGCTAGATGTAGGGACTTGTAGTGGAAAGTTGGTCTGAGGCTTAACTGCGGTTCCATGACTCTGCTCTGTAGTGCAGATAAATGTAATGGGCATATTTGTTGCCTGTAACCAAGTGATCTAGACCTGTGCTTTCAGAAATACCATGCCATGTGCTATTGCCCCATTAATTACTGTGCTGGTCATTTGGATGCTCAATTACTGCAGTTGCGCATGCAGTCGTCGTAGCTCCCCTGTGCATTCCCAAATGTGGGGTTTATGAAGTCGTGAGGTAAGAAGCTGTGTTCTCCGGATAATGCTGTATTTCTGTTGAACTACAAAACCATTTGTACAAAAAATGGTAAAATATTAAAAACAGAGATGTAATTAAAAGGACAGTACTTCACTGTGGATTCTATTAGACCCTAGGTGACAGTCGTGCCGTAAATTCAGTAAGAGCTTGCCTTACCCAGCTGCACCTTGTTTGGTGTGAGTGATGGAGGCCCTGGGCCAGTCTTGCTGATACGCCTCCACTCTGGTACTAAGGTGTCTTATGTTGTATCTGAGAAATACGTGATCACATTTATTAAATGTATCCCAGTGCATGGGCCTATGGGGGAAGGGGTAAAGATAAGGAGATTCATTCAGTCTAAACATCCTTATTGTCTGACTTTGATTCCTTAACACTGCAGCCTTAACATTGCATTAACAGGGTTTTCTTTTTTTAGTGACTGGCAGAATGAATGATAACTTTTTTCTAGCATCTAAATGGCCATGTAGCATTGCTGGGTGCTCTTAAACCGGTGTTGCCTTTTACCCCAGAAGAGGCTGCAGTTCATTGGAGTGCCTCCTAAATATAGGGCGTGATCCAAATCCCACTGACGTCAGTGGGCGTCTTTCTGTTGACTTCAGCCAGATTTGGATCAAACTCGTAGTCTGTGAAGTGCTTTGTGATCTGTTTTTGGGGATGAAAGAGTGCTAGAGAAATCAGTTACCTTGACTTTGCTCTCTCCAGCCTCTGTAAGCCTTTGCTTTTCAAGGTAGCCCATTAAATCCCACCTCTCCTAGTCTATTAATTTCCTACAATAAATTACTAGGTTTGATTTGTTTCAGAGTAACAGCCGTGTTAGTCTGTATTCGCAAAAAGAAAAGGAGTACTTGTGGCACCTTAGAGACTAACCAATTTATTAGAGCATAAGCTTTCGTGAGCTACAGCTCACTTCATCAGATGCATATCGTGGAAACTGCAGCAGACTTTATATATACAGAGAGAATGTCACCTTCAGCCCCCAACTAAAACCCCTCCAACGCATTATTAAGGATCTACAACCTATCCTAAAGGATGACCCAACACTCTCACAAATCTTGGGAGACAGGCCAGTCCTTGCTTACAGACAGCCCCGCAACCTGAAGCAAATACTCACCAACAACCACATACCACACAACAGAACCACTAACCCAGGAACTTATCCTTGCAACAAAGCCCGTTGCCAATTGTGCCCACATATCTATTCAGGGGACACCATCACAGGGCCTAATAACATCAGCCACACTATCAGAGGCTCGTTCACCTGCACATCCACCAATGTGATATATGCCATCATGTGCCAGCAATGCCCCTCTGCCATGTACATTGGTCAAACTGGACAGTCTCTACGTAAAAGAATAAATGGACACAAATCAGATGTCAAGAATTATAACATTCATAAACCAGTCGGAGAACACTTCAATCTCTCTGGTCACGCAATCACAGACATGAAGGTCGCTATCTTAAAACAAAAAAAACTTCAAATCCAGACTCCAGCGAGAAACTGCTGAATTGGAATTCATTTGCAAATTGGATACTATTAATTTAGGCTTAAATAGAGACTTGGAGTGGCTAAGTCATTATGCAGGGTAGCCTGTTTCCTCTTGTTTTTTCCTTCCCCCCCCCCCCCCCCCCAGATGTTCTGGTTTAACTTGGATTTAAACTTGAAGAGTGGTCAGTTTGGATGAGCTATTACCAGCAGGAGAGTGAGTTTGTGTGTGTATGGGGGTGGGGGGGATGTGAGAAAACCTGGATTTGTGCAGGAAATAGCCCAACTTGATTGTCATGCACATTGTGTAAAGAGTTGTCACTTTGGATGGGCTATCACCAGCAGGAGAGTGAATTTGTGTGGGGGGGTGGAGGGTGAGAAAACCTGGATTTGTGCTGGAAATGGCCCACCTGATGATCACTTTAGATAAGCTATTACCAGCAGGACAGTGGGGTGGGAGGAGGTATTGGTTCATATTCTCTCTGTATATATAAAGTCTGCTGCAGTTTCCACGATATGCATCTGATGAAGTGAGCTGTAGCTCACGAAAGCTTATGCTCTAATAAATTGGTTAGTCTCTAAGGTGCCACAAGTACTCCTTTTCTTTTTAGGTTTGATTTGTGGCACCTTAGAGACTAACAAATTTATTTGAGCATAAGCTTTCGTGGGATGCTCCGATAAAGTGGGTTTTAGCCCACGAAAGTTTATGCTCCAATAAATGTGTTGGTCTCTAAGGTGCCACAAGTACTCCTATTCTTTTTGCGGATACAGACTAACACGGCTGCTACTCTGAAACCTAGGTTTGATTTGGCATCACGCTACCTCTTTGCCGTAAAACATTACAGATCATCAACAAGGAGCCACGAGGTGAGGGTGGGCAAGAAGTCGGAGAGTGGGAAAGACTAACATAAACCAGCTCTGTCTCTTCCTGATGAGCGCTGGAGGCTTGGGGATTAAGTCCATAATCCATGAGCACTTCTGGGAGGCAGCTGCCAGGAACAGTGGGCACTGATAATTACAGGAGGCAGGTGCGTGGCATTGTCTTACATTGAACAATTAAAGGGATCCTTTTTTGTTTGTTTCAAACAGTTGTGAGTGAATTTAGTGAGGAACTAAAAGCCATGACTGGAATTGGGTGTAGTACATCTAGGCACTGAATAGTTTTCTGCACCTGCAGCATCACTGCTGCCCTTATCCCAGGCCCCTTACGTGGCTCTCTCTGCTGGTGCACCTCAGTCCTGACCCACGGCGTTGTTGCTATCTCAGTCCTGAGCAGCACCAAACAAATTCTGCACTTGCTGTTTTGTCTCATGGATAAATCTCCATCGGAGGCTGACGGTGATAAAACCCCTGTGTTTTTGTTTGCAGTCTGACATGGGATTTGAATCCAGCTTAGCGTCAATGGGCAAAAAGCTGTTTTATTACTAAATTGCGTTCCTGCCTGTTGGGGAATCGGATTTAAACCTTATTATCTTTACTATGCTAGAGCCTCCTCCCTACCTGGTCCATGTGCTGCGTATCCCCAGATGGAGGGTGGGTTTAAGGCTGCCAAAGCCTTGCAACACTGAGGGCTGCAGGGGCTACTTGCCAGGAGCCCAGTTGGCTCTGCCTTGTCTGCAGATCAGTTCACTTAACACACAACCCTGCGGCCCTGGGTTGATATCGGTATTAATAGAAATGGTTTGTGTAAACTTCACCAGCAGTAAAACCCTACAGGCTGATCACTGTGGTCTTCACTCTGTGTTCACAAGGCATGGGGCAGCCAGAAGCCAGGCTGAAGTTCTCCTGGACACGGCTGGAAAAGGTCTGTTTTTCTCCAGGATCCCCCCTCTTACTTCGGGGTCTCAAACTCCTCCATTGGAGAGGGCCAAATGAGGGTTTTAACACTTTTAAGTGGGAGGTGGGGCCTACAAAATTAGGGTCACAGAGGCCTCTCGAAATCTAGCAGCGAATAGGTGGTTTGCACAAGGATCATAGAACGTGGCCTTCATGTAGCTTCTGCAAGTTGCTTTGCGTAGGTTGACCCTTTCACTTGCCTAGAGAAGCTTGCAGAATGGGGGCCTTAGGAAGTGAAGCGCAGGGGGCAAATACTATGTTGAGTGCTTTTAGGACCGCTGCTGTTTTCTGCCCTTTGTTTGGCCACTTGTCCAAGCAGTTTCCCAGTCTGAGCACCCGGCTGTGGCATCTGCATACGCAACCAGGCACAAAATTCTGCATGGTTATTTGGAAATCTGGCTTGCCAGTGTCACAGTTAGGCTTAATGGTACCATCCTATTGACTTGTTTGCTCTGAGCTATTGTTTTGGAGTGGCTGAACTCCTTAAGTCTGCAGTGGCTTACACTCAGTTAACAGGAAAACCTTCTTGACATGAACTAAAGTGACTAAAAACTTTTAAATGAATGCTTCCATTCTGCAGAGTCTGACTCTACTGGGTTAGTGAGAGAAACCCCTTCAGCGTACTAGATCCGGTCTCCCGGCCAAGTGTCTAACAGCACTGCCTGACATCCAATTACCTTCTGGAGGAATTAGTTACTGATGGTTTCTCCAGGCTGGCAACAAAATTCTGCTTAGTGGGGACTGTTAATAAAAACATAAATAAACCTGAGATGTTTGTGTGAAGAGCACTGCGGCCTTGTTCTGAAAAAAAAAAATTGATCAATCATTTGGGACCAGAAGGAATGAAAGGAGCATGCCAGCTAGCAGTTGCTGAAAGGAATTGGCTCTCCTGGTAGGACTCGATGATAGTAAATTAACCTCTATTGATTAAATTCCTCTTCCCACGCAGGCACAAAAAGATACATTGCAATGGAGAGAGATGGGGTTCAGTGGGCTGAGAATAAGATGGGAAGCTAGGTGCTCTCGATCCCTATTCCGATGTCTGACACCACCCTTGTGACCTTGGGTAATACATTTCACCTCTCTGTTTCGGTTTCCCCCACCTATACACAGTATACTCCTGTTTATCTGAAACCCGATTATCTGAACTTCTGTGTTATCTGAATCTGTTTCTTGTCTGCACTCCCCTCCCCCAAAAAACAACTGCCCATGTGCTACCCTGCCCAGCTGCTGGCGTGCAAACCCCTAGTGAAAGCCCCTGCCCAGCTGCTGGCGTGCAAACCCCACTGCCACCTATGCATGCACATCCCCACTCATTGCTCTCTGCCCTCCTCCCCACCCCTTCGCCACGGAGTTGCTCTTCACCTGGTCGGCGTTGTAGCTCTCGTCCTAGCTTATGCAGAACCGAGGTGCTCAGCTCTCTCTTCGACGCAGCCTCTGTGCTGCTCCCTGGGCGGCCCGAAGGAGCCAATGCTGGGGCATGCGTGCCCCGAGCCAAGCAGCCGCAGGAGCCTGGGTGCCGGGGAGTCTGCTGCCGTGAGGTTACTGTACATGCATAATGACAACAGCTAAGTCTGTACCCTGTCCAGCTGTTTCTGACTGAGGGAGAGGACTGGGATGAAGGGCTGCTTTCTCCATTATCCAAATGGAATCCATCTTGCCTGTGCTATTTGGATAAATAGCAGTGTATTGTAATGGGGCTAAAATTCCCCTGGCCTTGGGGGCGGGGGAGGGGGAATTAAAGATTGGAAAGCCCTCTGGGAGGTGATCAGTCAACCATGATAACTGCTGTTAGTGATTGCTACTCTGCAGCACAAAGGGCTGGTTCTTGTGGGGCGTGGGGTACCTGGCCACTCCTGCTGACTTCATTAAGTATTAAGTATCCTGACCCTCCTGGACCAGAGCAATCAGCCAGTGCTGCCTTCATTTTAACCTTAGAAATCTCGGTAAACTCACTAATCACTCCAGGCCCTGGGACTGTGGCCTTGGGAGTCCCCAAGATGCTGCCCGGGGGAGTAGTTCTTGTCGTCATAACACACCTGGCCCCGTAAGGTTGATCAGTCGCTTCCCATCCCCCCCTCAGTAAAGTCTTTCCTTCATAAAACCAGCTTAGCGAACAGTTTCTCCCCAGCAGCTCTCCCAGCGCCAACCGCATCCAGACACGTCTAAAGGTGAATCCCATAAACTCTGACCTGCATTTGACTCAAAGGGAGAAATGTTTGGCTTCCCTTTGTATTTCAGGCCCATGCCAGTCTCTGTTGGAATCTGTTTCTTTTCATCATCCTTGTTCTACCAGCGTCTGCCCAACTGTGGGAAAGTCGGTCTGGTTCTTGGTGTTATGTTGGGGGCGGGGGGGAACTTGAGATCTGGGCTCAGTTCCAGGCTCGGTCACAAACGTCTTGGCTAAGTCACTGAATCGCTCTGGGGCTTGGTTCCCTCTCCTGCTTATTTTAGATATTTCTGTGGCCCCCTCCTCGTAGTATCTGGGCACTGCAAACTTTCATTTATCTCCCCAATCCCCTTGCAAGTCCTGTGATCTCCATACAGTTGGGGAACTGAGGCATGGAAAGATCAAGTGGCACACACAAAGTCTGTGGCAGAGGTGGGAATTTAACCTAGGACGCCTAGGTCCCAGGCTAGCACCCAAAACTCTGGACTGTCTTTCCTGTCGCTGTGGGGGAAGGGGGTAGATTCTCTCCCTTTCTCTTTCTCTGTGCAGTGCAGCTGATTTAGTGGGATCTGTTTCGGTTCTACTAAAAACACGGGAAATTGGTTCCCAGTATCAGAACTGGCAGACCAACACTGTTGCCCGCTGGCTGGGTGGAGGAATTCATACAGTAGCAAGTGAAATGCTGCCCCTTTTTGTGTGACCAGAATGATTTCAGATTAAAACTGGCAATGGTGGCTGTCATAAATATAAAGGGAAGGGTAAACACCTTTTAAAATCCCTCCTGGCCAGAGGAAAAACCTTTTCACCTGCAAAGGGTTAAGAAGCTAGGATAACCTCGCTGGCACCTGACCAAAATGACCAATGAGGAGACAAGATACTTTCAAAAGCTGGGGGGAGGGAGAAACAAAGCCCCTCTCTCTCTGTCTGTGTGATGCTTTGGCTGGGGACAGAACAGGAATGGAGTCTTAGAACTTAGTAAGTAATCTAGCTAGGTATGCGTTAGATTCTGATTCCTTTAAATGGCTGAGAAAATAAGCTGTGCTGAATGGAATGGATATTCCTGTTTTTGTGTCTTTTTGTAACTTAAGGTTTTGTCTAGAGGGATTCTCTGTTTTGAATCTAATTACCCTGTAAGGAGTTTACCATCCTGATTTTACAGAGGTGATTCTTTTTCTTCTATTAAAATTCTTCTTTTAAGAAACTGAATACTTTTTCATTTTTCTGAAGATCCAAGGGTTTGGGTCTGTGGTCACCTATGCAAATTGGTGAGGATTTTTATCAAACCTTTCCCAGGAAAGGGGGTGTAACGTTTGGGAGGATTTTGGGGGGAAAGACATTTCCAAATGGACTCTTTCCTAGTAATATACTGGTTAGATGTTTGGTGGTGGCAGCGAAAGTCCAAGGGCAAAAGGTAAAATAGTTTGTACCTTGGGGAAGTTTTAACCTAAGATGGTAAAAATAAGCTTAAGAGGTTTTCATGCAGGTCCCCACATCTGTACCCTAGAGTTCAGAGTGGGGAAGAAACCTTGACAATGGCATACCTCACATATAACTTGCCTTTAAAGACAGAGGCCCTAGCATCCAGTGGGAAATGGCCTCTGTGTTAAAACTGGCCATTAAAAGTTGAAAAATCCCAAATTGCTCCATCACTGATTTTTTTTTTTTTAAAGGGAAAAAAACAATTCAGTACTTACGCAGGATCTAGATGAAAAAGTGTTGTCATCCAATAAGCTGCCCAGCAGCAGTCAAATGCTCTTCCAGGGCTGTTCTGACTGATGCAAGTGCCTAACCAAAAAGTGAGTTAATTTCAAGGTTCATTACAAATAGAAGAGCCTGCAGCCCCTTAGGTATCGCAGGGTAGGTATGAATTTCTGGGTATGAATTACTCTCCAGTGCATCATTTAAGAAATGGTTTTTAGAACAGCGTGATTGGCTCCCACCCCTTGGCTTTTTCTCTAAGCCTCTTGTCCATCTCCCCTCCCCCACAATTTTTAATGCATTTTGCAGTTTAAACTGAGGGCCTTAAAGATGCATTAACAATTTAAACCAATCGAAAGCTTTAGAGCATCTTGAACAGATAAACCAATCTAAAGTGTTGGATTGTTTTAATCTTCTTAATTTGCCTTATGGGCTAAAATACTATTCTATAGCACCAGCTGTTGCTTAGCATTGTTCACAAGCACATGAGACATGGTCTTGCCTTCCAAGGCCCTGATCTTGCAAAAGCATGTGCAGATGCTTGCTTATTATTATTATTTGTCTGACTGTGGCACCAGGGACCCCTACTGTGCGAGATGATGTACAAGTAATCCCACTGAAGTAATGAGGTTACACACATGAATAAAGTTACATATGTGCAGGGTCAGGACCTCCATTAGTATTGAAACACCTAAAAAAATAGACTTAAACCGGAAAAAGATTATGAAAAGGACCAAAAAATGGACCCAATAGGAGAGGGGTTCGGCAGCATCTCTGGAACTCTTCACATCTGGGCCTGGAAAGAATTGGAAGGGTTAACGAACACACATCTCGATGCTGAGCATAGTTTCCCTCTGCCTGCCCACACAGCCCGAGTGGAAGAACTCTGCACAGAAATCCACATTGCGTTCTCTTTGCATGTTCCTTTGCGCTCACCTTCCATAAATAGCTGGGTTTAAACACTCTGGATATGAGGCAAACAAGGGCTGTTCAATTCCAATTAACCTTTAAATGATCTCTTACCTTGAAATATGCCATTATTTTCTTGCACCTTGACCTGATACCAGTTCTGTGGCTCTGTTGGCTTCAGTCACGTCAGCAATGGCATTATGCCACAGGTGAATGGACCCCATTGTGGCTTTCCTGCTGGGAGAATCAAACCCGCTTGTTTCAGTGTAATGCCATGTGTATCGAAGCAGTGAAATATGGACCCCTCCACAGCCAGGACTTCCCTATAGATGCACTGTTTGCCACAGAGAAAATGCTTGAGTAGGTGGCTGGTCTGTCGAATTTGCCTCTCTTCAAGGGGCAACCAGCCTTAATTGTGTCCATCTAGTTCAAAGTCTCTCTTCTTATTTATTGATTATAGGGATGGAGCTAGGCTGTCCTCAATGGTGGCAGATGACGGAACAAGAAGCAATGGTCTCAAGTTGCAGTGGGGGCAGTCTAGGTTGGATATTAGGAAACAGTATTTCACTAGGAGGGTGATGAAGCACTGGAATGGGTTACCTAGGGAGGTGATGGAATCTCCATCCTTAGAGGTTTTTAAGGTCTGGCTTGACTAAGGTCTGGCTTGACAAAGCCCTGGCTGGGATGATTTAGTTGGTGTTGGCCCTGCTTTGAGCAGGGGTTGGACTAGATGACCTTCTGAGGTCTCTTCCAACTCTAATATTCTATGATTGGAGAAAGTGAGAACTTTGGCTTCTGCATTTCTGTTCTTATGCATGACAGTTAAGATGGTGGCAGCCTGGTGAGGGGGATGTGCATGTGTTTATGCTTCTCCTGCTTTCTCCCCTTCCTTTCTAGGGAGCTCAAGCTGCGAAATTACGTTCCTGAGGATGAAGATCTCAAGAAAAGGAAGGTGCCTCAGGCCAAGCCAGCCTCAGGTAGGTGCTGGAGAGGGAGTTTTTGAGAGCTTGGGAAGGTCGTAACGATGCCTTCCCCCATTCTCCCAGGCAGGATCCCCTGGGAGAATAACGTGAGGGGGAAAGGAGGGCAGGAGAGCTGGCTGTATTTTAAAGAATCCTTATTGAGGTTACAGGGACAAACCATCCCAATGTGTAGAAAGAATAGTAAATATGACAGGCGACCAGCTTGGCTTAACAGTGAAATCCTTGCTGACCTTAAACACAAAAAAGAAGCTTACAAGAAGTGGAAGACTGGACAAATGAGCAGGGAGGAATGTAAAAAATATTGCTCAGGCATGCAGGAGTGAAATCAGGAAGGTCAAATCACATTTGGAGTTGCAGCTAGCAAGAGATGTTAAGAGTAACAAGAAGGGTTTCTTCAGGTATGTTAGCAACAAGAAGAAATTCAAGGAAAGTGTGGGCCCCTTACTGAATGAAGGAGACAACCTAGTGACAGAGGATGTGGAAAAAGCTAATGTACTCAGTGCTTTTTTTGCCTCTGTCTTCACGAACAAGGTCAGCTCCCAGACTACTGCACTGGGCAGCACAGCATGGGGAGCGAGGTGACCAGCCCTTTGTGGAGAAAGAAGTGGTTCGGGACTATTTAGAAAAGCTGGACGAGCACAAGTTCATGGGGCTGGATGTGCTGCATCCGAGAGTGCTAAAGGAGTTGGCAGATGTGATTGCAGAGCCATTGGCCATTATCTTTGAAAACTCATGGTGATTAGGGGAGGTCCCAGAAGACTGGAAAAAGGCTAATGTCGTGCCCATCTTTTAAAAAAGGAAAGGAGGAGGATCCTGGGAACTACAGACCAGTCAGCTTCACCTCAGTCCCTGGAAAAATCATGGAGCAGGTCCTCAAGGAATCAATTCTGAAGCACTTAGAGGAGAGGAAAGTGATCAGGAACAGTCAGCATGGATTCACCAAGGGCAAGTCATGCCTGACTAATCTAATTGCCTTCTATGACGAGATAACTGGCTCTGTGGATGAGGGGAAAGCAGTGGACGTGTTGTTCCTTGACTTTAGCAAAGCTTTTGACACGGTCTCCCACAGTATTCTTGCCAGCAAGTTAAAGAAGTATGGGCTGGATGAATGGACTATAAGGTGGATAGAAAGCTGGCTAGATCATCCGGTTCAATGGGTAGTGATCAATGGCTCCATGTCTAGTTGGCCACGTGTATCAAGCGGAGTGCCCCAAGGGTTGGTCCTGGAGCTAGTTTTGTTCAATATCTTCATTAATGATCTGGAGGATGGTGTGGATTGCACCTTCAGCAAGTTTGCCGATGACACTAGACTGGGAGGAAAGCTAGATACGCTGGAGGGTAGGGATAGGATACAGAGGGACTTAGACAAATTGGAGGATTGGGCCAAAAGAAATCTGATGAGGTTCAACAAGGACAAGTGCAGAGTCCTGCACTTAGGATGGAAGAATCCCATGCACCGCTACAGACTAGGGACCGAATGGCTCGGCAACAGTTCTGCAGAATAGGACCTAGGGGTTACAGTGGACAAGAAGCTGGATATGAGTCAACAATGTGCCCTTGTTGCCAAGAAGGCCAGTGGCATTTTGGGGTGTATAAGTAGGGGCATTGCCAGCAGATCGAGGGATTTGATTGTTCCCCTCTGTTCGACATTGGTGAGGCCTCATCTGGAGTACTGTGTCCAGTTTTGGACCCCACGCTACAAGAAGGATGTGGAAAAATTGGAAAGCGTCCAGCGGAGGGCAACAGAAATGATTAGGGGACTGGAACGCATGACTTATGAGGAGAGGCTGAGGGAATTGGGATTGTTTAGTCTGCGGGAGAGAAGAATGAGGGGGGATTTGATAGCTGTTTTCAACTACCTGAAAGGGGGTTCCAAAGAGGATGGATCTAGACTGTTCTCCGTAGTAGCAGATGACAGAACAAGGAGTAATAGTCTCAAGTTGCAGTGGGGGAGGTTTAGGTTGGATATTAGGAAAACCTTTTTCACTAGGAGGGTGGTGAAACACTGGAATGCATTACCTAGGGAGGTGGTGGAATCTCCTTCCTTAGAAGTTTTTAAGGTCAGGCTTGACAAAGTTCTGGCTGGGATGATTTAGTTGGTGTTGGTCCTGCTTTGAGCAGGTGGTTGGACTAGATGACCTCCTGAGGTCCCTTCCAACCCTGATATTCTATGATATTTAAAAAACAAAACGTAGAAGATGTGAAAGATACTGGATTGATCACCCTGGAGAGTGAAGTCCTCTGCCTATAAGACAGGGTTAGCAGCAGGCCCAATTTCCTGCACCTTGCCCTATCTGGAGAGACCACCTCTGCTAGTGCTGTAGCAGGAATGCTTCAATCCTTGGCCTCTGCTCTACCTGCCAACAAGGGCCCCGTTACAGTTTTCATCTAGATCCTTTCCACTCGTCACTGGGAGGAGATCCACTATACTCATTTGATGCTGGCTGCCAAGCAGCTGTCCATCCGTTAAGCCACTGACCTTCGCTACCTTTGACCCTGTGACCTTGAGGGGAAAGGTTCCATATCACCAGTACTTTCTTTTTTAATTCAAACCAAGTGTTGGAAACCTGCCTAACTTTTTTTTTTCAGTCTGATTTATTATGATAAACCAGGTGGCGCTGGGCATGTGCCTACCACTCTGGGAATTTAGTACCAGCTGCACTCCCCGCTCTGAAGAGATTAGTCTAACCGAGTCTCTCTCCAGTATTTACACTGTTATTGCTCCTCCCACGTCGGTCAGTCTTAATGTCAAACTTGGTCCAACTCAGCTGTGTGGTACCCAGTGCCCGGTTGGGGAATCTCGAATGGCTCGGAGAGTGAATGAAATCATCGTTCCCAGCAGTATCTGAGAATTGAGCAAATAGTCCCTGCATCCTAGACACCATCTGAGTGTGACAGTGAATTGGCCCTACAGAGACTAGACTAGAGTGGTTCAGTTCCCATGTCTGGGTTTTTATACTTCATATAAACCTCTCCCACAGACTGTGGCGATTACTAGCGGGAAATGAGCAGGAGTTGGGACGGCATAGGCAGGAACAACAGCGTGGCTTCACCTCCCAGCAGATGTAACTGCCACGTCATTTATGCTTATGTTTCCAAAGAATGGGCCAGAGGCTTCTCAACAGGGCAATCAATCCTTTCTTCTCTGGCTCATGGGTTTGACTCCAGCTTGGGTTAGAAGTGATGGAAAGGGCTTTCCTGCTTATCGGCAGTGTGAGATGGCCTGTGTGAAATGAGTCTGTGAGGTTCAGAACCAATTCTGTTACACCGGAGTCTGTCTCTCACTAACAGGCTCCGTTGAGCGGCTCGGCAGATGTGCCAAGGATCGAAGGAGCATGGAGGCCGCCCTCCAGTGGTGGTTCCCTTGAGGTCCGGGTTGAGGCACATCAGTGTGACCGTGTGGAGGAGATTATATTGTGACTGCCCTTGCCGAAGCTTTTCTGTGGGCCCACAGCATTGGGCCAAAGGTTCCCAACGTGGGTGCCTAAAATTAGCTATGGAAAGCCAAATTCAGGCCTGTAAAGTAGTCATTTGATTTTCAGAGGAGCAGGGCTCTCCTGGAAGTCAGTGAGAGCTGTGAGTGCCCAGCACCCTCCGAGAATCAGGCCACTTCTATTCAGGTACCTAACTTTTTAAACAACTATGTTTGAAACTATTAGCCATAACTTCAGGGATTTCAATCTGGCACCGTTCTCCAGCTTGAAAATCCATGTACCCTTAATTAATGTAAAACAAAAATCCCGATTTGTCTTGCTGCCAGCATGGTGGTGGTAAACCCTCACAGAAGAGAGCTCTTTAAAATATGTGCCAAACAATGGGAGTGGCAGGAATGAGTTCGGGGTATTCCTCTTCATCCTTTCCAGAGTGCTGAGTGCGGGAGTGGTGGCTATAATTAGAAATACTGGGGCCTCTGTGGATCTCAGCTATGGGCAGAATCTCATAGTTTGCCCTCCTGGGAAACAATAACGGCATTTTCCCACAGTCATCAGAGTGGGAAGGGGGCATAGCTGCCTCAATTGTTTCCAGGGATGTCTGAGAACCGGTCGTCTTTACCAGCCTCTCGACAGAGCTATGACCTCCTTTAAAGAGAACACCAGCGGCTTGTAATAGACCAACGCTGCCTTCAGGAGCCTTGCCTCTGAAAGCGTGTGGTGCTGTATGTCTTGGGAGAGGAGTTGCTCTGTAGCTAAAGCATGGAAATTTGGGGTTTAGGCTTGTTTAAAATCATTGATTTGGTTGCGGGGGTGGGGGGGGCAGAGATAAGTCAGGAATCCTGATGTGTATCAAAACAGGGTGTATTCATTTAAAACCACATAAGTAAATTAGTTTGACGTAGAGGTCAGGTAACAAAATGGAGAGGACCTCTCTACTGCAAGTCCTCCCATGTCACAGCCTGATCTTACAGTATGGAGCAGTGATTCTCGACCTATTTACTATTGTGGGCTGCATGTGCAGCTCTCTGTGTTATGTGGGCCGCATCCACACACTATATATACTTCCTGTATGGCCCTGACGATGTCACATGGGCTGCAGCTGTAGTGGGCTGCTAGGAGCCCGCGAGCCACAGGTTGAGAACCACTGGTATAGAGAGAGCTCCTTCCTGTCGCCTGAACTGAACCACGCTCTAAGCAGAGTCGGTATCTAACCATATTATAGTCCTAGCCTGAGTTTGCCAAGGGAGTAGAGCAGGTTCTGCTCTGTGACAGCCCCCTTCACTAATCCTACTTCATCTTTTCCGTGTTTCTGTGTTTTTGTTTCCATCATTCAAATCCATTTCCTCTCTGGCCAGGAGCATCCATGGAAGCACAAAACAGGCACAAATTAAACCAACAGGCTAGAGTTTCCCACTCCTCAATGGGCATCTGCAGTCTGCATTTCTAACACCCGGGGGAGGGAGCATGGGATAGAAATAGCACTCGCAAGTGCAGAGTCATGGCCACCAGTAAATATTGCTGTGCTCGGAGTGTCCGGGCCTCTCCCTCTTGCAATGTCTGAGCAGAAAGAAAGATGGAATTCTGCCGTTGGTTTCTCCCTGTCTCTTGTTCCACTTGAGGCTTTACATTAGTTTTGAAGCAGGGATTTTAATCTAGTTTGGGTACTTCTCTGAGTTCAGAGTTCTCCCGGTCGGGGTGTTTCATTCTCAGTGGTGGATGTGCCCATCACAGGAGGGAAGGAGGTATCATATGCTGTGTGTAAGTCTGAGTTCTGGGATGGATAATGTAAAGAATTACGATAAGGAGTTTAAAAGTAACTTGCCACAGAGCTGTGGAGTGGGAAGTCTCCCATGATTACTCTAAATACAGTAATAGCTGGGAATAAAGTTTGCCAATCATCTTTTCAGTGCTTCAGATTGTGGGGCTCTGTCCTTCCACTAAGACAGTGTTTCTCAGCGACCAGTGGACTGGTGCCAGTCCCTGAGATCCCCCTACCGCAGTCTAGGAAGGCAGCAAGCTGGTCCCTGTTGAGAGGGACGGCTCTAGAAAATGCTACTCCTGCAGGAAGGCTCTGTCCTGTGCATCCCTACTTGCTTTAAATTGACATAGTCAACTCAAGTCATATGTTATAAGCAAATCCATTTCCTTTCCAATGTTACAGCAGCAGAGGTTGGACTCAAACCGGGTTTTAATATAATTGACTTCAGGACTGCTGCTGTTCACTTCTTGCATTTCTCTCGGTTCGGACGATGGACATCAGTTTCACGGTCTGTTTTGCTTCTGGAGTGCAGTGTTTGGGTTGCAAAAGTTGCAGGGGAATGTTTTTGTAGAGAAGCATGCCTGTTGGGGTTAGGTTTTGTAAAAGCTTCTTAAATACCAAAGTGAAGCATCGTCTTCATGCTGGCTTTCTTATAAGTCACTTTGTTAACATCACATCAGCCATGCTATCAGAGGCTCGTTCACCTGCACATCTACCAATGTGATATATGCCATCATGTGCCAGCAATGCCCCTCTGCCATATACATTGGCCAAACTGGACAGTCTCTATGTAAAAGAGTAAATGGACACAAATCAGACGTCAAGAATTATAACATTCAAAAACCTGTCGGAGAACACTTCAATCTCTCAGATCACTAGATTAGAGATCTAAAAGTCGCAATTCTTCAACAAAAAAACTTCAAAAACAGACTCCAATGAGAGACTGCTGAATTGGAATTAATTTGCAAACTGGACACTATTAAATTAGGCTTGAAAAAGACTGGGAGTGGATGGGTCATTACCCAAAGTAAAACTATTTCCCCATGTTTAGTCCATATGTGACACCCCTCCCCCCCGTTCCTCACACGTTCTTGTCAACTGCTGGAAATGGCCCATCTTGATTATCATTACAAAAGGTTTCTTTTCTCTCTTCCTGGTAATAGCTCACCTTAACGGATTACTCTCGTTACAGTGTGTATGGTAACACCCATTGTTTCATGTTCTCTGTGTATATAAAATCGTCCTAATGTATTTTCCACTGCATGCATCTGATGAAGTGGGCTGTAGCCAATGAAAGCTTATGCTCAAATAAATTTGTTGGTCTCTAAGGTGCCACAAGTCCTCCTGTTCTTTTTGCGGATACAGAGTAACACGGCTGCTACTCCTGAAATTTGTTAACATTTGTTGTTCTGTTGTTCCCTCTAGTGGAAGATAAGGTGAAAGACCAACTGGAAGCAGCGAAGCCAGAGCCTATTATTGAAGAAGTGGTATGTGTCTTGGTCTTCAGTACCTGCTTTGAAATATAATTGTGCACACTTGTAAACTCACTCTTTTCCATTACATGAGTTTGGCTGATCTTAATCAGAATTCCTTTGTTCCTTTTCCCCTAGGATTTGGCAAACCTCGCCCCCAGAAAGCCAGACTGGTAAGCGCGATTTTAGGAATCAGCTTGCATAGATTCAGTCCTTTTAGTCCTAAACATCCGTGTGTGTGTTCATGGTCACAGGGACGCTCTCCAGCTATTTCCATAACTTTAACCCTGTTAAGGTTGTACCACCTGGGATTACAAAAAATTGGGAAACTTATGTTCAGTATCAAGGGAAACTTCCCAGTAGCGAGATCTGAGCATAGAACAGTCTCCTAAGGAGAGAAATAAAATCCCCATCCCTGGACATCACAAAAGTTAGACTGCAGAAAACCCTAGTAAATGTCCTGTAGAGAATGAACAAGCTCTGGCTTTTGGGATTAGCTAGATGGGACAGATAAGTGGTGCTGATCTCCACCTTCTGGGAGTTTCTAGGATGGATACAATTTGTCTTGTTTCTATTTGCCTAATGATGAAAGGATCTGGTGAAGCTTGTATTCTTTGCATTGCCGTTGCATGTGGAGGCTCGATTGGGGTCAAGGCCCTGGTGTGCTTGATACTGTACAAACACACTGTGAACGATGGTCCCACAGCATGACAGCACCCTGATTTCAGCATGTGGACAGGCACCAGGCTTCACGCACACAGCTGGAACAGCATGTGCAGGATAACAAGCTAAGGAATATGTTACTGACAGGGCCTTCCGAAGCCAAGAGCATCTGTGTTCAAAGAGTGTGGGACAGGTTTCTGATGGAAGTGAGGGGCACAGAAGGGCCTGGCCCAATGTTCTCCTCAGCTGGATTTTCACATCCTCCTGTTCTGAAGCCCGATAGATGGAGGTGGCCTGTGTGGCCGCTCAGCAGTGGGTGCATTAGACCGTTTCTCCCCAAGGGGTCCTCACTGGTTGAGTGTTGGTGTTTTGGGCTCAGCTGGTGAGTTGGCTTCTCTTTGAGTTTGACTGTTGTTGTGCCACATGGATCGCTGGGCACGGGCGTTGAGGAGGGACTAATGTGAGTTGTGGGTCTTGCGAAGTGTCAGCAATTCAGAGACACTTGTGGCCACCAGGAATCTCATGGAATCCTCGGTCTTGTAGATGGTCTCTTCTCACACTTAGGAAGGGCAAGAATTGCCCTGTGGGGAGGGGCAGAGGCCAAAGATTTCTTCATTCCCCTTCTTCCCCCAGTGAGGTGAAACTCCCCCGCGCCCCCATGAAGCTGGCACTTTTCTTACCCTTTCCATCTAATTCCTGTTTTAAGGGAATGCCGCTGCTCCCCTGCTCTGGTGGTGGTATTTAGGGACCACCAGTGGCAGGGGTATTCCATCCGACTGGTCTGCATGGCTCTTGCATTGGCTCTGATGATGATTAAAGTGCTGGCAGCTTGCTCTGCAAGACACAGTCTCTGCCCCCAAGGAGCTTACACTGTAGATGCGGTGTTTGTGGCTGTTCTTCATTTGAGACCCCAGACTGGCTCTGAATAGACTCATGGATCCCTTCTGCTGGGCTAGCTGGTGGGCTAGCTTTGTGTCTGGGTGTGCTTGTGTGTTGGGCTTTTTTGCTAAATTACAATCCTCTCCCCCAGGGATTTAAAGCGAGACGTAGCCAAGAAACTGGAAAAACTGGAGAA
Organism: Lepidochelys olivacea; assembly: GCF_965140295.1. Taxonomy (NCBI): domain Eukaryota; kingdom Metazoa; phylum Chordata; order Testudines; family Cheloniidae; genus Lepidochelys; species Lepidochelys olivacea. The sequence continues at coordinate 265,953,105 of NC_140412.1, read as the reverse complement.
GAGAACGCAAAGGGCAATTGCTGAATTGATAAGTAAGTGCACTGCTGCTGTTGAACTAACGTGGAAATGGTTATAGACTTGGAAGGACTGGGGCCAAGATTTTTCAAAGGCAGGAGACAAAAATTAGGCTCTTTAATTGATCTGTATGAATCTGTATAAGTGCTCCCAGCAGTTGCTTCTGAGCTCAGAAGGATCTCCGGGGGAGCTCAGCTCTTTGAGAAGCAGACTATTTACTTAGGTGCCTCCATATTTATCTTTGAAAATCGTGGCCTCATTTTCAGGCAGTAAATATTGTTGATGGTCCGTGACGCACTTCAGGGTGCAATTCAGACCAGTGGGAGGTTGGGTCACCACTTGTATTACAACCCTGAATGCCCCGAAGTGCTGCTTTTGCTCCCTGCCTGGATCTCCTCCAGAACCCAAAGGGCTGGTTCCTTTGTCATTTTAGGTGAGAGAGAGAATTTGGGTTTTCTGCCCCTTTCTTTTATAGTCCAGTGAACCTTTGAAATGGATTCTTCTGAAGGTTACCCTCAAAGTACGGTTCCTTCAAGCTGTGAGGAAGGCAACATTGAGTCTGGTGGAGAAGGAAGTTCCCTGCTCTTTCTTCCCTCCCAGGTGTTTGCTAAAATGCAAAGTGTTCTCTTTCCTGTGATCTCCTCCCCTTCTTAGTTTGATGGCCCCATTTACTGCTTATATGTCAATTGAGGTAAACGCCCATTCCTTTCTTTAGGACAGACCAGTTTACCAAATCCCCGGGACATGCCTGGTTTAAACACACGTTAGTCATAATTCCAGCATGTACTCAGAACTCTTTACACACTACACAAGCCTAGTAATGATCAGTGACTTATTAGTTTTCAAATCATTCTGCACAAGGTGTGTGTTGTATAAAGAGTATTACAGTTGTGTGTAGCGTGTGAACAGAGAGGTGCGTAGGGTCACAGCCAGTTTCTCACTCAGTCTAGAAAGCAACAGAAAGGACTTTACAACACGAGTGGAAATGAACAGAGAGAGTGTTTTAAACATGTTGGACTTGTAGAGAGCTGGAGCTCTCTGGACAACGCCTAGCACCGATGCTGTAACTTTATTTCCAGTTCTGCTCTGAATCTTCATGGCTGAGAACGATCTCCAGTGCAAGCTCAGTGGAGCTCGGCAGAACTTTTTAAAACGAAAGGCTGTGGAATAGTGTCAGGAATGAGCCCCCCAGGTGCCCTCTCTCTAGAGGCATTGAGGTGGTCTCTGGAGTGAAGAGTAATGCTGCCTTCCTCTGGTAGTCAGCCAGCCAGATTGTGTTGGTCCTCAGACCATGTTTCCAGCCAAGCCCTCACCGGATATGTCTAAACCATTGTTAGTTCCCCTTGATTGCTTCCCTGATGGGTGGGTGGCTGGTTCGGGGAGGGGTAATACGGCTGCCCACCGTGGGCAGATAGACATGTCTATGGGATGTGCCCCGAGGCTACAGTGGTACAGGTTGCACAGTAGAATCCAGATTCGCCCAGCCAGTTGGGTGACACCCACATCCACTCCAGAAATAACTGGGACCTGAGCCAATTCAGAGTCAATGGAGCAGGGAGACTTGCTGGCAAGGTTGGTGGACATCCTGGAAGTTTGGGTAGCACAGTTCAGATCACCCCCTTAACGTGCCGTTCTAAACTCTGGTTACACAATGATTGCTGACTGGCTTTTCTGTTGCCCGCACAGGAGAGCGATTGAGAGGCCAAGAGGAAGAACTGGCATCAGCTGTTGGATCAGCAAAGCAGGAAGGAAGTGATTCTGATTAAGGAGGTCTGGTTAGCTGTCTCAGAGCACAGACGCATTGGGACTTGTCAGATTGGTCTTGTCACTCTTGCTTACAGAATCCTTAACTCCCTTGGACTTGGGTAGAGGGTAGTGTCTCTCTGAGACTTGAATGCTTTAGCCACAGCTCCTAAAGGGGCAGGTATGGGGAGCCCTGTCTAGACCCACAAGCATGTGGCTTGCTGTGTGTGAGCATTTCACACGGGAATGCTCCATGCAACGTGCATGTTGCACGCTGCGTTCTCATCCCCCGGTGAGCGTGCCTGGCTCTCTGGCTCAGCTTCACAGGGGGTGATCGTTGCAGTATGTGGTTTGGGATTGCTGCGGGGAGGGTGTCCAATGGAGCTTTTCTGGACTTTTGATGAAGGAAAAGTTCTCGGATAAAGCACTGGATCAGATTAAAGGAGCAAATGGCTCATGAGTGGCATGCGGGACACCACATAGCCCTGTGCTTAGCGATCATCCCTGGGAACTTCACCTGAGAATTGTGGCCCCTACCTACACTGGTCAGGGAATAGTGGAGCATCTTTCTAGCCCAAGCCGTGTTTAAGAGCAGTGTGCTAGAGAAGTGCGAACGCTTTCTTTGGCCAGTGCAGACACTGTGTTTCTATGCTGTGTGTGTGCATATAGAGCCAATTCCTTTGCTGACCTCTTATCTCTCCTGCAGACAGCTGAGCACATGGCATAACTGTGTAATATACAAGAGGGGCTGGTGAGCTGTCGTCACTTAAACGGATGAGGGATGAAGCCTCTCCTTGCATGGGCGACTTTGCTGAGGGCAAGAAAAGACCAATGACTGTACAAAAGAATCCTGAAATGGCCTTGCAGCTGGAAAGCTTTCTGCGTGGTCACTAAAAGCGGCCTTGCCTGCAGTCTAGAAGAGATTCATGTACGATTCATATTGTTCCCTTTTGCTTTTTACACACACACACACACACACACCCACACCCCCAGGAGGTTGTGGAGCATGTGCCGTATCGGTGGGCTTTGTTACGGATAAAACTGGGCTGCCACATAAAAAAAAAAAATTTTTTTATAATAAAATGATCCGGCAACGGTGCAAAATGTCCCATTCCTGCGCTGGGCGCATCAGTTCAGCGGGGAGGGCACGAGAGCATGTGCTGCAGAGGTAGTTAATTTCACATTGGGTTTAGTCTGTGGGCCGGCTGCATCTGCTTTGTGGGGGAGGAAGTGGTGCCCGGGCAGCATCAGCTCAGGAGCGCACAGCTGAGGAGCCGCAGCTGTGAACACGCCCCATTCAGTGTCAGATTATTACTATGACTTTCTAAAACCTGTGTTGATATTCACAGCTCTGCAGGAGCTTGGGCCTTTGGCTCTTTTTGAATAATGAATCCTTTTCAGTGGCCCTAACTTCACGGAGAGCATCAGGGTGCGTTCCTAGGTCCCCTTTGTGAGAGCGGGGTCCCCTTTGCCCTGGGATGTGGACCAGGCTAGCCAACTCCTGATTGAATCACTGTTGTGGTAGCAGCATTCCCATAAGTGTGGGATTTATTTAAAAGCTCACTTTGTGTGGTACAAATGCAAATCACTCTGAAGACATTGTAAAGGATAGACCTGTCGTAGAGAGCAGCTAGTGATGAAGGTTGTAAACACTTTGAGGAAGACGGATGTGAAAAACAGGTGGAAAAAAGGGCCAAGGATTATGCCAACTCCTCAGTGGGAGCCTGCACTTTCCTATGTGACATCAGTTCATGACCTGATCTATTCACTGATCAGACTATACAGCCACAAGAGAACAGACCAGATGCTTTGACGTCACCATGGGATATGCTGGACAGCCTATATACATTTAAAAGCTTTGGAGTTCCTGAGATGCAACATCTGATGTGTAAGAATTTGACAGGGATCTTTCGAGCAGAGTTTACACAGAATACAAATAAATGTCCCAGCTAGCAGATACATACTGCTAGTTAGCTTGTTGAAAGCTGGGGAAAGGTGTTGGGTTAAACATCTCTAGATCAGTCTTCTGTCCACAATTCAGGAGCAGAACAGGCCACAGGGATTCACGTTTCTTCTGGGCTGTCCTATGGACGTGCCTTGGCGCTGACCTGCAGCGGGGAGGAGGGGTTGCTCTCACAGCAAAGCAGTGTAAGACACCCCTGCTTGGAAAACTGAGGGAACACAGCTCGCCAGATTGTACCCTGGGGAATGTCACAGGGAGCCACCCTCAACTGGGCTGCCCTTGCTAAACAGGGGGTAGGATTACCAAATCCCACTGGAAATAAGAGGGGGTGGGAACAGGTGTTTTTATCTGGTGGCAGGGCACCATGGCCTTATCACTTTTTACCTGTCTTAAGGATGAGTGAGGTGGTAGAAAGGAGTGAGTGGGGAGTGGGTCCTCGGAGGGGGGGAAGAGACGAAGCAGGGGGTGCCTTGGGGGAAGAGGAAGAGCGGGGGCAGGGCCTGGTGAAGGAGGGGCGGAGCTGCCAGTGGTCCACTGAGAGTCGTGGCTTTTATTCAGCAATTCCTAGAGCTGAAATCACAGATGACCAGGCCCAGGGGCTGGGGACAACCGTCCCACACTACCCAGTGAAATCATTCAGAGCTGGGCCGGGGGACCTCCAGACACGGCAGTGGGAGCGAGTGGCAAGCAGCGACAGCGGCAGATAGACCAATGACAGCAGCCATGGAGGCATTGTTCTTTGCCGTCCTCCCACCCCCTGCCCTGGGGTGGTGGTGGGTGGACCCATGTGAACGTACCTCTGAACTCTGGATCTTCACTAACCAGGGACAGCCAGCTGTGAGCGGGGCGCAGTGGAGGGAGCAGGGAGTGGCATGTTAAAGGGATTTTGGTTCATCGGACTTTCATGACACAAAATGGGAAACTGAGGCAAAGGACACTGCCCAACACGCTGCGGGGTGGGCGTTTGCGGGGTGGGCATGTGCTTTCAACTCATGCTTGTGGAGTTTTCCCAAATTCATGCTGGGTCCCCTTTTCCCTTCTCATCAACATTTTATTTTGTGGCACTGACTCAGTGCTTGTGCGTGGGGAAGGAAGTAGGGCTTCTGAGAGGTGGTGGTGAATTTTCCCACATTACTGGGTGGGAGCTCCAGCCAGTTCTGGGTCATATGGTTAAGAGGAACCCCTAGATATCAAACCCACCCCTGGTCGCTGCCAGCTCCATTTGGTGGAAGAGTTACACCAGAGTCATACAAAACTCAGCAAGAGCTGGTCCAGATATTTCAGTCGAAGCATTTCCCAGCTGAAATAGGGGGTTAGGCCCAAAATTGGTGAGAAAAGATCCCTTGATTTAATGGTAGGATTTTCTGACAGGAAATTTTGACTTTGTTTAGTTTCTAATTGTCAAAAACTAAAAATTCAATCAGAACGTTTTCATTTTAGGGGTTTTGTCACCCCACTTTCTCCCCTTTTTACTTTTCCACTGACAAAGGGGGAGAAAAAAAAGAAACAAACAATTTTGGGGTTTTTCTTAAAATAGACTAGAGCTAGAATTTCCTGTTCATTCCTCCTTCCCTGCCCTGAGGTGCATGCGCGCACTCCCCCCCCCGCCCCCCCCCCCCAGTGCCACATGTGTCTGGGTGGTGGTGGTAATTGCTCAACGGTCCTGTTGGCTGTGTCTCTGAGTGACAGATTGCGCCGTCAGAGATTTATCCACACGAATAAATCACTAAATCTCCAAAATATCGACACTGGCTGCAGTTGCCATGGGATGGAAACTGGGACTTTAGTTTCCCATGCTGGGATCCCCAGGAGCTTCTTGGGTGCATGACACATCTTTTCTTCAAACACTGATTCCCTAGTGGCCTCTATTTTTGTAGCCAATAGCCCCAGAAAGGGGCTCTCTAAGGTGGAGGGGAGACCCCCCAAGTTCTCTTACCCTCAGGCCTGACAGAGGCTGAGAACAAAAGAAGATGCTGACAAGAAACTGAGACCGACTTGCCCACCCCAAACATTCCAAAATCACGAGTCAGGCTCCAGAAAATCTTGTCACCTCATCACAGGCCTCCAGGAGCTGGCGCTTTAAGAAAAACGCCAAATATCGCAGGAGTCACGATAAAAGCGTGAGAGCTGGCGACACTGCTGAGAACTGGTGCTTTCATCTCAGGAATGGAACTGAGCCGTGTTTTCCTGCCAAAAATGGGAGAGTCTTTCCACAGATCATGGAGGCCTTTCAAGGCTCAGGCAAGGGTTTGGGCCGAGCCGAGCACTTGGGGAGCTGCAGTGACTGGGAGCATGGACAAGCCAGTGGGGATGGAGGGATCGGAGGTTAGGGGTTGGCTGAGCAGGGGGGAAGCCTGAGGCTTGTTTGGGATAGGGGTTGCAGCCTGGGGGTGCTGCTTTTGAGGTGCTGTTGTGGGTCAGATGGTTTGGACTATCTCAGGACGGTTTGGACTATCAGGGCAGAATAACTGAATAAGAAGACAGAGAGCCCCAGAGTTACTGTGTGCAGCCCTGAGAGACTTTTGGGGAAATAGCAGATGACTACCTCTCTGCTCCCCTTTGGGATTACAGATGGTGACTCACCTGTACATAGATTTTACCTGCTTTGACCTCTCAAAAACTCTCTTCTTTTTTGTAAGCTAATAAACCTTTAGTTAGATTATTACAGAATTGGCTGCCAGCTTTGTCTTTGGTCTGAGATGGAGGATGCAACTCAATGTGGGTGAGGGACTGGGCTTTTGGGCCTTGGAGTAACCTGGAATATTTGTGATTTTTGGTGTACGTGACCATTTATTACATAGTCCAGTTTGCCGGGGTTGCAAGACAGGCTGGAGTGCCAGAGGGGACTGTCTGTGACTCCGTGGTAAGACGACTGTAGTACTTTGGGAGTTCGCATTTGGCACGGGGTTGGTGAAATCTAATTACAGACCATACCACCGGGTGTGTGTGTCTGCCCTGCTTTTGACAGTCATCCCTGAGTTAGGCACTCACCGTAATGAGCTGCTCCAGACAGCATGACAAAGGCCATCTCCTCCCGCTCGCTGCCTCTCCAGGCCCAGGGGCTGAGGAAGGACAGGTGGGGAGACTGGGTCACACTGAGTCACATCTGGGAGGAGAGGGGTTCTCTGCTCGGGTGGGCTGGGCAGGGCACAGGCTATGCCATCCCTTGGAGTCCTCATCCAGCCTCACATCACCATGAGCACAGCCCCTTTCTGGCAGTGCGCCTCCTCGTGGCCTGGCTGGGAACTGGCCACTCCCTTCGCTGTTAGGGCATGGGCTAGGTCCCAGCTGTCAGAGTGGAGGCTGGGGCAGGGCCTAGTGCTACCCATGGGCAGGTGCGAGGAGACCTGGCTCCACGGGTCTTGCTCCAGGTGTGCTGGGGACGCAGCCTTGCTCCCCACTGGAGAGGAGCGGGGATGGGGTTACTGCAGCGGCTGGGAGCTCTGGGCTGCCTACGGGACCTTGCCCTGCGCCCCTTCGAGCCAGGGCTGTTAGGAATGAGGGCGACAAGTTACCGCTCCTCCGGGCTCAGAGGTTCCTGCTTTTATTGGTGCAAGTGAATAAATGCAAAACACACAGGAAACTCCAGGCTCAGCAAAGTGGGTTCATCGCCCAGCATGGAGGGAATGAGCCTCCCACAACCGACAGGGCCCAGTCATGGCCTCTGCCCGCAGCGCTCACCAGGGGCTGGGAGCTTCTGTACCCCGCAGCAAGCGCACTCCTGACGTGTCACCTTGGCCGACAGCTCAGCAGTGCCGGGGAACAGGTGGGGGCAGGGAGGCCGGCTGGGCCCAGCCAGAGCGAAGGTGCCGTCCCCTCCCCAGCCATGGCGCCTGTTCAACCTTTCTGGATTCCACATCTGAAAGGCTTGAGGAAGCCTCTGAGTCTGGTGCTGCCTGGCAACCCTGGCTTGCGCTTCCTTCTGCGGCCGTGCGGCCCGTCTCACTGAAACACACACGGGCGAGACACAGCGCTGGGGGCCGGAGGAGCTGGAGGCACCAGCCCACTCCATGGCTGCCCCCTCCAGGCTCACGCTGGGGAGGCCCTGGGTGTGGGTCGCAGCCCGCCCAGGCTGGGAGGCAGTGAGTCTGAGAGAAGCCCAGGGACGGTCAGTGTCCAGCAGCCTCAGCCCAGAATCCCCTTTGCATTGGTCCCAGCCGAGCCCCGTCCCTCCCCACGAGACTCGTCAGCCCTCAGGGGGCCGCCCCCACTGATCTGCTGTGCCCAGGCCCTGTCTGTATTGCAGTGGGGGCGTCCAAAGTGGGCCCTGCTCTGCCTGGCTCAGCCATGGGCCCTGCTCGGCCTCTGTCCCCTGCAGACGTGAGGGGCCCTGGGCACTGGGCGTTGTCTGGGCTCCCAGCATGTAGGAGCCTGGGGGCAAAGCAGGAACCTCCCAGCCAGGGCTGGGCAAGAGAGACATGAGCCGGAGCCGCCCCAGCTCCGTGCAGGGAGCGTGACGGAGGCGTTACATCGCCACGGCAAACTCTCGTTGGCCGAGCAGGCGGGGAGGCGAGCTGGGGGCTGATGCTCCACAGGGACCGAGAGCGAATTACCCCTGTGGTGGGGTGACGCTCACCGCACGTCCAGCAGGGGGTGCTCTGCAGCCGGGACATCTCACACTCCCCCTGGCTTTTCCGGGCAGGCTTCTCCCCATGTTCTCCCTCTGTCATCCCTTTGCCCCCTGCCCCCTAACGCTCAGCCTTGAATCGGAGCCAGGCCATGGGGCCCGGCTCGCATTTCCTGCTCTGAAGGGAGCCCCTTTGCCCAGAGCTGAGGAGGAGCTGGCGGCTGATCCGCCGGCTCAGCCCTCCCCAGCTACAGGGTGGGGAGAAAGCAGGGTGCAGGGGCCGGGTCTGCCCCATACGGAAGGTTTGGCTGGTCAGGGCAGGGGTCAGTGAGAATCTCCCACGGGGCAGGGTCATTTCTGGGGAGCCCGTGGATCCCCTGGGTGGGGAGATGTAATTCCCACAGTCGGGACGGGGGCAGGGAGGGTCCCTGGCTCCACATGGCACATCCTGCCAGAGCGACCCGGTATCCGATACCATCCCACCCCCCAGGGATCCCCAGGAAGGGGAACGAGGCCAAGAGCCTCCCTGCAGGGACGTGCTCAGGGCCCCGGGTGCAGGACTCACCAGCGGCTGCTGTTGGGCTCCGTCCACCTGGGCTGACGCCCCATCACGTGCTGCCACCACGCCGGGACCCTCCACGCCCAGCGGCTGCTGCAGGACGGGCCCAGCCAGGGCAGCCCCGGCCAGTGCCAGAACCAGCCACAGACGCCTCATCGTCCCCTCGGGCTGCGTCTCCTCACGGGACTGTCGAGCTCTGCTACCAATTCCCCTGGGAGAGGGGCCTCGGCCTCGTGTCGCCCTCGGCCTCTTGTGTGCATGAGAGGATTTTAACCAGCTCGTCTCTCCTCAGAAACTCCTCCCTGCCCCAGGGAAACAGAAAGGGCCTTAGTGCCATATGCTGAAATCCCTTCTGGGTTTCCTCACCCCACAGAAGCCTGAAGCAAGTCAGTTACCAGCACTGACCCTGGCCTCTGCCCAGAACAGCCCTTTGTGGGGTTTTTGTATGGCACAAGTGGGGAACGAAGGATAGCGGGACAGGAAACGTTCACAAGCTGTTACACTGGATCCTGCCTTTCCAACTGGCCTGTGTCTGACCCTACACCCACCCAGCACCTCTGCTCTGAGATCTTCCCTTTTTGTCCACTGAAAGGCATCAGAGTGGGCAGTCAAAACACTCGGGGCAACCATTAAGATGTAGCTTGAGAATGGGACACGGGCCTTTTATATCCACGCCACAGGCCCAAGTATGGTCAAGCTCAAGTGACCAGAAGTTACCAGTGGATGGATAACTGTGGTAGCCTAAGCGAAGTGAGTTGGGGGGCCCAGTAGAGTTTCCCCAAGAACAGATGGCCACATCCCAATGACACTGTTGGTAATTCTGTTTGACAGGTGTCACCAGGTGGTGCTGTCACATAGTATTCTAAGATTCCTTTCTTGGTGTGTGAGCAAGTTTTCAGCCTTGGGAAGACATACTGTGTGTGAATTTTGTGTTATGTTAGGTTGTGGTGTAAAAGGGAGCTGTGAGAGCTGCAGGAGAGTTTGCTCTCTGCCTTGGACTCTGATTAGAATCAATTCTGGAGATAGAGTGGCTATCTGGCCATCTCCATTCCAGGATTGGGGGGGTGTGTGTGTGTAAATAAAGCAAGTTACACTTAGAATATACCTCGATTGTCTGATTTCTCCTTCACTGGGAAGCCAACCTGCAAAGCCCCACACAGCTGCTATTGCTCAGCTAAGGTGTTAGAAGAAGGGGCAAAAGTACTTCGAGATCCTTGGATCAAAGGCCCCAAGAAGCGCCTCAGTGTTTTACAAACATCAACCATGTAGGTAGCTAGAGCATAGTTACCAGTTTGGGAAGTTAGCCAGGATTTTGGATTCACGCATCTTTTGTACAGCGTCATGGGTATTTTAGTGGCCCCAAGTGGTCAAGAACTTGGTTTTAATCCTCATTGGAAAGGCAGCGACTCCACCAGCCTCTCACCACCAAGTGTGGCATTTCCACAACTGACGAGAGAAGGAGCCCCACGGACTGAACCAGAACCGATTTCGTGTTCCGTGGAGGTTTGCCATCCGAGCCAACGCTGGTTAGCTTGTGACCGGAGACAGGACCACAGCACAAAGTTCTGTGACTGGGCTCAGAGTAATCAGGGATCCAGTGGGCATGAATGCTGAGCCTCTTGCCAGTAAAGGTGGCCTGCTCACACTCAGCCTGCAAATCACCCCCCAGCGAGGCTGCGAGAATTAGGATCGTCGCCCATCTGGGTTTTACCCGCACAGTCCTGTTTTTGGCATCTGTATCTGGGTGTCATTTAGGGTTGACAAGTTTTCGACTGGAAAATCCAGTAGAAAAGGGGACCTGAACACCCTAAATGACACCTGAACCAAAAGCCCAGTTACCGTGGAGCGGGGCAGGTGCCTAGCCATTAACCCGTGCCAGCCCCTGCTCAGCTGGGGCCACCTCCTACCAACAGGCAGGCTCCTTGGAACGATCCAGCGAGCAATTGGGTGTTGGGGGCAGGGGGCGGGGGGGGAGAAGTGAGGTGGGTGGGACCTCGAGGGGCAAGGAGGAGCCACAGCGACCAGTGCTGGAAGTTTAAGAGATTAACTTTTGGAGTCTCAATCAAGCTAGTCAAAAGAAAGAGTCTTCTTGTCTCACCAAGTGGGTCAGCTGTCGCTCATCTTCTGGGACCATCATCTCCTCGAAGTGCACAGGGGACAGGTGGTGTGAAAATAATCAGTGACCGCGGGGTGGAGAGAGACCTGGTGGACCCTCTTTGGAAAACAGGTATTGTTAATGCAGCAGAAGCTGGAGCTTGATGCAATGTAGCCGGGGAACGGATTCAAAGAGGGGGAGTAAAGCCGTTGGACCAAGGCAAAGTCCCTAGTAGCTGAGTGCTGTGTGGTTTAGAGAGGAGCAGCCTGGGTGTTGTGATTTGGATGTGATGCAGTGTGTATGTGTAACCCCTGTCTGCTCGGTGTGGCGTTCTGTCCCCCTCTAGTGGCAGCTAGACCAGCTAGAGAGGCTCATGCATTGAGGTCCCGCGGTCATAGAATCATAGACTATCAGGGTTGGAAGGGACCTCAGGAGGTCATCTAGTCCAACCCCCTGCTCAAAGCAGGACCAATCCCCAATTTTTGCCCTAGATCCCTAAATGGCCCCCTCAAGGATTGAACTCACAACCCTGGGTTTAGCAGGCCAATGCTCAAACCACTGAGCTATCCCTCCCCCCTCAGGTCTCAGGTTTGCTCCCAGCCGCTGCCACCTGGGGTCTGTTGGCGGTTGGGGGAAGAAGGCGACTCACAGTCCTGGGCATCCTGAGAACCCATCACACTCCTTAAGACTCTCACCATGAAGAGTTTAACATCCTGTTGAATGGGGAGGGTCCAGGTTGTATTTCTATCTTAAACTCGATTTAAATCCACAGATGATGTGCTTGAGAAAAGGAGATGGTAAAATGCAGAATGGCGGAGACCCTTGGGAGGAAGCGGATGTGTTTGCATTATCTATGGCAAGGGGCTTTGTCACTATATGTATTGTGTTTGGAGAATTTCATATACAGTGATGGAGCAGAGAAGACACCAACCAGTGGATATATGGATGCGTTTCAAGCACTATTTCTCACAACTTGGCACTGGACCCCTCTCTGGACAGACACCGGTCTGTTGTGAGTGGACCCAACTGCTGGATCCCACAAGCTTCTGAGCCCCTGGGCTCTGACTATTCCCTGTTCCTAGCTCTGGACCTCTCGGGCACACTCCCAGGTGCAGACCCTCTGTCTGTCTGTCACCCTTTCTGGGCCATGGGACCATGCAGTCTGGCCATCTTAGACCCCCAAACCAGTGACCCAGTCCTTCCAAGCCCACTGTTGCTATGATACTTTCCCTCAGAGTTCCACTTTGCTGTGGGGGCTCTGAGCTTTAAGATCAACCCCTTCAGGGATGACATGGTGGGCCAGCAAGGAATACAGGCTTAGCAAAGAAATTCCTTAATACTGACCCTTTACTCTTAGCAAAGCACACTGAAGAGTTACAGATATTTGGCAACCAACAAAACCCTGAACGCAGTCCCTCTATGTCTGAACTCTCCCCTCCAATGAGTCCTGGGTTTGGTCAATGTCTTTACGCTAGGCAGCCAAAACTTCATGCCTTCCTTAGCCTGGTCTTCTTGCACGTCTGAGCACCATATTTGTGGTCAGGAAGGAATTTTCCCCCAGGTCAGATTGGCAGAGAGTCTCTGGGGGGTTTTCGCCTTCCTCTGCAGCATGGGACAAAGGTCACTTGCAGGTTTAAACTAGTGTAAATGGTGAATTCTCTGGAACTTGAAGTCTTTAAACTATGATTTGAGGACTTTGATAACTCAACCCAAAGTTAGGGGTCTATTACAGGAGCGGGTGGGTGAGATCGTCTGGCCTGCAGTGTGCAGGAGGTCAGACTAGATGATCACAATGGTCCCTTCTGACCTCAGAGTCTGAGTCTATGTTGTGGTGCTCTTGGTACAGAGAAACATCTTCCTTTTAAAGCAGCCTCTGTCCCCCTTTTGCCCACGTGCTTCAGCTGGGGGCGTTCCTGTCTCCAGCCCCTGTCAGTGTCCTTGTAGAGAGACATTAAAGTCAATGGCGTCCACTGGTAGAAAACCCATTTTCCAAGGAGGGGGAGCGTCATTCAGTGATGATGGCCCTTGAGGGCTCTGTCATCACTTTCCAGACACAGATAGTCTTGCCACTAGGTATCGAGACCTGCCACAAAATGGAGGCTGTAGACCACAAAGGAGGGTTCAATCCAGGATGAAGGTCACATTTCAACACAGACATACCTCCCAGTCTGTCACCCTGTTCATTCCCTGCAGCTTGCTCATTGTCAGGTGGGTTCTTCAAGTGTTGAGCGTTTTTTAAAAAGTAATTTTTGATTAGTTGTAACTTTAGTTTGCTTGGAGGACAGCTGCCTGGCAATTCCCCCCAGTAATGGCCATGGGGGTAACCATCTGGTTACAGAAAACTCTTGTGCTTGTGAAGTCTGCCTGGGATTTCCCTGTTGTTTTCAGAGTTTCATGGAGAGGAATCTTGACGCTCCCCCAATGAATTGGTTTGAACACCAAAATTTCTAAAGGGTTCCTCTGGTGTGAAGTTGATTGCTATCAAGAATGTCATAAATATGATGTTTTCTATTCTACGTCCAGGGTGTAAAACTGTTATTTTCAATGTGGATTTCCCATAAGCACTTGCTAGATAATCCGCTAAGTTTTATCTCTCTGGGGGACTGGTAGAGAGATGCCTGCATGTCAGCAGCTGGCACAAATGGGGTGCTCTGTTTCTGAAGCCAGAAAAGGGCTTCCTTCATCCTTTCTGCTTCATTGCCCTGACTATAAGTTAATTACATTGTTATATGCCTTAAGCATTGGAGACTCCCTGTCCTGAGTGCGCTAAACAGAATTAAATCTGCGCGCAACAGAGGGAAGGACTGTGAGCCCTCTCCTATCCAGCTGAAAACAATTACTGCCTTTGTTTTCTTTTGTGTGTCCGCTCCAAAGCAAGACAACCAAAGACACCAGGAGCTCTGATTCCATCCAGGAGAGAGCAGTGGCGCAAGTTACTTGCTATTTTAGCACAACTTCTGCCAGTGAGGGAGCGGGTGCATCAGCAAATGATTTCCCGATCAGTTCGCATCGGAGTAGCTGTGCTCATAACGTCCCTGCTATGACCGAGTATGATGCAGGAATCAGATGTTTGCAGAGGCCTGAGCAGACTCTGCAAGAAATAACAAAGTCAGTGACTTCTCGCCAACCTTCTCATCTGCCTCCCAGATGCCTGCTAAACATTACACAGCCCCCCAGTAGATAATCTCCCAGACATCACGGCTTGGGGGGTCTTTGTTCTTGATCTGTTTGTTCTTAGCATTGCACAATGTACACTGTGTGGGCTGGGGTGTGGGGAAATGATTGGTCAGATGGAGACTCTCTGGGATGGAGCCAAAGAAGGTCTTTGTGTAAAGAAACCCTTTCAATTGGATCATCTGTTCAAACAACCCTTCTTCCCAGTTACAGCCAGCAGAAGAGACTCTTGTGATTCCTCCCAGACCAACTGAGATTGTGAGCAGAGAGTTGGTGCATTCCCCAGGGGGAGACTGAGACCATGATGAGAAGCCTGCTGCTTCTAATGGCTTTTGCGGTGCTTGCTGCAGCCACCATGGCTAGGCCCACCAGGCAGGAGTTGCTGGCTGTGGAAGATCTGGGCGCAGTAGGACCACATGCCAGAACAATAACCCAGGAGAATGGATTCCAGACACAGCTGAAGGTATGTTTTGCAGGAGGGATAAGGAAGGGAGGGGAAGTTGTTTGCATTGTGTCTGTCCTTTCTGGGGTCTGCTGGGAGATGTGGGCGGGGGGACATTCAGGATGAGATCCACTGTGTAATCTCGCTGATGAAAAGTTGAGCTTGGAGAAGAAAGTGGAGTGGGTCATTCCCCTTCTCCTGTCTTTTTGCTGTGGGGTTGTGTGGACTAAGCATGGGGCTGGGAGCCAGGAATTATATTATATTATATAAGACAACAGTGTCTTGTTGTGTGATCTTGAGCACATCACTTTGCCTCTCTTTGCCTCAGTTTCCCTATCTACAAAACAGGGACAATGACTGGGACTTGCCTGAAGGTGGTCAGGCGGCTACATCACTCCTGTTTCTGTGAAGGGCTATTGTGAAATGCTAACGAAGCTTTGCTGGCAAAATACCGTTCACTAAAAGGCTTTTCCCCCAGGATCTCTGGTGGAGTGAGAATTCCCGTGCGGCTCACCAGAGCACAGAACACCCATCAGATCACTGTATCTGCAGAGGGGCGGATCACTTGGGAAGCGAATGCAGGGATCATGCAGGGGCTTCAGGCAGAGGGGAGGTGGGACTCACTCTGGATAAAAGTTGTGATCTGCTGCTGCCAGACACGCTCCCCTATTCCCAGACTAACATCTCCAGACTTCCCAGTATCCAAACTCTCTGCCCGGTGCATCTTGCTCCTGGTGTCACACTGACCTACAGGTAACCTGAACAGACAGGCTTCTTCTCCCCTGGGGGCAGCACCAAAGAATAATCACTCCTGTGGCATCTCTGTGAGAGCATTGTCCGGTGACTTCAGTGGAGGCTGGCCTGGCCTGCTCCAAAGCTGAATTGTGTCCAGCGTATAGGCATTGTGTTCCTATTCATAGGCCGTGCCTGGTGATTAAAGGCAAGAGGAGAAGGAGTCTGGTGTCATCGGTTCTGTTCCTGCCTCTGCCTTGCTGTGTTACCTTAGACTGGTTAACCTCTCTGTGCCTGTTTGCAGTTGGGCGAAGTGGGGAAATACCGCTTGTCTATCCCAGAGGGGTGTTTTGAAGCTTAATTCATTCATGTTGGATGGTCTAGATAATAGATAGACCAGCCATGAGTGCAGGAGACTGGACTAGATGACCTCTTGAGGTCCCTTCCAGTCCTCTGATTCTGTTTGTAAAGCGCTTTGAGATCCCTGGTTATAAGGCACTAGATAATGCAGGGGCAGGGGATTACATGATAACAGTCTGTACAGTGGCTCTAGACCCATTAAAGGCCACACACCACACCATAAACGAATACAGTCTCTTTCTTGGTCTTTGCTAGGACACTTTACAGTTCAGCCCAGCCACGTAGGGGAAAGAATGAGGCAGGTAAAGCTGAAGATGCAAACAGGGGAACATCTCAGCCCTCTAGTCAGCTGGCTTCGGTCTATCTCCAGTGCAAACATTTAACTCTTAGCTGGTAGCCCATTAATCCATTAAGGGTCAAGCAGCTTGCACTATATTTCTAATTTCAAGCATAATTTATCCTATGCTGAGATTTACAAATATTAACTAAGCCTGTGAAATAGGTTAGTGCCATCTCTGTTTTACAGATAGGGAAACAGAGGCACGAAGGACTTAAGTGACTTGCCCAAGGTCACTGAACAAATCCGTGTCCTGGGCTTAGAACTGGTTCACCGCGTTGAGCTCAATCCATGACACCGGGCTGGCCCGCAAATTAGAAATCTACTAAAAGCCTAACAGAGGATGGGAGAGGCCTGGGCGAGGGGCCTGAGCTATGGCCTAGGAGCCAGGAGTTCTAATACCACCCTCCATCACTGGCTCCCTCTGGGGCCTGCTAATTTAGGATGCCTCAATTTTGTGTGTGTCTTTCAGACACCTCGGGCCAGTTTTTAATGGTAGTTAGGTGCCTAAAGATGTACCTAGGGCCTAACTCCCACTCAGTGTCTATCTGCATCATTCAGTGCCTAAATACCTTTACAAATCTGGCCCCTGCAGCTTGATTTTCTGAAGCACTGAATACCCATAACTCCAGCTGACCTCCCCCAGAGCTGTGGGCGATTAGTCCAGCCGACCATCAAGCCATAGGGGTCTGCAATTTGGGGTGCCCAATTTTTGACCAGTTTTGAAAACTTGGGCTTTAACCGCTGTCTCTTGGGCGCAGCGATCCCTGCCTCAGAGGTGCTATCAGCATTGATTACGTAGGTCCCAATCCTGCCGCCCTCTCTTGCGTGAATTCAGTGGTCTACTTCACTGAATCACGGTGGCAGCATCAGGCCCTTCATGTTTATCAAGTGCTGTGAAGATGTAGAAGTGATTTTTATTTAGTTAAGATTAAAGCAGAACAGATCACGTTACAACAGGGCCCTCATTATTGTCGCAGGCTGGCTGGCCCCGTCAATGAAGCAAGTCCAGTGGATTTGTGCCAGAACACATGCACGCAGTTTGGCCAATTAAGAGGGCAGGTCAGCACCTGGGGCTGTAAAGGATGAAGGAGAAGGTGAGGGGGAAGAGACCTGGTGAATCAGGACTGCCTGAGAGCACTGGCTGGAGGATTAAGGAAAAGGGGCAGGGGAGAGACAGAGTCTACAGAAAGTGGGAAGCTCTGTAGGCCCATCCTGGAAAGAGAGATGAATTGGCTAGGAGGCCAGGCAGAGGGGCTAGTCAGCAAACTAGAGCTAGAGAACCAGTGCTGGGAGGGTGAAAGGGGTTGAGCGGTTGGATTGTGTTTGAGCAGAGAAAAGGAACTGGGCACTGAGTGCTGGTGGATCACGGGTGAGGAGCTTGGAAAATTGTCATGTGTTTCACTGTGGCAATGGGCAGGGGGGGGCAGGGAACCAGGTCGGTGTGCCTGTCATGCTGGGGGGCCTGCTGCAGTTTGATGACAATTACATTGAACTGGGACCCTCCCTTTCTCCCTCTTCACATCTGAGGCAAGGGGGAGAGAGGAAACAAAATCTAGTGAGATGTAGAAGTTGTACAGCCGTGCATTTCCTGTGCCCTAAACTCAGGCAATCTGCTGCCATTGCTGAGGTCTGGACTTAAAAACGGTACCTTGTGGCATCCCTTGCTCTGCTCCCGTGAGATAAGGACCATGTCCCCAGGAGTGACGTGATGGCTGATTAAGCAGGGCAGCCACTCTCCTGACCTGCTTAACAAACACTCTGTTCATTACAAGAACCCCCCTGAAAGAACTAATTTAGAGTCCCTTCCTGGTACCTTCAAGCAGCCCCAGAACAACCCCGCTCTCTTTCCCAGCACTCCTTGCCCCTCTGCTGGAATTTGAATGAACGCTCCTAGCGATCAAAAGGCCCCTGCAGGATCCTCACCTGTTACGTCAGTGCCTCACGACCAACCCCAGGTTTTACTTCCCATAACCCCCATTGGACACACTAACAATCTCCACAAGAAGTTTGAAAATGAAGGAACCTCCCCGCATAAAAACACAATTCAGAGCCGGTGGGTTTTGTATAGTTGTCTCTCCTCAAATTAACCTTTTGGTTCCTTATCTCCTGCCAGTGGTGCTGAGGAACTGAAGATGGGGTCTAGTCATTCTTTGCTCCAACATCTCCCCCTCACGTCTACCTCTGGCTCTCCCTGTGTGTCTACAAGAGACCTGACCCCTCCCTTTGCTCCTTTGCTCTCCTCAAAACACTCAGGTGATGGGAGTGTGGGACACTGGAGAGAAGGGGAGGGGAACCACCTCTCTACAGCCGTTCAGGACAGAAAGTGAAGAACGGTGGATCTGAAGAATGCGGGACTTTTGGAAGGCATAACTGTGACAAGCCCTGGGAAGGCTGCCCCCACTGAGACCCTTTTCCAGTCCCCTGAGTGCACCCCTGCCTCTGTTTCTTTTTCAGGGTTAA
Source organism: Lepidochelys olivacea (assembly GCF_965140295.1). Lineage (NCBI taxonomy): Eukaryota > Metazoa > Chordata > Testudines > Cheloniidae > Lepidochelys > Lepidochelys olivacea. Next base: position 265,934,655 of record NC_140412.1, on the reverse strand, counting down.
AATCTTGCCATCCAGCCACTTTCTGACTGGCTCTCTGGGTTACACCTCTCAGGCTGTCAGCAGTTTACCTCTGCCCGTCCCAGCCCCCTCACGCATCCCATCTGCCTTCGGGGGCCTGGCCAGTCCCTGGAGTCAGTGACACACGAGCAGCATCTCCAGAACAAAGGATGACTTACTTGGCCTCAAAGGCTTAGTGAAGTGGATGTAAAATAACAAAGCCACCTACACAAAGGTTGCCTTAGCCACGCTTGGCATTCCCCTTGAGCCCCGTAGCCTTGGTGTCTCCTTTCTCCCGGGGGACTCCAGTTACGGCTTGCTTGCTACAGCCCCTGACTCTCAGTCAGCCTGTCTGTCAGTCTCAGAGGTGTGTTGACCATTCTGCCCCCACTCTCGCTCTGGAGGGCAGGTCTTTTAACCGGTCACTGTCTTTTGATCTCTCCTCAGCCAAACAGCCCTGGCGCCAGGCTTGGGGCTGAGGATTCCCTCTTCAGACATCATGGCCAGGTTTATAGCCCTGAAGGGATGCTCCTTACCTAGGCCACTGTTCTGCTTTTCCTGACTAGTTTCTTGAACAACTACTTTTGATCTAACTATGTGTATCCAGGCAGGGACGTATCACATAGATGCACTGAGGGCCTATGATAGTCATCAAAATATGAATATTTCCCAGGTCGCCACAATAACCTCTCTGGTCACTTGGTCAGGACACCAGGGATAACAGATGAGCTATGCCATGGGGTATTTAATGACCACCGGTGGTCAGGCCCTCACTTCTATTCTGCTGAAACATGGCACCTTTAACAGCCACTATCCCTAAAACTAAAGTGGGGCATTGGTTCAGGGCTGACCCAGAGGGAAGAATGCCCGATGTTGAATCATCAACGGTACACCACTTCCTGTTGGGCTTTGAAGGCTCCCATCCATGTTCTGACCTAGCCTGTTCCTGCTTAGGTGGGAGATCTGTTAAGTTTTATATTAAAACCAAACCCAACCCTGTAGATCAGAGGTTCTCAACCAGGGGTCTGGCTGTGAGTAGGTTTCAGGGGGGTCTCCAAAATAAACCAGAGAGCAAAGCCAGCGTTAGACTTGCAGGAGACCAGGGCAGAAAGCCCAAGCCCAAGCCCTGCCATGCGAGGCTGAAGCCGAAGGCTGGGCAACTTAGATCCCCTGTGGCCCCTGCCCTGCTTGCTACCCCCTCACGCTGGCCCCAGCTTATAATCTACTGGATATGTAGAAAACCAGTTGTTGTGGCACAGGTGGGCTGTGAAGTTTTTATAGCATGGGGGCGAGGGGGGGGGGGCGCTCAGAAAGAAAGAGGTTGAGAGCCCCTGCTGTTGATTGCACAAAGCTACCCACTGCTCTGCGGATCCCGATGGCTCAGTTTGGCCTCCTGCTGCACAGCAATAAAACTGCCTGGAGCAAACCCAAATTCAGACCCGGGCTCTCACTGATCCAGTTCTTTCCCTTGTCTCTAAATCTCCTGTTTGTCTATTTTAGGGAGGAAGAGTGCGGAGGTCTAGGAAGGGGAAAAAGAAGGGCAGGTGGAATGCAAGCTCTCTCGCTACTCTCGGAGCAGCCGTACCCAAAGGCTGGAGAGGACGAGGCAGCATCTCGGCCAAGGAGTAGGTGGCCATCCTGCTAGCCACGTTCGCTTGGTCTTGAAAGCTCTTGCGGGTGATGGGAGGGAGTCAGGGAAGAGCCCCTGCTACTCCAGCTGCCCCAGGCGTTAGTGGAAGGCATGCTTTATGATGGCTACGTGAGGATGAGGTTGTCTGTTCCTCCTAGATGCTGCTGGGCTCAGGCCATGACTAGCCTCAGTGCTGCCTGGGACATGGAAAAATAATCATCTTTTTTCTGTAACGGAATAAAACCAGCCTGTGAAATCTATAGTGGCCTGTGTCTTGTGCATTTATCCCCCGGCGTCCGCGTGCACTAGTGTCAGAGAGGAATACTCTGTGGGTTATATTGCAGCCGCGCCTGGAGGTGTTGGACAGGAGCGGGGCCCAGCGTGTTTGGGTGCGTACGCGTAGTAAGAGACAGCTCCTGTCCAAAAGAGCTTTCAACCCACGGGTACGTCCACAGTGCAGCTGGAGACACGACTGCGGCACGGGCAGGTGCAGACAGGTCCTCTGATGGGGCGGGAAATTGCCCAGGGGCCCCCAGCCACCGCCGCTGCCACAGCCAGGAGCCCTGGGCCCTTTTAAATCTCCCTTTAAAGCACCCTGGGCCCTTTTAAACTGTAGGGCTCCTAGGCGTGTGCAGGCTGGTACCACCGGCGGTGGCCATCCCTCTCCAGGGGGCCCATTGACTGTTCCGCCCTGGGGCCCGGAACTGCTGTCGGCGGGCCTGGGGGTAGCTCTTGCTAGCTTTTCTCGAGCTAGCATGGCCGATAGAAGCAGGGAAGATGTGGTGACCAGTGGGCTGCACAAACCTGCCCGGGACCCTGGCTACGCACTCGTGTTGCTCACCGGGGCTGAGACCTGTGCGGCTGAGTCATCACCGCTGATTTTAGACTTGCTCGTGGGAGTAAAGCCGGTGCAGGCATGGCAGCCTGTGCCGCAGTCAGCCCTTCGGTGGCAGGCTAGACCTACCCTAAAAGAGAAGAGGTGGCGGGCCCGGGAGACCAAGGGAGTCGGTAGGGTGGGCTAGAACAGCAGAGCTTCCTTGGCTGCTGTGGTCAATATGCCGCCATGAGGAGTGTGAAGTCTGTAAGGCCTATTTCCATGACTTCCCGTGGCAGCCAAGTGGTTTGGGAGCTGATCCCGCAAGGAGCGGAGCACCACGCCCGCCCTCACCGTAGAGCCTGGAGGGACAGCTACATGTAACTTGGAGTCAAACCTCGGAGGCTCTGAGTACCTAAAGCCTGGTCTGCGCACAGGTTTTGTACCGGGAGAACTGTCGGTTGAGGTGTGTGGCTTGGTGATTTTTTAAGCCAATCAGGCTATACCGGTACATCTATAGCGTGGACACAGTTGTAATGGTGCCTTACCCGGAAATTGCTTATTCTCCTTCTTGTATGGGAGCAGCTGTGCCAGGGTAAAGCACCGGAGGGAGGCACCAGTACAGTTAAAGCAGTACAACTCCGGTGCGTAGCAAAACGCTGATTTTTAAAAATCCAGACGGAACCACTAGGTGTCACTAATACGCTATTTTATAATCCAGCCTGGATGCTGGCTCTGAAGCAACCTAAGCGGTCATGGGCTAAGAGGGAAGATCCTATGGTGGATCAGTAACTGGTTACAAGACAGGAAACAAAGGGTAGGAATAATGGGTCAGCTCTCAGAAGAGAGAGAGGCAAATAGTGGTGTCCCTCAGGGGTCTGTACTGGGGACCAGTCCTATTTAACATATTCATGAATGGTCTGGAGAACGGGGTAAACTGTGAGGAGGCAAAATTTGCAGACGATACAAAATTACTCAAGATAGTTAAGTCCAAAGCTGACTGTGAAGAATGACAAAGGGATCTCACAAAACTGGGTGACTAAGAGGAAACAAAATGGCAGATGAAATGCAAAGTCATGGACACTGGAAAACATAATCCCAACTATACATATCAAATGAGGGGGTCTAAATTAGCTGTTACCACTCAAGAGAGAGATCTCGGCGTCGCTGTGGGTAGTTCTCTGAAAACATCCTCTCAATGAGCAGCGGCCGTCAAAAAAGCAAATAGAATGTTGGGCATCATTAGGAAAGCGATCGATAATAAAACATAAAATATCATGTTGCCTCTATATAAATCCAGGGTACGCCCACAGCTTGAATACTGACTGCGTGCAGATGCGGTCACCCCATCTCAAAAAAGATATATTCAAATTGGAAAAGGTTCAGAAAAGGGCAACAAAAATGATTAGGGGTATGGAACAGCTTCTGTGTGAGGAGAAATTAAAAAGAGTGGGACTTTTCAGTGTGTAAAAAGGACAACTAAGAGGGGATATGACAGAGGTCTATAAAATCTTGACTGGTGAGGAGAAAGTGACTAGGGAAGTGTTATTTACTCCTTCACGTAACACAAGAACTAGAGGTCACCCGATGAAATTAATAGGTCTCAGGTTTAAAACAAACAAGTCATACTCTGCACAGTCAACCTGTGGAACTGTTGCCAGGGGATGTTGTGAAGGCCAAAACTATGACGGGTTTAAAAAACAACTGTATAAATTCACGGAGGAGAGGTCCATCAATGGCTATTAGCCAGGATGGTCAGGGTTGCAACCCCATGCTCTGAGTATTGCTAGCTTCTGTTTGCCAAAAGCTGGAAATGGGAGACAGGAGATGGATCACTCGATGATTGCCTGTTCATTCTCTCTGGGGCACCGGGCACTGGCCACTGTCGGAAGACAGGATCCTGGGCTAGATGGACCTTTGGTCTGACCCAGTGTGGCCGTTCTTATGTTACCTAGCATCTTCAAATGCTGAGAAGAGGGTCTGGAACATTACCATGTATTCACTTTAAACTTATACGTGTGATTAAGTAGAATATCCTGGAGATGTCGCCAGTTCTGTATGCAGAAGACTGAATTCTGAAGAGGGGCAGCTGGGGAGAATTTGGAATCTTTTCCCCTGGCTGTCATATCATTATCCATATTGACATGCTCCAATAAATCTATTTACTCACTCTAGGTGTGCAGTTAAACCAGCTTCCTCTTCTGACCAGGGCTGACCTTCAGGCAGTAGACGGACACTTTCACAAGCTGGTAACCTCAGGATTTTAAATGCACGGAAGTGTTATATAAATAAATTCATACCTCTGCTCTGAGATTCCAAATTCACATGCAGTAGGCTAAATTCACTGCTTTTTCACTGGTGCAATCCCATTGAGGTCAAAGGGTTTGCCATTGTCTAAATGAGAGATGAATATGGTTCATTGACTTAAAAAGGTTAGATTAATATACTGAAATTCCAATCTGCTCTAAAAAGTGTCTGAATAGCTAGCCCCTTTGTATTCTGCACATCTGTTCCCACCATGTATTTACAGTCATAAATGCATTACCATAATGACAAAAATAGTTTTTTTTATTTTTGTTTTTTTAAATTTCTTACTCCTATTCAATTTATAGAGCTCTGAGCGGAGGAGCTGGATTCTCCTCTGACTCATACAGCATCAGCAGACTAGTTAATTAAGTTATGAATTCAGGGTCTGTCTTGGATGCAAATTCATCCTCTTTAATGGCATTGCCCAATTGTCACCCAGGGTTTAATTTGCACTGCAAAATCTTCATTACTGGTGATGATTCTGAGTCACTCAAGGACTGGCAGGTGTAGGTTCTAGACCTTGTCAATTAGGGGCATGGAAAAACTCTCTTGTGCAGAGATTGAGGATTGTTATTTTAGAAAAGAAATGACGAAGGTAAGATGTGATAAGAATATATAAAATAATAGTCAAGAGACGGTAAATCTGGAGTTTCTGTTCTCCCTCCCTAAGAACAAAGGACAGTCAATCAAATTAATAAGTGGCAGAATCAGAACAAGAAAATATCCTTTCATACAACATGTGATTGGAGTGTGGCACTCATGACCACACTATGTCATTGAGACCAACAATGTAGCAAGATTCTACAATGGGTTTAAGAATAGCCCAAGTTGTTATAAATAATGATGATAAAAATTTTGGAAGGGCTATTAAACCTTGTGCTTCAGCTCTAACTATCAGCAACCAGGAGGAGACATAATATGGGGAGCAGATTATTCTACATCTGCTTTTCTTGATGTTTCTACACTGTCAGGCTTTCATGCACAGTGGCCATTCAAGAACCTTTTGCCTCTTTAAGGGCTTGTCTGCAGGGGAAGTTTGCCTGTGTAGTTATACCCGTGTAACTCCCATGTGAATACTCTTATTCTGGAATAAGCATGGCCTTTTTTGGCTTCGTTTAAACCACTTTCATAGTGAAATAAGCTAGCCTGGAATAAAGGCTGTTTAATACCAGAACAATCATTTGGGGTTCATAGAATATCAGGGTTGGAAGGGACCACAGGAGGTCATCTAGTCCAACCCCCTGCTCAAAGCAGGACCAATCCCCAATTTTGCCCCAGAACCCCCTAAATGGCCCCCTCAAGGATTGAACTCACAACCTTGGGTTTAGCAGGCCAGTGCTCAAACCACTGAGCTATCCCTCCCTCCAATATATATATTGGTTATATTTGTCTGATTCAGAGATTCCAAGGCCAGAAGGGACCACTGTGATCATCTAGTCGACCTCATGTGTAACCCAGGCCAGAGAACTTCCCCCAAATAATTCCTAGAGCAGATCTTTTAGAAAACAGCTAATCTTGATTTAAAAATTGTCAGGAATGGAGAATCCACCATGAGCCTTGCTAAGTTGCCCAGTGGTTAATTACTCTGTTAAAAATGAATGCCTATAACTATAGAGGTATTGTCATAAACATACAGCTAAGCATAAAATCCCTCCTTTACCTGTAAGGGATTAAGAAGCTCAAATAACCTGGTTGGCACCTGACCAAAAGGACCAATAAGGGAAGAAGATCCTTTCAAATCTGTGGGGGGGAGGTTTTTGTTTGTGCTCTCTTTGTTGTTCTCTATCGGACAGAGAGGGACCAGGACAGGAAAAAAACATCTCCTAAAACCCTACCTGAAATAAGCATAGAAGATTACAAAAATTGTAAGTAATAGCAAGGAAATGCGTTAGATTATCTTTTGTTTTAGCTTGTGAATTTTCCCTATGTTAAGAGGGAGGTTTATTCCTGCTTTTTGTAACTTTGAAGTTGAGCCTAGAGGGGAATCCTCTGTGTTTTAAATCTTATTACCCTGTAAAATTACCTTCCATCCTGATTTTACAGAGTTGCTTCTTTTACTTTATTATAAAGAAAAAAATTCCTCTTTTAAGAACCTGATTGGTTTTTAGTGTCCTAAAAACCTGTCTGGTCTGTGCTCACTTGGTTAACCTATTGGTTGGTATATTATTTTCAAGCCTTCCCAGGAAAGGGGGTGAAGGAGTTTGGGGGGATATTTTGGGGAAATAGGAACTCCAAGTGCTCCTTTTCCTGAATCTTTGTCTACCTCACTCGGTGGTGGCAGCAATACTGTCCAAGGACAAGGAAAGGATTTGTGCCTTGGGGAAGTTTTTAACCTAAGCTGGTAGAAATAAGCTTAAGGGGTCTTTTATGCAGGTCCCCACATCTGTACCCCAGTGTTCAGAGTGGGGAGGGAACCTTGACAGGTATAAAGTCAAACTTTACCTTCTACTGGTATATCTTCTTGTATAGGCAAAACCATAGTCCTTCCCTTGTTCCCATCCACTGCCTTCTGAATTCCGTAGTTTTGAATTAACACCATGCACAGAGCTGTTGGAAGTGATTTATCCTATAGTAAAGGATATCGCCAAGCAAATACCTGCTCCAAGGGGGGCGGCACCATATTAAAAAGAGCTGCACAATGCGCCCCAGACAGTTCAAACGGTAGAAGGATTTCTGCTGATGCTGAAAAAATTCCATGGCTGAGTAGCAGGCAGAAAAATATCGCAGGAGTAATTGATGCCTAGAAGGAGTTCTCTTAGAAAAATCTAGGAGAGTATAGATAGGCTGAATTCACGGATACCTAAGAGAAAAAAGATGTTTTGGGGCTAGGGCTAGAGAGAGGGAGGCTCAATTAGTGGCAGTTTAATGTTTGGTTCTTTCCAATCAAACTAATTTTTACAGACATTTGCTTAGATTCTGATCTGACTTACATCAGTGTAAAACCATCGGGCCAGACCTGCAGCTTGTGTGAATCAGCGTGGCTGCAGGGGCTGACCAGACGTCCTGATATTGTCAGGACTGTCCAGAGCGACAGAGGGAGGGGGGATGGAGCGAGTGGGGGACGGGGCCTCGGGAAGGGGCAGGGAGCGGGGCAAGGGTGTTTAGTTTTCTGCAATTAGAAAGTTGGCAACCGTCTGGGTTTGCCTCCTCAGTTATGAAAGTAAAAATATTGCCTGATCCCCGGCAATTTTTTCATTACAAATTCAGCCCTGCCTGTAAGAACCTATTTGAAGGGTTATTAAGGAGGAAAAAGTAGTAATAGACACCTTTACAGGTTAAAGCCAGCAACATGCACACAAATGAGTTGCAATCTAAATCCTAAATCCTTTAAGGTCAGGCTTGACAAAGCCCTGGCTGGGATGATTTAACTGGGAATTGGTCCTGCTTCGAGCAGGGGGTTGGACTAGATGACCTTCAGGGGTCCCTTCCAACCCTGATATTCTATGATTCTAAGAGTCACAGAGTTGTAGTGATCTGTCAATTCAAAATGTCTTTCAGGAAGGACCCTGGGGTAACTCATGGGGATCTCTGCTTTACTTTAATGTCGCTGGCCCTGTGAGAGTTCAGACAGGAAAGGGATGAAAAACCTTCATGTCAACTATTTGTATATCCCTCTTCCAGCATTCAAGCCAATGGGATGAGGCCTTCTGCCTGTACTTCTCCATGGGTGGATGGGGCAATTATCAAAGGTTTTATCTGATAATGGCCCACTTAATTTTTGATAGTCCCCCAGGATAGGCGGGGTGAGGGTCAAGGGGGTGATTCCCGTGCCTGGGTTCACCCGGTCAGAGCACACACTGTCAAAGTTATGAGGCAAAAATTAAATATTTCCTTATAGCGCGGAATCCAGACACTACAGGGGAGATGAGTGCATGCAGCAACTAAATACGTCCTTATAACACGAATACCTGTTTCCAACAAACCTAACGTACAGGTGAGCTGGTTTGGTTTCCAGCTGTGAGTTTGTCAGTTTCCTAAGAACTGGCCCTTAGTTAGCCAGCATGGGGTGGTGGGGAAACGCCGGCTCCCCACAGCCACCCTGCTGAATTGGCTGGCTCCTCCGTCAGATGCTAGTGAACGGAAAGGATAAGAGGGGCAAAGCTCAGAGAGACCGTCCCCCACCCAGCTCCTTTGCTGACCTAGCAGGGCCCACAGACGGATGCACCACAGTTGGATTGAGCTCACCCACAGCCTCCCGCCAGGGTCTCTGCCCAGTGCGGGGAAAGAGGAGAGGAGTAACTCCTGCGCTGTCTGGCCCCTTTTCCTGACTTCTGGGTGGCTGAGCTGCCTGAGGGAAGCTGTATCTCCAGAACTGCTTCCCACACCGACGAGATCCAGAGATCCCAAGGCCAGAGCTGGCACTTAGTTAACCCGGGTCGTGGGGTGGTGATGGTGCGTCAGCCCCTCGCCAGTGCGGCGGGGGACTCGGGCTGGAGCGGGGCCGTTCGCGCTGTTTATCGGGTTAGAGTTCTTCTATCAGCGAGGCCTGGGGAATGTATTGCTGTGCACCCTACAGTCATACTGCCGGGGTTAGCAGGGGCGTGGGGGTGACTCCTTATCTGGCTCTTTAATAAGAGGCTGATTCTGTCCATGCTCACTAGCCGGCTGGGGACGACTCCCCAAGGCTTCTCCATCACAAGGCGACAAGGATGGGAATTGGGCACAACCTAATGGAAAGATGCCCCCGCCACACTTGAGTGGCATGTAACTGTAGCATAAATGAAGCCTACAAAAGAGACCTTCAAGGTCCAAAGGAGAAGAAGGCCCCCTACTGTCATTGACCATCACTGAGAGTTAGGCACCTAATCGCAGTTTGTGCCTTTGAAAGCCTGCCTCTTATTGTTTTCTAAAAGCTACGCTCTAGCTGCAACTAGGGTTGCCAACTTTCTAATCTCACAAAACCGAACACCCTTGCCCCGCCCCTGCCCTGCCCCTTCTCTGAGGCTCCACCCCACTCACTCCATCCCCCCTCTGTCCGTTGCTAGCTCTTCCCCACCCTTACTTACTTTCACTGGGCTGGGGCAGGGCATTGGGGTGTGGGAGGGGTTGAGGGCTCTGGGGTGGGGCCAGAAATAAGAGGTTCAGTATGTGGGAGGGGGCTCCAGGCTGGGGCAGGAGGTTGGGGGTGCGGGCTCTGGGAGGGGACGTAGGGCTATGGCAGGAGGTTGGGGTGTGGGAGGGGGTGAGGGCTTTGGCTGGTGGTGCAAGCTCTGGGGTGGGGCTGGGCATGAGGGGATTGGGGTGTAGGAGGGGGGCTCTGGGCTGGTACTGAGGGGTTTGGAGTGCTGGAGCAGGCTCAGGGCTGGGGAAGGGGGTTGGAGTGCAGGCTTTGGGAGGGGGGTTCAGTGTTGGGGCAGGGAGTTGGGGTGCAGGAAGGGGTTCGGGCTCCAGCCGTGAGGCGCTTACCTCAGGCGGTTCCCGGTTGGCAGTGCAGCGGGGCTAAGGCAGGCTTCCTGCCTGCCCTGGATCTGTGCAGTTCTCAGAAGCGGCTGGCATGTCTGGCTCCTAGGGGGAGGCACGGCCAGGCGGCTCTGTGAACTGCTCGCACCCACAGATGCCACGCCCGCAGCTCCCATTGGCTGTGGTTCCCTGGCCGATGGGTGCTGCGGTGCTGGGGCTCGGGGCAGGGGCAGGGCGTGGAGCTTCTCTGATCACCCCTGCGCCTAGGGTCCGCAGGCACATGCCGGCGACTTCTGGGAGCTGCACGGAGCTAGAGCTTAGCCCTGCTGCACCGCCGACCGGACTTTTAACGGCTGACCGGCACGGCCAGGGTCCCTTTTTGACCGGGCGCCTGGCAACCCTCGCTGCAAGAGGAATGAAGTTAGAGAACTCCTACGGCCTGGGTTATGCAGGAGATCAGACTAGATGATCACAATGGTCCCTTCTGGCTTTATCATCGATGCCTCTATTGTCTCTATCTACATGCACAGACCGTTTGTGAGTGGCAGACAGCACAGCTCGGCGTCAGGATCTGAGCAGCTGTAAAAGATGCCCAGGAGGTCTGGGGTGGGATGGGTTTGGAGGGAGGAGACTGGCGGGTCCAGGCCAAAAGATGAAATGTTTGTAAACAGTCTGCTAGTGCTGCTAAAAGCTTGGTTGCATTTCATTCCCATCTGTGAGCGAGTGCCTCCCAGCCAGAAGGATTTCAGAGCACCAGCTGGTGCTGTCAGGGGCAGGAACTGAGCATATATTCAGACCCAAACCAGCCCACTCCAAGAGCACTCTGGGGCTCTTTGTTCTTTTTCCAGCCACTCGCTCTGCAGGTGATCTGCTGCTTCGGGCAGTTTAATTTTGCAAAGTGTTTTACGATGGGTTCTGCGTGCATGAGGCTATAAAAGTCAGCTGGGGTCTGATTGCTTTTCTTCAGGGTCCTCCATGTTGAGCAGGGCTGTTTCTCTCTCTGTGCGACGTGGCTCTGGAAGTGAGCTAGAGCGTCGCTTGCAGGGGTGATCCCAAATCTTGACCTCTCATTGCTACCTGCCTCTCTGGGAGGTGGAATGAGGGTGTGAGCGCTGGTGAGAGAGTGATTTTGTTTCCTAGTTGCAGTCATGGGACAGGGATCAAGGTTAGCTGCCAAGAGGCTGCAGGAAAGATGATTATGGTGACGTCTCTGGCCTGGGACTTGGGAATAGAACCCGGGACTCCCAGTTTTGCGGCAGGCTTTTTGTATGGCCTTGGGCACGTTACTTAACCTCTCAGTGTCTCAGTTCTCCATCTGTAAAGTGGGGATAATAATACTGCCTTTCTCTCTTCTATTGAGAAGGTAAGCTGTTTGGGGCAGGAACCAACTCTCGCTACATGTCCAGCACCTAGTGCAGTGGGGCCCTGGTCTTGGCAGGAACCTCTTGGTGCTATGGGAATGAAAATAATAATAAAGGGGTCATTATCCACAGACTCCAGTGGCTCCTGTTACAGGCCCCAGGCCGCATGCGTCTCTTGAGACCTCCAAGGTCTAACTTCAGAAGCAAACAGCACCGTTTCAAGTGTCCAGAGCGAAGAAGCCAACCCTGGGTTTTGTGGGTTTAAGCCAGTGCTGAGCTCAGCTCTGAGGGCTGGGCAGAGCCAGACGGGCTGGGTCTCAGCACAAATAGGAGCTCTGCTACTAGTAAAGGCCACGGTACATGACCGCTCCCTAGTGCATGAGCTTCGGTGGAAGCCAGGCATGTTCGGTCCCTCAAAATGGAGGCCATTTTAGGTGTCTAAATGTGGATTTGGGTGGATTTGGACTTGAGTTTGAAAATGTTGGCCTTTGTTGTCCGTAAATGTTGTGCATGCCTGGGAGAGGCTACAGCACCGGATGGCTTTACTCCTAAAGCGTTAGACAGAGCAGCATGTTCAGTGCAAGCAGGAGGGAACGTGACAGGTGCTTTAAAGCATTGCCCCACCCAGGAGCTGTGCAGAAAAGGAGCTGGGGGTTACAGCGGGTCACAAATTGAATATGAGCCATCAATGTGATGCGGCTGCAAAAAAGACTGATATTCTTAGGTGTATTAACAGGAGTTTTATAGGTAAGACACGGGAGGTGATTGTCCCACTCTGCTCAGCACGGGTGAGGCCCCCGCTGGAGAACTGTGTCCAATTCTGTGTGCCACGCTTTAAGAAAGATGTGGACAAATTGGAGAGAGTCCAGAGGAGAACAACAAAAATGGTAAACGATGACAAGAGCTACATAAATGCTAGGGTAGTACTACTATTATATTTAATGGCTTAGAACGCAGAAGACAAATAAAAAGAACCCCAACATTGGCTTAAAATCATGAGATTTTAAAAATAAATCTCAAGATTCGGGGGGGGGGTGCTGATTCAAGATTTTGAATGCTTGGCTCTGACAATACTGGCTGCGTATTTCCGCCTCCCGTCTGTGAGTCTGGGATTGCTCTGGAGGAGACGAAGAGCTTTGCTGCCAGGGTGGGAGCTGCCTGAAATGCTCCCATAGTTGCTTCTGCCTTTACTAGAAGTTCCTGATTAGCCCGGGCCCTGGCCTGTGACTATAACATTGACAACTGTGTAGAACCCTTCAGAAGAGGGACACAGGTCCCTGCCCAGAGAGGGCTGAAGGCTGGAGGCCTGAGACCTCAGGGGCATTCCTGGAGTGGACCACAGAGGTTAAAGGTGCGGTTACTGTGAAGCTGACAAATAGCAGTGCCCTACCTCACAGGGGGGTTGTGAGTTGTCAAGGTTCCTCCCCCACTCTGAACTCTAGGGTACAGATGTGGGGACCTGCATGAAAAACCTCCTAAGCTTATCTTTACCAGCTTAGGTCAAAACTTCCCCAAGGTACAAAATATTACCCCCGTTATCCTTGGAATGGCCGCTACCACCACCAAACTAATACTGGTTACTGGGGAAGAGCTGTTTGGACGCATCCTTCCCCCCAAAATACTTCCCAAAACCTTGCACCCCACTTCCTGGACAAGGTTTGGTAAAAAGCCTCACCAATTTGCCTAGGTGACTACAGACCCAGACCCTCGGATCTTAAGAACAATGAACAATCCTCCCAACACTTGCACCCCCCCTTTCCTGGGAAATGTTGGATAAAAAGCCTCACCAATTTGCATAGGTGACCACAAACCCAAACCCTTGGATCTGAGAACAATGAAAAAGCATTCAGTGTTTTACAAGAAGACTTTTAATAAAAAATAGAAGTAAATAGAAATAAAGAAATCCCCCCTGTAAAATCAGGATGGTATATATCTTACAGGGTAATTAGATTCAAAAACATAGAGAACCCCTCTAGGCAAAACCTTAAGTTACAAAAAAGATACACAGACAGAAATAGTTATTCTATTCAGCACAATTCTTTTCTCAGCCATTTAAAGAAATCATAATCTAACACATACCTAGCTAGATTACTTACTAAAAGTTCTAAGACTCCATTCCTGTTCTGTCCCTGGCAAGCGCAGCATACAGACAGACACAGACCCTTTGTTTCTCTCCCTCCTCCCAGCTTTTGAAAGTATCTTGTCTCCTCATTGGTCATTTTGGTCAGGTGCCAGCGAGGTTACCTTTAGCTTCTTAACCCTTTACAGGTGAGAGGAGCTTTCCCCTGGCCAGGAGGGATTTCAAAGGGGTTTACCCTTCCCTTTATATTTATGACACGCCCCCCAAATCTCAGCTAGGGTGAAACACTGGCTGGGATTTCTTCCTGGAGCTCTAGGAAAACAGAGTTAATAAGACACATGCATCTCTAAATATACTACCAAGTACATAAAGACTAACAATATTTTCCACATCTCAAGGACGATTTTAACCAGTTGATTCTGGGAAACTTTCACGGGACAGTGCATCAGCCACTTTGTTAGAAGCTCCTGAGATGTGTTGGATGTCGAAATCAAAATCTTGGAGAGCTAAACTCCACCGAAGAAGTTTTTTGTTAGTTTCTTTGACGGTGTGAAGCCACTTTAGTGCAGCATGGTCGGTTTGCAGGTGGAAACGCCGTCCCCAAACATATGGGCGTAGCTTTTCCAGAGCGTAGACAATGGCATAACATTCTTTTTCAGTGACTGACCAGTTGCTTTCCCTCTCAGACAGTTTTTTGCTGAGAAACACTACAGGGTGGAATTCTTGATCAGGTCCTTTCTGCATTAAAACTGCTCCCACACCACGCTCGGATGCATCTGTGGTTACTAGGAACGGTTTGTCAAAGTCTGGGGCCCTTAGTACAGGGTCAGACATGAGTGTCGCTTTAAGCTTGTTAAAGGCCTTCTGACACTTTCCGGTCCACTGAACAGCATTTGGCTGTTTCTTTTTGGTTAGGTCTGTCAGTGGGGCAGCGATTTGGCTGTAGTGCGGTACAAATCGTCTGTAATAACCGGCCAAGCCTAAGAAGGATTGAACCTGTTTCTTTGACTTTGGGACAGGCCACTTTTGGATAGCATCCACTTTGGCCTGTAGGGGGCTGATAGTTCCTTGACCCACCTGGTGTCCAAGGTAAGTCACTCTGTTTAGGCCTATTTGACACTTCTTAGCCTTAACAGTTAGTCCTGCCTCCCTTATGCGCTCAAGGACTTTTTGTAGATGTTCCAGGTGGTCTGCCCAGGAATCCGAAAATATGGCCACATCGTCAAGGTAGGCGACTGCATATTCTCCTAATCCCGCTAGGAGACCATCTACAAGTCTTTGGAAAGTGGCGGGTGCATTTCGCAGCCCGAAAGGGAGTACATTAAATTCATACAGCCCGAGATGTGTGATGAAGGCTGACCTTTCCTTGGCAGATTCATCTAGCGGTACCTGCCAGTACCCCTTGGTTAAGTCCAAGGTAGAGATGAACTGGGCCCTTCCCAGTTTCTCTAATAGTTCATCTGTGCGTGGCATGGGATAGTTGTCTGGGCGAGTTACAGCATTTAGCTTACGGTAGTCCACGCAAAAACGTATTTCCCCATCTGGTTTGGGAACTAGAACCACTGGAGATGCCCATGCACTTTCAGAGGGGCGGATTACACCCATCTGTAACATATCCTGGATCTCCCGTTCTATAGCAGTTTTAGCTTGAGGAGACACCCGGTAAGGTTGGACCCTAATTGGGTGAGCATTACCTGTGTCAATGGAGTGGTATGCCCGTTCAGTCAGTCCTGGGGTGGCTGAGAACGTTGGCGCGTAGCTAGTGCACAGCTCCTGGATCTGCTGTCGCTGCATACGCCCAAGGGTCATGGAGAGGTTCACCTCTTCCACACCACCAGCACATTTCCCTTCGTAGTAGACACCTTCAGGCCACTCAGCGTCGTCTCCTCCCTGGGCTGTAAACTGACAAACCTTTAATTCTCTGGAATAAAAGGGCTTTAGAGAATTAATATGATACACCTTAGGCTTTCGGTTGGAGGTGGGGAATGCTATGAGATAATTAACAGCTCCCAGGCGCTCCTGGACCACGAATGGCCCTTCCCACGATGCTTCCATTTTATGGGCCTGGAGCGCCTTTAAGACCATGACCTGGTCTCCTACTTTGAAGGAACGCTCTCTGGCATGTTTATCATACCAGGCTTTTTGCTCTTTTTGAGCATCCTGTAAGTTTTCTCTAGCAAGGGCTAAAGAGGTTCGGAGGGTGTTTTGTAGGTTGGTTACAAAGTCCAGAATGTTAGTTCCTGGAGAAGGTGTAAATCCCTCCCATTGCTGCTTCACCAACTGCAATGGCCCCTTAACCTCACGGCCATATACAAGTTCAAATGGGGAAAACCCTAAACTGGGATGTGGTACAGCTCTGTAGGCAAAGAGCAACTGCTGCAATACTAGGTCCCAATCATTGGAGTGCTCATTTACGAATTTACGTATCATGGCCCCCAAAGTTCCATTAAACTTCTCCACCATGCCATTTGTTTGATGATGGTAAGGAGTGGCAACCAAGTGATTTACCCCATGAGCTTCCCAAAGGTTTTTCATAGTTCCTGCCAGGAAATTAGTCCCTGCATCTGTGAGGATGTCGGAGGGCCAACCTACCCTGGCAAAAATGTCTGCTAGTGCCTGGCACACACTTTTAGCCCTGGTGTTGCTTAGAGCTACTGCTTCCGGCCATCGGGTGGCAAAATCCATGAAAGTCAGTATGTACTGCTTTCCTCTGGGTGTCTTTTTCGGAAAAGGACCCAGAATATCCACAGCTACTCGCTGAAATGGAACTTCAATGATGGGGAGTGGCTGGAGAGGAGCTTTGACCTGGTCTTGGGGTTTTCCCACTCTTTGGCACACCTCACAAGACTGGACATAGGTAGAAACATCCTTGCCCATTCCCTCCCAGTGGAATGACCCCCCCAAACGGTCTTTGGTCCTGTTCACCCCAGCATGGCCACTAGGGTGATCATGGGCTAAGCTCAAGAGCTTGGCCCGGTATTTAGTTGGAACTACCAACTGTCTCTGAGGATGCCAGTCTTCCTGGTGTCCCCCAGAAAGAGTTTCCTTGTATAAAAGTCCTCTTTCTACAACAAACCTGGATCGATTAGAAGAGCTGAGAGGCGGTGGGTTGCTCCGTGCCGCCATCCAAGCTCTCTGGAGGCTTTCATCTGCTTCCTGTTCGGTGTGGAACTGTTCCCTTGATGCTGGAGACATCAGTTCCTCATGGGATTGTGGACCTAGGCTTGGTCCCTCTGGAAGCGATATAGGGGATGGAGCTGTTTCTGTTGACTGTGAACCGCTCTCCGCTGGTGCACTATGTTGGGATTCAGGCTCCGGCTGAGCCTCTTGTGTAGGGTTATCGGCTGCTGCCAGTTCAGGTTCGGTGGGGCCCTCTGGTGTTGAGGTTGCAAGTACTGGATTCAGTGCTGACACGGGGTCTGGTGTTGGTTGTTCGGCTGGTTCCGGTTCTGGGACTGGTTCCGTCTGGGTCTCTGGGACTGGATCCACTACTGCTGTTGCAGACATTGGCCTGGGGTCCAGGTCCATCACCTCTGACTGGGTCCTGATAGAAGTTTCCGGAACAGAGCTAGGCCTCACGGCTTGTTTAGCCTGGTTGCGGGTGACCATTCCCACCCTCTTGGCCTGCTTCACATGATTGGCCAAGTCTTCCCCCAACAGCATGGGGATGGGATAATCATCATAGACTGCAAAAGTCCACATTCCTGACCAGCCCTTGTACTGGACAGGCAACTTGGCTGTAGGCAAATTGAAAGAGTTGGACTTGAAGGGTTGAATCGTCACTTGGATCTCTGGGTTGATTAAATTGGGGTCCACTAAGGAAGCATGGATAGCTGACACTTGTGCTCCGGTGTCCCTCCACGCGGTGACCTTCTTCCCACCCACACTCACAGTTTCCCTCCGCTCCAAGGGTATCTGGGAGGTATCTGGGCCTGTGGACCTCTGGTGTGATTCCGGTGCAATGAACTGTAATCTGTTGGGGTTCTTGGGGCAGTTGGCCTTTACATGCCCCAGCTCGTTACACTTAAAACATCGTCCAGCTGACGGGTCACTGGGGCGAGGAGGGTTGCTGGAGAACGGGGTGGTGGGACGATAAGGGGTCTGGAGGGTTCTTTGGGAGGTAGGTGGGGCTTTGGGCGGCCCCCGGTAATAGGGTGTGGTCTGGGGTGGTCCCTTCTGGTCTCCGCTCCAACTGCGACCAGTTTTCTTCTTCTCTGCCACCTCCACCCATCTGGCTCCAATCTCTCCTGCCTCAATTACAGTTTTGGGTTTCCCATCTAGGATGTATCTTTCTATTTCCTCAGGAACACCCTCTAAGAATTGTTCCATTTGCATTAGGAAGGGCAAATTTACTGGAGATTCAACACTTGCTCCTGATATCCAGGCATCCCAATGTTTTACAATGTGGTAGGCATGTCGGGTAAATGACATGTCTGGTTTCCACCTTAGGGCTCTGAACCTCCGACGAGACTGCTCGGGTGTTATCCCCATTCTGACTCTCGCCTTGGATTTAAACAGTTCATACTTGTTCATGTGTTCTTTAGGCATTTCAGCTGCCACCTCAGCTAAGGGTCCACTGAGCTGCGGCCTCAGCTCTACCATGTATTGGTCAGTAGAGATGTTGTACCCAAGGCAGGCCCTTTCGAAGTTTTCTAAGAAGGCCTCAGTATCATCACCTGCCTTGTAGGTGGGGAACTTTCTGGGATGGGAAGTGGTACCTGGAGAAGGATTGCTGGGGTTTGTTGGTATATTCTGCTGGGCCTTTATCCTCTCCATCTCCTCCACATGCTTCCTCTCTTTTTCCTTCTCCTCCTCCTTCAGCCGCATGAGTTCTATCTGTCTTTCATGTTCCCTTTGTTTTTCCTCAGCCTGAAATTTGGCTAATTCCAGCTGTAGTCGAGCTGAGGATTTGGCCATTCTAACCTCTCTGTTTTTAACTAACTTTACACCCGAGGTTTAGAAATAAACAAACAAAACTTGGCTGTAAAATTTTGCTGTGCTGGAATAGAATACCTATTCTCTGATAGTGATTGTCAGCCTACAGAAAAAGACAATTCCCTTGTCTCTGCTCTGGGCCCAAATTAAAGCAAAAAACCTCCAACTACTTGGAAACCTGCTTACCCAGCCCAAAGAAGAAAAAAAATTTCTTTTCAAACCTGTGCTCCTTGTAAAACAAAACAAAAAAAATCAAAATCCTAAAAAAAACCCTGCCACTTTTGTCTCCAGGCAAATGGGTAGAGCACACACCCCCTATTTACTTTTAGGAAGAAAAGAAAAAAAAAAAAACCTCTGGGTTGGAAGACTGTGAATTTCCCTGCAGGAGTTAAGTACCCTGCCTCCAGGCAAAGAAAACCTGCAATTCACAAGATAATCCCCTTTTGTCTCTGCTTGGCCACAAAGCAGAGAGAAACCAAGCTGCTTTCAGTTTCAAAGCTGCCTTCTGGACTTCCTAAAAATTCCTTTTTAAAATCTGTATTTCTAGTTCAAAAAATCTCAACTGGATCTCAAAATGATTTCAGGTTAATCCCACCACTGTGCCACCATGTCAAGGTTCCTCCCCCACTCTGAACTCTAGGGTACAGATGTGGGGACCTGCATGAAAAACCTCCTAAGCTTATCTTTACCAGCTTAGGTCAAAACTTCCCCAAGGTACAAAATATTACCCCCGTTATCCTTGGAATGGCCGCTACCACCACCAAACTAATACTGGTTACTGGGGAAGAGCTGTTTGGACGCGTCCTTCCCCCCAAAATACTTCCCAAAACCTTGCACCCCACTTCCTGGACAAGGTTTGGTAAAAAGCCTCACCAATTTGCCTAGGTGACTACAGACCCAGACCCTCGGATCTTAAGAACAATGAACAATCCTCCCAACACTTGCACCCCCCCTTTCCTGGGAAATGTTGGATAAAAAGCCTCACCAATTTGCATAGGTGACCACAAACCCAAACCCTTGGATCTGAGAACAATGAAAAAGCATTCAGTGTTTTACAAGAAGACTTTTAATAAAAAATAGAAGTAAATAGAAATAAAGAAATCCCCCCTGTAAAATCAGGATGGTATATATCTTACAGGGTAATTAGATTCAAAAACATAGAGAACCCCTCTAGGCAAAACCTTAAGTTACAAAAAAGATACACAGACAGAAATAGTTATTCTATTCAGCACAATTCTTTTCTCAGCCATTTAAAGAAATCATAATCTAACACATACCTAGCTAGATTACTTACTAAAAGTTCTAAGACTCCATTCCTGTTCTGTCCCTGGCAAGCGCAGCATACAGACAGACACAGACCCTTTGTTTCTCTCCCTCCTCCCAGCTTTTGAAAGTATCTTGTCTCCTCATTGGTCATTTTGGTCAGGTGCCAGCGAGGTTACCTTTAGCTTCTTAACCCTTTACAGGTGAGAGGAGCTTTCCCCTGGCCAGGAGGGATTTCAAAGGGGTTTACCCTTCCCTTTATATTTATGACATGAGTATTGAAGAGTGGGAGGTTCTCCAGCACTGCGGTGATGGGGGCCATATAATTACCACAGATACTTATGCTTCGGCCTCCCCAGTCTGTGGCTTTGGTCAGTGTAAGCGGTTCCACTCACCGCTGTGGTGCCCGCTGGCGTCAGAGGGGTCTTCATCTCTAGCGTCCCCCTGGTTAATCGCCTCTTTGGCTCTGCCATGGCCCATCTCCCTCTTCTGTCGCCTAGCCCTCTGGCCACCTCACCTTTCAGTTCAGTCCCCTTCCAGGGTAACGAAATGAAACAACCCACCAAAACAGCAAAACTGACCATGCTTCTGTCCTTCTCCAGCTACGCTGAAGCTCCTGGCTCTTTGGCTCTACTCCTGGGCCCGGTAGAGTTCCTTCATTGCTCTGTAGGCTGAGCACGGCTTCCCAGGGCTGTCTCCCTGGAGGTCCTTCTTCCTAGCAGGTTTCCCCACTGCCTCCCCTCCCCTGGGACTCTGGCAGCTTCTTCCAGGGACCTCCCTGCTTCTTATAGTCCATATCCGCAGGCTTCTCACAGAAGCCAAACCTGCTCTCTGCAGTTTTCTTCAGCCTGCCTTTGCCAGCCCTGGCCCCAAGAGAGGGCACTCCCCTTGCCCTTCCCGCCTCGGGCAGAGCCTGGCTGGAAAAGACACCCCAAAATGTTGCAGGGGAGATTGGGGTCCCCCCTGCAACATACCGGGGTGTTATCCAGATCAGTAAGGGGCTGAATCATCACCTGCCCTGTAACCCAGGGGGCCCTGCAATGGCTGCTGTGGCTCCCAACCTGGATCGCTCACAAACAGCCACCAGCATGCAGGTGTCCCTGAGTGTCTGTGTGTAACTGACACTTGCCAGGCGCGTTCTGTCTCTCACCAGTCTGGGTTCCTACAGCAGAGTGACCCCAGCACACTCCCATTACCAGATTTCCCATCCCCCTTCCCAGCAAATGTAGGTTCTGTACTGTCCAGCCCTCTCTTGGATAGTCCAGAAATACGATGTCTGTTGTCCCTCTGAGGGAACAATACACAACAACTTGCCACTTTAAATAGAGTTAACCAGACAGTTTAACTTAAACACACTGGATGAGTTTGAATAACAAGTTCATTTAACTACAAAGAGAGAGATTTTAAGTGAGTACAAGTAATGAGGCATAAAAGTCAGAAATAGTTACAAGAAAAATAAAGATGAAATGCTTGCGAGTGTCTCACTTAACAAACTATACTTGATTCAAGGTAAATTCCTTACCATGTCCTTCTGACAGCATTACTTACCAACATCTTCAGGTCAGGACCTCTCCCGCAAAGTCCAACGGCTATTTCTTTTTGTCATCTTAGGTGCAAAGAGGGAGATGGACAGGGAGAGAGAAGCCTTGGGGTATTTGCCCTCACTTTTAGTTCAGCCCGCCTCATAAAGTTCTATCCAGCTGACCAGAAGGAGACCTCGTCTAGCGGGGAAAGATGCTTTGTGCTGTTTTCTTTCACCTGTGTATGCTGAGCTGCAGATTTTTTGGTATCCTTTTCTAGAACCCTAGAGCCACAGGGTTAGGAGGGACCACAAGGGTCATCTAGTCTCATCCCCTGCCAAGATGCAGGATTTGTTGTGTCTAAAACAACTGCCTTTTGTCTCTCACTGTCTGAGGACGCCGTTGACAACTTATGCAAACTGTGGTAACCACACATTCCTTTGTTTAAGACCTGCTTGTGCCTTAATTGGTGCTACACGAGTTTGAACATCTGCCTCTAACATCACACACAGGAGATTTCATATCTTTACTCCCAATGTTGCGACATGCATTTTGCCATGATATTATTGACCTGCGAGGTATTAGTTTTCAAATGAGACCTTGCAAAACATATTTGGTACAAAGATCATCACACCATACACACACTTGTAAACACAGGGATGCATTCGGTTACCCCACCCATGTCAGAGCCATAGAGTTCAAGGGCAGAAGGGCTCCCAGCACCTGCATGCTAAACCTAACGACCCAAATGAGACCCGGAGGAGACTAGACTATTACATGCTGCTGGCAGAGGATAAAAGGGACTGAGGTGTACCGGTGCCTCAGGTCCCTGCAATGACAGGGAAACACGTAGGGTGTCTGCTTTTCCTTTCCCTCTTTCGTTCATTCCTTGCTGTCTTCTCATGCTCTGCCCCTCCCTTCCACAGGTCATGCCTTGTCTGTCACCAGCTCTGCTCTTTGGGGTTTGACCATTCGATGAGCAGAGATTCCCCTGCCCTGACGTGTGTCAGAGACCCAGCACCTTCTTCCACTCTGAGTCCCACTCGCTCATCTCTTTGGCTTCAGTTTCCCCCTGGGCACCAATCTGCAGTCTTTGGCCTGGAGAGTGGGGGTGGAGAGAGACTCCAGACAAGCGGCAGGGAAGACTTTTGAAGGCAACGTCTGACCTCACCTGTCCAGGTGTGTTGGAGGTATGGGCTGTGCCGACTGGTGGCAGCATCTAAGTCTGGGGTCTTTAATCTCAGCTGGGACCTGGGTGGGGGGGATCACTAATTGTATTTGAATCCAGATTGGGATCAGCTCAGGGAGTTAACTTCTACGTTACAGGCGTGGCTGAGCCCGGTTCCTCTTAAAGGGCCAGCCAGCCTCTGACAATCAGATATCCATGGAAATCAGTTGGCCTGCATGAGTATTGGGTCTAATACTAGTGAAATGTAGCTGGGTTTGAGAGTTGGTATAAAGAATACAGCACAGCAGTGTGTGTGGGGTGGGGAGGGGGGGCATAAGATCAGCCATCCTGGGTCAGACCAATGGTCCATCTAGCCCAGTATGCTGGCTTCTGACAATGACCGGTGCCAAATGCTTCAGACAGTGCCCATGGACACTGGTCCAAATTCTTACTATGGGTATATCTACATTCGAGCTGGGGGTGAAATGTCCAGCGTGGGTAGACGAAGGTGTGTAGCTTTGACCAAGCTAGCGCGCTAAAGATAGAAGTGTAGCCATGGCGGTGCGGATGGTGTGATGGGGTAGCTGCCCGAGTACCTCGGTTCCGGCACGGGATTGTACTGGGGGAGACTAGGCTGTCCCACTGCCCACAACACGACAGCTACGCTTCTGTTTTTAGCGCGCTTGCTTGCTCGACGCCAGCGTGCGTATATCTACCTGAGCTGGAGAAACACGTCCCGCTCGAATGTGGTCGGATCCTGAGAGAGGCCAGGGCCTGGGGGCTGAACTGCATGAATGACACAAGAGTTGAACTGGGGGCAAACTAAGTTGCAGGTTCTATAGCAAAGTATCCCAAATGCTGGATGAACCGGGGCTGCTTTGAAACCTCTCGGAGCGCTTCAAAGTATCCAGTCGGCATGGTTGTCCCATTCTCCTTTGCATTTAGAGCAGAAAATACTCATTGAAATACATTTCTGATAACAGGAGCTTTTTACATACTTTTTAAACTTGATTCTGTCATGCTGGATTTCTTAGGCATCACATAGCAGATCCAACTTTCATCGTAGCTGCGTGGTTAACAAACTGGCATCAGGGCAGAAGTGGATGGGCAGAGTAAACAGGGAATGACCATTCTTTAGGGTTGCTCCATGTTCTGTCTGTAGGGCTTATAATGGTATTAAAACAATCCCAAAATATCTTTCGGTCTGACACAATGTTGTCCTTAAGGGATGCAGTG
Organism: Lepidochelys olivacea; assembly: GCF_965140295.1. Lineage (NCBI taxonomy): Eukaryota > Metazoa > Chordata > Testudines > Cheloniidae > Lepidochelys > Lepidochelys olivacea. The sequence goes on along the minus strand of NC_140412.1, from coordinate 265,910,944 downwards.
ACATAGTGTGATCATGATGCACTGATTTATGTCATGACATGTCTTGGTCATTCGTAGCACAACCTCTGCCTTATGGTCTGTCAGATACAACTGTATCAGGGGATCCTATTACAACCCAATTGTTCCCTGACCTGCACACAACATACAATACATAAGTTACCTTACCTATGTCCCATCACCAGGCTAAAGCCTTGGACACATCTTAGCCTCTTACAGAATATGGCAAAGATAATTCCTTCAATTCAGCTTGGAATCTTCTTGTAACTCTGCCTCTGATGTGATGGTATCTGTAACACAGATATATAGGCCCGTAGAGAAGTCTAAGATAAAGTCTTAAAGATAAAGTCTAAGAACAGAAGAGTTTCATAGCAGAACAGACCAATGGCTCCATCAGTTCAGGTATCTTGTCTTAGACGTTGGTTACTGGTGGATGCTTTGCAGCAAATCATAATGCACTTCCCCTTATCATATGCTCCTAACACTGTATTACTAAAACATAAAGAGAAACAATTTCTTGCTAACCCCGTCTGGTGGTCATTTTATGCCCTGAAGCATGAGGAGTGATAGCCCTTGTAAACACATGCGATTTTGCCAGCTAGCCTCTTTCATAGATGGCTAATATCTTTTGAATCTTGTAAGTTGTTTGCCTTGGTAACATCCCGCAGCTGTGAGTTCTGTAGATATATAGTGAGACACTCCTTGTCATGAAGCGCTCAAAATCTGACTAGACCAGCCAGATGAAGAATGGGAGGGAAAAGAGAAGCACAGAGAAACAAAGCAGCTTTCCCAAGGTCACACAGAAAGGCCGGTAACAAAGTCTGCAGTAGAACCTAGGTCTCCCAGTCCCAGCTGAGCCACCAGACCACCGAATAATGCTGCTTCTTCAAGACAATTGGCCTGATTCTCATCTCACAAGGCAGGAAGAGCAACTTAACTGATGTCAGTAGCATGGCCTAGCAGATAGCGGCCTGAACAGATACTCAGGAAACATGGGGTCTATTCCTAGCTCTGCTACTGGTCTGCTTGGTGACCTTAAGCAAGTCTCTTCATCTCACTGTGCCTCAATTTCCCCATCTGTAAAGTGGGGATAATAATATTGACCTCCTCTGCAAAGTGCTTTCAGATCTATTGATGAAAAATGCTATAGAAGAGCTAGGTATTTATTATATCAGCATGCAACTGGTGTGAGTGAGATCAGATCAGGCCCAGTATCTGCTACAATTGGTCGTGCATATTTTGGGAGGTGCTATGTGCCCCCCATGAAGCTAAGAGGAGCTGAGGGTGCTCCGCACTTCACAGGAGCTGGGTGCAGTGTTAGCATTTGAATAAACACTTTATAAAAACAAATCTAAATCCGGTGCCTGAAATCCTAGTTGTCTGTGTCACATCAGGTGCTGACAAAGTGTCAGTTAGTGAGCTACTGAAATCCGATTCGGATGAAGTTTGGGTAAATTGACTAGTAAAGGTTGATGGAACAGATCCAGAAATTATTTCACTCCAGGAGATGGGTCCTGAGATTTTGCCAGCGGTGAAAGGAGGGCGCTCGTTTCTACGCGAAGGCAGTAGAATGTGTTCTTTATAGCAGGAAGCCTTTGTATATGGTTTAAATCCCGATATTCAGCACACGCTAGTATTGCATGACAGCTAACAACACCGCTCACTTTCACAATCTCCATCCAGCCCTGTAATTCTATAAGAACTGGTATTGCGACGATAACCAATTATGGGCTCATCTTTGCTGTGTCTGGGAGAGGAGGGAGGAAGCCCGAATCTCCAGGATTCATCGTTGAACTGAGTGTGTGAGAGAAAAGAAGTGAGAATGCCGTGATGTCCACGAAGACTGTATCTGCACTGCAGAGCCTATGCTGGCATAGCTCCCTCATGTAAGATGCAAAGTTTGCTGACAGGTCTTGTGCTGCCATACTAATCCCTCCTCCCCAAACACATTAGCTAAGACAGAAACGCTCTTCTGTTGACATACTTGCCTCTGCCCAGAGGATTTTACTCGCACAGCTATGTCACCTAGCGTGTGTGATGTTCATGCCGGCATAATTTTGAAGTGATGACCCGGCCTAAGGATCTTGCTATGCTAATCCTAAGTGATGGGGAACGTGCTTCGATACTACAGCGTCCTGGGGGTTAACCCAAAACACCAAAAACAGAGTTTGTGTTGGAGTGTATGTACAAGAAAATCAGTCTTCCCCTTTTTAAAGTCCCTTTCTCTCGGGACAGATCTTTATAGTGTGGTCATTACTGGAGTTAACATGTTAAAAAACAGAGGGGTTGATTCTCATTTATAGCACAGTCCCTTCACGCTGCTGTGGCCTGAGGGCTAGAATGCTGGACCAGACTCTGGGGAGGGGGGTTCTATTCCTTGTCCTTCTGGTGACCTGGGGCTAGTCATGTCGCCTCTTTGTGCCTCAGTTTCCCCATCTTTAAAATGCAATGATGCTGACCTCCTCGATCAAATACTTTGGGATCTATGGATGGAATCAATGTAAGTTACACACTCTGTATTAACCTTTTTGGGCTCCCAATGCAGCGTAAAGGGGCCTTAGTGTAAATGAGAAGCAGAATCATAGCCACATCTGGAGTTAAGGCGTGCAACCCCGTTGACTTCAGTAGTGTTGCTTGCACTTCTAATAGAATTTGGCCCAGAAGCTGGAGTGTAAGTGGTCTCAGCACTCCGTATCCCAAAGGAGAGTGTGTGAGTATACATTAAACTAGATGTGTTCGAGTCAGGTCACTTAATGCAATTCTGGATGGTGCCCAGATCCTACAGTGATGGAAGCATTTATAAGCACCTACACGGAACAGAATAGAAGCCAGCGGGAAGGACTTGTTCAGTCCTGAAGGCATGGTACAAAAAGCGCGACCACCCGGGTGAGCAAAGAAGGGTTTATTGTAAGATGGCTTGCTTCTCCTTTAGAGTCAAAGTGCATCAGGTCTTCCTGCAATTTGAAAAAGTGAACAATACACAGCTCTCGTCTCAGATTCAACAGCGCATTGATAATTGGGTACACATGGGAAGAGCTATATAGCAAGCTGCCTATTCAATCGTCCTGGTTGGTGCCAAAGAATGTGAGCGCCAGCTGCAGCCACCAAAGGGACACTGTGCTTCTGAAAACGTAGCCCCCAGGCATGTGCTGGCCGTGGCGGGCTATGCTTCGGTTTCTCTTAGGCATGTGTATGAGAGCAGAGGAGACAGCACAGAGAGGCCCCTTGCATGTGGGTAGCCAGTATCCCACACCTTACACTCCTCAAGGGGGATTTGTAGCCGCATGTTACAAGGCATGCTGGCCCTTTAAAGACAAGATTCAGCTCCAGCTGGGCCCTGTTCATGGTTTCCCCCTTGGACAGAGGAATTCTGGGAACTGTAGTTTGCACGGGTAATGGAAGGGTTTAGCTTTGCAGCAGTGTATGCTGGGAAAGGGACTGGGAATATAGGGACCTTGCAGTGTGCATTGCTGCAAGGCCCACAACTCTCATTAGCCATGGGAATTGCCTCTCATGGGGTTCCTCCATCCGGGGCTGAAACCCGGAACGGGTGCTGTTCTTAAAGGGACAGCAGCCCCTGTTATATATTGGTAGTGGTGGCCTTACCCTGCCTTCTTTCACTGCACAATTACATTTTATACTCACTGAAGGCAGCAAGGATTTTAATCCGTCATCCAACAGCTGTAAATCTCCCAGCCCAAGGAGTGGGAGAATGGGACAGGAAATCAATCACGGCAAGTCTCTGCCATCAGAACATGAGTCATTCACTGGGCCCAAGAATTGGCCGCATGTTTCTGAATTCCATGGAAAGTTAATTCAGTGCAATGTGGCCACATGGGAGAAAGTCCAGCATCAGTGTAGGATGCCCTCTTTATTAGCGACACAGTGAAGCATAGAAGGCCGAGGGTCCTTAATAATAAAATGTCAATTGCAGAGTGAGCTGCAGTTAGTGTAGATCAGAGGTTCTCAAACTGTGGTCCGCGAACCGCCAATGGTCCACGAGCTCCATTCAGGAGATCTACGGAGAGTTCTCTCTAAGGGCTTCCGGCGGTGGTACCTTGGTTGAGGCTATTGTCTACTAGCTCGTTGGCCCATCAGGGTTCAGCAGACAGTGGGTGGAGGCCAGGATGCAGCAGCTGTCAGGGAACTCCCGGGCCTGGGTTGAAGATGTGGGCCATCATAAGACAGAGGCACAGAGAGAGGAAGGGACTTGCCTGAAGGGACTTACATAGCGGGGAACTGGGAGTAGAACTGATTTTTCCTGTGCTATAGCCCTCTCCATGGACCCCTTTCTGCTCCCCGTGGTGTCTGTTGTTCCCGGACGATGTCATGCCTCAGTAGTAGTGCTGACTTGGAAGAGGAGGTCGGAGAATACCTTCTACACAGTCTGTCGTGGCGCCAGAGAGAAGACTCACTCTGTGCGTCAGCAAAACATTCCAAAATGACCTGCCTGGCACAGCCCCTCTCTGCATCCTCCAACCCATGAGTTTTGTCCCTCGGCAGCCATGGGAGGTCCGGGAACACTAAGTTGAACTGAACTCTGCCCAGCGGGATGTGTTTTAAAGTGTGTCTGGTGACGAAGAAATATTCCGGATTGACAGAGACCGAACTCCTCCCAGTTACCTGTGGGGTAGGTAGGGCGTGGGCAGAAGCAACGGATGCTCCCCCCTTCTCCGGACAACCCAGTCAATGCACCCGAACCCTCCAGAAAGGAGAGTCTCTGTGATCCCATCCAGCCCTTAGCCCCTCTCCTGAGGGCCATTGGTGCCAAGTGTACCAATGTGGAGGTTTCCCACCGTCTTGCCAAAAGGGATTCCCGTTGCCAAGAATGCCAAGGCCACCTTGGTATTAGAAACCGTCTCTGGCGAGTGAGACTCATTCTGGGTGCCTTATGGCTCAGGGATGCTTGGCATCACGTGACTTGCAGGGTCAGGGCTCTTTTCTGAGTACAAAAACCAGCCCTTTGAATATCAGGCAGGCCAGGAGCTAGGGTCAGGTCAGTGAGTCTGGAGGCTGCTACTTTGGTGCATCAGGGTGTGCTAACAAGTCTAGAAGCCACTCTCTTTACAGGGTGGGGCAAGGAGCCATCGGTCTGTGCAGAAGGCACCAGGGGGCAGGTGGGAAGGAAGTAAAGCTGTGCGTGGGGTGCTGCACAATGTCCATTTATTCTGTTACTGGCGGTAGGGGGCTTCTCCCCCGTGCGTCCACAGGAGCATCCTCTGGTCCTTCCACCTCCCCGTTCCAGGTATTAGGTATGGGTTGCGCTGTCCTTTGGGCTGTTTTTGGACCTTGGTCAGCCGCCCAGTGGAATAACGCAGGAATCTGGAAAAGAACCCATTCCCCTTCTATCTTGTCCCATTATCGATGTCGCTTTGCGCCGGTTCCCCACATTGTCTAGCAGCGGGTATGCTCGGCTGCTCTCAAGCAAATGCCATCTGCTGCCGCCGGGCTCCAGATCGTGCTTTTGAATAAAGTCCATTTGTAGCACAATGTGTTGTTGTGAGGTTAGTTTGGAGCATTTTTGGGTTAGTGGCTTTAATCACCTTGTGGAAACAGCTTATGTGATACAGTCTGAGCTGGGCTTGCCTGATAGCCTGGGTCCTGCTTATTCTCAGCCCATTTAATCACTGTTATTGTTTTTTTCTCCCACTCTTATTGGTGCCGCCCTCTCCTGCCTCCTTTAATTTGTTTTATTTCTGTGCTCTTCGCATGCCAACAGCAGCCCACCTGACTGCAGTCTTTGCAGCCCTCAGTCTTCAGCTGTGTTTGTTTTGTGAAAGGCCAGGTGAGAATCACAACTGGGCAGAATGAAACAAGACAAAATGGGCCAGTTTACTCTGAATGCTCTGGGCCGCCCCTGTGACACAAGGCTGCCATAAGATCTGATCCATTATAGAATCATAGGACCTCAGGAGGTCATCTAGTCCAACCCCCTGCTCAAAGCAGGATCATCCCCAACTAAATTATCCCAGCCAGGGCTTTGTGAAGGCTTGCTTATGTCTGTAGCTAGTAGCTGTTTTCTTTAATACATGCCTATTGTTTAAGACAGACAAATTCCATACCTAACACCACTCTGAGACAACAATATGGGCATTCAATGGTGTGAAGAACTTTGTGGGAGCCCACTTCACCCCCCTTTGTCAAACCAGGCCTTGAAAACATCTAAGGAAGGAGATTCCACCCCCCACCACAGGTAACCCATTCCAGTGCTTCACCACTCTCCTAGTGAAATAGTGATTCTTAATATCCAACCTAGACCTGCCCCACTGTAACTTGAGACCATTGCTCCATTTCTGTCATCTGCCACCACTGAGAACAGCCGAGCTCCATCCTCTTTGGAACTCCCTTTCAGGTAGTTGAAGGCTGCTATCAAATCCCCCCTCACTTTTTATCCAAGCAGCTCTCCCTCTTAACCAGCTTCCAGCCTACTTACCTGCTGGGACATGGGACTGATTCTCCGGCAAAGCTCAGGTCCTGGTTTTTCACGTGCTCAGCCACAATTAAGGCCAGATTTTCAAAAGCTCAGTTCCCATGTAGGCACCCAAACAGATGTATGATTTCAAACATGCCCAGCACCCGGCTCCTCCCAGTGTGACACCTTTGGCCAGACTTTCCACAGAGCTCATCACCCATCGTTCACGCAACGTACTGAGCTCCCTCAAAAACCTGGCCCATGTTGCTCCTTTAGGATGACAATGTAGAGGCGAAAAAAATCCCCATTCCAAATTCCATATGGGGCTGCGCAGTTACCCACGCCCTGGCAGCGAGTTTCAGTAACATTTCTCTGCACCCTTGGTCACGTCAGCTGGATCCCTTAGTGTTCTTCAAGGGGGCTGAGAGGACACGGGGGATTGCCTCCGCTTAAGTGATCCAATTAGTGGAGAAATGCTCTATTGCCCATGACCAATGCCTTAAGCTATCCAGTCCTCCAGTGACTTCAGCAAAGTATGTGAAATTCTGGTGGACTCCTGAATATGTAGGCATCAGTTTGATGGGCATAGCTGTTGACTTCAATGGGAACAGCAGATCAGGTGCGTTGTCCCTCTTCCTAATGCTGGGCCTGATCTGGGGACAAGAAGCTGTCAAATCTCAGAGTGATAACTGGGAATTCTGAGGGAATCACTATAATTCATACACAATCAGGTCAATGGAGCAGAAGAAATCACCCTAAGTTAGGTGGTATCGGGGTCTGTGCCTTTCAACACTGTGTGATCACTGCCCACCACAAGTTAGACATAACAAAAGGGTTTGACCCTGCTCCCAATGAAATTAGTGGTCAAACTGCCACAGAGTTGAACAGAAGCAGACGTGGGCCCACAAGGAGAGACCAGCAAACTTGCTCACATATATCCCCAGCCAGCAACAAGGCTTCTGTAGGACCGTAACAGTGGGACAGGAGGTAAAAGCAGGAGGGGGAGAAAAATAACTTTGCTTCCAGGATTTTTCTCTTTGACGTTACAACCCCTGTTCATTGCGGTTAGGGCTAACTCCATCTGGGGCTCATTGTGATTCCTGTCTGTTTAGAACAGGTGCCTAAAGCAAAGCTTATGGCACAGTACATGAAAGATGACGGTATATAGCGACCTGCTAGCCTCGTCAAGGATTGTCCGTTCCCTATTTATTCAGGCATCTGTAACTTCCTGCAGTAATTCCATAAAGTCAGCTCCTGGGGAGAATGATGAAAGAAGTAGGAAAAAATAGAGAGCCCCATATAATTTTATTGTCTGGAAGTTCATTAGCATCTGTTTGATGGGCACAGCTGTCGGTTATTTTTGGTCACATTTCACTGACATGACAGTCATGTATATAAGGTATTTTAGACAGAAAGAAATGCGCCACAGGGAATGGGACTGGAATAGCAGGGTGATGGAGGTTGCAGGTCAGGTTTAGAGGCAAAGCTATGGGGCGGGTGGGGGGAGGCAGGACTGGAATAGCAGAGGAGAGACACAGGTCAGGTTTGAGGTACATGGGTAGAATTTAGATTTTCAGAGTGGTAGCCGTGTTAGTCTGTATCAGCAAAAATAACGAGGAGTCCTTGTGAATTATGTCCAGGAGCCAAAGACTGGGATAGGAAGGGGGTGTTCCAACTCAGAACTGAGAGGGATTAGCAGAATTGTGTGGGGTAGGGTTACTCCACTTGGCTCCAGCAACTTTTCACTTCCAAAAGCAATGCATTCAGACCAAATGGACGAAGGAGGAAAGCTAACCTTTGTGCTGGAGCCACTCAGTGCTGTCCGTTCTTGTGAATTTTATTTGTGATATTGGGTGTTTTCCTCAAAAGCTGCACCTTTTGGAGCTCCGGTGGTTACATTACAAAAGCTTTCATCACAAAAATAAGTATGTTTCTGCCCCTTGTGATTGCGGGGGAAGTAATGAAAATTAAATCAGGAGGCTTCGTAATCGCATGGTATTTTGAAGGGGCAGGGGTTTGACTCAAGATTTGTGACTGGTTGGCATTGGCAGAATTCATTCTGTGGTGCATGGGCATATGGGATACGCATTGCATTGCACTCACGTCACCAGTAGAATACCCACCGGGACACTGCGACACTGCGTCGACCTAACTATGTTGACCTAAGCTCTACGCCTCTGGCGGAGGTGGAGTAATGAAGTTGGTGTAGCGGGCGAGTTATGTTGGAGGGAGCAGAATTTTACTGTAGACACTTACAGAGTTGGGTTGACGTAAGCTGCCTTGCGTCGACCTAACTCTGTAGTATAGACCAGGGCTCAGTGAGTGTGGGATTGGAGCAATGAAGCCGTGGCACCATGGGCTTGTCTCCCCAGGAATTACTCAGGTTTCTGGGTGGGTTTGTACAACACATACTGCTATGGCTTCAGGTTCTGGCACCTGAGCTACCCAGATTAAAACTAACTTGAGGGTGTCTTTATGAGCTGCAGTCACATCTGGTTGATTTAGTTGGGGTTGGTCCTGCTTTGAGCAGGGGGTTGGACTAGATGACCTCCTGAGGTTTCTTCCAACCCTAATCTTCTGTGATTCTATGACATACCCTGAATGGAGTCTGAAGCCCGGTCTACACTACCGTGATAAATTGATCTAAGCTACACTACACCAGTTATGTGAATTACGTAACTGAAGTCAATGTAGCTAGATCCACTTACCACGGTGTCTACACCACGCTGTGTTGATGGGAGACACTCTCCCGCCAACTTACTTTCCGCTTCTCGGGGAGGTGGAGTGCAGAAATCGACAGGAGAGCGCTCTCCCATTGATTTATCATGTCTTCACCAGACCAGCTAAATTGATGCCGGTGCATCGATTGCAGCAGTGCCAATTTAGCTCTGTAGTGAAGACGTGCCCTGAGATCTTCGACTCTCAGCTTTGCTTCCAAGCATTCATTGCAGACTCCTAGTGGGTCATGGAATATTGGCTATTAACATGGGCAGCAGGTGGACCCCCACTTCAGGGAGGCTAGACCTTCTGCCTAAGGCCCTGCCCCCCCGCCCCGCCCCGCCAGAGCCCCGATCCCCCTTCACCCTCTTGCAGCTGGAGGAGCCCTGGGCTGGCCAGAGCCCCGAGACCTCCCACCCCTCCGTGGCCCTCGCAGGTATATAAGGCAGGGCGGGGCTAGAGGACTAGGGTTAACAATCTAAGGCTGTCACCTACTGTAACACTATATAATATTGGTCCAACCAATGTTGGTGCACAGTTCAATTTCTTGATGTTAGTACATTTAAGTTATTCTTAAAATTAAAAAGTTTCTATAAGCTTAGAGGAAACTATTTTTTAAATTTGCTTTGTGATACAGCATGGTCAGAAGGCAGCAGGAGAGTGATATAGGAGAGATATGTAAGTCCCAGGATGAGGAGAAGCCTTATTCCCTATAGAGGGAAGAAAGGTTTCTATAGAGTAATTAAAAGCACCTAAAGCCAATTAGAGCACCTGAAGCCAGTCACCTGATAAAACCCCCCTGCTTCAATCAGCCAGGGGAAGGAGTTGGAGCAGAGAGCAGTTTGAAGGAGTTGAAGTAGAGGAGAGTTTGGAGAAGTGCCGTGGCTCGCTAGAAGACCAAGACCCTAGGTAAAGAGACAACCAGCTTGTGCAGAGAGAGAGAGAGGGCAGGAAGCCCCACAAGCTGAAGAGCAGGAGAGAGAAGTAGCCCAGGGGAAGGAAACACGAGTTCAAGTGGTTTGCAACTATCCCTCGGGCCCCTGGGCTGGGACCCAGAGTAGAGGCCAAGCCCGGGTCCCTCCCCCTCCACTACCCTTCTCTGGGTTACTAGCGGGACAGTAGATACCCTAGTTCAGGGGCAGGAAACTGCACCCTGAACCCCCCGCACAAGAAGAGGAAGTGTGGGACCCATCATAATCGTGCCAGCAATTTGCCACAGCTTATATATGGCATGAATAAATATAGATTTACAGATCCTAGTGTGCAAATTTATCGTCTTATATGACAGGGATAAATCATGCATCAAAGTCATGAAATGGGTTACAAATGCAATACAAAATAAGGAATTCAAAAGTTTAAAAAAACGGCAGGAGGACACCAAAGACTATGGTCTATGGCCAGCCTTGGTCACAGGATGGGCTTAGGGGGAGTCGCAAGTGTAGGGCCAGTGTTAGGGGGTAGCAAGCAGGGCAATTGCCTGGGGCCCCATGCCACAGGGGGCCCTGCGAAGCTAAAGCTCGGGCTTCGGACTCCAGAAAGGGGTACAGTAGTCAGGAAAGGCTGAGAACCACTGTCCTATAGGCTTCCACAGGGTTGGATCAGGCCCTCCAAGGGTGAATATATGGGACAAGCAGGCTAGCAGTTGTTTTCTCTAGGACACCTTTCATTTCATTTATTTGTTTCATTAAATCTTTGCCCTTGGAAGATGCACAGGTCTGTTGCAGGTATCATTAATACAGGGAGCTCCTACGGCCTGTGTGATGCAGGAGGACAGACTAGATGACCATACTGGTCCGTTCTCACCTTGGAGTCCATGACTCTGTGAAGGCCATTGAAGCCAGAGGCCTCCAAGGCAGGGAGAATTTGTGTCAGTAAATGTGTGTGTTCGTCACTAAATTGAATCCCTTGGGCTCACTGGAGCCAACAGCAATTTAATAGATTCACAGTACTGCTATAGCCAATCCAGGTGCTGGAGGGGAACTTGGCTTAGTTTCTCAGCAGGAAAAGTTGTTGGCAACAGTGGTCTGGGGGTCACTGAACAGGTGAAGCACTTACCAGGCGACATTCCAGTGGAAAATGGTTTCAGCCTCCGATCAGAAGAGCTCATGCTCTGAATTACTTTACTTAATGCGCGCTCATAAATAGGCATTTTGGTGCCAGGCATTCTTCCTCAGCTGCTGTGAAATATCAGAGCTCTGTTGGAGACAAGGCTCGGCCGATGTATACCGGCTGAGGGTCTGGCCCTTCTTGTCTCTCATCTCTGTCTAGGTTTTGACATCTGGATGTCTGATTTCATGGGCGGGGGGGAAAGACGTTCAAAGAAGGTTGAGGGGGACTGGCGAGTTGAAGGGACTGGCTGCTGTTCGGATACCAGGCTTTTTCAGCTCTAGGTCAAATGTGGTGGTGACCAAAAGTAATCACCATCTGACGGCTGTTTGGCTGGCTATGAGATGCCAGTTGGCGATCTCAGTTCAGTGCACAGAAGTTAGAGATGAAAAGACCTAGGACCTTGTTCTCCTGTCCCTTGCAGTGTTGTAAACCAGGAGTAACTGTACACTGTGATGTTTAGACTCCATTAAATATCATAATTGGCATGGCCTCCTATACCCTTCACTGGGCCATGGACCAGCAGGTCATGGTTGTCCTATAGCCCCATGCTTAATTAACTTGCTTATCTCCTGGGTACACTTCCTGCCTTCCCAGACTGACAGCATGATGCCACAGAACTGCTTGGTGCTGATTTCAGCATCTTCCCGGGGGCTGTGAACTCATTAAGGGTTTGTAGCTACATCGAGCAATGGCATGAGAAGGAGCCCATCTGCCAAAGAACCTCTCCCCTGTGCTATAAATCCTGTAGAGATCGTGAACCCATTTTCTCTGAAATTGCTGGCTGGCTGGATCGAAGAACCAAGCCGTGCTGGTAATGTGGTCTTACTGTGGGCACAGATAGGGATTTTAAGGGAATGAGGAATGATACACATTGGGTTGGCATTGGCCACTGGTGACCATGATGCTGTGATCTGACCCTGATCTATGTCATGTGCCTGATGCCAGACTATAAAGGTCAAGACCCTGGGTGTTGCACTTTAAATACATTAAAACTTGCGAGGCACTCGTCTGTTATAATAAGGGAAGCAATAAGTACTTCAGATACACAGACCACCGACTGTGACTTTTGCTACAGGAGTCACTCCCATAAGGGTTGTAAGCAGGTGCCCAACTGATGACTCAAGGGTGGAATAGAATGAGGGTTCACATTTTCAGGAGGACGGCCTCACTTTTCCCCGGCACTTATCTTTTTCTGCCTGCAAAACTTGGGACTATATTTTTCATACCTGCAATTAGATTCTGAACAAAACTATGAATTCTGGCACCTTTAAACTACCGGACTGTAAGCACAGATGTGGGGATCTAGAGTCACTGTTACTCAGAATTGATTCCACCGTGCATTTTGCAGGTGCAAGAATATGTTTGCACCCTTGAAAAAGGAATTTGTGCAGCATGACTTCCAAATTTCCAATTGGCAAAGGGTTTAAATTTTCAACAGTAACTTGAAAAGTAAAGTACAGCATACTTTTGTTCTATATAAATTGCTACTCTCATTAAAGTCAACATTAATGCATGCTGAAAAATTGACTAACTGTTTTAGTAATAATAGGAGGGAAAAGAAGCAGAAATCCAGTTGCTATGATATTTTATTCTTAATACGCTGAAGAGCAATCAATTAAAACAAGAGGTTGTTAAAATGGAGTAGGAATTTACTCAGAAGAAAGAGAGAGAAAGAGGGTAGAAATGGGTTTGCAAACAGAACTAGAGTTAAAGTTTTTGGCTCAAAATTGACATCCAAGCAGGACTCACTAACAAATCCATGGGCAACAGACACAATTACTAGATAAATTCCACACTTACACATTTGCCCTTAAGTAACTATTAGTGGAATTCTGGTTTTCTAGTTCTAAAACCATTTGAGCTAAAACAGAATTCCCACACTGGTGGTGTCAAGGTTCCTTCCCCACTCAGAACTCTAGGGTACAGATAGGGGGTCTTTCATGCAGGTCCCCCAAGCTTATTCTTACCAGCTTAGGTTAAAAACTTCCCCAAGGTACAAACTTTGCCTTGTCCTTGAACAGTATGCTGCCACCACCAAGCTTTTTAAACACAGAACAGGGAAAGAGCCCACTTGGAGACGTCTTCCCCCAAAATATCCCCCCCCCAAGCCCTACACCCCCTTTCCTGGGAAAGGCTTCATAATAATCCTCACCAATTGGTACAGGTGAACACAGACCCAAACCCTTGGATCTTAAGAACAATGAAAAATCAATCAGGTTCTTAAAAGAAGAATTTTATTTAAAGAAAAGGTAAAAGAATCACCTCTGTAAAATCAGGATGGTAAATACTACAGGGTAATTAGATTAAAAACACAGAGAATCCCTCCAGGCAAAACCTTAAGTTACAAAAAGACACAAAACCCGGAATTTACATTCCCTCCAGCACAGCTTATTTTACAAGCCATTAAACAAAAGAAAATCTAACACATTCTCTAGCTAGATTACTTACTAACTTTACGGGAGTTGTAAGGCTTGCATTCCTGTTCTGTTCCCGGCAAAAACATCACACAGACAGCCCCAACCCTTTGTTCCCCCCACTCCAGATTTGAAAGAATCTAGTTCCCACACTGGCCATTTTGGGTCAAGTGCCAGCAGGGTTACCTTAGCTTCTTAACCCTTTAGAGGTGAAAGGATTTTGCCTCTGGCCAGGAGGGATTTTATAGCACTGTATACAGAAAGGTGGTCACCCTTTCCTTTATATTTATGACAGGTGGTATTTAAGTAGTGGTTATTTTCATTTAAGGTTCCTTATTCTCTGAATGGGCCGGTACATAGAAGATGACAAGATCTCATACGCCATCTGCTGATTATATTCTTTCCCCCATCTGCAGAAATCAGGCCTTCATGTGCATCAAAACGTGTTGGTTTAAAGATAAGTGGCTGGACTCTGAGCCCTTCCAATACAATAGTGTACACAAAGATGAGCTGCTGATTATTCTAAACCATGATGCAGTGTCACAGCTTGGTTTACTTGATTTAACTTGGAGGAAAATCTCCACAAATATATTTTCTTTTCCCTTTCCTCAAAGTATTTGGTGGCGGTGGTGGGGGAAGACGTTATTATAATGGCATCAATTTGTTTCAAAGTGCATCTGTGCAACCAGCCAGGGCTGCCATATTACCTTTCTACAGAAGTTCATAGATCCTAAAGCCAGAAGGGACCATAATGTTCATCTCCTCTGACCTCCTGCATAACAAAGGCCATGTAATTTCCCCCCAGTATTTCCCATATCAAGCCACATGACTTCTTGCTGAGCAAAAGCGTATCTTTTAGAAAAACATCCACTCTTGATTTTAAAGACTTCAAGTGATGCAGAATCCACTGCTTGGTAAGTTGTTCCAGTGATGAATTACCCTCTCTATTAAAAAACATGTACCTTATTTCCAGTTTGAATTTATCTAGTTTCAGCTTCCAGCCATTGAATCTTGCTGTGTCTGTCTGCTAGATTAGGGAGTCCTCTAATATCAGAATATAGGCACTCATTGACCATGATAAAGTCTTAATCGTCTTTGGTAAGCCAACTAGATGGAGCTTCTTAAGACCCTCGCTGTAAGACAGGTTTTCCAAGTCATCCTTTTATGAACCCTTTCTGATTTTCCAACTTCCTTTGTATGGTGTGGACACCAAAACTGGACCCCGCTTTCCAGTAAGGGTCTCACCAGTGCCATCTGCAGATGTAATATCGCCTCTTTGCTCCAACTCAGTATTCCCCTTCTTGGCCACGGCATTGCATGGGGAGCTCACTTTCACTTGCTTAAATCACACCCCACAAAATCGACCACCATAAAAAAATAAAGACTCAGAAACATACATTTTCTATATAAAATAAAAAGGATTGGCCACAAGTGGTAGAAAATAACTATCATAAAGGGAAACAGCATCCATTCCACCCAGCCCATCAGAAAGAAAATTCACAGGGTAAAATACACTTGTCATCCTTCACGGGCTATGAAATGTACTTTCTTTCAAACATTTTTAATGGAGTAAGAGGGTCGGAAAGAGCTTGGAGCTATGTGTGTGCTATTTTCTTATTATTATCGGCTTCTTTTTTTAAAAAACCAAGTACTTGCAGTAAAACTTCTGTTGTTCTTATTCTGTGACTGTTAGGGAGCAGACAGCACAGAAAGTGCCCAGAAAGAAACAGACCCGAACGCCAAATCAACTGCTGTGGTTCTCCACACAACAAGTGGTGTTCGATGAAACTGTTTATGCCATAAAGAAGTGGAGACGAGGCATTGGGGTGCTGTAAAGGTAATAAATAATCATCATAAACCCGTGACATTGTTATTCGTGACTTCTGCCCTCTTGTATTTTTTGAACGATCAGGGGAAAACGAAGACCGTATGAAATCATTCTATCCAGACACTGGCCATAAAGAGTTTGACATTTTTGGGGCGGGGTGGGGGGAAGCAAAATGATGGCTGCTGGAAGGTGAGTTTCAACTCTGCAAGTGTTGGCTGCAGAATTTGGCCCTATTGTTCATTGAAGTAACACAAGAAAACCAAGGATCTTAAAGTTCAGATGGATTCAATGGAAAATCATAACTTGTTTATAATTTTCAGGTCGTCTTTATCCTGGAAGTGTGTGGTACCAATAATCCTGACCTGTTTTTTCAAAATGGCTGCCTGAGGCATTCACTCCTGTGGGACTTACTCTTTCGCAACACTGAAGGACAGCTCAGGCATGAGAACTCTGAACAACTTGTCCTGTCCTGTGTGAGTTATAATTCTTCAGAGCTGTGAGATCGGTGGAAAATATTCAATGCCAGTGTGAAAGCGTAAGGAGCTCCCCATATTTTATTAACACTTTGGTCTAAAAAAGAAATGTTGAGCCAGGTCCTTGGCTGGGGCAAGTTGTAGCTGTGGCCGGATGACACCAGCTGAGGATCCAACCCACTGTACCCTCTCTGGAAATGAAACAAGTCTCTGAGGTCTTGTCTACACTGCCATAAAAGACCCGTGGCACTGAGTCTCAGAGCCCGGGTCACCTGGCTCAGGCGGTGGGGCTATAAAATTGCAGTGTAGACATCCAGGTTAGTGCTGGAGCCCAGGCTGTGAGACCCTCCCTCGTCATGGGGGTCTCAGAGCCCAAGCTCTAGCCCAAGCCCGAGTGTCTACACTGCAATTTTATAGCTCTTCAGCATGAGCCCTGCAAGCCCGAGGCAGCTGATCTGGGCCAGCATTGGCTGTGCTGCTGATTTGTTATCACCGTGTAGTGATCAATGGCTCCATGTCTAGTTGGCAGCCGGTATCAAGTAGAGTTCCCCAAGGGTTGGTCCTGGGGCCGATTTTGTTCAATATCTTCATTAATGATCCGGAGGATGGTGTGGATTGCACCCTCAGCAAGTTTTCAGATGACACTAAACTGGGAGGAGAGATAGATACTCTGGAGGGTAGGGATAGGATACAGAGGGACCTAGACAAATTAGAGGATTGGGCCAAAAGAAATCTGATGAGGGTCAACAAGGACAAGTGCAGAGTCCTGCACTTAGGACGGAAGAATCCCATGCACCGCTACAGACTAGGGACCGAATGGCTCGGCAGCAGTTCTGCAGAAAAGGACCTAAGGGGTACAGTGGACTAGAAGCTGGATATGAGTCAACAGAGTGCCCTTGTTGCCAAGAAGGCCAATGGTATTTTGCGCTGTATAATTAGGGGCATTGCCAACAGATTGAGGGACATGATCATTCTCCTCTATTCGACATTGGTGAGGCCTCCTCTGGAGTACTGTGTCCAGTTTTGTGCCCCACACTACAAGAAGGATGTGAAAAAATTGGATAGAGTCCAACGGAGGGCAACAAAAATGATTAGGGGACAGGAACACATGCCTTATGAGGAGAGGCTGAGGGAACTAGGATTGTTTAGTCTGCGGAAGAGAAGAATGAGGGGGGATTTGATAGATGCTTTCAACTACCTGAAAGGGGGTTCCAAAGAGGATGGATCTAGACCGTTCTCAGTGGTACCAGATGACAGAACGAGGAGTAATGGTCTCAAGTTGCAGTGGGGGAGGTTTAGGTTGGATATTAGGAAAAACTTTTTCACTAGGAGGGTGGTGAAGCACTGGAATGTGTTACCTAGGGAGGTGGTGGAATCTCCTTCCTTAGAAGTTTTTAAGGTCAGGCTTGACATAGCCCTGGCTGGGATGATTTAGTTGGGGATTGGTCCTGCTTTGAGCAGGGGGTTGGACTAGATGTCCTTCTGAGGTCCCTTTGAGCCCTGATATCCTATGATTCTATGATTCTGTGTACCCAGAGAGGCCAGGATGGAATCATGTTCTTTTCTTCTCAAATGAAGCTGGGATTTTATAGCTTGGACAGACTAGAACTAGTTGGGAAACGGTTTTCCTGTTTCGTGGAAAATTTTTGATTTCAAAAATATTTTTCCATCCTCAGTCAGGATGTCAAAATCTTGAAAATTTTTGTGAACTGGGTGGGAAAAAAAAAGAAAAAAGTCAGTTTGGGTCACTCCAAGTTTTTTTCTTTGATCATTTCAGAAGCTTACAAGAAGTGGAAGGTTGGACATATGACCAGGGAAGAGTATAAAAATATTGCTCGGGCATGTAGGAATGTTATCAGGAGGGCCAAATCGCACCTGGAGCTGCAGCTAGCCAGAGATGTCAAGAGTAACAAGAAGGGTTTCTTCAGGTATGTTGGCAACAAGAAGAAAGCCAAGGAATGTGTGGGCCCCTTACTGAATGAGGGAGGCAACCTAGTGACAGAGGATGTGGAAAAAGCTAATGTACTCAATGCTTTTTTTGCCTCTGTTTTCACTAACAAGGTCAGCTCCCAGACTGCTGCGCTGGGCATCACAAAATGCGGAAGAGATGGCCAGCCCTCTGTGGAGATAGAGGCGGTTAGGGACTATTTAGAAAAGCTGGACGTGCACAAGTCCATGGGGCTGGACGAGTTGCATCCGAGAGTGCTGAAGGAATTGGCGGCTGTGATTGCAGAGCCACTGGCCATTATCTTTGAAAACTCATGGCAAACCGGGGAAGTCCCGGATGACTGGAAAAAGGCTAATGTAGTGCCAATCTTTAAAAAAGGGAAGAAGGAAGATCCTGGGAACTACAGGCCAGTCAGCCTCACCTCAGTCCCTGGAAAAATCATGGAGCAGGTCCTCAAAGAATCAATCCTGAAGCACTTGCATGAGAGGAAAGTGATCAGGAACAGCCAGCATGGATTCACCAAGGGAAGGTCATGCCTGACTAATCTAATCGCCTTTTATGATGAGATTACTGGTTCTGTGGATGAAGGGAAAGCAGTGGATGTATTGTTTCTTGACTTTAGCAAAGCTTTTGACACGGTCTCCCATAGTATTCTTGTCAGCAAGTTAAGGAAGTATGGGCTGGATGAATGCACTATAAGGTGGGTAGAAAGCTGGCTAGATTGTCGGGCTCAACGGGTAGTGATCAATGGCTCCATGTCTAGTTGGCAGCCGGTATCAAGTGGAGTGCCCCAAGGGTCGGTCCTGGGGCCGGTTTTATTCAATATCTTCATAAATGATCTGGAGGATGGTGTGGATTGCACTCTCAGCAAATTTGCGGATGATACTAAACTGGGAGGAGTGGTAGATACGCTGGAGGGGAGGGATAGGATACAGAAGGACCTAGACCAATTGGAAGATTGGGCCAAAAGGAATCTGATGAGGTTCAATAAGGATAAGTGCAGGGTCCTGCACTTAGGATGGAAGAACCCAATGCACAGCTACAGATTAGGGACCGAATGGCTAGGCAGCAGTTCTGCGGAAAAGGACCTAGGGGTGACAGTGGACGAGAAGCTGGATATGAGTCAGCAGTGTGCCCTTGTTGCCAAGAAGGCCAATGGCATTTTGGGATGTATAAGTAGGGGCATAGCGAGCAGATCGAGGGACGTGATTGTTCCCCTCTATTCGACATTGGTGAGGCCTCATCTGGAGTACTGTGTCCAGTTTTGGGCCCCACACTTCAAGAAGGATGTGGATAAATTGGAGAGAGTCCAGCGAAGGACAACAAAAATGATTAGGGGACTGGAACACATGAGTTATGAGGAGAGGCTGAGGGAGCTGGGATTGTTTAGCCTGCAGAAGAGAAGAATGAGGGGGGATTTGATAGCTGCTTTCAACTACCTGAAAGGGGGTTCCAAAGAGGATGGCTCTAGACTGTTCTCAATGGTAGCAGATGACAGAATGAGGAGTAATGGTCTCAAGTTGCAGTGGGGGAGGTTTAGATTGGATATTAGGAAAAACTTTTTCACTAAGAGGGTGGTGAAACACTGGAATGCGTTACCTAGGGAGGTGGTAGAATCTCCTTCCTTAGAGGTTTTTAAGGTCAGGCTTGACAAAGCCCTGGCTGGGATGATTTAACTGGGAATTGGTCCTGCTTTGAGCAGGGGGTTGGACTAGATGACCTTCTGGGGTCCCTTCCAACCCTGATATTCTATGATTCTATGATTCTATGATTTCAAATGTTTGATTTTAATTTCAATCATTTTTCATTTATACTTTTATAAACTATAATTAGCTTAAATTTCTAAACAAACCATTGTTTTGAACTGGAAACTGGAATATTTCATTTAGAAAATGGCAAAACAAAATGTTTCCACACTTTTGAAACTTTTTTTCAAACATTTCTTAAGTTTCTTAGTTTGACCTCCTGCACATTGCAGGCCACAAAACCTCACCCGCAATAGACTCCTAGCCTCTGGCTGAGTTACTGCAGTCCTCAAATCATGGTTTAAAGACTTCAAATTACAGAGAACCCACCATTTTTACTAGTTCAAACCAGCAAGTGACCCGTGCCCCATGCTGCAGAGGAAGCGAAAGAACCCCAGGGTCTCGGCAAATCTGACCTGGGGGACAATTCCTTCCCAACCCCATATATGGGGATCAGTTAGACCCTGAACATGTGGGCCAGACCCACCAGCCAGACACTTAGGAAATAATTCTTTGTAGTAACTCAGAACCCTCCCCATCTGGTGTCCCATCTCCAGCCATTGGGGATATTTGCTGCTGGCAGTTGCAAATCGGCTACATGCTATTGTAGGCCGTCTCATCGTACCAGCTCCTCCATAAACTTCTCAGGCACAGTTCTGAAGCCAGTTAGGTATTTTGCCCCCCTGCTCACTGTTTGTTACAGCCAGAACAGCTAGAGATTTTTTTTTTAAAGTGAAAGCTGTGGCTTGGTCTACACTACAGAGTTAGGTCGACATAAGGCAGTTTATGTTGACCTAACTACATCAGCGTCTACATGACAGCCTTGTCCCACCAGTGTAAGTGCCCTACTACACCGATGTAATAACTCCAACTTCACGAGAGGCGTTGGGCTTATGTCGGTGTAGTTAGGGTGACACAGTGTCTGTGTAGACACTACGTTCCTTATATTGGCTGGCTTGTCAATTTTATGGTTCCGCTGGAGCCATAAAATTGACAAGAAAGCTGGCTCCTGGCTCCCCAGCTGAGTCTCCACTCCAGTGCCTGTGCTTGGGCTTCCACCTGGGCTCCCTACTGGGATCCCTGCTTCCCACTAGAAGCCCAGCTGCCCCGGGGTCCTGGCTCCCTGCTCCCCACCAGAAGCACGCCAGCCAACTGGAATCTGGGTGCTGATTTCCCCACGAGAGGCAAGAAGCCCCTGGTGGTGTTATGCTTATAAGGAGCAAACAGAATCTTTTTAAAGGGGATACACCGCATTTACTGAGAGTACAATTTAAGCATTGAAATCGGCATATGCTTCCATTCTCACACACACACACACACACATCCCCCAGAAGGTTTTGTAGCTGGATCTTATAGTTACCAGTCCTTAATGTTGCTCTGTCAGTTCCACTGGCCAGCTAAAACTGCACACGAGGGAGGGGAGCTGGGTCTCTGTCAAAAGGGTTCGAAGCTCCGATGTTGATTCAGAACGAACCCCAAGACTCATGGCAATACACCCTTCTTTTGTAGTATTAAGTTCCCAAACAAGTCTCTGGACCTTGCTTTGTTACACCAGAGCTGTTCAAGGTTGCTCCAGTCACCATGATTTGAGTTGTTACTGGGAGTTATCTGCAGCTGTTTCTTATCTCGGCCCTCTGGCTTCACTCTTTATCTTGTCCTTGGGGTGTCTGCCTTTGCTGCAGGGTTGTCAGTCTGCCATCTGGGTGAAAGTTGGTGCCTCTCGACTCCTCCCTCCCTTCTTGACCATCCGGCCTAGCTGGCTGTCCTTTTTTAGTTAATTACCAGACATTCTTCACTCACACCACACAGTAAATAAAGCAATTACAGCCATAAAACTTCTATCCTTCTGAAAACAATCATTAACACAATCTGTAAAGAAGGAACTCAGAACAATTTCTTCTTACTAATTCAAAGCTAGCAAAATGGAATATAAAGCAAAATAAGCAAAATGGAGTACAATTTTACTTGAGACAATTTCTTTCCATTAGGTTTTTGGCCTACAGTGGCTGCCACACCTGCCCACCCTCCCCCGCTCCCCCGAACTTCCGGCTGGGATTAGGAAGGTGAGAAGCCCCAGGAACAGCTGGGCTCCTGGGGCGGGGTGGGTGGAGCTGCGTGGAGCTGAGAACCCTGGCTCTCAGCCCCCCACACTTCCCCTCTTCAGCTAGTGGAAGTGCTCCTGGCGAGGACGCGCCCCTCCGACAGAAGGAGGGTAGTGTGGACATCAGCCACCTGACATAGGTCAACTTAAGACTGTAGTGTAGACATATCCCGAGATTCTGGAGGACAAGATCATAGCTTCCAGTAGATGCTGGTATAACATAACTGTTGCTGTTATTGGCTGTTTCTGAGCCCTGCCTAGTGTCACAAAATGGTGTCGCTGTCAGCAAGATGGCTGCCCGCCTCCAGCATGTCAGCTCAGAATTGGAAGATTTGATTCTGCTCTCACTTAAATTACTTTTCAACTAATGTAAGTCCATTGACGTCAATGGATTTGCTTCTGATTTGCACTCGCCTAAAGTAGGAGCAAAATCAGACCAGGTCATTCATCTTTTAAAGGAAACACATTTCACGGTTTATTAATCGTGACCAATGCTTCTTATTTTCTGAATTTCCTTACATCTGGCCTGAGCAAAGTGGAGACCGATTTCCTTTACGTTATTCCAGGAGAGAATAGAACTGGTTTTATACTTTATTATGGTTGGTGAGGGAAGAAAATAAAATCAGATAATAAAATTAATATTGGTTATTCAGGTTACAGAATAAGGTGGTAAAAAGTTTGAAGGGTCCCAGGTAAAAGTGAATTTTCTTCTGCAGCTAGCATTAAAAAAGCAGCAAGCAAATAGGAGCTGTAAATAAGTTTAATTAATGTTTGGGTAAAGTAAATGTTAAGGGATGATGGTCTTGTGGTTAAGGCACTGGGCAGGGATGTAGGGAATATGGGTTGTATCCTTGGCTCTGTTACAGGCTTTTTGTATGACCTTGGGTAGTCAGTTACAGTGGGTTTTTCAAAGTAGCCTAACATAATTAGGTGCCCAAATTCTACTGTATTTCAGTGGGAGTGGGTGCCTAACTCCCTTAGCTCTTTTAAATATCCCAGCCTGAAACGCCCTAGAACAGGGACAGAGAAGGTCTGCTAGGATGATCAGGGGAATGGAGAGCCTATGAGACGAGAAGAAGTTGGCTTGTTTAGCTTAGCAAAATGCAGGCTGAGAGGGGATCTCATTGCTCTTGAAAATACATCAGGGAGGTGGAAGACCCATTGAAGCTAAAGGACAATGCTGGCATGAGGACACCTGGGATAAACTGGCCATGAATAAATTTGGGCTGGAAATGAGAAGCAGGTTTGTAACCATCAGAGGGGTGAGGTTCTGGAACAGCCTCATATATTTACAGATTCCAAGGCCAGAAGGGACCATTGTAATCATCTAGTCTGACTTCCTGGATAACACAGGTCAGAGGATGTCCCCAAAATAATTCCTAGAGCAGAGCTTTTAGAAAAAACATCCCATCTTGATTGAAAAATTGTCAGTGATGGAGAAACCACCACGACCCTTAGTAAATTGTTCCAATGGTTAATTACCCTCACTGTTAAAAATGAATGCCTTATTTCCAGCCTGAATTTGTCTAGCTTCAACTTTCAGCCATTGGATTGTTCTACACCTGTCTCTGCTAGATTGAAGAGACCATTATTAAATGTTTGTTCCCCACAGAGACGCTTACAGACTGTAATCAAGTCACCCCTTAACCTTCTCTTTGTTAAGCTACTCCCAAAAGGAGGAGTGAGGGCAAGAAACCTCACTGGTTTTCAGATGGGGCTTGTTCAGTTTATGAATGAGATTATAGGATGGGGTTGCCTGTAATAGCACAGGCTGGTATTTAATGACCCACGAGGTCCCTTCCAGTCCTATGTCCTATATTCCTCTGTGCTTTAGCTCCCTAGCTGTTAAATGAGGTTAATAACTCTGTGTTTTCTGTTTATATTGCAAGCTCTTCGGGGCAGGGACTGTCTCTTATGGCATCTTTGTACAGCTCCTTGCACAATGGGAACCTAAGCTCACTTGGTGCTTAGACAGCATCATGATACAGATAATAATGAACAACCCCACACAGACAGTACTCCAGTCATGCTCCTACAACTCTGTTGAGATCAAAGAGGTAATATGGGGTGTAAGTCTGGCACAAGCTGGCTTAAATGACTGTCGAGAACTATCTCGAAGTTTGCCCACCTAGCTCTGTTTGATCACTAGCTAAAAACTAACTCCAGTAGAGCCACCATTTTTTTCTGATCTCCTGGTCTCCTAAACCAGCTTCACTTGGATGGTAACATTTAACACTTGTAGTGCATGGCCCCAGTCATTCGAGGATCTGAAAGTATTTAATAATGATTACTCAATTGCCCCACAACTCCTACCACGTGAAATATTACACTGTGACAGAGTGTACCCCTGTGTCCACACCCTATACACTATTGTCATAATTTTTGTACAAGGCACGACTTGTAAAGTCTCATTTGAAAACTTATAATTTGTTGGTGAGTATTGTCCTGATAAGATATGTGTGGCAACATTGTACATGAAGTTATAAGATTTCCCTGTATGATGTCATTAAGACATGTTCCAAACCATAGTCATACCCAAGCAGAAGTTGGCAAACAGGTTTGTTGTAAATGAAGGAATGTGTTAAGCAAAATTAATTTGCTTTTAAGCAGTAAACAGCCATCAAGCAGAAAGGGAAACAAAGGAAACTGAAACAGGTGAGGAAAAAGCAGCAGGAAACATCCTTCCCCATAGACACTTTGTCTCCTGAATCTCAGCTAGTAACGTTTTTCAAGAGGGAAACTGACATTATGAAAAGGAGGGACAAACACCCCTAGGTACCCATCTCTCTCTCTCTTTCTGCCTATTGATTCACTGCATCCAAAGGGACAAAATAAGCATCTGCTGGACTGGAGAAGGGGTCCTGATGTAAGAAGTTTGGTCAGTAAGACTGCTGAAAGCATGTGGTGAATAAACTTTGCTTTGAATTTAACATAGTTTGTTAAATCAGGCACTAGCTGCCTTTTATATTTGTTTTTCTTCTAACCATTTCTGACTTTTATGGCTCATCACTTGTAGTAATGTAAAATATCTCTCTTTGTAGTTAACAGACTTATTTTATTGTTTTAATCTAATCCAGTGTGTTTAAATTGAAGTATCTGGGAAACTCCATTTGGGTGTATTTCTATTAAAGAAATAACGGACTTTATATAAACTTGTATTATCCAGGAGAGAGCTGGACATACATTGCTGGGGGGAAATCTAAGACTGGGGGGTGTTGGGGTCACCCTACAGTATAACCCAGGCTGGTGAGAGCCAGAGTGTAACCCCAGTGTGGCTGGCAGGCTGCAGTTACACACAGTTGCTCAGGGGGTGGCTTGACTGCTGGCAGGCTGTTTGTGGGTGGCCCAGGTGGGAGCTACTTCAGCAAGGCATTGTAAGGCACCCAAGATTGCAGGACAAGGGTGGCACAGTTGCTCACTCGTCTAGATTGTACTCGGGTATGTCACATACCCCCACTGAAACGCAGAGAGGTTAGCAACGTGCCCCAGGCCACACAGGGCCCATGCAGCCAGCATCTGGAGTCGACAGACCTGGGCTTATGGGGCTCACACTACCACGCTAAAAAGAGCTGTGTCATCAACGCTTTTAAGTCTGAAGCCCCCCTCTTCCCTTGGCTTCAAAGCCTGAGCTCCAGCGGGAGCCGCAATGTCCGCAAAACTATTTTTAGTGTGATTGTGCACGCCCAAGTCTTGGGCTTGGATGCTTGCTGCGGCCGATTGTGTAGATGTACCTACAGGGAGCCAGTAGCCAAGGTGCAAATAAAATCCAGGCATCCTGTCTCCTTAGACTCTGCGTCACCTTCTAGACTTCCTGTTTCAACATCTTTCAAAACAGACTCAACAGTACATTTAAACCCCCAAACCCT
Organism: Lepidochelys olivacea; assembly: GCF_965140295.1. Taxonomy (NCBI): domain Eukaryota; kingdom Metazoa; phylum Chordata; order Testudines; family Cheloniidae; genus Lepidochelys; species Lepidochelys olivacea. The sequence goes on along the minus strand of NC_140412.1, from coordinate 265,885,333 downwards.
GCATGCCATTCCCTCTCTGTCTCCCACTCACACACCAAATCCAAAATGAGCCATAATTACCTTCCATAAATATCACAACTCTGCTAATTTATGCCTCATGCCTCATTGTCCTAGGGAAATCTTCTCATACTTGACTGTGGTCCAGAACAAATCCCACCAGGTCCTAAGCAATAATCCAAGGCACATGTCCCCTGCTGTTTACAATTACCCGGCGCTCTAATGCAATCAGCATGTTGATCACCTCCCGCTGGCTTTTATTTATTTATTTCAACATCCCCTCCCTCCTTGCCTTTTATATTTCCTGCAAGAGCGAAGAATTTCAGAGCGAGTTACACAGCAATGAGCGCAGACCTCACACGAGTATCCCCACGAGAGATGCTATTACACACAAACAGGCAGCCTGCTGTCACTGATGGGACAGTTAAGAGACACAATCAGTTCTTTGCTGTAGCTTAACCCTTACGAGCCAGGGCTTAGCACGTGGATGCTAGTTGCTGGCTGGCTTCTCGAGGGGACTGGGAGTTGCTACTAGGATGGCAACGAAGCACAGGTGCTGACTTTTGTTTTTGCCGGTGGGTGCTTTGGAAGAAGTGTATGTGTTTGGGGGGTTAGGGGGGCTCTGCCAGTTTTGGGGGGAGGCTGTTTTCAGCACATTCATTCACTTCTTTCATATTTATTTGAATATGTGTCTATCGTTGGTAGCTTATCAATCTGATCGTTACTAAAGCAGTAATGAACGACATCATTACGTGATCCTGAATTAAAACCATTGCAAGCTGTCTTCCCTAATGTCCCCGGTTCGAGACATTATGTCTCACAGTAGCTTTCTGGATGTCAGCAACACCGTGCTCAGAATTAGGTTTTACAATGGGGCCAATGGGGCCCGTGGCTCTGGGTCCAGACACCAAAGGGGCCCCCTGTGCCTGGACCCCAGGCCCCTCAGCTCCACCTACGCTCTGCCCCGAGGCCCCGCCCTTGCTCAGCCTCTTCCTCCTGAGGCCCTGCCCACTGCTTGCTCCTCTCCACCACCTCCCTGCTGTGTGAGCAGTGGGGGGGCGGGGCCTCAGGGAGAAGAAGCTGAGTGGGGGGTGTGGCCTCAGGGCAGAGCGCAGAGGGCAGGGCCACAATCCAGGCACCAGGGCCCACAAAAGATTAATGCAGCCCTGCGGGCACTGAGCACCCCCTCTTTGGCATCTGTGCAATGAGGGATGGTTTCTGGCAGCAGGGAGATGGGACTCTTGCTTGGAGCAAGTCTTCAGTCACCTTGACCCTGTCCCCCTGTTGCCAGAATCCGTGAAGTGTAGGGCTCCCCCAGACCCAAGTAATCTGCCTCTCTGTTGTTGGTCCCTCAGCCCATCTCTCAGGCCAAGAAATTGCAGAGGAAAGAGGCCTGGTTTGAAGAACATATCCAAGGGTGCAGGAGCTGGGGAGAAGGAAAGGGACTGATGTGGAGTTAGGGGAGGGCATCTGCCTGGGGGTTGGAGCTTCAGATGGGGGTTGTTTCCAGGGAGGGCTAAGGTTGGAGGAGAGAAGGGCCTTGTTCTATATCAGGGGTGGGGAAAGGATGATCCAGTGGTTTGGATATTAGCCAGAGACCTGGGTTCAATTCCCTGCTCTGCCACAGACTTCCTGTGTTACCTTGGGCAAGGCCATTTGGTCTCTCTGTGCCTCAGTTTCCCACCTATACACTGGGGCAAATAGCACTGCCCTGCCTCACAGAGGGGTTGTGAAGATAAATATGTAAAAGCTGATGTGTTGCTCAGATACTGTGGTAATGGCTAGATAATTCCCTTAGATAGGCAGAAGGTGTGACTCCTGCTTAGGCAGAGGTGAGGCTGGTGGAAAGATTGAAGCGGGTAGAAGCTGTAGCCAATACTTTATCATCACTGACAGAAAGGGTGTCTGCCCTTGTCAGGCTCAAAGCAGCATGCAATCTGGGGCTTTCTTGCTGATGACAGATACCCGCCCCGCAGCAGCTATCAGCATGTCTTCTCCCACCTACGGCCACATCCCTTTGGGACAGACATGGCCACGCTTGTAGCATATTTAGGTCTGTGTTAGAATTACAAGCTAGCACTTTAAGAAGATGGTGCCGGCAGGGGAAGGAGGAGGAGCTCTGGGTCCTGCTTTCAAGCTAAATGACTCTGTAGCAAAGTATGTGAGGAGAGCCAATCTGGAAAGAGCCATCGTAAAGTAAGGGTGAGTTGGTCCTCACTGCCTTAGGGAGAAGTCTGTTTCCTCTCTTTCTGTTTTTGGGTTCTTATGTGCTAGGGTTCTGGATTCTGAGAAATAAAGTTGTGTTGCATTGCAACTTTACAGCAAGAGTATTTGTCTAAATCTAATTTATCTGTGTGTATGCTGTAAGCATAAGGATGCTGATGTTTTTTTCGTAAGCCCCTACCTGGCTTGCTGCAATGCACTCTTTTTGCAGGGAAGGGAGAAGACATTCTGTAGCCAGGAATGAGAAGGCAAGCCCTGTAGAAGCTCTATTTGGTACAACATGCAGAAGCTCCTCCACAGGTGACCCATCATGCTGGTGTGCCAGTTGCTACCCTGGCTCTCTGTGAATACCAGCTTAAAGTATTCATTCACCTTCAGCGCTCTGTCGGGGCCACCTCTTCTTCCACAGTGAAGACCTATTTTTTAATAGGCAGCAGGTTTAAAACAAACAAGAGGAATATTTTTTCACAGAACGCACGATCAACCTGTGGAACTCTTTGCCAGAGGATGTTGTGAAGGCCAAGACTATAACAGGGTTCAGAAAAGAACTAGATACATTCATGGAGGATAGGTCAATGGCTATTAGCCAGGATGGGCAGGGATGGTGTCCCTAGCCTCGGTCTGCCAGAAGCTGGGAACGGGCGACAGGGGATGGATCCCTTGATGATGACCTGTTCTGTTCATTCCCTCGGGGGCACCTGGCATTGGCCACTGTCGGCAGACAGGATACTGGGCTAGATGAACCTTTGGTCTGACCCAGTGTGGCCGTTCTTATGTTCTTATGACCTAGTGCAACGCCAATACTACATAGGTGGAATGGAACTACAGGCAGTCAGGGGGACATGACTCATGAGAAGAGTAGATGGGCGCTTCCATAGGAGTTAGGAGTAACCATGGTTCTTACCGGCTTCCGGGTGCAAGATGAGCCCTATCCCTGCCAGAGCTTTCCCAGAGCAAAAGCAACTAGGTTAATAATAATTCACCCCGCTCCAACACTCCCCAAGAGGCAAACTGATCATGGAAAGTGGGATGAGAACAAAGGCTGGGTGGTACTAGATGAACTGGAGGTATATCTGATAAGTGAAGAACATGAGACAGAAGACACGTACACTGCCTTCATCCCCACAGTATAACTCTCAGAGGACTTGTATGCTCAGTACTCTAATGGTTAGCACTCCTTTATTCCATGCACTGACAGAAGAGGCAAATGTTGCTTGGCTGCTAACTATACTGAGAAAAGCAGAGGTAACTGCTGCCTGTCTCCCATCTATACTCTGGGCTGCAATGTGAACAGACTATTGCTTGGCCACTCCAATGTCAGTAGATTCCATATATGCATCCCCTTAGCAGACCCCATAAGGACTACCCTATGAGACAGTTTCCCCTGTTGGCAGATGTACTCTTGGCAGAATTTGGCACCAAAAAATTAAAAATTCTGTGCCAAAAAGTTAAAAATTCTATGCACAGTATTTTAAAATTCTGAAAAATTCTGCATATTTGTCAAACTAACACAATATTATCATGCTAGTTTCAATTATTTTGGTAATTTATTTCAAAATACCTGTCAGCAATATGTCTAACAATACTGACAAAAAAAAAAGATTCAGGAAATGTTTTTTTTTTACATTCAGATTCCTTACTAGGCATATTAATACAGAACTCTGAATTATTCATTTAAACTACAATACAGAAACGTATTTCCTGCACCCCTCAGAAGTAGTGCAAAGGCTTGGGGGAGTTGGGGTAACAGAGGAGCTGAGGGACAGGGAAGGAGCCTGGGAGTGAACCAGGAGGATTGTTGGGTGAGGCTGGGAGAAGTATGGAACAGTATTTTTTTTTGGTGGGGAGGGATTGTTAGGGAGTTGGGAAGCCTCCCCCCTACAGACCCTGACTGACTCCGAGTCTCTCCCATTCAGTCAGGCACACCTGCACCTCTTCCCCACGTGGCCCTGCAGTCCCCTACCCCCTGTCCCCACGTGGCCCTGCAGAACCCCTCCCATTCAGCCCCTGGCTCAATGCTGTCACCCCACTAGCTGCTGAGCCTGCACCCCAGTCTGTCCCCCCACTCGCCCTTCTGAACCCCAGTCTGTGACCCCCCCAGCAGCACCATGTCTCCACTGTCTGTCCTAACCTGACTTCGTCAGTAGGGTGCTGGATGTTCTGGCACCACAGCGGCCTCTGGTGTGTGAAGGGCAGAACTGCAGCACTTCTCGGGCAGAATGTGTTTTCTGCGGAAATTTTTTTTGCATTGGACTTGAATTCTGTGCACGCGCAGTGCTGCAGAATTCCCCCAGGACCAGGAGTACATCTTGCTCTGAGGTAGCCTCCCCTGTGAGACCCTCGCTCCAGGGGTGAATGCTCCCTGTGACATACCCATCTCCTATGTGAGGCCTCCATCCCTTGAGGTGTGCTGTCCCCTCTGTCACAACCAGCCTTCTGACTTGTGCTTCCCCATTTCAATACCTGCTCCCTCCCAATCTTCAAAGCAGAAGGCTCCGGGTCTCCAGTGCCATGTTTTGGGTGCTTCAGGTGGTTGGTTCTCCCCCTTTTAGGCTGGTGTGACTCCCTGGACATGTGAGGCGAATCAGGTACTGTATTCCTGAAGGGATGGCTATAGCAGATGATGAGAGAACCACGCCCTGTGGTGTGTCTGAGATGTCTAATGTGCTGCTCCTCAGGGACTGCTCTGGCTTTTGTGTTATAACAGGTGTGCAGCCAGACTGTCATCTTGTTTCATTACTGAGAGAAGCAGGTTGAATCCCCTCCTTGGGCCCTCAGATACTCCCTGAGGGAGACCTGCAGGGGCGGCAGCCTCTAGCAGGTTCCTCCTCTTTCCTATATCGTGACTCAGTTAGTTTTTAACTGCAGTTGGAGCCTTTGAGGGGATTTCTGACACACACTGTGTATCTGACTGTACTCTCAAGAGGAGCAATCAAAGCCATTCCCTTGAATTTCAACAGGCAATTTGTCTGCCTCCAGCTTCTTTTTTACAATAGCTGCCAATACAGTGAGAGACTGAGAAAGCCCAGGTCCTATAAAGGCTGAAATACACACAATGCCTGTGGTGGTGAGTACATGGGGACAGTTCCCTTTAATGGAGACCTGCACTTTAACTCTCGGTTCCATGGCTCTCCAAGCTTTCCAAAAGAAAATGATTGCGCTGAACTGAACAACCCAAGGCGAAAGCTTTGAAGTCTCTAAGACATGCTTTTCAGAAGTGAGCCTGAGCTAATTTGTCTAAGATGACCTGCATGGTTTAAAGGTCACATTTATCTATCTCCACCCTCCTTCCCCAGGGCTTTGCCTCCAAGATAGACCTGACCTGTTTTATTTTTCCTTAATCTTGTCTGTAAAATATGCTCACTGCCTTTTCTTTTGAAAGCATCAAGTCTGCCCAAGGCACTTCAGGTTTTCGTTGGGAAGACTTGTTGACTGCTAAGTAGATTTCATCCCCCCTCCTCCTTCCCCAAACTATTTTTAATGGTAATATGTTTGTGCCTGTTGCTTGCAGTTCCACTCCTACAACCAGGTTTCAGAGTAACAGCCGTGTTAGTCTGTATTCGCAAAAAGAAAAGGAGGACTTGTGGCACCTTAGAGACTAACCAATTTATTAGAGCATAAGCTTTCGTGAGCTACAGCTCACTTCCTCAGATGCATATCGTGGAAACTGTTTCCACGATATGCATCTGAGGAAGTGAGCTGTAGCTCACGAAAGCTTATGCTCTAATAAATTGGTTAGTCTCTAAGGTGCCACAAGTCCTCCTTTTCTTTTTACTCCTACAACCAGACTTTCTTCAGATGGTATAACCTCAGATAAATTTAGCCTCTCGGTGTGGAAAGTTAATTATACCTGTTAAATCGACAAGAGCGCATTAAAACAACTTTTCAATAAGAACACAGTTGCCAAGTCTAAAATGTGCAGCAGGGATTTTGGGGCATTGTATGGTACAGAACTAAAGTGGCATGACTTTTTTTATTGCCATTTGAGAATAATATTTTCACGGTGTGTATTTAGTGCAGAAGAGTTGCAGGGCTGTAAAAGGATAGCAGGGTTTTTTTTTTTTTTAAAGATCTTTGTTTCAGGAGTGTCTTTTGTTCTGTACGGGTATTTAATTGTTCTTCGGTAATGTGAGCACTTCAGCATATCTCTTTATTAATAAAACGGAATGATATCACCAGCACATCCTGTTGAAAGTGACTCCACGTAAATTACTGTTGCAGTGTGAATTTGCTAAAGATTAGGATCAGGCAAGGAGGGGCTGTTCTTCAGTTGTTAATGATGTAAATTCTCTTTATGTCGTTTTAATTAAGATCAGTTGAATTAATTCTAATGAACTCGGCTGTTAATTTTCTTACTCATTCCCAGACTCTTTATTGACTAGGAATGAGCTCTACTAATTAAACACACTATGTAAGAGCTAGATATTATCATTATTATTCCAAACACAATGTGGTTATGTCAGAAGCATCTAAATCAGTGGTCCTCATTCTTTTCCGTACCACACTCCTCTGGGCTGTCCCTCTGCGTAGCCAGTAACCTGGCCCACTGTCGCAGAAAGTGGCCTCCACTCCCCCCAGCGATGTTCTTGGCTGCTAGGGTGGATTTGCTCCACCCTAGCAGGAGTTGCTGCTTCTCCGTCTGAAGAAGCATTCTTTGTTCACTTTAATAAGGCTAGTTGAGCATGCCTAGGCAGGAGGGCAGATGACAGAGAGCAGGGATGGTCCACTGGTTAAGGGCCTAGCTTAGGAGCTCTGAGTTCAAGTCCCTGCTCTGCCAGAGATGTCTTGTTTGACCTTAGGTAAGTCACTTAGCCTCTTTGTGCCTCAGTTCTCCATCTGAGATATGGGGATGACAGCACCTCACGGCTGTTTCATTGGCAAAGAACCTGCATTCAGTAGACCAAGGGGAACTTTATTAAACTCTGTGCACTGCTCTGTCCAATCAGCTGAATCACTTCCAGACTCACACCCTGTTTTCCTGGGGTCCCATTCATAACAGTCCCTCCAGGGAACATGGGCCCTCTGACTCCAGTTCCACTGATCATGATACATCTTCTCTATTTTACAGACATTTTAATAAAAACATTACAAACGAAGAATTGACACCCACACTCCCATCCTGTGTCCCGTTGGCCAGAGGATGTTAGCTCACAGCTGAGTTATCTTTACCTCAGACTCAGCTGGTTATGGGGTCTTTGGTAGAATTTGGTCTCCTCAATAGGCAACAACATCGGCAGTGCCTTATCTCTGCCTCTGTCACCTGTCTCTGAGCCTAGCAAACTCTCTCATGTCTGTGGAGTCTTCTCCTTCTCTGTGTAGTTGGCCTCTGGGTGGTTTTCTCTCTCTCTTGGTGGTTTTCTCTGTGATGATCTCTGTAGGCCCTCTCTGGGTGCTCTCTGCTGGCTCATGTCTCCTGGGTCCTTCAAATTGCTTGTGTCTCTTGTGCAGTCACCTTGTATGATCTGGTTGCCACTGCACTCCTCACAATGCCTTTAGCCCACTCTTGCTGTTGTCTTGCAACTGCCTGGGGCCTCACAGGAGTACCTGTTTCCAGGGCCAGTAGTTCCTCGGCTGACCTGTCACACTCTAATGCCTGCTTTCTCTGACTGTTGTCCACCTTCTCTCAATGGTGCTTCCATCTTTCTGTTGGCAACTGGTCTCCCCTCATTGGTAGCAGGGTTTGGTCCTTCGTCCCATCAGTGTCTGCGCTGAACTATTTTGGCACTCCTATGATGGGGTATTCCTGTGGGCCAAGAAATGCTAACAAAGGGTCTGAACCAGCAGAAGAACCCTTGTGTAACAGCCTCTTAGCTGGTTTCACAGCAGATTCCATCTACCATTGCTCCCTGGGTATGCTCGGGAGGCGGTGTGGGGATCAAATTCCCATTTGCCTGTAAATTCCTTGAATTCTTCTGAGGCAAACTAGGGTCTGTTGTTGGTGAACGTAGTGTCCGGAATGCCATATCTCACCATGTGGGCTCTCAGTTTGCCAATCCCAGACTTGCTCCTTGTATCAGGCAGGGCATTGACCTCCCAGACATTGGAAGAGTCGTCCACTGTAACTGAGTACAGCTTTTGCTTGAAGGTAAATACACCTGCTTCCACCTTTTCCCATGGTTAGGTGGGCAGCTCATGTGATGAGTCTTTCTGCTGGATTACATGACGGGCAGGGACCATACCCGTCTATCAAGGAGCAGTGTGGTTTATTCATTCCTGGCCAGTAAACACACCCTTGATCCTGTCTAAGACAGCTGTCAATGCCCAGATGTGAGGCAGGTATATTTTTCATGACATCCTTACATAATGAGGTGTGGACAACAGCTTTCTGTCCTCCAGATGTGATTCCATACTGCACACGCAGCTCATCTTGAAGTTGAAAATGTGGTTCTTTGCTTACCAGTATTTGGATTTTGACTTGGGCCAACGCTTGACTGCCTGTAGTTTGCCCCCTCAGTAACAGTACCTCCAGGAAACATTGACTCTCTGATCCCAGTCCCACTGATTGTGATACAATAGGGGTGTTGTCAGGATTAAATACATTAAAGGTTGGGAGGCAACAGGGGTCATAGACAGATAGCTTTTAACTTTATCTATGCTCTGTGTGGCTTGAAAGCTTGTCTCTCTCACCAACAGAAGTTGGTCCAATAAAAGATATTACCTCCCCCACCTTGTCTCTCTAGCTTTTAACTTTCAAATGTTTAATATACTAAGGAAATATGCTGATAAACCCTGTACAAATACTTACCTAGATCCCAGCTGTTCTTCTGATAATCCGCTCAGTTCCTCATTGGTATATTTACAATAGATTAATACTTTCTGTGAGGAACTGTGGGTCTTGAATCCTGGTCCACAGGATTCTTAGGGGCTAATATGATTCTATGATTCTATAGTAAGCACCAACCTGGTGGTCAGAGATCTGATAACAGCTGCTAGGGTAGAAGCCAAATGCTGACAGACGTTTCCAGTCCTGACTGGCAGAATGATAGGGGTCTTGATGGGTCCACAGTTTCCATATAAATCCAGCACAGGAATAGGATGTTGTCCAGCAATTGGGATCCACCCTGCTGCCGCTCCCCGGCTTGACTTTCTGGCATCCCAACTTGGCTTGAACCACGGCTTCTGAGTTATGGTTCCAATCTCCGGTTTGTCTCCTGCCTCTGGCCCCCTAGTATCCCGACCCCGCCTGACTCAGATTACTGATTTCTGGTTCTGCTCTCAAGTTTTTCACCTGCTTTTGATCTACCAGTCTGCTGACTCTTGACTCCTGTCCCATGACTGTGGACCCTGGATCTGACCACTAGGTCTGGTTGCCCATGACCCATCTGTGACACTTTTATACATGTTAAAAATGTTATTCCTGATGCATTATTACCCTTTACCCCCCGATTTCTGCATTATGGTGTGTTTTATCATTGTTTTTACTTTGCTCCAATAAAGATCCTGCTCTCCTGCAATTGTGACCGTAGGGTGAAACTCTTCCCTGCGTAGCGGTCCAATGCACCATCGAAGACCCTCCTAAGCCCTCTTTTGACATGACTAGTGCATAGGCTTTGTGCTGCCTCACTGCAATGGGAGGGAATTCCGAGGGTCTTGCTGTTCAGGATGTTGCGGTGGTGGTGGGGTTCGGCAGGTGAGTTGCCAGTGTGAGAACTGTAATCTGACCGATAGCTCCCTGTTTTGGAAGTGGAGCTGTTCTGTGGTAACCATATGGATCAGGCTCCCCCTATGCCTCCCCCGCCCCACTCTCCCCAAGAGCAAACTTCCTTGAAACGAGCTGGAAAGCGCAAGTGTTCGCCAAAGCTAGCTGGCTCCTGCACCATCACTTAGTCGCTGTGTCACTGGAAGAGGCTGCAGACAGAGGCAAGATTTCCAGAGGAACAAGGCGTTTGTCTTTATTAGGAAGCAGAGTGGAGAGCTGCGCCTAGAAACCGGAAGGCAGCTGCTGGCAAGAAGGCTCAAGAAATGCTCTGGGGGTGAAATCCTGGCCCTGTTAAAGTCAGTGGGGTTACTGCTAGTGATTTCAGTGGAGCTTCGTGTACTGAAGGTATTCACTGTGGCAGGAAACAATTTGAATCCTGGTGCTTCTATTCCCTGAGTGCAACGTAAGGTGGGGGAGAAGGGGGTGTCTTGTGGAAATAAATCCAGGTGCACGCACAGGTATAAGGTTAATGCTCTTTTATTAGCCGCCCTCCAGGAGGCGCTAAGAGCTTGTGCGGGGGGGGGGGGGTCTAATCTCCAGCAGTGCTGGGGTTCTCAGGTTGCAATAGAGTAGCCTGAATAGGACATGCAGTTTCAGAGGGAGTCATGGCCACATGGCCATGGCCCGACCTTCTTTCTGCCCCGACTAGCTGCTGCAAGCCTGTGATGATGATGAGACATGCTGCCCCTTGCTACGGGGTGTGGCGGCTTCCAGGGTTCTAGGCAGAGCTGGTTGGAATGTTCGGTTCAAAATGGTTTTCAGCCAAAAATGGCTTTTTTGTCCAAATGGAAAATTCCATGGGAAAGTGCCTAGTTGTTGACGTAGTTTGGAGGGCAGGGTTTGGGTCAATAAAACAAGCTCCCCTAAATGTTTTGGGTTTTGGCAACTGAAAAATTCCAGCCAACTCCACACCCCCAATCGTTTATTGGTTTTTCAGCATCTGAAAAACTTCAGCCCAAACAAACAAAAAATGACAGTTTGGGGCCAAATTTTTGACCAAACCCCCAAAACCTTTGAAGCAAAATTTCAGTGAAAACAGGAACCTTTTTATTTTTGTCAAAACTTTTCATGGGAATAGAATCCATTTCCCAAACACCTCATCCCCTACCGGCTTTGTGCCTGCAAATTCCTCCCAACCCACACCTCTCCGCCATGTTATTTGGCATCTACTCAGAGCCATGGGGGGATCAGATGAGCTGACTTAGGTTTCACTTAGGTCAGATGTAAGTAGCACCATCTCCCAGCTTTCTCAATGCTTAGCTGGAATTGGCACCTGCATGAAGGATCAGGAAATGCTTGTAAGAAGAGGGAAGTGCTTTGAAGAACTTGCGTCTTGTATAACAGCCCCTTCTACTGAGGACTTCTGTCTTCAGATGGTTTAGTCCATTTGCAGACACACGGTCCTGCTGGACTCCTCTGGGCAAATGGATCCCTGAGAGCAGACCTACAAAAGAAATCTGCCCTCTCTCCATCTATGAATGACTAGAAAACTAGACCCCAGCCTACCAGGCCTCAGCCCTGGCCACAGAGGCCCCTGCAGTTGTGACCTCCATGCTCGATTATTGCAGCTCATTAGATCTAGAAGTGGAGGTGCAATGGGTGCAAAATGCAGCCACCCATCAGCTAAATAATTCAGGTCACCATGAGCACAGTCCTCTGCTCTTGCTCCGCGTGGCCTCCCCACTGAATACAGAGTCGAATTCACAGTCTCAGTCCTGTTAGTCAGAGCCCACCATGGCATTGTTTGAGCTCCCTGAAAGCCACCTCTCCCTCCGTAACCTCCCATGATAGGTACATCCTACCACGGCTAGGAAACTGTTCAGCAGCAAGGGGAGGCACGTGAGGGAGGGGGACAGAACTGTCATGGGAGCCAGATATAAAGATGACCATGGGTCTCGCTGCGTTCAGAGCTAAATGCAGAGCTCTCCTACTTTGCATCCTGCCGTACGCTCTTCTCTCCCTCTTGCACTCTAAGACCTACTCACAGTTTATGCCAGAATGTGGAAGTTGCTCAGACTCAATGGTGAAGGGGCCAGCTGGTACTGAGATAGAGATTCCTGCATAGATCTGATGCCCCACAAGTGGAATCTGCTGGGGATTTATGCTGGGAAAGACAGCACGGCTCATTTCATGAGCTGGGTTACACGCTCTCTCAGATGCGCCTCCAGTGTCGAGATGTTCCTGCCAGCAGTTTCTGGACCATTACTCTCTCCCTTTCGCTAGCTCATAGCTCATTCGGCTCACGCTGTGGTTGCACCATGGGAGCCTTCTCCAGGGCAATAATCTCTCCCTCATCTTTCTTTCATCCTCTTTCCATAACAGAAGCTAGTATTTCTTGGCTGGCTCATGATGAGTCCCCTTTCTTCATTAAACCTGCTAGTGTGAATATCTGAGCCTCTATCATGTATTTTAATTAGACATGTGCCAAACTACTGGGAAAATGAATTAGGGACGAGAGTTCCAGTAATTACAGACTAAGTTCACTACAAGAACTGGGGGAAGCCAGTTCCCTGGCACTATGGGGTGTAGAAAATTACTTTCAGGCTGCGACACTCCCCAGGTGGGACCTTGCTCAGTCAGTTTTTTCATTCGTGCTAGCAGAAAGTGAAGAAGTAGATTTAAAGAATAAAATCTGCTTCGGGTTTTCTGTATAATAAACAGCTAACCAAGTAAGTTGTTACCCAAATGCTGCATAACCTGGGAGGAATGGACCCACATGGCTCTGATGATGGGTAATTGGGTGCTGGGTATTTCACCCCTATCTGTAGGAACATAGAACTAGATGGGACCCATTGAATCCATTCTGCTACTATCGCAGACCATTCCATCGTATAAACTCTGTTCATAAACTTCTCAAGCTCCATCTTATAGCTAGTTAGATTATTTATCCCCACAACTTCTGTTGGGAGGCTGCTCCAGAACCTCACTCCTCTGATGGCTAGAAACTGAATTCCAACCTAAATTTATTCCTGGCCAGCGTATACCCTACTTTAGGTAACCCATCTCCTTAGTATCTTGTGCCCCTCACAGTCTTTAATGTAGCTATGCTCCCAGCACCCCTATGAGGTAGGGCAGTGCTGTTCTCCCCATTTCACAGGTGGGGAACTGAGGCACTGCATTGCTAAGTGACTTGTCCAAGGGCACATAAGAAATATGTGGTAGGCTATGGAATTGAACTCATTTCTCCTCAGGCTTAGGTTAGCACCTTACTCACTGGACCTCCCACCACTAGACAGCCTGCTTGAAGAAGGACTAGGTTAGCCGTGACATCATCGTAATCGAGCACCTTTTTGCTGGCCTGTGTGAAAGAAATGGCTGGGTTTCAATCTGGTTCCTAGCGAACAGGAGTCCACTCCTAGAATACTCAAGGAGCTGACTGAGGCTATGGCTACATTGGCACTTTACAGCGCTGCAACTGTCTTGCTCAGGGCTGTGAAAAAAACACCCCTCCCCCCCAAGCGCAGCAAGTTTCGGTGCTGTAACACGCCAGCGTAGACAGTGCCCTCTCCCAGCGCTCTGACTACACAAGCCACGTTACAGCCCTGCCACGGCAGCACTTTAGCATTGGCAGTGGAGACGAGCCCTGAGGAGATCTCTGCGCCATCAGTGATTATCTTCAAAAACTCATGGAAGACGGGAGAGATTCCAGAGGACTGGAAAAGGGAAAATCTAGTGCCCATCTATGAAAAGGGAAATAAGGACAAGCCAGGGAATTACAGACCAGTCAGCTTAACTTCAGTACCTGGAAAGAAAATGGAGCAAATTATTAAGCACTCAATTTGCAAACACCTAGAAGATAATAAGGTGATAAGTAAGAATCAGCATGGATTTGTCAAGAACGAATCATGTCAAACCAACTAATAGCTTTCTTTGACAGGTAACAAGCTTGTGGCTAGAGGGGAAGCAGTAGATATGGTAGGTTACAGAGTAACAGCCGTGTTAGTCTGTATTCGCAAAAAGAAAAGGAGGACTTGTGGCACCTTAGAGACTAACCAATTTATTTGAGCATAAGCTTGTAAGGAGAGTGATCACTTTAGATAAGCTATTACCAGCAGGAGAGTGGGGTGGGGAGAGAGAAACCTTTTGTAGTGGTGAATACCCATTTTTTCATGGTTTGTATGTATAAGAACATCTTCTGTATTTTCCACAGTATGCATCCGATGAAGTGAGCTGTAGCTCACGAAAGCTCATGCTCAAATAAATTGGTTAGTCTCTAAGGTGCCACAAGGCCTCCTGTTCTTTTTAGTAGATATGGTGTATCTTGATTTTAGTGAAGCTTTTGATACTGTCTTGCATGACCATCTCATAAGCAAACTAGGGAAATATAGCCTAGATGCAGCTACTATAAGGTGGGTGCAAAACTGGTTGGAAAACAGCGGCCAGAGAGTAGTTACCTGTGGTTCACAGTCAAGCTGGAAGGGCATAACGAGTGGGGTCCCACAGGGATCGGTTCTGGGTCTGGTCCTGTTCAATATCTTTATCAATGATTTAGATAATAGCATAGAAAGTACACTTATAAAGTTTGCAGATGAAACCAAGCTGGGAGTGGTTGCGAGTGCTTTGGAGTATAAAATTCAAAATGATCTGGACAAACTGGAGAAATGGTCTGAAGTAAATAGGATGAAATTTGATAAGGACAAATGCAAAGTACTCCATTTATGAAGGAACAATCAGTTGCACACATACAAAATGGGAAATGACTAGGGTGACCAGACAGCAAGTGTGAAAAATCGGGATGGGGGTGGGGGGCAATAGGAGTCTATATAAGAAAAAGACCCAAAAATCGGGACTGTCCCTATAAAATCAGGACATCTGGTCACCCTAGAAATGACTGCCTAGGAAGGAGTACTGCGGAAAGGGATCTGGGAGTCATAGGGGATCACAAGCTAAATATGAGTCAACAGTGTAACACTGGTGCAAAAAAAGCAAACATCATTCTGGCTGTATTAGCAGGAATGTTGTTAACAAGACACAAGAAATAATTCTTCTGCTCTACTCTGTGCTGATTAGGCCTGAACTGGAATATTGTGTCCAGTTCTGGGTGCCACATTTCAGGAAAAATGTGAACAAATTGGAGAAAATCCAGAGGAGAGCAACAAAAATGATGAAAGGTTTAGAAAACATGATCGATGAGGGAAGATTGAAAAAACTGGGTTTGTTTAGTTTGGGGAAGAGAAGACTGAGTGGGGGAACATAATAGCAGTTTTCTAGTACATAAAAGGTTGTTACAAGGAGGAGGGAGAAAAATTGTTCTTCTTAACCTCTGAGGATAGGACAAGAAGCAGTGGGCTTAAAATGCAGCAAGGGAGGTTTAGGTTGGACATTAGGAAATACTTCCTAGCTGTAGGGTGGTTAAGCACTGGAACAAATTGCCTAGGGAGGTTGTGGAGTCTCTGTCATTGGAGGTTTTAAAAACAGGTTGGACAAACACCTGTCAGGGATGGTCTCGCTACTACTTAATCCTGCTTTGAGTGCAGGGGACTGGACTAGATGACCTCTCGAGGTCCCTTCCAGTCCTACACTTCTGATTCTGTGTGGTATAAACCACCACAGTAACTAGCAGTCCCAGCAGAGCAGCCAAGCTGAATGAACTAACCCGATACCCCCTACAGCTTGAGGCTAAAAATGGGCCCGGAATAATGTTGTTTCATTTATTGACATGGCATGAATCAGCCGTACTTCAGGTGCTAGGAAAAAAGGACTAGGGCAGCTGCCAACCATGCCAACAACTGCTGTTTCCAGGAAGAACATCTCTGTGGCATTGGGGAACCTAATCTGCTTCAGAGACCAACCTTTGCATTCATTAAAATGATAATACTTTTCATGTATTGTGTGACGGGGGTACCAGGCTATTTGAGGCCCCTTGCTGGAGGCCTCACGGTTCTACCTCACCCTGTCCTGGAAAGTAGCAGTGAAGGTGGGTCCTCCAGGCCTGCCTAGAGAGGCTGCATAGAAGTAGCCAATCAGAGCCAAGTAGGCTCACATAAAAGGAGCTGAGCAGATCAGTTCTTGGCTGGGACCAGAGAAGCAAGGAAGGGTGTGTCTCCCTGATCACAGGGGCATAAGGGAGAGCCAGAAGATGAGTTTGGCTGGTATTTACATTCAGTGAGGAGGAGGAGGAAGAAGAAGAAGATCTGAACGCTACAGCCCTGAGGTCAGGGTGAAGAGAATGGGGCTACATGGGAAAAGGCCTGGGGAATAGTGGCAGTGTACTGGAGGCAGTAAGATTAGGCTACATTTTATAGGGGCCTGGATATGGCTCAGGTTCATAAATGAGAAAAGGGTGGGATTTAAAGGGCCCTGAGATGGGGCTGAAGACCCTGGTGAGGGCAGATAGTTTTGCTGGGCTTTTGCTACCCTGGAAGGGGTTTGTCCATTTTTGACTGTGTGGTTTGGCTGGAGAGCTGAGCCAGTGCAGACCTGCCTAATGAGGTTGGTAACCTACACGAGGTGCAAGATGTGGGGAAATACATCTTGTATCACACCCAGCCGCTAGGAGGCACTTAGGAGGGGAGTGCCCTGTCACACATGTGTACCAACTGAGATGCATAAGCCAAGCTTTCAGTTCACTAATTTAGTGGGTGTTAGGTGTAAATGATAGTTCCCAGCTCTTCATCAAGAGGCTTCTAAGCTGTTTACAAAGGAGATCAGTGTCATTATCTGTATTTTACAGATAGGGAACCTGAGGCATAGAGAGGAGAAGGTCACTGGCAAAGGTAGGACTAGAACCCTGATCTCCTGTGGCCCAGGCCAGTGCCCCATCCACTAGCCAGTCTATATAGCTTTTCCCTTTAGGGTGGTGTAAGTACATCCTGGGTTATGTTATCTGTGGGCCTTGACCCTGTGGCTTCAGGTTCTCAGTCAGCAAGCCTTAACCACCTGTTGTTAGTGTTATTGCTTTCCTGAGCCCTTCCCACTACACACAGAGTTTCTCTGTGCTAGCCTGCGATGCCCTGTTGTAAGTGATTGAATCAAAATGTAAGAATGGATACAATGCTTGCCATTGTGCATTAGCCCTGGGACAACTCAATGTGTTATTCATCTAACACATCAGCAGGCTCTCTTATATAATTAGCTAATTAATATGCATTGCTGTCTTTATAAATTTGAAGAAAAGTGTGTATGAAGATTTGGCAGTTAATCCATCAGGTGGTGGATGACTGCATTTCTGTGTTTATAGCTGCAGCTGTTATCAAATGCTTAGCTCTGCAGTATCTTAGCTCCCTGTTGTTATGTAACACGTGTTCCCAACAAGTTCAATCAGCTTATCAGGCTCATCACTGACACTGTGGGATGTAAAATGCAGAAAATGAGAAAGTGGCAAAGACTGTGTCACACAAAGGATAAACAAAACTCAAGGAGAATAGCTTATGTTAATAGAGTGCCAGCCCTCCTGAAGGGGACCAAATCACTGATCACTGGCTTTCTACTGAAAAAAGAAAAGGAGGACTTGTGGCATCTTAGAGACTAACAAATTTATTTGAGCATAAGCTTTCGTGAGCTACAGCTCACTTCATCGGATGCATTCAGTGGACGATGCAGTGAGCTGTAGCTCACGAAAACTTATGCTCAAATAAATTTGTTACTCTAAGGTGCCACAAGTCCTCCTTTTCTTTTTGCGGATACAGACTAACACGGCTGCTACTCTGAAACCTGACTACTGAAAGGCAGCAACCTTTGGGGTGGGATGTAGTGGCTGCCTAATAATGCACAATGGTTAAGGACAGAAAAGGTGGGGGGTTGAGGGTAGTATATTGTGTCTAATTACAATTTCAGGGAGAATTGAGGTAACTACACTATTTACAATCTTAGCTGACATACAAGAATATTTAATTAACCTCTTGTTCTCAAACATATTGGGGCCAATTCTAGCCAACATTCAGCATGTTGATTCATAGATTTTTAAGGCCAGCAGGGACCATTATAGTCATGGGGTCTGACCTCTTGCATGACACAGGCCATAGAACCTCTCCCAGTGATTTCTGCAGCAAGCCCATAACTTCTGTCTGAGCTATAATATATCTTTTAGGAAGACCATCCAATCTTGACGTAAAGACTTCAAGTGATGGAGAATCAACCTTGTCCCTAGGTAACTTGTTCCAATGGTTAATTACCTTCACTGTTAAAAGATTGCACCCAATTGCTAGTCTGAATTTGTCTAGCTTCAGCTTTCAGCTCTTAGATTGCATTATGCCTTTTCTGCTAGATTAAAGAGCCATCTGCTATCAGAAATCTCTTCCCCAGGCAAGTACTTATAGACTGTGGTCAAGTCACCTCTTAATCTTGTCTTGGATAAACTAAATAGAGAAATCCTTAAGTCTCTCACCTTGTAAGGCAGGTTTCCCTGACCTTGAATCTTTCTTGTAACTCTTTTCTGAACCCTCTCCAATTTTTCACCATCTTTTTTTGAATTGTGGGCACCAGACCTGGACACAGTATTCCAGTAATGGTCTCATTAATGCGGTCTATAGAGGTAATGCCACCTCCCTACTCCTACATGATATTCCCCTGCTTATACATCCAACCTTTATGTTTGCCCTCTTAGCTACAGCATTGTACTAGGAATGTATGTTCAACTGGTTATCTGCCATAACACCTAAGTCCTTTTCAGTGTTTCTGCATTCCAAGCTACAGTCCTCCATCCTGAAGCCTTGGCTGGGATGATTTAATTGGGGATTGGTCCTGCTTTGAGCAGGGGGTTGGACTAGATGACCTCCTGAGGTCCCTTCCAACCCTGATATTCTATGATCCTCTAAGGATGGGTTACATTCTTTGTTTCTTGGTGTATGCTCTTGCCTTTGGTTATATTAAAATGCGTGTTGTTCAAATGAGTCCACCTTTCCAAGTGATCCAGTTTGGTCTGCATAACTGACCTGTCCCCACAACTCCACCAACGTTTGTGTTGTCTGCAAATGTTATCAGTAATGACTTTATATCTTCCAGATCAGTGATAGGGATATTGAATAGCTGTGAGCCAAGATTGCTGCAGAGCGCCACTAGAAACACTCACCCATCAGATAAGTTCTCCATTTTAAATGACCTTTTGTGGCCAGAGAGACACTGTGGGTGGGGTAATATCTTCTTATTGGACCAACTTCTATTGGGGAGAGAGACGAGCTTTCGAGCTTACACAGAGCTCTTCTTCAGGTCAAGTCTGTCAGTTAACCAGTATTGTGTCCATTTCATATGGGCTGAATTGGCTTTATATAGTGCGCATTTTTAATCCAAACGTCTAAGTATGTTATGTCAACAGTTCCCTTTATTAACCAAATGTGATTTCATCAAAAAACAATAGTGAGTTTATCTGATGACCTATTTTCCCTGAAACCATGTGGATTAGTATTAATTGTGCTACCTTCATTTTAAGTCTTTTACTGATTGCACCTCTCGTTAGCTTTTCCTTTATCGTGTTTGGGATCAATGTCAGAGTAACTGACCCATAGTTCCCAGGGTCGTCATGTTTGCCCTGTTAAAATATTTGTACAACATTTACTTTTTTTCATTCCTCTGGAACTTCCCCAGTGTTCCAAGAGTTGTTAAGGATCAACACGAATGTTTCACAGAGCTCCTTGGCCATTTCCTTCAACTCCCCTGGGTATAAGTTGGTCCACGGAAGTGGTTTAAAGGCAGGAGGGAGCTCCCAAAGTGGGGGAGCAAAATTTAAATACAAAGGGACAGTCAGAGTGGGCGCTCCACGTGTGCTAGAGATACGAAGCTCAACCAATGAGCTGGGGAGATAAAAAGAGAGGTGGTTAATTTTATATTGCTCTGATGGGTGCTGACAGATGCAAGGGAACATGTATGTGTGGGGGGATGGAGATGGGGTATTGGCATTATTTATATTATAGTAGTGCATAGAGGCCTCAGCTGAGATTAGCGCATACAAACACACAGCTAGATACAGTCCCTGCCTTGAAGAACTTGCAATCTACATAGACGAGACAGACAAAAGATGGTAGGGGAAAGAGAGGTGTGGGAACATGCCCAAGGTCATCCAGCAGATCAGTGGCAGAGCCCGCTCTCCTGACTCCTAGTTTAGTGCTCTAGCCACGACTGTTGCTGCCTTCCAGGCTATCCTGGAAGTTCCTGCTATGGGCTGAAAATAGCTACCTGCCAACGGTACTAAATACTTCATGTGAGTAAGGGAATTTAGCCAACAAGTTATAGAGGGGTGTCTTCACACACTGGTTATGTACTTACCCATACTAAGCAGTTCTGGACTTGGTCCCAGAAAGGCAGTAGAGAAAAATAAAGAATGCTGAGATTGGTGATCAACAGCTGGGGTTTTATGACTACAATATAATAAGGTTTGAGGCAAGTGGAGCATTAGCACTAAATATTGACGTAGATTTTAAAAAAGAGGCTTAGAAAGATCTGCGATGGCTCAAACACAAGTTATGAACTTGATACAAAAATTATTAGGCACGTTTTTTATGGCTTGTGTTAGACTAGATGATCACAGCAGTCCCTGCTAGCATTAGAATTTATGACTGTGTCAAGGTGAAATTCACTAGGAGAATCAATTTGTCAAGGAGAACAAAAATCTGTTGTGGCACAGGGAGAGAAAAATGCTTTAGCAGAATGGGCACCACGCTGAGGGCTCGATGTTGTCATCCTTGAGGACCCAGTTCTGGTGTCCTATGCATGTCAAACAATACCTCGCTCTGCAAGTATCCTGGTGAAATCAAAGGGTGAGTTAGCGTTGGACGCTGTGGACCTATATGAATTGAAATGTTCCCCCCACCTCACTAGGAAACAAGGTAGTTTTTTAAAAAAACACTTTATTTCAGTGTTGCAAATCCAGACACAACAATTTTTGCTGGTGTGTGACAACTTGGAGGTGAAATTGACTAGAAACCTACCGCTAGTTTCATTGTCCATGTGAAGGGGAGTGTAAAGAGACAATAAACTATGTAAACGGTGAAAGCAAAATCACATATATTTCAGTTGGAGTATTGCCAACCCCAAAAGTGAAAAGTCATGAGTTGGACACCAAAAATCACGAGATTGGCTTAAAAATAATATATTAAACATTATGTATGTGGGGTTCTTTTACTTCCCTGCTGGGTTTTGAGTCTTTAGGGTTCATGTTTTCCGGCATCTTTTGTGACCATGAAAGCAAGAAAAGTTTCACAGGGAACGATGAGGTTCTTACACAATCACACGTTCCCAAGAGCTAGGGCTTTAAATAAATCTTACCAAGTGCCAATAGGCTTGTGATAAAAGCTCAGGAGTTGGCAGTAATTTATCATTATTTGTATTGCGGTAGTGCCCAGGCAGGATCCATGCCCAGTTGTGCTAGGTGCTGTGCGAATGAATGGGGAGAGACAGACTCTTCCCAGAACAGAGCACAATCTACTGAAAGACACAACTTGATGAGTTGGTGTTGTAAGGATATGTGGACTGTTTTCTAAATCTGTAGCAGGAAGCCAGGCAGGAGGGACTGTGGAATGTTTAAGCTTGAAGGTCTGCACTGAAGAGAGAGAGAAGCTTTGGGGAGACCCAAATGATGTTGTGAAGGCCAAGACTATAACAGGGTTCAGAAAAGAACCCTGTTATAGTCAGAAAAGAACTAGGTAAGTTCATGGAGGAGAGGTCCATCAAGGGCTATTAGCCAGGCTGGGTGGGGATGGTGTCCCTAGCCTCTGTTTGCCAGAAGCTGGGAATGGGCAACAGGGGATGGATCACTTGATGATGACCTGTTCTGTTCATTCCCTCGGGGGCACCTGGCATTGGCCACCATCGGAAGACAGGATACTGGGCTAGATGGATTATTGGTCTGACCCAGCACTGCCAGTCTTCTGTTCTTATGAGACCCCTGATTTCCTTCTAATAAAGTTCCTTGTTCAGTGTAAGAAGAAAACGACGCTGTCTGTGATGCTTCCCCATTGTCACGTGACATGGTGCCAGACACAGGTTATGTCAACACGGCAAATGAAAGTGTAATTGTAGCTGAGGTAGGTATGCCTATGCTAGGTTTAGCTTAGCGAGGGTGACTATCAACGGCAGAGAAGAAGTGGCAGCACGGACCTGGGCTCAGGCCAACAACCCGATACCTATACACGGTTCCCAGCAGAATTGTATTGGGATGGCTAGCCCACGCTGAAGCATGTACGGCCATGTCTTCACTGCTGTTGTTACCCATGCTAGCTAGCATAAAGCTCAACGGGCCAGTGCTGCAATTATAGCTTCGTTTGTGGTGCAGACAAACCCATTAACTCATTTGACTCAGCAGGAATAAGAGGAAGAGACTCTCCAATGACTTTGAGTTTGATGGCCTGCAGAATGGCCAAGTAGAAGGAAAGATTTACTGGAGCCAAAGACACAGTGAAACTTGAGAGAGCAACAAACGAGAGGTCAGCTCATCAATGTGGGTAATGAAGCTGAAAATACAACACAGATCACTTGTTTTCACTGCTGCAGGAGCTAAGACTGCTGAAGATGTCGTTCTGAAATGGCACGATGAACATTTCATTCTGTGCTTCATGCCTGATCACGCTTCAAATAGGCCACGGTGGGAACCTTTAGAAGGTCCCTACGTGAACCATTGTGACTTTGATATTGGCCAGGGAGCACAATCAGAGTCACTGGGGTTCTAAACCAGGAACGTTCAGCTGATGACCAAGCTAACCCTGGAACAGATGTTAACAAAAACCAAACAAAGCTTTAAACAATGTGATTGAAGATTAAAGCAGTAATGGGATTTTCCATCCCATGAAAAATCCCAAGATCTTGAACATTTCTTTCCATTGTGGAATGAAAAAAAAATTCTTGGAATTTTTTCTGGGGTGGCTGGCTGGCTTCCCAGTTATGCAGCTGGCAGCCAGGAAGCTGGTCAGGTGGGAAACCAGCGGCTCAGCTCCCCACGTACCCCTTTGGTAGCTCACAAGATGAACCACTGAGGAGCTTTAGGAACCTTAAACATGAGCTGCCTAGAACTAGGGCTTGCATACATGCTGCCCTTGAGCCTGGGCGCTGGAGCTCCAAGGACTTCTAACTTATGGGTTCCCATCAGCCAGGAACTGGCAGAAATGAGGCCAGTTTTGAGTCCTTTTTGGCTTCTGTCAAAATCAGCACATTCCCATGGAACATCTCGATGCTGACAAACTGGCATTTTCTCATGGAAAGTTTGCTCCCCATCTCAGTGAATCTGGCTTCACGTGGTATGTGGGTGGTCACAACCCTCTTAAGGACCATCCACTTCACAATAGAGTCCGCCAGGATAGACAAGTCCTTAATGTACAAAAACAAGCTGAAAACAACTTTAAACAAACAAGAGGAAAAACTGGACTTCTGAAGTATGTGTAAAGCAAAGAAAACGGGAGAAGCGTCCAATATTCCCCCTAGTTGCAAGTCATCTGTAAGCTGAACTTTGTTATCAATATCAAACCTTTTAAGTTCTCTTTTGGCTGCAAGGCTGGACTATACCATTATACTACCTACGGGAAGTTCTCTGTCAGGTTTCTCCTGTGCATTAGAGAAGTAGTTGTTCCTATCTAGAACCATGAAATATCTCGTTTCTTCAACCTGTTAGTGTCAGGATTGAAACACTGAGTGCATTATCCATGCCACAGCTGCTAGCAAGGTTTTCCAGGACTAATCCCTGCTTCAGCTCAACATTTAATGCCTAGGGGGCCTGGCTTGTTTTAGTTGTTCCATCACTTCTCTTTATTTTTTAGTAAATAAAATCAAACCTTGTTATATGGTCCCTGTTCCCTGCAGAAGGGTGGAGCTCTCTTGGCCTAAGGAGGGAAATGGAGTAGCCCACAGCTGAGCTGAGAGAGAGAGAAAGCTTTCTGAATTCAGGACTGGAATGTGAAATAGGTCCGTTGAATTTACAGCAAGCAGCATTATTTAATGTTCCATCTTCTCCATGGAATTAGCATGAGCAAATATTAGAAGTTGCACTTTGCAATTTGTGGCAAAGGGCGGGAAAACCCACAGCAAATCCCCAGCAATCGGTTCCAAGAGCTGTGGATGCCACTTGTCTTAAGAAGTAATGAGCAAAGGCACTGGAGAAAGAAGGTCCAAGAGTCTCTAGCTTTGAGCCCACCAGCACTAGCTGCCATGAGATTTGGGGCCAGTCAGACAAATATATTCTTACGGGGTGTCATAAATATAAAGGGAAGGGTAAACACCTTTGAAATCCCTCCTGGCCAGGGGAAAGCTCCTCTCACCTGTAAAGGGTTAAGAAGCTAAAGGTAACCTCGCTGGCACCTGACCAAAATGACCAATGAGGAGACAAGATACTTTCAAAAGCTGGGAGGAGGGAGAGAAACAAAGGGTCTGTGTCTGTATGCTGCTTTTGCCAGGGACAGAACAGGAATGGAGTCTTAGAACTTTTAGTAAGTAATCTAGCTAGGTATGTGTTAGAATATGATTTCTTTAAATGGCTGAGAAAAGAATTGTGCTGAATAGAATAACTATTTCTGTCTGTGTATCTTTTTTGTAACTTAAGGTTTTGCCTAGAGGGGTTCTCTATGTTTTTGAATCTAATTACCCTGTAAGATATCTACCATCCTGATTTTACAGGGGGGATTTCTTTATTTCTATTTACTTCTATTTTTTATTAAAAGTCTTCTTGTAAAAACTGAATGCTTTTTCATTGTTCTCAGATCCAAGGGTTTGGGTCTGTGGTCACCTATGCAAATTGGTGAGGCTTTTTATCCGACATTTCCCAGGAAAGGGGGGGTGCAAGTGTTGGGAGGATTGTTCATTGTTCTTAAGATCCAAGGGTCTGGGTCTGTAGTCACCTAGGCAAATTGGTGAGGCTTTTTACCAAACCTTGTCCAGGAAGTGGGGTGCAGGGTTTTGGGAAGTATTTTGGGGGGAAAGACGCGTCCAAACAGCTCTTCCCCAGTAACCAGTATTAGTTTGGTGGTGGTAGCGGCCAGTCCAAGGACAACGGGGGGAATATTTTGTACCTTGGTGAAGTTTTGACCTAAGCTGGTAAAGATAAGCTTAGGAGGTTTTTTCATGCAGGTCCCCACATCTGTACCCTAGAGTTCAGAGTGGGGGAGGAACATTGACACGGGGCCAATAGGGTAAGAAGCTGAGTGCCCAAGACTTATATTACAATAGCATCCAGAGGCCTCAACCAAGACTGGGGATAGAGCTGGAAGGGAGATTGTTTTCCTGTCTTGTGAAAGTTTTGATGCTTTCACAAAAACATTCTTTCCTGCATCAGGCTGAAACCAAGACCCTTTGAGGTGAAAAAACAGAGCGACAGACTTACCCACCCGACAATAGCCAATAGCCCAGTGGTTAGCGCATGCCATTAGGGAAGTGGAAGATCAAGGTTCAGATTGCTGATCTGCCTGTTTCAGACCAGTGACTTGAACATAGGTCTCCCACATCGCAGATGAGTGCCCTGACTCTTGGGTTACTGGCTATTTTCAGGAGGCTGAGGGTCTCTCTCTGTGATTTTTGACCAAAAATTCCAACCTGGACCCAAGAAACTTTACTTGTCAAAATTGGTTCCCGTGAAAAGTTTCAGTTTTGACAAATCAGCGTTTCCCAATGAAAAACCATTTAGTTGGAAAATTCTGACCAACTTTAATTGGGGCTCCATTGCACTGGGTGCTGTGCATACATAGCTCCTGTCTTGAAGAGCTCACAGTCTAGATAGATGGGATGGACAAAGGGTGAGAGAGAGAAGAGAGTCACAGAAGGGGGAAAGTGTCTTAACCAAGGCCACCCTGTAGGTCATTAGCAAAGGCTGGAGTAGAACACTGTTCTTATGGCTCCCTATCCAATACTCTGACCCCACCGACTCCCACTGACTGAATTTCACAGGATCAGGCCCTAGACCGCTCGAGTCCCAACCCAGTGACTAAATCACAACTAGAACTGGGTGACATTTTTCAGATGAAACCCCCCCCCCCCGCCCCCAGCAAAAAACGCAAACGCCAAAATATTTCATGAATTTGTCATTTCCCCAAACTGTTCATTTAGGAGGGGATTTTTTTTTAAACTGAACCAAAAGTTTTGATATTTTTTGGTTTGAAACAACTTTTTTTCCGGTTTTAGTTTTATTTATCCTCCCCCAAAAAGTTAAAAAATGGTAGAAATTAAAACAAAACATTTCAATTTTATCAAAACAAAATATTTCCTTTGACCCGAAACAAAACTTTTTTCAGTTGGATGAAAATTTTCATTTTTGGTCCAACTCAAAACAAATTTGCGTCTTTTTGCTTTTCAAAATTGCCACCAAACTGCAAAATCTGGTATTCGCTCGGCTCTAGTCACTCCACCATCCTCGCATGCAAATATATTAAAGAACAACAGGGTATTATTTCATTAAAAAGAAAAGGAGGACTTGTGGCACCTTAGAGACTAACCAATTTATTTGAGCATAAGCTTTTGTGAGCTACAGCTCACTTCATCGGATGTAGCTCACGAAAGCTTATGCTCAAATAAATTGGTTAGTCTCTAAGGTGCTGCAAGTCCTCCTGTTCTTTTTGCGAATACAGACTAACACGGCTGCTACTCTGAAACCTATTATTTCATTGGCTGTGAGAGAGGTTTTTAAAGCCCAGCTTGACAAAGCTCTGGCTGGGATGATTTAGTGGGTGTTGGTCCTGCTTTGAGCAGGGGGTTGTACTAGATGACCTCCTGAGGTCTCTTCCAACCCCAATCTTCGATGATTCTATGAGACAGCCACTGGTGGCTATCAATATAACAAATGGCCATCAACTGTAGCAGAAATTGCTTTGGAGGATGATTGTCGCTATTCTAGATTCCAAGGCCAGATTGTGGTAATCTAGTTGGACCTCCTGGATAACTCAGGCCAGAGAACTGCCCCGAAATAATTCCTAGAGCAGATCTTGTAGAAAAACATCCAATCTTGGGTTAAAAATGGTCAGTGATGGAGAATCTACCGCAAGCCTTGGCACATTGTTCCAATGGTTAATTACTCTCAGTGTTAAAATATTACACCTTATTTCCAGGCTGAATTTGTCTAGCTTCAACTTCCAACCATTGGACTGTGTTAGACCTTTCTTTGCTGGATTGAAGAGCCCATTATTAAATATTTGTTCTCTATGTAGATACTTATAGACTTTTTAATCAAGTCATCCCTTAACCTCCTCTTTGTTAAACTGAGTAGATTGAGTTCCTTGAGTCTATCACTATAAGGCAGGTTTTCTGATCTTTTAATCATTCTCATGGCTCTTCTCAGAACCAACTTCAGTTTATTAGGAACCTGATAATCATGGATGGAGCGATGAGTGGATGGATCTATATAGTTTTAGCATCTTTTTAATGAGTCACAATACTTCCCATTATATGAACAGCTTTGCAAGTCTGGAGTGCAACGTTCTCTGGGGTATCATCAAAAGTTTTGTCTGATGGTTAAATCCAGCAGCCAATCCAGCAATGAAGCAGACATCTCTCTCTCTCAATTGCTTTGCTTTGCCTTTCTGTCTCTCAGGAATGCCAGCATCTCTTCGATGTTTGCTCTCACTGTCTGATTCATCTGACGGTTTTGCTATAAATATATTTTTTTTATGTTTTTGCAACCAGAGCATACAAAATAATGCTCTTGGCAGCTGCTCAGACCGGGAATATAAATGAGATGAGGTGTCTGAAATATATTTAGTAGGCATGAAAATCAGGAAGTGAGTCTCCCTAGGTAAGGAGGGGATAGGAGTGTAACTCCTTCGTGGCGTGAAAGTTGCTGACAAGAAACCGGGAGAGATTGCTCTGAGCTGTGGAGGAGGCTGCAAAGATACATGGAAATGTCTTTCCAGATCCCAAGAGCTTCAGACGTATTTGGCAGCCTCTCTTCCTGGGCACACCTTCCCCCAATCACCTCCTTTCTACGCTCGTGTTCTGTTTAGAATATCAGGCTTCTCCTCTGCCACTTCCAGCCTCTTTCCCCTTCTCTGCTCTCTCCCTCCATGTTGCTGTTGTGCTGGCCACTGGACTCCTTCCTGGCCTGATTTTCATAGATTCCAAGGCCAGGAGAGGTGGTTCTGATTATCTAGCCTGACCTCCTGCAGAGCACAGGCCAGAGAACTTCCACAACATACTTCCAGGTTGAATGCGCTCCTATATTTTAGAAAAAAATCTCAGTTTCCCTCTTCCTCACCTCACAATTTTCCAGTCTTATCCTCAGCTTCCATGTTGATGTCCCATCAGACCCCTAAGCCTGCCTCCCCATTGCCTCACCTTCAAACCTGGATCGGTTTTCCCAGTCATCAAAATGGTGGCCTCCTCCATCTTGACTAGGGTGACCACACAGCAAGTGTGAATAACTGGGGTGGGGGGTAATAGGCGCCTATATAAGACAAAGCACTGAATATTGGAACTGTTCCTATGAAATCGGGACATCTGGTCACCCCATTTGTGACATCACTAAACACTGCTCCCTCTCTCTGACCATCAGAATAGTCAGTGCTCTCCTGCCTTCCCATAACCTCCAGTCCATCAACGTCCACATGACTTCTCTTACTCTTTGAGTCTCCTCTTCTCCGCTGACTCATTTATTGGAGCCCTCCACTCCATCCCCACCTCTTTTTGCCCTTCTCTCAAAGTCTACCTCCTTACCCCTTAATTTTGGCTCCTGGTCTCATGAGTCTGGGCCCCTCTGGCGGAAGTCCCATACCACACAGACTTCCTTCCCTGGGTGTTTGGCCTCTCCTCTTTCAGCTCTGCAATATTCCCATGCCAGACAGTACAGCTCTTCCATTCTCCCTCACAGCCTCTCACTGTTGATTCACAGTGGCAGACTCAGGAACAAGGCCTGGGATGGTGGCTCCGGTATTTCAGTTGCGGGGCCACAGCCCAGGGCACTTGGAAACACCACGCAGAACCTGTGTAATCGCCAGTTACCAACTGAAATGTACAAACCCATTCCAAGGTTTACTCAGAATGAAACAAAACTTATTGAGCTCCATCTGGTAGGGACTGTGAACCCAGAACGTCCATGGGCTTCCATCAAGGAACCCACCAGTTTAGGCCCTTTGTGGACGTGTGGGTACTGCTGACTTCCAGTAGCTAGACTCGGCCCAGCTCAGCCATCAGGGTTGTCTCATTACCAAGCTGATGGCGACCTGTAATGCAGATACAAGATTTAAAACACACTGGTGCCATCCAGTGCTCATTTGCCTTTACCTGAAGGCCAGAGGTCTTCATACTACACAAGTGACCCTTGCTGTGAGGGTAACTTGGTTTTGTCCCCAAGTTTCCTACCTCCCACAAAAATGTCGTGTCCCTCCCTGCTCACTTCTGTAGTTGAAAATCATTTACCTCCGAAATGCACATTCATGAACTTGAGGTGATGGAAAGAGTCATTGACCTGAAAGGAATGAACCCGGTTGTGTGTTAAATTTCTTGTGTGAGCCAGTTTTTGGGTGTTCCCCTCACTTTGGGTCCTTGTCACACATTGCAGCACACTTTTAGACCTTAGCAGGCTGAGAGCCATGGAGGGCTGTGTTTTTGGGTCTGAAGGCCATGACTAGAGACAACTAGTACCGGCTGATAGTGTGGGGGGAGCACAATTTAAAGGTCCCCCCCCAACAGCGGGAGCCACTCCCCTCCCAGGCATGCCCTCCCTTACCCACAGCATTCCCTCCTTGCAGCTCCCGGCTGTTTTCTCCCCATGGCCACAGCTTGCAGTTCACCCACTCCAGGAGCTGCTGTACAGGGTCCCGGCTGGCAAACCCTGGCAGAAATCTGGGCGTGGTCATGAGACCCCCCCCCCCGCCAGCCCCATGCATTGCTTCTGGCCACGACTTTTCTTCTCCATGCTGCAGACATGAGATTAGCTGAGGGTTGCAGTGTCTGAACATGCTCACACCGTGTTGTGTTAAAGCCAAGGTCCATCCATTTTCTGAAACTGAAAGGATGAATGTTTTCATTCAGGGTGGTAGCCCCCAACAGAGACAGTGTTGTAGAAACACAGTGATACCCGTGCCCCTTGAATGAGAGAGCTATTTCCTTTCTGTTGCAACCATTGATGCTCAGGGCCGATTAACTCTCCTGTGGGCCTGGGGCTGTTAGATTTTGTGGGGCCCCTATATACAAGTCTTACGAGGCTATTAACGCTATACTAAACTTGCCTTTTAATTAACATAAAGCCATTCTGTGGTTACATTTCAGTCTTAAAACAAGTAGAATATAGTTAAGTTAATTCAAAATAGCCTATTTCTTACCTTAGAATAGCCATTATATTTGTTTCTTTCTGGGAGGGAGTTTGGGTGCAGGAGGGGATTCTGACCTGCGGCAGGTGGCTGGGGTGCAGGAAAGGGTGCGAGGTGCAGGCTACATCCAGGAGGTGCTTACCAGAGGTGGCTCCCGGCCGGTGGCACAGCAGGGCTCAGGCTGCCTGTCTGCCATAGCCCCACGCCACTCCCAGAAGCGTCTGGCTGCTAGTACTTCTCTGTGCGCCCCTGGTAGGAGGGGGACAGCATGTCTCCGTGTGCTGCCCACACCCGCAAGCGCCGCCCCCCACAGCTCCATTGGCTGCTTTCCGGCCAATGGGAGCTGCGGAGACGGTGCCGGGGGTGGGGGCAGCGTGTGGAGCCACCTCCCCCCCTGCCAGGGGCCGCAGAGACATGCCAGCAGCCAGCTGCTTCCAGGAGCGGTGTGGGGCCATGGCATGCTGGCAGCCTGCCTGAGCCCTGCTGCACTGGGGCCTCCCTTAGCCTGGGGCTCTGGGCTGCAGCCCCTAAAGCCCCTGCGTTAATCTGGCCCTGTTGATGCTGCCCACAGCTACATCAGCTTTCATCTGCGGTTTTATTGATTCATATAGATTCTAAGGCCAGAAGGATGCCTGTGATCCTCTAATCTGACCTCCGGCATAGCCCGGGTCATAGAACTTCCCCTAGTTAATTCCTGTTTGGAATGAGCTGGCTGGCTGAAAATAGCCTATTGAAATCAGAGGGCGTTAGGCACCCAAATAGCCTTGAGGATCTGGGCCTTTGTATCTTCAGCTGGCTCAGAGGTGGAGCACATCTCATCACCCAGATTTATGTTCACCAAGAGCCGGGCACCTTCCTCTTGGCAAACACAGCGCAGCCCCCTAACTTGGTAGCTCCATCTCTCCTTGGCTTTCCAGCCCGCTCCTCGCATGACACCCGATAGAATCATAGAATCATAGAATATCAGGGTTGGAAGGGACCCCAGAAGGTCATCTAGTCCAACCCCTTGCTCAAAGCAGGACCAATTCCCAGTTAAATCATCCCAGCCAGGGCTTTGTCAAGCCTGACCTTAAAAAACCTCTAAGGAAGGAGATTCTACCACCTCCCTAGGTAACGCATTCCAGTGTTTCACCACCCTCTTAGTGAAAAAGTTTTTCCTAATATCCAATCTAAACCTCCCCCACTGCAACTTGAGACCATTACTCCTCGTTCTGTCATCTGCTACCATTGAGAACAGTCTAGAGCCATCCTCTTTGGAACCCCCTTTCAGGTAGTTGAAAGCAGCTATCAAATCCCCCCTCATTCTTCTCTTCTGCAGGCTAAACAATCCCAGCTCCCTCAGCCTCTCCTCATAACTCATGTGTTCCAGACCCCTAATCATTTTTGTTGCCCTTCGCTGGACTCTCTCCAATTTATCCACATCCTTCTTGTAGAGTGGGGCCCAAAACTGGACACAGTACTCCAGATGAGGCCTCACCAATGTCGAATAGAGGGGAACGATCACGTCCCTCGATCTGCTCGCTATGCCCCTACTTATACATCCCAAAATGCCATTGGCCTTCTTGGCAACAAGGGCACACTGCTGACTCATATCCAGCTTCTCGTCCACTGTCACCCCTAGGTCCTTTTCCGCAGAACTGCTGCCTAGCCATTCGGTCCCTAGTCTGTAGCTGTGCATTGGGTTCTTCCGTCCTAAGTGCAGGACCCTGCACTTATCCTTATTGAACCTCATCAGATTTCTTTTGGCCCAATCCTCCAATTTGTCTAGGTCCTTCTGTATCCTATCCCTCCCCTCCAGCGTATCTACCACTCCTCCCAGTTTAATATCATCCGCAAATTTGCTGAGAGTGCAATCCACACCATCCTCCAGATCATTTATGAAGATATTGAACAAAACCGGCCCCAGGACCGACCCTTGGGGCACTCCATGGGAGATAGCATGGGAACACTCTGGCAGAGGTCTCTGAAACAAGCCGTGATACCGTAAGTACAAGAGCAACCCGGGCTGACGGACCATGGGCGTTTCAGTAACAGCGGGAGCAATGGCTCAGTGTCTGGAAGCCTGAAGATGGTGGCTTGATTGCCTTGGACTTTAGATACTAAGCAGCTCTGGGTCTGGTTGGCGTGTGGTGGGGAGACACAGGTGCAAGATGTTTTTTTAAGAGGTGCACACAACACTTTGAAGCATTAGTTGGCCAAGCATCGAAACAAAGCGGTGAATTAATATAGCTAAATATTAAGTTGCCCATTTTACAGATTGGAAATAGAGGCAAATACTGGTTAAGTGACTTGCACATGGGTTCGTAGAAAATCAGAGGTGGAGCTAAGAATTGAACTCAGGAACTGTGGCTACCATTCCCTGCTCTAACCACTATGCATGCTGCTTCTTGCCAATCTCTTTCCCATCTTTTGGTGTTTTCCTTATTAGTGTCATTAGGCTTTGAAAACCCCTGCTACCTTCCCAGACTAGGTTTCCTCCCTTGAACTGTGTGTCAACCTAATTACCCCTCTTTATATATTGCCCCCTAGTTTCATGATGAATTTGCCTCTCAAGAAAGAAACAGTTTTGAAAAAAGTTGCTGTCCAGTTGTCATTAAACTGAATGAGGAACACACATGGGACCAATTATGGCTCAGTTTGTTTAGCCAAAAGGTAACTTGTACCTTTTGTAGAAAAGGCAATTGTACTCTTAACACACACACAGCATCTGACAAACCTTGTAATCCGATCCTATTGGCTTAAGGATCCAGCATGCCAAATGAGACGTTTCTTTCAAGATTCAAACATGAGCGATTCTCCCATTTGAGGA
The DNA here is from genome assembly GCF_965140295.1 of Lepidochelys olivacea. NCBI lineage: Eukaryota > Metazoa > Chordata > Testudines > Cheloniidae > Lepidochelys > Lepidochelys olivacea. Next base: position 265,852,461 of record NC_140412.1, on the reverse strand, counting down.
GATATGGAGCAACGATGTAGTAACAATAGGTCTATTGGGAGAGTAGATGGCTATCGGGATTGGTCATGGGTTCAGTTCCAGTTGTAGGCCATTGGTTTTGAACCCAACAGCGGTTAGCAACCCTGTTTGGCCTTAGATATGAAATAATTTGGTGGGCTTGGAACATAGAATTTTAAGGCCAAAGGGACCATTAGATCATCTAGTCTGACCTGTATAATTCAAGCCATGGGGCTTGACTATACTTAAAGTGCTGTAGCACTTAGTGAAGACACTACCTATGCCGAAGGGAGAGCTTTGCCCAGCGGCATGGGTACTCCATGTGCCCGAGAGGTGGTAGCTGCATCGGCGGGAGAAACTCTCCTGTTGACATAGTGCTGTCTACACCGGGGATTAGGTCGGTATCACTACGTCACTCGGGTGTGAATTTTCCACACTCCTGAGCGACGTCGTTATACCGACAAAAGTTTGTAGGGTAGACCCGGGCATAGAATTTCACCCAGTTATGCCTCTAGTGAGCCCAATCTGACTAAAGCATCTTCTGGAAAGGCATCCAGTCTTGGTCTCAAGACTTCAAGAGATGAAAAATCCGCCACTCCCCTTAGAAGTATGCTCCAATGGTGAATCATTCACACCGTTAAAAACCTGTGCCTTATTTCTAATTTGAATGTGTCTGGATTCAGCTTCCAGACATTGGTTCTTGTTCTGCCTTTCTCCATGAGATTAAAAAGCCCTTTGGTATGTGGTATTGTCACACTGTGAAGGTATTTATACACTATAATCAATTACACTGTAAACAGTGGGAGGGCCAATCTCATCAAACCACCACTACTGACACCAGTTGGTCCCTTTGTTGGTAGTCTCAGCAGAAAGTCCAGTGGAACAGAGACCATATGGGACCTGTGTGAACCGGCACTGAAGCGTATGGTGGGGCAGCTTGCATGGTGGTAGTCTCAGGCCTGTAAGGACCTCACTCTCCAGTGCTGCCAGTCTGGCACTTTTTCATCAGCACAGAGTGCATTTAAAATTAATCAAAAGGGTAATGAGTGGAATGATGCAGGAATGTAAGTCTTTAATAGTGCATCATTCCCTGGCCAGCTTTCATTTATCACAGCCACACACATGGCAGCAAATCTTCCATCTGCCATGTACCGGGCACTGTGATTACAATATATTTCATAGTCCTGGGTTTTGGGAATGGCTTGGAGTCTGGCTTGTATGCAAATGACTTGCCATTCTGTTCAGGGAAATGAAACAGCAGGGCTCTCCCATTAGCATATCAGTAGCATTACAGATGTCAGCCTAACTCATCTGCCTTATTCCAGTAACCCAATACATGAACGCTCTAGGGGATAGAAGCACTGGCCTAGAACTAGCCTTGGGTTCCACTCACTTCTGTGTCCCAGATCTGGTTGGGATTTTTTTTTTCAGTGAAATGTTTTTTTGGGTCAGAAAATGCCAATTTATCAAAACTGAAACTTTTCCTGGTAGTCTGTTTTGATTAATTTCTCAACTCTAAAAAGCTTTTGAAAAACACTTTTTTGAAATTGTCGCGAAGTTCTGCTTCAACATTTTTTGATATGAAAAATTCCATTTTCCTGTTCAAAATGACTTTTTGTTTCAAAACTTAAGCTAATTGTAGTAAAAATTGTAAATGATCAAAATTGGATTGAAACTTTGAGGTTATTAAAATGAAACATTTGGATTTAACCTATTTTTTTTTGGTTTGGTCTCATCGTATAGTGGTGATAATATTCTTTCCATTCTGCTAGTATCTCTGGAGGGTGTTAAACAGAAGGTGCTAAAGTTAGACATTTTTAGATCAGCAGGTCCAGATAAGTTGCCTCCAAGAGTTTTAAAAGAGCTGGATGAGGAACTTGCTGGAACATTAACACTGATTTTCAGTGAGTCTTGGAGCACTGGGGAAGTTCCAGAAGACTGGAGGAAAGCTAGTGTTGTGCCAATTTTAAAAAAGGGTATATAGGATGACCCAAATAATTATAGGCCTGTCAACCTGATATTGATCTTGGGCAAGATAATGGAGCAGCTGATACAGGACTTGATTAACAAAGAACTAAAGGAGGGTAATGTAATTAATGCAAATCAACATGGGTTTATGGAAATTACAACTTTGGTTGATAAAGGTAATAGTATGGGATGTAATATTATTAGACTTCTCTAAGGTGTTTGACTTGGTACTGCTCAACATTTTGATTAAAAAACTAGAATGATATAAAATTAACATGGCACACATTAAATGGATTAAAAAACTGGCTAACTGAGAGGTCTCAAAACATAACTGCGACTAGGGAATCATCACTGAGCAGGTCTGTTTCCAGTGGGACCCCACAGGGATAAGTTCTTGGCCCTAAGCTGTTTAACATTTGTGTCAATGACCTGGAAGAAAACATAAACTCATCACTGATAAAGTTTGCAGCTGTGACAAAAATTGGGAGAGTGTTAAATAATGAAGAGGACAGGTGATTGACTCAGAGTGATGTGCATCACTTGGTAAATGGCACAAGCAAATAATATGCATTTTAATATGGCTACATGTAAATGTGTATAACAAAGAATGAAGGCCATACTTACAGGATGGAGGACTCTATCCTGGGAAGCAGTGACTCTGAAAAAGACTTGGGGTCGTGTGGAAAACCCACTGAACATGAGCTCCCAGTGTGACTCTGTGGCCGAAGGAGCTAATGTGATCCTGGGATGCATAACCAGGAGAATCTGGAGTCGGAGTAGAGAGGTTATAGTACCTCTGTATTGGGCACTGGTACAAAGGCTGCTGACATATTGTGTCTGGTGCTGATGCCCACAATTCAAGAAGGATGTTGATAAATTGAAGGGGGTTCAGAGAAGAGCCTTGAGAATGATTAAAGGATTGGAAACGTTGCCTTATAGTGATAGACTCAAGGAGCTCCATCTAGTTAGCTTAACAGAGAGAAGGTTAAGGGGTGACTTGATCACAGTCGATAAGTAATTACACGGGGAACAAATACTTAATAAGGGGCTCTTTAGTCTAGGTTTAACATGATCCAATGGCTGAAAGTTGAAGCTAAACAAATTCAGACTGGAAATAAGGCGTACATTTTTAATGGAGAGCATAATTAACCATTGGAACAATTTACCCAAAGTCAAGGTGGATCCTCCATCACATAATTTTTTAATCACCACTGGATATTTGTCTATAAGATCTGCTCTAGGAATTATTGTGGGGAAGTTCTCTGGCTTGTGTTATACAGGAGGTCAGACTGAATGATCATAAAGATCCCTTCTGGCCTTACATACAGACCTGTGTGCAGGGTTCCAGCTGACACCTGGCTCTTTCCATCCCTGTTGCCAGGCAGCCCTTTATATTTACCCTCCTCTCTCTAGTAGATCAGGGTTAATTGTCTGCTGCATTAACCTTTTAGGGTCTGGGCCAGGGAGTGCCCTTTACCCTGTCACACCTCCCCTATAGACAAAGCCTTAGACTAAGCTCTTTGGAGCAGGGTCTGGCTATGACTATGTGTTTGTACAGCGCCTAGCATAATGGGCTTCAATGTTGGTTGAGGCTTGTGAGTTCTACCTTACTAATGTCAGAATAACATCACCCCATGAATCCTGGTGCACTGAACGTGGGGCTGTTACTCGAGAAAATAGTAAAAAATGAGAGCAGGTTTTTTCCCCCTATTCAGGCAGTTCTCTTTCATATGAACCTGTTTCATTTTTGTTCAAGCTTCTTTCAGGTTTTGTTATGAAACTGGCAGATGACAGTATAGCAGGGCTCAAAAAGGGATTGGACATTGATGTGGATAAAAAGAACTTACAAACCAGCAATAGTAAGGATGAAATAATAACCAATATTTTTGGCTTTATAGTTCAATAATTTTGGCTATTCATTTATAGCTGCTCTATTTAGTGTGACATCCCTATAGTCTTTCCAAGCCACACACAGTCCCTTCTCTCGTCACACTAAGAAGTGATGGAGAGCACAGATGCTTGGGCCAGACGCTGTCCTAGGTGCTGATCTGATGCCCGTTTAAGTTGTGGGGTTCTCTCTATTGGCTTCAATGGCCATTGGCTCAGTCCCCAAGGGAAGGATGTCCTTTGAGACTGTCCCCTGACTTCCCGTGTTTGGGATTTGAACTGTCAGGTGCATGCAGTTGTAAGTAGGTTAATGAGCTCTCCCCTGACATCTAGTGATGAGCTGTGGGGAAAGACTTTAGAAACTGACTGTGTTTGCATAGATACACATGGGGGGAGGAGGGATAGCTCAGTGGTTTGAGCATTGGCCTGCTGAACCCAGGGTAGTGAGCTCAATCCTTGAGGGGGCCATTTAGGGATCGGGGGCAAAAATTGGGGATTGGTCCTGCTTTGAGGACCTCCTGAGGTCCCTTCCAACCCTGATAGTCTATGACATAATGGAGCTGCTTTGCCCAACGGATCGTTGGTGTTGGGTTACAAGTCACGTTAGTAGTGAGTGAAGTGGGGATGAAATGTTGTTATCCATATTGTATGAGTAAAGGGCAGCAGAACTGACTGAGGGGGGATGCCAAATCCCACTGAAGATGACAGGGGGTGAGGGCTGCACCTGAGGAGTCTTAGACATCATTTGACTGTCTCCTCTCTTGTGTTTAAAGACAGAGCAGATTAGACTCAATGGAGAGTCATTGTTTCTGTTCAGCGATTGCTAGAGCTGAATCACTGATAAGCAGGTCTAGGGGCTACGCCTTAGGCCTGCTGTAGGGACAGTGGTGAAAGGAAAGACACTGCAGAGGCTGCCCTGGCAGTGAGCTTCCCGGATACCCAGTGAAATCACCAAGAGCTGAAGTCTCTAGAGGCCCAGGTTAAGCACTGGAACCTCACCGCATGGGATGGCAGAAATGGCAGTGCGCGTCCAACAGCGGCAGCAGAGAAAAGCAGCAGCGTCAGTGGCAAACAGCCAGTTGCAGAGGTGCACAGAGACATTGCTTGATGCCTGCCCCCTTTCTGGGATTGGAGGTGAACGCCTGTGAACACACCGATGAGCTCTGGGTCTTTCCTAACCAAGGCAGCCAACTGGGAGTGGGGTACGTCAAAGGGAGAGGAGAGTGAGGTGTTAAAGGGACATTTGTAGTCAGACTTTTTCAGGTGGGAAACTGAAGCAAAGGACATTGCCCAACATACTGTGGGGTTGGGTTTGCTTGTGGATGCATGCTTTTGGATGTGGTTGTGGTGTTTTCCCCCAAACTCATGCTTGGCTCCCTTTTAATAGAAGTTCTCTTTTGTTATACTCAGAGCTCGTGAGAGGGAAAGTATTTCCTCTTAGAGGGGTGCCCAGAGTGGGTGTGTGTAAAGTTTTCCCAGATAACTGAGTGGGGACTTGAGCCAGTTCTGTTTTGTACTGTTAAGAAGGACCCCCAGATATTGAACCTGTCCCCTGTTGCTGTCGACTCCACCTGGAAGAAGGGTTACACAGCCATAGGTGGATGGCTGCCTCTCACTTCTCCTGCAAGCCCCTTCCATTCCCTCTACATGCTAGCAATGATCTTGTGCTAAAAAGCAGAACAATTTAAAGAAAACAATGAGCTCATTTTCTAAACAAAGCTTCCCTGCAGGAAATGTGAAATTGATTGACTCTGTCCTTTTTTTTTGGCAGCCAATTTATGCACAATCTTTGTGCAAACATGAACCCCCCCGGGATGCAGAAATGGGCTGAATGTAATATTGCAGCCAAAGAGAGGTGACAGATCAGACTGGAACTACTGCTCCCTGGAGGCCTTGTAAAACAGCCATGACAAACCCCTGAATCACACAAAAGCAACCGGATTGGTTGGGTTTCGTTACGAATTTCAGTCTCAGCCCACGTGTGTTGCACAGTTCCCCCTGAAGAGTGTTATGGCAAAGAGGATGACGAGGAAACGCATTCCTTAATGGACACCTGCCACACACCTCTCTGCTACAGGGCGAGATGTAAGGGCCAGAATGGAAGAACCTTCCAACCTGTGAATGGGTGGGATGAATTACCCACTCACTGTCATGACATGTGGGTGGAGCATCTGAAGGATGGCCTAGGTCATGGCAGCCATATCCTTTAGTTAGAGAATCCTCCTCCCTTGCTTCCCCTTTTGTACTAGGTAGGGGGGCTGGGAAAGGCCTTGCCCAACATACCAAGGATGCACTACGTGAACCTGAAAAGAATTGGTGTTACGAATTATACCTAATTGGTCATGCACACAAACTGTTACGAATTATACCTGACAGGTCACGCACACAGACTGTTACGAATTATACCCGATAGGTCACGCAAAAGAACTGCTGCGAATTATACCCGATAGGTCACGCACAGTTCGAGTCTAGGCTGAGGCACACGAACAAAGTCCACAATTGCAGAGTTCCCAAAGATACTCAGTTTATTACACTCGAGCGTGGTGCCCCCCTGCTAATCAGGAGGGGACCCCGCATGCAGGTTATACAAAGATTATATACCTTTTAGCAAAGCATGTTGCCCTCGTGCATTGGAAACCTTAGCCAATACACAAACCCTTCCCTTATCTACCACCTATCTCTGCTAGGTACATTCCCCGTGCTAAACCATTACTTCAACTACATTACATGGTCCTAAAGCAATGCATCAGTAACTTTTCTTATCAGGATGGGAGGCCCACATCAAGGCCAGGAGGCAGGGAGTTAGGAACAGACAAAGAACAGAAACTGGGAGTTAAAACAGGCTGGAGACAAGGGGCGGGGGGGGGGGAGGATTTTCACAGGAATGCAGTATCTAAGAAACACTCCTCCTGGTGCATGATGTGCTTGCTTTTAGACAATGGTGGGCCCCAAACCAAAATGGAGTCGCATATGCTAACTTTTCCTTAACGTTGGAGAGAAGCAGTTGCTCGTCATCCTGCTCTTAGGTGGTTCTGTTTGTTGGAAGCCTTCCGGGTCAGCAGAATGGTTCTGCACCGGCGTTGGAGGGAAGGGCAGGAGGAACGCCCTCTGCTGGCTGCCTTTGCCTAGTGGCTGTGCCGCTTTCCTGTGTCTCGGCCGCGGCTGCAATGTCACTGTGGGTGAGCTGTGAGGAAAGACCCATATCCTGGGTAATGAATCATTTTGCGCCACCAAGCAGATGGTTGAAATGGCTCTCGTTTTGGGCTCCGGCTTTCTCTGCTGGAGTCAATATGACTCTTTGCAATTGATTTAAACTGGGGCAGGATCACACTCCTTCCCAGCAAGGTCCACCTGGATCGGGACTGACTAAAGGGCAGGGGAGATGTTGGGTAAATCACCTTGCAACATATGGGGTATGTCTACACTGCAGTGTAAGCCCAGGGTTTGAACCCAGGCTCAAGCCTAATCCCCCTGCCATCTACATACAGATTCTGCTATCTCAGGGCTCAGATCTAGGGTCCCAGGATCCCCTGGGCGTGGAGGAGCTGAGCCTGAGTCAAGCCAGGACTCAGGGTTTAAGCCCTATTGCTTTGTAGTGTAGACACAGCCCCACTCACGATCTGGGAGTCTGCCAAAAGTATCCCACAATGCCACAAGCTCGACTTTCTTTGTTCTCTGGACAATCAAGTTGGTAGACAGCCAAGTTTTCCCCACACGGCTCCAGAAACAAAGTGCTAGAATGGCCACATTTTGCGTGGGTGCCGGGAAGTTTGGGATATGGCTGGTGGGACTCAGACCTGCATAACAAAGTTTAGATTCTGGAGTCCCGGGACAGGACCCAGGGTTCAACAGTTCCTAACCCTGTGTAACTTTGCTGTTGGTTGTTAAGGATGAATATTCAGGGCCTGATCCTTCCTTGTCTCGTGCCTTGAAACATCAATTGCACCTGTACAAAGTGAGTGTAAAATGTGCCTGTTCTGATCTGGTTGCATTTCACACTCACTTTGCACAGGGGGAAACGACCACACAAGGGGCCAGGCAGTGGAGAATCAACCCCCCCTGAGTCTATGTACACCCCCTGTCTCTTCCACCGAAGAATGATCCTTCTCAAGATGTCCCCGAGTGCCATTACCTGCTGAGAAACCAGGCTATTAATGAAAGTCCTGAGTGACTGTGGGTCCACCAGGCACAACTCGTGCCTTCAAATCAAAAGAAAACCCCGTTTGGTTGTGAGCTTGTACAAGACAAAGGAAAAATCGGTAGGGAAGTGAAACGGCAGAGCTTTGCAGTCCTCAGCCTTTAAAGACAGGGCAGAGAAGCAGGTGCAGGACTCATCAGCTAATTCATTTTTAGCATCCAGTTTCATGGTGGCTTTTGAAAAGCTCCTTGCTTTTGCGGTGACACAATTTTGCAAAGTGCCTCAGGCTTCAAATGGGGATAGGGGTGTGTGGCAGGGGTGGGGGTGGGGCACTCTCACTTACTGAAATGGTCACAGCAGACATCAAACTGTAATTCCCTCCCCAGAGATGACAGGAAAGTCTTGGCAGGGTTTGAAAAGGGAGAAATTGGATTCAATTCCAAATGACGAGCAGATGTCTGTGAGAGCAGGAGCCTTTCACATAGAGAGAGGATGATCTTAACCCTTAGGGCTGTTTCCTGGGGTGTATTGCAGACTGTGTTAAAATTGTATGCAGTCACTTTAAATTCTCAGGGCTTGTCCTTGTCCTGCTTGCAGGTGAAGTGGCTCTGTAGGGAAGCGTGCAATCTAGACTAGCTAGCAGCTGTCAGTCTGCAAAGAGCCAGTTCAGAACAAGGTGGGGCTAAGTTGTGCCTCACTCCTTTAGGGAGCAGCCTGTTTCCTCTCTCTCTGTTTTTGGGTTCTTGTGTGGTTGGGTTCTGGATTCTAAGAAAGAAAGTAATGTGATGTTGCAATCTTTCAGCAAGAGTATTTGATGTTTTTAATCTAACTTCCCTGTGTGGGCATCGGGAACATGACATTTCCTAAGGGCGAGACTGTGCTCTTGTTTCTCGTACCCAAGCAGGGGAGTGTAGATCATGCTCCACCGCCTTGCTTGACCTAACTGGATCTTTAGACTGGGGCAGAATATAGCCCCTATGCTGACCCAGATGCTTCCCATTGAGAGCAAGTGGGTGGAACCATAACTGTGTCCCCGCCCCCCACCTATCATTGGCCCTGCACATTTGTGGGAGGTAAGCAGCTCTCCTAAAATGCCTGCGGTAACTTACGTCCCTTGCAGAGCCAGAGGGAAGTAGGGGAAGTGTTGTGCCTTGGACGTGTGTCTGAGTCACAGCATCTCCTGGGACAGAGAAACTTATACCCCATCTCTTGCTCAGGGCTGTCTGATGACACCATCTAGCAGCCTTAAGGCTCTTGTACAGCTGCCAGGGTGCGAGCCACTGGGGAGGAGAGAGCATTCCCTGAAGCACAGAAACTGGGCAGGCTCCTGGTCTGTGTCCTTTCTTGATGCCAGCAATCACCCCTTATTCCTACCTGAGCTCCCAATGTGACTCTTCTCCCTTGCTAGCAGTTCTGAGCCTAGCCCCGAGGGAGGGACTGGGCCGGCACCAGGACCAAGCCATAAGAACGGCCATACTGGGTCAGACCAAAGGTCCCATCTAGCCCAGTATCTTGCCTTCCGACAGTGGCCAATGCCAGGTGCCCCCGAGGGAATGAACAGAACAGGTCATCATCAAGTGATCCATCCCCTGTTGCTCACTCCCAGCTTCCGGCAAACAGAGGCTAGGGACACCATCCCTGCCCATCCTGGCTAATAGCCATTGATGGACCTATCCTCCATGAACTTATCTAGTTTTTTTTTGAACGCTCTAATGGTCTTGGCCTTCACAACATCCTCTGGCAAAGAGTTCCACAGATTGACTGTGCGTTGTGTGTAGAAAAACTTCCCTTTGACTGTTTTAAACCTGCTGCCTATTAATTTTATTGAGTGATCCCTAGTTCTTGTGTTATGAGAAAGAGTAAATAACACTTCCTTAGTTACTTTCTCCACACCAGTCATGATTTTATAGACCTCTATCATATCCCCCCTTAGTCGTCTCTTTTCCAAGCTGAAAAGTCCCAGTCTTATTAATTTCTCCTCATATGGAAGCCGTTCCATACCCCTCATCATTTCTGTTGCCCTCTTATGAATTGGGACTGGGTGTGATAGGGTGTGTTCCCCACACCGGTTCTGAATTGGGCCAGGTGGGCCCAATCAACCAATTAAGCAGCAAAAGAGGGAGGTATAGGCTGGGCAGAGAGCCTTGATTAGAGAGAAGTTTACCTGTGTGTTAGGTTATAGATAATCAGGCCTGTCTGTAAAGGCCTATACTCTAAGAATTTAGCAAAAAGAAAAGGAGGACTTGTGGCACCTTACAGACTAACAAATGTATTTGAGCATAAGCTTTTGTGAGCTACAGCTCACAATTTAGGTGTATTCTTATCACTTGGCTAGTTATAGAGGTATAAAAGAAAGAATCAAAATCACTGTCTGCCGGTGTAAGGGCCTTCTCTTACTGTGACAGTCTGAGGCCCTGTTCTTAGGCTAAGGCCTTTGGCTAAGCAGCAGAGGCAGCCATAAGCTGGGAAGCGACCGGTCACCTCCTCACATTCCAAACTAGTCACATTGACAGAAGGTGCTATTGGGCTGTTAGGATACAATCCTGTCCTGATGATGCCTGTCGCCTCCAGAGAAAGGGAAGTGCCTAGAAGATGTAAAAGCAAACTTAGGTTGATAGCATCCTGTCTGGCAAGAACTCACTTATCAATAGCTGGGATGTGAAATCCTCATTTCTCTGTTGTTCTATCATTGTAGTCCCCATTTCCCTATTGTTTGTCTGTACAATGTCTCTCTGGTTCTGGGATTGTTTCTGTCTGCTGTGTAATTAATTTTGCTGGCTCTAAACTAATTGAGGTAGTGGGATATAATTGGTTAAATAATCATGTTACAATATGTTAGGATTGGTTAGTTAAATTTCAGGAAAATGATTGGTTAAGGTATAGCTAAGCAGAACTCAAGTTTTACTATACAGTCTGCAGTCAATCAGGAAGTGGGGGCCCGGGAATGGGAACAGGGAATGGGGGTGGGAAAATTGGAATCATGTTTTGCTAAGGGGGGGAATGGGAATGGGAACAGGGACACAGGTAAGGCTCTGTGGTGTCAGAGCTGGGAAGGGGGACACTAAGGAAGGAAACTGGAATCATGCTTGCTGGAAGTTCACCCCAATAAACATTGAATTGTTTGCACCTTTGGACTTCAGGTATTGTTGCTCTCTGTTCATGCGAGAAGGACCAGGGAAGTAAGTGGGTGAAGGAATAAGCCCCCTAACACTACGCAGAAGTGGGCTGGGCTAGTATAAATCCAAGAAGCTGGCAGCAGAAAAGGTTACTGGGAGGAAGTTAGTGGTCACCCTTTTTGTAGTAGAGAGGGAAGGAGGGAACCTAGGGAGGGAGTAAGACAGACTGGAGAAGACAGCCTGTGGGACACAGAGTAGGAAGGGTGGGGACTGAACAGACCTAGGTGATGTGTTTTAGGGTCCCTGGGCTGGAACCCAGAGTAGAGGGCTGGCCCAAGTTTCCCTACCTGCCACTGGGGAAGTGGCACCAACAGGGCAGTGAACTGGATGACTGTCTGGGTCATGTCAGGAATGGCTGAGTTGGGGCAGTAGGTGTGAGGGGAGGAATGGGGGGAGGGATAGCTCAGTGGTTTGAGCATTGGCCTGCTAAACCCAGGGTTGTGAGTTCAATTCTTGAGGGGGCCATTTAGGAATCTGGGGCAAAAATTGAGATGGGTCCTGCTTTGAGCAGGGGGTTGGACTATATGACCTCCTGAGGTCCCTTCCAACCCTGAGATTCTATGATTCTATGAGGGCTGTCTGACGCTGCGGGTGGAAAGAGACTTTGAAGGACCACCCCAGAAGGGGAAACCACAGCCGGTGGACTGAGACACAAAGAGGAAACAGAAGCTCCTGGAGCGAGAGAGAGGGCTGCAGGCTGAGAGAGAGAGAGACAAGGGGCTTTGGCCTAGTAGAGCTAATCTACAGAGCCGCCAGGAGGAGGCGTCATCCTGGGGTGAGTAGCACACACCCTCACAGAGGGTCACTGCAATCTGCTGGGGGCGAGGGGGGGGGGTTGGTATCTGTCTCGCAAAGAGGCCAAGGTTCTTTATTAAGCAAGCGTCAACCTTGTAAAATGCCAACAGAGGGCAGCCCAAGGCTGCATGGAGCTGTGACAGGGAGGGAAGCTGGCTGGTGCTTATTAGGGAGGCTCCTTGCTCTTTGAAATCAGCAGGTCTCCTCTGGAGAGAGATTTGTGTACCATGCCAGGTCTCATCTTTGGGCAGAGCACCGTTTCCCATTAAGAAGAGGAATTGTGCATTTGAAAAACCAGGTGAACACGCTTTGCAGATAATGCGGCGTGTTTATTTTCAAATCCCACGCATCCCGTTTGAAGGAAACCCGTGGAGAGCGAGCAGCAGGCCAGCCAAGCATCAGAGGCAGCAAATTGCTGTGGAAAGGAGTTGGTTGATTGTGCTGATACCAGTGCAGAATACAAACAGGGCCTTGGGGATGTGCATGTTAGCCTCAAATGGCCCCACAGCTGTCTCACCTGGGAGTGGGTAACACTGTCACACGCCAACCAGCGCCAGACGGGTTCAGTGTGTGCACAGAAGACCTTGGCACAAAACTAGCGGAGGCTGTTAAAAGCTGCATTGTCCTTTCATTGTAAGTGATGCAGTTTTACTAGGGACTGTGAAACTGGGCCTGAAAAGCCACCTGTTTGCTTTACCTGCCCCAATCGCCAATATCTATTAGCTTGGGGAAAAGCAGGGATTCAGTGCTGGGCTGGGGGGGGTGGGGATAAGTGAGACCACAGAATGTGTGCAGAGCTTGTTTATGTACTTGTGGGATGGAGCCATGAGGCTGAAAGGAAGGATGGCCTTGTGATTAATGCACCAGCTTGGCACTTAAAAGAGCTAGCGTCCACTCCTCCATGTGCAAGGGGGTCCCTGTGTGACACTGAGAAAGTTTCATGGGGGGCTGGATTCTCTGGTCTGCTCAATCCACTTGCATCGCAAGTCTGAGCTGCGACTTATTGTTATTATTGGTGTAGCTACATGCTGCCCCTTATTTGGGGCAGATTGTCCGGTTACAATCCAGCCTTTTGTGAACAATCAGCGCAGCATGACTCGTTTTCACCGAAAGTACGGCCTGAAGTGCTACACAGCGTTTAAATAATGCAGAATAGGGTGAAATCAGAACCAAAGGGAGGCTGCGGATAAGATTTGAAATGAGCTGGAGACTTACCAGGGGGAGAGAACCAGCAGGACTGCTCTGGGAAGTGGGAGCTGCATTAGCAGAAAAGACTTTCACAGAATAGTAAATTATTTGAAATGTCATATACTTGCAGCATAAGAGTCCTTGCCAATACATGGGACATCAGAAAGTCACCTGAGGAATACATACATTGGAAAAGGCAGCATGGTTCAATGAATAGAGCACAATCCTGGGACTTAAGCCATCTGAATTCTGTTCCTGGCTTTGCTATGGACCTGCTGTGTGGCCCTGTGCAAGTCACTTCTCCTCCTGTCTTTATCTTATCTGTTCAGACAGGGAATTCTTCAGGGCAGGGAGCATCTCTTGCTGTGTTTACAAAGTGCCTAATACAAAGGGCCTCTGATCTCAGTTGGACCCCCTAGGCACAGCTGTAATAAAAATAATAAATCTGAGTTGCAGTTGGCTAGGGACTGAGGTTTTAAAAAATGAATGGGAATCAGATGTCCAAATCCTCTAGGTTTTGCTCAATGTGCCGGTGCAGTCAAAGAAGCGAACAAGATGTACGGATGCATAAGGGATGGGACGATGAATAATACAAAGACTATTCTAAGGCGGTTGTACAAATCAACGGTGCGCCCTCCTTGGGAAGCTGTACCAAGTACTGATCACCCTGTCTCCAAAGGAAAGGCTTTGAAGATCTCAACCTGGTTGTGTAAAGATAGGGAGGGAACTGGTTAAAAATATTAACAGTAAATTGCCATCTCTAATTGCCTCATGGAGGTGAATCAAAGAAGCTCACACTTTGAACTACTATGCCAGTGCAATAAAGAAAGGATAATGATATATAGTCAGGCAAACACTACATCAAATGGAGCTATAAAGTATTTTTAATGCAAATGTATAGCCTTGAATATAATAAACCCCATGGGAGGAACTTAAAGCCTTAGAATTTCTAGCTTTTTATTGTCTCATGTTATAAGTCTACCAAAGTCTTTTAAATGCAGGATCTTTCTTTCTTTCTTTCTTTCTTTCTTTCTTTCTTTCTTTCTTTCTTTCTTTCTTTCTTTCTTTCTTTCTTTCCCGTAACTACTAAAACGTCTGGTTAATCTGAAATTTAGCAGGTCGGTAGTTTATAATCCCACACTGTACCTTTAGGGATTTTGCAGATAAATAGTGTATTCCTTTTGGAGTTGAAATGTGTCTCCCAGGAATGCAGAGGAGTGCAATTTAACTGAAACCCAATGTTAAAAGCCGGGTCCACTGTTGTCTCTAAAGAGTGTTAGGTCTTGTGGCTGGAGACCTATGAAGTTTTGCAGAAATTACCATCTAAAATAAACAGTCCTGTAGAGGAAGAAAAACACAGTGAACTAGAAAAACAATAAGAAGTCCTGTGGCACCTTAAAGACTAACAGATTTATTTGGGCATAAGCTTTCGTGGGTAAAAACCCCACTTCTTCAGATGCATGGAGTGAAAATTACAGATACAGGCATAAATATACTGATACATGAAGAGAAGGGAGTTACCTTACGAGTGGAGAACCAGTGCTGACAGGGCCAATTTGATCAGGGTGGATGTGGTCCACTCCCAATAACTGATGAGGAGGTGTCAGTACCAAGAGAGGGAAAATTGCTTTTGTAGTGAGTCAGCCACTCCCAGTCCCTGTTCAAGCCCAAATTAATGGTGTTAAATTTGCAAATGAATTGTAGCTCTGCAGTTTCTCTTTGAAGTCTGTTTCTGAAGTTCTTTTGTTGCAGGATGGCTACTTTTAAATCTGTTATTGAATGTCCAGGGAGATTGAAGTGTTCTCCTGCTGGCTTTTGTATGTTACCATTCCTGATGTCTGATTTGTGTCCATTTATTCTTTTACGTAGAGATTGTCCGGTTTGGCCAATATACATGGCAGAGGGGCATTGCTGGCACATGATGGCATATATCACATTAGTAGATGTGCCAGTGAATGAGTCCCTGATGGTGTGGCTCATCTGGCTGGGTCCTCTGATGGTGTCAATCAGGTAGATATGGGGACAGAGTAGGCAACGGGGTTTGTTACAGGGATTGCTTCCTGGGTTAGCGTTTCTGTGGTCTGGTGTGTAGTTGCTGGTGAGTATTTGCTTCAGGTTGGGGGGCTGTCTGTAAGCGAGGACTGGCCTGCCTCCCAAGGGCTGGGAGAGTGAGGGATTGTTTTCCAGGATAGGTTGTAGATTGCTGGTGATGTGCTGGAGAGGTTTTAGCTGTGGGCTGTAAGTGATGGCCAGTGGTGTTCTGTTATTTTCCTTGTGGGGCCTGTCCTGTAGTAGGTGATTTCTGGGTACCCGTCTTGCTCTGTCAATCTGTTTCCTCACTTCCCCAGGTGGGTATTGTAGTTTTAAGAATGCTTGATAAAGATCTTGTAGGTGTTTGTCTCTGTCTGAGGGATTGGAGCAAATTGGGTTGTATCTTAGGGCTTGGCTGAGACAATGGATCATGTGATGTGTCCTGGATGGAAGCTGGAGGCATGTAGGTAAGGAAGTAAGAACTAGATCCATCAGTTTAGATAACAAGACAGCCTTGCTGGCCTGGGGCTAGCGTCTCTGCTGCACCAGAGACTGCCTGATGATACATTTTTTTCCATGCTCAGAACAACCATGTATTTTCAGTCTGCATGACTTTTATTTACCCTGGATATCAACATTGGAACCCCCAGACTGGATCAGCCCCGAGGTCCGTCTAGTCCAATGCCCTGTCTCTGATAGTGACGAGGACAAGCTGCTTCAGAAGAAGGTGTAAGAACCCTGCCTCTCTCACTAAGTATCAGTTTGAACTCCCAGAGTTAGAGCCTGGCTTGATCCCCTGAAGCATGAGTGGTTTCAGAGTAGCAGTCGTGTTAGTCTGTATCCGCAAAAAGAAAAGGAGTACTTCTGGCAACTTAGAGACTGACAAATGTATTTGAGCATAAGCTTTCGTGAGCTACAGCTCACTTCATCGGATGCATTCAGTGGAAAATACAGTGGGGAGATTTATATACACAGAGAACATGAAACAATGGGTGTTACCATACACACTGTAAGGAAAGTGATCAGGTAAGGTGAGCTATTACCAGCAGGAGAGTGGGGGTGGGGGGGGGGAGGGAACCTTTTGTAGTGATAATCAAGGTGGGCCATTTCCAGCAGTTCACAGGAATGTCTGAGGAAGCGCGGGAGGCAGAGAGGGGGGAATAAACATGGGGAAATACTTTTACTTTGTGTAATGACCCATCCACTCCCAGTCTTTATTCAAGCCTAAGTTAATTGTATCCATTTGCAAATTAATTCCAATTTAGCAGTCTCTCGTTGGAGACTGTTTGTGAAGTTTTTTTGTTGAAGAATTGCCACTTTTAGGTCTATAATCGAGTGACCAAAGAGACTGAAGTGTTCTCTGACTGGTTTTTGAATGTTATAATTCTTGACATCTGATTTGTGTCCATTTATTCTTTTACGTAGAGCTGTCCAGTTTGGCCAATGTACATGGCAGAGGGGCATTGCTGGCACATGATGGCATATATCACATTGGTAGATGTGCAGGTGAATGAGCCTCTGATAGTGTGGCTGATGAGATTAGGCCCTATGATGGTGTCCCCTGAATAGATATGTGGACACAGTTGGCAATGGGCTTTGTTGCAAGGATAGGTTCCTGGATTAGTGGTTCTATTGTGTGGTGTGTGGTTGCTGGTGAGTATTTGCTTCAGGTTGGGGGACTGTCTGTAAGCAAGGACTGGCCTGTCTCCCAAGATCTGTGAGAGTGATGGGTCATCCTTCAGGATAGGTTGTAGATCCTTGATGATGCATTGGAAAGGTTTTAGTTGGGGGCTGAAGGTGACGGCTAGTGGCGTTCTGTTATTTTCTTTGTTGGGCCTGTCCTGTAGTAGGTGACTTCTGAGTACTCTTCTGGCTCTGTCAATCTGTTTCTTCACTTCAGCAGGTGGGTATTGTAGTTGTAAGAACGCTTGATAGAGATCTTGTAGGTGTTTGTCTCTGTCCGAGGGGTTGGAGCAAATGCGGTTGTATCGTAGAGCTTGGCTGTAGACAATGGATCGTGTGGTGTGGTCAGGGTGAAAGCTGGAGGCATGTAGGTAGGAATAGCGGTCAGTAGGTTTCCTGTATAGGGTGGTGTTTATGTGACCATTGCTTATTAGCATCGTAGTGTCCAGGAAGTGGATCTCTTGTGTGGACTGGTCCAGGCTGAAATTGATGGTGGGATAGAAATTGTTTCCAAAATATTTATCATTAATTATGATAACTCTGGATACTCTTGATAACCTAATCAGGAATCATAAAAATTAAGGTCTTCATGAAAGAACACTGTGTGTGTGTGTCTCCTCTGGGACAATCTGCACTGAAATGAACCTTAAGGTGGGCCAGATCCTCAGCTCGTATAACTCCGTGTAGTTCTATTGTCTTCACTAGGGTGATGCCAGCTGACATAAGCAGAGGAGCTAATTTGCTATGTCTGTAAACCGAGGCACTGAGGTTGTAAAAGGGTGGTACACTGAAATCAAATCCATGGCACCCCACCACTTAGCACTTTACATGACACCTGCCAGTTGGCTTGGGTGAGCTCTAACCCCATAGGAACTTGAGTAGCTTTGCATGCTGAAGCAACTCGAGCAACGTTGCGGGTCAAAGCGTGTGCAGCTGAACCCATTGGTGTATTGCCACGCACTTTTTGCTGCAGTATCTGTGTGCCCATTAAACACCGTATTCTGTCAGGGGGCCGTCCAAACAGAGGTGTTTTACACTGGTGTAGCAGAGTACATCACAAAGGGGCTGTATGTTAAGTTGCCAGGTAATTCAAAGTGGTGCAAGCATCACTTTATACTAGTGCAGTGTTGTCTATGTGAGAAGTTTACATCACTGACTAAGAAGTAGCATGGTCTAGGAGCAGGGATTTGAGAGATGCTCGTTTTAGTCTTGGCTTTGACACTGACCAGCTGTGTGACTTTGGATGAGTGCTTTGCCTGCCTCAGTTTCCCCTCCTACCTTTTGTCTATTGAGAATGTCAGGTCTCTGGGACAGAGACTGTCTCTTGTTCTGCCTGTGACAGTGCCTAGCATAATGGCACCCTGATCTCAGTTGGGTCCTTGAGGTACAACTGTGATACAAACGATATAATGATATGTGTAGTTACACCGGTGCAAAATGGCTTAGTCTAGACAAATTCTAAATACAGGCCATCTCTCTAACATGCTTCCCCTGCCCCCGCACTGGAAGAGTTTACTGTATGTATAATTAGGGTGTTATCGCTATGGGAAAGCAATGGCAAAGAGGGCTCTGGTTTTGTATCCTGACAGCGGTAAGGTGAGTGGGAGGGAATCCCAAAGCTGTGGGCCAGGCCACTGAGAATGCAGTGTCTTCCACCCCCTGCAATCTCCCTCTCGCTGACAGCTTCCAAGTCACCATGGAGTTCAGGAGATGGTCTGGACATGGAAGGAGAGATGTTAGGACCCTGTATCCCAGTCTGTTGAGGACTCTGAAGATCAAGACTGGGACCTTAACTCCGAGCCGGTTTGTGATGGCAAATGATCAGAGCAGCCGTGTGATGGGCACTGCTTCCCCTGTTTTGCTCAGCGGTTGAGTGCACCAGCTGGAGATTTTAGTGTCTGTGGTTTCATTCCCAGGTGCGATAACAGAGCTCGGAGGTCACAAATGCGTCATTCACTGCAGCAGAATCCTCCTCTGTTTGAATGGAAAGTGGGCAGGGCTGCAGCAAGCTCTGGTGCAGAGGCTTGATTATTTAGGTCCCAATCCTGCTCCCCCACACACAAGTGGCCAAAACCCCACTGACTTTAATAGAAGCAGGATCGGGGTCTAAGGTACAGCTGGAGGGAGCTGAATTTCAGTATGAGTCACAACAGGCTAGAGGATCTTTTCCCCCTCTAAATCTGATGATGCTCCAGTCCCTGGAGCTGTCAATTCATCGCCTTTCACCAGCAAAAAATTTGCTGCAATTTATTTAATCTGAAATTGACAGCAAACCGAATTTAGCTCCCCAGCTGGCAGAGATGCTCTTTGCTGCATTGACATTCCTGTGCAATTAGCTCTCTTTGTGCACTAGAAAACCAGGAGGATGAACATTTGTGCCCATTGTCTGGCTAAATAGGTATGACAACAAATGTTCCACTGAGTCCTGTAATTATAGAGTGACAGAACTTAATACCCAAGGATAAGATTTCCCAAGCTAATTGCTCTCCTTTTGCTAATGAGCCAGGGCCGTGGTCTTTTTCTCTTGAATTTTTAAGCCCAGATCCTGCAAGGTGCTCTGAGCAGACTCATGCAGAATTTCATTAATTTCATTGCAACTTTGGACGTGCCCAAGGGTCTGCCTGAGCAGCTTGCCTGATTAGGCCATTAGCCACTTTGCACCTCTTGCAAGATTTAAGAATTCTGGATTTTGGCTGGTCTGGAAATACCTCCAAGTTTGCCTTTTTGGAAACATTTTGGGTCCAGTCAGATGCCCGAAATGCAGAGGCACCTCAGCATTGTTCCAAACCTAAGTTAATTGGAACTGAGCTTTCCCTGCAAACTAATTCTGTCGGCAAAGGATTGGGCAGAGGAAAAAGCTGCATACTCCAGGGTCAGATCCTGTTCTTATCTTCACAAGTGTAAATCCAGAGCAACTCTGTGGAACTACCCTGTGTTTTATACTGGTGCAACAAAAGCAGAATCAGTTCTGACAGACATTTGTCCACTGAGTCACAAGTTCACATCGTCCTGTTTTATTGACATTTACACAGCAGCATTTTAAGGAAGGCTCCCCCCACTTAGCTACAAGGAAACTGCAAATCAGTTATAATGATTGCTAAAGTAAGTGCATCTCTCTATAAACACTTCCAATCCTAATCAGAGGATGTACATGCTGTTATGTGAATAAAGGCATGTCTACACAGGGACACTCAGGAAAGTTAATCCAAATTAAGTAAAAGTGAATTTAAAGTAGATTAATTAAACTGCATTAAACCCTCATGTGGATACATTTATTCAGAATTAAAGTGGCCTTAATTTGATTTTGCTTACTTAAATTTAGAAGTGAATTAAGCCAAACAAAATTAAAGACACTTTAATTCTGAATAAGAGCAGGCACACAGGGATTTAGCTATTCCGCTTTAAAAATTAATTTGGATGAATTTTCCTGAGTGTCTTTGTGTAGACAAGAATCACAGCAAGTTCTCCACCCCATAGGACCAGGATAGCCCCGCTTTCCCTTGTTCTAGACATGGGTTCCTGACTTCCAGATAATGTTACTGGGTTCTTACCGTGGTCTGATATTTGGAGAATGGCTCTGTGAAATGATGAGTTTTGCAGTGGAACCTGAATGTAACATTCATTTCGCTCCCATCTCCTGAAGACTGTGGATTTGTTCTCACATAAGGTGTGTTGCTTCGTTTAATCAAGTCCATGAGATTGAAAGAATGTAGCTGCCCGTCGTGTACAGGAATCACAATAATAATAGCATCTCAGCAACTTTCGCATCTGGTCTCTAAGGACTTGGTCCAAAGCCATTAAAGTCATCCATGGGAGTCTTTCCATGGCCTTCGTTGCTCTTTGGATCAAGTCCGAACTCATGCATGTCGGTATAACTTTAAATCACATCCATGAAACATTAGCTTTAAAGTAGCAACTAAAGGAATATAGAAAGTTTCATCTGAAGCAAGGGCAGAGCA
The DNA here is from genome assembly GCF_965140295.1 of Lepidochelys olivacea. Classification (NCBI taxonomy): domain Eukaryota; kingdom Metazoa; phylum Chordata; order Testudines; family Cheloniidae; genus Lepidochelys; species Lepidochelys olivacea. The sequence goes on along the minus strand of NC_140412.1, from coordinate 265,831,639 downwards.
AAACCTGAGTGTGAATCTTTGCCAGGAAATGCTTGCTGAGCGCAAACCTGGTCACGCTTCAGGACAAAAGGATGTAGAATTGAGAACATGGCAGCATTCGTCATGTGGGATGGGCCAGGGGAAAGAGAATTTACATTAGAAGAAAAGGAGTACTTGTGGCACCTTAGAGACTAACCAATTTATCTGAGCATGAGCTTTCGTGAGCTACAGCTCACTTCATCGGATGCATACTGTGGAAACTGCAGAAGACATAGTATGCATCCGATGAAGTGAGCTGTAGCTCACGAAAGCTCATGCTCAAATAAATTGGTTAGTCTCTAAGGTGCCACAAGTCCTCCTGTTCTTTTTACGGATACAGACTAACACGGCCGCTACTCTGATAGAGGTGAAGTGACTTACCAAGGTGTGATGGGGTATCCACTCCACACTTGCCCTGAAGGAGTTAATGGAGGCCAGATGGGCCAATTAACATATTACACAGCAAATGAGGGAGATATAGGGTAGATGGAGAGCCTTGATTAGAAGGAAGCTCACCTGAGCAGCGGTGGGCTGGGCTAGTATAAACCCGGGAAGCTGGCAGCAGGAAGGGCAGCTAGAACAAAGTTTGTGGTCACCGCCTGGTTAGTAGAGAGGGAAGGAGGGAATCCAGAGAAAGAGTAGGACCTTGGGGGTCTGGCCCAGAAGGTGGAGAGAGCAGTGTGCAGAAGAGATCCTATGGGACATGGAGTTGTCGCTGTCACACAGCTGTTCCAGGAGGCACTCTAGACAGCTGCATTCCACAGGGCCCTGGGCTGGAACCCGGAGTAGAGGGCGGGCCCGGGTTCCCCCCCCAAATCCTCCCAACTCCTGGTCAGACACAGGAGGAGTCGACCTGGACTGGGAATTCAGAAAAACGGCCAAGCTGAGGGCTGCCTTGAAGCTCCAAGGCGATAAGCGCAAGACCCACCAAGGTAGAGGAGGAACTTTGTCCCAGTACTGTGAAATCTGGCATTGAATCTTTGAGCCCAAAAACATTTCACATATTAAGAAGTCAAGTTCCAAAAAGAAAACAGTTCAGCCACACAAAGATGTCAGTTTTAAAGTAGCCAGCTGAGAAAAAGGTTACCTTTTAAATGGTCAAATTGAACAAGACAGTGCTAGTTTGATATCCCCTCACACTCAAAGCTCCTACATATGGCTTTATGAACTGCAGTGATGGGGTGGAGTCTCAGGGGATAATCCTGCAAACCCTCCACATATACAAGACCTGCTGAAGTCAGGGGGAGTTCCACATGCAGAGAAGAGGGCTGATCCTTCTGTAGCTGAAAAAATTCTTATTCTGTTTTTTCCCCCTCACATGTGAAATAGTTTAGATCAGGTGTCTTTGTAGTAAAAAAGTGGGATGACTTAAGTAATCTATATTTGCGTTGAGGGAAATAAAGTTAAGAGATTTTATTGAAACAGAAATTTTAGCATGATTTGAACTTAAAGCCTTCAAAATGTGACAAAGACATTTTATTTGATATGTTATAAAGCCTCTGGTCGCTGTAAAATCTCAAGGTTTTTTTGGCCACCAGAGTTCTTCCATATTTTCTAATTAATGCACTAGAAACAAATTGAGATTTACAAGGGAAATAGCTAACACAAAAATTGAAATCTGTTTATTCAAAACAAGATTTACTGAACATACATATTCCATGAAAAAATATCAGCCTAATCATGTATATTATAATTAACTTGAACAAAGAAGGGGAATCGATAGCTCAGTGGTTTGAGCATTGGCCTCCTAAACCCAGGGTTGTGAGTTCAATCCTTGAGGGGGCCATTCAAGGATCTGGGGCAAAAATTGGGGATTGGTCCTGCTTTGAACAGGAGGTTGGACTAGATGATCTCCTGAGGTCCCTTCCAACCCTGATATTCTATGGGGTAGGAAGCAGCTCTGGGAGGAAGCAACAAGGGTGGGGACAGAACAGACCCTAGTTGCATGTTGTAGGGTCCCTGGGCTGGAACCCAGAGTGCAGTGTGGGCCCGGGCTCCCCTACCCACCACTGGGGAAGTGGTACTGGCGGGGCAGTGAGCTGCCTGGGTCACTGTGGAAGTGACAGAGACTTTGAAGAATGGTACCCCCGAAAGGGGGGAAAGCTGAGTGATCTGGCTGGATGGAGGGCTGAGCCATGAACAGGACGCTGCTGTTCCTGGAAGGAGAAAGGGGCCGCAAGCTGACGGAGACAGTGTGCAACCTCAGGAAGGGGCGTCAGCCTCGCGGTACTAATCCCCAGAATGGCCAGGCGGGGATGCCACCTACAGTGAGTAGAGCATCCTGTCATACAGAGTCACATAGCAGGTCAGTGGCAGAGCCAGGTTTCCTGATGGCCATCTCAGTCTGCTGGACCACACTGCCTAGCTAGATCATGCTTGTAGTATATCTACCGTAAGGATAACCAGGTCTGAAAGTGACTTGCTCAAGGTCAGACAGGAAGTCAGTGGAACGTAAAGGCAGCAGTCTTTGGGCCAGTGCCCTATCCACTAGAAGAGCATCTGTCCTACTCTTGGGTTTACTCTTCCTGACCAGAGCTGCTACTATTCTTCCATCACTTTTTAGCACCATGAAACCCACCAGAATTCTATTAGTTTAAAAAGGGAGCTGGGGGCCCTGTTTTGTTTTGGCTTCCACTGCCTGTCCACTTTACACGCTCCTCTCCGCTACACCAAGGGAAGTCCGTTGACCTCAGTGGAGTTACTCCAGATTTGCACTGGTGTGGCTGAGAGCCCAGACTGGCCCAGTGGATATTCTGTGCCTGTCTCATCATGCTGTTATGCCAATTTGAGCCTGATCAACACCCCCATTGATTTCTAGGCTCTTCCAATAGCATGAAACTGATGTAATGGAGTGGTGAATCAGGCCCTTATTTTTAATCTAAAATAAAGTCACTAAATCCAAATCCTCAGCTGGTGTCCGTCATCATCATTCCAATGAATTCAATGGAGCCATGTCTATTTGCACCAGCTGAGGGTCTGGCCCATTGGATTTAGTGGTTGAAGGTTAACTAAGGTTAACCATTCCTTAAAAGCTGTCTCCTCAAGCATTCTAGTGAGCAAAGAATTTTAACAAGCATTCACCTCTACTGTTTACTTGACTGTTAAAAATCATTTGATTGTGCGGACTATATGTCCTACATTTGGGCCAAACTAACGTATCCTTCGGCTCGGTCCCTAAAACGTTTTCTAGCTGTGCCCCTGCTGTGGCCATGTTTAAAAAGAGGTATTGAAAATATAGCAGGGCGGAAGCAGGGATATAAAATCATGCAAGGCTTATGACGTCTGAGGAGCTAGAATTTCCTGTATATCTACCTATGATCCTTACCTCATTGCCGTAGTGTCTGAGCGCCTCGCAGTCTTTTGTGTATTTATCCTCACACACATGGCGGGAGGCAGGGCAGAGCTATTATCCACACTGTAGAAATGGGGAACTGAGACAGAGAGACTCGGGGCACCCACCATTAAGCCTGTGGCAGAGAATGGACTTGAACTGGGGTCTCCCAAGTTAGTCCCCAACCTCCGGACTGTCCTTCTTATGCCTAGAAAGCTACGGCTTTACGTGGGCATGATCGCACACTCCAAGGAAGCAACACAGAAGAGGTGATAAAGTTTGTTCCCGTCCAACACCGAGGTTAATACAAGGGTTTCCAGGCGTCTGGTTTTCGACCGGAGCGCTCAGTCAAAAAGGGACCTGGCGGCTCCAGTTGGGCAGTTAAAAGTCCGGTCGGCGGCGAAGCAGGGGGCCAGGGCTAAAGCCAGCTCCCTGCCTGCCCTGGCTCTGCGTGGCTCCCGGAAGCGGCCGGCAGGTCCTTGTGGCCCCTAGATGCATGGGAGGCCAGGGAGGCTTCGCACACTGCCCCCACTCCAGTGCTGGCTTCGCAGCTCCCATTGGCCAGGAATTGCGACCAATGGGAGCTGCGGGGGCAGCGCATGGAGCCTCCCTGGCCTCTGCCTCTGCCTAGGGGCCACAGGGACCTGGCGTCCGCTTTCCAGGAGCCGCGGTAGCACCGCCGGGACCCCAAGCCCTCTCCCTAACCCCAACCCCCTGCCCCAGCCCGGAGTCCTCTCCTGCTCCCACAGTCCCTCCCGGAGCCCGCACCCCTCCAGCACCCCAATCTCCTGCCCCAGACGGAGCCCTCACTTCCCTCCCACACCCCAACCCCATTCCAATCCCCTGCCGCAGCCTGGAGCCCTCTCCTGCACCCTGAACCCCTCATTTCTGACCCCACTTGGAGCCCTCACCCCTCCCACACCTCAACCCCCTGCCCATGCCCAGTGTCCTCTCCCACGCCCCAAACTTCTCATCTCTGACCCCACCCCAGAGCCTGCACCCTTAGCCAGAGCCCTCACCCCCCTCCTATACCCCAACCCCTTGCCCCTGCTCAGTGAAAGTGAGTGAGGGTGGGGGAAAATGAGTGATGGAGGGAAAGGGGTTGGAGCAAGTGGTGGCAGGGCCTTGGAGAAGGGGTGGAGCAGACGCAGGGCCTCCGGGGAAGGGGCGGGGCAGGGGTATTTGGTTTTGTGCCATTAGAAAGTTGGCAACCCTAGTTAATACAATGAACTGGTGATTCTGGAAAAGGCGACATTTTGCTCTGAAAATCGGGGAAACCTTTGCACAGAGTCAAATGTCTACCCACAGGTCCTTTCTGTTTAATGACCTGATCCCAAAAGGAATTGAGCACCCAGCTCCCATTGAAGTTAAGTAGCCTTGAATATCAGCCCACTGATGGGGGCCAAAATAGAGATTTAGACCCCAAAGCTGCAAGGAGAGCCAAGCAGATGACTCCTCCCCACTGGCTACAGGCATCTATTTACATGGTTCTCTAGGGGCTCAGTGCCTAAATCTAAATCTGTATTTAGGCATCAGAATAAAAAAGGGTGTTAAGGGCTAATTTTTCCAAAGTGACTAGTGATTTTGAAGACCTCGCTTTTGGATGCCAACCTGAGACCCCTTCCAGGGGCCTACTTATACAAAGTGCTGAGCACCCAGCCTCTGAAAATCAGGCCCCTTTAAAGGGCTCAGGTTGGGGGCTCCTAATACCCGAGCTGCTTTGGAAAAGGCCAGGGGAGATTTTCGGACTGCGATTCAATGGGCTCGAGGCCCAGCTCTCATTTGCAGCTTTGAAAATCTCCACCTCAGGAGTCTAATTTTTGACATAACTACCAGGACCAAAAACTCCTTGCTGTTCAAGAGCAGGCATAGACCCACAATTTCTAGTTCCTATGCCATTGTCTAGACGGCTCAAAGTGTTTATGGCAGTTAAAGCTCAGCACTCAGTTGCACTCCCGGCCCATGTAAGCTGTCTGGCAAAGAACAAAACCTGGGAAGAAGGGGAAAAAAAAAAGTCTCCTAGTAACAGGCAAGTCTGTGGTTTTTAGCTCTGCTTGAGGCTCCTCCAGACGTGAGCTGATGCAGTTGTTAGAATGTATTGCTCTGTGGCACATGCTCCCAGGCATTTAGTTTGCTCCTGAGCAGTGCCTGTGCGAGCCTCAAGGCAGTGCAAGGCCTGAAGAGTTCGGCTGCGAGCTGTGAGTCCTTTGCTAGAGTTGCTGGGGCTTTTACGTTCATTGCGTGTTGTCTGCAGAAAGCAGAGTCACTCCAACACCAGAGGCCCCCGGTGAAGGTGATCGTCAGGCTCACAGGAGAGCAGGGAGAGCTTGTGCATGGATAGTGGGTGAGGCAAACGCAAAGGCCCCTGGTTGCTCATGGTCCTACAGATGAGTCGTTTGGAGCAGTGGTAGGCCCTGCAGCTGTGTGTAAAGGATGCTGGAGATCCAGGGGAGTTCCTGGTGGCACCATGGTACGTGTGACAATTACAGCCCTGTGTAAATCATGGTTTTTGAAAAATATCACAGCAGCATCATGGGTAATTTGGAATTTCATGGGATAGACACTGCAGCTGAGGTCCCAGGAACATAGGCTGGGATCTGCTGCTTGGAGCACAAGCAGGTGTGTGAGGGGGCCCTGTCCTGGTAGGGGGATTGAGATGAGACTGGGCTCTCCTCCCACGATACCCCCTTTGGAGTAGGGCCCCCTTTCCCCTCCTTCCTCCCATGGGGTCTTCTATTGGGCAACCCACCTAAAATATCGAATAGAGTAGATTTCAGACACCAGCTGTGCATGAAATACCTCTGAAATCCTTGCTGCAAAGATCAAGAAAGGATATATGGAAAAGAGATACTTGTAAGGAGGTGAGAGAAGAAATGAGGCATCACAACATCTCTAGCCCAACTAACTCACAGCTCTGACAACCCAAGCTATACACCCGGGCTCTCCCAAGAGACCACAAAAAGATGTGAGCACATCATACTATCTGATTTGCCTACATCAACCCTTCCAAATCTCTGAAATCAATTGAAAAGATCAGATTTCCATCAATGTCTTCAGCTGAGACATCACCTCCACACTAGACTGGACTGGGTAGGTCAATGGGTATCCACAATGGAAGAGTTGAGATAATTTAGATACACTGGCAGTGCAAAAGGACGGATTGTCAGGCTCTAGGGCTTGGTCTACCCTTAAAACTTATACTGACGTAGTTATGTTGGCCAGGGTGTGGAAAAATATCACCTCTATGTGGCACTGGTGCAACTGCTCCTCTAATACTGAGTCCAGTTGTGGTGTCCCCAAATAAAGAGGGATGTTGATAAATTGGAGAGGGTCCAGAGAAGAGCCATGAGAATGATTAAAGGATTAGAAAACCTACCTTACAGTGACAGAGTCAAGCAACTCAATCTATTTCGCTTATCAAAAAGGCTAAGGGGATGGCTTGATCACAGTCTACAAGTACTTACATGGGGAACAAATTTTGCGTAATGGGATCTAGCAGAGAAAGGTCTAACATGATCCAATGGCTGGAAGTTGAAGGTAGACAAATTCAGACTGGAAATAAGGTGTCACTTTTTAACAGTGAGGTCTACTAACCACTGGAACAGTTTGCTAAGGGTTGTGTTGGATTCTCTATCATAGACCATTTTTAAATCAAGGTTGGATATTTTTCTCAAAGATCTACTTTGGGGGAAGTTCTATGGCCTGTCTAATACAGACTAGATTATCACTAGGCCTTAGAATCTATGAATTTATGACATAGCTATGCCAACAAAATCCCGTTGGGTAAACACCGCTGTGACAATAGATGAGTGATTCTGACAACATAGCTCATGTCATCCCGAGAGGTGGTATTCCTACGTGGGCAGAAAAACTCCTTATGTCAGTGTGTGCTGTATCTACTCTAGGCGGTTATGCTGGCAAAGGCTCTGTAGAGTAGATATAGCTGAAATCATATGGAAATGGAAGTCTCCATTTACAAATGAGATAGGAGAATTGAAATTTCCAAGTAGCACAGAGGAAGACCCCTAAACAGGATTTCATCAAATAGAACATACCCTCATGGACAGAATTCCAGTGGAAACCATCATTATTGTATATTATTGGCATTGTGGTAGCCACTAGAGGGCCCATTGTGCTGGGCACTGTACACACACACACAATTCTTGTACACACCAATCATCACTTACAAAAGGAATTCAACTAACCCTGGTTTCAGACATTGTCTGGGTCTGCCCTTGTATCTAGAAGTTCTGGTCACTTGTTTAAGGGCAGGTATTGAGTTAACTGAGTTGATGACTCTGTTAAAGGAATTAATGGATCTTCGGACCTTTTTCAGCTGCTAAATCCAGATGGTCCAGGAGATTATGGCCTGAGGGTGATGCAGTCTGGGTAATCAGTAAGAGTGAGGTGAAATCTAGCACAAGGGGTACATTCTCCTAAGACCCAACCCCTCTTCCATCTTCCTTTGAGGACTTGGCAGATAATTGGCAGGGAGCTCTCCATGAGGAAAGCCTCTGAGTGACGAGTCTTATAGCTGCTTCCCGGGGTGAGAGTCAGTAACTGGTACCGATCACTGGGCAGAGTGAAGAGGGTGGAAACTCCCCCTCCCTAGGCTAGCCCCACCTAACTCTGCCCTCCTGGCAAGAGGTGGCCTCCCTCAGGCACCTCAAATCCCCCTGAGAAGGGTTAAATCTTTTAACTTCTATGGCATATTTGACAAATTTTTTACACACTGCTGAGGCACTGGACCGATCAAACAATGCTCCCAGTGCTGGCTTTGACACCACAACCAGCAGTTTAAATCATAGTAGGGGATTAATCAAGACTGGCAGTATTATTCCTGAGGACCTGGAAAGGAAGGCGGATGAAGAGTACAAACTTCTCTATGAAAACGAGGAGCCCGCATGAAGATAAGCATATTCACGAGGTGGGAACGGGCAATTTTAACTGGTAATTTACCCCTTGTTTTCATTCACAGCCTTTTTAAGGATTTGGAGTGGCATGCATTTAGATTCAATTTTTATGAAAAATATTTTGATACTTTTAGAAGATCCATATTTGCTTGAGATGGGCAATAATGATAAATTAGCATCTAACATGGCTAATTTAAAGTATCTGGCAGTTCAGCTAAGGTGGGTGATTTTTTTTTTTTTTTTTGGAATACCCTATGGAGAAATACAACTGCCCATCCTGTTTGTTTGTATTAGCCAGATTGAGGAAATGGGTTAAACTTATTCATATCATCCATAAAAGTGCGACCCTCAGAATCGTGTAGTAAAATGCAGAAAACATTCCCTATTGCTTGCCATTACCTCAAGTGGGAGCCCAAGGAAATATCCCACACAGAGGGAGAATTCACCTCTGCGTGGTTCTTTCCACACAAGATCAGGGCCCATTCAGCATTCTGTTTCAGACACCCAGTGGCTAGAAACGACAAGAGAAAAGAAGTTTTATCGAGTAAAACCCACTCTGGAATTTGGACAGCTGTTGAGGTTAGCCTTTTAATTCAATTGGAGACCAAACATTCTGGAAAAAGAAATTTTAACAAGAGCTAAAAAACAAATTGAATAAACAAATATCTGACAAAAGATGGGATTTAGCGAAAACAAGGGGGAAAAGAAGTGTTAATGTGACTAATATATCGAGCAGCCAAGTGATCGGTAATGACTTGGAGGTACCTCTGTCACAAGAGCAAATTAATTCGCTGAACCAACACCCTAGAATTGGCAACCCGATTAGGAGTCTTAAAAGCAGTCGGAATTCAGAGTTCGGAATTTGAACTCCTTAAGTGAGCTAGAGGAATATTTTAGGAAGATCCCAACTACCCACATTGCAGGGGAAATGTTAGAGGGGCGCTGTAAATCCTTGATTGACATCCCTGCCTCTAAATTAAAGTGACCAAATTAATCCAATCTACACACATTGGATAATATCAATAAAAATAAAAGAGATTCTAAAAGAGAGAGAGAGAAAGATATGCTTCCAGAAAGGCTTGTTTTAAATTTTACCAAACATTTTTTGATAAGGGTAGAAAAAGATTAGCACAGATTATTATGGCAGAACCCGATCGCTCTAGGTGCTTTATACCCATTAATAAACTTTAGCAATACTACGTAGAGGTACTCGGCAAGGTAGGACTTTGGAGTATTACTGGATGTCCCCTTGCAGATATATTGGCGATAATAAACTCCACAGGAGGCCAGATTTGCCTGTGGATGTGAGAGAGTCCCTGGAAGCAGTATACAAAAATAGTGCCCTGAGTCTACGTAGAGTGACTGTTTAGGGAGTTAATTTAAATCCTTCTATTATTTCTAAGATTTTTAATTTATGGTTCTCAAATCTTCAAATTCCTGAACACTTGAAAATCAGTAGAAGCGTTGTAATCCCAAAATTGCATGATCCTAATGAACTCTTAATCCTCTCCTCCTGAAGACTGATTGCCATCCAGTCATTATTGTTGAGGATCTGTTCTAAACTTCTTGCAGCCCGTTTGACCTGTTCAGTTAGGATTTACAAAAGAGAGCAGGGATTCATAGCTTTGCCCAGTCATGAAGAAAATACATCTATTTAAAATAATCTGATCAAGGGGAGCCAAGCATAACAGTGATTAAGTTGATGTAACCTTTGTGGATTTAGGCAAGGCTTTTGGTTCAATTGGGCATGGGCATCTTATTTACAGTTTAAAAAAGATTTAGTGTCAATGAAGAATTTATTGAAATTAAGGATTTATATAATAATTGTTCCACAACGATTCAGGTTGGTGAAGATTCCACAGAGCCAATACCAATCCGTAGTGGGGTTAAGCAAAGAGATCTGTTATCCACAATATTATTTAATATAGCCCTGGATCTTTTCTTGTCCAAATTGGAAAAAAAGAAGAAAGTAATTTCATGGATAGAGGTAGGAAAATCACTGCTTTAGACTTTGCAGACAATATTGCAATAATTAGTGACTGCCACTCAGGGATAATTTGGGAATTATGAACCAATTCTATCCTTATACCAGCCTTAAAGTGAATATCAAGGAGACAAGGGACTTTATATCCTGGCAAAGCACAATACCCATGAAGTTAATCCCAGGGACAAAAGAAAATAGGTCCAGAACCTATAGATTATATTGAACCTGGACAATTTGAGAAGTATTTGCTGCCTTAAAAAGGAATCAGGGACTCAACTACTCAGTTAAACTAGTTGATTAGTATAATAAACTCTACAAATCTCCCCTTAAACTAGCACAGAACTTCGATATTTTAAAAGTATTCATCTGGAGTACTGTGTCCAGTTTTGGGCCGAACACTACAAGAAAGATTTGGAAAATGTCCAACGGAGGGCAACAAAAATGATTAGGGGACTGGAACACATGAGTTATGAGGAGAGGCTGAGGGAACTGGGATTATTTAGTCTGCGGAAGAGAAGAATGAGGGGGGATTTGATAGCTACTTTCAACTACCTGAAAGGGGGTTCCAAAGAGGATGGATCTAGGCTGTTCTCAGTGGTAGCTGATGACAGAACAAGGAGTAATGGTCTCAAGTTGCAGTGCAGGAGGTTTAGGTTGGATATTAGGAAAAACTTTTTCACTAGGAGGGTGGTGAAGCACTGGAATGTGTTACCTAGGGAGGTGGTGGAATCTCCTTCCTTAGAAGTTTTTAAGGTCAAGCTTGCCAAAGCCCTGGCTGGGATGACTTAGTTGGGGATTGGTCCTGCTTTGAGCAGCGGGTTGGACTAGATGACCTCCTGAGGTCTCTTCCAACCCTGATATTCTCTGATTCTATGAAAAGTTTTTATATTATCCAGATTGTTTTACAAGTTACCTTTAAGCAGGCTGCCTGTGTATGTTCTTCATAGTTTGGATGTGATTGTCAAAAAGACAGTTAAAATATTCCTCACCTACCTTAATTCAGGGAACCTGGAGGTTAAAAAAATGTAAAGGATGGTGGGTGCTTAAGTGCCAGGGTGTTGGAATTCACTATTGTAAAAATGATTTTATTACTAATGCTTTTCTTCAACTTTCCTTTTTAGTCACATTGCCTACCTCTAGAACAGCATGACAACCGATCTCAAACACCTTCCCTGCTACGGAAACTCTATCAAGAGGTCGACCAGGTGCACTCTCTATCTTTAAAGGGTACAGCCTGGCAAAAGAAATGATTCCACACATATCTGGCCAGTGTCAAAAGAACAAGGCTGCCAGAATTAAAAGGCATAATAGGATTTTAAATGCCATTGTCGATAAAAGTGGGTGATCTCAGAAAGCCAGATATAGCTTTCATCCAAGATGGCAAGGCTGTAACCGCGGATTTGATGATACAGAGAGAGGATAATGTCCAGAGTGTGGAGGAAATGTGTAGGGCCAAGGAGGAATACTTCTTTGATCTTGAAAGGTGGGTTGTGGGGGCTAATGATCATTGTAGTAATGGAGATAGGGCTGCAGGTTTTGCATCTGTTGTTGCAGGGTCTGGTGTCGCTTTGAGTTGGTGTCTCCTGGTCTGTGGTGAGCTTCTGATGATGAGATTGACAAGTCTGGGGAGTTGTTTGAAGGCCAGAAGAGAAGGTTCAGAAAGATTTCTTTCTCAATGTGGTCTCCATCAAGTATAGGTTGTAGTTCTTTGATGATACCCCATATGGAGTATGGATGCCCAGTGGAGTGGTAGGTGACAACTAGTGGTGTGCAGTCATTGTTTGTTTCCCCCCACCCCTGTGTATTGAAGCAGGTTTTCTTTGGAAATTAGGGTATCCCATTCCATGATGTGATCTACTTCTCTGGTAGAGTGTCCTTATTTAGTGAAGGTGATTTTAAGTGTATTAAGATGTTTATCCTGGACTTTCTCCTTGGAGCATATTCTGTTGTAGTTGAGTGCCTGGCTGTAGACTACAAATTTCTTGGTGTGGTTAGGGTAGTTTCTGGATCTGTGGAGGTAAGTGTGGTGATCCATGGGTTTCTTGTAGATAGTTGTGTGTAGGGTTCTGTTTTTGAAGCTCATTGTGGTCTCCAGGAAGTTGATGCTAGTGTGGGAATGTTCTAGAGAGAGTTTAATGGATGGGTGGTGGTTGTTAAAGTTGTGGTGGAAATCTATGAGGGAATTTAGGTCGTCTGTCCAGAGGACGAACATGTCATCTATGTATATCAGGTATATCATCGGTTTCTTGTTGCAGGACAAGAAGCAATGTGCTTAAATTGTACCAAGAGCGGTTTAGGTTGGACATTGGGAAAAACTTCCTAACTGTCAGGGTGGTTAAGCACTGGAATAAATTGCCTAGGGAGGTTGTGGAATCTCCATCATTGGAGATTTTTAAGAGCAGGTTGGACAAGCACCTGTCAGGGATGGTCTAGATAATACTTAGTCCTACCTTGAGTGCAGGGGACTGGACTAGATGACCTCTGGAGGTCCCTTCCAGTCCTATGATTCCTTTGTCCTATGACTGCAGAGCTGTTAAGGCCCTTAATTTTGCCTGGTTTCTTGCCACGTGTTAACACCTTATGCTTAAACAATCTGTTCCAACTTGTATTTAGCTGTGACACCCTGATTATCTTCCCCAGACTTGAAGAATAGCTCTGTGGATCTTAAAAGCTTGACTCTTATTGGACCAATTTCTGTTGGTAAAAAGGATTTTCCCTCACCCACCTGGCCTCTTTCATACAGACACATGGCCTTCATCTGTGCAGCCAGCTTCCTCTGCTACTAGGAGGGCCTTCTTTGTAGAAGAGATTTTCCTTGCAGCTTCCAGCAGATATGTGACCTCCGCCTCTTATAGCTGGTGTATAATTTTTGATAAATGAGGCCCCAAGGCATTGGCTGCAGACGGAAAGTTGTTTTGATTGTAACAGTCTTTGATTCATTGGAGCCAAAAATGATTTATTTTTGTTTTGCTTTCCTCTGCTCTGTCCCCTTCATTGCCTTTATTTTGAATAGGGATTGAGCTGTTCTATTTACATGCCAACAGTTGCATGGGTTGTAATTGCCATTCAACCTGTCAGGCACCTCCTGCGTCAGATGTGTGCAAACAGGGCGGTTGGTTATCTGCCTGTGTAGCTGAGCAGTGAGCATCTGAATTGGGGGGTTTGAATAGCGCCCTGGCTCTTTGACTCAATTGGCCTGTGATTTGTGCAGTCAGGAAAGACAACCCTTGTGAGCCTAGTCCCCGTTGCAAAGGGCCGTCCCCCTTTTATTTATTCAAGGCTGCCTTGTGGCTTGGAGTCAGGAACCAGAAAAGGGGTTAAGAACCTCCCTTTTACACCCCAGTTTTACAGGTGTAAATGAGCCAGCGTCCTTCCTTCTTGGAGCAGGTGGTCAGGGAATGGGTAGAACTGTGACTCAATTCCTCCCCACTTGCTCGCCAGCACAGCTGGGCCAGTACTAGGCTACTAGTAATTTAATGCTGCTACAGATCAGCAACAAATCAGTAACTCCCAGGAAGGAGCAGGGAGGGGAATGTGACTCAGATGGGTATCTGTGAGTCACAGCATCTCTGGGGGTGCCTACGGGGGAGTGCAGCTTCTGTGTTGCCCCTTGCTCAGTGCTTAGCCTAAAGGCACAATCTAGTCCTTAATTATTAATATTCTGCTTAAAAAAACCACCAAAGCCATCTGTACAAGATCCTTTTTGTTTTTTTTTTCCAAGTGTGATTATAATGCTGGCAAAACATACCAGATTCACAGCCCTAGAATCCTCGGTTTCTGTGCACAATAGACTCTGCGTACTACAGTCTATCTATCTTCGGCAGTTACGTGACCCTCACCAGAGTATCTGGGTGCCTCAGCCTTTTAATGCATTTACTGTCACAACACCCTGCTATTATCCCCATCTTATAGGTGAAGAACTGAGGCCCAGAGAAACTAAGTGCCCTGCCCCATGGGTAATTTGTTGCGGAGCAAGAACCCAGGTTTCTCACAGCCTACCCTAGTGCACAAACCACTAGACTGTCTTCTCTCTCTAAGTTTCCACCCCAGGGCTCCTGTCTTGTTTTAAATAATAAACAAGCTTAAATAATCACAGGCTCTTAAATTCACCTTAGCCTGGAGGAAGAGGCACCATCTCTCGGGTTAAGTCTATCACAGAGCTTCAAATGCACCTGAGCATGGCTGAATGGCCACGTGCCGTCTATAGAGTTTGCAACACTCGTTTTTTTCCATCAGGTGACAGTAAAAGATGGTGTTTGTCTGTTTTGGTCTGTGTGTGCGCACATATGGGGAAGTGCGCAGGGTAAGGGTGGACTGGGGTAGTTTAAAATCTTCTCTCCACTCCCAATATGGATGTGTAAACATCCACTGGTCCATTGACTTGAGTGCTCCACTTTGGCAAAGGCACATCTTGAACATCTGGATTTTTTAGTCTTCGTGAAGCTAATTTGTCATTTGCTCAACTGTTTCATCATAACGAGCCTGATGCAGGGAGGCCATCGATTGCTTCAACTCACACTGACTTCAGTGAGAGTCGAGAAGACTTGGTACCTTTCACAGTGTAGCCCTCAGCACCTCACAGGATGTGGGCCATTATATGGGAGCCCAGGGAAGGTGACAAAATGGTCTCAAACAGTGGATCCCACTGTGTGGCCAAACCAAAAAAAAAAAAAATCAGAGACACCAAGATAATCTGGGGGTGACCCCTACCTGAAATGGTTTAGGTTTTCCTTGCCAAAATGAAAAACTGGAGGGAAAAAAAAGTGTTTTGACCCAAAATGAAATTTTCTTTTGTCTTTTCATTTCATGTCATTACATTTTTGTAACCCCTTTTATCTCCCCGCACAAACCAGGCTAAATTTAAAAATGAAAAGTCAAAACTTCTTGTTTTGAAAGGGTCAAAATGAACTGTTTCAGCTCTTTCAACCGTTGTTTGTCTTTCTTTCTTTTTATAATTTGGCCAAAACTATTCACTTAATGTAACCCGAAGTCAAAAATAGTTTTATTTGACTGAAAAATGCATTCTTTTGGGGGTGAGAAAAAATCACCCAGTTCTACTTGTAAGAAGGCTTCCATAGACTTTCTCCCACAGTAACTCTGCTTTAAGACCCCTACCAGGCATAGAGGGGGCAGAGAGCAGTTGAGGGTCTCAGTCTTTGTCTCCAAAGGCTGTCTACTTGGCTGTTTGCAGCAGCTCTAAAATTACTTTAAATATCTAACCAACCCCAGTTGACTTCACTGTTCCAGTTGCAAAATGCTGGCATCTTTCAAAATGCATCTAAAATTACACGACTTTGAAGACTGGTATTTATTCAATATTCATGTGACATGTTGATGCTCTGCGACAATTTTTAACCATAAATTACATAGTAAATAAAAAAACAAACCCCAAGCACTGTGAATTTTGGTAGCTGCAGAGAAAGAAGCTTATTTACCTAGCTGTCAGCAGGGTGTTTTCTTGTTACCTCTCATCTCACCCAGCCCCTAAGAACTCATTGATGAACAAATATTGTTAAGTCATTTCTCTTTCCATTTAGGAAATGGGATGGCTTTCTTCAATGATTTATCTGCCCAGGTTTATGGAATATGCCTTGCAAGTTCAGTTTGGATCCCATCAGGGACTTGAAAAATTGTCAGTTGGGAAAAATTATCTGCTGCAGGAAGAGTAAACCTAAGATGCTCCCTGTTTAATGGATACATTCGGGAGTCCAGTATGTGTCCAACTTTAGCTGATCCAGCTTGTGGGACATTTTGCTTTACTGTGGACTTGCCTAGATGACACTGCAGTCTGGACTGTGGAATTGTGAACTGTAGAGCCTTCTACTGTGCTGGTGTGAACTAAAAGGTACCTAGTTCACGTTGATGTAGTCCTGTTTCAAACTAACCAATATTAGAGAGACAAAATGGGTGAGCTAACTTCTTTTACTGAACCAACTTCTGTTGGTGAAAGACAAGCTCTCGAGCTTACACAGAGCTCTTCTTCTGGTGTAACAAATATGGCTGGTGTGAGTTTAGAGGATCGCAGATCACAGAAATGTAGGACTGGAAGGGACCTTAAGAAGTCAGCTTGTCCATACCCCATGCTGAGTACACCAAGACCATCCCTGACAGGTGTTTGTCCAACCTGTTCTTAAAAACCTCCAGTGATGGAGATTCCATGATGTCCCTTGATAACCTGTTCCAGTATTTAACTACACTTATAAAGTTTTTCCTGATATCTAACCTAACTGTCCCTTGTTGCAGATTTAGCCGATTACATCTTGTTCTACCTTCAGTGTCCATGGAGAACAATTGATCACTGTATAACAGCCCTTAGCATATTTGAAGACTGTTATCAGGTCCCCCTTCAGTCGTCTTTGCTTAAAATTAAACATGCCCAGTTTTTTAACCTGTTCTCATAGGTCAGGTTTTCTAAACCTCTGATCATGTTTGTTGCCTTACTTTGGACTGGCTCCAGTTTGTTCACATCTTTCTTAAAATTTGGCGCGTAAAAATGATCACAGTACTCCAGCTGCGGTCTCGCCAAGTAGACTGGAACAATTACCTTGCGTACCTACAGACATTACCTACGACACTCCTGGTAATACATCCCAGAATTATATTTGCCTTTTTTACAACTGCATCACACTGTTGACTTGTATTCAATTTGCGATCCACTATAACCACCAGATCCTTGTCAGCAATACTACTGCCTAGCCAGTTACTCCCCATTCGTTTTATTTCATCTTGTTGATTACAGACCAATTCATCAATTTATCAAGACCATTTTGAATTCAAATTCCATCCTCCAAAGTGCTTGCCACCCTTCCCAGTTATCTGCAGATCTTATAAGCATACTCTGCACTCTGTTATCTAAGTCGTTAATGAAAATATTGGACAGTATCAGATTCAGGAAAGATGCCTGCAGGACTCCATCCTCCCAGTTTGACAACAAACCATTGATATTTACTCTTTGAATATATTTTTTTCAATGAACTGTGATCCCATCCTATAGCAATTTAATCTAGCCCACTTTGCTGTTGACACTGTAGTATGGGGCTGTGTCAAAAGTCTTACTAATCAAGATACATCCACTGCTGCTTCCCCACCCTCATCTACTAAGTCAGTAGCACTGTTAATGAGGGAAATTAGGTTGGTTTGCCATGTCTTGTTCCTGAAAAAGCCATGTTGGCTATTACTTATTGCCCTATTAGCCTCTAAGTGCCTACAAGTGGATTGTTTAATAATTTGTTCCAGTATCTTTCTGACAATTAAAGTTAGGTTGACTGGTCTATATTTCCCTAGTTCCTCTTTGCTCTTTGAGATGGAAGAGCCCTGTTAGGTTTCCTCTACCACATCACACAATACCAGTGCATGTTGGTTCCTTTTAGTATATTCTCCAGTGTTTGGCCCGTTTTTGTTTTAAATATCCCCTTTCCCATCCTATCCTGATCTCTAAATGAGAGAGAATTTAGAGCAAGTCTGAATGGTTGAGATCTGTGCTGAGTCAGTGTCCTCTGGTGGTGTCAATCAATGTATCTCCACCAACTTAAATGGAGCTACAGTGATTTAAACCAGCTGAGGAATTGGTCAACTATTTTTACTGACCTATCGCCTCCGTTTTCTCCTTTCATTTATTCCCGGCTCCTTTTATAAACTTGGCATGTGTATGGGATATTGTTCTCTCTGGGCGAGGGTTTTGGACTAGTTCCCACCATGGTAGTATCAGAGCACTCTGAAAGATTGGTTGTGGGTGAGGCATCATCTGTTGAAATCTTCCATCGGCTCTGGGAGCAAATTACTGAAGTGAAGAAGAAGTCCAGAATTGGAAGGAGCATTTTATGATGCCACAATGGCCTTCAGGAAAGAGGCACTGGATTACCAGCCACATTAACCAAAGAAGTCAAAGCATTCGCTATGACTTATAACCAGATCCCGATTGTACTGAAATCAACGTAAAAACTCCCCCTGGCTTTAATGAGGCCAGGATTTGGTTTTGACAGAATAGATGTGTAATGTCACTGTGTCGCTCAGATGGACACATCGCTGGCAAATGTCATTTGCTGTAGCTAGTAGAGGGGAGATAACATACATGTAACCCAACGAGGGGTGTCGGCAGCAGAGATCAAAGCTGAGACCGCTTGAGCTTCATGCATGAGCGTCTACTGCCTGACCTAAAAGACACATCTCTCTTAGCAAAGGTTGCAGCCGTGCTGCTCAGAGCCGGTGTGGGTTACATAGCCATAGGGTATATTGTAAATATCACAGCTAATCAGAAAATGAATGTGGCAGTTACTACAGGGGAAAAAAAATCCATCTTGACATAGAACTTTTAACAGCTGCAATGAAAAAAGGAAGTGAGAGATTCAACCATGTTGCTAAGAATGAGGTACAATTGGGAATCAAATTTAATGAGGTTATTATTGTGCAGGGCCTTGGTTAAGACACAATCCCCATTCACAGTCAGCGTGGTTTTCAAAAC
Organism: Lepidochelys olivacea; assembly: GCF_965140295.1. Classification (NCBI taxonomy): domain Eukaryota; kingdom Metazoa; phylum Chordata; order Testudines; family Cheloniidae; genus Lepidochelys; species Lepidochelys olivacea. Next base: position 265,812,932 of record NC_140412.1, on the reverse strand, counting down.
CAGGAAGATCAATCATTGTGTAAAAAAGTGATAATTAAATCAAACATGTGTGACATCACTGGCGTCCTGGTGGCAAGCCACACCAATGATGATTTGATCCATGATGTTTTTAAAGCACATGCCTTTAATTATCCAAGATCCCTTTAATTTTATCTGCATGAGTGGTTGCTCAGCCACACTTCTTATCAACATGACCTTGACTATAAATAAACATACAAACATTTGATGTACTATAAATTAACGATTTAAATTAATAATGGGTCTTCAGATGCTAATAACCCTGCATAAAAACAGCTGTCAAAGGCTCACTATGCAGTAGAACGGGAAGGTGGTCTTGTGGTTAAACCTCAGTGCTGGGACCCAGATGAGTGAGGTCCTATTCCTAGTGCTCCCCAGGCTTTGTCTGTGACACTGGGTCTGGCACTTAATCTTTCTGTGCTCTAGTTTCCCATAGGTCAAATACTTCCCTTCTTTGTCTTGTATATTTAGAAAGGGAATTTCAAGAGCCCCTAAGGGAATTAGGCTCCCACTGAAGTTCAGCAGGATTTGAGCACCCAACTCCCTTCGTTTCCTTTGAAAATCCCAGCCTTCCATTGTACACTCTTTGAAGAAAAACTTCTTACTATGTGATTCTACAGCTATCTGTCTAAGGTACTTCATATGCCTCCTATTACCGAGCGCCTGACAATATTTCATGCGTTTATCCTCACAACACCCCTGGGAGGTGCACACAAGGTTTAGATTAGCACGCCGCATTTCTTGGCTATTGAATTATCCACTCTACTTGGAGGGATGTTCCTTTAATTTCTTTTAAATAGATCCACTAGTTACTTTACGGAGTGACCTCTTGTCTTCATTTGATGGGAAAGGGTAAAAAAGAAGAAGAGACTGACCAGTTTACACGCTGGTTACATCTACACCGCATCTGGGTGCGAGTTTTTTCACTCCGGATTGATAGACTTGCCCTTGTAGCTAAAAATAGCTGCTTTGTGGTCGGGCTGGACCTTGGACTCTTAAGCCTTCCGGCCTGAGCCACAGTGTCTACACAGCTATTTTCAAGCACACCAGCCCCGCTGTCATGAGTCTGTCAGCCTGAGCTTGGAGGCTCACTCCCAGATGCAGTGTTGACACACCCTATGAGTCAGATTTACAAAGGTATTTAGGTGGCTAAAGATGCATGTAAGCCAGGGTCTGAATAAGCTCATCCCTGCCATCTCTTGGTGAACTGGAGGAAAACACCTCAGGAGCAGACTGTATTTGCCTAGACATACCTACATTGCCTGGATCAAGGGTCTGCAACCTTCGGCACGTGGCCCATCAGAGTAATCCACTGGTGGGCCGCAAGACATTTTGTTTACATCGCCATTCTCGGCTAATGGGAACTGCAGGAAGCAGTGGGAGGCAAGTGAACCCAGGTGAACAGGCTCCTGAATTCTGGGACTTCGCTGATCTCAGACAACTAGCCATGAGTGGGGTGCAGTAGAGGGAAAGGGCAAAGGTGTGTTGAAAGGACATTGACCCGTTGGACTTGCACATCCTGAAAGGTGAGAAACTGAGGCAAAAGGCTACTGCCCGAGATACTGTGGGGCGGGTGTTTTACTTACTGGTACGTTACTATTGTTTACTTATTTTTGAGTCATTGTTGGGGTGTTTTCCCAAATAAATGCCATGTTTCCTTCTGCTCTTAATAAAACTTTTCTTTTGTTACTCACAGATTTGATGCTCGTGAGTGGGGAAGCATTGCTTCTCCGAGGCACTCAGGGGTGGTGTTTAGTTTTCCCAGATTTCTGGGCAAGGATTCAAGCCCGTTGTGTCTTATAATGGTAAGATGAACCCCTAGATATGGAACTTGGCCCTTGTTTCTGCCACCACCATCTGGCAGATAGGTTACATGCAGATAGGCACCAAAGGGGATTTGGCACCTGAGCAGGTTAGGTGTCCAACTCCCATTGGCTTCAACAGGTTCTCAATAGCTCTTGAATTAGTCAAATCAATACAAATAACCAAGTCCACATGCTAGTGGCAGACTGCTTATTTCATTATCACACTCAAATCATGCTGGGTGTGTGTGTCACCCTATATCTCCTGCGGCTGCTATTGACTATTTATTGAGCCAGTCAGAAAACAGAATCTCCATTCCATAGGATATTCCAACTTCCAAAAAAAGATTTTTTTTGTTCCAAATCAGAACAAAAAGTGGAAATTTCTCACAGAACAGAAAGTCCAAAAAATAATTAGATTCAGAAAAGCTGAAATATTTTGTTTTGATGTGAGATTTTTCATTTTGATAAAATAAAAATGTTTCATCCTAATAATGCTGAAACATCATACTATAATATATTATCTAATATCAAATATAATATGTAAGTATAATATAGTATGAATATTAATATTTTAATATAATATACAAGTTTAACCAAAATGAATCTAAATGATAAAGTTAAAACAAAATGGTTTTTACCTGATCAAAATAAAACATTTGAACATTATCGAACCAAAAATGAGAAAATACAACATTTTTCCAGATAAACTTTAGTTGGAAATGGACAGACTCCTTTGAAATGTGTTGATTTTGACAAAACTCCATTTTCTGGTAGAAAACTGTTCCACTGAAAATGTTATGACCAACTCTAATTTCAAGTTTTTGAATAAAATAAAAAGGCATGATTCCGTCCCTGTAGAGTTTGCAGTCTAAAGAGCCCTGTCTTCCATACACAAATATAAATCTGATTTGGCTCAGATGAGTCATTCCATTCAAGCCTGATTTTGGGACTGATCTTGCAAACACGCAGGTGATTCAATTTGCTCAGGTGAGTAGATTCCATGGAGGTTAATGGATGTAGTCACCTGAGGAAAGTTCATGGATTTGTAGAAGGGATCATGATCTGACATTCTATATAACACACAGGCCAGATAATTTCACCAGTGATACTTGCATCCCGCCCAATAAATTGTGGTTGAACTAGAGGATATCTTTTAGAAAGGGCATGTCTTCACTTACCGGGGATTGAAGCTGCGGCGATCGATGCACCGGGGGAAATTTAGCGGGTCTAGTGAAGACCCAATAAATCAACTGCAGATTGCCATCCAGTCGACTCCGGTACTCCACCGGAATGAGAAGAGTAAGGGAAGTCGATGGGAGAGCATCTCCCATTGACCCAGCACGGTGTAGACACTGCAGTAAATCGCCCTAAGCTACGTCGACTCCAGCTACTTCATTCACATAGCTGGAGCTGCGTAACTTAGGTCGACTTACCCCCACAGTGTAGACATGGCCAAAGACATTCAAACTTAAATTTAAATGTAAAGACTTAGAGTGATGGAGACTCCTTTACATTCCTTGATAAGTTGTCGTAATGGTTAATTATCCTCAGCAAGAAGTTTTTGTGTTTGATGCAGGAATCAGTGGGTGAAAATTTTTGTCCTGTGTAGTGCAGAAGGCCATACCAGATGATCAGCATGGTCCCGTCTGTGAATTCATGAACGTTGCTCAGGTGACTAGTTCCAATAACCTCAATGGAACCTACTCACTTGAGCAAACCGGTCAGACTAGGTAATAATAAAGGTCACAGCACAATGGGGTCCTGGACCATGACTGAGGCTCTTAGGTGCTACAGTAATACAAATAAATTATTATGATTAATAATTAATAACAATGGCTCCTTCTGGCCTCTAAAATCTATGAATTAGTAATACATACATACATACCCTGTGCTCCAGAGCTGATACAGTAAATGTTCAGTATTATCTTATTTGGGGGGAGGGATAGCTCAGTGGTTTGAGCATTGGCCTGCTAAACCCAGGGTTGTGAGTTCAATCCTTGAGGGGGCCATTTAGGGATCTGGGGCAAAAATTGGGGATCGGTCCTGCTTCAAGCAGGGGGTTGGACTAGATGACCTCCAGAGGTCCCTTCCAACCCTAACCTTCTATGATCTCGCATTAATTTTCTTCCAAGAAAGAAGCACTTGAATGTAGGTCCCCGATCATGGAAAGAGTTACAGACCCTGAAGTACAGCAGCCCTAACAGGTAATCACCTTCATAAAACTCCTGACTTGGAGGGGAATGGAGTAAAAACATTCCATAAAGATTACTAGGCCAAAGCCTCCGGGCAAGTGGAAGCTGAATTTAAAGGGGGGGAAAAATGAATATCCCAAACTAAACCGAAAACCAAAATCCTAATGAAAACACTAAACGCAATGATTAATATGACAACTGGGCAGCTTTCCCCGAAGACGTGAATTCCCATCAGGGCAATCAAATTTGTCTTTAAAATGATAAATAGTGCTACCACTAACCTAAAAACGTACCTTGGCCCCCCGAAGCTCAATCTCTCCATACACTAGCTGCTTCATTTTTTTTTTTTACGTATTTAAATAAACAAATAATATAAAACAAAACCCACAGTCCCAGCACAGATTTTTTCAAAGTTACCTCAGTCTTTTTTGGCTGTTCAGTCCGCTCCCTGATGTCCAGGTGTAAACAATTCCCAGAAAGAGACGTCTTTATCCTCGAATTCCAGAAAAGGTAGCACTTTGTCTTCCTCTCCCAAAAAGGCGGCCTTTGTGCAGCACTTCTCGACCAAACTGGGAGATGTTCAGTTCTCTTGGTGGTTCCCCCCCCCGCCCCTTAAGTTCTCAAAACATCCCCCTTAATTCCCGAGTGTGGCTTTTATTTCTTAATCACATCCTTCTTCCTCCTTTCTCGGGCTATCTCATCTGCTTTTCTGATGGTTTCTTCCCCCCCAACACCCACACCCATTGGCACCTCTTTAAATTTTATACTGATGCTATGCCCACGCTGGCTCAGAAACAGGCATAGCTGCAATCGAGGTTAGATGCCGTGGTGACTGGCACGGTTCTAGGATGGCTTCCTTGGCTGGTGTGAAAAGGGAGCTTTTATGAGCATAGTTATATAACATGCTCCTAAAACCACGTAAATCCTAGCCCAGAAAGCCAAGGTTTAGCTCACCTGTGTGCAGCTTATTTGTGCTTATCCAGATCTTTGAGCCTCTCAGGCCTTGTCTTCACTAGGAAAAACGGTGTATTCTTAACATGAGTTAGCTAACTGGGGGAAATTTAATGGCCTGTGATATACAGGAGATCGGACTAGATGATTTAATGGTATCTTCAGACCTTAAAACTCTATGAATCTACAGTTAATTAACATGAGGTAAAATCCAAGTGAAGTCAAGGCAGTTTGTAGGAGTCACACGAGTTAGCAGGTCGAGTTAAAGACTATGTGGGACTGTAGGGTTTACACTGACCTTTTTCCTAGCGACAACATGGCTTAACTGGAAAACTGAAGAGGGAACCGCTTTTAAAACAATTGGATGTATTTAATTTTTGGAGGAGTGGGTGGGTGGGGGAGTTAGATTTTTTTTTTTAAATCAATTGTGACTCTTTCCCGTCAGTCTAAAGTATTTGGCAAACCAGCCACAAGATGTTGACACATTTTCTGTCACGCACGTACAAGAGAGTGGCTGTTGTAAAACACAGGAGAGCAAAGGCAATTTTCTGTTGCGAAGGATAAATATTAGAGGGTTGCTGCGCCTTTACGCTATGCACCACTCCAGCAGAGTAAAGGGCCATTAAAGGGAGCGCAAATTGTATTTATGCTGCCTTGAAGGTGTCTTTGATTTATTATTTATATTAGTGTAGCAGCCCATTGGGCTAGGTATGTTCCGCTGTCACAGCACCTTTGGGGTAAATGACAATTGGCCTAACGGCCACCGTTTCGCAGTCCTTGCCCGGAGATAAGGGACCTGAGCCTCCGTTTATACTAAGGTCTTGGTAAGGATCCTTAAAATGGGTGTAAAGATGATTTATGCTGCCAAAGAAGCGTGAAGCTGCCTTAGTGCAAATGAGACGCAGGCCCAAGACCACTAGGGCTAAGATGGGACAGTCGGAATGGAAATGGCTTTACCTCTCCCTATCTTATCGCAGGGTGTTATACTGTGGCCCATCACCTTAATATTTGAGTGCAGAGACCCTCAATGACCCATAGCTAGGGCCCTACCAACTTCACGGGCTATTTTGGTCAATTTCACGGTCATAGGATTTTTAAAATGGCAAATTTTATAATTTCAGCTATTTACATCTGAAATTTCACAGTGCTGTAAGTGTCGGGGTCCTGTCCCAAAAAGGAGTTGTGGGCGGGCGGGGTTGCAAGGTTATGTAGGCGGGCTTGCAGTGTTGCTACCCTTACTCCTGTGCTGCAGCTGGCGAGCGGCAGCTGCCGAACGGGAGCCCAGCTCTGAAGGCAGAGCTGCTGCCAGCCACAGCGCAGAAGGAAGGATGGCCTGGTCTGGTGTTGCCACCCTTACCTCTGCGCTGCTGCTGGCAGGGTGCTGCCTTCAGAGCTGGGTGCCCGGCCAACATCTACCTCTCTCTGGCCGCCCAGCTCTGAAGGAAGCGCAGAAGTCAGGGTGGCGATACTGTGGTGCCCCTAAAATAACCTTGCAATCCCCCTGCAACTCCCTTTTGGGTCAGGGCCCCCAGTTTGAGAAGCGCTGGTCTCCCCTGTGAAACCTGTATAGTACAGGGTAAAAGCACACAAAAGATCAGATTTCATGAGGGGAGACCAGATTTCATGGGTCCATGACATGTTTTTCATGGCCATGAATTTGGCAGGGCCCTACCCATAACCCTTCCATCCACTTTAAAAGCTATTCCCATGAGAGGCAGCTCAGTTCTTCAAAAACAGACTCCAATGAGAGGCCGCTGTTCCTCAGACGTTCTTGTCAACTGCTGGAAATGGCCCACCTTGATTATCACTACAAAAGGTTCCACCACCCCACCTCCGGTCTCCTGCTAGTATTAGCTCATCTTAAGTGATCACTCTCTCGTTACAGTGCATATGGTAACACCCATTGTTTCATGGTCTCTGTGTATATAAATCTCCACACTGTATTTTCCACTGAATGCATCCGATGAAGTGAGCTGTAGCTCACGAAAGCTTATGCTCAAATAAATTTGTTAGTCTCTAAGGTGCCACAAGTCCTCCTTTTCTTTTAGCTCAGTTCTAGAGACTTTATGGTAAGTTTTGCCCTACTCCCAGTACAAATCTATACTGCAGACTTCTGTTGACTCCAGTGGGCTCTGGATGAGGCCCAGACAGGCTAGGAAATTTGATTCTGCTATAGTAACTGAGGAGTAATCCCATTTAATGCTCTCTGGATGCTTTCCTTTCTGTTGGTACTCCATTCCCTTTGTGTAGTGTCAGCTTTTTTGCCTCCATCTGTGAGCTGCTGGCTTGTGTTCTATCTTTCCTGCTGGAAAACAAGTGTCCGTTTGTCATTGAAAGTCTCTATTGTGGAGACACACAGCACCTTGCAATCTCAACCCCCCCCCGCACGGATTTACTGGTGAGATGACGGCAATCAAAGAAATCTTCAAGTGTGAGGAAATTACTCAATAGAGTTTTGCAACCACAATAAATGGGGTGGGGGACAGATCCTGAGCTGGAGTAAATCGCCATAAATCCAAGGAGATTAAAATCCAAGGAGATTCAATAATTTACACCAGTTTAGGATTTGACCCTGAACGTGCAATAGGCTCATTTTCTTCTCTTGGTTTGTAGGCGAACATACACATAGACAAGTGACACATGCTCCTCCTCACTCCTCCATTCAAGGAAAGGAAGTATTCCAAGGAACCAAAATGAAACTGTTCTTTAGGATGAAGCCTACACTTAAAGACCTTTGCTGGCAGAGATGAGCGTAAATGGATTTTTCTGTTAATTGGCAATTTCAAAAAGTTGGAGGGAAAAGAAATTCATTTGGGATCGGACCAAAACCAGACATTCTGGATGGCTCGAAAAGTCCAGACATATTTCATTTTGGGTCAAACAAAGTGGTTTGTCTCATTTTGATTTGGCCAAATTTAAAATGTGTTGGAATCTTTTAAAATAAAGGTCAAGGACATTTTGAAATCAGAAGCTGTTTCCAACTAAAAAACCAAACACTTTCGTTTAGAAAAAGTCAAAACAAAACATTTAGATTGGTCTTGGATTTTTTTTTTTTTAAATGGCCAGTGTGGCATAATTGACACGAATCTGTGAAACATTTTGGTGTCACTGAATCTGCTTTATTTTGCCAATTTTGTGGGTGTGTGTGAACAATTTTGCCCAGTTCTATTTGCTGGTAGAGCTATAATGGTGTACTAGCCTTGTGGAATCCTCCTGTTTAGACACTAGTCTAGTGTATGCCAGTTTGGTGACCTATTCAAGAGCTTTTACTGGCATAACTATGTTGTAAAAAAACCAATCCCAAATCATACCCCTAACCAACATAAGTTTTTCCAGAAAAACTTTAAAATGTAAACCTGGCCTGCCTGTGTGTGTCTATAAAGCACAGGTCTGTTCTGAAAATTGGCTTTGATATGTCCCCCTCTTGGACAGCAAGTGCTGTCATTCAGATGAGACGAGAAAATGAGGTTCTTAAAACTGGTTGTCATTTAAATATGATTATGATCCAAGTGACTCTAAATATTGTAACTTATCACTCAATTGCTCAGCCACCTTCTATGTATTCAAAGTCTCCTCTATTTAATGTAGTGACAAAGTTAAGTTTTTACTGCTTTGTCTGCCAATTAGCCCCTCGGAGTGAGCCGGCTTCTAGTCGGACTCACACAATGTCAACAGAATTGTGAACGACCTTCCAAATGCGGGGGCCAGTCAGTTAGCCTCATGAACTCCCCACCCTGAATGAGTTCAGAGGCAATGTCATCACAATGCATTCAGTGTCACCTTGTGAAAGCTCTGAAGGCTATTTTGGGATCCTTGGAGGACGCCCTCTCAGAATCGTGATGAGCCTGGAATTATTGGATGGGCTATGTGTCGATCCTGCTCTGCAGACGTACAAAGCCTCAGCAGGTATACATCAGTTTAGCTCCATTGATTACTGTGGAACTATGCTGCTTAACGTTAGCTCAGGGTCTGGCACACAGTGGGTATGTCTACACTGCAATCAGAGAGGTGTGACAGGTTGACACACCCATACCAACTTTGATCTAGCTAGCTTGAAAAACATCAGCAGTGAAGCCTCGGCAGTGCTGCAGTCACCCCTCTGACTGTAGGGTCGGCATACTCTGAATCCTGACACTTCATGCTGAACTCTGTTTTCTAGGGAGACCAGAGGCCAGAGGGAGGAATGAATGAGAGAGCGAGCAGAGGGAGAGAATTCTATAGTGGAATTGTTCTGGCTGGGCTCTAATTCTATTACTTCTTCTAGTTCCTCAGTAACTTCTGGATGTCTGTTGGGGTATGAAGCATAAACAGTGGGTATTTATGACTCTGAGAAGCTGTACATAAAAGAAGGGGCTTTGTTTTAACTTTGTGTCACCTAGAATTTGTCCCTAGGACATAGTCTTGAATGGTGAAGACTTGGAACCTCCTCAGTGTCTGACAATCTTTCACCGAGTGACAGTTCTGAAGACACATTTATAGGCAGAACCAACAATATTTGGCATTTGCTCACTTGCAAACATGATCCTTCTTGTCATTTTCTATTATGCATTGCTGATAGTTGAACACCTGTCCTGTATCTGATTTACCACCCCGCTGAGCCAGCCAGTCCCCTCCATCTGCATGCTATAAATTACATACATTTTACAAAGCTCGTCCAGCTTGCCACCCACACAGCATTTTATTGAACACCTCCAAGGACAGGCATATATCCTAAAACAACCCAAGGGAGCGTTTTTATGGGAGCAATAAAGTTCAAAGGCTTTGGAACTGCACTGCGTTCTGGGTGATGAGACCTGCCACAGTGGAGATAGCTTTGCCAGGCAGTAGCGACTGCTTTTCAACAGGGAGGTTTAGGGGTGCCGAGAGGAGACCCCGGGCCTCTGTTTCCAGTGGTTGATTCTCCCTTGGCATCTTCTGATTTCACAAGAGATGGGCATGGCGCAGGACTGATGGGTACCTCAGCCCTTAGCAGAGAGGATGAGGCTTTGAAGGGTGCAGGGCTGAGCTGTGATAAGCTTTGAATACTGTGTGTGACTGGTTCATTGGGACAGTTACTCTGTGGCTACACTGGGTTATTGGGTTGTTTACTGCACACATGTGTGGGTTTAGTTTAGCAGCAGGGCTGTTAGGAAACTAACAGGAAGGCAACACAATGGGTCCAGATAAGCAAACTCTGGAGAACACAGTGAGGATTAAGAAGAGACAGTGCCTGAGTTAAAACAACGAAGAGTCCTTGTAGCACCTTAGCCCTGGTCTACACTACATGTTTAGGTCGAATTTAGCAGCGTTAGATCCATGTAACCCTGCACCCATTCACACGACGAAGCCATTTTTGTCGACTTAAAGGGCTCTCAAAATCGATTTCTGTACTCCTCCCCTTCGAGGGGATTAGTGCTGAAATCGATATTGCCAGGTCGAATTTGGGGTAGTGTGGATGCAATTTGACGGTACTGGCCTCCGGGAGCTATCCCAGAGTGCTCCATTGTTACCGCTCTGGACAACACTTTCAGCTCAGATGCACTAGCCAGGTACACAGGAAAAGCCCTGGGAACTTTTGAATTTCATTTCCTCTTTGGCCAGCGTGGCGAGCTCATCAGCACACGTGACCATGAAGTCCCAGAATCGCAAAAGAGCTCCAGCATGGACCAAACGGGAGGTACTGGATCGGATCGCTGTATGGGGAGACGAATCCGTGCTATCAGAACTCCGTTCCAAAAGACGAAATGCCAAAATATTTGCAAAAATCTCCCAGGGCATGATGGACAGAGGCTATAACAGGGACCCGCAGCAGTGCCGCGTGAAACTTAAGGAGCTCAGGCAAGCCTACCATAAACCAAAGAGGCAAACGGCTGCTCCAGGTCAGAGCCCCAGACATGCTGCTTCTATGATGAGCCACATGCAATTCTAGGGGGGGCCCCTACCACTACCCCACCCCTATCCCTGGACACCTGCAAGGGGGGAGTCTCATGCAACAGCGATGAGGATTTTGTGGATGAGGAAGATGAGGAGGAGGAGGAGGATAGCGCACAGCAGGCAAGCGGAGAAACCGTTCTCCCCAACAGCCAGGAACTGTTTATCACCCTGGAGCCAATACCCTCCCAACCCTCCCAAGGCGGGCTCCCGGACCATGAAGCCGGAGAAGGCATCTCTGGTGAGTGTATCTTTGTAAATATAATACATGGTTTAAAAGCAAGTGTGTTTAATAATTAATTTGCCCTGAAGACTTGGGATGCATTTGCGGCCAGTACAGCTACTGGAAAAATCTGTTAACATGTCTGGGGATGGAGCGGAAATCCTCCACAGACATCTCCATGAAGCTCTCCAGGAGGTACTCCCAAAGCCTTTGCAAAAGGTTTCTGGGGAGGGCAGCCGTATTCCGTCCTCCATGGTAGGACACTTTACCACTCCAGGCCAGTAGCACGTAGTCTGGAATCATTGCATAACAAAGCCTGGCAGCGTATGGTTCCGGTGTTTGCTGGCATTCAAGCAACATCTGTTCTTTATCTCTCTGTGTTATCCTCAGGACGGTGATCATCCCAGAGAGTTGTGTGTTTGTGGGGAGGTTATTTGGGTTTGTGCTGCATGTTAACCCGAAAACCGCAGCCCCTCCTTTTAAATGGCCAACCCAACAGGTGCTTGGTATGGGAAAGGAGGGTGCTGCTGTTTGAAACCATTCCCACATGTTATGAAGGTTGAAGAAGCCGAAAGACTGTGGCTTACCATGGCTGCCTGCAAGCCGAATTCTGTTGCCCGGCCCTGCGTGTGTGATCTCTCATGCCAAACTGGCAGGCCCTCAATATAAGAGGCAAAATGCGACCTAGTACCAAAAGCACATGTGATATGTAATGTTAACAGCTTGGTTCATCATGAAAGAGTCTACCCATTGTTCTCTAAAATGTGTTTCTTTAAATACTACTCTCCCTTTTTTTCCTCCCGCAGCTTCAAATGTTTCAGTGTTGCCACTATCATCTCTGTCCCAGAGGCTAGCACAGATAAGAAGGTGAAAAAAATGCACTCAGGATGAAATGTTCTCTGACCTCATGCAGTCCTCCCGCACTGAAAGAGCTCAGCAGAATGCATGGAGGCAAACAATGGTAGAGTCCAGGAAAGCAGAAAATGAACACAAGGACAGGAGGGACGAGCAAGATGAGAGGTTGCGGGAGCAAGAGGAGAGGTGGTGGCAGCATGATGGGAGGAGGCAGGATGCGATGCTGAGGCTACTGGGGGATCAAACTGATATGCTCCGGCGTCTGGTGGAGCTGCAGGAAAGGCAGCAGGAGCACAGACTGCTGCTGCAGACCCAATGTAATCGCCCGCCCTCCTCCCCAGGTTCCATAGCCTCCTCACTCAGACGCTCTAGAACGCGGGAGGGGGGGCCCCTCCGGGCATCCAACCACTCCACCCCAGGGGACCGCTCAAGCAGCAGAAGGCTGGCATTCAATAAGTTTTGAAGTGCAGTGTGGCCTTGTACTTCCCTCCTCCCCCACCCCTCCAAGGCTACCTTGGCAGTTATCCCCCTATTTGTGTGATGAATTAATAAAGAATGCATGATTTTGAAACAACAATGACTTTACTGCCTCTGCAAGCGGTGATTGAAGCGGGGAGGGTAGTTGGCTTACAGGGAAGTAGAATGAAGGGGGCGGGTTTTCATCAAGGAGAAACAAACAGAACTGTCACACCATAGCCTGGTCAGCCATGAAACTGGTTTTCAAAGCTTCTCTGATGAGCAGCGCGCCCTGCTGTGCTCTTCTAATCGCTCTGGTGTCTGGCTGCGTGTAATCAGCGGCCAGGCGATTTGCCTCAGCCTCCTACCCTGCCATAAATGTCTCCCCCTTACTCTCACAGATATTTTGGAGCGCACAGCAAGCAGCAATAACACTGGGAATATTCGTTTAGCTGAGGTCTAAATGAGTCAGTAAACTGCCCCAGCGCACCTTTAAACATCCAAACGCACATTCTACCAGCCTGTAGTTGAACAGCTCCTGACTACTGTCCAGGCTGCCTGTGTACGGCTTCATGAGCCATGGCATGAAGGGGGAGGCTGGGTCCCCAAGGATAACTATAGGCATTTCAACATCCCCAACAGTTATTTTCTGGTCTCGGGAAGTAAGTCCCTTCCTGCAGCTGTTCAAACAGACCAGAGTTCCTGAAGATGTGAGCATCGTGTACCGTTCCCGGCCATCCCACGTTGATGTCGGTGAAATGTCCCTTGTGAACCACCAGTGTTTGCAGCACCATTGAAAACCCCTTGCGGTTTATGTACTGGCTGCCAAGGTGCTCCGGTCCCAAGATAGGGATATGCGTTCCGTCTATGGCCCCACCACAGTTAGGGAATCCCATTGCAGCAAAGCCATCCACTGTGACCTGCACATTTCCCAGAGTCACTACCCTTGATAGCATCAGCTCAGTGATTGCGTTGGCTACTTGGATCACAGCAGCCCCCACAGTAGATTTGCCCACTCCAAATTGATTCCCGACTGATCAGTAGCTGACTGGCATTGCAAGCTTCCAGACGGCTATCGCCACTTGCTTGTGAACTGTGAGGGCTGCTCTCATCTTGGTATTCTTGCACTTCAGGGCAGGGGAAAGCAAGTCACAAAGTTCCATGAAAGTGCCCTTACGCAGGTGAAAGTTTCGCAGCCACTGGGAATCGCCCCAGACCTGCAATGCTATGCGGTCCCACCAGTCTGTGCTTGTTTCCCAGGCTCAGAATCGGTGTCCCACGGTATGAGCCTGCCCCATTGCCACCAGGATGTCCAAATTGCCGGGGCCCATGCTTTGAGAGAAGTCTGTGTCCATGTCCTCATCACTCTCGTCACCACGCTGCTGTCACCTCCTCTCCTGCTTTTGCAGGTTCTGGTTCTGCACATACTGCAGGATAATGAGCGAGGTGTTTACAGTGCTCACAACTGCCGCGGTGATCTGGGTGGGCTCCAGGCTTGCCGTGGTATGGCGTCTGCAGGAGAGCAGAGTTGCAGCGGAAGCGGTGGAGGGTGACGGTTAGCACCGTGCACATTTCCTGAGGAAGAACAAATGTACCCGGGAGCCCATGACAGACAACATGGAGAAATTCGCTATTGAGACAATAGCAGCAGAGCAGAGTTGCGGTGGATGACGACATTAGCAGTCCTACTGCACCAGTAGCACCCAGGACACAACTGCGGCGGTGTTGGTGAGCAGAGTGGGCTGTACGCTTGCCGTGGTAAGGTGTCCGCACGGGAAAAAAAGCACGAAACGATTGTCTGCCGTTGCTTTCACAGAGAGAGGGGCAACTGACGACATGTACCCAAAACCACCCGCGGCAATGTTTTTGCCCCATCAGGCATTGGGCGCTTAAGGCAGAATTCCAATGAGTGGTGGAGACTGCGGGAACTGTGGGATAGGTACCCACAGTGCACCGCTCCGTAAGTCGATGCTAGCCACGGTAGTGAGGATGCACTCCGCCAACTTATTGTGCTTAGTGTGGACATACGCAATCGACTGTATAAAATCGATTTCTAAAAATCGACTTCTATAATATCGACCTAATTTCGTAGTGTAGACTAACACATTTATTTGGGCATAAGCTTTCGTGGGCTATAACCCACTTCATCAGATGCATATAGTGAAAAATACAGTAGGCAGTATATATATTACAGCACATGAAAAAATGGGAGTTGCCTTACCAAATGTTGGGGGGGGGGGTCAGTGCTAATGAGGCCAATTCAGTCGAGGTGGAAGTGGCCTATTCTCAACAGTTGACAAGAAGGTGTGAGTATCAACAGAGGGAAAATTACTTTTTGTAGTGACCCAGCCACTCCCAGTCTTTATTCAGGTCTAATTTGATGGTGCCCAGTTTGCAAATTCATTCCAGTTCTGCAGTTTCTCGTTGGAGTCTGTTTTTGAAGGGTTTTTTTGTTGAAGAATGGCCACTTTTAAGTCTGTTATCAAGTGTCCAGGGAGACTGAAGTGCTCTCCTACTGGTTTTTGAATGTTACAATTCTTGATGTCTGATTTGTGTCCATTTATTTTTAGCTGTTAGCTGGGCCCACGTTGCTTCCAGGCTACAGCAGTGTTACAAGCCTTGGTCTACCAAGGCTGGGAGCCAACAGCTCAAAAGAACATGACGTGGTTAAAACCAGTTTAAAATGTCAGGATCACTTAAATGGGCGTTTGCAGAATCAGGCCCTGTGGCCTGAACCGACCTATTGGGGTCAATGGAAGGCCTCCAACCACCCCAATGGGCTCTGAATCGGGCCCTTGTGGATAAACCAGTGCTCCCATGGCCTGCAAGGGGTCTACTGATACCACTAAAGTGATCTGGCTTTGGCTATGACAGTGTCAACCCTTTGAATAGGGATCTGTCAGTTTTACTGCCTGCACGTCTGTGGGGCTGTGTAATTCAACGCATAATATTAGCTAGAAACAAATATGCATTGCAGGCCATTTTGCTGGCCCCCGGCTGAGATATCCTGCTACCTGCCACCTATGCTGATAACAAAAGGAGCAAGCTGTCTCACAGTCACTTTGTCAAACAAACTCTCCTTTCTCCTTGTTGCCCAGTGCACTTCTGAAGCCTGTAAATCACTCTGATTTAGGTAAATACTGTCAGAGGATGTCACCAGGAGCACTGAGATCTGCACTAAGCTCAGGTTTTATTCTGACAGGTCTCCCACTGAATAACACCAATGGGAGAACACCCCTTGTAAATAGCAGGCGGATGTGGTGTTTATTGCTGCTTTCTCCCATTGAGTGACATTAATTTTCACTTTAAAAAACCAAGATGGAAATTTCCAGCTCTCTCTTTCCCCTGTCTCCTAGATGTTTGGGTTTATTTGAAGGCTGGTTGCTTGGCTTCCAATATATACCATTTGAAATCTGACAAGTACAACGGAACCGTATCTCCCAGGTATGAGATCATGCTTGCGCCTTAATCATTTACAAACGTCAGGGCTTATGCATCCGTTGCCTTTATAGGCTTGTTTCCATAGTTGTGTTTAAATCATGGGTTGTCGCGCCATACACATTTATCATGTGTTTCCCAGTGGCAATCCTTTTAGACTGGCAAAACTCTTTTAAATGCCCTCTGGGAAGAGGGTAGGAGGGGGAAGGAACGAACCATGACACGTTGCCTAATGTGTTATTGGAAGGTGCTCAGATGCAGTGGTGATGGGCTCAGTGTAAGAACCTGAATAGAACTGCTTCAAAGACACCTGACTACAATGGTTCATGGGTTGACTGGCACAGCTCCTTTGAAGTCACTGAAGCTGCATCAGCTGAGAATTTAACTCTACGTTAGGTCACCTTTACTTAGCAGTCTTTCCTATAGCTGGGTTCGTTTCAGGGAGTCGAACAAGGTATTTATTTTGTTTCGGTTCAGGTTCATTTGCATTCAGTGCGTTTGGGGTCCATTCCAGTTCAAGCCCTGCTCCCCCACCCCCCAGAAAACACAACCCACTTCGAAGTGGTTCAGATCAAATGTCAATCTTAGTGGAAGTAAATTCAAGAAAAGAGAGTTGAAACTATTTGGATTTTTGACTGTTTATTTTTTTAACTTTACATGAGCTTTTCTTTGCATTTTTGTGTTTGTTAAATAAACCCAATGACTTTTTTTTATGAACGATTTGTTTGCATGAACTAAAATAACATCTTCTCATAGTCGCTCCATTATATTGGACCTCTGCGACGGGAGGATAAATTTGAGTTTGGAGTCTGGGGGGCCCTGCCTCAAGTGGGGTAACTGGAGGAGGACCTGCCCCAGGGGCTGGTGGGAGGAGGCCTGTCTAAAGGGCAGGAGGGTTGGGGATCTATTTACTTTTTCCTTGGGCTTGAGGAGTTATTTTGATTTAGTTGGGGTTGGTCCTGCTTTGAGCAGGGGGTTGGAGTAGGTGACCTCCTGAGGTCCCTTCCAACCCTGATATTCTATGATTCTACGATTTTAACTTTTGGGACCAGGGAGCATCTCACCTCTTCTCTCCCCGGGGGTTGGGGGAGTCTCCGAGATGATTCATTTATCTCTGGGGGCCCTGGTTCCCTCATGTTGAGTGCAGGCATCTCCCCAAGATTCCCCTCTCCTGCTCTACTCTTGTGGGCTTGCCCCCTTCTTGTCTCATTCTCATCTCCTTATACGGGGGCAAGGCCTTTCTGGGAGCCGGCAGAGGCCTGTTTGGACGTCTTGTTTTATAATGAAAATAAGATCACGGTTGTTTTTTAAAATATTGAGCTTAAAAGATTTATTTTAACTGGTAACCAGCTCCAGTTCAGGTTCAATAGGTAGGACAAAATTATGGTTCCGGTTCAAGGGAAAATACTGGTTCACACTGGTTCTCTGGTTCCCGTTCAACTCTTCTGGTTTGTTTTCCAAGGATTTTATGCAAGACGACTCATCTTGCATGCTGGCACCTCGCTTTAGAGAGAGTCCCTGCTGGTTGTCCCTCTTAGTTTGAATTGGAAGATGTTGTTCCACTCAACAGCAGCGCAAAGGGAGTTCTCTTTGGAACAAATTTGAGCACAGCTCAGCAAGTGGTGCTCTTCCTTCCCACTGAATCAGTGCCCCTTTGTGATGCGAGGGCAGTGGTTTTCAAACTGTGGCCCACAGACCCTGGGCGTCCGGCGATGACGTCTAAGATTTCCAAAGGGGTCCGCATCTCCATTCAAAATTTTTGGCAGGTGCGCAAAAGAAAAAAGGTTGAAACCCAATGTGCTAGGGTGTGAATGAGCCTTCAGATCAAAAGCCATAAGGATTTCATGGTGAGAGGGGCCTTGGCTCCAGATGCTGGTCAAATGACATTTCTTTTTAGCTCTGGCACATGCCCAGCTCAAAGACTCATAGCGTTTGAGGCCAGAAGGGACCATCATGATCATCTAGCCTGACCTCCTGCACATCGCAGGCCGCAGAACCTCACCCACCCACTCCTGTAACAGACCCCTAACCTCTGGCTGAGTTACCGAAGTCCTCAAATCACGGTTTAAAGACTTCGTTACAGAGACTCCATCATTTACAGCTGCACTTTCACCTTGCCTCCTTAGTCTGCTATGAAACTTGAAACATGATGCTACCATAATGTTTGGCTTTGCTCTATTAAGATCTTTTGCAGGTCTTCTCAACGTCTGTCTCCTGGCTTCTGAGGTTGTGAGACACTCCATAAGAGGGAGAAGGTATTTACTGCCAGAGACATGAAGAAAAATTGCTCTCTGTGGTGCCGGCTTTCGATATCTCGCTGCCAATCCTCATTTGCTGCCTTGAAAGCCTCTAATTCCCCATAAGTAGCCATTCTTGTGTTTTTCCTCCACACCAACTTTGTAAAGGTGGTGCTAAGTGCACAAGAGATGCCCTGGATCCGCAGGGCTGCAGGCTGGGAATGTGCTGCTTTCTGCAACTACACACCCACAGAGTGGAGGGAAAATGCACGCTAACTAAACAGGCAGTAAGGGAGGGGGTGCTGCATGGCGCCAGCCCATAATACTCTGAGTCACCCTGTTAATGACTTGGTGACCATTTTACTATACGCCATGTCCAAAGTGCTATTCATCACTGGAGATGGGCTGAAATGCAAAAAACAAACTAGCTTCAGCCAACTTCATGCCCCATTTGCGCCCTGTCCTAGTCTCCAGCATACAGCAGGGCAACCCCTGGGCTGCTCTAAACAGGGGCTATGTAGGTAGTTAGGGATCTCTGGGGGCCTATGCACACCCTAGCCTTGTCCCCCAAACACAACCCCTGCACCGGGGAATCCTTCCACTTGCCAGCCAAACCAGTTTCTATGTTCCAGAGGAGTGAGTTCATTATTATTTGTGTCGCAGCAGAGCACCACGAGGCCCCAAACCAGACACAGGCCCCGTTGCGCTAGGTGCTGTACGTACACATAGTACTTGCAGAGAGCTTACACTGCACATAGACAAGATGGGCGAAGAGCAGCCAAGTGGTCACAAGCGGAGCCAGGAATAGCATCTGTGCCTTCCAGTCCTGTGTCCTAGCCACTAGGCCACACTGCCTTCCAGCAAGACAGTGGGATTACTCGTGGGTCTGTCGTTATGCATGTTTTGAAGCCTTTGCAGTATTGCATCCTGAATTTACTGAATATAATCTTCACTGCAGATGCTTCACTCAGCTCTATACCTCACTTCCTTTCCCACAGCATTAGTGCTCAGTACTGCTGGCACCGAAGGGTTATCACCTTCCATTGCAGAATGGCTGCATTTAAACCACAGCGATCCCTTTACAGGCCCTCCGCAGAGCACTCGGGGATGGGTTGGGATGAGGAGCCCCGTGCATTGTTCTTCCTTTTCTTTATGATGATTGGGGTTTTTTTACGAAAAAACCATTCCCCCACTAACACAATGAACAAGCTCAGCGCAGATTGCTGCCGCAGTTTCCATTAGCTGAACCCACAGAGATGCAATGAAATGTAAGGGCGTTACCGGTGCTGTTTTAATGTCCTGAAGTCAGCTTTGATTTCCAGGCTGAACTTCAGCCTGTGAAGGCAGCTTTCTATTTTTCTTCCTGATTTCCACCCCCCCCCACTAAAACAAGAATGACAGTTTAACGGAGGCTCTTGGCGTAAACCCCCTGCTGATCCACTGCCAGGCTGGTAGAGCCAGGGTGTTGATTTAATGTAATGTACAGGGTTTAAGAGGTCAAGAAGGAAATTGCACTGGAGCGCCACAGGCCCTGGGAGGTGCTGGCCTGAGAGGAGACAACTCTGGGCATAGATCATCACATATTTCAAATTAACACTAGCAACATTAAGGCTGAAGAATAAAGGCCCTGAATCTCTCCTTCTGCTCCAGGCAAAAAGTGGCAGAATCCAACCATAAGCAGCTGTTCCTTCTGAGCAGGGGAGCTGTCAGTGGGTGTGAAGTGAGGTAGCCAGCAACCGAGATCACGGTGACTTAACATGTGCATTCTCACCTGTTGTCTTGTCTTCACCCTTCCTCCCCATCTGGGGCTAGGTTGGCACCCAGCTCTCTTCCCTGAGTAAGGGGGGTGGGCACATAACTAGGCTGACCCAGGAACAGAGATGGGGCCGTATTGTGCTTTTCCTGGCGCACCTGGTTTTCCACGCCATGCCAGCTCGAATGAGTCAGCTGGCCCTTTGTAGGGGAGTGGCACCGTCAAAGGTCCACTCACTCCCAGCCCCCCTGTGTGGGAGGGGGAACAGCGGCACTGTGACTTGTCACCTGGGCAGCCCATGCAAGGAAAGTAACACTGTACAGCCCGTTACTCGCTTGTGCGGCTATGTAAGCCAGCTCATGGCTGGTCTCTGGTTGTGTACGGTCTAAATACTCTATTGAGATTCTTTGGGGTAGCAGGCGTGTCCAGTACCTGGCACAATGGAGCCATGACTGAGATCTATAGGCCCTACGACAACAGAGACAACAACAACAATAATAATTAGAGTTGGGCCAATCATGGATTTTTCATTTCGTTGGCAATTTTGAAAAATTTGGGGGGTGGGGGGGGGATTTTTCGGGTCAGCCCGAGAATGAATTTTTTTAAAATTAGCGACAAATCAAAAAGTTGAAAAATAATTAGTTTTGGTTCAAAGGAACTCTTTTATTTTAATCTTTTCAAAATGTCTCCTTTCAATTTTTTTTTTACCATTTTTCAATGTCGGTGACTTTTCAAGGACAGGGACATTTTTAAACACAAAGTTGTTTCAAACTGAACAATTGAAACATTTAAAACAGTTTTTGGTTTTCAGGATTTTTTCTCTCTAGACAAACAATTTGGCAAAATTGACATGAACTAACTGACTGTTTTGATGTCACTGAATCTGCATTTGCCACTGAAAACAGGCTTGGATGAACATTTTTGCTCATCTTTCATAATCAAGACCTTAACCAGGTACTTCCTGACTTTCAAGTGCTTAGCCAAGCAAACTGGCTTCTACCACAGGGGTTTTCTTAACACATAGAATCTTTATATTATAGAGAGATCAGCTATGTATGGTGGCTGCTAATCAATTATCAACAGTTGGCACACCATGACATCTGAGGCCTTATACCACAGGGACATCCTGGATTTAGAATAAAGAATAATTGGGAACACTCCTGTTAAATTGTAATGGAAGGAAAAGATGATCCCCCCTCCCTTTTCTGAATAATGCCTTTGATGTATTTTCATGCCCATTGCTAGGAGGACAGGAGAAGAACTGCCTACTGCCAAAGCGGGAACCATTTCCTAGCCAGGTTCCTCCTCCTTACAGTGTTTCCAAGCTTTGATCAGCAGCTATCCACCCCCTGTCCCCCACTTCCACCGTCCTCTCAGTGATCTCTATTAGAATTGTTCTCCTGGACCTTTGATAAATATTCTTATTTGGTTTTGCTTGTAGCTGTAGATGCTGTCTCCATAATAAGCTGTTTCCTTCTGTTTGTGGAAGTTTTCCGTTGATATAAGGAAACTCAGTGGTTGTGACGTATCAAGATCTTAGTAAAGCATGTAATGCAGTGCCTCATGCAGTCATATTAGAAGAAGTCATTGAATTTCACTGTTTTTTATTTTGCTCCCTATGAGATCTATCTTCTTTCTTTCTTTCTTTCTTTCTTTCTTTCTTTCTTTCTTTCTTTCTTTCTTTCTTTCTTTCTTTCTTTCTTTCTTTCTTTCTTTCTTTCTTTCTTTCTTTCTAATAAGTCTTGAAGGAAGGATCATTTTAAGATGAAAATATTTGCATATTAATTAAATCATCGTAATAATTTACACCTACAATGAACCTTCCGCCTGAGGATCTCAAAGCACTTTACATGTCTTAAAGAGTCAAGATTTTGGGCCTCATCTTCAAAGCTTTCCAGAGGATTCGCCCAAGTTCCCAGAGGGACCACTTCACCCTGCATGATCATTGCCTTTCATGACAGTTATGTTCCACTGGACTGATAGAATGGCCAGCCTCCATTGTGCGTACAGGAGGTGGCACTTTCTTGTATACTGGCCTGGGACCGTGAAACTCACTTCTGGAAGAGATCAGAATGACCTCAGCATGAAACCCTCATGCTTCAGGGCTTCAGCTGTCTTCTAACTAGTGGGGGTCAGGAAGACACATCTTGTGGGGTCAGGTTATCCCACTACTGCCTACTCTAACATTTCTAGTACCATCCTCTGAAGCAGTTGGTACTGGGCTCTGTCAAAGATAGGATACTGGCCTAGAAGAACCCCTGGTCTGACCCAATCTAGCAATTCTTATGTCACTAGTTCCCTTCAAAACAGGAGATAATTACAGGCCAGAATTTACCAACTTGAATACCCGAAGGCAGGCACCTTCATCCATTTTTTGGCCCCAAAATAAGCAGCCTATTTTCAGAAGTGCTCTGCAGCCCCAGATCCCAATCCGAGTTGCAGCTGCTGAACACCTCTTCAAATCAGGCCATTTATTTAAATACTTAAGTATGGCTTTAGAAGCCTAACATCGGGTACCTACGTTTGTAAATTGCCAACACAGAGATCTATTGTGCTGTCTCCCAAAGCCACGGTCGGCAGTATAAGATGGAGATATTAACAAAGTCTTCGGACGCCCCAGTGCTGGTAGGCCAGTATTAAGAATCCCATTTCACAGACACGTAAACTGATGCATGGTATGTTAGGCGATTTGCCCACGGTCTGCATCAGCAGTGCCAGGAATAGAATCCAGAGACCTGACTCCCTTTCCTCGGCTTCCTCTGCTTTTCCTCTGGAGTGGGTGGGTGAAATTCTGTGGCCTGCGTTATGCAGGAGGTCAGACTAGATGATCATAATGGTCCCTTCTGACCTTAGTATCTATGAATCTATAAAGGTCTGATACTACTCCCATTCCACTGAAATCTTTCCGTTGACTTTAATGGAATGGTTTTTGTACTGTGCCTAGTACAATAGGGCCCTGCTCCATGACTAGGCTCATAGATCCGATGATATTACAAAGATAATTAATGGGAGTCTGATCAGTCCCTTTCCATTGCTGATATTCTTCTGCTATCCCCGATAACGCCGATCCAAACTTTCTATTATACGACTGGAAATTCTTTCCATAACCTCCCTCAGATCCTTTGAATGGAGGTTTTTAGAGAGTTTGGCCAAGCTAGGTTGGCCTTTGCTATTTTTTTAATCAAATGATTCTGTTTATTAGTTTTTCCCAGTTACATCAGCTATTAAACTTGCTCAGTGTCTGGAGACAAGTAAAACAAAAGGAGGAATAAAGGAAAACAAAAAGCGGGATGTAATAAAGATGTCCTCATTTTGCCATTTCCTCACCCCATAAAGCCCTCAATTGCGATAAGAAATAAAAACCAAGGAAAGTCGCCTTTAAAGCGAAGGGAGCAAAGTTAGCTGAGGGCTCGGCGTGAAACAATCTGTGTTGAAGCGGCGTGTGCTAATGCTGCCAGTGCATTCCACACGCGCTGCCATGGTCCACAAGTTCAGCAGAGAACAGTTACCGGAAAAAATAAAACCCACCACCGAGTAACATAGTCTCATTTCTTTGCCTCTGCTTTAATCGGCACCACATGCTGTTCATGCCACCAGCAAAGCAATGTCCTTAGGTAGAATTCCAGTTTTGTGGGGGAAAGAAGGGAAAAGAAAAGAGGGCCAGTGTTTAAGCAGTTAACTAGTAGTTGCTCTCCCGAGCTGGAGAGAGCCCTTAAGATTTTGCTTGAGTCCCACTCAAAGTCAAAAAGGCTTAGAATGCCTTTCCTGAACAGGGAGACAGTGTAGCCTAGAGCAGCGGCTCTCAACCTTTCCAGTCGACTGTCCCCCTTTCAGGAGTCTGATGTGTCTTGCGGACTCCCAAGTTGCACCTCACTGAAAAATGACTTGCTTACAAACTTAGACACACAAATACAAAGCTGTCCCAGCACACTATTACTGAAAAGTTGTTTACTTTCTCATTTTTACCATATAATGACAAAATATATCAGCTGGAATATAAACAGTGTACTTACATTTCAGTGTATAACATATCGAGCAATATAAACAAGTCATTGTCGCACGGGCGGCCAGGGAGGCCGTGCGTGCTGCTCTCGCGCCTGCAGGCGCTGCCCCCTACAGCTCCCATTGGTTGCAGTTCCTGGCCAATGGGAGCTGTGGAGCTGGCCCTTGGGGCGGGGTCAGCGTGCAGCGCCTCCCTGGCCACCCATGTGTCTAGGGGTGCAGGGACCTGGCAGCTGCTTCTGGGAGCCGTGTGGAACCAGGGCAGGTAGGGAGCCTGCCTTAGATCTGGTCCCCCACTGCGCCGCCGGCCGGACTTTTAACAGCCCAGTCAGCGGTGCTGACCGGAACCGCTGGGGTCCCTTTTCGACCGGGCCTTCTGGTTGAAAAAACAGATGCCTTGCAACCCTCTTTGCTTGGTACACAGTGGTCTTTGTGTCCCAGGCTTCCTGCTATTTTGGTGGTGCCGTGGTCCCACCCAGTGGCTTTGCTGCTCTGCCACAAACCTGTATTTACGACTGAAGCAGTTCCCACATTTGGTGGACTAAGGCGAATGTCACCTGTGTTGTGGTGCAAGGTCCCTTGGCTCTGACCACAGCTTGTGTCACACCTGGGACGCTGACTTGGTCTCTTTTCCGTGTGACTCCTCCGGTGGCTAATGAAGAGGTGAGCTCCACGTGCTGCTTTTTCTCCTGGTGCTGCATCACTTGGATCCCTGCCCGGGTGTGTCTACACTGCAGTGGCAAGGTGTGACTGCAGCTGTTGCAGACCTACCCAAGCTAGCTTTGAATTAGCTGCGTCAAAGCTAGCTTGAGTAACAGTCGGTAGCATAGCCATGGCAGAACAGCTAACTGCTCCAGTATGTACCCTGTGTCCTGAGAGGCGTTGTGCTCAGGAGAGACTAGGTCATTCTGCTCTCATACCTCGAGCTAGCTTTGGTCTAGCTAGATCAAAGCTAGCATGGTTATGTCTTGGGGGTGTAAAATGTTAACTGGTTAACTGATAAGCATCAGTCTTACCGGTAATGTGTTCAGTAAATGGTAAGGGGACCGAGGCTGGGGTCATAGCTGGGGGCGCGTGCGGGGCCATGTACTTCCACTGCTGATTACAGTGGAGTCGCTGCTGATGTACGGCAGACAAAGTGACAGGAGGACCAGCCCCTGAATCTGTATAGAAGGTCTGTCTCCTTATTCTATATTTATATTCAGACTATGACAGGGTTCAAAAAGAACTAGATAAATTAATGGAGGATAGGTCCATCAATGGCTATTGGTCAGGACGGTCAGGGATGCAAAACTATGCTCCGAAGTGTCTCTAGACTCTTTTGCCAGAAGCTGGGAACAGACGACAGGAGATGGATAACTTGGTGATGACCTGTTCTGTTCATTCCCTCTGGGGCATCTGGCATTGGCCACTGTCGGCAGACAGGATACTGGGCTAGATGGACCATTGATCTGACCCGGCATGGCCGTTCTTATGTTCTTATATTCTCTATCTCTTCCCCACTTCTCTCTCTCACCTCACCTCTCTCTGCTGGGTGGTTATTTTCAGAGTTATCTGATTCCCCAACCTGGCTTCTCAGAGCCTGATTTGTCGCTGCTTGGCTCCTTGTGTGAGCATTTGGGCCTGATGTGTGTGAAAAATGCACCAGATTAGAATAGTAGCATTTGGCAGACTCTTTACACTGATGTAAATGACTGCACAAGGTGGTGGAGCTTTAGATTTTAAGGCCAGAAGAGACTATGGTGGAGATCTAGTCTAATCTGCATCAGACAGGCCTGAGCATCCCCCCCGCAGCGATTCCTGCATCGCACCCAATAGCCTGTGATTGAGCTAGAGCATGTCTTTTGGAAAGACGTCCCATCTTGATTTAAAGGGCCTATTTCTCAGCTAAGCTGAGGCCCAACACCGCTCTGGCAGTAAAAAGGGGCTTTAGTGAATGAGAATCGAGCCCCACAACTCATGGAGAATCCATCACCTCCCTTGCAGAGCTCTTCCAAAGGCTCCTTACTTTCATTGATAAAAATGTGCATTTTATTTCCAATATGAGTTTGACTAGCTTCATCTTCCAGCCATGGCACTAGGTAAGCCTTTGTTTGTTAGACTGAAAAGCCCTCTCCAGTCAACAATCATTTCCTATTGTAGGTACACATACATAGACTGTGATCAAGTTGCCTCTTAATCACTTTTACCTACATGGGGAGAAGGCTTCTGAGCTTTTTAGTCTAGCATATGTACAGGGTGTGATTCTCCGTAGGGTTTTACAACATCTGTTGGCTTTACTTCAGCCATTACAAGCGTGACTGATTTGCTTGTTCCTTGAAAGAAGGTTTTGCTCAGTTAGTGGTAACTAGAGCTGGGAGAAAGTTTTTTGGCGCACAATAAGTTTGCCCCCAAATGCATTTTTTGGGACACCAAAACTATATGCAAATCTGGATTGCATTTGGAGAAAAGATTCGCCCAGAAAAAAACCCCAAAACTTGAAAAACAGATTTTCAGAAATGTCCCAATGGTTCTTTTCAACATTTCTGAACCGAAATGTCATTCTGATTCAGCACATTTTGTTAACCTTAATACATTTTGTCCAGGGTTTCATTTTGGTGAGAAAAACAAACAAACAAACAAACAAACAAACAAACAAACAAACACAAAGCCCCAGTTTCAGTTCAAAACAGTTTTTTTCCCCATGGATTATTTCATTTCACTAATGAGCTGAAAAAAATCAATGCGCTCAGTTCTACTTGGAGCCTCTATCTGGGCATCGTTGATTCATTTTGTTTCAGCTTTTCTATTAATATATTAATTTGAATATTATACTTCTATAACCCAAAGACTTCCAAGGCAGCATGGCCTAGTGGGGTGTGCGCTGGCTGGGGTTTCAGAAAACCTCAGTTTTCTTCCCGGCGCTACCAGGGGCATGTTGCTTTACCTCAACTGCTGATCTTTAAAATGGGGACAATGAAACTGACCACCTCTGTAACGTGGTTTGAGAGCGACTGATGAAAAGTACTATGTAAAAGCACATTGGTATTATTATTCATTGTTACTGTAAAAATAAAATAAGATATGAAGAGTATTATTCTGAGATCAGGTGCATTTACGCTAGTTTGGGTGTAGGCCAAGACATCATAACCATAAATTGTATAGTATTTCCTTACCTTGAATATTGCATTTAGTTAACTCTTAAAGGGCTTGGCAGAAATAGAAAAGTCCCAGAGTGGAGGGAATGAAAAGATGCTGAACACAGTGGCTCTGAGTCTAATCCAATTTACACCCATCTTTACATGCATGTAACTCCACTGGGGTGACTCCTGATTTACACCCATGAGAGGGGAAAACGAGGCCCAATAATTGGAAATGAGACCAGCATAATAACCAAGTACCTGATTCTGTGATCACTTAGGGCCTGATTCCCCTCTCACTTACACTGGTATAGACCAGGAATAATGGTGAACACAGCTGGAACCCATATAGCTGCGCTGATAGCGACCAACCTTACCCCCATGGAAGTCAATGGTGAGACTCCATTGACCTCAGTGAGATCTTGATCAGGTCCATAGCTAGCCTAGGTTAACTCTTGCTCTTATTTTTGTTCCCCTCATCCTCTAAACTCTCCTCCTTCCTACACCCACTCGCACAGACACTGACTCCGTGGGTGACCCTCTCCCTCTCAATGCCTTTCCCTCCTCCCAGCACCTCCCGCCCACCTATGGCCCCACAGATCAGCGCCTCCTTATTTCTTCTCTTTTCTACCCCTCTCCTTTTGCCTTCTGTCTGGCTTAGCCAGCCAAGGCTGTCTAATTTGCAACATTGTTGTAAGCCTTTGATCAGAAAGAGGCAGCTGATCAGACAGTGTCCTGGGTCTGGGTCTTTCTAGGAGTGAGGTTGCAAAAGCTAATCAAGACCGGAAACAGAAGCTGCATTTTTCTCTTTGCTGTTCTTTTCTGTGCCCTTTTGGACCTGTTTGTCTTGTTTTGTCTTCTTGGGAAAGGGGATCGGAGCTTAATAGCAATAATAGCAGCTGCAGCCCTTCTCAGCTACTTCTTCTCTTATCCTCAGAAAGGGTTTTGACACCATCTAAGAGGCTGTCACACAAGGGGTGTCTTCCTTCCAAAGATTCTCTCCAGCTAACGGGAAAAGGAACAAGGGATGTTGTTAAAATGAAAGCCTTATTTAATCCTTTGCACTTCAAATGCTTTAACTGGTGTTCCTTCTTTTCTGTATATTTAATAAAAGGTTAAAAAAATTTTGAACGTATTTGCCATGGTACTCAGCAGGCGGAGAGGTCTCTGTACGGCAAACCCTGGACCTTGTTGGACACTGTTTAATTTTGGATGCTGACTGGGTTGTGTTAGCACCTTTGGCTCTTTGGGCCCATTTCACTGAAATTAATACTACAGGCCCCAATCTTGGCCCAGGGCCTGCTGTTCTATAAACCAGATCAACCGTCCCTAAATCCGATAAAGCTTGTCAAAACTGTGAAAGCTGTTCTTCCCAGAACTCCAGACCATCATATATTCCTGGGAGAATCTCACTTGGCAGGCTCTCCCCCTCACCCCCCGCCCCGGCCCTCTGCTAATTGCACGGTACTGTTTACTGCCTTTCCAAGGCCGAGAGATTGTAAAGTGGTTTTGGAATTCTTGCCAGAAACGAAGGCTTTTTCTATAGAAGGACTTTGTCTGCCCTAAACTGACTGGCACATTCTTTGGCTTGAGAAGTCAAACTTCCTGCTGGATTTGACTTTACCTTGTAAACGTTAGTCTCTGAAGATAGGGGAACAGAATGTGGTCCCTGTGCCAACATATTCAGGCCGTTGCTGCCAAGGATGAAAATCTTCAGAAATGATCTGCAAAGAGCCCGTAATTGTCTGTAATCCTGGGGTAAGATGAGACGGACATTGCTTCAGACGGGACTCATTACTTCAGTACATGCTATACCTCTCGCCTAGTTCAGAACTAAAATAAAGGCTCCTTAATGCAAGAAGTACCAGGTGTACATATAACCCAAGTACCATAAACATACTCCATGGGGACACCCCGTCACAAAGATTACAGAGACTCCTTGTCAGGATGCCTGCTGCCCCAGAACAGGGACAGCCAAGAACAGCATATACTTGCTCGGAGTCGCACACAGGACCACACTTTCTCTCCTCTCCCCCTCTCTCTGTCTTTCAGAATTTTTTCCACAGGTTCCTGCTGGCCCACAGCAGGCCCGATCCAAAGCCCACGGAATGCAAAGGGAATCTTTTTCACTGACTGCAGTGGGCTTTGGATCAGGTCCACCTGCTGTGAAATTGATCAGAGAGGGCAGTGTTAGCGGTGGCTGCCCAGAGTTACTGTTTAAACAGGCCACTAGGGGCCTTATGCGGGAGACGTATAGAAGCTCTAAGAGCTATTAGGCATTAGAGTTCATCCAGTCACTCACCCTCAGGCTGTTGTCCTCAGTGTCTATGCATTCAGCAAAATGGAGCAATGGCGAACGTTAGGCTTGGTTTTTAGATGGATTGGGCCAAAATTCCAGTGTGTCCCTCCCGTCCCACCGCCACCATACTAGAGATAACTGGAGCATCCTTGTCACAACCTTTGCCATTCAGATCCTCCATGTGAGCGAATGTGTGCCATGACTTTAATGGATACCCGGTAGATTCAGGGACAGAAGAGACCAGAACTGGCAATGGGTCTCCAATGGCCGGAGCATGAATGCTGGCTAAGACTCCATGCATAATTGTCTGCAATGTGTGGATACAACTATTAATTTTTATTCTTATTAGAGCTGACCTAAAAATGGGGTGAGATTTGTCCCCCTTTGGGGCAAAATTTGAAATTTTTATCCCTCCAAAAGGTCAACATTTTGACTCAGTCTAATATTATTATTTCCCAAACTAAGAAAGTTCCTGTCCCTAAAAGTGTACAAATGATGTCTCCAGTCATGTAAAGAGTTACCCTAGTGTAAGCTTTGGGTGGGTTAGAGTTTACTGCCCCTCTGAACTGTAACAGAATTCCTATAGGAAAGCACATGGTGACACAGAATTCAGTCACTGAGGATATTCAGCAGAGATTGCACAGGGTCCACTTCCCCACAATCAAGTCCAAAAAGAACAAGAGGAATAAATGTAAATCTTCAGTACCAATTTTATAAAATTGTAGAATGATAAAGAAATATAACAATAGTAGCTTAATTTCGACTACACAACAAGGCTACTTTGTAATCCACATACATTATTTTCGCAGTCAGACGTAAATATAAAGAAGAGAAACAAATTAAATCTCAACAGGTCAGTCCCCATAGAAACACAGAAGTAATGCAGAGTTCCAAAAGCGGAATCTGAGTTCACCTGAGTTTTAGAGTCTTTGTTCATCAACTGCTGGAAGTGGGCAACAGGGGATGGATCACTCAATAATTGCGCTGTTCTGTTCATTCCCTCTGGGGCACCTGGCACTGGCCATTGTCAGAAGACAGGATATTGGGCTAGAATCTCAAACTTTTGTACTGGTGACCCCTTTCACACGGCAAGCCTATGAGCGTGACGCCCCCTTATAAAGTAAAACTGCATTTTTTTTAATACTCTTATAAATGCTGGAGCCGAAGCGGGATTTGGGATGGAGGCTGCCAGCTCGCGACCCACGAAGTAATAACCTTGCGACCCCCTGAGGGGTCACGACCCCCAGTTTGAGAACCCCTGTGCTAGATGGACCATTGGTCTGACCCAGTATGACCGTTCTTATCTTCTTAATAATA
Organism: Lepidochelys olivacea; assembly: GCF_965140295.1. Taxonomy (NCBI): domain Eukaryota; kingdom Metazoa; phylum Chordata; order Testudines; family Cheloniidae; genus Lepidochelys; species Lepidochelys olivacea. Next base: position 265,782,357 of record NC_140412.1, on the reverse strand, counting down.
TCTTCCCTGCTCTTGCTTGCAAAACTCTCCAAGTGGAATCCATGCAGACTCTTTCTCCTCCTCTGCTGGACTGTGGAGTCCCTCAATCAGCTAGTCAACTAATTAATTAACCAACCGATCGGTATTAAGCATATAGATGAAAAACCCTGCTGCAAAATGCTTCAGAGTTAGGGGAAACCAGCCTGCTTTCTGCTCCTGTGGCTGAGCTTCTCCCAACCCAATCCATGCAGGTCACATGGCCTGTTGTAAAGCAGCTGCCCTGGCTATTTGCCCTCAATGGGGTTTATGAATCCAGCTACAAAAAGCCTATTGAGCATGCCCAGAACTACCACACCCAGTTCCGGAAACTTCTGGGTGAGGCGTGCTAAGAGTGCAAATGCCTAGGAACAGTGACCCCGACACAATCATTCCTCCCCTCTCCGCTCTGGAGCTCTTAAAGAGTTATCTCCCTACTGGGAGACGGGCGTGGGGGTTACAGTAGCACCCCCACGGAGCCACACTCATGGACCAGGACCCCATTGTGCTAGGCGCTGTGTGAACACAGAACAAAAAGACAGTCCCTGCCCCAAAGAGCTTACAATCTAAGTCAGACTTGAGCACGAGCTTAACTTTAAGCCTTTCCAATGATTTAAGAACATAGGACTGGAAGGATCTCCTGGGTCAATGAGTCCAGTCACTTGCTATCGCAGGCAACCTCATCATATAACCCTGTTCTTACGTTTATTGAGATGTGTCTTAGGTCACTTGCACCCACTATTCTTATTGAAAGGCTTCATTCACTTCAATGAGCTTTGGATCAGTCCCTGTGAGTAGCCGCAGCGAATCCAATGGGACTGCTCATGCTTCAAGTTCAGCACATCGTTGCAGGAGTGGGGGCCTAACATTAGACCTGCTGTGGGGCTGGCTCCTACAAAGTCCTGAGCGCACCCCGCCGGCTCTGATCCAGCAAAAAACATGTCAAACCACAGGGCACCTGTGCTGAAAGTGACATGGGTGCTTTTGATCATCAGAGACTAGGGTTCTTAGCACGACAGCTGCTTGGAAAAATTTTCATCAACAGGTTTTTTCATGGAAAAAATGATTTTTTCAGCCAAAGGGAATTTTTTGTGTGTGTGTGGAAAAAATCCTGTTTTACTGAAACTTTTTTTTCCCATAAGCAGAAGTCTTCCTTTATAAACCCCAAATATTTAATTTTGTTTTCTTTCTTTCTTTCTCTTTGCGGTGAACCTGAACGTTTTCATTTTCCTCAAGTATCAGCGGGGTAGCCGGGTTAGTCTGTATCCACAAAAACAACGAGGAATCTGGTGGCACCTTAAAGACTAACAGATGTATCTGGGCATAAGCGTTCATGGGAAAAACCCCACTTCTTCAGATGCATGGAGACATTTCATTTTCATTTTCATCGACATTTTTCCTAGGGGAAAAAGAAAAAGCATGTCCCAGCCAGCTCTGTTCAGCAGCACCTTGTAGGCTTGAGCTCATCATCAGGTGAGGAAGGGAACAGAGAGGGAGAACAAAAGAGGGAAATACCGCTTTGCGCTTGCCCTGGAAGGACTAGAATACAGCATGATGCCAATAGGTGGGCTTTGAAATTCAATTCAGATTACTTAGATGACTAACTGGGTGCAGCAGCGTAATTCACACTCATCCAGAGCAGCAGCACTAAACTCTGAAATACTTTCCGCAGTTAAAAAGAAAAGGAGGACTTGTGGCACCTTAGAGACGAACAAATTTATTAGAGCATAAGCTTTCGTGAGCTACAGCTCACTTCATTGGATGCATTCAGTGGAAAATACAGTGGGGAGATTTTATATACACAGAGAACATGAAACAATGGGTGTTACTATACACACTATAACAAGAGTGATCGGGAAAGGAGAGCTATTACCACCAGGAGAGCAAGCCTAAGTTAATTGTATCCAGTTTGCAAATTAATTCCAATTCAGCAGAGTCTCGTTGGAGTCTGTTTTTGAAGTTTTTTTGTTGAAGAATTGCCACTTTTAGGTCCGTAATCGCGTGACCAGAGAGATTGAAGTGTTCTCCGACTGGTTTATGAATGTTATCATTCTTGACGTCTGATTTGTGTCCATTTATTCTTTTATGTAGAGACTGTTCAGTTTGACCAATGTACATGGCAGAGGGGCATTGCTGGCACATGATGGCATATATCACATTGGTAGATGTGCAGGTGAATGAGCCTCTGATAGTGTGGCTGATGTGATTAGGCCCTATGATGGTGTCCCCTGAATAGATATGTGGACATAGTTAGCAATGGGCTTTGTTGCAAGGATAGGTTCCTGGGTTAGTGGTTCTGTTGTGTGGTGTGTGGTTGCTGGTGAGTATTTGCTTCAGGTTGGGGGGCAGTCTGTAAGCAAGGACTGGCCTGTCTCCCAAGATCTATGAGAATGATGGGTCGTCCTTCAGGATACGTTGTAGATCCTTGATAATGTGTTGGAGAGGTTTTAGTTGGGGGCTGAAGGTGATGGCTAGTGGTGTTCTGTTATTTTCTTTGTTGGGCCTGTCCTGTATTAGGTGACTTCTGGGTACTCTTCTGGCTCTGTCAATCTGTTTCTTCACTTCAGCAGGTGGGTATTGTAGTTGTAAGGACTCTTGATAGAGATCTTGTAGGTGTTTATCTCTGTCTGAGGGGTTGAAGCAAATGCGGTTGTATCGTAGAGCTTGGCTGTAGACAATGGATCGTGTGGTGTGGTCTGGATAAAAGCTGGAGGCATGTAGGTAAGTATAGCGGTCAGTAGGTTTACAGTATAGGGTGGTGTTTATGTGACCATTGCTTATTAGCACCATAGTGTCCAGGAAGTGGATCTCTTGTGTGGACTGGTCAAGGCTGAGGTTGATGGTGGGATGGAAATTGTTGAAATCATGGTGGAATTCCTCAAGGGCTTCTTTTCCATGGGTCCAGATGATGAAGATGTCATCAATGTAGCGCAAGTAGAGTAGGGGCGTTAGGGGACGAGAGCTGAGGAAACATTGTTCTAAATCAGCCATAAAAATGTTGGCATACTGTGGGGCCATGCGGGTACCCATAGCAGTGCCGCTGATTTGAAGGTATACATTGTCCCCAAATGTGAAATAGTTATGGGTGAGGACAAAGTCACAAAGTTCAGCCACCAGGTTAGCCGTGACATTATCGGGGATAGTGTTCTTGACGGCTTGTAGTCCATCTTTGTGTGGAATGTTGGTGTAGAGGGCTTCTACATCCATAGTGGCCAGGATGGTGTTATCAGGAAGATCACCGATGGATTGTAGTTTCCTCAGGAAGTCAGTGGTGTCTCGAAGGTAGCTGGGAGTGCTGGTAGCGTAGGGCCTGAGGAGGGAGGCTACATAGCCAGACAATCCTGCTGTCAGGGTTCCAATGCCTGAGATGATGGGGCGCCCAGGATTTCCAGGTTTATGGATCTCGGGTAGTAGATAGAATACCCCTGGTCGGGGTTCCAGGGGTGTGTCTGTGCGGATTTGTTCATGTGCTTTTTCAGGGAGTTTCTTGAGCAGATGGTGTAATTTCTTTTCGTAACCCTCAGTGGGATCAGAGGGTAATGGCTTGTAGGAAGTGGTGTTGGAGAACTGCCTAGCAGCCTCTTGTTCATATTCCGACCTATTCATGATGATGACAGCACCTCCTTTGTCAGCCTTTTCATTATGATGTCAGAGTTGTTTCTGAGGCTGTGGATGGCATTGTGTTCTGCATGGCTGAGGTTATGGGGCAAGTGATGTTGCTTTCCCACAATTTCAGTCCGTGCACGTCGGTGGAAGCACTCTGGATACAATTAACTTAGGCTTGAGTAAAGACTGGGAGTGGATGTGTCATTACACAAAGTAAAACTATTTCCCCTTGTTTATTTCCCCTCCCACTGTTCTTGTAATGTGCTGGAAATGGCCCACCTTGATTATCACTTCAAAAGGTCCCCCTCCCCTCCCCCCCACCCTGCCCACTCTCCTGCTGGTAATAGCTCACCTTTCCTGATCACTCTGGTTACAGTGTGTATGGTAACACCCATTGTTTCATGTTCTCTGTGTATATAAATCTCCCCACTGTATTTTCCACTGAATGCATCCGATGAAGTGAGCTGTAGCTCACGAAAGCTCATGCTCTAATAAATTGGTTAGTCTCTAAGGTGCCACAAGTCCTCCTTTTCTTTTTACGGATACAGACTAACACGGCTGCTACTCTGAAAACTTTCCACAGTTACTTTACCTATCTCTACCAACAGGTGTCCTTCACACTCAGTCTGCTCCAAAAGCAAATAGTATTCACAGCTCATTGATGCCTGGCTGGAAGTTTAGACCTAGGTAAGGCTGCTGTATGGGACGGATAAGAATCAATGAGCATAGCTGCCTCAGTGAGGCTATGGCTACCAAGGAATGGTCTTAAACTGGAGGGGTAGCCAGAAAAAGGTCTGTCAAAATGACATTGCGAACCCCCTGTTTATTTTCTTTCAGTGGTTCCCTGTCAGATTTCGTTTGACAAGTCACAGGACTGTGTCTGTCTCCCCACTGGGCCGGGGCTGGGGTCTGGGCACCAGGGGCCCCCTTTCGGAGTCTCAGCTCAGCAACGGCCATCAAGGCGCTCCACGGGCATGCACAGGGTGACCGACCTTCTCGTGGATGATGCCTGAGCCAGAAGAGAACTCAGCTCACTCCAGAGGGTCCGGTGCAAGGACAGAAGAGAGAGCGCAGAGGCTGTGAAGGTGGGTGCCACAGGTCCACCGTGCTTAGTAGGCATAGAGTCGTTCTATCCCCTTCCTCACCCTGCCCTGCCTTTGTGGGCAGAGAGGCAACATTTTATAGGCCAGTAGCAACAGTAGAGGCCCAGCTGAGCCATGCCAAGTAGATACCCAGCTGAAACCAGTGGCTGGGTATGGCTACTACCAGTGCTAGCATAGAGATGCTGCTATCTACATTCACCCTAGCTCGATGAGAGCTAGCCTGCCTGTACATGAATCACACCCCTACTTTGGAGAGTAAACCTTGCCTGAGTCAGATCGCCGAGTTCCCTGTCCTGTGCTCTAGCATCTTCACTCTCTCGCTTGCTTCCCATTTCAGGTGTTCATTTGCTCCTTGTTCTTCACTGGAAGCCCCGACTATTCTGACTGGAATTAAGACATGAGTTTTTAACAGTGGGAGTAAGCAACCATTGGACCAAGGGCCGTGGTGGATTCCATTTTAAAACCAAGCTTGGAGGTTTTTCTAAATGATCTGCCTAAGGAATTGTTTTGGGGCAGTTATCTGGCCTGTGGTAGACAGGAGGTCAGACTTGGGGATTGCAGTGGTCCCGTCTGACCTTAGGCTATATGAACCTCTAAATCTTTGCTAACGTCAGAATTAGAGTATGTCAAAAAGTGGGAGGGAATATTCATGAAAATGCAGTGGTGCAAGTAGAAATCATTTCTTGCCGGTACGCTGTACTCATGGGAGGGACACAGAGATGGGGCACGTGACCTCCCCATGTGACCCCCCCATGTGAGTCCTCCCTACCCTGCTCCCAGCCTGGGGCCCCCATGCTCTCCCCCATGATCCACATCCATCCCACGTTACCTAGAGGGGGCTCTGTCCTCCTCCCGTTGCCCTGGAGACTTCTGCTGCACAGACCCCAGGCAGGAGGACTCAGGAGACGTAGCTGCGTGGAAGGGCTGGGGGTGGGGCTGGCTTCTCCTGTGTCTTTCTGGTACCCCATACCGGCTATAAATATCTTACTGGTACGGTGTACTGGACCATACCACCGTACTTGCCCCGCTGTGAAAATGTCACAGAATTCTTTTCCTTACATTTATTTCTGTGGTCAAAATTCTGAAATAGGAAATATTTGAACCAAGCTCTATCACCAAAAATCAAATGAACAAACCAACCATCCCTAGGAAAGGTATTTCTCAGCAATGTCAGCTTCTTTTTCTGTCATATCAAAGTGTAAAATTTCAATCAAAAACTTTTGTCAGTGATTACAGCGCTTGCCTGGGATTTCAGGGGATTTGGGATTCTTGCTCTGCCACAGATTTCCTGCATCACCTGGGGCAAGCCACTTAGTCTTTCTGTGCGTCTCTGTACCAGAGTTTCCCAGTGGAGATAACAGCACTATCTAGCACCCAGAGGTGTGGTGAGAATAAGCCTACTAAAGACTATGGAATGCTCTCAGATCCTATAGTGACAGGTGCCAGATAAGTACCTTAGATAGATTTTAAAATCTGGAAAATGTAATCGCATTTGGACCAGCTATAATCATAATTCTTTGAGCTCTGACCGATCATGATACCATCAGCAGGGGACTGTGGGCCAGATTATTTAAAAGAGATTCAGCAATTCACTCCTGCTGTGGATCTGCCCGTATAGCACACAAAAAGAACTAAGATGCTGATTTAGGCAAATATCCCTATACAATAATATAAACCAGGCCAGAATAAAAAACTCGCAAGGACATATATGTCAAATGGTCATTAAAAATGAGGATCTTCAAAGTGTCCATGAGATCATGATGGCTTTTCAGTTGTTTCCACCACACAAATTGTTATTATAATCAATAGATAAGCAGCCCATTAATTTCAATGGCTGTATAAAGTTAATGTTGAGGAACAGGATTTGGTTGGACAGTAAGGAAGGATTAATAGGGTGGCGATAACTCTTTTGCAGTGTAAGTAAATATTATTCATTCATTTCAGTGAGATTTGCTAATAAAACTAAGGTACAAAAACAAGACTCAGTCACACAGAGAGACCCGCTAAATCCTGTTGCATGTACACAAAATCTTGGGGGAGATGGTGTCAACTGGAGTCACTCCAGTGACTTGGTACAGCTGTGCCAGTTTACACTAGCTATGGATCTGGCACTCTGAATCCATTTGTTTCACTATAACTCTCTGCATAAAGTTAATGGGCGAAAAGAAGAATGCATTCTGCTCTTAGAAGATTTTAATGTGGGCTGGTGACACGTTTAGAACAGATATAAATTGTGTATAGCCCTCTACTTCCCACTTTTGCATCACAGAGACCTCCTCTGTAGTTGTGTACAAACCTCCAGAGTGGGTGAGAGAGCATTCTCCTTTGCAACATCTACTAACGACAGTAGTGTTGTCTCTGCCTGTCTACCCCATCCACTATGCATCCCATTTCAACGCCCTTCTCCCTTGCTATACTTCTGAATTTCAATCTCCCTCCCCTACTATTAAGTCTTTAACTCTGTCACTGCAATCCCACTCTTGATGAGTATGATAGAGAAGTTCAGTGAGATGTCAGGTCACTCAGTGAGCTAGTCAATATTGGAGACACTTTGTTATTATTATTATTTCTTTCATAGAATCATAGAATATCAGGGTGGGAAGGGACCTCAGGAGGTCATCTAGTCTAGTTCTTTCTATTACAGTCACACCCAGGAGCCCCAGCCCTGGACCAGGTTGTGCTAGGCACTGTACAAACCCAGAACAAAAAGACAGTCTCTGCCTGTGTCAGAGTTCTGGGTAACGGCAGCTGTACCAGCACGCTGATCACTGGATCACCAATTACATCACCCTGGAGTAAAACTGAGGGGCAAAGCTAAGGGATCGACTGGGATGGGCTGAGGGGAGCCCAGTAGCCCAGCAAGTAGAAAAGGCAGGAAGGCAGGGCTCAGGGGGAAGAGAGAGGCTGGCAGAGGCAGGAGAGATCTCTCAAGGGGAAGATACCCTCTGTCTCCCCCCTCCTTGATTGAGTGAGCTAAGGACTATATGCTTGTAAATATAAAGTTGTACCAGTCTGTAAGGGTAGTGGGGAGAAGACTGTAAATCAATTGCACAAGGTGTTCGACCCGAAGGTTTCCAAGCCGTTTGTGTCTAGAAGAGAGACAGGAGCGGGGCAACGTGCTGTCACAGTGCCCCAAAGAGCTGACGTGCTCTCTCTGTCTCCCATTTGATTGCCATCCAGTTATACACATTTTTTAGGTTCGGAACTGAAGGATGGCCTGGCAACCCTGGAGAATCGTCATGCCAAAACGTGTGGGAGATCTGGTCACGTTCCCTTCAGATATGGCTGGGTTAACAATGAAAATTCACTACTGGACCATGCTCCACCTGGCTGTCTGGGAGAGAGGAGAAACTCTGAAACAGCAGCTGTGCTCATGAAATTGCATATGTATGATGGCACCTTCTTAGCATTTGACCTTTGCCTTGAGCCAAAGCTGGGTCCTGTTGAAGTCAATGAGCATTTTGATGTTGACTTCAACGGGCTAGGGTTTGTCTGCTTGCTTAGATTCTGACTCTTATCTGCAGCCTTATTGAATGAAATCAGCATTCACGTCGTATTCCCCATCAGCCCCTGGCCCAGACCGGGGAAGCTAATGACCCAACCACTGAACCAAATTCAGTGATGAATCCTGGCCACCTGAGGCATGTTGCACAGATGCTAAGAAGGAGAATGGAATAAGTTTCTGCTCCATTTTATTCCTTCTTAGCCTGCAGGGCCTACGCATCTCTGGGAGAAGGAGCTAGATTCATTCTGCATCATGCATAAGGACAGGCTTGCTAAGAGAATTCTTATTAGAGAGTCTTTATTAATGGTGATGCCTCAGCTAGAAAGCCAGTTCGACTTCCAGAGTGCAGGGCTGGGAGTTGAGCCAGACTCACTAGTCCACTCTGGCTATAATCCCTGTTACACAGATGGGGAACTGAGGCAAGATTGTGAGTTGCCAGGTCTCCCAAGTCCAAAGACAGCACCCTAACCAATGGACACAATAAAAACAATGAAACACCATGGGCCAGATGCTCACCTAGTATAAATTAAAGTTGCTCCTTTGAAGTGAATGGAGCCATACCAATTTACACCAGTGGATGATGTGGCTTCAGGATTCTCTTTTTACAAGGATGCTTTTCAAAGCAGAATGGCACTTTTAAGCTGTCTCTTGTGCCAGCAGTCATTTTGGCTGTCAGGAAGGGCTTTTCTAAAGAAATCAATGTGCCGTTGGTTGGCTTCTTCTGGGATGGGAAGGGAGCAAGAACCAATCTGAAGTCCCTCCCTCTTAGCTGAGAAACAGGTGGCTGAGACACACTATATACAAAACCGATATCACTCGGGGCAGATCTTTGACCGGCATTCTGAATGTGAAAAACAAGCTCCGTCACCATGCTTTCATCCTGAATTTTGTTGTTTAAGGGAACTGGTGATTCACGGGTTGCTCTGATACTCGGATGGCAACTTGATGCCAACCCATAGTGAAAAAGGAGAGTCACAAATAGGTTCCAAATAAATGATGCAAATTCAGTTCTGTGTGGTTTGTGGAAGCATAGGCACCGACTCTGTGGGTGCTCCGGGGATCAAGCACCCACAGAAAAAAATGGGGGTGCTCAGCATTTAACAGCCACAGCGGTTCTAGCCCCAGAGCTGGCCACCAATCAGCTGTTCGGCAGGTCCTGCGGCTGGCTGCGGATCAGCAGCTGGTGGGAGGCACTTGAGGGAGAGGGCGGAGAGAAGGGAGCATCGGGGGAGGGTGCGGACCAGGGGCAGGGCCTTGGGGGAAGAGGCTGAGCGAGAGCAGGGCCTTGGGGTGTAGCGGGGGTGGAGCACCCATCGGGAAAAATAAAAGTCAGCCCCTGGGGGTGGTAGTGATTTTGTTGGTGGTTAGCAAAGCAAAGCAGGAGTCTGTATTTGGGAAAATGTTCACTGATCCTGAAATATTAACACATTAGTACTGGGAGTGCTACCTGTCTGTCTGTCTGTCTGTCTCTGCTTACGTAGTGCTCATCACTGCAGTGTCTCAGCAACATATTGGCTTTGCACTGTTTTGCTGTTTGAGCCTCTCGGTGATCCCGTCAGGGAGCACAGTCTGCCCCGGGACCCATCACGCACTGCATATCGATTCTTTCTTTTGGTCTTTTCCTTCGTTTCCTGCACTAATCCTTATGGAGGACGCCTGGGGTCTCCGCTTGTATCAAGGGTTTTAACACCATTTTCAAGTCCAGTTGTTCCCATGATTACTGTTTATTTGTTTGCATTGCCAGAGCATTGAGGGGCTGCACATCAGGGATACACTGTCCTAGGTGCTGCTCAAGCACACAATAAAAGGGTGGCCCCCCCCGCCTCATAAAATTGACCATGTATAATGTGTGGTTTGCCCTCCAGACTATACTGGTGTTACATCTCTCACTAACACCAGTTTCACATCTGTGTAACCCCACTGAAGTAAAGGGATTTACTCCTGGTTTACACTGGTATGAGAGTTAGAATCAGATTAAAAATGATATGACCTGATTTCATATCCTTGCATGGCTCTTAACTACAGCTGGTTGGACATTTTCCAATGAAGTTCATGCCTGCTTAGGAGTTGCTGTCTGGGATAGCCCACGTGGCAGGGCTGCATCGGCAGCACAGACCCTGGGACCCCAGCAGTGGCTCAGATGGAACCACTGCTGTTCACTGAAAAATGGCCGTGTGGGCTCCCAGGGCTGGCTCGGTTCCTGGTCCCATGGCAATCACATCAGTTTCGTATTTCCTTTCAGAAACACCCAGTGAAAGATATTACCTCACCCACCTGGTCTCTCCAATATCCTGGGACCAACACGGCTACAACTACTCTGCATGCAAAAAATTTACCAAGACATTTAGGCAAATTTAATTGTGTGCCAAATGCGGAACGAACCCAAATTCTGAGAAACCGAAATTTCTCCCGAACCGAGAATCACGAGTTTTGTTCTTAACCTCTTTGTTTTACATATTTTCATCTTTTACAAGCCTTATCTTTTGAAAGTTAAAAAATATAAATAAATAAATCCCTAATTGCCTTTTAGATCTCCGTGAAGCAGTTTGGGACACGCTTTGCATTCAAGAACTATGCAAAAGAAATACGCTTTGCATTATAATTTAAGATGGGCAGGAACCTGTAATTCTCAGCATTTAAGTAAACTATCACAGTAGATTGAGATGGGAAAGATTGCACTTTATATTTCAGATTCTTAAAGTCGGTCTTGGCCTTTCAGGCTTTGCTCGTGTTAATCATATCCTTTCCCAGTGTTATCTTTTTAAAATTACCTTTTATCTGAATAAGATCCGGCTTTCTTATGATCTCAAATTCTATTGAATAGAAAAGACACAGGAAGTACTTTCAATCAATAGCTTTGTGTCATTAGCTCAGCTCCCGTTGGTGAAATCTTTCACATCCACTCCTGCCAGGTTGTCTTGGTAGAAGAGCTCCACGTTGCCACAGTTCAGGTCCCCCTTGCTCTAATGAGAAACAGACTCATTCAGAGGGCAAATGAAAACAATTCTGGATATTAGATGTGATTTTAGAGAGTCAGCATGGTCTTCTTGTCACAGCTGGGGCGGGTAAGGGCTGGGAGTTTGTTCTTTTCCTCACTGCCTGTGTGACCTGAGACAAAACACTTAGGCCAGGACCCTCTGGGGCTGTAAAAGTTCATAGCTTTATTAAAGTCAGTATAATTATGCCAGCTTATAACTTCACAACCGCGTTAATTTCTTCTTCTGTAAAATGGCAATTGCCACAACCTGGTCCCGTCCTACACTCTGCATGGACACCCGTCTGCTGTGAGTGGATCCAGCTGCTGAACACCCCTCTGCCTCCCGGTTCTGGGCCGTCTGGGTAGAGACTGGTCTCTGTTCCCACCTCTGGGTCTCTCAGGTGCACTCCCCAGGTGCAGACCCCCTGTCTGACACCCTTTTTAGGTAGGGGGATTGCACAGGCTGGCCACCTAGAACTGGACTCCCTCTCTTTAGGAAAACAACGTACCGTCCTGAATGCTATAGCCCTCTGTGTGACCTCACCACGCTCGTGAGTCCTGGCTCAGGTCCACCTCCTTAGGCACCAGACAGACGCATCTGGTCTGTCTACCCTCTAATTGGAGGTGTGTTTGCAGCACATACACCAAGCACTCGCAGCAGTGAACAGCTAGCTCAAGTACCTATAGCAGTGCAGCCGCGGTGGCAGAGACTTCACCATGAGCTGTACAAACCTGCCCCAGGACCCTGGGTGCTGCCTGGGGTGGCTAGTCCGTGCTGCTGCAGATTCACAACTATTGCTACTTGTGGGAGCGAGATCAAAGCTAGCTCAGGGGTGTCTACGTGTGCTGCAGTCATAACGCCAGTTGCAGGAAAGGCATGCCCACCGTGGGAGACAGACCCTGCCCTGAAGACCGTAGGATCTCAATAGACAAGATAGTGTGTAGGAGGGGCAAATAGACACAGCAAGGGCAAGTGACTCACCCAAGGTCGCACAGCAAGTCAGTGGCAGAGCAAAGCTGCAAATAGAATCCAGTCTAATCTCTTAGCCCCAGATCCTCAAAGCTATGTCAGGTCCTAATGTCCATTACTTTCAATGGAAGTTAGGAACCTAAGCACCCCTGAGGATCTGGGCCTGACCCACTAGATCACTCTGCCTCGTAACCTCTGTCCTAACTGTCACTTCTCCACCTCCCTTTGGTGTTTGCTCAGACTCACCATTCAATTGGCAGAACAGTTCAAGATGCCATCGTAACTGCTCATAGTTTCCGAGGCCAGATGGGACTGCTGTGATCACCTGGTCTGAGCTCCTGCACAGCACAGGCCAGAGAACTGCCCAACAAAAATTCCTAGGGCAGATCTCGCAGAGAAACATCCCATCTTGATTTTAAAATGGTCAGGGGTGCAGAATCCACCATGGCCCTTGGTCAATTGTCCCAGTGGTTACTCTCACTTACTCCTTATCGCCTGTCTGAATTTGTCTAGCCTCAACTTCCAGCCATTGGCTCGTGTTAGACCTTTCTTTGCTAGACTGAAGAGCCCATTATTGAATATATGTTCCCCACGTAGCTACTCGTAGACTGTGATCAAGTCACCCCTCAACCTTCTCTTTGTTCTCCTGGCAAATAAAAGGTGCCGCTCACTGGGGCTGTCAGCCAAGCACTGCCACTAACCTTCACTTTTCAAAAAAGCAATGAACTTAGCAACCGGGGCTAGGAGGATCCAGCTTCCAAGACCAGCTGGGTGAGTGAGTGACAATGAGGGTGGTTTCCAGCCAGGGCTTCCGGGATCACGTGAGTGACCGCTGTCTGATGTGAATTTCTGTATTTTCAGCAGCTGTGCTGGGAGGTGACGCTTGCGGACTGCATGGGAAGCAGTTTCTCCCTGGGCACGGTATCTGTTCGGCCAAGATTTGCTTTAACCTCCTTAGCATTTCAGCTGGGAGGACAAGCAGTGGGAAAAGAAAAGAGGGAAAGGAAGACAAGGCACATTTTTGGGGTGGGTGAAGTTAGTAGCACTGGCCGCCAGGAGGCAACATCCCAGTGCTGCAAGCGCCAGCCGGCTTGTCAGTTGGTGGGAAGCTGCTGTAGCTCCCCTGCTGGGCTCTTCTGACTCGCAGTGGGGTTGGGAAGCGAGTAGGTGATGGCCTCTCCAAAAGCACAGCGCCCCCAAGCAGCACGCAGGGGCATTGGCTCGTGACTGCGCTCGTGGCTGTTCCCAAAAGTGAGCTGGGCCTTTAAGAGCATCTCCCACTTGTGCCTGGCGTTCCTCCCTGATCATGTGACTGAGAGGGATCATGTGACCGCAGAACTATATAAGGGCTGTTTTCTGGCTAACGGACCCTTTCATTGGCCAGCAGCCTCTTTGAGCAGAGTGGTGCTCTTACCGCAGGCTGAACAACCCCCAGTGGGAACCCAGGTTCGACACTGGGTTGTTGTTATAATTAGAGAGAAAGAGTTTTACACTCTGGCAAAATCTGAAAGGGCTTTTTTTGTTTCTTAGCTGGATGTAAACTCAGATTTGCCTCCAGGGTTTTTCTTTCTTTCTTTCTTTCTTTTTTTTTGTATTTGCTGTAGTTGAATTAGGAGGCTGCAAAGCTAATATCAGCGTGATGCTCTGAGGACAAGCGAATTGAGGTCTTACGTGCCACAGATCAATCAGTCACTGGGAAATTTCCCTTACTGTGTTAGTCCTTGTAGAATTACTTTGACTAGAACGAGAGAAATGTCTGCTTCAGTGCAGTTAAAAGTCAGTTGCTGCAAAACTTTGTCAATGTAAATGCTTCTGCACGCCTGGTGATAAAATGAGTTAAGATGATGTGTGGGTGGCTACTGCCGTTTCCAAAATGAATCTTATTTTCTTTCCACCGGTAACTTGCCCATTTTGACTGCACTCCGACCTAAATCTCCTTCTCAGAAATTAGTCTATGAAAATAAGGAGATTGTGGAGATTTTTATTTTGATATTTCAGGCAAAAATATCCCCCTCTCCGAAGGAATAAAGGCAAATAAAACCTGAGGAGTTACAACCCCCATGGCTTCAGGGTAGCTAGTTTGCTGGCTGCCAGCAGTATCTGAGCTGTGTGTCTGACAATCACTAATGAATTTGTGGCCCTCATTACCATAGTATCTGAGCACCTCACAGTCTCTAATGTATTTATCCTCACAACACCCCTATGAGATAGGGAAGTACCATTATCCCTCTTGTACAGATGGGAAACTGAGGCAGAGAGCAACTAAGGGTCAGATTTTTAAAGGTATTTAGGCCCTTACAGATGCAGAGAGGTGTATAGTGGGATTTCCCTAGACATCTATCTGCATGTTTAGGTTCTTAAAGACCTTTGTAAATCTGACCCTAAGTGAGTTGCCCAAGGTCAAACAGGAAGTCTGTGGCAGAGGATGAAAAGGCACCTGTCTCAGGCTAGTACACTACGTACAGAACCATCAATAACAATGAGGCCATGTAAGAACTTAGATGAAAGAACCAATACTATGGGTTAGATAGTGGCAACTCTTTCACATGGTGGTGACCACTTACACACGTAGTCCACCGGAGCTCACTGATGTCAATAAGGATTGCACTACCCAGCTCTGTACTTGCACTGAATTTAACAACATTGCTGATGATTTGGTTGTTTGCCAGCAGCGTTAATTTCACTTTTAATCTGTTCTTGGAGTCCGAGCAAAGATGCATTTGGACGCCTGCAGGTAAACGGGTGTGAGATGATATGTAACATAAGTGGAGAGTCTGTAACTCTGCTTCCCGGAGAGAGAATCCCATTTGTACTAACTCACTCCTGTCCCATCATTTCAGGCATAATATTTTGAGCTGGGCAATGACTACACCATCTGTGGTCCTGACCGTGCCAACTGCCTCCTAGAGTTATTTGCCAGGCAGAACTTTAGATCTTCAACTGCCAGAGAAGGGACACTGAATCTGGCATAAACATAGATCACAAGATGCGCAATATCCCTACCAAGCAGCATATTTTAGTGACTGTCTGCTCGAAAAGACCTCTGCAATGGATTTGGAGCCCTCTTTTATTTTGAAGCGAGGTGCATTCTCCCAGTTTGTGCGACGAAGATGACATGTGATCTGTGTGTGTGATTCTGCAAGTGACAGTCTTGTAAGGTGAAATACCACCCGTCTTGCAGAATGAGTACATTGTCTATACAGGTTCTCAGAGTTGTTCAGTGGACCCCCTGCCTCGCCCTGCATTTAAGGCAGATGGAATTCAAAGACTCCAGAATTTCTAAATAGTTTTTTCTAAGCCGGCTGGTCTACATTACCCCAAGAGACTGGTTCTCCAGTTCGGGAAGTCAAAACACACAGGGACTCCAGTGACATCCCCTTTCCCAGTGCTAGGGACTAAGGTGGGTGTGATATAGAGACTCCCTTGGCAAACAGTCCCCTGTTCTTTTCAAACAGCTCTCATCTCAGACCTGACAAACTCACCACACCAAACACATGTCTTGCAGAGTATTTATCCATAAAGAGTAACATGTAAGGTATCTAAAGAAAACTCGTAACGTATCAAGACTCATAATCATTATGAGATATATGTATGAGTAATATTTAAGGAATAATGTAACTATGTTGAAAGTATGCTTTATGGGTTTGGAGTAAAAGTCTTGGGATATGACTTTGTGATGGCCCATTCAAGTAGGAGACAGTTGTCACCCCTTCTTGGTTAGCTGGTGATGTAATGCAAGACTCAATTGTCTAGCCTTGCTCCATCCCAAGACTATCAATGGAAAAACATCAGAGACAACTGCAGACAATCTAAACCACTTGGAGGTAAAAAAGGAACATTACAACAGACTGGAAATCCACCTGCCTGTGAGTAGAGACAATAGATTGTTTCAGTATGACACAGAGTATGGAGAAGTCCTCTGTATCCATTCACCGAGGAAACATCTTCTGGAAAGGGGCAGTGTTTTCATGAAAGTTTGGATCCTGCTTCCTGTGATGCCAGCCAGCTCTGCAAGGGACTGAAATTTGGTGGGATAACCTAGACAGGAAAGGTAACCACTACTAGATAGGAAAGGTAACTGTTAATAAGTATGTTTATTATTGTTAATAGCTTGTGTTTTATGATTTTATTTTATAGTGTAACCATTTGTTTCCACTACACCCTCTTGTTTTTAGCTGAATCTCTGTTCTTTCTTAAATTAAACCTTCTCTTGTTTTATTACAAGTGCTGTGTGTTCAAGGGGGAGGGTGCAGGGCCTGGGACATAGGCACTGAGTTTCTATCTGCCGGAGCTGGGGGGGCTCCCCCTGGGCCCCACCTCCACCCCTTCCCCCAAGGTCCCACTCTGCCTCTTCCCCACCCAGTTCCAGCCCGTCCCCCGAGAGCGCTGCTCCCTCGCGCCTCCCCCTCCCTCCCCAGCACCTCCAGATGAAACAGCTGATTGGTCGGAGGCACTGTGTGGGAGGGGCAGGCACTGATTGGCGGGGCCCGCTTCCAGCCTCCTGGGAAGAAGGTTCTCTTGGATCTAATGGTGGAGACTCCACCAGTTTGGAGAAGCATCCAAAAATTGAGGCTCTGAAGAAATTCTTTGTTTTGAAAAATTTAGTCAGTGGAAAAATCTTTTCTCAAAATGATTTTTTTTTGTTTCTTTTGATATTTTCTGGGTTTTTGATCTATCTATCTATCTATCTATCTATCTATCTATCTATCTATCTATCTATCTATCTATCTATCTACCTTGTTTCCCAGTTTTGGAAAACTGAGGACAAACAAAAGATGGAATGCTTTTCTTCAATGAAACTCCCCCCGCCCCAAGAAAACCCCATGCCAGTAAAAACTGTTGACAGAAAATACCATTGTTGCAGAAAATGCCATTTTCCAAGCAGTTGTAGTTCCAGAGTAGTCGGAGCTCCCAAAGTGGTCTTGCAGAAGACTTGGACTGAGCCTCATTTACTCCATTCCCGTCTTTGGGCCAGGGAAAAAAGGAGTGAGATAAAGTGGTCTTTGCACGTCTTGAATTCTGAAGCTGTACAGGGCCTGACCAGCCACTGGGATAAGTTACAGCAGCCCTCTGGGCTGCTCTAAACTTACACTCTGCTTCCCATGGCCTCCTATGGGCCCCGGGAAAGAGAAAATACCTATAGCAAAGTGCAGGCAGAGTCGTGTCCTGGGAACCAGGCCAGAGTAGAGCCCTCTGCTTTGGGGGTAACCTCAGGAGCTGTTTCTGCCAACCTCAGGGGGTGGCCTACAGGGGCCTTAATGTAGCTGAGGCTTAGGTCCCTGGTATCCCTGTTCTGCATACCCATAAGGAGTGTTTGATAAATGCTCTGAGGGTCAAACTCATCCATAAGGTAACCTCCCTGCCTCAGTGGAGTTATAACAGAGATGGCTCTAATACTCTGCTTGGCCCTTCCCTGGAGCTCTGCGCTGGTGTAACTGATTCCCCCAGGGCCCGTACAAGGGCTCCGTTTCCCAGAGGGAGAAGCTGAGGTCACACAGCAAGCCAGAGGCAGGAATGGACCTTCTGACTCCAAGTCCTGTGATTTCACCAGAAAGCCCTGCCCCCCGACCCTGCAGACCAGCAGCCTGGAAAACAGGTACAACGAGTCCTGCTTTCAGACTGAGCCTTAGGTCCCTGTAAAGTCCCACGGGGAGTGCTAATGGCAGGGTGTGCCATTTGTTTCTTAACTCAGGACCTGTAGTGAGGTGGGACACAGCAGGAGAAGTGTTCCTCTGAACCTCCTCGGGTTGGTAAAGTCCCATCAGAAAAGCCAGTGTCTCAAGATCCCCAGGACCTTCTGTTCCCAGCTGGGTCAGTCACATCTGGAGAAGATCCATGTCTCATGGGACTTGGGGAGATTTTGCTTTCAACACTTGCCCTCCATGAGCAATGGGCAGGAATGTCTGAGAGTCTGCAACAATCTTCCCACATATTGCCATATTCTGTGGCAATATGACTTATGCCTGACCCACAGCACACTTTGGTATTGCAGTCATACCCCTCACCTAGGGTGACCAGTGAGTCTCATTCCTGACTTGCATCAACCCTGGCTATTCCAGACCTGGGATACCCCTCACCGCATCTGCTCTGCAAGTGCACCTCAATCATGCCCCACTTCTCCTCCGTCTTGGTGTCCCCCAAGTCACAGGCTGGTCGGGGAGCTGAAAGATCACAACAAACAGTAAATCAATACATCTAAATTGCACCATACAGAGACGTTTAGGTCTAAAGCCATTGGGCCAGATCCTTGGCTGGTGCAAATTGGTGTTGCTCAATTGAGCTCAATGGAATGAGGCTGGTTTTCACCAGCTGAGATCTATTTAGACTATGCGGATGATCAAGTCATTAGGCTGGCTCATTCAGCACAATGAAGCAGCTTGTTTGCGGGGCAAAACTGGAAGCTAATTGCTGCTTCTGCCTGTGGAGTCAATTCAGTTGACAAAGCAGGGCCTGAAATAAATATTGCACTACTATGTACCCTAAAATGGGACTGACTGAGAGGTTGCCGCTGACTGTATCATGCTGGGAACGAAGTATGTGTATTGGACTGGTACTGACTTCCCGCCAGACCTCAGGCAAGTCACTTCATCCCTCTGTGTGCCTGTGTCCCTCCCGCCCTGGGATGTCTCATCCATTTGGATTGTAAGCACTTCATGTAAGGAACTGTCTCTCCTTTATATATCGTAGAATCAGAGGACTGGAAGGGACCTCGAGAGATCACCTAGTCCAGGCCCCTGCACTCAAGGCAAGACAAAGTATTATCTAGACCATCCCTGACAGGTGTTTGTCCAACCTGCTCTTAAAAATCCCCAATGATGGACATTCCACAACCTCCCAAGGCAATTTATGCCAGTGTTTAACCACCCTGACAGTTAGGAAGTTTTTCCTAATGTCCAACCTAAACTGCCCTTGTTGCAATTTAAGCCCATTGCTTCTTGTCCTATCCTCCGAGGTTAAGAAGAACAATTTTTCTCCCTCCTCCTTGTAACAACCTTTTATGAATTTGAAAACTGTTATCATGTCCCCCCTCAGTCTTCTCTTCTCCAGACTAAATAAACACAATTTTTTCAATCTTCCCTCATAGGTCATGTTTTATAGACTTTTAGTCATTTTTGTTGCTCTTCTCTGGACTTTCTCCAATTTGTCCACATTTTTCCTGAAATGTGGCGCCCAGAACTGGACACAATACTCAAGCTGAGGCCTAACCAGTGTGGAGTAGAGTGGAAGAATTACTTCTCGTCTTTTGTTACAACACTCCTGCTTATACATCCCAGAATGATGTTTGCTTTTTTTGCAACAACGTTACACCGTTGACTCATATTTAGCTTATGGTCCACTATGACCCCCAGATCGCCTTCCGTAGTTCTCCTTCCTAGGCACTCATTTCCCATTTTGTATGTGTGCAATTGGTTGTTCCTTCCTAAGTAGAGTACAGCACTTAGCACAGCGGGGGCCTTGATCTTGGCTGGGACTTTCAAGTGAAATACAAATAATTATGGCTAAGGTCCAGATCCTCAGACGTATTTAGGAGCCTAACTCCTCTTCTTCCTCCATGTCTTCCTCTGGCCCTTAGCAATCGGATCAACTTCCCCGCAGGGATCGTATCGGTGGAAGCACTGGACACCAGAAGCACGGAAGACGGGGAGCTGCCTTTCTCTAACGTTATGGAGTATTTCTGCGTCTCCCTCCACCCCTGAGTGGCTCTTTTACAACATCTGCTGAGCAGGTTTCTGGAGTGAAGTTAGGCCTTGATCCGCCACATACTATTCCTGTTGTGTAGGCATCTGCACCTGTGCAAAGTGGGTGTAAAACCCCCCGTTTGGTTATGGCAGCCAGTGTTTTGCCCTCACTTTGCACAGATGCATGCGACTATACATGGCAGTGGAGAGTTACTGTTTTTTACCCTAGTGCTTAGAGGGCTGTGCTGAGATCGGGGCTCCTTGGTGCAAGCTGCTGGACAAACACATAGTAAGAGACACTCCCTGCCCTGGCAAGTTTACAGCCTCAATACACAAAGAGTGGGAGGGAAACAGAGGCACGTGGAGGTGAAGTGACCTACCTTGGATCATAAAGTGGGGTTGTCATAAATATAAAGGGAAGGGTAAACCCCTTTGAAATCCCTCCTGGCCAGGGGAAAGCTCCTCTCACCTGTAAAGGGTTAAGAAGCTAAAGGTAACCTCGCTGGCACCTGACCAAAATGACCAATGAGGAGACAAGATACTTTCAAAAGCTGGGAGGAGGGAGAGAAACAAAGGGTCTGTGTCTGTCTGTTGCTGGTTTCTGCCAGGGATAGACCAGGAATGGAGCCTTAGAACTTTTAGTAAGTAATCTAGCTAGGTATGTGTTAGATTATGATTTCTTTAAATGGCTGAGAAAAGAATTGTGCTGAATAGAATAACTATTTCTGTCTGTGTATCTTTTTTGTAACTTAAGGTTTTGCCTAGAGGGGTTCTCTATGTTTTTGAATCTAATTACCCTGTAAGATATCTACCATCCTGATTTTACAGGGGGGATTTCTTTATTTCTATTTACTTCTATTTTTATTAAAAGTCTTGTAAGAAAACTGAATGCCTTTTCATTGTTCTCAGATCCAAGGGTTTGGGTCTGTGGTCACCTATGCAAATTGGTGAGGCTTTTTATCCAACATTTCCCAGGAAAGGGGGGGTGCAAGTGTTGGGAGGATTGTTCATTGTTCTTAAGGTCCAAGGGTCTGGGTCTGTAGTCACCTAGGCAAATTGGTGAGGCGTTTTACCAAACCTTGTCCAGGAAGTGGGGTGCAAGGTTTTGGGAAGTATTTTGGGGGGAAAGACGCGTCCAAACAGCTCTTCCCCAGTAACCAGTATTAGTTTGGTGGTGGTAGCGGCCAGTCTAAGGACAACGGGGGGAATATTTTGTACCTTGGGGAAGTTTTGACCTAAGCTGGTAAAGATAAGCTTAGGAGGTTTTTCATGCAGGTCCCCACATCTGTACCCTAGAGTTCAGAGTGGGGGAGGAACCTTGACATCAGGTAGATCCAGGCATGTGACTCAGATCTCCCATTGACAGTGCCCTATACACCAGACCTACTTCCACAGTGACAGAACTTCCCAGTGAGTCTTCCTCACTTCATAGCTATCCAGTTTCTTCTACGGTGCTCAGCTCGTTAGTGCCTGAGCATTTCTCTCTTTTCTTCTGGTGTTTAGCTACTTCACAGAAACACTTCGTGCAACCATCTGAGCAGCCATCCACCCAGTGAGCTGAAACCGGAAAGTATGTTACCAATGCAAAGATTTATATATTACATCTGAGCCTTCTGCTACACCCCTTTCATGTCTTGAGTGGAGTTACACACATGGGACACTGGGAAAGGGGAATTAGGCCCATTAGGTGCACATGTTGTGGGATCAGGAAGTGCATTGGCATGGCGACTGGTTGTTTGGACGCACAACACAAACAATATGAATTAAGGATCGAGCTGGTAAGAAAATGGGATTTCCTCCCCCACTCCCAAAATGTAGACAATGAAAAAGAAATGAATTTTTTGGCAAAATTTTCGGTGGAAAATTTTGACTTTTTGTCAAGAAACCCAAATCATCAAAATCCGTCCCCCCCCCGCCCCATTTTTCAGCTGAAAATGTTTTGTTTCTTTTTGGCTAAGCTGCGCAAAAGTTTTTGATTTAAAGGTTTTTTTTATGAAAAACCAAAAATATGTGATGAAAGTGCCCCCCACCCCAACACACACTTTCCAGGATATTTTTTAGCTGTGTTGTAACACTGGGGGAAATGAGTTTCAACAGAAATTTTTAAACTAATCCTTATTAAGGGTGAGATTTTGCAAAAGATGTGGCATTGGCCTAATTCTGATCCAGCCGAAGCCAACCATTGGCTTTGCTGGGAGCAGAGAAGGGGTTATTCCCATGCTGTATGATTTTGGACAAATCACTTCCCTGCTCTGTGCCTCAGTTTCCCCACCTATAAAATGGGGATGAAGCTATTTGCCTTCCTTTGTAGCAGTCTACGGATTGAATAGAGCTTCATAAGAGCACAGTGTTACTATTTTGAACAAATGACTGCACTGATTGTCTCCGCTGTGAAATATTTTGTGCTATTTTTCCATGATGGCCCAAAATAAATCTGATTGTTTTGAATGCATCGGTATTTTTACCCATGTACTTCTGAGACATGTGGTGTCGGCGTGGTACTTCCATTTGTCGCCCAGCTTTAGCTTGGCCATGGAATGTGCTTACAAAGAAATAGGAGGGAGAGAGGAATTCATAAGGGGTGATGTAATAAATCAACTCCCCTCAGGGAAAACGGCTTTGACAGCTTGTCATTTCCAATCATATATTTCTCTCTCTTGTTTTATTGGCTCTCTAGGTTGTTTTGCTTCCCAATTAGAGTGTCCCGATATGTCCTAGTGTGCCTATAAAACAAAACAACTCAGGCCGAGATTTTCAAATGAACCGAAGGAAGTTTGGCATCAAGCTCCCATGAAAGTCTGGTGCAGTTGAAGCATCTACCTCCCCTTTAGGCCACATCAAAAATTTCAGTCTAAAAGGATAGAAGAGTGGAAGAAAAAAATCTTTAGACCAGAGGGACCCACAGAAATAGGGGGAATGGCCCAGAGTCTTAAAGGTATTTGGGTGCCTAACACCCATTGATTTCCAAGACACCTAAACACCTTTGAGGAGCTGGGCCAGGGGGCTACAGTCCAGGCCTAAGAGTCAGACAATCCAAGTTCTAGGCCTGTCACTTCACCACTGTGTCTCAATTTCTCTGGCTGGGATCCAGTTTTTTACCTGTCCCACGGGGCTGCTTTGCTGTATGAATTCATGAATATGCATTGACACACTTGGCTGGAAAATTGTGCATAACTGCAAAGTATTATATTGTTAGCCTTACAGTACACCTGTACATTGCCATAATGGATGTGACCAGTGTGTTAGCCTATAAGCCTGTTTGTCAGTCTGAGATAGACTTTTGGGTTTGACCTTTTGATACTCTTATATCTTATACTAATATGTGTGACCAAAGAACAAAGACACTGTGTGTGGTGTTTTCCCTGGCCAGATGGCTTTGTTAGTACAATGGGGAGAGATAAGGGATAGAGCAGTTCAAGTGTTACAGGGTATGGTGGGAGTGTAATATATGAGCACACTTGAAGACTGCCTCAACCCCTATCTCAAGGCAAGGTCAAGCAACCAGTCGGGAGGGGCAAGGAGGGGTTGGGGGGAAGGTATAAAACACTAAAAGGCCAAAGAAATGCCTGTCCCTGACTGCAGCACACCCTCACTCCTCACCCCTCCCATGGGATACAAAAGAAGTGGGATGAAGATCCTAGACTCACGACCCCCCCAAAACGGAACATGACCGTAAGTTGTAAGGGGTGTGACTAGGGACATGTACGGCAGGTGTATTTGGGCCTGCTAAGAAGCAGGAGGTGGGAATAGGGAATGGGGAATGGAGAACGGGGACACAGGCAAGGCTCTGCGGCGTCAGAGCTGGGAAGGGGGACACGGGGTAAATGCTCTGTGGCGTCAGAGCTGGAAGCGGAAGGGTGGGAAACAGACTGTGCTGGTGTGTAGAGCTCTGGATACCCTTGCTTGGAACTAACATCGCATTGTCTGTGCTTCAGACTTCTGGTCTTCTGCTTTCTGTCTGCGTGACAAGAACCAGGGGAGAGGGTGAAAGGAAAGCCCTCTAACACAGTGTTTCATAGTTCTGTATCTTTGTGATGGGGTGTTCACCCTACACGGGTTAATCTGGCCCAGAAGAGGTGCTTGCAGCTGGGAGGAAGCCCGGGCATTTATACATACTAATTGCTGATGGAGGAAGATAAAGAGAGGAAGCTGGTGATAGTAGGGGACTGCAGTGGGAGAGTTTGTAGTTGCTCTCTGGGAACTGAGCAGGAAATCCAGGGGGGAGAACAAGCCCTGGGATCCTAGCCCTGGAAGAAGGGTCAGTTCCAGAGGAGTTGTAGGAAAAGAAAGCCTGAGAAGGCAGAGTAGGAAGAAGGTGGGACAAGAAGTAATGGGCTTAGTCTGGAGCAAGGGAGAGTTAGGTTAGACATTAGGAAAAACTTTCTAGCTGTAAGGGTAGTTAAGCTCTGGAATAGGCTTCCAGGAGAGGTTGTGGTAAAAACAAGTTGGATAAACACCTGTCAGGGATGCTCTAGGTTTACTTGGGCCTGCCTTAGCGCAGAGTGCTGGACTAGATGAGTTCTAGAGGTCCCTTCCAGCCCTACGTTTCTGTGATTCTATAAAACAGCAGTAAGGAAGGGTATTGTGTAGAGTCTGGCTGCTAGTTATAGGGTCCCTGGGCTGGAACTCAGTGTAGAGGATGGGCCTGGGTCTCCCTCCCAGCCCCTGGAAAGTGGTGCAGGACGGTTGAAGGTGCAATGAAGACAGCTGGTCTGGTGAGACTTTGATACCCTGGAAGCGAGGACCATAGACTGACCTAGCCCAAGGGCTGAGTCGTGAAGAGGATGCACTGTGAATTACAGGCAGACAGACTACCACAGCGATGAAGTGACCATGGGCAGGGAGTGCCATGTGGGAAGAAAGCTAGTACATCATGCCTGGCCAGGAGGAGGCGCTCTTGCAGTAAGTGAACCCCATTACAATCCTGTCTCCAAAGGTGGCCAGCACCAGCTGCTTCCGTCGAAGGTGCAAGGTCCCTGCAGGAGGCGGTTTGAAGATAACCTGTCCCCAAGGAAAGTGTTTTCCTAATGCTAAATAGTTTGGATGATTTAGGCCCTGAAACATTGAAGCAAGTTCTAAAGAAGTATCATGCTGCTTTAAAACACCAGTACTCAGCATTCTCAGGTACTCACCAGGTCTCAAAGTTCTTCTTCAACGTGACTTGATTAAGCCTCACAAAACCCTTGGGAGGAGGCTAGCGAGTGTTACCCGCATCGTTCAGGAGGGGGCGCTCAAGCACAGAGCAATTGAAGGCTTGATTTTCATTGCTGCTGAGCAATGGGTGCCCAGGAATTTCTGGAAATGAGAGCCTAAGGCTACGGCTAGGCAGCAAGAGAACCCCTGTGACAGCAAGTCTCAGAGCCTGGGTCAACTGACTTGGGCTTGCAGGGTTCATGCTACGTGGCTAAAAATAGCAGTGTAGATGTTCCCTGCTCGGGCTGGAGCCCAGCTTGAGACCTGGAGAGGAGGCTGGATCTCAGAACCCAGGTGGCAGCCCAAATGGGAACCTCTCACCTGCTATTTTTAGCCCTGTACCACGAGCCCGAGTCAGTTCACCCAGGATCTGACACTCACCAATGTGGTAATTCTTCCCCTTCCTCCCTCCGCTGTGTAGATATACCCTAGGTGACTTGGCCAAGGTCCTACAAAGAGTCAGTGGCAAAGTCAAGTCGGGACATAAACGCTGCCCCCCAACCCCTTGCTTTAACTGCTAGACAACACTCTTCCCAGAACAAAAACAACTGCTCCCTGGGTGAGGGAGCGTGAGGAGAAAGCGCTGAGGCAGAGCCATGCCGAGGGCTTTTCTGTCCTCCATTTACATTGTTCTCTCTCATCAAGCGCTTCCTCAGAGTATAATTCTCCAAGTTCCCAGACATAATCATAACATCTCGCAACAGCAATCAGCGAGCAGCCAACCTCAGCTTGTTTGGAGGGTCTGATAGGCATACAAGTTCAGATTAAGCTAAACCTCTGCCTGAGAAATGAGGCTGAAAACCTCAGAGCGGCTTCTCGGTGCCTTGAGGGAAACTGGGACATCCTAGGAAGAATGTGCAGATGAAAATCAAACAAGGCTAAGAACCGCAGAGCTGGTTTGAGTTTTGTGCTCTTAGTTTCCCAACCCTGGCGTCACAGAGAACGTGGGCCCTGTAAAGGAGGCTACCGGCCCAGGCCAGCCTGTTCCCAGTGACAGCCCCAGTACACGAGGAGGCTGGGAGGTGTCCCTCCCAGAAGGAGTTATAGGCTGAGCAGCAATGCACGCTGGGGAAGGAAGCTGGCGATCAGAGGCAGCCTTTGCTCAGCATGGCAGCACACACTCATCTGTGCAGGGTCTCTCTGGGGAAGACGCTTCGAGCGAACAGAGCAGCAGTGGTAGAAGGACCTTGGAGGCAGCATGAGGAGAAGCCGAAGGTCCAAGACTAAGGTAGGATGCCCCAGTGTGGGGGATGGACTCGGGAGAGGGGTGAAGTCAATTGCTTGAGGCAAAAGAAACTATGTGAGTGTGAGGCCTGGGTGGGAACCTGCATGTCCAGGGGCCCTAGGTGAGGACTCCCACAGGTGATAGGGACCTTTCACTTCTCAGTATTGGGTGTGGGGTGATGGTGCAGATCCTGGGGACAGGACTGTGGTTTGGGAAGGGGCAACGGTCTGTGCATTGTTTCTCCTGGACTCTTCGTTTCCTGCAGAGGGGTAGGGCTAGCTGGCGGGCTAGGCTATCCACAGGTGAGAGGGACGTTGTGCAGATAGAAAAGCAGACTACCTTGTGCGTGAGTTGGTGTTGGTCCTGCTCTGAGCAGGGGGTTGGACTAGATGACCTCCTGAGGTCTCTTCCAACTCTAATATTCTATGATTCTATGATTCTAAATGGAGACATTTCTGACGTGGTAACCAGATAAGCCATGAGGGAATTGCTTTCTATGCTTTAAGGCATAAGTTGGTCGCCTTGGGAGCTAGCAAGCCTCTTCCCCACTAACAGGACTGTACAATGAGTCAGGTACATGATAGAGGGTTTTTGCCTTCTGTTGAAGCCTGAGGTGTTGGCTACTTTGAAAGGCAGAATACCAGACTAACGGGATCAGCTGTCAGACACACGCTGATAAATGCGATGTTCCTATCCCCACCCATCCTCGTAAAACACAAAGTTCAAGCTTAATAGCACACAGAGATCCTCGCGCGGTCCTCAGCCTTTGAGTTACGAGGTGTCTCTTGCTCCAGATGTCTCGCACCATCGCCAGGCAACGTTATAAACAGAGCGGGTGGAAATGTGTTCCTGACAACCGAGGAGCCCGCGGTGGGGTTCCGAGCTTTGCCTGGTTTTAGATTTTATTGGAATTGCCACAGCTCAGTTCAGGCTCACTGACATTTGGAACCTCTTTTGGAGGCAGGTGGGGGGTCCGGAGTTCCAGCCCTCAGGCTGGAGGGATGTGGAGAAGAGGGCAGAGTTTCCAATGGACGAGGGGCTGGTTGATAGCTTCAGGCAGAATCTTTCTTTCAGCTGATTTTTTACTTTTTTTTTCTTCTTTCTGCTGCTTGAACCAAAAAAACTCAAGCAACCGAACTGCACAAAAGGACTGGAACAAACAAACAAACACACAAACAAATCTTGTTTCCCCTCCCTTTGAATTGAAATAGATGAATTCCCACATTTCCAGCAATTATTTCCAGGTGCTCGTAAACCTGCTATCTTGTTTAAAAGACATTCCCCTTCAGGGGTCCAGAGAGGCCTAAGGCTGTAATCTGTTTTATCAATGCTAAAGGCTCTGCTTTTGCAACTGCGGCCCTGCCTCCCTTGACCTCTTGGTCTCTGAAGACAACGACTACTCGCTCATAGTTTGGGATTTGGGAAATCATATGATCTCTTCGGGTTGGAGCGGTTAGCAGCACTGTAGCTACAGAAGTAATTACTGCCCATGCAATCAGCAACTGGATGGAAAATCCACCAATTCTTATTCAGCACATGCATTCAGCCTCCTGATGCACCTTTCCAAGACCTCGATCAGGGACCCACCAGCTCTGTTCTTGTCTAAGCAGATCGCAGTTGAAAGAAGAGACACCTACATTGTAGGTGCATGGCTTCTTCCAATGTAAAGAAAGAGCTGGGTTGCTGAATCTCTATGAATCCCTTGGTTTGTCAAATCAGGAAACTGGCTACCTGAACTCTATGGGGCCAGCCATTGGCGTCAAATGGCACTACATGAGGTCTGCCCAGTACAATGGCAGTGAAAGAAATGGTAGCGTGAGGACAGTCCCTCTTTAGAGAACATGTCATAGAAGGTAGGCAATTCCCCTTTGACCCAGCCTCGGATCTCCTGCCTGGTAGAGAGAGATGATCTTGTATTTAAGGTACTGCACTGGGACTACCCTTCCTTCAGTTCCTGGCTCTGCCAGACATACTTGGTGACCTTCCTGTTTATTATTTGTCCTCCTGTAACATCTGAGAGCACAGGCACCAACCCTTCCCTTTGCCTGGGGAGCTCCACCCCTGCTCTGCCCCGAGGCCACTCTCCAAGCCATTTGGCGGTGTCGTTGCCCCCTATCAGTGGTTTGGCGGCTGCACCCCTCTATCAGCTGTTGGGCGCCAGCGGCGGTGCCCCCCATCAGCTGATGAGCGGGGGCAGCGAACAGCTGTGGCTGGTGGGTGCTAAACAACCTCTATTTTTTGTCCATGAGTGCTCCAGCCAAGGCTCCACTGTCCTAGGTGCCGTACAACCACAGAACAGCAACAAAAAGTCCCTGGGCGTGTCATGAGATCGGCCTGTCCCTCAATCCCCCATCTGTACAATAGGGAGGATACTTCCAATTCTCCTGCATCTTCTCCATGTGGAATTGTAGGCTTTAAAGGATGGCCTCTGGCTATGTGTCCACCCACAGCACTTCGTACAATGAGGCACCGATCCACACTAGCGCTGCCATAATGCGCATCATAAGGAGGTTCTGATGCCACAGTCACTAACATGAATGTCGCAATTTGAGATGAACAGCTCTTTAAGGCCAAAAGGGATCATTGTAGTATTTAGGCTGACACTATAGGTCACAGAATTTCATCATGACTAAAGCAGCTCTTCCAGGAAAACATCCAGTCTTGAGCCGAACCCTTCAAGAGATGGAGAATCCTCCACTGTTCTTGGTAACTTCTGGAGAAAGCACTTTTTTTCCTAATTTGAGTGTGTCTTGCTTTTAACTTCCGATTCTTATGCTCCTTGCATAAAAGACACCTGAGAAGTATAAAGTATAATAGTGGCTTGTGGGTTTCCATCGCAGTGTTATTTGTCCCAGCAGCCCTGCTGCGTGACAGTCCCCAGCTCTGTTACGCAGCAAAAGGAAAATCAGGAAGGCTTCCAAAACGCTGTGCCTATTCTACAATTTGTGTCACAAATAAATAAAAAATTTCCTGTTGCATCCCAGTGACAGATTTGTGGGCCTGTGAGAGCGGTTATGGAACCCAGCTGACAGTCTAACCCCGTTGCAAGAAGTTGGCAAGGAGCTAGAACTAAAAACGCCTGTCCCACAGCACAGCTTTAATAAAGGCTAATGGCACGGTAAAGAATCAAATGTTTTGTGAAAATAATAAATGCCTTGCAAAGGAGGCAATCATAATTTTCCTGTGGATGAGTTTAAGCCAACTTCCCTCCCTTTACCTTCTGCAAAGAACTCTCCCCCTCGACTGAGATGAGAATATGACCCAACATGTTGCACTATCTTGGCTAGCAGCAGGTGACCTTGGAGACTCAATTCTGAGCTGCAAGTGTGATCCGTCTACCTTCCATGGAGAGTGTACTGAATTTCAAGCGAAGAGAGGCCAAAGCTTGAGCAAACCTGGTATGACTTTTAAGGTTCTGGGTGAAACTGGATTGAGCTTTAGACAAACCTGGGCTGAGTTGGAAGGGAGCCCCAAGCTGAATACTGAGCAAGCCTAGCTGCACCCAGGCCAAGTGACAAGTGAACCGGAGCTGATTTATAGTTACTGGCAAACTTTGTTTGTCTTTTTTTTGGACTCTGAGTTAGTGGGCATTGGATGGTCAAAGCAAAATCCTGTGTACCAGCATACCCACTTCTCCCAGAGATTGTCTCCCAGCCTGCAATGTACGTTACGACGAACATAATCATTCCAGCCACCAGCTGCGGGAATGACTCTCCATCTGTTCCCTGGCAGGCTGATCAAGCATCTACAATGCCACCTCCATGCTAGAGTCCTGATGATAGTTGCAAAGCCCTGTATGGAGGAGCAGCCACCGCAAAAGGCAAGTACAGAGTATGTTCACTGACAAAGCCATGAAGAAAGAAACCCTTTCCACTGAAATCCATGTGTGGAACTCAGATATGGTTCTAGGGAAGGGGAGATTTTGACCTTGCGGGGAGAGTGTCTAATGTGTTAGTTATCTCAATGCGTTAGTGTAGTCCACTGCTATAGCAGATCATAGATCCAGTGCTCTCCAGCACCCAGTCCGCTGGGCCATGGCCTGAAAGGCCTCCAGGATGGGCACTGGTGCTGCTGATGGGCTGGGCTTTCTTCGGGACAATCCTCCAGTGGTTCTTCTCATCCCTCTTGTTCTCTGTCTCGGTCCCTCTAGTACCATGGTTCTCAGCCTCTTCCCTACTGCTACTTCTAGCCGTAAGGGAAAGGTAGGGTAGCTGCCACCTCATGACACCTGCTTATGACCCTCCAGCCCCCCACACTGTGGGCTCATAATCGCCAGGTTGAGAACTCATGCTTTAGCATCACATCCTACTGCTGCTCCTCGAGCTCTGTTCAATCTGCAGTAGAGACAGCAGCTGTGAAGGCAGATCAGCCCTGGCAATTTCAGTGTATTCAGCTCCAGGAGCACCGTACGGCTCCTTTCGGTCTCAGACCCCGTGAAATGAATGGCCTCCTTTATGTCCATAGGAATCTATCAATGTTAGATTGAGAGGTTTTCTGAATGGCCCAATCCAGTGTCAGGGTCACAAGGATGCTTATGTTCAGATGTATTACTGCAGTGCGTAGAGGACCTGGCAGAAATTAGGGCCCCATTGTGCAAGGCACTGTACAGACACCGATGAGACTGGCAACTTCAAGTGGTCAAAAATTATGAGTCAAGCCCCAACCAGTCACGAAACTTGCAACAAAGAAAAATACACTTTGGGGTCCTTCCTTGCTATTTTAAGGGTACCGGTTTTGAACTTTTCTGTACAACCACAAGGGCTAAAACCATGCAGTTTTAAATATTTTGTTTTTCAATGAAAGCTGGGATTTTCTCACATTCCCATCTCCAGGGCCTGCGGGATTAAGAGAAACACCAAGCAGTCTTGCAATAAAAATAACAAGAGTTGGCAACACTGCGGTCCTTGGCCCAAAGAGCTTCCTGTCGCCGTAGATAAGAGAATGTCGGTGTGAGGGGAAGCAGAGGAAGTGACTTGTTCCAAGATCACACAGCAGGTCAATGGCAGGTTTCTGGGGTCCCAGTCCAATGCGCTAACCACTGGACTACACTTCCCTCTCCTGAGCTCTGTGTCCAAACCATTGACGCCCATGCCCAGTCCCTGTGCTAAAGCACCTGCAATTGCTGTTGAGAAGAGTCCCAGAGAAATGCAGAGCTAAGTATTTATTGATGTTTCCTATAACCCTTCTCAAGACATGAGTTGTTCCCAAGCTGGATTCCCATCTGCACTAATCAGTTCCACAACGACAATAAATCTGAGCAAAAAGCAGCTGATGGAAAGCCAAGCCGCACAAGCCAAAAATCCACCTCAAAATCTGACTTCTGCTCCCAAGGAAGAGTGTTTGAGTCTCTTTGGGGAAATCCACGTTTCACCCTCATGCACCCCTCCCTTCTGGCTTGCTCGCTCTTTTCCCCACTTTGCTTTTCAGTATCCAGTGTGTAGTGGGTTTTCTGAAGTATCCTCCCCTCCTAGGAAATCACAGTTCACGACCCTCCTCTCCCACCTTCCTGCTTTATAGGAATACAAAAATTGGTGTGATTTACTCTGTAGTCTGGATTTTGCTAACCCTGAATGTTTTTAAACACTGATGAGTCAGTGCA
Source organism: Lepidochelys olivacea (assembly GCF_965140295.1). NCBI lineage: Eukaryota > Metazoa > Chordata > Testudines > Cheloniidae > Lepidochelys > Lepidochelys olivacea. The sequence goes on along the minus strand of NC_140412.1, from coordinate 265,750,485 downwards.
CACCCAAAACCATGATTTCAATAAATCTTGGGGTTCTCTCGATTTGTCTTCTGGGTGTTGTTCCTTTAGGGTTCATGTTTTCAAGCCTTTTTCAACAACCATAAGGGTAAGAAACAGTTGGTTTTTAAAAGAGATGATCGTCTGATGTAATATCATGACTCCAGTAGCTGGGGCTTTTAGGAAACCACCCAACAGCCTGACGTTCATAGTACTGTTGTGAGAGTTGCTAGCATGGGGTTCCCTAGCTGTGTAAACACACCCTAGTCCATGGTTGCCAAACCTTTGAATGTGGGTTAAACTCTCTTTTGCCCAAGGATGCAAAGGAAGCATGTTTAGAACCCAAGCTCTCCTGACCTCTAGTCCTGGTCTTCAGCCACAAGACCAACCAAGAAAAGACAGTCACAATCACACGCTGCTAATGATTCCCCCAGCCACTATATTGGGAGGACAAGTAAGAAGGAATCTAGACTTCCGCCATCACAGCAGCATCTTCCCTTGGGGGGGAAAAGGGACCAGTGCAATCAGTCACCATCTTCAGCCTCTCTTGTGAGGGGTGGAATTAGAGGGAATGTGAACCAGGGAGAGGGGGAGAAAATGCACCATGAGAGGAGACCTGAGGAGGGAGAGGCATAGATCTCAGGCCGGGGAGGCAGGATAGGGAAAGATGGTGCCGCGAGCGTGGACTCTGGAGAAGAAAGATAGAGATGAGGAGGAAAGTGGGGTGGGGTGTGGGGGGAGCCTAGTAGTTCTGAGGAGGAAGCAAAGGGGCCGGAGAGAATGCAACAAAGGGAACTAGAGGCAACTGTGGTTGTGCAAGCAGGAAGGATCCAAGGAGGAGAGAGGAAAAGAGATGCTGCTTCTTGTAGAAACAGGACTCAAGAAGAGTTATAGGAGAGAGAGAGAGGACAGAATGAAGGAAAAGGAAGAAATCCATGTGGGAATGGACACGGAATCATAGAACCAAAGAACCATAGAATCTCAGGGTTGGAAGGGACCTCAGGAGGTCATCTAGTCCAAACCCCTGCTCAAAGCAGGACCAACCCCAACTAAATCATCCCAGCCAGGGCTTTGTCAAGCCTGGCCTTAAAAATATCTAAGGAAGGAGATTCCACCACCTCCCTAGGTTACCTCCCTAGGTAACAGAACAAACCAGATATGTAAGGACAGGAAAAGGGAAGGGGATAAAGAAATAGATGGAGGAAAAAAGCCAGAGAACAATTTCTAGAGTAGTGAAGTTTTTATTTAATTTAGTTATTTGCATCTATTTTATTGCATTACCCTGCCTGACCAATCCATAAGAGACGTCTCTGTGCCTTCCGGGGGTATGGTGAGGTGGCTGTCTTGATGTACTGTGTTAATACCACTGGTTGCTCCGGATGCCATAGCTACTTAATTAGCTAGAGAAGAAGGAAATAACTTTACAATTCAGGAGGCTGTCCACAAGCATCTGCAAGTGGCAGCTGTGCAGTGACCCATGGCCTGCTACCCTGAAGGAGAGGCCTGGAGGATTCTGTCACCCTGATAATTGGGAACCCCTTAAAGAATTAGTTACTGAGCTCCCCCACCCTGCCCCCCAGCAAACAGATGCACCTGAGAGTTCCTCACCCTTCATGGAAAAGTGGGGCCTTCATTTGAGAGAGGGATCCAAAGCCATGCCGCTGGCCCTCCCCACCATCCTAAGGCTGGACCTGTACATAGCGGAAGGAATGTAGACCTCTGGGGTGCTTCAGGGGTGGGCGAGAACATCTGCTGCTCCAGGAGAGAGTGCTGTAATTCAGGGCGGCATGGCTTAGTGACGAGGGCCCAGATCCTCAAAGGTAGTTAGGTGTCTAACTCGCACTGAAATCAATGGGGTTAGTTCGCCTTTGGAGGATCTCGGCTTCGGACCCTGGTTCCGTCCTACCTTGTTTTAATCCTACCTTGTTGTGTGATAAGTGAATCACTTTGCTGCTCTGTGCCTCAGTTTCCCCCCTCTGTAAAACAGAGACAAGAAAGGCAAGTGACCACAGCTAAGTGCCTTCAGAGCTAAGGAAGAGCTGAGCACCAGGAGCTCCAGTCTCTTGCCTGCAAAAGTGGCTTAAATAAATTGGTGATTGGAAAGAAAAAAAAGTCCGCTGGGAAGCAGCAAACGTTTGACTGTTTTTTTGCGGGGGAAATCCTTGTGCCAGAGGGTTAAAAAAACTCTTTACCACATCACTGTATGCCTGGTTGACTTTTAAACCCACTTTGTTTCATCTCTAGACAATGATTAAGCTGCAATACATAAATTCAGGATCCCATAGGCTAACGGGGGGGAGGGGGGAATCTAAATAGAACTCCTATGGGGAAACGTATTAATAACTACTGTTATACAGGAGGCAATAAAAGCCAACTGTAAATTTGCATCATCTGTCTTGGTCAATTAGAACCTGGGCGGCTGCCATTTTCACAAACGAACTGATTACTTACCTCCGATGCTCATTTAAATTCAAATGACGCCAAACTATGCATGGCGAGTCAGTAAATATTTTCACAAAGTGCTTGACGATGCAATGATGCAAAGGTCACCAGGATGGCTATGGGAATCATAAAACCACATAAACTGCCTCTCCACTGGGATCTCTGAGTCTAAACAGACTCTTACAACAAGGAACTTCAGGGTCATTCCCAATAATGGAAACTGGAGACAGGTGACTCTGTAGGTCATCTGATCCCCCCTGCTCCCCCTTGCCAGTACAGAATTATTGCCTCTTGGAGCTTTCCTAGTGCTGTGTCCAGTCTGGCTTTAAAGATCTCAGTGAATGAAAGTTCATTCTGCTCTGTCTGTGGGAGACCATTCTACAGTCTGAAGCACCAAACGCACTCCCCAAAATCTCCTGACGTGTTCTAATACAGTGTGCGACTCTTCTCCCTTCTAGTGAGAAAGTAAAGAATCTGCTACTGCTATCAGTCAGCAGAGTTATCCTTGTATCTCAAAGATTATAGGCTTATGCTTATAGCATTTAAGGGCCCAGGCTCAAACCCTGCTGATGATCAGGGCAGGGGCTCGATATAGTAACTGTCTCACCAGGAGATGCCCGCCTGGGGAAAAATCTTGCTAAAACAGTGGTTGAAAGCCAGTCTGAAGCCTAGAGCTCCCTTCTGAACAGTTGCTTTTCTCTTCACTTCTGCTACCAGGGCATGTGTCCCCAGGGACCAGATTTTTGAAGGTATTTTAGTTGCCTAACTCTCATTGAAATCCATGGAAGTTAGGTGCCTAAATACCTTTAAAAATCTGGCTCAGGTTCCTTCTCTCTGGTTGCCGTCTATCCGCTGCTCTCTCCAGAGCTTTCCTGCCAATGCAGGGGAGGTGTTACAGACTCCAGATGCCCACTGCTCACTTTTAAAGGGCCCAGAACAGGCAAATACTGGTGAGGATCATTACCACCCAAGAGCATCTGAGCAGTGTCCCTCTCTGAGAAGCATCTGAGCACTCCTCTGCAGAGGAATCGAATGATTCTCCACACAGCTATGCATATTTTCGATTGGGGAGAGTGCAGAAAGAGAGGACGATAGGAGGAGAAGCTCTAGCTGTGCTATAAAAATACTGTACACATGCAGTCTCTCGTTCTTAAGGATAAGTATTCTCTTTACTCCATTATATAGTTCTAACATCGTAGGCAGCAGATCCTGCTGTTAGCTAGGGCTGCCGGCTTTGCCCTGAGCTCCACCTTCTTGTCCGGTGTGACCTTCTTGTCCTGTGCAGCTACCCCGCACACCCTTGCACAATAACAGCTGTGCCACACTGGTGCAGAAATGTAAACTAATGCTCATTGTATGGAAAGTGCCAGGTATGCATTGAAAATTTCATGGAGACCACTATTGCTATGGGACATCTCTGTGGCTACAGGGGGAAGCTAGGTGGCTGTCTTGATATATTGTGTTAATATTGCTGGCTACTCCGGATTTCATAGAACACTGACAATACATTAACCTTTTTCTCCTTTTGCTATCCAGATAGGTCATTGCCTGTTTGTTCCCCTCCTACCTGGACTGTTCACACTTTAGAAACCTACCACTATAGTCTTATTGCTATAGCCTTGTTTGCCATAGGCCATTGACCCATTGGCTGAAAATGGTGGTTATGAAGAGGTTCCCCTGAACCTGGGCTAGTTGGACCATTGGTCTGACCCAGTGTAGCTATTCTTATGTTGCTGAAAGTAGGGGAGACAGAATATAGCTACTTTTAGCATCGTTCGGAGAGTGCCGTTGAGACTTCCCAAGTCTTGGCCCCTCGATGAGCCTTAAAATGCTCAGATAAAGATGATGGACATAGTTTAGTTTACTCCAGCAGTTAAGCCCTGGACCAGTGCAAATGGGTTATTTGCTGAGGAATGTTTTCACTAGCGGGTCAGTTTCCTAGTACAGACAAGGCCTAAACTGAGCAGCGACAGTCAAAAAACCCAACAGAATGTTGGGAATCACTAGGAAAGGGACAGATAATCAGACAGAATTACCTCTGTGTAAATCCATGGTACGCCCACATCTTGAATACTGAGTGCAGATGTGGTCGCCCCATCTCAAAAAAGATACATTGGAATTGGAGAAGGTACAGAAAAGGACAACAAAAATGATTAGGGGTATGGAACAGCTTCCATATGAGAAGAGATTAATAAGATTGGGACTTTTCAGCTTGGAAAAGAAACAACTAAGGGGGGATATGATAGAGGTCTATAAAATCATGACTGGTGTGGAGAAAGTAAATAAGGAAGTGTTATTTACTCCTCATAACACAAGAACTAGGGGTCACCAAATGAAATTAATAGGCAGCAGGTTAAAAACAATCAAAAGGAAGTATTTCTTCACACAAGAAATGGAGGAACTCCTTGCCAGAGGATGTTGTGAAGGCCAAGACTGTAACAGGGTTCAAAAAAGAACTAGATAAGTTCATGGAGGATAGGTCCACCAAAGGCTATTAGTCAGGATGGGCAGGGATGGTGTCCCTAGCCTCTGTTTGCCAGAAGCTGGGAATGGATCACTTGGTGATTGCCTATCCTGTTCATTCCCTCTGGGGCACCTGGCATTGGCCACTGTCGGAAGACAGGATATTGGGCTGGATGGAAATCTTGCAAGAGTTTGCTTTTTTTCTCATGAGATTTTGGGTGATCCCTGGTCACAAGTGGCATGGAAATGCTAGAGGAGCAGCCCTTCTCCGGCTATTTCAATGCTCTGTGATTGGAAATTCTTTGGGGGAAGGGACCATCTTTTTGTTCTGTATTTGTACAGTATGCAGCACAGTGGGGTCCTGGTCCATGACTGAGGATCCTAGGTGTACCACAATAACAATAATTAATAATAAAACAGGGCAGCACAGATGTCTGAGAAAATGAAGAAAACACTAGCAGGAAGATGGAAAACCATAGCCAGAAAAAAGTTAGTTGGAATCACCTGGCCCGGTCTTACCGAGCTAGAATAGGTGTGGTTTCAGTTGGGAGTCCCAGTTTGGTTCAGGGTTCTGTTCCAGTGTTGCGTTAATGCTGGGGTCAGGTTTGGCCTGTAGTTCCGGGCTTGGGTTCACTGCTAGTGTTGAGAGTATGCCCTTCGCTAGATCCAGTTTCCAGCTCAGCCCCAGATTTGGCTGAAGGCTCTGATTCAAGGTGTGGTCTCGGTGCTGGGGGAAAGCTTGGGTCAGTTCCTATTTCTGCCCATACCTGTGTGTCCATCCCTGGTAGGTGTGTTCTTGAGTGTAAGACCTGATTGTGCTCTGTTCCACTTAGGGTGACCAGACAGCAAGTGTGAAAAATCAGGACAGGGGTGGGGAGTAATAGCAGCCTATATAAGAAAAAGACCCCAAAATCGGGACTATCCCTATAAAATCGGGACATCTGGTCACCCTGGTTCCACTCTGTCAGTCCAGAGTAATTACATTGACTTCAGTGGAGTGCCTCTGGATTTAATCACCGCTGTAGCTGCAAGTGGACCCGATTCTCTTCGGCCTGGCACCTAGTGTAGCCCTTTATACATACGCAAAGCTGAATGACTATGAAACATGACTGGGTAGTGTGTTACACACTTTGCACAAAGTATAAATAACAGTACAGCATGCAGGGCTGCAGAGAATCGGGCCCATCCTCTGCAGAGCAGCTGGGAAAGGGAATCTGAAGAACGCAAATTGGCCGATGAGGAAAATGTGCGAGTTTTGAAAATTGTGTGAAAGCTTTTTGCCCTGAGGCTTTATTTGGTAGTAATATATACACACACACACACAATGGTTAATGGTTTGCTCCAGATTTTATTTGGTAGCAGTACACTCCCTCCCCCGCAATGGTTTGCTCCATCTGGGTGTTTTTAAACTCAGGTTTTCTCTGGCAAGGTTTGGCGAACACGTGCTCCATGCAATCCCCTTTGGATAAACTCCAATTGACTTTAATGGGAGTTGGGTCAAGCCCGCAGACAGAGGGGACTGGAGTGTTTATTTTTGCATCTGTTCTTAGCAGAGCCTGTTTGCCGTGAGCAGAGCGGCTGGGAACTTTTTTATTTTGCCTGTCTTTTTTTTTTTTTTTAATTGACGTGAGGCTGCTTCTGGAGAACAGAGCAAGTGCTTAGAATAGAAAGAGTTGCCCATTACAGAGAAACAAACCCCAGGGCAGACCTGAACAGTGAAAGGGTCTGTTTGCAATTGTGCTCCGAGGCATCTGAGCCGGACTTTGAATGACTGTTGGCTTCTGTCTAAAGGAATGCAGCACTGCCAAATAATCGAGCCTACAACTCGGTTCGGTGGGTTCTATGGTACCTAATGGGCCAAAGTCATCCCTGGTGTAACTCCATTCACTTCTACCAAGGCTGAAGTTGTCCAATATAAAGGGCAAGGTATTTGTAAATGTGTCAGACCATGTTCTGATACCTTTACTCTCAGAAGTAGCCACTCTGACGAGAGAGGGCCTCCTTGTAGCTTGAAGTACTATTCGGTGTGAATAAAGATGTTGGAATCGGATCCTGTCTTTCATAGTTGCAATGAAAATGGCTGAAGGTTTTGGAGTGGTAGCGGGACATTCCTCAATATTCATTGCTGTGCTCTCTGGGCAAGGCTGATGTTTTTGCACCTGGCATCCTCAGAGCAGGATTAAAAGCTCCTAGGAATGTGATTAAACCGAGTGACTATTGTAATAAATCTGTGGCCACCTTGGACTTCACAGGTTCTGCACTGCATGCCATGATCACTTAGAACTGCAGCAGTGGGGAATAGAACTCTGGTCCTGCTATTCAGGAAGAAAAGCGCAGCTTGTTGCTACTTGACATGAAGGAGAATTGCCTTTACAGGTCTAGGGTCTATGACATACTATTGAGCAGCTTTGATTCCCTCCAGAAGAGGGCCGAGGTGCATTAGGCAGTGCCTTTCATTCAGAAATGACAAGACTTCAAAAACATCAAAACAACTTTTTCCCCCTTCATCTGACAAGCTATTAAGGTCACTTGCCCAAGCGAATGCAACCCGGTGGGCCTAATTTGAGTTGGTGTCTGCTCAGTCAGATGATTAGTTAATGGCTGTGTCGTGCTTTGAAGATGAAAAGCTCTATATAAATGCTAAGTAGTCGTAGTGCGGACTGGGGCAGAATATGGAAAAAAAATGGCTAGCATCACTTCCTTGGGAAGAAACCCAATCATCTCGCCAGCTGGTGAGTTTCCTCCACACTTGGGGGAATTGAAGTCGTTCGTGTCCCCCTCAGGGATGGAATAGCCCTGAGCATTAACAGATCCATTCTGACAAGCTACTCAGATGCTATTCAACTCCCCAGCCTCTATGGTGCAGCTGTCATGTTTCTTTTGCATCAAAAAAGCCACAGTGCAAGTATCTCTCCAACTTTTCTCCATCCATTGCCCTTTGCTTTCTTGCCAGCAATATAGTGCGACCTGTGTTCTCAGTCTGGCCATATTGGGGGCCTCCTGAAAACGTTCTGTTGGCCGAATGACCAGCAAACCTAAGGAGAGTAAACACATTCATAACCTGAAGGACTGTAGCTTGCTCCCAACTGAAAAGTTCCCTTTGAGAGCTAGATCCTCTGCTGTGTAATGACTTCAGTGGGGTATATCCGTTTCCTCCAGCTGAGGAGCTGGCTCCTGCATTGCAGTTGGGAGGTGTGATTGCAGTTGACCTACCCGAGTTAGCTTTGAGCTGGCTTGCTCAAAGCTATCTCGAGTAACCATAGTGGTGAAGTCACAGAGGCTCAGGCTAGCTTTGCCCGCTTGGGGCCTCAGGTACAGAATCGAGCCCCTGCTGTCCATGCTGCTGCAGCTTTGCTGCTATTGTCACTTGATCAAATCTAGCTCGGGTCCGTCTGAACGCACGGCAATCACACCTGCCGACTGTGATGTAGATGTACCCATAGTCTATTGTCTCAGAGATGGACAACGTGCATAAGCTCCATCTGACTGTTCCTTCCTCCTCTGCTCACAAGCAGGCCATCATGTAGCTTGTTACTTGGTAGAATTAGCTTTCAAAGAGCTGGAGAGGTTTGGGATCCCAGCCATGCCTCATAAAGGGAAAGGAGGTGGATAGCCATTGCTTGCAAAGTAATACTTTTTGCCCAGCTTCTGCCTGCCGCAGGCCCTTTTCCTTGTGTAAGTGATCTCTGTCGCTCCGCTGCAAGGCTTGGAGCCAGGGTTCCACCACTTTAAAGGTGGGCCTTGTAATGAGGTATTGGCCCTTTAAGGCCAGAGTAGCTCGTAACCTGGCTTCCATATGTCCAGGGAAGCAAAGGACGCTGTCGCTGTGAGAGAGGAAGATGGTCCTGTGTATAACAAGCCCTGGAAGTTTGCCAATGCTGCTGCTCAGCACCTACACCCAATTCCGTTCTCTGCTGGTGGGGGAGATCTTTCTTCCTTAGGATTTTTTTTTTTTTAGGCCTGGACAGTCACTTACTTTACTACTTTTGGGTTGAGGATAGCTCTGGACAAAGGGGTTTCTCTTCTTTGAGCCCAAGATGAGCCTGGGAAATAAAGGTTCGGAATTCACACGGGTGTCGGTTAAGCACAACCTGAAACCTTTTTGCTTTCTGTGATCGCGAATCTGGACCACATGCAGGGACCAAGCCCTGTGCAAATGCTTTTGATTATATGTTACGTTTATAATGGCGCCTTTATGTGCTTTATAAAGTGTAGAGATGGGAATTGCTTTATCTACCACCGCCGTGTTGGCACTTCTCAGTTCAAGGGTGGCGGCTTTTTAGCAACACAACAATCTAGGACCGGAAAGTGATGTCTGCTGGGCCTGATCTTTAGCGGGCATGAACTGGCATAGCCCCTGTGACTTGGGAGGAGCTACCCTGATGTACACCAGCTGAGGATCTGACCCAGTGCTGCCTCCACTTTAAACTGTGGGGGGATTTCAGGGGGCCTGGTGTAATTATCCCAATTAGAATTTGGCCCTGGGCATCAAAGAAATTCTTGTAAATGGTCCCGTGAAACTTCTCATGAGGAGGGTCGATTGGAGTCTTGGTTTTCCATCTCAAAGGCGAGAAGGAGCTGCTCAGGGGGACAGAGTGGCACCTAGTGAATAACCCCTTCGGATAATCAGGCATATAGCCCAGGGTCTCCTGCAGAAGAATATATGGAAATGGGAGGCATGGTTCTGCTGAGAACTGAACTCCATTTCTGCATGGATCATGGTGCATGGTGTCTCCCTGGCCTCCCTAATTAACTGGTCCAGTTGACTGTGGAAAGTCGTTTTCAAAGAGGCTGCGAAATGGAGGCATTTCAGTCTGAGAGCTTCCTCAGTCTTGTGTCCTCACCTCACAAATCCAGCTGCAATTTTGGATTAATACCGAAGACTCCCTTTCCCCCCCTCACCGCCCTCTCTTAGGTCAGCTGAGTTCATAGCTCAGTTAAGGTCATTTTAGTCCAGGGGGGGCCAACCAGGGGCTCCGGGAGCCACCGGCGGCTCTTCAGACGTCAATACGCGGCTCCTTGTCTGGGCACCGACTCCGGGGCTGGAGCTACAGGGGCCAACTTTCCCATGTGCCGGGGGGCGCTCGCTGCTCAGCCCCCGGCCCTGCCCCCACTCCACCCCTTCCCGCCCCCCCCCCGAGCCTGCCGTGCCCTCGCTCCTCCTCCCACAGCCTCCTGCACCCCATGAAACAGCTGATTAGGAGGTGTGGGGAAGAAGGGGGAGGCGCAGATCTGTGGGGCTGCCGGCGGGCGGGAGGTGCTACGAATTACACCTGGTAGGACACGCACAGTTCGAATCTAGGCTGAGGCACAGAAACAAAGTCCACAGCTGCAGAGTTCCCAAAAGACACTAAGTTTATTACGCTCGAGCGTGGTGCCCCCCTGCTAGCCAGGAGGGGACCCTGAATACAGATTATACAAAGGTTATATACCTTTTAGCAAAGCATGTTGCCCTCGTGCATCGGAAACCTCAGCCAATAAACAAACCCTTGTCTTATCTACCTCCTATCCCTGCTTGGTGCATTCCTCGTGCTATACCAGTATGTTAATTACACAGCATGGTCCTAAAGCCATGCATCAGCAACCTTTATTATTAGAATGGGAGGCCTCACATCAAGGCCAAGAGACAGGGAGTTAGAGACTGACAAAAACCAGATACTGGGAGTCAAGGCAGGCTGGAGACAAGGAGGAGGATTTTTACAGGGATTCAATATCTAAGGATCACTCCTCCTGGTGTATGATGTGCTGGCATTTAAACAATGGTGGGCCCCAAACCAAAATGGAGTCACATGTGCTAACTTTTCCTTAACAGAGGTGCTGGGAGCCGGGGGGGGGGGGAGGGGGGACGGGGGTGGGGGGGAGCTGATGCGGGGCTGCTGATGTATTACTGTGGCTCTTTGGCAATGTAGATTGGTAAATTCTGGCTCCTTCTCAGGCTCACGTTGGCCACCCCTGTTTTAGTCTGTTTTTAGTCACAATGAGAAATAACCCCTGGCTGGGCGGGCAGCGCTCATTCTCAGTTGAGCCGAGCTTACGCTTGGCATTGCTGTCTACCCGAGCTGTCTTTCCGCCCCCCTGGATCCCGGGCTGCCCTCGGACAACATGTCACTGATGTGAGTTGGGGCAGCCTCTGGGTCAAAGATCAGGCAAAGTGCTGGAGGCTCCACTCTGGTCCAATGCACCCTCCGCATGGACAAGCGCTACCAGCATGCCAGGTTTGAGCCACCTAAGGATTCCCCGACATTTGGGGGAATCTTTAGCTTTTTGTGGGCTTTGTGCTACCCCAGCTGAATTAAGCAACCAGACAGATGGCTGTGGGTATGGCTCGTTGTGGATCAGGCTCACCGGTATGTCAGAGGCCAGCCTGGAGCCAGGTATTTTGCTAGGTATAGAGTGTCAAAGGGGGTACACGGCCCTCTGAAAGCATGCTTTGAAATGGAGCTGGGGTAAATGATTCAGGAAAAGTAAGAACCCCCAGCCCCACCCACTTCAAACTTTCCTTTGGCTCCAAACTCACTCTGAAACCTTGCTTTAAAGGCTGGAAAGTTTGGTGCTTTCACCCCTTACCCCCCATGGTTTGTAAAATCCCCCAGTGCATCCTAGGCCAAATTCTACTCTCGCTTCTGCCGGTGTCAATCAAAAGTGACACCACTGACTTGGCTGAATCATGCCACGTTTACACCAGTGATGCCAACAGCAGGAATTGGCCCCATGGACCTAGTCAGGAACTGAATCGGAAGGGCTGGTCTGCCTCACAAACGAGTCTCTTCTTTTGGCATTTAGAACATAAGAACAGCCATACTGGGTCAGACCAAAGGTCCATCTAGCCCAGTGTCCTGTCTTCTGATAGTGGCTAGTGCCAGGTGCCCCAGAGGGAATGAACAGAACAGGTCATAGAATCATATAATATCAGGGTTGGAAGGGACCTCAGGAGGTATCTAGTCCAACCCCCTGCTCAAAGCAGGACCAATCCCCAATTAAATCATCCCAGCCAGGGCTTTGTCAAGCCTGACCTTAAAAACTTCTAAGGAAGGAGATTCTACCACCTCCCTAGGTAACGCATTCCAGTGCTTCACCACCCTCCTAGTGAAAAAGTTTTTCCTAATATCCAACCTAAACCTCCCCCACAAGTGATCATCAAGTGATCCATCCCCCTGTCACCCATTCCCAGCTTCTGGCAAACAGAGGCTAAGGACACCATCCCTGCCCATCCTGGCTAAGAGCCATTGATAGACCTATCCTCCATGAATGTATCTAGTTCTTTTTTGGGCCTTGTTATAGTCTTGGCCTTCACAACATCCTCAGGCAATGAGTTCCACAGGTTGACTGCCCAGCTGAGAGTAAGTGCCATTAATCTCACACATAAGCCTCTTCTGGCAAGAACTCCAGTGCAATTCTACACCCCAAAGAAACTGAGAGAAGGCCTGATCCCGCCATCACTCAAGCCAATATAAAGACGCCCATTGGCATTGGTGAGTGCTGGATCCGACCCTCAGTCGGAGCGGAGATCAGGCATATGCCTGAACCTTGAGGTGCTTCCTGGAGCAGAACTTCCAACCCTCCCGCCACTTACTCATCTCCAGTGGAAAGGCTGCCGCAGTCTTAACTCCCATGCTGCAACGCTAAGTGGCTTTCCCAGGTTTATGAGCCGCATCATTAGGAAGTGGCAAAGCTGGGCTAACATTGTAACACTCTAATGTAAGCTGTCTTGGTGGTGAATTGCTTTGATAATTTGTAAATGGGCCATTAGAAAATCACTTCTCACTGCCAAGCACCTCATTTACAAGCTGAAAAATTAAATGCATCAAAAAGCTTTCAGCGTAAAGAATGGTGAAATAAAATAAATGATTAGTGCCGAGGCTCTCTCAGGAAGGGAGCAAGGAGGATGAAAAATACTCTTTGCTTAACATCTAATGATGGCTGTTGAAAGCATATTCATTATGAAGGAGCCATTAGATGGTGAGATAATGAATAATCAGAAATCACTAGACGCCGTAATTTTTCTAGCCAGGTGCTCTACTCAGCATGGCGCTCATCTAACTGCCTCGTTAGCACATTTGATTGGACAGGTGTTGCTGCATATGATCAGATGAGAGCAGTGAGCTGTCTTGTGTGTATCAGGATCTCTCGCCAGCTCCTTCTCTGGGAATCCAATGGGCAGTTTCCTGTGTAGGTAACAGTCGTCCTGGCTCACATGATGAGAGGAATTAGAGGGAGGTGGGTAACCAGTCTATTCCATACTGGCCACGCTAAACCTGTCAGCAGGACTAGAAACCTGGTGTAACGCATCATAGCTCCAGTGAAATCAGTGGGGTTATGCTGAATTACCCCGGCTGCCCTATGGTTTGTCACACTCAATTGTTTCATCTTCTCTTATACTTAGATGACCAACTCCTTGGGGCAGGGACTGTCTGTTGTGTTCTGTGTTTGTACAGCGCCTAGTGCATTGCAGCCCTGATCCTGGTTGAAGCCTGGATATAAATAATGCGGAGCCAGGTACATCGGGGTAGCTCTTTGGACTTTAATGGAATTATGTTGATTTACACCAGTTGAGGATCTGGTCCTCTTTGGGACCTGATTTTTCTCTGCCTTATATGTTATGTCAACATTTACACCAAAGTGTGTAACACTGACAGACCCCTGGTGCCGGTGGGCGGGATCGAACCTGAGACCTCGAAAGCTAAATGCATGAACCTCTACCGCATGAGTTAAAAGCCACATGGCCCTTAGTTAAAGCTGTAGCAGACTCATTACTCTCTCTCTAAGTGATCTCGGTGCCACTAGAGGGGGACAGAGCACCGCACCCAGCAGGCCTGGGGTACATCAGCATGGCTGCATTTTAAATCCATTTCTCACAAGTGCACAAGGGGCAAAGCAGAGGAGAGCTGGACACGTTTCTTGTCAATAATTTCACTGAACTCCGACTAGCCCGCTTCTCCTCATCCCATGTCCTGTCTGACATTTAAAAAGTGATACACAAGGTTGAGTATTTTTTCTAATAGAGGCCCTGGTTTGCTTATTATTTTGGCAGACACTCAAAAGCATTCATTTTAAAGTTACATAAGAACGGCCATCCTGGGTCAGACCAAAGGTCCATCTAGCCCAGTATCCTGTCTGCCGACAGTGGCCAATGCCAGATGCCCCAGAGGGAATGAACAGAACAGGTCATCATCAAGCGATCCATCCCCTGTCGCCCATTCCCAGCTTCTGGCAAACAGAGGCTAGGGACACCATCCCTGCCCAGCCTGGCGAATAGTCATTGATGGATCTCTCCTCCAAGTTTACTGCTTGCACACAAAAACCTAAAGAAATGAAAACAAGCATTTGTAATGAAACTGAAATTGAGGGTTATGCAAAACAGACTTAATTAAAACCTATTATAGTCTCTGTCTTTTGGAGGCAAAATATTAGAGTTTCTTATTTTCATTAACAACCTTTCTTCGATGAAAAAGAGAGTTAATTTTACTTTTAGTTTTGATGTGTGAAGGGTATTCGCTTATTCTGCTTTCAACAGACAGACACAAGGCTGGACAGGACAGAAGAAATATGGCTCTTGTTGATATTTTTGGAAGACTGGATGGCTGGACAGTTACAAATGGATGCTTTGGCTGGCAGGTTGACTCTGACACTTGTCGCTTGCATCTTGGTTTATATTTTGGTCAGGGATGTCATTTAATTGGGTTCTTTTTCCTTAGACAGAGCAGAGTTGGGGCCATTTGATTTTTGCTGTGCTGATGCAGTGCCATTGATTTCAGGATTGAATGAGAAGCCGAGAGAGTGAAAGACACGGGAAGGTAACACAGAGGGGAGGGATACAGAACAGGACCTCATGTGCCATGGAGGTGCTGGTAATTAAGCCTCCCAACTAATGGGGTGAAGACTAGATGTCATGATATTATCATATGACGACTTTCAGGACTCACAGCTAAAATCAAAATTCTTTAACCAATATCAAGGCTGCTGGCCTTCCTCTTGTGTGTGTGTGTGTGTGGGGAGAATCCTTTGGACTGGTCTATTCCCTCTGATTTGAGGTTGGGGAAGAGGAAATGAAATGAGTCAAGGTGAGCTGGGAGCTGAGATGAGACGAGAGCTGGTGGGATAAATTCGGGTGAGATTTTTTTGTTTGGTTTTGGTTTGTTTGTTTGAAAACCCACCAAAAGTGGGCAGAGTTGTTCCTTTCCTCATTCTTTTGTCCACCATTGATATTCATCACATCAATTTTGATCCATTCATTTCTGGATCCATATCTTGTTTCTCAAGTCCCCAGTGCTTGAATTATATGATTAGGCTTTCTTCTTCTTTTTTTTTTTTTTTTTTTTTGGTTTGTTTGGACTAATGCAGTTTCTCTGTCTGGTTTTCTTGCCCTTGTTCATGACATTCATTATTGAAAATGACTTGGCTGTACAAATGGTACATCATTGGAAATGATTTCTTCGGAGACCTTCGATTTTCTTTTCTGTGAGAGGCTTTATGTTGAATTTTCAGGACAATAATTTTGCCCGAATAAATTGGTTATAGGGGAAGATTATTTTTCTCTGGCGGGGGAACAGCAAACAGGTTTTTCCGGTTTTATTGTTTTCCAACTCCAGAGTAGACCTGTTTGTTTTATTGTGGCCCAGAAATCTCTCCCGTGCAGTTGACATTTGAGAGGTTATTGGGGATTTTGATTGCTTAGGTCATACATATTCATGGCATGGGTCTCATTTATGCTAGCACTAAATTCGCCATCCGTCAACTTCAGGATAAAACACAAATGGAGCCGAGAGTCCCAGGTAGTTTGGAATGTTTCCCTTATTGAACAGCTCTTTATTCAACACCCCTTACGTAGGGCGCTGTATAAACAATACGTATACTATAAGTGTAACATGATGCACTATGGGATATTCAACAGGGCCTGAACCTGAGAACCTTGCATCTGAAAGCCTGAACGAGAGTAACCAGGTTTCAGAGCTCCACAGCCGTGACAGACTCATATCGCAAGACATGGACTAGTCTCTGCAGGGAGACAGAGAACTACGCTGTGGAATCATGGGTTACGTACAGCTGGTTCTTCCCAGGCAAAGGGGAATGTCTGCGTTCTTGCCCAGAGGAACGAGCCACCCGCACTAAGCATAGTGCAGCTTGGGGTACTTGTCAGTGGGTGGGTTCCAGATGTGACCTTGGGCATAGATGGGTACCAGCAGCTGTTAGAGGGGACCTGGTGTAGGAGCTTACCATCACCGGCTGGGCCATCCTCTGAAGAACCAGCAGGCAAAGTGCAGGTGGCTGGGGGAGAAAGAGACAGGCAGAGTTTGCCTGGGAACGGGCTGATGCACAGGTGCCATCACTGTGTCTGAAGAAAGAGGCAACAGAAGCCAAGTCCTTTGGAGCAACATTGGATGCAGCAGGCAGCTGTTCCCCAGTCCTCTTGCATGGCATATTTTGCGCTGTGCCTTTCTGGGACATGACACAATAATTAGCATATGCAAATAACCTAAAATAGACTATGTAATGAGGTGTGTAGTCTGTGGCATGACCTGTGTGAGGCAGGAGGTCAGACCAGATGGTCACAGTAGTTCCTTCTGGCCTTAGAAGCTATGAACAGGTATTGGAAATGGCCCCCTCAGCAGGCCATATAGGGCCTTACACTTCTTTGGTCTTCTTTGGCTTGCACCCCAGGCCCCTTTCCCTTCTTCTCAGCATCACGGAGAAGCTGTCCTCCGGCCAGCAGACCACCGGCTGCGGGTCAGATCCTTTGAGTGTAATGCATCCTCTTGCTAGCTGCAGTGAAATGTCAAGAATCATAGAATATCAGGGTTGGAAGGGACCTCAGGAGGTCATCTAGTCCAACCCCCTGCTCAAAGCAGGACCAATCCCCAATTAAATCATCCCAGCCAGGGCTTTGTCAAGCCTGACCTTAAAAACTTCTAAGGAAGGAGATTCTACCACCTCCTTAGGTAATGCATTCCACTGTTTCACCACCCTCCTAGTGAAAAAGTTTTTCCTAATATCCAACCTAAACCTCCCCCACTGCAACTTGAGACCATTACTCCTTGTCCTGTCCTCTTCTACCACTGAGAATAGTCTAGAACCATCCTCTCTGGAACCACCTCTCAGGTAGTTGAAAGCAGCTATCAAATCCCCCTCATTCTTCTCTTCTGCAGACTAAACAATCCCAGTTCCCTCAGCCTCTCCTCATAAGTCATGTGTTCCAGACCCCTAATCATTTTTGTTGCCCTTCGCTGGACTCTCTCCAATTTATCCACATCCTTCTTGTAGTGTGGGGCCCAAAACTGGACACAGTACTCCAGATGAGGCCTCACCAATGTCGAATAGAGGGGGACGATCACGTCCCTCGATCTGCTCGCTATGCCCCTACTTATACATCCCAAAATGCCATTGGCCTTCTTGGCAACAAGGGCATACTGCTGACTCATATCCAACTTCTCGTCCACTGTCACCCCTAGGTCCTTTTCCGCAGAACTGCTGCCTAGCCATTCGGCCCCTAGTCTGTAGCTGTGCATTGGGTTCTTTCGTCCTAAGTGCAGGATCCTGCACTTATCCTTATTGAACCTCATAAGATTTTTTTTGGCCCAATCCTCCAATTTGTCTAGGTCCCTCTGTATCCTATCCCTGCCCTCCAACATATCTACCACTCCTCCCAGTTTAGTATCATCTGCAAATTTGCTGAGAGTGCAATCCACACCATCCTCCAGATCATTTATGAAGATATGGAACAAAACCGGCCCCAGGACCGACCCCTGGGGCACTCCACTTGACACCGGCTGCCAACTAGACATGGAGCCATTGATCACTACCCATTGAGCCCGACAATCTAGCCAACTTTCTACCCACCTTATAGTGCATTCATCCAGCCCAAGAGGCTTGGTACCCACTGTAGATGCCACGTGTGGTCACTAATCAGCTGTGGGATGGTAAAATATTTCAGTCACTTCTGTCCTGGCTGGGTTCCACGCTAAGGCATAGAGGGGAAATTTCTGTATTCCAGTGAAGTCCTCAGAGACCTGTAGCAATGTCTCCTCCCCTCTCCCTTTTTTAAAAACACTAATTTTCCCCTCTGAGACAGAACAATATTTATATGGGCATAGGCAATTGATAGCTCACAGGGCTGTTGGGAAATTAGCAAGGTCATAAAATCCATGTGGCTGGCTTTCCAGGTGCAGCTGTTTTTCTAAACAAACAAACAAACAAACAAACAAACAAACAAACAAACAAACAAAAAAGACGGTTATTGACTAGATTTCCCCCTCAGATGAACAGTGATACATTGTTGTTTGAAATGAGCTGGATGCTTAAAAAAACGTGGAGGAAGGTTGTTGGATCTTAGAAGGCAAAGCCGGGGTCCTGTGTGTGTCTCAGATGCACTTACAGAGGGGTGGCTGCCTGTAATCTAGACAGGAGTATGGAAATGGAAAGTAGAAGGCAGGGTGTGGCATGGGGTAGAGGGGAGTGGGATAGTGCTGGGTAGGTGGAGAGTCTATGTGTAGTAGTGATAAGCACCATGGAAATGTGACAGCTAGGCTGAGATCAAGGAGATCTGATGTATGTTTCCAGCTCTGCCAGCCATAACAGGGCCTGATTTATTCTTTTTTCTATTCACTCCAATGGAATTCGATGGCTGTTTTAAATCCTCAGCAGCTCCGAAAATCAAGCACGTCCTATATGTCAGGCTGAACGGCCATTATGTAACCTGTCTGCCAGGTGGAGTCGGCACAAGGGCCGGGTCCAGTGTCTACGGGTTTCTCTTATCAACACACAATAGAACCGGCTCGAGCCCTCATCCAGTAATCTGGGAAAATTTACTACCACCCTTGCGTGCCTCTCACTCGCAAGCGCTGAGTGTGCGTGCAACAAAATACAACTTTTATTAAAAGGGAAAAGGGCCCCCAGCATTAATCTGGGAAAACACCACAACTGCAATTCAGAAGCATGTGACCACAGGCAAACCCCCACCCCGCAGTGCACTGGGCAGCATCCTTTGTCTCAGTTTCTCATCTGGCGGTGTGGAAGTCTGACAAACGCATGTCCCTTTACACACCACTCCCCTCTCCCTCCGCTGCACCCCGCTCGCAGTTGGCGGGTCTTGGTTAGCGCAGACCCAGAGTTGAGGTCCATTCACCTGCCTTTGCAACTGGCTCACTGCTGCTGCTGTCTCTCTACCACCGCTCTCTCTTACTGCTGTCTCTCGAGCACCCCTGACGGTTGCCTCTTACCATGCTGCTTGTTGCAGTCCCTGTGTTGTCTCTCACTGTCCTCACACACAGTCTCAGCCTTAGCCCCTCAATCTGCTCAGCAGTGAGATCAGCTTTAGGAAGCCCCAACCAGAAACAGGGACTCTTAATGGAGTCTAATCAGCTCTGTCCTCAAATACCAGAGAGGAGCCAGTCAAATGGAGTGTGGGACGCTTTAGGCAAAGGGTAGAAACACCTGTTCCCACCTGCTCTCATCTGCACTGGGCTTTGGCATCCCTACCCAGTGCTTAGCGAGTGAGGTTCAGTTTAGTGTGACCCCCCCGCCCCATCAGGGCATGATAAGCAGAGTTCTGGAGCCCGTTGCTTGTACAATATGGATAATAACCTTTCATTACCCCTGCATTCAAATCCCCGAGTGATTTGCAACCCCAAACCAGCCCAAAGCAGCTCCGTGTGCTGCACACCTAGGCAGAGCAGGCGTGTCTGTGCAATCCTGGCCTGCTCCTGGAGTCTTTTCCCCCAGCTCGTCACGAGATGTCAGGGGAGAGCTCGTTCAGACCCTGCTTACAGGTATTGTAGATGGAGAGCAACAAACCAGGGAAGAACGTGAGTCACTTCTCCATGGGAGAGCACATGGTGTGCGTCTTGTTCCGCACTCTGCACTGAACCCTTCACGGCTCATCCACCGTCTCTGCAAAGCCCTTGGAAAGGCCAAGGGGTAACATCGTTCTGCTCTAGCTCAGAGCAATGTGTACCAATTACAGACAACACTATCTCGACCGCTGACAGGCGGTCTGTACTAACTTCCCTCCCGCCCACCCCCATGGGGCGAGGCTGATGGGGAGGAAGTCTCTGCAGAGGTGCCTCCCTGATGGTGGGATGGGTGGGGCTTGCCCTGCCTGTGGAATGAGCCATGAGGCCCACTCACACACCCTGCATGGCTCCCAGGACCATCTGGGCAGAGAACCTGGGCCTCCGGCCAGCTTTGTCCTCTCCTTGCTCGCTGGCAAGGCGGCTCCCATGCATCTGGCTGCCCCTGGCTGTGACTAACCTCAGCACTTCTCCTCAAAGGCATTTCCGCATGGTGGAGGAGGCTCTGTTGAATGGGGAATGCAGCCTGGGGGAGGGGAGGGAGCCATTGGGGTGGGCTGACCCCACCCACTCTATGCAGGAGAGGGGAGATTTCCCCCCTGCTCAGATCTGAGTGGCATGATCTCCCCGCTTTCCCAGAGAGGAAGCCAAATCTAGCCCTCCAAGATCCACAAAGCTCTGAGCTGTATTTTATTAGGGATAGGAATTGAGGCACAAAATGGATTAAATGACTTGCCAGAGGTAGCACGAACAATCTATGGCTTAGATGGGAATCAAACTCAGGTGTGAGCTGCTCAGCCTAGCATTTTAGGCAGTAGCCTGTCCTACTTGTGTCACAATGCTTTGGGTGCATGCTAGCCTGGCCCTTTGGAGCCCTGGTTCAATTCCCTGCTCCGTTGCTGGCTTTCTGTGTGACTTTGGGCATGTCACTTTGCCTTTCTCTTCCTCAGTTTCCCCGCTGCAATATGGAGACATTAGCACTTCCTTGCCTCACAGGGGTGTTGGGACTGTGGTATGCTCAGATACTGCAGTGATGTGGGGACCCTATAAATCCTTTAGATTCTAGCCATCAAGCTGTTGTGGTTTAATCCAACAGCCTTCAATTAAAGAAGAACACATTGCATGAGCGCATTGTCTGAAGATAATTAGTACCATTGCCATAATGAATCCCATATATACAGGACATAAATTCAGCCTGCATCTGGATTCACCCCAGACTTCCCCAGCTTTCCACAGGGTCTGTGACCCTCCACGCTTGGCACTTTTTCTTTCTCTCTGGTATTTCGGACCACCAACGTGCTCCGGTTCTGTTGTTCCATTTGTACAAGTCAGAGCTGGAGAAAGCAGGAAATCTGTAGGCAAAGCAAGGAGGCCAGTGAGAGAAGGAATCGGAGCTGAGTATAAGATGGTTCTTAACCGTGATTACCTGCCCCAGCTGCAGATCTGACCCAAATTACTGGGCAATGACTCCATGGATACTATTTGTTGGCTCTTTTCTAGTGTTGCAGAAGAAATGAGACTTTAGGAAAATGTCCCTGTTCAGGACATCACCTTAGCACCTGCTTAAAGTTAAGCATATGCTTAAGTCCCTTTAACTCCAATGAAAGTTGTGGATATGCTTAAGGGCTGGCCTGAATGAAAAACAGGGCAGGGGATTGGCAGACTGGAATACGGAGGGCACTGTGTGTAAATATGCCTACCACAGCTCCTCAACAGCCTTTGAACCCTAGGCCCTTCAGCCCCCAAACACACCCCCCTACTATGTGAACTAAAGGAGTGACTCCATTAGGCTGCAGCAGTAATTGGCTGTTATCCCGTATGTGAACCAGCCACGCGAGGGGAATGCCCCACTGACTGTATAAGCGTGTTACACCTGCATAAGGCAACGAGAAGCGAAGTGGGGTTACCCGGTTATCTAAGCAACGGATGGAGAGCTAGGAGCTCCTGGCGCAATTGGAGCCAGTGGGCCAGTTGTGTGGGTGTAGGGGGCCACGGGGGCCGTGCGGGTGTCTGAAAAGGCTGGGGTGTGAGTTCAAGGAGCTCGGCAAGCTCAGGGGCAGTGCCGAGGCCACTGCTGACTAGAAACAATGGTGGCATGGCCAGCCCTGCTCTCATGGGATAAGAGTCTGTCTCATGCCTCACATGGTTTCCACTGCACGCATTCAGGGGCTGGCTTGTGGTTTCTCAGCGGGAATCCTAGCAGAGTCAGGTACTTCTCAGTGTGAGTAAGGGGGCAGAATCTGAACCTTAACAGTTTAACCAAGCCTGGAGAGAAATAGCCATGATGCCAAATTTCGGGCCAGATCTTGTGGTGATATAAATTGGCCTCGCCCCTTGGACTTCAGTGGACTCCAATCAGAGGCGCCGACTTTGTGATTTCCCCGGAGGTGCTGGACCCCTACTCCATTCCAGGCCCCAACCCCACTCCACTCCTTTCTCTAAGTCCCCACCTCCACCCTGCCTCTTCCTGCCCCCGCTCCTCCACCTCCCCCGCAGAGCCTCCTGCATGCCACTGAATAGCTGATCTGCAGCGGGCGGGAGGCGCTGGGGGGAAGAGGGAGGAGCCGATCTGGGGGGCTGCCGGTGGGTGCTGAGCACCCAGTATTTCTTTTCCGTGGGTGCTCCAGCCCCGGAGCCTTCAGCTAATTGAGGTTGGTTTACAGCTGCTCGGGATCTGGGCCAGTCCATTATAAATATGTTTTTTCTTTCATTATCCTGTTCAAGAAGTTTAGCGGAAGGGGATTGCAGTTGGGAATAGCTAAAGGATCTTGAGCAGAGTTTGGAAAAACAGCCAGCTTCAGTCATGGGAGTAAATAATCATGAGAGAATAAAGAGTCACCAATAAAATGTGAGATCATCAAAGAGCAATCCTGAGTCTGGGTGTCCTAAATGATCACCCAGCACTGCACTGGTGGGCTTTCTGTTTACCCATCTGCAACACTGAGATAGGCCGTCACTGAACTTTCAAACTGCTGCCTCATATGGGCTTCAAAGAAGAAACACAAGGGGAAAAATCCCAGTGAACTCTGTTGGTAACCATGATTATTTTAAGATGATTTCTGATGCAGGATTTGTAATTTACAAGTCTATGAAAGCTTAATTGGATCTGCATGAAATTGTCTTCCCCAGCAATAAGTGGCCTACATGTGATAATTCCTTCCCTGATCCTCTTTTGAAGCTCTCGGTCACTAGTTTAATCAGGGGAGTGGGAAGATATTGTATAACGATGTGTTAAAGTAAAGGGTCAAATTCTGCACTCTGTCCTGATGGTGTAAATCTGGAGAAACTCCAGTGTAGGGGATTAGCATGTTAAAGAGCCACTGAGGTCAGCTTAGCTACTCTGGTTTAAGAGAAAATTGAATTTGACCGAGATACTCTCACTCAGAGGTTCTTGGGCACTTGCTGATGGTCCATGGAGCACTATAGTCTCACTATAGGCTCCTCTTCCTTGCTTTGCTTTGATCGGCTTAGCTGCCTTCAAAGACAGCTAAAGATTCATACTTTCCTAATATCACTCTTCCATGTTCTATCCCAGCAGTTAGAATCATAGAATATTAGGGTTGGAAGAGACCAGGAGGGTCATCTAATCCAACCCCCTGCTCAAAGCAGGACCAACATCAACTAAATCATCCCAGCCAGGGCTTTGTCAATCCAGGCCTTAAAAACCTCTAGGGATGGAGATTCCACCACCTCCCTAGGTAACCCATTCCAGTGCTTCACCAACCACCTAGTGAAATAGTGTTTCCTAATATCCAACCTAGACTTCCCCCACTGCAACTTGAGACCCTTGCTTCTTGTTCTGTCATCTGCCACCACTGAGAACAGCAGAGCTCCATCCTCTTTGGAACCCCCCTTCAGGTAGTTGAAGGCTGCTACCAAATCCCCCCTCACTCTTCTCTTCTGCAGACTAAATAGGCCCAGTTCCCTCAGCATCTCCTCGTAAGTCATGTGCCTCAGCCCCCTAATAATTTTTGTTGCCCTCCGCTGGACTCTCTCCAATTTGTTCACATCCTTCCTATAGCGGGTGGCTCAAAACTGGACACAGTACTCTAGGTGCGGCCTCACCAGTGCCGAATAGAGGGGAATAATCATTTCCCTCGATCTGCTGGCAATGCCCATACTAATACAGCCCAATATGCCGTTAGCTTTCTTGGCAACAAGGGCACACTGCTGACTCATACACAGCTTCTTGTCCACTCTAATCCCCAGGTCGTTTTCTGCAGAACTGCTGCTTAGCTAGTCGGTCCCTAGTCTGTAGCGGTGCATGGGATTCCTCCATCCTAAGTGCAGGACTCTGCACTTGTCCTTGTTGAATCTCATCAGATTTCTTTTGGCCCAATCCGCCAATTTGTCTGGGTCACTCTGTACCCTATCCCTACCCTCCAGCGTATCTACCTCTCCCCCAGCTTAGTGCCATCTGCGAACTTGCTGAGAGTGCAATTCATCCCATCCTCCAGATCATTAATAAAGAGGTTGAACAAAACTGGCCCCAGGACCAACCCCTGGGGCACTCTGCTTGATACCGGCTGCCAACTAGACATGGAGCTGTTGATCACTACCCATTGAGCCCAACGATCTAGCCAACTTTCTACCCACCTTATAGTCCATTCATCCAATCCGTATTTCTTTAACTTGCTGGCAAGAATACGGTGGGAGCTGTAAATGTAGAGGTCCGATTAGGCCTGAAATTTACAGTAAGTTCAGTAAAAGATGTTCTGTAGAACGTAAGCTCCCCAAGAACATGTCTAGGATAGATACATATGTCAAACAGCAGGGAGTAGATTAATAGATTCCAATGGCCAGAAGGGACCATTTTCATCATCCAGTCTGACCTTGTGTATAAAAGAGGCAATAGAACGTCCCCAGAATAATTCCTACGACGGATGTTTTAGAAAAAAAAATCCAATCTTGATTTAAAAATGGTCAGTGATGGAGAATATACCTTGGCAAGTTGGTCCAATGGTTAATTACTCTCACTGTTAAGAATTTATGCCTTATTTCCAGTCTGAATGTGTCCAGCTTCAACTTTCAGTCACTGGATCATGTTAGACCTTTCTCTGCTACACCGAAGCGCCCATTATTAAATATTTCTTCCCCATGTAAATACTTACAGACTGAAATCAAGTCACCCATTAAAGGAGGGCTTTGAGGGTTGAACTGGAGCGTTCCTTCTCAGCATGCAAAAATAATGCAATCACCGCAGCACTGGACTGGTGCATGAGGGCCCGAAAGTGTGAACAGAAGTGCAATGGGCCCGTGTCTGTGTAGAAGCATTGCCCAACCCGAGGGAAAATGCAGACAAACAGCAGATATGGGGACAGGGTAATTTGATTTGAAAAGATCTTGCCATTGAAGTCATTTGAAGTGGTGTTAATAACTAAGCTATGAAAGCTAGTTCTTAGAAACAGGGCTTTCAGCGTGACGCTCACTGTAACGGTGCTCAACGCAGCCGGTAACGAAGAGCGTGTGTATATTGGAGCTGGAGGTGTAATTTCCACGCTAGCTCTGAGTTGGTGTGCTAAAAATAGCTAGGTGGCCACAGTTGTAAGGGCAGTGAGATGGGCCAGCTGTCCTGAATACAGTCCCATCTGAAACTTGCTCGTTCTGACGGATCTAGCCTGGAGCAATTCATCTGCAGCCGATCCACGCACCGAGGCACGATGGAGGCCTCTACACATTGGGGTTGTTTGAAACTCTTTATAAGGCGCTGAATTCCTACTCCAGATTTTGGGGCATGATCAAAATTAATATTTTGCTGCTGAAGGCCCGCCTTCCCCAGCGGAACCTAGATTGGTTGATTCTACTTTAACTGGACATGCTATGAAAACTCTTAAGCCTCAGCTGTGAGCTGTAAAACCTAGACGCTTTGGTGACATCGGACCAATTGGCCACATCCAAATAACTGATGGCAACACTAAAACAACTGTTGTTCAGGTAAACGAGAGGAAGAGAGGCATTCCTTTAATTAACCCCCGTGTCAGACACTTGAGACGTGGAAGATTGTTTGAAACGACCCAGTGCTTTCTGCTGGCTGTTTGATGTTAAATATCGCAGTGCTGTTTGTAGATATGTATAAAGTGTGTATGTGTGTAAATGCAATACTATACCCAATATCTCTTTGTAGCGAAGGAAGTATGGTCTTGTGCTTAGGGCACTGACTTAGGAGTCAGACTTATGTTCAGTTCCTGACTCTGCTGCACCCTATGCGGGTGATCACAGGCAAATCACTCAAGATTTGAATTTTTTTCCAGTGGTGCAGAACACCTGCAGCTCCGGTAGACTCGAAAGGGACTTGTAGACACAGCACCTCTGGAAATAGGCCCCCCTCGCTGTGTCTTTTCCCATCTGTATAATGGGGTAAGAAGAATACTTCCCTGCATCACAGGGGTAGAGTGTGAGGATCAATTCATACACATTTATTTATTATTTGTATTGCAGTAGTGCCCAGGCAGACCAGGACCCCATTGTGTTAGGTGCTGTACAAACACAGCACAAAAAGACAGTCCCTGCCCTCAAAGAGCTGACAGTCTAAGTGGTATATCATGACACGGCTGTACCCAGAGAGAGAGAGAGAGAGAGAGGAGCAAGAGCTAAATATTGCAGAACCAGAGGAGACAGCACAGTGGGATCGTTTGCTCAGGAGGTCTGTCCATAAGCTGACAAAAATCTTACATTCAAGGGACGTTGCCATACCACAAGGACAATGTATCCCAAATCTCCTTCTCTGTGTTACTCATTATGCTCCTGGCTATTATATTTCCGCTAGGGGAAAAAAGCGCCAGCAACGTTTTTAAATTGAAGAAACGGAAGTCCCCTAAAATTGTGCCCTGTCTCGTAGATTTGTGATTGCTGCCCGTTTCAATGACAAGTTATTGAGCTTGAGGCATGAATTATTGAGGCAGGTCCTATGGTCTGTGTTATGCAGGAGGTCAGACCAGCTAACCACATTGTCCTTCCTGGCCTTGTAATCTCTGAATTCCAATTCCACGCTCCCCTAATGGGTGACGTGATTCGCTTTCGCCCTGAAGCAGAAGATCTTGACTTCAATGAAAAGGAAAGGGTTATTCTTGTTGCTGTCTCCTCCTTTGGTCTTGCTACAGCTGCCATCCATCAGGGACATCCTTCCAGGATCTCTAAAACTTCTCTGTTCAAGTCCCGTTTGAAAACCTCTACATTTCCCCTCCCCTCCGCCTTTCCAATAGCTCTTAACGTCTCACTCTCTGCTGTTAGGTACCTCTGCAGTATGTTTAGAATGCAGTTTTATGTATGCAGTCTGTATCGTATTGAAGAATGGAGGGCTGGTTGGCATCCAACCAGCCCATGAATGATAATTCCAAAGGCTAGTGAGTTGGGGAGCGTGCGTTGCAGGTTACTGTTTGCATCTCCTGCTTAAAGTGGAGTTGCTGCCATGCTCCCAGGGGAACGTGCAGACACTTTGTACAGTCTGCAGCCTCCTCCTCCCCGGCTTTATTCGTAACACAAACAAAAACCAAACCTAACCCTCAGCCTAAGGATTCTCCCCAAACCTGGGTGTGCCTAGGGTCTCCCTGCAGTACTAGACCTAGCTGGGAGCTTTGTGGCACAATGTGTATATTTTGTAGGGAAATGTTGATTTGTCAAAACTGAACGTTTCCACAGAAACACGAGTTTCCTTGAAACTTTGGTTAGGAATGGTTCTCGGAACTGGAATGGAATTTTTGCTCAAATTATGCAATAGAATAACCCAGTGGTCAGGGCACTGTGGTAGAACCAGATTCAAGTCCCTGCTCCTAGACCTTTGAATCCAGCTGTCCCACAGGCTTCGTGAATGCCCTAGCCACCAGGCTATTGGCTATTTTGGGGTGGAGATATCCCCGTATATCTCTCCCCCTTCTTCATGAAAAATTTCCAAAGGTCTTGGTATTGCTTCACACAAAATTGTTGAAACTTCCAAACTTTCCCCAAAGTAGAACTGTTGCTTTCTGGCAAGCCCTGTGCAGAACCAACTCTTTCAATGTCCCCGTTGCTAATTTCCTTTGCCTCTCCATTCTCTTTTGTAGCAGGAATGCTGCTAACATGAGCCACCTTCCATTCTGAGCCAGCAGGAATTACTCTGCATCTTCATACCAGTTTGTAGTGCCTGGATTTAAGGCGGTTGTATTTATGCGGGCTTGTTCTGACTGCCAAGAATCCCTGCTTTCATTTAAAACACAAACAAACAAAGTTTCTAGCTTTCATGACTGTCAAGGTAACCTTCCAAAATGAGACCATAATGTGAACGATACACTGATGTCTATCTGAGTCTGCCAGGAGCCTGACATGGCCGTGAACTCACCCACTCTATTTGGAGTGTCAACTCTAAGCCCAACAATGATCATTTTAGTTGGGTCGCTTTTTCAGAAGGAAAGGAGAGAGAAGCTGATGGGCAGGTGGGAATTCATAGATTCTAAGGGCAGAAGGAACCATTGTGATCATCTAGTCTGACTTCCGGTATAGCACAGGCCTGAGAACATCCCCAATATAATTCCCAGAGCAGAGCTTTTAGAAAAACATCCAACCTTGATTTAAAAATGGTCAGTGATGGAGAATCCACCATGACCCTTTGTAAATTGTTCCAATGGTGAATTATTCTCTCTGTTAAAAATTTACACCTTATTTCCAGTCTGAATTTGTCCAGTTTCAACTTCCAGACATTGGATCATGTTATGCCTCTCTCTGCTAAGGATGGAGATTCCACCACCTTCCTAGATAACCCATTCCAGTGCTTCACCACCCTCCTAGTGAAAAAGTTTTTCCTAATATCCAACCTAGACCTCCCCCACTGCAACTTGAGACCAATGATAATAGACAAAGAAGTAGGCTGAACATTTTCCATCAAAACTCTTTCTAATGCAAAACAGGATTTGTGATGAAATGAAAACTGGAGCAGTAAGTATGCTTTCCATGGAAAAATTCCCCCTAAAAGCCAAATACTTGTTTTGTGGGGTTTTTTTTTGCCAAAAAGCAGAAATGTTGTATGGGGGTAGGGAGGAGCCTATTTTCCAACCCGCTCTATAAATGATTAACAGCTTAGTTATTACACAGAGGGCCATATCTTGATCTCTGAGCTAATTTCCTGTTGACATCACTGGGAGGTCTCCTGTGTGTTTAGGCAGTACGGGCAGTATGGCATCCTACATGCATGCCCTGGCCTGGTGACCGTAATTAAAAATGAGGTTTGACTCTCCCAACAGAATTTGACACCCCTGAAATCATACAAATGTAGGGCCAGAAAGTAGCTCAAAGTCATCTAATCCATTCTGCCCTTGAAGGCAGGACCCAGGATACCTAGACCATCCCTGACAGGTGTTTGTCTAACCTGTTCTGGAAAACCTCCAGTGATGGGGTTTCCACAACCTCCCTTGGTAACGCACTCCAGAGCTTAACTGTCCTTATGGTTAGAAAATTTCCCCTGATGTCTAGTCTAAATCTCCCTTGCCACAAATTATGCTCGCTACATCTTGTCCTACTCTTGGTGGGCATGGAGGACAATTGATCACTGTCCTCTTTATAACAACCATTTACATCTTTAAAGATTGTTACCATGTTCCCCCTCAGTCTTCTCTTCTCTAAATTAAACATGCCCAGTTCTTTCATCCTTTCCCTGCCAACAGGTTATGCTTTTCCAAATCTCTTATAGTTTTTGTTGCTGTTTTCTGGGCTCTCTCCAATACTGTGCTTAGAACCCCAGAAATCTTACTCTCGATCTCTTGCTCTGCCTGTTGTATGCACTGCCAAGTGTTAAATAGAGAGGCCAGCCATGAAGTTCTGGACCCCTATGTTCAATGGAAGGGATCTGGTTCCTATTATTTTCCTTTGGGGTCATCCCAAATCTGTTACGTTCATGAGCTAACCTGTCTGGTCAGCAGTTCCCTCAAAAACAAAGCCACACAAATTTTTGTCTTGTTTCCAAAGCGTATTAAGAGAGAGAATAACACTTAGAAATGGAAAATCGATATGTGGAGGAGGAACAACACAGATGAGATATCTTGGCTGAGATACCAATCTTGGATAATACAATGAATTAGTTTATTACAGTTTATGAATAATAGGTTGGCCAGAGATTCAAGTGGAATGTCATATGTAGTGTTTTCACTTAAGCTGTATCTGTTTATCCAGTGTAAGGGAATTGTATAAATCATTTGAGCCTACTTGATTGATAGTAGATTTCTTTGCAGAGCTGACTGATCTATACCGATGACTATACTATAGGCCTTAACAATGAATGTGTGACATTGTGCTGCTTTGATTAGGTTTATTGGTTAACCCTAGATGAGCAAAGTTAAAAGGCTGGACTAGTGATGTGAGTATGGGACTAGGAGCCATAAAATTGCCTGTTTTTGTGGTGTTGGGCTACTCAATTAACAGAGAAGCAGCAGCAAAGTTAAGAGGAGGCTAATCAGGGCTGGTGAACAAATTTGGGGCATGTTTTGCTGCTTTTCCAGTGACCAATTTTCTCGAATTTCCTTGGCTCGTGAAATGATTTGCTGGATAGTCCTTAGTGTATAGATTCTTTTCCAGCGGTACCCCTTGAGCACTGAATTATCAAGTAGAGCTGGTAGGTTTGTTGGAATTTTACCTTCTTTCATGAGAATTTGCCAGGTTTTTTTTTGTTGAAATAAAAATGTTTCAAATTTGACGAAAAGTTACCTTGGAATCCAAGTAGGGTTCCAACAGACCCCCTGCCTGCCAGTCAGTTTGGAATCTTGCCTAGACTCCAGCCAGCCCTCCCATATGGCTCCTCAGGAGTCCAGACTTCCTGGCTCAAGGGCAGCAGCCCGCCAGGAAGACTGCCCCGGGACTGGGATTCCATTCCCTTTTGTGGACAACTTTGAACTTTTAGGTTTCTGTCCCTAACTGGAAAGAAGCCAAATTATGAAATACTCAAATCCTTCATGAAACAGAATTGTTCTTCTTTGCCCAGCTCTGCTTGGGCATTGTGATTGGACACGCAGGTCAGATGGCACGACTGGATGAGTGTAATGCTTGGAAACTGGCTTCTGCCAGGAAGACTGACGTTTACGTGTTGAGGATTTGCTTTTGCAATAGCCCATGAGCTCTGATGCACTCCCAACCTACGCTAACATGGCACTCCATAAGTCAGCCTACAGCTCCTTCCTCCCATCACTCTTAAGGTCATTACCTGGAGAGAAGAACTCCTGCCCTCACTCCCATGGCTGCAGCTCCTTCTGAAGTCAACAGTGCTCACCCTTGCACAGCTAATGGCAGAAGCCTATGGTGAGAAAGGCCTTAGAAAAACTCAGGGTAGATTAGACAGTTGTTTAAACCTGACAGCTGTCATCCAGAGTAAATGAAAGAGACCAGGTGGGTGAGCGAATATCATTTATTGGACCAACTTCTGTTGATGAAAGAGACCAACTTTTGAGTTCCACAGAGCTGGCTCGAAAGCTGGTCTTCACCAACAGAAGTTGGTCCAATAAAAGC
This sequence comes from Lepidochelys olivacea, assembly GCF_965140295.1. Lineage (NCBI taxonomy): Eukaryota > Metazoa > Chordata > Testudines > Cheloniidae > Lepidochelys > Lepidochelys olivacea. The sequence goes on along the minus strand of NC_140412.1, from coordinate 265,719,337 downwards.
TTTTCCCTCACCCACCTTGTCCCTCTCACATCTTGGGACCAACACTGTAAGAACGATCATGGGGATCATCTAGGCTCACCGTTATGCCTCTCCTGAGGGCATGACTCTGCCCTTCTAGTTAAGTGAACCCCACTGAGCCCAATAACTTTGGGGTTGGACTAGAGCAGACCCTTTAGAAAGACACTCCGATTCTTGCCCTTCCAGTGCTGTTGGAGTATCCTCAACCCCCTCATCCAAGCGTTGGTTCTACAGGCCAGTTTCCTGGCATTCACACCACAGGGCCTGACACCACTTGGTTGCTGTGGACAGAATGATGACCACAGATGATCTTGCAGTTAAAGTGCTGGACTGGGGCTGAGGGGACCTGAAGTCAGTTCCCAGCTCTGCTGCAGACTCCCCGGGTGTCCTTAGGCAAGACACATTTGGTAACATTTTCAGAGGCGCCTAAGTCCCATTGAAAGGGAGTGAGACTCAGGGTCCTGAGGGGCTTTTAACATAAGAATATAAGAATGGCCATACGGGGTTAGACCAAAGGTCCATCCAGCCCAGGGTCCTGTCTTCCGACAGTGGCCAGTACCAGGTGCCCCAGAGGGAATGAACAGAACAGGTCATCATCAAGTGATCCATCCCCTGTCACCCATTCCCAGCTTCTGGAAAACAGAGGCTAAGGACACCATCCCTGCCCATCCTGCCTAATAGCCATTGATGGACCTGTCCTCCATGAATTTATCTAATTCTTTTTTGAACCCTGTTATAGTCTTGGCCTTCACAACATCCTCTGGCAAAGAAGAGGAGAAAGTGTTGCTCGTTCTCTGTCCCTCCATTGCCCATCTATAAAATGGGGGTGACTGATCCTTCCTATCTCCCACCCCTTGTCTGTTTAGCACTTTCAGCTATTCAGTGTGGCAGCTGGCTTACTACACACGTGTCAAGGCTGATTCCCCACTCTGGCACTCCGAGTGCAGAAGGTGGGGGGTCTGCAAGGACTCTAAAAATTAATACTGGCCACTCCAGGCTTGTATTAAACTCCCACGGTCACAGCTTCTCTCTGACCTTGGATGGGTAAATCCTGCCACCACCCAAGTGCAGAGCCCCTTTGAGACCCCAGGAAGGCGCACTTGGGAATTCTTTCCTGTGGGGTACCCTCAAGCCCTTTCACCCCCTCTCTGGGGGAGAGTGGAGAAAGGGGAAAAGAAAAGAAATCAGCTGTTCCCACCAGCTAATTAAACGACATGTGCACAAACCTCTTAAGACACAAAAATCCAATTCTCTTCTTAAATAAGGTGAATTTTATTAATAAAAAAAGAAGAAAATACATCTGGGAACTTAGGCTTTTGATAGATTTTAAAAAAAAACCCTACAAGGATTAAGCACCAAGAATAGCTTTCTTGAGGTCCAGCTTAAAGGTTACAAGCAAAACAAAAGCACCTGGGGTTAGCACAGAGGAATCCACAAGCCATAAAGAAATAAAAGCAATAGACCTAATCACCGTCTTCTGAGCCATTTCCTGATCTACTTATGTGTCTGGGGTTTTAAATGAGTAGTTTCTAGGTATGATACTGATGATTTGTTGAAACTTGGCCCAAGTAAGAGGGATTTCATAGCAAACTGGCTGGCGGGATGTCCATATAAGGGAGCTACTCCCCCCCCCTTCATTTATCACAACACATGTGCGGAGCCTAGCACTGTAGGGCATGGATCTTGGCTGAGGTGTCCGTGCTGCTGAGCACACATAATGACATAGGACGTGGGCGTGTTCGGATGCCCCCCGTACCCGCTGGGAAACAAGATACCCTTGCAGAATTTTCTCCTCTACCCTCTGCCCAGCTGCCTTTCGCTGAGCTTTTACCTGTGTCTGGTCCCCCTGTCCTGTATTTTCCCAAGCCTCTCTGGGCCACTCTGTATGGGGGCATACATAGGGGAGCTTATCTAATGGGACATTCCCCAGCTGCCGGGCAAATGGCCTTCCTTCTCTCCGTCTGACCGCTCGCAACACCTCGCAGAGAGTGCCAGGGTTCTCCTGACTCTCCTGAGAAAGGGGGGAGCGAGGGGGGAGGCCACAAGACAGAGTATTGACTGTCAGCATGGTGGGACCAGGCCAGCAGGGCATCAATGCAGGTATTTGGAAAGGTTTTAATGAGACCTTCTTTCTAATTAAAAGGTCCCCAGGGGCCCCCTCCTGGCTCCCCTCCTTCCACCTCAACATGGATTTGATGTTGGGAAGGAGGGTTCGTTACTCTGTGAAAAACCCTTGTCCCTTGGAACTGATTTTAATTTTCACGTGACCATCGGTAAAAGATCTCAGGCAAGACTTCTGCCTACAAATTTAAAGGGCCAGAGCGTTTGGAGACATCCTTCCCCTGAAGTGAAATTTAACACACACACACCCACAAACACACCCGAACACTGATGAGAGAGAGAGAGAAAGATAAATATGAACTATTTATATTGGAAGAAGCACTTTGTTCTGTCCCTAGGACAGCTATTCCAGGCTATATAAACTGAAATGTGGTTCTGTTTCCACTTTCAAGAAAGGGCCTGGATGGACCCTGAGGCTGTTCTCACGTGGCCCTGTGTAGGCACACTGAGACTGAGAGGCAGTGTTGTGTAGGTTTCATATCAGGAAAGTCATAGTTGGGACTCTGGATCCTTTCTCAGCTCTGCCATTGACTCAGTATGTGACCTTGTGCATGTCACTTACAAGGCTCTGGTTTTTCAAAAGGGCTGAATACACATAACTTGAGCTGAGATCAGGGCATGTCTGGAGAGCATGGCACCTCTGAAAGCAGGGTTTATTTGTGTCTAGCATCTGCAAAATGCTTTGTGATCACCTTGTATAGCTTCAGAGACTGTAAGGCCAGAAGGGACCATTATGATCATCTGGTCTAACCTCCTGCAGAACATGGGCCAGAGGGCCGCACCCAGTGATTGCTGCATCGAACCCATAACTTCTGTTCGAGCTAGAGCTTACCTTTTAAAAAGACAGCCAGTCTTGCTGTAAAGATTGCAAGTGATGGAGAATCCAGCATGTGGCTAGGTAGGTTGTCCCTCTGGTTAAATGCCCGCACTGTTAAGAATGTTTGTCTCATTTCTTGTTGCGTAATGGTAGTATTCTTGAGGGAACAGTAAGTTTCAGGTTTTAATGAAATGCTCTTCACTGAGCAATTATATCAGCAACGCTAATGGATGAACCCAGATCAATGTGTGACTCAGAACACCCCACCCCATATGCCCTGTGTGTCACAGGAACATAAGAACGACCACACTGGGTCGGACCGATGGTCCATCCAGCCATGTCATCCTGTCTCTGACAGTGGCCAATGCCATGTGCTTCAGAGGAATAAACAGAACAGGGCAATTTCGAGTGATTCATCCCCTGTTGTCCAGGCCCAGCTTCTGGCAGTTGGAGGCTTAGGGACACCCAGAGCACGGGGTTGCATCCCTGACCATCTTGGCTAATAGCCATTGATGGACCTATCCTCCATGGACTGATCTAATTCTTTTTTTAACCCAGTTATAATTTTGGCTTTCACAACATACCACGGCAATGAGTTCCATAGGTTGACTGTGCCTTGTGTGAAGTAGCACTGCCTTTTGTTTGTTTTAAACCCGCAGCCTATTAATTTCATCGGGTGATGCCTAGTCCTTGTGTTATGTGAAAGGGTAAATAACGTTTTCCTAGTCCCTCTCTCCACACCGTTCATAATTTTAGAGACCTCTATCATTTCCCCCCTTCCCTTAGTTGCCTCTTTTTGAAGCTGTACAGTCCCAGTCTTTTAAAACCATCCTGGTAGGGAAGCTGTTCCATACCCCTAGTCATTTCCATTGCCCTTCTCTGCACCTTTTTGAATTCTAATATATCTTCTTTGAGATAAGGTGACCAGAACTACACGTACCATTCAAGGTGTGGACGTACCATGGATTTATATAGTGGCGTTATGATATTTTCTGTCTTCTGATCGATCCCTTTCCTAATGGTTCCTAACATGCTGTTCGCTTTTTGGACGGCCGCTGTATGTTGAGCATACGTCCCCATGTCTCACTCTAGTCTACTTCCTGCTAATTCCCACCCTGTCCACAAGATGGCACTATATTCCCCCCCAACGAGAAGAGCTCTAACATGCAAATTATTTAAAGAACAACTACAAACAAACCCAACGTGTCAAGTTAAGATTTATTTCTCCATGGGAGTAAAACAACGATCCATCTAATCTGCCGCCCTTCCTCTAACAGTCGTCCCTTTCTTAACGTTTTAAGGGGAAGGAAAACTCCCCTTTCCCCCTAATTGTGCACTTAGACAATTATAAAATATCTTATTATGGGCAGTCGATTCCTTCCTAGCTCTACTCAATGTAGAATGGGAGAATTCTTGACGTGACACTTGCTGGCCCCCACCATCAGTTTGATCTAAGCTGTTCTCTTGAGGCTGTATTATCCGATTTGATATCAATGGGCTAACAGCAATAGATACGTGCTGGCTGATGCTGTCTGTACCCTTTTTATTTATGCATCTATCCCAGACCTCCTCCTCTAAAACCTGCGTTAGTAATTGATTCAGAAAACAGCTGCGACAAATCATTTGGTTGTGGGCCTGAAACAACCCTTACAATGAAGTTTGTTCTCTCATTCATATTTCTATTCGGACAAGAAAACAGAGCTTCTGACCACTCATGGTAATTAAAGATCCCGGGGCACTTTTAGCCAGAGCAGGGGTGTTATTCCCCCATGTCCTAGCTAGATTCCAACTTGGGAAACGACATTCTGCCTCCCTACACTGCAATTTTTGTGTGATTAAGTTTTTTTATTGTTTTTTTTCCCCATGAAGACACAGTGAAAAAAACACAAAAAAGGAAATGACTTACAGCTTGTCTATGTTCCTGAACACTGAACGCTTCATTGGTTTTTCAATAAAATGATGCAATTTTACAACTCATCAAAGCTGCAAGACTAGACAGTGCAAAACCAGACACTACTACATATCTGGGATCTTCTGTTAAGATGGGTTCTGCATATAAAGACCAAATATTCTTTTCTTCCCCCATGGTAATGGGAAAGCAGGACCCTTAAAGACTTATCTCTTGGCTCTATTCTTCTCCATCACTGGGGAAATCTAGCCAGAAAAAGTGTATCCACAAGGCTAGCTATGTAACCCATAGCTAGAGCTGATGAATGTTGAGTGAACACCCATAACTTTCAGTGCTTCTATCCAATAAACTGTGTGCAATGCAGACAAATGGGGCCCTCAGTCTAAACTTCTATTGACTAGTGCTATTGATTCAATTTTTTTTGTTACAAACCCCCGTATAAATCAAGTTATCCCTGGCAGTAGACAAAGATACACTGTAATGAACATAACAAAAAATTGGAGAATAATTTATCTGGCTGTTTGGCAAGTTAGAAACAAGTTACTGTGTGCTGCATTCCTCCCCACAAGCGGCTTGTCCTGTCAATCAGACCCAGTTTGTACATCTGGCTCACAGACCGGGTACAGCAGTCAACAACACCACGTGCTTCACCCCTGCTTCCCATGGTCATGTGTCTCCATCTGGACCAGGAGAAACTGCCTGTAGTGAGGAGATAGCTCTCCATGGCCAGTAGGGCCTTGGTCTCTATGGAGACCTTTCACAAGCTGGCGAAGGCCAGTTGTGATGGTATTTATCATGAGGTGTACGGTTGTCCACCAGGAACTAGATGGAGACTACTATTAACTTTAGGCCTAACTCAAGGCTTATGGAAAATGATGGGAAGACTGCTACTTATTTCAGCGGGCTTTGGATCAGGCCCTCATCGGGTCAAACAGGGACCACTGGACATTCATCAAAGACTTCTGTGAAGTAAAGACCCGGTGTGGATATGAACTAGCAACCCAGCAGTGAAACTATTTGCCATGCCTACCAGTTTGCCGAACTGGTTGGTTCCCTCCTGATTTCCACAGGCGGAGGCCCAGATCTGTTCCATGTATGCTGTGATTGAGAAATCCTGGCCTGAAACTAGGGCCCTGTAAATTCCCTGGCTGCAGCCTCTGAATTACCCTCCTTGGACCGGCAGCTGCAGAAGTCCTCCTCCCTGCCACAGAAATCCACTTGGTTTTATGGCAATCCTGCTGGTTTCGTTTCAATTGGCTGCCATTTTGTGCTCCAAACCCAGCTTTCCTGCTCCGGTCGCAGGGCAGTTCTAGCTGTTCTCAGAGCCTGGGCTCTGTAGCCAGAGGAATCACAAAGAGAAATGTCTCTGGCAGCTGTGTCTCTTGCTAGAACACTGAGAGCTGACCCATGCAGTGCGACACCCCTTCATTCCCTCTCTCTGCCTGTCTCTGTGTCTGCATGTCCCTCGTGTTCAAACTCTCCCACCCCGGATTGTAAAGTCCCCTCACCTCTGTTCCTTTCTCTTACTGGTCTGTATCCTGTCCCCTTCCTGCCCACTTTTAATATTAGCCCCTCTTCTAATTGCCACCCATGGCAGCCTTCAATAGAACCTAGCTAAGAGTCACAAGAGTGACTTAATTGCTGTTTAAATGTGCTGGCAGTTCCTTGAATCAAAGCATTAAGTTGTGGATGATGTTTGCCTCCAAGAGAAACTGAAGTCTAAGGGTTTTTTTCTTCTTCTTGTCTGAAGGCAAGATTCACATGTTCAAGACACGAGAAACTGAATGTGCGATCCAGGCCGTAAAGCTAGGTAAAGCTCTTTAAATTCCCCAGGTTCCTTTTATGAAAGAATCAAGCACCGTCTCTCCTGCCTACACAGTCTGAATAGATTCATAAAAGAGGGGCCTTTGGCACAGGAGCAGTCTAGCGGAGGAGGGAGACTGCTCTGTTTCAGACTAGCTGCCAGTCACCTTCAGTCCTGCTGTCCTGAATTGTCTTGGCAGAGCACTACTGTCTTCTGAGCTATTTGCATCCTTCCCTCACTCAAGAGGCCAGTGTGGTCCACCTGAATTTTGATGTCTCTCAATTGCATGCAAAGGAGGAGTGTTGGGCATTTTCTTGCCCCATAATATCCTCTGTGGCAATGAGACCCAAATTGCTTTGTAGGGCAGGGTACCCAGTGTGGGGCTATTAATTATATAGTCAGGGATGATAATACATTACAACAGTAAAAACATCGAGGAGTCCTTGTGTCACCTTAGAGACTAACGAATTTATTTGGGCATATGCATAGAGACTGTCCGGCTTGGCCAACGTACATGGCAGAGGGGCATTGTTGGCACAATGTATACCAATGTGATATATGCCATCATGTGCCAGCAATGCCCCTCTGCCATGTACATTGGCCAAGCCGGACAGTCTCTATGCAAAAGAATAAATGGACAAAAATCTGACATCAGGAATTATAACATTCAAAAACCAGTTGGAGAACACTTCAATCTCTTTGGTCACTCGATTACAGACCTAAAGGTAGCAATTCTTCAACAAAAGAACTTCAAAAACAGACTCCAATGAGAGACTGCTGAATTGGAATTAATCTGCAAATTGGACACCATCAAATTAGGCCTGAATAAAGACTGAGAGTGGATGGGTCACTACAAAAACTAATTTCCCTCTGCTGATACTCACACCTTCTTGTCAACTGTTTGAAATGAGCCATCTTGTTTACACTGGCCTCATTAGCACTACAAAAGTGATTTCCACTCCTTCTTATCAACTGTTGAGAATAGCCCACTTCCACCTTAATTGAGTTGGATTGTTAGCACTGACCCCCCACTCAGTAAGGCAACTCCCATCTTTTCATGTGCTGTGTATTTATACCTCCCTACTGTATGTTCCACTCCATGCATCTGATGAAGTGGGTTTTAGCCCATGAAAGTTTATGACCAAATAAATTTGTTAGTCTCTAAGGTGCCACAAGGACTCCTCGTTGTTTTTGCTGATACAGACTAACACGGCTAACAATCTGAAACCTGTCACATTACATCAGTGATACTTAATAGGTGGCTGCAGGCCAAATGTGAAATGCCAAGGCTTCCTGTGTGGCCCACCCGCTTACCTTAAAAATATTTATAATTAAATTCAAGAACACTATCATTTGCCTATGACTTCCTTAGTGAGTAACTTACTGGTCGTGCTTAATTTGTAATGAAAGAGGTGCCTGCAAGCCACAGAACAAATTAAGCCAGAGGTGGGCAAAGTACGGCCCGCGGGCCACATCTGGCTCGTGGGACCCTCCTGCCTGGCCCCTGAGCTCCTGGCCCAGGAGGCTAGCCCCCGGCTCCTCCTCTGCTGTCCCCCCTCCCCTGCAGCCTCAGTTCACTGTGCTGCCGGCACAATGCTCCGGGCGGCATGGCTGGCTCCAGCCGGGCGGCACAGCTGCCTGTCCCGGTGCTCTGGGTGGCGCGGCTGTAACGCTGCCAGCCAGTGGTGCTCCAGACAGCACGGTAAGGGGTCAGGGGGGCTGGATAGAGGGCGGGGGAGTTCAGGGCGGTGGTCAGGGGGCGGGGGTGTGGATAGGGTCAGGGCGGACGGAGGGTGCGGAACAGGGGTTGAATGGGGGAAGGGGTCATGGGGGGCAGTCAGGAAGGAGAGAGGGGGTTGGATGGGGTGGCAGGGGGCAGTCAGGGGCGGGGGGGTTCCATGGGCGGTCAGGGGACAGGAAGGGGTGGATAGGGCCGGGCTCCTGGGGGGGCTGACAGGGGACAGGGAAAAGGGGGAGTTGGATGGGGCAGGAGTCCTGGGGGGGGCCGTCAGGAGGCGAGAAGCAGGGGGGTCAGATGGGGGCGGGGACTTGGCCATGCCTGGCTGTTTGGGGAGGCGCAGCCTCCCCTACCCGGCCTTCCCTACAATTTCAGAAACCCGATGTTTGCCCGCCCCTGAATTAAGCCCTGGCTGGGTGGCCAGAGAGCAGCGGCTGCTGGTTGGGTGCCCAGCTCTGAAGGCAGCATTACCACCCCTGCTTCTGTCCTGCTGCTGGCAGGGTGCTGCTTTTGAGTGGCTGGAGAGCAGGAGCTGCTGTCTGGGAGCCCAGAGGTGCCGGGGCTATGAACTGCCAAGCCTGGAGGTGCTGGGGCTCATCCCCAGCACAAATTGAGCACCGCTTACTGGCTCTTGAGTTCTCATGACAGCATCGACTATGATGGCGCAAGGGTGCTGCCCATTGTTCGTTAGGGATGGAAATGGAGCCAAAAATGAATACAAAAGGGAGTAAATGTCGTAAAGTCGACAGCGAAAACTGAGCTTTTAACCCAAATTGGACAGCGGATTTTCTTTTTCTTATGGAGGTAATTTACAAGGATTGTTTGTCATCACGGCTTTCCAATTTAAATAATGACAAATTCATGTCTCTTGCAGTGGAAAAATCAAGTGATTTAAGTGACACTGCCCAGCTATCGCTATTTGTTAGATTTTATGATTATGAAATTTTCAAGGAAAAATTTTTGTGCTTAATACCATTAGAAACCTACACCGTAGGAGAGAGAATTTTTGAAAAGGTAAAAGGCTTTTTTGAAAAAAGTGATTTAGATCTTCAGAAAGTAAACTTGCTTGTTATGGACGAAGCTCCCCCCAGGAGAGGGAAAGAGAAGAGCTTTGCTTCATATCTGGCAGTGATACACCCTTCATTAAATACATTTCACTGCAGCATTCACCAGCCTGTCTGGTGCAGTAAATTGTCTGGGGACTTGAAAAAAACAATAAGCATTGTGATGAGATTAGTGAACTACACTCAACTTCTAGTTTGCATTGTTTTTGAATACAGTGATCAGTTGCAGCATAACAGTGTTTGTTAGTTAAGTAGGGGGTGCATGTTAGAGAGGTTTTGTGCCTTCAAAAAGAAATAATATAATTTCTTTCAAACCACAAAACCAACAAGGCTTGTGAGTGCCTGGATTTATGAATGATGCCCCCTCTATGTCATAGGTAGCTTTTCTGTGTGATATTCCTGATCACTTGAATTCTCTCAACCTGCAGCTCCGAGGCTGTGCAAGCAGTGTCAGGGATCTGTTTGAAAAAGGGTGAGCCTTTCAAAGGAATCTTGAAATCTTCCAGACAGACTTAACAGGAAAGATGTACTTTCTCACATTGCGTGTTGTTGCTACCGATGCAACTTCGATGAAAACAATGCAAGAATTCCTAAACAAGCTGATCGAAAATTTTAAAATGCGATTTGAGAATTTTAAAATTCCGACGGATTTGCTTTAATTGTTCGTGCTCTGTTTGTTGTCTCTGCTGGTGGACCTTGCCGTTCTGATGCAAAGCACATTCTTGAGTCAGTCAATGAAGATGTCTTTCAATTAGAAATTGTAAGGCTCCAAAACTCAGATGTCTTGAAGGCAAAATTCAGAGAAGTAGAACTTTGCGACTTCTGGACTCAATGTGCTGACCAGTTTCAGAATAGCAAGTATCTAGCCATCTTATTTTAACGATGTTTGGATCAACGTATCTCTGTGAATCTGGGTTTTCTGTCATGAACATGATAAAAAACCAACACCTCAATCACCTGACAGATGAACATCTTCCCCAGTGCATGCGCCTTCCCCTGACCTCCCACAAACCACTCTTCACAAAAAGCTTGCCGGGGATGTCACCTTTCCCATTAGAGATTGCCACAAACACAGGTCATGTTGATTTATAAGCTTTGTTAAAAGATAGAAACACTAATGCTTGTATTGCATTCAAGGTCTTTATTTATTGGCAGCCTTTTAAAAAATATTTTTGGTCAGCCTTCTGCGCAAATGGCCCGCCTCTTGTCATAAAATTCTCCAACCGGCCCATGGGTATAGCTCATTGAGATTCACTCCATTACAAGATAAGCTGGGCAAAGACAATTTGTAATGTACATATAGCACCTAGCACAGTGAGGCCCAAATCTTGTTTGCGTCCGCTAGGTGTTGCTGTGATATCACTAAGGGTATGTCTACACTACGAAATTAGGTCGAATTTATAGAAGTCGGTTTTATATATTGGAGTGTGTGTCTCCCCACAGAAAATGCTCTAAGTGCATTAAGTGCATTAACTCGGCGGAGCGCTTCCACAGTACCGAGGCTAGAGTCGACTTCCGGAGTGTTGCACTGTGGGTAGCTATCCCACAGTTCCCGCAGTCTCCGCTGCCCATTGGAATTCTGGGTTGAGATCCCAATTCCTGATGGGGCTAAAACATTGTCGCAGGTGGTTCTGGGTACATATCGTCAGGCCCCCGTTCCCTCCCTCCCTCCGTGAAAGCAAGGGCAGACAATCGTTTTGCACCTTTTTTCCTGAGTTACCTGTGCAGACTCCATACCACGGCAAGCATGGAGCCCGCTCAGCTCACTGTTGCCGTATGTCTCCTGGGTGCTGGCAGACATGGTACTGCATTGCTACACAGCAGCAGCAACCCATTGCTTTGTGGCAGCAGACGGTGCAATAGGATGGGTAGCCGTCATCGTCATGTCCGAGGTGCTCCTGGTCGCCTCTGTGAGGTCGATCAGGAGTGCCTGGGCAGACATGGGCGCAGGGACTAAATTTGGAGTGACTTGATCAAGTCATTCTCTTTAGTCCTGCAGTTAGTCCTATTGAACCATCTTATGGTGAGCAGGCAGGTGATACGGACTGCTAGCATCATCTTCTGCCGGGCAGGCAAGAGATGAGGATGGCTAGCAGTCCTATTGTACCATCTTCTGCTGAGCAGCCATGAGATGTGGATGGCATGCAGCCCTTCTGCACCGTCTGCTGCCAGCCAAAGATGTAAAAGATAGATGGAGTGTATCAAAACAAGAAATAGACCAGATTTGTTTTGTACTCATTTGCCTCCTCCCCTGTCTAAGGGACTCATTCCTCTAGGTCACACTGCAGTCACTCACAGAGAAGGTGCAGCGAGGTAAATCTAGCCATGTATCAATCAGAGGCCAGACTAACCTCCTTGTTCCAATAAGAACAATAACTTAGGTGCACCATTTCTTATTGGAACCCTCCATGAAGTCCTGCCTGAAATACTCCTTGATGTAAAGCCACCCCCTTTGTTGATTTTAGCTCCCTGTAAGCCAACCCTGTAAGCCGTGTCGTCAGTCGCCCCTCCCTGCATCAGAGCAACGGCAAACAATCGTGCATCTGAGTTGAGAGTGCTGTCCAGAGCAGTCACAATGGAGCACTCTGGGATAGCTCCCGGAGGCCAATGCCATCGAATTGTGTCCACAGTACCCCAAATGCGACCCGGCAAGGCCGATTTAAGCACTAATCCACTTGTCGGGGTGGAGTAAGGAAATCGATTTTAAGAGCCCTTTAAGTCGAAATAAAGGGCTTCATCGTCTGGACAGGTGCAGGTTTACATTGATTTAACGCTGCTAAATTTGACCTAAAGTCCTAGTGTAGACCAGGGCTAAGTTAGTTATGCTTCTTGACTTCACTGTGAAGTAACTAATGTAGATAGAGAAATCACTTCACCTACCATTAAAATGCAGCCACTTCTGGGTTAGAAGGTGGCCACTATGTAGCAGCACAGAGCAACAGGGCACAACAGTTTGGGGGCAGGAAGTGAAGGAGATGCATACTCTAGTCTGTCAATAGCCAAGTGAAGGACACCTGCAGGGAGAATTCAAGCAGGAAGAATGTTTTTACTCATCCTAGAATTTGGCCAGGACCATGGGATTAACACCTCATCTTTTACAAAAAGTGCCAGACATTTCAAAGGATCGCAAGCGGTCAGGCCCTCAATTTTACATCTCACCCGAAAGCTGTGAGGAGAAAAGCCCCATTCTCTTGTAGATGTGCAAGAGAGAAATTGTTTTCAGATTTCACATGGAATGCGCACAGCTAGTCAAATGGTCAGTATTCAGATGCAGCTTTTCCTTCATGCCACATTCATTCTTTCTATCTATCTACCCACCCATCAGTTTAATACTGGCACCCATCCCCGTAGTATCTGAGCACCTTCCATGTGAAATCAATAGCAATCCTGAAGTCCCTAGAGGCCTTCACAGAGTACCTTGCACTTCTTTTGAGGGGAAAGCACTGCTTGGCTATTGATGTGATTGTGTTGGCTGGCTGGTTGATGTGTTTATGTCAGTGCATGTGTGGGAGGGAGGGTTGCTTAGGTAGATGGGAGTGTCTATGTTGCAAGTGTCATTCTTGTGATGGTGGAAAGGCTTTGTCGAAGAGGAAGGTTTTGCTGTGTTTCCATAAAGACGGATAACCTCAGAAGAGGCCTTCCTCTGGAAGTTTCTTCCTCAGCCAGAGCACCTTGGCCAAGAAGGCTTTGAACCCCGCACTCGCACACTGGGTCCCGGGGATTATAATTTGCATCCTGCTTCAAATCCCTCCTATAAAACTCTCCTTTTGCTGGGATGCCTACAAAAAACATGACTGCTTATCATGCTGACCAATATTGTTTTATTGTTTCCTTGCACTTCCCCATCTGTCTGTCTCCATCTGTTGTCTCTTGTGTTGTACTTAGATTGTCAGCTCCTTGGATCAGGGATGGTCTTTTTGTTCTGTGTTTGTACAGTGCCCAACAATGGGGACCTAGTCTTTGACCGGGGCTCCTCAGTGCTACAATAATACAAATCCTAAATAATTGTCCCAGAGAAGCACCATGGTCTTCGACGTACATAGATTTCAGTCTTTAATGAAGCTGGTTTTGCTCCTTTCATTGTGATGGGCACTTGATTTCTTCTGTTATAAGCCCTTTCACTCATGTGGAACTATGAACATGTGCAAAGTTTGATCAGCGCATACATTAAACGTTTGCAGGATCTGGGCTAAACACTAATACGGCTGTGAAAAGGTCAACTCTTTTATGGAGTTTTATTGGAAAGGGAAAGTCTAGTGTTGCATCCCAGCAAGGAAACACAGACCAATTGAAATAGGTGGAAAGAAAGGGAGGGGAGTCATCAAGGCTCTCTGGAGTTGCAATTATATCCCCAGCAGCCAGATGAGGTGTGAAATTTGGTTTCTCCAGGTATTTAGTGGCTCGCAGGCACTGGAGGTGGTAATTAGTACCATTTGTGTTAACTTCATCAACATTGCTTCTCTACCCGACTGGACTGGTACATCCGTTTTTCAATGTTGTATTTTTTGTTGTTTTCGGTTTAGGGGAGCAGAGCTGCGGTTTCTTGTAAAAGCCTAGCACGGTGATTTATTCTGTACGGAAGGGAAAGGTTATAATTGTACTTCAGGTTTCATACTGGGGAAAAATTGGACAGAACTACAGCTGAACCAAACTTATCATATTTCACTTCACACCAAATATAGAAAGCCGGGAAGTAGAGAGGGAGAAAAAAACAAAACTGACTTGCACAAGACCTTGGCCAAGACTTCTTTTCACCTTAGCACTTTCTTTCTCCCCCCTTCTCCCCATCTTTCAAACACAGACACACAAAACTTTAACGACTGTAGGCTCTAGGTTTAAGGTAGAGTCTTATAGGGAGCTGGAGGGTTCAGGGAACTTGAAAGATGTGTATGAGCTTTTTACTTTTAGGGCACCAGTTAGCTCAAAGCTCCCTCGTTACTAACCAAACATCATTGCTTCAACTGGGGGAATAATGGAGTTTTTGGTTCATTGAGAATTTTGAAAAATTTAAGGAAAAAACGTTTGAGGTCGAACAAAATGTTTTGTTTCAACAAAATCAAAAAGTTTCATTTCAACCATTTTTACACTTAAAAAATAAAATGAAAGGAAATGTTGAACTGGAAAGTTATTTGAAATAGAAAGATTGAAATGGTTTGAAAATGTCAAAATGAAATGTTTTGATTGGTTTCCCCTGAAACCAATAATTCAGCAAAACCAATGGGAATTTGTGAAATGTTTCGGTGTTCTCAAAAAAAAAAAAAAAAAAAAAAAAAGAAGTTTTGACTGAAAAACTTTGCCCAGTTCCAGTTAAGAGATATTTGAGCTTTTTTTAAAAAAAAGTCTCTCTGTCACAAGTAAAATTAATTGTCTATCACTACTAACCAGATGTCACTGATCAGCTAACGGATCTTTCCTCCAGGGATAACCGTAGATGGGCAAAGGCATCGTGTTTCCAAGCTTATTTCATTATGGATGTCTCTGGGACTCCTGATGAGGGTGTCTCTTGTGCTGGTGGCTTTTATGCTATTATGATGGGGTACACAAAACCTCTCAATGGGCAGGAAGGGATTAAAGAGGAACTATGGGTTCAAGCAGGCCCTTCCCGCTGCACCTGTGAGGCATGGCAGGACTGGAGGAGAGCACTGGAAGGAGAACGGACATCTCAGCTCCTGCAGAGGAGCATAGTGAAAACAAAGATGGCTTGCATTACCCACGGCCAGTCTGAGTCTCCTGAGGGGTAGATGGGCCAAGCCCAGCCCCAATCCTGTGGGACTCATCCAAATAGCAAAGTCTTCCACTAGGAAATGGCTGAGACCCACCTGTTTGCTTTGCAAAGCAGTTGGCCCATGGCAAAAAGCTTTGGTCTCTGTCAACCTGGGCTGGATTGAATGCCTTGAGGTCCAGCTGAAACCTACTTTGGGTGGGGCTTGTATCTTTATGTGCCTCCTGCCCCAAAGGGCTAGACAATGGCCAAGCTTTAAGCAGAACTGACTGTGGTCTGTTGGTGGCAGTGGGACACACATACAACACGAGCCAGCATGTTGTGGTGGTTTGGCCATTGGGTCACCAGGGACCGGGACCTTCATGGCAAGAGCGCAGAAGGAAACTGTTCCAGTTCACAGCTCCTAACGTCAACAGCTTTAGCTATTCCAGATAGTCCACGGACATCCCCCTGCCTGTGAGGCTGTGTAGCCTACATTCCATTAGAGGTGGCAATGCTCAGGGAGGACTTTTGCCCTGTATAGCAAATGTGGCCCAGGGGCTATCTTGGAATGCCCTCAGTTAAGGAGCACAGGTACAGACAAGGAGCTGGATTGGGTTAATGTGAGCCAGAATTTACTAAATCTAGGGGGAAAGAATTTGTCTTCAGGATGGTCAACCATTTTGATCTATAGAAATAATAATGTACACCCTGTCTGTGTGTATATAGAACCTCTTCCTGAGCAGATCTCAAAGTGCTTTGCAAATTAGGTTAGTATCATTACATCCATTTAGATGGGGAGACTGAGGAAGTCACTTGCTGCAGATCACTGAGGAGGCCAATGGCAGGGCTAGGACTAGAAGCCAGGTCTCCAGAGTCCTTGTCCATGTGCTAGTCACTAGGCAACACCCGTTGCAGTATGGAAGCAGTGAGAAGATAACTTTCAAGACCATCATGTCCTAAAATGCCCCAGAGAATTGCAAATAAACTTGAAGAGCCTGGGTTTCCAGGGAGGTTTCAAACCAGCCTCCACTTGTAAATGTGCACGACCTTTCACATATACTTATAGGCGCCGACTCTGTGGGGAGATTCTGTGGCCTGCATTGTGCAGGAGGTCAGACTAGATGATCATAATGGTCCCTTCTGACCTTAATATCTATGAATCTATGCTCCGGGGCTGGAGCACCCATGGGGAAAAATTAGTGGGTGCTCTGCAACCACTGGCAGCCAAGCTCCCCTCCCTGGCCCCACCTCACCTCCACCTCCTCCCTCTCCCTCTCCCCTGAGCATGCTGCGTCCCCGCTCCTCTGCCTATCTCCCAGCGCTTGCCACCGCCAAACAGCTGTAGCAAGCTCCGGGAGGAGCGGGAACGCGGCATGCTCAGGGGAGGAGGTGGGGAAGAGGTGGGGCTGGGCTGGGGATTTGGGGAAGGAGTTGGAATAGGGGCAAGGAGGGGGCGGAGTTGGGGCGGGGACTTTGGGGAAGGGGTTGGAATGGGGGTGGGGCAGGAGTGGAGTCAGGTTGGGGCCAGGGGCGGGGGAGTGGGTCAAGCACCCACCAGCACCAGTAGAAGTTGCCACCTATGCATGCACATACCTGATGGTGCACAAAAAGTGCATGATTTCCTGCGTGTATTAAGTTGCCTCACTTGCAACACAGAGATTATATAATTTAAATGGCCAATCTCAATGGGTTTTGGAGCATGAAAAAGGTCACTTTTCTGATATGTGCCTTCTGAAAACCAGATCCTAACAAATTACAAGACGGATGTGCTCCGTGTTTCACCCCACTTCTGCTGTTTAGATTGGAGCTGGTCAGGGATTATTTTTTTTGATCACGTGGTTTTTCATTGGAAAACGCTGATTCACTGAAATCAAAACTTTCCTTTAAAGAAAGGGAACGGGTGGGGCCAGTTCTGACAGAACTTTTGCTGGGTTCCAGGATGGAATTTTAGGGAGGGGATGGGGGGAAGAGAGACCCCTCCCAGTGGGTCTGGTTCAGGACTTGAATTGGGGTTTCTCACATCCTAAATGGTAGCCGCATCACTGGGGTATGGTCTGCTTGGGGTGTCCGTTTAGTTCTTTGTGAAAAAATTCAAAAGGTCCCAGTGCAGAACAGGAAAAATGTATGACATCGCAGACATGTTCATTTCCCACCCAGCTCTAGTTTTTATTACAGAAGTCATCATAGTGGCCACCCAGAAATTTCACCTCCAGCCAGCAATGTGACTCTTTTGCATTGTGTGACAGGGTCGGGCCAGATGGCTACAGGAGAGTGATAGAAGGCAGATATATTAGCCCCAGGTTAAGTAGGTCCCTTTTCATTGGGTAAGGTAACAGGGAAGGTTCCAGAACAATCAGGAACTTTCTGGAAACAGTTAAGACAGACAGGCTGATTAGAACATCTGCAGCCAATCAAGAAGCTGCTAGAATCATTTAAGGCAGGCTAATCAGGGCATCTGGGTTTTAAAAAGGAGCTCACTTCAGTTTGTGGTGTGCGTGTGAGGAGCTGGGAGCAAGAGGCACTAGGAGCTGAGAGTGAGAACGCGGACTGTTGGAAGACTGAGGAGTTCAAGCATTATCAGACACCAGGAGGGAGGTCCTATGGTGAGGATAAAGAAGGTGTTGGGAGGAGGCCATGGGGAAGTAGCCCAGGGAGTTGTAGCTGTCGCACAGCTGTTCCAGGAGGCACTCTAGACAGCTGCATTCCACAGGGCCCTGGGCTGGACCCCGAAGTAGAGGGCAGGCCCGGGTTCCCCCCAAACCTCCCAACTTCTGGTCAGACACAGGAGGAGTCGACCTGGACTGTGGGTTCACGAAAATGATCAAACTGAGGGCTGCCGTGAATCTCCGAGGCGAGTAAATCCACCAATAAGCGCAAGACCCACCGAGGTAGAGGAGGAACTTTGTCACAACTGGCATAAAAAGATAAAAGATTACCACTCTGTTACCACACTCGGACTAAGACAGCCACCTTCTTTAGCCTTCCTGCTCCCCCCTCTGCTGGCTACCTTGCTTGTAATCCTTTAGCATTGCAGCTTGCTAAGCACTGTTGTAATAAACCACCAGACCAATTTGTCCTGCTGCCCGTATGTAGTTTCCAGGGCCTCACTTTGTAAATTGTCTTGCATTTTAGTTGTGGGTGCATTATGGTGCCCCCGACTTCCTAGAATTGCTACAAATCACAGCCTGCGAAAGGGTAGATCGGCTTAATGAAGGTAGTGAAATGCTGCAGAACAAAAGGCACTTGGGTCAGGCCTGGATTACAGCATAAGCACTATAAATCCATTCGCAGCCCACCAGCTCAGATTTCAGTAAACAAAAAGTTTCTAACCCTAATGGCTCTGAAGTGGTCTAACTGTAACTGATTCTGTGGCGTGTACCTGAGTCTGCAGAGAGCCTGAAACAATGGCTCAGAATGGGGTGAGCAGATGCATTCATCTTAATGGAAACCAGTTGCTCTGCAGGGCTCTATGTGTAGGGATACTCTGCCAGCTGACCATGGGCCCCTACATAAAGCATCCCATGCTTGGATGGGTGGAGTCTGGGTCCTCCTTCCTCGAGGGCAGACCCCAGCCCATCTGAAGACATGGGGCGGTGATCCCCGGTGGGAGGAGGTCCAAGGTGGCCAGAGAAAAGCACCAGCCCAGCAACCTCGCTAAGGAGGGAATGGGGTCACAGGTTTTCCCATGCCAAAGTGTGCCCAGGCCCCTGGGTTGTGTTAATCTGCTCCAGGCTGGAGTTGGGGACGAAAGGAGATAATTCGACTTGGAGCCTGGGCAGCATGTACTTATTTATTTTTATTCTGAGGAGAGAAACACTGCGTTTATTATGCTCCTTTTTAAAAAATGTATCGTTACGAATCAACAAATTTTATAAAAATAAAACCAGGCCTTTTGGGGGGACGGGACAAAACTGCTGCATAAACAGAAGTGTTTATGGAGAAATGAACCTGGCTGAACTGCCGTCTGTCTAGGTCAGGCGCGCGTCCCCCGACACACGTCACCTTGTGAGCTCCATTCACGGCACGGCCAGCTTTCCCCATCAGCCAGAGCCTTTCAAGACAGGGCAATTAACGAGGGCACAATGGTCCCTCTCAGATGGAGCAGGATGGGGAATAGCCCGTGCTGTACTGGAAGCCAAGCGTGGTAAAAGCAGCTGTAGGGAGGCAGAGGTGATGGTGTGAGTGAAAGCAGGTGAATTGAACTGATCTCTTTTCCTAGCTTGAAGCTGGAAATGTATTTTCTGGAGGGGAGCGGGGTGGGGGAGAGAAATCAAATCAGGAGCCATTGGAAAGGGACACTAAAAGCGAGATAGGGAGCGTGGCAGGGCTGCATGGCCGTTTTGGGGGGCCTGGGGCAAAATCTGAAACCCTTCCAAAAAAATCACCACTGTGGGGTGGCCTGGAGATCCAGTCTACCCTGCACTCACCTCACAGTGGCAGTTCCTGTCCCCCGGGGCTGGGCCAGGCTTCTCTCTCCGGGCGTTGCGACCTTGTACAGGGGGCCACTCGGTTTGGGGTAAACATCCCCTTCTGCCCCCTCAGGGGGCCCAGGATAGGGGCCTTCTCCTTAACCATTGAGTGGGGCTGAATTTTTTTAAGGCAATTGCACGTGTAGTCTGGCCAACCCTCAGTGTTCAAAACTCCCGAGCCAGCCCCTCGCCCTCCAAAAACAATATTCACGGGCTTAAAAATCATGATTTTTTTTAAAAATAAAATGATGGTGGGTTCCTTTTATTTATTTATTGATTTTATCTTTTGGCGTCTGAGTCCATAGCTTTCCCATTTTCCAGCTTTTTTCTGCAGCCGGGAGGCCTAGAAACTTTTTAAAAATGAAAGCCGAGATTCTCACATAATAATTTTACATCAGTAGATTTCACAGTGCTTTACAAAGGAGGTCAGTATCATTTTCCTCATCTCACAGATGGGGAAACCGAGGCACAGAATGGGGCAGTGACTTGCCCAAGATCACCCGGCAGGCCAGTGGCACAACCAGAAATAGAGCTCAGGTTGCCCGAGTCCCACCCCACTGGTCTATCCAGTAGGCCACACTGCCTCTCAATGACATGTCTCCAGGAACTGGTGCTTTAAGGACAACAATATAGTGAAACTTTTAAATCACAAGAGCTGGCAATGCTGTATGCAATATGCCCAATGGCTGAAAAGAGTCACAATTGTCATATACAACACAACTCTGTTTTGTGCAGTCCCTTTCATAAAAGCTGTACCCTGAATACTTCACAAATTTAAATGAGTTTCAGTAGCTGAGACATACCAACAGAGCCACGCTGGTCTCACAGCTAACTGGTGCTGCTCCGGCTGGTCGCTCATATCCACCTCTTGTCTTCTACTTGGAGCGTGGGCTCTTTGGGACAGAGATTGTCTTTTTGTTCTGAGTGCAGCACCTGACACAATACGGCCCTGATCCCAAATTGGGGTGTGTAGGTCCACCGTTATACAAATAATAATTAGAACTGGTAGAAAAATTGGGGGGGGGAATTCATAAAACTTGTTGCCAATTTCATAGTGACTATGTGGTTTGCAAATTTCATAGCTCTGTGGCAAGTGCTGTAGGGGGGAAGGCTCTCTCGCCAGCATTGCTGAGGTGGTATGGAGCATTGAAACAGATCTTTAATGGCCCGCAGCTGGGAGGATCGTTACCAGTACCAAAGAAAATTTGGAAAACAACATGCTTAATGCAGTCATTTATTTGAGACAGAATCACACAAGCGGGAGCACATCCCTAATAAGCCTCAATTCCCCAAGCACAAAGCCTCAGTAACTATGTTGGCCTTACACCGTATCCTGATTGGCAAACAAAGCAGGAATAGCTACCAGTCCTCAATGGAGACTTCTTTTCTTCTCTTCTTTCTCCCACTCAGGTACTTGGTCTGTCAAATGTCCCCCGAAGCAGGGTCTTGGTTACCCCGAGGCCCTCTGGTTCAAAAGTCCCACAAAAGTCCCTCGCAGCAGGGTCTTAGGTAACCAAGACCTTCTGTCTTTAGGGCCTCTTCAGATATTAATTGGGGAACTAACTAACTAATTTACTTTGCTTAGTATTTCTACCTTTTGTTCTCAAAGGAGTCGTATGTCCCAGAAATATGCCCTGTGGGCGTTTCATTACTGGTTTTCTTTAATTAATATTTTAGAAGGGGGCTGCAAATCAGGCACAGACCAAAGCTCAATCAACATTTATCCTCTCATCAATCATTCACTTTAGCTCCTAGCAGGATGCCACCAGAGGGGTTATTTTGACCCGGTCAGCCTGTGCCAAGCCCACTGACTGCATGTTTTCATGTCTTCTTTACTTTGATAAAGCTGGTCCCCTGAGGTGGTCCCCCAGTTCATATATTCCAAAGTTTGATGTTGAAATATACACGCAGATAGAGCCTTTATTAACCGTTCAAGTACAGTTTCAGCACTTCCAGTAAATTTTCACACCATCTATCTACTGCAAAGAGAATCCTGCTCTCAGAATCCTCCAGCAAGTCCAGATGTCGCAAGCTGTACCAAACTCATGCTTACACTTCGTCGTATCAGCCGCAATGATTCACAATAATTTGGCACCGTCCCACCATGGAGGGGCAAAAGGGAGAGAGCTTCCTGGCAAGGAAGGTGAGGGAGAGAGGATGAGGTCTTTGAGTAAGGATGGGAAGTTTTAGACACTGGAAGGGTCAGATCTGACTGACAGGGAGCTCCTTAGGTCGGACAGTGTCATCGTCCGGGTCTTGTCCAATGCCAAGTACATGGGTGTTATTTAGCAGCTAGTGAGTGATGATCATTTTGAACCGTGTGCTTGAACGGAGGAGAAGCATGAATGTTACTATGTGTGTCACAGTGGCAGGATCGGGGCCCCATTGGGCTAGGCACTGAACGAACACATAACGAGAGACAGTCTACCTCAAAAAGCTCACAGTCCAAAGAAACGAGATAAGAACAAAAAAGGTGAGAGACAGGAAGGAATATTCTCCCTTTTACACATGGGGATGTGAGACACGGGTGACATCCTGGCCCTGTTAAAGTCAGTGGGAGTTTTGCCTTTGACGTCATTGAGGCCAGGATGTCACGTACAGAGATTGTGTCACACAGAATGTCAGTGCAAGAGCTGAGTATTCAACCCAGAGCTCCTGATTCCCAGCCCACTGCTTATAATACAAGCCCACCCGCGTGGGGTGCATGTGTGAGTGTGACAGAGAGTGCGCACACACGCACGAGAGAGGGAGCACAAGTGCAAGAAAGAGCAAACCAGCACAAGCTGGGCAGCTCAAGGGACTGTGTAGACACCCTTGAATCTGGCTCATCGCTAGAGTCAGTTCAAAGCCAACCTAGGGCTGAAAATGTCATGATAATCAGCTGAGATTTGGCTGCTGTTGTAAAAAAACTGTGCTTAGCTCAATCAGAAATTAATTCAGGGATGGCCTATGTCATGCCGGAAATGACCACAACCATCCTTGGCGTCTGTTAATCCCCTTGGTACGAGGCTGGGGTGTATCATATGCCCGCTGGAGGAAAGCACAGGGAAGGGAGTTGCACCGGGTAAAGTGAGAGGAGATAAAGGCATGGTTGAAGATGTCTGCATAGGGAGACAGAAGAGCTTGAGGTGGGTCCAAATGCCCAAGGGAAACATTTCCATCTTAGGGGCATTCACCTGATATAAGTTGAGTAGAAGACACAGATGGGATTGGCCCAAATGGGCAGAAGGTTGTCAAGGAAGGCGTGAACAGCTGACTGCCATCAGCATAAAAGGTAGAGAGAGAGAAGCTGGTCTCGTGGCTAAGGCACTGACCCTAGGACCCAGATGACCTGCATTCAGTTCCTAGCTGTGCCAATCACCTGCTGTAGGACCACGGACAAGTCACTTAATTGCTCAGTTCCCCATCTGTGAAATGGTGGTGACAATGTTACTGCCTTTCTCAAAGGTTTAGTGTTGCCCAAGCTTTTTGGGGCAAAGGCTGTGTTGTGGTTCAGATCTTGGGTGAGGCCTTTAGAGGCGAGTGTAATACCAATAAAAGGGGTTAAATGTGTATCAATGTATTACATAAGAACGGCCATACTGGGTCAGACCAGTGGTCCATCTAACCCAGAATCCTGTCTTCTGATGGTGGCTGGTGCCAGATGCTTCAGAGGGAATAAACAGAACAGGGCAATTTTCAAGAGATCCATCCCCTGTTGTCCACTCCCAGCTTCTGGCAGTCAGAGCTATAGGGACACCCCCTACTGAATATGCATTAGATATAGTGGTGTAGCATAACATGTTATAAAAGTTGCATCCCAGCCCGTGGACAGTAGAGGAGGGACAGATGTAGCCCTTGGAAGGGGCCAGGATGATGGCCACTGGTGATAAGGAGGAAGGCAATAGTGATGAGGAAGATGATGGCTAACATTTCAGGTTGTTCTGCAAGGGATGGTCTGAGTGTACGGATGTGCAGATGTACATTCTGCAGTCTCTGTCTACCTTACTGAGCTAGCGTGTTTGTGACTTTGCTAAATGTATTCATAAACTATTTGGAAATATAGAATCATAGAATCAGGGGACTGGAAGGGACCTCGAGAGGTCATCTAGTCTAGGCCCCTGCCCTCAAGGGAGGACTAAGTATTATCTAGACCATCCCTGACAGGTGCTTGTCCAACCTGCTCTTAAAAATCTCCAGTGATGGAGATTCCACAAGCTCCCTAGGTAATTTATTCCAGAAGAGTTCCTATAGTGTGAGTCTTGCAATTGTGCGCATTACGGGTCCCAACTATCTAGTAATTTTAATAATTCTGGGCCTGATTTTGGGCCAAGAACCTGTCAAGCCACAGCATGAGAACTGGGAATTCTTAGGTAGTCCCTATAATTAATGACATAATCTAGAGATTGGGCTACGCCTGGCACTGGCTGTTTTGGGGACTGGGTTCTCCAAAGGTCCGACTACACTGACGGTGTCGGGTAGACCACAGACGCTGCACGACCAGCTAGTACAGGTAACAACAGGAGTGTAGATGGCGAGGCGTGGCATAGGTGAATAGCATAGAGTGCCTTACATGCCTAAGCCCCGCTACGTGGCTCTCCATGGCTATGTCTCCGCTGCAATTAGACACCGTTGGCTGGCTGGTGCCAGCTGACTCAGGCTCGGGCGAAGGGGTTGTTTAATTGTGGTGTCCGGCTTGGGCTGCAGCCTGAGTTCAGGGACCCTCCCACCTTGCAGGGTCCTAGAGCCCGGGCGCCAGCCTGAACCTGCCCGTCTACAAACAATGAAACAGCCCCTCAGTGCGAGAGCCGCCAGCACGAGTCAGCTGGCCCTGGCCAGCGGCGGGTTTCTAATCGCAGTGCAGACGGACCCTAGACACCCAAGCCGCACCTCCCACATCTCCACTGATGTTTTTAGCAGTGTAGGGTCCGGTCACTGCCGTGCGGCCGGAGATTCCACGACATCACGTCGCTACACCCCGCAGTTACAAGCGTGGACCCAGCCTGCCTTGCACTGAAGTGTACGCTGCGGTGAGTGTAGGCCTAGCCTAGGGATCACAGTTATGAAAAGCCTTCCTGTGACACAAGGGATGAGAGAGTTGGAGAGGGGCAGCCAGAGGTGGCTGGGTATCTCTGCCTCTGCCCATTGGGAAGCCTGGTACCAGGGGCCCTCTGTCTCAGCCCATTTGTGCTAACAGCCCCTCCTGCTACGAGTCTTTCAAATGCCCCTGGCTGGCAGGTGATGAGAGGGGCTAAGGCCTTTAGAGGCCATTGTGCATGGTGTTTGAATCCAAAATACCAATTCTCTGCTGATGGGAGAACCCTTTGCAGGGAGAATCTACTGTTCACTGTGTTATGTGTGTCTCGCTGTACCTGATCCACAGAGAACAGAAGTCTGTCCATCTAGGGGACTCAGACAACCCTACTTTAATCTGGGAAGTGCTGGATTCAATCCTGGACGATGACCAAGGAGACAGTCGAGGGAGGCAGTGTGGCCTAGGGGATGGAGAACTGGACTGGGACTCAGGGGAGCTGGGTTACCTTCCTGGCTCTGACACTGGCCTCCTGGGTGACCTTAGGCAAGTCACTTCCCCTCTCAGTGCCTCAGTTTCCCCATCTATAAAATGGGGATAATGATACTACCCCCTTTTGTAAAGTGCTTAGCGATCTACTGATGAAAAGCACTAGATAAGCACCAGGTATAATAATAACAATAATAATTATTATTATTATTATTTAAACGAGCTCAGCATCTCCCTAGCTGGTGCACAGCCCTATGTGACATGCCTGCTCATTTGACTAATGCCTCTGTTTGCCCATGGGTCTGGCTGGTACCAGAAAAGCGGAGCACCTGAACTGGGAAATGAAAGCAACAAAGATAAACAGGCTCCTCCAACGAACCCCAGGCTTCATGTTCTGAAAAAGGCACAAAGCAGATGGCTACTGTTCAGCACCCGAAGCCATGGCTTTCTGTTGTGCACATCCAGCAGCTGACTTGGGATTTTCAGGACGCCTGCATCCAGCGCTCTGACATAATTAGCTCTTGAACTGTAGTAGTGTTTGTCTAGGACAGAGCTGCTCAGTCGTAAGTTGTACGTATTGCCAGAGAATGGTCGTGGGAGTTCTCTTGGCACTAATGAGCACCACTCAGCGTCACTGGATGGTGCTTCAGAACTGTTTTGGTTTAGTGAAAACTTAAGTGTTACTTATATTGAATAATTCTTAGCATTTGTATAATGATTTTTACCTGCCCATCATAGAAATGTCGCGCTGGAAGGCACCTTGAGAGGTCACCTAGTCCAGCGCCCTGCGCTGAGGCAGGACCAAGTAAACCTCGACCATCCCTGGCAGATGTTTGTCCAACCTGTTCTTAGAAACCTCCAATGGTGGGGATTCTACAACCTCCCCTGGCAGCCTATTCCAGAGCTTAACTATCCTTAGAGTTGGAAAGGTTTTCCTAATACCTAGCCTACATCTCCCTTCCAGCAGATGAACCCCATGACTTCTTGTCCAGCCTTCGGTGGACATGGAGAACACTTGACACAGTCCTCTCTACAACATCCCTGAACATATCTGAAGACCGTATTCAGGTCCCCCCTCCGTCTTCTTTCCTCAAGACTAAACATGCCCAGTGTTTTTGAACCTTTCCTCGGAGGTCAGGTTTTCTCAACCTTTGATCATTTTGGTTGCTCCCCTCTGGACTCTCACCAATTTGTCCACATCTTTCCTAAAGTTTGGCTCCCCAAAACTGGGCACAGTTCTCCAGCTAAGGCCTCACCACTGCGGAGTAGAGTGGGACAATGACCTCCCGGGTCTTACATAGGACATTCCTGGTAATACACCCCAGAAGGGTATTAGCCTTTTGTGCAACTGCGTCACGCTGTTGCAACATATTCCATTTGTGTTCCGCTGCAACTCCCCCGATCCTTTTCAGCAGTGCTGCCACCAAGCCAGTTACTCCCCGTTATGTGGTTGGGCATTTGTTTTTTCCGGCCTAAGTGCAGTACTTTGCACTTGTCTTTATTGAATTTCATCTGGTTGATTTCAGGCCAGTTCTCCAATTTCGTCAAGGTCATTTGACCTCCTGAGGTCCCTTCCAACCCTGATATTCTATGATTCTGAATTCTCATCCTGTCCTCCAGAGTGCTCGGAACCCTTCCCAGCTTGGTGTCATCAGCAGACTTTATAATCATAGTCTCTGCTCCATTACCCATGTCATTAACGAAATGATTGAGTAGTGTCAGACCCAGGACTGATCCCTGCGGGACTCCGTTCCATCCACCCTCCCAGTTTGACAGCAAACCATTGATAACTACTCTGAGAACAATCTTTCAACCAGTTGTGCTCCCACGTTATAGCAATTTCATCTAGACCACATTTCCCTAGTTTGCTCAGGAGACTGTCATGTGGGATATAACAAAAGTCTTACTGAAATCAAGATATATTGCATCTTACTGCTTCCTCCAATCTACTACGCCAATAACATTTTCAAAGATCTTAAAACCCTTGACAAAAGTGGGCAAACATTAGCAGCAGCATAGAATCATAGGACTGGAAGAGACATCGAGAGGTCATCTAGTAGAGTCCCCTGCACTCATGGAAGGACTAAGTATTATCTAGACCACCCATTATCTAGATCAGCCTGTAACAGAGTGGGAAACTAGCACAGAGACTGGTCCAAGATTACACAGGGAGTCTGGAGCAGAGCTGAGATTAGACCCTCAAGAGCCTGAATCCAGTGCCCTATCACCTGTAACACAGCAATTATTCTAAATGGATATAAATTCTAGTAGATCTCTGGACACAGATTGTCCAGCCTCGCCCCCCATCCCAAGTTCTGGTTCGCTGAGTGAGCCTTTTTGGTTATCTCACAAGTGCACTAATGCCTAGCAGTACAGAGCTGGGATCTCACGAACAAAAGAAAAGGGAAAATCCCACCACGCTTATCCTTGACTGGAAGGAGAACATATTTACTGGGATAAAAGTGGCAGTACTTACCAGGACAGGAAATTAAGAGAAACCATGTTTATTCATAGATTTCAAGGTCAGAAGGGACCATTGTGCCCCTGTAGAACACAGGCCAGAGAACTTCCCCACAATAATTCCTAGAGCAGATCTGATAGAAAAACATCCAGTCTTGATGTAAAAATTGTCAGTGACGGAGAATCTACCCCAACCCATGGCAAATTGTCCCAAGGGTTAATTACTCTCACTGTTAATAATTTACACTTTATTTCCAGTCTGAATTTGTCTAGCTTCAACTTCCAACCCTTGGATTGTGTTAGACCTTTCTCTGCTAGATTGCAGAGCCTATTATCAAATATTTGCTCCCCACCTAGGTACTTATAGGCTGTGATCAAATCACCACTTAACCTCCTCTTTGTTAAATAGATTGAGATCCTTGTGTTTCTCACTATCATGCGGGTTTTCTAATCTTTTAATCGTTCTTGTGGCTCTTCTCTGAACCCCTTCAATTTATCAACATCCTTCTTGAACTGTGGGCACCAGAAATGGACAAACCATTCCAGCAGTGGTCGTAATAGTGCCAAATCCAGAGGTAAAATCACCTCTCTGTGCCAACTCGAGATTCCCTTGTTTATGTATCTCTGATGGGGTATACGAATCCCACGTTGCACAGGGGTTATGGAGCTGCTCTGGGCTCGGCTAGCTCAGCCCTGCCACACCTGCATGGCAGGCATGGGCTGAAGGAGGAGCTTAAAAGGGGAGCAGAATGGCTCACCTGTCGGCCGGTCAGGGAAAAGGATAGACCTTCAGCTCCTGTGGAAAGGGCTGACTGTAGGCCCTTCCCTAAGGGAAGGGAGGGCCAGATTCTGATGCACCCTGAGAGGGAGTCACTCCTCTCTCTCTCTCTCTTTCTCTCTCACTCACATAAACTCAGTTTATTTGTGTTAATTCCCTTGCTTTTTGTTCTTGGACTAAACCGGAAGGGGAGACACTTTAAAGGGACCTGGCC
The DNA here is from genome assembly GCF_965140295.1 of Lepidochelys olivacea. NCBI lineage: Eukaryota > Metazoa > Chordata > Testudines > Cheloniidae > Lepidochelys > Lepidochelys olivacea. Next base: position 265,690,741 of record NC_140412.1, on the reverse strand, counting down.
ATTGGCAGGAGAAAGCCAGTGGGAAGAGACTTGCTATGCCATTCCTGGCCACAAGGAGGCACCCGTGGTGAGTCAACCCTTTCACAATTGCATTACCCCTGTTGGCCACAGCCTTGCACTGGAAGCTCCTGTTCAGCTGATTATCCACCACAACCCCCAAATCTTTTTCAGCGTCACTGCTTAGCCAATTGAAATTCCTGGGGGAACTTAGGCAGGCAGGATTGAATTAACCAAGTAGCAAGGGGAGCAGAGATCCCTAGCTCCTGCTCCTACCACCAGTTCTACACAGACAGCCCTGTACGTCAGCAAGGAGAGGGGGCAGTGAAATTAATGTGGCTCTGAACAGCTGATCCAGTTTCAGGGTTGGGGCCATAGCCTTGCAAAATCCCATGGGGTTTTTAATGACAAGTCAAGACCTCAGCCCTATGTCACGCCGACAGACCCCGGTCGTCGGCGGCTGGGGTCAAACCTGGGACCTCTGAAGCTTAGTGCGTGAGCCTCTACTGCATGAGCTAAAAGCCGACTGGCTGTTAGCTAAGGCTGTAGAGCAGACTCATTAATCTCTCTTTAAGTGGTCTCGGTGCCCCTAGGTTGGACAGAACCCCGCACCCAGGAGGTGTGTAGGTTACACTTACATGAAGGATGACACCTCCAGGTGTACAATGTCCTCTTGAACCATGCTGGGGCACTGAGTCAGTTCTGAAACAAGGGGAAGTACACTGCCCAGGGTTGCCCGCAACATGTGCTGTGCAGTCCCTGGGATTTCCTTGATGATCTCCCATCCATTCAAGTTGTAGTGGGGGAGGTTTAGGTTGGATATTAGGAAAAACTTTTTCACTCGGAGGGTGGTGAAGCACTGGAATGCGTTACCTAGGGAGGTGGTGGAATCTCCTTCCTTAGAAGTTTTTAAGGTCAGGATTGACAAGGCCTGGCTGGGATGATTTAGTTGGGGATTGGTCCTGCTTTGAGCAGGGGGTTGGACTAGATGACCTCCTGAGGTCCCTTCCAACCCTGATATTCTATGATTCTATGATTCGATGATCTAAGTACTGACCAAACTTAGATTACAAGATTTAGTTTTTATTTGTATTGTGGTAGCATCTCACAGCCCCACTCCCGGATCAGGACCCCGTTGCACTAGGCACTAAGACTGGGCGAAACTTTTTGGACAAATAGTTGGTTCAACAAAAATGCAATTTCAGTCAATCCCAAACTATTGATGAATTTGACCCAGATAGTTTGGGGCATTTACCAGGTGGCTGGAGGAGAAGGGGCTACAGGTTCCAGGTGACGTGCGAGTGGGATGTCAGCAACCACTTCCTCCCCAGGGGCAGCTTCACCTGATTTGCCGACTGGAGGTTCATCCACAGGGCCCGGCTCAATTATGTTCTGTTGAACGGAGCCGTCTGCCACAGGAATCGGGACAAGCGATGCAGGAAGAGCGGCTATGCCAACAAGACACTACCCCATGTCCTGTGTAGCTGCAAGCTCCATTCCAGAGCCTGGCAGCTGAAACATAATGCCATCCAAGATTGCCTGGCCAGAGCCATCCTGCCACCCATAGGGAAAGTGGCTGTGAACTCTGCCATCCCCGGAACTGACAGCCAACTGTGACTGGACATTGTCATCACCAATGAGGACCAGAAGAAGATCATGATGGTGAACGTCACAGTGCCCTTCGAGAACAGGACCACGGCCTTCCGCGATGCCCAAGCTCGAAAGGGGGAGAAATACGCCCCTCTGGCCAACACCTTGAGAGCCTGGGGTTACCAGGTCCAGACACATGTGCTGATTGTCAGAGCCTTGGGAGCATGAGACCTCAGTAATGAGCGAGTGTTGAGAGAATGCAGAATCAGTCAGGGCTACGCTCGGCTGATGCAGCAACTCATGGTTTAAGATGCCATCAGGTGGTCGAGGGACATCTATATAGAATGCATCACTGGACATCGGCAATATCTGGAGGGATGAGCTGGAGTGCCGATGAGAAGCGCAGCTGGGAAATTAACTGAAATACTTTCCTCATGGATTGTATTTTCCAAATGGACAACCTACCCTAAAGTCTCAATTACTGAGGGGGAATCTTCACTCATTGCTATATTTGCTTTCCACAACCAACTCTCTGTATAACTTTTCATGAGTGATGTACCCGAATACTTGGATGCTACTATCTAAACAGTATTCTTAAATTTATTCACCTAAATGTGGGTTATTGCTGATTAAGCACTATATGTATCTTATGACCTTAAAAACAAACTTTGTATTTGTGGATAATCTAAGCACGATACCCAGATGTACAGACACTCTTTTCTTAACCTATGCCCTATACAATTTTTTAATATTATCGCACAACCTTTCACCCAAGGCTAAGCAGTTGGGATGTAGGCGATCCAGGTTTGAACTGGGAACAGACCAGAATCGGACTCTTGAGAGTCCCCAAAACTTCTGGAAAATTTCAGATTTGTTTGGATCGGAATTGATTTTTTTATTTCCCTTTTTCGGAACTCCCACCGAACCAGCAAATCTGTTCTTTACCCTGCTCTGCGAGGCACTGTACAAAAATCAAACTGCATCATTTTCTGGGCTGGAAAAACTGCTAATAAAGAGCAGGAGGGTTTTGCAGATAATAAAGAGACTTGATGATACTAGTCTCACAGCCCAAGTAGCATTATTGAGTTCTTAGGTTTTATATTATTGCCCAGCAAGTTCTATTTCCCATCAGCAGAGTTGTCTGAGCTCTGGGGTGTGATGGAGAATACCAGCCTGTGCACTCAGGGCCTGATCTAAAGCCCATTTAAGTCAGGAGGCCTCTGAATTGACTTGCTCTGGATCAGGCCCTATGCTTTAAAGCAGAAGGAACATAAGCTAGCATTGCAGGAGGATTTTTCTGAATTTTTTGACTCCAGCCCATTATTGTGCTTGGCTTGTTTCACAAATTAATCTGTGTTGGGTCCCCCCCCTCCCTTGCACACACAAACATTTATTCTTCACACACACGCATCCAAGCCTGCTGATGACATCACGGTAACCACGAGAGGAAAAACCCCTGAGACCTGCGCGCAGCCCTGCTCAAGCTGGTTCTTGTGTTGTGTTTTAGGAATTTCATGGAACCCACAAGATATATTTTTTTTTTCACACACCAGAAAAACAGGCCTGTTTGTTTATTTTTTTGGAAGAAGCTGTTTCTAAAGGGGACACTGTCGAGGTAGTTTTTAAAAAGTCATTTTAAAGATTTTTTTTTTTTTGGTAAACAGATTGCAAGTGGAATGCAATGCCTTTCCAAATCTCTCCCCCCGCACATCAGTTTGGTATGGTAGGGTTGTTTGGGAGTGGGCATCGTTGGTGCTTTGAAATCAGCATGGAAGCATTTTGAGGAGCCTTATTAGGGACGGGAACTTGAGGGTGGAGGAGATATGGGAGGGAACTTCTATGTGTCTGCTTATTGGGGCCCGTGTGTATTTATGGGGGAGATTCAAAAGCACCTAATGGGATTTACGCTTCTCAGTTACTGATGTGCTTTTGAAAACCCCACCTTTAACGATTAAAGGAGTCATCTTATGCCAGCAAAGCTTGTGCAAACTTACTGGCCTAAAATGGCCACAGAGAAAGGAAAGATACTCCCTTCCTCCTGTTCAGCTTAGAAAGGAGATGACGAAGGGGGGTATGACTGAGGTCTATAAAATCATGAAGGGTGCGGAGAAAGTGACTAGGGAACTGTTATTTACCCCTTTGTATAACACAAGAACCAGAGGTTACCTGATGAAGTTAATAGGCAGCAGGGCTAAACCAAACAACACACAACTCACAGTCAACCTGTCGAACTCGTTGCCAGGGGATGTTGTGAAGGCCAAAAGTATAACTGGGCTCAGAAAAGAACTAGATAAGTTCTTGGAGGATAGGTCCATCCAGGGCTATTAGCCAAGTGGGTCAAGGATGCAATCCGTGTTCTGGGTGTCCCTAAACCTCTGATTGCCAGAAGCTGGGACTGGATGATGGGGGATGGATCAGTCAATAAATTGCCCTGTTCTAAAAGACAGGATACAGGGCTAGATGGACCATCGGTCTGACCTAGTATGACCATCTTTATGTACTCCCCCGCTGGGACACCTGTGAATCACGGCACTGGTCCTTCCCCTTGTGCAGATGGGTGAGAATGAATGGAGCCTTAAGACCACTCGTATCCCATGCACCGGCCAGGAGAGCTCAGTTGTTGCATGGAAAGGGGGGCTATAGATCAGTAGCAGATGACATCCCAAGACCAGGACAAGCTGGGAGGCAGGAATGCATTGTAACTGTGATTGTAATGCATCAGTCACAGTTTGTTCCTCCTATGTGCTTCCTCTTGCCCAGGGCAAGCTTCCAGCCCCTTGAAAGTAAAGTGTCCTCTTAAATGACCCAGTTGAGAGATCTGGCTTGATGTCATCAGCGCAGGACTAGGGACTGTGAATTCTAATTAAAACATTGGCAGTGAATGACCCACTCTCCCCTCCCATCTTCCTGGGGCAAGTCCTTCCGGATCTTTGGGTCGTATTCATGCTGGTGTAATTCCCTGGTGTGACCCCAGGGATGGGCTTGGCCCATTGTGTCTTGGTTTCTCCATCTGCAAAATGCAGAGAATTCAAGTTATCGCCCTCACAAAGTGTTTGGCGAGAGCTGGTGTTTATCAAGCATGCTGCACCTCAGAAAAGCTGAATCAGTATTAATTAATTATTCTGTTAACACCTGTGAGTCATGCATCCCCAGCAAGAGAGAAAGCAGAAACTGGAGTGACATCTGTGACCAGTAGCAGTGGAGGGAATAAGGCCAAGGAAGTGGTCTCATCCTTACTTTACAGGTGGGGGAAACTGAGGCACAGAGTGATTTGCCCAGAGTTAAACAGGGCAAATGTGTGGCAGCGTAAAGAATCAAACCCAGATCTCCTAAGCCTTCATCCAGCACCTTAAGCACAAGCTCATGCTTTGTCTTTTACAGTTGGGATAGTTTTGGGGAATGTGGACGCCAGGCAGAGAACTGGACTAAAGCCATCAACTTATTTTACATAGTCTGTCGATCACTCGCAGTATAGGTTTACAAATGGCGGCCTACTAATGAATGATGAATGCCAAAGCCTGTGCCCCTGATCCAGCTGACCTCCTTGATCATTTTGATTTCTGAGGTCTCCCACTGCCATTATGGGCACACAAAATATTTTTGGACTCATCTAGTGCAATCAGAGGATACTGACTCCTGCTACATGGTAATGGAATTCCTGTAGCCTTGCATATTATATCCCACTGAGTCCCAGAAGAGGTGGGGATGATTCACATTCTTACAATGAGCGTGGTAGGAAGGAATAAGTATCTGTTACTGCGAATCAAGCATGATTGCGACAGCTCACATTAAGTTCATGCAAGCAAAATTGATCTTGGAGTCACTCCATGCCTGCCAGTGACATTTGGCTGAAAGCTTGGACCACGCTGCTCTCCATACAGTAGAAGGAGGTCACTTATTGCCAGGGCCTACTGGGTTTCATTGTGTTCGTGCTACTCGTGATGAGTTGCCCGGGTGGGCACACTGTGAATTACAGAACTGAGCTGCACAAATGAATATCGGTGATGGCTAGTGGCTGGGGGAGAGGGGATCAGCAACGGGCTATAGAGCTTTGCTCTTCTGAGGCCTGGTCTACCCTTAAAACTTAAAACTGGCCTAGTTATGTCAGTCAGGGGTCTGAAAAAACCCACATCCCTGACCAGTGTGGCTAGGCTGAGAAAGCCCCCAGTGTAGATGCAGTTCGGCTGACAGAACCGGGCACGGCCAGCCTAACTCATGTTGTCTGGGGAGGTGGTGTTTCTATACTGTCAGAAAAGCTCCTTCTGTTGACATACGCTGCATTCGCCCTGGGCGGCGATAAGGTAGACACAGCCTCAGTCGGTGCTTGAGGGAAGTCTTGCAGATCTACAGCCAGAGGTGCCGAGTTCCCGCGTTCCCGGGGGCGGAGGGGGCTCGACCCCTGCTCTGCCCCAGGCCCCACCCCCATTCCAGCCCTTCTCCGAAGCCCCCACCCCGCCTCTTCCTATCCCCGCTCCTCCCCCTCCCCCCCCAATGCCTCCTGCATGCCGCTGAGCAGCTGACCGCAGCGGGCGGGAGGCGCTGGGAGGGAGGGGGAGGAGCTGATCGGTGGGGCTGCCGGTGGGTGCTGAGCACCCCCTGTTTTCTTCCCGTGGTTGCTCCAGCCCCAGAGCACCCACAGGGTCGGCGCCTCTGTCTACAGCACTTTCTTATAGGTGGGACCTCTACTTCAGGATCAGTGGCTTTGGAGTGTGGCTTGGCACACACGCCTCTGAAAGGGAGAGAGACTCTGGCCTCGTCTACACATGAAAGTGAGGTCGGCATAGCTTTGGTGCGCACAGTTTACCCCCCTGAGCACCGTAGCGGTGGTGACCTCACTCCGCAGCGTAGATGTGGCTGGGTCTATGCCGTAGCCCCGATAACGCAGACATGGTGTAAAGTTTGTGCCTTTCACCCACAGGGTGAGTGTAGGGTAGTGGGTGGTCTCATCAGCCAGGCAAGGGAAATTAAGTTCCATGCATTAGGTCTTTAGTCAAGGCCCTTTCCTCAGGGCTTGTTTTATTATCCACAAGCATAGGTGTTGACTTCTGCTGGCGCCGGTGGGTACTCAACCCCACTGTGCCCCCGGCCCTGCCCCAACTCTACCCCTGCCCCGCTCCCATTCTAACCCCTTCTCAAAGTCCCTGCCTCAACTCTGCCCCCTCCCTGCCCCTATTCCAACCCCTTCCCCAAATCCCTGCCCCGGCCTCTCCTCTTCCCCGCCTCCTCCCCTGCGTGCTCTGCGTTCCTCCTCCGCCCCCCTCCTTTCCGAAGCTTGTTACGCCGCGAAACAGCTGTTTTGCGGCAGAAAACGCTGGGAGGAGAAGCGGGGACACGGTGCACTCAGGGGAGGAGGCGGAGGTGAGGTGGGGTGAGGAAGAGGGCTTGGCTGCCGGTGGGTGCAGAGCACCCACCAATTTTTTCCCGTGGGTGCTCCAGTGCCAGAGCACCCACGGAGTTGGTGCCTATGTCCACAAGATGGTCACAAAAGCAAATCAATTGAGAAACCTTGGGCAAGAATCTCCAGAGGCTTCAGGCAACCAGGAGAAGAGAAGACACATCCTTCCCCATTGACCCAGCTTCCCTTTTTCTTTATATTCTGCCCCAAGCAGCGCCTTTACCTTGCCACATTGACATTTCCAAGAAGGGAGCATCCTTTCCCCTTGCACTGCCCTGTAGCAGCAGCACTGGTCCACTTGAGACTTCTACCCCAGCGCTACCAACTGAGTGCTACTAAAGATTACCAGGTTTATACTTCTGAGCCCGGCTTAATGCACTGAGTTTCTTGGATCACCACGCCAAACAGCCTGCATCAGCAAAGGATACTAGATGCTCTTCTGCAAGAGATGCTTTAGTCAGACAAGATACTGGGGTCGATACAGGGGCAGCAGGGCTGCATTTCTATGGCCTGTGTTATGCCAGTTGTTAGACTAGACAAACTAATGGTATTTCTGGCCTTCGTCTATTCCATTTAGCTCTCAATAGTTCCTGCAGAGTAAATCATCAAGGAAAAGGAGCCAGAAGTAGGAAAGAATCACTAAAAATGAATCACTAAAAAAATTGGGTGAAATGTTTGTAAAGAGCATGAGGGAGAAATCACATAGCGGAAAGGACATTGGGCCTTCAAAGATGGGCGTTCCATGCTGTTAAAATACTGGGTAATATCCCTGGTCCTGCCTGAGGGTGGGCAAATTTGAACTCTTGAGTATTGGTGACAATATGATGGAGGTCTATAAAAATCGTGCCTGGTGTGGAGAAAGTGAATAAGGAAATATTATTTCCTCCTTTGCATAAGCCAATAATCAGAGATCTCCCAATGAAGCAGGTTTAGAACAAAAAAGGAAGTATTTATTCACACAACGCACAGTCAACCTGTGGAACTCTTTGCCAGAGGATGTTGTGAAGGCCAAAACTATAACAGGGTTAAAAAAATAATTAGATAAGGAGGATGAAGGGTAAATCCATCAATGGCTATTAGCCAGGATGGGCAGGGATGCAACCCCTTGCTCTGAGTGTCCCTAGCTTCTGACTGCCAGAAGCTGGGCATGGATGACAGGGGATGGATCACTTGATGATTGTTTGTTCCATTCATTCCCTCTGAAGCACCTGGCATTGGCCACTGTTGGAAGACAGGATGCTGAGCTAAATGGACCATTGATCTGACCCAGTATGGCCATTCGTATGTTCTTATTAGGAAGAATAGGGCTGAGAAATTTTGACATTTTGAAAAATTGTCTCATTCTACATTGGGTTGAGATGGCAAAATGTCAATTTTTCACTAATCAAAAATAATAATAATAAAAAAATATTTTGGGGACAATTGAAATGTTTCATTTTGATCATTTCTAAACATTTCATTATGGTCATGACCATTGTAAAGCTTTTAAAGGGTAAATTAAGCTAAATGTCTAAACAAAATGTCATTCTGAAACAAAAAATCTGAAACTTGTTTGTTTTGAAAATGTCAGAACAGGACTTGCAGACAATTTCAAAACTTGGTTCTCAAATTTTTTTTTCAAGTTGGGAAATTTGCCCAAACCAGTCCTGTTTCACTAACAAGTTCAGCTTAGGAGAATCTGCATTTTTCAGTGAAGAAAAAATGTTTCATAGAAAAATTCCCAACCCGGTCTAATGAGAAAGTCCCCAGGGAGCACGTGCAATTGTAAATTGGCAATGCTCCACTGCGTTAATTGAACTGAATTGCCTTACAGAGCCAAGACTCAGGTCCCAGATCTTGATTTGTGGAGGGTTCAACATCAGTCCCATGGAGTGTTTTTCTTAACAACACATACGTCTGTGGGATGCGTGCTGTGCCCTTAAAGCACATGGTGCTTCTAGCAAAGAACCTTGGCTGATGTCACAAATGTTGGGGGGTTCTGAGGGAAGAGTTCGCTGCCCATGGAAGATCAGCAGCACAATGACCCAGGCTTACAGAGGGAAAACAGAAAAGATTGTAAGGAAAAACAAGCACTCTCGGAAAACAGGAGGCCGGCTTTGTGGGCTGTTAAAGACCATACAGCGCCCAGCTAATCCAGAAGAGAAAACACATGCTGACCTCACTGAGGCACTGAGAATCCCAAATCACTGATTACTGCAAATCGCTTCTGATTTCGCCGCCAGAAGCAGAAAGAAAATGAAATTCGCCTCTGCAGTGTCTTCAAAGCAACTGTAAACCCGATCCAGCTCCCACTGAAGCCAGTGGAGTTGGGATTTGGGCCATATGTTTGTGGAGTGTTTCTAAAGAAGTCACTCGGTGGAAAACATATTTGTGGCTTGATATCTGAGTCGGTCCAGAAAATGGTATCTGAAAAGCTGCATCTGCCTTATAACTTACTCCAGACCATTGTAAGAATTGATTCTGCCAGTCTTCCTTTGCTTCACCAGTATATACAATGTATCCTGGGATAGCATCTTCCTCAGATGTCTTTGCTCTGTTATGTTGCTGGAGAGGATAGGCTAGGGGTATCCAGATTACCCCTGGCGTATGTATCTTACCTGTGCTGGCAGGGAAGGATGGAAGGAGAACAGTAAAGCGAAAGGTTTCAGAGTAGCAGCCGTGTTAGTCAGTAAAGCGAAAGCATTCCATGCTGAGAGAGGGAGTATGGAACGCTCTGCCCACGAAGTGGTCGGCAGCATTGGGAGGAGAGCTGCAAAGAGCCATGTGAGGCTGGTTCTACACCATTGCCACCCCCGGTGAGGTTTAGAGCAGCCTCAGTTCTCCAGCTATGCCCACTCCCCCCAGGCCGCACCCCTAATGCTCAGTCAAGACTTCAGCGCACCCCGAGGAGGGGAGGGTGTGGAGCAGGTTCTGTAGCACTCAAGAATTGCCCCAGGTCAGCTGCAGCTCCCAGCTGACCGGTTACACAGGCTTTCTGGCCTCTCTGCACCATCAAAATGGTGCAAAGGGCCAGGGTGGGGCTGAAGATCTAGCCTCATGTTTTTACTAGAGCTGGTCCAAAAACTTTGAAATTTTTGAATGAAAAAGGAACACATATTTTTCCACTAAAAATATTGCAAAAACCCCTTTGCCCCTTCCTCCCCGGGCCCCCAACTAGTTCTAGTTTTTGCATCAGTTCCAGGAACCTACGTTCAGCCAAAAAAAATTATGTTTAACAGCTGCCTGGAGTAGCTTGAAGAATACGCTGGAAAGTATCTCTGGGATCTTCCAGAGCTGGTCAATAAATGCCAGTCATATCAGGTTTGAAATGAAATTCTTAGTGAAGTAATTCATGCAATGAAGGTAACAGGCACATGTGCTGGAGGTCAGACTAGGTGATCAACATGGTCCCTTCTGGCCTTGAAGTCCAGGTGATTTTCAATGGTGGATTCTCTTTAGATTTTACATGTACAAAGAACAGTGTCACAAGTACTTAAGTGCCCTTGCACAGAGAACTCTACATTATACATAATGATTTTTTTCTCTTGATTTTCTTTGGCTTTCCTCTGTGTTAACTGCAAGAAGATTCTTCCGCTTGCTATTAAGACAGGGCTAGGAGATCTGAGTTCTGTTGCCCGGCTGCACCATAGACTTCATATGTGACCTTGGGTGAGTCTCTTAAGCTCTAAGATATAAGATATCTAAAATAGAGCTTAAGGGATATTTAGGTTATTGGTTTCTGTCATAAATATAAAGGGAAGGGTAAACCCCTTTAAAATCCCTCCTGGCCAGAGGAAAACTCCTCTCACCTGTAAAGGGTTAAGAAGCTAAAGGTAACCTCGCTGGCACCTGACCAAAATGACCAATGAGGAGACAAGATACTTTCAAAAGCTGGGAGGAGGGAGAGAAACAAAGGGTCTCTGTCTGTCTATATGCTGCTTTTGTCAGGGATAGACCAGGAATGGAGTCTTAGAACTTTTAGTAAGTAATCTAGCTAGGTATACGTTAGATTATGATTTCTTTAAATGGCTGAGAAAAGAATTGTGCTGAATAGAATAACTATTTCTGTCTGTGTATCTTTTTTGTAACTTAAGGTTTTGCCTAGAGGGATTCTCTATGTTTTGAATCTAATTACCCTGTAAGGTATCTACCATCCTGATTTTACAGAGGGGATTTCTTTACTTCTATTTACTCCTATTTCTATTAAAAGTCTTCTTGTAAGAAAACTGAATGCTTTTTCATTGTTCTCAGATCCAAGGGTTTGGGTCTGTGGTCACCTATGCAAATTGGTGAGGCTTTTTATCCAACATTTCCCAGGAAAGGGGGGGTGCAAGTGTTGGGAGGATTGTTCATTGTTCTTAAGATCCAAGGGTCTGGGTCTGTAGTCACCTAGGCAAATTGGTGAGGCTTTTTACCAAACCTTGTCCAGGAAGTGGGGTGCAAGGTTTTGGGAAGTATTTTGGGGGGAAAGACATTTCCAAACAGCTCTTCCCCAGTAACCAGTATTAGTTTGGTGGTGGTAGCGGCCAATCCAAGGACAAAGGGTGGAATATTTTGTACCTTGGGGAAGTTTTTGACCTAAGCTGGTAAAGATAAGCTTAGGAGGTTTTCATGCAGGTCCCCACATCTGTACCCTAGCGTTCAGAGTGGGGGAGGAACCTTGACAGTTTCAATGGGAGTTAGAATAGAAATCAATGGGAGTTAAATGTCTAAACACTTTTGCAAATTCCACCCTCTGGGTCCTGGCCTCCCCATCTGTAAAATGAGGGTGGTAATTCCATGCCTTGGAGAGGTGTTTGAGGTGCCCAGATACTGCAGTGATGAGCATAGAAAAAGCCTTTAAATAAATATAAGCGGAAGCATCAGAGATGGCCAGGGCTAGAGATGAGACCGTGGATGGGGTGAGCTGATGGTCTGGTACTGAGAAGTCTCCTCCTCGGGTGCATAGCTGGTGGGTCTTGCTCAGGAGCTAACTGATTGCCGTATGCAGGCTTGGGAAGGAATTTTCCCTTATGTCATATTGGCAGAGATCTTGGTAAGTTTTTGCCTTCTTCTGCAGCATGGGGCTGTGGATCTGCTGCTGGGATCATCTGGGTGTATCTCACTTAATCAACCCCCGGCCATTGCAGGGGCCTCGGGCATTGGTGCACCTCAGTCCGTCCTGTTCTCTGGGGGTGGAGTTGATCTCCTGAGGGCTGTAATGCTTTGGTATGATTCTGGTGGTTGGGATGGGTGTGGAGGTGCTGGGGGCCTGTGAGGAGGTCAGACTAGATGGGCTGGTGGTCCCTTCTGGTCTTGAACTCCATGACAAAATACGATTGACATTCCTCGGTGAGTTCTCTACCCACAGTGGAGCTTGGGCTGCTCCAAACTCTGGTCCCGCAATGGGGAGCACCCCAAGTTCTGTGTGAACTAGAACGCATGTCGTTGAACGGGAGGTGAGCAGCAGCAGCCCGCTTGGGCCAGGCATCAGCGAGACCGCAGAGAGTCCTAGTCACTATGGTCCCAAAGCGCTGAAACAGGTACTTTAAGACTCAGCTATGACTCATCCCATCACACACTTAAGACCCTGTTGACTACAGCCCATGCTGAGCTGCATGGAAGCCTAGAGCCTGAAATGGCCGGACAGCTGGGAAAAGCTCGCTCGCTGTTCCTGCATGTGCCAGGACTTTGCTGGGCATGAACAGAGATGTCACTCCCCAGGGCTGACTTCTCCCCAGGGCTAATGTCTCCAGTCCACTGAGCCCTGTCCCTCGCCAATTCACCAAAAGAAATACGGCACTTTTAATTGGCAGTGAGATAATTAAGTGATTTACAATCGACAGCTTCCCCTTGATTTTCAGGAACTGCTTCTGCCCTGGGCTGATTTCCCAGCGAACCACGTGTGCCTCTGAGGACAGAATTTGCACTTTTTGTTCCTGTCCGTTTAGCCTCCTGAATGGATCGAAATGCGCCACTCCCTAGTTGGAAGCTCCCGAAGGGTAGATGTCAAAAGGGGTATTTCAAACTGGTCAGCTGAGGAGCAGCAGTCAGTCCGATTTCTTACGTGGGTGGCAGTTTGCTTACCTTGCTCCATGCACCTCAATACTGATGTCACAGGGCGCTCACCTCTTGAGTGCCTTCTACTGGCTGGGTGTGGTACCGCAATCCTTTTCTCCGCTCCTAGCGTCCCCTACAGGTTGCTGACCTTCCTAAGTGGGTCTTCAGTGACTCAACGCTCCGGCCAAGTCACACAGTCAAAATGAATAAATCCCTTCTGGGATTACAAAGAGTTCAACAAACTGTCAACCCTCAGCAGGGTCTCTGGCCCTTTTAAATCCTGCCCTTTATTCAGGCTTCTTGTCCCCTTCTTGGGGCTCAGCCCACTTTGCCAGTGGCTGGAGAGGGAACCTGGGCCCATGCACTACTCCAGGACCCAGCCCCGGGACCCTATAAACAGTAGTGGCGTACTGCTTGGTTTGCAAAAGGCTTGATCAGTTCACTGTCCACAGCAAACCCAGGAGGCTATCTTGTTATCTGGGGTTTTCTGAACCCAAAGCTCTTGGTAACTTTACTCTTTGAGAGGTGGTGTCAGGAAATACATCAATGGGGGCACAGCACATCTGTCTGATACGTGGTTGGCATAAACAACACAGACAAGAGTGCGTTCACTGAAAGCCTTTACTTTATTCATTTCTAGCACCTCCACAAGAATGTTTTAACTTAAAGCTTTTACTTTATTTAGTTTCAAGCACTTATGTCCCCAGCAGGTTAGTAGCACATCCCCAAAATCAATAATTACCGAAGTCTGGAATGGTCTTTGAGTGCGTAGTGAGGCGTTGTGGCCTCCCACTGAGCTAGAGGGGGAGGGGCCCCTCTCTGCTCCCTAGTGGGTGGAGCCAGTCTGGGCCCGCCCCTCATGCTGGAAGCTAAGGGATGGGACAGGAAGTATAAGAGGCAGGGCCCCTACCCCGGTTGAGCTTGAGCCAGGGAAGGAGACAGACCTCCCAAGCCTGCTGCAGGGCCCAGGCTCTGTTACCAAGCTGAGGAACACCCTGATCCCAGAGGAAGCCAAGAGGAGAGAGGAGCAACCAGGATTGCTGGTGGCTGAATACCCCAATGCGACAGAGGACCCGCGGACTGTGGAGCTCCTCGCTCAGAGTGTGATAGGAAGTAGCCCAGGGAAACCAGACTTTGGTCTGGTTTTGCCGCAGAGCTTGAGTCAGCGTGTTTCAGTGGGATCCCCGCTGACGCAGTGGCCAAGCCCTCTACCACTGTCAGGGCCCTGGGATGGGATCTGGTGGAGTAGAGGGGGCTCAGGTCCCTCTACCCACAGCAGCTGCCCCGCCCCTGGGGTGGCTGCCTATCCCCCTGAGTCCCAGAGGCATGCATTCATCTGCCATCTGCCTGAGCCAGGAGGTCAGGTGAAAGACTGCCTATGGCTCTGCCCTGCCTGAGTGCCTGATCTCTTTAGACTGTTTGCTGCTCTTCCCTGCCTAAGGGCCAGAGGTCCCTAGACTGCTTTACTGCTCTGTCCTGCCTAAGCATCAGAGCTACCTAGACTACTTTGTTGGTCTGCCCTGCCCAAGGGTCACAGCTGCCTAGAATGCTTTGCTGTGCTGCCCTACCTGCAAAAGGGGCCTTGGGCTCTGGCACTTGATTTGCTAATTCCCCGCTACTGGGCGGTGCCCCAATGACGTAGTGAAGTGGAGGGACCTCTCATTGAGCCAGAGGGGATGGGTCGATCGCTAACCTACTACAGAGTGATACAACAACAGCTTTCTGGTGGCCAGTCTTCCATCTGCTGTTGGGGACCCTAAGATGTGTCCACGAAGTGTCCAACTAACCCAGAGCTTTTCCCCTATTTCAGAGCCACATAGCTTGTCAATCACCAATAACCGTTGAGCAAGCAGTTTGTTAAGCATGACGTTTCAAGCTGGTAGTTAAACAGATGTGTTTTTGCAGAGTCTGCAGTCTCCTGGTCCCTGACAAATACTCATCAGAAATCAACTATAGATAGACTTCCTGTATTTCAAAACCACATGCTTCTGCAGCTTAAAGGAAAGCCCAACAGACGGTGCAGGGTCATGCTCAATTATCATGGTAACCCCCTTCTGGCCTGTCTAGTTATGCTACGGCTGCTACAAAGGCCTACTAGCTTGGCTGCTTTTGGCCAGAAGCAAAATAATTGATATTGCAGTTACCGGCGGTGGTCTAAAAACATTCGGCATCGTGCTGTTGTCAGAATCTCCCCTATCACTCTGACGGTGTGCATGCAGATTGGTGATAAGAACACAGTGGGTTAACCCTGACCTGCTGCCATTTGCCAGGGGAAGTGGGGGGGGGCAGGCTTCCATTGTCACTAGAATGGATTGCAGATTGTTGGGATAGAGAGGGCCAAGGAAGTTGTCCCATGGACAGGCCTGCCGATGGGGGGTAGGGGCAGGGAGGGAGCAAAGGGGCAATTGCCCAGGGGCCTGTGCGATTTAAAAGAGCCCTGGACCCTTTGAAATCACTCGGACAGGCCGCAGGGCTCCTAGACCACTCTGGGCCCCACGCTTTCGGGGCCCCCACGGGCCGTCATAAGTGGCCCAGCGTGGTCGGTCCTGGAAGTGACATATTGGTCACTTTTGCCCCGACACCTGCACCCTCCTAGGGATGGCCCTGGCCCTGGTGCCCGGAATGGCTGTCGGCAGGCCTGCCCATGGAATTGTGGGATACTTCTGGATTACTCCCAGCACCTGAGTCAAGCAGGGCTGCGGTTACACTGCAAAGCAATAGGGTTCAGATGCTGGGTCCCATCTTGATTCAAGCTCAAACTCTCCAGCCCTGCAGATTCCTGGGACCCTGGGTCTGAGCCCTGGGTTGGCACAATTGTAGTATAGACGCAAGGGGTGTTAGCCTTGAGCCCAGGTTCAAGCACAGGTTTACACTGCAGTGTAGACACACCCTGTATCTCCATCCAATTTAGGGCTAGAGCTCTCAGGGCCTCTCATGCTCACTTTGACAAATGCAGCCAGCTGAGCTCCTTTGGCCAGAGCAGAGCATCTTTCCTTGCCCCTCTGACCCCAGCCAGGAACTGACCAGCTGAGGGGCTGGGCCTTCATTTAGCTGAGCCTGCTGGGCTCAGATTGGCTACTTCCACGAGGTCTGTCTAGGCAGGCCTGGACAACCCACCTCCACTGCTCCTTCCTGGGGCGGGGTGTAGTAGGGCCTCCAACGGGGTCCATGAAGGTCCAGGTACACCCCGTCACCACTGGTTTCATAGACCAAATCCTAGACGGAGCACAAGCGATGCATAGCAAATGGAGTACTCTGTTTATATGGTCTTCGCATTCACTTCTCTTAGCAGCAATAGATGGGATCTGCTTTTCTTGCTGTTACTGTGAGCAGAGAACAATGCTTTAACCAGTGCGGAGGAGGTGGAAAGGTAGGAGGAGAACTCATGATCTCTCTGTAATGGCCTTCACACCGAAATGGAGATATATGACTCAGAATGCCCATTAAGCACAAACAGGCCCATGGTTTATTGATTGCAGCCCGTCGCATGAGCGACCGTCTGCTGGTAATGCAATACCAGTGTACATTATTACATTATAACAATGATAAACAGCGATGCAAACACCAGGGGGAACAAAATCAAATGCAGCGGCTGCAGCGGGAATGGTGTTCACTTGTACATCAAACCTTCTTTATCATATAAGCAGTGGTGAGCTGGAGCTGGTTCGCACCGGTTCGCCCGAACTGGTTGTTAAATTTGGAAGCTGGTTTAGAACCGGTTGTTCATGGGGTGGGGAATCTCCGGCGGGACGGACAGGATGTGGCCCGCGGGACCGTCCTGTCCATCCCGCCTGAGCTCTCGGCTGGGGAGGCTCCCGTGTGAATTTTTACTGACCCGGCGGCACTCCGAGCCTTCGGCGGCATTTTGGCAGCGGGTCCTTTAGTGCCGCCGAAGACCCGGAGGGACTGAAGGACGTGCCACCGAAGTGCTGCCGAAGACCCGGAGCGAGTGAAGGAACCGGTTCTTGAGCTTCTGGCAGCTCATCACTGCGTATAAGCCTTGTGGAGTCAGCGTCTCAGTTATCTGGAAACCAGTGCAGACAATGGAGAGAGGCCACTTTGCACCAGCTGAAGATCTGTCCCTAAACTGTTAATGCATGTTTAATTGTCTGTGCAGATTTTAATGGAACGAATCACAAAGGCTTTGACTCCAGTAAAAGGCATGGGATGCCTTGGAGCTAATCAAGTAATTGCATGTAATTGCAGGTAATTTGTACAGAAGTCTCATGGCTAGAGAGGTTAGCTGCAAATGTCCTGCCTTTTAAAAGGGCTCCCAATCAAACAGGATTGGAGTCATCAGTATTTTTGCAGAGCTGTTTGCTTAATAGCTAGGAAGGGGCTGGGCTCTGGAATAAGGTCCCTGTGATGAACTAAGAACAACAAGCATCTTGAGTCAGGGCGGCGCTGCAAACAAAAGCAGAGCTGTGATTATTTTTCTCAGAAGCTGGCTTTCTTGGTGTAAAATTCTGGCAGAGAGAAGGCACAGGTCTTTTTCACCTCCATATAGCTAGTCAAGGTCATTCTTTATCCCCCCACACCCTCGCCCCCCTGGCCCCTGGAGGCAAAGACTCAGTCTTGTCTCCTCTATGTTTCTACACCACGAGAGCTATGTCAGTTTTAAAAGGCATGGTTTTACATGGAAGGTATAGCCAAAAGCAGGCAAAATATAGAGGAAGGGCTTGTCTGTGTAACCCTTCTACCAGGTGGAGCCGGGTTCAATATCTAGGGGTTCCTTTTCAATAATATAACACAGAGCTGGTTTGAATAACCGGGGAAAATTATACACCACCCTTGAGTGCCTTGGAGACGCAATGCTGCCCCACTTGCAAGTGCAGAGTCTGAGTGTAGAAAATAAACTTCTAATGAAAGGAGGGAAGTCACCCGACATTAATTAGGGAAAATGCCACAAGCAGGATTCATAAACCTAAAACTGTGAGCAGGACGCCCACCCCAGAGTGTGTGGGGCAGAGCCTTCTGCCTCACGTTCTTGAGTTTTACAACCAACATTCCTTTTCTGTGCCCCTCTCTGCTCCCTCACCATACCCCACTCACGGCCGTTGTCCTTGGTCAGAGAGGACCCAGGGTTCTGAGGCACATTTGAGTGAGTTCACCTCCCACCGGCGGAAGAAGGCATCTCGTGTGCTCCACCATCTGAGCACTTGTGCTGGTTGGCCATCCTGCGAGCTGCTGTTCCTCGCTGCCTGGCCGCCTCGCCAGCTGCTGTTTCTATCCACTGGCTGCCCTGCGCGCCGCTGTTCCTCTCCATTGGCCACCTCACCAGCCACCGTTCCACTCACTGCCTCGCTAGCCACCTGCTTACTGGTCCACTGGCGGCCCTTGCCAGACGTTCGTCAGTCACCTTCTGCTGCTACCTACCTCTCTGCTGTGACCTCTGCAGGACAGTCTCTTGAGGGTCCACCCAACTCTTAGTGATTGTCAGCTCTTAGTGAGCACTTAACAGAACAAAAGACTCCTAATGGAGGCTACTTAGCTGTATCTTTGAACAGTGGGGAGGAACAGGTTAAACCAGACCAGGGACCCTTAGGGGGAGTCCACACTTCCTGGCAGGGACACCTTTCCCCACCCCTCTTCCTTTCACAGGTGTCTGGCATTTGAGCACCTGGCTTAGCGAGTACCTGTCAGCTGAGAGTGATCCCCTCAGCTGGGACAGGTTAAGCACAATTCTGCTCCCCTTTACTGATACAATAAAGATAACAACATTGATAACAACACATCATGACCCCTGCATTCAGTACTAAAGTGATTTGTACCCGCCAAAGTTGATCACTGTGAGCAGCACAGCTTCTGTCTGCTGGATACCTAGGTAGAGTAGCTGTGTTCATGTAAATACAATTTGTTCCTGAACTCTCTCCCCATCCCTAGCTAGTTGTCAGGGAGGAGCCCTTTCAGACTCTGCTTACGTCTACACTGAGTGTATTGCACCACTGCAGCTGCACTGATGTAGCTGCACCAGTAGAAACCCCTAGTATAGACGCCCTGTACTGATGTAAAAAGTGACCCAGGGGTGTGTCTACACTGCAGTCCAAGGTGTGATTGCCGCTCAGGTAGGCATACCCGCACTAGCTTTGATCTAGCTAACTCACTAAAATAGCAGGGAAGATGTGTCTGTGCGGACTGCAGCCTGGGCTGTACAAGCCCACCCAGAGCCGTGGGTATGTTGCTAGCCCGTGTGGCCACGTCTGCATTGCTATATGTAGCAGGGTTAGCTAGATTAAAGCGAGCGGAGGCATGCAGTCGCACCTCGCATTGCAGCGTACACATCCCCAGAAACGGGTGCAGCTTACTCCGGCTTCTAGCTACACAGGAGTTCCGCAGCTCCCCCATCACAAACTTCCCAAGGGGAGAAAGGATGAAGAGACTGGATGAGGTTACGCTTTTAAATAGTATTATCCTCCTATCCGAATATGGATTTTCCCCATTGGCCTTCCTTGCAGCTTTTCAGCACTGGAAGATCATAGCGAATATCTGTATTCTGGGTTACCTGAGCTTGCAGATCAGTCCTCAGGCTGTACTGGTCTGGCCTGTCTGTCAGCCAGGCCTCTCCGCGCGCTCTGAAAGCCGCTCGGGCGTCCGTGGCTTGTTGCTGTCTCTGGAAAACCAAAGGCAGTGACTTCAATACTTATAAAAGATCTGAAATGATATCCCGAGTGAGCGGCCTGGTTTACAATTAGAATGACTGGGGAGACTGAGTGGGGATGGTTCATTCATTATTTATCCCCACGAGGCCATTAATTGTATGCGCGCTGCCTGGGCCTTCGCAACGGGGGCTCTTTGCTGCTCTGAGGGAATGCTAAACTGCCGTCCCTGGGAGCCACTGAACTCCTTGGCCTTCTTTGATCGGGGTCTGATCCAGTTCTCACTGAAGACACTGAAAGGCTCCCAGGGGAGGCCTGTTGGATCAGGCGCATATGATGAACATAGGTTCACCCTCGGGTCTGGTGCTTACCCCTCCCCATTCAATTTCTCCTGTTCCAACCTGCAGCGGTTGCTCCAAACCTCTGTCGCGCATGCCCTAGGATTCGGTGCTGCCTTACCAGCTGAGCGGCAGGGTTAATAGTGCAAACAGGCCCTGCAGAGTAGGAGCGTGTAACAGATGTAGGCTTTGGTGCTCCACTACTTGGGCCTTGTGGTTTGCTCCACTTCCTTTCATGCTCCCTCTGTTTGGAAGGGTCTCCCTGACCCCATGTGCTATGCAAGCTATTTCTCCTCCTCCAAATCCCTCCTCAAAACCCACTTTGCTCTCATATTTTCTCCACAAATGATCCACACCAGCTGTATTCCATTCATCCTCATTTACACTAGAAAAGAAACCGGGACTAGCATGCTGCAAACGTCATGTGGATAAGCCATCTGAGAAGTTTTGTGGAAGCCTCCTTCTCTTTCCCCTGCCCTTATTACCACCTCCCCTTGCATCATTTATTATCCTAATTAATGAAAAGCAAAGAATTGGGAGCGTGGCAAGGTTCTGCCATCCACTCGGTCAGCCTGAGGCACTTGAAAATGTGGGGTACACCTGATAATGAAATTCTAGGCTTTAGAGCAAGCCCTGCTCCATTGTGGGGGAGAAGGGCATGATCCAAAGTCCATTGAAGTCAATGAAAAGACTTTCACTGCTTTTCCCTCTCACCCTAAGAGTGTTCCCAGCTGACGGAGAAGTAGCAGCTACACACCAGAGCTCACCACAGAATTCAGCACTGGTGCTTCGTATCACAGCTTTCCAGCTATCTCTCATGTAGCACATCCTGTTCTGAAAGGTCCATATTTCAAGATGACTTTTAATCATGTGTTTGTTTTTACCCAAGTTCTTCACAGTCATGAGGCCCTCTTTAAATTAATCCAAAAGCTTATTCACAGTTACAGTGTTCCAGACCATGTAACTCCTGGTCAGACATTCATTTCAGTGTGGCTGGGGACATTTTCTTCAAATGTTAAGCCAATATTAGAGAAAGACTGACGTTTCTCATAGCAGCTCTTTTGACACTAGGCTCCCACCACAGGCAATGTTTCTTCACTAGCTGGATGGTTGATGCCAGAAGAAAGCTTAGAAATAATAAGAGCCTGATCATTTAACCACCATTTCCTTCTGAAAGGTCCTAAAAGCTCTTTGCAAAGCGGGGCATGCTGCAACCACTCCCGGGGTGAACTGTGGCATTCTTCTATACGACAATGGAGGAAAGGAACTGAAGATGCATCAAGCAGCCAATTGAAATGAAGGGAATATTTTAAGCAGGCCAGCCATAATGACCCACACTGGAATTTAGGCAGGGTGAGCACTCTTGCAATAGTGCCAGGAGAACTTTAATAGACATAGCTGGTCAGGACCTTTGTTTTGCATCTCAGCCCAAAGGAAGATCCATCCTGTGGCATATTCTCCTGACTCAGTGACCATCAGGGGTAACCCAGAAGGGGGAAGTATCACCTACTGACTTACCAGCAGCATCATCTTGCACCACCTAAAGCGGGGGCTCCATCAAACTGCACATGAAGGGCCACCTGGCTGAGTTTGTAAGAGCTGGATCATGGCACAAGGTGGCATAGAATATCAGGGTTGGAAGGGTCCTCAGGAGGTCATCTAGTGCAACCTCCTCCCATCCCCAATTTTTGCCCCAGATTCCTAAATGGCCCCCTCAAGGATTGAACTCATAACCTTGGGTTTAGCAGGCCAATGCTCAAACCACTGAGCTATCCCTCCCCCTAAGCAGCTAATCTTTTAGGGAACTGAGCAGACTGTAAGACCTCTTGAGTAATGAAAACCTTTTGCCTGCCAGAGATTTATGCTGGCGTACAGGACGCAAGGCATGTTACAAGTGTATAGAATGGATACAGAAGAACCGATGGTTTCAAGTAGAAAAGGAGTATATTTGGCTGTATATTCAGTGCTAATCTTGTTCTCTGCAGGAAAGCTGGCAGGCTGGTGTATGTCCTTGTCATAATAATTACTCAGCAGCATGCATGAGGCACTGCCTTTTTGTCTTCATTTTTGAATGCTTCCTTGAGCACGAAAGAACAATTAACCTTTTGACTCCTGGTTTTGCATTTAACAACCTGCAGATCATGTCACTCTGAGTCTATTCCTGCAAATCTTTTCTGGAAGACATGTTGCAAATGGCTCTACTGCTTCAACAGATGCCGACAATGTGTCAGGTAGCAAGAACCGTCTGTCAAAGCAGAAAATCATCCACGGCCTTAGTGCATTACACATCAGCTTGAGCAGAGAGTCTGATTATAGTTGACGTTGTGATTAATTGAGGGAATGGGCCTCTGGCCCGTGTGTGGTTTGTTGCTGAAGGAGGAGCCTGGTGGGGAACAATTGGGTTAGGAGGGGAAATCTGGGATTTTCAAAGAACCAGGGACAGGAGTGCCCGAACAGGGTGGGCCAGGGAGCCTAGGAAGGAAAGAGCTGCGCAAGGGTGGGGTTTTGGGGAGACGGGGTGGCGTGGGACTGGGTCCTCGGGGGAAGAGGTGGGGTGGAGGTGGGGTCTTAGGGGAAGGGGCAGTGCAAGGGCGGGGCCTCAGAGGGAATGGGCGGTGTGAGGGTGGGGCCACAGGGGAATGGGTGGCACAAGGGCATGGAATCAGGGGGCAGGGGTGACATGGGGGTGGGGCCTTGGGGGAGTGGCATGGTGGGGGGGCGGGGCCACAGTTAAGGCACCTGTGGACCCCCCACTTTTAGGGTGCTTCTGCCACTCCTGACCAGGGATCTTAAGGATAGACAAAGAAGGGAGAAAAATCTAACCCATTGCTGTTGTAACAGTAATATTATGTACAATAATTGTGCGAGGTGCTGAGGCTGTAAACTGTAGATGCCAAGCTTTCTGGGACAGAGACAGTGTTTTGGGTACAGTATTTGTACAGCGCTTAGCACAATGGAGTCTCAATGCAGGACTGAGGCTCAGACACCACAAGACAAATAATACGAGTTGTGGGAGTCAGCCCTTGCCCTGGAGAGCTTCCAGTGTATAGAGATGAGAAAGAACAAGGGTGTATTGTCATCTGTGTCACAGATGAAGTAAAGCCTTAATCACAAGGCCACCTCTTCCTCTGTTAGGCTGTGAGATAGACATCCAAGGAAGCAAGTGTAAGCCCTGTCCCTTTAAACAGGATGGAGCCCTGGAGAATGTACTGTAGGAAACTATCCTTTACTAGCAGGTGGATGGAAAAGACGGGACCTAGCCAGTGTTTTCCACCTCTTGTGCTAGATTCACCATCCCTTTATACCAGTTTTACACCACTAAAATCAGTGGAGTTACACTGGCAAAGACGTGTAACAGAACAGAGAATGGGAGTCCTAATCTATAGGGCTACGTCTACACTGGCAACTGGACCCAGGTACAGAGCCGTGTGTATGCCCCATACCCACACTGCACGCCCACATATGTTGTGCTGGAAGTGGGTAAACGCACTGTCACCGGGTATACCCATGTCCACGCTGCCTTTTTCTTTTTCTGGTATGTGAGGTTAACACTAGCGTTTCGGGGGCAGTATCCCGGAGTTCTGTGTGTGACAGGAGACAGCCTAGGATCCGTCTTGCTGTGTCTCGGGGGTACTGCATTTACTGAACCTAGAACACACAGTGTAACGTGGACCATTGTTAAAAAAGGAACTGTGAGTGAAAACAGAGCTGATCAGACACCCCAGAGACAGTTAAAACTTCACTGCCCAGGGCCCTGTCTTTTTCGCCTTGATTTCCCCTTCCCCTGCACAAGGGGGAACAGCTGCGGAAAACATTCCGGGGGACAAACAGGGGCTTTTCCTGCATGAGGCTTGGGGTCCATGCACATGCTGGCCTGCAGGCACAATCTCAGGCTCATTCCCCTCCTGCACAGTCACAGGGCTCCCCCTGGGAGGGGGTTTCAGGTGCCAATGCAGGGTGCAGTGCCCCAAATCTTGCAGCCTACCCCTACCATGGGGGGGCCGGGGCTGGGTTCTCCACCTCAGCATTGTGGTGAGCTGCAGATCCAGGAAGAGGAGGAGCCAGAGGAGGAGGGTGATACTGGCAATGGCTACTGCAGCAGGCGGGACCCCAGTCTGTTCCACCACTCACATCCGGGACTGCAACAGGGTCCCTTTGGGCAAGCTCCCTGGTTTTCACACTTGCTATCTGGTCACGCTAGCTCAGGGATTCTTAAACTTCATTGCACTGCAACCCCCTTCTGATAACAAAAATTACTACATGACCTCAGGAGGGGGGCCCAAAGCCTGAGCCCGCCTGAGCCCCACTGCCCTGGTTGTGGGGGCCAAAGCCCGAGCCCCACTGCCCGAGGTGGGGGGCCAAAGCCGAAGCCCAAGGGCTACAGCCCGAGGTGGGAGGTGGGGGGCTGTAACCTGAGCCCTCTGTCTCTGGCTTTGGCCCCGGCTGGTGAGGCTCAGGCTTGGCTCCGAGCCCCAGCAATTCTAAGCCAGCCCTGGTGACCCCATTAAAATGGGGTCCTGACCCACTTTGGGATCCCGACCCACAGTTTGAGAATCACTGCCCTAGTTGCTCTGGGCAGAGGTGCAGGATAATGTGCTTCTCCAGCAGAGCCTTCTCCTCTGGATCTGCCATAGCCTCCTCTTCAGTGGTCCCCAGTGCCTCCATGCCCTGGCCTTTTCCGCCGGAGGATAAGGCAGGTGGGGATGAGGCTGGTGGGGATGCATCACCTCAGGCTCTGTCCTGGCGCCTGTGGAGAGCATCTGGTGCA
This sequence comes from Lepidochelys olivacea, assembly GCF_965140295.1. Classification (NCBI taxonomy): domain Eukaryota; kingdom Metazoa; phylum Chordata; order Testudines; family Cheloniidae; genus Lepidochelys; species Lepidochelys olivacea. Next base: position 265,666,039 of record NC_140412.1, on the reverse strand, counting down.
GCTGCTTGAAGAACGGGCATGTTGGAGGACCATCCTGGAGTGACTGCTGCAGTCTTTTGTCCTTTGTTACCAGAGCCTCAGGTGCTTTGTCCGTTCCCAGCCCTGGGCCAGAGAGCGGTTATTGCCTGCCTGCGCCAGCCTCTCCAAAACTTCCCGGTCCAGAGGTAAGTTCCTGGTGCTGCAGGAGAAGTCATGGAGGACGATGAACTCCGACCACACTTTTGTCAGGACTGGGGTGGGCTCGGCTGACCGGGTGGCTGCTCTCAGAGCATGTTCCATGTTCACGTCTGCTGGTGAGAAGGGTGCAGCGGCAAACTGTGGTGACGTGGTGAGCGCCGCTCACTCCTGTGAATGAAAACGGGAGGACAGGGACCTTTAAAGATTTGGATAAGGGTCAGGCAGGAAAGGGTTTGGAGCATTGTGGAATGGGGCTGGAGGGCTATTGAACTCGGAGCATGGTACACGTGTCTTAACCGTATCCTCACATGGGGACCGTGCCAGCCCGAGGCAAGTTCATACCCACACCCTTCAGGCATGCTAGCATTCTCGTCCCATACAGACCTTGAAACCCATGTTCCTGGGGTTTAGATGTGGACGGTAGGGGAGTTCTGGCACAACCATGCATTTGGGCCTGTATCCAGTTGCCAGTGCAGATGTGGCCTGAAGTGTGGAATCTGCCCCGGGGCAGAGGGGCCAGCCCAAGGTCCAGGCATGACCTAAGTCCCACTGCTTTGAGGGCATAAGGTGTGGATTCCACCCAAGAAAGAAGCCGAGAAACAGAATGGGAGACTGGCAGGATTCCACATCCCAAAGCCTCTCACGCAGTCCTCCGCCAGCTAGAAGTCATTGGCCAGTCAAGGTGAAGGCATGGGCACCAGCTTTTCATAATCCCCCAGATGAATAATGCAAAATGCATGAAGATGAGATGAAGGGAGAGTTAATTTTGTTGCAGGAATGAAAAGTAGGCACAGCCATTCCTTGTAATAACATCCCTCAGGTGCTTGCTGTATGACACGGGAGAATTAATGATTCATCAGATTCTTTAAATGAAGTCTTCCCACAGTCATTTATCTGAGCACCTCAAACTGTGGTGTGGAATTCTATAATTTGACTCTTTTTTTTTTTTTGGCAAAGGCACATTTTATAATTAAATAGAATAAAAAATGACCCCCTTGGAAAAATCAAACCCCTGTTTGGTGATTACAAATTAAACTGATCTCCCCTTATGAGTTATTAATACTAACACCTAGCTCTTCTAATGTTCTTGTCATCAGCAGATCTCAAAGTGCTTTAGAAAGTGTATTTTACAGATGGGGAAACTGAGGCACAGAGAGGGGAAGTGACTTGTCCAAGGTCACCCAGCAGGCCAGTGGCAGAGCTGGGAATAAAACCAAGTCTCCCAAGGCCATGCGTTGCTTTATCCACTAGATCGCATTGACCATTCAAAGTGGCTGGTTGTGCAGTTAACCACTGGGATGGTAATTTCCTCCACATTTGTAATAAAGGTCTTGTATTTGACAGGTGACTCCGAGGTCACAATAATGTAGGCATTTAATTGATCCATTATTCCTCAGCCAGGTACAGCTTCACTTGTTTGTATTAATTCTGTAAAATCCCATTCACCCGCTCACTCGAAGCAAGTAACTCAATTTTGGATGGCTGAGTGAGATATCGTTACTTTTTTCCCACTGTAGTTGTTACCATGGTAAGAGATTTATTTATTCATTTTTTTAACATCTGGCTCGGTAAATTGTCCATGCTTCATAGGATTTATTTATTCATATGATGGAGGTGTCCAATGTGTACTCAACATGGTACAAGCGCACGGGGTGGTGCCATGGGGCAGCAACTCAGCTTGTGTAAACGGTTGTTGCTCAGTTGATTTCAATGGCCATTACATTATCTGGCTCATGGTATGAGGTTTAGAAAGGGCAGTGATCTTGGCCAGCGCACTGGGGCGTTGAACCAGGGACCTCCAGCACTAAAAGGCTTAAGCTAAAAGGCACTATACAAGGGGGACTTGTAACACCCACTCCCCAGTGGGTGACACATGTATTATAAAGAATAGCGGGATTGATTCTCCTTTCACTGACACCGGTTTTACATTTAGAATCATAGAATCACAGAATATCAGGGTTGGAAGGGACCTCAGGAGGTCGTCTAGTCCAACCCCCTGCTCAAAGCAGGACCAATCCCCAACTAATGATAACATATGCATGATTCCAGGGATATGCATATATATATATATATATATATATATGCATGCTATGCATGATTCCAGGGATTTTCAAAGGAGTTACTCCAGATCTACCTGAGTGTAAACCAGTGGAGAACCCACCTTACCAAGTGTATTGTCATGAGTAATAGCACTGGTAATAGTTATCAGTGGTTCACCATCAAGCTAGAAGGGCCAGGGCTTAGGGGAGGGCGACAGGGGTGATTGCCCAGGGCGCTGTGGATGGGGGTGGGGGGGGCACAGTGTTTAATTTGTAATGAAAGCGGTGGAATTAAGCAGGGGCAGGGTGGCCGGAGACTGGCGGCTGCTGGCTGGGTGCCCAGCTCTAAAGGCCAGCAGCAGTGCAGAAGGAAGCATGGAATGACTGGTGTGGTACTAACCCCTTCCTTCTGCGCTGCTGCTGGTGGCCGCTGGGTGGCTGGAGAGCGGTGGCTGCTGGCCAGGAACCCAGAGGTGCTGGGGCTTCACAAATTAAGTACTGGGGCACCGTGGTCAAGAGGCGAGGAGTGGGGGCAGGCCTGGAGTGCAAAGCTGCAGAAGGGAGCTCAGGGCAATGGCAGGGGGAGGTAGCGGGGACTAGGGGGGATGGGTGGGGAGGCAGCAGGGACTGGGAGGAGTGGGTGGGGAGCCTTGGGAGGCAGTGAGGATCAGGAGTGATGGGTGGGGAGGCAGCAGGGGTCAGGGGAGCCAAAATACCAGTTCTCCCAGGGCACCCTTTTCCCTAAGGCTGGCCCTGGAAGGGCATATTAAGTGAGGTCTCACAAGGATCATCCTGCATCTGGTTCTCTTCAATACCTTCATCAATTATTTAGCTAATGGCACAGAGAATACACTTATAACATTTGAGGATGATACCAAGCTGAGAGGAGTTTCAAATGCTTTAGAGGTTAGGGTTAAATTTCAAAATGGTCTGGACAAACTGGAGGAAATAGGATGAAATTCAATAAGGACAAATGCAAAGTACTCCACTTCGGAAGGAACAACCAGTTGCACACATACAAATTGGGAAATGACTGCCTAGGAAGGAGTACTGCCGAAAGGAATCTGGGGGGTCATAGTGGATCACAAGCTAAATATGAGTCAACAGTGTAACACTGTTGCAAAAGAAGCGAACATCCTTCTGGGCTGTATTAGCAGGAGTGCTGTAAGCAAGACACGAGAAGTAATTCTTCCACTCTGCTCTGAGCCGATAAGACCTCAACTGGAGTATTGTGTCCAGTTCCGGGCACCACATTTCAGGCAAGATGTGGACAAATTGGAGAGAGTCCAGAGAAGAGCAACAAAAATGATGAAAGGTCTAGAAAACATGACCTATGAGGGAAGATTGAAAAAATTGGGTTTGTTTAGTCTGGAGAAGAGAGGACCGAGCGGGGACGTGATAGCACTCTTCAAGTACATAAAAGATTGTTACAAGGAGGAGAGTGAAAAATTGTTCTCCTTAACCTCTGAGAAGAGGACAAGAAGCAATGGGCTTAAATTGCAACAAGGGCGGTTTCGGTTGGACATTAGGAAAAACTTCCTAACTGTCAGGGTGGTTAAGCATTGGAACAAATTGCCAAGTGGGGGTTGTGGGATCTCTATCATTGGAGGTTTTTAAGAACAGGTTAGACAGTGGTCCAGTTATTACTTAGTCCTGCCTTGAGTGCAGGGGACTGGACTCGATGACCTTCCAGTCCTACACATCTGTGATTCTGTGATTGTAGGTCAGATCCTCACCTGGTGTCAGTCAAGGAAGCTCCACTGAACTCACTGGGTAAGTAAGGCCTGAGGATATATCCACACAGAAGAATCTGTGCTTGGCTAGCTGCTTGGGCTAGCTTGACCTCACCTAGCCCGAGGAACAGTGTAAGTCTGGCCTGGGCCCTGGACACACACTCCACTTGTCAGCCAGTGCAGAGTTGGCTTAACTACTATTGTTACCCGCACTCGCTGGATTCACACTAACCTGTGCGCAGCTTCGGCAATATAGACATACCCGGAGTCTCTTCGCACTTACGCTGATGTAAATCGGGAGGTACCTGTGTGGATTGGGCCTGTTGTGTTTTATAGTAGTAAAACAAGGGGCAATTCAGCCCCTTTGCAAAGGGCTCAGCACAAGGGTCTGAAGAGGTGCAGGGGAGGGGACGCTGGCTGTGGTTCGGGTGTTCGGCTGGGACTTGGGAGAGCTGAGTTCAATTCTCGGCTATGCCCTCTGCCCCTTCGGGCATGTTGCTTGGGCCTGAATGCCCAAAAGGAGGTGGGTGTTGTGATGCTTTCAGGCATCTGGGAGCATCCCTGTGATGCACGAAGCCTGAGGCACGTGTCTAGGCTCCTCTACGCTGCATGGGGAGAGAGAGAGCAGGGCCTTAGGCTGCAGGCCACAAAAGCCAGCGTGCTAGGAGAGAGCCGCACGCGCCAGCCAAGGGGAGGTGCTCACCAGAGGGGGATGCGCTAAGCGCTATATGCCTGTATCTGCTTGGGAATCACAGCCAGGAGCCTTCTCTGGAATGAGGTGCCCAGTGGCGCTGTAATGAGCAGGCGAGAGACTCTGTAGTTGGGTGCTTAGAGCACTCACCCAGGATCCACTCCCCCCGGCTCCAGGGACTCTTTAGTTATCGAGCCACAGCATACCCGTTTCCATGGGAGAGACAGAGGGATTCCCCGCATCAAAGTATTCCCTAGCCCAAAGGTGCGAGCACTCAGCTGAGAGGTGGCACATCCCAGTTCAAATCCCTTCTTGCCCTCAGGTGGAGGCAGGGACTTGAACCAAGGGTCTCCGACATCCCCGGTGAGCACCCTAACCACAGGGCTAAAAGTTATGAGCGAGATCTACCCTCCCCCTTCTTGTGAGATCTTGCAGGAAGGGCCCAATTACATGGGCGGTCTCTGAGCACACCTACCGGATCCGGAGGTGGCCAAACACCCATCCTCCGCCGGTTTGTGATTCGCTCTGCGGCTCGGGCAGGAGACAGGCGGCCGGACACACACCCTGCGGCTGCTCAGAGGGGGGGTGTGTGGGGAACTTTTACTGCGAAAACGTAGGCTGCATCCCTGCTCCTCCGCCTACCTCCCAGCGCTTCCCCCCGGCCGCTGCAAAACAGCTGTTTGGCGGCATGCTGGGAGGGAGGGGAAGGACCGGGAATGTGGTGTGCTCGGGGGGGGGAGGGAGGCGAGGAGAAGAAGGGGCAGGGAGTGAGGGGAGCTTGGCTACCAGTGGGTGCAGAGCACCCACTAATTTTTCCCCATGGGTGCTCCAGCCCCGGAGCACCCATGGAGTCGGCGCCTATGGCCAGCGTTATCTGACAGACGAGGCCCAGCGGGGAAGAGACAGAGCCAGGGTGGGGATTTGGGGAAGGGGTTGGAATAGGGATGGGGCAGGGACGGGAAGAGACAGGGCAGGGGCGGGGCTGCATGGATGGGGTGGGGTGGGGGTGGGGCCGGGGGCAGAGTGAGGGTTGAGCACCCAGGGGAAAGCGGGGAAGTCGGCGCCCATGGTGCAGGGCTTTGAGGAAGGATGTCCCAGTGGTTAGTGCACAAGCTGGGGTCTTCCTGTGGTCCATTCCATGCCCAACTAACTTGGGCAAGTCTTTAGGGTTCATCTACACTGCAGTCGGGAGGTGTGAATGCAGTGTCAGGCGGTAGCCCTGAGCTAGCTGGCTAAAAATAGCAATGAAGCTGCAGTGGCCAGGGGCTGCAAGCCCACCGAAGACCCTCAGTACATACTTGTGTGGCTAGTCCTCGCTGCCACAGCTTCCCTGCTGTTTGGAGCTAGCTAGGTCAAAGCTAGCTGGGGTGTGCCTACCTGTGCAATCACACCTCCTGGTTGCAGTTCTCCAGAACATAATATGGGGATAGGAGCTTATCTTGGGAGTGGGGGAGAACACTGGGTGGGAATAAAGGTTTATTTCAGAGAGAACGCAGCACATCAAGGCTCCTGGGTCTGGCATCCACTAATTTTACTGGGCTATGGAGCAGTTCCCAACAGGGGTCTGTAGAATCACCTAAATCCTCAGTGCAGAAAATATTCCCTTACTTGCAATTGCCCCTGGAGATAAAGAGCTTCCGTTTTATTTTACAGTCAAGGCTGCAGGGTAAATATCCTGCCTCGGCCATCTGCGTATGCTGAGTCATCTTAAATTATAGGCCAAACGGGAACTCGGGGGCACCCAAAACGTAAAGTTACCATCGGTCCTTGTGGAATGTGACTGCTCTGCTGAGTCAGCAGATTCCTCTGGCTTCTGCGAGAGGTGAGGTCCGCAGAATTCGTTACTTTCCAAGCTGAAGTTGCTACATCCAGTGCGCTAAAAAAACTGTTGAATGAATCTGGAGCTCTGACAGCTCTGGCACCTATCGTCCTCTATCCAGGCCTGATCCCAAGCTTGTTGCAATCAACAGGAGACTTTCCACTTATACCACTGACAGACCCTGGTTGTTGGGGGGCAGGATTGAACTTGGGACCTCTGGAGCTTGGTGCATGAGCCTCTGCCGCATGAGCTAAAAACCAACTGGCTGTTAGCTAAGGCTGTAGAGCAAACTCATTTTATCTCTCTCTCGAAGTGGTCTTGGTGCCACTAGATGGGACAGAACCCCACACCCAGAAGGTGTGGGGGCTACACACTGACATCAGTGGGCTGTGGATCAGGCCCTTTATCCACACCCCTACCCTGCTCTGCCAACGTTCATCAGCTTGAATCCAGAGGGAACCCATGAGCTCCCTGCCAGGAGAGCTGCCAACGCTGGTGCCAGTGTGTGAAATGGATGCCTGCCCGCTCAGCCACGGTCTTACTGTACATGACCCACCAAAAGACGTGCATGCTGGGGCTTTGCCGATCATGGCCAAATTCAAGCCAGCGTCCTGGAGAGGAATAATATTTGTATCCTTTCGGGCCATCAGGACTCTCACAGTGCACTGAGAGTGCCCGACCTAGATTAGGGCCCTGTGGCACCAGAGGGTGTACAAGTGCATGGTGGGAGACAGTCCCTGTCCTGAACAATCCCAGCATCCCATCTTCCACCAGGCCTAAATGGAAAAGTGGGGGGATGGGGAAAGATTTTTTTTTTTTTTTAAATCTTTCCCTGGTGCCTATTCAGGGCTCAGAGTAGGTGAGGAGCACAAGAATCCACCCATCTCCAGGCTGAATGGAGGAGGTGACAACTCTCCCATGGTGCCCCATCCTTCCCTCCTGTCTCTCGTCCTCAGGTGTGTGTGTGTGTACAGATACTGTCCATGCACACGCCACTTCCCCATCAGCCTGGGAACGTATGTGTGTGGGGGTGAAGTTCCCAGTGTCCCATCCACAGTCAGGCCTGGAACGGGGGGCTACATACATGTGCCAGTAACATAAGGAAGCAAGATAAGCCAATTATTTGCCCTTTGCAGGCTCTCTTGACTGCCCTGTTTCTCTTACAAGCCTCTCTTCAGTCAGCCTGCAGTGCAGAAACTCCAAAGGCACCAAAGGGAGTCAGGTGCCCAACTCCAAAGTCACTCTTTGTGGGAATTAGATTCCCTAACTGCCCTTTGTACCTTTGAATGGGATTGATTTGTGCATGGCAGGAAAACTGAAAGAAAAGAGGCATTAAGTGAAAGTATTTGCAAAATAGGGTGAGGAAATATCTATACATTTCTGCAAAGGGTGCTGTTTATAAATCTCTTTGGCCATGTAAGGTGTTAGATAAATCCTAAGAATTATTCTGATGCTGCTGCACTTTGCTCCGAGGGAACCAATCTCTTGGGATCTCGTTGAACAGATGGATAAATGACAGTCCCTTTGCTCTCAGCCAAGCTAATAAGGGAGATGAGGGATTGCGGGGGTTGTAACATGCATACATTAGTGTATACTGTTTACCAGGAAGGAGGAAATGAATAATTCCCGAGAATATAACTTAATCAGGTATGTTTGTAAAAGGAAGATGTCCATTTAATTGTGTTTGATTCAAAGGGTAATGCAATCAAATGCTAATGTGGACTGGTAGTTTGTCACCTGCTGTAAACTGGTTACCTGAACAGGGGTCAAAAAAGCCTTTCACACGAAATGGCGACTTTTCTATCAAACAAAGCACCTTTCCCTGGGAGTGTGTCTCCTGATGGGATGAGACCGGATTTGTTTAAGACAAGTTAATCTTTCACTTCTCAGGAAGGCTAGAATTTAGAGCTAGTCTAAAGAGACTAGGTCTGATTCTGATCTGAGTCACACTGGTGTCAATGAGGGGTAACCCTACTGAAGACTATGGGAACAGCACCAGCCTTAAATGGGTGGCAGATCAGAATGGGGTTTGCTGATCATCATCTTCCTTAGTTTTACAGTCCTTCTTTGAGGCTGCCTGTTGCCATGCCCTTGCCAGATGGAGATACTCTTTTCTCTCTTGCCTGTGATTTGCCAGAGAATGCCCCCCTTTGTTTGAAACTGATTGAGTTATTGGTGTTGCGGAGGCTACTACCTGTCAGTGCTTTCACAGGGTATGGGTCTGACCATTAAGGTGACTGATTGTCGAGTCAGCAGCCCGGAGCAGGCCAGGTCTCCTGCTGGAATGGTGCACCAACAATTCTAAGATCCCATCATGGGCACAAATGAGGGGTCAGATGTCCCAAGTGGGTACAAGCTGCCATTAGAAGTGACAGGAATATAAATTCTTGCTGCTGGAGGATGTTTATAGGACAATAGCACTGATTCCCCATTTTATGAAGCAGTAAACTTGTTCTTAAATAGATTAACAGTGAAACCAGTGTGACCCTAAGAACCCCTCAATGCCAACTGGCAAGGGGGGTTACAGGCATGTTCAGATCCTGGTGTGAACATTCTGGTTCATCAGAGAATACCTTACCGGGTCGTGAATGAAAGCCAGAGTCAGGCTGATCATTAGTATTGTTGGGAAATTTACGTACAGATCGGATGTACGGAATTATATGTGTATACTGAAAAAAAAGTTCCTAAAGTCTGTATCAAGGCAGAGTTGACAAACAGTTTTCCTGCCAGATAAAAGAGGTTTATCCATCCATCTTTCTCAGCCCATGTGCAAATGAAGCATTGGAAGCCAACATAATGGAAGCCATATTTACATATGAAGTCAACGGGAGGAGCGGGGTGGGGGGACGGTTGGGAGTCAGCAGGTAGGCACATACTGGAGAATAAGCTACATTGATCCTCTTGGCTCTAGGGACAAACAATGAATTTTAGGGGTATAAGGAGAAGGCAAGGAAAATACCCTTTTATCCTGCATCTAGGAAGTAAATGGACAGCGTGTTTATGTTAATGACAACAGGATCTCAGTGGATAAGGGGCTGGACACTACAGGGGAACGGACTGGGGTGCACCTGTTGTTAACCTGCAAGGCAAAGACAGGGCTGGCATTGCCCAGAGGCGTGCTCACAGGCTGAAGGCATCAGGGAACAGACATATAGTTAAGCACAAGCATCTCTCTCTTTTGCTGGAGGCAGGGGGACTCACAATCCCGAGTACCCCAAGAAATGTCAAAACCAGAGGACCAAATTATTGCTCAGAAAACAGGACACCTCTCTCTCTGTCTGTCTGTCTGTCTGTCTTCAGCAAGCTGAGGCTTCACACTGGGTGAAATGGTCCTCTTCATAGAAAGCAGCCCTTCTGTTTATCAGAGAAACATCAACCCAAACAATATTCCAGGGACATACAGGGTCATTTTGCAAAGTTTAATTAGAGCTCAATTTGAAAGAGCAAAAGCAAAATTACACCCCGTGTTCACTCTTCCCGAAAACAGGTCAGCATCCTTTTGATAAAGTTTGCATAAGGAGGGAATGAGTCATCTTAACAACTTGGTGCACTTCCCGGTGCAGGGCCAATGGACTAGAAGTTGTTTATTTTGGTTAGCAATTAGCATGAGAACAAGAGACTTCATACTGTAGGTGTAGCTCCTTAAGCATTTGATCCAGCTACCTTGTGCTACTTAAACCACCCAGACTTATTAGTATGTGGCAGAGAAGGATTTCAACTGACGATAGCTCAGGAAATAAAAGCCAAGATTTTCCAAAGTGACGATTGAGTTTGGTTGCCCAGCTCCAGACACCTTAAAGAGGCCTGTTTTTCAGGAAGTGCTTAGCACCCACCTGCCCTTTGAGAATCAGACCCCGCTGAGGTATCTCAGTCTAAGCAGCCAGAATCGAGGCACCCAAAATCACTGGTCGCTTTGGGAAAGCTCGGTCTTTCACAAATCACACTGGTGTCCTCATTGACTCTGGATGTATCCAATCATGTCACTCCCTTTCCCCAAAGGCCACTCCCCTATCTAGTCACGCCTGAGCTCTGCCCTTGAGCCCTGCTCCCAAGGTCATGTCAAGGGAAGATCCAAGCATGCACAGCATGGAATTTTCATCACCTTGAGGAGCAAGGGGTAATTTCCCTGGTTGTTGGTGGTTGCGGGGGTTTTTTGTGCTACAATTTGAGCTTTATAATCTTCTTTCAGAGTAGGAGAAATGTTCTTGGCATTTGGAGTCGTAAAATCACTTTTGCAACAATCCCCTACAAAACCTGTGCATTGCTTCTTTCATTCCTTTGCCGTCCATGTGATCCTTTTCTGAAGGAAAGTGCCATTCTGTACCCGGAGCCCACAGGAAATAAAACCAGAATTCAGCCCTCGTACTGGTATCCCAGCTCCGTGTTCTAGTCGCAGCTTGTCGTGAGGTGGTGTGGCCTCCCTCTGAGCCAGAGTGGGAGGAACCACGTTCAGCGCCTTAGTGGGTGGAGCCAGGCTGGGCTAGCCCCTCCCCCAGAAGTTGAGGGGCGGGACAGGAAGTACAAAAGGCAGAGTCTCCAGCTCAGTTGGAGCCGAGCTGGGGAAGGAGACAGACGTACCTTGCTCACTGCAGGCCTCTGACTTTGCTGCCGAACCTGGCAGCGCCCGAGTCCATGGAGGAGCTGCTGGGACTGCCACTGGCTGTATCCCCCGGCGGGAACAGAGGACACCTACGGAGCCGAGATACCGAACGAAGGGGTAGTAGGAAGTAGCCCAGGGACACTAGACGATAGTCTGGCTGTGTCGTTGCCTGAATCCAGGTCAGCGTGTTTCGGCCGGATCCCCGCTGACCCCATGGCAGAACACTCCACCACTATTAGGGCTGCAGAAACTCACCGAACAGCCCAATCCTGAGAAGTGCTGAGTGCAACTGTGTGAAAATCAGATTTTGTTTTAGTTTGCTGGCAATTCAGAAAAATCAGGGGTGAGAAAATATTTTGGCTGGAACCAAAAATGAAACTTTTCGGTGAATTGAAAGTAAAAAAAAAACCCCTCAATTTGAACTGGGTCAAAGGAAATGGTTCCTTTGACCTGAAACAAAATGTTTAGTTTTCGTTTCAAGCATTTTTTTTTGTTTTCTAATTGTTTATTCATAAAAAAAGAAGGAAAGTTCTAAAAAAAAAAAAAATCGTTGCCAGGCAAGAAACCAAAAAGTTTTGGTTTTGAAACTGTCAAAAGGAAACATTTTGATTTTTTCAGATTTTCTTTTTTTTAAAATTTTTTGGCTGAAACAATTCAGCGAAATGGCATACATTTGTGAAATGCTTTGCTGTCACGGCATCTGCAGTTTTTGCCCCAAAAGAGTTTCAGCTAGAAAATTTCCCCCAGGTTTAGTGTTGAGCACCTGCTTTGAGGTGGTGAGTGGCCTTGGCTGGCAAGATCGGGCCCTTACGGAGCACATGGGCATGTGAATTACAATGCCTGAGGTGAAGTTGGTCTTGTTAAACGAACAAGATAAAATCCATGTATCAGATCCACAGCTCAAATCCAGAGCTGCAGTGATTTACACCTGCTAAGGTTTTGGCCCAATACCTTAAAATAAATCCTTGCTTCTGTTATTTAGAATATGACATGAGATCACGACATCTGAACCAGTGTTAAAAAAATCAAATTTTCTTTTCACCACTGGTACTGCTTGCATATCACTCAGTGGGGATGATGGGAAAAAAGAGATCGCATTTCAGACACAATGAAGTCCTTTTTGCACAGAACTGTAAGCGTGCAATTGCTTGCACATTTTTCTTTCTTGCAAGAACTCCTCCATGGAACTGACCAGGTTTCTGGAACAGCCAAGACTTCAGAGTTTACATGAGACATATTTAATGGTACAACAGGAGGGCTGGAGTTTCGGTTGACTCTCGCCCTCAGGCACAACTGGATAAAGTCAATAAAGCTGTTAGTTCTCATTGAAAGCTCTGAGCAACCTGGACACACGGCAACCAATGGCATTTTCAGTGGGTCAGTGGTATATAGGGTGACCAGACAGCAAGTGTGAAAAATCGGGACAGGGGGTGGGGAGTAACAGGAGCCTATATAAGAAAAAACCCCAAATATCGGGACTGTCCCTATAAAATCAGGACATCTGGTCACCCTAGTGGTATAATAAAATGCACTCTTGGGCTGCAGCTCCACACATCTGAGTGACTTCCACATCCTTAACTCATTCATCAACAGGCTACGGATACACCTTCCTAATGACCAACACGTGCAGTTGCCTTAGCTGACCTTCCTGTGGCTGTCGGTTTGAATACCACCAGGACCAGCTCGTCCTTCAAGGAAAGTTTTTTTTTCTGTTTGGAGATCTTTTGGATGGGACGTTAACAATGGAGGGCTGCTGTGCTCTATACAGGCCACGTGTCACTGTCTATAAGCCATGGGGCTTGCCGACGTACCTTTGGGTAAAAAAGATTTTTCTCTTATTACAGCTGCACTCGAGGTCTCAGCCAGGACCAGAGCCCCATTGTGGTAGGTGCTGTACCAAAGTGTTGACTTTCTTCATCTGTCTCATTCACGTAGATTGTGTCATTTATGCTCTTTGTACAACCGGAGAACTGAGGCACAGAGAAATTAAGTGACCTGCTCAAAGTTACACAGGAAATTTGTGGCAGAACCAAGAAGTGAATCCAGATCGTTGAAGGTCAGCTCATCATCTTAATCTCAAGATCATCTCCCAGTCTTGCACAGTGTATGATGCATCCGCTGACACAGTCTACCACAGAGGGGGCTGCGTTTCAGTGTTGGGGGTGAATTCAGTTTGTGGAGCACTTTAAAGTTATCCAGCTGAGTTTACCCCAGCAGCACTTCTCTCGATGAAAGTATCCTACCGATGACCGTATTCTGCAAAATCCCATATCCCCGGGGCTTGACTGACTCACCCTAAACATGCCATACATCCCAAATCTCAGTTGCGCCCCTGAAATGCAATAAAGCGGCTTTTCCTGTTCCGAAGCTCACTGTTTTTTATAAAGGCCACAAAACAACAGCAGCAATAACAATACCGAATAAACACCCTCCAGTGTTACAATCTGACTCAGTTGACGTAGTTACTTATCCTAGCTGACAGAAAACCTTTCCAGAGGTTGGAAGTGCATGACAGATGCCCATAAGGTCTCCTAATGTATAAGCAAACCAGGCAGCCTCAGCCAGAAGTTGAGATGCCCGATAAAATGGGATTTTACTTGTCACTGGCCCATTGACCCTGAAGAGGAAAGATGGTCTCGTGGTTAAAGGCGGTAGCCTAGGAATTAGGATAACCAGGTTCAATCTCTGCTTCTCCACAGACTTCATGTCTGATCTGGGCATGTTCAAGGATATGTCTACACTGCAGATCTCAAGCTCACTCAACCCCACAGGCTTGAGAGCCCAAGCCGCAACCACCACTCTCCCAGCTGCAGTTTAGACATACCGTTAACTCTTTGTGCCTCAGTTCCATCTGTATAATGGGTATGGTGAGGATAAACACAGTCAAGCTTGTGAGGTGCTCATACGTGATGGCGGCCATATAAAAGTGGATAAATTGGAGAGAGTCCAACGAAGGGCAACAAAAATGATTAGGGGTCTAGAACACATGACTTATGAGGAGAGGCTGAGGGAGCTGGGATTGTTTAGCCTGCAGAAGAGAAGAATGAGGGGGGATTTGATAACTGCTTTCAACTACCTGAAAGGGGGTTCCAAAGAGGATGGCTCTAGACTGTTCTCAATGGTAGCAGATGACAGAACGAGGAGTAATGGTCTCAAGTTGCCGTGGGGGAGGTTTAGATTGGATATTAGGAAAAACTTTTTCACTAAGAGGGTGGTGAAACACTGGAATGCGTTACCTAGGGAGGTGGTAGAATCTCCTTCCTTAGAGGTTTTTAAGGTCAGGCTTGACAAAGCCCTGGCTGGGATGATTTAACTGGGAATTGGTCCTGCTTCAAGCAGGGGGTTGGACTAGATGACCTTCTGGGGTCCCTTCCAACCCTGATATTCTATGATTCTATGATTCTATGAAAAGTACCTCACATACATATAGAAAATACATTGATTTTCCTCTGTCTGTAGTCTACATTCTTTTAGCCAGATCCTCAGCTGGTGTAAACTGACATAGCTCAGTTGAAATCAGCCTGGTAGAACTGATTCAAACCAGCTCAGGATCCGTGGCCAACCCTATTTTTCTGTTGCTGCGAAGTTTAATTTTTCGTGTGTGCCTGATCCTGAGAATTGCTGCCTGGCAGCCCTCCCATTAGCTGGTCCTCCCGCTGCATTACATTTACAGTTGGGGCTTTTCTCTGGCTTGCTTTTATTTCTGTTGTCCCCCTGCAGGCTGGAGCAGAGAGGCAGGTGCCACGAAGACCAAACGCGAAGCGTAGTGCTCTGTAAGCAGCAGAAGCCACATCTGCATGACCCATCCCACCTGGCTTGCAACAATGCAGGGTCACAAAAGAGTAGGGCTGTGGTGGGGAATGGGCACATCTGAGCAGGCATGTTCTTGAGTAGCATGTTCCTGAGGTCCCTTTAGGCATGCACTCCGGCCTTATCTGTCCAGGAGGCCAGATCCTCAGAGTTATTGAGGGGCCTTGCTCCTATTGAAATCAATGGGTGATAGGCATTTAAATATCTTTGAGGGTGTGGGCCAAATAACTTTGTGGCTGCTCGGTAGCTCTGTCATTAATGCAGGTCCATACTGCACTTATAGTCCGCAAACCCGCACTCATGTATCTTGTCACCTTCTAACACCCACTTCTCTAGAAGATAACTGCCTAGTAACGCTGCCTGCTAATGGATTTACCCTGTTAGCTCTGGTGGTAGGGATCTGTGCTGCATTGCTGAAAGACTTGGATTCAAGCCGTGAATTAATTTTATTTTGTAATCTGCAAAAATGTTTGCAAACGTGTGTGTTTGAGTGTGTGTCTGTGTGAGTGAGAGTATGTGAGTGCATGAGTGTGCGAGTGAGTGTGCATGTGAGAGAGTGAGCGTGCGCGTGAGTGTATGCCTGTGTGTGAGAGTGAATGTGTGTGAGAATGAGTGTATGCGTGTGTAAGTGTGAATGTATGAGCGTGTATAAGTGTGGATGTATGAGTGTGAAAGAGAGCATGTATGAGTGTGTGTGTGAGAGTGAATGTGTGTGTGTGAGTGTATATGTGAGAGTGAGTGCGTGAGTCAAATTTTTCTCTTCCTTCAGTATTTCCCAACCAGCTTTATTCTCTTCATCACACCCTGCCCTAAACAGTTTCTTTATGATTCCAAGAATTCCCACTGCCAGATCCTCACCTGGTTCAGATCAGTGCAGCTCCACTGACTTAGATGGAAATAAATCAGTTCATGCCAGCTGGGGCTCTAGTCCCCAATTCCTAAAGTTAAAACCACAGTTTCCAGCGGTGCAAGAGTTCAACTATCAATTAAATGATTTGAAACAAACGGGTTTTCCTTCTGGCTTTCCTGCCTGTGGGAAATGCAATGTGGCTAAGTGCTGATAAGTTTCAGCTCTGTGAGGAGGAGGAAGGCCAGTTGATGAGTTGCTGGCTGATCAACAAGCCCTTTTGCATGGCAGTTACTCTACAACTAGGAGCTGATGCGCCAGAGGCTCAGCTGGTGTAAACTGGGGACAGTGCAGCTGCTCCGTCCTGCACCAGCTGAGGATCAAACCCCAAATGAGACGTTGCTGGCGTACCATGACCGTATCTTGTTTTAAGGAGAGAACTGTCTACACCTCCTGTTTGTTTGGACATCACGCAGTGCAGTCTGAGCACCGGGTGAATGTCTCCCTTTTGCAGTCATCAGGCCTGAGCTGCCCTTCAGTCCAGCTAAGTGGGTCTTTAATCATGCATTATTCTTGTCCTGGCCCTCTACATGGGATGAACCCCACCTGGGGAAGTTTGAACCCAAGATGCAGCATGTGAACCCTGTAGCCAGCCTGAAAAGGAAATTGTCAGGAGTAAAAAGCCATGGTGAGGGGACGATTATGCTTCATTCCTTGACTGCCAGCTTAGACTAGGCTAGGGGCCGGATCCTGTGAAGAGGTGTAGCCCCACTGACTGTACTTGAGAAAGATTGACTTACAACAGCTGAGGACCTGGGCCTAAGTCTTAGGCAGACCCTGGGCCTGGTTCTCCTCTCACGTCACACTGGTGTGAATCAGGAGTAGCTCCCCTGCGGTCTGAGGAATTACCCCGGGGTAAAGCTGGCAGGGGTGAGAGACCATATTACGAAGCACAGATCTGGTTACATCCTGCCCCCAGCAATGCCCCTTAGTGCTTCTGGGGGCATGTGTGCACAGGAACCATAAAGCTCCTCTCAGTAGGCAGCTAAAGATTCTCCTGGCTTGGGGGAATCTCTGGGCATTGCCACATAAGGAGCACCTCAGGAGCGATTAGGGCAGGGGTGGGCAACTTTTTGGCCCGAGGGCCACATCAGGGTTCCAAAACTGTATGGAGGGCCCGGTAGGGAAGGCTGTGTCTCCCCAAACAGCCTGGCCCCTGCCCCCTATCTGCCCCCTCCCACTTCCCGCCCCCTGACTGACCCCATAAAGAAACCCTCGACCCTGCTCCTTGTCCCCTGACTGCCCCCCCAGAACCCCACCCCCTATCCAACACCCCCTGCTCCCTGTCCCCTGACTGCCCCCCCGACCCAGAACCTTCGCGCCATCCAACCGCCTCCTGCTCCCTGTCCCCTGACTGCCCCCCCGGGACTCCCTGCCCCTTATCCAACCCCCCCGCTCCCCACCCCCTTACCATGCCACTCAGAGAAGCGGGACTGGCAGCTGCGCCACCTGGCTGGAGCCAGCCACACCACTGCACTGCCCGGCAGGAGCTTGCAGCCCCGCTGCCCAGAGCGCTGGTGGCACGGTGAGCTGAGGCTGCGGGGGGCGACGGGGGATGGGGGGGACGGGGGGGCAGCAGGGGAGGGGCTGGGGGTGAACCTCCTCGGCCGGGAGCTCAGGGGCTGGGCAGGACGGGTCCCGCAGGCCGGATGTGGCGCGCAGGCCGTAGTTTGCCCACCTCTGGATTAGGGTGTATTTGGGAGGAACATGACTGGACCACTACTGCAATCCTGCCATCCCCAAGCTCCTTTGGGAGTCATTACTGTCTGGAAGAAATTAGAACATCTCTCATGGCTTGGGCTCACTCAAACGGCCCTCTGCAGCCCTGGGAGAATGCGCACAGGGAGATCACTGGAGATCCTAGAGCCCTACCGGTCAATAAAGAATCTCCTCCACAGCCACTACAAACTCGTATAAGGTGCATAATAAACCAGCCACTGGGCAGGGGGAGTAGGCAGATCGTTCAACAAGGAAACGGGTGGCGGTTGCAGGATTCCATTGTGCGTCGTTGGCAACTGTGGGTCTGCGGAGCTATTCCCAAGTCAGATGCGTGTCGCCGGAACAGGAAGACTGTTACTGCTCTAAGACTCTGGAGTACGTCTGGTTTACGCTACAGCATGTGGCGACGAGGTGGAGCTGAACTTGCCAGAACGGGAAAGAGAAAAGAAAGAAGGAAGGCTGGGAAATCATCGGTGCGTAAGGCCTACAAACCTGTACAAATACAGGGGGGAATGACTGCAACACTTGGGACTATTTCACCATTTACTGTGTAACACCAAATTTGGGAAGAATACTGCAAAATATTATCTTATTTTCTCACTGCTAATGGTATTGCAGATGCCGGTCAGCAGAAAGCTATCATGCTCAGCAGTGTGGCGGGCAAGATTTACACTTTACTGAGAAGCCTGGTAACCCCTGAAAAGCCTGGAGATTAAACTTTTGATAAGCCAGTCAATCTTTTAAAAACCCATTTCAACCCACCACCCAGTGAAACAGCAGAATGATTTAAGTTTAACTCTAGGTCAAGGAAATCCAGGAAGACTATAGGGGAATTTGGGCATAATTGACTCAGCTCTCTCAAGATTGTAATTACCATGGGACTCTGACACAAATGCTTAGAGACAGATTAGTTTGTGGCATTAATGATGACAAAATGCGAAGGCGATTGCTGTCTGAACCACAATTAACATTTGCAACAGCTCTGAAATTGGCCCAGGCTGGGGAATCTGCAAATAGAAATGTACAGGAGTTACAAACACAACCAACAGGAGCCTGGATGTACGAGATGGAAGTAACATGCAGGAAACACAAGGTACTGTGCAAGGCAGCCTGGGAAACATTAGCTCGCAGAGAATGTTGTCAAACACATGGTCGGCAGATTTTAGAATGAAAAATGTCCCATTTGCAGATTGACTGGGCACATTCAAAGAGTGTTTCGAACCAGAACCAGGAAAGCGGACACCCCCCCATCATTAAAAACAGCCTCATAGCCATGCTACCTTTCATGTACTCGAGGAGGAAAGTAGTGAAAAAGAGGAGGGGGAAGTAGCTTATAGCATAACAGAAACAAATATTCCTCAAGTAGGTCCCATTCATATTGGGCTGACTGTACATGGAAAAAATGTACGATTTGAGCTCGACACGGGATGGAGCGTGAGTGTTATGAGCCAAGAAGTGTACGACACCATGTGGAATGGTAGTGAACCACCTCAATTGCAGAAACGTAGGATAAAATTAAAACTATGCACTGGAGAAGTAGTAAAGATACTGAAAGCCACCAGTATGAAGGTTTGCCACTGGAGCCAAGCTGCAGGCACTGGCCCTAAACTGCTTAGTAGAGGGTGGTTGGCTTTCCCTGGATTGGAAAGGTCACCTGAAATCAGAAGATGATCTAGTTCTGGAAACTCTTTTAAGTACACAGAAGATGACCTGGGCCCTTTAAAAGATGCTACTACTAAAATTTATGCAAACCCAAATGTCACACCTTGTTATTTCAGACCCAGATCTGTATGCTGGGCCACGAAACAAATAGAGGGAATTGAGTTAAAAAAACCTACAGATAACTGGAATTATTGCACCTGTAAAGTTTTCTGAATGGGATGCACCAGTGTTGAAGTTGGATTGCTCCATGCACATACATGGGGACTATAAATGGACTGTAAATAGGGTTTCACAATTAGAACAGTGCCCAGTTCCAAAAACCTGAGGATCTGTCTGCAGTTTTAGCAGGGGGCCAATTGTTCACAAAGTTAGACACGAGCTCTGCCAACCAACAGACCATCCAGGAAGAAGATTCCATGCAGTATGTCACCATAAACAAAGGACTGTTAAAATATAATCGGTTGCCTTATGGTGTGTCCTCAGCACCTGCTGGTTTCCAAAGAACCATGGAGGGGGATTGAGTCCGTGAATTCTTCGTGTGGGATTATATCTGGATGCTGTAGTAATCACAGGTACAACAGATAGAGAACATCTACAACGTTTAGCTGAAGTGTGAAGTAGGGCAAAGGAAGCAGTTCTGGGCCTAAAATGGGATAAGTATTCCTTCCTGGCTCATAAAGTGATGTACGTGGGATATAAGCGGATTCCCAGGGATGACAATCAACGAGAGATAAAGTGAAAGCCATTCAGGATGCCCCGGCACCTAGGAACGTTTCAGAGCTGAGGACTTACTTCGGCTTGCTGAATCCTACCGTATGTTTGTACCAAATTTATCCACACTTCTACTGCCTCTGGGTATGTTACTTAACAAGGGGATTAAATGGTATTGGAGATCAGCTCAGGAACAAGCATTTCAGGAGTCTAAACTATTGCTGCAGTCCGCAGAAGTCCTCGTTCACTATCAAGCTGACAAAGAACTGACCTTGACTTGTGATGCATTCATTGCCTTATAGACCTGGAGCTGTTTTAACTCACCGGATGGAGGATGGGTCAGAGAAAACAACTGGATTTGTATCCCAGTCTGATGGGCAGTGACATTAAGACCCTATGACTATACCATTGTACACAAAAGCGGGTAAGAATTTGGGATATGCAGATGCTAGATGCTTTAAGTCGTTTGCCTTTACTGGAGACATACGAAAGAGACAAAAGCGAAGAGACCGTATTACTAATGGACTATTTTGATAAACCTCCAGTGACAGCCTTACAGGTAAAATCACAAACGAGTAACTTGCAAAAGTTAGAGACTTAGTGCTAAGGAGATGCTGATCAGGAGCTCGCACCTTATTATATGCAACACCGTGAACTTAGTGTACAAGATGGGTATGTATTATGGGGAGTAGGGCTCATCTTTCCAAAGCAAGGACAGCAAGTAATCATGGATGACCACCTGGAGTTACATGTGCTGGCCAAAGATGGATACTGATATGGAAAGTAAGGTACAATCCTGTCCTATCTGCCAAGAGAGTCACAAATCTTCTACAATGGCTCCACTTCATACCTGGGAGTGGCCGGAGAAGCTCTGGAGGAGAGCAGGTACTGATTATGCTGGACCATTCCTGAAAAAATGTTTTTAGTGCTAATGGACGCACATTCCAAATGGGTAGACGTCGACCCCAGGAATACGTCCACTAGCGAAGCCACCATAAAAAAATTAAGGACCAATTTTAGTAGCCATGGCTTACCTAAAATGCTTGTGTCAGATAGTGGAAGTTCTTCTATTAGTGTGGAATTCCAAAGATTTATGAAGCAAAACAGCAACACGTTACATCCACACCTTACCATCAATCATCAAATGGGTGAGCTGAATGGGCAATTCAGTCATTTAAAGAGGGTACTAAAGAATATCTGGAGGTACCATAGATACTTTCATACCTTGTTACCTGCTTAATTGTTGGATAACACCACTGTCTGCCACAAGCTTGTCCCCTTCATTAATAGGAAGGAAACTAAGGACAAGGTTAGACCTTAAGCATCCATACTGAATGGGAGAAATGCAGCAAAACCAGCAGAAGCAATAGCAGGAACATGACCGACATGCAAAGGAACATAGTTTTACTTTTGGAGAAGCTGTTTATACGAAACCCTTTTTGGTCCAAATTGGATGCCAGCTACCTTTCAAGATATTACAGGAGCAGTCTCCTGCGTGGAAATTCTGGGAGATGACAGGGTAGTGCACCGACATGTGGATCAGCAGAGAAAAACGATTGGTGTTAACTCTGGAGATGTTAGTACAGCAATGGTGGAATTATCACCTGAGAATGCCAATTAGGGTCAGCACACCAGTTTCTGGAAGTCTGGAGGGGCAGCCACTGGATACAACATTAACTGTTACCAATGGACCTCACAGACAGACTGTTCAGATTACCACATGGTAGAATGACAGGTTTGAACCAATGGTCGGAATTACCTTCTGCAGCAGTTGAATTCAGGCTTTCTATACGGCAGAAATGTCCATCTACATATTTAAAAGCTTATACAGTGTAACAGGGACTGAATGCCTATTTATTCATTATTTTTATGTGCAATTTGCAATGCATTACTAATCATTATTGTTTGGTTTGTAGGTTGTGTAGTAAATCCTTAAAAAGTGGGAACCATTATAATGTCTATAATAAACCAGCCACTAGGGGGAGTAGGAGGGTAGTTAAATAAGGAAACGTGTGGCCGTTGTGCGTTGTTGGCAACTGTGGAAGATGTGGGTCTGTGGCACTATGACAAGTCATTTGCGTGTTGCCTGCATAAAAAGACTGTTAATACTCTAAGAAGTTGGAAGTTCGTCTGGTTCACCCTACAACACAAAGGCATCCTGTGTTTTCTTTAACACAAGCAAATTTTCAGGGGCTTGGGCGTCTCCTCTCCGCCATGCCTGCATGTATAGTTTGACAGTTGCGCCTAATTATCCCACTATTACCACTGTAATGAGCTCTCTCCTGCCATCTAGTGATGAACTGGAGAAAAAGAACTCATGAGCAGACCTTATTTGCATAGACACCCCTACTTTGCCAAGTAGTGAATTTTGGCCATTTGGGGTTAAAATTCACCTAGGTCTAGGATTCAGGGTAACAAGATGTTGTTATCTTTATTGTGTGACTAAAGGGCATCAGAACTGTACTTCATCTTCATCATCATCATCATCATCATGTTCTGAGGCGGGTTGTATGGAATGAAGGCAGTTTGGACATGTCAGACTGTCTCATTCGCCAGCATTCTGCACTACAAAGTAGTGTTGAAAGTACACAGCTCTGATAAATCTTGAGTTTGGTTTTAGTGTTGTGTTTTGATGATTTCCAGACTGTATTTAAGCTCCTGAAGGTGTTCCTGGCTTTATTGATTTTGTTCCGGATGTCCTGGCTTGTTCCACCATCCTAGTTGATGGTTCTGCCCAAGTATGTGAATGTTTCTACACTGGTGAGAACATATTCCTCTATCTGTACTGGTGATGGTGAGGCAATATTAAAAGTCATGATCTCTGTCTTATTGCAGTGGATTTTCAGTCCAGTTTGCTGACTGAATGCATTGAGTCGAGTTATCCTAATGGAAGGGTCACCATAACTTAACTTACTTAGAAGGGGGCCAGGTACCATTCCAAAAATGTGCCTTCTTACTTGGGATTGAACCAGGATCTTCTGTGCTCAAAGCATGAGCTGCTGCAGTTTGAGCTAACTCACCTCAGCTGAGACGTGACACATTCAGATCTGCTGTGGATCAGGGACCTGTAATGCATACTGACCAGTGAGATACATAAACACCACTATGCTGTCTGTTATTCATTTAAATGTAACATTGCGTGTGGGGGGCCTCTCCCTGGATGTACTGGGGTGGAGACACTGCTCTACTCCGGAGCTGATGCTTGCAGTCTCAGAGCCTTGAACGGTCATTGTCAGGAAGGGAGAGGCATGTGCGTCTTTATTGAAGAAACTTGAAGGAATTCACTCACAAGCAGAAGTTTCAGGACAGTGGGATTAGTGGTTTCTCTGGAGGATTTTTAAATCTGCTTCTCAAGAAGGATGTTGATAAACTGGAGAGGGTGCAGAGCACAGCCATGGGAATGATTAAAGGAGTAGAAAGCCTGCCTTATAGTGATAGATTCAGAGAGCTCAACTTATTAAGTTTAACAAAGAGGAGGTTAAGGGGTGACAATCACAATCTATTGTCTCCACTTGGGGAACAAATACCTACTAATGGGCTCTTCAGTCTAGCCGAGAAAGGTCTAAAACCATCCATTGGTTGGAAGTTGAAGATAGAGAAATTCAGACTGGAAATAAGGTGTAAATTTTTAATGGTGAAAGTAATTAACCATTGGAATAATTTACCAATGGTTGTGGGGATTCTGCATGAATGACAATTTTTAACTCTAGATTGGATGTTTTTTCCTAAAAGCTCTGCTCTAGGAATTATTTTGGGGCAGTTCTCTGGCCTGCGTTATGCAGGAGACCGGACTCAATTATCACAATGGTCCCTTCTCTCCTTGGAATGGATGAACTCCTGTGTGCAGTAGGTGTTGTCAGATGGGGAAACTGAGGCACAGAGCACTGCTGTAACTTACCTCGAGCCACGCGGTGAGTGGGGGTCAGAGCAGGGACCAGAACCTGAGTGCCTTTGAGCTGTTCAGCTAACAGCTGAGGTATGGAGCGTTGCCAGAACTGCAGCCTTTCGGAACAAGCGCAGGTGGATTTCTGGGACATTCCGGCTCCTCCTGGGCTAGGAGGATTCTGGGAGGGGACAGAGCAGCGGTTAATTAACTGCAGTGTGAGCTGAGCTACAGGGCTGGGGGCTGCTTCCTGAACAGTTTGGGGGCAGCTAGTCTATCAGATTTCAAGTGCCGGAGATGCTTTATGCAGGACATGCTGGGACAGACACTTTCCTTGGGGTTAGTCTGTCAGCCCAGGGGGCTAGCAGAGAGGTGTGGGGGGAATTCCAGATCGGGAGAGGTGTAATAACAGAATAACTGGCTTTCACAATCTCTGAGCCTCATGACCCTGCCAATCAGGCCCTAACACTAGAGAAGGCTCACAAAATATTTAAAGGGAAACTACCCCAATTTCTGTTCACTACTCAGAGTTGTGCCTATCAGTCGAGGGGCCTGATTCTGGGACTAACTCCCCTGAAGCCAGTGTTCGACTGGTGTAAGTGCGAGCAAAATGGACCCCTTCACGCTCTACACGCCCATTGGGTGCAGAGAACTGCCTGCGACCTGTAGCTCACTGTAACCTCTCTGCCCTCTGGGATGGCAATTTTTTCATGCTTGCTATCATTACCGGAGGTGGGAGCTGGCAATGGGAGGTGCTAGAAGGTGGGAATCATCCCGCTGCCTTTCGGAAGTGTGACAATGTGGGAATTTTCAGTAATATTTTTCTACGCCTAGGCCTGCCGCAGTTTCCCTTTGTACATTGCACTGCTATCCAGTGGGTGCAAAAGGGCTAACATGGCCCCTGGAAGAGTACAGGAGGCATGTGTGTGTCACCTTGCTGTCTGGGGGGAATGAACGCAGTCATTAAAGAACTCAAACTAACCCAAATCAACAGAGCGTCCAGCAGGACAAAGAGATGCTCCTAAGACTGAGCAATGAACACCGAACAGCAGGAAACCCTGGCGAGTGGAACTGGGAATGGAGCTGGAGAACAAGGTGTTGGGTGACTGGAGAAAGGGGATGTTTTTGGAGGAACTCAGGAGCCACAACTGAGGGAAACAAGAGAGGGAGCTGCAGATGGAATCATTCACACGTTGGTTGGTCATCATGGCACTAGTTTGACCAAGATGGACTATGGCTGCAGCCTCACTGTGCTAACCTAAGGACTTCTAGATTGCGTAGCCCGCTGCTTAATAGGTAGTTCCTTTGTTTGGAGAGGCTGCCTGGCGTTGCTATAAATACTTCCCGAGAGCGCCAAGCCCTGAAGGTGGACAGTACAAGCCCCCTGCAGGACTCTGGCTGGGCTGGATTCATGGCAGGGAGCCCTGGAGAGAGACAGGGATAGCTGGTGCGGGAGGCCCAGTCTAGGAGTTGAGTCATGGAGGCCACGGGCCTGCCCCTGTGGAACTGTGTGGGTCCTTGGGGCCTGGCCCACTAAAGGGGTCCAGGGACTGGTGACAGGCTGGGGCCTAGACTGGGCCCTGGGAGTCCATGACAGGATTTACAAGGGCACTTTGCTCATTGTGGAATGATTGCGCTTGTCATACAGATATAAGCTAATGAAAGGTCCCAAATCCCGGGCAATGGGCAAACTCCTCATTGTTACAAGAAGGGTAAGATCAGGGCCACCTCACTGAGTGGGGATTTTCAAAGGCATAAACGCCAGTTAGGTGCCAATGGGAGTTGGGCACCAGATCCTCAAAGGTATTTAAACACCTAATTCCTAAGCATCCTAAATACCTTTGTGGACCTGGGCCTTAACTCCTAAATGCAGGGGCTCAGGGCCTGGCTATCTGCAATGTTTGCTCTAGAGGAGGTGAAAGGATGGTCTTATGGCTCACACAAAGATGGAGTGACTTTGGTGGACCTGCAGCTGTCTGCTAGGGAGCTGAACGTGGGCCACGTGACACAAAGGGGTGGAAAGCACCATGGGCCAGGGCCGATTTGGTTTGTTTTCATATTTTGTAACCCTACAATAATACTGCTATGTGCCTTCCATCTGAAGAGCTCAAATCACTGGCTAATTAAGCCCAACTAAGACTTCGATGGCATGCAGTAACGCAGGAACTGCTATTGTCTGTGTGTCTGTCGAGTGCTTAGCATGATTTAATTGACCGCTAGGTGCCCCTGTAATATAGATTTAAAATAACAGTAATCAGTGACTCGCTTCTTTACGGGAATCCCCGTCATCAGATGTTTTCCAGAACAGGAAAATGTCTGGCAGGGATGGTCTAGTTTATTTAACTGTGCCTAAGCACAGCGGGATGAACTACTTGAACTCTGGAGGTCCCTTCCAGCCCTACATAGGATGAGCAGAGGTGGGGCAGGCATCTGAATGTACATTGAGGGACATTTCAGTATGGGCTCTAGAATTTGGCTCGGTGGCTAGTCCCATGGAAGGAGATGGGCCCGTTTGCAGCGATGATGCCTCTGAGGTACTCAGCCTGGCACTCCACCTGCCAGTTTTCAGAGAGCAGGCTTTGGTCCACCTAGTGCCGAGACTGCAAACCTTCTGACTCTGGTCCTTCCCCATCCCATAGCTCCCTTTATCTGATGCATCTTGCTTTCTGAGCCAATGGCCTTACCTGTGCTGTGGCAGGCGGGAAATGAACATAGGATTTCACTGGAGTATCTTGTTTGATCAGTAACTAGCCATCATTCTGGGCATCCTGGCAAACTCTCAGAGGGCAAACCAATTTATTTGCTAAATGCAGTGCCTTGCATAATGACAGGCGCAAAAAGAAAAGGAGTACTTGTGGCACCTTAGACTAACCAATTTATTTGCTAAATGCAGCGCCTTGCATAATGAGGGCACAGATTCATGGCTACATTTATAGGGGAAGACTCCAGCTTGCATAAAGCCACATAGCTCCATGGCAGTCAATGAAGCTATGCCAAATGGCACCAGCTGAGGACTGGGCCCGTGCCATGCCTTCCACCCAGAAGGACCACACCTGCTTTTCAAACTAGCCATGCTGTAAGCTGGCCCAGGCCATTTCTTTCCAGGAGCCCGGTGAACAGCAGGAGACTCTGTTAAATACCTGGGAGCTTACTAATTGTACCATGAGGTTGAAAGGAAGCACTCCAGGCCCTCAGACGTTAGACATATCCCCATGGCAAGTGCCCAGGAAACACTCCTAGCTCTATTGAACTGAAAAGAGCTCTTTGCAGGGGCTGGCAGGGAAACGAAAGTTTGCAAGTGTAACATGATGTCCCTGGTTGCGTTGTCAGCAGAGGGAACCAAAGCTGGTATCTCTGGCTCTAAAGGCATGACTATCTCTTATGCCTGAGCTAAATGCTATAGACCAAGATGTCGGTGGCCTGGCCTACTGAGCAGAGCAGGAGTCAGGGCTAGTAGGTGGAGCAGGCATTCAGGTTGGGGAATGAAGTCCAGGGTCAGCGCCAGAGTCAACTGCCAATTAATTACCAGAGCCAGGGGGTGAGCCAGAGTCAGAACGAGGAATCAAAGCTGAGGGTCAGAGCCGAGGTCATATCCCAAATGTCGGAGTCAGGGTCAGAAGTCGGAGGCTGGAGTGGGAGCCGGGACTGGTAACTGGTGATTGGTTAGGCTACCTTTTAATCACAGGTATTTTTAGTAAAAGTCCTGGACAGGTCACAGGCAGTAAACAAAAATTCATGGCCCATGACCTGTCCATGACTTGTACTGTATAGCCCTGACTAAATCTTGGGGGAGTCAGGGGCAGCTGCGGGGTGCCGTGAGTGCTCATGGCAGGGCGGCCCAGGGATGCTGCAGGTGCTAGGGGGGGCAGTCTGGGGGGCGTCACAGGTACTGTGGGGAGCAGCCTGGGTTTGCAGATGACACTAAGCTGGGGCGAGAGGTAGATACGCTGGAGGGTAGGGCTAGGGTCCAGAGTGACCTAGACAAATTGGAGGATTGGGCCAAAAGAAATCTGAAGAGTCCAACAAGGACAAGTGCAGAGTCCTGCACTTAGGATAGAAGAATCCCATGCACCTCTACAGGCTGGGGACCGAATGGCTAAGCAGCAGTTCTGCAGAAAAGGACCTAGGGGTTACAGTGGACGAGAAGCTGGATATGAGTCAACAGTGTGCCCTTGTTGCCAAGAACGGCAACGGCATATTGGGCTGCATTAGTAGGAGCATTGCCAGCAGATGGAGGGACGTGATTATTCCCCTCTATTAGACACTGGTGAGGCCACACCTGGAGTATTGCGTCCAGTTTTGGGACCCCCACTACACAAATGATGTGGACAAATTGGAGAGAGTTCAGCGGAGGGTAACAAACATGATTGGGGGCTGGGGCACATGACTTATGAGGAGAGGTTGAGGGAACTGGGCTTATTTAGTCTGCAGAAGAGAAGAATGAGGGGGGATTTGGTAGCAGCCTTCAACTACCTGAAGGGGGGTTCCAAAGAGGATGGAGCTCGGCTGTTCTCAGGGGTGGCAGATGACAGAACAAGGAGCCATGGTCTCAAGTTGCAGTGTGGGAGGTCTAGGTTGGATATTAGGAAACACTATTTCACTAGGAGGGTGATGAAGCACTGGAATGGGTTACCTAGGAAGGTGGTGGAATCTCCATCCTTAAAGGTTTTTAAGGCCCGGCTTGACAAAGCCCTGGCTGCGATGATTTAGTTGGTGTTGGTCCTGCTTTGAACAGGGGGTTGGACTAGATGACCTCCTGAGGTCTCTTCCAACCCTAATCTTCTATGATTCTATGGGTTCATTATTTGTCTTACCTTAGTGCCTAAATGGATTTTGGCCTCACTGTGCAAGATGCTATACATACACACAACAACAGACTGTTTCTAACCCAAAGAACTTGCAATCTAAACAGTCAGGACAAACAAAGTATAGGAGGGGAAACCGAGGTACAGAGAAAGGATGTGACTAATGTTCTGATGACTTATCTAAGATTGTACAGCTGGTTATAGGAATAGAACCTAGCTGTCTTGAGTCCCAGTTCAGTACCTTATCCACTAGGTCGGGGGTGGCCAAACTTACTGACCCTCAGAACCACATATGATCATCTTCAGAAGTTCTAGAGCTGCAAAACACTCACAACCTGCCCTGTGGGGCGGCGCATGCCAGGGCTTGCGGGAAGCCTTCCGGAGGGGTGCACCTGGCTGAAGCCCCGAGCCCTGGCACCTCCCCGCCCCCTGTGGGGCTAAAGCCCCAAGAGCCCCTTCCTGCAGGGCAGAAGCCCCTAGCTTCACCACCTTGTTGGAGGGCAGAAGCCCCGAACTCCCTCACCCAGTCTGGTAGATGGAGAATGGGGGCAGAGTTCAGGGGGTTCCCCGAGCTTCACTTTAACCGTAAAAGAGCCATATGCAGCTTGTGAACCGCAGTTTGGCCATGCCTGCACTGGATCCTGCTGCCGAGAAAGAAGGGGCTACGAAAGTGGATAGCCAGGAGTAAAAACCCCAAACCATTTGGCTGCTGCCTGACATCCCTATAAAGTTACCGGTTTATTATCCCACTGGTGGAGTCCCTCTAATCTTATCACCAGCGTGTAAATCACGTTTCTAGCTGCATTGGCTTCATCTAGAGTGCCCAAGTGCAAAGGGCAGCCTGCTTGGCATTTGTGCCTCCCGTAACAGTCGGGCCTAGAGTTACAGAGGCACGTTCAGCTCTCAGGCAAGGGATTCCCAAAGTAAAGAGCAAGGGCTAAAAATAAGCCGAGCGGTAACATGATTGCAACATGCTGCCCACGACCAGGCTGGGGCCTTGCGCTACTGCTAATCCAGCAGCTTGGGAGAACTGGATGATCATTTTGTTATGCTTTTGACGTATAATATCGATGTTTATCGTTAAGCATATTTTTCTATTGAAACGTTCACAGTTTTGGAAAATTATGGGGGGGGTCATCAGACAATGGGGGTGGGTCAGACAATAATGATTTCAGGTAAGTAAATGTTGATTTTAAAAAGCGAAAGCTTTCTCACCATTAAACACACATGGGCAGTCTCGCCTGTCAAACCAGACAAAGTAAACCTCCTTCAGTCCAACGCTAATCAATTCTCGAGCCGCATTTTCTTTTCTTTGCCTATCTGCAAATTTCAGTTATCGTTGAGAGAAATGTTTTTTGGGCAGTCTGTGTGCGAATGGTGAAACTGACGTTCACTGACATTTACCAACAAAAAGCTAATCCCGCCAACCCTACTAATAAATTACTCACTGGGCTTGGATTGTTTGGCCCCTGTAGCTGGATTTAGTTTTCTGGCGGGAAGTTCATGCTTCTTATACTCTCCCCACTTTTTTCCAGTGCTTCCTGCAGTGGCCATTAACCACAACAGGGCAATTCATTAGTCTTCTGCTCAGATACCATGGTGATGGGGAACCCTCTCAATATCAAGCTTGCTGGCTAGATAGGCTCCTCCGACTCCACCTTTGTATTCATCTGGCATTTATTGACCCAAGGGAGTGACCCCTTTACACCACCATCGACCCCTTTTGGGGGAGCTGCCCTATAGTCCTGGTGCCCCCTCCTGATCCTCATCTGTGGGGTCTCAGGGATGGAACAGTCTGCCATGCCCCCATCCTTCTTTCAGCAGCAGCAATGTGTGTGTGTGTTCGTGACTTCATTCTCTGCTCCCACCTTCCTTGTACACAGCCATGATCAAGGGCCCGGATGTGCCACTGAGCTGCACCTTGCTCGATCGCTTACACCTGGGCACAGGGCCGGCCTTAGGGAAAATGGCAATCTGGGCAAATGGGGGGAGCTCCCTGTACAGAGGCCCCTTCCCCACAGCCTGGGAGCAATGGGGACAGGACATGGGGTGGGGGCGGAGTTTTCTGCAGCTGGGGGAGCTTCCCAGAGAAGGTCTCACTGGGCCCCAGGAGCGGCCCCTGCAGGGGAAGAGGAAGCCCCATCCCTCCCCAGCCCGGCTGGGACTAGCAGATGGAGCCTGGCTAGAATCCCTCAGGCTCAGCGCTCAGGAGTTAAAGGGGCCTTGGGCTGGCTGTATGTGTGTGTGGGTGGGGGGAGTTGACCACGGTGCCCCGGGCAGTCGCCCACTCTTAAGGCAAGCACTGCCTGGGCAAGGCGAGTGCCAAGTGGCTGTAAAACACTCCCCTCAGTGCGACCGGACCGCTCTGATCTGGTAGCATTTTGCGCTCCTTTTGCAGTGGTGTGAATGACAGCACAAGGTGCCAGGTAGCCGGGGGTGGGGGGGAGGGGGAAGGGGTTAGGGGCGGGGGAATCAGGCCTGCTTTGTTCATGGGCTTTGCTGGCCGAACTCCCTTGACATCGATGGCCTGCACGTGCCAGGACCAGCGGCGCAACCGAGGCTCCCAGCCCCAACGTTTCCAAAAGCGGCTCCCGATTTGGCGTGCCTGACCCGAGACACCTTCGGCCACAGAGCTCCTGACCGGCCATCTCCCTCTAGTGCCGCCTTTTCCCCCCGTTCGGTGAGCACACAGCGGGTTTAAAGGCTTCCCCATCACGTGGTACGGTTTTTTGCACCCGCTTTGCGCCAGGGAAAATCCACGACGCAAGGTGCGGCTCGAGGAAGAATCAGTCCCTGCATGTGTACACCACTGTGTCTGACTGAGTGGCATGCGTGGGTGCCTGTGGGTCCAGCTCTGCCCGTGGGGATCCGTGCGCAGCACAGCGGAGGCATCGGTGAAGGCATATCGAGGCCTGCACTTGTGCAGCCGTGTGGCCCCGTGTTTCACGCTGCGTGCACAGGTCGGCATGCGCCTGGGATCGGGGGATGCTAGCAGGGCGTGTGAGTGGCACGGAGTGCCTGAGTACCTGCACGTAGCTGTACTGACCGAGCCCAGCGTTTCTTCGGCTCGGCTGGGACGTCCCTGAGCCACCGGGGAGGATTCAGTCCGGGAAACCACAGCTTGTAAAATAAACGTCTGCATTTTACAACACGGCCAGAGTCAACCGAGAAACCAAGTTGGGGGACCAGGGCGAGCAGAGCTTGTCCTCTGGGTTATTTTATTTCCTTGGGTTCCTGCAGGGAGGTGGGTTCTCCAGCCTCCGCTGCCTGTTTACAACACATAATTTGAATTCATCTGCTCTTCCCAAAGCCTCAAGCCTATCCTCAGCTTCAACCCTAACCAGCTGAAGGCCTCGCAGAGAAAGGAACTATTGAGAACGGAGACCTGCAAGTGGCATATGAGATCAATTTGGGTTTGTTTGGCCAAGCTGCAAACACATCACTGGCTCTCAATGGCACTATGGCCTGCTGCTGCATAGACACCCCCCGCCCCGATATCTAAGATAACGAGTGAGAGCTGCAGAAAACCCCCAGCACTGGCCCCTTATCCCCAGCAATCTGGGAGGAGGAGGGAGAAAGGGGCAGCTGGGCTCAGGGAAGATGGGGATGCACACTGTGAACCTCGGTGGGCTGGCTTTGTTTCAATTGTCACGACTGGCAATAAGATGCTGGCTGGGTCTTATTGTATTTGACGGCACTTTAAGGCGGGTTGTGGAGTGGGAGGAGTTAAAGCGGAGGCAGGTTTGCTTGCCCCATCTTCATGTCCAGATGCTGGGTGGTACCATTGAGAGAGAAGGGGCGGGAAGGGGAAGCGTGGGCAGGACCTAGCAGGGTTAGGAGCACTGCTTGGAGGGGACGTAGAATTCATCCTGTTTGGATCAGTCCGTCGAATCTGGCACCATGCTTCCATCAAGAGTGCCAGCACGCACGTGGCAATTCTCTACGGGACGCGGGCGGGTTCCCTCTAACCCTCAAGGCCATCAAGCTGACGTGACGGGCCACCGTCTTGGCCAGCACCAGAGACTGAGGTCCGTCTATTTCCTTTGCCCAAGGTCTGATTGTACCGACTTTGGGGCTCATTAAAGAACGAACCAGGGAGTGAGAAAAAAGCAAAGCTTTTCTAAAACAAACCGGAGAGCATCTCTGGTGACCTGCTGCCACGCAGCCATGCGGCCTGCCCAACCCCTGCCGCCAGGCCACATCTCCAAATTCCCACGCTCACCACACAGTCCCTGAGGAGGGAGTGTCTCCAAATCGCAATCTTTCATAAACAGGCCTTGACAATGATTAAGAGGTGATTTGATCACACTCAGCAAGGACTAGGGTGACCAGATGTCCTGATTTTATAAGGACAGTCCCGATATTTGGGGTTTTGTCTTATATAGGCGCCTATTACCCCCCACCCCCGTCCCGATTTTTCACACTTGCTGTCTGGTCACCCTAGCAAGGACCGACACGGGGAAGAGATTTCTGAGAGCCGGTGGCCCTATAGTCTAGCAGGGAAAGGCATGCCGAGATCCAAAGATTGGAAGCTGAAGCTAGACACATTCCTACGGAACTAATGTGTAGATTTTTAACAGGTAAAGTAACTAACCATGGGGGAAACCATACAGTATGAGGAATGCAGTGGAGTGTCCATTGCTTGCAGATTTTAAAGCAAGACAGGGTCTCTTTCGGACAGATATGCTCTAGCTCAGCAGCTCTCAGCCTTTACAGACGACTGTCCCCCTTTCAGGAATCTGATTTGTTTTGCGGACCCCCAAGATTCATCTCACTTAAAAACGACTTGCTTACAAAATCAGACACAAAAATACAACTGCCACAGCACACGATTATTGAAAAATTGCTGACTTATTTTTACCATATAACTATAAAATAAATCAGTTGGAATATAAACATTGTATTTACAGTTCAGTGATATCGGCTAACCCTTGATTTACATTTCAGTGTATAGTATATAGAGCAATATAAACAAGTCGTTGTCTGTATGAAATTTTAGTTTGTATTGACTTCACTAGTGCTTTTTATGTAGCCTGTTATAAACTCGGCAACTATCTAGATGAGTTGATGTACCCCCTGGAAGACCTCTGCGTACCCCCAGGGGTACGTGTACCCCTGGCTGAGAACCACTGCACTAGCTCAGACAAAAGTTATGGGCTTGATGCAAGAATTACTGGGTGAGGTTCTATGGCCTGTGTGATGTAAGAGGCTGGAGAGGATGGTCATAAGGGTCCCTTCCGGCCTTAAAATCGATGCACTAAGGACCTCCAGAGTGAAGAACGTGAGTCTTTACAGCTAGGCCCTACAGCTGGGTGCTGTAACAGATCAGGCACACAGAGGGATGCATAACAAACTCTGACAAGTGGGTAACACTGAAAGTGTGAGGTTGGATCACCCTCATTTTATCTTGATTAGCAACGAAGGTGAATATTACTGGCTTACAGAGTAAAACAACGAGGAGTCCAGTGGCACCTTAAAGACTAACAGATTTATTTGTGCATAAGCTTTTGTAGGTAGAAACCCCACTTCTTCAAATGCATCTAAGAGTACTAAGTGATCAAGTGGGGAAGTCCAAAGGTGGCCCGGCCAAGCAACAAGGAATTAGGTGCTCAGGAAACTTTGTATCCATCTACTCTAGGAAAGGGACCCCTTGCTGACAGACATTGTGGTCTCCTTTGCTCGCCCTTGGCGGGTGTTGGAAAGGGTGTAGCTGCGAGCATGGATACCACAAAACTATTTTCAGCCCCACTGAAGCATGGTAGAGCCCTGATCTGTAATGGTGTAACAAAGCCATGTGATGGTGGCAAGAGCCACAGCTGATATGCAATCCTCTCATACACCACCCTGCTCCGATGACCCAGGGCCCTTGCCCCTAACGCTGTCACATGCTCCACTTGGTTTCCTTCCCCTGCTCAAATCAACAATTCCCCCCCATACCACTAATTCCCTCTCCCCACTCCTGGACTCTTTTCAAATAGCACCACCAAGGTAGCTAGAGAGGTGCCCTCTAGAGTCCAGAGGCCATCAGCTGTACAGTGAGGTAGACAGCATGTTGCTTTCATGCAGAGGATAACCAGAACTTGTCTTTGACAATTAATCTCTCTTTGCTCAAATATCACATGACCCAGTGTCCGGCGCCTGCTGCAGTCTGTATGTCCCTGATCTGCCTCTGCAGTCTAGAGCCCCAGCTACCTAAATAGAGGATGATGTGGGGCCCTGGAGACATACACAGGTAGTACCCTAGAAGCACAGGTTGATGAAACCTTGGAAGCCCGAAGAGACAAGAGAGCTCGTTTGGTGTTGACAGCCCCAAGTGTTCAAAAATCACAAGTCAGCCCCCACCTCCTAAAATCCTGAGGTTCAAATAATAATAATAATTAATAATAAATAAATACGTACATACATTTGGGGATCTTTATGTTTCCCATCAGTTTTGATGTGGACACCACATGCTGGGAGGAGCGAGCCACCAACTGACCCCAATGGCGCCACATCCTCCATCAGGCACTGGTCTACTTTGAGGAGAAGTGCCTTGCCCTCAAAGTGAAAAGAGAGAGAGAAGGAAGGGAAAAGAAAGAACTTTCTCTCAGCAGGCAGCTGACCCATCAGGAAATGTCTGTACCTACAGCGGGTGGATCTGTGGTTCCCGGATCGGACTTCTGAGACATCTCCGGACTCATATGTAAATCTGTGGGAGAGATCATCCTCGAATTGAGGGTCGCCGATGATGATGATGTAGGTCACTTTTTCCAGCTTTTCTCCGCAGCCATGAGGGTTAGAAATATACTATTGATTTTCAGCGACAGCTGGGATTTGCTCACGATCAAAACATTGCAGGAATTGAGGCCTTGGGGAAAAACGCCAAATATCATGAGGCTTGCACTAAATGTGTGAGAGGTGGGAACCCTGCATGTTTAAGGACAGCAAAGAGATACTCCAGGGAGCGCCCTCCGGTGAGAGAGATCTGAAGCCCAAGAACATCACCCCAGAACTAGTCCTGAGAGATGCAGCGAATCTAATGTCAATTTAGTTACTTTTTATTTATTTTGGTTTTTTTTGGTAAACTTCTATCTCGTGGCAGGAAGCCAGGCAACCCTAATCTGCATAGTTGGGAAAACATGGTTTCATTGCATTCTAAGTCTTTTCCCTTGACAAAAGAGTCCAGGATCTTCGGAAAAGAGGGCTCAGGTTTCTGCAAAAACTCCTCTAAACATCTGGAATGTTTCAAACGGATTTATGAACACAAAGTCTTCCCTGGGTCCCCCGCTCCCCTGGAACAATGGTTGGAGGTTTCACCTTCCTTTGGATTTGGTTCAGATGCGCCTGCATGCTCCTTTCCCCTCCTCCTGAGTCTCGCTCTGAGATTTTGGGTTCACATGAACCTCCACGGGTAGCAGAAGCCACCAAATTTCACCTGGACAGCCATGAATCATGCCGGGATCCCTTCAAGCTGGGCCCAAGTTTGCTCACACGTTGCTAGTGAGCAAGACTGACAACTGAGCAGTGGAGCACTGAGGTTTTGTGCCTCTGGAATCCTCCCACCTATCGTCAGCGATATCCCGTCATGCTTGATTTTACATTCTCTGGATTAGTGTCAAATAGCCCTGCCTGGGTAGCACTGACTCTCAGGGTCCTGTCCCAGGATGCACTGGGCTCAGTGTAAAACCAGTGCTTGGATTCTTCCATCATTCTGAAGTCCTGGAGCCTGATTCTCTGTAGCTCGAGTCATGATTCACTCCCCAACATGGGTCATCGACAGGGTTTGAACATGGGACCTTCAACAGTGCCGCGCAAAGAAAGTAGGCTAAAAGAATAACTCCACTACCCCACAGCAGTAGTAGGTTGTTATCCCTCTGGTGCCAGACACACAAGCTGGGGTGGCAAGTTACCCTTGCACATTGCACTGTCATGTACCCCTGTGCAAGTGGGTGTAAAGGGCGACCAGCTCAGAATGGCACCAACTACTTCGCAGGAAAGTAGTGACAACACAGGGCACAAGGCTGTGGAGGAGCAGGCCCTCAGGTAGGAATCTGGAGGCAAGTTTCCAGGACATCATAGTCTTGTTCC
This sequence comes from Lepidochelys olivacea, assembly GCF_965140295.1. NCBI lineage: Eukaryota > Metazoa > Chordata > Testudines > Cheloniidae > Lepidochelys > Lepidochelys olivacea. Next base: position 265,629,416 of record NC_140412.1, on the reverse strand, counting down.
TTGGGAAGCACAGGGGCTTTCCTGTGAGGATGCTGCCCACTACAGCAGAACAGGAGGAAGATGCCAGACTGAGGGGGCCTCTAAGCTATCAGCATAGATGGATACAAAGTTAGCTGATCTGGCCCCTGTCATCCCGGTGTCTGAACACCTCCCATCCTTATCCTCACCGAGGCTGAGCAGTGCTATTGTCCCCATGGTACAGGTGGGGATCTGAGACATCGAGAGGCTAAGGGACTGGCCCAGGGTTACACAGGATGTTGGTGGCAGAGCAGGAATGGAAGCTGGGTCTCCCATAGCGCAGGCTAGTGCTCTAACCACTGGACCATCCTTCCTCTCAGCTGCAAGCCAGGAGATGGGTGGGCAGTGAACAGGATCTTCCCCGCTTTTTCACTTTATAACATTAAGGGCTATTGCCAGATGCCAGCAAAGCTTTAAACGCTGTCATGGACAGCTACGATGTTCTTTCTCTGCCTTCTCCCTCCCCGCATGATTGCTAATATCTATGGCACACCCCTATGAACCAGATCCTCAGGTAGTGTGAATGGGAGCAATTCCATTGAATCAGTGGAGCAGCACCCCTTTTATGCCAGCCAAAGATGTGTCCTTGCTCCTTAATAAATCAACCGTGTCCCCAGGCTTGATACACTTCGCTCTTTGGACCCAGCGCCCCAGCTGGTATAAATCAGCTGCATCGATTGCACTGGTGCGACGCTGATTTACGCTGCTGAGGATCTGGCCCACTGGCGTTTGATTTAAACCGTTGGTTGGCCGGTTGAGCCTTATGTTAACAGATGACGCTTGGCATTTCAGAGGGGCCCTCCTGTCTCGTGCTCCTGATGCCACATTTCGTAGGCTAATTTATTCCATCTTGTGCCCCGCCGGGGTGTTCTCTTCCTTCTCTGATCTCAGCTCCATTGTGGAAACATTTCCAGGCCTCCAGTAGATGTCCCGTGCGATGTAACGCCTGCTCTGCCTTATCCCCGTCCCCAGCTGCGCTTCCCACTGACCATTATTCCCTGAGCTCTTGCTGTGTTTATTGCCAGGTGGCTGCCAAAATGTCAGGAAGGGCTGGGCGGCGGGTTGGACCATATGCCCATACGAGCCTCCCCATACACATCGAAACTGGCTAAGCCTACCTTGTGGTGGGACTATTTGACCTCCAACGCGGAGGGAGAGCCTATGAAGGAGCCTGCCCATTGATCCGTGATTGGTCACTCCCTCAGGAGAGAGGCGGGGCCAGCTAAACAGAGAGGGCGAGGGGTGGGGTTAGGTTGTTGGGGGCCGGGTGCACAGGAATAAGTGAAGTGACTCAACCGCGTCCTTCCAGTACGGGTGGGCAGGGCATGGGCGGGACCTCGGCTTCACCTCCGCTCATTGGACAAAGTGTCTGAGCCTGTCCAGTGGGGTTATGTCATTTGTTGCTGATATCGTCTATTGGGAAATGACCCCCCACCCTGTGGGAGCCAGGAGGAAGCCGGAGAAGAATTGTGTGTCATGGGGTTAATGAGGCTCATGGCAGCTACCATGCCAATGCTTGCTCAGGGCCATGTCCAACGGCACAGTGTAGCCCTCAGTCAACATGTTTAATAGACCCTCTTGCACGACTAGTTTCCATCTTTTCCTTACCTTAGGTAAAGCCAGCGGTCTACTTAGAAGGCCATCTTTCCAGAAAAGCAGCTCATAACCTTATCCTCACAACGCCTAGCCAGGCAGTGAGTAAGGTTATGTCCATTTTCTAGATGGGGAAACTGAGGCACGGTGCGGGGAAGTGACAATCTCACCACTAGTAAGTCAAAAGCTTTGTCTTCTGTAGCTCTGGCTAGCTGAAAACTAGCCTTCCAGTATCCTGCTGGCTTCCTGCCTCTTTCCATAGCACAAAGAAGCCTCTCTCTCTCGCCGAGTGTAACTGTCCTTCTGCTGTTTACTTTTGTGAGTTTGTTTCTAAACTCTTCAGAGCTTTTTGTTCTGTGATTTGCATGAAAGAGACAGGTTGGACAAACACCTGTCAGGGATGGTCTAGGTTTAATTGGTCCTGCCTCAGTGCAGGATGACTTCTCAGCCTGACATTCACTGTACCAAGAAAATAAGTGTTTGTGTAACTTTTTTGTAATTATATGTTTACTTGCAGCACATTATTAAGCCACTAGGTGTCTCTGTGTAGTGCATGGAGTTCTGAGCGGGGCATGGTCCATGGTAAACAAGACAGATATAGTTGGCACACAAGCTGTGTGGAAACCTGTTTGTGGCTGCAGTTGCCTCCTATGTAAAGCGGTCACTGATTCTATGTTATGTGTCTAGATATTGCAGGTACTTATATGGCTCCCATGCCCATATTACCTGAACACCTCAGAAGATTTATTGTGTTTAGCCTCATAATCCCTCTGTGAGATGGGAAAGTACTATTATACCCATTTTGCAGAAGCACACAGAGGCCAAGCCAGGTCTACACGAGGAACACTTTGCTGGTTTACTATTCTGGCAAAGCACTCGCTGGGCTGTGTCAGTAAAGCTTTAGTCTAGCACCCCAGAGTGAAATAGGCACTAGTGGTATAACCGTGCCTACACCAGGACCTTTTGCCGTAATCAAACCCCAGACTGATGTAGCTTTATAGTGCAGACCTCGGCCATGCAGGCCGTCTGCGTCCAAACAGGAAATTGACGCATGTCCTAGCTGGCACCCTACCCTGGGATCCACTCTTCTCCCATCTATAATAAATGCTTTCTTTCTGCCGTTGGGTTGCATTTCATTGATGTGGTTATCCTGGAGTAATGACTGGTTCTTTTCCCGTGGCTCTGGACAGCTCTCTCCAGACAAGCTGTGAAATCCTGGCCGTCATTAAACTAGCCGGCCATACTCTGCCTCGCAAGCCAATATGTATTCATTTTTGGCATGTAGCAAAGGGTTTATGAACCAATCCTTTCCTTGCTTTCTGCCTACGGCTACGTACGCCAGTTTAGTTGAAGAAGTTGGTTGCAGTTGCAGTGGGGAAGTCATTCGTCATGCTTTCTAAAATGATCCCTTAAAAGGAAGGATGGTTCAATGTTTGGGGCACTAGCATAGAACTTGTGAGAACTGGGTTTGACTCTGCTCTGCTACAGGTTTCTTGTGTGACCCAGGGCAAGTCACTTAAGGTATGTCTACACTTCAATTAAAGAAAGCTCCTATGATGCCGAGTCTCAGAGCCCACCTCAGTTGACTGGGGCTTGGGCTGTGGGGCTAAAAATTGCAGTGCAGACATTTGCGCTGGGGCAGGAGTCTGGGCTCTGAGGACTCCCCCCCCCCCACAATTGCGAGGCCAATTGTAAACATCTCCACTTTAAGTTTTAGTCCTGCTGCCCGAGTCAGCTGACCCAGGCCAGCCATGGCCATGCTGTGGATCTTTTATATACCCACAGAGGTCCAGATCCTCAAAGGTATACTCCTATGGGAGTTAGGCACCTAAATATCTTTGGGGATCTATGCCTCAATTTCTCTGTGCCTCCGTTCCCCATATATAAACTGGGGAATGACAGCGCTTCCCTACCTCATATATACATTCATGAGTGTAAGATGCTCAGAGACAATGGTGATGGGGACATATAAATGCCTAAAATAGATGTGTTGAATAGCGTTATTGGTGGAGAATTACTGTAATGTTCCACTCCATAGGTAGCTGCATTTTAGAAGCTGATGAGTGATCCATTACATGCCATTCGTAAAATAATTTGGGATACACCTGCTGCTTCAGATAAATAACCCATCATGGCTCCATCCAGGGCTTCTCCTACAAAGAATTTATATGGTAGTAGATATAAAAGACAGCTGTTTGCACTTGGCAAGCATAAACCCATCTACTTTTCCAAGGGATAGCATTTCCAAACAGACATAGTTTGGGGTTTATTTTTTTGTATTTCACAAAGGTTGGCTGGCTACAGCAGAGCTCAATTTTCCACGACAGATGACGGTGCTTTGGGAGCTAATATTCCGTGTTAATCTCTTTGGTGTCCAGGCAAATGGAACGCACAGAAATGGAAAAACTCGCCACAGAGCATTTCTACGGAGAGTGAAAACACAAATGTTTTGGAACCTTCAGTCGCGAGGCAGGTGGTGAGCTGAGATTACCGTTTATTGTGCAAAAAAGAAAGGCTTGTTTTTACTGCTCCCCAATAACTTTCTTGTATGTCCATTTTGTACACCTATTGTGGTTTGACACAACCCAAGATTGTGAGCTCTATGGACCAGGAGTGTCTTGTTAATCACTGTTCTGTATAGCATCTAGCACAATGGGGCCCGACACTGGATTTGGGCCACTATACACTATCCAAAAAAAAATAAGTCATCAGCAGGATGAAATGGGAATCATCACTTCAAAGGAATGTAAGGAATTGGCAAGTGTTTACATGTGCACTGCCCTCTATTGGATAGAATCAGAACTGTTCAATTGTGGGTCATAGGTCCTATACTGTGAATGGCTAAAGAAGAACAGAACGAGGAGTAATGGTCTCAAGTTGCAGTGGGGGAGGTTTAGATTGGATATTAGGAAAAACTTTTTCACTAAGAGGGTGGTGAAACACTGGAATGCGTTACCTAGGGAGGTGGTAGAATCTCCTTCCTTAGAGGTTTTTAAGGTCAGGCTTGACAAAGCCCTGGCTGGGATGATTTAACTGGGAATTGGTCCTGCTTTGAGCAGGGGGTTGGACTAGATGACCTTCTGGGGTCCCTTCCAACCCTGATATTCTATGATTCTATGATTCTATGAAGAGTCCCCTTGAACCCAAGAAGTAGAGGAGTGCTATACAAAAGTGATGTGTATATAGTATGTACACACACACACACACACACACACACACAGAGTTAATATGATGCATGCCACCTATTGTCACATGATTACGTAGCATTGTTCACAAGTGAGCAGGCTCAGTAGAGTTATTGTGATACACAGCAACCGGCTTGCTGAGTCCAGCTCTTCTGCGAGGCCGGTGCATTTGGTGCAGGAGACCCTGGGTTCTAGCACTGCCCGTGTTTAAGGGGGAGGAGGTGGCTGCAGACCCAGTAAAAGGAATAAAATTAGCATAGAACCAGGTTGCTGAGGGGCACACTTTAAGCAAATAGATTTCTAGATTCCAAGGCCAGATGGGACCATTGTGAGCATCTAGTCTGACCTTCTGTACAACACAGGCCAGAGACCTGCCCCACAATAATTCCTAGGGCAGAACTTTCAGAAAAAACATCCAAGCATGGTTTAAAAATGGTCGGTGATGGAGAATCCACCGCCACCCTCAGTAACTTGTTCCAATAGTTAATTGCTCTCACTGTTAAAAATATGTGCATTATTTCCAGTCTGAAGGTATGTAGTTTAAACTTCCAGCCCTTGAACTGTTCCAGCTCCGTGTTATCAAAGCTGCTTCCCCCCACCCCCCTGCTCTTTTCAAACCACTTTGAGACCTACTGTGGTCATCGTGAAGGTCCAAGTGGCTGCAGTGAAGACAGAGGAGGCCACAGGCTTGCTGGAGCTGACCCTGGACATGACAGAATAGGTTGCAAGTCTGCTGCTATTTGGTGTTTTTCTTAAAGTCCCAGCTCCTGGAGTCATGCTGTTACGGAAGTACGAGTTCTCATTTAAAACAATAGTAAGCTGTCACAGTTGCACAGATACAGCCCTCCAAGGAGAGAAGTTGGGGGGGGCGGGCAAAAAAACCTAACCTGTTTTAAGACTGAGCTTGATACGTTTATGAGGAGACACCCTACAATGCCCTGCAAATATTAGCCACTATCTCCAACAGCCAAAGACGGGGCGCTAGAAGGGGAGGGCTCTGAATAACTTCAGAGAATTCTTTCCCAAGTGTCTGGCTGATGGGTTTCACCCACAAGGTCAGGGTCTAATTGATCACCATATTTGGGGTCAGGAAGGAGTTGTCCCCCACATCAGATTGGCAGAGATCTTGGGGGAGGGGGCAGCTTTCTCCTTCCTCTGCAGTATGGGGCACAGGGGCACTTTCTGGTTTGAACTAGAGGAACCGGTGGAGTCTCTGTAACTTGAAGACTTTAAACAATGACTCAGCCAGAGATTATGGGCCTGCTACAGGGTGGGTGAGGTTCTGTGGACATAAGATCATGAGGACTCCCTTCTGCCCTTAAATGTAGGCGTCTCTCAGAAAAGCTTGAAAATGTGACCCCTATAGGCTCAAAACCCAGATGCCGAAAAGCACCCAACGTTTCTTATTTTTAAAATCTGGTGATGGTTGAGGGCCTGCCTCCTGGCCTTTGAGCAAGCGGGGCTGGCAATACTAAATGACGTGACACCGTGGCGAGCTAGGCGGCCTGGTCGAACCAGCCCATTTTCATTAAGCCACCTCTTGTTTCTAAAAGAGACATTATCTGCGGTAGCCTTTGACTGGGCATGGAGTGGCACCTGGGTGCCTGTTTAAACCCCTTGCACTCATCCTATCTGACTAAGCAGAGAGCCAGGTTCAGGTAGGCTCAGTCTCCATCCCTCATTTGCTCAGGGGGTAGTACCACTTCCCACCCCTGTCCCAGAGTCCTCCCTGCTAGTTCCAAAGCACACCAGCTCCCCAGCGCCAGGGAGGGTGCGGGTTGCCTTCCTTGATGCTGTCGTGCCTCAGTTTCCTTCTGAGTGGGCTGGGGTTTCTTCAGCCTGTGAGGCCAGGTCGGGAGCTTTGGCCCTCTGGCAAAGGCAGAGTCTAACTAAAAGGGTCTCCCAGCCATCTATATTCCTCAGTCCTGTGACCCTTCCCAGGCTGCTTCCATCATGAAACCTGGGCACAGGGGACGCCTTGGCCCATGCTGCTCTTAAAGGCCCAGCTCATTTTGTAACACCCCCGCCCAGACACCAGCAGAGGGCTAATACACCCTCTTCACGCCTGCTGCCCGGGGCTCCTCACTCAGGTCCTATAGGCTCTGTGCCCTTCCCAGTGTCCATCGCCTGTTCCCAGCTTGAGGTATAGGGAATGGCCAGCTCCAGGGTTGCCACTGCCCAAACTCAAGGAAGAACCTGCCACTGCCCACCCCCAGCCTTACTCTCTTCTTTCAAGCATCCCCTCACCAGCCTGACCCCCACCCCGACCCATAAGCCCCTACACCCATTCCCTCCCAGGAGCTTCAGCCCTGGAGAGAGCCCCTACTGTCCCTGCCTCCCCCACTCCCCGTCTCTGCTCCCTACATGTCCCTGTTGGAGAGCCTCGGTCTGTCTGTCCTGCTTCCCCGACCTAGGTGCTGAGAGGAGCAGGAACCTCAGCCACTGTTGAGGGCCTGGCACGTGGTGCGGGATGACTTACGAGGAGAGGCTGAGGGCACTGAGCTTGTTTAGTCTGCAGAAAAGAAGAATGAGGGGGGATGTGATAGCAGCCTTCAACTACCTGAAGGGGGGTTCCAAAGAGGATGGAGCTCGGCTGTTCTCAGTGGTGGCAGATGACAGAACAAGGAGTTATGGTCTCAAGTTGCAGTCCGGGAGGTCTAGGTTGGATATTAGGAAACACTATTTCACTAGAAGGGTGATGAAGCACTGGAATGGGTTCCCTAGGGAGGTGGTGGAATCTCCACCCTTAGAGGTTTTTAAGGCCCGGCTTGACAAAGCCCTGGCTGGGATGATTTAGTTGGGGTTGGTCCTGCTTTGAGCAGGGGGTTGGCCTAGATGACCTCCTGAGTCTCTTCCAACTCTAATCTTCTATGATTCTATGATGCTTCCAGCAGCCATGTGACTTGCATGCCGCTTGCAAGTTTCTTGTAAGTTACACGTGGGGAGAAAAACCCCAACTGGGCACATGGCAACCAGCAACTGACAAGCCAGTAGAAAAACTGGCCAGCTGGCAAATGTAGCCAGATGTTAACAAGTTCAACAATTTAGAATTGGCTAGTAGCCTACGGATTAAAAAAAACACATATCTGTGGGGCTGACTAGCAGGCCACCCTCCTTTGCCAGCCCTGGTGTGGTCGTGGAGGCTGAATTTCTCCTCTATGCTGGGCATGGATTGAGCATCTCCCCTTCCTGCACTCCATGTTGAGGGATTAGAGGGTTCTCCTGTGGGCACAGAATCATAGAATCATAGAAGATTAGGGTTGGAAGAGAGCTCAGGAGGTATCTAGTCCAACCCCCTGCTCAAAGCAGGACCCATCCCCAACTAAACCATCCCAGCCACGGCTTTGTCAAGCCGGGCCTTAAAAACCTCTAAGGGTGGAGATTCCACCACCTCCCTAGGGAACCCATTCCAGTGCTTCCCCACCCTCCTAGTGAAATAGTGATTCGGAATATCCAACCTAGACCTCCCCCACTGCAACTTGTGACCACGGCTCCTTGTTCTGTCCACATGACGGGAACGGCAGGGATTGGACGGGGAACCCCTCGAGGCGAATGCATGCACGAGTACAGTTTGGGCTAATGCCCTGGGGGCATACAGCATCGTAACAGACGCTCAGTCTCTGTGGAGCAGACACACAGAGTCCCTGTAATACACACTGGGCAGTGGGTTTCAGTAGTTCCCGTCTGGGCTGGCACCTCCTAGTGTCCTGACTGTTTAAAGCCTGCTCAGCATGGCGTTTTGGCTGTTGTGTTTTTGTGTCAGCAGCAACGCCCTGTGGCCCTCAACACAGCTGCCTCTCCGGCCTCCTAGCCAATAGGCCACAGCAAAGCAGCTGAGTTAAGTGGCCAGAGCAATGCATCAGGCTGCTTTGAGCAGGGGGTTGGCCTAGATGATCTCCTGAGGTCCCTTCCAACCCTGATATTCTATGATTGTGGTGCAGGGTCAGGAATGGAGGTGAAAAAGACAAGAGGGAAAACACTCCACCTGTGCGATTTGCTGTTGCCTCGCTGTTCCCCGGTGCGCTTCCCACTCACAGATGTGGAAGGATCTGGAAGGTCTGCCCTATGCTTGTGCACAATCACTAGAGCACCAGAGCCTCACCGAACTCTCCTGGACACCAATGGGAGTAAGAAGACACTGACATCCCTTTGGGGCTCAGGGCCTAGGTGTCTCGCTGTGCTGGGTGAGTGAGCGTCAGGGAATATGCTTAGGGCCCAGCTATACAAGGGCTGTGTTTGTGGCTGGGCTCAGCTTGGGGGGTGCGCAAGGTGGCACGAGCTTCTCCCTTGCCTCTGTCCCCGGCACAATCCCACAGCAGGCCCTGAGCGGAATGAAGTCAGTTCCCATGGAACCAGCTGCAGGTTAGCAAGCCTTGTGCGGAATGGGCACAATCAGTCTGCTTAATTAGGACACCTGCGTGTGATTGACACGGCACTCAAAGAATGGTACCCAGTGTGAGCGTTAGAGGCAGATCTTGGTTCATCTCCCTGTGCCCCATACTGGCTCAGCATAACAAATTTGCGTTAGCAACCCTTTCAGACCCCTTTGGAATCTAGGGCTGTCAACTTGTAGTATTTAAAAACCGGACACTCCAACAGGAGTGCTGGAACCATCCCTTCCCCGCCCCTTCCTCTGAGACCCCGCCCTTGCCCCGCCCCTTCCCTGCAGGCCTCACCTGTGCCCCGCCTCTTCCCCCCCCCCGAGACCCTGTCCTTGCCCCACCTCTTCCCCCGAGACCCTACCCTGGCCCCGCCCCTTCCCGACAGGCCTCACCCCTGCCCCGCCTCTTCCCTCAAGGCCCTACTCCTGCCCTGCCCCTCCCCCTGAGGCCCTCCCCCCATTCATGCCTCTTTCCCCTGCCCCCATCCGTCGCTGCTCTTGCCCTCTCTCCCCGACCTCTGCCCAGGTTGGGAGGGATTCGCCTGCTGAGCCGGGGCAGGGAGCTGCAGCCACCCGACGCAGGTAGGAGGTGGCCCCGGCTAAGTAGGGGCTGGCGCGGTTGATGACTCGGCGCCTCTCCGCTTCCCCTGCCTGCAGTAACCGGACTTCAGGTGTCCAGTCAGTAGATACGATCGGACACTGTCAGATCCCCTTTTCGACCGGACTTTCCAGTCAAAAACCAGGCACCTGGCCACCCTGTGCCGTTTGGAGGCGTGCCTCCGCTGGCTGATGCTGCAGGAGCACAAGCCGGCGCAGAATGCCATTGCCACTGGATTCCTCTGGTGCGATGTCATCTCAACGCAGTTCAGGGGGTGGGGGTGGTGGAAAGCCTCTTTATTTAGATTGTCAGGTCTCTGGGGTAGAGAGACTTTTACTGGGTTTGTACAGCACCTTGCACAACGGGAGCCTGATTACAGTTGGGGTCTCTGGGAATGTCCATAATATAAATATAATCATTTGAGGCCAGACTTGCATAACAGTGAACTCTAGATGGGCAGGAAGGAAGGCGCAACATTTTGAGTCCCTAACGGATGCCTCTTGTCGATCAGGAATTCCAGCGAACTGGGACAAAGGCCTGCGAAGCAGGGCACCCCCACCCATCAATTGGATGCTACAGTGTTTGCGTGTGTTACTCACATAGACTAGCATTCGCTCATCTCGAGTTAGGTCTTTTACACTAAGCGTTTGGAGCGTTCCAGAGACGCCACTCTGCATTGTTCGCTCCCGGCTTACTGAAGGCATGGCATAATTCTGAATGGAAAGAGACGCCTACAGGATATTGAGAACGTGAGAATATCAGCTGGTATGAGTGCATCTTTCAAAATAGCCACTGCAGCCACACGAGGAGAATAATAGAAGCAAGAGGCACTGCTACATAGAAGGGCTCGCCGTGGGAAGGGAAGACAAGGCGGGATCTCCTTGTTTCAGCCTATTACTGCACCTGCACTTCTTCACCTTGGTTTTGTCCATTTCCACCAACCGTTGCCTTCGCCGGGGGAATTCAGGGCCTGGATCGTGAGAGATGCTGGGCATCCCCCAGCTCCAATTAAGTCAACAGAAATTGCTTGGGTGCAAATCCCCAAAGGCACTTAGGCTCCTAACTTCCATTCTGGACCCTGCTGCTCTAAGGGTAAGCATGGAGCAGGTTGCGAGGGTGTGTCGTGGATTGTTCTTCTGCTCAACATGCTGATTTGGGCAGTGTTGTGGATTCTTCCATTGAGCACTGTCAGGGTGGTTTTCTGGTGGAAATACAGACAAGCTAGGTCTTCCAGTGGGACTCCAAAGGTCCTTGCAAGCATGGAAGCCTACTGTCCAAAGGCAGCTCTCCTCTGTGGACCTCTGTAGTATGTTATCTCATTCTTATATTGAAGTTGCTATATTGAATCAGACGATTGGTCTATTTAGTATCCAGCCTCCATTTGGCAAGGACCAGAACCCAGCACTTCAGAAAATTCATTCCTCATGCACCTAACCAATTATGTGGGGTTCTGTCTCTGCTTGGTGTGGACACTGAAAAGTCTGGGTAGCTTTGCACAGAAGCAAGGATTTGTCCAAGTGTCCTTGGTCAAAACTGTCCCCATTTCTCACCGTTAGGAGCTGCAGGAACTCAGAAATTTTGAAAATCAAGCAAACGACTCCATGTATATCCACCTATATAAGTTGCCTGGTTTTCAGAAAAGCCAAGGGCCCAGAGCTCCCACTGAAGCCAACAGCAATTTAGCCTGACTAAAGACTTCCGGAGTTTTCTTGATACATTATCATACCAACTGTCATCCTGAAAGCATCACTGAAATACAGCCACTTCTGGGGTGGAGTGTCACAGCCAACCAGCGCACACAGCACACTGTTAAACAGAGGCGGAAGGGAACAGTTTTGCCCAATACTTGTTCCTACAAAACTCAATGGTGCATCATATGGAATGTCCTGGCACATGCAAGGACAGATTCTTAGCTGGTATAAACGGCATTGCCGTGTTGAAGTCAATAGAACAACACTGATTTGCACCAGCAGGAGAATCTGGACTGTAGTTTCTTGTTTTGCATGCACATTTAGGCAGATGGAATATGTAGCACTGGTCCACCCAACAGGGTTCAAAAAAGATCTAGATAAGTTCATGGAGGATAGGGCCATCAATGGCTATTAGCCAGGGTGGGCAGGGAGGATGTCCCTAGTTTCTGTTTTCCAGAAGCTGGGAATGGGTGACAGGGGATGGATCACTTGATGATGACCTGTTCTGTTCATTCCCTCTGGGGCACCTGGCATTGGCCACTGTCGGAAGACAGGATACTGGGCTAGGTGGACCTTTGCTCTGACCCAGTCTGGTCGCTCTTATGTTCGTATGGACTGGCAGGCTCGAATACACAAGTGTCTTCAGGGTTGAGGGAGAGAGAGGCACACAAACAAAGATCCTTAAATGTTCACAAAATCAATAAAGATTTCTTTTTATTTTAATTCCCTTTTTTTTTACATACACCTGTGGTTTTTTTCATTTTCCTGTCATTATTTTGGTCCATACAGAAAAGTAAAGGTGGAGGAATGTAAACCATATGCATTATTGAAGACATCACAATGCAGTGTCTCAATAGTACATAGAAATAAATCACAGTTTTGTCCTTTATATTTCCCCTGTCCCTTTTATGTGAAATGTGATCTAAAAAACAACACACAATGCAAGAGCTCCTTGGTCAACGTCCGCCCCTTTCCCTCCTGGTCCAATCAGAAAAAGGAGCCAGCGTTTGGAGAGGAGGACATTGCAGGCTTATGGGAGTCAGGATCCTCTCTAGTGCCCATATCAGGTCGCCGATGGCCACCCTCCATTGTTGGCTTAGCATGGAGTTGCTGAGAAGTAGCAATGGGTTTTAGCAGCAGGTAAATAACCTCCTGTCCGTTTCGCTTAGCTCACCAGAAAGACAAGCAAATGGCCTGGTGCTTCTGTAGACTGGGGCCAGGGCAATCTGCCCTGGCATCTGCTCTCCTGCTGTAGCTTCTTGTGTGTGCACATGTATATGGACCCAAATCCTCAACTGGCATAAACCGGCAAGCCCCAAGTCAGTGGGGCCAGGCTGATTTATCTCACTTGCAGATTTGGCCTATGGTGCTATTCTTTCCCTTTATTAGGACCCTCACTGGGGGAACTAAGCCACCGAATGACTTGTATCTTACCACACACCCCTAGCTCCCCATTCCACATGCCCCGTGACCTGAAACATTGCTCGTTTGGTATGGATGGTCACTGTCTTGGTTTCAGCGGAGCTGGGTCCACTTCTACAGGAAACCAATGGACAGGAACAAAACCATGTATTCAACCCACTTTCTTCCCAAACACTCTCCCATCCAGATGGCCCCCTTTATCCAGAATCACCTGTCTACTAATTGCCCCTGATTGCCGCAACTAGAGATCCGACCTCTCCGAAGTTCTGTCTCTGAAACCCCATTTCAGACAAACGAGGCTGTACTATAGTTAACACTTCCCCTCCCGCTCTGCTTTCTGGGCTACTTCAAAGCTTGTGTTAATTATTTTTCCAAAGCAGGGGAGGTTAGGGGAGATTGTTCATTGGAATAATGATACTGAGCCTTTTACCTCTTCAAAAACAAAAGCGTGACATCACGCCTCACTGAAGTCAATGGGAGCCTCGCCATTGAATTCAGTGGGGCCAGGAGTTCATTTGAAATGGACTTCAATGGATCTATGCTGAGAGCTACCAGTTGAGAATCTGGCCTTATTGACCGTCACACAGTCCCAGAGAGGTGGAGGGGTAAGCAGTCACCAGAGCTCAGAGGGGGGTTAAATAGGAGAACAAGAACTCCTAATTCCTGGATTTCTCTCTTTGTGCTCAGACCGCTGCAGGGGACATCTTTCTTATCTGTGCTGGAGGACAGAAAGGAAGGTTGAAAAAAGTGATCTCTGCCTTTGCGGGGGAAGGGAGAGAGAAAGAAGAACAGATATTGCCAAAGAAGCCATTTGATCTCGGAGTGAGGCCTCTGCTCAGAACAGAAGTCACTCATGTGCTCACGTCCATCTCTATTCAGAACAGCATTTAAACATGTGCGTAGAGTTAGGCACTTGCAGAAGTGTCGTGAAGGTATGTTCTCCAGAACTGGTGCCAGAATTATATTCCTCTCTGGTCCCTGATGCTATTCATTGAAGTGGACTCTTGTTTAAACTTTATTCACTGCAGCATTTTCACTTGCTCATGTTTCCTCAAGCTAGAGCCAGATTCGGAGCTGATGTCTAACCTCATGCGACCGCATTAAATGGGATTGCATGGTTAATCGGGGCTAAATTTGTTCCGCTATGTTCTTAGGAGCACAGGCTTTGGCTCCAATACAAATGCAAGAGCTTAACCTCCAGAGGCTAGCACTGTTTCTTCTTAAAAAAAAACAACCCACCCCAAACATCAGCTGGTCCAGTTATCACAGAGCAAGGGGTCCCACCTGTAGCTGTAATAAGTAGAAATCTTAAAGTGGCTAGGCCAATCCCTAATTATTTGCAGAGAATGTTCATAGGTAGGAATAAAGGCATTGGATTAGCAGCATGAAACAGAATTCTCTATGAGCCTCCAACAGAAGGCTTGACTCTGATCTCTTTTACATGGTGTAATTCAATGACTTCAGTGGAGTTACTCCTGGCGTACAGCAGTGGCTGAAAGATCAGAGACGCCCTTTCTCTAACTGGCCCTGGCGACCAATTATGAATGGCCAGTTGTCTCAATGTATTACTTCTATGCCATCCACTGTTGAGAACTCCCTTCTGCTCAAGAAAGATCGGACAGCCAGGCATCATGCAGAAATTAGTATAATAATGACACTGAAAGTAACCCGGTGAAATAAATACATAATTACTTATCAGCCTGGCTCAGTGAAAATAAATGTTTAATTACTATCTGTTCCTGAGAACAGTATTTGCCTAATAAATCCACCCTTCCAAAAGCAAGAGACCAATTTGGCACTGCGGTACTTCAGTTTTTCACTGATGTAATGCCACAGAAATCATTGGGAAACTGGAATACTGCCATGCTGAATTAAGCCCATTATGGCTCCTTTCAGATACTCTGAATTGGCTTTGTATTAAAGCTGTAGAATGGGCTTCTAGCCAAAGCATGAATCTGAGTCCAGCTAAAAAATATTATTGCATGAAAAACTAACCTCTAAAACTCTCTGCCAGATGAACCTTCATCCATCCATCCATCCATCCATCCATCCAGAGAAGGGATTTAGTTAGTTAGTGAAGGTATTTAGCAGTATTTTCTAAACAAGGCCACCTGATCGGGACACCCCTTTGATATCATTGGCTTTTAATAGATAGTTGTAAAGATAATTCATTTGGGGGTGAGGGTTCAATTGCAACCCATTACCAATGTCTGTGACTCAGACTTTTGTCTCGAGGTTGTTGTTTCTAATCAAATTGAGACAGAAATTCTTATGAGTTGCTTTGAGCCCAGAAGCCGTTCCTGTGAAATGGAGTTGGGTGGATCTTAGTCAAATTTTAATGGACAGGTGTCTCCATCCAAACTGGCCTTTTTGGCATTTCCAATGGAGACACCAAGGATCAAATGGGCCATAAAGACCAGACTTGCCTCTCAGAACTTTTAGGCAAAAGTCCATTAAGGGAAAAGATAAGAAGGCAACCCTAAGCTACTTCTCTCTTGTCAAAGAAGCCCACGTCAAAGCCAGGCTTGTGTGTCTTTCACCAGGATTTTATGAATTGGTGCAGATGAGCTACGTTTTAGTCTCTCTTGTTCTGTCACATGGGTTTATAGCAACTCAGCCATGATTTCCTTTTCTGCTGCAGCCTTAACTAACAGCTCCGCCCACTAGCCAAAGCTCTAGTTTTGATGTTGAGGGAGGTCAGAAAATGGGTTTCACGGCATGGTGATAGGCCAGTGAACTTTTATAAAGATGGCAGGATTTGCTGTTTTGGAAACAGGGTGTTCTTTCAGGCCAACCATATTTGCTGTCCAATAGGGCCAACCTTTTAATTTCACAACAGTATAAAAGCTGCCACACAATCCAGATCACTGAATAGGGATAGACGTGTTCTTTCCTTTTATTCATGCAGTTTACGAATCGTCATGTTTTCCAGGCAAACCAAAAGGCCATGGCCATTCCTACAGGACATTATTTAGAGGGTCTTTTGCAGACTCAGCTCCTTGGCAATTTGCTACATTTCTCATTTCAAGACACCCTAGAAGAATAGGCTACAAACCGCACTCGGTGTGGAGAGATGTAGTAAAAGCTTTACAAACTCAGTAGCTTGATGCGGATTTTGTGTGGGTCCTTCACTCACTCGCTACAAGATGGCAACCCCTCAGAAATAACAGCAAAATTAAAAAGTCAAATGGCAATACGGTTCCAGCACAGGTCTCATCTAGGAATATCTAATCTCCAAGACACACCACTGGGCGCAATACAATCTCTCACCCAGAGGGTGTAGTTAGATAGAGCTGGCATGGTGAAGACCTAAGCCAACATCCTACGAAATGTTTTACCCACCTGCCAGGCAATTACAAGTTGCAGATGGCAGCATGTTACCCCCACTTACAGAGGATTAGAAATCCAAGAGATGGACACTGAAGCTTTCTGGCTTCCCGCAGAGTGGTTTAAATTGGAAGAGACTGCTCCGATTGTCATTTGCTTCCATCAGAGCTCAGACAGGCCAAGACTCAGAAGAGGAGATGGGGAAGAGATGGATTTGGCTCTGTGTTTGCTTAGAGAATCGGCAGTTCAGTGAAGATTATAATTAATAATTTTAATTTTGCTTAACCCCTTTTGGCTTTATTCCCTTGCCTGAGGAGGACATCCCCCTCAGTTGTCAGAGTTATGTACTTCTGACGCCTTATTCTCATTTACCCTAACTGAGCACTGCCATCAAAGACGACACAAAGTACAGGACAATGGAGAATCAGGCTCCAAATAATTTATATCCTCTCCTTCCTAATGCTTCCTGGCATCTACTTTCAGTTCATCGGGCACCATCAGCCCACCCTGAAAGAGATGCCAGGTGAATGGAAACATGGTCTTCACATAATGCACTAGAGACAGCAACTTGATGGAGGGAGAAACCTTGATTTATCCAGATGGACAAAAAGAGGCAGCCCAGAGCTAAGCGCACTGAACTGTGCGAGAACCTCCAGACTCCATGACTGCAACACACATGAAACACCTAGGCCACGAGCTAAACTGTAGCACTGGGCATTCACCTCACACGCTTTCGTTCCAAAGCATGGGCTTCGGCTCAACGAGCTACAGGCGCAGCCAGATGTGAAACTCATGACCAGTCCAGCCAGTAGAGGGCAGAGCTGGGCACAGGGCAGCTTCACGTATTACTCCAACATACCCTCTAGGGGCTGACTCATACGGTGCTGCTTCTTTTTTCACACATTGCTTTCTCAGGAGAAACTTCCATTGTTCGGAACAGGAGTTTTGGCTGAGGAAGGGCCAGAACGACCCATTTACTCTCGTTGAGTAGTACTGGTTGAAGCCACGGACTCATTCTTGGTGTCACTGAGTAAAGGTATCAGAAGTTACAGCCGGTTAAAAGAACCCACAAAGACATTTTTTCCCCTTAATTTTTGAAATTTCCACATTTTAAATTATTTCCGTCATCTCTCGGCAAAAAACCAAGAGAATGCATTTTTACAAACATCTCATCACTTTTTTTCCCCCGATACTTTTTTAAATCGAAAACTGTTGCCAAAAATTTTGAAATTCTGATTTCCATCAACGCTATCAAAAACTGCCCCAAGAATGGACTGTGTAAGGACTACAAGATCTGGCTCTAAAAAAGTAAGAACTCCAGGAAGATGAGATGAGACAAAGTGGAGGAATAGGGAAAAAAGACACCATCTCTCAGGAACAAAGATGAAACAAGTTTATAGGGGGTCTACAAACACACGCATGCAGAGCAGAGATGATAGGAGACTACCCACATAGAACACACCTTCTGCCTTTCAAGAATCACAAGGAAGGGGAAGAGCAACATCTCTGTGTATTTCAGAGAGGAGGTAGATTAAACCGTGAAGAGCTCAGATTGCATGGCTGTTGATGGGAGGGAAGGGAGTAGGGAGCCAAGTGGAAACAAGAGCAAAGCTTTGAAGAGAACCCTGAAGGGGCTCAATGCTGCAGATCATTTTTCAACACGGTTAAGCCGACAAATAAGACATCACAGAACAGACATCAGGGAGGAGTGCAAGCTGGCTCAGATAAAAAGGAGGACAACTGTCCCCCCCTTGGAACCGTCCTAGAATTGAACTCTAGAAAAAGCTTATTTTTCTTTTCGTGGTTCTGAAGCCCTTAGGTATTTTCCCCCTTGCATCCACTATTTGACCCGAGCTAGAGATGGTGACGGCACAAGGAAGAATATTGTTGCAGAGCCTTTTCACCAGATTATCAACTCAGTTTGTATGGACTCAAATTCAGACCCTCACTGCAGATTAATTTGGCCAATAATCCAACCACGATATCTCCAAAGTGGATCACAATGCTTAATTTTGGAGGCTCCCTCCCCTCTTCCCCTTTGCAAGATGCTATAGGCTCCATCCAAAGCACACCTCCCACTGACTTCATTCATCATTGTATCAGGCCCTAAAGACTCCACCCTCAGTTCTCTGCAACTCTTGCTTTCAGCACAGGTAGGATTTGAATAGGATTCAACAACAATACAGTATGATTTGCTTTAAAACCAGAGAAATTCCATTTTTTACGTTCTTAATTCTTACATGCAATTCTGTTCATGCATATGAACACTCAAAGGAAAAAAATTACCTATCATTACATACAATTTGTGTTGGAAATGATTAAGAATAGATTTCCCTCCCCATCTCCATGTAATTTTTGGTCATGTTTAGCAACTGACAGCAGGTTCTGGTCATTAAATCCAGTGACAATTTTACGTTTATTTATTATACACGTTGTCTTTACAAATAAATTAATTTCATAGCTCTCGTTAATTACTTGAACTTTGCGAAATGATTTCCAAACACGTTATTAATCTCGAGCTATCTTCAGCAAACACGAGTAAATCATGAATCACCAGTAAGGAAACGTTGCTAAGTAATTTCTTTCTTTGAGTGATACAGTCACAAGGGTCAAGCGTCCACTTGGTAGGTTTTAAGCACAACACATGTCCATTGGGGATTGGAGGGGGGCAGATTGAAAGGGTCCATGCAAGGGTTGGCAAGCCAGAGCCAGCATACTTAATGCATCTCTCTCTTGAATTGGGATTACACGTTGGCAGCTCGACTCAATGGGATGCTAAATAACTCAAGTGTACACATGTTGACAGCTGACTGGCAATAACTTCCGCTTCCTCCAGAGGATATGCCAGCATATATGGCTAAGATGCAAGCAGTGAGTGCTTCAGACTGACCCAGATTTATGCAATGCTGGCTTGCTCTCAGTGCCAGACTTTCACTCAGTCCATCCGTTTTTCCTCGCAAGATTACTTAATTTCTGCATAGTATTATAAAAAAAACAAACCCCACAACCAAACTGATTCACCCTTTGGAGACCTGACATTTCAATAGCTGCCATTTGGTGGTAAATTGCTAAGAATATTTGGACTTATTCTAACCACACAAAACAAAAACAAACATCAAAAATAAATATTGTCACCTTCCAACATTTATACCTGAAATGGGGAGTACAGTTCCTTCAGAGCCCTACGGGGGGGCGCCCTCTTAATCACCACAGTCCACATCCCAGGTTCCGATCTGAAGCCCAGCAAAGGCAATGGGAGTCTTTCCATGGGCTTGGTTGGGCTTTGGATCATGTCTTAACCTGAGAGGTGGTACAAAGGCAGGTGCAGGACACTTGAGGTCGAGTCAAGGTACCAGCTGCTCTTCTCAGGGCCCCCAACAGACTCCATCAAGACAGGAGCTTTGGGAATGAAGGTCTTAAGCCCTGAGAGGAGCAGCGGATTCATTAGTCCACCTCCGGTGGCATGGATACGTCTCTGAGCCACCAGTCAGCGGGCTTCACCAGCTCAGCTCTGAAAGAGCGGGACAGAGAGTTGATTATCCGATAGGTGCACCCTTGGGTCCCCACAGGATCATTGCACCCAGCCATGACACCTCTTTCTGACTATGTTTAGACTGCAGCCAGATGATTCCTATATGGGGCCAACAGGATTCACGTACTGGAAGTACTTCCAAAATGTACTATTATGGGTTGGATCAAGGCTTGAGAAACCACAGCTCACCTGGGGGCACTGGGAGCCCAAGAAGGAATTTAGCCTGCCTCAGCCATATTTCCCCCTGAGAGACTCTGAGGATGCACACACTGGAATGGCAGCTGTCATTATCACCTCATGGCTCTAAATCATGGCATCTACAGAGACACAAGGCAATAAGCTCAGCTGGTGTGAAATGGCTTGAAGGAAGCTATGCCAATTTTCAGCAGCCAAAGGTCTAGCCCCTGGATTTTACCACTTGACTTCTGCTTGGCAGGTAAGTCAGATAAAAGTACCATGTGCGGTGGAACATGACCACCACCTACTTCCATGGTGACAGCAGGACATCAACAGAATCCACCAGCAAGGGAAACGGTAGATTGTGAAAATATTTCCCTGATCCCTTTTTCTGCCATTCATGCAGACTCTGTTTTACAGTTTTCCCTTTTTGGCCAATCACTGTGATGTCCGGACCCTCGGTCTCAATAGGTAGTTTCAATGACCTCAGTGGAGCTACAACTGTACAACCATTTCCACCAGCTGAGGATCTGGCCCACCGTATGTGTGTGTGTTCTAGATGGTCAAACCACAAAAACTCTGGCAAGTTCGGCAATGCATCCAGAAGTCTGGAATTCCAAAGTATCCAAATGCCTTAGCTCTGCAAAACTGGCCTGAGCATCTCATGAGAACAGGCGGACTTGTCCAACTCCAGCTCCTTCCTGCTCCTGGCTGAGATGGGAATACTGCTACAACAGACCCTCTCAGGATAGGTTGGCCTGTCCCGACCCAACAGGAAGTAGGAAATGCAGAGGTGAGAACAAAAAATAATTTAAAGATTTTTTTTAAAATGTCAATTTTCCTGAAATTCCAAAAAGAAAAGAAAGAAAGAAAAGGTTTGAGTTGGCTTTACGCATGCACGCACACACACCAAGGCAGCCACAAACTTTCCTTTCCATCTCTACCCACTTAGAAGCCAACAGAATGGGCTTTTTTCTAAGATTGGACAAGCTAATACATTACATTCTGATACTTGCATTTTAATCCTAGGATTGTACTGGCTTCTCTCTTGTTACTTGGGCTCTGGGTAGGAGAACGGGAAGCCCGTTATGCACTCGCATCCAGTAGCTGTGAGTCATTTACCACAAAAGCATGCTGCATCATCAAGGAATCAGAAATAAGACCGCTCCGGGAGGGAACTTGCACACAATGACCCCAGGGGGGTTGGATTTTATAACGAAGGGACAAAACCATCAAACACCAGAGCTGTCCATGCTGTGTTCTTGAACTGTCAGACATGGCCAGTGGGACACGGCCAGTCTGGTGTGGGTGATTGGAGGGTGGCTAGATTTCTTTAAAATGAATGAGAAAACCAAACCCAACCAAGCAGTGATGGCAACACCCCGGGGCAGCTTGAACCACTGAAAGAAAATGGCATGTCACATTCCTCACCAGACCGTCTCATTTCACTTGGTTGAATTCCCTGGATCTTTGTGCTGTGGACACTCTCCGAGAGGCGAAACTACAGAGTACCATTTGTACATCCCCTTGTAAACTCTGAATATCCCCGTTGTTCAACAGGTCACAAGGACCACGGGTCTGGAGAAGACTGCCTTCATTCACACCTTGGAGACTAGACCACTACGTAAATGTGTGTGATCAACAGCTGGCCACATCTGTGGTCCACTTTTCCCATATAACTTGACCTCTTGTTCCACAGAACAGAGAAACTGTATGAAAACCCTTGGCATCTGATTTGTGGCCTGGCATTCTTTTGCCCTCTAAATGCTCTCTGGGAGATGTCTTCTTCTTCTTCTTCTTTCTTTACATCACTGTCTCTCTTTCTTCTTCAACAACTACCGTGGGTCTGTCTCCATCATAAAGTCCAGAGCCATTCAGGTACTCCTCTTCTTTGTTGTACTGCTCTGGCCCAGAAGAAGGCATGGAGTTTTCGGAAATTGAGCCATTTTTGACATAGCCTGGCAAATTTCGGTGTCCGTTGAGGGCACCCGGAACAAGTCTCGTATTGAGATGTAGGGCAAGTGCCCCTCTGGTGGTTACATTAGTTATGCTGGTATGGGAGACCATGGGTCCATAACTATATGTCGTGCTCCCACTTCGTGCTTTCCTTTTAAAGTCAAGGGCTAAAGTCCACCTGCTCCATGACTTCTTTATTTCGGCTTGAACCTGAAGAGGTGGAGAGAAAAGAGAGGGAAGATCATGAGTGAGGAATAAAGGGATGACGCTGGTGACTGGGCTGCAGAAGGAGGTAGTGTAGATAGAGATGATGGCTGGGGGATTACTAGTAGTAATGGGATGCAAATGGGGACAAAGGGATAGTTATGCTGGATATCATGAACCACCCCTTAGTGGCAGGATAAATGAGACTGTGGAATTGTCTGCTGAGGGAAATGGTGGAAGTCCCGCTGGTTGCACCATTTACCACTCGACTGGGCCAAGTGGCAGCCTGGGATGGACTGGAGGGCCTGTTAGGTCTTTCCCATCTCTTAGGTGGCACAGCTCCCCTGACTTCAATGGACTTTGGATTGACTTTGGTGGACATACACTCATTTACACCACCTAAGGATCTGGCCCCATTATGTGTCCCTAACTGATTGGTGCTCTCTCTCCTTCACTTTATCTCTTACTGCTGTGGAAGACGCGTGACCTTCCCCTCCAGATTTCCCTTCCCAGCTGTCTATCTGGAGTCCTCTCTGAGCTGTAAGCAACCAAACCACTGCCTGCTAGCTAAAATGCCGAAAGGCTCGGTCCCAAAAGAAGCTACCTTTCCTTACTGCAAACTCTTTTCAAATAGTATAGTAAACTTCTGATATATTAGGATCATTCAAATCGTTTGTTCTCCATATCCAAGCCTATCCCCCCCAAAAAACCTAGCCAATCAACCAACCAGCCAACAACACCCAGCCCTTAATTTAGAGCCAGCATCGGTAACACACAGTGCAGTAATCAGTGGTCCCATCTGACCTTGGAATCTCTTAATCTTGAGTGAATGTTTTTACCATGCCACATGGCAGTTGCTATCAGGCCATGATGAATGTTTCTCCATTAGGCTTTCTTAGCTAGGCCACTAGTTTTGTTCTTTGCCTCGGGTCCCATTGCAGCATTAGTATTTAAATCAAGCACTTGGTCTAGACTAATATGGAGATTTAGGATGGCAGAAAGTCATTATCCAGATTGGAACATGGCCAGGATGCCTGGGTTAACACCTCTACTCTCCAGAAACAAACGCCCTTGGATTTTGAATGGCTACAAGTTCGCAAGGCCTGGGGTTTGTACCCTCTCCAAAGAATGGCAATATCAACAGCAAAACTGGAGATATGATCTACAAGAAGAACGAGCGATCTGCAAAATATGCCTTATCATGAGAGATTGCGGGAGCTCAGTCTATAGGTAGTTTATCAAAGAGAATGTGAAGAAGCAAGCTGATCATGGTCTGTTAAGTACGGACACAGGGAGAAGGTACTGGGTAGCAGAAGGCTCTTTAATCTAGCAAAACAAGATCTAATGCCTGGAAGGTGAAGTCAGCAACGTTCCAACTGGAAACAATATGGCCATTTTTGACACAGACAGTAATGAACCGTTGGAATAGCTCACTGAGGGATGGAGTGGATTCTTGTCATTTGGAGTTTTTCCATTGAAACTGGATGTCTTTCTAAATGATTACGCTCTATTTCCAACACAAGCTACTGGGCTTGATGTAAGAATCACCGGGTAAGGTTCACTGGCCTGTGTTATGCTGCAGATGATGACAGTGGTCCATTCTGGCCTTAATCCCTTTGCATTTTACCACAGGGTAAAATGGCAGCCTGGTGATTCAACTCCACCTGAGCGCTTCCTGCTGCTCCAAGAAGAACTACAAACAACAATCCCCCAGAGTGGGCATTGCTGACGATGCAGGACAAGAGTGTGAGTGACCAGAAGGATTAGAGGCTGGTGAAGTAACTCAACATTAACAAGTAGTGGGCTACATTTCAAGGTCAAGATCATAGTGGCACTTATATAGGCCTGTGTAGAGGGCAGCACAGCTTCTCCCAGAAGCCATGGGAAGACTGGGCCAAGGCAGACACAATCTCACCTTGTCCATGAAGGACAAGAAGCAATGGGCTTAAACTGCAGCAAGGGCGGTTTCGGTTGGACGTTAGGAAAAACTACCTGACTGTCAGGGTGGTTAAGCACTAGAACAAATTGCCTAGGGAGGTTGTGGGATGTTCGTCACTGCAGGGTTTTTAAGAGCAGGTTAGACAGACACCCGTCAGGGATGGTCTAGTTATTATGTAGCCCTGTCTTGAATGCAGTAAACTGGACTAGAAGACCTCTCACAAGGTCCCTTTCAGTCCTACACTTCTATGATTCTGAGGGTACGTCTTCACTACCTAGTGATCGATCCCCAATCGCTCTGCCATCGACTCCTGTACTCCACCATGGCGAGAGGTGGAAGTGGAGTCGACGGGGGAGCGGCAGCAGTCGACCCCGTGCTGTGAGGACGCGAGGTAAGTCAACCTAAGATACGTCTTAGATATTCTCGTAGCTGAAGTTGCGTATCTTAAGTTGATCCCCCCAACTAGTGTAGACCAGGCCTTAGAGTGCCTACTTTGCTCCAGTCATTTGGATGGACCCGACAGCTCACCCTAATGTACCGCCCCCCCTGTGCTGAAAGAGTGGGGCCCTGGCCTCCCTGCCTCCAAAAATCTGCAAGCGGGGAGGAAGCGAGCAGATCTGGAGTTCCCCATAGCACAGGGATTGCTGCTGTGGGAGGCTCTTCCATCTGGGCTGCCAATAATCTTCCCCTAAATGGCTCAGATAGTATAGGCCTGATTCTCCACCATCTTGTCCCTGGTGCTCTCATTTACCCTGGTGCAGAGGGGGTGCAAAACGTTACCGGATCAGAACAGTCATGATTTACACCCAGTTTGAATGAATTCTCGTTTGGCAGCATTTTAGATCCGCTTTGCCCAGGGGGAAATGACTATGAAAGGCACAAAGCAGTGGAGACGTTTCTATACCAAGGGTCTAAGTCTCTGCTTGCCTAACTCCATTGACCTCAGTAGAGTTAACCCCAGGAGGACTAGCTGAGTGTAGATATTTGGACTCTATTTCTAATGAAATAGGATCATTGAGAACCAAAGACACTCACCTCTCCATTGCAAAAACAGTATATGATGGCAACCAAGAATCCCTGGAAAGAAGATGAAACAACATATTAACATTTATCCTGCTGCATCTCAATGTCTATTCACTGACACCGTGGCCCAGATCCACATAGTTTCACTGATGGCAATGGAGCAACACCAGCTTACCCCAGCTAAAAACCAGTGCAAACCAGGAAAACTCCTATTGTCTAGCAGCCTTCAAGAAACAGGTGACCATGAATGACTGTCCTCCAGGCTATCAGCTAACCCGCATTTAACGCATCCTATGTGCACTGGCTGGCTGGCACATCTGTTCTGGGCTGTGGCAGAAAATGAACATTTGTTTCCTGTTGCAGATGTCCTGTAAAGGCTTTGGAAGAGCAGTTGCTCACCACTGTCCCAGGTCATTTTCCTGCCCTGGGAAAATTTTTCAAGCTTTCAGAAATGTTCCTGTTTCGCATCAGGATGAACCCAAAACCTTTAGAAATTTTTTGCAGAAAAACCTAGAGCTCTAAGAAGATCCCCTAGCTCAAGTGATTAGGGCCCTTTGCGGGGAGGTAGAAGTCCCACGTTCAAATCCTTACTCTGAACCAGGCAGAGCAGGGACTTGCACCTCAGTCTGCTAGGTCCCAAGCGAGTGCGTCCTAATCTCAGTCTGCTAGGTCCTAATCGCTGCATCTATGCACTACTCTGGGGTGGAGCTTTCTCACACATGCTTGTTGGAGCTGTTCCACTTTGTATAAATAAATATTTGGGGGGAGGTGGGGAGAGACTGACTGCATAGCCCAGTGTTCGGACAGTCAGTTGGGATGTGGGAAATCCAGGATCAGATGAGATGAGAACCCAGTTTTGGGACCCAGTCATGCATTCCCTCTGCACTCAAATGGGAGTTCTGGGTGTGCAAAGAATGAAAGGCCAGGTCCTCCCATTTCAGGTCCCGTCTGAATCTGCACTTCCCTGCCCTTTGATCCAGAGTTTGTCTGAGCCCAGCTCTACCTTCCCAGCTTCATGTCAGCCATGCTAGTCAGTCACTTAAGATTTTAAACCATGGATCAGTAGGTTGTCCTTAAGGGAGGGCTGTGCAGTGGGCATGTAACATAATTTTCATCATATGGCTGCACTCATTTTGGCTAAAAGATCCCAATCCTGCACTCAGATCTGCATTATGCCCCTGCTTATCCTCGACTTCAGTGGGCTGCTGCAGTTCATGTTAGCGGATCTGTTTGTAGGACTACGATAAGCTACTTTGAGGCCAACGGGTTTAAATCCATGCAGCTCTCTTGACCTATCCCAGCTGAGGATCCAACCTGGATCTCAAGGGCTTTTGGTGGACAAATGATAAAATTATTTGCCTGACACGTTGTCCCAAAGTACCCTAACACGGTTTGCAAATACATACTACACCCAGCACCAAAGTAGAGCCATTAAGTCTTGGGAGTGTAACTTGGCACCTACTAAAAATCCTTTCCCCCAAAACAGAACACATCTGATGTCCATCTTCCGTCCCACCGAACACCACTACTTTGCTCTTAAAATGCCCAGAAAGTTTAACAGGGTACATTACCTGGAAAGAGTTGAACAGCATTTCATAGTGCATTTGAACTTGCCAAAGAATCCCTGACACCTCTGTATATGGCAAAGCCATGAAAACTATATAGTGAACTCCAAACAGAGGCATAAGGACAAGGGTAGATTTCAGCAGCTTCCTGTAGGAACAGGAGGAGAGAAACACATGGAGAAAGTCAAGAGTCTGAATTATCCTCTGGGCCTCCTTAGGGTCTGGATTGAGGTGAAGTGGTGAAATGGTGCTGGGGGGAGGGGGAAGCTTGCACAGCTGCTGCCCATGATGTGCCTGATTGTGAATATCCAGTCTCCAGGCCAGTCAAGCCGGTACCTTCCACCAGCAGTAAAAATCCCTGGAAAGGAAGGATGGTGCTGCTCCATATCTAGGGCCAGACTGCCTATGCTCAGATGGGACAAGAAGGGAGACTTCCAAGACTGTGCCATGCTTGCATCCCCTGGGGCACTAGCATCCTTGGTGGGGGATGGAATGGAGGAGATCAGCAGAGCTGGATGGATGCTGACCTCCCTGGTAGGGGCACAGGAGAGAGAATGCTATGCCATCCTATGGAATGGGGCAGCTTGTCTGCTATCACCATGTGTTTCCCTGGGGTGGAATGTGCGCTGGAGGTCCCCTAGCCTAGATGGAGGTGCAACTCCACCTCAGCAGGAGCCTGTGCACCTTAGTTACAACCCAGACCCTAACATTTGGCTGGGTTCATCCCTCGAATCCCACTGACTGGAAATGATGCCAATCCAGGGATTGAAACAACTGCCAATGGTTACGGCAATTGCCAAATGGAGGCAATTAGCGAGGGGGCAGCGTTGCCAGGAGGCCTGGTGCTTTCGCTGTCCAATGACTGACAATCTCTGTGAGGATTAAAAAATCAAAAGAGCTGAGCCTGTCCAAGCTATAATAAATAGCAAGCCTCTCCAAGTGAGAAATAAACAAACAGATAAGTCTCGGCTGTGACATGGCAACAGAACAAACCTTTGCATTTTGATGCCAAATTCCAGCCCCACTTTCCAATGAAACAGAATCGTAGGACTGGAGGGACCTCGAGAGCTCATCAAGTCCAGTCCCCTGCACTCACGTTAGGACTAAGTATTATCTCACTTTTGGATACTCTTCTGGGAGCAAGCCAGTAGGGGCGACCTTGGAACCCTGCTTTTCAGTGATATCGCCCTGAATTATTTTGCTCTCTCTCCTCTGGATATTGTGTGCTGAATCATTTGAACTTGAGCCTACAAACACCCTGGGAGTTCTCTAGCTGTGGAGGTCTCTCAGCTATTTACTTTCACAGTCAAACTTTGACTACATTGCAAATATGCTTCATTGTCAAGGGGAAAGGAACAGAAAAAACCCAACCCCAAACAAACAAGAAAACCCAAGACGAAACTCCAAACTTCCTGTGAATAGTTGGGAATCTTTCTTCACTTGAGCAATCGCCAGTCAAGGTTTCGAAAACAAGGGAGGGAAAAAGTATAAAAAGGAAGGATGGGATTTTATGGTACAGTCTTTTGCTTTATGCCATTGGTTCAAAGTCAACCCAGGGCGGTAGTGATTGAAAATCATTATTATTAATTATTTGGGTCACAGTAAAGGACAGAGGCACTATGGTGGTGAGATAGGGACCCTATTGTGCTCGGCTCTGTGCAAACATAACATAAGAGACAGTCCCTGAACTCTAAATAGACAAGGCAGACAAAGAATGGAACTTCCCCAGCATCACACAGGAGAGCCAGGACTAGAACTGAGGTTTCCTGAGTAGTAGCCCAGAACCTTAGCCACTGGGCCAGCCACTTTTCCTACCCAACGGTTGTTGGTGGTCTCCTCAATAGATGGTGCAGGTGTCCATATCACAAATACCACTGTCATCGTTAGCCCTTGATGGCCATGCCAGCAGAGAGGCCATGAGCCAAACTGACCTTGGAGGCTGAACTCCCCTCAGCCTATTAGCTGGTCCCTCCAGGCTAGGATCTACCCTCTTTAAGGGAGCACTGAGAGGAGGCTTGCAATGCCCCTGGTACGCCACGCGCTGCTGCTCCATGGGCACTCTGGCTGGCTCGTGGAAAGCAGAAGGAGAAGGGCAGTGACTGAGGCTGCATGTGCGCTGTCCCTGCTCTGCAGGTGATTATGAGACTTTGATCTCCCAGGCTATCAAGCCCATCCCTGTTTCTCGCTGTCTCATGCCGGAAGGGAAAGGAGACTCACCTGTACTGTTGTCTCGTATCACACCTCCCTGCGTTTGTCTCCCGTAGCTTGGTTGCTAGGACTCGGATAATATTGATAAAAAGAATAAAATTTACCTGGAAAAGAGAAAGATTTTTTTTTAATCACAAAACCAAAACCTGCAGCGCTACCAGATTGAGATGGCACCTTTCATAGAATAATAGAATCATAGAATATCAGGGTTGGAAGGGACCCCAGAAGGTCATCTAGTCCAACCCCCTGCTCGAAGCAGGACCAATTCCCAGTTAAATCATCCCAGCCAGGGCTTTGTCAAGCCTGACCTTAAAAACCTCTAAGGAAGGAGATTCTACCACCTCCCTAGGTAACGCATTCCAGTGTTTCACCACCCTCTCAGTGAAAAAGTTTTTCCTAATATCCAATCTAAACCTCCCCCACTGCAACTTGAAAACTCGAGGGCCCTGTCTGCCCAGATGTTTCCAGAGAGCATCCTCAGCTCCTACTGGAGGAGGTGAAGGTACACAGCTCCTTCGCGAGCAGCTCAGCAATTTAGCAAGCTCAGGCCAACTGTGTCTGAGCTGAGTGCTCTCTGCTTGATCTTGTGCCATGGAGATAAGGAAGGGTCACCCCTTTTTTCTGGTCCCTAGCAGACCTCATCACGTCCAGCCTTGTTATTGTCTCATGGTGGTAACAGGCACGTGTGACAATATCTAGGCAGTTAAGGTGAAATTCACTCCTGAGCAAGGAGCCCACACAACGGCCACGGCGCTATTTAAAAACCATGTGACTAGAGGGAATTTTTCAACAGAAAATGCTGATTTGTCCAAACCAAAACTTTTCCTGGAAATGTATGGGTTTCAATGAAGCTTTCCCAGCTGCAGGATGGAACTTTTGATCAAAACTAGGGGCAGAACCAAAACCATACCCCAGAATAGCCAATAGCTAGCCCCTCACCTGGGAGATGGAAGACCGAGGTTCAAGCTCCAACTCCACATTGGGACGAGCATGGAGGCAAAACCTGGTCTTCCCCATCCCACTCCAATGTCCTGTAGAGGCTATAGAGTCGATTACTTTCTTTGTCCCAATGAACATGTCGTTAGTTACATACAATAGAACAGCTCCAATAGGAGAGACTGAAAGAAAGCCTGACACCAGAGCCCAGTGGGGTAGGGCATTTGCCTGGGGTATGGAAGACCCACATTTAGGAAGTTCTCTTCTTCACCCCAATGCGAAACAACAACAGATTTCAAAACCTGGGAATTGTTCACAAAGTGGAATTTTTGTTTTCCGGCCAGCCCTACTTCAGTGAGATTTGATGGGGCACTGGGGTGAATTTTGTCTTTCCACCATGCTCATCACTAGGGCCCTACCAAATTCACAGTCCCTTTTGGTCAATTTCACGGTCATGGAATTTTAAAAATCGTAAATTTCATGATTTCAGCTATTTAAATCTAAAATTTCAGGGTGTTGTAATTGTAGGGGTCCTGACCCAAAAAGGAGTTTGTGTGTGAGTGTGTGTGGGGGGGTTGTGGCACTGCTATCCTTACTTCTGCGCTGCTGCTGGCAGGGTGCTGCCTTCAGAGATGGGTGCCCAGCCAACATCTGCCGCCCTCCAGCCACCCAGCTCTGAAGGCAGCACAGAACTAAGAGTGGCAATACTGTGACACCCCTAAAATAACCTTGTGACCCCCCTGCAACTCCCTTTTGGGGCAGGACCCCCAATTTGAGAAATGCTGGTCTCCCCTGTGAAATCTGTATAGTACAGGGTAAAAACTCACAAAAGACCAGATTTCGTGGTGGGAGACCAGATTTCACGGTCCATGACGTGTTTTTCATGACTGGGAATTTCGTAGGGCCCTGCTCATCACTGAGCATGTGAGTGCCTCAAAATGGCTGAGAGAACAGAGCCTTCCAAACAGGTGACTGAAATTCATCCTGAAGTCTGAATGACTCTTTCCCTCCCCACACACCAGTCAGATGCCTCTATATCAGGACTGAGGCCTGCTGGCAGGACACAGTGGAATGGAAGCAGCTTGCACAGCCTCTGCCCTTGCTGGACCTACTCTGTGCATAGGGGTTTTAGTCTCTGTGGCTGTCAAGCCAGCATCTTTCAACAGCCTTTAAAGCAAGTTCAAAGATAGATCACGAGATATGTGGTGCGAAGGAAAAGCAATAGGGAAAGGGATAAAGTATCTCCATGGGCTAGGGCTCTGTGTGAAACTGGTCTACATTTTTCTGCAGAGTTTATTACTTGGGCATAGGGGCCCCAGCAGAGATCAGGGCCCCCTTGTGCTAGGGGCTGTGCAAAGGCACAGAATAAGAGGCAGTCTCTGCCCTGAAGAATGTGCAATCTAAATAGACAGGACAGACTACACAGGGAGGAACGGGAGTCTCATTACTGCCATTTTACAGATGGATACACAAGGCACAGAGAGGTAACTGGCAAATCTTGGCCCCATATAAATCAATGAGAGTTTTGCCATTGACTTCAACGGAGCCAGGATTTCACTCTTAAGTGACGGACCCAAGGTCACACAGAAAGTCTGGGCAGAGGCAGGAATTTCACTCAGAAATCTTGACTCCTAACTCAGCGGCTATGCCACAAGGCCATCCTTTCTCTCCAGCTAACAATGGCCAAACCATTAGACCATCTATGACTTGTGTTTGTTTCTTTGCAGTCCTTCACCAAACCTTGTATTTCCTGATTGCTACTGTATCGCCATAGAACCCGTGATCCCAATATGAAGGAAACAAGCAAGGTAATTCCTCTTGTTTTTCCTAAAACACCAGCAAAGCTTTGAAGGAAATGCAAACAACTGAATGACTTCTGAGTTACCAGTGCAGTGGAGCCCCTTAGAACCAGAACTGTCTGAGAGCTCATCCAGAAAATGCAAAACTTTGTCCAGAAACAGATGAAAAGCCAGTGTGGGGGCTGAAAAAGCAGACAAGTGTGCAATAGGAACTCACACAGACTAAATGGAAACAACCCACAGAATATGTTTGCACAATAAATAGTTGCATTTGTAAATAGCCCTGTAGAACCTCATGAAGAAGCATTCTCTTTACAAGGAGAAACATCTATTCAGCCCTTTGTCATCTACTAACTGGGCTTTAAATTAAATGCAATGGGGTTGCTGGCAATCAACCATTTGAACGATCTGAAGTGTGTCTTCCATCCTACAGTTTTATTTCAAATGATCATTGTGTGGTCTTGGCACTTTGCTCCTTCCAATGCACAGAAGGAACCACCAGAGCCAGTTGGAGAATTTCCGTCGATACAAAATTTTAATAAGGGAAGAAAATAAAAAATAATTTTCTCGATCAGCTCTGCTAATTACATTTACTTCAGAAGGTTCCATATGCAGAAGGCCTGAGTCTCCTCTCACCCACACTCCTCTGTCACGTGATCTGTAATTCAGAAGAATCAAGGCCATTCGGACTGATTCAAAGCTCTCTGAAGTCAGTGGAAAGACTCTTTAATGCAATATGCACAGAGAATTGTATGCATGCACAGAGGAGAACTAAAATGTGCGGGTAGAGAAAATCTCTCTCTTTATCATCTATCTGTCAGAAGACAGGGTGGAGGGGAAAAGTTGGGAAAGAAAGAGGAGATCATTTATACAATACAAATTGAGACAGATTTCCCAGGATAACTAAGGCCCTAATCTTGCAAACATGAAAGAACCAACATTACTTCCTTCAGGTGAGTAATCCCATCTGTATAATGCTGACCATACCTCATAAGAGGTCTGGGTCATTCCTAGACCTTGATGTTTTCCATTCTATAACTCTGTCTGCTGCCCTCTGTGTGGGAGGCTGAGCTGCTCTCCTACTGATGCTTGGTTAATGACACTTGGAACTGATCAGCAGTGATTGTTCCGAGACTTGCTATTCCCCTCCTTTAACAAGCTGGGTCAGGGAGTAAATCCAGCATAAGCACTAATGGCAGTCAAAATGCAAAGGTTCAGTTTGCACGAGGACCCTACATTGGAAGGTTTAACTGGATCTTCTTTGGTGCAGACGCTTGGCAAGATCATCTTCTTCCTCTCCTGGGCTTTCCGGTACCATGTGGGCTGGAAACACCTTGATTCTTAGAGGACAGGAGCTCAGCACTGTCTGAAAATCAGGCCCCTTTATGACTTGTCAAGTAAACCCCCACAGAGTTGAGCCCTTACCCCAAAATCACTAGTCACTTTTGCAAATCCTGACCTATGTGTTTATCTTATTAAAAAGTTTGGGATCACAGGCTGAGTTTCTTTCTTCCAGCTGCCTAGTTTGGGCTCCCATCCCCCTCGCCACCCCAAATAAAAATCCAGTACTCACCACAATAGCTACCAGGAGGGGCACCTGAAAAATCCATTGTAAATTGCTGGCACTCAAGTCCCAACACCTAGGAAGAGATTGGCACCACATCAGTAAATCCTCATCTGCCCAGGCAAACAGCCTCATTTTCCTGTTTGCAACTCAGTGCTGAAAACAGGAACCCTGCAATGTCCTATGCGTGTGTGGAACCAACCCAAGCCCAACCCAAGCCCAACCCAAGCCATCCCTTCCCCCTCCCATCAGCAATGATTGGCATCAAAACCAGCCTCCTTTTATCCCTACCGTCTGCTTTTAAAAGCCAATTTTAAATGTATTTAAAATCTTAGGCCCAGATCCTCAAAGGTATTTAATGCTTAAGATGCATTGAGATCTGTGGCAGTTGGGCATTACTCTCGGCAGATTTCAGGGACTTGCTCTTTTTGCATCGTCAAGGCTGGTGTCCGATCCTCTTTGAACTGGAATTCTCCACCCCAGTCTGTAATGGCCAGGGTTCAGCAAGCTACATTGAGATTCATTTCCTTAGGCCTGGGCCTACACACAGAAGCTGCACAGATCTAACTAAAGGTGGGATTTTAAACAAGTACAAAGCCCTGTGTGGACAGACTTAAACTGGTTTAAAACTGGTTCCATCTTGAGCTTGCAAATTTACCCACACTAGTTGTTAATTACACAGGTCTAAATTAAAGTTAAGAGTGTCCACAGAGGGCTTTAACTCAATTGGCTTTAAAAATCAGACCTACAGTTAACGCTTTGTGTGTAGACAAGGCCCACGTACATGCTGCGGTGGTAGAAGTTTCTGCCCTCGCTGCCCTGCAGGATGAAGCCCTCTGTTGAGAACAGCGGCATGTATCCCCTCCTTCTGCTCTGCCAACGAGCCTCAACCCTACCCTGCAGGAGGTTCATTCTCCTTGCCTAGCCAATCCTTGACCTCTCTACTTCGGCTGCCAATAGCGGGAGGGAGCACTGATTGAGGTGGTGGGTTTTCTGATGTGGTCACCTCCCCTCTGCTGGGAACTGGACGGAGGCCTCCAAAGATATTTGATATAGGCCACTGAGTGAGACTGTCCGATGGTAATCATGGCTTCACACGCTGCTGTGGACTGGATGTGCTCCAGCAATCAAGAAATGAAAGGGTCTGTAGCCCTCTGTTGGCACCACACCACAGCAGTGGTTTTCACGTGCGGGGCCAGCGTCTGCTCCGTGCGGATGTTTGAGGAGAGCAAATAAAAGGGGTGGCGAAAGCCCCGACAAGAACGGAAGGTTTTTACACGGCGTGTGTTCGCAAATGCCCCGCGTCAAGGTGACGAGGGATATGTTGTCCTCTAATGAGCTGAGTGGTGATCTAAGTCACAGGCACTCGGGAGTGCGGTTAGGTTACGCTGTGCTTGTCGGATAGGAACGTACTGGTAGCAGGGTTTCAGATATGGATGTATATCATGCATGTAAACTATGCTGCACAGCTACTGTATCTGGGGCTACCGCCATCCCCCACCCGGTGCCCAGAGAGCCACTGACTGAAAAGGTGGCAAATTTCAGAAGTCAGCACTAAGTATGTTCAGCTTGTGCTGAAATCGGCAGTGGGTTTGGGGGTGAGGGGGCTGAGTGTAGAGTAGCTGCCTTGTTCAACTGGCTAGTGTGTTAGACCAACACTGCGGTTCACCGTTCCGGCCAATGGGAGCTGCAGTCTACAGGTTGCCCACCACTGCTGTGGAGGAAGGAGAAAAAGTACTAAATACGATGAAGAATGGTAAAGCAACTGGTGAAGACGAAATAAGTGCTGATATGTTCAATGCAGCTGGAGATACCAGAATCAAGTGACTTCACAAGTTGCTACGTGTTTGCTGAGATCAACCTAGGATATCCGATGAGTGGAGAACAAGATTGTCTGTGCCTCTTTGGAGGGGTAAGGGTGATAAAAATGATCCAAACACCTATCAGGGGCATCACCCTGTTAAGACAGCCTCTTAAAGTCCTTGAGAGAGTTTTGGGAGGCCAGGTGGAGGTGCAAGGTTGAGGAAAACATAGGAGAGGCGCAACATGGCTTTGGGAAGGGAAGGAGTACCATAGACATAGTATTTGCATTGAGACGTAAGTTTGACAGCATGGTAAATGGAGGGCATAACTGCTATGTAGCATTTATTGAGCTTGAGAAAGCATCCAGCAAACAAGAGGAAGTACTTTTTCACACGCTGCACAACTAATCTGTGGAACTCATTGCCATGGGATGTTGTGAGGGCCAAAAGTATATAACTGGGTTCAAAAAAGAACTGGATAAGTTCATGGAGGATAGGTCCATCAATGGCTATTAATCAAGATGGTCAGGGAAACAATCCCATGCTTGGAGTGATCCTAAACCTCTGATTACCAGAAGCTTGGAGGTGAAGATAGGGTGGATCACTCTATAATTGCTCTGTTCTGTACACTCCCCCTGAAGCTCTGATATGGGCCACTGTTGGAGACAGGATATTGGGCAAGGTGGACCATGGTGTGACCCGATATGGCAGCTCTTATGACTCGGTTCTTCAGGGGTTGGTGTTCGGAGTATTGAGATGGGTGGGAGGGGAACTTCGAGAAGTGGAGATGATAGAGGAACTGTATTGAGGGTTAGGAGCTAAGGGGGTAACAAACATGGAATTTCAGAGATTTTTGAGGTGACAGGGGGATTGAGACAAGGTAGTGTGCGGAATCCGCTTCTCTTCATCTTAATTATGGAGTTAATTAGTCAGAGAATGAAACCTGTGGAGACACAGAGAAAACTAATGTGTGCTGATGACCTCGCCCTTTTGGCTGACAGCAAAGAGGAAGTGGTAAATATGGTATCAGAGTGAGTTGAAGCCCCACTCACCCAAATCTGTGGTTGAAGACCATGGTTTGAAGGTAAACACATAGAGAACAGAAGTTATGCAAGTAGGGAAAATGGGAGTAGAGCTGTCGATTAAAGTTTCTGGAGAGAAGCTGAATCAGAAGAAAGAAGCTGTGTGCTTGGGAAATACACATACTGCTGCTGGGGAACTGAACAGAAGAACTCAGTGTGCATGGGCGGCACTGAAAAAGACGGCAGGAGTATTGTGGGACGGGCAATTAAGTAACAAATTGAAAGGAGAAGCGGGTGCTGCCTATGTTTGTCCCTGCCTGCTCTATGGTTTGGAAACTCTGGATCTTATGAAGCTGGAAGAAAGGATGATACAGGTAGTAGAAAGTAATATGCTGAAGAGAACAGCAAGCAAGCGGAGGGTAGCGAGTATTCATGGAAGAAATTAGGGAGAAAGTACTTGGGACTCTCAATGATAGATAGGCTGGAGAGCACACATTTGATGAGGGTTGGACAACTGATAAGAATGGGAGGCAAACAACTAGCATAGAAAGCATGGGAGGAATGAGACAGTCAGAAAGGACATGGAAGATCAAGGATACGATGGAAAGACTGTCAAGAGAAGTTTGAAGATGAAAAGATTGTAACTCCAAGACCTACGAACCCACACCATGGACCGGAATGAGTGGTGAAGAACCATGGGTGCCTCCGACCCCATGTAAATGGGAAAAGGAGTTGAGAAGTGAGTGAAGTGCAGTACTGACCTCTGCTGGATGGGATTGGAACTACTCAGATGTGTGTCATAAGCCGTGTAATGTACAAGCAAATGGATGATTCTCTTTTAGCTCAAGTGTTAGAGGTCTATGCTTGTGGAGTGCAATACCGACAGACCCCGGTCGTCATTGGAGGATCGAACCTGGGACCTCTGGAGCTAAACGCATGAGCGTCAAGCCACATGGCAATTAGCTAAGGTTGTAGCAAACATATTAATTTCTAAGTGGTCTTTATGCCACTAGAAGGGACAGATCACCACATCCAGGAGGTGT
This sequence comes from Lepidochelys olivacea, assembly GCF_965140295.1. NCBI lineage: Eukaryota > Metazoa > Chordata > Testudines > Cheloniidae > Lepidochelys > Lepidochelys olivacea. Next base: position 265,592,431 of record NC_140412.1, on the reverse strand, counting down.
GTGGGTTACACAAGAATCACAGTTCTATCCCTAAGCTTGATGCAGACTTTCAAGCGGTCCCAATGTGCCAGCTGTGAAGTTGTAGGTGACCACAAATTGGTTAAATTATTTAAAACTAAAGACAAGCCAGGAGAGTTACAACAGAACTACAGAATTTCATCCCCTGCTTGGTGCATTTCCTGCCTTCATTTTAAGATTGCTTCAGATCTGCAGCCTTATCTAGTCCCCACCCTCCCCCGGGGTCCATAATTCATCCACAAACCTCTCGGTTCCAAAAATGCGGCAAAGACATAACACAAGAACATGAGAAAAACAACACAGAATCCAACCAAGACTTACTCTGTGTCCGCTAGATTGGCCCTCACACTGGCCCACACTGTGACAATTACAGCAGGGAGTCCTGAAAACAAGAAAGTACTCATCAGTACATACAATGTATAGCAAACTCAGTCTATTGTAAGTCAACTGCAGAGAGCTAGAGCTGGCATGAGGGACTTTATTTAGAGGATTCCCCCATGGTTCAGGTATAGTTTGGAGCCTAAGGGCTCAATGCTGGTTTCACCTCCAACCTCAGGGAACCACAGATCTGGAAACAGACATAGACCCATATTCCAAGGCTTGGTCCTATCCAGAACACCAAATACAAATACCTCGTAGTTCTGGGGAAGTTTGGATCCAGAGACACAAATGACTCAGGACGATTATTATTTATATTACAGTAGCAATGATCTTACTAGAGGCCTTAACTGAGATTGTGATTCCATTGTGTTGGGCGCTGTACATACCTATAAGAAGAGACAGCCCCTGCCCCAGAGAACTCACTGTCTAACTTGGCAAGAAGGAAAAATGGCAGGAGACGAGTGACTTGCCAAGGGTCACGCAGCAGGACAGTGACGGGACCAGAACTCCTGATTTTCAACCCACTGTACCACACTACCTCTCGGGATAGAAAGCATCCTAACCTTTACATATCCATCGCACACCTACCCAAGATGGCTGCTGGCAATACTCTCAGACAGTGACAACCTCTCTACCTTCCACTGCTTCTAAGGCTCTGAGACCTTCTCAAAAGTTTGGGAAGTAGGGCAGATCAGTTTGGATATTCATTTGTGTTTACAGCCCTGTGGCACCCAGAGTCAGATAGGATTGCAGCCTGGAGTTGGGGAAAGTACGTGTGCTGCCATGTTGGGTTACAGGTCATCTGGAGGCACTAGGCTCTGTGTGGCTATATAGTGCACATAGCCCTCTCACTGCTTCCAGCTGAAACTGGATTCAGCAGAAATCCTATGGGAGAGAGCATCTTTGTGATAGTTCCAGGCTGATCTCCAAACCCAGGAGATAAATAGAGCTAGCTGAAAACTTTCCAGTAGAACCGTTTCAAGTTGGAACATGCTGATTCGACAAAAAATGAAACGCATTGCAGGAACATATTGAAGTGATCAAAACTTCTTTCCGCATTAGAGTTTTGACTTTTATGTTCATATAATACATAATCAAAATGATAAAGTCAAAACAAAATATTTTTGGAATATATAATTTTGCAAAAGTGCTGAGGTTTTGACTTTTTGTCCCGATTCAGGACAAAAATCTCAGCATTTCCTATGGGACATAAATTCCCAACTTTGACCAGTTCTGGAGATAAGTATTAACTACGGAAATTAGGGGGCTGGGAGATTTTGCTGGGCAAGTCATTCAGATCACCAGGGTTCCTTCCTCTAATCTGATGCATCTTGACATTTTACCCATCATGATTTGATCACTGGTTTGATCAAAGAAAGAGCTTTTTCTCAACTGGGATGGAGAAGAAGCTTCTTCCATCTGCCTCATGAATTAACGAAAGCTAAAACAACCCTGGGAAAATATGTTTAAAGCGTAACGGCCAAATTCATCTCTGGTGTAACCACACTTATTTCAGTGGGTTTACACCTGGCATTACACCCTGTAAGAGCTAAGACAATATTGAATAGAATATATTCTTTTTTTGAGTCCAATTCTAATTTCTTTTTGCACCCAAATCCCCCATGGACTTCCCTGAAAATGCAGGATTGGGCCTACAAGAGCTTCCACAAATGGTAGTAAAATAGCCCCTTTCAGAAAACAAAGAGGATGGTTATTAATAATATAAACTCTGTGTAGATTCTATGCTCTGTGGGGCCCAATTCAGGAAAGTCCTTCTGTCTGTGTTTAACTGTAAGTCCATTGCAGCTCCATTGAAGTCCATGGGACGTTAAACATGTGCTTAATTTGGTGCTAAGTGCTAGGTGCTAAGGACTTTCCTGAATGGGGCGTGGGGCAGAGACTAAGGGCTTGGCTACACTTGCGAGTTACAGCGCATTAAGGGAGCCCCGGGCGCACTAGCTCACTCCCCGTCCACACTGGCAAGGCACGCAGAGCGCTCTGACTCCGCGGCTGGTCCGCTCCTGGTACTCCACCTCGGCGAGTGGAATAACGTTTTGTGCGCCCCCGCTGGAGCGCTGTGGCTGCCAGTGTGGACGCCCTGGTCTGTTAGTGTGCTCTGATCGGCCTACGACCTTGTCTACATTTGCCTGTGCTTGCGGCAGCATGCAGGGCCCATGTAGCTACACGCCACAGGGAAAGGCAGGCTGGGTCCACACGCACTGGGGCATGTCGCTACAGGCACTGGGGAAAGGCTCTGGAAACGGGGAGGCGGCGGGGAAAGGCTCCGGCAGTGGGGAGGCAGCAGGACGCGGCTAGTCCTAGCAATGCAGACAGGGGAGGCAGCGTTTGGGTGTGCAGAGAGCTGGTTGACATTTTTCAAACACAATATTTTTAAACAAAAAAGATGATCTTTTCTCAATATCAGCAATTTTCATCTATCTAATCTATCTATCTACCCCCATACACCCCTTCTATCTACCTACCCCCATACACTCCCTCTCTCTCTCTCTCTCTATCCCACACAATCTATCTATCTATCTATCCCCATACACCCCCTCTATCTATCTGCCTACCCCCATAGACTCCCTCTCTCTCTCTCTCTACCCCCATACACTCTATCTATCTATCTGTCTATCCCCATACACTCCCTCTATCTATCTACCCCCATACACTCCCCCCCCACCCCATACAATCTATATCTATCTATCTATCTATCTATCTATCTATCCCCATACACCCGCTCTATCTATCTACCGACCCCCATACACTCCCTCTCTCTCTACCCCCATACACTCTATCTATCTATCTATCCCCATACACTCCCTCTATCTATCTATCCCCATACACCCCCTCTATCTATCTATCTATCTACCCCCATACACTCCCTCTCTCTCTCTATCCCACACAATCTATCTATCTATCTATCCCCATACACCCCCTCTATCTATCTGTCTACTCCCATACACTCCCTCTCTCTCTCTCTACCCCCATACACTCTCTCTACCCATCTATCTATCTATTTATCTATCTATCCCCATACACCCCCTCTATCTATCTATCTACCCCCATACACTTCCTCTCTCTCTCTCTCTACCCATACAATCTATCTACCTACCCCCATACACCCCCTCTATCTATCTACCTACCCCCATACACTCCCTCTCTCTCTCTCTCTCTACCCCATACAATCTATCTATCTATCCCCATACACCCCCTCTATCCACCTATCTACCTACCCCCATACACTCCCTCTCTCTCTGTCTACCCCATACAATCTATATCTATCTATCTATCCCCATACACCCCCTCTATCTATCTATCTACCCCCATACACTCTCTCTCTCTCTCTCTCTCTCTCTCTCTCTCTCTCTACCCCTATACACCCCCTCTATCTATCTATCTATCTTTAAATTTTCAATTTTTCAGAAAAAAAACCCCTGGAAAACAAAAAAACTAGGGTTTTTAATTACTTTTCATTTTCTCCCCTTCTTCCCCATTCTTTCTGAATGGCAAAATGGAAAAAGGAAAAGGGGAGGGAGAGGAAAAGGGGGGAAAAAAGAGAAAATTGTGTGATTGGGGGAAAGAGAAAGCGAAAAATTTAAAAAGCAAATAAGTTTGAAAACAAACGTTCAAAACAGAAAAATGTTGATTCAAAATCAGACACATTTTGAAATTAGTTCCCTTTTCAAATGTGTAAAATGAAAATTACTTTGACAACATTTTGTATAATCCCCCCCCCCCTTTTTTTTGATCATCTCTATTTTACATTGGTGTAACGGGAACAGAATTTGGCCTTGCAGGTTCTTTCCAAAGGCCACAGCTATTTGTTCAAATTATTTAAAAGAAAAAAAGAAATCTATGCTATAAAGAACTTGCTGGAGGATTCTCTGCTCCTTGAAGTCTTTAAACCACGATCTGAGGACTTCAATAGCACAGACATAGGTGAGAGGTTTTTTGCAGGAGTGGTGGGTGAAATTCTGTGGCCTGCATTGTACTGGAGGTCAGACTAGATGATCATAATGGTCCCTTCTGACCTAAATATCTATGAATCTATGAATCTATAAGAACCTCGACCCTTGGGTTCCCTACAGTATCTCTTTAACTCCACTTTCCTCTGGGTCTCTACTGGCCTCTCCAACCAGTAGCTATTATGGTCATCATGTGGATGGCCAATTTGAGATCCCTTGGGACTGATTTTAAGTGGAGCCAAGCTCCCACAGCTCCCAGGAACATCAATGGGAGCGGTGGGTGCTCAGCCTACTCTAAAAACCAGGCACAATGTCAGGACCCAGAATTAGAAGACACTCTCAAAAACTTGGCCGTATGTGTCAGCCTGCAGGTGGCGCTGGCAGTGAAAGTCACAACGGATGAACTGTTCTTGCATTTGGCAAACCAGCCAAGAAAGGGCAAGCCTCACAAAAGCAATTTGGTCTCCCTCATGCACTCGTGCACCCGTCCACCCACACCCCAGCCCTGCATGTGAAGCCACAGGTAGAGTCCCCCAGGGTGGCGATGCTGTAATTGACTTCTACAGTATCCACATTGTATGCGCTGTGCATGTCCAATCAATACACACAGTGTGTACAATGCAGGTTCTATAAAGTCAGGTCTCTCCCCTTGAGCTGGAAAAAGTGCAAACATCTCAGGCTAGGCAAAAATCCTTCCCCTCAGCCCTATTCCAACACACACACACACACACACTCTCTCTCTCTCTCTTCTTCTAAAGCCCCTGAGTCCTGCATGACGAAGAGCTAAGAATCCTGACTCCACCTGCAGTTCAGAAAGGGAGACTTCATTGGAGGGCCGGGATGAACTGTATCTATTCATAGGCCTACAGGGGCATCTCTATTCCATGCTATTGTGCTATTTTCTGAGTGATCTGTAACACCAAACCATGCGTGGTCAGCAAAGGGCAGATTATGCGCCCCTCACTGAAGTCTGGCTTGTGTAATGCCAACAGATCCCAGCTGTTGGCAGGCAAGATCAAACCTGGGACCTCTGGAGCTAAATGCATGAGCCGCTACTGCATGAGCTAAAAGCCACCTGCCTTTTCGCTCAGGCTGTAGAGCAAACTCAGTCTCGCTCTCTAAGTGGTCTCGCTGCCACTACATGGGCCAGAACACCACACCCGGGAAGTGTGTGGGTTACACTTGCTCATGCAAGGAACCCATTAGGAGGAAGTGCCACTCAGTGTGAGTAAGGGTTGCCCTAAAGTTCTTGTGTCTCTACTAGTTGGAGTGTAAACTGTAGTGTTCTGGGCTATAATACAATAATTGCATTCAACCTGTGGAAAAGAGCCCCTCTTCCCTGTCCTCTGCTCCAGTGGCTGGAGTAGTTATTCTTCACTTCCCTGCCTACAAGCAGTTGAGTAACATCACTTGCACAGAAGAGATGCTCAAGGCTGCTCTAAGTTGTGGCAGACCTTTCTGCATTTAGCTTGCAATCACTTTGGGAGCAGGGATAGTCTCTCACTAGGTGTATGTACAGCACCTAGCACAATGGGATTCTGATGCCAGTTGGTGCCTCTCTGTACTCCCCTGACAGCAATAACTCTCTGTCTATTTTAGGTTTCCCTATCACACTCACCCCCATAGTGTCTAATTGCCATGAGGTCCAGCTACCAGGGACAATTAAAATGTGAATAAAATACAATTGAGATAGTCTGATTTTCTACAGTTATTGGTCATACTCCTCAGACTTCCTTCATATAGCAGCTGCAGAGAACCTGAAGCTTGTTGGTGAATTTATTGACACTAGTAAAATCTTTTCCAGCCCTAGATGTCTGCAAAAAACAAGTTCCTTCTCTCACCTTTGTATCCTCTTCACTACAAGAAGGGCCAGATCCGTCTACTGACCAGAGGTGAGTGAAATTTTTTAGCAGAAACTTTTTTTCAGTGAAAAATGGGGATTTGGGTTAACAAAACTTTTTGCAAATTCATGTTGAATTCAGATGCAAATTGTTTCAGATGAAAAAACCCCAGACAAATTCCTCCACAAATCTATCCATTGTAATATTTTTTAACTTGACACGACTTTCCGTTTTGAAATTTCCTTCAGTTGAATTTTAAAACAGTACAAAATAAATTTTAAAAAGGAAGCTTAAAACCAAAAGAAAACATTTGGTTTCAGGCTGAATGAAACATTCTGTGCGACCCAAAAGGAATTTTTTTTTCATCTTTTTGATTTGCTGAAAATTTTCCAAAAAAATCTCATTTTCAGGTCAACCCCAAACAATTTTTTTTACTCTAGTTTTTGGAACTGCTAGTGAACTGAAAAACCAACTATTCCAGGTCCACTGTTGACAACAACTTACGCCAGCTGAGGCTCTGGACTGTAAAGTCTCCTCCAGATAAATCCTTGGATCTAACATCAGAGAGCAAATTGGTGTTTTGGTTCCTTCAGCATAAATTGATTTATGGTGAAAGGTTTGGGTTTTCCTAGAAATCTCCAGGGCATTACAAATCCTTAGATGTTTGTTGTTATATAAGCAAAGGATCTCAGCTCTTGGGGCAAACTTCTCCCTTCTGTACCTATGGGAACATGGTAGTTATTTATCACTGGTTCTACGTTGGTCTTCACTGTGGTATGGGCATGATCCAATGCCCGCTGTATTGAATTGGAGTCTATCCATTGACTTCAGAGGGCACTGGACTAGGGCCGCCTTCTGAATGCCCAAAAGTTATCAAAGCCATGTGTATATATATATTTTTTTTATCATGCTAATCCAAATAAAGCAAAACCAAATGCAACTGGAGGAAATCATCCGTTCTCATTTCAGAGGAATTTAATTAAACAGCCACAAATGTTTGGAGTCAAATGGATAATTGGTGTTGTGACAGGTGTGCCTTTAGCATTGTGAACTGCTCAATAAGCTGATTATACTTTGGCAGCGATCGGAAGCGTTAATGAAAGGATCCGATACCTGTTTGACTGGGGATTTTTTGGCTACTTGGGCATTATTAGCAATGTTGCTTTGTGCTAAACGTGTGGCATTATTTCTGCTGTATTGCCCCTATTTCTAGGATTTGCACTAGGAAATCATTTCTCAGGCCTGTTCTGTACCAAGCATTTCATTGTAATACTAAGCGGCAGCGCACACTCGATGCAATTCTCGCCGAAGTAAAACAGACACAAGACTCAACTGGTAAGGTCCCTCTGTTCGTCCCCCTCTATTCGACACTGGTGAGGCCTCATCTGGAGTACTGTGTCCAGTTTTGGGCCCCACACTACAAGAAGGATGTGGAAAAATTGGAGAGAGTCCAGCGAAGGGCAACAAAAATGATTAGGGGTCTAGAACACATGACTTATGAGGAGAGGCTGAGGGAGCTGGGATTGTTTAGCCTGCAGAAGAGAAGAATGAGGGGGGATTTGATAGCTGCTTTCAACTACCTGAAAGGGGGTTCCAAAGAGGATGGCTCTAGACTGTTCTCAATGGTAGCAGATGACAGAACGAGGAGTAATGGTCTCAAGTTGCAGTGGGGGAGGTTTAGGTTGGATATTAGGAAAAACTTTTTCACTAAGAGGGTGGTGAAACACTGGAATGCGTTGCCTAGGGAGGTGGTAGAATCTCCTTCCTTAGAGGTTTTTAAGGTCAGGCTTGACAAAGCCCTGGCTGGGATGATTTAACTGGGAATTGGTCCTGCTTCGAGAAGGGGGTTGGACTAGATGACCTTCTGGGGTCCCTTCCAACCCTGATATTCTATGATTCTATGTTACTCCTGTACTCTGAAGAGTTTTTAAATATGTGAGTCCAAAAAATTCTGAGTCTAACTGCAGCTGGAAGAGGAACTGTCCTACAGCGGATGTTTGGAAATTCCACTAGTCAATGCATCATTTCTTCAACTTTCACTAAGGAAAGCCAGGCTTTCATAGCCTCTGCAACGCTGCCACCTCTGGGACCCCTGGATCTTCAGACACAAACCGCTACCAGCCGAGCTCAAAGATCAAAGCTCAGCAGCAAAGCTGTAGCAGGCTCAACAACTGCTATGTGGCTTAGCCACCACTAGCGCGGGACAGAGTGCCACACCGCGTGGCTGTGACATACCCATTACACCTTAAATGTTGACTAGCTAGCTAGTTGGGAGATCCACTAGTATAGAAACCGTAGGTGGAAATGACCAATTACATACAGTGCCAAGGCAAGATTGAGGCCTGCAGTATATTCTCCAGGGCTTTGTCCAGTACATTTTTTTAAAACAAGGTCTCTGCTGTTTCGCTTGAGAAACTCGAATAGATACCACCTTCGAGAAGCTTTCCCTGCTGTGTGTTTCTTTGCTCATATACCGCACCCCATTAGGTCTCATTATACCTGTGAGCACCGTCTTAAACATCCCCTCTTCTCCCTCGGTGTTTCCACCGATCAGATGCTTGCAGGCAGTTATCATGCTGCCCTCAAACGATCTGCACCTCATTAATCCCTGCCTTGTCTCACCGAGCCAGTGCCAGAGGGGAACAAAAGCACATTCTCTTCTTAAACACTTGTGTGTAAACAGCCTTCCACTAATGGCTTGCCCCCACCTCTTCCCTCCCTCCCTGCTCCAAGAAAAGATCCAGGCATAAAAAAAAAATCGCTTCCCCACAAATTGCAGGTTTCCATTTGTGCGCTCAGACACTTGAGAAATCCGGTGGCAGGAGAGTCTGAGGCCAGAGGAAGGAAATCAGAGTGTAGGACTCCCCCATGAACCAACACCCTGAGCCCTGGCTGCACGTCTCGTTTATACAACCATTTCTCCAGATGCTGACAGTCTCAAGGGAACCTGGCCCAGCCGGTGTCACACTCATGCCGACTTACACTGGCTGAGGATCTGGCCCCTGTATCTCTAAGGGCAGAGAATTATTAAAAAGAGTGAAATCAGCTGCAGTGCTCCATTCCAGGAACACCCCTGGACTGGTCTGCACGGGATCAATCTAAATATTATCTTCAGGGACTCGGTCCTGCCACAGGGAAAGAAGGCACTGCCTGGGACAGGATCTGGGGACCCCATGTAGGAGGAGTGGAACCTTGTATGCTGCAGATTGCACTTTAGGGTGGTTCCCAGTGCATTGCTACACGGCGGGGATTAAGGGGATGGGGCGAGTCAGAGGAGGGATTGGTGGATCAGCTACTCTATGGATCCAGAGGCCCTCATGGAGGGAGGCAGACTGGAGGACTGTCCACGGAGCATCCCCACTGCAGCTTCATGTCCTGATGAGGACTCCTGTGCATGCTGGGGAGATAGTTTGTGGACAAGGGCAGATAATAAGGCCTTCAGGGGTGATGTTTCCAGCAACACCTCCCAGCCCTGTAACTCTGTCTCCATCTGCTCTTTGACCTGCACAGACACATAGACACACAAACACAGAGTCAGCTTAGAAAGCCCCGAGAGCAGCGGCGACTCACCCCAGCCAAACAGCGTGAAGCCCCAAAGATACTTCTTCTCAGAGAAAAAGGCCATGAAGATGAGGCTGTGGAGATAGAGCCCTTCCACCAGGATCCAGTAGTAATTGGTCGCCAGGAAGTAGAGGAAGAAGGTGACGACTACCTTACAGCCCATCTGGAGTGAGGGCAGAGGGAGAAAGGGAGGTTAAAAACGCGGTGTGAACCTGAAGCAGTGGTAGTTATGAGCTAGCGAGAGCTTGAAAACAAGCTGGAGAAGAAAAAGGCTACCGTGCAAATTGGAGAGGGCTCTCCAGGGGGCGTTTTACAGGCGGCAGCTTGCTTCTGTGGCTAAGGCCCTGGACTGGGACTGAGGGTTCTAGTCCCACCTCTACCGCTCATTTTGCCTCACTTTTAGACTGTAAGCTCTTCAGGGCAGACACCATTGCTACATGGTTGTACAGCACCTAGCTCAAGTGACTGCAGTTGAGACCTCTAGGCACTATTCTAATAAAAATAATGATAAGGAGGAACATCTTATAGGGCTTGATCCTCAGATGGTGTAACGGCATTAACCCGAGGGGAGCTATGCTGATTTACACCAGCTGAGGATCCGGCCCATAAGGTTTACTGTAGGAAGGAAGTCAGTTCATGAAATCTGGTATAAGATGAACTCTCTATGGAAGAGCCAAGGGGTATCTGACATGGTTGGGTAGTTAGTCCCATTGGGGTGCCCTGAGCAGGGTCTCATTTTGAGCTCATGGGTTGGATCTGGTGTCATTGGAGCTACTATGGATTTATCCCGGTGTAAGGGCAGGTATGACCTAGTGTTTAGCTCCTGACTGTTCAGGAGAATGTGGGCAAGAAGAGAAACATGTGCCCCCACTTCGGGCTGCAATACACTTGCTAGAGGAGAGAGGTCCTGAGATCTGCCCCATGGCATTTACCATTCGCCTTTGCGCCTCACCAAGAGCACTCAAAGCCCCGGGTTAGGGCTGCTCATTACTTTCGAGTGCCAACTCATTGCTCTTACGGACAATTCTTTCTTCTGTGCCAGTGACCCATCAAAATGGGATTCTAGACCCCAGCATCTGCTGCTGTTTGCACGTGCTGGTTCTGGGTGTCGGCATTCTGGGAGATCATTGACTCAGCCAGCGACTCAGGAACCCATTGATATATTCCTATGACAGGGGCACCTTGCACACACAGGGTGTGCGGGGCGGGGAGCATTGGGCAGACGTTAAACAAGCAGCAGGTGGGCACCAGCACCTCCGGCAAGTGAGCTGCAGGTCTGCAGCTGCTCTAGATGGTGCACAGAAGCAGCAGGTGTGCAGCAGAGAACAGCCAGTAGGTGCACTGCTGTTGGCACAGACTGCACGGGCAGCACGTGACACATTCGTTCACTGCACACGCGGTGAGCGTCCGCTCATTGCACACAGAGGGAGCAGACGCACAGCCGGAGACTGCATATTTGCAGGAGCCAGCGGGAATCATAGAATCAGAGAATCTCAGGGTTGGAAGGGACCCCAGGAGGTCATCTAGTCCAACCCCCTGCTCGAAGCAGGACCCATTCCCAGTTAAATCATCCCAGCCAGGGCTTCGTCAAGCCTGACCTTAAAAACCTCTAAGGAAGGAGATTCTACCACCTCCCTAGGTAACGCATTCCAGTGTTTCACCACCCTCTTAGTGAAAAAGTTTTTCCTAATATCCAACCTAAACCTCCCCCACTGCAACTTGAGACCATTACTCCTCGTTCTGTCATCTGCTACCATTGAGAACAGTCCAGAGCCATCCTCTTTGGAACCCCCTTTCAGGTAGTTGAAAGCAGCTATCAAATCCCCCCTCATTCTTCTCTTCTGCAGGCTAAACAATCCCAGCTCCCTCAGCCTTTCCTCATAACTCATGTGTTCCAGTCCCCTAATCATTTTTGTTGCCCTTCGCTGGACTCTCTCCAATTTATCCACATCCTTCTTGAAGTGTGGGGCCCAAAACTGGACACAGTACTCCAGATGAGGCCTCACCAATGTCGAATAGAGGGGAACGATCACGTCCCTCGATCTGCTCGCTATGCCCCTACTTATACATCCCAAAATGCCATTGGCCTTCTTGGCAACAAGGGCACACTGCTGACTCATATCCAGCTTCTCGTCCACTGTCACCCCTAGGTCCTTTTCCGCAGAACTGCTGCCTAGCCATTCGGTCCCTAGTCTGTAGCTGTGCATTGGGTTCTTCCGTCCTAAGTGCAGGACCCTGCACTTATCCTTATTGAACCTCATCAGATTTCTTTTGGCCCAAAGAAATCTGATGGAGCCAGGAGCCAGTCCTGGTGCGAGCAGACGCAGCTCCACTGAAGTCAAAGGGAGCTGCGCCCACGTCCATCAAGGTTGCATTTAGCACAGGGTGAGCGGCAACGGACAGCCAGAGATCACACCTCCAGAACCGGCCGGTGCACAGCCACAGATTACACAGATAGACACAGGAGGGCTCGGCACCCCGGTGCAGGGCCAGATTCTCAAAAGAACTCCGGTTTTCCAAAGCGCTCAGCCACTCTCCTTAGAACAAGGGGAGCAGAGTGCTTTCGAAAACCCAGCCCCAGTTGTGGAAGCTGGGAACTTTGGAAAGTCTGAGACCCCCCGATTCAGTGCTTATTCCATCACTGTTCTGCAAAATGTTGAAGGCCATGAAGACAGTGGGACTTAGGCAGCTGCACTCTCAGACTTGCAGGCCAGAAGGGGCTATTGGGATGCTCAAATCTGACCTCCTGAATAACACAGGGAGAATTCCACCCAGAACTTGAGTGCTTTGCTGAATCAGTACTGACTGCTGCATCCACGCCTGGGAAAACCTAGCCCTAAACAGGCAAGTCAGCTGAGTCAGATTTAACCCTGGGATTACTATAATTAAATATATAACGTTAACAAGAATCAGTGCTGTCCCAGCCTTACTCGTCGTCGCTATGGAGTGATGATTCCTCATCCCAAGCACAGGGGGACGACCACAGCAATTAGGGTTGCCAGGTGTCCGGTTTTCGACCGGAAAGTTCAGATGAAAAGGGAACCTGGCTGTGTCCGGTCAGCATTGCTGACTGGACACTAAACGTCCGGTTACCCGCAGTAACCGGCCTCCGCCACCGCAGGGCAGGAAGCGTAGCAGCTGGAGCCTGGAGGAGCTGCTTTCTGCTTAGCTGTGGCTGGCTGGCTGGCTCTTGGCTGGCTCCAGTCTTTCTGGCAAATAAGTTGGTGTGTGTGTGTGTGTGGGGTGAATCCTGTCGGCCCTCACCTGCCCTTCTGTGCCCCCAATTTCCCCACCCTGGCCCTCTGCTCCAGGGACCCCTCCCCACCCCTCCACGCACCGATTGGGCAGGTTCTGCGTCAACTCCTCCCAGCCCAGCTCTGCAGGCGGCAGGTGAGTCCTGGGGGTGAGCGAGCAGAGGGGTGGAGCCTGGGAAAGAGGCAGGACTGGGGGCGGAGTCTCGGGGAAGGGGCAGGGTGTCTAGTTTTCAGCAGTTAGAAAGTTGGCAATCCTAACAGGAATATAGATACCACATTGCAGTAACTGGTGCATGCAATGCTGACCCCTGTCCATTGCCCTGTCGTCCCCTCCCTGCTGATGCAGGATTGTTCCTGACAGTGGATTTTCTAGGGCTTCCTGCAGTCCCTTTTTAAATGGCTCCTGCAACTCACCTAGTGACTAGGGCTGGTCAAAAACTTACCGTCAAAACATTTTTCTATCAAAAAATGCTATTTCGGTTACATTGATTTTTTTTTAATGCAAAATTGAATCCATTACAATCAGATTTCACATTGAAAAAGTTTGGAAAAAAATCATCGTGAAAATGACAGAACACCTCGTTCAGACATTTTCAGCCCAGAAAGTTTCCGTTTCTCTTTTCAAAGTGACTTTTAGTTCAAAATTTACTCTATTTTATGGTTTTTAAAATTAAAAATGTTGGAAATTGAAACAAAACATTTTGACTGACCTACAATGAACCTTTCTGGGGACTTCTGTTTTGTGAAAATGTCCAAATTTTGGCTTTTTGTTCCAATTTGGGACGCTTCCCCCCTCCCCCAAAATCTTGAAATTTTTTGCAGGATGGACAATCCATTTTCTGACCTGCTCTACTTATATCCTGTCCTCCTGGGGCAGTGGATATAGGCACTGCCTCTTGCTCAGAGAATATTATAAAGTGAACAAAGTAGCCCCAGCATGGCTGGCACAGAATTGCATAGCTCATGCCCTCTTCTGTGGCTAAAAAGAGGAATTTTCAGTGTGCAGAGCTGTCAATCTGGCAAATTTCACCAGCCAGAAAAATAATTTTCTGTTAAAGAGAACAAGTGAAAAAAATATATAAAGAAGATAACTTAAAAAAAAAAATCCCATTCAAATGATACTGTCTATATTCTTCGAAAATTATCAGCGACCCACACTTTAACAGCCCAAGGCAATAATTATGGAGCTCCCACTTTGTTTGGAAAGAAAGTAATATATTAATAATTGCTAAACCCTTTAGGTACTTGTTTGCTTTTGCAGTTCACTAAGTAGAAAACATCTCTGACATAAAATTTCTTGACGAATGCAGCAAAGTGCATGTATTCTTTGCAGACTCGGAGGGTTTTGCTTTTAGTTGATGTGGGCTAGTGCAGAGCTAATGGGACAGTCGGCATCTTGAGTAATACAAGGAATCAAATTGAAGATTTTCTGAATTAAAACATGTATCACTAAAGCTTGAGGTAAAGAGGCATGGTCTGTAATAGACCCACATCCTCTGCAGATGGGGACACGTAACAAAAGCTACGAAAATAATGGATTTGTCAGTTTAGGGGCTGAACCGAAAAATCTGGAAAATAATCCAGTTTGATTTAAACCAAAACCTTTTTTTTTTTTTTTTGGTCAAAACATTGAATGTTTCGGATGATTCAAAGCAATTTTTTGGGGTGAAAGGGTTTTTTTTTTTTTTTTTTTTGATTCAGCCATTAGGTGCTTTAAACATCAGTGTTTTAACTGGCCAAATTTGAAACTGAAATGCGGTTTGGAATCAGAAAGTCAAGCTGAAATGTTTGGAATCTTCTAAAAAATTTTCTACAACCAAAATCATTTGTCAGATTCAACCAGATTTTAGCAAATAGTTTGCGGGCCGGAAAAAAAAGCATTTTTTTGGTGCAAAAGAAAATCAAAAAATTTTTTGGCCCAGCTCCTCGCATGGTGTTCACCAGGCTATGCTAACGTGTGAAGTGGCGTTACTGGTTCTGAAATAGCCCTCGGCCGTTTCAACACAACTGGGGGGCGGGGGAAGTGCTCTTCAAACTGGCAGATATGCGGCCACAGGAATAACCCAGTTTGCCATTTCAGGGCCAGTTCCTACATATAAATTGGCACAACTCCACCAACTTCCACTGGGCGAGGATCTAGCTCATAGAGTACAAAACCTTCAGGCCCAGGAACATCCCTTAGCACATTGTGGTTTCTACCAGAAACGTATCAATAAATAATAGGAATAAACTACAATGGGAACAGCCAATTACAGGAACGTCAACCTGTAGAGGTGACAATGGAATCATAGAATCATAGAATCATAGAATATCAGGGTTGGAAGGGACCTCAGGAGGTCATCTAGTCCAACCCCCTGCTCAAAGCAGGACCCATCCCCAATTAAATCATCCAAGCCAGGGCTTTGTCAAGCCTGACCTTAAAAACCTCTAAGGAAGGAGATTCTACCACCTCCCTAGGTAACACATTCCAGTGCTTCACCACCCTCCTAGTGAAAAAGTTTTTCCTAATATCCAACCTAAACCTCCCCCACTGCAACTTGAGACCATTACTCCTTGTCCTGTCCTCTTCTACCACTGAGAATAGTCTAGAACCATCCTCTCTGGAACTACCTCTCAGGTAGTTGAAAGCAGCTATCAAATCCCCCCTCATTCTTCTCTTCTGCAGACTAAACAATCCCAGTTCCCTCAGCCTCTCCTCATAACTCATGTGTTCCAGACCCCTAATCATTTTTGTTGCCCTTCGCTGGACTCTCTCCAATTTATCCACATCCTTCTTGTAGTGTGGGGCCCAAAACAGGACACAGTACTCCAGATGAAGCCTCACCAATGTCGAATAGAGGGGGATGATCACGTCCCTCAATCTGCTCGCTATGCCCCTACTTATATATCCCAAAATGCCATTGGCCTTCCTGGCAACAAGGGCACACTGCTGACTCATATCCAGCTTCTCATCCACTGTCACCCCTAGGTCCTTTTCCGCAGAACTGCTGCCTAGCCATTCGGTCCCTAGTCTGTAGCGGTGCTTCCGTCCTAAGTGCAGGACCCTGCACTTATCCTTATTGAACCTCATCAGATTTCTTTTGGCCCAATCCTCCAATTTGTCTAGGTCCCTCTTTATCCTATCCCTGCCCTCCAGCGTATCTACCACTCCTCCCAGTTTAGTATCATCCGCAAATTTGCTGAGAGTGCAATCCACACCATCCTCCAGATCATTTATGAAGATATTGAACAAAACCGGCCCCAGGACCGACCCCTGGGGCACTCCACTTGACACCGGCTGCCAACTAGACATGTTGGAATCCATCTCCAAGTCTCTGCCACAGGAGTGTCAGATGGCCTAGAAACGGCTGCTGAGTGATGTCTGCATGGTTTGTACCGAGAAGAGCTGCCGAGCGGGAAATCATTGAATGATGTACTCTGGGGGGAGTTGTACATGTTGGGAAACTGATGTACTGACATATCTGGTGGAACAGAGGCACGGAAATTGTTCAAAAAGGGAGTATCTCCACAGCCACTCGGGGTATATTTACACACCCAGTGGCAGCCCACGGCAGCAAGCCTCTAAGCCTAGGTTGACAGACCTGGGCACGTGGTTCAGGGCTAAAAGAGCTATGTAGACAGCACTTGGAAGTTGCAGCTCGGACTGGAGCTCAGCCTCTGAAACCCCGAGCACCAGCCAGAGCTGCCACATCTCTAGGGCTCAGTAAGGTGAGCCCCACAAGCCCAAGTCTGTCAATGTGGACTCGCAGGCTCGCTTCCGTGGGCTGTGCAAATGTTCCCTTTATACAACAGGGTCCTGACGTTGTTCTTTAAAGAGGAGGTGCCCATCTTTCCACATAACGGTGCTGGGAATGGCCCTAAACCCTAGCTCTGATGTTACCTGGGACGACTGCGGGTGAAGAACTTGCATTGGTCGGGCAGACCAGAAGGTTCTCTTGGGTCATTGCTTATAGACCGTGGGCTGGATTCAAGCCAGGTACTAGGGAAGAGGGGATGCAGAAGACGTTGTGGTTTACTAGGTGGGGAAGAGGAGTCAGATGTCTCAGTCTCCCATTGGGGAAGAGGCAGGAAGTGGATAAGGCCCCAGATCACCTGCGTTCCCAGGGTGAGCCACACAAGAGGGAGAGGTAAGATGTAACCGGCCATACAGCAGTACTCACAAACTGCGACTTATCCGCTGGGGGGGCCTCGGTGATGGACATGAGATCTTCTTCAGACAGATGCTCCATCTCCTCCAGAGCTGACCCGGAGTACAGGACCGCGTCCTTCACAAAGATGCTGACTGCTCTCAGCATGAAGGAGACAAACAGGTGCATGTGGATGTAGTTCCTTGTGCAGTGTAAACGCCTGGAAGGGGAAAGGGGGAGACACAGGATTGGAACGGTTTAGATGTCCAACGGGGCCTAGTCAAGCTCAGCTGTGCTTCCTAATGGCACAGTGGGGTCGAACGATTCGGCACAGTGCTGATACCCCAGCACACCTCCTCTCAGGAATGCTGTGCCCCTGCAGTGACCCAAGGCTACAGCCACAGCCCCACTCCAGTGCAAATTCACCCCTGGCGTAACCCAGGGGATTGGCTGGAGGTTGAACAAAAGCCACAGAGGCAGCTGACCTAGCAGTTGGGTGGGATAGGGTGCCCCAGCAAGAATAAAATATGGGGGATGGGTTTAAAGGTCCCTGAGATGTCACACTCAATTATACACCCTGCAAGTAAGATGTAAAATTAAGGCCCAAGATCTTGCGGTCATTTGTGGCACGGGGCTGTTAGTCCCTGTGTTAATATTTATATCCTATCTGGTTAGATTCCCTCTTCAGCTTCAATTAGATATAATATTCTACTTCACTTCCTGTTGTGTAGTGTTTCTGGGCACTGTTAAACAGCTGCTGAGCTCCACACCAGAGGTGGCGGCATTGCAGTGACAGGTGAAGTGATACCTGAATACAGATTGTAAAGAACTTTGAGATCCATTATACTGTAGCAGTGTAAGATGTGATATTGTTTGTTTAGCTAGCACTCAGAGAGCCTCTGAGTTTGCATCCTTTGAAATCCCCAGGTCTAATGATATGAAGAAGACAAAGAATCTAGGTCTGTTGTTAAGATTATGGATTTTAATGGGGGCAAGGGTGTCTTAAGACAATCTCAATTACAGTTCCTTGGTATTTTCCTCTATTTAAAGCCTTTAGGCCCCCTATGATACAAAGAGTGCTCAATGGATTTGTACAGGTCTGAGTAAGAGCAGGATTTGTTCCTGTAACTGAAATTTAATTAATGAGTCTCTTGCTGACATGTGAGCCAGAATAGAATCCAGCTCACTCCTGTGTAGTTGTGTTGGCTCTCCAGGGCAAAGAGAGCTGGCTGGGAAATGGATTTGCCGTCCTGTGAAAAAAATTGAGATTTTGAAAACAAAAAGATCATCCCAAATCATCCCCAATTCGGACAAAATGCCAAAATTTCAACAACTAAAATTGCTAAATCACACTATAAAAAAAATTGTTCTGGGGCAAATCAACAATTTTATGTTCATCCTTTTGAAATGGTTGAAGAATACCAAGTTTAATACCAAACAGAGTAAATTTCAAACCCCCAAGTGGTGCTTTTTTCAACTGTTTGTTCTGAACATGTCGAAGGGGGAGATCTGATGTTTTCAAATGGTTCCCCCCCCCCAATCTTTTTTCCCAAAATGAAATGTCGAAGTAGATACAATTTTGCGAGAAAATTTGGCTTCATCAAAACAGCATTTTCCAGCAGAAAACTTGTTTCAGCCAAAACATTTTGACCAGCTCTAATAAATAAAGTGTATTTTTGCTCCCTATAGCAAGTCAATCTATCTCTGGGCGACTAGAGAGAACATTTCTCCTAAGCAAGAGGAAGCTGTTTTTATACAGTCACTTCTCTGAGCACAGCCGCTCTCTATCAATGATCAACAGAAGGAAGCATGAGACAGCGCAAGACCTGAGCTTAATCAGAATTTCCATTCAATGGGCCAGAGGTACAGCATTAAATGTTTTAACAAGCTATCCAGGTCTCCGAAAAGAAACAAAGCATCTATCCTGGAAAAGACCCAAAGGAATGGGAGATTCATGGCCATGTAGGGGCTGCACTATGGGTCTCAGAATAGCTCATGTAAATGTCATCACGGTCCCAAAGCAGTCTGAGCTTGTCGTGTTGCACTGGCCTGTGTGAGTGTCTGATCTATGCGTATGGGGCTCCCTTTGTTGTCTAGGTTAATAAAACTGCCTTCCTTCAGCACATATACTAAAATTGGAACGATACGGAGAAGATTGCATGGCCCCTGAGCAAGGATGACATGCAAATTCGTAAAGCGTTTCATTTCCCAGAGAGCGGCCTGTGTGTTTTTAGAGTCAAAGGTCCCATGTGCAATTCCCAGTACTGCACATCCATGGTTTAGCCCAGGCTAGTTCTGTGCTGTCTGGGAGACTGTCTGCAGCTGTACCATTGCTGTTAGCAGTGTGGAGAGGTTACTCCCACCGCTGCTGGCTGACACTGCCTGTCATGATCACAGCCCACTAAGTCGTCAGTGACAACCCAAGGGGTGGCCCAGAATCAGAACTCGGGATTTCTGGGTTCCCTGCCCAGAGCCAGCTCTGGGTGCAGGTTACAGCAGTCTGTTGGCTGCTCTAAATTACACCCGTTGGCTGTGGTCCTCAAAGGATGGGGATGGTACAGGTTCCTCACCCAGATGAGGTTGCAGGAAGATGGACCAATTTCAGGGGCAGGTAAAGGTAGCGGCCACTTCTAAGGAGCGCCAGACTGCTGTGTCACTCAGCTTGATTTCATTATTTGTTTTTGCTCTGCTGTGATTGGCCAGTTTTGCTCCAATAATTAGCCAGCCACTTTGTTTCGCTCCGCCCCATGAGCGCGGGAGTACCAAAAACATTTTTCATCCTGGCCAGCAAAACGGCCCAGGCCTCTCCTGGCAGGGACAAGGTGTAGGATCCAGCTCTGTTGGCTCTATGCCCCCCACGCTGGGAGAATTCCTACCTCGGTGCTTATAGTCTATTTCTGCTTCCTGTGCACCACAAGGGGACCAGAGAATCAGCGCCATTGCTTCCATGTGCTCCGTTCAGCTTGTAACCCTTTCTCCAAACAGAGGCATTAGGTTCTGAGCTCTGTCTGCCTGCTGTGATTACGTCAGCATTTGGAGGGGTTCTACCTAACCCCAAGAGGTGTGTTTGAGTGGCATCACACACAACCCAACCAGCAAATAGTAAAACAACCCCTGTGTCTGATAGATGAAACACACACAAAAAAGGAGGAGCTTTGTTATTGACAAAAACCTAAGTCTCCTCCAGTCTCCTCCAGGTGATCTGTGTGATTAAACTGATACCCCCACAAAAGGAAAAACAGAGCCGCCTACCTGAAGTATCCCAGGATAAGGACAGCAACTGTCAGGGATCCCAGAGAGATGGAGTATCCAACAGTATAAATCAAATAGAGGCGATAAAAGACCTCCTGCAGCACAAATAATGGGGGGGGGAAACAGTGCCAAATTAGAATGAATTCTGCTTTATTGTAACCCAACAATGCTAGCAGCATAAAGAGTCAGGCTCTTGTATCTGCGGAGAACAGAAACCCAAAGGGCAAAGAAGCAGTGGCTGCTTATGGGAACGGGATATCATGTGGTCTTCTGAGTACATGGACAGCATGCGAAGTGCTACACCTATTTCCTAGTGAACGAAGGTTACCGTGAATTTTGTAGGAGAGTCATGATTTGTGTCAAATTGAACTTATGCAGCATCTTTCATCCCCAAAGATCCCAAAGCGCGTTGCAAACTGTTGGCCAAATCCTGACGTCCTTTGTTGGCTCTTGCTCAGGCAAAACTCCCATTGATTTCATTATGATATTTGCCTGACTAAGGATGTGTAGGATTTAGCCCACAGGATATGCAGCACCACTGATGTGCAGCTGTAATACCTACAGACCTGGTCGTCGGTGGGCGGGATTGAACCGGAGACCTCCGGAGCTTGGTGCGTGAGCCTCTAGCACATGAGCTAAAAGCCAACTCGCTGCTAGCTAAGGCTGTACAGCAGACTCATTTTCTCTCTCTCTCTAAGTGGACTTGGTGACACTAGATGGGACACAACACCCAGGAGGTGTGTGGGTTACGTACTTCCCCCAGCTGAGAGAGCGCATCCCGAGCTTCAGAGTCTTCTCAGCTGAAATCGCAGACAAGCCCCTACTTATAATGCCGACAGACCCTGGTCATCGGCAGGCAGGATTGAACTGGGGATATGGGGAGCTTAGTGCATGAGCCTCTGCAGCATGAGCTAAAAGCTGGCTGTTAGCTAAGGCTGTAGAACAGACTCATTTTATCTCTCTAAGTGGTCTCGGTACCACTAGATGGGACACACCACCACACCCAGAAGGTGTGTGGGTTACATAACCAGCTCTGGGGTGGAGGGCATCAGCACATAACACATAGATGCGAGGAGGAGAAATTTGGCCCAGGGATGCAAAGAGAAATCACCTGTTCTTCCAGAAGTGCCTAAGGATCTTTCTTGTTCATGCAAGACTTTGTTTTGAAAAGTCTCCTCAGAAAGGCCTCCTCACTTTAGACTGCATGGATCTCTAGAGATCAATCTTGCATTAAGGGTACAGACTAGACACGTAAGAGGTCTTTTTCACCTCCAATTTCTAAGTCACAGCTTCAAGGAACCTTCTATTGCAGGGAGTCTTCCCTTAAAAGCTGGGGGCTTATCTCCATTCTCCCAAGGAAGGAACATATCTGTTGCAGGTTTGAATCTCAGCTTTAGCAGGATTAAAACATCTACCAACATGGCAGATCATCATTTCGTCTTCTGAATGGAGAAATAAACTCAGGAAGAAATCAACCAATTCAGCATCTTTCTTCCTCCTCCCTTCCCACCCCAGAGTTTCAGTAACATTAGTAACGCTGGGCTCAGAATGACAGTTCTGATTTTGATCTGGGGCTAGAAATGCCACACTAGAATGCTAACCTCAAGCCCTATTACATCAGAATACCCAGCTCTGGGAACATTTCCTTGTGGTTTCCTCTGGTGGAGTGCTGGGCTTGCCAATGTTCTTTTTTTGTTTTTCAAGCAGTGGTTGCAGCAGGCAAGCCGTACAAGCAGACTGCACAATTCGAAAGAGCAGGCTCCGTACGAGCCCTAACTTGCTTCTCCCCAATGAAGCTGGGTATCCTAGCTGTGCTGAAACATGTGCTTGCATCCACCGCAATGGCTTGTGCTCCAAGACGGGATCATGGTGGCGAAGAATTACTACGCCAAGCAAGCGGACCAAAATCCTTTCTCCTTCCCCATTCAGAATTTTAACCGGAAACACCCACATCCCTATCAAACAATGGCTACATTGTAGCAGCTCTGAGTGTGCTACCGAAAGGGATCTTCTGATTGGCCAGTAGATGTTCTAAAGCGCATGGTTAATTTTTCTCTTTAACAACATGGGGGCCTCCTTTGAAATGATGGTGACCCAGAGGAGCCGAACACACACACATGCATTCGTGCGCACACACACACACACACACACACACCCCCGCATGCTTGCACACACACACACCCACATGCTTGCACACACACATAAACATGTACACACACTTGCAAGCCTAGGAAACAAAATAAAGTTCAGGTAACACAGCGGCATCATGGGAAAACAGATTGCTAGGCTCACAGACATGTAGGAAGAGACCTGTTGGATCACGGGAGCCATTCCCTTGCTGGGCAAAATACAGTCCCCTGACTGAGTGCTGAACCATGTGGGTGGGGAGGGATTTGTGTGTTGGTGAGGGGCGGGGATACACTGCCCCAGAGGCAGCTCCCAGAAGCACTCTCACTGATTTAAGACAGATGCTCCCAGGATGCTGCTCGGCATGGCCTATGAAAGAGTACAGTGCACTGTTCCCCTCCAGCTCTCCCGGCTTGGGGAGAGGATGGTATGTCCCCATCCTTTGCTCCTCCCCATCCGATCACTGGCTTGCAGCAGTCCTTGTGCTCGGGGAGTGCAAGGATTGGCATTCCTGTGTGGAAAAAAGGGGATAGGGAGAGATTTTGAGGCCCCCGCTCCTATTCACAGCGTAGCCCAAATCCCACTTCAGTTTGCTACCCACTAGGCCATCCTTCCCCTCTGTACAATACACCAGGCTCTTTCCCTGGTGCTCACTCTGTCCAACTGTGAACACACTGTTAATAGATCAGCTCAGCGTTGCTAACCCCAGCCGCCTGACACTCACGAGTCATGTCCCCCCAAATCACGAGACTGATTTAAAAAAAATCACAAGGGTTTTAAAAATAATAAACGTGAGGTTCTGTTTAGTTGCCTCCTGGTTTGAGCCTTCGTGTTTTCAAGCTCTTCTCCACAACCATCACGGCTACAAACTTAGCCTTTTTCCAAAATAAAAGCCAAGATTCTCACCTAATCACCTGACTCCAGGAGCTGGAGCTTTCAGAAAAGCCCCAGATATTGTGATCAAACTGCAATGGTCTGGGAAAGGCCAGCTCTCGAGGACGGTAGATCACAGCCCAGAGCTCAAGCAGTGGCTTGCATTGTGGCATTTGTTCTGGCATTTATTTGGCCATGAAAGTGGTTTCACATCCATGGTTATGTTCCTGCACCCGGGCCATGCCATGTTTGTCTTCGCTTAGGCCACAAAACAGATGTTACTCTCCTCCCTCGCCTAAGAGCTAGGTGATGATGGGAGGATGGAGATCGGGTGGGTGAGGGAACCATCATGTCCCTGCGGGCCACACTGGTGCGATTGTTTCAAATTAAACTCTGCCTTGGCCATGCCTAATTAGCATGCTGCTGTGGGCATTGCCAAAGCAAGCCTGCTTCGGCCAGTGCCCGCATGGAGAAAGGGTTGGGTACCTTGTCATCACCCAGACAACTGTCTTGCAAGGTGGCATAGCAAAGGCCGGAGGGCACTGGGTGTGTATTCAAACGGGGCGGACGGATCCCAGGCTGCTGGGTTTGATGGGCTCCTGTCCACTTCCCCCAGCAGCAATGCATCCTGCTGTGTGTTATCCCGGGAGGGGGAGATGTGGAATTGCGGCACGCCGTGGCCCCATCTCTACCTGCCCCCCTGCCACTGCCTCCACCGGCTCCTGCCAATGCCTGATCTTCTTTCCAGCAAACGAGCCCTAATGTAGCCCTGTACCTCGGCTCTGTCCTCTGGCAAGAGAGGAAGAGCATGGCTCTACCCATGAGATCTTCCCTCCACTGAGCTGTGCCAGGCAATGCTGTACCTTGGGGCCATCCCCCCAGGAGAAAGTCAGGGCTCTTTCCCTGGTGCCAGCTGACACTGCTCCTCCTTGAGCCAGCTGAACTGCTTGCAGTCGAGCCATGCAAAGTGCTTCCAGTCTGGGCCCTGCCTCTCCTGCCCGGTCTGGGAGCCATTCCTTCCGCAGCAGTCTCCTACCACCTAGTGCCAAGCCATGCCGGTGCAGCCCATGCCAAAGCCACAGTCATGTCTCTTCTCTTCCGGGAGGTAACCTACACAAGCTTGACTCCTGGGCAGTGCATGGGGAGAGGTGGGATCAAGGCTCTGCCCACTCGGAGTAACTGCTTTGCCGAGGCTGCTTTCCCCACCGCCCCGCAACCCGCCACGTGGGAGTCTGAGGATGTCTCACATTGCTTTATGCTCCTGGACCATGCATAACACTGGGCACAACGAAGAGACACCAAGCCACTAAAATCACCACCCACTGTGCCCTGTCTTCCAATGGAACACCAGGAGCAGGCATCTGGAGCATCTGGTGTGGGACAGACAGGGAAGGACATTTGCAGACCGGACTAGTGATCCAGGAGGCCTTATTTTTCGGATGCCCAACGGCAGTTGCCGTGAAGAGGCCTGATGCTCAAAGGGCAGGTGCTCAGTGCTTTCTGAAGCAGGCCCCTTCGAGGCGCCTCAGTCTAGGGCCCTACAATGACAAGTCGCTGGTGTGAATTTAGGCCAGGATCATCCTATATCCGCATGTGAGATATTCAGCTACAGGCTGAGGCTGAGGAACGATTCCACCTGGCCACGCCCTTAGACAG
The DNA here is from genome assembly GCF_965140295.1 of Lepidochelys olivacea. Classification (NCBI taxonomy): domain Eukaryota; kingdom Metazoa; phylum Chordata; order Testudines; family Cheloniidae; genus Lepidochelys; species Lepidochelys olivacea. The sequence goes on along the minus strand of NC_140412.1, from coordinate 265,567,373 downwards.
CTCTCCAAGGGATCGGTCAAGAAGAGGAAATGGCTCCAACCGTCTTTAATGAGTTGTGTAAGATGGGATGGTTATTATAAAGGGCAAGCTCAAAAAGGGTTTACTGGCCCATATATCTGCAGACTCAGTTAAAGCTGTTGATTCAGACATTGTTAATTACATGCTTAAAACTAGTGAGGACTGCATTTGACTGCCACAAATGCCAACCCATGCCAGTGAAATGCTGTCACCATTCCTAGCCTTTGTTTTAACATTAAAAAAAAAAGACACTTAATTGGCCCATGGGGCCCATTTTCAAAGAGCAGCTAATTGCCCAACTCCCACAGACAGTCCATGGGAGTCGGGAACTGCCTCTCTCCCCCCAGTCTTGAGACCCCTCAGGCTCCATGGATTTGGATAGGAGTTGTGCATACTTGGCACCTCCCAAATCAGACCATCTGCTACATAGGGATTTAGGAACCAGTCCATCAGTTTGGTATAAACTAGCATAACTGCACTGCTTTCCATGAAGCTACAGTGACTGACATTAGCTGGGGATCTGGCCCCCAAAGTGTCTGTTTTAGGAGCCCAAGTTTGAACATTTTGGCCCCTTGCGTGTCAGTCCCCTGATCCGTCAAATGGGGAGACAGTCCCTCTTCACAGGGGTAAGGCTTAATTTGCTAGCACTCGTTAAGTACTTTGAGATGCTCAGAAGAAACTTTAGTATACAAATAACAGTGATTCAATTGTTCACATGGGCTATTGAGGTTCCATTTATACATGCTTAATAAATAATAACAGTACATAAGAACAGCCATACTGGGTTAGACCAATGGTCCACCTAGCCCAGTATCCTGTCTTCCGAAGGTGGCCAGTGTCAGATGCTTCAGAGGCAATTTATCAAGTGATCCCCTGTGGTCCAGTCCCAGCATCTGGCAGTCAGAGATTTAGGGACATCCAAAGCATGGGGCTCTGTCCCTGACCATCTTGGCTAATAGCCATAGATGGACCTATCCTCCGTGAACTTATCTAATTCTTTTTTGAACTCAGTTATACTTTTGGCCTTCACAACATCCCCTGGCAATGAGTTCCGCACACATCTCTTACACAGCACTTTCCCTCCATAAATCTCAAAGCACTTTGCAAACCTGGTCAGTATCATTATCCCCATTTTACAGATGAGCAAACTGAGGCCTGGAGCAGGGAAGTGACTTGCTCAGGGTCACCCAGCAGGCCAGTGACAGAACTGGGAATAGAACTCAGGTTTCCTGAGTCCAACTCTCTATCCACTGGGCCACACTGCCTCTCCCATGATCAACAGATGTTCCAGACACAAGCAGCTTGTGTTATAGACCATCAGCACATCAGTAGAAGGTGTTATAGTGGCCAAATGACATGTATAGAGCTGTTGGACTGAATTGATTAACCATTTATGAAAACATCTGTTCATCAGGTATTAACCGTGTACAACCAGCACTGGAATATAAAGTGTGGCCGTTAAATCTGTAACACCTATGTAGCTCCTTATTAGTCTGTATTCGCAAAAAGAAAAGGAGGACTTGTGGCACCTTAGAGACTAACCAATTTATTTGAGCATAAGCTTTCGTGAGCTACAGCCTCTACTTCAGCCACTTCATAGGCCATACAAATCACGCCATTGTTGAGATGATACCAAGGAGCTGGAAAGCAACTTTGCTTTAAACAATGAGGTTTAGATAAAGCAACCCTTGTATGCTCTCTGCTTTTCCCATCGGGCCTGGCATGGGACTCCGATTTCCTTGGGAGCAGAGAAGCCACCACGTTATAAACAAGCGGCAGTGGATGAAGACAAGATTGGCTGGGTTATGGTCATGCCCTCTGATGGGCCACGTGGCTGGGATGGTGTTTCCAGGCAGAACTGAACCCATGTTCCCAGCCCGCACTGTTTCCCTTTCAATGGGTCTAAGTCACACTTCTCTCCAATCTCATCCCTGAAAACGGGAAGGTTTGTCCTTCCTAAACAAGCCATGCCTAGGATTAACAGCATTAGCGGAGAAGGGAATCTGGCAGGACACAAGGCCCGTTTGCTTTTGGTTACTGGGTGGAAGATCCCTGCATTGCTGTCAACGGGTCCCCATGTGAAAGTGACCATGTGCCAGGTGCCATTGCTCTCCACCCAGGCGAAACTGAAAGTGATCATGTGCTACCTACTGCTGCCATCCCCCTGAGCGATCCTGTCTCCAAGGCGATACTGACGTGCCCCAGGGCGAACACGCAAGTGCTGGAGTTGCTACCAATGCACGCTGGCGTGAAAGGGAAAGTGCCCACATCCAAGGCGCTACGGATGGGCACCAGCGTGAAAGTGAGAGTGCCCCAGGTAAGACCAGCACCCGGGGCCAAGAGAAAGGGGGGTTGGACTAGATGACCTTCTGGGGTCCCTTCCAACCCTGATATTCTATGATTCTATGAAAGCATCTGACGTGCTAGCCATGCACAGCCTGACATGAGGCCGCGGGACCTCAGAGATGGGTCTGTCTTGCCGTTAACAAAGAAACAAACAAATTGCACCAGAGCGAGCCCAGGTTCTCTGACCACACTGGGTGCCTTGAGGGACTAGTGCCCGCTGAGCTATGACCCTGACTCCCCAAGTTCCTTGAAACGCCAGATGGAAAGTAAACAAAATGGAGCCGGATGGCCAGGGTGCTCGGGCTGGAAGCCAGAGATCTCTCAGACCGTTGGGCTGGAGGCTGGCTGTCTTTCTGAGCAGGCTGCCTGTGACGAGAGACACACACATCCTGGTTTAGCTCCTCTGCGGCTCCTTTATGGCCACCAGCTGGACAAAGGGCAGGGTTATCTCAGCTCTTAAAGACAGAGCATTAGCATAAAGAGACACAAGCTCACTGAGCCTGGGAAGCTTTCAGCACAGCCACGGAGGGCACCCTGAAATCTCTTCGGACCTCCATGATCATGCCACTAGGACACCTCTTTAAGAAGCTCCCTCCTCTCACTTGCCAAACTCCTGGGACCCCTTCTTCCTATGGGCCTGTCAAAGAGTTCCTGTAGGTTTTTCTACCAGATGGCGGGAGTCCCTGGCCATGCCCAGTTATCTACATGGGGTGGCTTATAGTCAATTTCTAACTCCTTGCAAATGGGACCCCACCCTTTGCAGGCCCTCTTACATCTCTTCCGATGGAGGATTGAAAGGAAAATAAATGTTCCAATGCATCCGAAAACAACGTCTTCGCGGAGCCAACTCAAAGGGGGAAAGACAGCAATACCTTCTTACTTTGGGGCAGTCTGCCGTTTTCTAGGCGTCCTTCCAGCAGGGTAGCTGACTTGGGCTCACCGTGGAAGTTGGTTGCACTTCCCACAGGGTTGGAGATCTCCTGGATGGAGATCAGCGGCTACAGGAGTCGTTCCAGCCGTTTCCTGCTTGGGGTGATCGCTCTCCCCACAGCTCACTGCAGTTTCCTCCTTTTTAAATGCTTCCTCCCTACCATACAGGATTGACAGGGCCGGAGAGGTGGGGCAAGCCCAGCACATGGGGCCTCTCTGGCCCCTTCCTCAGCAGCATGGAGTCTACATGCTCCTTCACAGATCTGCCCTCTCCCAGGAGATCTGTCCTCATCCCAAATTGGCTGTTCCTGGCACATTAGTGAGACATGCGGGGAAACTTTATCTGCAGCCGGTGGCAGCCCACTCCCGATCTGCAGCTAAACAGAGGACATCAGTCTCAGGGCTGGTTTCAGAGTAACAGCCGTGTTAGTCTGTATTCGCAAAAAGAAAAGGAGTACTTGTGGCACCTTAGAGACTAACCAATTTAGTTGAGCATGAGCTTTCGTGAGCTACAGCTCACTTCATCGGATGCATACTGTGGAAACTGCAGAAGACATTATATACACAGAGACCGTGAAACAATACCTCCTCCCACCCCACTCTCCTGCTGGTAATAGCTTATCTAAAGTGATCACTCTCCTTACAATGTGTATGATAATCAAGTTGGGCCATTTCCAGCACAAATCCAGGTTTTCTCACCCTCCGCCCCCACACACACAAACTCACTCTCCTGCTGGTAATAGCCCATCCAAAGTGACCACTCTCTTTACAATGTGTATGATAATCAAGGTGGGCCATTTCCAACACAAATCCAGGTTTTCTCACCCCCCCTCCCCTTTTTCCAAAAACCACACACACAAACTCACTCTCCTGCTGGTAATAGCTTATCCAAAGTGACCACTCTCCTTACAGGGCTGTCAATCCAGCACCTTTCACCAGCACCAGCACTTCGATTCCCCTTGGAAACAGTGCTGAAGCAATTGCTTCGCTGGGTAGTTAGGAGCTGTTAATCCTCCCGGCATCGATTGCTTTAGCACACTTTGCTAATTAAAAAAAAAAAATCAGATCCTTCACAGCTCTAAGTGAGATAATCCTATTTGTATCATCCCGGGCAAGGGAAAGAGACACAAACGTTCTCCACCCCCCTCTGGATGCTGCTTTGGCCAGCCATATCATTACCCTGCGGTAGCTAAAATGAGAACACAGAGAACCTAAACAAATACCTATCTATAGAGAGAGAGAGACAGGGAGGTTTTTCCAACACTTTCTAGTGTTCGGTTTCCATTGGCTATGTTTGTCCATCTATCTCTCTCTAAATCTCCCAACAACCTCAGCGGACGATTGCTGGTTAAGTGCAGCTGTTACCGACGACACAAAAATGCTGTTCTCCCAGTGGGAAAAAAAATAATAATAGAAAACATGACTCTCTTTGTAGAAAGAAAAGGAGTACTTGTGGCACCTTAGAGACTAACCAATTTATTTGAGCATGAGCTTTCGTGAGCTACAGCTCACTTCATCGGATGCATACCGTGGAAACTGCAGCAGACTTTATATACACACAGAGAATATGAAACAATACCTCCTCCCACCCCACTGTCCTGCTGGTTTGTGTGTATATAAAGTCTGCTGCAGTTTCCACGGTATGCATCCGATGAAGTGAGCTGTAGCTCACGAAAGCTCATGCTCAAATAAATTGGTTAGTCTCTAAGGTGCCACAAGTACTCCTTTTCTTTTTGCGAATACAGACTAACACGGCTGTTACTCTGAAACCTCTCTTTGTAAAGGGGATGAATCTGTCTTGGCAGAATCCATCTGCCTGACCTCTATACTTACAGAACCAGTCGAAGCAGGCTTTACTGTTACCAGTTCTGCAGACTCAATGGAGGGCATGAAAGATGGGAGGGCTATATTGCCATTGTGACATTCTGTACCGTGGGGGAGCACCCTGTAACCCTCATGTTCCTCATTTATATACAATTGTGATCTTGCATATAAAGGAGGCTGTGTGAGGTATCAGGGGGAAGGTTATGATCTGCTGAAAGTCATTTTTTGACCCATATATGCATATCATTAATGCACATGAAGTTATGAGAATCGTGTTGTATGGTTGTCACTAAAACATGCTGTGAATTGGGGAATCAGACAGATATTAGCTCCCCAGAGGCAACAGCAAGGAAAGTAACCAACGCCCGGGTGAGGTGTCAGACAATGCATCAACAGCTATTGTCCAGCAAGGGAGCTACAATTCAATGACTCACCTGCATGAGGCCACACCAGAGGAATTGCTCAACCTTGCCTGGAGACTCAGCAATGCCCCCCAGATATGCCTGGATCTGTATTCCCCAAGCACATGGGACAGGGTATAAAACAGAACACAGGTCCCCATGCTTGGCTCTTCACCTGCCCCAACCATGCTGCAAGCAACAAGGATACTGAGAAGACTTAAGCAGAGGAGACTGGCCCAGATTTCAAGGGTGAAATCTGTGTACTATGAACTGCAATATCCAGTGGGGTGAGAAAAACTGCTTAGTCTAGTAGTTGCCCAGTCTAATTGGGTTGAGAGTTTAGATTGCATGCTTATATTTTCTTTTCTTTTGACAGGTTTCAGAGTAGCAGCCGTGTTAGTCTGTATTCGCAAAAAGAAAAGGAGTACTTGTGGCACCTTAGAGACTAACCTATTTATCTGAGCATAACCTTGAAGTGAGCTGTAGCCTATGAAAGCTTATGCTCAAATAAATTGGTTAGTCTCTAAGGTGCCACAAGTACTCCTTTTCTCTTTTCTTTTGGTAACTAACTCTGACTTTTTGCCTATCACTTATAATTACTTAAAATCTATCTTTTGTAGTCAATACATTTAACTGTTTATCTTTACCAGTGAATTTGCCTGAAGTGTTTGGTAATCTGCTCAGGTCTGCAAAGGCTGGTGTATATCCACTTTCCATTGATGACGTGGTGAACCAATTAATACATTTGCATTGCCCATCTTGAACAGTTCAAGACTGTATATTCCTGAGGCACAGTGCTGGGAGATGGGGGGATTTGGCTGGTGCTTTTCCTTGTGCAATTCATGAGTCGCTCTGGGAGCATTTATGCAGTCTAGCTGGGCGTGCGGCTTCACATGCGGTTGTGCTGAGTGATAATAGCACCTGGAGGGGTTTGCTGCTGGTCACTATCAAGGCATTGTGAGAGACAGGCTAAAGAGAGTTCAGGGGGCACAGGGGTCCCACAGTCCCAGGCTGCACCCTGGGAATCCTGTCACAGCAGTCTTATAATCCCCACTCTCCGCCAGCAGAGAAAAAGAATAATAATAAATTTTGTTTGCAGTGTTATTGTAGGCATGCTGGTCCCAGGATATGAGAAAGACCATGTGGATGAGGTAATAGCTTCTATTGGACCAACTTCTATCAGTGAAAGAGACAAGCTTTCAAGCTTACCCAGAGAAGTGATCTGAAGAAGAGCTCTGTGTAAGCTTGAGAGACTGTCTTTACCACCCCACACTGGAACCCATACAGGGTATCATTAAACAGTTACAACCCATACTCAACGGGGACCACATCCTGAAAGAAATCTTTCCCAATCCCCCTCTTCTGGCCTTCAAACAGACTCCCAAACCTCATCATCAGAAGCAAGCTCCCCACAGACCAGAACCCACCAACTCAAAGCAGCGCCAGATCCTGCCAGAACAACGGACGCAAAATCTGCAGCCATACTTCCACTGCTACTATGATCAATATCCCCTAAACAGACCTTTCAAGATCCCTGGGTGCTACACATACCTATCACAACATGTGCTGTGCCTCAGCCAGTGGGCTGAATGCCCCAATAACAACTGTGCAGGTGAAAACAGACCATCATTATGCTCTCGAAGGAACTCACACAGGGAAAACGCTCCAAGACAAAAACTCCGCCTCACCCGTGGGCAAACACTTTTCACAAAACAAGCCCTCCCCATTGAAACACTCTCAGGCCTCATCCTCAAAGGAAACCCTCACGGCACCTTCGGAAGATAAGCCTGGGAGCATCAATTCATGCCTTTGCTAGATGCAAAAAATCATGGTCTTGAAAAAGACACAGGATTTATGGCTTATTAGAACAGCCTGTAAACTACTAGCCCTCCTTTTTTTGGTCCTCTGACTGCAGAGGGGTCTGAGCATGTTACCTACTTATGCTAAACAATCTGTTCCACCTTGTGTGGAACATACCTGCATACCTTTCCCAGCCCTGAAGATGAGCTCTGTGTAGCTCACAGGCTGGTCTCTTTCCACCAACAGAAGCTGGGCCAATAAAAGTTATTACCTCACCCACCTTGTTTCTCTGCAAGAGGCAGACTTTGAAATAATAGACCCAGCTAGCCAGGCAATCCTGACCGGTCCCTTTCTTCTGATCCGTGCAGAGTGACCTGTTTAACTCCTCATTAGGCAGAGCCACACTCCACCCTGGTCAATTCCACCTCCATAGGCCCAGGATGTGAAATCAATAGGAAAAAAAAAAATGGGTTGTATGCATAAACTGGGTCATTTGGGTGCTAAAGTTTGCCTGAGGCCTTTCCCACAGTTCGCTGGTACTTTGGAATTAAACACTGCCAATGCAGTAACAGACAATTTACAAAATACACAGCTGGGCTTCACCCCAGGGAATTGCCACATGGCAGAGGCCGCTGCCTGGAAGCTGTAGCAACTTCACGCATATAGATGGTAAACGGTGTGATGACCCACTTCCCCATATCCACTCTCAGTGTGGCAGTTCTCAGCTGTGTACTCAAAGCTCTGACTCTGTGGGGAAGAAAGGGAAGTGGCTGTACTATTGCGAGGAATGAGGGCATGGCATCTACACCCTGGGCCTCTTCCTAAGAGAATGTTAATGGGGGACGGGGGGAAGGCTGGCCGAGTGGTTAGCACAGTCACCGAGGCGTTCACAGATGCAGGTTCAATTCCCTGCCCTGCTACTGTCTCGCGGTGTGATTTTGGACTGACTTCTTTGTGCCTCAGTTTCCCCTCTCTAAAACAGGGAGGACAGCACCTGCCTACCTCATAGGAGTAGCATTAAAGACTATGAGGTGTTCAGATACTATGGTAACCGGGGGTGGGCCCACAATACATACCTTAATTAGATTCTCCAGTTCTCTCTTTATTCTGGTGAGGTCATGCAGTCTATTTCCGTGCCAGCGCAGGATTGTTCCCTAAAATATAGTACATCCTCCTGCCTAGTTTTGAATGCATAGGTGAGGGGAGAAGCCACTCCTAATACCGGTGATAGCAAGCACCTCAGAGAGAAAAGGGAGGAGGCTACCTACATCTTGCAGATTTCTTCTGCATAACATCTCTAACATTTCGCTTGCACAAAGCCATCACTCCATATCTGACCTGTCAGTCCCCGTCCTCAAAGGAAACCTGCACAACACTTTCCAAAGACCCAGCTTAGGAGCTTAAATTCATTACTTTGCTAGACACTAAAAATCCTGAACTGAACAGAAACACTGGATTTATGGCTTATGACAAGCATCTGTAATCCACTACCCACCGCTTTTTGTCCTATGATAGAGGTGTAAATGGGCCACTCTACCTCGAATGGTCCCTTACAACACATGGTAACTACTAATGCCACCTTCCATTTTGCTGTGACTCTGGGAGCTCCTTTCCCAGACCTGCAGAGTGCTGTGGCTCAAAAGCTCAGAAGCTGACATCCTTCTCCTTGCAACATCCTTCTCCTTGATCATGACAAACACCCTGTTCAGATCCAGTCCGAATGCTGCTACAAAGATCATTCTCTTAGCCTGTCTCTTTGACCATGTCAGCCCTCTCTCTGCATCCCTCCCCGCCTTCCCCTTCTCCATCAATCAACTGCCTCTCTTCAGGCCTCTTGAACCCAGTCTGAACCAAGCTATGCAATTCCCCCCAGGGTGGAGTACTTCTCTGGAGTTGTTTACCTGTCCCGGGACCTGCAGTAACTACCCCGCATTGATTTTAATTTCTGGGAAAAGCTGGTAACCCTCCTCCCTCACAGAGCTAGGATACAGTCCCTAACTCACAAGGAGATGTATAACATGGAAGCACAGAATCACAGAAATGTAGAGCAGGAAGGGACCTCGAGAGGTCATCATGTCCACCCCCCGCGCTGAGGCAGGACCAAGTAAACCTAGACCATCCCTGACAGGTTTGTCCAACCTGTTTTAAAAAACCTCCAGTGACGGGGATTCCACAACCTCCCTTGAAAGCCTGTTCCAGAGTTTAACCACCGTTAGAGTTAGAAAGTTTTTCCTAATATCGAACCTAAATCTTCCTTCCTGCAGATTAAGCCATCACTTCTTGTCCTACCTTCAGTGAATATGAAAAATAACTGATCACCAGCCTCTCTATAACAGCCCTTAATATAATTTAAATCTGTTATCAGACCCTGTTTCAGTCTTCTTTTCTCACTAAACATGCCACGCTTTTTTAACCTTTCCTCAGAGGTCAGGTTTTCTAAACCGTTGATCATTTTTGTTGCTCTCCTCTGGACTTTCGAGCTGAGGCTGCACCAGGCCTGAGCAGAGCGGGACAATCACCTCCCGTGTTTTACATACGACACTCCTGTTAATACAGCCCAGAATGATATCAGCCTTTTTCACAACTGCATCACATTGTTGGCTCATATTCCGTTTATGATCCACTATAAACCCCAGATTCTTTCCAGCTGTACCTCCGTCTACCCAGTTACTCCCCACTTTGTGTGATCCATTTGACTTTTCCTTCCTAAGGGTGATACTTTGCACTTGTCTTTATTGAATTTCATCTTGTTGATTTCAGCGCAATTCGCCAATTTGTCCAGGTCATTTTGACTTCTAATGTCCTCCCAAGTGCCTGCAACATGTCCCAGCCTAGTGTCACCTGCAAATTTTATAAGCGTACTCTCCACTCCATTATCCAAGTCATTAATGAAAACATTGAATAGTATCCAGGACTGACCCCTGAGGGGGCGTGGGGGGGCAGATCCCTGCCCACAGGTGGTGATGGTCTCCACTAGAATGGAACGAGCCCCCCCAGAAGCGTTTCAGAGTATCAGCCGTGTTAGTCTGTATTCGCAAAAAGAAAAGGAGGACTTGTGGGGCCTTAGAGACTAACAAATTTATTTGAGCACAAGCTTTCGTGAGCTACAGCTCACTTCATTGGATGCATTCAGTGGAAAATACAGTGGGGAGATTTATATACACTGAGAACATGAAACAATGGGTGTTACCATACACACTGTAAGGAGAGTGATCTCTTAAGGTGAGATATTACCAGCGGAGAACGGCGGGGGGTGGGGGAGGGGGAAGAAACCTTTTGTAGTGATAATCAAGGTGGGCCATTTCCAGCAGTTGACAAGAACGTCTGAGGAACGGTGGGGGGTGGGAGGGAATAAATATGGGGAAATAGTTTTACTTTGTGTAATGACCCATCCACTCCCAGTCTCTATTCAAGCCTAAGTTAATGGTATCCAGTTTGCAAATTAATTCCAATTCAGCAGTCTCTCGTTGGAGTCTGTTTTTGAAGTTTTTTTGTTGAAGAATTGCAACTTTTAGGTCTGTAATCGAATGACCAGAGAGATTGAAGTGTTCTCCAACTGGTTTTTGAATGTTATAATTCTTGACATCTGATTTGTGTCCATTTATTCTTTTACGTAGAGACTGTCCAGTTTGACCAATGTACATGGCAGAGGGGCATTGCTGGCACATGATGGCGTATATCACATTGGTGGATGTGCAGGTGAACGAGCCTCTGATAGCGTGGCTGATGTGATCAGGTGTGGTTATCGGCTCTTAGCTTCTTAAGAAATTTCACATAGTGCCCTCCAGCTTCCCCCCGACCCCCGCAGACCCCAGTGAAAATGGATCAGGCCACTTTGAGGGGTGCATGACAAACATCTGACTGTCTTGAAGAACAGCCCACCCCCGCCCCCTTGATGTGAAGCAATTTCACACTGAAACAAATGGGAAAGGTTTAATTGGGACCTACAAACATTGAGAATCTTTCCAGAATCAGGGTATTGCCTGTTTAAGAACAGAAGGCTCTGTTGGCTAGTTCTGATCAGATCCCACCCTGTTCCCAGTTTCCAGACAAGCATGGCATACCGTCTCCCTGGTTTCATTGGTGAGGAACTTGGCGCATTCACTGTAATTCGCCCAGGTGCGGTTGTTGCCTGGCACCAGCTCCCAGCTCCCATTCACGTCACACCGCCGATAGGCGTGGCCTAACAAAAGGAACGAGAAAACAGACAACATGACGCTTAGCGGATTGCAGTCCTGCAGAACAGAAGAAGTATCTTTCCCAATGCTTCAACCACAGAATTTACCCACCTGTCCTTACAACTCAGCTACCCATAATCAGCCTGTCCTTATCTGCTCTCTCTGAGGCTTGTCATGGAGCCGCGGGGGAGCAGGGAGTTGTTTCAGATCAGCTTAGCCCAGAGGATCTCCCACCGCAGCTGACCTTTGAAACCCAGCCATTTGTTCTACACAGAAATGCTCAGATTTAAAGGGGCACCCATCAAACAGTGTAGGTCAAAATATGGGGTGTAAAAAAAGAAAGACAGAAAAATGGTTTTCAAAATCCAATAGCATGGAAACATGTGCATGGTTGTTAAAAAAAAAGTAATTGAAAAGCAATGGGCTTGTTCAAGTGGATCTTTCTATGTCTCTAGCCCTTATCACTTCTTATGTATGATCTTAGTGCCTTCCAATCAGAAACAGATTTTTTTTCCCTTTGTCACACCCCTGTTACCAAGAGGGAACTCAGATACAGCACAGAATAAGGTCAGCCAGAGTGCCTGTGGCAAATCCATGAATAAAACCCAGTGCTCCTTTGCCCCACTCCAGTGCTCCATCCACTTAGACCATCGTTCTTTCCCTTCTGTGTATCATAAAGGGGCCTTTAAGTGGTTCTGCAGAAAATCCTGCCTGACAGCTGCAGTTCTGGCATAAGGTTTCTACACTGGTCCAGCTCCCAGTCTCGGCCACAGTGGGCCTGTGGGAGGGTTGTGGATGTAGTCTACTACACGATGGCTAGTCTCTGCTTCCTGGGAGCTCTGGGAAGCATGCATAAGTTAGAGCAGCCTTGAGGCTGCTTTTATTTGCACCAGGGTCCAAGCAGACTCCTGCATAGCTCAGAATGGGGGGAGCATAAAAATGGTTTTACCCACCAACTCCAGTCCTGCGCGCAGCTCAGGTACAGAGCAACTGAGAAACAGGCACAAGGATTTTTTGTTTATTAAAAAAATTAGACACAGTATAGCCACATTGTGGTCTCGGCTCCACCTTTGTAATGCGGAATGAGAGCAGAGCAGCCAGACCAATGTCACAGGGTCACTGCTCTCAGGAGTCGGAGTGGAGCCGCCATTGGTGACAACAGTGGGAATTTTCTGTAATACTTTCATGCTCTGTCTGTAGGATCCCGCACCCATCCGCTTTGCATCACTACCTTTGGGGGTGGGGTGAGAATTAATTGTCCTTGCACCATCGACGATCAGGGCAAAGAGTTTGAGCTACTAAGGCTGACTGGGCTGGAATCGACACATTTGAGTGGCAGGCCCTACCATGTCAATGGGAACCTCAGTGACTGAAGATGAACTCCGAGAGCCAGTTGCTTTTCTCCCCTTCCCTGCATGGAAGCAGAACAAAAAGCCCCGAGCTGGAGAACCAGGGTTTGAAGGCGTCAGGTGCCTGTGATGAGAACAGGTTCTCTCAACACAGGGGCTCTCACTCGGGAGTCAGATACAAAGGGACACAGAGCCAAGACGCATTCTGCAGCAGTCTGGCTTGGTGGAGCTCTGGCTTCAGCCAATATGAACTCCACCTTCACCTCTGCTTCTCAATGCGAACCTAAGTGCTTCCAGATGCTGTAGTCCAGTGGGCTGTGAAAATCTGCAAATACTGACGTGCATTGATCCCTGAAAGGGGAAGAAAGTCCCTGACCGGGAGTCTGCCCTGATGCTCACACCAGGATTGCTAGACCCCAAAGACCCAGTCTAGGAGGTGTTGAGACCATCGGGGGAGGGACGGCTCAGTGGTTTGAGCATTGGCCTGCTAAACCCAGGGTTGTGAGCTCAATCCTTGAAGGGGCCATTTTGGGATCTGGGGCAAAAAAAATTGGGGATTGGTCCTGCTTTGAGCAGGGGGTTGGACTAGATGACCTCCTGAGGTCCCTTCCAACCCTGATATTCTATGATTCACCCTTATGGCAACATGAGAGCACCGGAGGCACTAACGGGTGACTCCCGGGATACTGTTTAAGGGCCAGGGTATAAACCTGGGACACCAGTCAAGAAGGGAAAGTCTCCCTAGGCCAACGACCGGCTGTCTAGTCCTCAGCTGCATCCCTCCCTGCTGCAGGCTGGAAGGTTCCCGTGGCATTTGGGAAGGAGCTTTATTACCTTTGTGATTGAAGTCATAGATGTACTCAGGACATGGCATGGCCACCACTTTGCCCGGCACGCCTTCGGGCCAGCAGCCAATGCCGTCCCACTCGGGCAGACAGAAACCATCTGCGGGAGAAAAGCGAAAACACGAGAAGTCACTGAGCCTGCACCGACATAGTCCCCTGGCACCCTCAGAACTGTAGTGTGCCGGCTGCCTCGCAGATGTACATGGCATGGAAAGGGCCTTCTCCCAGCTAGAATTAAGTTCAGGGCACTAATCAATGCTTTTGGCCCAACCAGCCATTCGGGGAGCCTGCTGTATGCGGGGTAGTTAATAGAAAGAGCGCCCTCTACTGGCAGATAAGAATAAGTGGCCTGGTCAAGAACAGCAGTTCTCAACCCACAGCCCAGCTGTGTGCTAAATAAATTCAAAATTTGCTGCTCTGGTCTGGCAGGGGACAGGGTTGGCTGAGGAGGAGACAGCATCTTGCAGCCTGCATGAGCAGCTCCTGCCGGCAGTGGGCTGGTGAGTGACACAGGGTGGTAGGGGGTGGGAGAGTGGGTCTGTGGGTAGGTTGGGGGTGGCTCTGGGCAGTGAGGGAGTGGGGGGCTCTGTGAACTGGAGTTTTGCCGGGGTGCTGCAGCACCCCCAGGTTTTAGGTAGGGCTCTGGAATTTTGTTAGTCTCTAAGGTGCCACAAGTACTCCTTTTCAGTTTACCCAGGCTTTCTAGAAACGGGTGGCTGGATATTAGGGTTCCTTTAGGCCAGCCCCATTCCCAGTTAAGTCAGCGGGAGTTTGGTCATCGCTTCCAATGAGGAAAGATCGGGTCCAGTTTTTGGAAAAAACTAAATTTTATACACCTCACACTCCATAATCTACAGTTAAAGTCTATCATCCTACAGCCAACGTAAAGGATTCAGAAGACATCTATATGGATGGAGGAGGGGTAGTTAAAAAAAAAGGGAGGGGGGGCACATCAAGACATTTCCCTCCCCCCCCCTTTTTTTTTTGGAATTTATTTTGAAAACTCAATTCTGACCCTTCATCTCAATGTTCATCCTGTTTTATTTGTTTTGAAATTTATCAAACCTTGAAACAATCTGACCAGCTCTAATGGTGAGACTATCCAGAGCTACAGTAGCAAGGGTTGGAAAAGAACAAAACAACACAACTCCCTCCACAGTTCTGGAAGGGCTCTGGGCCCAGACCTTCAAAGGTATTTCAGTGCCTCAATCTGGATTTGGACCACAAATCCTCATGCTTCAGGCCAGAAGCCAAGCTATAGGCTAATGGGGGCCGGGAAAAAACTTTGCTTGGAGGTAGGTGATCACAGAACTGCTTACGGCTGGGTTCTTACACCTTCCTCCGAAGCAGCTGGAACTGACCACTGCCAGAGACAGGACACATGACGAGGAGGACAACTGGTCTGCTCTGGTGTAGCACTTTCTAGGTTCTTTTATTTCTTATCACCGGTTGGTACAAACAACACCTGATGAAGCCAAGTGCTGTCCATGCTCAGAACTGCTGAGCCTCTCCTCTGAGAAGCGTGACTGCCGTGGTAACTGACTACAGCACCTGCACTGATGCATGCTGTCGTGGAGCTACTGCAGATGCCCTAAGCGGATGGGAGAGAGCGAGCTCGTCGGCTTAATTATTCCAGCCCCCGTGAGTGGCAGTAACTATGTCGGCGGGAGAAGCTCTCCCGCTGACCTTGCACTGTCCACACCAGCGCTTAGGTCAGTGTAATTTACGTCACTCAGGGGGCTGACTTATTCTCACCCCTAAGGGACATAACTTGTGCTGCCTTAAGATGGAGTGTATACCTGGCCCTAGTTTTCAGCATTCCCTTGAAAGTAGGGAAGAAACCCCTTCAGACTCGCCTAGTCTATCCAAAACTGGCTTGCAGCAATATATGGTATGTAAGGACTCAAGCCCGCAAAGTGCTGAGCTCTCTGCGCCAGTCCAAGAAAGTCCTTAAACACATGCTTAATTTTAAGTACCTGAGTAGTCCCATTAACTTCCGTGGGATTATGTTCATGTTTATAATTAAGCACTTGCTTAAATACTTTGCTGGAAAGGACCAGCTGGGCCAGACCGCTCAGAACCTTTCAGGATCATGCCCCAAGAACCCATTTGAAAGGAAAACAAATGCAGACAGACACACAGACGGGCCCCACTCTGTTTTAATTTCAGAGTTGCAGCAGGCAGCTTTCCCTCTTTAGCAATTACCGCACTGAAGACTGATACTCCCAGCAGAGCTAGATTCTCAGCGCTACATACAGTGTCTGGTCTAAAGGCACTCTACAGGAATGAAAACAGAATGAAATAAAGCACCTTCTCCTCATCTGTGATAGCATTCCATTATGAAAGACACAACAAATGTTCCAAGATCACAGAGATGACGTTCTTCCATTAACATCAAAGCTAGGCCATCAACCGTCTTTCAGTCATTCAAGCAATTTATTCTTTGGAATGCATACGCTTTCATATGATTAAAGAAGAACTCAGGATTCCTTTAAAAAAATAGCTTCAATAATTTTCTCCCCTTTGGGTTTAGGGATGACAGAGCCTGATTCAATATGCCGGTAATTTAGGGCATACAATGACATACAATTTAACTATTGATTTCTTATATTTAATTTAGTGCTGATGAAAGATGGCAGAGTGGCAGCAATAGGAAACTGAAGTCGCAGTACAGAGTGAGCCGGTGTCATGGCATGACATGCAGAAAGCAGAGATCTACATCCCATTGGGCCAAGTTAAAGACAGAATAGGTATATATACCCAATTTCCATGAGCTGTACCTAGGCTTGGCAGAATTAGCTTTTTCATAGAATATCAGGCTTGGAAGGGACCACAAGAGGTCATCTAGTCCAACCCCCTGCTCGAAGAAGAACCAATCCCCAATTTTTTCCCCAGATCCCTAAATGGCCCCCTCAAGGATTGAACTCACAACTCTGAGTTTAGCAGGCCGATGCTCAAACCACTGAGCTATCCTTCCCCCGCATCAGTAAATGTTGATTTCGCCATACACACAAAAACCAACTAAAAAAATGTTTCCATCACCAATAATCAAAATGTACAGATAGGCAGAATTTACAGAAAAACACTGCTCATTGATGTTTGGTTGAAGCATATTTACTTTGCGTATTGTGACATGTGGTATTGACAATTTGTGCTGTACCGGTTATAAAGCTTTCACGGTTTTGGCTCTCAGTGTCTGCTGCCATTAAATAATGATTGTGTCTGCCCCCTTTAATGTCCCGGAACTGTGAAAACTGAAATTGATGGCAAGATTAAAAAACAGCTGAACACCCCGACTGTGAAAACTGAAATTAAAAAAAGTTTGAAAATGCTTTACAATAAACACAGAAATTATTCACTGAAATGATAAAAAATTAAAAATCAAATTCTGCCAAGCCTGGTTGTGCTACACTTTCTCTTCTAACATTTGTCTTCAGTGGTAGCCCCCCTCACTTTGTGCATGGAAAGGAAACTGGTGCTTCTGAACTAGCAAAGTGGGCAATTATTTCCCAGCAAGCGTGTTCAACAGAAATGCTGGAGACTGATGAGGCTAATGCACAGTAATCAGACTATTGAACTGGGAATCAGGACTCCTGGGTTCCATAGCCTCTGACTTGCTGCAATTTTGAATCAAGTAACTGAGACACCAAGGCCCAGATGCAACAAAAGGTATTTAGGCTCCTAAGGCCCATTGGTTTCAGTGGACATTAGGGATCTAAATACCTGTGTGGATCTGGGCCCAAACCAGCTGCCGTTGAAATCAGTGGAAAGATTCCTGCTGACTTTCATGGAAGCTGGATCACACCTTAACTATCTCTATGCCTCCGTTTGTCCATCTGTGACATGGATACAATAATACTTTGGTCCCGCACTGAGGTTTAGCGTTTAGGAAGCTGTGTTTATGAAGGGATTTGAGACTTTTGAACGAACAGTACTAAATAGTGCAAAGAATTGTCATTGTCTTTAAAATCATCTGTCAAAATTAATGGAAAGTTGAATTCAACTTATTGACTCAACTCTACACTTATCGACAACAGGAAGTGCATGAATACACTCAGGAAATATTGTTAAAACAGAAATATCAAACATGCCTGACCTGAGTAACTGGATGATGTTATTATTGGCACCTTTGCCTTACCTGTCCCCATTAGACCTTTTGTTCGTTGAATACCTAAGTCTGTCTCAGGTGACATTTAAGAGCAGTTTCTGACCCTCACTAAAGAACATAAGAATGGCCCTACTGGGTCAGACCAAAGCTCCATCTAGCCCAGGATCCTGTCTTCCAACAGTGGCCAGTGCCAGGTGCCCCAGAAGAAATGAACAGAACAGGTCATCATCAAGTAATCCATCTTCTGTCGCTCATTCCCAGCTTCTGGCAAACAGAGGCTAGGGAAACTTTTCCTTTATTGTGGCTTTGTGGTGCAGACGAAACATGCTATATAAGAGCTAGGTATTATTAATTATTATTGTTGTTGTTTTGTAAAGCAATTAACACAAGAGCTGGTTAAAAAAAATGGACGAAAAAAATTCACAAAATGTTTCAAAAGTTGTTTTCATTTTCCAGGGTTCAAAAGGAACCATTTTTGGGTCTGTTTTTGTTTTTTTCTACCACTTTCCGCCCCCCCCCCCCACGTTTGTTTATCATTATAATAATTTTTTTGTTTTCCCTCCCCCTTCACCCGTCATTTAAAAATGATTTTCAAAAAAGATGGAAAAGAGGGAATAAACTGAAAAATGATAAACCACAGACATTGAAAAACATTAAAAAATCGTAAGCCGACAATTTTTCATGACAGGTTTTTTTTTTTTGTTTTGTTTTTTGTTTTTTTAAAGAGAGACCATTTCTCAGCCAGAGAATTTTTCATTAGAAAATTTCAACCGGCTGCTTTCGGGCATTGCAAAAAATACATGCTCGTTTCTCCTAAGACATCTCATTTTCCTGAGCCACTGTATAATACTGAATACAGATAACTGGAGGGGATCAGCTTTATTGTAACTGACCAGATAAAAGCTTATGAGGATTTTTCTTTTCAACAAAGAGAATGTAGGTTTAGGACTGCAACAAGCTGCTTGCATCACTCGGAATGGCAGTGTAGAGAGGGAGTAAGAATATATCTGAGTACCTACACGTGCATGCATGTTATGTTAGTTTCAGAGGGCCTAAAAGGAGCTTTTCCCGGAATAAACAGTAGGACACAATTAAAATGTAACTCACAACAAACTGTATAACCTCCAGAGACGACAGGAATAACTATACGGGGTATATATGTTAGACATATAAACCACACACCTCCTGGGTGTGGTGCTCTGTCCCATCTAGTGGCACCAAGACCACTTAGAGATTAATGAGTCTGCTACAGCCACGGCTAAGAGGCAGATGGTTTTTAGCTCATGTAGTAGAGACTCATGCACTGAGCTTCAGAAGTCCCCGGTTTGATCCTGCCTGCCCACAACCGGAGTCTGTTGATGTTACATATACATATATATATGGGCAGGTACCTAGACCCAGACACATATGTATATATGCGCACATATATACATACACTGAATGTGGGCCATGTCAGCTAGTGAAAAATCAGTGCAACTCCATTAACTCCAACAGATCTATGCCAATTTGCACCTGCTGCGGATTGTTTGAATGAGGGAGGCAGGGAATTTGGTTAAAGATTCATGTGGTAACATGGTGTCACAGAACATTTCTCTGCTGAAAAAAAAAAAAACCTTTCCCCCAGCCACCTGGAAGTAAGGCAGGAAGACAACTCCAGGGTACGTGCAGGAACTGCTGGGTTGGAGCTTTACACACCCTGTAAAAACGATAAACAAACAGCCTGAGTAAACACTGAGCCCCGATGCCTGCTTTTCCACAGGGTGTGTGTGGGCGGAGGGGTTCTGACAGCTTTGCCAACGCTTCCCATTCTGGGCACTAGACCGGGGGTGGGAAGATGCGGATGCGTGAGGATGCTGTGCTATCTTTGGGGACCTTGGCTCCTTCTCATACCTGACCCTGGTTTATGGCTCTTTCCCTGCCTCAGCTGAGCAAGGGCTAATAGCCTTATCTACTTACCTTATCTAGGGTATATGTGGATCAGCGATCTCTACTGGATCACATGGCAAACATGTTAGCACTAGGGGCTGCTCCAGCTAATTAGCTCGAAGGACAGGGACCCGAGGTTCAGGAGTAAGAAATCCCAGGCTCTGTCCTGCCTCAACTCTTGGGAGCTCATCAGTAACCTCTGTGGCCGATCCAGGTGTGTAGCTGATCCAGCCAGAACTCCCAGTGTGTCTTCCCTCCAAAGGAGGATACCAAATACATAGAATCAGGCCAGTGGTCCATAAGTGGCCAGGACCGAGGCTTCAAAGAAGGTGCAAAAGAACCCAACCATGAGCAGATGTGGGACAATCTGCCCCCCACGGCAGGTCCCATCCTTGTTTCTAACAGCCAGAGAGTGGCTGAAGGTCACTTAGGGAGACAAGAATTGAACCCGTCCAGTTCCTTAACCAAAGCCCTCACCACTACTCCTAGAATGAGGCTTTGTCAATGTGCAGGCCTCCTTCCAGCCGTGCCAGGGAAACAACAGCCCATTGGACAGGCTCACGAGCTGCCCTGCCAACGCACAGTGACCTGACAGAAGGGGACAAGGCAGCGATGGCCTCCGACAACTCAGACTGTTTTCCCCGAGGGAGTCGTGCAGCTTCCAAGATGCTGCCTTTTGCCTACAGAAAGGTTTCCGTGTCTCCCCCATTTCCCTCCCGTCCTATGAGCCCAGCTTTACGTTGTTTTCAGTCCTCTCTCTGCTCCAGAAGGCTCGTCCCAGCACTGCCAGGGTCAACGCCGCCCTCCTCCAGCTCTCCTGGCTTCCCAAATCACTCCTCCAGCCCACAGCAGCACCTTGTCCATTGCCCCTGCCGCAATAACAAGTCAAAGCAGGCACTCAATAAAGAGACACCCAGCAGGGAGAGGTAGATGTGGGGCTCCAGAGACTCTGCTTTTCGTCTGCCTGATCTGCGTTTGGGTGCGTTTTGGAGGTGTGTCAGCCCGGAACGTTTCCCTCAGAGTCACCTTAGAGCTTATTAATGGGAAGCCCTAAGAGAAGAGGCTGGGGACAGGCCTTGCATGAATTTTTATACCTCCCTGTTTGCCCCCGTGCGCTTAATTCTTGCCTGAGCAACTCTGCTTGAGCCCAGTTCCAGACCTCACCTTGCTGTGCCAGGGCACCTCAACCCCAGCCCACAGCCACCCTTGAGCCTTGCTCAACATGGGCAGTGCCCCTCAGTCCTAACCTGAAATACTCTCTGCTCTACCTGCCTTTGCAAGCCTTGGCCAGTGCACCCACAAACAGCCTTCCCTGAACCCTTCAGCAGAGCCGCTCCCCTCCCACTGGCCTGCCACAGTTTCCCTTCTGCTTCTCAGCAGTCTCCCTCTGGCTAAGATACTCTGACCCTCTGGCTAAGAAGTAAGCAGAAATCAACCAGACCCAAACTAGCCCTTCACTTCTTGGGTGCAGAGATCCATATACAGTCCTTGCCCTTCCCAAGCCACAGATCCTTCTCTAGGCCCAGGCAACCTTCACCCCTTGGTCACATGAATTCACAACAGTCCCTTCACCCCAGGGACATCAGCTCAACACCTCAAGGTAGCTCAGCAGAGGCACCAAGAAGCTCAGGCCCTCTCTCTACCACAAGCTCTAGTCCTGAACCCCTAAATAGCGAAGTAGCCACCTCCTCCAGCCTAACGTATTCCACTTGATATTTCCTGCTCTCCTTGGGCTGCTTCCTTCCATGGCTGCCCTGCCTTTCAGCCCTCCTTCCCCAGCCCTTCCTGGTTCTTTGTCCCTAGAAGCCCCCTTCCCATCAGATGCTATCCAGATCCCCTCCTCCCAAGAGCCCCTCCATCCCCAGCACCTACTCTCCCCAAACCTGCCTCTGCAGTGAGAAAAGCAGCTTCCTTTTATATCCCTCCCTCTCCCAGCAGGCCTTGCTCTCTGGCCTACAACACTGGACTACAAGTCCCAGAATTCCCTTGATCGGGGAAAAGGGAATGAGGTGCAGCTAGGATTTGAACTGCCTCTGAAAGGGCCAGCTCACCCTGTGGCCAATGCACAATGCATCTCTCCTCCCCGTCCCGGGCTCTGCCGACGGACGTCAGCGCTGCCCTGCCACTCGCCCTTCTCCTCCGCCGCCGGGGCTCCCGGTAGCAAGGCACCTCCGTCCAGGCGAGCCACATACTGCTCCAATCCCAATCCCTCCAAATCAACCCTGACCGTTGGGTACGAGGAAGGCCGGCACAGCACTCACCTGCCCTCTGCCTGGCTCTATCAGTCTCAATAAACAATGCGTTCCCACAGAGTCCGCTGTCCATTAGCGGTGCTCTTTTGCCTCTGAATTAGCCACAGCGCTTTCCTTCAATACTATCTCTGAGTCTGTGGCCATAAAAGGGTGCTTGATTCCACCTGGCAGCCAAAGGCTGGGAAAAAACTTGCCACTCCTTTACCGGACAAAGGCCCCAGCCTGGCCAAACTCACAGCATTCAGCTGAGCAGACTGCTGCCTTCTCTGCCCCTCGAGTCCCACGCTTGTCACGTCTGCCTCATA
This sequence comes from Lepidochelys olivacea, assembly GCF_965140295.1. NCBI lineage: Eukaryota > Metazoa > Chordata > Testudines > Cheloniidae > Lepidochelys > Lepidochelys olivacea. The sequence goes on along the minus strand of NC_140412.1, from coordinate 265,545,091 downwards.
ACATCGCATTGCTCTGTCCTGGGCGGGAGGAAGTGACATTGTGACAACACGACGTCATCATGCCCTGAAGTGTGGATGTGGTGCTACGAAGACACAAAAGGGGCCTCCTCGGAGTCTAACGCACTCGTCATGCTTGATTGGCACTACGTGATCCTGAGATTTTATTTGTGCCAGACAGGAACTAGCTGGTGAGAGACTGCATGGTTCTGGGAATCGGGCAGGGGCTACAGAGCCTTTTACCAATTTTTGGCTGGTTCCCATCCTGCCCAAGTCAGTTGTTGCCCATATTGGTTACCATCCGCCTGTTTGGTGGCAATGAATTTGGTAGCTCTGAGAGATCAGCATACAGCATCTTGAACTTGCCACAAACCTCAGGAGAGAAAGGCAGAGAGCCTAAGGACAGAAAGGCAGAGGCCAGGAATTTTAATTTGGATGCTGAGAGTCAGGCACCCAAGAAGTGGTGTGATTTGCTGACCTGGATCTGAGCATCCCTCAGCTAAGGTCAATAGGAATTCTAGGTGCTCACCACTTCCGTAAACAAGGTCAGTTATTGAGGTCCCCTTCCAGGCACGTATGTCTGAAGATTTTTGAATTCCCCTTTCACCTGGCCCTCTAGCTCAGAGTCTCGGTAGATGGGGTGCAGTGGTGACACACAAGAGGTTCAGCTGTCCTAGGCCAGCGCCCTTAGACCACACCACACTCTCACCAGAGAGCACAGCCAATACTAAATACACACACGCACAATTTTGAAAAGAGAAGGCGCTCGGAGATTTGTAAATTCACAACCTAACTGCGAGAGGTTAGCAGGCCCTGACTAAATCATGCTGCATGAACAGTTGCGAGGCAGTGGAGGTGGTAACAAAGCAGAAGTCAGGACCTGCAGGTTCTATTTGAGCCTCTGCTATGTGACCTTGGTCAAGTCACTTCACCCTACTCACCCTTTGTCCGTTTTGGCTACTTAGACTGTTGGCTCTTTGGGGCAGGGCCTGTCTCTTACTATTTGTATGTATAGCACCTAGCACAATGGGGCCTCTAAGGATGACACTGGAATTGTGATTTATTACAACAATCTGTAACCACTGACTCCTCTTTTTGCACTATGACTGCAGAGGTGTTAATAGGCCATTCTACCTTGAATGGTCCCTTAAAAAATGGACTAACTACTTATTTTCAACAATAGGGTTGTCAACTTTCTAAATGCTGGTATCCAGACCCACCTCCCCCCCCCCCGAAGCCCCCCCCCATGCTCCACTTCTTCCCCCCAAGGTCCCGCCCCGTTTCGCCTCTTCCCTTGAGGCCCCACCCCTTCTCTTCTTTTCCCTCCAGGCTCCGCCCCCTTCTCTGCCTCTTCCCCCAAGGCCTTGCCCCTGCTCCATCTCTTCCCTCAAGGCCCCGCCCCATCTCTCTCTCCTCTCCTCTTCTCTACCCCCCTGTTGGTCACTGGATCGTCTCCATCTCCCTCCCCACCCCCAGCTGGGCTCCCTCTGTGCCAGGGCTGGGACGGGACCTGCTGCCGCCTGACAAGGAGCTGGCCAGCAGGTAGGAGGCAGCTCCGGCAGAGCAGGGGCTGGCAAGGGTTAATGACCTGGTGCCTCTCTCTGTCCTGCTGTGACCTGGCTTTTGCATTTTGCTGTGATGCCCCGAGTACCTCTCCCAGCCCTGAAGAAGAGCTCTGTGTAGCTTGGAAGCTTGTCTCTCTCACCAACAGAAGGTGGTCCACTGTGGGACAGGGAGGCACCGCTGAAACCAGAACAGCCAGGGAGGAAGGGGGTCTTTGTGGAGAAGCCCTCAGGAAGCTGACCGCAGAGAGACAATTGCACACTGAAGTCTTCACGTTTCCACTGCTCATCCCGTATCATAAGGGGGCATCCACCGAGGAATGTGCTCACTTGCCTTCTAGATTTCCTACCCCACCCCCCTCCGTTCTTTGTGCAAGCATTGCATACATGTGGAGAACACATTAAAACCATCTGCGCGGCAGCTTGGCAGTGGGAAATATGCAAACAAGGGCTCGAGGTGTTTATCTGGGGTATGGAATATAAATCAGCCCGAGTTATTCTGGCACCGTGCTAGGCACCAGGGAGACCGCATCTGGAATACGGTGTCCAATTGTGGTCACTCTATTACGGGAAGGACATTCAGCGGATTGGAAACAGGCAGGGAGGAGCAACCCAAAAAAATGACCCAGGCCTTAGGGAGGGGGTCCGGGTGGGCTGTGCGTCTGTACGGGGGTGTTTGTCTGGGCCTGCAGCTGCACTGCCAGCTGTGTGTGTCTGGGAATAGGTGTCTGTTTGAAGGGGGGGATGAGTGTACTTGGGCACATGTCTGGGCTGGCTCTGTGTTTGCACTGAGTGCTAAGGGAGAGGGCGGTCTGCTTTGGTGAGCGTGTGTGACGGTATATCCGGGCGAGCGTACGTGTGAGCACGCTCACACCTGTGTCTCTGGACATGTGCCAGTCTTTGCCTGTATCGGCGTCTTTCTGCACGCTGCACGCTGGGGAAAAAGCCTCACCCGTGTGGTTCAGTCTGGCAACTTTATGCTTTCTAGTGAATCACGTACATCACAGGGGAGCGCAGATCACATAAAACCTCCTAAACACGATGTCCCTTCCCGGCTCACCCTTCTCTTGGGAGCTCATCCGTGCTCAGGCAGGCAGGCTGGGTCCTCCCCCCATTGCCTACCTGCCCCTGCAGCAGCGTCCCTCATCTTAATCTGGTGCAAGATGGCTCATTTTTCCCAGTTCCCCAGGGGAGTCCTTTTCTAGACTCCTGCTGTGGTCATCTGCTTCCTTTGTTCTCCGCCTGGTAACCTTCCATTACTTCCAAGCCCTGCTCCCTTCGGACAAAAGGAGGAAGTGTCTTCTTTCAACTAGGGCAAATCCATTGTCCTAAGGTGTCTTACACTGAATAGGCGATGGCTGAATGCTGATCACCCACCCTTGCCACTGGGCTGGCAGACACCCGACATATCCCTCAGGGTGGAGCCACATACATGTCGGCTTCCCATGATAGAGTGATTTCATGAAACCATTTCATAAAATCATCCCCAGTTCGGAAGTGGGTCAGACAGAACCCCCAACTCGTCACAGCGCATCCCTCCATCGAGCTGTAATGGCGTTTGTGTCTCTCGGTCCATGCCGGTGTGCGGGAATACACGTCTGTGTCAGCGGGTATATCTGTGAGCACAGCTGTATGTGTGCCAGGGTGCCAGCGTGGGCCTGTGCCCACGTCTCCTGGGGCGTAACAGCGTGTGCGTTGCTATCTGGGGCTCTCCATCAGCCTGGCGCGAGCATGTCGGCCTTTGCATGCACGTGTCCTGGCTGGTTGCCTCCACGGCTGGAGTACAAAGTGCCAGGCAGTGGGTGAATTGTTCTCAACGGGCCACGTATCTCTGCCCAAAAGGACCTGCAGGTCGCGGGCGAAAGTGAGCACAGCCTAACACAGAAGGCCGTGAAGAGAGCAGGTGACCACATGGTGCAAATCAGTTTGAGAGAGAACAGGAGGGTCAGTGGATTATGGGACTAAAAGTAGGATTATGGGCTCTGAGACCTGGCGAAGGGGGTGGGTCTCAGAGCCCGCGAGCAGGAGCATCCATGCTTGCTATTTTAGCCCTGAAGCGCAAGCCCCGCGAGCCCAAGCCTGCAGACCCAGGGTCTGATACTTGCTGCTGTGGGTTATTATTTTTTGGAATGCAGACACACCCTTAATGCCCCAGTTCATGCCGCCCCAGTCCTCTACACCTGGAATCCTGTTCATGCTCTCCCATGACTCTAGCCTCTCCTCCTTCCAGTGTCTCTTTAAAACAAAGTTCACCCAGGAGGCATAAACCTTGGAGAGCTGCTAGCCGATCAGCAAAACGATTGTTGTTAATAATCACAGCACGGGCTATGGTTAAATATCAGGGCTCACCCACGAGCTTTCACTGCGCCCGAACCTCTCGTCTATCTGGTGCCCATTTAGGGCTACTCTGGCGGCTAAGGATTTGCAGAATTGGGCTTCTAAGCCCTGATCCTGCAGCTTTCGGTGGGTGGGCAGACCTCGCCCCCGCCCATTACAGCCTGCATCATCGGGGCCTCAGGTGATAAATGCTTTTGAGAGGGGACCTTGTGGTCACATTTTCATTATGCCGCCATGCACACGGATGCCACTGTGCCGTAAATAAATAATAGTGTAATGTATATTGGTGAACATCACTGCTCATTCATCTGGCCCCAGCACCTCACACCCTTTAGTGCATTCATTCTCACAACATCCCTGTGAGGCAGGGCTGTGCTATGATCCCCATTTTAGAAGAGGGAAACTGAGGCACAGAGCGAGCAAGGGAGTCTGGGTAGGGAACTGACTCCACCGCGTATAAATCTCAGGTTAAAAACCTTACCACCAGGCTATCCTTCCAGCTGCTCTAAACTCCTATCTACGGACCCCTGGTGTGTTCTGCTACTGGCCATTCCTTTTTCTTATGGCTTATTTTCACCTGAGTTTAATTTCTTTATTATTACTACAGTAGCACATAGGGCGAGTCCTGGATCAGGACCCTCTGGTGCTACGCACTGTACAAACACACAGCAAAGAGATGGCCCCGGCCACAAAGAGTTTGTGATCTGCGTGAATGCAACACCGGGTGAATGCAACAAATGGATCCTTAAATAAGCTGCCCCTACCTAGAATAACCTGGGTATGTCAATGTGCCTTTGTTGTTCTGCTGTGGGGTTCTGTTGTGACGCTTCCCTTATTACTTATGAATGTCTTGATACAAAGGAGGGTCTTTGCATTGACTTCTAGAGGTCTTTGGATCAAGGCCCTCCCATGCTAAGATCATGGAGGACGCAAAGGCTGGTTGAGATAAACACAACCGAGAGGAGGGATAAATAAAAGCTGGCAGGACTTTTAATCTGTGATTCTGAGGCCTGATAGTGGGCAGTGCTGGGAGCCTACATCTCCCATTGACTTCAAGGGGAGTTGAGGGCTCTCAGCATCTCCTAGGAGATGCCCTGCACCCGGCAGGATGGAGCATGCTTGATAGGAAAGCCACAGCTCTGTGTTGTTTCAATACTAAGAAAGTGTGGGCATGGGGAGGGGGCCCCTAGGGACAATGGAGCCGTAATTCAGGCAGCCAACACACATACCTTGGATAAACAGTCATGGTTTCTTGACTAAAAATAACCTCATCTCCCTAGCAAATAAGAGGCTTATTTATTAAAAAAACAAGCCATTGCAAGGCAAACTGCAACACCTAGCACTCCGGGATCACCAGTGGCCTCGGCTAATTACAGGCTTGTGTAAAAATCTCTCTCCCTCTGCAAAATGTCCCTTCTGGTTTTCCAACGCAGGACAAGACAGGCTTTTAATTCATGGGGGGGAAAAATGTTTGATGACTCGTAGCTGGGGATTTCGCTTCATCCTCTTCCAGATTTGCCTTTGGGGTGGCATCGGCTTAGCCACCGTTGCAGAAATATAATATTTATGTACATATAAAAGAAATTTTAAGGGTTTCCTGTTCCGACTGAATGGCTTTCATCTGGAGGCTAAATTAAAAAATAAATAAATAAAATTGAAACTGAAAAAGAAAGCAAGCTGCATACTTGTGGGTATGGTTGTACGGGTTTTTTTTTCTTTCTGTTTGTTTGTTGGGTCTTCCTCCCGTGATGCCCAAGCCAAGAGCTGCACATAAGAAACCTACACGCAGAGAAGAGCCGCATGGAAACACAGTGGGAATAATCCCACACGTCTGCTTAGACCCTGTCCATATTCAGCGTCATCCCAATTCAACGTGAAACTGGTTTATAAACCGATGCACCCATGAGCGGCAGGTGAACCCCACTTCAGGGAGGCTAGCCTGCTGGCCTCACCTCTTCTGCCTGAGGCCCTGTCCACTGCAGCCCTCCTCCCAGCCGCGGCCGGAGCCGTCACAGCTGTGCTAGCCTGAGCCACCCCGGCAGGCCCGACCCCTGCTGGCTGACCCGTGCTGTCGTGGCGGGCCGGATTCCTGGGCCAACTTGAGCCACCCCAGCTGGCCCAATCCCCGCTGGCCAGCCCGAGCCACCCCTGGCTGCCTCAGCCCCTGGCCACTGGCCGAGCCCTGAGCTCCAGGCCGCAGCTGGAACTGAGCCCCCACCGGCTTCAGGGTTGCGGGGCAGAGTGTGGATGTGGCCACAGCTTGGGGGAGGGAAGTCTTAGCCTTCCCTGGCCTATGATACCCATTGCCCCTGGATGCAACCCCCTACCCCCAGTGGGGACACTCTGACTTTGTTTAAACCTGGTTTATATCAGTTTAGTTTATGTCACTTTCTTAGACTTGGGTAGAATTTTCAAAAGGTTATGTCTCCACTCGAGAAAAGGTTTGTTCTTAACTCAAGCTAGCTGACACTTGTAATGAACACAAGGTAAAATCCTAGCGGAGGCAAGGCAGTCTGTAGGTTTCACACGAGTGAGCAGGTCAAGTCGAAGCGGGAGGCTAGGGATTACCTTGATCTGCTGACTTGTGTGAGAACGACAAACCGGCTTGTCTTCACTAGGATTCTGCTTTGCGTCAGTCACCAGGTGTTAACTAACTCGAGTTGAGACCACACTTTTTTTTCCTAGCAAAGACAAGGACGTAGCAATTTAGGAGCCTAAGGGTATGTGTATGCTGTGATGGCATGTGTGATTGCGGCATAGGCTTGCATATCTCCCTGCGCTGCAGCATCTTCACTGTTATATTAGCTAAATTAAAGCTAGTCCGTACGTACGCTGCAATCAGATCTCCAACTGCAGGGTAGACCTGCCCTATGTCTCAAAAGTCATTTAGGCCCGGTCTACACCTAAAACTTCGATCAACCTACTTACATTGCTTGGGGTGTGAAAAATATACACCCCCAAGAGACATAGTAAAGTAGACCTAAGCCCTAGTTTACACACTGGTAGGTGGATGGAGAGGTTCTCCTGTCAGTGTAGGTACTCCACCTTCTCGAGAGGGGATAGCTAGGTCAGCAGCAGAATTCTTCCATCAACCTCCTGCTGTCTACACTAGGAGTTAAGTCGGCATAGCTCTGTCTCTCAGGGGTGTGGATTACTGCTGAGAGACGTCGCTATGCCAATGTAAATTCCCAGTGTGCACCAGCCCTTAGGCACTTATGCGAGTAAGGCCTGGTTTACCCTTGAAAATGAGATTGACCTAGCGATGTCACTCAGGGCTGTGAAAAATTTTGCCCGCTGTGACATATATAGGTCAACCTAACCTCCAGTGTAGACATGGCTAGGTCGATGGAAGAGTGGGGCCAGATCTACACTAGGAACTTACATTGTAATACCTATGTTGCTCAAGGGTGTGAAAAGTGGACCCCCTGAGTGCTGCATGTAGACAGCCTATGGTGACAGAAGAGGTTTTTAACGCCCGGCTTGACAAAGCCCTGGGTGGGATGATTTAGTTGGGGATTGGTCCTGCTTTGAGCGGGGAGTTGGACTAGATGACCTCCTGAGGTTTCTTCCAACCCTAATCTTCTATGATTCCGTGATTCTAAGAGCTTCTCCTGTCGACATAGCTACTGCCTCTCTTGGAGACGGATTAACTACCGTCGGCATAGTAACATCTTCACTAATGAGCCACTGCAGCGCTGTGCATGTAGACAAGCCCCTAGCTACTGCCTCTCGGGGAGATGAATTAACTACATGAATGGAAAAATCGTTTCTGTCGATGTAGGCCGCGTCTACACTAGGTCGTTACACCAGCACAGTGCGGATGTAGCCACTAGAGTGTAGACACGGCCACAGTCTCATTGAAAGCCAATGGGACTTAGGCTCCCAAGTCATGTAGGTGTCTGAAAATGTTTCCCCTGATCTTCACAGAAAGGTGCACTAGTTTAATTGAGGCCTTGTCTACATAGGAAAGTTGCATCACTTTAAATTAAACTGAATTAAATAGATTTTGAACTGAATTAAGCTTGCCCAAAAGGCTGTGCAGATGCTTCTATACCAGTTCAAGAGTGATTGATCTTAAACCTGTTTCCAGCTGACATATGCTAACCTGAAATAAGCCACTTTAAAGCATCTCCACTGAGGCTGGCGCTGGTTTCACTACATCGGTTTAAAACTCCACCTTCAGTTAAATGGGTGCAACTTTTCGGTGTAGACAAGGCCTAAAGATGTCATGTTAAACCAGTTTAGCTAAGACAATGCCACTTTAGGCTTGGCTACATTTGAAGTATAGATACTACAGTATAGATTCCAGTATAGATACTACATACAGCTATGGGGGAGGGGTTCTCCTACTGGCATCAGTAATCCAGCTCTCCGTGAGGCGGTAGCTAGGTCGATGGGGAATTAAGTCAGTTTAACTACATTGCTCAGGGGTGTGGATTTTTCACACCCCTGAGTGACATCGCTGGGTCGACCTAATGTTTTAGGGTAGACCAGACCTTTGTATGTAGACACTCTTAGGCCTGGTCTACACTGAAAAGTTACATCAGCATAGCTATGGTGGGAAAAAACCACACCCCTGACACAGTGAGACGGGGTGTTCACCCCACACTTGCCCTGAAGGGGTTAATATAGGCTAAGTAGGGGGCCAATTAACCAGACAGGCCCCATCTGAGGGGAATAAAGTGGCTAGGTAATCTCCTGACTGAAGGAGGGAGCCCCGCTGAGGAGGAATTGGGTTTATAAAGGCAGGAAGCTGAAGCAGAGAGGGCAGCAGGGCAGTAGGCTGCAGTTACTCCCCGGGAGGAGGGAGTTGTGAGGCTGACAAACCCAGAGATGTGGGGAGAGTCAGAAGGTAAGGAAAGGCTCTGGGAAAAGGCAGCCAGGCTCAGGAGGGTGCAGACCTTGGCTGCTGACTAGAGAGTCCCTGAGCTGGAACCTGGAGTAGGGGATGGACCCGGGTTCCCCTGCCAGCCACTGGGGAGGTGGCACAGGCTGGGCAGGGAATGGGAAGACTGCCTGAGCCCGTTTGTTAGAAGAGACTTTGATACCCCGGAAAGGAGAAACACACAAAGTGACCTGGCTGGAGGGCCAAGTCCTGAAGAAGGAGCAGAAGGCAGCCCCCTGACCTGGAAGGAGCTAATCCCCAGAGCAGCCTGGAGGGGCACCCCTAGCCGTGAGTGGACCCTGTGATACACAGTTACGCCAACCTAACCCCCAGTGTGGATGCAGCGATGTTGACGGAATAACGCTTTCATTGACTCTCACTAGGTTCGTGCGGGGAGGTGGTGTTCCGACACGGAGCGAGACCACCCTTCAGTTGACGCAGGCTGTGTCTACACTAGGGGGCTATGCTGTGCTGGTATAGTCTCTGTAGTGCAGACATAGCCTGATACTTGTTTATACCTGGTTTACCTCTCAGCTGGGCTTCAGGTTTAACGTTTAAACTGACTTACATCTGCCCACAAGGACTCAACTAAATCGATTTAAACCAGCGTAAGTTTCTGGGTAGACAAGGTAGCGCCATCCCACACGAGGAGAATAAGTGCAGCTGTCCTGCACGCTCCCTCCGGGTCCCTCCGAGGCGCTGTGCCTCAGAGACAGAATGCCTTCAGCGGCAGGCTGTCCTTTTGTACCCACCCTCCGGCTGCAGTCATGGCTCATGGAGGACACAAGGCCCTCCGGTAACAAAGCAAACATCACGGAATGTGTCTAATGCACCAAAGCAAACGGAAAGGGCCTGACTGGCTCTTCATAGCAGGGACGCCGAGATCCAGCTGGCAGCGGGTCAGAAGTGGACTCGCACCTTTCTGCCCTCTGCGCTGCTTTTTCCATGGCATTCACCAGCATCGCCTTTGAACCTCTCTTGAGCTTTCCCCTTCTAATCATAGAATCATAGAATCATAGAATATCAGGGTTGGAAGGGACCCCAGAAGGTCATCTAGTCCAACCCCCTGCTCGAAGCAGGACCAATTCCCAGTTAAACCATCCCAGCCAGGGCTTTGTCAAGCCTGACCTTAAAAAGCTCTAAGGAAGGAGATTCTACCACCTCCCTAGGTAACGCATTCCAGTGTTTCACCACCCTCTTAGTGAAAAAGTTTTTCCTAATATCCAATCTAAACCTCCCCCACTGCAACTTGAGACCATTACTCCTCGTTCTGTCATCTGCTACCATTGAGAACAGTTTAGAGCCATCCTCTTTGGAACCCCCTTTCAGGTAGTTGAAAGCAGCTATCAAATCCCCCCTCATTCTTCTCTTCTGCAGGCTAAACAATCCCAGCTCCCTCAGCCTCTCCTCATAAGTCATGTGTTCCAGACCCCTAATCATTTTTGTTGCCCTTCGCTGGACTCTCTCCAATTTATCCACATCCTTCTTGAAGTGTGGGGCCCAAAACTGGACACAGTACTCCAGATGAGGCCTCACCAATGTCGAATAGAGGGGAACGATCACGTCCCTCGATCTGCTCGCTATGCCCCTACTTATACATCCCAAAATGCCATTGGCCTTCTTGGCAACAAGGGCACACTGCTGACTCACATCCAGCTTCTCGTCCACTGTCACCCCTAGGTCCTTTTCCGCAGAACTGCTGCCTAGCCATTCGGTCCCTAGTCTGTAGCTGTGCATTGGGTTCTTCCGTACTAAGTGCAGGACCCTACACTTATCCTTATTGAACCTCATCAGATTCCTTTTGGCCCAATCCTCCAATTTGTCTAGGTCCTTCTGTATCCTATCCCTCCCCTGCAGCGTATCTACCACTCCTCCCAGTTTAGTATCATCCGCAAATTTGCTGAGAGTGCAATCCACACCATCCTCCAGATCATTTATGAAGATATTGAACAAAACCGGTCCCAGGACCGACCCTTGGGGCACTCCACTTGATACCGGCTGCCAACTAGACATGGAGCCATTGATCAATACCCGTTGAACCCGACAATCTAGCCAGCTTTCTACCCACCTTATAGTGCATTCATCCAGCCCATACTTCCTTAACTTGCTGACAAGAATACTGTGGGAGACCGTGTCAAAAGCTTTGCTAAAGTCAAGAAACAATACATCCACTGCTTTCCCTTCATCCACAGAACCAGTAATCTCATCATAAAAGGTGATTAGATTAGTCAGGCATGACCTTCCCTTGGTGAATCCATGCTGGCTGTGTCTGATCACTTTCCTCTCATGCAAGTGCTTCAGGATTGATTCTTTGAGGACCTGCTCCATGATTTTTCCAGGGACTGAGGTGAGGCTGACTGGCCTGTAGTTCCCAGGATCCTCCTTCTTCCCTTTTTTAAAGATTGGCACTACATTAGCCTTTTTCCAGTCATCCGGGACTTCCCCGGTTCGCCACGAGTTTTCAAAGATAATGGCCAATGGCTCTGCTGGGAATCAGGCTGGGAACCTGCTGGCCTGAAAGTCTATGAGTCGATGTTCTTCCCTGAACCTGATTTAAGGCGATGGTGATGTGTGCCTTTCCCTAGAACACTGAATCCTAGTTTCAGGGGCACTCATTAATTTTCCAGGGCCACCGTTCAGGGCTAAGACCACACAAAGGTCCTCCCTGGCACAGAAAGGAAGCCAGACGTGGTAAAGCATGGAAGGGGTTGAGAGAGAGATACGTAGTCACATACCCTATGTCCTTTTGCTGCCGCTAACATACACACATGCTGCCCACCTGCCTTCGCCCACCACAGAGAAGGGATGAGAAACACAAAGCAAGTTCTTCAAGAGGAGCTGCCCTGGAACCTGTTGCTCTTTGGCTTCGTCCTGTGTTGCAAAGCACACTTGCATATGTGCCTAGTTACGCAGGCTGGAGAGGAGACGCTGATGTGGATTTAATGGAGACAAGTCAATAAAACCAGAAAAGGGAAGGAGAAAATGCCAAATGGAACAGACCAAAGAATGAGCGGCTCCAGCTTTTAGAGGATCGTGCTTGCGAAGCCTAGGTCTCAATTCAAGATACTTATCTCTCCCGGGGAAGGGCTAATGAAATCCATGCGTAGACAGAATCACACTTTCCAATCAGAGAGCCAGTTCTCTTCTGTGTGTCTCCATGACGTCTCTGGGACTGAGCTGTGCAAGCTAAGAAAAAACCCGTGCACAGTGTTTGCAGAAGTCCTCCACTTCAAACCTTGCTCTCAGTCATTTCTTTCAGGGCAATTTCTAAGCAGCTGTGCAGACTTCACAGCTCCCTCCAGCTTCTTTTTCCCCCTTGATGATTTCAAGTTAGTGACAAAGGGGAAAAAGCATTAACACTAGGCTACGTCTACACTACAGAGCCTATGCTGGCATATCCCCCTAATGTAGACACAGCATACATTGACAGTTTTCCTGCCCGCATAGGAACACCACCTCTCCAAACAACATCTACACTCTTCTGTTAGCATAGCTGCGTCTACACTGGGGGATTTGCTGCCATAGCTATATTGGTGACGGGGTGTGGTTTTTTCACACCCCCGACTGACATAGCTATACTGGTTTAGGTATTAAGCATAGACCGAGCGCAAGTGTCTGGAAGATAATGGGGCAGATCTCAGAGATGAGACCCAGTCAAAATCTGAGGGCCAAACGACACCCCACCATCACCAAACTACAGGGAACTTGGGCTGCAGATCAGGACTGTGACGCTTGTCTCTGCTTCGGCAATGGCCAGACCAAACCCCATTATCTCAACACCTTCAGACTTCCCAGGGGTTCGTAGCTTCCAGAAGAACTGCGTAGCTCAGGTCCATCTCTCATCAATAGTTACATTTGCCTAAGTGAGCCAAGGAAGGGGCGGGGCAGTGAATTATAGAGCAAGAGCGTGGTGATGTCCGTCGACGTGTTTCCGCCGGGGCAATAGAACTACGCTAATTTACACCAGTGAAGATCTGGCCCATAAAGTAGGCTTGATTAATAGGAGACAGGAGGAATTTTAGACATTTGCAGGACGTTATAATGCAGGGGTCTCAGATCTGTTTGACCAGCTTCAGAATCAGATTGGTTTCTTGAATCTCATGATACTGACAGCCTGAGGTTTCAGTTCACAGGGACGCGTACAAACCTTTTCCTCCACCTGGGCTTGCATCCCTGGAGGTTTACCTTGAATTCCAGGAGAACAGGAAGCATGGTTTTGTGGTTAAGGCACTGGAATGAGACTCAGGTGATGAGAATTCAGTTCTCGGCTCTGCTACCGACTCTTCTGTGTGTCCTGGGGTAGGGCACTGAATCACTCTGTGCCTCAGGTCCCCTTCTGGTAAAGGGGGAGAGCACTGGTGCCCAGACTCGATGTTTTCATCCCAACGTCACAAAACCCGAAATCATTAGGGACTTTCCAAAAAATTAGGCCACTAACTACGTGGGGTGGTGTAAACTCAGAACCCAGAGGAAACAAACAGGCAGCCACATATGGCCAAAGGCAGAATGAAGGTGCCTAGGCCAGATTGTGTTTGATACTCCCTACCCTTAACTCCATCCCATTCCGAGCGATTTAACACTGAAAATCACTGTGGACAATCACTTCCTCCTGGTGCTGTCATGGGCCTCCCTTGATGACAGACAGAGCAAGGAGAGGACAGAGGGAGGCGAAAAGAAAGCAAGAGGAGGAAAGAAGAGCTGCTCAAAAAATGGGATAACATTTTCACAAAACAGCCTCCCTTCTTATTGTCATCAAAATTCAAAGTTTCAGTGAAAAATTCTGTCAATGGTTCAAAACCTGCAAATATTTGACCAGCTCGAGAGGAGAGTTTAGTTATCAGCCCCTTAGGTACGACGGTAACAAACTCTATAGGAAAATCTAGGCAGAGCCAGATATATAGATAGATAGATAGAGGATGTGTGCGGAGATAGATAGATAGATGGGTGTGTATGGAGATAGATAGATAGATAGATTAGATTAGATAGAGGGGGTGTGTATGGAGATAGATAGATAGATTAGATAGAGGGGGTGTGTGGAGATAGATAGATTAGATTAGATAAAGGGTGTGTGTGGAGATAGATAGATAGATGATAGAATGGGACTTAGGCCAGGTCTACACTAAAAGGCTATGTTGACCCAGCTATGTCACACCGGGGTGTGAAAAGTCCACCCCCCATTGCAACATAGTTAAGCCTATCTAACCCCCAGTGTAGAGAGCGCTAGGGCAATGGAGGAATTCTTCCGCTGACCTAGGTACTGCCTCTTGGAGAGGTGGATTAACTACAGCGAAAGGCGCAGGTAACGTCTACCCTGAAGCGCTCCAAAGGCGCAACGGCTGCTCTGCAGCTGTGATGCTGTACTATTTCACATGCAGACAAGCCCCTAGGCTCATTAGCCATTTAGGTGCTTTTGAGCAAACGTCCCACCGTCCCCAGGTGGGAACCCACCCCAGCGATTCCTTTCTCTCCCTCTGCCTGGGGCCCGGATCCAGCAGCCCCTCGTGAAAGTGCTTTCGCACTGACGGTGCACGGATGCTCTTTAGCTGAGCACAAGCCACAGTAAAAGCGGCAAAACGAACTTTATCACCTGCTAAAGGCAAGCAAAGTGAGTCCATTCGAGGACACATTGGAGTCAGCTGTCAGGCCAGGCTGTTGGGAGGGGCAGCTCTTCTCCTGCAGCCAGACCAGAGAGGGGAATGACTCAGTTTCTCCTTGCCTCTTAAAGGGGGACTATATATCAGCCTCTGCAAAGGAGCATTGTCCTCCCAAAGCTATTTTTTGCAAGCAAGACTCAATAGCATCCTTGTTTGCAGCCCTGCTGGGTCACCTATCCCAGAGGCTGCTGCCCACATGCCACCCTCCGACATCACAGTCATTCTGAGGGCGGCAAAGGGGGGACAAACTAGCTGATGAGGGGATGGTTAATCACAAGATCGGGGAGGCCTGGCACAAAGGGATTCGTAGAGAACAAATGGCAGTGCCCCATGTCCAGCATCTCTGTCTCAGCACGACCCCAGTGCGCACACTCTGCCCTACCAACCCCCGCGCCACCAGGCCAGCAGCAAAGCCCATGTCTCCTGTCTCCCAGTTCAGTGCTCTCTCCACTGGATCATGCTGCCTTTCAAACTTATGGGAACCTTTTGACTATCCAAAGACTGGATTATGTCCTTTCTGGATTGACCGGGGTTGTTGCCTTGCACACAAGAGTTTGCCAGAAGCTGGGAATGGGCGACAGGTGATGATGATCACATCATATAATCATAGAATCATAGAATATCAGGGTTGGAAGGGACTTCAGGAGGTCATCTAGTCCAACCCCCTGCTCAAAGCAGGACCAATCCCCAACTAAATCACCCCAGCCAGGGCTTTGTCAAGCCGGGCCTTAAAAACTTCTAAGGAAGGAGATTCCACCACCTCCCTAGGTAACGCGTTCCAGTGCTTCCCCACCCTAAAATAGTTTTTCCTGATGATGACCTGTTCTGTTCATTCCCTCTGGGGCACCTGGCACTGGCCACTGTCAGAAGACAGGATCCCGGGCTAGATGGACCTTTGATCTGACCCAGTAGGGCTGTTCTTATGTTCTTAAGGGCCGTTGATTGAAAAGACAACAGTGCTAAGCACAAATAAGGCTGCAGGTCGGGCCCCCACCCCCAGTTAACCAACCCCTCTGCTTGGCTGCAAGTTTCAGGAGACCTTTGACTAATTAGATTCCAGTGCATCGCTCTGACAAAAAGAACTGCGCACCGCTCATGGTTTGAGCCTCTGGTGAGGTAGCAGGTCACAGACTGAGCACCTCCATCTGGCTGACAAGCACCCTCGCTGCAGGATGTGCACCCTGGGCACCGTTGCTGCAAACTGAACACAGACAACGGGAGTCCCTTACAATAAAGAAGAGAAGGAGCCGACAAACCGGCTGAATGCAAAGGCGGCTGCTTCCGCAAGCAGTGCCTTTCCCTCAGGTTAACAGACCGGAGGCTCCGGCCTTTCATTCCACAGTTCCTGATAGAAAGTGCCTCAACCCATCCATCTGATCAGACCCTCCTCGAGCTTGCAAAGGGAGCTCTCGATTGTCACATCTGTTCTAGATGACTGGAGCGCTTTTCTAGACTGGCAGATGTTTCCCAGGAAAGCTTTCTGTACACTGTAAAGCCTGTCCATTGTAAACTCTTTTTCTAGACTTTGGGAGGGAGAGGCTGTCTTGTTTAGTCCCTCTTAATTGTTATGACTATTACTCATATTACCAGTGCACCAAGGAGCCCTAGTCATGAGCTAGGCACTGTACAAACACAACAAAGACAGTCCCTGCCCCGGAAAGCTGACAATCTAAGACAAGAGGCAACAGGTGGCTGCAGACAGGTGGGAGACGACAAGGGAACAGTGAGACAGGACGGGTCAGCACGGTAGGTCGTGGGCTCTGCACACCAGCAGTCTGGTGGGGGTTAGACAGCGAGTGTTGGGCAATGGGAGGTCCATGCACAGGGCAGTGGTCTCATGGTAGGAGGTTAAAAGTCTGCTGCAATAATCTTAAAATAGCAATTCAATGCATTAAGATTCCACCAAATGCAATGGTCTCCTGAGCACCTGGGTAAAGCAGGTGTGCTGTTTAACGAGGTGTTAATTGGGCAGTGCTGGGGGAGGGGACACAGAACAAGGAGGTACAGAGAATGGGGGTTGGGGATTTTGCTGATGGAAAGGTGGAGGCCTGAAATAAAGAGCGAGCTGGATTTTTATGTCTCTGTGCCACGGGGGGATGCCCAGAAGGCAAGATGTCCGGATGCATCTGCTCCTGAACCACTCCTTGCTCTCAGGTGCTGAAGGCTTTTGCCAGCAAGTGATCTCGGGGCGGTAGGTCTGCAGCACTGCAAGGTGTGTGTGTGTGGGGGGGAGGGGCGTGTCTATTTGTGTGATATGGGAGGGCTAGATCCTCCGAACCCCATGTGTGGTTGGAGCGCGAAGGGGGGCCAGGCAGCTTGTGCAGCGCTAGCTGGGTGGGACGCTGCCTTAGCACACAGCCACCGCTCCAATAATTCACAGCTGTGAACTCCAGGCAGGCCATAGATGTAGTCACTCACATGAGAGTGTTTTCTCCCCGCCCCCTCCTGCCATCTGGCAGCAGTTAGCTGCCTGAAATAGAAAGCGAGTGGAAAAGAGACGCTGATCCAAGCCAGGCCCCTTCTCCGGGGACAGCACACGTGCGACTTGCCTGCGCTCAGCTCCCACGCCCAGCCGCCGCTGCGGACACTCACCGTGCACCTTGACTTTCAGGTGGCGCTCGCACTTGGACTTGGCTTTTACCAGCAGGAAGATCTGCTCCTCTTTGGTGATGACATCGTCAGCATCCACCTGCAGGGAGACAGAGGCACACGGTCCGTCAGCGGCCAGAGACGGAGCAGCGAGCTAGAATAGGCTGCCCCGGGGACTGTCGCTCTGCGCATCCCTGGTGCCCCTCACCACAGCCTCCCAAAGGGATCTGCTCTCAGAGGCCCTGTTACACTCCCCTCACTGCTCTGATTGTGAGTCAGGCCGCTGTGGAGAGGGAAGAGGCTTTTCCCCGCTGTGAGCAAGTGTTCGGAGTCCTGCGTCCTTGCCCCCATCTTCTCCAGCTGGCTGGGCACACAGAGGGAGCAAGCTGCTCCACCAAAAGAGGTGAAGTAATTTACTTCCTCCCCGGAGCAAGACTGCAAGGCCAGAAGGGACCATCAGGATGATGTGGCCTGGCCTCCTGCAATAACGCAGTCCACAGCATTGCACCCCTAACTGTGGTGTGAGCAACAGCGTCTCATTTAGAGAGTCAGCCAGGCCCGTCTGCAAGCCATGGCCAGTCCATCACTTCCCACCTCCCCACCCCCCAAGAGGTGAGCTGGGGAGGAGCCAAGCTGCAATCCCTGCTCTGCTCCGCTAGGCATCCGTCTTTAGTCAGAGCAGCTTGGACAGTTAGGGGGTTTTTGTCTGTGTAGACAGACCTGAGGTAGCTTTGATCTAGCTCGCTCTGGTAACAATAGAGTGGACATTCTAGTAGTGAGCAGAGATGGCCAATGCTGTTAACTAATATTGTGCTGTGCGGGTCAATATCTGTGCGAGGAGCTGAGAGGTAAAGAGCAAAGAACCCCTCTTTAGCTTCACTTACGGAGTCCACCAGGGATCTGCACAGATGAAAGACATGGAATCACAGAAACGTAAAGCTGGAAGGGACTTCGAGAGGGCTTCTACTCTATCTCCCTGCACTGAGGCAGGACGAAGTAAACCTAGACCATCCCTGAGCCATCCTGTGTCCAACCTGTTCTTACAAACGTCCGGTGACAGGGATTCCACAACCTCTTAGGTGGCCCATTCCAGCACCAAGCATCTTAGCTTCCGCAGTGGGCCTCTCCTTCCGCCAGCAATCTAGCACATATGCCAAACCCTGCAGCTTTGTGCCCGCCGGACCGTCCCCAGAGGTTAAGCTGACGTGGTGCGGTTCTGTCCATCTCATTTCATCTCAACCGATGTCGACAGGATCAGCTTGACAAACACTTCTCCCTCCCAGCCCATGGGCTTGTCGGCCGCAGGATTACACGTGCCGGGCTAGATTTCTTTTTCATAGGACATCAGGGTGAATTTGCCTAACTGAGTTTAAATGCTTGCCAGCCAGGGGGAATGGAGTCTTCCTAATACTGGGGCGGGGGGACAAAAGGCCCTGCCCCCTCTGTGGCCCTGCCCCTTCTCTTTCTCCAGAGCCCCCACCAAGCCAGAAGCTGAAGCCAGGCCGGGGAGCTCGGGCCCGCCACCTGCCTGGCAGGGAGGGAGGGCGAGAGCAGTCCCCAGCCCATATCCCCACCCCCGCGGGGCCTCCACCTGCCCGGGGTGGGTGGCCTGGGTGTTAGGGACACGGGCTGGGGACTGCTTTTGCCCCCAGCCCCCTCAGCAGGTGGAGGGTCCGCAGCTCCCCACAGCTGTCTGGGCTCCCTGGGCCACTCATACCCAGGCCGGGCTTCAGCTTCTGGGGGCAGGGCCTTGGGGGGAAGAGGAGGGGCAGGGGGCCGGGCCCATGGCAAAAAATGAGAGAGCCTTGGCCCCCCTGTTCCGACACCCCTGTTGCCAGTCCATTCCTTTTCCCTGAGGATCCTGACCTGCAGCAGCCGTGCAGCGTTCAGAGCTTGAGATTTCCCCAGCAGCAGAAAGGAAGAGGAGGTGGAAGTAACGCAAGTGAGCTTACGGAAGGTCTCAGCTGGTGAAGCGGACGAGGATTCTACGGCCCGAGGATCTGCATTCACCCGCACGTGGCACAGCGTGCAAAGCGGGGAGCTGCCGTTCCATCACATACATCCTATCCAGGGATGGGGAGGGGGTAGTGGGAGGATCAGTGAATTAGAGACAAGTCAGCTAAGGGGGGATTTTCTAGGAGCTGAAGGGGCATCTGTGCGTTTAAGAGGCTGGTCATTGGCTTAGGACTTGAGAGGTCTGGGTTCAAGTCCCTCCCCTGCCACAGACTACCTGCGAGACCTTGGGCAAGTCCCTTAGCCTCTCTGTGCCTCTGTACAATGGGGATAATAACACAGCCCTGCCTCACATGGGAGCTGTGAGTGTAAGTACATTAAAGCTTGTGAGATGCTGAGATCCTGCAGTAACAGGGCCTGTGTAAGTGCCTTGGATAGACTAGGCTGCTTTGAAAATCCCATCTTAAACAGCACGGGGCAGAGGACCCACAGTTGAGCAGTTCTGATCCCATCCAGCAGAGGAACACCAGCCCGTCCACCATGTCTGCTCTACAGTCTATTAGACTCCTATCCCAGCCACCTACGACATCCTGGTTCCTCACCGGTCCCTAGATATAGTTATTCTTACATCATAATTAGAGTCCCCATTGATCCATTCTGAGACGCCATGTGCAACTGTCTCGAGATCTTGCAGAGAGACCACGGAGAGCTACACACACACAGAAAGGGAGGGATTTCTAGGGCAGGACACCAAAGTCTGCAGCACGGAGGGAGGAAGCTAGAGGAAGCTATTAAAAAAAATCCCATTGAGTAATACTTAAATACAGGAACACAGATAAATATAACACCAGGGAACAGCTGAGCTGGGATTCCAGCCTTCCAACCCCTCCCACTCCCCCATGCTTCAAAATACCAATGGAGTTAAAAATATAGAGGGCTCCTGCCCCTTTAAATCCCACAACCTGCCCCCATTCATGCTGTGCTATTCCAACTTCCTCAGGCAGGCCCTGGGCCACATGGCACCTGCCTCAATCAACATCCCATCCAAAATCCAAGAACAAACATTGACAGCCGGCTGCCGGGCTGCCAGCCCCTACCCCCGAAGTCCGGAGGGCTCAGGAAACCGAGCTTGTAAACTTTGCACACGGGAGGCTGGGTTCCTCCTACATGTGCCAGCTGCAAAGCCTGACCCAGCCCAGCCTGCAGCATCCTGGCTACCCAGAGTAGCCCCTTCCCTTTGGGCCCTGTTGCCAGAGTCCCCTTGGGGCAGAGCGGAGCTGTGGTTCGAATCCGGGGAGCAGTCTGCACCCGGCTTCCTACCCCAACGCTCATTTTCATGGGAGCAAAACCAAAGATTTGTCTTCCTGCCATTCAGCCAGGCTCCCTTATCCTCTGCCCGCACGTGCATCCCCCAGAAGCGCTGCCCCCTGCTGGAGACAGCGTGGAAGCCTTCCCGCTTGGGATGAGGGGGGTGAACAAGCCCCATTAGAACTGCAGGGGGCAGGAGAGGTGCGGGACCTGGAGAGGCACAAGCAAGCAGGAGATCAGGATGGGGATGTGTCATGGAATCTTTCAGGGGGGCTGTGTAAATGCAAAGCAAGCCACAGCCCGTGCCCCAAAAGCTTCCAGCCTAAGGCTACGTCTGCACAGCAGCTGGGAAGGGTGATTCCTGGTCCGGACAGACGTACAAGCATTAGCTCAAGCAGAGCTGGCATCTAAAAAGTGCAGGGTCGGGGGGAGCCGCTTGGGCTAGCTGCCTGTATACCTTTGGCCTTGGGTGAGTCCCTTTCCCTGGCTGGGAATTTTTCAGCAAACTGTTTTCCCATGGGATTCATCAAAACCAAAACCGTGCACGGGAAAGGGTCGGTTTGGAGGAATTTCCCAACTTGAAAACGTGAGGGAGGAAGGGGGGGGGGGAAGTTCTGCCATTGTCAAAACACCTCATTTTGACGTCTTCTAAACGAAAAGTCCCCGTTTCCCCGTCTGAAATGACTTTTCGTTCAGAAGTCTGAGCTAAAGATAGAAACAAATCTTTAAAAAAAAATAAATAAAAAATGGTTGAAATAGAAATGAATTGTTTCAAAATGACCAAATGAAACATTTCGCCTGATCCGAACTGAAAAAAAAAAAATTCCGTTTGTTGGCTCCTGAACAGTTTTGAGATTTTGACATTTTTGTCCTGATTAGGGATGGGAAAATCCTTCAAAATCTCAAATATTTTCCCAGGATAGCAAAACCTCGTTGTCTATTCAGACAAGCAGGGAGTGCCTCTTGTTACGTGTTTGTACAGCACAGAGCACCGTGGGGCCCAGATCTCAGTTGTGGTATCAGGCCCTACTGCAATCTAAATAGTAAAGCACGCACAGGCTTTTAGACACATCGGTTTGGAAGCTGAGCGTGAGCCACAGTCTGGCCATACATAATGTATGACACAGAATCTTCCCTTTCAATAGAGCATTTCCATCAGATTCAGGATGATGGAGGATGGTAGGAGAGAATAAACATAAATACATAAATAGATGTTTATCCCATATGCAAGGACGGGAGAAAAGCAGAAAGGTCATGAACTGCCAGGGGCCTCAACATGTAGATCAAATGTACCCCGTGTAGTTCTTTAATTCTACAGTGATGGGACAGACAAGGCAAGCGAGACCAGATTAGAGAGGATAACATCCACAATAAAATCCTTCCTCAAAAGTGGCAGAGGCTATCAAAACAGCCTTAACGTGAATGCAAAGTAAAGGCATCTCTTTCCAGGCAGTTGGCTAGTCTGCATCTAAAGCGTCGTTACCTGGGAAACATAATCACCCTGGGTCAGGTACTGCTCTCAGTTACACCTGGGTAAGCCCAAAGTGACTCCAGCGAAACTGGTGGCATTACACCAGAATCTGGCCCTGTATGTTTGAAATTCTCTGTACCCGTTCCTAGTGTCCCTTTAGCTGATGATTTAAATGGGGTGGGAGACACACAAATCTAATTTGCTTCTCGCTGCTTAAGAGGGTTGCTTATTTATTTATTGTCTTCCCTCTGATTAGTATTATTTGTTGTATTTAGTGTCTTAGAGGCCCCATTCGAGATCAGCATCCCGCTGTGCTGGGCACTGCATGTATCATAGCAAGACACAGTCCTTGCCCAGAAGAACTCACAGTCTAAATAGACAAGACATAAACATGAAACTCTATTATCCCCCTTTCGCAGAAGGGGAACTAAGGTACAGAACAGTTAAGTGACTCGCCCACAGTCACACAGGAAGCCTGCAGCAGAGCTGGGAACTGAATGCAGATTTTCTACATCCCAGCCCCAGTCTTGCCAACCCCAAGCTTTCAAAAATCATGCATCAGGCCCCGCAAAATCATGAGATTGCTTCAAAAATTGAGATTAAAAAAAAAGACATTGGGCATTTATTTGATATGCCTTTGGGGGTTGATCCCATAGGGTGTACCAAGGTCACATTTTTCAGCTTTTCTCCACTACCACAAAAGCTAGAAACATACTTTTTTCCCCAGAATGGCAGCTGAGATTCTCAGGGAATCACGTGACTCCAGAAGCTGGGGCTTTAAAGCAAACACCAACTATTGTGAAACACCTAGTAAAAATACAAGCGTTGACCACACTGCGGTCCAGTGCCTCACCACAAAACCATCCATGCCTTCCATTTGGATCGTGAAACTAAATTGCTGACTTTCTCCTGCTATTTGGTTGTCACTTTCACTTCCTGGTTCTCTCGTACTTGGACAACATGCTTTCAGCATGACAGCAGAAGATGGAAATAAAGAACCAGACCTGTTTTCATTGCAATCCGATCAAATCTATGGCAACATACGTATGCAGTCACCGTGGGTTTAGTGAGACCTCCTTTATGATGAGCATTCCTAAATTCTGGTCCAAAAATATTTGAGAATGGCCCTGCTAATGAGATTAGTAGCCAGTAGGCCAAAATTTTCAAATCGGAGTGCCCCTAAAGTTAGACACCTACATAAAATTAATAGACTATTTAGGTTCATTGACTATAAAGCCAGAAGGAACCATAGTGATCACCTAGTTGGACTTCCCGTATAGCACAGGACATAAGACTTCCCCAAATTAATTCCTGTTTGAACTGGAGCCGATCTTTTCGATCCAATCTTGATTTTCAGAAGTGCTGCGGTTTGGGCCATAAGGATTCTTACTAAAGTCTGCAAAGGGGCCACTGGTCTGGAGCGGCCTCCGTTCTGGCTGCCCAATTTGAGACCCCTGAGGCCTGATTTTCAGAGGGGCTGAGCAATCCCAGCCTCACCTGAGGTCGATGGGAGCTGCAGGGGATCAGCCCGGGCCCCTCCAAGCAACAGGCCCAAGGAGTGTCACTCTTGGCACCCAAACCTGTTGGGCTTTGGGCCACTTTGGGTGCCCCTCCCAAATCCTGCTGGCATGATCTGTGCCTCAGTTCCCCATCTGTAAAACAGGGGGCAGGGTGGGGGGATTCTGGGATGGTTCTTTCGGCCCAGCAAAGACCTACCGCTAGAGAGAGAAGCAATTGTTACCAAAATGCAAACGGCTCGACCAGCCGCAAGCCAGTGCAGTACAGCAGTGCAGGAGGTGCATGGCCTTCTCCCCATCTCTTGGCCGAGGTACATGGGCATTGAGTTTAACTGACGACTAACAGCCAGTCACACACAGGGCATTTCCTGTGGGTAGCACTGAGCCAAACGCAGAGTCACATTCGATCACGAACATGCTGCTGCAACCACAGCTCCATATTGGCCCATGCCAGGACTGAACTGGGCACCTCTAGGGCTAAAAGCAAAAGGCCTTCCAGGTTGAGCTCAGTTTGTGACAAACTCTCATACTCTATGGAGCGGGCACAGATGGGGAGGCCCAACACACAAAGCCGTCAGATACACTGGGACAGCCATATACACGCAGTAGTA
The DNA here is from genome assembly GCF_965140295.1 of Lepidochelys olivacea. Taxonomy (NCBI): domain Eukaryota; kingdom Metazoa; phylum Chordata; order Testudines; family Cheloniidae; genus Lepidochelys; species Lepidochelys olivacea. The sequence goes on along the minus strand of NC_140412.1, from coordinate 265,521,207 downwards.
CCCAGCTCTTTTCATCAGCAGATTTCAACATGCTTTTACAACCCAGGTCAATATCACGATCTTCTTTTTACAACAGGGAAACTGAGGCACAAAGCAGGTCCAAGGTTACCCAACGGGTCAGAGCTAGGCATAGAACCCAAGCTCAGTGGTTTGAGCATTGGCCTGCTAAACCCAGGGTTGTGAGTTCAATCCTTGAGGGGGACAATTAGGGTTCTGGGGAAAAAATTGGGGCTTGGTCCTGCTTTGAACTGGGGGTTGGACTAGATGACCTCCTGAGGTCCCTTCCAATCCTGATATTCTATGATTAAATTCTATGATTAAGTTCCTGAGTCACAAGGTAGTGCACTATCAGCTAGGCCACATTGCCTCCTGCTGCAGTGGCTACATTCATCCGATCACAGATGACCCTCCTTTTCATGCACCTGCATCTAGATCAGGGATGGGCAAACTACGGCCCGGGGGCCGCATCCGGCCCTCCAGACGTTTTAATCCGGCCCTCAAGCGCCTTCTGGAGAGCTGGGTCTGGGGCTTGCCCTGCTCCGTGAGGCTCCTGGAAGCAGTGGCATGTCCCCCCTCTGGTTCCTCTGCATAGGGGCAGTCAGGGGGCTCCACACACTGCCTCCGCCCCAAGCACCACTGCCGCAGCTCCCATTGGCAGGGAACCACGGCCAATAGGAGCTGCAGGGGTGGCACCTGCGGATGGGGCAGCACGCAGAGCTGCCTGGCTGAGCCTCCGTGTAGGAGACGGAGGGAGGACATGCTGCTGCTTCTGGAAGCTGCTGGAGGTAAGAGCCGCCTGGAGCCTGCACCCCTCACCCTCTCCCATGTCCCCACCCCCTGCCCCAGCCCTGATCCCCCTCCCGCCCTCCGAACCCCTCGGTCCCAGCGCAGAGCACCCTCCTGCACCCCCAACCCCGCATCCCCAGCCCCAGCCCAGAGCCTGCACCCCCAGCTGGAACCCTCACCTCCCCCGCAGTTTTGTGAGCGTTCATGGCCCGCCATACAATTTCCATACCCAGATGTGGCCCTCAGGCCAAAAAGTTTGCCCACCCCCGATCTAGATTCTGCTCTTCAGCACTTGCTATTTTTCACCTACAGTTGTGCCTCAGGGCTTCAAAGGAAAGTCGGGGCCGGGGGAGGGAGGGGACATGGATCAGCGTTCACGTCGCACTCCCCATCAGCACCTGGCCCGGGCCGGGGAAGCTAATGATCCAACCAGTGAACCAGATTTGGGGATGAATCCTGGTCACCTGCCACCTGAGGCACGTTGCGCATATGCTAAGAAGAAGAAAGGAAAGACCCCAACCCCCTCGCCTTGTCTAAACCACAGAATTGCACCAACCACAGCCACTTGGTGACCACTATCTGCTGGCACAGCTGCCCCAGTGCAACCCCGGAAGAGCGATGGGCTAACCCCTGATAAGCCATGATTTGCACCAACATATCTTAACCCAGTTCTCGTCAGCCCAAAGCTTCCGATCGCCGGTGGTGGACACACGCTGACTATCCTTAAGAAGCCATCCAGAGATCCAGCCGGGCGGCGGGTGATCTGCAAGGGCGCTAGGCCTTTAGGGATTCGGCTCCTGACAGGTGTAAGTCGCATGGCTGCAAATAGCAGCGCCACCCGCCTACGCAAGGGATGCGCACCAAGTGCAACTGCACGTGGCCTGGATGCAAGTGGAGGTTTGCAGAACCGGGAGCTTGAGTGGTGCTGAGAGCTTTGCAGGAGTCCAGCTCTAGCCCTGTGGAGCTCAGGAGCTTGGCTGCAGTTAAGGCAACCTTAGGGGACAATATGGGCCTCCAGTTCACCAGGTGAGTTTAGGGACTAATGTTTGCACTTCACTCCCCCCGCAAAAACATCCTTCGCCCCCCACCCAAGCGCAGACCCTCCTGCACTCAGGATGAGAGCAAAGCCAAGGATGACTCGCGGTAGTGCGGGAGGGGATGGGACTGGGCAGCTCTCATGGCTCTGAACAGCTTGCAATCAAGATGACATCTGCTGGTAATTTTTTTCCTCCGTCAATGGTTTTTACCTCTTGGCTTCACGTCACCTCCTTTTGCCAAAAAAACGTTGCTTGCAGGGAAGGCTCGAGGAACCGTTTTGGGGTTAGCAAAATGCAGAATGGCACAGCGGGCAGAGGGCTCGGCGGAGGAGGGCTCGGTAGTGATTCTATCCAGACCCTGGAAAATAAAAAGGTTTTCCTTGCCCCCAGAGGAGGCCACAGGGTAATTATGATAATGTTTTCTGGTATTTCCATTTCATTGGCCGATCTCCCAGCCACTAAAGTAAACCCAAAGTCTCAGCGGAGAGGTCATATTCATCCTTGTTTATGGGACTCATTTTCAGAAATAACACTATCCTTTTTGTGAAGCTGCCCTGGCAGTGGGTCAAAAAAAGAGCCAAGAGCAAGTAGATTCCTGGTTAAGGTTTAAAACGTTGCGACGGCTTACTTTACCGATGCAAGGGGCTGTGGGGGACGTGCTGTCTGGACCATGACTAATTGTTTTCCTGGGGCAGAGGGGGAAATTAAACAATTTGTGCTGATAGTTACCAAAAAAAAACCCCCCAGAGGTGGATCCGATAGGAGTGAGAATGTGGCAGGCTAGCCAATGCGGCGGAGCCCAGGGGTGAATCGTGGGTGCAGAAATGTCACCACAGGTCAGGTTCTAAGTGCCTTATCAAAAGCTCACTGAGGCCAACGGCAGCTTTTCCAGTGACTTCAGATCAGGTGCTATCCCCATGCCGGGTCGAAATGCCGCATTCCTGTGTGTTGAATGCAAATCCGGGCCAGTTTCTGCAGTCCCGGAGACCTGGCTGGCTCCAACGAAGCTAGAGGTCGTGAGCTATCCGGTGTGGAGGAGCCTGCTAAGGTCTGCCGCTCGGATGGCAGGGCATGGCGGGAGAGCTCATCAGCAAACCAAGCCCGGTGAGGCCCTTTGGTGCTCTGTATTGGAGCAGCTGGGCGGAGGACGCAATGGAGAAGGAGAATTGGAACATCAGCTCAGGGCTGGTGTCTCTTGCTGGAGCAGACGCTGCCCAGAGCATTGCAGCAGCAGAGATCACCGGCAGTGTATCAGGAGCTCCTACATCCCCAAGGGCTACGGTCAGCGGCGCTGGAGGGGTTCACCGTTCCCAAGCTGCTTTGTGTTTGCGTTTAGATCTGGGGCCAGCAGCGTCAGCTGGTGTAAACCAGCATAACTTCCGTGGTGCTAATTGACCAGGGCAGATTGACACCAGCTGAGGATCTAGGCCCTGCTTGGTAAAGAGGGAACTGGGTGAAGCCCGCGGCATGTGGACCAGGGCTGATTATACCGTCCCTGCACGTCTGCGTCTCCCACTGAAGCCGATGGAAGCGCTCTCCTGGAGCCCTGGTGCGCTGGACTTGTCGTTCGCTGTCTCACGCCCTGTCCACTTTTGCAGGCATGTGTCTGTCCCGTGCAACCTATTCTCTGCATCCGTCAGGATTAAACACGGCCGTATTCTCCAGTGATACAGAGCACGGCAGCTTATGTACCACGGCGGGGACTGAAGGAGGGTGGCTTTGTGTTAAAGGCAGCGGATGACATCTTGGGGACTGGTTCAAAGCCTAGCTCTGCCACAGACATCGTGCAGCTGATTGGCTGGGCCAACTGCATCAACCAGTTCCATCATTGGCTGCAGGTGAGAGGTACCCGCCCCCAACCCGAGCCCATCCAATCAGTAAAGACATGCAGTGACTCCACGTGTTCTACTCTTAACAAATGATTGTAGAAATGAACTTGTATTCACTCAGCAGCAGAACTAGCCAGGAATTCCCCCCCGCCCATGAAACATGTCGGGGGCAGTGCGGGGCAGATGAAGAATTTTGGCTTCAGGGGAAAATGTTTTTCTGTTTTCCAAAAAAACATTTATTAAAAATGGACATTTCCTGCAGAAGTTTCCAGTTTGATGGAAAAGCCATTTTGTCCACCCCCCCCACCCTAAAAATTGAGATGGACATTTTTTGATCACCTCTAACTCAGCAGGTCTGCTTCTGGTGGGTGCTCAATCACAACTGCTGACACGAGTCACGAAGAGGGGTTTGTAACTTGTGTGAGCCCTACAGAGCTAAGGGAGAGGGAACCCGCTGAGTAGCACCTAGAATCCCAACCAAGATCGGGGTCCCATTGGCATAGACATGATCCACACTCATAGTGGGAGACAGAGGCTATGTCTGCACCACAGCTTATGTCGGCATCACTTATGCTGCTCAGGGGGTGTGAATAAATCATAGGGGTGTGAATAAACCACTCGCCTGTGCAACCTAAGTCACACCGACATAAGCATCACTGTGGACAGCGCTCTGTCGGAGAAGAGAAGAGAAGAGAACGTCTCCTGCTGACACAGTTACAGCTGTGCGCGGAGGTGGTTTTATTATGATGACAGGAGAGCTCTCTCCCCTCGGCATAGAGCGTCTTCATAGAGTGGCACTGCTGCAGTGCTGTAGGTGTAGACAAGCCCTGATTCCCTGCATAGAAAAGAGAGCGGTGGTGAAATGTCTTGTCCGAGGTCCCCCAGCAGATCAGCAGTAGAGTCAGAACTAGAGCCCACATCTCCTGACTCGTAGCCCAGTGCTCTAGTCACTGGAGCAGGCCCCTTTTCTTGCTGCCGGTCCACTAAGCTCCAAAGCAAGCCCATTGATGTTTGGGAACAATGGGGGAGCACCCAGGACAAATTTACTCTTGGCAACCTTTATTACTAGGGACCCTGCACTTGAAGGAGATGACCCAGCTTGACTCTCAGCTCCCAGGTTGAAGCTGCAGGGTAGGAGGTTCTTAACATAGCCCTCTTTTTGCTTGTAAACTGAACTCACTGGGCATGTAGAAATATATAAACATGGTGCCATTCATAGATTCAGACTCAGAGCCCAGAAGGGACCACTGTGGTAATACAGTCTGAGCTCCGTCACACAGGCCATAGGACCGCCCTATGTTAATTCCTGCTTCAAGTGCAAGCGTTCTGCTTGACTCAAGCAGATCTGCTAGGAAAACACTCCATCGTGACTTAACAATGTCCAGCGATGGAGAATCCTCTACAATACAACCCTTGATAGGACTTACATAGCAGAGTGCAAATTGCCAGACTGGATCAGACCAGTGGCTCATCCTGTTTTGGAGAGTGACCAGTATCCGATGCTTCATGAGATGCAAATAATAATAAATCTGGGGTCCTTTTTATTTGCCTTGTGGCTTTTGAACCTTTAGAGTTTTTGCCACTTTTTCTTCTGCACAGGTGGGGCTAGAAAGTTACTTTTGGTTTTAAATACAAGCTGAAAATCTCGCTAAATCACCTGACTCCGGAAGCTGGGGCTTCACAAAAAATATATCCCAAGATGTGTGGTAAAATCACAGGAGCTGTCAACACTTGGTGGGAAATTTTAGCTGCTGCGTGGGGTCCACCCCCACCACTCTTTCTTTCTTTCTTTCTTTCTTTCTTTCTTTCTTTCTTTCTTTCTTTCTTTCTTTCTTTCTTTCTTTCTTTCTTCACCCAAGTCTCAGCAAGGAAAGCCAAGCAAAATAATAAACCTGGTAGCATTTGTTGTGAACACAAACCGATCGGCAGGGGGTGAGGTGGGATCAGCTAGTCCACCTCGCGTGATTGTGTTTTCAGTGCACGGGCAGTAGTTCCATCATAAAGAACATGGTTTGAGATCTATTTCCTGTCATGTTCATGCTGGAAAGAGTTTAAAATAAATAAAGCCGGCGTGCCAGTTGGCCCGGCAGGAGCTGCAGTAGCTAAGTAGCCACCACGCTGCCAGGAGTGAAGGGCAAGGGGGTCTGGGAGCTAAGCGGTGGCCCACGCAGGGAGGAGTGGGGGACAAAGGCGAGAGAGCAACGGGGAAAAATCCTGGCCCCAGATTCTGTCCTTGCCCATAGGAGAGGTCAAGGGGCCGGAGAGGGCCCCTGCGGCAAGGCTGGATTGTCGGCACTGAGTGCATCAGCATGGAAATGATTCCTGACAGTTATTCCCTGCCTTAGCAAGAGTACGGCTGCTTCCGTGGCATGCTTTTGGGGCCATGGGTGCTCTTTCTGATCTGGGTTTGTGCCCACTGGGGTCCTGTGCCGGGATTGGGGCTCCAAGGTGCTGCGGCAATACAAATCAATAACAGGAATGATCTCGCCATGGCCGAGAGGCTGCTCTGCCCCTTCCAGCACTGCGTGGGGGGCGGAAGGGGGGCTAGGGCAGGACATATGACCCATGACTCTCTGTCCTTGCACGTGCTTATTTTTCTCCCCTCTATGCCACTGGTGGGGAGTCATTACAAGAGGAAGGGGAGAATGTCATTTAAAGGCTAGGGATGTAAAGGATGGGATAGGACAGGGAGAAGAAGAAACGGGGGGCGAAGGAGGAGGGGAAAGAATTGGAAAGGAAAGGAAGGGTGAGGCGGTTGGTGGAAAGGAAGAGGGGAATGGTGGGAGGTGTCACTCACCTCCCAGCCCTGCACACCCGGCCGCCCCAGCTGAAAAGCCCATGGGAATTTGGTGGTTTCATCCCACTCTCTAGACCACATCCTCAATCCCTCACCTGATCCTGCACAGATGGCTGCCTCTGCTCCAGCAAGAGGACTCAGGGGGCTGCACTCTGGCACATGGGCTGCAGGAGGCAGAACGTACAATGTAACTCCTTGGAGACATCACAGCCAAGGCAGCAAATCCTGCCCTGACTTGGTACCACACCACATTTTGATTAAAAAAACTAGAATGATAGAAACATGGCACATGATAAATGGATTAAAAACTGGCTAACTGATAGGTCTCAAAATGGGGAACCATCATAGAGCAGGTGTGTTTCCAGTGGGGTCCCACAGGGATCCGTTCTTGGCCCTAGGCCATTTAATATTTTTAATCACTGTTCTGGATGAAAACATAAAATCATCACTGACAAAGCTTGCAGGGAGCACAAACATTGGGGGAGTGCTAAATAATGAAGAGCGCAGGTTATTGGGCCTGAGAGATCTGGATTGCTTGGTAAACTTGGCACAAGCAAACAAGAAGCGTGTTAATACGGCTCAATGCAAATGTATATATCTGGGAACTAAGAATGCAGGCCATCTTTACAAGATGGGGGACTCTGCTCTGGGAAGCAGTGTCTCTAAAAATGATGTGGGGGTCATGGGGGATAATCAGCTGAACATGAGCTCCCAGTGTGACTCTGTGGCCAAAGAGCATAATCAGGGGAATCTTGAGTGTGAGTAGAGAGAATATTTTATCTCTGTATTTGGCACTGATGTAACCGCTGCTGGAATCCTGGGTCCAGTTCTGATGCCCGCAATTCAAGAAGGATGTTGATAAATGGCAGAAGGTTCAGAGAAGAGCCACAAGAGTGATAAAGGCTTAGAAAACCCGCCTTACAGTGACAAACTCAAATAGCTCCATCTATTTAGCTTAAGAAAAAGAAAGCTAAGGGATGTCATGATTGCGGCCTGGAAGTATCTGCATGGGGAACAAATATTTAACAATGGAGTCGTCAGTCTCGCAGAGAAAGATATACCGCAATCCAGTGGCTTGAAGTTGAAGCTAGACAAATTCAGACTGGAAATAAGGCTTAAATGTTTTACAGTGACGGTAATTAGCCGCTGGTACAATTTACCAAGGGTCATTGACAATATCCAGGTTTTTCTAACAAATCTGTTCTGGGAATTATTTTGGGGCAGGTCTCTGGCCTGTGTTGTACGGGAGGTCAGACGAGATGATCACAATGGTCCATTCTGGCCTTGGAAAATACGAATCTCTGCTCTGCCTGGGGTTTTGTTGTGTTGTAAAAAGGATCTGCTGGGTTTTATTTGCCAGATTCTGCTCCACCTCCCACACAACTGTCCAAGGCATTCCAAACAGCTGATGTGCTGAGATCACCCTCATCCGGGATTCTAATCTGATGCCATCTCTTCTGAGCCATCTACCACAGGGACAGAGGGGAGCTGGCACTGTTTTTCCCCAAGTATCGCACTGGTGAAAAGTGCGGGATTTACAGTTCTGGAAACTGGAATCAGCCTGGGCAGTTAGAAGTAGAGGCAGCTATGGGGAAGGATGTGTGTATGTGGGGGGGTGACCCTAGTGATAACAGATGGTCTTGTGATAAAGGCATTGGGCTACAGCTCAGGAGATTTGGATGCTGCTCCTGGCTGTGTCACAGACTCTTGGTAAGTCATTTAATCTGTCCATGCCTCAATTTTCCACCCGTAAAAGGAGGATACAAACACTGCCCTTGTCTATAAGGACTGCAAGCTCTTTGGGGCTGTCTCTCACTATACGTACAGTGCTTAGCAAGTATTACAAATCTCAATTTGGGTGTCTCGGTGCTACTTTAATCTGAATAATACGTACAGAAGAAGATGCAAAGGAAGTGGTGGTGAAATAGGGGCACACAAGCCCTGCCTTGACCATGCTGCTAATACGTGGATTTAATATCCATCCAAGTTTTCATCTTGTGCTTATTGTACCCTGATCATTACTGGCCTAGCGAACTGGGTGGGAGGGGAAAGCTGTACATGTGATATATACTCATTTCAGTCAGGCTTTTGACATAATCCCACATGACATTCGCATAAGCAAGCCAGGGAAATGTGGTCTAGAATGAAATTACTATGAGGTAGGTGCAAAACTGGTTGAAAGACCATACGGAAAGAGTAGTTATCAATGGTTCTCTGTCCATTTGGGAGGATGTATCTAGTAAAGTCCTGCAGGGGTCCATCCTGGATCCGGCGCTATTCAATGTTTCCATTAGTGACTTTGATACTGGAGTGGAGAGTATGCTGATAAAATTTGCAGATGACACCCGGCTGAGAGGGGTTCCAAGCACTTTGGAGGGCAGGATTAGAATTCAAAAGGACCTTGACAAATTGGAGAACTGGTCTGAAATCAAGAAAATGAAATTCAATAAAGACAAGTGCAAAGTACTATCCGGAGGAAGGAAAAATCAAATGCACAGCTACAAAATGCGGAATAACGGGTTAAGTGGTAGCACTTCTGAAAAGACTCCAGAGGTTATAGTTGGTCCTAAATTGAATATTAGTTAACAATACGATGCAGTTATGAAAAAGGCTAATATCATTCTGGGGTGTAGTAACAGGAGTGTCCTGTCTAAGACATGGGAGGTGATTGTCCAGCTCTGCTCAGGGCTGGTGCAGCCTCAGCTGGAGAACTGAGTCCAATTCTGAGCACCACATGTTAGGAAAGATGTGGACCAACTGGAGAGAGTCCAGAGGAGTACAACAAAAATGATCAAAGGTTTGGAAAAAACGTGACCTCGGAGGAAATGGTGAAAGAACTGGGCATCTTTAGTCTAGAGAAGAGACAACTGAGGGAGGACAGGCAACAATCTTCAATGATGTAAAAGGCTGTTATAAAGAGGGCAGTGATCAATTGTCCTCCATGTCCACCGAGGGTAGGACAAGATGTAACAGGCTTAATCTTCAGCAAGGGAGAATTAGGTTAGACATTATGAAAATCTTTCTAAGTATAAGGGGAGTTAAGCACTGGCACATGTTACTACGGGAGGTTGTGGGATCCCCGTCACTGGAGGTTTTTAAGAACAGGTTGGACCAACCTGTCAGGGATGCTCTAGGTTTACTTGGTCCTGCCTCAGCATAGAGGGCTGGACTACATGACCTCTGGAGGCCCCTTCCAGCCCTACGTTTCTATGATTCTCTCCGAGGGCCTGATCAATCTGCAGTTTGATGAGGCATGTGTAATCCATGCCAGCTTGGTGTGGTGCTCTGTCCCACTCTAGTGACAACCTTCGCTAAAAGACACCTGTCTCACACACTAGAGTCTCATGCACTGAGGTCCCAGCTTTGATCCTGGCTGCCGCCAATCGGAGTCTGTCAGCGTTACGCTCGCACATTCTTCCAGCCTATGCAGCCAACAGGGCAAAATGGCATTTGCGTCCCGCGATCTGCAATACAGCGGGTGGCCGTGTTTCAGGCTGCACGAATGGCTGGCAAACAAGCGAGAGTGACAGACACACAGCCTAAGGCTTATGAATGAAGGACAGCAGCAAAAGCGAGTGGCTGGACGAGTACCCTGCAATTCCGCGTCCCGCCCCTTAGCTGGCAAACTCACCTGTTGAATGACCAAGGGGACTCACCCACCCTGTTGTTGGTGCTAACTAATTAACTACCCACTGCATGGGGATATACAGTTTGATCCCATCGGGCCACACCAGTGGCTGATTACACTCATAGCCCAAGGCCCGAGAAAGGGGTAACTTACCAGCTGCAGCTTTGCCTTTGGGGCAACTAATCCACCAGGAGGCGTCAGCCAGGAGCAATCGCTGTGCTAAGGAAAGCACATGGAATGCAACTGGCCCCTCAGCAGGGTACCAGGGATGAGGTGCAGGGGTTGGGGTGGGGAGCATGAGCCAGGCTCCTCGTACTCTCCAGCTCCTCCCTACAAATTGTGCACCCCTAACAGGCCAGATTGACAGCTGGTATCAATGCAGCTCCATCGAGAGGACTGTTGACATCAGCTCAGGCCTGGTCTCCTTGGAGAGCTGAGGCAGTAAAAAGAGAGCAGTGGCGTGCACACAGGAAGACACTTGGTAAGCTCCTCGCTCTCAGGCACCTGGATACGATCCGCATGGATGCAACCCAGTTGATTGGTCTTCTTGCCACGCTAGTGCCTTCAAATCTTGGTGACGCTGAGCTTTGTGACTGGCAAACAGTGTTTATCAAAGTGCATAAATGTTTTACAGCCTTCATCGCGCATTGCTTGGCCACGGACTCAGGACAAGTTGCATCGGAACATCTGCTCGACCCGCCTAGGAGTGATGCACTCAGAGAGAAATTGCCTGCATTTCTGATTACATCCAAGGAGGTGCTAAGCTATGCAATGAGCAGCTTGCAGCTGACAAAAACTCAACACAGCTTCTCACCGGCCCTGCCAAAGCAGACAGTTTTTCTCTGCGTTTACATGATGGATTTGTTGTATAGAGACCATGCAGTCATGCATCAGCTTTAGTAACATTCAGGACTCATGTATAACCCACTGGCAAGGACATGACGCATCTTCCCATTGTGGCGGACTGGCTAGAGGATAACAGCCTACTACTGCACGTGTGGAGGGAGAAATTTCTTTAGCTCAAGCACTGTAAGTCTGCACCGTGTGTCTGAAAGGTCCAAGCCTGGAGAGTGAACTCCTCAGGTTAAAGTAATTCCGGTCTAGATCACGATGCAGTTAGTAACATCTGTTTGAACAGCCAGGATGTTTCCATAAGCACTTGACTCCTGACATTGACAAGAGTAGGAAACATGACCGAGACCGCTGCATGACCTTTAGTTGTTGAGATTCCTTTTGTTGGTTTCTGAAGTCTGACTGTTTTTCACTGGCTGATCCATCAGGAGCACCATAAAAGGAGGTGAAGGTTGGTCTAACACTGCAGATTTGTATTTGTCTTGGCTGATGCAGCTATTTCTCTCTTATCTTTGAAAGATGATACGAGTGAGTACCCCGAAAGGCTCTGTGTTGGGCCCCATTTCCTAGAACACACGCTCCATGCTTAGTTACAATATTCTTTTTCTTTTAAAGCATATGTTCCTCAGCTTTATTGGCCTCGTAAACTCCTGTCTCCGGAGACCGTTTTGCAGCTATCAGGGTTACGAGGGAATGGATTCTATTTATTTTATTTTGACTTTTTATTGCTCTTTTGCGGGAACCAAATGGGAGGTGGAGCTTACTGGGCTCCAGAGAGCAGTCACAAGAGGGAACATGCAGCTCCCTCCCCTTCCAAACACCGGGAAGATGATGTGAACACTTTGAAACTCCAGTACGCAAACTTGGACTTTTCAGGCCTCATTTTGACTTGTCGCTCCCAATAGGTTTGCAATCTCTGAAGAAATGTCTGATTCCACGTACACTTAGGGGCGATGTCATCAAAGAGGAGGATACAAGCACAAGGTTCCCAGTGGCTTTTAATGACTCAATCACCCTCGCTCTGAAAATGAGCCTTCCTCTGATGTCTCTTCCCCAGTGCTGCAATGCTTTAGGCCTTGGCTCACTGCCCCGCTTGCCTCGATCCTCCTCTCAGCGTCAGGCAACCCTTTCAGTTGTAGTTCAGTCTTTATCTCTAAACACCAGGAGCTGCTGTCATGTAAGACAGCTGAGTGTATTCTGCTTTGTAAACTGAGCCATCTAAACAAACATAGCCCGCATTTGCCTGAGCCCCAGGTGTCCTCCTGCCACGGGAGGAGCAAGAGAAAGCAGTGCTATGTTAAATCAGTGGACTAGATCCTTGGAAAGAGAAGCAACATTTCCCATGTCTGTAGTTAAGGGGCTGGGTGGGGGGGTGAATTTAAAGCGCAATATGCTCTGTGGGCGTCCTGTTGGAATGACAAGTTGAACAGCCTTTAGCTGGCTACTGGGACTGGCCAGGAGGCAAACGCGTCTGTTTCACAGCTCACCACTCCTGAGGGCTTGAAACCATGTCAATTTCAAATTAAAGATTCCGGACAGGGTGTCTAAATGAAAGCCATTAAAGAAAGCAGGCATAAGAAATGCTTCTTATTAAAGTCATGATTTCTGAGGAGTAATAACATGAGGCCAGATTCTGATCGCTTTAATCTCGCTAAGGTGACCCAAACACCATAGTGTGTTACTATCCCCATTTTACAGACCGAGAACCGAGGCACAGAGAATCTCAGTGACTCACCCACAGTCCTGCAGAAAGTCTGTGGCATAGGATGGTGTTGAACCCAACCTCTAAGAGCACAGACTTGCGTCCTAACCACTTGACCATCCTGCCTCTCTTCCCTGCAGGCACCCCTCTTTCCCGGTGCCTCCTTCTCAAGGTTCACCTGGCCTGCTTATCAAGTCTTTGATCCAGTGTTGGAGTTCATTCTCTGCTTGAGGCAAGGTTACTAGGAGTCCTTGCTCAGAAGCAGCACCCAGAGCCAATGCAAAAGTCTTGTCATACCCCCTATATAAAGATTATCGTCCCCTCATTACCTCTCCCACGGTCCTGTCCCCAAATCTAGCATTTCACCGGCCACTTTGCTCACCATTTTCCTTAGGCATCTCCTCACCTGGCCAGGGGATTGACTTTTGATTGATGTATCTATTGTTCTGGGCTATAGGAGTGAGATTTTATCCTCTGCCTGGCGGAGGCTCTATCTCAGCTGATCACAGAGGTAGTGTGGATTTATCCATTTTCCCTTGCCATGAAATATCCCTTATTGGCAGACCCCAGGCCCTCCATTACAGTGGTCTCATGGGGGCAGGGTAATGCGTTGCACAATCTCTAATACAATGGAGGGGAGGGGCTTGATCTCTGACTCAGATCTTTAGGTGCTATCATAAAAATAACAGACCCCTTTGTCTGCAGCACCAGCAGAGAAGCCAAAGATTGAATAGGTCATGGGGGCTGAACTCCTATCTCATCCTTAGGGGTGCACCTCAGGTCAGGATTGTGCTCTAGCAGGTAGCAGGTAGTCTAGCCTTGTGGCTATAGCCTTGGCTATCTACTCAGGAGACTTGTGTTCAAGTCTGATCTTGGCTGCTGGATGAGCCTGGGCAATCCACTTCCATCTATAATGCCCAGAGAATGGTACTGACCTTGTTTGTAAAGTGCTTTGCGATAGAAAGATGAGACGTGCTAGACATTACTAAGTATCAGCGGGGTAGCTGGGTTAGTCTGTATCCACAAAAACAACGAGGAGTCCGGGGCACCTTAAAGACTAACAGATTTATTTGGGCATAAACTTTTGTGGGTAAAAAACCCACTTCTTCAGATGCATGGAGTGAAAATTACAAATACAGGCATAGATCTATATTGGCACATGAAGAGAAGGGAGTTACCGTACAAGTAGAGAACCATTGTTGACAAGGTCAGTTCAGTCAGGGTGGACGTGGGCCACTCCCAATAATTGATGCGGAGGTATCCATACCAAGAGAGGGAAAATTGCTTTTGTAGTGAGCCGGCCACTCCCAGTCCCATTTACCCACGAAAGCTTACGCCCCAATAAAACCAGACTCCTCGTTGTTTTTAGGTATTACTATTATTAATAGAGCATCGTGGGCATAGCTCGCAGCAATGCAGCATATGTTCTCAGGGTAACAGGTGCACCTCTGTCCCCCAGCCTGTGGCTTGCAATTGGCTGACTTTAAAAAGAAACAAAGCAAAACAACGGCGCACGCATTGGTACACGAAACCTGCCGGAGCACAGAGACGTTTTCAGAGATCCCAAGGTCGTTAGGGCCCACGGTGACCATTTACTCTGAGCTCCTGAGTAATGCAAGCCAGAGAACTTCCCCAAGGAATTCCCGTGGGAACTAGAGCATGTCTTTGCGGGGGAAACACCAATCTTGATTTTAAAATGGCCACTGATGGACAATCCACCACGTCCCTTGGTATATTGGTCTAATGGTCACATAACCTCACTGTTAAAAATGTATGCCTTATTTCCCGTCTGAATTTGTCTAGCCTCAGCTTCCGGCCACTGGACCTCGTTAGATCTTTGTCTGCTCGACTGAAGATCCCAATACCAAATTTCTGTCCCCCATGAAGTTTTCACTTTGCGCCTCCCCCCGCTTATTTCACATTTCAGTTATCTGCACAAGACGGCAATGGGCTTGAGAACAGGGGTGTGCGCAGGAATAAAAACGTGTCTGGCACATTCTGTGCCCCTGCCTCGGCCCTGGGGCAGGAGGAGCTTGCTCCCCTCCCCCCGGCCGTGGCCCCAGGGCCAGAGCAACTGTCAGCTCCCACCACGGCCCCGGGGGCTGGAGGAGTTCTGTGTCCTCACTGATTATTGGGGAGCTGTGCGCCTGCTTGCCCCCCTTGTTTGAGATGGAAGGCCTCTCGCTCCCTTTCCTTATTTCCCCACTGAGACATCGGGGTAGCAAAGTGCTGCCATGCTTCCCGTCGTGCAGTGACTCACCACAAGAAGTGGGCTTTTCTTTTTTTTTTTTTCTTTTTTAATTTTTTTCCCTGGGAGGCAGGCGGCCAAGCGGATTGAATTTCAGCAACACCCCGTGTTCTGAAACACTCGACGCAGGCAAACGTGCAAAGTTCTCAGGTGCTGTCACGGCCCCTCTGAGAAGAATGCAAGGCTCTATCCAGCCAAGTGGCTGGCCCAGAGGGGGCTTGGGGAGGGACGTGCGCAAACTCCGGGCAGGAGCTGGACGCACGGCCCCAGCACCGCTAGACGGCACACACCTTATGTGGATGGGAATCTGTGCCAGCATCACCAACAAAAAACACTCAGAGACTTAGCTGCGCTCAGACCACTCAGACATCAGCGGCTGCATCAACTCTGGCCGGGAGCTTGTCACCGCTCCTTTGATGAGCAGGGTTGGGGCCAGATACTTAGCAGGAGTTGCTCCGTTGACCTCAATAGGGCTAGGTTGGTTTACACCCGCTGTAGAGCTGGTCCAAGTTCGTAATGATTACGGAGGGGTGAAATGCAAGTGCTCGCACTCTGGGGCAGGGAATTACATGCTGCTTCCTGAAATTTCTCTGTGGCTTCAAATGGAACCGGCCTTGTTCTATATTTCCTGTCGCAAACCGGGGCAGGGGGTTGGACCGTGCCGTTATAACAGCGGCTGTCACCCCAGAGATGACTGCATTTCAGTGTCGTGTGAAGTCCAGCAGCAAGCCATATGTCTGTGGAGCGGGGCCTGTGCGTGGTGCTACGTACGTTCATAGAGGAGTCCTGGGGGAAAATGGTGGCTAGAAAGGACTTCTGCCCTTTTCAGCGGTGACTGCCCCTCTCTGCTCTGCTTTTTGTATCACGTGGGTGACACCCGCCCTTGTTATTTTCTTGATTTCCCCCCTGCTCCGATACCAGCAACGTGCATTGCAGCTATCGGTTGCAACTGCCAGGGGGCAGATTTTCACACAGACCATTAACACCAATGCAGGCCCTGAAGCTGAAGACATGGCCCCTTATTATCTCTGTACACGGGGCTGAAATTAACCAGTTTGCCAGGTGCCTGCTGCCTGTCGGGCTACATCTCTCCCATCGGCAGAACACTGTTTGCTCACTCAAGCAGCTGTCTTCACCCATGCAGGCAAAACAAACATTTCTCACCTCTGTCTCAAATAAATGCCCCATTTACGACGTATAAAATAGATGTGATGGGCCAGATTCATCCCTGGTGTAACTCTACTGAAGCCAATGGAGTTACACCAGGAATAAATTTAGCTCAATATGTATCAAATTGGCTGGGCTAAATGTCACAGACAATTTACTGTACGAACTAAGACTTCATAGTTTTGCTCTTGCTGCATACACCCTGTTGGAAATCAATTCTAGCAGCAGAGCTAGAACTGATCCTAGGCTCCAAAGACACAGAACCCTGCCACCCAAACGACAGAAGAATCCCTCCTAGCAGTATAGGGTGTATGACACACAGTTGAGCAGTTCCAATTCCCTCCAGTAGAAGGCAGTCCTACACAGACACACGCCAGCCTGTCAGCATAGTGTGAAATGCAAGTCTATAGATTAACTACTTTAATACCAGCATGTTGCTTTTGTTTAAGGCCAACTACACCACAAAGTGTAATTACAAGTGCATCCTCCTCGAATAACTACTACCAACAAAAGACAATAAAACATTCCTAGGTAAGGTTGCTACATACATAACAGGCCTGACACAAAACCATAAAAAGCAAGGAACTGAGAACTCAAGCCAGTAAATGGCATATGTCTTCTACTCTTTTGCCCCAAAGCACACACTGACCTCACCATTCACCCCAGCGACCATAGACCACAGATCATGCTCCACAACCTTAACTCTGCCCCCAGGGATGCCAGCTTTTCCAAACTACCAGCCCTGAACAACCAAGACTGGCCCTTTTGCACACAACTGACTTTACCACACTACCCTCTGCCAATGTTAATAATTGGTGTGATCATTGGGTGAAGGGTCTTGCAGAAAGTTGCCATCTCTTTTTCTTCAACAGGCCTTTGTTCCTGTGTTAAGTGTCAGCCTACAGGTAGGCATTCATAAGGGGGAACAATTTGATTTAGTTCCCACTGCAGATGAAATAATCCCTGTCTGCGTAAATGTCTGTTTAGAGCTGGTTGGAAAGTTCGGGATGAAACTTGTTTTTGTCAAAAAAATTCCGATCCGTCACAACCGTTCATGAAACAAGCTCCAGTTTCATAGAATCTCCCGCCTGGAACATTTTTGAAGGGGAAAAATAAAAAGAATGCTCAAAATTGCTGAATTGGCCCATTTGGACGTTTTCTAAATGAAAAATTTAGAGGGTGTTTTTCGTCAAAATGACTTTTTGTTTAGAAATTTCACTCCATTTATACTGAAAACAAAAGTTTTACGAAAGAAAAAAGATCGCAGTGGAAATGAAGCATTTCAAAATGAGCAAAATGAAACATGTTACTCGATCGACTGAGTGTTTTTAGGTGTCTTGGTTCATGACCATTTCTGAGATTTTGACGCTTTGTTTCGTTTTGAGATTTTTTTTTTTTTTTTTTGAAATCTAGAAGATTCTTGCAGGATGGGAAAACAGCCTGGTGCCCAGCCGTGTATTTACCTACAGCAGACAGGCAAGGCAAGAATGCTGCGGGACTCCTGTACTTGTTAGCATCCTTTCCTAATTCATTGTGAGTAGCCCATTGAAATCAATGCTCTTTGTGGAGTAAGGCTGTACTCAAGTACGTGAGGACAAGTGGCAGAATATAACATACGCTGGAGGATAGGGATAGGATAGAGGGACCTAGACAAATTAGAGGATTGGGCCAAAAGAAATCTGATGAGGTTCAACAAGGACAAACGCAGAGTCCTACACTTAGGACGGAAGAATCCCATGCACCGCTACAGACTAGGGACCGAATGGCTCAGCAGCAGTTCTGCAAGAAAAGGACCTAGGGGTTACTGGAGAAGTTGGATATGAGTCAGCAGTGTGCCCTTGTTGCCAGGAAGGCCAATGGTATTTTGGGATGTATAAGTAGGGGCATTGCCAGCAGATCGAGGGACGTGATCATTCCCCTCTATTCGACATTGGTGAGGCCTCATCTGGAGTACTGTGTCCAGTTTTGGGCCCCACACTACAAGAAGGATGTGGAAAAATTGGAAAGAGTCCAGCGGAGGGCAATGAAAATGATTAGGGGACTGGAGCACATGACTTATGAGGAGAGGCTGAGGGAACTGGAGATGTTTACTCTGCGGAAGAGAAGAATAAGGGGGGATTTGATAGCTGCTTTCAACTACATGAAAGGGGGTTCCAAAGAGGATGGCTCTAGACTGTTCTCAGTGGTAGCAGATGACAGAACAAGGAGCAATGGTCTCAAGTTGCAGTGGGGGAGGTTTAGGTTGGATATTAGGAAAAACTTTTTCACGAGGAGGGTGGGGAAGCACTGGAATGTGTTACCTAGGGAGGTGGTGGAATCTCCTTCCTTATAGGTTTTTACGGTCAGGCTTGACAAAGTCCTGGCTGGGATGATTTAGTTGGGGATTGGTCCTGCTTTGAGCAGGGGGTTGGACTAGATAACTTCTGAGCTCCCTTCCAACCCTGATATTCTATGGTTCTATGATTCTAACCCTAAAACAGGGTTCATTGTTCATTCAGTGGCGAGCGCAAAGGGCCAGATTCTGATCCCCTTCCTCACACTGAGTAGTGTCTTACTCCAAGAACTGTTCCGTTGATTTCAGCGGGGTGACTCATGGAGTAAAGGCACTGATCAGTATGAGGAAGCATATCAGATTAAACAGAAGACTCTGAAGGCCTTCTGCTGCCTTAGGCAAAACTTCAGTGTGCTGCTCTACCCCCCCGTCCGCTCCCCAGCCACTCAAATTTGGCCCGGCCTCCCCTCTGTCACAACGGAAGGGCAGCTGGGCCAAATCTGACTGAGTGGCATTGCGACCTGGTGCATGGGGTTGCAACGCCACTCAAATTTGGCCTGGCCACCACCCCGGCATGACAGAGGGACAGTTGGGCCAGATCTGCCACCCTAGCTGCCTGGTTTGCCTATAGCTAGAGCAACCCCTTGCGATTGACTATCAGCTTTTCGGGGCAGGGACAGTCATTTATGATGTGTTTGTACAGCACCTAGCACAGTGGGGGCCATTTAGGGGCTGCTGCAATATAACCAGTGTTCGCAACAACACACCTTTCTATTGATGGTACTTATCTAACCCCTATCACTGTAGTGTCTGAGCACCTCACGGCTTCAATGAATATCTCCTCCCCACCTCCCTGTAAAGGAGGGGAGTGAGGGGAGTGCTACTATCCCCATTGTACAGGTGGGGGAGCGAAGCCGGAGGGAGTGACTTGTCCCACTTTACATGGGATTGTCTGTGGTGGAGCAAGAACTGACCTTGGGTTTCCCCACAGTCTGGTGCTCTAACCACTGGCCCCTCCTCCCTCTCAGTCTGGTTGTGTGTGCCAAAGACCCACAATGAGAGGGGCACAAAAATTATTTGTACTGGAACCCATGGGCTTCGTTCCTTTGATGCACGGGACTCTGTCACCTCAGCGCCAGGATTCTAGCTGCCGGTTCAATTCCCTGTCATGGCAGGAGTATCACGTATTGGTGACACCTCGGTCTCTCCAGCTCTCTGCCTGTGGCACACAACAGTTGAGTCTCCTGAGGGCCATAGTGCTTTGGTCTAACTACAATCTTTGGACTTAACCTAGGGATAACTGTGAGAAATTGAATGGCCTGTGTTATACAACAGGTCAGATGAAGATGATCTCTTCTGGCCTTAAATGTCATTCAGCTATTTTCGATGTAAATCATTTTCAACCTTAAAATCAAAGGGATGCCACCTTTGTGTGGAATGCAGGGAATTTTGGGACATCCTTCATCAGACTGTCCTGGAGGGAGATGTAGTTCCAAGACCCCAAACCATGGCAGCTGAATAGCTGCTCACTGACCTGAAAGCTAACACAGGATTGTCGCACATTTTAATCGGTCCTAAAAAGAGTTATGGGAAACAATTGCCAGACCTCAGGGAGAGCTGAAAGTGACAAATGGTTTGGTGGCTGTGATTGCCTCTCAAAAGAGAGGAAATTTGTAGGGACACCTGTTTAATACTGTGAAAAGTGGTAACGAGCGTTAAGCGGAGCATGTCGGCAAGTGGGGATTTTTTTATGCAGAGAAGGCAGACTTTTGGTCAAAAAACTGGAAACCCCCAAACCGAAAATTTTCAGTTTTCCAATGAAACATCATCATACAAATGTCTGGGTACTAGGTTTTCGACAAAACATCAACATTTAATTTTGCTTTGTTTTGTTTTGTTTTTACACAAAGTCAAAATTTTCCTCAAGAAAAAACAAAGTATTTTCTAAAGCTTTTTCAAGGAAAAGCCAAAATTTCCCATGGAAACCACACCTTTTCTGTGAAAACTTTAGGTTAGCCAAAATCCCCATTTTTCCATCCAAAACCAGTTTCAATGGAAAACTTTCAACCCGCCCTAGAGTGCAATATCAGCTGTGTCCGCTGAAGATCATCCAACCCTGGGTTTAGTATGAATCGATTTTAATAAAACAAAATGTATGAGCTTTTGTGTGTCCTGCAAAAAAATACGGGGGAAAGATAAAAGTAGAATGTAGCTTACTGCACGGGTGGAGTCCCGCAGCTTCTGCCTTGGTCTACCGTGAATGCTAATTAATTTGGGCTTTTGTTAAACGAAAAGTCAGTTTTCTGATAAAACTTTTTGACTGTGTTTAATGGGGGTTCTAAGGGCTTATCTACATGAGGAATTATTCTGGAGTAGCTATTCCTGATTAACTTCATGTGTGGACACTCCGGTTCAGGAATAAGAGTGCCTTATTCCAAGTTATCTGAATCCACACGGCTAATTCAGAATAAAGCATTCTTATTCTAGAATAAGAAACCTACATAGGGAGTTAATCGGGGAAAGTTAATCTGCTTTATATTCACACCCTACTTTACTCTGGATTAATTTTCATGTGTAGACAAGGTCTAAATGACTAACAGCTCCTACAGAAGAGTAATATATTTCCTTCATTACTGTCTTGATCTAGAACTGAACTAGTTGAAAGATACCGACAATCCATTACCAGCTGCCTAGACCAACCCTCACCCACCAGTATCCTCTTAACAACAGATGAGTGCCCCCAGGGCAGGCTAAATTGTCTGTTTCCTCTTTGGCATGTCTGATAGTAATCCTCTAGGTATTCTGGCAGTGAGCTCAGATTTAGTGGAAAGAGATTGCTGACAATGCAAAGACCTTTCTGAATTCATGAATCAAACAAAACTCTCAAGGCTGGACACGGGAGACACAGCTGCTGCTGTACCTCCCAGCACAGCCTGCAGGTGGATGTCAGACAAGCACCGGAGTATCAGACTGTCTCAATCTTTTATTATCCCCCAGACACAGAATACAATAATCCTGAACGGTAGCCTCATCGGCTTCTCTCTGACACACCAGTTGAAGGCACCAGCTCTCGGCCTGTCCTTCTCAGGATTGCTGTAACTCTGGACTAACTAACTAAACTCAACTGATTTACATTGAGGTGACTTAGAGCTGAATTTGACTCATGTGATTTGATTCTGACCTCAACCAGGGCTGGATTATTCCACAGGTCTCGGGGTCCCAGTTCCTGGAGCCATATGACAGCATCAGAAAATCTGCCTTTGCTTAAAAACAGAACAATGTTTCCAGCTCTCACAGTTGCAAAGAAAATGCTTGAAAACACACCCCGAGTGCAGCCAATTTGGCAGCGTGTGCCTGAGTCTGCAGAGAGCCTGAAACAGTAACTATGAGAGAGAAGTGAAATGCCCCATTCATTGTTACTGGGTTGTTAACTCTGAAGTCTGCAGCTCTGGGGATCCCCCAGGACACCTTCCCCAGAGGGGATGCCTGTACGTGTGGGAAGCCCATATAGCTCTGCTGGGGTGTGGCTGGGGGCTGTGGGGTCCCGACTCACAAATGGATAAGTGAGGGCTGAATCCTTCCTCCTTTGGAACAGACTCCTGGAAGCCAGGAAAGGGCTTGCGGAGAAGGCTGGGTCTGGTAGAGGGCCCCTCAGCAAAGAGTTCTTGTGCAGGTGGCCCGTGCCACTGTCCCCCGCCCCAAGAAAATGTAGGACCCAAGGCGCAGGAGAAGCCAGGCCATGGTGAAAGGGTGTGGCCATGGCCTGGAGGCAGAGGTGCTGGGTGTGCGCATGGCCCTGGATTGCCTTGATCCAGCTCCAGGCCGTACTCCTGATTGCCTTCAGTGCAAGCAAAATCTGAACCAAGCACCTTGTCCACAAGCAGGACGGGGGGAGGGGTGTGCCAAAGGACTCGGGGAGACAGAAAGGAGCTGGCAGAGGGAGACTGTTCCAAGCACGAAGGGGGTGTGTGAACAGGAGCGCAAAGCCAAGCATGAGGGAAGGGGAGAGGGCACAGAGAAGTGACAGTGAGGGAGGGGCAGCTGGATCGGGTAAGACAAGAGGTGTATCCCAGGGCGAGCGGACAGCGAGGGAAGCTCTAGCTAATGAAACCAGCAACGTTATCTCAGGCAGCACCCCAAAGCCATGGGCTCTCTTTCTCCCCAACTGGTTTCAGATTTTAAGAAGATTTGTAGCTATGGTCCAAAATGGTCAGATATTGGGCGTAATGCTACTTCCGCTCTTCTCTTTCTTCTCTGCCTTGTCTATTTAGATTGCAGGGATTGCCTCTGACTTTGCGTATGTGCGTACAGCGCTGAGCACAATGGGGCCTGGATCTTGGCTGGGGCCTCGATAACAAATAACAAATGAGCCGGGGATGTGCTCCGGTTAGCTTCTCGTTGATTTCAATGGGAGGTTTGCCTGCGAAAGGAGCGAGTGATCAAACAGCTCCTGTGAGTGAGGGCTGCGGCTTTCAGATTGGCAGAAGTTCAGCCTTTCGCTTGAAGGGCTGACGGTTTTTCCAGCACAGCTGCTCCAGGCTACACTATGACCATTGTATTTTTTTTTTGCCTTTCCAAGACATACTCCTTTACCATTGCAACAAGCTGTTGAACACTGTCACTGAGTGAGTACTGGATTGCCCAGAGAGCCCCAGGCAGCTACCTGACTTTGCAAGGGAAACAACATTTTGGCTAGTGATCCTTGCCCACATTCTGCTAGCCAGCACTGTAAACCATCAGATCATGTTAACCTGCTTCTGCCCAGAAGCTTGCATACTTCTGCTCTCTACTGCCAGTCTTCCTGATGTATCCACATTTGAAACTGGGCATGTAGCATCAGCCAGCAGCCAGCCATACACTGAAATGGATGCAACCAGTTAGCAGAGACCAGTGGTTGGATTCACTGGACCTGAGTCAGAGATTCCAAGGCCAGAAGGAACCATTGTGATCCTCTTGTCTGACCTCCTGTATAACACAGGTCAGAGAACTGCCCCAAAATATTTCCTAGAGCAGAGCTTTTAGGGAAAACACCCAATCTTGATTTGAAAACTGTCACAGCAGTGCCAAAGACAGAGGTAAAATCACCTCTCTACTCCTACTTGAGCTTCCCCTGTTTATGCTTCCAAGTATCGGATTAGCCCTTTTTGGCCACAGTGTTGCACTGGGAGCTCATGTTCATTATCCACCACAACCCCAAATCATGATTAGAGGCACTGCTTCCCAGGTTAGAGTTCCCCATCTCAGTAACTCTGTTCATGCAGTAGGGGCAGAGAGGAAGGGGGCATGTGGTTAAGGTAGATTTCAACCATCTTCATGCTCCCTTTATTCTGGGTCCGTGCAGGGGCGTATCGGAGGCTTGGTGTAATTTAGAGGCGCCTCCAGGCTGCTCCAACTCATGCTCTGCTCTCATGGCTCCCTACGAAGCAGAGCCCAGGAGTGCATTCTAGCCATGCCCCCAACATGCCCTCGGTCTGCTCCCTGCACCAGAGATGGGAACAGGGCCAGTGTAGAACCCTAACACCAAATCCACCCTAGCCAGGCCTTGTTCCAGAGCAAGTCGGGTTATATCTAGGAGCCGGTAAAGGTAAGCACTATGCCTCACCCTCTGCACCAAGCAGCTGTGATTCTCACGCTCACTCCTTCGCACGGAGCTATGTGGTGTGATGGAGAAGGGATGTGTCAGTGGAGACTAGGGTAAGGAGGTGGTTAGTTTCATGTTCCCACAGGAGAATAGCCTACTACTGCTGCCCACTAAAGAAGCTATTCCTTTAGCCCGAGCAGTAGAGGCCTGCCCTTTGGCACAGATATGGTCTCAGGTTCAGTCCCAGCTGACGACCTTTTCTTCGGGGCCAATTACATTTCCAGGGCTGAGATTAGCACTGGGGTCTGTGTGGTTCACACAGGTAGGGCACCTCCCCACTGACAGCTGAGCTGCTCTTTCCCCCTTTGGAAGTCACCCTTTGCAGATGGTGCCTTCTCCATCACATGGAGCCTTTAAATCAAGATTTGGATGCCTTTCTAAAAGATATGCTCTAGCTCAACCATAAGATACGGGCTTCGCACAGGAATCACTGGGTTATATTCTATAACCTATGTTGTGCATGCCAGAAAAACCAGCACACCAGGCTGCATGAAATCCAGTTGCTTTGAACTCTAGTGGGGTGAGGCCTGTCAAGGGTTCACTTAAGTCCAGCACCTCTCAGAGCAAGTTCACTTCAGGTTTTACAGAAAACTAGTTAATGCTGAACTCAAAATAGCCATATGGGCTTTACAGTCCATAACAAGAACACTAGTCCTTCGTGTGGACCAAGGCAAATACTGTCTAGGTTAGGATACTGACTAGGCCAGGTTTCTTGGGTTAGGATAGGGACAGCAAGCCTTGCCTGTCATGGCTTCACCCAGAACTGGCTCCTAGTAGAAGTGGTCAGCCTTTTTATCTGGCCTGATGGGCCCTGATTGGCCTCTGTCTGCTCCCAGCCCTTCTAGGTGCCGGAGGACCAACTCTCGCTGGTTCTGTCTGCAGCTGATCATGGTAGGCCTCTGTAGGCAACCTCTGGAGGTCTGAACTCACTGCTCTTCCCTTCCAGCAGGACACTTCTTAGGACTGGGTGTGCCAAGGTGGCAGGGCCTCCGCCAGTGGTCAGCAAATGCTTGGTACATCCCATCACAGGGCCCCACGGCTCTGCTCAGTATAAGAAAACACAAGCCAGTCTTCAGGTGTGGGGAAGGTGCTTTAACTCTACCCAGACCCTTTTAACCTGCAGTGATCTCTTCCAAACCCCAGGCTAGAAATCAGGGCTAGCTCCTTCACCCCGATCTGGGGCAGGCTGGAGATTTGAGGTCTGATGGGAGCTCCAGGTAGATTGTGAGCAGTGGCCTCAAAGCGGGAGCTGGGCAGCACAGTGAATGTATTCTCTGCAATTCTGGAGTGCACAGCATCATTAATAGCAAAAGAGGAGCTGACTCGCTGCCAGCGTCCCTAGCCAGTGCCAGGAAAGCAGCTCTGAGTACACAGCGAGTTGGCTCTTTTCCTGTCATTACATTAAATGCACTTTCCAGCTCGCTCTGACAACGCTCTGGAGCAATAACATCATCGTCCTCATTGTCCAAGCGAGGGCTTTCTGACTGTGCAAGAATCGGGGCCAAGAGCGATACAATATACTTGGTGGGTGATCGGCCACCAGCCACGGGCTTCTACCCCAGCAGAGTCCTCATGCAAAAACCAGGTCTTTCCTTTTCAGCTGCTGCTGGGGGAGCATTTGGGCAATCATAGGCTGGAGGGATCAGAAGGTGACTTCTTTGCATAGGGAAGCAGCATGGCCTAGTGGATGAGGGACTGGATGGGGCTTCAGGAGATTTTGGTTTGGTTCCTGGCTCTGCTTTGTGACCTGGGGCAAATTCCTTCTCATCTCTGCTTCCCCCATATAAAATGTTCCCCCACCTTTGAGATCTGCTAGATAAAAGTTAAGTATTAGTGAAGGTTTTACACAGGCCACTCAGTGCTTAAGGTAACATAAGTTGGGTTCAAGTCAAGGGAGCGCTACTTAAGACCTTAGCTCCCCACAGCGCCCCCGGGGGCAAGGACACAAGACAGGGGACTGAAGGGTGTCGGAACAGCAAAATAGAAAGCATTAGCTGCCGACAACAGTCTGCAGCGTCACCTCCGCATGCCCGTTATACAATTGACACCAGCAAAGGGACAGATAATTTATCTAGGATGCAAAGGAAGTCTAGTTATGTGGCTCTGCTGAAATTCAGGAACCCTAGATTGCCTTCATGCTCGTCGCAGATATGACCGGACCAGCGGCTTCCTCCATGGCAGCCTCTGAGCTAAAATGCCTCTCCTATTTATTTGGTCAAGCTGGTGGGGTGTAGAGGCCACTGATTGTCATTCTGACCAATACTGTCTCCTTGTATTCCCCCGTCTGTTTGTATCCACCTTTTGTCTCTTGTCTAATACTTACAATGTAAAGTGTTTGGGGGCAAAGACCGTCTTTCTGTTCTGGGTTTGTACAGCGCCTAGCGCCATGGGGTCTGGTCCATGACTGGTGCTCCAAAGTGTGACCACAATACAAATCAGTAAATAAATCATCATCATCATCATTTTCTAAAACTTCAGAACTCATGCAGTGCTTGAGCCTTATCATTACCAGACCCTCTTGGCCCCTAAGAGCAGGGGGAGAAAACATCCAGGCCCCGCAGTTCTTTGCTCACCTGGATCCATAGGAATATGGCCAGTGTCACAAATTCGGGGTTCCATTCTCAGCTCTGCCAAGGACTTCTTGGGTGGCCTTGGGCAAGACCCTTAAACTGCTCTCTGCCTCAGTTTCCCTGTCTGAGGGAATAACCACACCTCGCAGGGGTGTAAGGAGGGGGATATTGTGAAGGTGACTGGGATCCATAGATGGAAGGTGCTAGAGAAGGGCAAACACTGGAGCAGAAGGATGGGTAAAGCACTGAATGGGACTTTGGAGACCTGGGTTTAATGCCTGGCCCTGCCACAGACAGCCTGTGGGGTGTTGGTGCTGCACCTGACCCAACGGGGCCCTGACGTGACTGAGACCCTTGGGTGCTATCGTGAGGCAAACACCAACCCTCTGACCTGAGTGCCCGTGTTAGAAAAATTTCTTCCACTTGGGCAGCAGGCGAGAAAGGGTTGGTTCAGGTTCGGGGGAGCGGGGTGGGGAGGAGCTGGGGAAGAGGTCGTTTTCTGTTAGCCAGACTGGTTAGCTCAGGCCTCGCGGTAACGACCCCCTGATGCCACTTTGCGGGTGTTTCTGAAAGAGGCTATTGGGGGCCTTTCCATCCCCAACAGCTAGGCTGGCATTCTGGGCGGGTGTGGTCTGGTTAGCCCAGGGCCTCTGAAGCTAGCGTGAGGCCACTGCTTCCGTTAGCTTTTGAATAAATAAACTCGTGCAAGGAGCGGAAGAGGGGGGAGGTAAAACGTGGCTTTGCTGATCTGTGAGTAGAGATTCGGGGCCTGATCCAAAGCACTGGGAGTCAGGGTTTGGCCTTCAGGACTTCTAAGGGGCTACACAATTCCAAACGATAAGGTCTGAATAGGGGGCCGGGAATAGGACTCAATGACACAGGAAGTCCCTTCCAATCCTATGTCCTGTAAATAGGAAACAAGTAGGAACCCCTTAAGAATTTCAGGTATATAAAGGAGCATATACCGTGGAAGCCACTGATTTACTGACCATATCGACAGCAAGCTGGATACATCTCTCTTCACCATGCTTGAGTCGGCACAAGGGAGACACTGGGATACATCTGCACAACACAATCCCTTCCTCTTGGGTGAGATGAGAAATGACACCTGCTAGCTGCTATTCCTGGAAAGCAGTGCACAGTGCTCGGTCATACGACAGCTGTCTGTGAAAGCCAGGCAGCTCTCGAGTGCATTAACCCAGGTCCTTCCAGACTCTGAACGGCCCAAATGCTTTTGTTTAGGTAGGAAATATTGCCAGGGCTCTGGGAGACGAAGCAGTCCTCGACGTAGCCCAGCACTGTGCCTGGCATAAACAATCGTCACCCCAACCCAATGGAGATGGAGCAATTTCTCCTTTTCTCCCCCCAACTCTGTAGACCTTTGATGGGCAAAGACTCACTAATAGATCACATTGGTGGGATCTGCCTTTCCAGTCAGTTCCGTAGTAGCAGGAACAGCGAAGAATTCTCCCCATAAATTAGAAGCATGGTGGCACCACCAAATGTAGATGATCACGTGTCTACTACCAGTGACCATCAACACCTGCTTCTCAACAGCTAATGAAGTTATTCTTTGAGTTCTGGTGGTTGGAGCTTGTTTTTGGATACAGAAGGTGCTGGATTCTACCCCCTCCAGCATCCCAAGTGTCTTGACCTCAAGCGTATTACACACAGATAGCACCACCTGGAGAAGACAATGGGAAAAGAGTCGTCTAAACAAGCTCCAGCAGCCGCTCACAGCACAGGCGTTGCACTCAGCCTACAGATCCAAACTCAGATTCAAAAGCACGTCCTTTGTGTGCCGCCAGACACATCCATCGGCTAGGAACACAGCAGAGCCACATGCTGACGCTCATCCCATGTGCTACACTGCAGAAATCAATGAATCCTGTCGTAACTAAAGACTCATCCCATAAGAGAAATCAGAAATCAGCTGTTTCATGCGATCTCTGGTGAACCCAGGTTTTGACACTCACCTGGATGTTTCCCTCCCCTGCTCTTAAGGGCCAAGAGGGTCTGATAATGATAAGGCTCAAGCACTGCATGAGTTCTGAAGTTTTAGAAAATGATGACGATGATTTATTTACTGATTTGGATTGCGGTCGCACTTTCGAGCACCAGTCATAGACCAGACCCCATGGCGCTAGGCGCTGTACAAACCCAGAACAGTAAGACAGTCTTTGCCCCAAACACTTTACATTGCAAGTATTAGACAAGAGACAAAAGGTGGATATAAACAGATGGGGGAGTACAAGGAGACAGTATTGGTCAGAATGACAGGCAGTGGCTTCTGCACCCCGCCAGCTTAACTTTACCAAGCAGTTTGTAGGTATCACAGCACAAGAGAGTTTTAAGGAGGGATCTGCAGGAGGCCAATGAGGTGGCAAACACATTTCAGCCAGCGGGGTCTTTAAATGCTCTTAACTTCCGGTTTTCCTTTGAGTATTTGCTAGTGCGGTGTTTGTCCGGTCACTTAAGTCACATGGCTGGATGCTGTCCCATGATTGGACGACGGAAACATTTTAAGCAAGGGAATGATGATGAATTACAAATCTCTTTTTGTGTTGCTTGCCCAGCTCAAGCTATGAACACTTGGGTTCATAACCCCTCCCACAGGTCATCCGTGGCTAGATTCTATCTCAGATGAACACAGTCAGCCTGCCTACACTTTCTGTAGTTACAGTTGGGTATAGCAGTGGCTTTCAACCTTTTCAGACTTCTGTACCCCTTTCAGGAGTCCGATTTGTCTTGCATACCCCCAAGTTTCACCTCACTTAAAAACTACTTGCTAACACAATCAGACATAAAAACACAAAAGTGTCCCAGCACACTGTTACTGAAAAATAGCTGACTTACTCATTTTTACCACATAATTATCAAATAAATCAATTGGAATATCACTACTGTACTTACATTTCAGTGTATAGTATCTAGAGCAGTATAAACAAGTCGTTGTCTGTATGAAATTTTAGTTTGTGCTGACTTTGCTAGTGCTTTTTATGTAGCCAGTAGTAAAAACAGGCAAATATCTAGGACAGTTGATGTACCCCCTGGAAGACCTCTGTGTACACCCAGGGGTACATGTGCCCCTAGCTGAGATTCAGCTGGGGTATAGTATTCTTTTGCTCTTCCGATGAAGTGAGCTGTAGCTCACGAAAGCTCATGCTCAAATAAATTGGTTAGTCTCTAAGGTGCCACAAGTCCTCCTTTTCTTTTTGCGAATACAGACTAACACGGCTGTTACTCTGAAACCTATAAGCTGGGCTGGCACTGATGTCATATTAAACCCCAGAGGGGGCCGCATTTTACTAGTGGAAGGCATGACTCCATGTATATGTTGTTTATAAATTAGTGTGTCAGATGCTTTGGGAGCTGTAGGAAGGTGAAGTCTACACCCTGCTCCTTTCTCAGCACATACACAAAGGATATTGTTCAAACACACCCTCTCTACTTGCCTTTTCTCTAGCCTGCACTTGCAAACATAAACCTCAACATCCAAGTTCCTTCCTCCTGGTTAGGATCCCTTCCCATGGGATCTCCTGCCCTTCTCGCTAGCTTTCTCTTGCCTTAGGAGGATTGTCAGCATTCTACATTCCTGAGTAGCGCTGATGGGACACACATGGTCTGGTTAGGAGGGTGAGTCAGGGGAACAGCTCTTCACCTCCACACAGGCTCCTGCAGTTTGACATCAGGTTACGGGAGCCTTGGGGTTAAAAGGTTCCCTAGAAATGCCTCTCTGAGACATTCCTGAAGGTCTTAACACCCTCTCACCTGACTGCCAACAGCCTAGGCTTTCCTGCTTGTGAATCAGGTGGAAGCCATGCAGCTGTGATGGGGAGGAGGGGGGGAAGCGTCGGCGCCAAGCTGCTGTAGGCCCACAGCCGTCCAGCCTATTTTTATTGAACAGAGTCCTAAATCGGGGCCTAAGCAACGCTGTGGGCTCTGTAACTGTCTTTATTGGGCTGGAACGTGGTTCTGTTTATTTGGTGGCCATAATTTGTGACTGTCAGGCAGCTGGCTGGCTCGCTGCCCTGAGGGAAGAGAGCCTCTCCTCTCACTGTTATGGGGCCGAAAATCATTTTGGCAACTTGTCAGATGAATGAAAGATGTCTTCCAAGATTGGGTGGCCCAGGGGACTGGGTTAGGTGAGATGGAGCCACCCCTGTCCAGGCCATTGTGCCATATTCTGCTGCAGTTACTAAGAGCCATTACCGCTTCATGGCTGTTCGCTGCCCCATCAGAGACAGAGGAACGTAGGCATTGCTGGAATGGATCAGAGCTGAGATCCACCCATCTCCAGCAGTAGCCAGTACTGGCTGCTCCAGAGGAAGGTGAAAGAAACCCTGTAGTGGGATAATCTGTTTCCAGGACAGGTCTGCTAATCTTTAATAATTAGAGGTTGGTTTAAGCACTGAAGCATGACGGTTTATATCCCCTCAAAAACTCTATTTTTCTTTTAGTATTCATTTCTAACTCTGGATATTCCTGTTGTTGTATAAATGTCCAGTCCCTCTCTGAATCTTGCTACATTCTTGGCTTTAACAACGTCCTGTGGCAGTGAGTTCAACAGTCGAATTACGCACAGGGTAGAAAAAGTATTTTCTTTTATCCCTTTGCCTCCTTTCAGTTTCATGGAGTGTCCCCTTGTTCTTGCGTTCTGAAGCGGGGAGAATGGACGTTCCTGACTGACCTTCTCTAGATGATTCCATACCACCACTCAAGAACAAATATGCTTACGGGTCTCTGAGCATTTCCTAGGGCCTGATCCAAAGTTCGTTAAAGTCCACTGACTGGCTCCCATTGACATCACTTTGAATCAGGTCTCCACTGGTTAAAGGTATCTGTAAAAATTCACCCCAATAATTAGCTATGGTTGGCACCCTTGATCACAGCTTTATGAGAGAGGGTAGAATGGACCATGGAATGACCGTCTGACTCCTAGAGGAGCCCCCTTAGGTCAGGGTTGAGGCACGCTGGTAGAGCATTTGGCACTGAATCATAGAAGATCAGGGTTGGAAGGGACCTCAGGAGGTCATCTAGGCCAACCCCCTGCTCAAAGCAGGACCAATCCCCAACTAATCCATAAGCAGGGCCCTACCAAATTCACGGCCATCTCGTCTCCCCTGTGAAATCTGGTCTTTTGCGTGCTTTTAACCTGTACTATACAGATTTCACGGGGGAGACCAGCGTTTCTCAAATTGGGGGAGTTGCAGGGGGGTCACAAGGTTATTTCAGGGGGGTCAGGGTATTGCCACCCGGACTTCTGCGCTGCCTTCAAAGTTGGGCGGCCAGAGGGCAGCGGCTGTCGGCGCAGTGCCCAGCTCTGAAGGCGGCGCCCCGCCAGCAGCCGTGCAGGAGTAAGGGTAGCAGCACCACAACCCCCCCGCCTACAATAACTGTGTGCCCCTCCCCCAACTCCATTCTGGGTCAGGACCCCGACAAGTACAACACTGTGAAATTCCAGATTTAAATAGCTCAAATCATGACATTTATGATTTTTGAAATCCTATGACTGTGAAATTGACCAAAATGGACCGTGAATTTGGTAGCGCCCTAGCCATAAGGCAACGCCAGTTTACACGGGCCCGTCAGCTTCAGTGGAGTTATTCCCGATTTAAACCTTTGTACAAGTGGGAAGAAAACCAGGCCCAAGAAGGTGGCCTTGAAAGACACAACGAATGGAGTAGGATGGATTGTTAGAGAGAAGGCACACAGAATCAGTTTCCCCAAAGAGAATGGGACAATGGTCACTGGCTCTCTCTGATCCAAATTCACGGGTGATGTAAACAGTGGTGTAAGTTACACAGTAGGCATAAGATGGTCAGAAAACAAGTGGAAGAGGCTGAGTAATGCAATTTGCTCCCATTTGGTGTTCAGCTGGTGTGCAAAATAAGTGTAAGGCTTTGGGTAACATTTTCAAAAGTGCCTAAGTGAGTTAGGAGCCTACCTTAGAGGACTGGATTAAATTGGGTTTCTAAGACACACGGGCGTGTTTCAAAATGTTACCCCTTGTCTCCAGTATCTTGCACAAATGTAGCTACGCTGATGTACCTTCAAACAATGCAAACTCCTAGCACAGGCATGCCACAGTCCTGTAAACCGTGATCCACAATTCACAGATGTGCAGTAATAACGGATGGACATGGGGGATCAACCCCCCAACACAGTGCATGACCCCACTTGGGGTGGGAGGGGTCATATCTTCTCCTGATACCCAAGGGGCCTGAATTTGTCTTACCCTTTGGCATAATTTGTTATCCCAGTGGTATCATTGAACTGAACTGAAAGGTATGTGCAGCCAGTAATGGCCAAACCAGGTTCTCTCTCCACTGCAGAAGCCAGAGGGACGTCACGGGTTAAACATGGCCATGGCCAGATCTCCGGAGACATCACCCTGGTCTCGGGCTGTTGCTTTCGCCTTCACAATGAGCCCCCAAATGGCACTGCGGCTCTCCGCTCTTCCTTCTCAGTCTTACCAGAGCAAAGAACAGAACCATCCGCTAAGGATGACAGGCCTGGGGGTGGGTGGCTCCTTCACAAGAACTAGAGTGAAAATCTGCTTAACTCCCTTTCCAGTCTGGATTGGAAATTGGATTATTCAGATCTTGTAGCCGAGTTGGGCGGGAGGGGGCAGTACGATCTCATGGACTGGGCATGGGCGTGGAGTCAGAATAGCTGGGTGCTAGGCCCGTCTCAGACACTGCGGGTATGTCCTCACTGCAGAGCTTAGAGAGACGTAGGGCTGGAAGGAAGCTCTAGGTCATCTAGCTCCTGGCCCACAGGCTGAGGCAGGATTATGAATACCTAGACCACCCCTGACAGGTGTGGGACAATTAACCTGGGCTCTGACCCCGGTGTTAGCTCAACTCCCCTCCCCTCCGCACACAAAAAAATCTCGAAAGCAGCTTTGGAGGGACTTTACACCCAGGCTAGTTGGCCTCGCTGGGGATGTAAGTTAGAGCCTGGGCTGGGCTAACCAAGGGGCTCAGACCTGGTTGCCAATCCCTCGGGCGATCTTTACAGCGCAGACTCACCCTGCGTGACTCTGAGCACCCTTTTCTAGCCTCAGATTTGATTATATCCAGAAATGGAGACAACGAGTTGATATCGGGGGCGGAGGGTCTTGCTAATGGCCCCTAGATCTGAATGGCCGGAGGCAGCCGAAATCGATCCCCACCAGAAAGCTCAGTCCAGAGCGGAGGGTGCTGCTGTGTACCTGCTCCATAGCAGAAACAGGCATCTGGAGCAAGCCATTCACTCGTGGTGACCTCATTCCTAAAGCGAAACAGCCGGAGGCAGTCAGGTCTAGGGCTAAACACACAGGGCTAGGAGCCAGCCCGCCTGGGCTCTCCACCCAGTGCTGACACTGTCTTTCTGTGAGACCTTAGGTTCACAGATTTTAAAGCCAGAAGCACCCCTGCGATCTCATCTGAATCCCTCCGCCGCCAACCCGATATTTTCTGGGTTTTCACTGCAACCCTTTCCCCCCCACCTCCAACTTTCTAAAAGAACAAACTTTTTTTGTCATGCACATTTCTGTTGCATCAAAAAGCCACCGCCTATTGGCAAATAAAAAGTTACCCAGAAATTTTCTGAACAGATCTGACATCTTATCTCCCTCCCGCCAAAGGGTGCTGCAAAGATTAAAAATGGGTTTGTATAGCAAGGTACAATGAGAGTCACAGATGAAAAATGCTGATGATTATTTTTCACACCCAGCTGCCTCTTAGATCCTAGTTTTCCTTCTGCCACCTTGGCATCCCACTGCTCAGTCTCCCGAGATCAGCAAACCAGCTAATCCCTGACTGAAGAGGGGTTTTTTGGTCATAGTTCCAATGCATTAGGAAAACCAGTTCCATGTGTGAAGTTGGGATCAACTGGATAATTAGCAGATCGTTCTTCATGTACAAATGCTGTACATGAAAACATCAGAAATGATTGGGGATGGGGCAAAGAAATGTCATATCAGAAGGCAGGGGCGGCATAGGGGATTCGGGGGAGCACTTTCATTCTTTTAACAAACATCTGCACAAATACCGCAAATAATTCCCAGAATCCTTTGTGGCCTTAAAGAAACACAGTCACATAAAGAAGTGTATTTTTGCATCGTGACTGGTTAAGGGTCCAACCTTGCAAGGTGATAGGTGCACTTAACTTCCATTGGAGTCAAGATCAGGCCCTAAATTATTGTGCTTTAAACTAGATTAACGCACATGCCCAGGCTCATCCCAGAGCAGCGTGGGAATGAGTCTGTAGCACGGAAGGAACTTTCCCCCACCCTTTCCATCCAACTGAACCCTCTAATCAATAGGGCCCACAGTCACCACTGAGTGGCACTTAGCCCATACACTCCTTGCCCTCTTTCCTCACCAAGCCAGCTGCTCTGACAACACCCGTTATTGTGGTTCCGAGGCGGCCAGCCCAGCATTGAGGTCAGACAACCAAGGATCTCAGAGGCACTCAGAGAGAAGCTGGAGCTGCTTCCCCTAGCACAGCGTACATGTCGCTGAGACATCAGGAGGTTTCTAAGCTGTCGTCTGGGGGGATGTCCAGCTCTCGGAAGAAGAAAGTCACTTGGGCTTTGCCAGCATTCATATAGACCATGCAAGGGCTGAAATAGAATTGCCCTAATTGAATCAGACTGTTTCCCATTTCCCTACAGCTCGGGGCCATTCGCCTTTTACCTGCACGAACGCTCTTGTCTCCTAACTGATTTGCCATTTTGCTTTTTTAGTGATGATTTACCTCTGGTTTTCCTCTCTGGAGTCCTAGATCCAAACTCCACTGCCGCGTGGGCGCAGAGCAACCCACCCAAGTGTATGTGAAACACCCGGGGGAAAAAATCATGCTATCCACAAAGCAGCTGCTTTATACAGTGGCAGAATGGCAAGAGAAAGAAACAAGTATCAGCATTTGCTTGGCCTTGAAGGAGGCACCCGGCAGAATAAGCCAAGTGGCAAGAATCATAGAATCTCAGGGTTGGAAGGGACCTCAGGAGGTCATCTAGTCCAACCCGCTGCTCAAAGCAGGACCCCAGCCCCAATTTTTTCCCCCGATCCCTAAATGGCCCCCTCAAGGATTGAACTCACAAGCCTGGGGTTAGCAAGCTAAAGCTCAAACCACTGAGCTATCCCTCCCCACACAAGAGCTGTGTAGCTTTTTGGTGTATGGCCCGCAGTTGGTTTTAGTATCTGTCCTGTTCGAGACTTTCACCAGAGACGGATTAATATTTTCTCCCAGGTGAGCTGAACCAAGGTTTGCACTACAGTAATTGACCCTAGAAATGCAGCCTCTGGCCTGTCATATCAGACGAGGGGCCACATTCATCGCTGGGGTAACTCCCTTGACACTGCAAGGGTAGCTCTGTTTTTACGCTCATTTGATCCGTGGCTTCCCTGCTGCCACTGCTAATGGTTTCTTGTTTGGAGGAGGGATTTTATTCCTCGGGGCTTCTCCACTGAGAAGCGGATCGAGATCATGGACTCACTGAAATTCACCCACCAAACGGCAGGTATGTGGGAACACATGGGCCAGGCTCAGAACAGTAACACCAGGGAAAAAACAGGCCACATCCTCAGCTGGTGTAAATGAACAGATTCTAAAGCCAGCAGGGACCATTGTGATCCTCTAGTCTGCCCCCTGCATAACACAGGCCAGAGAACTGCCCCAAAATAAATTCTTAGAGCAGAGCTTTTAGAAAAACATCCCAT
Organism: Lepidochelys olivacea; assembly: GCF_965140295.1. Taxonomy (NCBI): domain Eukaryota; kingdom Metazoa; phylum Chordata; order Testudines; family Cheloniidae; genus Lepidochelys; species Lepidochelys olivacea. The sequence continues at coordinate 265,484,968 of NC_140412.1, read as the reverse complement.
CTAATTGAAAAATGGTTAGTGATGGAGAATCCACCACGACCCTTAGTAAATTGTTCCAATGGTTAATTACCCTCACAATTACGATTTACACCTTCTTTCCAGGTGTAAATTAGCAACACTCCTTTGACTTCAGTGGAGCTCTGCTGATTTAAACAAGCTGAGGATCTGGCCTAGGGGTTCATCAACCCCTACACCTCTCATTCCAGGGTAGAGCACTGGAGTAAGACTTGGGAGACATGGGTTCTATTCCTGACTCTGCTACTGGCCTGCTGGCTGGCCTTGGGCAAGTCACTTTGCCATTCTGTGTCTCCGTTTCACTGATGTAAAAGGGGGCTAAGGACAGTGACTTCCTTTGTAAAGTACCTTGAGATCTACTGATGAAAAGTGCTGTATAAGAGCTAGGTAGAACTCATGGGAGAGGGGAATGCAATGGGCCCCTCTCTCTACCACCTTGCACTGTGTGTAGACATTTACATAGCAGCATCTTGCCTCCACTTTGCCCAGGTGTGAGGAACTAATCCAATGCCCAGTGAAATGAGCCAAATATCTCTGACTGGCTTCCAAGGCACTCAGGCCCTATTGGATCAGGACTTAAAGGATGACGCAAGGTGCAAGCGGGAGGAGAATCAGACCCAGTGCCTGGACACCCTCTCCACCTGCTGGTCTCTTTGCAGCGGAGCCAAAGTCATTTCAGGGCTGTCAGCATAGGCCAGCCACACAGGGAAAACGGGGGTTGCTGCTGGAAAGAAGTGCTCATTAAAATGAATGGGGCAAAGGTGGGTTTTCATGGATTCCATGATGGAATCAGACCTTGGGCAAGTCACTTCGTCTCTGTGCCTCAGTTCCCCATCTACCTGGGGATAATGATGCTTCTCCACCTCACAGAGGTGCTGTGAAGGTACAGCCATAGATACCTGGGAGGTGATCAAAGACTAGGGTGGGCCTGGGGGAAGGAGGATGGTCCTGTGGTAAGAGTACTGGACTGGGATCATGGAGATCTGGGGCATGGCTACAGATTCCCTATGTGACCGATAGCAAATCACTTCACGTCTCTGTGTATTAGTTCCTCACCTGCAAAAGAGATAATAATGCTTTCTAGGTACATCTATTCTGCGATCACAGGGCGTGACTGCAGCTTGTGTAGCCACGTGGAAGCTAGCTTTGATCTCGGTACTGAAGCAGTCAAACCGCACACGTATTTACCCAGGGTTCTGGAGGGGCTTGGACAGCCCGTGCAGAAATGTGCACTTCCCTAGCCGCATTACGGCACTACTCAAGCTAGTGATTAGTTCTTCGCCCCGATCCCCAGGTCAGATGACCAATGTGCATGTCAGGACCGCTATGGACCTCACCAGAGTTTCCTTTGGCTTCCATTAATCAGTTGCCCTCTGTGTGACAGGGACAACTGACCGAGGGTAAGAGTAGATTCTCCAGCACCGGCCATTATTAAATCAAGAGTGAATGTTTTTCTAAAAGCTCTGCCCTAACAATTATTTTGGGACAGTTCTCTGGCCAGCATTGTACAGGAGGTCAGACTAGATGATCACAATGGACCCTTTTGGCCTTGGAATCCATGAATCTACTCTGGTTAAACTGTAAGTACTTCTGGGGATTGTCTTTAATAATGCATTTTTTTTGCAGCGTCTAGCAGCGTAGGGCCGTGATCTTTGCCAGGGCCTCTAGCAATATCAAACGATAAGACAGAGAGCGATCTCACTGAAATCACAGGGGACATAGACAGGAGATGGAACGCAACGAGCCAGTTGACTCTAGGGTGAAAACCTTGGCACAAAAATGCAGTGGGATGTTTCTAGACAACTGCTTATGACCTGGGTTTATGATGGTGTTACAGGTATTCTGAAGACAAGAGAAAAGGGAAAATTGGCCATTAAAAACTTAGACATTTAGGTCTCGGTGGCTCTGTAAAAAATCCCATCTCTTCTGTCTAGAACATTATTAATGTTTTTTTTTAACCTCTGTCAGGAGCCCTTGGATTCATTATTAATCCAGGGAGGACATTGCTTTTCTTAATGGAAATGTAATAAATGTAACTTGTCACCACCATCCCTAATGGCTTTTTTTCCCCTGCCCTTGCCACGATGAATAAATACCTGCATTCAACTGGTTGAAACTGTTCTTAGTCTGGGGAGCATTGGGCAGACCATTTCCCACGCATTTTGTGTTCGGGATAACATAGTATTACATTGTATGTCAGACGCATTCCTTGGAACAACTGTGCCTGATAAGGAGATACATCCGAGGGCCTCTGCTACCCCCCAAGAGCTCCCACCACACGACAACTGGATGTACAGAGGGATTTTTTTGCAGCGTCTAGCAGCGTAGGGCCGTGATCTTTGCCAGGGCCTCTAGCAATATCAAATGATAAGACAGAGAGCGATCTCACTGAAATCACAGGGGACATAGACAGGAGATGGAACGCAACGAGCCAGTTGACTCTAGGGTGAAAACCTTGGCACAAAAATGCAGTGGGATGTTTCTAGACAACTGCTTATGACCTGGGTTTATGATGGTGTTACAGGTATTCTGAAGACAAGAGAAAAGAGTCTGGGGTCTTGAGCCAGACTCTATAACAATGGGGTGTCCTTAATCAGGATGCAAGCTGCGTACGTTAGTGCCCTGGTCTCAGTTCTCAGTTTTCTTGGCACCCCGGATACAAGTTAAAAATCTGTGCTGGGTGAATTTGAGAAGCTCTGGAAGTTCAATTCAGAGAGGCAGGTCTCCCCTAAGCTGCAGCTGTCCGTCAGCAAAACCTCAATAGAAGTTGCACACAATCTTAAAAGGACTAGCAGATGAAGCCCTGGCTGACTCAGGAGTTTGCTGAAGGCAGCTGGCTACAGCTGGCTGCATAGGAACAGCCTAGATACACCCCTGCACTGGGTGGGCGATGGCATAGAGCCAGCTCTGTGTACCCGACACCACCCGGGGACTCAAGCGCCATTGTGGGAATTCTTTACGGGCTGCATTAGGGCTCTGGTGGAGTCGAATGGGGAACCCACAAGAACTGCAGCCCAAGGTTTTAGTTCTCAGCTGAAGTCCTCTTGCGCACGGAGGCTTTAGTTCACACATCTTGGCACTGGCCAGGCCCAGCGTACAAGATCTCTGCTGAAGCACCAGCCTCTGTTCTACAAACATGCAGCTCTCATGCAGCCCCAGTTAGAAAAAAGCTACATCACCACCTCAGTGTAACAGCTTCTCCAGGGGGCATCACCAGGGCTTGAACCTGAGACCTTCAGTACAGACTTCTGCCATTTGAGCTAAAGAAGTAGCTGTCCTTGCCTGCAGCTCTATTAGGCTCTTAGCCGCCATCTGGCCCAGCCTCGACGGGGGAAAAGCGCAACGTGGGCTAGTGTGTTACACTTCCAGACCCCATTGCTGAGCTAACCGAACATTGGCATGTCTTGGCCCACGCTGCAGCTTTTGCATAAGCCTTTTCTCCTTCACCAGGACAGTGCTTACGCGGGGAGAGTCAGCAGCGTAAATACCCCAGGCATCCTTTGCAGTCTACTGCAACATCCCCAGCACAATGGCACAAGTTGGCCCGCTGTTGTCAGTCTCTGTTGACAGGCCGAGAGACGTCATGAGGATACAGGAGCAGATCCTCAGCTGGAGTAAATCCACTTAGCCCCGTTGAAGTCAGTGGAGTTACATGAGCGTGCACCAGCTGAGGGTCTGCCATTGCGTGATTCATTCGATATACCTGTGCTGGCATAATTACAAGGTGCTACTGCATCCATTTACTACGATTCAGAGAGGGATTGGACATTCATTCGGACGACAAGAAGACCCAGCATCAGGGGCTTGTTGGTGGACGGATCTGAACATGGCTGGTTGTGTGTTCCTGCAGCTGATGTGGTGGATTCTCTGTCAGCGGAAGTGTTTAAATCAAGACTGGATGGCTCAACCCTAAAATGTGGGCTTCTTGCAGAAATGACTGAGTGCAATTCCCTGGCTGGTGTGATGCGGGTCAGCCCAGATTATCACGAGGAACCTTTCTGCCTATCTATGAATAGTTAATGCTAACCAAAAAGATCATTTGGAAGGGATATAAAACCTCGTGCTTAAGGGTTTAAACCAACCTCTAATTATTAGGGATTAGAAAGAGACCTTCATGGGAGAGAAGGGGGAAGGATTAACCCACACCTACCTATGGTGAGGTTTCTTGAACCTTCCTCCAAAGCAGCTGGCGTTAGCCATTATTGGAGACAGGATGCGAGACCAGACACATAGAATCATAGAATCATAGAATATCAGGGTTGGAAGGAACCCCTGAAGGTCATCTAGTCCAACCCCCTGCTCGAAGCAGGACCAATTCCCAGTTAAATCATCCCAGCCAGGGCTTTGTCAAGCCTGACCTTAAAAACCTCTAAGGAAGGAGATTCTACCACCTCCCTAGGCAACGCATTCCAGTGTTTCACCATCCTCTTAGTGAAAAAGTTTTTCCTAATATCCAATCTAAACCTCCCCCACTGCAACTTGAGACCATTACTCCTCGTTCTGTCATCTGCTACTATTGAGAACAGTCTAGAGCCATCCTCTTTGGAACCCCCTTTCAGGTAGTTGAAAGCAGCTATCAAATCCCCTCTCATTCTTCTCTTCTGCAGGCTAAACAATCCCAGCTCCCTCAGCCTCTCCTCATAAGTCATGTGTTCTAGACCCCTAATCATTTTTGTTGCCCTTCGCTGGACTCTCTCCAATTTATCCACATCCTTCTTGTAGTGTGGGGCCCAAAACTGGACACAGTACTCCAGATGAGGCCTCACCAATGTCGAACATCACAGTTGCCACCTATGTTCTTATTCCAATAATTGTATCATGTGAGACATGTCCTCTTATGAGTCCTGCAATGAGGCATTCAGTGCTGTTATCATGGTCTCATGACTCGCAGTCAGCTCCTCAATGGATACCAATGCCTAATTACCTAGTAACAAGAGGGGGAATGGCCACTGGAAGGACAGTCCAGACATGCAGCCTCTCTGCATAGAAGATGCCATCTGTAAAGACAGTCACTGTCTCTAAAGAGGCCACATAACAGGACAAGGCCGGCATCTTAAGACAGAAACCAAATGTCTTTAGCAAATAAGCAAGGTCAACCCTAGAAGGACAGGCACATGGAGGAGGCAAGGGGAATAAAAACGCTGAACGGCTTCCAGGTTTCCTTAACAATGACATTTCATTAGGTTTTATATGAGGCAAACGCGGTTTGCCTAACGTTTACCCAGGGTCTGGCAAGTTGTGTTTAATACCTAAATGGAGATACTGCCATGCTTTCTGTTTTGCCCATGTAGTTAGAGAACAGCTTGTCCTTCCCAGTGGGAAGGGAGAGTGGAAACTGATCACCAACGCACCTTGCTTCGTTCAGCCCAAGCAGATGTCCAAGGGCACTTAGCTTTCCAAGACAAAATGCTCTGGTGATTTGATCCACATTGGAAAATTTGGGCTTCTCTCAAAGACTGAAGGGAAGATTGTGTTCTCAGCAGATTGTTCCAGCTGATGTCCCTGGTACATCCAGCTGGTATGCACCATGTTAGCCAGTAGTGAAGACAAGGGTAAACACGGGTAAAGGGAGTTTACCCAAGTGACTGGAAGACCTTCTGCTGTACTGGATGCATTTCAATGAAGTTGCTAATTACCGTGTTTTAAAAACTTAGGGTCAAACTCTGCTCTGAGCACATGCCCACAGCTCCTGTATACATCAAGTGAAACCAGGATACAAGAGTGGCCCCCTTAATCAAAACAAGATGGGGACTGATTTTGCTAAGGCTTTTCACACAGTCTCACATGACACTCTCATAATCAAACTAGGGAAATGTGGTCCACATTTCTGTAAGGTGGGGGCAAAAGCGGTTGAAAGACTGTACTCAAAGAGTAGTAATTAATGTTTGCTGTCAAACTGGGAGGTTGTATCTAGTGGGGTTCCAGAGGGGTCAGTCTGTACATTTCAACACTTTAATTAATGACTTGGACAATCGAGTGGAGAGGATGCTTATAAAATTTGCAGCAGACACCAAGCTGGGAGGGGTTCCAAGCACTTTGGAGGACAGGATTAAAATTCAGAATGACCATGACAAATTGAAGAACGGGTCTGAAATCAACAAAATGAAATTCAATACAGATAAGTGCAAAGTATTATGATGAGGAAGGAAAAATCAGATGCACAGCCACATAATGGGGAATAATCAGTAAAGTCCTAGCATTGCTGAAGAGAACCTGGGGGTCAGAGTGGATCACAGATTGAATGAGGCTCAACAATGTGATGCAGCTGTGAAAAAGGCGAATCTCATTCTGGGGTGTATTAACAGGAGGGTCGTATGTAAGACACAGGAGGTCATTGTCCTGCTCTACTCAGAACTGGTGAAGCCTCAGCTGGAGAACTGTGTCCAGTTCTGGGTGCCGCACTTTAAGAAAGATGTGGATAAATTGGTGGGAGTCCAGAGGAGAGCTACAAAAATGATCAAAGGTTTAGAAAACCTGACCTCTGAGGAAAGGTTCAAAAATCTGGGCGTTTAGTCTTGAGAAAGGAAGACTGAGCTGGGGGGACCTGATAGTCTTCAAATATGTTAAGGGCTGTTATAAAGAGGATGGGGATCAATTGTTACCCATGTCCCCTGAAGGTAGGACAAGAAACAATCGGCTTAATCTGCAGCAAGGGAGATTTAGGTTAGACATTAGGAAAAACTTTCTAACGGCAAGAATAGTTAAGCACTGGGAGAGGTTATCAAGGGAGACTGTGGGATCTCTTTCACTGGAAATGTTAAGAACAGGTTAGACAAACACCTGTCAGGGCTGATCTAGGTTTACTTGGTCCTGTCTCAGGGTGTGGGTTGGTCGAGGTGACCTCTTGAGGTCCCTTCCACCCTACATTTCTATGATTCTATAAGACCATGCAGCCATGGCTTCTGGCTGAGACAGCGAGGGGGTGGAGTCTATTTTGGGAAGGGAAGACAGCATTTCCAACTGTCTGAGTCCTAACCAGGCCAAGAATAACCCACGGAAGTGTCCAAAAATAAAAAGTGGAGGGGCGGGGCAGGGCAACAGGGGAAAGAGGAGGAGGAGAAAAGAGAAGAGGGTCTGGGGATGGGGACAGAAAAGAGATGGGAGAAATGAGGAGAAAGTAAGGGGAGGGGGCAGTGTGGTCTAGTGGATAAAGCATTAGGATTAGAACTCAGGGTTTTAATGACCATTAAGCAAGTCCCTTCCCCCTCTCCAGGCCTGTTTCTCCACCCTTTGTCTGCCTTGCCTTTTCACGTACGTCTACACTGGAGCTGGAGGCGTGATTTCCGGAGGGAGACCTGACCGAGCTGGCACGCTAAAAATAGCCGTGTGGCCACAGCGGCTCAGGCGAGCTGCCCCGAGTGCAACCCCATCTGAGAGCCTACGTACGTCCCCAGGGCAGCTAGCCCGAGCGGCCACCAGGGCCTCGCTTCTACTTCAGAACAGCAGCTCAATCAGAGCTACTGTGGGTGCGGCCGCCGGAGGTGAGGATAGCACTTCCAGCTCCAGGGTACTTCGATTGTAAGCGCTCCGGAGGAGAGACGGGCCAGACAGCACCCGGAGCAATGGAAGCCTGATCTGTAATAATAATAAGATGAGGAGGAGGAGAGGGAGAGGGAAGAGACAAGAGGGGATGGTTGTACACAGTGTTGCTGGAGCTGTGTCGACCCCAGGATGGTAGAGAGACAAGGTGGGTGAGGTAACAGCTTTTAGTGGACCAGCATCTGTTGGTGAGAGAGACCAGCTTTCAGGCTTACGCAGAGCTGGTCGGGTCTCTCACCGACAGCAGTCAGTCCAATAACAGGTATTATTACCCCACCTCATCTCTCAAGCGGGGATATGGGCAGAGAAAGTATTTTTGCCAACATGCCCAGAGAGTGGAGTGCTCCAGCGTCCTTCGAAACTGAAGAGGGAGCCTGGATTTGTCACAGCTCTGCCCTTTCTGGTTTCATTTAGCCATGAAATGCTTGCGGGTGTGTGTGTGTGTGTGTGTGTGTAAGGAGGGGTGGGGCTGCCGATCATCCTTAATCCTCTATTTTTCTCAATTGAAAGCAAATGGCAGCTCTCCGCTTTCCATTCACTGGTTTTATGGCAGTTTGAAATTAGACCAGGGATGCGCTTGCTCACCAACACCATCTATCTTGGGCTAATTACACAGGCAACGCTAATTGCAGGAGCTGACATACAGACGGACCACAGCATTCCTTTACCGTGTTTCAAGGGAAACGTATAGGGACACGCTCTCTCGCTGAGACATTATCCTCCCAAAATGATAATTAGAGGCTTGCAAAGGAACGGGAGCTGGCAAGGAGGCCGCGTTCCAGCCTCTGGAGCGGATCTGGGTCTGTAGCGTGGCTGGAAAAGTACAACACCAAAGCCAGGCTCGAGTTGAGAGGGAAACAAAAATAAGCCAGCGAATTCGGAGTGAGGTGAGGGCGGAGGGCAGGGCTGCAAAGTGACAGGTTTTTGAGCCTCCCACTCCTTGGCAGGGAAGTTATCATGAAGGGATCTGCCTGTTGACCTCTCTCGTGTAGCTCACGGCTAATGAAAACAATTGGCAAAGGAATGACACCATTGCAATGCTGCAATCCAGCACACTGGACCACTCCTGGCTCTGCCCTGACCTACTGCACGACCCTGGGCAAGTCACTCCACCTCCTAAGCCATGTTTCCACTACATAATAATGTTGACCACACCGTCAACCGCAGTTACTAAATCACTTGACCAAACCCGTCAAAACCTGGTGTCGCTGGTGTGCATCCTCACTAGGAGCACTTGTGTCGACATGAGAAGTAATTCTTCCATTCTAGGTCACACTGGTTAGGCCGCAGCTGGAGAATTGAGTCCAGTTCTAGGGGCCACGTTTCAGGAAAGTTGTGGACAAACTGGAGAAAGTCCACAGAAGAGCAACAAAAATGATTAAAGGTCTATGAGGGAAGATTTAAAAAATTGGGTTTGTTTGGTCTGGAGAAGAGAAGACTGAGGGGGGACATGGTAACAGTTTTCAAATACATAAAAGGTTGTTACAAGGAGGAGGGGGAAAATGTTCTCGTTAACATCTGAGGATAGGACAAGAAGCAATGGGCTTAAACTGCAGCAAGGGTGGTTTAGGTTGGACATTAGAAAAAATGGAATAAATTGTCTAGGGGGGTTGTGGAATCTCCATCATTGGAGATTTTTAAGAGCAGGTTAGACAAACACCTGTCAAGAATGGTCTAGATAATACATAGTCCTGCCATGAGTGCAGGGGACTGGACTAGATGACCTCTCAAGGTCCTTTCCAGTTCTATGAGTGTATGATTCTATGACTCTATGATTGTACTGTCAATGTGGGACATTTTGGGAAAGCTTCTGAAAGCCAGTAACAGTTGACGTAAGCAATGTGGTGTCTACACTGATACCCATGTTGACCTAACTATATCGATGGTGTCTCAGTGCTGCTTGGGGAGGTGGAGAGAGACACATACGCGACGGGAGTCAAATTGAAGTGATGACACTTCCGCAGCTGGGTTGAAGCAAAGCCCGTGATGTCAGCCTCCATCACCCGCATGTTGCATTTTCAGAGAAGCCCCTTTGGGCTTCCTCCCCATGCTGCCCCGAATGCTGGAAGGTGCTCCACGGGAACATCTGAAAAACTAACTGTCATAAATATAAAGGGAAGGGTGTACACCTTTAAAATCTCTCCTGGCCAGAGGAAAAACCCTTTCACCTGTAAAGGGTTAAGAAGCTAGGATAACCTTGCTGGCACCTGACCAAAATGACCAATGAGGAGACAAGATACTTTCAAAAGCTGGAGGGGGGAGAAACAAAGGTTGTCTCTGACTGTGTGATGCTTTTGCCGGGAACAGAAAAGGAGAACTTAGTAAGTAATTTAGCTAGATATGCGTTAGACTCTATTTTGTTTAAATGGCTGATAAAATAAGCTGTGCTGAATGGAATGTATATTCCTGTTTTTGTGTCTTTTTGTAACTTAAGGTTTTGCCTAGAGGGATTCTCTATGTTCTGAATCTAATTACCCTGTAAGGTATTTACCATCCTGATTTTACAGAGGTGATTCTTTTACTTTTTCTTCAGTTAAAATTCTTCTTTTAAGAATCTGATTGCTTTTTCATTGTTCTTAAGATCCAAGGGTTTGGGTCTGTGTTCACCGATGCAAATTGGTGAGGATTTTTATCAAGCCTTCCCCAGGAAAGGGGGTGTAGGGTTTGGGAGGATTTTGGGGGGAAAAGACATTTCCAAGCAGGATCTTTCCCTGTTATATATTTGTTAGACGCTTGGTGGTGGCAGCAATAAAGTCCAAGGGCAAAAGGTAAAATAGTTTGTACCTTGGGGAAGTTTTAACCTAAGCTGGTAAAAATAAGCTTAGGGGTTTTTTCATGCAGGTCCCCACATCTGTACCCTAGAGTTCAGAGTGGGGAAGGAACCTTGACACTAACTCATTGTCCTCTTTCCAATCCCTCCCCATCATTCTCCATTGGCGCGACCTCTGCAAAACATTTGACACCAGCCAGGCTGCTGGTGTGCAGAGAACACTGTGCTCTCCCATCTGTCTGTATCCAGCTGTTGTCTCTTGTCCTATACTCAGATTGGAAGCTCTTTGTGTTTGTACCTAGCACAATGGTGTTTTGACGGGTTCGGTCACAGAGACCCCCTTGGGACTGTCACCTGATGTGCTGACCTCTGAGTCTGTTTTACCTGCCAGCTTGGGACTTCAGAACCCTGCCTTGTTGAGCCAGACACACTAGCCTGCTGCAACACAGACTCAGGGTCTGGGCCATATCTCCAAAGCTGCAGGCTTTAAGTGAAAACTGCTCAGCAGGTTACCTATCTCCAGCACCCAGACACCCAGTTCCCAATGAGATCCAAACCCCAAATAAATCCATTTTACTCTGTATAAATCTTATACAGGGTAAATTCATGAATTGTCTGCCCTCTGTAACACTGATAGAGAGATTTGCACAGCTGTTTGCTCCCCCAGGTTTATTAATAGACAAAAATGATTTTATTAAGTATAAAAAGTAGGATTTAAGTGGTTTCAAGTAATAATAGACAGAACAAAGTAAGTCACCAAGCAAAATAAAACAAAACATGCAAGTCTAAGCCTAATACATTAAGAAACTGATTACAGGTAATATCTCACCCTCAGAGATGTTCCAATAAGCTTCTTTCACAGACTAGATGCCTTCCTAGTCTGGGCCCAATTCTTTCCCCTGGTACAGTCCTTGTTAGTTCCGGCAGACATCTTAGGTGACAAGCAGGGGCTTTCTCATGGCTGGGACCACTTTGTCCTGCTCCATCCCCTTTTATAGCTTTGGCACAAGGCAGGAATCCTTTGTCTCTCTGGGTGCCCACCCCTCCTTCTAAATGGAAAAGTACCAGATTTGAGGTGGATTCCAGTGTCAGATGACATGGTAACATGTCCCTGTGAGACCTCATTCTTCATTACCCGGGGCTGACCCACACATACACAGGCAGGCTTGCAGGTAAACAAACTCATTCATGGGCCATTGATTCTGAAGCACCCGTAATGGCTTCCACTTAATATGGTTACATCAGTAACACAAGTTTATGTCTTATTTTTCTAATTCCAGACCTAGAAATAATACATGCAAACCAATAGGATGAACACATGCAGTAGATTACAAGCTTTCTAATTATACCTTACGAGGGGTATGTAGTGTAAAGCATATTCCAGTTATGTCATATTCATAAGCATATTTCCATAAAACATATGGAGTCACAGGGTCTGGGTCCATGATTCGAGCTCGTAGGTGCTACGATACCACAAACAATAAATAATAATAATCTAGGACCTGCAGCTATCACAGTGGGATACTAACACCGAACCCAGCCCAGAATGCCATTTAGGATGGAAAGTGCTAGGGTTTATCCTCCTCTACCCTATATGAGGACTCAACAGGGCCATCTAAACTTTGCCCAAGCAAGGGCTGCCTGCCAGAAGCTACAGTTCACCGTATCTGTGTTTAACAGAGGGCTGCCCTCCCTAAAACCCCTGAAGAATAATTCTTCCCTGGACCTGACAGATTGAGTCCAACTCTGTTTCCTGTGGTCATACCAAAAGTGCAGGACTCAAGGAGACCACAGCTCCCAACATGCCCTGCTGCTCGGTTCACAATAGAGGATTCTGGGCCACGAGCAGCACCACTGTATCACCGATAGGAACATAGGATGTAGGACTTGGGGGGAGGGATAGCTCGGTGGTTTGAGCATTGGCCTGCTAAACCCAGGGTTGTGAGTTCAATCCTTGAGGGGGCCATTTAGGGATCTGGGACAAAAATTGGGGATTGGTCCTGCTTTAAGTAGGGGGTTGGACTAGATGACCTCCTGAGGTCCCTTCCAACCCTGATATTCTATGATTCTATTACTTTAATTGTAAACAGGGAATCGTCATCAAGCAGGTGTGTTTCCAGTGGGGTCTTGTGGGGATCCGTCCTTGGCCCTAGGTCAAGCCTCTGTTTGCCAGAAGCTGGGAATGGGTGACAGGGCATGGATCACTTGATGATTACTTGTTCTATTCATTCCCTCTGGGGCACCTGGCATTGGCCACTGTTGGAAGACAGGATACTGGGCTAGATGGACCTTTGGTCTGACTCAGTATGGCTGTTCTTATGTTAGGCTATTTAACATTTTTATCACTGACCTGAGAAGACAAATATCCTACCAATCAAGTTTACCAATGACACACAAATTGGGGGTGTGGTAAATAACGAAGAGGACAGGTCACTGATGCCACTTGATCTAGATCACTTGGTAAACCGGGTGCAAGCAAACAATATGAATTTTAATATGGCTAAATGTAAATGTCACATCTGGGAACAAAGAATGCAGGCCATCTTTATGGGACAGGGGACTCTATCCTGGGAAGCAGGGACTCTAAAAACAATTTGGGGGTCGGGGGTGGATTACCCGCTGAACATGAGCTCCCAGTGTGACACTGTGGTCAGAAGAGCTAACGAGATCCAGGGATGCATAAACTGGGGACTCTCAAGTAGGAGCAGAGAGGTTATTTACCTCCTTGTTTGGCACTGGTGCGATCACTGCTGGAATCCTGTGTTCCGTTCTGGTGTGCACAATCCAAGAAGGAGGTTGATAAATTGGCCAGAGTTCAGAGATGAACCAAGAGAATGATTAGAGGGTTATAAAACCTGCCTTATAGTGATACACTCAAGCAGCTCCATCTATTTAGCTTAAGAAGGAGAAGGTTAAAGGGTGACTTGATTACTGTCTAAAAGTATGTACACGGGGAACAAATATTTAATAATGGGCTCTTCAGTCTAGCAGAGAAAGGTTTCACATGATCTAATGACTGGAGATTGAAGCTAGACACAATCAGCCTAGAAATGAGGTGTAAATTTTTAACAGTGAGGGTAATTAACCATTGGAGCAATTTCCCAAGGGTCCGGGTGGATTCTCCATCACTGACAATTTTTCAATCAAGATTGGATGTTTCTCTAAAAGATCTGCTATAGGGATTATTCTGGGGCAGTTCCCTGGCCTGTGTTATACAGGAGGTCAAACTAGAGGATCACCATGGTCCTTTCTGGCCTTGGGAATTTATGACTCTACAAAGGGATCTCTTGGATCATCTAGTCCAGTCCCCTGCTGTCTCGGGCATATAATCCCATTCATCGCTTTACCAAGCTCCATTTTCAGCCTTGTTAGTTTGTTCGCCCCCCTCTGCTCCTACTGGAAGGCTACTCCAGAGCACAGCAAAGCGCCTCTGCCCAACAATCGGATCAAAGAGGAGTTCCCCCTTCCACACCTCTGTTCACACCACCACTCCTGTGTCTGACAGGCCCACAGTGCCGCAGCTCTAGCTGTTTGCTGCCACCTATGGCCAAGACGTCATAATTCAGGGAGCAGCTAGAAGCACGGGACAGGGCCTGATTCGGATCTCTCTGCAGAGGGAGGCCGGCGAGGGGAGAATCAGTCCCAGGGGAGCTGAATCTGAATGGAGCCCAAAGGACCTTCTCCATAAACCAGCCAAAGGAGGAAGCCGATTCTGCCTCCATGGCTCGGCTGCTGGATGGAGTTAAACACATGCAGCTTTGCTCAGGGGCTTGTTTCAGAGGGACGGAGATTCTGCAATCCGGCTAGCTCTGTGGGAGGGGGGCACCGTTAATCGCTCCCAAATGCTAAGAGCAGGAGTAATGCGTGGTGACAGGCTGGCTGTGGATATGCAAGAGAAACACCCCTCTCAATAGAAGAGCCCCTCAGACAAAATCTCTCCCGGCCGTTTTGCTCTCTCTCTCTCTCTCTCTCTCTCTCTCTCTTGCTTGCTCGCTCGCTGTTCAGAGCCAACGAGGGCCTGGGAGTTTGGAACAAACTGCTGCTTTGCATCGACCTTTTTGTGAGCACTGTGTTGAGTTTCCACCCCGGCAATAAGAAGGCGCTTCTATCCAGCTGCCTTTCATCGCAGGATCTCAAAGTGCTTTACAAAGGAGGCTCAGTCTCACAATATCCATTTTGCAGCCTGAGAAACTGAGGCACGGGGAGGGGAAGCGATGTACAGAAGGGAGGTGGCCAAGCTAGGGAGCATCTGGAGAGTTCATTGCTGAAAGGCTGGCCTGGGAGCCTCAATGTGCCTAGTCCACATCAGGGGACTAAGGGGAAAGGGTCTGTTTGCAGCACAGGGAGACTCGCAGGGGTATGAAGTGGCCACTGATCTCTATGGGCAGGTCTCTGCTGAGACAATCTGTCTCTACTGCAAAAGAAGGCTGTGTCTGAACTTGGGGTAGCGAACCCACCTTAGCTAACTCAGGTGCAAATTGCGGGGAAGGCACAGCACCTTGGGTTAGCCGCTCACGTTCAATCCTGGATCCATGAGAGGCTTTCGCTCAGGCTGGCTTGTCTTTGCTGCTGTTTGAGCCTGAGTTAGCTACCCCAAGTGGAGAACGGATCTTTTTTGAACCTGTGGACATACCCCATGTGACTTGTCCAGGGTCAGGCAGGACACCACACCACTGGCCCACCCGTCGTCTGTAAGTGATCACATAAAGTACAAGCAAAGGCAGTGACTCCGTGGGTGTTCTGGAAGTTTCCCAGAAGTTCGTGTGTGTCGGGCGGGGGGAGGGGGGGCCCCACTGGCGCCCGGACCGTGGTGCCGTCCCCTGTGCTGCCCCGCAGCCCCGCCCGCCACTCGGCCTCCTCCGCCCAAGGCCCTGCCCACGCGCCAACCCCACTCCGCGCTGAGGCCCTACTCCCGCTCCCCCTCTTCCCGCCCCCGTTCTGCCTCTTCCCACGAGGCACCCTCCCCGCCCACTCCTCTCCACCCCCTTCCCCAAGGCCCCCCGCCCTCTGTTTGCTGCTCTCCTCTCCTCCCCCCAGCCCCCCACCCTCTGCTTGCTGCCTTCGGGTCCCCCCCCGCTCACTAAGATACCCATGACAGAGACATGTTCAATAGTCGGCAGCCGGTATCAAGTGGAGTGCCCCAAGGGTCGGTCCTGGGGCCAGTTTTGTTCAATATCTTCATATATGATCTGGAGGATGGTGTGGATTGCACTCTCAGCAAATTTGCGGATGATACTAAACTGGGAGGAGTGGTAGATACGCTGGAGGGGAGGGATAGGATACAGAAGGACCTAGACAAATTGGAGGATTGGGCCAAAAGAAATCTGATGAGGTTCAATAAGGATAAGTGCAGGGTCCTGCACTTAGGACGGAAGAACCCAATGCACCGCTACAGACTAGGGACCGAATGGCTAGGCAGCAGTTCTGCGGAAAAGGACCTAGGGGTGACAGTGGACGAGAAGCTGGATATGAGTCAGCAGTGTGCCCTTGTTGCCAAGAAGGCCAATGGCATTTTGGGATGTATAAGTAGGGGCATAGCGAGCAGATCGAGGGACGTGATCGTTCCCCTCTATTCGACATTGGTGAGGCCTCATCTGGAGTACTGTGTCCAGTTTTGGGCCCCACACTACAAGAAGGATGTGGATAAATTGGAGAGAGTCCAGCGAAGGGCAACAAAAATTATTAGGGGTCTGGAACACATGAGTTATGAGGAGAGGCTGAGGGAGCTGGGATTGTTTAGCCTGCAGAAGAGAAGAATGAGGGGGGATTTGATAGCTGCTTTCAACTACCTGAAAGGGGGTTCCAAAGAGGATGGCTCTAGACTGTTCTCAATGGTAGCAGATGACAGAACGAGGAGTAATGGTCTCAAGTTGCAGTGGGGGAGGTTTAGATTGGATATTAGGAAAAACTTTTTCACTAAGAGGGTGGTGAAGCACTGGAATGCGTTACCTAGGGAGGTGGTGGAATCTCCTTCCTTAGAGGTTTTTAAGGTCAGGCTTGACAAAGCCCTGTCTGGGATGATTTAACTGGGAATTGGTCCTGCTTCGAGCAGGGGGTTGGACTAGATGACCTTCTGGGGTCCCTTCCAACCCTGATATTCTATGATTCTATGATTCTATGAATAACTAGAATATGAAAGACCTGGATAAATATGCTGAAAATAGCCTCCCCTGTAAGGACAAGGTACTGGAGAATCACGTTGCCTGTGCATCCCCTCCCGTCAACCCACTTTGGAGAGGGTAGAGACACTCTGTAGCATACGTCACCCAGCGCAGACCATGCCATATGAAAGAGCAGAAAGCATCACGCCTAGGGCCGACCAGAAAATAAAAATGCCATTTTGTGGCAAATCTCAAGGTTTCGATATTTCGATATTCTGCCTCAGAACAAACCTTTGAAAAACGAGCTGTAACCACAAATGTCATGTCAGACCTGGTGACCTGAAACCACATGGCTATTTCCTGTAGGTGAAGAAGAACTGCAACAGTGTGTGATCTTTAAGCGACACAGATGGTAAATTGGAAAAAAAAATCCTTCCTGTTTAATACAAAACTGAGAAAGGACTAAAGTCTCTCCACTTCATTCTGGCAGCGTAAAAGACAGGGCCTGGAAAGGGGGCATGGGCGCACACCCACTTCAAAGTCCCTTTGCCCTGCCAGCATGGTATAATGGGGCTTGAGCGTCAATGACAATCAAGCCCTAAATGTTTATTTTGAGCTGCAGACAGTGCAAGATGCTGGGCAGGGAGGCAAGTGACTGCATGTCCCAACCCACAAGGCTCCTGGGGGCCTGTTCAGCCCCTGCTGTAAGTTAGAGCAGCCTCAGGGCTGTTCAAACTTATGCTGACTGGTACTGATGCAGAAGAGGCCATTACATAAGCAAGGGGCCACTGGAAAGCAACAGTGATTTGACCATGCCCCCTTCAAATCCCCTACACTGGGAGAGAGGGTGGTATAGAGGGAGAATCTCCTACACCTTGGGAATCCTTGACTGCCCTGTTACAGCAGCGTCACGGCTCTGACTAGTCCAACTTTCCAGCTACGGCCTCAGGGAAGGAATTTCAAAGAGCAAATGAACTGGGAAGTCATTCCCCCGAAGCCCAGATCGATGCAGATTTGGGTAGCCTTCCCGCAGTAAACAATACGATCAGGGCTGGCCCTAGACCAAATGACACCCCAGACAAAGAGCGTCTTTGGCACCCCTCCCTCCATTTGTTACATTTTTGAATACGTTACTTTTTTATTGCATTTGTAGCCCATTTCACGACTTTGATACAAGATTTGCATGCATGATTTATCCCTGTCATATAAGATGATACGTTTGCACACTAGGATCTGTATTTATTCATGCTGTCTATAAGCAAATTTTAATAAATTGTTTCCTCTAAGCTTATAGAAACTTTTTAATTTTAAGGGTTTTTCATTTTAGGAGATCAGTGAAAAATGAATCCACATACGGAATACCTGAAAACTGTTACTTCAAACATTCGATTTTCCCTTTTGTCGCGAACAACAAAAACAGCACCCCAAGCCTGGCGCCCCCCAACCCAACCCCCAGGTGGTCGCCTGCCCCTAAACTCGGGCCTGAATCTGACCGAAGGCCAAGGGAAGTGCTCATACAGGGAGATGAACAGTGAGCGATGCTTTACATTTCCGTGGCACTTTTCATCTGAGGAAATGAAAGAGGTTTATTGGCTACGTAATTAATTAAAACATCACACAACAAGCTTGCGAGAGAAGAGCACGTGCCTTGTATTTGCTCTTCTGCTGCCCCGACATACAGGCTGTAGCTAAGCACAAGATTACCGATAAAGCCTATACCCCTGAAGGGAGCAGACGTCACTATTAGTACCAATCCTGCTGCTGGGCTGATAAATAGGAAAGTAACTTAAGGTCTGTGTTTGTACAGCGCCTAGCACGATGGGGTCCTGCTCCGTCACACAAATAATTAATGAAATGAAAACATTTCCCTTAACAGCAAAGGGGGCAGGGCGTCTGGTGTGTGTGCACGCAGTGTGGCTGTGTATTGTATGCACACATGCGATGTGTACACGCGTGTGTGGGCATAGCATGGAGCACATGCATGAGTTTGTGGTGGGCGTATTTTGCAATGGGTGTGGATTGTGTGTGTGTATTTTATAGCATGTGCGCTTTGTGCAGGCATGTACAATGTGTGGTTAGTGTCTGTGCGTGTGTAGTGTGTAGAGAGCGAAGCGTGGGCACTGAGTGTGTGCGTTTAGGGTGGGCATATGGGCACGGTATATTTGCCTGAAACCAGAATTTTGCAATATCAAAAATACAACAAACAGGTCACGTGCTGTGAGAAAACAAGGTTGCGTAACCTTATGTTGTGTAGCCCTGGTGCCCCTTTGCTCTCTGGCCTCTTCCTCTGACATCGTATCTTCTCGCAGGCCACATCTAACGTGCCCCACCATTCTGCCACTGGCCTATCTCAGCACCGGGGCCAGGATCCTATTGCTGGATCAGCTCTTTGGGGTCAAGCCTGTCTTTAATCTTTCTCTCCAGCTCTGGGGCTGCCTGGTTGTACAGCACCTATGGCTGTCTGTCTGTACAGCGCTTAGCACAATGCGGGGGAGGGGTGCTACGATCATACAAATAATAAGTAACAACAACAACACGTGAAAGGAACGAAAGCCAGCTAGAGAGAAAAGGCAAGCAAAGAGTTAAATGTAAGGAGCCTTTAATGAGTTCATGCAGGGATTACTATTTTTAAAGGATTAAAACCATTTGACGGCCTTTTCCCTTTAAAATTTCAATTCCATGTTGGAACCCCTTCCCGAATCTCCCCTACCTTCCCCCGCCGTGCAAGCACAACGGTATGGCACTCAGACGCAGGGGTGAACCATTTGGCTGAGCCAGCTTCCCTCCGGTGCATGGCTGAGCACTCTCCCTCCCCGCCTCAACCCAGCCATCACATGAAGCCAATAAAATGGCCTAACGCAGCAGGAATGCTTTTGTGCTTCCAGGGCTGTTTATAGATACAGCTTGCTGCAACTCCCAGATAAACTTTTTGCGCTTACCCGTGATCCGAAGCTATAAACAAACCGCCGTCACCCTCCGATGTGGTGAGGGCTGCTTGCATCTCGTCCGGAGATGCCAACAGGCCACAGTTGGCCAAGATCAGCCTGGAGCTTGGAAATCCATCCTAGGTCATTTAGGAGCCCCTCTCCTTGCTGTTCAGGCATCTGTGCCTTGCAGTCCCCACCTTTCCTGTACCTGCTGCCTCTGAGGTCTTAACTGTGCTGGAGATGCAGCCCCAATTCCTGCCATCAGTGTAGCTGCGACCGGGTCTGGATTAATACATAGGCCTGTGCGCAGGGCTCCCTTGTCTCCTGGGGC
Organism: Lepidochelys olivacea; assembly: GCF_965140295.1. Taxonomy (NCBI): domain Eukaryota; kingdom Metazoa; phylum Chordata; order Testudines; family Cheloniidae; genus Lepidochelys; species Lepidochelys olivacea. The sequence continues at coordinate 265,465,285 of NC_140412.1, read as the reverse complement.
CACGTCAGCATCTCCGATTTCATTTTCAAACAAACTTACATTTCTAGCTCCAGTGGTTAGGAGGTAAAACATGACCCAAGTGGAAAAATAATGTAAAGTGACATCTGCCTGAGCCTGCAGAGAGCCTGAAACGTTAGGAATGAGTGGCGATTCAGCTGAGTCATCTCAGTGGGGTGTTAACTCCAAGACCTGCTGCTCTGGGGAATCCTGCTAACCCCACCCCAACAGAGGGCTCTGTCCATGTTGAAGGATTAGGGGGAAATGGGCAAAGCCCAGCTATTCGCCCACCCAAGCAGATACACCCCATCTGCTGGGGTAAGTCCTAGGGCTCTCCCCATATTTGGCAAAGTCCAGGCCACTGTCTATCATGGTGGATTTTGCAAAGGTTTTTCAAAACAGTCCCCAAAGCTAACAATGTGGGTAGTTCCTCACACAGAAGCATGGACAGCCCAGTGCTTACCAGCAACTCTACAATAACAAAGCAGCGTAGACAGCTCAGTGATTACCAGCAACCCTACAATAACAAAGCAGTGTAGACAGCCCAGTGCTTACCAGCAACCCTACAATAACAAAGCAGTGTAGACAGCCCAGTGCTTACCAGCAACCCTACAATAACAAAGCAGTGTAGACAGCCCAGTGCTTACCAGCAACCCTACAATAATAAAGCAGCATGGACAGCTCAGCATTCCCAAGCAGTCCTACAATAACAAAGCAGTGTGTGATTGTTTTTCCCTGGGGATGGGGAAGGGAAAGAGAATGCTACTTAAGGAAAAAGATTCAGGGCTTCCCAGGTGCTGTTGCACAATGAATGTAAAATAAATATTTTCACCGTGTCCCTTAAACGAAGCTGAGGGACTTGGCCTTATTAAGCATTAGTTACATCACAGGCTGCAGCACTGGCAGGGACTAGAGATATGAAATGGGAAACACACCGATTGATTTGCCTGCCCCACACCTCTGCCTGTCCCAGCCCTGTTATCACCCCCCACCAGAGGTGCCACTGAACATCATATGCTCACGAGCACAGTGGGGGCAACGAGGTGGAGCGATCGAGCCGGGTATTAATAACCGGCCTGAGGTAGAAGACAAACCAGTGGGTCTGTGCCCTGGGATAATTGCAATGGGGCACGGCGCACCGTGGTCTGGCACATGGCATATGTAGTGAATGGATGGACGGATGGACCCTTTTTTACTAGGTGTGATGACTCAGAGACACGTCAGTCACACAGGGAGAGGCTCAGGCTGGACGCTCCGAGAGGAAGGGTAGCCCAGTGGATAGGGTGCAAGGAGGAGGCTTGAGTGCAGTTCCCTGCTCTGACACAGACTTCCCGTGGGACCTTGGGCAAGTCACTTAGGGCCAGACTTTTAAAGGTATTTTGGTGCCTAACTCCCATCTGGGCCTTAGTTTCTCGGTGCCTCAGTTTCCCATCTGTACATTGGGGATAATAGCACTGCCCTGCCTGTTGTGAGAATTACCAGGCGGTCAGAGACTAAGGTGACAGGGCCCATATAAAGACCTGGGGTAGGTCGACAGAAGCCGTGCCACTGCGTTCATGAGCACCTATCTGGAAGTGGAGTTGGTGAGTCAGTAGGGGGCGCTCTTCTCTATGACGCCATGCTGAGCTTCCTGCCCTGGCAGGGTGTCAGGGGGGTCCTGAGCTTGCAGAGGTGCTGTCTTTCAGAGGAGTTGTGTGCAACCCATAAAACTCCCTGCGGCTGGATTCTCGTTTACACTCAGGCTCAGATCATCTCTGTGTCCCTGGTGGAGGGCACGTCGCACGCGCCCAGAAATGCACGTGCCATGTCCACGTCTATGCATGTAGGAGTGCGGGCATGCTACTGAGCCCGTCCACCTCCCTGTGGAATATGTGTTCCTGTTTCTGCCCATCTGTGCCAGGGCATGTACCCATCTGCATGTGTGCCTCTCCACGTGAGGGTGGGCACAGCTATATGAGTGCACGCCCACCTGGGTGCGTCCTTCTGTGTCCGGGAGTGCACACCTCTGTCTGTGCAAACATGCCTGGGAATGTATGTCTGAGGGCACCCCCCCGTCTGTGTGAGCATGTCTGTGCAAGTCGTGCGAGTCCACACACTTGTCTGTGCAAACATCTGTGCAAGTCATATGAGTGCACACCTCTGTCTGTGCAAACATGCCTGGGAATGTATGTCTGAGGACACCCCCGTCTGTGTGAGCATGTCTGTGCAAGTCGTGCGAGTCCACACACCTGTCTGTGCAAACATGCCTGGGAATGTATGTCTCAGGGCACCCCCCGTCTGTGTGAGCATGTCTGTGCAAGTCGTGCGAGTCCACACACCTGTCTGTGCAAACATCTGTGCAAGTCGTGTGAGTGCACACCTCTGTCTGTGCAAACATGCCTGGGAATGTATGTCTGAGGGCACCCCCGTCTGTGTGAGCATGTCTGTGCAAGTCGTGCGAGTCCACACACCTGTCTGTGCAAACATGCCTGGGAATGTATGTCTCAGGGCACCCCCCCCGTCTGTGTGAGCATGTCTGTGCAAGTCGTGCGAGTCCACACACCTGTCTGTGCAAACATCTGTGCAAGTCATGTGAGTGCACACCTCTGTCTGTGCAAACATGCCTGGGAATGTATGTCTGAGGACACCCCCGTCTGTGTGAGCATGTCTGTGCAAGTCGTGCGAGTCCACACACCTATCTGTGCAAACATGCCTGGGAATGTATGTCTCAGGGCACCCCCCCCCGTCTGTGTGAGCATGTCTGTGCAAGTCATGCGAGTGCACACACCTGTCTGTGCAAACATCTGTGCAAGTCGTGCGAGTGCACACACCTGTCTGTGCAAACATGCCTGGGAATGTATGTCTGAGGGCACCCCCGTCTGTGTGAGCATGTCTGTGCAAGTCGTGCGAGTCCACACACCTGTCTGTGCAAACATCTGTGCAAGTCGTGTGAGTGCACACCTCTGTCTGTGCAAACATGCCTGGGAATGTATGTCTGAGGGCACCCCCGTCTGTGTGAGCATGTCTGTGCAAGTCGTGCGAGTGCACACACCCGTCGGTGCAAACATCTGTGCAAGTCGTGCGAGTGCACCCCCCTGTCTGTGGGAGCACATGTTAATATGCATGCCTGTCTGTGCAGGCGCGTGGCCCCCGACGCCTGTTCCAGTGTTCTCCTGCCATTTGGCCTGCAAGCGTGCGACGGGTGAGCGAGCGTGTGTGCTTTTCTCTCTCTCGATCTTTCTCCCCCCGCCTCTCCCCTCCACAGTCCATAGAAAACTTTTCCAGCGTAGACGGCCGCCACAAATGGCCCAGGAATTCTCAAGGCAGCTGTTTGATCTGGCACCGTTGCAGCCAGGTCTTGAAGTTTTTAAGTCAGTTGAACCACATAAACTTTCCTTCCGGGGTCAGATTTCAGAGGTATGCGACTGGGGATGCCCCCACTGAATGTTTCCAGAGCCCGCCCCCGCCCCTCTCCAAAGATTGCCATCATTCCTGAGCGAGGGAGAGGGGAAACCTAAGACGCCATCGCAGGAGGGAAAGCGCAGTGGCCGTAAAAGTGATTTACGACGCTGCGAGATCCCATTACGCGGCTGTCTGTAACAATGCTCCCATTGTCACACCAGTGACGGTCACAGCACCGAACCACTGGGCCAGGCCCTGAGGGCTTTACTCACAGCAAGGTCTCCTAGACCTAGGAGATAGGCTGATTTCTGCCTGCCACAAGGAATAACAAACCGCCAGGATGCCGAATGGCCGGTGGCTGCGTTTACTGATGCCCGGTGCGCTGTTTCCCATCTGTAAAATGAGGAAGAGGATCAAGCCCTTTGAGATCTGTGGATGAAACGTGCCAGATGAGAGCTAGGGATTCTTATTGCTCGCACCCGCAACGCAGAGCAAATGGGATCCAGCATGTTGTTATTAACCACGGTAGTGCCTAGAGGCCCCGTGCGAGATGGAGGCCCCGCCGCACCAGGCGTTGTATGGACACATGGTGCAAAACAAGCTGTAATCAGGACAAAACTCCCTGCTTTCCAGGGTGCAGGATTTGGCTTTAACAATCCCGCCTCCACCAAGCCGCTCCAAGCTTTCTCCCTCGACTTCATTCTTTACGCATATAATTCAAACCAGCAGATACCATCTGTTTAATATTAGCATTTATGTTTCTATCGCAGCAGCGCCTAACGGGCTCTAGCAGGAGCAGGGCCCTGTTGTGCTGGGCGCTGCACAGACCCACAGCGAGAGACCGCCCCCCAAAAGATTTACAACCCCCCACTGGGGAAAGAACCCCTGTTCGGGACAGCAGCTGGGCACATATTCAAAGGCAGGTCTGTGCGTAAGTGCAGGGATGGACCTAGGCACATGTCTAAGTGTTTTCCAGAATCGGGACCTCAGCAGACAAAGGGAGTATTAACATCCCCATTTTACAGGAGGGAAACTGAGGCACGGGGTGATCAGGTGACTTGCCTGAAGTTGTAGGAAGAGCAGGGACTTGAATTCCAATCTCCTGAGCCTCAGACACCAAGGAGACAAAAATGCCCACGTTATTTCACATTGTCAGAGAGACAAAGAGCAGAGACAAGCCTGGAGTATCTCTGAAGGCTCTGCCGGGCTGCGCCCCAACAGTGGGCAGTTCTGAAATGCATGCTTATTTCATGACATGCTGGGTCCACAGTGAATCCAGCCTCTGGACTGGGAGCTTCTGCTTGAACTGCTAGGTCTGCTCAGGGCCAGCAACCCACGGGTGCTGACTTTCCTGTCTGCAAGAAGGCATTGTCATGGGGATACTGAAGTTGTGTTCAGTTCAGAAATCATAATGGGCCCTCCAATCAACGAGCTCCCTTTTAAAACCTCCTCTCCCCTAATGCTGCCTTTCCATTACGGGCCTCCGAGGCTGTGAGAGACCAGATCAATCCGGCAACATGAATGTTTTCCCGAGTCCCCAAAGAGACTCTTGTGAATGGATCAGACTTCTGTCGCCGGATAACAAGGCCCTGCCGTCAGAGATGCCCAGACAAAGCCCTCGAGACGCTGGGAAAGCAGCAGGGGACTGGATGTCTATTTATTGTATGGAGCCATGGAGAGGAGGAAGCTGGAGTGGCTCTGCAGGCCTGCAGAGGGACAATGGCTCACTAGGGACCGGATCCAACTCCCAGACTTTAAGGCCGGAAGGAGCTGTTGTGAGCTAGTCTGACTTCCTGCGGAATACAAGTCAGGGAACCTCACCCAGCAATCCCTGCATCTAGTCCATAATTTCCACTGAATCGAGTGACGTTTTGGATCATGTCCTATCTGTTACCCTCACCAGCTTCTTCCATTGTGACGGGCTGAGAAAACCAGCGTGCTGCCATTATTCAGGGTGCAATCCCTCCCTCCACCAAGCGTGTCCCATAGAGCCCATCACCGTGGGATCTAAAGCTGAGAGTCACCCTTGCGCAGAGGCCTATGCATTGTTTCAGCCCCGCTTAAGCCTGGCATTTAAGTGGCGGGAGATTTTGAGAAACCCAATCGGCAGTTGATGGAAAGAGTTGCACAAGCAGAAAGTGTTTGCGGTGCACAATTACAGGAAGTTTTATTGGACCTCCCAAAGCCAGGAATTCTGCTATGTATTCTTGAGCCCGCTCTACTGGGACTTTATCTATTAACTGCATGTGCCCCTTGTCACAGACCCTGACACACCGCTGACTGGGAATTTTCTGACACCAAAACTTTTCACGAGTACATACCGGTTTCAATTAAATGTTTTTCGGGAAAGGTTTCTCTGGTCCAGGTTGGAATTTCAGGTCAAAACTGGAGAGAGAGAGCCCCCCATCTCTGAATAGCCAATAGTTCCCTCAAGTAACCAACATGTAAGGTCCCACTAGAGAGGGATTCACTGGGGAGCCCAGTAGAGAAGGAACTGGAACCTGGACCTTCCACGTCCCATGTGAGTGCCCTTATTGGCTCGTCTGGAGTGGGGGAGGGCCATGTCTCTCTCTCTTCTCTCTTTCTTCCTCCCGCCACCCTATAAAAAACTTCGAAACGTCCCAGTGTCATCCTGATGCAGAACAGGAAGAAAACCATTCCCCACCCAGCTGTCCTTTTGCTGTTCCTCCACTCAGGAGTGATTTTCAGATTCCCAGCCCAGAAGGGACCATTGCGATCATCTGGTTTGACCTCCTGGATAACGCCAGCTGGAGAACTGCCCCAAAATAATTCCTAGGGCAGATATTTTACAAAAAACCTCCACTCTTGATTGAAAAATTGCCACTGATGGAGAATCCACCCTGACTCTTGGCAAATTGTGCCAATGGATAATTACGCTCACCCTTAAAAATGGATGCCTTATTTTCAGTCTGAATTTGTCTAGCACAACCTGTACCTAGTGAATAGCAAACTAAACACTTAACATGGCTTGTAACAAATTCCGCTTGAGTAAGGTCACTTCTCATCAGATGGAGAATTCCCAGCTTTGGACTGTTTTTTTCTCTCCGAGCAGTCAATGGGAGGGCCGGTTGTTGCAAAGCTGTCGACAGTCTGAATTTTACAAGGACCCGGATTATGGAAAGCCCTTGTCCCTGGGATGTTTCAAACAGTCCTGAGACCTAGAAGTTGCACGTCTCCTGCAGGGTGATTTCCATTGAGCAACACTGTAACAAAACCATGCACTTCCTTCCTGCAAGCCAGGTGGAATTATAAGGCATCAGGGTCATGTGTATTTATTCCGTCAGCTGTTAAGGATGCCATCAGCATCGCTAGTCTGTCCTATTCAAATACTTTGTTTCTTTCAGGAGGTTTAAACTATACAATTAAATATAAAAAGAAGGAAGGGTTTGATCCGTCCTGCCACTTGGGAACACGTCCTCCTAAGCTGGGCAAAATGATCCCAATGTAAAGCAACCACGTTTTGTTAGTGGATAATAACAGGAGTAACAAACAAGTAATACTACACCTTTAAAATGAGGTTTTAGAATGGAAGTGTTCGATGAGGGGGGGCGTTAGCAGTAGTATAAAAATACATGCACAGCCTATCTGTACATTTTGGTTCCAGATAGATAGACAGACAGACAGACAAACAGTCAAAAGTATAATAGCCTCATTTTTCAAAAATGACTAATGACTTGGGGGCTAAACCAAAATCACCTTGAAAGGGCCTGATTCTCAAAGCATGTGTGCTCGGCACTTTCGAAAATCGGGGTCCTTTACGTGCCTCGAGCTGAACCCCCAAATCATTAGTCACTTTAAAAGATTTAAGCCAGTATGGTTCAACTGCCTGAGCTAGCCCAATTTCCCTGGGCCAGGTCTCTAAAATAATTTTAAATGCAGCTCTGAAAAGTAGAATGCCCAGTATAGATCTAAAGCACACTGTGAAACAGTACAAATGCAAGCAAACCCAACGAAGATCATAGGGACAGATTCACTGGTGAGTTCTAGTTACTTTGCCCTGCTCCGGTGATGCAAAGCAGCTGTCAATTTGATTTAATCCGTTTAACAACTGTCTTGCATCATCCAACTGGCGCAAACCAGCCGGAGCATACTGGGGGGGATCGGCCCCACAGATTGCACCCGAGACACTGAAGGAACGTCTCCAAGATATAGACACGCTATACAACAGCATGGCGGCTACAAGCTGTGAATAAAAAATGCACGGAACTGAGGCCAGCTGCGGAGAATGTAATTACACAGTTAAACGCGGAGGCCACTGACAGTTTCATAACAAATGGAAAGCGATCTTGCTGGAGGCTAATTACTTTTGTTCTGCTTGAGAAAGGAAGGTTCCTTGACAGCTCAGATGTCTTCTTTTAAAGAGAAGCACTCAGGAGACAGGAGAATCAACTGGGTAAATAATAACAACTTACTGTCTGTTTATACAGCTCTTTCTGTCCTAAAAGGATTCTCACATTATACAGGAATGTAAAAATTGCCAGACTGGATCAGACCACTAGGCCAGCTGGTCCAATATTCTGCTCTGACAGGGGCCAATAGCCTCTGCTTCAGAGGAATGTGCAAGAAACCCTGCAATATGCAGTTATGGAATACTCTTCCATGAAGGAAAATTTCTTCCTGACCCCTATTAATCAGAGGTTGGCTTAGGCCCTGAAGCATGAAGGTATTTTTCCCTTTCAAAACTATTTTTAAAAAATCATTACTACTATAAAGCTGGATAATCTCATTATCTATATCAGCATCCAAATCGTTTCTGAATTGTAAGCTCTTGGTGTCAATGAAACCTTGTGGCAATGAATTCCACAGGCTAAGCATGTGGTGCATGGAGTCACTTCACTGAAATGCACCCACCTCTTGGGTGTGGTGCAGCAGTCACGTTCACTGCCAAACAGCACATGAAGGAGATATTTTGGACAAAGAATAACCTAGAAAATACTTACTGATGTAAAAGTTTCATGAAGTTTTTAACAGAAACTCAGAGCAGGCAGGAAAGGACCAACACAGTAACATTGCATGAACTCCACAGAGCTCCCTGGAAAAGCTGGGGCCCGAGTCAATGCTAACAGGACTCAAGATCTAGGTGTTTCATACCCGACGCTTCAACCACCAAACCACATCTCCAGTTTGCAGTGCTCCCTGTCTAGGGATCTCCCAGTCCAACAAGAACCATTCTATTCACACCTGATTTGCAGCACAGGGAGAGCGGATGGGGAAAGTTTCTCCTGGGATCCATTCCCCATGGAGGTGAGTGGTTGTCAGATACACTGGGCTAGATTCTCATTTACACAAAGGCACTTTTACCCTGCTCTGTCAGTGTAAAGGAGCCTTAAAGGGGCTGTAAATGTAGCCTGTCAATGAGAATCAGGTGCATTTGTATTTACTGGATATTTACCACCCACCTTGTTTCCTTCATAAATAGAAATGAAGCGCCTCCCGTGAAATGTCTCCAGCAGAAACGTGTTCACATCTAGGTTTTGGGAAAGGTGGGGATTCTAATCTGGGTCCCTATCTGGCACCAGGATCCTTTCACACACTGTGGATCCCACTGAAGTCAATGGAGCTCCACACAGATCCTATTGCAGGATCAGGGCCTTCAACGTAATCGATTATTTGTATTACACTGAGAGGCAATCTGGATGCTACCGTGCTAGGCGCTGTACAAACACATGGGGAGACACGGACCCTGCCTCAAGATCTTCCTGCCTGAGGGTACCTCCACACAGCATATGAAAGTGTGATCGTAACATGGGGAGGGCTGCCCATGTTAGCTTTGACCTAGCTAGCTAGGGAAACAGTAGCAATGGCGATGCCGGGGACAGGCTGAGCTGCCCAATCAAAATAAGCAGTGTGAGAACGGAACGCCATCTCCGAACGTGTGGACAGGGCACTGGGCTGGGAGCCAGGAGAGGTGGGTGCGTGTCCCAGCTTGGTCACTGACCTGCTGAGTGATCTTGGGGTAAGGTGCTTCCTCCTCGCTGAACCAGGACAGCCCCTGAACATTTAAAGTGATAGCTCACAATTTTAGCACATTTTCCAGTACAGGCAGACTGGACCATGAACCCCTTGCCCATGCTGGGGAAACTGAGGCACGGGGCCAACCAGTGACTTGCCTGCAGTCACCCAGCAGAAGCACTTTCTGGTCTGGATTTGCCTCCTTTATGGGCGAGGGTAGCCAGCCACTCAACAGCCCTGCCAGTTCTCCTTAAAGCCCCAGCTCCTGTGATTAGCTGTGAGAATCTCAGCTTCCATTAAAATAAAACAGGCAATGTCTAGTCTCCATGGCTGTGGAGAAAAGCTTGAAACTGGGACCCCGACAGCCTCAGCAACCAGCAAGCAAAAAAAAAAAAAGAACCTTCCATTCATTCCTTTTTAAAACCTCATGAGTTTGAAGCCCAGCTTGGGATTTTTGACTCATGATTTACCAATGCATGTAGCTGGCGAGACTGACTCAGTCTGGTTTGCTGGGTGACCCCAGGCAAGTCACTGGCTGACCTTGTGCCTCAGTTTCCCCACCTGTAAAATGTGGCTAATGATCCCAATCTCCTTCAACGCAGGTCTTTGCTACACGACTGGCAGGAGACGAAAGGGTCAGGGTGGGAAACACACGTAACACTGCGGCGTCCACAATTTGTGTGACTTCTCAGGAATTAAAAGCCCACCCATCGAGTCCAGGCCTCTCGCCGTGGGCTGTACTGCTGCCTATGGCATTTTGCCCAGTGTTCCAGCCATTCCCCTGGGCCATCTCTTCCCAGTGTAACAGGTCAGATCAGCCCAATTTTTCTTTTGCCATTTCCCTTCCATCCCACATATCTCTACCCCCTCGGCTCCATCCTGTAACCTTTTTCCATCCCCCAAGAGCAACTTGATCATTACAGCCTGAGTCACTTTCCCTTTAGATCAGGCCAACCCAACGAACAGGTAAGAAGGGATGAAAGCAAAAGCTCTGGGAGAGAGCGCAGGGGATGCATCTCTCCTGAGCTGGCCTGCCCTGGACTCCCTGCAGAAACCACTGCCTCTCTGCAGACAGCAGAGTCCTTATGGGGCAGTGCATGGGGGCGGTGGGGGGAGACCCTCCAAAAGGCCTAACAGTTGCACAGACGAATACATCACGGGCGACGTCTTGCACAGACAAGCCCAAATCTCCCCCAAGAGCCAAAGGAAAAAATGAAAAGGTCCGGGGTGTTAAAGAGGAAATTAGGTGCCCAACACCTACTAAAAGCCAGTGGGATTTGGGTACCTCACTCCCGTGCGTGTCTTTGAAAAACAGAGGCAGATGTTTGCAGGGATCTCCAGAAACACAGTAGATGGAGCCTCACGAATCACAGGGACGCAGAACAAGACGGAAGGGCCCGCCTCATTCTCTTTCCCAGTGCGATAGGATTTCAAGTGTTTCTCCTCCCCAGCCCCGTGCCTTTCCCGCCCCAACCTCTCCTCCCCCTTTAATATCATTCACTTCACATCCAGTGCTCCTTTGCCAGCTATTTTGGGCAGTGAGCAGTCCTGGGCAGCTCCCTACAGCTGAGGCGCGAGAAAGGAGAGTGGAAAAGCAGCAAAGTGGGGTTAGGCTCCCCGCTCGCATCCCACACAGGCAGCTGGGAAATATCTTGAGATTTTTTTTTTTTACTGCTGCTAGAGCCGGCATCTAACCCCTTTACCTGTCCCTCCTCCTCTCACCCGTGGCCCCCCTGCAAAGAGGCAGATGGGAGCTTTAATGAGCAGTGTGCGGTACTGTGACTCTGGAGGTATTTAACTCTGCCGGCGTGCAGCAAACCACAGGTATCTGACCCTGTCCCGAGCCCCGGAACGTTGATTGATGTCCTGATTCACAGGCCGCGTTCTGTAAACATGGCGGATCGGGCCAGCAGAATTTGGGCCACAGCCTCCGATGTGGCCAACGCTGCCCCCCACCCGGCTCTCCCTTCCTCCCCTCCCCCCTTCTTCTCTTTAAGAGGATCTGTTCCAAAAAATCTGGGCTGAGCCCAGCATGGGGAGGAGAGCGCCGGGCTCTGCTTGCCGAGCTGCAGCTGCAACAAGGCCACCACTGTGCGGATGGCACATTAAAGCCTCCGTGTGCTGCGGACAGCCGGGAGATGACGTCTTCCCAGCGCGGCCAGGCAGCCCCGTCATCCGCGCTGCTCCAGTGAGGGGACTCAGGGTAAACCCGAGGCTGGGAGATGCCGGACAGACGGATAGGTTAAGGGCCGGCAGAGCTCAGAGCCAGATGGGCAGGAGAAGGTACATCGGAGAAGGATTGAACCGGGCCAGGCCTGGGGAAAGGACGCAGCACACCCGTCCTGTGCATCAGACAGGGCTTGGAGCGTGGGCTAGCGGCTGAGGAGCCAGGAGTCGTCAGTTTTGGTCTGATTTGCCACAGATTTGCGGCTGGACCATGTGCAAGTCGCTGCACCTCTGTCTGTAAAATGGGGGTGGGGTGGGGGTGGGAAGTTGAAATAAAGATGGAGTATGGGGGGGGCACAACTTCCCCTTTCTATTAAAGGCAGCAGCTCCTTCTCGTCTCCGCGGTGTGACTGAGCAGCTCCCCCTCCTGGGTGAGCAATGCTGCCCCACAACTCCCCCTCCTCAGCTGAGTCAATAATTCCCCCCTCCTCTTTCAGTCTGTTAGGAATAACACCATTCCCTGTCCCAAAGCTGTCTCCTCTCCCAGTGCAGACCCGTTTCAGAATCGAGTACTGAGCGCACACTGGGAATGAAAACCACACTGGTCTGAGGTCCTGCATCAGTAGCCCTAGTAGCCGATGGCAGTGGGAGATCAAAAACCTGGTATCTTATGGAGTGTCTTTGCTAGCACGCGCCTTACACCCTGGAAAGTCAAGGAAGTCACCTTTCCTGTGGTTTCTGCATTTGTTCTTTAGTCCTGGTGATTTAGGCAAAGGATGGGACCTTAAAGTCACACCATGCCAATTGCTACCTTGCTTTGCTTTGCCTCTCTCCTTTAAAGGCAGACACGACTATAGTGGCTGAGAACCACTGGAAACCGATACAGTCGCTCAGAGGTGTCAAACTAGTCCCCATCCACGGGCTAGATCTGTCCCATCTGACGTGCCCCACACGACATGCACAGATTGTGCAGCATCTCACTTTCGTTCAGAAGACACAGTATGATTCTCGCTCACACGGTGTTGGGATTTCTCTCAAGACTGTAACCTCCCAGCTCCCAAGAACTCAGCCCAACTCTGGATTCCTCACTCAAGTTTCTTTACCGGCATGCACTAAGACTACACACAGCTGATCAGACTCACATCCGGGGGTGAGTCCAGGGCGTATCACAAATCCAATATGAAGTCCTTTAGATACTAGTTTACCCCTGCACGGATGCATGTGTCTTCCAGTCCGTGTTACATCATGCACTTTCTGATTGGCCAGCTTATTTTCAGGACCAATCCCTGTACCTATCATGCTTTGTTCCCGTGCCACACATGCACAGCATATTTCAATTTGGTTAATTTCATTTGTTAATATTTGAGTATGTTAATTTTCTCCCTGTATTTTGTTAGTTTCCTCCCTGTCTGCTTATCTTCCTTCCACACATTCTTAGCCACTGCTGCTGCCAATATTATTTCTTGCACCTGGTTTTACACCACTTCTCTCTTTGGCTACTGGGTCCACTACCAAAAAGTTACATTGACAATTTATCTTTTCCCTGGTCCTGGATTACTGGGGCTCATTCATACCATACACAGGGCTATGAAGGAAACCTTGCAAAATGAGAACCAGAGTGCAGGCTGATGAAGCACATTGTGCCTGAATCTTCAGGCAGCCTGAGACAATAGCTCGGAGAGGTGTGAACTCCTTCACTCTGCCACTTATTCATCTCGAAGTTGTGTTAACTCTGAACTCTAACAATGCCACTGAAGTGTCTGTGCTGACTCCTAGTTCATTATGGATAGAATGGGGAAGGTGGTGGAAGGGAAGCCCAAAGGGAGCTGGAATTGGGAGCTGCTGCAGAGGAATGAACAGAGGAGGCCTACAAAGACTGGGAAATAGAGGAAGAAGGAAGAGAAGCAAAGGGGGCAAACAGCAGTGATCCTACAAGGGAGTGGATTTCCTCAGTGCAGGATGCTGAATGGCACTGAACAAACTAAATAATGAAGTCTGGGGAGTTCAAAGGCTCCTAAGGGTGTTAGGTGCCATGATGCCATGGGAGATGGTCACTTAACTCCGTTAGACCCTTTGGACAATCCCACCGTGATGTGGCTTCTGCCCCACACTGGAAGAAAAGGGGTTAAAAGCAGCCCTAGGGAGGCCGCACAGGAGGCAGCCAATCAGCAAAGGGCTGAGGGGAGCAACCAATCAGGGCAAAGCAGGCCCACATAAAAAGGGAGCTGTAGAGCAGAGGAGGGCAGTTCTCTGTTGGGAGCCCAGGAAGGAAGGACTAGATCCCTGAAGGGCTGAGAGAACTGCCAGCACCGTGGACAGAGCAGCGCTGCCAACAGGGGCCAAGGGAGCAAGAGACTGCTCCTGGCTGGCTGGCTGTTGGGGGTTGCAGACTGAGGCCCTGACGTAAGGGCAAGGAGGGTGCTGGAGCCACGTGGGAAGTGGTTCGACCGTGGACTGCAGTCTGCCACTGAAGGGGGTGACCGGACAGCAGACTGCAGATTCCCCCGGAAGGGTGGAGAACAGTGTGGCACAACTGGAGGGCAGCGTCATGAAGAGCATGCTGCAGTCCCGGGAGCGGGCGAGATGCCACCAGCAGAGGGCACAGTGCTAATTCCCTGCACAGCCAGCAGGAGGGGCTGCAGTGGTGAGTCGCGGCCCATGACACCCGCCCTAAAGGTTCAATATAAAGGCCATCGCCCACCCTTTGCAAACCTCCCCGCGACGTCGGTGGATTGAAGGAGAGTACCGAATCCTAAATGTACGTTGCTGCCCAGGGGTGGGGATTTAAACTGGAGTTTGTCCCTGTGCACAGAATGAGTTTGTCACCGCTGCGGCAGGTGGATACTCTAATGCAGGTGGCTGGTCAGATACCGCCTCCCAATGCCGTGCAGGAAGTGACGTGTGCCGGCACACGTGTGTGTGTGTATGTGAAACAAAATCCTTAATCAGAAGGATTATCCAATATCTCACCCAGTGTCACGGCTGGAAGCACCATGTGCCAGGCTCCCCGGGACCCTCTGCCTGCTTTGCCTCACACCTGCAACACAAAGCAGCCAGGAGCTCAGTTTCGGTGATAGTGTGTTAAGGGTTGCATTGCTGGAGCTTGCCATCGAATCTGCCCTGTGACAGGATCGATCCATTTGTTTGAAGGAGGAGTGAGCGCATCTACATGTGGGCCCTGCACCAGGCATAGCGAGGGAAAAGTCTGACCCCGATGTCTGCACCAGGCATAGCGAGGAAAAAGTCTGACCCCGATGTCTGTACAGACAGCTTCACTTCTTGCCACAAACCCATGCACGGGCTGGCTGCTCGTGGTTTGGCCCGTATTCACTCAGCCGTGTGTTAGGCAACTATTTGTGCGACGAATGGAGTGAGTAAGAAGGAGGGGCGTGTGTTCATTCACAGGCCATGGAGCAGGACCCCACTGTGCTAGGCACTGTATAAACACAGACCAAAAAGGCAGACCCCGCCCCAAAGAGTTGGCAATCTAAGTATAAGGCATGCAAAGTCCTATTGGACTCGGTGGGCCTATTCGTGCAGAAAGGCACCACGGAGCATGAGGGGATCACAATCTGGCCTTCTGTCGTTAAACACCCTGACACAGAGAAGATCCAGTAGGCTGTGAAGTGATCTCCCAAGGAAATGCTGGCCTGTCCCTTGTGACTATTAGCCCTCGGTTGGCCAGGCCGCTTGGGAGCGTGTGGCAAGGGAGTGATCTCCACCAGTGTCGGCCAGCAGATGGACTGGAGGATTTGACAGGTCTCCTCCTGCTCTGTCCTATGCAATCCAGTTGCAACATGACCACGGTAATGCTGCCCTGGCCCCGGAGAAGAAGCGGAAGTGTTTCGACATCCTGCAGGGCCCTTGCTTGCAGGTCCTGTCCGACACAGAATAGGCGGGAGCACCCCTGTTGTGGTGCATTCTCATTCTGCATGCACCCACCCTGCAGAGCCTCCCGTAGCCACAGCACTTCAGAAGAACAACAGGCGGAAGGGCAGATCTACTGGGGACGCTGGGCCTAAAGAACTCGTGCAGTCCAGTTACCCACTACTGTGCACGATGGATGTGCAAATCTCCTGAGTCACATTCTCTAACCCCAGGGCCAGTGTTGCACTGGGAGAACAGGGCCCTAGAATACGTGGGGCTAGGAATGAGAGGGATGGGGGTAGTGAGGGAAGGGGCCAGCCCAACAAAGCCACAAGTAGGCTAGGAAGCACCATAGCAAGGAGAGCCAGCCACACCCAGATGAGCTGACATAGTTAGGCTGTCCCGACACAAGTCTGGTTATGTCACATGGCTAGCTGGAAGCCAAATGTTTGTTTGTTCCTTTGTTTGGCCAGAGATCTGCTTATTCAACTGTTCTTAGGACCCTTATCTTCCTTACCCCGGAGACATGCTGACTCAGTTCCACCAGCCAAGCCAGAGAACTTGCCCGCATTGACCCCATGTGGAACCCTGCTGTGCACGCAGACCTGTTAATAAACAGGCTGATCGGGGGCTAGATCCTCAGCTGCTGTAAACTGACGGGGCTCCATCAGCTTCATTTACACCAGCTGAGGAGCTGGGCCCAAAAGCCTGATTCATGCCAACCGTGGGGTAAATCAGGAGCAACCCCTGCGAAGTCCATGGGCCCGATTGCTTATGGTTTTCACAGATGCTTGTGCAAAATGGGTGTGAAATGCTATCCATTGAGAATGGCAGCATTTCACACACGCTCTGCAGAGGGGACACAAGATGCAAGGCCCTGTGGAGAATCAGAGCGTAAAATCGCCAGGGGAAAATCGGTGTAGGCAAGCTGAGAGTCAGGCCGTACATTTCAGACCCTGGTGCCGCGTTCAGTGATCACCCAGCGCTTAAGGTGCGGCAAGAGGTCTGGTTTACCCTGTGTCCGGTTCCAGCTGGCCGTGCATAACGCCAGCAAGAGCTTCACTGCTCTCAGCATCTCTTAGGATAAGTTGCCGTCCATAAAGGGGGGCCCGACTTCTAAGCAGGGCTTGGAGACGGGAGTAATTAAGAGCTGACTTGAATCTGCAACTGAGCCCCCACCATTTCTGAAGTCTGAAACCTTCTTTACGTCTGCTGGCTCCGTTCTCAACATCCGATCGGACGGAGGCGTAGCCAAAATGCCACAAAGAAGGCAGCTCTCACCTGAGTGCATGCAGGAAGAAGCGTGACTTTCATAAGTAGGGCAACCCAAAGAAAAGCCAGCCAGCCGCAAGAAAGCTAACCCAAGCACAGCAGAGTGCAGTTCAGATAAGCATCTCAATGTTTAGGATGTTTATCTGACCTGGATCTTCAACCCTTCCCACAGTCATCATCCCTCGGTGCAAGGCAGACCAGGAGCTCAGGAACAAATCTGCAAAATGGAGTGATGCTGATTTACTCTCGCTGGGGATCTGGCCTCACTGACAGCTGAGGATCTGGCCCTGGGAGCTTTGTGGTTTCTATCATGAGGTTACAGCAAGTCATGGAGAGAGAATATGATCTCGGGAATGAAAAAAAAAAAACACACAATTATGGTGTGTGGCAAAAGGCGGATGGAGAAACAGTCATGACTGGAAATGAAGCGACAATGAAGCGGATGCCCGGCCATGGAACCGTACAATGAGATGCTTCTAGCTTAGTTGAGCAATGCTAAAGTGTGACTCAGGGTAGTAGGAATACAGAAGTCGTGCTGGGTCTAATCCTGAAATCTTTATCCAGCTGAGTAAAAATGAGGAAAGATATCCCCCCCAAGCCCTACACCCCCTTTCCTGGGGAAGGCTTGATAAGAATCCTCACCAATTTGCACAGGTGAATACAGACCCAAACCCTTGGATCTTAAGAACAATGAAAAAGCAATCAGGTTCTCAAAAGAAGAATTTTAATTAAAGAAAAAGTAAAAGAATCACCTCTGTAAAATCAGAATGGTAAATACCTTACAGGGTAATCAGATTCAAAACATAGAGAATCCCTCCAGAATCCCTCCCTCCCTTAAATTACAAAAAGACACAAAAACAGGAATATACATTCCCTCCAGCACAGCTTATTTTACCAGCCATTAAACAAAAGGAAATGGAACGCATTTCTAGCTAGATTACTTACTAACTTAACAGGAGTTGTAAGGCTGAATTCCTGATCTGTTCTCGGCAAAAGCATCACACAGACAGACAGACCCTTTGTTCCCCCTGCCCTCCAGATTTGAAAGTATCTTGTCTCCTCATTGGTCATTTGGTCATTTTGGCCAGCAAGGTTATCTTAGTTTCTTAACCCTTTACAGGTGAAAGGGTTCTGCCTCTGGCCAAGAGGGATTTTATAGCACTGTATACAGACAGGTGGTTACCCTTCCCTTTATTTTTATGACAACACTGGTGGGAGAATCTGGCCCTTCTCTTCTCCAAAGCAGCCCATGAGGCAGGGACACTTTGCTTTGAACCAGGGATACCAGAACATGGAGACCAGGGGGCCATGGCCCCATCACTTTTTACCAGCCATAAGGGAAAGCGACAAGGGGAGGAGGCAGAGAGGAGCAAGTGGAGGGCAGGGTCTTGCGAGAAGAGGCAGTGTGGGGGCGGAGCCTTGGGGGAAGGAGCACCCTGAGGGTGGGGCCTCAGAGGAAGGGGTGATGCAGGGGACTAGGCCACAGTTCAGGTACCGGTGGCCGCCCACACACACTTTTAGGGCGCTTCATTGCTCCTGCTTTGAACAAAGGACTGGAAAACTCTCCTGGGTCTTTGAGTCCATCCCCTGCTGTCACAGGCACCCCCGTCCTATAATCTCCTTCGTAAATACATCAAGCTCCATCTTCCAGCTATTTAGGTTGTTTTGCCCCCCACTATTCCCAGGGGGAGGCTATTCCCGAAACCTCCCACCTCTGACCAGGAGAAACCTTGTGCTCATTTCCAGTCTCAATTTATTCTTGGCCTGGTTATCCCCATTTGTTCTTGTGCCAACACTGGCCTTTAGCTTCAGTACCTCTTCTCCCAACTTCTTGATTACAAGAGCTGATGTATTTAGATGCTTTGAAACATTGTGGGCTTGTCTACATGGAGAACTACTGCCCAGTAAGCCGGAGCGTAAATCAACAGCGCACCAGTTTGCTGCACGCGAAGGACTGATTACCGCACTACACAGTCAGGTTGACATAAGGCAATTTAGGTCGACCTAATTATGTCAGTGTACACAGTGCAGCCTTGTCCTGCCACTGTAAGCACCCTCCGACACCGACACAATAACTCCGTCTTCACAAGAGCCCCGCTGGAGCTGTGAAATTGACAAGAAATCTGGACCGCTAGAGCCTGGCTGCCCCCAGCTCCCTGCTCCCAGCCGGGGGACTGCCCAGAGGTTCCCCACTCGGGGAGGTGAGAAGTCCAGGCAGCTGTCCCCCCGTTCGCAGCTGGGAGAGAGAAGCTGAGCTGAG
Source organism: Lepidochelys olivacea (assembly GCF_965140295.1). Lineage (NCBI taxonomy): Eukaryota > Metazoa > Chordata > Testudines > Cheloniidae > Lepidochelys > Lepidochelys olivacea. The sequence goes on along the minus strand of NC_140412.1, from coordinate 265,446,369 downwards.
AGCCCTGGCTTTCAGCCCCCCACACTGCCTCTCTTCAGTGAGGACGCGCACCACCGACAGAAAGAGGATAGGGTGGACATCAGCCACTGCAGTAATTACTGCAGTGGCTGTAAGTTGACCAAATACTGAGCGACTTAGGGCTGTAGTGTAGACATCCCCTAACTCACCATAAGGACACTGCTACAGTGTCGCGAAAGCCCACAGCTAGCACAGTAACTCTCCACGTCGACAAGTCCTAGGACAAGAGATTGGATTGTCCCAAGATCAGACGACTCAACACCTGCCATGGGAAAGCAAGCAGAGGCATTCTTGAGGCGGGCCAAGATAACCTGCAAAGGTTCCCAGAGCGCCCCAGGGAGTATAATAATAACTCTGCCCTTTTGAAGCCCTTTTCAATTGAGGATCTCCAAGCACTTTGTGAACATTAATTGACTTAAGCCTCACACATCCCGTGTGCTAACTATTAATAGGGCCCTACCAAATTCGTGGCCATGAAAAACATGTCACAGACCACGAAATCTGGTCTCCCCCGAGAAATCTGGTCTTTTGTGCAGTTTTACCCTATACCAGTGGTTCTCAACCAGGGGTACGCGGAGGTCTTCCAAGGGGCACATTAATTCATTTCCACTAAAATTTCATGCAGACAGTGACTTGTTTATACCGCTCTATGCACTGAAACATAAGGGCAATATTTATATGCCAATTAGAATTATAAAATAAATCATGTTAAGAGTGAGAAAATCAGCAATTTTTCAGTAACAGCGTGCAGTGACACTTTACTGTTTTTATGTCTGATTGTGTTAGCAAGTAGTTTTTAAGTGAGGCGAGAGCGGCGGCTGCTGGCCGAGGGCCCAGCTCTGAAGGCATCAGCACAGACGTACGGTTGCAATCCCATCCCAGGCCACCCTTCCTTCCGCGCTGCAGCAGCTCTGCCTTCAGAGCTGGGCTCCCGGCCAGCAGCCACTGCTCTCCAGCTGCTCAGCTCTGAAGGCAGCGCCGCTCCCAGCAGCAGCGCAGAAGGAAGGGTGGCAATTCCACAACCCTCCCGACAATAACCTCGCAAACCTCCCGACACCCCGACTCCCTTTTGGGTCAGGGCTGCTACTGTTACGACACCATGAAATTTCAGATTGAAATGTCTGAAATCATGAAATTTACGATTTTAAAAATTTTATTGACCAAAAAGAACCACGAATTGGGTAGCCCCCTATCTATTAATAAGCCCGTGCAACATATGTGAATACAGTGAGGTGCTTTGTTTCCCTCTAGGGGTTAGATCACAGATACCGGTTTATGAGTCAGGACTTGGTGATTTACCTCAAGCTAAAGCAGAGGCTCTGTCCCTGGACCCAGAGGCCCTGGCTTCATTTCCCACAAATGATCCATCCACAGGCATCCTTGCACCCACTTTACACTCAGAGAGGTTTAAGTGACTTGTCCAAAGACACCCCCCACCCCGCCCCAGGAAAGCAGCCTTCGGAGCTAACCATCCTGCCGCAGAGCAGCCATTTTAGAACCAGCGAGCCAAACGCACACAACCCGGGGAACGACGGCAGAACGTGCAGCTCGAAGGAAGCCTGGGAGAAATCAGTTCTCCAGAGGTGAACAGTCTTGGTAATCTGAGAGCTCTTGATAAGCAGGCAACATCGATTGCCCTGATTGTGTCCTCTGAGCGTCTCTTAGAACGCCCAGCTTTTATCATCCCCCTCTTCTGTGCTGTCTTGTTATTGCACTGAGCGGCCTCTCCGATTGCTAACCATGGCATAGATCTGCTGGGCAATGTGGTTCTATCGATCCCGCTCTTAAAGCGATGCTAGGACAAACAAGACATTCATTTTCATTGTAGAGTGCGAGGGGTCTGGCCACAGACACCAGCATCCTCATTTCCTCAGGGATGCTTGACCCCTGCTCCGCCCCAGGCCCTTCCCCCACACCACCCCTTCCCCCAAGGCCCCACCCTCATCCGACCCCTGCCCCGAAGGGTTGCCAACCATCCAGGACTGTCCTGGAGTCTCCAGAATTAAAGATCAATCTTTAATTAAAGCTTATGTCATATGACGAAACCTCTAGGAATGAGTCCAACCAAAACTGGCAACCCTAATGCCCCACCTCTTCCCAACCCCTCCCCCTAGTGCACCCTCTCCTCCCCAGCACCTCCTGCACGATACTGAACAGCTGATCTGCGGCAGGCGGGAGGCACTTGGGAGGCAGGGAAGGAGCTGAGCTGCGGGGCTGCTGGTGGATGCTGAGCACTCATTTTTTCCCCGTGGGTGCTCCAGCCCAGGAGCACCCACAGAGTCAGCACCTATGGGGCTGGCTGTCCAGAGCCAGGATCCAAAGCCACTTTGAGTCTAGCAATCACCTTCCTACAAAACAAAGGGGATTTTGTCCCTCATATCAAAGGAAGGAGCTGGGTAACAATGGAGGAAGCAGGGGATTGTGGGCAAGAGGAGGCAGGATATTGGGAACAAATCGGAAGCCCACTGAAGTTGTTCCATTGACTTCCCTGGGCTTTGGATCTGGCCCATTGTGGATCTTCTGGGTTTTTTTTCCTCCTTTCACTATCGGGAGGGTCATTAATGTCTGGCCCAGAGGGTGAGGCAGGGTAGGAAGTCACTGATGGATTCCGATGGCTTTGGGGTAGGAATCAGCCCTGTGGTGTGCTCACGAATGGCGAAGGCAGGTAATTACATGAAGGACAGCACTGTGATATGCGGAGTGGATATGCATGCGCCAGGAGATCCCAAAAAGCTTTGCGTTGGCTCAGAAGGCTGGTATGGCTGATGGTTTTGCAAAGTACTTTGAAACCAGCAGTCCTGGGTTTCCTTAGGAGAGATGGGCCAAGCTGGAATCTGGGTTCAGTTTCCGAACCCCAAAACTTGCCACGGTGAATGCTGGGGTTTGGGTTAGGCCTATCTCTAATCGAGCTATCTATCTAACCATTTATACCATAAGCATCACTGTCATAGCTCCATGACTTAATGTGCAGAGGTGGGAATTCATGTGCCAGAGCATCCTGATTGCTGTAACTCAAGGCGTTTTCCATTCTCTTCCTTCTAACCCCCGTAACTGATGCTTTGGAATCATCATGCTTTGCACATTCAGGGTGCCATTCATTGGAGGATCCCATGGCCCTTTTGGAAAGTTTATTAATTAAGCCTCAGTGTGAGGAGCTGTCAGAACACGATTGTCATGCCCATTTCACAGATGGAGATGTTGAGGCAGAGAGATAGAGGTTAAGTGACTCACCTGAGGTCACAAAGCAAGTCAGTGGCAGAGTTGGAAATAGATTACCTGCTTCCCAGTTCCCCGCTCTCACCCATCAGCCTTGGCTAGCTAAACTGAAGTATCGTCCATTTGTGCCTCACTGTTCTCCCAAGATACTGAGTTCTCACACCTACTGCCTGGGGCCGGTCCTTACAAATACCCGCCTTGCCTGGGCTGGATTGTGTGTGCACCTAACCAATCTATGCCGACATACAGATATTTAGGCTCTGATCCAGAGGCCAGTGAAGGCGACAGAAGCTTTTCTGTGGACTCCAATGAACTTTGGAACAGGCCCTTAAATGGATGATGTTTAGCTTGTTTTCATTCCTCAAACCTACAGTTAAAAACATAGATAGATAAAGTGTATGGAGAGAGAGAATTTAAATACATGATTAGTAGGGTGTGTGTGAAAAGGGGTTAAGATAACATCAAGGAACCCGGATAAGTTACAATACCAGGACATCCATGGGAAAAGCCTTCTGGCAAGTTAAAGATACTGCTTAGCGCTGACTTAGCAATTCACATCTTTAACCTGTTTCACAAACACTGACTCATCTATGGGTGATTTTCAGATACAAATCGGGTATTAAAGAGCTGGCCTTACCTGGTATGCTACTGACACCAGAGATCATTACAATGGAAAGCATTTAAACAATCAAATGCAGCTTGGGCATTATCCGCTGTTTGATTCTGCATTTCAATCAGCTTAGAAGGTGAAACTAGAGAGGTCAGTTTATGGTCAATTTCTCCTTTGCTCTCGTGTGTGTGTGTGTGTGTGTGTGTGTGTGTGTGTGTTAGTGCCCAGACATGGAACAAACACACTGCACAGGCCCCTCAGTCAGTGGGGATTTTCAGGACCAGAAGCCAGTGGATCAGGTACTGGACCGGGAGCCTTGAAAAAGAACTTCTGTTCCTAGCTGTGATCTTCCGCAAGTCACTTCGCCACCCTGTGAGTCTGGGTACATCCCAACAGTAGCCAGGGGCGTATTTCCCAACTCGGGCAGACATACATGCGCTAGCTCTGCTCAAACTAGCACCTAAAAATAGCATCAAAAAGAAAAGGAGGACTTGTGGCACCTTAGAGACTAACCAATTTATTTGAGCATGAGCTTTCGTGAGCTACAGCTCACTTCATCGGATGCATCCGCTGTAGCTCACAAAAGCTTATGCTCAAATAAATTGGTTCGTCTCTAAGGTGCCACAAGACCTCCTGTTCTTTTTGTGGATACAGGCTAACACGGCTGCTACTCTGAAACCTAAAAATAGCATTGTCAGAGTGGCTCAGGCTAACCCAGGGGAGTGGTGGGATTGTACTCAGCCGGCTAGCCCGAGCTGCCATTCGCACTGCCACGCCCACACTGCTTTGGCTGATAAGTGCTTTGAGATCTCCCGAGGCAAGCTGCCCATTGTTCTCTGCTGGCTCCCTGCATGGGAATGAGGGAGCTGGTGAGGTCTGGAAGAGGTCAGGGTCCCCAAGAAGATGAAGACATCCCACTATGACAAACTGGCCAATTTCCCCTCTCAGAGCTGTTGTTTCAGGCTCTCTGCAGACTCAGGTTGCGTCTACACGGCAGTCAGAGGTGTGGCTGCAGCATGTGTCGGCACCCCCCAAGCTAGCTTTGCTCCAGCGAGCTCCCCTAGCCATCGCGGTGTAGCTGCAGCAGCCTGCTCTAGCTGCTCGAGCATGCACCAAGTCTGGGGTGGATTGGTACAGCCTGTGCCGTGCCTCGTTGCTGCTGCGGCTTCACTGCTCTTGTTATCAGAGCGAGCTAGATCAAAGCCAGCTGAGGTATGCCCAGACGTGCGGCAATCTCACCGCTGACTGTGGCCCAGACACACCCTCCGGCAGACGTCACCGGGTCCGTTGCACTCAGGTCACGTTTTCAAGTTTGCGGTGGGACCGTGAGGGCTAGAAAGGTATGAACGCTGAGATTCTGACCTCGTCACGGGACTCCAGAAGCCAGGAACTTATGCACCCACCCCATAGTGCCTACGCTTCAATGTGGAATGCCTTTCCTCTCAGTTCTGTCCTTTCCCTACACACTCTAGGCACGGACCTCTAGTTCCCGAGCCTCAATCTGACCCTGGTGCAGAACGCCCCTTCTCATCTCTATCCGTGCCCATCACCGTGTTATTTACACCCACGTGTGACCTAGTCGTTCTGTGTCCATATCTGTGCATTTGTGTTCACCATAGTTATTCCCCTTCCCCATCATGATCAAGACATCCCGGGACACCTAACTTGGACTTCAGAGGCTAGTTATCCACAAGAAGGGCTGTTAAGAGACATGGGAAGTTAAAGAGATGTTGGTGAATAGCCTCCCTCTAATCCTTTCCACTGTCTACGCTAGATTCCCTGTCCCATGTTGGCGGTGACATGTGCGAGTGTCTCGGTGTTGTTCCTGAGCACACGGTGGGCAGCGTCTGTGCTAGGTTTGGATGTGAAAACGTGTGTGAGCATGACAGTGTGTGTGTGTGTGTGTGTGTGAAATATAAGTGTGCCCCTGGGACCTGGCTTTGAAAACTGGCACCTGAATGTATGTGAGCATGCAAAAGCGAGAGCCCTCAGATACACGTGAAGCTGGCACCAGTTTAAAATCAAATTGATTTTTAAATCAATGTAGTTAAACTAGTGCAAATCCCTACATGGACAACCTCAAATCTCTTTAGACCCCGTTTATGTCTAGTTAGCATAAGTCGGTGAGGTCCGTGTGCAGGTGAGAATGTCCGTATCTGTGTGAGAGGGTAGAAGTGTGAAGGCCAATGAGTGAGTGTGTGTGTGTGTATGTCGGGCCAGATCCTCAGCTGGTGTAAATCAGCACCCTGCCATCAAACTCCAACAGAGCTTTGCTGATTTACATGTGCTGAGGATCTCACCCAGTGGGTGTGTACGAGAGGGAAGCAAAGTGTTTGAAGGAGGAGCAACCCAGATGCATTATGGGGGGCATCAATACAAAGAAATCTGTGGAGAAATAAATTCTGTGATGCTGCTGTCGGGAAATCTAAAAAGGAATGAACTGTTGTCAGTTTCCAGCAGTGAAATCTCACAAGGGCTTTCTCCTTATATTTTCTGATAGAGGAATAAAGGCGGGCTGGCTCCAGGACCATTACTAGCATGCAGTACCCCTGCCGTGCAGGAAACATAGGGTGGAATCTCTGACCTACCACCTGGCTGTCCCAGGAGCGTAGAAGGACACTGCTTAGAATGTATAAGTTAGCTGTAAAACAGCATGCTTCAGCCTTAAGCTAGATGTAGTTAGTATTTATTATTCGTATTGTGGTCGCACCAATCACAAACCAGGGTCCCATTGTGCTGGGTGCTGTGTAAATACAGAACAAAGACAGCCTCTGCCCTGACGAGTTTAGCTTAATTTATTCTCTTACCAACAGCCCACTGATTCTGAAGATCTTTAGCAATGTTTAAGGCCTGAATTTTCAAAAGGGGCTAGTGATTTTGGGAGCCCGGTCGGAGAAACTTTGAGAGGATCCTGACCTTCAGAAAACTCACCTCCTGGAAATCAGGCCCTTTAAGAGGCCTCGAATAGGTACCCGGAAATTAAAGCACCCCCAAACCAAAATATGCTAAGGCCTACCCCCTTAGTATATATAAGGCCTGATGCAAAGTCCGTTGAAGTTAAGTGGAGCCTTTGCAATGACTTGAAAAGAAAGGGCTCGGATTACGTGTATGCAGGATAAATACGAATTCCTATTCCCTAGCAGAGCAATTGAGAGGCTGAGTTAAATTCTGCCTTTAGTTACACCTGCGTGTCCTCAAGGATAGCTGTGGTGATGACCAAGTGGGTCTGAGAGCAGAACGTGGGGCATTGCTGTCATCCGTCACCGGCCCCATATAGTATTCTGCCCAAATTGTATTCCGTGAATTCCATTCTGCTAGCTAAACCCTGCCTGCAGGCTCAACTGGATAAAAGATTCATCTTCGCTTGCTGCCTTTTAGTAGGTGTTACTGTGCATTGCTCAAGAACTGCCACGTTCCGCCCCAGAGGTGGCTGCACATCAGCCGAGGATTCATTCATTTGCTGCTTGGTGTCTTTGATGGAAGTTGCAACATAAAAGTAAGTCTTTATTATAATAGCTCTCAAGAGCCGGCTCATGGTCTTGAATATTCCAGCCTGAAGCATCCAAATTGCTGAGGATGAGTTGTGTTCCAGTAAACAAGATGATATTAAGTGTTTCAGGAAGGAATTCCTTCTTCCCTGCTCTGAACATTTTTAAATAGGGTTTTGATTGATCCTGGTGAATTGTTTCCTTAATACTTCACTTGCCCTAATGAACCTATCTAGGTTTTGTGATTATTATTCCTCCTATTTATTATTTGCATTGCAGTCGCACAAAGGGACCCAGTTTCGCCCCTGTCACGATTTGAGTGGATACAGAAACCTTTCTGCCTATGCAGAGAAGCAGCCTACCCAAAATGGAGATCTCTGGGTTTTTCTCTTTTTGATCGTGTCCATTTCAGAGGGTAAATGCAGGGCAGAGGGATCAGTGTGCAAAAGGCTTCCCGGTACTAGTGGGGATGAGGTAACTACATAGTCGACGGAGTAGATAAATACTCTGCGGGAGGGGTTTGCCCATCACTGTAGTTAATCCACCTCCCTGAGAGGTGGTAGCTAAACTGACAGAAGAATTCCTCCCTCCACCTACCACTGTCTACACAGGGATTTAGGTTGGCTTAACTATGTAGCTCAGGGGGTGTGGATTTTTCACACACACCCCTCCGAGCGATGTAGATGGGTCAATCTAATTCTCTAATGTAGACCAGCCCTACGTGAGAGGAGAGTCAGGCCTGATCTACACTTAAATTTTATACCAACATAGCTAAATTGGTCAGGATTGTGAAAAAAATCCCACCCGTTAGTGACAGAGCTATGCCACACTATGCCCCGCAGTGTGGACGTAACTGTGCTGAGTGTGTCTACACTAGGGTGCCATGCGGCTATAGCTTTGCTGGTACCGTCTCTGTAGTGTAGACGTGGCCTCTTAATAAGGACACATGCTTACAAGGGGCAGCTTTAAATTTGCCTCTGTTGGAGACGTAAAATCGGAGAATCATAGGACTGGAAGGGACCTTGAGAAGTCATCTAGTCCAGTCCCCTGCACCCAAGACAGGACTAAGTATTCTCTAAAATCAGACTGTACAATTCATTAATAATAGTCCCAAGCTCCTGTGTTAATTCATAGGGTCAAATCCTGATTCCACTGAAGACAGAAGTTGCTTTGCCACTGACTTCAATGGGACTAGGATTTTGTGATAAGATTTGGAAGCCAGACGGTACCATTAGGATCATCTTCTGACCTCTGCATAACCCAGGCCACAGTGGAGTGCAATAGTGTTGTACTTTTAATCAGCGTTGCCAACATGGAGGGTCCAAAAATCACAAGTCAGGTCCCCCACCATGGGAGATCAGCTTAAAAATCGCGAGATTTTTGAAGAATAAGACATCTGGGGTTCTTTTATGTGCTGATGGGGGTTGCTAATTCCAGCTTTTCTCCTCAACCACCAGGGTCAGAAACTTTTTTTTTAAATGAAAGCGGAGAGTCAGTACTCCAGGAGCCAGACATTTAAAAAAAACATCAAATATCACAAGGCTTGTGACAAAGTTTGGAGAATTGGCATCTCTGGGCAGTGGCTGGCTTTGTTTTGGTTGTGTGTGCAGCTCTGAGCACACTGGGGGTCCTAAGCTTTGACCAGGGCTTCTTGAAACCACCACAGCATAAACAACAATGTTGATCTCTCAAAGCACATTGCCACCGGATGTTATTGCTGTGGCGAGTCAAAAACCAACAACAAAGCCCTGATCTGTCGGTTGGGGAAGGGTGGGTGTGAAATGTGCAGATCTCTGTGTAACAGCTCACGCCCAGCACTCGTTTGTAGCTCGACATCCTCATCACACAGTTATTTATCCCTTGCACTCTTCTCGCTTTAAGGGCAGCAACACATAGGCCAAATGTAGCTTGTTCAGGTTGGATTTGCCATGGGAACTCGGAACGTCTTGGCTTGTAAGTCACACCCTGCACAATAGTCTAGCGCCGAGGCTTATTTGCTTTGTATTTTGTGGTTCAGTATTTATAGTTCAGGGATATCTGTTAATCCCAAAGTACAATAACAAAATTTTTATCTTTCATAAATATACTATGGTTGGGTCAGCGGTCTCCCAAGTGTGAAAAAAAAGAGAACATTTCAGACATTGTTTTACGCACTTCAGGGCTGCCTTTTTAATGAAGTTGGACAGCTGAGCATTACAGCTTCTCTAGATGTGATTTTTTGGACAGTGTATGGGGACGGAATATGATGATCCGTTCCTTCTAGCTGTAAATTACTTAAGGAAGAAGGCAATCAGTCAACTCTGTGATTACTATTGGCATTACCATAATGCCTAGGTTCCACAGTCTTAGACCAGGAATCCATTACGCTAGGCCCTGTACAAACCCAGAACAAAAAGAGAGTCCTTGCCCAGAGATCTTGTAATTTAAGTAATTTAGCCTTTCCCGTTGCCAAATTCTACAAAGACATGGCTCGAATCAGAAAAGCAAAGAGGTAAAAACAACACCTCCTTAAATCAGTCTGCCCTAGATACACTGAGTCCTAGCTGATTTGTGCACAAATGGACAGATTCCCCGCTGGTGTCTATCGTCTGGGAATCTGGTCCAGAAACTCCTGCAAATCATGAAGCACCCTAAAATAAAAAAAGCTATGGCAGGACAAGAGTCTGTCCTGCCTGGCACCTCAGCTAAATTGGCAACTTTTACTTCTGATTTTTTAGCGATGCTGACAACACGAGCGGCCCAAAGAGCATGACGAGATTTTCCAATCTCAGGGACCCTGGTGCTGACAGTTACAAAAACGATTGAGCTGCTCTGCCATGCAGCCAGGCGAGAGATTATAAATGTGGAATGCAGCAACAGTGGTTTTTGACAGAGCATCTCTTCTGATGATAAATGCACTTAAAGCACCCAGGTTAAAAGAGAGAGAAGGGGAAACAGTTGGAAAAAATCCCTGGGCTTTTTTTATTGTGGTGGGTTTTGGGGAAGTCTTCTCGCGGGTTGTTTAAAACTCCCCTTTAGGATTAAAATGTAGTGTTTGAGGTCTCCGCCTGTCCTGTGCTGTAGTCAGTGACATCCCTCACACAGTGGTTCTGGTGCATGCAATGTTTCTATTACAAACCCCTTATTTTCAGGACTTTGCAGCTCAGACCAAACCGTCTCCCTCCATATGGAGACGTATGACCGTCCCGCAAAGTTCATAAACTTTATCTCCACCACGCAGGCACAAACGCACCAGCCTGTATGAACCCAGCACAAGGGCCAACTCCTGGTCTTATTTGCACGGGCGTAAATCAGGAATAACTCCACTGACAACAGTGCAGTTTCTCTGGGTTTCTGCCAGTGGGACCAAGAGCAGAATTCCACCCGAAAAGCCTTAGTTTGCACAGACAGTAAAAGATTACAATCCAGACCTCTGATGGTCCCGCCACCTCATTAAAGTCACCAGGCCTGATTCTGATGTCACCTGCATCCGTTTTACACTGCTGCAACTCCATTGCAGGGTTACTCCTGATAGACACCCATGTCAATAAGTGGAGAATCAGGCGCAGTGGAGTTGCAGCAGGATAAGGAGAGAGGAGTATTTAACCCTGAGAGCCCTGTCTCTTACCTTACACCGCACGCTAGGTTTCATGCCATTGCCTTGCAATTGAGGCTGAAAGATCCTATCCGTATACAACGTTAAAGCTAATTGAAAAGCAGTTCAGGCAGCCAAGACGTTGCCCGTCACATGTAGGTGCTGAAGAACATACTGTATAGCCCTTTACAGCCCTAATTTCAATCTCCCCTGCATTCACTCTTTCATGGTCTAACTCAGGGGCTCTCAAACTTCATTGCACTGGGACCCCTTTTTGAGAACAAAAATTACTACACGACCCCAGGAGTGGGGACTGAAGCCTGATCCCACCCAAGCTCCGCTGCCCCAGGCAGGGAACACACCAAAGCCAAAGCCCAAGGGCTTCAGTGGGGCTCCAGCTTCGGCTTCTGTCCTAGGTCCCGGCAAGTCTAACACCAGCCCTGATGACCCCATTAAAATGGTGTCGCAATCCACTTTGGGGTCCCGACCCACAGTTTGAGAATGACTGGTCTAACTCAAAGTTTCAGGGGATGGGTTAGCGATCTAAGCATCTGGTTTAAAATACCTGGGGCCATGCACTGATCTCAGCTTCCATGGGATAAATCCCAGTGAAGTCAAAGTGATCAGAACCTAGTCCCTGGATTCTCCAGAGCCACAGCTTCAAATCCTGGGCGTTCAGTGTAGCCCCTTGTCCTTTGGAAACTGATAAACCGAGTTCGCTGGCTGGGAGTCTGTTAACCAAGGTCCCATCTGCTGGGCATGGACATTAAAGGTCACATGCCACTTTTAGCAAAGATCTGTCCCAGAGTCTGTGGCCAAAATATCTCTTGCCCCGAATCCGTTGCTGTTATGCCGTGTGATCACCGCCAGACACCCCAGAGGTGGCTGCGTTTCAGTGATTCCTGCCTGAGAATAGTCTATTAAACATATTGGAATCCTTTAGCTTCTATCTAGCTACATATATGGCCCCTATCACTGCCGTGTTGGAGCAATGAAAGACACTCTGTCAACGCAAGCTGCTAATACCACACAGCACTGTTCATGTTCGTTTTCAGAGTAGGTTAAAAATCGGGCCCCCGACAGAGATAAAGTTCAGCTCTGTGTTGCAGGTTGCAGTTCAGCAACACGACATGCTTTTAACACTCAGGATCATAACCCCTGTGTTCCTCCTAAGTAGGAGGTGAGAGGAATAAAGAATTTCTTCCCAGTCAATGGATTATAAGGCAGTTTTGAAGTCCCTCAGGCAACTTTCTTAGCTGTCTTTGCTGAAGTGTTTTAAGAGCAGCTGAGGTGTTTTGAACCTGCAGCTCCGCATGCGCCTGATTGAAATGAATGGAATTACACCAGAGTGACACTGGAGTAACACAGCAGTGAATCTGGCCCTCTGCATGCAACTAGAGTGAACGGTGACAATGCTAAGAGCCAGCGAGAGTGCAGATCCCCCTGAAAGGACAGCGGATCTGATGTCTCTTGCACTTACGCAAGTGTCTCCGTTTACTTCAGTGGACTTATTCTTGATATATACCAGCACGTGAGCAGAATCAAACTTTTGAGTACCAGCACAATCAACAACAGTCCCATGCCAGAATCTCCGTCTCTGGGCAATGCTGCAGAGTTAATCCCAGAGTATATGAACTGAAGTTGTCTGTTTGCTGGGGTTTCTCTCTAGTTCCGGTCTCTGTCAATGAATAATTCACTGGTAAAATAGCCATTAAAAAGCCACAAGAACTCAGACAGCCTGTTTGCTCGTTAACCCTGTGATCACAAGGCTTTTGCAGCGCATGGGTAGTGGAATCAGTGTGTGTCAGTGTGGTGGGGAGCAGGGGAGGCTTGAAATGGCCAGCACAGCGTGTCTTCCTGCCCACGCTCGCTCCCAGCGTTTGTGGCAACACAGATGTAGCAGATTCAAGTCACCATACTCCATCGGCGCCCGCCGGGGGCCCCTATTGAAGTCAATGGGAGTTTTGCTGTTGACTTCTATTGGAGCAGGTCTGAGAAATGTGATGTTAGCAGGTCGCACATATTTAACTATAATCATATAACCCCAAGTGGGCTGGAAGTCACAGACAATGCTGGCTTTTGCTCTGTTCAACATCAGACCCAGGCAGGGGTGCTGGAACAATTTTTATAGTGGGGGTGCCACTGTAAACCCTGTATATGATGGAAACCACTTCAAGTCAGGGGGTGCAGTGCACCCCTAGTTCCAGCATCTATGGACCCGGGGAGAAGAAACATGATCAGGCATCAGCCGTTTCAATCCCACGCATTCTACAGCCACTGGCCCACGGCTGGCACATCTCAGCAATGGTGCACTGATTTTCTTTCAAATACGGCTAAGTTCCTATCCCTCAAGAGGCAGAGATGGGCGAGTCTAGGGATAGTCTGAATGTCTGTGGTGCTGGTTGGTTTTTCTTGTTTCACTCACAGCCATTGCATGGGCAACACACCAACAACACAACACACCAACAAAATGTAAAGCTACGTTATGCAGAACCTTCTGCCGCACCCCCGAGCAATGGGTCCAAGTCCTTAACACAGGCAAAACTCCCCAGTGAATTTCAACAGGCATTTTTTTTTGAGTGAGGGCCAGGGGACTAAATCCCATTCTAAGCAATGTTCATTGTCTGCATCTAAAGCGGACATGACCGTAGGCAGTCACCCCAGACCTCCTTACCCATTTGCCCAGCATCAAACATGATCAGCAATAACAACGCCAGGGCGAGGAAGACGTATGTAACAGCCTTGTATCTAGTGGCTGACGGAGCACACAGTGTGGTTTTTGATGTACAAAACCTGATGCCTTGTGACATTTAGCTTCGTCCATAAGGATGAGCAGAGCAAGTCGCCTTTGGCTGTACCACCCTGAGACATAAACCTTTTTGTTCCACTCAGGAAGATAGTTGTCTTTATAGAGATTAGCTCCTCATGTAAGAGCCGTCTCACCATACAAAATCACTCTATATTGTATGTGTACACACTCACAGATGAAACACACTCTTAGATGATATAGGGTTAATACTACTTTCATTCCCCTGAGTATAAACCATGTGCCATCCATGCGCTGACGTTTTGGACTGCAAAGCGGATCCAGTATTCTACTGTACAGTCACTCCCAGAGCAGAAAGCAACTGTTTGCTGAAATTAAGCTTGAACATGATTAAATTAAGACTAACATTGTAATCCGGAACAGTGGACAAACGTTTTGTCCCCTTAATAGGATGCTTTTCGGTAGTGGGTGGAGTGGGGCTGATCCTAGAAATTATTTCCAGTAGCTGGCTCAAATCAGTGTCAAAGTAATTTGGAAATGGGTAATGAAAATTCTTCCGAAAGTACAGTCATTTTAATTTCATCTGGCGTAGCCGCTTTCGGACTAACAGCAGCAAGGACTCAGTGCAAAAGATCTGCCAGCAAAATCAACCATTCGTCTAAAAAGCCAGCGCTTTGCTGTTTCTAAATCCTGATACAGTAAATTACTCATCAAGGAAACAGCCTCAGCTAAAGGAAACAATTGCTCGAGAATGTGCCGGAGAAAGATTTAGCAACTTACCAGAGCATAGACAGAACTCAACACCGAGCAGCAGAGGATCAAACCCAGGCTGTGATAAACCAAATATGATCCCATATCCAAGAGACTTATTGCAGCATCCACGATCTCTAAGGGAAGTAGAAGGACGAAGGATCTTCCAGTGATCCAGTCGTAGATGATTTTTTTTCTTTTCTTTTTCTTGACTTCCCAGTTTTTTTTTTTTAATTATTTGCTTGTTTGTTTCCACAGTTTTAGCCAGAGAGGCACATGACAAGAAACCCCAGTCCTTTGCTTCGCTTTCTCATGGCTGGAAATCTCTGCAGTTTCAGAAATGTAGGGAAAAAGTCCATGTGAAGGGAGCACCAACACCCAGTTCAGTCAGAGCAGCAGTTCCTGGTGCTGTTTGTTTTGTGTGTGCATCTGTCTCAGAGCAGAAAAATCACATCCATATGTCAAAACTGCTATTCTGCTTCCTTTTTATGAGGCAGAGGGAAGTTCAAATAATTTCTTTGTCAAAGGCAAACACACAGCAAGAGAGAGAGAAGTGGGAAGGGGTGGGGGGAGCTGTTAACCACTGCTTTATTTTTAGATCTAGTAATTTTATCTTTTAGGTTGGGGGGGGGGGTTGAAAAAAAAGAGCTTTTTTTAAGCAAGCAAACAAATCAGAAAGTCACAATTTTTTTTTAAAAAGTTGGAAATATTTTCACTTAGCAATTACGTTTAGGCAAACAGGAGTGCTGCTGGGTATTTTTGCTTGTATATTTCAGGGCAGCTCAGCTCCACAAGAGGTTTATTCTGTCAACCTTCCCTGGATGCAATGTGTTTTCGTTACAAATTCGGGTTGGGGTTTTTTTTTTTTTTTTTTTCGCCTTTCTCTCTCTCTCTCACTGTCTGTCTCAAAGGATCTGCAGTTTCAAAAAGCCAATTGGGTATGGGCTGAAGAGCTGCTCTTCCCCCCCCCTAAATAGTTTATTTTAGATGTTGCAGTAAAAACTCTTTTCACTTACTCCATGACATTTTCCAAAATCTGCGCTTTTCCATTTGCACACACACACACACGCTTCTTGCCCTGTCCTCAACCAAGAATCAAATCACCCCAGCCCAGTAAAGTCAAAGTTGCTGCTTTTCTCTCTCCCGCTTGCTGCCGCTGCTGTTGCTTTAGACTCACTTAGGAAATGAACATGCGGACGGTCTGTTTACTTCCACCCAGACAAGAGGGGATTTAAAGAAAGGACAAGGAGAAGGGCCGTACACTTTTCACCGGGGAGAATCGACCAGCTTCCCAGGGTAGACTAAGTTTGTACAGTTGCCTTCAAAACACACCGACCCTGCCGCTTCAACCAACACACACTCACACACAAGACAAGACAATCGGGAGATTAGAACTTCCTTTTTTTCCACCCGCCTCCCCCCCCCCGCCCTGTACTAAAATCCTCCCCCCAACCAACCCGCACCGATGAAATTTACCAGCTTGTTAGTTTCACTGCAGGAACTTGACTCCGAGCTGTCTGTCAGTTTCATTCATAAAGCTGCAAGAAAAGGCACCGTCTTCCCCTGAGCAAAGGCTCGAGGTTTGGTTAGGAGTCTAGGACAGAGAGCGGAGCAGCTCTTCTTTTATACTGGGGGTGGGTTTTTCTTTGGGGGGGGTGGTGAGTTAAATAATAACGAAATAATGCCCCCCGATTTAATTTTGTTGCTGGGGATAGATAGATAGATAGATATATTTGTAACTTGGAGAATCAAATCCTTTGATGGGTTTTATTTTATTTTTGCAGAAGCAGCAGGCTTCTGCCAGGGGTGGTGATTTTTGTTTTTGTTCTTTTTGAAAGGGGGTGATAGTTGCAAGAAAATAGCGATCTAGATCTTTGGAGAGCAGGAGGGGAAAGCCTCAGATTTTCGCAGAGTGGAGCTGTGTGCGTTTCTCTTTTATTTTTTGGAGAGGGAAATATCTCTCGGGTTGCTCTGCCCGTCTAGGTATATATAGGTCCCCGTGGCTGTGAATGGGTGCCTTCAGCTCGTTTATGAAAAGGGTCTCTTTCCCTGCAAAGGTAGAGCAGGGCTTCCTGTGCATGTGAGAGAGAGAGAGAGACATAATCCTGCTCTTGATGCAAACTCTTCCTCTCTCTGCTCCCCCCTCTGTGCAAGCCTGAGTAGATCTCAGGGAATGTGTGTGGTTTTGGAGCAAAGAGGCAGGTATAAGAACCAGCGTGGGCAGGATCCCATTGGCTAGTGGCAGCCCCCATGTGACCCTCAGACCGTGAACCACAGGGCTAGCTGTCCACACCTCCCCCCACCCCACGCCCCCAGTCCTCCCCGCTGGTCTCCGCTCGTGCCTGATAGGGGGGTTTCTTTCAGAGGGGCTGCACGGGAACCACATGGCCCCGCGTATACAATGCAATGCGGGCCGGGGGCTTGGCATGGCTGGAAACAGAAACAGGTCTTCTAGGGTAATATCCCCGCCCCTGGGAGATCAGGGAGATTTTGCAAAATTTGGAGGCGAGCAAAGGGGGTGGGCTCGGAGGAGGGGGTGGCTGCCCTTGAAAACCGGCTCCTGGGAAAGGGGGAGCAGGATATTTTTGAGTGGGTTGGGGTTTTATTATTTTATTATTATTATTATCCCCTCCCCCCCCCCAGTTCTGAAGTTTGCGCCTGGGGAGGGAAGGGGGCTCTTGACGGGGCCGAGGATCGCCCTGTGGAAGCTGGGGGGGGGGGGGGCGGCTGTTTAAAGGGGGGGGCTGAGAAAGAGCGGGATCCGAGCCCGGGTGCTTGGCAAGCGGCGCTTTGACTGTCAAAAGCCCACCGGGCCAGCCCGCTTTCTGTCCCCTCTGGAAGGGGGAGAGCGGGAGCTCTTTGCCCCGAGCTTTCCGGCAGCTCCCGGCCTGGGTCGGTCCGCTCGCTGCGCCTTTGCTGGCTCAGGCTGCGCAGGGAACCGACAGACCCAGGGCACCAGGCTGCGGTCTGTTGACCCTGGCGCCGCGCTTCCCCCGGGAGGGGGATTTAAACTCTTCCGTGGCCCGCAGGCTACATTGCTCCTCGGGCCCGCTAGGAAGCGCTTCAGGGCTGTGAAGCGAGGGAGCTGCGCGGGGCCCATCGAGGCGAATGGGTGACTTACACTTTTTTTCCAGGCTCTGCACATTTGCCCAAGTCCCGCTACTGCCGGCGGATCATTTCCCCTCTCCCCGCCCAGCGCTGCATACTCAGGGTCCGCTTTGCTGCTGCTTACAGCCTGGCTCTGGGTGTGGAGCGCAGCATCACAGAAGATCAGGGCTGGAAGGGACCTCAGGGGGTCATCGAGTCCAACCCCCTGCTCAAAGCGGGACCCATCCCCAGATTTTGCCCCAGATCCCTAAATGGCCCCCTCAAGGATTGAACTCACAACCCTGGGTTTAGCAGGCCAATGCTCAAACCACTGAGCTATCCCTCCCCCCCGAAGCAGGGCCAACACCCACTGTCTTTGCTGGGTCATCACCATGCCGCTGGGAGGTACTGCAGGCCTATTAGCCCCACATCACAGATGAGAAACAGTTCCACAAAAGTATTTAGGCTCCTAAATCCCTTTGAAATCCATGGGAGCCTAAGTACCTTTGAAAATCTGGGCTTAAGTGACTTCCCCCAGGTTACACAGGAAGCTTCAGGCAGAGCAGAAAGTTGAACCTGGCTCTCTGTAGTCTCCAGCTAACACTGGGACCAACCTTCCTGTCCTGTGCATTTGTGGTCTGGGTCCAACTTGACAGTCTATGCTGGGGTGACTGTGTCTGTCAGCATGTGCGGTTCTGATTCGCTCCACTGAGGGGATTTACCCCTCTGGTGTAAATGAGGAAACAATGAGGCTCTGAGTGCGTTTGTACATGTGTGCACACCACCAAGGAAAGTGCTGCAAGACGAAAAGCAATCCTTTCCATTTTATTGTTCTGAACAGACCTCTGGGATTTGTACTAAGTGCAGAATTTCTTTGGCATTTAAGCATAAAAACCCACCCAACCGAACAACAGGAATAAAGGGGAAGATCCTCAGCTGGTGTAAATTACTAAGGATCTGCCCCAAATATGTCTCACATCAATAGGCCTCCTGACCCGCTTTCCTATTCTTGAGCCGACATTCACACAAGCTTTGGAAAATAAAACAATCGCTCGTCCTCCAGTTTCTTCCTTGCCCTTGGATGGTGGTTTCTTTTTTCACAGAAACGAAGGTTCCATCTTAGAAGAAGTATTTTCTGCTGCTCCTCTGCCGATTTCACTGTGATGGCGTGTGGATTGTACCCACATCTTCCCTGCATACTGCTTAATGCAGCCCCAGGCTTTATTGATCTGTGGGGGAAATCACTAGTAGCCACTGGCCTGACATAAACAAGCTTGTCAATTGCATTGTAAACCAGAAGTGTTGCAAGACTTATTCCCAGAAACGGAGTCAAATAACAAAACCTCAATGAGCTAAGTGGGAGAGTTGGACTATTTTGCTTTGTTTTCACTTGGCTATTGGTAGTTGTGGCTTATGTGTAAAGCCAGGGCCAAAATACACAGGGTGGGCCTTGGCTTTGCCAAAATTTACCACCACGAACAAACAGGAAAGTAGCTGAGCCTTGTAACTGTATTCTTAGGTCTTGCATATAAATTCAGGTAGTCCTGAGGAGTTGGTGTTTTCGTATAGAAAATGAGTGTTCATAATTGCAGAGAGTGGGGAAGAACCCTTATATTTAGGGTCCGATCCTGTTCACAAATGTCCCGTTGACTTCAATGGCCGCTGGACCGAGCCCTGGTTGAGGATATTGTGTAGACCTGTTTCTTTACCGCGTGTTGCACATAAAACCTACAACAGAGGGGAATTTGCACATGCCCAGTAACTAAAATTTGCACATGCCCAGAGTCAGTAGAAAGAAAAGGAGTACTTGTGGCACCTTAGAGACTAACCAGTTTATTTGAGCATGACCTTTCATGAGCTACAGCTCACTTCATCGGATGCTCATGCTCATGCTCAAATAAATTGGTTAGTCTCTAAGGTGCCACAAGTCCTCCTTTTCTTATTGCGAATACAGACTAACACGGCTGTTACTCTGAAAAGAGTCAGTAGAAACATTTCCCAGGTGTGAATGACAATGGAAGGTGAAAAAAAAAAGGGGGGGGGAGGAGAATGAAACAGCTGGTGTAAATCTGAAGGGACTTCACTGATTTCATGACTGTTACTCCAGATTTACACTGGTGTAACTAAAGGGAGAATTTGACTCTGAGGGCCTGAGATATTTATATGGCCCCCATCCCCACACAACAAGGAGCATCTCATGCTTTTCAATGTGTTCATTTTGTAACACCCCTGTGAAGTGCAATGATCCACATTGTACAGATGGGAAAACAGAAGCATTGACAGACTAAGGCCCAGATCCTCAAGGTATCTGAAACCAGTGGGAGCATCAGAGCTTAAGTGGCTTGCCTAGGGCATACAGGAAGCCTGTGGCAGGATCAGTGATTGAACCTGGGTTCCCAAGCTAGCACCCTAACCAGCCTTCACCTCTCTCTACTCTGCTACATCGGTGTAAAGTCATTAAAGCCAATAGAGTGAGGCTGGTTTAGACCACATGGAGCTCTGGGTCTTCAACATCAGAAGACAGAACAAGGAGCAAGGGTCTCAAGTTGCAGTGGGGGAGGTCTAGGTTGGATATTCGGAATCACTATTTCACTAGGAGGGTGGGGAAGCACTGGAATGGGTTACCTAGGGAAGTGGTGGAATCTCCATCCTTAGAGGTTTTTAAGGCCCGGCTTGACAAAGCCCTGGCTGGGATGATTTAGTTGGTGTTGGTCCTGCTTTGAGCAGGGCGTTGGACTAGATGACCTCCTGAGGTCCCTTCCAGCCCTGATATTCTATGATTCTATGATCAGTGGAGTTACACCGGTGTGATGGAGCAGAGAATAAGTACTCTTCTCTGTAGCGTCTTAGATATATAACCTCCAAATCCGGTGAAGGCTGTGACTAATAACACAATGGCGCTGCAGCAGAGGAGCTGATCTAGATGGTCTGGGAGAGACCCAGCCACACACCGTCTTCTTATGCAGATGAATCTTCTTAACTGAGGCCCACGCTGGTGGGAAGGGAAACAGAGCACTGAAGTGGTCAGCTGGAATATCAGAGGCTTAGCCGAGCACATCGTGCTGGGAGCTGCTCACTTTTATGGCCCAAGCTGCTTGAAAAATAGCCACCAATAAAAAGCCATAAAGCTTTGAAACACTGATGAAATTGTGTTCAAGAGCGGCTTTTCTCAGCCAAAGGGCACTGACAAAGAGGGGTGGCATATTTTATTCTCTCTCAGCAGCTTCCAGATCAAATTGACTCCATTCGCAAATCTAAAAAGGGTATTTTCCTAATTGCTGTGCTTTCATCTGCCTCTCTTGTGAACACCAGCCAGAAACATTCTGCGGGAGGACCTGAGAGGTGAGTTTTTTCAGGGATCCCCCGGAAGAAAAAAATCCATCTGGATCTCTTCGATATTCCTATCAAGACCTGAAGGGATCATTAGATCATCCAGTCTGACCTACTATTGTACTGTAATACAGGACACAGAATTTCAGCCAGTCAGTGCTGCACTGAGCCTAGTAACTTGTGTTTGGCTAAAGCTCAAGTTCTAGAAAAGCACCCAGTTTGATTTGAAAACATCAAGAGACAGAGAATCCATCAGTTCCCGGGAGTGTTTGTTCCATAAGAATGGCCCTGCGGGGTCAGACCAAATTGTCCATCTACCCCAGTATCCTGTCTTTTGAAAGTGCCAGATGCTTCACAGGGAATGAACAAAACAGGACAATGTATCAAGTGATCCATCTGTTGTCCAGTCCCAGCTTCTGATAGTCAGATTTCAATGGTTGATCACCCGCACTGTTAAAAAATTGTGTCTTATTTCTAATTTGAGTTTGTTTGGCTTTAATTTCCAGCCACTGGGTCTTGTTAGACCTTTCTCTGCTAGATTAGGTACCATTTAGTATCTGGTATTTTCTCCCTGTGAAGGTTGTTAGACACTATAATCAAATCATCTCTCAGCCATCTCTCTGACAGGCAAGACAGGCTGAACTTTTTAAATCTCTCACTGTAAAAGTATTTATTTTCCGCAGCACTCAAATTAGTTTTGTGGCTTTTCTCTGTGCCGTCTCCAATTTTTCAATATCCTTTTAAAATTCTGAGCACCGGAACTGGATATAATGCTCCAGTGTTGGTCTTTCTGTGGTTGTGAGTGATGGGAAGAAGGGGGATACAACTGGATCTGCTGGTTGAAAAACACAAATGATTTTTTCCTGAGAAATTGGGGGGGCGGGGGGGGGGGGGAAAGGAGTCATTTGCCAGAAGCATTTCCTGAAAAAACGTTCCAGTTTTCAAAATGCTGATTTTTGTGGTGGTTTCTGATTCTTCAAAACAACAGGAAGTTTCAAGCATCGTGAACATTTTTCGTCATTTTTCATTGGAAATATGTTTTGCCAAAAAAAAAAAAGAGGATCAACCAGCTGTTCTCTGCCCTGATTGCTTTATCTCCAGCCAGGTGCCCCTGACCTGGGGTAGGGCTGTGCTCACCGCATCAGAAACACCCTTAAAGGGGAGCTTGACTCATTCAGTAGCCACCTCTGAGCATGAAGCAGGACCAAAAGCTGCAGGGCCAGGAATGGAGGGAAGCAAACACCTGTGAGTACTGTGGGTTAACACCTAGTTAACTACTGGCCTGGGGCCCTACAGTCCCACCTGCCCTGCTGTGGAGAATACACAACTGGACAACACTAAGCCCACTGGACAACACTGAGCCCCTGTGGCGAGATACCCGCTCCGTGCAGGAGAGGGGGAATTGTAAGGCTCCTGCAGGATAATTCAGCACCTAGGGGCCAGATCCTCCACTGGTGTAAATTGGTGTTGCTCTGCAGAAGTCAATTGAGTAAGGCCAGTTTACACCAGCTGAGGATCTGACCCTAGGTGGGCCATTTCTCCCTTTGCAGAAAGCCCTGGTATGTACTGAATGGCAGAGGTGACCTATTGCCGCAGAGGAGGGCAGGTACCACTGCTGGAAAGCACCTTTGTTCCTCCTCTTTCAGCAGAAGCTGCGGAAGTCCCCTGTGCCACCCCGTCCTGCTGAGACTTCCGCTCCGGCCACCTCAAACCTTCATCCAGCCCTAAATTGACAGCTGGGGAGAGAAAAAGCAGAGGTGCCTCTTGTGTGGATCCCGTTGTTTGCTCCCACAAAGCGAGGGACTAAACACACGGTGCCCTTATCTTGATCTCCCCCTTCGTTATGTACCTTCTATAGAATCAGTGCCAGGAGATCAACATGCAAAGCGGGACCTGGGAGAAGGTAGGGTGGCCTTCCGGACTCCAGGAATGTGCCATGCAAACCGAGATCCTCATCAGAGAGCGGCTCTTCTAGAACGAAGCACCCTGAAAGACACGGAAGCAAAATCCCTGGGTGAAATCCACACCCCGCTTAAACAGCTGTTGGCAAACAACAGTCAGGCTAGCCATCCCATCAGCCGCAAACCTGCAGCTCGAGTGCTAGCAACAGCAGCCCTGGTGACCAAGGCAGCAGCTGCAGCCAGCAGCTTCCCATCCACAGGGAGTGGAGGGCACTGGGGCATTGCCTACAGGTGAACAAAATCCTCATGTTGCTATTTTTCTTTGTGAACCATATTTAGCTTGTCCTTTACCTTCATTAACACTGGCAGTGTATGTGGCCAAGGGTCATTGGGGCACAGGTGTGTGTTCCACTCTCCTGAACTGATGGACTTTGTCTCCATCTGGTTGTATTTTCATAACCTTTAGAGTCCAGGGGCATCGATGTAGGTGTTTCCCAATCCTTCATTTCATTGGCAACCTGGAAAATGCCAGCATTTGACTAAACAACATCTCAGCACAGTGCCTCAGCAGATACGCTTTGCTAAACACCCGGGTCTGAACCCTGAGCTCAGCTATGCTGGTGATAATCCAGAGTGACTCTGCGGAGCCATTGGAGTCACTCTGGATTTACAGCCATGTAACTGAGATCAGAATCCAGCCCCAGAGTATCAATTAGTCAATCACCAGACTAATCAGCCCTCCTGTCCAAAGGAAACCACAGGTTCCCCTCTCCCTGATACGAGATGGCAGGACGCACAAACCATTAAAATCCTCAGGAGCTTTAAGTCATCTCACCACTCCCCTGGTCCCCAGGGGAGCCAATCTGGCCCCTCAGGTAACAGAGCAGACTGAAGGTTGCTCTAAGTTACACCGGCATGCGATGATAGTCTAAGGGCCATGACGCTGGCCAGAGGTCACCAGAATGTGGCATGCTCAGGCCACACCTCCTGGGCAGGGGAGACCAAAAAGGGGCATCAGAGGGCAGGCAAAGCTATATCTATGCCATGACCTGAGGGTTTTCCCATGCCAGGGAGCCCTCTAGAATGGCCCGGGATCTGTCCCACAATTGTTTTCTAGTCACACAGAGGCAGGGCTGAAGGGTACTTTGAGTTTAGCTTGTTCGTGTTTCCTCCCACCTCCAAGGGTCATTCTTGATTTATGAACTCCAGTCTTTAAAGCTAGATTCCAAGTAAAGAGAAGTTTCCCTCATCCCCTCTCCCCCACCCCCACCCCGCTGTTAATCATAGGTCAGCTGTGTTTAATGATTCACGTGCCTACAGTGCATTACCAAATAGCCAGGGAGCCCTCACAGGGTCCCTCTAAGAGGCAAAGAGATGCAGACAGAGGTACATCACAAAAGAAGTGGGAGCAGGAAGAGGTGGAGTGAGGGAGGGGCACGCTTGGGGAAGGGGTGGGAAGAGGCGGGGGGGGGAGAAAGAGGCAGGGCAGGGTGGGGCTTTGGGGAAAGGGTTGGAGTGGGTCCGGGCCTGGGGCAGAGCAGGGAGTTGAGCACCCCCAGGGAAATCAGAAAGTCGGCACCTGTGCCCCTCACCCCCGGGTGAATCGAGAGCTTCCCAACCAGAGGGCCCTGGCTAACTTTGCCTGAGCATTGCGGCACTTAGATGCTTCTCTGACCCCATCCCAACTGAAAACGACATCACAATAAACAACTCAGCTGTTGCAACTTCCCCACTGTACAAGACTGGCTTCACACATTGCAGCAGTTCTTGATTACAAATGCGTTCTTGTGTGACGGGACTCAGAACTCGCAAACTCCACAACTCGTGTTCTCAGATTTGATCCAACCGTGTGCAGTCGCCTGTCTTTTTAATTTTAATCCAGGCAAGAAGGATGAGTAGGTGGCAATAGGAAATAGATGATCTTATCGCTGCCTCCAGGAAGAACCCTTGCTGAGTCATTCGGGGAGCAATGAGGGCTATTTTTACAACTGCTGAGCATGTAACTCAGTCCCTGCTATCATAAACAGTCATATAGTGTCTGTCCTTGCAAAGCACTATCTGTCTCCGATGAACTTGTTATATCAGGTGCATGGAGAGGGGAGTACATGAGTCTGCCATGCAGTCTCGGAACGGTATCATCTGGCCCTGGGCGAGGCTCCTAGGCAGTTCACAGTTCAGTTCCGATCAGTGCTCAAAGGTGACAGTTTGAATCTGCAGAATGTCGCTGGCAATCTTAAAAGGCATAGATTGCGTGAGATTGTTCCAGCAATCTACCTGGGCTGGAAATAATGCAAAAGCAGCCCCTCCCAGGGTGGAGTATCTCACACAATCCCACTGCTATACAGGGGCATTGGCCTTTACATTGAAAGCAGCGGAAGCAGTTTTGGCTGTACTTGTTCCCGCATGTAGTGGGCTATTTGCTGGTAAATGGCGAATTCAATGGGATGGCAGGGGGTGGAAATCAGGGCTCAATTTGGCCTTGACCTATGAACTCCTAGTTTATCTCTTTTAATATTTTCATGCTTTGAGCATCTAGTCTGAACCCAGCTCTAAACATTGGCAGATTCTGGATTCTGACCTGGCCCCTCACTCCATAGGCCCAAGCAAAGCCCTCTTTTCAAGCACCCCTGAACTCTAGGAAAACTCTGAACCTTTGGCTACAATGGGAGCTCATCTCCGCCCTCTGGGAATTTGACCATGAACTTCAACGGTCTCAAGCCCTTGCAAATCAGGCCCATCTGCAATCTCTAGGCTACTGCATTGAATCCAGCTTTGGTTTGGCATCACAGAGAGAGTGAGGAAGGGGTAAAGATTTGAGACCTGTCTGCTGGCCTGTGCATATAAAAAAGTCAGTTTTTATAATGAGTACTCTAAACTCAATACCCTTTACATTTGCCAAATATCCTCACAAACTGATGGCTTTTTAAAGTCACCCTTTCCTTGGTGTGACTAGAATCCATGGTGCCAAAGTCTTTTTGTTGTCAGTCGTCGACAAATTCTGTGGACTATTTGATTATTTCAGGTAACGTGTGATTACGGGCCATTTTCTCATTGTCCTCCTACATACACCATGGAGATAAAGGATTCTGTAGCAGACTGGCATAAAGAAATAAAAAAGCACGTGCATTCAGAGACTAGAACAGAGACTCTCAAATCCCAGCTGATTCAACAGTATCAGGGGTAAACTTCCTTCCTTCCTTCTGATCTATCAGTCTTATCCACATATTTCCTTTAAATGTAATTTATTAAGTTTCATAGAGTTTAAGGCCAGAAAGAATCATTAGATCATCTAGTCTGATGTCCTGTATCTCACAGGCTGTTACATTTTACCCGAATGCCATAATATACCTTTGATTTCAGAAAAGCTTTTGATACAGTCCCACATGATGTTCTCAAAAGAAAACTAGGGGAATGTGGTCTAATTATTCTAAAGTAGGTGCACAACTGTACTCCAAGAGTGGTTATCAGCGGTTCACTGTCGAACTGGGAGGATCCATCTAATGGAGTCCCACTGGGGTCAGTCCTGGGTCTGGTAGCATTCAGCATTAATGACTTGGATAATGCAGTGGAGAGTATGCTTTTAAAATTTGCCGATGACACTAAGCTGGGAGGGGCTGCAAGCACTTTGCAGGACTATAACAGGGTTCACAAAAGAACTAGATAAATTCATGGAGGAGAGGTCCATCAATGGATATTAGCCAGGATGGTCCAGGGATGATATCCCTAGCCTCTTTTGCCAGAAGCTGGGAATGGGTGATAGGGGGTGGATCACTTGATGATGACCTGTTCTGTTCATTCTCTTGGGGGCCCTTGGCATTGGCCACTGTCGGAAGACAGGATACTGGGCTAGATGGATCTTTGGTCTGACCCCGTATGGCCATTCTTATGTTCTTATGATCAGAATTCAAAATAACCTTGCTAAATGGGAGAAGTGGTCTGAAGGCAACAAGATGAAATTCAATAAAGACAAGTGCAAAGTGTTCCGTGTAGGAAGGAAAAATCAAATGCAAAAGTACAAAATGGGGAGTAATTGGTTGGGGGTAGCACTGCTGAAAAGGATCTCTGGGTTGCAGTGGATCCTTAATTGAATATGAGCCAGCAACATGATGCAGCTGTGAAAGGGGCTTATTCCGGGGTGTATTAACAGAAGTGATGTATGTAAGACGCAGGCGGTAACTGTCCTGCTCTACTCAGCACTGGTGAGACCTCACCAGTGTCCAGTTTTGAGTGCCGCACTTTCAGATGTGGACAAATTGGAGAGACCAGAGGAGAGCAACAGAAACACTACAAGATTTTAACACCCGACCTATGAGGAAAGGTTAAAAACCAGGGTATGTTTGGTCTTGAGAAACGAAGACTGAGGGGGGAACCTGATAAAAGTCTTCAAATACGTTAAGGGCCATTATAAAGAGATCTGTGATGAATAGTTCTTCATGGCCACTGAAGGTAGAACAAGTAGTATTTGGCTTAATCAGCAGCAAGGGAAATTTAGATTAGATATTAGGAAAATCTTTCTAACTATAGGGATAATTAAGCACTGGAACAAGTTATCAAGGGAGGTTGTGAAATCCCCATCATTGGAGGTTTCAGAACAGGTTGGACAAACACCTGTCACATTTAGGTGTACTTGGGCCTGCCTCAGCACAGCGGGATGAACGAGGTGACCTCTCAAGGTCCCTTCCGGCCTTGCACGTCTATGATTCTATATTAAGCCCAGAGATTTTTAGACTAAACCATTTCAGTCCTCAGGAGAGCAAAAGGTGTGTCAGAGGGAGACACCGAGGTGCATAGGTGGCTTGTGAAAATATTCTTGTGGGGGCTGAGTGAAATGGTCAGCCCCCAACCCCTCCCTGGCATGTGTAGGTGGCGGGGGGGGGGCAGGGGAATCGATGTCTCTCTCTTGGCCTGGTGTGGAGGGGAGACTCCCTGTGGAGGTGGGAGCAAGCCTGCCCCACTCTCATCCCACCATGGGGCTGGGCCCAGGTCCCCACTCTGGCCCATTGTGTTGCCACATACAGGTTTGGTGGGCTCCTCTGAAGGGGGGGCCCTACCCATCTGACTCTTCCCCCCCCCCCCAAGAAGTCATGGAGAGGTGGGGAGAAAGCCCTGGCATCAGCATCCCATCTTCACTTTGGAGTGTTATGTGGGACCGGTGACCTAACGGGGTAAGGGGCCCAGTGGGCGAGTCATAGGGGACTGGAGCAATTGAAGGGACACGGGGATTGGTGCAGCCAGGAGTTGGGGGTGTTTGGGCTAATCTGTAGGGTAGATGGATATGGCTGTTGGGGGCAGCAGAAGGGCCCGGGGGGCGGTAAGGGGTGGTGGAGTGGCAGGGGGCAGAGGGTGGTGGGGAGAACATAGTTTGGGGCTGGGAAGGTTTTGAGAGGGGAGCTCTGCTTGCATCGGGGAGGGAGGGACTGGCCACCGCTGCCCCTGGGACCGTGACAGGGCTGGCTGGGTGCTGGTCACACTCAGGATGGACTTTGCCTGCAGCACCATACTTGAGCCCCCAAGCCTCGCCTTGCTGCCTTGCTCCAGGACTCTCTCTGCTCATCCTCCTGCTGGGCAGCCGGCGCTGTTGCTGCCAAAGGTGCATGGGTGGTGGTTGGGGGGGGGGGGATGAACCCCTGTATAGCCCTAGCTACCTGCCACCAATGGTGAGTGTCCTGGTGCCTGAGGTCCCTGCAATGACAGGGAACAGATGAGGTGAAATCTACCCAGGTGAGCTCCGCCCCATGCTGCAGGGGAAGGCAAAAAACCTCCAGCGTCCCTGCCAACCTGCCCTGGGGCAAAATTCCAACCTGACCCCCATCAGTTTGACCCTGAACATGGGAGCAAGACATACCAGGCAGGCACCTAGATAGAATCATAGAATCATAGAATATCAGGGTTGGAAGGGACCCCAGAAGGTCATCTAGTCCAACCCCCTGCTCGAAGCAGGACCAATTCCCAGTTAAATCATCCCAGCCAGGGCTTTGTCAAGCCTGACCTTAAAAACCTCTAAGGAAGGAGATTCTACCACCTCCCTAGGTAACGCATTCCAGTGTTTCACCACCCTCTTAGTGAAAAAGTTTTTCCTAATATCCAACCTAAACCTCCCCCAGTGCAACTGGATGGGTTCTCTGCATCACCTCAGAGCACTGGTATACCGTCCAGTGTCCCACCTCCAGATACAGCCAATCTCTTCTTCCAAGGAAAGCAACCCCCACCCCCCGAACACAGCGAGCCACTGGTGTATGGGGGGAGGGATCCCTTCCTGACTCCTACAGGTGAAACCCTGAAGCATGAGATTGAAGTATAGTCATGATCTTGCTGCACATGTTAGGAGTCACGTACATTATGGAAGGAAATGCAGCCAGCTATGGGAGCTAAATTTTGAAACCCAGTTTGCATCAGAAGCTTGGTGCAACCATTACTGACCACATCCTGATGCTTGCTCCATTCTGCTGCAACAGGGGGAGTGAAATATATGGTCTCATCTCCCCAGTTAGAGGAGGGGCTGGTTATGAGGGCTCCTTGCCAGCCCCAGAACTGGGGGGCGGGGGGTGGGGGAGAAACGGCAGAGCTCCCTGTGCTCTGGCTATCCGCAGCTGGCAGACAGCTCCATGGGGAGCCATTAGCAACTGGTGGGTGCTGCTGTAAATGCTGCTGAGGCCAGAGTAAAACCAATCTGCAGCCCTGCCCCCAGTGCCCAGAAAAGTTTGATACAGTTTCATGGATTCACACAGTGCAAGAAGCAATTGGGCCAAACTACCTTATTGAAAATAACTCCACGAGCCTGTTTGAAAGACACCCCAGGCCCGGCGGCTTGTGCCCTCAAAGACCCAGCTTCAGCTCTTAGCCCTGATTACCATCCTAAGCTGGGGAAGGGGGAGGTGGACTGTTTGGCAGCCCCCCCTCCCCCTTTTCTGGCTGTTGAGGGGCTCTGGAGAGATCACCCATAAAGACACCTGCTGAGGGTCAGTTTTAAAAGCGGGCAGGGTGGGAATCCTTGGGAGAAAATGGCGGGATGAAACATAACAAGCGAAAGATCAGTTTCCAACGTGAATGATCCTGGCTCGCAGGCCACTGGCTGGCTCTGGAGAATGGTGGTGGGCTTAGAGTCCCACGTAGTTGGTTCAAAGCTGGCCTCGGCTTGTAGTGCCTGTCTGCCAGCCTCTGTGAAATAAGCAGGTGGATTTGAGCCGGGTCTCTCCGAGCAGCTGACTGCCTCACAAGGAAAACCAGCAGCCCTGTTGTTGCGCCCTTAACAAAGATGGGACAACATTGGGGTGGTCGTGTGCTGCTGAAGCAGCACCGCCCTGGTGTTAGCCACAAACCAGCAGCAAAGAGAAGAGTTTGTTCTCCCGTGTTGTTATTCCAGGCCCTTTCCTCAGCCTTAAATGCACCTAAAACAAGAAATCCCCAGTGGCACTGTTGCCACAGGACCACGTCGCTGCCGGTCAGCATCGGCTCTGTTATCTTGGGTGTGTTCAGGCTTCAGTGGCTTTCTTATCAGACAGTCTTTATTTTCCCTGGGATCTCATCCCGGGATAACCCTTTAGTATTTGCTGGGCTTGGGAGGCGGGGTGGGGGGCAGTTCTGAAATCTTCATATCAGACGCAGCATGCGACTGGCCTGGAGAAGTCCATTCCCACCTCCTCCGCAGTCGGCAGCAGATTGTCCTCCTCCTCTGCTCCTACTCACACTTATTAACTCACAATTGTTTTCCATTTGGAAATCCAGTTTATTCACAAGTCAGAGCCTGGAGCAGCCCTGGAAGCAATGCCTTAAAAACCACTGTTTATTTCCGTTGAGCGGCTGCCTCTGTTGCTAGGAGTTGGTGCATGTGGATCACTAAATCAACTGGGATAGGTTTATATCTATGCATTTAAGGCCAGCGTTTGCATTTCACTGTGTCATTCAGCTCCATTCAATGGTAGGAGATGGGGCTCGATTTACGACAGGGAGGGACTGTTGACTGGAATAGCAGGGGAAAGAGACTTGATGAGCCTGGAAGTTCTTTCCAATCTTGTGTTCCTATAGAACTTGTGATGGGATGTTATAATTTTGAGTGGCTTTTCTGTGTAAGATTCCCCTGTTTTTATTTTACCAGCCAGCAAACAGAAATCAGAGAAGGCTGACTTTAGGGAGCTGCTGGATGGTTCAAGTTTAGAACTGATAAAAAAAAAGAAAAGAAAAAAAAACTTTGCTAAAACTTTTGAAGTTGTTTCCCTTGTGCAGGGCTCAAAACCGAACAACCCCCGTTCCCCAGTATTTCTTTGAAACCCTGCTTCTCCGCGCCCCTGCAAACCCTTCCTGCCACTAACAGCAATAAAATGATGACCATGTGTGTGTAGGTGTGTGCATGTTTTTTAATTTTTTTCCTTTCAGACACTGAGGAACCTTGCCACAGTTGAGGAGGTTTCGAAAAGCAGAAGTGGAAAAAGGTGACCGTGAAAGACTTCCGACTCCTTTGCCATTATTCATGGCATTGCAGCCACTGGGGAAATGGGGCTGGGGGTAGGAGAAAGGAAGAAAGGGGTAAGAAAACCCAACCCCCCAACATTCCAAAGCTCAACATTGAAAATTCTTGGTTTTGACAATGAAACCAAAAGCGGCCTCCCCCATTTAAGTTGTTGGTTTAGAAAGGATGCCATTTCCCCCTCCAGTTTGAGTGAAAAACTATCACCCCACTCTGGAGACGGACATGACGCCTGGCACAGTGAGGGTGCAAGCTTCCATTCAGCTTGGGGGGGAGTAGCAGGTGAAAGGGTGGGTTTCCTGAGAGAGAGCATGGCCTTGTTTTTAAGGCAGTGAGACTCGTGAGATCTGGGTTCAAGCCCTGGCTCTGCCACAGTCTTCCTGTCCGACCTTGGGCAAGTCATTTAGGCCCAGATCCTCACTGGGATGTAAACACAGGCACAATACTTTGTTTAAATTGTAATCTCTTTCGACAGGGGCTATGTATCTGAACAGTGAGGAACCAAACAGGCCTGCAATCTTGCTTAGGGCGTCTAGGTGCTACTCTAATATCAATAAGAACCCATTGGCTGTTCAGTGTCTGTCTCGTCTCAATCCAGTGCCTAGTACTATATTCCAAGTTTATTAATATAGTGGCTTAGGCTATGGGCCTCAGTGGGAGTTAGGCACCTAGATCTCTCTGGACCTGGACCTTAGCCTTAGGCCATAGTGTTCAACACAATAAAGGGTATGTCTGTGATGCAAAAAAAAAAGATACACCCCACAGCAGCAAGTCTCAGAGCCTGGGTCTATGGACTCAGGCTTGCCAGGCTTCTGCTACAGCACTACAGATAGACATGTAACCCCTCTGCCAGGTGGAGCCAGCAGCAACCAGGGCCAGGTTCAATATCTAGGGGTTCCTTCCCATTGACACAACACAGCACTGGCTCAAGCCCCCACCCAGTGACCTGGGAAAATTTACACACCACCCCTGGGCACCTCTGAGAGGCAATATTGCCCCACTCGCAAGCACAGAGTCTGAGTGTAGAAAAGAAACTTTTAATAAAAGGAGGTAAGTAACTCGGTGTTAATTTGGGAAAACACCACAAACAGGGTTCATAAACACAAATCATGAGCAAAAGACCCACTCCCAAGTAGGTTGGGCGGCGCCCTTTTCCCTTTTGGTTCTTAAGTCCAGCAACCCAAAAGTCCCTTTCACATGCCTGACTCTTGTCTGCACCCCACTCACAGTTGCTGCCCTTGGTCAGTGCAGGCCCAGAGTCTAGAGGTGATCTGCAGAGTTCACTCCCACCCTGGGGGGGGGGCGAATGGGGGGTTAAAGAGGCACCTTACTTGCTCCGCTGGCCACTTACAGGCCACCTGCTCACTACTCCCACCATGCCCCTCCTCCAGCCACCCAGCTGGCTGCTTATCACACCTCTCTGTTCTGCCCTTCTGGCCACTCATTTGCCAGCTGACTGTCAGTCACCATCTGCCACGACCTCTGCACATCCGTCTCTCAGTGATTTTAGCTCTTAGCAGGCAGGGCAGAAACACAGTCCTACCCCAACTGGTTTCAGCTCTCATTAAGCAATTAAAATAACAAAGAGATTCCTAATGAAGCCTATTTAGCTCTATTATTTGAACAGTTGGGAAGAACAAGTTAAGCCAGTCTAGAGAGGATCCCTGGAAAGGGGGTTATGCAACCTCCTGACCAGGACCCCTGTCCCCACCCCTCTTACTTTCACAGGGCCATGTCCTCTCTGTTAAGGGTGACCCTCCCATTTGGAACAGGTTAAGCACAGTCCTGCTTCCCTGTATTCCCACAATAATTACAACATTGGTAACCATATTTCAGTACCCCTGCATTTAGTACTAATTTGATTTGTGACCCAACACTAGCCAAGATGATTACAATGAGCAAAACACCGCTCCATCTGCTGAATATCTAAGCAAATCTAAGCAAAACAGGAGCAAACTGTATTTACATAACCACACCCAGAGTCTCTCCCCTTCCCAGCTAGCTGCCGGGGAAGCATTCACTCAGACCCTGCTTACAGACATGTCGATATTTCTGCTCAGGCTCTGAAACCCGGGGGTGGGGGGGATGGGTTTCAGAGCCCAGACTCTCAGAGCCCAGACTCCAGCGCGAACGGGAACGTCTAGCGTGGCTTTTTCAGCACCATAGCATGAGCCCGAGACTGCGGGCCTGGGCTCTGAGATGTGCTACCACTTTTTTATTTATTTATTTTTATTTTTTTTTGCAGTGTAGATGTACCCACTTGTCAGAACAGTCGCTGTGTTAAAATCAGCACAGCTCAGTACAGTGAAAATACAAAAGTTACACATGAAAAAAGCAGCCCTCCCTCCGGGATCAACATTAAAGTCACAAGCCCTGCAGCAACACGCAGAAATTAAAACAGAAGTTAGAAATACATCACCCAGCAGATAAGACTTGGATCAAGCACGGCCGAGATGCCAGCATCTATTGATAAGATTTATGCAATGTACCTGAATTGCTTAACATGTTCCCTGGGAAAAATCTGGTAGTAGCAGACACTCTGTCCTGGAGCCCAGCATTGCACTCAATTACCTGTGAACGCAAAGATGACAACGGTGCACAGGGATGCTGTGAAGGCACGCAGACCAGTGGCAGGAAAGAGACTGCATCAGCTGGAAAAAGCAACCTCGACAGACGTGCAAGTTCAAGAAGTTTCAATTTATATCAGGGCTGGCTGGCCTGAGTAGCTAAGGGATGCTCAGGCAGTGACAAGAGACTACTTTGTGGTCTGTGGACAATGAAGCAAGTCAAATGGACTCCTGATTAAAGGCGATTGCATCAGAATTCCAAAACCAAATGGGAAGAGAAATCCTAAACCTCATTCATGAAGGACATCAAGGATTCACTAAATGCCATGAAGGGGCCATCCGCTCAGTTTGGTGGCCAGCCATCAGTAAGAGCATAAATCTGCATGTGGTCATTGCAGAACTAACAGTCCAGACCAGCACAACACCCCTACCAGACAGACCTTGGAAAAGAATAGCTGCAGGTGTATGTGAATTCAGAGGACATCATTACCTGGATGTAGTGGAGTATTTTTCCAGGTCTATAAACATAATGTACTTGAAAGACATAACATGTTGCAGTGTTATCAAGAAACCGAAGTGTACTTTTGCTCACTTCACTATTCCAGAACAACCAGTGATGGAAAATGGACCATAATTTACTGCAGCAGAATTTAAGTTGTTCCAAGCGAAATATTATTTGGATCATATTCCCAGCAGCCCACATTCCCCAAAAGTGAATGGAGAGGCTAAGAGAGCTGGAGAGACAGCCAAGAAAGTCTTACAGCAGGAAGATCCATTCCTTGTTCTTCTGAGTTACAGATCAACACCAGTAGCCGCTACTGGATGTAGTCCAGTACAACTCCTGATGGGAAGACTACTCAGAACTACTGTTCCAGCTTTGGAAAAGAACCTATTGCCAAAGTGGCTAGAAAGGAAGAGAGTCAACAAATCGGATAAAAAGGCAAAAAGAGCCTACAGACACTTTGACAATAGACGTCACTTAGAGAACTGCTGGATCTAGAACCTTATGACTGTGTTTATATCAAATTGGATGAAGAAAAAGGGTGGACAACTCCAGCTCTTTCTCCAGAAACAGAATTCAAAGATCTAGACTGACAGTGGAGAGTTCAACAGAAACCATCAACATCTGAAATTTGTTCCTCAGAAAGAACTAACAGAGCAAATTCTACCAGTGGTGACTGCAGAACAAGGTGGCGGTGACTCAGAGATTCCAAACCAACCATAGCCAGTCATTGCAACTTATGGACAGCCAGATGACCATGTCGTTGTGCGTTCAGGTGGTGTAATTAGAAAAGCAGTATGATTCAGAGACACTTAGACAGATATGTACAGAACTTCAAAGGTCGTGTGATAGTGTATATTTGTAAATGAAATGGTATGAATGTAGAACTTGGGGGAGGGATAGCTAAGTGGTTTGAGCATTGGCCCAGGGTTGTGAGTTCAATCCTTGACGGGGCCATTTAGGGATCTGGGGCAAAAACTGGGGATTGGTCCTGCTTTGAGCAGGGGGTTGGACTAGATGACCTCCTGAGGTCCCTTCCAACCCTGATATTCTATGAATAAACTTAAAAGGGAGGATGTAATGGAATATTAAACTCTATTATGCCGTTCAGCCACTAGGTGGTACTGTGTGAGAAATACTTTATTTAGAACAACCTTAGCCATACCTGGCAGGATGCTATGAGGAACACATCTGGTGTGTATCTTGTTCAGAAATAAGTTCTGTAGCCAGTCTATATTTGACACAGAAGCCTGACCTGCTAGAATCTACCATGTACAAGAAGTACACGACACATTATTTCATTTAGGTCATAAGCAGCCTCTCTTTGACATACTTTGGTCTTGTTTTTGCAGCTGTATGGTCAACACGTGTTTGCTTTATAGCAAGTATTCAACTTTGTGCAGCTCCTAATAGAGGGTTTTCCTCATGAGAAGAACAAAACACCACGACGGTTAGTACATGTAGGTGGTGCCAGGGAGAGTCCTGAAGGAAGACTGAAATGTGCTAGGACAGAGATCAAGCAGAAGAGACTTCCCAAGGTTCTGTTCCTTGTGACAGTTCTCCACCTTCTGCCTATCCAAAAACTCCATTCCAGGGCAAACAGCAGGTCCAAGTCCACTGTTCTCAGGCACTGCAATGGGCAGCCAGCCATCACTCCCCTAATAATACTTAGCACTTCTGCAACACCTTCTGCCTCGCCACCCCAAAGCAATTTGCAGACTTTGATGAGTTGAACCTCACAACTCATCTATCATTATTCCCACATTACAGAAAGAGAAACCGAGGCACAGCGAGATGAATTAACCCAGCGTCTCCCAATGTGGAACCCAGGACTCCCAACTCCCAGGTCTCTCCCCTGCTCTGACCATTAGTCCATCTTGAGAGGTGGTGGGGCTGAGTATCAATTTTAAAAGCAAAACTTAGCTAGCCACCAGATGCCACTGTTGCCCAAAAGAAGTGCACAGGTATATGTATTTCCCTGGCTGGAAAAGGAGGGGACCATAATGATTGTGGCTCAGCCCTGGTCACCTGGGCTTGTGTGTGTGTGTGACTTCATGACTATAAACCATTGGGGGATATTGACATTCCACCCAACATTCTGAAAGAGATCAGGCCTGTGCATGACATCCCAAAGGCCCCACACCTGCACCCCTGCTCCTTTCCAATAATTCTGTTCCCCCCCTGGGTACTCAGGAAGAATTGGTGTCTCATTCTGGCTGAGCATTTGGAGCCTAAAGGCAGTGGCCTGCCATCCTACCGCAAGATTGCACCTTGCTCAGTCATCTGTGGGGAAATCAGATCAGAAGCTGAAGTATTTCCTCATGCGATCACTACTTCTACAGTATATTGAATAGAGTCTTTCAGGCATATTGGGGTGAAAAAAAAAAAGAAAGCAGCAGTATTTGGTCAGAGAGAAAGAAAATTGCAGAATATGTTCCCGAAAATTCAGGAGCTCTTCTGATCTTGAAGACTAGCACAGCTCTCCAGTCCAGCTGTGAAATCTGGAGCTGGTTCTCGATCCAAGCGATCAAAGTTCAAGAATGTTCAGACGCGACAAGGCTGATCCTTGGCGGGTGTAAACTGGTGTCGCTCCACTGACTTTGGCTGAGCTGCACTGATGGACACCTGCTGAAGATCTGGTCTTTATGGTTTGTTTCAGGCGGTTTCCAGTTGTAACGTTACTTCTGCCACCAACGTCCTCTGAACTGTCAGATCAGATCAAACCAAATAAAATAAGCCAACCACTCCCTCTACTAGGATAAATAGGGGTTTGCGGGGGGGGGGGAGGAGCTTCATTGGTTTCAATGGATCTCCACCAATATGCAGCCGCAGAGGAATCAGGCCTTTAAAATATAAATACCCGGCGACAACCTGCTCACAAGACCCACTCTGTTCTACCACATGTAGAAACTATGTCACAAGACTTTCCTACAAATGAAAGCCTCCATGAATTGAGTACTGGATTGGCAGTTGGGGAGATTGGGGAACCATACACATAGACTCTGGAAAACCTCCCATCCATGTCCACTGGCTTGGAGTCTTTCCTCGTCCTTTCCTCTGGGCTGGGGAAAGAACATTCTGAGAAGTCTGGCTTACATTCTGTTCTGACAAGGTTGACCTTGAATAGCATTCACTTAGAGAGGGGCTTATCCATCAGCTTTGGGCAGCTGAGGAGAAACTGAAAAGATTGGGACTGTTTCTCTTAAGGAGGGGTTGATGAAGAGAGGACATGCTAGAGGGAATCTCAAGGAGCAGTGGAGAGGTTATTTTACCCCTGTATTTGCAATGATTGCAGCCGCAGCTAGAATACTGTGTCCAGTTCTGGTGTCCACAGTTCAGGAGGATGTTGACAAACAGGAGATAATTCAGAGAAGAGACACAAGAATGGTTCAAAGGATTGGAAAACAAGTTTTATAGTGATAAACACAAGGAGCTCAACGTATTTAGCTTAAAAAAAGAGAAGGTTAAGGGGTGACTTGATCACAGTTTATGGGGGAACAAATATTTGATAATGGATCTTCAGTCTAGCAGACAAAGGCCTAACATGATCCAATGGCTAGAAGTTGTAGCTAGACAAATTCACACTAGAAATAAAGCGTAAATTTGTTAATGCTGAGGGTAATTAACCGAACTGGGACAATTTACCAAAGTTTGTGATGGATTCTCCATCTCTGGCAACTTTTCAATCAAGATTGGAGGTTTTTCTAAGAGATCTGCTCTAAGAATTACTTTGGGGAAGTTCTCTGGCCTGTGTTATACAGGAGATCAGATGAGATGATCACAGTGACCCCTTCTGACCTTTGAATCTACACTGGTTAATTGTTTCCCAGGAGGTAAATTGTGCTCTTCTACATAGCCTCTAACAGGAGACAGCCAATGAAATTGAATGGCAACAAATTAAAGACTGGTATAAGATATAAAACCTTCCAGGATTACCCTTTGGCACAAGATACCATAAAGATATCAGATCAAGATTAAACATTCTTATGGATCCACAGTCCTGTTAGATGGGATACATGATATACAGTCTCATGCTTCAGGGCATAAGCCAAGCAATAAATGACAGGGAGCAGAAACTTGCCCATATTCAGGTTATATGTGATTGTTCACTATGGGGGTTCTTGTACCTTTCTCTGAAGCACCTTGTTGTAGCCACTTTCAGAGATGGGATACTGGACTGGATGGACCTTGGGTCTTAACTCATGTGGCAATTCCTTGTGAACCTAGATATCCTGTTTTTGGCACTGATAATACAGACAACTTCTCCCCTGGTTATTGGTAGGAGGGTACGGCTTGGGAAGTGGATTATTCCCCAGGTTAAAAGCCATCTGCCTCTCCTTTGGGGGATGAGACACTTTAATCCCCACCTCTGGAACCCAATTTGTGCCAGTTCCCTTCTTACTTTTTATCTGCCCCTAGCCAGGAACTGCCATGTTACCCTGCTTGTCTAGCAGACTCTATCATTCAGGGCTCCGGTCATGATCAAATGACCACTGGAGTCAGTGAGCATCTTTCTGCTGGAGATCAGATTTGGCCTCTGATCCACAAAGGGTCACAGAGGGACCAAGTTCCACCAATGTCACCCCCAAATGATATAACAGCCTCCTCTGGAATTATTTGTATCCCAGTGTCACCTAGGGTTATGTCTACACTGCAATACCACACCCACGGCTGGGCTGTATCCACTGACTTGGGCTCATTCTGAGAGACTATACAACTGTAGTGTAGACACTCGGGTTCAGCTGGAACCTGGGCTCTGGGACCCCACAATGGGGGAGGTCCCAGAGCCCAGGTTCTGGCCCGAACCTGAACATCTACACTGCAATTTTATAGCCCTGCAACCTGAGCCAGCTGACATGGGCCAGCTGTGGGTGCTGTATTACACCAGAAGTCCCCACTAAGATCAGAGCCCCATTGGGGTAGGTGCTGTACAAACATGTAGTAAAAGAGTCCCTGCCCTGAAAACAGACATGACAGACGAAGGGTAGGAGAAGAAAACCATTGTACCCACTCCCCCCTCCCTGTAACAGATGGGGACAAAGATCAAGTGGGAAAGAAAGGGATGGAACCCCAATTTCCTGAGCCTCATGCCCATGCCTTCACCCCAGATCCATCCTCTCTCTTTCCATTGCAGCCAGTCAAGATTATACTTGCCGCTTTGGACAAACAGTTCTGGTTCCCGGTTTTATCCTTCCAATAAGCATCTCTGACTCCAAGCTGTCTTCTCTTCGTTCTAGTCTACCAGCCATTCCTTTGCATGTTAATTGTCCTAGCTGGAGGTGTCAATTGGAATTCAACTTTGTTTTCTGCCTGCAAAGAGACAAAGCTCATAATTCCCTCTCATGAGGGTTTAGAAAAATATGAGTTTTGGAGAAAGGCGGAGGGTCTCCTGCTGTAATGCACCGACCGCTTGTGATCACTCATGCAGCCAATCACGTTTATGTTAGGAGTACTTTGTAGCCAAACACCTCACACCCTTTAAACCACAAAACGCCCCTGTGAAGTAGGGAAGCCCTATCCTCATTTTATACATGGGTAGCTGAGACATGGACATTTTATGTGACTTCTCCAAGAAGTGTGTGGCAAAGCAAGGATTTACACCCAGGCCTCCTAGGGCGGTGAAAAGCAACTGCCCAAACCACTGTACCATCCTTCCTTTGCTATTATGTTGTGGAGTAGAAATGAAAGCTGAGCAGAATGTCTGCAT
The DNA here is from genome assembly GCF_965140295.1 of Lepidochelys olivacea. Lineage (NCBI taxonomy): Eukaryota > Metazoa > Chordata > Testudines > Cheloniidae > Lepidochelys > Lepidochelys olivacea. The sequence goes on along the minus strand of NC_140412.1, from coordinate 265,406,388 downwards.
TGAAACTAGGCATAACCAGTTTTATTACATGCTTTAGTGGGATTGTGGATGTGCTCATCCAGGAGACTAATATTTCTATGTTGTGATGGTGAGTTCCTCAGGTTAGCCATGGAAAATTCTGGGTTTCTCTCCCCCAAGTTTTAAGTAAGCTATCATTCAATTTCATTGGATGGACAGCCTCTTGTTAAGGGCTAAGTAACCTGGCTCACATTTCGAAGCAATCCCTGGTCTGATTTACTGGCTTTGGTGGTGAAACTCAGAATGTTGAATTCAAAAGGCAGGCGGGTTAAACTCCTGCAGATCAAAGGCTGAGAGCACTCCAGGGAACGGAAACCATATACCAGGAGTTTGAAAAGTGACTAGTGATTTTTGGCTTCCTCAGTTGTTAGATGCCCAACTTGAGGTACTCAGAATCACTGGCTGAAGTTGCTTTTGGACTTCTTAGCCATTGGCCCCAGTAATGTCTCAGAACAGAACTAATTTTACTTCAGGATTTGTTAGCTGTTTCCAAAGAAGCCACTCCACAATTCTTCCAAGCAGCATTCCAGGTACTCCTCCCATTTTGCATCTCTAAGATACACTTTCTCAGTGGAGTTCAGATTTATGTTCCTCTTACAATGGCTTTGCAGGAATGACACAGCTTCCCCCGCAGTTCTACCACTCCACTTAACAGACCATCAGGATGTCTCTGCCCACCAGAGAGGCTGTTTCTAAGGAAACCCTATTTTCAAGCATGCTAAAGAGACCAGCACTCACGCTCTTTTAGCTCTGGGTGCACCTTTGTCTCTTTCATAGAATCATAGAATATCAGGGTTGGAAGGGACCTCAGGAGGTCATCTAGTCCAACCCCCTGCTCAAAGCAGGACCAATCCCCAAGTTTTGCCCCAGGTCTCTAAATGCCCCCCTCAAGGATTGAACTCACAACCCTGGGTTTAGCAGGCCAACGCTCAAACCACTGAGCTATCTCTTCCCCCTCTTTCAGCAGCAAGGATGGTTGAGGTGCTAACTTGGGATTTTAGGCTGCTGGGTTCAAGTCTCTTTTCTGCCAGAGGCTTTCAGTGTGACCTCGGGCAAGTCATTTAACTTCGGTGCCTCTGTTCTCCGTGTGTAGAATAGGGATAAGAAACCTTCCGTACCTCCCACTGGCATTGTGAGGATGATTATGTGGAAGACTACCTGGTGCTTAGGTACTAGAGTAATGGGGGGTATCTAAGTACCCAAGACAGATAGAGGGGATCACTTCCAGCACTCAGTCTCTGATTGACATCGGCTCCCTGTGATGAAAGTCACGGTGAGAAAGTCTCTGTCTCAGATGCCCCATTAGGGGAACAAAAGAGGTGCAATCAGAAGAGAGCACTTTGGATGAGATCCGGGTCTATGGACTGAACAGGGACAGCACGGACATTGGTAGCGTGGACACCATCAGCCCAACACACACACACACACGGTGCCTTGGCGGTGTGATCCAGCCTATCCCAGTGGAATCCAGTGGTGTCCAGCCCTATTATTTCCAAAGGGGGTGGGGACCCAGGCGGGGACCCACCCCAGATACTTGAATTATTCCCCTTATAGAAACCTATGCCAAAAACCAGGTTTTCCTGCCGCCTTCATGTGACTTCAAGAGAGGTGTGTCGCTCATCACTATTAGTTGCCTCTGAGATGCTGCCTCACATTCCAGGTTGTCTGAATCTCCCTGCATGAGGCGTCCCTTACTAGTCTCCTCCCCATCCCCCATGGTGATCGGGTTTGTGACGGGGTGCTTTACTCAACGCAGGTGGTGCCCCCTCCTGGCCGTTCTGGGGATTAGCTCTGTGTGGCCGACACCCCTTCCTGCAGTTGCACTCTGTCTCGTTCTCCCTGCGGGAACTGCAGCCTCTGCTTCGTACCTCAGCCGTCCGGCCAGGTCACTGTGTGGTTTCCCCTTCCGGGGATGTGTATCAAAGTCCCTGCTCACCAGCCGCCTCAGGCAGTCCTCCCATTCACTGCCTCAGGGGCTGCTCCCTCAGTGGCTGGTTGGGGAACCTGCGCCCGCCCTCTACTCCGGGTTCTGGCTCAGGGACTTTCCAAACAGGAGCCAAGGTGTGGTTCCCTCCTGTATCTCACCGCCTTTCCCCAAGCTTCTTCCTTTCCTCCTGGCCCTCCTCACTCCTCTGGGTTTGCCAGCCTCTCAACTCCCTCCTTAGAAACAGAAATAGAATATCAGGGCTGGGAAAGACCTCAGGAGGCCATCTAGTCCAACCCCCTGCTCAAAGCAGGACCCATCCCCAATTTTTGCCCCAGGTCCCTAAATGGCCCCCTCCAGGATTGAACTCACAGCCCTGGGTTTAGCAGGCCAACGCTCAAACCACTGAGCTCTCCCTCCCCCCACCTTCCAGGCCTAGTTCTCCCAGACTGCAGCCTAATGGGCTGATTGGGCCCATTTGGCCCAATGCAGCTCTTGCAGGGCTAGCTTGGGGAGTACACCCCATCGCAGGGTTGATAGTTAAAAAAACCACAGGCAATAGCTCAGGGAGCTCCAGCTGGGAATCAATCCCCCTCCCCGCCCCCCCCAGAACAAAAGCTACAATAACACTGAGCACATACCAGGCATTTAGGAGCCAATAATATTTACACCACCCCATGTGATGTAATTATCTCATAGGAATGAGAAATGTAGAGATTTTGAGGCTTCAATCTGAAATCAAAACAAACACATTCGAGTATGGCAGCATGCAGGGGTGGCACCCGAACCGGCTTGGCTCTGCTCAGTAGCAATCCAGGCAATAATTCTAGGTTTATCATCAAGGCATTTTAGTGCCTGTCGTTCCAGATTAGATAAAGCTGGCTTCTAAAAGGGCACGACGTTTGTTTTCCTTTTGCCTCTCATGGTGTTGCCAGAGCTGAGGGACGTTTTTAACCGCCAAGGCATAGAAAACGGAGTGATTTGCCTCAGGCTTCCATAGAAAAGCTAAAAGAAAAGGAGGACTTGTGGCACCTTAGAGACTAACCAATTTATTTGAGCATGAGCTTTCGTGAGCTACAGCTCACTTCATCGGATGCATACCGTGGAAACTGCAGAAGACATTATATACACAGAGACCATGAAACAATACCTCCTCCCACCCCACTCTCCGGCTGGTAATAGCTTATCTAAAGTGACCACTTTCTTTACAATGTGCATGATAATCAAGGTGGGCCATTTCCAGCACAAATCCAGGTTTTCTCATCCCCCCCCCCCCCACCTTTTTCCAAAAACCACACACACAAACTCACTCTCCTGCTGGTAATAGTTTATCCAAAGTGACCACTCTCCCTACAATGTGCATGATAATCAAGGTGGGCCATTTCCAGCACAAATCCAAGTTTAACCAGAACGTCGGGGGGGGGGGGGGGGAGGTAGGAAAAAACAAGGGGAAATAGGCTACCTTGCATAATGACTTAGCCACTCCCAGTCTCTATTTAAGCCTAAATTAATAGTATCCAATTTGCAAATGAATTCCAATTCAGCAGTTTCTCGCTGGAGTCTGGATTTGAAGTTTTTTTGTTTTAAGATAGCGACCTTCATGTCTGTAATTGCGTGACCAGAGAGATTGAAGTGTTCTCCGACTGGTTTTTGAGTGTTATAATTCTTGACGTCTGATTTGTGTCCATTTATTCTTTTACGTAGACACTGTCCAGTTTGACCAATGTACATGGCAGAGGGGCATTGCTGGCACATGATGGCATATATCACATTGGTGGATGTGCAGGTGAACGAGCCTCTGATAGTGTGGCTGATGTGATTAGGCCCTGTGATGGTGTCCCCTGAATAGATATGTGGGCACAGTTGGCAATGGGCTTTGTTGCAAGGATAGGTTCCTGGGTTAGTGGTTCTGTTGTGTGGTATGTGGTTGTTGGTGAGTATTTGCTTCAGGTTGGGGGGTAAAGTTGGGGGGCAAGGTAGCCTATTTCCCCTTGTTTTTTCCTTACCCCCCCCCCCCCAGACATTCTGGTTAAACTTGGATTTGTGCTGGAAATGGCCCACCTTGATTATCATGCACATTGTAGGGAGAGTGGTCACTTTGGATGAACTATTACCAGCAGGAGAGTGAGTTTGTGTGTGTGGTTTTTGGAAAAAGGAGGGGGGGGGAATGAGAAAACCTGGATTTGTGCTGGAAATGGCCCACCTTGATTTTCATACACATTGTAAGGAGAGTGGTCACTTTGGATAAGCTATTACCAGCAGGAGAGTGAGTTTGTGTGTGTGGTTTTTGGAAAAAAAAAAAAAAAGGGGTGTGTGTGAGAAAACCTGGATTTGTGCTGGAAATGGCCCACCTTGATTATCATACACATTGTAAAGAGAGTGGTCACTTTGGATGGGCTATTACCAGCAGGAGAGTGAGTTTGTGTGTGTGTGTGTGTGGGGGGGGGGGGGCGGAGGGTGAGAAAACCTGGATTTGTGCTGGAAAAGGCCCAACTTGATTATCATACACATTGTAAGGAGAGTGATCACTTTAGATAAGCTATTACCAGCAGGAGAGTGGGGTGGGAGGAGGTATTGTTTCATGGTCTCTGTGTATATAATGTCTTCTGCAGTTTCCACAGTATGCATCCGATAAAGTGAGCTGTAGCTCACGAAAGCTTATGCTCAAATAAATTGGTTAGTCTCTAAGGTGCCACAAGTCCTCCTTTTCTTTTTGTGAATACAGACTAACACAGCTGTTACTCTGAAACCTGTCATAGAAAAGCTAGAAACTGAACCCAGCTGGCCTGAGACCCAGGTCATTGTTGAACCCACAAGATCATCTTCTCTCTCTCCCCTTTACAACTCAACTGTCTTCAGTTTATGCCCTCGTGACACCATATAACCGTCAAATGATTTGTATGGGTGTGTATTTGATTAGGATTTAGTAGACAATTCTGATTGTATATCAGGGGATAGATCTAGCTCATTCCTTCCTCGCTGCATTGGCCTAACTGGGCCAATAGGAGCAAAAATGTCTTACTTCTTTTGCAGCTAACACCCTCAGTGATGAGTCTGAATACACACCAGAAGTGGGTCTGTTGAGGAAGGTGCCAGCTTTGCAGTCACTTTCCGGGTAGAACTATTCTTCAGTATAACCCACTATCTTATTTACATGTTGTTGACCTCTGCAATACACCGAGCGGATGTTTGCATTGAGGTGTCAAGAGCTGCGAGCAGGTCTCTGTTTGTATTGGCTGCAGAACAGGTAGAGCCCAGCAGCCCGGGGGTGAGTAGTTCAGATTGTACCATCTAATTGGTTTGAGGAAGGATGGTCTTTTAAAGGTGCTGGACCCAGGAGATTTATCATCAATTCCCAGCTCCACCACAGACTTCCTCTGGACATTCGCAACTCAGTTGACCTCTGTGCCTCAGGTCCCCTCTGTGAAACAGGGATAATGCTACAATCGCAATGAACAAGACAGACAAAAGGAAGCCCTTCAGAGTAGAGAAACTCTTCCTATATACACACAGAATGGAACCTTGAGCTTGGTTAAGGCCTCTGTGTGCTGCGATAACGTGTTTTCCAGCTTTGGTTGATCTTTCTGAAGTTCCTCGCCATCCTCTCTAGATTCAATGAACAAATAATTGTGAGTCCTCAGCAAACTCCGCCACATCATGAACTTTCTTTCCCTACTTCCAAACTCCAGTCCAGTTATCATTTACTGTAGTGTAAAAAGTACCTCAGTGGATTCTGAGAAACAACAGGAAATTAGTGTGAATAGGGACTCCCCTCCCCGCAGCTTATTTGAAACATTGGTCTGGGAATTTTGTGCCATTCAATTTTTCCCAAGAGATTTCTAATACTTGGCCAGAAGTACTCATGACAACTTCTTGGTACTTTGGGTCTTGGCTGAAATCACATTGTAGAGGCAGGTCATTAAAAGTGAACTATAGGGTGGAGAGAGACTGGAAGTTTCAGGTGGGTTATTTTTAGGGTGACCAGATGTCCCGATTTTATAGGGTCAGTCCCGATATTTGGGGCTTTTTCTTATATAGGCTCCTGTCATAAATATGAAGGGAAGGGTAAACCCCTTTGAAATCCCTCCTGGCCAGGGGAAAGCTCCTCTCACCTGTAAAGGGTTAAGAAGCTAAAGGTTACCTCGCTGGCACCTGACCAAAATGACCAATGAGGAGACAAGATACTTTCAAAAGCTGGGAGGAGGGAGAGAAACAAAGGGCCTGTGTGTCTGTCTATATTCTGTCTTTGCCGGGGATAGACCAGGAATGGAGTCTTAGAACTTTTAGTAAGTAATCTAGCTAGGTACGTGTTAGATTATGATTTCTTTAAATGGCTGAGAAAAGAACTGTGCTGAATAGAATAACTATTTCTGTCTGTGTATCTTTTTTGTAACTTAAGGTTTTGCCTAGAGGGGTTCTCTATGTTTTTGAATCTAATTACCCTGTAAGATATCTACCATCCTGATTTTACAGGGGGGATTTCTTTATTTCTATTTACTTCTATTTTTATTAAAAGTCTTCTTGTAAGAAAACTGAATGCTTTTTCATTGTTCTCAGATCCAAGGGTTTGGGTCTGTGGTCACCTATGCAAATTGGTGAGGCTTTTTATCCAACATTTCCCAGGAAAAGGGGGGGGTGCAAGTGTTGGGAGGATTGTTCATTGTTCTTAAGATCCAAGGGTCTGGGTCTGTAGTCACCTAGGCAAATTGGTGAGGCTTTTTACCAAACCTGGTCCAGGAAGTGGGGTGCAAGGTTTTGGGAAGTATTTTGGGGGGAAAGACGCATCCAAACAGCTCTTCCCCAGTAACCAGTATTAGTCTGGTGGTGGTAGCAGCCAATCCAAGGACAAAGGGTAGAATATTTTGTACCTTGGGGAAGTTTTGACCTAAGCTGGTAAAGAGAAGCTTAGGAGGTTTTTCATGCAGGTCCCCACATCTGTACCCTAGAGTTCAGAGTGGGGGAGGAACCTTGACAGCTCCTATTACCCCCTACCCTCTGTCCCGATTTTTCACACTTGCTGTCTGGTCACCCTAGTTATTTTATCCCTGTTGATTAGCTCATCTCTAGTTTTCTTTTTATCGCATACTGCTAAACTAGGGTTTGTCCACACACATTCTCAGTGAGCCGTGCTGCAGTAGCTGACTACAGCTTCCTCTGCTTTCAAAATAAACCAGTTTTATTGAACTTTTGGACAGATGTTTAAAAAAAAAGAGATCTGTTGCAAAAAGAGCAAGGGTAAATGAGAGCTGGAATGAAACTGACGAATGCAATTCAGCAAGGCAGTTGCACCAAACCAGATCCATTTATAGGGGGAAATAAATAACAGAACACGATGTATATATTTCACTGTCTGCATTTGACTCTCTTTTCTAGGTGTCTATATGATGCCCCCCACCATTACTACTGTAGAATTCGGAGCACCTTTCAAGTACTTATAGATTACATTCCTATGAGGTAGTGATATATTGTACCCATTTTGTAGATGGGGAACTGCGACAGAAGCTAAGTGACTTGGCCAAGTTGTTGGTGGCAAGCCTGGAACTGAACTCAATTTTCCCAGGAGAGATGACTTTGTGGTTAAAGCACTGACCTGAGACTCAGGGAATCAGGGATAACACTGTCGCATTTATTAAAGTGCATTCAGTGCCAGTGAAGAGCGCTAGAGGCAGATATCTTTTGCTTATCCAAAGAACAGGTTCTGCCATGCAGTTGTCCTCCTGCAGAATCTTGCCAGTCTATTTCAGCCCTAAACTTGCAGTGAACACTGGGATTTGAGAGGAGACACAGAGCAACATTCAAACACCACGTTCATCTGCAGGGTCTGAACCTTGGGCCCCTAGCACCAAAAGCCAAAGCACTGGCTTGAGTTAAAAGAATGATTTCATGAGCTGCCAGTAGACAGCTGACTCTTTTCCAGGCTGGGATCCACCACTAGTGGGAGACATGATCCCATGCACATGTGAAAACGGGTGTTCTGGTGAGGATGCCAATAAGACTGCTAAGTGATGGTGGGTTTTATGAGATGGTCCAGACCTACTTGAGAGGATGTGTCCAAGTCCCAACTCCTTTCAGAGAAGCCTTTGGACCGTTTTCAGATGGCAATGAGTTGCCATCATCACCTGAAGACCAAAAGCTTCCACTTCAGATACCAAGTCCCAGAGCCATTCTATCGCTTCGAGACAATGGGCCACATATCCTGGTCAGCTGAAGTCATTAGGGCCTCTGTCATTGCCCTCAATGGGACCAGGACCCAGCCCATCTTCCGTTCCATCTTCTGGAATGCTGTTTTTGTTCCAGGAGTAGGATCTAGTCAAGCTTATTTTGCAATGCAGAGATGCTCTGTTACCTCACCAGCACCACGCTGAATGCTCCTCTGCTAAAATATAAGTTCCGATCCTCAAAGGGTGTAAGTCAGTGCGTCTCCACTTATTTCAGCAGAGCTATGCTTACTTACACCAGCTGAGCCCTGGCCCATAAATGTAGTAACAGGGTGTCTTCATACAGTTCCCAGAGAGGCCCTTTATTTGAGTATCCAAAATGGAAACCTCCAGGTGCTTGCTACTCTGTGAGTAATAATACTAAGCTTATACATAACACTTGTCATCAGTAGATCTGAGTGGTCAATTATGTGCCCCTTAGGGATCTGCTTCAGATGAGCGTTATAGAAGTGCAAAGTATTATGAATACAGAGAAAGAGATCTTGGAGTTATTGTGGATAGCTCTATGAAAACATCCACTCAATGTGCAGCAGCAGTCAAAAAAGCGAACAGCATGGTGGGATCATTAGGAAAGGGATTGATAATAAGACAGAAAATATCATCTTGCCTCTATATAAATCCATGGTACGCCCACATCTTGACTACTGTGTGCAGATGTGGTTGCCCCATCTCAATAAAGATACATTGGAATTGAAAAGGTTCAGAAAAGGGCAACAAAATGATTAGGGGCATGAAGCAGCTTCCATATGAGGCGAGATTAATAAGACTGGGACTTTTTAGCTTGGAAAAGAGATGAAAAGGGGAGGATATGATAGAGGTCTATAAAATCATGACTGGTGTTGAGAAAGTAAATAAGGAAGTGTTATTTACTCCTTCTCCTAACACAAATGAAATTAATAGGCAGCAGGTTTAAAACAAATGAAAGGAAGTTCTTCTTCACACAACACACAGTCAACCTGTGGAACTCTTTGCCAGAGGATGTTGTGAAGGCCAAGACTATAACAGGGTTCAAAAAAGAACTAGATACATTCATGGAGGATAGGTCCATCAATGGCTATTAGCCAGGATGGGCAGGGATGGTGTCCCTAGCCTCCGTTTGCCAGAAGCTGGGAATGGGCAACAGGGGATGGATCCCTTGATGATGACCTGTTCTGTTCATTCCTGCTGGGGCACCTGGCCTTGGCCACTGTCAGAGGACAGGATACTGGCCTAGATGGACCTTTGGTCTACCCAGTATAGCCGTTCTTATGTTCTTATGTTCAGAGACATTTTCCATTACATCTCTTCATTTAGAAGTCCTTCAATAGTCATTAAAAAAAATAGCAGGACACTTGCTGTTGTGGAATTCATCTACTTCTTCTGCTTGATCCAGACCTGAAGACACTGTATGCTTTTAACTCCCCAGGAACACTTACTGAAGTCCCAAAGGGAGGATTCTGACTTCAGATGGGGAGAAGCAGCCAGTTCCTGGCTCCCTGCAAATGACCTGGTGATGGCAGTGATAAGGAAACGTAGTGTACTACCTAGACAGACTGTTCTTGAATCAGAAAGCTTGTCCAGAGTGTTCCATAAGATGTCAGCAGTTCCTTAACTGAGCTTGGCCTGCAGATATCCAAGTGAGTGGAACGAATCCATTTCCATTGGGGTAAATCAGTCGGGGAATTGCTGAGCTGCTGACCCGTGCGTTAGCTCGGCTGCCGGAGGCATGTGCTTCATTGCCATACAGAGGGTAGAGTCCATGCTCAGGAGTGCGGCTGGGAAAGGAAGCACAAGGTCTCGCTTGAGTGGCAGAGCACAGGAAACGGAGTTGCCAAGCTGAAGGCTTGGAAAAAAACAGTCAATCCAATGGATCAGGTAGTGGACTGAGACAAAAGAGACCTAGGTTTTGTCCTGGCTTTGACCCTGACTTTCTGAATGACCTGGGACAAGTCATGTCACCTTTCTGTGCCTCCATTTTCCCATCTGTAAAAGGGCCATAATGTTACCTTCCTTTGAAAGGAAGGATAGTTTAGGGCTTAGGGCACTAGCCTGGGGCATGAAAAACAAGGGTCAATTGCCCACTCCTCCACAGACTTCCTGTGAGACTTTGGGCAAGTCACTTAATTTCCTTGCCTCACTTCCCCACTGGGGTTGTGAGGATGACTCCATTATAGATTGTGAGGTACCCCAGAATTACGGTGATGGGAGCTGTTGAAATACCACCAGTGCAATACTGGTGTGACTGGGAGGAGAATCAGTATGGCTATTTAGCACAGGAAGTGACCCATACCTGATTTAACCAAAAGTGCAGGAAATTCAATTGCAAGAAGACAGAAAACATCAGGATTAAACTTGGACACCGGCTTGCTCCCTTCTCTGCCTCACTACTCTTGCAAGAAGTGACGTTCAACTTCTTAGTGACCATTCATGGTCACGGCCTGGGTTTGGACATCGAACGTGGACTCTGACTGATGGAAGAGCACCATCAACTGGACCACTGACTCCCACTTCTTGCGGCACCTAAGCTAAATCTCCCATCCAAGTCCTGAACCAGCCTTGACACTGCTTAGCCTATGACAATTACTGTCTGCTTAAACCTACACCACCAAAACCTTTGACAGTGACTTCAGTGGACCTGGATCAGGACCGCAGAGTCCAGCCCCAGTGTCACAACTTAACTGCAGGCAGCATCCACTTTACCAAGTTGGATGCAAAGCCCTAAATAAATTCTGACATTCCGGTTCTTGCACAAGGCGTCATGGGGGTTTGTTTGATATTGTTGCCAGAGTGTCCTCACGGGCCAGCCCTGGAAGCTCTCGAGAGGATTAAACCCTTTAAAAAAGTTACACTCAAGAACTGCATTGCTTAATTGGAAAACTGGCACTTAGCTTCATTAGTGGCCTGAGAGGAGATTCCTACATTCATAGATTCCAAGGCCAGAAGGGACCATTGCAATCATCTAGTTTGACCTCCTGCATAACACAGGCCGTAGATGAATTTCTAATTTCCCCATTTAAATCTGCAAGAGCTAAAAAGAATGGATGAGATCATTATGGAAATGATGCTCTTTGACCTGCAGATGAAGGGGACTCTCCCAAACGAAAGTACATTGGCTGCCCTTGCAGCCAACAGCCAAAGAAGCCAATGAATAAGCAACTTGACCTCTAGGCCTCAGGCCAGATCCTTTGCTGGGGTAAATCAGCATTGCTCCATCGAAGTCAGAGGAGGATTGCTTTACACCAGTTCAGATCTGACCCCTCTCCTTGATTGCACGGAGCACGTTGGAGAAAACAGAAAGACCATCTCTTATGCCTGACCAATAACATTCAGGATCTGATCCTCCCACTGCAACATCTGACTCACAAGTCCTTTCACAATTCTAGTATAATGAGAGAAGACAGCTGGGCTGATCCTCCCAGACCACACTGTGGGAATCGAGGGCGCTCACCTCCTTACCACACAGGACCTCACAGCGCATGACTTCAAAGCAGAGGAAAGACCAGAAGTGTGATTTGGAAACTTGTATTATCAAAGGGAAATTTCATTAGCCATGCAGTGCTGCTTAACTGGCTCTATTTATAGCCCAGAGCGAGTCAAATATGAGAAGCTGGAAAATATTCTTAAACTGGAAATAACTAAAATTGTTATTTTAGTTATTTCCCCCCCCAAAAAAAAAGTGTTCTAAAGACTGTTTCCCTCCTGTTTTGCTCCTTTATTCTTATGCTTGGCTAAGTAACATTGTTGAAATGTCCTGAAGCCAACTTCCGCTCTCTCCTCATTCTACAAACAGCCTTTATGGGGTGCAATATGCCGTTGTGGGGTGCAGTTCACTGCCTTTATGGACACAATGCCTGGCAGCAGAACAGGAAATGTTCTGCCTCCCACTAGTGGCCAAGGTAAGCAAGGATAAGAACATGTGGCTTACTCACAACTAGAGCTGGCAGAAAAACAGGAAATGCTCTGAGGAAGATTTCAAACTTGTTTCCATTTCACAGTGTTCGAAACGGACCTATTTTCCATTTCTCGTGGAAGTTGGTTATGTTCATGGCACACAAACAGAAATATCAGAGGATTTGTTTTTAGATGTCTGGTAGGTTGCAACATAGTGCGACTTTATTACTTAAAATCCAGAACTCTAACACATAAGAGCCCAAACCAGAGAGACAAAGCAGGCTGCTCCATAAGGTAGAGAGGCATAACTCACTCCCTTGCTGTAGGCTGTCTCCTTGCTGGAGCAAAGTCCCAGATGACATGCTTCTCCACAGAGCCGCCTCCCCTGCCAACAGGACCAGAAAAAGCCCCTAACAATTTAAAATGAGAGCTTACAATTTTAACACAGTTTTCAACACACCAGTTTTCATGGCATTTTTATCTTTTTTTAAAATCACGATCCATTGTCTACAGCCTAGCTCTACGATACAACCGCATTTGCTCCAACCCCTCAGACAGAGACAAACACCTACAAGATCTCTATCAAGCATTCTTACAACTACAATACCCACCTGCTGAAGTGAAGAAACAGATGGACAGAGCCAGAAGAGTACCCAGAAGTCACTTACTACAGGACAGGCCCAACAAAGAAAGTAACAGAACACCACTAGCCATCACCTTCAGCCCCCAACTAAAACCTCTCCAACGCATCATCAAGGATCTACAGCCTATCCTGAAGGACGACCCATCACTCTCACAGATCTTGGGAGACAGGTCAGTCCTTGCTTACAGACAGCCCCCCAGCCTGAAGCAAACACTCACCGGCAACCACACACCACACAACAGAACCACTAACCCAGGAACCTATCCTTGCAACAAAGCCCGTTGCCAACAGTGTCCACATATCTATTCAGGGGACACCATCATAGGGCCTAATCACATCAGCCACACTATCAGAGGCTCGTTCACCTGCACATCCACCAATGTGGTATATGCCACCATGTGCCAGCAATGCCTCTCTGCCATGTACATTGGCCACACCAGACAGTCTCTACATAAAAGAATAAATGGACACAAATCAGACGTCAAGAATTATAACATTCAAAAACCAGTCGGAGAACACTTCAATCTCTCTGCTCACTCGATTAAGGACCTAAAAGTCACAATATTACAACAAAAAAACTTCAAAAAGAGACTCCAACAAGAGACTGCTGAATTGGAATTAATTTGCAAACTGGACACCATTACATTAGGCTTGAATAAAGACTGGGAGTGGATGCGTCATTACACAAAGTAAAACTATTTCTCCATGTTTATTCCCCCCTCACCCCCAATGTTCCTCACACGTTCTTGTCAATTGCTGGAAGTGGCCCATCTTGATTATTACTACAAAAGGTTTTTTTTCTCTCCTGCTGGTAATAGTTCACCTTAACAGATCACTCTCATTATAGTATGTATGATAACACCCGTTGTTTCATGTTCTCTGTGTATATAAAATCATCCTACTGTATTTTCTACTGCATGCATCCGATGAAGTGAGCTGTAGCCCACGAAAGCTTATGCTCAAATAAATTTGTTAGTCTCTAAGGTGCCACAAGTCCACCTTTTCTTTTTGCAGATACAGACTAACACGGCTGCTACTCAGAAACTTGATCAAAGATGTTTTCAGTAAACAAAAATGTCAATAGCTATTTTGAACACTATTTTGATTTCAAAAATATTCATGATGTTGTGGCAGTCTCTGCAAAAATGGCAAGGTTTCAAAGATGTCAATATCTTTTCATGAAAATGTCCTTTTTCTAAAAGGACATTTTTGCTGGAACAAACATTTTGTACGGACAATTTCTACCAGCTCTCCTCACAACTACGAAGTTACTTCATTAAGTGAAATGGGAGAGTCACTGGCTTCTGTGCTGGTGGTCCTGGGTTCTACAGAGGCTGATAGCTTTGATGACGTATGTATTTGCTGACAGACTTTTTATTGTGGCACAGGCTGTCTATTCCCAGGGACTTAGATTGGCAAACTTGTTGCAGATCTGTAGGCAGGTCTCCAGTTCAGCCAATCGGATGTACCATATTGCTTTTTTCTTTTCCGGAATCTAAACTTTCATTTGGAAACAAGAAGTCAGTTTCTCATTGTTACACTTGGTTCAATGTTTTTGAAGTTAATGATTACAGAGACATCGGCCTGCTTTTCCAAAATCTGAATTGGTAACTCTGAGAGGTATGTATTCTGCTCCGTCCATCTCAGTGAGTACTAACTTACACAGCCAAAGCTGACAAAAGTATTAACTATCTCGTTGCTCAAAGCATGAGAAAGAATTATATTAGAATGATCTGAACAATTTACTATGAATGACAGCTCATTTTGGCACAGCTAGTGAGTGGGCTTGGGACAGTAAGGCAACTTTTGCCCACCCCACAATCATGGACCCAAACCTAAAGGGCCTAGTGGAGCCCAGTAGGGTCTCTCAGGCCCCCAAAGAGAAGCAAAGCTCAACACGTCCAGTGGGGAAGCCAAACATGAGCTGATGGATGGATTTGGAGCCCAAAGAACATGCATGATCATATTTTTTTGACTTTAGTTGTGATTAGTGTCTTGTGTGGGTGGAGTTTATTTTGCGGGTGGAGCTAGGAAGAGTGCCATAATTTCCTCTATCCCCACCCTCCGCCAACCTGGTTGTAAGATCCATTATTTTAGAGATAGAGTGTCTTGGGGACCAAATTTAGTGAGGTCTCGAGTACCCTCAACTGCCGGTGAAGTCCATACTAGTTGAGAATACTCAGCTCCTTCCAGATATGGACCTTTACTGCATGCATCTATTATGTCTGGAGTTCAGATTCAAGAAGTATTAAGGCCAGGCATTATCAGCTTGGCAACTTGTCATATGCCACCTGCCGCATTTAATACACAACCACTATACAATATGGTGTAACTGGCAATACTTGCATAGGCCAAGGACTGGAATAACAGGGTTTGATGCAGGGACTGAGATGCATTGGTGGAGTTGGGCGGGAGCAGGACTGGAATAATCATAGAAATATAGAATCATAGTACTGGAAGGGACCTCAAGAGGTCATCTAGGCAAGTCCCCTGCACTCAAGGCAGGACTGCATAATAGCTAGACCATTCCTGACAGATGTTTGTCCAACCTGTTCTTAAAAACCTCCAGTGATGGAGACTCCACAACCTCCTAGGCAATTTATTCCAGTGCTTAACCACCCTGACAGTTAGGAAGTTTTTTCTAATGTCCAACCTAAACCTCCCTTGCTGCAATTTAAGTCCATTGCTTCTTGTCCTATCCTCAGAGCTTAACAAGAACAATTTTTTCCTTCCTCCTCGTAACAACCTTTTATGTTCTTGAAGAGTGCTATCATGTCCTCTCTCAGTCTTCTCTTCTCCAGACTAAACAAACCCATTTTTTTAAAAAAGAAAAGGAGTACTTGTGGCACCTTAGAGACTAACCAATTTATTTGAGTATAAGCTTTCGTGAGCTACAGCTCACTTCATTTTATGCTCAAATAAATTGGTTAGTCTCTAAGGTGCCACAAGTACTCCTTTTCTTTTTGCGAATACAGACTAACACAGCTGTTACTCTGAAACCATTTTTTTCAATCTTCCATCATAGGTCATCATCTTCTAGACCTTTCATCATTTTTGTTGTTCTTCTCTGGACTTTCTCCAATTTGTCCACATTGTTCCTGAAATGTGAGAGCAGAGGGAGCTAAGAACAGAAGGAGGTGGTGTCATAGATCAGGATTAAGGTGCACAGGCATAGCCATATGGGGAGCTTGACCAGCCCAGGACTGGCTCAAGCCACTCATTCATTCATGTAGACTTTTTGGGGGGTGAAGATCTTGTGCCCAGCTCTGCCCTTACTCACGTGGGTATAACTCCCATTCAGTTACACCCCTGCAAGCGAGGCAGAATTGGGCCCCTAGTATCTACAATTGGTTGCTGCTAAGAGAAGAAGCAGGATCCTGTGGTTAAGGCATGGGCCTGGAGCTGAGTTCAATTCACAAGTCTGCCACGGTCTCTCTGTGTGACCCTGGGTAGGTCACAACCTTTGTGCCTTAATCCCTCACTTGTAAGAAGGGCATAATGATTCATCGCCAGGTCCATTGGGGTTGAGAGCTGTTTGGGTGAGGAACTGCCACTTGCTATTTGGATGGACAGCACCTAGCCCAATGGGGCCCTGATCTCAGTGATGCCCTCTTGCTGTGACTGCAATAGAAATCTACATGCTTGTCTTTAGGCCAGATTCTGTCCCCAGGAAGTTGTAGCAACTCCCAGCTGAAGTCAGTGGGATCACAATGGTGAAAAGGAGACTAAAATTTGGCTCTTAAATTTGAGTGCAACAAAAGAGATAAGAAAAATTGTCCTGCCTCGATCTCCTCATTCAGGTAAAGCAAAGCAATGGAGGAAAACTTCAGGTTTCTACTCGAAACTAAGTGAAACACAAACAACATTGAAATAGCCTATTCATTCTCTAAATACTATTGTAATTTCCTTCCCTACTTTCCATTCGTTAAGCAAATATCAATGTTCCCCTTACATCCTGCTTCATC
Organism: Lepidochelys olivacea; assembly: GCF_965140295.1. Taxonomy (NCBI): domain Eukaryota; kingdom Metazoa; phylum Chordata; order Testudines; family Cheloniidae; genus Lepidochelys; species Lepidochelys olivacea. Next base: position 265,389,750 of record NC_140412.1, on the reverse strand, counting down.
TTCCGGCATTGTTATATAGGCCTTGAAATTAGAACTCCACAGAGCAGCCTATTGCTGGGAACAAGTGCAAATGGTAAAGTTATAAAGGCAACATGAGAATTTGCTCTTTTAAAACTCTTATTAAATTTGAAATGAAAGGATAGGAACAACTAACGATACACAACAAACAAATGGACTGAAAGGATACTGTATGCTGACTCATGCTAGACAAAGGTCTAAATTAGAGCTAGTCAGAAATTCTCCAGTGGAATGGTTTTCCCTTGAAGACCAGAGTGTTTTTTGGCAGTGGTTTGATTTTAATGAAGATGTAATGGAAGTCAGGCAGGAAGCCAGTAAAAACCTGCCTGTTTTCCTGCCAGCCCACCTGGTAAACAATTTCAAAGTGAAATGCCAAATGAGATGTTCATATTTGTTCTAAATACATTTTTTTATTCTGTTTGGCAGAATATGTCTAAATGGTAGGTGTTTGTTCCAAATCAGAATAAAGCCATATTTCGAAATTCCAATATCCTCCACGCAATGAAACCACTGTCCTCTGCACAATTCTAGTCTTAGTCACGTTGGAGTAGTTGAAAGAACATAAGCTTTTTTGGGTGACACCTGCTGTCCTCTGTAACCAATGATTTTAGTTTATTGTTCATGTATTGTATGAAGTTATGATTAACCAACATGTTATGTCAAATATAATCATTGTATGCTAAATAGAGTTAAACTGTAGGGTTATAGAAGTCTAAGATTGATCAGTATGTAGAGGCAGGGTGACCATATGTCCCATTTTTAAAGGGACAGTCCCGCCTTTTGGAACTTTTTCTTATATAGACACCTATTACCCTCCACCCCTGTCCCTTTTTTCCCACAGTTGCTATCTGGTCACCCTATGTAGAGGGAATAATCATGTATTAGGTATCTAAGTAAGTAGGGTTGAAATGCAAGGCCTACCGGCTAAGGCCTGCAAGATTTTAGCTTAGCCATACTAAGCCATAGAGTTAAGAACTGCTGATATAAGTGAAAAGAAATGAGGAGTACTTGTGGCACCTTAGAGACTAACAAGGACTCCTCGTTCTTTTTGCTGATACAGACGAAAACGGCTACCGCTCTGAAACCCGATATAAGTGAGTGACCAAAGAATAACCCGATGCCCTAAGATTACGGGAAAAGATGTGCCAGTGGGTGATATTGTGAAAAATTAGCAGTCTAAGTAATTTTTTTGCTTACAAGATACCCGTTAATCATATTTTTCTGACACATGCCCTAACCGCAGAGCTCACTATGTGCAGAAATGCCAATGACGTATAGTCAGAATCACATTATAAAAGGGGGTGTCTAGATTAGAAAAACTGAGCTCCCTCTGGGAGACTCCAGCAGAAACCATCCCTCTACTGATGATCAATCCATGAGAGACCCATCAGACCCTAACACTGTTGTTAAGGGTGTGAGTATATATTTGTAACTTATGCCTAGGTCTGTATAGAATTTCTCTATGCTTGGGTAATCATAACTTTAATTGTAACTTTAATAAAACTTGTAAAACAGACTGGAACTTGTGAATGGCTATGTGGTCTTCATGTGTTCCTTGGGACTCTAAATCTGAAGCAAATAGCAGAGGTGACTTTCATTCTGTTAAGCTTGAAACTGTAGTGGCCAGAGCTGAACCCACAATGGTGTAATACCGCATTACAGAATTCACTTTAAATAAAATAAAAGGCTACATCTCTCTTTTTCCCAACCGGGTACCTGGATGTCAAATATTCAGCTCAGTGGAGATTTGGATGAGAAGGAGAGAAATGATCTAAAATGCATGCCAAGCTAAGAGGCAGTTTTGGCGATTTGAGGATTGGATAAGTGTTGTGGGACAGGTAGCAGAAAGAGGCGCCTAGCCTAAGGGGGAGCAGACAGAAAAGGCCAGGTAGAAAACATTGTAAAGGTGTGTGGTTGGAGCCAGCTCAGTTCTGGCTTAGAAGCAGACAAAGGGTCTAAATGATTTGTCCCGAACCATCCGGCATGTCAAAAGGAGAGTCAGCACTGGAACTCAGAGCCAATTTTCTACACCCAATGCAGACGCAAGCCACTGCACCATGTTGCCCTTCTTAACCTTAGGCTCATGTAATTGGAACTAGTCTCTTATCCCAGCGTCCAAGGGTACGTCTACACTGCAGGGGGGAACAGTAGCAGTGAGTCTCATCGTCTGGGTCAGCTGCCTCGGGGGTTGTGCAACAGGCCTAAAAATGGCAGTGCAGATGGTTGGGCTCGGGCTTTGAAACCCAGCAAGAAGGGCTGGGTCTCAGAGTGCAGGCTTGGATGTCTACACTGTTTTTATTAGCCCCATAGCAGGAGCTTGAGTCAGCTGATTTGAGCACGAGGACTCGCCGCTGCGGGTCTATTTTTGCAGCTTGGACGTACCCTTAGCTGTAGACCCAACAGCTCTCGCACCAGTTGGGGTTCGGGTGCCACAATTCTTGCTTCACACCTGCGCAGTACAGTTCAATTTAAAGGCAGACTCTCATCGAAATAAATTTGGGGCAGGATGGTCCAATGGGTAGAGCACTGCACTCAGAGACCGGGGTCCTATTCTTGTGTCTGCCACTGGCCGGCTGCCCTGCCTTGGGTAAATCGCTTCACCTTTATTTCTCCTTCTACCCCATCTATTTAGACTATTAGCACTTGAATAGTAGTAATAATAATTAATAAGGGGCAGGGATTCTCTCTCTTACTATGTGCTAGATGCTGTACAGACAGAACAAGTATCTCTGTTGGGGTCTCTCCGCATGGCCGTATGGGCTAGTCTACAGCATGAGAGTTGCTCAGGAATAAGGGAAGGAGTGAGTTTAAAGCAGAATAGCTATTCTGGAAGGAAGCCACGAGCGGACAAGCCTTTGTACTATTAATAAACTCCTGCAGGTGCAAAGTTTCAAAGTGCACAGCCATCGCCCTGAAAATCAGATTCAAAATGTATCGTAATCACAGCAACGGACAAGGCTCAGACCCAATTTCAGAACAGACGACGGGACGGTTACCTTTGAAGTGAGTTAAATTTAGCATTTGAAAAAAAACCTTCAGAGTTATTAAGAGGGGGGTGTGCAATTACTGATCAACCAAGTGATTTTATTACTCGAACCCTGGTCCCTCCACACCCTATTCCTCTATTGCTTGTGATGCTCAATCAGTGCCTAACGTGGCATAGGACAAGGGTTACAACAATGCAATCAAGGCCAGCAATTGACAGCCGATAAAAGGAATTATTGTCCACACAACATGTATTTGGCCAGTGGAACTCATTGCCATTGAGGCCAATAGCTTGGCAGGATTCAAAAAAGGAATGGCCCTTTAGAAGTCTAATGACAATATTCAGAGCTATAGTAGTTAGGATAAAAACCATGGCAGGTTTTGGAAGGGATATAAAGCCTCATGCTTCAGGGCTTAAGATAACCTCTCGCCATTGGGGATCAGGAAGAAACTGCAGGTTATCTCAGAAGAAATTTGTACGGTGTTTATTGCACCTCCCTCTGAAGCAATTGGTGCCGACCGCTGCCAGAGACAGAATACTGGCTAGAGTACAGGGTCTGAGCCAGTCCAGCAATTCCTATGTAGAAGTTCAGATTATAAACTCTTGGGGCAGGTCTTTGTATTCATGCCTGACAAACTTTGGGGGGCACTTTATACACAGCAATAATAACAGACAGTAGTTCCTTAAGTTTATCTCTTGCTCTTTATTCAGATAAGATTTTCTACACCACACACCCCAAACTATTCCCACGGCTGCCATGGTAAGGTATATACCCCAACTTGAGGGTGGGCATCATTCCCTTTACCAATCGTGCTGATGTTGATCTGCTCTCTTTCTCAAGTTCTTTTGTTTGGACTCATCGGGAAGAAGGCCTTGTCCACACACAAGTTGTACCTCTTCAATACCTCCCCCCGAGGTGTGGTTGCAGTATAAATATGCTTATACATGGATAGCTTATTCCCACATCAGACAAGGAATACGCTATGCAGGTTAAAGCACATAGACACTGGTATAACTACATCCCCGCTAGGAAGGGGGAGTTGTACCATTGTAACGGTAAATCCCTCTCTAAACAACAGTTGGTACAAAGCCGCTACAAAGACTGGCCATACAGCAGGATTTTAAGATTGAGGTTAAACTCCTGGCCTCACGCAATGTCCCACTCACTGATGGGGGGGGGGGTAACAGAGCCCTTGGCATGGAGGGGAAGGTGGGAATGGGGAGGCAGACAGAGCTCCTGCCATTGGGGAGAAGGGGAATGGGGGATATGGAGAGGGGAGTGGGACTGAGGGCTCAAACTGAGCTGCTGGCAAGGAGGAGGGAATGGGGACTGGGTGTGGGAGGAGGAGGAGGATTGGGGTCACACTGAGCCCCTGGCATGGTGGGGGAGGTTTGCAGGGAAATAGAGGGGGTGAGAGGATGGCACACAGAGAGCTTGTGGGAGGCATGGAGGAAAGCAGGGCGCCCCTGCCCTGTGCAACAAGCTCTACCCAGAGAAACCTCAAAGCCACGTGCCCCCTAGTGATATAACTACACCATGGCGCACCAGTGACACACCTCAATTCCAGCCCCTTATTCTTGTCAAAGTCCCAGCACCCAGGGAACTCCCAACACAGGGGAGGTAGGGGGCTTGGGTGTTAGGCATACACAGGATCTGCACTCTATCCTCCCTACGGCTGGGAGCGTTCAGACTAGGCTCATCTGGAAAGCCCTACGTTCACAGGTTCAAGACTAGCAGGGACCACTGCAATCATCTAGTCTGACCTCCTGCACAACACAGGCCAGAGAAGTGCCCCCAAAATAATTCCTAGCACCACAGAGCTCTTCCCACATTATGAAAGCCAGTCACTCCCAGGATGCCTGTTAACTGCTATGAGTTTTATGGGTTGCTGGTGCCCACTTTTCTGCTAATCAGTGGGGGAGAAAAAACCCTGCCTTATCAGAAATGAATGAATGGTCTGTTATTAGTTAACTGTCCCAAAGCCAACAAGTAGTTAATGTTCAGCAAAGCCAGTAATCAGCTATGGTAATGACTAATGCCCCAGGTATATTTTTTTCTATTTTAAACAATAATTAATTGTGTCAAACTGAAACACTTTTCCCCTTGCTCTCACCCCAACCGCAGGCAGGAGGAAAAAGAAGGAAAAAAAGTTGTTTTGTGGCTGTGGGACCACAGGACCATGCTTCATATTTGAATGGGCCATTCGGAAATCCCTCTTTTAAAAGGGCTTAAAAATTGGGCCCTTCTTGCTGGCTGAAACAGAAGTGACCTCTGCCTCTGCGAATGCAAGCTCCTTCGAAATGCTGTGTTGACTGTAGTGAGTGACAGGAGAGCTGCAGGACAGGCTGTGACTACACAACTTCCTCCTAGTTGTACCACTTCCAGGCTGCTTAAGCTTTCCAAAGTGATTCCAGGGACTGATGGTCAGAGGGAGAGCGCTCAGCGCCTTCTGAAAATCCTTTTATATGTCTTGAATTGCGCCGCCCCTCACCCCCCCCCCCAAAAAAAAATCATAGATCACGTCTGAAGATTTAGGCCTCAGATTATCCTCCTGCTCTGTCTTTTAGACTGTAATAACCCTCCCCTAGATCAGCAATGCTTGAACCCATCCCCGTTAGCATGAAAGTCCAAGCTCTGCCTCTTGAGCTAAAGGAGCAATTCTGTAACCTGGCAGCACTAGCAGGCTGTTACCCTACTAAATCAAGACTGGATGCTTTTCTAAAAGATATGCTCTAGTTCAAACAGGAATTATTTGGGGGACATGCTGTGGGAACTGGGCTTGTTTAGGTTGCAGAAGAGAAGAGTGAGGGGAGATTTGATAGCAGCCTTCAACTACCTGAAGGGGGGTTCCAAACAGGGTGGAGCTCGGCTGTTCTCAGTGGTGGCAGATTTCAGAACAAGGAGTAATGGTCTCAAGTTGCAGTGAGGGAGGTCTAGGTTGGATATTAGGAAACACTATTTCACTAGGAGGGTGGTGAAGCACTGGAATGGGTTACCTAGGGAGGTGACAGGTTCAGAGTGGTAGCCATTTTAGTCTGTATCAGCAAAAACCATGAGGAGTCCCTGTGGCAGCTTAGAGACTAACAAATTTATTTAGGCATAAGCTTTCATGGGCTAAAACCCACTTCATCAGATGCATGGAGTGAAAAATACAGTAAGCAGTATAAATATACAGCACATGAAAAGATGGGAGTTGCCTTACCAAGTGTGTGTGTGGGGGGTCAGTGCTAATGAGACCAATTCAATTAAGGTGGAAGTGGCCTATTCTCAACACGTAGGGAGGTGGTGGAATCTCCATTCTTAGAGGTTTTTAAGGCCCGGCTTGACAAAGCCCTGGCTGGGATGATTTAGGTGGGGTTGGTCCTGCTTTGAGCATGAGATTGGACTAGATGACCTCCTGAGGTCTCTTCCAACACTAATATTCCATGATTCTATTGCCTGTGTCATAGATGATCACAATAGTCCTTTTTGGCTTTGTTATCTACGAATGCTTTATGCAGACTAACCACTTGATAGAGATGCAACACATACTCTACCAATTTAGTACATAAGCTCTTCAAAGTAGGGACTGTCTATATCTTGTGTTTTGCACAGAGCCTAGCGTATTACTGGCACTTAAATAATGCATCCCGACCACTTGTTATTAATATCCCATGGCACTGCCGGCAACAAGATACACAGTTTTGTTACCCCGTTAATCAGATTTTTTAAAAAGAAAAGATGGATGCTGCTGAATTGCCTTAATGTCAGTTTGTCATTGGAAATCTAATGTAAAATGCATCTGACAAATTCATGGGGATGGCTGGTAAGTGGTATATCTTAACAAACAACATCTTAGCATTTTGGATGCATGGGGAAGGAAGGACATTGCCAGGGCTGTATTCAGTGGCTAGCCTAGGCCAGTGTCCTCTCCCTGGCACATGCTGCAATGGGCCTCCCACACTAGCTAGGTTGCAGGTACCGGTGGTTTGAAAGAGAGGCTGTGGGAATAGGAAGTGAAGCAGCGTTTGTTTGGTGAGTGGCGCCACCTGTTGCCAGCTCTAGGGGAGGCAGGCACTGCAGGGTGAGGGCTCTATCTGCAAAAAAGATTATTGGTCTCTTAATGTGGTTTCAACTCGTTCAGATACCCCCGGTGCTACAATGCCTGACACGAACATAAGACTCCCACCCACTTGTCGGCATGAAGTTGACAAGCCCCATTCCCTCTCTCAACTCGCCTCCAAACTGGGCCCATTGGCGGCAACAGGCTAAGGAATACCAGGTGACCAGAAGGGAGCAGAGGATGGTGTCACCTACCTCCCACGGCACCAGAAGAGGAGCGTAGTGAGGAAAGCAGCCAACGGGGGGATGCAAGAAGGTGTAGGTTGAAGTACTACCCTGCCTATTTCTACTTTGGCAGCTCCTGGGCTTGTAAGCTGTCCTCCCCAAGACCCCAGCACACATCAGTAAGCAGGTGTCAGTACATCGAAGGTAATCTAGGTTAGTGTCATGAAGTCCAGCTGCCCCCACCTTGTCTTTCCCCTCTGAATTAGGATCACAGAGTCATAGTAAAGCAAGTTCCAGTTTTGGTTAACTTCACTAGGGTCAAATGAGCCAAGTAAATATTCTGAACCACAAGCATGTGCCTTGTAAGAAAGTTTTAATGACTGACTGTAATCCAGGCCTGCTTGGTGTAGCGCTCTGTCCTCCTCTAGTGGCACCTACACCATTAGCGATTGATGAGTCTGCTACAGCCGTGGCTAAGAGCCAGGCAGCTTTTAGCTCATGCAGTTGAGGCTCATTCACAAAGACTCAGAGGTCCCAGGTTCGATCCCGCCGACGTCCAGGGCCTGTTGGCGTTACGTGACTGCTCGTTGTATTGGGTCGGAAATACATTTGAGTGCCTGCACTGTGTGTGATGCTGTGCAGAAACTGAGGGAGAAGGTGACCACGTAATTTAGGTGTTGCAGGTGAGACATGCAGCATGGGAGATGACGGCATAATCTCAGAGTAATGCAGGCTTGGGTTCCTGACCCTTTTCATAATATGGTCATTTTCCCTTCAGGAAAGTTAACTTCTTTAAGAGGGAACTGGCACTGGCTGGATACGGGCAGCAAGGCCAGCAGCTCAGCTGGCAGAAGTAGGCATGGTTCCATTGACTTCCAGGGAGCTGCGCTTGTTTACGTCTTCTGAGCATCTGGCTCGCGCTAGGGCTGGTTTCAACACTTACTGCAACAGATCATATGGCAGATTGACCTAATTCTGCTCTCCCATACACCAAGGCAAAGTCAGAGTAACTCCCTGGGAATCACCAGTGTAAGCGAGATGTGAATGCAGCTCTTTGTGCGTGTACCTTGCATAATAACCTAACGAAGGCTGCAGTCAGGAGCTGGAGGGAGCAGCAGTACCAGGGGAGCCTTCCCTAGGCTGAGCTTGGCTCTGGACAAGACCCCATCAACTCTCCCATTGTCTTCAGAGGGAGCTGCTGGTACCTAGCACCTTGCTGGAGCAGGCCCTTTGTGAATATCCCGCATTCACCTCCCCCTTGCAGGAGGCACATGCCAGAGTAAGTCCCAGTCCTGCCACCCATCTCTATGGGTGTAAGTTCACAGCCTGACACTAGGATCGATATGTGCAGCCCTGTGTCTTGTGACTAGACTGATTGTGTTTGTCCTGACCTTTGGCTTGAGCCGGGACCCATGAGAACCACAGAGAGCATCTGTAGTAGGTGATCTGAAGGGAGTCGCTCTGTGTTAGGCAGGAGGAGTTGGGATGAGTTCATTCCCATTGGAATTTGTTTTGTGGGTCAGATTCTCAGCTGGTGAGAGAGTCAAATCAAATGAAGCTATGACCTTGCATAGCTCACATATTATTTTGTGCAGTGGGTTCCACCTTCCCATCTAGCAGCTGGTCCACCAGAGGATAACAGCCTACTACTGATGCCAGTTAAGGGAGTTACTCCTTCGATTCAAGTGGCAGATGTCTGTGGTGAAGAAGGCCCCAGCTTCAAACCTGGAAGATCACTAAGGTGAGTGGTTGTTACACAGACACATGCATAGGTAGGCCAAATGCAGCATTGCACCCTGAAAGGGGTAGGAACAGGAGTCAGCATGCAAGAATGTGGCATTGCTATTCACAGGCTGGCAGAAAGGAGAGAGAACATTTCCCCATAGGACTGGACTGTATAGAAGAAAGAGCAGCCCACATTGCCAATTCACTGCAGAGTGGCAGCAGGAGCCATATCTGATGGGCAGAGCTCTAATCAGGATGCAATCAGCCTCTACTTTCAGCTCCCTCACAAGAACTGAGAGATTAATTTCAACGGCATAAAAATAGCTTCTTGTTTATCAGCGGGTTAGCAATGGCTGGGGCTCAGCAGACGAAGAGTGGAGGCGAGAGATAAGAGGCAAGCAGCCCACTAGCAACTGGGCAGCTCCGAGATCAAGGGAAGCCTCAGCAAAAGGGCAAGCAATCGTAGTTGAGTAAATGTTTAAGGAAGGAGCCCCTGAAACAGCAAGGTAAGGGCTAGGTAAGGCAAGGCAGCTAGACAAACGCCTTCCCGTACAATCAGAACAGAGAGACAGCAAATTCCATCAGTCACTAGTGTTACCAGATTTGCCCATTGCTTTGGGGTACACTCATTTATTAGGGTTACTCTTCTGGGGGAGGGTTCTGTAATTCTATCAATGTACTGCTTGTGTCACTTATGTTTTCTTATGGAGCTCTACTTTCTCCCTTATACAAGTCCCCTCCCAGTGGAGCTATCCTGCAGGACCTAGGTTCCCCAGGGCTGGGTTCCTCCAGCCCCAGAATCAGACGAACACACCCACACACACTAACAGAGCATGTCTGAGAGGACTGGGTTAATCGGCACACCCAAGCTGACGCCTTATATGCCCCTGGACTCATCAGGCTGGGTTGAACAGCACCTCCAGGCTGTCACCCTCATATGCCATGGGCACCGCACTGGAACAGAGTATGCCTGAACAGGCTGGGCCAAGCAGCCCTTTCAATCTGCCACCTTCATATGCCCCAGGTTCAGCACGTCCCTATCCCCACTTTCATGTTACAATTGTTCTGGTTGTAACTCACTTGACGAGCAAACCCCACAGGATTTTTGGACGCTGCAGGGATCTTTAGCTCAGGTACGAGGAGGGTTGCTGCAGAGCGAATTGGGAAGCCAAAAAACACCCACAAGGGGGAGAGAGAGAGAGAGAAGCAACCAGCTTAACCATGAAAGTTATTTATTGCCAGGTAATAACCGTAAGGGAGCCAAACAAACAAAACAGTTATAATATTAAATCTAATTTAAATTTGATTATAAAAGTCAGGTTTAGAAAACTATAACTGATCACACAAGTCAGGGTCAGAAGGCTACACCTAGAGAGAGAGAGAGAGGGAGAGATGGGTTCTCACCACTCCATGAAGCTTGAATTGATCAGGGGTCCCAGGTGGTGGTGGTGGCTGAGGGTCCAGAGTGCTGGAGACAGGCAGCACTATCAGTCAGGAGAAGATGAAGTCCCAATGGAACTGATACGGATTTTGGATCCAGGTTTCAGAGCACTTACTTGTGCATGGGTAGGGGTTTTTCTAAGGAAAGAACAATGGTTCAAGGGAGAACACTAGATTTGTTTATGGGTAAACTGATGGCTCAAGGGAGTATACTAAAGTTGTTTTGTTCAGGCTAGACAATAGGAATGATTATTCCTGGCTATGGGCGGTGTTCCTTCTATGGAGCTCACAATGCAATTAGGCAGCATCAGTATTTTGGATACCAGTAAAGGATTTATTACTAGAATTGGTCTGATAACTACTGAGCTGGATGTGTGCAGGGCTTTCCTGATTTTCTGGTCCCAGAGTTCAGTGAGGTTCTTGCCTTGGAATCTCTGTTCTCCATTCTGTATGTTAATGAAGATGCCTCCCTGTCCCATCTTGTCACCCTTGTCCAGAGGGGTTTAGGTGTGTCTCCCACCGCCTTTTCAATGCTTTTGTAAGTCTTTCTTCTGATCGGCTTTGGTTCAATCAGAGGCTGTGGTGTGGGGAGGTCTTTCGTGAGTCAGACAGGCTGGGTACTGCACCCTGGTGAAATATTTCCATTGGTAATAATCAAAAGGTACACATAGGCCAAGTAAGAAAAATGCAGCTTGAAAATTTAAGCGTTTGATTTACTACTGTTTACTTTGTCTGTAAGGGATATATTTTGAAAGGTGAGAATAATTAACCATTGGAAGAGTGTACCAAGGATATTGGTGGATTCTTCATCACTGACAATTTTTAAATCAAGACTGGATGTTTTTCTGTAAGCTCTGCCCTAAGGATTATTTTGGGACAGTTCTGTGGCCTGTTTTATACTAGATGATCACAACGGTCCCTTCTGGCCTTGGAATCTATATTTTGACATATGATGTTGATAGTTTGTGTTTTAATGGTTATAAATCTTTAACCTTGAAGCTCAATGTCTACAATCATTAAATAATTATTTTTAGACCCCCCCCCTCCCGTTATTTCCCACAACTGTGGACATTTAAAAATCAATAACAATTAAAATGGCATAAAAACAGTCAATATTACCCATCAAGGGTATAAAAAATATATAAAAACTGAAGTCTGCCCACCCTATATATAATCAAACATCCATTAGTTCTTTATAAGCTAGTCATAAGCAGAACCGTAATATGAAGTGTGACCGTTAAAGCTTAATGATCTAGGTACTCAGGACCACTCCATCATTCTGCGGGGTACTCAGATGCGCCTTCTCATGGCTATTTAGACTCAGCCAGCTCTTATGTAGGCCCTGGGTGTCAGCACAGACTTTACTTAGTCTGGGAGCTGGCAGTTCCTGGCTCCAGCACCCTCAATAAAGAATCTAACATTCATTACAACAGTATTTTATTATAGTTTTTGCTCTCCCCATGTGAACTATAGCTCAGCTGTTTTCTAGCTAAAGTTTAATTATCTTTGCAGCAAAGGAGCTCGTTGCACACCTTGCTCAAGAAAAAGAAAGCATGGTTTAAAGTGAATCGCTGTATTTACTTTTCTTAATTGAACTAGCAATGCTAGTCTAGCAGGAACCAATTCAGGCTGATGTTATTACCCTACCACTCTGAGAAACTGCCTCAGAATTGCAAAATAGTCTGTCTTTAGAATGGGCATGAATAACCCAAATTTCCTCTGGACTGAGGTTTCATAATGCATAAAGCTACCGATGGTCTTAGCCAATTTCTAAATAGTGCCCAGTGTTGAGTGTGGACATCAGAAAAGCGCTTATAAGTGAAACATTCCTAGTTAATTCATCTGCCCCTTGAGTTTGTGTAGCCCAGGCCTGCTGGTGCAGCACTCTGTCCCCCTCTAGCAGCATCTAGATCAGCTAGAGATTGATAAGTCTGCTACAGCCTTGGCTAAGAGAGCTGTATGTTTTAGCTCATGCAGTAGAGGCCTCCATATTAAGCTCCAGAGGGCCCAGGTTGGATCCCAGCCACTGACCAGGGTCTGTTGGCATTACATTTGCTCAGTATCACCTCAGGTATTCCTATTGTCCTCATTACCATAGTAGGTGAGCTCTTCCCAACAACCCTGGGAGGAAGGGCAGTGCTATTACCCCAATTTTACAAATGGGGAACTGAGACACAGAGAGACTAAATGACTTGCCCAAGATCACCCAGGAATTCTGTGGCAGAGGAAGGGATGCACCAAGTCTCCCAAGTCCCAAGCTAGCACCTGAACCACCGCACTGGCCTTCTTCTCTAAGGGAGAACTGGATTTGTTGCTAAAGCAAGTAAATACATTTTTGCTACTCTTTGTTCCTATTGGCACAACACAGATGCAGATAAGGGTGACTGAATCACGATCCAGTCTGGCTGTTGAATCAGGAACAGAAATGGTTTCCAAGGATTGTAGGGTTTCTGTTGTTCTATTGCTCAGGCGCAAGTCTGAAAAAAGCTTGTCCGCACTAGATAAAAAAGCACATTGTTACAATAACACGTTGGCTAAAACGTTTTTAAAACATAGTATGGACAGGGCAAGTTGTTAACTAGTCCTGTTATAACATAGGCGCTCCACTAGGGTTCACCCTGACTAGCTGATTGTGTTCAAACACATCTTGCTCTGTCTACACTAGTGTTGTAAATGTTGTAGTTAGCACTTTAAAATGACAACAAGTGATCAAGCAACCTTTTCTTCCAGCGGGGACTGGCCCAGAGAGTCCTTACAGACTGAGCTTGCAGCACTCGCCAGTAGGAAAATCATCATTTTATTTGTAAACTGGCCAAGTTTGGGCCCCAACCTAGCAGAGACTTCCACTCACGAATAATCATTGGTTTCAATGGGACTCGCTGTGCATCAAGTTAAGTCTCTACTTGGTGGGCAAGGTACCGAGAGACAATAGAACGTAGGACTTTGTGATTACAGCTGGTTGACAAGTTTTTGAAACTGCTTGATTTTGAGTAAAAAATTGAAGTTCAGACTAAGTAGTGTTGAGACTTTTCATAAATCTCCCCCTTCATATTCTCCTCATCCCCCAAACCAGCTGTGCAACTTGTAAAAATTCTTCAAATTTCAAAATGTCACCAGGGTGGTGGTGGTGGTGGTGGTGGGGAGCCAATGGAAACTGTTGGGCAAAGTTACAAATGTTGTCCTTGTTTATTTTTTCCAGAGTAGAACCTCATTTAAGACAGAAAATCTCTTGTGCCCTTTCTGTGCTCCTAGTCCCATAAGAACATAAGAACGGCCATACTGGTGTTGACCTGAATTCAGTGGGTTAGTTGTTATGGCTTGCCACTGATTGCATCTGACCAGAAGATTTATAGGTTCTTATCCAAGTCAGACTACAGAGTTCAAGAACTCAGAGAGTTCTATATCGGGAGAGGATTCTCGGGGTGCTTGGCAAGAACACGTACACTGAGGACAATACCAAATTGCTAAAACTTTTTTGAAATTAACATAAGAATAATAAATGCTATGAAACTTATAACTCCAAAACTCCTGGTGGTAACATTCCTATTATAATACAGGAAATGGCCCAACTTGATTATCATGCACATTGTGTAGAGAGAAAAGGAGTACTTGTGGCACCTTAGAGACTAACCAATTTATTAGAGCATAAGCTTTCATGAGCTACAGCTCACTTCATCAGATGCATATCGTGGAAACTGCAGCAGACTTTATATATACACAGAGAATATGAACCAATACCTCCTCCCACCCCACTGTCCTGCTGGTAATAGCTTATCTAAAGTGATCATCAGGTGGGCCATTTCCAGCACAAATCCACTTTGGATGGGCTATTACCAGCAGGAGAGTGAATTTGTGTGTGGGGGGGTGGAGGGTGAGAAAACCTGGATTTGTGCTGGAAATGGCCCAACTTGATGATCACTTTAGATAAGCTATTACCAGCAGGACAGTGGGGTGGGAGGAGGTATTGTTTCATATTCTCTGTGTGTATATAAAGTCTGCTGCAGTTTCCACGGCATGCATCCGATGAAGTGAGCTGTAGCTCACGAAAGCTCATGCTCAAATAAATTGGTTAGTCTCTAAGGTGCCACAAGTACTCCTTTTCTTTTTGTGAATACAGACTAACACGGCTGTTACTCTGAAACTTAACCTAACATACTCACACCCTTCCTTGAAGACCCGGTAATAGGAGGTGAAGGACCAGCCTCACTCTTGGCATGCCCGATAACACGATGGTGCTGGCTTCCCCAGTAGTTAGGAATGTTGTGTAGTTATACTATACTGCACAAGATGAGCTGATAGTGATAGATAGATAGATAGATAGATAGATAGATAGATAGATAGATAGATAGATAGATAGATAGATAGATAGTCAGTCTATAGAATATAGGAAAACTGGAAAAAGCACTCCAAGAAACCAAAGCTTTAGGAGCTAGAAGAGCCTCCTGACTCTTCCTTACAAGGCATTTTATAAGATTCTGAGACTATGTAATTCAGGCCCAAACTACTATACTCAAATCTTATTTCCGTACCCTAAGAAATTTATGGGTACCCTTCTCCTATAAATTAGTGGATTATGACACTTACTTTCTTAAATATATTAATAAGGATTATCTCACTCCAAAAGTACCAACCTAGGCTCTCTTGGTGACCTCCAAGTTGTGGTGTACCCTGTGGTTACCAACCGATTGTAGATGTCAGATAAACCTGTTGAATGAGGTGGATAGTTCCTCCTTTTGGTTCCCCAAAGTTCAGGGACCATTCTTATCTGTGCCAAAGGTTGCCAGCTTTTATGCTGACATATTCTTAACTGATTACACGTTTTGCTATATAGCAGATCTTAGCAGATTTTACAGACCGGTAGTCTTCTTGCATTTCAGCATTTCAGCAAAATTTATTATTAGGAAACACCTGGCTCAACACATCCGAATTTCCAAGGAATTAATACTGATAAAATATAAGAATGAAATAGATTAATTTCAGAAAAAGAAACATATTATTTGATACTGCTGGCTGGATCAGTAGGATATAATAGCTAGCAAAATAATCCTATGGGCTACAGTGGATCAGACCAAAGGTCCATCTAGCCCACTGTCCTGTCTTCTGACAGTGGCCAATGCCAAGTGCTTCAGAGGGAATGTACAGAATAGGTAATCATCAAGTGATCCATTCCTAGGAACAGCTGTATAGACAGACTTAATCATAGACTCATAGAATATCAGGGTTGGAAGGGACCTCAGGAGGTCATCTAGTCCAATCCCCTGCTCAAAGCAGAACCAATCCCCAATTAAATCATCCCAACTAAATGACCTATCCTACCTGTGGATGGTTCGTGAACCAGACTCTTAGAACCCTAGTGAGGGTCTCAAATTGCTGTTGTGGCCAGATGACATCACACAAGTGGTTCTCCAACTATGACCACTGAGCATTGTCAGTCGGCCAAGGACTGCAACCTCAGCGAGTAGCTACTTCTGCCACAAGGTTTTCTGCCTCTGTGGGAATGTCTACACGCCTCCCAGCCCAGGCAGACACACATGTGCCAGCATGCTAAAAATAGCCGTGTGGCTTGTGTGACTTAGGCTGGAGCTTGGGCTCTCAAGCCTAAAGGATCAGGGGAGCTAGCACGAGTCTGTCTACCTGGACTAGGATGCTTGTTCCCAGCTGCAGTGTAGACATACCCTGTTAGTCTCCAGGCAGTGACTAGTCTCCCGCTAGTCATGGCCAGTTTAGGACTCTTTCAGGGTTTCCCCAGTCTCTTTGACCAAGTAAACGCTCCAGTCCAAACACCTTTCTGCAGGCTGCTTCATGGTCTTTCTGTGTCATCTTTGGTGTCATTTCAAACCTGTGACCATCACCTAAATTTGGAGGCATGACAAACTCAAAGCAGGGCAGAATTTGGCTGCAAAGTGCTTTGGACAATGGTGAGGACAATGAAGGTTACAGACAATAAAGGGAGACAGGGTTTTTAAAGGCAGTTTTGCCTGTGTGAAGTGCAGTTAGTAGTTTCAGTCCAGGACTCTGTGGAGAGATATGTCCATCACCTCACTGGTCACTTTCAGTGGTGGTCTCAAAGACTGACTGGACATGGCTACTGAAGTGTCAAGATGGTCTCTTCGAGTTGAGATCAGGCACACGGGCAGGGAAGTGAGGGTGATTTTCAGTATTGTGTTCAGGGAAAAAACAGAGAGCTGAAGTTTCCAGTGCCAACATCCAGTGCCAAATTCCCTTCAGTAACAACTGTACAACGTAAGGTAAGGCATTTATAAAAGACAGTCCACAGTAGTTACCAGAAGCTGGTATTCATTAGAGATCACATATCTGAGGGAGGAAAAGGAAAGAATCAGATAAATGTGTCATTGGTAGGGCTGGGTGGGAAATGCTTTTCCCATCCCATGAGAATTTTCAAGATTTTGAAAATGTTTCCCCTCTTGAATCAGGACAAAAATGTCAAAAATCTCAAAAAGTTTCATGAACCAAAATGTTTTCAGGTTAGGTCATTAGAAACATTTCATTTCAATGCTTTTACTTTTCATTTGCACTTAAAAATACATTTTTTTTTACTATAAATTAACTTAAATTTCTAAACTAAAAAGCATTTTGACTGGAAAAAATGGAACTTTTTCACTGAAAATTTGTCAATCTGGGATGTTTTGACAACTTCGAAACTTTTTTTCAAAAATTATTTAAAATGGGAATTTCATATAAACCAACTCTTTCCCGCGGACAGTTTCAGTTTTGATGACTTAGCATTTTCCAATGAGAAAATGTTTCATGGGAAAATTTCTGACCAGCTCTAGTCATTAGGGCTCAGATTCCCAAAGATATTTAGGAGCCAAACTCCCACTGAAATCAATGGGAATTAGGCCCCTAACTACCTATGAGAATCTGGGCCTTGATCTTTTTCTGTACTGTCCTACATCCAGAGCTGCTTGTGTGGAACGGTTGATATGCTGTGTTTGTGTGTATATTTGATAATGGGGATCTCTGCACTACACACCTGAAGCCAATGCAACGGAAAGAGAACATTGCATTCAAACTTGAGACCTTCTGAATGTGAGGAAAAGGCACATGGCAAAAGAATACAAGGCCAAGCCCCTTCAGAACACTGATTCTACCTCTCGGATCGCTGGTGCCGAAAACAAGCAACGACTGTACTTAGCTCAAGGAAAAACTGTGTAAAATGCTAATGCAGCAATAAATAACTCTGAAAAGCCAGTCCTTGCAGCTGTAAGGGTTATAAAGAAATGCTTAGTTGACAGATACGTATGCACAGTGGGTTGATTATGTGCCTAGTTGAAAGGAGAACTCAGACTCCAAGGTACACATGTAGGGGAAGATTTTCAAAGGCACAAAAGGGAGGTGAGGGGCCCAATGTCCACTGAAAGTTCATGGTAGTTGCCCTTTGTGCCTTTGAAATCCTCCCCTTTAATTCAATGGATTTGTTTAACTATGCAATTAGTGTGCGGGTGACCATTCTGAGAGGATGATGGACTCACTAGGAGTAAGCTAGGAAGCCATCTTCTAGCTCAAGTGGTAGAGGCCTGGTGTCAGAGAATCTGGGTTCTATTTCTGGCTCTCTCTGTATGTGTTTGATTAAGGTAGTTACCTGTAACATATAGATTTGCTACAGACTGTGTTGGTTCTTCAAGTGGTCTACAGAAACACGTGAAGGAGGAGTGGCTTTCTTCTCTATCCATATTGTTTAACAAAGCTATGCTCCATGGAACCCAGGGGTCAAACAGCAGCCAGGTTGACTCGGCCTTTCATCCTTCTGAGTTGCACAAGGCAAAGTCCATGAAAGTTTTCCTAGATAGGAATATTTCCAATGAGGCCTTAAACAGTGAGGTCCTATCTGCTCTATACAGAGATCTGAGAGTACTTTCTCAAGAAGCAGGGGATCATCACACTGGCCTTGGCCACATTTTTTTGCCCCAGGATGAGACACTTTGACAAGCGGTAGCCTGGTTTAGTTCACAATGTAATAAATGAGGCATCCGGTAGGTAGCAACACAAATACGGGTGACTGGGCATGCTGATTCTGAGGGGTGTAAGCAGTTCAGCATTTGTGGTTACCTAGTTTGCCCATGGAAATGCAGGTTATTGCTTGTGTAACCCTTCTGCCAGGCCAAGTTGATAGCAGCAAGGGCCGGGTTCAGTACACAGGGGTTTCCTCTCATCAAAGCAAATGCAAAACTGGCTCGAGCCCCAACCCAGCGACCTGGGAAAATCTTACACACCCCCTGGGCGCCTCAAAGAGGCAATACTTCCCCTCTCGCAAGCACAGAGTCTTGGTGTAGTAGAGAATCTTTAATAACATGAGGTAAACAACATCAGCATTAAATTGGGGAAACACCACAACTAGTGTTCATTAACCAAACCATGAGCAACGACCCACCCCAGAAAAATTGGGCCACATCCTTTCCCTCAGGTTCTTGAGTCCCAGAACCCAAACGTCTCTTGAGTCCAGCAATCCACAAATCACCCAACGTCCAAAAAGTCCAGCCCCAGAGTTCAAAAAGTTCATCTGCAGAGTGTTACTCCCCAGTCTGGCTAAAATGTGCCTGGGTGTGGGGGAAAGAGGTAAGGGGCACCTTATGTGTCCTGAAGCTGACTGCCCCACAGGGCTCTGCTCCGCTCCACCATGACCGGCTCCGCTCTGCTCAGCTCGCCGTCTCACGAACACCCCGCCATCTCACAAATAGCTCCGCTGCACACTAGATCTTCCGGCTCCCCACTACTTGACACAGCGCTCAGTGATTTCAGCTCTCAGTGATTTCAGCTCATAGTAGTGGGAGCCTTAGTGCTGGTGCACCATAAGGCTGAAGTGAATTCAGCACAGTACCTGTAACAAAACTCTTAATAGACCCAAAATTAGCTCTGACATTCCACAGTGGAGAGAGACAGAGGTGCAATTGGTGCTTCAGGCCCTCACAAAGGGGCCTACCCCACCAGGCACTAATACCTGTCTCAAGTCTCTCTCTCCATTCACAGAGTTTTGGAACCCATGTCCCTTGCCTAGTGAGTGCTACTCAGTTGATGGTGAGTCCTCCATCATAACAAAAAGGCCAAGTACAGTTCCAACCACAGTTCCCATAATCAGGGTAATAACAATTTATTCTTCCCGCCCCAATAACAGAGACACTGGGGATCCCACAACAGCCAAAGTGACCATTTGGGCAGTTATGGCCTCATTCTAGGCGGGGTGGGTGTGCCTATGCAAATGAGATCAGCCCCTGAAGTTCTTTTCCACAACTTGCCACACCTCACCACCAGATGTCAGGGTGGAGCCCACCCTGTCTCTGCTTACACTTGTGTGTGATGATCAGAAGTCTCTAAATTTTTGGTGGCTGTGTGAAAACATTGTCTGCTTTCACTTTCTCGCTCCCTCAAACGTCATCTTCTTTCCAGAGAGTGAGTGACAAACTGTTTATTCCTGCTCCGAAAAGGAATTTCATTATTTTCCCTGGGCAGGAGGGACAACGTCTATTTCGCCTGGAGAGATGATCAGTGCAATTGGTAGTCCAGTACCTAGGCTACCTGCAGGTAGACAGAATGTCTTTCTTTCAGCCCAAAGCTCACTGGGTCATCACCAGTCTCATCAAAATCGCTGGCTAAGCAATATCTGAGACACTAATATTATGCAACCTTAGTTTTATAGTAGCGGCCCTTCCCTGCAGCATTCAATGTGATCAAGCTCCCCGCATGGTATCTTCTAATATTCTTTGCAGTACTTTTGCTTTGCATGAAGGAGCATAGGGGAAAGGCAGAGTATAATAAGATCATTTGGTTCTCTTCATTTCTGCCACTTCAAAAGATCCTATTATGGTGGGAGATTCTGTTGCAAGTCAACCTGAGGTCAAGCTGTATCTTGTTGGAGTTGGAATTGTAAACATGTCTGGCATAAACCAAGAGACACTTAAAGACACTGTGCAGTTCTGTTCATGCTTCCTGTGGTGCACTGGGGCAGAGTTTATGAGAAAGAAGCAAGCAATTTAGAACTTCAACGTTTGTTAGTTCTTGTTTGTTCTTTGGGGGTCATGGGTGCATAGTTATATGGCTTTATGGACCCATTCAGAGGATAATCTCATTGTCAGTAGGCCTGGTAGTAAGTGGCATTCCACTGCCCCCCCATCAGCCTTTTGCTTTTGAGTTGATTGTATATTTTAATACCACCTCCCAGACTTAGCTCTATCTCTTGCCTTGTAGGACTCCTTAAAGACCTATATGCTAAGCTCTGATCAGAAGAAAAACACCGTTTAAGCTCCATTTCAGCCAAGCACTTAAGTACACACTTAATTTTAAGCCTGTGTTTAAACCCCATTGACTTCAATTTAAGCGTGTATTTAAATGTTTGCTGACTCAGAGATACTTTAGCTCAAGCAGTAGGGGCTTCTGCTTTCAGTACCAAAGCCCCTAGATGCGATCTCAACTAGTGACTAGTTATGTGTACGTGGCCCCAGTTCACTAGGTACATGTTTCATAGCCTCTGAGAAAAGGCAAAAGTTTGTTGAGGTCAGAGTGTGGTATAAATGTACACATGCAGCTCAGAAATCCTATTGCCCAGATTGCTTGCTCCATCCCAGTCATTTCATAAAACTATATCAAAGCCTCTAAAGAACTGTCCCTTAGTGATGGGGAAAGAAAACACTCCTTTCCCCGCTCTGCGAACCTACTAGAATGTGGTTACTTCCTACACCACGTACTCTCCCACTGGTAAGACAAATAAAGTTGTGTTTTCCTAACTCCAGTCTCCTTGCTGCCTGGGATGAGCCATGTGATTTCAATTTGATGTGCAACAAACTGTCCTTTTTCATGCTCTGACAGCCGTGTCTGAAAGCTGTTTTTCATCCATGACAAATGTTTCACTCCATTAAGGAGTGCCACTGGGAAAGTCACATTGTCAAAAGTGACCACTAAATCTGAGTGCCACAGGATTTGAGGCCCAGCTCCACACTGAAATTTATGGAAATTAGGAGCCAAAATACCATTGTGGATCTGTGCCGTAGAGCATGTCTACACTGCAATAAAATACCCACGACTGCTCCGTGTCAGCTGACTTGGGCTTATGGGGCTTGGGTTGGGAAGTTATAAAACTGCACTGTAGATGTTCAGGTTTGTGCGGGAGCCTGGGCTCTAAGACCCCATCAGTACAGTTCCATATCTCCGCAGCCCAAGCCCCATGAGCCTGAGTCAGCTGATATGGACCAGCCATGGGTATTTTATTGCTGTGTAGACATACTCTATGGCATGGGCCAGCTGTGGCTGTCTTATTGCAGGGCAGACATACCCTAAGTGTCCAACTTCAAAGAAGTAAGTGTCTCAAATTGGGCACCCAAAAATCAAGGCACTCAGATGAAGCAGCTGCTCTTGAAAATATTTGCCTTAACAGTTCCCGTACTTTGGATAGTCTTTAGGCTGCAAAAGAAACCCAGCTCTTTGTTGTCTCAGCTCTTACTGTGCACAGTATGCCATGCTTGGTCTGGCAGCAGAGCTCAGTCTCAGCAGAGGAGGCAAATGCACCTCTTACTATCTTTCCATGTCCCCTGCACCTGAAGAATAACATGAGGGGGAAAGGAGTCCAGGAGAGCAGGCTGTATTTTAAAGCATCCCTATTGAGGTTACAGGGACAAACCATCCCGATGTGTAGAAAGAATAGTAAATATGGCAGGCGACCAGCTTGGCTTAACAGTAAAATCCTTGCTGATCTTAAACACACAAAAGAAGCTTACAAGCAGTGGAAGATTGGACAAATGGCCAGGGAGGAGTATTGCTTGGGCATGCAGGAATGAAATCAGGAAGGCCAAATCATACTTGGAGTTGCAGCTAGCAAGAGATGTTAAGAGTAACAAGAAGGGTTTCTTCAGGTATGTTAGCAACAAGAGGAAAGTCAAGGAAAGTGTGGGCCCCTTACTGAATGAGGGAGGCACCTAGTGACAGAGGATGTGGAAAAAGCTAATGTACTCAATGCTTTTTTTGCCTCTGTCTTCACGAACAAGGTCAGCTCCCAGACTATTGCACTGGGCAGTGTTAGGGGGCTTATTCCTTCACCCACTTACTTCCCTGGTCCTTCTCACATGAACAGAGAGCAACAATACCCGAAGTCCAAAGGTGCAAACAATTCAATGTTTATTGGGCTGAACTTCCAGCAAGCATGATTCTATTTACCTTCCTTAGTGTCCCCTTCCCAGCTCTGACACCACAGAGCCTTACACCTGTGTCCCTGTTCCCATTCCTGCCCTTAGCTAAACATGATTCCAATTTCCCCACCCCCATTCCCTGTTCCCATCCCCCCGCACCCACACACTTCCTGACTGACTGCAGACTATATAGTAAAACTTGAGTTCCCAATCCTAACATATTGTAACATGATTATTTAACCAATTATATTCCACCACCTTAATTAGTTTACACCCAGCAAAAATTAATTATACAGCAGACAGAAACAATCCCAGAACCGGACAGAGATTATACAGACAAACAATAGGGAAATGGGGACGACAATGATAGAACAACAGAGAAATGAGGATTTCACATCCCAGCTATTGATAAGTGAGTTCTTGCCAGACAGGATGCTATCAAACTAAGTTTGCTTTTACATCTTCTAGGCACTTCCCTTTCTCTGGAGGCGACAGGCATTATCAGGACAGGATTGTATTCCTAACAGCCCAATAGCACCTGATTTCAATGTGACTAGTTTGGAATGTGAGGATCTGACCATTCGCTTCCCAGCTTAGGGCTGCCTCTGCTGCTTAGCCAAAGATCTTAGCCTAAGCACAGGGCCTCAGACTGTCACAGTGAGAAAAGGACCTTACACCGGCAGACAGTGATTTTGATTCTTTCTTTTATACCTCTATAACTAGCTAAGTGATAAGAAAACACCTACATTCTTAAAGTATAGGCCTTTATAGACAGGCCTGAATATCTATATCCTAACAGGCAGCACAGCATGGGGAGGAGGTGACCAGCCCTCTGTGGAGAAAGAAGTGGTTCGGGACTATTTAGAAAAGCTGGATGACCACAAGTCCATGGGGCCGGATGTGCTGCATCTGAGAGTGCTAAAGGAGTTGGCGGATGTGATTGCAGAGCCATTGGCCATTATCTTTGAAAACTCATGGTGATCGGGGGAGGTCCCGGACAACTGGAAAAAGGCTAATGTAGTGCCCATCTTTAAAAAAGGGAAGAAGGAGGATCCGGGGAACTACAGGCCAGTCAGCCTCACCTCAGTCCCTGGAAAAATCATGGAGCAGGTCTTCAAGGAATCAATTCTGAAGCACTTAGAGGAGAGGAAAGTGATCAGGAACAGTCAGCATGGATTCACCAAGGGCAAGTCATGCCTGATTAATCTAATTGACTTCTATGATGAGATAACTGGCTCTGTGGATGAGGGGAAAGCAGTGGACGTATTATTCCTTGACTTTAGCAAAGCTTTTGACACGGTCTCCCACAGTATTCTTGCCAACAAGTTAAAGAAGTATGGTCTGGATGAATGGACTGTAAGGTGGACAGAAAGCTGGCTAGATTGTCGGGCTCAATGGTTAGTGATCAATGGCTCCAGATCTAGTTGGTAGCTGGTATCAAGCGGAGTGCCCCAAGGGTCGGTCCTTGGGCTGGTTTTGTTCAATATCTTCATTAAGATGGAAGATGGCGTGGATTGCACCCTCAGCAACTTTGCAGATGACACTAAACTGGGAGGAGAGGTAAATACGCTGGAGGGTAGGGATAGGATACAGAGGGACCTAGACAAATTAGAGGATTCAGCCAAAAAGAAATCTGATGAGGTTCAACACGGACAAGTGCAGAGTCCTGCACTCAGGACGGAAGAATCCCATGCACCACTACAGACTAGGGACCGTATGGTTAGGCATCTGTTCTGCAGAAAAGGACCTAGGGGTTACAGTGGACGAGAAGCTGGATATGAGTCAACAGTGTGCCCTTGTTGCCAAGAAGGCCAATGGCATTTTGGGCTGTATAATTAGGGGCATTGCCACCAGATTGAGGGACGTGATTGTTCCCCTCTATTCGACATTGGTGAGGCCTCATCTGCAGTATTGTGTCCAGTTTTGGGCCCCACACTACAAGAAGGATGTGAAAAAATTGGAAAGTGTCCAGCGGAGGGCAACAAAAATGATTAGAGGACTGGAACTCGTGACTTAGGAGGAGAGGCTGAGGGAACTGGGATTGTTTAGTCTGCGGAAGAGAAGAATGAGGGGGGATTTTATAGCTGCTTTCATCTACTTGAAAGGGGGTTCCAAAGAGGATGGCTCTAGACTGTTCTCAGTGGTAGCAGATGACAGAACAAGGAGTAATGGTCTCAAGTTGCAGTGGGGGAGGTTTAGGTTGGATATTAGGAAAAACTTTTTCACTAGGAGGGTGGTGAAGCACTGGAATGCGTTACCTAGGGAGGTGGTAGAATCTCCTTCCTTAGAGGTTTTTAAGGTCAGGCTTGACAAAGCCCTGGCTGGGGTGATTTAGTTGGGGATTGGTCCTGCTTTGAGCAGGGGGTTGGACTAGACGACCTCCTGAGGTCCCTTCCAACTCTGATCTTCTATGATTCCATGATTCTAAGATTGGACCAGCAACCAAGACTAGTTAGTAACATCTGCCTGTGAGAGTGGCCTCCTCGGGACTGTTCCATCTATCACAGCCTTGTTTTTTTTTTTTTGCCCCTCCCTACTCCCAGCACTGGAATCATTACAAAGGAGCTACTTAGAAATAGCTATGCTGGCTTTACATCAGCCCAGGATTCCCTCCACCAGGGAAATCACAGCTGTGCCTTTAAAGGTCACTTTGTAGTATTCCAGTAATGCTAAGGGACCTCTATGGGGCCCTTGGTGCATTTATTTCTAATTGGCCTCCATTTCTCCCCCCTACCTAACACACACACACACAGCCTACCTAGGAATGTACGGAGCTTTTGCCATGGCATTGATTTTTCAGATAGCCCATGTGCATTACCAAAATGTGATTCTTCTCCATCCCCGTAACACTGCGCAGGAAGAAAAAGAAATGTTGGAAATAAAACCCAAGTCCTTGCCTGTGGAAAATTGTAAGCAGCAGGCCTAGGCAAAGAGGAAGGATGGTCTTGGAATTAAGGCATGGGCCTAGGGCTTAGCCTCAGAAGACCTGGGTTCAAATCCTAGATCTACTACTGACTTTCTGTATGGCTTTGGTCACTAGCTCTCCCTTGGCCTCTGTGCTTTATTTGTCAAATCTTGTTTGTCTTGTCTCTGTAGATAGTAAGTTCTTCATGGAGTTTAAGGCTAAAAGGAACAACAAGATGATTGAGTCTGATTTTCTGTATATCACAGGCCGTGACATTTCAGCCAGGTACCTAGGTATTGAGCCAAAAAATTGGTGTTTGGCTCAAATATATCTTCCAGAAAGGTATCTAGTCTGGACTTGAAGACACTAAGTTATGGATAATCCACCACTTGCCTGGGTAGTTTGTCCCAGTGGTTAATCACCCTCTCTATTAAAGTTGTGAATTTGTCTGGCTTTAGCTTCCAGCTATTGGCTCTTGTTTTGGTTTTCTTCATGAGATTAAATAGCCTTTTAGTACCTGGTATTTTTTTCCCCATGAAAGTATTTATACACTAGTGAAGTTACACCTCTCAGTCTTGTTGATAAGCTCAACAAATGGAGCTCTTTTACGTATCTCACTGTAAGGCATTTTCTCCAGCCCTGAATCATTTTGGTGGCTCTTTTTTGCACCCTTTCTGATTATTCAAGATACTTTTAAAAACAAGGGCACCAGAACTGGACGCCATATTCCAGTATTAGTCTCACTCATAGAATCATAGAATATTAGCGTTGGAAGAGACCTCAGGAGGTCATGTAGTCCAATCCCCTGTTCAAAGCAGGACCAACACCAACTAAATCATTCCAGCCAAGGCTTTGTCAAGCCAGGCCTTAAAAACCTCTAAGGATGGAGATTCCACCACCTCCCTAGGTAACCCATTCCAGTGCTTCACCACCCTCCTAGCGAAATAGTGTTTCCTAATATCCAATGTAGACCTCCCCCACTGCAACTTGAAACCATTGATTCTTGTTCTGTCATCTGTCACCACTGAGAACAGCTGAGCTCCATCCTCTTTGGAACCCCCCTTCAGGTAGTTGAAAGCTGCTATCAAATTCCCCCTCACTCTTCTCTTCTGCAGACTAAATAACCCCAGTTCCCTCAACCTCTTCTTGTAAGTCTTGTGCCCCAGCCCCTTAATCATTTTCTTTACCCTTCGCTGGACTCTCTCCAATTTGTCCACATCCCTTCTGTAGTGGGGGGATCAAAACTGGACGCAATACTCCAGGTGTGGCCTCACCAGTGCTGAATAGAGGGGAATGATCACTTCCCTCGATCTGCTGGCAATGCTCCTACTAATACAGCCCAATATGCCGTTGGCCTTCTTGGCAACGAGGGCACACTGACAGGTTTCAGAGTAACAGCCGTGTTAGTCTGTATTCGCAAAAAGAAAAGGAGTATTTGTGGCACCTTAGAGACTAACCAATTGCTGACTTATATCCAGCTTCTCATCTGCTGTAATCCCAAGGTCCTCCTGCTACATACAGAGGTAAAATCACCTCCCTGCTTCTACTCTCTACTCCCCTGTTTATACATCCAAGGATCCATTAGCACTTTTTTGCCACAGCACCACAATGGGAGGTCATGTTGAGTTGCTTGTCCACTATGATCCGTACAGACTTTTCAGAGTCACTGCTGTCCAGGATACAGTCCCCCATTCTGTAGGGACAGCCTGCGTTCCTCGCTTCTAGATGTTTAACTTTGCAGGTGGATGTGTTAAAATGCATTTAGTTTGAATAGGCTCAGCTTACCAAGTGATCCAGATCATTCTGTATGATTACCCTGTCCTCAGCATTGTTTACCACTCTCCCAATCTTTGTCATTCACAGTTTTTATCAGCAGTCATTTTATATTTACTTCCAGATCACTGATCAAAAAGATACGTTGAACTGTATCAGACCTTTGTGGAACTCCACTGAAACACTCCCATTCAATGTGGATTCCCAACTGACAACTACGTTTTGATATCTGTCGGTTAGCCAATTCTTAATCCATTTAATGTGTTCTCTATCAATGCGGTGTTGTGCTATTTTTTAATCATTATGGCATGAGGCTTTACAAAATTTTAAGTATGTGACATCTATGTGGTTACTTTTATCCATTGTAATCTCCTCAAAGGATGAATCAGGTTTGACAAGACCTATTTTCCATAAAACCACGCTGACTGGCATTAATTATATTCTTAGTCTTTAACTCTTTATCAGCTGAATCCCACATCAGATGTTTTACTACTGTGCCTGGTACTGATGTCAGGCAAACCAGCCTATAGTTACCCAATTCGTCACGCTTGCCCTTTTTGACTATTGGCACAACATTAGTGCTCTTCCAGTCTTCTGGAATTTCTCTGGTAGTCCAAGGTTTATTAAAACAGAACATCGACTAGTCAGGGATCTACTTAGACACCACGTTTAGGATTTGTGGGTGCACGTTATTTGGGTCTGCTGATTTTAAAATGTTTATCCCTGGTAGATGTTATCTAACATCCTTCTCAGTTGCTAATGGACTGGAAAGTACTTCATTGTTCTCATGTGATATGAAAATATCATCCTGCAACTTTCCAAATACAGAACAGAAATATACATTGAACACTTTTGCCTTTTCTGCACCCTTATTGACAGTTTTACCATCTCCAGCTAGTAACGGGCCTCTTTTGCCAGGATTTCTTTTGTTCCTAATGTACTTAATAAGGAGATGGGCTATTGTTTGTTTGTTTTTTGTCTTTAGCCCTGCCAGCCATGGATTTTTCTCTGATGGTCTTAGCTTTCTTTATCAATTTTCTGCTCTTCAAAACTGCTAATTAACATTGATTGCTATTGTTCTTTCCATTTGTTATATATTGTTTTTTTATTTCTAACTGCTGCCTTCACTTTGCCACTGAACCAAGATGAGCTTTTAGCTGAAGCTGTACTCTTTCTTGATTGTGGAATTGGAATAAACCTCTTTGCTGTCTCCAGGTTCTCTAAACTCAGTGTTTCCAATCTCCCCCGCTTCCCATCCCTCTCCCCCATAGTAGTGCAAGGTTTGCAAAGAATTTCTGCGTAGGAATCTAGGAATTATAATATGGGATCAGCCCATTGATTCATTTAGTCTGGGATACTGACTCCAATAGTGACCAGTACCAGCAGATGTAAGATAAGGTAAGATATAAGAAACTCTAAGATGGGTGTTGGTTTATTCCTTGAAGCATGAGGGATTTATGTCTAATCTAACTGTGAATGGTTCTTATTATTCCTATAACTGCCAATCCCTTTAAACTCTTGGTCTCAATGATATCTTGTGATATCCTCAGGCTAACAGCATAACCAATAATAATTATGTCCTTTATCAAAATCAATCCAGATCCATTTCTCTTGGGGCTAGCTTTCCAAATGGGGGCTGTTATGGTCATGCCCAAATCATTTGGGGTATCATACCAATATCCTTGGGCCAGAGCCACCCTTGCTGTCCCTCCATGGTAGCCAATGCACCAGGTTTGCACCAAGGATGAATTTCACCCTCTGCCAGCATTACAGGCCAGATCCTGGGTGAAATTTAATGGCCTGTGATATACAGGGGACTAGATGATCTAATGCTCCCTTCTGGCCTGAAGCTCTGAGACTCCTCAGTTGGTGTAAATTCACAAAGCTCCATTAACTCTATGAAGCACCTGGCTCTGCAGGTCCAAGAGAGAGTTTACTGGCCATGGGTGACCCAGCAAGTGAAACATTTCCAGATCTGGCTGCTTTATTGGTTTCCTTTCTCAGCATACCCTAGCCAAAGGGAACGTCATGAAGGTCAGCAGCAGTGTGCACACACACCTGCACACATGCACAGCTGTGCCCACAGCATGTGGCAGGTAGGTGTCACTTTTGTATATTTGCTCACTCTCCAGCACCTAATCTTTTCATCGGGCATGTGACAGCAGGAAAAACGCCAGCAAATTTAGCACGGCGTGACTACTGAACAGGCCCAGTGTTTGAGACAGAACCATTTTTGCATACTTTTCCTGCTTTCTGCTCCCATTGATTCTAATCAGCTAGCAGATCCCTTAGCACATCTCTGCAACCGGGCCTAGGGAAGAAGTTTCTTGGGCTGAAGTTAGACACAGGTAG
Source organism: Lepidochelys olivacea (assembly GCF_965140295.1). NCBI lineage: Eukaryota > Metazoa > Chordata > Testudines > Cheloniidae > Lepidochelys > Lepidochelys olivacea. Next base: position 265,360,150 of record NC_140412.1, on the reverse strand, counting down.
TACTATAATGGCATGCATGCATTGCCTTCTAATGGCTAATCCACAGAGAAGATTGGAAATTTACTACTACTTCTAGCTAAGAGAGATTACCTTTCATTTAAGTGGCTGAGTCAAATATTTTTGAAGTGCAAAGATCAAGTTTCTGGTCCCAACTTTCCATAGTGTGTGATTGACCTAGCAATCATTATGGTTTTTAGCAGCATTTGGATTTAATACAGTACCATCAGCCTAAAAATCCACACGGAAAAATCCACACGGGAAAGTGTTTATTAACTTATCCCTACTCCCAGAGCGGGATTGTTCCCTGCAGTAACTTTTCCAGTGTTCTATCTTCTTCAGCTATATACATGTCATAAGGAAAAGGGTTTGATCATTTTTCTAAGAGACTGTTCTAGTAGATGGAACGAATAAAACGTTTTCCTGTTAATCAGCCTAAATTTTCCTGTGACACCCTGGCACCCCAATATTCACCACTGTTATGGAAATAGGATATGTTTTGCACAAAGTATGCCTTGTGAAGTATCATTCTAAAAGTCTTGATCTGCTAGACAGTAATATCTCGTTGGATTGTCTGTGCTATCATCGTATGTAAAGTTATGAAGTTTGGCTATGAATGTGTTACTGAAACACATTGTGAGGTTGAAAACACCCACAAGCAGCCTTTCAAGTACAACAGTAAAAAGGCCAAACAATGTTCATGGCTTATTGAGGAAATGCACACAAGCACAAGGATTACCACAGGAACTGTGTACAATAGAAACCTCTCAGAGATAGCACTACACAATGGGAACTGTTTGACCCAGGTCACAGCAAAAGAGCTTTCCAGGAAGTGGGAAAAAGATATAAAAGAGGGACAATGACATAGGGGGACCTCATTCTCCCTACAACACCACACCTGGAAACACATGAGGGGCAAGGACCGAACTGTGGGAAGTGATGGTCCCAGGCTGGAGGGATTTTTAGCCCGTGTTTGAAAACCTGGGAAAGCCAAGGCAACTTGTGCCTTAAGAATCTGCCAGCCTGTTATCACTCAGGGTGAGAATTTACTAATTTACATCCTACCTATCTAGAATGTTAAACTCAGTTTTTGGTTTTGTTTATTTACTAAATTAATCTTCTTTGATCTGTTTGCTATCACTTATGGTCACTTAAAATCTATCTTTTGTACTTAATAAACTTGTTTTTGTTTGGTCTAAAACCAGTGTGTGGAAATTATAACTTGGGGCAGAAAGCTGTTGCATATCTCTCTCCACATTGAGGGAGGGGGCGAACTTTATGAGCTTACACTGTACAGTTCCCTGTGCAACACAAAAGGGTGTAATTTTGGGTTTACAATCCAGAGGGCGGTGCATGCCTTAGCAACTGGGAGGTGCCTTAGCTGAGCCTTCCCAAGCAGAACTGATTTCAGCATCTGTGTGTGAAACTGCAGCTGCATATGTCCCTATCTGCGTGTATGCTGATGAAAAAGAAAGCTTGGAGAGCTTGGCAACTTATCACAGCACCACAGTGTGAAAGGGAGCCTAGGCTGGTGGCTCAGGCAAGCTCAGTGGTACCCCAGTTCCAAGTGGCCCAGTTCCAGTTCTCTCTCTCTCCAGTGGTCAACCACTGGCTTCCAGCACTTTGAAAGCTGCTGATGTGATTTAGCCCTCTGGATAAGTCATGGAAGTCCAGAGTCTGATCAAAAGTCCAGACAGAAACACAAACCCCAGATTTTCCACCCTGAGCTCATGCCAGGCACACCTCCTGACAGGGCAGCAGCATAGAGGGAACCCAAACTGATATTCTCACTCTACGAAGAACCCTAAACAACTTGGCTATCAACGTGAGCTACCCTGTTTCTCCTTCCCAGGTCCTCCTCCTACATTCTAGCCCCCCTCCACACTGAGCACAGACTGCCTTTATATGTCCCAGCAAGCCTGGATCCTAGAGCCATGGTCCCTTTGTCCCGGGACCCACACTCATTCCCTTTACCTGGGGAGAGGGGTTAAGCTTGGCACAGGTGCAGCTGAGCCCCAATCACCTAAAAGGCCAGCTTGCCTTGTGACAGCCACCACAGATTTTGCTGAGTTAGCAAACTAACCCTTTATGGTTTCATATGGTCCCCATCATGAGCACCTGCCAAGTGTTTACATTAGAAATAAAAGCCGCTCCCTTCCTCCCCCGCCTGTTGCTCGATTTGTTTGTTGTTTTGCATGCTTGTGCCTGAAGGACTTATGGAGGGAAACCTAAATCAAGAGATTAGATAGGCATTTAGTTGTGAATGCTGTGAATGCCATGGTTATACTCACCTCTTGTGGCAAGGAGTTCCATAGTCTAGGAGCAGCGCCTGGGAAAGTTCTATCTTCTCTGCTCATAAGTCTTGCTTATTGGCTGAGGGTTTTATTCTTCCAGTGGAATACAGAGGTACTGGTCACAGGTAGCTAGATCCCTTCCCAAAGAGGGACAAAGAACTGGACTCTGTTGTAGGGAGCCAATTCACAGAGTGGTGCACCAGCAAGATGTACTCGTGGTGACGTGTGTGGCTGCTGTGTCTTGGACCATTTGGAGCTTTCTCAGAGCCATGTGGCTGCATTGCTAGACAAAGTGAGTTCAAATTTCAGGGTTTGAGCCCTCAGCACGTGCGTCACCGTGGCCAGGTCTATATCCGATGGGCTGGGGTGCTGTTTTCTGGCCCAGCAGAGATGGAAGTGGACGTTTTCTCAGACATATCTACTTGGGCATCCCATAGCAGTGAGTCCAAAGGGATCCTGAGGATGTAGACTTTCTTAAAAATCCAAAGGCAGATGCCCGCCTGTAGCAGGGTGGTCACCCACTCCTGCCTGGAAGGGTTAAAAGCCAGCCCTTGGAGGGGGCCGGGGCTGGGAGCCTTAGGGTGGGCTGATCGGGAGGCAGCCTCAGCTGTGGCCATGCCCCAAACAGACTCAGCTGACCCTATAAAGGGGCTGCTGGGCTGAAGCTCAAGAGACTCTCTCTAGCTTATGAGAGGGAGGGACCTGGCTGCAGGGACCTAAGCAGAGCACCTAGATTGGAGCAGGGCTGGGGAAGGGCCTGAGGAGCTGGGGAGCTCCAGCCAGGAAAGCCGCAGGCTGCGGCCTAGCATTAGGCCCAACAGGTTGCAGGGGACAGCCCAAGGTCAGACAGAGGCAGCAGGTCCAAACCCATCCTTGCCTGGGATGAGCGGCTCACGCTGCAGTCTGCCCCAGGGCGCGGGGGGCTAGCTGGTGACTGGCAGGAGCCTACGACTGAGGCGAGGTAGGGATAGGGGGTGGGGCTACCCCGGGGAGGGGAGACCCTGCAAGGGAGGGGTTACTGCCAGGGGGCAGCACCCCGGCGTACAAGGGACACCGGGTCTGGGCAGGACACGGTGGCCCGGCGTAAGCGGGACACCAGCCTGCGGAGGGCCCTCCAAGGCTGGAAGGAGAGCTAATTCCCAGGACACCAGCAGGAGGCGCCGCAGGGGTGAGCCCCACCCACTTACACTACCTCACGGGAGATGTGACAGAAGAAGTAATTTCTTCAAAGTGCTCCTCTCTTCCTGTCAGCTTCCTGTGAGGAATCACATCCTCTGTCCGCTGTCAGAGAGAGGAGACGGAACTAAACGGACCTCAGGTCTGATCAAGTGTGGCAGATCTTCTAACGGCTACAATGAACTATTCGAGTTAATGGAGTCACTAAGGACCAGTGTCTGCGAGTACAGCATGCTCAGGGCACGCTTCCCACTAACATCGGACACATTCCCTTCGCTGCCGTTATGGAAATCTTGACTTTTTGACAGAGCAGTGGATATACAGTCACCCCATCTCAAAAAAGATATATTAGAATTGGAAAAGGTACAGCGAAGGGCAACAAAACCGATTCGAGGTATCAGCTGCCAGACAAGGAGAGATTAATAAGACTGGGACTGTTCAGCTTAGAAAAGAGATGACTAAGGGGAGGTACGACGGAGGTCTATAAAATATTGAAAGAAGTGGAGAAAGTGAATAAGGAAGTGTTATTTACCCCTTCACACCACACCTGAACCAGGGGCCATTCAATGAAATTAATTGGCCACAGGTTTAAAACCAACAAAAGGCAGTGCTTCTTTACACAATGCACAGTCAACCTGTGGAACTCGTTGCCAGGGGATGTTGTGAAGCCCAAAAATATAACTGGGTTCTAAAAAGATTTAGATAAATTCATGGAGCATAGGTCTATCAATGGCTGTTAGCCAACATGGTCAGGGATGCAACCCCATACTTTAGGTGTCCCTAAACTGCTGACGGCTAGAAGCTGGAACTGAATGACAGGAGATGAATCCTTCGACGACTGCCCTGTTCTGTCCATTCCCTCTGAAACACCTAGGACTGGCACAGGCTAGGAATTGAGCCTAGTGCCCTACAAACCAGGCAATACAGCCTGCCACTGTATCACTGTGCTCTGTAATAGGTCTGTCCCTTTCTTCCAGGCTTGGAGCATCTTTAAAATTGTCCATGTGTTCAACAAATGTATTCCCCATCACCTCTTCTCACAATATAGAATCACAGAATCATAGAATATCAGGGTTGGAAGATGACCTCAGGAGGTCATCTAGTCCAACCGCCTGCTCAAAGCAGGACCAATCACCAACTAAATCATCCCAGCCAGGGCTTTGTCAAGCCGGGCCTTAAAAACCTCTAAGGATGGAGATTCCACCACCTCCCTAGGTAACCCATTCCAGTGCTTCACCACCCTCCTAGTGAAATAGTGAATATCATCCTAGAGAGGGACTAGCATCTATACAGCTACATGTTTCATTGCGCTACTTTGCCACTACATCCCATTGCTAACTCCCATCTGATGGGCTATCCCCTCTGACCCCAAGTCTTCCAGCATCATTGCTTCCCGAGCTCAGCCCCACTGCTGAGTGTATGTGTTCTGACGTGTTTCCCTTCACATATGGAATTCACATTTTTCCTAGCTGAATCCCACTTGGCTCTTTCCTGCCCCTGTCCTTTGCATTGTAAAAACTGGGCTAGGCTAGCATGCCTATGGACGACTGACTTCTGCACAATCTGGGGCTTGTGCATTTATCCCCTAATGGAGATTCTCCTTTCGTTCCAGTGGCTGGGGTCTGTGCTTTGGGGACAGCAAGAACAGGGCTCTGTACTGGCTGCCGCAAGACAGTTCCATGTGGCCAAGGCTCACAGCACAGAGAGCACCACAACCACACCATACGTGCCAATTCTGTGGCGCCCATCACAACAGTAAATGAGCACTGCACTATTGTGATTGTATTTATCCTCGGAACACCCCTTGGAGACAGGGATTCATTATACCTAGCTCTTGTATAGAGCTTCTCATCTTTAGATCTCAAAGCACTTTGCAAAGGAGGTCATCTCATTATCCCCATTTTACAGATGGGGAACTGAGGCACAGGGAGGCGAAGGCCCAGATCCTGGATGTTAGGAGCCTAAATGCCTTTGAGGATCTGGCCTATAGTGACTTGGAAGCCTGTGAAGGGCGGGGAACTGAACCCAGCTCTCCCAAGTCTACCCTCTCGCTCCATTCATTAAGCTTTGTTTGGGAATTTCATTAACTTGCTGTTTACTCCCTCTTATCTAGCACCAATCCCTGCAGCGCCCTCCCATGTCCTCCCCCTCCCCAGCTTGGTATGTTGCCACATATTATCTGTTACTTGGCATCCGCCGGAGTTGAGCAACAGACCAAAGGAAGAGCAAAGGGACAGAGCTGGGAGAGGGGTTATGTTGTTTCACTCTGTGTGACGGGAGCCAGGCTGCTGCGTGAGCAGGAGACAGGGAGGCCTCATAGGGTTCCTGGTTTAAAGAAGGACCTGAGGAGTCATTCCTCTTAGCTGGCTGCAGAAAACAATCTTTGCTCAGTGCAATCAACAGTAGGGGCTCGGACACTATGCTGATGGGTCTTACCAGAGGATGTGTCACCTTTTTAGGTCCCCAATGACACATTTAGGGCTAAGTTGTTGGAGGGACCCTCCCATTGCTGCTTGTGCCCTGCGTACTGGGGGCAGGCACAGTTATACATTTGTTAATTTCTAACGAGTACTCCTTTTCTTTTTGCGAATACAGACTAATACGGCTGCTACTCTGAAACCTATCAGTTACCCTCAGTTACCTCCAACTCAAGTTACTTCTTGAGACTGTCCTGATAGTGACGGCCCAGGGTCACACAACAAAGCTGTAATTAAACCCACATCTCATGAGTGCTAATCTAGTACTTAACTACAAGGCCATCCTGCTTCTCAAAGTTCCTTCATATTCCTCCGTTCTTTTAAACCCTGTCTCTACCCACATAAGCAAATGTCAGGTCAGCTATAAAGAGAGGCTTTTTACAGCAATCCATCTATCGCGCTGGGAACTGGATATTTTAGGGCCTAGGCAGAAAAGGGCAGCATGAATTCATTTTCTGAGCATTGCCCTGATTCTGCTAGTAGGTCAATTAAAATGCAAAAAAGGGAGAGTTGTCATCCTCTGTGAACCAGAGAACCTTGGAGACAACTGCAAAACTAAACTGGGAGTTTGCCCGCATTGGTTCTGCAAATATAGTGACTTCATCTGAGGCTTGTGGAGATTTTCACCTTCCTATGAGGCATCAGTTAGTGGGATGGTGCCAGAAGCAGGCTGCTGGGCTAGCTGGACTGACAATCTGACCACAGTAATCAGTGTCCTGTTTAGTGATCTAACGAAATTTACGACTGTATAAAATTGGGAGGTGCTGTGAAATCAGAGAGATCAAGAGAAATTATCCAAAGGGAGGAAGGAGAACAGCGATATGAGTGGGACAATCGCAAAATGAGATACAATTTCAGAGAAACACAACATGAATGCATATGAGGGGAAAACAATCTGAAATATGCTCAATGTGCAGGATGTACATGGAAGAGAGTTATACTGAAAATGACCTGGGCCAAAAAGAGGTTTCAATAGGGGCTTGCAATGCAAATATAGCAGCAATCAAAGTAAAAGGAAGTGTGAGTCTAGGCGGCCTACACAGACTTTTTTCTTTCTTTCTTTCCACCACCTCCAAATAAGACCCAATGTCAGGAAAACATATAGGTCAACATGGGTTTATTACATGAGTCATCGCGAGAACATATGTAGTTCAAAGTGGGATGACTGAGAAAAGGCAATACTTCAATGGTCTATGGCAAAACCCTTTGATGTCAGTGGAAAGACTCCTATTAACTTCAGTGGACTTTGGATCAGGGCCCAAATGAAGAGAGGGACTGTAGAAAGGGGAGGGGCAATTGGCTTCTTGTTTATACAAGAGTTTTCTACGAAACGGAAGTCATTAACTGCAGAAATCAGAGACTCTCTGGGAACGAGACCTGGAAAGCAATTTTGAGTTGCAGGATTGGACTCATATATGGAGAAAAGCCCCCAAAACTGGTTAAGCTAAAACTAATTCTTTTTAAGATTATACCCTGCTTTTATCTGACTCCAGTAACATTGCAGAGAACCGCAGCAGAAGCCAGAGAACGTGAATGTCTACACTATGACAAAGTAAGCCAGAGGGTTCAGACACTGAGCCAGATCCTCAGATGGTGTAAACAGGCACAGCTCCTTCGAAGTCAACAGAGCTATGATGGTTTACACCAGCTGAGGATCTGCCCTATAACGCTGTTTGTAAATGATTGGAAACAGAAGCTCCTTAAACCTGGAGTTAGGATGGCAGTGCTGGGCAAATCTAAGAGCTGAGGAGAAATTAAAGCAAAGGGATATGAGATTTTTAGTCCTGGTGTTAACAAGGTCAATTCCCATGCAGAAAGAGTGGCTCATGTTACTGGCGGACATTGTGGAAAAAGGATCTGGTCTCACACTCCTTTTTTATGAGATAGAGAAGGAATATGTGAAGTGTATTATGGAATGGTTAAAGAAATTAAATCAGTCCCAGGTTTCTGGCGGACACAGAAGCTGGTTCATGGGATTTAGCCATACCATAAGTACCTTGCTTTTGGATAAATAATTCCTAGAAGCTAAGGCCCTGGCCCCGCAATGAGTTCTATGTGCACTGAAGGGGTCTGTCCGTGTGAAGCACATTGAAGAGCTGGAGCCTAATTAATTTTTTCTCTCACAGACTGTACGCGTGACAGCTCATTGTCTTCTCAGATTTATTCATGACCTGGAATCATTTGCTGAGTTTGAAAGTAGAGCTGGATGTAAGTCACAAAGGGTATAACCTGCCCTTATGCAGAAAGCTTGTGGCACTCTGTCCCACTCTAGTGGCAGCTAGAGATTGATGAGCCTGCTACAGGCTTGGCTAAGAGAAAGGTGTCTTGAAGCTCCTGGAGTAGAAGCTCATGAATTAAGCTCTCGAGGTCCCAGGTTTGATGCCGACGATGACCAGGTCCGTCAGCGTTACACTTGCATGACACAATGCACTCTTAAGTCATACCTAAACCCTTAAGGCCAGCTCTTATCAGTGGATGAGTACAATGGAATTACAAAAAGAAAAGGAGGACTTGTGGCACCTTAGAGACTAACCAATTTATTTGAGCATAAGCTTTCGTGAACTACAGCTCACTTCATCGGATGCATACCGTGGAAAATACAGTGAGGAGATTTATATACACAGAGAACATGAAACAATGGGTGTTACCATACACACTGTAAGGAGAGTGATCACTTAAGATGAGCTAATACCAGCAGGAGAGCGGGGCGGGGGGTGGGGGAGAAAACCTTTTGTAGTGATAGTCAAGGTGGGCCATTTCCAGCAGTTGACAAGAATGTCTGAGGAACAGTGGGGGGTGGGGGTGGGGGAAATAAACATGGGGAAATAGTTTTACTTTGTGTAATGACCCATCCACTCCCAGTCTCTATTCAAGCCTAAGTTAATTGTATCCAGTTTGCAAATTAATTCCAATTCAGCAGTCTCTCATTGGAGTCTGTTTTTGAAGTTTTTTTTGTTGAAGAATTGTCACTTTTAGGTCTCTGATTGAGTGACCAGAGAGATTGAAGTGTTCTCCGACTGGTTTTTGAATGTTATAATTCTTGACGTCTGATTTGTGTCCATTTATTCTTTTATGTAGAGACTGTTCAGTTTGACCGATGTACATGGCAGAGGGGCATTGCTGGCACATGATGGCATATATCACATTGGTGGATGTGCAGGTGAACGAGCCTCTAATAGTGTGGCTGATGTTATTAGGCCCTATGATGGTGTCCTCTGAATAGATATGCAGACACAGTTGGCATTAGCTGAGGATCTGGCACCCTGGATTTTGTGCCACGATTATCAAAAATGGATAACAACAACCAGGGCTGGATTAACGCAGGGGCTTTAGGGGCTGCAGCACAGGGCTAAGGGGGCCCCCGCAAAAATAAATGGATAATTATACACAATTCAGTGGTCACCAACCCGTCGATTGTGATTGACTGGTCAATCCTGGAGCCTCTGCCAGTCGATCGTGATCTCCAGGATGCTAAAAGTCCAGCGGCGCAGCAGGGTTCAGGCAGGCTGCCTGCATGCCGTGGCCCCACACTGCTCCCAGAAGCGGCCGGCTGCTGGCGCGTCTCTGCAGCCCCTGGTGGGGTGGGGGAGGGGAGGCGGCTCTGTGCGCTGCGCCCACCCACAGCTCCATCCCTACAGCTCCAATTGGCCAAGAACCAGCCAATGGGAGCTGTGACGGTGGCGTTTGTGGATGCAGGCAGCGCATGGAGACGCACTTTCCCCCTTCCTGCAGGGGTGCGCAGAGACATGCCAGCAGCCAGCTGCTTCCGGGAGCAGCGTCAGGCCATGGCATGCAAGCAGCCTGCCTGAGCCCTGCTGTGCCACCAGCTGGGAGCCGCCTGTGGTAAATGCCTCCGGGCCGGAGCCTGCACCTCGGACCCCCTCCTGCACTCCAACCCTCTGCCCCAGGTCAGAACCCGCTCCTGCACCGAACTCCCTCCCAGAGCCTGCACCCCTCACCTTCTCCTGCACCCCAGCACTCTGCCCCAGGTCAGAACCCGCTCCTGCACCGAACTCACTCCCAGAGTCTGCACCCCTCACCTTCTCCTGCACCCCAGCCCTCTGCCCCAGGTCAGAACCCGCTCCTGCACCGAACTCCCTCCCAGAGCCTGCACCCCTCACCTTCTCCTGCACCCCAGCCCTCTGCCCCAGGTCAGAACCCGCTCCTGCACCGAACTCCCTCCCAGAGCCTGCACCTCGGACCCCCTCCTGCACCCCAACCCTCTGCCCCAGGTCAGAACCCGCTCCTGCACCGAACTCCCTCCCAGAGCCTGCACCTCGGACCCCCTCCTGCACCCCAACCCTCTGCCCCAGGTCAGAACCCGCTCCTGCACCGAACTCCCTCCCAGAGCCTGCACCCCTCACCTTCTCCTGCACCCCAGCACTCTGCCCCAGCCTGAAGCCCACTCCTGCACCCAAACTCCCTCCCAGAAAGAAACTAATATAACAGCTGTTCTGAGGTAAGAAGTAGGCTATTTTGAATTAAGTTAATTATATTCTACTTGTTTTAAGACTGAAATGTAACCACAGAACGGCTTTATGTTAATTAAAAGGCAAGTTAAGTATAGCGTTAATAGCCTCGATGCCATAATTGTGATCGTTTTGTTTTAAATTAGGAACAAGACTTGTATACAGGGGCCCCACAAAATCTAATAGCCATGGGCCCACAGAGAGTGAATCTGGCCCTGCCAACAACATAGGCTTCTAAATCCATATTTTGGGACAAACGCAGTCTTTGAAGGAGGACAACGGAGCAGCGTTCACCGAGCCTGTTGCTTTCACCATTTCAGCCCTCTCTTTGCATCCTTCCACTGGCTCCCCCTTCTCGATCGCATCCACCAGAAGATGCTTGTCTTTGTTTCGTGTACTGTATGCTGGATAATAATGGGAGAGGATGTCATATTTCTAAAACTAAACTGGCTCCTTATTAAGAAACTATTTACAAAGGTAGTGTACCTGCAGCCAGCAATCCAGCCACGTGCACACACAGGCTGGCTTCCTGGTGCCTCCTCCAACTCTTCCCACCTGCAACCTGTCCTCCTCCCTCCAAGTTCCAGGAAGGTTGCTACATTCTTTATTTTCAAGGCCCTTCTTCACCTATCCCGACCCTTGCTATAAGCTCTCATTCGCTATCGAGATGTCGACGCTCACTTCTAATTGGCCCATGGTCCCAGCCTCCATCTCCTACTTGTTACATTTTCAAACAAGCACCAATTATTACTCCCTCATGCTTGGGAGGAGCTCCCCATAGACATCTACAAATCTACTTCATTGTCTTCTTTCAAACGCTCCTTTGCCATGAAGCCTAGAAAAAACTTGACAATAGCTAGACTTCTGGTCCTGAGATCGCTGCCTATCATGCTGACCCATACTGCCTCATTATTTTCTTGTACTTCCCCATTTGACTGTATGCAGTTTTTATCTCTTGGCTTATACTTCGATTGTCAGCTCTTCACGCCAGGAACCATCTTTTTGTTTGTCCAGCGCCTAGCACAATGGGGTCCTGCTCCGTGGCTGGGGTCCCTAAGCATTACAATAATACAAATAAATAATAACAATAATAGGCAGTGGGGTAGGTTACATGCCTGATACGGTGGGTTTTGCATATAACACTCCTGTCACTTACACATGTAAGCAGTAGTGCTCAAGAAAGTATGTGCAGCTATTTGCATGCATAGTGATACGCGTACACAAATGCTAACCATAATCTGAGAATATTCTGAACCTCATAGCCCAGAGGTTTTCAAACTGTGGGGTGTGCCCCGCTAGGAGGGCATGGAGGAACATTCAGGGGTGAGTGGCGACCGCAGGAGGTTTGGACTTCAGGCTGGCATACCTGGGTTTCAGGAGGGAACACCACCTCCACCCCTAACTCACCTCTCTTTGTCTGGGGGGACGCAACCAAAAATTGTAACTCAAAGGGGGTGGGGGGAGACTCAGCTCAAAAAGTTTGAAAACCGCTGTGACAGCCACATGAAGCAGATAGAGCAGTTTCCAAGTTCTAATCTGAAAGACACCCACACTGTTGGCTGCGTGGGTTTCAATTAGTCTACTCACTTGATGATGACCTGTTCTGTTCATTCCCTCTGGGGCACCGGGCACTGGCCACAGCTGGAAGACAGGACACTGGGCTAGATGGACCTTTGGTCTGACCCAGCAGGGCCATTCTTATGTTCTTACTCCAGAATGATAAAGGGCTGAGGAACTAATTCCTCCTTATATCCAAGCATTGTTCTCATAGTGACTGGAAGTCAATGCTTTGTCTTATCTTGCCATGGTGCCTGAGCTCCTCACAATCTTTAGGTATTTAACCTCACAACATCCCTCCTGAGTTAGGGAAGCACAATCCTCCCTGTTTTTTTTCCGGACAGATGGGGGAACTGAAGCAAGAGGGATCTTCAAAGGTATTTAGGCACCTGCTTCCCTTTCCAATCGATGGGAGATAGTCACCTAAGTAGCTTTGAGGATCTGGGCCTAAGTGACTAGCCCAAGTTCACACAGAAAGGCTGTGGTGGAGCTGGGAGCTGAAACCAGGTCTAATGAGTGTTAGACCCACCGGCAGCCAGCTCCTCCCCCCAGCGCCTCCCACCGGGTGCGATCACCTGTTCTGTGGCATGCAGAAGGTGCTGGGGGGAAGGGGAGGAGCAGGGACGGGTGCACTCAGGGGAGGGGATGAAACTGGGCGAGAAGAGACGGGATGGGGGTGAGGCTTGTAGAAAGGGCTGGAGTGGGGGCGGGGCCTGAGGCAGAGCAGGGGCAGGGAGAGGTGGGGCCGGGGTGGGGGCTTGTGGGAAGGGATGGAGTGGGGGCAGGGCCTGGGGCAGAGTGAGGGCAGGAAGAGGAAGGGCTGGGTGGGAACTTGGGGTAAGGAGTGGAGTGGAGGGTGGGGCCTGGGGCGGAGCAGGGGTTGAGCACCCCCCTGGGCAAGGAGGAAGCCAGCGCTGTGCCAGCCATCATCTTGATGCAAAGATTAGGAACCTGTTGGCCCAGGAAATCAGTCTTTCCAAAACTGGGACTAAAACCACTTCGCTTTTTTCGCTCTGGCATCCACTTCCACTGTGCTAAACTCCTGCGTCAAGGTGGGTATGATACATGGCCCTTCAAGAGCTGACGAGAGTTGTGCTTCACCTCTACCCCAATATAACACAGTCCTCGGGAGCCAAAAAATCTTACCTCGTTATCGATAAAACCGCGTTAAATCGAACTTGCTTTGGCCTCAAGCATTTCCGTTATTAATAGTCAGCAAATCATTTTTGTTAGAACTAACACGGTGTATGCAGTACCACCCCCCTGCTCCTTGTCCCCCTCCTTGTCCCGCTCCTTGTCCCCTGACTACCCCATCCAGAGACACCCCCCTCCCCTAACCACCCGTCCCAAGACCCCACCCCCTATCTAAGCCCCACTGCTCATTGTCCCCTGACCTCCTCCTCCAGAGACCCCCCGTCCCTAATCACCCCCAGCACCCCACCCCCTACCCAACCCCCCCGCTCCCCGTCCCCTGACCACCCCCCGAGACCCTCTGCCCCTTATCCAACCCCTCAGCCCTGGCCCGGCACCCTTAACACGCCGTTCAGAGCAGCGTGTCGGAGCCAGACACGCTGCCCTGCCGGAGTGCACAGCCCCGCCCCCCAGAGCCCTGCTTTGCCGCGTTATATCCGAATTCGTGTTATATCGGGTCGCGTTATATCGGGGTAGAGGTGTAGCTTCTATTGCATTGAATGCATTATCTTTTATTCCCCACGACACTTTGCATGTCCAAGGAGAAATTTCGCCCTCACACACACGCACAGATACACACCCTTTTACCACAGGGGCCCCTGGTAGTCCCACAGAACTGCACTCGCAATTTCCACCGGAGTCGGTTTCTAAGGCCTCAGAAATTTGGCTTGCAGAGCATAAAACTGGCCGAGGCTTATAACAAATGACTGATGTTCCAAGTGCAAGCAGTCTCTTTCCTTCCCACTGGTCTCCCCTCCCAGAGCTGGTTTTGATTAAGTAGCAGCGTAGGCTGCGTCAAAACTCAGCAACTTGGCCCAAACTCCCCATTTTACCATGGCCAGGGACTGCCTCCTTTCCTGGCTGTTCTCTTGCCTTTTGGCGTCTCGCACACTGAAGCCTTTCCCTTCCGAATGGCACAGCCCCTGTTGCGTATTTTGGCACGGTCAGCACTGTGCTTTCATTTCCACCTTGGAAACCATACGACTGAATGTGCGCGGCCAGATCACTTGGCTAGGGCTGAGGCGTGAAAGGGGGGAAGATGTGAGGGTAGAAAGATGGCTTTTAATCCTGCTACAGGTGGATCCTCCTGTACTAAATTAAAGTGGATTGTCTGAAAACAGCCCCGGGTGGCCAAAGAAGCAGGATGGTGTCCTGGCCACAAACTCCTAGGCAAGGGTAAAGGAGCAGGGAAGAGAAGGAGTGTCAGAAACTCTGCTCAGTTTCAGAGTAGCAGCCCGTGTTAGTCTGTATTCACAAAAAGAAAAGAAGTACTTGTGGAACCTTAGAGAACCTACAGCTCACTTCATCGAAAGCTTATGCTCAAATAAATTTGTTAGTCTCTAAGGTGCCACAAATACTCCTTTTCTTTTTGCGAAACTCTGCTGTTTCAATGGGGTGATCCCTCCTGGCTTTCCAGCTGGATTCCACCAGCTATGCAGCATATCAAAGCAGCTGCACCAAACCAGTGAATCTAGCCCTTTATCTTCTGTCCAAGAAGGGCTTTTACATAATACCATTAGACTGTCAAACTTGCTGTCCTTCTGCTGGTTAATTTCCTTATGATATAAATAAAAGCAGGGCTCTGCAGTGTGTCCAGAAATCTGCCTTCAGGATCCTATCTACATTGTTTTAATGGATTGCTGAGTTTTTGATTTATTATTCCAAACGTTGGGGCAATATAAATGTTTCCTTTCTTGTAACGTCACAGAGATTTGTAATCTGCCTCCAAATGATATTCCAATCTGACCACAACAATGAGGCAGCGATAAATTACACACGGACTCCAAATCGAAGAACAAATAGATGTGATGGCTTGTGCTTTGATGTTGTTGATGTGACTCACAATCCGGCCTTTATCTGACAGTGAGAACTGCAGCTCAGAATTGTCAGCCAGGGCTGCAAAAGAGCCAGCAGAGATTTTCTTTCCTTTTAATGACAAATGATAGTTCTATTATTTCCCATCACATTGTGATAACAGCCTAAGTGCTCTAATTCCAACATTGGGGTGGGGGGGGGGAGGTTATCCCATGAGGTAGGAAATTGTTGCCA
This sequence comes from Lepidochelys olivacea, assembly GCF_965140295.1. Lineage (NCBI taxonomy): Eukaryota > Metazoa > Chordata > Testudines > Cheloniidae > Lepidochelys > Lepidochelys olivacea. The sequence goes on along the minus strand of NC_140412.1, from coordinate 265,344,940 downwards.
TTGCTGGGAACATGTGATCTTTGCTGGGAATATGATAATTGGCACTCCAAAAGGGTAGGCGGTGGAGTGCTAGATTTCTCAGCTTGGCTAAAGCCATTGGAAATATTTTCATAGAATCATAGAAACATAGAATCTCAGGGTTGGAAGGAACCCCTGAAGGTCATCTAGTCCAACCCCCTGCTCGAAGCAGGACCAATTCCCAGTTAAATCATCCTAGCCAGGGCTTTGTCAAGCCTGACCTTGAAAACCTCTAAGGAAGGAGATTCTACCACCTCCCTAGGTAACGCATTCCAGTGTTTCACCACCCTCTTAGTGAAAAAGTTTTTCCTAATATCCAATCTAAACCTCCCCCACTGCAACTTGAGACCATTACTCCTCGTTCTCTCATCTGCTACCATTGAGAACAGTCTAGAGCCATCCTCTTTGGAACCCCCTTTCAGGTAGTTGAAAGCAGCTATCAAATCCCCCCTCATTCTTCTCTTCTGCAGGCTAAACAATCCCAGCTCCCTCAGCCTCTCCTCATAAGTCATGTGTTCTAGACCCCTAATCATTTTTGTTGCCCTTCGCTGGACTCTCTCCAATTTATCCACATCCTTCTTGTAGTGTGGGGCCCAAAACTGGACACAGTACTCCAGATGAGGCCTCACCAATGTCGAATAGACGGGAACGATCACGTCCCTCGATCTGCTCGCTATGCCCCTACTTATACATCCCAAAATGCCATTGGCCTTCTTGGCAACAAGGGCACACTGCTGACTCATATCCAGCTTCTCGTCCTCTGTCACCCCTAGGTCCTTTTCCGCAGAACTGCTGCCTAGCCATTCGGTCCCTAGTCTGTAGCGGTGCATTGGATTCTTCCATCCTAAGTGCAGGACCCTGCACTTATCCTTATTGAAGCTCATCAGATTTCTTTTGGCCCAATCCTCCAATTTGTCTAGGTCCTTCTGTATCCTATCCCTCCCCTCCAGCGTATCTACCACTCCTCCCAGTTTAGTATCATCCGCAAATTTGCTGAGAGTGCAATCCACACCATCCTCCAGATCATTTATGAAGATATTGAACAAAACCGGCCCCAGGACCGACCCTTGGGGCACTCCACTTGATACCGGCTGCCAACTAGACATGGAGCCATTGATCACTACCCGTTGAGCCCGACAATCTAGCCGGCTTTCTACCCACCTTATAGTGCATTCATCCAGCCCATACTTCCTTAACTTGCTGACAAGAATACTGTGGGAGACCGTGTCAAAAGCTTTGCTAAAGTCAAGAAACAATACATCCACTGCTTTCCCTTCATCCACAGAACCAGTAATCTCATCATAAAAGGCGATTAGATTAGTCAGGCATGACCTTCCCTTGGTGAAGGAAAGTCATGACCTTCCCGTCATGCCAGTGGTTAATGGAATTTTTCACCATCTGATGTTCAGAGCTTTTGGGTAAAATTGTCCCCAGTATGGAGATCTAACAGCATGCCCATGCACCATTTAATTCCAACTTAAACCCTGTTTTGAGTCATTAGGAAAGATGTAACTGGCACATAGGCCTTGTGCTGACTCTCTGTGCAGGGGTGAATTTCACCCTTTGTCAGTGTTGTGGGGTACAACAGGGCCAAGTCAGTCACTCTTTGGTTGTTTTCTTAAACCACCAGCTCCTGGAGTGAAGTTATCACATAATCTCTGCAGCTTTCTCTGTTTTTTTAAAAGAGAGTTTCTAGCCCTTGTGGTTGCAGAGAAGAGCCTGAAAATGTGATGCCAGGGCACCTTAAAGGCTCAAAATTCAATTTTCACCAATATGAATAAAAATCAGCTCCTTTTCAATTAATCAAGTCTCACTTTCTTGGTATTTGTGATGTCATTATCCCGCTGACCATAGGGTCTTCCAAGCAGGAAAGACAAGAAGTGAATTTCCATTATGAAAATCAAGGAGGAAAAAAAAATCTTCAACTACCAATCCCACTTCCTCCTCCTATGCTTTTCAGGCCTATTGTTTATGTCATACAGAAACAAAACATAAAAGGCATTTGTGATGGGTTGGATCACAGAAACCCCCTTGGGGCTGCCACCTGATGTGCCAAGACTACTTCTACCCCTGCTTTCCCTGCCCTCCCAGCTTGGGACTTCAGTGCCCTGCCTGGTTTGAGCCAGACCCTCTAGCCTGCTGCAAACCCAGACCCAGGTCTGAAGCACATCTCCTAACAGCTGTAGGCTTAAACTGAAAGCAGCTTAAAAAGTGTTCCTGTCTTTAACACTCAGATGCTCAACTCCCCGTGCGGTCCAAACCCCAAATAAATCCATTTTACCCTGTACAAAGCTTATGTATACAGGGTCAACTCATAAATTGTTCGCCCTCTATAACACTGATAGAGAGATATGCACAGGTGTTTGCCCCCCCAAGTATTAATACATACTCTGGGTTAATTAATAAGTAAAAAGTGAAAGTAAGATTTAAGTGGTTCCAAGTTGTAACAGACAAAACAAAGTGAATTACCAAGCAAAATAAAACAAAACATGCAAGTCTATGTCTAATACAGTAAAAAAACTGAATATAGATAAAACCTCACCCTTAGAGGAATTCCAGGAAGCTTCCTTTTACAGACTAGTTTCCTTGTAGTCTGGGTCCAGGAATCACTCACACCCTTGCAGTTACTGTCCTTTGTTCCAGTTTCTTTCAGGTTTCCTTGGAGGTGGAGAGGCTATCTCTTGAGCCAGCTGAAGACAAAATGGAGGGGTCTCCCATGGCTTAAATAGACTTTCTCTTGTGGGTGGAGACCCCCTCCTCTCTCCTATGCAAAGTCCAGCTCCAAGATGGAGTTTTGGAGTCACCTGGGTAAGTCACATGTCCATGCATGACTCAGTTTTTACAGGCAGCAGCCATTGTTCACATGCTACCTTGAACGTCCTCATATAGACTTCTTATGTGGATTGGAGACTTTCAAGATCCATTGTCCGTGCTTCTTGATCGGGCATTTAACTTGCAAATTCCTTTCTAAAGAAGCTGACCAAATGCCTTACTAAGGCTATTTAAAATCAAACAAGTATACAGCCAATATTCATAGCTTTGAATGCAATAATGACACATGCATACAAATAGGATGAATAAATTCAGTAGATCATAACCTTTACAGAGATATGTTACATGGCATATGTAGCATAAAACATATTCCAGTTATGTCATATATACATTCATAAGCATATTTCCATAAAGCCTTATGGGGTGCACTGTCACAGATTGACCCATTTTCATCTCCTTTGCAGATCATTGCTATATATTTCAGTGGGTTAGTCCAAGCTAAAACATAGACTACCTCTTGCTCTGTGCCACAAAGCCACCACTGCAGTCCTAGATGCCCTAAACCTGATGGGCCCCAGCGTGAAGGGAACAGATGACCTCACACTCAGTTTAGTGGTTCAGACCCATCTCCAAATATTATCCCTACTTTGCAGACAGGAAATTAGCCCAAGCAGTAGATGGAACCAAGGCCAGAAGCAGGCTGAGAACTCAGGAGGTCTGTGTTTAGATTATTAGACCATACCTCTCCTCACACTGGATTAGGGTTACCACCTGGATGGTATTTGACCAGCCTGCCAGGGTTTTTTTTATGGATTTTCCAGTTGCCAGAAAAATAATTTAATCTGCAGGGGTTTTTTTACGGGTTTGAGTCACACTAGAGTGAGGAGACCGGCACTGTTATCAATCTCATCTATTTGTGTTCTGTCTCTAGATACTATAAGTGGCTGTTGAAGGGGTGGGGGTACAGAGTTGCCTTGTGGTTGGGGGTTGTGTTTGAGGCAGTCTTGCCTGGTGGGGAGGGTGCCGGGTTTTTTGCATTTCAAAGTGGTAACCCTACACTGGATAAGGTGGTGAGATGAATGTTCCAGAGGGACGTTTTTTAGATCCCTTTAATTACAAATAGTGGATTAGATTGCAATTTGGCCTACAAGCCTGCACAGTGGAGCAAGACCCTGCTTACAGCCCTGTGTGGTCTACCCAGGCCTTGGGTCCAGGTGCGTAGAATTAAACAGGTCTGATCACTCACTCACTCTCTAAATAAGATGGGTGAGGAGTGGGCAGGGATGGGTGGACCTTGTGCTCTCGTCTGCTACTTGCTGGCCAGAGGAGCTAAGCCAACACATGAGTATTGGAGTAATAACTTACTGTTGGTATAGAGTGTGAACCTCTTACATCTGGTGAGCACCTACTCACATGAGCAGTCCCACTCAAGCCAACGGAGAATAAGCACTCAGCAGTAGGGGTAAGTGGTTCACCATCTGGCCCTAAATTACTACCAGCATGGAGCAAGGCGGTACAGTGTTTCAGAGTGTGTCTCTGAGTCACAGTGCTTCATGGGGAGATGCAGCTGACTCATCGTTCCTTGCTCAGGGCTGGGCCTAAAGGCATAGTCTAGCCCAGCCAGACTGGTGGTAGGGTCTCTCCCCTAGGAAGCCAGTTTCTGCTTTTCTTGCCCCAGTCCTAGCCCATTTCTTGTTTAAACCTGGTACTGAAGGTGAATGACTCATGATACTGTAGTTCTGTTATAGAAGTTGGAATTCATACAAACAGAAATGACTCTGAGCAGCCATCTGCCAGACAGGAAGGTGTTAACAGTGGGCCAGTCACCCAGCGGTGACTCAAAATACAGACAGCACAGAAAGTGAAGGTCTCATCCTACCACAGGCTGCTGCGAGGCAAATGGAAATATTATCCATTGGAATGACGGGGCACATATCAACAAGCTGAACTGAACGGGACACCTCAGTGCAGGCTGCACAGGGTAGGGATACTGTTGTGAAGGAGAGGAATATGTGGTGTCCCTTTTTACAGAGTGTGAGGGTGAGCTACGGCGTTTGTCATCCTGTTACCAGGTGTTAGTTACAGGTTGTGAATTTCAAAACAGAATGAAACGCCTAATTGATCACCAACTATGATGAGCCAAATTTTCAAATGTGGGAGTCTAAATGGGCACATGTGGGCCAGATTCCAGTCTTAGGTGCCTTAGTCTTAGGTGCCTTCATAGGGCTAGATTCTGCCACCTCTACTCACATGACATGGTACCTTTGTCCTCAAATCGGTCCCTTCATTTCAGTGGGGCTACTAGTGGAATCAATTGGTCATCAATGTAAAGGCATCAAAAGCTGGTCAAGTTTGCACAGAATCAGTAGGCCTGGATCCTGATGGGGCTTCTGAGCTCTACACTAATAATGAACGATTAGTGTGTCACTTTGAGCAGCCAAATACAGGATTTAAGAGCGTTGTATTAGGTGCCCTCTTTTGATTTGATTTTCAAAAATTCAAGCAGAGAAATGCCTGCCCATCTGTGCATTGAATTTTAGCATGCAGCTGGTGTGTTATGCAGCTAAATGGCCACTTATACTTTTAAATCCCTGGTTTGCACTTGCAATTTGCAGTAATTACATATGCACATTACACCCACAATTACAAGTGTGGTTTTGTGCTTGCAATTGCTAATGCGAGTCTTTTATCTTGTGTTCTGTAACTAAACGTTAGGCAGTGTTTTCCCCATGAATTGAAATTGGGGATGTGTTCAAATTTACAGGGGTGTAAAAGCCGAAGAGGGGTAAAACCATAAGGACGAAGGTGGTCTGTATGGCACCATAGTAAAAACTGAAAAATGTCTCACAACCATTTTATTAGATTTAACTCATGTTTTAAAATCATCACAAGTTAAAGTTGGCTACTCAAGCCTATTGTGAAGCACTATATCTACATCCTTCTTGGTTTCTTGTTGTAATTTTGCACAACTCTGTTAATGAACTTCTCGAATGCAATGCTTTCATCTTTGCTGGCTTTTCATGAGTCCAGTAGTCCAGTCCTTCATGATATGTTCTTGATCAGCCAGAAGGTGACTTCTTTCAGAACACAAAATTCTATTCAATGAGGAAAAAGAAACACTCAGCTGTAGTTGTTGTGACTGTGAGTAGCAAGAGATGAATTCCTACTTCTTTCATCCCAGGAAACAGAGCACAAAGATTGGGTCGAGTCACTAGTGATGATAAAGAAGAAGTTGAAGTCAAATCTTCATTTGTTCATCATATGCTATTCCACCCTGTGTTCAAAATTCTCTATTCTGTCCTGATCACATAGCCGACCCATTGCAGGTAGTGGCTCACTCTACTTAACTGTCGATGTTTTATAAGACAGGCATCTGTAAAAGCTACGTAGAGGTTGAGCAGAATCCAGAAGTCGTTGTTGAAGATTTGTGAGAATCAAGCCTGTGTACTTTTTCAGCTGGCTTAACAAACACTTCTTGTCCTCTTCACTTAAGGAGTCAGTATAAGTGCCTTCCTTAGTCAACTTCTATACTGAAGTCTTTGCTTCTTCCAGTATGTTTTCAATGGTTAACTCTCTGATTGATGCAAGTGTAGCTTCTACTGCTGGACAAAGATCTACGACTGTTGTATTAGATGCCTGGATGGCATTGTTTAGTTACCCAAGCGGTTTCAACAGTAGACTTACAAAAGAGAGAATGGCAATTGTCTTCTCTGAACTCACTCGCAAAAGCAGTCCACCAGCCTCACTATTTAGATCAATCCCATCTTGGTAGATACTTTCCAAAGCCAGTGATAATGGTTGCAGTAATTTTAAGGCAACAGCCAAGGATTGCTCATGAGAAAGCCAACAGCTTTTCCCAGAGTGGACTAAATCCCAGTCTATTTTTTCCAAGACGTTCAATCATTTTGGACTCTTGCTTAAAAAAAGAGTCTAAAAAGACATTAAATGTATGGCTTTTTAAATGTCTTTTGAAGATTCTGCAGCTCATACTATTGTAGTTGGAGTAGATGGCCTCTGCAGTGTGTATAAGAGAGATTAGGGTTACACTTTTCTCTGAACAAAGCTTGTACTCCATCCACTATGTCTTCCAGAGAAGTTTGCAGCTCCATGAAAGGCACAAGCAGCCAGCTGTTTGGGGTTCAATTGACAAGCATTTAACTCTTCTAAGATGTGGGTTGTCACAGATGCAGTGGATGTGTCTTCCATAACCTGAACAGCTATAAATGCATCTATTGACCTACCACTGACATCAAGATAATGTACACAATAACTTAATATTGGATGCCCATTTGTATGCACATGTTTTGAATGTGGTGAGAGAGTTCTTCACTTTTTCAGCTGCTGAGTCTTTCACTGTTGCAATGCATGCTTCTAACCAGTCAGCTGAGTTTCTTGCAGAAAGACAGGGAACATTTGCTGGTCTTGTTCGGAACCAGTGTGCAACTTCAGGATTAACAATGCACTTAACATTGGCCTACAGTTTGTAGTGCGTGGTATTTCTTGCTAAAATAGAAAGTATGATGCAACAGCTATGTTTGTTCACATAAACTGTATGCCTAGCTATGTTTGTTCGCATAAATACTGCCTAGTATTTAGTTGTGTCTCAAGCAATCTTAACAGCCTCATTAAGTACTTCTAAAGCTGGCTTTGACAGTGACTAGCTTATAAGGCTTTCTGCATGTTGATGCAGTCCAGAGGCTTGGTGTTTTGCAGCCTTTTCATGTAGTTTGTCAGCACTGGCTTTGCTGATTGGTCTGGCAAACCAAGCTCCTCAATTGTTATTATATAAAGCCATGGTACACCCACATCTTGAATACCGTGTTCAGGTCTGGTCACCCCGTCTCAAAAAAGATATATTGGAATTGGAAAAGGTACAGAGAAGGGCAACTAAAATTATTAGGGGTATGGGACACATTCCATATGAGAAGAGATTATAAAGACAGGACTTTTCAGCTTGAAAAAGAGATTAAGGGGGGATATGATAGAGGTCTATAAAATCTTGACTGGTGCGGAGAAAGTGAATAAGGAAGTGTTATTTACTCCTTCACATAACACATAACACAAGAGCTAAGGGTCACCCAATGAAATTAATACGCAGCAGGTTTAAAACAAACAAAAGGAATTTTTTCTTCACACAATGCACAGTCAACCTGTGGAACTCCTTGCCAGGGGATGTTGTGAAGGCCAACACTATAACAGGGTTCAATAAAGAACTAGATAGGTTCATGGAGGATAGGTCCATCAATGACTATTAGCCAGGATGGGCAGGGATGCAACACCATGCTCTGAGTGTCCCTACCCTCTGTTCGCCAGAAGCCAGGAGTGGATGACAGGGGATGGATCACTCAATGATTGCCTGTTGTGTTCATTCCCTTTGAAGCACCTGGCACTGGCCACTGTCAGAAGACAGGATACTGGGCTAGATGGACCAATGGTCTGACCCAGTGCAACTGTTCTTCTGTAAAAATTAATTATAATATAACAATAAAAGTGTTTAGTAAAGAAACTGCCCAACATAACGACTTCTTGAGAAAGCGATGATGTGAGATAACGACCTTGGCAAATAATGCATTTTAAAAATCTTGGCCTACTAGGAAATGTATATTTATATACATTTCCCAATCATAAGTCTAGCATTCTGGAGCAAAGTCACTAAAACATAGTCCAACAAACAAATGTTCCTTTAAGGTGCCACTCCCTCGTTTCCCTCCAGTGCATCCCCATTCATAGTTGTTGTCCTGGTCAGTGGAGACCCAGAGTTCAGAGGTGCTTTCATATGAGTTCACCTCCCACCCGAGGGGGAAGAAACTACCTTGCTTATTCCACTAGCTGCTCGCCATTTGCTCCAGCCGCTCGCTCTGGCCACCATTGCTCTTCATGCTCTTCATTTACTCCACTGCTCCGTTGCCAATGGCCCTGCCCCACCTGCCACTGTGACCTTTGCGAGTCAATCTCTTGAGGTTCCACCAGGCTCCCAGTGATTTCAGCTCTCAGTGCAGGAACCTTGCTGCTAGTGCAGGCTGGGCCGTCTCTTCCACAGAAGAGCTGTCCCGCAGCAGGTCTGAGCACTTAGACCTGATTAGAAGTGATTTCAGATCTAGGGGTCACTTAGCAAAACGAAAGATTCTCTATGGAGCCCAATCAGCTCTATCTTTAAACGGGGAGAGGGCAGGTCAAATCGTGCCCGTGACTCTTACGCAGAGCCCACACCACCATGCATCACCGCTGTCCCCCACCCTCTCTCTCTCTTCCCTGGGATCTGCCATACAAAACCCTTACTTAGCTTGTGCAGTTCAACTGAGAGTGGGTGACCCCCTCAATCAGGACAGGCTAAATACAGTCCTTCTGCCTTTTACTCATACAATAAGGATAACAACATGTTATTACCCCACTGCTTTCAGTACTAACGAGTTTTGTAACCCAACAGCGGCCAAAATTGACCACTTGGGCAACACAGCTCTGTCTGCTGGATACCGAGGCAGAGTAGGCGTGTTCATGTAAATACAGCCTGTCCACCATCTGCCACCCAGCTCATCACTAGCTGTCAGGGGAGAGCTCATTCAGACCTTGCTTAGAAATCATAATGTGAAATGATCAGGTTGGCCAACATCGCCGAAATGAATGCACCGACATGTTCATAAAAAAACAACAGCTACGTGAGGAAGCTAGTCTTGGATCACACTTTTCAAACCTATTATACTTTGTCAGGTATAAGTCTTTTATCATACACTGTATATGCTAAAGCATGTATTAATGTTTCAATTTCAATTCAGATTTCCAACCAACGACTGAATTGGCAACACTGCATGTAACTAGTTGACCACTGGGCGGGGGAGATGATGGGGAAATTTAGGGGAAGTGTACACCCTAGGGGGGTTGTAGGGAAATCCCTGTCTCTAGGATAGTCAAAACCGGACTTTGGAAGGCAAGAACTGCACATGGCGGATGTGCTTCCAAATCATTTTTTGTTTCCTCTACTGTTCTGCTATGTTGCTTGAATCCAATGCACGTGTGCCCCACAGTTAATCAGTGGTGCTCCATCTCTACTTTCTGGACAGCCACTGGAGAGCTGCGGAGAACCACAGAATGCATGCATCTCACCACTGCATTGAAAGGATTGTGCCAGAACGTTGTGTCATTTGGGGCCTGATCCAAAGCCCACTGAACTCAATCAGACTCCCGTTGATTTCAATGGGTGGTGATGACGTTGTGCCATCATGGCTCACGAGCTTCAAAATGATGCCATGGACAACAGAGCAGCGTCATTTCTCCTGACACCCCTAGCTCTGTCTGAGTCCCTTTCTCCTCCTTCCTGGCTTCTGGAGAAGTCCTCTTCCAGCTTTCCCTCCCCCACTGCTGGCTAGGTGAGGAGCTTCATTCCTACTCTACCTGGTGGAAATCCCCAGAAATCCCTTTCCTTCTGTTTCCCTTACAGATGGCTGCCATCCCACCACTGGTCTGTTTTCTCAGTGCTCCCTGGGCGGCTTGAGTGTGCAGTCATCACCATTCTTATTCTTCCTGATATCCAAGGCTGTGGCAACGAAGCCAATCAAGCTGACGGAGATGCACATGGGACCTTGAAAATCTAGCTGCAACTCTAGCTTCCCAGAGTGAGCCTCGCTGCTGTAAAACACACGATTTAACAGACCCGGAGGAGTGATTTATGCACACATGTACAGGGCGACCATTCAAATTCATCTTTCACTGCCCTGGGTAGCTGCAGTAACCGCTACACCTCCCTGGGTTTAGACGGGGAAGATAACAGTGTACAGCAAACATCATGGGTTGAGATTTAAGAATGCCCAATGCACGGGGGAAATATCATTTATCCATCTCCCATTGTACTAACTTATGGGTCAGATCCTGCCCTCTCTTACATCCTGGACAACCCCACTGAAGTCAATGGGAGTGCATGGGGTGACGGGGTAAAATATATATCCCCTTTCTCCTCTCAAAGTCATTACCATGATGTAACTCCAGTGTAGGTACTTGTGATCTAAAATCAAGTCCTCCTGGGGTGGGAGGTGTCCCATGTAATGCTACAGAAAGGTAAGGAGGAGAGGTAGTACCCTGTAAAACTGGGAAGGGTGGTGGTCTGGATTGTGCACCGCACTAGGCATTGGGAGACCTGGGTTTTATTCCTCCTACTCAGCTACTCAACTTCTGCGATTGTGGAGGAGCAGCTTCGTCTGTTCCCCCTCACTCCCTTTGTGCACTGAGATTGCAAACTCTTCTGGGCAAGTGTTTTCTCTCAGTGCTTGTGCATTGCTGAGCACAACGGAGCCTCTGACCCCCGTGTAATATTATTAATAATCACAGACTGAGTGTCACTTCCAGCAGCGCTGCCTGGTGCAGGCTTGTTTTGTGCTTATCCCGCTCCCGAACGTCTGGAGAGGTCTGTGAGAATGGACCGAGGCACAAGAAAAGCAGGAGCAGGCTGTTTGGTGGCTTGATGAAAGCAATGAGCTTTGCAGAAAGAAAACTTAATGCTTTGGTTTCAGAGTAACAGCCGTGTTGGCCTGTATTCGCAAAAAGAAAAGGAGGACTTGTGGCACCTTAGAGACTAACCAATTTATTTGAGCATGAGCTTTCGTGAGCTACAGCTCACTTGCATCCGATGAAGTACTCCTTTTCTTTTTAATGCTTTGGGTCTGCTCCCTCCCGCCCCCCGCAACCCGCCCGTCGCTGGACAAGGAAAACCGAGAGCTTGCTTATGGAGAGGGAGCGGTTGGAGTGGTGGGAATTGCAAGGGGGCGTAACTGGAAACAGGCCGTTCCTGTAACCACCACATGCAGTCATCTCATAATGCAACCGGGCTCACTCTGCCATGCTCTGGCACTCGAGTGCTGAGCTGCTGTGTGAAATAAACTGTCAGCTACCATCATCGTCAGGCGTTTATTGTAACTGTAGAAGCGGGGACGGCTCTTGGCTCGCTGCGAGCTCTGTGGCCTGGCTGAGGCAATCCAAAAAGGTGGTCACAGCCAGGCCTAGCTATCAGGGATTGCCTGTTAATACAAAATGCCATTATCCATTTTGTTAGCTGTAAATGACCTTTATTTACATTTCCACTTAGCTAGGTAGTTTCCTTCAGCTCCCAGGAATTCAAAGCACAGACGTGGCATTAAGACGTGTAAAACGCCCCCATGTTTAATGAAAACATCTGATGCGTATAGAAAGCCGTAGTATTTCTCTCTCTCTTTTTATATATATCAAAAACAAATGCAAATAAAAGCGTCACCCCTTTTCCCCACCCCCTTGCAACAGCAATGCCTCGAAGGTGAGATTCTCTGCCAAGGAGAGTGGAAGCAGCCCTTGTATTTTTATTTTTACAAAAGAAAATATTTCGGATATTGCATTACAGGGATTGTTCTGTCAGGGATTCAACTAGGTTGATGAGAGCAGGTGAAATGTACATCGGCAGAACAAGAGGAAAGGACCTGGGGTGGGATGTTATTTCCCCCCGCCATCTCCTGATGGATGCTTTACAAGAATAGATCTCTGTGTTGTCATCATTAGCTGGTTTGGAGTTGGGCAGAGAAGGAGAGACAGAGGAAGAGACAGAGCAAGAAAGAGAGAGAAAAAATGATAGAGACTGAGGCAGAAAATGGAATCTCAGTTGACCCCACGCACCAGCACTGACTATAGAAGTTCCCCAGACATCCCCCTTCCTGCTCCGAGCATATCCCCTGCACCGCAGCTTGTGAGGAGGGCCCTTTCTGCCAGTCCCAGTGGAATTTTCTCCCGGCTGCTGCAGGATTTCTATGTTCCCCATGCAAAATTAGATCAAGCCCCAGAATGCTCCGTGCACTGGGGGTTCCTGGGGCAGGGAAGTGCAGAGGTGGATCTGGGTCTGCCCTCGCTGCACAGGGTAAACTAGCTGGGAAGAGTAGCATTAATGCCTGAGGTGGCCATTTTTCACTGGCATAGCTGGCTCCTGGGGGCCCCTGAGCAGGGGTGAACTTTCCCCAAGAAGACTGTGGTTAAAAAAGACCTAGCGGGGGAGAGACACACAGAGGAGGAGAAATGAGGGGAGAGAGACTGACAGCTCCTCCCCAGTGGCTGGAAAACTCTCTGCTCCAGCTGTTTCACATGGACCCCACTATTAGATGGTTAAGCTCCTCCCTCAACACACACCACCCCCCAAGCTTGCCAGCTGCATCTGCTGTGGTCTCCGCCACTGTGCTGTGCTCAGACAATGAAGTCTGTCCACAAACAGCCCCAAACAAGAAGGATCTGGTTGCTGGGTGGGAATGGGGGTGGGGAAGGCGAAGTTTCCAAAATAGAATGTGACCCAGAAAAATTAAAATGAAAAGCAACAACAAACAGGCAGCCAGCAGCACAAAAAGAATAGGCCATGTTCTGTTCTTTTCCCTCCATTCCCTCAGCTCCTACTCTGTAATTAAGTGAAAATGCTGGAGGTTTGGTATTTTTAAAACTGTCCTCCGGTTTCCTCAGATTCTTGTGTTCTTTTCCTGGATAAACAGGCTGCAGAGGCTCTGGGGGAGCTATTCTCCCAGCCCAGCCTGCTTTGGGGTGGGCTTTTCCTTGGCAATTTTTTTCTTCTGTAATTTCTAATTTTGTCGCCCTGCTTCATTATTCTTCATAGGGCTGGAAAGTCCATGTGCCACTAGGAGGAGAGGTTTCAGTTTTTGCTGACCCAGCAAAAATGGCTTGGCATGTTGCATGACAGGCACTTGAATTCAAGTGGCAAGGAGGGGAAGGTGATTAATCATTTCAGGGCTTGTGCTCTTAAAGCAGCATATGTGCTATTGATTTTTCCACTGAAACTGCTGGTAGCACCAGCAGGACCCCATGTAGACGCTTTCTGCAAAAAAAAAGAAAAAAAATTGTTTAGTCAAAGCAGTTTCAAAACAGTTCAAAAACTGTTCAAAAACAGTTTCAATGGAAATTTTTTGATCCGCCCTATATCCCAGAAAAAATGAGTGTGGCCACAGGAGCACTGTCTGCACAGTGGTTCCCTTGAAGGCCACCACTTCTTCTGCTGAACTGGTGGGAATGACTTTTTGGAAATCCCCAGCAATAGACCAGACTTGAGGGACTGATCTTCAAACAAAAGGAAGAAGTCTGACTCCCCGGGGGGGCGGGGGGGAGGGAGGAAGAAGACACTTCCTTTGAATCTAACTCGGGTCACATTGCAAACCATCATGCTCTGTTGGTTAGCTAATTTTAAAACCTTGGGAGGCAGCAAGTCCAGAGGAATGAGCATAATTTATAAATGCCATGTGCTGTTTCAAACCCTCCTTCTTCCAATCCCTAGATTCTAGGGTCTCAGGTTGTACACAGGTTTATATATACACACAAACTTAGAATCATAGAATATCAGGGCTGGAAGGGACCTCAGGAGGTCATCTAGTCCAACCCCTTGCTCAAAGCAGGACCAATCCCCAATTTGTGCCCCAGATCCCTAAATGGCCCCCTCAAGGATTGAACTCCCAACCCTGGGTTTAGCAGGCCAATGCTCAAACCACTGAGCTATCCCTCCCCCCTTGCCAGATTGGAACAGAGCTGAGGTCCATCTATTCCAGTATCCTGTCTCTGAGCAGATGTGGGGTAATCTACCCCCAGCATTTGGTCTCCAAGAGTTAGAGATTGGCTTAAGACCCTAAGCCTGAGGTTTCATAGCCCTTCCAAAATGATTCACCATTAATTATAACAGTTTAAGACACAGGGCCAAATTTCTCTGTCCGTTAAGCAATGCAGTCACTTTAAAATCCACTGGGTCATGCTGGGTTGACAAAGAAGAATATCTGGCCAAGGATCTTTGAGTCCCATCCTATCCCTTTAAGAGGAAGGATGCCATTGAGCTTTTTAACTGATCTTGGAATGACAAGATCCATGTTGAAAGCCAGTGAGAACAGCTGAGAGCTGGACCTTGCACTAGCTGGTCACAAAAGCCACCTCTCTCCCATATCCCATTATCTCCTTGTCCAGCACACACACACAGCCAGCTGCTTCGGCTCTGCGGAGTTGGCACAGCTGTGTGCTTATCTCCTGCATCAGCATCCCAGGCCCAGCGCTGCTGACAGTGTAGAAATATTTCTGTAGGGAGGCTGTGGGAACTGCTTAGAGACTTCCCCGGTGCCTTGCTTTCAGCGGGGAATAAGTAACAACATGAACGGCCTGTCTAAATCGCTTGGGCTATAGCTAAAGAACAATGTGATTGGAAAGGTCAGACATGGCCAGCTAGGACCGTGTTGACATAGATAAGGAGAAAATCTGGTTCAATATACAGGGTAAGTGTAAATAACAGTGTTCATTAGAGCTGAGCAAATAATTCACAATGAATAATATACTCTGCGATCCACATAGGGTTGCCAAGTTTGTAATATTTAAAAACAGGACACTCCAGCAGGAATGCCGGAACCTCCCCTACCCCGCCTCTTCCCCCTCGAGGACCTGTCCCTGCTCTTTCCCTTCACCCCAGGCCTCACCCCTGCCCCACCTCTTCCCCCAAGGCCCCGCTCCTGCCTTGCCCCTTCCCCCTGAGGCCCCATCCCCCGTTTGCTCCTCTTTCCCCCTCCCTCTGTCGCTCACTGCTTTTCCCCTCTCTCCCCCCTCGCATGGCTTGGGAGGGACTAGCTTGCAGACCTGGGGCAGGGAGCTGCAGCCACCTGATTGCAGGTAGGAGATGGCCCTGGCTGAGTAGGGGCTGGCGTGGATGATGACTCAGTGCCTCCCCCGCCCGCAATAACTGGACTTTGGGTGTCCGGTCAACAGATCTGACCGCACACCATCAGGTCCCCTTTTCGACTGGACTTTCTGATCGAAAATCAGACACCTGGCCACCCTAGATCCACAACGGTGCAAATTGGTGTTGTTCCATTAATTATAGTGGAGCTATACTGTTTTACACGAGCTGAGGATGTGGCCCAAGTAATGCAGTGTATTATTCATTGCAGGCCAGATTTTTCCAAAGTGACTAGTGATTCCAGGTGCCTCAATTTTGGGGAGCCCAGTCTTAGACCCCTTTAAGGTTCTGAACACCCATTCACTGAAAATCAAACCTCCAAGCATCTCAAGTTTGGTACACAAAAACTGAGTCTACAGCCGTCTTTTCTGCTTGGGAAATGGCCATAAGCAGATTGCAGTTCCTTTAGGTCTATTTGTTATTCAAAGTTTACTCTGTAAATTGATTGCAAATACTTGAAATTTAAGTCACGCCGTTAAACTTTGATTGGGTAAAGAAATCATGCACTCTTGTTTCTTTTCTCCTCATTGGATGAGCATGCAGATTCTTCCGGTGTGAACACATCGGTGTGTGACTTTAAATCTTGGTTCCCATAAATACCCACGCATGCAATATTTGAGAACATTGGCATCAATAAAATGTGATTACATGATTGTACTTCTCTAGGTTCCCAATCCAAGTCCCACTGAAGTCAACAGAAACATTCTGCCTTGAATGAACTTTGGAACAGGTCTTTCATTACAAAACTATCCTCTGGTACTGGAGCTAAAAGGGAAGGCTTAGAACTATGGTGGTGACCAGAAGTAGCCTGTTGTGGTCACCACCGCCGGTAAGTAGAAGGGGACACAATAGCTAAGACCCTGATCCAGTGCTCATTGAAATCAATGGGAAACTTTCCATTGACTTCCATGGACAATGGATAGGGCCCTATGCTAGAGAATTACATCAGCATTTCCTAGAAGCTCTTGGGATCTGATTTATTTCCTACTGGTTGCATGCTGGGCTCCTTCACCCTTGGTAAAGCATGGCTATTTGGAGGGCCATGAGTGTGAGTATGTGTGTGTGTTCATTGCTTTGGAAAGGTTTGTTGAGGTGGCATATCAGAGCAGTGTGGTACATTTGCCCTCCCTTGCCATGAAAGCAGCTGGTGTCCTCCTCATAGGTGCATGGGATATCATCCTCTGCCAGGACCATGTCCATGGGATTGCATCAAACCTTTGACACCTTCTGAGAGAGGTTGAAAATGATGGCTTCCCCCTGAGTCTCCTTCCTTTGTAACAGCAAATCCTCCCTTTCGTCTTTATTTGAGGCCTCCCTGGGGCTTCTGAGTTCACTTTAATCAAACCAGATGATCTGTGGTTAATGATAACCCTAATGGGTAGAGAACTATGTGGCCAGCTCAGAACAGAACAGGCACGTTTCCCTGAGACCGAATCCTTGAGTGCCCCCTTAATGATTCCAAGAAGCCCTCTGCACACTGCTTCCTGTCCACAGTCCAATATTTGCAGAGCGGAACATGGAAGGAAGGATGTGACAGAGGTTAAGCTGCTGGTGAGCTGGGACCATGGCCTAGGATGCTGACCCTTCCTATCTCAGTGTTTCCTTGCACTCTGTCTGCCCACATCCACAACTAGGACTTCTACATGCTACAGTAACACAGACAATCATAATAAACTATTTAAAACCCTTCCAAGGGCGAGAAACAAGCACCATGAGTCCAAGAGTTATCATCACCCTCATTTCTGTGGTACCACAGTCCTGTCAAATATACCGTACCGGGGTTGTCACCTGCAGCACACCCCCTCATAGCCTGGAGCAGTTCCGCAGCAGCCCTGCCTCAGTGTCTTCTTCTCCTCAGGCCTCCTCGGTCAGTGACTCACAAAGGCTTATGTCCAGTAAAAACCTCTCTTAGGGGGGTTGAGTTTATAAAGATGAACATTTCAATAAAGAGAACACTTCCTCTCAGCCTTCCTAGCTGGCTCATAACCCCTTCTGCTCCCTATCAAGCAGCAACTCCCAGGACACCTTACCAGGAGTTGTCCTATAGTTTCTCAGGACAAAACCCTTTTTCCTACATCCCACAACTCTTTGCTGGCTACCCCCCTCCCCCCAGCCTGTGCTTCCCCAGGCCTCTCTTATCTACAGCCAGAGATTTGAGTTAGACACACGACCCATCTGTCACATGACATCACTTATTATTACATTCTCTGCACCTGTAGAGACTAGTTAAGTTTAGCCCCGGTGAATTGGGGCCCATCTACCCTTAAATGGCCCAGCTGGCCTGTGAAATAAATATACAGCAAGACAAGGTCCCGTGGAACCCCTGCTGAGCTAAAGTCACAATCCAGGAGCCAAGATGGTCAAGACAAGTAGCAAACATGAAGTTGGTAGCACCCAAAGGACTCGTGGGAAGGAGGGGCCAAAGGAAAGCCAGCACCTTTGAATCCGAACCCTTGTGAATGTCCAGGAGGCAGGAATGAAGAGGTTCGACCTGGATCCCTGAATCTAAACCTGCCCATGAGGAGTTGGATTGGATCCACAAGCAGAAGGGGCCTAGTCTACAGGCCCAATGGAGACAAGTGCTGAAGTTTAGCTGCGAAAGGTGATCTCCCCTGATTTCCTCCACTTGACATGTTTTTCACTGGTGGCCCCAGGCCCTGTTTGGCCATAAAATCTCTTGGGGGCTGCTGAATTTAAACTCCAGGCCTGGTTCCACCTCAATGCCAAACCTTAGCGTAAACCTAATGCCGACCTGAACAGCTTGGGTTCTTGGGGCAATCTGAATGAGGAGAGCGATGGTGTTTTATGACTGCTGATGAGCACAATGTCTCAAACAAGGCACGGAGCCCTGCGTGGATGAGGACAAGAGGCTCAGACTGAGACTAGGTCTGGCATGCCCTGCAGATGTCCTGGCTTGACTGAGAGTGGCACCTGCTGCTACTGAGTATGATCTGATGGAGCAGCAAGGAGAGAAGCTTGCGCAGAATGCAGTGAGCAGGACAGGACGTGGGTAGCAGAGAAGCCCCCGTGCCTGTTCAGTCCTTAGCCCCACTGCTGCCCACGATGGATTGTGGGGCATGGACACCTGTCTACGAACACCTGGACTGAAGCCACCAACTCATTTTGCACATGCCAGCAAGCCATCACTGGAGTGCAGCGATGAGGCCCAATCCTGCAAACCTTCCCTGGCAGGTAATGGTGTGTAGGATCAGGCCCATGTGCTGACCATCATTCCCTACCCCCCTGGTCAGGGCTGGAACTCCTGACCTTGACACAAAAGATTTCATGGGCCAGATTCTCCACTGACTTCAATGGAGCTATGGCAATTTACACCAGCTAAGGATCTGGACCCATGTTTCATTATTGCCAATCGCAGGAGCCCTCCACCCAAAACCAAGTGTAGTCTCAGTCATCTATAGGGGCAGATCCCCAATGGGCTAGCTCCACTGATGTCTTTACGCCAAGAGAGGATTTGCCTTGTAGATTTTTCCATAATGACTAAGAGCCACAAATGACCATATATAAATTCTAGGGCTTCTCTCTATTCATTTCCTAGAAACAAAATATCTTACCCTTGATAGGAAACAAAACAAACCCTCCATCTGTAGTTGTTCTCATTTAAGCAGTAATATGTAACAGAGCGTAACCAGTACTGGATTGATGTGTGAGGCTGGCAGCCTTAGACTTGAATGGCATCCTAGCAGCTCAGCAGGAATTAATGCCATACAATTGTCATACTGTGCTACCTTAATGTGATCATAAGGCAAAAGGGCTAAAAAAAAAAAGCCCCAGCAAATATTTATGTTACTAATTAAAGGATGTAACTTGCCAATAATGAGTCTTGATTGTTACACAGCACAATTCATGGCTTGGAACTTATGGGTGAAATGCACCCATAATGCAGAGAGTCAGCACAATGTCTATGCACCACTTAAGTCCTATAGTTGTGATCTACAGCCTACTGAAATACCTGGGCCTATTTAATCATTGGAGTACAAAGCCAGGGTATCATTTAGTGAGGCAGTGTGATCTAGTGGATAGGGCACTGGTGAAGGCGTGAGGAGCCATGGGGTCTGAAGCTGGGTGGGGGTTGGTCCTGCTTTGAGCAGGGGGTTGGACTAGATGACCTCCTGAGGTCTCTTCCAACCCTGATAGTCTATGATTCTATGTCACTGACCACTTGGCTTCTGATTCCCCTTCCATCCTTTGTCTGGCTAGTGGGTGTCTATATATACACACGCTCTTTGGGGGCAGAATCATAGAATCATAGAATCATAGAATATCAGGGTTGGAAGGGACCCCAGAAGGTCATCTAGTCCAACCCCCTGCTTGAAGCAGGACCAATTCCCAGTTAAATCATCCCAGCCAGGGCTTTGTCAAGCCTGACCTTAAAAACCTCTAAGGAAGGAGATTCTACCACCTCCCTAGGTAACGCATTCCAGTGTTTCACCACCCTCTTAGTGAAAAAGTTTTTCCTAATATCCAATCTAAACCTCCCCCACTGCAACTTGAGACCATTACTCCTCGTTCTGTCATCTGCTACTATTGAGAACAGTCTAGAGCCATCCTCTTTGGAACCCCCTTTCAGGTAGTTGAAAGCAGCTATCAAATCCCCCCTCATTCTTCTCTTCTGCAGGCTAAACAATCCCAGCTCCCTCAGCCTCTCCTCATAAGTCATGTGTTCTAGACCCCTAATCATTTTTGTTGCCCTTCGCTGGACTCTCTCCAATTTATCCACATCCTTCTTGTAGTGTGGGGCCCAAAACTGGACACAGTACTCCAGATGAGGCCTCACCAATGTCAAATAGAGGGGAACGATCACGTCCCTCGATCTGCTCGCTATGCCCCTACTTATACATCCCAAAATGCCATTGGCCTTCTTGGCAACAAGGGCACACTGCTGACTCATATCCAGCTTCTCGTCCACTGTCACCCCTAGGTCCTTTTCCGCAGAACTGCTGCCTCGCCATTCGGTCCCTAGTCTGTAGCTGTGCATTGGGTTCTTCCGTCCTAAGTGCAGGACCCTGCACTTATCCTTATTGAACCTCATCAGATTTCTTTTGGCCCAATCCTCCAATTTGTCTAGGTCCTTCTGTATCCTATCCCTCCCCTCCAGTGTATCTACCACTCCTCCCAGTTTAGTATTATCCGCAAATTTGCTGAGAGTGCAATCCACACCATCCTCCAGATCATATATGAAAATATTGAACAAAACCGGCCCCAGGACCGACCCTTGGGGCACTCCACTTGATACCGGCTGCCAACTAGACATGGAGCCATTGATCACTACCCCTTGAGCCCGACAATCTAGCCAGCTTTCTACCCACCTTATAGTGCATTCATCCAGCCCATACTTCCTTAACTTGCTGACAAGAATACTGTGGGAGACCGTGTCAAAAGCTTTGCTAAAGTCAAGAAACAATACATCCACCACTTTCCCTTCATCCACAGAACCAGTAATCTCATCATAAAAGGCAGAAGGTATCCCTTGTTGTGTGTGCACATTTTCTAGGGCCTAAACAGCAGTTGGGGCCTCTAGGTGCTGCAGTCATACAAAGAAAAGTACCCAATCATGTCCCACCTCAGCCTTTCCCGGATGGATATTTTTTCAGCTGTTAGGTTGTTCAAGGACTGTTGGTGCCAACATTTGGTGACTGGTCACCTAAGGAAAGTCGTTGTGTTTCTGGTCTCTGACTGGAAAATTGAAACTTTTTTCAAAAGACAAATAATGGAGGTCAACTAATGCACATTCCAGCATGAATCTTCAGAGAAAAAGCAATGATGCGTGGCTGTGTGTGTGTGTGTTGCTGTGCTGGTCTACAGAGGATAGGAGTTGTTACAGCTCTCATCTACAAAAAAATGATGCTTTAGCTCTAGCTACAGAGCTGATGTGTTTAGCTCTGGCGGGTCCTGATCCAGTCCCCGGTATATCAGCCACGGTGGTGTATGTCACACTGAAACTTGTGAGAATGCTGGGAGATGCAAACAGTTTTCTATGAATAAATCACATCCCATGGGAGACAGGGTCCATGAGAAAATGTACAAATCAAGTTGTTTAATACTCTACCTTCTCTATACACAGGCATATTTGTCAGGCCGCCACCACTGCATGACTTTGCACTGAACTGACTATGCCATTATAACCTCTGTGTGGTTATTAAGAAGGCCAGAGGGGCCATTTCTGGGGGCATTTCCTCCTCTTTTCCCATTAACTTATATCCTCAGGAGAATGTGGTCCTCTTTCCAGTGCATTTATATGTGATGGATGTGACCTAGTACATTGCCTGTGGGAACTTTGGATCTGATTCTTAGAATCATAGAAGATTAGGGTTGGAAGAGATCTCAGGAGGTCATCTAGTCCAATCCCCTGCTCAAAGCAGGACCAACCCCAACTAAATCATCCCAGCCAGGGCTTTCTTATGTACACTGATGCCCCAAAGGGCCATAGAGTAGATATAAATACAATGTAAACATATTTTAAGGTCCCTTTACCTACCAGGGTGGTATAAAGAGGGACTTGTGTTGATGGAAGATTAGGTGCTTTTAACTTTTTAATGCCCTGACTTTTGTATGCATCAGCTGTCAACCTCAACATTGCATTAACATATCATATTTACGGGGACTGGATGATTTGGGGTGGTGGGGTTGACAGAAGTTTTCAAATTTTGACAAAAAAGAGAAGAAAATCACGACAATTTCCTCTCCCCGCCCTGCTCTCACTGTCTGTCTGTCCATGTATATAATACAAAAGATGCTCCTGGACCCTGTGCTTTGTTTCACAGGAGCGGATTTGATTCAATAGAATTCTCACTCCAGGGCAAGAGAAATGTTAAAAGCCTCAGAACTGCGTGTGTGTAATTGCCTTGACCTTCCAGGTCTGTCTGTGGGCTGCAATCGGGAGTGCAAGGTGGTTATGAGGCATCCTGAATGCAAATGGATTATATATTCAGTTGCAAGTAGGTGAAGAGGGTTTGGGGAGTGGGAAAGAAAAGTGTATTTATTCCTTTTGATTATTAGCACATGAAAGGTACCACCCCCAGACATGTTCCAGAGTCTTTCCTGTTTTGCAATTTATTTTTTTTTCTTTTCCAAAGAAGTGATTTATATTAAGGGGAACCTGGGCCGATTCACGTCACTAACCTTCAAATGTCACAGCAGGATGTATTTTTGCTGCTAATCTAGGAGATGTTTTCTTTTGACAACTGCTGTTGTTCTAGCAAAAGCAGGTAAATTCAGGGCATAAATCATGTGCATTAGGCTGCAGTCCAGCATATTGTTATTTGCTTCATTCAGTGCCTTTCTCTCAAAGATCTTTACTGTTGGACGTCCTCAAGCATTGTTATTTATTTGTGTTACCACTACTAACACTGTACCACACATCCTGGTTCTGCTTCATTTCTCAGTTACTCTCGTCGACAGTGGCATGACGCCAAGGCAGTTTAGGATGATTGACATCTGCTGAGGATCTGGCCTGAGAGAGAAATGGCCTATCTGCATTTCAGGTACACCAGTGAGGTCAATGGAGTTAGGGCAGGTCTACACTTAACCTGTTGCCGCTGTGCTGGTGTAGCGCTTCAGTGAAGACACTACAATCCCGATGTGTGAGTTTCTCCCGCCTGTAGTCAATCCACCTCCACGGGAGATGATAATCCACCTCCAAGGGAGGTGATAGCTATGTCAATGGGAGAAGCCCTCCTGTCGACACAGCACTGTCTACACCGCGGGTGAGGTAAGTATAACTGCATCGCTCCAGGGCGTGGATTTTTCACGCCCCCGAGCGACGTAGTTATATTGATGTACAGTTATAGTATACACCTCCCCTCTGTCCAGATTTACACAGGTATAAGTCAGTGTGGATTAAGCTCAGATTTGACAGAATTTTACACGCGCTTTGCACAAATGTAAATGATGTCACAAGGTGTGAGGCAGTGGAGAATCGGACTCAGGTTGGGCTGTACACTTAGCTGATGTAGTCACCAGCTGAGGATCTGGCCCTGTGACAGGGTGTACCCTGGCCCAAGAAATGGTTCTCTGAGAGGAAAAGAGCAGTGAGTATTAGACCTCTAGGCTTGCCTAGAGAGACATCCCAGGAGCAGCCATTTTGGAAACCTCTGAAATCTGGTCCTCCGGCAGCTAGACGGTCTGGGGACCAGCACCAACCAATCAGGGCTCAGCAGGCTGAAATAAAAGAAGCTGCCCGCTGCTAGCAAGACAGTTCCTGGTGGGAGCCAGTGGATTGAGGAGGAATGCTCCCTAGGACATTGCCAGTGGACCCAGGCGATGGCAGAAGGCACCATGCTGAGTTAATTTTGGAAAGGGAATTAAGCCCTGATGGGTAACAAACTGTTTTAGTTATAACTGATCCCAAAGGGCAAGGATCTCCTTCTGTTTGAGTTTGTTGCTCCCTGGCAAGAGTTTGGACCATGAGACCCAGCTGGAGGGCTGAGCCACAGAAGACCCTCAGAGGCTGACTTATAGCTTGCACTAGGCACAGCGGACACTGGGGATGCTCAACAGGACAGTGGGGTGGGAGGAGGTATTGTTTCATGATCTCTGTGTGTATATAATGTCTGCTGCAGTTTCCACGGTATGCATCCGATGAAGTGAGCTGTAGCTCACGAAAGCTCATGCTCAAATAAATTGGTTAGTCTCTAAAGTGCCACAAGTACTTCTTTTCTTTTTTGAAAGTAGTGAGTGCAACTGACCACAGGCCCCATTAATTTAAATGGAGCTATGCTGATTTGCACCAGCAAAGGATCTGGCCCATGGTATGTTATCAACAGCTGGCTGCATATACATATACGTAGTGGGTTTCTAAATTTAAGAGTTTTTAAAATCTGCAAAAATTATGTGGCTGTGACTGATGCTTCAGTATAGCCAGGGTTTAGGATTGTTTTCAGCCAGTCAGATCATTTAATTCCTACCTTTTTACATACTCTGTGCCTGTGGGAATGCCAGTATCTTTCCCAGTGTTAGCTCTCCCTTCATATTTGTCCTCCCTTCTTAAACTCCATCCTTCTCTCCCTTGTTTTCATCTGGTTTGACTGAGAGTCAATAAATATAGAGCCCCGCAGTGGATTTACTTGTCAGAATAGAACTACACTATAAGGTTTTCCCTCTATATTTACTTACACTGCAAGGGCTTTGGGGCAGGGCCTTTTGTTCAGTGTTTGGACAGCACCTAGCACAATGGGATCCTGCTCCATGACTGTGGCTCCTGTGTGCAACAGCAATACATATCAATAATGATTAATGATCTTTAGGATGGCGTGGACTGCACCCTCAGCAAGTTTTCAGATGACACTAAACTGGGAGGAGTGGTAGATACGCTTGAGGGTAGGGATAGGATACAGAGGGACCTAGACAAATTAGAGGATTGGGCCAAAAGAAATCTGATGAGGTTCAACAAGGACAAGTGCAGAGTCCTGCACCTAGGACGGAAGAATCCCAGGCACTGCTACAGGCTGGGGACCAAGTGGCTAGGCAGCAGTTCGGCAGAAAAGGACCTAGGGGTTACAGTGGACAAGAAGCTGATATGAGTCACAGAATCATAGAATCATAGAATATCAGGGTTGGAACGAACCTCAGGAGGTCATCTAGTCCAACCCCCTGCTTGAAGCAGGACCAATTCCCAGTTAAATCATCCCAGCCAGGGCTTTGTCAAGCCTGACCTTAAAAACTTCTAAGGAAGGAGATTCTACCACCTCCCTAGGTAACGCATTCCAGTGTTTCACCACCCTCCTAGTGAAAAAGTTTTTCCTAATATCCAACCTAAACCTCCCCCACTGCAACTTGAGACCATTACTCCTTGTCCTGTCCTCTTCTACCACTGAGAATAGTCTAGAACCATCCTCTTTGGAACCACCTCTCAGGTAGTTGAAAGCAGCTATCAAATCCCCCCTCATTCTTCTCTTCTGCAGACTAAACAATCCCAGTTCCCTCAGCCTCTCCTCATAAGTCATGTGTTCCAAACCCCTAATCATTTTTGTTGCCCTTCACTGGACTCTCTCCAATTTATCCACATCCTTCTTGTAGTGTGGGGCCCAAAACTGGACACAGTACTCCAGATGAGGCCTCACCAATGTCGAATAGAGGGGAACGATCACGTCCCTCGATCTGCTCGCTATGCTCCTACTTATACATCCCAAAATGCCATTGGCCTTCTTGGCAACAAGGGCACACTGCTGACTCATATCCAGCTTCTCGTCCTCTGTCACCCCTAGGTCCTTTTCCGCAGAACTGCTGCCTAGCCATTCAGTCCCTAGTCTGTAGCTGTGCATTGGGTTCTTCCATCCTAAGTGCAGGACCCTGCACTTATCCTTATTGAACCTCATCAGATTTCTTTTGGCCCAATCCTCCAATTTGTCTAGGTCCCTCTGTATCCTATCCCTGCCCTCCAGCGTATCTACCACTCCTCCCAGTTTAGTATCATCCGCAAATTTGCTGAGAGTGCAATCCACACCATCCTCCAGATCATTTATGAAGATATTGAACAAAACCGGCCCCAGGACCGACCCTTGGGGCACTCCACTTGACACCGGCTGCCAACTAGACATGGAGCCATTGATCACTACCCGTCGAGCCCGATAATCTAGCCAACTTTCTACCCACCTTATAGTGCATTCATCCAGCCCATACTTCTTTAACTTGCTGACAAGAATACTGTGGGAGACCGTGTCAAAAGCTTTGCTAAAGTCAAGAAACAATACATCCACTGCTTTCCCTTCATCCACAGAACCAGTAATCTCATCATAGAAGGCGATTAGATTAGTCAGGCATGATCTTCCCTTGGTGAATCCATGCTGACTGTTCCTGATCACTTTCCTCTCATGTAAGTGCTTCAGGATTGATTCTTTGAGGACCTGCTCCATGATTTTTCCGGGGACTGAGGTGAGGCTGACTGGCCTGTAGTTCCAGAATCCTTCTTCTTCCCTTTTTTAAAGATTGGCACTACATTAGCCTTTTTCCAGTCATCCAGGACTTCCCCTGTTCGCCACGAGTTTTCAAAGATAATGGCCAATGGCTCTGCAATCACAGCCGCCAATTCCTTTAGCACTCTCAGATGCAACTCGTCCGGCCCCATGGACTTGTGCACGTCCAGCTTTTCTAAATAGTCCCTAACCACCTCTTTCTCCACAGAGGGCTGGCCATCTATTCCCCATGTTGTGATGCCCAGCGCAGCAGTCTGGGAGCTGACCTTGTTAGTGAAGACAGAGGCAAAAAAAGCATTGAGTACATTCACTTTTTCCACATCCTCTGTCACTAGGTTTCCTCCCTCATTCATTAAGGGGCCCACACTTTCCTTGGCTTTCTTCTTGTTGCCAGCATACCTGAAGAAACCCTTCTTGTTACTCTTGACATCTCCCGCTAGCTGCAGCTCCAGGTGCAATTTGGCCCTCCTGATTTCATTCCTACATGCCCGAGCAATATTTTTATACTCTTCCCTGGTCATATGTCCAAACTTCCACTTCTTGTAAGCTTCTTTTTTATGTTTAAGTTCCGCTAGGATTTCACCGTTAAGCCAAGCTGGTCGCCTGCCATATTTACTATTCTTTCGACACATCGGGATGGTTTGTCCCTGTAACCTCAACAGGGATTCCTTGAAATACAGCCAGCTCTCCTGGACTCCTTTCCCCTTCATGTTAGTCCCCCAGGGGATCCTACCCATCCATTCCCTGAGGGAGTCGAAGTCTGCTTTCCTGAAGTCCAGGGTCCGTATCCTGCTGCTTACCTTTCTTCCCTGTGTCAGGATCCTGAACTCAACCAACTCATGGTCACTGCCTCCCAGATTCCCATCCACTTTTGCTTCCCCTACTAATTCTTCCTGGTTTGTGAGCAGCAGGTCAAGAAAAGCTCCCCCCCTAGTTGGCTCCTCTAACACTTGCACCAGGAAATTGTCTCCTACGCTTTCCAAAAACTTCCTGGATTGTCTATGCACCGCTGTATTGCTCTCCCAGCAGATATCAGGAAAATTAAAGTCACCCATGAGAACCAGGGCGTGCGATCTAGTAGCTTCTGCGAGCTGCCGGAAGAAAGCCTCATCCACCTCATCCTCCTGGTCCGGTGGTCTATAGCAGACTCCCACCACTACATCACTCTTGTTGCTCACACTTCTAAACTTAATCCAGAGACACTCAGGTTTTTCTGCAGTTTCCTACCGGAGCTCTGAGCAATCATGCTGCTCCCTTACATACGGTGCTACTCCCCCACCTTTTCTGCCCTGCCTGTCCTTCCTGAACAGTTTATAACCATCCATGACAGTACTCCAGTCATGTGAGTTATCCCACCAAGTCTCTGTTATTCCAATCACGTCATAATTCCTTGACATCACCAGGACCTCCAGTTCTCCCTGCTTGTTTCCAAGGCTTTGTGCATTCGTATATAAGCACTTGAGATAACCTGCTGATCGTCCCTCATTCTCAGTATGAGGCAGGAGCCCTCCCCTCACGGACATTCCTGCCTGTGCTTCCTCCTGGTATCCCGCTTTCCCACTTACCTCAGGGCTTTGGTCTCCTTCCCCCGGTGAACCTAGTTTAAAGCCCTCCTCACTAGGTTAGCCAGCCTGCTCGCAAAGATGCTCTTCCCTCTCTTCGTAAGATGGAGCCCGTCTCTGCCCAGCACTCCTCCTTCATGGAGCACCATACCTTGGTCAAAGAATCCAAAGCCTTTTCTCCGACACCACCTGTGTAGCCATTCGTTGACTTCCACGATTCGACGGTCCCTACCCAGACCTTTTCCTTCCACGGGGAGGATGGACGAGAACACCACTTGCACCTCAAACTCCTTTATCCTTCTTCCCAGAGCCACGTAGTCCACAGTGATCCGCTCAAGGTCATTCTTGGCAGTATCATTGGTGCCCACGTGGAGAAGCAGGAAGGGGTAGCGATCCGAGGGGTTGATGAGTCTCGGCAGTCTCTCTGTCACATCGCTAATCTTTGCCCCCGGTAAGCAGCAGACTTCTCGGTTTTCCCGGTCAGGGCGGCAGATAGATGACTCAGTCCCCCGGAGGAGAGAGTCCCCGACCACCACCACCCGCCTCCTTCTCTTGGGAGTGGTGGTCGTGGAAGCCCCCATCTCAGGACAGTGCATCTCATGCCTTCCAACCAGCGGAGTCTCCTTCTGCTTTTTCCTCCCAGACATATCATCTGGTCCACTCTCCGCAATGGTACCTGTGGAGAGAACAGGAAAACGGTTAGTTACCTGTGTCCGCGTTGTTGGAACCCGGACATTCCCCCTTCTTCTTCCGGAGGTCACATGTTGCCAAGCTTCTTCACTGGCCTCTTGGCTCCGCTGTGCAACCTGCTCTAAATCTTTAGAGCTTTGTGCCCGTAGAAGCATATCCTGACTTTTGTCCAGAAAATCCTCCGTTTCTCGTATGCAACGCAGGATCGTTATCTGTTGCTCCAGACCTTCAATCTTCTCTTCCAATATGGAGACCAGCTTGCACTTTGTACAGACAAAGTCGCTTCTGTCCTGTGGAAGAAAGACAAACATGGCACATCCAATGCAGGTCACAACAGCTGAACCCCCACCTTCCATATCACCTTCCTACTATGAGCTTCCTCAGAGAAGTTGGCAAGATGTAAGCCTCACTGGGCTCACTCCAGGCGAACTCCCAGGCAAACTCCTGCTGTGTGCTGCTCTGCTGTTCCCCGCTGCTCAGCTGATTCGCCGCCGCTCAGCTGGTTCGCGAAGCTCTGGCTATTTTTAAACAGTGTGCCCTTGTTGCCAAGAAGGCTAACGGCATTTTGGGCTGTATAAGTAGGAGTATTGCCAGCAGATCGAGGGACGTGATCATTCCCCTCTATTCAACATTGGTGAGGCCTCATCTGGAATACTGTGTCCAGTTTTGGGCCCCACACTACAAGAAGGGTGTGGAAAAAATGGAAAGAGTCCAGCAGAGGGCAACAAAAATGATTAGGGGTCTGGAACACATGACTTATGAGGAGAGGCTGAGGGAACTGGGATTGTTTAGTCTGAGGAAGAGAAGAATGAGGGGGGATTTGATAGCTGCTTTCAACTACCTGAAAGGGGGTTCCAAAGAGGATGGATCTAGACTGTTCTCAGTGGTAGTAGATGACAGAACGAGGAGTAATGGTCTCAAGTTGCAGTGCGGGAGGTTTAGGTTGGATATTAGGAAAAACTTTTTCAGTAGGAGGGTGGTGAAGCACTGGAATATGTTACTTAGGGAGGTGGTGGAATCTCCTTCTTTAGAGGTTTTTAAGGTCAGGCTTGACAAAGCCCTGGCTGGGATGATTTAGTTGGGGATTGGTCCTGCTTTGAGCGGGGGTTGGACTAGATGGCCTCCTGATGTCCTTCCAACCCTGATATTCTATGATTCTATGAATAATGTTTATTCATTTTGTGTGCGCCTGGGGAGGTGATTGACTTTACTGGACAGATTTAAGAAGTGTCCTTAATATCATCAGTGAGTCTAAGCAGGGTTGCTTTGAATTGTCTGATAAAACATTTCACCTGTATAGCACATACTGTAAGGAAACCAGCTAATTGTGAACAAACAGAATCACTTGTCCCATAACCTCAGCCATACAGAACACAACGCCATCCACAGCCTCAGAAACAACTCTGACATTATAATCAAAGGGGCTGACAAAGGAGGTGCTGTCGTCCTCATGAACGGGTCGGATTATGAACAGGAGGCTGCCAGGCAACTCTCCAACACCACATTCTACAGGCCACTATCCTCTGATCCCACTGAGGAGTACCAAAAGAAACTACACCATCTGCTCAAGAAACTCCCTGCTACAGCACGGGAACAAATCTACACAGACACACCCCCAGAGCCCTGACCAGGGGTATTCTATCTGCTACCCAAGATCCATAAACCTGGAAATCCTGGACACCCCATCATCTCAAGCATCGGCACTCTTACAGCAGGATTATCTGGCTATTTGGACTCTCTCCTCAGACCCTACGCTACCAGAACTCCCAGCTATCTTGGGGACACCACCGACTTTCTGAGGAAACTACAATGCATTGGTGATCTTCCTGGAAACACCATCCTGGCCACTATGGATGTAGAAGCTCTTTATACCAATATTCCACATGAGGATGGACTGCAACCTGTCAAGAACAGTATCCCTGATGAGGCCACGGCACACCTGGTGGCTGAGTTTTGTGACTATGTCCTCACCCACAACCATTTCAGATTTGGGGACAACTTATACCTTCAAGTCAGCGGCACTGCTATGGGTACCCGCATGGCCCCACAATATGCCGACATTTTTATGGCTGACTTAGAACAACGCTTGCTCAGCTCTCGTCCCCTAACTCCCCTACTCTACTTGCGCCTCACTGATGACATCTTCATCATATGGACCCACGGAAAGGAGGCCCTCGAAGAATTCCACCTGGATTTCAACAATTTCCACCCCACTATCAACCTCAGCCTGGACCAGTC
The DNA here is from genome assembly GCF_965140295.1 of Lepidochelys olivacea. Lineage (NCBI taxonomy): Eukaryota > Metazoa > Chordata > Testudines > Cheloniidae > Lepidochelys > Lepidochelys olivacea. Next base: position 265,314,020 of record NC_140412.1, on the reverse strand, counting down.
CACACAAGAGATCCACTTCCTGGACACTACAGTGCTAATAAATGATGGTCACATAAACATCACCCTATACCGGAAACCTACTGACTGCTATACTTACTTACATGCCTCCAGCTTCCATCCAGGACACATCACACAATCCATTGTCTACAGCCAAGCCCTAAGATACAACCGGATTTTCTCCAATCCCTCAGACAGAGACAAACACCTACAAGATCTTTATCAAGCATTCTTAAAACTACAATACCCACCTGGGGAAGTGAGGAAACAGATTGACAGAGCGAGACGGGTACCCAGAAATCACCTACTACAGGACAGGCCCAACAAGGAAAATAACAGAACACCACTGGCCATCACGTACAGCCCTCAGCTAAAACCTCTCCAGCACATTATCAACGATCTATAACCTATTCTGGAAAATGATCCCTCACTCTCCCAGACCTTGGGAGGCAGGTCAGTCTTCGCTTACAGACAGCCCCCCAACCTGAAGCAAATACTCACCAGCAACTACACACCACACCACAGAAACACTAACCCAGGAATCAATCCCTGTAGCAAACCTCGTTGCCTACTCTGTCCCCATATCTACTCTAGCGACACCATCAGAGGACCCAACCACATCAGCCACACCATCAGAGGCTCATTCACCTGCACGTCTACTAATGTTGTATATGCCATCATGTGCCAGCAATCAAGGCCGGTGTAACCACTAGGCAAAGTAGGCAGCTGCCTAAGGCACCAAGATTTGGGGGCGCCAAAAAGCAGTGCCCCAAAATTGTGTTTTACACTATTGCTGGAAAACGATTGAATAAAGAAAAGAGAAACATTGTTGAACTTGCATTTTAATCATTATGCAGTATTCATTTTTGAAAGTTTATAATAAGCGATGCTCTGGGGGGAGGGGTGGGGGAGGCGGGGGGGGGGGCAAGGTGGAAGTTTTGCCTGGGGCACAAAATATCCTTGCACAGGCCCTGCCAGCAATGCCCCTCTGCCATGTACATTGGCCAAACGGACAGTCCCTACGTAAAAGAATAAATGGACACAAATTGGACATCAGGAATGATAACATACAAAAGCCAGAGGGAGAACACTTCAATCTCCCTGGACATTCTATAACAGATTTGAAAGTAGCTATACTTGAACAAAAAAACTTCAGAAACAGACTTCAAAGAGAAACAGCAGAACTAAAATTCATTTGCAAATGTAACACCATTAATTTGGGCTTGAATAGGGACTGGGAATGGCTGGCTCATTACAAAAGCAGCTTTGCCTCTCCTGGAATTGACACCTCCTCATCAGTTATTGGGAGTGGACCACATCCACCCTGATCGAATTGGCCCTGTCAACACTGGTTCTCCACTCGTAAGGTAACTCCCTTCTCTTCATGTATCAGTATATTTATGCCTGTATCTGTAATTTTCACTCCATGCATCTGAAGAAGTGGGGTTTTTACCCACGAAAGCTTATACTCAAATAAATCTGTTAGTCTTTAACGTGCCACCGGACTCCTCGTTGTTTTTGTGGATACAGACTAACACGGCTACCCCGACAGCTAATGTGGGCATGCATTCTGCTGCCCTCTGCTGGATAGGATCAGAACTGCTCATGTGTGTTTCATGGACCTTGTATTACTAAGAGCCAATGGAGATTAGTTTAGTTCAAATGGCTTTTGCAGTAGAAATTGAGCTCTGTCCTTACCAGGAACCTCTACAAGTATAGTCTGAAGTCCGCGGAAGTTAGCGGAAAGACTCCTCTTGGCTTCAATGAGTTCTGGATCAGGCCCCAAGCATCCATCATAGTGGCAACCATGAAGCCATGGATTTTTTAATGTGTTGGAGTAAAGGTGAGCATTTCACCTTGATTGTTTAATTGTGATTCTGTCTCGATGCATTAAATGTGTGTTCTGAGAGACACACTGTAACTGTACCGTTTGTTTGTATTTTACCCTACAGACGTTCAAACAAGCCTTAATTTATGGGAATTCAAAGCTCTACCTACACCCCACTTCTAAGGCTGGGGTACCTCCATTACATTTAGTGCACACATTTCCTTGGGTCACAATCCACATATGCCCTTGTGCCATGAATAGAGCTGGTCAAGAATTTGACTAAATGTTGCTGGAAAATGCTGAAAGGTCATGGGAACATACCAGATTTGACCCTCCCAAAAAAGTATCTCAGTTCCAGGATGAAATATATGTGCAAAAGGAGAGAAAGCACCACTATCCGAAAGATCCCAGTGGTTAGATGGCTTGTCTGGGACATGGGGAAACCCATGATCAAGTCTCTGGTCTGACTCTGCTGAGATCCCTAATCACCAAGCTATTCTCTCTGACTTTTTTTTAGAAAAACCTCAAAAGATCTCAGTATCATCAGGATGTGGAAAGGGAAAGTTTTCAAAATCTCAACAAGAACATGGGATGGGAAAACCCTTTTCCACTCAGCTCTAGCCATGAATATCCCTTAGAATTCCCAGTTTGAGAAACTCACAGGCAAACATAAATGGAGCTGCCAAGTTACTGATGGTTTCAGTGTGAAGTTTTCTATCCGCCAATGCTTGAAACAGGGCATAGGTTCAGAGGCTGGTGCATCTGTGGATGATCCTGGGCTGACTTTCTGCATTTGCAATGCAACCTGGAAGCGGGTGAGGCCAGGCAATTTAAAGGTTCCCACAGCTCTAAGCACAAGCCACTTCCCAGACGCAGCTTTGTCCTGGGCATCTTATTTTGTCCTCAATGGCAGCATCGTGTACAAAATGCCCAACCAGGTGAACCACAGAGACAGCTGCAGCAAAACAAGCTACATGGAATTCCTCGTTAGGGGCCAGATGGGAATCCAGATTTCTCACCTGCCTAATCTGCCATCTGTTGACCCTGGTCAATATTCCAAATTGCACCAGTTTAATTTTAAATTGGTTCAGAAAACAAACGTAGTTTAACCGGTTCAATACACAGTGGAAATACACTTAAATTTGAAAACAAAGTGTGGATCATTATAACTAGATTCAAACCAGGTTTATATCCCTTAAATTGATTCCTTACTGGATTAAGCTAAATTAATGTGTGCCAGGTTCCAACGGGTTTAAGAGCATCTACACTGTGTTTTGCACCAGTTTAATTTTACTGGTTTAGAATAAAAAAAGTCTCAGTCCTCAGCTTCAGCGCGCTCCAGGGGCTGGGCCCAGGGTATCTTAAAGACCCTGGTGCTCTGGGATGAAGACCATGATTGAGAACTGCATTGCTCTGGCACAATGAAACATTCTACCAAAACGGGTAAAATTAATCCGTGCAGCAGACAGAGTTTTCTTGGGGCCAGTCCAAGAAAACAAACTCCCCCAGGAACTAGGATCATCCCAAACGTCCCTGTCTTCTGCTCCAAGTGCAAGGGGGCAGGTCTTTGACCTGCCTTCTCTGAGAAACACAGAGCAACGTGTATGGGGGAAATGTCTAATCACTGCAGGCCTGCACCCTTGTGGCTGTGTGTGGCCTAGTGGCCTTTCTCCTCCTTTGATGTCCCCTGTTGACAGCCACCCAGCCCTCGTGGGCTACCTCTTCCTATGAGCTGCCCTCCCCGCCCCCCCGGTCACTTTTAGTGCTTCCCCCTTCAGGGAAAGCAGGGTCCAACACACCACTGGTCTTGGCGGTGACACGCCAGAGTTTAGGTCCAACTCCAGGCTTTTGGGGCCTACCAGCTTTTGGCTCTGGGGTCTTCCTGTTCCTGCCTCGGGTGGGCCAGTACGGGAGCCCAGCCCAGGGAACCTGCATGAAGCAGATGAGGTGTGCTTGTTCAGAACCCCTGCTGTGTCCTTGGCCTGCAGCTAGGCCTTTCTCGCGGTCTCTTCTCCAGCTGACTCTTCTGCAGATCTCAGAACAAAGGGGATCGAAATTAGTTGATAAACAGAAAGGTCCTGCACTGGGCCTATCTGCCTCCAGTCAGCTCTGACACTTAAGGGTCTTTAGTCTGGCTCTCACCCCAGCTGATCCTTCCTTCCAGGCAGCTTCAAGGCAGCCTCTAGTTACGGTTCTAGCCGCAGCCAGGTCCTCCTTCACTGGCTGGCTCAAGAGGCGCATTTCCTTTCCCAGTCGGCCACCAGTGAGCGGGTCTTTTCCCTTTTTATCTCTGCACCTCCCCCTGGCTTGATCTTGCACAAATATAATAGGGTGGAACTGATTGGGCCCAAAGGCTCTCATTAACCCCTTCTTGTTCAGCGTTAGGTCTGTGTACCCCATCATATGCATATTTAAAATAAAAACAAAAGCCTACCAAAATAAAACACTCCACTGCACACAAAATGAATGAGACTAACGGGAGAATGAATCACACATGAGAGATGTTAGTCACATTGCTTAATCAGATACTGTGGTGATGTGTGGTATAAAGACCTGTATAGAATAGAAATGACACCTTTAGTTAAACAGGTGCAACGCCGAATATGGACAAGGCCTGAGCTGAACAACCCAGGCACTCTGTTAACAAATGAAGCCAGAACTATGAGAAAGCCAGAGAAGCAAGGAAAGCTTTATGTTTCTCAAGGTGAGGACAGGATTTCATAATGACATCCAAATGTAATTGCCTGGTGTTTCACCCTAGTAATTCATCTGGCTTTGCCAGCTCCCCTGAAAAGCCACCCAGGGTGTGATTTTCATGTCAGTGACAGGAAAAGAGCAAAGAGAGAAATATCTGGGTTGGGTGTTTTGTTTTGTTTTTTGCAGAGAGAGAATAACAGTGAAGAGACAAAGTGAGGTGAGCCGAAAACGGGATGAAACTGACAACCTGAAAAGTCTCTGCAATTAAAAAAAAAAAAAAAATTCCCCCTGACATCGGATGATCGAAACTTACATGCCAGAGAAGGGAAAGGGCTATTAGGTCCAGCTGAGATTCTTCGTCTGCCAATGCAGAATTGTTTGCTATTTTATACTTTATCCAGTCCAGTTTTCAATTTCCTGAGGGGAAAAGCAGAGCACAAGACAGGCATATTTTACACAGACTTGGACTATGCAATTCAACATGTGTGTATGTATCTCTCTCTCTCTGTATATATATATACATATATATAGGCAGGAACTTTGTTTTCCGCTTTCCTCTGTAACATGGAGTGTGGATCGGCTGCGGGGCTCATCAGAGCTTATCTCACCTAATCAACTCCCTCCCTTCTCCTGAGTACTGAAATGCTTTATTCTAACCCACGTTACTGGACTCAATACAGGGGTAACTGGATGAAATGTGATGATGTGTGATACGCAGGTGGTTAGACTAGACGATCTAATGGTTCTTTCTGGCCTTAAATGCTAAGTAACTATGAATACCTTACAGCCAAATCCTCAGCTAGTGTAAATCAGCAGTGGAGCTATACTGATTGACGCCAGCTGAAGAGTCTCCACCATGAAGATCTAACAGCCTAAATGCCCAATCGCGGAAACATTTCTAGGTGTAGAGGCTGCCCTAGGAGGAAACGGGGAGGGATAGCTCAGTGATTTGAGCATTGGCCTGCTAAACCGAGGGTTGTGAGTTCAATCCTTGAGGGGGCCATTTAGGGATCGTGACAAAAATTGGGGATTGGTCCTGCTTTGAGCAGGGGGTTGAACTAGATGACCTCCTGAGGTCCCTTCCAACCCTGATATTCTATGATTCTATGAAAGGTGTAAGAAGGGAGACTCACTCCTTGCAAGATTTCAGTGGGGCACAGTGCAACAGCTTGCAAGAACAGACCCTCAGTTTGCACAGCAGGGGGACATACAGGCCACCGGCAAATATCAGAAGGGTGCTAACGCTTGCCAGTAATAATAAGAATCTGTCAATCATGGGGGGTCTGTGCACAGAGATGGAAACATGAGAAGAAATGTTCGGCGTCAATGAGGCAGAAGGGTTTGGAGAAAGCACAGACAAAGCTCGATTCACACAAGGTGGCAGTGCAGATTGTCAGCAGGGGTTTCATCAGCTGAGAGCTAAAAATATCCAGGTGTGTACAGTCACAAGGAGAGGAAAAAAAACACAGACACAAACTCTGCTGGTGCAACTCCACTGGCTTCAATGCAGCTTTGCCGACTTGCGCCAGCAGAGAATTTGGGCAGTGGGACTTCTCTGGGAGAGTTTCTTGCTCTTTTATTCATCAGGCCAATTATCACCATCTAGTCTGAGCTCTGGTATGACACAGATCATTGCACTTTTCTGGATTCATTCCTGTTTGAACTAAAGCGCAGCTTGTAGAAAAAACATCCAATCTTGATTTTCAAATTTTCATTGATGAAGAATCCTTTGGTAAGGGACCCTTGGTAAATTGTTTCTGTGGTTAATGACCTCGCACCTTATTTCTGGTCTGTATTTGTCCAGCTTCAATTTCCTGCCACTGGCTCTTGTTAGACTTTTGTCTGCTATGTTAATCAGCCTGCTGTTATCAAATTTCTCTTCCTTTTGTAGGTACTTCTAGACTGTAATCAAGTCACCCCTTAACCTTCTCTTTGTTAAGGTAAATAGATTCAGCTCCTTGAGTCTATCACTGTATGGCAGGTTTTACAATCCTTTAATCAGTCTTGAGGCTCTTCTCTGAACCCTCTCCAACTTTCCAACATCCATCTTGAATTGTGGACGACAGAACTGGACGCTGTGTTCCAACAGCTGTTGCATCAATGCCAAACACAGAGGTAATACAACCCCCCTACTCCCACTCCTGTTTGTACATCCAAGGATCACATTAGCCTTTTTGGCCACACTGGACCAGAACTGGATGTGCTGTTCAGTTTATTACCATTTATTTTTCATGTATTTAGACCTTGTAGACCAATTAAAGGTGCCAGATGAATAGCTCAAGAGCCTAGACTCCTCTATGTTCCCACAAGTCAAGTATAGTCTGGGTTAGCTTCGCCTTGCGTTGCCTCTTGATATGCCCTCTCCCTAACCTGGAGGGGACCATATCAAATGACAAAAGAGGGTCGTTGAGTCTCCATGGCCCATTCATTCCATGGCCTCCAAGCCAAGACCATCAAAAAGGAACTCAATTAGTGGTGTTATTATTTGAGATGTGGGCACTTAACCATTGATAGCCACCAACTCATTTGTCATACCAAACAGCCATCAGAGAGTAACAACATACAGTCACTGATGACCTGTACTGGATTTGACCCTGTAACCCAGAATGTTTTGATCATCATTTTTCTTGAGGATCCTTCCAACTGATCATGATTGAGGCTGGAATTGCTTTAGAAAAGAGGTGCTGAGTTTTTGCTCTTTTGTTCTTCTCAGTTCTGGAATACCTTTTGTTCTTGTCTTGCTTTGAGATGATGACCTGCTTTCTTCTGACTCATAGACATATGTTAGTTACCTCCTTGAAGAGTTGATCTCAGAAGCAGCGTGTGTGCAGAATTCCCACTGATTGCAGTGGCAGATCCTGGTCTGGAAAGGTGACAGGACTGGACCGTTTCCCCTTTGGTGTTTAACTTGCAGGCCCGTATTTTCAAACTTTGTTGACAAACGTTATATTTAGGCACCTACATAAGAGTAGCCTGATTTTCAGAAGTGCTGAGCATCCACTCCTCCCCGTGACTTTGACAGGCTCTGTGTATGAGCAGCACCTTTGGAAATCAGGACAATTTCATTTAGGGGACTAAGTTTGGATTTAGGTGACTAACTTTAGACAGCTTTTTAAATGTAATTCGCCACCAAAAGATACAGATAATTCAATGGGAGCTAGGCACATAGGTGTTTTTGACAATCCCAGTCGGTACCTATCAGCAGCTTTTGGTGCCTAAATCTCTTTCAAAATGGAGGCACCGAAATGAAAAGGCCATAGAGAGTTCAGCAACCTGCAGGTCCCATTGCTCTTGTAAGTATTAAAAGAGAGAGGGTGATTAGTACAGAAGATAAGGGTTATCAAGGTAAGGATAACAGCAGAGTTGTGGGATGGAGGAGGTTTGTTAGTAGAACTGGTCAGGAATTTTCCAACTACACGTAGTTTCATCAGAAAATGCCAGTTTGAGGGGGCAAAACATTTTGTCAGACCTGTCGCAGGTTCCAGCAAAACACAGGCAAGTTTCCATCTGGCAACTCCCTGATTGCCTAGTGAGATGCTGGGAGTTTGGATGCCAGGGTCCACAGCTCCCGGAGGAGCCCTGTCATGCAGGGCCGTAACTAGGGCAAGGCAAGAGGGAGTGTGGGGAGAATGACCGGGCTGCAGTGGCAGGTCCCCGGGCAGCGAGCGGGCTGTGACTGGGCTGCGAGAGGCAGGTGCCCCCAGGGGGTGAGTACTGTCGGGAACATCTCATGGCAGCTGGGCTCCTTGGGCGGGGCCGGCTCCTGGGGGTGTCGCTGGCCAGCACCGGGCTCCTTCAGGGCAGAGGCAAGAGTGTGTCAGGGGACAGCTCCAAGCTGTGCCACCCGCCCTTCCTGGGGAGCACCTGGCCATGCAGGGGGAGTCGGCTCAGGGAGCAGGGCAGGTTGGGTTGCTGGGCAGCCAACAAGTGCCCTGGATCCCTCAGTATGTAGACTCAGGGGACTGAACGGGACAGGCAGCTCCCACCAGCTTCAGAGCTACCGACTCCTGACAGGAGGTGACAGTTTTCAAACTGTGGGGTGCATCCCCCTAGCAAGGCAGAAATCTGGGGGGGCCATGTGGCCCTGCATACCCCCCATATGTCACCTCTAGGGGGTGCAAATATGATTGCTCACCCTGAGTGCTAAAATGCTTAGTTACTGCTCTGCTGCCATGAGAACTGTCCCAGGGCTGGGGACCCAGGGGCTACCCTGTTTCCTGCTATGAAGCAGGAGAAGTAGAAGCCCTGTGAGTCTCACTTCTACCCAGAGCTCCAGGACAGACTATGCCAAGATGTCCACACTCCCGGTTGGAGCCTCATCTCTAGCTGAGGCTTGGCTCCAAAGTGAAATCAACCAAAAATGCAAAATGTTATGAACCAAAAATTGTGAGTTTTGGCCAACTCTGGTAATGAGCAGCACAAATTCCCCTCCCTGGAGGAAGACCAGAGGAAACTTATGCTTAGATAAGATCACCCATGATTCTTGAAAAACAAGAAATGTTCAAAATTCACAGCCTAAATTTTGGAGGGGAAGCCGTGGTATAGGGAATTCATTTTGATATCTCCTGAGATTTTCCCAGGCTGAGAGCCTCTCGTCTGATAGAAAACAGATCTCAGAGTTATTTCAGGGATCTTCCCCCTCAAATTCCTGTTGCTCTAGTGTTAGGAAAAGTTTGTGATTTGTTCAAAGGTAGAAGATTAGCTAGATAGCTGGATGGATTGGATAAGAGCATTAAGATTTTGAGATTGTGCAACCTCTAACACTCTCAGATTAAAAGGCTCATTCCAAGCTTTGTAAAATGTAAGCTAACAATTTCTAACTTCCGGTCGCTCGTTCCCAGTTTTACTGCCAAAAAGAAAAATGGGAAAAAAAGACAAAACAACTTTTGCTCTGAGTATTCGCGGGTGATTAACATGATTTGTACGAGGCTCTTTGATTCCACGTCATTATTTGGTTTGGAGCCATTTTTCTTTTTATGAGAAGGCAGCAGAAAATGGGCTTTTTGGCCTCAGCCACCGAGGAGTCCAGGCTCGGACAGCTCAAAGCACAGCAAACACGGAGCCTATTGAAAGAGAGAGCTGGTGAAAAGAAAGCAAGCGGCATTCCAATGAACTCAGACAATTCGCCAATGAGAGTGCAATGTACAAGCCGCAGGAGCTCGCTTGGCTTCAGTGGGTTACCCACACCTTCTCATCTGATAACAAATAGGAACAAGTGCATTTTTTGGGAGCCAAGTGCAAATGCTGGAAGAGAGAATGTCTTTTGAAGCAGCTGGCCCACTTCAGCTTGGACAGAAAGAAGCTTCATGAAGATGCAATGGATGCTTTGAGTCCTGGAAGCAGCAAACATTATTGTCTCAGATCCTTGCAGCAGCCCTGCCTGGCCTCTCACTAGGACTGCTGTGAGGGGAATCCAAACCTCTGTGATTTGGATTCAAGCTCCTGGACCCTGAACTGAGTCCAGCCACTGTTTCAATCTCAGGGTCCCTAGACACACTCCCAGGGTGCAGACCTTCTATCTGGCACCCCCCACTCCCCGAGTCTTGGAACCCGCTGTCTAGCAGCCTATCCCTTCTGGTGCAGCCTATCCCTTCTGGTGGACACTGCAGATGCCCCAGTATGCAAGCACACCCCTCTCCTGGAACTCCACCCTAAAGGTGTGAAGCTTCTGGTTCTATCAGGGGCTGTGCCACCATCAACACACACACACGCTCTTTGTTCAGTCTATCAACTTCATGCTCTTTATAGTTAATCATGGAAAGCACGAGAAAGCACAGATCACACAAACAATAAAACATCCTAAATGCAATGTCCCTCATTACCTCACCCTTCCCTTGGGAGCTCTGGGGGCATCACCTCTGTTCCATCACACATAGGCAGTGGCCTTCCCATTCTTACCTACCCTGCCCTGCAGCAGCTTCCCTCATCATGGTGGTGGAATCTCCATCCTTAGAGGTTTTTAAGGCCTGGCTTGATTTAGTGGGTGTTGGTCCTGCTTTGAGCAGGGGTTTGGACTAGATGACCTCCTGAGATCTCTTCCAACCCTAATATTCTATGGTCTTAATCTGGGGAAAAATGGCTCCTGCCCCCAGTTCCCCCCTCTGAATGTCTTTATAGACTACTGCTTTATAGACCACCTTTGCTATTTTCCTGTTCTGCATCTTGGTAACTTTCCATCACCCCCCACTCCTCCCCGCTTCAGACAAGAGGAGGAAGTGTCTTCTCCCAGGTAGAGCAAACCTATTGTCCCAAGGTGTCTTACTTTGAACAGACAATCATTAAGTGCTGATCATTCACCACTGTCTCTGGCCTGGCAGAGACATGGCAAAACCCTGCTAACTCATGGGGGATCCAAGTGCATGTCGGCTTTCCATGGTACAGTAATTTCTTGATACAATTTCAGAAAATCACCCACAGTTCAGAAGTGGCAGAGTCAGAACCCCCAACTCATTACAGTTATTACTGATAATTATTTGTATTGTGAAATGGCAAGAGGTGTCAGTCAGGGATTCTATTGTGTTCGATGCCGTGCAAATACCTAATAAATAAAAGACGGCCCCTTCCCAGAAGAGCTCACTATCCAAATAGCCAAAGCAGATGCAGGGCAAGGGATGCAACATACAAAGAGGGGTTGATCAGAGACAAAAGTGCTTTATGTACTGTACAGTCTTGCAAGGGTGCTCAACTTCCATTGACTTCTGGGACAGTTCAGTAATGGGTCCCAGATTTTCATGCTGTCACTGCTTTGGGTGTCTATTTGCCACTTTCATTTGGATGGCAAATGAGACCAAATCCTCCCCCAAAAGATGTGAGCTTCCCGGTGTGTCCATCCGTCTTGCCATTTGATCCACAAAGTATCACCTCCATCTTCCACTCAACAGCCCTGACTTCCATCCATCTCCAATGCTGTTGTAAACACACCAGGGATCCATTTTGGCTCCAAATTTAGATTTAGTAAAAAAGTGATCTTTTAAGGCCATAAAATTAAAAAAGAATCTGGTGAAAGAAAAGTTAAAACAATGTAAACACCCCCACGCTTTAATGTTCACAACCCAACCATTGCAGTATTGGGGTTGAACAGGAGAACTAGAAGTGAAAATAACTGGAAACTGACTAGAAACCAGAGCAAAACTGACCAGTCTCTTTTCATCATCCAGGCAGGGAAAAATGGGAACCAAACAACATAAATAATGCAAGCTGTTAAATTTCTGACCATATTTTTTCTTTCAGCTCTCTCTAATTAGGGTGGTCATTCCCCTCTGCTGGCTCCAATTCCATTTTCTAGCCACATTTTTTATTGTTAATTGTCATTATTATAGAAGTGCCCATAGGACCCACCTGAGATCAGGTTAGATTATGAACTCACCAAATCAGTGACTGTCCCGTAGAGTGCTCCTGTAAGTAAATAATAGTCATTAACAGCCTTCTGTGCTAGATGCTGTACACAGAGAGAGAGAGAGAGAGAGAGAGAGAGAGAGAGATACCGCCCCTGCCCTGCAGAGTTCACAATCTAAATACACAAGACAAACAAAGAAAGGATTATTCCTCCTCCCATCCTGCAGATGGGGAACTGAGGCACAGAAAGGGGGAAGGAGTTGCTTAAGGCCACACAGGGAGTCTGTGACAACCATGAATTGAACCCAGCTTCCCTGAGTCCCAGGCCAGGTTCTTAACCACGAGAACATTCCTCCCCTGCTTTGGTTACTCATCGACAGTTCACACGACCATGTATGTTTCTGGCAACAAACTATCTAGTCGTCATGTTTTGGTAGCAAAATATTTGGACAACAGAGCTTCCAAGTAGAATAATTTCCAGTGCAGAAACCAGCTGCAGCCACTATCCCAAGGCCAGTCCAATGGCTATCAATCCTGGATTGTCAAGAGGCCATGTTCTAATCGTTTCCCACTAGGCTGGCCAATGACCGATGAGCTTCCGCTTCAGCTTGCGTAACGTCTGGGCCTGACTTCTAATGGAAAGAAGAGCTGCTTCTGTTTGTTCTGTTCTGAAACGGTGTCTGGAGGCCATCTCTGGGAGAGCCCTGCTCGAGAAAACCACATTTGCATTAGACAGACAACCCAGAAGCACATACACCTGCTCAGCCATAGAGTTTTTCCAGATGCTGACTTTCTTTTTGGCTGGTAAAAATTGCATGCCTGAATCCTCGGACAAATTTTTACAGTCCTGTTTTACTGGCCGTGGCGAAACTCACTTCCGGGCAGTGTGCTCTAGCAACATCTAGAAAGCCATTGTCAGACAAATGTGTTGAACCTCTGGCCTGATCTTTCAGAGATGGAAAGGAGTTTTGCAAGGAATACCCCGGAATAACTATTTCTCTTTGATTGCTAATGTATCTAATTGAATGGCCATCTTCAGCCTTCAGGGCTTCCAGCACACCCCACTGGCCGGGAAGATAACATGGTCTCGTGGATAGAACGTTGGCTTCTGTGTCAGGTGTCCTTGCTTTGCCTCCAGTACTGAAGAAGTCTTGACGCTGTCATTTATTATTTGGATTCTGGTAGCTTCAGCTGAGAGCAAGGTCCTACTGCCTCACTAGCTTAACAATCTAAATTATGGGGGGGGAGGGATAGCTCAGTGGTTTGAGCATTGGCCTGCGAAACCCAGGGTTGTGAGTTCAATCCTTGAGGGGGCCATTTAGGGATCTGGGATAAAAATGGAAGATTGGTCCTGCTCTGAGCAGGGGGTTGGACGAGATGGCCTCCTGAGGTCCCTTCCCGCCCTGATAGTCTATGATTCTAAACAAGACAAAGAGTATGTCCACACTGGGGCATGGAGGTGTAATTTCCAGCTCAGGCAGACACACCTGCACTAGCTGGGGCGGAGCTGGCATGCTAAAAGTAGCAGTGTAGCCATGCCAGCAGGAGCGGTGGGAGCCACTGGAGTACGTAGCCAGGGTTTCAGGTGGGCTCATGCCTAGGGTGATGGTGGCGCACTGCTTCTATTTTTCGTTTCCGAGCTCAATCAAAGCTCGTGCTGGTATGTCTGCCCATGCTGGAAATTTCACCTTCAGCTCCAGTGCAGATGTACTCAAAGAGGCGGGGGAGAAATGAAGGCGCAGAGAGGGGAAGGGATTGCCTAAGTGCTTTGTGGCACAGGGCTGGGGTTATTCACATATAGTTGAACATGTGCTTCGGTGCGCTGCTGAATCGGGGCCTCCGTGGCCCATGCAATGTACATCAGGGTCCCAGAAAAGTCAGGGAGAGGTACCTTTGTGCTCACAACCACCTGTCTCATGTGCGGAGAACTGTGGCAAACACGGCTTTGAAATCCAGGCCCGCTATGCACGGTTCAGTGTTTCTTGCCCTCTGGCTCTCTGGGGTCCAGCTGTTGAGTTGTAAAATCTCACCCCTGCTCCGTAGGGAAGGAGTATGTTTTCCCAGCATTTGATGCAATTCAATGGAGTTCACCATGCAAATCTGGAAATCACCTCTAGGAGAGATGGTGGTTTCAGGTCATCTTCCCCAAAGTGATTTGTGGAAGCCGTTAGTTTAATATATAAGAACGATTATCCTTTTGGATCTCATTTGTTATGTCCTTGTGATGAAAGGGGAAAAGGGAAACAAACCCTCATTAACTTTATTAACAGAACAGTTAGTGCAAACGGAACCACAGCAAAGGGACAAAATACACAGTCACTCAGTTATGCAAAGCTAGTTAATAAGTCTCCTTGTATTGCATGCATATGGCCGTAGGTAAAAGTGATGCACTTCTGGGTGAATGATTTGTTAACTGCTGTGTCAGTTAGGGACACACACACACACACACACACACACACACCTGTGAGGAATCTAAGTCCCCCAATCTCCTAAGCAAAACCAGCTTAAAAATCGTGATTTTGCCGCACATTTAATAGTCTAAGGCCAGAAAGGAACATTGTGATCATCTAGTCTGACCTCCAGCCTAAAATAGGCCATAGAACAAGGATGTCCAAACTTACTAACCCTCTGAGCCGAATACGACAATCTTCAAAAGACTGAGAGCCAGGACTCCCCTGCTGGGGCTTAGGGCTTCAGACCTGTGGTGGGGTGGTGGGGCTAAGGGCTTCTGCCCTGTGGGTTTGGGGGGTCTCGGGGCTTCAGCCCCGCAGGGTGCGCCTGTCAGTTATGGCTTTATTGAGCCCCGTCAGGCACCTCCCACAGGGCTGATGCCCCAAGAGCCCCCTCCCTGCCGGGCAGAAGCCCCTAGCCCCATCACCTCGCCACAGGTCAGAAGCCGCAAGCTCCCCCAAACAGTATAGTAGGTGGAGAATGGGGGTGTGGGGGGGGGGTGAGAGCCACACTTTAACTGTAAAAGAGCTGCAGTCTGGCTACCCCTGCCGTAGAACGTCCCCAGAATAATTCCGGTTTGAACTAGTGCAGATCTCTTAGGGGGGAAAATTCAATCTCGATTAAAAAACTGCTGGCGATGGAGACTCCACCACAAACCTTGGTGACTTGCTCCAGTGGCTAAGGCAATTGAATGGCTTTTGCACAGAATTCATGCCCCAGAATGCAGCGGGGGGCACTGTGCCGCTGGAGGCTATTGTGTTAGCTCTGAAGAAAACCAGAGGTGCTGACAACTTCTGGTCCTTGCATTTCCTCTGGCAGCTGTCTCAAAAACAGGGGGTAAGTCTCTTCTCCGAGACAAATTCCCACTCTGGTAATTGCATTCTGCCGACCTAAGTTCCTCCTGCAGGATCAGCTGAACATAGTATTTTTCCACTTCTTGTCCTAAACTACTGCATGACTACTGCTTCAATGGCAGCCACATTCCACCCCAGAACTGGCTGCATTCCAGGGGTAAACAAGTGATCCTAATATACTGTAATGTGTGTGTTCTGGCAACCTTCTGAATTAAACTCACTATACAAATGGTTCTGCTATTTGTATTACAGTAGTGGTTAGTGGCCCCAACCAAGCTCAAACCCCCTTTCTACTCGATGCTGTACAAACACACAGTGATGGACTGTCTCTGTCCCAAAGAGCTTCCTCACAAATAGACAAGATCGAAATGGAAAGAGGCACACAGACTTGTGAAGGGACTCATCCATAGTGAGGACTAGAACCCATATCACTTGCGTCACAGAAGAAGAGTGCTAGCAGGAACCTCAAGTAACCATGTGAACTTAAACCGCTATCCTAGCCACAGGACCACACTACTTCAGGATGACCTGTCTCCTGTTTTTTTGCTGTTGATATGATTTGCAAAACTTTGCTTTGGAGGGAAATTAAAATGTGTTGCCTATATTGGAATGTCTCCACATTTGTCATAGAAGTGGTGATGGAATCTCCTTCCTTAGAAGTTTTTAAGCTCAGGCTTGACAAAGCCCTGGCTGGGATGATTTAATTGGGGATCGGTCCTGCTTTGAGCAGGGGATTGGACTAGATGACCTCCTGAGGTCCCTTCCAACCCTGATATTCTAGGATTCTAAGATGGGGTCAAGCTGAAGTAATTATATATTTTCTCTCTCTCTCTCTCTCTCTCTCCCCCCCCCACATATATATACACTCAGCCTTCCAGAAAATGCAGTGTAGGTTTCTCTCATCAATCTCATGGGTCATTAATGATTTTGGTGCCCAAAATGTTCCTGTGAAAATAAAAACGTGAAAGTAGAAACAGTCAGAAATAAATTTTGCAAAAGATATCTATTCTGGGCAGCAGAATCATTAATGACACATGATAGTGGCAAGAAAAACCTACCTTGCCTCTTCTGGAAGGCTGAGTTTGCTTTAATGGCCCAAGACTGGGACTCAAGATACCAGGGTTTGATTTCCCAGCTCTGCCACAAAACTTTGTGTGCGATGTTGACCGGGTCACTTCATTTCCCTGAGTCTCAGTTTCCCATCTGTACAATGAGGATAGTAGCACTACCTACCTCATAGGGGTATGGTGAGGATAAATACATTAAAGACTGTGAGGCGCTGAGATGCTATGGTGAGAGGGGCCAGATAAGCAGCTGGATAGAAGAAATGAAGCAGCAATTCTTTTAACGTGACATTGACCTGGTATCTCTCTATTTTCCCTTCCTCCAGCAGCTATTCCTGCTGCTTCCACGCGGATCTAAGAAAATGACACAGAACAGTGGGACTTTTTGGTGTTAATATATTCTCCCTTTTTCTTAGGACCCCAGTAAAGGGGGGCTAGATGAGCTCTGATCCTCTCTGCTGAGCTGGGCCTTGCAAGGACCAGGACTACTAACACTGTGTGAGTTTCAGTGGCGAAGACTGAGGAGCAGCAGAGCGGGAAAGCGATAGGAGGGTGGCTGAAGGGCAGTGAAGAGACTATGGGATGTGCACAGTAAAGAGCCAACAGAGCTGGGGAGGGGTGGAAAAGAGGCAATGGAGGGGGGAATGGGCAACAGAAGAGCAAGAAGCAGACAAGAAGCAACAGAGAAAGGAGGCAGTTGCCCATCATCTGCCCTGATCTAGCAAGTGGCGTGGGACTTCTGCACCCAGCTAGTCATTCCTCTGCTTCAGTCAGTCCTATCACAGGCGTTCACCAATCTCTGCTGAGCTCTGACAGCTGCTCCTCGGCTCACTTTTGCCCTGGAACTGCCAGTGCTGATCATTTGCCATGGAGACAGGCAGCGAGAGAGGAGACTGTTCCCGGGTTAAGCAGCTCCCCCATCTGGCTGCCAGGATCCATGGGGACGGGTTGGCTGGACTGGAAGGAGGAGAAGCAAAAAAAAAAAGCCCAAATCCCAGTTCTCTCTTCAATCCTGTGGCTGCAACTCAGCAGCCCTGGCATAGACACATGTCACATAGCCAGAGCAGTTCCCTCAGTGCTTGGCCACGTGGGACTGGGATTGCTCCAGGGCTAGATTTCCCAGTTCTCGGAACCCACAATTGGGGCCAGATTTCCCAGTGTCCCCAGTAGATCACATTTCATTAGGAAATATCTCTCTCCCAACAACTGCTACAACAGCAGAATGAAGGTGGTGGGCAGGCTTCAGTTCCGGGCCAAAAACCAGTTCCTTTTAATTTTGTTTGAGAAATGCAAATGTGACATTCTCCTGTGGGTACTGTCAGCTCCCATGCAGACCACAGGCATTACTGGCTCCGAAAGCGGGTGGATGCACAGTGACATTCATTGCTAAAGCTGGAACACGCTCGGAAAGTCGGGTAGCTGCTCGGTTCCATGCAGATCTATTTAAAATTCCAATCAATGGGGGCTGGTTTTTCGGCACTGCTTGTTCCCCATGGTTTCTTTTCATGTCTGAGGTGTTTATTGGATTTTAGGGTTGCACAAACTAAAAGAAACAGCCATCAGTAGCTGATTGGTTTATTTAGTCAAGCCAGGGTTATTTTGGAAAGTCACCACAGCGGGTTTAATTTCCACCTGGCATACACATGTGGAGATGGAAAACTGCTCACTGCATTTTTAACTGGTCTTCGTAGGCCTGTGGTTCTTGGTTATTATTTGCACAGGTGGACTCCTGGGGCTTTGCAGAAATGAGGTGGCTAAATGAGAGATGCAACAGTGCCCCCCTCTCCTATCCATAGAGTTGGGAGTGGGGTGAAGTGGACAGGGGACGTCTAACCGCTCTGTGCCTCAGTTTTCCCTCTTGCCTATTTAGATTTTAAGCTCTTGAGGGCAGAGGATCTCACAAAGGGTATGACTACACTGCCGTGGGGAGGTGTGACTGCATCACATCAACATACCTCAGCTGGCTTTAAACTAGCGAATAATCACCGTGAAATGGTCACAGCACTGGTAGCCGCACGGGCCAGCCTCGCCTGCCCAGGATGCTAGGTATATATTTGAGCGGCCACTGCCCGGCTTCAGTACAGTTGCTACTGGGGCTAGCTTTAATCTCGCTAGATCAGACCCAGCTCAGGTACGTCTACCCAGGCTGCAGTCAGTCCTCCCGATCGCAGTGGCGATGTACCTGACGTGGCTGCACCACGTCTAATGCAAAGGGGTCCTGTTCTTGACTGGGAGTGTTAGATGCTACTGTAATATGCATAATTATACTGAGATCAGTGAGGCAAACGAGACTGAGTTTCAACGTTGGCTTGTCAATATCTGGTTCCGATCACGGTGGAACATAGGAAATTGCCGTCATGGATCAAACTCATGATACAATGAATCCAGTGTCCTGTCTCTGATCGGAGGAAGGTACAGGAACTTTGTACCTTAGGGAAGGGTTCTGTCCCTCACTTTGCCCTATATGCCCCCCAGGCATAGGGGGCATGCCGGGGTGAACCTGGGGAAGGAAGGCATGGAGTCATAGCACATACTGCAATGACCATCCGGGTTTGCACCAGAAGCGTCACTGAGGAGGAGGCTGCCAGAACTGAGAACAGGCCAAGAGCCATTTTAGTCCCACCGCAGCAGCTGCGATCATTAGGGTTGTTACAGGATCATTGATTGTTTATAGATACACTAATGCACAGTGGTCCCCAAACTGTGGGGCATGGAAGAACGTTTGGGGGAGTATGGCAGGGCCTGGGGCCAGCCCCCAGAGGCGTGGGGACGGAGCACCGCTCGGCCCCTCTCTGCCCCCAGCTCTGCTCTGGTCCTGCCCCCAGCTGCGGCCCCGGTCTCAGGTCCTGGTCATGGCTCCGCTTCTGGCCCCAGACCCACCCCCAGCTGTGTCCCTGGCCTTTGCCCCTGGCTCCAGGCCCAAACACAGGCCCAGCCCCAGGCTCGGCCCCTGGCCCCAACCACAACTCCGGAGGCCCACAGCCGTGGCTCCATCCCCCACCATGGCCCGGCTCCCAGGGTGGGCGCGGGCGGGCAGGACATAAAACATTTGGGGACCACTGCTATAGAGCATGTGTGTGTGTGTACGTGTGCATACGCTCTCGAGACCACATACCCGCATGACACAAAATGCAATAAAGCTTCATTTACCTCCCCCTCCCGTCCCCCCCCGGCACTGTAAACCAAACCACCCTGTCCGGCTGGAGACAACTTTATTTGGAACTCAGCCCTGGACAGGTAAGAAGCTGCTTAAGTCAACTTTATGTGACACTGTTTTAAGAGAGTCGCTCTCCTGACTGTAACCACAGCATAAGGAGACAGTTTTCCCAGACTGAACGGGCCCCGCGCTTGTTGTAGACAGCAGGTACTGTTCCCTTCCATGAAGTATTTCTGGAATGTCTCGAAAACACCCAGGGTTGGGTTAAAATAGAGTGCAGGGTTCAATTCACCTGATGCTGCTTGGGCAGGCACATGGTTTGGGGGGAGGCTGGAGGAGGCAGGCAGCCCATGCTGTGCCCATGAGCACACACAGCCGTTTTGAGTCCCTGAAAATTAAACACAGAGGAAAGATCCACAGGGCAGCCAAAGACAGACAAGTGTGTGTGAATTGCTCTGCGGTGAGAGGTCAGCCGGGCGAAAGGTCAGATTGTGCTAATGCCCTGAAGCATATCTCCCGGCCGAGGAGCTGTGTGCATTCTGCAAAGGCAGGGGGCGCTGTTGTTGTCCCCATTTCACAGGGGGAGTTCCTGAATCACGGAGGTGAAGGACAATATTTTCCAAAAAAACAACAAGGAGTCCGGTGGCACCTTAAAGACTAACAGATTTATTTGGGCATAAGCTTTCGTGGGTAAAAACCCCACTTCTTCAGATGCATGGAGTGAAAATTACAGATGCAGGCATTATTATACTGACACAAGAAGAGAAGGGAGTTATCTCACAAGTGGGGAACCAGTGATGACAGGGCCAATTCGATCAGGGTGGATGTGGTCCATTCCCAACAATAGATGAGGAGGTGTCAATTCCAGGAGAGGCCAAGCTGCTTCTGTAGTGAGCCGGCTGCTCCCAGTCCCTGTTCAAACCCAAATTAATGGTGTTAAATTTGCAAATGAATTTTAGTTCTGCTGTTTCTCTTTGAAGTCTGTTTCTGAAGTTCTTTTGTTGCAGGATGGCTACTTTTAAATCTGTTATAGAATGTCCAGGGAGATTGAAGTGTTCTCCTGCTGGCTTTTGTGTGTTACCATTCCTGATGTCTGATTTGTGTCCATTTATTCTTTTCCAAGATGGTTTTGGGATGTCCCCGTATCTGATTTGCAGCGGGGCTGAGCGCTCAGCTTAGCTGCAGTCGGAGGGAGCAGATCAGCTTTTCTCAAGCCCCGGGTGTCTCAAGCAAGGCACCAAATATTTGAGGCACCCTAAATCAGTGGCCACTTTGGAAAGTATTTTGTTTAGCACAAAGTCAGTGGAAAGACCAAGACTAGAACTGCAGATTCTTAGGCCTCTGCGCCTGGCTTGAACCACTAAACTTGCCACCACCGTTCCGCCAACCTGATATATTTACCCAGCATAGTGGGGGTGCTTGCTACGTTCAGAGCTGCCTGGCTTCCCAGGCTCACACCTTGCATGGACGTGTGTAACTAGGGCTGAGTTGTGGGTAGGACTAACAGGCAAGTCATGGTGCCTTCTCGTTGCATAGAGATGCATAGAGTTACCTGTCTTTCTATCTTCCCCATGAAGAGTCATCTGCAACTCTAATGAAATATATAATAACAACAGCTATTTCAGAGACGTCTACCCGGTTATTAGCATCGCGTCACTAAACACCTAGCCCTAGTGGGACCCCCAGGTCAGCATGCGTTGTAAGTAAGCTTAGAACAATTCGATTTGTAGTGATAAATGTCGATAAATGTCCATGTCACTGTACACACGCAAACTGATTTCCATCACTGATATCAACGTTTACAGCTAGGCAAAGTATGAAAAATGCAGCTTGGGACCGACGGGATGATTCGGGGAGGTTTATTTTGGCTTGTGATGTTGATAATTTGCATTTAGACAGTTATAAAGCATTACCTTTTTGAATCTCAGTGTCTGCGGTCATTAATCATTGCCTGACCGCACCGATGTCTGATCCTCCCCAAAGTTCCCACAACTGTGAAAATTTAAATGGATAAAAATTGGAAAAAAAAAAAAAAGCTTAAAACTCAACATCACTATTACCCACTGGAACGATAAATAAATAAATAAATTAAATTCTGCCAAGTCTCATTATGACCCCAGCTGTGCCTGCTAGACAGAGTATATGGGCCAGCAAGAAAGAGGGGGCTTTTTAGCTCAAAGTGAACGATACCAGCTCATGCTTTCGGCCCTGGAAATCACCAGTTCAGTCCTGCTATGGCAGCCATCGTGGCAGCATTTTGCTGTCCCATCCCATCTTCTTACTAGTCCATGTTCAAAGAGTCCTATGCTATGCCTGCCCTGCCAGCGTCTCTGCTCTACCAGGCATGTTGCTGGTAGCTCATCATGCTAAAAAGAGTAGGGGAGCCATGGCACGCTGGCATGCACTAGCTCCCCCGCCCCCAAGAACGTACCCAGGGTCCCGGCAGGTTTGTATCCGGGGTGGTTAGCCCCGTGCAGCTGCCCGATTAACTGCGGCTACATGACTATGTTTAACATGCTCGCTCAGATCAGAGACAGCCCGAGTATTTCCGTGTGAGCTGGGAATCACACCCATCGCTCACCGTGTAGCAATAGCCATCGATCCTACCACGGTTAGGTCACATCTAGTCCAGTCCCGGGGCCCATGCAGGAATGTTCCCCGTTTTTGAGTGTTTCATAATCTTCTCTAGTCAAATGTTCCAAGGGATGGGACTTTACTTGGGAGTCTGTTCCACAGTCTAATACACCTCACTGGCAGGATCATGAGTCAGACTAGGACCTTGTCTACACTTGAAAGTGTAGACAGCTATGCCAGTATAGCTATACCAGCAAAAGACCCCTAGTGAGACACAGCTTGTACTGTATAGCTTAAACCAGTCCCCTAAATGGAGTAAGCTATATCTGCAAAAGAGAGACAAGGTGGGTGAGGTAATATCTTTTATTGGACCAACTTCTGTTGGTGTGAACAGGTCTGCGGTCATGGTCTCAGGTGGTCTCACCCCACCCAGGGATCACGGTCTCAGGCAGTCACCCCATGTGATGGGTGTCCACCCCAGACAGGACTGGAAAGGGTTAAGGAGGCCAGCTAGGCCTATTAAGTCCACAGGCTGCACCTGGGGGGAAAGGTAGGGAGCAGGGAAGTAATTGCAAGCAGATACAACTGTGGAGGAATAGGTGGGGCCTATAAAGCCGGGAAGCTGGCAAGAGACAGGGGCTGCTGCTGGAAAAGGGCAGTCACTCCCTGGAAAGAGAGAGGAGGGTTTGGAGGCTGAAGAGAGGTGTAGGCTGCAGTCTGGGGCATGGCCCCTATTGTGCAAACAGTCAGTCTCTTAACAAAGAGCCCAAAGGAGCGGAGCCCTGCACGACGTGCTGGTTCTTGAAGTGGGCGGTGGTTGGAGAAGGCCCTGCCTGTGGGCCTTACCCACTATGTGGTCCCCTCTTAGGTTTAACCTTTTATCTGGCTCCCTGGAGAAGGGGATTCCTCTCTCCTGCAGCCCGTCTACCACCATTTGCCTGGGCTTCTGAGCTCCTTGTAACCTGCTCCTCCAGTCAGAGCACGCTCGGCAGGCCGAGAGGGGCCCTGCTACATGGGCCCACTATTGCCTTTTAACCCCTTTGGGCCCAGTGTGGGGTTTGTGTACCCCATCACAATTATTGTTAATAATAACAATTGTTTAAAGTCTGCCCATCCTGGTTTCGTTCAGGACTAGCAGGGCAGAGATGCCATGGAGCCTTCTTGAACCCGGTTGTAAAAATGGAAAACAAACAAATTGGAAACACTTTTCCCATGTTTTTAACTGGTTTTGATATTTTGATGAAAAATGTCATTGTTGAAGAACAAAGAAGAAAGCATCTTTCACCATCAAAATTCTGATGAGAAATTACTTTGAGAAAATCAAATGTTGAAAAATTTCAACCAGTTCCGGGATTGATCTTTACCTTTTTTTCCTGGTACTGCATTTGCTTAGCTTGCCAGCTGCTTGGGGGGCAGGGACTGCCTTTTTGTTCTGTGTTTGCACAAGCTGAGCAAAACTTTGTTACAGTATCTGACTGGTGCACCTAGGAGTAACTGCAATACAAATAATACATAATAACTGGCTGATCTGACCCAACAGGAAGCAGGAAGTATCTGAACAATCTGGGAGAGAGGGTCCTCGTGAGAAGTCCAGCTCCTTTTTTCGCAGATAATTCAAATAAGCATCTGAAGTTTTGGGTGCTTATCCAAACCCGTAAGGCTGCACAGTTGTAGTTCAGGTCTCAGTCCTCCTGTGCCCATATGACTGAAGGATCAAGGCCTTGAAACATGCTTTTGGCCCATTGGTTTGTAATCTTTACTAAGGCAAAACTTCCATTAATTTCAATGGAAGTTTTGCCTTAATAAAGAGGAATAAAATCTGAGAAAAGACTTCAGAACCAGTTATTATTATTTATTATACTTCCATAACATGAAAATAGAGTATTTGTAGATAACACTTTCATCCCCAAATTTTCTATGAACATGGTATACAGGAACATTTTTAACAACAGCTAAACTGCACCTATATCTGGGGAGGGGTGCATCCGTTATTTGACACATTGCACAATCACGTAGGTTTTGAAGTGAAGAAGGGTGCTCGCTTGTAAAGAAAGATTCTATATCTAGAAAAAGTGATGGGGGAACCAGCAGAACCTGAATGTAATCCCCCAAACTGAAATTAGCCCAAGGCTTTGGAGTATATACCCTTCCCCTGGCAAGAGAATGCCATGAGCTCTACCATGAGCATGGGTGCTGTAGACCTTGGTTTCACATTTCTTCTGAAAGTCAGCACTTCCAGCAGCATAGAGCTAGAGACATGGCTTAGCACTGACTCAGAGAGCAGGCTGAATAAACTAGCTCTCACCATATTGTAAGAGAATCTAAACCACCATCACTGCTTTGGCCTTTTCTTGGCGGTCTCTCAGCTAAATATTGATTAACCCCGTGTTGTTTGTGAGCTAGAATGATACTGCAGTGCCAGGTGAGATATGCTGAAAGCAAAGATCTAGAGCAGATAGCAACCTATATGTGATCTATCTTAGGCACTTATCTGGCCACATTAGTCTAGTATGGGAGCACCTCACAATCTTTACCGTCTCCACTACCCCCCTGTGAAGTGGGGCAGTGCTATTAACCCCATTTTATAACTGCGGAACTGAGGCACGAAGAGAATAAATGACTTCTTCAAGAACACATCTGTGACAAAAACAGGAATTGAACCAGGTTGCCCAAAATAGCACACTGATCATTGGATCATCTTTCTTCTCAGCGTGCACTTTTGAGACAATATCAATGTATCAGTCACTACCATGAACTAAATAGTAATGAGAACTCTTAGCTTAATTCCTATCAAGTGTTGATCATAAACAGAGATATTTGATGTTCCTGTTTGTCCCTGTTTTGGTTTTATTTAATCAATGAATAATCAGTAGGGCCCTACCAAATTCACGGCCATGAAAAACGTGTCACGGACCATGAAATCTGGTCTCCCCCCGTGAAATCTGGTCTTTTGTGTGCTTTTACCCTGTACTATACAGATTTCACGGGGGGAGACCAGCGTTTCTCAAATTGGGGGTCCTGACCCAAAAGGGAGTTGCAGGGGGGTCACAAGGTTATTTTAGGGTGCTCACAGTATTGCCACTCTTAGTTCTGTGCTGCCTTCAGAGCTGGGTGGCTGGAGAGCGGCAGATGTTGGCTGGGCACCCAGCTCTGAAGGCAGCGCCCTGCCAGCAGCAGCGCAGAAGTAAGGGCGGCCGTACTACTAAGGAAAAGAAGAAAAGGACATAGCTAGCTCTGAACCAAGAGTAGGCTCCCTGGGTTGAAACAGTTGGGACCCCTTACCCCAGGTTCTCATTCTGGCTCTGGGAGAAGAGTGGGGGTCATTACCTGCTCCTGCAAACCCCCTGCCATTTTTTACTTTGAAACTTTTTTTTTCTCCACTCCCCCAAGACCAAGTCCCAGCTCCTGTCTCTAAAGGTCGTCTGTTAACTCTGCTTTTGACTCTAACCCCTGTTGTGCCAAATCATCTTTAACCATCCCTAACTAATTTACAACCCTTCAGCAGCCCTTGCTGAAGCACCAAACTTGATAGATTACTGGCAGCTTCCCATAATGCTGCCCTAACTTCAAACCTCTCACAAGTGGACCGAAGTGCCTCCTTTCCCTGGATGGCATCCAGTCCCCATGGGCAGGGACCTTCTTCTGCTACCCATTTACCAAGGAGGGTAGGCTCCTCAGCGAAACCCCATCCCTCTGGGTCCCCTAACACTTCCTCCATTTCCTTTTTAATCTCATCCCAGGTTGACCTCTGCACCTGGTATGGGCCCTGGTTCTTCCTTATCCATTTATCCAAAAAATCCTTTATCCTGGCTTGCCAGAACCCGCAACTACCATCACGAGAATTTGCTATACCCCCTCCAAGCAGCTGCGCGGACTGTTGGGGAGGGGGACTTACAGGCTGCCACTCACCTATCTGATGTGATGCATCCAAGTAACCGGCACCAAGATGTTAGTGGGCTTATTCCTTCACCCACTTACTTCCCTGGTCCTTCTCGCATGAACAGCGTGCAACAATACCCAAAGTTCGAAGGTGCAAACAATTCGATGTTTATTGGGGTGAACTTTTAGCAAGCAATTATTCCAATTTCCTTCCTTAGTGTCCCCCTTCCCAGCTCTGACACCATAGAGCCTTATCTGTGTCCCTGTTCCCATTCCCTGTTCCCATTCCCCCCCTTACTTTCTGATTGACTGAAGACTATATAGTAAAACTCGAGTTCTGCTTAGCTATACCTTAACCAATTATTTTACTGAAATGTAACTAACCAATTCTAACATATTGTAACATAATTATTTAACCAATTATATCCCACCACCTTAATTAGTTTGCACCCAGCAAAATTAATTATACAGCAGACAGAAACAATCCCAGAACCAGACAAAAATTATACAAACAATAGAAAAATGAAAACTACAGTAGTAGAACAACAAACAAATAAGAATTTTACATTCCAGCTCTTGTTTAAGTAAGTTCTTTCCAGACAGGATGCTATCAAGCTGAGGGTTTTTTTACATCTTCTAGGCTCTTCCCTTTCCCTGGTGGTGATGGGCATTATCAGGACAGGATTGTATTCCTAACAGCCCAATAACACCTTATTTCAATGTGACTAGTTTGGGATGTGAGGAGGTGACCGGTCGCTTCCCAGCTTAGGTCTGCCTCTGCTGCTTAGCCAGAGGCCTTAGCCCAAGCACAGGGCCTCAGACTGTCACAGTAAGAGAAGGCCCTATAAACAGGCAGACAGTGATTTTGATTCTTTCTTTTATACCTCAATAACTAGCTAAGTGGTAAGAATACCCCTAAATTCTTAAAGTATAGGCCTTTGCAAACAGACCTAAATATCTATACCCTAACACAGTGCTGCAACACCCCCTGCCCCCCGACATCCTCACAATAACTTTGTGACCGCCCAATAACTCCCTTTTGGGTCAGGACCCCTGCACTGTGAAATTTCAGATTTAAATAGCAGAAATCATGACATTTACAATTTTCAAAATCCTATGACCGTGAAATTGACCAGAATAGACTGTGAATTTGGTAGGGCCCAAATAATCAGGAGTTATCTGTGAAATGGCACACGCGGAACATGGCACCAGGGACTAATTAGCCTGCGCTATATAGATTAGCTCCTGTTCATAAGCAGGAGAGGAATTCAAGGATCCATTGCAGCTTGGACGGCGCCCCAGACTGAAAATGAAAGATGCAGCTTCAGCTGTTTGTTTCGAACCATGTGGCAATGCTGCTGAAATAAAGGTTATTTTGGAAAGCGACGGAGTACTACAGAGCCTTCATTCACTCCCTTTGACTAGGTCACATAAAGGGCTACAGAGAAGATAAAGTTTTAACGAACGCAATTTCCTCTCTTAATTAAATTACAGGAAATTAAAAAGACGCAGTTCACAGCTTACGTGAAAAAAGGTGATGTTTGTCCCCTGAAAAGAGTTCGGGTTTCCAGTCATTTAGCTCTGGGTTTCTCTCTCCTTCCTCTGTCCGAATTCTGGACTCAGTGGGAAAACACCCCACTCACACATTGGGACTGGCCAGAGAGACCTTTTTGTTCCTGCTAACTGGCCCTATTCTCCAACCAGAGAAACAAGTAACTTTTCTAATTGAACTCAAGGAGGTTATTGTTAGTTATATTTGAGTAGCACCTGGTGCCCAACTGAGATCAGGGCCCCATTGTGCTAGGTGCCGGTCAATCAAGAATAGACAGTCCCTACCCTGAGTAACTTGCCGTCCGAATAGACAACAGGGAACATTACTATCCCCATTGTACAGATGGGGAATCGAGGCACATAACAATCAAACTATTTGCTCAAGATCACGGAGGATGTCTGTGACACTGATCTCTAGAATACCACACTAGTGCTTTAGCCACAAGACCCTCTATCCTCTTCCCATTGCTTGGCGATCTCTTTGCACCTTTCCCCAAATTTTGGCATGCCCTTACAGAGGGTATATCCCTGGGCTTAAATTCTCGAGTATTTCTCGGAGCCCCCTCAACCCTCCCTCAATATGCAATAAAAACTCAGAAACCTGGTCTTCCAAGACTTCATGACACAGGGCATCTCTTTAATGTAGCTAACCACATTATTATATGCTT
Source organism: Lepidochelys olivacea (assembly GCF_965140295.1). NCBI lineage: Eukaryota > Metazoa > Chordata > Testudines > Cheloniidae > Lepidochelys > Lepidochelys olivacea. The sequence continues at coordinate 265,285,965 of NC_140412.1, read as the reverse complement.
CTTCTGACCCGTCTAGTGCCCCGCTGTTTCTGGACACAAGCACACGTACCTACAGACCGCACAGTCAGTACGGCTGTCTGTAGAAAGGGGTGGGTTTTTCTTTTCTATAAACAGATCTCTAAAAAGCCACTGGGCAGTTATGAAAGGGTCAAGGGGGGTTATTCTCTGCAGCGCACATCAGGCTCCGAGCCCTGCTGATATACACAAGAAAAAAGAAGAAAAAAAAAAGGTTTCCTTGTGAAGGGGGTGCAGTTCATAAACCTTCGAGGCGTTGGTTTATTTTGGAACCTTCTGTGGTTAGATCGAATCAGCTTCAAACACAGAGCTACACTCTGTCTCGGTGATTTTTCTCGGGTAGATGGAAGGTACCTCGATACTAAAAGGGAAATTGTCCCTCTGTGCATGCAGGTCAAAATAGATGCCAGGATGTTTTTTATAGCAAGACTGCAATGGTTACTTAGTGCCCCCAAATTCTTGAGGATAATAAATATTGGAGCTGGTTCTGGTTTTGGCTCCCTGGCGCTGGATACAAGTTGTCACTGTTCTGCAGTGGCTCCCACCTTGTGTGAGAAGAGGCTGTGGAAGGAGAAAAGTTGACCCATGTGTGGGGAATTCGGTAAATATATTCCTTCCTCCGCCCCCCCTCTTTCACTTACAGACTTTTTTTTACTGGTGATTTTAAGTCAAAAAGAATTTTGCCGGGTTGCATCGTTCCCATGGAGCCAATCGAACAGGAACCACAAGACTCAGCCAGGATCTCCCTTCACTCAGACAACCCCGAGGACATTTTCCCCCTTGGGCATTAAGTTATCCAGTGAAACTCAAGAGATGGCCTTGAATATGGGGTCAGGGAGGTGCAGTGACACAGCTGGATCAGACAAGGCTGCCAGACCTACAGCTGCAGCCAGCTCTGCCCCACTAAATAGGCAAGCTTGGAAGGGAAACAGACACAAAGGATTCGGAAGTGACTTGCCCAAGGTCACAGAGCCGATCAATGGAAGAGCCAGGAGTAGTTCCCAAATCACTTAAATTGAAGGCTACTGTCCTAACCACTGGACCATACTGCCTTTTGGTTACCAGTCTCCTGATTTTCTCTATAAATATGATTGCCAAAACCCATTGTGTGCTACTGTGATGTTTGCTATTCTTGCTCTGGTGCGGGGTATGCGGTTCTTCATGCTGATCAGCGCTTGAGTAATGCACTGTGCCCACTATCCTGTGTTAAACAGCCATAGAACAAACAGCTGATTGTACACTCAGAGCTTGTGGTTGTTAGTATTAAAGGGTCTAGATCAAAGGCAAGCTTACTAAGGTGGCTGTGATTAACATTACCCTCATGATGGGTTATTAGCAGGTATTGAATCTAGGACCGTCAGGTAAAACCCAGGCTCTCAGCTCATTTGGGCTAAAGGAGCAACTGCATTGACTAGCACCAGTAGTAAGCTTTTATCCTATATTTGCTCCAGCCATTAGCTGGAATCATTATACACTTAGCCAGCAAGTCAGATTATTATCTGTTGAATACTAATCGTTCTATGGAAAGCCCAGAGGTGACAATGTTAAAAGAGACTATTAGATGAGAGATCATTTTCTAACCAGGGAGATAGTGTCCTGTAACAGGCTGGCAGCGTATATGCCCAGAGGCAATAGATAATACTCTTACTTGTAGTAGATAATTAAGAATTATGCCTTTTAGGCATCGATTTATCAAAATATTTAAGCATACTAGTAGTCGCATTGACTTTAATGGAGCAGCTCACAGGTTTAACATCATCTCAATCCTCCACATGCCATCAGATGTTCCTTTGGGCGTGAATAAGGGGCTGCCATACTGGGCTGCTCTTTGCATGTCCCCAGTGTTAAGCCCCAAAAGTTTTCCCTCTCTGAGCACTGTTCAACAGAGAGATTCTTGCAGCTGGCCCTTTTTGAGTGTTACTCCGGCTGCCTAATGGCATGCCTGACATGGCAGGCGCCTGGTTCATTCCTAACACAAGTCCTAAATACACCCATCTTCTTTTCTGGATACTTTAGAAATAAGGGGTTGTCGAGCTCTCGGATGAATCCTGACAGTTGGTATAAATTAACTCCATTTAATACAGAGCACTTTTCTAAGGTATTTGCACCCTCTTTGTTGACAGCTCAGGGATTGGACCAAGGATCTCCAGAGCTAAAAAGCGTAGACTAATATAGCTTAGGCTAAAGAGCAATTGACGATGGATATTAACTGTAAAAGCTCATCTCCTCTAGGTATCACCAAAGAGAGGGACCTGTAACACGTTCATTAGTGAGTACAAAGGCATTTAGATGTCTTTCTGTACTTTTCACACCCCATATGTAAAGATTTGGCTTGGGAAGATTAGATTTTTATTGGTAAATGTCGATTTCACCGTACACAGGCAAAACTGACAAAAAAGGGTATTTCACCGATACTAATCAAAATTTACAACCAGTCAAAGTCAGAAAAATGCTGCTGGAGAATGTAACGTTTGATCTGAGGAGATTTACTTTGTATATTTTGATGTGCTGTCGACAATTTGTGTTTTAATGGTTATAAAACTAACTTTCTGACTCTCAGCGTCTACTACCATCAAATAATCATTTCTACATCCCAATTGTCTGATCCCCCCATAATTTAAATCGATACAAATTGAAAAAAATGCTTGAAAATAAATATTGTTGCTATCCGTCAAATTGATAAAAAATAAAAATCAAATTCTGCTAAGTCTAGTTAAGAGAGACGAGGTGAGCGAGTTAATATCTTTTATTGGACCAACCTCTGTTGATGAGAGTGAGATGAGCTTTCAAACTGACACAGGTTTTCCTCAGCTCTGTTTAAGCATGACAGCTGGTCTCTCTCACCAACAGAAGCTGGTCCAATAAATGGTATCGCCTCCCCCACCTTGTCTCTCTAATATCCTGGGATCAACATGTCTACAACAACACTGCCTACAAGCCTGGTTAAGATGGGTCTAACATTGGATCTACACTGGAGTTGCAGCTAGCAAGAGATGTTAAGAGTAACAAGAAGGGTTTCTTCAGGTATATTAGCAACAAGAAGAAAGTCAAGGAAAGTGTGGGCCCTTTACTGAATGAGGGAGGCAACCTAGTGACAGAGGATGTGGAAAAAGCTAATGTACTCAATGCTTTTTTTGCCTCTGTCTTCACGAACAAGGTCAGCTCCCAGACTACTGCACTGGGCAGCACAGCATGGGGAGGAGGTGACCAGCCCCCTGTGGAGAAAGAAGTGGTTCGGGACTATTTAGAAAAGCTGGACGAGCACAAGTCCATGGGGCCGGATGCGTTGCATCCGAGAGTGCTAAAGGAGTTGGCAGATGTGATTGCAGAGCCATTGGCCATTATCTTTGAAAACTCATGGCTATCCGGGGAAGTCCTGGACGACTGGAAAAAGGCTAATGTAGAGCCCATCTTTTAAAAAGGGAAGAAGGAGGATCCTGGGAACTACAGGCCAGTCAGCCTCACCTCAGTCCCTGGAAAAATCATGGAGCAGGTCCTCAAGGAATCAATTCTGAAGCACTTAGAGGAGAGGAAAGTGATCAGGAACAGTCAGCATGGATTCACCAAGGGCAAGTCATGCCTGACTAATCTAATTGCCTTCTATGACGAGATAACTGGCTCTGTGGATGAGGTGGATGTGTTGTTTCTTGACTTTAGCAAAGCTTTTGACACTGTCTTCCACAGTATTCTTGCCAGCAAGTTAAGGAAGTATGGGCTGGATGAATGGACTATAAGGTGGATAGAAAGTTGGCTAGATTGTCGGGCTCAATGGATAGTGATCAATGGCTCCATGTCTAGTTGGCAGCCGGTATCAAGTGGAGTGCCCCAAGGGTAGGTCCTTGGGCCGGTTTTGTTCAATATCTTCATAAATGATCTGGAGGATAGTGTGGATTGCACCCTGAACAAGTTTGCAGATGACACTAAACTGGGAGGAGAGGTAGATATGCTGGAGGGTAGGGATAGGATACAGAGGGCCCTAAACAAATTAGAGGATTGGGCCAAAAGAAATCTGATGAGGTTCAACAAGGACAAGTGCAGACTCCTGCACTTAGTACGGAAGAATCCTATGCACCGCTACAGACTAGGGACTGAATGGCTCGGCACCAGTTCGTCAGAAAAGGACCTAGGGGTTACAGTGGATAAGAAGCTGGATATGAGTCAAGAGTGTGCCCTTGTTGCCAAGAAGGCCAATGGCATTTTGGGATATATAGGTAGGGGCATTGCCAGCAGATCGAGGGATGTGATCGTTCCCCTCTATTCGACATTGGTGAGGCCTCATCTGGAGTACTGTGTCCAGTTTTGGGTGGGGTCCCACACTACAAGAAGGATGTGGAAAAATTGGAGAGAGTCCAGCGAAGGGCAACAAAAATGATTAGGGGACTGGAACACATGAGTTATGAGGAGAGGCTGAGGGAACTGGGATTGTTTAGTCTGCAGAAGAGAAGAATGAGGGGGGATTTGATAGCTGCTTTCAACTACCTGAAAGGGGGTTCCAAAGAGGATGGATCTAGACTGTTCTCAGTGGTAGCTGATGACAGAATAAGGAGTAATGGTCTCAAGTTGCAGTGGGGGAGGTTTAGATTGGATATTAGGAAAAACTTTTTCACTAGGAGGCTGGTAAAACACTGGAATGTGTTACCTAGGGAGGTGGTGGAACCTCCTTCCTTAGATATTTTTAAGGTCAGGCTTGACAAAGCCCTGGCTGGGATGATTTAGTTGGGGATTGGCCTGCTTTGAGCAGAGGGTTGGACTAGATGACCTCCTGAGGTCCCTTCCAACTCTGATATTCTATGATTCTATGTTTCTATGATTTGAGTTGAAGGCTCATAGTCTGGTCTTTAGATTTTCAATGACCAAACCTTCTTTAAGATGGTAATTGCAGTTACTGCCAAGGTATGTGAAAGTTAAGCACATGCTTAAGTGCATTGCTGAATGGGACTATTGCAAGACATAGTGCTCAGATTCACCGGTTCAATACCGATCCCCCCCTTAGAAATTTAAATTTGGACTAGTCCCCTATCTGTTCAGGCATCCACCAACCTCCCTCTCCTGCTCCACGTCCCTTGGCAAAACACAAACTCTGCTACCTACAGCCCTGACTTGGAGTTGAGCTGATCATTCTGACTCCATGGCCCATTCAGCGCGTGGCTTCCCTGCAAAGCTGACCATAGGGAAGCTGGGGAATGCCAGCTATAATCATGCGTAGTTGATCGGGACACTTGTCCACTCAGAATTGGATGGAGAGCCACCAAACTCAAGTCACTGAACAGCAGCAACCTTTGGTTCCTACTGACCTGGCCTGGCTTTGAACCAGTAACCTCGAAATGCGGCTGTTAGTAACAGCTAACACGCTCCTCTGTGAAAGTAGGCAGCACCCTTACCTTTGATTAAAGTCCAGAGAGTGCAGGGGCAATGACATCCCTAGCGGGATCAGACACAGGGCGCGAACCCAGAGTAGAAATATCAGGGGTCTCTACCCCTTGAACTAAAACACCAGCCCTGGTATTGCCTGGTCAATACCAGACTCAAACCTCTTCTCCACTTCCAACCACCAGAGGGAGACAAAGAGCCACACTGGCGGTGCATCCACACTGCAGATGTAGTTGTGATTGCAGAGCCGGTGGGCACAGCTGTGCAAGCTTTAATCTAGCTAACGTGGGTAATAAGAGTGACCCAAGCATATACCCAGGGCCCCTGGCAGGCGTGCACGGAGATGGCTAATCTACACTGAAGCCTACACCACCACATTCTCACTACATTTGAATAATTGATTTTGGGGGGGTCAGTGGCCAAACCCAAAAAATCTGCGGGGTGGAAAATGTGTCTCAGGTCAAACCAAAAATGAAATTTTTCATTTTGTTGCATTTCTGACCTGAAATCACAAAGCGTTTGTATTGCCCCAAAACTGCACGTTGCAGTGACTAAACTGTTTGACCAAAAAGTTTCAGCTAGATCCACTCATTTCCTGCTAAGGGATGCATTCGCAGGGTCCAACGTGGCTGCATGGAGCCATGCTAATGGCCTAAAGGTCTGTGGACGCAGATCCTTTTGGAAGGTCAGGAATCTGAAGGGGATGGACCCTTACTGAAAGTGCTCTCAGAAACAGTGCTAATGCCCCTTTGCACAGATGCACAAAGCTAATTGATGCATGTTAATGAGCCAGTTATTTTTAGGTGCTCGCACCCAGCCATCACGTCTTGTTGTTGGGAAACTGCCAAGAGCACATTTGCTAAAGATTAGCAGCACATCCAGCTTCTGTTTTCCACGGGGAGGGGAAAGAAATGAGAGCCACGGAACCAAAGTAATGGAGAATGTTTTACGAATGGAAGAGGGCCTTTCCCCCCCGCCCTGCCACAGAAGTCTTTGAAATCTGTTCCTTTTGGATCTCTGCCGTCTTTTGTGCTCAGCCCCCTTCCAAGGAAAGCACAGTCGCTTGGTGGCAAGAGACTTGGCCCAGTTGCAAAATGCAGGCTTTTTACATTAAGGGAAGGACTGTGAACAATTTTGCCTTTATCACCACAAAAGAGACTGTAAATCCCTCACAGTTATGAAGTTTGCTGCAGTAATCCAATCCCCAAAGCCAGTCGTTTAACTTAGGATAAATCTTTTCATTATTATTATATGGTTTGTTGTTTTATTTTTTTTAAAAAAAGAGCAAAAATTGGCTCCAGTGTGGCTTGAAAATAAAATTTGCAGCCAAAATACTGTTTTATGAACACGCTTTGCCTAACTCCAGCATACCAGGAGCTGAACAGTCCAAAGGATCAGACCAGATTTCTCCATTAGGGGATGGAGCTTAGTCAATTTCTTGGCAAGCGTTAGAAAGTAAATATTTCCTCTCTCTCCATTCCTGGCTGAATTTGGTGCTACTGAAGCTGATGGCCTGATTCCCGACGCTGGTTTTGTATGATCAAGCAGGCACTTCCCCTCAAAATCCCAACCTGCTTTTTCAGCACCGATCTTTCCCTAAAGCAGAGTTTGCTAATGAAAGCCAAGTGCATGCAGAAGAAATGAACAACAACAAACCCCCCACATCAGCTCAGAGTCCCCTCTGAGATTCTCTTTTCTTCTTTTACCTAGTTATTCATTTGCCTGAGGAGTGACATACTGTACAGCCCCCAGGCCACGTTTTGATTGTACCATGGTAATTTTATCAACTGGCTGCCCGCTGCCAACACAGCTGGGCTGGGCAGAGGCGCCGGAGCTGCAGATCTGCTGACAGAGCAGTGAGGGCTTTTCACATCTGCCAGCTTTGGTTATTATTAGTTATTGTGGTAACTCAGAGAAGCCCCGACCAAGATCAGGGCCTAACATTGCTAAGCGCCCTACAAATCAGTAGTGTCAGCCTCAAATGTTCAAAACTCATGAGTCAAGCCCCCCACCTCCGATCCATGAGATTGGCCCATAAATGAGATATTTATTTTAAAAAAAAACATATTTTATTGTAAGCAGTGTCAGGATGAGCTCCACCCTGACATCTGGTGGTGAGGTGTGGCAAGTTGTGGAAAAGAACTTCAGGGGCCGATCTCATTTGCATAGGCACACCCACCATGCCTAGAATGAGACCATAGCTGCCCAAATGGTCACTTTGGCTGCTGTGGGATCCCCAGTGTCTCTGTTATTGGGGCAGGAAGAATAAATTGTTATTACCCTGATTATGGGAACTGTGCTTGGAACTGTATGTGGCCTTTTGTTATGATGGAGGGATTCACCATCATCTAAGTAGCACTCGCTAGGCAAGGGTCATGGGTTCCAAAACTGTGTGAATGGAGAGAGGCTGGGGACAAGTATTAATATTTGGTGGTATGGGCCCCTTGGTGAGGGCCTTACATGCTGATTGCACTTCCTCCTCTCTCCACTGTGGAATATCAGAGCTAATTTTGATTTCATTAGAAGTCTAGTTATAGGCTGCTGAGCTCACTTTGGGCTGACAGTGCACCAGCACTGGAGCTCCCCTACTATAAGCTGAATTCACCTAAGAGCTGAAATCACTGAGTGTTGTGTTAAGTAGTGGGGGAGCCTGAAGATATATTGTGGAGCAGTTTGCGGGACGGCTGGTGAAGCAGTTCGACGCGGAGCAGTGTGTGGATGGCAGGAGCTGCTTGTGGGCCGTGGAGCTGAGCGAAGGAGTTCGTGGGGCGGCTGGCGGAGCGGAGCGCAGCTGAGCGAAGGAGTTCGTGGGGCGGCTGGTGGAGCGGAGTGCAGCTGCGCGAAGGAGTTTTGTGGGGCGGCTGGCGGAGCGGAGCGCCGCTATGGAGCTATGGGGCGGTCAGCTTCAGATCACGTAAGGTGCCTCTTACCCCCGTCCCATTTCCACCCAGGTTGGGAGGTAAAGCTCCGCCGATAAACTTTCGAACTCTGGGGCTGCCCTGACCAGGGACAGAGACTTTTGGGGCATTGGACTTTTGGGACTTTGGGTGATTTGGGGTTGCTGGACTCAAGAACCAAAGGGAAAAGGGCATGCCCCAATTTGCCTGGGGTGGGGTTGTTTTTGCTCATGGGTTGTGTTATGAATCCTGTTGGTGGTGTTTCCCCAACATAATGCCACATTGTTTCTCTCTGTTATTAAAAGACTTTTGCTACACTCAGACTATGTGCTTGCGAGAGGGGAAGTATTGCCTCTTGGAGGCGCCCAGCGGGGGTGGTATATATTTGTCCCAGGTCACTGGGTGGGGGCTCGAGCCGGTTTGCATTGTGTTATTGGAATGGAACCCCTAGATATTGAACCCGGCCCTTGTTGCTGCCAACTCTGACGGGCAGAAGGGTTACATTATCTTTTGATATTTGAATTCCCCTTGCCCACCCCCGATGGGTGTGGCATTAATGGTGCCAACTCTACCAGATTTACAGAGCAAGGGAACTTTCATTCAGTTAGCCCGGCTGATGGGCACCTGGGTTAGCCTAGCCCAGGTCTGAGCAGTCACACTGCCAAGCAATACTCAAGCCATACTGTGTCCACACTGGGTGGTGTCATGAGGACTCCTCTTGTTCTTTGGGTAGGGTGCCAACTTTCTAATAGCACAAAACTGAACACCCAACCTGGCCCCTTCCCTGAGGCCCTGCCTCCCGCTCACTACATTCCCCCTCGCTTGGTGGCTTGCTTTCCCCCACCCTCACTCACTTTCACTGGGCTGGGCTGAGGGGTTGGGATGCAGGATGGGGAGAGGGCTCTGGCCTGGGGGTGCAGGCTGGGGGGGGTGGGGCTGAGGGATTCGGAGTGCAGGAGGGGGCTGCGGGTTGAGATTCAGGAGGGGTACGGGCTCTGGGCTGAGGCCAGGGATGAGGGGTTTGGGGTTCAGGAGGGGGCTCTGAGTTTGGGGGGGCTCACGGCTGGGGCAGCAGGTTGGGGCGCGGGGTTGGGGCATGGGCCTACCTCGGGTGACGCCCAGTCAGTGGTGCAGTGTGGCTAAGGCAGGCTCCCTGCCTGTCCCAGCACCGTGCTGCACCGTGGAAGCGGCCAGCAGCTCCAGTTCCGAGGCGGGGCGGGGCCAGGAGGCTCCACGTGCTGCTCTTGCCTACAGGCACTGCGATTCCTGGACAATGGGAGTGCGGAGCTGGTGCTCGGGGCGGGGGCAGGCCACAGAGGCCCATGGCCCCCTCCCCACCTAGGAGCCGGACCTGCTAGCTGCTTCCAGGGTGCAGCGCGGTGCCAGGACAGGTAGAGACTAGCCTGCCTTAGCCCTGCAGCATCGCCGACTGGACTTTTAATGTCCCGATCGGCAGTGCTGACCGGAGCCGCCAGGGTCCCTTTTCAAGCAGGTGTTGAAATGAAATCATCCCAGCCAGGGCTTTGTCAAGCCTGACCTTAAAAACCTCTAAGGAAGGAGATTCCACCACCTCCCTAGGAAACCCATTCCAGTGCTTCACCACCCTCCTAGTGAAATAGTGTTTCCTAATATCCAATCTAGACCTCCCCCACTGCAGCTTGAGACCATGGCTCCTTGTTCTGTCCCCTGCCACCGCTGAGAACAGCCAAGCTCCATCCTCTTTGGAACCCCCTTTCAGGTAGTTGAAGGCTGCTACCAAATCCCCCCTCACTCTTCTCTTCTGCAGACTAAACAATCCCAGTTCCCTCAGCCTCTCCTCGTAAGTCATGTGCCTCAGCCCCCTAATCATTTTTGTTGCCCTCTGCTGAACTCTCTCCAATTTGTCCACATCCTTTCTGTAGTGGGGGACACAAAACTGGATACCGATGTGGCCTCACCAGTGCCAAATAGAGGGGAATAATCACTTTCCACGATCTGCTGGCAATGCTCCTATTCATGCCGCCCAATATGCTGTTAGCCTTCTTGGCAACAAGGGCACACTGTTGACTCATACCCAGCTTCTCATCCACTGTAGCCCCTAGGTCCTTTTCTGCAGAACTGCTGCTTAGCCAGTCGGTCCCCAGCCTGTAGAGGTGCATGGGATTCTTCCGTCCTAAGTGCAAGACTCTGCACTTGTCCTTGTTGAACCTCATCAGATTTCTTTTAGCCCAATCCTCTAATTTGTCTAGGTCACTCTGGACCCTATCCCTACCCTCCAGCGTATCTACCTCTCCCCCCAGCTTAGTATCATCTGCAAACTTGCTGAGGGCGCAATCCCTCTCATCATCCAGATCATTAATAAAGATGTTGAACAAAACCGGCCCCAGGGCCATCCCCGGGGCACTCCGCTTGATACCGGCTGCCAACTAGACATGGAGCCGTTGATCACTACCTGTTGAGCTCGACAATCTAGCCAACTTTCTATCCACCTGAAAGTCCATTCATCCAATCCATACTTCTTTAACTTGCTGGCAAGAATCATGTCCTATAGTGGAGCTCTCTGCCATTTTTTTCTAATTGTGTTAGGCTTTTCGGGGGGTGCGGTGGGTGAGGGGTCGTGGAGAGAGAAGAGGGTTTTTTCTAAATACATGGGTGGTCTTGGCAATGTATTTCCTGGGCTACTACATTTTTGCTTTCAAGCATCCATTAAGAAATGTGGTCTACTTGCTGGGGGTAGATCAGCATAGCTCTGCTGAAATCAGTGTGGCTACCCCTATTTACATCAGCTGAGGATCTGGCCATGAACCAATAACCCTGCACTCCAGTGAAGTAACAGGATGCAGGTAAAGTTAATGGTATTTTCCCCTATTTTATGTTCTTTAATCCATATTTAATGATGCAGCTGAACATGATTTCTAAAGAGGGGACTCCCATGTGACCAGGAACCTATTACTGCTGTATTCCTTGCCACTATGGAATGAACTGGATGGGAAGTATAATTATCTATCTATCCATCCATCCATTGCTGTCGTATCTGAACACATTCCTCCCAGACACTTTTGTCCCATACATTAATCTTTTTCTACATTTTTTGGATAAGACATTCACTAAATAACGGGCTCTATCTTTCGATAATAATACCTTGCTTACATAAAACTTCTATATATGCACATTACTGAAATGGCACCACGACTGACCCAATCATTCATAATAAAAAATGTATCCAAAAGGATCAGGCATTTTTACAAGATGAGCCAGAATTATTATAGTAAAAATTAAAATAATAACAGTTTTGGAAGGGTTAAAATCATTAAGCTTCAGGGCCTAAGCCAGCCTCTAACTGGTGGGGTCAGGAGGTAATTTTCCCGAGGGGCAGGTAATATCATAACTGCCTGGTGCAAGGTTTCTGGCACTTTCCTTTTTAACAGCTGGTACACGCCACTGTTGGAGACAGGATTCTGGATTAGACAGAATGCTGCTCTGGCCCTATACGGCGATTCTTAGACTCCTTCACCATAGCATTTCCATAAGCAGATTGCATTTTTCTCAGATGCATTCATTAGCTGAATTACTTTATGATATCCTGTATTTTTTCTTGTGAATTGCAGTTGATCTATGGCATGCTATTAAACATTCAAACTGTGTTGATTGTTATTAATTTATTTTGATTTATACTAGTATTAACCAAGCAAAAAGTCATTTATTTTAAAAACTCTACATGCTCATGACATCAGATTATAAAACAGATTTATAGAAGTAGGGGTATGTCTACTCTAAAAACACTACAGCAGCACAAGGGTTCTTCTGTTGCTACAGTAAATCTACGTCTCCGAGAGGCGGAAGGTAGCCAGGTCAATGGAAGAATTCTTCAGTAGACCTAGTGGTATCTGCACGGGGGCTTAGGCTGTCTTAATTACATTAGGGCATGAAATGTACCCTAAGGAATAATCCTGCATTGGCAACTTCTTCTAACAGGATTCGCTCAATTTCTAACATTATTATCTGTATGACAGCAGGGCTTCATTGTGCTAGGTGATGTAGAAACACATAGGAAGAGCTGGTCCCTGCCCTGAAGAGCTTACAGTTTAAATAGACAAGATAGAGATGAAATGATTTGCTCATGGTTGCACAGCTGGGAAGAGAAGCCATATCGCCAGACTCCAGTAACCTGGCCATTAGACCACATTCTCTTCTCTGGACTGGTTGTGATCCTGGATGCTCCAGTAGGCTGTCCTCATCCTAATGTCTAGGTACCACATTTTGATCTCATTTGCATCTGGATAACTCCAAGGACTTCAGCAGAGTGACTCTGGATTTACAACTGGGTAACCAAGAACAGAATCTGGTCCTTACTGTTCTAGACCGTATATAAATCTGTAACAACTTCCATTAATAGTCACTACTTTTGTCTTGTTTTACGGCCTGATCAAAAACCTATTGGAGACAGGAGAGAGAACTGTCATTAGAGATGACCTCAGGGGGCTATGGATCAGGCTCTGAGTGTACAGTGATCATTTAAACTTCCTCTGTGCATTAGGTGCCACACTGAAGGGGTGGGCATGAGCCCTGTTGGGTCACTGGAAATTTCTGAGTAGGAAGCAGAGCCGTTCAGATCTTTTCAAGGGACGAATCAGCATTTCCAAATTCTGAAAGTGCAAACGCCCCATCTACGATTATTCATTCAGAAAATCTCCGTATCATTTGCTCTAACATTTAACTGGCTCCTAGGAGAACTGGAGTCAACCCAATGCTTTTATAGCTGGTTCTTGTTAGAGGTGCCATGACAGGTCAGGATGTGAGCCAAAGCTGTGGGGGCGGAAGGGAAGAGGCCAGCCAAGCAGAGCAGGTCGACCCTTGGGAAAAGCCATGTGGGAGTTTGAGTCTTTGCAGAAGCACTGGGGTTTTATCACACTTTTGACCTTCACTTTATTTCTACCCTGCAACCACCCGGGCATTGGTCTTTCCAACATATATCAAACTCCTTGGAGCACTGTGGGAAACCTGTCTCCAAACCTCACCCCCGCTAGAGCTGGAACTGCAGGCCCCATACAGTACTGAATGCACTGAGAGGAGAGCACATAGCAGTGAGATAAGACACTGAGGCCGAAATCCTCAACACTATTTAGGCACTTAACCCCATTGAAATCAGCTAAATAGCTTTGGGGATCTGGACCTGAGTAATACCTCACTTATCTACCCAGTAAAGGTTATTGGCCAGAATCTCAGCTGTGCACAGAATGTTCTCAGCACAGCTAGGGGCCAGAAAGGAGCTGACTATGACCATCCATGGTGGGCCACAGGCAGCTGGTGTGCACTGGTCAGTTACTGAGTTGTGGTCAAGAGACACACAGAGTTAGGGTCAAGCCAGGTCAGGCACCGGGTTACAGACAAGCTGCAGGTAGTTGAGTGGAGACACACTGGGGTCAGGAGCCAGTGTCTAAAGTTCACAGCAAGGCAAGGCCTGGAGCGGAAGCCAGCAAGCAGCATTTGCATCATTGCTCAGACAGCTCCCCATGCTGGCTTCCTGGTTTATATAGCAGCATGGGCCAATCATTGGGCCAGCACTCAGGCCCTGCTGGGTGGTACTTCCTGCAGTATCAAGCTTCACCGGGTCCCCCAGTAGAATCCCACCCTGCGGTCCTGGTAGTGCTGTAGAAGGGTCAGTGACCTAGAGCCAAGGTTCTAGTCCTGCAGATGCTTATAGTGACTTCCTGGTTCTGAATCCAGTTCTGTGCTGTCTGGCTATGATCCATTCACTCTCAAGAAGCCCTAAGCATCATTAGCACTCCAGACCTACCCTCTGCAGCCTCTGATATACCCCCTACCTCAAGGGATAGATGGGGTGGCATAGAAGCCAGCTGTAGAAATCTTGCCGCTTCCAGACCCTCTTGGGACCACATTCCAGTGGAGAATCTGGCCTCTATATTGCAAGTTATTTTTTCATTCATAGTGTAAATCAAGTGCAACATCACTGACACCAATGGAATCACTCTGGAGCAAAACCAAGTTAAGCAAGAGGAGTATCAGGCTCGATGCATTTAGAGATGTTGCCAAACCAAAACTGGGATTCCAGAAAACCTTGACCTTTGGGTGCTGAACTCTGGACTGCATTCTGCTGTTGGACTCCGCCTGTAGTAATGTCCCACCCATGAGGAATGAAGTGAAGGACCCAAGGAAACCGTCTCCAGTGGACATTCCTATCTCCCTTTTTGTTCTGTTTTTGTACAGTGCCTAGCACAAGACGGTTCTGATTCATGGCTCCTAGACACTATGAGAATACAAATAAATAATAATAATAATAATAATAATAATTAATAATGGGCTTAAACAGAGTGCATCTTATCCCAGGATCTGGCCTACAGAGTCTCAGATTTTGTGGCTCTCTCAATCTATTCATAAAAGTATTTCAGATTTGCAATCTCAGCAGCTTCAAGCATTCAGAAGTCATCATTCAGGTCCCTAAAAATCCAGAGGTTTTATATATAATAAATTTGGGTTATTTTTCTTTGCCTGCTGGTGCTGAAGCCTCTAGGTTAAACCAGGGACACGTTTTCAGGTTTTTCTCCACAACCATGAGGGCTAGAAGCTTTCTTTAAAAAAGCAAGCAAGCAAGCTGAGATTCTCCAATAGTCACATAAATCTAGGAGCTATAGAGATATAGAACCCTCCCCGCCCCACTAAATATTGCAATGAATTCCTGAGAGTTTGCAACACGAAAACCAGGCCTAAAGTTTGGTATATACATTTGTTTAATCTATTCAACCCGTATCTGAACTAGATTGTAATGGGACATGGACCAGGACGCCTTTGTAATGCACTAAACACACCTTTGGCACGATAATATCTGGGTCCAATGGATCTGATCCTTTACGCACATACCCCAGCGTAAATCCAGGGTAACTCCACTAAGGCAACAGTTACGCAGGTGGAAAACTGGAGTTAGTTTTATACCCAGTGTGTCTAATTATACCAGGCTCAGTAGAGTTGTTTGACTTTGTCTAATTGAATAATGAACTCATTTAAGGCCATGTGGGTGAAATCATGTGGCAGCTGCTGGCTGCTCTTTGCGAACAGAGAGCAATGGATTATCACTCCGTAGGGAAGCGTGACATGGATTTAAAGGCTTGGAGCTGGGATTTTCAATATGTAGTTTTATCCTTGCTACTTAGGCTTCTTTTTATTGGATGGCAAATAAGAGTAGGAGGAAGCCAAAATGTTCAATCCCGAGTGCCTAAAGGTGGATTCATAGGCCCTGATTCCACACAGTTAGTCTCCATGGATTCTCCACCAATGGCAAAATCAAGATTGGACGTTGTCCTAAAAGATCTGCGCTAGTTCAACTAGGAATCAATTCAGGGACGTTCTCTGGCCAGTGCTATACAGAAGAGGGGATTAGATGATCACAGTGGTCCTTTTTGGCCTTATCTACTAAAGACAATGGGAGCATTGCCACTGACTTCAATGAGTGTAGATTCAAGACCCTAAGGGTTGGTATTTTAAAGGTATTTAGGTGCTTAAAGAGGCAGATATGGGCCTGGTGGGATTTTCAAAATCCCGGGGTGACTAACACCCTTTTCAAAATCTGACCTTAATGCCCTGTTTGGGCGCGCAGATAAAAGTGGACTGATATTCAAAGGTGTCGAGCATCTTAGCTCTCATTGACTTCAGTGGGATCTGTGGGTGCTCCACAGTTCTGATCATCAGGACAGTTTTAAATGGGTACTGTAGCAGGATTGGCTACTGTCTGAGCACCCCCGATGGCCGGAGGTCACTCTGTGGCACCTGGCCTCTGTTTCTCCCTCTTTCAGTGCCCCTTAAGAACTCAATCAGTTCAGAGGTAATTAAATCACTCTCCTTCTGGGGGTCCAATTTAGTCCTGTAGGTATGCACTTGCCCTCCAGGCCCCAACCCTAGTTCAGTATCTCTCTCCCCTTATGCAGGGAGTCCCTGTCCTTTCATCCCAGAGGTAGGTCCCAATTCACACTTATTCCCAAGCTTTACCTGACAGGAGTTCAGTCTCCTGGCTCTGAGTACTTAACTGCCAGGTGATGAAACCTCCAGGAATAGGTCCAACCAAACTTGGCAACCTTAGCTGGATCAGTTCCTTCAGTAATCAGGGTTGGCTGGTCCCAGGCCTCCAGACCTTAAAGGACAAGCCACCCTCTTACAAGTACCTAAATACAGATTTAGGAGGCTATCTTTAGACAACCAGGTTTGAAAATTTTGATCTGAGGCTACATTTCATAGTCCAGCTAAAACTGTGTGTCTGCCCACAAACGAAAATGAAAGGTACTTGTCCAAGTTGGGTAGTGACTACTGCAAAATGGGGGGCATTTCTCTGTGAAAATGATGAGTATGTCACTGGTCAGAAATTTACAGAAAGATAACAATCAGGCAGGTATTGTCTATGGAAAATTTCCCCCAAACATTCTTTTTCCCTACTGAATTTGAAATGTTTCAAGCAAATTCAGTGGGGAAAAAAAATGTACTTGAAAACTGGTAATTTTTGGGGGGTGGGGGCGGTATTGTTCTCTCCCTCCCTCCAGATCTCCAAGGGAGGGAAAAACAAACACACACATGTTTTGGTTTTGAAACTAAATTAAATTAAAAAAATATTTTGTTTCATTGAAATGAAAAACAATTTTTGATGAAAATACTTTCACCAGCTCTAGTCACAATTTTGGCTCTGGGAAGGAGAATTTCACGAGAAAATACTGCATCCACCAGCAGAAAAGGTGAATCTTTCTCACAGAGCAAACATGCAAATTCTCATGTAAATATAAGTATTTGCATGGAAATTGTCATTGGAATAAAGAACTCTAGGGCCGAGTTCAACTCTTAGATCAGGAGTTCAGTAATTCAAGTCATTGGCCCAGATCCTCATTTAGGTTCTTGAAGCAACATGAGCTGGTTCCTTTAGGGAGATAAGTAGGCACAGGTGGGGCTAAGCCTATCTTTCTCCAGGTGATGGGTTTGGTCTCCAGCCAGTGGTTAGATCAAGTGACAGATATCACCTGATAGTAGCCCAGGTCAAGGCTTCCTGTAAGAGGGAACCTGCTCTATTATTGAGAAGCTAATAGGAAGCTTCCTGCAGGAGATGCTAGGTCAGAGAGGACTGGGGAAGAATATTTCCATATCAGCTGGGTCAGAAGGCTTGGTTGATACAGGATCCCGAAGAAACTCCACACAGCAAGGCCTAGGTTTTAGGGATGAAAACCTTTGAGCTCCCCCAGCAGGTGAGGAGACTGTGGGGTGGAGGGAGAGACTTGTTTTTATTTATGCTGACATTTGAACTGCGTTGTTTTAATAAAGCAGCCCCCAAGAATGTGTGCAATTCCTCTTACACAAGATCCTATGTGTGGTTATTGGGGAACACAAGAAGGGGAAACTGAGGAGGTGAAAGGGTCCAGTATTGGATTGGGTTATACACTTTTATGGCTCCAATTCAGAAAGGGTGTTTAAGCATGCCCTTAACTTAAGTACCATGCAGTTACAATGAAGTCAGTGGGAATACTCATATGCTTAAAGTTAGGCACATGTGTAAGTACCTTGCTACACTGGGGTTCTAGTGTAAACAGCCATAGCTCAATTCAACAAGATCGGAGCATCCTTGCCTTTGGTACCCTGCCCTAACCATTAGACAGCTCCCCTTCAGATCAAGTTTCTATCTTCGTATATTAATTACAGGCCAAATCATGAGGTTTCCTTGGCAGTTGTTCAACCCCAACAACCACTAAGCAGGTGCTTAGCACCTCTCAGGATGTCGCACAACACTACATGTTAGAAACAGAGCTGGTTGAAGAAAAGAGATGGTAGTGGTGAAATCACATCCCTCACTCTTTCCCGTGGGTTTTTTCCCCCCTCATTGGATTTCAAAATGTAGTTGACATTTTGTTACGTTCTGGGTTGTAATCCAGACCGGTGAAGGGATTTCTTCACTCTTACCCTATAACCTTAAGGGCCTTAAAGCTTTGCTATTGTAGCTCTTGGCCTGTGATGCCCGCAGTCAGCAACAAGCGTGCTCTTTATGTCTATGTATTGGTCAGCCCTGGTCCAATGCTTTGGAGCCAGGAGCCTGCTTGCAATGCCACAGACTGCCACTGGTCTTCACCAGCCTTGGTTAACAGTTGACAAGGTAATACCATGCTCTCCCCAGCCCCAAATTTTCCCCAAAACTTGTGTTCTGAAATGTTCAGCCCCATCCTGGGACAATCAGAGAAATATTCAGGTTCATTGCTCCTTTAAAGAGCCAATGTCCAACCCTTTGTTACTGTAACTGGAGTTACCAAATAGGTCAGTTCAAACACAGAGGTTTGGATTAAAAATAAAACATGTTCATATAATTCCAAAGAGCTAGATTTTAAGTGAATGAAAACATAAGGATTAATGTCAGAAATAGTCACAATAGAAGTAAAGATAAAATGCTTCCTGGTAACTAACACTTAACAAGCTAGACTTGGTTCAAGGTAAAATCCTCACCATGTTTCCATCAAAATGGATGATTGAACTCCTGGGATTGATCCCCAGAATAAAAAGCCTGGTACCTTTGTCTTCTTAGGAGAAAGATAGATAAATTCGATTCTGTACTCCTCCCTTTTATATTCCATTGAATCTTTGAAATGGATTCTTCTGAAGGATCTCTCCCTATAAAAGTCTATTTCCAGATATGAGGTAGGCAACATGGAGTCTGTCTTGAAGGAAGTGTCCTGCTGCTTCTTCCCCCCCGCGGTTGTCTACAAAAATGCAAATTATTTCGTTCCTGATCCCTCCAGTGAAACTGAATGAACATTATACATGTGCTTGTTAATCTCCTCCCCTGTCGTGATAACTTGAGGTTTGCCTCCACCCCTTGTTAGCTCGATAAGTCTGTTTATGCGATATATAAATACATTCTCTTTGTCTTTCAAAGTAGTTTGGAAGTAACTACCAGGTGGGGAAACTATGTTCCTTTGTCTCGGGTGGGCTGATGCCAGGTTGGCTGGCAAATGCATTTTAAGAACGTTAATTTCAGTTTATGTCCATAACTTTGCATCAGTTGCTTTTACCTGCATTCTGTGATGATATTAAC
The DNA here is from genome assembly GCF_965140295.1 of Lepidochelys olivacea. NCBI lineage: Eukaryota > Metazoa > Chordata > Testudines > Cheloniidae > Lepidochelys > Lepidochelys olivacea. The sequence continues at coordinate 265,266,636 of NC_140412.1, read as the reverse complement.
CAGTGAGTCATGAGCTTTTCATTGACATGACACCTTGCATGACACTTATCAGGTACATTTCATGACATTAAAGAATTGGTGGTATATTCAAACTGGTTGAGCAAGCTGCAGTTCATTACCAGATATCTGGGTGCCCCTTTCCCTCTGCTCTATACATGACTGAGAAATTCGGGGGAGGGGAAGGGAATGAAAATGTACAATGTTCCTCCTTTCTGATGAATTTTTTAATCAAATTTTTAAAAATGTCAAGATACCTCTAGTTGTAAAATGTTTCTCTTACAGCAGAGCAGGAGGTAGGTGAGCATACATCTTAGTGCATCTGAGCTTTATCACATGTAAACCCTGGTATTCTGACCAGAAATCTTTGATGGTCTTTCCATAGAAGGTGATGGCTGACTAGGCAAAAAGATCTGAGATGTACATCCAACAATAATGTTGACCAACTGTGGAATTGTTTGATCCAGACAAAAGCCTGTCACATTACCTGGGTATCTCTGAAAGAATGCATGTTTTCAAGTTGACTCAAGGGTTACTCAGGGGAAGGTGTCTTCTTCTTCCTCAGAAGAGGTTCTTTTCCCACTAGCATGTCTAGTACATGATGACTTTCAATGGGTCTGTTATTTTGATGCCATGAATACTTATCTCCGTTCATAAACTGTACAAATTAGTGGATGGTTTGCTGAATTTTGCGGCTGCCTTCAACTACAGATTCATTAATATGCCCTCTCCTCTAGTACATTAGTTGCTGTCTGTTCTTTATTACTTAATGAGCAACATAAACCCTCTTTAGATTTGAAGCAACAACTTGGAATCTTTAGGTGATCGGAGTGTTCAAAGGTTGTCACAGGAGAGGAGCATTCTCTTCTGCTTTGGAGGATCACATGACTTGATCGATGATAATGCCAAGTATTACAATGTCTTCAGTGAGCTGAACCAAAATGTTTTGTTCAATAAGACAACAAACGGCAAGTACGATGTAATACACGAGACAGGCTAAATAGATTTGTAGAGTCTGACATTTCACCAGGCAGTTAAGTGTGTTAGATTTCCATTAGCAACCCATCAATAATGTGTTGATGGATCAAATAAAAAAGCAGTGATCCTCTGGGATAGAAATACCGAAGCGGTGTGTACAATCAGGCCATGCTCTCACTAAAATCAAAATGCATTGAAAGAGAAGCTTGTTCACCTCTAGAAAGTGCTCCATTCATGGACTGTATGTAAGTCCCCTGCTGTATTTACCACTTTACAGCTGCCATTTAGACCTCAGATTCTAAGGACAGACTTCTCCAGGCAAGGGGGAGGGGTGTGACACTAGAAGAACGTAGGTCTTTTGGTACTAAGTTCAAACTTTGCTATTGACCTAATGGGGCTACTTACAACAGGTCATAGGCTAAAGCCCTGAACCAAAAATGTCCACTTTTTTCCACTCGTGACCCCCAAACCATTTTTTTCTCCCCAGCCAGAAACCTATAATGATTTGTACCTTACCTCAGACTAGATGATCACAATAGTCCCTTCTGGCCTTGTAATCCGTGAATCTCAAAATCTTGTTATTTTTTAGCAAACATGAGTACATGATGCATCACCACATTTTGGATTTGGATTGGTTGGCCCAAAGTTAGCATTCACATGTGGTTTACAGACATTAGCTAAGCACACATGTAAAAGCTCACATTGCTCCGACTGGAGGCAAAGGGGTCTGCCAGACACTCCGCACTTCTGCAAATCAGGCTGCAGTATGAGGTAACTTAGTCGGGAGTCAGGTGTTTAACTTAACAGCCCTTGAAATGTGTGAGGCCAGATCTTTAGATATTATAAACTCTTGTCATTTCGGTCAAGTTAGGCTGATTTACATCTGCTTAATCTCTCTTTCAGGGGCTGATCCAAGACTGTGGAACAAACTCTCACGTGAAGGAAGGACCATGTGCTGGGACTTACCACCACCACCTACAAAGCAAAGGAAAGAACCCCGAATAGTCATGCTCCACACCTGGGGGTGATTAACAAATTGCCTCTGGACTGGTTTAGTTGGGGATGGGTCCTGCTTTGAGCAGGGGGTTGGCCTAGATGACCTCCTGAGGTCCCTTCCAACCCTGATATTCTATGATTCTGTGGAGGAGGCAGACCTAGGCCTTATAAGTAGACACAGGGAGCTCAGTTGTGGGGTGACTGCAGGGGGGACAGGTCTCGCTGGTAGAGAGAAGCCCTCGGATGTTTGACCAAACAGGAAACAGAGGAAAAACTCCATAAGACCAGGTTAGGCCCCTACAGGTGAAACCCTGAGGTAGAGCAATCCAGGGATCTATGATGGAACCTGAGAGGGGCAGAAATGGGTGTAGCAGCCTTAACTGCTTCACAATAGGATTTGTGTGTGCGCGCACACATGTGTGAACATCTGTGTGCATGTTATAGCTATCATAAATAAACATATGTACATATATGTACCGCATATGTTTGCAAAGTGCTTTGGGACTCTGAGATGACAAGCATTATACACATGTATGATTATTATTACTAAAGGAAAAAAAGCTTTCTGGGTAATAGTCAAAGGTGGTTCTATAGGTAGCAGTTACCTTGGTTTGATCTGCTTTCAGCTGGAAACACCCGGACGATTTAGGGGTTAGAGTGGGGCATGTGTATCAGGACCAATATCTTCCAGACTGGCTGCAAGAGCTGAACGGGAGAGATATTCTCTGGGACAATAGCACTTAAAAAAGGCAGCCCAAGCACCGCATGGATGACTTTAAGGGACAAGCTCAGCAGTCCCAGTGGGGTTACAACTGGGCTGTAATTGGCCCGAAGTTATTTTCATATAATGCTCTTCCCAAAGGGCTGCCTCACCCCACCAGTTGCTGACTCTGTTGATGACTTTTGGATCTCTTTGCTTCTGTCTTTTTTATTCCAATATTTCATGCCAGATCCTTCTGTTGCGCTACTTCGATTTACACCCTCCACCGTAACTGCCTGTTCGGTTGTTCAAATTACCAGTGCTTCTGGGAGCTCCTGGAAGCTGGTCCGGGAAGGGATACGTGTGTGTGGCCAACTGCACAGCACTGCTGTACTGGCCGTGATCTCCCCTCCTGCCCCACAAGGTAATTTAGTGCTCAGGGAAGGAGACAAAATTAACTGCCCTGGAGAACTAAGTCCACTGTTTTCCCACAGGACTGGCGTCACACAAGTAGCGACAGGGTGACTGATCAATCCAGACTTGGATGGATTCATCTCCAGAACTGAGCAGACAGTTCACTTTCCATGGTCCATGGAATACCAATTCCTTGACCTCTTTGCTGAGACTGCTGGAAGATACTTGTTTCAGGAGCTTTTGTGACTGAGCAGGACCAGAACCCCACACTGACTTCAGGCTGCTCACCACACAGCCAGCAGATGGTAACAGCTTCACCATGTGGACACAGAGTCTATTCCATAGCACCGAATTATCCACTGGAAGAGGTAATCAAAGGCTGTGGTGGAGCCGCCTTTTCTTAGAGTCTTTAGAATGAGATCGGATGTATTTGAAGAAGACCTGCTCTAGTGTAACCACAGGTTGTTCTCCTCCATGCAGGAATCGGTGGGTGAGATTCTATGTTTTGTGCCATGCAGGAGATCAGATTAGAGCAGTGATGTTCAACACTTTCCATACCGTGACCTCATGTTACTACAGAACAAAGTTTGGGGATCTCTCGCCTGTCCAGCCATAAGGAAAGGGAGGGTGGTTTCAACCCAGCAAAACCTGTTTGTGACTACCCTCTGGATCACAGCTCCCATGTTGAGAACCTGGGGATCCAAAGTATGGATCAATGGGCAAAAAGGGGCTGGATAGCCATGTGTCTTAGATGGGTTAGACACAAAAAATCCTGCATCTTGGCAAGGGGTTAAACAAGATGACCTTTGTGGTCCCTTCTAACCCTATGATTCTATGATCCCTTCTGGCTTGAAAACCTATGAGTAATGTAGGAATGCCAGAATACACCAAATGTCTTGATATCTTTTTATTGTCAATCCCTGAATCAAAGGGGATTTTACTGATTTGCACATCCCATCCAACAGGCCATTTTCTGCCTGGGATTGAACACGGAAAGGAGCAGTCTGAGACATTCCTCCCACCCACAATGAAGAAACGCCCAATGTGATTTCATAGAATCATAGAATATCAGGGATGGAAGGGACCTCAGGAGGTCATCTAGTCCAACCCCCTGCTCAAAGCAGGACCAATCCCCAACTAAATCATCCCAGCCAGGGCTTTCTCAAGCCTGACCTTAAAAACTTCTAAGGAAGGAGATTCCACCCCCTCCCTAGGTAACACATTCCAGTGCTTCACCACCCTCCTACTGAAAAAGTTTTTCCTAATATCCAACCTAAACCTCCCTCACTGCAACTTAAGGCCATTACTCCTTGTTCTGTCATCTGCTACCACTGAGAACAGTCTAGATCCATCCTCTTTGGAACCCCCTTTCAGGTAGTTGAAAGCAGCTATCAAATCCCCCCTCATTCTTCTCTTCCACAGACTAAACAATCCCAGTTCCCTCAGCCTCTCCTCATAAGTCATGTGCTCCAGCCCCCTAATCATTTTTGTTGCCCTCTGCTGGATGCTTTCCAATTTTTCCACATCCTTCTTGTAGTGTGGGACCCCACCCAAAACTGGACACAGTACTCCAGATGAGGCCTCACCAAAGTCAAATAGAGGGGAATGATCACGTCCCTCGATCTGCTAGCAATGCCCCTACCTATACATCGCAAAAAATGCCATTGGCCTTCTTGGCAACAAAGGCACACTGTTGACTCATATCCAGCTTCTCATCCACTGTAACCCCTAGGTCCTTTTCTGCAGAACTGCTGCCTCGCCATTCAGTCCCTAGTCTGTAGCAGTGCATGGGGTTCTTCCGTCCTGCGCTTGTCCTTGTTGAACCTCATCAGATTTCTTTTGGCCCAATCCTCTAATTTGTCTAGGGCCCTCTGTATGCTATCCCTACCCTCCAGCGTATCTACCTCTTCTCCCAGTTTAGCATCATCTGAAAACTTGCTGAGGGTGCAATCCACGCCAGCTTCCAGGTCATTAATGAAGATATTGAACAAAACCAGCCCTGGGACCGACTCTTGGGACACTCCACTTGATACCGGCTGCCAACTAGACATAGAACCATTGATCACTACCCGTTGACCCCAACAATCTAGCCAGCCTTTCTATCCACCTTATAGTCCATTCATCCAGCCCATACTTCTTTAACTTGCTGGCAAGAATACTGTGGAGACCGTGTCAAAAGCTTGCTAAAGTCAAGGAACAACACGTCCACTGCTTTCCCCTCACCCACAGAGCCAGTTATCTCGTTCAGTGTGGTCAATCTATTAGCCTCTGTCTCTTTCTGATATTTATTGGTCACACTGTAACACAACAATCCTTGGTTTCAGAGTAGCAGCCGTGTTAGTCTGTATTCGCAAAAAGAAAAGGAGGACTTGTGGCACCTTAGAGGCTAACCAATTTATTTGAGCATAAGCTTTTGTGAGCTACAGCTCACTTCGTCAGATGCATTCAGTGGAAAATACAGTGTGGAGATTTATATACACAGAGAACATGAAACAATGGGTGTTACCATACACACTGTAAGGAGAGTGATCAGGTAAGGTGAGCTATTACCAGCAGGAGAGCTTGGGAGGGGACGGACTTTTGTCATGATAATCAAGGCGGGCCATTTCCAGTAGTTGACAAGAATGTCTGAGGAACAGTGCGGGGGGCAGGGGGGGAATAAACATGGGGAAATACTTTTACTTTGTGTAATGACCCACCCACTCCCAGTCTTTATTCAAGCCTAAGTTAATTGTATCCAGTTTGCAAATTAATTCCAATTCAGCAGTCTCTCTTTGGAGTCTGTTTTTTAAGTTTTTTTGGTTGAAGAATTGCCACTTTTAGGTCTGTAATCGCGTGACCAGAGAGATTGAAGTGTTCTCTGACTGGTTTTTGAATGTTATAATTCTTGACGTCTGATTTGTGTCCATTTATTCTTTTACATAGAGACTGTCCAGTTTGGCCAATGTACATGGCAGAGGGGCATTGCTGGCACATGATGGCATCTATCACATTGGTAGATGTGCAGGTGAATGAGCCTCTGATAGTGTGGCTGATGTGATTAGGCCCTATGATGGTGTCCCCTGAATAGATATATGGGCACAGTTGGCAATGGGCTTTGTTGCAAGGATAGGTTCCTGGGTTAGTGGTTCTGTTGTGTGGTGTGTGGTTGCTGGTGAGTATTTGCTTCAGGTTGTTCAGCTTCCTTCTCATGTAACTACAGCCAATTTTTCTCTCACTCTCCTAATTGTGAAAACAACTAGGAGTCCTTGTGGCACCTTAGAGACGAACACATTGGAGCCACAAGGACTCCTCGTTGTTTTTGCTGATACAGACTAACACGGCTACCTCTCGGAAACCTGTCTCCTAATTGTATTTCCTATAGTATAAAAATGTGACAGTCCTGTAAAGTGTTTATTGCCACAAATTTGGGAGAAACCACATGAATTCATGCAGCAGTAGAGCCGGAGAGATGCTAGTCAAGAGCGAGCTCCCCGAACAAGTGGTGATATAAACTTTATCGAACCCCCACACTCACATATGCTCCAATCAGTGGGCAAAATTCCCCTTTCCAATTGCACTGCTGGATTCCCATTGCTTATTGTGTGCATTTGTTCTGGGTGCAGAACTGCCATATTAATTAATTATCCTGGCAAGCGAGGAATGAATATTCAATATGCCATGGACCTCTGCACTGCACCAAAGAGAGGTGGAATGCAGAGGAACATTTTGGTGCTAAAATTGCATCCTTTTATTCTGCCTTTCCTCCCCCACTCCCTTTTGAAGTCCATCCATTTGCTGTGGAGATAATCAGTCCAATTCTGTTCTCATTTACTTTGGAGGAAATTGGGAATAATGCCTCTAAAATCTGGAGAGATACAACTTGATTATTATTGTCGTAGTACCTAAGAGCCAGCTGAGAGCCAGGCCCTATCGTATTAAGTACTGTACAAACACAAGAGTAGACAGTCCCTGTCCCAAAGAGCTAACAATCCAAATAGACAAGATAGACTCAGATTAGACAAATGGGATATAACGCACAAGCAAAGTGCACAATGCAATGGCAGCAAATGTCATGTTAGTTCCACAACTTTTTTCTTGGGGGTAGAGTGGGTGGAGTTTAGCTAAAGGGATTTATGCCAGTGTCAAACTGGCATAAGTAAGATCAGATTCCGGCTTGTGAAGGAACAAGAGATACCATTCCTTCGGGGGCAGAGGCCTGGAGCTGGCCTGGCTGTCAGATTAGCCCTGCCTGCTTCACCTGAGAAAGAGGAGGAACTTAATTAGCTGCCCCTTATATAAAGAGGGCAAAAGGAAAAGGCTGGGTGCAGAAAAACTGCAACTCCCCATCAGCTCCCCTCTTCCCCCCAGTGCTTCCCACCCACCGGCAGGTCGCACTGATCTGTGCTGCCCTCTCTCTCTCTGTGCCTCCTGCCTGTCATGATCAGCTCTTTCGCAGCATACAGGAGGTTCTGGGGGGAAGAGCGAGAGCACCGCACACTTGGGGGAGGGGGCAGAACGGGGCGGAAAGAGGTGGGGCTGGGGTAGAACAGGGACGGAAAGAGGTGGGGTGAGGTGGGGGTTGCGGCTTGGGAGAAGGGGTGGGGTGGGAGCAGGAAGAGGCAGATCAGGGGTGGGGCCTTGGGGAAGGGGTGGAGTGGGGGCGGGGCCTGGGGCAGAGCCAGGGGGTCGAACACTCCCCAGGCACATTGGAAAGTCGGCGCCTATGGTCCATAATCAATTTGCTAGGAGATCACGGCCCTTTGATAACGGATAACGTGGCAAATTCGCTTCCGGAAGATGAAACGCTACCTCTGTGTGAGACCTTAATGTAACATGAATGTAATTTGTGTTACATGGGCACTGTCGTCCTCCTCCACGGATTGCAATGAGCGCTGGATTCACCTCACAGTGCATGGCCCACAATAATTGCCCAAGGTACCTTCAGTAACCACAAGAGTTTTTCCAAAGTTCCCACTACATATAAAGTATGGCTACCGATATAGAGGTGCCAGATGATGTCTCTGTAACTCTCAGTTGTGACATTTCTGATCCCCAGTAGGAAGCAGCTTAGTGTGAGTAAAGCACTTTGAGATTTCAGGTGGAAAGGTGCTGTTCAATGATGAAGAAGCTCCCCTTAGTGAGTGGGTGCAGCGTAGCTGATCTTTCCTCCCCGGCAGCCACTGCCGACGATTGCTCCAGTCCCACATGGGTCTTGCAGCTCAGCCCTCGGGCCAGATCATGATTTTGTCCCACCCCTTCCAGTAGAACAAAAAGTCCAGAATAATAGTCCCAATCCCTACATTGGGTCTTCGGACCTCAACTCTGGCCCCCGTGGTTCTGACACCCTTCTCTCAGGGCTTTCAGCTGTCCTTATCCCCTTCTCAGGAGGTTTTCCACCACCTTTTGCGTGGCTGATGGGGGAACCCAGGTCCTCCCACCATGCTAGATTCCACTCCAGGGAGCCTAAAACCAGCCGCTAAGGTCTGCTCCGTCAGACTCCTTGCTGCTGTCTCCCTGGACTTCTTCCCACGAAGTCTGTCAACAGACCTCTCCCCAGCCTCTCTATGATTACCCTTCTTTCAGGGCTGAGAGTCGCAGAGCTCTCCCCTGGAATCCTCCAACAATACCCCCAACTACAAATACAACTTCTGCGTCCTTTGGGCTTGACCTTTTATCCAGGTTAAGTTTCCCTTTCTCCGCTAATTGCCTCTGAGCGCTCTCTCCCTGGAAGTCCAGACTCTGCCCTTGTCTGTGTTCCTCATCCACCTCAACTCTCATGTCAGGGCTCCTGCAAGTGGGCTCCCTGGGCCCCTCTGCCTGCATGTCCTACCCCTACCATGCTCCTCTAGGATCACCTCCTGCTCTTGGGTTCAGCCTCTGCCTGGTTGAGCCAGTTCTTCCCTCTTTCCCTCTGGGCCCCTTTCCCCGCCCATCCTTCCACTGGTATGGTACCCCAGTTCTGCCACAACTTCTCTACACCCAGAGAGGGACTGCAGAATTCCTTTTCCTCTCTCCCTACAACCCCCTTCTTCGTCAGTTGTGTGGCGTAGCCAACTCACTTCCTGAGTCTTTGACTCCGTGCCCTGTACTCTGGATCTTTTGCATGACTCACAGCCTTACGCCTCTCCTGGTATTCGTAAAGAATTGCAGAATAACTTTGGGCCCCATTTGCCTTGTATTCTAGATAGATGTTGCAAGAGAAATGTTGTTCCTTCAAGGCTTCTGAATTTTCTAGATTAACTCTTTTCACTGATACAGTCTTTACATTCCTAAAGGATATGATCTATTGTTTCCTGGACCTTACAAATAATCCATCTTTGTTCATTTTAATTGCAAATAAATTACTATTTAATCCACAGTGCGCCATCATTTAATATTACTAAATATTACTAAATTATTCTCCATAAAGACCTGCTCTGAACATTTTCCATTTTTCTCACTTCCCCACAATCTGTTGTGACAAATAATGAATGGGCTTGTGACATTTGCAATCAGTTCTTTCAGGTCCATAGCCTCTAGTTTCCTGTATGGGTTATAGACATTATAAAGTCTTACAGACACAGAATTGTTTTGTATAGGTATCTCAAGGGCATTATACTCAATAGTTAGCTTTTTAACCTCTATTTCAAGGAGTTCTCCTTAAGGAAGGTGCAGATAGATCTACCTTTCACCTATTTCTTTATCACATCTGTATATGTCATATCCTGGGATTTTAGAGTCTAGTTTTCCTGTTAGCCAGGTCTCTTCTTTGCATACTAGGTCAGGCTTTTTCAGGACAATAATATTTTTCTTTAATTCCCGCCCATGCGCTATTAGGGCTATTTGGGCATTCCTGCTGAAAACAATCACCACCATTCTTTTAAACTTCATTTCCTTCACTTAGGAACATATGAAATCATTCCACTAATAAGTTGCTACCCGGTAGATAATTTTCAGCAGCTTTCATTATAATTCTCATTTTCTCTGTTTTCTTTCCAGTTTGAGACATACAATTTATTGCTTCAATCATAAACACAATTAATCACTTTGTTTCTATAACTCGGATGTCATCTCCATTCAACCTGTTGTCACTTGTTACTTCCTTCCCGTTTATTTGTTGCTGGTTATACCTTTCCCCATATCAGGTTGTCTTTAGATATCTCCCGGCAGCTTCTGCCTAGGAGATGTTGTTAGTCATTCTGGTGTTTTGCATTTCTGTAACTTGCTTTGCCTCAGTACATCCTTCATATGCTGAGCTGCGTTTTCCTCCCCATTTGCAGCATTTGCATCCACCCTGAAGTTACTCTTATCTGCTAGCATCCTTCTCTTAAATATAGCCAGCACAGCTGTTGAGAGCTTGCTAGCCTTCTGCTAATTAGCCTCTTAGCAGGTGTCACCTTATCTTCACCTATTTCATTTGGCACATCATACACTACCCCGCTTGTTCGGGGAGGAATTTGGGCCGCTGACAGTTTCTGTCCGTTCCTCCCAGTTATCGTATGAATGGTCACCTCCATGCTTCCTGCACTGTGCTTTCCCTTTGCAATTATTTGCTACATGATCAAATCTTTGGCATCTGAAGCGTCTTAGAGGCAGAGGAATATTTGGCTTAGTCCAGATCATCTGACACCCTGAAGTTACTCTATCTGGTAGCACCCTTCTCTTAAATGTGGCCAGCACAGCTGTTGAGAGCTTGCTAGCCTCCTGCTAATTAACTTCTTAGCAGGTGTCACCTTATCTTCACCTACTCCTTGCTTTATTTCCTCTTCTGATATTTCCTTTGGCACAGCATACACTACCCCGCTTGTTCGGGGAGGGATTTGGGCCGCTGACAGCTTATTTTTATTCTCCCTGCCATCTTTAGTAGCTTCCCTACTTCTTCTTTGTTTTACATTCCGCTAGCAAGTCCCCACCAGGTAGTTTCTTCGCTCTTACTATATCTCCAGCCCGCTTTTTGATCCCCTCTGAAATCCTCAGGGGGGTTGGGATTCCCTACCTTTATGTCCTTACCTCACAATTTTATGTCATTCCCCCCCCCCATTTCTCTTTCCTGCACCCCTATTTGCTGCTCCTCCTTCTGGTTCCAGAGAATCTACCCTTTTCTTTTTCCTTATTTGCATACCGTCTCCCTCAATGCTTTCCCTGTCTTCATGCTCTAGCTTGGTTTCAGTTTCATGTGTTCTCTCTTCCATTTCACTCTGCCATAGCTTCAGCCGGCCACACATCAGCCCTCGCCCAGCGACCCCCCCCAAACTGAGCTCCCCAGCCTGCCCTACCCCTCAGACCCCCTTCTGCTCCAGAGTTCCTCGCTTTATGCTCACTATCCAGCTACTCCCCCAGCTGGGCTCCACCTTTAATTGGACCTGGCTCACCCACCCCCTGCCCCAGGTGCCTTAATTGATCTCTCCAGCTCCAGTTAACCCATCATCATCTGTGTGGGGTACACACCCCATTTCCAATGAATGTTATTATTAGCTGAAGCCAAAAGGCCAATTATCACGCACCGTCCAGAGCCAGCAGTGAGCAAACAGGAATATGTTCCCAGATACACAGTCCCCAGCCATCACTACACATACTCCTGCCCTTAATATTCCTCTCCCCTTTGGCTGCCTGCTGTGCGCCTTGGTATTTGGTTTGCAGCTTATACGGACCACAGGAGCCCTTCCACAAAGAGATGGAGCCTTACAAATACTGCACGCTACAATCACACTCACATACTGGCCGTGTTTACAGATCTCAAAGTGCTTTACAAAGGTGAGGAAGTGTCATTATCTCCATTTTACAGATGGCAAAACTGAGACACAGCAAACGGAAGTAACTGGCCCAATGTCACCCAGCTGCTCAGTTGCAATTCAAAGCGTAGAAGAACCCAGCTCTCCTCATTGTCCGTCTGGACCCCATAGTTACTGGACCACTCTATGCCTTAACTGCCTAGAGGATATTTCAGATTTTGTTTCCAGCAGTTTTATTGTCCTGCAGCCCCCTAGAAGAACCTCATCTCTACCACACTTCTTTACTACACATGCCATCTCACCCAGAATCACTCCCCAAAGTAGTATCTTGACATCAATGGCTGGGTCCGGAACCTGCTCTTGGGAAGTCTGTCGACAAAGAGCACATGTTCTACAGATCAGGAAGAATATCCAGTAGCAGGAAGTTGGGCTGGTTAACAATCCATTGAGACATGAGTTCTGACCCTGTCTCAGGAGGCTTTCCCCATCCCTGGTCTAGCACCCCATACCTGATCCGAGACCCAGGCATAATCCAACAAAAACTCAGCTCATTGTTCAATGTGATGACATAGAGTTGGTCAGAAAATGGAAGGGAAATTTGGGGAATTTTTTCATTGAAACGTCTCTGACCAGCTAACACCTGTTTTTATCTCTACCGAGGATCCTGTCCACGAGATCACCTTGGTAACTAGATCCCATGGCCGAGTCTGACATGACGTTCTCATTTCGAACCACAGCCTGGATATCGTGTGGCACCAATCACTCCACTGCATCCAAAACAGTGACTGTCAGCAAAAAGATATGCCTGGAATGCATTGAGATCCTGTTACACCAGGGCATGTTTCACTGAAGGGAATGGGGAAAAAAAACCAACAAAAACCCAAAGCTGTAGCATGATCAACATATAATGCAAACGGGACTGTGCGTAGATTGCTTTTGGCAGACATGAGTTTATACTATTTTAATTAAACCCAGCTGGCGTCAGCTATATTTAGTGCTATTTGTTTTTGGTGGTTTTTTTTTTAATCAATGAGACTGAAAAGAATTTCAAAAAAGCAATAACAGGCAACTGCTGATTGCTATCTTCTAATGAGAGAGTGTTCTGGATGAAATGCAATGGCAAAGCACAATTAAATTGCACTTAATGAGAGGAAGGAGGTGCCAGGGGACTAGCAATGGGAAATGGAGCATTTTACCTCTAATGTAGGCTGTAGTTTAGATTTATAACCTAAAAATGATTACCTTTTTAGAATCTGCTCTCTGTGAAAACAAATATAGTTCGAGTCCATTCTTAGTGAACAAGTGTTTGTTGGCTGGCTAGCAATCTATCGAAACTGGTTGAAAAATGGGGAAACAATTTTGCAAACAATTTCAGAGTTGATTGCATTTCACGAGGTTTGTCATGGACTGGCCTTTTTCTGTTTTGACATTTCTTTGGGTGATTTTTTGAATCATCGTTTTCTCAAATGTTTACCAAATCATCTTCATAATTTCCCCCTTTTTGTAAATGGAAAAAAAAGGGGGGGGACTAATTGTGCCAGACATTTGGATTGAAACTGTTGTGAAAAGTGGAAAGTTTCTAGAAGACGGATGGTTTTTCCTGAACATTTTCCATTTTCGAAAAAAAGTTCACGGCATGCCAAAGTTTTTGACCACTTCTCTTTCTGCCTCTCTCTAGTCGTTCTCACCATACTATATGAGCTTCATTTGTCACTTCGCACAACACCTTGACAGTTCTGAACATATTATGAACACCTTGAAAGCTGCGAAGTTATCTGATGTTTGGGGAAATCATGAATTTCACAGCTAACAGTGCACATGACAAATTGAGGCAGGCTCAGCTTTTTATGAGACAATGAGAACAGCATCGCCATCAGTTCACACTTAAGTCTTTCCTTCTTGACAACCCAGCTGGGAGCGACAGTGGCAAGCTGCTTTGTTCCAAGATGTGTAATTTCTAGGCTACATGTGGCTGTTCTCATTACAGATGTCATTCAAATCAGCACAGCCAGGGCAAATTATGAATTCTTAACAGCTCAGAAAACCCACCTGGCACGCTTTCTCTCACACACTTGGACTTTTTCTGTCTTTCTTTCTTCCTTAAAAAAAAAAAAGAAAAAGAAAAAGTTTTCGAAGTTGGTATGTCTGGAGGAAAGTTTAAGTGCAGACCTCTATTATGGGAGTTATAGGATTGACTGCTGTAGTTGCTCGCAATAGTAGGCTGTTTTCTTTTTATGCAGACCGTCCAGAGGGTGATGTGACACACGCTGTGCTACTGTCAATGTCCAGCTTCCACTTTGAGTTCAATTCAGTTCAATATTGAGGGGTGAACCTCCAAAGAGTTGAAGTGGGGCTTTGGTTCTGCTAAGCTTCCAAGTTCTCCAGAGCTTATGGGGAGCACTGTACTGACCAATTTGATTTTCCCTCCATAGGTCCCGCACAACTTCCTTCCGCCGACCTGTTGGGCCTGCTGCTTCTCCCCACGCGGCATGACTGAGCAAAACCAGGCTCCAGGAGTCCTGGTTCTGATCACATCACCCACTCTCCAAAAATCATGGAAAGAGTAGAGCGAATCTGGAGTAGCAGAGAGGCAGTCTGGTTCAGCGGCCAGTATGTTAACGTGGGACTTGGAAGGCCCATGTTCAGTCCCCCGCCCTATCATAGGCTTTCTGTGTAACTGTGAGAAAGCTGATTAGGAACATCTACGCTGCAATAAAAGACCCTCCGCTGACTAAAACTCACTCTGCAAGGCTAAAAAATACCAGTGTAGATGTTGGGGCTTGCACTGGACCCTGGGCTCTGAGACCACCCAAGCTGGGAGGGTTTCAGAGCGTGGGCTACATCTACACTGCTATTTTGTGCGCTGCAAGCTTGAGTCGGGTGAGCCGGTCTTTGAGACTCGGTGCTGTTTTTTTTTTATAACAGTGGAGACTTGACTCGCCTCTGTAATAACAGCGCTTCCCACACTGGGGTGTAATGAGGTGAACGATTGTGAGGCAAATAAACACTATGGTGATGAGGAGGGCCCTACCAAAATCATGGCTGTGAAAAGCCCGTCATGACCATGAAATCTGGTCTCCCCCCCATGAAATCTGGTCTTTGGTGCGCTTTTAACCTGTACTATTCAGATTTCACAGGGGAGACCAGCGCTTCTCAAATCGGGGGTCCTGACCCAAAAGGGAGTTGCGAGGGGGGCCGGGGGGTCACAGGGTTATTTTAAGGAGGTCGCAGTATTGACACCCTTAGTTCTGTGCGGCCTTCAGAGCTGGGCAAGCGGAGAGTGGCGGCTGTCGGCCGGCTGCCCAGCACCACTTTCAGCAGCAGCACAGAAGTCAGGGTAGCCGTACCGCAATCCCACCAGCCCTACAATAAATTGTGACCCCCCCCTCCCCCCACATACAGCCCTACAATAAATTGTGACCCCCCACACACACACACACAACTCCTTTTGGGGACAGGGCCCCTACAATTACAACACGGTGACATTTCAGATTTAAACAGCTGAAATCACGACATTTTTGATTTTTAAAGTCCTACGGCCATGAAATTGACCAAAATGGACCATGAATTTGGTAGGGCCCTAATGATGAGGGCCAGGTAAGTACCTTGTGGATGCCTAACTAAGTAATGAGAAGAAAATGCACAACTGCCTGTAAACTTTTTGTCCAAACTTCTTTTCCAACTGACCAGACATTTTTTGTGAAAGAAAAAAAAATCCACTTCCATTTAAAATGTTCAGATTTTCCTCAAAAAACAAAACTGCTCAGTTTTTGATTGCCAAAAAAAACCCCAAACATGCTTGAGTTTGGGGTGAAAAGCTAAAATGTTTTCGGGAATTTGGGGGTTTTTTGAAGAAAACCTCCAAATTTTGCACATTAGAAAGAAAATTACTTCCTGACCAGCAATTGCTTCCTGTCTAGCATTCATTGTCTCTGCGCTGGGAGTTGGCCCGTTGTTTGAGACAACTGTTCCCTTTGGCATGGTCCCAGTTACAGAGTACTGCATCTCTACTGTAATTATATCACAGGCCCACGCACTGCCAAGTCTTTGGCAAGGATTCACCACCATGAACATGGCCTTCCACCAACTGCACTTGACTCTTAGGACCCAAGGTTGTTGAAGGTCTGGGATGATGTGATGAAAAAGCAAAGTGAAAGCATGCTGCTGTCATAAATCTCCCTGCAGGCTGCGGGAGCGGGGAAGGAGAGCTGGAATGGATGGACTGCAAGCACCCAAATGCAAATAGCAAGCTGATGATGACCGTGCCATTGCAAAAAGCTCATCCTCTTATGTCAGTGGCCCAAACACTTAGACTATGGCCGCCCACTGAGAAATTGGATTTGATCCTTGGTGTGAATGTCATGTAAGGGATATGCCTTAATGCCTGCAAAGTTTGGAAGGCCGCTGCTTGATTGAGAGTGGAAAATTAGATCAGTTCATGACAAATAGACGTGCCCGCTGAAGATTCACTGCTTGGCATCCTCTGCCATTCACTGCAAACAGCAGGATTTCACGTCAGACAGGGAAGACTTGATTTCATCGCCCCCACCCCCATTCTGCAGGGATAAATTTAGGCAGAAGGTTTGGGTGGAAATTCAAGCCCCACCTGGCAGAGGCAGTTGCTTTCCCATCTATTGATCCACTCCATCTTGTTCCTGCAGAGAGGCTTGGCCGCATCATAGAATCATAGAATCATAGAATATCAGGGTTGGAAGGGACCTCAGGAGGTCATCTAGTCCAACCCCCTGCTCAAAAGCAGGACCCATACCCAATTAAATCATCCCAGCCAAGGCTTTGTCAAGCCTGACCTTAAAAACTTCTAAGGAAGGATTGCATGAGGACATGGTGATACAAAAGTCATCTTTGGGGGAACTGCCAGAATGTGGGTCTTTGTCGCCCTCTAGTGAATGTTCCACATAATAGATTTAGGAGTCTGCGATTGCTTCCAACAACAGGATTTTGGCATAGCTCCTCAAAAGTCTTTAGGCACCTTCCTCCCATCAAAATCAATCAATTAGGTGTCAAATACCCATAAGAACGTGGACCTTCGTCCTTTATCCCAAGAAGTGCTTCATGCTTTTAGTGCAAGGGTTCACGCTCTGCTGATGATTCACTGGTGGATGAGAGGTTTAGTGGTTACCATGCAGCCAGCATGGGAGCCCTGTTTCCCAGGATCTGTCACTAGAATGCAGGCTGAAAGGGCCTGTGTTTGAGTTTGCTAGACTTCCTGGCCAGCATTTGCAATGAAACAAACACTGACCCAGACTCTGTTCTGGGGAAAGGTATTGGGATGATCACGCTGCAGGCTGGTAAATAAATAACAAACTGAAATCTGGCCAGTCTGATAAGTGTAAGGTACTCCCAAGGGCTGTCAGTTAATCACAGTTAATGCATGTGATTAAGACAAAACAAATTAACTAGATTTAAAAATATCGCAATTAATTGCAGTGTTAATCACACTGTTAAACAAAGCAATGTAAAACTTTAGAGCCTACAAGTCCACTCAGTCCTACTTCTTGTTCAGCCAATCTCTAAGACAATCAAGTGTGTTTACATTTACGGGAGATAATGCTGCCCACTTCTTATTTACAATGTCACCTGAAAGTGAGAACAGGTATTTGCATGGCATTGTTGTAGCTGGAGTTGCAAGGTATTTAAATACAAGCCAGATATGCTAAACATTTGTATGCCCCTTCATGCTTTGACTTGGGGGCTGTAAAGTTTTACATTGTTTTGTTTTTGACTGCGGTTATATAACAATAATAATAATAATTAATAATAATTCCACATTTGTAAGTTGCACTTTCACGATAAAGAGATTGCACTACAGTACTTGTCTGAGGTGAATTGAAAACTATGATTTCTTTTGTTTCTCTTTTTTACAGTGCAAATATTTGTAATAATAACAATAATACAAAGTGAGCACTGTCCACTTTGTATTCTGTGTTGTAATTAAAATCACTATATTTGAAAATGTAGAAAAATACCCAAAATATGTATAATAAATTTAAAGTGGTATTCTTGTATTGTTTAACAGTGTGATTTAAACTGCGATTAATCGCAACTAATTTTTTTTAATTTTGCGATTCTCTGGGATTATCTTTTTTAATCGCTTGACAGTCCTACCCCCTCATTCCTTTCATGAATAAGGACTTGTCTCTTTTATCATCCTAGCATTCATCTTATCCTTCCTGAGCCTTTGCAGCCTTGTACGACCATCATGTTAAAAAAAAATTGGGCAATTGATTTCTTCAAATGTACAAAGAAAGAACACAAGAAAAAAATACAGTTATTCTTCCCACAAATGAATCAATAGAGCATGTAGGAAGGAACGTGTTGTTCCTGGACTTTAGCAAAGCTTTTGACAGTCTCCCACAGTATTCTTGCCAGCAAGTTAAAGAAGTATGGGCTGGATGAATGGACTATAAGGTGGATAGAAAGCTGGCTAGATCATCGGGCCCAACGGGTAAGTGATCAATGGCTCCATGTCTAGTTGGCAGCCGGTATCAAGTGGAGTGCCCCAAGGGTTCTGGGGCTGGTTTTGTTCAATACTTTCATTAATGATCTGGAGGATGGTGTGGATTGCACCCTCAGCAAGTTTGCAGATGACACTAAACTGGGAGGAGAGGTAGATACACTGGAGGGTAGGGATAGGATACAGAGGGACATAGACAAATTAGAGGACTGGGCCAAAAGAAATCTGATGAGGTTCAACAGGGACAAATGCAGAGTCCTGCACTTAGGATGGAAGAATCCCATGCACTGCTACAGACTAGGGACCGAATGGCTCGGCAGCAGTTCTGCAGAAAAGGACCTAGGGGCTACAGTGGACGAGAAGCTGGATATGAGTCAACAGTGCCCTTGTTGCCAAGTAGGCCAATGGCATTTTGGGATGTATAAGTAGGGGCACTGCCAGCAGATCGAGGGATGTGATCATTCCCCTCTATTCGACATTGGTGAGGCCTCATCTGGAATACTGTGTCCAGTTTTGGGTGGGGTCCCACACTACAAGAAGGATGTGGAAAAATTGGAAAGTGTCCAGCAGAGGGCAACAAAAATGATTAGTGGACTGGAACACATAACTTATGAGGAGATGCTGAGGGAACTGGGATTGTTTAGTCTGCGGAAGAGAAGAATGAGGGGGGATTTGATAGCTGCTTTCAGCTATCTGAAAGGGGGTTCCAAAGAGGATGGATCTAGACTGTTCTCAGTGGTAGTAGATGACAGAATGAGGAGTAATGGTCTCAAGTTGCAGTGAGGGAGGTTTAGGTTGGATATTAGGGAAAAAAAATTCACTAGGAGGGTGGTGAAGCACTGGAATGCGTTACCTAGGGAGATGGTGGAATCTCCTTCCTTTGAAGTTTTTAAGTTCGGGCTTGACAAAGCCCTGGCTGGGATGATTTAACTGGGAATTGGTCCTGCTTTGAGCAGGGGGTTGGACTAGATGACCTCCTGAGGTCCCTTCCAACCCTGATATTCTATGATTCTATGAAAGGAAATGACCCTTTGATTTCAGAACCTCAGAACATTCTTACACGACCACTGGTATTTCTTGTAAAATAGATTGGTCAAGTTCATCTGCAAGGTATCAATGGATGTCAACAAGCATGAATTGGGCTCATTCTGTCCTTGACCATACTGCTTCTATGCCACGTCATTGGGATGGGTCATAAAACCAAGCACTTGACCACTTTTAGTTATTAATGATCACATGACACTTATCACATGACCTGGAGTCTCGGCACCAGCATCATGGCTAAATTGCATTCTGCCTGTGAGAAATTCCCCCTGAGGTTTCGTTAGGAGACAGCATTCTTCTTCATGTCCTCTCCCTCGGTGCTTGCACCTGGTTAAGTAGGTGCCACATTTTGTTCTAGAGGTAGCTGCATTTCTGTGGTGAGCGGACTCATTCCTGAAGATATGTAGTTTAGTAACATGTGTGAAGCACGCTAAGACCCAGGGGGGTGAAAAGTTCTCTTTATCAATGTAAGAACATTATCATCCTTTGCTTTCCCAGTTCTTTAATTAACAGGGTATTTGACGGATAGCTCACATCTTGACCAAAACACCAGAGATTGAACCACCTCTGAAGCTAAATGCTGAATTGCTTGAGCTAGAGCACTGTGACTGCGGAACTCTTGCCGTAACAGGTTTGTATCTTTCATGGATAGGCACAGAGGGGGATACATCACACGCGTTCACCAGAGGGTTATGCTTCCATGGCCTGTTCCCCATCTGATGTCGCAAGCTCCTCTTTGGCTCCAATCCTGTCAGGTGCCAAGCACCTGCCAGCCTCATCTCATGGTCAAGCCAGTGGGATCCCGACAGGACCAGACCAGTGTTTATTTATTTAATTTATTTTGGTCAAGATTTTCCAAAGTGACTGGTGAGTTGGGGTGTCTCCATTTTTGCCTGCTCAACTCAAGATACCTTAAGGAGCCCGATTTTCAGAGGGATGGTGCTGGATCTAAAAGATACTCCATGCCAAATGGCACTTTGGATGCCCTAGTCTTACATTTAAAGCTATAGGAGTTACGAGGCACCAAAAGCCCAGAGCAATAGCCCCCCAACTTCCTCCCACCCTATCTCACTTCATCCAATCACCAGTGATGAGACCAATGAAACCTAGAATCCCTGCGTGTGTGCGCACACTCATGCCTGGTAGGTCATTCCGGCGGCACCGGATCAGGTTCTATAGGCCTCGTCTACACGTATGGCAGCATGTAGAGTACAGGGACAACGTGTCTAGCTATATTCCGCGGTGAAAGGCTCTGGCAGTGGGGAGTCGGCAGGGAAAGGCTCTGGCAAAGGGTAGGCAGGAGGACACTACACTGGGAGGTGCTGCTTGGGTGCGTAGAGAGCCAGGGAGGGTATATGCTTTAGGGTTCTGGTGTATAGGGCTTTCTGCCCTGCTCTGCTCACCTAAGCAGTGCCTCACTGTCTATATTGCTATTTAACCCCAGGTTAGTGGGGCGTGCAGTGTCTGCCACCTGCGTAGAAATACCTGTAGAGAACACTCCGTTCACATGCAGGGAGCTGGCCTGAGTGGCCCTACCGCTATTAGCTACAGCTCTACGCCAAAAGGAGAGACTTCAGGTGACTCTAAGGCCTGGTCTACACTACAGAGTTAGGTTGGTGCAAGGCAGCTCATGTCGGCCTAACTCTGTGAGCGTCTCCGCTAAAAGGTAACTCCCACCGATGGAACTCACCCACTACACCAACTTAATAACTCTACCTCCGGATGCAGTTAGGTTGACGTAATGTCAGTGCAGACACCACTTTGTTTACATCACCTGTTGCTGCCTTTAAGAACATAAGAACGGCTGTACTGGGTCAGACCAAAGGTCCATCTAGGCCAGTATCCTGTCTTCCAACAGCGACCGAAGCCAGATGCCCCATTGGAAATAACGGACAATCACCAAGTGATCCATCCCCTGCCGACCACTCCCAGCCTCTGGCAAACAGAGGCTAGGGTCACCATCCCTGCCCATCTTGGCTAATAGCAATTGAATTTATCTAGTTATTTTTTGAATCTGGGCTTTTTCAGAAGCCATCCACACTGATAGTTAAATTGGTGTAAGCGCTCCTGATGAGGACACGCACCGCTGACACAAGGAACGTAGTGTGGACATGCAAAAGCAATTTAATGACTGCGGTGGCTGTACATCAACATAACTTAGGTTGACTTAATTTTGTAGTGTAGACTTGCCCTTACTCAGTGGGAGCAAATGAAGTTCTCTGCCCTGTGCTGGGGTGAAAGTCTCTGGCCTGTGTTATGCAGGAGGTCAGACGAGATGATTATAAAGGTCCCTTCAAATATTAGCAACAAACAACAGTTGGGAGGTTTCATTCACACCTCAAACTTCAGCTGTGTATCTGAATCTTGCCCAACCCTCTGGAATCTGCAAAATGAGGCTGGAAATCTCTCTTGATACGTCACAGCTGGAGCCCAAAAGCGCAGGTGGAACCCAAAACAGGAGAGAAAAGTTAGCCAAAGTTTTCACAGCTCAAGGAAGATTCGGTTAGAGTTTGGGGAGTGGGCTCTGCTTGGTGCTTTCTATATGGGAATTGACTTCTCCATTCCTGGTAAACGGTCCTGTCAATAAAGAATGAGAGGAACATACTATGTCTAGTTGTCCATGACCTAGGACCTAGGGGTGACAGTGGACGAGAAGCTGGATATGAGTCAGCAGTGTGCCCTTGTTGCCAAGAAGGCCAATGGCATTTTGGGATGTATAAGTAGGGGCATAGCGAGCAGATCGAGGGACGTGATCGTTCCCCTCTATTCGACATTGGTGAGGCCTCATCTGGAGTACTGTGTCCAGTTTTGGGCCCCACACTACAAGAAGGATGTGGATAAATTGGAGAGAGTCCAGCGAAGGGCAACAAAAATGATTAGGGGTCTGGAACACATGACTTATGAGGAGAGGCTGAGGATAGCTGGGATTGTTTAGCCTGCAGAAGAGAAGAATGAGGGGGGATTTGATAGCTGCTTTCAACTACCTGAAAGGGGGTTCCAAAGAGGATGGCTCTAGACTGTTCTCAATGGTAGCAGATGACAGAACGAGGAGTAATGGTCTCAAGTTGCACTGGGGGAGGTTTAGATTGGATATTAGGAAAAACTTTTTCACTAAGAGGGTGGTGAAACACTGGAATGCGTTACCTAGGGAGGTGGTAGAATCTCCTTCCTTAGAGGTTTTTAAGGTCAGGCTTGACAAAGCCCTGGCTGGGATGATTTAACTGGGAATTGGTCCTGCTTCGAGCAGGGGGTTGGACTAGATGACCTTCTGGGGTCCCTTCCAACCCTGATATTCTATGATTCTATACTAGAGCAAAGATACAGCGTGGCTTCTAAATAGAAATGGGTCCAAAGCCAATACCTGGATGAACACCCATGAACTGTGGATCGCTATTCCCACTCCATGGCTGGTGTGACAGACCCAGACCAGTTAGGTGCAGGAGTCCAGTCGTATTGGGATCCAGGAATTGGGTGGGCAAAGCCCGCCCACTGCTAAAGGATCCTCCCACCCAGCCTAAGGGGGAGTCCACAGGATCTGGAAAGCCAACTAATTATGGGGGACAACTAATGAAAAACAGGGACGGGAGTGCGGTCAAAGGGTCAAACGAAGGGAACCGGACGGGGACACCGAGCAGAGAACCCCGGACAGCACCCACCGCTCCTCAAAGGCGTCAAGGGAGTCGGTGGACGCCGCCCAGAGGAACTCCGCTCGGAGGCGTGAACGGACAGAGGAGCGGAAATAGGCCCCGCAGTCGCAGGAGACTCCATCGGCCAACCTCCTCACCCTGGTTTTATAGATGGCCGCTTTAGTCAGGGCCAGGAGGAGGTTGACCAGGAGGTCCCGCGACTTAGTGGGGCCACGGACAGGGAGTGCGTAGATGAGAAGGTGAGGAGAAAAGTGCAACCAAAACCGTAACAAAAGATTGGTGAGGAGCCGGAATAGGGGCTGCAACCTGGTGCACTCCAGATAGACATGCGCCAGGGTTTCCCTCACGCTGCAAAAGGGGCAGGTGTCCGGGATTGGGGCAGGAGTCTGGTCCTATTGGGATCCAGGAAGTGGGCGGGCGGAGCTCGTCCACTACGAAAGGAGCCCCCCCCAGCCTAAGGGGGAGATCCACAGGGCCTGGAGAGCCAATTAATTACGGGGGACAACTAATGAAAAACAGGGACGGGAGTGCGGTCAAAGGGTCAAACGAAGGGAACCGGACGGGGACACCGAGCAGAGAACCCCGGACAGCGCCCACCGCTCCTCAAAGGCGTCAAGGGAGTCGGTGGACGCCGCCCAGAGGAACTCCCCTCGGAGGCGTGAACGGACAGAGGATCGGAAATAGGCCCCGCAGTCGCAGGAGACTCCATCGGCCAACCTCCTCACCCTGGTTTTATAGATGGCCGCTTTAGTCAGGGCCAGGAGGAGGTTGACCAGGAGGTCCCGCGACTTAGTGGGGCCACGGACAGGGAGTGCGTAGATGAGAAGGTGAGGAGAAAAGTGCAACCAAAACCGTAACAAAAGATTGGTGAGGAGCCGGAATAGGGGCTGCAACCTGGCGCACTCCAGATAGACATGCGCCAGGGTTTCCCTCACGCTGCAAAAGGGGCAGGTGTCCGGGATTGGGGCAGGAGTCTGGTCCTATTGGGAATCCAGGACGTGGGCGGGCAGAGCTCGTCCACTACAAAAGGATCCCCCCGCAGCCTAAGGGGGAGATCCACAGGGCCTGGAGAACCAACTAATTACGGGGGACAACTAATGAAAAACAGGGACGGGAGTGCGGTCAAAGGGTCAAACGAAGGGAACCGGACGGGGACACCGAGCAGAGAACCCCGGACAGCGCCCACCGCTCCTCAAAGGCGTCAAGGGAGTCGGTGGACGCCGCCCAGAGGAACTCCGCTCGGAGACGTGAACGGACAGAGGATCGGAAATAGGCCCCGCAGTCGCAGGAGACTCCATCGGCCAACCTCCTCACCCTGGTTTTATAGATGGCCGCTTTAGCCAGGGCCAGGAGGAGGTTGACCAGGAGGTCCCGCGACTTAGTGGGGCCACGGACAGGGAGTGCGTAGATGAGAAGGTGAGGAGAAAAGTGCAACCAAAACCGTAACAAAAGATTGGTGAGGAGCCGGAATAGGGGCTGCAACCTGGCGCACTCCAGATAGACATGCGCCAGGGTTTCCCTCACGCTGCAAAAGGGGCAGGTGTCCGGGATTGGGGCAGGAGTCTGGTCCTATTGGGAATCCAGGACGTGGGCGGGCAGAGCTCGTCCACTACAAAAGGATCCCCCCACAGCCTAAGGGGGAGATCCACAGGGCCTGGAGAACCAACTAATTACGGGGGACAACTAATGAAAAACAGGGACGGGAGTGCGGTCAAAGGGTCAAACGAAGGGAACCGGACGGGGACACCGAGCAGAGAACCCCGGACAGCGCCCACCGCTCCTCAAAGGCGTCAAGGGAGTCGGTGGACGCCGCCCAGAGGAACTCCGCTCGGAGACGTGAACGGACAGAGGATCGGAAATAGGCCCCGCAGTCGCAGGAGACTCCATCGGCCAACCTCCTCGCACTGGTTTTATAGATGGCCGCTTTAGCCAGGGCCAGGAGGAGGTTGACCAGGAGGTCCCGCGACTTAGTGGGGCCACGGACAGGGAGTGCGTAGATGAGAAGGTGAGGAGAAAAGTGCAACCAAAACCGTAACAAAAGATTGGTGAGGAGCCGGAATAGGGGCTGCAACCTGGCGCACTCCAGATAGACATGCGCCAGGGTTTCCCTCACGCTGCAAAAGGGGCAGGTGTCCGGGATTGGGGCAGGAGTCTGGTCCTATTGGGAATCCAGGACGTGGGCGGGCAGAGCTCGTCCACTACAAAAGGATCCCCCCGCAGCCTAAGGGGGAGATCCACAGGGCCTGGAGAACCAACTAATTACGGGGGACAACTAATGAAAAACAGGGACGGGAGTGCGGTCAAAGGGTCAAACGAAGGGAACCGGACGGGGACACCGAGCAGAGAACCCCGGACAGCGCCCACCGCTCCTCAAAGGCGTCAAGGGAGTCGGTGGACGCCGCCCAGAGGAACTCCGCTCGGAGACGTGAACGGACAGAGGATCGGAAATAGGCCCCGCAGTCGCAGGAGACTCCATCGGCCAACCCCCTCGCCCTGGTTTTATAGATGGCCGCTTTAGCCAGGGCCAGGAGGAGGTTGACCAGGAGGTCCCGCGACTTAGTGGGGCCACGGACAGGGAGTGCGTAGATGAGAAGGTGAGGAGAAAAGTGCAACCAAAACCGTAACAAAAGATTGGTGAGGAGCCGGAATAGGGGCTGCAACCTGGCGCACTCCAGATAGACATGCGCCAGGGTTTCCCTCACGCTGCAAAAGGGGCAGGTGTCCGGGATTGGGGCAGGAGTCTGGTCCTATTGGGAATCCAGGACGTGGGCGGGCAGAGCTCGTCCACTACAAAAGGATCCCCCCGCAGCCTAAGGGGGAGATCCACAGGGCCTGGAGAACCAACTAATTACGGGGGACAACTAATGAAAAACAGGGACGGGAGTGCGGTCAAAGGGTCAAACGAAGGGAACCGGA
Source organism: Lepidochelys olivacea (assembly GCF_965140295.1). Taxonomy (NCBI): domain Eukaryota; kingdom Metazoa; phylum Chordata; order Testudines; family Cheloniidae; genus Lepidochelys; species Lepidochelys olivacea. Next base: position 265,240,776 of record NC_140412.1, on the reverse strand, counting down.
CGGGGACACCGAGCAGAGAACCCCGGACAGCGCCCACCGCTCCTCAAAGGCGTCAAGGGAGTCGGTGGACGCCGCCCAGAGGAACTCCGCTCGGAGACGTGAACGGACAGAGGATCGGAAATAGGCCCCGCAGTCGCAGGAGACTCCATCGGCCAACCTCCTCGCCCTGGTTTTATAGATGGCCGCTTTAGCCAGGGCCAGGAGGAGGTTGACCAGGAGGTCCCGCGACTTAGTGGGGCCACGGACAGGGAGTGCGTAGATGAGAAGGTGAGGAGAAAAGTGCAACCAAAACCGTAACAAAAGATTGGTGAGGAGCCGGAATAGGGGCTGCAACCTGGCGCACTCCAGATAGACATGCGCCAGGGTTTCCCTCACGCTGCAAAAGGGGCAGGTGTCCGGGATTGGGGCAGGAGTCTGGTCCTATTGGGAATCCAGGACGTGGGCGGGCAGAGCTCGTCCACTACAAAAGGATCCCCCCGCAGCCTAAGGGGGAGATCCACAGGGCCTGGAGAACCAACTAATTACGGGGGACAACTAATGAAAAACAGGGACGGGAGTGCGGTCAAAGGGTCAAACGAAGGGAACCGGACGGGGACACCGAGCAGAGAACCCCGGACAGCGCCCACCGCTCCTCAAAGGCGTCAAGGGAGTCGGTGGACGCCGCCCAGAGGAACTCCGCTCGGAGGCGTGAACGGACAGAGGATCGGAAATAGGCCCCGCAGTCGCAGGAGACTCCATCGGCCAACCTCCTCGCACTGGTTTTATAGATGGCCGCTTTAGCCAGGGCCAGGAGGAGGTTGACCAGGAGGTCCCGCGACTTAGTGGGGCCACGGACAGGGAGTGCGTAGATGAGAAGGTGAGGAGAAAAGTGCAACCAAAACCGTAACAAAAGATTGGTGAGGAGCCGGAATAGGGGCTGCAACCTGGCGCACTCCAGATAGACATGCGCCAGGGTTTCCCTCACGCTGCAAAAGGGGCAGGTGTCCGGGATTGGGGCAGGAGTCTGGTCCTATTGGGAATCCAGGACGTGGGCGGGCAGAGCTCGTCCACTACAAAAGGATCCCCCCGCAGCCTAAGGGGGAGATCCACAGGGCCTGGAGAACCAACTAATTACGGGGGACAACTAATGAAAAACAGGGACGGGAGTGCGGTCAAAGGGTCAAACGAAGGGAACCGGACGGGGACACCGAGCAGAGAACCCCGGACAGCGCCCACCGCTCCTCAAAGGCGTCAAGGGAGTCGGTGGACGCCGCCCAGAGGAACTCCGCTCGGAGACGTGAACGGACAGAGGATCGGAAATAGGCCCCGCAGTCGCAGGAGACTCCATCGGCCAACCCCCTCGCCCTGGTTTTATAGATGGCCGCTTTAGCCAGGGCCAGGAGGAGGTTGACCAGGAGGTCCCGCGACTTAGTGGGGCCACGGACAGGGAGTGCGTAGATGAGAAGGTGAGGAGAAAAGTGCAACCAAAACCGTAACAAAAGATTGGTGAGGAGCCGGAATAGGGGCTGCAACCTGGCGCACTCCAGATAGACATGCGCCAGGGTTTCCCTCACGCTGCAAAAGGGGCAGGTGTCCGGGATTGGGGCAGGAGTCTGGTCCTATTGGGAATCCAGGACGTGGGCGGGCAGAGCTCGTCCACTACAAAAGGATCCCCCCGCAGCCTAAGGGGGAGATCCACAGGGCCTGGAGAACCAACTAATTACGGGGGACAACTAATGAAAAACAGGGACGGGAGTGCGGTCAAAGGGTCAAACGAAGGGAACCGGACGGGGACACCGAGCAGAGAACCCCGGACAGCGCCCACCGCTCCTCAAAGGCGTCAAGGGAGTCGGTGGACGCCGCCCAGAGGAACTCCGCTCGGAGACGTGAACGGACAGAGGATCGGAAATAGGCCCCGCAGTCGCAGGAGACTCCATCGGCCAACCTCCTCGCCCTGGTTTTATAGATGGCCGCTTTAGCCAGGGCCAGGAGGAGGTTGACCAGGAGGTCCCGCGACTTAGTGGGGCCACGGACAGGGAGTGCGTAGATGAGAAGGTGAGGAGAAAAGTGCAACCAAAACCGTAACAAAAGATTGGTGAGGAGCCGGAATAGGGGCTGCAACCTGGCACACTCCAGATAGACATGCGCCAGGGTTTCCCTCACGCTGCAAAAGGGGCAGGTGTCCGGGATTGGGGCAGGAGTCTGGTCCTATTGGGAATCCAGGACGTGGGCGGGCAGAGCTCGTCCACTACAAAAGGATCCCCCCGCAGCCTAAGGGGGAGATCCACAGGGCCTGGAGAACCAACTAATTACGGGGGACAACTAATGAAAAACAGGGACGGGAGTGCGGTCAAAGGGTCAAACGAAGGGAACCGGACGGGGACACCGAGCAGAGAACCCCGGACAGCGCCCACCGCTCCTCAAAGGCGTCAAGGGAGTCGGTGGACGCCGCCCAGAGGAACTCCGCTCGGAGACGTGAACGGACAGAGGATCGGAAATAGGCCCCGCAGTCGCAGGAGACTCCATCGGCCAACCTCCTCGCCCTGGTTTTATAGATGGCCGCTTTAGCCAGGGCCAGGAGGAGGTTGACCAGGAGGTCCCGCGACTTAGTGGGGCCACGGACAGGGAGTGCGTAGATGAGAAGGTGAGGAGAAAAGTGCAACCAAAACCGTAACAAAAGATTGGTGAGGAGCCGGAATAGGGGCTGCAACCTGGTGCACTCCAGATAGACGTGCGCCAGGGTTTCCCTCACGCCGCAAAAGGGGCAGGTGTCCGGGATTGGGGCAGGAGTCTGGTCCTATTGGGAATCCAGGACGTGGGCGGGCAGAGCTCGTCCACTACAAAAGGATCCCCCCACAGCCTAAGGGGGAGATCCACAGGGCCTGGAGAACCAACTAATTACGGGGGACAACTAATGAAAAACAGGGACGGGAGTGCGGTCAAAGGGTCAAACGAAGGGAACCGGACGGGGACACCGAGCAGAGAACCCCGGACAGCGCCCACCGCTCCTCAAAGGCGTCAAGGGAGTCGGTGGACGCCGCCCAGAGGAACTCCGCTCGGAGACGTGAACGGACAGAGGATCGGAAATAGGCCCCGCAGTCGCAGGAGACTCCATCGGCCAACCTCCTCGCCCTGGTTTTATAGATGGCCGCTTTAGCCAGGGCCAGGAGGAGGTTGACCAGGAGGTCCCGCGACTTAGTGGGGCCACGGACAGGGAGTGCGTAAATGAGAAGGTGAGGAGAAAAGTGTAACCAAAACCGTAACAAAAGATTGGTGAGGAGCCGGAATAGGGGCTGCAACCTGGCGCACTCCAGATAGACGTGCGCCAGGGTTTCCCTCACGCCGCAAAAGGGGCAGGTGTCCGGGATTGGGGCAGGAGTCTGGTCCTATTGGGAATCCAGGACGTGGGCGGGCAGAGCTCGTCCACTACAAAAGGATCCCCCCACAGCCTAAGGGGGAGATCCACAGGGCCTGGAGAACCAACTAATTACGGGGGACAACTAATGAAAAACAGGGACGGGAGTGCGGTCAAAGGGTCAAACGAAGGGAACCGGACGGGGACACCGAGCAGAGAACCCCGGACAGCGCCCACCGCTCCTCAAAGGCGTCAAGGGAGTCGGTGGACGCCGCCCAGAGGAACTCCGCTCGGAGACGTGAACGGACAGAGGATCGGAAATAGGCCCCGCAGTCGCAGGAGACTCCATCGGCCAACCTCCTCGCCCTGGTTTTATAGATGGCCGCTTTAGCCAGGGCCAGGAGGAGGTTGACCAGGAGGTCCCGCGACTTAGTGGGGCCACGGACAAGGAGTGCGTAGATGAGAAGGTGAGGAGAAAAGTGCAACCAAAACCGTAACAAAAGATTGGTGAGGAGCCGGAATAGGGGCTGCAACCTGGCGCACTCCAGATAGACGTGCGCCAGGGTTTCCCTCACGCCGCAAAAGGGGCAGGTGTCCGGGATTGGGGCAGGAGTCTGGTCCTATTGGGAATCCAGGACGTGGGCGGGCAGAGCTCGTCCACTACAAAAGGATCCCCCCACAGCCTAAGGGGGAGATCCACAGGGCCTGGAGAACCAACTAATTACGGGGGACAACTAATGAAAAACAGGGACGGGAGCGCGGTCAAAGGGTCAAACGAAGGGAACCGGACGGGGACACCGAGCAGAGAACCCCGGACAGCGCCCACCGCTCCTCAAAGGCGTCAAGGGAGTCGGTGGACGCCGCCCAGAGGAACTCCGCTCGGAGACGTGAACGGACAGAGGATCGGAAATAGGCCCCGCAGTCGCAGGAGACTCCATCGGCCAACCTCCTCGCCCTGGTTTTATAGATGGCCGCTTTAGCCAGGGCCAGGAGGAGGTTGACCAGGAGGTCCCGCGACTTAGTGGGGCCACGGACAAGGAGTGCGTAGATGAGAAGGTGAGGAGAAAAGTGCAACCAAAACCGTAACAAAAGATTGGTGAGGAGCCGGAATAGGGGCTGCAACCTGGCGCACTCCAGATAGACGTGCGCCAGGGTTTCCCTCACGCCGCAAAAGGGGCAGGTGTCCGGGATTGGGGCAGGAGTCTGGTCCTATTGGGAATCCAGGACGTGGGCGGGCAGAGCTCGTCCACTACAAAAGGATCCCCCCACAGCCTAAGGGGGAGATCCACAGGGCCTGGAGAACCAACTAATTACGGGGGACAACTAATGAAAAACAGGTACGGGAGCGCGGTCAAAGGGTCAAACGAAGGGAACCGGACGGGGACACCGAGCAGAGAACCCCGGACAGCGCCCACCGCTCCTCAAAGGCGTCAAGGGAGTCGGTGGACGCCGCCCAGAGGAACTCCGCTCGGAGACGTGAACGGACAGAGGATCGGAAATAGGCCCCGCAGTCGCAGGAGACTCCATCGGCCAACCTCCTCGCCCTGGTTTTATAGATGGCCGCTTTAGCCAGGGCCAGGAGGAGGTTGACCAGGAGGTCCCGCGACTTAGTGGGGCCACGGACAGGGAGTGCGTAAATGAGAAGGTGAGGAGAAAAGTGTAACCAAAACCGTAACAAAAGATTGGTGAGGAGCCGGAATAGGGGCTGCAACCTGGCGCACTCCAGATAGACGTGCGCCAGGGTTTCCCTCACGCCGCAAAAGGGGCAGGTGTCCGGGATTGGGGCAGGAGTCTGGTCCTATTGGGATCCAGGACGTGGGCGGGCGGAGCTCGTCCACTACGAAAGGAGCCCCCCCCCAGCCTAAGGGGGAGATCCACAGGGCCTGGAGAGCCAACTAATTACGGGGGACAACTAATGAAAAACAGGGACGGGAGTGCGGTCAAAGGGTCAAACGAAGGGAAACCGGACGGGGACACCGAGCAGAGAACCCCGGACAGCGCCCACCGCTCCTCAAAGGCGTCAAGGGAGTCGGTGGACGCCGCCCAGAGGAACTCCGCTCGGAGGCGTGAACGGACAGAGGAGCGGAAATAGGCCCCGCAGTCGCAGGAGACTCCATCGGCCAACCTCCTCGCCCTGGTTTTATAGATGGCCGCTTTAGCCAGGGCCAGGAGGAGGTTGACCAGGAGGTCCCGCGACTTAGTGGGGCCACGGACAGGGAGTGCGTAGATGAGAAGGTGAGGAGAAAAGTGCAACCAAAACCGTAACAAAAGATTGGTGAGGAGCCGGAATAGGGGCTGCAACCTGGCGCACTCCAGATAGACGTGCGCCAGGGTTTCCCTCACGCCGCAAAAGGGGCAGGTGTCCGGGATTGGGGCAGGAGTCTGGTAGAAGGCAAATATACTGGCCACTGGATGAATAGTTTTGTGTTTCCTGAGTGACCAGAGCAGGGGCTGCCCTAGAGCAATCAGGAACCTTCTAGAACCAATGAAGACAGGCAAGCTAATTAAGACACCTGGAGTCAATTAAGAACTTACTAGAATCAATTAAGGCAGGCAGGCTAATCAGGACACCTGGTTTAAAAAGGGCCTCCCATCAGTTAGTGAGGGGGGCGTGCAAGGAGCAGGGAGTGAGAAGGCGTGCTGCTGGAGGACCGAGGAGTACAAGCGTGATCAGGCTTCAGGAGGAAGATCCTGCAGTGAGGATAAAGAAGGTGCTGGGGGAAGGCCATGGGGAAGTAGCCCAGGGAGTTGTAGCTGTCACGCAGCTGATACAGGAGATGTTGTAGACAGCTGCTATCCACAGGGCCCTGGGCTGGAACCCAGTGTAGAGGCTGGGCCCGGGTTCCCCCCATCCCCCCGCAACTCCTGATCGGACACAGGAGGAGTTGACCTGGTCTGTGAGACACACCAGAGGGGAAGGTCTAATTTGGAAAGGGATCTGGCCTGTCCCCAACCCACTAGGTGGGACAACAGCGACTTCGGAGATTATTCTTCCCCTTGCTGGCCAGTTATGAGGTTAGTTGAGTGAATGGCAGGTTTGAGCCTCTAGCAAAAGTGGCCAAACTGAGGACTGCCATGAACCTCTGTGGCGAGCAAATCCTCCAGAAAGCGCAGGACCCACCAAGGCAGAGGAGGAATTTTGTCACACTGGACTGAATCTCTATAAAGAATCAGTACCAAAGCCGGATCTGGAGCACCCACAGGCTTTGGAGAAATTTGGATCTGGATTCTAATTTGGGAGCATGGGCCCATATCTTTTCTATGCCACCAGCCCTCTCCGATATGCTTGGCTCCTCTTCTCAACCCAAGTGACCTGTCAGACAGTGTCCCACATTTTCGGGAGCACAGAGAGGAGACAGGCAGCCCAGAAATCCCCACCACCAGGCCAGGCTTTAGGTGCTTCTGCAGTCAGCCCGTGCAAGCATTGTTCCTGAGCGGCTGCTGTAGATTGTGTTACAGCTCTCACAAGTGGAATTGGATTTCACTCTGGGGCCAGAAATTCCACTGAATGAGAAAGGAAGGCGTGTATTTTGGGAGGCAGTGTTACTGTACACGCGTGACATCATGCAAAAGGATCCCACGGCTGCGTGCCAAGCCCCCCTGTGGAAATCCTGTTACAAATATCCAAGTACACACCAAAGAAATTGTTCACCATCAATATTATCACTGTAAGAGAGAATCACTACCATGGGAATTAATAATTGCTCTTGCCAGGTGCCCTATAGAGGGATTGTAGCCAGCCACTGGGTAGTATAATAACATGTGGAAGGGATGGTCTGGCTGGGGGTTAAGACACTAGACTGTGACTTCAGAGAGTTGGGTTTAATTCCTAGCTGTGCCACAGAGCTCCTCTGTGACCACAGGCAAATCACTTAATCTCCCTGTGCCTCAGGTCTGTGAAATGGAGATGAAAATACTCCCTCTAGCTGCCGTGTCTCTCTAGATTGTAAATTCTTCAGGGAAGGAACTATCTGTATCTACAGGTCTGTACGGCACCTAATACAATGGGGCTCCAGTCTCTGTTGGGGCCTGGAACAGGGTGGCTGTCCTGGGTCTGGAGAGCCTGGGGCTAAACCAGCCCTGATTACAAGACGAGACTCACCGAGAGGAGCCAGGGACTCCAAATATAAAAGGCAGCAGGATGCGGCAGGGAAGAGGGTGGCTGGGAGGAGTTACTGGGACTGTCCAAGCCAGGAGGCCTGGCAGGGAGCTGGGGAACCCCAGGAGACTGTGTGGAGTTGAAACTGATGAAAGCAGGGGGGCTGGGGGGAATTTTGTGCTCTCGGTGGGATTTTTGAGTTCTATTTTTGATAAGCACTGTTGGTGAAGGGTGCCTTAAAGGATTCTGGGCTGAGAAGGAAACGGGAAACAGTGGGTTCTTAAAGGGGCGCTGGGGAAGGGGAAATAGAGGCAGGTGATAGTTAAGGTACAACAGGGCCTCAAAGTGCTACTGTGATACAAATTATCATAGGGCTCGAGTGGCTTTAACCAGGGCTGCTGGTGACACTGTCCCCTTTCCGCACCAGGGCTGGGGTGTGGCAGGGCTCTGGTGACATGGAAATTAGAGATAAGACCTAAAGGCGTTTGGCCCATATAATGCTAATGGGAGTTGCTAGTGCTCAGCTCCTGTCAGGATCAGGCCCGAGGTGAACAGCCGTTCAGTTGCTGACATCCGGTCAGAAAACACCACCAGCGTCCTGAGTCCTAACATGGCTCTGGCTCTTTCTTGTGAGCTGGGGTTTCCCGCCATCTCGACTCACATCTAAGGGGGATTAGTATCTTATGTACTCGAGTCACCACTAGCTCAGGAGCGTCTCCAACACACTCTTAGCGCTGCTGTGTGTGCTTACGGGAAAGGTTTGCAATGCCCTGGGAATGTCCTCTCCCGATTCCTGACCAGGACTTGGGAACAACCAAAAAAGAGAGCTCATCCCTGGTTTTATGCTCAACCTGGTACATGTTGGGACAGGACTCTTTTCCATCTCTGGATTGTGATCCCCTGATCCCAAGAGATGTTAGATACCCTCAGCTCCCATTGACTTCAACAGGAGCTGCAAGTGCTCAGAACCCTCTCAGTCATCACGCCCAGGTCCTCTGATACCTACTTCAGTGGGCCCAATTCGTGGGCAGGCCAGGGTGGTCCTGCACCTCAGCTACTTCCCAGTTGCCTCAAGGCCCTGGCTATTCATAGAATCATAGAAGATTAGGGTTGGAAGAGACCTCAGGAGGTCATCTAATCCAACCCCCTGCTCAAAGCAGGACCAACCCCAACTAAATCATCCCAGCCAAGGCTTTGTCAAGCCGGGCCTTAAAACCTCTCAGGATGGAGATTCCACCACCTCCCTGGGTAACCCATTCCAGCATTCCCTGGCAGCATCAGGATCACCCACCCATTCTTCTTCAATTCCTGTGCTGGGCTCTTCAGTGTTGCTGGCATAAGTAATCTCACTCAACCCAACGTCAGACTTGACCGCACAAGTCGACAGTCTGTAATCATCGGTAGTTGATTCCCAGCCACACCGAGGGGCCTGATGGTCTGGGCCGTGTCCCACAGCTGCTGGGTCTGTCCCCATCTCATCAGCTTCTCCCAAGCATCCCTGGGAACCATTTCTCTCTTCTTTTCCTATCATCCTATTGCTGCCACCCCATCAGTCAAGGAGCTACAGTGAAACACCTTCCCCCAATGCCATTTTTGTTCTGCTGGGATAACTGCTGGGTTGGCTGGCACACCGGGGACCTCCAGAGCTAAAAGCCCAATCTGTTACAGCATGAGATAAAGAGACTGAGCTTCCCCCCTGGGGCTGTAACACACTCCTATGCTCTGAGGGTCAGTTCCATCAGCAATCCCATAAGACACACCAGTGGGTTATGTTATACCTACAGTTTTACCCTTAGGAGATGCTTGTCAGAACTCAGTTTAACAGGATGTTAAACCCACAGCCACACTGTGATGTAATTACAATTCTGCAGCCATAAACACTGGTTCTTAGAGCACAATCTAGAACCCAGGAGTATGGGGGGCTGCCACACCCCCTGGCTTGAAGTGGTTTCCATCATATACAGGGTCTACAGTTTGGCTAAATGGCTCTCAGCACCCCCACTATACAAACTGCTCCAGCCCCCCTGCCAGACATGTCCGTGGTGTGGGCAGAGAGAACCGCTGTAAGTGAATGGATCTGGGTCTGTACTCTTACCTGTGAGCTTTCTGCATGTGAATTATTTTTAAGAAAGGACATGGGGGGAGGGCTGCGCTTTTAGTTTGGATCCAAGCTCAGTTTTCATGTTCACCTGCTGCCTTTTCACACTTCTCTTGGAGCAGGGGAGATGAACAGCAGAACCTGTGGCTAGTTCCTTTAGTGCTGAAAACGGGAATCACTACCACTTGAGCTAAAGAAATAAGCCCGACAAGTAGAAGCAGCAGCCAAGTCATAGACCTGAGCCATTGAAGGGAGACCTGGAGCACACTCTGAACAGTGCAGGTCACACAAGGGCAGCTTATTTTCCTTCTCAGGTTGTCTACACTAGTAGGAAAAATAGCCATTGCTGATCACTGGAATGGGTTACCTAGGGAGGTGGTGGAATCTCCATCCTTAGAGGTTTTTAAGGCCCGGCTTGACAAAGCCCTGGCTGGGATGATTTAGTTGGGGATTCATCCTGCTTTGAGCAGGGGGTTGGACTCGATGACCTCCTGAGGTCCCTTCCAACCCTAGTCTTCTATGATTCTGTGATAAGGGGTACAGCATGATGTTCTGGCAGAGGATGTGCTACATTCCCCGTTCATGGCCGATCCACTGCAAGATTGCCGAGTACTACCAGCTAAAGCAGTTAGTTGAGGTGGTGGAGGCCTGTGCTTAACGTGCCAGGTTAAAATTCTCCTTCTGATCTCTACAGGGAGGAGCATGATTTAATTGCCGACTGAGCTCTGCATCAGAAAACCCTGATAAGGGTTGAACATGGATTTTCCTGGTCCAACCTTTCAGTCAAACCACATGCAGCGCTGGTTCCATTGTGGACATGCAGGAGGTCATATTCCTAGCCTGGGCCTATGTCGACTCCTACATGCGTTACAGGTTGCCAGAAGCAAGCAGCTGTTACTGTATACCCCCAGGATTGATTTCCAGTCGACCTGGCTGGAAACAACAGAGCTGGAGAGAAGAAAAGAAATCCACCTTCCCCCGGCATGGCAGCTGTCTCCGCAATGCTCAGTTTTTTTAATTTACGGCAGCCGCATTGCGGTACATGTGGGAAGAGGCAAAGGCTGTAAAAAATAGTTACAGTGTCATATGAACCGAGGATCTAGCTTGTCACCAAAGGGGGAGAGAGCAGGAGAGAAGAGACAAGGGGAGGGGAAGACTGGGAAAGAGTCAGAAAGTCGGCCCCGCTCCACTGTAGTCCGTTGGGTGAAGCTAATTTGGTCATCAAAGTTCAACATTTTGAGGAAAAATTTCAACAGCCTTTTGAAAACTGGAAAACTGTTGCCCAACTCTATTAATAACTTCTTCCTACAGCAGCATTGTAGAAAGTTTCATGTGGATACAGACATGCAGAAACTAACATGTATGTTCTGGTATAGTCATTCACGACACGCCAGTTCGGGTCAGCTGATAGTTGCCCAGAGGTCGATAACAGAATGGTTGTGCTGCTCCATTGTGCTATAAGTCATAAAGTGACTAAAAATCTCCTTCTTCTACTAGCCTTAGTCCCATCTATATGGGTCAGTTCTTAGACTGGAATGGAGAAGAAGGACTCTATCTTGAAGCAGTTCCTGGGAAACTCTTCAGCTAATCAGTTCCTTTTGTATGATATCTATCCATCTAGTTTTGGGTCTTCCAACTGTTCTCTTACCCTCCACTTCTAAGATTAACATAAAGTGACTACAAATTGAAAACATTATGTATATATATTAACTGCACAGCCATTAAAGCAGATTTTTCAACAGAACTAATTGAAGAGAGCTGGAGAGGAAAAGGGGTAGGGACCATGCTATTCAATTTCCCCCCATATTTTCCAAAATTTGACATTTTGAAAGCTGAAAAATTTCAATTTGTGAACTTCAAAATTTCTGACGATGAAAATAATTTCAATAGCTGTACAATTGTTCAAAAATAGGGTGGGGAAATGGTGACAATTTAATAGAAATGTTTCCAGTGTTTCGTTTTAATTGTCAACATTTGAAATGTGATTGAAAATTTGAAATATTTGGCCAGTTCAGTGTGTAGATCTCAACTTGCCATCTGTTTAGTGCAGGGGCGGGCAAACTTTTTGGCCTGAGGGCCACATCGGGTTTCCAAAATTGTATGGAGGGCTGGTTAGGGGAGGCTCTGTCTCCTCAAACAGCCAGGCATGGCCTGGCCACAGCCTCCTATCTGACCCCTCCACTTCTAGCCCCCTGACAGCTCCCCTGGGACTCCTGCCCCATCCAACCCCCCCCCCCCCCCCGTCCCCTGACATCCCCCCGGAACTCCTACCACCCCCTGCTCCCTGTCCCCTGACTACCCCTGGACCCTCCACCCCTGATTGCCCCCTGCCGCCCCATCCAACCACCCCTCTCATTCCTGACTTGCCCCCCGTGATCCCTGCCCCAAACAACCCCCCCGTTCCCCACCCTCTGACCGCCCCGACCCCTATCCACACCCCTGGCCCCTGACCATCCCCCAAACTCCCCTTGCCCTCTATCCAACCCCCCTGCCCCATTACTGCGCTGCCTGGAGCACCGATGGCTGACGGTGTTACAGCTACACAGCCCAGAGCACTGGGTCAGGCCATGGCCCTGCAACTGCGCTGCCTGGCCGCCCAGAGCCTTGTGCCGACAGCGCAGCAAGCTGAGGCTGCAGGGGAGGGGGGACAGCAGGGGAGGGGCCGGGGGCGAGCCTCCCGGGCCAGTAGCTATGGGGCCGGACAGGAGGGTCCCGCGGGCCGTAGTTTGCCCACCTCTGGTTTAGTGCTTTCCCTCTCCATTCAGTGACTGACATGGTATGTGGTGGGGTGGGAATTGAAGGAACATGAACACGCACCAGCTTCTGCAGGCAAGTCAGCAAAAGCCTCTCTGCTATCCTTCTCCAGGAAAGATGCTGAAAGTGAACACTGTCTTAATGCCAAAAGAGGACATTCCTGTCTGGGGAACGCCACACAACAGCCTCCCGGGATCTCTTTTAGGTCTTGTAAACATGTTTCCATCAAACCTAGTTTTAGATGGAAAATTGAGATTTTGACTACATTAAATTTTCATAATACGTGCCTGCTTTCCATGGAAAATTTCATTTTTTGGGGGGGTGGATGGGTTTAAAAAAAAAAGCATCTGAAAATCAAAATATTTAAAGTCAAAGGTCCCGCTGTGGCGCTTCACAGGCGTTGTAGGTCAGTTTCCTCGTGCCCTCATTTTTCGTATGGGCTGGTCTCCATCTCCCGTTTTCACCGCTCCCAGGAATTCCCATGATGCACTCTCCTCACCTCTCTGTGAGGCGCGCAGGGGCTGTAGTCTGAGCAGGGAGCTGGACTGATGGAGGAGAATGGGCACGTGAGATCCCAGAACTACAACTCCCATGGGGCACCACGGCAGCATTTCTGAATGGAAATATTCCGGTTTGGTCCCGAAATATTTTGGCTTTTGATTTATTTATTTTTTGTCTAAAAAAGGTGAAATTATCTCTGGGAAATGCCCGTTTTCCGATAAGCTCCACTGTCTTTGGTGATTACCCCAACCCAGCTCTCAGGTGGAACTTCTCAAAACGTAATAAACAAGAGTATTTCAGGAGATCCACAACAAGCCTATGCCAGAAGCTGGAAATGGGCTACTGGGGATGGGTCTCTTGATGATTCCCTGCTCTGTCATTCCCTCTGGGGCACCTGGCATTGACCACTGTCGGCAGACAGGATCCTGGGCTAGATGGACGCTGGTGTGACCAAATGTGGTCGTTCTTACATTCTTATATTGTATAAAATGCACAGGTGATTCTGAAACAGCTTTCTGGCACAGAAAGCTGCCATTAACATCTGTTGCGTGAACATGACTGAAAACAGAAAAACATGTTTTTCTGCACCTGAAAGTCAATTAATAGGAAGCAAAATTCTTGCTAATGCCTCCTGCATCTGTTGCTGCTCCCGGGATGCTATCAGAATAGCAATGGCATGGCAGCTAGGGATTAGAGCAGTGGTTCTCAACTTGTGATCCGTGGGCCCCTGAGGGGCCGCAGACCGTGTGTAAGAGGTCCGCGAATGGGTGTCATTAACATAGAACTGGGGTTTTCCACCTGTGGTTCACAGACCCCGGGGGTTCCAAAGATTATGGCTAAGAATTCCAAAGGGGCTGCACCTCCGTCTGAAAATTTTAGGGGTCCTCAAATGAAAAAAGGTTGCAAACCACTGGATTAAAGCACTGAATTAGGAAATCAGGACTCCTGGTTTCTGCATCCTGGTTTCCAGCTCTATAATTGATCTCAAGCAAGTTAAATATGAAATAATTGCTGCCCCGCCTCGCCCCCCCACAGCTCCCGGCCCCCCCCCCGCCGCAGCTCACCTCCGCTCCGCCTCCTCTCCTGAGTGCGCCATCGGGTCCTGCTTCTCCCCGCTCCCTGCCAGTGCTTGTGAGTGAAATAGCTTCGCGAAGGATGGGGGAAGAAGGGGGAATGTAGCGCGCTCAGGAGAGGAGGCTGGGCCGGGGTGGGGATTTGGGGAAGGGGACCAATAGGGGCAGGGAGGGGGCCGAGAATGGGGGCAGGGAAGGGGTGGAGTTGGGGCGGGGCTGGGGCCGGAGGGCGCAAACCAGCGCTGGGGGAAGCAGCCTCCGGCTGCTTTTATAAATTTGCCGTCCCTGCAAATTTGCCACCCTAGGCCTAGGCCTTGTCGGCCTAGCTGTTAATACGCTGCTGATCAGCCACACCATCAGGGGATCGTTCACCTGCACATCTACCAATGTGATATCTGCCATCGTGTGCCAGCAATGTCCCTCTGCCATGGACATCGGCCAAACCGGACAGCCTCTACGTAAAAGAATAAATGGACACAAATCAGATATCAGGAAAGCAATTTTCCCTCTCTTAGTAATGACACCACCTCTTAAGTTATTGGGAGTGGACCAAATCCACCCTGATCGAATTGGCCTTGTTACCACTGGCTCTCCACTCGTAAGGTAACTCCCTTCTCTTCATGTGCCAGTATATTTATGCCTGTATCTGTAATTTTCACTCCATGCATCTGAAGAAGTGGGTTTTTTACCCACAAAAGCTTATGCTCAAATAAATCTGTTCGTCTTTAAGGTGCCACCGGACTCCTCGTTGTTTTTGTGGATACAGACTAACACGGCAACCCCTCTGAAACTTGTGTCTTTGGTGGCCCAGGGCAAAAAGCATCTCTGCAGCAAGGGCCTGAGGCAAAGCCCATTGAAATGAATGGAAAGACTCCCATTGACTTTAGTGTCCTTTGGATCAGCCCCTAAGAGCACAGTGAGAATTCAGCATTTCTTGGGCCCTTTGTTCCAGGTTACATTCTGTCTGTCCCCTTGTCAGAACCTGGGCGTACAATCAGACTGTGGTGGGCTTTCCAGTCTATACAGGTTGACCTGACAAGGTCTTCCACCTGCACTATCAGTCCTCCACTGTCTTTTTATGAATATGGCTGAGAAATTAACTGTGATCTGTGAACTTCTGGATGGAGAAAACGCCTTGTTGTTATTATTACCTTGTAACCTCCGAGCTGACGAGATGCTGAGCTGCTGCTAAGCTGTCTCTGGCATGCCTGATATTCCCCTCTCTTCATGGCCATGGCCAATTCAGAAATAAGATCTGCTGGATGTTCAGTGGTCTGCGTGAAATGAATCGGGGAGGGGGCTTGATTCCATGCCCCCAAACCGCCCACACACTGAGCACTCATTAGCACCCTCGGTTGGCTGATTCAGCCATGAGATCAAGGAGTAAATGGAATTCTGAACTCCCCTTCCCACGCTAAGACCTGGTCCCTCTAGGCTGAGGCACATTAGAGGGGGAATGTGGTGGAAGCTTGTGTTGGCTCTGCCTTTGCCGGATCCATGTTCCTTATTCATGGAGAACTTCTGTTTTCCATTTGGCACTTTTCTCCGGCAGTGAATTTCCCTCAAGACAGTATTAAAGTAAATGGACACTTACCATAAAGGCAACACAACCATTTAGAAGGCATAAAGGATGGCAGGATTTCAGCTACCACCCTGTATGGGGATAACCTGCTAAGTGGCACATGGGTGGTCACGTGCATGCAAAATGTGGTTGCACTTGATGCATCCTAGTTCTGTCAATGCTTGCCTTGCAGTACGTAGAGGAAGGCTTGGGATATGGCCATCACCTTCCCTCCCTCTGCTTTCAGCAAGGTCATGAACATCTATCTCTTCCCACTCTGACCAAGTGGGGTGCTCTTGTGATTGCCACACTTTCTGTCCATCTCTGCACTTGTATTGTCACTCTAGCGCCTAATCTCCATTCCCTGCCCTTCCTACTGCAGCAGAGCCAGTTTCCTGCGGCGGGAGGGGAAAGTTCTGCTCTCAGTTATGATGATGCAAAAACTGAACACTGACAGCACTGGAATTTGGCCTAAGTGAAATGAGTGGCTGGATCTGAGTGCTGCTCCTGGGGGGCTGGCATCTCTGTTACCGCTGGCACTAATGAACCCCTTGGGTGTCAGTGCTATAGGATAGACCAGTGAGTAGAGCTCCCCTGCAGGGCAGCGCTAAGGCACATTGACATGGGAGTTTGGCCTGCCTAGGGTTATCAGGTGTCCGGTTTTTGACCAGTGAGTCCAGTTGAAAAGGGAACCTGGCAGTGTCCGGTCAGCATTGCTGACTGGACACTAAACGACCGGTTACCTGCAGTAACCGGTCTCTGCCAGCACGGGGCAGGAAGAGCAGTAGCTGTGGCTGGAGCCTGGAGGAGCTGCTCTCTGCTCAGCTCCTCATGGACAGAAGTGGCCGGCTGGCTTCTGAGTGGCTGAGAAGTAGGTATGGGGTGTGGGGGGAGAGCCTGTCTGTCCCCTGTCTGCCCCGCTGTCCCTCGATTGCTCCCCATCCCCTCGCTCCAGGCCCTGACCCTCCTCCCTCTGCCCTGCCATGTCCTGATTGGGCAGGCAGGCGAGCTCCACGTCAGCTCCTCCCAGCCCAGCTCTGCCGGCGGCAGGTGAGTACTGGGACCAGGGGCGGGGGGGACAATGCAGGGAAGGGGGAGAGGAGTGAGCAGGGGGCAGGGCCTGGAGGAAGAGGTGGGGCTGGGACTGGGGCCTTGGTGGGGAGTGGGGAGGAAGGGAAGGGGCAGGGTATCCGGTTTTCAGCAGCTAGAAAGTTGGCAGCCCCTAGTCCGGTCCCTTCCCTTTTCTGTGGATAGAAGGTGTCAGGCTCTAGAATCTGTCAAGCCAGCAATGCAATGTCCTTGTGGTGTGAGCAGACAAAGGGCTGCCCTTGCTGATTGCTCTTCTCTCTCACACTCCAGGTGAGGTGGCTTTGCATCTGCCCGGTAACTGGAGAAGCAAAGAAGGCTGGGAAGCTTTGAGCCAACATTTTCCTTTTAGATGATGGGAGGCTTGTCCGACTTTTGCCCCAGCGGGGTAGCCGCTCGTCCCGTCGCCTGGAGGCTCTTGAGTGTGTCATTTCAGCGGGATCCCACCACTTCTCGCACTTCGCATTTCACCTGGGCCAGGCCTGAGCAGAGACAACTGCAGATGGGAGCCCCGGCAGGACCAAATACAGCAGAGAGAAATGTGAGATGCCAGCCGGGCATGCGGCTCTTGTTGGCATTCAGCCTCAGATAGCTGAAGAACAGGTGACCTTCCGTTTGGCAGGGGCTGTTGGTACGTATCATTTCAGTGTGCTAACCCGCCTGTAGATTCTGAGGCCTATGGATTGGCCTCCTCAGAAATGCCAAATAGAAACTTGCATCCTTTCTACCTTCCTTACAAGCGGTGGAGGGTGAGGAGGTGTCAGGAGTAGGAACCAGTATGATAACGTGAAGCTACATTTCAAAAAAACGATCCTCTTGTCTAATAATCCACAGCTCACTAGAGATCTCTGGAAATCAGTGACTAGCCAGTAGAACAAGGAATGAAACAGCATCAGGCTAGAAAAGCCGATCAAGTGTCTGGATTATTTTCACATCCACCTTGGTTTACAGGAGGGAAATTCTGGCTGGACAACACGTAATGGACAATCATGATTGTTCAAGACACACGAATAAATACAGTTTGATTGTTTATCATTTGTACTACCAGGGCACCTACAAGCCCCAGTCATGGACCGGGTCCCCATTGTGCTAGGCGCTGTGCAAACACAGGACAGAAAAACGGTCTCTGGCCCAAAGAGTTTAAAATCGAGGTAGAAGCGAGACAACAGGTGGAGACAGACAGATGGACGGGGACTGTAAGCTACCAAGGATGTCAAACATAAATCAATGCAGGTCCCGTAGGGGCTTGCCTGATGGAACCCCGAATGTTGCATTAACCCAGAAAGAATGACAGAGGGCAAAAGAATATTGCTGGAACTGCTGTTCATCTGAAATACTGGGGACACTGCCAGTGCATTGTCGATCTTGAACTGGGGAAGTTGCATCATTTCTAGGGATGTTTGAAAAATGGTCAGGCTGCCCTAGTCCCTACGTTGATGGTGGTGAGTTTTTTTTTTAATCAGAACAAAAGCTGACATTATCTAAGCTTCCCTAGGACACTGGGGCACACAGTTCCTGTTGTTTTTAATTCATCAGTTGAGTCCCTAAGGCAGTTTCGGAAATCTCACCCACGATGGTGAAACCCGTCTTTCGATAGAGACTTTTGGTATCGCACTAGAGTGTGAATGCTTGTGTGTGTGCATCGCTGCGTTCTGCTGGATAAACAATGCCGGCTATGTATCCGGCCACCTTGGCTCCTTTAATTTCCCTTGGGAGAGGACTGTATGTATGGTGCCAGGGTTCTTAGGGTCTGTCTACATGGCAATTAAAAACCGGCGGCTGGCCCGTGCCGGCCGTCTCGGGCTCAGGCTAAGGGGCTGTTTAACTGCAGTGTAGGCATTCAGGGTTGGGCTGGAGTCCTGCCTCTAGGTCCCGGCAGGGTGGGAGGGTCCCAGAATTCAGGCTGCAGCCCTAGCCCAATGTCTGCATCGCAATTAAGCAGCCCAAGCCCAAGTCAGCTGGCCCACGGGTGCCTAACTGCCATGTGAACAGACCCATTGTGCCTTATCCTCTCTTAGGAATCAGAGAGCTGACATCTAAAATTGAGACCGTTCTTGTCTCAGATGGGAACTAAGGGTATGTTGACACTACCCGCCAGATCGGTGGGCAGCCATCGATCTAGCGGGGGTCGATTTATTGCGTCTATCAGCCCCTGAGCGCTCTCCCGTTGACGCCTGTACTCCACCGCTGCGAGAGGTGCAGGCAGAGTGGACGGGGGAGCGAAAGCAGTCGACTCACTGCGGAGAAGACACCCCGGTAAGTCGATCTAAGTACGTTGACTTCAGCTACGTTATTCACGTAGCTGAAGTTGTGTAACTTAGATTGATCCTCCCCCCAGTGTAGACCAGGGCTTTTACTGACAATCAACTAAATACTGTACAGCAAAGGCACAGAGCTCCATCACTTCTAGCAGAGCTGGTCACTCAGAAACAGGTGAGCTTTAAAGGTACCTGTCAGAGTCCACTGGACACAGAACAAAGAGATGGGAACCTGCAGTGTAATCCACTCCCCCCTCCCCTACACACACACCCCAGAAAAATTTGATCAGGCTCCAACCTCATGCCTAAAATCCCCAAACTCTCTTTCCATTTCAGTGCTAATTCATAACAATGCCATAACGGACTGCTCTAAAATAGCAGGGTAAATGTCTTGTCCTTTTATAGCAGTGCCCCTATTGTGGGCCCTGGCATGTGATGGGCTGGGTGAATGACACAATGTGTGACATTAAGGGACTGGCAGGGATAAAGACCTCCGCTGGAGGAGTGACTTGTGCTCTGCTTTATCCTTGAGCAGCCACCCCTACTCTGTCTCTCTCTCCCTCTCCGTCTCTCTTTTTTTCCCTCTTTGTAAAACAGTCAAAAAAGCAGCATGCCCCCCAAGAAGCCTGACCCAAAGAAGCCCGAACCAAAGAAAGAGGAACCGAAGGCAGCACCTAAGCCAGCACCACCACCAGAGCCGGAGACCCCCAAGGAAGTCCTGTTTGACCCAGCTAACATCAAAGTAGGTATCTTTTCAACCTACTGCAGGAGGCATGGCCAGGGCTGTTTGAAGCAGGGCTGTTGCCTTCTGTGCATTATGAGGTTAGAGCCGAGCCTATCTGGAGCTACCCTTTGTCACTTGGCCAGGTCCTGCTGCGGGAGGTGGGCAGCAGAGGGACTGTGCCCTTGGGCCAGCTCTTGGAGTCAAATCTGCAGTTGAGCAATATAATGGAACTCCCAGGGGCTTCTCTTTTCCCAAGAGAAAAGCTGAGGGCTGAATTCCATTTGACAAGGGATACGTTTGATCCTCTTGCCCCCGGTTAGAGGCAAATCCCTCCCCTTCCGCCTTTCCACACGGGGATGGGAAATCTAATGCTGCAAGGTTTTCCATGCCAATAAGAAATACTTGTTTGCCTTAAAGCAAGTGAGCAAATCCACCCCACAGTTTCTAAGAGCAGCACAACACAGTGGCATATGAAGCCTCAGTGTGCACGTATGCTAGGTATGCAGAGAGAAAGCCGGGCGAAAGTCCATGCATACTGAGCATCCTGCTGCCTTAAGGGACTGCCCAAAAGGATAACAAGTGCAATGAGCCTCATTCCATTCTACCTTTCTTAGATCCGCTCTGTTACACAGCTGATCCTGTTGATTCCTTGAGTATTTGGTTAAGTCGTGTTCATATGCCTGTGTTTGTGTGTATTTCCTTTCCTATATAGCACAGAGAGGGCCAGATGTTCAGCTGATGTAAATCGGTGTCGCTGCATTGACTTCAGCTGTGGCTGTGTACATCAGCTGAGGATCTGGCCCAGACTGAGAAAGAGAGCAAGAATGCATCCAAATGTCAGTGTCAGAGATGAATTACTGGAGGGTTTGCCCCGTTGGTTCCTACAAAATTAACGAAAGAAATAAAGATTTGAAGGCAGGGCAGCTACATTTACCCTTCGCTCTTTCTGGACTGGATTGAAATCCAGAAGCCCCACAGATGTCTTTAGGAAGCACTTTCTCACACCGTTGGCGCGTTAAAGGCTACACAACAGATGGAGGCCATCAGGCAGTAGCAGGTCTGTCTGCCTTTTGCAAAGGGTTTGCTTTTGAGCTAGGAAATGAAGGACCCACCATGGCAATTTATGCAGCGAACTCTTGTGGGGACCTGAGCCAGATCCTCAGGTGGTGTAAATCAGAATATTTCCACTGACTGGTTTAAAACGATGCCAAGGATCTGGCCCATTGCTTTAATAATGATCCAACTTGTTGCATGGGAAGTGTCCCGAGGACTGTTTCCATTTAGGACGAGCAGAAGATTTTAAGGCATCAGTGAGAAAATGGGTAATTCCAGGGAGAGGGGGCCAAAAAACCTGCGGTGGAACAGCCTCTCAGCTGGTGCAAATTGGTGTCACTCCCTTGAATGAATGGAGTCAGATCCACAGCTGGTGTACAAAGCCCATGGGACCAGACTCTCAGCTGTTGCATGTTGGCATAGTTTGACTGGTCAATGGAGCCATGCTGATTTACACCACCTGAGGATCTGGCCCGGCTTCTCTGACGAGACACTGATTAACTATCAGATGTGGAGGGGCGGGGAGGGGAGCAACACCTCCAGCAGCCTTTCTTGCTAGTTAAAAAGTCAAGGCAAATAAAGGAGCCGGGGAATGCCAGAGGATGTGAATGTGTCATGCTGCTGCCGACGTGGGGTGCTCGTTCAGCTCAGGGCAACTTGGCCCACAGGCGGAGTAGCAGAACATGGCGGATGCTTTGCTACCCTGGAGAGATTGTGACACAATATTTCATCTGAGGGTTTCTGAGAAGGAAGAGCTGGTCTGGGACCTCCTTCTGGTTTCTTTCACATAGCAAGGGCCCCAGACGTAATGGTCTGCAAACGGCGGACCAGCAAGAGGAGAACATCCTAGTAAGAGCATCCTAGTAAGAGAGAGGACAAACAAGCATAAAAGGACTCTAATGATGGTGGTTATGGGTCTAGCCTAGGACTTGGGAGGGGTAGGTGCCAGTCCATGCTCTGCCACAGATTTCCTGTGGGACCTTGAACAAGTCACTTAGCCTCTTTGTGCCTCAGTTCTCCATCTGTACAATGGGGATAACAGCACCACCCTACCTCATGGTGCGTTCTGAGCATCAATACATTAAAGGCTGCAAGGCTCTCACATTCTGTAGTAATGAGAGCCATATTAGTAGGCTAGAGAGATGGGCATCAGTGCATTCTAGAGCGGGTCAAAATATATCTATATCTTTTAAATTCACCAGCTTTTCAAAACGTCTGAACACAGTTTCACGCCACTAGTTTTCCAAGTGGGCAGATTTTTCATTTTAAAATAAATACACTGCACCTTTCCGCCAGCGGAATGATTTTCCATCCTCCTAGACCAGAATTTTCAAATACAACATTTTTCATAAAAGGAAAAAGGGCCATTTTTTTTGGTGGGGAAGTGTAAAAACTTCCCAGGGATGAGATCTATCAGTCTGTGGGATGGTCTCCGTGGGAACTGACTGAAAGCCATTACTTGACACATTTAAAACAAGACTGGCTAAGCGTTAGTAAATGCACACAGGGAGTGTAGCTACTCTGCTTCTCGGGGCCGGAGATAAATGGTCTTTTCTACCTCTAGCTTCTATCTTAATAAATAATGGATTAAAAGCCTGATCTTACACTCTGGAAATGAATGGGACTTTAAAGCCATTGACTTTAATGGGTTCAGGATCAGGCCCTATATTCTTGTCTCTGTTCCATTAGTGTAAATCTGGAGTAACTCCATTTAAGTCAGTGGAGTGATTCAGGAGCTGCAGTGGTGGATGGGAGCACAGGATTGGGTCTGACACTTTGGTACTGTAAAGGACATTGGATGGGATCCAAAGCACATTGAAGTCAGTGGAAAGGTTTCTGTTTACTTCGGTGGGCAGTGGACTGGGCCCATGAAAAACATAAGCCCTTCCCTGGATTTTGTCTCATTGTGACCAATATCGTGAACTTTCTGCACAGACTTTTGGCATTGATAAATCTGCACCCGAGCCTCCCTCCCCTAAGGGATGAATTGTCCTTCAGATGTTCTGGAGCCAGAACATTGGGTTCTTTATACACACAGCGCAAACTGCCTTCACTCCCTGTAGAGTGCTTATAATGTTGCAGGGTACCAAATTTTGTCCTGCATTCTGCTCCCATGGATTACACAGGGCATAAATTGAGGCAGGATTTGGCCCCAGAGTGGTGCCTGTGGAGAGTCCAGGGGGTTCGGAGTCCAAAGACCAAGAGGAGTAGGTCAGAGAATCATAGAAGATTAGGATTGGAAGAGACCTCAGGAGGTCATCTAGTCCAACCCCCTGCTCACAGCAGGACCAATACCAACTAGGTCTATGCAGGGAGCTAGAAGGGCTGGGCTAATGGTCACCATTCCAGAACCTTGGGCAGATGTGTCCATTCCACCTGCCCATCGTAACAATATTCACGAATGTACGTGTCTTGGAGACGGGATGGGCATGGTTTATTTTCATTGGGCGCCTACTGTCCTAGAACCTTGAAAGCCCACCTCTCCTGCAAGGCTTTCTTGCCCTGAAGATTGCACACCTTGGTATAACCTTGAGTTTCTGGTTACAAAGCTCCCTTCCTCTTTTGGCAGGAAAGGAAGGATTTTAAGGCTCCAGGACTGCTGCAGCCATGAGGGAGTGAAGCTGGTTCTGCAGTGGGTGACAGTGAAGATGAGTTCCCTACCCATTCTCAGAGGCATGGGTTCAGTTCACAGGCATGGAGAGCATTCAGAGATCCCATGCTGTGCCCTGGCAGGGTAGTGGAGGAGAGGCAGACTCAGATGGACAAGAAGCGGGAAGGGCATGGGGGTCATGCGTGCGTAGGGGACGCGAGAGGATTTCAACCTGTGAGGGTAGGTCTGTGTTTTGTATGTTGGCACATGAAAGTCTGCCACAGTTAGAATCCTAAATGGCCAGTGACAGGTGTATGGGGCTGAGGAATGGGGCTCGTTTGAAAAGGGGAATGGACTGATTGCATAAGAAAATGCAAAGTGGGCTTCTGTTGCCAGGAAAAAATCCACCTGTTGGAAGTAAGATTGGGATGTCCTGGCACAGACGAATTCCTGAAGTCTCAGTAGGCTGGTGAAACCTGGCAGATCGGTGGCCCTGGGATCTGGAGCCCTGTCTCCATGGAGCAGAATGGGCAGCAAAAGTGCTGGCTTCTTCCACGCTGTCCATTACCATGCCTTAACCCTGATCCACGTGGTCCTCCCTAGAGTGAGAGGAGAACTGAATTTTATTCATTTATAGGAGTAACATGGCTACAACTACACTGCATACATTCTCCATCCGCTGTCATTCTTTGGCATCTGTGCTGAACCCTCCTTAGACGAGACCAGTTAGGGCCAGGTGAGAAGGTTGCTTATGGGACATGAACCCACGAGAGACGGTTTGAGACCCACCAGCTCTGCTCATATCAGCCACTCAACAGCCATCAACTGATAACTTTAAATCATTACCAAATGGTGGGCCAGAACCTCAGTAGAGGGTGAGGTTCAGAGGGTGATTGCTCAGCATGTTCTGAGAATCAGGGCCCTTTCTGGCATCGCAAGATGGGCACCCAGAATCACTTGAGCAATCTTGGTGTTGGGCACATGCTTGGAGTTGGGCACACGCTTCAATACTTTGCTGAGCCAGGGCCTCGAACATAAACCATGTTCCTCCCTCCTGGAAGAATCCTACACATCTCTTTAAAGAGTTTGTGGGCCAGGAGGGAAAGAAAAAAAGGAAGCGACTCAATCTCTGTGTATTTCCTCACTGGGAAAAGCTGGAAAATTGGTCACATTTGTGTCACTTTTTCCATGATGTTATAACAGTGCATGAGTTAGACACCCTCTCTGCTCCCCCAGTCCCATTGCACGGGCTATATGGTGCTCTGTGTAATGCCAGGAGGAGTGTAGCAACCAAAATCCTGACTCAGAAGGGATTTGCCTTGGATATGCCATGCTGCACACATGGGCACTGGCATGGTCATCCTTGAAGAGGGAGAGATTATGCTTCTGGCTAGGCAAAAGGTAGAGCCATGGCCTCACCCACCTTGGGGCACATGGCATCTTTCAGGATGCCAGAAGACATGAATCTCACTGGGGTTCTGGCTTGCTCTGGCCCAAGAAGGAGGTGGAAACTTCTTATAGTCTCCAGAGGTTAGCTACAGTCTGGCCTTTCTTTCTTTCTTTCTTTCTTTCTTTCTTTCTTTCTTTCCTAGGAAATATATTTTTAATCATCACCCCCATTATTATTACTGGTGCCCAGTGCTGCCCAGTGGATTTATACTTGCAGAACAATTTCCCTTACGGCCCCCTCTGCTCACACACTTGTAAGTTTCAGTGATCACCTATTAGGCTGAAATTTTATTTCCTCTGCCTGTAAGTGATTTTTTTTCCCTGAGGAGTTTGAGCAAAAAGAAATTTGAGTCGCAGTCTGTGAGTAGCAGTCTTTGAGTAGCAGTCTTTACTGACGTTTTGGCCTGGGCAAAGCACCTGATCCAAAGTTCACTGAAGTTTTCCCTCTGATTTCAATGGGCTTTGGCTTGAGCAGTGTTCTATCAGGGTCCAGCAGCCACCCTCGGCATACACCACAGCTGAGGCCTGCCTCCCCCTCTGCTCTTGTCTTCTATAAATGGAAGGGTCTTTCTTCCCCCTCCCCCCCCCGGTTGTGTCCCCTTTCTGTAACAGGAGGCAGGAAAGTGTGATGTTACACACAGCGCGTACACCCAGGGAGGGGGCATCTCAGCAAGAGGAATCCAGATCTGGCCTGTCAACACAATCTCTGTTTCCTCTCACAAGCCTCCTCTGCTGCAAAGGGTTGTTGTCTTCAATTACCTCCAGCCAGTTTTCCCTCAGCATTCAGGAGCCTGCAGCCAAGACTGGGTCTGTTTTATGTAGGCAATACAGCCCATGCCATGCTCAGAATACCCTATTAGTAATTTACTCTGGCGCTTGTGGATGGATCCCAGCAGCAAAGATAATTGAAACACCAGAAAGTCAGAGGACAGTTCTAAAGGCAGCTTTGCTCTTTATTTATCACAGCGCCTGTAAAGCCAGAGGTACAGACTGTCCTCCGTCAGGCTGGGCACTGCGGGGCAGGCTTTTAATCATCGGAGAAAGCCCGTTTTTCCCCCTCTCTCCCTTCTGAGCAGCTGGCTTGGGTTGACTTGAATCTGGCAACTAACTGTGCAGGAGTTGGTCGCTATCTGACGTGGCGGGTGGTATTTGGACTCTAGGAAACAAATGTATGCAGTAGCGCTGGCTGGACCTGACAGTTCCTTGGGGGTTACTCATGTAAGGAAAGGGTGCAGGATCGAGCCCTTTCCTTGTAAGTAGAGATGGGGCTTGAGTCACCATAACTTGCTCCAGCTCTTGGAGCACAAACAGGCCCAATGTTGAGGGGTATTCCCGGAAGGGACTGGTTTTGAAAGGTAGGGATGGGGAGATAGGGACAGAGCTGCCAGGTTAGATACACAAGGGCAGATCGAGGGATCAGAAAGTCAAGAGGAAGAAAGGGTTTGTGGTTAAGGAACTGTATTGGACTCAGGAGATTAGAGCCACTGTGGGACCCCTTCAAGTGTCACATGTTTTTCACCGTTTACACTAATTCAGTCCAGGTTATGGAACCACAGGAAACCCATAGCACATTCAAAACTCAAGCTGGGGGCTCTTCGAAAGTAGGCCCTGGGTTGCTTAAAACTGAACTTGGCATTGTGCAACTCCTGGTACAAACTACCATAAAACCAGCCAAAACCATCTCTCTCTCTCTCTCTCTCTCTCTCTCTCTCTCTCTCCCTAAGCATACCTGTCCATCCATCTATCCCCATGCATACATGTCCATCTATCCACCTAATTATCTATCATCTCCATAGGTACCCATCTCTCTCTCTCTCTCTCTCTCTCATACTTATATGATTCTCATCATCATAGTTTCGGGCTTGAATTTAGAGTCTCACCTGGCATCTCAGTTTGGTACAATAGTTTAGCACAACTCTAAGTATCAGCATTATAGATGTTTGTAAATCTTTTTGGGGGGTTTTGCTTTGAAGTCGTTGTCTGAGCTCAGTCAGGATGTGCTGAGATTGCTACCCCTGCATTGCCAAGGTGGTGTCAGCTAGGTGAGATCTGTGGCTTTTAAGGGTCTAGTCATAACAGGAATGTTCAGTAAAGCAGGAACGCAGGGATAGAGCTGTGTCCGGACCAAGACACTGGTGTAATTAATCTAATGACAACCCGTGTCTAATAATGCTCAGAATCTGCTCCTGCAAAGGACCTGGTGTGAATCCATGGCTCAATCTAGCTCTTACTGAGGTCAGTTGGAGGCTGATTAACTTCAGAGAAGCGATACTATCTGAAAATCCAGCCTACTGATTTCAATGGCGCTACATTGGTTTATACTAGCTGAGGATATGGCCATTAATTTCAATGGAGCTACCCTGCTTTACACTAGCTGAGAATACAGCCTGTTAGCTCTAGTCATCAATGTACTTGGGGCTTGGCGAATAGAGTAGAATGCCTTCCTGACCCTCACAGGCAAGTCGATGGTGCTTTGAAGCATGAGGGTTGTTTAGTATTATCTTCGTTACCGTAGTCTGCATAGTTACAAATGTTATTGGTACCAGTCAGAAGATTGGGGACGAGCGCTGTGCTTCAGCTAGTATACCTTGGTAATGAAGCTTCCCTGATTTACACCAACAAAGTATCTTATTTGCTCTCTAGTTGCATGTTTATCTCACCTCATCACTGTAGTATCTGAGCACTTCACAATCATTACAAGTGTAGGGAAGTTTTACCCCCATTTCACAGATAAGGAATGGAGGAACAGAGGAGCTTAAGCATCTTACCTCAGGTCACACGGGCAATTTTTACCTGACCTGTGAATTTTACCAAGGTCTCCTGATTCCCAGTCCGGTGCCCTATCCACTAGCCCTCCCAGATCTTGGCCCTCCCTTATTGATTCTTTTTAAAACCCAGCCACAATGTGTCTTGATGTGCAGGGAGTTATTAAAAGCACACTCCGGAGACCAAGCAACTCTGTAATAAGATCTGCATTTCTCACATAGCTGCTAAACCTCAATAAATGTGGTTTTAATCACTATTTGTTTAATGTGCAATAACTGTTCTATTAAATTTAAGTTAAATGCACAACTAAATACATGCAGGATGCTGGAGCCAAAGTGCCAAACTTTTCCCAAGTGACTCAAAAGCCAAACTGTAGGCATGGAGAAAAGGAGTACTTGTGGCACCTTAGAGACTAACAAATTTATTCGAGCTCAGATAAATTTGTTAGCCTCTAAGGTGCCACAAGTCCTCCTTTTCTTTTTGCGAATATAGATTAACAGAGCTGCTACTCTGAGACCTGTCATTATGCAAGTAGGCATGGAATATTTATTTCACCCATAAACCAGTAAAACCTAAAGGGACTGAAATGTGACTCGGAGAGTACCATATACCAGTTCCTTTCTTGGCACGGCTTACTGACCCCGCATTAGGGGGTCAGAGCCTAGGGTCCACCCACTCCCTGCCTACCATTGGCTGCTATCTCCTTCCAAGCTGTGGCAATGCAGATAGATATACATGGGCTTAAAAGGGCTCCTTTCTTATGCCCTTTGATTTCCCAGTGCAGGTGTTTAGTTGGGTTCACAACTGAGCCCTCAGTAGGAGACAGCCCCTGACACCAAGAGTTTACAATCTAAGTAGACCAGCCAGGCAATGGAGATATTAGTATATGGAGAAAGAACGGCTGTCAGTTGGGACAGTAGGCCGAGATGTGAGTTCAAGTCCTGACTCTGCCACAGACTTTCTGTATGACCTTGGACAAGTCACTTAGCCTCTCTCTGCTTCAGTTCCCCATGTGTAAAATGGGGATAGTACCAATGCCGGCTTTTCATCAGTAGATCTCAAAGCTTTCTGTAGCATTACCCTGTTTTACAGATGGGGAAACTGAGTCACTGGAGGAGGAGATGGGACTTCCCTAATGACACCCAGCAGCAGAACCCAGATCTCTAATATCCCAGGTCAGTGGTCTAGTCACTGGGCCCATTGCCTCCTCCTATGGTTAGCACTATATCATAGCCATCGAGTTTAAGTCCAGAAGGGCCCACCAGACCATCCAGTCAGATGCCCTGTATGTCATGAGCCACCAACACCACCTGGCCCCTGCACACGAAACCCAGCAATGGAAATGAGACCCATAGGAGACTAGATTATTGTGTGCCACAGGTGGAGAACAGGAGGGGCCAAGCTGCACCCATGCATGAGGACCCTGCAATGGCAGGGGAATGAACACTCAAAGGAGAGCTAGAGAGGTATTACTCCTGTCCGACAGGCTGGGAATGGAGGCCAAGAGAAGTCAAGAAACTTGCCCAAGGTCATGCTACAAGTCTGGGCTAGAGCCAGGCAGCACACTCAGCAATTCTATCCTTTCTTTTTTACGCTGGCAGGTTTCAAGGCTTGGAAAGAAACCTGGGAAAGTAAAGGGAAGCGATATGGCCAGAGGGACAATGCAATCACAAGCCCGCGCTAGAATTGTTCCTGAGCAAAATCCCTTCCCGAGTGTAATTTCATCTCCCACTGCAGGCAGACATCTTATAAGGCATTGTTCCCTGCTCTCTCTGTCTGGCCTGTACTCCAAATCACAAGGAGTGGTAAGGGAGGAGGGGGGCATCAGAGGAACTAAATTTAAACTGAAAGCGTTAAGTTATGTCAAGGGTATGTGGTCATCCAGGAGCCAAGTTCTCCTAGATGAGGTGGCTGCTTCCTAGAATCATGTACTGAATGGTCACGTACAGGGAGCCGGGTGTTATCACTGCTAATAATAGTGCCCGAGGAAGATTCAGATGCATTCACTTGTGGCATCTCTCTACACTCAGGACCAGAGCCTCGGCTGGTGAAAAGCAGCATAGAGCTCTTGAATTCACAAAATATGTCCATGTCCAGGAGCTACTGACTTCAAGGGAACTACACCCATTTTCACCATCTGCAGATTTGGCCCATTCGCTTTAGTGGAGCCAGGCTGATTTACACCAGCTGAGAAGCCAGCTTATTGAGTCTAATGAAGCTACACTGATTTACACCAGCAGATCATACAGTCCATTGAGCTCAATGCAGATGTGCTGATTTACACCAGCTGAGGCTCTGGCCCATTGATTTCAATGGTGCTGTACTGATTTGCACCAACTGAGGATATGGCCCATTGATTTCAATGGAGCTGTGTTGATTTACACCAGCTGATGATATGGCCCATTGATTTCAATGGTTCTGTAGTGATTTGCACCAACTGAGGATATGGCCCACTGATGTAAATGGAGCTGTGCTGATTTACACCAGCTGAGGATATGGCCCATTGATGTCAAAGGAGATGTGCTGATTTACACCAACTGTGGATATGGTCCATTGATTTCAATGGAGATGTGCTGGTTTACGCCCGCTGAGGATATGGCCCTTTATGTCTCCCACCCCTTGGTGCTGGCTGCTCTTTGGGCGGGGTGCTAATGGCACATAAATACAGAGCTGGAGGGAGGTGGCGGCATGACCTCCTTGGAGAGTGAAGGCTTCTCTCCAGCCCTAAAGCAGGTGCAGCATGGGCGAGCTCTCCCCCACCTCACCCCACTGATGTGCAGGGAGGGATGGTGCCCGGACTTGACGATGGCATTCAGTCCTTGATCTCTCCCCGGAGACGGCCAGCCGAGCCTGCAAGCACGGACGTGCATGAGCACGTCCGGATAGTCACATATTAATGCCACCATCCATCAAACGCTCACAGACAACGCTATCATAACAGAGCCGTGCCTACGACCGGCCCTAGGACACAAAAGCAGTGCTTATTACTGACCCTTTGGGAACAAAACAGTGCCTGTGTGCAACCCTACCATAACAAAACAATGTCTAGAGAGAACCCTCCTTCTTAGCGTCTGCACAACGTGCCTCAGGTGGCAGGTGACCAGGATTCATCACCGAATTTGGTCCGCTAGTTGGATCATTAGCTTCCCCTGACCGGGGACTGATGGGGAGTGCAAAGTGAACGCTGATCCACGCCCTACAGAGAGAACCCTATAAAGACACAACTGTGCTTAGAAGCGACCTTACAATAGTAAACTTGCACGTGTATGTTGGATGTGGGGAAAAAACATTGGTAAGGAAACAGACTTGAGTTGCAAACCCCCTCAGGGTTTATGGCTAGGGGTGGTGAAAGTCTCAGGTTTCCCATCAGCAGGAATTTTGGGGCTTGGATCGGTCTGGATTTGGACACTTCCTCCCCCTAAGTTTCATTTTGAATCACAGGTTTGAGCCCAAACTGAAAGAAAAATACAGGCAAAAATTGCAGAATATTCACTTGGTTTAGGGTCCAAACTTGGCCACAGAGTGGATTTCCCAAGATTTTGAACCACAGTCCATTCATCTGAATGATTTGCGTCCTTTGAGGTAGAAAAGGACAGACTCAGCTGTACGAATGCAATGGGCATTCTTTATGAGGCTGTTGGACATAAACAAACTGTGTAGTTCTCTCTGGCTTCTAACTCCCAGATTAACTAAACAGCCCCCTAATTCCCAGTTTGGACCACACAGTCATGGTTCACACCTCATTAACACTGCCAAAGTTTGAACACACTCATCTGGCTCCAACCTTCAAACCTGGATGCTCTAATGCGCTGAACCAAATACCTGGATCCAAGCACCCCTGAGCTGTGGAAAGGTTTGGATCTGGGTTCAGCTCTGCAGCTGTGACCCACGTCTAGTTCAGCAGAATTTTTGATCCTCCTCCCTTTTTATAATTTGAAATGTTGCTGGAAAAGGGCATCACAATTTTGACATTTCCAACAATACCGACCAGCAAACTTCGTCTGAGCTTCCCACTGTTTTAGTAAACTCCTCGATCCAGACTAAGTGTCTAGGACAGTTGGGATTACAAAGAAAACTCAGAACACAATATTTGTCAGTTTGCAATGAAGAGTGTCCTCTGTAGGACAATAATAAATTACAGTAATGGGTCCAATTGTGCCCCAGGGGCAGATCCATTGATGTGATGATTTGCTCAGGGGATCAGTTTGGCCCATTAAAGACCATGGCTGAATTCCAGGATGATTATTTCGGGAGAGGCACGCCAGTTGATTGCCAACTCTGAAACAAAACCAGAGCTCTCTCTCTCGTGCCAATTCTTTATCGCAGCGATTCTTTGGAAGAGACGGAGTGACCCTAGTTATTCAGGGACGCGGTTATACAGGACACCAGGCAGTGTGACATTTCTAGCTGGCTAGCTATGATTTACCCTGCTGGAATTTTAATACTGTCGAGTGCAAAGGCACTGATTCAACCTACAAGGAGCCTGGATCCTCAGGGGCACGTTGCACCATTCCAGTGTAGGTTGCACTGTTGGGACATTTGTGTCACGATATCAGGAGGCCTTCATTGCAGCATCAGGAAGTCAGACTGGTGGGGCCAGGATGGCGGTGGCGAGGCATTAGTGTATGCCAGGAAACCATGCCCGACTGGCTGGCTGCTGTCCAACTGGTGGCCCGCTGGCCAGATCTGGCCCACGGCACAATTCCATTTGGCCCCCATGGAGGGCGCCATTTTGTAGAACCAACCTCGGCACAGCATGACCTCACACACCAGAGGGGCATGGTCAGGCCGCTTGGGTGACCACTCACACATTCCCGGAATACCAGACATACCGGCACTTTCAGGAATGATATGAACCTACCCCCGCTAGTGTGACCCCGCCCCCCCCCCCCTGCATGACCTCATACGCATGGTGCATGTGAGGTCATGCCTCCTGGGGGATGCCATTTTGAAGCGCTCTCTGTGCCGCCCCCACCAGCATGACCTTGCATGTACGGTGTGTGTGAGGTCACGCCAGCAGGGGAGAGTGGCTCGCTCTCCATTATGGTGTCCCCTGTCCCATACCGGACAGAACCACCTCCAGTTTTGTCTCAGTACCAGACGGGGGACAAAACACCCCAATAGGTGTGTCTAGTTTATAACCTGACGAGTGGTCTCTGTCCATGCCATATGGAGGACTCCATTTTGGACCGGCTACGACATGCAAATGAGTTGTTGCATGCCTAACTAAAACCGTTATGGCATGCCACAGCATGCCGGTTATAGCCATAATGACGGCGCTGTGGGATTTTCACCACAGTGTCACAGGGTCACGAGTAGGTTAGACAAATACCTGTAAGGGTATGTCTAGATAATACTTAGTCCTGCCCTGAGTGCAGGGGACTAGACTAGATGATTTCTCAAGATTCCTTCCAGTCCTTTGATTCTATGATTGTGACAGATATTGCAAGCACGGTCAGTACCTTTGGGAACCTTGTTGTATTTGACATTGAAAGCATGAAAATCTCAAAAAGCCATTATATTGAGATGGATCAGGCAACATGAGTTGTATAATACTCATAGACTTTGGTATCAATACAGGTGAGGTGTATTTGGGGGTTCCCGGAATCACTATGGGGCGATTAATGAAAAACCTAAGCCTGTCTATAAAGCTTGACTGTCAGGTCAGGGCAAGGGACTGGTTTCATCTCTTTTCCAGAGACCAAGAGACAAAGAGAGGGCTTTGGGTACAAAAGGTTGAGTTTAAACAGACCCAGGAGCTTCATTTTGATTCAGTGAAGGGCCAGGCCCTTCTGTCCACAGGGAGGCCCCAACCCTTGTTGAAGAGGTGGAAGGGACATTGGCCTACTGCAAAAGATGAGCAATTCCTGGTACATTTAGTGCGCATTTAAACCCTTTTATTGTTTTATATGTTTTCTCTGTGGTGCTTTTGCCCTAAGAATAAATGTACTTTGCTTTGGAAGAGCTGTGTGGTCACTGTTGGTCTCAGAGAGAAAGCAATGCACAGGTGCTGGCTTATAGGGTAGACTGGCTCACTGGGGGTATCACAGTACATGGCAGGAGGCTGTGAAGACTTAAAATGCATGGTTAGAAAGGAGCTACTCTGTCCCTGCCCAAAGACACCATATCTGGGGGCCTGACGCCAGACTTGAGACTGTTGGAGTGGACCATGGAGAGGGAACAAGGGTGCAGTTACCCTGAAACTGTGACAATGCTGTTTGTGTTGCTTTGTTGTGGGTTGTGTGGTTACTACTGCAGGTTCATAGTGTTGTAACTGTGACATCCCATGACAGAAATGCTGGGCTATAGAGCAGAGGTTCTCAATTTTATCCACGTGGGACTCAAAGGCCACCTGGGATTCCTTGATGCAACCCACCCACTCCTACAGTCCTTTGTGGAGCCGTGGAAAAGCAACATGGCTGTGTCTGAGAGGACTGTCTTTAGGGGTGAGAAGATATTTTGGACTCGATAGCCTAGTCAGTCCTGGACCTCTGCTATGTGACTCTCGGGAAATTCTGAGTCAGCCAGAATTCACTCTGGGGTATGTCTACACAGCAAAGAAAAAACTCTGGCTGGCCTGCACCAGCGGACTCTGGCTTGGGCTGTTTCATTGCCGTGTAGACTTCCGGGCTCTGGGACCCACCCACCTCGTAGAGTCCTAGAGTGGGGGCTCCAGCCCTGAGCCCACACGTCTACACAGCAATGAAACAGCTCCGCAAGCCTGATTCGGCTGGCACAGGCCAGCCACTGGTGTCTGGTTGCTGTGTAAACATACCCTTGGAGGCCCAGCTACAGGGTAATTCCTGCAACGCACCATCTACCCAGCCCAGCCCTTTATGGTCTTCTCCTTTAAGCAGCCAGCACACACAATATTTGGCTTCCCCTGCCATTTATCCAAGGGTGTTTTTAATTTTTCATAATACTTTGCTGGTTAAGAACATCTGAACAAACATCTGCTGCAAGGCTTGTGGTGTGGTGTGTGTGTGTGTGTTGGGCGGAGCGGGGGGGGAGAGAAGGAGGTGAGCCAGCCTTCAATAAGTGGTCAGAGAATCCAAGCTCATGTTGCTGAAGGGGAAGAGTGAGGTTAAAATGTTTTACATTTCTGGGGCCGAATGTTGCCAGAAACTGTCTCAGTTTCTGCAAAGCGGCCCTACGTCTCCTGCTGATGCCTCAGAATTCCCCATGCTATGGAAAAGAAAGAGGAGCATGTTCTCAATCAAAGAAAGAGGCTATCACTTTACAGACTGAAGCCTCCCTGCCAACTTGGCTTAGCACTGAAAAGAACAAAGAGCGACCCCAGGCCCTCAAAAAGTCTCTTCTGAAAAAGTATGCTTGCAAGGAGGAGGCTGGAAATGGCCGTCCCCGTCAAGGCGGGTTGCTGCTCGTCAGCCACCCAAAGACCTCAGGGTGGTTTGGCTGTAGGCCAGGACCAAAGCACCCATAGTATAGGATAGACTAAAGTGTGAGCACGTGGTCCCTGTTCCTCTTTGGTTGGTGGCCCTGCAGAAGTAGAGATTGAGCACTGGAGACTCATGTTCCCCATGGGCTGCTAGGTTTAGCCCTCAACACCCCAAGGGTTTGTGGGTTTCTCTTCTAGTGGCTGCAGGCTAGAGATTAGAGCGGGTTGGGATTTTTTTACAGAAACGATTACTCCATCGGAGAGTGTCAAATTTGTCAAAACTGCGACTTTTTGCAAAAATGTATCAGTGTCAACAGAAATGTCAGGAAGGATCCTCAGGTCCAGGGTAGAATCTCTGGTCTGCCCCGTTATAGCCAATAGCCCAGAACCTGGGTTCCCACAGCTCAGCTGAAGTTCCGAACCTAACCCAGGTTCAAGACCTTGCTCTGAATCAGGGAGGGCGTGCTCACTGCTGGGCTAGTGCCTCTCACAGGGCGGGGCTTTCATTGTGGTTTCATGAACATTTTCATCAGGGCTAGACTCGTTCTGATGTGGAAACAAAACCAAACGGGGCCATGTTGACATTTTTCAGAAGACAGAATTCTTGTTTCCCCTACAAGAGATGGGCCTGCAGTGAAACCCTGCCCCTGAGCAGTCCTGAAGCTACGTGTTGTAGCTTGGGCCCTTCTCTAAGCAAGGCTAGTCAACCAGCCAGACCCTAGCCCCGGCAGCGGTACTGCTCTCCTCCCTCTCCCTAACCTTCGCCACAACCTCCCGCAGCTTCTCACACAGGAGGTAGAACCTCATGCTTCCTCCTCGCCTGAGAGCACTGGTCACTGCATAGAGCAACGAGAAGACCCCTGCCAGAGCTTCAGCGAGCCACTGCTCCCCATGCAGCCAGCGTCCCCCATTTAGCTTCTCCACAGGCTGAGGGAGGAGAAGGGTCAGAGAGTACAGCTTGGAAGGGAGAGGTACCTGGCATGGCAGACCTATGCAGGCTAAAGCCCTGACCTGGCTCTACCTCCCTTCTTCCCTGCACAGCGCCCCTGAGTGGTTGCCCCAAACACAGGAAATTTGGCCCAGATCCTCAAAGGTATTTAGGCTCCTAACTGCCAAAGGCTTTTGAGGATCTGGGCTTTAGTCTGTACCCAGACCATGAGTATAAGTGCTGGAATAACAAGACAGACAACGGTGATACATCACCTACCATGTAATGTAGACAGAGCGAATCATGAAACCCAGTTAATGGGGACAGACCTCAGATGACCCGCTTATGCCCGGGGAGAGGAAGAATAGGCTCAGATTACAGTGCAGGGCTAGGAGACCAGGGCTTTGTTCCTAGCTCTGTCAGGGCCTGGGGCAAGTCACTCAGCATGGGCTGCTGTGAGTCACCAAAGCTGCCCGGGGATCCCTGTGGAGTTTACGCTCCACAATGACTGCGGAAGGTGTGACTAGCGATCATCGGGAAGGGCACTTAATCCAAACAACAGGCCAGCCCCTGGGCCACCCCAGGCAAGCAACTCCCATGATATCTTGCTCCAGCCACGTCCTATTCTTTTAGCAAGCCCAGGAACTCCTGTGACCCAGACAGGGGTCCCCGTTTGCCTTCCAGGGGAAAAGGGGAGCGGGAGGATTCAATGGCTGGGAAAGAGGGAGGAGGGCGTGAGGACTTGTGGGAGGAAGGGTTAGTGGGTGGGTTGACCAGCAAGGGGGGAATTCAGAGCAGAATGCTTGTGAGAGGGTTTGGAGTAGGTTCAGCAGGTGGAAAGGAGCATTGAGGCAGGTGTGGGTTGTAGGAAGGTTAAAGAGGTCACTGAACAGACAATAATACTCATCCTCAGTATTAAGAGCAGACTTAGTATCTATCTAATTTATCTAGCCATCCATCCATCCCCATACACACCTCTATATCTACCCCATACACACCCTTTTCTATCTATCTATCTATCTATCTATCTATCTATCTATCTATCCCCTCCCCTGCCTACACACATTTCTCTCTCTCCATCCTCTCTTCTGTGGATTATGCAGTGGAGAACCTCAGGTATCCACAGATCAGAAAGAATTTCAAGAAGCAGATGGTACCAAAGCTCATGGACTACTGAACCAGGGAGCATGACCTCACACTAATAAACACATGGGCCTGGGCACTGCAGGCTTTTGCATGCAACGGAATAGCTCTGTGCACAAACCGATGGGTTTGTGGGTTTTGCTGCCGAGCACAATGTGTGTTAATAGCTTTAAAAAGGACTGAGTGGAAAAAAATCTTGCAGGGCACAAATGCCACCTCATCACCACGATACAG
Source organism: Lepidochelys olivacea (assembly GCF_965140295.1). Taxonomy (NCBI): domain Eukaryota; kingdom Metazoa; phylum Chordata; order Testudines; family Cheloniidae; genus Lepidochelys; species Lepidochelys olivacea. Next base: position 265,203,726 of record NC_140412.1, on the reverse strand, counting down.
ACCTTGATGGGTTTCCGGGCCTCTTCCCATCCTCAGCATTTCTAATCCCTAACCCAGCCCCGCCCTGGTTAGTTAAGAACCTCGTTATTAACATTAGAATTCCTTAGCCTGCCGTAGAAGAGAAACACATTGGTTCCATTTTGGGGACTCCTTGTTTGCGTTGTTTAAAAGAATGCAAGAAACAATGCCGGTGCAAACTCCCTGCACACACACACAAAGGCCACAACCACATGAGGTTAATTGTGCTAGGTGCTGTACAAACATATAATCAGTAACTGTCCTTGCCCCAAAGGGCTCAGAAACACAATGGCTGGCAGAGAAAACGCTAGTGAAAGCTGGACTCGTTCCAAATAACAGTGTCATGCTAAAACAAACACCGTGGTTCACTCGCAAGTAATAGTGGGTGTAAAATATTGTCTTTGGGAAAGAAAAGTTACCTTGAGAATAGTCCCTAGATCTTTCTAGTGCTTTTCATCTGTAAATCTCAGAGTGCTTTACAAAAGAGGTCAGGGTCATTATCCCCATTTTACAGATGGGGAACTGAGGCAAAGAGCAGTGAATAGTGAAATCATTTAGTCAGCGCCTAGCTTTGGGCATTATGGGCCAGATTTTCAGTGCTGAATGAGTAATCTAAATAAGTGGCCATATTTTCACATTTTGATTTCCATCCATCCGAGTTAAAATGGGACATATTTTCAATTTTTTAATAAAACAATCCTTGATCAGAAACAGAGCAGAGAAAGGTGCTGGGTTGACAGTGGCAGGGCCCTATTTTCCTCACCCTATTTCACATTGACCCTCTCTACACAGAGGGTTTCCACAGGCCCATTGGAAGTGCCAGACTGGATCACACCAGGGGTCAACCTAGCCAAGTAGCCTTTCTCCAGCAGTGGCCAGCACCATATGTCAGAGATCGCAGTCCCTGAGGTACATCAGCAGAGGGACTAAACTGTGACTTTTTTTTCTTGCTCTCTTTCAGCTTGAATTCACGCCCGATCAGATTGAAGGTGAGGAGGATTTGCTTCTCTTTCTAGGTGGTGGCGGTGGGCGGAATGAACACAGCCTCTGGAGCTTATAATTAACTTGACAAAGAAGATACTTAATTAACAGCTTTGCTATTTGTGGTATGGTCGCACCTGGTGGCCTCAACTGAGATTGGGGCCCTACTGCGGTAGGTCCTGTACAAACGCATAGAAAAGGACAATCCCTGCCCCTTTGGGATAAATAGACAAGACAGACAATGGGGGCTGGGGGAAGGAACAGATGAGCTAATGACTTGCCCAAGGTCACTCAGCAGGACAGAGTGGGGACTAGAACCCCCGTATCTCCAGTTCCCAGCCAGTGCCTTAGTCACTGAACAAACTGTCATATCACCCCAGCTTTCTACCCCATAATGCCAGCAGTCCACTGGGGTAATTCCATGGCAACAGATAAATGCTCTGGTCAGGGCAAGTTCTCTCTAAAGGCAGGGGCACAAAACCTAACAGTGAGAGCATATTCCAATGTGAGTAAAAGGCACATCACAACTGTGTTTTTTCTCTGGGCTTAAGCAAAATAGGGTTGTCCCTAATTTCATGTCTGGAGCCAGATCCTCGGCTGGTGTAAACTGAGGTAGTTTCAGTTATTTCAGCTAGCGTTAGTCCTTTCAGTGGTCATGTTTCTTTGGGCTTGTCTACACTACAGAGCCTTTGCCGGTATAGCTATGCCTGCTGAGGGCCCTAGTGGAGATGCAGTGTAAACCAACAGACGTACTGGCATGGCTTCACCACCTCCCCATACAACTTTAGCACTTTGCCGCCATAGATTCATAGATTCCAAGGCCAGAGGAGAGCACTGTGATCATCTTAGTCTGGTCACCTGTACAACACAGGCCGTAGAATTTCCCCAAAATAATTCTTAGAGTAAATCCTTTAGGAAAACATCCAAACTTCATTTTAAAATAGTCAGTGATGGAGAATCCACCATAGGATCATAGAATAGAATCATAGGACTGGAAAGAATCTTGAGAGGTCATCTAGTCAAGTCCCCGGCACTCATGGCAGGACCCTTGACTCTTGGTAAATTGCTCCAATGGTTAATTACTCCCATTGATAAAAATGTATGCCTTACTTCCTGTTTGAATCTGTCTAGCTTCAACTTCCAGCCATGGGATTGTGTTAGACCTTTCTCTGCTAGACTGAATAGTTGTTCCCCATCTAGGCATTTATAGACTGTAATCAAGTCACCCTTTATCCTTCCGTTTGTTAAGGTAAATTGAGCTTCTTGAATCTATCACTATAAGGCATGTGTTTAATCCTTTAATCATTCTCGTGGCTTTTCTCTGAACTCCCTCCAATTAATCAACCTCCTTCTTGAATTATGGGCACCAGAACTGGACACAGGATTCCAGCACTGGTTGCACCAGGGCCAAATACAGAGGTAAAATAACCTCTTCTCTCCTACTTGAGATTCCCCAGCTTATGCATCCCAGAATTAGCTGTTTTGGCCAGAGTGGGTATGTCTATGCTGCAATTAAAAACCCATGGCTGGCCCATACCCAGCTGACTCGGGCTTGCAGGACTGACACTAGGGAGCTGTTTAATTGTGGTGTAGATGTTCAACTCAGGCTGGAGCCCTGGCTCTAGGACCCTGCAAGGTGGGAAGGTCCCAAAGTTCAGGCTGCAGTCCAAGCTACACATCTACACTGCAGTTAAACAGCCCCTTAGCCAAGCCCCTTATACCGAATCAGCTGGCACAGGCCAGGGGCGGGTGTCTAATAGCAGCGTAGACACACCCTCAGTCACACTTGATGCTCATGTTCAGCTGACTATCCACCATGTCCTCCAAAACTTTGTCAGAGTCACTGCTTCCCAGGACAGAGCCCCTACATCCTGTAGGTATGGCCTAGTTGCGTCTACACGAGGGGTTTTGCCAGCATAGCTGTGTCGGCTGGGCTGTGTGTGATTTTTTTCACACTCCTTGCTGACATAGCTGTGCTGTCATAATTTTGTAGTGTATACGAGGCCTATGTACCAAACAATCGAAATGTCCCTCTCTTCTTTTTCTCTTTCTTACTTTGATGGCTAATTTTGTTTGGGTCCAGATCCTTCCACAGCAGTTCCCTAGCTGTGTGTATGCACGGTGTCTAGCACATCGGTCTCTTGCTACGTGGTGGGAAGAGTAGTGGTCTATGTCAGAAGCAATTTACAACATCTCTCTGCAAGGAGAAAAGGCAGAGCCAAGGCTCCACCAGTGCCCCCCGCCCCCAGTTCTGGGCATGGAGTAAGCTGGTGCATAGTACCTCCTGGCCCCTGTGCTGCTGGACCCAAGATCTGGGCAGACCCTGCAGGGGTGCAAGAAAGACTGAATTCCTTGGGCAAGTCACCATCTAGCATGTAAAGCAGGGGTGAGGTGGGCCCCCTGGCGGAGTCTGGAGAAGTGATCATTGATGGTACTTGGTCATATGGCTGGCCTGGTGACGCTTGGTCACACCGAGATGCTGCAGAGGGGAACAGAGACTTTCCACACGAATGTTCCTTCAGAACAGTAAGTGGGGTTTTTTAGTTCCATTGTTTGTCCCTTTGGATGAGGTGTATCTCCTGACCCTTACCCACCTGGTGAGCACAGCTTGTTTATCTCACAATGACCAACGCTTTCTTTCTTATAAGCTACACACATCTCCTCCTCGATCTCACAGCACTTGATCCCTGAGCCGTGTCTGCCCTGTTCTTACCATGCCTGCCATGGAGACATGCTGCACAATACACTGAGGGGAAGGGCACTTTAATTTACTCCTTGATGAAATTAAGACACGTTCCCAAATGGCTCTGTGGTGCTCGGCAGAGGGTTGAAAATCATACGTCGTTCAGATTACAGACATGCAAAGCAGATTTATTACATTAAGGAAAACACAAACGCCCCAATGAGAAAGAATAAAATCACTCAATGTAACCATATGTCCTTTCTTTAAAAAAAAACCCAAAAAACAGCCCTTCTTTGCCTTTGAAAACTTTTCCCTGAGTTAAATTGGAATTTAATCTGTTGCAGCTACATAATGGAACTCAGAGCATTTATTTTATTTTAATTTATTTCATTTGAAGGAAAAACATCAAGCTCAATTTCCTAGCCGGCCACCCCGGTCCCAGAAACTGAGACGGAAGCCGATCTCATGTAGTGCTGCAAATACCACATGACGTAGCTGGCTGCCTGTAGCTTGGCACCCAATGTAGGATTTGTTTAGACATAATTGATGCTTTGTGGTTGAACGTCTGATGGGGTTTTTAACAGGTTCTCAAATGTTTGAAAGGTAGAGCTGACAAGCTGGTTATCAGCACAGTGGAAAACTCCCCTATGGGTATGGGACCACAGGCTGATTGAAGGGAAGGAGGATGGGTTTCTTACTTTCAAGGGTTTTTCTGATCCAGGACGTACTGGATTCATGCCTTTTGTCTTGAGCCATAGGTTCTGCCACTGATGTACTGCAGGACTTGGGAAAGTAATTTCACCACCCTGTGCCTCAGTTTCCCTTCTGACAATAATAGATCATTTAAAAAAAATGACTAGAGATTCCGTGTGTGTCCATTTCTGGGGCCCAGACTGTGTGGCCTGACACACAGAGCCACTTTGCTCCCAATGAGATGCTGCACTGAAGCACATCCCAGAGAGCTTTCCACAAAGGGTAAGAGAAACGCCCCATGTCTTAGGCAACAGTTCCCATCTCATTGAACACAGCTACTGGCATCCAAGGTTGTGTGTGAGCAAATGCTGAGCTCACAGGGCTACATTCTGAGCTGCAAGCCAGCCCCCTTGCACCATTTCAGTGGCACAAAGGGGTTTGAAAACAGCTGGATTGCCCCTAAAAGGTGATTCTCCTAAGGCTGGAGAGTCCCTTTCTGGCTCCTATGCTCTGTCCCCACCCACTGCCCCATTGGCCCTTGGTATAGGAGATATGTAGGGGAGGGTAGAGGAGAGGGCATGGCTGGAGCACTGCTGTACTCTGCTGACTTTCAGCCAGGAGAGAACCTCTGGAGACCACAGATATATGGTGTATTTTGGAGTAGCCCTAAGGCTGCTCTAAAGTGCAGCAGGTCCAGGGCTGGTATAGACCATCCCTCGAATCAGGGAGCCATGCCCATCTCCTTCACCCACAGGATACCAGACAGAGCTGAGAATCCAGGTTTGCCATATTATCTAGTGCCAGTCTCAAAGTGGGACCCGCAGGCAGGGACCACGTCAGCCTTTGTGTCCATGAAGCGCAACACACCGCTCCCACACTGCATCAGCAACAGTGGGAGTTACTGAGGGGAGGAAAAACACTACAGGGCACCAAATCCCAGCCCATGCCAACTCCACTCTGCTCTATTGACGCTTCCACAGACCATGGTGTGCGTGCTGTGAGGGTAGTGCCGGCAGAAGCACCGGTCAGTAAAGGCATCACGTACTGAATGAGCTAAAAATACTGCCCGCCCATCCGGTCCTTGGTGCAATTCCTTCCTGACCCTCATTGTGGACTGGAGCCCTGAAGTTATTGGCAGTGGGTGTCTTTCCATTGATTTCAATGAGCTGTAGATCAAGCCCTGATCTTTCCCTGCTGCCTTCTGGGCTCAACCTAGGAGTTTTATCAAAGGAGATGCCTGGCCCCTTTTCCCTTTGCGTAAGGAGTCAGCTGCAGCAAAAAACTGATGAGAGCAATCTAGTCTGTTTGATTCTGCAACAGGCAGAGGAAGATGGAGTGGAGGCGTTCGAGTGAGTTTCCCACCCGTGGAGTGGAGCATGGTTACTGCCGCTCATCCTGCTACTACAGGGAGAGGAGAGACCAGAGAGATAGGGTGGGGAAGAGCCCCAAAATGAAGAGTGCCCAGGAAGGAGGAGAAATACAGAGACGAGGAAACAGAGAGAGGCCTGTCCCATTGCTGTTTGGTCTGGACAGTTTAAGATGATGGGTAGATTACGGGAACTTCAGCAATGTCTCCGAGAGGGTGTTTCAGTGGAAGTTCCCAAATCGCAGCATTGCCGAGGGGGCTAATGGAATCAGAGCAGACCTGCTTTCCCACAGTGCAACAGCCCTTTCCCTCCCGCCTGCCCCCAAGCAATGCACGGCAGCATCAGGCCAAGGTCTGCGCTGGAATTCAAAGCCACAGCTCTGCGAGCACCACTGAATGAGCTAGACGGAGATCGGAGCTCCTGCTGACAAGGACTTTCGAATCGTTAAGGACAGGCCAAAGCAAACGAGAGAGAAACACTGCGAGTAAAACCCAGTGTGTTTTTTCAGCTGCAGTCAGGCAAGAGCCGCCACAATAGCAGGCCAGAGCCGCCACTTTCACCTTCAGCCCACGGTGATGGAAGGGCCATGATCTTCGGACAGGTTCGCAGCAAATGGCGTGGTGATAACCAGCCAGGCTGGGGAGAACCTCATTCTTGGCAGCAAAGGGTGGAGGAAACAGACCGATTGCACCGTGTCTGGTGTTGAATCTGGCCAGGCTTCTATCTCCAAGTTTGTCTCTTTCCACGTCTGCTTTCCAGAGGCATCAATTTGTTTCACTCCAGGTGGTACGATAAAAGGGCATTTTGTTTTCTATCTCAAAGGCCATGAATTTTTCAGAGGCCGGGCTGTCTAAGTGGTCAGAGCACAGAAGGAGCCTCTTTTTGTCCCTGGCAAACCATCAAAGTGAAGGAGCTTAGCCAAGCCCAGTCTATGGTTCTTGTTCCTAGACAACCAGCCTTCAGTGCTCTGAGTGGTCCCTGATGTAGTTCTATGATTCTCAGACTGTGGTCTAGGTGTGTCACTGCGGGTGAAGAGATGTGATTGTAGCCTCCAGCAGTCAGCAGGCTTTGAATCTAGCACCTTTAGCATGGACCTCCACTGCTGGAACTGAAGGAGTAACTCTTTTAGCTGGCAGCAGTAGCAGGCTGTTATCCTCAGCATGGTGCAGCCACTGGAGGGGGACAGAACCCACACTTTATAAGCATATCCCAGGATCATATCGCCATCTAGTGTGTGGCCTCCATAAGTAGAACAACCTGCTACTTACACCTAAGAGAGTTTGCCATTCGCCTGGGAGATGGGCGCAGAAAGAGCTGGGTTCAATCCGCATTGACAGCTTATTGAGCCTGTATGTATGTCACCCTGGTTTGTTACAGACGAGCCACTGGAGGGTCACAAAATAAATGGTTTTGAAAGCCACGCACACGTGGGTTGGGGTGGTAAAGGAGAGGCGAGTCCAAGAAAGGATGGTTCTCTGGTGAAGTGGGCTGCTTCTTGGGAAACTGATTTGGTGTTAAGTTATTGGGCCAGATTCTCATTTACACTAAGGCTCCGGTGGAAAGGTTCATTTACATCCACATCAAGGTCCCTTTACACTGGCAAAGCATGTAAAGGGGCCGTTGGGTGAATCAGGCCCAACAAGCTAGCAGTCAGTTAATAATGAGGACAGACAAATCTAGAAAATCCCCAGCTGCTGGAGACGGGACACTAGCGGGGAAGGCTCTGAGTAACTTCAGAGAATTCTTTTCCAGGTGTCTGGCTGGTGGGTCTTGCCCATATGCTCAGGGTCTAACTGATCCCCATATTTGGGGTCAGGAAGGAATTTCCCCCCATGTCAAACTGGCTGAGACTCGGGTGGGCAGGGGGGTTCGTCTTCATCTGAACATGGGGCATGAGTCACTTGCAGGTTTAAACTAGTGTAAATGGTGAATTCTCTGTAACTGAGGTCTTTAAACCACACTTTGAGGACTGCAGTAACTCAACCAGAGGTTAGGGGTCAATTACAGGACTGGGTGGGTGAGGTTCTGTAGCTTGTAACGTGCAGGAGGTCAGACTAGATAATGGTGATGGTCCCTTCTGACCTTAAAGTCTATGAGTCTATGAGAAAGATCCTCTAACCCTTCAATCCATGCCCCAGATCCAGGTTCCAGCTCTGATCGCTTGTGGAGACTTTCCACCTTTGTACGCCAACAAATACAGTCACCAGAAATGTGTCTCATGTCAGGAGAAGTAAATGTTGCCAAAGAATTGGTTTTATACCCACCTCGCAAACCTTGTGCTTGGATGCATCATCAAGCAGGTACTTCCCATCACAGACTTGTCCTAATTCCATCTCTCCTTCACCTCCTAGCGCTCTGTGGACTATGGGTCAGAGGATGAGCCCCTGAAGCTGGTGAGCAGTTGTTCACACGGGCAGTCTCACTGGAGTCCATGCTCACCAACCTCTAGGCTCCAGTCCCACCATCAGTGGGGGGCTCAATGCAGGAATGAGGTTCTCTGGCCTGTGTGATGCAGGACCCCAGGCTGGATTATCACAATTGTCACTCTAGCTTTAACAGCTACACATTACTGAATCTGGCCCTTCATATTGCAGTTATTCCTCTCCTGTCTGCCTTTCTCTCCCCAGTCTGCATGTCATGGGAGTCTGGTGAGACTAGATTTCCTTAGCCCTCCCTGGATCCTGTTTCATTCACTTATTCATTAGTTTGCATTCAGAATTTTGCTCACTTCTCCTCTCATTTTTTATCATCTCTCTCCTTTATTTCCATTTTTTCATTCTTTCCACTGGCATCTCCTGGCAGCTTTCTCTTTCTTTCCCTGTTAGTCCCTTCCTTCTCCACTCTCCTTTTTCCTCCTGCAGCACTTTGCTTGTTTCTACCCCCCTGCTCTTTTCTTCCACTGCTTCTTTCTGCATCCCCTCTCTCTCCCTAGATATGCACAGTCTCTCTGTCTCTCCCTGTCTCTCTGTTTTTCTTCTTACTCTCTCTCTCTTTCCCTCTCCTGGGCGTTGTCCCCATAGTCAGGGCAGACACCAGATCCCCTGGGAATTATTTGCTACAGCATGGGGCTCATCTCACGGTACCCTTGCTGATGGCTGGACAGAGAACGCCATAGTGCGTGGTATTCAAATTTGCTCCATTTCCAGCTGTTCTCTTGGGATTCGGGGCAGCAGGGAAATCCACTTATCTATCTTAGATGCTTAACCTCTCACCGTGCTGTGGAAGCCCCAAGAAAGCTTAAGGGCAGGCCTGAACTTGATTTGAAACTGGGCCTCTTGCAGCATCTTGTAATAGGACATGCTGCGCCATAGTCACCTGCAGCTCGGGTGGTTCTTTATCGTAATGAAAGTGTGCTCTCACTAGAGCACAAGGTCTATGGCTTTGGGGGATCGCTTGTGGCCATATACAAAAGCATCCCTCTTTCTGAGCTCAATGGCTCGCACAGTTGTACTCAGAGCAGTGAAACCGGGGATGCTCGTCCCTCCTCATTTCTTAAGTTAGCCATTAAACCACTTGCTGGCTTAGTGGATATATTATTATGACTAATTGCTACCTACATTCTCAGCTTGAATAGCTTGTGTTCTTCTCCTCCGTCCAGCCATTAAGGAATCTGGTCCCAAAGAGACCAGAAATACACCGTCCAATACATACCCATTGCCAATGCCAGTTCAATCCATTCCCAGCCCAACCAGGAGAATATGGGACAATGGGCGTATTACACATCATTGACTGCCTGGGCCTTTCTTTCCAATTTGAAATAACAGATTTGGATGGTAACTTGGCACTGACCGCGGGTGTGAGGTTATGTATTTATTGCTGCACTTCAAGGTCTTCACATTTACAGCAAAGCAAGGGTCACACAGGAACAGCGAAACAGGAAGTTTGACAGTTCTAGTGTTGCAAAGTCACTTCCTCATCACAGAGCAGAACATTTCAAATCCACCCACCAATAATGTCTATCATTCTTGAAAACGTTTCGTGGTGTAAGTTATTGGCTGATTTTCAAGCTGTCCCAACAGCAACTAGAGTAGCCTAGGGGCTGCTTTTGATTATGACAACTGCTTACAACCCCTAAGAGACCATATGCCAACTGTGCATTGAAGTAGCGGAGAGTGGAGCTCTGTTCTGCTACCCCCTGCATGCCCACTGCCTGCCTCTGCCTGTCCCTGACACACAGCATAGGTGACCTGTTGGTACAGGAACCAGCTCCTACCATTTTTACACTACAGCCAAATTCTGGCTCCACTGTGCTACTCAGCTACTCCTTTGTGCCGCTCAGAATCTAGCCCTTAACTTTTAAGGCCTAAAAGACTTTCTGATTCCCAGGGCTTTCAAATAGCAACACCAATCCTCCCTGTTCTGCCGTTGCTTCATCAGATTGCCAAGAGGGAAGCTTCCTAGTCGGTTGCTAACCACTATTACATTGTTCGTCTTTAGCAGTCAATTATTCTCACTATATAGTTCCCTTAGGTTGAATTCGTTCAATCGTCATTCAGTCATTATGTTCAATGGGCTTTTATCTGAGCAAAGACTGTACAGTTAGGCCATTACATTAGCCTGTCTTTACTGACAATACCTCTTGAAGGGGTGAAGAGGCTGTATTATAATTAGTCACCTCAAGTGTCAGAGGTAGGGTTCACCCTGGATAAGCACCCCAACGTCTTGGGGGTTGATCCACACATTGGCAGTGTGTGTCAAGTGAGCATCCACTACAAGAGAACAGCCTGCAAATGCTACCAGCCAGTAGAGATGCCCCTTTAACTCAAATGGAATAGGAAGCTCCTGTATTGTAAAACCCTACGGATGACTCATGCAGGGGATTGTTAAGCAAGCAATTAACATGTAGAGCTGCTATTGAAGCCAATGAGAGTTCTGGGCCATGGAGCGCACTCTCACTGGTGTGCATAGCTCTCAAGGTCTGGCTTTCCCATGAGCTTTCCTGTATTTCCCCTGAGTCGGAAATACCACAAGAAGAACCGTTTGACCTGTTTAATTCCATTCCTGCCTGGAAGCAGGAAGTGTGGTGGAGGAGGAATGTAAACATGTCAGAGAACAACAATGTTAATGAACTCTTCCAAATTGCAAACCAAAAGGTTCAGGGTCAGGTTGAGTGAGAGTTTGGGGGGAAGGTTCAGACAGGCTGTTACTTTATCTCTCTCTGTGTTTTTCTCTTTGTGTCTCCCAGAATTTAAGGAAGCCTTCTCGCTCTTCGACAGAACTCCTAGCTCTGAGATGAAGATCACATATGCGCAGTGTGGAGATGTTCTGAGGGCTTTGGGGCAGAATCCAACCCAAGTGGAGGTCCACAAAGTCCTTGGCAGACCCAAACCAGAAGGTCAGTGACCCTCTTTCTGTTTGTTTTCGGTGAGAGATCTCCAGGAGTAAATTGTCAGGCCAATCGGATCGTGTCTCCCTCGGTTGGTGGAAAGATTGATTGAGGTTAACATAACAACCTGGAGCAGCCTCCTCTGGGGTTCCAAGTCAATCAGGGGCAATGAGAAGAGATGGTCGTTGTGGTCAAGGCACTTGAGTGGAATCTGGGGTCTCTGATCTCAATTCCTAGCTCTACTATGCATTCCCTGGGCAAGACACTTAGGGCTGAATGCTCAAAAGGAATTTGGTGTTGTGATGATGAGTGTCACAACAACTAACTTCTAGGTGCCTGGAAAAATCACGGTGATTCTCAAAGCCTCAGTTAGGCACCTAAGCTCTTACACATTAATGGGGAGACATAGGTACCTTACATTTTTCAGAGTAGCAGCCATGTTAGTCTGTATCCGCAAAAAGAACAGGAGTACTTGTGGCACCTTAGAGACTGACAAATTTATTTGAGCATAAGCTTTCGTGGGCTACAGCCCACTTCATCAGATGCATAGATTGGAACATATAGTAAGAAGATACATATATATACATACATACAGAGAACATGAAAAGGTGGAAGTTGCCATATCAACTCTAAGAGGCTAATTATTTAACCTTACATTGTGATTCACCAAAGCCACCACACAAGGCAGGCAGCCGCCTAAGCTAGCCATTGGGAGATGCTGGCCAGAGGGGTGTGTCCCCTCTCACAGAGATAGGCACTTGAGTTCCAGCTGCAGGGAGGCACCTAGTTCTGCTTGTGATTCTGAAGCTGGAAACCCTCCTTGGAGTTAGGTGCCTCATGCCATTTTAGCAAGAAGCCAGGGGGAGAGGAGACCTTTTCGCCCGGTGGTGAGGGTGTTCACCTCTCCTTCTGCCTGAAGTGGAGAAACTATTGCACTGCGGATATATAATTAAGGACCCATTGGAACAGGAGAACTGGATCCTGGGTCCCCCCCATCCTGGGTGTGCTCTAACCAGCAGGCTATGGAGTCATGCTCATGTGGGTGTGCTCTCCCTCTCTCTGAAACAGGAGAGACTGAGGGAGGGAGGGAGAGTCTGCAACAGGAGAGACTGAGGGAGCCCCACATGAGAAAAGCCCATTGCCCAAAGGTTAGAGCACTCAACTGAGAGGTAGCAGATCCCTGTTCAGATCCCTTCTCTCAGGTGCGTATCCTAACCATGGGCTGTAAGTTGCGAGGGAAGGCCTATTCCACATCTTCTCCTCTTTCCCACCCCCAGCTGTTTTGGGTAAGCTCCCCTATGGGGACTCGCAGGCAGCCTCTGGGCATGCCTGCTGGATCGGGCCCCTCCGGTGAGGGAGGCGTCCACATGCCCATCTTCCCTTGGTTTGTGGATGGCTTTGGGGCTCATGCCCCTGGGCACCCACAAGGAGGCAGCCGTGTGCAGATCCAAAGGTAGAAACATAGGTGACGAGGGAACTCATACTGCAGAGACATAGGCGCCAAGCGTGTTTAGGTGCCTTCAGGGTTCAGCATTGCAGTGGTCCCAAAGCGGAGACTGAGGTACTTAAAACGGGGACTTGGGCACATATCTCCTTTTGTGCATTCAGCCCTCAACACTTAATCTCTCTCTGCCTCGATTCCCCATCTCTGTAATGGGGATAATGATACTTCCCTGCCTCACAGGATTGCCTTGAGAATAAAATTCATTTCTGTTGAGCAGGTGCTCAGATATTCTGAGGGTCAAATGAACAGATAGGTAGACTGGATTGTAGGGCATTCTCTGCTCTTTAAAAAAAAGTGTCACATGATCTTTAATGTTGGGTTTTCAGGTCTCCTCTGAAAGCTCCCCACACTCAATATATCTGCTCATAGGAATGCAGGGCTTAGTCTCCCTGACCCACACCTACAAACTAGCCCTGCAGACCTGCCCACACTGTCTGCCATCTCCATTTAAGCTAATTGGAATGGAGGCCACTCAGCACCTTGGAGAATCAGGCTCTTGTTGAATAATTGTGATCAATCAAGATACAGCAAGTTTGGCTGATGACACAAGGGTGGACTTTGGGGCTACCCAAGAAAGAACTGTACCTTACGAGGACCTCGTTCCTTAGCTCAGTATGGGAGGCACAGGATCATAGAAATTAGAGATGGAAAAGGCCCATCTGATAACCAGCCCCTTTCCTGCCTGCTCCCCAGTTTTAAACATGCCTATGCTACAGGGCTGCCACCACTGCCCTGATGCCCTGGGGAGACTACAGCAAAGCAAAAGTGATTCCACTGCCAGGACTGTTTTCCAGATATTAATTTTCATTTGCTCAATTTCATGTACTTAGTCTTAATTAATAAGCATTGATTAACCCTGAACAATTGTTTTCCCTCCATGACATTTACATATTTCAAATACTTGCAGATGCTGTCTGTCCATCCCCATACATACCCATGTATCCATTCCCAACCATGACAATGTATCCATCCATACCCATACATATTCATCTATGCACCCATCCATTCCATCTATCTATCTATCCATCCCGATTCTTCTCCATCTATCTAGCCATCCCTCCCATGTATCCATCCATCCAATCATCCCCCTCCATCTCCCCATCCATCCCCATTCATATCCGTCTATCCATCCATCCCCATTCATACCCATCTATCTATCTAGCCTAATTCATACCCTTCCATCCATCCATCCATCCATCCATCCCTATTGATACCCTTCCATCCATCCATCCATCCATCCATTCATCCATCCATCCACCCTCACACATATCTATCTAATCTATCTATCTATCTATCTATCTATCTATCTATCTATCCCCATACACCCCATCTAATCTATCTATCTATCTATCTATCTATCTATCTGAGAGACAAGCTGGGTGAGGTAATATCTTTTATTGGACCAACTTAAGTTGAGGTAAAAAGACATTAATTCACCCACCTTATCTAATATCCTGGGACCAACACGGCTACAACACCACTGCAAATATCCATCTATCTAGCATTCTCCATACACCTCTCTCTCTCTCTCTCTCTCCCTCCCCTCTGTTCTTATCTTGGTCCCATATTCCTGCCCTTCTGTTTAGCTGACAGTTTGCCAAGCTCCCTCACACACATCCTGCAAGGTGTTGTTCACCTTCTGAATGGCCCTGAGCCACACTGTCTCCACAGAATCCCTTGCACCTTTCTGTTGAACCTGTGATCTTACAGAAATGAACAGCAAAATGATTGACTTCGAGACCTTCCTGCCCATGCTCCAGCACATCTCCCAGACCAAAGACACGGGCACCTATGAGGATTTTGTGGAAGGCCTGCGAGTGTTTGACAAGGAGGGGAATGGAACGGTCATGGGTGCTGAACTCCGCCATGTTTTGGCGACTCTGGGTAAGGTGAAGCTTTCTTTATATCATTTCAACTCTGAGGTCTTTTCAGAACAGCTGGTAACGTACTGACTGGTGTGAATGTGCACCACTGCTCTCTGCTGGACAGAAAGACAGGTGCACTTAAGCATCTGGGATGATTATGTCACCCTCTAGCGGCAGGGATCCGAAGAACTCCTAAAATGATTCCAGCTCAGGATCATTATCTTTCAGCTCAAATGTTCACAGATTTTCTCTTTCTGAATTCTGAGTCCTCTCTTTCTAGTTCTATCATTCTATTCCCCCTGACAACTGTTAATTTATATGGTCAATTGTCCAGCTCTGGAAGACACTTTCTTTGTAAACTGTGAAAAATTCATCTGTGTCTTTGTTGTTTTTCTTTAGTTGCATAGACTTATGATGAAGGCATTCCATTTTAGGCCCATCTCTGCTACTGACACTTGAGAAGATTAAAATAGAATTTTAAATGTCAAATTCCCTTTTTACCATGTATGGTGTTTGTTTACTTTGGGGTCCAAATTAGGTGACCAGAGTCCCGATTTTAATAGGGACAGTCCCAGTATTCAGGGCTTTGTCTAATATAGGCACCTATTACTGCCCCCCACCCCCACCACCACACACACAACATTCTGATTTTTCACACGTGATATCTGGTCACCCTAGACCAAATTCAGTGCCGAGGCACGTGGGCCCATGTCAGTGAGGTCAGGGGAGCTGCGTCCATTCAAAGCATCTTGGACAAAGAAACTAGTTTGCTCAGTTTGGTCAATTTCACTTCTTTAGCTTGACATTTCCCCTTTCTGGTTCTCCTGACCCAGCACAACACTATAATGTCTGGCTTTCAAGCCCTGGTGGGGAATATTTCAGTCCAAAGGAAAATCATTGAGTTAGCAAAAAAGTCAGTGCATTTTTATTCAGATTAAGATTTAGAATTAATGGCCTAGAGCCTCAACTGGTGTAAATCTGGGTTCAGTGGAATGACATAGATTTCCACCAGCTGGCCCAATGTGCCCAAAATCAATGATGTAAAATTGAATTAACACAGAGGTGAACCCTGACCAGTATATTTATATATTAAATGCCATCTATATATTTGGCTAAAGCTACCTGACAATTTCACTTTCCAGCTGAAAAACTGATTGACCCCACCTTTTTAAAATCGGCACACATATCTTGTTACTGATTAGCCGATCTGAAGTGGCTTTTTACATGTATTTGGCTCTATGTTTCGGGGGGGAAAGCTTTTCAATTCGCCATTAAGCAGTTAATAGAAAACCTGTTGAGTGTGACTTCACATCCGCGGACCCTTTAATTGCAACATACTTTCTTGGCAGTCACATACGGTGCTGAATAAGACCCTTAAGCAAACTCCATGAAAGTCACTGGAAACATTTGCATTGACTTCAAAGGACTTTTGAGCAGGGCCAAATCTTCACCCAGTGAAAACTGGTGCAGCTTCCTTGGCTTCGATGGAGCTCCAGCAGTTTATCCCAGCTGAAGATTTGGGCCGTTCTACACACCAATGGGCAGGCATGTAGCTGCTCTGTCAGCGTCCAACTTTGAAGTTTCATTGCAAAAGGTATGTGAAGCAAGGTAAAATTGCTAGACAGCTCATTGTGGGCCTGCTCCGGGTGATTATTACATACTGCTACTATGGTGTTGCTTTAAAGGTCCCAGTAAAGACCAAGGCCCCATTCACATAAAAAGAGCCAGTCCCTGCCCCAAAGAGCTTACACTCTAAAGAGACTAGACAGACACAGGCTGGGAGAAGAAATGGGCCCAGAGAGAGGAAGAAGCTCCCTTCCTCATGTGATTAGTCCATGAGTCTGACTCTGCTCTCATTTACACCAGTGTTGAAATCCAGATTGGTCCAGTGCATTTGTGATGGGGCCGTCACGAAGAATTCAGATTTTAAAGCAGACACCACGCCAGTCTTCAGTTCCAAATGGGACGTGCTAAGGTGCCAGGAAGCAGAGGGGGAGACAAGCGGATGAGCCAGGAATGGGCTCGGGGCAGACACCATGGCAGGCTGGGGGCAGAGAGGTGCGACCGGGAGCTAGGGAATGTGCTAAATATTCAGCTCAAGTTGTGGTCACTTGGGCAGGAAAGTTCAATCCTAACCAAGGGGCAGGAGAGATTGTGCAGACTCTGCAACATTGGGGGAAGGTGACGGGAGATGGGGCCCAGCCGGGACCACCCACAGAACAAGTACAGTGCAGGGGAGAACTCCCATCCACCTGATGCAGGCAATAGGACCCGTGCTCCAGCCTCCCGCTGTGTGGACAGGGGCATGCAGAGTAGCCGCCAGAGCAGAAACTGTAGCAGGGACTGGCCAGGCACTGATGATGTCATCTGGATGCTTCCTACAGGTTGGACTCTGGACAGCCTCTGCCCTGTGCTGACTGACTGTTGTCCCCAACCCACAATATCTTCACTTCAGCCTCACTCCAACTGCCCTCTGTTCTCCCCTCCTCTCTTTTCTCTTTCTTCTGCCCTGCCTTGCCCTCCTTCTTGAAGTTCTCTCCCTCCCCTTGCCTTTCCATTCTCTGATCCCCTCCTAATAGAGCAGAATTCAAAAGAAAAACTTTGACACTAACATGACAGTTACCAACCATCACAAATTGTGTGTTATACTCCTTGTCCCCTACCCTGAATCTGTCTTGCCTATATAGACTGTAAGATGCTTGGGGCCAGGACTGTCTCTTACTCTTTCTACAGCACCTAGCACAATGCGGCCGCATTCTTAGGCAGTCCCTAGGCACTACCATAAATATATTAATCACAGTGTTGCTAACCTGAAGTACTCAAAAATCATGCCATCAGTTTAAATACATGATACTTTTTAAAAATAAACTCGGTTCTTTTTATTTATCTTCTGATCTCAGAGCAATTAGGTTAACCTGGGTCATGTTCTCAGGGTTTTCCCTACAACTAGAAACTCACTTTTTTAGAAAAAACGAGAGCTGAGATTCTCACTTAATCACAGGACTCCCGGAGTTGGGGCTTTAAGAAAACTATACTCACAATTAAATTGCCAGAGTTGGCAACATTGTAAATCATAATCATAGTTAGTACTATCTAAAATAAATTCCTTCTATAAATTAGTCTCTGTTAACTCTCCAGATGGCTTCATGCTTCGCTCCCAAGAGCACCAATTCAATCAATAGTTGTTGTGTCACTGATTTCAGTGGCAGCGGGAGCAGACCCTGAAAGAGCACTGGTCCTGTGTTACATCTTGCATCCCTCCTGGATCTAAAACTCAAAGCTAAACTGAAGTGACTTTACTATGAGTTTTTCTTGAGTGAAAACTGAGGGGAAAAAGGTCCCATCGATGCCAAAGTCCCATTGATTTTAATTGATGTCATTAATTTCAATGGAAGTGAGGTGCCTAAACATATTTAAAAATCTGGACCTCAGGGCTTTAAGATTTTGCCCCTAAAGTACGGTTATACTTAGAAAAGTGATAATGTGAAAAAGATATGGTGGGGATTTCCATATTTGTTCAGAGTCACTGGCTTTTAGGTCAAATTTCCTCTGTTTGCAAGCCCTAAAGTGGATTTTTAACACTCAGTATTGCAAATTCACCTTGGGATCTCTCTCTCTCTCTTTTCTTATGTGGCATCCATCATCATAGCACCTGAGCACTTACTGAGTATTAAAAACACACATTACCAATACCTTATTTCTTCCAGGTTCTTTTTGCTACTTAGATCTTCAGTGTGAAATGAAGCAGGTATGCGAAGTAGCATAGAATCTGTGTCTCTCCCACACCTGTATGAGAATTGCAAAGTTTGATTTCTCTACACCAAGTCAGCAGCTATGACTTGAAGACAGACAAACAGACAGATAGCAGCTAAGATGAGTAAGAAGGTGCTGTTATCGTGTAGGTAGTTTTTGGACGGTGACCACTACCCAACCCAAGTGATGGTTCGGACACTCCGAATCACTGAGCAGGAATTTGTTTTTTTCTATCCAGGTGAGAGGTTGAGTGAAGAGGAGGTTGATAAGCTAATGGCTGGCCAGGAAGATGCCAATGGTTGTATCAACTATGAAGGTATGAGGTGGTTAGGGTTGGATTCATCTCACAAGGCGTGGTGTCAGTAAGCCTGTGAAAGTTTGGCGCAATGATGGGCCTCAACCCCAAAGCTAAGATTTGAATCTGACCTTCCCCAAAGTTTGGGTGCCATGATGCAGTTCAAGTCCATTGTCCTTAATGAGATTCCTTGCACCTTCCACAGAAGCAGCTGAGGCTGGCCACTCAGATGTGGGCTAGAGAGACCATTAGAACATACTGTAGATATTATCTTAAAGATCTGTAGAGCACTTGCCACCATGGCACCTGGGGGCTTATTTACAAAGCTAAATTGTATTAATTATGCAGAACGATGAGTGGGGAATGGAATTAAATAACAACAGTGCTGAACAGATGCAGAATGCTCCTGAAGTGAAGGAAATAGATGCTAAATTATCTCTTTCTATTCATTCCAGCTTTTGTGAAGCACATCATGTCCAACTGAACACTAGGTGAGCCTCTTCCTTCTTCATCCCCCAATCCCACCATTATTTCAGTTTCCCCTGTTGGCTTTGCAGCCTCCGCCTCATCTTGGGGGTATAGGGTGGGGTCCCATGTAGCTGGAACTCAGCCGTTTTCTCCAAAGCCACTGTCAAAGATGCCCTGGACACAGGAGAATCTCCTGGCCAGCTACCCCTCCACTGTGAGGTGGTATCTCTTGTTCAGTTTGTATAATAGGGATATTTATCCCCTTCAGATCATTTTCAGGAGACCACAAGAAAAATACTATTGTGAATGAGCATTATGAAATCTGAAGCTATGTTTTCTTTTCAGTTTTGTTCAGAGTTATATTTCCAATTTGCTCTTCCATCTCTGTTCTGGAAAACAGCACTTTTGGGTGTGAGGGCATTTCAGAGATGAAATCTTTCAGGGCTAGATTTTCAGCTCTTAAATCGAGAGTTTATTACACAAGAGCCTGGAAATAATTTATCCCCATTACACTGATAATGAGAGGCCCAATTCATAACTATTTGTCTGATCACCCACCCCACCAATTTTGGGGGGTGTAAAATGAAACTCACTCTTAGTTTGGGCTTATCTCTTGCTAGATGCCATAATACAGGCCTTTGAGAAGAGAGTGAAGGGTGGCTGGGGGGAGCATGGAATCTATCTATGTCTCTGAGTTCGGCTTGGAAAACCCATCATGGCGTGAAATGCAAATGATCAGTTACAGGGGATGAAAATTTTCAGTGGACTGTAGGAGGAACTCAGCTGAGAACTTCCATTCAAGGGAGTTACACATAATTTTCCACACTGCACTGGAACTAAAGTACAATGACCCTGTGACCTACCGTCTCAAAACTATCTAGTGATTTAGGGTGCTTACATTTTTGATACTCCAATGTAAGGCACCCTAAAAGGGCCTCACTTTCAGAAGATGAGCTCTCAGCACTTTCTGAAAATCAGGCCCCTTAAGAGGTGTCCCAAGCTGAACACCTGAAAACTGAGGACCCTAAAATCACTCATCACTTTTGAAAATATAGTTGTGTAATTTAAAGGCTTTGCTGTCATAGTCTTTCCCTGTAGGGAAGTCGAGAAGAAACCGATTAGGGAGGAAGTCACGGGTGAATGAAAAATGATGTCTAAATAGAAAGAAGCAACTCAATCTTATGGCTCTAAACCCAGATCCTCAGGAGAATTACTGGCCATTCACAACACAGATTCTCCACCTTTATGGGCAGCTATCCCAGTTTTCCAGATGAAGACCTCAGTTGTTCCAGGCAGTACCTTTGGCCTCCCATTCAGTAATGTGTTCTCCAAACCACAATAGAGCTTAAGTACCCCAAACGCAAGTCTCGCCATGCCAAACTGGCTGAACTTCATTTCCAGTATTTACTGCCCATCATTTTTTTATCTTTTCCTGGAAAACATTTCTGAGTGTCTTATCCCAGTATTGATATCTTTACAGCCCATGGGAAAAGTCTGACCTAGGAACCAACCACCCCACTTATTTCGCAAAGGATCTGATAGGCCGGGAAAGAGATTGGCTTCATTTGGACCAGTTCCTTTCTCTTCAGCTTTGGTTCATTTTTCTACCCGTGCACCGACTTGGCCCAACTTTGCTTAGCTTGTGAGATCTGGCACTGTCACAACCCACAGACAGGACAGCAGAATAGTGGCTTTTTGGTTTTGTGCTCGCTGAGGCCCTAGAGCTTGAGTTCATTTCAGTAGGAGTCAAGTCCAGGTCTCCAATACTTTTGTTCCAAAATATAATTTGCCTCTAAAATGTGAGTTGGCTTTAAACAGCTGCTGTTTTCTTGTCACTGTCCAGTTCTCTTTCTTTTGGGCCTTCCTCTCTCATCCCTACGTACACACTGTTTTAGCAAATGCCTGGCACATTTAAAATCCTGCTGGCCCACATCCAGAATGGACTGTGCCCACAGCTAACATAATGCATCATGATTATTATTTAGAGATAGTCCCAAATCGAATGCACGTCACCCCACCGCAGCTTTGGGAAAATTCAGATCTGGAGCCCAAATGTATAACAGACCCCTAATGGTATAACAAGCCAACTCCAAACCCTGGACATGAATCCATTCGAGTTTTGTGGAGGTTTGGATCTGAATTTGAATTAGGAGCGTGGCTCTGTTTAATAGGTCAAACCAAAGCATCAGGCCTGAACATCCCAAGCACTGAGGGAAGCATGGATCTGGAGCCACATATAGCAGCTTAAGCTCATCTGTGTTCTTCTTGTTTATGATCATGGGTTATCACCACTAGTTTGCCTGTTTGCATCTTTATTCTCAACCACAGACTGGTCCCTCCACTTACTCTCCAACCGGCTGCTGCAAACTCTTGATAATAAAGTATAATTTGTTACATCCTCTGCTAGTGAATCCTCAGTTTATTTTGTTAGATCTCTGGGCCAAGTGCTTTTCTGGATCTCAGCCAGCTCTTCTTGCTTCACATTCAGCCTGGCCGTAGGGAAGCATTCCCAGATTTGCTGCTCTTTTCACTTCTTACGCTAATAACTCAGAAAAGGTACAAGGCACAGGCGATGCTGTTCCCTCTCTGTGGGATGGAAACTGTGGTCAGATAAGAGTAATGAGTGCAATATAAGAAACAAGATAGGGAGACAGTATGGTCTAGAGGATAGGACACTGGGCTATAACTCACTGTTCCTGGCTTTGCCACTGGGTTGCCATATGTCCTTGGGAAAATCACTTTGCCTCTTTGTTCTTCTATTCCCTTTTCTGTGTTTTTATTTAAGACCCTTAGCTCATCAGGGCAGGGACTGTCTTTCACTTTGTACAGTGCCTAGCACAGTGGGACCCCAATCTCTGGCAATTACTGCAATATAAATAATAACATTGGAGTGAGAATCAGTTTGATGTTTCATTATTGATAATCCGAGTGCAGATCCAAGAGAAACTGGAACTGCTTGGGGCTTTGCTTTTTGCTGTTTTTTTCCCCTCCTCGTGCTTAAAAATAACTTTGTTTTTAGGACAAGACAGATTCCGATGAACCCCCGATGCTGGCCTTGGATTTTGACGTAACGGAATGTCTCTTCATTTGCCAGCCCAGATTCCTGTTACAAAGCTACAAAATGTCCCAGCCCTGAAGTTATTTGGATAATTTTTTTTTTCATGGGAGGATGGGTGGCCTTTACAGAGATGTGGCAATCAGAAGGAACTGGGGTCTGAATTTTGAGTACCTGGGCACTCTCATTGCTCTCTGATACCTAAGATAAAACAGCGACTTGAATCATATAGGCTGGGGGAAGGATATTTCACTTATTTCATACCAAAAAAGAACTGGAAGATCTGAAATGTAGCAGAGATTTTTTTCCCCCTAACACAACTGGATCCGTCTCTTTGCATTTGTTGCGTCCGCAGGAATTTGAGGCTTCAAAGTTAGCTCAGAAGTAAGCTGGAATAGGTGGAATTAACACTGATTAGTGTAAAGATCTCTCTGGTGGGCAGGAAATATTGTCTGGGGGTGTACTGGACCTTGAGGGAAAGTGGGGGAGGGATATGCGTAATACCCACCAATGCGCCAACAAATGCAACCTAATGCACCAGCTTCTGGGATATAGAAGGTTCAAGTTTAGTTTCAACCTGAAAAAAAACCCTTTTCTGGCATTAAGTGTGGGCATTTTAACTTGTTTTTGTGTCAGTTAAAAGGTGTCACAAAAAAAGTCCACCTTGTCCATAAAGGTCTCTTCCAGGTCAACAGCCTGAATGATGGAGTAAGTGAAATGTCTGTCCCGGTTCAGATTGGAGAATGTTCTAATATACATGCCTATTGTTACTGTAGCTTTTCTCATTAAAGCATTCTTTTCTCATTTGGGGGAGGGGGGGAGTCTTTGTTCCTTGTTTGCTGCATTTTGTGTGTGTGTGTGTATTAGAGAGGGGCCATAGCTAAAGCCACAAGTCTGAACTGCAGATGGGGGTCTCAATTTCTCATTGCTGTGATGGGCATAACAAAATCATGGTTCCAACCCTTCTGTAATGTGGTGGTTTGAGATGCATTCCAAATCTGATGGCAGGGCATTTGGATTCTGTGTTCGTACATTTGAGAGCTTAATTCCTTCTACTGCAGGAATCCCTGGGTGAATTTCTATGGCCTGTGTTATGCAGGAATGCAGAGTCCATGATCACGGTGGTTTCTTCTGGCCTTAAAACCTATGGCTCTATTGAGCTGGTTTGTACAGTTTCAAGATGCAAACTTGGATCGGAATCTCGAGCTGAGATTCTGGGTAGGTCCAACTGAATAGATAAAACTCAGCCATTTTCTCCAAGGGGAGACAAAACATCACTTAGATGCCTTCTAGACAAGTCCCCAAAATGATTTAGGTCACAATGAAATTTGCTACGCACTTCTATATATAAAATATTTTGCAAACACTTGCTACCATGCAACTGATAGAACCTTGGCGGCACTGACTTGAAGCTGCGTACATAGCAACCCCTATCTACCCAGTTACCTTCTTAAATGCCAATCTGCTTACAGGTTGTGATGGACAGGCCTGGGTTCTTCTGGATCCTGCCACCCACTCATCAATATGTAACTTCTTTATTCTCTTTCCATAGGAAGTTATTTGGCAGTGCCTCTCTCCCCTCCTTGCTCCTTCCTGGCACCTACAATATATTGAACACAGTCATTATATTAAACAGGAGAGAAATATAACCTAACAGGGTAGAACATTATTCTCAGGGTCACCGGTGCCCACGCTCATACTACCTGTGATGTTTCCCAGTCATGTGACCTGATATAACCAATGAAAATGAGTATCCCATTGGTACACAAACTTTGTAGGGGCCCTCGATGACTTGTGACCATGATATCTTCTGTGCAGCAGTTAGCAATGTGGCTGACTGGACTCGGTACAGCCCAAAAGACTCACAAGTGGGATAAGGTGGTAAGTCCCTTTGCAGGTTTAATGGGCAGCAGATAACTAAATCCCCAAACCCTGACCCCTTGGCTTGAGGACACAGTTCAGGGAGTAGAGGGTCCCCCAAACAATTTCCCTGACTAGCTAACTAAAAGATAGTGACTCATAATTATGTGAATGAGCCTCAGGTTCAGAGAGGACTCTGAACTCCTCAGTCACTGCAGAGGGGCTGCTGACTGCTGCTGGCAGGCGTCCTTTTCATGCAGGAATCAGGAGGCTCCTGGCCCCAGGACTTCCCCTCACCACAGGGCGCTGAGCTCAAGGTGCTGATTACAAAACTATACTGAAATCCAAACTTTGATCTCCTACCCCAGTGTGAAGACACATTCAACTGACTCCGGGAGTTGGGACTTTAAGAAAACCCCAAACATCAGGAGTCTCACAATAAAACCATGAGGGCGGGTAACACTGCAGGAAAGGACCGAGGGTCATTGGCAGAACTGGGTGAGAGCCCAGGACTAGACGACCAAAGAGCATCGCTCGTTAGGAGTCATGAGCACCAGCAGAGCTGGGCCCTTAAAGAGGGATTGGGTCCAGCCCACTGTGGCTCATGAATAGACTTTTAAGGGGCCTGCTAGGGCAGTGTTTTTCAAAGTACGGGTCACGAGCCAGTACTGGGTCTTGGAATGTCAGACACTGGGTCGTCTTGCTGATTCAAATCATAACGATCGTCGCGCAGCAGGGGCCTGGAGAGGAGATTGGTAGGGGGTGGGTGGGAACTGGGAAGGGGAACAAGTTGGGGCTTGCAGGGCTGCTGTGGGCCTCTCCCCTGGCCCTGGAGCATGTTGCTGCCAGCGGGGAGAGAGGGACCCTTCCCCTAGAGCTCCGTGCATAGGGAGAGAGAGGCCCTTCCCCAGGACTAGCTGCTGCCAGCTGGGAGAGGGCTTGGGGGAGTCCTCTGGCCCCAGCCCTAGGGCAGCCTGCCTGCACCCCAAACTCCTCATCCCTGGCCCCACCCCAGAGCCCTCACCCCCTGCATCCCAACCCTCTGCCTCAGCCCTGAGCCACCTCCTGCACCCTGCACCCCTCATCCCCAGCTCCACCCTAGAGCCCTCAGCCCCAGACAGAGCCCTCAGCACCCTCTGCCCTACCCTGGGCCACCTACCAGACTCCTTACCATTGGCTTACTAATGCTAGTGTCTAGTGTTAGTTATGTAAGTGGGTTAAGCTGGAATGTATTGCAATATTATGATTTTATGAAAACTCTGGTCAAAAGATATAATTATGTTGGGTCACGGGCATCAACAATTTCCTTCAACTGGGTCACGAGGAAAAAAGTTTGAAAACCACTGTGCTAGGGAACAGCTGGCATCTCTACGGAGCCAGAAAGGGCCAGGAAACAGAGAGAGAGAAGAAGCTGTGGCCACAGCTACTCTGCTCCGGAGGCCCCTGCAGGAGACCCTTGGCTGGTGGAAGGGTTTGGGAGGGTCATTTGGTTGCTGTGAGCCTGTGGCAGACTCCAGGTGGAAAAGTCTGGGGGTCCTGCAGCGATAAAGTGCAGGGTCAGACTCTGGGGAGACAGGCCTGGGAGCGGCTGCTCAGAAGAGGGTCTTCTGTATCTATTTTGAATTTTAACCAGACCCCAAGATGGGTTGTTGGTATTGGGCACTTAGGGTGGGACCCACAAAGGTCCGTAGGCTAATACACCCTAGACTTAGGTGCCTAAATCACAGGGTTAGGTGCCCGAGGACCAGTTTTAGGCGGCACAAAACTCCTGCCGAATGCTGTAGGCACCTAACCTCACTTGGCACCTAAGTGTGTGCAGTGAAATTTCCCAAGGCGCCGATGTGTCTGCCTCTGGGCTTGTGCTCTGCTGCCTCTCTCGAGGCGCCCCTCTCCCAGCTGGGCCCCAGGGCGATTCACAACCCCGGAAAGATGGGCGCTTGGCCATCTACGCTGCATGCGGGGCCCGACCCACTGGATCAGGCCCCTCAGGCGGGTTCAACGCAAAACAGCTGGGCCGGGGGAAGGGGAAGAGCTCCCTTGTAACCTTTAGCCCACTGGTTGGTACTCATCTGGGGTGGGAGACCCTCACCTGGGGGTGGGAGACCCTCTCCCATTCAAGTCCCCTCTTCACCTCAGGGGAGGATTGAACTGGGATCTACCACCTCACAGGTAAGTGCTCTAAACCCTGGGATAGTCTCCCATGGAGTCTGCCCCAGTCTCTCCTACTGCAGCTGGTCCATTTTAATTAAGTAACTGAATAATTAAATATTAATTGGGCCAGAGAAGGAGTCAGAATGACTCTGGAGCCTGGTGGTTAGGGACTCACGCGAGAAGTAGCATGGCCCTGTTCAAATCCCGGCGGGACTTGAGCTGGGGGACGTGGCAAACGCCCTACCCAAGTACTCTGACCATTGGCTACAGGTTATAAGGGAAGTGGTCCTCCAACCCCCTGCTGCTTTGTGTGAACTCTCCTGAAGGATCGGCAGGGTGAGCGCCCTCCAGGCACGCTGACTGGATCACCCCCGAACGCCCATCTTCCCGCTGGTTTGTGGATCGTAAGCAGACCACGGCACCTCCCAGCAGGCCGGACTTAGGTGCCGAACTCTGAGAGCGGGGTGGCGCCCCCCTCTGGCGGGCTTTGACTAGCTTGGGCACCTCCCCACCTCGCGTCCCTGTAATTTTCTAGGTGCCTGTAGCGGGGTGGCTACCCTGCTCCTAAAACAGAAGGGGTTAAAAGCAGCCCTGCAGAGGGCTGGGGATGGCTGATTGGGGAAGCAGCCGCAGCTGGGCCATGCCCCAATCAGGCCCCAGCTGGCCTGTACGAAAAGGCTGTGAGCCAGCGGGCCAGGAGTCTCTCGCCAGGCCGGGAGAGAGCCGGGCCTGCCCGTCCGCCCGCCCGGGTACTGAGGGTGGTGCCGTGCTGGGGAAGGAGCAGGCTGAGCGGGGGTGCTCCAGGCTGGCAATTCCCCAGGCTGTAGGGCCTGGTCTAAGGCCCATGGAGGTACTGGGAGGCGGAGGAAGGCAGCCGGTCCGAACCCCCTTGCCTAGAGGAGTGGCCTTTACACGGCAGTCTGCCCTAGGGCGCGGGGGCTCGGTGATGACTGGCAGGAGCCCAGCCTGACGCAAGGTGGGGATAGTGGGTTGGGGGTTCCCCAGGAAGGGGAGACCCAGAGGCAGCGTGTGTGTGGGGGGGGGGGGGTGCTGCTGCCAGGGGGCAGCACCCAGAGAAAGGGGCACCGGGGTCTGTGAGGGACACGTGAAGGGGGGGGCAGAGCCGTGCGGATCACCGGCCTGCAGGGGGCGCGCCGCGCTGGAAAGAGCTGATTCCCCCCACGACCAGCAGGAGGCGCCGCAGGGGTGTATTGCGAACGTAGGGCAACACCCTCCCGCTTCACCCAGCGAGCGCGAGGAGCGCGGGAGGCGGCCCAGGGCCGAAAAGTCCCGCCCAGGGCACGGCGAGGGAGGGGGGGGCCGGCTGCCGCAGGGCTCCCGGGAGGGGCTGAGGGAGGGGCGGAAGGAGGCGAAGCGGCGGGAGAGGCCGAACCGGCCGGCGCGGTGCCGGGGGAGGTGCGTCCGCGGAGCGATTTGTGGGCCCGGGGCCGGCGTGGCGGGCGCTGAGGCGCGGGCTGGAGGTTCGCCGCGTGCTCAGCCCGTGCTCGGCTTGTCCCGGGACGTGCCGTTACCGGCCCCGGCCCTCATGAGCGCAAGAGTCACTCACAAGCTAGCAAGAATAAACAAATAATCCCCCCCCCCCACACACACACACACACACCCCCGCTTAAGAAAACGACATCCTCTCTGGAGAACGTTGCTTCCCCCCCCCCCCTTAAAATGGGGCCGGGAGACTCGCCAAGTTTCTCGCAGATCTTTTTATAGCCGCAGCCTCCGGCTCAGGGCGAGGCTTGGGAGCGGCGTTGGTGGCTTCGCCTCCGCTGCGGCCAAGCGGCTCATGGCGCTGTCCGGGGCCGCCCCGGGGTGTAGCCGGGCACCCCCCCCCCGGCACCCCGCCTTGCCAGGCGGCCCGCGGAAGGCTCGGCGCCGGGGAGGGGGGGGCGGCTGGTTTCCAGGGCGCACTGGGCGCCCCTGGCTGGTAACTGTGGCCCTGGGGAAACACGATTCCGTGGACCGTGCGGCGATCGCGAAATTAGCCCGATGCTGTGAGGCCGACCCTGCGGCCGCTCGGGGAGGGGGAGGGGGAGGGGGAGGGGGAGGGGGGGGGGCTGATCCCTTCCCCCCTCTCCTTGTCTTATCCTGGGGGGGTGGGTCTCACTGCTGGCTAGGGTGACAAACGCCCCCTGCACGTGCGGCGAAAGCCAGCTCGCTGCCGGGACGAGCCACGTGGCACCAGCCGCGCCGGCTTTCCCCAAAGCCCCGGCTTTCCCCGGCTTCCCCAAAGCCCCGTCACGTTGCTGGAGATATAATAATCGCCTATAATTTGCTTTTCATCAGCAGATCTCCAACTGCTTTACTACAGCTGGGGAAACTGAGGCACGGGGAGAGACGTGCCCAAGGTCACTCAGCAGCAGAGCCAGAATTTGAACCAGGGTCTCCTGAGGCCCAGGCCCTATTTGCTCGGCCACACTCTCTGTTTTGGCTGTGCTATTGCTCTTCACACCAATCCCCTGCAAGCTTCTGAGGGAATTTCACAACGATGCTGCCAAGTGATGCTTCCCATGGCAGGTACACAGTGCTCTCTGGGCTGCCCAAGCATGAGAAGTGCAAAACTGATGGTGAGTCCCACAGGTGATTAAAGTGGCTTGGACTTGCCTTATGGAGCAGGTGTCCTGGCATAGGGGGATGCACAGCTGGCCTTCTAAGGTATGTCTACACTGTACACTAAGCCCAGGCTCTGACTCAGAATCATAGAATCATAGAATATCCGGGTTGGAAGGGACCCCAGGAGGTCATCTACTTCAACCCCCTGCTCAAAGCAGGACCAATCCCCAATTAAATCATCCCAGCCAGGGCTTTGTCAAGTCTGACCTTAAAAACTTCTAAGGAAGGAGATTCTACCACCTCCCTAGGTAACTCATTCCAGTGTTTCACCACCCTCCTAGTGAAAAAGTTTTTCCTAATATCCAACCTAAACCTCCCCCACTGCAACTTGAGACCATTACTGCTTGTCCTGTCCTCTTCTACCACTGAGAATAGTCTAGAACCACCCTCTCTGGAACCACTTCTCAGGTAGT
Organism: Lepidochelys olivacea; assembly: GCF_965140295.1. NCBI lineage: Eukaryota > Metazoa > Chordata > Testudines > Cheloniidae > Lepidochelys > Lepidochelys olivacea. The sequence goes on along the minus strand of NC_140412.1, from coordinate 265,174,669 downwards.
TGAAAGCAGCTATCAAATCCCCCCTCATTCTTCTCTTCTGCAGACTAAACAATCCCAGTTCCCTCAGCCTCTCCTCATAAATCAGGTTTGAGCCCAAGCCTCACTTATGTCCACACACAAATTAGGGTGACTAGGGAGAGCAAGCACTCATGATCCAGGTCCTAGGACCCTGTTGGAGTGGGGGAAGGTCAGAGCCCGAGTCCCCCTGTGACTTGGGTCCAAGCTCTGTCATTTTGCGGCATATCTTCAGCTCAAGCCACAGACCCGAGCCGGAAGATCTGTGCAGTGCGGTATGGACATGTTAGCACAGCTGTGGGACCTGGGTCGAGCAATTGTAAACCCAGGTTTACAATACAGTGAGGATGCTCAGTCACAGGCTTGGAAGCGCTGAGTTTACAACATAGGTGCCAACTCCGTCAGTGCTCCTGGGCTGAAGCACCCATGGGAAAATAATGGTGGGTTCTGACCCACCGGCATCCCCCCTATCAGCTCCTCCCCCTCCCCCCCAGAGCTTCATGCTTGCCGCAGATCAGCTATTTCACGGTATCAGGAGGCACTGTGGGGGATGGGGGAGGAGCAAGGGCGCAGCCTGCAAGAGGGAGGGGGCGGAAATGTGCAGGGAAGGGACGTGGTGAGGACAGGAAGAAGCAGGGTGGGGGTGGGGTCCTGGGGGAAGGGGCCTGGGTGGAGCTGGGGGGAGCACCCCCTGGCAGATTACGAACTCGGCGCCTATGATTTACAATGCAGTGTAGACATACCCTTTGACATCTTTCCAGCTTGTTTTTGTGATGGCTGTTGTCAGTGGGCTTACGTGCTTGTGTGTTCCTTCAGTGCGCTGTCCAGCCCTATACAGCTAGCTGGGTTAGCAGGTCTCGATAATACTACTCGTTGTTGTTAAGTACTGAAGGCTGGAATGTCATTACCGCAATAACACTGGTTAGGCTGCTCCGGCCTTCTGTCCTTGAAGCTTCAACGTTATTAGTAGATAGTGCAGCACGTTCGTTCACCCAGACCTTTATGTTACTTATAAAGAAAGACCACAGGCACTGTTCAGTGACAAAGGCACTTGGCCAGGTTAATTGGCATCACGACACAGTCCTGGTGCCCTGGCTCCATGGTTACAGATACGCTCACACATGAGTGCCTGTGGCAAGGAATGGCTCAGCTGGAGGCGGGCGCTTCTGCTGCCCCCTCGGCCAAAGAAAGAGTGAAGGCGAAGTACCCCTACATTTATAGGCTAAACCAAACTAACATACACAATTTACACGCCACCTTACGTATATCATGACGTTTGTTTGTTACCTTCCCTTGTTCCTGATGTCTTGGGCAAAACATCCCTATTCATTGTTTTGTCAAACCATCTTTGTCAAACCAGGGTTCATAACATAAACCATGAGCAAAAGACCCACCCCCAAGTAAGTTGGACAGTGTCCTTTTCCCTCAGGTTCTTAAGTCCATCAACCACAAGTCCCTTCAATGTGCCTGTCTCTTCTCCACACCCCACTCACAATTGTTGTCCTTGGTCAGTGCAGGCCCAGATGTGCATCTGCCAAGTTCACCTCCCACCGTGGGGGGATGAGCGCGTAAGAAGACTCCTTGCTCACTTTTCTGTCCAGGGACTCACTTGCCATTCCTCTCCACAGGGCACCCTCTCACTAGGATGTCTTCAGCTCCCACCACTTAACACAGCTCTCAGTGATTTCAGCTGTTAATGGGGAAGCCTCATTGCTGGTGCACACTAAGCAACCTTTTGCATCAGAGACACTGTCCCAAAGTAGGTCTAACGCTTAGACATAGATATCAGTGATTTCAGCTCTGGTGTACGTAACAAGACTCTCAACCAGACTCTTTTGTTTTTTTATTACATGATTGCAATATAACCCCTTACACAAAACCCACCTTCTCTCCACTCACTTGGAGTTGGAACCCATGTCCTCTGCCTAGGGAGTGCTACTAAGGTGAGGGTGAGCCCCTCAATCAGGGTATGCCAAGCACAGTTCTGCTGCCCTTGATTCACACAGCAAGGATAACAACCCTTTATTATGCCTGTCCCAATAACAAAGAGTCTGGGGATCCAGCACCAGCCAAAAGTGATCATTTGGGCAAGGAATCCCATCATGCTGAGCACCTGGGCAGGGTGGGTGTGTCCATGCAAACGAGATCAGCTCCTGAAGTCCTTTTTCACAGCTCGTCACTAGATGTCAGGGGAGAGCTCATTCAGACCCTGCTCACACATATAAAACAAAAAGGATAACACACTTCTGAGAGTCTAACCTTAACTTCAACAGGCTAAAATCCCTGTCTAAAGTCATTTTTCCCCTGCAGCAATTCCCCAGCATCACTACTCAACCTGAATGGGATCCATCTTTCGCAAATACAAAAAGCGCTGTCCTTTTGGCTACCTCAGTGAGGGATAACAACATGCCCTTTTGTTTCTGTTTATTTTCCCCCAAACTCATTCTTTTGTCCCAGAGATAGGCTAACCCACTTGGATCCTTTCCTGGTCTTCACACCCTCGTGTTGACTCCCTGTGTAAAACTGGTTCCCCTTGTGTTGGCTTACAATGCTTAATTGACATATGAACTTAGGCAGGCAGGTGGATGTAGATTCATGACTTTATCTGGCAAAACCTGCTTGCCAACCCTGCCTGGGACGCAGACTGCAAACTATATTTTGCTAATTCTTACATATCACTTGTACATACATCTCACTGCAGTCATGAAGCTCAGTGTGACATAACCTTTTATTAGATGCCTCACACAACCCCTTTTGGATAAATACTATTAAATCAGCGTTAAGTGTAGTGAGTTTGTCTGGCCTGATAGGAGTTGCTGTTATAGAACAACGAACCCTTTGCCAGTTGCCATTCAGGGGCTCTTCGGGTCACACATATTTGTAGAATAATTCACAAATACTCTCTCTCAATGAGGGTTATATTGAGTATCAAATATATGTAATTGTGGGTGGCTTCGGGTGTGTCTTAGGTGTGTTGACAACTCCATGCTGCTCCCGGGCTGGGATTAAATACAGCCACCAACTGAAAACTTAATAGAAGTTCTTTCAACGAGAAAACGGAGCAGCTCGCTGTGGAAACTCACTAAAGCTAATTTAAGACACACTGTTTTATATGAAGCAGCCACAGACAGCTCTGTGCCCAGGATCACTTCAAAGAGCCATTGAGAACTCAGTAACCAAAGGAAGTGGAGAGAAAAGGCAATGGATGGAGCAGTGGATAAAGATTCAGGGGCTGTTTTGATGTCGAAGAAGAAGCTGTGAGATTTTGGTGTAACAACCCCATCGCCCCTCAGTGAGCTCATCAGCAGGGTTCACACTCTAGCAGTGCAACACAGACCTCTTACATGTGAGTGTGATGTAATACACCCTACACACTATTGTAACAATCACTGTACAAGGTAGGCCTTGGAAGGTAACATCTGGAAACTCATAATTTGCTGGTCAGTATTGTCCTGATAAAATATGTGTGGCAACATTGTACATGAACTTATAAGATCCCCCGGTATGATGCTATTAACACATGTTCCAAACCCCACAGTCCTGCTCAGGCAGAAGTTGGCAAAGAGGTCTGTCCTCAACAAAGGAATGTGTGCACTGCTTAATTTGCATATAAGCAGTAAACAGAGTCATCAAGCAAGAAGGGAAAACAAAGAAAGCTCAAACAGGTGAAAAAAAAAAACAGCAGGGAACATCCTTCCACATAGACTACCTGTCTCTTGGTTCTCAGCTGGAAATGTTTTTTCAAGATTGGAAATGAAACTATAAAAAGGAGGGACAAATACTTAAGGGACACGTCTCTCTCTTCCTGCCCATGACATTCTCTGCAACTGAGAAGACAAAGGACACCGTTTGACTCTGGGGGAGTTTGGACTCTGGGGGAGTTTGATCAGTAATCTTGCTGGAAGCATGTAGTGAGAAACTTTGCTTGAATCTAACCTAGTTTGTTAAGTTAGGCAATAGAAAGCCTTTTCAGTTTATTTTTCTTGTAACCATTTCTGACTTTTATGCCTCATTACTTGTACTCACTTAAAATCTCTCTCTTTGTTGTTAACAAATCTGTTTTATTGTTTTATCTAATCCAGTATGTGTAAATTGAAGTTTCCAGGTAACTCTATATAAGGGAATATGCTGTATATTATTTCGTTAAAGGAATAAAAGACTTAATATATTTGGACTGTCCAGGAGAGGGCTGGGCAGTATAGGACACACATTTCTGTGGGAAGGTCTGGGACTAGGAGTAAGTTGGGGTCACCCTGCAGTATAACAAAGGCTGGTGAAAGCCAAGGTGTGACTGGCAGGCTGCAGTTACACAAACACATCTGAGAGTGACCTGCATACTGGTGGCTGATGTTGAAAAGTCCAGGTTGGATGCTACAACAGCAATGCATTGCAAGGCACCCCAGTTTACAGGACATGGGTGATACAACTCTCTTCTGGTCTGGATCGTACCCTGGTATGTCACAGTGAGCTAAAAGAGTGGCTCCACCTGCTTCCTGCAATAGTAGGCTGCTATCCTGAAACTGACCAGGCTGCAAAATTCATGATTAGAGCTGTGCAAATACTAGATTTATCAGTTTGCTGGCAATTCTGAAAAAATTGGGAAAGAAAATCATTTTGGGTGAAAAATAAAAATTTTCAAAATTTTCGGTGAATCAAAAAGTAAAAAAAAATCTCTAAAGGTGAAATGAGACATTTCTTGGACCTGAAAGCATACATTTTGTTTTTGTTTGAACCGCTGGTTAACATTGTTGAATTTTTAAAAATAAAATTGAAGGAAATTTTGAAACAAAACCCGTTTCCTTTCAAAAATGTCCAAATGAAACAGTTTGACTTTTTCCGAAGTTTGTGTTGGGTTTTTTTTTACACAAACACCTCAGAGAAACTGACATGAATTTACCCAACGTTTGGGTGTCACTGAATCTAAATTTTTAGCACCCCTTCCCCCTCCCCCCAAAAAGTTTCAGCTGAAAAATTTTGCTCAGCTCTGGAGCTCTTTTCAGTTCAGCTTGGGGAGGTTAGAATCAAGGTGAACTGGAAGGTTGGAGTCAGATGAACTCCCAGTTTCTTGGCGGAACATCTACCTCCTACCTTCTAGGGAATCCTCTTTCTTGTCAGAATCTACGATACTATAATTTAGAGACACCTCGCCTACTAATGACCAAAGCCACTCCCCCCACACACGCACACATATGTGTGTTTGAAGTAGGTGTGTGCAGGTTTTTCCATGTGTGTGGGTACTGTGTTTACCTGAGTGAGTATATGTATAATTACACATGTTTTTACATGCAGCTGTGTCTAGCAGTGCATGTATCTCTCTGCATATGTGCACTTATACGTACGGGTGTATTTTGGTGTCTGTGGGCAATCTGCATGATTGTGTGTGTGTGTGTGTGTGTGTCTGAGTCCAGGTGTGCACATGGGTCTCTGTCTCCAGGTGGGTCTGAATACATGCTTGTGGATGAATTTAAAGGAGCATGTTTTGGTTTATGCCACATGCATGCTGGCTGGGGCAGATATGCCCATGTACTTTTGTGCATGTGTGTCACCCTGTAAGCAGGGTGCGTGTGAAGGAAGCGACAATGCCAGTGGAAGACGTGGCATCTGGAACACTCCAGAGCAAAGCAGGCTGAGGCAGGAACCCAGCTGAGACACAGTGTTTAAGCAAAGCAACAATATGGGGTAGGTCCCCAGTTGCATGCTGGCTGGGACGCAGGGTGATCTGCCTCGTATAACTTAAAGATGAAAAGGAAATACCATCTCCAGTGTCAGGTAGAAGCCAGCAGTCTCTCTCTTCTTCAATGAAGGATGTGTGTAATGTAAGTGGGGAGGATTAGGATCACTAGTTTTGCTTTGGAAGCCTTTTTTTTTTTTTAAGCCACTGGCTATTCATAAAACCCAGTCTATCTCAGGGCACTGTCCTTGGAAGAGTTCTCCGGAGATTTAGTGGAGAGTGGGGTTATTTTTTATGGAAAGGTCCTATTTTTCTCTCTTTCTCCCTCTGTCGCTGGATACACAAAGAATTGTTTTCCCACATGGGAAAGGAGCTAGAATATCAAGGAAGAGCCAGCTACCGTATGGAAGAAGGAAACCTCAGAGAGACTGAAAGCATCTGGTGACAGAGTGACTCTGCCAAAGAAAACAGCTTTGGGCTACACCCAAGCCCCCACACCGGTGCTAAACATGGATCAGTTTGCCTATTCTGGGTGAATTTGCTTCCCGGGGGGCAGTTTCCTCACCCAGTCCTGGCTTCCTGGAGAAGTCATAGCCAGTGCGTTTTATCATGACTTACAGTGCACCGAGATGAAGGGATGTGGGGATGGGAAAGGACAGACAAGCTAAATATTTTCCTAAGGGTGGACAAATGTTTTCTCAGAGGGTCTTTGCACAATCCGCAGGCCTGGTCTTCAGCTCACTCAGCAAATATCCTTCACCCACATGAGCCCTAGGAAACCAGGGAAATTAAAAAAAGGGCGAGAAAACACAACTCGTTTGGGGGTTGTGTTTCCGGTGATGACTCAGCAGCTTCTCAAATGAGCAGACTCTGCACTGCTTAGGGTGCAATTAAGCAGAGGCCCACCACAAGGACCATGTGGGCCTTACGTAGGGCTTAAGTGATGTATGAACCTTGTGATGGGTGTCTGCACAGGGGTGAATGTCACTCTTCAGAAATAATACACTAGGGGGGGTCTGCAAAGCATAGAGACCTGCCTGAGCAGTGCCAAGTGTCCTCGGGTCATTCAAGATGCTCAACTAGTTCTACAGAGCCACTCGGCATGTAGCAGGAGTGGGCCCCTAGTGAAGGCTGCTCCCGGGCTCCTGCTCCTGGGAGGAGTGGTAGATACGCTGGAGGGGAGGGATAGGATACAGAAGGACCTAGACCAATTGGAAGATTGGGCCAAAAGGAATCTGATGAGGTTCAATAAGGATAAGTGCAGGGTCCTGCACTTAGGACGGAAGAACCCAATGCACAGCTACAGACTAGGGACCGAATGGCTAGGCAGCAGTTCTGCAGAAAAGGACCTAGGGGTGACAGTGGACGAGAAGCTGGATATGAGTCAGCAGTGTGCCCTTGTTGCCAAGAAGGCCAATGGCATTTTGGGATGTATAAGTAGGGGCATAGCGAGCAGATCGAGGGACGTGATCGTTCCCCTCTATTCGACATTGGTGAGGCCTCATCTGGAGTACTGTGTCCAGTTTTGGGCCCCACACTTCAAGAAGGATGTGGATAAATTGGAGAGAGTCCAGCGAAGGGCAACAAAAATGATTAGGGGACTGGAACACATGAGTTATGAGGAGAGGCTGAGGGAGCTGGGATTGTTTAGCCTGCAGAAGAGAAGAATGAGGGGGGATTTGATAGCTGCTTTCAACTACCTGAAAGGGGGTTCCAAAGAGGATGGCTCTAGACTGTTCTCAATGGTAGCAGATGACAGAACGAGGAGTAATGGTCTCAAGTTGCAGTGGGGGAGGTTTAGATTGGATATTAGGAAAAACTTTTTCACTAAGAGGGTGGTGAAACACTGGAATGCGTTACCTAGGGAGGTGGTAGAATCTCCTTCCTTAGAGGTTTTTAAGGTCAGGCTTGACAAAGCCCTGGCTGGGATGATTTAACTGGGAATTGGTCCTGCTTTGAGCAGGGGGTTGGACTAGATGACCTTCTGGGGTCCCTTCCAACCCTGATATTCTATGATTCTATGATTCTAAGGCCTCACTCAATCAGTTTCTTCATCTTCATTACTAGCATCCAGGAAAGGGAGGATTGTTTTTAAGCTAGGGCACTGAACTGGGACTCAGGAGATTTGGGTTCAATTATTAGCCCTGGCATGAACTTTCTGTGTGGCCTTGATCTTCCTATGCCTCAGTTTCCAATATATAGAATCGTAGGACTGAAAGGGACCCCGAGCGGTCATCTAGTCCAGTCCCCTGCACTCATGGCAGGACTAAGTATTATCTAGACCATCCCTGACAGGTGTTTGTCTAACTTGCTCTTAAAAATCTCCAGTGATGGAGATTCCACAGCCTCCTTTGGCAATTTATTCCAGTGCTTAACCACCCTGACAGGAAGTTTTTCCTAACGTCCAACCAAAACCGCCCTTGCTGCAAGTTAAGCCCATTGCTTCTTGTCCTATCCTCAGAGGTTAACGAGAACATTTTTTCTCCCTCCTCCTTGTAACAACCTTTTATGTACTTGAACACTGTTATCATGTCCCCTCCCAGTCTTCTCTTCTCCAGACTAAACAAACTCAATTTTTTCACTCTTCCCTCATAGGTCATGTTTTCTAGACCTTTAATCATTTTTGCTGTTCTTCTCTGGACTTTCTCCAATTTGTCCACATCTTTCCTGAAATGGCACCCAGAACTGGACACAATACTCCAGTTGAGGCCTAATCACCGTGGAGTAGAGCGGAAGAATTACTTCTCGTTTCTTGCTTACAACCCTCCTGCTAACACATCCCAGAAGGATGTTCCCTTTTTTTGCAACAGTGTTACACTGTTGACTCGTATTTAGCTTGTGATCTGTAATATGGGACTGTTAACACCGCTTTTTTCCCCCTCTTTACAGGGCATGCAGTTTGAGGCAGGGGTCTGTCTCCTATTTATTTGAAGCATGATCCAAATCCCAGTGATGTCGACAAGAGACTTTCCATTGATGTCCCTGGGCCCTGATCTCTGTTGGGGTCTCTAGGTGTTAATATAAATAATAATAATAATTAATAATCAAAACATAAGCAAGAGAACGTAAGAACGGCCATATGGGGTCAGACCAATGGTCCACCTAGCTCAGTGTCTTCCAACAATGGCCAGTGCCAGATTCTGCAGAGGGAATAAACAGAACAGGGCAATTTATCAAGTGATCCACCCCCTGTCATCTAGTCCCAGCTTCTGGGAGTTGGAAGTTTAGGAACACAGAGAGCATGGGGTTGCATCCCTGACTGTCTTGGCTAATAGCCATTGATGGACCTATCCTCCATGAACTTATCTCATTCTTTTTTGAACCCAGTTGTATTTTTGGCCTTCACAATATCCCCTGGCAATGAGTTCCACAGGTTGACTGTGTGTTGTGTGAAGAAGTATTTCCTTATCTTTGTTTTAAACCTGCTGCCTATTAATTTCATTGGGTGACCCCTAGTTCTTGTGTTATGAGAAGGAGTAAAGAACACTTCCTTATTTACTTTCTCCACACCAGTCATGAATTTTTAGAACTCTGTCATATCCCCCCTTAGTCGTCTCTTTTCTAAACTTGTCTTTTTAATCTCTCCTTGTACGGAAGCTGTTCCATATTGGACCAATTGCAAGTGTAAGCAGGCGCTGTTTAGTCTATTGATTTCTAGTGACATGATCTAAGGAGTATAGATCAATAGAGATCAAGATGAATATTTTAAACACACTGGGAAACCATGGCCCTATGGCACTTTTTTGCATGAGTTGGTCTGTAATTCTCATTTATTCTGGCCACGTTCAGCCCTGAGCATTTTGTAATCCCACTGTAGTTTCAGCTGGACATGGTATTCTTTTTTAAATAATGTTTTATTCTTTAATAATATTGGATTTGGACTATGAGAGTTGAATGTGCTTAGCACCTTGCAGATAGAGGTCCCAAAATGAGGTGAACTCAAAGCTCAACTAGGTACAGTACTACCTTGCAGCCAAGAGTCATGGGAATTAATTTCATTCTCTTTCTCATCTCCTGCACAGAAAGTTGGGAACATTTTTAAAGTTCAGCTGTTGGGGATTTTGTTCTTCAAATTCTCTTGGGCACAAAATGCTTAGATGTAGGCTATGGTGTTGTTGTAACCATGCTGGCCCCAGGATATGTGAGAGACAAGGTCTGGGAGGTAGTATCTTTTATTGGACTGACCTCTGTTGGTGAGAGAGGCAAGCATTGGAGTTCTACGGAGCTCTTCTTCTGCTCTTTGGAGCTTGAAAGCTGCCAGCGGGTCTCTCTCACCAACAGAAGTTGGTCCAATACAAGTGATTATCTCACCCACCTTGTCTTTCTCAAATGTAGGATAAACATCCAGGCCCAGATTTTCTAAAGAACTCAGCAACCTACAGTCCCCGTCTAGGCAGGCGCGCTGGAACACTTTTAATAGTGGGGGTGCAGAAAGCCAGCCCCCTCACCCCTTTCCACCACCCCCTCCAGAGCTGGGGCCGGGAGGAGGGCCGTGTCTCCAGAAGAGGGGAACCTGGACAGGGGTAAGGGGGCTGAGGCTGGGGCCACAGCTGGGGGTGGACTCGGGGCCAGGACCAGAGACCCAGGCGGGGGCAGGCAGCCAGGACCCTGGGCACAGGGCAAGCAGCGGGGCCAGGAGCGGAGCCCCAGGTGCAGGGCTGGGAGAGGAGACCCATGTAAAACCTGGGCGTGCTGCAGCACCCTCTGCCCCCCTAGTTCCCATGCCTATGCATCTAGGCCTCTAGATCACTGAGGTGCACCTAACGGGGGCCCTGGTCCATGACTAGGGTTCCTACGTGCTATTGGGAATACAAATAATAATTAAATAAATATTATTAATAAAAATATACTCAAAAGATAGCAACATTTTCAAATATTTTTCTCTTTTTTTTTTTTTTTTTTACAAAATTTGAAATGTTGTACAAATTCAACCAGTTCTACAGCTGGCAAAAAAAATGGAGGAATGTACCTTGCCCCCTCCCCAGATCATCTCCAAATGTTCCATTTTATTGTTTTAATTGTAAAATGTTGTCCAAAAGTTGATATTTTTAACGATTCCAATGTGCTTTACCAAATACCGCATCCAGTTTTCCAAAGTACTCAGCACTAGATTGGGCCAGAATTTTATTTTATTTTATTTTATTTTTTTGGTCAAAATCATTTTTCGACCAAAAAAGTCATAATTGAAATCAAAAGGTTTTTAAAAAGTACTGATTTCAATGACATTTTGTTCGCTGCCCCCCGCTGAAATAAAGCGTTTCAACAATGCCAGGTTTCAGAGTAACAGCCATGTTAGTCGGTATTCGCAAAAAAAAAAGGAGAACTTGTGGCACCTTAGAGACTAACCAATTTATTTGAGCATGAGCTTTCGTGAGCTACAGCTCACTTCATTGGATGCATACTGTGGAAACTGCAGCAGACTTTATATACACAGAGACCATGAAACAATACCTCCTCCCACCCCACTCTCCTGCTGGTAATAGCTTATCTAAAGTGATCTCTCTCCTTACAATGTGTATGATAATCAAGTTGGGCCATTTCCAGCACAAATCCAGGTTTTCTCACCCTCCACCCCCCGACACACAAACTCACTCTCCTGCTGGTAATAGCCCATCCAAAGTGACCACTCTCTTTACAATGTGCATGATAATCAAGGTGGGCCATTTCCAGCACAAATCCAGATTTTCTCACCCCCCCCCCCCGCACACACAAACTCACTCTCCTGCTGGCAATAGCTCATCCAAACTGACCACTCTCCCTACAATGTGTATGATAATCAAGGTGGGCCATTTCCAGCATAAATCCAAGTTTCAAAAGAATGTCTGTGGGGGGGGGGTAGGAAAAAACAAGGGGAAATAGGCTACCTTGCATAATGACTTAGCCACTCCCAGTCTCTATTTAAGCCTAAATTAATAGTATTCAATTTGCAAATGAATTCCAATTCAGCAGTTTCTCGCTGGAGTCTGGATTTGAAGTTTTTTTGTTTTAAGATAGCGACCTTCATGTCTGTAATTGCGTGACCAGAGAGATTGAAGTGTTCTCCGACTGGTTTATGAATGTTATAATTCTTGACATCTGATTTGTGTCCATTTATTCTTTTACGTAGAGACTGTCCAGTTTGACCAATGTACATGGCAGAGGGGCACTGCTGGCACATGATGGCATATCTCACATTGGTGGACGTGCAGGTGAACGAGCCTCTGATAGTGTGGCTGATGTTATTAGGCCCTGTGATGGTGTCCCCTGAATAGATATGTGGGCACAGTTGGCAACGGGCTTTGTTGCAAGGATAGGTTCCTGGGTTAGTGGTTCTGTTGTGTGGTATGTGGTTGCTGGTGAGTATATGCTTCAGGTTGGGGGGCTGTCTGTAGGCAAGCACTGGCCTGTCTCCCAAGATTTGTGAGAGTGTTGGGTCATCCTTCAGGATAGGTTGTAGATCCTTAATAATGCTTTGGAGGGGTTTTAGTTGGGGGCTGAAGGTGACAGCTAGTGTCGTTCTGTTATTTTCTTTGTTAGGCCTGTCCTGTAGTAAGTGACTTCTGGGAACTCTTCTGGCTCTATCAATCTGTTTCTTCACTTCCGCAGGTGGGTATGATAGTTGCAAGAATGCTTGATAGAGATCTTGTAGGTGTTTGTCTCTGTCTGAGGGGTTGGAGCAAATGCGGTTGCATCGCAGAGCTTGGCTGTAGATGATGGATCGTGTGGTGTGGTCAGGGTGAAAGCTGGAGGCATGTAGGTAGGAATAGCGGTCAGTAGGTTTCCGGTATAGGGTGGTGTTTATGTGACCATTGTTTATTAGCACTGTAGTGTCCAGGAAGTGGATCTCTTGTGTGGACTGGACCAGGCTGAGGTTGATGGTGGGATGGAAATTGTTGAAATCATGGTGGAATTCCTCAAGGGCTTCTTTTCCATGGGTCCAGATGATGAAGATGTCATCAATATAGCTCAAGTAGAGTAGGGGCGTTAGGGGACGAGAGCTGAGGAAGCGTTGTTCTAAATCAGCCATAAAAATGTTGGCATAGTGTGGGGCCATGCGGGTACCCATAGCAGTGCCGCTGATCTGAAGGTATACATTGTCCCCAAATGTAAAATAGTTATGAGTAAGGACAAAGTCACAAAATTCAGCCACCAGGTTAGCCATGACATTATCGGGGATAGTGTTCTTGACGGCTTGTAGTCCATCTTTGTGTGGAATGTTGGTGTAGAGGGCTTCTACATCCATAGTGGCCAGGATGGTGTTATCAGGAAGATCACTGATGGATTGTAGTTTCCTCAGGAAGTCAGTGGTGTCTCGAAGGTAGCTGGGAGTGCTGGTAGCGTAGGGCCTGAGGAGGGAGTCTACATAGCCAGACAATCCTGCTGTCAGGGTGCCAATGCCTGAGATGATGGGGCGCCCAGGATTTCCAGGTTTATGGATCTTAGGTAGTAGATAGAATATCCCAGGTAGGGGTTCCAGGGGGTGTGTCTGTGCGGATTTGATCTTGTGCTTTTTCAGGAAGTTTCTTGAGCAAATGCTGTAGTTGCTTTTGGTAACTCTCAGTGGGATCAGAGGGTAATGGCTTGTAGAAAGTGGTGTTGGAGAGCTGCCGAGCAGCCTCTTGTTCATATTCCGACCTATTCATGATGACAACAGCACCTCCTTTGTCAGCCTTTTTGATTATGATGTCAGAGTTGTTTCTGAGGCTGTGGATGGCATTGTGTTCTGCACGGCTGAGGTTATGGGGCAAGTGATGCTGCTTTTCCACAATTTCAGCCCGTGCACGTCGGCGGAAGCACTCTATGTAGAAGTCCAGTCTGCTGTTTCGACCTTCAGGAGGAGTCCACCTATAATCCTTCTTTTTGTAATGTTGGTAGGGAGGCCTCTGTGGATTAGTATGTTGTTCAGAGGTATTTTGGAAATATTCCTTGAGTCGGAGACGTCGAAAATAGGATTCTAGGTCACCACAGAACTGTATCATGTTCGTTGTGACCTATAATGTATCACGAACCTATACCGGAAACCTACTGACCGCTATTCCTACCTACATGCCTCCAGCTTTCACCCTGACCACACCACACGATCCATCGTCTACAGCCAAGCTCTGCGATGCAACCGCATTTGCTCCAACCCCTCAGACAGAGACAAACACCTACAAGATCTCTATCAAGCATTCTTGCAACTATCATACCCACCTGCGGAAGTGAAGAAACAGATTGATAGAGCCAGAAGAGTTCCCAGAAGTCACTTACTACAGGACAGGCCTAACAAAGAAAATAACAGAACGACACTAGCTGTCACCTTCAGCCCCCAACTAAAACCCCTCCAAAGCATTATTAAGGATCTACAACCTATCCTGAAGGATGACCCAACACTCTCACAAATCTTGGGAGACAGGCCAGTCCTTGCCTACAGACAGCCCCCCAACCTGAAGCATATACTCACCAGCAACCACATACCACACAACAGAACCACTAACCCAGGAACCTATCCTTGCAACAAAGCCCATTGCCAACTGTGCCCACATATCTATTCAGGGGACACCATCACAGGGCCTAATAACATCAGCCACACTATCAGAGGCTCGTTCACCTGCACGTCCACCAATGTGAGATATGCCATCATGTGCCAGCAGTGCCCCTCTGCCATGTACATTGGTCAAACTGGACAGTCTCTACGTAAAAGAATAAATGGACACAAATCAGATGTCAAGAATTATAACATTCATAAACCAGTCGGAGAACACTTCAATCTCTCTGGTCACGCAATTACAGACATGAAGGTCGCTATCTTAAAACAAAAAAACTTCAAATCCAGACTCCAGCGAGAAACTGCTGAATTGGAATTCATTTGCAAATTGGATACTATTAATTTAGGCTTAAATAGAGACTGGGAGTGGCTAAGTCATTATGCAAGGTAGCCTATTTCCCCTTGTTTTTTCCTAATCCCCCCCCCCCCACAGACATTCTTTTGAAACTTGGATTTATGCTGGAAATGGCCCACCTTGATTATCATACACATTGTAGGGAGAGTGGTCAGTTTGGATGAGCTATTGCCAGCAGGAGAGTGAGTTTGTGTGTGCGGGGGGGGGGGGGGAGAAAACCTGGATTTGTGCTGGAAATGGCCCACCTTGATTATCATGCACATTGTAGGGAGAGTGGTCACTTTGGATAAGCTATTACCAGCAGGAGAGTGAGTTTGTGTGTGTGTGTTTTGGAAAAAGGGGGGGCAGTGAGAAAACCTGGTTTTGTGCTGGAAATGGCCCACCTTGATTTTCATACACATTGTAAAGAGAGTGGTCACTTTGGATGGGCTATTACCAGCAGGAGAGTGAGTTTGTGTGGGGGGGGGGGCGGAGGGTGAGAAAACCTGGATTTGTGCTGGAAATGGCCCAACTTGATTATCATACACATTGTAGGGAGAGTGATCACTTTAGATAAGCTGTTACCAGCAGGAGAGTGGGGTGGGAGGAGGTATTGTTTCATGGTCTCTGTGTATATAACGTCTTCTGCAGTTTCCAGAGTATGCATCCGATGAAGTGAGCTGTAGCTCACGAAAGCTTATGCTCAAATAAATTGGTTAGTCTCTAAGGTGCCACAAGTACTCCTTTTCTTTCAACAATGCCAGTGTCCCATTTCAACGTTTGCAGAATGAAAAGGTTCACGTTTTCATTTGAAAATGGCTTTTCTAAACGAAATCCCTTTGTTTTGCTACAAAAATATTTACAAGCATTTTTAAAAGGTTGAAATCAGAGCAAAATGGTTTGGTTTGATTAAAATGAAATGTTTCAACTGAGGCAAAATGAAATTTTTGGTAATGTTTTGATTTTCTTTCCATTTCTGAACAGAAAAAGATTTCAACTCCTTGGAATTCCACAGGAAGTGCAAAATCCCAGCTGCACCCCGCTTCATCCAGAAGCTCCCTCAGAGAACCATGTCTGGCTCATCTGTTTTGACTGAGAACAACAACAAGAGGATGTTGAGCAGTCAGAACTGATCATGAGAGAAGCTCAACGCCTGTAGCTAGGATTGACAGGAAAGTGTGGCTCATGGAAAAGTGAATTTTCAGTGGAAAGAACGTT
Source organism: Lepidochelys olivacea (assembly GCF_965140295.1). Classification (NCBI taxonomy): domain Eukaryota; kingdom Metazoa; phylum Chordata; order Testudines; family Cheloniidae; genus Lepidochelys; species Lepidochelys olivacea. Next base: position 265,158,925 of record NC_140412.1, on the reverse strand, counting down.
TTCACTGAAAGTGTTTGTTTCCCTTGCACATTTTCGATTTTCCATGAGAAAACAAAAAACCAAACAAACTTTAAAAAAAAACCCAAACAAACAGTTTTTGGCAAAAATGTTTTTACTTTTTGGATTTTCAACAAAAAAGTTGATGGTTTCTGTGGAAAAATCCCCCCCATTTTCCAACCAGCTCTATCTGCAGCTCCACATTGAACCCCGTTCCCCACACATTTAAGGGCCAGGCCTCATTTTGGGGACCGTGGACCTGAACCTCCTTTTGAGGCCCACCCATTGAACCATTGTGCCCGCTAGCATTGGCACATTCATGTCAGGTCAGGCTTGACAAAGCCCTGGCTGTGATGATTTAATTGGGGATTGGTCCTGCTTTGAGCAGGGGGTTGGACTAGATGACCTCCTGAGGTCCCTTCCAACCCTGATCTTCTATGATTCTATGTCATGAGGGTGTTTGTACTCAGGTTAATTGCCCTTGGAGCCAAAACAAGCGTTTCTGTGCTGCTGAGGTGAGAATGACCAATAAAACCTGGTGAAAGGGACGTCCCATCGGACTGTTGAAAAGACACTCGCTTTGTGATTGACTCAGCAGAGGGAAATAAGATGCAAAGATTTTTTGGTTACAGTGAACGTCACACTACGCTCATGGTGGTAGCGGCGAAATGACTCCCAGGTCACTAATCTGCTGCCCTGAATTGCTGCCAACTGCCTAGGGATTCCCATCTCCTGCCCTTCCCCGCTCACCCCCTTGTTTGCTGGCCTCTAAGAGACCCCTGTTTCTAAAGGTGCCAGTGTTTTTCCAGACCTGTTCAGCTCCTCTCCAGAAATAATTTTCCTGTGTTTTTTAAACAGTTACCGGTGCCTAAATGTAGCTCATGTACACAGAATTCCCCTGCCCCCCAGCGATCTATTAAAAGGCAGCTTTCGCCAATAGCAAGAACACAGTCAGAGGTGTGAGAGATTTGGGATTTAATATTTAACTATAAAATAAATATCCTGCCAATTTATAGAGTGGGATTCAAATGAGCCATGACCTTTCCTGACTGAGCCTGTTTCCTCCAATCGATTGAGCTGGAGAAGGGGATGGGAGGGGTGTTAAGTGATAAGCTGGGTTAAAGGGAGTTTGTTGGGCATGAGATAAACAGGAATTTGGTGCCTCTGTCCAGTAGGCTGCTCACTTTGAAACTGATATTCCATATGCATATGTGAATTTTATGCACAATATCCCAGGGTTTTTTGCTGCACCAGTGCAGGGAAGCTTATTCATAAAACATAGCTGCAGGCTAGAATATTAATTGCAACAATGTCTCATCTTTTGTGTGTTCCTAGGTGTTTACAGCTGACTGGAACACTGGGTTTTCAAGCTAAAGCAGGTTCTCTGGGCTCAAATTGTGGTTTTTTTTATTGGATGGAATAAACTATTGTTTTAAACGCTTACCTATCAGCAGGAGGTAGGATGGATAGTCCCATGGTTAAGGGATTAGTTTGGGATTTAGAAGAGCCAGGTTCTATTCCGTGTTCTTTTACGAGTTTCTGAACGATCTCCATCTTTTCTGTGCCTTGATTTCCCTTTTGTGACCCAAGACATTAGCACTGTCCTACCTCACAAGGGTGTTGGCAGGCTAACTATGTTAAAGATTGTGAGGGGTTCAGATACCATGGTGCCTGGGGCCATATCTAACAAAGATAGCTAACCCATTTATTTAGACTTGTCTTTCTCATGATCTACCCGCCACAGGATAATTTTAAATCAAGATGTTATACAGGAAACAGGCCATATGGGATGAGATCCTTTCAAGGGGGATTGTGAAATGTGGACCAGACTTCCCAAGTTGGGTGATGGGTAGCATATTGAAAGTGACCTGTAATAGGCTAGGAGACAGTGATGGACATGGAATAACTGCACCTTTTGGCACTGGTCAGTCAAATTCAGAAGGAAGCGAGAATGCCACGTCCACCCACTACAGGCCCATTTGAAATCTGTCGTTTGCAGCCCTCCCCGCCTCAGCAATGCACCCCTGGCTGACGGCTCACAGTCCTGAGGTCTGGAGATGGGAGTATTTATGGAAAGAGGTGAGCTTTGGATTTCACATCTGCAAGAGTTTGGGGTTGGGGCAGGGGATGTGAAATTCTCGTGGTTTTTTAATTTTGCCTTTTACAACATATTTTCCCCTCTTTTGACATCATGGTTATATAGATGAGAAAAAAGTAACCAGCAGTTAGATATTTACCCTCAAACCACTAAATCCAAGCAGTGGAAATCTATTCGGTCGTTTCGGTGCACACAGGAAAGCTTTTGATGAAGGTTATTCCTTGGTTTCACTGCTGTAATGTGGAAGCATGTGTTACAGCTTTGAGGTTCCCTGTGGACAGTCCCTTAGCAATTTTAATCCTGAATGTGGTCCATCACAACGGGGTTATATTTATAATGCCTCAGAGCCCAGCCTTTGGCTGCCTGTCCCAGCTTTTCATCTTCTCTTTGTCTCTTCGATTAGCGTGGCTAGAGCCAATCCAAATCAATGGAAGTATATGGAGTCATGGTCTGACACAGTCCAACCCGGGGCAGGTGACCCAGCGGTGCCAGTACTGGGAAGGGGGTGGGGTGGGGGAGGGCCCTGCCTTTACACTATAACTAAACCCAACAGCCCAGAGTGGGGAGCTGGGCCAGCTCCATAGGACAGGAGCTGCTGTGTGGTGAGTGTGGGGCAGGCTCACTCTCCAACCCCCACCAGGGCCCCCCCCCCACCTTGGGGCAGGATCTGACATTTCCCCCATAGCCTCCCACTTTAAATGGTGCTTCGCAGCCCCTGAATGGGAGGCTTTCCACTGACTTTGATGAGCTTTGGCTCAGACGCTCACAGCAAAGAGGGCTGTTACTGAACACGCCGTTCATGTCATGGCCTCTTTTTGCAGGCGTTGGTCATAAAAACAACAACAAAAACTCTTCCATTGGCAAGAGGGAAACTCTCTAGTAGAGCCTTTTCTTGGCATCTTTATTTCAATAGAGAGCCGTGGTTGCAGCCAAAAGGTGCGCTGGATAAATGCAGAACCCATTAACATAAGAAGGGCCATACTGGGTCAGACCAATAGTCCATCCAGCCCAGTATTCTGTTTTCCGACAGTGGCCAGTGCCAGGTGCTTCAGAGGGAACAAACAGGCCAGGCAGTCATTGAGTGATCCATCCCCCATCATCCACTCCTAGCTTCTGGTGAACAGAGATTTAGGGCCACTCAGATCACGGGGCTGTATCCCTACTGATCCTGGCTAATAGCCATTGATGAACCTAGCCTCCATGAACTTACCTAGTTCTTTTTTGAACCCTGTTATAGTTTTGGCCTTCACAATGTCCCCTGGCAATGAGTTCCACAGGTTGACTGTACATTGTATGAACTCATTCGAGCATCTGAGTGGTTGAGGGTTTTCATCTACACCGCAGGCAGCTGTCCCCAACAATGGGGGGTGGGGTGGGGAAGGGAGTCCATGTGGTTGGCCACCAGCAGGTGAATTTAGAACTACAGATGACTGTAATTGCTAAGGAGGAAGCGGAGGAAGGATGATGCACTGGTTAGTGTGCTGGCTTGGGAGACCCAGGTTCAACTGCCTGCTCTACCCTAAGACTTCCTGTGATCCGTGGACCAGTTCTTTAGAGTCAGTGCCTTAAAGGTAACTAAACACCTAACTTCTATGGACATCGCCTTGATTGATTTTGGTGGGAACCAGGTTCTTAAATATCTGAAGGGTTGTTAAAAAGAGGATGGTGAATTGATCCACTGCTCTACCTGTCCACTGATGGTAGGACAAGAAGCCGTGGGCTTAATCTGCAGCAAGGGAGATTTCAGTTAGATATTAGGGAAAAACTTTCTAACCCTAAGGGTAGTTAAGCTCTGGAACAGGCTTCCAAGGGCGGTTGTGGAATTCCTGTCACTGGAAGTTTTTAAGAACAGGCTGGACAAACACCTGTCAGGGATGGTCGAGGTTTACTTGGTCCTGCCTCAGTACAGGAGGCTGGACTAGCTGACCTCTTAAGGTCCCTTCCAGCCTGACATTTCTATGCTGCTATGATTCTAAACACCTTTGAGGATCTAGGCCTTAGTTCCTCATCTGTGATATGGGGACAATGTCACTGCCCTACCTCACAATGGGGCTGTCAGGGTTAAACATTAAACATTACTACAGTAATGGGGGCCCCCGAAGCACTTTACCTACTTAGAGACCAAAACTGTCCCATCAACCCCCGTGCCTGCAGACCCATGGGGAAGGAGAGGAGGCCTACACTTCAAGAGCTGCACAAAGGCCAGCACTAGCCAATGAGATCAGGATAAGCTCTTATTGATGGCAGAAGCTCAAGGGAAGGCAGCTGCTGAAGGTCTCAGGGGGATGGCACCAAGAGACAGAGGTGACAGTGAGGTCACTGGTTTGAAGCTAGTCAAGGAGAGCAGTCACCAAAAGTTGTTCGCCCCTGATGGCTAATCAGTGACCTATTTGAAAGAAGGAGGAGGGGATCTCAGTGCAGTAACTGGCACCTTTGTTGTCAGTTGCAGAAGGCAAGCCAAGGGTTAAACGGATGTTGATTGCACTGTAACTGACCTCGCCACAGGCTGTGGTCCCTTCTAGCTGTCTGGTAGGGTGCTCTGTGTACCCTGGGCTTAAAGGCCAGGATCATGGCCTGTGGGGAGACATAAGAGTGATGGGGGAGCAGGATGGATTGATGTACGTATGTGCAGGTAGTGGCTGAACTTGGGGAACCCATGCAGTGGGGTGCTCAGTTTGAGACTTTAAAATCAGTATGAAATGTGCAGGTATTAATTTTATGCATAATTTCTCATGTTTTTTGCTGAAGCAGTATAAGCTGACTGGTGTCCAGACTTATTCATAAAACAGGTGTTGGCTAGAACACTAGTTGCAATAATGCATCACCCTTTGTCTGCTCCCACACAATACTTGGCTGATCAGTTAGTGTTCTAACTAACCCACGTGCAATCAACACAAATATTAAACCTTTATTTGCTAGGGAAAAAAAACCTTTGTGCAAAGCCTGAACCTTAGCAGATTTAGGCAGAGTAAGTCAACTTCTTATGGTCTTCACTCTCTACAGCAGATTTGAATAAAAAGAGGACATGAGCTGGAGGCAAACCAGCAAATAAAATATTTGGGATGGATTTCTTTATAGAACGGCTGGGGAAAATGTGGAACAAAGTCAGCAACAGTGACACCATTATACAATGGTAACCATTAAACCCTTTACAGATGCCTTGGCAATTAACTTTACCACGATTCTCCCTAGATATTCCCTATACTAAGTATATATGTTATACTATTACAGGAAATAGCGCAGGAAATGTTATTGACTTGCAAACCCAAAGCTGTAAAGCTTTTAAAGGAACTATATAAATTAGTCCAAGATGGAGACAAGAAGCATTTATGATCAAAGAAAGCCAGGAGTTCTTTTCTCTAGGGCAGGATAGGCCCTGGCTGCCCCTTCTTTGGGGTTCACCTTCAAAGCAAGAGCCAGAGTTCTTTAGGGCTACAGAGGAAAGCTTATGTCTAAGGCACTGCCATCAGACTCAGGAATTCTGGGTTCATTTGCAGGCTTTTGTTGCAAGCCTCCTTTTTGATCTTGGGTGGGTCATTTCAGCTCTCTGTGCCCGTGTTCCTCATCTGTAAATCAGAGCTGACCGTATTTCCTTTGTCTATGTAACTAGTATGCAATTTGGCATCTCTCATTACGTAGGCATGTGAGCCTCACCAAGTACAATGGGGTCCTGATCTCAGTTGAGGCCCCTAGGCATTACGTTAATACAAATAATCATGATAAGGGAACACAGCTCCCACCATCTGGAGGAGCAGCGTTGCTTACTGCTTAAATGCCCCAGTAATTTTCAAATCACTCCCCTTTGTTACAAGATCAGCTCCCATGTGTATTTTGCTGACTAGAAACTCTGGCTACATGACTTTCCCTCTTCTCCCAAGGGCTGACCCCAAGCATTGTGGGATCAGCGCTAAATGTTTAGTCCCTATGCTCTGTTTGAACATCAGGCTTCTGTGGTTTTAAACTGAGATTCAAACCCATCCCTTGTTAAGCAAGCCAGGGCCACGGTCTCCTAAAGGGCGGAAAGTCCTTTGCAGAACTCGGCTGGGAGATCTTTATGGAAAACTCAAGTTCTGCAGAAAGGGCTGGTGAGTCAATAGCAGAAGATCTTCCCTGTGAACTGCTTCTGGGTCATGGAGCTATGCAGATTTACACCAGCTGAGGATCTGGCCCCATACAGTGTTAGAGGATGCCATGTTGCTGGAGCAGGTGGTATTTTTCAAATGAAATGTAATGTCAAAGTCCTCACCACTTCTGGCCATTAAGGACCCCCTGCCAATTTTCACAGGCATAACGGTGTTAACCCCAATGGTCTGGCTATATTCCAGATGAGTAATTAGTACATTCTGCTTACCCCTGTAGCTTCATTTAGTCAACAGTTTTCTTCCCTCTCCCATCTAAGCAACTGAATATTGACAAAATACACTGGTGCTTATATACAAATGCTAGAAGTCTAAATACTAACATGCGTGAACGAGAGTGCCTGGCATTAAATGAAGATATTGTTATATTAGGCATCATGGAAACTTGGTGGAATGATGACAATCAATGGCACATGGTAATACTAGGGTATAAAATACATAGGAATGACAGAGTAGGTCACGCCAGTGGGGGAGTGGCACTATACGTAAAAGACAGCATAGGGTCAAATAAGGTAAAAATCTTAAATGAAACAAACTGTACCGTAGACTTTCTATGGATAGAAATGCCATGTTTGAACAATAGGAGTGCAGCAGTAGGAATATACTGCCAACACCTGACCAGGAAGGTAACGGTGATTGTGAAATGCTAAGGAAAGTAGACAGACTACACAAGCAGAAAGTGCAATAATAGTGGATGATTTCAACTATCCCCATATAGACTGGGTATTTATCACCTCTGTGCATGATGCAGACACAGAATTTCTAGATACCATAAATAATTGGTTCTTGGAGCGGTTAGTCTTGGAACCAACAAGGGGAGAGGCAATTCTTGGTTTAGTCCTAAGTGGAGCACAGGATCTGGTTCAAGAGATGAACATAGCTGTATTGCTCAGTAATAGTGACCATAATGCAATTAAATTTAACAGCCGTGTAGGGTGGGGATAATACCCCAAAACACCATCCCAGTAGCATGTAACTTTAAAATAAGGAACTAGTCAAAAATGAGGATGCAAATTAAAAGGAGCTGTCACAAGGGTTAAATGCCTGTAAGCAGCTTGGGAGCTATTTAAAAAAAAACACCATAAGAGATGATCAGAGTAAATCATAGAATATCAGGGTTGGAAGGAACCTCAGGAGGTCATCTAGTCCAACCCCCTGCTCAAAGCAGGACCAATCCCCAATTTTTGCCCCAGATCCCTAAATGGCCCCCTCAAGGATTGAACTCAGAACCCTGGGTTTAGCAGGCCAAAGCTCAAACCACTGAGCTATCCCTCCCCCCTGAAATGTGTACCCCAAATCAGAAAAGACAATCAGAGGACCAAAAGAATGCCCCCATGGCTAAACAGCAGAGTAATGGAGGCTGTTAGAGGCAAAGAGGCATCTTTGATGTTTGGCAATCAAACCCTAGTGATGATCACAGGAAGGCAGGTTAAGTGTAAAAGTATAATAACCCAGGCTAAGGAAGAATTTGACAAGCAACTTGCTAAAGACACAAAAGCTCCCAGTAAGAATTTTTTTAAGTACATCAGAAGCAGGAAGCCTGCCAAACATCAGTGGTGCCATTAGCACTGAAGGAAGACAAGGCCGTTGCAGAGAAGTGAAATAAATTCCTTGCACTGGTCTTCACTGCAGAGGATGCGGGAGAGATACCTACATCAGAGCTTGTTTTTCTGGGTAACAAATCTGTAGTATTTTCCCATATTGATGAAGGAATAGATGAGGGTTTGGACCAAGTTGATAAATTCAACAGGAATAAGTCCCCGGGACCAGATGATATCCGCCCAAGAAGGAACTCAGGTTTGCAACTGAAGAACTGCCACCTGTGGTATGTATCTGTAGCATGTAAACAAGCCTCCGCCCGAGATGAATGGAAGTTAGCTAATGTAACTCAGATTTTTAAAAAGAGCTCCAGAGGCAATCCTGGCAATTACTGAGCCTAACTTCAGTATCAGGCAAATTGGCAGAAACTACATTAAAGAACAGAATTACCAGACACATAGATAAATACGATTTGTTGGGGAAGAGTCAACATGGCTTTTGTAAAGAGCAACCATGCCTCCCCTATCTATTAGAATTTTTTGAGGGTATCAAGAAGCATGTGGATAAAGGTGATCCAATTGGTATGGTGAACTTGGATTTTCAAAAAATCTTGGGCAAGGTCCCTCACCAAAGGCTCTTAAGGAAATCAAGTAGCCATGGGCTCAGGAGGAAGGTCCTCTCATGAACTGGTAACTGGTTAAAAGATAGGAAACAAAGGGTAGGAATAAATGGTCACTTTTCAGAATGGAGAGGGGTAAACAGCAGGGTCCCCCAAGGATCCGTACTGGGAACTGTGCTGTTCAACATATACGTTAATGATCTCAAAAAAGGAGTGAACAATGAAGTTTCAAAGTTTGCAGATGATACTCCATTTTTCATAATAGTTAAGTCCAAAGCTGACTGCAAATTGTTACAGGGGAATCTCACAAAAGTGGGAGACTGGGAGACAAAATGGCACATGTCAGTCAACACTGATCAGTGCAAAGTAATGCACACTGGCGAAAATAATCCCAGCGACTCATATATGATGATAAATTAGCTGTTACCACTCAAGAAAGAGATCTTGGCCTCATCGTGGATAGCTCTCTGAAAACTTCAGCTCAATGTGCAGCAGCAGCCAAAAAGCTGAATAGAATGTTTGGAACGATTAGAAAAGGGATAGAAAAGACAGCAAATAGCATAATGCCACTATATAAACACATTGTACACCCACATCTTGAATACCGTGTCCAGTTCTGGTTGCCCCATATCAAATAGGATAGAGTGGAACTGGAAAGGGTTCAGAGAAGGGTAAGGATATGGAACAGCTTCCATATGGGGAGAGAATAAAGCCCTTAATTTCGGGTTTAATTAGTTTTATTTTCTCTTTTCTTATTTTTTCCATGTTTCTTGCCTCCGTTTCCAAGAGGAAAATACCTTCCCCATGGCACCTTCAAGGCAAGCAACATCAATTCAAAAGAGCAACTGTTTTCTAATGGGTATATATACTAGCCACAATTTTGCAGCAAGCTAAAAGAGGCAAGGTGGACCAAGCTCTTGTTTTCAAAAGGAGCTGCTCGCAGTGCAACCAATCTCAAGGTTGTTCCTTTTTTAACCAAGGCCGTTCAATCGACTTTCAGAAACAAAGAACACCGTCCACTATAAAAGTTAATGGAGAAGAGAGTTAATCTGAGTTCAGAGTTTCCCACTTTCCTCACGTCTGGTTGGGAAATGCTTGTTTGCAGGGTCTTGTGTTTTAATGCTGAACAGGTGCTGGAAGAAGAATTTCAAGGACAAACGGACCATGTGTATGCAGCCTGTCAGTGATCGAAATAAACCATCAAAGCACAGAGTGTGCCTTGGAGGCAGGTCAGAAAGAACATGCAATAGTCTAGGGAAGCTTAAACAGGTTGTTCTAGTATGACTGGGAGACTATGGGTTTAGGATCTCCTCAGCGTAAGTGGAATATTTAGACATTCATTTTGGGCTCGATTACTGTTCATTAAAGCTGGTGGAAATGTTTATATGAAATCCTCATTAAAGCAGAAATAGCCTCTTTTTGAAATTAGAAATTGTTATGATTTTCTAAAATGTTCTATTTTTTTCAAAATTGGAAAGCACAAAAATTTAGCCTTTTCTCTCCTTTTTTTTCCCAGTTTTCTCTTTTTCCTCTCTCCCATTTCCTTCTTTCTTTCCTTCACAATCCCCTGCTTTTTCCAGGAGCAAAATGAAAAAAAACCAATAGAATAAAGGGGAGGGAGGGAAGCAGGGAAACGAGTGGAAAAAAATGATGAAACAAAACACCCCCAAAATTAAAAACCAAAATATTTGAGACATATTGTTCAATAAAAACGGTTGTCACAACTTTTGAATAAGCTAAAAGGAGATCCCTTCCAAAGGCTGCAGAATGAAAATGACTGCAATTTTATTTATTTGTTTATTTATTATGTTTGCAATTCATAGAATCATAGAATCATAGAATATCAGTGTTGGAAGGGACCTCAGGAGGTCATCTAGTCCAACCCCCTGCTCAAAGCAGGACCAATCCCCAATTAAATCATCCCAGCCAGGGCTTTGTCAAGCCTGACCTTAAAAACTTCTAAGGAAGGAGATTCTACCACCTCCCTAGGTAATGCATTCCAGTGTTTCACCACCTTCCTAGTGAAAAAGTTTTTCCTAATATCCAACCTAAACCTCCCCCACTGCAACTTGAGACCTTTACTCCTTGTCCTGTCCTCTTCTACCACTGAGAATAGTCTAGAACCATCCTCTCTGGAACCACCTCTCAGGTAGTTGAAAGCAGCTATCAAATCCCCCCTCATTCTTCTCTTCTGCAGACTAAACAATCCCAGTTCCCTCAGCCTCTCCTCATAAGTCATGTGTTCCAGACCCCTAATCATTTTTGTTGCCCTTCGCTGGACTCTCTCCAATTTATCCACATCCTTCTTGTAGTGTGGGGCCCAAAACTGGACACAGTACTCCAGATGAGGCCTCACCAATGTCGAATAGAGGGGGACGATCACGTCCCTCGATCTGCTCGCTATGCCCCTACTTATACATCCCAAAATGCCATTGGCCTTCTTGGCAACAAGGGCACACTGCTGACTCATATCCAGCTTCTCGTCCACTGTCACCCCTAGGTCCTTTTCCGCAGAACTGCTGCCTAGCCATTCGGTCCCTAGTCTGTAGCGGTGCATTGGGTTCTTCCGTCCTAAGTGCAGGACCCTGCACTTATCCTTATTGAAGCTCATCAGATTTCTTTTGGCCCAATCCTCCAATTTGTCCAGGACCCTCTGTATCCTATCCCTGCCCTCCAGCGTATCTACCACTCCTCCCAGTTTAGTATCATCCGCAAATTTGCTGAGAGTGCAATCCACACCATCCTCCAGATCATTTATGAAGATATTGAACAAAACCGGCCCCAGGACCGACCCCTGGGGCACTCCACTTGACACCGGCTGCCAACTAGACATGGAGTCATTGATCACTACCAGTTGAGCCCGACAATCTAGCCAACTTTCTACCCACCTTATAGTGCATTCATCCAGCCCATACTTCTTTAACTTGCTGACAAGACAATTCCCCCTTCCCCCTGAATTTTTCAGCTTGTTCAATTATTGATCTCATTAGGAGTGGGGCAAGCAGTGGTGAAACTGACAAGTATCATGTCAGTTTCACTTAGCAGTAGCCAGGGCTCCTAGAGTCACCTGCCATGGGGCAGCCCGATCATATGGATTGCCTCAGGGCCAGGGACACCAGGGCTTCTGAATCTGCAAGCTAGCTGGCTTTGCTAGCCAGCTGGCCTGGGAGACTGGAAGTTTTGCTGTCCCTGGAACTGGATAGGGCTTCTGTCATAAATATAAAGGGAAGCGTAAACCCCTTTGAAATCCCTCCTGGCCAGGGGAAAGCTCCTGTCACCTGTAAAGGGTTAAGAAGCTAAAGGTAACCTCGCTGGCACCTGACCAAAATGACCAATGAGGAGACAAGATACTTTCAAAAGCTGGGAGGAGGGAGAGAAACAAAGGGTCTGTCTGTCTGTCTATATTCTGTCTTTGCCGGGGTAGACCAGGAATGGAGTTTTAGAACTTTTAGTAAGTAATCTAGCTAGGTACGTGTTAGATTATGATTTCTTTAAATGGCTGAGAAAAGAACTGTGCTGAATAGAATAACTATTTCTGTCTGTGTATCTTTTTTGTAACTTAAGGTTTTGCCTAGAGGGGTTCTCTATGTTTTTGAATCTAATTACCCTGTAAGATATCTACCATCCTGATTTTACAGGGGGGATTTCTTTATTTCTATTTACTTCTATTTTTATTAAAAGTCTTCTTGTAAGAAGACTGAATGCTTTTTCATTGTTCTCAGATCCAAGGGTTTGGGTCTGTGGTCACCTATGCAAATTGGTGAGGCTTTTTATCCAACATTTCCCAGGAAAGGGGGGCTGCAAGTGTTGGGAGGATTGTTCATTGTTCTTAAGATCCAAGGGTCTGGGTCTGTAGTCACCTAGGCAAATTGGTAAGGCTTTTTACCAAACCTTGTCCAGGAAGTGGGGTGCAAGTTTTTGGGAAGTATTTTGGGGGGAAAGACGCGTCCAAACAGCTCTTCCCCAGTAACCAGTATTAGTTTGGTGGTGGTAGCGGCCAATCCAAGGACAAAGGGTGGAATATTTTGTACCTTGGGGAAGTTTTGACCTAAGCTGGTAAAGATAAGCTTAGGAGGTTTTACATGCAGGTCCCCACATCTGTACCCTAGAATTCAGAGTGGGGGAGGAACCTTGACAGCTTCCCTGGAGTTGTAGACCTTAGAAGCCCATCCCAGACCTCCAAACTCATGGCTCCATGGTAGCTGTAGAGGTGGGAGATGAGCCCCAGCTAAAACCAGGGCTCCCAGAGTTTCCAGGCTTCCAGCTCCACTGAAAGGAACACAGAAGCCCTGGCATGGCAGGACTGCCCTGGAGCCACAGACACTGGAAGCATACAACGTACTGAAATGCAAATCCCTTTACAACAAGGTTTATACCCCAACTGGCTGCTATTTCTTACAGCAGTCACCAGGTGCAGACAAATCAGTTGCACTCGTACATGATTTCGTTTATTGCTGGTATCACATGTTCCCACCAACTTAGCCCCTTGCCATCCTCTGGCCATCTGGGAAAATCCGAGAGCACTTCATGGTTAAACCACCGGGACTTTTAATACACCGTATTCATCAACTGACTGAGCTGTTTCCATTTCACGCAGTGCTCAGCTCAGTTTGCAATCTGCCGTTCCTGGGCTCTCCTGCACCATCTGTCCTGGCAGGAGGCTGGAGTGGCAAATTGTTTTTGAACCAGGGAATCAGAGAGAAAGCAAAGAAATCTCTTGGAAATATGGTGGGAATGGCTTGGCGTTATTGGCTTGTTTGTCACTTTTCAGAACCCAAAATAGAGCATACAACGGCATTTCAGAGTAATCAGGTGCTATGAGCAAAGGATTTAATGAAGTGAGAAGGTCCAATTAGTAAGGCCCAGATCTTTAGCGGTATTTACACATCTAATTAATTTATATTAATTTCAATGGGAGTTAGGTGCTTAAATAGCTTTGAGGATCTGGGCATCAATGGCTAATGACTTGCACAGTCGCCATGAACGATTCAGCCGTTTCCAACCACATGGTGGTATCTGGTTATTGTAGGCACCTACTCCCACTTGCTCCGCAGTCTGCATAATAAATCCAAACTCATCCCTTCCCAGGTGGTGCCTTTATTGACAAGCAAAACAGCCATGAGGTAACATACATAGATTCATAAATTTTAAGGCCAGAAGGCACCATTTTGACCATCTAGTCTGACCTCCTGTATCAGACAAGCCAGAGAACCTTACCCAATAATTTATGCATAAAGCTTATACCTTCTGGTTGAGCTATAGCATCTCTTTTAGAGAGACATCCAATCTTGATGTAAAGACTTCATGTGATCAACAATCTACCATATCCCTAGGTAAGTCGTTCCAATGGTTGAATACCCTCACTTTTAAAACCTTTTGCCTTATTTCAATTGTGAATTTGTCTAGCTTCCACTTCCAACTTAAAAATCAGCTCACACCTTTTTCCCAGGCTTGGCAGCTCCTAGATTTCCTCCTTCAGGATTGCTCAACCCATACACTGGATCCTCTTTCTAACCCTCCAGGTGGACTAACCAGTGATCTGCCCTGCTGAACCTGCAGAATCCATTTGATCCTTTCTCAGTAAAACCAGCACCTGCTAATGGGGTGTGCAAACGTTGTCAGGCTGAGATTATCACAGGTTTTCCCTGCACATAACCAAGATCTTGGTGGTAAGTGGGCAGTGGTGGTAGTTGACACTTTAATGGCTTCTATCATACATCTCACTTAGAAAACAGGATTTGGGGTGAGACTATACCTTGCCCATAGGAGTGCACACAGGCTGGTGGGCAAAAAGCCTTTGTTTGCTTGCTCGGGGCCTATGACAGGCACAATCCTGGGCCTTGCACATCTGGTGGTGGTGCACAAGAGGCATTGATCAGGATTGGGCCCCCCTTGTGCTGAGCGCTCTGCAAACACCTAGCAAGACATGGCACCTGCCCCAAAGTGCTTACAGTCTAATTTAAAACCAGATGCCACATTGGGTGGAGCAAACAATGGTGAGGGAAGCATGAATAAGAATGTGGCGTGGTGAGAGTAGATAGGGTGGCTTAGAGGCTAAAGAAATATACTGGGAATAAAGAGAGTTGGGCTCTTTCTATCTAAGGTACTTATATACCCCTGTTATTTGAGCAGCTTGCAACCCTGAACATAGGTTAACAACCCCCTTGTGGTGTAGGGAAGTGCTATCATCCCCATATAACGGATGAGGAACAAAGGCCCAGATAGATTAAGGTGAATGTCTTCATTGCAAAAAAAAAAAAAAGTGTGTTCTTAGACTCATAGACTCATAGATATTAAGGTCAGAAGGGACCATTATGATCATCTAGTCCGACCTCCTGCACAACGCAGGCCACAGAATCTCACCCACCCACTCCTGCGATAAACCTCTCACCTATGTCCGAGCTGTTGAAGTCATCAAATCATGGTTTAAAGACTTCCAGGTGCAGAGAATCCTCCAGCAAGTGACCCGTGCCCCTTGCTATAGAGGAAGGCAAAAAACTCCCAGGGCCTCTTCCAATCTGCCCTGGAGGAAAATTCCTTCCCGACCCCAAATATGGCGATCAGCTGAACCCTGAGCATGTGGGCAAGATTCACCAGCCAGATACCCAGGAAAGAATTCTCTGTAGTACTCAGATCCCACCCCATCAAACATCCCATCACAGGCCATTGGGCCTATTTACCATGAATAGTTAAAGATCAATTAATTGCCAAAATCATGTTATCCCATCATACCATCTCCTCCATAAACTTATCGAGTTTAATCTTGAAGCCAGATAGGTCTTTTGCCCCCACTGCTTTCCTTGGAAGGCTATTCCAGAACTTCACTCCTCTGATGGTTAGAAACCTTCGTCTAATTTCAAGTCTAAACTTCCTGATGGCCAGTTTATATCCATTTGTTCTTGTGTCCACATTGGCACTGAGGTTAAATAATTCCTCTCCCTCTCCGGTATTTATCCCTCTGATATATTTATAGAGAGCAATCAGATCATATCTTAACTCAGGTTAACATAGTAGTCACAACACAGCACCTCTGCTTTTCAGCCCCTAGGGTTGAATTCAAGCTGCCCGCTCTTCATTTCTATTTTAACCCCAAGTTAGCAACACATCATCTTTCCTGCTTGGTGGACAGCCTTTAAGTGACTTGACCAACATCACATGGGGAGTCGAATCTGTGGTAGAACAGGAAATCAAATGCAGGTCTCCCAATTCCCAGGCTAGTGCCCAAACCACTGGACCGTCCATCTTCTCGATTGCCATTGTGACCTAGGGCAAGTCGCTTCACCCCTCTGTGGATTATAGTTTGACTGTAATCTCTTTACGTCTTCCGGCTGCCTCTTACTATGTGCCTGAACTGAGCACAATGGGGCTATGATCTTAGTTGGAGCATCTAAGAACTACTCTACTATAAGAACATAAGAATGGCCCTACTGGGTCAGACCAAAGGTCCATCTAGCCCAGTGTCCTGTCTTCTGACAGTGGCCAATATCAGATGCTTCAGAGGCAATGAACAGAACAGGGCAATTTTGAGTGAACTATCCCATGTTGTCCAGTCCCAGCTTCTGGCAGTGAGATGTTTAGGAACACCTGGAGCACTGGGTTGTGTCCCTGACCATCTCGGCTATAGCCATTGATGGATCTGTCCTCCGTGACCTTATCTAATTATAATTTTGGCCTTCACAACATCCCCTGGCAATGAGTTCCACAGGTTGACTGTGCGTTGTATGAAGAAGTACTTCTGTAAGTTTATTTTCAACCTGTTGCCTATTCCATAAATAAATAACAACAATGCTTGGTTCTGTAGGATCAAATCGTGCTCAGTTAAATTATTTTATTTTTTAAAAATAAGCAATATAATTTACCCCTGCTTGAGGTCAACCCAGTCATCTTTAGCTGTTGGATTTCCTGTAGGCATCACAGTAGAGCAGGGTTGTGTGAGGAGGGATTTGACCATGCCTTCTGGGATAGTGGGTCTCCGACTGTGGTCCTCAGATCACCAGTGAGCCATTCCTGGTGGAATGTAGGATGCAGCATGTGCGAGTCATTCCTTTGGAAACAGTGATGTTTGGAGAAGCCAGGGTTACTGGAGGGAGGGTTCCTCTTTGTCACAAAGTGTTCTGCAGAAGGAAAGTGCCAGAGAACTGTTCTTTTGCAGGTCCAGAGGCTCAGCTGGTGTAAATCAGCATTACTTCATTGACATCAGAGGAGTGGCACTGATACACACTGGCTGAGGACCTGGTCCCTTGTAATTACACTGCAGTCATGCCATTCTGCAATTTCAAGAGCGAGCACCCATCCATCTTCATTTAGCTTTTCCCTCCAGCTCATGCTCTCTAAAAAAAGGAAGCAGAAAGTAGCTCAGGTAACTTGTTAGCATTTCAAAGGTCCCGAGCACATCACAGCATGGAGAGGGATACAGACCACCTCAGATCATCGCTGAGTAACTTGAAAAGTTGGAACTATGAAAGCTAATGGGGGGGGATAAGTGCTGTTTTTCCCTTTTGCTGATCCCTTGTATCACAGCGTAGGTAGTTCAGAGACTAAAAATAAATGTTATCATGTAAAGACAAATTCACCATTAGCTGTAAAAGCATTTTCCAGCTCCTGTTCCCCATGAGGCCTGAGTGCCTGTGAGAGTAATGACCTTTAGGGAGAAGCACTCTCCGCCAGTGTGTTCAGCCAGCTCTGGGTTCTCTGGTGGAGAACGGAAAATAGCTCTTTGAAGGGGCTTGAGGGGCTGTTGAATAAATGCATTGATATGGCCAAGAGAGCTGCTTTCTTGCATTACAATTTAAATACAACGGTATATAGGTGCTGGAACTGGGGGTACTGCTCCACCCCTTTGTTTGAAGTGGTTTCCATCATATACAGGGTTTACAGTTTGGTTCACTGAATCTCAGCACCCACCCCCCCCCCCCCGACACAAATTGTTTCGGCGTCCCTGCAATGGCAGGTGTTTTTATGCTCTGCAGGTCCAGCTGCACTTGCCCCGGCTCAGTCTTTCCAGAAGGATGCCTTACAAGGAAATGCAAGGTAACAATGAGCTTTTCCCAAGAGTGATTTCTGTTCAGGGAACCGTGATGGTACTGCTCATCTCATTCCCTCTCGTGGGATCAGGAAGCTATTAAAGGCCAGATTCTGGTCCCCCCGCCCCGCCACCCCACCCCACAATGGATGAAATTCACCCTGTACAGAGAGGGCCAACACAAATTCCCTGTGTGACCATGGGCAAGTCACTTAAGACCTGATCTCAATGGTATACAGGTTCTTACTCCCATTGGTTTCAATGAGAATTAGGGGCTTCATTATCTTCAGGTTCTGTGCTTTAATCTCTCTCTCCACCTCAGTTCCTGTTATGGAAACTGGGGACAGTAACACTTCCTTTGTCTGTCTTGTCTATTAGAAATTCTTCAGGCTTGGGACTATCTCTTGCTACTGTAAACCACACACCTCCTGGGTGTGGGGTTCTGTCCGATCTAGTGGCACCAAGACCACTTAGCGAGAGAGATTAATGAGTTGCTCTCCAGCCTGAGCTAACAGGCAGCTGGCTTTTAGCTCATGCGGTAGAAGCTCATGCACTAAACTCCTAGAGGTCCCCGGTTCAATCCTGCCCGCCGACGACTGGGGTCTGTCAGCATTACACTATGACTATGTATAGCACCTAATACAATGGGATCCTGATCTAGTGTAATCTTGGCCTGTACTATGTCAGACTCGATAATCCCAATGGTCCCCGCTGACCTGGGAATCTATGAATCTCAGCTGGAACCTCTAGGTACTACTGCAATACAAATAATTAATCCAAATAATAATGGAGCAGATCACGTCCCTTGATGTAAATGGGTGCAGCTCTACTGGAGCTATTCCCGTTTATAACAGCTGAAGATCTGGCCCCATAGAGATTACATTATGTTGTTCATTCACAAAAAGGGACCGTAGACCTTCAGTCCAAATGACTTTTATTTTAGATCAAGGGAAAGAAAAAGGGGAAGAAAGAACAATTGGCTCAAGGAGAGAGAGAGCACAGTGTATGCGGCTCTCTCTGTAACCGGCTACGTCTTAACTGGACACAGAATGGCAGGTGCCTCCCCCACCCCGCAAATCATAACAGTGGCATAGTTACCTGCACTACAGATACCTCAGGGATGGGTGCAATAAAAACATAGTTGACTAATTAAGATAGCTCATAATCTTAAGAGAACCCTGCCCCATCTCCTCCTTGCATTTGTATTTACCCTCAGCTGCATGTCCTCTCCAGCCCCGACTGTAAGCAGTCTGGGGCAGGGATCTCTTTGTGATCTGTAAGATGCCTACTATATCTTTGGCTATGGAGCAAATACATAATTACAGTTAGAAGGGGAAGGGAAGTGGGTGTTGGGGAAGAAAGATTTGCTTTTCAGTTTAATTGGTTCTTCCGAGGATGAGCTGGGAAATGATTCTACCATTGACAACACCACTTATTGAGGTGATTAGAGCTGAGACAGAGCCAGCGAAAGCAGAATTTTAACTGCCGCTGTGCAGATTGAGTCAGATTAATCCAGCTGAGCATGGCACTCGCTCACTGCGGGACAGAGAATTAACAGTGCTTTATGTGTCATTTTCCAGTAAAGATTTTGCAGGAGATAGTGAGATATTTCTGGAGGAACTGCACATTCCCCTGATGGGCCTCAATGCTTTATTAATTATTACAATTATTATTTGTAGTATCGGAGCACCAAGGAGCCCCAGTCCTGGACCGGCACCCTTTTGTGCTAGGTGCTGTACAAACACAGAACAAAAAATGGTCACTGCTCCAGGATTTATACTGTCAGGGCGCGTCTACATGGCCTTGCAGGAGGGTGAATAGCAGTGTGCATCAAAGTGCTGCGCTGTACCTGCCCCGTGTGGACACTGCAGGCGTGAATGAGAAAACTCCTCCTTTGTGTTAATATAACCCTGTTTGAAGAGGACTCTCTTAACCCAAACTAGGAACCTTTTAGGAGGCCGGTAGCCCGAACTGCAGGGCAGTGAAGACATGCTTTCAGTAGAAGACAAGAGACAACAGATGGATACAGACAGAACAATGGGGGAGCACAAGGAGCCCCTATTCTCCTCTCACGTACACCAGCAGTAACCCCACTGAAGTCAGTGGAGTTACCCCACTAACTACCCAAGGGACTGTGGGTCCTGCCGAGAGGCCGCTGAGCTGGGACTCAGCAGGCATGGGTGGCACACCCGCCGACCTGCTGTGTGGCTGTGGACTGGTTGCTTGGCCTCTGTTTCCCCTCCCTTCCACTGCCTTTTGTGAGCATTCAGATGGCCAGTTCCCCGGGGCAGGGACTGTCTCCTGCTCGGTGGCTATACAGCGTCTAGGACAATGGGGTGTTGACTTTGGTCGTGGCTACATTCATGCAAATCATCAACAGGGAGAGTAAGTGGCATCAGAATCAGAGCTGATGTTTTCCAAACTTTCCTGCCAGGGAAACAGCAGCTGCCTAAGGGCCTGGGCCTGTTCTCATTGCAGTGAATGGGAATATTCCCATTGAAATAACTCAGCGGGCGATAGATCAGTGCCTCAGGGTGATCTGTGGGGGTGGAAAGCATCTTCAGCTCCCATTGAAGGCACTAGGAATCTAGAGTGCTCTGCTCCCTGTAGGATGTGGCCCTCGGTGATCCTTTGCTGAACATAGCTTTACATTTAGGACCTAATTCCAATCCCCTTACTCCCATTTGCTCACCTGTGAAGTCAGTGCAGGGGCACGGAACAGGGCAGGCCAGGAGGTCATGGTCCCCTCACTTTTTACTGGCTGTAAGGGTGAGCGAAGGGGTCGAGGGGGTGGAAAGGAGCGAGCAGGGGGCGGGGTCTTGGGGAAAGAGGCAGACCAGGGGCGGGGCCTCAGGGGAATGGGCAGCGTGGGGGCTCAGGGAAAAGGGGGCTGGGGGACAGGGCCACGGTTCAAGCACCAGTGTCCCCCACACTTTTAGGGAGCTTTTGTTGCTCCTCAGTCAGTGGGGACACTAGTGTGAGTGAGGGTATCAGGATCTGTTCCCTAAGGGCTAATGCTGAAAAGTGCCATGCATTTATGGCTGGAGACATTTCTCCCGGAAGAAAGAAGATGATATATTGAAACATTACTCATGCGTCTCTGAAGTTACTGTGAAAACTTGCTTGCCCAAGTGCAGCTCAAAGCACACATTGCATTTTGCAAGTTGGGCTGAAGTGAGAACAAGAGGCAGAATCTTCAGCTGGTGTAACTCAACCTTCCTCCATTGACATCAGCGTAGCTAGGTCGATTTAAACCAGCTGAGGATCTGGCCCCCAAAATCTCTGGGCCTTCATACGTTTTAAATAAAACCAACTGGAAAGGAATAAAATAGGCAACTGAAATTAAATGCAAGCAGCAAGAGCCATTTGGAAACTCTATAAAAATGGACAGTTTCATGTCTGCAGTTCTGGACAGTCCATATAATCAAGTGGGAAAAATATATTTCTACCCAATATTGAAATACACTAGGGTATTACAGAAAAGAATGCTTTATTTTAAATTTAAATCAACTGTCTTAATTTTAAGTGAACTAGTCTTACTCCATCGAGCCAGTTTTTGATCTAGACTTCACTAGAATGAAGAGAAGTTGGTAGAGTTACACCTAGGTGAAATCATTGCAAGTGAGACCAGAATGAGTGCCATTGACTCAGTAGAGTCACTCCTGATTTACACCAGGGTGAGACTGGAATCAGTCCCATTGATTCAGTGGAGTTATTCCTGATTTACACCAGAGTAAATGAGATCAGAATCAGGCCCACAGTGCCTGCCACTGATGATATTAAAGGGACGAATCCTGCTACCCTTACTAGAGAGATAAGGTAGGTGAGATAATATATTTTATGGGACCAACTTTTGTTGATGAGAGAGACAAGCTTTTGAGCCACATAGAGCTCATCTTCAGGTCTGGGAAAGGTATGCCGAGCATGACAGCTAAATGCAAGGTGTTCACTTGATGATTGCCCTGCTCTCTTCATTCCCTTTGAAGCATCTAGTACTGGCCACTATTGGAAGACAGGATACTGGGCTAGATGGACCATTGGTCTGACCCAGTAAGGCCATACTTATGTTATACAATATTACTATATTACAAAAGTCTATCAAGTGAAGAGTTATGAAAGCCAATGACACACCGATTAATGATATATATCATTATAAAATGTATGTAATAACACTGTGTAAGGAACTATGGGTACTCATTGATATTAGGTTTCACAGTCTGTATCCAAACACAGGAAGAAACATGTGTCTCCCAGATGAAAGGGAACATGGCAGCTATTTACCTGTCTCCTGTACAGCAATCCAAACAACAGAAGCCCCATTTACACACAGGGAGATGGAACGCCCCCAGGAAGGGAAAGAACAGCAGGGTTATCCTGCCTCTTGAACCAAGGTCATTGAACTTTGGAAGATATAAGCAAGGATGGAAGCCATCTTTGTCATCTATCACTAAACAGACATAAGGGGCCAGAGCTCTTGCAAGCTGAGAAAGATGTGTCCTACAACCAAGGGGGAGGGGAGTTGAAGTTTCTGGGAACTGAATATAGGTGAGAAACCTGCTTAGGCAAAGAACTTTCACGTAAGGAGGCAAGGGAAGCCAAGACCTTGTACTTGGTGGAAGGCCCAAGTCAGCCGTGACTGGGAAGAGGAATGACTGGTGAGAGAAACTGTCTTAAACAAGGCCTGTAGCACAGAGAGTCTAAGTGACTTGCCCAAGGTCATCTGGGATGTTTGTGTCAGAGCTGGGAATTGAACCCAGGTTTCCTGAGCAACATTCAACAAGACCCACCTTCTTCTCGTGAATAAAATGAACAGAGCTGACTGATGAAGCATGTTTTCTATTTTTAAATATATTCAATTCACTCATCGCAATGAAAAAGTTTACCCACCAGGCCCAGTCCCAAAGTCCTATCTCTCTTTCATCTAACTTCACCCAGCACGGCCGTTTCAGTCATCTACTTTTCAGCTACTGAAAACTTGGATTGTTTAGTCTGCGGAAAGGAAGAATGAGGGGGGATTTGATAGCTGCTTTCAACTACCTGAGAGGTGGTTCCAAAGAGGATGGTTCTAGACTATTCTCAGTGGTAGAAGAGGACAGGACAAGGAGTAATGGTCTCAAGTTGCAGTGGGGGAGGTTTAGGTTGAATATTAGGAAAAACTTTTTCACTAGGAGGGTGGTGAAACACTGGAATGCATTACCTAGGGAGGTGGTAGAATCTCCTTCCTTAGAAGTTTTTAAGGTCAGGCTTGACAAAGCCCTGGCTGGGATGATTTAATTGGGGATTGGTCCTGCTTTGAGCAGGGGGTTGGATTAGATGACCTCCTGAGGTCCCTTCCAACCCTGATATTCTATGATTCTATGATCTAGCCAGTCTCTGACAATGGCCAGTCGCAGCTGATTCAGAAGAAGATGCAAGAAGCCCTCTAGTGGGCTAAAAGGAGACTAAACCTTCCACCCAGAACTCAACCCGTTTTTGAGGTCTGAAAAAAATTGCTGTCCTTGAGAATCACAAGAGGGTTCACATTTCCTGGCTGCTGAGACTTCCTGATTCCAGGTACAAGCTATGTAAAGAGGAGTGCAAGCAGCAGGCTGTGGGTGGGGTGGAGCACTTCAGGACAGTTACCATTGTATCAAACAGAGAAAGAGAAGGGTGTGAACTCTGGGGAAGTTTCATCCTGTGCCACTGTTTTGCTCAGAGTTGGCTCCATTTTGCATTCTTGTCTGTTTCTGTTCCTGCTCATCCAGAAGTTCTCCTGTCTCATCTCTCTGATACAGAGAGTTAGAGTTGTGACTGTGCTCACTGTCAGTCAATCACAGCTGGTGGGGGTGGACTGGAGAGGAATTGGATGCGGTGCTTTCCATGATTCTGAGGCAGGTTTTGCAATGGCCCTGGTATACTTCACGTTATGTTCACAACATACAGACCTAAGAGTTAGAGAAAAACATAAAATACTTGTGCTGGAAAGTTGTACAATAACACAACTTTATTTTGTAGAATCCAGAACGATAACATACAAGAACCCAAAACAGAGAGAGACAAAGCAGGCTGCTCCCTAAGGTGGATGGGCACAACTCACCCCAATTGGTTGTAGGCTGGCTCTTTGCTGACTGACTGCTATGGACACAGATCGCACGCTTCCCTGCAAGCAGGACCAAAAAACCCCTTAGGATATAAGGGGATTGCTTCAATACAGTTTTCAATACACCACACTTTAGACTGAGGGCTATTGTAAAGTATACTGGCTAGCGGTGGACCTATGGGGCCAGTATGCCAGCCAAGCCAGGACCTCTACTGCAACTACACCAGGAGCTGAAGGGTGGGTGACTTAGAAACTGACCATGCAGACTCCGCTACAGCTGGGGATTCCAACATGGTGGGGAAACCCCAGTTGGAGCTATCTGGTAGCTTTCCAGACCCTTTTTACTGCCAGAGTGGCAGGGAGGGGCAGGATTGCAGTAGAGAATCTGGTTTGGAATCTTTTCAATGGGTGTCTATACATGAGAACATTAGAACAGCCATACTGGGGCAGACCAACGGTCCATCTAGCCCAGTATCCTCTTCTGTCTTCTGACAGTGGCCAATGCCAGGTGCTTCAGGGAGAATGAACAGAACAGGGCAGTTATCGAGTGATCCATCCTCTGTCGTCCAGTCCCAGCATCTGGAAATCAGAGGTTTAAGGATGGGGTTGCATCCCTGACCATCTTGGCTAATAGCCATTGATGGACCTATCCTCCAGGAACTTATCTCATTCTTTTTTGAACCCAGTTATAATTTTGGCCTTCACAACATCCCCTGGCAAAGAGTTCCACAGGTTGACTGTGCCTTGTGTGAAGAAATACTTCCTTCTGTTCGTTTTAAACCTGCTGCCTATTCATTTCATTGGGTGACCCCTGGTTCTTGTGTTATGAGATGGTGTAAATAACATTTCTCTATTCACTCTCTCCTCAACATTCATGGTTTTAAAGACTTTTATCAGATCCCCCCTTAGCTGTCTCTTTTCTAAACTCAACAATCCCAGGCTTTTGAATCTCTCCTCATTCTGGAGCCTGGATCACCTTTGTCCACATGTTTATTGACACCTTCAAAGAATTGTAATAGATTGGTGAGGCAAGATTTCCCTTTGCAAAAGCCATGTTGATTCTTCCCCACCATATTGTATTAATCGTATGGAAGCTGTTCCAGACCCCTAATCTGTTTTGCTGTCCTTCTCCGTACTTTCTCTAATTCTAATATATCTTTTTTGAGATGGGGCAACCAGATCTGCACATAGCATTCAAGCTGTCGCATACCATGGATTTATATAGTGGCATTGTGATATTTTCTGTCTTATTGTCTATCCCTTTCCTAATGGCTCCTAACATTCTGGTCACTTTTTTGACTGCCACTGCACAGTGAGCAGGTGTTTTCAAAGAACTATCCACAACGACTCCCAAATCTCTTTCCTGAGTGGTAACAGCTAATTTAGACCCTATCATTTTGTATGTATAGTTGGGATTATGTTTTCCAATGTGCGTTACTTTGCATTTATCAACGTTGAATTTCATCTGTCATTTTGTTGTCCAGTCACCCAGTTTTTTGAGATCCTGTTATAACTCTTCATAGTCAGCTTTAGATTTATACCTTGAGTAATTTTATATCATCTGCAAAGTTTGACACCTCATCGTTTACCCCTTTTTCCAGATCATTTATGAATATGTTGAACAGCACTGGTCCTAGTACAGAACCCTGGGGGACGCCGCTATTTATCTCTTCTCCACTGTGAAAATTAACCATATATCCCTACCCTCTGTTTCCAATTTTTTAACCAGTTACCAATGCATGAGAGGTCCTTCCCACTCATCCCATGACTGTTTCGTTTGCTTAAGAGTTGTTGGTGAGGGACTTTGTCAAAGGCTTTGTGAAAGTCCAAGTACACTATACCGACTGGATCACCTTTGTCCACATGTTTATTGACACCTTCAAAGAATTGTAATAGATTAGTGAGGCAAGATTTCCCTTTGCAAAAGCCATGTTGATTCTTCCCCAACATATTGTATTAATCGATGTGTCTGATAATTCGGTTCTTTGTTATCGTTTCAATCGATTTGTCTGGGACTGAAGTTAGGCTCACCAGTTTGTAATGGCC
Organism: Lepidochelys olivacea; assembly: GCF_965140295.1. Classification (NCBI taxonomy): domain Eukaryota; kingdom Metazoa; phylum Chordata; order Testudines; family Cheloniidae; genus Lepidochelys; species Lepidochelys olivacea. The sequence goes on along the minus strand of NC_140412.1, from coordinate 265,133,386 downwards.
AGGATCCCCCTGGAGCCTTTTTTAAAAATCAGCGTTCCATTAGCTACCCTCCAGTCATTTGGTACAGCGGCTGAAAACGGGTCTACACTAGAAGCGTTACATAAGCGCAGCTACACGGATGTACGTCTGGTGAAGATGCTGTATGCAGATTGGAGAGCACTCTCCTGTTGGCATAATTACTCCATCTCTGAGAGAGGTGGAAGCTATGTTGGTAGGAGTCCATCTCCCACTGACATAGCGCTGGTGTGGACAGCACTTAGGTCACTGTAACTTGCATCGCTTGAGGGTGTGGTTTTTTTCACATCCCTGAGATTGACTTAAGCAGTAGTGTAGACCTGCCCTGACTTCAGCAATAGGTTACGTACCACAGTTAATAGTTCTACAATTTCATATTTGAGTTGCTTCAGAACTCTTGGATAAATCCCATCTGGTCCTGGTGACCAGAGGTCCTGATCACTGTTTAATTTATCAATTTGTTCCAAAATTTATTGACACCTCAATCTGGGACAGGGCCTCAGATTTGTCCCCTAAAAAGAATGGAATCTCCCTCACATCACCTGCAAAGAGGGCAGATGCAAAGAATTCATTTAGCTTCTTTGCAACAGCCTTGTCTTCCTTGAATGCTCCTTTAGCACCTCGATCATACAATGGCCCCACTGATTGTTTCACGCTTGTGATGTACTTTAAAAATTGCTGTTTGTTTTTATGTCTTTTGCTAGTAGCTCTTCAGACTCTTTCTTGGCCTGCCTAATTATCCTTTTATATTTGACTTGCCAGAGTTTATGCTCCTTTCTATTTTCCTCAGTAGGATTTGACTTCCAATTTTTAAAGGATGTCTTGTTGTCTCTAACTGCCTCTTTTACTGTGTTGTTTAGACATGGTGGCATTTTTTGGTCTTCTTGCTGGGTTTCTTTTTGCGGAGTGGGTATACATTTAGACTCTAACCAGGTCCATGTTTTGTTCTCCTGACCACGTGACACGAGACATAATTGTTTATGAAGCTCACTTCTACAATCATATTTTGGCAGGTTTCCTACCCCTTTTCACTACAAGCTGGAGCATGTGTCCTGCAGTCTGGAATTCCCTCCTGGGGTCACTCACATGGCCAGGAGCATGTGGTCATGAGGACATCAGTCCTGCTGTGATGAGGGTCGTTTCCAAAAGCCAAGCCACGCCTAACCTCACGAAAACAAAAGGCTTTTGAGAGGATAATGTTTTGATTGACCCAGCCAAGCCTACGGGCGTTCTAATAGGCAGGCCAAGTGTATCCATCACTTTGGACCTGATCCAAGCCCATGGAAGTCAATGGAAGTCTCTCCATTAACTTCAACAGAATGTGGATCAGGCTCATTGTGTATGGGCTCTGAGCTCTTTGTTCATGTTTGACAGTGTTGTTTTGCTCCGATGTGTAATAATTTTATAGCTCCTACGTTTTCCCCTCTCCTTTGGCAGCAGCTGGCCCGGAAAAGCTGGAGAAGAAACTTGATCAGGCTGTTTTCCTGTGTTCTGCACCACACTCAGCATTGTCTCGGTAAGCAGTTGCTGTTTGTTAACCATCAGCCATCCACCCCCTCGCCAGTGGAATTGTTCTCTGGAGCTCTAGGTCCATCAGGCAAACTGGTGCAGTCTTTACGTTGTATTTGCTTACTTGCTTTGATTGTTTCTCATTCTTTCACATGCAGGCCGGGTGAAAGTCATGCCTACGTAGCACTTGAGTTCCACTGAAACCCATAGCTATTGGGCAGCGGCAGATCATCACCCGCTGGAACACAGGAATTGTGCCCCACAGAGGAGTCATTGGATGCCAATGTCTCCCAGGGCTATTCCCACTTCTGTATCTGGTGCCCTTTCGTCTAGTATCTGAGCACCTCACAGTCATTGACCTATTGATCCTGACCATGCCATGTGATAAGCAATTGCTACTGTTCCCATCTGGGGCACAGAGAAATTAAGACCCATATTCTCAAAGCTGTTTAAGTGCCTCGCTCCCATTGAAATGAATGGATTTGATTTCAGAGGTGTAAACCACCTACATCAGTGACTCGCCCAAGTTCACACGGCGAGCCTGTGGTTAGAGCAGGGAGCAGTACCAGGGTTTTCTGAGTTACAGCCGGGTGCCCAGACCACCGGACCATCCTCCTTTGCTGCTTAGTTGCAGCTACAAATATGCTCGTTGCTCAGGGCCGTGCTCAAGGGAAGAGTCTATCCAAATCTGTTGTGCAGGATGGATTATGGAAGAGCCCAACTTGTTGACTCAGTTCCCTTTCTAAGAGGAGCCTGCAGCCTAAGGACCCCTCCTGCTGTGGTCCCACCGGATGCTCAGTCCTTCACGGGGTCAGGCTCTGGCTGGCGAGCGGAGCCGCGTGTCAGCTGAATGCAGCACGTCACCAGTCTGAGTGTCTGTTAACCCGATTGCTCAATGCAGCCGCATCCCTGGTCATTGCTGATGGAGCTACACGGGGTTTCAGTCCCAAGCATCGCGTCAGCTGGTGCTAATTGACTCCGCTCGGGCCGTATTTGACTGATGCTCATTATCAGAGCGGAGTGACTAAACGGCATGCCAGCGGCTTTCTAATGCCACACGCACGGCAATGGGTAGAATGGTCAGACGGATTTCCTGAGGCCATCGGCTCCTGCTGATACACTTCTGCATTGTGGCATGTGGGTGCACACCCCAAAATGGCAGCTGCTATAGAGTTTAGCGTGAGCTCCCCTGTCAGAAGGCCGGTGCTGCTGTGAGAACTAGCCACCTTTACATGTACAAGGGCCAGCACTGTGCCTACTGGACTTGACCCTAAGACCTTCATAATGAATCATGAGCTAAGCTAGCTAGAAGCCAGCCTAGCCTCAAACCTCTTATGTGGATTTGCCTCTAGAGAGCAACCTAGACTCTCCTAATGAGGCTTACTCTTGAGTAGGTGAACAAGTTGCAGGAGAGCTCTCTAGGACTGCCCCACCCCAACATATGCACCCACCCTAACCCAGCCCTGATGTGACCCTGCTCATTCTTCAAGCCTCATTTTTAACACCTTGATCATCAAGAGGCACATTTTACTCTGTTCCCATCTGCTCCGCTTCACTTATGCCATTGCTCATTATGTATCTGCTCTGCGGTCTGAGAGGGCTCTGCAGTTTGCTGCCATCTCTTAGGCATGTATACATTCGGGATGATTCATTAAAGTTCTGCACTGATATTTCAGGTAAGAAGAAAAAACAATCTGCTTCCACCTGTAAACACAATCAAAGACGCATCGCTTTGATTAATTTAATTTCCGATCCATTTCCTCAAATGCCTGAGTCATCTCCCTGGGATGCAATGAAATAAACTCTTCAGACTAGCATCTTAGATTGGGGGAAAGGCATCTTTCATCTCCTTGTACACATCCCTTTAGAGGGACTAATTGGCACTTCATTACCTGCTGAGTTTGTAGCATGCAGCAAGCATTGTAAATTCAGCTCAGACTTATGTTTTCATCAGATCCTGAGCAAAAAGAGTTATTGAATCAGCCAAGCATCTTAGAGTTCATCATGGGGCCAGGGAGAGATTTCAACCAGTCACTACCTTGCAGACTCACCGCATGGTCCAATGGTTAGCGCACAAGCCTAGGACTTACGATGTCTGGATCCAATTCATGGATCCCCGACAGATTTCCTGGATGAGCTTGGGCAAGTCACTTGGGCCCAGATTCTCAAAGGTATTTAAGTGCCTAATTTCCAGTAATTTCAAACGGTCTCTCTGTGCCTCAGTTTCCCATCTGGACAAGGGGGATAGTAGCACTGCCCTACCTTGCAGGAGTGCCCTAAGGATAAATGCATTGAGGATTGTGAGTCACTCAGATACAACAGTGAGGGGCGCCATGTATGTACGTTAAATAGGCAGGGTGGCTCTTTCAAAAGCATTGTACCTCCCCCTCTGCTCTGCCAGGGACTTGAGCCTCCATTGCTCTCTCAAACTTCAAACAAGCCCCTTGGTTCGTTTGTCCCTTGCTGGCCCTCATATTTGGGAGGAGCTTCTCTGGGACATCTGCAAAGCCACCTCATTCTCCTCCTGAGAACTCTCCTCTAGCCCAGCACCTGCAAGAAACTTCACAATGGTCAGGCCCCTGGCGTGCAGAGACCACGGACTACCAGACTGACCTGTGTTGTCTTGTGGCTTCCTTGGGCTCCCCTGTCAGTCTTGTCTGGAGCCACCTCTTGTCTTATACTTTGATCAGGACTCTTTGGGGCAGAAGCCATCTTTTTGTTGTGTTTGCCCAGTGCCTCGGCACAGTGGAGCCCTGGTCCATGATGAGGAGCGACTACAGTACAAATAGTAAATAGTCTCATTGATTGGGCACCTTTGGTCATAAGTATGCGTGTCACCTGTGATTGCACCCTTAGGCTGTAATACTTTGGTCTCTTTTCGGTCGTTGGGTTTAGTGTGCGGGTCCTGTGAGGCGCCGGTAGCCTGTGGTAGACAGAAAGTTAGACTAGATGATCTGGTGCTTCCTTCTGGCCTTAAACTCTATAATTCTATGACAGAAATAGAAATAATAAGTCTTACCATGGGGGACATATCCAGCCTTTTACTGAGAATTTCCAGTAACAAGGATTTAGATGAGCAATGCTCCTCTGCATTTAGGATCTGATCCGAAAGCCCATTGAAGTCACGACTTCCGTTGACCTCAGCAAGCTTTGGAACAGGTCCAGGGTGTACAATACGGTAAAACGTGCAACTGCCGTTCCTGAAGCTGGTGGCTAGACTGGCAGAGTCTGTGGCCTTGTGCGCAAGGCCCACAACTCCAAATGGCAACGCAGCCAGAAACAAAGTGACGAGCCGGTATCTGGCGTGCATGTATGTGCCAAATGACAGCCAGACCCCGGATCAGCCAGAAGCATTGACTGCTTTGGCTACTGGACGTGCCCTGAATGACTGACACATGCCCCTTTGCAGAGAACCAACCAGACCTCTGCAACTCTTCAGTCCCACCTGACACCCTCTGGGGTCTCATGCTTACCCTGTCTCAGAGTCCATGCTCTGGAGACCGCTGTGTGGAGACAGAGAAGCCGACTCTTTTATGCAAACACGATCTCACCCACAAATCTGCCTCAGTGCCAAGGATGCTGAAGCTGTCGCATGACACTGCTGATTCGGCGGCGGGGTACACTGGGGTGGAAAGTGCTTGGTGCTCCTTGAGCGCCCTGCTGAATGGAGCAAGCTCTGCAAGGAGCCAGTTCCAGCTGGGCAAGAGGCCGGCGGGAAGGATAACCGAATAAAGCTGCTGTCTAGGGATCATCTCTGCTCCTGCTTTGGGACTCAGCGTGCGTGTTCACACAGACGCAGAGTGCAATGAACCGCAGCAGCAGTGAGGTGAAAGCACGGGCATGATCAAGTTTGCATGGAACACCACTGAGACCTTGGTTCATTGTTATCTGTCACTCAGCCACCTGGGCCCAGAGCTTGTACTCTGATTTGCAATAGACAAGAGACAGTCTCAGCTGAGAGGCAGCGTGGTCCGGAGGATAGGGCACTGGGCTGGGACTCAGAAGAACTAGCCTCTATACCTAGTTCTACCAGTGACCTTGGCCAAGTCACTGTACCCCTGTGACAGAGTGTCCCAGCCCCACATTGGATCAGCAGAAGTTAAACCCATACTCTGGGCAGAAGAAGCCGCAGCCCTATCCGGCCCTGCTGGGCACACTCCAACGGGAGCCTCAGAATCAAAGGGAGCAGCCCAATTCAGTCGGGGCCACTGCCCAGGAGAGGGGACGCCCTTGGCAGGCTCCCGCCCAGGAGCTGCTGGAACTCCAGATCACGGAGGTGAAGTGCACCGAAACCCAGAAGGACACCCAGTTGCCTGTGGAAGCCCAAGAGGGAACGGAGTCGCCAGGAGCTTCGCAAGCCGACGACCCCTGAGGCCCAGGAGAGCTATGGACAGCGACGCGGGAGAACAGGGTAGGAAGTAAGCCTGGGGGATTAGACATGGATCTGGTTGTGGAACCGGGACAAAGGGAGCCTGTTTCGGCTGGATGTCCACTGACCTAGAGGTGAACCTATTCGCCAATATCAGGGCCCTGGGTGTATAGCAGAGAGGGCCCAGATCCCCCTATCCTGGCCACCACCCACCCCTGGGTGGTGGCCTACTGCCCCATCTGGCCATTAGGCCGCACAGCCCCATGGGTGGGGGCTGCTCTATTGACTCTGGCCATTAGGCCATACTGCTCTGAGGCTAAGGGCAGTTATTTGACTGGAGCCACAGGGCTACAACGCCCCTTCCCCCAGTCCCAAAGGGTGACGGGGTGTAACCACCCCACAGCAGGGTGACTAGCCCCTTTAAGAGACAGCAGGGTCCAGCACAACTGGACTGATCACCTGCTCCCAGCAAGGCTTAAGGGGAGGCACCTAGGCCTCATAAATGGAGAGGTGGCTGGAGGTGGGTGTTGACAAGTGCCTGCAGGAAGTAAGAAGGCTCCCGAATTAGTGGGGAGAAGAAGCCACCGGGGAAGGTCTGTGGACATGGCCAAACGGCAGGAAGCCAGAACCCTCAGGGAGGAAGGGCTGTGCCAAACTTGGAGTTGGAACCACAGCAGAAAGATGTTTGAACTCGGAAGGGAAGACAGGCCCTTAGAGAGGAGGGGGGGCGCTCAGCTTGGGACCGGGGTGACAGAAATGAACTTTGAAGGGAGCAGAAATCCTCAGGAAGGAGGGGCTGGACCCACCTGAAGCTGGGGTGAAGATTTCATAAGTCTGAGTCCTGTTCTGAAGGACTTTGAGCAGGAGTAATAAGTTGGATTCCCCCAGAAGGGGAAATGTCTTGAATATTTGGACAGTGTGGACTTTTTAGGGGAACTTGAGTCACAGGGAAACTGAGGCAGGCCTCAGAAGTGCCACACTTGGCCAGAATGAGGTGATACGGGACCAGGTATGCCCTTGGACACCATTCCCTCTCCCTCCCCCATTTAGCTGGCATGCTGTTTGGCACAGGGGCTGTCTCTCATTATGTTCTTGCACAGTGGGGCCCTGATCTGAGCGGGGACTCAAGTGTTGCTCTCATATAAATTATAATTGCAATTGCTCTAATGACAGACCAATTCCTTAAGGGAGCAGGGGAGGGGCTAGAAAAGGGGTATTAAACTCATTCTGCAAAGATGGCCAGATTCCATACTGGATTATGATTCCTAGGCCAAGATTTAAATCTAGGACTATGTACCACCCTGCGTGAAACACCTGCTGCTGTCAATAAGATGTTTATGTGTACTCATAGATTGTAAAGCCAGAAAGGACCATGCTAATCAGCTAGGCTGATCTCCTGCGGAGAACCTCACCCAGTGATTCCTGCATTGAGCCCATCCCTTCTGTTTGATCTAGAGCAGATCTTTTAAAACAGACAGCCAATCTTTATTTAAAGACATCACATGAAGAATTCACAACATCCCCAGGTAAATTGTTCCAATGGTTAATTGCCCTCATTTGCACTTTATTTCTAACCCGAATTTGTCTAGCTTCAGCTTTCAGACATTGGATCTTATCATGCCTTTTCCTGCTAGATGAAAGATCTGTCTATCAGAAATCTCTTCCCCAGGCAAGTCTTGTAGACCATGATTGAGTTATCTCTTAACCTTCCCCTGGATAAACAAAATTATTATTATTGGGGTCTACCTAATCTGCGGCTGTGAAAATCATGTCATGGACCATGAAATCTGGTCTCTGGCCACCCAGCTCTGAAAGCAGAGCAAAGAGTCATGCCTGTTGTCCAGATGTCCAGCTTTGAAGGCAGCTGTCATAAATATAAAGGGAAGGGTAAATACCTTTAAAATCCCTCCTGGCCAGAGGCAAAACCCTTTCACCTGTAAAGGGTTAAGAAACTAGGATAACCTCGCTGGCACCTGACCAAAATGACCAATGAGGAGACAAGATACTTTCAAAGCTGGAGCGGGGGAGAAACAAAGGCTCTCTTTGCCTGTGTGATGCTTTTGCCGGGGACAGAACAGGAATGGAGTCTTAGAACTTAGTAAGTAATCTAGCTAGGTATGCGTTAGATTCTGATTCCTTTAAATGGCTGAGAAAATAAGCTGTGCTGAATGGAATGTAGACTCCTGTTTTTGTGTCTTTTTGTAACTTAAGGTTTTGCCTGGAGGGATTCTCTATGTTTTGAGTCTAATTACCCTGTAAGGTATTTACCATCCTGATTTTACAGAGGTGATTCTTTTATTTTTTCTTCTATTAAAATTATTCTTTTAAGAACCTGATTGCTTTTTCATTGTTCTTAACATCAAGGGTTTGGGTCTGTGTTCACGTATGCAAATTGGTGAGGATTTTTATCAAACCTTTCCCAGGAAAGGGGGAGTAGGGTTTGGGAGGATTTGGGGGGGGGAGACGTTTCCAAGCGGGCTCTTTCCCGGTTATATATCTGTTAGACATTTGGTGGTGGCAGCCATAAAGTGCAAGGGCAAAAGGTAAAATAGCTTGTACCTTAGCTTAACCTAAGCTGGCAAGAAGAAGCTTAGGGGGTCTTTCATGCAGGTCCCCACATCTGTACCCTAGAGTTCAGAGTGGGGAAGGAACCTTGACAGCAGGGCTGCCACCAGCAGCAGCACAGAAGTAAGGGTGGCTATGCCGCGACCCCCAATAGGCTTGTGTGACACTCTATACCTCAAAGTAGCACCCTGGAACCCCCGTATTCACCCCTGTGATATGATTATGATACGTTTTGAACAAAATACACCTTGTGAGGTACCATTTTTTAAGTCTTGATCTGTTGAACAATAATAATGTGTTGGACTGTATGTACTATCATTTTATGTGAAGTTATGAAGCATTACTATAAGTGTTAGTGAAATAAGTGGCGAGGTTGGGAACACCCACAACCAGCCTTTCAGTTACAACAAAGTAGTAGCCATCAATAGCACAGCCGTCGTTAGTGGCTCATCAACACACAATCCACTATTCCAGAGGCTTCTTGGAGAAGGCACGTACAAAATGGAGACTGCTTGACCAATGGGGACTGCCTGACCCCCATGTCACAGCAAAGATCTTTCTAGCAGCTGGAAGAAAGTATAAAAGAAAGACAGTGATGCCATCACTTGGCCTCTTCCTTCCCCATCCCCAAGCCAGGCCAGGCCAGGCCTTAAAAACCTCTAAGGATAGAGATTTCACCACCTCCCTAGGTAACCCATTCCAGTGTTTCACCACCCTCCTAGTGAAATAGTGTTTCCTAATATCCAATCTAGACCTCCCACACTGCAACTTGAGACCATTGCTCCTTATTCTGTCATCTGCCTCCACTGAGAACAGCCGAGCTTCATCCTCTTTGGACCCCCCCTTCAGGTAGTTGAAGGCTGCTATCAAATCCCCCCTCACTCTTCTCTTCTGCAGACTAAACAATCCCAGTTCCCTCAGCCTCTCCTCGTAAGTCATGTGCCCCAGCCCCTTGATCATTTTCATTGCCCTCCACTGGACTGTCTCCAATTTGTCCACATCCTTTCCGTAGTGGGGGGCCCAAAACTGGATGCAGTACCCCAGATGTGGCCTCACCTGTGCCGAATAGAGGGGAATAATCACTTCCCTTGATCTGCTGGCAATGCTCCTACTAATGCAGCCCAATATGCCGTTAGCCTTCTTGGCAACAAGGGTACGCTGCTGACTCATATCCAGCTTCTCGACCACTGTAATCCCCAGGTCCTTTTCTGCAGAACTGCTGCTGAGCCAGTCGGTCGCCAGCCTGTAGCGGTGCATGGGATTCTTCCGTCCTAAGTGCGGGACTCTGCACTTGTCCTTGTTGAACCTCATCAGATTTCTTTTGGCCCAATCCTCCAATTTGTCTAGGTCACTCTAGACCCTATCTCTACCCTCAGCGTATCTACCTCTTCCCCCCAGCTTAGTGTCATCTGTGAACTTGCTGAGGGTGCAATCCATCCCATCATCCATAGCATTAATGAAGATGTTGAACAAAACTGGCCCCAGGATTGACCCCCCCTGTAGGCAAGGGTAGGCAAGCTTTGGTCTCTTCCTTTCACCATTCTTTGGTGGGGACAGCCTGAGATTTTCCACACCGGGGAAATATATTTTTATATTTTAAAGTGTCTGATACGGGATGCAACCTTACACTCCCCGGCATGCAAGACATGGGGCATAGGGCCCAGCGAATCCAAGAACATACATTCATGCCAAGCCACATTTGCAAGCAAACACACCAAACTTAGGAAAGACAAGCAAGCTGCAGTTCTCAGGACAACTAGCAGTTCACCCACCCTGTAACAAGAGGATGCTGACAATTATTATCCATTAATCATTTGCAGTAGTGGCTGCTAGCTGGTTTCCTAACGTGAAGGGCGGTCCCAGCTCGCAGGAGGTCACACGCTAAGGACAAACCCGGGGCAGAGGTCAGGGAATAATAATAGGCCAATTTCTATACAAGTGCAAGATGCAGGAGGAGGGACAAAGGACAATTAGGCCTCCAACGGCCAGTAAAAGTCAACGAGAGCTGGGCACCTGATTTCCATCTGTGCCTTTGAAAACCACTTCTGTGGAGAGTAAGAGCGACATTTCACAGCTGGCTCCTGCTGCTTTCATGCTGCCCTGGCTCACGGCCAGGTGTGAGGGTTCATGGGCCTGGAACTGAGGGCTGCTGGTTCCTGGGTGACTGCCAGAGCCACGTGACCACCCCACAGCTTTGGCAAAGCTTGGGACAGCCCAGTGGGGCTGGAACATGCAGGAACACAGGTCTGGCATGTATATGGAAACAAAATGGCTTCCTCCACACAACGTGGCCTCGCACGCACCATATGAGGGGGGTAATGCTGGCTGGGGAGGATTGCACCTCAAAAAATCAGGTCTGAACCCCCACAAACAGCAGCCTCTGGGTTCAAGCACCCACTCCACACTGGTGGAGCCAACCACATTCCCTGGTTGGCGAAGACTCACTATTTAAGGCCAAGAGGGAAATACCTGGATGTTGTCAGTGGACCTACATGGAAACCCGGCTTGCTGCTGCAAACAGACCCTGCTGTGCAAGCCTGCTACCTTGCCTGGTTCCTCACCCCAGCCCTGCTCCTGATACCTACCCTTGCTCCTGGTAACTGCTCCCCTGCTCCGCTCCAGACACCTCACCCTGCCTCGGTTTCTCATCCCCTGCTCCGCTGCTGGCACCTCGCCCTGCTTCTGTTCCACAACCCTTACTTCAGCCAGCTCAGATGGCTCCAGCCTGGTGTGGCTCATCAACCTTGACTCTGATCTGATCCTACGAGGTGACCCTAGCACAGAGTGCTCCTCCTGGCCTAATCCTCTTGGCTAAACTTGGACCATGTCCCCTCTAACCCTGGCCTCCTCCTGCAGCCTGTATCTGGCAGCCTGGCACCAGGTGCCCAGGAAAATCCTGAAGGGAATTGTGCTTCAGGGAAAATCAACTTTTCACCTGAACATTTTGCTCCCCAGATCACCCTTCCCCCTCCACAAAAAATGTTTCCTAATTTTGGAACATTTTCGATGGAACTGTAACAAAATAACAAGGTAGGCTGTCCAGGGAATTGGTCCCTGGGTGCCTATGCCTTAAGCTGGCCCTGCCCCGGGTATGTACAAATGCTGCTGAGGTGAAGCCGAGCCCAGCAAGGCACATGTGATCATATTTTGCACATTTACACAATCTGAGTGGTGTTTCATTTTGATATCTCATGTGGGCGATGCTTTATTTGTGAGTGGAGCTATGGAGCGTACCACCTCTACTGTGTCTCAGTTCTAGTCTTGGTATGTACAAATGATAAAGCCTCTCCCCAGGTATATTCCCAGAAACACCAAGCCCAGATCCTGAGAGGTAAGCACCTAAATTTCAGTGAGGGTCCATGCCCTAGAGCCTGGATTTCAGATACATCAATGAATAGGGGATAGAGCACTGGACTAGGACTCAGGAGACTTGGCTTCTATTCCCAGCTCTGCCAGTGGTTTGCTGGGTGACCTTGGTCAAGTCACATTGCCGCCCCGTGCCTCAGTTTCCCCATCTGTAAAATGGAGCTTGTGGTGCTTCCCTCTTTTGTATAGTGCTTTGAATGCTAGGGATGAAAAGTGTCATGTAAGAGGTAAGTATTGTTATTACTAAGTCCCCTTTACAAACTCAGACACCCTTAAAGTGAGGGGATATGGAATTTTGCTCCCTTCCACAATATAAAGGAACGTGAGTGTAAATAAGACTCAGTCCCTCATTTCCCTTTTAAACAGAACCCATTTCCTCCTGTTTGCCGACTCCTAACCCACAGCATCAACGCACAATGGAAAAGGCCCCAGACAGCTTCCCTTTCAGAGGGAGCATCACCATGCTGGCAACCGTTGTTAATCTCAATATCTGTCTTTTTCTTTCCAAGGCTGTTTTTTTTATGCCCTGCAGCTCATTAAAACCCTCTAATGACCCAAATTTGGAGCTCATTAGCAATGACACTTCCAGGAATTGGTTCTGCTTTCCCGCTCTGTCCCAGAATACCCTTCCCCAAGGGCAAAAATCAGAACATCTGTCTCAAATTACTGTTACACGCCCCATTTGGTGCCAGCCAGTGTTGTTCTCCTTTGTCCAGCACTTCTCCCTGCTAGAGCCCATGTGGCCTACATTAGCTCTTCTGTTGGGTAAGTCCAACTGCCAAATTTATGAAGGCAATTCCGGGATGGCGTGGGCGAGGCGATTTGTGGGAGGAACACAAAGGGAGGGGGGGAATGTGACCTCCCCATGAGACTCCTCCCAGCCCCGCCCCCACCTGGGGTCCCCGCACTCTCCCCATCCCTTGTTACCTGGCGGGGGAGCTCTGTCCTCCCACTGCGCTGGCTCCCCCTGGCATCTTCGGCTGCTCTTCCTGGCAGCCAGGCCCCGGAGCCACTCCCAGATGTTGCCCGATGCAGCAGCTGCCTGGGAGAGTGCCTGGCTGTGGCAGCAGCGGGCTGCCTCCCACCCGGGCTTGGCTTCCAGGGCAGCGGCTGAGCGAGCCAGAGCCCATCCCACCCCCACTTCATGCTCAGAGTCAGCTCCTGTCCACAGAAACGTTACAGTGTGGGAAGATCACTGTCCCTCTGTGGATGACGCTTGCTGAAACACACCTGCATCATCAGTGTTGCCAAGTTGGAGGGAATTCAGAGAACGGCAGCAAAAGGATTAAGAAGCGTCTGAATTTTGAAGAACGAGCTAAGTATGCCTCTCTTGGCTTAGATGTGGCAATGGAGGGTTTTCTGGCCTGATGTTTGAGCTTAAGGGGGCCAGATTCTCCACTGGTGTAGACCAGCCCAGCTGTGTTGAAGTCAATGGGGCCATTCCAATTTACACCACCATGAGAAATGTCCCAGGGCATCAACACCAAGGCTGGAGGGGAATGATTTGGGAGTGGTGCCAACTAAGAGCAATGGGTTTAAATTCAGAAATGCTGCGTGTCTGGCATGGTGTGATCTATTAGCATGTGGCTGGAGGGTCTCCCATGGGAAGTGGCGGAAGCCTGATGGCTTGAGTCATTTAGGAACAGAACATAGGAAGTGAGACAAAGGGCACGGCCGTACTGGCCGAGGAATGGGCTGGATGATCTCACAGGACCATCCCATCCCCGATTCATGCAGCATGAGTCCATGGTTCGTTGTCACCAGGCAGCCACAGGTTTGTAATGAGGGCCGGTAGCAATCACGAGGCAAGGGCCTGAGTGTGGGGGGTAGGGTGGGGGTGCTTAAGCTGCACTGCCCCAGGAGTAGCACCAGGAGGTGCTGTTTCTCAGAGCTGTCTCTCTGAGACAAGTCGTTTGTTGCTTATACCAGCATGGGGCACGGAACACTTGCTGAAGGATTCTCTGCTCCTTGAAGTCTTTAAACCATGATTTGAGGACTTCAATAGCTCAGACATGGGTGAGAGGTTTTTCGCAGGAGTGGGAGGGTGAGATTCTGTGGCCTGCGTTGTGCAGGAGGTTGGACTAGATGATCATAATGGTCCCTTCTGACCTTAATATCTATGAATCTAAAATGACACAGATTTAGCTGCATTGGATAGTGAGTTGAGGGTGGAGCCATGGCTCCATCCTTTGCCCACTTCCCTGCTCTGGGGTGCAAGTAAGCAGGCACATAGCCCTCCCCTCCCCCCACTAACCCTCCCCCACACACATACACATGAGGTGCAGGGAGCCTGCACTACAGGGGTTCTTAGTCCCCGTTGTTTGCTTGTGGGGAGCTTTGCTCCAAGGCACAATGTGGCATCTGAAGTGGTAGTAGGCATAAGGCTGGCCAACACCCCCCCAGTTGTCAACTAGTTAGCAGTGTTGCCAATTTAGTCATTGGCTAGACATTTGAATTGAAATTGAAACATTAATACACACTTTAGCATGTGATGATGATGTGATGTGATGGGCAATCGCTTGTTACCAAGTATGATCATCTTCCATGGGAGTTATGGGTCCTCAGGTGCTAATAAGACCAATCCTTGAACCACAAGTTCTATTACAATGAGGGCAGATGTTTTCAGACTCAGCAGGAGGCTGTTGACCATGACTGGAGACCAATCTCTCCTTCCTCCTGCACCTCTTGTCCTCTTCGGCTTGTCAGCGAGCAAGTTCAAAACGCAGGGGATCCTCACGTAGGACTTCACTCCATTTTAAGCGATCCTGGGCAAGTGTCTCCCAAGTGTCAATGTCAATATTACATTTTTTCGGTTGTCCTTCAGCAAGTCCTTATAATGCTTCCGTTGTCCACTCACATTACCGTACCCTTCTTTCAGCCGAATGAACAAGATCTGTTCTGGGAGGCAATGGTCTGGCATCTGGACAATCTGACCAGTCCAGCGGAATTGCTGATGGATGATTGTTGCCTCGATACTGGTGGTCTTTGCCTCTTCCAGAACACTAATATTGGTGTGTCTGTCTTCCCATTTGATCTTCAGAATCTTATGAAGGCAGCGTTGATGTTGCCTCTCAAGGACTTTCAAGTGGTGTCTAAAGGTTGTCCAAGTTTCGGACCCATACAACAGTGTTGGGAGAATAACGGCTTGATAAACAAGAAGCTTGGTGTCTGGTCGAATGTCGTGATTTTAAAAAACCCTGTGCCGTAAACGAGACTTAAGCTTGGTTCAGGTCTGTTTGAAATGTGCTGCTTGATTAACTCTGTGCTAAGAAGTGTTGCTCACTCTGCTGGAGAACAGATGCACAGTCCTTTATGGTGATAATCCCAGCACCTGATGCTCTGTGTGGCTCAATCCAGGAGCTAGGAGCAATGTGTTGTGCCAGTTCTAATGACCGCACTAGGAGAAACAGGCTGGTCTTGCTTTCCTCATTGACTTCTGCTCAACTACCTGAAAGGGGGTTCCAAAGAGGATGGCTCTAGACTGTTCTCAATGGTAGCAGATGACAGAACGAGGAGTAATGGTCTCAAGTTGCAGTGGGGGAGGTTTAGATGGGATATTAGGAAAAACTTTTTCACTAAGAGGGTGGTGAAACACTGGAATGCGTTACCTAGGGAGGTGGTAGAATCTCCTTCCTTAGAGGTTTTTAAGGTCAGGCTTGACAAAGCCCTGGCTGGGATGATTTAACTGGGAATTGGTCCTGCTTTGAGCAGGGGGTTGGACTAGATGACCTTCTGGGGTCCCTTCCAACCCTGATATTCTATGATTCTATGATTCAGAGTGAACAAACCCATGACTGTGAGGCTGGGAATGCTGTGTCTGGCTCCTCCCACGCTTCTCTCATCAATGCCTTCAGAATGGGCAGAGTTATACAGCTCCTTTGACTTGAAATAAACCTACATGCATGATCACTGCACCCTCTGAGGGCACCAGTAGTAATTATTCCTACAATGCATTCCTACAGTTATTCCTACAATGCATGATCATTGGATGGTGCAGGACTCCCACCGTTTCAGATCAGCCCCGAAGGAGGTATTGTTGGATGTGACATTTGCCCAGGTGTGTGAAGCTCTGTATGCAATGTGCTTGGGAATGGAAACCCTTTCTTTACAAATCAGGGTTAAACCCCAGCAGAAACGAAACACTGCTGGGGTAGAAATTCTCAGTGAGGGGTCGGCCCTTACAAGATTCGGCGTGAACATCCAGAAGTTGGGGTGACTGTTGCAGTAACCGACATTAGCACAGGACTAGAGCCAATATCTAACTATTGAGGGTTAAGAGGAAATTGTCCCATATCACCATCAAACACACATATCTACTAAGGGCTGTTGGCCTAGCCGGAGTGACCACATTTGATGGTGTCACACCAGGCATCATGTAGTAAAGTTCCCAGGTTTGACTCAATCCTATGAATCCCTGGGGAAGTCCATGGGCAGCACCAGGTAGGGCCACCCCCGTCGTGTGTCCATGGAGAGTTTGGGACTGCAGTGTGCTGGTGGGTGGGGGGGAGAGGGGGGTTGTGCATCCCGGTGATACGGCACAAAAGCATGCAATGCCGCTTTTGGATATGATGAGTGACTGAAGGAAGGCCAGATCTTTGCGAGATTGTGACAGTTCCCACAAAATCAAACCACTTTATACTCAAGATTTAATTGTCCCTGGGAGCATGTTATTACTTGAACTGCCTCCTGCAGGATTTCTTACACCTTCTTCTGAAGTAGCTGGCACTAACTAATGTCAGAGACAGGATACTAAATTAGATGGATCTTGGATCTGCTCCAGTCTGGCACTTCCTGTGTTCTGATGTTCACCTCTGGAGGCTGGTCCACACAAAAGGAGGAGAGCCATCTACTGCCAGCATCTATGGGAGCTGCTTCTTTTGCTCATGTGGCAGAGATTTTAGCTTTTAGTGCTAAAGGTCCTTGGTTCAAGCCCCTCCGATGACCCAGACCAGGACGTCTTCACATTATTGGAAGAACAAGAACAATCAGAACATCTTCATTTCGTAAAAAATAGGCAGGACATTCACAAGAAGGGGGCTTCCTTGTCATTTTGTGGTCTGGCAGAGTCACAATTGAGGCCCTGATTTCCCACACCTTGCTCCAGGGAGAAGTAATATAGAATATCAGAGTTGGAAGGGACCTTAGGAGGTCATCTAGTCCAACCCCCTGCTCAAAGCAGGACCAATCCCCAATTTTTGCCCCAGATCCCTAAATGGCCCCCTCAAGTATTAAACTCACAGTCCTGGATTTAGCAGGCCAATGCTTAAACCACTGAGCTATCCCGGGTACCTGGTTTGCTAGTGTTATAGGGTGATAGCCCCTTCCACCCCCCCATCCAGCAAACACTCATGCATGTGAATCATTTCAAACCCAGGAAAATTTTCACCACTTGAAGTTACTCACATATAGAGGAGAACAAAATCTGGTCAGACATCATGACATTTCAACCTCTGCTTTTGTCTCAAATGGGGACTATAAAAGAATTCACTTATTCCTAGGCACCCCCTCATGGTCAGGCATGGCATAGCCACTCTCTTGCTGGTCTAGCTCCCCCTCCCGATAGTCGCTCTGGTGATTCCTTTTCCAGTGGTTCGGTCCTCCAGCCAGGTCACCATCTTAATTCCATCCCTTCCGGGGTCATAACTGTCCAAACTGAAAGTCCCCAAAATGTCTTTAACACAAACAACAATCCTTCCCCCTCTCTGGGCCTCTTCCTCAGCACGGCTTGGGCTTAGCTTGTAGCCCCCTTGCTGGGCTCCCGACCCCTTGTGTGCTCCCTTCCTTGGGGTTGGTAGGGGAACCCCATCCTACCTTTTACTCTGGGTTCCCAACCAAGGCTCTGGACTGAACAGCTAGGCCTGCTCCTTTGCTTGTGCGGCAGTTTTCCCTGAGCCCCTCCCTACCCTGCCTCTGAAATTCTCCTCTGGGTCTTTATCTCTTCCCTCTTTTCTTCTGGGTCTCTCCCAGACCTTGCTGCTTTCCTTACTCCCTGAGCTTTCTGCCTGGCTCTCTCCAGCCCTTCCCCCATCTGGGCTTTATCACCTGGCTCTTGGCAGCCACCTTCTGCTCTTTGTGGGGAAGGGGCCTGTCATAAATATAAAGGGAAGGGTAAACCCCTTTGAAATCCCTCCTGGCCAGGGGAAAGCTCCTCTCACCTGTAAAGGGTTAAGAAGCTAAAGGTAACCTCGCTGGCACCTGACCAATGAGGAGACAAGATACTTTCAAAAGCTGGGAGGAGGGAGAGAAACAAAGGGTCTGTGTCTGTCTGTATGCTGGGTCTTTGCCGGGGATAGACCAGGAATGGAGTCTTAGAACTTTTAGTAAGTAATCTAGCTAGGTATGTGTTAGATTATGATTTCTTTAAATGGCTGAGAAAAGAATTGTGCTGAATAGAATAACTATTTCTGTCTGTGTATCTTTTTTGTAACTTAAGGTTTTGCCTAGAGGGGTTCTCTATGTTTTTGAATCTAATTACCCTGTAAGATATCTACCATCCTGATTTTACAGGGGGGATTTCTTTATTTCTATTTACTTCTATTTTTTATTAAAAGTCTTCTTGTAAAACACTGAATGCTTTTTCATTGTTCTCAGATCCAAGGGTTTGGGTCTGTGGTCACCTATGCAAATTGGTGAGGCTTTTTATCCAACATTTCCCAGGAAAGGGGGGCTGCAAGTGTTGGGAGGATTGTTCATTGTTCTTAAGATCCAAGGGTCTGGGTCTGTAGTCACCTAGGCAAATTGGTGAGGCTTTTTATCAAACCTTGTCCAGGAAGTGGGGTGCAAGGTTTTGGGAAGTATTTTTGGGGGAAGGACGCGTCCAAACAGCTCTTCCCCAGTAACCAGTATTAGTTTGGTGGTGGTAGCGGCCAGTCCAAGGACAACGGGTGGAATATTTTGTACCTTGGGGAAGTTTTGACCTAAGCTGGTAAAGATAAGCTTAGGAGGTTTTTCATGCAGGTCCCCACATCTGTACCCTAGAGTTCAGAGTGGGGGAGGAACCTTGACAGGGCCCGATTCTCATCGGGTGCGGGTTCAGCCCATAATCCAAGCTGGCGTATCCCCAGGCTCTCCCGCCCACAGCACAAGCCGCCTTCTAACAGGGACAAATAGTAGAAGTTTTGAAAAATTTTCACGGAACAGAAATGCTGAAAACTGTTGCTGCAGAAATGTCAGACTGTCGCGTTCCAGTATTTTCTGTCAAAATAAAACATGGTGAAATTCGTCAGATTGAATGTTTCATTTTTATGTGTAAAAACAGCCTGACATGCTTCGTTTCCACTCATTTCAGCATACGCCTGTGATGGGCAGCAGGTCAGACTAGATGATCATGATGGTCCTTTCTGACCTTAAAGTCTATAAGTCTGTGCCACCTACTCGCTTCTACGGGTCAGGCTCCCATGGTGCATGTGAATCCCACACAGTGAGAAATCCATCTTGTATTATGCAAAAAGAAAAGGAGGACTTGTGGCACCTTAGAGACTAACCAATTTATTTGAGCATGAGCTTTCGTGAGCTACAGCTCACTTCATTGGATGCATACTGTGGAAACTGCAGAAGACATTATATACACAGAGACCATGAAACAATACCTCCTCCCACCCCACTCTCCTGCTGGTAATAGCTTATCTAAAGTGATCACTCTCCTTACAATTCACTTCATCGGATGAAGTGAGCTGTAGCTCACGAAAGCTTATGCTCAAATAAATTGGTTAGTCTCTAAGGTGCCACAAGTACTCCTTTTCTTTTTGCGAATACAGACTAACACGGCTGCTACTCTGAATCTTGTATTATGGAAGATGCCCTCCCGGAACTCCGGGCCTGAGGAGTGCATGAGGGTGTGAACTACAACTCCCATAAGGCCATGTGCTGATAGGGAAATGCAGTTTAATGTTTTATTGAACTGATTTGAAACAAAACATTTTCTGGTCAGTTCAACAAAATGAAATATTCTGATTTAGGTCAAACTCATCTCAAAGAAAATATTTCATTTCGATTTTCCTGACAAAAATTTACAGCAAAATTGAGATTTTTGCATCAGTAAATTTCAATTCTAAGGAAACTGCATTTTCTGACAGGAAATTCTCAACTGGCTCTACTTCCATGTATCTTTCCAGGATTTAGGCTTTAGAGTTCAAGGTTTTCAAGGCAAGACCTGTGTCTTCCTATGTGTTTGTACAGCACATAGCCCAACAGAGTGTCAATTGAGAACGGGAACTCTAGAGACCCCGATAAAATAATAGTATGAAAATTCAAGTCAGACTCTTAAGGGCTATATTCTTTCACCTTTATTCCCTGTGAATTCCACCTTACTCTCTGTATGTGTACACAGAGGAGATCAGAATCTGTGTCTACATTTTGGGATGTTATCCCTTGAATTAAAGGCCTGATGTAGATTTAAAAGAGGCTGCCATTGACTGGATGAAAGTAAATGTGAGGCGTTGGTATTCCCACCAACCTCTGGCAGTCCAAGAAAGGAGAACAGCTGGGAACACTGGCCAGGAAGTATCTCCCATTTTAACTAACGCCACTCCGTAAATCTGCCATGAGCAGGGAGAGAAAAATAGCATCACAGCTAGGGTTCTTCTCAGGTCACTCCAGGTGGGGGAAGAAAAAAAAACACACGAGTAACTAAATTGTTTCCTCTTAAATCCTGCCAGGAACCTGCGCCAGTGTCCTATTTTGTTCATACAGAGCAGAGCACATACTTATGGCTCAAGTTTCACTCCTGAAGCTTGCAGAAGTCCGTAAAGAGAAGACACACACACACACACACTCACACACACAAGTTTGCCTTGGTTTATTTCTAGGTACTGGGAGTCAGACTGTCATCTGTGTAAGATTTCCTCCTGGCAACTGGCTCCTAGGTCTGAGGCTCCTAGCCAATGGCAACAGAAAATTTGTCATGACTCGGCTTTTAATATAACTTCCCTCTCCTTTATGTTGAAGCCACAATGTGGCACAAGCGGCTGGTTGCAAGCGAATCCCAAACTACACCCAAATGTTCCAGAACAGCAAATCTACACCAATAAAGTACTTTTTTGCCTTCTTTTTCAACAAAACTGCCTGGCTTATAAATAGAAACCGGAGAACACTTTGGCATCGACTCTGTATCCACTCAGCCTGTTCAGAGTTTACTTCTGATGGAACCATAATCTGTTACTATGTATGTGTCATGTTCACTGATCGACAGAGCATCCTTAGCATTTGGAGGGGTGCTGGGGGGCAGCTGTATTCCCAAGGTGAGATGCCAGCTGCATCAGTGCTGCAAACCAATAGAATTCTCATGCCGGGAAACTACCTGCTGCAGGACTGGGCAGTGCTAGGGAAGTGTTGGAAACATGGCTGAGGTTATGGAGCACCAAAGGTTACCAGTGCAAGAACTGAGATAGGAAAAGGAGCCTGGAGGGATCAGGCAGGGATTCTGGTGGAGAGACAGAGGTCCTGATTCTCCTTTCACTTGCACCCCTGCAAATCCGGAGTGATACCAGTGAGTTCAATGGGAAATGGAAACAAGTGCGGTATTATCTATGTGTCCTGCTGCACAGCCTGGAGGCCCCAATGTCCTGGGCACCATCCAAACACATAGCAAGACCGAGCCCTTGCTCTAAAGAGCTTGCAATCACAATGGACAAAGGGTGGGAAGGGAGACAGAGTTACACAGACTTGCTCAAGGTCACCCTGCCGAAATCAGAACCCGGGTCTTCTAGTCCAGTGCCCACTTGACAAGAGCGCCTGATCTTGCCTCTGGTGGTCCAAGGAGCTACATGAGGGGAGAAGGTAGGGCATGGGCAGTCCAGGTCAGAGCTGAGGGAAGAATGGATCATTACCCCACAAAGGCTTGGGGCAGGAATAGAATTACATCTCTGCAGGCTGGCCTCAAGAGCATAGCTCTGCCTATAAGAACGAAGCTGGGGCAGTTGAGTAAAGATTTCAGGATCCATTCTCTTCTTTTTAGCCCTAGTGATTGTATGGAGCTATTTAACTTTTCCAGTACCTATGTTAAAATATTTAGCTCTAGCTTCACTAAAGACAAAGAAACCAAGCTGGATGCAATAAGCACCCACCCGATCCAATCCACTGACTCATCGCTTTGCAAAGTTGGGTATAGTTACCTCTTTTCATCTTTCATCAAAACCAGCCCTTCTCGCCTTTTCGACATTTTAGTTGCTTCTCACTGATTTCCCCTCCCCCCCACATTTTTCTGATATTAAATGCTGCGAAATGTCATAGATTTTAATGTCAGAAGGGACCATTAGATCACCTAGTCTGACCTCCTGTAAAACACCAGCCAGAAAATTCCATGCAGCGATCCTTGCATCTGGCACAACAACTCATTGTGGAGGTACAGAATATCTCCTAGCAAGTCATCCAGTCTGGATTTAAAGCCTCTACGTGATGGACAATCCACCACATCCCTTGGTGAACTCTTCCAGTGGTCAGTTACCCTCGCTGTTCTAAACATGCCTCTTAGACATAGTCCGAACTCTGCTGATTTTGACTTCCAGCAACTGGATCTAGTGATGTCTTTGTTTGCTCAGATAAAGAACTGAGCATTGAACGTGCAATCTCACTGACATAATAACACACTACTTAGCTTATTTCAGCCATAGATATCAAAGTGCTTTCCAAAGGACAAGTCTCCTGATCCCTGTTCTACGGATGGATGCGATACAGCAAAGAAGCATTAACAGATTTGTTCAAAGCTGCAGAACATGCAGACATGACCACCAAGAAAAGAATCCACTTCCCCTGTCTTTTAAACCAGTTCCTATTCGCCAGACTGCAGTGCTTCCTCCAGTCGCAGGTTCATCGTTTCCAAGGTCAGAAGGGACCCTTGTGATTGTCTCGTCTAACCTTCTGCCTAACACAGGCCTTAAAACTTCCCAGAATTAATTGCTGATTTGAACTAGAGTGTATCTTTTAGGAAAAGATCCAGTCTTGATTTAAAGATTGCCAGTGACAGAGAAGCTTAACTCCCAGGTCCACACGATACTGCTTCTGGTTATGCAGCCTCAAATCACATGGGCTTTTTTTTGCTGCCATATTGCATCTCAAACTTAGAGCCAAGAGGTTGCTATGTTTAAAAAAAAAAAAAAGTCACCAAAGAACCAGTTTCCTGGAATCTGCAAGGCTGGATAGAATTTCGAGTCAGTCTTCATCCTAGTCAGCTAATTCAAATCTGAATTAAAATGAATTATAGCAGAAATGTGACTCAAAGAAAGAAAGAAAGAAATACGAGGTATGTTTCCTCTGGAATAATTTATGCTGATTGTCTCTGTTCATTTGCCTTTTCCCCCTGTTACAGACGGTCTGCAATTTGGAGAAATCCACCCACTGTGTTACAGCAAGTGGCTCTCTGGCAGAGAGGCTGCTATGCAGAACACGGCAAGAAACATCCGAAATAGAAGCACACGCTTCTCCACTAGGCAACGGTGCCACCATTTACTAGAGTATCTGGTGAATATCATATTGCTTAAATGAGTGGGTATGGGGAGGGCAGACCCTCAGCTGCTGTAAAATGGAGGAAAGACCTTTGCTGTCGTCATTGGAGCTGTGTCAGTTTACACCGTCGTTGTTAGCATTATACCCTGCAAATGGCTTGGCGTCTGACACTTAGCAGCTTGCATCATCCTAGTATTTGAACACCTCCCAGTGCACAGTGTATTTGTCCTCACTGTAGGTAGGGAAGTGCTATTGACTGGGGGATTGAGGCATGGGGAGCGAGGCACATTGCCAAGGTCCCCCAGGAAGTCTGTGGCAGAGGAGAGAAATGGCCCAAGCTCTCCCGAGCCCCACAGCAACACCCTAGCCACCTTACAAACCTGCATCTCGTGATCTGGCCCAGAATCTTTCACCTGTAGGTCATTGGTTGAAATGCAGCTCAGCTTGGGAGGGCCTGACAGTAATAACACTTAGCTCTTAGACCGAGCTTTTCCTTCATAGCTCTCCAAAGAAGGTTGGGCTCATTGACCCCAT
This sequence comes from Lepidochelys olivacea, assembly GCF_965140295.1. NCBI lineage: Eukaryota > Metazoa > Chordata > Testudines > Cheloniidae > Lepidochelys > Lepidochelys olivacea. Next base: position 265,109,586 of record NC_140412.1, on the reverse strand, counting down.
TTTGCAGATAGGAAAACTGAGACACTGAAGGAAAGTGACTTGCCTGAGGTCACACAACAGGGCAGCAGCAGAGCCAGGAGTTGGATCTCAGGCTCCTGAATCCCTTTCCCATGCCACAGCCATTGGAGCATGCAGCTTCCCCAGGTGACCACTGGCTGTCTGCGGGCATATCTGAAAAAAGATGGTGGCTGCAGTCAGGGGCGCAAGAAGGGGTGGAGAGAGACAGGGGCCCAGTCCCCGCCCCTTGACTAGAGCAGGGTGGAATAATGGTGGCATGACGGTGGGGCAGCTGGGGCAAATTGGAGTGACATTGTGAGCCCATGAGCCAGGTTGCAATGCCATTCGCTTAAATATGGGGTGACCTTGCAGATAACCCTGGCCCCCTCCTTAGCAAACTTCTGGTGGCCCCACTGGCTGAGGTCCTGGTGGATAGCTGATTGCATCCCAAAAACCCACCAGTGAAACAGGCACAATCTGACACCCATCCCGGCAGTCACAGGCAAGGAGCCAAATGCTGCCTACACACATGATTCCAAAGCACCATCCGGGCATCAGCAGAGCCTGTGCAGGAGGGTCTGGGCTCTGCCCGCTCTGTGTGCTGTGACACTCCTGGAGCCCTGCTCGGCTGCAGATTCACTACACCATTATTGTTCCCATTTTACAGATGGACAAACTGGGGGAAGAGACAGACTAAGGTCAGTCAAAGGCCCTAGGGGATCAAGATGTCCAGTTCCCATTGTTCGTATGAGCCAGCCAGCCATATGGACAGCTCAGGCTGCAGCAAATCAGTTGCAAAGCTCATGGAGAGGAGCAGCTGTGGGTGTTGCATTCCCATTGTTACCTCTGGGAGTGACACACACACGCACCCCAGCCAGCAAGACCAGCTGGTGTGTGCTTTAAAGTGCGCCCCAGCTTTCTAGCGGTGACTGTGATAGATCTGCATAACCTGGAGCGAGGGGGAGCAATCAGGGCCAATTCTAGTTTTGTGAGGTTCTTCTGATCCCTGGGCACCCTGTTCTTCAGGCCCCTGTATGGAAATGGGGCTTAAAGTGGGTGTAGTGTTTTGGAAGTATTGTCTCGTCACAACGATCCCCCGATTGGCCCATGCCACATAGCACTAGGAGGAGTGCTGGTTCCTTTGATTCCAGCTTCATCTCTGACCAGCACTAACATGCACAAACTCCAGCCTCAGAGCCGGAGCTTTACTGCCCTCCTTGCAGGAGCTGTCGTCCTGCCACTGTACAAAACAGCACAGCCTGGAAACTTATCTGGTGTTTCCAGCACCAATTACTCACCCTTCTAGTAAGGCTCTGGCATCTCTGCTCCCAGGTCCATCCAACAGGTGGTGCTGACATTCCATACACCTTCGCTCACCCCTCGGTTCTCATGCTCTGCCAGCCCCAGCACACATCCTGCCTTAGCCTAGGCATTGGGCACAGCCCACGCGGAAGAGGAAACCTCCCGATCAAAGAACCCAGCTAATGAATGAGTCACCCTGGAGACGCAAACACACGTATGAAGCCGCTCCAGGGTCCTGCTCCTGCTGGCTTTTGAGCGAGAGGCAAAATTGTGGCCCCCCGCTGGTGACTTTGAAAGATCTCCTGGCATTTTTCATCAGACGAGTGATAGCCCCAATTTCCTGGTCAAGTTCCAACTCCCCTTCCACTGCAGCTGGATACAATACTCTTCCTTGACTCCTCTCCTAAACCGTTACACATTGCTGAGATGTGCTAAGAAACACAGCCTGCTTTCCACTCCGGAGGTGCTCAGCACAAAACAGGACTTTGGAGATAAACCTTTACAATCCCTTTGTTGCTAAAGAGACCCTGAGGCCAAACATGTCTGATGTGGCTGCTTAAAAGTGCAGGCACCAAATAAAGAAATAATGTGCTGAGACTTGTACATACAGGACACTCCCCATTATCTGAATAGTAGAGAGGAGAGGGATTTTATTTGGATAATTGAGAGGCCAGGAACCATTCAGCAGCAGAGTGGTCTCCCCCATGGCCTGGTGCTCATCCTCCTCCTTACAGTCCAGGCTGGAGGTCTCTGCTCTATAATCTTAACCCCCGTGTTAGCCAAATCCCTTTCTCATCCCCCAGCATGAGATCCCTTGTCCCCCAGGTTGGAGGTTTGGATGGTAGGGTCTCGGATAAACAGGCAAATACTGTGTATAAAAGTACACACAAGAACGACATTTAAAAATGCATTGCGAAGGCTGCAAAGTTGAGCACTCAGAATTTAGGAAATTCCAGAATCCAGGGTGCTGGTGCGAAGCAGACAAAGGGCGGGAGACTGATGGGAAACTGAGGCACAGAAACAGTCAGTGGTTTCCTCGTCAACACTCAGGAAAGTCCATAGCAGTCCTAGAACGATGGGACTCAGCTCTCCTGAGTCCAGCATCGTGCATCATCCACAAGACCATCCTTTGGGTTTAACTCAGCCTGACACTGGGCCTTTAAGCAGAGGCTGGCTTGATTTTCCAAAGGGCTGAGTTTTATCAGCCTTCCCTGAGGCTGGGGGTGCTCGGCACTTCTGAGTTACAGGCCAAGATTTTCTGGACAGCATTGGAAAACAAAGAGATGTGCCCAGCATAAGAACCTAAGGGCCAGCTTTTCTAAAGTACTCAGCATCCAGCAGCTCTCTTTGAGAGCTATTCTCTCTGGCCTGTTTAGCTTGAGAATAATGGTAGCAGGACTCTTGAGAGTCTCTATAGATAGATGGAGAAAATTAAACAGATCCAGGAGCTATAAACAGCACCCGCCCCCCCTACCTTAGCAAGAATGATGTCTCTTTGTCTCCTCTCTTTTCACCCCTGGAAGGCAAGGTGTGATCTCCAGCTGCAAAATCGTTCATGTCCCAAGGGCACGACAGACATGATTTAAATTAAAGTCTCTTGCCTTGTCAGCAGCTGTCAATCACAAGTTTGCAGAATGATAACAAGCAAACTTTAGCATTGCCCAGAGGCAAATTCACCTCCTTCCCACACACACGCCTGCACCCCGGATCAACGCTCTTTGGAGTCTTGTGCATTGTACGCATCAGAAAGGCTGAAGCAGGGAACCAGGGTTACAGAAAATGTTACCAAGGTGAAAGAAAGGCAACCTGCAATGCTTTGTAGTTGCAGTGTCTTTCAGGTCCAGGCCTGTGCTTCCCTTGGGAGGTGCAATTCAATGAGGTGGTTTCGCTGATGAGCACTCACAGTATGTCAAGAGGTGGGAACCGTTCAGCCAACAGTCAGGTTTCCCTTGGTAGGAGCAATGCCCCACCAAAACTGATCTGCAGTGTCAGCTGATTCTGCATGACTTAACATCTGGGCTCACACACCCCCATAAATGATCCAGATGATCAAACCCAGGAGAACAAATGAGAGCAGGAAACCTAGAATAGTGCAGACGCAACGGTCACCGTTTACCATCCTGCATGGCAATAATCCCAAAAGATCCTTTTCCCCGATGTATTTTCTTCGTTGTTACCTGGCATCCGAATCCTGCTTCTTCTTGGAAATCAAGCTCGCAGCTGAGAGAGGCTGACAACCAGCAACGCTTCACTTCACCCATGGGAAAGAAATAGCCAAAGGATGTGGAATGTTAGGGCTGATGCCAGTGGTTGGAATAATAGCTCTGAAATCCCATTGTTCCTTGTGCTCCCCTGGTCTGTTGTTTGTAGACACCAGCTGTCTCTTATCTTATACATATGTAACCCTTCTGCCCATCAGAGTTGGCAGCAACAAGGGCCGGGTTCAGTATCTGGGGGTTCCATTCCAATAACACAATGCAAACCGGCTCGAGCCCCCACCCAGTGACCTGGGACAAATATATACCACCGCCCCCGGGCACCTCTAAGAGGCAATACTTCCCCTCTCGCAAGCACATAGTCTGAGTGTAGCAAAAGCCTTTTAATAACAGAGAGAAACAATGTGGCATTATGTTGGGGACACACCACCAACAGGGTTCGTAACACAAACCATGAGCAAAAACCCACCCCAAGCAAACTGGACCGTGTCCTTTCCGTTTGGTTCTTGAGTCCAGCAACCCAAAAGTCACCCAAAGTCCTAAAAGTCCAACAACCCCAAAGTCCAGCAACCCAAAAGTCTCTGTCTCTGTCCTTGGTGAGTCCAGAGTTCCAAAGCTCATCTACGGAGTTTTAACCCCCACAGCCTGTGTGGAAATGGGTGGGGGGAGTAAAGGGGCACCTTACGTGCTCTGACGGCCGACGGCCCCGTCTCTCCGTGAGTTTCTGCTGCAGCCTTCACCGCCAGGTGCTCCTCTCCAGTAGCCGTCCTGCAAGCTGCTCACCAATATATCTTCAGGCCCCCTACTACTTAACCCAGTACTCAGTGATTTCAGCTTACAGTAGGGGAGCCCCAGTGCTGGTGCACCATTGGCCCAAAGTGAATTCAGCTCTGCAACCTGTAACCAAACTCCTAGTGGAATCAAAATTAGCTCTGCTATTACACAGTGGAGAGATGCATGGAGTTAAAAGTACAGTAAGCAGAATATATATTATAACACATGAAAAGATGGGAGTTGCCTTAACAAGTATGGGGTCAGTGCTAACAAGCCAATTCCCTTGGTATTTACCCCTTCTTATCAACTGTTGAGAATAGGCCACCTCCAGCTTAATTGAATTGGCCCTTCCATTCTTGGCTGGCCCGTAGGCACCACTGTAATAAACATGATTATTAATAACAATGTGTTAGCTCTGCAAGGCACTTTGAGATCCAGATTGTATAAGTGATCCCCATTCAAAACCAGCGGTGAATCCTGACCTAAATTTTCAGAAGCAACTAGCAATTTCAAATGTCCCCGTCTTCTTGTCTGCCCAGCTTGAGGCATCTTCCAGTGTCCTGATTTTCAGAAAGTGGTCCTCCGGCACTTTCTGTTGATCAGGTGCCTCGTAAGGAGTCACAAGCAAGGCCCAGACAAAGGGAGGAACCCACTATCCGTAGTTGTTTTGGAAATTCTTGGATGATCTGAATTACTCTATTTCAAACTAAGGGCAGAGTCCTGATCTTAATAGGAGCTTTCAATTAGTGTAGCACCAAGTCCTTTTAGCTGTAAGGCAGTATATTTTCCACTGAAATCATAAACCTCTCCTCCAATGCTTGGAAATTCCCTGAATGATCCGAAAAATAAATAAACACCAACCCTTGAAAAGAGCAAGCGAAAGTGTGAAATTTTTTTGGAAGGTGCAATTGTTATGCAGAAAGTGTCATTCTGCAGCAGTCGGTGTGTGGAAAACCGAATGTGGAAATGATGAAGGGAAATCTTGGCTCGGATGCTGTTCCATGTGTGAAAGGACTTAAGAGGTTTGGACTTCATTTTGTTTTTCCTCTGCTGAGTGATGAATTTGGTCCAAACCCATAGTGTGTCTTTTCCACTTTATATTGACTCTGAAAAAAACTTCTTTAGAAGCATTTGAAATTGTTTTGCATATGATTGCCATATTGAATTGAGGATACTTTTCACATTATTTAAGTAGAGCTGTTGGCTCAATCCAGCAACAGCCTCCATCACTGCATGTGTAAATGGAACATGCTTTTAAAGTGTGGATCACATTCTTAGAGGATAACAGCCAGTTACTGCTGCCAGGCAATGGAGTTATTCCTTTAGCACAAGTGGCAGAGATCTGTGCTTCGGTGCTCAAGGTTTTAGGCTCAACCGAAGATGGAGTGTGCTGCACAAATGGAGTTAGGCCAGATCTTCTGCTGGTATCACTATCACCTCCTGCTTGTGTGGAGGCTGGTGAGTCTGCCCTTTGTTCTGGTGGTGGCAGTACACCCAACTCCATGGTGATTTACAACCTCCCTCTTCAATGCCACTATCATAAGATGCCCCCCTTGCCACCATTCGCAATGGCAGCTGTCCCACCCAATCTCCAGGAGGTGTTTGTATACATCTCGGCATGTAGTAGACAGGGATGGGGGGTAGGCAGATCACAGAGAGCTATGGTAACATTTCTTGATGAAATTTTGAGACCCAGATCTTCAAAAGGCTTTAGGGGTCTAACCCCAATTGATTTCAGTGACAGTTGGCACCCAAATACCTCTGAGGATCTCAGCCTAACCCTCTACCACTTCTGATATCATGACTGCTGCAGCATTGCTCTTTGTCTGTGTTTCCCTGCAGCAGCCCCTTCTCCTCCACCAACAGGCCTTTTTGGAAATTCTTCATGGACAGCCTCTGCAGCACTGCCAGAACGCCAAGGGAAAAACCGATCCTGCACCAAATTCCTGAGATGTTCCCACTTTCGTCCAAACGTCAGTGCCTGAATCACGCTTCGCCAGTTCCCCACACATGGACACATGTGGTGTGGAGTTGGATAACCCAACCCTTTAACCACACCCACAATGCATACATCATAGAAGCTTCGAGGAACAGAGGGTGTGTTACCTGAACACTCTAGGGCACCTCACCTTTAGCCTTCCATGGACTTATGGCATAACCCAGTTAATTTAGGCACCCCCACTATTGCCCAATTCCTAGGGCTTGAGGTGAAAAGCACCTACCCTTACCCAGTTCCTAGTTCATTTAAGTACCCACCCTTACCCAGCTCCTAGGGGTCATGGTGTAATCTTCTGTTGGTCTGTGGTGACTTTTACCAGTGAAAGAGCCTTACACATTAATATTCTTAACCTGTATTTATTAACAGTTACCAAAACAGAATACACATGCTAAGTATGCAATGCTCACAACTCCCAATAAAGCAGACACACTTTTCCTGGTGGCCAGTCAGGATCAGGTCATCCAGGGCTCTAGCTTTTGCACAATATGGTTGGCAGGGTGTTGAGATCTGGCAGCTCTGATCTTGGGCTGTGCCCTGGAGTTAGGTTCAAAGAACTTCCTTCTGGACCCCAGTTTATATAGTGAAACTTGAGTCCTGATTAGCTCTACCTTCATCAATCATTTTAAATGAAAGTCCTACCAAACAGTGTTTTTCACCAATCACAGCCCATTATGAAACAATTCTTTAATCAATCAGACCCCACCCACTTTAGTCGATTTAAATCTTGCAAAGTTAGTTATGCCACAAGACAGAAACAATCAAAGAACCAAACAGAAACCAGACAAATAAACAATAGAGAAGTGGGGACCACAAAGGCAAAACAATAAAGAAATATAGATTTCATAATCACAACTGTTAAGTGGTTCCTTGCCAGACGGAATGCTGTCAAACAACGGGTTTTTTTAAAAATATCTTAAGATCTGCTTCTTTCTCTGGTGATGGTGGGTTCTATGAGGACAGGATCTCCTTCTTCACAGCTCGATATTACATTGTTTCAATGCAATTTAGATGGAATGTGAGGATGTGACTCTCGGCAACTTAGCTCATGGCAGCTGTCTCTCAGGGCTTGTCTACATTACCTGCCGGATCGGCGGGCAGCGATCGATCCAGCGGGGTCAATTCATCATGTCTAGATGTCACATTGGGACTTGTCGTTTGGGTGTCTCATGCCACCATTTTCCTCTAGGGGCTGGACTATATTTAGTCTAGACATGATAAATCGACCGCTGAGCGCTCTCCCGTCGACTCCGGTACTCCACCAGAATGAGAAGCACAAGCAGAGTCAACGGGAGAGTGTCAACTGTCGACTTACCGCCATGAAGACACCGTGGTAAGTTGATCTAAGTACGTCAACTTCAGCTATGCTATTCACATTGCTGGAGTTGGGTATCTTAGATCGACCCCGCATGGTAGTGCAGACAAGCCCTCAGTCTGGCTGCTGTTAACTGCAGAAAAAGACCTCAGACCTCACAGGTGAAATTCACCCTTGTGCAGAGAGCCACATGAAAGGCCTAGACACCGCTTGAGCTCAAACCTAGGACTCAAATGTGGTTGGAGCATCTCCTTTCGGTTGGGTCTCTGCCCAAAGGCCTCAAGTATGCACAGCCAACACATGCGTGTGTAAGCTTCTCCCCCTTTAACCGTTCCCGGAGCATGGGATTTTAATGTGTATGCCTGACAGCTCCCGTATACCCATGTAAGCTCCCAAAAGGCATTGAAAATCCCTGTCGTACTGAATCATCATATAGATGGTTGTTTATTGTTTCCAATATATAGTGCCATAACCATGTGCAGTATTCAATACTGCTTTAATCATGCCAAACAACATAGGGGCCTATTTTAAGCTCTTTGGGCAGGGACCGTCTTTTTGTTCTGCCTTTGCGCAGTGCCTAGCACAATGGGGTCCTGCTCCTTGACTGGGGCTGCTCGGTGCTATCACAATAATAATAATAATTAATAATTAATACATTCTGAAGGCAGGAGAATGTATAGAATGCTTTGCATCTTCAAAGCAAACGACAGACATTAGATAAGTAAGATAGAAGGCATCCCTGAGAAGTCAGTAGGTATCATCATCCAGTGCAGTTACGTATGCATCCATCAGTCAAATTACTACTAAAACTATTTGTTAGCTTATTCCAGCCCATCCCACTGGATAGAATAGGGGTGCCAAACTCTACCTATTTGTTGTCTCTCATCCTATACTTAGTAGGGCTGCTCAGGAATTTCCTATGGACATGTTTTGGATTGTTTTTTTTCCAAGAAAAATTTTCCTTGGGAAACTCAATTTTTGGCAGGGGGAAGGGGGGAATCTAAATTACATTTTTCATGTTGGGCCAGTATTAATCTGTGTCCTCTTGTGCTACTGTGATGTCACATGGGACTTGTAGTTTGGGTGTCTCATGCCACCATTCTCCTCTAGGGGCTGGGCTACATCTCCTGTGACACACAGCGGTGCCCAAGACTGTCCCAGTTTCCTCAGCTCTATTCCCCTGTCTCATTGTACAACCAGTGTCAGTCCCTCCATGGCTCCATCATGAACTCTCAGTCTACTCCCCCCCCAGCCCCACTGGCTTCCAGTCACCACCACCCTGTTTATCCCCCCAGCCCAGTGGCTCCCAGTTTGTCTCCTTGCTCAGCTAGTCCCAGTCTCCCCTAACCCAGTTCCCAGACCCAGGTTTCTTGCCCTGAGATCACAGGAGAAAGAGCCGCCCCCTTCTTAGTTCTGGTGTCTAGCACTGCAGCATCCGCTGGATGTCATAAGCAGAAATCGCAGGAAAAGTCCTGCACAACCCTGGAAGCCCTGGACTGTAGCACGCCAAGTTGCTGTGTGGGAATGGCACACAGGAGCTGTGCAGGTCTGGAGCATGCTCAGTGCAGACGGAATGTTCAGAGAATTTAGCTGCCAAACTCTAACAAGTCTCTATTGAGAATGTGCAAAGTGGGATTTTTTTTCAAAGGCTTATAACTTGGCCAAATTTGGGTGGTTTTTTTGGGGAGGGATGACGGGATTGTTGGTTTTGTTGTTGTTGTTGTTTTGTTTTGCAAGAATAGTAGACAGCACATCCATGACACACAGGCCATCCACTAGCCCACTTTCAAGTCCCTGCTCCACAGCACGGAGGAGATAGCATTTCTCAGCAAAACTACTGTGAGGATTTTTTTTTAACGTGGATCTATTCAGCCTGAGGCAGATACCCAGTATGGGAAATTTCAGGCTGAATGGTTAAAGTGTGGCAAGTTACAAGCAACTGAAAACAGAGTCTTGTAACAAAAAGAGTTGGGCGACATTAACTAGAGGCGGCCTTACCTGCTTCACCTGCACTAATAAACCTTGGGCATCCAGGTTTGAATTTTCCACCTATATAGCTTGATCAAGGTCACATGGTATATGACATTCACCCATCTGCAAAACTCCAACACAAACCTCTTCATCAATGAAGTCCTGTTTTAGGGGCTTAAGTGGCGCACGGTCCTTGTGCTGACTTTCTGTAATAATAACATCTAGCTTTTATATAGTCCTTTTCAATGGTAGATCTCAAAGCACTTTAACATGGAGGTCAGTATTATTATCCCCATTTTACAGATGGGGAAACCAAGGCACAGAGAGGTGACGCAATTTGTCCAAGGTCACCAGCAGGCTAGTAGCAGAGCCAGCACTAGAATGCAAGTCTCCTGAAGCCCAGTTCCAATGCCCTAGCCACTAAGCCATATTGCAGACAGCCTGGACGCATCCTCAGCCGGCTGCATGAATCTCACCCCTGCCTCTCCTTCTACACTGGCATGAAATTCACCCCCTCTGAAACAGCATCGGAAACAGGAATAGAACTGATGGCCCCTTTCTGCTCTGAATTCTAAGCAATATAGCCTTATGCTAGCACCTGGGTTACTAAAGGTTCAAGATAGGATTTTCAAAGGTACTCAGGGCTGGCCTACTACTTCTCTCACTGAAATCAGTGGTGAAAGCCCCCATTAACCTCAGTGGGGACAGATTTAAACCAATGTTGAGAACCTTAGGAAGTCCCAGTCTTGGTGTTCAATTCTCCAATCACTCAGACTTCGTTCAGACTGGTGTAACTTCAGCAGAGCTGCTCTTGATTTATGCCAGTGTGTGTGTGAGAGTGGCAAATCGGACCTTCAGAGTCTAAGCAGCTGTTTCCTCCCGCTTCCTCTACCGACAGACAGATCCCATGCTCCTAGTATCCCTCCTGCAGTATTTTAGGACTGTGCTTTCAGAACACAACAGGACCCTATTGTGAACCCCATCCTGGATGTCATGAACCCACTTGCTAGTCTAACTCACAGCACAACCCATCACCTCCTCATGCAGAGTATCCTCTTAAAGACTGTCTAAGTGCAGCTAATTAAACATCATTCCTCTTTCTTCCTCCAAAGGAGGGCTTGGAATAGACTTCTTTTGCTTTAATGTTACAGCAGGGCCACTAATAAGCTCCAGCGACTGGAAATAACTGAAACAGCCAACTGGTAGCGAATGGCAATTTGACTTAATACCATAGAAACAGATCCAAGAAAACAAACATAAACCTAACTGCGTTTATCTTTGCTGCTGGTGCCAAATAAATCAAATCACTGAAGTTTTCTTGGCTCCCACCTAGTGGACTATGGTGGATTTTTGTTTGATTTTAGTTAGTTAGTTGTGTGGGGTTATTTAGAGAGAGAGAGAGAGCAGACTTTTTACTCCTTATCTCCACCTTCGAAGCTTTTAGATCTGAAAGGCAGGGGCCATGGATCAGCGTTCACGTCGCACTCCCCGTCAGTACCCAGCCCGGGCCGGGGAAGCTAATGATCCAACCAATGGACCACATCGGTGATGAATCCTGGTCATGTGCCACCCGAAGCATGTTGCGCAGATGCAAAGAAGATCTGAAAGGCTAAAGAGTGGAAGGGATTTTACTTATTTTTCTAAAAGGAAAAGAAAGCAAAAAGTTCTCAAAGAAAGCCGGTGGCTAACTTATTTACGTCACATGTGGGCATGATTTCATGGTAATTCATAAAACGCATGAAACAACCTGTGGTTCTGAAAAGGCCAGATTCTGCCAGCATTATGTTGAGTAGCACCTTTCTCAAGCAGTCTCATGGGTGTCACAGAGGCAGGGGGTCCAGTAGCTAAGCCATAGGATTCTAGCTCAGCTCAATGACATTCAGCAGGTCACTCCCTACCTCCGCGTACCTCTACACTGCAAAGAAACCACGCAGCAGTGAGTCACAGAGCCCAAGTCAACCAGCTTGGGCTTATGGGTCTAAAAATAGCAGGGCAGATTTCCTTGCTCTAGGTCTCAGAGCCTGGGCTCCAGCCCGAGTCCAGACATCTACACTGCTACTTTTTAGCCTCATAGCACGAGCCCTGTGATCCCGAATCCCAGGCTCAGACACTCACTGCCACGGGGAGGATTTTTCCTGTGTAGACGTACCCTCTGTTTCCCCTCTTACTTTGGATGCCTTGTCTGTTTCAGCTGTGAGTGCTTCCTGGCAGGGAGTGTCTTTACTGCAGTGTATGTAAAGAATCTGGCACAAGTAGGTCCTAGTCTTAGCAGGGGGTCCTACTCAGCCTGAGAAAGTGCATCAGAATCAGGCCCAAAGGGGAAGGGGAGACAGGCATTTATAAAAACTTTTTAAATATCACTTGCAATCACCAGCAGAAGGGTAAAATATGATGGCAGAAGAGGCTGGTCTCCAGATTCATGAATCCTCCGATTTGCATGATATTCAGAGCCTTTGCCTTGAATATCACCCATATCTAGGTCCCTACCAAATTCACAGCTGTGAAAAATGTGTCACAGACCATGAAATCTGGTCTCCCCCCATGAAATCTGGACAGCATAGGGTAAAAGTACAAAAAAGACCAGATTTCACGGGGGGAAACCAGCGTTTCTCAAATTGCAGGTCCTGACCCCAAAGAGGTTTGTGTGGGGGGTCGCAAGATTATTTTAGAGGGGGTCATGGTATTGCCACCCTTACTTCTACACTAACTTCAGAGCTGGGTGGCTGGAGAGCAGCAACTGTCGGCCAGGTGCCCAGCTCTGAAGGCGGTGCCCCGCCAGCAGCTGCGCAGAAGTAAGGGGGGCAATACCGAGACCTTCCTCCGATTACCTTGTGACCCCCCCGCCCCCCCACAACCCTCTTTTGGGTCAGGACCCCTCCAGTTACAACACCCTGCAATTTCAGATTTAAATAGCTGAAATCATGAAATTTACGATTTTTAAAATCCCATGACTGTGAAATTGACCAAAATGCACCATGAATTTGGTTGGGCCCTATCCATATCCTACCAGCAGCCTGAGCCTTCAGCTTTGAGACAACCCAGAGTCTTCTCCTTGCCTCTAGGAAAGGCTCCTCCTGACACCACTGCTTCTTCCTCAACTACATCAACAATAATGTGATTAGACAGCCAGGGTCCATAGCAATGTCCATGGCCACATAACACGGTCTCATTACAGCCTCTGAAAGCTCCACTGGGTTATTACTGACCTGGTGCATCCATGGACGACCGTGTGGCCATCACCAGTGCATGGCCAGGCAGTGTCCCATCCTGATCTCAAGTCTGACCTTCAGGGCTTGATGCATGGAGACTTTATCTCCCAGTTGGGCTATATAACCAAAAAGTGCCAGCTGGCAGTGACCAATGATGACTTCAGTCCTTTCAAGGCCAGTTCTCAAAATACATCCCTATTACTGATCAAATCAAAACATCTTATGCCCAATAGTCACCTCAGGCAACACATATGAAATGCTGCCAGCCCCCTGATGTCTTGTTTAAGCAAGGTCCATGTTTCAGATCCACATAGAATCATAGAAGATTAGGGTTGGAAGAGACCTCAGGAGGTCATCTAGTCCAACCTCCTGCTCAAAGCAGGACCAACCCCAACTAAATCATCCCAGACAGGGCTTTGTCAAGCTGAGCCTTAAAAACTTCTAAGGATGGAGATTCCACCACCTCCCTAGGTAACACATTCCAGTGCTTCACCACTCTCCTAGTGAAATAGTGTTTCCTAATATCCAATCTAGACCTCCCCCACTGCAACTTAAGATCCACATAAGCGGATCTGAAGTAATAGGTCTGATGCATCCATACTTTTGTATATAATTTCGCCTTATTTTGGCTCCAGACCCTATGCAGGTTCTTCATGGCGGACAACAACTTCTCCTACAGCCACTTCCCATTTGGGACTGAGGCCCCATTTGGGACTGTAGCTGTACCAAACCACCCACTCTGGGCCTTATTCTGCCTTCAGTTACACGGTGACTTCATGAGAGTTGTATGTATGTTTATCTGAGGGCAGAACATGACCCATGGCATGGAAGATGGGTAGCAGTGTACACAAATATGACAATTCTTTCCCCATGAGCCATAGCGCTGCATTCAGTCAAAGCCAGCCCATCACACAGTAATACACGTTGATCCCCACAGATGGGTTTGGAATCAGGGGACTAACCCACAAACTGGCCATGTAACAATGTGGCCAGGATGTCACAGAGAAAAGGACTTTCCTCTCTTTTGAAAAAGTCATTGGACTCAATGCGGGAATCAATAACTTGAGGTTCTCTAGCCTATGCTAGGCATGATATCAGATTTGATGATCTCTTGTAGCCCTGTGGTTTATGAATCATATGATGGAACAGAATCATAACAAAATCATATGAGCCTGCTGGGATTATGGACACTCCTTTGTGGGTCTTTTGTGGCCGGTAATATTTACGAGTGAGGTTAGGTTTTATTATGTTTTAATAATTAGTCGCTTAAATTGGTAATACCCTGCATAGCAATGTATCAACATGGGAGGCCAGCTATGTAATGAAATAGGACTCCGGAAGTGGTTTTTCAGCTCTTGTTTTATTTCACAAGCCAAGCAGCTTTGGGCTTGGCCAGAACTTGGATGGGAGACCTCCAATGACAACCCAGAGTGCTGCTAGAAATGATGATGGTGATTGCAAGAAGTGGCACAATTTGAAAGAAATTCATCTTTACTGACCTAATATCTGATTTAACAATAACTGCTGGTGCCATGTATAATGGTTGCCAATAATCCATCCCAGAGGAAATTGAATTTTTATGGTGGGGAATGGAAGAGATCTCTTTGCCTTTATGTAGTTAGCATTTTTGCTGTGCTTTAAGGCATTCAGAGGCAAGGCTGGATACTATCTGTCTGTCTATCTCCATATATATCTATCGAGCCCCATAAGTACTCATCAATCTCATTATTTATTGATTTAAAGCTGTCTTTTTTCAGAAGCAGAAAGATTTTGGAGCTGTCAACGTTTGTTGGAGTGGTTCATTTCACTAGGTTGGGTAGACCATTGTGAATTAATATTTTAACAATGAGGGAAGAGTCAACCAGAAAATGAGAACCAATCCCAATGCGCATCGAGACCATGAACACAGCCTCTGGTAAGGTTTCAAACATTGCAGATGATAAATTAAATTCTTTGTTTTACAATATTGCTCAGAAGCAGAAACACCCCAAGATTGGCTACTCTTGAAAAGAAGAAAGAAAGCCCAGAAATCTCATGGTAGAGCCTGCTATCTTGATCTTTCCATCAAGGACTTTTGTATATATATCTGGGTTATTCGTTGTTTTATATAAGCCAAACTGACCTTCCAGTGGGACCTTTTGAGGTTATTCTGTGACTAATAACAATGTGCCTGTCTAAAAATTAGCTTCTCCTTCCCCGTTCCTTTATAAAGGGGACGATAATATAAGTGAAAGTCCATGGTTTGCAATTTTCCTCTAGCAGGTGAACCAACCAGCAGTAGGATGTGAACACAGGAAGTAGAAGGCCAGCTCATAACAGATTTATAGTCTCCTGGAGGAGAGGCTCTGGCCTAGCTGATTTGTTGACTATGAGCCTCTACCCCTCAACCATTAGCTTTCAGAGATCTGGGTATTAAATATACAGTCATCTCTAAGAACGAGGAAAATATGAGCCACATTTATAATCTAACAAGAAAAATAACACAGGAATCTGAAAAATTTTAGAGGTGTTAGGTCATTAATGGCAAAGATGTTACACAATATTAAACAAGCCCACATTCTGATTGCGGATTCCAATGACTGTGTTCCAATTTTATGATGGATTCAGTCAGCTGAAGAACTGATTCTCTGGAGGGAAAAGAGGAAATCCAGCTTTTGGTTTGTGTTTGAGAATCCGACCTGAGGAATCAGAGTGTGAACGCCAACAGATTTATCCCATTCCACCGGACTCCGCGACAACAGGCTCTGTGAAATGAGAAGCAATTGCATTTTTGGTAAACAAAGACTTCCGCCAGTCTTTAGCAACCTACAGGAGGGCAGCCAAGAATAGCATTGAGTCATGGACATTAATGATAGAACAGACCTCCTGCTGCAATGGCACATAATCCATTGCCCACAGCCAAAGCAGGGTTTTGTCCTGTGGTATATTTTCCACTGCTTCGTCAGGACTAGTTTTAAATGTCTCTGTCCATCTTTCCTGAAATCAGCAATGTTATGGATGCTTCAGTGGTCTCTTGACTGAGTCTCACCAAAAGTTAGCCTGGAAATTATCTATGTGTGGGCAGACTGCTTTGGATAAAATAAGACCCACCACCAAATCTTTACTCCAAATTTGAACTATTTATCCTCTTTGTTTTCACCATAGCTACCGCTGAAATTCTGGCCTAATCAGAAGCAAAAAGTATTGGAGATCATGCAAAAAAATGTATCCAGTCCAATATTTCAAGCCAACCCAAGTGGTTAGGATGAGTTTCAGATAAACATCATGACTGGGTCCTCAGCTGGGGTAAATCACCATCGATCCAGGTGGACTCCCACCATAATAGCATACATGGCTTTCTAAATTTCAATGTCATTTCAACCATCCCTAAAGTTTCGTAACTGTTGCCATGAGATGGATGGCTCATCTATTCACTAAGAGCAGCTATGCGTTTCCGGCCTGAAGAATTTTTATTTTAGGGGAAGAGAAAATAACAAACCAGTTAAAGACCCAAAGTAAAATCCTCAGGAGGGAGCACCCTGTGTTTCTTCTCTGAAACATGCTGCCCGAGCATGCTGCATCACCTCTGCCGCACAAAATGGCAGCCACTTCTCCAGACACACCCGCAAAGGTGCAGTACAGAGAAAACAAAATCAGAGTCGGCTGGATGCCGATGCCACTGGAGGCATGTCACATGGCTTAGTCCATCTAAGGCACTCTTTGAGAGGGAGTAGATATCATTTTAAGCATTATGGTTGACTTAATTCCTGGGGGGGTGGCATACAGTTGGATTTAGCAACATGCCTATGTGAAGCCATGCCGTTGGGTTGTTGGCAGTGGGGATCAAACCTGGGAACCTCTGAGTCTTAAAGCATGAACCTCGGTTGCCTGAGCTAAAAGGTCCAGCTCTGCAAGCCAAGGTGCAGCGAATTCATCGACGTCAGTCAGTGGCCCAGGCACTAGGAGGGACGGAGGACCACACTGTGTGTGTGTGGCTGATGCACGTCCCCTGGCCAGGGAAACTCACCCTGAGCTTCAGGTGTAAGTTCTATGTGTAAGCTTCGGGGGATATCAAGAGATGCTTGGGTACACAGGGATGGGTGGGCCATTGGCCCATCCCCCTTCCTGTCTTTCCCCAACTCCTTCGGCATGGATTTCACCCCAGGACACAAGAGGCATGCTCCTCTGAGGATCAGATGTAGGCGCGGAAGGCTTCTTGTGCCTTCTCCCTTCCATGTAAGTGCCAGGGACAATCTGGCCCTCAGGATTTTGCTTGTGGCAGTATCTTCAAGACCACTACTGAGAAACAAGCCACGCAAAATAGGCCACGATCCCTCTGCCAGCAGGCAGCCAAGGCAAGATACTGCATTCCTTACAAGTCACGTGAAACATGTAACGTGCCGGGGGGGGGGGGCGCATTTTGGCATCTGGACTGGGACTAAGGAGACAGGTGTTCAATTCCCAGCTCTGCCACAGATGTGCCATGGGACCTTGAGCAAGTCATTTAATCTCTCTGTGCCTCAGTCCCCCATCTGTAACATGGAACTAATACCTCACAGGGCTCTTGTCAGGAGAGATGTATTCATGACAGCAGGGAGCTCAGATGCTACAGCAATGAGGATAGATTGATAGACAAGCTAAGACACTCATCCTGCAACCAACAGGTAATTTTGCCTGAGTAAGGAGTACAGATTCGGGCCCACATGTAGCAAGGGACACAACAGGCTTTTATTCTCTGTTTCTGCTTTCAAACTCTCATTTATATAAATTGCAGGGCGTACTGGATTGAGCACCTAGATCCATTTACTCACCAAGAGCCAACAGGGTAAACACTCCGCTTAATAGAGCCATGGGAAGGGTACAGCTGGACAACTCCCACCAGCACTCATATTGTGCCTTAAGCTCTTCAGCCTTCAGCTGCTAAGTAAATAAAAGCCTCTCTTTGGACAATACACCATTTAATGGTCTGCCGGAGAGCTAATCTGAGCAAGGGGTGCTGTGAGGAGTGCAGCAAGACGGCTCGGGATGTCAGCATCTGCTTGGTGATGAAAGAGGTACAGGGTAATTGGAATGGAGATTAACTCTACAATGGGAGCATCATCTACGAGGAGAGGCTGAGGGAACTGGGATTGTTTAGTCTACAGAAGAGAAGAATGAGGGGGGATTTGATAGCTGCTTTCAACTACCTGAAAGGTGATTCCAAAGAGGATGGATCCAGACTATTCTCAGTGGTAGCAGATGACAGGACAAGGAGTAATGGTCTCAAGTTGCAGTGGGGGAGATTTAGGTTGGATATTAGGAAAAACTTTTTCACTAGGAGGGTAGTGAAGCACTGGAAGGCGTTACCTAGGGAGGTGGTGGAATCTCCTTCCTTAGAAGTTTTTACGGTCTGGCTTGACAAAGCCCTGGCTGGGATGATTTAATTGGGGATCGGTCCTGCTTTGAGCAGGGGGTTGGACTAGATGACCTCCTGAGGTCCCTTCCAACCCTGATATTCTATGATTCTATGATCTAGTATTTTATGTGTTCTCTTCCAGAGTCCTCCACTCCATGCCGGGCCGTGGGTGTTTCCGAACCAGCCTCTGCTTCAGTTGACCCATCAGTAAAATGAAGGTGATAAGCTCTGTTTTTCTAAGGGCACCTGCAAGACCCCTGCTGACGCATTCCGCTCAACAGGAGACAAGGAGGCCTGCACTGTTAGAAACGGATGTCAGAGTCACTGGGGACTTGCAGGTGTATAAAGAGACAGAGCCGACAAAACAAAGCAAAAATCAATAAGATTTGGAGACCTTGGAGCATCCATCCCTTCAGAAAACGACACGGTGCGCCTCTGCAATGAGAGAAGACGGTCGCGTACAGCTGGGATGTCATAAGAGGTAGCCCCAGATGGACACATGCTACGCAGAAAGAGGCGACACCGACTTCGAATCCCAGAAGAGAGGGAGACAAGGGGCCCTGAGTCTGCCATTTTCCCTGAGAGGGTCTCACACAGGCAATGGCCGCTTCAGGTTGAGAGAACGGAGTCCCGGGACACGACACAGCCAGAACCAGTGGACTTGCCGCCTACTGACCTCGGCGCTGCTGATATTCTGGGGTGCCATGCAACAGTGCACGGCACCTCAGAGACTAACCAAAGACCGTTAGCAGGTTTCGTGATGAGGCTGGTTCACAAGGAGTCGTCATGGTGCAGTCTGTTAACCAGGTTGTTTTCAGTGTTCTTAAGTTTTGTCCTGGAAGGGAAGCTCTGGTCCTGGGGGCTGAGCTTCTCACCCTGAGACTGGGCAGGGTGCTGTGACGCTCGTGTTACTATGCTCATCCCAGTTGGAGCCAGACACACAATAAAGCAGAGCTCTTGCAAGCACCTAAAGCACCGAGCGATCACCGTGGACCACCATAATTACAGCTGGGTGAATACTCCTTGGTACATCTCCTTGATACATCTCCCCCTCCCCAGCCTGCAAATGGAATGTGTCTGTTTTCAGAAATATGAAATTGCAGCGTGGCCCAGAGGAATAAACCCAAGACTATGACACCAAGATTCCCAAGTACTAGTCCTGTCCTGTCTTGGCTTAATAACATATTGCACTTACAAATCTCAGACCAGATCCTCAGAGGTTGTAAACAGAGCACCTCCAATGAAGTCAATAGAGAGATAGTGATTTACATCAGGCTGAGGATGTGGCTTTCAGTGTAATCCAGGCACTGATCTGAAATGAACACTTGGGTCTTATTAAGTAGGCGCGAAAACAGCCCTGGCTCACCTGCTGTTTTAACAAGTTGATGATGATCATAATGCAAAAACATGTCAATATCATTTGGACCAAGACCTCAGCTGATCTAAACTGGCTTCTGTGACTTCCGTGGAACCACACTGATTTAAACCCGCTGAGGATCTGGCCCCACTGGGTATGTCTACCTAAGGTCCCTCTAAGCTGTGCGGCCACACAGCCGAGCAACAGCCTATTAAGCACCACGCAGGTGCTCAGGGCTGAGGCAGGGAGAGATTCAGCCCCAGCCCCAACCCAGCCCTGTTACGGACCTGCTGCAGCCGTGGGAGATGTGCTTCTCCCCCAGCCCCAATCCACCCCCGCTACCCGGCAGGGTCCTGCCACGGCCCTTTCCCATGGCCCCAGCCCCGGAGCTGCCGTGGCAGGGAGAGGCGCCTCTCCCCCCCCCCAGCCCAGGTGTTGCTATAGGAACAGAGAGCTGGGGGGAGTCCTCTCTCCCCGCCGTAGCCCAGGGGCATCCTGCACCCCAAACTCCTCATCCCTGGCCCCACCCCAGAGCCCACTCCACCAGCCAGAGACCTCACCTTCCCACCCCCACCCTAACCCTCTGCCCCAGCCCTGAGCCCCCTCCCACACTCCAAACCCCTCGACCCCACCCCTGCCACATGGATTTTGTTATGTGCACCAGTATGGAGGTGTGTCACACATCACCTCCACATGGGTGCACATAACAAAATTCATTCCGCACATGGGTGGAAAAAATTAGAGGGAACACTGATGTCTTCACAGCATTTTGGAGCAAGCAGGAGCGAGCCTCCCAGCCTGGGTAAACAGATGTAGGCTAGTGGGGCTCGTGCTCATGCTCTGAGACTAGGTGTATAGACAGCGCTTTGAGACTGGGTGTATAGACAGCTGCTGGGGGTAGAGTCCAGGGGCTGAGCTGTTTTTAGAGGGCTAGTGAGAGCCCTCCAAGCCCAAGTCTGTCAGCCCAGGCTGGGAAGTCCGGTCCTGCTTGCTCCAGAATGCTGTGTAGACATACCTGTGACGCTGGCAGATCAGGTGCCAGCTCATGCCAAGGCCGCTGCGCCTCACTGAACGATGCATAGCTGGAAACCAGGGTGGCTCGCCTGTGCGTTAGCATTGTTAAAATAGGTGTTAAGTTGATAAGAATCTGTTTAGTGTTTAGACTTGGTGAAATGCCACTAGGATGCTGCATGCATTGATCTCACTTATAACAGCTGTATCCCATGGCGTAAAGTTATATTGAAAGTTTACATTGTAAACCTCAGTGTGTAGGAAAGAAGCAGTAATTAATGTAAAGTGCTGGCCCAGTATACAAGATGACCCACTGAAACTGAAAATGAGCCATTGTGAAACATCAAAGGACAAAGACTTTGTTGATTGCCCTCCCCTCCCAAGACCATGAAGAGGAGACAGGAGCAAACATTTGTCCCATCAGCTTGAACTCTGGAGACAGGGAGCAAACGTCCCTGTCCACGAGGAACTGTATCTCTGTGCTGCTGGGAATTTGGAGAGGCAATATTTCTAACCATAAGCAAGCGATCTCCAAGCTGCTTGGCTTTGGTTAGTTCTAGAGGGCATTGAAAGCTTGCATATTGCAACAGCTTCTGTTACCTTTTGGAACCTAAGACTGTAACTCATTTGTGTGTGTACGTTTGCCTGCTTTAAGCTTGTAAATAACTCTCTTGTTTCTTGTTCTTAGTTATTAAATCTCTAGTCAGTTTATTATAGGATTGGCTACAAGCATTGTCTTTAGTGTGTGATCTAAGATGCACTTGACCTGAGGTAAGTGACTTGTCCTTTGGGACTGGGAGTAACCGGAATATTGTTAAGTATCAGAGGGGTAGCCATGTTAGTCTGTATCCACAAAAACAACGAAGTGTCTGGTGGCACCTTAAAGACTAACAGATTTATTTGGACATAAGCTTTTGTGGGTAAAAACCCCACTTCTTCAGATTCATGGAGTGAAAATTACAGATACAGGCATAAATATATATACTGGCACACGAAGAGAAGGGAGTTACCGTACAAGTAGAGAACCAGTGTTGACAGGGCCAGTTCAGTCAGGGTGGACGTGGTCCACTCCCAATAACTGATGAGGAGGTGTCAATGCCAAGAGAGGTAAAATTGCTTTTGTAGTGAGTCAGCCAGTCCTAGTCCCTGTTCAAGCCCAAATTAATTATGTTAAGTTTGCAAATGAATTGTAGCTCTGCAGTTTCTCTTTGAAGTCTGTTTCTGAAGTTTTTTTGTTGCAGGATGGCTACTTTTAAATCTGTTATAGAATGTCCAGGGAGATTGACGTGTTCTCCTATTGGCTTTTGTATGTTACCGTTCCTGATGTCTGATTTGTGTCCATTTATTCTTTTATGTTGAGACTGTCCGACTTGGCCAATGTACATGGCAGAGGGGAATTGCTGGCACATGATGGCATATATCACATTATATTAGATGTGCAGGTGAACGAGCCCCTGATGGTGTGGCTGATATGATTGGGTCCTATGATGGTGTCGCTAGAGTAGATATGGGGACAGAGTAAACAACAGGGTTTGTTATAGGGATTGGTTCCTGGGTTAGTGTTGAATATTATTGTGATTTTTGGTGTAAGGGACCATCTATCTTGCCTTGGGGGACAAGATAGACTGGAGTGCCCAAGGGGACTGTCTGTGACTCCATGTTTAGGCTGATATAGTGCCTGAGGAGTTCACACTTGCTACTTGGTTGGTGAAATCTAAGTATAGAACTCACAACCAATTTGGGGTTTATGCCCTGCTTCTTGATAGTCTGCCCTGAGGTTGGCACTCTCTCATAAGCTACTCCTGACAGCTTGACAGGACTTCAGTGGAACCCCACTGATTTACACCAGCTTAGTATCTGGCCCCTTTGACTTCAACAGAGCTGCACTGATTTAAAGTAGCTGGGAATCTGGCCCCATTGATATTTTTCTCACCCACTGAAAAATAAACTACCCAGGTAGGTAGAATTTTGCAAGGCGACCCTTCAATCCCTGCCTGCAGTCCCTCTGAGCTGTAAGGTCATGAAATGGCACGTCTGGGAAAGCTTCAAGGAATCACACCAGAACAGGGAGATGAGAACAGCCACATGCCAGAACTTAGTGTTGGTAACAACATACCTGCCATGCTCTCGACCTGGGTCCTGTTTAGAGGTCCCCAAGTTTCTTCTGATGTGGTTAGTGCCAATGGTAATCATCTCACCCTATATGAGACAGTATAAACAATTTTACTGGCTTCACTTTCTCGGCTTTCCTTTGACAGCAGGACAGTGGGGTGGGAGGAGGTATTGTTTCATATTCTCTGTGTATATATAAAGTCTGCTGCAGTTTCCACGGCATGCATCCGATGAAGTGAGCTGTAGCTCACGAAAGCTCATGCTCAAATAAATTGGTTAGTCTCTAAGGTGCCACAAGTCCTCCTTTTCCTTTGACCTGAGTTAACCACAATTTACTGCACTTACAACCCAGTCTAAAACCCGTTGAAGTCAACAGAAAGTTGCTCATTGGCTCCAAAAGGCTTTGGATCAGGCCCTTGGTTATCACCCTTAATTAGTAGCCTGGCACAAACCTAATGGAATGAAGTCTATGAGAAATGTCCACTCATTCAGGTTGTCCTTGCTAGCTATGCTTTATCCTGCCTCTGGCTAGCGCAAGACAATCTCCAGGACTTGAATTCCCGGGGCACCTCGTGCTCTCCGTCTCATTAGAGAAAAGGCACAGAAAGAGAGACACATCTGTGCCCAAACAAGAGTCACAATTCCCTGAAAAATAGTTGAATGTCCTTGCTCGTCTTTGCGTGTTATAAACCGAGAGAGAGAAAGTTAACCACGTAGCAATGCTGGTGAAACATTCTGGAGCCTGTGTCACACTGTTACGCTGAAAAATTGCCTACCGTGGGCTGCTGCACAGCTACATCACCTGTACTGGGCTCTCCTCCTGTCTCCTAAGTTAAGGTATGGGAACCTTAACCTGTGCTTGAATGAGAGGTCTCCAAGGGAAACCCAGCGGGCTATAGGAAAGTGTTGGTGATGGCGTCAGTGTCTCTCTTCGCTTTGAGGATATGTCTGTATGTTGAGCTGGAGGTGTTTCCAGCTTGGGTGGATGTGTGCATGCTAGCTTTGATCAAGCTTGTACTCTAACAATAGAAGTGGAGCAGGCGGGGTGGGATGGGCTAGCTACCTGAGCACAAGCCCACGCAGGACCCTAGGTACGTACGCGGGCGGCCAGCCTCCTGTCACACTGCCACAGCTTCACTGCTACGTTTAGCGCACTAGTTCCGTCAAAGCTAGTGCCCGTATGTCTCCCCGGGCTGGGAATTGCATTGCCAGTTCAAAGGTGCAGAAATACACTCAGCCAGTCAGTACCACAGCGTCACACTGAGATGGACCATGGTGCTGTGGTTAGGGTACTCGCATAGGACTTTGAAGAGCTGGGCTCAGTTTCTTCCTCTACCACAGACGTTCTCTCTGACCTCAGGCAAACCCCTTGGTCTGTGTGTGTCCATTTGCAACTGTACAACTGGGTTCATGCTTCCCAGCCGTCACAGGGGTGTTGTGAGAATAAATACATTAAAGAGTGTGAGGCGCTCAGATGCTAGGGTAACAGAAGCCATGAATACTGAGATGCTGCCTTCTGGATGAGATGTCAAACTGAGGCCCTGACCACTCATGGTTATTGAAATCCCACAGCATTTTCAGCACAGGTATGGGTGTTAAATCATTTAAGGTTAGGGTTGGAAGGGACCTTAGGAGGTCATCTAGTCCAACTCCCTGCTTGAAGCAGGACCAATCCCCAATTTTTGCCCCAGATCTCTAAATGCCGCCCCCCCCCAAGGATTGAACTCACAACCCTGGGTTTAGCAGGCTAATGCTCAAACCACTGAGCTATCCCTCCCCAACAAATTCCAGTTTCAGTAACCTCTTCTGCTATCTGAGAGAGCACTCTGTGGGAGCCTTCTTCGCTTCCCAGACTGTTGTGCTGTCTTGTTGAACACTATAATACAGATTCTATGCCCCAGCCCGCGGCTCGTTGCATTGCAGCACTGGGCAAAACTATTTCTATGTGTAGTTTATAAAAATTCTTTGGGATCCCTAAGAATAAAAGATGTGTCTGTTTTTCTTCTTCTTAGTGGCAGTAGTATTGAGGTGGCACCTAGAATCTCCAATCAGAGCCTCATTGTGCCAGGCATTGTACAAACGGGAAATGGAGACACAGTCCCTGCCCCTAGGAGCGTTCAACGGCCTAGACTACATTAGAAAATTAAGTCAGCTTAACTACGTCGCTCAGGGGTGTGAAAAATCTACCCCACTGAGCAACGTGGTTAAATCAACCTAACCTCCAGCATAGAGAGAATTAAGTCAATGGAAGAATTCTTCCATCAACCTAGCTGCTGCTTCTTGTTGAGGTGCGGGGGGGGGGGGAGGAGATTGCCTACTTCGATAAGAGAATCCCTCCTGTCAGCATAGGTAGGGTCTACTCTGAAGCACTAGAGCAGGGCAGCTGTGCCATAGCATTTCAAGCATAGACAAGCCCAGGGTTACACAAAACGTAAGTTGATCTAAGGATATGGCTACACTGCAAAGACAAACACATGGCACTGGGTCTCACAGTGTGGATCAATTGACTCGGGCTTATGGGGCTTGGACTGTGGGGCTAAAAGAGCCTTATAGATGTTCCCGCTCAGCCAGGGCTCTAAAACCCAGCAAGGGGGGAGGGTCTCGGACGCTGGGCTCCAGCCTGAGAGGGAATGTCTACGCTGTTATTTTTAGCCCACCAGCCCAAGTCAATTGACCTGGGCTCTGAGTTTCAATGCCACAGGTTTTTCTTTGCAGTGTAGATGTACCCGAAGAACTGGACATCAGGAGGTACAACATCCCGCACAGCTCCGCATTGTGTGGCAGGTACAGCCTGCTCCTCCCGGCAGCTCTATGGGAACATGCACAGATGAATTGACTATGCTCTCACGTTTACACTGGTGTCAACCAGCACTAACTCCCCTGAAGTCAAACCTTCAGTGTGATTCCACAGAATAACTCCTGATGTCGCTGAAAGCTGAACCTGGAGCTGCACCGACAAATCACACAAGCACTCACGCCCCCATCTCCATCTGTTCCTCATTTCTTCCAGTGGTGGGATCATAACTACACCCTTCTCCGCAACCTCTCGTTTGGGGCCATCATTAGGGAAAGCTTCCCCAGCTTGTTTTAAGGCTGAGGGAAGTCAGTGGATAATTATACATTTCAGGTCCTCATTTGTTAGAAAAACAACTACTCATGAAATAGCTGCCCGTTGGCTCTGTTTGTTAAACACAAAATGAAGACCAGTGAGGGTCGAGTTCAAGGGGTACAATGTGCTTCACCCAAGAAAACAAATGATATGGGCTGCTTGACTTAAGCCTTGGCATCTGTGTAGGGCATAAACCACAAGGAAAGTTTATTAAAGATCATTATTTATTAAAGATCATCCTACAAGTCTCCAGGATGGTTAACTTAGGACCATAGGAACTGCCATTATGGATCAGACCTGAGGTCCAGGCCTGTTCTGAATTTTGCTGTGTTCTTGCCCTCAATGGTACATTGTGGCAATAAGTTCCATAGGCCAACTGTGCATTGCACAAACAAGCATTTCATCCCATCAGCTCTCAGTTTGTGTCACTTTAAATTTCAGTTTGCTTAATTTATTCCTGAATTACTTTTTCCTACACCTCTGCTTCTTCTGATTAGGAATATAGGACGCAGGACTGGATGGGACCTCCAGAGTCTTCAGTTCTAATGAGCTACTATCTTAGGGAAACCCGTCATATAATCCAATTCCTAAACTTATCTAGCTCCATTTTAAAACCAATTAGATCATTAGGTTCAACCAACATGGGAAGCAGAAAGTCCCCAATACCATGATAGGAGCTGTTTTGGTGGTACTGTGTTTCAGAAAACAGGAAGCATGGGAAAACTCACAGGGATCCAGATCTCAGCTCATTTCAAGGTCAAAGAATCAAATAATGAAGTAGTTGTGATATAATTAATCTAATGTTCAGATATTATGGTGATAGGCAGCCTTGAAGTTAGATAGATAGATAGATAGATAGATAGATAGATAGATAGATAGATAGATAGATAGATAGATAGATAGATAGATAGATAGATAGATAGATAGATAGATAGAGGGGGAGTATGGGGAGGGAGGGTGTATGGGGGTAGATTAGATAGATAGATAGATAGATAGATTAGATTAGATTAGATTAGATTAGATTAAATGGGTAGCATAGACAGATAGTTTGATGCTATTGATAAATAGATCAACATTATAGATAGATAACAGCTAGATAGATTAAGCATCAAAATTTTTGCATACTTACCCCAAATTAACCAGAACCTCTGGACCTATTTATTCCCTCTATTCCAGCAAGCTTCATAGCCATAATTCACCACTGATGCCACTCCAATGGTGGCGGTTGTTTTGTAGATATTTTTCAGGCTCCTTGACCACCATGTAATCAGAACTAAGGCCTGTTATTGTTTCTGCCTTTTGCGCAGATAGAAGGGTTATTTTCTGTGTGGAATCTATCGTTCTCTCCCATTAGCAGTAGGGAGTGGTAGCTGCTTGACATTTTGGCCAGAGTTTTGCTTTTGTTCTAGTTTCATGGCAGTTGGCTCTTCTGTAATTACTTCCAAGTTAACTACCTTTGACTCAAGAAGCTGCAAGATTTATACAGTGGTTTATATCAGAGAGAGGTAAAGATGACAAGAAGGCCGATGGAAGTCCAAATAGAGTTTGGCTGTGGGTGGCAAGTTTGGCTGAGAAGACACCGAAAAGCAGAAAGCACTGTGGTCCAGGGATTAGACTATTAGACTAGGCGCCAAGGAACGCTTCTCACTGACTCATTGAACGACCTTCAGCAAGTTTCAGAGTGGCAGCCATGTTAGTCTGTATCAGCAAAAAGAAAAAAAAAGAAAGAAAAAAACGGGGAGTCCTTGTGGCACCTTAGAGACTAACAAATTTATTTGGGCATAAGCTTTCATGGGCTAAAACCCACGTCATCGGATGCATGCCTCTTTGGGGCAGGGACTGTCTCTTTCTCTACGTTTGTGTAGCCCCTAGTACCATGGACACCACTGTAGTAAAAATAATTATAATTAATTGGGGTAAACTGTAGGAAAGCAAAACAAATCAAATCATGGGACATGGTGTCTTCTTCCGTCTCTTATTTTCACAGCATTAAATCTGAGTCTTCAGTCTTTATTCTTTCTCATTCATGCCCTGCCCCGTGTTGTGACTATCATTTCCTTTTTCGGTTTGATTTTTTTAAAACTTGTCAGAGAGGTAATTAAACTCTGAAAATAACACCCGCAGGACAGAAATTTGGAATACCTCTCCTGGGGTAGCAGAAGGGGGAATGGTTCACTCTGAGCCTGAAGCCGCAGTAAGTAAATCAAAGAACCAGACTGAGGACTGTTTTTTAAACAATATGACTCCATGTTTGCCACCTCGCTCTTAATTGGTTGCTTAACATTAAACATTTGATTGATACAAACCCAGAGCCAGTTCTGTGGTATTGTAATGGGAGCGTAATTTTCCTTTGCATCCTCGCTCGAGTGAAAAATTGCCAGCAATTTATTGTGTTGGATTGTTGTGATGCGTAGATGAAAATGAGGATGTCATCGATTAAGCAGCCGTTGAAAGTAATCGCTTTCAAATAAGCATGTTGTGGAGTATGCTGGAAATAAAATGCAGGTGAAACCAGATGAAAGAAAAATGCTCAATTAAATCTTAACTCCTTAGCCAATGTTTCAGACGATAGAAATGTTTGTAATACTGCCGTTCTACCACTTGGTAATATGAGCTCACAAGGCTGAGGGATGTCTGGTTTGTTGTGCTATGATGGGGAACCTGCAAGGAATGCCTTGCGGGTAGGAGGAGGGGATGACATTTGTAGTGGTATGACTCCTCCCTCAATCCATGTCTTGGTATGGTATAGCTACAAGCCTTGACTCAATGCCCACAAAAGTCAATGGAAGTCTTTCTGTTGTCTTCAACAGACATCGGATCAGGCCCATCGGGCTTCTTGTCAATGGGGTGTAGTAATTATGGATCTTTAAAGCTACTGGGCCAGAATGAGGAAAGGCACGCTTGGTGTAAATGGGCAGTGGGGGGCGTGAAAGATGATTTTAAGCCGGGCTGGCCCCTTGGCATAAAGCCCATAAAGGCTGCACTAATATCCAAATGCCTATAAAGTCCATTCTAGCAGCTGAATGCTCTTGCCGGAGACCCCTTTCACTGGTCATGCCCCCAGCAGCAGAAAGCTAGAGGGGAAGGGGCTGTACGGCTTTCTATGGTGACTCAGTGCCAGCTGGGGATCCCCATACACTGAAGCAATCCTCCAGCGGAAGAATCTTCACGGGTGCAAAGCACCCATATACTGCAGCAGAGAATCAAGGCCATTATGTCTCTTTATGCAAGGGCAGAGGTAATATTGGCCCAATTCCAATATAAATGTTTCCCTACGTGCTATCAAAGCCTTCCCTGAAGCTGGCGATTGAATTCTTCTCTTTTGCCAGTGCAATGTTGCTATCTTGTTCCAGGACTTCAACAGTGGGTGAAATGATCATTCTCTACGATGCATTTTGAGTAGGGCTGTTGATTAATCGTAGCTCACTCATGCGATTAACTCAAAGAAATTAATCACGATTAATCTCGGTTTTAACTGCACTGTTGAACAATAGATTACCAATGGAAATATATTAAATATTTTGGATGTTTTTCTACATTTTCATATATATTGTATTCTGTGTTGTAATTGAAATTAAAGTGTATATTATTTTTTATTACAAATATTTGCACTGTAGAAATGATAAACAAAAGAAATCGTATTTTTCAGTTCATCTCATACAAGTACCGTAATGCAATCTCTTTGTCGTGAAAGTGCAACTTACAAATGTAGATTGTTTTCTGAGTGCAGTTATGTAACAAAAACAAAAACAATTTAAAACTTCAGCCTACAAGTCCACTCAGTCCTACTTGTTCAGCCAATCGCTAAGACAAACAAGTGTGTTTACATTTACAGGAGATAATGCTGCCCTCTTCTTATTTACAATGTCACCAGAGAGTGCGAACAGGCATTCACATGGCACTTTTGTTGCTGGCGTTGCAAGGTATTTACGTGCCAGATATGCTAAACATTCATATGCCCCTTCATGCTTCGGCCACCATTCCAGAGGACATGCTTCCATGCTGATGACACTTGTTAAAAGAATAATGCATTAATTAAATTTGTGACTGAACTCCTTGAGAGTTGATTGAGAATTGTATGTCCTCTGCTCTGTTTTACCCACATTCTGCCATATATTTCATGTTATGGCCGTCTCGGATGATGACCCAGGACATGTTGTTCATTTTAAGAACACTTTCAATGTAGATTTCACAAAACACGAGGAAAGTACCAATGTGAGATTTCTAAAGATAGCTACAGCACTTGACCCAAGGTTTAAGAATCCAAAGTGCCTTCCAAAATCTGAAGAGGGATGAGGTGTGGAGCAGGCTTTCAGAAGTCTTAAAAGAGCAACATTCCGATGCGGAAACTACAGAACCCGAACCACCAAAAAAGAAAATCAACCTTCTGCTGGTGGCATCTGACTCAGATAATGAAAATGAACATGTGCCGGGCCGCACTGCTTTGGATTGTTATTGAGCAGAACCCGTCATCAGCATGTCCCCTGGACTGGAGGTTGAAGCATGAAGGGACATATGAATCTTTAGCGCATCTGACACATAAATATCTTGTGACGCTGGCTACAACAGTGCCATGAGAACGCCGGTTCTCACTTTCAGGTGACATTGTGAACAAGAAGCGGGCAGCATTATGTCCTGCAAATGTAAACAAACTTGTTTGTCTGAGCGATTGGCTGAACAAGAAATAGGATTGAGTGGACTTGCCAGCTCTAAAATTTTACATTGTTTTATTTTTGAATGAAGTTTATTTGGTACATAATTCTACGTCTGTAAGTTCAACTTTCATGATAAAGAGATTGCACTATAGTGCTTGTGTTAGGTGAATTGAAAAATACTATTTCTTTTGTTTATTTACAGTGCAAATACTTGTAATCAAAAATAAATATAAAGTGAGCATTGTACACTTTGTATTCTGTGTTGTAATTGAAATCAATATATTTGAAAATGTAGAAAATATCCCAAAATATTTAAATAAATGGTATTCTATTATTAACAGTGAGATTAATCATGATTAATATTTTTAATCACATGATTAATTGCGATTAATTTTTTAAATTGCTTGACAGCCCTAATTTTGAGGGAATCCTCTTTATTTAGGCAGTTAGATAGCCCCCATCAGCATGGTATTTGACATCCCAATGAGTGAAGGAAATATCATAACCCCTATTTTAGAGATGGGGAAACTGAGGCACAGGCATTAAATGGCTTGTCCATGGTCACATAGGAAGCCTGCAGTCAAACTGGGAATTGAACCTAGAGCTCTGCAGGCTCAGGCCAGGGCTGTAATCACAAGATCACGTCTCTTGCACACATGAATGGGATAGGAAATGCACCTAGATGTCGACCCAGTGCATTAACCACAAACCTGTCCTTTGTCCATCAGAATAGAAGGTGACACTGTAGATAAACGTAATGAAACTGCAGGTCTGATGCCCCAGCAAATTCAGCTGATGAGAAAATGGGCAACTCAGAGCAATCTCCAGCCGCCTAATTCTTCCACTACTTTCAGCATCTCTTTTCCACAGAATAGATCTTATTATCAAATGAAAAGAAGTGGGGGGGGAAGGGGGAAGGTTCATTGTTAATTTCTTGTAGGCGAAAATCTCTATAAAGGACAGAAGAACACAAAGGCTTACATTTTTCAGAGCTACGCCTTTGCATAATTGTATGAGCAACAAAAATTATGGCCTGTCTTACTGTGCCTGCTGCCAAGTAATTAAGGAGGCGCTACACCTCCTGAGAATTTTTGAATAAAATCTGCTTGGAAATCCTGCAGTTGTTGTTTCCTTCCCTTGTTTGTTGCTGGGGACACTTGCATTAAAAGAAGATGTTTATTTCTCAAGATCCTGGCTGCCCTAGAAATGCTGCAGAGCAGACACTCACTACAGCGACAGGAGGGGTTCTCCTGTCGCTGTGGTTAATCCATGCCCCCCAAGAGGCGGTAGCTAGGTTGACAAAATTCTTCCTTTAACCTTGAGCTGTCTACACTGGGGGTTAGGTCTGTTTAACTCCATCTCTCAGGGGTGTGAGTTTTTCATACCCCCTGAGCAACGTAGCTGGGTCAACCTAACTTTTTAGTGTAGACCTGGCGTAAGTGGCCCAGGAGGTTGAAAGCAGGATTGGGATCTCTTCAAACTTTAGGTCACCAATCCAAATTTATCCCCAGTCAGTGGTGGCCAATAATTATTGCCAGATCTCAGCTATTCAGTGTCCCACATGGAATGAGTTAGTCTAGTTCCTAGTTCTCAAGTGAATGCATCAAAAAAGTTACCACTCCATTTGGCCCCCTTGCTGACAGTCTCACTGTGGGTCTGTCTACCCGTCGAGCTGGGGATGTCATTCCCAGCCCGAAGACACATTCCCACACTAGTTTGCTCGGAGCTAACGTGCTCCATGTAGAGTATAGCTGTGGTGGCACGAGGCGGTCGCCTACCGCGTGTGCGCCCATCCGCGAGGCTAGGCCTGCCCTCAGGCAGCTAGCCGCTCGTGATACAGCGGTAATGCTCTACTTTAGTGTGCTGGTTCGCTCAGCACTAGCTATGGCTCCAGGAGCTGAGAAGTGTAGACGTACCCCCAGAGCGATTGCGGAGCTCCACGTGACCTGCTCTGACCACTGAACTGCATCACCAGCTGTGTACTGTGAGTCTGAGTCCTGCCCTAGGCAGCTTTCTGAGAATTTGTGATGTGCACATTAAGTGCTGGCTGCTGGCATTGTAAAAAAGGAACCACGGTCCTGTGGTTAGGGCACTATCCTGGCTCATCCTGGGTTCAAATCCCTTCATGACCTTGGCAAGCCAGTTTGTCGCTCTGTGCCTCAGTTTCCCTGGCGAGGAAAACGGGATAATAGCACTGCCTGGACTGTAAAAATGGGGTAATAGCACTGCCTGGCCTCCTGAGATGGCTGTGAGGAGACATGCACTGGTGAGGTGCTCACATCATAGGGGCACCATGTATAAATGGAGCCTCAACTCTCTGTGTATGTACAGCGAAGACCCCTCTCAATCCCACACAAAGCCCCCAGCAGCCTGGATTGTTCCCTGCACTGTAGCTATGTTGCCTGCTTTCTTAGCACAGAGCAGGCTACTGGAGGATTCCCTCTCCCTAGGGGCCTGATCTGAAGGCAACAGAGCCCCGTCCAAATATAGCTGCCATAACAGCACCTATGACACACCTGCTTCCAGCCACTGGCATGGGGGGGAGTGGTGCACAGAAAAGACACCATAACTATGGGGTGCTCCTTGCACCTTAGTATACTATACTGCCATAATAGTCCTAAATGGGAGCTGTTGCTAGCCAGAATACATGAGAGCAAGCTTGAGGGTACTGGCTTTGTACCAGACAGGACAGGCGTAAAAGGGCACCGTGGCACCCTCTAGCCTGACCTGGGCTGGGCACGCCTTGGAAGGGCCTGGGGATATGATGGCCCCACATCTGCACCAAAACTAAATTAACACAAAAAAAAACCCCTCATAAGCCAAGAAAATGCACTCCGTAGATTTCCCCTAGTGACGGAAGGACAGATCCTCAGCTGGCATAACTCAGAGGAGCTCCTCTGACTTCAAAGGAGCCACGCTGCTTCACGCCAGCTAAGGACATGGCCCCAGATCTCTTTGCAAAGCGTCCTTTGCACCAGGGGAAGTGGGGGGCGGGCGGGAGGGGAAAAAACTGTGCTGCTCTGTCTAAGAGGCCAGGGACATTTTTACAAGCCAAGCTCCTAGCCAAGCCGTGTGGCCCACGTTGCCGACCGCGACGGCAGATGGGGCCCTGTAAGCAGTAGTTCAGAAATGTGGGAGTATAATAAAATGAGGAATGTCTGGGCTTAAAAAAAAAAGAGTTTGTATTCCTGCGTTTAATGAATTCAATACAGAGGAAGCATTCTTTTAATGTGGAAATAGCAGAGAAGGTCCAACGCCGCCGGAAGGATCTGAGCATGGAATTAAAAGCAGCCAAAAATAAAAAGGGAAGCCAGGGCCAGATGCTAGTGGCACAATTACGTTTTTCACCAAGGCCACACCATGTGGGCTGCTCCTCACCTGCTAGCTCAGTCGAATGTGCCGTGGCCCTGACCCAACGCCAAATGAAGAATCTTTCCATCAACTTCAGGGGATGTCAGATCAAGATCAACTTGATGAGCTGTTGCTTAAGGGTCTCCTCTCTTCTTAGTTGGTGAGAGGGGGAAGATCACAAGCGTTGGAGGTTCAGATCGGTTCAGTCTGACTCTCCTGAGTCCAGTTTCACTGCGGCTTTATTCCCTTAATTTCAGTTAAGTTACTTTTGAGTTATACCAATGTGACAAGAGCTGTTACAGGGGACAAGGGTCTACAAGACCAAGCTAGAACTCTCTCACGACCAAGGGTTTTTCTCTTGCCAGGGTTCTTAGAATCATAGAATATCAGGGTTGGAAGGGACCTCAGGAGGTCATCTAGTCCAACCCCCTGCTCAAAGCAGGATCAATCCCCAATTAAATCATCCCAGCCAAGGCTTTGTCAAGCCTGACCTTAAAAACTTCTAAGGAAGGAGATTCTACCACCTCCCTAGGTAACGCATTCCAGTGTTTCACCACCCTCCTAGTGAAAAAGTTTTTCCTAATATCCAACCTAAACCTCCCCCACTGCAACTTGAGACCATTACTCCTTGTCCTGTCATCTTCTACCACTGAGAATAGTCTAGAACCATCCTCTTTGGAACCACCTCTCAGGTAGTTGAAAGCAGCTATCAAATCCCCCCTCATTCTTCTCTTCTGCAGACTAAACAATCCCAGTTCCCTCAGCCTCTCCTCATAAGTCATGTGTTCCAGACCCCTAATCATTTTTGTTGCCCTTCGCTGGACTCTCTCCAATTTATCCACATCCTTTTTGTAGTGCGGGGCCCAAAACTGGGCACAGTACTCCAGATGAGGCCTCACCAATGTTGAATAGAGGGGAACGATCACGTCCCTCGATCTGCTGGCTATGCCCCTACTTATACATCCCAAAATGCCATTGGCCTTCTTGGCAACAACGGCACACTGTTGACTCATATCCAGCTTCTCGTCCACTGTCACCCCTAGGTCCTTTTCTGCAGAACTGCTGCCTAGCCATTCGGTCCCTAGTCTGTAGCGGTGCATTGGGTTCTTCCGTCCTAAGTGCAGGATCCTGCACTTATCATTGTTGAACCTCATCAGATTTCTTTTGGCCCAATCCTCCAATTTGTCTAGGTCCCTCTGTATCCTATCCCTACCCTCCAGCGTATCTACCACTCCTCCTAGTTTAGTATCATCCACAAATTTGCTGAGAGTGCAATCCACACCATCCTCCAGATCATTTATGAAGATATTGAACAAAACCGGTCCCAGGACCGACCCTTGGGGCACTCCACTTGATACCGGCTGCCAACTAGACATGGAGCCATTGATCACTACCCACTGAGCCCGACAATCTAGCCAACTTTCTACCCACCTTATAGTGCATTCATCCAGCACATACTTCTTTAACTTGCTGACAAGAATACTGTGGGAGACCGTGTCAAAAGCTTTGCTAAAGTCAAGAAACAATACATCCACTGCTTTCCCTTCATCCACAGAGCCAGTTATCTCATCATAGAAGGCGATTAGATTAGTCAGGCATGACCTTCCCTTGGTGAATCCATGCTGACTGTTCCTGATCACTTTCCTCTCGTGTAAGTGCTTCAGGATTGATTCCTTGAGGACCTGCTCCATGATTTTTCCAGGGACTGAGGTGAGACTGACTGGCCTGTAGTTCCCAGGATCCTCCTTCTTCCCTTTTTTAAAGATGGGCACTACATTAGCCTTTTTCCAGTCATCCGGGACTTCCCCCGTTCGCCACCAGTTTTCAAAGATAATGGCCAATGGCTCTGCAATCACAGCCGCCAATTCCTTTAGCACTCTCGGATGAAACGCGTCCGGCCCCATGGACTTGTGCATGTCCAGCTTTTCTAAATAGTCCCTAACCACCTCTTTCTCCACAGAGGGCTGGCCATCTATTCCCCATGTTGTGATGCCCAGCGCAGCATGGGGAGTAGATGGTTCTGGTATTGCCTGTTTCTGGCAGGGACAGAAATAACACGGAACAGCCTTTCCCCTGGTATTCCAGCATTTTGACCTAAACCGGGAATTGCAGAGACCACCAAAAATGGCGAATGATTTTGGGGAAGGGAGGGGGCGAGGGGAGACATTACCTGAACTATTTTGAGGCCCCTCCGCCCCTCGCTAAAGGACCTAGTTCTGCTAAAGCTTTGCCTGGACATTTGCATCATGCAACCAGGCCTTCTCTCTCAGCTGCGTAACGTTCATCCATAGAAACGTTCGATCTGCTGGTAATAACCCCCATCGCAGGCTGTCAGAAGGGACAGAAACTCCAGGAGAATCCAAAAGTAGAAACGCCTGCCACTTCAGCTGTGGGAGGAGGAGGAGGAACTTATGCCCAGATCCTCACAGTTATTTACGTGCCCAGCGCCCACTGACTTCCATAGAGTTAGGCACCTGTGTACCTTGATGGATCTGGGATTTAGCCTCCCCTTGGGCCGCCCACCAGAACAGTCATGATCGTGGCTGTTCAGGGACATATTGCGACAGGTGTGGGAAAACGTGTGCACAAGTCATCTCTGCCCCTTTGCGTGGTCCACACAAAGAGCTGTCACAACTGCCATCAGGAAACAGCAGGTCTGCTCTCTTGGTGTGCCAGGCAGTGGTCAGCACTTAGGCTGTCAACCCCATTAGAACATAAGAACGGCCATACTGGGTTAGAACAAAGGTCCATCTAGCCCAGTGTCCTGTCTTCCAACAGTGACCAATGCCAGGTGCCCCAGAGGGAATGAACAGGGCAGGTCATCATCAAGGGATCTATCCCCTGTCGCCCATTCCCAGCTTCTGGCAAACAGAGGCTAGGGACACTATCCCTGCCCATCCTGGCTAATAGCCACTGATGGACCTATCCTCCATGAGCTTATCTAGTTCTTTTTTGAACCCTGTTATAGTCTTGGCCTTCACAACAGCCTCTGGCAAAGAGATCCACTGTGCGCTGCGTGAAAAGTAGGGACTGTCTTTTTGATCTGTTTATACTGTGCCCTAGCTGTATAATGGGGGCCTGGTGCATAACTGGAACTCCTAGGCCTGACAATCAACTAATAATAATTAATTAAAAGGTTGAGGAGGGGTAGAGGCCAGAGCCCTATTTTGAAGCCTGAAGACCTTGCGGGGGCAATTCTGCACAGGGGTGAATGTCCACCTGCAGGCAGGCCTTGGTGGAATGCAGAGCTCTCGAGCACAGACTGATCCCAGAGTGGGGCATGGTGCTGAACGCTTCACAGCACCAATGGGCCTTCCGGAGTCTCTTGGAGGAAGCGAGTGGGGAAAACTGGGGCATCGACTTGGAGCAACACAAGGTTACACCAGCTAAAGATCTGCTCCCATTGATGCCACTGGAGCTCTTCTGATGTCCACTGAACGTCTGCCTCCGTTGACTTCAGTGGAACTGTGCTGATTATGGCAGCTAAGCACCTGGCCCATGTGTGCCGTGACGTCTGTTGCAACTCCTGTAGAGCAAGGTGGAGCTGGTGTGGGTCCAATGTCATCCTAGCAGAGCAGGCCAGTTGATGCAATGATTTTCGCCATGTTTATTTAGCAGTGAGCTAAATGCATGATTTGTTTGAGCAGGATGTTTGCTTCATGGTGGATATTTTAGCAAGGATGATGCTTCAAGCTGCAAACGAGGGCTTGTTCCTTTCATAGGGATATGACTGTAACACAGGCATGCGAACGAGCATTCCTTCTTGATGGGATTGCTCTTGCACTGTCCTGAACAAACATTCCCTGAAACCTAAAGTGGAAACTCTGGAGCCCCCAACACTGAAGCTGACTCCTAAAAAGGGGCCGGCGATGATAAAGGGCCGCCTCGTAGTCTGTTACCAACTGGAGCGATTTCATCTCCTGCGATCGCTTGCAGAAGTCACAATGTAACGAGGTTTGGGGCTGGGGAAAAGGAGCGCACCGAGGTGAGAGGCACAACGCAGTGGGTGTTACAGCTGTTTGGAAATCAGCTGTGCAAGAAAAAGTTGAGCTGTTCAAAGAATGTGTCAAGGTGAGATCACATCTTCAGGACTAGAACCAATCTGTAGGCACTTCAGAATGTGATTTTGAATGAGCATTTTTTCCCCTAGATGAGGTGCAAAGAGTTAGGTTCAGTGGGAATTAAGTGCCTAGTGAAATCAATGTGATCTGGGCCTGCACCCTTTATGTCAATAATCTTAAATCCAGCCTGACTCAGTGTCATATTAGGTTTCAGAGTAACAGCCGTGTTAGTCTGTATTCGCAAAAAGAAAAGGAGTACTTGTGGCACCTTAGAGACTAACCAATTTATTTGAGCATAAGCTTTCGTGAGCTACAGCTCACTTCATCGGATGCATACTGTGGAAAGTGTAGAAGATCTTTTTATATACACAAAGCATGAAAAAATACCTCCCCCCACCCCACTCTCCTGCTGGTAATAGCTTATCTAAAGTGATCACTCTCCTTAAAATGTGTATGATAATCAAGGTGGGCCATTTCCAGCACAAATCCAGGTTTTCTCCCCCCCCCTCCCCCCCAACACACACAAACCCACTCTCCTGCTGGTAATAGCTTATCTAAAGTGACCACTCTCCTTACAATGTGTATCAGAGTAACAGCCGTGTTAGTCTCATTAGTTAGTCATACACATTGTAAGGAGAAAACCTGGATTTGTGCTGGAAATGGCCCACTTTGATTATCATATACATTGTAAGGAGAGTGATCACTTTAGATAAGCTATTACTAGCAGGAGAGTGGGGTGAGGTATTTTTTCATGCTTTGTGTGTATAAAAAGATCTTCTACACTTTCCACAGTATGCATCCGATGAAGTGAGCTGTAGCTCACGAAAGCTTATGCTCAAATAAATTGGTTAGTCTCTAAGGTGCCACAAGTACTCCTTTTCTTTTTGTCATATTAGGGTGGCCTTCTTGAACATATGAGAATGAATCTGCTCTCCAGAGCCTGCATTCTGACTGACTTCTTCAGGAATCCCTGGAGTGACATCAACTCCAGCTCACTGAATAGCCCCCCCACCCTGCCCGCTCCTGCCCTACACACACTTCCTAAAAGATGCCACTAAAATAGGCACTGCTTATTTTATTATCATTATGGTAGCACTCAGAGGCCCAGCTGAGCTCTGAGCCCCACTGCCGCACCCAGTGAGAGATAGCCCCCGACACAAAGAGTTTACGATCTAAGTAGACAAAGACACAGAAAGGCTGGGAAGGGAAATAGAAGCACAGTGACTGGGCCAGGACCACACAACAAGTCAGTAGCAGAGTCTGGAATAGCCCCAAGGTCCACCTGACTTTCCTACCCACTGCACAACACTGCCTTTAAAAAGGAAGCAAAATGTTTCTTCTAAGGTTGCTGTGATCGACAATCCTGTTCACCGGAGACATTCTGGTTTTAAAGCCGCATCAATGAGATTGGGATCTGGCTCGAACAATCTTTGGCTATATCAACCAAGCATTTCAAAAGATGGGCACCTAAACAGCACCAGGAAAACATGTACAAATGTGTTGGGAGAGGGTTTGTTTTTTGCTCTTTATGCATCAAACATAAAATGAAGGAACCCTATGGGCATAATGGGGCCCAAATAAACATATATGCAACATGTGACATATGCTCTGGCCTAACTACATATACACATAAAAATTTACAAATAAAACACAGAGGGTGTCACTAGAGGGCTCACAAACTGTTTTAAAGAGATTCTACCCAACTCCCCTACCCTACAGGTTAAGATTCTCATATGGTATTAAAACCATGGGCAGTCCTATCACCTAACATTGTGGATGTGTCAGATCTCCTTTGTTAAGCAAGAGCAGCCTGGTCAAGATTTATAAGGAGAGCTGGGTGTGAAGTGGTTTCCCACTCTGTGTCAGGGAAGCTTTCCCTGTGTTACAGGAATGCTCTACAGTTTTATAGATGTAAATTGTTAGATAACAGATAAAGTACCAGTAGATTTCATAGACTCAAAGGCCAGAAGGGACCACTATGATCATATAACACAGGCTGCATTAAAGCATGTGCTTTAAAAAGAGATCTAATGTCATCTTGAAGATTCCAAGTGATGGGGAGTCCATCACCACCAACACTGGCAAGCTGTTCCAATGTTCGATTCCCCTCATTTCTCAGAAATTGCCTTTTATTTCCAAGTTGAATTTGTCTAATTTCAGCTTCCAGCCATTGGATCCTGCTATGCCTTTCGAGCAGTGTTGAAAAAAAACCCCTTGCTATCAGATGTGTTTTCCATGTGTAAGTACCTAGATCACATCACCTCTCCACCTTCTTTTCGATTAGCTGAATAGATCGAGCTCCTTAAGTCTCGCATCGTAAGGACGGCACTCAGCAATGGGAAGATCTTCAAAATGTGTGGCGTAGTTCCTCAACAAAAATGGCTGTTCTTCTGGCCACTTTTTGCACCCTGCTCCTGCCAGTGCTGGGCCTGTTGTGTACAGAAACAAGGACTTTGTGCTCCCCGGCTCTTAATCTAGCACCTCTGGCCTGTCCAGGGTTATCTTCATGGTGCCTCCCCTCCCATTTCTGCTACCCACTTGATCTGTTTTTTTCATTCTTTCTCCTCCCAGGTTGATTGCTGGATCCTGTGGCCTCTCCCTTCTGCCCAGCAATCCCAGTCATTGAATAGGCCAG
Organism: Lepidochelys olivacea; assembly: GCF_965140295.1. Lineage (NCBI taxonomy): Eukaryota > Metazoa > Chordata > Testudines > Cheloniidae > Lepidochelys > Lepidochelys olivacea. Next base: position 265,069,141 of record NC_140412.1, on the reverse strand, counting down.
CAGTTTTGATCTGTCGGGGTTTTCCTCTCAGTGTCTCCTCTACGGATCCCTTATTTTACAACCCTTCTTTTTTTGTACTTATCTGTCCCCCATTCCCATAGGACCTGAGCCCCTGTGACGGGGGGGGGGCACTCACCGAGAGTGGTACTGCCTCCTGGCCGTCCTGGGGATTAGCTCTGCCAGGCTTTGCTCCCTCCCCTGCTGGTGTCTCTCCTGTCATCCTCACAACCTACGTACCCTCTTGCTACAGGAACCGCAGCCTCCCTTTCATGACTCGGCCCCCCGGCCAGATCACTACTTGGTCCCCGCTTTGGTGGCGGGGGGAGGGCAACAAAGTCTTTCCAGAACAAATTGTCCCAGGGAGTCCACTATCCTTTGCCCGGTCTGTGGTATGTCTCCAGTGACTGGTAGGGGAACCCGGGGCCATCCTATACTCTGAGTTCCAGCTGAGGGGCCCTCCCATCAGCAGCCAAGATCTGCACTCCTATTCCTTGCTGCTATTCCACTGAGCCTTCTCCTACCTTCCTGGCTTCCCGTCTTTGGGTTTGCCAGCCTCCCAACTCCCTCCTCTCAGAGAGTAACTGTGGACTTGCCTCTGTTGTCCCAGTTCACCTCCCTTCACCCAGCGAGTGACTGCAGGCCCCTTCTGCAGCCGCCTTCTACTATATCTGCTCCCTGGATTTATGGAAGTCCCATTTGTTCCTGTCCAGCCAAGCCTGCTTCCTATTAGTGGCCTCCTCACAGCCTAAATCCCTCCCCAGCTTGCTGATTAACGGGTTGAATGGACCCAATTCAACCCTTTCAGGGCCAGTATGGGGAATACACCCCTTCACAGACCCTCACAATCTGTAACACGTTTATCCTCATGACATCCCTCCAAGGTCATGCAGTGGTATTATCTCCACTGTATTGATGGGGAACCGAGGCACAGAGAAATTCGATGACTTGCCCAAGGTCTCGAAGGAAGTCAGGGAAGTGAAGCTGGGTCCCAGGCTAGCACCCTAACCACTGGAGCAGCCTTCGTTCCCATCATCCCACTTCTGTACCTCATTTTTTATTCTTTGTCTCCCACAATTTAGTTGATCTGTATTTTTGTGGCCTCTACCTTTTGTTGAAGGGGCTGCCTTTTTTGGCAGAAACCTCCCACACATGAGGTGTAAACAGGCCAGCACCTTTGGCCAACCTGGGGTTCTTTGCTCAGTGTACCCACAGTGGCCTTTCCTAATGCAACTTTGGTTGCTGCTTTTGATTTTAGTTGGCCCTGGTCTGTTTTCTGAGGAGATGATCTTTTTACTTCTCCTGAGGTGAGACCTTTTTTCTGGAGGGATGAGCGAGAGTTTGTCTGTTCCCTTCCTCTAAGATTAAATACACTGGCACCTTTAACCAGCGCCAAAAGCAATTCACATAGAATCATAGAAGATTAGGGTTGGAAGAGACCTCAGGAGGTCATCTAGTCCAACCTCCTGCTCAAAGCAGGACCAACCCCAACTAAATCATCCCAGACAGGGCTTTGTCAAGCCGGGCCTTAAAAACCTCTAAGGATGGAGATTCCACTACCTCCCTAGGTAACCCATTCCAGTGCTTCACCACCCTCCTAGTGAACTAGTGTTTCCCAATATCCAACCTAGACCTCCAGCACTGCAACTTGAGACCATTACTCCTTGTTCTGTCATCTGCCTCCACTGAGAACAGCCGAGCTTCATCCTCTTTGGAACCCCTCTTCAGGTAGTTGAAGTCTGCTATCAAATCCCCCCTCACTCTTCTCTTCTGCAGACTAAATAACCCCAGTTCCCTCAGCCTCTCCTCGTAAGTCATGTGCCCCATCCCCCTAATCATTTTTGTTGCCCTCCGCTGGACTCTCTCCAATTTCTCCACATCCCTTCTGTAGTGGGGGGACCAAAACTGGACACAATACTCCAGGTGTGGCCTCACCAGTGCCGAATAGAGGGGAATAATCACTTCCCTCGATCTGCTGGCAATGCTCCTACTAATACAGCTCAATATGCCGTTGGCCTTCTTGGCAACAAGGGCACACGGCTGACTCATATCCAGCTTCTCGGTCCTTTTCTGCAGGACTGCTGCTTAGCCAGTTGGTCCCCAGCCATAAAGTTTCTTTGCAGGAGACTCCAAAGGACAAGTTCTTTGCTGGTGTAAGTTCATGGACGTCCATGGACTTGGGCCAGCAGAGAATTTATCTCCATGGCCAATTATTGTCCTCGGTGCTTCTCAGCCAGCTTTTTACAACTTGAACCGGCGGCTGCATTCCAAAAATCTTCCCCCGCCCCATTATGCCACGTATGACTGCTATTGTTCCACAGTTCATGAGGATATTTAATTCTGATGGTTATCCTTTACGAGAAACTCTTGCAGAGTACTGTGATCCAAGCAGACATGTCCTCCTTTGTTATAAAGGAAGTACAAACAGTAGTGGGGCTTGGCGGGCAATGGATGTGCTCGTCGTTTTAGGCTGTTTACATCTACATTTCTAGGCAATTACACCCCAGGACTCCGTGATTAGAGGGATTGCATTGACGCTCCTGCGGTCCCCTTACAGATGGGTAACAGTTGCATAAATAAAAGATGTTTCTCTGGTGTGTGTTATTAAGGGGGGAATTTCAAACCTTGAACAGGGCTTGCTCGCCAGCCATAATGCATCTCAGGAAAAGGGAGTTATTAAAGACAATCGCTGCCATCTGTAGCCTTAGTAATGAGAGATTCTTTATAGGGTTCCCTGCTAGTTACGAGAGAAAGGACCAGGTTTTATTTCTAAGCGTGGCCCGTGTTTTGGCAGCCACCAAGTGAATTGCAATAGTGGTACAGCAAAATGTTGCTTGTCAGCAAACCAGACAGGATTATTCACAGAAGAGCCAGGAAACTGATTCAGAAGATGGAGGGACAGGTTAAGGTTGGCCTTTCCAAAGGGATTAAGGGAGATGAGTGTCCAGGTCCCACTGAAAATCAATAGACAGTGGGTGCCTAAATCCCTTAGTCTCATTTGAAAATCTCAGCCCCAAAGACTTGAACACACGGCTAAGCAACAACTACAACAGCCAAGCCACAACTCAGGGGGTGAGGGAGAGTCCGGTAACCGGCAACACGCACATCAAGAGAACAAAGGGGATATCAGTGAGCCAAGTGGTGAAATTAGGACAAGACAAAATACAGAAGCATTTCAGGACAACCTTCCTAATGGTGAGATTGATTAGGCTGTAGAAAAATCTTCCAAGAGAAGAGCCCTGTTGATGGGGTCATTCAGTTTAGCGAAGCACTTGGAAATGATGTGGTGAGGAACAATCCTGAACTGACAGCAAGGAGGTCGAGTGCATGTACTAAAGCCTGAAAAGAGGTGAAACTGAACTTACCTCATATCAGATGGTAAGGGCCTTCGTGTATGTAATGGGTTATATACCGGCTATTAATACATGAGCAAATGTGTAAGCAATATAGTCTCAGCCTAGTTTTTAGTTTGGCTAATAAAGCCTTTAAATAAACTTTTTGGGAAGGAGTGCAAACAAAGCCTTCTTGGCTAATGAGCGATCCTATTATTCAGTTTTTGGAATGTCCCTGACTTGGATACAGGACAATGAAAACACAATCAGGGGAAACAAGGAAAGTCCAGATCTTAGACAAGATTAATAGTATTTTTATTGCTAATGAGTAAATGAACATGTATCATCTAGTGGGTAATGAAGAATTTTATATTTGGTCACAAACATTATTAGTTATTATTAGAAAGGCATTAGAGGAGGGGGTGTTGATAAAAGTAGGGCGTCATCTTGGGTATAAAGAAATGTACTAAGAAATAAGACTTAGCCTTTATTTGTTTACAGCCTTTCGTGTCTGTACATGCCACCAGCCCATTGGCTGGTCACCCTCAATTGATCACTAGGGTGTGGCATTCTGTATTTATGCTGAAAAAAACCTGTTCTTGGATCTGAACTCAGAGTTAGCAGTGATTTTGTCTGCTACAGCAAGCCATAACTGTCTGTTTTGTTAGATTCGTAAGGTAACCAGGGGAGCTTGGTTGGTAGTCCTAAAACATCCTAACCCCATCTCCAGTCTCTGATAGCTCTTCTCCGTCCCTAATGTGTGTGGTTTTGTGATTTATTAAAAAGGCGCAAACCTGAGGGACAATCACTGCATTTCTGTTCAGTGTTTAAGGGCCTGATCCAATGCTCGCTCAAGTCAATGGAAATCTTTGCATTGGCTTCAGGGTATTACAGTGGCTTCAGGGTATTACATTAGGCCGGTAAAGCCAGCTCTGCCTTTAGACTTCTATCACACTAGCTATGGAATGACAGGGACATCAGTATAAGTGTAACACACACACCTCCTGGGTGTGGTGCTTTGTCCCTTTCTAGTGGTACCGAGACCACTTAAAGACAGAGAGATTAATGAGTCTGCTCTTCAGCCTTAGGTAACAGCATTTAAAGTCAATGGATTACTCACATGCCCAACGTGAAGCTTGTCTTTAAGTGATCATCAGTGATCTACAACCCATCCTGGACAACGATCCCTCACTTTCACAAGCCTTGGGAGGCAGGCCAGTCCTCGCTCACAGACAACCCGCCAACCTGAAACATATTCTCACCAGCGACTACACACCGCCCCATAGTGACTCAAACTCAGGAACCAATTCATGAAACAAACCTCAATGGCGACTCTGCCCGCATATCTACACCAGCGACACCATCACAGGACCTAACCACATCAGGCACACCATCACCGGTTCATTCACCTGCACGTCCACCAATGTGATATACGCCATCATGTACCAGCAATGCCCCTCTGCCATGTACATTGGTCAAAATGGACAGTCCCTACGTAAAAGGATAAATGGACACAAATCAGATATTAGGAATGGCAATATACAAAAACCTGTAGGAGAACACTTCAACCTCCCTGGACGCACAAGAGCAGATTTCAAGGCAGCCACCCTGCAGCAAACAAAGGTCAGGACCAGACTTCAATGAGAAACTGCTGAGCTTCAGTTCATTTGCTAATTTGACACCATCAGCTCGGGATTAAACACAGACTGTGACTGGCTCGCCAACGACAAAAGCAGTTTCCCCTCCCTTGGTGTTCACACCTCAATTGCGAGAAGAGAGCCTCATCCTCCCTGATTGAACTAACCTCCTTATCCCCAGACTGATTCTTGCTTGCATATTTATACCTGCCTCTGGAAATTTCCACTACGTGCATCTGACGAAGTGGGTATTCACCCACGAAAGCTTATGCTCCGATATGTCTGTTAGTCTATACGGTGCAACAGGACTCTTTGCTGCTTTTACAGATCCAGACTAACACAGCTACCCCTCTGATACTTGTCTTTAAGTGTTGCGTTGGACTGGAACCTTGCTGTTTAAAGCAAAGCTTCCTCCTCTGTCATCAGGGAGGAGCATTTTTCTAAAGTTTTCTTTCAACCTTTTTTACTGCTTCTTTTACTGCTGGAAAGAGTTCATTATTCAGAGCCCAGCCTGCCAGCCCTCAGAAGCTGGCAGAGCTGTTGTTTGCCTGGAGACACATGAAAATGCCAGCAGAGTCAAGAATCCAGCCACAGAAAGACACAAGGTGGCATCTGGCACCCTTCAAGTACAATCCATCATTTTGTACCTTGTCAGGTTGTTTATGCTGAATGTAAGACAACAATGCCAGATAACTGGGTATCTTGAGTATTCATAACGTACTCATTACCATAGCATCTACATGCCATATACAGCATTAGACTCACATAAAGTTTTGTCAGGAAAGGACCCTGCTCTCTGCTATGCCTGAGTTCAGCTTGTTCTACATGGAGGGCCAGATCCTTAGGTATCATGTCTTAGGTGGATTCATGCTACATTGCACCAGTTGAGGATTTGGGTCCCTGTATAATTTGTTCTTCAACTTCAGCAAAAAAAGTGGGTTTAGCATTGTGCTCTGAATGCAATGAATCTTGCAGTCATTCTAATCTCTTCTGCCAGGAATGCTTCATCTCCTAAAAGTTTCATCACGTGCCTCAGTGACAACAGCATCCCTGATGGGAGCCGCTGTCTCAGGGGGCAAGGGGAAAGTGGGGCTGCAGCATTGTGAAGATAACTGGAATTAAAGATTTTTGCAGATGCATATTCATTTCCACATTATCATTTTTATCATAGAATCATAGAAGATTAGAGATGTATGTCCACTGTGAGAATCAGGGAGTTGAACTGGGATAGGATTTGGGCTGATGACTGTATAAAAGTGACAGTGTGGAAATGAGTAGGCATCTGCATTGAGATGTTGAAGCTTCTGCCACAAAAAAGATTTTAAGCAATATTTTTCATTGAAAAAATTGTTTTCTACAAAAATATTCAGGATTTCATCCAAAACCAAAAATGGTTTAGTTTTCGGTTCCCAAAACCTTTTGAACCTAAAACTTTCAATTTTCACATGTCAAAAATGTTTGCTTTTTCTGTTTGAGGGCTTTCAATGAAAACCTGAAAAGTTTCATGGGGAAAAAAACCAACTATTTCCTGATCAGCACCATTGCTGTTATTATCAGCACATTGATTTTGCCTTCTAAAGAAAAGGGGGGTGTTTTCCGAGAGCAATGACACCTTGAATGGAAAAGGTCTTGGAAAGCCTGGGACATCCAGCCAGCATGCAGGGTGATGCTGGAGGAGTAAGTGGTGGTGGATTTGTTTAAGGTAATAGTCTATGTCCTTAAGTTCAGCAGGGAAAACAGCAATGGCATAAAGCAGATGTCACTTGAAGGTGCTCAAAGCGGATTGAGTAAGAAGGTGTCATTTTTATAGTCATCCGATGAAGTGAGCTGTAGCTCATGAAAGCTTATGCTCAAGTAAATTTGTTAATCTCTAAGGTGCCACAAGTCCTCCTTTACATTTGTACACAGTTTTCTAACTGGAACAGCACTTTAAGGGTCAAATGCTGCTCTCAGTTATAACTGGAAAACCCTACAGCCTTCATTGTGGTTGCATGGAATAAATGAGGTGAGAATTCAGGCCATGATTCAGTACATAAATAAGCGAGTTTCCATAACTCAGAAATGGAGAAGAATGAGATACTATGTGACATTTGCTAGGGATCTCATTATTGCCAGCCTAATGTAGAAGGCACTGGGATACTATGGTGATGGACAGGAAAGAAAGAAAGAAAGAAAGAAAGAAAGAAAGAAAGAAAGAAAGAAAGAAAGAAAGAAAGAAAGAAAGAAAGAAAGAAAGAAAGAAAGTTTTTTTCACAAACTCAAACAAATCTGGTTTCAGAGTAACAGCCGTGTTAGTCTGTATTTGCAAAAAGAAAAGGAGGACTTGTGGCACCTTAGAGACTAACCAATTTATTTGAGCATGAGCATCCGATGAAGTGAGCTGTAGCTCACGAAAGCTCATGCTCAAATAAATTGGTTAGTCTCTAAGGTGCCACAAGTCCTCCTTTTCTTTTTGCAAACAAATCTGGTGACTCCAAGCCCTCACAGCTATGTCTCTCTCTTTCTTTCACACACATATGCACACAGAGATGTCCTATGCACAAGAATCGGATTTGCTTCTCTTTTGTCTCCACTCTTCCACACACACTAATAGTTTTTTTTTAAAAAACCAAACAAACAAACTTCCACATCTTTTTGTTGTTGTTGTTAGAAACTTTAGGTCAAATTCAATCCAATTATAAAAAGGTGCATCTCTACCCATGGAAATGGAATTACACCCACTTACACCAGGGATGTACATGGACCATCATACTTAATTAATGTGGACTAGGGCTTGGAAACTAAAAGCTCTAAGGACCATGAATTTATAAAGAACAGACAAACATAGGACTGATTCTTCATTGTCCTGCAATTACACTAATGCAAAAATGGGTGTGAAATGCTCCCATTCTGAATTGGTGGTGTTTTGTACTCACGCTGCACCAGAGTAAGTGGCTAGGGGAGGCCTAGGGCAACAGAGAATCAGACCCTTGAGGTCTTTTTAATAGAATGATAAAATGAAAGTGAATGCAGTGGACCTAAAATATCTGGATGCCAATAAAGCATGTGAGAAAATGTCTCATGAAATCTTTCTTGAAACATTAAAACCAGCCTGGCTATGGACAGCCAGGTAGACTGAGCACTAACTGCAGTGCTGTTAGCAAACAGTAGAGGGTGATGAATCATGATCAGTGTTACAAAGCTATGAAAAGGTAGCTCGTGGAGTAACTCAGGGATTAGTGTGGAGTTCAGCCTTATTTAACATCGTCATTAATGGGCCGCAAGAGCGAATGAAAATCACATGAATAAACATTCACAGATTGTACCAAACTGTGAAGTGCTGCAAACCTCAGTGAGGGCAGAGACCAAGTTCAATGATGAGCGAGATGGGCAGCAAATGACAATCCAGATCAATAGTCAGTGGGAGGCCGTGCCCTGGGAATTACCAATGTCCAAAGAGCCTCAAGGGAGAGCAAATTAAATGACACTTTGTAATGTGAAATAGCACAGAAAAGGTCAGTGAAGTGGTGAGTTGCATATGCAGAGGCCTTGCTAAATAGGGGAGCGATAGCATCTCTGTGGAACTCATTTTCCCCAGCATGTGGGTAAATGGAAGAAGATGGAGGAAATCCCTAGGATTTGCACAGATACTGAGGGATCCAAAGAAGATAGGGGGCACAGATGTTCATTGCATCTGCTCTGCTGTTCAGTCCTTGGTCAGCTGGAGCTGGGCTTTCCAGGGCTTCCCTGCCCCAAACACCCCTAGAGGGGTGTAGCGGGAGATTGCACAACACATGTGGGAAACCAGCACAAGTTTCACGCCCCAGGGGATGGGCAGGTGAGGAGAATCTGAAGAAGCCCAGCTGGCTTGCCTACAGCGGCCTCACGGAGAGGCTTCCTCAGGGCTGGGGAAGAGGAAAGGTTAGCTTGAGGCAAAGGTAGAACTCTCCTCTTCTGTTGGAGAATGCTCCCCCATGGGTGCAGATGTGGGGGTTTCGTAGATCCCTCTGTGAGACCGTGCCTGGAATGCTGCATTTTGGGGGGGTCCCAGAAAGCAGTTGGCAGAACAGAGGGAGTGTAAAAAGAGCAACTTGTACCTTTAAAGGAGTGGAAAGAGTAACAGAGGAGAAGTCAATTTGTTAATCCAAAGACAGCAAAGGAGAGCTAGAAGTCCACGTGGAAGGCGTTCAGATACTGCAGTGATGGACAGCAGTATAAATGATAGATAGATAGATAGATAGATAGATAGATAGAGAGAGAGAGAGAGAGAGAGAGAGAGAGAGAGAAGGACAGACTGAGGTGGCTGGGGATGGGCTCGAGAAGAAAGAAAGACAAGAGATTGGAGGGAAACAAGCAGAAAGATTGAGGAGGAGAATAAGGGAAATCAGACAGAGTGGGCGAGCAGAGGAAGCAAAGGGTTATTCCATCAGCATCTTCTTAGACTCACTTTTGAATATGACTCTCTCGCTGAGAAGTGTAGGCAAGTACAATGAAATGCCAGCCTCACCAGATAACTGTTAACACTGGCATGCAACACATGCAAGTCTGGAAAAGGGGGGAAAAAAGATCTATTTTCCCATGGGCATGGCACAGTTTGCAGGACACATTCTTCACACTTCAGTTCTTCAGGTCCGAGAAAACAAACGAGCAGAGAAGCACATTAAGAATAAAAGCCAGAAAATATAAGCTTGTGTTCTTCATGCTCACGCTGCTTTCACACTAGAGTAACTGGATTGCACTTTGCCAGTGTAAATTGGGGTTCAGTGGGGTCAGTTCTGATTTACACCAGTGTAACTGAGATCAGAGTCAGGCCTGGCCTTTGAGTTAGTAATATGCATTTCACAATTGCCAAAAAAAAAAAAAAAACCAACCACACCCAACCAACCAAAATAAAACCAGCACATTTATGGCCAAGATTTTCCAAATTGATGAGTGATTTTTTTTCTGTAGTAGGGGGAGGAGTGCCAGGGGCATCTGTTTTCAGGGCCCAAATGTAAATATCTTAAAGGGGCCTGCTTCTCGTACTGTGCTGGGCACTGGGCCCTCTGAAAATCAGATGCCTTTTAAGGGGTCTCAGGGTGGGCACCCAAAACTTGAGACACACCAAGTCATGAGTGCAGGGTGTCGCCAACCACACATGTTCACAAATCATAAGTCAGACCCACCTCCCCGCACAGAAATCATGAGGGTTGCTTAAGAATCACGAGATTTACTAAAATAAATGCTTGTGGGGTGGCGGGGGTATAGGGGTTTTTTGCCTTCTGGTTTGTGAAGCTTTAGGGGGAAGTTGCCTGTCCCCAAGCATTCAAGCTTTTAAGAGGCAAAAATCTAGCCTTTAACTGTTCAGGATAGGGATTGTCTCTTACAATGTGTATGTACAATAAGTAGCACAATGAGGCCATGATCTTGGTTTAGGTCTCTAGGCGTTACAGTGATATAAGTAATGTTGGTTATCTATTGATCAAAGACCCACCTGTTGGCAGCCATTAACACTTTCCAGCATAACAATAATAGCCCAGGTCACGCCCTTCTCTGCTGTATCTTCTGCTTCTGGTTCCAGCCAGAAGTGCAGAAAACAAAGCAGAGAGAAGTCAAAGTAACTTTTTTCAACTTCATAAAACGTTAAATTTGAGTTGACCTTTGGGGTGAAAATTCATGGCATTCCAATTTGATCGAAACAAGTCCACATGGAAAATCAGGATTGTTTTCATTTTTGTCAAAATTTTCCATAGAAACCCCCCCTCACTGCCCACTTTTTTGACTGGCCCTCATCAAAACTCTTTTCTGTTCGGTGACTCAGTCAGCTGAATTGTACCCCAAACGTATCTCTTCAGTTTCCTTGTCAGGCAGTCACGTTTTTTAGTTTACCTCCCATCCCAAGTCTCCTTTTCCAAATTCTCTCATTATGAAAATTACAGACTACCTCTTGGCCTTGTTTGTCGAACCTGACCGGGTGCTATTCCCTTCCCCAAACAGCCAATTATGTAAACCCCTCTCTCCCGCAAACACACACGTACACCCATTACTCTGCAAGACACTATTTTAAATGTTAATAAATGTCCGTGGCTGATTTTGTTTGCCTTTCTGGTCAACCGGCTCCACTCCTTCACCTCATCATCCCTTTTTCCAGGAAGAATGTTTTATTTTACCCCACAATTAAATTCCAGACAGCCCATGAATTCATGCTCACAGCAGTGGGAGAGAACTTCGAAGATTTAATCTGTTATGAAACAGATGAAAAATAACAACCCTGGTTCCCTCAAAGGTGAATAGTCTATATTTGACCACCCAAACACTTTCGTCCACAAAGCAATGTTCCTTCCAGTAATAGAAAAGTGTTTCAGACAGTGTGGGAGCCTCTTTTTTTGGAAATGCAAAGGGATTTTGCAAACCAAAACCAGAGGAGTTCAACCCAAAATGTGAATGTAGAAGGGGCGTATATGGGTTATTGCTGTTAATACACTCCCACCTGATCCCGAGAGTCCCATTTATATTGTAACTAAATAGGGAATATAGGACCTCTTGCAGGACATTAATTTGTAAATTGGGGTGTCTACTTTGGGCACACTAAAATTGGATTTGCCTGAGGTACAATCGTCCGACTGTCTCATTTTTTCAGTCTCCCTTGGCCTCCTTCAGACTGGATTCTCAGTCCTCCTACCACTCCTTTGCACATTCTGCTGGGGTACACGGCTGAGAATTCTCCCTTGAGCAGTGGCATAGTGTTGGTGTAGGAACTCCAACAGCACATCCACTTCTGGCCCGAGGGGCATCCCTGGTAGCTGGGGTGCATGCCCAGTGCATCTTTTATACTCCAGCAATCCGCAGATGATTGAATAACCGTCTCCCACCCAGGCTGCTCCAGGGGAGCACAACCATGTTTTGCCCCTAATTTTGGGCATATCAGATAGATATGTTTTAGCCTCGTATAGGATAAGATCAAAGAAGCTTGCTAAGAGCCGACGTAAAGAGCTGCATAGGGATGCCATTTGCAATATGCAACGAGTTTTATCAGTCCTGCAAAATCCAGGATTTTTGGATACAAAGTTTTGAGCTCCATCTACCTAATCTATCAGCTATTTACAAATTTGCATATGTAGACAACAAAGCTGACCCAAACCTCTCTCCCACCTCCCAAATAAAATTCACTATCTTCAAACTGGCCTTTCGAGAATCCCACAAACTCCCCGTTTTCTGGAGCATGGAGTAGTGCAAACCTAGACTGAGTTTGCAAACCTGTTGAACATGTGATTCAAACCCATATACTCATTTTAAGCTTATTCCTGTTGGCAGGGCTGGAAGACAAAAGGAATGTTTTGTGTTTGCTTGTTATGGAAGATGCTCAGATACCATAGTGATAGATGAACGTATAAAACTTTGAGATCGATAGATAGATTAGATAGATTGGTCAAACTATGATCAAAAACTCTAGTTAGGTTTACTGAAAAGTCCACTTTGGATGGCAAACTTTGGTCAGAACAAAAAGATGGTCCCTGCCCCAGGGGCCTGCAGGGGCCATGTTTTTCTTCTGCATCTAGCACAATGGGGCCCTGGTCCATGACTGCAAGTTCTAGGCGCTATGGTAATACAAGTAATAAATAATGATAATAACATTGTTAAAGAGAGGCAAGCATAACACACACTGACCAGCGGATTACACAGCTACACCAATGCTGCTCCACTGCAAACTTCGAACGTAGAAGTCCTACTCCTATATTAAACTGGGCTTGCACTGGTGCAACGTATACCTTGTAAGCAGACAGGTCTGAACAAATACCAGAGTTTGCTTGCTCATCCTTCTGCTCACAAAGACAAGAGCCATGGCATGGGTTGTCACGCAGAGATCATTGCAGAATACCAAAGAAATCCCAGAGGAAGGGGGACATTCTAGGGATGGCAAGTCCTGATAACAGAACGCAGGCATTTTGTTCACTCTAAATTATTGTCTCTGATGGGGTGTGTTAGCAGAGGCCTCTCTTTTCCTTGGCTGCTGCTAGGTGACAGGCTGGGACTGGGAATATTTGAGTCATGGAAAGGGAGGAAAGCTGTTGCTTGGCTGAATGAAAGAAAACAAAGACCTGCCATCAGTGGGAATGGTGAGTTACCAAGACATTGCTAGGGGTGTAGATGTACAGTTACTATGGGGACCAGTCCTCCAGTTTGACAAATATTAACATTTGTAGAAGTGGCGCTGCCTGTAATTAAGGTTGCATAACAATTTCCATTGTAAGTCCCTGTTGTCAGTTGCTTGTAACTTTGCCAAACTTTAACCATTTGGGACTGAAATTTTCCATGCTGGGGCTCTCCCTCTTTTCTTTTCTTTTCTTTTCTTTTCTTTTCTTTTCTTTTCTTTTCTTTTCTTTTCTTTTCTTTTTTGAGACGTTTAAGCAAAAATGGTTCAGCCATTTCCAAGAACAAGATTTGGGGGAAATACTTGGTTTTGTTAAAAAACGGTTGATTATTTCAATGAGAAGCTAAAGCAGGGACTTGAATTTGGAAGTGGGGTGGGTGGGAGTGAGGGAGGTGACGATTGCCATTCCCATGAAAATCAACCCAAATTTGGCCAAATGAAAAGCCTCTGAAAATCACCATTTGCACATACTCAGTAGAGAGTGATACAGAGGTTGGCAGCTAAAACTTGTGACTATTCCTTCTCCAGTGAGCATGCTCCATCCCCACAAAGAACCTATGTACCAATTGCACTGAGCATGCTCCATCCCCACAGAACATGCCTTCAGCTGCAGTGAGACTCAAGCATTTGCAACGCCTACCTTCATGCATCCTGGCTGGGATCCTATGTATCCAGCTGGGCTGCAGGGGCTGAGCGGGATTTTCCCTGCAACTCCTCCCAGCTGCTGCTGCAGCACCGAGCAGGGAGGCTGTCTCTGGGGCAGGGTCTGGGAGCAGCCTGACTAGAAGTCAGAGGGGTGAGGCTCAGAGGTGAGAAAGGGCCAGGCAGGATTGGGGTGAGGGGTCAGGGCAGGTTGGGAGTCAGGGGTGGAGCAGGCAGGGTGCAGGCAGAAGCAGGCGGTGGGGGGAAGGAATGGAGCAGGCTGCCTTCTCTATTTATACTGTAAGCTCTTTGGCCCAGGGACTGCTACATATTTGTACAGGACCCAGTGCAATGGGGCTCTGATTGCAGTTGGGGCTTCTGAGAGCAGTTATAATACAATAATATTATTATTAATAATAATTAATAATTAGTAAGTCGGCTGTGCATCTCTTCACCCTTTATGAATTGATGAATTAAGCCCACTTTTCTGTTTGCAAACCATCTGCAAACAGATTGCAATGTTTAGAGATTTGTTCATTCAAACTTGTTTTTGCAAGGGGTTGTTTTTTGCAAACACATTAGCGCTTTCTTAATTCACAAGGGTGTTGTGAGGATAAATACGTTAAAGGTATTATGGTCATGGGGGCCATATAAATCCCCGAGATTACAGAGAGAGAGATGTCCTAGGAACTAAGGCCCTGATTGCAAATCCATTGGAATCAATGGAAAAAATCCTATGAACTTCAATAGGCTTTGGATCAGGCGTTGAATAAACTGCCTTAGATCCCACAGCTAGTCACTGGGAGGGCTGGTAACAGAATGCAGATTTCTTGACTCCCACTACTGTGTCCTGTCGAATGGACCATACTGAATGGGCTTCACAATTACTTTTGACAGTTCAGGCAGACATCAGATAATTCTCCCTCTCCGTCTGGGGAGCTGTTAATCGTCAGCAGTAATTAACTTGCATGGAAAATGTTGTGGGTTGTTTTTTCTAAATCAGCCTATATTCTAACCAGTGCTAATTTGCTTTGAGCTGTTTTTCATTAATAGATGAAAGCCGCGAAAGCCCCATGGCACGAAGGCTTCAAAGACCCAATGCCATCTCTTGCATCTTTCAGCTTCACAGGACTGGAGCTGCAAGATTTTTTTAAAGCAGAACTGAAATTCGTCTCTCTACTGACCAAAGTGTTCGCTTTGCAGAAGTCGTTCATGGTAAGGCGCCCCGTTACTGACAATGCTTTGGCAGGGCTGGCTTCATGTTCTTTCTCAATACAGCCCACATTATCCACCGCAGACCAGAGGCAGGTGAAATCCCCGACAATCTCCACTAGGTGCTCACACACTAAGACGCTAAAGCCCGCAGCACATTCAAAAACAGTGACCGGAAGGGAGAGTTTTGGATGGCTCCTCAGCTGGTGTAAATCATGGCTGGAACGAACACGTGTGCCCTTAAACCACCCTTCTCCGAAGAGAGGCACTGAAGGGGTTGATCAATCCGGGATGCTCAGGGAGGTGGGTGGCATGTTGTACAGCATACCTATGCCAGATAATTACCTGGCAAATGAGAAAAAAATTACCTGTGGGACTGGAACTTTTTATGGCTAGGCAGGTGGAATAAACTTGAGAAGCCAAAGTTGCTAATTAAATTAAACTGAACTAGAATGGACTCTGTGAAAGGCCACTGAAACTATCATTTAATTGCCTTTGTGACATTTTGTCCGGTGTCAGGGGTGCAGAGAATGGGGGCAGGAGCCTTCCAGGGTGTAGAAGATAAAGAGGCTGCCCCTCATTTAGGTTGAAAACCTGATAGCAGCTCCTATTCTGGAGGCGGCTGGGAAGGGGTTGACTCACGCTGGCGCTTCCTTGAGGCCGGGCATGGCGTAGCATCTCTTTCCCTGCTGAGTATCTCCGCCTCTTCAGTGACCCGCCTTTTCTGGTGACTTGGCCTCCAACCAGGTGGTTGAGCATTGGCCTGCTAAA
The DNA here is from genome assembly GCF_965140295.1 of Lepidochelys olivacea. Taxonomy (NCBI): domain Eukaryota; kingdom Metazoa; phylum Chordata; order Testudines; family Cheloniidae; genus Lepidochelys; species Lepidochelys olivacea. The sequence continues at coordinate 265,053,440 of NC_140412.1, read as the reverse complement.
CACAGGGTTGTGAGTTCAATCCTTGAGGGGGCCATTTAGGGATCTGGGGCAAAAATTGGGGATTGGTCCTGCTTTGAGCAGGGGGTTGGACTAGATGACCTCCTGAGGTCCCTTCCAACCCTGATATTCTATGATTCTGGGGCCCTTACAGTACACAGCCATTACCCCCACATGGAAGGTGAGATTGGGCCATGAGCTTCAGCACTTTACAGCAAATAGCATGTAGGTGCCTTAGCCCAGGAAGGAATTGGGATTTAGGGCTCCTGTTGAGGCCAAAATCTTAGCAAGATTCAGAATGGGATTGGAGCTCTTGGGTCCCTTGTAACCCTATTTCTGAGATTCCGCGTACAGGAAACAAGCCTATGCAGCGTTAGAATTGTTAATGGTAACATAAATTTGGTAAGGAATATTATCCCTAGAGCTGGTCAGAAATGTTTCAGCAATAGGTTTTTTTGACAAAAAGGCCATTTTCATTTAAACTGAAATGTTTAGAAAGGTGTTGTTTCAACTCCACCTCCCAAAACAAAACCCATCCAAAGCATGTTGATAATGCTGAAAAATCCCATTTTGACATTTTCAGAACTGGCCGTTTCTGTGTTCCATTTTGAAATGACCTTTTTAAATTAAACTTGGTCTTTTGATAAAAAGATTTTTAAAACAGTTTTAAAAGGTCAAAATCCTGATGAAATGTTTTGATTTATTGATGTTTTAGTCAAGCCAAAATAGGGTTTTTTTTATTTCATTTAATGAGAAATATCAATTTTTTTGTTTTCATTCCATCTCAAACCCGAAAAAAATTTCAAAATCACAGAATTTCCTGCTAAACAGATAATCTGGTTACTGCCTGCCTCTAATTACCCCTATGTTTCATGGTAAAATAATCTCTAACCATAAGGAATTAGGAGGATACCTAGTGTGGGGAAGAATTATCACATATCTCCTAAACTATAACAGAGTTCAAAAAAGAACTAGATAAGTTAATGGAGGATAGATCCACCAATGGGTTTTAGACAAGGTGGGCAGGGATGCAAAACCATGCTCTGAAGTGTCCCTGCCTAGCCTCTGTTTGCCAGAAGCCGGTTGTGGGCGACAGGGAATAGATCACTTGATGATGACTTGTTCTGTTCATTCCCTGTGGAGCACCTGGCACTGGCCACTGTCGGAAGACAGGATACTGGGCTAGATGGACCCTTGGTCTGACCCAGTATGGCCATTCCTAGGTTCTGAATGTGAGAGTTGCATCAGTGTAATTTCAGCTGTGATTTCTAACCAACTGAGCAGAACAAGAGACCTGTTCTCATCCCTCTCTGTCCACAGAGGTCACAACAATTAGATGTGCACTTCTTAATCAGCCACATGCCCTTCCCATGAATACCCTCTGCCTACCGGTTCCACACTGCTGCCTGGATCCCAATTTTGGAAGTAATATAGGAATGGATGGGGTGTTATGCTACACACATACTCCTGTGCCTGGCTGCATCAGACCTCCCTGGACCATAGTGCTATGCACAGGGTTGGGAGATCAGGGGCCTTGTATTTGATACTCCCCACTGAGAGCAAAGGGTGGGGAGAGGATGGGCCTCTAGCTCCAGTTCCCCCTGCCCCTGATTCCGGCCATCAGAGCTGGCTGGGGACATGGCAGGGACATGCTACAATCTGAAAAGCGGGGTAGAAAATTCCATACACTCAATCTATCTCCAGACACCAGCCATCCAGCTAATAGAGCATGCATTGCTTTTAAATTTAAGCATAAAACATTTAACTAGGTTTTTAATGGTATTAATAAACAACCTTTGATTTAAAACTAATTGAAACGCACAGGAGACATTTCTGAGATGAAATAAAAGAATATAAGATAAGGCAGAGACAGACATTGAAAGGAAATTAGCAGGGGAGTGTTGTGTTTTTCTTCACTGTTTGCTAAATAGGTCTAACAGGGTAGATTAGAAGGAAGTATGATGTGGTCCAGTAGCTAGGACCATGACTATTGAGTCAGAAGACCTGGTTTTACTTCCTGGCTCTGCCACTGATGTACTACATGACCTTGGGTAAGTCACTTAATTTCTCTCTATTTTTTTTTTCACTCTGAGCTCTTTGGAGGAGGGACCATCTCTTATTATGCATACGTACATTACCTAGCTCAATGAAGCCCCCGTCTTAGATGGTTTCTAATAATAAGAGAGATCAGAATTAGGGTTTGTAGTAATCGGAATGGGCCAGTCCCTTCCTCCCTCAGCTTCTGGGTAGCAGTGGGTAGCTTAAGTAAACATAGTTGCACTGTGCTGATAACGTTAAGATTATGGGCATTATGTGACATTGAAATTTTATCACTGGCACTATAGAATGTAAACATAACAATTAATCCTGTTTCATCACCTTCTCTTAGATCTTGCCAAGGTAGCAATGAGCAAACTCTTAGGTCTGGCGATCACACATGGAGAGCAGTGTGAAAGGATAACCATGAAACCAAGCAAAACTCATCTGATTTCAGGCTTGGTTATTAATCCAGGTTTGGATCCAGCAACCACTTAGCTGCGTGTGTAATGCCCACAGACCCCGGTCGTCAGCGGGTGGGATTGAACCGGTGACCTCTGAAGCTTAGTGCGTGAGCTTCTACTGCATGAGCTACAAGCCAACTGGCTGTTAGCTCAGGCTGCTGAGCAGACTCATTTAACTTTCTCGAAGTGGTCTCGGCGCCACTAGATGGGACAGAACCCCGCACCCAGCAGGTGTGTGGGTTATGCAACCAGCTCTACTCACTTGAGGAACCCATTTAACTCACTGGGACCACTCCTAATAGTGAACGTATGCCAGTGCTGAAGTGTCTGCGGGATCTGGACCTCAACATTTAGATTCAAGGTTATTAAAATCTACCATCCTGAGGGACCCAGTTACATGCATTTTGTCCCCAGGGGGGGCGATTAAAACTTGGTTCGGTTTTGCAGAGTAGAGGTAACGAAACTGTCTTGTAATGTGCTCTTGTGATTCGCGATAGCAAATGGGCCTTTAGCAAGACTATAATGTGATAAGGGAACGTGGTTAAAACACCATTCAAGGTTCAGTCTTGGTAGGTTCTGCGTAGGAGACTCAGGCGGGACTTTAGGAAGGTCAGCTAAGCACCTCTGAGAATGATGTAACGGTGCTGGTTCGGTGGCTATATCAGAACTGCTCGCAGCTTCCTCTCCTGTAGCTATTCAGCTAAGAGGGGTACAGCCGTTCAAGGGACATAGCCTCATAGCTCCTCTTTTCCAATTAAAGATCTTATTCAACATTAATCAAAACTATCTATCCATATAGTCAGTACTCTACACAATTCCTATCTTACAATTAAGTTTGGCTTGTGACCATTTTAACAATTCTCCTTCAGGTTCTGAGGTCCATGCGGTTTGGTTGATCTGCGCGACAACAGGACCGTTCAAGGGACATAGCCTCATAGCTCCTCTTTTCCAATTAAAGATCTTATTCGACATTAATCAAAACTATCTATCCATATAGTCAATACTCTACACAATTCCTATCTTACAATTAAGTTTGGCTTGTGACCATTTTAACAATTCTCCTTCAGGCTCTGAGGCCCATGCGGTTTGGTTGATCTGCGCGACAACAGGACTGTCTCTGCATCAGTAGCTTGAGCCATCTGTTGGTCTGTTGCGTGCTCCACTTCCCTTTCTCTTGCAGGCATTGATGTTTCCTCCTTATGCTCCCTTTCTTCAGGACCATACTGTAGATGTCTCCTGTTCTGGTGGTAAGTCTGTCCTTTGGGAGTGACCTAGGAGCCAAAGCAGGAGTAACTATTGTCTTTTGTTCTCAACAATTTCTAACATTTATACAACCAGCCTCTGCAGGATGTAAGAATGCTACTTCATAGAATCATAGAATATCAGGGTTGGAAGGGACCTCAGGAGGTCATCTAATCCAACCCCCTGCTCAAAGCAGGACCAGTACCCAACTAAATCATCCCAGCCAGGGTTTTGTCAAGCCTGAGCTTAAAAATATCTAAGAAAGGAGATTCCACCACCTCCCTAGGTAACGCATTCCAGTGTTTCACCACCCTCATAGTGAAAAAGTTTTTCCTAATATCCAACCTAAACCTCCCCCACTGCAACTTGAGACCATTACTCCTTGTTCTGTCGTCAGCTACCACTGAGAACAGTCTAGAGCCATCCTCTTTGGAACCCCCTTTCAGGTAGTTGAAAGCAGCTATCAAATCCCCCCTCATTCTTCTCTTCCACAGACTAAACAATCCCAGTTCCCTCAGCCTCTCCTCATAAGTCATGAGGAGACTTATTACTTCTTGTAACCTTCTGTGATCCTAGGTTTTGGTTGGTCTTTATCTGCTTTCTTCAACCCTTTTACATCATGTCCATTCTCAGCATCATTTTCTACAAGATGAGGTGGTCTAGTTTTTACTTTTCTGTTTAAAAGAAACTCTGTGGGAGACAACGAATGTCTCCAGGTGTTGCCCTATAGTTAAGCAATGCCAAGTAAGGATCTGAATTAGATTTGTTTGCTTTTATTTAGTAGCCCCTTTATTATTTTTATGCCATTCTCCAGTAGACCCTCTGGCTGGGGGTGTGGTATCTAAGACTCACTGTGATACGCTTGAATCCATAGTCTCTCACAAATAGTTTGAATTCATATCCTACATATTGTGGACCGTTGCCTGACATTACCACTGCAGGAATACCATGTCTAGCAAATAGTGATTTAATTTGTGTCACTACACGCTTTGCCATTCCATTGTCCACTGAATCAATCTCTGGAAAGTGTGTGTAATCGTTTAAAATCAAAACATATTCTTTGCCAGCAAAATTGAATAAATCAATACCAACTGTATGCTAGTTTCTAAAGCTTCTTGATGTACCATCATTGGCTCTTTTGAAGGCTAAGGCAGGAATATTTAACGTTTCCCATTTCTTAAATGTTTTCTCGATATCCTCATTTATGTGAGGCCAAAACAACATATCTCTGGCCCTTCTTCTGCAATTTCAATTCCTAAATGTCCTTCATAAATTCTAATAAGCAAGTCAGACTGGAACACTTTGGTAATGATTCATCGATTGCTTCTCAACACAACACCATCAATCACTGAAAGTTCTTCTTTGAAGTGAAAATATGGACTAGATATGTCCTGTCTAGGCCAACCAACTGTTATAGCTTTGATCACCCTTTGCAAGAGCTTGTGTTGTGTTGTGGCAGCTGCGGATGTAGTCCACCTTTTGTCAGAGCCTGGGTCATTTTTCTTTCTAAAGTTCACATGCACTATATCAGATTCTGAATCATTTCCTACTACAGTATTGCCAAAAGCTCTGGATAGAGCGTCTACTGGCACTGAATCCCTTCCTGCTTTATATTCTATTTGCAAATCATATAACTGCAATTGAAAAAACAGTCTCCGTATTCTGGGAAGGGAGGCAGTCCCTTCTTTGCAATGGATTCAACAGGCTTATGGTCTGTTTCAGAAATAACTGGTCACCTATAGATGAACACGTGACATTTCTTGCAACCATGCACTAAAGCTAAAGCCTCCTTCTTAATTTGCATGTCTTGACACTGAGTTTTAATGAATGCCCAGGAAGCATATGCCAGAGATGAACATAATTTGTTGGGGAAAAGTCAACATGGTTTTTGTAAAGGGAAATCATGCCTCGCTAATCTACTAGAATTCTTTGAGGGGGTCAACAACCATGTGGACCAAGGGGATCCAGTGGATATAGTGTACTTAGATTTTCAGAAAGCTTTTGACAAGGTCCCTCACCAAAGGCTCTTAAGCAGAGTAAGCTGTCATGGGATAAGAGGGAGAATGGCCATCGCAAAAGCAGTATCCTCCATATAGTATATTAAAAGTACATAAATGTGTGTTACTCTTATAAAAGGGAATTTGCCAAAATCCTGCTGATGCAGCCCTAGAGTTCTTTTATAGTTCTCTAGCAGGCTCAGATGCCTCTTGTCACAGCAAGCATTCCTTGAATGAAAAATAGGTAATGTACATAGTTGCTTTGAAGTCAATCCCTATTTCTTCTGTATGCTCAGGTAAACTAGTAATATTAAATAACATAAGGCAATTATCCATTCAAACTATCAGGGCATTCCATTAGGGCACAGACAATTTAAGCTGAAGACAATGTAAATAATATTATTTCCTGCAATATCTTACAACTTTGATCTTAAGGTTAACTGAACCATCTGCATGCATAATATAATGTATTAAGACATAAAAGGGAATTAGCATCCACAAGCTAATCTGGTCATGTTGTTAACATCTAACAAGATATAGATAAACACAGACAAATATAATTAGTACTTACCTCTAACTCTCTAACAATACAGAATGCTCATCCATTTAACATGGCTTTGAGACCTATCTACAAGGAATGGCCCTGTTTACCACTTCAATACTTCCCTAATATGTCTTTAAAGGTTGGTTTTGGGTCACTTCGCCTGCTCGCTGTTTAACCCTTTCTGGCCCAGTGTCACAGGCATATTCTTACTGTCTTTGTCCAGGTTCAAATCTGGATCTGCCACCAGTCTTTTTGGATCTCGAAATCCCATCGCTATTTGATCTCTAATTATTGTATCTGTGAGTTGACCATGGTTACATGTTTGGCTCAACAGTTTGATAACCAGCATAAATTCTTCATAGATTCATAGATATTAAGGTCAGAAGGGACCATTATGATCATCTAGTCTGACCTTCTGCACAACGCAGGCCACAGAATCTCACCCACCCACTCCTGCGAAAAACCTCTCACCTATGTCTGAGCTATTGCAGTCCTCAAATCATGGTTTAAAGACTTCAAGGAGCAGAGAATCCTCCAGCAAGTGACCCATGCCCCATGCTACAGAGGAAGGCGAAAAACCTTCAGGGCCTCTTCCAATCTGCTCTGGAGGAAAATTCCTTCCCGACCCCAAATATGGCGATCAGCTAAACCCTGAGCATATGGGCAAGATTCACCAGCCAGATACCCAGAAAAGAATGTTCTGTAGTAACACAGATCCCACCCTATCTAACATCCCATCACAGGCCATTGGGACTATTTACCATGAATATTTAAAGATCAATTAATTACCAAAATCAAGTTATCCCATCATACCATCTTCTCCATAAACTTATCGAGTTTAATCTTAAAGCCAGATAGGTCTTTTGCCCCCACTGTGTCCCTTGGAAGGCTATTCCAAAATGACTCCCCTTCTCTCTGAGTTCTCATGTGACATTTATATTTTTTCAAAAATTTGCATTTGTTTGGAGTGTGCAGTAGTTGTATAGCATGATTGTTCTGCTTGTCTTAAGGTCATACTATTATAAACAACTAGTGCTGTCGGCTACATACTATTTAAAGCAAATAGCTACCTGCTGCTTTTTTTCTTTTTCAGCAGAGATACTTGCTTGCACGTACAGGTTGAATCTCTCTTGAACCTCTTCCAGTTATCTACTGCATTGCCAGTGTGGCGTGGCAAGGCCAGGTGGCTATAGGAAAGTAGTGAGAAACAGGTATGTTAGCCCCAGGCTAAACAAATCCTTGTTACCATGGTAACCAAATGGCAGTTGCTCCAGGTTAATCAAGACACCTGGGGCCAATTAAGATCTTTCCAGAAGGCAGGGAGGATGCTAGGTTGATTGGGACACCTGAAGCCAGTCAGGGGCTGGCTGAAACTAGTTAAAAACCTCCCAGTTAGTCAAGTGGGTGTGCATGTCAGGAGCTGTAGGAGGAAGTTGCACTGTTGGAGAGGCTGAGCAGTACACACCATATCAGACACAAGGACGGAAGCCAGCCCTGAGGTAAGGGTGAAGTGGAGCTTGAGGAAGTGGGGGGCTGCTCTGGGGAAGTAGCCCAGGGAATTGTACATGTCCTGTTTCTAAAAAGTCAGCTACCATAGCTGATACTATTAGGGTCCCTGGCCTGGAGCCTGGAGTAGAGGTGGGGCCTGGGCTCCCTCCCTTTGCCCCCCTGATTAATCACTGAGACTGGGAGACAACAGAGACTGTGCGAGGGAAGGTTGCTTCTCCTCACCTCCCTCACTGGCTTATGATGAAAATGGCTCAGTAGGCTGTGACCTTTGCCTCTAGAGAGAGAAGGTCTATGTGGAGGGTCACAGTGAGCCTCTGAGGCTAGTGAAATCTGCCAGGAAACGCGGGACTCATGGAGACAAGGACAGAGCTTTGTCACACCAGATAATGTCAATTCCATTAGAGCTCTCAGCTGATCCATTTTCTTTATCCCTTTTGTCCTGTACTCTCTTTTTCAGTCATTCGTATTCATCCAATCCTGGTGCTATACAGTGTTTGTAGGTTCTGCATAAGGAGACTCAATCAGGACTTTAGGAAGATCAGAATATGTGATGTATTATAAATTCAGCTCAGCAATTCTGAGAAGGGTATTTCTGCTCAGGTGGCTGCATCAGAAGTACTTGCAGCTCACCCAAATGCATGTATTCAGCTAAGCTGGGTGCAGCCCTTAAAGGGACATATCTTCACACAAGGTCCCATCTACACTGCAGGAACAGACCGTGCTTTCACGGTGGGTATGTCTACATGGGAACTGGAGATGTAATTTCCAGTGCAGTTAGAGACACCTGCACTGAAAATATCAACATAGCCACCATGACACAGGTTAGCCTTCCTGAGTACATATCTAGTATCTCGGATGGGATTGTACTCAGGGTGGCTAGTCTATCCTGCCACTCTTGCAGCTGCGAATACAATTCTATTTTTAGCTTGATCAGAGCTAGTTGATGTCTACCTGGGTTGGAAGTTACACCTCCAGCTCCAATGGGGACATATTCTGTGTCGGGGGACATGTTACTATCATGTCTTCCTGACACCGATTTCATAGCATAGATGGGACCCTACCAGGTGTTGGGAGACCACATGCCTCCCAAACATGGTAGTTACTATCATGTGGATGAGATCTCAGTTTGCCAAAGAACTCATGAACCTGTTCATGAACTCGAGCTCTGCTTTGAACCACACTGACTCAATGTGTGGCTTAGTTTTGACACCGCATAAAATTTGCCATTTTCCAAAGCAGACAAGACTCGGTGGTTTCAAGAAAAACTTGGGGGCTGAACTTACATGAATCACAGCCAAAGCAATGGTTGACACAGACTGCTGTGAACTTGCAACTACTGAGTTGTGTGCAGTTCTGGTTTGGTTTCTAGTCTTCCGGTGTAGAAGTCGATTGAGAGAGAGGACCAGCTGGGATCACTTGTCTGCTGGGTTGGAGGAGACTGAGATAACTTATGCCTTTGTCCATCTGGAAGGAGCTGTCTGAGCAATTGCAGGGCTTGTATGAGCTCATTCTTGTTTTGGTCTTCATTGTGGTCTTGATAATAGGCTATGAACTGAACAAGAAAACAAAACAAAACAAAAAACTGTCTGACTTCCACAAACAAACATTGCCTTCAACTGAGGTTAAGTGATGCACAGAACAAACTTCATAACTTCCTGGACACTTGTCGGAAGGCAGGTTCAGCCAGGAACAGAAGAATAGGATCAGGCCAATAGTTCACCTAAACCAGCATCCTGTGTCACAGCCAGGGCTTTGGCGGTGAGGCTTAGCAGTCAGGTCTGGTGAAAGCGTCCAGTGACCTAGGTCAGGGATCAGAGTCTACGAGTGGTAGCCTGAATTTGGGACTGGGATCGGGGTCCTAGCACTGATGCCAAAGAGCAGGTACCAAAGTGACAGAGTTCAAGGGGCAAAGTCAGGCCCCATAGCCAGAGTCAGAGTTCAAGCATGGAAGCAAGGGATCAAGCTGAAGTCAGAGTCCTAGTACCAAAATCAGGGGTCAAAAACTAGAGTCCCAAAGCAAAGCCAGAATCAGGGTCCAGGTACCAAGGCCACGGGTCAGGATTGGGGTCGGAGTTCAAGGGGGGAAGCCAGGGGTCCAAGCTGGGGTTCGGAGTCAACCAGCAAGCAAAGAGGCAAGGTCCATCTCTGTGGCCAGCAGGGGAGTCCACCTCATTGCCCAGAGTCTTCCTAGAATTCCTCCTGGGCTTAAATAGAATGCCTGCACCAACCAGGAACCAGGAGGAAAGCTGTCAATCCAGCCTTGGAGGTGGTACTTCCTGGGGTGTTTATCTCCCTAGGCTCTATATAATAATGACGAAGCCCTACCATGGCTGTCAGCTAGCAGCGTGGAGGTGTCAACCGTCCCACAGAGCTGGGTTCTGTCCCTGCAGAGGCTCACATCCTGTCTCTCACAGTAGCCAGCACCAGATTCTTTGGAGGAAGGAGTAAGAAACCCCCCACCTGGGCAATTATGGAATAAACTACTAAAGGAAATTTCTGCCTCACCCCAAAGGTTGGTTTATGCAATAATGTAGCAGGGCCCAATTCTCATAACCCACTACGAGACATAGAGAACAACCATCATGCTCTCCAGACACACCCCCTCCCTGCTCCTGGCCTGTGCTCCTCTTTGCCCTCCCTACACCTAGTCTGCCCCCAACACACACCCTCTGATGAGGGTTGGGAATAGGGTTGACAAAAGTCCCTTTTGCGGTGATGCCTTCGCTACAGGGCATATTCCCAGGGGGTGGTTCCCCCCATACCCTTTAAGGCCCTTTTCTGTTTTCAGGATGGCATGAAGCGGCCTTTAACTGAGAATTAGGCCCCAAGTGTTTATATCCCCTGTAAAAATCACTGCGTATGGAAACAGGCTGCAGCCAAAACTCAGATTCATCCACCCGCACCCGTTAGGGTGATGTAGATCTACGTTTTAAATCCCAGGCCCAGCTCCTGTTGCTTATGCGGTATGGTCCCTTTCTGAAGCATTGATTTCCCTCCCGTTTAAGCTGGTAAATAGGCAAGATGCAAAAGTGTGTGTGATATTTGTTTCTTCTCTTCAAATGTAATTAACGGAGCTGATTTTTCTGGGCTTCTGCAGTTATTTGCTCTTCTGATTTCCCTCTTATTTCCTGTGATCTAAAAATGGTGCTTTGTGAGAAGCAAGGCGTCGGGGGCTTCTTTTCTTAGTGAGGAATAGAGGGGAAATTGGGCTTTCATACCAGTAAAAGCAGCCCATTTGAGAATGTTAAACTAAGGAGACGGCTGAGATGGATGATTTGCCTGTCCATCTGCCTACCTTCTGGGCATGAATGGCACTGTGGCAGGGCGGTCACCCCACTCCAGTTTGGAAGGGGTTAAAAACAGCCCTGGGAAAGGGCTGCCCCAGGGAGCCAATCACGAGTGGGCTTGAGGCAGCCAATCAGGGCCTGTCTGGGGCAGTATATGAAGGGCTCTGGGGCGGGGAAGAAAGTTAGCCTTGCTCCAGCAGTGAAGCAAGGAGGACCTAGCTGCCTGGTAGAGACAGGGTACCATGGACAGGGCAGGCTGAGCTGGGGAGCTCTGGCCTGGTGACCTCCCAGGCTGAGGCCTTGTGGCAAAGGCCTGAGGAGGTACTAGGGCTGCAGGGAGGCAGCCAGGGCAAGAAAAGGCAGCAGGTCCAACCCCCTTGCCAGTGACGAGTGGCCATTACAGACTGCAGTTTGCCCCTGAGAGAAGGGGCTAGATGACAACTGGCAGTAGTCACTGAGGCAAGGTGGGTATAGGGGGTTGGGGTTCCCCAGGAGGGGAGACCCAGAGTGGGGGGACACTGCCATGGGGCAGCACCCCAGGTTAAGGGGCACCGGGGTCTGGGAGGCACACGGGCCCAGCGGTGGTGGAGACAACAGAGCAGGTAACTGAGGGCAAGAAACTGGCCAGGGGAGGGCGCTCCTGAGCTGGATAAGCTAATTCCCAGACTGACCAGCAGGAGGTGCTGCACCAGTGAGCCCCGCCTTGCTATAGGCACCCTTTGTTAGCTGGACATTTAATCACTCCTAGGGGATCAAAGATAGCAATCAGCCACAGATGGTGTAACTGATTTGTTGCAAGATGTGTGATAATGGCGTAGGCTCGAAATATGTTTTCACACCAATTTATCCATTGAAGTTATGCTTTCCCTACACAAAGAGCCAACAGGCATCCTTTGGGCTGCGCAGATTTATCTTAGAATCAAGAGAAACAGCAAAGAAAAGTACAAATAGGTCTGATTTCCCTTTGTCCTGCACCATGCACCGCCATCTCCACCGTGCAGGAGGGGTGTGAAATATGACTAGATCAGAATGGTAGTTATTTTATACCCACTCTGCACTCATTTTGTGCGTGACTCCATAACGTGCGAGAAAAAGGAAAGTCCAGTCGAAAAGGGGACCTGGTGACCCTAAATTGCACCCAAAGCAAGAGTCCAGTTACTGTGGGGCAGGGGAAGGTGTTGGGTCATTATTCTGCCCCAGCTCCAGCTCAGCCAGACCTACCTGCAGTCAGGCTCCTTGAGACGAGCCAGCAAGCCACAGGAGGTGGGGGGGAGAAGAGTGAGCAACCAGGGCGGGACCTTGGGTGAAGAAGTGGAGCAGGGGCGGGGCCTTGGGGGAAGAAGTAGGACAGGGGTGGGTTCCTCAGGGGTCTGGTTACCAGCAATTAGAAAAGGGGCAACCCTAAATCAGACCCTAGACTTCAATGGAACCACTCTTGGTTTTCACTGGTGTAAGAAAGAGGTGGATTCTGCCCCTAATGTATAGGGGCAGTACCCAGCAAACAGAATCATCTCATTTTAGTTATATAACTACATACAGCACAGTTTAAAAGGCCCAAGGGAAAAGAACCAAGATTTCTTTGGAGATAGGAACTGATTCAGTCCCGATCTTTCTCTCCCTTTCTCTTTCAGGCAGAAGTGTGTGAACAAAACCCACGGACGAAAACAGTGATGCACAATGCTAGTCTAAGGGCAAGTCTAAACTTAAAATACTGAACTGGAACAGCTGCACCTCTGATTAGCTATGGCTCTGTGGAGGGGGCACCAGAGTGGGCAGGAGTAGTCGCCCACCCATAAAGCCAGCCCTGGCCCCAACCCCATCCTATGCTGCTCTCACATCCGTGCTGCCCACTACTCTCCGGCTGCCCAGCTCTGAAGACAGCACCTCTGTCAGCAGCCGCACAGAAGTAAGGGTGGCAACACTGCAACCCCCCTACAATAGCCTTGTGACCCCCCCACACCCCACAACCCTCCTTTGTGTCAGGACCCCCATGGTTATAACACCCTGAAATTTCAGATGCAAATATCTGAATCCATGAAATTGGTGATTTTTAAAACCATATGACTGTGAAATTGGCCAAGATGGACCGTGAATTTGGTAGGGCCCTTATAATGAGGTTTCCCTTCCTTTGTGAAGTGCTTTGAAATCTGTTGATAAAAGTGGTATGAAAGAACTATGTATTATTTTATCCTGAGAACCATGACTGTGAATGCTTCTTTAATTTTACCCTGGATCCGAGTCCTGGAGAATAATGCAGGATTTGCGTGGGCTTCAGTTTTTTAAGCTCTGTCACCATGGCATTGACAAGAATCCATCAGCTGTGTCTGCATCTAAAGATAGCATATGTTATAGAGATGGATTATATGTAATTTTTCTGCAATTATTTTATTTTTCTTCTATACTTAGAATAAGAACATAAGATCAGCCAGGCTGGGTCAGACCAACTATCCATCTAGCCCAGTATCCTGTCTTCCAACAGGGGCCAGTGCCAGGTACTTCAGAGGGAATGAACAAAGCAGGACAATTTATGAGTGATTCATCCCCTGTTGTCCAATCCAGACATCTGGCAATCAGGGCTTTAGGGACACCCAGAACATGAGGGTGGGTCCCTGACCAACTTGGCTAATAGCTGTCGAAGGAGCTATCCTTCATGAGTGTAAGGCATTATCATGTGACCCTGGTCCTTTTACAGCTCTCTGGGGAGTCATTCCAGATTCATATTGGTGTAAGTGAGAACAGAATCCAACCCAGAGTTTTTCATATGGATAACACTAGCCCCTTTCCTAGACTTTTATCATTCTCTTGTCACTGTCTAGGGTTAACAGGAGACAATTTGTATCTAAGGAAACAGTCAATGTTCTGCTTAATATTCTCAAACATATTCTCAAAGGGATTCATTCATATCCCAGGTCAGACTCTTCTGTGCTTTTCCCTTAAGATACATCTCCTTTTTATGCACTTCACCAACCCAGATGAGGGAAGACCTTGTCCTGATTGGCTGAGAGAGAGGGGAGCTATGCCCCACCCTATATTACAAGACTCCTAGTCCCTGCACACTTAAAGAGACAGTAACCTGGTTTTTCCCACAGTCTCTGACTATTACCCTAGGACCACATCTTCTCTTCCAGCATCTGCTCCAAACTCCTGGACCAGGGTTTGGCTGGCCCAGTCCCCACCACATGTTAAAGGGGACAGACCACCCTGTCAGAGGGCCAGACATCGGAGAGGATTGTGTTTGACCCTGGCTTCAATTACCAAAAGACACAAAATATAACAAAATATGAAACCGATAAAACAACTGAGAGAAGAAGAGGAGCAGCTTAGATGACTTAACCCTCAAATTTAGGTTTAGTGGCTGTATCCTCTAAAATTGCTCGGGGCTATAGTCTATCCATAGAATCCCACTGCAGAGGTCTTCTTTTGGGACACTTGAAAAACCATTTGCACATGCTCGTGTAGATGATGTCCAGAGCTCAGCCTACTTAAGCACCAAAGCAGTCCTCGAGAAAGCATTACATGTGCCGTGTCGAGGAAGCAACAGAGATCATCAGACACCTTCTTCCGCCCGCAGCACCCAATGGACACTCTGCTACTAAAATCAGCTCCAATCAGGCTGTTCTGCTTTTGCAGTTTTCACCAAAATCAACAGGATTCTGCCCACTGAGGCCTAGAACATTTGGAATTGACCAGATGTAGTTTGCCAAAGTTATCACAATACACAGAGGCAGACTACACAACAGACCGAGAAATGCCTCTCATTTGAATGTAGGGCCTCATTTCACATGGCCACAAAGGGGATAATAATACTTCCTGTCTGTATTCTGAACTCTTCCAGGTACTGGCCAGTTTGAATAGTGTCTAGCCCAGTGAGGTCCCCAATCTCAGCTGGGGTATCTAGGCAGTACTGCAATACAAATAATAATTTGTTGGAGAATCTTTTATGCATGCCAGACACTAGAGGGAGACGTGCTCCTGCACCCATAGCCAATTCGTTGCACCTATCTCACCGCGGCTCTCTGGGGACAGAGCACCAACAATTTTATCAGTGACATAAAAAGTCTCTGAACTTTGCCCACCTCTAGCATTTTCTGCTGTGGGAATAATTGCCACCGGGCATTTCAGGTGGAAGTGCCGTCACAAACCGAAAAGCACGTGTACTGAAAGTAACAGGTGATCTTAAATTATCGCTCCAATAAACCAGACCTGGTGTGTGTGATAGCTCAGTGGTTTGAGCATTGGCCTGCTAAACCCAGGGTTGTGAGTTCAATCCTTGAGGGGGCCATTTAGGGATCTGGGGCAAAAATTGGGGATTGGTCCTGCTTTGAGCAGGGGGTTGGACTAGATGACCTCCTGAGGTCCCTTCCAACCCTGATAGTCTATGATTCTATGATTTTTCAGCCAACAGAGACAAGGTGGGCAAGGTAATACCCGCAAGATCAGGGTGGTGGGGGGAAACCATTTTAAGTTGACCCAAAACAAGAGAACATGGGGGGAGGGGGTTGTTTATTTGTTTGTTTGTTTGTTTTTTGGGGGGGGAGGTTGGTTGTTTGTTTTTAGTGAGCCAAAAATGTAGTAAAAAAACCCCCATTTTATTTCCAGCCATTTTTTATTGTTTAATAAAGTTGAGGGAAATTCCCAAACAAGATGTCTTTCTCAAGCAACACGTCAAATCATTTCTTTGTAGCCATGCCAAACAAAGCCTTTCAACCTTTCCCATTTTTTTCTTTTTCCTTTTTTTTAACGCCTCCAACCGAAACAATTTGCCAAAAATTGACCTGACTTTGTGAATTGTTTGTCAACCCAAATCTGCATTTTTCATTTAAAAAAAAAAAGATTCACACAAAAATTTTTGCCCAGCTCTACCAGGAGTTTTGTCTTCTATTGGTTTGTGTTATTGTAACACCAACAGGCCCCGGTCGGCGGCAGGCAGGATTGAACTGGAGACCTCTGGAGCTCAGTGCATGAGCCTCTGCTGCCTGAGCTAAAAGCCAACTCTCTCTGTTAGTTAAGGCTATAAAGCAAACACATTAATCTCTGGCTAAGTGGTCTTGGTGCCACTAGATGGGGCACAACACCACACCCAGAAGGTGTGTGGGTTACACTATGATATCTCAGGTTTCAGAGTAGCAGCCGTGTTAGTCTGTATTCGCAAAAAGAAAAGGAGGACTTGTGGCACCTTAGAGACTAACCAATTTAGTTGAGCATAAGCTTTCGTGAGCATCCAATTAAGTGAGCTGTAGCTCACGAAAGCTTATGCTCAAATAAATTTGTTAGTCTCTAAGGTGCCACAAGTCCTCCTTTTCTTTTTATGATATCTCAGATACCCTGCCACAGGGATAAGTTATCATCACTAAATCAGAACTAAAAGATCAAACCTTGTGGTCAGTCCTAATGCTGTGTACAGAGAAAGGAAAAAGCAAGCAAGAAATCAATTCTGGGATGACCTGAGTTGTGTCTCATGACAATAAACAATCCAGCTGTCTATCAGCAAACAACAGCAGGAAGAAAGGATAATCGTGTAGCTTAGACCCCAAAATAGTAGTCTTGTCTTTAGACGTGCTGAGGGTTACCCTTGAAAGGGCTTGGTCTTTCAAAATGATTTCCCCCCTGGGTTTCCTTTGCATCATTTGAACAGTGCCTAAACAAACTGCAGTGGACTTCTGAAGCTCAGGACAAGTTTCCCTGCACCCCATTGTGGCCATTTGTCTTCCCCTAGTGGCTAGACCTCATGTAAAGCTTTAGGAGTCTGCTATTGCCTTCAGACTAACAGATCAGGTCCTACAACGTAAGCGGTAGGGTATCATGCTTTCCAGTCCAGAGGCCCCAGATTTGGTCCCTGTAGACTGCCTGTCAAGGGCCATTGTTACATGAGCATAGATTAGGGTGACCAGACAGCAAATGGGAAAAAATCAGGACAGGGGTGGGGGGTAATAGGAGTCTATATAAGACAAAGACCCAAAAATCGGGACTGTCCCTATAAAATTGGGACATCTAGTCATCCTAGCATAGATTGAGGCAGGTACATTTTTGGCCTAAACTTTTCAGAAGCATATATATTTTTGTTCCTGTTTGTGAAGTACCATGCACACAATGGTGCCGTATAAAGAACATTAATAGCTCTGCCTTGGATATACATCTCATCCTAAAGAGGGCACCTTCAGGAGCATCAGCACATTGTGAATAATCACCAGCCATATTTGCAAATGGATACTCAGCCACTGGAGAGAAAAGTCCTTAATAATTTATTTGGACTGAAATGTTTGAGAGCTGGAAAGAATGATGAGTTCACATCGGCTGGCAGGAAAAAATTACGTAAATAAGCTCTTCGCTGATATTATTTGACCAGCCCTTTGCACTTATGTAGCACCCCATGACACTTTGCAGAAGCATTGGTTCAGTAGTGATATCTAACAGTCATACAGCATTTTTCATCTGAAGATCTCAAAGCACTTTACAAATGAGGTCAGTGTCATTATCCCCATTTTACAGATGGGGAAACTGAGTCATTGGGATGATGAAGTGACTGGCCCAAGGTCACCCAGCAGGCTAGTGGCAGAGCCAGGGATATGCCAGCTCCCCTGAGCTCTATCCTCCAGGTTACACTGCCTCCAGTACTAACTCAGTGTCTCACTATAGGCCCACCCCTGAGCAAAGGGTTCTACATAACCCTGGGTACCAGTGTGACTGACAGCCTGTGATGGGGCATACGCCCCACACTGGCCTGAAAAAGTTTAATAGAATCTAGAGAGGCTACGCAAAAAGCAGCCAATACGAGGGTGGCTGCAAGGAGCAGACAATCGGGGCCTGGCAGGCCCATATAAGAAGAGCTGCAGGGCAGAGCAGGGTCAGTAGCTGCTTGAAGCTCAAGGAGGGAAGATCAGGCTCCTAGCAAGAGAAAGGAGTGCCGGCACTCTGGACTGAGCAGTGCTACTAGCAGGGACCAGGGGAGCTAGAGAGAGCTCCTGGCTGACTGCTAAAACTGGCATGCTGAGGCCCTGAAATCCACCTCCCACATGATCAGATCCTTTGCATTCCCTTCTGCTACCCACTCCATCAAATCTGTGGCATGTCTAATGAACCCATCACCATGGCATCTAGACAACAGTACCTAATCAGCTTTAGATTCTTCAGCAAGGACTTCAGCCTATGTTAGCGATATAGGGCCAGATTCAGTGACATCAATGGAACAAATTCACGCTAGCTAATGATCCAGCCCATATAGTTAGAAATAGCTCAGCCACAAAGGCAAGCCAAGAAAGAAAAAGGAAAGTTTTTATTTCCTTGAGCAGAGCTTTTGCTTTTGTAGAGATCCTCTAGCAATTGAGCTGTTGAATTCTAAGGGCCAGACAGAAATAGCTCAACTAGGGAAAGGTACCTATGATAAAGGAAGAAACTCTCCCGGTATTATCCTACAGACACACTGCCAAATCTCATTGTTCCTTCCAAAGTAAGGAACCAAATCCAAAAGTGTTGATTGGGTTATTAGGATGCCAGGGGGGATTTTATTTGTTCTTTTATAAAGTGCTGTTCACCTTTACAGTTGTGCCAAGTTCCTGTGTTGTTTAAAAAGCACAGAGGTTCTCTCCGGGGAGTCATCTCTTTGAAACACCCCAGAACAAAAGCTTTCAAACAACGTAGACCAAACATAAAAGACAAAGACAGAAACCATTTTGTCAGGTAGTGTTACTGACCAGGATGTAGGCAGTCTGGCATAGGAGTCAGAGCAGGTATCTGGTCTAGTGGGCAGAGCAAGCATCCAAGTTGGAGAACAAACCACCTGCGTCAACTGCCAATTACCAGAGCCAGGCATCCAAACAGATTCAGGATCAGAAGTCAGAGGCCAGGCTTGGAGCCAGGATTGGTAATTCATGGTCAGAAGCAAGGCATTAGGGCAGGAACCAGAGGAGAGGCACGGATCTAGCGTGGAGAAGGAGCACTGTGGGAACAGGAGTGAGGAGCAGAACAGGAATCAGGAGCAGCGTTGGAGGCCGGCACAAGCAGGATCCAATTTTGCAACAGCAGAAAACACCTTGTTGCTCAGACAAACTTCCTATGCTTCCTTTTGACTTAAACAGTGTGGTTGGACCAATCGGTGGAGCTGGGCGATCCTCCATTCAGGACTCCCATGGGTGGCACCTTGGTTGACGCAATAGTCCTACTAGTTTCTTGGCCCACTGGGTTTCAGCAGACCTTAAGTAGAGGGCAGGGTAAAGCAGCTATCTGGGGACTCCTAGGCCTGGGTTCAAGACCTGGGATATCCCTGGAGGACTCATGAGATTCAAAAATTTCAGAAGAAGGGGAAATTGGGGCAGAAAGACTATTGAAGAGGACTTGGTATCTTTAAGTAAATTCAACACTGCAACCAAGATTGGAATCATTACTGAAAGAAGCAGGTATTATGAAGGGATTTGTATTTTTAGTAGCAGCAGTACTTGGATTGTGCCAAGAGGCCCTAATCAGGGAGCAGGGCCCTGTTGTACTAAGTGGTGTATGCACATGAAATAAAAAAATAATCGCTGATATCCATGGAGTTATATCAGAAAAAGTGAAGGGGCAGACGGTCTTACGGCTAAGGCTGGGGCTGCTCTTGTGGTGGGACCTACATCACACCTTTCCCATGTTTTCAACCCCAGATGTTTGAACATCATACACTGGGCCTTGAAAATCATGAGAGCACCTTAAAAATAATGAGACAAAACCACATTTGGGTTCTTTTTATTGGCATTCTGTCATCACCTTTTCAATGGTGGGTTACTCAAGGAAGACAAAGTCATTGTGGAGCAGCTAAATGGATTATTTGCATTGGTCTTCACTGCAGAGGATGTGAGGGAGACGCCCACATCTGTGCCACTCTCTTTAGATGACAAATCTGAGGAACTGTCCCAAATTGAGATGCCAAGGGAGGAGGTTTTGGAACAAATTGAGAAATTAAACCTTAATAAGTCACCAGGATCAGATGTTATTCAGCCAAGAGTTCTGAAGGAACTCAAATATCAAATTACAGAACAACTAAATGTGATATGGATCCTATCACTTAAATCAGCCTCTGTACAAGATGACTGGAGGAAAGCTAATGTAATGCCAATTTTTAAAAAAGTCTGCAGAGGCGATCCTGGCAATTACAGGCCGGTAAGCCTAACTTTGGTACCAGGCAAATTGGTTGAAACTATAGTAAAGAACAAAATTATCAGACACATAGATGAACACAATCCACTGGGGAAGAATCAACATGGCTTTTATAACAAGAAATCATGCCTCACCTATCAGAATTCTTTAAGGGAGTCAACAGGCATGTGGAAAAGGGGGATCCACTGAAGATAGTGTACTTGAATTTTCAGAAAGCTATTTACAAGGTCCCTCATAAGAAATGTAAGAATGACCACACTGGTTCAGAACAAAGGTCCATCTAGCCCAGTATCCTGTCTACCAACAGTGGCCAAAGCCAGGTGCTTCAGAGGGAATGAACAGAACAGGTAATCATCAAGTGATCCATCACCTGTCGCCCATTCCCATCACCAAAGGCTCTTAAGCAAAGTAAGCTGTCATGGGATAAGACGGAAGGTCTTCTCATGGATCAGTAACTGGTTAAAAGATAGGAAACAAAGAGTAAGGGTAAATAGTCAGTTTTCACAGTGGAGAGAGGTAAATAACGGGGTCCCCTAGGAATCTGAACCGATCTATGTATCATCTGGGAAAGTGGGTAAACAGTGAGGTGGCAAAGTTTGCAGACGATACAAAATTACTCAAAATTGTTCAATCCAAAGCTGACTGCAAGGAGTTACAAAGGGATCTTGGTGATGGGGCAACAAAATGGCAGATGAAATTCAATGTTGATAAATGAAAAGTAATGCACACCAGAAAACATTATCCCAATCATACATACAAAATGATGGGTCCAAATTAATTGTTACCACTCAAGAAGGAGCTCATGTGGACAGTTCTCTGAAAACATCCACTCAGTGTGCAGCGGCAGTCAAAAAGCTGACAGAATGTTCGAAACCATTAGGAAGGGGACAAATAATAAGACAGAAAATATAATGCCACTATATAATGCCCACACCTTGAATACTTTGTGCAGTTCTGGTTGCTCTGTCTCAAAAAAAGGATATTAGAAATGTTCATTTTAGAGGGGGGATATGGTGGAGGTCTATAAAAATCATGAATGATGTGGAGAAAGTGACTAGGGAAGTGTTATTTAACCCTTCACATAGCACAAGAACCAGGGGTCACCCAATCAAATTAATAAGCAGCAGGTTTAAAACAAACAAAAGGAAGTATTTCTTCAGACAACACAGAGTCAACCTGTGGAACTTGTTGCCAGAGGATCTTGTGAAGGCCAAAAGTATAACCGGGTTCAAAAATGGAATTAGGTAAGTTGATGGAGGATAGGTCAATCATTGTCTATTAGCTAAGATGGTCAGGGACGCAACCCCATGATCTGAGCATCCCTAAACCTCTCTTTGCCAGAAGCTGGGACTGGACAACAGGGGATGGATCTCTCAATAGGTGCCCTGTCCTATTCATTCCCTCTGAAGCACCTGGCACCGGCCACTGTCAGAAGACAGGATACTGGGCTAAATGGACCTTATATCTGACCCAGCATGGTTGTTCTTATGTTCTCTGCAACCACGAATGCTAGAAATTTACTTCTTTTTCTTAATGAAAGCTCGCTTAATCACATGAATCCACAAGCTGGGCCTTTAGCAAAAGCACCAGGTATCTTGAGACTTGTGATTAAATTGCGAGAGGGGTCAATGCTGCCCTCTTCAGGGCTGAACCCGCAGGCTCAGCCTAACCCTGTGTTCTTATCCACCTCTCCCCTCATTTTTAACCGAAGAAGTTATTGTTCAGTTCCTCTCCTGGGTACCGAATGGCTGGGGACCGAGTCCCTTACGTGCAGCCTGACAAGTGTATGGCTGGAGAAGGCTACATGAATGTACATCCATTATCCATGGGGATGCTGAGCAGATGCAGTCCCCAAAGGCCCAGCTGTTTAAGTAAAACATGAATTATTCTGGCCTGTGACTTGAATGTCAGATTCCCAGTGGTATCGCTTGGAATGGGCAGGCTGCATTTGAAGGACTCATTCCCTAGCGTGGAGCTCTGGACTGGGTCTGTGGTGCTGTGTATTTCTGATAGAATTCTCCTTAGGCAAACGCCTGCCACCCATCCTCAAGTCAAAAGCCCACGGATTTCAGTGGCTGTGTTGACTGAGTAAGGCCAGTCAGACAGGGATGAGGGATGAGGACTGGCCACTTTCCTTTACTGCCGCTCTAAGGGCCAAGCCCCATGCAAGCAACTCACCTAGGGCATCCCACTGAGCCGTGTCAATAGCAGTTGTTGTGCCACCCCAAATGAGGTGGGGAAGGAGGTGGGAAAGGAGCCAGGCATAGGCGTGGGAAGTAGGGGTGTAGGGGGTGCTGCAGAACCCCCAGGATTTGTGTCTCCCATCCCAGCTGCCATCCCCACACCTCTGCCTCCCAGGGTCCTGGCCCACTGGCCCCTGCCACTCGGAGTCCCGGACGTTGGCCCCGCTGCTGCCTGGGGGCTCTGCTCCCCGCCTGGGGTCCCGCTCGGCCACCAGCCCCGCACCCGGGGGCTCTGCTGCCAGCCCCACTGTCCCGGCCGCCGGCCCTGCATGCGGGGTCCTGGCTGCCAGTCCCACAGCTGTGGCCCCAACCTCTGCTGCCTTACCCCTGTCTGCATCCCCCTGTCCTGGGGCCATGGCCCTAGGGGGCGGTAAGGGGCTCAGATGGGGTAAGAGGGGTGCAGCTCAGCACTCCCAGTCCAAAAGCTGTTCCAATGCCACAGGAGGCAGGGCTGTGACCCCCATCTTCTCTCCCCCCTGGCCAGAAGAGCTGGCTGGCTTTGGAGGGGAGCTGACACTGCTATAGTGCTCCTATTCTGTGCTGGGAATCTCTGTGGGGAAGCGAGGAGCAGGTGGGGAGTGGGGAGGGGAAGATTGGGAAGGTGGCAGCAGCAGGAAGCAGGTGTGGGGCAGTGTCCCTGGAGCCAGGTCAGGCTGGGAGTAGGAAGGAAGCAGCAGAGGTGTGACAAGAGGAAGTCCCCACATGGAGGAGAGAAGGGCGGAGACTGGAGGGTGAGGACCTGTGGACTGGGGGGCAGGAGGGAAGGACACAGCGGGTAGCGGTGTGGTTGTGTACTGCAGGAGGGTTAGGATGGAATCTCAGCGTCAGAACTTACACAGGGCACCAGCTGCGACAGACGCACATCACAGGGCCGCAGCTGACTATAGGGTTGTACCCTTCCTTGCTTCTGTAGCTCTCCCGTCAATACAGCGCTGTCTACTCCAGGGGCAAATCGGTATAACTACCTCGCTTGGGGATGTGTTTTCTTCACACCCCAGAATGACGTCACGATACAGATATGTCTGTAGTTTAGACCTGGCCTCAGCCTTCCTGAGCAACCAAGTGTGGTGTGAACCCCTAGTGATGTCTCCTAGACAACAACCTAAACTGAAGGCTTGGGAAGATGTGTCAATGGAAGTTCTACGGTCAAAACACTGCAAATTAAGTCCGGATTATAATGTGGGCAGGGAGCAGCCTCGGATGGGGACTCAGGGTACTGCAAGGAGCAGTGTTAGTGATTCAATCAGTAGTACACTATGTTCTGCCAAAGGTGCGGCCGTTCAAACGAGATGTCTGCTTGTCACGAATAATCCCAAGCAACTTTTAGCACAGGATTCAGGCTACTCAACCCCCATGTCATTTCAGCTGGTTATGGTCATCTTCACTTCCTGTCCTAACCTGCCATATATACAATTGTGAGAGAGACAAGGCAGATGAGGTACTATCTTTTGTTGGCCCAACTTTTTCTGGTGGAAGAGACAAGCTTTCAAGCGACACAGAGCTCTTCTTCAGGACTGGGGAATGTACTCACAGTGTCACGGTAAAGTACAGTAGAATCCGGTTTATCCTATCTAATCGGGACCGGGGCCAGATTGGATAATTAACAGACTGGGCAAAGAGCTTTCTATACTTTATTTGAAGACGTGGAGTTGCTTTTAAACTAGCTGACCCCTCCCTGAAAAGCCCCCTTCTTTGTTTACAGTGCTCACAAACTGCTACTTCTAGTAAAGAGCACCAGTTTTTTAAAATGCAGAACGATCGTTTTAAGTTGCAACAATAGTGACACTAATGGTAACAACTAACAATAACAATATGTAATATGCATCAAGTATCAAATTAAAATACAGTACTGTATATAGCACAGTGGTAGGTACAGAAGCACTCACATTTATAATGACTGGAAAAAAACCTGACTGTTTGTCACACTGTGCTTTTACCAGTGTTATAATCTTGGGCTATCTTCGCCAGTGACTCTCCTTTTCGATTTTATTAGTAATCTCTATTTTAGCCTCCAATGACACTACACGTTCTCGCTTAGTTGTGAGGCTGAAAACACTCAACAGTTACAGTAGAGTTGCCATGGAGGTGACGTCAATTTCCCATATTCCTGTGTGTGCGCAAGTTGTTTGGTTAATATGGAGGAGCCGGATAATGGAGGCTCAGATAAATAGGGTTCTGCTGCACAAGATGGAACAGGTCGTTAAGCATAGGTTGCAGGAGACCAGTTGAAATGAAGTGGGCAATTACCACCTGTGCAGACGCAGGACAGAGGAGG
Source organism: Lepidochelys olivacea (assembly GCF_965140295.1). Taxonomy (NCBI): domain Eukaryota; kingdom Metazoa; phylum Chordata; order Testudines; family Cheloniidae; genus Lepidochelys; species Lepidochelys olivacea. The sequence goes on along the minus strand of NC_140412.1, from coordinate 265,028,719 downwards.
GTAAGTTTAACAGCTGCTGTTTTTCTCCTCAGAGGAGGCTGCCTTTCAGTTATAGGCAAAGGGACTCATCAGTGCAGTATCTACAGTCTGTATGATCAGTTAGCAAAGTTTGCCAAGACTTTGGGAGCAATTTGGGTGAAAGGGACTATATAAATGCAAGATCATTATCCTATTTGTCTGCAACACCCAGAGGGCTGTCTTTTTCTTTATTTGATTTTTTTTTAAGTGTAGATAATTACCAAGGGTTCTGGGCCTGACCCAAACCCCTTTAAAGTCCCATTCCATTGACTTCAATGGGCTTTGGATCAGGCCTGTATAAATATTCATATCATACATTCGTTAACAATTTATGTCTGATGGAGGCACATTTAAATGTTCCATTTGCTACTCCAGGTGTTTCCATTATAACTATGGAGCTAAATAAACTCTGACACCTGATTATAGCATTTGCATTACCCATGTCTCTGTGTATTCAGTTTTTAAAATTTTTAATAACATTGCTTTCATCGGTGTGATTGTAGATTGCTTTTTAACCACTTCGAAGACAGAGAAAGGAACGACCCATCAAAACCATTTCATGTGTAGGTATAATAAAGCCGACTAAGAAATGTTCAGTCTCTTGTAGATGCAATACCAGGAAGAAGAAACATTTTAAATAGTTATGTGACTTTAGATGTAGCTTGTCTTAGAAGCAAAAGTGAGTCAAAACAGGAATGGCAATTCCAAATCTCTTTGAAGTTCAGGTGGATCTAGCTGTGTTCATATATCATGGTAGTGGATGTGATATAAATACCTAAGAGATAAGATTAAAGAGAATACTTGGATACAGTCCCCTGATTCTGGAAAACCAAAAAAGGCCAGTTTCCCCACTGCAATTCATAATGTTGAACCTGAGCCCTAACTCTGAGCCCTGATCCTTAGCCTCATCCAACCTCAAAATGGCCTCCTTGACCTACCTCTAAGGATAAGTCATTTCCTGACCCTCATTCAGGAAAGCATCCCTGTACAGGAAAACAACTTAAATGTGCTTAATTTTAACTCCCATTAAAGCCAATCAGATTTAATCTAGTCAAGTGATTAGAAAAAGTAATCGTGATTAATCATTCTGTTAAACAATAATAGAATACTTTATATAAATATTTTGGATGTTTTGCATATTTTCAAATATATTGATTTCAGTTACAACACAGAATGCAAAGTGCACAGCGCTCATTTTATATTTATTTTTATTATAAATATTTGCACTGTAAAAATAAAAGAAATAGTATATTTCAGTTCACTTAATACAAGTACTGTAGTGCAATCTCTTTATCATGAAAGTTGAACTTACAAATGTAGAATTATGTCCAAAAAATAACTGCATTAAAAATGAAACAATGTTAAAGCTTTAGAGCGTACAATCCATTCAGTCCTACTTCTTGTTCATCCAACCACTCAGACAAACAAAAAGAAAAGGAGAACTTGTGGCACCTTAGAGACTAAGCAATTTATTTGAGCATAAGCATTTTATGGCTGACTTAGAACAACGCTTCCTCAGCTCTCGTCCCCTAATGCCCCTACTCTACATGCGCTATATTGATGACATCTTCGTCATCTGGACCCATGAAAAAGAAGCCCTTGAGGAATTCCACCATGATTTCAACAATTTCCATCCCACCATCAATCTCAGCCTTGACCAGTCCACACAAGAGATCCACTCCCTGGACACTATGGTGCTAATAAGCGATGGTCACATAAACACCACCCTATGCCGGAAACCTACTGACCGCTATTCCTACCTACATGCCTCCAGCTTTCACCCAGACCACACCACATGATCCATCATCTACAGCCAAGCTCTACGATACAACCGCATTTGCTCCAACCCCTCAGACAGAGACAAACACCTACAAGATCTCTATCAAGCATTCTTACAACTACAATACCCACCTGCTGAAGTGAAGAAACAAATTGACAGAGCCAGAAGAGTACCCGGAAGTCACCTACCACAGGACAGGCCCAAGAAAGAAAATAACAGAACGCCAGTAGCCATCAACTTCAGCCCCCAACTAAAACCTCTCCAACGCATCATCAAGGATCTACAACTTATCCTGAAGGACAACCCATCGCTCTCACAAATCTTGGGAGACAAGCCAGTCCTTGCCTGCAGACAGCCCCCCAACCTGAAGCAAATACTCACCAGCAACCACACACCACACAACAGAACCACTAACCCAGGAACCTATCCTTGCAACAAAGCCCGTTGCCAACTGTGTCCACATATCTATTCAGGGGAAACCATCACAGGGCCTAATAACATCAGCCACACTATCAGAGGCTCATTCACCTGCACATCTATCAATGTGATATATGCCTTTATGTGCCAGCAATGCCCCTCTGCCATGGACATTGGTCAAACTGGACAGTCTCTACGTAAAAGAATAAATGAACACAAATCAGATGTCAAGAATTATAACATTCATAAACCAATTGGAGAACACTTCAATCTTTCTGGTCACTTGATTACAGACCTAACAGTCGCAATATTACAACAAAAAGACTTCAAAAACGGACTCCAACGAGAGACTGCTGAATTGGAATTAATTTGCAAACTGGATACAATTAACTTAGGCTTGAATATAGACTGGGAGTGGATGGGTCATTACACAAAGTAAAACTATTTCCCCATGTTCATTTCCCCCCCATTAGCCCCCACTGTTCCTCAGACGTTCTTGTTAACTACTGGAAATGGCCCACCTTGATTATCACTACAAAAGGTTTTCTCCCCCCCGCCCCTGCTCTCCTGCTGGTAATAGCTCATCTTAAGTGATCACTCTCCTTACAGTGTGTATGATAACACCCATTTCTTCATGTTCTGTGTGTATATAAATCTCCTCACTGTATTTTCCACTGAATGCATCCGATGAAGTGAGCTGTAGCTCACGAAAGCTTATGCTCAAATAAATTGGTTAGTCTCTAAGGTGCCACAAGTACTCCTTTTCTTTTTGCGAATACAGACTAACACAGCTGCTACTCTGAAACCTGTCAGACAAACAAGTTTCTTTGCATTTGCAGGAGATAATGCTGCCCGCTTCTGGTTTACGTCACCTGAAAGTGAGAACAGGCATTCACATGATACTGTTGTAGCCGACGTTGCAAGATATTTACATGCCAGATGCGCTAAAGATTCATACATCCCTTCATGCTTCAACCACTCTTCCAGAGGACATGTGTCCATGCTGATAACGGGTTCTGCTCGATAACCATCCAAAGCAGAGTGGACCGACACATGTTGATTTTCATCATCTGAGCCAAATGCCACCAGCAGAAGGTTGATTTTCTTTTTTTGATGCTTCAGGTTCTGTAGTTTCCACATCAGAGTATTGTGGATAAAACACGGAGCAGGAGACATACAATTCTCCCCCAAGGAGTTCAGTCACAAATTTAATTAACACATTATTTTTTAGCAAGCATCATCAGCATTGGAAACATGTCCTCTGGAATGGTGGCCAAAGCATGAAGGGGCATACAAATGTTTAGCATATCTGGCACGTAAATACCTTGCAATGCCAGTTACAAAAGTGCCATGCAAACGTCTGTTCTCACTTTCAGGTGACATTGTAAATAAGCAGGCAGTAGTATCTCTTGTCAATGTAAACCAACTTGTTTGTCTGAGCGATTGGTTCAACAAGAAGTAGGACTGAGTAGACTTGTAGACTGTAAAGTTTTACGTTGTTTTGCTTTTTAGTGCAATTATGTAACAAAAAAATCTATATTTGTAAGTTGTGCTTTCACAATAAAGAGATTGCACTACAGTACTGGTATGAGGTGAATTTCTTTTGTTTATCACTTTTACAGTGCAAATATTTGTAACAAAATAATATAAAGTGAGCACTTTACACTTTGTATTCTGTGTTGTAATTCAAATAAATATATTTGAAAATGTAGAAAAACATCCAAAATATTTAATAAAATTTAATTAGTATTCTATTATTTAACAGTGCGGTTAATAAAACTGTGATTAATCATGATTAATTTTTTAAATCATGATTAATTTTTTTAGTTAATTGCAGGAGTTAACTGCAATTAATCAAGAGGCCTAATTTAAGCATGTGCTTATGTGCTTTCCTGGGCTTGTCACCATCCTGCTTGTTTTTGCTTACTGTTCCACCTGATGCGGAATGGTGACCCTTTCTCATTAGTGTCATCGTTCTTCTTTTCAGTGTTGGGGCAAATTCTCACCTGGCGTAAACATCCCGGATCCATGAACTTCAGTGAAACAAAGTGTAAACTATCATAGCGCCATTGAAATCAGGTTACACCGCCTGCGGATCTGCCCTAGGGCAGTGGTTCTCAACCTTTCCAGACTCCTGTATCCCTTTCAGGAGTCTGATTTCAGATCTGGGCAGTGGGGCTCAGGCTTCGGCTTGAGCCCTGGGCAATGGGGCTTGAGCTCTGGCTTCAGCATGTATCTTAACTTTGCGGGGACCCTGTTTGCCACCCCCTTATGCCAGCCTTGCTTTTGCAACCCCCACCCCAAACCCATCCTGTGATCCCCTGGGAGTTGCCACCCCCAGGTTGGGAAACATGGATATAGCATAAAGTCATTGTCTGTATGGAATGTTAGTTTGTACTGACCCCATTAGTGCTTTTTATATAGCCCGTTGTGAAACTAGGCAAGTACCTAGATGCATTGATGTGCTCCCGGAAGACCCTCTGCATACCCCCAAAGGTATGCGTACCCCTGGTGGAGAACCACTGCCTTAGGTTGCGTGTACACTACAAACTAGGGGTCTGATTCCTCCACTTGTGTTCACGTAGTTGCACTACCTCTCATCGAGCTAGCACAAGTAGTAACAGAAGTGAAGCAGCGTCAGCATGCATAGCGGCCATAGACACACAGCTTAGCGGTGCTGAGTACAAACTTGCCAGAACCCCAGGGGTACATGTGTGTACACAAACAGAGGAATCACACCACTAGCTCGTAGTGTAGATGCAGCCTTAGTCTCTATTCTGGGAGGGAGGCAGGGAAGTCCCTTTATGGGGTGTGGCTTAGGACCCACATCCCTCCTCATCATACCCTATTGGCTAGCCTAGGTAACTCCCTGCTCAGTTTGCTGGCTTTTGTGGATCCAACTCTTAGGTGCATTGCTTAGGAAGCCTGGATGCCTAACTCAGGGCTGTGGGTACCTACACATTAGGCATTGCAACAATGAGCCTCAGTCCCCTTTGTGGATCTGGCCAAAGGGAATTAAGCACCAAGCAGATTTTCAGAAGCGCCCCTCTGCATCTTTAGGCACCTAAACACCTTTTAAAAACTGGCCATTAATCTCTGTGTCTCAATTCCCCTGCTATAAAATGGGGGATTATAATCATCCCTTTGTTGATTTAACTTGCAAGAGCTTCAGGAAAATGTCAATTTCTTGTGATATGTACAGTGGCTAGCATAAGAGGTCCTGATCTTGCTTACAGTGTACAGCCAAGATGACCAAGGCAGTATTATTATCTCCCTTCTAGAGATGGGGAACTGAGGGCCAGAGGAATTAAGTGATTTGCCCAAGATCACACAGGAACTCTGTGGCAGAGATGAAAACTGAACCCAGATCTCCTGAGGCCCTGTCTAATGCCTTAACTCTAAAACCATACAAAAGCTTGCACAGTGACTTTCTATACTATGCCTGATTTGACTTAGCAAGCGCTGTTTGTCCCTCTCTTTCATGAGCCCCAACGTTGGTAAGGATTCAGTTTTTCATGCCATTAAATTCATATATCCCATTAGATTTTCTAGTTTATTTTTTATCCAAATTGTTGTTTCCTCATTATGCTAATCAAAATGCAAATATACAAATATTATTTCCCTTTATCACACCTGTCATGGATTACTCTCATAGCTCACAAGCCTTAATAATCTGTTTTTTTTTTAATGGAACTACTTTACATAATTGCCAAAAGCTAACGAACCTCAGCCAGGCTCTGCTTAAGATGGATAATGTGATGGATTCAAAGTGCCATTCTTTAATTGAAACCTTCCACATGAATCCATTGGGAAGGCTGCTCTTGTAAGTTATTTGCAAGCAATTTGTGCAGCCTCCTGCAAATTAAGGTTGAGCCCTGACTTTATTGACATTGCTTATGTGCTTAACTTTATGCACATCCATAAGTGTTTGTGTAACGGCTGTCATGCTGAGAATTGAAGTAGGGACCTCCGGAGCAAAAAGCACAATCTGCTACAGCTTGAGCTAAACCCGTCTCGTTGGTGCTGTACCAGATTCACATCCTCTGAGAATTAGGCACAGGGCCGTTGCTGGGACACACGCTCACCCGTGGGTTACGTCTGCAGGATCAGGACCTAGTTTCTCATGTTTTTTTCCTCTCTCCAAGGCATAGACTCTAGCAAGGTGGGTTTAGAAACATTGGTTTCTAAATGGATTAAGTTAGACTGGGGCAACCCCCTTGCACCGGCGCTTGCATTCCGTCCAAGAGAAGCTAATTTGATAGTAGCCAAAGCCAGTAGGCCAGGTTGAAAATGATTGAAGTGTGTGAAAGCAAGAGTTTGCACCAATTGAACTAAATCCATTTCAAAACACACCTTCAGTTAAACCAGTAACTCTCTGTTACCGCCAGCCCACCAGTGAGCAATGCCAATTCTGGTGTTCTGCAGGCCACACATCAGTGCCACAGAGATGGGACACCAGGATTAACCATCTGCCTTGCTCCGTCTTGGCTAGGGAATATTTTGCAGAAACCTTTTTCTGGTGTCTGTATTAGTATTTGCTGCCGATTGCACTCCAGTATGCCAGACTTTATACACATATAAAGAAGCCCCTGACCTTAGAGTCTAGAAGATGTGGTTTATTTTGAACTGAATTATTAGAGCCTAGAGTCACTTTAGCTGTCACCTCCCTCACCACTGGTCTGCCAAATGGAGTTCTGGTCCAGCTCAGGCTTGGCCTGCCCCTGCAGAATTGTTCCTCCATCTTTTCCCTCTGGGGTGGTTGTTTTTATCCTTATCTGGCTACTGCACTAATCCTTCTCAGTGAAGGATTTTTCGGGGGGCTGAAATAAGCAGAGGCTTCAGATAGCAAGTCAGCGATTTTAATGGGAAGGTTTGAAAAATACCTACCATTTGAAAGAAGTCCCTCTTGGACTGCAGGTTTCATGATGGAGCGGCCTCTCAGTTTTTATTGGCTGCAATGCAACATGTTGATTAGCTTCAAAGGAACGAAATTACTGTCAGACACGCTGCCTTTTTGAAACCCATTAAAGTTCACGGTCCTTGTTACTGAACTGGGAAGCTACAGTACAGTATCAGATGTGAGATAAAATAGACTTATTAATAACGTTGCTTTGCACATCTACACTTTTCATCTCAGGATCTTAAAGCACTCTGCAAACATTTGTTAATTAGAGCTCATTGCATTTCAGTGGAGAAGGCAGGTATTATCGCCAGGCTTACAAGAAGCTAAACCAGTTGACTACAGCCAACATTTTGAAACGTAGGTGCCTAAAGGCCTGATTTGACTTCATTGACTCCCTTGACTCCATTGGGCTGTGGATCAGGCTACACAGGCATATTTAGGCACCTAAATAAATGTCTTGATTTTCTGAGGTCCTGAGGACAACCAGCTCTCATTAAGATGAATGGAAGAAGTCAAAAATACTGAGGAAGTCTCTTCTAATAGTACTTCTAGCTTGATCTGGAAGAGTAGATCTTGAGATAGCAAGATTCTTCTTTGAATGGTTGCAAGTCAATTCCACTGAAGGCTTGTGTGTGCCCCATGCACAGATGTCAGAGATTTTTTCCCTCAGTGCTGCCCATTGGGGAGGCTCCAATGCCCTCTGACACTGCATCTATGTGCTGGTATAAGAGAGCGAAGCCACTCCAGACCCCCCTCAGTTCCTTCTTACCACTGGTGATGGTTGTCAGAGTGATTCCAAACTTGATTAATTCATAGAATTGTAGGACTGGAAGGGACCTCAAGAGGTCATCTAGTCCGGTCTCCTGCACTCCTGGCAGGATTAAGTATTATCTTCTAGACCATCCCTGACAGTTCTTTCTCTAACCTGCTCTTAAAAATCTCCAATGATGGAGATTTCACAACCTCCCTAGGCAATTTATTCCAGTTCATAACCACCCTGACAATTAGGAAGCTTTTCCTTATGTCCAACCTAAACTGCCCAACTTGCAATTTAAGCCCATTGCTTCTTGTCCTATCCTCAGATGCTAAGAAGAACAATTTTTCTTCCCCCTCCTCATAATAGCCTTTTATGTACTTAAAAACTGTTGTCATGTCCCCTCTCAGTCTTCTCTTCTCCAGGTCATGATTTCCAGACCTTTAATCATTTTTGTTGCTCTTTTCTGGACTTTCTCCAATTTTTCCACATCTTTCCAGAAATGTGGCACCCGGAACTGGACACAATGCTCCTCTTGAGACCTAATCAGTGCGGAGTAGAGCGGAAGAATTACTTCTCACGTCTTCCATACAACACTCCTGCTAATACATCCCAGAATGATGTTTGCTTTTTTTGCAACAGTGTTACACTGTTGATCATATTTAGCTTGTGGTACTCTATGACCCCAGATCCCTTTCCTCAGTTCTCCTTCCTTGGCAGTCATTTCCCGTTTTGTATGTGTGCAACTGATTGTTCCTTCCTAAACCTAGTACTTTGCATTAGTCCTTATTGAATTTCAACCTATTTACTTCAGACCATTTCTCCGGTTTTGTCCAGATCATTTTGAATTTTAATCCTATCGTCCAAAGTAATTACAACCCCTCCTAGCTTGGTATCATCTGCAAACTTTATAAGTGTTACTCTCTGGGAATGATTTTCCAAAGAGTTATACCTTATAGTTATACCTTATTGTAGCTCCATCTAGGTTGTATTTCCCTAGTTTGTTTATGAGAAGGTCATGCAAAAGAGTATGAAAAGCCTTACTAAAGTCAAGATATATCACAGCTACCGCTTCCCCTGTATCCATAAGGCTTGTTACCCTTCCAAGAAAGCTATTAGGTTGACTTGACATGATTTGCTCAAATACTTCCCTCACTCTTCTTTGTATATAGTTGTAAATTAGTAATTTGTTAGTTTTAATTAATATTAGACAGTTTAAGGGATAAGTTTTCCAGGGCATTTTTTGTCCTCTTTTGACATTTTTCTCTTTTGGTTCGGGACCGGTACAAGAATGATGCCTCACGCGCTGGGGTTTCAATCCTGCCAGACCTGTGCAGTCAGCAACCTGCATCAGCATCTCCATCCTTAGAGGTTTTTAAGGCCCGGCTTGGCAAAGCCCTGGCTGGGATGATTTAGTTGGGGATTGGTCCTGCTTTGAGCAGGGGGTTGGACTAGATGACCTCCTGAGGTCTCTTCCAACCCTAATCTTCTATGCTTCTATGATTCTATGGTCTGACCTGCCTGAAATGTGTAGGAAGCCCCTGTCCGTGACAAACATAACATCTGTAAAGATTTCAAGCCCCGCTCAAAAAAAGATAGGGCTGCAAGCCTTAAGCACTTGCTTATGGAAGCAGCACTTTGACCTTCATCAGAGTCATCACATGAGGAGAGTGCCCCAAGTATATGAACATTGATATGGAGTGCCCCACCAGAGCCATTCACAGCTCCTCAGTCCTCTTCCCCGGCACCGAAGAAAAGATTTGGCCCTTCCTCAGGTTCTGATTCTCGCTTTTTTGTGTCCATACTGAAGCAAGACAGAGGCAGAGACTCCACAAAGCGTTTGGGAGAGAGGTTCACCCTAGAATGCCAAAGGGGGGATCGCCATCTCTATAGCCTGTGCCACGTCTGTTGAGGCTGTCCCCTGAAAGACCTCTGTAGAGTCTTTGTGCAGACTGCTGATCCCAACGACCTCAGAGGCATATGCGTCGCAAGAGACTTGCTTAGTCTCTCAGTACCGGTATCCCCAGCAGCAGAAGGCCTGCAGCTGGTGTCGACACCTGCAGCTTATACCTCACCGCACCGAGATCCTGTGGTACCATTACCCAAACCTCTGCAGGAGCCTGTTTTGTTGAGAGGAACACCACCCATGATTTCCCCAGTACTAACATCTCTGGGCTCGGGCTACCTCTCACCAGTCCCATCTGGATTGTCCCCTCCTGGGTCAGAAGTATCTGAGTCCTCCTCCTCAGAATCACAGGTGTGGTCCTCTCTCTCCTGTCCAGGAGACAGCCCATACCCCAGTCAGAGTCGTTGGCACCCATGGGCTATGCAGCAACCCTAGCCTCCTGCTAAAGGTCAATGGCCTAGAAAAGGATGCATTCCAGGCTCATCTCAGTGGCCATTCTGGTTATTGCGGGACATTCCGCCTCAAGCCAGGTCCTCCCCATAACTCTTCTCAAGTGCAGTCATGGAGGACACAGTGAACACACTGGCACCGAGAGGACCATCCCCCAGTACCCGATGCTGAGACTGGTTCCAGTCACCGATAGCACCCTTCTCCAGTGCCCTGCACCAAGCAGCCAAAACTCACTCAGAAAGCCTCTCCTCTGCAAGTTATGAACCAGCCACCCCCTCAGATGCCAGTTGTGTCCTCGTCTTCATCAGCAGATGAGGCTAGTGAGCCATCAAGTCTCTCACCACAACTGGAGGACTCCAGAGCCCATCCTGACTGGGATGATTTAGTTGGGGATTAAGTCCTGCTTTGAGCAGGGGGTTGGACTAGATACCTCCTGAGGTCCCTTCCAACCCTGACCTTCTATGATTCTATGATTCTAAGGTCTTTTAAAAAGAATGGGCTCTGTTCCCAACATTCTGGCAGAAGAGATGTCCAAAAGCGCTCATAGGTTGGTGCACATCCTGGTATCGGCAACCCCAGCTAGGGAGGCTCTACCAATTCATGCAACCATCATGAACCCAGTCAAGGCTTTGTGGCAGGTACCCTCCTTCCTTTCCCCCGCAGCAAAATGAGCCACATGGAGGTATTTTGTCCCTTCTAAGGTGTTTGAACATTTATACTCTCTCCCACCCCCAGGGTTCTCTTGTGGTGGCAGTCACCAAGGAGCAGAAAAGACAGGGACAACAAGCTTCAACGCCAAAAGGCAAAGACTCAAAGAGGCTGGATCTGTTTGGTGGCAAATTTCATTCTTTAGGAAGCCTGCAACTCAGGCTTGCAAACTGACAGGTGGTCCTGAGTAGATATGACTTCACTTTCTGGGAGGCCATTAAAAATTCAAAGATAAAATTACCAGAGGACTGTAGACAAGAGTTTTCAGCAATGGCTGAGGAGGGGAAGTTGGTCACCAGGACTGGCCTCCAAGACAGTTTGGACAGTGCAGATTCGGCTGCTTGAATCCTAGCATCACCCATTACTATGAGAAGATGTTCATGGTTGCAGTCATCTGGGTTACCCCTAGAGTTCCAAAAGACTATCCAAGACTCCTCTCTTTGGATGCTCTTTGGACGCTCTCCTCCCTTTGGAAGGTCCCTCTCTATTTTCAGAGAAAACAGATGATGACAGGATTCATAGCCTCAAAGATATGCATCTGTAGCCTGATCCAGGCCCAATGAAGTCAAGGGAAAGATTCCTGCTGATTGCAATGGGCCTTTGGATCAGGACTTTAGACACCTGCATTTCAAAATGTTGGCTGTAGTCAATTGGTTTCAGTTCTTGTGAGACTGGCGAAAATATTTGCCTACTCCACAGAGGTCAGGCTGACTCGTTTATAGTTCCTTGGCTCCTCCTTTTTCCCTTTTTAAAGATGGGCACTACATTAACCCTTCTCCAGTTTTCCGGGATCTCGCCTGTCATCCATGAGTTTGCAAATATTATTGCCAGTGGCTCCAAGATTTCTTCAGCTATTTCCTTCAGCACCCCACAGTGAACAGCATCTGGCCCTGCTGACTTGAAATCATTCCAATTACTCAGAAGATCTCTGATGTGTTCTTTACTTAATCTCCTGGGACCACAGACATCTGCTCCATCCCAGCCTCCAAGCTCTCCATCTAACAGCATGGATGCTTCATGGCTGATGCCCTTCGAAAAGTCCTTCATGAATGACATCCAATACGTGCTTCTGAATAGCAGAAAACTCTCAATGAGGTACACTTACCTGGCTAAGTGGAAGTGTTTGTTTATTTGGTCTCATCAGAAAGGTGTGTCTCCAGAGTGGGCTGTTGTGGACCTCATATTGGACTATCTTCTAGACCTAAAACAGACTCTATTAGTTATATAAGGGTGCATCTGGCAGCTATTTCGGCCTTCCACATCTGGGTGGATAATGGATCCCTTTCTTCAACCCCATCATTCTTCTGATTCCTAAAGGGTTTGGCCAGATTGTACCCTCAAGTATGAGATCCCATCTCTCCTTTTGATCTGAACTTAGTCCCAGCAAAACTGATGGAAACCTCCCTTCGAACCCCTTTCAACTTGTTCCCTCCTTCTCCTCTCTATGAAGGTGGCATTTCTAGGGGCAATTAGCTCAGCAAGAAGGGTGGATATGTTGAAAGCTCGAGTGCCAGAATGCCTTATACAGTTTTCCATAAAGATGAACTTTATTTCTGCCCTCACCTGCCCTTACAAAAGTGGCCTGTAACTTTCATGTTAACCAATCACTGTATTTGCCCACATTTTTTCCCCAAAAACTCATACACAAAGGTATGAGGAAAAGCTTCATTTGTTGGATATGAGAAGGGCTTTATCTTTCTACCTGGAGCATACTAAATCTTTCATATCCTCTACATAGATCTTTGTGGTGGCTGCAGACAGAATTAAGGGCCAACCAATTTCCGCTCACAGAATCTCTTCCTGGATCCCTTTGTGCGTTCGCTGACTAATACAATCCCACTAGCTAGAATGTTGGTACATTCTAGAAGAACACATGCAGTTTCTGCAGCTTTTGCCGAGCATAGACATTTGTAAAGCAGCAACATTGTGATCACGTCACGCTTTCACTTCTCATTATGCCACTTCCTGTCAGTCCAGTGACAATGCCAGTTTCGGACAGTTTGTTACGATGACTGTTCAGATAGACTCCAAACCCACCTCCATGGGTGTTTGCTTGTGAGTCACCTACAGTGGAATGGACATGTGCAATCAATGGAAGAAGAAAAAACGGTTCCCTACCTTTCCATAACTGATGTTGCACATGACCATTCTACGACCCATCCACCTTCCCCTCTCTATCAAAGTCTGTCCAGTATGAAAGAACTGATGGGGGAGTTGGGGTGACTCCGCTGTCTTATATCAGTACACAGTGGCCTGCAGCAACAAAGGGATCCCAAGCTTCAACAATGGATACTGCTGAGGGGAAAAATCTCCGACATCTGTGCACGGGGCGCACACTCACCTACAGTGGATGGACATGTGCAACCCATCTAGAAGGACAACAGTTAAGGGAAAGTAGGTTACAGTTTTTTTCCAGGTCACTTCTGCAGGCCTAACAGATTTGGACAAAGCTCAGCTAAGCTTTGGTGTTAAACTGTAAATTGACCTAATTTTCTGCGAAAATGGGTTCTACAGATAAGCATGGTTGGGCAGTTGCCATAGATTCATAGATTCCAAGGCCAGATGGACCATTGTGACCATCTTCTCTGACCTCTGGTATAACAGAGAACTTCCCCAAAATAATGTTGTTACGCAACCTTAGAGCAGGCACATGCTTTTGGGTTTCATCCTGAACACTTCACTCAGTTAAAAGAAAAGGAGTACTTGTGGCACCTTAGAGACTAACCAATCTATTTGAGCATGAGCTTTCGTGAGCTACAGCTCACTTCATCGGATCCGATGAAGTGAGCTGTAGCTCACGAAAGCTCATGCTCAAATAAATTGGTTAGTCTCTAAGGTGCCACAAGTACTCCTTTTCTTTTTGCGAATACAGACTAACACGGCTGTTACTCTAAAACTTCACTCAGTTGTTACTTATCAGAGCCAAACCTCTAGAAGTTCAACAGTCACTAGTTCCACCATCTGTCTGCAACCAGTTCCAGGTAGGTGCTTTTCCTTTTCCGTCTCAGATGTTGAAACTTAAGCTTTATTTGCTATAAACAGAAGGGCTATGAGCTAGTGATTACAACAGAGAGTTAGAGGAACTAGGTTTTACTCCCAGCTCCACTACTGACTCACTGTGTAGCCTTGTGCAAATCACTCAACCTCTGTACCTCAATTTCCTTTTTAAACCAAGCAGAAGATTTGTCCACCTCTCTAAAGTTGTTTGAGATAACCAGGTGAAAGGAGCTAGAAAGGCCAACTTCAGTGAAGTCACCTGGCCTGCACTGAGCCTAAATTAAGTCAGAATCTGGCGCGAGTAATAAAATGCCAAGTGTTCACATTTAAGAAAGACCTGTGCTAATTCATAAAGGGAGCCATTAAAATAATTAAAGCTGACTTCCTGCTTCATGACTCTGAGACTGCTGTTGTGCAAATAAGAATAGACAGGCACCAAAACTCGTACAGTAAAAGCAGAGTAATTTCCTAATTAAGCCTCAGTGTGAATAATGAGGACTAGGAATGTTGACAGTGGAGGAAGATCTCAGTTTGCGTTCACAGGAAGGATCTTTAAAAGCTTTTCAGCTGCAGCTTTAAAATTCAGCTGCTCCAAAATGAATACCTGCTTCTAGGTTGCTGCCACTGAAGATTTTGGGGCATCGTACAGAGTACGATGCCCCACTCCTGGTGCACGAAAGACTCCGATTGAGTTCAACAGATTCTATATGTAAGGACTGATGTAGCAAGCCCGACATATAAAATGTGAAGAGGTCTTTATTGAGCTGTGTTTAAAGACACCTAGGTCTTTTTCTTGAGTTGATAGGGTTAATTTAGCACCCTGTAAAGCAGTGGTTCTCAACCTGCAGCCCATGGGCTGCTTGCTGCCCAATCAGCACAGAGCTGCGGCCCATGTGACACCCTCAGGTAGTATTGGATGCGGACTACATAATACATTGTGGGCGTCACATGCGGCCCACAGTGGTAAATAGGTTGAGAACCACTGCTGTAAAGTATCTGAATACTTTAAGTGTTTTCCTCCAATGTGCATTACTCTGTATTTATCAGCTTGGGATGTCATTTGTCATTGTGTTGCCCATTCACCTAGCTCATTTAGATCTCTCTCAAGGTCCTCACAGCCCTCTCACATGAAACGTTTTTTTTCCCCAATTCAAGTAATTCAGAAGGAAACAAAATTGTTCACTTAGTTTGTAATTGACATTTTCTGTCTGTTACCGTTTTTGAAAGTCCCAAAACAAAGCAAAAATTTCAATTCAACACCAATGAACATATTTGTTTTTTTTCCATTTTTTTTTTTGGTCATCAAAAAAATCAAAACTGCCCTGAAAACATTTTGACTGAAATCAAATTTATTTTGCAGAAATTAAATCGGATTTTTTAACTGGTCACTTTTAAAAAAAAAATCTCAGCCTCTAGTCTTGTGTTGTCCTTTTCTTCTTCCAGTTTGTTGGGGGTCTCAGACATCAAGTTGACAAATGCAATACAAATACCTACAGAGACAGATTTATCGCATTGGTACACAAAATCCAAACCGAAGACCATAAGCTTATTTTTTGAAGAAGCCTGGCTCTTTTGCCATCTCTCTGTTTTTGATCTCTGTGTTGAAATAACTCGATTCCAAGAAGCCGTCAAGTGGTGTCACACTGGATGCACCTCAACATTGTCCCTTTTGTATGTCGCAGCCAGGATAGAATCATAATGAGCTGTAATTGCAACACGCTTTCCCCTGCATCACTTCAACATATACCACTTGTCTGAGGCTTGGATAATGATATCCTTTCTTCACAGTGTTGCCAATTCTCCCTGCTAATGTACAGAGAATAGACAGTAAATGGAGTGTTCACTGAATGAAATTTAAATGCATTTCCAGGCCTTTTTATTCTAGGTGACTTTCAATTACCTGCAATAAATATTTTTTTCTCTTAGTTTAATGCGAAAGGAGTTTCCGCTCTTGTGGTGAGAGAGGTGTGATGGTGCTCCCCATGAGGCTTTATGGAAATGTGCTTATGAATGTATATATGAAATAACCGGAATACGTTTTATGCTACATATGCCATGTAACATATCTCTATAAAGGTTTCAGAGTAACAGCCGTGTTAGTCTGTATTCGCAAAAAGAAAAGGAGTACTTGTGGCACCTTAGAGACTAACCAATTTATTTGAGCATAAGCTTTCATATGAAGTGAGCTGTAGCTCACGAAAGCTTATGCTCAAATAAATTGGTTAGTCTCTAAGGTGCCACGAGTACTCCATCTCTATAAAGGTTATGATCTGCTGAATCTATTAATCCTATTTGTATGCATGTGTCATTTTTGTATTCGAAGTTATGAATATTGGCTGTGTACTGGGTTGATTTTTAAGTAGCCTTTGTAAAGCATTTGGTCAGCTTCTTGAGAAAAGAATGTGCCAATCAAGAAGCACTTAAGGAACAATGGATCTTGGAATGCTCCAATCCACATAAGAAGTCTACTTGAGGATGTTCAAGGTAGCATGAGACCCATGGCTGCTACCTGTAAGTTCTGAGTTATGCATGGACATGTGACTTGCCCATGTGACTCCAAAACTCCATCTTGTAGCTGGACTTCTACACAGGGGGAGGGAGGAGTATCCACCCACAAGAGAAAATCTATTTAAACCCCTGGGAGACCCCTCCATTTTGTCTTCAGCCAGCTCAAGGGATAGCCTCTACACCCCCAAGGATACCTGCAAGAAACTGGAACAAAAGACAGTAACTACAGGGGGTGTGAGTGATTGCTGGACCCAGACTAGAAGGAGTCTAGTCTGTAAAAGGAAGCTTACTGGAATTCCTCTAAGGGTGAGGTTTTTATCTGTATTCAGAATTCTTACTGTATTAGACATAGACTTGCGTGTTCTATTTTATTTTGCTTGGTAATTCACTTTGTTCTGTCTGTTACTACTTGGAACCACTTAAATCCTACTTTCTGTATTTAATAAAATCACTTTTTACTTATTAATTAACCCAGAGTATGTATTAATACCCCGGGGGGGGGGGAGGCACAAACAGCTGTGCATATCTCTCTATCAGTGTTATAGAGGGTGAACAATTTATGAGTTTACCCTGCATAAGCTTTATACAGGGCAAAACAGATTTATTTGGGGTTTGGATCCCATTGGGAGTTGGGCATCTGAGTGTTAAAGACAGGAACATTTCTTAAGTTGCGTTCACCTAAGTCTGCATCTTTGGGGCAGGTGGTTCAGACCCTGGGTCTGTGTTGGAGCAGACAGGCATGTCTGGCTCAGCAAGACAGGGTGCTGGAGTCCTAAGCAGAGAGGGAAAGCAGGGGCAGAAGTAGTCTTGGCACATCAGTTGGCATCCCCAAGGGGGTTTCCGTGATCCAACCCATCACAGGAGGCTAAGAGTTCAAATAATCACACTTTCCAACTCGCAACTTTGCTAATACCCTTTGGCCAAGGCGACATCTCAACAGACAAGAAGGATGCTCTGGGGATCAAAGCACTGCATGAGAAGTTGGTTCAATTTCTGCATCTATCATAGACTCCCTGCTTGACCTTGAGCAAATCTGTTGATCTCTCTGTGCCTCAGTTTCTCTGTTCAAAAAGGAACATAATAATGTTTCCTTTCTATCATCCTCAGTCTATATTGATTGAGCTCTGCAAGGCAAGGACTGTCTCTTTCTATGTGTTTGTACAGCACCTAGCACAATGGGGGCCTAATGACAGTCAAAGCCGCTATGTGCTGCTGTAACATAAGCAATACATTATTATTTGTTAATTGAAATTCTTGGAAATGTTGCTTGAGAAATGACTTCTGGCCAAATCTAGTGTTGGTGCATCCAGCAAAAGAGCCATGTACATTCTGAGTCCATTAAACTCTCTGCAGAGCTGTACAACTCTGGATTACTACCCACAGCTCTGCTCTTGCTATTCAGAAAAGTGTTTGCTGCATTCATTTTTTTAAACCTCTTTCTCCGCTTTGTGGGGATCATTTCAATCAATTTAAAACCAGATAGACTGCAATCTGTTTTTAAAAAATTAAAAGCCAGGGGCTTTGCTTTAGTCATTTATGGGGTCAGCTTTGCCATTATAACACAAATCATTTATTCTTGTCCCTTGGGACATTGCAAACACTGGGCTGGTTTGATGCCATCACATGCCCGTTTTGCTCTTCCCTTGTGGTAATGTTCTGGGGCTGCTGCTCTCTCAAGGGGCCGGCAGTTAAACATCCAGCAAAGCTCAAATGAATGCGGTCGCCTATGGAGTAACATGCAGGAGGCAGCAGTGAAGCTCAAGCTGCAATATAAATCAGCCAAGTACACTGTGAACTTGTTTCAGGCTCCAGATGTAGGACTAGATGGTCCCCGGTGCTACCACATACGGAGGAGATTCAGGTATGGCTCTCCCAACCCCAACCCCCTGCCCATCCACTGAATCTCTAGGGAGTGGTGGTGCCCTGGACTTGAGGGATGTGTATACCCCAGAATATGATGAAGCTAATTGCAACCATATTATGTGCAATCAGCCACCATGAAGTAATGAAATAGAACATCACATTGTTAATTTGGGAAACAGGCTTTCAGAAGCAAGTTCAAAATCTAGCTGGCAGTTTCTGCTAATCAGAATGAGAGAAGGGGAAAGACAAGTCAACAACTGAGACTGAAAAGAAGATAAATCGGTGGAAGACCTTGAGTCTGGGCTCAAAGGGTTGATTTGGAAACAGGCTTTCAGAAGCAAGTTCAAAATCTAGCTGGCAGTTTCTGCTAATCAGAATGGGAGAAGGGGAAAGACAAGTCAACAACTGAGACTGAAAAGAAGATAAATCGGTGGAAGACCTTGAGTCTGGGCTCAAAGGGTTGATTTGGAAACAGGCTTTCAGAAGCAAGTTCAAAATCTAGCTGGCAGTTTCTGCTAATCAGAATGGGAGAAGGGGAAAGACAAGTCAACAACTGAGACTGAAAAGAAGATAAATCGGTGGAAGACCTTGAGTCTGGGCTCCTCTGATATTAGAAGTTTATTGAAAGTTAGGAAAAGTGATGATCCAGTAGGGGTTATTAATGTTGGCACCAGGGGGCTACTACCCCTGAATGGAGCTTTAATGGCTCACAGTGGAGCAGATTACTGTCATACCAGTGAAAAAGGTCCACAGTAATTATCTTGCATACACAGCAGTTTATTTGCAAAGGAATTACACAAGCAGTAAAGGGCTACATTAAGCACATAACTCCTGTGTTAGGCATTAAGAACTATACATTAAGAGCTATTCCTTTCTCTTAGTGAGCCTCCCTTTCACAAACATACACTAGCCTCACACAGTTCCTGCCTGGAAACAGAGAAGGTGGTTACCAATTCTATGAACGACTTCTTCTCTTCAGGTCTACACTAGAGGGGGAGATCGATCTAAGTTACACAACTTCAGCTACGTAAATAACATAGCTGAAGTTGACGTACAGGAACTCCTCACTTAACGTTGTAGTTATGTTCCTGAAAAATGCCACTTTAAACGAAACAAAGATAAGCGAATCCAATTTTCCCATAAGACTTAATGTAAATGAGGGGGTTAGGTTCCAGGGAAATTTTTTTCACCGAACAAAAGACTATATTATATATATATATTGTGGCAAACTGCCGGCATTACTTTGATGGGTCTCGTGCTTTCTCTTCTTGGGGAGGGTTCAGGGCACCGTTTCTCGCCCCTGAACTGTGGTATTAACTGCCCCACTAGTGTCCTAGAGGAGGAGAGTGAAGAGGGAGGGACCCGGGCCCGCCCTCTACTCCGGGTCCCAGCCCAGCGGCCCTAGGGATAGCGGTAAACTGCTTGAACTAGTGGTTCCTTCCCCTAGGATACTTCCCTCTCCGGCCCTTCGGCTTGTAGGACTTCCTGCCCTCCCTCTGCACAAACCAGGTGTCCCTTTACCTAGGGTCTTGGTCTTCTTAGCCCACCGCAGCACTTCTCCAAACTCTCCTCTGCTTCCCTCCAAACTGCTCTCTGCTCCAACGCCAATCCACTCTGCTTCAACTCCTCCAAACTGCTCTCTGCTCCAACGCCAATCCACTCTGCTTCAACTCCTCCAAACTGCTCTCTACTCCAACGCCAATCCGCTCTGCTTCAACTCCTCCAGACTGCTCTCTGCTCCAACGCCAATCCACTCTGCTTCAACTCCTCCAAACTGCTCTCTACTCCAACGCCAATCCGCTCTGCTTCAACTCCTCCAGACTGCTCTCTGCTCCAACGCCAATCCACTCTGCTTCAACTCCTCCAAACTGCTCTCTACTCCAACGCCAATCCGCTCTGCTTCAACTCCTCCAGACTGCTCTCTGCTCCAACGCCAGTCCACTCTGCTTCAACTCCTTCCCCTGTCTGATTGAAGCAGAGGAGTTTTATCAGGTGACTGGCTTCAGGTTCTCTAATTGGCTTCACGTGCTTTAATTGGCTTCAGGTACTTTAATTAATTTATAGGAAACTTTCTTCCCTCTACAGGGAAGAAGGCTCCCTTCTTACACTCTCCTGCCCCTGCTGCCCTCTGGCCTGGGCTTTCCTTGCTTTTTGCCCCTGCTTTAGTCCCCCCCGCCCCGACCAGGCCAGATGCTTTTTCTTCGTTTTATTTTTTTTGCTGTTTTTTATTTTGCTGCCATTCGAGTGCTGGTCAGCTGCCAGCTTGCCTGCCAGGCCCCCCACGCCTGCCCTCGGACACTGCTATTGCTTCAGCTGCAACCCCCGGAGGATGGGGGGAGGACTGCTGACCTGTTCCCCGGAGGAGGGGAGTGGACGCCCCCAGACCCAACCGTTTTGCTGTTCGTTTGTGGACCTGCGATTACTCGTCTTCTTATCTTTGCTTGGCATTTTTGGAATGCTCCACAAAGACCGGGAGAGAAGACAGCTGACAGAGACATCGCCCAGGGAAGCTACAATCATTGTGGAGGGGGCCGTAAGACTGAGTAACTTTTGAACTGCACTCTCGTGTGGGGGGAGTTTGACTGTGTCTTAACTGCGTTTGTAGGGGCACAGGGGGTGTGGCACGGAGCTGCCCCCCGATCCATCGGTGCCCCCCCAACAGTACTACAACTGTCATGGCCCCCCCGCCATCCGTCCCTGCTGGCAACCTGCCATCTGCCTCTAGCCTCAACTGCTTGCGCTGAATTCCATCATCCGGACCAGACACAACAGCTGAACAAACGAGACTCTTTGGACAAACGTGCATGGGTCTGCGTCCCCCACCCCCACCCCCAGACTGCCCACCCCACAGTTTGCTCCACTACCTGACCCCAACTCCTGTTTCCTTCCCCTGTCCAGTCTGACCCATTTGCCCCCCTCGCCTGCAGCCCAACAGGGAGAAGTGGTTAATCTGCTTCCCCCTCCCCCCTCTTCCTTCTGGTGTCTCCCCGTCTCTCCCTGCTCACGATGGCAGGGAATGAGAGGGGTGAGGCCCCTTTAACAACCTCAGTTGCCCCTCCCCCACCTACCCCCCTGCCCAACCCCCAAGCCTCCCCCCCACCACTGCTGCCAAAACACCTGCCACCGCCACCGCCGGGGCATCGGCAGCCGGAGGCACCGAGGCGACTATTGCCGCTGCTATGCCCACCGCCCCCCCAGATTCTAGGAAAGCCCCCCCGGTTAGCCGGAAAGGCCAGGGTGCGAAGAAGGGGAAGGGCCCCGCCACAACCACCAAACCCTCCATGGCAGAGGCTGCCCCCACCACTGCAGCCTCATCATCGACCATGGTGTCCCTCCCCGCTGTTCCCTCCGCCAGCTCTGCGAGCGTCCCTCCCCCGGCCCCCAGGTCATATGCCCGGGCGGTGGCAGCCCCCCCCACCTGCCGCCTCATCATCTCACCCACCCACCCTGTCATAAATATAAAGGGAAGGGTAAACCCCTTTGAAATCCCTCCTGGCCAGGGGAAAGCTCCTCTCACCTGTAAAGGGTTAAGAAGCTAAAGGTAACCTCGCTGGCACCTGACCAAAATGACCAATGAGGAGACAAGATACTTTCAAAAGCTGGGAGGAGGGAAAGAAACAAAGGGTCTGTGTCTGTCTGTATGCTGTTTCTGCTGGGGATAGACCAGGAATGGAGTCTTAGAACTTTTAGTAAGTAATCTAGCTAGGTATGTGTTAGATTATGATTTCTTTAAATGGCTGAGAAAAGAATTGTGCTGAATAGAATAACTATTTCTGTCTGTGTATCTTTTTTGTAACTTAAGGTTTTGCCTAGAGGGGTTCTCTATGTTTTTGAATCTAATTACCCTGTAAGATATCTACCATCCTGATTTTACAGGGGGGATTTCTTTATTTCTATTTACTTCTATTTTTTATTAAAAGTCTTCTTGTAAAACACTGAATGCTTTTTCATTGTTCTCAGATCCAAGGGTTTGGGTCTGTGGTCACCTAGGCAAATTGGTAAGACTTTTTACCAAACCTTGTCCAGGAAGTGGGGTGCAAGGTTTTGGGAAGTATTTTGGGGGGAAGGACGCGTCCAAACAGCTCTTCCCCAGTAACCAGTATTAGTTGGTGGTGGTAGCGGCCAGTCCAAGGATAACGGGGGTAATATTTTGTACCTTGGGGAAGTTTTGACCTAAGCTGGTAAAGATAAGCTTAGGAGGTTTTTCATGCAGGTCCCCACATCTGTACCCTAGAGTTCAGAGTGGGGGAGGAACCTTGACACACCCCCTCCGCTACCATCAATAGCGGCCGGGGCCCCTTTCCCACCATGACCAGGAAGCACGGTGTCCGTTGCCTCCTGGTGCCCGCCTTGCCCCACGTGGAGACATACGTGCAGGCGTTGGCGAGGGCAGTAGGACACATGGCTATTGTGGCAGTCTCCAAAATGCATGGGAAGGTCGTCTTTTTCTTAGCATCAGAGGCTGCCGCCTGGGAGGCGGTGGAGAAGGGCCTGGCGGTGGGGGGGGGGTGTTTGTCCCCCTGGAGCCGCTAGAAGACCTGGGCGTCTGCCTAGTCCTGACCTCCGTTTCTCCTTTTCTACCCAATGCCATCCTGTTACCCGCTCTCTCCACCCTGGGAAAACCCGTTTCTGTCATCAGCCCTCTCCCGTTGGGCTGCAAGGACCCCACCCTCCGTCATGTCCTTTCGTTCCGCCGGCAAGTGCAGCTTCTACCGCCGCCGGCAGCGCATGACGGAGAGGTGCTCAAGGGGTCCTTCCTGGTTCCCCTACCAGGGAGCCCGCTATCGGGTCTACTATTCCACAGGAGAGGCCCGGTGCTACCTCTGCCGATCAGCGGGGCATGTCCGAAGAGACTGACCCTTGGCCCGGCGGGGAGGGGCACCCGAGACCCCCAAGACCCGGCAGGACATCGGCTCCGTCATTGCTGACGCCCCTGGCCGCCCGACATCTGAAACCACCTCTCCTCCTGCTCGATCCACCACTGCTCCTGCCCGGGCCCAAGAGACACCTCCCCTACAACGCCCAGACGAGCGAGGGAGCCCCGCCCTTGCTGTTAACAATCCAGCAGAGCCTATGGAGGAGGGTGCAGCAAAGATATTACTGGGCATAGGAGAGGGCCCGCCCCAAGGAGAACCGCCCCCCCCATGCTGCCTCACCGTTACTCCCCCGAGCCCCTGAACCATCACCTCTGCCCCCCGACACGACCCCTGCTAACCAGCCCCCAGAAAATGCTACGGAGGGCTGGACCCTAGTCCAGGGAAAGCGAGGCAAGCGGAAGGCTCAAGCTCCGCTGCACCCATCCGATGCGGAGGCCCCCCGGAAGACCAGGAAGGGGGGCACTGACACTGAGCCTTCCGCTATGCCCACGAGTGAGATCCATCCGCTGGTGTCGGGAGGGGAAGACAAAATAGCACTGGAAGGTAAAATCTCCCCTCCACGGGAGACCCTCCCCTCCGAGACCCCTGAGGAAGCCCCTTCTGCCCAAATATCACCCGAAACCTCCGCGAACCCCGAAGTGAGCGTCGTAGCGGGCGCCAGAGGGGAGCCCCCTGGGGTGGCAGAAGACGACCTTTCCTCCATGTATGAGGAGATCGAGGCCCTAGGTTTGACCCCGGTCACCCAGGGAGAGAATGACCTACTGCCGGCTGGCCTCGATCTGGGCAAGCTTACCCCAGTCCCCCTTTCCCCATGCTCCCTCCCCCTAACCGCCTTCCCGGGCGAGCACCCTGCAGAAGGTGGTCCACCACCTGAGGCCATGGCTGCCAAATCCACCACAGAGCCTATGCCTAGCATCACTGGGAGCCCCCTCTCTACCCCCTTAACCCTCGAATCTGTTCGGGAGACACCACCTCTCAGCTGCTTGCCTCCCAAAGCCCAGAGCCTCGCCTCTGCCCCCACCCCCACCCCTGTCCCTGCCCAATCCACCTCCTCCTGCAATGCTATTGCCGTCCCTGGGGTTATTTCTTTCCCGTTTTTTGGGGATCCCCCCCAAGGAGCAGTCTTTGCATTTTCCTGCCGCGACCCATTAGGAGCTACAATTTTCCCTCCACCATCCTCTTCTACCCCAAGGCTTGAGACAGACCTAATAACTTTAGCCTGTCAGACGCCCCGTCGGTGGTCTGCACCCTGCCTGTCCGCCTCAGCGGACCACGAGGCTGCACCAAGAGCCCCACCAAGGAATAACCCGGAAATCACAACCCCACCCCCCATGAGCTGCGAAAAGCGTTGCGTCAGTTTTTAGAAGACATCCGTGGCTCCTGCAACAGGGTACAGCTAGCTCTCCAGCTATGGGGGGACTTTGATCACATCCTCCAGGCCACAAGGGCCCTTATAAAGGAGGGTAAAGGAAAAGGAAGGCATGGTGCCGCGGCCTACGGGCGGGCCCGCAGCTTCCGTGACAATTTACTCACTTATGGGATGGGTCACGGATTGTTGCGCAATCCGCCGGGGGCTGCGAACACACCCGCCAACAAGGAACCCCCACCCCCCCAGCCCTCCGCATGACGCCCCTCATTATTGCAACTTTGAACACCAGGGGCTGTAGGATGGCTCTCCACAGGTCCCAGGTGCTCTCTTACCTTCGGGAAGGGGGGGTACTCTGTGGTTTTCCTGCAGGAGACCCATATAGATCCGACCGCCGAGGACAGCTGGCGGCTGGAGTGGAGGGACGGGGTCTACTTCAGCCACTTCACGATTTGACAAGCTGGAGTGGCGACCTTGTTCTCCCCCAACCTACAGCCTGAGGTGCTAGGGGTCACTGGGCCACCTGCCGGGTGGCCTGCTGCATCTCCGAATCCGTATGGAGGGGCTCATGGTCAACCTCGTCAACATCTATGCCCTGGCAACGAGTCCAAAGCGGCCGCAATTCTATCAGCAGGTGTCCAACTTCCTCAGCACCCTAGATTCTCACGAGTGCTTAGTCCTGGGATGGGACTTTAACACCACACCGCTGCGAACATTCTCCGAGAAATAGTCGAACATCACTCCCTAGTAGACGTCTGGCGTGACCACCACCCGGATGACACTTCCACGTTCACCTTTGTCCGGGTGGAGGCCCATCGGTCACACCACTCTCAGTTGGACCGTATTTATTTATCCCGTTTCCATCTTTCACAGGCCCACTCCTCCAACATTCAGCCGGCCCCATTCTCCGACCATCATCTAGCCACCATAACAGCCTCCCTCCGTGCAGAGAGGCCGGGTCCGGCCTATTGGCACTTTAACAACAGCCTGTTGGAGGATGAGGGCTTCGTGACGTCCTTCCGGGAGTTTTGGCTGGCCTGGCGAGAGCAGCGGCGTGCCTTTCCCTTGGCGCGGGGATGGTGGGATCTAGGGAAGGTGCGCGCCAAGCTCTTCTGCCGTGACTACACCTGGGGCACCAGCCGACGGAGAAATGCAGCGATAGAGTAGTTGGAACGGGAGGTCTTAGAGATGGAGAGGCGTCTAGCTGCCAGCCCTGAGGACCCATTCCTCTGTGGAGCGTGCCGGGAGAAGCGGGAGGAGCTCCGGGCCCTCGAGGACCATCGGGCCCGAGGTGCCTTTGTTCAATCCCGCATCCGCCTCCTTCGGGAGATGGATCGCAGCTCCCGTTTCTTCTACGCCCTGGAGAAAACGAGAGGGGCCAAGAAACACGTCACCTGCCTTCTAGCAGAAGACGGTACCCCCCCTCATGGATCTGGTGGAGATGCGTGGGAGGGCCCGTGACTTCTACACAAGCCTTTTCTCCCTGGATCCGACCAATCCTGGCGCTTACAGGGTGCACTGGGAGGAACTTCCCATGGTCAGCGTGGGCGACCGAGACCGGCTAGAGCTGCCTCTCACCGGCCGAGTTCTCGGAAGCCCTCTGTTGCATGCCCACCAATAAATCTCCGGGTATGGACGGGCTGACCATGGAGTTCTACTGCGCGTTCTGGGACATCCTTGGTCCAGACCTAGCCACTGTCTGGGCTGAGTCTTTGCAGGGCGGGGTCCTCCCCCTTTCGTGCAGGTGAGCAGTGCTCGCCTTGTTGCCGAAGAAGGGGGACCTCCGTGATTTACTAAACTGGCGTCCCCTCTCGCTCCTTAGCACGGTCTACAAAATCGTAGCGAAAGCAATTTCGCTGCAGCTAGGGTCCGTGATGGCGGACGTGATCCACCCAGACCAGACCTATACTGTCCCGGGTCGCAGCATTTTTGACAACCTATTTCTAGTCCGAAATCTTTTGGAACTCGGGCGTAGAGACAGTCTGTCGTTCGCCCTCCTGTCTCTTGATCAGGAGAAGGCGTTTGATAGAGTGGACCATGGGTACCTCCTGGGAACTCTGCAGGCATTTGGATTCGGACCTCAGTTTGTGAGTTTTCTCCAGGTGCTGTATGCTTCCGCGGAGTGTCTGGTTAGGCTCAACTGGACCCTGACCGAACTGGTCAGCTTTCAGGTGAGGAGTACGGCAGGGCTGCCCCCTCTTGGGCCAGCTGTACGCTCTGGCAATCGAGCCCTTCCTCTGTCTCCTCTGCAAGAGGTTGACGGGGTTGGTGCTGCGGGAGCCGGAGCTGCGGCTGGTCCTGTCAGCGTACGCTGATGACGTGCTCCTCATGGTCCAGGACCCGGGGGACTTGGCGCGGGTGGAGGCTTGCCAGCCCATCTATTCGGCAGCCTCCTCCGCCCGAGTCAACTGGGTCAAGAGCTCTGGCTTGGCGGCGGGTGGGCTCCCTCCCACCCGCACTTCAGACCATCCAGTGGAGCGTGGGTCCACTGCTCTACCTAGGCGTTTATCTTTCTGCCACGCACCCTTCTCCACTGGAGAACTGGCAAAATTTAGAAGGCGGGGTAATAGAGCGGCTCCGGAAATGGACGAGGCTACTCCGATGTCTCTCCCTCCAAGGGAGAGCACTGGTGCTTAACCAACTGGTCCTGTCCACGCTCTGGTACCGGCTCAAGACCCTGGTCCCCGCCCAGGGTTTCCTGACCGACCTCCGGACATCGATTCTAGAGTTCTTTTGGTCAGGAATGCACTGGGCCCCTGTTGGGGTTCTTCATCTACCCCTGAAGGAAGGAGGGCAGGGCCTGAAGTGTCTACAAACTCAGGTCCGTGTCTTCCGCCTCCAGGCCCTGCAGAGGCTCCTTTATAGTGCAGGTAGTTCGATGTGGAGCATATTGGCGCACGCCTTCCTGCGCCGCTTCCAAGGGCTCCGATACGACCGGCAGCTCTTTTATCTCTGTCCGAGAGGTTTTCCGTGAGACCTCTCTGGGCTGCCGGTTTTCTACCAGGACCTTCTCCGGACCTGGAAACTGTTTTCAACGACCAGGTCCGTGGCGGCCACCATGGGAGCAGATCTCCTTGCGGAGCCCCTGCTACACAACACCCAGCTCTGTGTGCAGGCGGCGGAGTCCCGCTCGGTGCGCCAGAGTTTGGTCCTGGCAGAAGTCACGAGAATCGGAGACCTCCTGGACTACGACTGGGGAGACTGGCTGGATCCCCTGACGCTCGCTGGGCGCATGGGGCTCTCCAGACCTCGTACCCCCCGGCGCGTACTTCAGGAGGTGAAGGCCACCTTGACGCCCGCTGCTCGAGCTTATCTCAACCGAGCCCGGCGCGAGGGCACTCCCCGCCCACCCTCTACCCCAGGCCCACCGGATCTTTCAATTGGGCCCTTACCCTGTAAATCCCAACAAACCCCTCACCCTTTCACTGTGAGCCGGCTGCATGAACTGCAGCTGGTCAGCTTCCAAATCGCGCCACGGAAATATTTATACACACTCCCACTTCACACCCTTCATGCCCACACCCTGGTATCCCACCCTGATACAAAGTGGCGGGACCTCCTGCCACCGTTGGAGGGTGAGCAACCCCGGTAGGCCAGCCTGTATTCCACCTTGGTTCCGAGGCCCATCAGGGACATTAGTTGGCGGCTCCTTCACAGAGCCGTGAGCATGTGCGTGTTTTTGACATGGTTCACCCCCATCCCGGATACTTGCCCTTTTTGCAACATGAGGGAAACCCTGGCGCACGTATATTTAGAGTGTGTCAGGCTGCAGCCCCTTTTCCGGCTCCTCATGAATATTTTATTACGCTTTTGGCTACACTTTTCATAGAATCATAGAATCATAGAATATCAGGGTTGGAAGGGACCCCAGAAGGTCATCTAGTCCAACCCCCTGCTCAAAGCAGGACCAATTCCCAGTTAAATCATCCCAGCCAGGGCTTTGTCAAGCCTGACCTTAAAAACCTCTAAGGAAGGAGATTCTAC
Organism: Lepidochelys olivacea; assembly: GCF_965140295.1. Taxonomy (NCBI): domain Eukaryota; kingdom Metazoa; phylum Chordata; order Testudines; family Cheloniidae; genus Lepidochelys; species Lepidochelys olivacea. The sequence goes on along the minus strand of NC_140412.1, from coordinate 265,000,188 downwards.
CACCTCCCTAGGTAACGCATTCCAGTGTTTCACCACCCTCTTAGTGAAAAAGTTTTTCCTAATATCCAATCTAAACCTCCCCCACTGCAACTTGAGACCATTACTCCTCGTTCTGTCATCTGCTACCATTGAGAACAGTCTAGAGCCATCCTCTTTGGAACCCCCTTTCAGGTAGTTGAAAGCAGCTATCAAATCCCCCCTCATTCTTCTCTTCTGCAGGCTAAACAATCCCAGCTCCCTCAGCCTCTCCTCATAACTCATGTGTTCCAGTCCCCTAATCATTTTTGTTGCCCTTCGCTGGACTCTCTCCAATTTATCCACATCCTTCTTGAAGTGTGGGGCCCAAAACTGGACACAGTACTCCAGATGAGGCCTCACCAATGTCGAATAGAGGGGAACGATCACGTCCCTCGATCTGCTCGCTATGCCCCTACTTATACATCCCAAAATGCCATTGGCCTTCTTGGCAACAAGGGCACACTGCTGACTCATATCCAGCTTCTCGTCCACTGTCACCCCTAGGTCCTTTTCTGCAGAACTGCTGCCTAGCCATTCGGTCCCTAGTCTGTAGCTGTGCATTGGGTTCTTCCGTCCTAAGTGCAGGACCCTGCACTTATCCTTATTGAACCTCATCAGATTCCTTTTGGCCCAATCTTCCAATTGGTCTAGGTCCTTCTGTATCCTATCCCTCCCCTCCAGCGTATCTACCACTCCTCCCAGTTTAGTATCATCCGCAAATTTGCTGAGAGTGCAATCCACACCATCCTCCAGATCATTTATGAAGATATTGAATAAAACCGGCCCCAGGACCGACCCTTGGGGCACTCCACTTGATACCGGCTGCCAACTAGACATGGAGCCATTGATCACTACCCATTGAGCCCGACAATTTAGCCAGCTTTCTACCCACCTTATAGTGCATTCATCCAGCCCATACTTCCTTAACTTGCTGACAAGAATACTATGGGAGACCGTGTCAAAAGCTTTGCTAAAGTCAAGAAACAATACATCCACTGCTTTCCCTTCATCCACAGAACCAGTAATCTCATCATAAAAGGCGATTAGATTAGTCAGGCATGACCTTCCTTTGGTGAATCCATGCTGGCTGTTCCTGATCACTTTCCTCTCATCCTCTCACTTTTCCCCTCACCTTTTTATTTACACACTCCCCATCTGTGGCCCCACAAAATCGTGAGATCTCCTGGTTAACCTCCTCCTAGCCCTAGCTAAAACAGCCATTTATAAAACCAGAGAGGGGAGGTTGGCTAATGAAGCATCCTGCGATTGTAGGGCCATTTTCCAATCCTCAGTACATTCACGTATCTGGGCGGAGTTCCTCTGGGCGGCGTCCACCGACTCCCTTGATGCCTTCGAGGAGCGGTGGGCGCTGTCCGACGTTCTCTGCTTGGTGACCCCATCCGGTTCCCTCCGTCTCACCCTTTGATTGAGGGGAAGACAGAGAGACCCCAGCCCCAGGCGTTGCCGCTGTGGATACCATCATCACTGTCACCTAGGAGGGGTCCTATCACACGTGGGTGTATGTCCCCCCCCAGCCCTAAACTGTCACCTCGCAGCCGTGCCCATCTTGTCGGGCACTCTCAGGAGAGGGATGATCGGTGACACTGGGCGTGGCACTAGGTAACTCGAGGGGGTGGACGACCATGAGTGTCGAGGAAGCCCCCCCGCTCTAGGCCACCAGGTAACTCAGGAGGGTGGAAGACCACGAGTGTCGAGGAAGCCCCCCCGCTCTGGGCCCAGGCTAGCCTGAACACTTCTCCCTCCTGAAGGCTGCTGTGTTATACCTTGTGTTTGCTTTTGTTTTGTTGCATAGTTTTGCTTTATCCTTTTTGGTGATTTTTGTAAGTGTTACACAAATAAAATTATTTTCTGCTTCATAAAAAAACAAAACAAAACAAAACAAAACACTCTCCTGCTGCTGCCCTCTGGCTATGCTGTATCACAATATATATATACGCACACAGTATAAGTTTTAAACAAACAATTTAATACTGGTACACAATGATGACGATTGTGAAGCTTGGTTGAGGTGGAGGAGTCAGAGGGTGGGATATTTCCCAGGGAATGCCTTTCCGCTAAATGATGAACTAGCAATTGGCTGAGGGTTAGAATGTACTGAGGATTGGAAAACGGCCCTACAATCGCAGGACGCTTGGGTTAACTCCCACACTCTACAAGGCAGCGGGAAAGGAGGGAGGGCAGACAGAGACAGAGACACACACCCTGTGTGAGTTCGAGAGATAGAGATGTGCATTTCCTCTTTAAGTATGAAGCGTAGGGTCAGAAGTACACTGCCTTGTTCATTAGATCAGCAAGCTGAGACCTGACCGCAGCTGCAGCTGCTGCCTAAGGCAGCAGCTCCCTCCGTGTGTCCCCCCTGCTCTATGGAAGATGGGGTTAGCGGGAGCAGGAGCAGGGGGAGGGGGGGCACCTGGACATTAGCGCCCCTCTTCTTCCCCTCCCCCCCACACAGCAAGCAGGAGTCTCGGGGAGCAGCTCCAAGGCAGAGGGCAGGAGCAGCACATGGCAGTGCGGGGGAGGGACAGCTGAACTGCCAGCAATTGGTAGCCTGCTGAGCAGCTGCCGCACAGGGAACTTAGGGGAGCTGATGGGGGGCTGCTGGTTGACCCCGGTTCCAAGCCCCCACCAGCTCGCTGCAATGGGCTGCTCTTCCTGCAAGCCGTGGACAAAGCAGGCGGCTGCCAAACGACGTTAGAAGGGAGCATTGGGCAACTTTAAACGAGCATGTTCCCTAATTGATCAGCAACGTAACAACAAAATAACGTTAACCGGGATGACTTTAAGTGAGGAGTTCCTGTACTTCGACCTACTCACCGTGGTGTCCTCACTGCCGTGAGTCGACTGCTGCTGCTCCCCCGTCGACTCTGCCTGCACTTCTCACGGCGGCGGAGTACAGGAGTCGACGGGAGAGCGCTGGGGGGTCGATTTATCACGTCTAGACTAGACGTGATAAATCGACCCCCGCTGGATTGATTGCTGCCTGCCAATCCAGAGGGTAGTATAGACATACCCTGAATGGGACCAGAGCCTTATCAAAATCCAAACTTAACCTAAATCTTCAGTCCTGTTAGTTGTTGTTAAAAATAAAAGGTTGTGTTTTAGCTGAGAGCAACATTTTAAAGAGACGAAGCCCTCACATCTTGTTGATAATATACCGTTGCTTGCCCAGAGACTTCCAAAGCAGGTTTTAGCCCTCTGACTCTTTATAAAGGCATTTGTCACACCTCTGTGCATTGCTTTGAGAGTTAAAGTGTGATTATAGGTAGAAAAGTGATCATGTAACATAATATTTACCCCTTTTCTTTAGTTTTCAAGCAGGGACTTGAATATACTGTAAGCAGAGTCAGGATGAGCTCCACCCTGACATCTGGTGGTGACTTGTGGAAAAGAACTTCAGGGGTTGATCTCATTTGCAAGGCACACCCACCCTGCCTAGCATGAGCCCACAGCTGCCCAAATGATCACTTTGGCTGCTGTGGGATCCCCAGTTTCTCTGTTATTGGGGCAGAAAGAATAAATTGTAATTATCCTGATTATGTGAATTGAGGACAGTGGAACTGTACTTGGTCTTTTGTTATGATGGAGGGACTCACCATCAATGAAGTAGCACTCGCTAGGCAAGGGACATGGGTTCCAAAACTCAGTGAATTGAGAGAGGTTTGGGGTAGGTATTGATATTTGGTGGTATGGGGCCCTAGTAAGGGTCTTATGTGCTAATTGTACTTCCTCTTTCTATTGTAGCATATCAGAGCTAATTTTGATTCTATTAGGAGTCTAGTTACATGCTGCTGAGCTGAATTCACTTTGGGCCAATGGTGCACCAGCTCTGAGGCTCACCTACTACAGGTTGAAATCACAAAAAAGCTAAACTTACTAAGAGCTGAAATTACTGAGTGTTGTGTTAAGTAGTGGAGGAGCCTGAAGTTATATTGCGGAGCAGTTTGCAGGACAGCTGGCAGAGCAAAGCAGCTTGTGGGATGGCTGGCAGAGCAGAGCAGAGCAGAACGGCTGGTGGAGTGGAGCAGTTTGTGGGATGGCTGGAGCAGCTCATGGGGTGCAGCTGGCAGAAAGGAACGATTCGTGGGATGGCTGGTGGAGCGGAGCCCCATGGAGAGGTGGGGCAATTGGCTTTGGACCATGTAAGGTGCCCCTTAACCCCCACCCATCTCCACCCAGGTTGGGAGGTAAAACTCTGCAGATAAACTTTTGAGCTCTGGTGCTGCACTGACCAGGGATAGAGACTTTTGGGTTGTTGGACTTTTGGGACTTTGGGTGACTTTGGGTTGCTGGACTCAAGAACCAAAGGGAAAGGACACCAAAGGGGTGGGTTTTTTTCCTCATGGGTTGCATTATGAATCCTGTTGGTGGTGTTTCCCCAACATAATGCCACATTGTTTCTCTCTGTTATTAAAAGGTTTTTGCTACACTCAGACTCTGTGCTTGCGAGAGGGGAAGTATTGCCTCTTAGAGGCGCCCAGCGGGGGTGGTATATATTTGTCCCAGGTCACTGGGTGGGGGCTCAAGCCAGTTTTGCATTGTGTTATTGGAATGGAACCCCTAGATACTGAACCCGGCCCTTGTTGCTGCCAGTTCTGATGGGCAGAAGGGTTACAATACTTAGAGTACTTAAGAACATAACATAAGACCATAATGGATAGTTTTCTGAAAACACCCACTCAATATGCAGCGGCCAGCAGTCGAAAAAGCTAATAGAATGCTGGGAATCATTAGGAAAGGGATACGTAATAAACCAGTAAATATCATAATGCTGCTATATAAATCCATGATACACCTACACCTTGAATACTGTGTACAGTTCTGATTGCCCCATCTCAAAAAGATATGGAAAAGGTACAGAGAAAGGCAACAAAAATGCTTAGGGGTACAGAACAGCTTCCATATGAGAAAAAGTTAAAAAGACTGGAACTGTTCAACTTGGAAAAGAGACCACTAAGGGAGGATATGACAGAGGTTAATAAAATTATGAATGTCGTGGAGAAAGTACATAAGGAAGTGTTATTTACCCCATCTCACAACATGAGACCCAGGGGTCGCCCAATGAAATTAATAGGCATCAGGTTTCAAATAATCATAAGAAAGTAATTCTTCACACAACACACAGTTAACCTGTGGAACTCATTGCCAGGGATGTAGCAAAGGCCAAAAGTACAACTGGGTTCAGAAAAGAATGACATAAGTTCCTGGAGGATAGATCCATCAGTGGCTATGAGCTAAGATGGCTAAGCTTCTGACTGCCAGTTGCTGGAACCAAATGACAGGGGATGGGGCACTTGATGATGACCTGTTCTGTTCATTCCCTCTGAAGCACCTGGCATTGACCACTGTTGGAAGACAGAATACTGGGCTAGATGCATCTTAGGTCTGACTCTATGGCCGTTCTTATGTAAAACTGCAAGCTCCACATCCAAAACATCTGTTTCAATATGTCTTTGAGTCTTAGCTGCTTCCTTAGCAGGCAGAGCCAATATTTGACTCCTGTTAGTCCTGCAGAGCCAAAGCAGTTAGTGGAAAAACAAGCTGGCTTCTAATCTACTTCATGCATTATCAGCAAAATTGTTGGCTAAATTCTGACTGCAGAATTTTTGGACAGAGGAGTCACAAAAGGGTCTAGCATGAGGTTTAGATCCCATATTAAGTATGAACCACTGGAAATTAGGGAAATAGAACACCTTTCATCTTGTAAACCAAGTGGATATGATCTGAAAACTACAGTGAGAAAAATATAGAACTCCACAGCATGATTTACACAGAGTGACTTTTCAGGTGAATGCCGATGCTTCAAGGTAGTGGACTTTTTTAATGTCAAGGTCTTCACCGTAATGTAAAGGTCTTTTGGTCAGGTCTGTGAATGGTTGCTGGCCATGGGAGGAAGGGTTTGGAAGCTAGGAATTTGTGTGTGCTCCGCCAGCAATGACATTTATGGCTTGTTTTCCTTCTCCAAATATTGCACTAGAACAACGTCTTTATGGAGCAAGGCTGCTCCTCCTAAAGTTTGGGCCTTGGATTTAAATGCATGCCCCCTTCACTTATGTACAGGGCAACTCTCGGAGACTTTTGCAAGAGCATCTGCCCTAGTTCTGTGCTCGAGGGTGTGAATTTAAAGCAAGCCTCTGGCAATCTTGATTCTTTGTGCACTTTTCTTAGAATGGATAAGATGCCTACAAGATCTGGCCATTTTGTTTTGCTTTCCCCATCGTGGCAAAGCTGAAGCACAGAAGGAGACAGCAAGTTTTGAAGTCCAACGATTCCTGTCTCTCACCCTGGTGATCATAGGTGCTGGAACCAGGGGTAGTGGGGATGCTTCAGCAGTGGTTATAGTGATTTCCATCATATACAAGGTTTACAGTTTGGTTCAATGGCTCTCAGCACCCTGGCTGTACAAATTGTTCCAACAACCCTCTTGCAATAGCAGGAGATTAAGCTCAACATACCCATCTTCTCTAAATCCAACGCTTCCGAAGCAGGCTAGTCCCCCAATGCTCCTGCCCAAGTGCCCTAGGGGAAAGTTCCTTCCTAAACCTCAAATTTCTTTGCTCATTACTAATAGCTGGGCCTTAAGCAATCTGGCCTCAAGCCCATCCTCTGCCTCGGTTTCCCCATCCTGCTCAGTTTACCAAACTCCCACAGTGGGTGTTTTTTCAATAAACCTCCCCATTTGGGAGTCTGGTTTATTAAAATAAAGTTCACAACACCATGAGATTTTCCACCCAAGCTTCCTAGCTGGTTCACCACCCGTGATGCAGGGATCCGAGCCAGTCCCTACTGAGACTCAGTTCCCCTTTCCGTCTAGCCATCCATAGCTGGCTCCTGCTCCCTGCACTAGTCTCTCCCAGGCCTTCTACCTAGGAGTGCTGGTCAGCTCCTCATCTTCACTTTCTCCTATGGTTTCCCAACCATGGGATGCCAAAAAATCTATCTAACCCCTGTCACACAAACTTCCCTGTCTCTCTTTCTCAGGGCCTCTTCCGGTGCACTCAGCCAGGCCTCCTCGGTGTCCTTCCCTGGCTCTTCTCCCAGCTCTTTAATGGAGCGCTCACTCCCAGGCCTGCTGTTCCTTGATGTCTTCCCTTATTTAACAAGGGCTGCCCTTACATCTCCTAGCAAGCCTGGTTCCTAGGGTATGACTTTACTGTCGAGTTAGCCCGGGCTAACCCCCAACCGCACTACTATCCACACACAAAAGCCTCTTGCCCAAGTTTAGCAGTGCTTGGAGCTGGGCTATTTTATTTTTTTTTGGCAAATAGTAAATGTACTTAAAAATGCCATTGTGTGTGTGTGTGGCGGGGGGGGAACAAACTATTCTCAAATTCGGCAAATAGTTCCAGCCGGGAAAAAATGGTGGTGTTTGGTTTTCCTGGAAACGTTGAAGTGTTTGGTTTTGACAGTTTTGACACAAAAAGTTTCAACTTTGTTTCCAAACAGAGTTTCATTTTGAAATTTAGCTACTTTAAAAAAAACCAAACGGACATGAAAACCTGTGAAAACCATTAGGCTCGGTTCAAATGGACTGTTTCGTTCTACGCACACCAATAGTTTTTCTTTTTCTTCTTTTTTTTTTTGGCAAGTAAAAACCCCTCTGTTTTGGTTTGAACGGAAACAATTTTTTGTCCGGGTTTTTCAGTTCAGCCCCCAACCCAAAAAGATCCATTATTTGCTCAGTTCCAATGACGCTTTCAACCCAGGGTAGCAGGCGCCACCAGGGTTGTGGGTTACAGCCTGGGTTCTGTAACACACCCACTTTGCTGTGTGGACGTGGGCTAACTGACTTTGAGTGCGGATAGTCCTCCATTGCCTTCCCAGACAAGTTGTCCCACAATTCACTGGGAGAGAATCATACAATGGCTCAGCTCACTACTATGAAAAATATCATGGTAAGAGTGTGACACTTCCGGTGTTCGGGGCAAATCACTACCGCCTGCTCAGAGCATAAGAGAGCCTCATCCGTGCCCACCGGGGAAAATCCTCCGAACTCTGCTGGCAGCACGAACATTCTGCTCTCGGCTCCACAAGCCCCAGTCCTTTTCTCTGCAGGCTAACAATTTACACACCCCACTTGGTTACACTCCAGTGACCAGTCCCTTATCTTCTGGGCACCCGCAACATACATCATTCCGCTGGCTCTGTGGCTTCACTTCCATTCAACGCTCTCCTTAGCAGAAGACACTTGACGTGTCTATAGTAAAACCAAACTGAAGTTTATTTAACTAAGCTGGAATTAAAGATTTAACTGAAAGACTGTGACAGGATTTGGAAACAGAAGGTTACAGGTAAAAGAAACCCATGAAAAGTAATCTTGAGCCTCTTCTTGTTCATAAGTCCCGTTTAATGATATTTCTTACTGTCCAAAAAGCAGGGATCTATTCTGCATGATACACTCCCTCTGGCAGAATGTCGCCTCTGTAATGGATTACACTTGTGTGTCCTCTTTCCTTCTCTCAGACACTCTCAGACCCTTGTCTTTGTCAAAGCTCAAGTCTGCATCTTCCCCAGACTGTGAACACAGGGCTGGGCTGGATCAATGGATATCAGTGGGTCTCAATGTTTGCAGAATCAGCTCTGAGACCCACCCTGTCTTAGTGACAAATTGCATCTCCACCCATTTAGGAAACCAATATTCTACTGGTAACGTAAGTCAAAAAAGGTTTTTCATACTAGCAACCAGCTGGTTGTTAGCTTTTGTTCAGCCTCCTTCAGTGAAATACTGAGATGTTGGTTGGATGCAGATGTAATTTACCCGCCCCAACATGTTTGTGACACTATAGGATCCCTGAAGTCCTAGAGACACACACAGGGAAAACTGGAATACAGCACTTGTGAGGACACACTATAGAGCTTTGCAGTAGGGCTTCTCACACCGGACAAGGCTAAGGTGGGTGCTCAGATCCAGGTGCCTGGATCACTGGGCTAACCCTGTAGCAAAGGCATAAAAGTCAGAGGGCTCCCATCACATGAGACCTTTGCCTGCATCTGGGGAGGTGGTTAAATCACCAGACAGGACAAGAGGCAATGGGTTCAAACTACAGCAGAGCAGATTTAGATTAAATCTCGGGAAAAACTTCCCAACTGTAAGAACAGTAGGACAATGGAATAGATGGCTAAGGAGGTCATGGAAGCTCCTTCACTGGAGGTTTTCAAAAGGAGTCTGGATAGACATCCATCTCGGGTGGTTTAGACACAACCAATCCTGAGTCTTGGCAGGGGTTAGACTAGATGACCCTCGTGGTCCCTTCTCACCCCATGGTTCTATGATTCTTTGACCCAGGTGAGGTCCTATAAAGGGCCACCTGACCCCGTAGCACTAGAGTTCACCTCGCAACCACATTCAGCGTGAGGAATCATCTGTCTTTGGTTTTCTTCTCCAATTTGCCGCTAAAGCTGAGCAAAATTCTCCAAACTACTTGTTATTGAAAATGGTTTGCCACTTTCTGCAGGGAATAAGCCTTCATCTGCAGATCATTTGTAAACAATTTGCTGCAAGGTGATACTGGCTAGTTACGTAAGTCATGTGGTACTGTTTCTGCTCTCTGATTGGACAACTGATGTAACTAACCGGAACAGCCCAGACTGTAAATGTTTCAATCAAGGGCACAATTTCACATTTCCATTCAGCAAATATTTGACCATTATAGTTTTCTTCCCACAAGTACTCTCGCTAAACTCAAACACCTGTTCCTCTGATTGATTGATTGATTGATTGATTTTAAACAAATAGCCGTTCTGCAGCCGTTCTAAACACAGAACTTCTATTGACTCCAGTTACAGTCACGGACAGGAGGGTTGGAGAATCAGGCCTTAATTACATTTGGATTTGCTGCTTTCCTAATAAAGGTTTTATTGGTCTGAGACTTTGCTGGAATTTCCTGAAGTTGGACAGATAAACATCATAATTAGGAAGTACCAGGTCTCCAGAGAGGGAGACCTAGGAATCAGCTGATAAAATAGCATTAGAATGTAGATCCCTCATTCCATTGGTAAGAGTAGAAAAAACAGTTCCCTGTTAACCAGCTGTCCACCCACACAAACATAAAGCAAAAGTCGATTTAAGGTGGCTTTGCAGAAGTATATTCCCTCTACTTCGCCAGCTGATAGAAAGTCTTTTCAGATGTGTGGCCAGATCCTCAGCTCAGGTAAATCAGCATAGCTCTGTTGACCTCAATAAAACAATGGTGATTTGCACCAGCCCAGCTTCTGGCTCGATTGACTTCAATGCAGTGACTCTGAGTCAAACCTTGGTCCAGTGGTTAGGGCTCCTGGCTAGGATTCAGAATACCTGGGTTCTCCTCCTGGCTGTGACCTTGGGGTGAGTCATTTCCTCCCTGGCTGGGATGATTTAGTTGGGGATTGGTCCTGCTTTGAGCAGGGGGTTAGACTAGATGACCTCCTGAGGTCCCTTCCAGCCCTGATATTCTATGATAAACCATCTAGGATCTAGCCCATGAACTTTCAATTGGTATAAAGTTCAAACCCAGCTGTTTGGAGCTTTAATACTTAAATCAGCCAGCAGACATTACTTCTGCTAACTCTGTGCGAGGTATATTCAATGTGGGCCCAAATCTGAGGTTCTTATTCAACTTTTACATTCATCCATGCCCCTGACTGCACCCATCTCAGTTATTTCAAACTCCTTCTCTCTGCCGTCCTCCACACCTCCATCTTCTCTCTTCAGTACAGCCACAAAGGGGCTGCTCAATATTCTTTCCTGCATGTTTGTATCACCGCCCCACCCCCTTTCCCTCCCTTGGAATCTCCCCTTCCCTAGCACTTCACATTTAAAAGCCCTGTTCTTGTTTTCAAAGCCCTGCACAGCTTTTACTCCAGCCTAAGCTTTGATCTCATTTCCTTCACTCTCACACAAAGCACTTCACAGACATGGGCAAGAATTATCCTCATTTTTACTGCTTGGGAAAGTGCTGCACAGAGAGATCATGGGGCATGCCCAAGGACACACAGGAAATCTGTGGCAGAGCCCAGAATTGTATGCACATCTCCTTATACTCTAGTCACTGCAACATGGGCCTGATCCTTAAAAGTCAATAGGAGTCTTTCCACTGACTTCAATGGGCTTCAGTCAGGCCTCCAGACTCCCTCTAAAATTTTGGGGCTTATCCTGCTCCCGTTTCATTGACTGCAAAAGGAGCAGGATTGGATCCTTTGTGTTATCTTTCCTCTTTGTCCCTTTTTCCCCTCTTCCCTCCTCTCAGAATCGAAGGGCGTGTTTGAAAAACCTGCCTACCTCTCCCAAGACAAGACAGGTCCAGGTGCGATTTGTAAAGTCCCAAGGGCTCAGGAGATGCATTGCCACTCTATACTCATCCTCAAATTTCAGGGTAAGAAAGAATTCTTCTTATGAAATCTGCTCTATGGATAAGGAGAGGATATCTGTTTCCAGGCTGGTGAATTTGGCATCTATCTGTCTGTCCATGCCATTTGTAAAGCATTCATCATGGTATCTAGCATCAGTAATAAAGGTATAGATTAATAGATTATAAATTCAGTTAGGGACCATTCTGATCATCTAGTCTGACCTCCTGTATAACATAGGCCAGTAATTCTCAACCAGGGGTACGTGTACCCTTGCAGAGGTCTTCCAGGGAGTACATCAATTCATCTAGATGTTTGCCTAGTTTTACAACAGGCTACCTAAAAAGCACGAGCGAAGTCAATACAAACTAAAAAGTCAGACACACAATGACTTATTTATGCTGATCTCTATACACTATACACTGAAAGGTAAGTACAGAGTTTACATTCCAATTGCTTATTTTATAATTATATGGTAAAAATGAGAAAGTCTGCAATATTTCAGTACTAGTGTGTTGGGACACTTTTATATCTGATTTTGTAAGCAAGTAGTTTTTAAGTGAGGAGAAACTTGAGGTATGCAAGATAAATCAGACTTCTGAAAGGGGTACAGTCGTCTGGAAAGGTTGAGAGCCACTGACATAGGCCACAGGAATTCTTTGAATTAGTTTAAAGAAACAAGACATGATACCAACTGTTAGGGGCTTTCCCTTCACCCTCTCCCCTGGTTCTTGTCACGCAGACAGAAAGCAGAAGACCAGAAGTCTGAAGAGCAGGCAATGCAATGTTTATTGGGGTTTGTTCCAAACAAGCATATCCATAGCTCTACACGCCGGCAGAGTCTGTTTCCCAGGGTTCCACTTCCACCTCTTGACACCACAGAGTCTTTTCCCCATGTCCCCCTTCCCAGCTTTGACGCTGCAGAGCCTTGCCTGTATTCTCCTTCCCAGCTCTGACGCTGCAGAGCATTTACCCCATGTCCCCCTTTCCAGATCGGATGCCGCAGAGCCTTGCCTATGTCCCCATTCCCACCTCCTCCTTCTTAGCAGACTCAAATATACCCGCAATGCACACCCACTGTCCCACCCCTTACAATTTATGGTCATGTTCCGTTTTGGGGGGGTCGTGAGTCTAGGATCTTCGTCCCACTTCTTTTGTATCCCATGGGAGGGGTGAGGAGTGAGGGTGTGTTGCAGTCAGAGACAGGCATTTCTTTGGCCTTTTAGTGTTTTATACCTTCCCCCCAACCCCTCCTTGCCCCTTCCAGCTGGTTGCTTGACCTTGCCTTGAGATAGGGGTTGAAGCAGTCTTCAAGTGTGCTCATATATTACACTCCCACCATGCCCTGTAACACTTGAACTGCTCTATCCCTTGTCTCTCCCCATTGTACTAACAAACCCATGTGACCAGGGAGAAGCAACACACACATGGTCTTTGTTCTTTGGTCACACATATTAGTATAAGATATAAGAGTATCAAGAGGTCAAACCAAAAATTCTATCTCAGGCTGACAAACAGGCTTATATGCTAACACCAACAAAATAAAACCCTCTATAAAATACTAATTGAGAGAGAGAGAGAGAGAGAGAGAGCAGGAACCAATAAACTATGCTTAAATTGCAAACTTTGGATCTAGATTGGAAATTTCAATTTGGTTTTGGTTCAGCCCACACTAAAGATGGTTGGATCAGGTCCTCTATGTAGCATCCGGATCCAAACTTTGGCAGCCTCAGATGGTATTATTTCTGCTCCCTGATTCGTTGTCTGATGCATTTTAGAGAGGCAAATAACAACCCCTGAATGACTTATAGAGAACAGTGAAAAGAAGGCACACATTTTTAACATTGAGGGTGATTCTGCGTGGGAACAAACTGCCAAGGGAAGTGGTGGATTCTCCAATCCAAAGCCTTCAAATCAAGACTGGATGCCTTTCTGGGAGAAATGCTTTAGTCACACACAACTTATTGGGGAATAACTGGGTGAAATTCTCTGGACTGTGTTATACTGGAAGCTAGACCAACGGGACTAATGGTCCCCTCTGGCCTTAATATCTATGAGTCTATGAACAGGGAATAATGTCAAACACATGTTCTACTATGAATTTTTGTTTCTGACTCTTTCTGGGTGCTCACATGGTTCTCGTTACCATATTATCTGAGCACCTCCCAAACAATTAAAAAACAAAAATAGAATTACAAAAATAAATTATATTTTTTCCTCTTCCTGTAGGAGGAGGAAACTGGAATGGGCCGTCCAGTTGGAGTGTGTTCAAATGGGTGAGGCTGTCAGTGTCTATGGGTGAAGAGCTATTCAGGAGAAGGGGAAGTTCAATGTTTCGCGATTGGCTCTGACGCCGGTGAGAGTTGTTCTTTCCCCTTGGAGATCTGAGTTCTGCAGTCTAGATCTGCATGGATGAGCTCTCATGCTAAAGCTTGTGAAGCGTTTCTGGAACTGCAAATGTACTCGCGGATGAAAGGGCAAACAGCAAACTCTGTGACTATGGAAATCAGCAAAGAAACTCACCTTCTGATGTTTTGTTCAACAGAACAGAGTCACTGGGGACTTGCAGACGTGTCAGGAGACAGAGGTTGTCTCTCCAGACGGACGTGTATGATGGAGGACCAAGTGGCCCCTTTTCCAAATCCCAGAAGGGAGGGAGACAAGGGGTTCTGTCATCTTGCCCGAGAAGTTCTCAGACAAGCAGGAACCACAATGCAGGGCACCTGGGAGACTAATTGAACAGTGTTTGGTTAGTAGTTTTGTTCTGAGCATTTGTATGTGTGTATATGGTTAATTGTTATTGTTTTGTTTGGTGGGGGAAGGAAGATGTGGGGAACTGTACCTTTAGGAGGCTCTGGCAAGAGCCAGTGGCAACCACTTGTTGTGTTATGCAGGGACTCAGGCTGCCAGACAATGCGGGTCTGTTAGAATTTTGACACTGAAAGAAGCAGAGGTCTGCCCCTGGCCAGGAGCCAGCCCTGAACACCAAAGGTGCAATGTGAGAACCAGGGGGGCCCAAAGAGATGGGGGTTGCAGGGATCAAGGGGAGAGATGACCCAGGTTTAGACAAGCGTTTGCAAATCTGGGCGCCACTTTCCAGCCTGCTCTGTGATGCCTCCAGCTCCTCGCCAGAACCATTTCTAATTTCTCTGCCCTGCCCAGGCTGGTGCTAACCTCTGCTCCCCCAGCTGCCTCCCCCTGCCCCAGACAGAGCAGGGAGCAGCTGGATAGCCCTCTCCCACCCAGTCCTGCAGGGGGAATCTGCTGGAACAATTTTTATAGCGCGGGTGCTGAGAGCCATTTAACCAAAATGTAAACCCTGTTGATGATGGAAACAACGACAAACCAGGGGATGTGGCAGCCCTTCCCCCCAGCACCTGTGCCTCCCATCCCAGCCGCTGCTGGTCTGGCCGCAGGTAGGGTTGCCAGGTGTCCGTTTTTTGGCCGGAACACTCGGTCGAAAAGGGACTCTGGTGGCTCCAGTCCCGGGCCATTAAAAGTCCGGTTGGCAGAGCTGGCAGGCTCCCAGGAAGCAGCTGGTATGTCCCTCCAGCTCTGAAGCAGAAAGGCAGCCATGGGGGCTCTGCGTGCTGCCCCTGCCCCAAACACCGGCTCTGCAGCTCCCATTGGAGCCTGTGGGATTGTGAGGAAGAGGGGCTGCAGTTGCCAGGTGTGTGTGTGGGGGGAGGAAGTGGGAGGGACTGCAGGAGCCAGGTGTTCGGGTGGCTGGGTGCAGCGGGGGAGCACTGTGGGAGTGCGGGGGGGAGCAGGAGGCTGCTGGAGGATCTGGGGGGTGCTCACTCACTGCCAAGGGGGGAATGGAGAGCTTTGGGACCCTGCTAAGGAAGTCTGCTGTTGGAGGAATGTGGAGGGACCTGCTGGAGGAAGTGGGAGGGGACAGATGGGGGGGTGAGGGGTCTGGGTGTGCAGGGTTTTGGGGCAATGTGGGGGAAGGGAGTTGCGGAGCCGCGGCTTTCGTTTTTGTGTCTCACACACCTTGGGGGATGGGCGGGGGGCGTGCAAGACCCAGGAGACACACACACAGAAAATACATAATTTATTTTTCCCCCTCCCACAATCCCCAATCACCTTGTGGATGTTAGGTCCGCCTCATGGGTTTGTGGGGGGCTGATCCATGATTTTTGAATGCTGAGCGTTGGCAGTACTGGGAACCAGAACCAGCCCCTGACAGGTACTGGGCGTAGGGGAAGTAGTTGAGCCAGCCATGACATGAGTGTCTGCAAAGGGAAACTGACTTTGGGGGAAGGTGATTTATTTGTAGGCATCTTGCGGGGGGAGGCTCAAAATGGTCTTCTCTACAGTGTGAAAGGTTCCCCCCAGGCAGGGTTGGAGTTACGATCTAGACAAGTCTCCAGTCACCAGAGCCATCCTTAACACCTGTTTTAATCTCCTTTCACGAGGGTCAACTAAACCAGTTGCCAGCAGCATCTTGTTTGCCCTTTGTCGGGCCCATTGCTGTGGCATTTGAGGGCTGCACAGGGTTTAATGTATTTTATTCTCACAACCTGCCTGCGTGGCAGGGCAGTGCTATTTCCCTGTATTGCAGATGGGGAACTGAGGTATAGAGATGAAGTGACTTACCCAAGGGCACATAAGAAATCTATAGCAGAGCAGGGACTTGAACCCACATCTTTGAAGGCCTAAACTAAGACCTTAGCCACTGGACCATCATCCTTGTAGAATAGTCCTACTCCATTTTGCATTTCTGGAGAAAACTTTTCCAGCATGAACAAGGTTTTAGAACTTGTCAGGATCCAGAATGGCACTGGTTTAACTTCCAGTGTGATTTTAACAGGTGCAAAAAGTTGTATGGACTTTCATTTCAGTTTAGCTTAAAGCTGGTCCTAATTGACATAAAGTACACCCAAATAAGAGTATCGTAGAATATCAGGGTTGGAAGGGACCTCAGGAGGTCATCTAGTCTAACCCCCTGCTCAAAGCAGGGCTAATCCCCCCATTTTTGCCCCAGATCCCTAAATGGCTCCCTCAAGGATTGAACTCACAACCCTAGGTTTAGCAGGGCAATGCTCAAACCACTGAGCTACCCCTCCCCTGTCCATGCAGCCTTTTGCTCCTGTTTAATTCAGCTGGAGCAAGTTTATAACCTTGAGCTCTGTGAACACTGGGAAATAAGAGAGAGTTTATTTGTGGGGATTGGAACTGACTGAAAGTTTGGGCATGTGACATTGCACACACAAAGGCAATGACTGCACAGATTATGTATATTCTAGCAAACACAGGTGCCGTCTCACCTTTCACTT
Source organism: Lepidochelys olivacea (assembly GCF_965140295.1). Taxonomy (NCBI): domain Eukaryota; kingdom Metazoa; phylum Chordata; order Testudines; family Cheloniidae; genus Lepidochelys; species Lepidochelys olivacea. The sequence goes on along the minus strand of NC_140412.1, from coordinate 264,983,545 downwards.
AAAAAACAAAGTTTTTAGCCCTCATGGCTGCCGGGAAACGCCTGAAAACATAAAGGGAGTGCCCTCTGAAGCCTCAGAAACCTCCAAGTCAAATAAAAAGAACCCCAGCTTTCTTGTCTTTAAAAATCTCATGATTTTTAAACCAGTCACATAATTTTGGAGAGTCTGACTCATGATTTTTGAACACAAGGGATTGCCAGGACTGTAGAGTGCATGTATGTCTGGTAACACATTCCTCTGCTGCGTGTAAGTGTAAGCAGAGTCTGGATAAGCTATCCCCTGACATCTAGTGGTGAGCTCTGGAAAAAGACTTCAGGAGCCGATCTTGTTTGCATTGACACATACCCCCTGTCTAGGTGCTCAGCATGATGGGATTGCTTGCCCAAATGATCACTTGTGGCTGGTGTTGGATGCCCAGTCTCCCTGTTATTGGGGCAGGAGTAATAAAGTGTTGTTATCCTTGTTGTGTGAACCAAGGGCAGCAGAACTGTACCTGGCATACCCCAATGGAAGGACTCACCCTCAACTGAACAGCACTTGCTAGGCAGGGGACATGGGTTCCAATGCCCAATAAGTGGAGATGTTTATATGGGCTCTGTTTAAGGGTTTTAGGTGGAATTTGGTCCTGTCTTCCCCCTGGTGTAATAAAGGAGCTAAATCAATTACATACTACAGAGCTAAAAGAAAAGGAGTACTTATGGCACCTTAGAGACTAACCAATTTATTTCAGCATGAGCTTTTGTGAGCTACAGCTCACTTCATCGGATGCATACCGTAGAAACTACAGAGCTGAAATTGCTGATACCTAGATCTAAGTATTAGACCTACTTTGAGACAGTGTTTTTATTGTAAGAGACCTTCCTCATGTGTACTAACAGTGAGGCTCCTCCGCTAACAGCTGAAATCATTAAGAGCTGTGTTAAGGAGGGACCCTGAAGATATCTTGGTGAGTGTCTAGCCTGGTAGAGAGGATCAGAGCAAAGCCTTGCAGAGAGGTGTAGCAATTGGCCGCTGGGGAGAAGAGTGAGTGTCTGAGCAGCAGAGAGAGTAAGGTGCCTCCTTACCACCCCCTTCCACACAGGGTGGGAGGTGAACTCTGCAGATGAACCTCTGACCTCTGGGGCTGCACTGGCCAAGGACAGCAACTGTGAGTGAGGTGTAGAGAAGGGATGGGCACGTGAAAAGGACTTTTGGGTTTCTGGACTTAAGACCCTGAGGGGAAAAGGACACTGCCCAACCTACTTGGGGGGTGGGTCTTTTACTCATGGTTTATGTTTATGAACCTGAGTTGTGGTGTTTTCCCAAATTAATGCTGAGTCACTTCCCTCCTTTTATTAAAAGATTTTACTACACTCAGACCCTGTGCTTGCAAGAGGGGAAGTATAGCTTCTTAGAGGCAGCCAGAGGGTGGTGTGTAATTGTCCCAAGTCACTGGGTGGGGGCTCGAGCTGGTTTTGTGTTGTATTGTTGAAAAGGAACCCCTAGATATTGAACCCGGCCCTCATTGCTACTGGCTCCACCTGGCAGAAGGGTCACAAAAGTTTGCTCACCTAGGTCATATGCTCTGAATCAAGCATCTGCCTTACCAGGTTTTCCAGATGCTGAAGGTGAACTCTTCTTCCTCGCACATTGGCATCGATCAAACCCTTTCTCATCAGCATTCATGTCTCCTTTGCATTTGCACTACAGCATACAAGCAGTTTCCAGAGGCTCCTTTTCAGTCAAACTAACACATGATCTTTGAAACCCAAAAGAAAATTAGTGGCAAGTGTGAAACTTAGAATGCTGCTGAGGCCAAAAGACCAAATAAAATGGAATTTATTTATTTTTTCAAATCCCCTTTAATCCCTTAGAGAGGTTAATTGTGGTTTGTCCTTCCTATGCCTCCATGCTGTTCTGAAAGCACGCAAAGACCAAGCCACTGCATGTATGCCCTTTTAGCAGAATAAAAACAACTGTAGCTAGGTTTTTTTTTTTTTGCGGGGGGGTCAGTACATAAGAGAATAAATGATGCAGTTTGAAGGATTTCTCTGAAAAGTTGTAGCAGTCTTTTCAAGGACAGCAGGGCTATCTGATTTGCAGAAATTGTTGAAAGAATAAAGATGTATTAGTGGATCAGACATGACATGGTGTTTCTGTTAGGGCTGGGTTTTTTGGGTGTCCTGTACATAAAAAAGAGGTTTTCATTTATTACATACATTTACAAGCTTCTCTGCTCCCTTTGGTCTGCAATGATCAGGTGCAGGGTGGTTTTCAGTTATTGATTCTTCCTTAACCCTTCCAACCCATCACGTAAGAGACTTAAGGAGTTCTGTCTCTGTTGCCCAGAATCACACCACCTAACTTTTAGGCACCTGGAAAAACCTCAGGAACAGCCTTGTGGTCCACAGAGCCTGAGCTAGGTGCCTAGGCTGCTGTGCAATGAACAGGGAGAGATGGGCACCTCTGAATGAGATTCACAAAGCCAGCACACTGGCCAGGAAGGTGCCCAAGCTAGCCAGTGGGAGATGTTAACCAGACGGGTATGTGCGAAGTCCCGTCCTGGTGTTCAGCAGCTGTCTCTGCTTGTGATTCAGGAATCGGGGAAAATAGGCGTTTAGTTGCCTAAATCACATGTGAGGCCTCCTCCAGTAGGTGCCTAACTCCACATAAAACAGCCAGGGAGCTAAGTTCCCTGTAAGCTGCACGACCATGCAGCAGCCTGTTAAGTGTCGCACAGGCGCTCAGGGAACCCAGCCCCAGCGGACCTGCCGCAGCCGGGGGACAGGCGCCCGTCCCCTGACCCGAACCCAGCCCTGGCCCGGATCTGCCGCAGCCAAGGGACGGGCACCCCGGCCCCAATCCAGCCCAGCCAGTGACACATCGCCACCATATTGGTGCACATAACAAAATTCATTCTGCATATGGGTGGGAAATGTTTGCGGAAACACTGGTAGGCAGCCCTTTCATGCCCTTTAGCCTAGCGGTTAGTGCACTAGCCAGGATGTGCGAGATCCTTGGTTTTAGTCCTGTTATGTACCCGATGAGGAGAAAGAATCTTCCACCGCTCAGCGAAAGCCTTAACCACTAGGCTGCAGAGTCCTTCTAACTCTTTCGTAATTAATATTTAAATTATTTAATGAAAGTGGAAAAATTCCAATAGGAGCGATTGAGGGAGCCCCACACCAGAGTGTTCCCTAGCCTAGCGGTTAGCAAGTAATCATCAGCCCCTTTGGTAGCCCTGCTCTATGCAACCTTCCACTTTGCTGGTGTATTTCCCTTTCCGCAAGCCCCACTGTCTGTTACCTAGGGCCTAAGACTTAACCTTAGCTGTGCAGTTGAAATGCACAACCTTGTCTTCTACTGCAAGCTCCTTGGGTCAGGAGACATGTTGCAGTCCAGGAGCCAGATCCTCAGCTAATGTAAGTTGAAATCCATAGAGCTACTCCAGTTTACATCAGTTGAGGATCAGGCTGATACATAGCAGATGACAGAACGAGAAGTAATGGTCTCAAGTTGCAGTGGGGGAGGTTTAGATTGGATATTAGGAAAAACTTTTTCACTAAGAGGGTGGTGAAACACTGGAATGCGTTACCTAGGGAGGTGGTAGAATCTCCTTCCTTAGAGGTTTTTAAGGTCAGGCTTGACAAAGCCCTGGCTGGGATGATTTAACTGGGAATTGGTCCTGCTTCGAGCAGGGGGTTGGACTAGATGACCTTCTGGGGTCCCTTCCAACCCTGATATTCTATGATTCTATGATTTGTGAATTGCCACGTAACTTTACCACATTCTGCAAACGCTCTAGACTCATAGTCAGTATTAGCCATGTTAAAAGCCTCCAGCCCCTGAGAAGCTTGTCTCTGATGCACTGAACAGCTCTATTGGTTTTGATCGCAACGGGTGATTTGCAGAGGGGGGGTCTCGAAGTCAAGCCCCCGAACTTCGGCGTCGTTCAAATCCAGTGACGCACTTTGCAGAGAGGGCCTGTTTCTAGCTAATCGACCCGTTTGGCTAACGAGGTCTGATCTTTGTCAGTGACGGCCTCCTCACCCAATCAGCCATTTCCCTTCAATCAAGAGATACCAAATACTTGCCACATGCTTGTGTCATAGACAGTGCATTCAGAATATCGATTTAATGAGTTTATTTTACTGCCCTACAAATATTCCCTGGCTCGGTGTTATCGCACAGTGGGGTGTCTTAGCAACATTAGTGTTTCCATTTGGGGATTTTTTTTTTAAAAAAGTCATTTTAAACATCCCTGGAGACTTTATTAGAGCTTCCTGTAAGAAGACAGGGAGTCTAATATAGGGGGAGTGAAACAGGAGCTTAGAATTTCACACACAGTGCTTGACTTTATATAGGAAACACATTCACATCCCCCAGCCCATAAAACAGGCTCTGGGATAAATGGCCCATGTGTACATAAATAGAGACGAATCATTTCATTTCTATGGCTTTCTGTCTGATGAGTCAGAGAGCTGGGAAAGGACAAAACCTCTGTGTAGGGCCCAAGCCCCATCCCAGCTGGAATGTGCAGTAACGGGTGTGCCCCTGGGGATAGCTGACACGCTGCATGGGGGACACACTGAGGGCTGCTTGTGTTGTGGATTTCTGGTTATTAATGAATGGGCTGAACACACATTTTGCCCTTTTCGTTTTCGCTCTTAGCTGGCTGCAGGAAAGCCAGGGCTCGCTGAGCCCCATTACGACTCCAACAGGCCTGCTGGAATAAAGCCAGCCAGACGCTTTGCAACCTGTCTGTCTTGTCACCACTGGGAAATGTCTCCTGGGGGAACCTGCCTTCTCAGCCCACAGGAAACAAACTCTGTGGGACAGCAGCCCTCCAGAAGCATCTCCTAGCAGACCCCCCTCCATCTCCATGGCTGTTGATGGAGGGAGGAACCAGGTGGCGCTTGGAGCATGGTATTCTATCGGGAACAGCTGCCTACAGGGCTGAGCAAGTGCCTTGAGAGAGATGATCACCAGTGACTGAGACAGGCAGGAAAAGGGGAAAAACCTTCTATTGCTGCCAAGAAAAACGCTCCCTTGTGGTCACAGGAAGAGAGTCAGAGACCAGCATCCTCCACAAGAGGCACCCACAGGTGCAGGGGAGTGCCCAAGGCACCCGATCCTCAGAGCCAGCAGCCACCGCTGCCCACCGTAACATCGGGTTGGCTCCCCAGCCCCTGCTCTCCCAGGTCCCCAGGTGCAGGCCTTAAGAACTCACCTGGGTCTCATCCTCGAGGCATGAGGCCAGGCACAACTGGTCCTGAAAGCTGCGAGGGAGGAGGGTAAAGAGCTGGTGTTCACCATGGAGCAGGAGAGGGAGGAGCTGCAGGCTTAGGCCAGAGCACTCCTAGAACAGGAGTGGATGGTGGGGACCCACAAGTGCACTCTGGAGAAATACCCAGAGGAACAAGAGGTTACCCTGAATTTTTAAGGTGAGGCCTACTGATGAGCTGCTCAGCCAGGAGGTAGCCTCCTAAGCCAGTCTGTCCTCTGCCCCAGATATGGGGGGAGATGGATCTAGCCCTTCTTCTAGGAGGAAGGGGGGAGGTTTAATAGATCCAGGGGGGGGTGGTTCCCCTCCTTAACATTTGCTTATTTAAAACAAAAAATTAGTTGTTAAATGGTGCTGATCGTTAATAGTTAATAGTCACGTTAATTCTGTTTCTCTGTTATTACTTAAACACTAAAGACAATTTTAAGAAACATTTCTTGTGTCAAATTTCTCATGGCAAATAAGCTTTTGTACCATGTTTAGGGAGCTGTTTCCTAAAACAACAAATAGGAAATATTATCCGTCCCTTCTGCTGTTGAGTTGCGGGCTACCGTTACTCGACAGAGGAGCCAAAGTCATCCCAGCACACCTAACCAATCCATGCCTACTCTCCACCCACCTCTGCTGTGGCTTCTACACTGAAACCAGAGCCAGACCAGATGTGAGAGAGTCTGAAAAAAGTCTCTGAGTCGAGTTTTTTCTCCGGCAGGCCTACACTGAACAGCACAGAAACCTGAGCTTGTGGGCACACACCCAAGTGCTGGTTTCACATTATTTAAGAAACAAAAAGCCAAAGTCAGAGGGCAGGGGAGTTTGTTGGCTCACACAACACCTCCCAGCCCCCAAGAGGACCTAATGCATGAAAATCCCCTCAATGGTCTCCTTCTCCTCTCCAGCCCTGGCCTCAGGGTCTTCCATCAGGTTGCTGGTGGTGTCCTCTGTCAGGGTGCGCTCCTGGGGAAGCCAGCATCTTCATTCAGGGGCATGAAAGCCTCCCCACATACCCTGCCAAGAGATGTGTGCTCCTGTCAGCAGTTATAGCATCTAAAGAGACACCTCCAGGCTATCCCAACAGGACCTGTTGCTCTCTCCCTCGGCACCCATGGTGCACTTCCCTCCTACTGCCTCTGGGTGGCAGGGATGCTGTGTCCATGTCTTGGGGGGCCACCAGCAATGCACTGTGGTGCCCAAGCTGTTTTCCGGCGGGCGGGAGGGGGACAAGCGAAGGCCGGTGCGTCCGTCTGTGCTCGGGGGACCGATGGTGGCAGGGTGTCTGCACTGCTGTTTTCTGCTTGCACTCACGTGTCAAAGGAGGAACTCCACCCGCTCACCTCCGCTGGCCTGGCCGAGGGAACGCGGCCTGCAGCTCTTGAGCTTGGGGGGCGCTGAACGGGACTGGCAGAACTGGCCACGGAGCTTCCTGGCGGTTGAGAACGGAGCCTGCCACCTGAGCCTCCCCCCTCCAGAAATTCCCTCGCAACCAGGCCGAGGCAGCGAGCAAGGCAAGGGACACCCGGGAAGCCACCAGGGTGTGCTGCCTTTGTGGCGTTCAATCCAGCGTCCGCTGCCAGCAAAGAGAGCGAGCGGCTTTCGCTGCTTCTCCGTGGCAGCACGCGCTGGGGCCAAAACGTTCCCGGACTGGTGCTTGTCAAGCTGTCCTGCAGGGGCTCAGGAGCATGAGTCCCAACCACAGGGCAGACTGTTAAGAGCCAGGGCACCCCCCACTCCCACCAAATTGCCAAATTGTCTATACTTAAATTTCATCAACCAATTATCAAGTGTAAACGCCTCAAACACTGGAACAGCCTTGATATGGAGTCACAGACAGTCCCCTTGGGTACTCTGATCTCTCTTGCCACCCAGGTGAGCTTCCCTTCGGGACAGATGGTCCCTTCCACTAAGTATCACAGCAACATGCGGGTTACTCCCAGTCCCCCAAGACCAGTCACTTACCCCAGGTCAGTTGCACTCTAGATTCCACACCAGAGACAACACTTGTAGCTAATCCTATAATAACTGTCTAAACATTTATTATATAGGAAAAGGAAACAAGGGAGTTATTTACAAGGTTAAAGCAGGTAAACGTATATAAATAAGTTCCAGTCTTATATTTCAAAAAGTAAGATAAGTGTCAATAATGAGCAAGCTCTCTATGTGCTTTAGGGCTAACCCAGGCTAAGCACTGGGGATCTTTTGCTTATGCCTCGTAATCCTTGTCACCCATAAAGATACAGTTCCTCCTTGTTAAGGGTTTTTATATCCTTCCCCCCTTCTGCTTTGAGCTACAAACTCGTCTGATGGGAGGGATTCCTTACAAGACTCATCTTCAGGGTGAGGGAAGGGAAACACCAAAGTCTTTTCTCCTTGTGAATGGTCCACTCTAGTCCATCCGATGGGTCTTCCTTGTCGGGCAGGACGTAACACCTTCTGCTGGAGGCCAGCGTTTCACACTAGTCAATGTCTCTTTCCTGGCTGGTGATTTACACCATTGACAGACGCTTACAATGGAAACGCTCAAATATTTGAGATTAATGTAAGCAGCAGCTCACATGCATTCCATGAAGTCTAAACACTTCCCTCTAATCCTAATACTGATTTGAACAATACCAACCCACAGGGCACCCAGGCTGAGCCCAGAGAGAGGGAGTTTCAACAAGGCGATTGTCAGCGTTCACTCGGGGCACCTTGTCGGCCGGCCTCACGGCGCTCTTCTACAAACCACACGTGGCCAGCGTGGTGAGCTGTCGACTGAGGGTGAGCACGTGGCAGTGGTCCCCCAATGCGCTGTGCCAGACGTACGGTCCGTCATCTGACCACTGGTCCCCGCGACGGCGTCCTGAGCACCCCCTCGCCTGTGCAGTCAGCCAGGGAATGCCGCACTGCCTTTCTCACAGCACCACTCTGATCTGGCATAACCTATTTTTAACATTTTTTTCCCCAAGGAACGTCTAGGAATCTGCCACCTGGGCGCAGCTGCCACCCGGAGGTGTCTGGAGCCCTCACCCTCCAGCAAGGAGCTAAGGCGCATGTCCATGGCCAGCTGCCTCGCACACACAGGGGTCAGTGACACAGCCCGAGGCGGGCTGGTGGGCTCCCTCTCCAAACACTCTGCTATGGTCTGAGTGAGGCCGGTGGACTTATTGGACAAAAGCATGCAACCTCTGCTGAACAGAAGACCCAGTACCCGTTCGCTGTTCTGCCCTAACCCGTCGCTGCAGGTGTGCTGTGATGAGGTCCCCAGCCTCTTGAGGGCCTGGCCCAGACTGACCCTGCGTCTGTACGGTTGGCAAACATTGTCCCCAGCATCAGCTTTGAAAAGTTGCCAAACCCTGGAGCTGAGCGTTCAGTGCATGTGGCAGGAGGGGGCCGGGGAATTACGGCTGGCCACGGTTGCTGCTGAGAGCAATGCGGAGGCCTGCCTTTCCCTGCAAGCATCTCCACCAAAACCAGAGGGAAGCTGTGACCTTTCCCCCGACTCGGCAGCTGTGACGACCCACGGCCTTTGCAGAACTGAAGGAGTGGAGCAAAGTTTCAGCAACACGAGGCTGTGTTTTGCTAACCCCCCTCAGGGGGCGTGCGCAAGAGCGGGCAAGCAGGGGCATGCTCCCCAGTAATTGTTGAGGGCACAGAACTTCTCCGGCCCCGGGGCTGCAGAGGAAGGAAAGAGCGAGCTCTTTCCAGGGCCTGGGTGGGGGTGGGAGAGGGAGAGGGAAGAGCAAGCGTCTGGTGGTGAGGGGCAGCGAGCTCCTCCTGGGCCTGCGGGGCCGGGGGGGGGGGGCGGAGAGCAAGCTCCTTGGGGAGGCACAGAATGTGCCAAAAGGAGTCAAATATAAATTCCTCCGCACCCCCACTCAAGGTCTGCCTCAGATTGCTCTCATTGCTGGAAGAGGCAATCTCAGCACATTGGCTTAGTGCATGTGATCATGTCACCCACTGGTGGCTGACCCCAGCAAAGACAAAAGCCTCCTACTTGGTCATTCCTGTCGCTTGAAGAATCAGCAGTAGTCAAGCTTTTGTCTTCCATCATCCCGAAAGCTCCGGAGAGCCGTGCTACAAACACAAGAGACGGCAGGTGACAAGTGATTTCCACCTCTTTTTTTCTCACAAATGATTTTTCAACTTCCCTTTAAACAAAACAAAGTTGGTTCCCCAGGAACATCGTGAGCTCTCTCTCTTTCTTCATGCCAACGGCTTGTAAGTGCGAATTCATTTCAGCTGTAGATTGATCCTCAGGTAGAAATGTATGACCATGAAATTACTTCAGAGAGGCAGCTTTAGAGTGAGAAGAGAGGGAGTTTCAACAAGGCGATGGCCATGTCATCTCTCAGCAAGGCCAGAGCGCCTCAGGAAGGGAACACGGACTACAGCAGCACCGAATCCTATGGACGTACTGAACGCTGCCTCATGGTGTCTGAAATAGGAGGGGTCGGTGTAGCTAGTGGGGCACGTGATCTGACCTCCTGGCTTTCACAGGCCACCAATGCCACCCAGCAGCCGCACACTGAACCAACAACCGGGGTGAGACCAAAGTATCGCAGCCCACAGGAGACTGGCCTGTTGTGTGCCACAGACTGAGAATAGGAGGGACCAAGGTGCACCAGTGCCCAAGTCCCCTGCATGACAGGGGAATGGTTAAGTGAGATATACTCAGATAATCCTGGTATGTGACCCACACACTGCAGAGGAAGGTGAAAAAAACCCCAAGGTCACTGCAGGTCTGACTTGGAGGGAAATTCCTTGCCAGCCCCGCATAAGGGGATCAGCTAGACCCCAAGCATGTGAACAAGAAGCAGCCAGCAAAGCACCTGAGAGAGAGAATGCTCGGGACCACCTCAGAGCCCTGGTGCACCCCACCCAGTGTCCCATCTCCAGCCATGGCCATCCCTGATACTTCAGAGGAAGGAAGTATAAAAGAAACCTCCTAGAATACACTGGGGGAAGGGGATACAAATTCCTTCCTGACCCCTGCAGGTGTCCGGCTGAAATCCTGAAGCATGAGCTTTTAAGAATATAAGACATAAACCAGAAGTGAACCCCAGGACTGTTGACCCTGCCCCCCACCATCACAAGCAACCCTATTCAGGGTATTTATTTGCACATATAATGCAATAAACAAAGCAGCAATCCAAGGGGCAGGTTCCACCCTCTGCGAGGGCCCCTTTATGCTACTCAGGACCTCTAGTGCAGCCTCATACCTCCCTGCTCCAGACAGCCCTCGCCAGAGGAGGGACAGGAGAGGGAGGAAGGCTCTGCGCTGAAGAGCAGCCCAATGACAGCTCTGGGGCAGCTACTGGAAGTTGCAGCAGCTCACGGGGCTGTTCTAACATACGCCAGGGGCCTCGTCTCTCAGAGCTGGCCACAACCTGGGAGGCACAAAGATGGTTTAAAGCCATTTTCCCAGCCCCGGGCTAAGCTTCTGTGCTGTATCCGCTGGGAGCTCAGCACAGAATTTGGCCCTGGGCCCCTCATTGCTTTCTTTGTACATTAAAAGCATCATTATAGCAAGAAAAGAAAGGAAATCCGCAGCCTGTCCATGGTGCTAGCCAGTACCACTGTGTTCGGGGTAGTATACAGCATATTAATTATCACTATGTGCACGGGATTAACAGACATTATGCATAGATGGTTTGTGCCTCCTGATACTGGGGGCACACAATCTACAGGCGAGAACATGTGACACCCCCCCCCCAAGTGTCTTCTCTGCCCAGCGATCTCCCTGCCCTGCCCTGTGCCCAGCCAAGGGCTGCCAGGCTCTCTTCACCAAAGTTACCTATGCAGGGGGGTGGGGTGGGGGTGTCTGTCCTTCTCCTGCGGCCCCTCTTCACCCCATTAGCTGCTTTTTCTGGCAGCCAGGCCCGGGTGGGGAGAGGCTGAAGCTGGACCTCTGGGTCACTGACTCTGTGCAACACAGCAGCTGCCTGAGAGAGACCCTGCCTGGGGCAGCGGCAGGTACAGTATGAGAAGGACTGGGCCTCCCTCCCTTCCTTCCCCCACACCCAGCAGGCCAAGCAGAGATTGGGGTGAGGGGGGCACTTGACCCCACATCCGTCCTTACACATTGCCTATATATGTACGTGTTGGGAAGCTATGTTAACTGAATGTATCACGCACTTCCCACAATCCTATTCACCCACGCCAGGCACCCCCAACCCTTTGCAAAGCTGAAGTCAGCTCTGGCATGAGAAAAGAGGAAACTTGTCAGAGTGAAGATGCAGGAATGCTTTGCACCAAGTAGAGCTAGGGCGTACTTTCATGGCTCATCAACTCCAGAAATGTAGCATTCCAGACGAGATATGGGAAGATACAGGGAGGTACCCAGGACAAAACTGGCACAAACTGGTGGGCTAAACTTAAACTTTAAGTGACAAACAGGAGGCTTTTAGAGTCTAAAAAAACCAAAGTGTAACTAGAAGCGTGTTTGAGGGTCTACCTTTGAAGCAGACCTTCTGTGTAAGGTGAACATGCTGCAAGATCAGAATGGCTTCCTGGAAGGAGGGGCTGGATGCTGCTTTGAATTTATCACAATTTTGTGCAAAAAAAAAACCCCATCCCCACAGTCAGGAGAATGCATTGCACCAAACCACCAAAAGCATCAAAGCTGTCCATACGGAGCTGCTAAAAATGTTAAGTAATTTATTCTGGTGTCATGGGAAATCTCTTGCAATCAATGCGCATTTAGTGCTACAAATGGGACTTGTTTGGTTAGCTACAGTCACCCCAGCTAGGCAGGTGAAATGGTTTGTAAGTCAGTTTTAAAGGGAGTAAGAATCACTCTGCATGTACTGTTTTGTCTTTAGGCCATAAATTTGGCTAAGCGTGGTTAGCTGGTCTCTTGGACATTTTTAACCACGAGCCACAAGGGTAGTCAAACAATTGGCTCTGCTTCTGAGTCAATATATGGGGACCTCCTTCCCAAACCAGAAAATAACCAACCGGGAACGGAAACCAAGCCCCAGCACTACCCCAGCCCACCAGCTGTCCGCCTGCCCTAAAGGTCACCACACTAGCGCTACTTTAGCCTGATCCAACACACATAAAAGTCAATGAGACCCTTGGGTTTGTCCCTCTAACATCCCTTTGAGTCCCAAAGCTGAAGAGTCCTCTTGTGGAAATTGTCCTGCCAGCAGCTCCCGGGTTCCCGCTCATGGTTGGAAGAGACCTCAAGAGACCTCAAAGCAGGACCAACCCCAACTAAATCATCCCAGCCAGGGCTTTGTCAAGCCAGGCCTTAAAAACCTCTAAGGATGGAGATTCCACCACCTCCCTAGGTAACCCATTCCAGTGCTTCCCCGCCCTCCTAGTGAAATCTGCATTCATCCCAGCGGGCAGCATTGCACTGGGAGAGAGACAGTCTCTCAGGCAGGTTTTAGGCCTCTAGAGCCTTGTTGAAACTAAGCCTTCACAACAGGTGCAGCAAAGCCACCACTGGGCATTGTTTAACTTCACCTATAAGGCAAACTGCGTTCAGCTGAAACCAGGGTTAAACCTTGCTCAGAGCAGCTGGGACTGAGGAAGAACAAGAAACCCTCTAGTGGGCAATTATGGAATAACGTGCTGATGGGAGAAGGTTCGTCCAAATTCCCGTCCATTAAGGGAGGCTAGTGCGCCGAAGCATTGGAGTTTATATTCTTTTCAGGGTTGTCGTTGTTTTTCAACCCTGTCTAATGTAGCTATAGATGTTTCCATTATCCACATAGGTGTCTGATCCTTTTGGATTAAATCCTGCTAAACTCTTGGCCTCAATAGATTGGGACAATTCATGCTTTAATTTTCATCGAATTAAACATGTCTATCATTTTTTTAAATTAATGATCAATTTTACAAAGCTTTGTTTGTGTATTTTTACACAATCTCACGTATTTGCTCAGGGGCAGATCCTGAGCTACTGTAAATGAGCAGTGTCATAGAGGAAGGCTATTTTGTACCAGCTGAGATTCTGTTCCCTCAAATTCTATACTGGGAGCATGATATAAATAAATGCCAGTGATGTCAGAAACACAGCTAGATGGCTAAGTAGGTAATGGGCTGTTGATTTCATGACCTCTTCAAATCTTTTTAGATGAGAGTTTTTAAAGTTAATGAAAAGTTCCATTAAGAGCAATGTTCATTCTGATTTGAGAACTGGGCTGATACAAACACATCAATCCGCCCACACGCTCTTGCTCCCGCTAACAAGAGACAGGCTGATTGATGGAATGAAGCATTCTGGGATTTATCCCCAAGTGATCCATGTTTGGTTCTTCTCAAAGGAGAGACATCACTTTGAAATTAACATCGCAGCTTGTTTGTGTTGCACCAGATAGGAAACAAAATTAATATGCCCTACCCCAAGTTGTGTTCTGAACGTGTGTTCCTTCTAAGCTTGTCCTAAATTAATGAATATTTATCTCAAAATCACAGGGGTATGCAAAAGCCCCAGTAGTCCCAGGTTGCGTTTTGGTTTTTTTGAAGGGAAGAAAATATATTCTGAGGGATGCTTTGTGACACACATACTTAACAATTAGCTCAGGGCCAGCTCTTCAGCAGGTGTACATTGAACAAAGCTTCCTCAGTGGCATTTTGCCAGTTTTCACCAGGTTGCCCTGAATCTTTGGCCAACTAGGAGCATAGCTGAGGACTAGAATGAACAGCCACATTCTGCAACACTTATGCCTGTGGGGTGAAATTCACAACACCTCTGCTCATCACTTAAGCCCTCACAATGCACCACGGGCTGGATACTCATTGGTGTAAATCGGTGTAGAGCCAATGGAGCTATGCCTGTTCACACCAGCTGAGGACCTGGCTCCATGTGAGTAAGGTCTGCAGGATCAGGCTCTAAAACATTTGCTCCCCTTTTTAATTTTATTTTTCCCACTCACTGAAAGTGAAGTCAGTTAAATGAAAGTCTTCGGGGTAGACTATAGCTACTGCGGCTTCGTATTCACAATCAGGGCTTCCCTGGGAAGTGAAATCAATGACCTCTGACTGACTACAGGAGCTAGGAATTTGGGTAAGCTTGGCGGAAATTCAATATGAATTTTTTTATAATTTTGATGGTTAATAATATTTATTTTGAAGCCTTTTTTTTCCTGGATGTAGCTATTTAATTTTTCACTGTAGTGCAAAAGCTGTGAAAGAGGTTTAAGCTGTTTTTAAAATTATTTTCATTGATTAGAATTTTCACAGCTGGGGGAAATGAAAAGGGGGAGGTCAAGTAATAATTATTTAACGACAGTAGATGTTGAGATTCAAAAAGTTAGAGCTTTATTATCATTAAAACACAAATTGTCAATATCACGTGTCAAAGTATACAAAGCAAAGATCCTTGAATCGAACTCCAATAAGTTCTCAAGCAGCGTGTTTCTTACTTTGCCTGTCTGTACATTTCTTTTATTATTAAGGGAAATATTTTTTCCACGTGCGTACAGTGAAATCGATGTTTACCGACATTTACTGATAAAAATCCAATCCTTCCAAATATAGATTGCTTCCTAAACCAAGCTGCTTTCCCTGCCGATGGAAGATAAGATTAGCACTGACTGCTTTATGTTATTTCTTCTGAGTGTGATCCTGCTCTCAGAGACACTAGGAGGAGTGGTAGATATGCTGGAGGGTAGGGATAGGATACAGAGGGACCTAGACAAATTAGAGGATTGGGACAAAAGAAATCTGATAAGGTTCAACAAGGACAAGTGCAGAGTCCTGCACTTAGGACAGAAGAATCCCATGCACCGCTACAGACTAGGGACCGAATGGCTCGGCAGCAGTTCTGCAGAAAAGGACCTAGGGGTGACAGTGGACGAGAAGCTGAATATGAGTCAACAGCGTGCCCTTGTTGCCAAGAAGGCCAATGGCATTTTGGGCTGCATAAGTAGGGGCATTGCCAGCAGATCGAGGGACTTGATCGTTCCCCTCTATTCAACATTGGTGAGGCCTCATCTGGAGTACTGTGTCCAGTTTTGGGGCCCACACTACAAGGATGTGGAAAAATTGGAAAGAGTCCAGTAGAGGGCAACAAAAATGATTAGGGGGCTGGAACACATGACTTATGAGGAGAGGCTGAGGGAACTGGGATTGTTTAGTCTGTGGAAGAGAAGAATGAGGGGGCATTTGATAGCTGCTTTCAACTATCTGAAAGGGGGTCCCAAAGAGGACGGATCTAGACTGTTCTCAGTGGTAGCAGATGACAGAACAAGGAGTAATGGTCTTGCAGTGGGGGAGGTCTAGGTTGGATATTAGGAAAAACTGTAGGGCGGTGAAGCACTGGAATGCGTTACCTAGGGCGGTGGTGGAATCTCCTTCCTTTTGAGGTTTTTAAGGTCAGGCTTGACAGAGCCCTGGCTGGGATGATTTAGTTGGGGTTTGGTCCTGCTTTGATCAGGGGTTTGGACTAGATGACCTCCTGAGGTCTCTTCCAATCCTGATATTCTATGATTCTATGAATAGTCATATGGATGGTGATATGAAGGTAGAGAAGGTAGAGATCTACATTCAGTTCCATGCTCTGTTCTTAGACTTCCTGTGTGATGTAAACAAGCCACTTAATCTCTCTGTGCCTCAGTTGGCCAGCTGTAAAACAGAGATAACAGGCCAGAAACCCAGCTGGTGTGGGTCAGTGTAATCCAGGCCTGCTGGGTTTGGCACTTTGTCCCCCTCTAGTGGTATCTAGACCATCTAGAGATTGATGAGTCTGCTACAGCCTTGACTAAGAGCCATACGGCTTTTAGCTCATGAATTGAACTCCAGAGGCCCT
Organism: Lepidochelys olivacea; assembly: GCF_965140295.1. Taxonomy (NCBI): domain Eukaryota; kingdom Metazoa; phylum Chordata; order Testudines; family Cheloniidae; genus Lepidochelys; species Lepidochelys olivacea. Next base: position 264,967,547 of record NC_140412.1, on the reverse strand, counting down.
AGATTCAATCCTGCCTGCTGACAATTGGTGTCTATCAGCATCGTTCAAATGACTCACAGTGATTTACGCTACAATGAGGAACTTATTGGCCTCACAAGGTGTAAGGCCCCATGGGTCTAGAACCCAGGCCTATAAAGCTATGAGGTAGTTAACAGCTCCCATCTACCACTCGGCAGCACCTATAGGCACCCTCCGCTCCATTTCCCATGAGCTCCTGTGGACACAGATCATGGGACGTTCCACCTTAAGAGTTTGACAGGCAGCAGCCCTGTGGCTCCTGATTGGTTCCCTGTCCTATATAAACCCAACGGGTGTTCCAGGAAGTGTCTAGGCAACAGTGTAGATCTTCTGTAGCTGTCATGACTGGTCCTGTTCTATGCTCTTGAACTCCTGGCTTGACCTTGGCTTGTTTTGGACTTTGCCTCCTGACTAAGATCCTGAAACCTCACTTGGACTCTCACTTTCAGTATTGACCCTGGCCTGGAACTGACTACGAACTCCTCGGCTACTCCTAGCCTCAGCTTTGCCCCTGCTCCGACCCTTGGCCCTGGCTGCCCTTGTTGCGATCCTGACACAGGGTGGTAGTGAGACTTTATACACTGATGTTTGTGAGGTGCTCAGTTGTGGTGGTGAGGGAGAGGGGGGATCTAGGTAGCTAGTGAGAGACGTGGAATGCTTTATGCAAGCCAGCAGGAAGCCCAGTGCTGAAGGTCGAATTGCAGAGATAAAGCCAAATCTTTTTTCCAACCAATATCTTCCTCAAGATGCAGATTGGAGAGAAGGCTGAATGGGAATGGTACCTACTTGTGAGTTCCCGGGACATCTCCCTAAAGATGCTACTTTCAGCCCTTACACAAGCTTAATAAGAGGTAAGTCAAAAAGTTACAACTGGGAAATATGTTGGCTGCGTATTTTGAAGAGGCGGTTGGATTCCCAGCATGATTTCTCTCTGACACTGTGTGTGTGTACGTACTAGAGAGGGTATTAGCTTTAGGCCCTTTTTATCTCATGTTAACTAAGTGCCAATTGACTCAAATTAGCTCATGTGTTTGTAAATGCCAGTCCAGATGCTCCACAAACACTTATTTCAGGACACAAATGTTTGTGGAGCATCTAGACTGGTGTTTACAAATGTGTCTGCTGACGCGCAGAAATTGGTAATCAACCAACAAGTTAAAACTGGCGCAAAAAGATTAGCCTAGACACAGAGTGAGCAAGCAAGCGTACACTTTGTCCACACATAGCCTGCTGCCCTGAGATGCTGACCCTCTATAGAAAAGTGCCCAACCACCTTTGACTTCAGTGGGAGTTGGGAGCACTTGTCACCTCCAGGCTGTCTGAAGTGTCTCATGACTTTAAGTGTCGACCTCAGGGCAGACTGTCAGAGTACAGGCAGAGAGCCCAAACTGGTGGTGTGTTTTATAATTCAATTTCACTAAGCCTGTGGCAAAAGTGAACTCCTGCATCACCACACCTGTCTTACCACGGAGTCACAGACAGTCCCCTTAGACTCTCCAGTCTTGCCACCCAGGCAAACTGCATCTTGGGATAAAAGGCCACCCATACCAAAAATCACATCGCATTTAGGTTGCTTCCAGTCACTTACTCCCAGATCATGTGGTATAACAGATCTTGTGTAACCCATGTGCCTGATAGGAAGATATCTCTTTAAGAGACCCATTGCGGGGAGGAAGGAGTGAGTTGTGTCTGGGTCATTGTTGCTGGGCAGATTTAGCACTCCACATCCAGAAGGTTCTGGAATCGGGGGTAGTAGTTTTGGGTCTGCTCCAGTAGGTTCCCTGTTGCTGGGGTCAGACTCCACGAGGGCGAGTGGTCAGGGCAGCTGCTTTGCAGAAGGCCACGTGCCCTGTGTGGGTTGGGAGAAGCTGAGCCCCGGAGCAGAAAGCCGGCTGGTGTCCCAAACTCTGAAGCATTTTGCAGCAGGGTTTTGTTTAAATCTAGACACGTAACTGGGTGGTTGATAAAATATATGCACAGGTGAGTCACAGTTTAATTCCAAATGGTGGCAGTGATGTAATAAACTCCCAGTTTCCCAAAAACCTTTTCAGGGTACGCAGATTGTCTCTGGGGATCTCTGCTTTGCATCTGATACACTTTTCTGTAAGAGTCCAAACAGCCCAGAGATGCAGGATCTTTCCTGGAATCCATATTTATAATTTCTTCTGACAGTGTCTCTATCGTAAGAGAGAGTGGGGAATGTATTTGAAGTCTTTGACTTCCAGTCATCACACACAATGACCACTTGCTTTGAAATGAGCACCATTCCGTTACAGTCCCTCATTTACATTCCACAAGACTTCTTTCTCGTTCGATGGGTTATTTAATCACAGGGGTATACACAATGTGAATGTTTGCTAGTACATTATCACAGAAGACAGAGAAGTGAAAATAAGCTCCCACTAGTTTTCAGGAAGTTTAAACACCAAATACACTCTCATACATTTAACGATCACTTTGATCTATACTAATACACAAGTGAATTGGCCTGGGGCTCTGGCATGAGCTGATTTGTCTGCTAGCATCACACCCATGATGAGTACAACCTGAAGAACTGAAGACAGCATCATAGAATCATAGAATCATAGAATATCAGGGTTGGAAGGGACCCCAGAAGGTCATCTAGTCCAACCCCCTGCTCGAAGCAGGACCAATTCCCAGTTAAATCATCCCAGCCAGGGCTTTGTCAAGCCTGACCTTAAAAACCTCTAAGGAAGGAGATTCTACCACCTCCCTAGGTAACGCATTCCAGTGTTTCACCACCCTCTTAGTGAAAAAGTTTTTCCTAATATCCAATCTAAACCTCCCGCACTGCAACTTGAGACCTTTACTCCTTGTCCTGTCCTCTTCTACCACTGAGAATAGTCTAGAACCATCCTCTCTGGAACCACCTCTCAGGTAGTTGAAAGCAGCTATCAAATCCCCCCTCATTCTTCTCTTCTGCAGACTAAACAATCCCAGTTCCCTCAGCCTCTCCTCATAACTCATGTTTTCCAGTCCCCTAATAATTTTTGTTGCCCTTCGCTGGACTCTCTCCAATTTATCCACATCCTTCTTGTAGTGTGGGGCCCAAAACTGGACACAGTACTCCAGATGAGGCCTCACCAATGTCGAATAGAGGGGGACAATCACGTCCCTCGATCTGCTCGCTATGCCCCTACTTATACATCCCAAAATGCCATTGGCCTTCTTGGCAACAAGGGCACACTGCTGACTCATATTCAGCTTCTCGTCCACTGTCACCCCTAGGTCCTTTTCCGCAGAACTGCTGCCTAGCCATTCGGTCCCTAGTCTGTAGCTGTGCATTGGGTTCTTCCGTCCTAAGTGCAGGACCCTGCACTTATCCTTATTGAACCTCATCAGATTTCTTTTGGCCCAATCCTCCAATTTGTCTAGGTCCTTCTGTATCCTATCCCTCCCCTCCAGCGTATCTACCACTCCTCCCAGTTTAGTATCATCCGCAAATTTGCTGAGAGTGCAATCCACACCATCCTCCAGATCATTTATGAAGATATTGAACAAAACCGGCCCCAGGACCGACCCTTGGGGTACTCCACTTGATACCGGCTGCCAACTAGACATGGAGCCATTGATCACTACCCGTTGAGCCCGACAATCTAGCCAGCTTTCTACCCACCTTATAGTGCATTCATCCAGCCCATACTTCCTTAACTTGCTGACAAGAATACTGTGGGAGACCGTGTCAAAAGCTTTGCTAAAGTCAAGAAACAATACATCCACTGCTTTCCCTTCATCCACAGAACCAGTAATCTCATGCATCACCCACATCCAAAGGATGTCTGTTTCTTTATTCTATATTTGGCATACAGCTTCATTTATATGACACCTTTGGTAAAAAAACAGAGGATAAGGCAGGCTGTTGGAAAGTGTGTTTAGCTCATGCCAGGAAAGTGCTTCTGTCAGCATCTCTGAGACAGAGAGAAACACCAAACAGTTAAGAAGAAATGCACGGGGAAGAAGAGCCTTCTCCCAAGACATCTCTAATATAGCCACGGATTAGAGAGCTTCATCCTATGGGTTGTGTCTTCCAGCAATTATTTGGTGCCTGAGTTTAGCCCTCTATCGTGGGCAGCATGTGACCCGCCCTTCGGGGAGGATAGCCCAGAGCCCAGGCCCTTCTGTCTGAGGCCTCTCCCTTCCACCCCCACTCCTGTACCGGAGCCCAAAGCTTCCTCTCCCACCCCCGCACCCCACCCCCTCGAGGCTGCTGGCCCCACGCTCCAGCCTTGGGCTGCCCAAGCGTCCCCAGGCCTGGAGGACTGGGTGGCACAGCCCCCAGCCCCAGGTGGCGTGAGCACTGGCCCCAGCTGCCCTGAGTCCTGGGCACAGCCTGGGTCCTGGGGGAAGAGCCGGAAGCAGAAGGGGGCTTAGGGGCAGAGCGTGGCTGGGGCCACACCTGGCTGTTCGGGGAGGCTGAGCCTCCCGTGACCTGTGATACCCACCACCCATGCCCTCTAAGGAATGCCACATATCCCAGAAGGCTGGTGTGAGGCTTAGCTACTGCTTGCCGAGTATCTTGATCTCAGATGGAATGGGCCAAGTACTCTCCCAGGGACCGTCTATGCTGCAGTCAGAGGGGTACCCGAGGCCGCTTTGATCTGTCCAGTTTGGGCACCAAAAGGAGTGAAGCCGCAGCAGCATGGGCTTGCCACTCGGGTATATACCCAGGGTCCCAGGCAGGGCTGTACAGCCCCATGCTGCTGCCGTTTCACTGCTATTGGTTCTCGAGCCAGCTAAATCGAAGCTAGCTCGGGTGTGTCTAGACCTGCTGCAGTCACACCTCTGATTGCAAAATGGACTCGCTCCTGATGTTCTAGCTCTTGGCAGCTCTGTGCTGCTATGAGTCCATCTGTGCTCCTATTTCTCACTCCAGGCTGTATGCTGGGACACAATCAGCACTGTACGGGCCATTCTGTTCACCGATAACTTTCTAGCCAACGAGGCAGGTTCTCCTTTGGCGGAAACATCACCTCTGTAGCAATGGCGATTTTGCTTTTAAAGAAATCAGTCAAGCAGCTCCAGATGTCCCTCCAGAATCTGAGGCTTCTGTCTCCTCCGTGTTCCCAGGTCCAAGGCATTAGGACTGCACTCTCCACATCAGGTCTGCAGCATTGCGCGTGCTTGGGGGAGGGGATATCAGCAGTTCCGCGGTTGGTCTGATCACTTCTTTTGCTGGGGTTTCCTTGCTGAGGACTTGGCGTCCCCCCCAGCTTTGCTGCCAACCTTGGTGCTGCCTCCTGCCTTAGCTCTGTCGGTCTCCTTCTCACCTTTCCTTCCACCTCTTTGCTTCTTTTCACCTGCACCCTTTCCTCCTTCCTTCTTTCTGGTCTCTTCTTTCCCCTCTTTCTTGGACCCTGCTTTCTGCTCCTTTCTGCCCTCTTTCTTCTTGGATGCCTTGGAACACTCTTTCTTGATTTGGGCCCGGTCCACTTTCCCTGAGACGGTGGGCACCTCCTCTTTCTTCTCTTCTGCCACATGAGCTGTAGGGATCGAAGGGGGAAAGAAAACAAAGTTACTTTGGGGTAACTTTCACCATAAGAGAGACAATTCCTGCATCCCAGATGCAAATCTGGGAGATCAGAACTCACTTTAACAATCCAACACCCTGCATATTTCCCTTTGGCTCCCTGATTTGCTGTATTTAAACATCAATTTATTAATCTACGGGTATATTAGGAGGAATGGGATACAGCTAATCATAATCCTGGCTCCCTTGAAATCAGTGGCAAAAAAATCCTATTGGCTTGAACGGGACTGGGATTGGACCCAAGATGACAATCAAGGAGAATTCCCTAACAGTACGGTCCAATGTGGAACAGTGTCCCAAGGAAAGCAGCAGAACCCCCATTGTTTGGTTTCTTTTAAAACCTGACTGGGGTTTTTCTTGTGGTGTGGCGTGTACCTTGCAGAAGAGAAGAGACTGGACTTGGTTGTTGTGAATACAGGAAGAATCTTTACTATGCTGAGCAGATAGACAGACATCCTTAATGGTATCTCAACCTGGCTCTGTGCATTGCAGAGTGAGGAACAAGGCTTGCCCTGCATGGTGTTACTGGCCTGGAGCAAGCAATCCTGGAATGGATTGCTTGAGCTGGTCCAACTACAGCTGACTGGGGATTTTTTTATCAAAACCATTTTTCAGTGAAAATTGCTGTTTAGAAAAACATGTCCGCTGGGATGACATTTCATTCCAAACCCCCAAAATGAAGTGTTCCAAGGATGCCGACATTTTTGGAACAGAATGTTTTTATTTTTTTTGTTTGCTTCAAAACAGGTTTTGAAATCAAACTCACGTTTTTATATAAAACATTAGCTTAAAAGCTAAAAGAGAAAAACCAGAACAAAATGTTTCCATTTTATTAAAACAAAATGTTTTGAGTGACATGCAATGAACATTTCAGAAACTTGTTTCGCGGGAAATGTCACTTTTGGTTTTGTTCCCTTTTGGAATAGAATTATTGTTTAGTAATAGGAATATTTAAATCACAGAATTTCCCATGTCATGAGTAATCTGGTTCCTGCCCAGCCGTATTGCTGACAGGGCTGGATTACCCACTAGGCAGACTAAGCACGTGCTTAGGGCAACAGCAAAGCGGGGGGCACCAAAAAAAATGAGATTTTTTTTGGAAAAAATTTGATATTTGATATTTTAAAACCAGCATCGAAGTAGTCATCATGGGAAAAATCAAAACTTTGTTAGACTTCCTCCACTCCACTCCACACTCTCCCCCCGTTTTTCTGTTCTCTTTTTATTACTTATCTCCACCTAAACCAGGGGGGCGCCCATAGATTGAAATAATGTGAGGAAATCAGATCCTGTCATGTACTGCAATACAATTATGTTTTATTATTGATATATTCTTCTGAGTTATACGTACTTGATTTGGGTTTTTTTTCTTTCTTATATTATATATATATAGATAAAAATAGTGTACGTTGTGTAATTTGTTTTGGTTTTTTTTTTAAATTCAGATAACTGAGATAAGGGGCAGGATGAAACATAACCAACTGAGTGGAGCACAGAAATGTAAACTGGTGGAAGAAAAGAAACAAAAAACTAGTGAAATCTTCCAAAATCTTCCAAAGCTGACATCATTTTTCAAAGCAAATCCATCAGAAGCAACATCTTCTCTCAGTAGGACATTGTTCCACAACCTGTAGGTGTTTCAGAGACTGACGATTCTTCTATTGGTGAAACAAACACCATTCCAGAACATGGGGATGTGTCAGAGACTGTAACTGATCGTCCAACTCCTGGTGGTAAAACAGACATTGTTCTAGAAGGTGTGGATGTGTCAGAGACTGAACCTGCTCATGCTGTAAATAATAGGAGAAAAGATCCTGGGGTGTGGGTTTTCAGTACCGATGATGTAGCTTACTGGATAGATCGTGGACCAAATGACTGTCAGCACCACACTGGGCCATTTGAGAAATCACATTGGACTTTTACCAATGGCAAACAAACAAGATATTGTCCACAAAAAATATTTTTCGGCATGAAAGCGAATGGTGAGAAATACACTCGAGAATGGCTACTGTATTCACCATCAAAAGGGTCTGTGTACGGTTTTGTTTGCAAACTTTTTGCATATAAGCCTTCAACATCCCAGTTTGCTGCAGATGGATTTAGTGACTGGCGGAATACTGTTTTAATTGAACAACATGAAAATAGCACTACTTACAGAGATTCAATGTTGACATATTGAAATTGAAGACAGGGCTTTGGATTGACACAAAAATTGGAAGAACGAATTAAAGGGGAGTGTGAATACTAGCAACATGTCTTGCAGCGTGTTATAGCTGTTATTCAAACATTAGCTGAACGTGGTCTGCCTTTCCGGGGATCAAATGACACATTTGGATCATTGCAGAATGGAAATTCCTTGGGATCGTTGGAGCTTGTGGCTCAGTTTGACCCATTTTTAGCAGGCCATATCTCAAAATATGGGAATGCTGGTAAAGGTAACCCATCATACTTATCCAAGACAATATGTGATGAACTCATTGGTCTAATGAGTGACAAAGTTCGTTCAGCTATTGTGGATGAAATAAGTACTGCTGGGTACTTCAGTTTGTCTGTCGACACTACACCTGATCTTTCACATATCGATCAATTGAATATTGTACTAAGATATGTCTCTCCCACAGATGGAAAAGCAGTTGAACGCTTTATAACATTCCTCAATTTGAAAAGCCACACTGGTGAAGAAATGGCAAATCAAGTACTGCATTATCTGTGCCAAGTTTGCAAAATAGATTTCTCAAAGTGCAGAGGTCAATCTTATGACAACGCTGCCAACATGTCAGGGGATTATCGAGGAATGCAGAAGAAGCTTTTAGAACAGAACAAACGTGCCATATTCATACCACGTGCTGCGCACACTCTCTCAGTCTTGTTGGCCGCGGTGCTGTTGATTGTTGTCCGGTGGCAGTAAGTTTTTTCTCAACAGTCCAGTTACTTTATACATTTTTTTCTGCCTCAACACATCGATGGGCAGCTCTTAAAACATATTTGGGCCATGATTGTGTGTTGAAATCTCTTTCTAATACTCGCTGGGAGGCACATGCCGTGGCAACAAGTGCAATTCTGGAGTCCTTCTCAAAGATTGTGGATGCATTAGACAGTATTGCTGAAGACCAATCACAAAAGGGAGAAACTAGACGAGAGGCAGAAAACATTGCAAACAAGATGCAAGAACTAGAGTTTGTATTCCTGTTGACCATGTGGAATGAAATTTTACAACACTTTTACCACATAAGCCAAGCTCTCCAAGAAAAATAATTGGATTTGAAAACATGTGTAGACCTCTGGCAATCATTAGCAGACCACTTACACACTTTGAGGAATGATTTCAAAAGATTTGAAGACATATCAAAAGAGATCTTGTCTGATACTAACTACAAAGAAGCCCAGTCCCGCAAGCGAATCAGGAAAAAACAAGCAAATGATAGCAGCGCAACAGAAACAGCATTGAATCCTAGAGACAAATTTCATGTATCTACTTACTATGCTATAATTGATACACTTGAAGCTGATATGAAAAGGAGAGGTGACGTGTACAAAGAAGTATCGAGTAGATTTTCTTTTCTAAACGATATGGACCTATCTGACGAACAATATTCACAAGGTTCCCAAAAGCTAGTTGACTCATACCCTCTTGACTTGAACATGAATCTCTGTGGAGAAGTACGGCAGTTCCACTGTTATATACGCGCAAAGTTTAATGAAACAGGAAAAATGAAATTCTGTCGCATTGATCTTCATGACACAATATTGAAAGATGGAATACAATGTGTATTTCCAAATGTAGAGATCGCACTACGTGTTTTTTGAACATTGATGATTATTAACTGCTCCGCAGAAGACTCTTTTTCTCAGCTGAAAAGAATAAAAAACCCTCAAAGAACAACGTGTCAGGACAGACTTGATTCTTTTTCCCTATTGTGTATGGAAGCGGCCATGCTTCGTCGAGTCAGCTTCAATGAACTTATCCAGAATTTTGCGATCAGAAAATCTAGAAAGAAGCTATTTTAATTTCAGCATACAAGTAAGTTTTGTGTCATTTCGAAAAATAACATTTTATTTTATGGTATAGTATTGTTTTTATTTTGAATCACATATGGGGGGGCACCATAATCTTTTCAGTGCTTAGGGACTCTAAAAGTCTTAACCTGGCCCTGGTTGCTGACTACCCTGTATCACTTCTGCCATTTAAACTAGTGGTAACTATGAAACATTCAGATCATTTCCCTGTCTCCTTAGTCGTTCTAACTAGGAATCTAGATAGCGAGGTGAGTTAACTGTAGCTACACATACATAGTGCTTAATTTGTGCCAGGGCTTGCCAGGGCTGAGCCCCAGCACCTCTAGGCTTGCTTCCTCAGTTATGAATGTAAAAAAATACCTGCTTGAGTCCCGGCACCTCTTTCATTACAAATTAAGCACGGCATAAAAAGTTACCTTGGGCCAAATCCTCAGCTGGTTGAAATCAGCATCGCTCCATTGACTTCACTGGGGTTAACGCAATTGACACCAGCTGAAGATTTGACCCTGTTTTGTTAAGTGTCTTAACAGTAAGATAAAGCAGAAGGTCTCTGGGGACCCAGGGAGGTCTTTGGTGAACACTTTACGGTTCTGCTTGGAGTCCTTAGTGCCAACTACAATACAAGGAAAGAGCAGGAACTGCAAACCTCCACCTTCTGTCTCTTATTTATTCAGGCTCAGACTCTGAGACCCGTACTCATCTCAATTAGCACCTCATTCCACAAACAGTGTGGAAAGGGCACTGAACTGGGAGTTCGGAGACCTGGCTAATATTTGTGACTCTGTTACTGACCTACAATGTGACCTTGGGCAAATCACTTCACTTCTCTGGGCCTGTTTATATTGTAAGATCTCTGAGGCAGGGACTGTTTCTTACTATGTGTTTGTACAGCACCTAGCACAATGAGGACCTGATCTTGGCTGGAGAATCTAGGGTGTTACTATAATAAGGTAGGCTACTGTTCAACAGGAGTAAGTGTGTCATAATTTGGCCCTTAAGTATTAGCTGTGTCAACCCGTCATTAATTCTGGCAAAGGGTTTAAAAATGAACAATTTTCTTTAAAAGAAAATGGGTTTGTTTTTCTCTCCTGTGTTTTGAGTACAAAGTTTGACATTTTGAATTTCTATTTCAAATAATGAGATAACATTCAAAGACAAATTTCACATTTCGGTGTGGGGGCGGGGGAGAGCAGGAAATCAACACTTTTCCACACCACATAATTGTGCAAAATGGTAACAAAGATCTGCCAGAAATGACCTTTTTATCACAACCCCTCGTCTGACGATCCCAAATGTTAGATGGAGGCATGTGTCCCCAGAACATTTCTTGTGAGGCTACATTCCTGCCCAACAGCTTACAAATAATGAATCTGTAGAATCAGATCCCCGGCAGGTTTAAATGTCCATAGCTCCTCCACTGACTTTTGGAGCTACACCAATTTGTGCCAGCTAAGTATCTGGCCTGTCTTTATTATGTTCATTTAACCCCAAAGTAGTCACCACAAGTGCACACAATGTGTTATAGAAAAATAACATACTTTGGCCATGGAAGAGTGTGATCAATACACAGCAGTTATAATGTATCTACAAAGTAATTATTCAAAGGGATCTGCAGAGTAAAGTGAAAACAATGCAGCCTCTTTCTTTTAATCGGAGGGAAATGCGGACACCTTGTAGGAAAGTTTGGGAAAGACGGATCGCCTCCTTGTTTATGACCATTACAGGAACCAATCCAGCTCCCAGCCAAGCCACTGGAAACTGGATCAGGCCCTTAAAACATGCAGTCCCGTCGCCAGTCAGAGCAAGGGCCAAACCCTGCTTGTATTGCTCACATGACGTGAGCAAGATGACACATGTCAATGAGGCGAGCAAGATCTGTATGCACAATCTGAAGTCATCCCTTGTTTTTGTCCAGAAGAGACATCACCCCTGCTGTACAATCAAGAAGTCCTCAGGGAACCAGCCATCAGTTGGTACATTCCATTATAGCAGTAACAGTGGGATGGAGAAGTTCAAATAACAACCAGCAATAACTGTTAATAGTATTTAATGATCATAATGAGATTGGCACTTAGTACTTAAGTAGCGATTTCCAACTTCAAAGCACTTAATGACCATTCATTCATTAAAATAATTACTTTTCTCTCTTGCTTGTTCACAAGAATAAATGCGCCATCAAACTACATGGCAGAAACTCATCTAGTGCAATCTGACACTGGTCTTTTGACTTCAGTGGGTCTATGCTAATATATACCCGTTGAGGATTTGTTCCTACGTATTTTGGGGCTAAATTTTGCTCTGTTAAGTCAGTTTGAAACCAGATTAACTCTATAAAACTTAAGTGGTGCATAAACCTCATTCAGGACCTCGGCACAGGGCAAATTCCACCCATTTAGGGCCAGGTCCCCAGCTGGTGTAAATCAGCATTGTTCTATGGCAGTGAATGGAGCAAATTGCCCGTCTTACAATTTGGTAGATAAAAGCCCCAATCTTGAAGTCAATGGAGCTACATCAGTTTACACAGCCAAGGATGTGGGGTTCAGAAAGTGCAACTGACCAGACCAGTTATTCTGGTAACTTGAGTGAAATGCGAAGAAGAAGAAGAGAATACACACAGCCTAAAAAGTGGAAAAACAAACAGGAGGGCCTGATTCCTCCCTGCCCTGCAGCTTGTGACACTGATTGTACCAAACAGGGACTTGTGTTTTCATTGTATGTTTGTACACCACCTAGCACAATGGGGTCCTGATCTATGTTTGGGTGCTACGGCAATGCAAACAAATAATAAATTATACTGAACGAATGACGAAATCATGTATACATGGGCAGATTAGGTGTAAAACACTGCGAAGGCAGCATGGTAGGATTTTACACTCTCATCGCATAGCTATAAATGCTGATACCAGCTGCAAAGTACCAGATAACCGAGCCCTGGACATTTCCCATCTTCCCATTGTAATGATCTCAGGTGTAGTTAGTAACACAACCAGAGACACCTTTCAGTCTGATTTCCTACTTCCATGACTAGCCCAGTTCTGCTGTCGTTTATACCCATCCAACCCCATTGGGCCAAATGTATCCCTTGATTTCACTGGGCTTACTTTGAGGTTGGATTCAGCACGTTGACTTCCACGAGGTAACGAGGAACGGGGCGTGACCCAGTGTCTGTTGAATTCAGGCGGACTCATTAAGGCCACAGCCCAGCACAGCACTTGAGCACGCGAGCAATCCCATGAAGCCAGGTCTACAGGCATAGCTGTACTGCATGTGATAGGGCTATACCAGCTGAGGATCTGACTCATTGATTTAAATGGGGAGACTCATGGACTTTAGCCTACAATCATTCCATTGGCTTCAGTGGGCTTTGGGTCAGATCTTCTGTGCTTAAATTTGGACATGGTCTTAGTGTTTTGCTGGAACGGGGCCTGAATTCCTTCCGTTTCCTTATCTGCCTCTCCACTCCCCTCCATATCCAGGATTGTGATAATATGAGACCTAGATCCTCAGGCATATTTAGGCACCTATCTCCCATTGAAGTCAATGGCAGTTAGGCAGTTTAAATACCTTTGAAGATCTAGGCTTGGGGCAATGAACCTCCAAGCTCCTCTAAAGCCTAGTGACTACTGGTTGGGCTTACAGAGCAATGTTAAAAAGAAAACCCTTAGGAAGAAGATAGAGTGAAGGTGAAACAGAGGGAAGGAAAGGAGAACAGTGAGTTCCAAAGTCCACATCTCCTCTGCGAAGCCGTGGAAAGGAGACACCACAGAGACAGACAGACAGACAGACATTCCCCCTAATTTCCTTGTAGGGCCATTTCATCTTCTTCCTTCACCACAGGCAGAGAGTTGAGAGGTCTGGACTGGACATGACCAGAGAGAGTTGGAAGGCTTTCAGTAGAGCCTAGAGTATAGAATTAGGAGAAGTGAGTGACAGGAGAAGAAACCATGACAAGATCACAGTGACAGAGATGCACTTGGCAGTCTGGACTGGCAGGCCATTTAAGGGGCAGCGGAAACGTTAATAGAGCTGAGTGAATAATTGATTTTTCAGTTCGGAGGCTGAACCCCGCCCCCCTAAAAATTCATTTTGGGTCAAACAAAATGCTTTGCTCAACCCCAAATGAACTTTTTTCCCAGTTTTTCTTTTTCTTTTGAGTCTTTCTCCGGTATTTTACCCACCCTTTTTGGGAAAAAAAATAAAAGCAAAATTTCTAGATGAAGTGCCATTTCAAAACAAAAAGGTGAAACTCATTTGCTACCCCTTGGGCTTCACCTCAGAATGTGGCCTTTAGAATGGAAAAGGAATGGGGCCAGATCCTCAGTTACGTTAAATTGTTGATTTCAGTAGAGCTGTGCTCATTGACACCAGCTGCGGATCTGAGCTAACTGCCTTCAATGGAGCTCTGCGGATTGACACCAGCTGCGGATCTGGCCTTTTCATCTTAGCGATAGTGCTTTCTGTCACGAAAGTTAAACGACACAAAGAGTGCAAGCAAAGCAGAGGAGCTTTGCACCGTAAATTATGGGGCCGGATTTTCCATGGGTGCAGATTGCCATTGAACTCTCTGGAGCAACACAGATTTGTGCCCGCGGACAATCTGGCGCTTTGTCTCTGGGAGAAGAGACGGGGGTGTGGGTGTACCTCCAGGGATCTCCGTCAGCTCGCTGAGCGGTGGTACGGTCTCCAGTTTGTCTGCATAGGTCTTGGCTGCCTGCCGTTGTGCATACCGGGCCTCAATCTCTTTCTTTGTCCGTGGAATCCGGCACTTGAAGATACAGCACAGGGTTATAACTGGGAGAGAGGAGAGAGCTGGTCTCAGTTAAGTTTGCTAGCACAAGTAAAGGGTTCACCAGATCACAGCCAACAGACATTAGTGGGAGAATGCAGATCTTAGTGCAGCTATGTCAGTTGGGAATCCTGCCCCATTGACTTCACTAGAATCGTCTGTCTAGGTTCTTTATCCCCCCTTCATCACCACAGAATCTGAGATCACCACAACGCTCAACTGATTTTACCCTCACAAGCTCCCCGTGAGCTAGGTTAGTAGCATCCCCATTTCACAAGGAACAAGGCAGACTACGTGACTTGCCCAAAAACCACACAGGGAGTTTGTAGCAGAGCCTAGAAGTGAACTCAAATCTCTTGACCCCCAACCTGCTGCTCTAACTACTCTCTCTCAGCATATGCGCAGTGTTCCCAGCCAGGTGGAGAGCCCATAGCCCACCGTCAAACTAAGTCAGTGGGCACTCATCAAGGAGACACGACATAGTCTGAAGTTGACTGCAGCTGCATCATAGAGCGTTAGAGAAAACCTCTTTGAAGAGATTGGCCACACAATTGCTCTGTCCTGTTCGAAACTGGTTCAGGCATGGCCACGGGTGTCTTGGCAGGTCTTGGTTGGGTCGGTGATGAGAGAGTGACTAACGACTGTAATCGCTGACCACTCATTACGCCGACCAGATTCCATCGTCCTCTCCTGTGTTGGCAAAAGCGACCATAAAAGGCATCTAGAAGACAGGCGAGCTGACGGGTGGTTGAAGAGGACCACACCTTGAGCTATGCTGATTGACACCAGTTCACAATTTGGGCCCGGGTTTTTACATCTGATAAGAATTTTTCTCTAGTCTCTAGGACTCCAAAATTTCTCTCTAGTGTATAATTGCCTAGAATAAGGGAATTTCCATATTTGATCAGACCCATGGTCTATCTAGCCCTGTGCTTTGTCTCTGACAGTGGCCAGCATCAGCTGCTTCAGAGGAAAGTGCAAAAAGCACCAAAGTAGGCAATTATAAAATACCATGCCCACAGGGACAGTTCCCTCCTACCCTCCAATTAGTTTATACCCAGAAGCATGAGGGTTTGTATCCCTTTGAAACATCTGAGTTTCTTTTCCTGAAACCTTTCTAATGTAACTCTGGCCGTTTGCAGTGCCCAAACATCCAGTCCTTTTCTGACTCCTGCTGTGCTCTTGGCTTCAATGACATCTTGTGGCAATGACTTCCATGTGCTGCGTATAAAAGGATTCCCTTTGCTCCATTTTAAATTTGCTGCCTTTCATTTTAATTGGATGCCCCCTTATGTTATGAGAGTCAATAGGAGCATCTGATTTACCTTTAGCTCAGTGATTTGAGCACTGGCCTGCTAAACCCAGGGTTGATTTCAATCCTTGAGGGGGCCATTTAGGGATCTGGGGCAAAAAAAAATTGGGGGTGGGTCCTGCTTTGAGCAGGGGGTTGGACTAGATGACCTCCTGAGGTCCCTTCCAACCCTGAGATCCTCTGATTCTATGCTACCTTCCTCAGCACTGGAGGAGCAGGATCAATGGAGTTATGCTACTGGGGGTTCACAATCAGGCCCTTCATGCTAACCTGGGGAGATGGGGGAAAGCGAGGAGTGAGACTCCATTCCCCTCTCCATCAGCTGCCTAGTGCTTCTCATTCACTATGGGTGAAATTTATCCCTGTGCAGAGGGCCAGGAAAGTACCTTGGCATCACATATGTCCCCCTTAAACCTTCAAAACCAGACTTGGGTAGTTCTCAGGCTTTTTGCAAAGGTGAATTTCACCCCCGGGGAAGAGTTTGTGCTCCATCAGTCTGGACTCCCCTGAGCAGGGAGGTGTCACTTTGACAAAAAGTAAAGGGTTCCAGAGGGACACTCCTTTATTTCACCGAACAGAGCAGGGGAATGTGATCATTTCCAGGGCTTTCATCGCCATCTGTGTTGGGCTGTCAGTGAAACCAGAGCAACTGATCCCCCTTCTGGGGTGTGTTGCAGAAACTATCCATCCCTTTAAACAATTACCGGAAGAGAAATCATAATGGAATCTCACTATCATCAAGGGTCACTGGAAAGTCCCAAGGGAAGGAGAAAACAGAAGCAAAGGTTAATTGCAGGTAAGCATTAGGGACTGTAAAGCATTTTGCTGGCTCTAAGTGGGGGCAGTTATCTAGATGCTTTTATCCTTTGCCCTTTTGTGCTGTCCAGCATAAACTGCAGGTAACTGAGCTTTGCTCATCTTAAGATGAGAGACGGGAATGTGTCCTTGTGGATTTATTGCTAGGATGATGTTGCTGACTGGTGGGTAGGTCACTGACCACACCTACCAAGCACACGGGTGACTGTAACACATCGTTCAGTGTAGGATGTGCAGTTCACTTGGTGCCTTACCCACAGGCTCTGCTACAGCTCCCAAGCAGAGGGCTTAGGGCCCGATCCAAAGCCCTTTGTAATCAATGAAAAGCCTCTCATTAACATAGTGGTGTTTGGCCCGGGACCCTGGAACTAGGGAAATCAATGAGAGTTACCAACACCCTTGAGGAGCTGGACCCTAGTTCTTTAGTTCATGATTTGTTGCTATAAAGGATTCAGTATGCATCTGATGAAGTGAGCTGTAGCTCACAAAAGCTTATGCTCAAATAAATTGGGTAGTCTCTAAGGTGCCATAAGTACTCCTTTTCTTTTCTCTTAGTCCCAGGTGATGGTTTATAAGAATACCTAGTAATTATCTCGCCTTTTCATTCATAGCACTTTATCAAGAAGGGCAGTATCATTACCCCCATTTTACAGATGGGTAAACTGAGGCACAGAGCCTTGCCTAAGGTCACAGAGTCAGATATAGAACCCAGGTCTTCTGCACCCCACCCTAGTTCACTAGCAACTAGACCACACTGCAGCCTGGCTACGGATGGCTGTAAGAGGAAGGTGCGTGCAAACTTCATACAGCCCTCCAGGCACAATGCTGTACCACCGTACCACAATTCAAATCCTGCATATCAGCTCACACAGGACATTGCAAAACATTTTGGGACCCATTTTGTTAATCAGAGCAGGAGAAATAGCCCCTTGGAAGCCATTGCAGTGGGACATGAGTGTATTGTGCTGAGGGCTGAACTGAACTGACTCCAGCCCAGCCCCAGGGGTGGGTATGTGTGTGGGAAGGTAACAGAAAGTCCCCCAACCCAAGGTCTGCTGAGCACCAGTCGCAACTGAGGATTGAGTCCTGTGATGTTGCCACATGCTGGGGTGGATGTTAAATATTACCATTATTATTAGCTGTAAAAGGAGGAATAGGCAGGTGAATAAAATCTGGGACCAGGTACATCAGAGCACTGCAGCAAGAATCATAGAATCATAGAAGATCAGGGTTGGAAGGGACCTCAGGAGGTCATCTAGTCCAACCCCCTGCTCAAAACAGGACCAATCTCCAACTAAATCATCCCAGCCAGGGCTTTGTCAAGCCTGACCTTAAAAACTTCTAAGGAAGGAGATTCCACCACCTCCCTAGGTAACCCATTCCATGTTTCCCCACCCTCCTAGTGAAATAGTGTTTCCTAATATCCAACTCAGACTTCCCCCACTGCAACTTGAGACCATTACTCCTTGTTCTGTCATCTGGTACCACTGAGAACAGTCTAGATCCATCCTCTTTGGAACCTCCTTTGATAAGCAGCTATCAAATCCCCTGCTCATTCTTCTCTTCTGAAGACTAAACATCTCCAGTTCCCACTCTCCTCATAAGTCATGTGCTCCAGCCCCCTAATCATTTTTGTTGCCCTCCACTGGACTCTTTCCAATTTTTCCACATCCTTCTTGTAGTGTGGGGCCCAAAACTGGACACAGTACTCCAGATGAGGTCTCACCAGTGTCGAATAGAGGGGAACGATCACGTCCCTCGATCTGCTGGCAATGCTCCTACTTTGGCATTAGCCTTCTTGGCAACAAGGGCACACTGTTGACTCATATCCAGCTTCTCATCCACTGTAACCCCTAGGTCCTTTTCTGTAGAACTGCTGCCTAGCCATTCGGTCCCTAGTCTGTAGCGGTGCATGGGATTCTTCCATCCTAAGTGCAGGACTCTGCACTTGTCCTTGTTGAACCTCATCAGATTTCTTTTGGCCCAATCCTCCAATTTGTCCAGGTCCCTCTGTATCCTATCCCTACCGTCCAGCGTATCTGCCTCTCCTCCCAGTTTAGTGTTTACTGCGAACTTGCTGAGATGATTTCTGTATTTCTTCATTGCTCAGAGGAAGTAATTACACATGGTATACTCCGCCTCCTTTCACTTTGGACTTTGTGTGATCAGTTTTCTATCTTAATAAGAGTGAGAGCCTGGGCTGCTTATTAGGAAGGGTTTGGGTGCATTTCAGGACAATTTCTGCTCTAACTAGCATTTATTTTATGGCTTGCTCCCTTCCAACCAGTATGATGTAATTGCATTTCCTGCATATCTTGCTGTTCCACCATCACACAAGAAATCAATGCAAAGCATTCTGGGACTCTCTAAATGCCAATGTTAATGTCCACTTGGAATGGAAAGTTTCCAACCTTTTTCACTGTGAAGATCACCTGGAAATGTAAGCTATTAGTTAATGCAGTATATAGTCCTCTGTCTGTGTAGGAGATTGTATCGTTTCCCCATAGGCCTGATAGTATCTTACAATGTAAGGTTTTATATTCTTTCTTTATGTCAGCTTTTTAACCTTTTGTTGTTTCTGTTCCCACAATTGGGCAGGACTAGTGCTGGGCCACGTAACAGGGCTTTAGGGCACAGGTATGAACCTCAGTGCACCTGTTATAGCTCTTGGGCCCTTTAAGAGCTGGCATTCTGTCGTTGCTTGGGGAGGACCTACAACTCCCCCCCCCCCAGAGGTCATGTGACCACCTTTTGAACTATATTATTAATAGCTTCAGCTTATTATGGGGGAAGATGACGGCTGGGTAAGATCCTGACTGGGTGGTTGAGAGTAGTTTGAGACACTGTGCATTTAGTTGGATCCTTTTGGGTTAATAAAGCAAGGTTGGTGATTCCTCACTGACTTACAGAGCAGTAGGATGTACCGTTACCTCTTTCAATCTCCCATCTTATTCTTCAGAATTTCAGCTTTCATTTTTTTTTAAAGTAAGTCTCTGACCCTTATGATTGGGCAGGAAACCTTCAAAATATGAACTCTTGTGGTAATGCCTGCCTGAGTTTGCAGAGAGCCTGAGACAAGAGCTCTGACAGGTGTCAGCTCCCCCATTCATCTCCATGGTTTTTTGGACATGGATGTTCAATTATGAGAATTTAAACATCAGCATTGCTCACTCTTTCTGTGGAGATCAAAGCAGGTGAGAAAGGAGAGGTTCAGATTCTGGAGAGTTGCACCTAGTAATGTGAGTGACAGCTCATTTTGATATCCTGAGCAGAGGCTACTTAGAAGAAAGCTACCATTTAGTTTCTTTTAAACCAGCCATGAAGAAGCTAATTCCAAAAAGCCTGGCAGAACATCAACAATGAGGGGAGAGGAGTTGAGCCCAGAGGATCAGCGGAACCCCACCAAGGAGAAGCCACATCTGGAGGGAACAACATGGATGTAGAAAAATTCCACCAAAGGGGATTGAAGCCCAGCACAGCTCATGTGATCATAGTTTTAACATTTGCAGGCAACTGAGAGGCCTCTGTCTCAAGTAGGTGGTGCTTATGCAGTGGGTGGAGGCTGAAATAACATGTCTGTCTCACCTCCCTCACCCCAAAATTTAACTCTGTAATAGGGCATCATATAGACCTCTATAGCTTCATGAAACTGATCTGCTCTAGCATCAGGAAAAGGAAGGGAACGGCACAGAGCCCTGGAGTGACAAAGTAGCTGTCACAATGGAAGAAGGAAAAAATAGCCTTTGAGAAGCCAGACTTAGCAGGAAGTAGCCTTGTGCCTACCTGGCTCTGGCACAATCCAGCTGGTTTCATCCTCTGATAGAGCTGGGGAAGGGAGCCCTGGCTATTAATATGCTTTCAGCAAAGCATGCTGGGAGGGGGAGGAGTCTGTGGCCCTATAAAATACAGGCTCCTCTGACTTGGAGGGCAGATGGCACCAGGGAAAGGTATGCCAGTAAAGCAGTGTGAAGGAGAGGAGAGAGAAATG
This sequence comes from Lepidochelys olivacea, assembly GCF_965140295.1. Classification (NCBI taxonomy): domain Eukaryota; kingdom Metazoa; phylum Chordata; order Testudines; family Cheloniidae; genus Lepidochelys; species Lepidochelys olivacea. The sequence continues at coordinate 264,947,062 of NC_140412.1, read as the reverse complement.
GCCCTGGTGAGGGGGCTGCTCAAGGCAGCACCAGGTCAGACTGTGGTGGCACCGTGAAGCATGGCAGAGTCTGGAAAGAAGGGACTGGATCTGGACTTTGGGCCCACCCAGGCCATGGCTTGCCTACATAGAGACAAGGGGCTCCTCTGAAGGGAACAGACTTCGAGCACACTGAACACTTATGGGGCTGTGGGAGTGAATGCAAGTGCTAGTGAAATAAATACCCACATGGTCTTAAGAACTGGTCTATCCTCCTTTTCCCTGTCTCCTGTGCCGTGGGAAGATCCCGGCCTGCCAGCGACTAACTGGTGACACCTTGCAAATCAGGGGTTCTTGACCTTTTACTTTCTGAGCCCCCCCACCCAACCCACCCACATGCTATAAAAATGCCACAGCCCATCTGTGCCACAATAATTTGTTTTCTGCATATAAAAGCCAGAGCCAGCGTTAGGGGGTAGCAACCCAGGCAATTGCCTGGGGCCCCATGCCACAGGGCCCCCACATAGCTACATTGCTCAGCCTTCAGCTTCAGCCCCGGATGGTAGGGCTCATAGCCCCGAACTTCAGCCCCATGTGGTGGGATTTTGGCTTTCTGCCCTGTGCCCCTAGGGAGTCTAATGCTGGTCCTGCTTGGCGCACCCCCCTCCCTGAAACCTGCTTTTGGCCCGGACCCCTGGTTGAGAACCATTGCTGCAAATAATAAATATTCTCCCCTCCGTGCGCAATTTAAATCTCTTCCTTATCTTTGCATTAACATCCTGCTGGCTTCTTTGCTATTCGGCTTCTGAAAACCATCTTTTCCAGTTCCCGGACACACACAGTTGAAGGCAGCCACCTCCTCTGAAAAAACATCTCCCTTTTAAATTAACAATCAGCTCTGATCCCGCTTTTGATGTTTTCTTTCTATGTTCAGCTCTCAAACCATCAAAGAGCTAAATCACTTTTCACTGCTGGGAGGCTGGGAAAGGGAAGTGTAATTTTTACAACAAGCTACTTTGTGTTCCTTTATTAAATATGGATTTAAACACAGGTCCCCCAAAAGCGTGTATTACAACAAAGGAGCTAAAATGACTGACACGCTTTGCTTTCCTTATCGAAATCCGAGAAGATTTGGGCAAGGGAATTGATGGGATTCGCGAACGCATTTGCTCCTTCCTGAATCTTAACTTGTTTAGTTATTTCTAAAGAGACAAAGACTTCAAAGGGGAAAGATTACTCATAGTGCAGTGCGACAAATCGTGGGAGGGCCTGATTTAGGACTCCACAAAAAATGATCAGCTGAAATGGTGGATGCTCCATGGAAACTAATTTTTAAATTAAGATTGGACTCTGTTTTCCCCTGAAAGCTATGCTCTAGTTCCAACAGGAATTTAATTCAGGAGATGTTACACAGGAGGTCAGATGAGATGATTATAGTGACCCTTCTGCCAAGGGCGGGGCATGAACACCCCCCCCCGCCCCGTTGGGGAGGCCTGCCCCCCCAGCCCCGACTCTTCGGCCTGAGGCCCTCCCCTTCCGCCCCCCTCTCTCTCCAGAGCCCTGAGGTCTCCCCAGCCGCACAGCCAGAGGAGCCCCAGCCTACCCGCCTCAGTCACCCCAAGCCCCAGGTTGCTGGTTGGCCCCCCTCAGCCACGCTGGCCTCCTCAAGTCCCAGGCCACCAGCCTCATCCATCCCGAGCAGCGGCCTGCCCACCCCACTGCTCTGAGCCCTGGGCCACAAGCCGGCCCCAGACGCCCAGGGCCTCTAGCCTGCCAAGCCCCAAGCTGAGCCCCTGCTGGTTTTGGGGGAGAGGGGAAGCGAGGGCAGGGCCACGGCCTGGGTTTGGAGAGGCTTAGCCTCCCCAGGCCTATTACACCCACCGCCCATGCCTTCTGCCTTTATAATCTATGAAATTCAGGCCCAAAATACTCTCCCTCTGGCCCCAGCATGTGGGGAAAACTCCCTATCAAAATCTCCAAAGCCACCTCCTTGTCCTCCTTCAAGTCCCTCCTCAAACTCCCCTCTCCTCAAACTCACCCTCTAAACTGGGAGGAGTGGTAGATACGCTGGAGGGGAGGGATAGGATACAGAAGGACCTAGACAAATTAGAGGATTGGGCCAAAAGAAATCTGATGAGGTTCAATAAGGATAAGTGCAGGGTCCTGCACTTGGGACAGAAGAACCCAATGCACAGCTACAGACTAGGGACCGAATGGCTAGGCAGCAGTTCTGCGGAAAAGGACCTAGGGGTGACAGTGGACGAGAAGCTGGATATGAGTCAGCAGTGTGCCCTTGTTGCCAAGAAGGCCAATGGCATTTTGGGATGTATAAGTAGGGGCATAGCGAGCAGATCGAGGGACGTGATCGTTCCCCTCTATTCGACATTGGTGAGGCTTCATCTGGAGTACTGTGTCCAGTTTTGGGCCCCACACTTCAAGAAGGATGTGGATAAATTGGAGAGAGTCCAGCGAAGGGCAACAAAAATGATTAGGGGACTGGAACACATGAGTTATGAGGAGAGGCTGAGGGAGCTGGGATTGTTTAGCCTGCAGAAGAGAAGAATGAGGGGGGATTTGATAGCTGCTTTCAACTACCTGAAAGGGGGTTCCAAAGAGGATGGCTCTAGACTGTTCTCAATGGTAACAGATGACAGAACGAGGAGTAATGGTCTCAAGTTGCAGTGGGGGAGGTTTAGATTGGATATTAGGAAAAACTTTTTCACTAGGAGGGTGGTGAAACACTGGAATGCGTTACCTAGGGAGGTGGTAGAATCTCCTTCCTTAGAGGTTTTTAAGGTCAGGCTTGACAAAGGATGATTTAACTGGGAATTGGTCCTGCTTTGAGCAGGGGGTTGGGCTAGATGACCTACTGGGGTCCCTTCCAACCCTGATATTCTATGATTCTATGATTCTTCTGGAATGCAGCTGGCAAACTTCAACCTGATCATGGGGAGGCAAATGCAGGATTCGATGGGTGCCCCTGATTGACTAAGAATTGCACACACATCCCACTCTCTGCCCCACAGTGGCTTCCCCATGAATCCAGTGTGATTTCTTACCATGGGCATGAAGCTCTTCTTAGCTCCGCTCCTCTCAGTCTCTTGGGGTCAGCAACCCACCCATTTCATGACCCAAATCCCACAATCCACTGTGAGCACAAAGGATGGTGGGACTTGGTTCATCACAGGATAATTTGTTTTCAGCCTTGTTTTGGGTAAAAAAAAAGTGTGGGGGGGTGCAGATTCTGCTGGGTGACTTATAGGACAGGCGAGGTTAGAGCTCTTGGGGTGGAGAGCTGTTGAAGTACAGGGGTTAGTGGTGCTGGCTTGTGGTGCTGTGGACTGGGGAGCTAGAGAAGTGGGTGGGGTTTCTCCCTGCCTTCTCTTTTGCCCCATGGCTGCACAGCGTGGAGCTCGGTGGGTTAGAAAGTGCTGTTGGGTAGGCAGGGGCATGACCGAGTTGCTGCTCTGCGATAGGTGAGGGATGGAGGAAGTAGCAGGGGGAAGGAGCAAACCGGCCCTGCCTGGATCCCCACCGTGATTCTGTAGCTCTCCGCAGGGAAGCACCATCCACCCGCTGACCATTTGTGTCCCGGTCCAGCCTGCTGGTTGAGAACTGGTTTCTAGCTCCCCCTGCTGGAGAGAGAACTCTTCAACGCTCACCACTCACTGTCCCAAGAATGGTACCGAATCCACCCCTCTTGCAACTCTGGCGAAGCCAGTGGAGTTACAACCAGTGATGAATTTGGCCCACACCATTGCCATCCTGGTCTGAGTTCTTCCGTCCTCGTACAATACAGCCCAGATGCAACGATGGGGATTCTAAGTTCTCTCCACTGTTCATGCTTTTTTAGCCAAGCAAGAAAGATCACAAGATGCTAGGCGTATGAAATGAACATTTGAGAGCATGTTTGCGAGTCATGGGAGAACCTCAAAACATTTTGGGGCTCAGGGGGTTTTTGGTACCCTGAAGCTAAGTTGTTCGTTATTATGCATATTGCAGTAGCATCATAAGTGAGATCAGGGCTGTCTTGTGCTAGGTGCTGCAAAGCCACAGTAAGAGACAGTCCTATCCTGAAGAGATGACAGTCTAGACAGACAAGACAGCAATGGGTAGAAGCCAGCAAATATTGTCCCTATGATCTGAACCTCTTTTATCTGTAGAACTGGGTCAGGAATCTTTGAAGTACAGGCTTTGTCAAGGATATTCCTGCTTCCAATCCCAGAAGCGTCCTGAGAATGGGAAGTGCAGGATGGCAGGAACAACCTCTCTGGTGGGTTCCATTGCCAGGGGCTGGGGTTAAAATCCTGGCCCTAAGAAGTCAATGGCAAAACTCCCCTTGACGTTTGTGGAGCCAGGCTTTCGCACCAGAGATGGGGCAAGAAACATCCCAGGGTTCTACCACTTCAGAATATTTTTCATAAAGTCTACTTCAAATTCAGCTAGAGATTCAGTTCTATTCAGGTTCTCACCTCCCCCAGCATTGCCAGGGCCTACAATTGTATTGTGAGTCTCACAATAGCTGATGCTTTTCCTTAAAGTTCCAGGGCCTGGAGTCACGTGATTACACGAGACTCTCAGGTCTCATTTAAAAAGAAGTTTATGGGCCTCATAGCTGCAGAGAAAAAGCTTGAAAACATGACTGCCTGAAATCTCAATAAGCAGAAGGCAGACAAAAAGAACCCAACATTCATTTAACTTATTTTAAATCTCATGATTTTCTGAGGGCCAGTCTCATGGTTCTTTTTTTAACACTGGGGATTAGCAACACTGTCATCGCCAAACTATCTGAGCTCCTGGCATTGGGGCAGAGGGTATAGAATTGTTTTTGAACCTGTTGGCTTACCCCTAATTTCTGTTATAGGCAATTCCTGGGGATCTGCAAACACTAAGGGAAACAAGGCGTTTCAGAGAGCTGAGCTGATTAGCAGCTAATGTTCTAAAATAACAGAGGCTAAAAGTGCCTCTGTGAAATCTTCATGTGCATTTATGACATCAATTACTTTTGTATATTTCAAGTCCAGAAGGGACCACTGTGATTCTTTTTAAATGAGACCTGAGACTCTCATGTATTCACATGACTCCAGGAGCTGGAACTTTAAGAAAACCCATCAGCTATCGACTCCTGTATAACACAGATCGTAGACTGTTCCCCTCCCCCTCACCTTTTTGAATAAGAGCAGATCTTTTTATAAAAATCCAATTGATTTAAAAATTGCCCTTGATGGAGAATCCACCACACTTGGTAAATTGCTCCAATGGTTAATTACCCTCATTGTTAAAAATGTACACCTGATTTCCTGTCCAAATTCATCTGGATTCAAATTCCAGCCATTGGATTGTGTTAGATCTTTGTCCGCTAGATTGAAGTGGCCATTATCAAGCATTTGTTTCCCACATAAGTGCTTACAGACTGTGATCAAGTCACCCCTTAACTTATTGGGCCCTATTCTCTTCTCACACTGGTTTAACCCCTCAATTGCAATGGAGTTACTCCTGATTTACCAATAAGTGAAAAGGGAATCAGATTTATTAGGGGTAGGGAAGCGTGTAAATGAAGACTCCCTGCTAGGCAGCATTTGTTATAATTTAGTAACTAGCATATGAATGAAAACTAAGCAGTTCCACTAATTAACTAAATTAAGTGACTGAAATACACCTCAGGGTTTCTTCCCCCTCCAAGCTGTAGACAATCAATGGAGCATTTAACTAATGTTTAGCAAAGTAGATTGTGCTGCCCTGAATCAATTAAGAAGCAATTCTGTTGCTAATAACGCTAGCAATTAATGCAGATTTATTCAAGCAAGTTAAGGGCAGCAATCTTATTTAAAGATCTTGTTGAAAGACCCAGGTTCCTCGTTCATTACATTCACATGAAAATGTGTACATACCCATGGGCTGCCTGGTAAATTACATCTATTTAAGGCACTTTGACGTTTGAAATTTGCATCGGAGCACCTCACAGTAGATAATGAGAGAGAGAAGTGGTTTCCCCATTTTACAGATGGGAACTGAGATACAGACAGGGTCTTCTGAAAATCCCATGTGGCTCTTCTCTGCACCTTTAAAAATCTGGCCCTTCTTAGAAATCACACTAAGAATGACAGAGTAGGGAATTGATCACAGGTTTTCTACAGCCCAGCATAACACCCAGGCTGCTGGGCTATCCTTTCTCATCGTGGATCATAGCTGTGTCTCACTTCAAGGCCAGGCTATGCCAGACAGGCAAAAGCCCGCACAGAGAAGAGACAGTCCTCTGAGAGTGCAGGGTACATCACAAACTAGTTTGGACCTAGCTCGCTGGAATAATCATGTCAGTGAAGCCACAGCAGCACGGCCTAGGTGCCTGAGCACATACCCAGGGTCTTGGGTGGCTAGCCTCTGATGCAGCAGCTTCCCTTCTAATTTTAGAGAGCCAGCTTGAACGCTAAGTCAGGTGTGTCTGCACCTGTTGAACTCATGTCTCTTGATTGCAGTGTAGACATACCCAGGGAGTGGTACAGCCCATTCCTGTTACCATACCTATCCGACTTTGGGAACTGGTGTGTGCATGGGGAGGGGGTCGCAGGCTCGCCTCCTCCATGCCCCTTTTGGAATTGTTTGTGCCCTTGGATGCAGTAGATTTTGCATCCCCTTCCAACGCTGATCCACTGAGCACATGAATGAGCTAGCAGATTTAGTCTTTTATCTGAAGTGGTAGAGGCTTATATGCTCAGTTAGCCACCGAAGACCCTGGGTATGTACTCAGCTTCAGTCCTTAGGGGTAACCAAAATGATAGTTGTATACAGAATTAGTTTAATGAATATCTTGCATTCAAATTAACATGTTAATTTCCAGGCAAGAAGGGAATGCAACCAGTTAAAGTAGATGGTCTGGGAGTCAGGCGATCTGTTCTGTTTCCTGTGCTGGCACGGATTCATTGTGTGACCTTAGTCAATGTATGTCCGCACTCTGTACTGCCCGATGTACAAAGTAGAGACAATATCGATTCTTCTTTTGTAAAGCACAGTCAGGGCATTGCGGCAGCACTGCTTCTGGGTTGGTCAAAACTGTCCTGTTGTACTTATTTGCAGTATATGATTCACCCCCAGATGTCTCTCTGTGGCATACTGAGTTCCCAACAGGGTGTGTGGACCTTGGTAAACAAAAGCTGGAACTCAAGCTGTGTGGAAGCCTGTTTGTATCTACAGTTTGTTATTTTTTTCTTTAATAAATGCCTCCTGGGTTAAGCAGGACTGTGATTCTGTAGATCATCATGTGAGAAGTGGAAGTAAACTCCATGGAGACTAGATTCCATATATTGTGACAAAAGGAAAACAAAAGATGTCACCCAAACTCTTTGAACCTAAAAATGTTTTGGTATGTTTCATGTGTTTGAGCGATGTTTTGGGATAGATTTTGTTTATTTGATTCCAGTCTGCTATCTCTCTGTATCTGGGTTTAGATAATAAAGCATCCTTTTTTCCGCCCTTTGTTCAACTTATCTGTTTAGATTGTAAATTCTTCCAGGCGGGCGAAACTGCCTCTCACAGTCTGTTCAGCATCCAGTATGATGGGGCCCTGATCTCAACTGCGGCCAGAACAGATCAGAAAACCAAAACATTTCTGGCCAGAAATTTGTAATAAGTCTTTGCTCCATATGTCAGCTGGAAAATGCTGTTTTTCCCATGGGAAGTTTCAAACTGATTTGACAGGATAATTTTCATTTGGAATAAGTGTTTTGGAAACAAAGTGAATTAATTTAGTTTTGATTTAGAATGGTGTTTTGGTATTTTTCACACCACAGAAGAAACAAAAATCAGTTTAAATTGAAATGAAATGAGAATTTTCACTTCCACGTTTCACACTGGGAAATATTTGTTTTTATCAGACTGGACATTTTCCTGGGAAAATTTCAGCATTGGGACAAAACTGTATTTTTTCATCAGGAAATCTTTCCACCGGAAAAATGTCAACTATCTATTACAACTTGCAAGTGCAACTATAATAATAAATAAGTGACAGCATTCAAATGTATTGGCTATGTTATTTATCATATGCTTTTAACTGGGAAAAGAACAATCATGATGTTAAATTCTAGTTTCAAAATCTACAACAAAGTTGCAAAATAAAAAACTGATCCCAGCTTATTAAAGAAGAAAGTTTGATCTAGAATCCAGTTCACTGAGCAGTTGTAGGCAGACAGACTTTAAATATGCAATAGGAATTATTTTAGGGAAATTCTATGTCATGTGTTATACAGAAGGTCAGACTATATGATCACAATGGTCCCTTCTGGCTTTGGAATCTATGGATCTAGGTAAAAAGAACACTGCAAAACAAGACCTTGTTTCATGCTGAGGATGACTTAGCTGCCCTGGGTAGCTGAAGCAAACAGGAAACAAGCAGTTACTTTATTTGCAAGGTTTCAGAGTAGCAGCCATGTTAGTCTGTATTCGCAAAAAGAAAAGGAGGACTTGTGGCACCTTAGAGACTAACAAATTTATTTGAGCATAAGCTTTCGTGAGCTACTTCATCGGATGCAGCTTATGCTCAAATAAATTGGTTAGTCTCTAAGGTGCCACAACTCCTCCTGTTCTTTTTATTTGCAAGGCGCTTGGTTTTATGTCTCCTAACTCACATGCATTATTTTGCCAGGGAGTTTACTACTATTCCTGAATTTTCATCAGTTTGTCCTGCATCCCAAGAGGATCAGAGTCCTCTGTTGGGGGTGGGTCCTGTGATGTTGCATCGCTACTCGATGGCATTGCATGGATATTATGATGTGCTCGTGCTGAGGCACAAACACAGTAACATTATGATGCAGGATCTAACTAGGATCGTTTGGCTATCAGGAAAAATGCACATAGCTGACAGAGCTAGCAACTAGGCGCTTATCATGCAAAGCCGTCAGCTTGTTTGAGACTTATTTGAATTATTTTTTAAAAGTTGCTAATAACTAACACTATAAACTCGAGATGGGGCAAAAATCCTGGGCCCAAACGCTCACCAGCCTGGGGAAGATCGGAACCAGACCCAGATCCAGTCGCACCCACGTCTATCCCAACCAAACTGACTTCTTGTAAATGATTGTGGTCCCATACTTACCTAGGACAAGATCCTCAGCTGGTGTAAATTAGCTCTGTTAGCTAAACTGATTTACACCATCTGAGGATCTGGCCCACAAAGTGAAATTCACCCCTGTCGGCAGGCCAACACAATGCCTACACCTGTTGTGATAAATGAAGTGGGGGAGGGTAGCTCATTTTTATGGACACCCGCCCAGCCAGTTAGCTACAAAACCCCTGTTAGTAGCTGTTCTCTACTTGCTTTACCTGTAAAGGGTTAAAAAAGCCCATAGGTAAAAGGAAGGAGTGGGCACCTGACCAAAAGAGCCTATGGGAGGGCTAGAACTTTTTAAAATTGGGGAAAAAAATTTCCTTTGTCTGTCTGTTGTTGCTCTCCGGAGAGAGGAGACACAGAGCAGCAATGCTGTAAGAAGCTTTTAAAAACAGGTATGAAAAATCATCAAATCATACCTCGAAACTACTTATCTGGAACCCCAGATATGAAAGGAGATCAGGGAATGTCTAGGACGACGCGATGAGGGTTATTTCTTTTATTTCTGTAAGGCTCGTGGATTCCTCTGTGCTAACCCCAGGTGCTCTTGTTTTGCTTGTAACCTTTAAGCTGCACCTCAAGAAAACCATTCTTGAGGTTTAATTATTATATTTGCTCTTTTTAAATCTAGCAATACCCTAAGTTCCAGATGTATTTTCTTTCTTTTTGTTTTTAATATAAATTGACCTTTTTTAAGAACAGGATTGGGTTTTTTGTGTCCTAAGAGGTTTGTGCACGTTGTTTAATTAGCTGGTGACAACAGCTGATTTCCTTTGTTTTCTTTCTCAGCTCTTCCCGGGGGAGAGCGGGGCTTGAGGGTACCCCACAAGAAGGAATTACCAAGTGCTCCTTCCTGGGTTCTCAAAACGGGGGTGGGGTTTGCACTTAGACGGTGGCAGCATTTACCAAGCCAAGGTCAGAGAGAAGCTGTAAACTTGAGAGTTTAATACCAGCCTGGAGTGGCCAGTATTAATTTTTAGAATCCTTGCGGGCCCCCACCTTCTGCACTCGAAGTGCCAGAGTGGGGAATCAGCCTTGACACATGTCAATGGGCCTTAAGTGGTATATGGACCTTGTTCTGCTGCTGTGCACAAGTTACCATTCATACATAAGCTGTGTCCCTCTGCTAAACTGCACCCGTGGGTCAATCAGAATAGAACTCGGCTCCAATCAAATAAAAACCCACCGTCCTCGATGACTTGAGCAAATGGAGAATGAAAGCAAACCAGGGCCAGCACACAGGTAACATTTCCTAGGCACTTCTGCAAATCTGTCTGAGCACCGCCCTTCGCATCACTGGTATTTGCATTTATATCCCTGTTGCAGGCCTCCAGCCTACACATAGTGAAACACACCCATTTGGGCTTGTCGAACATTCCACCCAGCAGAAGGCAAGAGTGCGCACGCAGCTGCAGATACTCACGAGCGGTGAGTCACTACTTTCTGTCCTCTAGTACTTTCAACTGTTCCAGTGTACTTTAATTTAGCAAGACTTTTTCTGCTGCTGCTGCGTCAGCATTTGAATATATAAAATCTCCATTACCAAGCACCGTGGAAAACATCCTTAAGCCATTCTCCGTTCTTCATGGCTCAATGGAATTCTGCACACTGGCGGAAACATCTGGCCTAGCCGTTTTCGCCTTCCAAAAAGTACTGCTTTTTTAATGGTGTAAATCTCCTGCCTGGCATTTATACTTCAATGCCAGCAGCAAGGTGGTAAATTAAAGCCATAACGCTTCAGATGAAGCATCCTGGAACTGAATTAACTGTCCGCGCAATTTAACTGTAATAGCTTTGTTAATGCCTGTTAAATAGTAGCTGATCCCTGGGAACATATGTGTTCAGTTATAATAAACATGAGTCCCATTTTGATCTCTCACTACTTTTACACCAATGTAACCACAGGAACTTCAGTGTAATGTCTCCCAATTTAGACAGGCCAGAAGATAGATCAAAATAGCCCTGTATCTTATTACTGTGGTTCCCAACCACCGCTGAATGTGCTGATATCCTGATAGTAAAGGCTTTTGTGGCTGGTATGGCACTGTGGAGCTGAAATTCACTCCTGTGTAGAGGGGCCATAGCAGGGGTAAATTTCACCCTCTGCTTCTCATACTGGAGCGGCCCTTTCACAAGGTTTCATTGCTCATTTTCGCCTCAGTAGTACAGAAACTCTGGGCCGTTTTGACGCGAAGGCCAATTGGCCAGATTCTTTGGCCTGGGCTCAATTCTCATCTGAGGCTGGTTTAAATCAGAAATAGCTCCACTGAAATGGTGGGTGAGACCAGGCCAAGGGAGGTCAAAATCAGGCCTCATTTTCCTATGATGAGCTTCTCCGTTGAGCCCCAATATCCTGCCACGATCCACTTCCGAGTTAGCCATGTGAGCTCCACCCTTCAGCAGAGCAGGTGCTAACATTGTTCCCATAGCAGCAGGGTTTGGATCGGGCCTAGTTCCATAGTGAGTTAGGCTCTCCCGGTTCCAATGGCTGCCATTAACCGCTCAGCATTTGCCAACACGGATAGCTGAGAAATCAAAGCTCCACCCAGTACTTAGCACAATAAATAGCCATGGAGACAGGGCAGGGTTTGGCGACATGTTGCCTCTTCGGTGCCTGACACACCCCACCCCATTCAGCCAAAATTCTGACACTCAGCTTTGCGTGGGTAAGCTTTCGAAACCTGTTGGTTAGGAGGCGGAGCTTCTCCCAGCTGCATACCTCGCTTAATCCCATCTTTCTTCCACACGGTGAGTTGAGATGATGACTCAGCACAGCTCAGGGTTGGTTATGAGGAGGCACTGCTGCTTCTTCACAACATGGGCTTCTTCTTATGCCCTCCTCCACATGCCAGCTCATCTCAAGCCCGACCCCAGATGTTGCTCTCCCATCTTGCCCCTGGGACCATGCCTTATTCTCACTCCAGAGTGAACTAAGTGATGCAGAGGCATAAGAAAGGCCATACTGGGTCAGCCTTAGTTGATTTAGTTGGGGATTGGTCCTACTTTGAGCAGGGGATTGGACTAGATGACCTCCTGAGGTCCCTTCCAACCCTGATATTCTATGATTCCATGAGACTAACGGTCCACCTAGCCCAATATCTTGTCTTCCAACCATGGCCTATGCCAGATGCTTCAGAGGGAATGAACAGAACATGGCAATTATTGAGTGATCCCTCCCCTGTCATCCACTTTCAGCATCTGGCAGTCAGAGGCTTAGAGACACCCGGAGCTATTGGCATCTTGGATAATGGCCATTGATGGACCATTCTCCATGAACTTATCTAATTCTTCTTTGAAACCAGTATACTTTTGGCCTTCACAACATCCCATGGTAATGTGCTCCACAGGTTGATTGTGTGTTGTGTGAAGAAGTACTTCCTTATGGTTATTTAAAACCTGCTGCTTATTAATTTCATTAGGTGACCCCTGGTTCTTGTGTTATGTGAAGGGGGTAAATAACACTTCTCTATTCACTTTCTCCACACCAGTCATGATTTTATAGACCTTTATCATAACCCCCCTTAGTCGTGTCTCTTCTAATCTGAACAATTCCAGTCTTTTTAATTTCCTCTCATAAGGAAGCTGTTCCATACCCCAAATGATTTTCGTTGTCCATCTGTGTCTTTTCCAGTTCCAAAATATCTTTTTCAAAAAGGGGCAACCAGAACTGCATGCAGAATTCATGGTGTGGGCATACCATGGATTTATATAGTGGCGTTTGTGACAGGGTCAGGCCAGATGGCTACAGGAGAGTAATAGAAGGCTGATATATTAGCCCCAGATTAAGTAGGTCCCTTTTCCCTGGGTAAGGTAACTGGAAAGGTTCCAGAACAATCAGGAACCTTCTGGAGACAATTAAGACGGACAGGCTGATTAGAACACCTGCAGCCAATCAAGAAGCTGTTAGAATGAATTAAGGCAGGCTAATCAGGGCACCTGGGTTTAAAAAGGAGTCACTTCAGTTTGTGGTGCGCATGTAAGGAGCTGGGAGCAAGAGACGCCAGAAGCTGAGAGTAAGAACGCGGACTGTTGGAGGACTGAGGAGTACAAGCATTATCAGACACCAGGAGGAAGGTCCTATGGTGAGGATAAAGAAGGTGTGGGGAGGAGGCCTTGGGGAAGTAGTCCAGGGAGTTGTAGCTGTCGCACAGCTGTTCCAGGAGGCACTCTAGACAGCTGCATTCCACAGGGCCCTGGGCTGGAACCCAGAGAAGAGGGCGGGCCCAGGTTCCCCCCAAACCTCCCAACTCCTGGTCAGACACAGGAGGAGTCGACCTGGATTGTGGGTTCATAAAAACGGCCAAACTGAGGGCTGCTGTGAAGCTCCAAGGCGAGCAAATCTGCCAATAAGTGCAAGACCCACCAAGGTAGAGGAGGAACTTTATCACACATTATAATATTTTCTGTTTTATCTACTCCTTTGCTTGTAGTTCCTATCATTCTGTCAGCATTTTGACTGCTCCTGCACACTGAGTGGATGTTTTCAGAAAACTATCCACGATGATTGCAAGAGCTCTTTCTTGAGTAGTAACAGCTAATTTAGGCCCCATCATTCTGAATATATAGTTGGGAATATCTTTTCCACTGTGCATTACTTTGCATTTATCAACATTGGATTTCATCAGCCGTTAGGGTGACCAGACATCCCGATATTATCGGGACAGTCCCGATTTTAACCCCTTTGTCCCAGTCGGGACGCCCTTTGTCCCGATATCGGGGACGGACCGCTCACCATCACCGCCAAAGTCCTGGGGCTCGCGTGGCGGCACTTCTTGGGGCAGCTCTCAGCCATGCGTGCGCCTGCCCGCTGGCAGGAGCCTGCAGGTCGGGCGGCCCCTGGGCACAGAGGCGGAGGAGGTCTCCGTTTGCTGCATCGGCTCCCTCCTGCCCAATCAGATCTGCAGGGGCAGGGCTTGCAGGCACTGGCAGTGGGCAGAGAGCCCTCCACCTCCCCCACCCCACCCACCCGACCCGACCCAACCCTAGGAGCCAGAGGGACCTGCCAAATGCTTCCTAGGAGCCGCCCCAGGTAAGCACTGCCGGGACTCCCCACTTCACCCGCTGGCAGGTCCCTCTGGCTCTTAGGGGCGGGGGGGGGGACTCTCTGCACACTGCCGGCGCCTGCAAGCCCCGCTCTGTGGTTCCAGCAACTCTCATTGGCACTTTTCCCAGCCCCTGGGGGCCACGGAGCTTCTGCTTGTGGTGGGCGCAGCACGTGGAGAGTCTGGAGACCCCCCTCGCCGCTCTGACCCTGGGAGCCAGAGACCTCCCAGCAGGGCTGGTGAGTGCAGCCAGGGAAGGGGGCAGGGTGTGATGGAGTGAGTGTCTGGGAGGTGTGTATGGGGTGCTGGGCTGTGAGGGTGTGGAGGGCGCTGGGCAGTGGAGGAGGTTTGTGTGCTTTGGGGTGCTAGGCAGTGGAGGCCTGTTGGGGGGTGCTGGGCAGTGGGGGAGATCTTTGTGTGTCAGGGCACTGGGCAGTGCGGGCTTGTGTGGGGCATTGTTTAGTTGTGGTGGTGGGGCTGTGGGGGAGGGCACTGGGAGGGAGGGAGGGAGGGAGGAGAAACCTGTGCCCCTGGCCCCGTGGCTTCTGCTGGGGGCTGGAGCTGGGGCTATGAATCCTTGAGTTCTTGCCCTGTGGCTTGTTGTACAGGCTGCAGCAGGGTCCGTACACTCCTCTTGCAGCTTCCTAGGGCTGTGCGCCCCCTCTCATGGCTCCAGTCGGGGCTGTGCACCTGTGGCTCTCTTTCTTGCCCCTCACCCCCTGCCCAATGTGTCCTGATATTTCACTCTTGCGATCTGGTCACCCTATCAGCCATTTTGGTTTTTTGCCCAGTCACTCAATTTTGTGAGACCCCTTTGTAACCCTTCACAGTCAGCTTTGAACGTAATGACCTTCAGCAATTTTGTATCATCTGCAAATTTTGCCATCTCGCTGTTTACCCCCTTTTCTAGATCATACATAGATCAGTACAGATCCTTGGGGGGACCCTGCTATTTACCTTTTTCAACTGTGAAAACTGACAATTTATTCCTACTGTTCCCTATCTTTTAACCAGTTAGGGAGCCACGGGAGGACCTTCCCTCTTATTCCATAACTATTTAGTTTACTCAAGAGCCTTTGGTGAGGTACCTTGTCAAAGGCTTTCTGAAAGTCCAAATACACTATCTTGATTGGACCACCCTAGTCCATATGCTTGTTGACCCTCTGAAAGAATTATGGTAGATTGGTGAGGCAATATTTCCCTTTACTAAAACCATGTTGACTCTTCCCCAACAAATTGTGTTCATCTATGTATCTGACAATTCTGTTCTTTACTAGAGTTTCAACCAGTTTGCCCGGTACTGAAGTCAGGCTTGCTGGCCTGTAATTGCCGTGTAATGGCCTGTAATTGCTCACCTCTGGAGCCCTTTTTAAAAATTGACTTCACATTAGCTATCCTCCAGTCATTTGGTACAGAAGCTGATTTAAATTATAGGTGACAAACCACAGTTAGTAGTTCTGCAATTTCACATTTGAGTTCCTTTATAACTCTTGGGTGAATACCATCTAGTCCTGGTGACTTATTGCTGTTTAATTTATCAATTTTGTTCCAAAATCTCCTCTAATGACACCTCAACCTGGGACAGTTCCTCAGATTTGTCACCTAAAAAGAATGGCTCAGGTTTGGGAATCTCCCTCCCATCCTCAGCCACGAAGACCAAAGCAAGGAATTCATTTAGTTTCTCCGCAATGACCTTATCGTCCTTGAGTGCTCCTTTAGCACCTTGATTGTCCAGTGGCCCCACTGGTTGTTTAGCCGGCTTCCTGCTTGCGATGTACTTAAAAAAATGTTGCTATTCTTTTTCAGTCTTTAGCTAACTGTTCTTCAAATTCTTTTTTGGCCTTCCTAATTGTATTTTTACACTTCACTTGCCAGAGTTTATGCTCCTTTCTATTTTCCTCACTAGGATTTAACTTTCACTTTTTAAAGGATGCCTTTTTTGCCTCTCACTGCTTCTTTTACTTGGTTGTTTAGCCATGGTGGCCATTTTTTGGTTCTCTTACTATGTTTTTTAATTTGGGGTATACATTTAAGTTGAGCCGCTATTATGGTGTCTTTTAAAAGTTTCCACGCAGCTTGGAGGGATTTCACTTTTGGCACTGTACCTTTTAATTTCTGTTTAACTAACTTCTTCATTTTTGTGTAATTCCCCTTTCTGAAATAAAATGCTAACATATTGGGCTCCTGTGGCATTTTCCCCGCCACAGGGATATTAAATTTAATTATATCATGGCCACTATTACCAAGTGGTCCAGCTATATTCACCTCTTGGACCAGATTCTGTGCTCCACTTAGGACTAAATCAAGAATTGCCTCTCCCCTTGTGGGTTTCAGGACTAGCTGCTCCAAGAAGCTGTCATTTAAGGTGTCAAGAAACTTTATCTCTGCATCCCGTCCTAAGGAGACATGTACTCAGTCTATATGGGGATAGTTGAAATTCCCCATTATTACTGAGTTTTTTATTTGTATAGCCTCTCTAATCTCCCTGAGCATTTCACAGTCACTATCACCATCCTGGTCAGGTGGTCAGTAGTATATCCCTACTGCTATATTCTTATTATTAGGGCATGGAATTACTATCCATAGAGATTCTATGGTACAGTTTGATTCATTTAAGATTTTTACTTCATCTGATTCTATGCTCTCTTTCACAGATAGTGCCCCTCCCCCACCAGCACGACCTGTTCTGTCCTGCCAATATATTTTCTACCCTGATGTTTCTGTGTCCCACTAATTATCCTCATTCCACCAAGTTTCTGTGATGCCTATTATATCCATATCCTCATTTAATACGTAGCATTCTAGATCAGCCATCTTATTATTTAGACTTCTAGCATTTGTATATTAGCACTTTCAGAGCTCATCACTTTTTATGTGTCTGTCTTTACATAATGTAATTGAATGGGACTCTCATCAGATCCTATCTGTATTTTATCATCTTCCATCCTCTCATCCTTACTAGGACATAGAGAATCTCCATTAATACATCCTCCATTAATACATCCTCCATTAATACGTCTCCCTAAGGGACGTCTCTGTCCGAACCACGTGCTCCTCCACACCTCTCGGCTTTCCCCCAGCCCTTAGTTTAAAAACTGCTCTACGACCTTTTTAATGTTAAGTGCCAGCAATCTGGTTCCATTTTGTTTAGGAGGAGTCCATCCTTCCTGTGTAGGCTCCCCATTTCCCAAAAATTCCCCCAGTTCCTAATAAATCTAAACCCCTCCTCCCTACACCATTGTCTCATCTACGCATTTACTCTGAGCTTCTGTTACCATGTTTTAAATTGTCTCCATGAAGTTTGCAGGCAATTCACTCTTGTGACTGTTCCTTTTAATTCCATTTAACTAGGATCGTCATTTTTGTGTAGTTCCTCTTTTTGAAGTTAAATGCTACTGCAGTGGGTTTCTTTGTCTTTAGTACTTCCCCCACCTACAAGGATGTTAAATTCAATTGCATCATGCTTGCGATGACCGAGCTGTTAAGCTATATTCACCTCTTAGACCAGATCCTGTGCTCCATTTAGGACTAAATCAAAAACTTCCTCTCCCCTTGTGGGTTTCAGGACTAGCTGCTCCAACAAGCAGTCATGGCGTCCGAATTTCTCTGTCTGCGTCCTTTGCTGAGGTGACACATGGTCAGTCAGTATGAGGATAGCTGAAATCCCCCATTCCTATTGCGTTTCTACCTTTGTATCCTTTCTAATCTAACTCCTCATTTCACGATCACCATCACCATCCTGGTCAGGTGGTCGGTAGTATATTCCTACGGCTATATTCCTACTGTTCAAGCATGGAATTTCTACTCTTAGAGGTTCTGTGGTACAGTTTGATTCACTTACAATTCTTACTTTATTTGACTATACTTTCTTTCACATATATTACCCCTCTCCCACCACTGTGACCTATTATGTCATTCCTATCTATTTTGTATGCTGGTATTACCGTGTCCCATTGATTATCTTCATTCCACCAAGTTTCCGTGATGACTGTTACATCAATATCAATAATGCCAGGCACTCTAGTTCGCCCATCTCAGTATTTAGACTTCTACCATTTGTATATAAGAACTTGTACAGTTTCTCAGTATTCAGTCATGTCATATGTATTATTTAAATGAGATTCGTTTATGTTTGAATGTTCCTCCCCAGCTCCTACTGTACTTTACCAAGTTTCTCCTATCCTCTTTATTAGGATATAGAGTTACCCCTTTAATCAGTTCATTCCTAAGGGATGTCTCCCCCCAAGCTAAGTGCTCCTCCATGCCTCTCGACTTTCTCCCAGTCCTTAGTTTTAAAAAATCCTCCACAACCTTTTCAATTTTACATGCCAGCAGTCTGGTTCTCTTTTGGTTTAGGTGGAGCCCAGCACAAACAGCCTTATAAAGTGAGATATGCTGTCTGCTTTGGAACCAAGTAACGTCCTGTGTGTAACATTAACAGCATTCTGGCCTGCTTGAAAAATGGGTAATCAGCCCCCTGTGCCAGAAATGGCCTTCCAGGCTCCTGGCTTATGTCCAAATGAGACGCTCCGGCTTTTGTCTTCTAGACCAATTTGATAAGGGCCTGCCTCCTAGCTGATATACAATCTCCCTGTGGTCTATGGTTAGCTTGTCACTCCCACTCAGAGGGGAAGAGCCAGGCCCATACACTGCTACTGACATTGCTGAGTGCTGTGGGAGGCATGGGGTCTCTTATGTTAAGAAATAATTGCATTTATGTTGGCTTCTGAGGCCTTGTCTTGAGGAGGATTTAAAGGTTTGTAATGAGTTTCATGTCAGTCCAACCCCTTCTAAAACTCCAGCCAAAAGACAAGGCAAGGTGTACTCTAACACATGCTAAAATGGTAAATTAAAGCCCAGGTATTAAGCCAGATATTATATATTACACATCTTTTAGTTCAGCCTTTCTTTTCAACTCTTTTCCAGTGCTTTGCTCTGGATGTTAGTTGATTGATTAAAATATCACCATGTAGATCATTGTTGCAACCACTGTTATATATTTGCAACAAATCTTGTACAAAATGGGGCATGTGAGATATCTCTGAAAAGGTTATGATTTGCTGGTTATGATTATGCTATCTGTATGCATGTATCATTTTTGTATTTGAAATTATGAATATTGGCGCTATACCTGATGAATCTTGCCCATATGCTCAGGGTTTAGCTGATCGCCATATTTGGGGTCGGGAAGGAATTTTCCTCCAGGGCAGATTGGAAGGCCCTGGAGGTTTTTCGCCTTCCTCTGTAGCATGGGGCACGGGTCACTTGCTGGAGGATTCTCTGCTCCTTGAGGTCTTCAAACTACAATTTGAGGACTTCAATAGCACAGATATAGGTGTGAGGTCTTTTTTAGGAGTGGTGGGTGAAATTCTGTGGCCTGCATTGTGCAGGAGGTCAGACTAGATGATCATAATGGTCCCTTCTGACCTAAATATCTATGAATCTATGAATCTATAAACCTGTATTTCAAATGTTTGCTCCTGGGGTAACTAACAAGGTAGTTAGCTAGCACCCATCCTGGAGAGACTATTCAAATTGAGTGGCCCATCAAAAGGCTGTTTAACTCACAATGAACCAGGGGAGACGCCCATCTACACTGGACTGTCATGTAAATGTGCTGTCTGAAGTATAGGTAATGGCTTCCTGCAATGACTAGGCAAAATGCATGGACATGTGATTTGCCCATGTGACTCCAAACTCCATCTTGTTGCTGTAATTTTCCACAGTAAGAACAATGGGTTTCCCTCCACATGGCAGAGGATATAAAAGGCCCTGCAAACCCCTCAATTTTGCCTCTATCCTGCTCCAACCTCTTTCCTGCCCAAACCTCTGGAATATGGACTATATTAATGGGAGCATTTTAAGCAAGAATTGAGGACCTTCCAATGATTTGGAAGAAGCCAGAGACTTGACTTAAGCCAGCAGTTTATTCCATCCCTGCTACAAGCCTGAACCGAGAACTTTGCCATTACTGTATGTATATGATTCCTTTAACCAATTTTTAATTCTCACCATTCTTTCTTTTTATGAATAAACCTTTAGATTTTCAATACTAAAGGATTGGCATCAGCGTGATTTTTGGGTAAGATCTAAGTTATATATTGACCTGGGTGTGTGGCTGGTCCTTTGAGATCAGAAGAACCTTTCATTTGATTAGATTGGTTTTAAAGAACCACTCATCTGTGAATCCAGTGTTTCTGGTGGTGATATAAGACCTAGAATGCCCAAGGAGACTGCTTTTATGACTTCTTGTTAGCCAGTGTAGTGAAACAGGAGTTCACTTTTGTGGCTGGTTGGGTATATCTTATGAAAGAATAACCACCAGTTTGGGGTTATGTTTGCCCTATTTCTCAGCAGTTTGTCCTGAATTTGGTATCCTCAGTTGTGACCCACGGAGGCACAGTTACAGCTGATCATAGATCAGTTTAAAGCAATGAAGAATGTGTCCTGCAAGACACAGGAACAAATGCTTTTGAGTGAGTGGAAACTTATCACTTCCTTTATTTTTCCTGATTTGTATTGGCTTACTATAGAAACAAACAAGAATCATACTGCCACAGGATTAGCTGGCTGTTCATTATTGCGAGTGATCCCTCTGCTAATGAAAGCTGAACAATGTGTATTGCTCTTTACAGGACCAGGCAGACCTGTGACAGGTCTCCTGTAAAGGATCGTTACACTCACTGAAGACTGATTATCTCTTAGGATTATGAATGCTATTAAATAATAGGGATGAAATTGCATAAAAAGGAAAATTGGAACGCAGGAGTTTCCTCAGTGGATCAGAGCTGAGATCCATCTAATCCAATACTTTGTCTCTGACAGTGGCCAGTACTAGATGTAAGATCCCCACAGTGGCTATAACAGGGTTCAAAAAAGAACTAGATAAGTTCCTGGAGGGTTGGTCCATCAATGGCTGTTAGCCAGGATGGGCAGGGATGGTGTCCTTAGCCTCTGTTTGCCAGAAGCTGGGAATGGGCAACAGGGGATGGAGCACTTGATGATGACCTGTTCTGTTCATTCACTCTGGGAAACCTGGCATTGGCCACTGTTGGCAGACAGGATACTGGGCTAGGTGGACCTTTGGTCTGACCCAGTCTGGCTGTTCTTCTGGTTCTAGGCAGATATGGGATAATCTGCCTCGCACATGAGCTAGACAAGGTGGGTGAGGTAATATCTTTTATTGGACCAACTTCTGTTGATGAGAGAGACAAGCTTTCGAGTTTATATAGAGCTCTATTTTGAAAGCTGGACTCTCTCCCCAGCAGAAGTTGGTCCAATAAGAGATATGGCCTCACCCCCTTGTGTCTCTAATATCTTGGGACCAACACAGCTACACCAACACTGCATCTCACATGAGCTCTCATCCTGCTGTCCGTTAGTTAGAGCTTGGCTGAAACCCTGAAGCAAGAGGTTTAAGAGCCCTTCCAAAACATTTGATCCTGAATGATCCTAGCTCTGGAGAGCCTTGATGTCCATATAAATTGATAGATAGGGTTTGCCTGAGAGAGAAAGAAGTGAAATGTTCTTTTTCATTAATCCTTGGAATTTAACCAGGCTGGATTGCTGGAATCTGTCACCTTGCTGTCATCCACGGAAATAAGATCTGAAACGCATTTGTAATACAAGGCTGCCACCTCCTGGTTACTGTGACGAACACACGTCATAAACCAGTACGCTAAAAGCTATCCCCTGCTAAACAGGTATGACTGTCAAACTAATAGGAGCTGGGCCAGACACCCCTCCAAAACCCTGACGAAACCCACCCTATGAAAGATGCTCCTCCTCTGAGTAAGATTAAAGACTTTTGCTACAATCCTCCTCTGGCCAGTGAGTTGGTGCTTCTGGAAACAGACGAGGACCCAAGAAGTGTAAAGCTAAGCAAAAACCCCAAGCTGCCTGTGACCCTCAATTCCAGCTAAAGAATCGGAAACACCCCTTGAATTGTCTTCCTGGTTGAAAACAGCAAGCCAGCAGTGTGCTCTGGAGCAAAACCAAGACCCAAAGGGCAGGTCTCGGAGCTCAGTTAAGAAATAGCTGCATAGACCCACTCAAAGCTGTGACTTCTTCTCCTTCTCCTAAACTGGCGAACCATCAGCCTGTTCTGAACCCAGAACCCAAAGAAGAGGGGAAACTGCCCTGGACAAAGAGACATGAAGTTGGCATGGGCTGATGACAAAATCCCAGATTTAAGCTAATTTTACAAAGTTTTAAACAGTCTCTCTCTGGTTACGATTTTAGACATTGCTAATTCTACATAGGTTGTAATTAGCAAAAAAAAAGCTATTTTTTTTTAGTGTTTAGAGCTAATTACATAGCTAATCATTTGCAAATTTTATGTAGCTAATTTAGACATAAGCTAGTTTTACTAAATTCTGGAATCTCTCTGGTTTTGATCTTAAACTGTGCTAGTTGAGGAGAATCATAGAATTCCAGAAATGTGGGGCTTGAAGGGACCTCCAGAGGCAGGGCCAAGTTATACCTAGACCACCCGTGATGGGTGTGTTTCTAACCTGTTCTTAAAAACCTCCAATGACCAGGATTCTACAGCCATTCTTGGAGGCCTATTCCATTAACGATCCTTAGATAGAAATTTTTTTCTAATATCTAACCTAATAGCTGCTTTTCTGGTATTGTCTCTCACTGTCATAAGATCAATTAAATTACCTAGGTTAAGTGAAAAACCAGTAATGCCTACAAACCATCCTATTTATTTCTGAAAGAAAAATCTTTCCCAGACAAAAAGAGATGGTTCTCTGCAGAATCAGAGAATTGGACCCTTAGACAGGATCCCCACCTGTGCCTCTTTGGCTTAAACCAATTACGTATCAATTTGCCACTGATGGGAGCAAGGTGTTATCTAGTTGAAAACCAGTGAATTCTTGTTAAATAACTTCCTTTACCTGTTCATATATGTCCTGTATTAGACTGACACAAAAGTCTGCTACAGTTGGAATATAAGAGAGAGAGAGAGTGTGTGTGTGTGTTTGAATTGAGAGCACCAGCAGGTGCCCCAGAGCCCCCCCCTCCAGAGCAGCAGCTGCTCCCCCAGAGCCCTCCAGAACATCCAAGAGTTAGTCAGGGGTATATAGTGCAAGTCATGGACAGGTCACGGGCATGAATTTTTGTTTCTTGCTCATGATGGGTCCATGACTTTTACTAAAAATACCCATAACTAAATCTTAGCCTTAATTACGATCAGCTAGGCTGACCACTAGCATAACACGGGCACATCCAGGGGACACCTAATTCCCTGTGAAATGGGTGCCTGTGAAAAACCAGCTCACACTTCTGTTGCAGCCTGACACGGCAAAGTACCAGGAAGAAGGGCCCGATCCTATACCTATTGACACCCACGGCAGTGTTGCCCTTGGCTCTGATGGGAGCAGGATGGGGTCCTAAGAGTGGGGGTGAGGGGCAGAGAATCGTGACTTACTGACTGCCAGGACAAAGATGGCAAAGATTCCAATCACCTGCCAGAGGCGTAGCCCCCAGAAAACCACGGTCTCGGAAGTGACGGGGTCCGATTTCTTTTTGGGGGGTTCAGTGGTGGCCTGGAAGAGGGAGAAGAGCAGTTAATGAATTGAAAATGTCACCCTAACACAGCAGAAACCTTTCAGTGTCTGAGGAGAGACAAATCACCCACTCGCAGCACTGAAACCAGTGGGTCTCATCCTTGGAGTTGCGTTGCCCAATGACTGAGAACTCCTTCAATCAATGCACTGAGGTTAGCTTGCAAGGCACGGCACTGGGGGCTTCATTGAGCGTGCTGGCAGTGTTGCCAGCTCTCATGACTTTACAGCAAGTCTTGCAATATTTTGTGGGGGGAGGATTCTGAAAGTCCCAGCTCCCAGAGTCATGTGATGATGCAAGAATCTCAGCTTTATTTTAAAAAGAAAATGAGAACTCCTCTGTCAAAGCACTGAGGCTTGGTGGCAAAATACATGACGATGATAAGGGCATGCACGAGGGGGGAGAGCAAGAGGGGCACAGGCACCCCCAATCAGTGGAGACACAGAACTCCTCCAGGGCAGTGGAGTGGGGAGTGAGCTCCCCAGCCCCTCAGGACTACAGCAGGGAGAGGCAGCTTCTCTGCACACAAGAGGGAGGGGAGAGGCAGCTCCTCCAGACATGGTGGGAACAGAAAGTGCTCCTGCAAAAGCAGCCACATTTTTATTCCTCTGCACTCCCCCTAGTATGACTGTACGGTACATACCTATCCAGACCATTGAGCATGTCTGCATGGGACGGGCTCAGCACATGCTGAATTCCCAAAGTCCTGTCGGAGAGGGAACTGAGCTCCGTGTCCAACAAGGTCTGAGTTCTCGGGGGGGGGGGGGCGGTGTCTCTTCGTTGGTTATTGCATCGTGTTGGTCTGGAATCTAGAGGGGATGGCCACATGGCATCCCACTCACCTGCCCAAACGCCCATAGAAATTCTGCACAAGGACTGCAAGATCACTCAGATAGGATTTAGATGGGTGTGCACCAAATAAGAATCAAGGCAGACCAAAAAATTAGGTAGAACATTTTAATCAATGGCATCAAATGTGGTCACTAATTTTAATCAATGGCATCAAGTGTGGCCACTAATTTTCTAATAATCGCTGGTCTTGGTGTGAAGTCTGGCTGGAGAGACAGGCCTGTCCTACAACTAGGGCATGAGATCTGAGTTTAAGGTTAAAGGAGGGTCTTGTGGCTAGAGCACTGATCCAGGACTTGTGAGCATTGGCTGTGCTTCCTGCCTTTGCCACAGATGCTATGTGATCATCAGAAAGTCACTTAATCTCTATTTCTCCATCTCTAAAGTGGGGAACTACGACTTCACGGGGTATTTGTATTAAAGTTTAATCAGATGTTATGGTGATGGGGGGCAGATAAGTAGAGAGACAGTGTGTCCCAATGGGCACTGCTTGAAACTTACAGTCAGGAGATCTTGTTTCTATATCCAGCTTCGTCTGTGTCCTCTTAGACAAGTAACTGCAATGCTCTGTGCCTCAGTTTCCCCCACTTGTAAAAGAGGAGGTATAACCATACTTTCCTATCCCTGTAAGCTGTTTTGAGATCTGTGGATGGAAAGCATTATTATGTGGGCTAAAATATCTGGGTTCACAGAATAAATGCTGTGAGCCACATCATCAGCTGGTGTAAGCTGACTACAGTGGTGCTATCCTGATTTACACCAGCTAAAGATCTGGCGCTGTTCTAGTAACCATCAGGGAATCAATATTTGATGTACAAGGGATGAGTTTCATGCACAGGGCAGCATCTTGTGATAGTAACACTCCAGCAGACGTACTTTGTAGCTAACCCTTGTCTCTGTTTTGGTCTCGCTAGTTATTTATTTGTTTTGCTTGTAAGTGTCTGAAAGACAAGTACGTTGCCAGGATAGTGCCCTAGAGAGTAGCCCCCACTTCTCCACCCCAGTACAGAGGTTGTACAGCTTCCACTCAGTGCACAGGTAAACCGGGGTGCCTGCTACAACATGCCACAGCTCCAGCATTAAGAGAAGCAGTCTGAGTTCTCGATGAGGCCTCATAAGTAGAGTTGGACGAATAATGGATTGTTTGGTTTGCTGTCAACTCTGGCGGGGGGGCGGAGTTTCTGGTTGAACCAAAATTGAAATTTTTGCTGAACTGAAAAGTCAAATTTCCATTTCAAGTCGAATGAAACATTTTTTTTTTGACAACATTGTCACGTTTTGTTTCAGTTTTGCTTGGTTTTCAATGTTTTTGCTTGTTGCTTAATACAGTTAAAGGCCAGCTTGAAAACAAAAGTTTTGTGTTGAATTGAAAAATTCAAGTGTTTCATTTCCAAAATGTCCAAAGGAAACGTTCCAAATTTTTCAGAATTCTTGTCGTTTTTCCTCAGACGAAACAGTCTGGTGAAACTGACACAAAGCAGGGACACTTTTTGGTCTTGCCGAAGCTGTATTTTTTTGCCAGCGAAAAAAGTTTGGGCCAAAAATGTTCACCCAGGATTAAGGTGATCCAACAGCAACTGTGAAAAAACAGGACGGGGGGTGGCAGATAATAGGCACCTATATAAGAAAAAAACCCCAAAAAAGGGACTGTCCCTTTAAAAACTGGACATCTGGTCACCCTATCCAGGAGTGAGAATGAGCCACAAGACATCCCTGATTTCTACCCACAGGGAAAGTAGGAGCTATGTACGGAGCTGGATGAAGGCACAGATATGAACACCCTGTAGCTAGGGCTCCGTCTCCCACACTCACACGATGACATCAGCTTCTCAGCCCTTGTTTTTAAATAAATTAACTTTCTAGCCCTCGCTATTGTGAAGAAAACGTGATTGCGCTGTACAATGCACCTGGCCCCTTCCTCGGCTGTTGCTCCTCTAAAGGGACTGTCCTCCCCTCCACAGGTGCCACTCTGTCATTGCCAGGTGGGCATGGACCGCCCTCTTCTTGGTGAGGTTTCCCTGAGACGCTGCCTAGTGGGGTCGTACACTAGTTTGGTGCAATGACGGAATCAGGGGAAGCAATCAAGAGGAAAGATGGTCCCTTGGTTAGGGCACCAACCTGGGAGACCAGGGTTCAGTTGTCATAAAAATAAAGGGAAGGGTAACCACCTTTCTGTAAACAGTGCTATAAAATCCCTCCTGGCCAGAGGCAAAACCCTTTCACCTGTAAAGAGTTAAGAAGCTAAGATAACCTCGCTGGCACCTGACCAAAATGACCAATGAGGAGACAAGATATTTTCAAAGCTGGAGGGGCGGGGTGGGAAACAAAGGGTCTGTCTGTCTGTGTGATGCTTTTGCGGGGAACAGATCAGGAATGCAGTCTCAGAAACTCTGTTAAGTAAGTTAGTAAGTAATCTAGCTAGAAATGCGTTAGATTTCCTTTTCTTTAATGGCTGGTAAAATAAGATGTGGTGAATGGAATGTATATTCCTGTTTTTGTATCTTTCTGTAACTTAAGGTTTTGCTTGGAGGGATTCTCTATGTTTTGAATCTGATTACCCTGTAAGGTATTTACCATTCTGATTTTACAGAGGTGATTCTTTTACCTTTTCTTTAATTAAAATTCTTCTTTTAAGAACCTGATTGCTTTTTCATTGTTCTTTAGATCCAAGGGTTTGGGTCTGCGTTCACCTGTACAAACTGGTGAGGATTTTTATCAAGCCTTCCCCAGGAAAGGGGGTGTAGGGCTTGGGGGGATATTGTGGGGGAAGACGTCTCCAAGTGGGCTCTTTCCCTGTTCTTTGTTTAACACGCTTGGTGGTGGCAGCATAGGGTTCAAGGACAAGGCAAAGTTTGTACCTTGGAGAAGTTTTTACCCTAAGCTGGTAAGAATAAGCTTAGGGGGTCTTTCAGGCAGGTCCCCACATCTGTACCCTAGAGTTCAGAGTGGGGAAGGAACCTTGACAGTTCCCTACTCTGCCTGAGACTCTATGACCATTGGCAAGTGGCTTAGTCTCTCTGGCCCAGATCCTTAAAGTAAGTAGGCTTCTAATTTTCATTGAAATCAGTGGAAGTTGAGACCCTAAATGCCTTAGAGAGTCCTTGTTCCTCCGTTCCCCCTCTGTTCAATGGGGGAACCAGTATTGCCCTACTTCACTGGGATGTTGGGAGGATACATATGGTAAAGATTATGAGGTGCTCAGGTTGTACAGGAGTGTGTGTTTGCAGGGTGCGGGGGATAGAAATGCTTTAAGTGCCTGGGAAGTGGCACAGGCAATAAAAAACCCTGGTACCACCCCTCCCCTGCTCATGGGAGCCCAGATGGTCCAAGACTGAATGAGCCCGGTGCTGCAGATCAGGTTCTAAAGCTGTCGGGGGGGCCAGTTACCCTCACAGCAGAGGGTGCTGTCGCTGGGGACTGAAGTGCATTGGCAGAGCGGTGGAAGGGAATATGAGTCTTAGCTGCGAGAAAACAAATCTGCCTCCCATTTCCCAGCCTAAGAAATCACGCAGCATCCTTGCCTAGCCTTCCTTACGCCTCACTGGCAGCTCTTGAAGTACTGGGAGCAGCTGGTGCAGCACCCTCCTCACACCTCCGTGGGTAGAAATCTACGTGGCAAGCAATCATAGCTGCCTTAATTAATTCAGACAACAGCTGAGGTGCCCTGGAGTGGGCCGGCAGCCAGCGTTATTGAACCACAGCTGAGCGAGAGGTTGCCGTGCTGGCGAAAGGCACCAGGTGACCAGCCCTGGAGACCGAAAGGTCCCTGATCCACAGCGCAGATCTGGCCTGCACGGCAGCGGTGCGAGCTGCTCTCCCCCGGTGCACACGCACTGGCCCGGTCTGGAGGAAGAACATCTAGAGAAGGTTTCAGTCTGCGTGGCCCATGCAGCGACTGCCAATTGGGGTGAGTTTTTGGTGATGGGGACTGAACAGAAACTCTGTGTCACGGGCTGCCGGCTGATTATGGTGGCGTAAGTAGCTTAAATGTCCTTGTTTTCTCTGTATCTAACCAAAAGCTGATGCCCCCCGTCTGCCATAACTTATGCTACTTTGGCCCATGGGGCCCTTGTTCCTGCTACTACCTCTGCCACCCTCAGGGACAATTTTCTCTTGTAGCTCTCAAAAGCCCTGTAGAAAGGAGGGTCAGGTTCATTATCCCCATGTTACAGACGGGGAAACTAAGGCACAGAGGAGGAACATGACTTGCCCAAGGTCACCCAGCAGGGAAGTGGCACAGGCAAGAATGGAAGGCAAGTTTCCTGCCACCTAGGCCTGTATCTTTGACACTGGCCCATGTTGCTTCCAACAGGTAACCATCCCACCCCTCCCCCTAGACCTGGTGAAGCTCTCACCCCTGTGTCCAATGGGGTCAGACATACGTATGTGAGGACTGGATGTGGGTGGGAAGGAGGGGTGGGGGGACGGATGTGTCCTCCCCTTCACCAGTCCCTCATAGCTCCTCTGCACACAGATACCTACCCCTCAGGGGAAGTGCAAGGCGGGACCCTATAGCGAGCTCTGAGGCAGATCCCTGCAGAGCTACATTTGGAGGATGAGGGGCTGAATCTCAGCATCTCCATCCCCTCACGTGGGTTTTACGTGAGTACAGGGCAATGGGCACCCTTGTTCCTGTGAAGGAGCCAGCACCCCCTCCCCTGCTCATGCGCCCGTAGGTTTGTGTCCACATTCGCTCTCACGACGAGGAGGAGCCTGGACAGCGCCAACTGCAGATCAGATTATCAGCCACTCCCTCCACGGCCCGGCCTCCCACTGGCTTCTTAAACTGTCAAGGACGGGGAAGGAGGGCCACTTCGCGGTCACCATAAGGAGCTTGGGGGACGTGCATTTCAGAGGACATCTCATATGATGCATAGATTACGCACTTCACATAACAAGTCCAATGTTGGCTGAGGTGGCTCATTTACTCCTAAATAAGTAGAGATGCCGGATTTTATGGGTTTACACTACACAATTTTTACGCACAAATTTTGCTGCACAATTTTAAGATACGGACAAGGAGGCAAGTGGATAAGACCTCCCCAGCCCTAGCAATAACTGTGGGGCCCTCAGGTAGCATGTGGTCCTGTATGGAGCAATGCGGAATTTATGGTTTCCCGCTTCACCTGGGTCACTCCTTTTCATTAACCACCCCCACTCATCTCAGGTCAGACCAAATGACCATAATGGTCCCTTCTGCCCATGAATTGTATTAATCTAACATTCCATTTTTGAGGCCATTTCCTTTGGTTTGTAGACTTGAGAGAGCAAAGTAGCAAATCTGGCCATATAGTGAACAAAACCCTTGTTGCAAACTTAATTATGGAGCAGCTGCTGCCCCTTTGTTTTGAGTCTATTTCTTTGGTGGATCACTGATGATAAGTCTGATGGAAGAAATGTGCTTTAAGGATTGTTCATCTCTTGATTACTTCAGATCAAGACTGGATTCCTTTTCTTGGAAGATATTCTTTAGTCAAATACAAGTTATTGGGATTAAAACAGGCATAACCAGATGAAATTCTCTGGCCTCTCTAGCTATGAGGTCAGACTTGAGCAGAAGTCCCCAAACTGTGGGGGGGCACCCCCCTAGAGGGGCATAGAGGAACATTTGGGGGGTGTGGCATTTTCAAATATGTTAATTTCAGTTACAACACAGAACACAAAGTGTACAGTGCTCACTTTATATTTATTTTTTATTACAAATATTTGCTCTGTAAAAAATCAAAAAATATTCAATTCACCTCATACAAGCACTGTAGTGCAATCTTTTTATCCTGAAAGTTGAACTTTAAAATGTAGAATTATGTACAAAAAAAGAACTGCATTCAAAAATAAAACAATGTAAAAATTAAGAGCCTACAAGTCCACTCAGTCCTACTTCTTGGTCAGCCAATCACTCAGACAAAAAAGGTTAGTTACAATTTGCAGGAGATAATGCTGTCTGCTTTTTGTTTACAATGTCACCTGAAAGTGAGAAGAGGCGATCACATGGCACTGTTGTAGCTGGCATGGCAATATATTTACGTCCCAGATGTGCTAAAGATTCATACATCCCTTCATGCTTCAACCACCATTCCAGAGGACATGCTTCCATGGTGATGATGGGTTCTGCTCAATAACGATCCAAAGCAGTGCCGACTGACGCATGTTTATTTTCATCATCTGAGTAAGATGCCACCAGCAGAAGGTCAATTTTCTTTTTTGGTGGTTTGGGTGTTGCTCTTTTAGGACTTCTAAAAGCATGCTTCACACCTCGTCCCTCTCAGCTTTTGGAAGGCCCTTCAGATTCTTAAACCTTGGGTCGAATGCTGTAGCTATTTTTAGAAATCTCACATCGATACCTTCTTTGCGTTTTGTCAAATCTGCAGTGACATGTTTGGAAATCAAACAATATGTGCTGGGTCATCATCTGAGACTGCTATAACATGAAATATATGGCAGAATGCGGGTAAAACAGAGCAGGAGACATACAATTCTCCCCCCAAGGAGTACGGTCACAAATTTAATTGATGCATTATTTTTTTAACGAGCATCATCAGTATGGAAGCGTGTCCTCTGGAATGGTGGCCAAAGCATGGAAGGGGCATACAAATGTTTAGCATATCTGGCATGCAAATACCTTGCAATGCCAGCTACAAAAGTGCCATGTGAACGCCTGTTCTCACTTTCAGGTGACATTGTAAATAAGCAGGCAGTAGTATCTCTTGTCAATGTAAACAAACTTGTTTGTCTTAATGATTGGCAGAATAAGAAGTAGGACTGAGTGGACTTGTAGGCTCTAAAGTTTTACACTGTTTTGTTTTTGAGTGCAGTTATCTAACCAAAAAAATCTGCATTTGTAAATTACACTTTCAAGATAAAAGGATTGCACTACAGTACTTGTGTGAGGTGAACTGAAAAATATTATTTTTTGTTTATCATTTTTACAGTGCAAATATTTGTAATCAAAAATAATAAAGTGAGCACTGTGCACTTTGTATTTTGTGTTGTAATTGAAATCAATATTGAAAATGTAGAAAAACATCCAAAAATATTTAATATATTTCAATTGGTATTCTATTGTTACAAGTGCAATTAATCACAATTAATTTTTTAAATCGCGATTAATATTTTTTTAGTTAATCGTGTGATTTAACTGCAATTAACTGACAGCCCTAATTACAACCCATCCTTGATGGGGACCATGTTCTGAAAGAAATCTTTCCTGGAGTCCCTCTTTTGGCTTTCAGACAACCCTCCCCCATCCCCAAGCTCATCATCATAAGTAAGATCCCCACAGAGCAAGACACACCAACTCAAAGTGGCACCAGACCCTCCCAGAACAACAGATGCAAAACCTGTAGACATATCTCCACTGCTACAAGGATCAACACTCCCCACAACCCACCTTTCAAGATCCAGGGGTCCGACACATACCTATCACAGCATGTGGTGTACCACATCCGAAGCACTAACTGTCCCAATAACAATAGACAGACAATCCCTGCGCTTTTGAATGAACTCACACAGAAAAATGATAAAAGATCATATCACCGGTGGGCAAACGCTTTTCACAAAGCGATCACTCTATATCTGAGCTCTCAGTCTCCACCCGCAGAGGAAATGTGCACAACACCTGTGAGCTTAAATTCCTAACTTTACTAGCTATTTTCTCTCTCACCAACAGAAGTTGGTCCAATAAAAGATATTCCCTCAGCCACATTGCCTTACT
Organism: Lepidochelys olivacea; assembly: GCF_965140295.1. Classification (NCBI taxonomy): domain Eukaryota; kingdom Metazoa; phylum Chordata; order Testudines; family Cheloniidae; genus Lepidochelys; species Lepidochelys olivacea. Next base: position 264,914,808 of record NC_140412.1, on the reverse strand, counting down.
TAGGGCTGGTCTACACTAGGGAATTAGGTTGGTATCTGTACGTCGCTCAAGGACATGAAAAATTCACACCCTAACCCCCAGTGTAGGCAACATTAGGCTGAAGGAAGAATTCTTCCATTGTCCTAGCTACCTCCTTTCGGGGAGGCGGATTGCCTACACTGATGGGAAAATCCCTCCCATCGGCATAGGCCATGTCTTCACTGGCTGCACTGGCTCAGTGTTTGAAGTGTAGACAAGCCCTTACAAACCCAGTAGGGGTTTCGGAGTCGTAAAATTATGAAAAAGGCCAGTAGAAGTTAGTAGCAACAAAAAAACCACAGGGCGACCGTCGCTCAGCATAAAACAGAGCCCTATCAGTTACTCCCCCACCAGAATTCAGGAGACGTAGGTTCAAGGCTCAACTTTGCCATAGATTCCCTATGTAGCTTGGGGAATTTCAGCTAGTGTCTCTGTGCCTCAGTTCTCCAGTTGTGAAATGAAGATAACACCACTTCCCTACCGCTTAGGTGTGCTGAGGGAGGAACTGCTAGGCCTGGCTAGGAAATGGTTTTCTTGTCCTGTGAAAATTTTCGGGATTTTGAAAATTTTTCCTCTCTTGAATTGGAACCAAAAGTAAAAAAATCTTGAAAATTTGTGCGAACCAAAAATCCAGGGAGGGAAATGGTTTGGGTCAGTCAGAATGTTTTGCTTTGATCATTTCCAAGCATCGTGGCTTGATTTTGACCATTTTCTTTACTCTAATTAGCTCAACTTTCAAAACAAAAAGGTGATTTTGTACCAGAAAATCAAAATTTCATCATTGTGAAAATGTCAAAAATGTTCCATTGCACCAATTTGGAAACTTTTTTCCAAAAGTTTTTGAGCTGAGAAATGCTTGAAAACTGACCTTTTCCAGGGAAAAGTTTCCATTTCACCCAACCAGTATTTTTGGACAAAAAAAAATCTTTCATGGAAAATTCCCAACCAGCTCCACACACATCAAAGACTGTGAGGCACTCGGTTACTATGGTAATGGAGGCTGTATAAGTACCTTACATAAATACTGGAGACTCGATCCTCCTGAAGTAGGGCAATGTCTCTGTGTTTGAGTTGCAAACACCAAAAGGGAATATTCATTTAAAAACAATGGCCTCCACTGAAAACTGATTTAAAATAAATTCTGGGAATGTAACTCAGCAACAAAGCAGCTGCCATAGCACTCACTGGAAACTGGTTTAGTAGGAGATAACACTCTACTACTGCTAACAGAGTTGATCCTTTTACTCAGTCTATGCCTGCACTGAAAACCCTGCAGCTGCAGCATGTCTGCAGTGTAGACACTCACTGCAGTGACGGGAGGGGTAGGGTCTCCTGTCTCTGTAATTAAGCCACCTCCCTGAGTGCACGTCTACACTTAAATAGTGCAGCTGGGTCAGTCTAGCACTTTAATTAAGATGTTCTACGCCAAAGGTGCAGTTCATCCACCTCCCAGAGAGGCAGTAGCTACGTCAGTGGGAGAAACTCTCCTGCCGACATAGTGCTGTTTACATGGGGGCGTTGGTCGGTATAACTACATCACTGAGGGGTGTGGATTTTTCACACCCCAGAGTGACGTAGCTACACTGACGTAAGTATTCAGTGCAGATCGGCCCTCAGGTTGATTAACTCTGCCCTGTGATGCAGCAAGTCATAGGTTCATAGAATCATAGAATATCAGGGTTGGAAGGGACCCCAGAAGGTCATCTAGTCCAACCCCCTGCTCAAAGCAGGACCAATTCCCAGTTAAATCATCCCAGCCAGGGCTTTGTCAAGCCTGACCTTAAAAACCTCTAAGGAAGGAGATTCTACCACCTCCCTAGGTAACGCATTTCAGTGTTTCACCACCCTCTTAGTGAAAAAGTTTTTCCTAATATCCAATCTAAACCTCCCCCAGTGCAACTTGAGACCATTACTCAAAACTTGCTGGGAACTTTGGGATGGTCGTAAAGACACATTTTTGTTGGCTTAAATTTCAGTTTAGGGCCAGATTTGAATCGGCAGCGTCCTTTAAATACAAGCCGAAGGGGCTTGGGAACTCTTACGTGCACGATGTTCGATGCTCAGTCATGCTCCTTCCTTCTCCATGCATGAAATTGCAGTTCTAACACAGCTGCAACAGACACCGGAGAGGAGAACTCAGCTTGGAGCTGCTCTCAAATTACACCTCTCTTCGGGCGACGGATATTTCAGTCCATTCCTAATGCAGATGACCGATTCAGAGCAATTCCCATCACATTGGCATGCTTCCTTTCACGCAGGGTTCCATTAGACTCCATTTGGGGTGGATAGTATTTCTTTGTGTGACCTCTGACTCCTAGGTGTAGGCCCGAGATTTAACTCACCCCCTACTAAATCAGTCTCGGGTGAAACTTACGGATTTCTACCACTAAAATTAAGAGGAAAAAATGCTCCAATGCTACTAAGGTGCCCCCACCTCAGGAATGCCCCTAACAAGAGATATAACACCAAGCGTTGTAAAGTAGAGACCCCCAGGCACTGGGAAGTTTAGGGAGGAAACAGAAAGCCCCCAAGAATTGGTGAAATAGATAAGCTAAGCTCTGACCAGTGAATTTACGCTGACCATCTGCACAGACAAAGAAGGTCATAAATAAAAGACAATTTGGGCATGAGAGATAAAATGTAAAAAGAGTTGAGCAGGGAGGAGAAAACATAGGTGCCAGTGCGTGATTGGTTAAAGTTTGTTACCTGGCGGACTGAATAACGTGATAGGTTTAGTGAAGTTAAAGGAGGTAGCTAGTTTTACCTACATAATGTAACAAAAAACCAATGCTCTTTGGGAACCATCTCCAGACTGGAATTTAACATCAAGCTGCTGGAAGTTGACCCCTCCGCACGATCCTGACACGCAGAGGCATTGCTGGAAACCTCCAGATGCGAGGATCCTGAGTGGCCATCGGGTGAATTTTGTCTGTATATAGAGAGTGGTGAGCATAAGAGGTTTACTTGGTATATATATTCTGTGTGTGTTGCTAACAAATAGATGTTTAGAGCACAGCTGTGTACGGCTCCTTCACTGGGAAAAGTTTCCGCAGACCCATAGAGCCCGGAGCCCCATGGGAAAGGCAGGTACCTAAATTGACCAGGCCATGCCTTGAGCCTTCAGTAGGGTATAGGCAGGGTGCCCTAGATTTTTTGCGGATAACATAGGCCACTCCTGTAAGCACTAAACAATACTGTGTACAGAGCATCACAGCCCCTGCATATGCTGTGGCCATCATTTCTGTGTTTAAGACAAAAGGTTATCAGTAACTTCGGGTATGTCTACACAGCAAAATCAAAATTAAAAAACTGGAGCAGCAAGTGTCAGAGCCCAGGTCAACTGACTTGGGCTTGTATGGTTCATGTAACCGGGCTAAAAATAGCAATGTAGACATTCCGGCTCGGCCTGGAACCTGTCTCCGAGACCTTCCCCCCTGCTGGGTTTCAGAGTCCAGGCTCCAGCCCGAGCCCAAACGTCTACACTGCTATTTTTAGCCCCAGAGTGTGAGCCCTGTGAGTCCAAGTCAGTTGACCCGGGCTCTCAGACTCCATATCACTGGGTGTTTAAGGGTTGGGTTTTTTTGTTCGGTTTTGTTGCTGTTACGATGTACCCTGAGGGTCCAATTCTATGCTGCACCTCTAGGGGGCGCAGCAGGGAAGGTGGTGCACAGGGGACAGGGCAAAGTCTGGAATGGCCTCAGGTGTAAATTACAGCAGCCTCTCTCAGGCTGAAGCAGAAACTAGACTCCCCATAGCATTATGGGTTATGGGCCTATCCCAATCCACCCCCTTCCCTCCCTCTATGCAGGGTCTTGGAGGGGCAGGGAAGGGGAAACATAGTGACCTTACAGTCCCCCAGCCCCTTGTGGGGGCCTTTATGGCTCCTATAAACTGCAGGAGTTGAGGGGCAGAACCTATCCCTCAGGATTTGGAGTGGAACCTCAATTAGCCTCTAATGATCTGGACTCTGAAGTGCTTACCAGCATCTAGAGCATTAAATCACTTACAAGCCGTTCACATTTTAAGTCAGAACTATTTGACACCGCTCCGTCTAAGTAAAAAAAAACAAAACAAAAGAAATACCCTTGTTAATTTCTGATTCATCAGAAACAGACAAAAGGCAGGGTGGAGAGATCATATTCACCCAAATGGAAAAGGAGATAGCTGGGAGGGACAGAAGCTTTATTTACAGCATTATACAATGGAGCAGAAAGAAAACTTAAAAGGCACCACTCTTCACTATCCTCTTAAAATGTCTCACGTAATTAGCCCGGATGGATGCTGATGCTTTGCTTACAACTCGCCTGTTTCGGAGAACAAATAACTTTTATTACTAATTGCATGGGATTAGGCATATCTAAAGGTCACAGGCTGTTCTGGGAGACTGGGCTTTAAAACACACACACACGTAGCAGGAGGGCAACGGGCAGACCAAACGAACGCCAAGCAAGCGGACTTCTGCAGAGACCTATGAGGCTCCGTATGGGTACGGGGGATCCACCAGCCTGGGGTGATTGCAGGATGAGGTCCAAAGCGTTCAGTGGGTTTCAGTGACTTCATGGGTAGCCCCCCAGAATGACTGAGGAGACGAAAGACTGAAGAGAACAGTGTTCTTCTCACACAACCCCCTACATTGTCCTCCACCGCCTTCTGCATGTGTAACCCACTAGTCACTGTGTGTTATGTGTCCATCTCTGTGCTTGATCCACAGAGCACATGAGTCTGGTACAGACCCAGCATTCTAGCATGAACTGTGGAGACTCCTGCTCTCTGTGCTGGAGGGCCCTGGCAGTGCCATTGTGCTTAGACTGGCTCGAAGATGAGTTAAAAGGGACCTCCTGGGTCACTGAGTCCGGCCCCTGCCATCCCAGGCAGCCCTGTCCTATCATCCTGTTCATAAACTTACTATGAGCATATTGGCTGTTCGGAACAGGGGGAGCTGATTTCTCCAAAGTGGTTCCATCATTAAATCTATCGATGTCTCAGTGCAAGTTTATTTCAAAACCAGGGTTGAGTCCAGACTACGCTCCCAAATGGAGCACCGTCTGAGACTAGAGGGCATCCAAACCCCACTCTGGAGCCAAAATTTAAAAATATTACCTTGCATCTATGTAGCGGCTTCCCCCTTGCTGTCATCATAACCAACCAATATACTGTGAGAGTCTTACATTAATGCCAAAAGCCCCCCACTGAGATCAGGGCCCCATTTAGGGTGACCAGATGTCCCAATTTTATAGGGAGAGTCCCGATATTTGGGGCTTTTTTTTATATATATGGGCTTCTATTACTCCCCACCCCCTGTCCTGGTTTTTCACACTTGCTGTCTGGTCACCCTAGCCCCATTGTGACACAATGTAATACACAAAGTAAGAGACAGTCCCTTCCCCAAAGGCCTCACGACCTACACAGAGAAGGAAGACAAAAAGTGCAAGAAAAGAAGTATTATGCCCAGTTTGTTGGTAAGGACACTGAGGCCCAGAGAGATCAAGTAACTTGTCCAAGATCACACAGGAAGTTTTTAGCAGTGCGAGGATTGAACGTAGTCTTCCTCCTTCCCAATCCAGAGCCAAATAATTTGAATCATCTGAAATCCAGACTGTCAGGCCTTGGCCCCATCTCTAATTTTAAAAATCAAAAGGAAAACCCTATCTTGAAAAACTCACATGGCTAAGGAGTAACCTTTTCCCTGTTCTCTGGTACTCTCCAGGCTTGCCAATGAATCTAGCTTACAAGCTTTAATGGAGGTGAGCTCTAATGAGAGATGCTCACCTGGCTCTAGCAACCTGAAGCCTTATCCTGTAAGGTTATACAGCCTTAGGTCCATGTTAACCTGAAAAAGAGCCCCAGGTGTGGCTAATCTCTCATGAGAACTGAAGGGTCTCACTATTGCACAGGATCAGGACCAGAGACTGCAAGTGTCAAGTGGAACTTTAGCTCGTTGGACCTCGCACCCATTAAAGACCCTTCCCGACTATTGTAAAATAGCTAAGACTAACGAGCCAATGAGATGACCTCTCAGTTTACTGACTGTAATAATAAATTAAATGGATCACAATATCATGCAACGCAGACTCCCCTGCCCCCTGGAAAGGGCCGTCTTTGCGGATGGAGTGAAGAGTTGTGAAGGGATCCTTACTCTCACTGTTATTTTGTTCATAACAAGCTGCTGCTTGCTACATGACAGACCTCCAGTCTAGACAATGGTTAGCATAAGAAGACCCAAGAATGATATACTGCTGAAGTACACAGAGGCTTCATTTGTGAAAGTTATCAAGCGATCTCCTGCGTCTTCATAAAATGGACATCCATGGAAACACCCCCCAACACACTTTTGGGAGGGCTCCAGCACCCCTGGTTTGATGCTTAAACCCAGGCTGCAGGGAGGTGCCTTGTTCTTCTTGCAATCTATAGCTGGGAACCCCTGGAGTCAGGTGACTTGGGCACCTAAGCTGCTTCTTGCGAGAATGAGTTAGGCTCCTGCTGGGGCCAGGGGATGGGCAAAGAAAGAACAGAGGCCCAAGCTCAGGAGTAGTCAATAGGCAGACTGTAGGCCAAATCTGAACCACCAGATGCTTTTGAGTGGACCCTGAAATCTTTGTATTTACTTATTATCATTACTGGAGTTGTCTTTTTTTCCTCTGGGGTCTGCACCAAAAAATGTGGCCCTTTACAAAAAATAATTGACTAGCTGTTCCCTAGTTTTTAACCATTAGCCTTGTGGTTAGAAGAGCTAGTTAGTCTGTAGAAGACCCTGGTTCAATTCCCCACTACCTGCTGAGGAGACAGGATTTGGACACAGAATCCCCATGTCTTAGATGAATGCTTTGGGATACTCTGAGGTGGGGCTTTATCAGTCTTTCCTGTTGAAGCCAGGCCACCTCAATTAAATAATTAAATATTAATTGGGCCAGACACAGCATGAGACTCACTCTGCAATTGGTGGTTACAGTACTGTGCTGAGAGGTAGGGGGATCCCTGGTCAATTCTCTTCTCTTTCCCTTTTGAGGAAGACAGGCAGAGGTATGTTCATCTTTCCTGGTTTGTGCTGGTCTTTAGTGGTGAGACAGGTAGTAGGGTGCATGGGCCGGGGCAGAAACTTAAACTGTGGGGGACCTTTTACAGCAAAGGTTTAGCTGCCCAGTGAGTTTAAGCTTCCAGAGGATTAGGCAGCAGCTGAGCATGGGTTTTCTGGATTGCAGGGGTGCCTAAAACTGAGATGTAGGTGCCTTAATCCCTTTGTAGATCTGGCTTTAAGATCCTAATAAATAAAGAGTAAAAAGGGTAGAATACAACTCCGAGTGTGTTTTTGAATTTGCAAGAGTTCACACCAAGAATGCTAGGACGCTCCTCAAACAACACAACATAGACATTTAAAGAAGGGTTGAACTGACTAAACCACACACTGAATGCTAAACACCTGGTGAACCTTCTAGCTCTCTAACACCTCCACCCAATCCAGGCCTTTTTAAGGAGGTCTTTCTCGATGCTTCTCTCCATTAGGATTGAGTTAAACCTGCTGTTCAAACTCTTCAAGCCAACCATTGGTTTGATGGTTCCAAACTCCGCTCTAAAATGCAGGATGAGGGGAGCATCAATAAAGTGGGGGGAGCTGAGGAGGCTGTTTCTCAGGCCAGTTCCTGTTTTCATCTTGCCTGCTTTGCCTCTTCAAAGTGTAAGGACGCAGGCCCAGAGAATGAGACAGAAAGGTTTTAGCAGAAGCTAAAGTCCAGGTAAAAAGAATAAGGGGATGGAAAAAGCCCTGGGAGGGGAATAAAAAGGTCACTGTGCAAATCAGTGATGCACCAGCAAGATAATCTGGGAGGGATCAGGGAAACACACTGATTGATACCCTAGGCATTTGAGTAGGCTAAGTTTGTAGCAGCAAGAGGGTCAGGTAAGGACAGAGACTTCTCTATACTTATTTGAAGCAAAGCTTTATGATTCTCCTGTCCTACTAATGTTTTCATAGCCTAGCCGTGGGTGGTCCTAAAACACAAAGAGGACGATACTCCGTCCTGGGCTAGATGTTAATGCCGATGTCCAAGAGGAGACTCGGACCCCTGAGGTGGTTCTAGGAAGTGATGTAAGGCATACCTGCCCTGCCGTGCCCCACGCCGCCAGGGTCTCTGCAGTGGTCTCAGCCTCTCTTGCCCGGTAGGCAAAGCACGATGGCGTAGGCTGTTACCAGCTTGCCCCTTGTAAGTTGCATACCGCTGGAGTTCACAGCTGATCGCCACTGGGAGGGTGCCGGTGGATGAGGGGGATGGAGAAATGATGCAGACTAACGGGCCATCGATACAAAGCAGTTTTAAATGGGTGCCATGTAATGGAAGCTGACTCGCTGTTGCTCTAATAAATTTGGTAGTCTCTAAGGTGCCACAAGTCCTCCTTGTTCTTTTTGTAGCTATACTAGCTGGTCTCCTGGCTGTAGGAAAGTATCTGTATGATACTGACCATCCTTTAGGATTTGTCTACGCCACACGGCTTTTAGTGACACGGCCGCGTTGCTAAAAGCCGGGCAGCGTAGCCGCTGTTAGTCCGCACTTTTACTGACAAAATACTTCCACCCCCAACGAGCGGCGTTCGTGTTATCGACAGGAGAGGGCTCCTGCTGACAACCTGCTGTTCACACTGACACTTGCAGTGGCAAAACTTTTGTCTTTCAGGGGTTGGGGGGGATTAGCACCTCTGAAGGACATAAGTTTTGTGGCTCAGTTGCCAGTGTAGACACAGTGTAGACTAGATCTCTACTTACTTTCTTTCTGGATCCCTGTCTTGTGTTCTGGAAGATGGCCCTTCCATCAAGCTGAGGTATCGATCTGTCCCCCATTGTAACAGTATCAGAGTGATTCACAGCCATTAATGTATTTATCCTCACAACATCCCTGGGAGGCTGGGCAGTGCTATTATCCCTATGTATGGAGTACAGAGGCTAAGTGACTTGCCTAAGGCATATAGGGAGTCAACAGAAGTGTAGGGACTCAAACCTAGGTCTCCAAAGCCCCAGGAAGGCTCACTAACCACTAGACCATCCTTCTGCTTTCCATAAGGGCAGAGGCGGCAGGTTTGTATAATTTTTGGTGGTGCCTAGAATGGGTCCAAGTCCCACGTGGGCCTCCCCAACACCTGCCTAAGGCTCTGGGAGGGAGTTTGGGTCTGGGAGGCAGTTTGGGTGTGAGAGGGGTGTGAGCTTTGGGACGGAGTTTGGGTGCTAGGTGCAGGCTCTGGGCTGGGGCAGGGGGTTGGGATGCAGGAGGGGGTTTGGGGTGCAGGCTCAGGGTTTGGGGTGCAATAGGGGTGCAGGCTCTGGGAGAGAGTTTGGGTGTTGGGTGCGGGCTCTGGGCTGGAATGGGGCTGGGATGCTGGAGGGGGTTTGGGGTGCTGGGTGTGGAGTCTGCGGGGGTTGGGTGCAGGCTCTGGACTGGGACAAAGGGTTGGGGTGCAGGAGGGGCTGTGGGGCTAGGCCGGGGATGAGGAGTTTGGGGTGCAGCAGGCAGGCTGCCCCGGGGCTTGGGTCCAGAGAGGAGCATTCCTCCCAGCCCTCTCCCCACCGGCAGCAGCAAACTTGGGGGGAGGGGGGCACCTCCCCCCCCAGACAATACTCACCCAAGCCCCTCCTGCCCCCTCCCCCCCCCAGGCTGCTGCTCAGGAGGTCCAGCCAGCATAAGCCACCCCAGCTCTGGAGACGACTCGGTGTTGCCAGCCGGGGCGGGGTGGGGGGGGTATGCACCTCCTCTCTCGGCAGGCAAAGCAGCTGCCTCCGCCTGCCCCCGCACCACTCCCTGGTAGCCGCCGGCCGCAGGAGCGGCCAGGGAGGGAACCCAGTGCGGAGCTGCAGGGGGCAGCCGCCCGCTGCCTAGGCCAGGGCCGCTCGGGGGAGACACGTGGGGGCAGCCAGTGGGGCCGGGGCAGAAACCTGGCCCCAAACATTGGCGGAGCCGATTGCTGGAGCCTGGGTGTAACCCACGCACTTCCTGGGTGTGGTGTTCTCCGCGAGAGTGCTCAGGCCTTAGCTAACAGCCAGCTGGCGTTTCGCTTCTGCAGTAGAGGCTCCTGCACTAAGCTCCAGAGGTCCCCGGTTCGTTCCGCCCGCCGACGACCGGGGTCTGTCGGCGTTCCACGGGCCCATACAACTCGCCGCCTCTGCATAAGGGGCTCTCTTGAGCTCAGTGCAATGTTTTGCTGCTTAATCCTTTTAATCTTTGCAGTGTTTGTTAGCACAGCTCAGCTTAACATGAATTAAAGGTGCTGGGCCTCTAATTTCTGGACCGCACAGTTAAGGCCCAGCGAGTCATTTGAGGTAACAGCACTTCGCGGGTGAAATGTTTTAGAACAGCCCGTAATTACGCTGCCTTTACAAATGGAGACTGAGACTAAGGCCCATGGGTGGTGGGTATAATAGGCTGGGGAGGCTTCGCCGCGGGACCCCCGGTTGCGGGGTTGGCGGCAAAGATTTTGCTTTATTATGCCCCATGCAGGTTCCAGGGAGGCCAAGGCACATACCACCTCCTCAGCCGCCCCGGAACCTGCATGGGGCATATCAAAATTGTCTGAGAACAGATGCTTTCCCCTGGGCGTGTTGGGGGAGGGGAGGCACGGCGCCTGTCTGACCGTTTGAGGTGGGGGAGGCGCCTGTCTTGGGGCTTCAGCCGTGTGGAGGGCATGGGCGGAAGGGAAAGAGCTGGGGGCTAGCCTCCTCAAAGGGGGGCTCCACCCACTCACGCAAAGGTCAATAGCTGACAGGTGCTCGCTGCGCTTGGGTGCTTTGCCTTCTGGGTGCCCGACTTGCAGGGTTTTAAGAACCCAGCACCCGCAAAGGAGGTCGTGCTTTCAGAAGACGTCTGCTCTTCTCGAGGCACCGTCAGTGGCCAGATTTTGCTGGGGGGCTCGGCCTGTTGCTTGCTGAGGCCTCTGAACATCTGGCCGCCCGTGTTGCCATGAGATGAGCTGGTTGGAGTCTGACAGTTCAGTCTTGGGGCAAATTTCAAGGTTTCAAAATGTGTCTTTGCTCCACACGGACACGAAGACAAAACCTTTAGGAATCGGCGTGGCCAGAAATGGCTGGTTTTTGGATTGGAGATGTCTGGCTTTTAGTTGGGGGGTCTGTATGGGGGAGTGACCTGGAAGCATTAAAACCTTCCCTTTGAAATGGATGCATCTCTGTGAAACGTTTCCACTTTGAGTGCGGAGCACTCTGGAGAGTCGGACCCTCGTGGCCTGATGTTCAGATGGAGCGGCTGTTCCCATTGGCTTCAATGGAGGCTGCAGGTCCAATAGCCCTAGGCATGTCCAGCTTGACATGTGAAGTTAGTGGACCCATTAGAATACAGCGATTTAAATGATTTGACCAAGGGCACGTAGTGAGTCAGTGGCAAAGCTCAGGTCACCGCCTGGGAGTAGGGTGACCAGATGTCCCGATTTTATAGGGACAATCCTGCTTTTTGGGGGCTTTTTCTTATATAGACACCTATTCCCCCACTCCCTGTCCCGGTTTTTCACACTTGCTATCTGGTCACCCTACCTGGGAGTCCCTATTGTGACCTGAAGCTCAAACTACCCGTCACCTAGTGGCTAACTGCTAAAACCTGCAGCCCAGAGGCTGTGACTTTCCCAGCCAAGGTGATGTGGAGGATAGAAACACAGACTGCTAATTACTGGCTCCCATGTCATGCCGATACAGCACTCTGGTTTCTCTTCCCTATTCTGTGCTGGTGTTGCTAATCTCCCCGCAGTGAGATGTGTAACCCACTGGTCAATGTGTCCCTCTGTGACCGCCCCACCGAGGTTAGTGTTACAGCCCCCCTAGCATGGAGCCTGGTTCTTGTGGCTCAAGCCTTATCGCTTTGGAGGTCCCTGGTGTGTTAGTCACTGTGGAGGTGGTAGCAGATCCCCTGCCCCACTGGGGAAACTGGCTTGCTCTGCATGCCAGCATCCCTTGAGAATGGGAAGCAGTAGGCATAGACTGATGCCTCCCAGATCTTAGTCTGGGCAGAGGTGACTGGGAATATCTGGGCTAGATACGGTTATTATGACAGTAGTTTTTTGCTTGTCCTTTAGTGCAGTACTCTAACTTATTAGTTGAGAACTGATAGCCACTGCCTGCCAGTTTGTAGTAATGAGCCATGAAGTTTCTTCAATGTGTTCTCCTCCCCCCTCCAACTGGGTTGACGGGGAGGACAAGGAGTTTTCCACAGGGAGCTCAGGGGGCTGTTTGCCCAGGTGAATACCTGGCCAGAAGGAGGTGCTGTGAACAGCCTGAGAGCTGAATGCAGTGGGGAGGCCTATCCGGGAGCCATAGGGCCCAACAGAGGGCTGCTGACAGAGCTTGGAAGGTTCTGGGGTGGGGGACTAGCCCCCTGGGTGCGGAGAGGTGAATGAGCTGGCCGGGTGAACTGCTAAGGGCTCAGAGAAGAAGGCCACGTGGAGGAAGGTGTGACAACTCCGAGGAAAACGAATGGCACAAAGGAGACGGGTCAGAGGGTGGCTTGGCTGGGACTAGTGGGATGAGATGCAGGCAGGGTGAAATTGTGCGGGGTGCTGAAGGAAAGGAGAAGGAGCTAGCCTGTGTTGCGGAAGGAGAGGAAGCCAGTGAAGGGAGTGAGAAGGGGGGTGCGGACAGATGCTCTTGGCAGCATCACGTTGGATGCATGAGAGGAAATAAGGAAAGTCCGAGGTAACCAAGACAGTCTGTCGTAGCCATTAGCCACTGCAAAATGGCTCCTAACAATTGGTTGCCTTTACTTGACTGCTGACCACCTTAAATGTGCAGTAGTTTACAGGTGCCTCCCTCGAACACAGGCCCGCTGGAAGCAACAAGCTTCAACTAAGCAAACCTCTAACTCCTCAGAGCTACCTTAAATTCTCCACTCTCCACATTGGTCCTCCCTGGGTAAGGTGACCAGATGTCCTGTTTTTAAAGGGACAGTCCTGTTTTTGGGGACTTTTTCTTATATAGGTGCCTATTCCCGCCACCCCCACCCCACCCCCGTCCCGTTTTTTCACTGTTGCTGTCTGGTCACCCTATCTCTGGGTAACGTGCAAAGAAAACAAGATGCATGCAACCTGCTGTCTGCACCACCAGTATCCCCACCCCACTTTTCCCAGTCCAAGTGGGGGAAGTCCCTTACCTCTATTAACTGGCTCATGGCGGCTCTGGAGTAAGACAGCAGGAGAGCCGAGCATCTTTGCCAGCAGAGAGGATGCTGATCCCACGCCATCTTATTCCCTCTGTCTGTCTCTCTCTCTCTGTCTCTTGCTTGCTCTCTGTACTGGAGCCCAAGCAGGAAGGGTGATTGATAGCCGGCTAGCTTCCAACAGCAGTCTCGGCATCTGCCAGAAGCTACCCCGTACAGTCCTTTCCACTCCTTGCAGCCTTGCTTTCCAGTCCAGCAGTCGCAGAGCCAGCCCTGGGGAGTCATTAATTAATTAGATTGGTGTCGCTTACAGAATGCTCTGGGCCGAGGGGTGGGAGTGCTCTGAGCTCTAACCTTGCCAGCAAGGTGGTGACTGGAGATCAGACCCCACTCCCCAGAGAGGAAAGCTATTTACTTATTACAGCCCTGCTTCCGTACAGCTGATGACTGGTTCCAGCTCTCATCTCTTGTTTTCTCCTGGTCGGTCGATAGCCATGTCTCTTCCCTGACCAGAAGGGCGGCAAGCCAAGCTATGTGTAATCCGTGTTGTAGCTAGCTAATACTGGCAGGGACAATAGCTGCAGAGAGGAGTCTTTAATGTGCTGCATTTATCTAGCATCTTCCATCCCAAAAGACTTTGCAGCCATATGCCATCAGGCCTCATCTGATCTCAAGTCTATGCCGCTCTGAAAGCAGTTTGAACTAAACTGGGAAAAGACACTTTTTCTGGTCTAAGAATATCCCCAGCAGATGTTATATTGGTAAAACTATAGCAGTATAATTCTGCTGGTAAACTTCCTGATGTAGGTGAGCCCTAAGTAGGTTTGATCAAAGAGATGACTTGGGCTGAAGACCTCCCCGGAACTCCTAGATACCGCAAGAAGCTGTGTGGTTGCTGATTTAGTCGGTGAAACTATCTGTTCAGTTGGTACTGAGTCAATGCCCAGGGGGCACTGGATTGTTACCAGCGCCATCATTCAGATGAAACCGACACCAAGGTGTGATAGCAACAAGGTTGTTAAAGTTAGGGCTGGCGGGAAAACAAGAATTCCCTTTCATGACAAATTTGGCTTCGTTCTAACGCAGAACAAATGAGACCTTTCAAAACTTTTAATGGGGGGAGGGGCAGAGTGCACCCTACAATAGCTAATAGCCCAGTGATCAGGGCTTTCTCCTGGGATGTGAGAGCCCCAGGTTCAAGTCCCTTCTCCTCCTGATTCAGAGTGATGGGACGTGAGAAATTCTGCTGTGAGCAGGGACTGACTGGTGTGTGGGGGGCTCTCGCGTTCCAAAAGTGCCCTCGCCACCAGGCTGTTGGCCATTCAGTCTCATTTTTGACCAGCAATTCCATCCTGGACCTGAGACCTTCCCAGTGAAAGTGTTTTCCATCGACACCAATCTGTTCCTGTAACAAGTTTGTTTCAACAAATCAGCATTTTCCAGTTTATTTAAAAACAAACAAACAAAAAACCACGTCCAAGAGAAATTTCCAACCAGCAGTAGTCAAAAGGCTGATGCTCTAGACACGTTCTCGCAGGGGTAATTCAGGGTTGCCAACTCAAGTGATTTTTATCATGCGTCTTGTGATATTTTGTCCTCTTGAAGCCCCAGCTCCTGGAGGCATGTTGTGTAGGGCAATCTAGGCTTTCACCTTAAAATAAGCTTCCAACACATGAGCTGTGAGGAAAAGCTTAAACTGTGTCCCACCCCCAGCTCAAAAACAGTAAATGAAGTCCCCAAACTTGTGGTTTTTTTTAAGTCGCTCAGGATTGTATAGGGCCTATCACCATTTTTTGAATGCTTGTACTAGTAACTACATCCTGCCCTCCTGTAGCTCTTTTTCTCTGAGGGTATCCGGTCACGTCTGGCCAGGAGTCAGGCAAGGGCATATGCTTGTTCTTGGAGCAATGTGGGATCACCTCCGCAACAATAAAGAACAGGGAGGAAGGGGCGGATTCTCAAATCTGCTGTTCTCACCAGGTGTTCTAGCCACTTGTATCGTGGCTTAGTTGCTTTACACAGGTCCCTGATTATGGATCAAGCACAAAAGGAAATATTTCCTTATATATGGTGAGTTAAAAACAATCTAGACAAAGCTGGTCTGACCGTGTCTGTATTAGTGATCAGCCTGTGGTGCTGGGAGCAGTGGAGGAGGGAAATCTGTAAGTATAACGTTAGAGAAAACCACCCATTAAAGCCTAAATGCTGACCCTTCCCATGCTGCCAGCCAATTCAGTGCCCTGGATGTAAGTAGTGATAAACTAAACAGCTAGCAATTTTGCTAGTACCACGCAGGGAACTGTATGCTGGGTAGGGTGATCAGATGTCCCGATTTTATAGGGACAGTCTTGATTTTTGGGCTTCTTTCTTATATAGGTTCCTATTACTCCCCACCCCTGCCCTGTCCCGATTTTTCACACTTGCTGTCTGGTCACCCTAATGCTGGGAGTGTACGAGTGCAAGAATGGGGGTAGGAAATCCTCTGCTGGTATATTTTCCTACCTTACCCAGAGAAGACGTAAGGTGGCAATGGTGAGGCAGGAAATAATACAGAAGCTGTGGCCAAAGGCTCAGTCTCTTCGCTTGGTCCATTTTCCAGATTCCAAATGGTGTTTATGAACCCTTGGGGTAGAAGGAGACTAAACTAGTCTTAATTGTCTCTTTAAAAAAAAAACCTACTCCTCTCAGCTAGACTCCTAATCTGCTAGAATAACAATAAAATGGACCTACTGTATCTTTATCGTAGAATCCTAGAATATCAGGGTTGGAAGGGACCTCGGGAGGTCATCTAGTCCAACCCCCTGCTCAAAGCAGGACCCATCCCCAACTAAATCATCCCAGCCAGGGCTTTGTCAAGGCTGACCTTAAAAACTCCTAAGGAAGGAGATTCCACCACCTCCCTAGGTAACGCATTCCAGTGTTTCACCACCCTCGTAGCGAAAAAGTTTTTCCTAATATCCAACCTAAACCTCCCCCACTGCAACTTGAGACCATTACTCCTCGTTCTGTCATCTGCTACCACTAAGAACAGTCTAGATCCATCCATCAAACTGAACATGTTCTACTACACCCAGGTAAGATGCAATAGACACATACTAGTGTCTTGTTTATGGCACGAAGAGCTGCTATTTTCAGCACAGTTCATATTTTTTTCCAGCAATGGGCTCACAAAATAATTAAAAAACCCAAAAACCCAATTTCCAAATTGAACGGAGTGTGGGATTGATTTGCTGGGGTCTCAGGGAGTCATCCCTTCCTTGGGTACTGTTAAATTAGCCCTGCCACCAGAGAACATATCCTCAGGACCCCTAAAAATACTTCTGGAAAAGCAACTTCAAGTGTGCTAGGTGCTGTACAAACTTTGTAAGAGATGGCTTACTCCTGAAAAGTTTAATGAATGGCAGCTATCTTCAAATTTCCTGGGGCGCATACTCCGTAGTTGAGATCTTACCCACCACAACTACAGCTGTGGTGGGTATCAGTACACTGGTATAGTTTTCAGGGCCCAAACTACAGACCTTTGCAGCAAATGCACTTGGACGCTTGTTTACCAAGGGATACTTTTGGCTGTGGTTATTGAAAAGAGGTATTGCCATTTCCAAGTATTCCAAAATAACAAGCTAGGGCCCCCCAAATGAGAGTTAAAAAAAAAAAGTTTGAGTTCTCTTTTTTGCCTTTTGACTTCCGAGTCTTTAGAGGGTTCATGATTCTCAAGCTTTTCTATACCGCCATGAGGGCTAGAAACTCCTTGCCTCACTGAGAGCTGATTCTCATGGCATCCCCTGACTCCAGGAGCTGAGGCTTTGGGGAATATTGCAGGACTTGTGAGTTCATAGGTGCTGGAACTAGGGGTGCTGGAGGTGCTGCAGCACCTCCTGGCTTTAAGTGGTTTCCATTATATACAGGGTTTAGTTTCGTTAAGTGGCCCTCAGCACCCCCACTATACAAATTGTTCCAGCACCCCTGTGTGAGTTTGGAGAAAGTGACTTTATGTAAATAAGGCAAACAAAGGTATAGATCTCCCACTCATTCAGCCCTCTTTGACTGGGATTTATCACAGGCCAATGGGAACTCTTCTGGGAGCCCTCATTAAGATGGGCAGCATGTTGTTTTTGTGAAACCACAGGGGCTACTCCACTTGCTCTTGTATCTTGAATTTTTGGGAACCCCTTGAAAAAATAAAGAACATGTCCTTCATCTTGCCAAACAAATATATTGCCTGGGCACTGTGCAGAGAAAGGGGATGATCAGAATCTTCTGTGAGAGAGATTTCCAAAGTTGGGTTGGGGGAGGGATAGCTCAGTGGTTTGAGCATTGGCCTGCTAAACCCAGGGTTGTGAGTTCAATCCTTGGGGGGGGCCATTTAGGGATCTGGAGCAAAAATTGGGGATTGATCCTGGTTTGAGCAGGGGGTTGGACTTGGTGACCTCCTGAGGTCCCTTCCAATTCTATGAATGTGGTTCTGAATAAAACCCAGATCTTGAAATTTGCCATGAAAGGGACTGGAGCCTCAGCTCTGGGGTAGTTCACCTGGTGGGCTCCCACAGAGCTGTGGATGCTGGGAATCAGGGCTGCCATGGGGTCTGAGCACCCAGGCTCCAGCCTGCTGATCTGATGGGGACGAGGAGGGGCTCTGGGGGGGTGAAAGCTTGGCAGTGCACAGGCGAGTAGAGGAGGAGCCTGGGAGGAGAACCCAGAAGTCCTGTCAGCCTCCCAAGTGGACTGCTGAGGAGCTGGGCATGTGAGCTAGCCAAGTTGGCAGACTGTGTGTGATGTTTTGTTTTCTGACACTTTTATTCTCTGATGGAAAAAATGTTTGTTTCTTTGGCGATCTTCCAACCAGCTCTACCTGAAAAAATATATCCACTGAAGAGGATAGAAATGTAATGATCAGCAAAGTAAGAAAAATGCTGCGGGGGACTTATTAGTTTGATGTAAGAATATTTACTTGGTATATTTTGACATGCGATGACGACATTGTGTTGTAACGGCTAGAAAGCTTTAACTTTGAATGTCAGCATCTACTGTCATGAGTTATTGTCTGACCCCCTCGTAATTAGGGGTCTATTTAAATCTCCGCGAAATCACACATTTTTCGCGGGTTGGTCAGGGCATCGATAGCAGATTTCGCGGCCGTGTCCGTACGATTGTATATTCCAGGCCTCCCTCACTTCTGCGCTGCTGCTGGCAGCAACGCTGCCTTCAGAGCTCGGCACCCGGCCAGTGGCCACCGCTCTCTTGCAACCCGGCGCGGAAGGCAGCGCGGAAGTAAGGTTGGCAATACCACGATGCCTCCCTCACAATAGGCTTGCAACCCCCTTTTGGGTCAAGACTCCCAGTTTGAAAAACGCTGTGTATTTTTACCCTATTGTATAGGGTAAAAGTACACAAAAGACCAGCTGTCGTGGTCCATTACTTGTGTTTCACAGCTGCAAATGTGGTAAACCCCCTACTCATCATATCTTGCAACTGTGAAATTTTAAATTGATAGATTATTTTAAGCATTTTCTTCAAACATTGATATTTAATTGAAATAATAAACACGTTTTGCCAAGCCTAGCTAAATGTGCGACCTAGGGCAAGTCACTTAGCCTGTTTGTGCCTCAGTTTCCCATCTGAGTAGTGGGGATAATAGCATTGCTTTGTCTCACGGGTGCCGTGAGAATAAAGGCAGAGGAGCTCAGGTACTGGGGTGGCGGCAGAAAAGTATGCTATCTAGACCGACAGAAATAAATGGCAATTACAACATTTAAAATGCATCAGGAAGAGTAGTGGCAAATGAAGGCAGGATGTGCCTGAGTGATGGATTCAACCTGAAATGTGCCTGCTGGAGGAGCACTATAGCAATTGTACATAGCATTGCTAGTCTTCCTTAGGCAAATTATGAGCCTGCTAAGCTCTATATACTTTACCACAGCGACCATTTCCTTCTCTGACTATCCACAGAAGTATGATAACATCTGTGTCAGTACAGAATCACTTCCCTGTCTATTTATACAGCAATCCCAAATACTCTGTGTCCCATAAATACACTTTCCTTTTAAATTCCCTAAAAGCAACTCGAGTGTCAAATTACTTGTTTAAACATTAATGTGGAGTCCTGCCAAGCTCAGGCTGCCTGCCAGCGGTTTCCATGTTGACAAAGAATGTTTTGCAGTGCACCTTGGGATAAGACCGTTATTACGTGGTTATTTTTTTTTTTTAAAAAAAGCTAGTAAATCAAGTAGCTGAAAAGTCAAAGCAGGCCGCTCCTGTCAATAGCTTCTCTCTCCGCGCCATGGAGCTGCGTGGTCAGGTTGATAACACGCACCCTGGTAAGGAATGCGTCTCGCTCCATTTCGGCTAGCCTGGCTCTTATTTAGGACAAAATCTAGCTAGCCGGCTAGTCAAGTGATATTTTGGGAAACTGAGTGGATTGTCCCAGGAGGGAGCTACGTTTTTCGAAAGGGTTGGGTCGCTCCTGTGGCCAAATCTCTCCTTACAGCTGTGTGGGAGAGGGGTGCTGAAAGGTATTCTAAGTTCAGCGCTCTGTCTTGCAAGGCAGGTGAAGGAGGGATCCTGCATAAGGCACAAGACAAGGAGTCAGGGATAGAACCTGCTCTGTCAGCCAGGCTGCGGCCTTGAGGAAACTCTCATCTCTCTACCTTTATTTGCCAAATGTAAAATGAGTGCCCTGCTAATTTCATGGGGGTGTGGAGGTGAAATCCACTCATGTTCCAAAAGCCTTCAGAATCCTAGGAGGGCAATAACATAATTTATAATAATCTTGTCAAATAACACAATTTTTCTCTTGCATTGCCTCTCTGTGTACTTGTAAAAATTCAGCACCTCCCAGTCACTAATGCCTTCTATCCTCACAGTTCCCTGGGAGATAGGGGAGTGCTATGCCCATTTTACAGATGGTGGGTGTGTGTGTAAGGGGAAACTGAGTCACAGTGACCCAGTTCACCCAGGAAGACCGTGGCCAAGCCAGGAACAGACCACACCTCTCCTAAGCCCCAGTCTAGTCTTTTATCCACTAGTCCATCCAGCCCATCCTCCCAATAAATACCAGTAACTAACCCTCTCCTTCTGCACAAGTCGGTGACCTATTGATTTCTGCCTGACGAAAGGTATAGGAACCAGCAGTAGGAGAGAAGCAGGGAGATGCATGTAACATTGACTTGTGCCAGGGGGAGATGTGGACCAGGCTTTGTGCCTTCTGCGAGTCCTGACCCACCTCCCTTCTGCCTCTGCGGCCCACCAGTTACCTAGTCCCTCATATTCCATGCTTTCTCCCATGCTGCCAGTATGTGTGTGTACGTGAACTCCTTAAATGGACCCCTCTAATCTCTCAAGACTCTCACCTCTGCTGAGATGCCTGCAAACCTGGCTAACTACCCAGGTGAGATTCCTGCTTACTGTCCAAAGCTTGTGTGTATCACTGATCTCATACCTCTCCCGTTTGCCTCAGACATCTAGATTGTAATGTCTATGGGGCAGAGACCGTCTTGGTCCTGCATGTGTGTGCAATGCGGCCCTGGGCTCCCATGGGAGCCACTAGGCAGAAAACGGTGAACGGCATTCCGTGGCCCGAAGGTTCTGTCCTCCCTGCCACAGCACCCCCTAGTGGCAGCAACAGACTCCTGGCAGTATACCCAAGGACCTTGTTGATTTTTTTTTCAAAGGATTAATGTTAATTCAGTTTAGAAAACCCTTTCCTCATAGGTCAGGTTAAAGGGGGGGGGGGGACCTGGGCATGTCTTCTTTTTTCAAGACTAAAAGGTGGGGTGACCTGATACATTTTTCAAATATGTTAAGCGCTTGTATAAAGAGGACGGGGATCAATTGTTCTCCGTGTCCACTGAAGGGTAGGACAAGAAGTAATTAATGTTAGTTAGAATATTTCCTAATATCTATAAGGGCAGGTAAGCTCTGGAACAGGCTTCCAAGGGAGATTGTGGAATCCCCATCATTAGGGGGTTCTAAGAACAGGTTGTACAAACACCTGTCAGGGATGGTCTAGGTTTACTTGGTCCTGCCTCGGTGTCGGTGTGTGGGGTGGGGGTGGACTTGACGACGTCTCAAGGTCCCTTCCAGCCAGACACTTCTAGGATTCTATGATAATTCCCTTAGATCGAGGGGATAAACAGTCTTTATCCAAAAGCCAGAATTTGCAGCTGCCAGGAGAAAACACGGGATGTTTCTGGATTCCTTGCTCTGTCTGTATCTATTACAACCACAACAAACACTAGCAAAGTGCTGTGCATCCCTCACACCTTTAGTGGCTGGTCCACTAGAGGATAAATACTTACTACTGCTGTTGACTAAAGAAGCTGCTCCTTTTAACTTCACTAGTATCGTCCTGGCCAGAAGATCTAATAATCTAGTGCAGTAGCACCTAGAGGTCATGATGATTCTGAGAGTCTAGGCTTTGAATGGTGTAGACTATTTATGCAAGAGGTCATTGTTGCTTGATAGTTTGACATACTTGATCTCTGGAGCTGGCTGGGAAACTGTTTCCCTGTCCCATTAAGAATTTTTACAGTCTCTTCTCTTCTTCCCCCCACCCCCCCCACAAAAGAACCACCCTGTCCCAAACTGGGATGGAAAGTCAAAATCTCAAACTTTTCATTAACTGAAAAAACACTTGTCTCAGGACAACTGAAACCTCTTGTTGAGATTTTAACTTTTTTGTTACTATAAACTACCTTAAATATCCAAGTAGAAGTTGATTTTACACAGAAAATGGAACTGCTAGTTTTGAAACCGTCAATGGGAAGTTTTGACGACTTGTCAGAACCAGCCCTTTCTGCGAACAGTTTTGGCTTTGACAAATTGGCATCTCTGGCATGGAAAATGTCTTGTCCAAAAAATCCAAACCAAACCTCTTGATGAGCTCCCTGGATCTCTACCCCTATCAGTCAGTCTGGCCAGATACCCTAGGGAAAGTTTCTTGACAGCATTATAGGGATCATCATATGGGGCTGATCTACAGAGGGCTTCAAGTGACTGCCCAGAGCTAGGAAAATCACTGCTTTGTACGCATTGTTCTTTTGTACTCCCCTACCCCCTCTTCTAACTGGTCTTGCATCATACGCCAATTGGATCTTTCAGAGAGAGAGCCTCTATTATACTTGTAAGAGGGTTGGGAAGGGCTGGATTGCGAAGTAGGCCTAAACGTTGCTTTTGTCTATGCTAGTGGGGTAACCACTATTTATAGAATTATACCTAGCTCCCTGTCTCGTGCACAACTGTCTGACTTGCTCACACAAATACTGAGTTCCTGGACTCAACAGGTGCATGGGCAAAACATGTCCAACTCTGACTTGGGCCCCTCAGGGCAGCTGAATGGGTGAGAACAGTCCAGCTTGCTGCCCCATCTTGGTGGCACACTAGCGCCAGATCCTCAGCTGGTGTGAACAAGCATCGCTCCGTTGAGGTCAACGCAGCTGAGGCTCACACCCGCTGAGATCTGTCCCTCTGTACCAAGGAGACTTCTCAGGAAGCCCTGGAGCACCAATTGAGTTGCTGGCCATGCTGTGTCCATCATGCTGACTACCTATAAAGTGGCAGATTGGCTCGATGCGTGGAATACCCTTAAGGGTTGGCCCTGGTGATGTTTCAAGCTGTGTAGTGACTGGTGTTGGTCCCCTAACTACCTGCTGTGTAAGGTTTCCACCATCGCATCTGAAGTCCCCATACAATTACACTGCCACAGCAGCAGGCTGAAGAGTGTTGAAGTCATGTCCCCTGAGCGCAATCTCATTCTGTTCCCATTTGATTTCTGAAAGCTGCTTTCAAGGTTTCAAGGATCAGAAAACCTGCCTTCTTATGCTTATGCTTTTTATGCTTAAGCTTATGCTCAAATAAATTTTAGTCTCTAAGGTGCCACAAGTACTCCTTTTCTTTTTGAGCTCCTTGAGTCCATCACTAGAAGGCAATCTACTCAGTTTAACAAAGAGGAGGTTAAGGGGTGACTTGATTAGTCTATAAGTATCTACATGGCGAACAACTATTTAATAATGGGCTCTTCAGTCTAGCAGAGAAAGGTTTAACGTGATCCAGTGGCTGGAAATTGAAGCTAGACAAATTCAGACTAGATATAAGGTGTAGTTTTTAACAGTGAGCGTAATTAACCATTGGAACAATTTACCAAAGGTTGTCGAAGTAGATTCCCCATCACTGACCATTTTTAAATCAAGACTGGATGTTTTTCTAAATGATGGGCTCTAGGAACTGTTTGGGGGAAGTTCTCTGTCCAGCATTATACAGGGGGTCAGACTAGATGATCACAATGGTCCTTCTGGTCTTGGGATCTATAGATCTGTTGTTGATTTAATTTACCTATGCTTTAGATTATATTTCACCAGGCTAGCAATTCCAGCCCTGCAAAACTCTGCTGTTTCAGTTCACTGGAGTCCGTCCTACCTTCTCACCCCAAATCTCATGAAAGCTGCATTTGAATGAATTGAAAATAATCCTCTAAACCTAATGAAAACTACCAAATTTTGCTGCCTCATTAGGACCAAACTCATCAAATTCTGTCAAGATCCTAGAATGTGACTTGACTTGTGCAAATGCAACCCCCAGTTGACTGACGTTTTGATGAGCTTTTCAGCATTCTTGGCTCATGACCAGTTCCACACTTAAGCTTTGCTTGGCTTCAGGTTGTGTTAGGAAGTTTCACAGCACATCCCTTTATAGAATCATAGAACTAGAAGGGATCTCGAGAGGTTATCTAGTCCAGTCCCCTGCACTCAAGGAAGTATTATCTAGATTATCCCTGACAGGTGTTTGTCCAACCTGCTCTTAAAAATCCCCAAAGATGGAGATTCTACAACCTCCCTAGGCAATTTATTCCAGTGCTTAACCACTCTGACAGGAAGTTTTTCCTAATGTCCAACCTAAGCCGCCCTTGCTGCAATTTAAGCCCATAACCTTGAAGCATAGGACAAGAAGTAAAGAAGAGCAATTTTTCTCCCTCTTCCTTGTAACAACCTTTTATGTCCTTGAAAACTGTTATCATGTCCCCCCTCAGTCTTCTCTTCTCCAGACTAGACAAAACCAATGTTTTTCAATGTTCCCTCATAGGTCATGTTTTCTAGACCTTTAATCATTTTGTTGCTCTTCTCTGGGCTTTCTCCAATTTGTCCACATCTTTCCTGAAATGTGGTGCCCAGAACTGGACACTATATGCCTGTTGAGGCCTAATCAGCGTGGAGTAGAGCGGAAGAATTACTTCTTTGTCAAGGGCTGGACAGAGAGGTTTGCATAAAACAGGAATCAAGTAAAGAACTTTGGGGCTTTGATAATTCCCCTTTCCTTTGCATACATTTCTGAGATCTCATTCTATTTGTGAAGGAGGAGGTCTGGCTTGGGATCTCAAGTCCCGTGAGAACTGGTGTCTTCAAAGCCACATCATTCTGGGGCTGCTTTGAATGAGATATGAACCAGAATGCATTGGCTGATAAAAACCAAAGGGAAGCACTGGGACTTAGCCTAACCCCCTGAGATACATTTCAGCAATTTTAGGAGGTAGCTCATTTGGAAAAAAGATTTGGACCAAGATGTGGGTTAGTTTTCCTTGAATGAGATCACCCTTGTCGTCTTAGGTAGAGCATTTTTGAAATGTGGTGTACACTAGGGCTCTGCTAATGTAACAATGCACCTGCCAGGTCCTCTCTGGGAACTGAATGTGGGACACCTGGATCTAAAAGCAAGCTCCATTCGCTTGGAAGCAGTAGCATAAGAATAACCAGATTGGATCAGACCAATGGTCCATCTAGCCCAGTATCCTGTCTTCAACAGTAGCCGGTGCCAGGTGCTTCAGAGGGAATGAACAGAACATGGCAATTATCGAGTGATCTGTCCCCTGTCATCCAGTCCCAGCATCTGGCAGTCAGAGGCTTAGGGACACCCAGGGTATGGGGTTGCATCTCTGACCATCTCGGCTAACAGCTATTCATAGATCTATCCTTCATGAACTTACCTAGGTTTTTTGAACCCACTATACGTTTGGCCTTCACAACATTCCCTGGCAAGGAGTTGCACAGGTTGACTGTGCAGTGTGTAAACTAGTACTGCCTTTTGTTTGTTTTAAACCTGCTGCCTATTCATTTAATTGGGTGACCCCTGGTCCTTGTATTTTGAGAAGGGTAAATAACACTTTTTCCACACCAGTCATGATTTTATGAGATGGGGACTGCATGCAATATTCGAAGTGTGGGCATACCATGGATTTATACAGTGGCGATATGATATTTACTGTCTTTATCTGTCCCTTTCCTAATGGTTCCTAACATTGTTTGTTTGCTTTTTTTTGACTGCTGCTGCACATTGAGCCGATATTTTCAGAGAAACTATCCACACTGACTCCAAGATCTTTCTTGAGTGGTAACAGCTCATTTAGACCCCATCATTCTGTATGTATAGTTGGGACTGTTTTTTCCAATGTGCATTACTTTGCACAAGCCTCTGATCTAGCTGTTGCAGGGGACAAAAAGAGCCCCACACACTCTTGGCGTGGGTTATAACACTAACCGTGCAGCGCTCATAATCTGACATGGGAATGACATCTCTCTTCTCTTCCCCACCCCTACCCCCGCATTCTTCAGAAGCCTTCTGGCAGGAAGGGTGGACGATGCAATGCTACTTATAGTGAGATGAGGCAAGGCTTCTCAATTTTGTGTCCTGAGCAGGGCTGAGGCTTTGTGACTGCGCTGAATTAATTCCAAGTGTGAGCTGCTGGGGATGGTTCTGTCCAGCTCCAGGCTTCAGTGGTGCCTTCAGCTGAAGCAGTGATTCATTGTCTCAAGGTAAAGTTATTCCTGGAAGCCTATAAATCACCCTGAACTAAAACTTAAATAACCAATAGTTCCTGTAAGCTGAGCTGGTACTGTCCCTGGATTGTCTGCAAACCACGCCCTCCGGTGCTTACTCAGCACAGCATCACCAGCCATCCTGACACCTCTTTTCCCCCCTCCCCCTGCCTCCGGGGCAGGGAAGAATGTGTTTCTACACTCAAACAGAAGAGAGGAACTTGAGCTATAAACCAACTTCCTTAAAGCCCCAACTGGGGGTGTGTGTGGGGGGGAAATCTCCGTTCTTACCGAAAACCCTCTTCGGGGACGTAGGGCCACATCCTGAGCTGATGCAAATCGTGAACGTGTGGCAGTAGGATGAGATTTTTCCATTACCTGCTGTCAGCACTCAGACCATCCCATGCTTCTAGACCTGTAAATGCTTTTGTGACTCAGGGACCTCCTTGATGCCAGCTGGCGGGGGGCATATGGGTTACAGGGATCCAAAGGGGGCAGGGGGTTGTTTTAGCTCACCAAAGAGTGTCACATAGGTTTTTAGCACACCGGTCAGCATAAACTTTGCAAAATGTATGTATGGAGAATGCCAAAGATGTGGGTGGGAAATGTATATGCTGAAGGCCTTGTAGTTAAAGATACCATGACTTGAGACCGACTTCTCCAGACCGGAGGTGGGAGACCCCCATCTCCCTGGCGGAATGTTGTGTATTGTGTGTCCTACAATAGAAGTCTCTTCGCATAGGAAGTCAAATGCTAATTTACAGCTTGTGGGGATTTCAGAAGGAAAACTAAGGTAAACAGCTGGAGGGCCAAAGGGAGGAGAGCAAAGCTCTCCGCTGATACCTCTGAGGGTGCAGAAAGATACCTGGGCAATGGGCCTCTGTCAGGGAGAAGCAAGCTGCCGGTGGGCTTGGCCTCAGGAAAGCAGGGTCTTAGCCATCCTGGGTGAAAGACGCTGTGAAGAAGGACTTCGGGGTAAGCAGTGCCTTATTAGACAGCCGTGCGTCTTGTTAGCGGAGTTTGGGCTCTAGCCCGTGTTGTGATTAGGTTCTTACAAACCCGTCCTTTGTTCCGAGTATTTGTTTGCGATCATATGAATCTGTTCTTTGTTGAATAAGCAAGAGGAAGTTTTCTCTATAAACAGCTGGAAGCGCTATGCGCGGAGCTGTGTGCTCAGGGGTGGGCAAACTTTTTGGCCTGAGGGCTGCATCGGGTTTCTGAAATTGCATGAAGGGACAGTTAGGGGAGTCTGTGCCTCCTGAGACAGCCAGGCGTGGCCTGGCCCCTGCCCCCATCCGACCCCCCCCTTCCCCCCGCTTCTCACCCCCTGACTGCCCCTAGACCCCCCAACCCTGACTGCCCACCCCTGTGGCCCCATCCAATGCCTCCTCTCATTCCTGACTGCCCCCCCCCGGACCCCTGCTCCATCCAACTACCCCTTCTCCCTGAACGCCCTGGGAACCCCCACCCCTCACTGCCCCCATTCAATCCCCCTGTCCCCTTGCCCTCTACCCAACCCCCCCGCATGCTGCCTGGAGCACCGGTGGCTGGCGACGCTACAGCCGTACTGCCCAGAGCACCAGCAGAGGCGGCCACGCCACCGTGCAGCACAGAGCGCCGGATCGGAGCACAGAGCGCCAGATCGGGCCGGACTCTGCAGCTGCACTGCCTGGCAAGACCTCCCCGCCCTGCCGCCCAGAGCCTTGCACCCACGGCGCAGTGAGCGCGGGAGGGGGAACAGCAGGGGAGGGGCCGGGGGCGAGCCTCCTGGGCCAGGAGCTCAGGGGCCGGGCAGGAGGGTCCTGCGGGCTGGATGTGGCCTGCGGGCCGTAGTTTGCCCACCTCTGGTGGAGGCTGTGGTGCCCTGTTCCTTGAGGAACCGCAAGCCTGATAATTCTGTGCCCAGTGGCTAAGGGGCTGGATGCTGCAGGGGGATGCTTGGAGGATGCTGGCACGCTCCAACTCCTGTCTGTGGCCTTCCTGGGGGACAGCGGAGTCTGCTAGACTGAGTGAAGGGGTGCTCGTGCCTCAGGAGGCTGAGAGAACCAGGGAGCTGAGCCCTGGCAGGTACGGGCAACCCTTCCCTGTGCTAAAGGCAGGTGCAAGCCAGGTGCCTTAAAGGCTGGGTACCCCCGGATGCCCTTTGATAGACCGGGGATGCTCCATGCAAATGTGCTTCTCCAAAGAGCTTGATAGAAAAGGATTCGGAACTAGGCAGCTTTTCAATACGGATGTCGGATCTCCCTGTTCTCCTGCACTCCCATCCGGCTGGGCGAGGCGAGGAGGTTGGTAGTTACTTGTATTACCACTTGAGACTGCAGGGCTCCTTTGTGCTCGGAAATGAATGTACGTAGAGCAGGAGACACTGAAGAGAATCTAGCTAGAAAAGATGGGAGGGGAAACCGAGGCAGAGAGATTAAGGGACTTTGTCAAGGTGACACAGCAGGCTAGTGGCAGAATGAGGGTAGGCCACAGGCCAGGGCCTTATCCACTTATGTACAGGCTCGGAGTGTGTACATAATTAAATCCATCATCCCGGAATCTTTAAATCCAAGAATGGCTGAAGACCTTGGAGGATGGGTGGGTGCAATGGTTGTGTAATCCTGGCATGGTGTTAGGTGGGGAGTGAGTGGTAGGGGAGTGAAGCCAGGCCTGAGGAAGAAGGAGGTGGACAGTGGGAGTAAAGGAACCACTGAGAACTAGTGGGAGGGTACTAGGAATTAGTGTTGTGTCGTGGTGGTGGCTGTCTGCCACGGCCAGTCATACAAGGTGGATGGTCGGTCTCATGGCTGAAGGACAGGACAAGGTCAAATCAGAAGGCCTGGGGTCTATTTTTGGCTGTGCCATCAACTTCCTGCATGAGCTGGTCAGGAATGATGAACATCTGTATGTTGCTGAACATGTGTTTTCTTGTCTTCCATTTGGAACATCAAAATGAAGCATTCATTTTGGATGCAGTGTTGTAGCCGTGCTGGTCCCGGATCAAGAGTGGCAGAGCTTTTCCAAAAGTGTGGGGGCGGGGGCAAGGGCCCCCTCCTCATCCCTCGGAGGCCCCCATCCCCTGCCCTAGGTGGGAGGGGTGTGTGTGCATGCGTGCAAGAGCAGCCCCCATCTGTGTCTCTGCCCCCCCCCCCCAGGTCCACTGACCAAGGCAGGTGGAGGGACCCAGGCTCCTCACAGCTGCCCACGTGGCTCTTACCCCGACCCAGCTCCGGCCAGAGGGTGGTGCCTCAGAGCTGTAGCCTGGCCACAGTAAGAGCCAAGCGGGCAGCTATGGAGAGCGACGACGCAGACCCTCCATGCGCCCTGGGTGGCGGGGCCACGGGCCGGGAGCTGCTCTCAGGCCCCCCACGCTATGGGCAGGTGGAGGGTCCGCATGGCTCCCATAACTGCCCGGGCTCCCTGGCCCGGCTCCACCAGCTGCTGGCCTGGCTGGGGAGGGGGTGGGGGGAAGAAGAGGGGAAGGGAGCGGGGTCCACCATGGTGAAAAATAGATGGGCCTTTCAAAAAGGGGGAGGGCCATGGCTCCCTGACCCTCCCGTTCCGGCACCACTGTCCCAGATGTTAGAGACCAGCTGGGTGAGGGAATATCTTTTATTGGACCAACTTCTGTTGCTGTGAGAGATGCTCACACAGGTCTTCTTCAGGCCTGAGAAATGTACTCTGCAGAGTAGACATACCCTCGACTAGTCACCCATGGGTGGCCTGTGCCAGCTGGCTTGGGATAGGGGGCTGTTTAATTGTGGTGTTAACGTTCAGGCTCGGGCAGGAGTTTGGGCTCTAGTATCCTGCGAGGTGAGAGAGTCACAGAGCTCAGGCTACTACTCCAGCCCAAATGTCTTTGTCTACACTGCAATTAAACCGCCCCTTAGCGTGAGTCAGCTGGCACTGGGGTGACCAGATAGCAAGTGTGAAAAATCGGGACAGAGTGGGGGTGGGTGAGTAATAGGCACCTATATTAGAAAAAGCCCTGAATATCGGGACTGTCCCTATAAAACCAGGACATCTGGTCACCCTAGCTGGCTCCAGCCAGCGGCAGGTGCCTAATTGCAGTGTAGACCTACTCAGAGCATCACAGCTCAATACAAGGTGGAACAGATTCTTTAGCATAAGTAGTTAACCCATTTCAAGGGGAAGTGGCCCGTTAATACCCTTTCCAGTGATAAGGGTAGGAGGGGAAGGCAGCTTGGTGGGGAGGGGCTGTTAGTGGGTTTTAGATTGTTTGTAATAAGCCATAAATCAGTAACTCTATTCAGTCCATGATTTTTAGTGTCTAGCAGAGTTATGAATTTAATTGAAGGTGTTGTGCAGGTTCCCTTTGAAAATGAGAACTGGTTGTTTTTGGAAGTGTGCACCAGACAAGTGCATAGTGATTGTCTGGTTGCACCCATGTGTTTACTGAGGCACTTAGTGCACTGGATGATTCCTACACTCCAAACCCCTCGACCCCAGCCCAGAGCCCGCACTCCCTCCTGCCCCTCAACCCCCTGCCCCAGCCCAGTGAAAATGAGTGAGGGTGGAGGAGAGTGAGCAAAGGGGTCTGGAGTGAGAAGGGGCGGGGCCTCAGAAGGGGCGGGGCCTTGGGGAAGGGGGCTGGGCAAGGGTGTTCGGGTTTGTGCCATTAGACATTAGTGGTGGGGCTTTGAGATTCTCTGATTAAAAGTACCAGCTGGCTCTGCTATTAGAAGTTCAGATTGGTTTCTGTTGGGTTCAGATCCCCGCCCAGCCCTGCCTGAGAGAAATGTGTTCATACATGGAGCCTGGAACGCAACAGCCCTGTAAATAAAGCAACCCCTTGCGCTGTGCTCCAGAAAGATGACTTCTGCTTGGAGGTGTACCACCAGGGAAAGTGACGTCTCTTCAAGCCGCGGACCAAGCATGTCAACTGGATCTTTCAAAAGCAGCTCCTAAGAGTTAGTCCAAGGCAAATATAGCTCCCTACACTCCACCCTTGGACTTCCCAAGAGGGCAAAAAGAGGAAGCAAGTTTTCCTTTAAGAAGGGCCATGCTGCTTGTGATACCCTGCCGTCTCATTGCACCGCAGAGCAAAATCTCTTCACACACCTTTTAGTTAGGAGTATTCTCTCCATTTTACAGAGGGGGAAAACTGAGGCACAGATGTAAGCTTGGTCAAGTCACTTAACAGGAAACATATGGCAGAGCCAAGCATAAGACCTAGATTTCTTGGTTTGGAGCCCTGCATTTAACCACAAACCCCTTCATCTTGCCATAAGTTTTTATGGATCGAATCTGAGTCTGACATTAAGGACCTAACAGGCTGGAAAAGAAGAGGGACCGATCTTGCGGTATAGGATTGTTCCCTGCTGTGTGTATATACCTGCATGCCTTATATGGACTGGCTTGCTGCACAGCTGAGCTGGGCAAGTCACCCTTGCTGAAGTGGACAGTGAATTATGGTGCATGTCCCATGCTGAAAAGGGCCGTGGAGTTCCGGGGGAGCAGGGAGGAAGTCCACCGTGATAAAACAATCACTCTCAACAAAGGCTCACCCAGCCTGGACACCTCTCCACTCTCCTTTGTGCAGTGGGCATCCTCTGAGTGATGGACTGATGAGCCCCAGACTGTCTGTGTTAGTAAGTTCCTGCGGCGTGTAAAGCTCCTTGAAATCATCCAGCTGGGGAGGAAAGCCAGTAAATTGTAGCGTCAGAGCATCTGGGGAATCGGAGAATGGGGCTTTGTTCCTGCTCTCCAGCGTTCCCTGAAGCAGGCTGGGACAGTGCGGGGCTTTGTTTAGCGGCTCTCATGTGGTATGCTTGCTGCCTGGTGAAGGATTGCAGGGATTTGTCAATTATGGCTGGA
The DNA here is from genome assembly GCF_965140295.1 of Lepidochelys olivacea. Lineage (NCBI taxonomy): Eukaryota > Metazoa > Chordata > Testudines > Cheloniidae > Lepidochelys > Lepidochelys olivacea. The sequence goes on along the minus strand of NC_140412.1, from coordinate 264,883,037 downwards.
TTAGAAAAGCTGAAGGGCTTTTGGGCAGAGGGCTCTGGTAGGTTGAAGGGCAACTGGAGGTGGGTGGGGAGGGGTAAGGAGGTGTGGTTAAAAAAGATCTTCCCTTGCTGGTGACAGTATGAAGGTGTAGTGGTTTGTGTGCTGCCGTGGGGAATGCACGGTGCACACGTCTCATGCAGTCTGTTGCAGACTAAACCTGCTACGTGCCCAGTGCACTTTGAATAGTGATGGCTCTCCTTTTCCCCAGTGCTTTGATCGGACTCTCATGCTGTTCTTAACAGCAGAAGCCAAGCAAGGGTGAAAATTGCCGAGCAAGGTAAATGATGCAAGGAACCCAGCTGGGGAAGGCTCATGGAACCCACCGAAATACAGAAAAGGAGGGGGCAATACATTGCCTGGGGCTGGGGAGATATTGGGCGTGGTGATCCAGGGGATGTAACCTAGTGGAGAGGAATTCATTCCATGACTTTCCCTTTAAATCATACGTCTATTTTACATGCCTCTAACATACATATAACAGTAATTGACACATCGGATTGAAGCGACAGGGGTTTTTGTTTCTAAGCAACTGGAGAACAAAGGTAACGAGCAGCCAATGCCTAGTTTCCCTTTACCAGGGTTCGGTAATTCTATCTCAGGGCCCTGTGTGTGTCTCTCGCCCAGTACACAGGCCTGGATCTGTGTTTCAGCAAAGTAGGCAACTTGCTGTGGGAGGGAGGAAGGGAGCTGTGGGTGTGGTGATCGGAGACTCTGGTAGTTCAGCGCTCAGAAGCCCAGAGGAACTGAAGCTGCAGGGGCCCAAGGAAAACATGATTGTTCGTCTTATGTAAAGTAAGTTATTTTAGCCACCAGGGTGCACGTTAAAGCTGGCTTCGCTTGATCTTAAATGGCCAAATTGCATGAGGGAGCGTTTAAGGTTACTCTCCCCAGATTAAATAGACAAGGTAAAATGCAGTTGAAATCTTTTTGAACACGGAGAGCCCTTTAATTGGGCCAGTGGTGGTAGAATTCAGTGCATTCCCTGGGAGTGTCTGCCACAGGCAGGGTCTATTGGCATTCTGCTTTCTTACCAAGGGCAGGGAGGGTTCAAGGTGCCTTAATTGTGTGTGGGGGGGAATGGGGTGGATATTGGTGTTACTGGTGAATGTAAGATACAGAAGCACTGGGAGAGAATTGAGTCCTTAGCAGTGTCACCAGGTTAAAATAGGAGTCTTGAGATCTTTTACGAGAAACGCAAGATGACCCTGGCAAAAGGAGGGGGGAGAATCTAGTTGGAGCCACCTTTCCTAAGCAGACCGATTGGAGCCTGTTTGTGTGGGAAATTGTTCCTGTATCGGATGAGACAGACCTGGACGAGGCAGAAAGCACCAATTTTACCTGGGATCAGTAGCTTGGTGAAGCCAGATTCAGAACCCTGTGTTCAGCTCAGGATTGGAGCCTCCCTGGCTGAGCAAAAACAAATACCAAGCTTATTAGTCACGGTGGAAGAGCGTGCCCGGGTGCTCTGCAAATGGCACAATTGCTGTCATTCTCCCAACAAGTTTACTGCAAAGTTTTAGACTAGCCTGGTGTGATTTTTCGGAATGCAGGTGAACTTTGGTATCTTAAAAGCCTCTCCAAACGCTGACTGCAGGTAAACGCTGGTATGTCCTGCCAGGTTGCATTGACTTTATTTGTAGTCTAGTAGCTCCGAGGTCTCCTCAAAACCCCAAAGTGGCTTGTTGCTGTAGGTGCTGTACAGACACCCGGTGAGCTCTCGTTCCAAATGGAGGGTCGTCTAATCCTTCTCTGGACAAGAAAGGGATCAGTGTTAATAGTCCTGCACTACGTGGCCCATTTCTGGGCTGATGAGTTTAGAGATCTGACACGTTGCAGAAAGTGGATGGTCCAGTGGTTGAGACACTAGCCTAGGACTTGGATTCAGGTTCATGCCACAGGCTTCCTCCAGGACCTTGGGCAGACTGCTTATTCTTGGGGCCCGTCTGTAAAATGGGCACTGCCCTGTCTTAAAGGGGCGTTGTGAGGATAAATACGTGAACGGTTATGAAGCACCTGGATGCAATGGTGATGGGTGCCATATAAGTGTCTTAGGTAGCACAGTTCTGTTTCATGGACTCTTTCGTGCCAGCTCCCACGATGCTCTGGGCGTATAGCATAGTGATGGCCAAACGTACTGACCCACCGAGACACACATGACAATCTTCAGAAGTTCGAGAGAGCCAGGGTGCACCTGCCGGGGCTTGGGGCTTCAGCCCCACTCCTGCTGAAGCCCCAGGCCCTGGAACGTGTGCCCCGCTGGGCAGAAGCCCCTACCCCACCACCCCACTGCAAGGCAGAGGTCCTGAGCTACCCCCCCCGCCCCACATTTTGGTAGGCGGAGAATAGGGGAGTGTGTGTGGCGGGGAGTGGCACTTACTGTAAAAGAGCCACATGTGGAACTAACAGCTGAGAGATGAGATTGAGCTGCAGGAAGAAGGCAGTTTGGGGTAGGGGAGTTTGAGGGTGGATTAGCAGCCCCCCCAGTGGGTTGCTGGTGGGGTTTAATGGGCATCAGAGAGCACTGCCTCACAGATTGCTGGCACCTGACTGCCACTTGCTGCTGCTAAGGTTGGCGCTCATATTACCTGCCTTCCTTTTAAGGACAGGAGGGAACTCAAGGTGCAGCGTGAGGAGCAGGAGAGAAGTGGCCCTGTTGTAATAATGCCTAACTGCTCTGAATTGTTTTCCCTGACACTGAGGGGAAGTTCTCGCCCATCTGCAATTCACAGGCTTCATTCTTTGGAGAGAAGTCACTTAGGGCCTGATCCAAAGCACGTTGTTTATGGAAAGACTTTCACCCACTTCCGCGGGCTATGGCTCTGGCCCGGACGCTCTGCCTTTCTCCAGTCTTTGAGAACAGATGTGGCTTTCAAAGGCTACGCCGAGATCCTAGCGCTCTCAGCAAGAGCCGCGCAGGCAAACTTCGTGTGGGGAGCGGGCCTGGCTCGAGGGGGGTTGGAATCCTCTCCTTCCACTGTCCAGCACAAAGTCTGGATCCTGGTATTCGGGTAGGTGGGCTGCAGGCTATAGGGTTGTCAACAGTCCTGTATTACCAGCGATGTTGCTTATTTAAATGGAAAATTGCCTGTCCTGTACTAAATCCTTACCGGACGCCTTTTATCCTGTATTTCAACATATTAAAACTATTCTCCTGACGTAAGGTCAGTTTTATTATGACATTAGCTTCCACGGATATAAAGTTTGTACAATTAGACAGTGTAGTAATGCAGAATCGGTCCCATGAACCAATGTACCTATAGGACAGAGGTTCCCAAACTATGGGGCACCCCCCCCCGGGGGGGATGTGTAGTAAGGTTATTGCGGGGGTCATGAAGGGCCATGATGGGCCATGCTGAAAGGTTGGAGTCCGGAGCGGGCTCTGTCCGGCAGGGGAAACGGACAGGGCTCTGTGCTGGTGGTCTCGGCTGTCAGGACTAGGCTCCCTGCCCTGCCCACCATGTTCCCTGACTGCTACAGCAGCTACCAGCCAGCAGTTATGCTCCTCTACTGGGGATGTTGGTGGGCACTCTGCCAGTGGGGAACAGAAGGCAACACCCCAGGAGTATTGACCTCTTCCCCCACCCATGCCAGACAGCCCCTTCCTGAGCCTGGCCCTTCAGCGCAGCTCCAGGGCACAAAGCCCCATCCACTGACCCTGCCAGACAGAGCTGGTGCAGGGAAAGCAGACCGGGCCATGCTCAAGGGCTATAGTCAGGAGGGGGCCCTGTCCAGCAGGGGGTCAGTACTCACGGGTGCATCTTTCCACTCCCCTCCCGACCCTGGGCCCTGTTCACCTCCCCTGCACAGGTGGGGAGCCAGATGGGCAGGGAGGTGGGTCCCGGCAGCCAAGACTGCCTGACTGCTGCGGGGAGTGGCAGGTTTCCTCAATTTCCATATGGCTAGTACGCCCCACGCCCTGTGGTACTGGGCACTCCACCCCAGCACTATTAGGTAGGTACAGGGTACTCCTCTCCCATAAGGGTGCTAAGAAAAAAGACCTGTATTTTTGAAATAAAATGTTGACAACCCCAGCTGTAGTCAATTAGCAATTATGGCAGTTGCTATGATCCCCTCCTGCTCCTCTGACCTGCCCACAACTTCCCGGCTCCTGGGGAGTGTCAGAGTTTTGTGGTCCATGCAGTGAACCCGTAGGAGTTGTGTACTGGGGTTCAGTGCAGCCTGGGAAGATTTCACCCAATAACGCCATAATTAGAAACTTCAGGCTTCCGTTGTCACCTTGCGTCGCTTAGCACTGTGCAAAGCGAGAGAGGCTGCCAACTCGGACTGGTTGTACTTCCCCCACACACTCTGTATGTGTCAATGACACATGTGCAGGGCACTGGGGGGTTTAAACCTCTGACTAAGCACCATATAGTCCTGCTGACTTACCGCTCTTGACCCTCTTCCTCCTGCCCCCAGGATCTATAACTTCCTCATTAGACTCCTAGGGCCCAGGATTCTGCCCTTTTAAGACCATAGGAGTTTTGTCAGTGGGCCCAGGATTCCTTTCCTATATTAAAGGGGACAGAAGTAGTTCAGTCATCATAATGTTGCCCCCCCAAGGTTATTTTTGAAGGAAGCCCGTGCAAATAGTACAAATGCTCCTGCAGAAAACATTTGGGTTTTTCAAAACTTTTTTTTTTTTTTGGTCAGATCAAAATAAACACATGGTCTTTGTGGCTTCCCTCTTTCTCCCCCGCTTCTGGTGGCGTTGGGGAGGACAAATCTGAAAATGGAACATCTCTCTGGGATTTGATGCATCGCACTTAAAAAAAAAAAGTGCTTTTGACACTGCAGAAAATACTGCCTGCTCTTGGGACCAGCTCTAGGCAATGCTAACATCTCTCTAGATCCTAGATTTACCAAACTTGATAGGTCAATAGGGTGACCAGATGGCAAGTGTGAAAAATCAGGACGGGAGTGGGGGGTAATAGGCACCTATTTAAGACAAAGCCCCGAATATCAGGACTGTCCCTATAAAATTGGGACATCTGGTCACCCTATAGGTCAAGATCATGAAAACTGTTGGCAACCTGACCTTTAATTCTCCTTAATTAATGCTAGGTCCATAGTAGTACTTACTTGATCCTCCTGAGTTCATATTACTTCAGCACTTTTATCTTCTCACTTTTAGATTAACCTAAAGCCCTAGCAGCCTTAGTCACAGAGCAGGACCCCACTGTGCTAGGCACTGTGAAAACATAGATCAAAAAGACAGTCCCTGCCCCAAAGAGTTTATAATCTAAAATGAGACAACACACAGATACGGACAAATGGGGGAGCACAAGGAAACAGTGGGACAATGTGGGTCAGCAGAACTGTTGTCATGCTTTTTGTAGGCCTTTCTTTCCCTACGACCTCCCCCTCTATTAGAACAAACTCCAAGAGCAGACCCTTCAACTGGCTTTCAGTCTCCTATTGGAGTCTCCTTTTATAATACAGTAAAAACCGATTCAGATAGATGACAGAGCAAAATCTTTTGCAAGTTTCCCTTCTTGTAGATCAAGATTGGCTTGGGTTTTCTTTCATTTTCTCTTTCCTCTCTTTATTTTCAATGTTCACCTTTACTGTGTTCCCATCTGCTTCTCTGGCGTTAAATCCGTTGTACACGAACACACTATGCTGTGTGAAAGTCTGGTGTGAAGAGCTTGCTTCAGAGTGTCTATTGGCCAAAATATGGCTTGGACCTATTTTTTTTCCTCATGAAATGAAAGATCTCTGTTGTGACACTGATCTGAATGTAGAAACCGCAGCATAATACAGCGGTGGAATGTGGCTTATCAAAGTTGCATGGACTAGAAACTTGGCTTAATGTTTAAGGAAGAAAGAACAATGGGCTGGTTTAGATCAAATCAGAGCCTTTCCCCAGACTCCTAGAATTGGCTCTCTGGACCTGTCTTAAATACATCTGTGGAAGAACTCAGAAGATGCGGTGACTAGAAGAGACCATCTCAGAACTCATTATTGGAAAGTTCTATTATGGTGCAGATGTTGTCGCCCCATCTCAAAAAAGATACATTGGTATTAGAAAAGGTTCAGAAAAGGGCAACAAAAATTATTAGGAGTAAGAAACAGCTTCCATATGAGGAGAGATGAATAAGACGGGGATTTTTCAGCTTGGAAAAGAGACAACTAAGGGGGGGTATAATAGAGGTCGATAAAATGATGACTGGTGTGGAGAAAATAAATAAAGAAGTGTTGTTTACTCCTTCTCATAACACAAGAACTAGGGGTCACCAAATGAAATTAATAGGCAGCAGATTTAAAACAAAAAAAGGAAGTGTTTTTTCACACAATGCGCAGTCAGTTTGTGGAACTCTTTGCCAGAGGATGTTGTGAAGGCCAAGGCTATAACAGAGTTCAAAAAAGAACTAGATATGTTCATGGAGGTTAGGTCCATCAATGGCTATTAGCCAGGATGGGTAGGAATGGCGTCCCTAGTCTGTTTGCTAGAAGCTGGGAATGAGTGACAGGGGATGGATCGCTTGATGATGACCTGTTCTGTTCATTCCCTCTGGGGCACCTGGCATTGGCCACTGTTGGAAGACAGGACACTGGGCTAGATGGACCTTTGGTCTGACCCAGTCTGGCTCTTATTATGGTTCAAACTTGTATCCATCCAATCACTAGTGGTACTTGTAGGGCTGCTTTAAGTCGCTTAATAACCAGACTTTTCTGAAATGCTGATCTTGAGATTTTTATGCCACTCATCGCTGTGTTACCCAAGATACTGCATCGTGGCATTCAGCTTGCTAGAAATGCTGTACTAGCCAGAGCAGCCTGAAGATTGCCCTTGAAATGCCTTGATTCCACAGCACCACAAGTGCAAAAGCAACTTGCTTTTCCAAAGTGCACCACTGTGTTTGAGAACGTTTTATAGGGTTGCCAACATTATATTTAAAAAAATAAGGGACTGTTTTCTTAGAGTCCCTGCACCTCCCCTTCTCCCAATAGTATTATGAATAATAAAAAGCGGGACTCACCTACGTTCACCAGGGGTATTTCTTGCTGCTTTTTGCAGCACTCAGCAACTCCCGATTGTGTTGTACAGAGATGCGGGGCCGGGGAAAGGGATGTCACTGTTAATAAGAGACTGTTGGCAACCCTATGTGATACTAAACTGAGCTCCTGTCTCTCCTGCCTGGATGCTAAAGACTTCATGGACCTGAAAATTAAGGTCAGTCCCAATGCTTTTGTCAAAACTCTTCTGTCTCCCTTGACTTTTGATGGCATATTTGCAGCCGCCTCTGGAGAGGAGCGTGCTAGAGATGAAATGATGGAGCCCCATGATAAATCATTGGGATGAAAGGCACCAAAAGTATTTGGAAGAGGAATCGGTCTGCAGCCCAACCCTTAGCTCTATGAGGCAACTTGTTTGTACAACTTTACATATAGACACACAGTTGCAATAAATAAAAGCAACTGGGAAGAACTAAGGCATGAACAAAACCATGTCAAGTATGTTGTGACCCTGTTTGGGGTAGGGAGCATCTTCTTTGTGTCTGCAAAGTGTCTAGCTCAATGGGAAACTGATCGTTGAGTGAGGCTCCCCTAAGAAAAAGAACCTCTTGGTTTGGTTGCAGTAGTGCCTGACGTGCTGTAGGTACATCCCAAACACAGAAGGGCTCCGTTCCTGCCCTGGAAAGTGCAGAATCTAAAAAGGCAAAGGCAGCGTGGGGGGAAGGCATTCCTAAGTTCAGAAATTTTAGGCATGTGCTTACCAATATCCTTATTAGGGGTGTCTTCACTGCAAAGTTAGCTTGGGTTAGACTAGCCTGGGTCTGAGTAGCCCCACTGGAAAGCCCTCCCTGAACTATCATTTCCTCACTGATGCTGTGCTCCCTTGTGTGTTGCTAGGACTTCTGGGGGCACCTCTTTTGTCCAGCAGTAAGCTGAATGGCTCTCGTATTCTTTCTTTCCCAGTGAATTCTGGGAGAACTTGTTGGTCCTTCTAGGCCCACAGGGGAATTGTGGGAAGGCACTGGGGGACTGTCAGCACTTGAGTGACTTAGCCTGCATCCTCACTGCAGAGTGGGTGGGTTACTAAGCTGAGTGAAAGAAAAAACTAGGCTCTAAGCCAGCATCTCCTGCTGGGAATTAATAGTCATGTTAAAGGTTCCATTACCTTCTCATTTGCAATGGATTTCGAAAACTGTCCATGATCTAACCCACTCTTCTGTAGGAAGTGGTGAGTCATGCCTAATCTCTAAGGACCTCTTCCATCAATGGTCATTCTGATGAAATAAAAGTGAGTGTAAGGTATAAGACTGCAAGTTCAAATTGGGTTTTGCTCCCACTTGGGTTGGACATTTGACCAGTCCAAAAATAAGTGGACAAATTATTTTAAAGCACTAACTTACAAGAAGAGTAACCAAAAATGAATAAGACTGTATGGCCTCCAAAAGGCTTAGCCTTAGATACTTATGTGCAACTACAAAATAAAAACCCCAAGTTCCTTAACTGAGTGAACGGAGGAAAAATATGAAACAGTGACCTTCTAGAAAATGAAAGAATGGCACCATGAGGTCATCAGAAAGATAGGCTTCCACCTATTTCAGACCATTCTTGCTTAAATATTAGACCGTATTTGATTGTGGGCACACTGAATTTTATTTGACCAGACAATTGGCTGGCTTGCCAAGCTGAATTCCCAGCTCTGCCACTGGACAGGTCAACTAACCCGTGTGTGTGTGTGTGTTCCTATCCCCCAATGGGTATAATGCTTTCTCATTTCTTAAAGACGTGCCTAGGGCCATGCATTTTGTGGAGTGCTTATTTGGCAGCTCTATTATGCCTTGGAAAGCTTATGCTCAAATAAATTGGTTAGTCTCTAAGATGCCACAAGTACTCCTTTTCTTTTTGCGAATACAGACTAACACGGCTGTTACTCTGAAACCTGGATAGGCCTTGTTACCACAGATAACCCATCCACTCAGCTGGGATTAAAGATGGCTCTCATCTAATGGATGTTTGGCTCTTGTGAGATGAGTTCGGAGCGAGGAGATCTTGGATCTGGCTTCCACATTTCACTTATCACCAGGCTTTGGGCTGCTTGGTGGAGGGTCGGATCTTGGTGGGGCCCCGGAGACAATTACTCCGTTACCCTAAAGCAGTGTTTCTCAATCTTTTTGATACCAGGGACTGGCTTGCCACTTTCCTGAACTGTCTCAGGGAGATCTTGGGGACTGCCCAAGAGGACATTCCACTACCTCTGAAACTGGATGTGAAGCATGCTGGAAGGGCAGCATGTGGGAAGCTTGTCCTATTGCTGTCCTCTAGATCAGCAGAGCACTTCATTCCCCAAGGCAGCCTGTTTGACTCCTCTCGCACCCGGTGCTAAATCCACACAGCTTTTAAAGCCAGAGCTTATGGTTACATGCAAATTAACAAGTTAACTTGTACATAATGTCAGATCTCCACAGAACTTGGCAGCTCTGATTTTTAAAGTGTCTTGATCCAGGGGTGCCAAAGATCAGTGTGTGCATAGGGTCAGTATTAAGAGTGGGAGCAGACTTCTCCAGAGTGGGTAGATCGTACCTGTGTTGTTTTTATGGATCCTACAAACTTACATGGAAAAAACAACGAAGTCTTGTGAAACGGCTGTCTGGGGGGCCATGTGACTACTGGTAAAGTTCAGTCCACCCACACTACTGCTGTACTGCAGTTTTCATTCAGTTCCTCACATGAGCGTGCCCAGTGACCTGTGCTTGCCCTTGCCTGTTGGTTATTTAAAGTCTGCAGCCCTGAATCAGCATCAACCTTGTTCAATAGGCGATGGATTTTACCTCTCCTTAGCGCCAACAGACTCTGGGCGTATATATACACACGCTATTCAAATAACTGTCTGGGTAAAGGGCTTGAGTCCAAAGAGCAGGGAAAATTGAGTTGGAAATTCTGCCTTTGCCCCATTATGCCTCCTTAGAGCATGTGCTTTAGCAAACTCATATGTCATGGATGTTGTATCAAATGCTATTTTAAAAGTGTGAGTGCGTGATTACTTAATAAGTGACATCAACCCATGGCTGCAATTTTGAGAACTAGAGCTAGTAGGCAGCCTTCCAGTGAAAGCAAAGACAGACTGCAAAAGCTTTTAGCAATGTGGTGTTTCTTTGGATCTCCTTTCTCAATGCAGTGTGCGGTGTAGGGGTTGAGAGAGAGAGAACTGGATTAGAGAAGTCCTTCATCCTGTCTCTAGTGGCCTATTCGTGATGGTTCAGAAGAAGGCATTCCTAATGCAAACTGCATGGATCAGAAGTGAGTAGGTGATTAGGAATGCGGGAAGGAGCCCGGGGTGGGAATCCGTGAAGAGCAAAGAGTAGTAAAACTGGCTGAAAGCGTGACATTTCAGCAAACTCCCCCCGCCCCCAAAATGAAAATTTCCATCAATTTCAAAATGTCAGATTTCAGCCTGATCTAACTCTGTGTTCTCTGTGGATCTAGTAGGTCTGACTGCTTTCTTCACCCATACCAAATTACAAGGCAAAGCTAGCTGTCATGCTCCAGCTAGCTTTCACACTAACCCTGATGAAGCAAAACACTTCTTCCTAAAGCTAGGGAACATGCTTACGTGCTAATGATTCAGTGATTAGGTTGCAAGGTTGGGATTTTGGAGCTCTCGGGTTCAATTCCATGCTCTGCCAAAGACTTCTTGTGACCTTGGCCAAGTCCGTTTAGATCATAGAATCATAGAATCATAGAATATCAGGGTTGGAAGGGACCCCAGAAGGTCATCTAGTCCAACCCCCTGCTCAAAGCAGGACCAATTCCCAGTTAAATAATCCCAGCCAGGGCTTTGTCAAGCCTGACCTTAAAAACCTCTAAGGAAGGAGATTCTACCACCTCCCTAGGTAACGCATTCCAGTGTTTCACCACCCTCTTAGTGAAAAAGTTTTTCCTAATATCCAATCTAAACCTCCCCCACTGCAACTTGATGCCTAATACCTTTGAAAATCTAGTCTTAAGATAATGGTGGATGCCTACTGGGATTTTTCAGTTGCACTTAGCTGGGAATTAAACTCATTTAGGTGCTTTTGAAAATGTCCCTAGGTGCCTATAGCATCGTTAGGTTCCTAATACCTTTGGATCTATGGCTCTCAGTTTCTCTGTGCCTCATTTGCCAATCTGTAAGATAGGGATGATATTTCCATAGTTCATGGAGGTGTTGTATTTATCCTCGCATTAAATTGTAAGGTGTTCATATCCCAGTATTAGGGAGCATGTCAGAGCGTAAGAGATCTATGTGAGGAGAAATTTCATCTTCATGTCTACAGGCAGTAGAAAAAATGCACCTAAAACCAAAACTGTTTAGATGACTACCGTCTTTTTGACTCTTTTTTCACTTCTGCTTTCTGGTTCATTAGTCTCCCGCACTCGTGCAGTCTGGAACTCGGAAGGTGAGTGAGGTTAAGACGCCTGTCTTGTCTCGATTTTATTATCATGTACAGGCATTTTCTGTCCCAGTCGAACCACCAGTGTTCTTGTAAAAACCAGCTTTTTAAGTCCTGTGCACTGTTCCAACGATACGGAATTTCATAACCCTGTAATTTGGGGAAGTTAAGTGCCCAGGGCTATCTCAGAGAGCCTCAAAAAAAAAAAAAAAAGTCTTGTTTTGTAATCTTAGTTACAGTGGCACGTTTTCTATTAGCGGTATCTCCAAACCGCATTCATCCTGCCCTTGATTTTCTTCACTGGTTGGGTTCTTTCCATTGTGGCTCTCCATGACGTTTGCTAGCACCACTTGGGTTAGTATTTTTCTCTTTTTAAAGAGGAAGCAATAGGAATTTGTTGGTTGGCCCATGGACACAAGCAGTGTTACTCAAGCACTTCCGTTGTATACAGCAGTGAGGACAGATGTAACTGGACAGCCAGGGCACTCAGACTTTCTGCTCCCTTGGGGTGGATGTGGTCAGAGCAGCTGTTGTGGTGGATAGCTTGGTGGCAGCATACAACACATTTTGCTGCCAATGGAGGTGAGTTGAGGCTCAGTGGCACACAGCTAATGACGGGGGAAGTTTGAACTAACCCTGTCCTTGCCGTACGTGCTTTGGGCATAAACGGGTTTCCCTCAGGAGAGCAAGTCCAGCTCTTGGGGGATTAATTCCGTGGTAGAAAAGCTCAAGGCCTTCTTTTGAAAGCTCTGATGCTTGTTGAAGTCTTGCAAGGAGGCAGCTTGGCCCATTGACAAGGGCAGTGGTCTGAGAATTTGTGTTTGGGGGAGGGAAACTGGGCTTTGTTCCCAGCTCTGCCACTGACCTTGCTGTGTGACCTTGGGCAAGTCACTTCACCTCTCTGTGCCTCTAGTTGCCCTCCCAACTTTCTCTCTTTAGATTGCTCTTTTGGGCTGGGAGCGTCTCTCTCTGTGTGTGCAGTGCCAAGCACCAGGAGGGCCCAATTTGGGGGCCCGGAGCCCTGCTGTGAGACGAGTTGTAGGGTTCTTTATAGTGAACGGCTTTAACTCTGTTTGCAACTAGAACATGTGCACCACTGAAGCGGCGGAGACGCTCCTACGAACAGAAGAAACCTTCTCTGCATGTCTAGCGCGTATCAACACCATCGTTCTCAAGCCCTTGCTCCAGGCAGGTAAGCCCACAGAGGAGAATGTAGCCATCTGCTCATGAAGCTCTGCTTCCCGGCATCTGATCGATGCAGTCCTTAGGCTTCAGTGGTAACCGGTGTCATCTGGCACAGAGCTGACTGAGGCAGGTGTATTGGAAGGTGTTCTAACCTGGGGAAATGGAATCTAAACCCAGTTCAGCTTAATCAGAGCTCTAAGGCTACGTCTACACTACACAGTACCAGAAGTGGTGTGTAGCGATGTGTAGCCACGCGCTGCAGTGAAAAACAAGCTGCGTCCACACTGTGATATGTAGATACATGTGTCAGTGAAAAGCTCCGGTGAGGGAGGCAGCAGGGAAAGGCACCTTTCCTCGCAGAGGGGGAAGGGCACCAGCAGCTGGGAGATGGCAGAACACTACATGGCAAAAATAGCAATGTAAACGGGGAAGGCAAGGCTTGGGTGAGTAGGGAGTCGTGTAGGGTCTGTATTCAGGGGCATAACCACACCCTTCAGGTGTGTCTATGCTTTACTTGCCTAAGCTATGCCTTGTGGTCTACACTGCTACTTAAACCCATGCAAAGGGTGCTGCCCTAGTACATACTCCACAAGGTTGCATGTGACCTCTGGTCCAAGACACAGGCTTGGATCGTTGAGGGCTGTTTCCTTGCTCTTACTGGAGTAAATCCAGATTCCCACTCGTGTGAGAATAGAGTCACACCCATAGTAGATCTAAACTGGTGATACTTTCCATTCAGGTCCTTGGTGTTGAAAACCACACCCCCAATCTTGCATCCACTTGCAAGTTTGTTTCAGCACAGAGGAGTGAAGTTCTAACTGTTCTCACTTCCTTGCTTAGTCCCCTAAACCGCTGTGCCCCTTCTGCCTTATCGTCTTGATAGGGATGACCACCTAGCTCTGCGCAAATAGTACGTATACAGCCAGATCCTCAGCTGGGGTATATTAGTGTCACTTCAAACACCAGTACACGCAAGCTGAGGATGTGATCCACACAACTTCTTAAGGTAGAGGGTGCCGACACATGCTAGCCATCAGCTCTTCTCTCTGGAGAATCTCAGCTGCCCTGTTCGTGTGTCTCCCAGGAGATGACTTGGGCCTCATCACCAAGTCCTGCCTTGAGTGCAGGAGACTGGACTAGAAGACCTCTCAAGGTCTCTGCCGGTCCAATGCGTCTATCGTTCTATGACTTCGTAGTATCCTCTCTTCTTGGTCTCTTTCAAAGAGCCTTCTGAGCAAAAAGGAAAGGATAATTTGAAATTATTGCTGCTTTTGAACGACCGCTTCCACGCTCTCTGGGACCTGACAGAGGAAAACCACCGGACGCTGAAACAGAAGTTCAGCATCTCCGAGTCGCTCTGCCTCCAAGACCTCTACATCCTGTGGAAGGGAGACCTGTTTCTCAGTATCTACATCCAGTAAGTACAAAGACACTATTATGTCAATTACTGAAGCAAACCTATAGACTAGAGGATCAGGATGAAATCTTTGTCTATCTCAGCAGTTCTCAAGCTGTGGGTCGGGACCCCCAAGTGGGTCATGAGCCCATTTGAATGGGGTCGCCAGGGCTGACTTAGACTTGCTCGGGCTTGGGGCTGAAGCCAAAGCCCGAGGGCTTCAGCCCTGGGTAGTGGAGCTCAGGTTACAGGCCCCCTGCCTGGGGCTGAAGCCCTTAGGCTTCAGTTTTGGCCCCCTCGCCTGGAGCATTGGGGCTTGGGCTTTGGCCTCTCCACCTGGGACAGTGGGGCTCGGGTGGGCTCAAGCTTCAGTCCCCCCTTCTGGGGGCATATAGTAATTTGTGTTGTCAAAGGGGGGTCATGGTGCAATGAAGTTTGAGAACCCCTGGTATTTAGTTGGTATCCTTTCTCTAGCTGTGGCTGTGATTTTCCTCTAAAGAGGTTTAAGATGAACACTTGCCTTCTGGTGCACACTGATATTTAGAAGCTTTAAAAGAGTGGAGGGTGGGGATATATGACATGACTGAGTTATATGCAAACAGAGTTCGTGTTGTGATCAGGATGAGAGGACTTGTGTCTAGATCGGGGTGGGGTGCAGGGCTGCAAGCAGACCTCACTGGGACACGGAGTGGAAAAAGTAACATGTCACAGTCATTAGAATCTATTAAAGCCCAACCGCCGAGGAGACTGCTCCTATGCATAAGTGTTTTCAGGATTGGGCTCTGGTGTGCTATAAATGCCATTAAAATCTGGGTTGACCGGCAGATTATCATTGCACTGCCGTTCGTTAGAAACGCAATCATCCCAAACTCAGGATTCTGGATATCATGCCATGCTCCCTGTATAGGCTGGGCTCCGCGTGGGTGTCGGGGGCCCGTGCTAGCAGATCGGATTGCTTATGCATCCTGGTCCCAATCCTGCAATGTCCCATGCTTAGCATGCAGGGTGATCTGATTCTGCGGGCACACGCTGGTGCGTTAATGGTGGGAGAGAGCTTCGGTAAGAATGTATCTGTCTCCCTCTCATGCTTCTGGGGAGCAGCACCGTGTGGGTGGTGAGGCAGGGGGATAGATTTTACAGATGCTAGAACAGCCCGCCTGCAGCAGAACACCTGGTGGTTTTAAGTAATTAGACAAAATGGAGCTGAACACATGCTGACAGTGTGGCTGTCTGCTTCTAGTGGCGAGACCATGTATACTGGGTTTAGTCTAGCAGACCTGGTTCTGTGCCTCAATAGAAGCCCATAGGTTTCGATCACAGGCCTTGGATTCAGTCCCTGCAGACTAACTCTCCAGGGCGGTTGTTGCCTGAGTAAAGTCGATCTTAAGGTACTTTCCTGGTAATCAGTCTAGTGGAGAATGTTCCCCATTAATAATCCCCCAAGGGAAGTTTATACAGGGCATTGGAGAGCATACTGTAGGGGACATATATGGAGGGAATAGTCTGTGGGCTTAGTCTCCATCTCTGACGCCCTGGGCAAAAAGGCAACAGACACGATGGGCTTCCAAACGAGCCACAAGATTCTCCCAGTGCCTCTTCAACCTGGTAGCTACTACTTGACCCAAGCTCGGCCTCTCTTTCTCTTTCCCTACAGGTACTTTGTCACCTTTGCAAACTGTGTTGTAGTCCAGGGCTTTGACCAGGCGGCAAAGAATAAAAGGTTAGTGGCTTCAGACCCTCCAGCCTCCTGTTCAGCCTGAGGGAATAATCCTGCCTGCATGAGGGAAAGCTAAAAGAGTGAGACTTCAAGCAGGTCCTAGAGTCCCCTGGCTTATGGGCGCTGGCCCTGCTACAATGATATACTGGCTAGAAAATGGCTCATTGCTACAGTAATCCAGCCAGTGTGTTAATGGGACGACACTGAGTAATCTCTTCTTCATGGCTGTGGCCTCCACCTACAATGCAGACTGCTCCCAGCTTCAGTGGAGGCCACGATGCCAGGTTGCACCCTAACCACTAGGCTAAACATTATATGGGGAGGTACCACCACCTCCTCCACTGACGTTGAATTTGGCCCTTTAAAAAGGCCAGGAAACACATGCGTTGGGTCAAACCACTTGGTCAAACCACTTTTTAAATAAGTGGTTTGACGCAAAGCATGTGTTTCCTGGCCTTTTTAAAGGGCCAGATTCAAACGCTTTGGGTCAAACCACTTATTTAAATCAAGCATGTGTGTTGGGTGGAACTGCTGCTGAAATGTCTCAACTTTTGAATTTGAACCGAAAAATCCGTGATTTGCTCAGCCCTGTTAGCGACAGAACGGAGTGTTTAGATCCTCAGCAGGAAGGAGAGCAAAAAGCCTGTGCTGCTTAATGGGTCACAGCATGTAAACCGAAGAGGGCAGCTGCTTTTTAAGGTAGGTCCACACTGAAGTCAGGAGGGGTGATGGCAGCATGTGTAAACCTAGCTGACCTAGCTCGAGTCCTAATGGCCATGAAGCTGCAGTTGTATGCACTGTGTGTGGGCTGTACAAGTCTTCCTGGAACCTTGGAACTGCCCCCAGGGCTAAGCTGTGGCAGTACATTTCAGCACAGCTTCGCTGCTCCAGTACCCAAGCTATCTGAGCTGCAATTGCACACTGACTTCGGGCTAGGTAGTCTCCTAGAGCCAGAGCTGCTGCTCCTCTCTTTCACTGTCTTGATGGATTCTGAGATGGTCCTTAGCTCAAAATCAGGAGGGATCCCCTGTGATTTGCTCTCCCAGCTCCTTCCAGCAGATCTTGCTGGGAAACAATGAGGGGAGAGAGCCTCTGAGGTAAAGAGAGGCAAGCAATGAAAAGGTCAAAGACCTCGGTATCCAGCAGAAGCTCCATTTCGGGTCCACTGAATCACATCTTGTGCAATTTTTCAGGTGCGTCGTGGACACCGACCATGCAAACTGCCATTTGAATAAAAAATTCAAAAGCCTGCTCATAATTAGGCACGAGTAACTGCGGCAGAATTGCAAAATCGCTCAGGTAGAGAGCAGATAAAATCAGAACTGCTGGAGGATTTGTCCTGTTAGAAGTGTTCAGAGACTTATTTAACTTCCAGTCAGAACTGGGAGGCCTGGAAATTTGCACATACTATAAACAATGTTTTCTCTGCTATTTGAAAGATTTTTGTAGACTTGCCAAGGACAATAGCAGAGCTGCTGGCTGTGCTGTCAACTTGCTCCTTCCAGATCAGTGGCTTTCAACCTGTGGTCTGCGGACCCTGGGGGTCTGCAGACTGCCTAAGATTTCCAAAGGGATCCACACCTCCATTTAAAATTTTTAGGGGTTCTCAAATGAAAAGGGTTGAAAACCACTGGCCTAGATGCTGCAAAAGTAACTTCCCCCTTCCCTTAATTCCTGATCAGTTTCACTCGGTGAGTTATGACGTGTAACAGATCTATAGTCAAATGACTGCATTTCAACGCTGTACGGTTTTGGTTGGCAGCCAGCATATAATGGTGCTAATCAAAAATATAAAGATAGAGTTGGGGGTGAGGGCTGTGTGCATTAGCGGTAGGGGAACCTTACATGGTTAAGGTAAATATTCAAACTTTGCGGTTTTCATTCAAATTTTGGGTCTGTTAAACTGAGCCAGGAACTTCATTACAGTAGCTTTTCTTGCACTATGTTTATTGCCGGTCCGTACCGTAATGAGTCCTGTGGAAAAGGATATTGAACAGACAAGCGAGCTGCACTTCAGTAGTTTGGGGCTTTTATCTGAATCAGTCCACTAGTGTATTTGTGCCTAGTGTGGAGCACCGTCAGCGTGACTATAACTCCATACTCCTTGTATGTACTTTACAAAAAGAGTAAGTGATTTTTGCCCAAGGTCACATAGCAGGCCAGCGGCAGGTGTGGAATAGAGCTCTGGCATACAGTCTCCCAGTCCAGTGACTGCCATACTAGGCTACACTTCTGCATGCTTGCTGTGTGCGCTACATTGGCCATAGTTACCGACATCCCTGCTTGGGAGTCACCTGTGCCCTGTCAGCAGAGTTGCTGGGTAGCATGGGTGTGACTGAATGTTTGTTTGGCTGAGCAGGTGGGTGGTAGTGAAAGGCTGCCTCATTAAGAGAAGCAGGTTAGACACGACTAAGTGTGGGGGACGCATGCCTGGTAATGAACTGGTGTCTTGTTGACTGGAAACTTTGCAGTGAATTCTGGAAGACGCACAAGACAGCGCTGAAGCAATTCCTTGCAGACTTCACCTCTGAGACATCCATACCAGTGGCCCTGCATACAGTACTCCATAAACCTCTCCGGGATCATGTGCAGCAATATGCCCTCATCCTTACCAGGCTCAGCGAGGCCATTGGCAAGGTAAGCGACTATCCATACTGGTATTCGACAACCAGTCTCAGTATTTCATACACAGAGCTCTGGAGTATTGGGATACTGTAACCACCATATGCTGTAAGGAAAATGTATTTAACAGGATGGTAGGGAGCTGTGTTGGTGAAGATTCCTTCATCTAAGGTCCTAAAACACTTTACTGTACAATCATTAGGCATTGCCTAAACTTTCTCCCAGCTCTAGTTACAAATAGTTTGCAAAAAAAGTGCTTTTGGTCTACCTGAAAGTGTTGAGTTTGCCAAATAGTTTAAACTGAACGAAAAAAATTAAAACGTTTTGGAAATGTCCAAATGAAATACTTGTTTTGACCTGACTCGAAGTTATTTTGACTTTCCGATGCACCAAAAATCTCAATTTGATTTTTGGTTTGACCTGACGTGAAACTTATGTTTTTTGTTTTGTGTTGGTTTTTTTTGGAATTGCCAATGTATAGAAAAATCCACTATTTGCCCAACTTAAATAGCAACATAACGCAGGCCACTCATAATACAGCCAGGCATACAGAAGTAACTGGCCCAAGTTCACCCAGTAAGCAGAGGTGGCAGAACTGGGAATAGATCCCAGAGGCTTGATGCTGTAATTTGCTTTAACCAGTAGACAATACTGCCTGCCAATAGAATGACCGATTCGAAGGTCAAAAGGGATGGTAGTGATCACCTAGTCTGACCTCTTGTATAACACAGGCCAGAGAACTCCCCCAAAATAATTTCTAGAGTAGAGCTTTTAATAATCAGCAGTTCACAAGCTAGTAATAAGGGTCAGCTCAATGAATTCAGAGGTGCCAAGGCTGTCCTACAGCGGTAATGTAGTAAGAGATGGAGATCTAGTCCAGTTCTAGCTGAAA
This sequence comes from Lepidochelys olivacea, assembly GCF_965140295.1. Lineage (NCBI taxonomy): Eukaryota > Metazoa > Chordata > Testudines > Cheloniidae > Lepidochelys > Lepidochelys olivacea. The sequence goes on along the minus strand of NC_140412.1, from coordinate 264,863,799 downwards.
CGTTCCTAACGGCACATTCTCTTGTTGACAGAGCCGTGACAGAGAACTCGTCACCAGTGCGGCCAAGCAATATGCCAAGCTGCAGTCTTTCATCAGCCAGGTCCTGGATGAAGCCTGCCTGACCAAAGCCCTGTGGAAGTCCTTGGGGCACAAACTCACAGTGAGTCAGAAACAGCATCTCGGTGGCCCTCCAGTCTGTGGTCCTTCATGGTCATGCTGATGGTTCGGGACAAGAGATTCCAGAGCATGCATTGAACTGGGAACTAGACAGGCCCTCATGAAGGGAGTCCTTTATTGCACCCGCTTTACCAAAGGGGTGGCCATTCTAATACCTTCCCCGTGGTTCTGGAGAGCCATACGGTAGGCCCTAGGTCTTGTATTCTCAGGTTAGGTTCCATAATGGGTTCATTCACGGAGGCTGTTCAACATCCCCTTCACCAAAGAAGGGTGACCCCCAAAATATTCAGCTGTCAGTTTGGCTTAATTGACTAGCAAAATCTCCAAACCCGCCTCAAATGGTACAAAACCCCCATTCCTGCCTCAGACCTCCACACAACTGCCCCGATCAGATCCCCAAATGCTCCCTTTTCAGTCTGTACAAATCCCCACCGCCCTTCCGTCCCAGGAGGCCTGTGTTCTGCCTATCTGGGGGTGGCACTCCAACCTCTGAGCAGGAGCCCTGCTGTCTGCTATTCCTTCAGCATCCTTTCTCCTTAAAAGGTGCAAGTAATAGCGGCCAAGCTCCAGCTGGTGTCTTGAAGCCTACAAAATATACATGGCCTCCCTAATCCTCTACTTGGGGGTGACCAACTGTCCTGCTCCCCTACCCTGGGACTTGCAGGGGTCTGTCTCATGTTCCTTTACCTGGGAGCAGCAGCAGGCTCTGGCTGTAACTCCTCTTCCATGGCACTTCCAGCAAGTGCTTGTCCCCACCAGAAGTGAGAGAACGTTTATCCAAAGACCTCAACTGCAGTGTCTTCAGTTTTTTGTTCCAAAACTAGGCAAGAGTTCAGGAGGCTTCCTATGTTATCTGCTTCCTTCCACCCCTCTCTTCCTGGGGAGGCAAAGTTAGTATTGCTCCCACGTTTTAGTCTTCTCTAGGGCTGTGTGACTGGTTCAGACGTGACTATAAGCTTGCTTGAACCAGGCCCCGTTCAAGCGTATGGAACCCAAATGTTCTTGGGGACAAAGACTGATGTAGACTCAATGAAGACTTATCTAGGTCTCCTGCTTCCAGGGTGCACCCTTGGAGGTTTCCAAGGGTTCTCCATCACTGGAAACCTTGCATGGTTGAAGCTCTAGTTTGAGGAAACTCTTCTGTTTGGCTGTTTCTGCCCCCATAGCTCTCTAACATTGGCAGTCAGCAAGTCTCTCTGAGGTGATCAGAGTGAGATGCCCTGTACCTAGTCCTATAGATGCTTCTCTTTGCGAGTCCATGAGCTCTTTCTCCGTCACATACTTTCTTGGTTCCCTTGGCAGGACTTGCTCTGTGTTCCTGAGCGCAGGCTGCTGGAAGACAGCAAAAACCTTCCTGTCTTTGCCAGCGTGGGCCGAACCGACCGGGTTCTGCTCTTTGATGACATCCTAGTGCTGATTCAGGTGAGTCGGCCCTGGGAGAAGGATAAAGAGCTAACATAGTCATCGTGAAAGGCTCAATGCTGCTAAAAGTGACACCACTTCAGTTCAGATACCATAGCGGAGTCTGGCTGTAGTTTGAAATGCTCCAGCTCAGATCCATGTATGTTTTGATTCTCAATGGAGATCAAGAAAGCTGGGTGGGGTGGGAGAAGAACACCACTAGCATAATTTTCTTGTGCCATCATAACAAACTCATGCTACTTAATGTCCATGGTTGGAAGTGTACTTGGCTCTTTTTTTCCATGAGAAAGACTTGAACTGAAGAGATTAGTCTATAAAGCCTCAATCTGCCAATACTTACGCACGTTGTTACATGCTTGCAGGGCTGAATAGACTCGGGATGGGAAGAAGGGGTTCAAAATAAAAGCAAAGTCTTTAGAAAATTTTAAGTAATAAAGCATGGAACAACTTTTGAGCCAGAATTATTGCACCTTTCAAATGTGTTTCATTTCTCTGCTTCCCCTGCTGCTACCCTCTACCCCACATCAGTGCAGGGAGCTTGGAATCGTATTGGGATGGGCCGCATGCACTGCTGACAGATGCTACTAGAGTTGTGTGAATACCTGTGTTTTTGGAGTTGCTGGCAATTCTGGGGTGGGGGAAATATTGGGCTGAGTGAAACATTTTGTTTGACTTTTGAGCAATTTAAGGGATTTTGAATTTTTAAAATTGGAAGGAAACGTTAAAACGGTCCATTTAAAACTGGAAAATCAAAACGCTTGGTTTAGAAAGTGCCAACCCCCCCCCCATTTTTAGACCTCTTTTTTGAATCTTTTGTTATGACACAAATAACTTGGTGACACTGACGCACGTTCTCAAAGTTATGGCATTACTGAATCTGCCTTGCTTTCTTCTCTTTTCTCTCCCTCTCCCCGCACCCCACCCCCAAATTCAGCCAAAATATTCATCCGGCTCTACACACGAAAGTCTGTCCCCTGGATCACCAGACCAGTGCTAATATCTGGGTATGCAGTATCCGCTCTTTTCAAATGGCTCATCTTTCTCTCTGCTTCTTTAGGGGAACAACTGCCAGAGTTTTGATCTGAAGCTGGTGTGGGTCGATGGATCCGGCAGTGAAAAGCCAGGCTCAGAGAAGTAAGTGAAATACTTTTGCTTTGAAAACTGGTTCAACGCCACGTATTTCAAACCATTCGCTTTGGGACCAGTCTCCTTCCCCATGCTGGTGGCTGCATGAGCAGGAATTGGTTATGGGCTATGCATGGTCCTATCTTAGACCCTCTCTCAGGAAGTTTAAATGTGCACTGCTGATTTTACTGATAGTTTGAGAATCATCAATAATAAAATGTCTTCATGACAGATTTAAGGAGTTCAATCTCATTAGCTTCTCAAAAGCCAAAACTCAGATATAGGGTGTAAATACCATCCTGGGGAGAAAATACCAGACATTAAAGGGCTCTCCAGTGTAATGGAGAGAGGTATAGTAGGAACTTATGGATGGAAACTGAAGCCAGACAAATTCACATTTAAAAACAAGGAACAGACTTCTAATGTGAGGGTGATTTAACCACTGGAACACGCTACCCAGAGAAGTGATGGATTCTCCATCTCTTGATGTCCTTGGACCAAGACTGGTGGCTTTTTTTGGAAAAGATGTTTGAGCCAAATCCAGTGGTGAGATGGAGCCAGTTCGCACCGGTTCGCATGAACTGGTTGTTAAATTTTGAAGTCGGTTTAGAACCAGTTGTTAAAGGGGTGGGGAAGCTCAGGCGGGACGGGCAGGATGTGGCCCACGGAACCGTCCTGTCCGTCATGCCTGAGCTCTCGGCTGGGGAGGTTCCCATGTGAATTTTTACTGACCTGGTGGCATTCCAAGCCTTCGGTGGCACTTCGGCAGTGGGTCCTTCACTCGCTCCGGGTCTTCGGCGGCATTTCAGCGGCGAGTCCTTCAGTGCCGCCGAAGACCCAGAGGGACTGAAGGACATGCCGCCGAAGTGCTGCCGAAGACCCGGAGTGAGAGAAGGAACCGGTTCTTGAGCTTCTGGCAGCTCATCACTGGCCAAATCTAAGTTATTGGGTTCAATCCAGGGGTAAGTGGCTGGAGTTCTCTGGCCTATGTTGTTCAGGAGGTCAGGCTAGATGGTCATAACGGTCCCTTCTGGTCTTAAAAATCTTTGAATCCAAGTGGCAATTACTTGGCTGCTGGGTCAGTCTCTGGAATATGTTCATAGAGTTGAAGGCCAGAAGGGCCTATCAGATCTTCATCTGACCTCCTGTCTGTCACAGACCACCACACCAATGCCTTCCAGCATCCCCACACCAAACCCAACAACCCAAGTATTGTAGGCTACGGGAGACTGGACATGTACCACCAGCAGAGAATAGGAAGGACTGAGGTGCACCAGTGCCCGACGCCCAGATAATCCTGGCAAGTGACTTGCACCCCCACGCTCCGAGAGAGGCAACACTCCCCCCCTCCCCCGCCAAGGTCACTGCCAATCTGACCTGGGGGACCATTCATTCATTCCCACCCCACGTATGGTGTTCAGTTACTCCCTGAGGATGTGAGCAAGAACCAACCAGCCAAGCACCAGAGAAAGAACGCTCCGAGAACGCCAGAGCCCTGGCCCACCTGCCCAGTGTCCCATCTCCAATTGTGGCTACCCTGATCCTTCTGGGCGGTTTTATCTCCTTCCTCTGAATATATCGAGGGGAGGAAGAGAGGGAAATTCCTTTCTGACCCTTGCAGGTGGTTAGCAGATGCCCTAAAGTATGAGGTTTTTAGGCACATAAACCAGAAGTTGAGTACAAAGTAGTCAGAAAAGGGCAGTAAAGTCTTGCTGTGGACTGCCTGTAGAGAGAGCTCTTGCCTTTCCCCACCTCCCTAATATTGCCTTTCTGCTTAGCAGGCATACGGTTCATATTGTCACACCAGAAGAAGGGTTCTTCCTCTCTACCAAAGAGCCACGGATAAAGGTGAGTTGAAGGGACAGAAGTGTGCTGTAGATTCACTGTGTGCAATACCAGGGCCGTCCTGGCTGTTTGAATAAGGAGAAGACATCAAAGCTTGAAATGCTTACCATGGGTATAAGTTTCAGAGTAGCAGCCGTGTTAGTCTGTATTCGCAAAAAGAAAAGGAGTACTTGTGGCACCTTAGAGACTAACCAATTTATTTGAGCATGAGCTTTCGTGAGCTACAGCTCACTTCATCGGATGCATTCAGTGGAAAATACAATGGGAGATTTATATACACAGAGAACATGAAACAATGGGTGTTACCATACACACTGTAAGGAGAGTGATCACTTATTATGAGCTATTACCAGAAGGAGAGCGGGGGGGTGGGGGTGGGGGAGGTATTCAACAGAACAGTATACACGCCTTCTCCAACTTGGCTGTTTTCCCCAAACAATATATGTTGTCAGAAGTTGCAGCAGCTGCCTGTTCTCTTGAACAACATCCAATTGATCTGAATCTTTAGGCGGTGACGTGGTCATCCTGGTTAACCAGGCCTGTAGGCGTACAGGCTCAACACAGGCCAACTGGGCCAAGAAATCACATAGTTGCAACAGACTGGGGTTAAGGCTCTTCTCAGTCAACTGGAAGAGTTTGGTGAAGAATTTCAGAACACTGTTACAGAATTTAGCGGAGAGATTTTCATTGGCTGTTGCCATTGTGATCGAGACCAGTTCTCCACTCTCTGAGAAGAATTCCTCCATGGCTTTCTGGGCCTGGCTGCTCTCCAGCTCCTTCTCCAGATCCTGCAAACACTCCTCCAAAATAGACTCATCTAGGCCACTATCAGGGTCTGAGTGATTAGCAAGTATGTTATAACATCCTTTGATTAACTTCTCATAAACATCAGCCAGGAATTCATCAGACTCCGCAGGGCCCAGGATCCTTTCTAGGGAGTTGCTGCTGATCTCTGCCACACTCTCCATACTGGTCTCCAACAGAAGGGGCAACAGGGTACGAATAAGTGCAGTTTTTAGCTTTTGTTCGTAGGCTGATTCTTGGGATGTCCAGTCCTTGCTCATGTCCTGATTAGAAGTATAAGGTGGCCGCGTATCTGCCTAAATCCAGAGTGGGATGCTCCAGTGTGGTTATTGGATGTTCTGTCTTCAACTTGAAAACTGAGCTCCCAGATGAGTAACTGGCAGGAATTTCCTAGTGTGGGAGCAGTGATCCAACATGATTACGTGGCGGTGGGTAGATAAATGAGTAATATTGGACCTGGCTGGGGGCCGCGTGCCTGGTTCCCTGGAATGTAGCTTGTCAGGAGCCATTTGTTCTTTAATTCTCCCATTCCCACCTCCAACCTGAATCCTCTGGTCTCTTTGTTCCCCCAGGCAGTCTGGCAGTGGAAGCTGAATCAAGCCGTGCGCCAGGCGCTGAATGGGAAGAGGGATTTCCCCTTGTGGGGCGAGGCCGGGGAGGGAAATGAGCCTCCCATCCATCGCTTCTTCACGTACGCGTTCCGAGCAGAGGGCAGATTCAAGAACGCCGTGTATGAAGGTGAATGGTCCTGGGGCAAACCACATGGCAAGTAAGGACCTCCGCTTGTGTTTCCAATTCTGTATGTAAACTTTGAGGCCACCTATCGCTCTCATGGAGTGAGACTGGCTGGGACCAGGCCGGCAATATGTCTGCTTCCCTCCATCTGGCTTTGCCAGTCTGTCCTGCCGTGTGACCCTTCCTTGGCCTCTTCACTAGGTACTACTTAGTAGTACTGGCTTGTGCTGTAAACTGCCGGGTACTGAGCTAGGGACGTGGCTCAGGGCTGTTGAAAGCGTCATATGGAGTCGCACTTAAACGTGGTCATGGTTCTAAAGACACATGTCTGACCGAGCCTTGAGAGCTCACCAGACCCGAACTCTACCAGCAAATAAGTCATCTGGGTAACAAGAAAATATTCTACATGCTGGCCAGACCTGACCCACCCTGGCCAAGTGGGTGAGTAGAATCGCCCACGGCTAGTAATGTCCTCTCCACTTTCAGGCCCTTTTTGTTACAAGCCCCAAACACTGCCACGGTTTTGTGTCTACACATAGGAGGGACATAGGCGCCGACTCCATGGGTGCTCCGGGACTGGAGCACCCATGGGGAAAAATTGGTGGGTGCTCTGCACCCACCGGCAGCTTCCCCGCCCCAGCTCGCCTCTGCTCCGCCTCTTTCCCTGAGCACGCCGCTGGGTCCTGCTTCTTCCCCCCCCCCTCCCTCCCAGGCTTGCAGCATAAAACAGGTGTTTCGCGCGGCAAGCCTGGGAGGGAAGGGGGAGGAGTGGGAAAGCAGCGAGATTGTGGGAGGAGGCGGGGCTGGGGCGGGGATTTGGGGAGGGATCCAATGGGGCAGGGAGGGGCGGAATTGGGGCAGGGGGTCGCGAGCACCCACCGGCGCTGACAAAAGTTGGCACCTGGGAGGAGGGATGACCCTTCTAGCAATTCATAGAGTCCCAGGCTAGAAGGGACTGCATGATGACACAAGCCGTGAAACTTGCACTGGAAAACGGGGACTGTACTGCCAATGATCATAGAATGGGGTGGACTAAGTGAGGTGCTGGGAGATTCTTTGTTAAAACGGCCACCTGGATATTACTGAATCATCCCTGCTGGAGAACTTATCCCTGGGTCCGTGAGTCACCTTTGGAAGAGCAAATGGTTTTCTCTTGGATTGCACCAAATGGGAGATTTGTGTTAGTTGCACCCTCTGCTCCTAAATGAGATCAGACCCCAGTGTACTACTTACACATGGTAAAACTCTGGTCCCTTTCTCCCACCCTATGTCTCATCTGGCTAGATGGAAAGCCCTGTGGGGAAGGAAGTATTATCCTGGTGTTACCCAGGAGTCACTTTGGCATGGACGCTGAGGGTGAGTTTACATTGCAATTTGAAAGCCCATGCCAGCTGACTGGGGCAAAGGGGCTATTTAATTGCAGTGTAGGCGTCTGGGCTTGGGATGGAGTCCGGGCTCTAGGACCCTCCCACCTAGCAAGGGGCTGGAGCCCAGAATCCCTGTCTCCATCTGTTATCACTTGTCTTTATACTTGGATTGCCAGCTTTTTGGGACAGGGGCTGTCTTTGTTCTGTGTTTGTACGGCACCCAACGCACTGGGGTCCTGGTTCATGACTGGGACCCTAAGAGCTGTACAGCCTCAAAGCACTTTACAAAGGAGGTCAGTACCATTACCCCCATTTTACAGATGGGGAAACTGAGGCACGTGGCAGTGAAGTGACTTGCCCAAGGTCAATCTACAGACCAGTAGCAGAGCCAGGAATAGAACCCAGCTCTCCTGAGTACTATTGAGCCCAGGACTGGGAATCTACTGTGGGCAGTTAATTTATAGGGAAGAAAAATCTTAAAGGGCTTTGGGTATGCTTTGTGAGTCTGTTATGTGTCTGGCCAGCATACCCAACCCCAAGTCTTGTGAACCACTTGTAAGGGGAATGTGCCCTCCTGGGAGTCATGGAGTGAATCTGGTTTCATGGCCAGTACTTGGAGCTGGTTGAAACACTTGTCCAAATTTTGATGCAAAAGATTTTGCAAAATAACTTTTTTTTTCAATATTTTGCAATGTTGGGTGGTTTTTTCATCAAATTCGAGTGGACAAGTTTTTCTGAAAAAAAATCTATCTTTATAAATACGTGGCCAAAACCATTCTTTTCTACCCAATGCTAGTTATACCTTGGGAACAAAAAGTTGAAATAACAGAATACCTGCTTTGTCATAACTGCCTCATTCTGAGGGTCAGATTTGCACCAGTCAGAAGACACAATTGCTTAATTTTATTTGACCATCTCCATGATCTGTGTGTCTCTGCTTGGAATAGAACTATAAGAATTGCCAAAGGAGAATGAACCAATGCCTCAATTCATGTAAATCCCTCGTTAATTCCCTAACTCTGCTCCAGAGTGCACAAACTTGGCGTATGTATTCACGGCGCAAAAAAAGCATGGTCTTAACTTGTGTTAAAATAGTGAAGACACGGCAACTCTGCTTTTAACTTGGGTTAGCAGCTCAAGTTAGTCTATAGGGCAGCCAGGGTTGACCTCCACTGCTAACCAGAGCTAAAAACACGCTTTTGTGTGTGTGTGTGCACTGAAGACATACCTGGTATTGTTATCCAAGCTCATGAGCACAATCACTCACCTCTGGGGTCTAGGACAATCCCTCCATACAATTATACTATGGAGCAGGAGTGAGGGACTTCCTGACCTTAGTTGAGGAGTGGACTTTGCCTAGAAGCATGGGTATTAAAAGGTCTTAATGCTCTAGCATACTTAAAGAAACTGCAACTGTTCTTGATCCGCTTCTTATAATGATACTTGCTTTGAATTGCAGGGGGACGCTGAAGTGGCCTGATGGCCGGAACCATGTTGGGGATTTCAAAGAGGGCCTGGAACATGGGTAAGCCTTTATAAATCTGGCTTCCCTTGCTTATAAACACAAGTATGGGTGGGGGACTGGCTGTTAAAGGATAGTGGAACCCTAAAGCATGAGTTTTCTTGCCCAGTCTCTAGAGCAACATGGAGTTAGGACCACAGTCCACAGGGCAAAGTGGAACAATTTTCATGCCTTGAATCCAAATCTCTGTGCAGCTGTTTTACTCCCTAGTCCCAGAAGTGGCCAGCATGTCTGGCAGTGTCTCCTGGGGGTGGGGTGGGGTGGGGTGGGGCAGGTTGCTCCGCTGTGCACTGCCCTCACCTGCGGGTACCACCCCCGAAGCTCCTCTTAGCCGTGGTTTCCCATTCCAGGCCAATGGGAGCTGTAGGGGGCAGTGCCTGCAGGTGAGGGCAGAACATGGAGCCCTCTGTCCCCCTCCCCCTCCCCCAGGGGCCGTGGGGATGTGGTGCCGGCCGCTTCTAGGAGCGCCGTAGGGCCAGGGCAGGCAGGGAGCCTGCCTTAGCCCTGCTGCGCCACGGGGCTGGCAGTCCCGTGAGCTGGATATATAGCGGATCCAGCCCATGGGCTGCAGTTTGCCCTCCCCTGGTGTAGATGGTTTCGGAGTGACACCTCTTTAAAACTCTTCTGCTGTATCTGCTCTGCCCCCTCTCGCCCTACCCTTATGCTGAAGTCTCCTATCTGCGCTCTAGGTTTGGAATCTGCCTTATCCCGCTCGTCTCCGAAGACCGGTACAACTGCTACAAATGCCACTGGTGTGAAGGCAAAATGCGAGGCTATGGAATCTGTGAGTAAGTAACGCTCCGAGCACGGCCTCTGGGGAGCACAAATTCCTAGCCGCTTGGTGGGTGGCTGCTCACCTCTTGGGCACAGAAGAGCGAACCAGAGGGCAGGGCAGGCCACAGAAGAAATCTACTGTTCCTGCTGCCCCAAAGCCTGGCTCCATGCTGCCTTGTTTTGCAGCGGCATGGGGCTGGAGGGGCAGGCTGGAGGGGCTGATTGATTCCCGGGCCTAAAATCTCCTGGGTCTAAGAGTGTCGCAGGGCCCTGGTCTGGTTTCCTGGCCTGTGGGCCTTAATATAGGTAGCAGCAGCCACGGGATACTGCAGCCTCTCTGCACCATGGTAGGACTAGCATTTTGGGGTCTGTCAGATACTTTCTAGAACAATCTTGGTGTCTTGTCCTCTGTTTAGCCTGCGCCATGCTGCCTAACCTAGGCTGTGTGTGCATCACTGAGATCTTAATGATGCAAACAGTTTTCTCCTGTCTTTTTTTTGTCTGGTGTGCTGTGTGGGCTAAATATGCACCTGCACCTTCAGAGGGCAGGGCTGTAATTGTTCTCCTAGACCATGAAAGCAAACAGGGCGGTTGGCACAGCAGCGTGCTCTTGGATCTGGTTTCTGGGAGGACTCCTGGACCTGGAGTCAGGTCACGTTAAACACTGGAATAGAGGGTAACATAAGTTCTGACTGGGTTTCTAATAACTATTTCCCACTGAGAGGCATTAGGTTCATGCCGCCCTTTTCCTGTTCCACTACGTGGTTTGCTGTCCCTAAATTATTGGGGAGCTGGGTGAAACCCAGACCGAAAAGAGCAATGTAAGGGAAACACCCATATTCTGCATCGTAATGCCCAGTCATCCTTGTTCAGCAAACACAGGGCTCCAAAACAGAGGCCTTCTCAGAGGATTATGTACAAACACAGCCAGTTCACTTCCAGCCCCGGTTGACTGAAGGGGATGGGGGCCTTCCTCTCTTGTTTGTACAGCACCTCACACAGTGGAACCCTGATCCTTGCTGTGGACCTGTTGGTGCTTCTGTAATTCCAGTCCTGATATAGTGAACTTTATAAATACCCACCAATGGCTCTGCCTTCTCAGTTCTAGCCAACCTTGCTCTGACCCTCTCAAATTGGTGGCAGTCAAGAATACAACTTAGGTCTCTGGAGTGGGAGTCAGACCTATCGTGTGACTCTGCTGTGTTTCCTGTGATGACTTCTAGTTACGCAGGCTGAATTGGGCTATCAAATCTTGCTTTAGAATGCAAGATGTTTCCAGGAGTCAGCAAGGAGCTTCTCCATGTGGAACGCTGCTCAGCTGGCCAAATGCATTCTGGGTTTGCCAGCATCTAAAGCAGCACGTACTTGCCCCTTCTGGGGAAAGGGTAGTTGATGGAGTGAGTGAATGTGGCCAATACTAAGGTAGGATCTTTTAATGCTGGCTTGTAATGTTTAGGTTCATAATATTCTGCAGAATATACCTGCATTATGGACTGGACTGAGGCAAATAGCAATAGTTCTCTAGCTACGTTCAAAGGTTAATAGTTTTAGATTACAAATAGTTCCATATAAGGGGAACTCAGCTATACCACTTGCGTCATGTGTCTCATGTTCAGAGCATAACATCATCTAACCTTCACAATAGCCCTGTAACTCTCCGCATTGCTTCCTTTCTAGAGGCAGAGGGAGATGCATTGGTATGTATAAGAATTAGGACTGGGGGCTGGCTTATTCCCAGGCCTATGCTCCCTGAAGCCTGGGTGGCTAGTGGGTTTAGAAATGAAACTTAAGAGGCTCTATACTAGTTCCAATCCAGCTGTGGACAGGAGTGACCCAGTTGTTACTATCTGCCTAGTTGGCTGAGAGCTTGAGTGAAACAAGGTGGGTTTCAATCCCAGTTCCTAGCGAACAGGTGTTGGTATTACACACTCTCTGGTACTTTTGTTGGCAGCCTCCATTGAGAGGTTAAGGACTGAACTACCCCCATGCTTAGAGGAGCAGCCAAGTTCAGTGCTTAGATTTGGAGTTCCTGTTCTCTAGGCTCACCTACTCTTGTCCCTGTAAGTGGTGTCTCGTAGGGCAGGCTTGACGCATGCTGTTAGGGAAGCTTGCGCCATGGTTACTCTGCTGCCAGGAAACTGAAGTCCTCTAGCACTAAGCAAGGGCAACAGCAAGAGAAATAGGTAGTGTCTGCTGTCCTTAAAGATGTTGCTGTCCATTCTCTCTCTCCAGGTATGGAAATGAGATGGTTTACAAAGGATACTTTAATGATAATCTGCGTCAAGGATTTGGCATCCTGGAAAACCCTTCAGCAGAGCAGCCGTTTAAGTACACAGGGCAGTGGGATAATGACAAGAAGAATGGATATGGAGTCTTGGATGACAAGGACAGGTAATGCTGTGGAAGGGAGCTCAGCAAATGTTCACAACACCAGTTTTCAGCATTCCTTGGTCTGAAGCATATTCGACTTGAACTTGAGACGGGAAAAGTTTGAGCTGTACTGAGGGTTGGAAATTTTGTTTCACAGAGGATTTTAAAATTGGGTTCCATTCCAATTGGGAACAAACCCCCAACACTCTGAATTTCTCCATGCAAGAAACATTTTAGAAAACCCTAATTTTGGATCGATTGAGACACTTCATTTTGATTTCAACCTTATTTCTGTTTTGAAAACTAAAGTTTTCCAAACCAATTTTTTTTAAAGCAAAAAATTGAAACCCTTCATTTGAAAATCCTGAAGCAGGATATGGAGATGGTTGGAACTCTTTCTAGTTGTGTCAATTTTCATTTTGGAGAACAAGTTTGCAAGGTGACCAGATTTTGATGGAACTGCACTTCCAACAGATAAAGGGTTCCATCAAAGTTCAGCCTCTAGCGGGAACACCTGAGATGACCTGATATTGATGTGGGTATGCTGACCTATATGATTGCCTTGGAACAATGTAATGATGCCAGAATATCAAGTTTAGAACCATGAGTGCCCCTTGCAGCAAAATCTCTGTTGCAGTGCATTGCAATAGCAGTGTCTGAGTTGCAATGACTTCAGGACCAGCTAATGTTCTGCAAGTTGTGTGCAGGATGGCTGTAGAAAGAGTGGGATGAGCGGGGGCCCCTTGCGTGCATCACTCTTCCGGCAAATGGAAATGTATATCTGCGTTTGTGGCTGGGTGGCTGTTAAGTACGTTACTGATATAGGGTCAAAGAACACTGAAAAGCAACATAGTTAAATCAACAGTATGTGGACTGAATTTCAAACTTTGATCAACAAAATATCTCCCTGGCTTTCCAAAGGCTTCTTGCACAATCAACTGACCTGCTCACAAGGGTTTGTGTAGGAAATCTTTAGCATGTCGCCAAGATGGGAGGACTTGCGATGTGTGTGGACAGCTCTAGCTTGCTGGACTATGTCCTGTCCCTCAGTCAACCATGGGCTTGTAAGCAGGTGTCCCCTGGTTCCAGTTGCAAAGGAGACACTCAGATCTAGTCTCTGGGGGAGGTGTTCAGAGGGGTTTGACTATGCTACGATCATGGTCCAATCAACACTTCCTCCAGGTTAAGGTTGGTCCCTGCTGCCTTCCTACCAACGCATAAGACTTAGAGCTGCCTCATTCAGAGCAGATCATCCTCTCTGGGTACCAGAGCTCTCTGGAGGATTCTACCTTGTCTCTGGGCTGGGTGCAGTTAACCGGGAGGAGATCTCAAAATAATCACCAATGCCTTTGATCCATAGATAACCCTTCCTTTTGCCAAAGTCTGCACTGAACCATGTGACAGCTAGGGAGAAGCCTGGAAGACAAACAACTACATTGGCTGCATCGCAGGAAATGTATACCCTAGTGGATGCTCAGGCCTTATCTATGCTAGAATTTTAGCCTTGCTTTTCTGCTGTCAAGTAAAGGCTTGAAACGGGGGAAAGCACTAGCAGAGTAAATAATGGCTTCCATTGTATATACTGTAGGGAGGAGGCTTTCACCCATGCAGCTACACTGATGGGTGACATCTGGGCTAACATCAAAAGGGGGTGGGGGGAGTCTGACATCCATGGCTATATGAGATGCAGAGACCTGACTGGTGGCACCACTCCAGATAGCAGAACCACCCAGCCTGCCTTTCTCAACTTACTAATTCTGTCTCTAATTCACATACTTAAAGACCTGCCCAAAGTGGATGTTCAAACAATCCCTGATGTCTTTCAGAAGCTGTCCACAGTATAAGGATCAAACTCACACCAGGTGTAAGCAAGCATCTTCTTTCACCTGGTGTGAAGCTGGCTCATTGTCTTAGTTCTCAGTGGTCTTGTGTAAAGCTCTCCAATGGTGGTGTATGAAGGCCTCCTATCTTGTGTTCCAGAGGGGAGAGGTACATTGGGATATGGCAAGATGACCACAGGCATGGACACGGCATTGTGGTGACCCAGTCAGGCCTGTGCTACCAAAGAACATTTCATGCGGATAAAATGGTGGTGAGTAAATAACTTTCCTCTGGGTACTTTAGTCAATAGACCATGGAATCCCTTATCTAGGGGAGGAGAAAAAGATGAGAACACTCTCCTTATTAAAGTAAGAATCTTTCAGGTGTGTAGGAGGCAGTATGACTTAAGCACTGGTTTCTTACCACAAGATCATCCCTTAACTTGAGGGGAAGCCGAGAACATTTTATGTGATGGGACTACCCCATAACTACCAGCAGCCCCAGGCTCTGCGTTTTTCACCACCTCCCTAAGGTGCACCCACATCTGAACTGGTACATATGGGGTGTCACTAGAACCAGAGGACACTACGTGAAATTGAAAGGAAACAAACATACTGTATTAGGGCAGTCCCTAGGAGACCCAACTATGAAAGGGGCCCCGTTATTCTAAGTGCCATACAGGCTTGTAACATCTAACCTGTGAACTCTTCAGGGTGCAGGCAAAGTAACAATTAACACGTGGAAGTTGTTGCCACAAAGTTGTCCATGGGGACCAAGCATTTAGTAATATTAATAAAAGGATTATCCACTTGTATGGATAATGAGAACCCAATTTCACCAGCAAATGACTAGAGATGGACAGAAAACGGAAATCTCTTAACACATAGCAATTTAATCCTGAATCAGGACAAAGTCAAAAACACGACCCTTTTTCCTGAGAACTGAAAGGGAATCTGTTCCTGGCTGCTGACCTGGAAGACGCTAGAAAGTGAAATTGACAAGAGTCTATTAGGTGGGCAGCCAGGGAGCTGTCACCTCACTTTTCCCTCAGAAATATTTAATTTTGCAAACGGAGCATTTTCCATGGGAAAATCATTCTGCTGGCAGGTTCCCAACCAGCTCTAAAAATGACATGTTGTGTGCACGTCCGTCCATCCGTCCTTTCGGTTTTAGGGCCTAAACAAACAGTGACCGAAGTCCTGAAGCAACTTCCCCATGGGCACAGTATTCTATGTTTGGCCACTGCAGAGTTTCTTGTTGTTTCCTCTGGAGCATGCACTGCTGTAACCTTTGGATTTCGTAGATGCTGACACCAGTCGTTACTGGGATATGTAGTGGAGTCATACTTATTACTTTACTGGCCACAGTCAGAGAAGGGATACTGAACTAGGACCGACCACTGGCTTGATCTGTGTGGTAATTCCTTGGTTCTTATTGTACCACTGGCCACTTAAGTCAGGAAATCCATCTCTAACCAATATGCCTGTATGAAACACTCTTATTACACCCCTTCCTACAAGAAAACTCCTTTCCCACCTAGTACCTGATAGCTTAGAGTAATACACCATCTCCCTCCCCACTATAACTTGCCATACACACTGCACCCCACAAATGGCATGTGTCAGTGTGCCCATGTTTGTTGGACAAAATGCAATGACTTAATAGAAACCAACGTGTCTCATTCACCACTCTGCACTCAATGGCTGTTTTATCACTAGGGTTCTGGGATTCTCCTCTTAGAAGATGACTCCGTTTATGAAGGCAACTTCACAAGAGATCTGACATTTGTTGGAAAGGTGAGCTGCTTGCCTATGCTCAACCCTGCTGTGTTACTGCTAACTTTCAAGAAAGCTGGCAATCCTGTCCCTCAATGTTCATACTGTTTTTTTCCTATTAGTTACAGCTCCTTTTATCACACTAGAAATTTTACATCAAAGGGTTAGCATGGCCCCATGTCTTCTGTGATTCTACAGCTGCAGAATCCGATGCAACCTTTGTTTTTTGAGTTTCTAGCCCTCATGGTGGCTTACAGAACCCCACAAATTGGAACAGTGCAAACACAATGCTTTGGTACCAGAGTCTGAACTAGCCTGAAACAATAGCTCAGAGGTGTGAGCAGCCCCATTTGTTCCAGTGGCTTCACTTTGAAACGTGAAGATGACAATTTAAATCAACACGTTAAAGCGTTTCACGGTTGATCGTGAACAAATATACAGCTAACGCGCTTCGCTTGCAAAACCTCCAGCTTGTTACAAAAGTCCACGCCAGGTCAAACAAGGAACGTGAGGGTAGTATCACAATGATTTTAATATAGTGACTTACAATTCATACAGTGGTGCTCAATAACACATGCTAAGCATGGATCTTTGTCTCCTTCTAGTGGCTAGTCCACAAGAGGTTGATGGGTCTGCCACATCTTACAGCTAGGGTACTAGGGGTGAGTTTTCCTAAGTCCAACTAAAGCACTTAGACACAACTACCACTGAAATCAATGTTGGGTTTGAAAAGGTCTGTATTTGGGATCAAGCCTTGATCCCTGGTTCACATCCTAAGAAGGGCTGGCTCTACTGAATTACTTCATTTCTGAGCTCATTAAACCTTCTAGCCTGAATCAAGCTACCACAGAACTTCCCATCTGCCACCCAGAGTGCTGCAAAATCCAGAGACCTTGTCTCACAGAATAGGGCTTGCCTTGGTAGTAAAAGGCACTCAAAAGGGATCCATTCTTGCAAGCTTTCCAGGTGCACATGTAGTATGCATTTCCCTCTGCTCATCTCACTGCCAATGATGCCAAACCCGCTGGTGCCTTAAGGAACAGGGGAGAAACTAAACAAGAATTAGACTTCCAGATTGTACATTCACTGTAGCTTGGAGGTTTATCCATCTCTCTAGATTTAGGCCAGGAACTTCAGAGCATAGAAGCAATGATTAACACCTAGTCCTACTTGCCACATTGGACCCTTGCTTTGCATTTCTAGCTGGATTTCCACATCCGGAGTCCTATCAGTATGAGCAATCTCATTCGACTCAAATAGACTTCTGTCTCTTGGCTCCTGGGATCTCCTGTCTTTGTGTCCTGTCTATTCTCTGGCATTGGGAGTGCTTTCAATGTATAGCCCTTCTAGTGGAAATAACCTTCTTAGGCTTCCTTTTAGGGATCGTTCCTGCTTGTGGGCTTCACAAGAGGGGGATTGGAACCTTATCCAACCTCCTGCCAAGTGAGAGCTCGATAGAATAACCCCTTTATTTTTTTGTTTCAGGGAAAGCTGACCTTTTCCAATAGCTTCATGCTGGAGGGCACCTTTAGTAACAAATCAGGCCAAGGGCTTCAGACGCAAGGAATCCTGAACACTTCCAGAGACCAGCAAGCTGCCTCAATAACCAAAGTGTGAGTGGCCGTAAATAACTCCGCGGGCCGTGATTTGTATTCCATTCGCACCAACTGAGTCACCACTGCGCAAGACGCTGTACATCTAAGTCAGACAGCTCCTACCCTAGAGAGCAGAGTCTAAATAAGCAAGGATGGCCAAAGGAGAGAAAGAACCCTCCCCCACTTTACAGATGAGGTTCTGATGTGCAGATGAATTGACTTTCCCAAAGCCACCTACAGAACCTGAGGAAAAGCCAGGATTTGAGTCCAATCCAGTGCCTTAAGCACAAGAGCATCCTTCTCTCAAAGTCTTGAGGGTTTTTTGGAGGCGCAGTTTCTAGCCAGAAATCCCATTCGGAAAAGCTTGCTACCTAGAAGGGTTGTTAAGCACTGGAGCAGGTTGCCTAGGGAGACTGGAATCTCTGTCACTGAATGTTTTTAAGAACATGTTAAACACCTGACAGAGATGGCCTACGTATACTTGGTCTTGGAGTAGATGAGGTCTTGAGGGTCCCTTCCCCCCTCCCCCTACATTTCTATGATTCACAAGAAAGGGGGAGGGGGTCCAGTATTTGATCCACTCCCTGCCCCCTTCTTGATGCTCATGCTTGCAGTGTACTGACCGATGTGGTAGGGAGTTAGAAGTGACAGTGATCCAAGGACATGTGAATTGTTTAGCAGAGCATGGCTAGCTCGAATTAGGAAGCACAGTGGGTAAGTTGAAATATCTTTCTGGGTGGTCAGAGCTCTAGTTTCTTATGCAGCAGTCACTCCCTGACAGGTGACAACATGAAAGCAGGCGACAGTAATTCTGACTTGACCCCAATGGCCAGATTCCTACAGCACAGAACCTGTTGCAAGGCCCCCAGCAGCAGAGTCCTCTGGAGTGGGGTGTAAGATGCCCACAACCTCCCTCTCCACTGGGGAGACCCATTTTTAGCCATTGCAACCCAACTGGGAGTGGCCGAGGCAGCCGGGTGATGCACATTGCAGCAGGGAAGTTCTGGATCAGTCTCCACCACACGGTTCCCAAGTTGACCTCTCTTGATACAACTCATGAATTAAGGCAGCAATTGGGATGCCGCCAGCCTTCCCCTGGGATGAATTCCTGGACATGCACCCCAGCTACATCATTTTCTTCTCCCCAGGATGCTTCCTCTCTGCTGGTGGCTGGTGCCTCTACTCTGCGAGAGCCAGTCCTGTTTCCTCTGCTTGTGTAGCAGCAGCTACCAGCAGAGGTAGCTGGCCTGGCTCTGTTACCAGCTGCTTCCTGAGGCTCTTAAGCGAAGAGCCTCTATAGCTGCAGAAGCAGGTGTAAGCAGGGAGAGCAGCACATAACACATATCTAGTCTACCTTAGGCCTCCAATAGTCCATGTGCCATGCTTTGGGGCCCCCTGGCCAAATGCATCTCATTGGCAGCAGAATAAATCTAAGCTGACCTCTGCTGAACTTTGCTCCTTGTTATATCCTCTAGGATGCTCCTAAATCTCTCTGCCGCAGTGGTGGTTGGGGCGAAAATGCGTTCATGAGATGATTAGAAGGGGTGGTCAGTGGCAATGTAGGAGTGAGGATGGAAGCAAGGCGTAACTTCATCTTTGTTGTGCAGTCAGCTGGGTCTTGATGAGTTCCCGGTGGAGAAGAGATGGCAGGGAATCTACGACCAGTTTCTGAAATTCCTCCACTCTGGCTGCAAAGAAGAAATGGAGGAGTCCTTCACGGGGTTCCATATACAGACAAGCAAGGAGCTGCGCAAGTCTCAGGAGTACCTCTTCTGCCAAAGGTGACAACTGGCTTGTGCAGAGGGGCGCAGCGGTGCATTGGGCTAGTGTGTTCAATTTTGGGGTTCAAGTCTTGACCTCAGGCTCGCAGGAGTGATTGGACAACCCCTGGGTGGCATGGCCTCGCTGGGGCAGGTGTGTTCCAGGAGGCTAGAACCAGACACTTCCTCATGATTACTGTGCAGCTAATACTGTTCGATGCCAGTGTTCACCGAACACAACGGTGCTTCTGGGGGGAGAGAATTAGGGAGATTCAGCTGCTCAAGCTTGACTTATACCCTGCTTGATATGCAATTGGGAGGGATCCCGGTGCCTCATTGGCTGGTTTAAGCCCCCTAAGAATGGCTTAGCCATTAAACTATGCTTCAGAGGGAGTGGGAAAGGTGGAAAAATAACTCCATATAAATGAAGTAACCTGGGGAGAGAGTCATTGAGATAGACCATGAACATAAGGGGTGGGGAGCTGACTCTCCTCTGCCTTGCGAATCTGTTCATACTGTGCCAAGGGCTACCGACTCAGAAGGGTAACACATGATTACACAGAATGCAAGGTAGGCAGCAGTTTAGGCCCAAGGGGTGAACCACAACTCCTCCATCACCGTTATACTCATTTTCCTCCCTCGCAGGGGGCCCGAGGATGTCTCTGGGAAGATAGAAGATGTCCTTGAAGAACTAGTGCAGCATCAAGAGCTGGAGTCGCTCCAGTGTTACTTACAAAAGGTACCGCTCAAAATGCACTGTGTGCCGAGGCTCTGGAGCACCCAGAAATGTGAGGAGCCCGCCACAAAAAAGGAACGCGGTCCCTGTCCTGTAGAACACCTGAATTAGGGCTCCAGTCCTGCAAACTGTCCGTGCAGGCAGAGCACCGCTGGATCGGCACTGAGCTGGGCCTGACCTAGCGTAACGTAAGCGAGGGCCCTCAGCAGGAAAAGTGGGGTGGGGATGGGACATGAAGGACGAGGGGACAATTCCATCCTGTGGCTGCTCTGTCAGGTACAGACACATTCCAGAGGCTTATGGTCACTTGGTTGCTTTTCCTCCCCTTCAAGTGAAATTCAGCTTGCTGGCTGCCGAGTCCCTGCAATGTGAGAGCAGAGTGTGAGGACATAAACACAGCCATGCCTTACATAGTAACTAGAGACCCCCTGACCGGGAAGTCCCCATCTTATGTAGCCCCCCCTGAAACAACCACTCTTTTTCTCCGGTGACTCTAGTTTCTCCAGGAACTCTAACCAATCCGCAGCCAGTAACACCCGGAGTTTTCTCTTCTGAGCGCTATGCGAGCTTTAGTGCTGGTGAAGAAAAGGGTTAGCTGGACTGCCTTGGAGAAGAAAGTTTCATGTCTAGTCTCTCAGCACAGGTTCTGGCAGTACAAGTCTACTGTTGTGTTGGAAGGACCAGCCCCAATGGGCAGTTCAGTCTCCGCCATCCCTTGACCTCTGCTGAGAGAGCCTGACCTTGCTTCCCACGGAAGGTCAATGGCAAAATGCTATTTGTAGCACCATGGTGCCTAGAGGCACCCGTTGCTGTCCTTCAGTGCGAGCAGGATTGGGTCAAGAGAATAGCAGCATTTTCCAATAGGATATGGACCTAAACAGTATCCTGCCAGGCAATGTTCCCTCTAATTTTTGACAGGCCGTGTGTGCAAACAATTTCTTCTGTGCAAATTTTTGTGCGTGCGGTGTTTCGCTGTGTGCATGAGGTTTAGGATCTGTGTGCACGCACACAGCTTAGAGGAAACAGTGCTGCCAGGCCACCTTAAGGCCCTAGCTAGAGATTGAGCTGGGTGGCTCTCCATCCTTAAGGAGGCTACATCCCTTTGGGATTTGCCCGGATATGGACCAAGGCCATCAGCTCATCTTCCCTAGACTGAACTGTCTCACTGGCTAATCAACGCCTTGGTTTTGATGGCCCTCTCCTGCCAGTCTGAAGGGAGGACTCACCCTTGCAATCCATCCCTTAACAAATGCAGAACTTTCCTCCACTGTCTTGCAGGCTTTTAAGTCTTCCCTGCACCCACTAGGAAAACTGCTGAAGGCCCTGACGTTCGCTTTTCAGGCTACATACTCTGGGATCGGGGCAAACAAGCACCTACTGAACATGGCCCAAGAGGAGGTCAAGTACTATGCCAAGAAAATATGGGAGTTTTACCGGTAAGTCCAGTGTGTAATTGGCTTCCATGCAATCGTATGCTAGTGAGGAACACTTGTTAGGTAGGCAATCTAATTCATTCCTTGGGGGGGCTAGGCCCTGGATTAGTGCATCTAGTACTTCTGTGCAATCTGGTTGCTTACACATCTGAAGGAAGTTTTCTGATGGAATCTCTTTAGGTGTTCATGCATATGACCCTCATCACTGTAGTACCTAGGTAAACTTACTCCCTTTTACTCCATATACAGTCTTAGCAACATAGGACTTGCCAGCCTGGATCAGATGCATGGTCCTTCTAGATAATTTCTTATCTCTGGCAGTGACCAGCAACAGATACTTCAGAGGAAGGGGTGAGAAATGCCATAATGGGCAGATGTGAGGTAATCTGCCCCCACAAAGTCTCATGAACTATACTTGAAGGAAGTACTATTGTGAAAAATGGCTATGGGGAAAAAATAGCTCTGTCTTAATCAACTGATCTGTTTTGTGTATTCAAGGGTGTATCTTTTCACCCTAATGCCTTCAGAAAAGCAGTTTTGTCTTTTACTCCTCTGCAATTGGCAGAGCCAACCCAACTTGCAGAATGGGTTGGATTCTGTTCCTCCTTGGGCATCAGCAGGCTGGCTTACTAACAGCCAGTCTGTTAGGGCTGTGTGGACCCACTGAACAGAAAATGGCTGCATGGCCTAACTTCATCTTCAGAACCTTTCTTACTGGTGATACGTGAGGAGGAAGAACCCAGCTTGGCTGGCTGTGTCCAGGGCTGGCCACTCAAAAACCCTCCAATTGTAAATGGAACAGATTTGGCTTAGAAATTATTGACAGGAGTCCCATGATGCCATTTTTAGTTGCCTTTCAGAGTAGAGCTGCACTTTAAATCTGTCTATTTTGCAGTTGACCCATTAGGCTCACAGGTGAACTGAGGAATTGTCCAGAACAAGAAGCTTTTGGGCATTTTATTCCTTGAGCCCATATGCTGTCTAGGGACAGCATTAAAGTGCCTTGGAAAAACGTTAAAGTGGAATTGGAAAAGGTATGGGGAAGGGCAACTAACATGGTTAGGGGGTATGGAACAGCTTCCATACGAGGAGAGATTAATAAGACTGGGACTTTTGAGCTCGGAAATGGGCTACTAAGGGGATTATGACAGAGGTCTATAAAATCTTGATGGGTGTGGAGAAAGTGAATAAGGGAAATGTTGTTTACTCCTTCTCCTAACAAGAGGTAGAGGTCACCCAATGAAATTAATAGGCAGCAGGCTGAAAACAAATGTAAGGCACTACTTCACACAAGGCACAGTCAACTTGTGCAACTTTTTGCCAGGGGACAATGTGAAGGCCAAAAGTATTGTGGGCTCAAAAAACTAGATAAGTTCAGGGAGGATAGGTCCATCACTGGCTATTAGTCAAGATGGGCAGGGATACACCATGCTCTGAGTGTCCTAGCTTCTGTTTGCCAGAAGCTGGGAGTGGACGACAGGGGATGGATCACTCAATGGTTGCTCTGTTCTGTCTGGTCCCTCGGAAGCACCTGGCACTGGCCGCCGTCAGAGGACAGGATACTGGGCTAGATGGACCTTTGGTCTGACCCAATATGGCTGTTCTTACATTATGTTGTCTCTTCTAGAGATTTAATCCTTTCCCAGCTGGATTCCTTATGGATGCTGGTGATATGCAAATTCATTCTAGCAATGTATTACATTCATCTGTTAGCTGACACTTAAGCCTACAGAGTATCTTCAAATATTAAACCCCTTCCCAGCAGGGGAAGTATGGCTGCCCCCAGTCCAGAGAGCTAAAATAATTCTGCAGAACAAGTCATTCCATCTTCAACAAAGTATCCACTCCTTTTGAATGCACTAAGTAAGCTGTTTGCCTCCCCTGTACCGTTACTATTACAGCTGCCAAATTTGTGGGGGCAGGGGAGAGGATCTGACTATGCTAATTAGTAAATGACTGAGTTGCCCTTGAAACGGAGACACTAAATCATCATCTTGCCTTTCAGGGGTTTACTGCATCTGGCACTGGAGCAGAAAGGCCAAGCGCTCGCAGAGACGGAAGACAGAGGGAAAAGGTGGCTGGGGTTAAGGGTCACTTGGTTTTAAATCCGTGTCCGTTCTACCTCGTCCGAAGAAACATCGGGCACGGAGGCCATCCTATTTCCCAGCCTTTGGTTGTGGGAATAATTCCAAATAGCTGGGGCAACCACACTTCGGTGGGAAACTGTTCTAACAAATTTTCACTCGTTCCCACCTTAGGGAGTGGACACCATGTTGGTTCTGATGTTGGATGTGAGCTCAGAAACCACTGAAAGAGAGGCCTCTCTGAAATGTCAGAGGAAATAAAACCTCAACTAAATGAGTCACCTGGTTGAGCATTGCTTTATGTGGGGCAAAAGGGATGAACGATTCCTTCCTGACCTCTGTAGACAGTGTCCTGCAGTCTGAGATCTGATTACTCTGATCTTAACGACTACAAATGTTCTAACCTATGTTGGTCACAAAATTCTCCAGTCACAGCACTGGACTCTAGGAAGATGGGAGTGGGGAGAAAGATGGACACATCTTTAAGGTGTTATATATTGAGCCTTAACTTGTGCCTTGTGTGGATGCAACCTTTAACAGACTGATACCAACAATCAGTCGGGCTCATCTTTGGTTTCCTCTCTAACTCAGTGACCTGAATGCATACAGAGTGATTCTGCCTCTGATCCTGCCCTGTTTCTATCCGGAGCTCTTCATGCTGTACATGCTCTATCATGAGAAGGAAGATGACCTCTACTGCCAAGGGATTGTGGACCTGAGTTTATTTCCTGACATTAAGCTGCTAGAGTTCCTGGACGTACAGAAGTGAGTAACACCGCACTGAACGAATCTCCCAAACAGCTGGGAGAACAGTCTCTGCAGGGAAGAGTTCTGATGGGGATGGGAAGCAAGAACTCGCCAATGGACCCTACGGTTCCAGGTCCCATTATTAGTCCTAGTGCTTAAACTCTTCCTGAGCAGCAATGTCAGTTCCTTGATGGGGTTCCTGTAACATACAGTGCTTTCCTACAGGTCAGCGGTACTCTTAACGGGCCAGGGCTTTAATTTCCCATGCTCATCTTGTTCCCTTCCTTTCTGGATGTCTCTTTTGAGCAAGTGTCTTTCCAGTTGCTTTACCACGTGAATGGTTTACTTCAAGTTAGAAGGGTCCCACAGCATTATGGAGAATGGCAATTCAGAATTGAAAGGAGCAAGATGCTGTGGCATAAGCCTGATTCTCCACTCTGTTACGACTGGTTCTTAAAGTGGGGTCATTCCTTTCGGTTCAGTTAATCTAACTGTTACTGGTTCCAGGCCAGTGCTAGAGTGGAGAATCAGAACGCATAAGTCTCTGTCCACGGTGGTGATTCCACAAACCCTTGCTCTTGGTCAGGGCGAATGGGTGAGTGAGAATTTAGACTCTAACATGGGGATGGGGTAGAGAATAGATCTGCACGTCATAACTGCCCTGTCTCCCATCTCATTTCAGACACCTGTGGCCCCTCAAAGATCTCACCCTAACAACCAATCAGGTAAGTAGCAGTGCTGGGATAGATCCTCAGAGTAAACTGGGGTAGCTCCAGCAACTACGGTGAAAGTGGTTAAACTAGTGGGGCCGTGCCGAATTATACCAGGTGAGGACCTGGGCCTTTGTATTTAGATATGCTTCAAATAACACATCAGTAGCAGATCATGGACACCAGAGCATTGGACACAATAGATGCAGGATACAGAAAAGATATGGACAATAGACTTCCAGTATTATCAATAAAACGTCTATCTTATAAGTAGAGGGCATTTCCACACTTGCAGGAGTTTATCTGTATTATGACAGTTCATAGAGACCCCAGTGCTAAGTACTAATTTCCTTCCTGTCCTAAATGGTTGCACAGGGTTGCTGCAAGATGCTAAATATCTGCATTCCACTCTAAAGGTTTGCTCGGTCCAAATTTTAAAATCCAGCCTGGCTCCAAACCTGAGCCAAGCACAGCTGACCTGAGAGTTGTCTTCAGAAGCAACGTGACCTAAACCTGTTAGTGCCACCGCTTCATCCTTGGGGCTTCGCTTGGTGGGGGCTCCCTGTGCCCACAGTCATTCTCCTGCTGCCTTCTGCCCGTGGGGTCAGGCTGGTGGCCCTAACCCTAACCCACTCCTGCCATTCGTTGCCATCTGGTCCTGTGCGCATGCTGACAAGTCACTGTGCCTCTCACCCCGCAGCACCCTGGTCAGCGCACACAGGGTCAGGTCCTGCTAGGTTCAGGTCATGTTGCAATGTCTGCTCCATGGGTGGCTGCATTTCATTAGTGAATAGATTGCAGTCCTCTGGGAGGAAAGGCATCAGCAGCAATCTATAGAAATTATTCTGTAATATGTGCTTTACTGAATCATGGGATTTCAAAGACCTCCTAAGCTTCCCAAATGACTGTACCAGCACAGACAAAACGCACAGACAGCTCTATGTGGCTCGAAAGCTTGTCTCTCTCACCAACAGACGCTGATCCAACAAAAAATATTACCTCCCTCCACCTTGTGTTGCTAGTATCCTGGGACCGACATGGCTACAACTACGTGCGTACTAATGCAAACCCTTCTCTACCTTTCAGAGACGTTCTCTTGTCAAAGACAAGTGCTTCCTTTCTGCTACGGAATGTCTGCAAAAGTTGATGTAAGTGGCCTTCTGTGATTTCTTACTCATGACTAAGCAGGGTTGGATGACATGGTGGTTAAGATACCTGAGTTCTCAGTCTATGCTAGCCCTAGGGGAGAGCCTGCCTGAAAAATATTAGCATAGACTCGGGGCGAGTGACTAATGCTGAGAGCTTGAAAAGACATAAGCTCTATTCGTGTAACGCCACAGTGGGGAGATACCTTCCTGACTTCATCCTGGTGATCCCTTTATATCATGAAGCTTGAGGATTGACAGCCCTTGTAAGGCATGTCTTAGTTAAGGCAACTGGCCTTATCCATTCAGAAGACTCAGATGCTCTTATGCTGCTCTGAGGTGTCTCAATAATGCCACTTCTCGTCTCTTAGCTGGGTAGCACTGGGCTTCTTTCTCAGTGTTTTTTTTTTTTGGCAGCACTACTGTGGACCCCCGGGAAAAGCTGGAGATCCTTCAGAAGACCTATGAGGAGATAGAGAGCACTGTGTCACGAGTAGTGGAGAGGGATTATAAACTCCCAATGGATGACCTCTTGCCTCTGTTGATGTATGTTGTATCACGGGCCAGGTAAGAGAGAGAGCTTCATATTTATCACTGCTAATATAAAGCAGAGTATCTCTTGCCAATGTGTAGCCCACACACCTTCTGGGTGTAGTGTTCTGTCCCATGTAGCAGCACCGAGACCACTTAAAGAGAGAGATAAAATGAGTCTGTTCTACAGCCTTAGCTAACAGCCAGTTGGCTTTTAGCTCAGGCCGTAGCGGCTCATGCACTAAGCTACAGAAGTCACGGTTTGATCTCGCCTGCTGATGACCAGGGTCTGTCGGCGTGACATATGCTCCATGAGGACTAGGGCTGGCTGAAACTGTTTTAATGGGAAATTTGGGGTTTTGATTAAATGGAGTATTTTGTGAAGTCTGTTTTTACACTGGGAAAAAAAAAACAAAATTTTCCCATGGAAAATGAAATATTTTGGCCAAAACCTTGAAACTTAGATTTGGAGATGCAGTGCCTCATGGGAGTTGTAGTTCAGTTACCTCATGTCCCTATTCTCAATGGGCTGGGCTTCCTGGCTGGACTGCATTTTGCATGATGGACAACCTGCCTCTTCAAGAGGGAACACCATGGTGCATCATGGCAGATGTAGTCTGATCAAGGAGCCCGACCTATAGAGGAGAATGGGAGCATGAAACGTGTGAACTACAACTCCCATGAGGCACTGGCAGTATTTCCAAACAGAAAAATTCAATTGTGGGTGGAAAACTTTGACAAATGAAAGACTTTGACCAACTGTAATTATGAAGTGTCTCTGTATGCTGTTAGGATATAGATATTCAGGCCTGTCTGTAAAGGCCTATACTCTAAGAATTTAGGTGTATTCTTATCACTTAGCTAGTTCTAGAGGTATAAAAGAATCAAAATCACTGTCTGCTGGTGTAAGGGCCTTTTCTCACTGTGACAGTCTGAGGCCCTGTGCTTAGGCTAAGGCCTTTGGCTAAGCAGCAGAGGCAGCCATAAGCTGGGAAGCGAACGGTCACCTCCTCACATTCCAAACTAGTCACATTGAAATAAGGTGCTATTGGGCTGTTTGGCATTATCAGGACAGGATTGTATTCCTATCACCTCCAGAGAAAGGGAAGTGCCTAGAAAATGTAAAAGGAAAC
Organism: Lepidochelys olivacea; assembly: GCF_965140295.1. Lineage (NCBI taxonomy): Eukaryota > Metazoa > Chordata > Testudines > Cheloniidae > Lepidochelys > Lepidochelys olivacea. The sequence continues at coordinate 264,836,188 of NC_140412.1, read as the reverse complement.
TTAGTTGGATAGCATCCTGTCTGGCAAGAACTCACTTATCCATAGCTGGGATGTGAAATCCTCATTTCTGTGTTGTTCTATCGTTGTAGTCCCCATTTCCCTATTGTTTGTCTGTATAATCTCTGTCTGGTTCTGGGATTGTTTCTGTCTGCTGTATAATTAATTTTGCTGGGTGTAAACTAATTAAGGTGATGGGATATAATTGGTTACATAATCATGTTACAATATGTTAGGATTGGTTAGTTAAATTTCAGTAAAATGATTGGTTATGGTAAGCAGAACTCAAGTTTTACTATACAGTCTGCAGTCAATCAGGAAGTGGGGGGGATGGGAACAGGGAATGGGGGTGGGGAATTGGAATCATGTTTTGCTAAGGGGGGGAATGGGAACAGGGACACGGGTAAGGCTCTGTGGTGTCAGAGCTGGGAAGGGGGATACATTAAGGAAGGAAACTGGAATCATGCTTGCTGGAAGTTCACCCCAGTAAACATCGAATTGTTTGCACCTTTGGACTTTGGGTATTGTTGCTCTTTCTTCATGCGAGAAGGACCAGGGAAGTAAGCAGGTGAAGGAATAAGCCCCCTAACATATGCCACTGAAAACCTGTACTGCACCAGAGATGGAAACAGAAGCCTCTGCTCACCCTCACAGCCTATGCCTTCAGTAGCCGCAGTCACTGATACGAAAGAGCCCAAAGAAGACTGCTGTAGTTAATGGCACCAGAGTAGGGATGAGGAGAACTGAGTTGAGTTCCTGTGCGACTTCGGGCAGTCCAACTCTTTGTGGGACTCCGTTCCAATCTGTAAAATGGATCTACTTCCCACTTTACTAGGGTATTGTGGTCTAATTCATGGCTGTGAGGGATTCTGAGTCTCTGGAAGGTGTCACTGAAATGCCTAGAAATTAAGCTTTACCGGTATAGAAATAGTTCTTAAATTACTAGTCTTCTGTAAAGAGACACTTATTGCCTACATTGTCTTCATTCGCGCTGAATGAACCAGTTCCAATTCAGTAAGAATGGAGCTGCACTTTTCTGTGAGGTTTGCAAGTGAACTCTCTCTCCACTCCTTGCACACCTCTGTGCTTCCTGGTTACACTCCAGGTCCCTATTTTGCTGTGTATCACACAAGCAAAAGCAAGAAGCTTTGGGAATCTCAGATTCTGGTCCTGAGACCTAGAGATGGAAAAAACAGGATCATACATTTTATAAGGCTGCCCCCACCTGAAATGGATACGATGAGCATTGTCCCCCAAGTGCAGCTGGGGAAACTTAGGCACAGAAGTTAAGGACTTTAATTTTCCTAGGTTCTGAACATCCAAAAGATCAGGTGCTTTGCGCCTCAAAAAATCAGACTCCACTAGCTCCAGGTCAGAGGAAATTGGTTCTGTGAATTAGAACTGGGTTCTTATCCCAGTTCTCGCACCAGATCCTGATTATTGGATCATCACCGCCCTGCAGGGAAGGTGCATGCTAAATCCCAGGTATTCATGTCTGAGGATCCATTTGAAGTATGGCCACTATTTTTGTTCTCTAGAATACAGCATCTAGGAGCTGAGATACATCTGATCAGAGATTTGATGGACCCTACCAATGAAGGAGGGATGTATGACTTTCTGTTAACAGCACTGGAGGTAAGAAAGAGGTTTGTAACAATGAAGTTAGATTGCAGCAGGCAAGGTTTGCTTAAATAGTAAGAAACTATTAAGTAATGGCCCTGTCGACCAAAGTTGTGGGAGTAGTTTTACTGTGGATAGCGGACTGGCAGCTGTCTTATCAGATTAAGGTGGTTCCTGCCCACATGCCTGGGGCTTAATTGGGTCCCCATCCCCCCTCAAAACTGGAGTCTGAAAGAACTTCCTCATGCACTGGCAGGAATCCTGTGGGGGAGGTCTGCTCCTGGAGCATTGACAGATCAGCCTTCAGGGTTCGTTGGATAGATCATAGGAGTAGTTGGCTATTATTGCAGCAGGAGGAGCGTTGGTGGACCATCATCTGTATGTTAATTTGGTATGTAGATGTTGGTAGTTAAACAATTTTCCCTCTTTGCTCTGTTGACCAGCTCCAGAGTGAACATGTTTAATGGGCTTCTTTGTAGCTTCCAGTTCTAGTCTCTTTGCTTTACAGAGATGTTCTGGCCTCAATGTACACTCATAAGACCATAATTTTGTCCAAAAGATCTCTATCAAATGAACACACACACTTCCCCTTACTGATTCTGCTCTTTCTTCTCCAGTCGTGTTATGAGCACATTCAAAAGGGTATGAGGCTGCATCAAAGGGAGAACTGGCATGTGTCTCGTGATCCTTGACCTTCACCATCCAGAGGACATCTTGTTCATGCACTCGGATGACCGCACACTATTAGGAGGTGAAAAGGGAATTGAGTCACTGCTGTTCTAGTTCACTTTCCAGTGGGACGAACGTTTGTTCTAGACCCAGGCTCTTTTCAAGTACAAACCTGCTAGTGTCTAGACTTGCGGTGATGCTTGCAATCTACAAGGAGCAAGATCCTTCAACCTCTAACATCTTTTACCCTTGATGAAACTTGGCCCTGCACTGCTCTGCCTGATGTGAATAACACAAAATCTAGTTTATATTATACCATCCATAAAATTACAGTCCAACTATAATCCACACCATTGGATATTGACCTTAAATCTTCAGTTTCAGCTAGTGTTCTGTGCAAACCCCTGGCCTTCCATTTTTCAGAAGAAACCATTTTGTGGCCTTTGCCAAAAACTTCTCACCCTACAGATTAATCCTGTTTTTCTGCATTTTACACGTCTGCCTCTGCTCCATGACCTCATTTTACTTCCTCGTGTTTTGTGGTTTGCATTTGTTTTGCCAGGCCAAAATATCCAGGGTTATTAAAAAAAACAAAAACAAAAAAAACCCTTAAAACCAAAATGTAACTGATCTGCTTTGCCTGCGTGGTCCTGTCTGATAGAATCAGCTGCACAGATAGGCAATCCTTTTCTCTTCCCCCCCAGTATCCTCTTCCCAGAGAAGTGAAGATACGTGTTGTATAGTGGAGTGAAGGATCTTGCCCCATTGTCCTTGCTAGACAAGCCAAATCCCCTCTGCGCCATCACTGTCGCATTTTAAAGCTGCTATTGTCTAACTTGATTTTTATAGTCCAACTGTAAATGATCAATATTTTTATACCCTGCTGAGTCCTTTAATCTCAGGGACGTTACTCTGTAAGCTTCCATACCTTGTTGCAGATAGGGGCCACTCAGTTCACCTGGCGTACGTGGCATAAGGGGAACTAGAACTGCCCTGCAGTGAAAGACCTCCGAAATGCTGCAAGGCAATTTAAAAAACAAGTGTGGTCCTGCAGAAAAGCCGTGATCTACTTAAAATGATGTCTTTGGGTGCTGAGATGTTACCCTACTGACTCAATGGGGTGTAAATAGGACAGAATCTGATCCCATTATTTCAGTGGTGATTTTTTTTTTTTATTAAAAAGGCAAACTGAATCTAAATGTTGCACTCAAATTGAAATACACTAAATATGAATTTAGGATGCATAGGAGAACAAAAGCTATATATTTTAGAATAATTAAACGGTGGGTTTTAACTTGATTTTTTTTTTTTTTAAGATGTGGGATGGTCTGATATTGTAACTACATAAAACTATAGACTGCACCTAATTATCACAAGTATGTTTTAAAGAGTACACTGGATATAATTGTTAATATATTGATTTGGGGCTGTGTTTTTTACAGTAACTTTGTATTTAAATAAACCTGTTACCTTTTTGAAAGGAAAGCCTCCCAAAATTATTTAAAGGATTTCTCGGCCCTTCTGTGTTCTGTTTCAATACGGCTGCTGTTTTTTTTTTTTTTTTTTTTTCCTGATCAGAATCAAATTTCTATTTTGGAAAACCAATCAATCCTCTGCCTTCATTCTCATGTTGGAGCAAAAGTATGGAGGGACTCTGTTTGCAGATTAAAGGTTTCTAGAGGGCAGCTTTAAAAGAGTCTTCCTTGCAGCCATCATCACCACCTCTCCATAATTAATAGATAAGGAGAAAATTGATCCAACTCAGTACCAGTGTAATCAATATAAGGCAGTAGAAAGGCTAATTTGATCCCCCCCAAGATGTCAATACTTTATGCAACATGGTAAGTATTAGCCACATGTTTAAAGCTGGAGAAACATGGGTACAAAAGAGATTGTCACCGGTCACAGTGAGCCAGTGACAATTGGAGCCAGTTCCCCTGGGTCCTGTGCTCTAACCACCAGACTGCCTTGCCTTCATTTTCCTCTATATCCATCCAGGAAGATACAAATAGAGGTGAATTCGAGTGGTCGCCATTTAGCTCACACTAGAGAAATGGGGCATATTCGTAAGAAAAATCCCCCTACTAATTATATTGCGTGGGCACCACATTCACAACAAATGGGGACAGAGTTTCCCTGTCATCTAATAATAGACCCTGAGCGCTGCTGGCTATGTCAGTCTGCTGTGAACAGGGCTAGCGTGGGTTGGAAACCACAACTTCCAACCTGCAGGAAATTCTGACATTTAAAATCTTCACACTGAATTGGAACAAGGTCAGGTTCCAGCAGAAGAAAAATGCTGAAAATATTTAGATAGGGGACCATTAAATCATTGACAATGCTGAAATATCACTTATTGGCTGTCAAAACATTCTGACCTTACCGAAATGATTCACTTTGATTCTTTCACGTCAAATTTTGTTGAAAGTGACAAGTTCCAGTAGCCATTTGAATGAAATTGGATTTTCTGATGAAGGGTTCAGTTGAGATTTTCAGCCCTCTCTAACTGACCATTTGAAGTACTGGGTTCTCCTTTTACATGCTAGAAGGAGTGCACAAGTTTGCAGGGAGTGTGAACAGCAACACTGTGCATCTCAACCCTAAAGATAAGGTACCATTGACAACATGGGAGGAAACAGTGTAGTATTTAATAACTCTAATAAATAACATAAGTACACTTCAGATTGACTTTGTAAATATTGTAGAGGAGGTATTTACACTCCGCATCAAGAGTATCAGGCGCAACATAGGTCAGCGCCAATGGAAGGAAGCTTCTTGAGGTATATGTACGTTGGCCATTGTGTGCACAGAATATTCTCACAAAAGATGAGCTTGCATCTTAAGTGCTCCAGCATGCATCAACTTAAAAACCTGGTGGTTGGTGTGTAACTGACACTGTCAAGCTAAAGTTATCAACCTGTAGCTACTGGCTTAACAAATCTTACTCCTGCAAAGCTACCGTGACTTCAGACATGGAGTTGCTTCAGCTGTGTTTCACCCATCATGCTGTCAATTGCAGAATCTCTCTGCTGGATGGGAGACTGTGATCCTAAGAACACCTCAATACCACCAGGTTCGCTATGCTGTAATAGCAACTCCCTAACAGGCCTGACAAACTCACCACACCTAGACACTGCTTTCATGGTAGTTAGCCATAAAGAATGTCATGAGAAGTTTCCAATAAAAGCCAGCACTACACTTGTCATTAATGTGATTGTGAAATATATGTACAAATACCATGCATGAGATACTGCACCTATGTTCCTAAAAGTTTGAAGCAGGGCAAAATTGACAGGTTTCTGGCAGCAAAGGACATAATTGCCATGTGAACTGTGGCAAACAGGTGAACTAAGCATTGTGAGCCCAAACAATAGAAGCCTTGTTTGCATATAAAAGTTAACAGGAAGCAGTGAAGTCAGCACATCAGGAAATAAACCATAGGGTGCCATCTTGACTATGGGAACAAACTGGCATTGGGGAACATAAGGGGAAAGACACAAACACCTCTTTATCCTGCACATCAGAAAGTGCAATTATATTTCTGGGTTAAAGACATTGCAAGAAGCAACTGCGTTTCAGCAGATGGTTAGTGTGTTTAGTCTCTAGAAAGCATATGTTGATTTAGTTTAGTAACCTTTCTGTTTCCATTATCCTTACCGTCAACTCAGCACCTTTGATAAATGTGTTTGCACTGTAAACAGCTCAGTACTGGTGTGTTTATACAGCTGATCCTCAGTTCAATCAAACAAGTTAGTGTACAGGCTGGCTCCTTGGGTGCAGCAAATCTGGTATTTCTGTGAGCAGCTGGTGACAGGGCATGCTTCAGGGGGACTGGGCTGAACCTATTAAGCTGCAAAGCAAACTGAGGGCTGGCATAAGCCTTGGCATTGTTTGCATGCCTCACAAACTGGTGGTGTCACACCACTAACACCCAATAAAGCACCAACAGAGCTTCCTTTGAGGCTAACAAGATGACTCACCAGCCTGGCCATGCTGAGAAAACATCACAGTAGCCAAGCAGAAATCTCAGTGAATTTGTGGTTTTGGTGGTTAGAACAACCCTGTGTGCTTAGCTGACAAGTCCTATTGTGAACAGTCTTCCCTGGAATGCTTAATCCCCACAAGCATGGTAAAGAAACTCCACATTGTAAACACACACCTAAGCCATAGCAAATGAATCTAGCTGGGTTTCGTCATGTTGCTTATTGCATACTACTGTGAGTGTGGTATAAGAACTTCTACAGAACAGAACAACGTAGCCAAAGGTAAAGACGGTAGGAGCGAGGATCAGTACTCATGATGAAGCATTACTTTCCAAGGTACTTGGCAACTATATGCCTTGGAGCATGGAGGTAGTGGATGCTCAGCTCCCACTGCACTCACTGGGAGCTGGAAATGCTGGGTAGCTATGGTAGTAATTGGTATGTTGCAGGATTGAGTGCCTACTGGACCAAAATTGGCTCTCAGGCTAGTGTAAATCAGGCATGACTTCTCTGAAGCCAAGGGAATTCCACCACTGTAACAGAGATCCCATTCAGGCCCACTGAACCCTCAGCCCACAGGAGGAGGGATGGAAGGCAGAAACAGTTGCCCTTGGCTGTCTGACAAAGGAAACCTTGTTCAGTGCCAGCCGTGAATTGTTCTAGTTTCACAGTTGCTCAAAAGTGGCAATTTTCCAGTCCAAAGAGAGGCTCCCAGAGCCCCTTCTTGAGCCTGTGCAATTTCCAGTCATCGTTCATAGCCAAGAAAGAAAAGTCAGATCCTTCCCCAGGTTTCAGAGCTCTGCATGGAAGATAGTATAGTTTCCCAGTGCCAGTCCAGAACATCTATTACTAAATAGCACAGGCAAGACATGTTTAACATACTAATTCAGAAGAGTAGTAGTTTAACCTTTGAAAGAATGAGATCTGCCCTGACATTTTTAAATATTTTAATGTGCAATATTAAAAACAGCAACTTTAAGTAGTCACCCGTACTGGTCACCTTATAGGTCAACGACTGATTAAGTTTCAGCTCCGTGCTTGAAAACCTTCAACTAGAATCTTAATGGAAGCACTATTGGCTAGAATTAAACTTTTCACACCCCCGTTGAGAATGAGACTTACTGCAACCCCCTAACAGCAATGGGAGTGTTTTTTACAGTTTAACTAAAAATGCTTGTGAGGCCACTTCCCTTACAATCATTTTCAATGTGTATTAATTACCCTTAAGTTCATAGGTTGTGCTATGTAACCACACAGCACTGCTCTTAGCCCTGGTCTACAGTGAGGGGGGTGGGGGGGTTCAACCTAAGATATGCAACTTCAGCTACACGAATAGCGTACCTGAAGTTGGAGTATCTTAGGTCGACTTACCTGGCCGTGAGGATGGCGGCGAGTCGACCGCTGCCGCTCCCCCGTCAACTCTGCTTCCGCCTCTCGCAAGCTGGAGTTCCGGAGTCGAGGGGGAGTGCATTCGGGGAATCGATTTATCGTGTCTAGATGAGACGTGATAAATTGACCCCCGATAGATCGATCGCTACCCGCTGATCCGGCGAGTAGTGAAGACCTGCCCTTAGAGTGTTAATACACTTCCTTTCATTAACACATAGTCTAAGGCTACATACAGACTTCCATGTTTTTGCCTTTCTAAAACTCTTCTTGTTCAGTCTCTAGGTGATCTCAGTACAGAGAGGTGAACTTGTTGAAATATAGATGCTTTGGTGTGCAGAATTGAGAGGATACATCTCAAAAGTTCATCCTTTTGGTTTTAGACAACTCCAATGGCTGAATTTCCTACATGGCTGATTCTCAGGACCGTAACTTCTTCCTGCTATGGTCAGTTTAGCTGCTTGCATTCTACTACATGGCATGAATCTAATCTCTGACTCTGCTGGAGACTTCTTCCCTTTTTACCGTGGTTTCAATATAAATGGGAAATTTAATGTCATGTAGTCAGTTTCCTAACATGCTTTTTCTCTTGATTCTGTATCCACGTCCTCCCTATCCACATTAAGGCTCATTGTGCTTAAACTCTAACGGGGGGAAAATATGAAGACTTCTCATGAGTTGTCTACATGCAGCTAGGTTGCAAGAGGTGCAAATACTTGAATAAATATAGAACTATAACAGTGCTGTGTCTATTGCTGCTTTCAAGTGGTGCAGGAATGCCTCTGGAGGTGGGGTCAGTGATTTAGGGTTCAGTTTCTTGAAATCCTCATTAGCATTTAAGGATGTTAACACTTGCACAGTCCTTTTTAAATCAAACACCGCATGGAGCATGCCCAGAGCAGAGGTGGCAGCTCTGTGAGGGTTCTTTGCTGAAGCTTCTTCATCTAGAACATGGTTTAAGACAGAAATCCTGTTCTCTGCAATTACCTTAAGGAAGTTGTAGAACTCCTTATAGTTTATGCCTGTGCAAGATTTCATGATTACCTAAGGGAGAAAAAAAAAAAACACATTAAACCTTGACTCCATATTAACTGCACTAGTAAGATAGCTAAAGGCAGCTGCCTTATCAAGACACTAAGTAGTTAAACTCTTTTCAGTGTGTGACTCCTGTTTGTGATTTTCTGATGCTTAATTACAGTAAAATACATTAATTGACAGGAAATCTCACTGGTCCCAACAAAACACTTCCCAGTATCCCCAGAGTTTCCAGTAAACTTTTATCTGACCAGTTCTACTGGCTGGAGTTTCCCCAGCTCGATAAGACAGGAGTTTACTATTTCCGCTAGAGAGAGATCTCATGCAGGGAAATACTATACTCAGCATCTCCTATGAAACAAAGCAAACCTAGCAGTAATTGAAAGGTGTAAAAATTGAATTAATGAGTGCAGATTAACAAACCAAACTTTCTTCAGTCACATTCTACACCTGCCTGAAGCAGCAAATAAGTACAAGCAGTAGCATATACACTGAGTGTTGCATCAATGAGATAGTGAGAGACTTAAGGGATAATCTATCATCTAACAAACTGGACAGTTTGTTTCCCAGCTTGGAACAAAGCATGACCTCTCAATACAGATCAGTTTGGTGTCCAGTATCATTGAAATGCACTATGTATAGGGGCTACAATAGTCTAAGAAAAGTAGGGCTCACATCACTGAACTGACTGGGTGTCATACCTGGCATTGTAGGTGCCAGTCCTCCATAGTGTCTCTCCATTCGCTGATTTCCCGTTGGACGGCTGCTAATTCATCCTGCAGGAAGCTCCACATGATAGCCACGTTGCAGCCATTCACCCAGTTGTGGTTGATGGAAATGGTATCCTCCTGGAAGAAACCACAGAGTCTAATTGGTTATTAATGTGAGGGCCTGTGGCATGAGGTCTCTGACCTCATTACTGATTTCCACAAAGTTGGTGCCAACAAGAGTTAATCTCTCATCCTCAATGAATGGAAAGGCCTCTCTGGGCCTCAACTATCTTCAATGTCTACCTCTTTTTAACTCCCTTGCTAATCAAACCCCGCTTCCTAAGCTTCCCCCATCCTCAGTCCTTCTCACTGCCATTTGGCAATTGTGCCCACAACTACAACCAGTACTGTGCCGTACTGTGACCCACACTTTTAATGTAGAGGCTTTAATTAGCTGAAGTGTTGATATTGAAGGACACACTGTATGTGACAGTGTGAGTCGGATGTCTGAGATCCCCATGTCATCCACTCCTTTCCCAGCCAATGCAGGATATAGACGAGAATTATCTATTTTGCTTAGTGTTCTAAATGATCAAGTGGTAAGAAGCATCTTTTGCTATGTATAAAAATGGGACAGGGTTACTCCCTGCTGTTACTTTAATATAGTTACCGCAGAGACTGATCATTTGGGACATTTTATGTTTGCACTGAGCAAGATAAAACAAACAAACAGTGCCTATAGCACAGAGGTGATTGAACTAACTCTAACCCCAAAGGCATCTGCCTATAGATTTTGATGTGCACCCAAGCCTCCAGCTATGAAATGCATTTAAAACCAAACATCGCACAGATACACTGTTACTTTCCCCCACTATCAAAAAAAACCCCAAACCCCTCCCAATTTATATCAGGATCCCATTCAAAACTGTCCTCCAGGGCCTCTCTCCTGCAAGTGGATCCTCAAGGGCACAAGGGATCTGAGTGAATGATTGGAGTCTTGGTTTCTTAAAGCCCTATCTAAGCTTGTTCTTATGAACTTTGATCCCGATCCTCAAAGATATTTAAGCTCCTAACTTCCATTGAAATCAATACCTGTGAGGATCCAGGCCTTTGTCTCTCTCTGCTGCCACCAAACATTTAGCCTGGCTTTCCCTCATCACGCCTTATATTTTGCAGGTTTTGCCTCAGCAAAAGCTATAATTTCTAAAGATGGGCCAAAACCAGAATTACATTTTCAGGAGAACTGCTGAAGTTTTGGTGATGTGGATTAAACAGAAGAGGGATCTAAAATACCCCTTATGCCTTGATTTTGCAAAATCCAAAGGCCAAGATTTTGCAAAACCCAAACTAGGCCTCCAGGGTCCAACTTCGGAGTTTCTTCCCAGCAGCAACCAGGCTGAGAAATCCAACCCGTGACAGGACAGTATGGGAACTCAGTGATAAAGCGTAAATTGGTTTCTTTCTTCCTTTAGAATTAGCTAAAGACTCAGAAGAATTTTACTGCTTACTCAAAACCTTTTGATTTGCTAATGAATCACAGAAATGTGTTAGTCATCTGACCACTGCTAATTCTTTTGGTGAAAACTGAAACAAAAATGGCATTTAAACACTTTGGCCATTGCTGCATTTTCTGTGGTCTTTCCCTCCTCATTCAGTAATGGGCCCACCCCGTCCTTGGTCTTCCTCTTGCTTCTAGTGTGTAAGTATATTGATGATCTTGTGGCTACATCTAGAAATTGGTCTGTTTAAGTTAGAATCCCTTGCTGTTAGTGTTACACAAGTCACTTTTCCGCAGACTGGCTGTTTCGGGTATAAGGCTAACCCTGTAACACTTGGGGTCATACACTGCTGTTCTGAGCGTGTATTTTCCATGGAATGCAATTGTCACTTCCAAAGAGGTGGCTTTGGCTAGTTAGGGCAACTCTTCAGATGGTTTTCAGGAAGTTAACGGATATAAACCTAAGCTGTCAATTGTCTTACCAGGTTGTACACCTGATGGTACCAGCCACTAGGGATGAAGACTACCTCCCCTGCTTCCTGGATGATTTCAACAGGGGGGCAGCTTTGGGCATAGCGTGGGTAAATGCTGCTGTCCTGAAGACCAGGCGCGGTGACATCGAAGGGCAAGTTACCATGGCGATCTCTAAGGTACTCCTCCTGCCTGGGGGGATAGAGCAGCCATTTCTTTTTCCCGCAGATATTGGCAGACCAGCTGTAGGAGCGGAAGACGTCGGCGTGAAAAGGAGTCCTGTGGGTCAAGTCAAAGGTTTAAGCACGTGTGATGCAAAAGGCAAATACAATGCAAACAAAGCACAAATCAAGTAAAGTTAAGACTATGGGCATATTCTGGCTTTGGATATTTCCACACAAATCAATCTGAGCTGTGCAGGCATAGCTGAAGCGAGAATGTGGCCCTGTCAGACTATTTTCAATTGTCATGTGTTAAGGAGCAAGAAGGCACCCTATTAATAAACTGGGGGCAGGGGGGTCAGCAACACCCCCTCGCCCCACTTTTTGGTGTTGAAATATTAGTTTTCAATTTGAACCTCACACTTCAAAGGCAGCAGATTCTGCAGTTTGGGCTGAAGCTAAGACTGAAAGGGCTGGTTTATCGCCAACGAATGGCAACACTTTAGACTCAAGCCCAGACCCACAAAGGTATTTAGACTTTCACTGATTTCAATGGAAGTTAGGAGCCTAAAAAACTTTGTGGCTCTGGGTCATAGTGATTTCCAGCTGAGAAGTGCTCACTTAACTAGTCAGCACCCTCGTGAGGCTGCAGCTGGCACTGCAGGTTTGAAGAATTCCTTCAGTTAACCTATCCAACTATACTCTTAGCCCAGCAGAAGCAGCTGTCCTATCTCGGGGCCTCTCCTTCTGCCCCTCCACCCCCACGAACATGATACAGTTCTGTGATGACCTAGAATCTTATTTTCGACGTCTCCGACTAAAGGAATATTTCCAACACACCTCTGAACAACATACTAATCCACAGAGACCTCCCTACCAACACTACAAAAAGAAGGATTCTAGGTGGACTCCTCCTGAAGGTTGAGACAGCAGACTGGACTTCTACATAAAGTGCTTCCGCCGACGTGCACGGGCTGAAATTGTGGAAAAGCAGCATCACTTGCCCCACAACCTCAGCTGTGCAGAACACAATACCATCCACAGCCTCAGAAACAACTCTGACATCATAATCAAAAAGGCTGACACAGGAGGTGCTGTCGTCATCATGAATAGGTCGGAATATGAACAAGAGGCTGCTCGGCAGCTCTCCAACACCACTTTCTACAAGCCATTACCCTCTGATCCCACTGAGAGTTACCAAAAGAAACTACAGCATTTGCTCAAGAAACTCCCTGAAAAAGCACAAGATCAAATCCGCACAGACACATCCCTAGAACCTCGACCTGGGATATTCTATCTACCACCCAAGATCCATAAACCTGGAAATCCTGGGAGCCCCATCATCTCAGGCATTGGCACCCTGACAGCAGGATTGTCTGGCTATGTAGACTCCCTCTTCAGGCCCTACGTTACCAGCACTCCCAGCTACCTTCGAGACACCACTGACTTCCTGAGGAAACTACAATCCATCGGTGATCTTCCTGATAACACCATCCTGGCCACTATGGATGTAGAAGCCCTCGACACCAACATTCCACACAAAGATGGACTACAAGCCGTCAAGAACACTATCCCCGATAATGTCACGGCTAACCTGGTGGCTGAACTTTGTGACTTTGTCCTTACCCATAACTACTTCACATTTGGGGACAATGTATACCTTCAGATCAGCGGCACTGCTATGGGTACCCGCATGGCCCCACAGTATGCCAACATTTTTACGACTGACTTAGAACAACGCTTCCTCAGCTCTCGTCCCCTAATGCCCCTACTCTACTAGCGCTACATTGATGACATCTTCATCATCTGGACCCATGGAAAAGAAGCCCTTGAGGAATTCCACCATGATTTCAACAATTTCCATCCCACCATCAACCTCAGCCTGGTCCAGTCCACACAAGAGATCCACTTCCTGGACACTACAGTGCTAATAAACGATGGTCACATAAACATCACCCTATACCAGAAACCTACTGACTGCTATTCCTACCTACATGCCTCCAGCTTTCACCCTGACCACACCACACGATCCATTGTCTACAGCCAAGCTCTGCAATACAACCGCATTTGCTCCAACCCCTCAGACAGAGACAAACACCTACAAGATCTCTATCAAGCATTCTTACAACTACAAATCCCACCTGCAGAAGTGAAGAAACAGATTGATAGAGCCAGAAGAGTTCCCAGAAGTCACCTACTACAGGACAGGCCTAACAAAGAAAATAACAGAACGCCACTAGCTGTCACCTTCAGCCCCCAACTAAAACCCCTCCAACACATTATTAAGGATCTACAACCTATCCTGAAGGATGACCCAACACACTCACAAATCTTGGGAGACAGGCCAGTCCTTGCCTACAGACAGCCCCCCAACCTGAAGCAAATACTCACCAGCAACCACACACCACACAACAGAACCACTAACCCAGGAACCTATCCTTGCAACAAAGCCCGTTGCCAACTGTGCCCACATATCTATTCAGCAGACATCACCACAGGGCCTTATAACATCAGCCACACTATCAGAGGCTCGTTCACCTGCACATCCACCAATGTGATATGTGCCAGCAATGCCCCTCTGCCATGTACATTGGTCAAACTGGACAGTCTCTACGTAAAAGAATAAATGGACACAAATCAGATGTCAAGAATTACAACATTCATAAACCAGTCGGAGAACACTTCAATCTCTCTGATCACACGATTACAGACATGAAAGTTGTGATATTACAACAGAAAAACTTCAAAAGCAGACTCCAGCGAGAAACTGTTGAATTGGAATTCATTTGCAAATTGGATACAATTAACTTAGGCTTGAATAGAGACTGGGAGTGGCTAAGTCATTATGGAAGGTAACCTATTTCCCCTTGTTTTTTCCTACTACCCCCCCGCCCTCCCCCCCCAGACGTTCTTGTTAAACCCTGGATTTGTGCTGGAAATGGCCCACCTTGATTATCATACACATTGTAAGGAGAGTGATCACTTTAGATAAGCTATTACCAACAGGAGAGTGGGGTGGGGGGAGAGAAAACCTTTTGTAGTGGTAAACACCCATTTTTTTCATGGTTTGTGTGTATAAAAAGATCTTCTGTACTTTCCACAGTACGCATCCGATGAAGTGAGCTGTAGCTCACGAAAGCTTATGCTCAAATAAATTGGTTAGTCTCTAAGGTGCCACAAGTCCTCCTTTTCCTTCAGTACCGTACTCTAAATCGGGGGTTCTCAAACTGTCAGCCTCCACCCCAAACCCCGCTTCACCTCCAGCATTTATAATAGTGTTAAATATGAAAAAATGTGTTTTTAATTTATAAGGGCAGGGTCACGCTCAGAGACTTGCTACGCGAAAGGGGTCACTAATACAAAAGTTTGAGAACCACTGCTCTAAATAAAGGAGCTCCAGGGATGCTTATACACTATGCTGTCATTGAACAACTGAGTTCAATGATTATTAATTATTTGTATTCCTGTAGTGCCTAGAACCCCCAGTCATGGAACAGCACCCCCTTGTGCTAGGTGCTATACAAAGAGTTAGAATCTAAGTGATACCCCCAAGTTCTCTCTCCTGTTTTCATCTCCCTGGATACACTGAGCCAGAGAACCTAATGCGAGTGACTAGTTCTAACCTCCGTGTATCCCTTACTAGCCTTGGTTGCAACCTTTAGGTCAGATTCTGCAGCCCACACGCAGGCAAATCTCCCCAGATTCTTCCTATTAAGGATGCAGGATGGGGACCTGTATTGGACAGGCTGCTCCCCTTTCCCAGCTCACTCCGTGGGTTTTATGGCTAGAGTCATTGCAAGAGATGTTGGGCAGAACAGTGCCATCAAGCAATGTTATCTCACCACATTTACTGTACACTTAGCCAATACATGCAGCCTTAGTGTTCCTTCTCTCTCTCACAAACCCTGTTGTGATCTATACCTGTCGGTCACATGTTGTCCCTATTTAGACTGCATGTTCCTTGGGGGAAAAGAGCTGCCTTATGTTACACTTGTGTGGCACCCGGCACAATAGGGACCTGGTCCTGATTGACAGCTCGGAGTACTACTGCAATGCTAATAATTGTTTAAAACGGTGCATCGACATTTAAAAAAAATCAAAGTTACTTTACCATGAACCCTTAGGTCCCATGTAGACAAATCGATAATCATCCAGGCCTATGGCATCCCAGTATTCATTCAGCCAGTCAGAAGTGAAATAGATGGGGGTTGTATAAACATCTTGCTCTGGGAAAGCCCTTAAAAAGACAAAAGTATTGCAAAAAAAGGTTTCAGGGAAAAGAAATATTCATTCATCATCTCAGTTTCCCAAAGCTCAGAAGCAGATACTGGTCAGGTGACGAGCAGTGTCTCATTGAGGCCATTACTGCCTTGCTATGTCATCTGCTACAAGCAACATAACCCTCCTAGAGCTAGATTCACAAGGCTTTGCAACACACCTGACTTTTAGGCAGCCTGCTGCCAGGTGGAATTCACAACCCTGCATCAGGTTCCCAGGAGCCCTATACAATGCCTGGGAAGAGTCAGGCATCCAAACAAGGGGATTCTCAAAGTCAGCATGCTGAGCAGGGAGCCACATTAGCTAGTCTGTCAAGGTTCCTTCCCCACTCTGAACTCTAGGGTATAGATGTGGGGACCTGCATGAAAACCCCCTAAGCTTATTTTTACCAGCTTAGGTTAAAACTTCCCCAAGGTACAAACTATTTTTCCTTTTGACCCCGGACTTTATTGCTGCCGCCACCAAGCGTCTAACAAATATATAACAGGGAGAGAGCCCACTTGGAAAAGTCTTTCCCCCCAAAATCCCCCCAAGCCCTACACCCCCTTTCCTGGGGAAGGCTTGATAAAAATCCTCACCAATTTGTACAGGTGAACACAGACCCAAACCCTTGGATCTTAAGAACAATGAAAAAGCAATCAGGTTCTTAAAAGAAGAATTTTAATAGAAGTAAAAGGATCACCTCTGTAAAATCAGGATGGTAAATACCTGACAGGGTAATCCGATTCAAAACATAGAGAATCCCTCTCGGCAAAACCTTAAGTTACAAAAAGACAGAAAACCAGGAATATACATTCCATTCAGCACAGGTTATTTTATCAGCCATTTAAACAAAAGAGAATCTAACGCATATCTAACTAGATTGCTTATTGACCCTTTACAGGAGTTCTGACCTGCATTCCTGCTCTGGTCCCGGCAAAAGCAACACACGGAGAGAGAGAACCCTTTGTCGTCCCCCCCAGAGCTTTGAAAGTATCTTGTCTCCTCATTGGTCATTGTGGTCAGGTGCCAGCGAGGTTATCTTTAGCTTCTTAACCCTTTACAAGCGAAAGGGTTTTTCCTCTGGCCAGGAGGGATTTAAAGGTGGTTACCCTTCCCTTTATATTTATGACATAGCCAGTAGGAAATGCTGAGTAGGGTGGGACCTCAGGAACCCTAGGTGCCTATGGATTACAGGGTTAGGTGACAGCTTAGCAGTGATTTTGTGAATGCCAACAGCATCTACATTTTGGACATAGGAATCTATATGGGCAGTTATGCTTAATTCCCCTTGTGAATCTAGCCCTGGGCGCTGCAAATGGGCACAACTGTGTTTTCCTACCTCACAGGAGAGTTGTGAGAGTTAATTAAATTCCTCTTAGTAAACACGTCTGTTCCAGTAAGACATCTGCACGACTAGTCAGTCGTCCCACTTGGTTAACAGATTCAAAAAAGCCAAAGCTGGATCGTAGGCTTTCAATGGTGTTTGGCAGTGGTTCTCCCAGTGTGGTCTGTGGCCGATGTTATGATGCCGCCTCATTTCCAGCTGCTTCTACAGGCATCCAGGCGCTCCATGGCAAAGTAATATCCAGATGTCTGTATAAACAGACATATGCAAAGACGGCCCTGCCTAGATGCCTCTGTGAAGTCACAGCCATGCAAATGGAGAATCAGAACTCACTCGTAGCAAACTCAAATCAGCAGCAGAGCTGCCAGCCACGAGCAGCAGCCATTCAAGGAAGACAGGACACAAGAGCAGAGGGAGAGGAGTACTAGACAGCTAGGCAGGACAAGAAGGGGAGGATGCATCCAGGCAGCATGAACAGGGACAGAGAAGGAGCAGGGAAACTTGTGCATGGGGAGACAGGAACAGAGCAGATGGGAGGGGAAGATTAAATGAAGAGCAAAAAGTCCTCATGATTTACTTTGATTTAAAAAAGGAAAGAGTGCTTATTGCATTAAACACAATTAAAAATGATAAGGTTTTTACCTTACTAGCCAAAGGCCAAAGCAAGAGCCAACACTATGCAAATGTTTAAGAACTCTTTGGTGTGTGGCATGTTTAGATCAGTACAGTGTAAGAAAAGTATTTCAGTGGATAGCTGCCTTCAGTCAAACCATCAGCTAACAAAAGATCAGTGTCACGGTTTAGCAGCAGTTCACCGCTGTATCACAGCATGCTGAGGATTCCAAAGTGCTCTCTTACCTGTACAAGTGCCAGTCTTTGAGGTAGAGGCACCCCCGGGGTGAATGGTAGTTTTTTTTAATGTACTCTTTCCAATAACTTATGTACTCCTTGAGAGGGATTTGTTCCTTTGGATTAGAATTGTATTCCTTGACATCGCAGTTGGCAACAGGTACTACAGCCTTCCCTGAAATATAAACGTTTTGAGCCAGTTGGGGAGCAGAATAACTGGCGCCAAAACTGTAATCCTTCCATATTTATATTACGTTAGCATCTAGTATCTGGGCCCCAGTGTGCTAGGTGCTGTACAAACATTTATGAAGACATGGTCTTCTCACTTTCCGGATACCTCCACGAAACCTTAGATCAGCGTTATTCATAGCATGATTTATGGACGTGTCAACGGAATGAGGCATGCAGCAATGGTACCACTGCAAACGGAATCACAGCAAAGTGCGTTGGGAACAGGACACGGGCTGCAGCCAAAACTCCGAATCTCTCACAGCATAAAGAGAGACTTAGATTTCCAGAATAGCCAAAGCCTGTTCCTCCCCCATCCACCCAATATAGATCCTACAAACACTTGAGCATGCGCCTGGGATTATTCACATGTATGAAGTTAAGGAGCGTAAATTTGCATGATAAGGCCCTAAATGAGTTCAAATTTATTTTTAGACTAAATTAAAGCTTGGAGTAGGGCAAAGGGGAAAAAATACAAACGAGGGTAGAAAATTGTGAATAAGGAAGTGTTATTTACCCCTTCACATGACACAAGAACCAGGGGTCATCCAATGAAATTAATAGGCAGCAAGTTTAAAACAAACATAAGGGAGTACTTCTTTACATAACACAGCCAACCTGTGGAACTCATTCCCAGGTGATGCTGTGAAAGCCAACAGTATAACTGGACTCAAAAAGGAATTAGATAAATTCATGGAGTATAGGTCCATCACTGGCTGTTAGCCAAGATAGTCAGTGATGCAGCCCCATACTCTGGATGTCCCTAAACCTCTGACTTCCAGAAGCAAGGACTGGATGACAGGGGATGGACCACTCGATAACGGTCTTGTTCTGTTCATTCCCTCTGAAGCATCTGGCACTGGCCACTCTCAGAAAATGGGATACTGGGCTAAATGGACCATTTTTATATATTCTTATAAATTAATATATTAACTGAGAGACTGATCCTTTTAGGCTCAGAGGATATTTGTCATTGGCCAGAGGCCGTTATTAAAAACTCTTTGACTTTTATCATTCATATTAAATTACATATTAAAAGCTTAATCACTTACCAAAATGCTGCAGTAGATAATCAAAGTTAGGCTTCCCATCCCGAGTCACCCAATTCCTCCTGCTGCCCCAGCCCTCAGTGAATTTAGCTGAGAAAACACATGGGTGGTTGGGAATCAGATAGTCCCTGAAAAAATCGGAGTAACTGAACGATTCTACTTTTTCAATATAGTCAACATGTCCCTGGGGCAGGCAGACTGCACCATGAGATGCGCTGCTGTAATCATGAAAGAACACAGTGGAACAGGCAAACGCTGCTCTGTCCATTCAGACTATATAACTTTCCTGGTACTTAGTTGAGAAGGTGCTGATCAGAAAATATTTAGTTAGGCTAAAATAAACAGCTGCACAGTACATTAATCTGAGTGGATCTTTCAAATCTATGAAAATTAACTCACAAGTAAAAAAATGTCCAGTTCCAAAATATAGATAAAATCTTGCAGGAAAAGCCTTGTTCTTCCCATTTGTGTTTCACCATACAGAGCTAGAAATATCCTTCAATGCTCTTCAATGTTTATGGCCACCTTGATCGAATGGCTACATTACAAACAAACCACAGTAACCAAAGCCTATATTCCCTGTAGATCTTTCATGTCAATGGTAGATAGTCTAGTTACACGTTCATATTAAATTATTCCCATGCTTTTGCTTGGCATTCTCAATGGGTCGCAGAAGAGAACGGCCACTTGCCCGTTTCTAGAAATAAACAGCAGACATGTTCATTTCAGTGGGGTTCTCGCCCCAAATCTGTGAATACAAAGAGAAGCTTCTTGTGCAAGCAAAAAAATAAAATGCGTCCAATTCTAAGATTATCAGACTGTAAAGAAGACACTACGCAGAGCAGTTTTATAAGGTTAGATAGACCCTGCAGGAATCAAGCTGGGCTCCTGCATTTATTCCATACTCCCTGCACCGTTCTGCCTGCTGCGGACACACAGATAGCTCCCAATCATTAAAAAATAATGAGGGAGTTGAGAGATAACAGGGCACGATAGCAGCGATGCCTGGGGGAAATGAGGCAGATGATGGGGCAGAGAAGGGACCTCCCCATATCCCTAAACTCCCCTTAATCCCAGCATCTAAAGGGAAACCCAAGAGCCTGAAACTCACCCCTAGAGAGAGACCCCAGCAGACAGGAAGTGAGGGTCCCCAGGAGAGAATCGGGGTCCAGGCCTCTGCTATCAGGGGCAAGGAGTGAGGGGCCTCTGGAGAGGAGAGGTCGCACTTTTGGGAGAGTTGGAGGGGCTCCGGTTCCCCACTATGGAGTATGAGGGGCCCCCGGGGGGGGGTGCGGCATCCCAGCTATGTCGGGGGGTGAGAGGCCTGGGATGGGGGAGGGTTGAGGTTCCCCGCTATGGGGTATGAGGGGCCCGGGGGGGGGGTCCGGGTTCCCAGCTATGTAGGGGGGTGAGAGGCCCAGGATGGGGGGGGGTCCAGGTTCCCCGTTATGGGGGATGAGGGGCCCCGGGAGGGGGGGCGGGTTTCCAGCTATGTGGTGGGGTGAGAGACCTGGGATGAGGGAGGGTCCGGATTCCCCACTCTGGGGGATGAGGGGCGCTGGGGGGAGGGGTCCGGGTTCCCTGCTATGGGGGGGGGTGGGTAAGGGGACCGACCCGACACGCACCCTGGGCTCACCGCTCCCCGGACGCATTATGGCGACGCACGCACCCCGTGACCCGGCTCGCTAGGTGCGGACGCGCTGAAGGCGAGGGGGAGGGGGGAGGAAGGAAGGCTCGGGCGGGGGGGCCGGGCTGCGCCTGCGCCTGGCGAGCGGGCCTCGGGAAGGCCGGAACCTGGAGCGCGGGGCCGCACGTTCGCAGAGGGAGAGAAGTCGGAGAGGACCGGGGCGGAGGCGGCTCGGCCAATGGAAGTTCGCGGCGGGCGCAGGCGCGGAGGGCAGAAGCGGCGGTAGCTAACGGCTGAGCGGCTCCTTTGGGGGGCGGTGAGTCGGTCCTGCCCGGAGTGGAGTGGAGTGGAGTGGAGTGGGGGGAAGGGGCCCGTGCCCGGCTCCCCACGGCCGCTTCGTCAGAGGGGGAGGGGGAAGCGCACAGATCCCTGCTGGGGCCACTGGTGGTGGTGGGGGGGACCCTCGTGAGGGGGGGCAGTGGGGTGTGTGTGGGGCCCCCGAGGGGTGGGGGTCGCTGCGGGGGGGGGCAGTGGAGAGTGGAGGGCCCCCTGGGGTGGGGGCAGTAGGGGGTGGGGCCCCCTAAGGGTGGGGGGTCGCTGCGGGTGGGGGCAGTGGAGAGTGGAGGGCCCCCTGGGGTGGGGGCAGTAGGGGGTGGGGCCCCCTAAGGGTGGGGGGTCGCTGCGGGTGGGGGCAGTGGGGTGGGGGGTCCCCTAAGAGTGGGGGGCGGGGGCGCTGCTGCACGTGGGGGGTGACGGTGTAAAGCGTTTCCCAAAAGCCCGTCCATAATATTAACCTGGGCAGAAGCTTCAAACATCAGTGAAGTGAGAAGCACAATAGCGTTAGGAAGAGAGGTCTGAAATATGAGCCGGCAACTGCAGATTAGTCATCTTGGAAAATGCAGCTAATTCTTTGTGGGGGGAAAACTCCTGAGAAAGACATTCAGTGGGAGAAGGAAGTGTGGGATGCTCTAATGCTGGGGATGGCGGGGGAAGGCACGTTGAAAGTGGATGCTAAACTGTGCAGGAATTAACAGTGTGATGTAACAGCATATGTAGAAGCATGATGTCACAGACTGGAAAAAACTAGTAATACTTGTCACTTACATAATGCTTTTCAGGTGGTGATCTCATTGCATTTTACAAAAGAGGGAGAATCACCTCATTCTCATCATCTCAACAGAAACTGAGTCAGAGAGTGGTTAAGGGACCTGCCTAAGGCTACACAGTAATATTGGTGGCAGAGCCAGAAATAGAATCCAGGTCTCTTGGCTCCCAGTCCGGTATCCTACCCCCTGGATATCACACAGGTCTTGTGCAACTGCATCTGGAATATCGCATTCAGTTCTGGGTGCTACAATACTAGAACAATATTGACACATTGGTAGGAGTTCAGAGAAGAACAACAAAACTAATTGCGGGGTCAGGAAAGATTGAAAAGGTGAAAGATGTGACTTGGTTAAGTGGTGATTAAAGGATTGGGGAGAGACATGATGATATACAGATATTTAAAGGGTTGAAACATGAGGGTGGAGTCAAATTTCACATGATACCAGGGATATAACTAGGGGTAATGAAATTAAAAGAGGCGGGGGGAAGAGGGGAACATATTTTGAATCCAAGCACAGGTTCCTAACAGTGGGATGTGTCAGGCCGTGGAATATTCTCCCTGAGTAAAAGCGGAAATACTATTGCTTGGGATATTTAAAACTAGAGTGAAAAGACACTAGCAAATACAGTGTGAGAAACAATCACAGTTGGACTCTGGAAGACAGAATGCATGAAATAATAGGTCTCTTTCATCTCTGATTTATATGATGAATTAATTTGTACCAGTTGTTGTTGTTTGCATTTAAATTGCATTCGTGCCTAGAGGCCAAACAGGCTAGGGCCCTGTTGCATCGGCTGATGTACTAATGCATAGTAATTGACAGTCCCTGCCTCGGATTGCTTACAATCTAAAAGACAAGACATAACTGGTGAATGAGACAAAAGTGGGCAGTGGTAGAGGTAAGGGAGATGGTAACAAAATAATTGTGCACAATTTTTATTATTGTTTATTTGTATTACAGCACCTAGGAGCCCCATACGTGCATTAGGACCCCACTGTGCTGGGTGCTGTACAGACAAAGAGCAAAAAGGCAGTCCTTGACCCAAAGAACTTACAACTCAAGTATAAGACAACAGATTGATATAGATGGATGGAGTAGTACAAAGAAACAATGAGATAATATTGTCTAAATAGACCACAGAGACTGGATGAGGAAAGGGAGTCTAACACACAGGCAGCAAGCATCATGTATGTTCCATGGTTTTGGGAGGTGGAGTGGGTTTAATTAGGAGGGGATAAGCTATAAGGAAAGAAAAGGGAAGGGAACAGGGGAGAAGAGGGTAGGAAGGGCAGGAATGGAATGAAGCTGAGTGAAGAGATAGGGTTTGTCTACACTGGAAATGCCACAGCTGCAGTGCTGCAATGTGAACACATACCACAGCCATGGAAGGACTGTAGTAAATTCAATTCTCGGAGAGAGTGTACTTAGGTCAACAGAAGAATTCTTCTGTTGACCTAACACAGGGGTGCGGGGGGAACCCTTTTTTCTGTCACGGGCCATTGACCCACAATAAATATCAATCACAGGCCACCTATCTACCCAGGGTGGTGCAGAGGCTTGGGTCTTTCCCCCGCAGCGGGGCGAACCACCACTGGTGGCCCCTGCCCAGCGGGGGGTGCCATGGGCCAGATGAAATTAACCAACTGGCAGATCCGGCCCGCGGGCCGTAGGTTACCCACCCCTGACCTAACAGTATCTACACAGGGGCTTAGGTTGGCTTAACTACTTCTCACAGGCTATGACATTTTTCACAGCCCTGAGTAATGTAGCTAAGCTGACCCAACTTTAATGTAGACCAGGCCTGTGAGGGAAGAAAAGGGTGACATAAACAGCCCTCAGCACTGGGCAGAGTAAGTCAGAATAGTCAATGGTTTTGACATTTGACATGTCCAAATGTCCCTGCTTTGGCTGCTTCTCCTTGTACCGTGCAGAGTCTCCGACTGGCTCCCGAGTCCGCTCTGCAACTCACATGGTTGGGGGAGGGCAGGCACTGCTTGGGTCTTAGGACCCCTCCTCCCCCGCCCCCAGAGAGAGAGAGAGTGAGTGTGTGTGTGTTGGAGGGGAGCGGGGAGGGGCTTGTCTCTGCTGCACAGTTCTGGGTGTAGGGGAGTGCCAGGATAAGGGTGGCCCTGGCTGGGCTCCATTTTCCTCAGTCTCTATTTTGGGTGCTTCTGGTCCTATCAGGTGGAGTATCTGGCTGGCTCTTAGCAGTTCAGGAGAAGTAATCGCAGCTCACCACTGGCATAGCCACTGTAAACAGTTTATGGCTGGAACAGTATGTTTAAATATATTTAATTCCTTCCCCTCCAGCTTTCCATCCCCTGCTCTCTTTTTTGGAGGGATAGGGGGGCAGGGTTGGGAGGGGACGCAGGTCTGTCCCCCTTTGCTAATCAGGCTTCTTGAAGTCTTGGCTTCAACTGTTATATAATATTGTGTGCTATTAAACAGTTGCCACATTCTGTGTGGTTGGTGGCTTCATTGTTGAATGAAATGATTCCTGACTGATTAGTTTATATACCATTTAAATTTCTAAAGCACATTGGGATCCTCTGAGACAAAAAAGCCTGCCATATAACTAAGATGATTATTAAGCATATCATGGGGAAAATGCATATGCAATAGCTATGGAAAATAACAGTTTCTGACGTCACAATTAGTAATAGATCCTTGCCTGTGCATTCTGTCCTCAGACACAGAGAGAAACTGACTAGCAAGATAAAGAATGTATAGCCCTCAGTGAGTCAAAAGTCATGTGACCCAAGAGTACATAGCATATGTAAATCCCCAGCAGCTGATTGTTTTCTTCTGCTGGAGAGAGAGGAGTTTCATCAGGTATCTGCCTTATGTCAAGAGTTAAAGAGTACAGATACTAGTAAAAATTTATCATTAGACTTTTTTTCTTTTTGGTATCAGGTGTACTAGGATTTTGCCCTTTCCACAGTTCGTTTGTTTTTTGCTTGGGCTTTAAGAAATAGAAAGAGCAAACAAACAAACAAAAACTAACCTACTGTCTTGAATACAAAGGACAAACTTACAAAGATGGCAACCCCGAGGCTGCCTGAGAATCCTGAATCTGCAGACAGAGGTAAATAACTTGATATATAATATTTATTATTCCAGTTATGGTGGCACAGTTGAAAGACCATAGTTAAGCTTGCATCAGAGATTTTAGTTTAATTATGTATTGGATCTGGGAGAAAATGTTGTTTGAATGGGAAGCTATTTGATCTTTAAAGAGACAGGAAGGATGGTCTTATGGACTTCTTCCCAACCCCTACAAGTGGTTCATATCCAATCTGAGATCTGGCAAAAGTTTAGAGTCAGTTGTTTTATTCAAAACTGTCCTTATGTTCCTATAGTCAAAATGCGAAGAATGGCCATACTAAACAGTAGGAGAATGCATTATTACCAACCGGGCCCGACAACTAAGAAACAGCTTGTTCCAGTGGGTAGGGCACAGGGCTGGGAGTTGGAAAACCTTGGTTATTTTTCAGGCTCTGCCACGAACTTCCTATGTGATCTTGGGCAAGTCTCTTAATGGCTCTGTGCCTCAGTTTCCTCATCTGTAAAATGGGACTGATATCCCCTTACTTAACGGAGGAGTTGTGAGAAGTGTATTAATATTTGTGGTAGACGAGGTGGCTGAGGTGGTAATATATTTTATTAATATTGTTATATCTTCAAGACTTTGGTCCACTAAAAGGTATTACTTCACTTGCCTTGTGTCTCTGATATGATCGTTAATATTTCTTGAGGCAGAAGCTAAGTAATGTGTAACTATTTTCTTTGTTTTAATTTTTTAAAATAAGTACTTACAGGTGAATACCAGAATGGTAAATAGTCTGTCATTTAAATAAATAGTAACAGAGAGGGTGAAAACACTTATTGGTCTCTAAATTGTTGTTCAAACTGTAATTAAGGGTATACAGTCAATTTGAATCTAGTCAATTTCAAAAAGTTAGGCCTGGTTTACACTTAAACCTTATACCAGTCAGTTAGGGGTGGGTTATTGTTTTTGTTTTGTTTAACTAACTTAAGGGAACCAACATAGGTCATACTGGTATAAGCCCTAGTGTGGACATAATTACAATGTTATAACTGTGCTTATACTAGCATACCTTATGTCTGTTCCCCAAACCAATTTAATCTATATCAGTATAAATACTTCTATACTGGTATAACTGCTTCCACGTTAGGAGGGTTTTGCTGGTTTAACTGTACTGGCAAAAACCCTTAGCTGCACCTGCTCTGGAGTATCCCTGCTAATTTTTGTGGTTTTACAGTCACACTTCACTGTTCTTTAAAAATATTTTTCTCATCCATCTTTCTGTGTGAAAGACTCACACAAACAAAAGAAAATGACTGCCTATATGTAGGAAACAATAAAATTGACTAAGCACAAAGTGTTGTCATGTGCAGAGTAAACAAACTAGAAAAACAGATAAATATATTGGTGTTTTTTTCTCTTCAAACCTTTCAGGTATAAATCTAATGTATTAGATATAACAATAGTAAGTAAAACATTTCTTGAGATAATTCTTTCTAAGCCTCACAGAACTCTTGTGAAGTAGAGAAATATCACCAATTTATAGGTGGAGAAACGGAGGCTAAATGTTTTAGCAACTTGTTCAAGTCACACAGCAAATCGATGGCATAGAACTCATTGCTCTTAGTTCTCAGCCGTGTGATTGGTCTGTTGGCTAACACTGCCTATATTTACTGGATTTCCTTGTTTATTTTGTCCTCCGCCCCAAAAGTAGGTGACTTGAAGTTGTTGTAAAGGAGATACTATGATGTGTGTGTCAGATTATAATCCTGCTAGGACAAACAGTTACAATTCCAAACATACATCTTGCAAACATCTGCTATGGGCTGGATTCTGGTGCCCTTACTCACATTGTTTTCAGTGCGGCTACCTGTGGAGTAAGGTACTAAACTTGAGTGTGTCAGAATCTGGCCCCGTGTGAGTAGTCCTTATGCAAATAGGCCCGTTGATATAAATGTGGTTAATAGTGTGAGTAACCAAGGTTAGATCGACAGGTAGGAATGTCCGTGCCAGGGGGTGTGTATGAATGTATGTGCTTAGATATACAAGATCTGGCGACTAGTTGTATCATGCGGGCCATAAGAGAATCAGACTGATGACATTCAAAGCAAGAAGATTGTTAACTTTTTGTCTTGTATTATAATTCCTGAAAATTCTCACAAGGGGAAGCAGATCACAGTTGAAATCAAACTAGTCTTTAGTGTCACAGCATAAATTGCTGTCTAGATTAATCTGATTTTGGAGGCTATACAGTGTAAATAATCTAACTTTTCATTGCTTACAGGAAATAAAGTACCATAGTACCTTATGCCTGTGTTTCAACACTGAGGATCTGTAATTTTTGTTATAGTACATCAAAACTTCAATAAGATAATTAATACATGAGCATTTAAATCACTGGTTTCAGAGTAACAGCCGTGTTAGTCTGTATTCGCAAAAAGAAAAGGAGTACTTGTGACACCTTAGAGACTCTAATAAATTGGTTAGTCTCTAAGGTGCCACAAGTACTCCTTTTCTATTTAAATCACTATTATTCAGTGTCTGCTCACAAGATGTAATATAAGTAAGGAACACAATGTGGCTGTTATATAACTTGTGGAATGTACTAATTTTTACAATTTGAGTATTAAAATTCTGGGGGAATGAAAGAAATTTAAAGAGGAACAAGGTGGGTCACAGGACAAAAGAAAGAAGCAGAGGACTACCAGAGCGGGAGATGGTCCAAATGTATTTTTGGAAGCTGTGTGCTTGTCTCCCTCTCTCCTTTTGCACCAAAGTCATGTGCACTAAAGTTATGATTCCATCTTTGAGTTTTTGACATGAACAAACCATTCTTCAGGGATACGATTTATTCAGAGTCCCTTGCTGGACTTACAGATAGCTCCATAAAATTGTTGATTATTCTTGCTATCGTGACATCATAAGTTGCCAGTGAAGTTTGGGTAGGCACTGGACCCATAGGTCAAGTGATATTACCGTAACCCAAAATTCAGCAGTTAAAACATTCTGTGCTACTCCTCACATATTGGAACATTGTTGGGTCTCCCAGTGTCTCCCTCACCTCTGCCCTTTAGCGTTGCCTGCCTTTAGTCAGATGTGTGTTCAGAAGGCAAAGCTGCTACAGCAACTACGTTCTGTCACAATTTGTTTGACAGCTTTGCCCATCGGTCCTGAGCTCTTTGAGGACCAGAGTGGCATCCTTTCAACTCTGTTGTGTGCTTGGCTGTTGTATTCCAGCAGGATAAATTTAAGCGTGGAGGATGATGATGATGATTATTGCATAGAATAAATTGTAGGCATCATAATGATGGTTGTATTCATCTCTTGGTCATCTCTGGTTTCATGGAAAACATAAAAGCGCTGAAAAAAATCACTTTCTGCCAGTTATTTACCGACCAGATTCAGAGAAAGGCCTGACAGGTGTAGATGTGATCAAGGACAAGTAATTCCTTTTATGCCCATGACAAGCATGCGTGTTGTGTAGTGGGTGTCAGGTTCTAGAACCTTGCGCAAAGATGTGGAGCTATTTAGATGACTCATCCTGGCAGTCAGACCAGGTGGATCCTGTTCACTCTAACTCAATTTATAAAAGGTTTAGGTTAAATATCCCTCTGAGGCTAAGGCGGGGTGGGCAAACTTTTTGGCGCGAGGGCCACATCTGGGTATGGAAATTGTATGGCAGGCCATGAATGCTCATGAAATTGGGGTTGGAGTGCAGGAGGGGGTGAGGGCTCTGGACCAGTAATGAGGAGTTCAGGGTGTGGGAGGGGGTTGAGGTGTGTGAGGGGGTGTGAGGGCTCCAGCTGGAGGTGCAGGATCTGGGTTGGGGCTGGGGATAAGGGATTTGGGGTGTAAGAGGGTGCTCCAGGCTAGGACCGAGGGGATCAGGGCTGGAGCAGGGGGTTGAGGATGGGTGGGTGAGGGCTCTGGGGTGGTGCCAGAAATGAGGAGCTCAGGGTGCGGGAGAGGGCTGCAGGCTGGGGCAGGGGGTTGGGGTGTTGGGGGAGGTGAGAGCTCAGTCTGAGGGTGCAGGCTCTGGGGTGGGGCTGGGGATGAGGGGTTTGGGGTGCAGGAGGGTGCTCTGGGCTGGGATCCAGGGTTTTGGAGGGTGGGAGGAGAATCAGAGCCATCTCTGGGGCAGGGAGTTGGGGCACTGGAGAGGTTCAGGGGTGCAGGCTCTGGGCGCCGCTTACATCAAGCAGCCCCCAGAAGCATCGGTTTCCAGCCAATGGTAGCTGCGGGGGTGGCACGCGGAGCTCCCTGGCTGCCCCTAAACGTAGGAGGCAGGGGTAGGGGAGGGGGTCATGCCGCTGCTGCTTCCGGGAGCTGTGCGGAGCTGCGGCACGTGTGCGCGGAGCAGCCCCGAACCCGCTTCCAAGTGGGAGCTCAAAGGCCAGATTAAATTAGCTGGCGGGCCGGATGTGACCCACTAGCCATAGTTTGCTCACTCCTGGGCTAAGGGAACTAGGGACATAGGGGTCGCCATAGGAACAGTTGAGCTTGGGATGTTTAAGTCAACAATAAAGGAAACTCCAGGGCTGGCATGAGTTTGGATCCTATGCAGCACATGTGTATTGTGGTAGGAGCAGGCTGTTAGGGCCACTTGCTTATGTTTGCCCGAAGAAGTTTTTTAAAGAGCTATACAATGTTTATGCTAAACAGTGAAGAATTCTACAATGCTTATGGGACTGCACTGGTATCTTTTGGTAAATCAAACGAGTTGTCTTTTGTGCTTAGAATAATAGGAATCGTTTCTGCTTCTCTTAACCTTTGAATGCTCTGGGCAGCACTTTGAGACATGGCGAATAGGCAGCTAATGCCTTATGTGTTGTTTACAATAATATATTCATTGATGTGTATGAAAAGGGACATACAAATGAAAGCCTGGGCCATTTTTACAAAGATGGAGTTTTTCACTAACTATACTTTATTTTGGTGTATTTTTTTAAAAAAAATATGCTGAATAAAGCATGCATATAAAAGTATCTTATTTATAAAGCACCACCCCAGCCATGGCACCCACAGCACTACAGATTATTAAAATACAACCATATACTAATGATTCAAATATCATAAATACACAATATAAAAGTATTTCAGTGATACCTGATCATTTGGGAATGGGGAGGAGAGGCTGGGGAAGGCTGGAGTTGCTTTCAGAGGAAACAGTAGTAAAATACCTTTTTTTGAAAAGAGGAGTCTTTTCAAGGTGAAATTGGAGATGGATCAGAAGAGGTGGCAAATTCCACCCCCTAAAGCTCACAGCAGCCAAACCTTGGTTACCTGCATACCTCAGATGACCTAGTGGCAACATTGAAAGATGGCTTGCGCCTGGGGTCGGTTACCCACCAGTATGGTGCCTATGGGGTCATCCTTGATCTGTGTACCCTAACTTACAAGAATCACCTCAGGTGTATTTTTCTGCCTTGTTTACGTGTTTTCTTCTTTCCACTTAGAAGGTGACAGCTCTGTCGTCACTGTAGAAGAGGATCCTAACAGCGAGCTAATGAATGCGGACATATGTATCCATGCGTGGCCCTGTTCCTATTATGTAGACACTGAGAAACGATGGGTCTCTGGCAGACTCTCACTGACTCCTGTTGTGGTCAGATTTACAGCTGACAAGACCAGAGAGCTTCTGGTCAGCTTCCATCTTTCCAGCATCAGTGAGATCAAGAAGGAGTCCTCCAGTTTAATATTCAGCTCCCTCACAATTCTGGAGAAGGAGAACACCAAGCACTGGTTCAGTTCCCTCCAGCCCAATAGAAATGTGGTCTTCAACATCCTTGAGCACTTCTGGAGGGAGCAGCTGCTGTTATGTCCAGGGGCTGGAGCTCAGGCAGATTCTCTGCAGATGACGAAAGGGAAAGAACTGACTGGTTTACTGTCTGCATCCCAGAAACGTATGGAGGATACAACAAAGGTGCTCCACTATCAGGGTGAACAGTTTGATAACATCATGAAAGGACTGAACAAGATTGACTCTGAAATGGATGTAGCAGACAGGTACAGTAGCATAACTGGAGCTGAATAGTAATTGATAGTTTATATTGAATTTGTCTGAAACCTTATTGTAAGATTTTCACATTCAGTACTCACGTGACTCCCTTCCATGCACCTTTTTTCAAGTTGCAATGCTTTATTCTTCCAGTTTTGTGTTAATTAGGGAGTGCTGAGTATGTCAGATGGCCTGGTGATTTTGTGATGTCAATAATCCTCTCCTAGGGCTAGGATGAGAACACACCAAACTAATTTTCACATGGGGTAAATTTTACCTCCTCCTCCGTGCATGTGAAGAGCCCCTGCTATGATTTTACTCTGTAAGGGAGGGGTCTGTTCAGCAGCTGCGTAACCACGGCACTGAGCTCAGCTCTCCTCCTTGTGCTTTAGCGTGTACGATAGGGGTGGGCAAACTTTTTGGCCCGAGGGCCACATCGGGGTTGAGAAACTGTATGGAGGGCCTGGTAGGGAAGGCTGTGCCTCCCCAAACAGCCTGGTCCCTGTCCCCTATCTGCCCCCTCCCACTTCCCGCCCCCCCTCAGAACCCCTGACCCATCCAACCCTCCCCCCGCCCTCCTTGTCCCCTGACCGCCCCGATCCATACCCCTGCCCTGACAGGCCCCCTGGCACTCTCACGCCTATCCAACCATCCCTGTTCCCCAGAACCTCTGCCCCATCCAGCTCCCCCGTCCCCTGACTGCCCCCCAGGACCTTCTGCCCCTTACCATGCAGCTCAGAGCAACAGGAGCTCGCAGCCCCGCCGCCTGGCCGGAGCCAGCCACACCACCACGATTCTGCAGGAGCGGCGGGCCAGAGCGCTGGCAGCAGGGCAAGCTGAGGCTGTGGGGGAGAGAGGGGGGCAGCAGGGGAGGAGCTGGGAGCTAGCCTCCCTAGCCAGGAGCTCAGGGGCCAGGCAGGACGGGTCTCGCGCGGGCCATAGTTTGCCCGCCTCTGGTATATGGGGCAGAGCTGGAAAATCCACTGCTAGATGGATCTTTTCACTGCAGAGGGGACATGTGAGAGCTCTGCATGTCTTTCCCCCTCCATGTACACGTATTGAGCACGCAGCCTTCAATTTTGGATGGGGGAATTTTGGCCTTAGTGCAGCTGTAGTTGGGAAAATGACTGTAGAAATGGCACCTCCATGTTCTACATGTGTTTTCAAATTGTGCAACCACTTGCTTTTCACTACATATGCTCACTACTGTTAGATGCCAGAAGAATCAATACAGCTGTGGAAGAAGGAGCTGCTGGGTTCTGTTTTGTCTTGCGCCACGTTGATCAAAATGTCAGCTAAATTGTATCTGCAGAAAGTACTTTTCTTATAAGGAACAGAAAACCTATGTTGGTTCTTTTTTCTTTTGTTTTCAGATCCCAAACTGCATGTGCTTCCTCTTAGAACATTTAAGACAAACCTTTCATATGAGTTACACACTTAAAGCCATATTTAGGACCCTAAAATAAGTGGCCTGTTTTTCAGAGATGCTGAATTTCCACATCTCACATTGAAGTCAGTGAGAGTAGCGGTTGCTCAGCACCTAAATTTGAACATTTTGTCTTTTATAAGGCTTTTAACAATTACTGAGATGGAAGGCAAATGTAATCTGTTTGTAAGAGGTTGGATGCTGCAAGTAGAATCCAGCAGTGGCATGAAGTAGACTTGTAGAGCTAAGTATATTGTAATGTGTTAAAGATCTGCAGCTGAAAGCTGCAGGGTCACCTTTCCTTCTGGAATCTGGGACAGTTGCATAAAGACACAGATATAATGAAGTTCAGACTAATTTCTTTTGGAAGAAGTTTCTATTTTCCAGTGGGTATAACATCTATGAGCAAGTGTTTGTTGATTTCACAATGATTCTGATTATATTTTCTACATCCTTTAATGAAAAGCCAAGGAAATTGAAAACTTCAGTAGCAGCTTTTAAAGTTCTCTGTCAATAAACAATGATTCAGAAAGTCAATATTCATTGTTTTTTAGGAAGAGACATTTGTTTTAGATTAAGATACATGGGAACATATTGTTTGTCTTCATGAAACTGAAGAAAGTTAGATGCTTTGATTTACAGATGGGTAGAATAAAGGAAGACATTGAACAAATGCTAATTGAGTTTCTATTTATCTACTGCATCTAGGGATTAGCTGACATGCAAACAGCCTAAAACTGTACCTAGAAATCATTAGCTTTCTGAGGTGTTTTGACTTTGCACTTTTCTTGTTTGGGTTTTTAATTTATTTTTCAAACAGCTGATGGTGACAGCTTTCTCCTCTTAAGCTGAAGTCACATATATTGTACAGGGGGGAAAAAACCAAATTCATAGCACTTGAACACCGATCAATTTACTTTATTGTAACTATTGTGCCAAAGTCGTACGTTAATTAGCATAGATCAGGGAAATAGTCACATTAAACTCTTCACCCAGTGTCGTCTTTTGCAACTTTCTATAGTGTGTGTGTGTAAAAAGTATCTATGTCTGTAATCTTCTTTCCCATGATATTTTTCAGTGTTGTGCAGGAGTCCTTAATGTGTGTTTTTCATTAACCCCTTAATTATTTTTTAGCCAACTTGATTAATAGGCTGCATGAGCAGCATCAGCTTTGTGGTGGTGCCCTTGTGCAAGAGCAGTAATTGATGTCTAATGCCATAATTAATGTCCAACACAGACCACTTTGGAGACTGGTCAACATGGCAAGTGGCTCACCTGAGTTTCCTACAGGTGGAGTTGACCACCTACACCAGTGTCTCCTTCTGGGAAGAAGAGCCAGTCAATAGCTCAACTTCTCATGCACTGAAATTATTATGTGCATAGGGTGAAATTCACCTCTGTGCAGAGGGCCAGCACACAAGTCCTTTGCACTACTAATATCCTACATGAGCCTTTAAGTTAGTTCCCAATTTTGTGGGACTTAAGTGGTACCTAGATCTTGTGCTGGCCTCCTATGCAGAGGGCAGAATTTAATCCTAGTGACTTCATTGCATTAAAAAAAAGGAAAGAAAGACAGCAAATGACGCTCCATTAAATACCACAATAATAGATGCCTTATTAAAACCTGAAATCAATAGAATGGCAATAGAATAAATTACCCCTGAATAGAAAATAATTCCTTTTAACTGCGCATGAAGCATTTGGCTTCCAGCAGTATAATACAGTCTTGGGTCTATTTTTATACTTGAGAGTTATTTTACATTTCTAGCTGGTTGATATTTGTGTAGTATGATTTCTTTTCAGTAAAGGCTTGGGAAGCATGGCTTTATAGAACCTTGTTAATTACCTGCCAAATGCTATTTTGTATATTTTTGTCATGATCTTACAATTAGATATCCCAGAGGACCACAAAGTATTATACCAGCATTTACTCACTGCACTAGTTTGCAGTACCAAATGTTTTATAGTTAAGGCTGAGGCAAAATTTCTCTTCTAAGCCTGGGTAGAATTCCCAAATTAACATTCTGAAGTTTGGCAGAGTTTTGCTGCTGAATCAGACGCAGAATTATTAGAATAATTAGAATGAGAACCTCGGTGTGCACAGGAGAGACACTCTCACACTTAGGAAAGGCCCCTTAACCTTGTAATGTTTTTATTAGCACAATTAGCAAAATCACAGATTCTCCAACCTAGCAAAGTAGGTAGAGGTAATACAGGACAGTCAAGATATCCAGTATCTAAGTAGCCGTATACTCTCACCATCCATTGTGGAGACCTAGAACAGGTGAGACAGGTGATCCATGAGTGGTCCTATATCTGGCTTGCCAAGAAGATTGCGATGGCGTAGGCCATGTGGTTAGCCCTGTTATAGGGTTTTATGGCCTCCATGAATATTCATAAGGATGTCCAGCCTTCTCTGTCCAAAACCTAACTTCCTCGTGCTAATAGTGTTGGGGTGCTTTCTTCCCATGGGTTATTATTTCATTTACCTCAAGCTTATTACAATATGTGCCAGTTGGTTATCATGCCATTCTTGCAGTGGAACATCTGCTGACGCTCTCATCCTAAAATATCCAAAGCTAGCAATAACAGGCAACAACAGAATACCAATCAGCAATTTCACCATACTTGTCTGTTACAGCTTTCTGTCTTGTGATACCTTGTGATCTAAAGTTACTTGCAGGGATGGTCGTAACCAGTTCCTGTAGCACCGGGGCTCAAGGCTGCATAGAGCCAGCTCCTGTCCTGTGATCATCTCCCTGGGGGAGGGGGATGTTTCACCTTGTAACAGGAAGGCCTTCCCAGCTGCTGACTGCCAGAAAGTTGCAGGTCAGCAGGGGACAGGTCTTGCCCTAGGGTGCACGGAGACCTGTATCTCAGAGATGGAAGTTGGGGTCCTGACAACCGCTGTGGTGGTAGCTGGAAACAAGCCCAACCTGAGTGAAGGGGGGGAATTGATTTTGCTGGCCAGTGAAGGGTCTGTTATAGTTGGTAGTTGTGAACCCACAACTGGATCAGTGTCACCTTTCCTTTTGCGGGACACAGGAGAGTGTCTGCCCCAGAGAGGAGCCCAGAGAAGGAAGGCCAGACGGAAGGTGAGGGGAAACAGGAGGGTTTGCCCACCTTTTTAGGGAGGCTTTTCCGCTGGAGGAGGGTGAAGGATCTGCATCTGAAATGCAAGACCCCTCACCTGTGGATCAGATTTTAAGGGAAAACTGGGGGACAGATCTCCTGGAGGGGAGAGTCCTCCCAGCTGATCTTTTGGGAACAGAAAGTGGGTTGTCCGAGGGGATTTTACCAATTCAAAGCACTCCATTGAAAGATGTTGTTCCTGCTATGCTTGTAAAAGATAAAATTCTCTCTTCCAGGCAGGAGAAAGAAAAACTTTGCATTTGGGAAGCTTCACAAGTGGGTGGGGCCCAACACAAAGAAATCCCAGAGGGAGGGGCCGAGGGCAGGCATGGTTACAGTGCACCCTTGCCTTGCCAAAACCTCAAACACTTGCCTAAATTGAGAGCCTTCTCCCGAGAGGCAGGAGAATCTGTGTCTGAGCCCCTACTATGGTACACAAAGAGATTGGAAAATACAATGGAGACTGGGCAAGCCAGGCTGTGTGAACGGAGTCTGTCCGTCATAAATTAGCTGTTAATCTTGTGTCTTGCTACTTCATCTATGGGTCAAGACAAAGGAGTTGAGACTAATAACAAACCCTTTAAAGGTGTGTAACATACCTGATTTGCGGAAAAAAACTTTTGTACATGCTAGGGATGGTAGAAGTACACTGTGAAATCAGTCAAGAGATCAGTGTGTTAATCTATTTTCCCTTTTTTTTAGGAAACAAATGTAAATATTACATACAAAAAGTGTAACCTTTATATTACGCTAACAACTTTAAATGCTCAAAACTCAGCATAACCTTATTTTGTGGAGTGCTTTGGATTATTACCATATATACTCAATCATAAGCTGGTTTGTTTATAAGCTGACCCCCACCCCCAAGATGGATAAGTAAAAATGGAAAATTTTTATGACCCATTCATAAGCCAACCCGGTAATTCAGGGGTCAGCAAACTTTGGCTCTTGGGCCATCAGGATAAGCTGCTGGCGGGCCGAGATGGTTTGTTTACCTCGAGCGTGTGCAGGCACGGAGGTAAACAAAGTGTCCCGGCGCGCCAGCTGCTTACCCTGACAGGCCGGAGCAGCAACTGGTGGGGAAATTTTTTGAGGGGGAGAAGCTGGGGGTCAGGAGAGTAACCCCTGTGACCACCCCCCACATGACCCCACCCCTAGCCTGGGACACTCACACTCCCCCCATCCCATCCCTTCCCACCTTATCTGGGGAGGGCCAGGGGAGGATGTCTCTGGCCTGGCTGGAGCTGCTTTGGCAGGCTGGGCAGCGTGGCCACAGCCTGCTCCGGCGGGCCACGCCAGGCTGCACGGCCGCAGCATGTTCCAGCGGGCCGGGCGGCGCTGCCATAGCCTGCTCTGGGGGGGCGGGGCCGAATGGCGCAGCTGCAGCCTGCCAGCCCCGGAGCTGCAGCCCTCAATATGTGCCAATTGGTTATCATGCCAGCCCCGGAGCTGCGGGGAGAGCAGCATGGCCAGAAGCAGAGAGACTCTGGCCCCGCCTCTTCCCTTCTGGCTCTGCTGGCTGTGCTGACTCTCCTTGCCCCCACTGTTGGGGGAGGGAAGGGGGGGGCTGTGTCTCACCTCTCCCCCTCTCTATACCAGTTCATAAGCCTACCCCCTTCTCTGGTGCTTCCCTTTTTTACTAAAAAAAATTTGGCTTATGAACGAGTATATACGGTATGTTAAATGTACTGTGTATTTTAATATACAAAAAGAAAAGGAATACTTGTGGCACCTTAGACTAACACGGCTGTTACTCTGCAACCTTTTAATATACAGTGTGCCAAATCCTACCCGCATGTGCACCTCCAGTTGCCTTCAACTGGAATTGCATGGATATGTCAATGAGCAAAATTGAGTCTGGTGTGACTGAATCTTCAAAGACAAAACCAGACTTATCCAGTTTTATAAATCTGTTGATATAATGTCATTGGTGTGCAAGACGCTTTAGAGACACATGACACAAGTTCCCTGCCCTTGGGGGTTTACAACCAAAGACCCTGAACGTGCAATTTGATGCACATCCTGTGAGCTCCATGGAAGTCAAGGACAGTTGGCAAGATCATTCAGAGGGTCTGTGCAATTGCAAAATCTTGTCATCAATCAGACTGATAACACAACCAAAATATCACGGTCTCATGGTGGGTAAGGAAGTGGAGAGAAGGATAAACCTCAGTTAAAAACAAAATGGAGAATACTATCATAGTGTGTTTCGTATAGAAACCGGACCCTGTGGCTTCGGAGCCACATGGGGCTCTTCAGAAGTTCATGTGCGGCACCGACTCTGGGGCTGGAGCTACAGGTGTCAACTTGCCAGGGTGCCGGGGGGCGCTCACTGCTCAACCCATGGCTCTGCCACAGGCCCTGCCCCCACTGCACCCCTTCCCGCCCCCTCCCCTGAGCCTGCCATGCCCTCGCTCCTCCCCCTCCCCCCCAGAGCGTGCTGCATGCCAGCGAACAGCTGATCAAGAGGAGCAGGGGGGGAGGGCTGATCGGGTGAGTGGGAGGTGCTGGGGGCAGGGGAGCTGATGGGGGGCTGCTGACGTGTTACTGTGGCTCTTTGGCAATGTACGTTGGTAAATTCTGGCTCCTTCTCAGGCTCAGATTGGCCACTCCTGCTTTTAATGCTTTAAAAGATTGTTTTAAACTGACTCCAGGGCCCTGGTTCTCAACCTGTTTACTATTGTGGACCGCATACAATACAACCTCTATGGCCCTGAAGATGTCACGTGGGCCGCAGCTTTGTGCTGACTGGGCCGCACGTTGAGAGCCACTGCTTCAGGGTGTTGATGCCCTATGGTGCTGCTTTGGCCTGGGAAGATGGTGCACGCTTCCAGGGTGTGGTTTTCAGAGTTTCTCTGTGCATGAAACTGCAGTTGAACTTCATGGCTACAGAATGGGACCCTAAAGCAGCACTAGTGTGACACTTTAGAATTCTGCTTTAAAAGTTTCCGCTCCATCACTCTCAACCTCTCGCTTTTCGGAGTAATACAGGATCTCCGTAGTCTGCTCCAGAGCCATTACTCCTCTTGCCTGCTGTTGACATAAATATTTTATATTCATATTGTAGTTGGGAGTAGGCTCTTGAAGCAGTTTATTCGGCTTTCCTCTTTTATTATAAATGCACTGGCTTGTTCCCAGTTTGATTTCTTTTTGGCCTGTCTTAATTTTATTTTTCAAAGCAGATGGATTTCTTTTAGCAGGCCTGTTTGAACCTTGTACAGAACTTTGATGGCTTGTGAACAAAGTGTATTTGGTTATAGCTTCCTTTTGAGATTAAATTCTGTGTTTGCAGCCAAACTAAACAGGATCTTGACGTCTCAAAATCTCATGTAGAACAGCTTTAATATTCATATAATTACTTATTTGCAAGATAGTGCCAACATGATGCATCATTGCATTGGATAGTACCTTTCTAGGACATGGAAAATACAAACATGATTAAGCCAAACACACTTCCAACAAATGCCAATAAACCAGCAAAACTCATATTAGGGGCCTTATTGTGCCAAGATGTCTCAATGAGCTTTTTCAGAAGTAAAATCCTGGCATTTATTGTGTGAGGCTGTTTGTTTTAAGTTTTCTTATCTTTATCTTCTAAAGCCATTTCTAACAAAGCTAGAAAGTGAAAATTGCATTACTAACTAAGCGTCTACTACTAGGTAATAGCCAAAGTAAAACAGTTCTAATGTAAAGATGCCCATTCTGCTTTTGGTTGACCTGCAGACTTTTCAGTTTGGTCTGGGGGGTGGGGGCGGGGAGATGGATGCACCGGGCCCCTCATTAGAGAGGGCGCCAGACCAAGTGGCATCACAGTCTGGTTCACAGGGTCGCAGCACCACTCAGGTTTGACCTGGCGACCCTGAGTCATGCTGTGACCCCATGAACCAGATTGCAACACCCAGAGCAGGAAGCTGGGCTAGCCCCAGCAGAGTGAATGCGGGATCAGCTTGCTCTCCAACCTTCCCCCACCCACTTTGGGCCTCCCCTTAGTGGTCATCTTTTGGGAAGGGTGTGGGGGGGGCCTCAGTTCATATTTTGCTCCTAGCCCCCCAAATCCTCTGTGTCGCATTGCTTCTAACACTGACAGAAAACACCCAAGGGACATCAGCCCTCATATTCCCTCCACCAGTAAGTCCCAAATTTGTGCACACAGCACAGTGTGTCCTCAGTGCCTAGGTAACAAATAATTAACTTGAACATCTGGCACATATTCATGGTGAAAATAGGGGACTTGATTCCCAGTTTTGGTTCCCAGCTCTGACCTAGACTTGTTTGAATGAGCCACTTATTTCCCTTGTTTTAACAGTGGTGTGCTGTGGTTTCTCCCTCCTATTTCTAAAGTGCTTTGAGATCTCTGGATGCAATATGCTTTAGAAATGCAAAGTGGGTTTTTTTTTAAATGATTATAGGAATGAAGAGTTCATTTTCAAGTGTTTGTTCTTATTCAAGAAAGATAATTTGTTCAGAGGTAGGAGGATGGTGGGGATTTCCTGCTGGATTTCACTCTTTTTGTATCCTCTCTTCCCCATTAGGTTGTTGACAGAACTTGAATCACCTTCTTGGTGGCCATTCCGTGGCAAACTCTGGAAGGGGCCATTGGAAGCAAAGCCAAAGGAAGAAGCCACGATTTCAGGGTCGAAGAACCAGGAAGGAGTCATAATCAGAATTCCAGTTATCATCACCAACAGAACAAATTCTAATGTCATGCCAGGAAAATTCACAATTCTGGTTTCTGGCCTGGAAATCAGTGACTCCAATTCTCAGGTCATTCACCGGTTTGAATTGAAAGATGTAGATGATGTCAAAGTTCATACACCATATGAGATCAGCATCCGTCAGAGGTTTATTGGGAAGCCAGACACCTCTTATCGGCTGTTATCAGCAAAGATGCCAGAAGTAATCCCAGTCTTGGAGATGCAGTTTAGCAAGAAAATACAGTTTTTGGAAGATGCATTGGGATTTGTCGGTGCAAGGAAATCTCCTCAGGCTGATCTGGGCAATTCCATTTGGCAAGCAGGTAAATGACAGAAATGAAGCGATCAGTCACGAAGCTGGTTCATTAGTAGCAACTGTTCTTCAACAGTTCACAAAATTTGGAAGAAAACTGCAGATTTTACAGTGCAAATCCTCTTCCTTGCCTTAATAATCTAATGGTGATGAGACCACGCAAATGATTAAAGGAAACCTTTGACAGTAAGAGAGCAATATTAGCTATCATCACTAGTGACAGGTACCTATATATGAGAGCCAGGGTGGGGATGGAGAGATGGGATGAGCATTTACCTACCAGCTTGAATATAATTTTGCCAGGGTTTGGCTGTACATCACAAGGCCTACTTTTTCAAGAGCAATCAGTAACTATGGGTACTTTGATTCTCTCCCTCTTCCCCCTCCCGCAAGAGCCCAACTTGAGACATCTTAAAGGGCCTGATTTTCAGATAGTGCTGAGCACTCTTTCAAGTTGGGCACTCAGAAGCTGAGTTACCCAAACATACTAATTGCTTTTGAAAACGATTAGTTTAGATTTGAGTTTCCTTTGGATTCCTGTCTCCATTTTAAATCCCTTTTTGTTCTCTTGCCCCCTGTTGGATTTTTGTGCCTGTCTTTTGACAGGTTTCAGAGTAGCAGCCGTGTTAGTCTGTATTCACAAAAATAAAAGGAGGACTTGTGGCACCTTAGAGACTAACCAATTTATTTGAGCATAAGCTTTCGTGAGCTACAGCTCACTTCATCGGATGCACTTCATCTGATGAAGTGAGCTGTAACTCACGAAAGCTTATGCTCAAATAAAATGGTTAGTCTCTAAGGTGCCACAAGTCCTCCTTTTATTTTTGTCTTTTGACAGTGGTCTTTTGAGATCCACACCCTTTCTCTCCCCATCCTCCCACAGGCTTGAGTCCTGTGTCACAGCTCTTTTCCTTTTGGCTGATGACAGCTGGAGGTAGCTCTGCACTGAACCTGGCATTGGGTTAATCACAGCCTGTTCAAAACTGCTAAACTTTCATCCCAGCATGATTTAAAATGACCAAGCTGTTAAACACCAACTTCAGTAGATATGCTATGAATAATAATTAAAATTATAGCAGACCAAAAAGCAGCAGAGACCTATTACTCCTAGCTCCCATACAGGTAATTTTGTTTTTAAAACCATATTATTTGTGCACAAGAACCCACTTGTTCTAGAGGAGAGTAGATGAATCCATAGTATGGCCATTTTAAGGATAAACTGCAAGATTAAAAACCTTTCCATCACAACCAGAATGAAATTCACTATCACTGTTCTCCTCCCCTCACCCCCTCCGAACAGAAGTATTCTGCAAGCGCCATTTTCTATGACCCCTAATGCAGTGGGGGCCAACCTGGGGCTCCGGAGCCACAGGCGGCTCTTCAGACGTTAACATGCGGCTCCTTGTCTAGGCACCGACTCCGGGGCTGGAGCTACAGGGGCCAACTTTCCCATGTGCCGGGGGGCGCTCCCTGCTCAACCCCCGGCCCTGCCACAGGCCCTGCCCCCACTGCACCCCTTCCCGCCCCCTCCCCTGAGCCTGCCTTGTTTCTCACCCCAGAGCCTCCTGCACACCACAAAACAGCTGATTAGAAGGTGCAGGGAGAAAGGGGGAGGTGCTGATCAGTTGGGCTGCCAGTGGGTGGGAAGCACTGGGAGTGGGGAGCTGATGTGGGGGCTGCTGACGTATTACTGTGGCTCTTTGGCAATGTACATTGATAAATTCTGGCTCCTTCTCAGAGTCAGGTTGGCCACCCCTGCCCTAACGGGAGAAGAGCTAGTGTTTCCTTGAAGTAAGGGCATGTCTACCCTTATCTCTGGAGCCATCGATCCAGCTGGGGTCGATTTATCGCATCTAGTGAAGACGCGATAAATCAACCGCCAAGCGCTCTCCTGTTGACTCCAGTACTCCACCGGAGTGAGAAGCATACGCGGAGTCGATGGGGGAGCATCAGCAGTTAACCTACCGCAGTGAAGACACAGTGGTAAGTAGCTCTAAGTACATCAACTTCAGCTATGCTATTTTCGTAGCTGAAGTTCCGTAACTTAGACCGGCTTAGCTCATGCCCCCTCCCCACCCAGTGTACACCAGGCCTAGGGATTTCACTACTTTTCCATTCTAACCTTGAAGGCACTCAGATATCATGGCGAGAGGTGGCCGGACAACGCTGGTACTGAGATATGGATGGATTTGGGGAGGGGGGGTGGGCAGTTGACAGAGGAGCAAACCCGTTAAAAAGATACATTCCCAGTGCGTTTAAAAATTTGAATAGCAATAGAAAGATGACATGGCAAAAGAATAGGTGAAACCAACATACTTTCTATGCACTGAACTAAAATTGGATTTCAGAAGGGACAAAATGTTCTCTTGTTGACCAGTCTTCAAGGACTGGGGCTTGGAAAAGCTTGTTAATTTTTAAGGAAATAACTCTTAGGCACTTGGCACTAAAATGTAAGCACAACAACACAGAGGAAAAACAACCTGCTGATTTCCAAGCACTGAGTTATCCAGGCAAATTGGTGTTCAGTTCCTGATAGACTTAATGCTTGTTACATAAAATAATTGGTTATAAAGCCTTATTTTGCTTCATTTCTCACTACTCTTCTCTGTTTGCATCTGAGTCAGTGAGTCGAGGATGTTGCTATCCTATCCCCACCTGCATTTTTACTGTTTAAGTTGGAAACACAAGTAGAAGAAACTGGAGGTTGTGGAAATCATGACGTCTGTGACTCCACCAAAACTTCTTTCCCTTGTTTGTTCCGTCTGTGGATCCAGTATCCGTGACATATTGTTGCCACAAGATGGCAGTCGCTGACTGCATTTTAACCTGTGGGTTTTTTCCATAACCTCTGGTGGAAACATGGGATTTTTCTAAAGGAAAAAAATAATTTTTTTCAGATGCTGAATTTTGATTCATGAACTAAAAGACACAGATAATCTTTTGTACAGTTGTCTTCACAATTGAGACTTTCTGTAACAGCAAATGCTAACCCAATGCATTCCCATGATTTTGACAGAACACTGCCATTTTAATATATCACCTGAATATAATTCCCTAATGAAAGAGTCATAAACTATGCATGCTTCACATTCATTCATACATATTTATGTATATTTTCATCATTGTTTTGACTTGGGTTCAAGTAAAATCCTCATTGAAGCATTCTGTTTCTTCTAGTTTGCTTGAAACCAGTTTTCTGATTGCCTTGGATTTGCTTACTAGCTTTAGCCTACTGGACAAGCCCATCCAGGGTGTCCAACAACCTACAATTATCTAGTTCTTGTGCCTTAGTGTAGGATAGGTTTTGCCAGACTGGATCAGAGCCATAGACCACCTGGCCAGTAATAGCTACTTCAGAGAAATGTACAAAAAAATCCAACAGTGCACAGTTATGGGGTAGCCTGCCCCCAAGGAAACTGTCCTCCTGACCCCCAATAGTTAGAGGTTGGCTTATGTCCTGCAGCATGAGAGTTTTACATCCCTTCCAAAACTCCTGAATTTTTAATCCTTACTATTATAACTAGGGTTTCTTGTTATCCATATAAACGTCCAGCACTTTTTTGAGGCAGCTAAGCTCTTGACCTCAATGATACCTAGTGGCAATGAGTTCCCTGGGCCAATTGTGGTTTGGGTGAAGAGAACATATTTCCATTTATCACCTTTAAACGTTTCTGCCTTTCAGTTTAATTT
This sequence comes from Lepidochelys olivacea, assembly GCF_965140295.1. Taxonomy (NCBI): domain Eukaryota; kingdom Metazoa; phylum Chordata; order Testudines; family Cheloniidae; genus Lepidochelys; species Lepidochelys olivacea. Next base: position 264,791,892 of record NC_140412.1, on the reverse strand, counting down.
AATCTCCCTTTTATTACGTAAATAAAATATACCCAGTCTCCTCCTGTATGCCATTCATTATTTCCTGTACCTTTTATCATGTCCTTTCCTATGTCTCTTTTCATCAAGATAAACAGGGCAGAGTATATTTCCCAGTGAATTAACTAGTGAAGGAAGACTGAATATGAATATTCTAATGAATTAACTAGTTTTAAATGGCACTCAATTGGTAAGAGAGACAAAGAATCTTGTCTAACCATAGGCGAAGTTTTTTCCATGTTCCTTTAAACAAGATTGCAGTAGTTGTTTACTACAAACAGTATTTTTAAAAAAAGCAGTGTTTGATACTTAGTGGCTCAGAGGATACAAGAGGAAGTTGGACATAGTTGTATTAGCACAGTGAATTACTTGCTTGTTTTAAAGCTTGACTGTCTGAGTTCAATAACGGGCAGACTGATAACCAAATAATTCCAGGGGATTATGAGTTTGCAGTAATGACATGTGAGGGATTTAGGTTTTTGTATTTGCAGTTTAGCTTTTGTCTCCTTTTTCATTAAGAAGTAACGCTATCCAAAGTAGTGGCGTATGTGCTGTCAGGCGCCCAGCCAGCTTGGCACCAGTTCTTTGGATCCAGAGCGAACTCCAGCTTCCGACTTATTTACTTTCTGTCCTGATGTCTCCAGCAGCTGTTGTCGCTGTGCCGTGTTAAGTCAGGCTGTGCGATAGCAGGCAGTGGCAGCTTCCTTCCACGTTCAGTGCCCCTTTAAGTGGGTCCACTTCTGGGATGGTTGGAGTGTCTTGACACGTAAATATGGTTGGTGCTAAACACCCGAGACAATCTGCATTACAAATAATGGCCTTTAATCGTAGCACTTCTCTGGGACAAGAGGTATCAGATATTGCAATAGGAGCCGATGCTTTAAATAAAGGACAGGTGGCACGCTGCTTCAGAAGTCAAATCCGTGCTGCTGCACTGATTAGCTCTGTGTGCTCAGTTATCGTCAGTATTGCCCTTTTGTTCCGAGGCTAGCTGACATGATTCACAGGTGTTCTCCAGGGCAAGCTGTGATTTGAAAATTGAATTGACTAACGTGTGAAGGGGAAGCAGAAAGAGCCTAGGTTTTTCCTGTAGGGAACAAACATCTTGCCTCCAAAGTGTCATCTGCTTCAAACGTCTGCTTGAAGTCCAAAATTAACCTTTTAGCAATTGGCCCCCTGGTACTAAGTAGCTTGTCTGGGGCACGGCAGACCTTCCAGTTGCTACATTCTGCAGACTAGCCTGAGAAGTTGTTTGTGTAGTTACGACTAACTCATGATCTCTGATGTGTTACGTAGATAATGGATTTTATTTCGCAGGAAGAGTGTATCATTAAATGTGATGATTCTCATTTGAGTTCCTGTTGCACCCCAACAGAAGCCTCCACCGTGCAAAGCATAAAGCACTTAAGTTGATCTTACCTCCTGCATTCCCCACCTGTTCCAGCAGATGTCACTGAATGACTGTCTGAATTTCTCTTTACAGCCACCGGACACATAGTAAGCGTGGCGCAACCTGGATCCTCCTCAGGAGGAGGCGGAGGCGGACAGGCTCAGCTGCAAAAGCAAAAACAAATCGTGTCTGAGTCAGAAACTCAAGAACTTAAACAGGTACTATCAAGATGAGCCCAGGTTAAAGCAGCATATACCAAAGCCCTTTCGTTGTGCCCTCCCCCAAAACATAAACACTGTGAAGAGGAGCAGGGTCTTATACACAGAACTCTTCATTTACTATAGCCAAGGTTGTCTTATCTCCCCTTTCTCTGGAACACTGGATGGACATAAAAAATAATCCAACCAATGAGAACCCCTCAGTGTGCTTATCCACCCACCTTTTGTTGGTTTTGGGGGGTGTTTTTGCCTTGTTTTATTTTGCTGAGAAATCGGGGATTTGTCATCACGGTGAAAATAACTCTGGGATTTTGATACATTGAAAAGTTGCACACTCGTGCCACCTCCATTCTACACAGAAAATTAAATGTTTCAATACTGATTTTCCAGGTCACATTATGCCCATTTGTACTTTCTTGTTCCCTGATTTAGAGCTCTTTAAATAGACACCATCAACTTGAATTTTTTTGAACGATCATTTATTTGTATTGCAGTAACATCTGGGGGAGCCATTGTGCTGTGTGTGGTAAAGACATATAGTAGAAAGAGTCCCTACCCCCGAGAGCTTGCAGTCTAGTTTAGATACAAGATCCAACAGGTGGATTGGACAGATGAATGTGTGGGCAGGGACAAGGTTGCAGTAAAAAGGCTAACTTATAAAAAATTCTGGTCATCTACAGCTTCCTTAAAATATTAGGTCCTGAATTTCTTTTAAATTCCTTAAAAAACAAACAAACATTTTTCTCCTGTCATGATTGTTGAAGCCTTTTCAGCAGCAGAGACTGAGCATACACAGAGTGCTGTCAAGTACGCAAAGTAAACAAGCTGGAAAAGCAAAGGAACATATTTTCACTAACTTAAGTGTTACTTGTTTCTGTAATGAACACAACATTTTTAGACAGGTGTGACTTTCAAACCGATTGTGCCCCTTCAAAGTATTTCTTAAAGAATATCTTGGGGGTGTTCCTGGCATTGTCCTTTTCCTGTCTCTCACTTGAATGATGCTTTTGTGGTTTCTTGATCGCATTGTGTAAAATAGCCACTTATTCTGCTTCAGCCTGTCGTTTGTTCTCCCTCTCTCACGTAATTCCAGACACAACCCCCCTTTTTAATTAAATTGGATCTGAGTTTGCAAGTACACAGCAGTAATTTTAAGGATGACTAAAAATGAAAACCTTGCAAAAAAACATTATAGTTAACCAAAGTCACTACTAGCAACCCACGGATGTCAGAAGTAAGGTTAGACTTAACAGAAACCCAGACATTTGAAAGGTGGTCTTTGCAGGGAAACAGACTAGAGATTTTAAATAAAACAAAACAAAACAAAACCCTAAGGAAGTCCCACTAATCATTTCAAAGTTCACCAGAGCCCCTTTGGCCCCAAGGGGCCATTCTGATATTCCTAATACACCCAGCCAAGATTTTCCAAAGTGTCTGATTTTGAAGACCTCATTTTCAAGTACCCAAATTGAGAGACCTGGAAGTGGCCTGATTTTTCAGAAAATACTGAGCACCTATTTTCCGAAAATCTGGTCCCTGTAAGTTGCCTCAGGTTGTGCCCCCAATAATTGAGGTACCCAGAATAACACTTGAAAAATCATTGCACCCCACTTCCTTCCCTTACCCAAGGATAAATTCCATAATATGCCTCTTTGGACAAAAAATGGGTCTTGTAAACTAGATTTCACAACGACCTTGTGCATTAAACTCAATTGAAGTTTCTAGGATGGTCTGCTTTTGAGAGAAGGTGAGGGAAAAGGGGGAAATGTAAATTATGACCATGCAGTATTGTCCCCCTGGGATAGGGCGTGCTATACTAGCCCAGCAAGAGCTGGATTGGGCCAGGTGGGCCCAATCAGCTAATTAGGCTGCAAGCAGGGGAGCTTTAGGCTGGAGGCAGCTAATTAGAAACAGGCTCACCTGTGCTGGAATAGGCAGGCCTTGTATAAAGCCAGGTAGCTGGCTGCAGTCTGGGGCTGGTTCTGCTGGGAAAGGCTGCAGTCACTCCTTGAGTGGAGGGAGTTGGAGTCTGGCAAACCCAGAGAAGAGGAAAGCCAGATATGTAGGAAGAAGCCCAGGAAAACAGTAGCAAGAGGTAGGACTGTAAGGGACTGTGGCTGCTTGTTATAGGGTTTCTGGGCTGGAACCCAGTGTACAGGGTGGGCCTGGGTTCCCCTACTAGCCCCTGAGGAGTGGCCAGGGCGTTGGAGGCACTAGCCAGACAGCAGGTCTTGAAAAACTATGAATTCCCCAGCAGGGGAGGATTTCAGTGACTTGGCCAGAGGGATAAGCCACAGCAAGGAAGCTGCAGAGCCAAGTCAGCGAGGCAGTAGAATGAGGCCAGATGGGAGAAGACAACACTGGAGGGAGAGCGCAAGCTGGCCTTGCTAATCTCCAGGACGGATAGCAAGAGGCACCGTTCACAATGAGTGGATGCCGTGACACCCCCCAAAATCAGTATGCAAATCATTTAACTTTCTGACAAAACGTGCAGTAACTGAAGTGGAGTTGACCTTTTTTGAGGACTTTAAGGGCTTACGAAAAGCAAAGTCTGAAATTTATAAGTGCAGCTATTGCCTCTCTACAATTCAACCTAGCATGCAGTTGTGCAACTCTTATGCATTCAGCTGGGTTCCTTGTTTATCTCTTAACCTGTCAGCGATACAACTTCCGAACTAGACTTTGCAGTTGTAACCGAAAGAGCATAAAAGCCAAAATGTTAAAGGAAGGGCTGTTGACCATGAGCTGTGAGGGCTGTTGAAGATGCCTACATATTTTGCAGTACCTCTTAGAAGGGGCTGTTGAGGAATTCCTTATTCCAGGGCCAGTTCATGACAAATACACAGCCTACTTCAGTGCCTGGAAACTATTATGGCACTCTGCAGTTATGAGTGGTGAGTTTAGGCTGTTCCTTACTAAGTCGTGATCCTGACTGCTCCTGCCCCCAGCAGCTCATGCTGAAGAGGAGCCACATGCATTTGTCTTGTCTGCATTGAGGACCTCACCTTCAGTGCTGCTGCTCCCAGAAGTTCTCCATGCACCATATCTGCTGTCTACTCCAGAGCTTTGGAACAGAGTCTGACAGCTCGACTGAGAATCTATGCAAACCTCATCCTTCTTCCCTGTTGAGAAGGAACGTGGTGGGATAGATTAGAAGGGAAGGAGGCTTGAGGATGTGGAAGAAGAGAACCTTGGAGTACTTGAAGGGGCAGACGCCTACTACTAAAGGCAGGTATACAAGGTATATCTATTTCTGTGAGGTGAACTTTATACTAGGGTCCAAGAGCAGCACCTTCATGGAGATCCAGTACAAACCCTTCCAACTATTGTTGAGAGTGGTTGGTGTTTCAGAGTGCTGCTCCTGGACCTTGCAGTCATGGAGCAGGCAATCAGAGCATCGTATATCTGCTTCTGGCATGTAGGTATCTGGCAAACTTCTCAATGCCCTGAATATTTCCATTAGATTTGCCCTATACTCCAGTTTATTATTGGGAGACAGCAATGACTAGTCAATAGGATGTAGGACTGGGAGTCGGGAGACTTTGAGCAAGTGACTTCACTCATTGTGGCTCTGCTTCCCCCTCTGTAAAATGAGAAGAATGACAGTTGATCCTTTGTCAAGCATGTCGAGAATTAAGGGTGAAAGAAGCACGACGTGCAAAACGTTACTGTGTATAGGGTAGTATTGTAACTGTGGTGGCCACCATTTTGAAAATTACTTTATGGTATTCTGACCCTCGTGTGCTGAGTAACCATATTTTCTGAACAGTTTCCCTCTTGAAAATTGATTATGCTCATTATTTTTGGAATATCCTTAGTTCTGGACTGGAACTGGTAGGGACTGTGGAGGGCTTTGTAGAGCTCTTTGTGGAATGGGTAAGACCAACAGACCATCTTAGGGTCGGAGAGATGTGAGGGGAATAGATAATTAACAGACAGGGAAATATCTGAGCTAAAGGGTAGGCCTGGGGAGAAACATTCGTAGCTGAAGTTCTTTCACAAAGCTACTCGCATTTGTAGCAGCAGCTCAACAAACTGAATATTAAGTACCTTTCATTAGAGCCGGAAGCCCTCAATAGTCTGGAATTGTGATTGGGTACTTGCGTGAAAGAACTTGCCAGGACTTCACCATTGAGGTGTTTGTGTTTAAAACACAGCATTTTGTGGTTGTGTGGGCAGCGTTCCATTAGCTGGGCTATAGATTTGCAGAAAGAAGTCTACTGAGTTCCTGTGGTCTGTGGCTGAGTCGCTGTCTACCGGCTGACCATGGCTGACATCATGTCATTGGGTGTGGGAAGGGATATGATAACATTAACTTAAGGGTTGTGGTTGAGGAGGGGGAGTAGGATTTTGTTCACTAGATTTGGCTTGGCAAAATAAATTCAGTGCTTTCTAATTTCCGCTCTGTTAAACCTTTCCTGCCAACGAGCTATTACCCTTATGTTTACTACATCTGCAGTTTGCATATCCGATATAGCAGATGATACTATCTGAAGAAATTAATTTCCATAGCAATTGTGAAAAATCCATGGATTTCATTGTGTATCTTTCCAGTGGCTTCTCAGTGCCTCTTTGGTCATATGATCTAGTTTAGTTTAGTCATTTCACTCTGATACTTTTCTCTGCATTTATTTACCTTTGTCTTGCATTCACACTTCATCTTGGGAAAACCTAACCGTTATGAGGTCAAAGAAGTAGTGCTTAGTTGTGGGACCATTCATCAACAGCATCAGAGTGCTGGAATAGCTCTATTTGTAACTTATCCATGCCTTAAAGCTTGATGAAACAATTAACCAGTACAGCGAATCCTGTAAAACTGATCTCTTGATTGCTGTCACAGTTCCAGACAGAATGCACCTGCTGTGCTATCGAATATACCTGTTCTAGCAATCATTTGTTTAATTTCTGTCCTGTGCTCAGAAGTTTTGTGCCATAGGATGTACCCCACTGACACCCTGGAGGCTGCAGAAGAGGATTTGTGAGGTCTGAACCACTGGCTGTATGTGTACACTGCTTGAGTGCACGTGTGACTTGTGCCCGATGATGTACGTACTGTGTGCAGCTACACGCACGTGTCAGGGGCCCCATTCCACTTCTGCCCCAAATGGGTGCACATGATCCCCATAACAGCAGCCTTATGAACCTCTGTATTATGGCAAGCCACATACTATAGCCTTTCTCTTCCCAGAGATGTAGTTTAGACATGCCAGGATTCAGATTTATCTGAGCAGGAACTGAATGTAGGGGCCATTGCTGGATCAGGGGCACATGCATTTACACAAAACAGATCCTTCCCTTGATGTCAGGCCTCACCCCTCTTTGGCACAGAGCCTGTGGAGTGGACTCCTTGAGGAATTCAGGGAAGCCAAAATCAGAGCAGCCAGCTTTTGTCTTACACACTTGCCGCTTTCTGCGTTTTGCTCATTTTTACTGGTGGATACCTGTATGCAGTGTTTGACCAAATTTGTCTCATGCCTTTCTTCACATCAGGTTACCAAAACTGTGGTGGTGATATTTGAATTACAAATACAGGGCCTGAACCAAGATCAGGGTCCTGTTGTAAGCAATTTGGGACAGGAACACTCTTTATGTTTGTATAGTGCCTGCCACAATAGGGCTCGGGCTGCATGTGCTGCCATAATACAAATGAATAATATAGTTATGCTAGGTGCTATACAGAGCCACAGAATGGGACAGTTCTGTCATGAAAACTTTACAGTATAAATAAATAAAAGTTGGGGAAAGTGAAGTCCTTATTATCCTCACTTTACAATTGGGGAACTAAGGTGCAGATAGATTAAGTGACTTTCCCAAAGTCCCCAACAGGAAATCTGTAACTGGGTTGGGAGTTGAACCAGTTTTTCTGAGTTGTAGCCATTGGCTTCCTCTTACTGCTGGAGCTGGAAAGGCAGGAGACTGCTTGTGAGGCCACTGATCTTATTGATCAGTTCTGAATGCAAGTGGCCAGGAAAGACGTCTTATAACTTCAGTCCTTAGTATTGCCTCTGATGTGTAGTGGCATGTTGTAAATAGAAAGGAGGGATTTCATCTCTTGATTCACTGCCCAAATTAGGGTTTGGCACAGAAGGCATCAGATCTTTTCGTGGTTGGCAGAATTTGTGCATTGATGACTAGACATCTTGTCATTGTTTTGCTCTACAAAAATAGCAACCATTTTTAAGGTTTGGCCAGACTACTGACTCTAGTAATCTTTCCAACCGTCTTTATGTGGGCAGTATTAGCTACAGCATTTTAACTATGTCCGACCACCTTTCGAAGAAAACGACACCCACACACAACTTGAATGTGCAGTGCGGCTACCAGGCAAAGGGTTAAGCAAATTGTTACCAGACTCGCAGTACGCCGACAAAGAAAATTAGTGGATGAAAATGAGCCACTTGCAAGTTTTTTTTTTTTGTTTGTTTGTTTGTACCAGGAACCACATCAGCACCTTATCTTCAAATCAGACCCTGATGGGCAAGTAAAATGAACAGAGTACTGTAGCTGTCTGAATGTCCATTTTAGTTGCATTCATATTTTAAAAGCCTTCTGTTTGAAACTATTATTCTTTCTTGGGTATTTTAAATTTTAAGCACATTTGAATTAATCTAGAGCACATCAAAATTAATCGGGTTCAAAACTAATAATAGGTCAGATGTTATAATAGACCTGTTTGCTTTTGCACAATTCTATTTTGTAAATTTTACTGGTGTCTCTGTTTGGGGAGTGGAAAGTGCCTCTTTCCTTTCTGGCGTCTCTTGTGCCACCTCCTGTTAATCTGTAAATGTGTTTGAGCCTCTACTTGGCATACCGGCAGCCCTATTGCCTTTAGCTTGTGAAATCCATTGAGATCACAGCACAACTGGGTCAGGCCAGGCCAATACTTGAGCTCACTGATGCGTAGCAAATTAATAAGAATCTTTGTTTGAATGCCTGGTTGCTGCAGAAAGTGGTGGTGAGTCAATAGAGGAATTCCCCCACCTGATTTTGCAGTAAACCAGTGCCCCAACATGGAGTTGGGAGGCACTGTGCTGCTGGAGAGGCCATCTTTCCAATCAGATATAAAACTAAGTTTCTGCCTACTTGTGATTTACGAAGAGTGATCTATAAAACCCCAGTGCCCTAGCTGATCTCCAATTTGAGTCATTAAATTATGTCTATAAATTTCTTCTCCAGTTCCAACTGGATATGGTAATCCTCATTTCCTGTTCCAAACTGATGTGTAGTGTAGCTGCACACTGCTAGACAGCTGCTGCATTTGATCCAAGATGTGGGTGAAGTGACCTCCATGTCCTTTACCTACAATATCTCCCTGGAGATGTTGAGAGGGTTAAATGAATTAATATTTGTAAAGAGCTATGAGATCCCTAGATAAAAGTGATGCAAGGTATTAGAAGAGAAAATAGAACAACTGTCATCCTCTTCACTATTCTTGTTCCTACAGAACCACGTGGGCATGTTTTATCCTTTAGTAATTAACACTGTGTCAAACAAGGATCAACAGCAGAATCATAAACAGGAATGTCTTGTCTAGGTGCTCACCATGTCATGGCGATAAGCAGAGTAAAAGGACCTAAATAGAAGAGAATGGTCTTTCCACAGATTCCGTTATGATGGAGTGAATAAACCACCTGTTATAGCCAAGGAGGGTAGTGATGTTCTGTTGTTACACACAGTATCAGGATGTGTATGGCCATCATGGCAGCAGAAGGAACCACTGTCTAGTAGAGGGGAACTGAGAAGCGCAGTTCTCCATCCCCGTGATATGAAGCAGGTTTTCCAAATCCCGCCCTTTATACATCTGTTAGGAAAGGTAGCTGAGTCTTGTCAGAAAATCAGCCGGGCTGGACAGGTGGCTTTGGTTCATACTAATGAGTTGATGAAGGAGGCTTGTAAAGGGAGCATCCAGGGGAGTGAACAAGAGGCACAGATTTAATTCTCATCTGAGCATACTGCAACAGAAGATCCAGGATAGTACACCAAGGGATTGCAAGGAAGTTTAGTTTTCTTTTTCACCATTTGGATTTCAGCCATACGTGATCACAGAAATTAGAGCTGGTAAAGGCCTACTGGGTCATTGTAGATGATCTTAATGGACCTTCCTGGCCTTAAATTTGTGTTGATTTGTTTTTTTCACACTCACCTCAGTGGCTTTTCCAAACACTACATAGAACAGGATCACTGGGAGTTACCTTGCAGTCTCTCTGAGTGTTTGCTTATGATTACATGTGGGAGTGGTAATTTGCTAAGTTTAGTGTTAACTTAACTGGTTTATTTGTAATATAACGCTTGTGTGGGCCTCTTGCTTGTAGTCTGAAATAGTGTAGCAGTCAGTGTATCTGTTGTTTCCCATCTTGATGACCCCAAAGTAGTCTCTTTTACATCCCTGACACCCCCATTCTTCCCTTCCCATCTGTCTAATATGATCCTGCTCCACTGCTTCTGACCATGTTACCCTCCTTCCCCTTCAGATCCCTGCATGTCCCCCTTCTTCACCACATCATGCATAAATAACTGGTCCCTTTACCTTCTAAGACCTATTCAACTCTACTCTTGCCCAAGTATTCAATGCAGTCTTTCATTGTGTGATCCCTCTCTCACTCCTCTGACTATTCCCATTTCAGTGCCCTCTTTGTCCGCTTCTCATGCAGCCGCCTTAGGACCTTCTGCACAAGTGGAATGTCTTCTCACTGCTGATCTGTCAAGCCACTACCAATCTTCATTCAAATTGTTCCTGCAGACTCTCTACTTTCGTAGTGCTCACAAGTAGTGAGTCAGTTATAACTGAGGCAGCTAGAAGCACAAATTCCTAAACTGAGAAACCGGGTAACCTTATTGCTCTAACCCTCACTCTTACTCGCTCCGTCCTTTCTTTTGTTCTAGCCACACTTGCATCATGTCTAAAATTAGATTATCAGGACCGATTATCTCTGCTTGCCCCATAAGTCACTTAGCCTGCTTTGGGGCACTGTAATATTAAATGATGGAAATCTTAGCCCTATCATTTTGCTGGACATATGGAGGTAGGACCTGATTATTTAAAACTGACATATTACAATTGCTCTTCACATCTGAAGATAACTGAAAAGTCTGTCCAGATCATTCACCAAAAGTTCTTGATCTCTTCTTCTGACAGATACTGAAGAAGCTTAAGAGCCTCGCCTTAGAAACAGACGCAGAACTGGAGAGACAGGACGAAGTTCTTGACGTCATCACCACCTCTGTAGACCGGACGACTTTGAATATTGACAAGCAGAACCGCAGAATGAAGAAGCTAACGTAGCACCCATATGAGCCAGCGAGGATGGTAACGGGAGAGATTGTGCAATTGTTTCTTTAACAGACTATTTATAGACTTTCTGATTGTACAGAAGCCATCTCTAATATTGTCTTGAATGTCGCTGTGGAACTTTGGCAGGGAGTAGGAGAGAAGGAATGTGAAAACATTTTCAGACTGGGATAACTTTTAAAGGCATTTTAAATGCCTAAACTGTTAATTGTAGAGAAACAATGACTGTGAAATCCCTGCTACAGAAGATCCTTAAACATAAAATACTGTGACTTCATCTGAGTTGATGTCCATGCCACATGCTAAGTTACTGCTTTTGAAAAGTAACGTTTTTGTAATAAATAAGTGAAGATGAGGGGGCAGTGAATTATGTGTCTTTATACCGATAATTACACTCCAAAGTTCTTGCAAGTTCTTTCCAAAAATAGAGATAGAGTAGAAGTTGACCAATTCACACTAAGCACCAGGCTGAATTTTACGAATTAGTGATTGAGTGAACAAACCTAATTGTCAACAATAGAAGAACTTTGTTCACTTTATTGTACAAATGTAGTTTTAAGATTCCTAGCACAGTGTACTAGTAAAGGTTTTATGTAATGAAGGCTTAGTAATACAAGAGCTTGCCACAGCTTTTAGTTATGAAATCTTTGGCAAGCAAGTGGAGACAGAGGACGTGTCTGTGAATTAGTGATTTGCACTTGGTGAGGAGTGCAGTTGAGTGTTGCCACAGGCTGTCTCCTGCTACTTAAGTAGCTTACTGAAAATAAGTGTCGAAGCAAAGCGGAGACTTTCATTTTCCAAAAGGGAATTCTTGGTCCTTTGATGTTCAATTGCAGCTGCTTTGTCTTTTATACGGAATGACCAGTGGTAGAAATAAAAGTACAGACTTAATTGATTGATTGTTCACTATACTATCAATGAGATGATTTGGTAGGATTGCCTGAAGCACACAAGTCTGTTCTGAAAGCACATGGAGTACCTTGTGTACATAAAGACCCTCGCTTATGTATAAAGGCATTTTTGGAATAAGATGCTTTCTGGTTGGCTGAAGTCCTTATAAGGTTTTAGCTCTTCAGAAATCTGATGATGGCTTGGCACAGATTCTCCATGGTATGACAGATATCATTTCTATAACCCTTCTTGGATGCTGGGAGGCTCAGGTCCATAAATTGCTTAGCATTCCTTCATTTTCCAAGGAATACACTTGTGATTGGTGTTCCCTTCGCACTGATCAGATACGGACTTCATCAGAGCTGCATGGGGACCACATAAAGCCTGGTAGCTCTTCTGCAGACCTATGGATCGAATGTCTCCTGATCAGTGCTTTAAATATTTTGTGTGCCTCTTGGTATGAATGGAAACTAACATGGTGGACAGCCTTCCCCCTTTCATGATTTTTCTTTTAAATAACTGGGATGTGTGCGGACAAGACTTCTTGTCAAAGCCAGTGTTACATGGATACTTCATTGTCTTTCAAAAATAAAAAGGGAGTGGCTGTAAAAAATGTATCTAAACTATATTATTGTTTTGTTATCATTGATTTTAGGCATAGTTCACAATCTAGATGTAATTTATCTCAGTTAAACATGATTTAGTGTATACTTTTCTCTCCTACCATAAAGGTCATTGCCTAGAATAGGTTCCAGATAGCCTGTATGTAGCTGTAGCAGAGAACTTGAAGGGGATTCATTTCTGCTTACCACTATCCTTTTCATTTTCTCCACTACAGCCCTTTAGTTAGTTTGCTTTAAGGAAAACTGTTGTAACCTTGTCATTTCAAAGTGTTTTATAATAAGCTGATAGTGAATTGTCAGCATGTAACTTTACAGATAAAATCTTTTTCAGTGCTGAAGTTTTGAACCGGGGACCGCACTGATAATTGCCGTGGGATTGTCCCATTTCAGAGTAATACGGCCTACAATTGAAGGAGTATATGGGAAATGACCTAGAGATAATAGTCTTGAAAACAATATAATGCACATCTCTCCAATGTAATAGCTGGTTAATTTTTGAGTGACTTGTATTTTTGCACGGCAAGTCCCTTATTCACTATCTGAGTTGTTGCTGGCATGCATTGGTGTCTTGTTCAGTGTTTTTGAATGTAGTAATGTTTAGGCTGTAAGAAATATATACATAAAGTATGTACCTCACTGTAAATAAGCACATCCGATTTAGTTTTAAATATTCCAAGTAACAGTTGTCTTAATGTGATGAGAAAACATGTTTACAAGATGATTTATTTTATGAAACTTGTTTAGAAATACACTTTGCACAAAATGCACATTTTGGCGTGATGAAATTTGGACCTGGTCCTGATTTAGAATTGATTCCTAATGTTAATTAAACTACGATTGCCAAAAACAAATAACATTTGCACTTAACTGGATTGAGTTTACCATTCTTTTTATCATAACTTATTGCTATGCTTTAGCTTTAGCTATGGCATTTAATTCACTACTGTTTTTGTATGCGTTGGTTTACCTTGGTCTAACATGTTAATGCCTAAAAAAACCCTGGTATTATAAGAGTAAAAAGTTTGAGATCTGTACATTTTCTGTCTAGCTGAATTCCATCTGACCGGAACTCACTTTGATTCTGTAACTTGTTCTTTACTTTTATTAAAATAATATCTTCAAATAGTGATTTTTTTCTTCTGTTGGTACCAGGATTTCTTGAGTGCTTTTTGGTCGTGCAGGCCACTATTTAAGTGTGTGTCTCAAGGAGGCCTGCCCACCCAGTTTATAATCTGTAACATCTCTGTGGCAACTACAGTGATTGCTTATATGGGAAAGTAACTGAGGTACATTTAGGTCTCGTTAGTGCAATAAACATGTCTCATTTGGAAAAAAGTCAGTCACACTCTTCTCATGTTCTACATTTCAATTCCATCCTTCCATCTGTGCTGTATCTCTCTGCTGACCACCTGCAAGTGCTCTGTGTATCACAGCTATCTTTAGACCACAGTTTGGAAATCTCTAGTTCCTACCTTTTTTTAATAATGCCTAAAGCAACACTCCAGCTTGTTCAGATGCCCTCAGGATTTTACTTTACTGCAGGTCTCTTCCTTCCTACCCAAAGAACAGCAAAAATACCTGAGAATGAACCATAATCCATACAGAGTTCAGCCGTCGTCACTTTCTGACCATTCAAAGGATTTGTGAGGGGAAATCTGCACTATATATATTCTAACAAATATTCTGTACCAGAAGCAGGCTCTGCCAGGATGTAATGCCCAGAACCTTCTTGAATTCTTAGACAATGGGCTAGAGAACTGCCTTGGTACTCAAATTTTCAATTATTTAAACAGTTACTTGACATGTTTTCGGGGTTTTTTTTAATTGATCAGTTTCTGGTACCGTAACAACAAAAAAGCCACTTGAGCTTCTATCATTGCCAGCACTGAGAGAGGTCTTTTATGTTGGACATAAATACTGTTTTTTTCAAAAATTAGTGTAAATCGAGAAGAATAAAGTCACAGAAGATACAGTGGCCAGTGCATATAAGAAATGTATTGTTTTTTTTATTCTTCAGTGAAATTTCCTTTGTACGTAGTCTAAAATGTTATTTCTAAAAAGTTGTGCCTTATATGTATAAATTGTAAGCTATTTGGGCCAGACACTCTTTTTTTTTTTTTTTTTTTTTTTTTTATTAAGTGTACAATGCCAAACACGATGGGGCCGAAATCCCTAATCTAAATAGAGAACAACAATCTAGCAATAAGGGTTCTAGTCTAAAAAAGAGTCTATTATTTCGGCCGGGTTTTTAAACCACTCATCGAACACTACACCCTTGCATGGTGCATAAATAGTCAGCTTTCAAGTTCCTGGGCATACTGAGTGATTTCTGGATATAGCCACAGCCTGTGGCTTTCATGTAGAAACTAATTTTACTTCTGTGGAATCAATGAAATGTTACAGTAATAAGCACAGCACTTTACACTTATAATCTGAGGATCACAAGGAGTTAATTAAAGCTTCACAACAGCTCACTGTGTCTCCAAGGCTACACGCTCTGAGAACACCAAGTTGTTCTCTGTAGAAGGAAATGGAGTAAGTCTGCCCACAGCTGTTAAGGCTGCATCTGGTAACGTTGGCTATGAGATACGCTGGCTGAAATCACTGTCCTGATTCATTTTTAATATAGAAAAACATGGCAGCAGCATCACTCGCTTTCCACTGTGTGGGGATTATGTCAAACCTCGGCCTGGTGGAGAAAAATAATTTTGTAATTTGGCCTAATCAGAAGTTCAACCACTCGTGTTTGTAAAGTACAAGCGCTTGGCTAGCCCAGCTCGCAAGGCCTGCAGAGTAGTGGGTCTGGACCTGGTGCATGGTTTCTCTGCTCTAGCAAGGTTGTTTCAGTGTTCCCTTAACAATGTGGACAGAAGCTGTCAATTCCACACAGATGATCTGCTGGGTTTCATCCATCAGACTGCTCTCTTGACCGCAGTAACGTTGCTCACAAGCCCAGCACAAACAAGGCTGGTAGGTGCTTTCTCAAAGCCCAGTTTGCCTTGTCAAGGTAACAGGAGTGTGAGAGCGAGTGTGAGAGGTCAGGGTGCCGGAGACGGAAGGAGCGCCTGGGTTCAAACTGCAGCTAACTTGCCTCCTGTTTTAAGTGGAGCAGCGTTTGCTTAATGGTGTAACAGTCCAACCTGGTTTCTGTTGGGTGGCTTAATCTGAAGCCAGCTGCTTAGCCTCTACGCGGGCTGGTTTCCAAATGGCTGTGACACCTAAATACTAGACATGTATCCTCTCCTGATGGGGTGACTGCTCCATGTTGTGGTATCTGAGCGCCTACAAGAGGAAATAGCTCTGCTGCTGGAACTGTCTCTTCCCCCTCCCCCCTGCAACCTTTCAGGTAACCGCTTATCTGCTGGCCACTGAACCACCAAGATGTTACCTTGGAGGTTTGAGTAATGAATGGAAAGGATGTAGGGGTATCCCCTGCGATGAGGGACCATTTTCCATAGTGGGGAAGCAGGAGCTCAAGGAGGGAGTTGAGGCAGAAAGCAGTCTTGAGACATTGAGGGAAGGGGAGGAAGCACTGGAGTCTGATGGGAAAGTGGGGAAGGGCTTGGATTGCTTCAGAGAAGGTCAGCAGCTAGGAGTGGGATGGAGTGAGGAAGCTTGACCTTGTGGTTAAGGTATTGGACTGGGGTCATGGGTGATCTGGATTTAATTCCTGAGTGAGTCACCTACTGCACGTGTGATCTTGGGTGAGTTGCTTATGACCAGTCACCGGTGCAGAAAATGGCCCTGTCTGCCCCTCTCTCTTTCTGTGCCTCAGCTGCCCATCTGCAAAATGGAGTAATACTTTCTTTGTGTGTCTCATCTGTTCAGGCAGTCTCTGCTCAGAAGAACTCATGATCTCTTACTTTAGGACTGTGGAGTGCCCAGTACAATGGAGCCTCCAAAAAACTTGACAATGGTTGGGTTGGTGGTGTGCAGAGAACGCTGCTTATCATGCTGTTCAATATTGTCTCATTGTTTCCTTATTCTGCCCTGTCTGTCTATATCCATCTTTTGTCCCTTGTCTTATCCTTAGTCTGTAAGCTCCTTGGGGCTTTTTATTCTGTGTGTGTACAGCTCCTAGCACAATGGTCTTTGACCAAGGGTTCCTAGGAGCAGTGGTAATACAAATTAATAATCTCATTTGAGTAAATGCTACCATAACACAATTAAGGCAGGACCTTTCTTTGTACTTACATGAGCATTGTATCTGTGGGCCTTGAAACCATGAATGGGTATAATCCTCACCAACCACTCCGTGTGAGATAGGGAGCCAGTATCTCCACTTTACAGAAAGTCAAAGTGCGGCACGTAATAGTTCAAGTGACTTGGCAAAGATCAGGCTCAGTGAGGAATTGAACAGCAGCCCTTTGCAGCCTACTCTAATGCCCTGCCCACTAGACCATCTTTTCTACCTTTAATGCTGAAGTGTTAGAGAATATCCTTCAGTTCCTCAGTTGAGCATTCTGTCCTAAGCATGTCCAAAGGCGGCACCGGGGGTGGGGGGTGTTAGAAAATGAATGTTTATTGGAGAGGGACTGATCTAGAGCAGCGAAGAGTCTATCAGCTTCGTGTGTGAGCGTCTGTGAAGAATTAATTCTTTAGTCCTGTTGACTTACGGTTTTGAGGGGAGCAGGGGGGGAAGCCTACTCGGAAATGTTCTGATTTGTTCCATGTTGCATGTGTTTTTAATTTAATGCTTTATATGGTGGTGAACGTTGTTTACGGCCATGAAGTCACAGATAGAGACAGGGAAGGTAATTGCGGGTAGGTAGCGATGCCAAGGTCTCCCTTCCATTACGGCACCTCCGTTCAGCACTTACAGCCTTGCCAACTCCCCATGTGCCAGAGGCAGAAAAAGGAACAGTGTTAAATAAAATAACGTTCAGGCCCTAATATTCCTTATGAAATGAATCCATTAGGCTGCTTTAGGAATGACCATCCCCTTCCCTGTAAGGTCTAGTTAAAAACCAAACCAAACCACAAACTTGTAATTTTTTTTTTAATGTACAAATATACATTGTATTTCGTGTGTGTATGGTGCATAGCATAATGGGGCCCTGCTCCTTGACTGAGGCTTGTAGGTGCACTGCCATATGAATAATAGTTAATATAGCAACTTTCAGCTGCACATCTCAAAGCCCTTTTCAAAGGCGTGGTCTCCTTTCTACAGATGGCGTAACCCAGGCACAGAGAGATTGAGGGGAGTCAGGGTCTGTGGGAGGCCGGATGGAGGTGCTTTGTCTAGCCTGGTGGTCAGCATGGTGTTCAGGACCCAGAGGCCAATGGGCAGGTCAGGAGCCAGGGCGAGCAGGAAACGAGCTGAAGTCGAAGGTCAGTGCTGAGTCGGATGCCAAAGATCTGTAGGCTAGGGTTGGGGCAGTCAGAAACCAGGGTGGCCGGGTTGAGGGACTGGAGCTGGGCAGGGCTGAAGTCAATGACCAGGGATGAGACTGGGGATCAGATAACGGATGCCAGGGTCTGTAGCAGCAGTAAGGCAGTATCCACCTTGCTGCACAGACAACTTCCTGTGTCTCCTGGCTTAAATTACATACCCGGCCCAGTCAGAGACCCTGGAACTCCTCCAGTTAGGTCCCTGGGGGTGGGGAGAGTAAGGCCTTAGGGCTTCCAACTCTCTGGTCACTAGTAGAGCCATTGGGTGGTGTTGGGGACGCAGCAGTGGCCTGCGGGCCCAGGTTCAAGTCCTGTGGATCCTCACAGGCAGTGCCTAAAGCTAGGGATCTAAATTCATAGTCAGGTGTCTGAATAAATGTTCTGGTTTGTCACAGACTCGTCAGTTTTAAGGTTAGAAGGGACCACTGTGATCCTCAAGCCTGACTTCCAGTATAACTCAGAATTTCCCAAGTAATTCTTGGAAGTAGCACATAACTTTTTGTTGAGCTAGAGTCTCTCTCAGACAGACATCTAGAATCAGAATCAAGAGGTACGGCTGAAAGACTCGAAGTGACACAGAATCGACCATCTGTTCCAACAGATAATGTTTTCAGAGGACCTGCAGCTCTGAAAATCAGCCCCCTTGGATGGGTCTCTAAATGTGTACACCCAAGTTTGAAAATGTCGATCTGCGCAATTTGCCCCTCATCCAAAAGTGTGTCTGTGCGCCCCAGGCTTAGAATCTAGGTCTCCAGACTGGAGAGGACCACAACTAACTCAGCAGACCTCGGCGCCAGCCAGTTTTGATCTTCTTCTTGGGTTATTCCTGACTGACTTCAAAAGCTGAAGTTTGACAGATTCAGACTAAAAATAAGGTGTAAATTTTTAACAGGTGGGGGGTAATTAACCATTGGAACAACTTACCAAGGACGGCAGCACATTCTCCATCACTGGCAATTTTAAAACCAAGATTGGGTGTTTTTTCCTAAAAGATCTGCTCCAGCTCAACCAGGAATTAATTCAGGGAAGTCCTCTGGCCTGTGTTATACCCAAGGTTATTATACCCGAGGTCAGACTAGATGATCACGGTGGTCCCTAAGAATCTATGTTTTAGTTCGTTCATTTCTTGGTAATCAGCACATTGTCTGACTTGACACCTTCCAGACGCTCTCCCGCCAGCGTAAGTTCTGCCTCTTGTGGAGGTGGAGTCATTATGCCGATGGGAGAGTGCGTGCCGATCAGCACAGAGGATCTTCACCAGATGCGCTACAGCAGCATCTATGCAGCGGTGCCAGTGTAGTGCTTCTAGGGTAGACCTGCCCTGAAATATGTTCAGTTGTTTGTGTATCATGGGATTAACAGTTCATGGCAAATGGTGTTAGTGTGAATGAGAATCAGACCCTGGGTGTTGTCCTTTTGTCCATCATTCCGTCCTCCCTGTCCTGTAATGAAGAACTACATCTCTCAGGCTGTACTGTGGCTCTGTGACAGGAAACAAGGAACTCTCTGAGTCACAGAAGATCTAAGAACTGTCTCTTACCCTTAGCCTTCATAGGCTCCTCTTGGAAGTATGGAGTCCAACCCCATGGCCTTGGCACATCAGGTATCTCATGTGTTAGATGCCACTTCTCATCTGGTTTCTCCTTCCCCAGACACAAAGACTAAATGAAAGGAAGAAGAACAGAGAGGAGGAAAGAAAATAAATTATTGGGATGCCTGGGAGTCCCCTAGCTCTGTATCCTCACCACTTGCTAGAGGATGTTCATTGGTGGTAAGTTCTGCCATAGCCATGTGCTACCCAGGGCATCAACTCAATTCTCCATTTTCCTGCATAGATAGATAGATAGATAGATATAGCAATAACCAGCACCTGAAATCTGGTGGTGTTTGTGCCACAAGCGATTGATCATGTGAAGTCGTCACCTGGTACCATTTTAAATTCCTGTGTTCACTAGGTTTGGGGGGATTTTTTTGTACATTTTTTTTTTTGTTTGTTTTAAAACTTCAAAAACTATTTCCCCAAGTTGGAACTTGTGTTGTTAGCCAGCTAGTTTTTGTTGAAGACTAATTAGCGTGTACTGCCTACTCTGACGGTTTGGTATGGATATTGCAACTCATACAATGAACGGAAAGAGAGCTTAAAATCCTAAACAATTTAGTCATCTGTTTCTTATTGCTTATAATTTCAGGATCTGACTTTACTATCCTTGGCATTTATATAATACCTCCCACCCAATGATCTCACTGTATCAACTCGAAGCTTCACAAACACCCCAATGAGGTAGGAAAGTATTAGCTTCTGGGAGAAGAAGGATGGACTTATACTTAAAGTAACTATGGCTCTAGAGATCTGATTTCAATTCCTAGCTTTGCCACAAACGCCTTGTGTGATCTTCCACAAGAACTTTCTGTGTCCCAGTTCTCCATCAGTAAAGTGGGGGTAATAGTACATCCCTTGTCTATTTAGATTCTATATGGGACAGAAATTCTCTTACTATGTGTTTGTACAGCGCCTAGCATAATGGAGCTTTGATATCAGTTGAGGCCTCTAGGTGCTAGCACAATATAAACAATAATAATCTCTATTTTACAGATGATGAGCTGAGAGACAAAGTTGAATTGACTTGTCCAAACTCTCTCAACAAGCTAATGCCAGAGCTAGGAACTGAACCCAGATTTCCTGACTCCCAAGTTAATGCCTTAACCGCAGGGTCATCCTTCCATGTAATAACCATTCTTCTGAGTTTATTTTTCTTTCCTCAAACTTCATGCAACTTTTTGGCACCTGTCTACGTAAGGCGGAGAAATCAAAATATATGGCCCCTGAAAGACATTCCAGTCACTTTGCAAAGACTCCTGTATTCCTGGTATTTTAACGAGATTTGCACTGAGTCGAAAAAGACATGAGAAACTAGTTCCCAGGAGAAGGGTTTGTGTTGAAAGGCGGCCGTATTAACACAGTGTTACTTCGCAAAAATATTAGGAGTTGTTCATTGGCTCACCTGATTTATTTAAAATAAATGGAAGAAATTTGAAAGGGTGGAGAGCTGTGATAGAATTTCTTTGTGTTGTGGCAGGTGTCAGTGGGTGGCGCTGTTACACAATCTTCCACTTTCTTTTTCGTAGTGTGGAAAGGAGTATTGACTCTTGCGAGTCCATGAGGTGGAGGTGTTGGATTTTGGGTTACACATAGATTTGCCTAGACTTGGCAGCTTTGGGAGAGGTGGAGTGGTATAAGCAGTGGGAAACTTTGTTCTCTGCCTTGGGCCCTGATCTGAATATTTCTTGAGGCAGAGTTGCTCACTGGACATTGATGTTGGACTGAGATTCCTAGCAGGGGTTGCCCTGTGTGCTGTTTCACCGTCTTATTTCAGAACTGGTGTGGGTGTGTGTAAAGCAAGTTACACTTAGAATATACCCCACCCTCTATGTCACTGATTTCTCCTCCACTGGGAAGCCAAATTGGAAAGCCCCAGCATTCTGCTATCGCTCAGCTCGATTGGGTTAAGTGTGCAGGTGCTAGGTGGTGGTTGTGGCCTGTGAGGTACAGGAGGTCAGACTAGATGATGGAAATGGTCCCTTCTGACCTCACACTCTATGACACTGGCATCAGAATGGAATGCTGGGAATTCCTACGTGTCACTTCCCACCTCGCTTCCTTTAAACCCTGGTGTGAAAAATACAGCAATGTCCTTGAAAAATATTATTGCCTTTATTAAATTAAGTATCTTCAGTGTCCATTGTATTAATAAAAAAGTGTATGTATTATTGTGGGATTGTGTGGAACTTGGTCTATAAAATCTTGACTGGTGCAGAGAAAACTAATAAGGAAGTGTTATTTACTCCTTCACATAACACACGAACCAGGGGTCACCCAATGAAATTAATAGGTAGCAGGTTAAAAACAAACAGGAAGTATTTCTTCATGTAACACACAGTCAACCTGTGGAACTCTTTGCCAGGGGATAATATGAAGGTCAAAACTATAACAGGGTTCAAAAAAGAACTAGATAAGTTCATGGAGGATAAGTCTTTCAATAGCTATTAGCCAGGATGGGCAGGGATGGTGTCCCTACCTTCTGTTTGCCAGAAGCTGGGAGTGGACAACAGGGGATGGATCACTTGATGGTTACCCATTCTGTTCATTCCCTCTGGGGCACCTGGCATTGGCCACTGTTGGAAGACAGGATACTGGGCTAGATGGACCTTTGGTCTGACTCAGTACGGCCGCTCTATGTTCTTAACTTTTCTGGGGGGAAGACATAACCAAAGTAAGCCTTGGGAAGTGTTATGAGCATCAAAGGACTAATTTAAACAATGAGCCTCCCAAAGTTATGTGGGGATCCTAGCAAATACCTGAGGAGAGGGGAATGCAAATGACCACCTCTGGTTGTGCGAAGACCCAACCTTTTGAAGCTTCGCCCTGAGGTAAGGACCCTTTTCTGGCATTGTCTTTTGCAGATCAAAGACCCAAAGTGGATAAAGGAATGACTCTCAGATTCATGGGGTTCTTGTTCTGAGCAAAAGCTGTTATGAACTTGTAACCATAGAAAAACTCCTGTGTGAGGTTTGAAGTACGGACTCCTACTAGAGCTCTTTCTGGAGTTTGAGTGATCTCTGATTAGCTTATCAGCATGTGTGTAGGTTCTGTTATTGTTTTAATATGTTTTCTCTGTAATGCTTTTACCTTAAGAACTGTGACCCTGGTACAGCTGATTTCTCATACAGCATCTTTCAAAGAGGCTTCTGTAGGAACATGGTAGCTGGAATTTGGGTTTGATAAGTTATTGCCAGGTTACAAAACAATTTCATAAACCTTCCCCACCCATCAAGAAGGAACACCGAATACCTGGAGTAGTCTGGATACCTGTCAATACTGACGCTTAAAATCTGGGAAATAGAGCTGGATTCAATAGAGGTGGGACTGAGTCCATGGTGCACAAATCAATATATTTTCCATATGAAAAAATGATATTTAAAACATTAAGATTGCATTCAAAAGGCAAAGACATGGCAAATATTAAAGGTCACTTGTGCGTATAATTTATGATAGTCTTTATATACAGGATCTAGTTACCTATTCCACAGAACCCCTGCCTCATTTAGTGCAAAGGGCAGCTGATGCTTAGAAAATAAGGCAGGTATTCAATATTTGTCTATCCTCATTGTTTAGTTATGCATCATAGAATATCAAAGTTGGAAGGGACCTCAGGAGGTCATCTAGTCCAACCCCCTGCTCAAAGCAGGACCAGTCCCCAATGTTTGCCCCAGCTCCCTAAATGGCCCCCTCAAGGATTGAACTCACAACCCTTGGTTTAGGAGGCCAATGTTCAAACCACTGAGCTATCCCTCCCCCCATCCTTTTCTGTATACGGAACTGTTTCCTTTCTGAGCAGCCTTTTCTATGGCATCCCTCACTAGACAACCTCACAAACTGGGATAACTTATTGGACCAGCCCGCAGGAGTGGGAACCACTGTTCTCCCCATTTTGCAGACAGGGCGGGGAGGCACAGAGACATAAAGTGACTTGCCCTAGGGCACATGGGAAAGATGTGACAGAGGTGGGAATCAAACCCAAAGTAGGAAGTGTCCTATACAAACAGCAATAGAACCAATTTCTCCTTCTTCCCAATTTATTACCCTAACCATATGACCATTCTTCCTCTTGCAGCAAACCCACCCCTTGCTTCAAGGACTAGAGACCACGCAGTAACTGCAGGGAATGAGGCCCAGACCAATTGACTACACAATCACCTTTGATGGACAATGAACATGGGGGGCCCTTTTCCAGATTTGAACCTCCCTTCAGCCTGCATGATCACACACAGATTTCCTAGTCTATGGCATAGTTCTTTCCAGTGAATGTCTTGTGGGCATTATAATGATAACTGAGTTTGAACTCCATAATGGCAGGTGGTAAATTCCCCATGGGTCACTGGAGGCTTCCCAAGGCCTTCTTACGTCCGCACATGTCTGAGCCAATCCAGTGCATCTCCAGTTTTGCTCGCCTTTGTTTTTTGCAAGACTGAATGTGCAATTTTGACCGCAGTGTCTAGTTCATCATCCAGAGCCACCGCCTAGGAAGGAAAGGCGGGGGGGAGGGAAACAAATTGATACTTGCAAAAAAACCAGGAATGACCTTCACAGCCACAAGTCAGGTGGAAAACCACAAATAAGAGAGGAGAAATAATTGGCCCGTTCTTCTGCTGGTCACATTCTATAGAAAACCTTGCTGATGGATGTGAAAGGTTTTCCTATCAAGGATGGAATCATTTCCCACCACATGCTGCTGGCTGTTAGTTTCCGAAGGCGCGGGACAGTACAATGGCCAGTGTATGTGTCTGGGACAGTTGAGGCCCCCAGAGCAGCAGATGTTTCTGATTCCCAGATAATCAGGTCCATCTCTTTTCTCAGGGCCAGATTCTGATCCCTTTACTCATGTTGAGTAGCATCTAAGGCCCAGAATCTCCCAGCCACACTTAGGCACCCAACTCCTTTGACATGGCCTAAACACATTTGAGGATCTGGCCCTAACTCTGTGAGTCACCTCATTGAGTTTAATGAGAGTATTCATGTAGCAAGGTGTTATTCACGTGTGCCTGGGAATCAGAATCTGGCTCTGCTGCACTGGGATAAGTTTGATGGGGAGGATATGTAGGGCAGGGTATTCAGAAGTGCTCGGGGAGCTATTGACTTCAAATGGGAACAGTTAAGCCAGTTCTGAGAACCTTTGAACACCTGCCCATAGCATGTGAGTTGTTTTGATGCTGAAGAGAGAGATTCTGCTGAGGCCTCCTCCCTTTGTTTTTCAAGAGCTTGTTGTGGAAAATGTGGGGAAAATAATTTCGGTGGGTGTTTTGGCAAAGTCAGAAGCATGGTCTATCCTGCTGTGTTTTGTTATCACCTGTTTTCCTACAGAACTCTACAGAAACAGAACGTTTCTCTTTTGCAATCTCAATCATTTGAAAACATAATGTTCCAAGTTAGAAAAAAAAACCCAAAACAACCCACCACGTAAGCAATCAAAAGTTACCCAGTGGCAATATGAAAAATAGTGTGGTGCTATCTGTCAGTCTGCTTGTCTGTCACAAAACAGATAGACTCAAGCCTCAATTTTCCATTGGATTTTTTTTGAAGAACAAAAAATTAAAACAAACAAAAGCAAAAAAAAAGTTTTGCAAAACAAAACAAAAAAATCCATTATTTGACAAAGGCCAAATTTCAGTGCAAACCATTTTTGTTTTGAACAGTTCTGACCAGCTCTAGCCTGTTTTGTTGGAAAGACAATATTGCTAGCACGCTGAATACATTTCAGTTTACCAGAAGGTCTCTGATGTGGGAACAGCTGATGGTTTTTAATGACTTGGGGCTCAATCCTGCAAATAGATTTGCACAGGCAGATCTTTAGAGTCCTGTTGAAAGCCATGGGGCTTTGCACAGATGTAAAGGTCCTGCCACCCACCACATCTTGCAGGTTCATAGAAATGTCAGACTAGAAGGGACCTCAAGCGGTCATCTGGTCCAGCCCCCTGTGCACACATAGGACCAAAGAAACCTAGACCATCCCTGACAGGTGTTTGTCCAGCTTGTTCTTAAAACCTTCAATTATGGGGATTTCACAACCTCCCTTGGAAGCCTGTTCCAGATCTTACCTATCCTTACAGTTTAAAAGTTTTCCTGATATTTAACCTCAAGCTCCCTTGCTGCAGATTAAGCCCATCACTTCTTGTCCTGTCTCCAGTGGACTTGGAGAACAATTGACACAGTTTTCTTTTTCATATGGCCTTTGACACATATGAAGCCTGTTAGTAGGTCCCCTTTCAGCCTTCTTTTCTCAAAACTTAACATGCCAAGTTTTTTTAACCTTTCCTCAAAAGTCAGGTTTTCTAAATCTTTGATTATTTTTGTTACTCTCCTCTGGACTCCGTTCAATTTGTCCACATCTTCCTTCAAGTGTGCGTCCCAAAACTGGACATAGTACTCCAGCTGAGGCCTCACCAGTGCGGAGTATTACTGACAATTACCTCCCGTGTCTTACATTCAACAGTCTTGTTAACACACCCCACAATATTAGCCTTTTCAGCAGCTGCATCCCGTGGTTGATTCGTATTCCATTAGAGATCCACTATCACCCCCAGATCCTTATCCGCAATACTACCCTGTAGCCAGTTATTCCCCGTTTTGTTCTTGTGCCTCTGATTTTTCCTTTCTGAGTGAAATATTTTGCACTTGCCTTTATTGAATTTCATCTTGTTGATTGTTCATCCTGTTGATAATTTTCCAATTTGTCAAGGTTGGTCTGAATTCTAGTCCCACCATCAAAAGTGCTTGCAACCCCTCCCAGCATGGAGTCATCCGTACATTTTATAAGCTTACTTTTTACTGTGTTATCCAAGTCATTAATGAAAATGTTGAAAACCTCACAAGGTGCCTATGTACATCTTTAAATCATGTAAATACCTTTACAAATCTGACCTCTATAGTATCTCTATGCCTTAGTCCCCATCTATACAATGGGGGTAATAGCACTGCCCTACCTTACAAGGGTGTTGTGAGGCCCTCAGATACCACAGTAGTGGGGGTCAGATAAGTACCTTAGGTAGTCCAGAACTGGTCAAATAATTGATTTTTCAGTTTGGTGGTAGTTTTGGGGGGAAAAAATGGTTCAAACCAAATCAGAATTTTTTAGGAATTTTTGGTGAATTGGAAAAAGTCCATTTCAGGCCTTTTCCAGAGTGGGGATTCAAACCTGGGTCTCCCACATCCTGGGTCAATGCACTAACCACAAAAGCTTAGGAGAGGGGACAGCAGCCCCACTTCCTTCTTCTCTGCTTTGTGAATGGCCAAAACTATTCACATCAAATTTGTGAATCGTTTTGGGTCGACCAAAGCTGCATTTTAGATTGAATGAACTACTAGTCCAGAACATTTTGCCCAGCTCTATAGATAGCTAGATAAATAGACATCATCCTCTTTTCCCAGCCCCTAAAAAACTCACTTTTGTGCTTGAATAAAAGCACAACAAATGTATCTCAAATATAGATATAAATATAGGTTTTTTTCTATAGTTACAAGCAGGAAAGGGACAGTTATTAAAACACATTTACAGACTTTACTAACTACTGTGTTGCCAACTTCCAATTTCATCACAGATCTCATGGTATATTGAATTTTCCTTAAGGTTCCCACTCCTGGAGTCATGGGATGGTGTGAGAATCTCAGCTGCCATTTCAAACAATTAAGTCCATATTTAATCCTCTCCGTTGCAGAGAAAAGCTTGAAAGCTAGAGGTTGGAAGACTAGAAGGCAAATAAAAAAACCTCCACAAACTAATGATTTTTTTAAAAAATCCCCTGATACATTTAAATCCCATCACAATTTTTGGGGACCTGACTATGGTTTTTTGAATGCTTGGGATTAGCAATGCTGTAACTACCAAACAAACACTAGACTATAGATCCTGGAACAGAAATTCACTGCCTTCTGTAC
The DNA here is from genome assembly GCF_965140295.1 of Lepidochelys olivacea. NCBI lineage: Eukaryota > Metazoa > Chordata > Testudines > Cheloniidae > Lepidochelys > Lepidochelys olivacea. The sequence continues at coordinate 264,764,582 of NC_140412.1, read as the reverse complement.
CCTTTGATTACGAATTTCAGGGGGAGTTAAAGTTTGCAGGGCTTTTTTGCCTAGAGTTTTATTGAGCTGCTGTCAATGCTTTGTTATTTCATCCCCTTGTCTTAGAGCAGGGAGGGTTCATGGTGTTCTGCAGGGCTCCAAAGGAGAAGAGAGTTCAGGCCCTTTTTCTAGGACTCAAGCACTGCTGGGAACCCCCTCCAGCAAACACAGAATAGTGCTTTTCTTTATATTACCGTAGAACCTAAAAGCCCCAACTGAGATCGAGGCCCCATTGTGCTAGGTGCTGTACAAACACATAGGGAGCGACAGGCCCTGCACTGAGAAGTAAATAGACAAGGCAGACAAAAGGTGGGAGGAGAAACAGGCACAGAGACTCACTCAGCAGGTTAGTGGCAGAACGCTGCTCCTGAGTCCCAGTCCAGTGCTCTGTCCATTGGACCACACTGCCTCTTAATGAATACATTTGTCAAACCTCTAGTTCTCTGTCTCTGACCAAAGGCCATTTTTGCTGGTAAGGTGGTTTATTTCTGCTCCTTTGCTTCTAGCTTTTCTCTCCATATACCTGCTGCATTTGCTCTGATAAGTGATCTTCTCTGCTTCAATACGTATTTTTGCTCAGGAAATTAGACCATTCGACAGCTCTGTCTCGCTTGCTGGAGTGTGCAACCTGATCAGTTGAGCCATCATCTCCAGTTGCCTTTCTAGCACTAGCGTACGGGATATTTTGAAATATCATCTATACAGGCCACGATGGAAAGTCACTTAATGTAATTTACAATGTCCTCTACATGTACAGCTTCTTGAGAGCTATACAGAAGATGAAGGGTTTTTGACTCTCTGCCCATGACAGGTGGAAAGAATTTGCACTCAGATGTTAATAACAGATGCTCTTCTCCCATATGATTTTCCTTGCATGCCTAAGAAGGTGTTTTCTGCTAATGTTTGGTATGTGGTTCCCCCAGGATTATAGTTGATAATATGATTTTAATTTTAGCTTTTAAGGTGAAGTGATGTTAGTATCCAGATACACTAGAAAATACTTTCAGTACTAATTCTGTTCCAACGCTTCATATCCACACGCTGCAGTGAAGGGGGGAAATTGATAAAAAAGAAACATTAAAGCGCAAGAGAGGAAAGAGAGCAAAAAGTGAAATTCATGGATGATGTAGCTTCAATTCAGATGCTAAGGGTCTGATCCCTTGAGAGGCTAATTGTTATTCTTAGTAAATATAGATTTATATTATAGTAGCACAGAAAGGCCTCCTGAGGGAGTGGGTCCCCCTGGCGCTCGGTGCTGTAAAAATTGGACTGATTCTTACCACCCTGCATCTGTTAACACAGGGCTAGAGCTAGACCATACAGGTACAAGGACTGCCATATCAGGTCCTTTAATAGCATCTGAAGGTGCTCAGATCTGCCATTAAAATGACTGGTCCTCCAAGCTTCATTCATATGAGTAAGGCCTAATGAAAGCTCAGGCACTCAGCACCACAGAGGATCAACTCCAAAGTGTGTTGTAGGGGGCTAAGAATTTTGAAAATTAATATTTCAGGCTCACATAATATATCCTGATTAATTCCAAAGTCTATTACAAGCACAATATACATTTATGTTTACTTTTTAAATTCTCCCTCTTATTAAAAAAAAAAATCCATGGGTTTCCTGAGATATTAAAACCTCATCAAATGATTAGAAGTGCTCTGTTACAGTTGTTAACACTGGCCATCAAAACGCGGCTGATGGCTTGGATGAATCTAGCAAGATCGCAAAGGACCGTATAGTTCAATCTGATCATAGGAAATCTTACAACGGAACAAATCTCAGCAAAGTAACAGACAAATCATTTCATTTTGGAAGGAAACAGGGGAAAAAAACAGGGAAACCAGGAAAAAAAAACATCACCACATAGATTTATACATGTTATCAAAAGTGTGATGCATTTCTTATTGCACATTGTAAAGTATTTTCATTTATTTTTTATAAAGGAATTTTTTTGAATTTTCTGTGAAAATTCTAAAATTGAAATGTTTCAACTTGAAAACCAAAAAAATGTTGATTCAGAAAATCTGTTGCAGTGCTTGAAGGGAACTGTAGATGAGTTAGCTTGTGTTCCCATTCCCCTAGACAGGCTGCGCTCTCTGTTCAGACTACATCTCCCATGAGGCACCACACTCTTCCTTGGTGGCGATGGGAGGTGGGATAGCCTGGGAGTCCACGGCCATGGTGCATCATGGGAGATGTAGCCTGGCCAGGGAGCCCAGCCCACCCAGGAGAATGAGGTTAGGAGACACCACAGCAGCATTTCCAAATCAACATTTGTCCATTTTTGGCCAAAATATTTTGGCCATTTGATTATTTGATGAAAAATCAATGTTTTGTTTGTGGAAAGCAGACACTTAAAACGTTTGTTTAGTTGAAAAACTAATTTTCCATCAAAAATGTCCTGATGCACTGGAGTGAGATGCAATGGGTTTAAGCCACACAACCTCAACACTGCCCCCAGTGGGATGGCAATAAGAACTGGGAATGTAGCAATATCTTCCCTCTCCCTACCCGCACCTGCCATTCACTCTGTGCCCAGTGCAACTCCCAATTGGCACTCCCACTCATAGGCTCCCATGGTGTTCCTGTACTCTGTGCAGCAAGGATCACTTGCATGATCCTCATGCGGTAAGGATCACTTGCAGTTAATTGGCAGAAGATGAGGGAAGCTTCGGGTGCTGTGATCTCCAGGAGGGATTCCTTAGGTCAGGGATCCAAAGGGGCAGAGTTAAGTTGGCACGGCTGTGTTGCGAGCTAGGCATTAAACTCTCATGTTCGGTGGAGCCCAGGCACTTCTGCATGCAACCTTAAGTCCGCATTGTTTGTGAACTTGTGGGTGCAGTAGACAGCTGTTCCGAGTAATAGATGCCTTCTGTTTTAAAAGGACGGTGATTCCATATATCATGACCCACTGCACATGAGTGCACCCCTGACTCTCAGCAAGGGCTTTTTCCCTGCAAGGTGCTAAGTGCTCCCAGCTGCTGTGAGCATAGCAGGAGGGGTCAGCACCGGGTAAGAGCAGGCATTATGTGTGCCTGTGATACAGGAACACAGTGCAGCCACAGAAGCCCCTCTTTCCAAAGGAGCATCCTCTTCTGGGACCCCCTTGTCCCAGTGCAGGAGTGGCGTCTTGCAGGAACTGGTTTTTTCCTCCCAGCATGCCCTTTAAATCTGTCAGAGTCAAGCAGCTACAGCTCTCAAATGGTCATTTTTCTGGCCTCTTCTTGTTGCAGTTCCCTCTCTTCCAAATGTCGTGTTTTCCTATTCTTAAAACCAGCTCCATTACCTTGCAAGCAGTAGCAGGTTAATACTCCAGACACCAGAGGCAGACAAAGTCACACTTGGTCAGTATGTTACACTAATTCTGGACCGGTTGTTGCTCTATGGTAGGTTGCTGATTTCCCTTCCTGGTTTCCTTTATGTGTGCAAAGCAGGAGAGAATACAATCTACCCCTTGTGGCATACTATGAAAGTCCCTCTCATTAGCTAAATGTAAGTCAACCGTGTAACACTGTGGCAAAAAAAAGAGAACATCATTCTGGAATGTATTAGCAGGAGTGTTGTAAGCAAGACATGAGAAGTAATTCTTCCACTCTGCTCTGAGCTGATTAGGCCTCAGCTGGAGGATTGTGTCCAGTTCCGGGCGCCACATTTCTGGAAAGATGTGGACAAATTGGAGAGAGTCCAGAGAAGAGCAACAAAAATGATTAAAGGTTAGAAAACATGACCTATGAGGGAAGATTGAAAAAAATGGGTTTGCTTAGTCTGGAGAAGAGAAGACTGAGAGGGGACATGGTAACAGTTTTCAAGGACATAAAAGGTTGTTACAAGGAGGAGGGAGAAAAATTGTTCTCCTGAACCTCTGGGGATAGGACAAGAAGCAATGGGCTTAAATTGCAGCAAGGGCGGTTTAGGTTGGACATTGGGAAAATCTTCCTAACTGTCAGGGTGGTTAAGCCGTGGAATAAATTGCCTAGGGAGGTTGTGGAATTTCCGTAATTGGAGAGCAGGTTAGACGAACACCTGTCAGGGATGGTCTAGATAATACTTAGTCCTGCCATGAGTGCCGGGGACCGGACTAGATGACCTCTCAAGGTCCCTTCCAGTCCTACGATTCTATGATTAGCAATAGATCCCCATGACTCTAGTTTTGGCCTTGCTGTATTCATTATGCATCCCGTGAACTTTGATATATTCAAAGTAACTTGGCTTGATATGAACTGGAAGATAGAGCTGAACCAGAAAGTTGCAATTATCCTTGTGGTTTCAAACTGGTTGTTTTAATGTTGTAACTGAAGGCACAACATGGAATCCATTGAAAAGCCTATAATAATGTTGGCGCTAACCTGATGAGAATGTCATTTATTTTTAGGAATTAAAAACCAGGTTTAAATATCAGGGACCCAGTTCTGCATGGAGTAAGCAAAGGCCAGCCTCCTGGATGGCACTGGTCCAAAGTCTGCAGTGCTGTAAATTATACCTTGGGTGTAAGTGTGGCCAATGGCCAAGTAGTGTGTAACGCTCTGATTTGGCATTTTGTGGGTATGCAAAACTAGTGTGACTTACACATAAAGGGGTGTGGCAGGGGGGCTGGACAAAGAAAAGCAACAATCACAGAGGTGTAAAATGAATCAGGTAACCCCTTTACTTTAAGTTACACACATGTCATGCCTCATGTCCCCAGGAGTCCCCTGCAGCTCAGCCCTCACAGCAGTTGTGGCTCCCAGGGACTACATGCTGCAGGAAGTGATGCTGAAGATTCAATAGGGGGTTCTGATGTCTCCCTGATGGGTTGGTACTTTGTATTCTCCCAGGAGGTCCCTTATACATGGGAGGAGTGTCCTGTAAAAATCCACAAGGTCTCTGTTATCTTCCATCAAATCTCTCCTTGATCTTCCATCAAATCTCTCTCACCCCTTCCATGATGCCTACAAAATACCTAACATGATGCCTACAAAATACCTAACAATTTTTAAGCACTGTTGCATTGCACTCCCCTAATCTGCCTGTATCTCTGTTGTCTTTCATCTTATACTTAGATCATAAGCTCCTTGGGGCGGGGACTGCCTTTTTGTTATGTGTGTGTACAGCACCTAGCGTAACAGAGCCCTGAGCGGGGCCTACAAGTGTTACCATGATGAGACATTGGCTCCACATTCAATGTGTAGGACCCATTGCTAGTAAGCAGCGGGCTCTGAACGCTGGAAGGATGACTGTGGTTTTGCAGCCTGCTCTGAAGTGGTTACCTATCTAGTGTTAGGGCTCACCGTGGCAATGTCTTAATCCTACCTCTGCGTGGGGACGATGGATTAGATACCATCTTGAGATCTCTTCCAGTCATACAATTCTATACTAATTAACAACCTAATTGCTCTTCTCCATCTCATCCTTCTAATGATGAACAGTCGAACCCATTCGGGGATATCCCTAAAGAATTCAGCTGGAAGTTTCTATAAGCCAAACCTACAGACAAAGACCACTTGGAACCTCCCCATAGCTTCAGCAAGACTGGATTTTGCCTGTTAAACTGATTTGCTGCAATGTAACAGAACGCACAATGTGACAGGGAGATTTGCACACTAGCTCCGATGCATGTTTAGAGCTAACCAAGTAGCTGGCTTTACTTCCCGAAGTACCCTCAGAATGACTATCTTAGAGCTGTGTAGGGAAGAGGATGCAGCAAGGGTGGAAGGATAGGTTGCCACAACAAGAAGGAGCGACGTGAGAAACAGGGGAGTAAATAGTGAACAGTGAATTGACATCAAGCCTGTTGGCTAGTTGGTCAGGTCAGCGATGGCCAGAAGCCATCCCCATCCAACAGCTGATCAGCGACCAATAGAAAAGGCCATTCTTTTGGTGGTCTTGATTCAATTCAGTTCCTGATCCACTGTCATGCCCCTTGGTATTTCGAGACCATGGGTTTAACTTCAGGGCAGACAGTTCAATAATGGTGAAGTTAACCCAGTGCCAGCTGTGGATCTAACTCCTTAGACACACCAGCTAACTGCTCTGCTTATTAACTCCCTAAGCTTTAGCCAGCCTCAATGTAGACTTTAAACAGACCCCTTCAAAAAGCCCGGCCCTCTTGACACCATGTAAGTGGACCCCTGGGAGGTTAGGCCCTTTTACCAGCGGGCCAATTTTGGTGATGAATCCTTATGTGCCACCTGGGGCACATTGTGCATACGCTAAGAAGACCATAATGTCACAGAAAATCCAACTTTCTCTGTTCCAAAAAGACCAAGCACACACCACAAGTCGGTCCTCCTTAGATCTCTCTTTTCCCAATAAGGCAATGCTCAGTCCGATCCTGTATTAAATGTACGTAAGCTTTATTAATTAAATGAAAATGAAACAAGAGATATTTGCACAATGCTAAGAATACTAAAGACACAGACAAAGACATAATTGTAGGTTATTATCTTATACAACTTTTGTTCAACACAGTCTTACAGGTTCAGCTTCTGAGGCTTATCCCAGCTGTGGCAGCTAAGGGGTCCTTTACTAGGTAGACAAAATCCTTGCCCCAGGTGTGAGTCTGTTAAAAAGAACCCTGTTTCCTTCCACCGTACAACTTTTATCTGAAAACGCTGCCATGTAACTGTTCTGACACCAAGGCTCACAGATGCAAAAGGGGGTGTAATCCATGAGGTAATTCTTCGGTGAAGTCATCATGTGTGACCCATCCCTGGTTGGGAGTTTCCTTTTCCCCATTGTCCAACAAACTGGTTTTTTTTCTGCTGTATTGAGAAGTTTCCTCTGGACATGTGCTTTTTAATGGGCATTATCTGACCATTCTTTCCACTGAGGTGTGTAGCCCTTTTTATGATTAATTAATCATGGTGGATAGGTTCATCAGTGGCTATTAACCAAGATGATCAGGGATGCAATCCCGTGCTCTGGGTGTCCCTAAAACTCTAACTGCCAGAAGCTGGGAGTGGGATCACTTAATAATTGCCCTATTCTGTTCATTCCCTCTGAAGCATCTGGCATTGGCTACTGTCAGCTGACAGCATACTGCACTAGATGGACCATTGGTTTGGCCCAGTATCTCCATGCTTTTGTGTCTTATCATGGGATCGGAGCCAGGCAAGTGAGAGTTATGTAATACAAATGTAAGATATTACTTTTAACAGGAGAAATGCAGAGATCAGCACATGAGCATTACAGGCATCCATTTACCAACATTTAGGAAAGTCCAAACACTACATATTTTAATTTTATTACTTATGTAATATTAATTTTAATAGAATATTAATAACTTTCTACCAGCATGAAGCCTGCCAGACTCTTCTTTGATATGTAGATCTAGAATTTACCTAAGTCCCCAGCACCACATCCACATCATAGGTACAATCACTGTGACTAATGTATCTATTTTACAGATGTGACCCCCCTAACACTGTTACAAACGTTAGTATTGTAGGACTAGAAGGGACCTCCATAAGTCATCTAGTCCAGTCTCCTGCATTCATGGCAGTAACTAAGTATTATCTAGATCAGGGGTGGACAAACTACGGCTCCGTGTCCAGGTCATCAGACCTTTTAATCTGACCCTCGAGCTCCAGCGGGGGAGCAGGGATGGGGCTTTCCATGCTCCGTGCATGCCGTAGCTCTGCGCTACTCCTGGAAGCAGCAGCATGTCCCCCCTCCAGCTCCTACGCATAGGGGCAGCCATGGGGCTCTGCACCCTGCCCCCATCCCAAGCGCCGGCTCTGCAGCTCCCATTGGCCAAAAACAGTGTCCAATGGGAGCTGCAGGGGCGGCACCTGCAGATGGGGCAGCACGCAGAGTCGCCTGACCACGCCTCTGCATAGAAGCTGGAGGGGGGGGAACATTCCACTACTTCCGGGAGCTGCTTGAGGTAAGCGCCACAAGGAGTCTGTACCCCTGACCTCCACCCATGCCCCAACCTCCCCAGCCTTGATCCCCCTTCCAACCTCTGAATCGCTTAGTCCCAGCCTGGACTTAAGTCCCAGTCTCCTGTACCCCAAACCCCTCATCCCCAGCCCCACCCCAGAGCCTGCACCCCCAGCCAGAGCCCTCACCCCCCCACACACACTGCAATCTCCAATTTTGTGAGCATTCATGGCCTGCCATACAATTTCCATACCCAGATGTGGCGCTCATGCCAAAAAAGTTTGCCCACCCCTGATCTAGATCATCCCTGACAAGTGGTTGTCTAATCGGTTCTTAAAAGTCTCCAGCAACAGATTCCACAACCAGGGTAATTTGTTCCAGTGCTTAACTACTCATATAGTTAGGAAGTTTTTCCTAATGTCTAACCTAAATCTCCCTTGCTGCAATTTAAACCCATTGCTTCTTGTCCTATCCTCAGTGGGTAAGGAGAACTATTTATCACCCTGCTGTTTATAACAAATTCTTACATACTTGAAGACTTATGTCAGTCTGTCCCCCTCTGTCTTCTCTTCAGACTAAACAAACCAATTTTTTCAATATTTCCTCATAGCTTATGTTTTTCATACCTTTAATAATTTTTGTTGCTCTTCTCTGGACTTTCTCCTATTTGTCCACTCTTTTCCCAAGTGTGGTGCCCAGAACTGGACACAATACCCAATCAAGCCCTTATTAGGGCTGAGTACAGTAGAAGAATTACTTCTGGTGTCTTGCTCACAACACTCCTGCTAATACATCCCATAAGTATAGATGGGCACTACATTTGCCTTTTTCCAGTCCTCTGGGATCTCTCCTGTCTTCCTCGAGTTCTCAAATAGCATCGCTAATGGCTGAGAGATCTCTTCAGCCAGTTCCTTAAATATTCTAGGATGTATTTTGACCGGCCCTGTCAACTTGAAGACATCTAAGTTGTCCAAGTCTTAATTTGTTATTTACCTATTTTAGCCTCAGCTTCTACCCCTTTTAAACTGATGTTCTATATGTTAGTCATCTGATCACTGATAACCTTTTTGATGAAAGCAAACAAAAAAGGCATTTAACATTTCAGCCATTGCTGCATTTTCTGTTATTGGCTTTCCCTCCTCAGAGAGCAGTGGCCTTCCTCTTGCTTCTAATGCATTTGTAAAATGTTGTCTCATTACCCTTTATGTTCCTAGCTAGCTTAATCTTGTTTTTTGCCTTGACCCTTCTAATTTTGCTCCTACATTCTTGGCTTTATCCTCACAGATCTCCTGTGGAGCAGGGAAGCATTGTGCAGATGAAGCACAAAAGGACTTGGCCAACGTTCTCTAGTAAATCTGGACACAGAACCTAGATCTCCAGAGTTCCAGTTGTATGCCTTAAGTACAAGATCACCCTTTCCCCACTGTTAGCAGAGTCAGATTTCAGAGTAGCAGCCGTGTTAGTCTGTATTCGCAAAAAGAAAAGGAGGACTTGTGGCACCTTAGAGACTAACCAATTTATTAGAGCATAAGCTTTCGTGAGCTACAGCTCACTTCCTCAGATGCATATCGTGGAGACTGCAGCAGGCTTTATATATACACAGAGAATATGAAACAATACCTATTCCCACCCCACTGTCCTGCTGGTAATAGCTTATCTAAAGTGATTTCCAGCACAAATCCAGGTTTTCTCACCCTCCACCCCCCCACACAAATTCACTCTCCTGCTGGTGATAGCCCATCCAAAGTGACAACTCTTTACACAATGTGCATGACAATCAAGCTGGGCTATTTCCTGCATAAATCCAGGTTCTCACATCCCCCCACCCCCATACACACACAAACTCACTCTCCTGCTGGTAATAGCTCATCCAAACTGACCACTCTTCAAGTTAAAATCCAAGTTAAACCAGAACATCTGGGGGGGGGGGGTAGGAAAAAACAAGAGGAAACAGGCTACCTTGCATAATGACTTAGCCACTCCAAGTCTCTATTTAAGCCTAAATTAATAGTATCCAATTTGCAAATGAATTCCAATTCAGCAGTTTCTCGCTGGAGTCTGGATTTGAAGTTTTTTTGTTTTAAGATAGCGACCTTCATGTCTGTGATCGCGTGACCAGAGAGATTGAAGTGTTCTCCGACTGGTTTATGAATGTTACAATTCTTGACATCTGATTTGTGTCCATTTATTCTTTTACGTAGAGACTGTCCCGTTTGACCAATGTACATGGCAGAGGGGCATTGCTGGCACATGATGGCATATATCACATTGGTGGATGTGCAGGTGAACGAGCCTCTGATAGTGTGGCTGATGTTATTAGGCCCTGTGATGGTGTCCCCTGAATAGATATGTGGGCACAGTTGGCAACGGGCTTTGTTGCAAGGATAAGTTCCTGGGTTAGTGGTTCTGTTGTGTGGTATGTGGTTGTTGGTGAGTATTTGCTTCAGGTTGCGGGGCTGTCTGTAGGCAAGGACTGGCCTGTCTCCCAAGATTTGTGAGAGTGTTGGGTCATCCTTTAGGATAGGTTGTAGATCCTTAATAATGCGTTGGAGGGGTTTTAGTTGGGGGCTGAAGGTGACGGCTAGTGGCGTTCTGTTATTTTCTTTGTTAGGCCTGTCCTGTAGTAGGTAACTTCTGGGAAATCTTCTGGCTCTATCAATCTGTTTCTTTACTTCTGCAGGTGGGTATTGTAGTTGTAAGAAAGCTTGACAGAGATCTTGTAGGTGTTTGTCCTGAAGGTCGAAACAGCAGACTGGACTTCTACATAGAGTGCTTCCGCCGACGTGCACGGGCTGAAATTGTGGAAAAGCAGCATCACTTGCCCCATAACCTCAGCCATGCGGAACGCAATGCCATCCACAGCCTCAGAAACAACTCTGACATCATAATCAAAAAGGCTGACAAAGGAGGTGCTGTTGTCGTCATGAATAGGTCGGAATATGAACAAGAGGCTGCTCGGCAGCTCTCCAACACGAGTTTCTACAAGCCATTACCCTCTGATCCCACTGAGAGTTACCAAAAGCAACTACAGCATTTGCTCAAGAAACTTCCTGAAAAAGCACAAGATCAAATCCGCACAGACACACCCCTGGAACCCCGACCTGGGATATTCTATCTACTACCCAAGATCCATAAACCTGGAAATCCTGGGCGCCCCATCATCTCAGGCATTGGCACCCTGACAGCAGGATTGTCTGGCTATGTAGACTCCCTCGTCAGGCCCTACGCTACCAGCACTCCCAGCTACCTTCGAGACACCACTGACTTCCTGAGGAAACTACAATCCATCGGTGATCTTCCTGATAACACCATCCTGGCCACTATGGATGTAGAAGCCCTCTACACCAACATTCCACACAAAGATGGACTACAAGCCGTCAAGAACACTATCCCCGATAATGTCACGGCTAACCTGGTGGCTGAACTTTGTGACTTTGTCCTTACCCATAACTACTTCACATTTGGGGACAATGTATACCTTCAGATCAGCGGCACTGCTATGGGTACCCGCATGGCCCCACAGTATGCCAACATTTTTATGGCTGATTTAGAACAACGCTTCCTCAGCTCTCGTCCCCTAAAGCCCCTACTCTACTTGCGCTATATTGATGACATCTTCATCATCTGGACCCATGGAAAAGAAGCCCTTGAGGAATTCCACCATGATTTCAACAATTTCCATCCCACCACCAACCTCAGCCTGGTCCAGTCCACACAAGAGATCCACTTCCTGGACACTACAGTGCTAATAAACAATGGTCACATAAACACCACCCTATACCGGAAACCTACTGACCGCTATTCCTACCTGCATGCCTCCAGCTTTCACCCTGACCACACCACACGATCCATCGTCTACAGCCAAGCTCTGCGATACAACCGCATTTGCTCCAACCCCTCAGACAGAGACAAACACCTACAAGATCTCTGTCAAGCTTTCTTACAACTACAATACCCACCTGCAGAAGTAAAGAAACAGATTGATAGAGCCAGAAGATTTCCCAGAAGTTACCTACTACAGGACAGGCCTAACAAAGAAAATAACAGAACGCCACTAGCCGTCACCTTCAGCCCCCAACTAAAACCCCTCCAACGCATTATTAAGGATCTACAACCTATCCTAAAGGATGACCCAACACTCTCACAAATCTTGGGAGACAGGCCTCTCACAAATCTTGGGAGACAGGCCAGTCCTTGCCTACAGACAGCCCCGCAACCTGAAGCAAATACTCACCAACAACCACATACCACACAACAGAACCACTAACCCAGGAACTTATCCTTGCAACAAAGCCCGTTGCCAACTGTGCCCACATATCTATTCAGGGGACACCATCACAGGGCCTAATAACATCAGCCACACTATCAGAGGCTCGTTCACCTGCACATCCACCAATGTGATATATGCCATCATGTGCCAGCAATGCCCCTCTGCCATGTACATTGGTCAAACTGGACAGTCTCTACGTAAAAGAATAAATGGACACAAATCAGATGTCAAGAATTGTAACATTCATAAACCAGTCGGAGAACACTTCAATCTCTCTGGTCACGCGATCACAGACATGAAGGTCGCTATCTTAAAACAAAAAAACTTCAAATCCAGACTCCAGCGAGAAACTGCTGAATTGGAATTCATTTGCAAATTGGATACTATTAATTTAGGCTTAAATAGAGACTTGGAGTGGCTAAGTCATTATGCAAGGTAGCCTGTTTCCTCTTGTTTTTTCCTACCCCCCCCCCCCCCCAGATGTTCTGGTTTAACTTGGATTTTAACTTGAAGAGTGGTCAGTTTGGATGAGCTATTACCAGCAGGAGAGTGAGTTTGTGTGTGTATGGGGGTGGGGGGATGTGAGAACCTGGATTTATGCAGGAAATAGCCCAGCTTGATTGTCATGCACATTGTGTAAAGAGTTGTCACTTTGGATGGGCTATCACCAGCAGGAGAGTGAATTTGTGTGGGGGGGTGGAGGGTGAGAAAACCTGGATTTGTGCTGGAAATCACTTTAGATAAGCTATTACCAGCAGGACAGTGGGGTGGGAATAGGTATTGTTTCATATTCTCTGTGTATATATAAAGCCTGCTGCAGTCTCCACGATATGCATCTGAGGAAGTGAGCTGTAGCTCACGAAAGCTTATGCTCTAATAAATTGGTTAGTCTCTAAGGTGCCACAAGTCCTCCTTTTCTTTTAGCAGAGTCAGAGTCACTCCCCCCAGCCCTCTCCCCGCTGGCAGAACACTCACCTCGCACCACTGTCTCTGCACGTGCTCCTAGGGCCCCTCTCAGGTCCAGGAAGCCCCCTCGCCTCCCCTGGTGGGTGCCAGGGAGGGGGCCGCCATCACATGTGCACCTCCTCCCCTGCTGCTGCTCCTCATTGTAGCCTCACTGGGGGCGGGGCTGCCCCTTGCCCAGCATGGGGGCAGGAGCGGTGACTGTAGGCAGGGGGGCCCCCCCTGTGCTGGTGGAGGGTCCCGCCAGAAGAGGGAAGGGGCCAAGGCAGAAGGGCAGATTCGGGGCAGCCTGCCCTGGCACTAGTGGCGTGGGGGGCACTAAGGCCCTGGGGGGCACTAAGGCCCTGGGGGGCACTAAGGCCCTGGGGCAGCAGTTGATGCCAGGAGCCAGTAGAGCAGAGGAGCAAGTGGGGGCCAGGAGACACTTGGGGGAGGTGCATGGGGGCTACAGGCAGGGCCAGGGGAGAGACCCGGCCCCGAACATTGGCAGAGCCGGGCCCCCAGGCCGTGAATATTGCTGGAGCCCGGGCACTACGGGCCCATACATCTCGCCGCCCAGCTCAGCAAGGCGGTATGGCCGAGCAGCAAGAGTCAGTAGGGCTGCCCTCGTGGCCCGAGTCAGTGTAACTGCCCCTTCCATAGGGCTGAGTGGCCTGCCAGGAGAGTGGGCGGCCGCCCCAGAGTGGATGCTGGCCAGTTAGGGGCACCTGGACCCTCCCTGCTCCACTGGGTCCCAGCTCAGGGGCCTGTCAGCAGCCAGTATGCCCACCACTGGGGCAGCAGGGAACCTGTCCAAAGTACGCTAACCCCACTCGGCACAATAACTAATTCACCTGAGCTACTTCTACCCTGTTCCTGGTGCAGCGGGTCCCAGCATCTCTGGGCTCCTCAGTCTGTGCAGCTCCCAGCAACTCCGTCACTCCTTGGGCATCCCCTGGAGTCTCAGCCTCTTTGGCTTCCGCCATCCAGGGCGCCCGCGGTTCCTGGGCTGGAGCTCACAGCAAGCATCCCGCCTCTTCAGCAGTCAGCCCTAAATGAGCCAAGCTGCTCCCTTTTATACCTACTCTCTAGTCTGAGCATGCCCAGCAGGGCTGAGGGGGCGTGGCCCGGAGTGGAAGAAGTGGCGGCGGGTCTTCGGCGGCGGGTCCTTCACTCCGGGTGTGTTTGGCGGCACTGAAGGACCCGCCGCCGAAGTGCCGCGGAAAATTCTCCTGGGGACCCCTGAAAACTCTCGTGGGGGCCCCTGCGGGGACCGGGGCCAATTGCCCCACTTGCCCCGCCGCCTCTGGGAGGCCCTGGTAGCTAGGTCGACGGAAGAATTCTTCCATCAACGTGGCTGTATCTACACCAAGGGTGAGGTCGACCTAAATACGGCTCTCGGGGCACAAGATTTTTCACAGCCCTGAGCGCCATTGCTAGTTCATGCTAATTTTTAAGTGTAGATCAGGTCTGAGTAGTGCTTGCTCTACCATGGATGTCAGGAGGCTGGTCTTGTAGCTAACACATTGGACTGAGGCTGGTCTACACCTAAAACGTATGTCAACCTAGCTACATCGCTCAGGACTGTGAAAAATTTTGCACCGTGAGCACTGTAGTTAGGCCGGCCACGCTGTAGACACAGCTGACCAACGGAAGGGTTCTTTTGTTGACCTAGCTACGGCCCCTTGGAGAGGCGGATTACCTACATTGACAGGAAAACCGCTTCCAGCGACGTAGGGAGCGTCTGCGTTACAGCCCCGCAGCTGTGCCACTGTAACAGAGCTACACCCTGAGACTCACAAGGTCTAGCTTCAGCTGCTGCGTGACCTGTGTCCCTTCAGCCCACGTGGAAGTGCAGCAGTTAAATACCTTGGAGAATCAGGGCCTTCATCGCTCTGTGCCTCTGTTCCCCATGTGTAAAATGATGATAATGCTCCCTTTGCCTGTCTTATCTATTTAGATTATAACTGTTCACAACGTGGTCTGCTAGTTACCACGGGTCTGTACAGCGCCGAGCACAATGGAGCCCTGATTTCAGTCTGGGCCACTAAGCTCTACTGTAATACAAATAATGATTCCAGTTGACAGCTGCTCATCAGCCGATGCAAAATGAACCTGGTTTCCTTCATCTAGTTTCTTTCCATCTCACACAGTGCCCCCAGTGATACCTGGGCAAAGACAATTCAGACTCAGCGGGTTACACGGGACAGCCGCAGGTAGAATTGGAAGACACTTGAGGTTGCATAGGGAAGCTGGGGGGCTATATCAGAATGCAGAACCTCTGCTACTGGTGATGATGTACCAAATGGAAAGAGAGCAGCTGGCTTGTCAGAGCCCGGGGCTGATTTGTGAGGCTGGCAGTTAGGAAATAACTTCCTTTTGCTTGCTACCTGAGCACATACCAGATGCAAACCAATCAGACACAGTCATGGCGCCATTTCTGCAGAGTGAGGGTTGACTCCAGTGGGGACCAGATTTCACTCTCAGTGTCCCAAGCTGAGCCACACTTTAATGAGCACCTTGGTACTGTGCAGCAGTGACATATTTGTAGCGGTGGGTATAGGGGAGCTGGTAAAAATAAAGCTATCGGCCTATTTATTTCCCTCTAGAATATCTACTCCCTGGTCCTAAGCATTCAATAATTTCCCAGCAAAGGGATGGATTTGCCAGAAGCTGGGACTGGATGACAGGGGATGGATCACTCAACAATTACCCTGTTCTGTTCATTCCCTCTGAAGCATCGGGTATTGACCCCTGTCAGAAGACCGGACAATGGGCTAGATCAACCATTGGTCTGAACCAGTGTGGCCATTTTAATGATCATTGCTGTTATATGTTACAATAGTGCTTAGAGGCCCCGACTGACATCAGAATCCCATTATTATTCTTTATTTGTCTTACCATATCACCTTGGAACCCTAGTCCCAGACCAGGACCCCATTGCGCTAGGTGCTGTACAAACACTAGGTGGAAGGCAAGTGCCCAGGGAGAAAGTCTCTGCCTCAAAGAGCATATCAGCACTCGCAGCGGAAGCACAGAGGGGAAACAGACACGGAGAGATTCAACGAGACACAAGAAAAGCCTGTGGTAAACGCAGGAGTTGAAGTCTCCTGGGGGTAAGTCTTGACTGCAGCATTAGCCCAGGGTTTTACCCCAACCCTCCTCCTGTCCACACACGCAAGCCACTCAGCTGCATGCGGTGGTGTTTTTAACCCGGGCTAGCTGGCACATGGGTTACAGCCCAGGCTAGCACTCCCGCTTTGGCAGTGAGGACACAGGCTAAATCATTCAAGTGCTGATAAGTCTTCCAAAGCCTTCCCACCGATATGCCCTGAAAGATGGACGAGTTCTCCCGCAGCTCAGTGGGAAAGACTCACAGAGCAGCGCAACACAAAGAACCATGGGATGTGCCCCCAACGGTCCTAGTGACACACACAGGGGAGCGCAGCAGCAGTGAGAACACGGGAACTTGGATCGGGCTATCCAGCTGGGCTAACGTGTGTTTAATTGCCTGAGCTGACTCTTCAGGGAAAGCGTACCCCGATGCGATAGTAAGCAAGTGCTCCACTCCCACACCCATCGGTTTCCACTTGTGCTATGCTATCTTTTCTGGGCTCTGCGTTAGCACCTGCTAAATATAGTCCAATGTGCAATTTACCTCAGTATGCAGCTCAGCGACCCTTGGGTCCCTTGCACGGGTGCTGGGAGCGCTGCCACACCCCCTGGCTTGAAGTGGTTTCCGTCATACGCAGGGTTTACAGTTTGGTTTCGGAGTAGCAGCCGTGTTAGTCTGTATCTGCAAAAAGAAAAGGTGGACTTGTGGCACCTTAGAGACTAACCAATTTATTTGAGCATAAGCTTTCGTGAGCTACAGCGTCCGATGAAGTGAGCTGTAGCTCACGAAAGCTTATGCTCAGATACATTTGTTAGTCTCTAAGGTGCCACAAGTCCTCCTTTTCAGTTTGGTTCAATGGCTCTCAGCCCCCCCCCCCCCACTACACAAATTGCTCCAGGACCCTTGGTCCCTTGCTGTCCTCACTCCAGGAATTTCACAGCTGGGTATGGGTGATTTAGTGACTCCTGTGAAGCTCAGGATTCACTGGGCCTACGCCAGTACTTTCACTGTGGGAACTGCAGGTACTCCACACCTCTTAGGGTTTAGCTCTGTCTCTAAGGGTGAGTGCAGCTCGAAGAATTCAGATCAGTACAGTCAGGGCTCTGACAAGGCGAACACTGTCATACTTAGTGTGAACCGCTAATACTTAGCAGACTCCTGCTTGCCTCTTTCACACCCTAGTTGTGGAACATTGCAACTGCCTGGCTTGCTGGTTCTTTAGTTTAAGCAACTACAATCCTGCACGGGCTCTGGCAGGCCATCCACTCACGGATGCAGGCATGATTTAGGAGGTGGCAGCCCCCCAAAAATCAGGCCAAGTGCTCTTTTTATGACGTGATAATCGGGCGAGCCGCTCTGCGGTGTAGTTGGACCAGGAGCAGCATGGTGTGCGCCCAGGGTAACGACTTCCCGGCAGCCCCACATTAAAGTGTGAAATGAGGAGGGCGATTACCTTGGTTTAGTGTTTATGGACTGCGAGTCTCGATTGCGCCGGTGTATATTGGGAATAATCCGGCTGATGTCAATGGAGGAGCACTGGGTAGAGCAGATAGTGGAAGGTCAGGCATTGCAATCAAGGGGTGACTCAGGCCAGGTCCACACTACAGACCTGCGTCAGTACAAAGATGTCGCTCAGGGGTGTGAAAAAGCCACACTCCTAAGGGACGTAGTTCTACTGACCTTAACTCCCCCGTGTAGACAGCACTATCGATAGGAGAGCTTCTCCTGTGAACACAGCTACCTCCTCTCAGGGAGGTGGATTAACTACGCCGACGAGGGAGGTCTCTCCCATTGGCATAGGAGCATCTTCACTTAAGCGCTGTAGTGGCTTATTTCAAGTGTAGACCTGCCCTGCAGCATTTGTAGACATACCCAAGCTGGCTTTGGTATAGCTAGCTCGTATAACAATAGCAGTGAAACCACAAGACAGGCCTGCGCAGAACTCTGGGTATGGACTCAAGAGTATGTCTACACTGCAGTTAAAACCCTATAGCTGGTGTGGGCCAGCTGACTTGGGCTGCAGGGCTGTTTAATTGCAGTGTAGACGTTTGGGGTTGGGCTGGTGCCCGGGTTCTACAACCCCGCAAGGTGGGAGGGTCCCAGAGCTCACGCTGCAGCCTGAGCCCAAACGTCTACATCACAATTAAACATTCACACCACAATCAGATTGGATGGGAAGGTGTCACCAAAGCGTGCATGCTGGCATGTGATTATAATGAGCCTCTTGTCTGAAGAGAATGAGTAGGGCTGGTCAAAAAAATTTCTCATCAGAAAGTTTCCCTTTGGAAAATGTGGTTTCATCAAAATTGAAAATTTCCTTTGGAAATGGTCAGTTTTTACAAGAGTTTTTGATTTTCTGTTGGGAAAATTGAAAGGAAAGTCTTGGCTTAAAGTGGCATGGTAATCTTTGAAGTTTAAATCTTGATTTGAAGTGAAATTTTTCATTCTGAATTGACATTTTCAAACAACAAACTTTGTTTTGATGTGTTGAAGGGTTTCGTCTTAACTGAAAATGTTGACACTTTTAATGTAAGAGAGACAAGCTGGGTGAGGTAATATCTTTTATTGGGCCCACTTCTGGGTGTGAGACGTAGAAGGTTTCTTAAGGACTCCGTGTAAGCTCAAAAGCATGTGTGTCTCTCACCAACAGAGGTAAGTCCAGTAAAAGATATTACCTCCCACACCTTGTCTCTCTATTTTTCATTTTGACATTTCTAAATTGAATTTTTCATTCTGTGAACACTTTTAATATTTTAATTTTTTCTTCTGATTCTGTATGAAAACAAATGTTAAAATGTTGCAATTTCCAGGTAGTTGGAAATTCCATTTTCTGAAGAGCTCTAGTAGTCAGTATACAAAAGGATTCATACCTTCTCCTGTAACCAAACATTAATTGATATTTGATCAACAAGAATTCTCAATCCACATGGATATCTGTGTGCCTTTGGAAAGAGCTACTCCATTCTCTTCCAGTTTAAACAAAACCCCAAGGAACTTCTATCCTTGAAATAACATAAGTAAAAAGCGGACTTGCTCCAAAGCCCATTGAAGTCAATTGAAAGATTCCCATTGACTTCAGTTGACTTTGGATCAAGACCTATATCCTTTGTGCTAAGGTCTAGATCAGAGGTTCTCAAACTGGGGATCTGGACCCCTCAGGGGGTTATGAGGTTATTATGCAGTGGGTCACAAGCAGTCAGCCTCCACCCCAAACCCCACTTTGCATTCAGAATTTATAATGGGGTTAAATATATTTAAAAAGTGTTTTTTATTTATAAGGGGGTTCTCACTCAGAGGCTTGCTATGTGAAATTGGTCACCAGTACCAAAGTTTGAGAACCACTGGTCTAGAGTGTCAAAAAAGAAATAAATGAGAGTTAGATGCCTAAATACTTCTAAGGATCTGGGACTAACCCTCTTTTGCCTGATAAAAGATTGCCTTTAAAAAGGTAATAGGAGCAAATTTGGAGTCCATTCTTGTTCCCATTGAAGTCAATAGGACTTTTGCTCTTGGGTTTACTGGCAGCAAAATTTGGGTCCTCCTCCTCCCCCCCAGCCCCCATCACATCACTGAGCACACCACCTGGTCTGTTTCCAGACAGCAAAAAAAGCCAATCCAACATACAGGATCCATTTCAGAAAAATCCCTAGACCAAAACCATCCTAGGCATATAACTCCATTAATCTCAAACTCCATGTTCCATATATTGGCTTAATAAAGAATGACACACAGTTTGGAGGAACAACTTGGGAGGGCCCATTTTAGGGCCCATTTGATTATACCTATCAATAAACACCTATTAATATTTTTACTCATTTTTCTTCTATTGATATTTCTTCTTTGGGTTTTCTTCTCCTGTGACCCCCAATGTGTGACAGGAAAAGTAATAGATTGTGGAGCATAAATGCAGAAGTTGTGAAGAGTTCCATGCACATGACAGCAGAGAGGAAGCTATTTGTGGTGTACAATAAGTTTTATTGATCCTACGCCTCTGCTCCATCTTCTTAAGCAGTATCTACTGACATCTTATCTATTAGCTAACTGTTTCCATAAATATAGACATCACATTGTGACAGAAGCCAGCCAGAAGAAAGAGGGCCTGATGCAAAACCCAGTGAAAAGAATTCCATTGGCTTCTCTGAGCTTTGGGTCAAGAGCATAGTGGGTCTGAAATGTGCTTTGGGCTGTAACAATTTTGAGTGTTAATCTGCCCTACATGGTCAGGTAAGGATCCTTCCTGTGTGTGTTGCCTTTGGCACTAGGCTCTTGGCTGTCTTTACTGCCGATTCTGCCTTCCCATTGCTTTGTGAGTATGCCAGAGAAGACATCTTGTGCTCATATTCCCATTAGGTACTGAATCATTTGAATTCTACTGCAGTGTGCTATGGTCCCTTGTCTGAGCATAGACCATCAGGTATGCCAGATTTTGGAAAATGTGCCTTCCGTCCCCTGATCACAGTTCTCGCCTGAGTCCTCCTGATAGTCCACCACCTCATCTACTGTGACCATGTAGTTCCTGTCATCAGAAGTGAACAGATCTGTTCTGACCTTTTCCCAGGATAGGGCAGGGATTTCATGAGGTTGTGGAGTCTCCTGATCACTATGGTCTTTGCACACCTTGCACTGTTTCCTGTATTCTCTCAATTGGACATTCATTCCTGGCCAGTAGGTATACATCCTGGCTCATCTCAGCCTTACCTCTATCCCCAGGTTTCAGGCACGTGTCCGCCTTATTATGTCATCTCTTAAATCTGCTGAGATTACTGTTCCATCTCCTTTAAACACAGTCCCGTCTGGTGCACACAACTCATCCTCCCCTGGTGGTAAGGGGGTCCTCCTACAGCATAATTTTCTTGCACTTTGACCAATCCTGGAGTAGGAATCTTTATTTCCCACAGCACCCTCTCCTGTTTGATGCAGAAGCAAAGATACTGTAGCATGTCCAACAGGGCCAGCTGTGTCGTACTCCAGAAGATGCGACCTGCTCAGTATATCTGCCACTGGTAGTGACTATCCTGGACAGTACCTCATCCTCATCTGCTAGCACTGGAATCTCAGTAACATGCATTGTAGTCACTTGGGTACATTCAGCAGTGGCTTCATGAGGCTTTCTAATGGCTTGTGATCAGACTGCATGGCCATGATATGCCCAAGGAGAACGATGGAATTGTTCCATTCCGAAGAGCACATCCCTTTTCTGTGTCTGTCAGGGCTCTGTCAGTCAATGCTGTGAGTGACTGGCTTTGCATCACAGCTGGTCGTCTTCCTCACATCTTCGCTCTAGGTGTTCTGCAGGGCTGTCGTGCTTTAGGACTGATGCCTCATTTTCTTCCCTCTTTCAAATGCCTGTCATTGGGTCTCTGACCATTCTCCTGCTGCATCATGGTGTCTTAACTCTCTCAAGGGGTCACGGGCTTCTGATAGGTGTACTTGGAATCTGGGAAGATATTTGGCCATCCTATAAAACCACTGGAATCCCTACACATCTTGTGGTTTGGGTATTTCCTTAATGGCTCTCAGTTTCTCAGATCTGGCTGGAGTCCTTCAGAAGTCAACAGATATCGAGTGTAGGGGACCTCAATTCTCCTCAACTTCAGCTTGTCTGCACTGAGCTTAATATGCTGCTCCCGGCACCTGTTTAGTAGTAGTCACAACTTGGTATCATAGTCCTGGATTGCCTCTTCCTTATCTCCTTCTCCTCCAACAAGAATGTCATAAGCGACAGTCTTGATGCCTGGCAGTCCATCTAGTGCCTGCTTTACGTGGGAACACCTCTGGAGCTGGGTGGACGTACATAGGTATTGGCTGGACGGCTCATCTAGCTCAATATGCCAGAACCCATAATTCTTCTCATTACAAACTGTGAACACGTTTGCCCTAGATAAATCGGGTAGCGCATCCTCAGTCCTCGGTAATGGGTAATGGCTTCTTTTCAATGCTCTGGTCCATGGTTTTGGATCAGTGCAGATCTTCAGTTCACCCAAAGCCTTTCTCACTACTACTAGGCTACTGATGCACTCTGTGCTAGTTTCAACAGGTGTAATGATGTCTCTCCTCTGAAGGCTTGTTAGTTCCTTCTTTGGTAGCGGCACGACTCCCGGGCTAATGGAACTCTGTGTTTTGGTATCTTGTGGGCTGCACGTGGTCGGGGGGGGGTGTCTGATTTTAACTTGCCCTCTAGGTGTCCATCTCCTTGAAATAGGTCCTTATATTCTGTTAGAATGCTGGACAGCTGTTCCCGTGACTGTTCTCCCTCCCCTCTCATGCTGAGAATATTGTGGAGTTTCACGGCGATCAGACCCATGGCTTGCACAGCCCTGCTGTCCAGCAGTGGCCGATACGTCTGTGTCAATTACTGTCAACTCCAGGCCATAACGTCTCTTGTTCCGTGAGTTTTTTATCAACAGCCTGCAAGTGACCACTGGCATCAGAAAGGTTGTAGTGTATACCGCCATCTCTTGATCACATTTACTTAGCCTAATATTACTGCTTCTCCGTGTTGCTGGGGCTACATTGCATCTTACACCACAGTCCAGCTGGAATCAAATTGGTCATTGATAGAACAGCATGAGTGCAAATCCGGCAGCTGAATGGCTGGCAACCAGTTTCCGCATTGAGTGGACATTGAGAGTCTTTCGATCAGCTCAAGTCACACTCCAGATATTTCCCTCTTCACTGGAAGCTCTATGTCTCAACCACTGCATGTCCGGATGCTTTTTCCTCCTTCGGGGGAACTGCAGCATTGGAACGTAAAACAGTTCTGTTTTCCAGCCTTGCCTAGAGGCCGAGCATTTTCCTTCGTGGCTTTTGTGTTGCTTTCCCATCATACGTACATTGGACCATGGTGCCTCTCTTCTCAATCGGCCTGTTTCTGTCTTGTTCCTGGGTTCCTTTAGCCTGAGCTGGTGCACTTGTTCTGCTCTGCTGATTGCCATTGTTTTGATCTTTTCCCTGGGCAGTTCAGCTGCCCTTGCTATTTGGAGGCGTCTCTCTGGGGCTAGCTCTGTTTCTCTCAATAATCCTCTCCCGTAAGATGCAATCATGTGTCCCACACACAATCCTGTCTCTAATTAGAAAATCTTTGATGTTTCTGAAATTACATGAGGGTGCCAGAGTTCTCAACTCTGTCAGATATCCATTTCCTCTGCTGTTTTTCAGTTTTGGGTAAAAAGCAGTCTCTCTCTACAATCTCATTTTGTCTGGGGTCAGATTACTCAAACACTTTTATCAGCACTTCCAGTGTTTTGGGCATTATTCCTGGAAACAGTGTTTCACTCACTGCTCATCCTTCTTACCCTAATGAGAATCATAGAATATCAGGGTTGGAAGGGACCTCAGGAAGTCATCTAGTCCAACCCCCTGCTCAAAGCAGGACCAATCCCCAACTAAATCATCCCAGCCAGGGCTTTGTCAAGCCTGACCTTAAAAACCTCTAAGGAAGGAGATTCCACCACCTCCCTAGGTAACCCATTCCAGTGCTTCACCACCCTCCTGGTGAAAAAGTTTTTCCTAATATCCAACCTAAACTTCCCCCACTGCAACTTGAGACCATTACTCCTCGTTCTGTCATCTACGACCACTGAGAACAGTCTAGATCCATCCTCTTTGGAACCCCCTTTCAGGTAGTTGAAAGCCGCTCTCAAATCCCCCCTCATTCTTCTCTTCTGCAGACTAAATAATCCCACTTTACTCAATAAAGACAGTAAAGAAAAGCTTTACCTTCATATTCTCATCTTTATCTCCACAGTCAGCCCTATATACAGACTCAGTTCTTGCTTCCACTGCTTCCACGCTTGTGCAAGGTTTTTTTTAACCGGAAATCCAGGTTTCCCAAGAGCCTGAGTCCCCCCCATGCTACCTGTTTGCTCTGTTTCTAGCTGCTGCTTTGTATTTCTGTTAATCACAGTCTTTTCTTTGCTGTGGGACTCACCGGGCTGACCCCTGCTACCTTGTTTCCATGTACAGCATGCTGGGTAATAACATGAGGGAACTCCATGTTTCCAGCATGTCTCCTTAGTAAGAGGACTTTGTACAGAGATGCTGCAACTACCTTGAGTATTCATGTGCCCACAGCCTGACTTCCGATGTCTCCTCCAAACTTTTCCCTCCTGCAACCTGTGCTCCTGTCTCCAGGTTCCATGCAGGTGGCTACAGTAGCTACCATTCCCCCCCGCCTCCCCCCAGTGGAGTTGCTCTCTGTATACCGTGTCTTTCTACAAAATTTCCCACCCTGCCGCTGTAAGTAACTCACCCTCGCCTTTATAGCTATGCATCCAGTCCACTTTCGAACAACCACACTATTCTGCCTCCCTTGCTGTTCTGCCGTGAGCTGCAGAAAAAGAGGAGCAGGGTGCTGCTGAGTATCAGGGTCTGTAAATGCTTTCAGAGTAGGTTAAATCCAGTGGCTGCTGTAAGGGAAGCCCTGAAATTTGTGCAAGGCCAATGGTGGACCATCCTGCATTAATATCCTGTTGGCAGAGTGAAGCAAACCCTTCAGATCACCATCACTTTGCCGGTAAGAAAGGCCATTAAATCCCACGGCAGGTGCTCCAGGTGCTACTGCACCCTTCATGCTGCCGCAGCAGCTGAAGACCAGTTCCCCTGCCCTGTAGCAGCATGGGAGGGCTCTGCCCCACACCTCTCATGGGGATTCTCAATGCACAGCCTGGTTACTTTCTAAATTGTTTTGTTGTTTACATAATGTGTGTTTAACCTGTGGAAATCACTGCCACAAGGTATTGCCAAGACTAAGAGTGTAGTTGAACTTTTTAAAGGATTAACTACTTATGTGGATGATAGGAGCATCTAAAATGTGTAAGAGATAGACACCGTCGTGCTTCAGAGTGCAAACCAACTACTAACTGACTGGGGTTTTGAAGAAACTCTCTCTATGGACATTTTACTGTATAATTAATCTCCCAGGCACTTTCTTGCACTTTTTTCTAAAGAATCTGATACTGGCAGCTCGAGGAGACAGAATACTGGACCAGATGGACCTTTGTTCTGATCTAGCATGCCTGTTCCTATGTCTCTGTCTTACTTGCGCTGTGCCCTGGAGCTAGACTTTGGTTCTTAAGCCTGAGCTGGATCCAAATCCAGTGCACCAAACTGCTGCTTGGAGCCAACAGGTTTTTTTGACCCAGGTCCATGTTTCTTACTGTTACTAGAGCAAAGGTGAACACGTTTCCTTGCGGCACCCCCATACCATTGACAGTAGAGATGGTTGTGCACAACGTAAGGACTTTCCCCAGGTCATAGTGATCTCCGGTGGATCCCACTGCTCTATTCCCCGTAGCCCCACTTTTTGAATCATTTTATGTTTCTTGACCCTTAGCTGTCATTCCACTTAACTGCAAGCAGGAAAGGATAAAGAGGGTCACCCTGGGATTTTGGCAGAGCTCAGGGAAAAACAAAAAACCCTCACAGTTTTAAGAGTCCTCTGCATGAGTCAGAATTTCAGCTTAAAGAACATAATTGCTTCATTGCTCAATTGTGGCTTGGGGTCCCATTTGCAGGGGGAAAATGTGCTTTTTCCCTAGTCAGCTTTCTTCTGGCCTGTGGCAGCCGTGCCAGCTTCACAGGGATCGATCTGCAAAGCAGAACATTCATTCCGCGGTGCCTGTTTGCTATTAACACCCTGCTCTGATTATATTTGACGGTGGACGCAGTAAAGTGGCGCTTGTTTTCCTTTTGGCGGCGGGAAAGCAGAGTGAAAGACGGGTTTGCAAAAAACCACGAGAGAGAAAGAGAGAGCAAGTGATCAGACCTCTTCGCCAACAAAGACGTTTTCTCAGCAGCTCTTCTGATACCAGAAGGAGCCACTCTTACCAACACATGGCATGCTGTCTCATTGTGCTAGGCACTGCCACGTGCCCATACAGACAAACCCTGCCCCAAAGAATTTACAATCTAAACAGACACTGCGGAATTATGAACTCCGTTTTACAGATGGGGAACCGAAGACTAAGCTCTTTTTGTTCTGCGTTTGTACAGTGCCTGGCACAATGGGATCCTGGTCCGTGGCTAGGGCACCTAGGCGCGAAGGTAACACAAACAAATGAAATTACTTGCCCAGCATTACACAAGAAAGCTGGGGCAGAGCCAACAGCTGAACACAGCTCTCCTAAGTCCCAGTTTTGTGCCTTACCCACAAGACCATTCGTCCTCTTCCAGCGGATGTTGTGAAGGCCAAGACTATAACAGGGTTTAAAAAAAGAATTAGATAAGTTCATGGAGGATAGGTCCATCAATGGCTATTAGCCAGGATGGGCAGGAACGGTATCCCTAGCCTCTGTTTGCCAGAAGCTGGGAATGGGCGACAGGGGATGGATCACTTGAAGATGACCTGTTCTGTTCATTCCCTCTGGGGCACCTGGCACTGGCCACTGTCGGAAGACAGGATACTGGGCTAAATGGACCTTTGGTCTGACCCAGTATGGCTGTTCTTATGTTCTCGTCCAACTAATTATGACAATATGCTTAACTCCAGAGTTGCATGACTGTGTATTTAGAAATCTCAGCCCGTCACATATTTATATGAGTGAAAAAGCTTTCTAGTAATTCCTGTGACTCAAGGCTGCATTCTAGGGATGAATATTTTGTCCTGCAATGAAAGAGTTAACATGGCTTTACTTATTCTGCCTCTCTTAATAGGGGCCTTATTATTCTGCAACATACTATATTAATTAGAGTGATCAATTTAAGGAAGAATAGATGGCAGCCCTCCCCCTCTATATAAACAGCTCCATTTCCAGACGGGGCGGGATGCCGAGTTCACTCTGCTAAATGGCAGGACTTGCCAAATTTGCTGTCACTGAGTTTTCTAGCTCCGAAGGTCCTGATTTTCAAATAGGGATGGGACACACTGATCTGGATGAGGGAGGAGACCCCACAGGCTGTCACGTCCAGCTTGGCCCCAGCACAAACAGAGTGTTTCCTGAGGTGTAAAAGTGGCTGGGTAACTTTCCCACCAATTTGTTCTCATCTCTAGGAGCTCCTGACTCCAGCCTACACTAACAGGGGTGTCACCCCTATGCAGAAGGGTCAAGTCCTCCCAGTATATATATTTTCAAAGCATAGTGATAATTACCAACGGCCTGGGTCTTTTCAAGCTACTAAGCACCAGTAGCTTCCACTGAATTCAGGGGGAACAGCAGGAGCACACAGGATCAGGATCCACATTTATATGAACCCAACCTGAAGTCCTTACTTGCGGACAGATTCTGTCCCCCATACTCATGCTGAGTAGCATTTACTCCCTTACTTTTTGACCTCTTTTCAGTGGGACTACTCGCAGAGTAAGGTACTACTCAGCGTGAATAAGGGTGGTAGAACGTAGCCCTCAGTTTTCGCTCAGTCCTAACTCATAGAAACTCCTCCAGACTTCCATTGAGCAGGGACTGGTTGTTAAAGAGCGGGCCGTGGGTGGCCTTGCCTAGTGGTCAGGGCAGGAAGCTGGCCTCGTGGTTGGAACTGGAGTGACCAGGTCTAGTGGTCAGAACCCAAATCAGGAGCCGAGTTACCAAGTCCAGGGAGTGAGCTGAGGTCAAGAGCCAGGAAGAAGGAGCCTAGGATCAGGTTCAGGGTCAGAAACCAAATACCAAGTCCAGGCAGCGAGATGGAGCCGAGAGGCTGGAGCCAGGAATCAGATCTGGGGTATCAGCCAAAGCAGGGGCAGGAGCCAGGAGCAGGGACCAAGAACTGGGAGCAAGGAGTAGGAGACCAGGAGCGGGAACCAGGAACAAGGGCAAGAGGCAGGAGGGAGCTGACAGCAGAAGCAGAAAACAAGAAGCGAGACCAGAAATGCAGCTGCAGTGTGCCCTGGGGAGTGGGGACATGGGCTGCTCTTGGGCAGCCCGGCCCCCGCCCAGGAGGGCGGGTGGAAGGTCCAGGGTTCCCCACAGCAGCCCGAGCTTCCTGGGCAGCTCTTACCATGGCGTGGCACCAGCTTCTGACCTGGCCAAGTGGGAAGAGGAGGAACAGGGGTGGAGCCTTGGGGGAAGAGGAGGAGCAGGAGGCAGGTCCACAGAGGGGCTGGGGCTCCTGCATGTGTCCTGCTTTTGCCTTTTGAAAAGGGGGGTCACCCTACCAAGGACCCAGGCCTGCTGCCGGGTTTAACACTGTGCCTGGTGGAGTCTTCAGCTGCACGGGAAGCCAGGTTCCCTGGCTGAATCAGCGAGGGGCAATGAGCTGGCTGCAGGTGTGGGTCACTGACACTGGCTTTTGCTGCATGCTTGCACAGCATTTAGCATCATGGGGCTATCTGGGGTCCTGACTTCAGAACTTCAGCTCCCAGTGTCTTTTTTCCACCCGAAGAATTCTTAAAACCTTCACAGAGGCATCCCTTCCTCCTTCCCCCCCACCCCCAGCCCCGCGAAATGCTGTCACCTCTGGGGTGCTGCTGTACCCTATTGTACTCAGGAGGGTCAATGAAGTAGGTTGAAATTTTTAGTAGGGAAAGTTATCGGGGTGGTGTGAACAACTCAGCGTGGGCCAGTCGCAGGGTTTGAACCCAGCACCCGACCTATAAACCCCCACCATGTGTGTGACAATAGAAACTATGGGTAATTCTACACTGCCATAAAAGACACACAGTGCTGAGACTCAGAGCCCAGGTCAAGGGGGCTAAAATAGCAGTGTAGACATCCTGGCTCGGGCTGGAGCCTGGACTCTGAAACCCGGCAAAGAGGGGAAGACCTGAGAGCCCAGGCCCCAGCCAACGCGAGAATGTCTACACTGCTATTCTTAGCCCCACAGCCCGAGCCTCACGAACCTGTCAGCTTACCTGAGCTCTGAGACTCGGTGCTGTGGGTTTTTCTGTGCAGTGTACACATACCCTGGCGTAGCAAGGAGTTGTAAACTCCTACCCTCTTCTGTGGACTCTCCAGCCATTAGCGAGTGTGAAAAGGCACATTGTGTTAGCGTGGATAACAGAGGTGCGCCCAGAAACCATAAGCTACCACCTTACACTTGAACCAAAGCTCACATTGTAGCATGTTGTGGAGTTCTGCGCTCCTTGTGACATGTGGGGGTGGGTGTTTGACTCCTTTCCTTATCTCTCTGTCCTCACACTTTCCTTTATCGCTCACACCTATTTGTTTTTCCTAGGTGTGCTCAGCTAGCTCCCAGGGCCCCCGGCTTGTCATTGTTCCCACTTGACTGGACAGGCATGGATGGAAAGTACAAGCACTTTGCTGAATTCAGAGGCAAAGAGGAAGCAGTGGAGGGAGCTTATCTAGATTTTGCAAATGCTTTTCGACTCTGCTCATCATACATAGGTGACCTGATAGAGCCCCCGTCCTGCTCTTGTGGGCGATTTCCCATGCAGTTCCATGGAGACAGGTTCAGACCCGACCCCCAGGATCAAACACTGCACTGACAAAACAGAACCTAGCATGGGTTTAAACATTTTGCTCAAGACCAAAATGCAGGAGAGGTGACAAGTCAGGGTGGTCGGTGGAAGCAGCTGGGACAGCATCAGGAACAGGGTTATTCAAAGGGCAGGTCTGCACTGGAAAAGTTGCACTGATTTAAAAATCAATGTAGTTAACCCTTCTGTACACCCCTGCTGTAGACACACTTACGTTGGATTAAATGACTTTTGCTTATTTACAGATGTAAGCTAAACCAATTTAAGAAGGGCTGAACCAGGTAAGATGTATTTGCTTTAGAGGTTCACTTCAGTGTGACTAGATTGTTTTGAAATTGATTGAGTTAAATCAGCACAACTTTTCTAATGTAGACAAAACCTCCACTGAGATGGTGATGTGTCTTGAACCCAAGCGACTCAAAAGAGGACAGAACATCAGAAGAAGCCACAGGGAGCTCATGAGAATGTTTTTCTTTTTCCTTTTTTGCATCTTCCTCTCGCAGATAGCTGGAAATAAGGTTTGAGAATCTCGACTGCAGTGACTTTCAAATGGTGAGACTGCAAAAGGCAGGGGGTCAGATTGGATGAGCCAAGTGTTCTGTGTTTGGCTTGAATCTTACACAGTGAGGCCAAAAAGAATACTAGCGATCAGGTCTGCCATCCCTACATGGAATACATATGTCAACATACAGATGGCAGTCCTCATTTTTGAGAGTACAAGTCAGGGTAGAGTACAGAAAAACAAATCCAGGCTATTGGAAGTGCATACAAAAAGTGAACACTACTAGAAGGGAATGATCATCTGGTTTTTAAGGGTCATATGATAAGGTGACAAGTTATCCTGTTTCCTGAGAGCTGCGCTCTGATTACCTCTCCTCCGTACAATTCAAAGGTACTTCCACTTGACTGCATCTCATGTGGGGCTTTCGTGACTGATGATGACAAAAACAAGAGTATCTATGTGCCGGTGTTAACTTCCTTTCACACATACTGGCTGGGGTTAAGTGCAGAGTCCTGGGTCTGCAATTATTTGTTCTGCTCTCTTTCATGGATTAACCTTTCCACTCGACGTGCGAGTGCTTCCTCCTTGATCTCAAATAGCCTTCCGTCTTCATATCGCTGGCTGTCAGAAAGCCAACCCTATGCGCACCGGGTGCTGGACCAGATGGCGCTGCAGCCAGCATGTGCTTAAGTAAACAGAGCTTTCCATCAGGTGTTCTTCAGGGGAACTAACGGAAGTGGCGCCTAAGAAAGAGACTTGCTTGGAAATGAATGCTGACTTGTTTGTGCAAATTTCTTCAAGCATCTGGGGGACATGCTCATCTATCTTCAATCGTTATGTGCTTTTAATTATGTAGCAAATCCTGAGATCTGGATTGAGGCAAATTCCCGTTGACTCCAACTGGAAGTTTGCCTGAGTGAGGCAGAACTTCAGCATTGAGCCCGATAATAATTCTTAACCCCCTACAACCACTCAGATGCCTCGGTTACTGGTATGCTACAAGAACCAGAACAGCTCTAGATCCAGGCCCAGATTTCTGTCATCCTTAGCCTACTGGGGGCAGCTGGGGAGAGTGCAAAGTAGCTAGCTGTTGCCATTTTGGTCCTAGGATCAGTTTTCCCATCAACCTGGTCCCCAGCATAGTTCAGAGCAGCCTCAAGGCTGCTCTAAACTATGACAGCCGACTATGGGGCATGGCTGATGCACAGGCTCTCCCTTTAGCCTCCCTCTGCCTCACTCTGCTCTCTGTCAGGACAGTTCTCTCTCCTGTAACCTGCCATACCACTCTCAGGGGAAGATTCTCCATTGTTCCACATCTTGTGGCATCACATGCAGCGTGGGTACAATATGCTGCCAGCTCAGCAAGGTAAGGATTCGCACTCACTGCACTGGTGCAAATGGCTGCACAAGACAGGACAAGGAGAATCAGACCCTTGCCTCCCACCCTTCTGCTCCCAGTACAGGATCCATCTCCTTCCAGACTCCGTCTAGTGACTCACTAGTTAACTCTGATACACACACACTTGCCAAGGAACACTTTGTTGATCTCAGAGATCAAGACCAGCTGGGACCATCCGATCACCTAGTCTGTATATCACAGGCCATGTAATGTCCAGTTAGCCCTATATTGAGCCCAAATACTTTAGTTAAAATAATGTATATGAGTCCCCAGGAGACTAAACTGTTGTTCTATAGGCAAAGAACAGAAGAGACTGAGGTGCACCAATGTCCGAGACCTCTGCAATTGCAGGGAAGTGATTAGGTGATCTACACTCCAGGCTGTAGAAGAATGCCAAATACCCCAAGGTCCCAGCTCTACTGACCTGGGGAAAAATTCCTTTCTGACCCCAAATCTGTCAGTCAGTTTGACCCTGAGCATGGGAGCAAGACACACCAGCCAGGCACTTGGAAAGAGGGTTCTCTGAACCACCTCACAGCACTGGGTCCATCCCATCCAGTGTCCTACTTCCAGCTGTGGCCAATCTTGGATGCTTCCGAGGAAGATGAAAAACCACTCCCTCCCTCCCCGCATACATCTGGCCAATTGTGCATCAGGGAACCCAATTCTTTCCTGACCCCTGACATTGGAATATAGTCCTTACATTATTATCGTGTCTTATGCCGTATTATACTGCAAGACCGTTTGTCTGTCGGCAAGCAGGCCGCTTTACAGCTGAGTGGCAGAAGAGAGGGAGAAATTGTGTTATGCAGTGGGGTGAGTGACAGGGATTGGGGCAACATGATGCTTGCAGATGAAGTCCAGTGAGTGGATGATGCAAGCAATAGAGAGTACCATAACCAGGGGGGATGGCAAGAGGCAACAGTGAGGAATGCAGGGGGATGCGTGTTACAGAGAGGCTAAAGATGGGGTTGGTAGGAGGCAGTAAAGGGGGTGGGAAAGGAGGCTGTGTTGGGCAAAGGACGGCGTGATACCCAGAGGAAGGTAGATGATTAGCAGCTAGGGGAGGGAGAAGTGAGGGAGGAGGGGGGTTGCAGTGAGGAGCTGTGGTGGGCTGGGGGTTATTTCCAGGCTCCAACCAAGATATTTCTTCCCCTAATTATCACCATCAATAGCTAGGCTTGAAACGCACCAGAAGCAGATACCCAGACCCTCTCTCCACCCACCGGGATGAGCTCTCATCCGGATTTAGCGGCACTCGAATAAAGCTCAGGACTCTGACATCCTGCCACCTACGTACGGTGGTCACTTATGAGCGGTATGTTCCCTAGAGAAGCCAACTGAGCAGTCACACAGGGGTTTAATGCAGTTTAATGAATCCACTTCAAATTCAAACCTTTCGTTAATTCAGATTAATTTTCCTGGCTGTCCCTCTGCAGACAAGATAAAAGGAATTTAGGATCTTCATTTGGCAGATGAGGAACTGAGGCACAAAAAGATCACGGGATTTTCCCACACTTGCACAGGGAATCTGTAACAGAGCCAGGACCTGACCCCAGCTCTTCTGAGTGCTAGGCCATGCTTTACCAGTTACCACCATCTCCACATGTTCAGCAATCATGCCCTCAAAATAATGAGATTTTTTTTTTAAATCATGATTTTTAAGCCAAGCCACAAGTCTGGGGTTCTTCGAGTTGCCTCCTTGTGTCTGAGCCACTCTGGGTCACACTGTGGCATTTTTCTCCACAGCCCTGAGCTAGAAATGCCCTTTTTCCCCACATCATCACCTGATGCTGGGTTTTAAGAAAAACACTCGACTTGTCATGAAATCACATGGGTTGCCAACACTGCAACCACAAGCCCAGCCAGTGAAGTAAGCCACATTCCAGAGAGAACAGGTGTAAGGGACCAGAGCATAGGCAGTCTGCCCTAGTAGTCACAGCAAGGCTGATGTCCACAAGTCAAAGACAGTCACAGGGCAGTAGCCATCAAGCAGCCATCGGAGTAATTGCTGCAGCTGGGATCAGCAGGCACGAGTCAGGGTCAGAGACTGGAGATCGGAAAGAGTTACCTGGTTGGGGTAAGCAAGGTGAGGGCTGGAGTCACAACGAGCCAGGAGTTTGCACCATTGCCTAGACAAGTTCCTAGTCTGCCATCATGGGTAAAACAGTGAGTATGGGCCAATCAGAAGGCCACAGGGTGCTGTTGCATTGTTCCCTTGGGGTGGTATGTCTCATGGTGCCTGATCTTCACAGTGCTCCTTGGAGGGGGCCTGGCAGGGTCTCCTGGTGGTGATGTGGGAATTTCAGGTGTCCCATGGTCCCCCAATCTGCATCCTAGCCCCCGGCTCCCTTATGACAGTGGTGTCCCAAGGCAATGCTTACGAAGGCCCTACATTCTCTTAGAGGCAATTTTACTGACACAACTTCAACCAACCAACCAAACCCCCCAGTTCACCCTGGGCTCCAATCCCAAGGGGATTTTTCATCTTTACCTCTCCAGCTCCCCTCCCAAGAGACTCTGGCAGCCCTGCTTCCTGCAGCTTCCCAGCTCTGACTCACCGGCCATCTCTCTTCACCAGGTCCAGGTGCCCTCTTTTAAAGACTAATCTGGGTCAGATGATGTGGACTGACCCTGCTCCATCTTCACAGGGCCAGTGTCCCCCTGTGACAGCAGGGGGACGATGGAGGACTTCTTCTAACATCTGACCTGTTCTGCGTTGTCACAAGCATGAGCTGAGCTCTAACCCTCTGCGAAACCCACGCTCATGCTGGCGTGGATTCAAATAAAGAGAAGGAGGAGAAATGAGCCAGTTTCCAGCTTCTCCGGTGCCAGGCATATCTGGCACTAAACAGCTTCTTTCCGAGCGGTGCCTGGCAGCATCAGGCCTTATTTTCAACAAGCCCCATTAAAGGATTATAAAAGCCTAGTTAAAATAAAGCCCTTCAAGCTGTGACTGAAAGGAAAACAAGAGTAAACAAAAAGGGTTCTATCATCCACATTGTTATTACCTGCAGTTCCTTGAAACCAAAAATCACTGAACTGGCAAATATAAGAGAAATATATAAACACCCATACCCACATATGGCTATAAATATAAAGTGCATTTTTGTTTCATTTGTGGTTTAGGGAACAACAAAAAAAAAGCCTTCCCATTTTGACCAATTACTCCTGATACTTTGCCATGGCATTTAAACTCTAAGAAATAATAAATTTTCTACAAAAAAAAATCTCAAAGGGAGTAGCTATACCTACGTTTTGAATAGAAACCTGTTTATTAAACCTGCATTGTAAAGTCAGGGAATTTCACAGGAGCCGGAGTCTAAACAAAATAAATAAATAAATAAATAAATAAACTGTAAATATTGTTTGCCAGGAGCCGTCACGATTTCCAAATAAAATGGCTTTGTGACTGGATGGCTCAGTGGAGAGGTAATGGGGCAGAAAACCTTTCCCCTCTGCCCTGCCAAGATGAACACAACCCAGGTTGGCACAACAGTGAACACAGAAGGGTCCCAGTGATGGAGTTTAGATCTGTTCATCCAGAGATCTCAAAGCGCTTTACGAAGGAAGAGAAGTATTGTTAGCCCCATTTTACAGATGGGGAAACTGAGGCAGAAGACACAGCTCACCAGAGAGCGCACGTCAGGAGCAGAACACAGCTCTCCTTAACTCCACGTTCAGTGCCCTGGACTATGGTTGTGCCCATCAAAACTTCTGCCTTGGCCCATTGCTGAAATATACCTAAGTCCCCAAATTCAGACCTGCATTCAAAGTTCTGTGGGGTTTTCCACTCCGGTGCCCTGCTTTCGAATCAGCTCTTGCAGTGAATGGACATTTTGTGCCATCCCCAAATCAGTCAGTGGCCTACGGGAAAAGAGCTGCATGCTGAGCCCAGGCCCCAGTGCCAACGCATCTGCATCACCCACAACTGGCGTTTGTTAGCACCCTTGTCAGCAGGCCAAGGATGAAATGGAGAGGCACAGACTCTCGACCACTGGGGCATGTCCGAGGATGTTAAATAACAGGAAAGCAGATTGTCTTGCAGAAATTTCCCCCTTCTGATGCCTTTCAGAGGCTGAAAGCCCCTTGAGTCGGCGGTTTTGCCACACAGATCCCAGTGAGCCAGGCCCAGCAGAGCGTCCGTCCTGTTGCCTGACGGAGAAGGCATTGAATTTTAAGGGATCCCCTTCCCTCTTCTGAGCTGATCCGATCTCTCCCCAGCATCCAGCTCTCCATATGCCAGCCTGTGTAAACTACTGCTGCCCATCTCATATGTAGCACAGAACTGGGGGGCCAAGGCAGAATGGGACCCAAATTACAGACACCCTTAGAACTCCCTAAATTCCATAGCAAAGCTCACTTCTTCGGTCACTGTGAAACACGCTTCATTCCCTTCCCCCATCCCTACACAAACACACACTGCTTTGGCTCTTCAGTTGGAAACCCTCACTGATGAGGGGGTTTTGATGAGGGGTTTTGATGTTCTCCGAGCGACGCAGCTCCACAGACCTTAGAAGCCAGCTCAGCACCTCCTTCCCTGCCACGCCTGGGAATGCGGTAGCTTGTAGCTGGCATCAGTGGCTCATCTCCCCAGCACCCCTCCACTTCTGGCTTCCTCCCTGCCCGGCTGGAAGCTGAATTCCAGCTCTGGTACCCTAGCACCCAGATGCCCAGCTTCCTGGAACAGTGTAGGTAACATGCACTGTAATGAAGTTACAGTTTCCCTTGTGGGGAAAGCTGCAAAGTAAGAGGCAGCCACAGGCTGGTCCTGGCAGGGCAGGGAGACAGAAGACAAAATGCTGGGGGCCCGTCAACAGCAAAATGATGAATTCTGTGGCATCTCGGGAAAAGGCCACATTCGGCAACCACAGCGTCCATGGAGACCTTAACTGAGATGCATGGGGTAGTTTGCACCTCTCTGAGCTATTTTTTCAAGTTGTCTGCAGACTCAGACAAATGCCACTGCACTGGTTTACCCTCGGTTCGTGTTTTCAAGGTTTCCTGTAGAACCACAAGGACCACAAATATCTTTTGTTTGAAAGGAAAGCAGAAATTCTGCAGCAAAATGTGAACTGTGGAATACATAGGGCCAGGCATCTAACCCCTTCCTCTCATCTTCTGGACAACTCCAGTGGCTTCATCCTCATTTCAGGATCAGGTTGGAAATGGCCCTATTGGTTCTTCAAGCCTTCAGCTTGCTTCAGCCAAACTGACAGAGCTTAGCTGTAGCTCTGGCCATTACTCTCTAGGCATTTCTAAGGCCCCCATAACAATACCAAATTAGTAGATCTCA
Source organism: Lepidochelys olivacea (assembly GCF_965140295.1). Classification (NCBI taxonomy): domain Eukaryota; kingdom Metazoa; phylum Chordata; order Testudines; family Cheloniidae; genus Lepidochelys; species Lepidochelys olivacea. Next base: position 264,727,787 of record NC_140412.1, on the reverse strand, counting down.
AAATGCTTTACAAAGCAGGGCAGCATCAGTATCCCCATTTTACAGAGGGGGAAACTGAGGCAGAGAGAGGGGAAGTGACTTGCTTAAGCTCAGCCAGCAGGTCAAGGGCAGCAGAACTGGGAACAGAACCCAGCTCCCCCGAGTCTCAACCTAGTACTCTAGCCATTAGTCTTACCCATCATCAGCAACTTCCCTTGCTCCTGCAGTTTTCTCCTATCGCCTCTGCTCTGTCCCATCCCACCATCATGGTGCGAGAGCCTTCTCCTCTGTATTTCCTTACACCGCCAAAATCCTTCCTGGTTCTCTCTGCCTCACCCACTGTTTCCAGATCTCAGCTGGGCTTTTGTCCCTTGCCTTAACTTCTTTTAAAACTCACACGCCCTCTGCTACCTTTTCCTTTTAAATTCCAATATTGTAACTGTTACTTAGCCGGTGCGGAAGAGGCTGGAACTAGGGCCTAATCCTGACTGACTTCAGCAGCAGATGGAGTGGTGCTCAGCAACGCCCAGGACTGAACCTCATTCATGCTATACCTGAACTAGCAGGTGACCTCCTTGCCTGCGATACGCTCCATTTAAAGGAACAATGACCCAGTTTAATTCAGAACGCCATGAGCCCTGCAGTCTACTACTACTCACATTGCTGAGCTTTAAGAGCGAGTCGAAAAATAGAAACCATTTTCTCCTGGTTTCTCACCACATCTGCCAGCAGCTGGGAACAGACACTGAGGGCAGCACATGTGTTAAAAGTCCTACAGAATTTTACAGAAAATGATAACCCTTTTCGTTGGTTTTTTGAGCCACCCTATATAATTAAATAGGGAATTATAGCCTTGCAATAGAATTCCATAGGTAGTTTGAAAATAACCTAGAGAGAGAATTCCAGTCTCTCTCGAATGTGATGGGCCCAATTCTTGGGTTTTTCTCTGCTCCACTTGCCCTGCTCCTCCAGCTCGAAGAGAGAGGAAAGCCACCCTCTGTATCTCCCTAGGTGGGGACTCCACCAGCCTGGGGACTGCAATGTATGTAAAGTTGGCATGGCCAGCTCCCCATGCCGCCCGTGGAACACAGGGCTTTCTACTTATCCCCTGCTGGTGTACAATCCATAGGGCACTGGAGCCAGCTGGGTTGACTGTGGGTTGTTTGTTAAATGTGTAGCATTGCACTGGAACAAGTCCATCAGAAACTTTGGGATCTCACTTTCACCCCTTTCTCCCTTATAGTTTTCTTCTATACCAGCATTTCCTAGATCCACAGGTTCACATTTTGCTGCTGGGTTTCTTTGTTTAATATTTGCCATTTGTCAGAAACATTCAGCAAACAAACAGGAATCCGTTTCTGCTTCAGAGCGGCAAGACCTTCAACAGCTGAGATTCCCCTGGGTGGGTCGCAAAGCAGGTTTCAAACAACCACTCCTCATCTTTCCTTTTCTGGAAAGCTGCCACAGCATGTCACTCCTAATATGATTTCTGCCCCTGCAGGTAGGACATGCTCACTGCAAAGCAATTGCCTACAAACCATTTGCTTCAACTGGGCCACACCTTTGAAGGGATTTACACAGATTATATTTGTAGGACACCCTTTCTTGCATTAATTACACAGTTATTAGCCATAATGAAATCCAAGCCAATTACTAGCTCATCCACCATTTCAACACCCAGACAACTTGCTCCAATTCCAGATGTCCAATTTTCAAACTCAATTTTTGGATAGTGGCATGTTCCCCAGTCACTGTCTCCATTTGAGACCAATCAGATAGTTCAGTTTTAGATCCTCTATGCCCAGTTTTGGGACCAGGATTCCCCCCCTTGATGTCATGGAGGGATTAAAGCCCAGCACCTGTCTGCACATTTACAGCCCTCAAAACATACCAGGGGAGTTAGAAGCCATGCACCTCATCAGGCCTCATTCCTGTTTGATGGCTCCCAGCTCTCCCACCCACCAACCCCGGTAATGATCCCATCTCATCATCCCTGGTATGATTCCAGTCTCCTCGACTTAGTGTTGTCTCCTGGTGAGTCACTCTGTGTGTCTGTAACGTGGTATGTGGAAAAATGCTTCTCTGGCATCTGGTTCTAATAACTATTCTGTTTCCCAGGGGTTTAATATCAAAAACACTGGCCTGGATAGAGTCGCTGGGCATGGGTTGTGCTCTCCTGATGGACACCTACATGCCCATTTCACATCAGCTCCTCACAGTCCCTCTGTTCCCACACCCCCTGTCTTACCTTCGCCAGCTGCTACTGTTGCCCATTGGTCTCTTTGAAGAGCTGGGTTAATGGCGCACTGGGCTGGCCAGGCTCAGTCTCTCTCTCTTTGCTCAGGATCAAATTCTGGAATCCTCTCTCTGGGCTCTGGCTTCACTGGGCTTTGGATCAGTCTGTACTGAGGCAACTGTCCATTGAAGTTGATCGAATTTCCATTGAGGTCAAGAGAACAAGGGGTTATCCAATGAAGTTTGTAAGCTCTTTGGGGCAGGGATTGTCTTTTTGGACCAGATCCTCATGGTACCTAAATACACTTGAGGACCTGGGCCTTTATTCTTTGACTGTACAGCCCCTCGCACAATGGGGTCTTGATCCATGACATAAATTAAAAGGTGGAAAATTAAAAACCAATAAAAGGAAATCCTTTTTTTCACACAATGCGTAATTAGCCTGTGGAATTCATTGCCACATGAATTTGTTGAGGCCAAGAAGTTAGCAACATTCAAATAGGGATTGGACATTTATATGGATAGTGCAATGGGGTATACTGGCCCTTTAAGAGGAGGCCAGATGACCCCATTACAGGGAGTTGGAATGAACAAAGACCTAGGAAATCCCAGGATCAGGAGCCCTGTAGTGTAAGGCAGGGCAGGGGTCCTCTCTCTTCCAGCCAATCAGGAGGAGCTCTCTGGAGTAGGGCAGTATATAGAGCGCATTCTCCCTCAAAACAGGGGAGACACTGGCAAGAAAAGGAAGCCAGAGCCAGCAGTGCTATTGTGGGGGAAAAGCTCCGTGTGGATTTCAGAAAGGTCAGAGGTAAGTAGAAGCGTTTGGATTGCAGTGATGGACTGTATGGGTACAACTGTTTGCCGTCTTTAAAGCAGCCCCAAGCAAAGGGCAGTTGGATGCATCAGAAGGGCTGTGGTGGGTGTGTAAAGGGGTCCTGAAGACAGAGAACAGAGGATGTCTGCTGCAAAGGGAACTGCACATGGTTACCACTAGCAAGAATATCCAGAGCTTTCCTAATAAATGCTAACAGTGAATTCTGGAGGGGTGATTAAATGCCCTGCTTCATGGCTCAGGCCAAGCTCTAACTCTGAGAGACCAGGATGAGACTTGATTATTCCACATCTGCTACTGCAAAGTTCTTACACCTTCATCTGGTGCCGGCCACTGTAGGGAGACAGAACACTAGAATATACGGACCTCAAGTCTGATCCAGTCTGGAAATCCCTATGGTCCTATGTAAGTAAAGGCAGAGTAAAAATGAGTAAGGATGTCAGGGTCTGGCTCCTAAACTGGAGACATCCAATTAATACAGCTGAGGATTTGTATAGCACTCTGCCATATACAGAATCATTATTTATTAATATTATTTGAATCCCAATGTACAAAAATAAGATATTCGCAAAAGAATTGTGACCGGCCTTCATAAACGTGAATGGGGCTGTTGACTTTGAAGACTAATTAGAGCTCTTTAAATATCAACACAAACTATTTCATTCACTCATTATTATTTCTGACTATTTGTATAACCGTAGTGCCTAGAGGCTGCAATCCAGATCGGGGTTTCATTGTGCTAGACACATAGGAGGACACTGTACCTCCACCAAAGTGTTTGCGATGCAATGAGATCTTCACTTCATTGGATGACCCCTTGTTCTCTTGACCTCACTGGAAATTCCATCCACTTCAAAGGACATTTGCTTCAGTAGGAACTGACCCAGAGCCCATTGAACTCAAATCCCTAAGAGAGGATTTCAGGTTGGAGAAGAGGTGCAATGAGTGAGTGTGATAAACAATAGGAGGGAAGGGGAGGAGAGAGGTGACAAGTGGAACAGAAACAAGTGAGCTTGCTCTGTGTGTCACTATACAACTTAGCACATTGTCTTGTCTACATGGGGATGTTAAATTGCACTAACTCCAGTTTGCTCACCTTAAAGCACCTTGCGTCCACACACAACCTTTTTGTAAAGTGAATTAGTTGATGTCTTAGGGCCAACTAACTTGGGCTTGCAGGGCTCATACTACAGAGCTAAAAATAGCAGTGTAGACATTACCGCTTGGACTGGAGCTTGGGCTCTGACGCCCCTCTTGTTGGGTTTCAGAGCTTGGGCTCCAGTCTGAAGGGGGAACATCTACACTGCTAATGTTAGCACCATAGTGCAAGTCTCAGGAGACTGAGTCTGTAGACCTGGGCTCTGAGAGTCGCTGCTGCGGGTTGTGTTTTCGCAGTGTAGACATACCCTTAGGTCACAGTCATAAATCCTCCTTAGAACAAGAGTAACTCCATTTTACAGTGAGTTTGTTCATTTTAAAGTTTGAGTAGACACATTCCTACTCCTCTTTTGGCAGTTTCTGACACTACTATCCCACACTGCATCGTTTCCCTCCTGGACAGGCCTCTCTGGGTGCCCTCCACTGCTCCAGTCCCAGCAGGAGAAGAGTCACTGAAGTGCAGACACCTACAAGACACTATCAGAGCAAACAAAGAAGAGGGGGAACTCCCAGAACTGGTCCTGGTACCGAAGCAAAGCAAAGCAGTGCCAGAAGTACCTGAAGACAAGGGACCAGACCAGGAACTTTAGCAATGCTCCCCCTACTTGTCCAGGCCCTGAGGAGCTGGAGCACATATTTACAAGGGATGCCACCACTGCACCTAAGAATGATGCTATGTTGCCATGTCCTGCAAACCACAGAGACCTGACCATACTGATACTAGCCTTTCAATCAACCCAGTTACAGGCCCTTTGCACAATAGTCAACTCATCAGGAGATGGAGAGGAAGAATGCTTTCAAGCATATCACTTACGGGACTTTGCAATCACTCCTTAGTCTGGCCAGGCCTCAGTTCCATGAGCCTTAAGTTTCCACCATGTTCTGGGCTCATTGTTTTATTCAAGAAATATGATGTTAAGTAGGTTATATGGAAGAGATAAGGTGAGTGAGGTAAAATCTTTTATTGGATCAACTTCTGTTGGTGGAAGAGACAAGATTTCGAGCTACACAGAGCTCTTCGTAAGGTCTGGAAAAGGTTCCATAAAAGATTATCTCACCCATCTTGTCTCCTTCGTATCCTGGGACTGACACATTCACAACTTCACCACAAACAACTAGGTTCTGTGTGAACTTAGTACATTTATTTTGGCTGAAAAATTTCACTGAGGCACAGCTCAGCTCACAAACGGCCTAATATTTCCCCAAGCCCCCCTAGTATCAATGCCTAATCAAATCAATACACAAATGCGTTTCCTTGGTTACAGGATGCACGCTTGGTTACAGGATGCACGTTTCCTTGGTTACAGGATGCATTATCCATGACTGCCCCGGGCCTCAAAGTAGAAGCACAATACACCCCTTATCCTGTCACCTTGGCCACTTGGGGGCATTTTGCAGTGGTATCCTGTCTGGCTGTCCATACTGTTCAGAAAGTCTCTCCACCTCCCACCCGTCATCCAAGCTCTGTCTCTTGCTCTCACCGGTACTTACCCCATGAGACACGTGAGGACAAAAATCATCCAGTGTTGTCACGAGGTACCGCCACATTCCCTTCTGTCTGCCAAATGCACACGCCACCCACACTAAGCAGATTCCTCCTCTTGTCCAAGTGCCCAGTGAAAGGCTTCATAAGCCAGGAAAACAGAGGGGTAAGCTGGGTTTCCCAGCATGAGAGGAGAAATCATAACTCTATTAAAGTCAAGTGTGGTCTGGAGAGCAAACATTCCCTCACACATCCCAGCAAACAAGACTGAGCTTCTGAAAATCCGGGCAATATGGACCTTTCCCTCCCAGCCCTCCATATTGTTGGTGACCAGCTAGGCCTTGTGGCATCATGGAGAAATATTCTTTCCTGTTGGTAAAGTCTTTGGCCTGGTGTGCGTGACAAAGAACAGGCACTTGTGTCCCATCGCTGGCCCCTGAACAGTTCAGGAACCCCATCCATGCAAAGCCATCATTAAACCCTGGTGCACTGCCAAGCTTTATGACCTGGGCCAGCAGCCCCCTCTTATTAACTTTGCACACCTCCATGACAACAGCCCTGAGAGTGGAGCTACCTACCGGTGAGTTACCGTCTGGTTGCAATGGCGGGTGGCGAGCTTCCAGATGGGGATGACTACACACGTCTCCACGTTGAGGGGAACACTCATGCTGGTGTTCTGTCACTGCAGCTCTGGGGTGAGCAATGCACACATCTCCCAGAAAGTGGCCTTTGTCATCTGAAGTTTTGCCCCCACTGCTGATCGCCCCAATTCTGCCTCACTATGCTGTCCTACCAGTCACAGCTAGTTGGCCAAGCCCAGAGCCAGCCAGATAAATGCCCTGCAGAAATAAATCCTTCATTTCATCCCCCTGATCTTCTTCTGTGCGTAGCCATATCACCATGTCCAAAGGCCTGAGCACTACAGGGGCAAATCCATCCACCTGACTGCCTGTCAGTGCATATGCATCATCCTGTTCGTATTAATGACGGCCATGACCACGGTGCTCAGCAGCCATGACCACTGGTTCTCCATGTCCCCTGGAACCCATTCAGAAATGGCATTGGCAAAGTGAATGGATGCCAGGAGAGGAATCAGGGGAGTTGCTGGTTTGACCTCCAACTCCAGAATTCCTGTACGTTCTGGTCAGCATCCCACAATGCACTGTGAGAAAAATAGGGTTGCCACCTGGCCGGTGTTTGACCAGCCTGGATGTTTTTTTATGGATTTGCCCATTGCCAGAAAAATAATCCCCTGGGTTTTTTTTTTTAAACGTGGGTGTAAAGATTTGCATTATTATCACAATACACTGGGAGACCTAATGTTAAAAGTTTCTGTGCCCAACTAAAGAAGCTGCAGCATTCCCGCTTCTGCAGTTTAAGTGATCACTGATCACAACTGTTGAAAACACAGCAGCTGTCCGCCCACCAACACACAAGTGCACCACAAGAGAGAGGGTTTGAGTCACGCGACAGTGAGGAGATGTGAGATTTTACCAATCTCATCTACAGGTGTTTTCTCTCTAGATTGGGGGCTTGCAGCATTGCCTTGTGGTTGGGATTGCAGCAGGCTTGCCTGGAGTGTGTGGGGTGGGGTGGGGTGCGGTGTCAGGTTTTTTGCATTTCAAAGGTAGTAACCCTAGAGAAAAATCTCAGAGCACAGAGCGGAGTGGTGGAACATTGCATCATGGGATATCTGCCCCAAATGCTGAGGGGTTAATTTAAACAAGCACAGAGCCTTGTGAATGCTACGATTAATGAGGTAAGCACCCTGTGTTGGCATAATAAAGTGATGGATTCAGTACCATTAATTTGCTCTATTTAGAGCGAACACACAAATCCAATGTGTAAGCGAGGGAATAGTCCCGCTATTGTGGGGAACTTTCCTGGCTTCTGCACTACCCCGGTGAAGTGGGCTAGCAAAAGGATCTGAGTCCTCGCTCCCACTTCCTTTACCCAGTGGCCTCCCTGCCCTTGAGGACTCCCCTTCCACTCTCCTGTCTGGCAGAGTCCTCGTAACCCCAACAAGGCTGGGCCCAGGATTCCTGGGGGGCTTGACCCCCAACCCTGCCGTGGTCACCTAGGACAGGGGCTAGGGTGTCCCCGCTCCGGGGTACTCTCTCTGCACTGGGCACTTCTCTGACCCACTGACCATTACATACAAGTTAAAGCAAATGCAAGTTATTTAATCAACAATTAATTTTAAAAAGAATAAGGAATAATGAGAGAGGTTAAAGGAAACCCATCACGCCGCCCTGTGGCAGGGAACATCACAAACAGGGTCTCTGGAACGTCAGGGGAGTTCAGTCTGTTCCTTGTAAGTCCCAGGCCTCCTTCCCCTGCCCTGGCTGTGCTGCAGGGATGCAGTGGGCTGGACATTTGCTCTGGTGGTGGCCACATGCTCTCAGGCTCTAAGTGGCAGGACCCTTCTTCCCAGTGTCGCCCCCGCCCTGTCGGGGTTACGATCCAAGCCTGGCCTGCAGAGCCTCTTGGCTGAGGCGTCTCCCTGTGCTGGGCCCGCTGCCCAGGGTCCCCCTCGCTCTCCCCAGCTGCTCACGACACCCGGCTCAGGACTGCTCCAGCCCCAGCTGCACCACTCTGTCTCTGCACTGCTGCTGCTCTGCCTCCAGCTCCCTGGGCTGCTGCTCTGGCCCCTCTGCCTCTGGTTGCCGCAGCTCTGCTCCCAGGACAGGTCTGCTCTGCAGGCTGCTTCTGTGACTCTGCTCCCAGCACTGACCTGCTTCCTGGGCTGCTTTTCTGGCCCCTCTGGCTCTGGTTGCTGCAGCTCGGCTCCCAGGGCAAGTCTGCTCTCCCAGGGCTGTGCCTCTGGCTTTGGGGCTGCAGCTCTGCTCCCACGACAGGGTCTGCTCTCTCTGGGCTGCTTTTCTGGTCCCTCTGGATCTGGTCCAGCTCTGCTCCCCAGCTCAGCTTGGGTCCCTGCTTTCTCCTTAGCTCGGCCCCACTCTGTCTGACCCAGGCAAATCCAGCTCACACGGAGGACGAGACCTCCCTGGCCTCCTGACTCCCTGATTAGCCTGCCGTCCCTGCCATTCAGGCTGGCCTGGAGCACTGGCCTCTCCCCATTGTTCCTGGGGACTATCCGTCTCAGGGTCCTGGTTTCCCATAGACCCTTCCCCTTTTAGTACTGGGAGTTAGCCAACTAAAACACCCCCACTGAATGTTAGTAAGGGGGCAGCAGTCCCCTTACAAATGTAACATCCCCACGTAGACAAGGCCTTCAACAGATGCATCCGATCTTTTGGGATTGTGGGTAGAATTTAGGATGGCAGGTGAAGCCTGAGTAGTATGCGCATGGGTGGAAGAAAGACAGATGCAGGTTCAGGAAAGAGATGCCTGAGGAGGGTGAGCAGAAAAGGTGAGGTAGAGCACGCAGAAAAGAGCAGAAGACAGATCTGAGTCGAGGGACCTAAAATTTGCCAGCATATGCACTTCACCCGCTGGGGGCTAGGCCCTAGCATCTCCCAAGCCCTTAGTACTTTTGGGAAAGTGTCCCTAAAAAATTATTTTCAGTGCTTGGCAGCCGAACCAAGAACCTGTTACCCAACGGCCTGGAAGGGAAATTCTACTCGACAATGGCTGGTGTCACGTTTTTTGTTGTGCGCTGGTGTTGCAAGAGTGAGGGTGTCCAGCAGAGGTCACTGTTTCCTAATGGTCTGTTGGCTCCCAAGCTCGTGGTAGGGAAATGGACAGCGTGTCACGTTATGTGTAACAAGAGAGAGCAGAGTGGGAATGGCAGGATCTTTGTTACAGTTATTACCCTGCGTTCCCTGGGGAGACGTTAAGGCCAGCCAGGCTCAGCGTGTGTGCTTATAACACGAGAGGGGCTTACATTCGTGCACGGCATGCAGGCGTGAACATACTCACTGCTAGGCAGCCATTCCCCTGACTGCCATTAGAAATGAGTGACCCAATTTTTGGGAGGGGAGCTGGGAACTAGAACATGATTGGAAAGTGCATGTGTGTGGGGGGGGGCCGGGGAGGGGAAGGGGACAGGACTATCTGAAACAATGTCCCCCCCTCATTTTTCATTAACATTTTGTTTGAATGGCATCTTCCAACCAGTTCTACTGAAAAGCAGCAGGTTAAAATAGGACCGGGGTTAATTAACTGAACATATTATGGGGCACATGGGCCCTTTAATGAGCTGGACTTGCTAGCACAGATCTGGGGAAGTGTTAGAGTAAGAGCAGAGACACATCTTAACCCAGCCATGTTCTCTAGGCAACAGTTACAATTACTGTATAAATTGCATCCAGATTCTGGGATAACTGGGTCTAGAACCCTAGTCTTTGGGTTCTTCTATTTGCACTAAGGGATAACTCATTTGGCTATCACTATTAGTGTGTCCTTTAGCTTTCTTTGCGGGTCCAGCCATTAGATTGGGGTGTCAAACGTGTGGCCTGCAGGACATATGTAGTCTATATGATATATTCAGATTCTCTACAATCTAAGCTTTCTTTCTTCCTTTTTTATTTTATTTTATTTTATTTTGAAGTAAATTTCTAGCCCTCGTGGCTGCAGGGAGAACCTTCCAAATATGCAATGGTGTCCGCCTGAATTTGCAGACAGCCTGAACCAATGGCTTAATCCATAGCAAGGGAGATTTTAGTTAGATATTAGGAAAAGCTTTCGAACACAAAGGTAGTTAAGCTCTGGAATTGGCTTCCAAGGGAGGTTGTCGCATCCCCGTCATTGGAGGTTTTTAAGAACAGGTTGGAGAAACACCTGGTAGGGATGGTCTAGGTTTACTTGGTCCTTCCTCAGCACAAGGGGCCTGGATTTGATGACCTCTCAAGGTCCCTTCCAGCCCTACATTTCTATGATTCTATGACTCAAAGGCCTGAACTGTCCTGTTCACTCTTCAACTGATTGGTGTATCAGTTGGAAAGCCCAGTGATGCCACTTTAGTGTCAACATTAACTATTTAATCACTGGTCATTCTGGTGGATGGAATGGGGATAGGGGTAGGAGAGAAGCCCATGGGGTGGGCACTGGGAATTGCTACAGGGAAGAAAATGCAGGGGGAAGGGCAGAGAGGAGACACACAGATTCATAGATTCATAGATATTTAGGTCAGAAGGGACCATTATGATCATCTAGTCTGACCTCCTGCACAATGCAGGCCACAGAATTTCACCCACCACTCCTGCAAAAAAACCTCACACCTATATCTGTGCTATTGAAGTCCTCAAATCGTAGTTTAAAGACTTCAAGGAGCAGAGAATCCTCCAGCAAGTGACCCGTGCCCCATGCTACAGAGGAAGGCGAAAAACCTCCAGGGCCTCTTCCAATCTGCCCTGGAGGAAAATTCCTTCCCGACCCCAAATATGGAGGTCAGCTAAACCTTGAGCATATGGGCAAGATTCATCAGCCAGATACTACAGAAAATTCTTTCCTGGGTAACTCGGATCCCACCCATCACAGGCCATTGGGCCTATTTATCATGAATATTTAATTACCAAAACCATGTTATCCCATCATATCATCTCCTCCAAGATGAGGATGAAGGAGAGAAAAGAGGATGAGGAAGGAAGAGAAACAACAAAGCAGATACCATGGAGTGCTAAAGGGGAACAGATTTTTCTCACTGAGTGGTGAATGCAGCAATAAAGCTCTGAACAATTAATAACTGTGTGCTTAATTACTACATAAAGGCTAATATGGGCCTTTTGATCTCTGTCCAGATTTGCCCCTGAGGTCAGCGGAGCTTCGGCAGTGAACTGGGGGGAGTATACAATTCTCACTTTATACCCCAGCCCATGGAAACAGAATCTGGCCCAGTCCTTTGAAGGAGTTTGACACCCTTGCATTACGGGGTACCATCAGACTCACTCACTCATATGCCCAAAGCTTGTAGGTTACAACAAGAGCTGGTTGGAATCTTCTGAATTTTGATTTTTCAAGGGAAAATCACACTGAAATTTTGAATTTTGGTGAAAAACAAACAAACCAAAATATTTTGGCTCCATTTCAATGCCATGTTTTCCATTGTCAACATTCTGACAAAAAAGGAAACATTTTTTATTACGTTAGCTCTGTTTTCTCCTGATTTTTGGCCATCTCTAAGCACAGACAGGCAGGGAAAAGATTGCTTTTTAAACTCTTTGGACAATTGCAGGCTCCCGGAGTTGCACACACAGTTATTACAATTGCACATGCAAATGTGCTCTCTGTGCTATGGATGTCTCTTACCCAATCATGCATCTCATTGACTATTTCTCTGTGTATACTGCATACAATATAGTTGTTAAATGCACAATTACAAGCATGGAAGAATTTGTGGATCAGGCCTCAAATATCTATCAAACTTGGACCGTGACCATGAAGCCAATGGCTAGTGGTTGGCTTGCTTTGGACAGAGTCAGCTGGCTGACTCAAATGAGACCCTGTCGTGTAAACCATTGCATGAGAATACAAATAGTTTTGTAGTTAAGACACTGGACTGAGACAAAAGAAACGTAGGGTCTAGAAGTGGCTCAAATTTTCCAAATTCACATTTTGACAAAAAACAATTAATTCTTTTCATACATGTTTTTTTAAAAAAATTATCCTATTTTCTGACCAGCTGATTTAAAATTTAATGAAATTCAAAATTTTGACCAAAAATTATTGAATTTTTGAATTTCATCAGAAAATAAATTTGGGATGAAAATATTTGTGAATTTTTTGTGACTGTCTTTATTAGGTTCAAGTCCTGGATCTGCCACACACTTTGGGTGTGATCTGGGGCATGTCACTCTTTCTCTGCCTCAGTTTCCCACCTGCAAAAAGGGAGTCATATGCCTTCTTTTGTTTGTCTTCTCTATTTAACTGTTAGCTCTTTGGGGTGAGGAGTACTTCTTATTATATGTATGTACAGCACCAAACACAACAGGGCCCTGACCTTAATTGGTGCTACTGTAATACACATAATCAATGGAATGTTGTAGATCTTTGATTGCGAGGAGGAGATGGCTAGTTTTGGTAGAAGCAGGTGGAAGATGAAATGTTTGTTTGTTGATCAGGGACAGAGTGGAGGAGGGGAGAAATTTAGGAAAAACTCTCCTCTAAAGCTTTATCAGCCAAAAATAAAAAAATTTAAAAAAAGGAAGTTTGAGTGTGAAGCTGAAGCTGGGAGGTTGAGTGGGATTCCTGAAGAAAGGGGCTGCTGACATGTCAGGGGATTTCACTGGACAGAGGATAGCGTTAGGGAATATTCCCCAGTCAAATAAGAGGTGGTTGAGACTGCTTTTAATTAAACTGAGCAAGGCTAGTTAACGGGGAAGTTACATTCCTGCACAGAAATCTGGTCATGAGATTAGCCCTGTGTTACAGATCCGGCAAAAGGAGAGGGAAAACAATCCTTTCTCTTTCCCACGGAGCTGTCTTGTGTCCAAAGTCATCATTTCAAAGCACAAGGATTCTGTTAAAGAAGCTAGGGGGTTATGGATAAGGACGGCGTTGTGTATGTAAGCAAGCTGGGGACAACTGAAATCAATTTAGTTGGCAACAGTGTTGCCAACTTTTATGTGCTAATTGTGTTTCATGATAGTTTGTGTTTCAATTGAACAGCTCCAGCTTCCGGAGTCATGGGATTCTGAGGAACCTCAGCTTTCATTTTAAAAGCAAGTATGTTTCTAGCCCGCATGGTTGCAGAGAAATGGAGTGTGACTTCCTTTGCACTCAGGAAATGACTTCCTTTGCACCCAAGTGTGACTTCCTTTGCACCTTGAAAGTGCAACCCGAATGTAATTTAAAGGCATAGACACACAAAGAAGGAGACCACTTATTATTTTTAAAAAACCTCAGAATTTTCTAGCTGACTTCAGGATCTTTGGAGCCTGACTCGTGATTTTGGAACGGTTGGGTTTGGCCTGACTGCCAATCTCAAATTGGCTGGCAATTGGCTTCTCACAGTCTAGCTTATCAAATTAAGCTAAACGTCTCATCTCATCACGTGTGTGCCACCAGCTCTTCTGGCCATGACAGGCTCTTCATTTGGCACAGCTCACTGACTCCTGGAAGGGCAGCCCGTGACCAAGCCATCCCACGATAAAGGCATTCAAAACAGTTAGGATGGCCATCACTGGATCAGAACTGATGTCCACCCAGTCTAACTGGGGTCAACACCCAATCCTTCAGATCAGGGATCAGCAACCTTTGGCAAGCAGCCCAACAGGGAAATCCACTGGCGGGCCAGGACGGTTTGTTTACCTGCAGGTTTGGCTGATCACAGCTCCCGCTGGCCGCGGTTCACCATTCCAGGCCAATGGGGGCTGCGGGAAGCAGCACGGGCTGAGGGATGTGCTGGCCACCGCTTCCCGCAGGTGTCCAGGAAGGCGCGTGGTGGTGGGCGGCAGTTTGCATTAGGTGTATTGAGATCTAGTGGGCGACATCTACAACATAATGAAGTATGGACTTCAAACAATTTGCAAATTCAGTTTGGATAAGCCAGTGGGTACCAAAGTGTGGTTGCTTCTCTGAACCTTGTTAGGCTGAGTTCAAGTGTGGATGCCATTAAAAATCTTGACACCTGCTGCCCTGCCTCGGCCATGGGGCTTGTGCCATTTCCCGTCCTTAGTGCTTTCCAGGGTTTCCTGTCTCTTTGACCCCTGTGCAGTGCAGTATGTGTCAGAAGAGTTGTGTGAAGCCTGATGGGTTCAGTTCAGCAGAACCCATCTGAGCCTCACTCAGGCACGTTCACCCATCTCCTCCCCATTTTCAAACAGATCCCAAATTCAAAGCAAAACTCAGTTTCAACCACTGCATGTGGGATCAGAACCAGGGACGTGCACAGGAATTTAAACTTAACTGCTTTTGGAGGGGCATGTTAGAGCAGAGGCTGGAGGCTAGGTTAGTGGCTGGGACCTGGGTCCGAGGCCGGGAGCTGGAGCAACAATCAGGGCTGGGTCAGTAGCCAGGGCTGGAGCAGTGGCCAGGGCTGAGGCAGTGAACTGCGGTCAGCCACCAAGGCTGGAGCAGCGCCAGGACTGGGTCCAGGGCTGGGGTAGGAATACATATTTTTTCAGATGAATACTGGGGGGCTCGTGCCTCTACTTGCCCCCCCTTGTGCACGCCCCTGATCAGAACCATTGACCAACATGGGCTTGCTCCAAAACAGGGATCTTGGACCCTCCGGGAACTTGGAGGTCTGGGCCTGCTCTGGACCCAGGTCTCTACACCCACTTGGAAATTGGTGCTCTGGGCCTGCTTGGAGACTGAAACTCCGAGCTTGCTGTGGAATCAGGGCTCTGGATCTGTTCTGGAACCAGGCCTCCAGAGCCACTTGGAAATTAGTGCTTTGAGTCTGCTAGGAAACTGGGCCTCCTTTGGAACTGGGATCGAGGCCTGCCCTGAAAAGAAGGCAACAGATTTTCACTGCAAATGTAGCCAGACTATCTAAGGTCTACAAGCCTTTCACCTGTCTGAAAGGCTTGTAGACCTTAGATAGCCTGGCTTGAGGGTTAAATGCCAGCTTATACCAGTTCTAAGTGAGATCTGAATCTGGGCCTGGGAGTTTCACCTGGCTCTAGCTGACAGGCCAGATGCCACTATCTTGTGACTTCCTGCTGCCGGGCAGGGGGTGAAGAGAGACAGCTACTCTGTGCAAGTTCTCTTTGCGGTGCAGTGAAACTGCAATGACATGTACTTCAGTGAGGGCTGGATGAGCTCTCCTGGAAGCCTGGATGAAGTGTGAGCTGCTGTGGCTTCTTTGCTCAGACGGTTGCCAATTTTGGTTGGACATATTCCTGGAGGTTTCATCACATGGCATACTCTTTAAGTAAAGATTAATCTTTAATTCCTGGAAACTCCTGGACAATCCTGGAGGGTTGGCAACCCTACTGCTCCAGGACCTGAGCTAGCTAGGTTAAAGCTAGCTGATGAGTGTCTAACTGAGCTGCAGTCATACCCTGTGACTGCAGTGTAGACATACCCTCAGAGTTCAGTGGCCCTAACCACTGTATAACACACCCTCCCCAGAAAGGCTGCTTTTGCAGTGGCTGGTGCATTGTGGGACGGCTCTTGGAGGACTAATTGTCTCATTTGTTTGTATCTGACACTGGCCTCTGGCCATACAGGTGGTAAAACGCATGGAGCTGATTCACTGGGGAGCGGGGAGGGGGGCATGAGAAGTCTAGGTCAACAAACAGCTCCCAGGCGATGGTTGAGGTTATGTCTATACTGCATAAAAGACCCGTGGCAGTGAGTCTCAGAGCTCAGGTCAGCTGACTCGGGCTCATGCTACAGGGTTAAAATAGCAGTGTAGACATTCCCGTGCAGGCTCTAATGCCCAGCAAGGAGTGGGGGAAGGCCTCCAAGTTGGGGTTCTAGCTCAAATCCAAACATTAGGGTTGCCAACCCTCCAGGATAGGCCAGGAGTCTCCAGGAATTAAAGATGAATCTTTAATGAAAGATTATGGCACGTGATGAAATCTCCAGAATATGTCCAACCAAAACTGGCAACCCTACCAAATGTCTATACTGCAATTTCTAGCCCTATAGGGCAAACCCTGCAAGCCCAAGTCATAGAATCATAGATTTTAAGGTCAGAAGGGACCATGATGATCATCTAGTCTGACCTCCTGCACAACGCAGGCCACAGAATCTCACCCACCCACTCCTGTAACAAACCCCTAACTTTTGTCTGAGCTATTGAAGTCCTCAAATCGTGGTTTAAAGACTTCAGTTGACCTGGCTTCTGAGACTTGCTGCCGTGGGTCTTTTTCTGCAGCGTGGCTGCACCCTGAGAAGCTTTTGGGGTTAGCCACCAGGTGTGCTCCAATGGATGTTAAATGTAACGTAATTCTCTGCTGAAAACAAGGCCCGACCGGCTTCCTTTCCCTCTGACCAAGCTCTCCTGGCTGGCGGAATGGGCTGCAGTACCTAGGTATCACCAAATGGGGGCAGAGCTCTCTGGAGGGGCTTTGAACCAACCTTTGCGGCGTGTTGTTTTCCCTCCCCAGCTACCGGCTCCACCACGTGCCGCTCCCAGTCACACACAGTAGCAGCGCTGCCCTCTATGTCAATGCTGGAGGCGTCTTGTCTGCTGAAGCACTTACTTGTATTGACAGCGCTCCCGGGCCCCAGCTCGCCCTTCCCGCTGTCTGGTTTTGCCTTTCCGACGTTGGCTCGGCTGCAAACCTCTCGCCCCCTCTTCCCCAGCCCCGATGAGATCGTCTCCCTGGCAGCGGGGACAAGCTCCTCTCTTTCTCCCTCCTGAGGAAGTGAGTTCATCAGAAATTAAAATATGGTGGGCCACTCCCCTTTGGGCCCCACGCCCCTCCCGCCAGGACCACTGAGTATAAATCATGTTCTGTGGTCGGCAGCTCAGCTGGAAAAACTAACAAAACGGGTCTATAATGTCACCAGCATCTAATTTGGTGGATTTATGGCACTGGCTTTAAGCACTTGCTGCTTTACAGCGTGTGAGTTCACTCCCTCCCTCCAGCGTCCAATTTTGATCCCTGGGACGAGGCTGTCCACAGACTCCCGGGGGCAGATCTTACCCCCCCTCAGAAATTGGGAGCTCTTCCTTCTGCAGTGTCCTGCTGTCTTCTCCTCGCTTTGCCCTTCTGGCCAGCGAGGACACTGTTGCAGCCATTAAGGAATTAACCCCTGAGAGGCAGGCAAGTATGGTAACAAGTCAGTGGCTTCTTAGAACTTGAGGCTATTACTGTGACACACACCACTGCAGTTTGAAACTTTGCAACAACAGCAGGGTCTTCCTGCTCCAAAAGCATAAGCCTCTCTCACTTTAGCTGAAGGAGGATCTCTGTTAGCAGTACAGGGCCTATGACACATAGTTGAGTAGCTCTGATTCTGTGCAGAACAATGGCACATACACTAGTATACACACTAGCCACTGAGTTATCAGATTGTTAGTCACAGTTTACAGGTGGGAAACCGAGGCACAGAGAGAAATCATAAGTGACTTGTTCAACAGCACACAGTGGGACAAGAACCCAAGTGGTCCTGACAGCTACAGCCCTGCTCTAATCACTCGACTACCTGCTAGTCTAGGAGAAGAGTAAGTAGAGATATTGTGGGTGACATAGAAGGAGACCACAGCACCTCTGAACAGGGCGAAGGAAGGAATAACCCACCAAGCCCAGAGACAGCCTTGCCTTTGTCTCTCTGGGCCATTACCTCCTGGAACCAACTGGGGTCTGGTGGTCTAAAACACAGGACTTGACATCAGGAGACGAAGATCAGGTTTCTGGTTGTAACCTGGGGAAAATCATGTAGTATCTCTGTGCCTCAGTTCTCCAGCTGTAAAATGGGAATATTAACAGTTCTCACAGGGGAGAGCTTCAGAGACATTCCAGTTCTGTTCCATTTAGCACCTGAAATCCAGCTAACTGCACCCTTGGGACTGCAAAACTTTTGAAATAGCCTCTTTTGGGACATTGGCATGGCTGGCTGTTGCTCTGGGAGGAACCTTGATGCGCAAGGTGAGTGTGAATTAATGCAGTCATTCCTGGCCAGGATATACAGTAACACATCTCTAGTTTCAGGATCCCGGTCAATACCTATCGAATACAGTGGTTTAGGGCGTGAGGCTGTGTCTCCCTCAAGTGGCTGGCCCCACCAATGATAACTGCCTGGTCTTCACATCTAAAGGAGATATAGTGCTTTTCAGTGCTGTTAGTCCCAGGAGAGGCACCTCACTGAGCCGCATGGAGTTCATGGGCTGATCCTGCACTCATTTCCCCGAGGCTAGGATTTACACTGCTGCTGCTGAAAGCAGAATCAGGCCCTGTATCTCTGCAGCTGTGGATCATTAGTGCTCCCTAGCCAGTGCTTTGGGGTCTGTAAACCTGGAGAGTGGCTATTCACTCTGATCAGATTTCAATGGATGTAGCAAAGGCTTGATTTCAGTTAGCGCCAAGGCCCCCAGCTTTCCTGAGCTCCTCAACCCTGCTGCCTTCATGCACGTGACCTGACACGGGCGTTTGTTGACTGCACATGAAGTCAAGCAATGAAAGCACTGGTTTTCCAAGTTGATCATAGAATCATAGAAGATCAGGGTTGGAAGGGACCTCAGGAGGTCATCTAGTCCAACCCCCTGCTCAAAGCAGGACCCATCCCCAACTAAATCATCCCAGCCAGGGCTTTGTCAAGCTTGACCTTAAAAACCTCTAAGGAAGGAGCTTCCACCACCTCCCTAGGTAACCCATTCCAGTGTTTCACCACCCTCCTAGTGAAAAAGTTTTTCCTAATATCCAACTAAACCTCCCCCACTGCAACTTGAGACCATTACTCCTCGTTCTGTTGAGGAGAAACTGCTGGCACGCCCAAGCAGTCTGGGTACTCCCATGAAAGGTTACTGGCCACTGAAACCTGCTGTCCTTCCTCAAGCAAAACTCCCACTGACCTTGGTATTTGGCCCCACCTGAAAGTCAGCATATGCATGTATGTATACGCTTTTGGCTGAGTAGGGTTCTGTGGTCTCAAATGAAGGCAGATTGGCTCCCTTTCCAATCCTTCCCCTTATATATTTGCATTCTAGACATACATATATGTTTTCCAAGATAAACATACTGTATGAGAGAATTATGGGCCACCTTGCAAGTCAGGAAAGAAACGGCAGCTCTGGTTTACGTGGCTTTCCCCTTGTCATAGAAATTTAAGCCGGTTGCTTCTCCCCCAGATGCCCAGCTTGTGGCATCTGCCGACGTTTCATGGAAAACTGGGGAGAACGTTCTCTTTCGGGACAAATCGGTTTGTGCCAAACTAGACCCGGCGTGTCTCTGCTCCTTTCTTATTCTAAAGACCCGGCTATAGAGCTGCGGGGATGGGGCCCTGAGCTCAGACTGTGGGTTCAATTCACAGCTGTGACACAGACCGCTCGTGTGACCTTGGGCAAGTCACTTGGGGTATGTCTACACAGTCCGCAGCAGCGAGTCTCAAAAGATGGGGGCCCAGGCTACCGCACTAAAAAATAGCTGTGTAGACCATGTGGCTCGGGCTGGACCTCAGGCTCTGAAGCCCCCTCCCTAGGCTTCAGAGTCCGAGCAGCAAGGTCTGCACAAGTGTTTTTAGTGCAGTAGCCTGAGCCTCGCTAGCCTGACCCAGCCTGGGGCACGGAATTGGGGCACGGGTTTGCCTTGGGTGGCTCCTGGTTAGTGGCACAGCCGGGGTGCTAAGGCAGGTTTTCTGCATGTCCTGGCACCATGGGCTGTGCTGAGCCCTGGAAGCAGCCAGCAGCAAGTCCAGCTCCTAGGCGGCAGCGTGCAGGGGGTTCCGCGCAGGCACCGCCCCCTTCCTCCCCCAGCTCCCATTGGCCAGTTCCTGGCCAATGGGAGTGTGGAGCCGGTGCTCGGGGCAGGGACAGCACGCAGAGCCCCGTGGTCCCTCTGCCTAGGAGCTAGACCTGCTGCTGGCCACTTCCAGGGCACAGCGCATTGTCGGAACAGGTAGGGACTAGCCTGCCTTAGTCGGGCAGCACCATCAACAGGACTTTTAATGGCCCAGTTGGCAGTGCGACCAGAGCTGCCGCAACTCAGTGCCATACATTCCGCGACCCACTTCTGGGTCGCGACCCATGGTTTGAAAACCACTGGACTAGATGACCCGTGTGGTCCCGTCTAACCCTACGGTTCTATGATAATAACAACAACAATCTGGATGCTCCAGAACCTTATTTTGGCGTATTTGTCTCTGTGAAATGGACTCTGCATTTCTGTTCAGTTTTTGGATTCTGGGGGACAGGCATCACCAGTCCAAACAGATATTTGTTTAAACTTTTAAACCATTTCCAAGCAAAGCCCAAATCTGAAGCCTAATTAAACAGCAGTAAATTACCGATTGAAAACTTCTGCACAGGAAAAACAGAGCAATTTCCCCTTTCCCGCCCCTGGAACAAACCTTCTGAACTGTATCTAACAAGCGACCGAAGAATTATTGAGGATGCTAAACAGAGGAACTCTTGTTCTGAAACAATCGAGAGTGGGAATTGAGGAGTGTAAATCGGAATGAGTGAATAATGAACGGCCTGACTTTTGCCTACAGCTCTTTTCTGAATACCGAAAGCGGCTTTGGCTTTACATCAGCCGTGTATTATGCCATTTCAGGCGACCTTGAATCCATGGTGAGTGGCAGCTTGATGGGCAGACATTAAAGAAAAACATGATAACATGAAAGGAAAGCAATTAATTAAGCAGTAGCGAGCTGTGCTATGTGGAGGATAAATTCTTAATCATTCCTAATGATGGACGGATTCTCAAAAGCAACTGACTAAAGTTACTGTTCCTAACTCCATACTTACGCAGCTAAATAAATGGCCTGATTTTCACAAGTGCTGAGCACTCAGCAACTCCCAGGAGTTGGCTGGCTCGGTATGACTTGTAGCACCAAATACTGGTGTCAGGAGATAGCCCAGCTAATCGGGCTGTGTGCTGATGAGTGCTGAAGAAGCTCTCTGTAACTGTGGGCCCCCTCCACATGGCAGGGATGAGCAGGCGTGAAAGTAGCTTAAAAGTCTTATCGGTATGGGGGCCGACTCTAGGCCCCCAGAAGGGGCGGGGCCTCAGGCAGAAGGGGCGGGGCTAGTGTCAGCCTCCCCCAGCCAGCCCTTCAGCGCTGCCCAGCCCGAGCCGTCCCGGGCTCCGGTGGCAATTTAAAAGGGCCTGTGGCTCTGGCCGCTGCCGCGGTAGCGGTGGTGGCAGCCGGGAGCCCCGCACCCTTTTAAATCGCTGGGCTCCGGGGAAGCTGCCCCTTTTGCCCCCCCCAGCCCCTCAGTGGCTCGGAGGTGGGGCGGCAAAAGGGGCAGCGATGTTAAAAGGTGGCAGCACTTTAACATCCGTTGTGTACGGGCCGGTACCAGCAGCCACTTCTTACCAGTACGCTGTACTGGCCTGTACCGGCCCACTGTCACCTTTGGGGATGAGCATGGATTTGTGGGGTGTCTGTGGAGTAGCAGGATATACATAATCAAATGCTGGAGGCTACTGAGTGCCATCATCCATCTTTCTTGTTCTTTCCTGGGTTTTTCCAGGCTTCAGTTCTGGATGCCCTTTCCGCTGATCTGCTTGGATGACCAATGGAACAGGGCAAGGGAAGAAAGGAGAATGGGGCCTCTGAGTTGGAGGGAAGAGTAAAGATCAGATGATCAGTCACTACCAATCACAGAAGGCTGGCAGCCTCCTGTCTCCAAACATGGTTTTCCTTCCTTTACCAGTCCCTTATCTCAACCTTTCACTTCAATCTCAGCCACTATCCCTGCTCATTATCTTACCCCGAACCAGGCTTAAAACTCAGAAAGTGAATTCCTGCTACTCAAAGGGACAAGAGACCCAAGCACAGCCGCAGCTGGGCAAGGACACATTTTGCAGGAATTCTTTCATGTCCACGCATCAAGCAGAACCTTCTCGTCTCCAGTCTATTCTATCTTCTCTACTCCAGCATACTCCAATCATCTCCTAGGGCAAAACTCCCATTGACTTCCCTGACCTTCACTCGTCCAATAGACCCTGTTCTATCAGCTGTATTGTGATTCCATTGTCTCTCTGCTGCACCTATCATCCAACCATCTGTCTTTAACATACGCATCATTGTGGTACCAGGGCGCATAGACATTTAAATTAGGACTGGTTGACATGTTCTCACCAGAAGTATTTGATAGAAAAAATGAGGTTTATTTGAAAATTAATTTTTTCATTAAAAAGAACCCACCTGAAACGATTTAAACAGGAAAATGGGATCAGAATTCACTCTTTGAAATTCCCATTTTGAAGTAGTTGGAAAACTCCCATTTTCTCTATATTTTACTTTCCTATTTCTTTTAAACCCTGGCAAAAAAAGTTAAAAAGTCAGAGAAAATGAAGGGAACCCCCCCACACACACTTCTCCTGACCTTTTTACTCCCCCCCCCCCATTTATTTCCCCACCATGAGAAAGATGTGCATTTTTTTGTGTCAGCAAGCTTAAAAAAAACCTTTACATTGTTTGTAAAGAAATTAAAATTTTAACTTTGCTTTTTGAAAAATGTTGCTTTAAATTTTTCAGTCAAGAAAGTGAACAGTTTTGAACAAAACAAGAAATGGTTGGTGTTTTGTCTTTCCACAATTTGAAGGAAAAAAAAACCCACAACATTTTGACCAACTCTAATTCAAGTAAAGCAAGCATGCAGCCCATGAGACATAGCCTCCTGGGTTGTTTACCCATAGTGATTGGAGGCCGGGTGTTGGTCTGGGCCTATCTCTAAACCAAACAATGTTTGACCTACTCTAGCCTATCTCCCTAATGAATTTCACTGTGGTTCCTACATGCTGGAGACCCATTGTAGGTGGAGCCTTTCAGAACAATGGGCTGTCCTCTGCAGAACAATGGAAAATTCTTCCAAAAAACCCAAGTTAAAAAAAAGGGGTTGGATTTCCCAAAGTATCTAAGGTAGTTAGGCTCCTGGCTCCCACTGACTTTCAATGGCAGTTAGTCAACAAACTCCTGTAGGTGCTTTGAGAATCCCACTCTAGCACTACAAGAACCCAAAACAATTCCCTCAAAATGCTCCTTGACTTTTGCAAAAAGAGGCAGCTTGATTTTGTGAATGGGGCACTGGATAGGACCCAAGAACCATGGGATCTGTTCCTGATTCTAATGGTGATGTGCTGTGTGCCTTGGGATAATCGCTTTACCTCCCTTTTGCCGGTTTCCCCTCTCGTCCTTGGTCTGTTTTGTCTACTTGGATTGAGAGCACTTTGTGGGCATGGATTGTCTCTTACCATCAGAGCAGGTTGGAAAAGCTGTTTGTTTTTCCCATCGAAAGTTTTGACTTTTCGGCAAAAAATCAAAACCCGAAATATTTCAGCTGAAAATTAAAATAGTTCAATTTGGAAATGCCACAGTAGTGCCTCATGGGATATGTAGTTTGGGTGCCTCATTCTCCCTTTCCCCTCTACAGATCATGCTCCCTGATTGGACTACATCTCCCATGGTGGGCCACAGTCTCCCTTCTTGATGAGAGGTGCCGCTGCCCCTTCCATTATGCATCATGGAAGTTGGGAGATATAATCCAGCTGGAGAGCCTGGCCCACAGGGGAAACTAGAGACATGAAGGCATTCAAACTACAGGACGTACAGGCATTGTGTCCGCATACCTGAATCAAAATAGTTTGGTTTTGGGGCTTTTGACTTTTGGACAAAAAATAAATAAATCACAGTTTTCTGCAGAAAGCAGACACTCTTTTTTGGTGGGGGTAGGGAGAATTAGATCCAAACCCCGATGTTTTGTCAAACAGTTTTAATGGAAACTTTTTGACCCACATTACTTAGTACATGTTTGTACAGAGCCTAGCACAATGGGGTTGTGCTCTGGGTTGGCGCCTCTAGGTGCTACTGTTACACAACTAATGAACAACAGCAGGAAAAAGAATGAAAGAATAAAAGAGTCTGAGAAATAGAGAGAGGCAGAAAGAGAAAGCACATCGGAGGTACTTTGAAACCCATCCTTGAAGAGCACAAAAGCCTGGTTGTCTAGTGTTTGCCTTCTGGCCAGGCACAGTACTATTGTTCAACTAAGCCAAAAATTGTATCCTCTTCCCCCCCCCGAACAATACAACTTATCCTGTGAGGGGATCTCTCTGCGACTCCTTTTATGTAGTTGTGAAAGACAGGCCAACCCTCCGTGGCTGTGGTTTGATGCCTCGGTGAGCGGAGATAACGTTTTGCTGCTGAAAGGCAAGAGGGAGACGAATGGGGATAATGACGGTAAATACTCCATTAGGAATGCCGGGGTTTGGTACATTAATGATATCTTCAAAGGCGCTATTGTAGCCTGTACTGAGCAGTCAGCAGTTTGTCCCTATGAAGTGTACAGCTATCAATCGTTTGCCAGCTCTCAGGAGAACCATCCCACCGGGTTCACTGACGAGAGATAAAACCAGCTGCTGTGACTCATTCAGCAAGCTGGCGGGTCATCAGAAGATGTCCTGTGTTAACAGCACAATGGAGGTTCCCTACATCAGTTCAGAGGAGTCTAGATGGCTACTGCTTCCACGCAGAAGCTTTCTGGGACGTGATTTTACAGCTGGGCAGAGGCTCCAAGGTTCAACTTGCAACCCTTAAGCCATGTCGTCAACCACGTTAGAAGTTCACCTGAGAATTTCCAAATAACTGTACAGCCTTCCTCAGATGTTATTGTAAGTGGGGGAACCTTGGGTCCAATTCACCAGTGTGTTCCTCCCTGTTTACACTGGCGTCAGTCCGCTGGCTTCAGTGGAGTTACAGCAGCAGACAATTAGAGTAACACCATGGTAAAAGAGGCTCCTTCGTTTTAAATTGGCTAAGTTTCTATACATGGGAATCATAGACCTTGCCTGCACTAGAAATATTAACCAGGCTAGCCACCTTGTGATTCTCCCAGGACGCCTGTAAGACCCCTCACACCCACATGCTACAGTGCTCCCCGTGATGTACGTGTGTGTAAACACCATATGGATTAGACTTTTCATCAAGTCTAAACACCACATCAGTCGATACCAAGCTAGTGTGGATAGAGATCGAGGGTGTGATCAATGCATGCGACCTCAGTCTCTGCCCATAGTAGAATTTATAAACTAAGCAGAATCTGACTTGGTTGGTTCTTGGAGGGGAGACCCTTTCAGAACACCCATGGTGTTACAGAAAGTATTAACCATGTAGTAGGTGGAATTCTTTCTGGTGAGCTGGTACTAGCCTTCACGTGGGACCAGACACCCAGCTGGTGTAAATCAGCATAGCTCCACTGAAGTCAGTGAAGCTATGCAGATTTACACCAGCTCCAGTTCTGCCCCATAGCATTTTGCTAAAGATGCTGGGTGAAATCCTGGCCTCCTGGTAATGCATGGGAAATTTACCAAAGATTTGCATGGGGCCAGGATTTCACCTGCCGTCTTTTCACGTGGGCAACCAAGGTTAACAAATAAAAGGCCTGCTACAATCAGGGGACGTGGGTTTCAAACCTGAGAAGACTGAGTCAAATGTCTGTCCTTTCAACAGGCCTGGTCTCAGAAATTCAAGGAGAACGTGGGTTTTTTTAGGTTGATTGTTGCTCTGTTCTCATCAGGATAGTCAGTCTTGCTGATTTACCAAAGAAGAATGAAATCCCCAATCTGAAACATAGACCTCAAACTGTGACACCCAGTTCGAGGGGGATAAAGGCTGCTTGGATACTATACAAACTTCCTCGATGCTGGTTTTCTGGTGTGTGTAAATTTATGACAGATGATTCAGAATCCGAGCTGGTGTTTGTTTTACTTTTCCTACGCTACTCCATGCGGCCTCTGGTCCAGGAAACATGACATAGCTGTTATTGCTAGAAACGAGTTTGCTGCCAGTGGTTTGCATTCACAACTGAATTCTGAAGGAATTCCTGGCACGCCTCCTTTATGGAGATATTGCTTTCTCTCTTGCAATATTCCTTGGCCTGTGTGGTCTGACCCTGAACATTGCATAAAAAGCCAATGGGAGGACAGTTAAGAATGGCTGATCATGACTGGGCATTGGATGACCGTATGCTTTATCTCAGTGGTTCCCAGACGATGGGATGTGATCCCAAATGGGGTCATGCCATCGCGGCGATCCCTAGTGTGCAGAGGATACCATTTTCCACCACGCAGTGTGACCTCACTTGTACGGTGTGTGTGAGGTGATGATGCCTGGACGAGAGCCCTTCGCGCTACAGAATGGCATGCTCTGCCCAGCGTGACTCCTATGCACCATAAGTATGAGGTCGTGCTGTGTGGAGGACGCCATTTTGTAGAGCAAAATGGCGTCCTCCATGCGGTCTGTGGTCCCAGCAGGAAATAATTAAATAAAATGGGGTCGTGCCAGCAAAAAGTTTGGGAACCCCTGTTTTTTTCTCCCCTCTCCACTCTGATGATCCCCCCAACACTCCATCCTGCCAGAGAACAATATTCTGTAAGCTTCAGAAGCATTTATAATCGTGAGCCAGGTTCCTCACCAGTGTAAATTGGCATAACTCCATTGAAGTCCATGAAACCTCATTCCCGTTGGTATAAATCAGTGCAGCTCTATGGAAGTCAATGGGGTCTGATCCTCAGCTGGCGTAAGCTGGTTTAGCTCCACTGAAGTCAATGAGGCCGGGCCCTAGTTGGGGTAAGTCAGTGCTGCTCTACTGAAGTCAACGCTAGGGCTTCAGCTGCTGTAAATCAGCTTCTGACGTTTGCAGAATATTGGGATTTTAAATTAATGTAACTTGCATTTTTAATGTTAAAAAATTGGAAATTTCATCCAAAACATTATCAAAAGATCAAAATGGTTAAGGACTTTTAAAAGTTAAGACTGGTTTTGAGAAAACAAAACATCTTGTTAACTATTTGTCAGCTTTCCAGCTGGGTATGTGGCCAGTGGAATAAGAAGAGAAATAGTGATATGGAAAAAACGAGGCTGGTGTGAGGAAAAGTGGAACAAAAGTGTTCCCCAGGTAAAGCAAAGCAATGAGGACTGAACTGTTTCCTCTCCTGTGCTGAGGTAGAGCAGCTGTTTAAAAGCAGACTGCAGCATACGAGTTAGGCTAATAAGGGAAGACGACTTTACTCCGTCAAAAATGAATAGGGGCAGTTGGCGGTAGGTACGGAAAACAACCCAGGTTGAAATTTGACCTAGACACAGTAGAGAGGCTAACACTCCTGTTGTGGAATGAGCATGAGATCTTTAAAGGCAACATTTATTTATTTATTTATTTAAATGTCAATGGTATAAAAATTCGGGCTGTCAAACGATTAAAAAAATCAATTGCGGTTAATTGCAGTTTTACTCACACTGTTAAGAATAGAATACCAACTTACATTTATCATAAATATTTGTGGATGTTTTTCTACATTTTCAAATATACTGATTTCAGTTATGACGCAGAATACAAAGTGCACAGCGCTCACTTTATATTATTATTTTTGATTACAAATATTTGCACTGTGAAGTAAAAGATAAACAAAAGTGCAATCTACAAGTCGAAGCATGAAGGAGCATATGAATGTTTGGCATATCTGGCACGTAAATGTCGTGCAATGCCAGCGACAACAGTGCCATGTGGACAGCTGTTCTCACTTTCAGGTGACATTGTAAATAAGAAGCGGGCAGCATTATCTCCCGTCAATGTAAACAAACTTGTTTGCCTTAGCGATTGGCTGAATCAGAAGTAGGACTGAGTGGACTTGGAGGCTCTAAAGTTTTACAGCTTTGTTTTTGAGTGCCATTAGGTTAAAAAAATAATTTTACATTTGTAAGTTGCATGTTCACAATAAAGAGATTGCACTACAGTACTTGTCTGAGGTGAATTGAAAAATACTGTTTCTTTTGTTGATCTTTTTACAGTGCAAATACTTGTAATAAAAATAATAATATGAAGTGACCACTGTACACTTTGTATTCTGCATTGTAAATGAAATCAATATATTTGAAAATGTAGAAAAACGTCCAACATATGTATAATTAATCTAAATTGGTATTCTATTACTGTTTAACAGTGTGATAAAAACTGCAATTAAATGCCATTCATTTTTTTAATCAAGTTAATTTGTTGTGAGTTAATTGCTTGAGTTAACTGTGATTAATTGACAGCCTTAATACACATAAAATGCCCATATAAGGCTCTAGGAGATTGTAATACAGCATGGCCAGAGGGCAGCAGCAGGAGAGTGTTAGAAGGGAGCCTTCTTCCCTGTAGCGGGAAGAAAGTTTGCTATAAATTAATTAAAGCACCTGAAGCCAGTCACATGATAAAAAACCCCTGCTTCAATCAGACAAGAGGAGGAGTTGAAGCAGGGTGGATTGGCGTTGGAGCAGAGAGCCGTTTGGAGGGGAGCAGAGGAGAGTTTGGAGAAGTGCTGCGGTGGGCTAAGAAGACCGACACCCTAGGTAAAGGGACACCTGGTTTGTGCAGAGGGAGGGCAGGAAGCCCCACAAGCTGAAGGGCAGGAGAGGGAAGTAGCCCGGGGGAAGGAACCGCTAGTTCTAGTGGTTTACCGCTATCCCTAGGGCCCCTGGGCTGGGACCCGGAGTAGAGGGAGGGCCCGGGTCCCTCCCTCTCCACTCCCCTCCTCTAGGACACTAGTGGTCAGTTAATACCCCAGTTTAGGGGCAAGGAACGGTGCCCTGACCCCACCCCCCCAAGAAGAGAAATCGTGAGACCCATCATAGTAGTGCCGGCAATTTGCCACAGAGCTGTAATTCAACTTAGCAACATAACCCCAGCATCATTAAACAACCAGTCGGACTGGAACATGGCCAGCCAACCACCCACCCCCATTAATAGCATTCTTCCAGCACCTCCTTGTTCCAGGAGTGCATCCCTCAACCCTCTCCAAAACTTCGATCAAATGGATGTCTTCAACCAGATGGATGGGCTACTGAGGTTGTGATACTTGGTTTGAGTTCACAATCCATTTACCTGTCTTCCCTGTCTGTACCGGGGGGATAACAGCACTTCCCTACCTCACGGGGTGTTGTGAAGAAAAAACCCATTTCAGATTGCAAAGTGCTCATATTGGGGGGCCATATAAGTGCCTAGGAAAGACAGGATTGGGGCATATCATCTCAGAGAATCAGGGAACCATAAATGACTCATGGATTGGCCTGCAATGCTGGAGTAGCACAGGGGAGCAATTTGTCCCACTGTCATTAGTCAGGGCAAGGCAATGATGGAAAACAAACAATAATGTTTTGCTCTCCAGGGCAAATCTCTGCCCCCCACCCCTGCCCTCCGTGACTTCACCCCTGCAGGACTGGCTATTCCCAAACTCCACTGCATGGGTTGTGGAGGGCAGGATTTGTGTCGCTCATGCAGAGGGTCTCTGTGGAGCGTGACTCCATCAGGAGTTCATTCACACTGTTATTGGGGGCAGAGGAAGAGGCCCATTGTACTTCATCTTACACCATCT
The DNA here is from genome assembly GCF_965140295.1 of Lepidochelys olivacea. Classification (NCBI taxonomy): domain Eukaryota; kingdom Metazoa; phylum Chordata; order Testudines; family Cheloniidae; genus Lepidochelys; species Lepidochelys olivacea. The sequence goes on along the minus strand of NC_140412.1, from coordinate 264,698,224 downwards.
TATTAGCTGATTTTCCTGAATCAGCCTCATCCTTCGTCTGGCCTCTCCGGATTTAAATTGTGCCACCCAACTTCTGTTACCGACATATGCCAGCTACCACCCTGGATGTCAGCTCTGACATTTTCCCATTCAGTTTTTGCACAAGTGCCTTGACATTAGAATAATCAGGTGCATTTTCTAAGTCCTCTCAATGAAAACTAATCACTTGTGGCCTCTCTTGTATTCCTCACCCAGGCAAAGCTCCCCCTGGCATCAAAAGAAATGTGGCTTGCGTAAAGGGACTGCAAGGTCAAGCTCTACATTTATAATGCACCTCCACCATTTTGCAAACAGGTAAACTGAGTCACAGGTATGAAGGCCCATACTGTAAATAGTCAGGGAGAGATCCTCAGCTAGGGTAAACCATCACACCTCTGTTGACTTAAATGGAGCTACAACACCAGCTGAGGATCTGACCCTGAATGTGTAAAAGTGAGTGTGCCTTTTCACATGCACCCAGATTACATAGGCAAATTGGGATTTTCATGAAAATTCCCAGCCCCAGGTTGCATGTGTTTGTTGGGTGTTTTGGCATGTGACATTTTAAAACTGTGGGCACAGGTGACTTGCTCAAAGTTGCCAGAGTGTCTGTTGCTTAGGAACAAACAGGCACACAGAGAGTTATTTCCTTCTGGCTATGAAGAGGCTTGCTGGGAACAAAAGTTCCTTGGTTCCTTCTGTAGGTAAAAGAGGAAAACTGAGGGTGCATCCTACCTGCTGCTAGCTGTAATTTGCATATAAGCACTCTGGCTCCTGCAATAGGTAGAAATGGAAAATGAGGGCATGTCCTATCTGCTGTCAGGTTTAATTTGCATATAGCTCAATGCCGTCTCATAAAGAGCGTAAAACTGGTTTATTTTGAATGTCTTTATTATCTAATCTTTGGAGCTATGTTTAAATGTGTTGTGTAATTGTCTTCATGGGGAAGGGTAGACGAGTGTATGAATTTATGAAGGTTATCAATGGGAAAAGCAGGTCACCCTGACGTGATAGTCAGTGGGATTACATTGACTAGTGGAGACCAAGGTGGACAGAAAAATTTTTGTGGAGGGTCTAACACTATCCTGGCCACTATGGATGTAGAAGCCCTCTACACCATCATTCCACACAAAGATGGACTACAAACCATCAGGAACAGTATCCCCAGTAATGTCACGGTGGCTGACCTTTGTAACTTTGTCCTCACCCACAACTATTTCACATTTGGGGACAATATATACCTTCAAGTCAGCGGCACTGCTATGGGTACCCACGTGGCCCCACAGTATGCCAACATTTTTATGGCTGACTTAGAACAACGCTTCCTTAGCTCTCGTCCCCTAATGCCCCTACTCTACTTGAGCTACACTGATGACATCTTCATTGTCTGGACCCATGGAAAAGAAGCCCTTGAGGAATTCCACCATGATTTCAACAACAATTTCCATCCCACCATCAACCTCAGCCTAGACCAATCCACACAAGCAGTCCATTTCCTGGACACTACGGTGCTAATAAGCAATGGTCACATAAACACCACCCTATACCAGAAACCTACTGACCGCTATACTTACCTACTTGCCTCCAACTTCCATTCAGGACACACCACACAATCCATTGTCTACAACCAAGCTCTAAGATACAACCGCATTTGCTCCAATCCCTCAGACAGAGACAAACACCTACAAGATCTCTATCAAGCATTCTTACAACTACAATACCCACCTGCTGAAGTGAAAAAACAGATTGACAGAGCCAGAAGAGTACCCAGAAGTCACCTACTACAGGACAGGCCCAACAAAGAAAATAACAGAACGCCACTAGCTGTCATCTTCAGCCCCCAACTAAAACTTCTCCAATGTATCATCGAAGATCTACAACCTGTCCTGAAAAATGATCCCTCACTCTCAGAGAACTTTGTAGACAGCCCCCCAACCTGAAGCAAATACTCTCCAGCAACCACACACCACACAACAAAAACACTAACCCAGGAACCTATCCTTGCAACAAAGCCCGATGCCAACTCTGTCCACATATTTATTCAAGTGACACCATCATAGGACCTAATCACATTAGCCAAGCAATCAGGGGCTCATTCACCTGCATATCTACCAATGTGATATATGCCATCATGTGCCAGCAATGCCCCTCTGCCATGGACATTGGCCAAACCAGACAGTCTCTACGCAAAAGAATAAATGGACACAAATCTGACATCAGGAATCATAATATTCAAAAACCGGTAGGAGAACACTTCAACCCCTCTGGACACTCAGTAACAGATTTAAGGGTGGCAATTTTGCAACAGAAAAGCTTCAAAAACAGATTCCAATGAGAAACTGCTGTGCTTGAATTAATATGCAAACTAGATACCATTAACTTGGGTTTGAATAGAGACTGGGAGTGGCTGGGTCATTACACATATTGAATCTATTTCCCCATGTTCAGTATCCTCACACCTTCCTGTCAACTGTCTAAATGGGTCATCTTGATCATCACTACAAAAGTTTTTTTTTCCTCCTGCTGATAATAGCTCATCTTAATTAATTAGCCTCTTACTCCACCTTTTCATGTTCCCTGTATGTGTGTGTGTGTGTCTATATATATATATATATATATTTTTTCCTACTATATGTTCCATTCTATGCAACCGATGAAGTGGGTTTTAGCCCACGAAAGCTTATGCTCAAATAAATTTGTTAGTCTCTAAGGTGCCACAAGTCCTCCAGTTCTTTTTGCAGATACGGGCTAACACGGCTGCTACTCTGAAACCTGTCTTATGTTTAGACTGTATGCTCATTGAGGTGGGACTGTCTTTTTGTTTTGTGTTTGTACAGTACCTAGCACAGTGAGTCCATGATATGTGGTTGGGGCCCCTAGGTGCTATGGTAATGCTAATAATAATAAACAAAGCAATATTATCTGTGTCTGAATATTCTGTAATCAAACAGCAAATAAGGAGTAAAGTTGGTGATAGTAGCCAGGAATCCTGAATTTTGTTCGCTTATTCTGCTCACTAGATCACACTCTGTTTACTGCAGAGATTCTGATATGCTCTCTATACAGTAACACATCATTACAATTTTCTTTTAATGACGGTCTGTATTTATTTCAGATTGACAGTAGTTAATAATAAAAACATTTCATTTCTCTACACCACGATCATGTGTCTGAAGGAAAATTGGACTCCTGCTCACATTTAATGAATACAATTGATCAAATACAACCAACGGAATTGCATAGGCCCATCTGTCTTTCAAGTGATGAGGATAAATACACACATCTGACAGCATGCTGGGGAGAAATATTTGAAACACAAATAGACACAGTAGAATGCTTTTAATTACTGTTTTAAAAAATTATGTCAGCGACGAATTAGAGGGAAAAGAAAAAGAGGGGTTTGAATGCAACGTGACCAAAATCATTCTACGGCAATCATGACTCCATATGCAAGTTGAAATTAGACACCTTAGAAGCGACATGACAGAATTATTTTAAAGATGAATTATATATAATCAGTTACTCAATTCTAAAACCTAGATTAGTAGATTTTAGGGTCAGAAGGGACCATTAGATAATCTAGTCTGACCTCCAGAATAACCCAGCCCAGAGAATTTCACTCAGTAGCCCTTGCAGTGAGCTTTATATCTTGTGTGTGACTGAACCATATTGTCTAGACAAGCAGCCAGTCTTGTTCTGAAGCCATCAAGGGATAGCGAATCCACCATTTCCCCTTGGTAGTTTCTTCTTGTGTTTAAACACCATCACTGTTAAAAATGTGTGTGCTTTATTTCTAATTTATATTTATCTGGCTTTAACTTCTAGCCATTGTCTTTCTCCACTAAATTGAAAAGCCTTTTGGTACCCAGTGTTTTCTCCACGTGAAGGTACTTACACACCATAGTCAAGTCACCTCTCAGTCTTCTTATTGAGAAGCTAAGCTGATTGAGCTTGTTAAGTCTCTCACTGTAAGGTATTTTCTCCAGCCCTCAATTTTTGTGTGTGGCTTTTTGCTGCACCCTCTCCAATTTTATAACATCTTTCTAAAACGTGGACAGTAGAACTGGATGCAACAGTCTAATGTCAGTCTGACCAGTGCCTTACACAGAGGTAAAATCATCTCCCTCCCTGTCCTCCTTACGCCCCTGTTTATACATTCAAGGATCACACCAGTCCTTTTTGCCACACCACTGCACTGGGAGTTCATGTTGAGTTCCACCATGTCCCCTAAATCTCTTTCAGAATTGTTGCTTCCCAGGATACCCTCCCCCATTCTGTACGGGTGGCCTGCTTTCTTTGTACCGAGATGTATGACCTTGCATTTGGCCGCATTAAAATGTGTTTTGTTTGACTGGGCCCAGAGCAACAAGCAATCCAGATTGCTCTGTATGACTGCCCATCTTCATCATTATTTAGCATCATTATTCTTCCACCAATCTTTGTGTCATCTGGAAAATTTTCCTTTGCAGTGATTTTATATTTACTTCCAGCTCACTGATAAAAATATTGAATAGCTTAGTATTGATCCCTGCGAGACCCCACTAGAAACACCCATTGCATGCTGATTCCCCATTGATTACTTTCTGAGATCTGTCAGCTAGAAAGTTTAACATTTAACATGTGTTCTATTGATACTGTATTCCGCTAATTTATCAATCAGAACATTATTGGTACTAAATCAACCACTTTACACAAGTCAACAAAACTTATAATTTCATCAAAGAATGAAATCGGTTTTGTATGACAAGACTTATTTTCCCTAAAACCATGATGACTAGCACCAATTATATTCCCATTCTGCAATTCTTTATAGATTGAATTCCATCTCATCTTTTCCATTATTTTGCTTGGGATTGCTGTGAGGTGAACAGGTCTATAATTTCATGGATCACCCCACTTGCCCTTTTTGAAAATTGACACAACAGTAGCGCACTTTCAATCTTCAGGAATTTTCCCAATGTTCCGTGCTTTATTAAAAATTAGCATCAGCGGGCCAGAGATCTCCTCAGCCAGCTCTTTTAGGACCCATTGGTGCAAATTTTATGAGCTTGGTTATCTAAAAATATTTATCCTTAGTGACTTTTCATTTGGAAATTGTCAAGGTTCCTCCCCCACTCTGAACGCTAGGGTACAGATGTGGGGACCTGCATGAAAACCTCCTAAGCTTATCTTTACCAGCTTAGGTCAAAACTTCCCCAAGGTACAAAATATTCCACCCTTTGTCCTTGGATTGGCCGCTACCACCACCAAACAAATACTGGTTACTGGGGAAGAGCTGTTTGGAAATGTCTTTCCCCCCAAATACTTCCCAAAACCTTGCGCCCCACTTCCTGGACAAGGTTTGGTAAAAAGTCTCACCAATTTGCCTAGGTGACTACAGGCCCAGACCCTTGGATCTTAAGAACAATGAACAATCCTCCCAACACTTGCACCCCCCCTTTCCTGGGAAATGTTGGATTAAAAACCTCACCAATTTGCATAGGTGAACACAGACCCAAACCCTTGGATCTGAGAACAATGAAAAAGCATTCAGTTTTCTTACAAGAAGACTTTTAATAGAAATAGGAGTAAATAGAAGTAAAGAAATCCCCTCTGTAAAATCAGGATGGTAGATACCTTACAGGGTAATTAGATTCAAAACATAGAGAATCCCTCTAGGCAAAACCTTAAGTTACAAAAAAGATACACAGACAGAAATAGTTATTCTATTCAGCACAATTCTTTTCTCAGCCATTTAAAGAAATCATAATCTAACACATACCTAGCTAGATTACTTACTAAAAGTTCTAAGACTCCATTCCTGGTCTATCCCCGACAAAAGCAGCATATAGACAGACACACAGACCCTTTGTTTCTCTCCCTCCTCCCAGCTTTTGAAAGTATCTTGTCTCCTCATTGGTCATTTTGGTCAGGTGCCAGCGAGGTTACCTTTAGCTTCTTAACCCTTTACAGGTGAGAGGAGTTTTCCTCTGGCCAGGAGGGATTTTAAAGGGGTTTACCCTTCCCTTTATTTTTATGACAGAAATACAGAAGCACAGTTCATTTAGGACTAATTTTGAGCTCTCTGCTGAATAGCAGATCGCGATTTCCATAAGCCTCATGCTGCCCATTGGCTGCACGAGCTAAGACCAAATGAATCACTGCCAAAGGTGCAGAGCAGGCTGATGCGTGACGGGCGTGAATTGCCCCCAGTGTTGTTTTCCTTCAAACAGCCGAGGGCTAGGAAGACCCAGAAGTGAGACGGCAGTGATACCCAACACAACATCGAGGCTGGATGCAACTGTAGGACCATTTCCCAAGGCCCAAGACTGGGAATCAGGAGACCAGGCTGCTGTTCCTGATGCTGACCTTCCATGCAACACTGAGCAAGGCACTTCACTTCAGACACACGTGAGTCTATTGGGCTGCACTGAATCCAGTGGGCTAAGTTCCTTATTGCTGCTACAGAAGAGATCGTCGTCATAGGTCATCAAGGGCCCCTAGAATGTGTGCATATCAGTGGGAATCTACTGTTTACTCTTGTTCTATCAGGTGACATGACTGGGGAAATTCATGAGTATTATCAGCATGGGGAGGACACGGGTGACCCTGAGAGTAGTGTCTTACCCTGTTATGTTTTATTTCAGAAGGTGGAAAAAGCAACTAGGGCAGAGGTTGTTCTAGATTTGGTTTTGACAAATAAGGAAGAACTGGTTGAGAATTTGAAAGTGGAAGACAGCTTGGGTGAAAGTGATCATGAAATGGTAGAGTTCATGATTCCAGGGAATGGTAGGAGGGAAAACAGCAAAATAAAGACAATGGATTTCAAGAAGGTAGACTTTAGCAAACTTAGGGAGTTGGTAGTAAGATCCGATGGGAAGCAAGTCTAAGGGGAAAAATGGTTCAAGCAAGGTGGCAGTATTTGAAAGAGACATTATGAAGGGCACAAGAGCAAACTATCCCACTGCATAGGAAAGATCGGAAGCCTGGCTATAGACCACCCTGGCTTAACCAGGAAATCTTCAATGATCTAAAACTCAAAAAAGAGTCCCACAAAAAGTGGAAACAAGGTCAAATTACAAAGGATGAATATAAAGAAATAACACAAGTATGTAGGGACAAAATTAGAAAGGCCAAGGCATGAAATGAGATCAAACTAACTGGAGACATAAAGGGTAACAAGAAAACATTCTACAAATGCATTAGAAGCAAGAGGAAGACCAAGGACAGGGTAGGCCCGTTACTCATTGAAGGGGGAAAATAATAACAGAAAATGTGGAAATGGCAGAGTTGCTTAATGACTTCTTTGTTTCGGTTTTCACCAAGAAGGTTGGTGGTGATTGGACATCTAACATAGTGAATGCCAGTGAAAATGAGGTAGGATCAGAGGCTAAAATAGGAATAGAACAAGTTAAAAATTACTTAGACAAATTAGATGTCTTCAAGTCACCAGGGCCTGATGAAATGTTTCCTAGAATACTCAAGGAGCTGACTGAGCCATCCGTGTTTACCTTGAAAAGTCATGGAAGATGGGAGAGATTCCAGAAGACTTGAAAAGGGCAAATATTGTGCCCATCTATAAACAGGGAAATAAGGACAACCAGGGAATTACAGACCAGTCAGCTTAACTTCTGTACCCGGAAAGATAATAGAGCAAATAATTAAGCAAACAATTTGCAAACATCTAGAAGATAATAAGGTGATAAGTAACAGTCAGCATGGATTTGCCAAGAAGAAATTATGTCAAACAAACCTGATAGCTTTCTTTGACAAGGTAACAAGCCTTGTGGATAGGGGGAAAGTGGTAGACGTGATATATCTTGACTTTAGTAAATCTTTTGATACTGTTTTGCATGACCTTCTCATAAACAAACTAGGGAAATACAACCTAGATGGAGCTACTATAAGATGGGTGCAAAACTGGTCGGAAAACCATTCCCAGAGAGTAGCTATCAGTAGTTCACAGTCATGATGGAAGGACATAATGAGTGGGGTTCCGCAGGGATCAGTTCTGGGTCCAATTCCGTTCAATATCTTCTTCAGTGATTTAGATAATGGCATAGAGAGTACACTTATAAAGTTTGTGATGATACCAAGCTGGGAGGGGTTGCAAGTGCTTTGGAGGATAGGATTAAAATTTGAAATGATCTGGACAAACTGGCGAAATGGTCTGAAGTAAATAGGATGAAATTCAACGAGGACAAAAGCAAAGTACTCCATTTAGGAAGGAACAATCAGTTGCACACATACAAAATGGGAAATGACTGCCTAGGAAGGAGTACTGCAGAAAGTGAACTGGGGGTCAAAGTGGACCTCAAGCTAAATATGAGTCAACAGTATAACACTGTTGCAAAAAAGAGAACATCATTCTGGGATGTATAAGCAGGAGTGTTGTAAGCAAGACACAAGAAGTAATTCTTCTGCTTTACTCTGCGCTGATTAGGCCTCAACTGGAGTATTGTGTCCAGTTCTGGGTGCCACATTTCAAGAAAGATGTGGACAAATTGGAGAAAGTCCAGAGAAGAGCAACCAAAATGATTAAAGGTCTAGAAAACATGACCTATGAGGGATTGGATTTGTTTAGTCTGGAGAAGAGAAGACCGAGAGGGGACATGATAACAGTTTTCAAGTCCATAAAAGGTTGTTACAAAGAGGAGGGAGAAGAATTGTTCTTCTTAACCTCTGAGGATAGGACAAGAAGCAATGGGCTTAAATTGCAGCAAGGGAGGTTTAGGTTGGATATTAGGAAAAGCTTCCTAACTGCCAGGGTGGTTAAGCACTGGAATAAATTGCCTAGGGAGGTTGTGGAATCTCCATCCTTGGAGATTTTTGAGAGCAGGTTAGAAAAACACCTGTCAAGGATGGTCTAAATGATACTTAATCCTGCCATGAGTGCAGAGGACTGGACTAGATGACCTCTCAAGGTCCCTTCCAGTTCTATGATTCTGTAATTCTATGATATACTTCCTGTTTAATACTATTATTCTCTTGAACATATTGCACGTGTTATTCCTTGGGAGTCTCCAACTTTCTGGCAAGTAAGTGGGGGTTAGTCTGTGCTTAGAATTTTCATTCCATGCTGCCCTGGTGACCCTGCCAGGAGGAAGTGATGGTGATGGCGGCATCACCAAGTCAATCCACAGGGGAGGAGAATAAAGAAGTTATACTCTACTGAGCTGGAGCTGGCATCCGGATGAACCCAGGCCTGTCCAGCAGAACCCTTAAGGAGACTGGCTTTAAAGGAGGTAGCCACGTGGATATGGGTGCTGCAGAAAGATGAAGAGTTGCTATATGGTGAAATCAAGAGCTTTGTTAGTTGTACTTTAATAGTCTCTAATTATGGACGTGGAATGAGTTTGGAGGAGGTATCCTACTGTGCCAAGGCCTTAGCCTTGCCTGGCATAGGTGGTCTTTTGCCCATTTCCTTTTATATAGTCTTGCTTAAGTAATGCTACTGCGGACAGGACAAAGGTGATGTGCCATGTTGGAAGATTTTAGTTAAAAGGAAAAGGTAATTAGTATAATAAATACACAGCTGTAATGCTAGAAATCCTTTTTACTGGGAAAACCCAGGAGCAGGGTGACATGAAACAGAACGTGAAAATTGTATAAACAGCAAAATTTGCTAGAATTGAAGTGTGAGCATGTATACTGTACTGGTTATGCAAAATACAATGCTTGAGGCTGACTGGAGGAAAGCTAACAAATATGTAATGTGGACATGTATAAGAATGCAAGTGAAGGAGGGGCCCAAGTGGTAGAAATACCAGACTAAAAATGGAAGGAGCAAGACTGAAGGACCAAACCAGGGATCAGAGGCTGAGCTGACCATCATGAAGTACAGAAGAGCTTCCTGGTACCCTGGAACTGGGTAACTTGGGCCGCTACCTATTCCATCTTACCTGTTTATTGTCTAGCATAAATATATGGCCAGGCATTATAAATGACAATAATTTTGTCTGCAAATTTATAAATAAAGGTGAAAAACGATTAAGCCTAAATTGGGTGAATTTGTGATTTAGTTTCCCAACTTACATTCCCAACATGAGCATATCTAACTAAAAGTCAAACCTGAAGGAGTCTATTATGCTTGTTGCAGTTTTGGCTGTCTTCGTCATAAGGCGCTTAAGGAATTTTTGGACTGACATTATTGGAAACACAGCCTCATTTTGGGAGGCAGCACGGTCTAATGGTTAGTGCAGCAGAGTCACAAGACCAGGGTTCCATTCCTCACTCTACCCTTACTTGTTGTGACACCTGGGAACATCCCCTCTTTGGGCCTCAGTTTCCTCATCCATTAATCGAGGCTTTCAAAGCTCTCTACAGAGTTGAATTTACATGACACCAAAGAAACAGTCGACAAAGAAAGACAGGATGCAGCTATGCAGGGTGCATGGAATTGTCAGGAGTTAGATAAAAAAGCCTGCCTTAGGGCTCTATATTTCTGCCCATCATCATAGTATCTGAGCGGTCCCTCCCAGGAAGGAGTCCTGGATGGGGCTACACCTAGCCATAAGCACTGGTGCTTGAAAATCCTGACTGGAGCACAGCCCAGTATCCTAAACCCTTTCAACCTGCAACTTCAAGAGCCCACTTCCGGTCAAGTCCCAAACCTGCGAGTGCAATCAGTGACCCGAGACCGTGATGTTTTACGCCTCAGCAGAAGAAACTTGCAGGTGCTCCTTAACAGAGCCCCCCCAGTGTGGAGCCTGTGGGGGCAGGGGGCTAAAGGGTGGTCACCCTCCATCTAAAGGCCACGTGTGGTGCCTTTTCAAATCAATAGGTATAACTGAAGGTGGGGCCACCAATAACCCATCGCCCCACCTGGCTCCGCCTTTTCTTAAAACCTGGCCCAGCTACTCCCTCCCCTGGAATCAGGAGGAGAAGACAGCAAGGACTGTCCTAAACGGAGGAACCGGAAACCTCACTGAACAGGTTCAATATATGCACTGACAGCAAGCCAGAGATGACCTGGGAGAGGAAACTGAGGCATCCAGGAGAAATAAGAATAAAAAAACACTGAAGGCAAGGGAAAAGAAACCGCTCAGCCATGACAATCCAGCTAATGGCCCATAACCAGTGATGGCTAGATCTGAATATGGCTGGCGAAAGGAAGAATGGGATGGAAACTAAGGCACTACATGATGGGCTTGGTAGACCTGGGTGCAGTTCCTGACTCGGCCAGCAACTTCTGTTTTTGGCCTGGGGCTGTTTCACCACTGAGCAAAATTAGGCCACAAGTCAGCACTTCTGGAAAACCCATCGTTAATTTCTCTGCGCCTTAGTTGCCCATCTGTAAAATGGAGTTACTAAACCTTCCTTCATCTTGTCTATTTAGACTGTGAGCTGTCTGGGGCAGAGACTGATTCTTTTGTACTAATATATATGTTCAGCACCTCGCACATGGGGCTCTCTGGTCTTGGCTGGATTCTAGGGGCGACCTTGATACAAATAATAACAATCATCAGCTTTGGTTCAGGTGCTTTTTGAACTGCAAACCGAGAGATTTCAAATTCCACCTGGCTCCCAGGCAGGGAGCCTCTATTTCACAAGAATTCAGTGTGTTAATAGCCATCCTTAAATGTAACGTGTAGGGCCAGGTTGTGGCTCTCCCCTCCACCCCCTGCTACTGACATAAAGGGGCCAGGGGTGGGACATGGCCCAAGCATCAGCAGCTGGATGCGTTCTGCTGGTGGAGACTGGAGAAAGGCAGGCAGGATGCCCTTGAGGATACACGTCATGACAGCAAGTCCTACACCCTTTCACAGGCTGCTACGTGAGCTCCCTCAGCAACCAGCCCAAGCCCCAGCTGCCAGCCAGTGCAAAAGATGGTAGGGCTGCAGGTGCACCCCTTCCTGCCCCTTCCGGTGTGTCTACCATCACCATGACTGGGACTTGTCTTCATGAGAGTTAACTTGACTTTTGCCCCACTTCGGGGTCCTATCCACACAACAAACCCCGTGACTTGAGGGCGATGGTGTGTCTAATTCAAGCTGGCCTGAGAGAGGGTCTAGGCCATCGCTGGAGTGAACACAGCTCCTCAGCTGCTATCATGACCTCTCTGCAGCATGGCTGCAGGCTAGCATCACCCGAGCGCCTTTCCACAAGTCCCCCTGAGTGCCCAGGAAGGACAGACAACTTTCCCTACATTTCACTGAGAAAGAATTCATAGAGCGGCTCATTTTCTGCAGGGTTTAAGAACCAGGGGATGGTCCTCCCCGCAGAGAAGTCTGCCTGACAGACACAGGACAGTGTTGTAAAGGTGTAGGCTAAAGGATTGTGCCCTGGCCTGGTACTCAGGAAACCCCAGTTCTTTTCCCAACTTGGCCACTGACCAGTTAGGTGACCTTGGGCAAATCACTTCACCCATCCGTGCCTCAGTTTCCCCATCTGTAAAACGGGGATAGTGCTATTGCTCTCCTTTGTAAAGCACGTTCAGACCTAATGATGAAAGATACTATATAAGAGCCCTTTTATTATTTTTTAATAGTTGGATTATTATTTTGCTACTATTATTACAGTGCCAGTGTAGATGCAGCATCTTGAGTGTTATTTCCCAGTGTGGCCACTCTCATTTGGGCTGGGGTATAGCGAGAGGAATAACTTTTGTTACCCCGGCAGTTAAGACTTGCTATGAAGAACAAGCACCAGAATTCTGGGTGGGCATGGGTGGGGGCTGCTATGGACTCACACGGTGATGATACATTTGCACAAGGGCAATCCCATATGCTGTGAAGATTATGTTTCCACATAGGCGTTAAGAATAGGACCCTAGCCATTACTGGACAGGCCAGCCTCTGGGGAGCGGTGATCTGTGATCAGAGAGGATGCAATGGAGAGGGGCGTACATCGGGAAACATAACCTCAAAGACATCCATGTTCAAGTGCAAGACCCCACTAAAATCAGATCCAAAAATCCTCCTAGCTTTTCATGGTCCAGAGAGCGTAGTATTCACTCCATGATCCTCAGAGAAGGTTAGCTGTGGGGGGTTGAGGGCTGTATTCCAAAGCAGCAATTTAAGGCGTCTGGATTTTTGTCAGCGTGACAGAGCAGAACAAATCAGTATGCACTCAGGAATGTGGTTTCTCATCTGAAGAGCAGATGCAGAGTAAGACATGCTGGGAGAATGAGAAGTATGAACTCCATTAAATGCCAACTCATGGGTCTAGCACATCAGCCGATCTCACAATTTTTAATCGCACCCTTCGAACAATATTATTTCTGCTGACAGCCCGATGGCTCCAGGCCAGCCCCCCAGCTCACGTATCCCGGAGGACTTGATTTGCCACATGGATACCATGTTCGTCTTTGGTATTTTACAGGCACAGCATGATGTCATAATCATAGTGCAGAAAAGTCAGATGACGGGGTAATGGTCAACTTGGAGATGTGTGAATGTGCATGGGGCAATTGAATTCCTTGGGCACTTTATTCCCAATACGGGAAAGCTAAACTGAGAAGGATTGGGGCTGTCAAGGAGGTTTATAGGTCACCTTGGGCCAGATCCTAAGATGGTGTAACTCAGCAGAGCTCCATCGAAATCAACGATTTACACCAGTTTATAATCTGTCCCCTTGTACGTCTGAGCAGGAGAGAGTTCCTAGAGAAAGTCAATTTGCAGTTGAAATTATGCCTTGGTTTTGAGATTATAGATCTTATCACTGACTTTTTGCTCGTAACATTGGGAGTGCAGGAAAAGGAGTTTTATTGACAGATAGTATCAGTTTATTATGGTAGGATCATTTTAATATAAATGTAACATGCTGGCTGTGTATGTTGTGGTCCCATGTAGCAGCCAGCCTGATCCCCCGTAGATCTCTCCTTTAGCTCACATAGTAAAAGTTTATATTCTTGCTTCTCAAAATCCCAGGTTTAATCCAAAATGATAACCCGTAGTTGGAATTATTACTTAAAATCAATTTTAGCTGAGACATGAGGTTGTTAGGAAAGTTTCAGGTTCCAATGAACCCCAGATTGTAAAGCAAAACTCAGCCAACCCCACCCCAGACTTTTTCATGGATTTAATTTGCAACCATAAAGCAATCTAAACCTCCTCCAAAGTGGGCCTCTGGTGACTAAAGGAGGTTGCAAAGATCGCATACCTGGCACTTTCACTGCATTTAACAATTTAAAGTAGCAGAAGGACATCATGGAATTAATCTAGCTCATTTCTAATTTGCAGGAGATTCTGAGAGAGGCATTAGCACTTTCTCCCAAAAATGCTCTATGTCATGAAGTTTATGTAGATTTAGTTTAGGCGATGTTATAACGAAACGCTGTAAGGGGAACAAGCTGATAAAACAGCATTATTTGCATACCACATGTTAGTGAAATCACAGGGGCTTTTCAATCAATAGCGAGTTTGTGTTCATAATTGCCACAGATGAATTGTCAAGGACAAAGCAGTTGCAAAATGCGGCTGTGATTAAACCCGGGGGGATGCTGCAACAAACCTCAGAAATGCTTGAGATATTGAGGTTTAAATCTTGTGCCGTGGATGTGTTCTGGATAAGCCAAGTGGAAAAGGCCTTGGAAGAAATTCCAACAGTAGAATCACGTGAAAATAATAATAAAGAAAAAGAAAGTTGGTCATTTATATAGTCTTTTATTCCAAAGGCTCCTGGGATGTTTTACAAGCTTAAATTGCTCTACTAACTACAAACAGGTTTCACTTATCCATTGCTGAAATTCAGCCACCTTGGAGTGAAACATGGTAGCTGTTTAACATATTATCTGCACCAGGACTCCATTGTGTTAGGGGCTGTACAAACACAGAACAAAAGAATGTCCCCTGCCTTAAGGAGCTTGCAATCTAGAATCATCGTTTTCAGATACCACAGTGATGGGGTATGACGGAGAGCAAGGCAAACAGCAGCACTATGCAGTCAATCAGAGAAGGAAGCGAAGACTACTCTAGCCAATTGAAAGTGCAGAAAGGATTTATGGAGGAAGAATGTAAATGCTCACGTTGGAATTTGTCCGGGTTAACTGGTTCACGTCCTTCACGCTTACAGAAAGTGCAGTGGGATCTTTAATGAACACAAGCAATCGAGAGCGCAGTTTTGCTTTTCATGAAAATACTCCCATGAACACAGCGCCCCCTAACAGCTGACTTCTGGGGCATTAGCTGCCTGTTGGCTCAGAACAAAGACTGCTGTCTACTGAGCTACTGATGCCACTTCTCCCCTACAGGAATGACTTTTATCAAAGCAAATCAGTTACCTCGGGCCATCTGGTTCAGTCTGTGCGATCTAGTCGGTGAATGAAACATACATTAAAAAAAATTACATTTGGCTTGGGGCTTGCATGACAGTTTGGGTCACTTCTTCTTTTCTGCAAACAGATTGGAGAGAGGCTGACAAACTTCCAAAATGCTAATACTGTACCTGCTTGTGCATTCCTGAGTGCTGGCTGGTCCCGGAGGCAGAAAGGTTGAAATACTGCAGACGTGGAATTGGCAGTTGATTTCACACGCTTCCATGACCCAAACTGTCAAAGCTTTCACGGGATGCCCGTCACCCCGGAAAAATCTAGCTAACTGGAGAAAGCCAGGGGGGGCCAGTAGGGCAGGCGCTGGATAAGAATTAGGAGCTTTTGGGTCTCTTCCTAAGTTCTATTACTCATTGCCTCAATAACCTTAGGAAAACCATGTGTTTCTCTTTCCCTTCTGTCTCCTTAGAGCAGTGGGTTTCAACCTGTGGTCCGTGGACCCCTCAGGGTCGGCAGACAATGTCTAAGATGTTAGGGGTCCACAAATGGGAAAAAAAAAGGTTGAAAACCCCTGCTTTCGAGTGCATGCCCTTTGAGAGAGGGACTGGTTTTCGCTACAATTATGGGCAGTAGACCTGGGCGAATAACCGATTGTTTGGTCCAATGGTGGTTTCAAAAAACACTTTTAAAAAACAGGAGCCTGAGGGTCAAACCAAATCTGGCCTTTCGGTGAATCAAGAGAGTCCATTTTGGGGCTGTTGCGGAGCAGGGATTTGAACCTGGCTTTCCTGTCTGAATGCCCTGACTACAGAGCTGAAAGTTACAAGGGACTGCTAGAGCAGAAACATCTTTAGCCAGGGTGCAAACGGCTGAAATTATGCATGTCAAATCCCCCAGTTCTGCATTTTTTTGGTGAATAAGCTACTCGTCCAAAAACGACTGCCCACCTCTGAAATAAGTGCTTAGAACAAAGACAGGTTTCAGAGTAACAGCCGTGTTAGTCTGTATTCGCAAAAAGAAAAGGAGTACTTGTGGCACCTTAGAGACTAACCAATTTATTTGAGCATAAGCTTTCATGAGCTGCAGCTCACTTCATCGGATGCATACTGTGGAAACTGCAGAAGATTTATATACACCGAGACCATGAGTGGGGTGGGAGGAGGTATTGTTTCATGGTCTCTGTGTATATAATGTCTTCTGCAGTTTCCACAGTATGCATCCGATGAAGTGAGCTGTAGCTCACGAAAGCTCATGCTCAAATAAATTGGTTAGTCTCTAAGGTGCCACAAATACTCCTTTTCTTTTAGCTTAGAACAAAGGGGCTCTGAGCTTAGCTGGGGGCTCTTGTGGCTACTGGAACATACAGATAATAATCAGTAGCTTATTGATGCTAAAGGAAGTAATTTCTCCTCCTCCCAGGCCAGAGGATCCTCCATCCTCGAAGGATAAAGAAAAAGAATGAAGGTTTCAAATCCACTCTCCTATTAAAAACACATTAAAGTGCTGCAGAAGCAACATATGACTTCCAGCTGTGTAAAGCCACAAACACTCTAGTCTATTTTACCAGCCTTTGCCTAAGAAAAATAAGCAGGCCACATCATTCTAGATTAGCTCCCATATTAAAACTAACAACGTCTTAAAAGGAAGCTTTCCAAGACAGAATACGGGCAGAGCACACACATTTGGAGCCAGCTCATAGATTCCTTCTTTTTACCCTAGCCAAAGCTGCAGTAGATAAGAAACCAACCATCTGAGAGGGTATCAGGCTGGGTATCATGCAGCCAGACCAATGAAGTGCTGGCATCTGGGGCCCGCACTGGGTACCGGACTGATTGCATTCACAACCACTCTTCCAGCACTTAGCACAGAGATCCCCAAACTGTGGGGCACGGAGGAACGTTGGTGGGGGAGGGGGCAGGGCCTCCGCTCCCAGTTCTGCTCTGGCCCCACTCCCAGCCATGGCCCCGGTTCCTGGCCCCAAGCACGGCCCTGTTTCCAGCCTCGGCCCCTAACCATGGCCTGACCATGGCTCTGCACCCAGTGGTCCCGCTCCTGGCCCCACTCCTGGCCCTAGACCCACCCCCAGCTGTGGCCCCACCCTCAGCCCCCTTACCCCTGTCTGCGTCCCCCTGCCAGGAACCGTGTCCCCACTCCCAGCCCCAGCTCCAGGGGGAGAGGTAAGGGGCGGGGGTACGACCCTGAAGTGTTTGGGAATCACTGCCTTCGCAGTGACTTTGGGAGCCCAGGAGTGTCAAAATGGCCAGCTGTGTCCTTAAAGGGACGCTGCTGTGAAAATCATAAAGCCAAATTCTGCATCCTTTACTCAGGCAAAATCTCCACTGACTTTAGGGTTTGGGACCAGATCCTCAGCTGGTGTAAATCAACATAGCTTAGGGTGACCAGAGAAGAAATATGAAAAATCAGGACTGGGGTGAGGGGTAATAGGCGTCTATAAAAGACCAAGCCTCGGATATTAGGACTGCCCCTATAAAATCGGGACATCTGGTCATCCTAGCATAACTCCACTGAAGTGAATGGGGCCAGATCTTCACTGGTGTAAATCAGTGAAACTGAGGATCAATGGGATGATGCCAAGGACACCAGCTGAAGATCTGGTGGATAGTATTTAGGACGGAAGGATTTGGCTGAGATTTGGGGGATAAAAATCACATTTTTGCCCAAGTTTTGCCTAAGAATAACACCTTATTTGTCTTTTCTTTTTTTGTGCATTTCCCACGGTTTGGACAGTAAAGTGAGACTGGCCACTTTCACTGTACATTTAGATTTAGCTTCAGTTTCTGGGTCTCACAAGGAATGCTGGTGTGTTTGGGTTCACAATACTGCAGAGGAAATGTGTCAGTAACAACAATGACAAAGCTCCTGTTTTACTTAAAATAATAGTCACAACACAAATCAGAGAAACATTTCTATTCAAAGGTAAGTTTTATAAAACTCTACCTAACATAAGTCCACCTGTAATAATAGTAAAACCTAGTTCTTATCGTGAGCTTTTCATCATTAGATCTCAAAGCACTTTGCAATATGGGCCTGTCCAATATGATTGTGCCCCTTTAACCATTGTGCTGACAGAGCTCAGTTTGACCCCGAAATATTAATGTTATTCATATACCAGTAGCACAGAACTCTCAACCAAGTTTGTTGCAAAGGCTGACAAAGGAAGTGTTGTAATCCCCATTCTGCAGATATGGAACTGAGGTTCAGAGAGATCAAATGGCTTGCTCAGGATCACACAGGAAGTCACTAATGGTAGTGTGAGGAAGGGTGGTCTTGTGTCCCAGTACCGGAGTGGGACACAGGAGATCTTATGTCTGTTTTTAGCTCTGCCACAGAATTTCTGTGTGACCTTAGTCAAGTCACTTAATCTCTTTGGTAGCTCATAGAATTGAAGGCTGGAAAGAAAGTCATTTAATCTGTCTCTGTCTCAGCTCTCCATCTGTGCAATGGCTAGAGTAAGATCTCGTTTCTCCCACCCTTTATCTGTCCTGTCTATTTAGATTGCAAACCCTTTGGGATTATCTCTTAGGTGTTTGTACAGTGCCTAGCAAAATGGTGCCCTGATTTCAGTTGGAGCCAACAGACACTACAGTAATGCAAATAATAAATCTCAGGCAGACTCAGGAGTTGAGTCCCGGTCCCTTGTGAGCACCTTAGCCAGGGGACAATTCATCCTCAGCTGAACAAGCTTTATGAAGTTGGTTTTAGCTGGAAATATTAGTCACTGTACAAGTCAGGGTGCACCAAGAATCCATAGCCAATTTGTATTGTCCTTCTGGTATCGAATTACTGTCCAGGACACTGTACTGTATATACACATCCGCAGCTGTAAAACAAACAGTAGCAGCATTAAACTGTGACTGTAACGTACATTATTCAATCCAAGTGCCAAACCGGATGAAAATGACAGTTAACGGGAAAAAGGAAATAAGGGATTGATGTATTTCCATTTGCTTTCTGCAGCAAAGTTAAAAGGTCTGCAAAACAGCTATTATATTAATGAAAGTTCAATGTGTGACTTGCCTAGCCCTTACCAGCAGGAACTATCAGCTGACAATGATAAAATGAGTGTTAAATGCATTAATTTACATTCACCATGTATAGCCAATGGCTATTGCAGGGGCCTGCATCCCGGGAAACAAAGAAAACAGCTATCCATTCAAACAGGAGGGGCCAAATTCACCAGCCCCAATGTGTTTAACAGGTAACAGCAAAAATGCGGGACAGCAGTGGCTGTGTGGTTAGGGCACAGGATGGGGAGTTAGAAGATTGATTTCTGACTCTGCTGCTGTTGTCTTGTGTGACCTTGGGCAATTCCTTAACTTCCCTGTGCCTTAGTGTCCCTAAAGGGTGCTTACTCTGGATGCAAGGCTTGACTGAGGTTTGCCAAGTCCCCGGAGCTGCCAAGGAGGGCTGTGCTCCGGGGCTACTCACAATGGCCAGCACTATGCCAGGAAGGAAAAGTTAACGGGATCTGGCTCTCAAAATTCACACTCATATCCGTAGTGGGGTCCATGGACATTTAAAAGGCCCCAGAGTTTCCCTTACAAGTTCTTTTTTTCCCTTCTTATTTCAGGTTCCTTCCACGGTAACCTGCTTCTTAGGGCTTGTCTGAATTGCAGGTTTGCCGTGCTCATGGCTATTGGTGGCCTGGCTGGTTAGGTAGATGCGAAATATTGGGGTAAGTGATACCCCTGGGCCGTCCCTCTGTTTGAAAGATTAAGCGTGAGCAGTGCAAGTAGCATCATTCCCTGCCTACCCACGAGAATTGCACCGGGGCAGTTACACAGATGGCTGTAATTGGGGCAAATCCCCAGCGTACCTAAGGCCATAATGCATTTCCTTTTTTCTCTCCAGCTCCTGCTGGGAGATGGCCCAGCCTCTTGCACTTCTTAAAACTGTGATACGTCCGGGAGCAAACCCAGTGGCCTTGCAAATCATTGCAACCAGTTCTGGGGGAGGTTTCTTTCACCACTGCTCTCGTTATAGTTGCTTTGTTTGTAACTATCCAACAAGACGAACCAGTCATCGGAGTGGGTGCAGGTCTGAAAAAACTCAGAAAAAAAAAAAAGTTGTTTTGAGTCAATGAAAATGTTTCAAAAGCTTTGGTGAATCGGAACGTCAAAAAAAGTTTCGTTTGGGGCGATGAAAAAATGGCGGTCGACCTGCAACGGAACGCTCTGTTTGGATTTTGAGGTTTTTTAAAATACGTTTAAATGTTTCTGAAAACTAAAATTAAGGGACATTCCAAAACAAAACCTCGTTTCGGAATGAAAAGTCGAACGGTTTTGTTTAGGAAATACCAAAACCAACCATTCTGACATTTCAGATTCCTCTCCCCTCCCGCCACCTACCAAAAATGACCTGAATTTGTAAATCATTCTGGTTGAGCTGAATCTGCGTTTTTCAGCAAAGAAAGGTTTTGTCCCAAAAGCTTCCCATAGCTCTGACTGTGACATTGGGTCAAAGCAATGTCACATCATTTCACCATTTTTATCACGCCGTGGGGTTTCATGTCCAAATGCCACAGTGGTGCTTCAGGATGTCATTACAACATGCCGCTGACCCGTGCCGATGGATTGGGGTCCTGGAAGTATTCTGGGGACCTGGGAATATCCCTACATGCAGCCTTCGAAGGATTCATAGATTCATAGATACTAAGGTCAGAAGGGACCGTTATGATCATCTAGTCCGACCTCCTGCACAACGCAGGCCACAGAATCTCACCCACCCACTCCTGCGAAAAACCTCTCACTTATGTCTGAGCTACTGAAGTCCTCAAATTGTGGTTTAAAGACTTCAAGGAGCAGAGAATCCTCCAGCAAGTGACCCGTGCCCTATGCTACAGAGGAAGGCGAAAAACCTCCAGGGCCTCTTCCAATTTGCCCTGGAGGAAAATTCCTTCCTGACCCCAAATATGGCAATCAGCTAAACCCTGAGCATGTGGGCAAGATTCACCAGCCAGATACTACAGAAAATTCTTTCCTGGGTAACTCAGGTCATCCCTTTTAAATCAGGTCAATTCTCTCCCTAGGCGCTGACTTTTGTTTTTCCCGATGGCTGCTCCACCCTGGCTCCGCCCCCAAAGCCCCACCCCCAACCCACCCCCTGCCCCGAGGCCCCCCTGCCCACCCTTCGCTCGCTCCTCTCAGGCCCCTTCCCCAAAACCCCCTTGCCCGCCCACCCACCACTGGCTCCTCTCCACCCTCCCCCAAGTGCTTCCCACCAGCTGCCAAACAGCTGATCAGTGGCCAGCCCAGGGCCTGCCGAACAGATGATCAATAGCTGATTGGCGGCCAGCCGTGGGCCCTGCCCAACAGCTGTGGCTGGTTGGCGCTGAGCAGTTTGTATTTTTTTCCCGTGGATGCCTGAACTCAGAGCTATCATTTACCCATGCAAAGTGTGCAGCAGTTGCAACATGCTATCAGATCAGAATGGTGACGTCCTATTTTGCACAGAAGTTATTCATTATTTGTATTACGGCAGTGCTTAAAGGCCGAGAGCAAGATCAGGGGCCGATTATTCTCTGTGCAAACACCTGGTAAGAGAGTCTTTGCCCTGCCAGAGCTTACAAGCTAAACAGACAAAGGAGAAGGGGGGTGGAGAGGCATAAATGACTGTACACGGTAGTGAAGAATCCGGTGCTGAGGATTTCTATCCCTTTCAAGAACTCTTTGCCTCTGTTTCAGACACAGCCATTCCTTTGCCTTCTGTTTTTACCCATCTCATTGAGATCAGGATGACATTTACCTGTCATGCTGCTTCAGTGAGAAATGAAAGACAGAGAAATTAGAAAAAGAACCGAAAAACCGAAGCGGGGTGAGCACTGGCGAGAGGCCAGGGAATGTGGGGAGGATCGGACTGCAGGGCTTCCTATCTCTTTTCCCAAACATTCCCTTCGCAGCAGACCAAATATTTTCACACGCTGCCACTGGAACACCCAGGTTCATGGCCACGGAAAAGTCGCAAGGTAAGGGCCCCATTGACACGCTTGTAACGCTGGCCTTCATTAGACGTTGGCCTCACGCCAGCTGCCTACCACCCGGTGTCACGTTGCGGTTTCCTTCCCTTCATCTGACATCAGATGTTTCTCCCATTTTCATCTTTCCCCCCTGCTTTCACAGTTTATTTTCTCTGCGGCATCAGTTCACTTCCCCGCATTGTCTTAGACGTACAGTTCTTTCCATTTTCTCCAGTAGGGGCCTGGGAGACATAGGGAGACGGTGGCTTTGTTTCCCGCTTCTGCTATTTCTCATGTGTCTGTAGGAAAATCACTGAACTCTCCCATGCCTCACTTTCCTTATTTGTACAGTGGAGATGCCCATAATTACTAGAACTACTGGTCTAGAAGTTAAGTCATTGGATGTGGACCAGCGACATCAGGTTCAATTCCCAGCTCAGCCATAGGCTTCTCGTGTGACATTGGGCCCAGATCCTCACATGTATTTAGGCTCCTAAATTCCATTGCCCTTATCAAAAGCCTAAATACTTTTGAGGATCTGGGCCTTAGTCTCTCTTTGCCTCAGTTTTCCCCATCTGTGCAATGGGGATAATAGCAGTGCTCTACCTCACAGGGTATTGGATAACATTATTTATGTCTGTGAGGCTCTTGGATATTATATTCTAGGGACAATACAAGCAGATTGGTAAATACCTTATGACAGAAGACAGCATGGTGTTTTGGGTAGGGCACTGGCCTGGTGACGGGGGCAGCTGTCTCTGCCTCTCACCTTCAGGAGGACACTTCACTTTGTGTCTGTCTCATCTCCCATCCCACCTGGTGTCTGTCTTGTTTAATTAGATCAGAAGCTCTTTGTGGCAGGAAATCTCTCACTGTGTGTATGTACAGTGCCTAGCACAATGGGATCTAGATATCAGCTGAGGCCCCCAGGTGTTACTGTTACAATAACAACAACAACGTTGAGAGCTGCTGCTGAAAGACGTTATGGAAGGGCTTGATCCAAATCCTTTTTTAAGTCAGTGGGAGATTCACTCACTTCTTTGGAGCAGGCCATTAATGCAGATTATTACAATGGGTTTCATAGCATCTAAGGCCAGACCGTTCCATTGTGATCATCTAACCTGGCCTCTTGCACAACGCAGATCAGAGAAATCCACCAAGTAATTCCTGCAGTGGAGGGAATTACCTTCCCTACCCCATATGTGCACACTATGGAGGCCAATATCTTGTGCTTGAACCAGACCGCGGCATCTCCGTTAGAGAGTCACCCAAGAACAATGTAAAGCCATCAAGGGATAATGAATTTACCATTGTTATTCCTTTAATGGCATTATTAGCCTCTAAGGATTAGTGACCGATGAACCTACTCGGATGAAATAGGAACTGAACCTTTGCTGACAACGGAAATTAACCCTCGAGATTTTCCACTGTGGTACAGAGAAAGTTTGATTCGTTGTTTTTTTTCTGTCTCAGGCATAAGGAGATAGACCAGGGCTGAAAGCAGAATTGCAGATTCTCTAGCATAGGGGGTCTCAATCTTTTTCTTTCTGAGGCCCCCTGTAGTGAGGTCAAAGACTCACCAGTGTGGTGCCTCCTGCTGGTGGTCTGGGAATTAGCTCTTTTCCAGAATACGGAGCACCCTCTGCAGGCCAGTGTCTCGCCTGCCGTTGGCCCCCTGTCCCTCTCAGGGTAACCCACAGTCTGGGTCTCTCCTCCCAGGGGAACCCCCAACCCTCTAAACCCACCTTGCCTCAGTGGCTACTGCCCGTCATCATGTAGCCCCCGCTCACCGGGGCAGACTGCAGTCTACAATGGCTACTCATCATCAGCAAGGGGTTAGGACCTGCTGCCTCTGCCTATTCCCAGGCTACACCTCTGTGACCCCAGTATCTTTTCTGGCCTTTAGCAAGGCCTGCAGCCTGGGGGTTTATCAGGCTGGAGCTCCCCAGCTCCCTTTGCCCTTCCCCAACACTGCTCCACTTCAGGTACCTTGCTCCCAGGCAGCCAGCCCTTCCCACTCCAGGGCTAGAGTGAGACTCTTCTAGCTTCTAGCCCACAGCCCTCTTATCAGGGCCAGCTGGGCCCTAACTGAGCTGGCCACAGCTATGGCTGCTTCCCCAATCAGCCTAGTTTTTCCCAGCCACAGTCCTCTCCAGGGCTGCTGTTAACCCCTGTTTACTGGAGTGGGGCATTCGCCCCACCACACCCCCCCAACATGCTATAAAAACTCCACGGCCCACCCGTGCCGCAATAACTGGTTTTATGCATATAAAAGCCAGGGCCAGTGTTAGGGAGTAGCAGGCAGGGCAATTGCTTGGGGCCCCATGCCACAGAGGCCCCCACAAAGTTACATTGCTCAGGCTTCAGCTTCAGCCCCAACTGGCGGGGCTCAGGGATCTGGACTTAAGATCTACGCAGTGGGGCTTCGGCTTTCTGCCCTGGCCCCAGCTGGCCCTGCTTGGAGGCTGTGCTGAAACCTGCTTGAGGCCTCCTAGGGGGCCCCGGACCCTTGGTTGAGGACTACTGCTCTACCATAGAAGTTTTTCTTGCAGGATTCCTGGTAGCCAAAACGCAGGACTATGTCAGTGAAGATTGCCCCTGTGAGACTGATTAGCAGATCAAAAAAGCTTGGTGACATCTGGATAAGTATCCACAACTGGGGAGCTAATAAGAATTTTAGGCGGAGACCTTAAAAGCCACCTAAAGGATTTGGATGGCCAATTCCCATTAGTTACCCATAGAAAATGGGTGTTCAGTTCCCTTATCAGCTAGTCGACCTCGGTTCTTACCTTGCTGTCATCGCTGTAGTATCTGAGCACCCTCCAGTAGAGCAGTAAGTGACAGGACTAAGGGCCTGGCTACACTTGGAGATGGAGAGCGCTGTGAGTTAAACCTGCCTTCGGAGAGTGCCGTAGGGAAAGAGCTGCAGTCTGTCCACACTGACAGCTGCAAGCACACTGGCGTGGCCACATTTGTGGCACTCGCAGCGGCATTGGGAGCAATGCATGATGGGCAGCTGTCCCACAGAGCACCTCTTCCCATTCTGGCACTGTGGCTTGTGGGAAAGGGGGTGGGGAATTCAGGGCATTCTGGGTCCTGTCCCAACACCCCGTGATGCATCGGTTCGCATCCCAGTAATCCCTTTGCTTCCGTCCACATTTGGCGCCATCTTTCAACGTTTTTTCTACTGCACGCTCTGTCTTCCCTTTCGGTCTGCGGGAATGGAGCCCGAACTGCTGAGGAGTATGCTGACGAGTCTCGCCAGTACGTCACGTTTGGCAGTCAAGTTATCCTTATGGTCCAGTGTGACAGCGAGAGCTCCGATGTTGATATCGACTCGAGTAATGCATATGACATGAGACTGCCTGTGGCATTCACGGACATGCTCACCACAGTGGAACGCGGCTTTCGGGCTCGGGAAACAAGCATTTAGTGGTGGGATCACAAATTTCGGATGAGAAAAGCCACTTTCATGGGACTGTGTGAGGAGTTTGCCCCCACCCTGCGGTGCAAGGACACGAGATTGAGAGCTGCCCTGACGGTGGAGAAGCAGGTGGCAATTGCAATCTGGAAGTTGGCAACTCCAGACAGCTACCGATTGGTCACCAACCAAACTGGGAAAGTCAACCATTGGAATTGTGTTGATGCAAGTTTGCAGGGCCATTAATCGCATCCTGCTCAGAAGAACTGTGACTCTAAGTAATGTGCATGACATTGTGGCTTGCTTTGCACAAATGGGTTTCCCTAACTGCGGAGGGGTGATAGATGGCACGCATATTCCAATTCTGGCACCAGCCCACCTCACCTCTGAGTACGTTAATCGGAAGGGGTATTTCTCGTTGGTTCTCCAGGTGCTTGTGGATCACCGTGGGCATTTCATTGACATTAATGCAGGCTGGCCTGGAAAGGTGCATGACGCACACATCTTTCGGAACGCTGTCCTGTTCAGGAAGCTGCAAGCCGGGACTTTTTTCCCAGACCAGAAGATCACCACAGGGGAAGTCGAAATGCCCATTGTGATCCTTGGAGACCCGGCTTACCCTTTAATGCCGTGGCTCATGAAACCCTGCACAGGGAGTCTTGACAGCAGCAAGGAGCGGTTCAACAACAGCCTGAGCCAGTGCAGAATGACTGTGGAGTGTGCTTTTAGCTGTTTAAAGGGCCGCTGGCACTCTCTGTATGGGAAGCTGGACCTGCCCGATGACAGCATCCCCGCTGTTATATCCGTGTGCTGTACCCTCCCTAACATTTGTGAAGGGAAGGCTGAAAGATTCACTCAGGCATGGACCTCGGAGTTCAACACCTGGAGGCTGAATTTGAACAGCCAGAGAGCAGGGCTATTAGAGGGGCCCAGCACGGGGCTGCAAGGATTAGGAATGTTTTGAGGGAGCAATTTGAGGCTGAAAGCCACCAGTAATGTCTGGTGCCCTTCACGGGAGTGAAGTGCAGTGGTTCCAATGTTCGTAGGAATCTGTGTTTGCTACATTGACTTGCAGTGCCTGTTTCCTATCTGGGCTAAGGTATCTTTTACTTTATGCAATAATAAAGAATGTTTTCAAAGCTAAAAAATCCATTTATTGAAAAGAAAAATCATTTATTGAAAAGAAACACACCTGCTTGGGAAACAGAAAGGGCAAGGGGGTGGGGAACGGTACAATCACAGATTTGCGTATGTCCTGTTATCATACTCAGCCTTCCTGTTTGGAGTGCTGTGCATGAGTGCTGCACTTCAGGATGGCTACACTGCATGGTGATGGGGGTCGGGTGCAGTGGGTCAGGGTCGTAGTTTTCAGGGCTGGGTGGTGAAGCTACAGGTGTTGGAGGAAGCTGGTGGCGGTAAGAACCCGGATGTTGGGGAAAGTGGGTTGGAGGTGACATGGGGGCACAAGGGAAAGAGTTTTGGGACAAGGGCTGCGGGCGGGGGTGAGGGGGTGGGGCAGGGACAGTAGTGCTCTGCCTGCATGGCTATGTGCCCCTGTATCGAGTCCGCTTGGTGCTCCGTTGATGCTTAGCAGCCGCTCCATGCTTTGGTGCCGGCGGTCCACATTCTGCTGGTGGGTCCTCCTTTCACTCTCCCGCCACTCCTGCACTTTTTGATTTTCATTACTTGAATGCTGCATAACTTCATGCAACGTGTCTTCCTTGCTTCTACGTGGCTTCTTTCTGATTCTTTGGAGTCTTTTGGCCGGTGATAACACGGACGGCTGAGATCTCAGGGTTGCATCTGTAAAGGCAAAATGCAACACTTAACAGAGGCAGCATTGTTCATACCAGACAGAGCAATGATTCCCCCATACTTAAGAGCAAGCACAGTCTACAAATAGCATAATTTGCCCGTCCCAAAGCGAGCGCACATAACTCACGGGAGCCCCAAAATGGTGAGTAAGCACAGGGTCAAGCGTGACTGATTGTTTCACAGCTGTACTGTCCTCTGGGTTTCTGTGCCTTGGGGAGAGCCAACAGCGGCAGGGGGCCCCTATACTGAACACTGTCCCCACATTTTCCACAGGAGTTCGTCCTGGAAGATATCTCGCTGCTGAGGGTGACCTGGGAAGCAAGGGAGGGTCTTCTACTGCAATGTGGCTTCCGCCCTGGCCCATATGCAGCTTGCCTGTGGGCAGCAATGGTCCCCCCACTCCTCACGGCACAGTGGCAAGGACAAGTTAGCCTGACTGGGACAAGGACCACAGTGGCTCTCCCGAGAAACCTGTGCAAGTGCATTGCCTAAGTTCTGGATGAGATCTTTGAAGAGATCACTGAGGCCGATTACCGCGATGCGAGAGAGCACATCAACACCCTATTCCGCATCTAGGCATGCATGCAGCCCTAACCCTCCTCGCCCCAAGAGCCCACACCGAATAACTTTCTTCCCAAAATAAAATCCGCTTACCGGGAACCTCCTCTGGTGTTTGTCCTTCCCCAAGCACTGGCTACCTTCCTCCTGGCTTGAGAACAGCTCCTGGCTACATGCATCCAGGGATGCTGGGGCATCTTCCTCCACCTCAGCACCCTCACTCCTGCTTTGCTCCTCCTCCCCCTCCTGCCTTGTTGAAGTGGGCTCTGAAGTGTCCATGGTGGTCCCCGGAGTGGAGGTGGGGTCGCCCCCAAACATCGTGTCTATCTCTTTGTAGAAATGGCAGGTCACAGGGGCAGTGCCGGAGCGGCAGTTTGCCTCGCGGGCTTTGTGGTACACGTTCCACAGCACCTTCACTTTAACCCTGCACTGCAGTGCATCCCGCTCATGACCCCTTTCCATCATGTCCCTTGACATCTGCCAGAAGGTATTGTAATTCCTACGGCTGGAGCGCAGCTGGGACTGGACAGCTTCCTCCCCCCAAACACTGATGCGGTCCAGCACCTCGCCATTGCTCCATACTGGGGATTGCCTAGTGCGTGGAGGCATGGTCACCTGGAAAGTTTCGCTTAGAGCACTCCACCCCTGGCTGCACAAACAGGAAGGGAAGGAGTACTTGTGGCACCTTAGAGACTAACCAATTTATTTGAGCATGAGCTTTCGTGAGCTAGAGCTCACTTCATCGGATGCATACTATGGAAAGTGTAGAAGATCTTTTTATATAAACACAAGGAGGTATTTTTTCATGCTTTGTGTGTATATAAAAAGATCTTCTACACTTTCCACAGTATGCATCCGATGAAGTGAGCTGTAGCTCACGAAAGCTCATGCTCAAATAAATTGGTTAGTCTCTAAGGTGCCACAAGTCCTCCTTTTCTTTTTGCGAATACAGACTAACACGGCTGTTACTCTGAAACAGGAAGGGGATTTTCAAAATTCCCAGAGAATTTAAACGGTGGGTCTGATGGTTGGTCACCTGAGGGCAAGGCAGTAGATTTCAAAGTGATGACCAGAGTGGCTAGAGCAGGCATTGTGGGACACTTCTGGAGGCCGATCAGAGCGCACTATAGGACCAGGGCATCCACACTGGTGCCGCGGTACTCCAGCGGGGGCCCAGCAAACGTTATTCCACTCTCTGAGGTGGAGGACCAGCAGCACTGTAGCCGTGGAGTCAGAGTGCTTTACTTTCTTTGCCAGTGTGGACGGGGAGTGAGCTAGTACGCCCGGGGCTCTTTTATTGCGCTGTAACTCGCAAGTGTAGCCAAGGGCTAACATCTGTCACCTGTGGTTAGTGCTCTCTCTCATCCTCTGCCCCGGGGGAGAATTATGTTTTGTTCTGGTAGAGGGTGTGTGTGAGCACTGCTCTGTGTTTGTACTGGAAAAAATTGTTCTTCTTAGCCTCTGAGGATAGGACAAGAAGCAATGGGCTTAAATTGCAGCAAGGGAGGTTTAGGGTGGACATTAGGAAAAGTTTCCTGTCTGGGTGGTTAAGCACCGGAATAAATTGCCTAGGGAGATTGTGAAGTCTCCATCATTGGAGGTTTTTAAGAGCAGGTTAGACAAACACCTGTCAGGGGTGGTCTAGATAATCCTGAGTCCTGCCATGAGTGCAAAGGACAGGACTAGATGACCTCTCGAGGGTCCTTCCAATCCTATGATTCTAAGTCAGAGCTCAGAAGTGCACCTTGCACTTGGACTGGAGGTGATGAGGTTTGTGTGATGATTGAAAGTTTCTTGTGGGAGGCCATTCCACAGACTCACACCGGCCCCTGCGAGAGCTCCGGCTCCCACTCTGCGAATCTCAGCCTGAAATTGCTGGTGTCTAGGAACTTCTGGGGTCTTTTGGCAAGAGATAAATTTATACGTGACACAAGAAACTCATTTACACTGTAAAATGGGCTTCCAGCAGGAATAGATAAACCCGTTCAGATAAACCCACAGAGAATCTGTAGGGCCTGATCCAAAACTCATGTTATATTTCATGACAGACAACTAGGGAAGCTTCATACCTTCCTCTGAAGCATCGGGCCTTGCTTCTGTTAGAGGAAGGATACCTAGCTAGATGGACCACTGGGATCCTTATGCTAATACACAGGTGCACATTTAGGGACCTAATCCTGCAAGATGGAGAAGCCCCTAAGCTCCCATTAGCATCAACAGCCATCAACTTTCAGGCCACTGTGTGTTTGATGGGTCCACACAATACAGCTTCCAGATGGGTCACTGGAGATCATGGGGGGTGGTTATTCCTCTCTCATCTGCATGGGCCGTGCTGTCAGCTTATTAAACGAGAAAGCAGAGAGACAGAGCAATCCCAGGCATCCTTAGGACAGGGTCACTTATTACAGTATAGATGTTACATTGGCTTCTTCACATGGCCTTGGCCCTTTGTAGCTCCAGGGAATATCAGCAGCCCTTGAAGAAATATCCCATCCTCGTCTAAACAGCCAGAGCAATTTCCTCCTCCACCCTTCATTAGCTCCACAAAAACGTATTGACTCAAGCGATGATTTCATTGCAGCTGGATGTTCTTATGGATCAGCCTGGGTTCCTCGTAATCTAACAAGCGAATGTTGTCAAGTACATCCCCACAGATGCCCAGTGCTGTGTGCCACAACTCAGAGTCCATAAACATGCGCTGCCAGGAACACCTGTGGGAGGAGGAGTATAGCTTACAGCCGACAAAGAAGTGGTTGTGGAGAGATAATCTCCCGTGAACCGTAATCCTCCACTTTTCTCCGAGCTGGGGCGCTCACCTTGAAATTCAAACAACTGTGCGTGTGTCCGGCCAGGAGCATCAAGATGACACCATGCAGGAAGGATTGTTGTATCTTTTCAGCTGTGTGTGTGAATGACCAAGTTGCAGCTGTTCTCATATGGAGAAGAGAAGCTTTCTAATAATGAGGCCAAGGGAAATATGATCATCTGGTTGGGGCAACAGAGTGGGAACTGGAGGATCTGGGTTAACTTCTTGGCTTTATCACAGACCCCCTGTGTGACCTTGGGCAAATCATTCAATCGCAGATTTAATCTGATGAAGGATGGGCCAGTGGTTAGAGCACTAGCGTGGGCTATGAGACATCTGGATTCAGTCTGTGCTCTACCACAAACCCTCGGAGGGACCCTGGGCAAGTCACTTAACCTCTCTGTGCCTCAGCTCCCCATCTATAAAATGGACGTAATACTTCCTCTGCCTGCCTTTATTAAGACTACAAGCTCTTCCAACCTTCGGCAGTCTCTACCATTGCGTTTGTACAGTGCTTAGCTGGTTCTGGGTTGGGCCTCTAAGCACTACTGTAATAACCAGTAATAAATCTAGCATCTGAAATATTTCAACTGGAACATTGAAGGGTTTATAAGAAGACTCTTAGACACATGGGCAACATCAGTTTAGTGCTTTCTGCAGAGAAGGGCTTGAAAAATCCTTGAATGGCTTAAGCCAAAGGCTGTCTAGCTGCATTATATATTCTCCTCCCCCATGCACCCACCACTTTCTTTCCACATCAACATTTGGATCCCCCAGCCCCACCCCCCGGCCTGTTTTCAATCTGTTTGTCATTTCCTCCATTCATCCCACCTTGGAGCAAAGCTATGGAAAGGAGCAATTCCTATTGGTTTTTATGCACTCACAGCGGAGAACAGGGCTCTAGCCTGCAGGTCTCTTGGGAGGCCATTTTATCTTAAACAAATATTGAATTTCTGGGATTAATATACTGGCTGGTTATGATATGGAATCAGCCAGCTCTGGGAAGCATTTGCTTATTGATAGCAAGACAGATAGAGCTTATCGATTAAGCCTTGGTGACTCCTAATTAGAGATTGCTAAATATAGACATTTTGCAGGCTGTAAATTATGAACCAAAACTTCAGCTCTCAGCTGATGTTAATGGGTTTAGCTCTACTGAAGTCAATGATCTGTGCTGATTTACCCCAGTTAAGGATCTGCCCCTATAACCTATCATAGTCTAGTGCTCAGCACCTTTTAGGATCAACCTGCTAATATGCAGACAAGCACACGGGTAGCACGGTGTAGTGGTGAAAGCATGGGACTGCATTTAATTCCTGACTCTGCTATAGACTTGGGCAAGTCACTTCATCTCTGTGCGCTGGCTTCCCCAGCTATGAAAGGTGGCTGGGAACATTTTCCTGTCTCACAAGGCTGTTGACAAAGTTACATTCACTCATGATTGAGCTCCTGGGCTGGAGGGTGTCATGCAGGTACACACAATGGCTCCTGTAAGGAGCTCTGCATGGACTCGTCTCTGCTCCTAGGCACAGCCCCCCCCGAAGTCAATGAAGCTCCATTTGGAAGAAGACATCTCCCCTGGCAGGATTGGGAACGATCATTAAAGAGCCTAAACCGAAGTGAGACGGGAGAATTTAAATGGACGGCAGTTGGCTGAGCACTGCCAGCTACAGCAGTAGAGTTTGCTTCTTCCAGACGAAGCCTAGAGCCCTCTGATCCAGGGGCATTCAGCTGAAATAAGAACCCACTGCAATTTTCAACCAAGAGTCCCACAGAACCGTTTTATGAGGTTCTAAGACGTTCAGGCACTTTTGCTTTCCCCTCCCCCACTATTTTTCTGCCTTGTGCTTTTCACACGGCCTTAGGGAAGGGCCCTTATTAACTTTGGCCAGGTGCTCACCAGCAGAATAATCCAAGGGAAAATAAGGCCCCCAACCCCCTCCCCTGCAGTTTATTAGCTTCAAACAGTGAGGGAATATCAGTGCCTCTCTGTTTTGTGAGGCAGTAACTCACTTCCTGAGTGACGAGGCGATGAGACCGAAGGCCGATCTGTTCATTGAAACCTGGACGGTGCAGAGCAGCAATGATATTCAGTGTTCAAGCTCTTTGAGGCGGGGGGGGGGGAACTTTTTTGTTGGGTTTGTCCAGTGCCTAGCACAATGGGGTCAGGGTCCGTGACTGGGCTCCTAGATGCTACTGCAAACCAAGGGACAACGACAGGCTTTCTGGACTGGCTCTCGGGTGATGTCACAGTTTATGGCTCATGACATCATGGCACCAGCTGGGATGCCTCAAACACTGGATGACGACATCATTACAGAATCAGGCAAGAAGCTCAGACAGCTGGCGCGGGCTATGACAGTTGCTTTTCAAACAAACCAAGAGCCCATGACTACTACTTCTACTTCGCTCCTCTATAACGGCCCAATCCGAGGACTGTTAAGTGCTTTACAAGGTTGTTTTTTCACCCTGATCGCGTAGATAAACAAGATGAGGCAGAGAGGGAGGCAGTGACGTGGCTAAAGTCACATAGTGAGTAAGGATTCTGAATAGGCTCCATGCGCCTGTTTAGTACACACACAGGCCATTCAGCTGATAGCTTGTAAACACCACTTACCCCAGGCACCGTATCAGTATTAACCAAACTTCATCCATGAGCAGATGTCGATTAATATCACGTCTTACAGATGAGGAAGCAGGCACAAAGCAGCTAAGTGAATTGTAAACCAGTGGCAGGGCTGGGATTAGAGCCCAGATCTTCTTGACATCTGCCTCCATGCTCAGACTGCATTGCCTTGCGTTACCTAACCATTAGAGGTTAAACCCGGTCCTGGCACAGCCATCCTTCGCCCCCATCTCATTCGTTTTTGGGCTGTACGTGTGTTGCTTCTCACACCCCCACGACTAGGTAACATTCTGAAGGGGAGCTTGATACGGGCAAGTGTGCGCGACATCCTAGATCCACGGACACAGGATTCCTGGTTCCACATACAAGGATCTGGGGCACCGATATGGTCCATATAAAGTCACTGAATGCTGCCTACCAATTCCAGCCGGTGCTTTTGGCTTCTGTGCTTGGAGATGTTTGG
Organism: Lepidochelys olivacea; assembly: GCF_965140295.1. Taxonomy (NCBI): domain Eukaryota; kingdom Metazoa; phylum Chordata; order Testudines; family Cheloniidae; genus Lepidochelys; species Lepidochelys olivacea. The sequence goes on along the minus strand of NC_140412.1, from coordinate 264,664,351 downwards.
CAAGGGCAGCGGTAGGATGACAAGACTATAGCTAGTGCCAATTCTTGGGAGATTTTTCTAGCCTGTTGATGGACAATACTCAAAAGCTGGATGACATTTGGGGTAGGGACCAGATTCTCCATGAGCCTGAATTGGCAAAAAAAGTCCGAGTCTCAGCTCTGTCACTGGGCCCTACACTGATTTACACCAGAGGAGCATCTGGCCCATAGTTTGCCAAAGCTCAACTCTCTCTGGGCAGCAGTTTTCTTTGAAATGAGGGCCCAGTGGCTACCAAAAGCTTATTGTGCCATCATGGAGCAAGACTTCTTATTGCTTAAATTATTATAATTCCTTCCATGGGCTGTAAAGCTGCACATATGGTTTTACTACTTCAGAGTTATTTTAACAAGGATTCCCTCAGGGCTGTCCAGACAGCAGATGGCATCAAATGTGAAAGTTAGACTCCTGAACTGAAGGCTGCAAATGTATTAAAAGGCTTATAAAGCACACCTGGAGATGTTAGGTAAAGTGGGCAAAGTCATGAGGCTTTTAGGTACTTAAGCACCTAAGATCTGGGCTTTAGTCCAAACTGTGATCACTGAATTCACAAATAAAAGAGTCTTATTTGTTGCTGACCATTAGTCCTCAATCAGCTAGGTATTAGTGCCCTGTCCCATTTCATTGTCATTAGCCACGGGCCCGCACCAGATCAGAATCACTAATTGCTCCCTCATTTCTTGAACTAATTATCACACTTTGTAACAGTGCAATTTCAAGGCAAACAATCCATTTGTTGGATTAGTTCTATTTTTAGTGCTGAAAGACAAACCTGGATTCAATTACCAAAGATGACTTTTAGTGACAGTTAAAGTTGCCTCAGAATATACCCCGTCCAGCCAAAGCCTTAGAAGCAGGGAAATAAGGGGCATATATTTCCCATTATGGCTGCAAGGTTTTAAAATGCTCTCTAGACCAACACCACTTATGTAATCACTGGTTTATAAGAATCAGCGCCAGGAGATGGAGGATACATCACAGAGTGCAGAAAAAAGGGGGGAAAGGAAAGAGAGAGACCAGTCAGTGAGAAATTGGAAAAAAAAAGAAAAAAAAGGTGATTTTAAAAACTAATTATTCACTCATTTTTTCATCAAAAGTTCAGATAATTCTCAAAGTTTATATTCCATGTTTTGTTTGAAACAAATATTCACCAGCAACTATACACCACACCACAGAAACACTAACCCAGGAACCAATCCCTGTAACAAAACTTGTTGCCTACTCTGTGCCCCTATGTACTCTAGCGACACCATCAGAGGACCCAACCACATCAGCCACACCATCAGGGGCTCATTCACCTGCACATCTACTAATGTGATATACGCCATCATGTGCCAGCAATGCCCCTCTGCCATGTACATTGGCCAAACCGGACAGTCCCTACGTAAAAGAATAAATGGACACAAATCGGACATCAGGAGTGGTAACGTACAAAAGCCAGTAGGAAAACACTTCAATCTCCCTGAACATTCTTTAACAGATTTAAAAGTAGCCATCCTGCAACAAAGAAACTTCAGAAACAGACTTCAAAGAGAAACAGCAGAGCTTTAAAATTCATTTGCAAATTTAACACCGTTAATTTGGGTTTGAACAGGGACTGGGAGTGGCCGGCTCACTACAAAAGCAGCTTGGCTTCTCCTGGAATTGACACCTCCTCATCTATTGTTGGGAATGGACCACATCCACCCTGATCGAATTGGCCCTGTCAACATTGGTTCTCCACTTGTGAGGTAACTCCCTTCTCTTCATGTGTCAGTATAATAATGCCTGCTTCTTTGTAATTTTCCCTCCATGCATCTGAAGAAATGGGGTTTTTTACCCACAAAAGCTTATGCCCAAATAAATCTGTTAGTCTTTATTTTTCAGCAACCTCCATACCTTTTTCTTTAAAAAATACTCCGCATCTTATCATCATCCATGTTCCATCCAGCATTAGCCATCTTCCAGACTCTTGGAATTTCCCTGGTATTCTGAAATTAAAAATGAACATCAGTCTTGTTATTTTTGTGGATACAGACTAATACGACTACCCCCTGATACTTTGTTTTGCCATTTTAATGAGATTCTGGAAGAAATAAAGGTTTAAAGCTCCAGTTAAGCTGAAATCTGTAATGCAGCTGTGGCCGTGTCTACACTGGCGGCCCTATGTAGGGTACATGTAGCTATACATGACATGGCGTGGTGAAAAGTGGGCTGAGTCCACATTGCAGGGTCTAACTACATGTGTCAGAAAAAGGCTCCAGCAGGGGGAGGCAGTGGGGAGAGATGCCAGCAGCTCCCCTCGCTGGAGCCTTTCCCTGCTGCCTCCCCCTGCCAGAGCCTTTCCCCACAGCTGGACACTACACGGTTAAAAAGAGCAGTGTAGACGTGGGTGGGGCTGCTTGCATGTGCAGAGAGCCATGTAGGATATCTACCTTAAGGTTCTGGTATGTCTTTACTCGCCTAAGCAGTGTCTCTTCTTCTACACTGCTGTTTCTAACCACGCTGGGGGCCCCACAGGACATGTACCCTCCATGTCCCTGTAGGTGTAGACATAGCCTATAACTATGATGATGCTATCACTCCGCCATAACCATGGAGGACGCAACCCTAGCTTTCGTCTCGCCTTCAAATCTTAGCTGAACTTCGGGGAAAAAAGCGTCTTTTACCCTTTCTTCATCAAGTTTGGTGCCCCGCTACACTTCCTGGTTCCGATCTGAGACAGGAAGTGGAGCTCCCAGAAACCATTTGGTCAAAACCTCCACCGAAAACGACTAGAAATCACAAGACGGAGCTTATTCCTGCATGATTTTACCAACAGGCCTGGAGATGCTGCTGCAAGGCCTCGTTTTCGGGGAGGGAGGGCCATGATAAAGGGCTGTTCTTTAGCATGGGTTACACCTGATTCTAGGAGATTGCAGAGTTCGCCCACTTGCTGTTATTCGTGCATTGCCAGAGCGCTCCCATTCATCTGGGGGGATCAAGCCCCTGTTTAAACTTACTATCTAGGTCAGGGGTGGGCAAACTACTTTTAAGCTGGTCCCTGAGCCATACCACGTGGCTTGGCCCTGCTGCAGCGCTCTAGCCGGGGCACTGGGTTGGGGGCTGCATCACGCAGCTTGGCCACACTCCAGGGGTGCTGGGTTGGGGGCCACACCCCTGAGCCTCTTCCCATGCCCCAAACCCCATTCCCAGCCCTGATCCCCCTCCCGCCATCTGAACCCCTTGGTCCCAGCCAAGAGCACCCTCCTGCACCCCATACGCCTCATCCCCAACCCCATCCCAGAGCCCACACCTCCTCCCACACACCAACTCCAATTTTGTGAGCATTCATGGCCCTCCATACAATTTGTATTCCCTGATGTGGCCCTCGGGCCAAAAAGTTTGCCCACCCCTGATCTAGGTGCGTAAACGTCCTCTCTCCCCACCCCATGTGTAGGAAATGAACATTACTCTGCCCCGAGACTGGACATCAGTTTGTTAAGCATGTCATGTGCCTTGGGGTCCTTCAGAATGAAACATGCCCTATAAACACAAGATTATTACCAATCTCATTTTTGGCTGGCCCTGAACTTTCAAGACCCACCCAAAACAAAACAAAGCAAAAACAAAACAAACCCCCCCCCCTTTTTAAAAAAAAAAGCTTTTCCTGCCTGAGCCTGGGGCAGCTTTTCCTGCCCAAGACTGTCAGAAAGTTTCAATATTTGGGGGAATGACCTAAAGTAAGCCTCTGTTTTCTGAATTTGTCCCCATCATGGAAACCCTGCATACTCTGGGTAGCACATTAACCCTTTGTGGGTGGCATGATTATCCTTGATTTGGGGGGAAATAAACAAGCAAAAAACCCAACTCAGTACTGGAGTCTTTCCATTGACTTTACTGGGCTTTGGATCAAGCCCTAAGTGCAGTAATCTTCTGATTGCCACTGACCTGGCAGACTAGAGTCTAGCCTGTAGCCCATTCGACTTTTCACTTAAACCTCTGCCTCTATGGGGAAGGGACGTTTCTGTGCTGGAGGGCTGGGGTCACAGTGGCGTCACTCCGGGATTTAGGTTTCAAATTACAGGCTTTTTTCTGTACTGCCCTCATTATCCACATTGAAGGCATTGGAATTGGTACAGATGGATGGATGTAGGGCGATAACATGCCTCCGTGCTAGCACTCATGACTACACATCACCAAGCAGCATTGTTATTCCCGTTGACGTCTGGTCCTTGTGTTAACACACTGGATTGGAACTAAGGAAACATGTTTAAATCTCACTCCCTGCCACAGACTCTCTGTGACCTCAGGCCAGTTACTCAGTCTCTCAGTGGCTCTCTTTCCACACTCCCCCAGACCTGGAAAATGGGGATAATATTGAGACTGCAAGCTATCTGTGGCAGGATGTTTCTTTTGTTATGTCAAGTATCAGAGGGGTAGCCGGGTTAGTCTGAATCTGTAAAAGCAGCAAAGAGTCCTGTGGCACCTTACAGACTAACAGATGTATTGGAGCATAAGCTTTCGTGGGTGAATGCCCACTTCGTCGGATGCATGTTATGTGTTTCTACAGAACCTGGCACAGTTGGGCCCCAATCTCGGCCTCTAGGTGCTACTGTAAATCAACATACTACATAGAACTCACATCCTGTTTTTACTGATGAGCAGCTGGTAAACACTCTTAGCGAGAAAACTCAACCAAACTAAATTATTTTTCAGCAACCTCCACACCTTTTTCTTTAAAAAATACTCCACATCTTATCATCATCCGTGTTCCATCCAGCATTAGCAAACTTCCAGACTCTTAGAATTTCCCTAGTATTCTGAGATTTATTAAAAATGAACATCAGGGGGTCAGGGTTCTCCTCAGCCAGCTCTTTAAGGACTCTTGGGTGGAAGTTATCAAGGCCTACTATCTAAAAAGGTGCAAGCTAGAGCATTTGGGGATTCCTCAATGGAAAGGGGTAAACTAAACTAACATACACAGCCTAAATGAGATGATGTGGTTCTACAGCAGGAGATTTCATTGCAGGTATTTTGAAGGGTGTGATTTCCACAGAGAGACTGAATACGTCATTCTCTGTTGTTATTGGAGATATTTTGCAGCAGTCAACTCTACATGCACTAATGTTCACCCTTTACCTTTGATCCTGCAGGTAGGCCCAGGCTTGGAAAGGCAGAGCACAGGGCTTAGGGTGAGCACAGAGAATTTCTATCTGAGATTGAATCTGGGGATAATAAATCTCCCAGATGAATTAACTAAATTCCCCCAGAATTGTTGGAGTTTGATTGTCCTCATTCATATATCAAGAGCGACTCGGTTGATGGAGTCACACTGATGGGAGAGGAGAATCAGGGCTTCCTTGTGGAGTATGCAGCATGGCGAACTTAGATGTTCTACATGGAATGTGGGTCAGACACTCAGCTGCTACAAATGAAGCTCTCCTTTTGACTTCAAGGGAACAGCACCAATCCATGCCAGCTGAGGGATCTGGCCCAGACCATGTGGTTGTGTGGGGATGTGAGAATTCTCTCCTTGGCCCAGATCCCTCCACTGGCGATAGCAATCTGGAGCTAGAGGGAAGGTAGGCCAAGGAAAGACCTCGTGCACTATCCCTGCCCAAGTGCTGTAGGGAACACAGGATAGAGATAATGGCATAAGATCCCTCCTGCTGTTCTGGGTTCATCCCCTGCGGGGTGTCCCTGGGGCAGCTGCCAACTCAGGATTCCCTGATCCTGGGAGCTGGGAGCTTGATGAAGGAGGCCCAAAAGCCTGCTTAAAGTGGAACAAGGCATTCACACAGATGCACAGCACTGGGGAGGAGAATGACTGACCATTCATAGTGGGGAGAAATAAACACTAAGAGAACAATCCCATATGGAGTTCTCCTCCAATTAGGAACCCCACTCCAGGTATTTCTGCTGCAGGGGGTGATGGGGCCCCAAGGCAGTTCTGTGCTGTTTGTTCACTGGTACGGACTTTGGGATAGACCCTGGCCCTGATACAGCCCCTTTGTGCTCCTCTGGTGACACAAAGGGGCCAAAAACATGCTGCAAGTGGTCAGCTGGGCATTCGCTTAGCATAGGGGAAATCACCAGATGGTGTAGCTGGCTTTGAACCCTCGCACCCCATGGCACAGGGAGTCTGGCATATAGGGTATGGTCAGCACACTGCTGCACTCTGATGGAGCCCAGTTCAATTCCCTGCTCTGCCACAGACTCCCTGTGTGACCAGTGGGAGTTAGGTGCCTAAATACTTTTCAGGATCTGGGCTGTAGTCTATGTGCCTCAGTTTCCCCTCTTGTAAAGTGGGGATAACATTTCCCTATAGCACAGTGCTACCGCGAGGGTAAATACATTAAAGAGTTGGGAGGCACTGCAGTACAGGGGCCATATAAGTGCCGTAGTTAGATATGGCTTGAGTTATGTTTCTGCTGAGAACTAGTCCCGTTACCTGAATAATTCCACTCCGCTGGAGGTATTTGCTGCAGGGCACGCAATGAGTATGCTATATTTTAACTTTTCATTGGCAGGATTCAGAATTTAGATGTTTGCTTGACACATCTCTAGGACTTGCCAGAAGAAATTCCTATCCCAGGCATACTTTAATCAGCTAAACAAATACTGTAACATGAACAAATACATTAGGGAATCACTGCTTGAGTTCCAGTCCCTGAGGTTTTGTAGAGAAAATTGTTTTTTGCTGCAACCTTCAATTAAACCTAAGCTCATATTCTGGTGCACAACCTAAAAAAGGAAACGTTTTGCAATGAGAAATGCTAAACAATTAATAACAATGTTTCACATGTGCATGCCATCTCTTTCCCTGAAGTATCCAGTGCTTCACCACTGAAATGCAGCCACCTCTGGAGAGGATAACAGCAGCCAGCTAGCACACAGTTTGGCAAGTGTTGCGATGTGCACCACTGCCCTCTCCTGGATGGAGCATCAGACCTCCAAGTGTGTGCCTGTCTTGTCCGTAGATTGTGGCTAGCTAGGTGTTATATGTCCTCTAACACCAGTATAAGAGGAAGAGTTTTGTCTTTAGGTCTAAAGGCATGAGGTTATGATTTTGGAGCTGAAATTCTGGATTTTATCCAAGCTGCTGACCATGAGGCATAGGAGAGGCTGCGGAATAGCTGACAACCATGAAGTTTGTGCAGATATGGAATCAGCGTGCTACATAAGGGTAGGGGAGGGTAAATTTTAGCCAAGGACATTGGAGAAAATCCCTGCTCTTATGGAGAAGGTGGTGGGATTTGATCTTGTCTATAAGAAGTCTTTCCTTCCTCATGGTGCAACCATTTTTATAAATATTTAATTTGCATGGAACAGCTTTCCTGCAAGGTGGTTACTTCACTGAATTAAATATTACAACAATCCTGTGGAATAAATATAGTTGTACCCATTTTTCCAGCTGGGAGAAGCGGAGATCCAGAGAGGGTAAAGGCAGTGTACGGACACTTAGTAAATGTATCCCACACTTGCTGCCCTGCACTGCAAGTCCCGTAGTGCACTTTGATCTACCCCGCTTTGGAACAGGAGTAAATTAAAGTGCACGTGGGTCCACATAGACATTCAGGCTAAGCTGACACTCGGCGGTGGGAGTGTGATTCCCAGCTCGCATGGATAATACCTGGACTAGCTTTCCTCACGCTAGCGCACTAAAAATAGCAGCATCGCGACAGCCGCGAGTGGTAACTCAGGCTAGCTGCCCCGAGCGCATTTCAGATGGGATTCGGGTGGGTTTGTACTTGGGGCAGCCAGCCCTTGCCACTGCTCCCCCTGCTACCGCAGCTACACTGTTATGTTTAGTGCACTAGCCTGATAAGAGCTGGCGTTAGTATATCTACTTGGGCTGGGACTCACACCCGCAGCTCCAAGCATAGACATAGCCTTAATGTCTATCAACCGGGGTGGGGTCGATTTACACCCCAGCTTGCCCTGAACTACGTGTTCATAGAGCCAAGCCCTAGATGACTGGCACAGGTCTCACACTGAGTCAGTAGCCACGCTACTAAAGTAGCCCTGAGTCCTATATGTCTGCTCTAACCACTAGACAAACTCCCTCTCCAATGATGAATTATAAGCAGGGGCAACACACTCCTTCAGCTTCAAAACAGAGCCCTCTCCCCCGAGTTAAAGGAGCATCTTCATTAGCTAATAGCAGGACTATTAATAACACCGCTAGCTCTTATACAGATGTTTTCATCAGGGCGCTTCACAATCTTTAATGTATTTGTCCCTCACAAAACCCCTGTGAGTAAGGAAGTAGTAGACTCTAAAATTCTGTATAGATGAGACAGGAGAGAGAAATATAGCCCAGTTAGTTAGTGTGCTATATAAGCGCAGTTAAGAGACAAACGGTTTACTGTTTCGTCTCTGCAACAAAAAGACAGTAGAACTTCGATGATCTTAAGCTTGGGCCATGCGCCTGTATCCAGCGTGACGCATGCGAAATCTTGTGGATGTTTTTAAGGCCCCATGTGTGATGTGGCCTGCCTGAACTGACCACTGTGGGTTTTTTGTTTGGCCAAGGATAAATGTGGGTGTGTATATTCACACCCAGTTGGGATATTGCTTTTGTCGGATGTATGAGTCCCGTTACTAAAAAAGATCAGAGGCCAGAACCTCAGCCAGTATAAATATTAGATCTGATTGAAAATTAGGAGTTCGATCCTGTGGAGTTCGATCCCCCGCCGTCTGCCTGCACGGGGCCAGCCCGAGACCCTCCTCTCTCCGCTGTGTGCAGGGCCAGCCTGAGGCCTCCGCACCCCGTGTGCAGAACCGGCCCAGGCCCAAGCCCCCCCAGCCGCCCGCCTACCTGGGGCTGGCCTGGGCCGAGCCGTTTTCCTGAGCCCTCCTTCCCACACGGGGATGACATTGCTACTCACCCCCGCCCCCCGCATGCTCTGCTGTGCCCCACTAGGGGTTGCACCCCATTTCTTTAGCCAAAAACGTCTGGACATCTGGTTCAAGGCTTAAAAAAGGGCCTCTCCCGGCCACAACTGGATGTATGGTCACCCTACCCTGGCCAGACTTCTTCTCCCATAATGCACCGTGCCCTCCACCTGTAGTTTTGTTTTAGGCCAGCCTGCACCCAAATGCTTCGCTTTGATTTTCCTGATGGAAAATTCCACTGAAATAGCTCTCTTCCCATGGAAAGGTTTGATTGCAACAGAATCCCCCCCCCTTTTTTAATCCAAAAGGAAAGCGCTTCCTCTGGAATTTTTCACCCCAGTCACTATTACGTGCACTCTGTCCTCCACGGGGGCAAATCAGCACAGCTCCATTGACCCCCAGATCTTTTCTTGGCCCCACTTCTGCTTTCTATGTTTTATGTTATACAGGCTAAGCAAGAACGGTTTCTTTCCATGTAGCCTAGAAATTCTCCTCACTCTTTCCCTCACCAGACTGATCTTTTCGCTTACATATTCATTGCTCATTATTGTGAAATGCGGACAGACCCCGGTCGTGGGTGGGTGGGATCGAACCGGGGACCTCTGGAGCTTAGTGCATGATCCTCGACAGCATGAGCTAAAAGCCAACTGGCTCTTAGGTAAGGCTGTAGAGAAGACTCATTAATCTCTCGCTCTCTAAATGGTCTTGGTGCCACTAGAGAGGACAGAACACCGCACGCAGGAGATGTGTGGGTTACAATTGCACACAAGCTGCCGAGCCCATGTCTGAAGCCAGCTTCTGAAAAAGGGGGTGGCCACCTTTCTGCAGAAAGCATCCTGGTGTCTAACAGATTTGGCATCAGCAGGCCTCTGTTTCTACTGATTGAGCTGGCCTCTGCGCTCAGCTACACCATTGCAAACCCAGTCACTGCAGTCCGTGGCGTTTCTCTGCATGCCTACTGCCGCAACCGAGAGCAGCATCTGTTCTCTGATAGTTCTGCCTGCTAGTCCCTATATCGTCAGAGGACCCTCACCCCACACACACGGAAAACAGCTCCCAGCCCCAGTGCACCAGACAGAACACGTCCAGTGCTTCATCAGTGTCAGAGGCATGAAAGCAGCAGAAGCTTGGCCCCCCACCTATCTGACCTCTGGCCAAGAACGAGCAGGTGAAGACCAAACAAGGCCCCTTTCCACTGGTTCTTCTAGTCCACAAATTCCAGCCTGCTCTGAGAGCATTTATAATAGCCAGGGCTGCAGCTTTATGGCAAGCGAATCAGTCTGCAGGGCTATTAAGCAATGCTCAAGTGACCCATTCGTCAGAGGGAAATCTCATCGTCTTCCACTCCAGCCTGCTTCACTCTTATTATAGATTGAAAAGAAAATCTCGTTCTCAGCTTGTTCCGATCCCATTGCAGAGGAGTCGGTACTTTCTAACATGGAACCAGTTGTTACATCAAAACCAACTCCAAAATGTCCCTTCCTGGCAGACCTTACACCATTGAGGTTCTGCTTTTATTGGCATAGACCTATGCATGGATCTGGCCCAACAGATTGACTTGTTCGCATTCAATCTAATGTGGTATCAAAGCGTGTGCTCCTTGCAGAGGTCGTGAATCAAGTGCTTCTGCTCTTGCTTATACCGATGTGATTCTAAGTCCATGGAGGTTAGTGGAGTCTCTCTGAATTTACTATGGTGCAACTGGACGCGGGGCGTGGCTAGAGCGGGTCAACCCTTCTCCCTTCCAATTCCCCCGCCCAAACCAAAGCACGAACATGTTCATGAAGAACGTTTGTACCTTCCAAATTTTTGATCAACGGGGTGGGAGAAAACGTCACGAGATATTTCCAACCATGTGAAAACTGCCATTTTCCAATCAGCCTCTGTTTCAGTGGCTTAGTCTGCTCCTGAATGCAAGCGGGTACTGTTCCCATTGAAATCAGCAGAGACCTTGTGCATGCAAAAGCGGGTCATGTTTGGGGTCCCCTTGTGTTAGTGTGTGTGTGTGTTGACTTTTAGTTTCCCCTGGAGGTGCTCCACCCCCGCTCTGCCTTTTCGTGTCCCTGCTCTGCCCCTCCCTTGAGGTCCCCCACCCAACCGCTGCTCACCGCCCTCCCCCAAGCGCCTCCCCTAGGCAAACAGCCGTGGTTGATGGGTGCTTAGCACCCACTGCTTTTCCCCTGTGGGTGCTCCAGCCCCAGAGCACCCACGGTGCCGGTGCTTATGATGTTCGTCACCTAAGAGACAGTCCCTGCCCCAGAGAGCTTACCATCTCAATAGGCAGAGGAAAACTTACTCCTCTTTCACAGATGGGTAAACTGAGTCACAGAGCTGGAGAGGCTTGCCCAAGGTCAAGCAGGAATTCTGGGGGACGGAGCTAGGAAATCCAATCAGTGCCCTACCCACAAAGGCAGCTACCCTCAGGAATTTAGTTGAGCCCTCCGATGGTGTGCTCTGATTACACCGGTTGTTGGATAAGACAGCTGCCTCCCACTCTCCCTCCTTCCTCCGGTCTATTCACAAAGCTACGCGATTTCCCTTCTTGCTCCGACTGTGTCTCCCTTTCAGAAGCTGCCACAAAGACCATCAGCAATTAGTGCTCCTGGGAGCAGCACTGACTCGCTCTCACTGACCCCTCCCTGCAAGAAAGGACCATGGCTCTGCCACGGCTGGGTGCCCACTGATAGCATAGCTCTGTGTGAAGCTAGCCTGCCATGTAGGAGGGTCCCCTTTGCAGGCTTGGAACTGCCAATGCACGGGGGGGCGGGGCGTAGGGCTAAGAAGCCATGTCCTCCTGCCTACTCAAAGTGTTCCCTAGTGGAGAGCATTCACCAGGAGCTCCATGATACTCAGCTTGTGCAATGATCTGTCTTATTCCCCTACTCTGCATCTTTGGGCAAAATTTCTCCCCGTTCTCCCCGCAAGTGATGTTGGATGCAACAATACATCACCGAGCAACTAAGTGATCATGATAATAACTAAGAGCTCCGTGATCACAAAAGGGCCATATTCTGTCCCTGGTCTCTGTGCAGGCCTTGAAGTGACATTGGTGGGAGCTCTGCTGAGGAGGGAGGGCCGTAGATCATGCTAGCCACGAGGAGCCCCTCTGCCTCAGAATCACACACTGAGGCAGGACTTTATCCCTTGGGACTGAAGAGGGATTGACAGACCTGGAAGCGGCCACCCAAGGTTTCCCCAAAAGGCTGCAGAACAAAAATCCTTTTGTACAGGAAGAGCTCAAGAGGGTAAGTGCTAATCCAGAAGTTCAAAGCCAGCGTGAGGAAATGTAATGCTTCCTCCTGAGAAGTCGCAGGGGAGAGTGGTTGACCACAAGAAATTAAAGGCTCTGGCAGTGAAGTGTCAGTTTATATGCGTGGGATACAGGAGGCATCTAGGAATGTCTGATATTCCAGCCGACCAACCAGGGGAACAGAAAGGAAGGCACAGTTGTATAACTTTCTGTGGGAGTCTGTGCTGGGAACTGGGCTTTCATTGCACTGCAGTCTCTGGTGGCCACAAAACTACCCTGATTGGCTTGCTGGCATAACTCACCTGGTCGGCGGATGGAAATATGCTTGAGTCAGGCTGCGTTGGCTTGGGAGGTACAAAAGGTTTTGCATGCATGACAACAAGTGCACATGCATGTCTGTAGTCAGTGTTTTCCCCCGGGGCAGAAAGTGTGACCCAGAAACACACAGACTCTTCTACCCCCTCCTGACACTTTGCAGAATAAGCCCCAGCTACTGATCTGATACATTGAGTCAACCATTGTGTCATTTTCACTGGTCATGACCATGTTTCGCTCCCTTTTCATTGTGGAACCCCCGCGTCAGCTACAGATTTAGTAGATTCATGCAGACTAGCTAACAATAGATCTGAAGTCCAGAAGGGACCATTGTGATCACCTTGAGTGACCAGCTGCATGACACTGCCAGGGAATTTCACCAATTCAGCCCCTGGAGAAGGATGATGACTGGTTTGCTGGTTTAAATACATTTGCGATGCCAGGTGCAACCATTTGAAAAGGGAAGATCTGATGTCTTTTTGTTAGTGGAGGGCAGGTGGGGTGATAATTTTCTATACAAGTTATGCCCCATCTTTTGCTTACAGAAGTTAGATCCTCCCAAAGCAGCCAGAGTAGCTTTAGCTATGGGGCACAGGAGAACATTTACTTTGAGCGTGGAACAGTAGTTTTGAGAGAGGCAGAAGCAGATAACTATAACAAAAAGCCAGTGAAGACAGTAGATACTTACCTCCATCATATGACAGAACGGCTACCTACATCACCCTAACTCTGATCATGTGGCAGGGCCAGGAAATAAAGGTTAGTCTCCCACTTTCTCCTCTGAGTGTCAGGCCCCACACCGAGGGTCATTTTGAAGACACATTTTGTTAGCTAAGGGCTAGGTTGTGCCTTTGAAGTGCAGCCCTGGAAATTCATTGGGAGCTCCTGATGCCCAGCATCTCTGAAAATCAGGCCACCTGTATGTAGGTGGTGAAATATAGATGACTAATTTTAGGCACCCAAGTCTGAAAAGTTGTTGAAAGGCCATAGGGGGCAAATTCTCATAATTCCACTCAGGTATATTGGTGCTTGGAAAGCGTTTGGAAATAGCAATCCCAGCGATTTAAATCCTACGATTTTGTTTGGAGCTTGTGGTTCAGTTTAACATCTCAGGGCCAAATTTGGCCCTCAAATGCCTGTTACGGCTCCCCCTGATGTCAAAGCGTGTCACTGATGCACACGTCCTAGGGCAGAATCCGACTCTGTATGTTTAGGGCCAAACAGTCTGCTACCCTTAGTCCTGCTGCGGTATCTTACTGTTTGAGGAGTCCCACTGATCCTTCAAGAAGGGTGTTACAATCTGACCTTTGGAAAATAAGCCACCAAATCATGGCATCCTGGTTGATATTAAGCAGGCTCTCTGCGTCACGGATTACAATTTGGGCTGAAGATACTTTGGCTTGGTCAGAAGCAGCTTTCCAAATGTGTTGTCTCAGAGCAACTTTCATAAAGGGCAAAAACACAGCCCTAATTGTGCATGAAAAATAGAGAATACCCCCCCCCCACACACACACACTCCTTAACAATGATAGATGATCACTTCAGAATCCAAGTGGCTCTGACACTATGATGATCCCCTTCCACGTGCCAAGTGAGTGTGGCAGAGGGCGAGTGGGTTACTGTTGACTTTGGCAGGTTTTGAATAATGTAACAAGGTCGGTAGATACTGAATGAATGTTGGCTTTGCAAGATATTCACCACTGTATGTTTAACTTATAAAGAAAGAGGCTGCATTTCTTGTTCCCCTGGGAGATATGGAAACAAGTTGTTGACCCTTTCGACCCAAGCCACTAGCCAGTTTGGGGGGTCTTGTGGGTTGTTGCTGTCAGGAGATATTGATGACGGAGCCTGGTATTTCTTGGATGCAATCCTATTTACAAAGAAAGTCCAAACACCATAGGAATCAAATGGCAAGAGGCAGTTTCTTTGCTCACAGTTTCAAGCCTTGTTCCAGACAGCACTCTGCCCCAAAAGCCTTGTTGCTAGGCTTCTTTTCAGGGCCATGCTTTTAGGGCTTGCTCTGGATTTCTCCTTGGCTTTCTGCTACTTCTCGGGTGTTCCACTGCTTCTTGCCGACTCTCACCCAAAACAACGTCCAGCCTCTTGGATTTGCATTCAGCACCCAGTCCATGACAAAAGTGTTTTGGAGGGAATGTTTGATGGATTCAGTGTTTCCTATGGGCTAACTGGCATATCCTGTCTATGGTACTTTAAGAAAACCAGTGACAATTTCTTATATTCCCTCTTCCGCCAAAGCTGCTTACACACCAGTCAAGTTTAAAGTCCCCTTTTCTTCTGAAGAGAAACATCTAAGGAGCTTGTGAAAAAATTAAGTCCCTCTACAAATTAAGGTGAGGTGAGCAATGTCAGACCTACTTTACAGATGGTTTTGATGAGGTTCAGAGAAGTCATGTGATCTCCCAAGGGCACATAGTGGATCACTGGTGGGAAGTACAGACCCAAGATATAACCAAGAATACAACCGGGGAGTCTTTCAAGGCCCAGTCCCCTATTCCACTGACCGATCACACAACCTCCCAGCAGTTAGCTACAATGGAGCAGATCCTTGGCTGGTGTTAATCAGTATAGTGCCATCAAAATCAGAGCTACCCTGCTTTACACCAGTTGTGGATCTGGCCCTCGCTGTGATTTTAATTATGGAAAGGATGATAATGGGATTCTTTGTAACTGTTCACACCGGCATTCTTGATCCAAGCTGTCCCTTCATTGTTTGTCCAATACAAAGGTGTCACTTTATTTGATCTATTTCCTCAAGGGCCCACACAGCCAGAGGAGATGGGCCAGATCACCAGCTGGTGAAATCAGTGCAACTCCATGGGCTTCGTGGGGGCAATTCTGATTTACATCTGATGAGGATCTGGCCCATTAGTGCCCATTTACTTTCACACCCCAAGTTTCCCATTAAATTGTCTTCATCCTCCTATAGCTTTCAAATGTGTTGTTTCACTTGACTAGCATTCAGTGGGCCAGAGCCATAGCTGGGGTGAATCGGGGCTAGCTCCATTGAAATTAACGGAGTCATGCCAATTTATACCAGCTGAGGATATAGCTCAGCACCAAGCCTGGGCATTTTGGATCACAGCTGTCCTCAAGGGGGGCAGAGGCCAGCTTATTTTGCAAGCTTTGACGTGGGCACTACAAACACCAAACCGCCTCCTTAGTCAAGGGGCTTATTTTTCACATCCTAGATGTGTCTGCTACTGAAGGGCAGAACAGCTTAACACATTCTCACTGGCCCCAGCAATGAGAACACACCAGACCCATGGCACTGTGGGTGCCTGTCTGCAGCAGCTCCTGCCAAGATAAAACCTCACTGAAGTTAATTAGATGCAGCTACAGGTATTCAGGAGTCATTTTCCAGAGTAGCTCCCTCCAAGATCATGAAGCAAAAGGGACAACCCTGCCCTCCTTCCTCCCCTCAGCCCCCATCTCCACCTTCGCTAGTTTATTAATTCTGGAGAGGGCGAAGGCATACCGTGAACATAAGGATGTGTGAGCTTCCGTTCCCCCATGGGGCTGTAGATCACGCAAAGCAAAGCATGACCTAATTTGTTTAGCTTATTGTGCCTTGCTCTACTCAAAGAAAAAACTCCTTGATTTCAAAAACAAATGTTTGGGTCTGTGTTGGTGGGGATTTATAAACTGTGGCACATACAGTAATGGGCTCGAGAAGGGGATGGCTAGCAGGGGTCAATCAACCGTCAGGTTTTGATGGTTCCCATCTGTCCATCATGCTGAGTGTAAGATGTGACCTGCATGTAGGCGGGCTGAACTGGCCTGCTCGTGTTTCTCTTGGTGAGGAGGAGTGATCGACGGTGGAAATCCTCTGATGATCGCAAAGGCCTATTTCTTCACCCCACCGGTCTGTGTGTGTTATGGATCCCCTCTGGGCTCCAGCGAAAGAGGATGCGTGCCTGTTCCAGTTCCCACAGCTACAGAGGCCGCTTGGAAAAATGCAGCAACAAGGTTGGCCAACAGAGCAGCAAGACCCAACTTGGAAGTGTTTAAAAATACCAAGATTTATTTTAAATCCCCCCTCTTCTCTTCCCCTCCCCAAAAGAAAGAGACACCCCCCCACCAAGAATCTGTCCCATAACATAACTGCAACAGGTCCAGGTTCCTCCAAGTGTCCCTTCCTCCTTCAACTCTGACGCCCAGTGGGAAGCCAGGGAGTTTTTTTAAAGGACTTTCCTACCCAGAACCCTCTGCAAGGAAGAAGTCCCTCCCATGCCTCTCTTGGGTGATTGACAGCCTATCTAGCTAATCAGCTCTTTCCCCCACATTCCTATCTCTTTAAGAACCACAAGACTGGCTTTTTAGCTCAAGTTGTAGAGACTCATGCTTTTAGCTCTGGAGGCCAGCATGATGTCGGACAAGATGACAGCCATCACCCTTCATGACTGTGTCTCATACACAAAGGGTCGTCCTTACCCATATGCAAACTACGCAGCTCCGGGGGTGGGGATGGGGGTGTGTGTGCTTCGTAGATGGCCCTGCATACACACACACACAGCCTTGTGAGCCTGGGGTGAATTCTGTGACCAAAACGGTTCTGTTCAGATCCAGTAGCCCAGATACTCAGCTGGTGTAAATCGGTGTCGTTCTCAGACTTCAATGGAGCTACTCAGATTTATGCCAGCTGGGAATCTGGCCCTAGGTATTCAAGAGAAATGGTACATATACACCAAGCCTGAAACGAGGGCGTCAGACATCATGCAGGGTAATCCCTCCTTCCAGGGATCTCCGCCCAACACAAATGCTTCATTCCCTAGAAGGAACGGTGCCTCAGGAGCTGACTCTAATCAGAGCCCTGGGCAGAAAACACACTATCCAGAGGCTTGCACAGCTGCTTCTCTCTCAAGCTGTCTCTTAAACAAATAAACCTTGCGTAGCCCAAACACCGCCCCCCCCACCAATACCACATTTCTTCCCAGGAGTCCAAACTTACTCACACACTTAAGAAAAGAACTTGGAAGACTATGTATAATAGCGCCACCTGGTGACATCAGCCATAGAATAACTAATGGTGATTATGCCAGAGCCAGAAAGAAGCCATCTTGACTCTACAAGACTTGGGTGAGATTGCTGGGCTGGCATTTAGAAAACATTTTTTTGTTTATAGCTGCAATTCAGTTTGGAAACCACTTAGAGACCAACATGGAATTCCACCTCTGCTTTTGTACACAGCTCGTTTTTCAGAGCTTATTACATAAACTAGTTATGTGATCAATCAGCCGAAAGCCCTGCAGAAACCCCTGTAATCCTGTTTATGGCGGCAGTAGGGACATACAAATCTGCAAGACAAACCATTTCCCCTAAGATAGAGGATGCATGTGCTTTCACTGCTTTTCTTTTTCTTTGTCTTTGCTAGAATATTAGTCTCCAAGAATCTATTATTTCACTAGAGTTAATCACATTCTCAGGGTTGATAAGAATCTAAATGTTTTTTAGCCAAGTTGCCTAGTGAATGATTCTGGGCTGAGGAGGGGGGGCTGGGATAGGCAAAGTTGCATTTCACTGGGAGATTGACCGGTCATCTAATTCCTACCCAAAAAGAGTTAGAGGCTGTCATGCTTTTTTGATCACCTCCCAACACCTTTTCTATCTCCTCCGGCAGGTGGGATGTCATGCAAAAGACATGGCATGTCCCAACATTAACATGGGTTCGCTTTGCTCATTCCCACCCTGTGAAATTCCATGGAAATCTGGACTGGATTTAAAAAGTTAACAAATAGACCCAAGAAACCTGGGAATTTCACACAGCTGTCAATGAAGGATACTCCAAAAACTCATGAGACACTGGGCTGTGAGGCACAAAGCATTGCTCTTCTGCCTACAGTGCAGACACAAAGATCCCCAGTTCTGGGCTCTAATCCAGTCGAAAGGGTATCATAGATTAATAGATTCCAAGGCCAGAAGGGACCATTGTGATCATCTTGTCTGATCTCCTGTATAAGGCCAACTCCCCACGAAACAATTTCTAGAGCAGATCTTTTAGAAAATCATTCACTCTTGAGTTAAAAATTGCCAGCGATGGAGAATCCATCATGACCCGTGGTAAATTGTTCCAGTGGCTAATTACCAGAAGTTTCAAAAGTTTACTCCCTTTTTTTCCAATCTGAATTTGTCTAACTTCAACTTCCTGCCCTTGGATCATGTCAGACTTTTCTCTGCTTTACCAAAGTTCCCTGTGTAGGTACTTATTGACTGTGATCAAGTCACTCTTTAACATTCTCTTTAAAGATTCTCCCTGGTTCCCCCACCATAATGCTAGGGTGGCATAGCCACTAGTGGCCCTACAGCGCCCCTGGAATAGGGTCCTTCCAGGGAGCCAAGCTGAGAAGGGGGTGGCTCAAGAGTGGGAAGGTGGATTAGCCAGAACAGTTCCATTGGGAGCCATAATTTAGAGCAGCCCCGGACACTGGATCATCTCGGAATTCAGAAGGCACCCAGGTGGTGCACAGGGATGTGCTTCCTGAGTGAGAAAACCATCCCCCTGCTCGCTCAGTGGCTGTGTTTATGGCCCTACACACTTTCTGCTCTGTGGCTTCTGAATGAGCGGGAGATTCGCTGAAGCCCAGACGTGCAGTCGTACGAGCATGTTGATCACAGAACTGACACGGCTCCTGCAAAAGATACTGAAGACAGAAGTGCACAGAGTTTCGCTGAGCTCTCTGCTCGCCGACTGCCCCGTACACATACACATGCTCGATGGTTGCCCCCCAGGCTTAGGGGAAGAGTCACGGAAAGGAAAAGCCGGAAGAGTCGAACGTGCTTGCTTTCCCATGTGCTTTCCAACTCCCCTTCCCAAGGGCTCCGTCGCTGTAAACATAAACCTTTTCCACTCACAGTGAAAATTCCTGTGGGATCTTTACAACTAATTACGAGCAACACTAGCCTGGCTCTCCCCTACACTTGCTGGGAGCTAGAAAGCCTCAACCCGCCCAGGGGACAAGTGAAGGGAGCTCAGGCCCTGCACTTTCTCAGCTGTCAGTGACCTCCCGCCTCACAACTGGTATCTCTCCCCCTCACCTCCCTTTAGCCAAGGCTTGGTTCTCATTGCAGGGCCTGCTGCCATGGAAACAGCTAAAAAAGCAACAAGGTAGCGGTGTGTAGTTCTAATTATGACCAAGGCCCTGTTGAGCCAAGAGGAATGCAAAGCTTTGAGGTGCCCCCCCAAATACACAACAGCCATCCCCAAAGTTTCTATTGACTTTGTTGCATGGAAAGGACACGTCAGTCAGGAGCAGAAGATCTTGAAGCTTTAGGGAGTCATCGTGATTTGCACTGGGGAAGCAAAAGTGAATCCTTTTTACACCAGGGAAGCAAAATGGCACCTCAAGCCATTGGGCCACACTGAGGACCTCGTGGGCTATTTTCCTTTGTAAGAACATTAAGAAGGCTTGTTCAGTTAGGCCTCGATACACAGTCCATTGGAGCTGATGGGGTCTTGCCACTGACTTCAGTGGGCTTTGAATCAGCCCCTTGATTAACATCTGTCAAGCAAATAACGAGGAACTGGATCACAAATGAATTATTTCCCAGAAGATTCTAACAACCAATGAGCCTAGGAGAATATTGTAACCAATCTGTTATTAGCTTGGACTTCACTCATTGCTGTGCTGGGTGTTATGGACAAGTGGCAGCAGAGAACTCAGTCTCTTCTTCCGGTAGTCAGAAGCCAGCCATGCTGACGAAGACACCCCACATCCTCTGGCAGTATCAGAGTCTCTTAAGCAGAGGTGAGCAGTTCAAGTCTCCTCCAGAAGAGGACACCAGTGCCCACGTTAACACTATCCAGCCCCAAAACATTTTTGTACTGACTTCCACAGGGGGCAGCATATTGTCTAAAATCCACAGCAGAAATATATCATTGTCCATGGCAGAATTTAGACCTGACTCCAGGTCTGAACTTTCCCAGGGGTTGAGTGCATCATAACTGATGTTCATTTTGCAGCTACCTTTAATAGTGACACAATGAAAGAGTTCTGCCTGCCGTGAACTTAGCCAGCATGTGCCATGTTATCACCCACATTAGTCAATGCATATGCAAGGCCTCTTGGTGAGTTCATTTGGAACTATGGGCTAAATATTCTCAGGTTACTGATGTATCTCCTGTGGGTGGATCCAGTATTTGATCTCTGCCTTGAGGAAGGTTTAGACACCATTACCAGCAGGATACATAAGAACTACTTTGTCACTAGCCCTTGGAAAACAGGAGTGTTGCTGCCAGAAAGAGGCCATCTTTATGCGGACAATGTCTCTTTTTGGCTGCACTCAAGTCGTTCAGAAGTGTTGAGTCATCTTAAGACTCTTTGCTTCACCACACACCTTGCCCCTTTCCCTCGGAAGCCACCAGGCACTCAGATGCTATAATGATGGACGTCATGTACGTAGCTAAGAAACAGACACTGTGAGACAGGTTTTAACAGCTTCACCACAGAAATGCAGATGCTGCCTCTTCGGTGTGTTACTTTAGTCTTCCAGCAAAAACAAATCCCACCCCTTCCAGGTTAACAGAAGTCTTGCTCAAAAGTCTCTTTGTTCTGAGAAAAGGGATTTTATTTATATCCCTACCCAGCATTCCTGCCGCAGCCTATTGTCACATGGTCCCTCTGGGAACTACAACTCTCAGCATTCAGGGCTGCAATCAGGAACCAAGCCGAGCTATTTCTGGAACCCATCTTAAAAGGCCAACATGTCCTGTTATAGTCACATCAGGTATAAAGGTATTTTTTCCCAGTTGGGCAATTTGCCTAGCCTGTGTTCTTATTTCTCCCGTAATAACCTCATAACATCAACATATGTCTTAATTGGGAGCTGAGGACACTTTGCACCTCTCAAAGGGCCTCAGCAATTTGTAGGGTCAGACCCTAATGGTTTATTTTTCCACCACAGGGGCTTCTTCTAGCAAGTAGCTTTGCAGAAGGTGTTGGTAACTCTAAGAGGCTGCAGGTTGTTAGCGGGTTAGTTTAACAGCCACATGGGGTTATTTTTCCTTTATCCCTGAACTGAAGCAAGAAACAGAAATTCCAGTCAGCATGTATGTATCTGCTTCTGAGATCCGCGGACAGCATCTCCACATCAACGTATTCATTCTTTCAATGGACCCAAGGGTTGGCCAGTAGCCACCCCTACGGGCCCCTACAGGCCCTCTCTGGTAAGGGTGGTCTGGTTTCCCTAGCAGATCCACTCCTCCCTGGGATCCGTAGTCTGTTGTAATATTCTGGGAAGAAAGGGGAGGAGGAGGGAAATATCCTGGAACTAATGATTCAGAAACAGGACCCATGATGACATTTCCCTCCAAGCTCAGGGTTGCTGTACTTCAATAAAACTATATAAATAATGGGAGGCAGTGTGGCCTCGCGGAGATGGTTCAAGAGTCCTGGGTTCTATTTCTGGCCCCGCCACTAGCCTTCTGGGTGACACTGGGCAAATCATGTCATCTCTCCATGCCTCAATTTCCCCATCTGTAAAATGGGGATAATAATACTGACCCCTTTTGGACAGTGCTTTGAGATCTACTGATGAAAAGCACTATACAAGAGCTAGGTGTTTATTATTATGACATTTTATTACTACTACTAGGCCATTGGCAACTGCCAGGATTCTCCAACTTCTCCAGCTATCCAGATGCATCTTTTTCCCCCCAATACGCTTTCAACTTGCAGTACGTGACAGAAAACAGCATGGTCCATGCAGTCCATTTAATAGAAATATCGACACAAGAGACAGCTCACCCATACTTCTTACTTTATGTCTAAATTGTTGGTAGGATTACAAAAACCAGACAGGTTTCAGAGTAACAGCCGGGTTAGTCTGTATTCGCAAAAAGAAAAGGAGTACTTGTGGCACCTTAGAGACTAACCAATTTATTAGAGCATAAGCTCTATACTTTGTTTTCTTTCTTTGGGATTGTGGCTTCAGTTTTGTAACTTGTTTGTGTGTGTAACATCTCTACATTTAAATAAGTAGGCACTAGCAATTTTGTAACCACATGATTAGAATCTAGCTTAATAAATTTTGGTAACCATTTATGCATAAGCCTGACTTGTTTTCTCTGGTTTACTGTAAAGCAGCCAACACAATTAAAGAACCTCAGCCGTTTTGGCTCTAAAGCCTGGCCATTAGGTGAGAGTACTAAGAGCCTAGCGTTGAGTTGTGCCGCCTCCACGGGGCAAACTCTTGGGGCACCTGTCAGTCAATCCTGGCTGCCCGCTGCGAAGGAGCTCTGAGCTCTAGCAGTTAAAGTCACGGGTGTGGAGAGGCTCTTAGTGCTGCCATTGGGGCACCTGTCAGTCAGTATTGACTGCCCGCTGCGAAGGAGCTCTGAGCTCTAGCAGTTAAAGTCACGGGTGGTTAGGACCTTGGGGCATCCGTCAGCCTAGCCCGGGCTGCCCGCCGCGAAGGGACAGTGCGTCCTAGCGGTTAAAGTCACGGATGGTATAAACGGGCATAGCTGGCACCTCACCAAACATCCTTGGCCGTCGGCTAACAGAAATTGTAGCTCACGAAAGCTTATGCTCTAATAAATTGGTTAGTCTCTAAGGTGCCACAAGTACTCCTTTTCTTTCTAAAAACCAGACATTCTTTTCAACTAGACTGGAGTGGAACACAGGTTCCCCATTCTGTGACTATTTTCAAGTTTGAAATGCTTCTGGTCTTGAATTGAGATGAACAATTGAAATCTCAAAAATAGTCGTGAATTGAAAACCCTTTTTGCTTTTCCTTTTTTGGGTCAAATGAAATGTTTCATTTTGATCATTTTAAAAAGTTTTGTTTTGATTTTCACCTTTTTTTTTGACCCTGTAGTTTTAAACTTGCTTCAGTCTAATTAGCTTCATTTTCAAAATGAGAAGTCATTTCGAAATGGAATTTTCGTTTTGTAAATGTCAAATCAAAACTTTTCGACAACATCTAAACGTCTTTTCTTGACTTTTTTTTCTAGTTGGGAAATTTGATGAACCCAGCCTTTTTTCACAAACAGGTTTGGTTTCAACCAACTGGCGTTTTTTGACAAAAGAAAACAAACCAGAGCAGCTGAAATATTCCTGACCAGCTGTACTTCCAACCCTATTTCGCAGGGCAAAGAGCCACTGCAGCTAAATGCATTTGGAGTAAATTTCTCTAAGTGAATTTTGAGGATTTATTTTTTTCAAGGAAGTTTTGAAGCAAGCCTGGTAGAGTCTGCAGCCTTGGTCTCGTCTATACATGCGTGGTGGACATGGAATGGGAAAAGCCCTTCTACTTTGGCTATATGTTTGTTGAGATGGCGTGGTCAGATCTGAACACAGGCTTCCAAGTGAGATCATTCCTAAGGTTATCTTCAGCACCTGAGGGCTGCTCTAAAGTATGATGGAGACCCGACTGGGCACCAGGACCAAGGAAGCACCAAGGTGTCTTGGACTCAGTTTTATGCCCCTGGTCCTGAGATATGCTGTGTGCTCATCTGCCCAAACCTAAGGTCTGGCCCATGACTTGAAGGAAGTCTGGCTGAGTGAAACCTCTGCAAAATAACATGCAATGCCAGCAATTCCTTTACTTGCAAAGACTATTATTTGGGGCCCAATTCCTGGCTGTGTTGGAGTCAAGGAGCATTTTGCCATTGGCTTCACTGGACTAGGTTCTAGCACTCAGGATCTTTACTGGTTGCACAGTGAATGAACCAATAAGAGCACGAGCATAGAACAAGTATGAACACAAACCAGAGCAGAAATGGAAGGGAGGTGATGTTTTCTATAATTGCATTCATTGCTAGCGTTCTATTTGTCTTCAGTCAATCAACTCCTTTCTTAATTATATTTTAGAGAGCTTACCGATATTTTCATGGCTCATTCCCAGAAGCATTTACAATTCTGCCATGCTTTTAAATGGGCTGAATTGTGTTGCCTTTTAAAATAAATACACTTGTCAAATCCCTTTCTTCAGCAGCCTTGCCTGACACCTCTCTTTGACAGTCTAATAATGTTTGCAAAAACATCATAAAGACCACTTTCCCCGCCTCTAAAGTGAGTAACAGGAGGGGCTGGGGGATTTTGTAGAAGTGGGTCTGAGTGTTTGGGTTAATGACATGGGGCCAGATTGTCTGCTGGAATGAATTGGCCTCGCTTGACACTTCCTGGAAAACTTGGTGAGCAAGAATCACAGTGGCTATAAAGCAGCTATGCTATGTCGAGGATCTGGCCCAGCAGTATGACTAATAATCATGGAATCATAGAAATGGAAGGGACCTCAAGAGGTGATCTGGTCCATCCACCTGTGGCCCTGGATTTAAATGTATCTAGACCATCCCTGCCAGATGTTTGCCTACCTTGTTCTTAAAAACTTCCAGTGATGGGGATTCCACTCCCTGGAAACCTGTTCCAGTGCTTAACTATCCTTATAGGTAGAAAGTTTTTCCTAATATCTAACCTACATCTTGCTGCAGACTAAGCCAATTGCTTCATGTCCTACCCTCAGTAGACATGGAGAACAACAGCCAACAGCCCTAAAAACGTATTTGAAAACTGTCTTTGTGCTCCTGCTCAACCTTCTTGTCTCCTGCTACGAGCATGACTTAATATGCCCAGTTCTTTCAACCTTTCCTCCTAGGTCCTGTTTCCCGGACCTCTTATTTCCCCTGGCTCTCCTCTGGACTCCTTGATATGTCCACAACTTTCTTCAAGTCTGGTTCCCCAAACTGGAGACAGGACTCCAGTGCTGAGGAGAGTGGAACAATCACCTCCCATACGAAGAAGAGGCAGATAACCCTTGATGTAGGAATGAGCATGAGGCGTGAGGACAGCAGCTTACATCCCAGGTTACTTTTCACGCATGGTTCGTTACTGCTGTAGACAGGTAGTTTGTTATTTGATGACCCCCATCCCTACCCTAGGATAGTCTAGCTGGAGAGCAAGTTGTACATGTAACCCAACTGCCATACACCCGGTTACTGGGGACACCTGCCCGTGCAGGGGATAGGGAACTTCAGCACTGCTGCACCCACTGAAAAGGTACAGACAAGCACTGAGCTAGAGCAGGCTTACCCCAAGCCCATGCCGCATTAGTCACATGCATAGATAGAAGAATCTGTTCCTCGGAACTTTGTTTTACAGCCCGATTGACAGAGATACATCCACCCATCGTGATGTCCACCCAGCCGCTGCCTTCCTGGGGGTCTCTGCCTGTTTGCCTGTGCTCTGTGGGACAAAAGAAGAGTGTCAGGATGCTGTAATGCCCCATCACAAAGTTGGTACCCTCATGTCTCACTGGTAGCAGGTGACAGAACAAGGAGCAATGGTCTCAAGTTGCAGTGGGGGAGGTTTAGGTTGGATATTAGGAAACACTATTTCACTGGGAGGGTGGTGAAGCACTGGAAAGGGTTACCTAGGGAGGTGGTGGAATCTCCTTACTTTGAGGTTTTTAAGGCCCGGCTTGACAAAGCCTTGGCTGGGATGATTTAGTTGGGGATGGGTCCTGCTTTGAGCAGGGGGTTGGACTAAATGACCTCCTGAGGTCCCTTCCAACCCTGATCTTAGAATCATAGACTCATAGAATCTCAGAGTTGGAAGGGACCTCAGGAGATCATCTCATCCAACCCCCTGCTCAAAGTAGGACCCATCCCCAATTTTTGCCCCTGATATGATTCTATGTCGTGACATTGCATCAGCACGCGATGATGTCTGAGGTCCGCACTTTTCAGAACGGGGGTTCCATACTCACCAGCCCCAGATAATGAAGGTGTTTAGCATGGGAGCTTTAATAGGCCTCCGCTGGGATGAGGACTCCATTGTGCTGGGTGCGGTATGTGCACATAGTGAGAAAAGAGGAGTTTACAGACTGAATAGATGGGTGGGAGAAAGGGATATAACATGCAAGGTGGCGATTTGGAACTGTGGCAGGGAGTGATTAAGTAATTCGCCCAAGGCCATACAGGAAACTGTAGCAGGGCTGGGACTTGAACCCAGAACTCCTGAATTACAGACCGTTGCCATCATCACAAGACAATTCTTTCACACTGCTACATGATGAAAAGGAGATTTAAAGCAGGGGGAGACTAAGGCGGGGTGGAAGGTTGGGATTCCAAGGTCACGTATTAGTAAATGCTTATGTGTCTGGCGTCTTCCAATTTTAAAAGATGGGATTTTGACTCTTTGGAGTCAGGATTTCAGCAGCTGAGGGGGGGGTGGATTTTCTACAGCGCTTCGCATGCCTTTGCACTTTGGAGGCTTCGTGTCCATGTCCATATCAGGAGCATATACCAAACAGCAGGACATAGAGCGCTGATTAACCAAAAACCCAGGTGAAGTTCCTTCTTCTGGAGTAGCCCGCCCTGCAAGTGAAACACACAAGTCGCTGCACCTTGAGAGTCCGTTTGCAATAGCGGGTGAGGATCCTGATGTATCGGATTAAGACCAGGGTAGACTGTGCTGGCCTTGGAGCCGCTCCTTCATTCTGCAGGATACAGCTAATGGGTGAGTAGGCTTCCTGTGTAGGATGAGCAGAACAGTCCCATAAGGTAGTCAAAGAGCAGCTACGCTGAGACCACCTTAGTATATCGGCCCTCAATGCCTCCGTCCCAGAGGGAAGTTCCTTTTTGGTTCTGATTGTAGAGCCAGTGGGTGGTGGTTACTGGTTACTTGCACTTAAGGCATTGACCTGGGACTCAGAAAATAAGGTCTTGGTTCTGCCACAGCCTCACTTTGTGACCTTGGGCAAGTCACTTACTCTCTCTATGCCTCAGTTCTCCATCTGTAAAATGGGGATACTCATAATGGGGATCTCACAGCCCTTTCCATCAGTTGCTGTCAAAGCCCTTTACAGCAGAGGTCAGTGTCAATCTCCCCATTTTACAGATGGGGAAACAGGCACAGAAAGATTAAAAGACTCGTCTACAATCACCATGCAGGCCAGCGGCAAAGCCAGATCTCCTTAGTCCCAGTCCAATGCTCTATCCACCGGGTCACACTGTCTTTCCCTGTAGTCCTTCCCTATATCACAGTGGTGGTGTGAGGATATGTCCATCAAAGATCGTCAAGCACTCAGATACAGCAGTGGTAGGGGCCATATAAGTCCTTTACCTAGACGGATGTAAGCTCCTGTGGCAGGAGCTGTATGTCCCTATGGCATGGGGTCCAGATCTCAGTGACATCACAAGAGAAATAATAATTATGATGCGTGGGCTCAGGAAAATCAGAGGAGACACACGCACCATGGACCAAATGCCTGTCTGGTGTAATAGAGGCAACCGGTTTCTTGATTCCAGCTGAGTTGCACCTTCTTACACCACAGCTGGATTTGGCCGAAGTAGGCCAGCTAACAGCAGCAGGGTTCCAGCCCTCTTCTTGCATTGCCTCGGTAGACACAACTTACTGACCATGCCTGTCCCTCTCGGAGCAGCCAAAGAGTTAAATCACTTCCCATGGCTGCGCGAGTGGGAAACAGAAAGCAACTCTTCCCGCCAGGAGCTGCTGAGGGAGCAAAGTGACAGCTTTATAAATCACACCTGGAGCAAATAAAAATGCCACGTCCAGAGCCAGCCCTTATCTCCACTTGTTTGTGCTTGGCTATTTCTTTTCTCAAGGTCACTGGTGGAAGCAGAAGGAGCCGTCACAGGGTGATGTATGTTTGCCTTTGGCAGCGGGTCGCTAATTTGCTGTTAGGACCTAAGAGCGCGAGAGGGGTGGAGGGCAGGTTGTGAAATAAATGGACTTTTTTTTTCCAGTTCATGTATCCGTAGAGCATCCAAAAGAGACTGAAATTCAAACCAGCCATGGAATGATAGGAAATGATGACACGGGGTAGCCAGGTTGCCATGCAACAGTCTATATGGCTAGCTTGCATTTTCAGTCCAGTTAAGAGAAGTGCCGAAGACAAAGAATTCAGCCCTTTCCTGTTTCGATTTTAATAGGTGCTTTTTTGATGGGGGGGAAGCGTTTTTATTGTACAAAGAACAGGAGGTTCTGTTGGGGAGGTTCCTATTTATCTGGCCGATCCATGTCCCGGGTCTCATACATGGAAGCTCCTTGGGGTACTGACTGTTTTATTTTATGTGTGCATACAGCACCTAGCACAAGAGGACCTTTACTCCCTGATCAGGGCCTCTAGATGCTACCATAATAGAAGGAATAAGGCTTCCTTACATCATCTACACTTAAAATGCAGCGCCTCAGTGTAGACACTTACTACAATGACAGGAGCAGCTGTCCCATTGCGATGGTAGATCCACCTCCCCGAGAAGCAGTAGCTAGGTCGACGGAAGAATTCTTCCGTCAGCCTTGGGGGGAAGAGGTGGTGTGGGGGCAGGGCCTCGAGAGAAGGGGTGACATGAGGATGGGGATTCAAGGGGATGGGGAGGTGAGGGAGGGCGTGACCACAGGTCAGATGCCAGTGCCCCCCAACCCCTTCTAGGGTCTTTCTGCCGCTCCTGGTGGCTAATGATTTTGGGCAGCTCAGTTTTCAAACACTCCCCCTAAGACGCCATCCCGGGGCCTGATTCTCCAAGTGTGGAAGCTTAACACATTCGAAAAACATCAGGTCGCTTTCCAGGGGTCTCAAGTCAGGCCCCCGAAATCACGAGTCTCTTTGGAGAATGGGAGGCAACGGTTGCAGGGCTTTCCCAGGGAAGGAACTCAGAGAGCTTGGACACCATGAGTGAACTCAGCCTCCCCCAGTCTCTGAGATAGGTGAAGTATTGTTATCCCCATTTTACAGCAGGGCAAACTCAGACAGAGAGATTACGTGCCTGGCTCAGGAAAGGAGAGAGCTGGGACTCCAGTGTCTCTTGTTGTAAGGAATAGACAATGCCCCCTCCGTTGTAAGCTTTATCTCACACGTTATAATATAAAGCAAATGCCTTCATAGTGCAGGTGGTGGGAAGGGAACGAATCTGTGAAAGAAAGACTCAAGAAGAGGTCAAAGAAGAACATAGGGACACCTTGACACGATAGCGGCTGAATAAACGGATCAAGGAGTTGGGTGGACTGCAGAAACAGGAAATCCTGTCTCTTTTTGAAGTGCGTGGAACTGTTTCAAACTACCCTGCACGGGACGCACAAACAAGGGGCTTAGATGCGAGTGGGATAGACCAGGAAGAAAGGGAGAGGAAATAACCATTGGAAGGGTGCTATTCCTGCTCATCAAGTCTAAGTGCGAGCTGTCGGAGCAGCCAAAAGAAGCTTTTTTAAACTCCCAGTGCGACACTGTGGCCAAAAATAGCTGATGGGATCCTGGGATGCATAAACGGGGGATTCTCGAGTGGGAGCAGGGAGGTTATTCGACCTCTGTATTTGGCACTGGTGCGACCGCTGCTGGAATACTGTGTCCAGTTCTGGTGTGCACAATCCAAGAAGGAGGTTGATAAACTGGAGAGGGTTCAGAGAAGAGCTGCAAGAATGATTAAAGGATTAGAAAACCTGCCTTAGAGTGATAAGACTCAAAGGGCTCAATCTATTTAGCTTCAGAAAGAGAAGGTTCAGGGGTGACTTGATCATATCTATAAATACCAAGAGGTGAACAAATACATGATAGTGCAATCTAGCAGAGAAAGATCTAACACCATCCAATAGCTGGAAGTTGAAGCTAGACAAATTCAGAGTGGAAATAAGGCGTGCGTTTTTAACAGTGAGAGTAGTTAACCACAGGAACAATTTATTGTGGATTCTCCATCACTGGCAATTTTTAAACTCAGGGTTGGATGTTTTTCTAAAAGATCTGCTCTGGGAATTATTGTGGGGGCGTTCTCTGGCCTGGGTGATGCTGGAAGTCAGACTAGATGATCACAATGGTCCCTTCCGGCCTTGGAATCTATGAAAACAGAGAACACTGACGTAGAGGAGCAAGAGAGAAAAGAGAGAGAGATCTAATCTAGCTATCTCTGTATGCATGTACTAAAAAAACCCCAAACCTTATGCACCTGAAACAAAACCAAATGTTTAAATGGTTTTTTGAACGAAACAAAGAAAGGAGGACGTGTGTATCTTCTATGTTGCTGTGGCTAAAGACCCTTTGTTAACCTCTGTCTCAGGGTAAAACTGATCCCAGTTCTCCAGAGGGTGTGGGAGTGTGAGGGTGTGGTGCCATCCCTTGTGATTTTATCACGAGTGTCATAATGGTTAATGTTTTTCTTAAAGCTGCAGCTCCTGGAGCTGAGAATCTGAGCTTCCACTTAAAACAAACAAACAAAAAATGCTTTTAATCCTCATGGTTGTGGAGAAAAGCCTGGAAATGTGGACATGATTTGTAAAGACAGTTTCTTGATTTATCAATGCTTGGGGTAAACAATACTGCTGATGGGCTAGACCCACAAAGAGAATAAGGACCCTGCTGCTCACACCCTTTGCCGGTAGCGCAAGTGGTATCGGCCCACGGCTTTTAAAGGGAACAACACAGGTTCTCGTCCCCTGGAAGAGAGTTCTGCAGTAACTGTGGGTTGTCTTTAGCGGACAGCCCAGCACTGAAGCTCTACAGGAAGTCTGAGGGGAGTGCCCAGGCAGTGGGTTCTTCTGTGAGCTTTGCACGTGGCAGTGGGGGTTGCTGTGACTTGTTCTGAGTAGTTTTGCATGGAAAGGGATCGCCGAGGACAATTTGTGGGGGCTTACGCGGCTCTAGCAGCTGAAAAGTTGAAGGCTGATAGCGGCCTTCAACTACCTGAAGGGGGGTTCCAAAGAGGATGGAGCTCCGCTGTTCTCAGTGGTGGCAGACGAGTGGGGGAGGTCTAGATTGGATATTAGGAAACACTATTTCACTAGGAGGGTGATGAAGCACTGGAATGGGTTACCTAGAATCATAGAATATCAGGGTTGGAAGGGACCTCAGGAGGTCATCTAGTCCAGCCCCCTGCTCAATGCAGGACCGATCCCCAATTTTTGCCCCAGATCCCTAAATGGCCCCCTCAAGGATTGAACTCACAACCCTGGGTTTAGCAGGCTAATGCTCAAACCGCTGAGCTATGGAATCTCCATCCTTAGAGGTTTTTAAGGCCCGGCTGGACAAAGCCCTGGCTAGGATGATTTAGTTGGGATTGGTCCTGCTTTGCGTAGGGGGTTGGACTAGATGACCTCCTGAGGTCCCTTCCAACCCTGATCTTCTATGATTCTATGAAAAGCCTTGCTGAGGAGGGGCAGCGGATGTCATAGTCCTGCCGATGGGGTGTGTTTGTGAACGGATTCTGTCCCTCATGGTCCCGGCTCAGTTCCCTCTCCACAACCTCCTTAGTTACACTTTGCAGGAAGGGAGGCCTTATACCTAAGTCTCTGGGGCGGGCGTTCAGCGGAGGTGGGATCAGCTGTTGGCTCTGCCACTGGTGCCCTTGGGCAAGTCATTTCATATCTGTGCCTCTGTAACACAGGGATAATACAGTAATGCTCCCTTTCTCCCACCCTTGTATTGAGGGTAGGGGCAATCTCTTCCTCTGGGTTTGGACAGCCCCTAGCACAGTGCGGCCTCTATGTACCACTGCAATTCAAATAATGACGTGTGCTGGGACAGGAGAACTCCACCCACTCATTATTCCCTCCCCGGTTAGGTCCCTGGCTGAGTTGAACAAAGATCCACCGCGTCCTCCCAAAACAGCTTGCACTGTAAGATCTTGGAGGTGGGCCATGTGGCTGCTGAGTGTATGGAAGGGGATATAGTAATGCCTGTGGGGACTCCTGCTCCACTCAGACTGTACATGAATCAGGCACAAGGCTGCTGCAGCCCCTGCCACTGACAGGATGGAATCCCTCCAAGCCCTAATGGCGTCCCGGTGGGTGGGATGGAGAGCGCTGCCCAGACAGACAAGGGGCTTGGCTGCCTTTCTGCTCCGACAGGAGCTGGTTGATGGATGGCGGAGTCTGCAGAGACTGCGGATGGGAAAGATGAGACGTTCAGAAAATAAATAAAGGCGCAGTGGCCAAATAACGAGCATGATTTTTGTCAAATAAATTAACTCCGTGACAAATTCCAGGGACTCCACAGTTGTTACTATGCCGCGTAGTGCATAGGCCCCCGGGGATTGAATTCAGACCCTCCTGTTCCTAAAGCAGAGTCTTCGTTAGCTGTTTGCAGTACAGAGTGCGTGACATGCCGGGCTTGTCTACAAGGTGCATTCGTCTGCACCACCTGGGATGTAAATTCCAGACTGCACTAACATGTCACACACTAACTGGCCAGCGTGGACCAAGCGGGTGCGCACTAAAATTCCCCAAGTGTGTGTTAACGGAGTCCCGTTTCAGGCTGGTTAGTGTGTGACACACTGGTGCACACTAAAATTTGCACACCTCTGGAGTGGACTAACGCACCCTGTAGACAAGGCCACAGTTGAGTTCTTTTAAACTAAGGGCTTGTCTACATTACCTGCTGGATCAGCAGGCAGTGATCGATCCAGCGAGGGAGTCAATTTATCACATCTAGTCTAGATGCGATAAATCGACCGCTGAGCGCTCTCCCGCTGAGCGCTCTCCTGCCGAGCGCTCTCCAGTACTCCACCGGAGCGAGAAGTGGAAGCGGAGTCGATGGGTGAGCGTCAGCCGTCAACTTACCGCAGTGAAGACACCATGGTAAGTAGATCTAAGTACGTCGACTTCAGCTACCTTATTCACGTAGCTGAAGTTGCGTAACTTAGATCAATCCCCGACCCAAGTGTAGACCAGACCTAAGAAAGCTGAGAATTAGGACGTGGGTGTGCTGTGACCTCTGCTTATTATGTAAATCACGATCATGTTCACACAAGGTGTAACTGAGCTGTGGAACTCATTGCCACAGGAAGTCACTGAGGCCAATCCACTGGAGGGCAGTGGCAGCACGAAGCTAGTGCTTGTCAGTTCTACAGTGCCTTTCATTTGAGCATCTCAGAGCACTTTACGATTTAAAACTAAGCGAGACTCCCCGCTCTCTTGAGAAGTGCAACCATACCGATTGTCCAGCTGGATTGATAAAATGAGGCACAGGGAGATTAAGGAACTTGCCCAAGCTCAAATGGTGAGTCACTGGCAGAGTTCTGAATCTGAGTCCTGACTCCCAAGCTCTTGCGCTAAGAAATAGACAAAGGCCCCTAGTAAGCGTTATCCATTGGCTCACTCCTGGAAGAAACTCAGATCCCTTCCCTAGTGTCTTTCTGGAGACTTCATCATGGAAGCAGAGTAAAGAATGAGTCTCCGCTGCAGATTCCAGGCTTTTCTCCACTTCATTTCCTGCAGCTGAGGTGAAAGGCTTGCTCAAAGGCCCCCAGCGACCAGAGGTAGGACTGCAACCCAAACCTACTACACCCCAGGCTAGCAGACATGCTGCTAGGCCACACTGCTCATGGCAGTATCAATGATCCTTCAAAGAGAGACATATCCAGTAAGACTAAGCCTTTCTGGGTGGCGATTTACAACGGCTACCTACCAAACCCTTTCCACCCAAGAGCAAAAAGTAACCTTACAGCCAGCGCCTGCGGGCTGCCTAGGGATCTTTGTATCAAGGTCTAAAAAGAGCTAGCTGATCAGAAACCATCGACAGCTCCTCACATACGAGATGCTAAGCTCTTTGGGAGACAGATTGCCAATCTGTCGCATCTAACGCAATTGGGCCCCGATCCACACCCAGGGCATCTAGGGGGAGGGATAGCTCAGTGGTTCGAGCATTTGCCTGTTAAACCCAGAGTTGTGAGTTCAATCCTTGAGGGGGCCGTTTAGGGATCTGGGGCAAAAATTGGGGATGGGTCCTGCTTTGAGCAGAGGGTTGGACTAGATGACCTCCTGAGGTCCCTTCCAACCCTGATATTCTAGGTTCTATGTCAATATGAATAATAACAAAGTAGATGGCAAATCAGATTTCTGAGATTGCCGGTGCAGTGGGATGCGTCACATATAATAGCAACCTTTAGCGAGCAGGGAATTTTGGGTTGGGTTGGGTTAGGGAAAAAATAACCCTGACAGTTGTACACAGGAATCATTGCCAAAAGGTGCCTCTGATGAGGTCACTATTTTCTGTCACACCTTATTTTTGGTTTCTGGGCATGTGCGTCTCCACCCCATGCATCCAGAGCTGTCTACAGAGCCAGAGGGTCGGCGATGCCAGTGAAGTGAAGTCGCTGCGTCAGATTTCTTTTAGAGTTCAGATTTAAGCCCTTTCGAACATTTCACACACACGCTCACAAAACCCCTGCCTTTCCACGTAACTGAAGGGAGCTCACAAAGAAAGAAGCATTCTGGACAAGAACTGGTGACATACATTTCAAGGGAAGGTTTGAAAGCCTAAACCTGGGGGCTTCGGAAGCGTTGGGTCAGTGAATGGAGCGATGTTCTCGCACATTAGATTTAAAAAGCGGGTTTAACACCTCTTGGAAGGGTTCATTGAACCCCCCAAAATAGGAATTGCCATTAAAGACTGTAGCTCTCTTCTTTATTCCCAGTGGGGGAGAGGAGGTGTCTACGTCCATACACACAAAGACTATTATTATGGTAGCACCTGGCCTAGATGCCCTGATCTAATTGGGGCCCCACTGTGCTAGGTGCTGTACATACACATAATGAGAGGCAGTTCCTTCCCCAGAGAGCTTACATGCTAGACAGACAACACAAAGTGTCACACAGCTCATACACTCATAGGGTGCATTTACACCGCAACAAAAAACCAGCAGCATCGAGTCTCAGTAGCCAGGTGAGCTGACTTGGGCTTATGGGGCTTGGGCTGTGAGGCTAAAAATAGCAGTGTAGATGTCAGGCTCAGCCTGGAGTCCAGGGTCCAAGACCCTGCCCCGTTGAGAGTCCGACACCCATATCACGGATCTTCCATTGCAGTGTAGACATACCCATGGACATTTAAGCCAGAAGGGACCATCATGGTCATCTAATCTGACCTCCTGCACATTGCAGGCCAAAGAACCTCACCCACCCACTCCTGTAATAGGCCCGTAACCTCAGGCTGAGTTAGTGAAGTCCTTAAATCTTGATTTAGACTTCAAGTTACAGAGAATCCATGATTTACTCTAGTTCAAACCAGCAAGTGACCTTTGCCCCCATACTGCAGAGGAAGGTGAAAACCCCCCAGGGTCTCTGCCAATCTGACCAGGGGGAAAATTCCTTCCCAACTTCAAATGTGGGGATCAGTTAGACCCTGGGCATGTGCGCCAGACCCACCAGCCAGACACCTGGGAAAGAATTCTCTGTCGTAACTCAGAGCCTTCCCCGCTTGTGTCCTAGCTCCCGCTCTTGGAGACATTTGCTAACAGCAGTGGCGGTTGGGATGTAGGCAACGGCAGCTGATCGACGGGAGAGCCAGGAACAGAGCCCAAATCTCCTGTTTCCTAGCCCTGTGCACTATCTCCTGGGTCCCTCTTCCTCTCGTCTAGAGACACATCTGAAACTGTAGCCCTTGGCCCTCCAACCACCTGGTGGTGTCATTTACACCCATGCTAAGTGGATGGAAATATGCGATCAAAACAGAGCTCGGCTACCTGCTTCTTACACCATTTGCCACCTTCTTTGCAGAGGGGCAAATGTCAGCAGGAGGCCCAGGGCAGGGTGGAGCGGGGCCCAACAACTTCTACTAGTGTTAGACATACCCTTCCGCAGGCAAAAGCACCGCTGTCAGCAATGGGAGCTGCAGGTGCTGAGTGCCTCTGGGAACTGGAAACAGGAATGGAGATTTAGGGGCCTCTGTGTTAAGCACCAGTTGAAAAGACACCTTGCCCACAGGTTGGCTGCAGAGCTAGTCCCTGGGCACTACCCCATGGAGTAGGCTCTGTGGTCCCTAATACAATCTCCCGCTCCCCGCACCCTAGAGGGACTGGGCACTAGGGAACATTTGTATCACCGTAGTGCCCAGAGGCCATAATCAGGAAGGGATCCCCTGGGTCATTGAGTCCAACCACCCCCATCATGAAATCCCCTTTGTACATTTATCAAGCTGTATCATAAAGCTAGCGAGGTTGTTTTCCTCCCACTGCTCCTGTTGGGAGGCTGATCCAGAATCTCCCTCCTCTGACGATGAGGATCTTTCTTCTAACTTCCAGCCTCCGTTTATTCCCGGCCCATTTATCCCTATTTGTTTTTGTGCTATCCTTGTCCTTTAGTGTCACTAGCTTCAGATCAGGACCCCACTGTGCGAGGCACTGCACACACACGTACAAAAGAGACCGTCGCTGTCCAAGAATTGACGCTCCGCGGCCTGCTCAGGCCCTGCCCCCAGTGATCGGCTGGGTGGAGGAACCTCAAGGAGGACGCACAGCCTTTGACACCCAGTTCCCCTTCTGCATCACTTCTGCTGCCTGGGGCATCTCCACACCACAGCAGCAGGGGCTGGATTGTGGCCTAAAGGCAAAATGGTCAAGGGGGTAGATTCTGCACTGGAACTAAGCTACTGCAGGAGAGGAGACTAGGAGAGGTCTCTTCATGCTCCATTGTCTATGGTTTCTGAGAGTAGAAGAAACGCACCAGAAACTCAGCAAGAGGACTAAAGGAGTATCTCAAGAAGACAGTTTAATAGCCAACCAGCTACTGACTAATGCCTTGTTTTTTATTCAAAGATGATAAGCCACCCATGCTTTGGGGCTGAGGTGGGATTCTAAACACATGGGGCCAGATTTAAAGTAAAGGCAATTCCCACTTCACTCACAGGCTATCTTCCTCTTGAGCTATTTAAAGGGCTGTTGCTGTGGGCTGTTAAATAGCTGCCATGCTCCTCCTTAGCAGCAGTTGCAATGTGTTGGTGGTAAAATGGTTTCGAAGTCACAGTTCTGACCATATGGTAACTACTAGAGCTGAGCAGAGGAGAGAAAGATTTTGAGATTTCAAAATTTGTCTTTGCTCCAAATCGGAACAAACCCCACAACATTTCAACATTCTCTGCAGAGGAAATTCTGGGGGTGGGGGTGGGAATTCATTTGGGGATCGCTTAAAATGTTTTGTTTCAATTATAAGATAGGTGACATAATACAAAATTCTAAAAAAATTGAAAGAAACTCATTTCAAAATGAAAAAAAATGAAACCTTCCTCCCCCCACACCCATGACGTTGAAACAAGATGTTTTGACATTGTCTGAATTATTTCCCCCTAGTTTTCTTCCAAAAGAAAATCCCAGTGAAATCTTCCTGATTTTGCAAAGTGTTGAGATTTGCTGGAAATGCATGTTCCAATAGAATATGGTTCCATCCTTGTTTCTCTGACTATCATGAGAAGCTACATCTGTGCAACCCCCTAAGGTAGATACACTTCAGTATGGCAGTGAAGCCTGCATAAGAACTTGAACAGAATCATCACAGGTTTGAAGCTCCATTTTATACTAGTGTAACACACTGACACTTGGAGTTTGCACTAGGGCTGCTCCATTGGTGTAGTGACATCCCAGGAAAGACACACTCTAATAAGTAATTTGCACAGCTATTCATGTTGTTTCTGAATGTGAGGCACTGAAGGGATGCAAGAGCGTTTGCAATTCTTTGGCAAAATGACACATTTCTATAGCACTTTCCAGGCCAGGAAGTTTCTGCCAGGAACAGAAAGTCAATGAGCTCTGGAAATTTATGCCAGCAAAAGATTTGGTCCACATTGTGCATAATGGCCATTGTATGCTAAAATCAGCATGCAGTTTAGCTAATTGTATTGCACGCAGTACATGCATAAAAGGCATGTCTTCTTGCAAATTGATCTTCCCATGTCATCCAGTCCCACATAGCTTTTGAGGGTAACTTTTGTATGCTAAGGAATGGTATTCAAACAACCTCGAGATACTTGGGACTTGTGAAACTTGACTTGGCTACATGGCAGATGCTGCAAAGAAATCCCTGCTATGTTTCCCAGTTATGTCTCAAATAAAAGCCATCAAAACATAGCTGGAAAACACTGCAAACTGCCGCCATAGAAATGAAAACAGGAGCTTGACAGAAGCAATGTTGACTTAAATTCCGCACGAGTGATGGTATTTTGGAGTTACATGCTTTGTTTGGAACATTGATCACAGTAAAATAAAAAGGAATATGGGATTTTCCCAGTCAAATGTGCCCCAGACAAATCTAATTTTACTCTCCCACCTCCCACACCAATGTACCGAACTTAACTCTTCTCCCACTGGAAACAGACTAGCACACGCATTGAGAGAAAAGCCAACCACCACAGAAGAAATTCTCATTGTCCTAATGGAAGATGTTAGAAGATCTATTAGATTATCTAGGTTTCAGAGTAACAGCCGTGTTAGTCTGTATTCGCAAAAAGAAAAGGAGTACTTGTGGCACCTCAGAGACTAACCAATTTATTTGAGCATGAGCTTTTGTGAGCTACAGCTCACTTCATTGGATGCATACCGTGGAAACTGCAGAAGACTTTATATACACACAGAGACCATGAAACAATACCTCCTCCCACCCCACTGTCCTGCTGGTAATAGCTTATCTAAAGTGATCATCAAGTTGGGCCATTTCCAGCACAAATCCAGGTTTTCTCACCCTCCGCCCCCCCAACTAAAACCCCTCCAACGTATTATTAAGGATCTACAACCTATCCTGAAGGATGACCCAACACTCTCACAAATCTTGGGAGACAGGCCAGTCCTTGCCTACAGACAGCCCCGCAACCTGAAGCGAATACTCACCAACAACCACATACCACACAACAGAACCACTAACCCAGGAACTTATCCTTGCAACAAAGCCCGTTGCCAACTGTGCCCACATATCTATTCAGGGGACACCATCACAGGGCCTAATAACATCAGCCACACTATCAGAGGCTCGTTCACCTGCACATCCACCAATGTGATATATGCCATCATGTGCCAGCAATGCCCCTCTGCCATGGACATTGGTCAAACGGGACAGTCTCTACGTAAAAGAATAAATGGACACAAATCAGATGTCAAGAATTATAACATTCATAAACCAGTCGGAGAACACTTCAATCTCTCTGGTCACGCAATCACAGACATGAAGGTCGCTATCTTAAAACAAAAAAACTTCAAATCCAGACTCCAGCGAGAAACTGCTGAATTGGAATTCATTTGCAAATTGGATACTATTAATTTAGGCTTAAATAGAGACTGGGAGTGGCTAAGTCATTATGCAAGGTAGCCTATTTCCCCTTGTTTTTTCCTACCACCCCCCCCAGATGTTCTGGTTAAACTTGGATTTAAACTTGGAGAGTGGTCAGTTTGGATGAGCTATTGCCAGCAGGAGAGTGAGTTTGTGTGTGTGTGTGTGTCCCCAGGAAAGGGGGGGGGGTGAGAAAGCCTGGATTTGTGCAGGAAATGGCCCACCTTGATTATCATACACATTGTGAAGAGAGTGGTCACTTTGGATGGGCTATTACCAGCAGGAGAGTGAGTTTGTGTGTGTAGGGGTGGGGGTGGGGTGAGAAAACCTGGATTTGTGCTGGAAATGGCCCACCTTGATTATCATGCACATTGTAGGGAGAGTGGTCACTTTGGATAAGCTATTACCAGCAGGGGAGAGTGAGTTTGTGTGTGTGGTTTTTGGAGGGGGGTGAGGGAGTGGGAGAACCTGGATTTGTGCAGGAAATGGCCCACCTTGATTATCATACACATTGTGAAGAGAGTGGTCACTTTGGATGGGCTATTACCAGCAGGAGAATGAGTTTGTGTGGGGGGGGGGCGGAGGGTGAGAAAACCTGGATTTGTGCTGGAAATGGCCCAACTTGATGATCACTTTTGATAAGCTATTACCAGCAGGGCAGTGGGGTGGGAGGAGGTATTGTTTCATGGTCTCTGTGTGTAAATAATGTCTTCTGCAGTTTCCACGGTATGCATCCGATGAAGTGAGCTGTAGCTCACGAAAGCTCATGCTCAAATAAATTGGTTAGTCTCTAAGGTGCCACAAGTACTCCTTTTCTTTTTTTTTAGATTATCTAGTCCATCACCTAGGTTCCCTACGCGGTATTTATGCATACTTTGCCTGGTCTAGCTTTAGATGTAGAGAATGATGGAACTTCCACCACTTCCCTTAGGAAACTAACTTGGCTAATGGACCTCATAGTCAAGCCAAAGGAGAACTCCACTAGCTGTAAGTCACTTGCCTGCTGATTTGGCTCAGCCATCACTCGCTTATATACGTGAAGCCAGAATAATACACTGTGTCAGGCTGAGCTAGCTCATCCAAATTTAGACAGGCCTGAACCATAACCCTAGATCTAACCGCCCTTGAACTGTGCTTATCTGGCCTCTTAACTTCACAGATAGGTATGATAATCCAAACCCTCTGGCTAAATGCCCAGAGAGTAGAAGGCACATTGGTCAAGTTTGAAGCTATTCCTTTTCAGAAGCGGGAGAAATGAACTATTTCGAATTTTTTCATGAAAAAAAAAATGTTTCCCTTTTTCAATCAGCTCTACTCCCAAGACACCTGATTCCAGAATGATCAGAACATTCAGGATTTAAGAAAATGGGATTGGAAGGGACCTCCTGTGTCACTGGGTCTAGTCCACTGCTATCACAGAGAGCCCTGTCATATAATCCTCTTCACAAACTTATTAAGCTCTGTCTTCAAACTAGTTAGGTTGTTTTCCAGAACCTCACTCCTCTGATGGTGGGACACCTTCTTCTAATTTCCAGCCTCAATTTATTCATGGCCAGTTTACCTCCCTATATTCTTGTACCAACATTGTCCTTTAGCTCAGTGGTTCTCAAATTAGGACCACCACTTGTTCAGGGAAAGCCCCTGGTGGTCTGGGCCGGTTTGTTTACCTGCCATGTCCGCAGATTCGGTCGATCGCGGCTCCCACTGGCTGCGGTTCACCGCTCCGGGCCAATGGGGGCTGCGGGAAGGGCGGCCAGCACATCCCTTGGCCCGCGCCGCTTCCCGCAGCCCCCATTGGCCTGGAGCAGCGAACCACGGCCAGTGGGAGCAGCAATTGGCCGAGCCTGTGGATGCGGCAGGTAAACAAACTGGCTCAGCATGCCAGGGGCTTTCCCTGAACAAACGCCAGCCCTAGTTTGAGAACCACTGCTTTAGCTTATACAACTTTTTCAACTTTCCAGGAGATAGGACAATTCATGCACCAGAGGGCATTAGCGTCACATTTCACTAAGCCACTACCTCCTCAGTAGCAGAGTCTGGTTCCTTTCACAATGACCAGCAACTTTTGGCTTCTCACTGAGGGTCACAATCTGTATCCTGTCCCCCTCCCTCAACACCTTTGATCAAGGTTCTCTCCATGATCCTCTGCGCCTAACTGTGCTCTCCTTACTAAGGATAAGTGAACTGGTCTCTGTAAAGCATGAACCATCTCTCAACCCATGCCCGTGTTTAGCAATGGATTTTAACCTGACAATATGGTGCATTCAAGGTCACAGCAGAATGAGCAAGGAGCTTTCAAAACAGCAAGGCCCAGTGGGGAGAGCTGCTGCTGAACGAGGAAGGCAATAAGCAGAGGACTCCTCTGATGATATCCAATGGTTGAAGGAAGAATGTCCAAAAGCAGAAGCTTGGTATGGGGCAGCCAGCAGGCCTGCTCCCCCAAGAAGTAGAGGCAGGGGTACACTCTCAAAGACAGCAGAGGTAGAGTGGGGGGTGGGGTTGTAGATCTACTTGTCTCCCTCCAAAAGCAGGACTAGGTCGGAGATGTCCCAGAGCCTCTTTCTTGGGGGGAGGTTTCCTAGGTGTAGTTTTTTTGAGCATCACTCTGGTCTTCGGTCTTGTAATTTAACAGAGGAATGAAGTTCTGGAACAGCCTTCCAAGAGGAGCAGTGAGGGCAAAATACCTAACTGGCTTTGAGACTGAGCTTGATAAGTTTCTGGAGGGGAGGGTGTAATGGGACTGCCTACAATGAAATGTAGCTGGTCTGTGATGGCGAGCAGCAAATATCCCCAACGGCTGGTGATGGGACACTAGATGGGGAGGGCTCTGAGTTACTCCAGAGAATTCTTTCCCAGGTGTCCGACTGGTGGGTCTCGCCCACATGTTCAGGATCTAACTGATCCCCATATTTGGGGTTGGAAAGGAATTTCCCCCTGGACCAGATTGGAAGAGACACTGGGGGGTGGAAGTGGGGGGTCGCCTTTCTGTGCA
Source organism: Lepidochelys olivacea (assembly GCF_965140295.1). NCBI lineage: Eukaryota > Metazoa > Chordata > Testudines > Cheloniidae > Lepidochelys > Lepidochelys olivacea. The sequence goes on along the minus strand of NC_140412.1, from coordinate 264,621,909 downwards.
GCATGGGGTCACTTGCTTGTCTGAACTAGTGTAAAGGGTGGATTCTCTGTAACTTGACATCTTCAGACCATGATCTGAGGACTGCAGTAACTCAACCAGAGGTTAGGGGTCTATTACAGGAGCGGGTGGGCGAGGTTCTGTGGCCTGCAATGTGCAGGTCAGACTAGATGATCACGATAGTCCCTTCAGGCCTTAAAGTCTATGAGTCTACTGCTTTGGTGATAGGATGACCAGACAGCAAATGTGAAAAATCGGGACAGGGGTGGGGGGGGGTAATAGGAGCCTATATAAGAAAAAGACCCAAAAATCGGGACTGTCCCTATAAAATCGGGACATCTGGTCACCCTATTTGGTGACAGGAGCCTAGCTTCTATTCCTGGCCTCAGGCACATCACTGTCTGTGCCTCTATTTCCCTTCCCACTCCAAGTCTGTCTTGTCTAGTCAGACTGTCTCTCCCCAGGTGGATGTGCACACCTAGTGTAATGAGGTGCTGATCTCAGAGCTTGTGGGTACTTCCATGACAGATACCAGGAGGCTGTCATGTCAAACATGACAGGGCAGCGTATGTGTTTTCAGCCCCAAACCAACCAAACCATGGAGGTTTGAGCTTGAATTTTTGAACCTGAATCTCTGACGGGCCCACCCGAGGTGTGCTGAGATTCATGGCGCTCTCATTACAACTGCCTGGGCTGCGTTTGAACAAGGCCGGGTTGTCCTAGATTTGTCACTGATCGTGTTCTCCTCCTGGGGCCTCCTGCACCGCACAGGCCAGAGGATTCCACTTGGTGTGTTCTGCATCGAGCCTATAACCATGCTAAAAACAAAACACCTTGGGATAAAATCGTTTGGAAAACAGGGTTTAAAAGACAAAAGAAAAAGTAAGGTGAGGAAAATCCACTGACAGGACCGAGGCCCACAAGGCTGGGTGAAGGCTCACCAGTGCCCAGATCCACCCTCGGCAGGAGTTTTGTGGTTTCAGTCTTGTCCTTGCCTGTAGGCCTCTCTAGGTGAGAAAAATTAACTCTTCTCAATGTTGCATTTAACCCTTCGCCTTTTTGCTGAGAACGCCCATATGGCGGGGTGGGGAGGAAGGGGCAATTAATCCTGGGAGCAGCGATGGGTTGTACTTTGTGGAAACCCTGCCCATTACAGACCACTAGCTTCCTTCGCAGAGGCCACTGGACCCAGCTCCCAGGGGGTAATGGGTCGTCAAGATGCTGCCAACCCCAGCCCACGTCAGAACCGCTGACCCGGAGCGGTGGATGGAATTTACAACCCATTTGCTAAGTGTTGGGCTTGAATTGTTTTGGGTGATCCTCTCCAGCAAGAAGGACCCCAATGGGATATGTAACTGAATTACTCGCCTCACGACTAGTATACGGGCAGTAATTACACATGATCCTTCATGAGGCTTTGTTTCTGCCCAGGCTGAGCAAATAGGATTAGAATTCTTCCTCCCGAGTCGGCACTGCAAATTAAATGTTTATTCTTTCATGTAGGGAAAACATCAGCTGTTTTAAATTACTGGGACAGATCTCAAATGATCGGGAATTGCAAGAGAAAAGTCCCACTTCTTGCTGAAAAAGTTCTGATATTTCCTCTCTCTCTTCAGTGACATCCAATAATTTAGCACATTAATATTATTATTTTAAAGTCAGGAAGATGACCCTAGTCAAAAATGATCATTTTGCTTTTATAACACTGGGATTCTGGCTTTAAAGGCCACTTTCAAGTCATAAAGGGCTCCAAATGAGGTCTTATGCAGCACAATCCAGGTAGAGCACTGGACTGGGAGCCAAAAGAACTGGGTTCTAATCCCAGTGACCTGTTAAGTGACTTGATGCTGGTCGTTTGACAGCTCCGTGCCTCAGTTTCCTCACTGGCAAAATGGAGATAGTAATGCTCACCTATCTTTGCAAAGAGCTGGATCTCCTGGATTGGTACACTCCACACTCCACTGAGGAGCTTTGCCATCTCAGAGCAGGATGACTTATCCATGAAGATTATTCACCGGTGGAAGAATAGCTGCACAGCTGCTTCTAATATTAGGGGCTAAACCGGGTCCTTGTTGTAGCTCCGCTGAAGCCAAATGGAAGTGAACTCAGTCCAGTGTGCTCCCGGAGGGATGTAAATGGTGAAAAAGATCCAGCTATAAAATGCATCCACAAAGTGATTCTATAGGCAAGTTCGCCCTCACCTTTCTCTGTGCTCACTCTGGCTGTGAAGGTCTTTGTCCTTTGGAGGGGGGGAGGACAAAGTCACCCCCCTTCACTCTGCAAAGTCAGGCCTAATTCTGCACCACCCTCCCACTCAATGAGTGGCACCTTGCTAGGGAGCAGTCTTGTTGAATTCACAGCTACGTGGCATGAGTGCGGGAGAACTGGGGGCTTAGCATCTTCATGTCAGACCATGCAGTTGCTCCAGGGAAGACCAAGTGCTATCATCACACCATTGCACGCTGACACAGCATGACAGCACCTCACCCTCCAGCTGCCGCAATGCGTTACGGTTCCTACATAACTGGTAGGATTTCAGCTTCTAGGGTTCAGGGTGGACTCATGAAAATCAGGGTGTAATTGCATGGCATAGCAGGATCAGCAGCCACTCTGCTCCAGTTATTGCCCCCTCATTAGCGTGTGTGTGTGTGTGAGGGGAGGGACCAGCAGCTGTTATTGCCGAAAATCAAACCAGCCCTGTCCATTGGATGAGCTTGAGAAATGCCATGGGTGTGGCTGAGTACCGCTGAATAATAGCACATGTGACCCATGTTTGCTTTGCATAGCTCTTTGTCCTCCTCTAGGGGCTGAACTATATCCAGAGGTTTCTGAATCTACTTCTGCATCTCTTATTGCAGTTGATCCTTTAGCTTAAGCATGGTTGTAGAACTGGAAGTCCCATGTTCAGGCCCACAGATGGGCAGGTTTCACCCTCACTCCTGTGGATAAGGGGAATTCCTCCCCCTAACAGAGGAGCGGTGTACAACAGTATCCCCTCTCACAGCTCCTTTGGAGTCTATGACCATAGGGCAGCTGTAACTTAGAGCAGCCCTGGAGTTGCTCTAATTTACTCCGGTGGCCAATCCTGCCTCCAGAACAACCCAGAATGAGGAAGGCACAAAAGTGGCTTTAAACTAGTGAATGGCTGCTGAGAGGCTGTGACACAGACATCTCTTGGCAAAGGGTCCCCTGTTCCTGGCAAACAATGCTTATTTCACACCTGACAGACACGTCTTACAGGATACGTAGCCATAAGGAGTAACATGTAAGGTATCCACAGAAAGCTCGTAAATTCCTAATCATTACAAGATGTATGTACGGGTACTATTTAAGATATAATGTATTTATACTGAAAGCATGCTTTATGGAATAAAAGTTAGTCATCTGGGGACAATATGCCTCAGTGATGGCCCGTATAGACAGGAGAGAATTGTCATCCCGGCCTGTGGAGCCGGGGATGCGATGCAAAGGCACAACTGTTTAGCCTAATCCAAGAATTTCAATGAAAAGCCATCAGAGGCAATCAGAGCTTCTGGAAGGGAAAAAAAGGAACATATAACCAGACAGCGCTTTGCCCTGCCTATGACTAGAAACAAAGATTGTTTCAGTATGAGTCAGCGATGGGGGAGGCACTGTGAATCCTTTCACTGGGGAGACTTCGTCTTGGGGAGACATCAGGCAAAACTGGATCCTGGTTCCTGGGAAGCCAACCAGTTCTGCAACAGACTGAACTACGTGTGAGGGGGAACCCTACTTTACTAGATGAGAAAGGTAACTATGAATAACTGTAGACCCAAGCTGGCGTTGACAATTTTGTTTTGTATTGTAACTGTTTGTTTCTGTCGCTTCCTCTTGCTTCTCATGGAATCTCTCGTGTTTCTTAAAGAAAGTCCTTTTGCTTTATTTTAAGTGCTCACGAGTGCTGTGTGTTACACAGGGTCAGTGATTTAAGGTACACTGGTGAACTGTGGTGCACGGCACCTTTGGGACAGAGGATCTGGGACCTTTATGAGTAGCCAGTGTCAGGGGCTGGAGATCACTGAGGAATGATTCAAAGGTACTCGGGGACTGGGGTGCGCCTCTTGTTATCCTGCAAGGGGAAGACAGGGCTGGCATAACCCAGAGGTGAATGCTTGAGTGGCTGAAAGGCTGGTGATGTTAGGAAGCTACTGCCCAGCCACTACAGGCAAACTTGCTCATGCTGGAGGCAGGGGGGAACAAGGTGACTCAGTCCTGAGTACCCCGAGAACCATCACAGAGGAGCAGGATGGAAGCTGGACCCCTGAATCTTGAGCCTTGCAGCTGGGGGTACCCAGGTGACGGGGTTTGCAGAGACCTCCACATTTGCTAGCAGCAGCCCAGGTCAATAGGCAGTGACTATGCACTTCTGATGACCAAGCACAGCATCACTTCCCCATTCTGCACAGAGATCGAAAATGCGTCTCCACTTCCCCGCAATGCCAATTCCAGCATCCTCGGCTGGAAAGCTCAGGCCATTGTTTCCAAGTGCTGGGTCAGACAGGGTGGAGGGGACACTTCCGGAGAGGGCAGTAAACGTGGAATAACCTGCTCCTTTGCAACCTTTCCAAACAACTCCCCTCCCCCTCACGCACACACACTGCACCCCCCCAGGACAGCTATGGACCATTCGCCCCAAGAGGAAATTGGCACCAGTTCCACATCTAATCAGCATTCACGCCCAGCAGGGCTGCACCCGAAGGCTGTGAAAAATCTTGACAGATATGGCCCGGGGCCAGGCAGCAGCTTGAATGGCAGCAATTTTACAAGCCCTTCCTTGTGCTGCTATTTTCCTACCCCCTTCTTCACTCTGGGAAACGCTAGGGGACAGCCATAAATTGGGGATACATCATCGCCAGCACTCAAGGCCGAATGCAATATTCCCTTAGCGAGGCTTCATTAAGAGGAAATTCATGCCTTAAACACCTTGCAGCCCGCAGGTTTGACAAGTCATCACATTTTTGCATGCCCTGCTTTATTTTAAAGGCCCTGTCGTAATGACATTCCTGGCTGGGGGCTGCTGTGCAGCTTGCTGAGGGGAGCCTTTGTCAGTAGGGACTTGCGGAGGTGGAAAAAGAAAGCAGAGCCTTTGCTTGGTGGAAGGGAGCAGTACGCTTGGTCCTGCAGCCAAGGAGGAAGGAGCCTGGATTTGCAGCATCCATGGGAGGGGGAGGCTACCGGTTTGATTCCCGAGCTGGGCAGGGAGGGTGGCAAGTATAAACCATGCATATAGCACCAGTTCGAGATTGATGACCCTGCTAAGGGCTGGTCTATGCTATACCACTAGGTCGACGGACGATTTCTTCTGCCGACCTAGCAACTGCCCCTTGGAAAGGTGGATTTACTACCGTGACAGAAGGACCCCTCCCGTCGCCATGATAAGTGGCTGCAGCCGTGCCTCTGCAGCATTTCCAGTGGAGACACACCTTAAGGGAGGTGGCTCTTCTCGCTTTGGCAGGAATGGCGGCTCATGGATTAAGATCCTGATATCCCAGATTCAATCCCCACCAGTGATGAGCCACTCCGCCACGGGTGTTATACATGCGGTGGTGGGAAAAGTTAGGCCTCAGCTATTAAAGTCAAAGGTACTTTCATCTGGATGAAAATAGAAGGCCTGATCCAAAACGCCAAAGAAAGGCTTCCAGGGAGTTCCAGTAGATGTTGGCACATACCTTTATTCAGCATCTTTCCATTCCAGAATTATTCTCGGCAAAGTCACTGTGGACTTATATCCCAGGAGGCAACTCCTTCAGTCTGAAGTTTTCCAAGCCCTTTACGTAAGTAGGTAGATACTATTTTCACCCCTATGTTGTTTACAGATAGGGAGACTGAGGTTCAGATCAATTCAGTGCCTGAGCCCAGTTGCACAATGAGGCTGTATGCAATTTCTAGGCCCTGGATCTAAAGATTCTTGCATCCATAGCTGGAAAATTAATTCCTCTGGAACAGAACAGAGCAAACATCATTGTTATAGGAGCCTTTTTTTAGGTCCATGTTTTCCAACTTGGATACTTACGGTTACATTCCTGACTCCGTATTTAAGTACCTGAACAAAGCAAGCCTGAGTTTTCAGAGGAGCTGAGAATCTACAGTTCCTGTCTGAAGTTAATGGGATTGCTGGGTGGTTGGTAAATCTGAAAATCAGGTCTATTCCTGCCTCATATGGATTGAGGGGCCTAGCTTTGATCTCCCAAGTTGGAAAAGTTTGGTCTTAGCTTATGAACAACTCTTACAAATATCTGGAGCTGAGCAGGTATTCAATAACCCAGTCCCATTCCCCAACCCACCCCTAATGCCTCTGATACCAACGAGATCTCCATTGTGGCCACAGTGTTAACCTCCTACCCAGCCACCACACCTGTCCCTTCAAAAAGCCGAGTGGAACAGAGGAATCTGGTGGCTTGTCCTCATGCTGCCCACATCCGGGCTTTTGGGAAGGCAGTTCCAGAGTCCACAAATCCAGCGTTGAGAATGCCCTCCCATCACCTTCCGCACTGTCACACATAGACCAGAGAGGGCTGTCAGTTGAAGTAGCTTGGATGATCTGAGCTGCCGGAGTATCACATGGGGAGGGAGCTGGCTGGCCTCTTCTGGAGATGATGGGACTTAAACTATTTAGAGTGTCCTAGGTCAAAACCCATCCCCATAAACTTGGCCTGGGAATTTGACTGCGAGACTGTGCAGATTGTGGCATGGCAGGTGTAACGTACTTCCTGCAAGACATTACTTGGCAGTCAGACCAGTGTCCAAACGCTGGAAGTGCAATTTCTGAACCGTCTGAAGGTGAAGTCCATCATAGAGTGTAATGCAAGCCTCCTGCTGTCACCCATCCTATGGTGTCCCAAGGAGTCCCTCTTCCTAGGAGCAAGGGGTAGAGACGTCTTGAAACTTAGAAGGGGTAGGTGGGACCACATATGATCTCAATAAACCATAAAACAACAAAGACCAGTGCAGTTCCATGTTGTCCATTAATCTAGCTCTGCTTTCAAAGCGTTCCCTTTCCAAGCACCGTGGGCTCCATATTTACTCTTCCTCGGTGGCTTTCAGATCAAATTTGCTCACTCTTCAAGCCAAAAAATTGTTTCTTTTGCTGGCAGTGCCATGAACTCAGCCTGGGATCTGAGAGTGAAGCTGGGTTCTTTCCACTCCTATACTGTCACCACTGCTCAAGGCTCTACAGCTGGGGCTCAGTGTCACTTTTGCTGCTGCTGATGCAACATAATCCACTGAAATTAGAGCACCTGGGAAAAGACCTACTGGTTTTAGGCCCATCTACACCGCTGTCGCTACAGGTTTATTCCCTGCAGCATCGTTTCTAGAGTTTAGTCCAGGAGTAAGGAAGGGGCATTGCAGGGGAGGGGGCCATGAGTAAAGTTTTCAGGATCTGGCCATGTGTACAAAGGGAGCAGAGAATTCTGGAATTCTCGCTGTTTGAGTCCTGCGAAGCGCCTCGTTGCCGTGATGTCTGGTGGCAATCAGTTCCGCAGGCTGATTTCACGGTACAATAAAAGGATTCACAACAGTTTGTTTTTTAAAAGGTTCAGACATTTATACTGATAACAGGCCGATCCAGAATCATAACAGTAAGGGTTAAAATCAAACTAGAGATAAAGGAAGGGCAGAAATCCTTTTGCTTCAGGGCTTTCGCTAACCTCAAACGAAAGTGGGTGAAAAAGAAACTTTCCTGGGGGTGGGGGAAGACACTGCTGTAGAATGTCTCTTATTCCTTCATCCGAAGCAGCTGGGACTGACCCTTGCCAGTGACAGGACACTGGCCTAGACGGTCACTGAGGCACAAGATAGATGAAGTGACTTGCCTGAAGTCACACAGGGAAAGGATGACTGAGCCAAGAACTAACCCTAGGTTTCTGAGCCCCAGAGCATTGCTGCCTCTATTAACCCCTCGGTGCGACCCAGCAGTCTTAGAGCTTCAACGTGGTGGCTTATTTTTCTCTCTCCGCTGCTTCCCCCATCCATCTCAGCCAGTTTCCAGGCAGGTGCTGCGTTATTCCCCGAGAGGACTTAGGTCAGTTTCTCAGAGGCATTTCAGAGTTCCTTGTCTCCTGTTCTCTAGATTTCTTTCTTCGCTGCCACTTCTCTTTGCTTTTGCCTCGGCGATGGTCAAACAGACAGAAGAAATCAGCAAGCGGCATGCTAACCACGGATCCTTAGCTACACCTCACTACTGCTAGGCCTCTGAGGCTTGTTCCTCGAATTGCCCTGGGCTGCGTCCCCAGAACCTTTTCTCTTCCGTAGCTTGAATTTCCTTTTGTCTTATTAATGTATTTTCAGGCAAGTGCCCCGGCAACCAAGCCATTAGATTTCTGCTAATTAGCTGGCACTAACGGCCTCCCATTATTCAGAACGTTTCGAGAATGTTTGCTTGCAGTCACACGGCGGGTTTTAATAATAGCCATCCCATTAATGCTTCCTTTCCCCCACCTCCACATACGGGTGCTCAAATTGACTCCAGAAGTGCGTGACTGGTATTTTTACGAGGGACGGGGGTAGGGGAAAGCAATGCGGTGGCGTTGTTTTACTCGGAAAGCCAGTGCACGTCACCTGATGAATTTGCGAGGGACAACGACACATTATCTCAGTGAGCAACATGGCTCTGTAGCACCTGTCACTGCAAACCGGGGTGGTGAGAGAGCAAGAAAATTCCTCACTCCCTGGGACACGTCTATAATGAGTTGCAAACCTCCTAAGTATCTGCCAAGTTCGCCGATAGATCAGGCAGTTGTTTTCTCTGGCAGCTGGACTGGCAACCCGAGCCGCGCAATCCAGCAAAGCCCTCCCCTCTGGGTTCCTAGCCCAGAAGATGCAACTCGTTGGCATCCACCAGTCACCAGGTGTCTCTTTTCCCTTTGCAGGAAAACAGGAAATGAGTCAAATGCACATACACAGGAATCAGCTCCCTCGCAAAGCTTGAGAGGAGCCAGACGCCGAGGTGTTTATTATTCCTGAACAAGGAGGGAGCATCTGGACACTGTTCCCTGAGGGGGCATGGCTGCAGCCTGTCGGAAAGAGATGGGGACAGGTGGAAAAAGCTGGTAGCCTATGACACCTTGTTGACTCTAGCCTGCCTGGGGGGTCGTGCCAACCATTTTTATGCCTATAAGGTGAATTTCAAGAGCACAAGGGAGTAGGCTCCACTTAACTCTCAAAACAGGGCCCAAGTGGTGTGACTCCTCCTTCAACTTCCCAGGGAAGGGACTGTCATTTCCATAGGGCCCAGTGCTGCAAAGTGCCTGGAAGGCATCGAGATCCCTCAGCTGAGTGCAAATGGAGGGTACTTGAGACCAGGTCCTTAGGTAGCACGTCATGCTGGGATAGTAGGCAATGCCTTTGGGCTCTCCCTTGAGCAAAGGGGAGGGGTGGGGTGTACACTGCATTGCCACTCAGACACAAGCCCCGCCCTTTCTGTGCCTGTGGGGCGGCTGGCTAATTGCTCTGGCCTACGCCCGCAATAGGTTACTGCATCCAGCCTCCACCGCGGCTTTGGCACACAGGCCAACGAGTGCCCGCGGGGTGGAGTCGAGACTCAACATGCTCCTGGCCCAGGCAGCTCGTGCAAGGTCACACAAAGTTAGTGGCAGAGCCGGGACCAAAACCAAGATCTTCCATGGTCCACGTGCACCCCTTGTCTACTGAATCACACGTAACATCTTTGTGTGAGCAACGGACCCCTATGCAGGCCCCACTTTGTGATGTAGGGTGACAGGAAAAGACGGGCTAGTGGCCTTCCCGCATTTCTCTAGGATGCTGGAGATCTGGCTTTGAGTTCAAGTCCTCTCACCACTTCCTTCCTTGTCTGTCATTTACTGGGGCAACCGAGAGGCTCACTCCATCCACTCCTAACTGCCTCTTAATGTCTCTCTCACTCTCTGCTGTTAGGAAGGACAATCTTATGGTTAAAGTCCTGAGCGGGCTTCAAGAGCGTGGTATTCAATTCCTGGCTCTGCCACAGATTCTCTGGTGACCTTGGGCAAGACACTGAGCCTCTCTGTGCTTCAGTTCCCCATTTATATCATGGGCCTAGCAATATTGCCTTTGTCTGTCTTCTTGATTTAGATTGTACAGCACCTAAGACACAGTGGGGCCCTGATCTCAGTTGAAGGATGTAGGTGTGGCTAGATATAATCTTGTTATCCTTATAAACTCATGACTGGTGTGGAGAAAGTAAATAAGGAAGTGTTATTTACTCCTTCTCATAATATAAGAGCTAGAGGTCACCAAATGAAATTAATAGGCAGCAGGTTTAAAACAAACAAAAGGAAGTATTTCTTCACACAACGCACAGTCAACCTGTAGAACTCCTTGCCAGATGATGTTGTGAAGGCCAACACTATAACAGGGTTCAAAAAAGAACTAGATAAATTTATGGAGAATAGGTTCCATCAATGGCTATTAGCCAGGATGGGCAGGATGGTGTCCCTAGCCTCTGTTTGCTAGAAGCTGGGAATGGACCACTTGATGTTTACAATGTGCTGTTCATTCCCTCTGGCGCACCTGGCATTGGCCACTGTCAGAAGACAAGATACTGGGCTAGATTGACCTTTGGTCTGACCCAGTATGTTCTTATGTTCTGTTAATTCTTTTACCATTTAAATGTATTTGCCTGAGCCTGATGCCCCATGGAGCGGGTTTGCGTCTGGTTTTACAGAAAAAAAAATTAATACTAGATGCAAAGTAGCCATGTGGGCATTAAAGTCATAATACAAACATCAGTCCATCACAGAGAACCAAGACAAATACTATCTAGGTTAGACTTCTGACCAGGCCGGGTTACTTGGTCAGGGGAGGGAGACACCCAGAACTGGCCTCTATTAGAAGCAGCCAGTCCTTTTTATCTGGCCCGATGGACCCTGATTGGCCTCCTACTGCATCCGGCCCTTCTAGGCACTGGAGAGTCAACTCTTGCTGGTTCTGCCTGCAACTGATCATGGGAAGCCTCTCTAGGAAACCCCTGGAAGTCTGAACTCACTGCTCTTCCCTTCCAGCAGGACATGTCTTAGGGTGGAGTGTGCCAAGATGGTAGGGCCTCCAGCAGGGGGCAGCAAATACTTGGCATACATCATTAGCATTACTTTAATATCTTAGAGTGTCCTGGAATAGAGTTCATAGGAGAGATACTCTCCAATGGAGTTGCACTATCCTGTATTTTAAGCACGCCATGAGGTCTTAGTGGAAGGAGGAGGATACGATGTGTTTCCATCTTTCTATTTTTCATTTCAAACCACCCTGCCTTCAAGCTCACAAGATGGGAAGGAAGAGGAAAAGTGAGACTGTTTCCTGAGATATGGCTGTTAGCATCACCCTAGACCTTGATCATGAAGAGAAAGGAAGAGGCGGATGTAGTCAAAGGAGAACAAAAAAGCAATGATCCTTTGGTATATCTGAAACTTTTGTTTACAATATACTTGCAGATGGAGATGAGCCAGCACGGAAATCCCAGCTGTCTACAAAAACCTAGAAAGGCTCCCTAAATGTCCAACCTATTGGACTTATGGGGCTACTCTGTGTACATCATAGACGTGTAGGGCTGGAAGGGACCTCAAGAGGTCATCTAGTTCATTCTTCTGCAGTGAAGCAGGGATCACCCCATACAGATGTTTGTATAAACTGCTCTTAAAAACGTCCAAGGATGCAACACTTATGGTGACCGCCAAGAGTAACCAGCATCAACCATTCAATATTGCTTCCAATAAGCAATCCCGAGGTACCTCCTATTAAGAGCTGAGCACACCCTGCAGCAATCTGCTGGTGAATTTAAAGCTGGTCCATTGGTTTTGCCAGTGTTCATCTCATATTCCTAATCCATGGACAGCTTGCGCTTCTAATTATCTCCCTGGCCCTGTCTTCCACTTGCATAAACATAATTTTGTTTTTTCAGTTAATGAGGGAAGAATTTGTTTTTTCTTCAGTGCAGGGAGCGGGGTTAGCTATAACTAGCCAGCGCTGCTGTTTTAAAGGATACACATGGAGGAGATTTTGAAATGGGATGAGCTTCACTGGTCTTGACTAGAGCTTGCTAAAATTTTTCATACTAAACTTTTTTTTGGAGAAACAGGCAGATTCGGTTCAACCCAATTTCTTTGGAATTGCCTGTGAACCAAAAAATCTGTTTCTTTCCCCACACAGCTCTGTTCGTGATAAGCAAAATACTGTACTGGGCTGGACATGGGTCCTATCCCTTTGAATAGTTTGGGAACTCCCTAGTGGCCTTCTCTCTCTTCTGTGTTTCAGAAGCCACCAGAACTGTGCCAGAGCAGTTATGCCTTGATGTAGGTAGACCTTGCTCTAGGGGTGAAAGTAACTTAAAGGACTTACTGGTACGCCGGAGTCCTGAGCAGGGGACATGGCCTCAACCGGAAAAGGTAGGGCCTTTAAATACCCGGGCCCTTTAAATCAAGAGGCGGCTGGGAGCCCCGGGGCTCAGGGGCGATTTAAAGGGCCTGGGGCTCCGGCTGCTGCTACCGCAGTGGAGCTCCAGACCCTTTAAATCGCCAATGGAGCCCCAAGGGCTCCTGGCTGCCACCGCTACCCCGGGGCTTCGGTGGCGATTTAAAGGGCCCAGGACTCCCCGCAGTGTCCGGAGCCCTGGGCCCTTTAAATCACCGCCAGAGCCCTGCCGCCATTACCCCAGGGTTCTGGCAGCGGGGCTCGGGCGATGATTTAAAGGTAACACTACACCTCATATTCTTCATAGAGATGTTGTTATGATATGATTATGGCATAACTATGATGTGTTTTATACAAGATAGGTCATGTGCCATATCATTGGAAAGGTTATGATTGACTGAGTATGATTATCCTATTTGTATGCGTGTATCATTTTTGAAGCCAGGAATATTGTCTATGCGTCTATTACACATGTGTTTACACCTGGGGAACACCCACTAGACAGAATCCCACCCGTCTGGATGGCTGAGGGAGGAAAGACCATGAGAGAAAACAACAGGTCTTTGAAGATGCTAATCTCCCTCCAGGGAGCCTTCCTGGGGATGCTGCAAAGAGCCTCTGAGTTATGGCTGCAAAGGACATATGACCAAGTCACCTAGTACTGGCCTCCATGATAATACTAGTGTTTTTCTACTGCTCGGATGTGGGAAACAAACTGGGAGAGAAAGGATTCCTGCCATATGCAAGAACTATTTAAGGCAGAGGAGTGACATCACTGGGGTTCTCTACTTCACGGACTCCCTGCCCAAGATGACTGCTGTAAACATCTAAGAAACAAAGACTGAACTGTGGGGTGAAGGACTGAATCCAGACTAAAAGGTTGTCTAGCCTGTGAATGGAATATCTGAAGTTTTAAGCTGCAGGCAAGTGCAGCTGGCCTTCAAGAATCTCTGAAATCTGCCTAAAACAACATTTTGGGTGAGAATTTTCTACTTTGTAACCAGTTTCTTTAGTATTTTAAGCTTAGATTGTGTGTCCACATGACATGGGTGATGTAGAAGGGTGATGATATCTATGCCCGTGCATATGGCTGTCGACCTCATCTGCTGACTCATCCTGTTAGTAAAATTTAGAATCCTGCATAAAGTTACCCAGACTCAGTTTACACTTAAAACTTAAGCTGACCTAGCTCAGATGCTCAGGATTGTGAAAAACCCACCCCCCAGAGCATGAGACCTATTCTGACCTCACCGCCAGTGAAGATACAGCTGGGGTAATGGAAGAATGCCTCAGTCAACCTAGCTGCCATCGCTCGGGGAGGTAGAATTCCTACAGCAACAGAAAACCCTTTCTGTCACTGTAGTCTATGTCTACACTATAGGGTTTCAGCGGTATGGCGCCGTAGTTATCCTGCTGTGGTGACCGTAGTGTGGACATAACCTGTGTACATTCTGCTGACGTGCAGTGGTAGGTAAGGCTCATCAACTCCCCTGAGATGTTAAGAGAAGTGGACATGTCCCTTTGGTCAGGGAGAACCAGGGACAGACCCAGGGACAACCTGCAGACAACCCTGGGGTCACAGGGTTCTCTACTCACCACTGGAACGCCTCCTTATGGCCGCAGCTGGGGATTAGCTCTGCCAGCCTGACACCTCTTCTTGGGGGTTCTCACTCCGACCCTCACCCTGTCAGGACTCGACTGGTGCCTTTCATGGCTTGGCCCACCAGCCAGGTCACTGTAGTTTTCCCCTTCCGGGGTGTGTGTGTGCCAAAGTGTCTCTGTACCAAGTGTCCGAGGCAGTCTTCCAATTCACTGCACCTCAGTGGTGCTACTTTGCCAGTGGCTGGTCGGGAACCCAGGCCCACCTTCCTTCTTCTCCAGGTTCCAGCCCCATGACCCAACAAACAGCGGCTAAGGTCTGCACTGTCCCACACCTTGCTGTTGTTTCCCTGCACTGCTTCCTACATTGACTCTATCAGGCACCTTCTCCACCCGTTTCTGGGCATGCCCTTCCCTTGAGGCCTAGCTCCCTTCTTTCACTAGCCTCATAGAGAGGGACTGCAGGCCTCCTCCCTGCAGCCCCATCTGCCTTTAGACACCTGGCTTTATAAAAATCACACCTATCCCTGTCCAGGTGAGCTTCATCCTTTAATTAGTCCTCATGGCTCCCTGGCCCCTACTCCAGATGCAGTCTAGGCAGTTAATTGGCCCACCTAGCCATCTTGAACACCCCATCACACCTGGGAACACCACGCTGGGAAGAGAGCTGCTAGGCTGAGGTTGGTGGTTTGTTAAATAAGTTACCGACAAAGCGTGACTTCAGGAGGGGTGAGTTTGACCTTGTAGAGTGGAGCAGCCGGAGAGTGGTGCTCGCTCACCCGGCAGTGGCCACACAACACAAATAACTGGACTCTTCCTGAGCATCCTACAGTCTGAAAATGATGTATCCAGGTGCTGAGTGAATCCATCTGCAGAAATGAGGGGCAGCTTAGAAACCCAGAACATGGGGCTAATTTCATTATACTGATGACTAGTCTGACCAGCTCAAAGTGATCAGGTTAGGCCCTGAAGCATAAGGATGGATAGTCCTTGTTCCTGTCATCCTTGGCATTAAAAAAGCTGAAGCTCCGATACTTCAGATGTCATCTTCTTTTAATTATTATTCGGTTCATTTTCAGCCTTGCACCATGCAGCCCTCCCAGGGAGGGATTGGTAGAGTCCACGGGCAGCTTGCAGCTAGACAAATAATCTTTGGGTTTTTAAACTGAGCATGTTCGATAAGTGCCAGGAGGGAGAATAGAGAAGGACTTCACAGCACCATTTTTACTGTCATGCTTCTCCGGCCTAGATCCCCAGCTGCTTATAAACTGGCCCACGTCCACTGAAGTCAATGGAGTGACGCTGACTCACACCAGCTAAGGACAAGACCCGAGAAAGTCTGCCTCTCGTGCTACTCTGAAGGACAAGGCGTTTCATCACCCTGCTTGCTCTTACGTACATAACCTCACTGTTTGGGCATCAGACCATACAGAAGTGGTGCGGTGATATAATTTAAACTGCATATTTCAATTGCCATGGGACTGTAATTTACACAAGATCAGAGAGCTGCAGAACAGACTTCCAAAATGCAGAACAACTGCAAAGCTCTGGGGTAAACCATGAGATCACAGGGGGAAATTAAGCCAGGACCGAGTCATATTCCCCCCAGAGAGAGGGTCTGGTTTAGATTTAAGCCCTGTCCACATCTCTTTCTTTTTATTTTGCTTTAATTCAATGTGATCCTGGTGAAATCTAAATGGATATGTAACGTGGTTTTGCCAGCTAGAGTGGGCATGCTCAGACTGCATTATGAGAGACTCTTCCAAAACTATATTTAGGCCATATTTTTTAAGCTATTGTAACAAATTTATAGCTACCTAAGAACTTCACGGTTATCCTTATGCTTGCTCACAACTTCATGGTGATAGTAGGGAAAGAACCTGGTTCCTCTTGCTCCCAAAGCCCAAAAACTTGTCATCTGAGCTCAAGTTGGACCTCCAATAGCTGTTTGCAGTATAGGTCTTAGGACACACACTTGTTTTTATTTCAGCCACTAGAAATTGAGGCAACACATAAACACCACCAGAGTTAATTACAATATGATTCTAACTCAGGTTCATCCCAGATCATTATTTGTTATTTGTAGCATTATTTGGACCAGGACCCCATTGCGCTAAGTGCTGAGAGGCAATAGATGGATACAGACAGACAAGCGCTCCATACTGGCTGGTTAAGCCATTGGCCCAACCCTGAAAGCACTTACTCCTGTGACAAGAGTAAATCACAGAGACATCCCCACTGGCTTCAGCAGGGCTACTTGTGCTGTGTTAATGTAAGGGGACTGTTGCCCCCTTACTAACATTCAGTGGGGGTGTTTTAGTAGCTAGCTCCTAGTACTCAAAGGGGAACGGTCGATGGGGAATCAGGACCCTGAGACTGACAGCCCCCAGGAATAATGGGGAGGGGCCAATGCTCCAGGTCAGCCTAAATGGCAGGGCGGGCAGGCTAATCAAGGAGTCAGGAGGCCAGGGAGGTCCCATCCTCTGTGTGAGCTGGATTTGCCTGGGTCAGACCAAGTGGGGCCAAGCTAAGGAGAAAGCAGGGACCTGAGCTTAGCTGGGGAGCAGAGCTGTGCCAGATCCAGAGGGACCAGAAAAGCAGCCCAGAGAGAGCAGACCCTGTCCTAGGAGCAGAACTGCGGCAACCAGAGCCAGAGGGGCCAGGAAAGCAGCCCAGGAAGCAGGTCAGTGCTGGGAGCAGAGTCACAGAAGCAGCCTGCAGAGCAGACCTGTCCTGGGAGCAGAGCTGCATCAACCAGAGCCAGAGGGGCCAAAGAAGCAGCCCAGGGAGCTGGAGGCAGAGCAGCAGCCGTGCAGAGACAAGAGTGGTGCAGCTGGGGCTGGAGCAGTCCGGAGCCGGGTGTCGTGAGCAGCTGGGGAGAGCGAGGGGGACCCTGGGCAGCGGGCCCAGCACAGAGAGACGCCTCAGCCAAGAGGCTCTGCAGGCCAGGCTTGGATCGTAACCCCGACAGGGCGGGGGCGACACTGGGAAGAAGGGTCCTGCCACTTAGAGCCTGAGAGCGTGTGGCCACCACCAGAGCGAGTGTCCAGCCCGCAGCATCCCTGCAGCACAGCCAGGGCCGGAGAAGGAGGCCTGGGACTTACAAGGAACAGACTGTGAACTGCCCTGATGTTCCAGAGACAGTTTGTGATGTTCCCTGCCACAGAGCGGGGGATGTGTTTCCTTTAACCTTTTCCTTTATTCCTTATTCTTTTTTAAATTAATTGTTGATTAAATAACTCGCATTTGCTTTAACTTGTATGTAATGGTCAGTGGGTCAGAGAAGTGCCCAGTGCAGAGAGAGTACCCTGGAGTGGGGCCACTCTAGCCCCTGTCCTAGGTGACCACAGCAGGGTTGGGGGTCGAGCCCCCCAGGAATCCTGGGCCCAGCCTTGTCGGGGTTACGAGGACTCTGCCAGACAGGAGAGTGGAAGGGGAGTCCTCAAGGGCAGGGAGGCCGCTGGGTAAAGGAAGTGGGAGCGAGGACTCCGATCCTTTCGCTAGCCCACTTCACCGGGGTAGTGCAGAAGCCAGGAAAGTTCCCCACAATAGCGGGACTATTAACCCGCTTACATTAAGGACTGTGTTGAACTTTAACTATCACTTTAAAAGTGTGTGTGTGTGTGTGAGGGGTGGGTGGTTTCCTGGTCCAGCTTGCAGGCTCTGGAGTGTAGTGTGCAATCAGAGGGCTCTGGAAGGAATCAGCCTGGAGCAAGGTAGGGCGAGTGGTGTTTCCTGGCATTAGGGAGCAGCCTGCTTTGCCTCTCTCTGTTTTTGGTTACTGAGTGTTATTGTTCCGAAGTCTACCAAATAAAGTCGTGTTACCTTGCAACCTTTCAATAAAACTATTTGACATTTTTATCTCCTCTGCGTGTATGCTGTGAACATAATACTAGCCACACGAGTAAAGAATATTCAAGTAAGCAAGAAGGCAGGACAAGACCCTATATTAAGAATCAGTTTAGCTGACACCATTTAAAAATGGCTCCCAAGCCCTGTAAGAGTGCCAGCAGAAGCAGGACCTTACTGCATGCGTGATCCAGGGAGATTCATTTTATTAGGTAAGGAGATAGCCATACACCCCAGGAGTTATCTCCAAAGCATTTCCTCCCATTGTTTAATCCCCTGCTTTTAGTATCGTACATTCTCCTCCTCCCCGGCTGCTGGATTGCTTGTTTCTGGGAGCCTTCCAAAGGCTGTAGGCCTTTGTCACGGGAGTGGCACATTAAGGGCAAAGTGCCAGGGTGTGTAAGGTCTGCTGACCGATCCTTGTTGAAAATGGCCTTGTAAACAGCCTGGCTTGATGGCTTTCAGGTCAGCTTTAAAAAAAAAAAATCAATCTCTCCACTACTATCTTGTCCGTTTCCTTTTCGTGCCTCACGGCACCAGGGAGTGCACAAAGCTGCCTAATTTTCTGGCATTTATCACCTGCATGGAGTATATTTTGAAAGGGTCACTTAATCAGACTAGACCTCTTCTCCTTCCTCTCTGGGACAATGTCCTGTGTGCCTATGGCCCTTCTTTGTCAGTTCCTATCACACCAGTTTGGGAAATCTGGACAGTTACGGAGTTCTGGGTGAGATTATGAACTCTTCCCCAGTCGGCACACTCCATTCTGAATGTGGAGGCGAAGTGACTTAGGCGTGTGCTTTTGCCTCCATCTTTGGGCTGACATGCCAAAGGTGGGTGGCAGGGAGCTCACAAAAGAGGGTCCTTGACATAAGTGCTGCACCATTGAAAGATAATCACTCTAGACAAAAGACTGGCTCCCAAACAGGAAGGTCTGTTAGGGGAGAGGTTGCCTAGCAATGAAATCACCTGGTAGGACTCCTTTCAGAGTAGCAGCCCTGTTAGTCTGTATCCGCAAAAAGAAAAGGAGTACTTGTGGCACCTTAGAGACTAACAAATTTATTTGAGCATAAGCTTTCGTGAGCTACAGGCGGACCAGGGGGGTCACCTGACTGAGGAGACTGGAAGGTTATAAAGGGCGAAAGCTGCTTAGTTTGCTTGCCTGTTCTCTTTCTTTGGCCATTTTTCACTAGTTGAAGAAGAGGAAAGTTGCGGCAGAGAGAGTAGGACTCTGCCTAACTGAACACAGAGGTCCCCCAAGGATTCCCAAGGGAAGTGTGAGCTGGAGACGGGAAGTGCATTTAGGATTAATTATTTTTGTATGGATCTGTGTATTGCTTGTGTGAATAAGTAAAGAGCAACAGCACGGAGGAACTCTGTACAGAGGTTTGTGTGTTGCATGCTATGTCCACCACCTGGTCCTGAGACAGATGAACTGTGACCCAGCGGGCTCATGCTGTTGGTGGAATTCTGGGAACAGCTGTGTCTAAGCCAGTGTGGGGGAGAATTTAAGGAGTCAGTACCGGGTCCAGGGGCTGGCTGGCATGGTCCAGCTCTCAGGTAGAGATGTTGGACAGAGGGTTGACAACCCCCCCACATCTAGGGACCCCAGGAGGACGGGGACAGTGCCTGGGCTTTGTTCATACTCTGGAGGCTTAACGCGCCTGGGAGTCAGAGGCGAGATTCCCCCACAGCAGTCTGGTGAGTGGCCAGGAAGGACTGCTGGACCAGAACTGTGACAATAGCGTCCTTCTGCCCAGATTCAGGGGACTGCTCAGCTTTGCTTCAAATCAGAGATGAGAAAACCCCTCTTCGGCCACCGAGTCCAATCCTGTACTGCTATTTATTGTTTATATAGCACCTACAGGCCCCAACCAAGATCAGGGTCCCACTGTGCTAGGCACTGTACAGACACACAGTGAGAGAAAGGCAGCCCCTGGTCTGAAGAGCTCACAATCTTAGTAGACAAAGCAGTTTCACCCTTGTATGATTGGGAAACTGAGGCACACAGAGATGACATATGCCCACAGTCATGCAGGGAACCAGCCACAAAGCTGGGAGGAGAAGCCAGATCTGCTGAGTCCCAGGCCAGTGCCTCAACCATGAGGCTTCTGTTCCTCTCAGCACTGCTATCTCAGCAGGATGATGTCCCACACTAACTCCTCTAGTTCAGTTTTCAGTGTCTCCAGTGACATGATCAGCACGTCAGCTCGTTCCCTTGAGAGATCGTCCCACCATCTAAGGAATCTCACTGACTGATGTTTTCCTTATGTTTTCCTTAGTTTATAATTTCACCCTGTTTACAGTTATACCCATCCAGACAACCCTAGATAAACCAAGTCACCTTTGCCCTATTTACAGGTTAGGGATAACACTCAAGCCACGAAGAAGCTCAAAGAATATAAGACCTTCACCCAGAACTTAGCATCTATTTGGGCAAGGGTGACTTGGTTTATCTAGGGTTGGGCCGTTGGTTTATGGGGGTTTTGGTCCTGGGGTCAGAAGTCTCATGGCCAGTTGGTCACTTACAGGTCTTGGTTATTAGTGACCAGAATTAATCACTAAGCCAGATAAGCAGCTGGTGTAACTTGTTATTGCTTCACTGACCTCTAGAGCGACACTGATTTAGATCAGCTGAGGATCTGGCCCAGCATATGTCTGCCCATACATTGAGACATAACTAACTCCTCAGCCATAGGGGTTCTCCTTCCAGAACAAGGTTGTGGTATACGGGCAGGGCAGCGGGAGGGAAGCTTGAATGATCACAGCCTGCGCTATGGATCTGTCTCCTGGGCTGTCAAAGCAATGCCGTCAGCAAACCCTAAGGAGACCTCAATGGTGGGAAAATTGCTGTCCTCATAAGCTGATCAGAAACAAACAAAAAGTGTCATGAACTAGCAAGGCACCTCCATGTGACTCTGCTTTTCCCACAGGCCTGGGTTCAGGGGAGGCTAAGTCCTTCTCCAACCAGGTAAACAGATGAATTCTATTATTCAGCAGCTTGAACTGTTTTCTGCCTCCTTTGGATCTGATTTTGCTATTTGCTAAAGCTGAAATCTCGGGAGACACCCTTCCTCCCTGAAATCTCTTTCCAGTAACTATTACTCCATGTGCTTGGAGCCTGACGTGGCTATGAACAGCGCCAAGGGCTTCTGCGTTATTCGCAGACAGAGGGTCCGATCCAATAGGCTTCATGTGAGGTCTATGTCTTGCTGTTGTTGGCATTGTAACAAGGATCTGCCGTATGTCTCAGTGCAGTTTGTATTAATATTGTAGGGATGGAGACAATACATCGGGGCAGGACGTACACCACCTCGTTCATGTGCCAGTGTGAATTCATGTAACGTCATTATGATCAGGGGCCCTAGGTACAGAGCAACGCAAGGCAAGTGTGAAGTTTACCTTCTTGATATCGGATTCAGCCAGGGTTTCAGCTTCCCTGTTGGTTGGATGGCTTAGTCCTCCAGACAAAGGGGGCAGGGGAGAGAAACGCAACTCCCTGGGCTCCAGCACCCTCCTCAGGGTCTGACTGGACCTGCTTTTCAGGGGGTCTCCCCATTCGTGCTGGGCTCCCAGAGCGTCCTTTGCCCAATGCCTCCCAAAGTTTCCCCAAACCGTTTCTCCTCAGAAAGTCCAGCACACCTACCCTTCCCTAGTCTCTGTGGGAAAGAAGCTGGCAGCAGATCCTGCTATCTCCCTATCTTTAGAGCTGGCCAGGAATTTTCTGCCCAAACGATTTTTTGATGGAAAATGCAGCTTCCTCCAAATCAAAGATTTGGGTGGAATAAATTCAATGTTGCCATTTTTAAAAAAATGTTTTTGTGTCAGGAAAAACTAAGCAAAACATTTCATTTCAAGATCAGTTTGGGGCATCATGGGAGTAGTATTTCAGGTACCTCTTGTTCCCATGTGCCCACATGGGCCAGGCTGTTGGATTGGACTGCCTCTCCCATGATGCACTGTGGCCTTCCCTCTGACCAAGTCATTTGGTGTATCATGAAAATCAAATGACTGTGGTTGCATCATGGGAGATCGAGTTGAACCAGAGACCCTGTCCCATATTGGAGAATGAGGGCAAAAGTCATGCAGGTCACCATGCATATTCCATCTTTGGTAGCAGTTTCCAATAGCACAGATGGGATTGAGATGATAAACTGTCCACTCATGTCTAGACATGGTCCCTCCAAGGTATGAGTGAGGGATGGAGGAGCTTGCAAAGCCACTGCCTGCTCTATGGATCAGCAGAGAATTCAGTCTTCAGTGCTGTCAAGCTACCACCTAAAGAAGCAGTGCACCTATGATAAATAATAATAATAATAGCCCAAACCTGATCCTTTGATGGGCCATTCCACCATCTCTCTAATTATTAGTGCTCTAAGTGACTCTCTATGAACGGGGGCAGTGTGGTCTAGTGGAAAGGGGATGGCGCTTAGGAGATCTGAGTTCTCCTAAGTGACCTTGGGCAAGTCATTTTGCCTCTCTGTGCCTCAGTTTGCCCATCTGTAAAATGGGGACTTTTGTAAAGTGCTTTGAGATTCACTGACGAAAAGTGCTGCGTAAGAGCTAGGTATTATTATCATTAGAGCATCATTCTATTTCCAAACATCTCCAATGTACATGCTCCAAGTAACATATTAACCTGATAGTGCTGACTTTTAGGCGATAACACCAAGGGAGCAGCAGTGTTTCGGTGAAGTAGAAAGGAAGTGGCTATTTGCTTTGCTGAGGTGTGCTAAAGGTTGTTGATGCACTTGCTAGCCTTAATAGGAACATTGAATCGGCCAGCTGTGGAGGTGAAATAGTAATAGGAGAACTGATTAAATCGCTCTATATCTGACCTCACAGTCTTCATCCTCACAGAAAACCCACACAACACTTTCAAATCACCAGCCTGGGCACTTTAAATTCATTACTTGCTTGACACCAAAAGTCATGAACTGAACAGAGAGACTGGATTTATGGCTTATTACAACAATCTGTAACCCATTAACCCCTCATTTCATCCTATGACTGCAGAGGTGTGAACGGACCACTCCATCTTGAAAGGTCCCCTACAATATGTGCTAGCTAAGCATGCTAAATAATCTGTTCCACCTTGCATTTAGCTGTGAGGCTGGGAGGTCCTTTTCCAGACCCGCTCTGTGTGGCTTGAAAGCTTGTCTCTCTCTCGCCAACAGAAGTTGGTCCAATAAAAGATTTTATCTCACCCACTTTGTTTCTCTAAATCCTAATGTGAGAGCAGACCCGCCATCTAGCTGGGATTTCAGGCAGAGGACCCAAATTTGGGTGCAAAGATCAGTTACTCCCTGACTGGGGGCAGTAGCAAGGCATATATGCAGGAGGCAATGAACAGCTCTCTGAGAAGGGAATGTCATTTTATATATCCGTGCTGTGCCTGGCACAGGGGCCCTGACTGTTGACTCTTTGTGACCTCGGACAAGTCCCTTAATCTCTCTGTGGACTCAGTGCAGGGTTGCTGGGTGAAATTTAATGGCTTATGATGTACAGGAGGTCACTAGATGATTTAATGGTCCCCTCTAGCCTTAAACTCTATTAATTCTCCATCTGTAATGTTAACAAACCTTTCTTTTTTCTACTCGTTGTCTTTCTTGGGTATTTGGACTGCAAGCTCTTCAGGGCAGGGACTCTCTCTTGATGTCTTGTCTCTATATATAGACACACACCCCTATTACCTACCACAATGGGGCCCTGATCTTGTCTGGTACCGTAATATAAATAATAATCAATAATAATTGAGTGACATAACATATCCTATTTAATTTGGGGGATCGGATCTCGTTGCACTACCAAATCTATATGATCAAGGACTATCAGCAGACATTGCCATTACTATGGCAGTTGAGTCAAACCGACATACAAAGGGCATCGGAAATCCCATGGTAAATCACAGTCAGGCTTCCAGTCAGCTTGGATTCCAACTTTGTCTCCATTATTTACCAGGAACTGCATCCTGCCTGGCATGCTATGTAGTGACATCTAGTGGTTGAATAGTATACCTCAGGTAAACATATCCTTACAGGTGGTGAATTGTTGTGAAGTCTAGCTTGGAGAACATGTAGTTGCAAACGATTTGGGGGTCCTGTGTGCACGGCATCACTAACGTCTACCAACACTAGAGTCAGAGAGAACAAGAAGCTGGATAAAGGAAACTGGCTGGAATTCAGTCATGAGCAGGGAAAAGTGGAAGTAGGTAAGGAAGCGTGGCTGAGATCAAAAGCCATTCCTGGGAAATAAAAAGCAAGCACAGGGCCCACTTCAGTTTTGAAAGGAAAATTAAACAAATCTCAAACAGGAAAATAAAGGCAAAGCTCTCACCTCTTCCCCAGTGATACATACAAACACAGAGCGAGAGCTCGTGTTATTAAACAGAGTGGCTTTCAATGGCATAGACACAGTCTGGAGAGCATTCCCTGCTAAGAGTACTGCTTACTGGGATGAATAAGAGAACACTCTGGGAGCAAAGATGGCCTTGTGGCTAAGGTCTTGTCTATTCATACACTTCGTAGTGTTTTAACGAGACTAGTGTAGTTAAAGCAGCACAACTTGCTCAAAGATGGTCACAGCTGTAATACGTGCCATGTACATAATATATACAGAGATATATGCAATATAATGTATAAAAGTGCTTATGATGTTATAGCTGTTCCCCTATGGGAAGGGGAATCAGCTCTACCAGAAGAAGGCACCTTTATACCAGGGTAACTGCAACCATGCTGGGTATAACTATATTGGTGTAACTATTTCAGTAAAATATTGACCCCCCCCCACTAATGCAAATATTGATATCCATTCAACTTTTGCATGTGGATCAGGCCCATTGCACTAGACTAGAACTTAAGAGAGCCTGGTACCATTCCTAGCTTTGCCATTGACATCCTCTGTGACTTTGGTCACATTAGGTCTCATCCAACATACATTGAAGTCAATTGGAGTCTCCAACAGCTGTTGAATCAGACCCTTGATCTCTCTGCGTATCAGCTACCCATCTATAAAGTAGGGATAGTAATATTTCCTTTGTCTGTCCTGTGTATTTGGATTGTAAAATCGTCCAGGCAAGGGGACTGTCTCTTACTATGAGTATGTACAGCACCTAGCCCAATGGGGACCTGATCTTGGTCACGGCTTCTAGGTGCTGCTGTAATATAAATAATAAATAAATTGGTAGCACATGTTTGCAGAACGTTTGCAGGCCTGAAGTTTGGAGGTTGTGCAGCTCTCCTCCCTCCACAGATGATAAACACGATTAATAGGAAAGCCAGCGCTCAGTTCCAGGCATCCTCAAGTCTAGCTTGGTCTAACAAGCAAAGCAGAAACAAAGGTGACAAATGATCATTGGATGATGAGTGGCTGGACGTAACCTACAGGGGGAGATCACAGTTTGTTCCTTCCAAGGGGGAAGACATTTATCTTCTCTTCACTCCTAGAATCTGCTTTCACTGAAGTCGAAAGGTGAGGGTGATTAATCAATAAGAGGACAAATTGTCATGCTACACAGATTCTGTGAGCGCGTGACAGGATCTCGCTCCAGAGGAGCTGCAGGGCTGGGCCAGAGGCGAGAGATAATATTGTCCGCTTCTCTGCAAGATACACAGGAAGGTCACCCAATGCAATGGAAGTTTAAATAAACAAACTGTGCTCAGAGCTTGAGGAGCGCTGCAGGACGATCAACACCTACCCAAAGAATGTTCCTCCAAAAGAGACATCATAAAAGTAGACTCGGGTAAGCCGGAGTCATAGGGGAACAAAAGCAAAAACGCCATCTGTTGCTAAGGACTCATTCCCCCTAAGGGACAGAGAGACAGGCCCCACTCTGGAGCTGTGCAGCTGAGTACACTGCCATGAGGAAAGCCTGCTAATCCCCCATTTACAAGTTGGGTTTAAGGAGCTGTGTAGCAGAAGGTCTAGCCATGGGTTTCTGAGGCACAGAAGGAGGACAGCTTTGTGATTAAGGGCCTAGACTAGCCCGTAGAAGACTTAGTTTGAAACGCAGCTCTGCTGTGGCTCAGGGTGAGTGGCTTAATTTCTCCCTACCTCAGTCTGTAAAAGACAGGGGAAAAAATTCAACTTTCAAAAACTAAAACAAAACTTTGTTTTCAATGTGAAGTCAAATGAAAATGTTCAGTTAGTTGAAAAAATAGAACATTTAAAAGGAAACATATTTTTTCCCTGAACATTTTTGTTTCCTTCTAAAAACTGTTTTTCAACCAAAGGAAAAACCAACAAATGACCAGCTGTAGCTGAAGCACTTAGACCAGGGATCGGCAACCTTTGGCCCACGGCCCACCAGGGTAAGCCCCCTGGCGGGCCGGGCCGGTTTGTTTACTTGCCGTGTCTGCAGGTTCGGCTGATCGCAGCTCCCACTGGCTGCAGTTCGCCGCTCCAGGCCAATGGGGGCTGCGGGAAGCGGCACGGGCTGAGGGATGTGCTGGCCGCCACTTCCCGTAGCCCCCATTGGCCTGGAGTGGCGAACCGCGGCCAGTGGGAGCTGCGATCGGCCGAACCTGCGGACACAGCAAGTAAACAAACTGGCCCCGCCCGCCGGGGGCTTGCCCTGGCGGGCTGTGGGCCAAAGGGTGCCGATCCCTGACCTACATCTTCAGCAGTCTGCACTAACTTTGTGTGCCTCACCTGTGGGTTTGCAGCACTGCTAGAAATCAGCCTCCATGTCTCTCAAGTGAGGCACCCAAGACTTGCCTTGACTTCATTGCAGTTTTGGATGCCCAGCACCTCTAAAATCAGGGCCTGTCGGTGTTTTGCAAAGGGCACCCAATATGGATGCCCCCCTAAGCATTAGCTCACTTGAAAATTTAAATTACAACTTCTCTGTGCTACCATGTCTTCATCTGCATAATAGTAAAATGCTGGCCCACTAATGCAAGATGCTTCAAGATCTGTGAATGAAAAGCCCTGCGTGTGTGCAAAGTATTCTTGTTGTTAAGGGCAGAAATGGACTGATGGAAATTAGAGCCCCAAAAGACCTATCAGATCATCACATCTATCCCCTATCATTCCAGGATTGTGCTTAATAGCATATTCCCTATGGCTTTTACCACATGAGTTTTAAATGTCTCAAGTCAAGCTGGCATTTTCCATGATTTGTTTTTTTAATTTGCAAATTTTTCTATGACAATTTTACAATTTTGGGTATAATTTTCCAGGTTTTTTTTTAAAAACAACAACATTTTTTCTCATTACAAATGAATTAAACAAAAATGTATTATGCAAATTTTATTTAGAAAAAAAGTGTCATTTTTCTTTAACTGAAAGACATTTAATGGAAAAGGTTTGGCCAGCTGTAGCCTCACAGGGAAGAGGAAGGGTGGTGTAATGGTTTGAGATGGGAACTCGGGTATCTATGTTCCAGTCTTGGCTCCTGAACTCTGTGAACTTGAGTCCCGTGGCTTGGTTTATCCATCTGTAAAATGGACATGTTTCAATAATCAATTAACAATCTCAATGTTATGACTGGGATGTGAACAGTCTGGAGACTGTCCTGAGGGGACACTGAATAATTGACAGGTTTCAGAGTAGCAGCCGTGTTAGTCTGTATTCACAAAAAGAAAAGGAGGACTTGTGGCACCTTAGAGACTAACAAATTTATCTGAGCATAAGCTTTCATGAGCTATAGCTCACTTAGGTTTGAATGAATTATTGTTGTCATCTGTAGACAATATAACCCCGTTTCGGGTAATAGGGAGTATTGAATAATTAAGTTATCAATAACTGAGTGGGAGGATCTCATGATGGTTCCTTCTGGCCTTAAAGTCTACGAGTCTATGATGATCCAGGGGACTGGAATACTTTCACATATGGATGATGTGAAGTTTAATAATTTTCATCCATACATCTCAAGCTTTACAAAGATTGTGTCCGCTTCTGGGCACCACATTACAGGAAAGAGTGGACAAATTGGAGAAAATCCAAAGAAGAGCAACAGAAATTATTAAAGGTTAGAAAACATGACCTATAAGGGAAGATTGAAAAAATTGGGTTTGTTTGGTCTGGAGAAGAGAAGACCGAGAGGGGACATGATAACAGTGTTCATGTACATAAAAGGTTGTTACAAAGAGGATGGAGAAAAATTGTTCTTCTTAACCTCTGAGGATAGGACAAGAAGCAATGGGCTTAAATTGCAGCAAGGGAGGTTTTGGTTAGACTTTAGGAAAAACTTCCTAACTGTCAGGGTGGTTAAGCCGTGAAATAAATTGCTTAGGGAGATTGTGGAATCTCCAGCATTGCAGATTTTTAAGAATAAGGTTAGACAAACACCTGTCAGGGATGGTCTAGATAATACTTAGTCCTGCCATGAGTGCAGGGGACTGGACTAGATGACCTCTCAAGGTCCCTTCCAGTCCTACAATACTATGATTTTATAAGGAAAGGATCGGTCCCCTTCACACACACAGGGGAAACTGAGGCACAGAAAGTTGAGGAATGGGGTTCTCATCCCTGATTGGAAACTCTAGGCACTACTGCAATACAGCAGGTCACTAGCAAAGCCAGGAATAGAAACCACTCTGCTGATGAGAATATTCACAATATAATAGATCGCACTGTTAGGAATTTGCTCTCAATACTCTGCCTACATTTTGCCTTTGCTCATACGCATTTCATAATGACTAGCTCTGCCCCACCCTCCCACCCAGGACTGCTCTAAACAATTCCCCTCTCTCCTTTGGGTTGGTACTCGGATGCTTGCAGGGATGAAATAGAACAGCTTGCAAACAGGGAAGTATCTTGAAAAAATAAAGATTGCTCCTCTGGGTTGCAAGCACTTGACTGGAAATCAGAGGCTTCCCTGGCCTTTAATCAAACTGTCCACTGGATTCACTTTCAAGATTAGCTTTGGCAGCTGCAAAGTTTTTGTTCTGCATAAATCAGGCAGAGAGCTGCAACAGATCTATGCTGGCCTCATACATACAGCCATTAGCTGGGTGCTTGCAAGCAGCAGTGCGAAGAGAAGCCACAATCTTCAATGCCGGAGACATCTGTGCAGGGAGCATGAGGGGACAGTCCCATTAGAAAGGCCTCATTCCTGATGCAATTCAGAAAGCAGATCCTGAACCAGTGCATATTGCTATACTTCTACTAAAGTCAGCAGAGTTCCTCCAATTTACACCCATTGAGGATCTGACCCATCAGAGAGATGTTACCTGCCTGAACTGAGCTTGTAAGGCTGGCTCAGATGCTAGCCTGTGACTGTGGGGAAAGAGATGGCCTGGGGGAGCTTTTCCCTCACTAATTTCTCAGTGTCTACATATTTCAGGGTTGGGAGAGGCGACGCTCAGGGATGCCTCCAGATTATCAGGATTTTCAGGGCTGTGAGATGCCAGGGGGCCAAGCACAGGAGCCTTGCCCATTATTTCAGACTTGAGGCTCAAATGGGCACCCCACAGATCTCCCAGGAGAAAAAGAAAGAATCTTCTTAACTGGGAGAGCAGGTTGGAACTGTGAGGAGCTAATCTCAGCTGGCTGTGGATCCTTACTGATCTGGAACCACTTGCTGGAATCCCGCAGTCATGGTGAGATAGCATTTCCTCTCCCAAATTGTTATGCAGTGCTGCTAAGCAGCTGCTGTGTTCCATTCCAGAGGTGGCTGCCTTTCAGTGGTGGGTGAAGAAAACCATTTAGCAATTTGTTAAACATTCTGGTGGACAAACGATGCTGTGTAATCACCTGATATTGTTGTTAATTTGTTGGTAATATAGTGTTTATTCTCCCTATGCTAAACATTGGTCTAAAATCAGGAATGCAGCTCCACAAAACTATCGCCATAATCCTGTGGCATAACAGTCAGTAAAAGAGCCGGGGTTTATTGTAATGCACCCGAAGTGGACTGCAATTAAACACTCACAGCTGGCCTGTGTCAGCTGACTGGGGCTCCAGCTATGGGGCTGTAAAATTTCAGTGTAAACATTCGGGGTCGGGCTGGAGCCTGGGCTCTAGGACCCTGCGAGGTGGGAGGATTCCAGGGCTCAGGCTGCAACCTGAGCCCGAATGTCTACACTGCAGTTAAAGAGCCCCTTAGCCTGAGCCCTGTGAGCCCGAGTCAGTTGGCACAGGCCAGCCGCAGGTGTCTAATTGCAGTGTAGACATACTGAGTCTTTCACGTTTTAGATACTGGAGGTTAAACTCTGAAAGTGATGCCATTTCACCAGTAGGAGGAGCTCTAGCCCCCCACTACAGGATTTGCAGCCCGTTCTCTCAGGATAACAAGCGAGCCCTACGAATAAAGGAGTCCAAAACTCACAAGATAAAGGGCCATAGAATCATAGGACTGGAAGGGACGTTGAGAGGTCATCCAGTCCAGGCAGACTAAGTATTATCTATTCTAGACCATCCCTGACAGGTGTTTGTCTAACCTGCTCTCAAAAATCTCCAGTGATGGAGATTCCCTAGGCAATTTATTCCAGTGCTTAACCACCTTAAAACGAAGTTGAGCCCTTTTCCTTTTGCCAAAGGCGATAAAGGATTTGATATCTATGTGGGATGCCAAAGTCAAAAGGTTTGTGTGTGTGTGTTCCGCTAGGGTCTGTGTGTTGCCCGCTAGGCAGGGCGCATGGTTATCTGAAAGTGGCACAGCATCGGAGCTTGTAAGACTGGCTCAAACGCTAGCCTGTGACTGTGGGGAAAGAGATGGCGGAGAGATGGCCTGGGGGAGCTTTTCCCTCACTAATTTCTCAGCATCTACATATCTCAGGCTTGGGAGAGGGGACGCTCAGGGATGCCTCCAAATTATCAGGATTTTCAGGGCTGTGAGATGCCAGGAGGCCAAGTGCAGCAGTTATAACAAACAGTGTTGCCGTGGGAAAGAAGAAGAGCAGAGCCATGGGTCGCGTTCCTATTATTTGCATTGCAGTAGTTCCCAGAGGCCCCAGTTAAGGTCTGGCTCTGATTGCTCTAGGCGCTGTACGGTTGCTGCCCCAAAGAGCCGACAAATTAAATAGACCAGATGAAGGGTGGGAGAGAGAGAAGTATTATCCTCGCAACTTCACAAATGAGGCACAGAGAGAGTAAGGGCCAGTTCCCCAAAGGGATTTCGGCTCCTCACTGCCTCTGATAAATGAGAAAATAACAAATTAAAATGATTTTGATCGTCATTTTGATTAAAAAAACCCGTAAATAATATCGCAGCCAAGTGGATGGAACATGGAAACTTGCTCAGGTTTGAAGACTGCAAAAAAAAAAAAAAAACCCCGACTTTGACATTTCAATTTTTTTTCTCAGAATCATTTCCCCAGTTTTTGATCCGCGCTGGTTGTTATTATTGTAACCCTCCTGCCCGTCAGAGTTGGCGGCAACAAGGGCCGGGTTCAGTATCTAGGGGTTCCATTCCAATAACACAATGCAAAACCAGCTCGAGCCCCCACCCAGTGACCTGGGACAAATATATACCACCCCCCCCAGGCGCCTCTAAGAGGCAATACTTCCCCTCTCGCAAGCAGAGTCTGAGTGTAGCAAAAAGCCTTTTAATAACAGAGAGAAACAATGTGGCATTATGTTGGGGAAACACCACCGACAGGATTCATAACACAACCCATGAGCAAAAACCCACCCCAAGCAAACTGGGGCTGTGTCCTTTCCCTTTGGTTCTTGAGTCCAGCAACCCAAAAGTCTCTGTCCCTGGTCAGTGCAGCCCCAGAGTTCGAAAGTTTATCTGCAGAGTTTTACCTCCCAACTTGGGTGGAAATGGGGCGGGGGAGGCTAAGGGGCAACTTACATGGTCCAAAGCCAATTGCCCCACCTCTTCGTGGGGCTCCACTCCACTCTACCAGTTGTCCCACTAATCACTCTGCTCTGCCAGCCCCACCCCCCATGAGCCACTCAGCCATCCCACAAACTGCTCCGCAATATATCTTCAGCCCCCCCCCACTACTTAAAACAACGCTCAGTGATTTCAGCTCTCAGTAATTTTAGCTATTTCATGTTTTCAGCTTGTAGTAAGGGAGCCTCAATGCTGGTGCACCATTAACCCAAAGTGAATTCAGCTCAGCAGCCTGCAACTAGACTCCTAATAGAATCAAAATTAGCTCTGATATTCCATTGTAGAGAGCATACAATTAGCATGTAGGACCCATATCACCAGGTACTAATACCTGTCCCCAGCCTCTCTCAATTCACTGAGTTTTGGAACCCATGTCCCTTGCCTAGTGAGTGCTACTTAGCTGATGGCAAGTCCCTCCATTATAACAAAAGGCCAAGTACAGTTCCACTGTCCTTGATTCACATAATAAGGATAATAACAATTTATTCTTCCTGCCCCAATAACAGAGACACTGGGGATCCCACAGCAGCCAAAGTGACCATTTGGGCAGCTATGGTCTCATTCTAGGTGTGGTGGGTGTGCCTATGCAAATGAGATCAGCCCCTGAAGTTCTTTTCCACAATTTGCCACAACTCACCACCAGATGTCAGGGTGGAGCTCATCCTGACTCTGCTTACATCATGATGTATTTGAGAACAGGACTCTGGCCTTCCTCTAAGCCTGATCTTGTAAATTGGAAAAATACGCCCCCCTGGCCGACACCATGAGAGCGAAGGTCTACGAGGTGCCGATGGATGCCCTGATTGTTGGAGTCCTGGGCGCTTGGGACCCCTGCAACGAGCGTGTGCTGCGGACCTGTGGGATCGGTCGACGCTACACACAGCTTATGCGGCGCCTCATGATCTCGGACACCATCCGATGGTCCAGGGACATCTACATCGAACACATCACCGGCCACCGACAGTACCAGGAGGTGTGAGCCGGAGCGACATCGTGCATCCACTATGGGAAAGGGACTGAGAGACTTTTCCCATTGGACCATATGAACTGGAACCATAAACTCACTGAACATTAAATCCCACCAAATGAGGGTAAATCCATCCTCATCATCGTATCCACTCATTATACTCCACACCTGAACATAGCCATTATATGAACAACATATCCCCATATCTCAATGTCTGTACTTTGACCCGTTAACCTTTTACCCCCAATCGGGGAGATTGCAGATTATGTATTCCTTACGCCACCCGTTCCTAAACCGAATTTCGCACCCCTTGATAATCTGTACCTTATTTCCAGATAACCAGAAACTTCTATGCTTAAACTCAGTACCGTTTTCTTTTTACTTCAACATCATCTTAATAAAATTATTAAATTGGTATTGCAGTAGACCCCAGAAGCCCTGGTCATGGATCAGGAACCTGTTGAGCTAGGTGCTGTACAAACAGACCAAAAAGAGTCCCTGTCCAAAGGAGCTTACAGTGTAAGAAATTGTTACTAGCTAGGCCTTGTCTGCACTGTTTCTTATACTATGGGCTGAGTAATAACATGAAAGGACTCCATGTGTCTCAAACTAAATTGTCTCTTTATAGAAATGCTGAAACTATGGCTAGCGCCAGTCATGTGCACACAGACTGACTTCTGGGTGTCTCCTCCAAATTCTTCCCTCTGGCAACATGTGTTCCTCCTTTCGAGTCCCACACAGGTTGCTACATGCACTAGAGAACCTCCCCATCCCGAGACCCATGTGGTGCTCTAGAATGACTGTGAAACATATGGAATGCACACATGGAAGTGCTCCCAGTGCAGGTGGGAAGAGACTTGCTGGCCACCCGTTCAGTCTGTACCAGTGGGGAGAGAGGGTGCTGGGATAAGAGCAGTTCCGGTAGTCCTCCTGCTATTGTCCTACAGTGCCCCGGTAGCCTTTCAAAACATCCCAGGGTCCACTGCTTCCAAGAGGTGGACTGGGAGCTGTGGGATAGATAATGTTTCTCCCAGAGGGCATTGAAACTGAAATGGTTTAGAACAACACTTGTGGCAAGTACTGTCGTGGTTCCAAGCATGGCGGGTGTGGAACCCCTCAGCCATGCGTGATTATTCTAAGCCTAATGCACCGGTTCAACTCTTTATCATAGAATCATAGAATCATAGAATAACAGAGTTGGAAGGGACCTCTGGAGGCCATCTAGTCCAACCCCCTGCCCAGAGCAGGACCAATCCCAACTATATCATCCCAGCCAGGGCTTTGTCAAGCCTGACCTTAAAAACTTCTAAGGAAGGAGATTCTACCACCTCCCTAGGTAACGCATTCCAGTGTTTCACCACCCTCCTAGTGACAACGTTTTTCCTAATATCCAACCTAAATCTCCCCCACTGCAATTTGAGACCATTACTCCTTGTCCTGTCATCTGCTATCACTGAGAATAGTCTAGATCCATCCTCTTTGGATCCACCTTTCAGGTAGTTAAAAGCAGCTATCAAATCCCCCCTCATTCTTCTCTTCCGTAGACTAAACAATCCCGGTTCCCTCAGCCTCTTCTCATAAGTCATGTGTTCCAGACCCCTAATAATTTTTGTTGCCCTTCGCTGGACTCTCTCCAATTTCTCCACATCCTTCTTGAAGTGTGGGGCCCAAAACTGGACACAGTACTCCAGATGAGACCTCACCAGTGTCAGATAGAGGGGAACGATCACATCCCTCGATCTGCTGGCAATGCCCCTACTTATACATCCCAAAATGCCATTGGCCTTCTTGGCAACAAGGGCACACTGTTGACTCATATCCAGCTTCTAGTCCACTGTCACCCCTAGGTCCTTCTCTGCATACCTGCTGCCTAGCCATTCGGTCCCTAGTCTGTAGCGGTGCATGGGATTCTTCCGTCCTAAGTGCAGGACTCTGCACTTGTCCTTGTTGAACCTCATCAGATTTCTTTTGGCCCAATCCTCCAATTTGTCTAGGTCCCTCTGTAACCTATCGCTACCCTCCAGCATATCTTCCCAGTTTAGTGTCATCCGCAAACTTGCTGAGGGTGCAATCCACACCATCCTCCAGATCATTAATGAAGATATTGAACAAAACCGGCCCTAGGACCGACCCTTGGGGCACCCCGCTAGATACCGGTTGCCAACTAGACATGGAGCCATTGATCACTACCCGTTGAGCCCGACAATCTAGCCAACTTTCTACCCACCTTGTAGTGCATCCATCCAGCCCATACTTCTTTAATTTGCTGACAAGAATACTGTGGGAGACCATGTCAAAAGCTTTGCTAAAGTCGAGGAATAACACGTCCACTGCTTTCCCTTCATCCACAGAGCCAGTTATCTTGTCATAGAAGGCAATTAGATTAGTCAGGCATGACTTTCCCTTGGTGAATCCATGCTGACTGTTCCTGATCACTTTCCTCTCCTCTAAGTGCTTCAGAATGGATTCCTTGAGGACATGCTCCATGATTTTTCCGGGGACTGAGGTGAGGCTGACCAGCATCTATAACCCACTGTTCAGTGTGCCTGATGTTTCCCCCTCGGCACCTGATCCACAGAGGTGTGACTCCTCTGCAGCTGCTAGCTAGGGCATTTAATCCTTTTGCTCAGGCTGGAGGTGTGCATGCTTTCAGTG
Source organism: Lepidochelys olivacea (assembly GCF_965140295.1). Lineage (NCBI taxonomy): Eukaryota > Metazoa > Chordata > Testudines > Cheloniidae > Lepidochelys > Lepidochelys olivacea. Next base: position 264,586,633 of record NC_140412.1, on the reverse strand, counting down.
TGAACGAGACGGCTGTGGACTAAGCTGGCAGTTACAGAGACAGGGTCCTAATGATCATAAGTGACATTATTGCAATGAGCTGGGTTGGCCACAGTTCAGTTCCTACTGGCTGGCTGTCACAGAAGCGTCCGTAATTGCTGGTTGCAGCAAAGAGGTCTCAAGGAGGGGATAGGACATGAATTTACCCTAAAACTTTCCAAAGGTAAAGCTGAACCCCTCCCACAAAGGCAGTGAATGAAGAGAAATCTGGGCACCGTGCAAGCTGTAAGCCTATTCTAACATCCTTTGAATAAATATTTGGATTTGGTGCTGGGTTGAGCTACAAACCAGTCTTTACAAGGGTTAGGTTCCCTTAGGTCTAGGTTTATGATGCTGAAACAGGAGGGAAAGGTATGGCATGGCTAAAGCATGTCTCCCCACGCTGGGCATTACACCACTATTACAATTAAAATCCCCCCTAGGAAAACATACCGCAGCCATGAGGTATGACTGCCAGAAATTTCAGTAGTCCTGTGTGATTTGCACTTTGGTGGATTTACATGTGTAAAGCGCCTTTCACCCCATAGGTCATCAAGCTGCCCTGGAAACATAACACACTGATATAGGCCAGGATCACTTAATCTACTCCTGAAATGCAGCCACTTCTGGGGTGAAACATACCACCTGTTAGCAAAACAGTTTAGGACTGGAACTGAAGGAACACAATGTACCTACTAAAATATTAATTGCAAAAGATTGCTTAGTCTAAATGTGTCTGATCTGGGGTCTGCAAAATTGTGGAAATGGGGCAATTTGACAAAGACTTTTCTGAAGCCCTGCGACTAAAGGCTGGGAAATACAAATGAATCAACCAATAAAACAAATGACTCACAGGTCAGTTAGACCCAGCTGGGTGTATACGAAGCTGCCGTAGAGCTGACCATGCAGCCAGCCGCTCTGGCTAGGGTTAGGGCCACAAGGGCCGGCTAGGGAGCTATTAAGAAACTAATGCTTTTGGGCTGCCCTCTTGTTTCCCTCTCTCGGCAAAGTGCTTTGCTTGCTCGCGTCAGAACTTTGCGCCTTCTGGCTCGCCCAAACTCAGAAGGGTCAGGCTGGGTGAACGTTCGCATGTGAGTCCTCCTGGGAGCACCTATCTGCTGTGGAAAGCTGAGACGATGAGTCAAAAAGTGGCAATCTTCCCTCTGAGTCAGAGCTGCATTGTTTCAGTGCAATGGGAGGAGGGCCCACACTGGAAGAGATCAGAAGGTAAATGGGACGTTTGGCATTCGAGAGCCAAAGGGGCTTTATGCAAGAGTAGGAGATCTTAGTGCCAGGATCCCAGCCGAATTCCAGCTTGTGTTAATACTATGTTCGGACTACTGTCTACTGTGTAGGGTAAGGCACGTATAACACTGAATGGTGTTGCTCTTAGAGCTTGATTCCACACAGCACTTAAGAAGCATATGTTTAACGTTAAACACAGGAACAATCCCATCTCTGTTCAGATAAACTCCTAAGCACATGCTTAAAACGAAGTTCACGAGTAGGACCATTGAACTTCACAGGCACTGCTCCCATGCTTAAAGTTAAGTATGTACGTTAGGGCTTTGCTGAACCAACGCCTTAGCTGCTCCTTGTTACCCAGAGGTGGCTTAATTTCAATGGTAGATAAATTTAAGGGCCCCAAGTCTCTGCTGGCATTTACTCAATTGACGTCAATAGAGTTTACACCAGCAAAGAACTTAGCCCTACATTTCTATCGCACTTTGGGATGAAAAGTGTTAAGAGTAACAACTCTGTGGCCATCTGGAGACTTCCAGGTTGTCATGGTGCTGCACACCCAGCCATTCTGAACTTCCTGCTGATGGACCCCAAATCCTGCAAAAACACAGCCCTTTGTTCCTTGAGGTAAAGGAGAATCTTCCCTGGTTAATGGTAGTACAGAGCTTATGAAACACATTAGAACGATCCGTTTGCATCCAGTAGAGGGCAGTGGAAAACATACACACAACACTGCAAAATACTGCGTACAATAGTGTTATTACTAAGCAGGATTGTGAGCCTGGTCACCCTTTTTTTTAAGGAAGCAATTTTACCAAAGAGGGACGTTCCCCCAAATCTTGTTCAGACGGACACTTAGAATCACTTGTTTTTTTAGCAGACTGTCACTCCCTTAATGCATCATATAGTCACGGTATTAGGGAGACAAGGTGGTGAGGTAATATACTGGTCCAGCAAAAGATACTACCTCACCCACCTTGTCTCTCTAGTAGCTTGGGACCAACATGGCTACAACAACACTGGGTAGTCACTGGGTAGTTCACTGCCACTGTAGGTTATTGAGAGAGATGCTGTTGGCTAGCACTGTGAAAGGACTGGATTGTTTCACGTTTGCTGTGTTATTGCAGCCATGTTGGCCCTAGGATATTAGTGAGACAAGGTGGGTGAGGTAATACCTCTTATTGAGCCAACTTCTGTCAGTGAGAGACACAAGCTTTTAAGCTTACCCAGAGCTCTTAGAATCATAGACTATCAGGGTTGGAAGGGACCTCAGGAGGTCATCTAGTCCAACCCCCTGCTCAAAGCAGGGCCAATCCCCAATTTTTGCCCCCGATCCCTAAATGGCCCCCTCAAGGATTGAACTCACAACCCTGGGTTTAACAGGCCAATGCTCAAACCACTGAGCTATCCCTCCCCCTCTTCTTCAGGTCCGGGCAGATATTACCTCACGCATCTTGTCCCTGTGCTGCTTAAAGGCCATTAACAATGGCTGTAGCTGTCCAAACTAAGAGTAGGACAAGGGGATCAAGCTTCATGCTTCTGAGCATCAGCTGATCTCCCACAGGGGTCAGGAGGCCATTCCACGCCGTCCATGTAGAGCATTGGACAGGCAGTTAGATTAAAAGAGCATTGGGGAGCAGCACAGCCATCTAGTGAACTCGGTTAGAAGCAGGGTAGAAGGCTGGATGGACGCAGAGTCTGCTCCAGTCTGGCAAATCATGTCTTCTTCAAGCCATTAGTGGCTAAGGCCTACGTGGTGCCCTGCGTTTGTAAACAAAAGGGAAAAAGAACGCAAGGAGCTCCCCTTCCTTGTTAAACTAGGGCCAGGCACTATTAAGGTCCCATGGCTGGTGCTCATGGGTGAATTGTGCCAACAGCAGGCACAATACTCCTGGGTACATGCAAGCCCCCGCTGCAGGTTGTAGCCTCAAGCCACAGTCTTACCCTAGACTTTGGTGCAATGCAGTTCTATGGGAATGTAACTGGAGAGCAGCCTGCTCACGGAGACGGTGTGGTCAGGTGCTTAGAGCACTAGCTTGGGACTCAGAAGCTCTTGATTCTATTCCTGGCTCTCCCAGTGGTTTGCTGTGTGACCCAGTGCCTCAGTTTTCCCATATGTAAAATGGGTATAATGATGCTCCCCCCCACCCCTTTTATAAAGCACTTTGATTTCTAATGATGAAAAGTGCTGTGTAAGAGCTAGGGGTTGTTATTACAGAGCCCAGCGCAAGATGAGACAGCAGGGCCAGGGGGTCACTTTCTCCTTCGATCTAGACTTGAGCTTGAAGCTGATTTAAGTAAGGAGTAAAGCTGAGATTGACTCTCCTCCCCGTGCCCATCTAGCACCATCTTCAGTTTGGCACACTGGGCAGCCTGTGCTGGGAGAGGCCCAGCATTCGCGTAACAGAGCATGCAGTAGGTCAGGGTCGAGTTGAGTTTGCAGAGCTCGGGCTGGCGGGAAGTGGCCGACCAGGACTGAAGTGTATTAGCAGAGCTGTGGAGGAGGGGGTACCAAGGCCTTTGCAAGTCAGGACAGAAGGACATAATGTGGAGGGAAAGAGATAGGTAACATCTGAGCCCGGGGTTCTCATACTACGCGGTGAGCCTCCCAAGGAAGGCACGGGAATGTGTCAAGGGAGGTGTCAGCTGAGTCCTTTTTCTTTTTGAAGAGCTCTGGCTGTCAGCCCCAGGTGGCTGGGGCTCATGCAGAAGGGAAGGGAGAAAGAAGCGGGGATAGGAACCCTCTGAGAAAAGGGATACGAACCCATGAGGAAGGGTTTACCTTATAGGCCTAAGAGCCTGGGGTCTGAGGAGGAAGGCTGGTGAAGGAGAAGGTTAAAGAAGCACGGGAGGAGGTAATCCAGGGAAGATAGCAGTAAAGTTGGTGAAAATCTAGAACTTAACTGTTCGCTATAGGGCTCTGGACTGGAACCCTGCATAGAGGGTGGGTTTGGATTCCCCTACCATGCAGAATAGTACTGTCTGGGGCAGTGAATGGGAAGATTGCCTGTGTCACTGCTGGCATGACATAGGGCAAAGGGCGTGAAGACGGCCTGAAGCTGCTTGTGCAGAGAGATTTTGGAAGACACCCCCAACCCAACCCCAAAAGAGGAAATCCCGGCTGGAGAGCCAAGTTGTGAAGCAGCCCTACCGTGACTCCTGGAACGAAAAGAGATCTGCAATGATGGAAGACCAGAGACTGGGGCTGAACCGGGTGGAGCTAATCACCAGAAGTGAGTGCCAAACAGCAGTGAGTAGCGTACTCCGTGACAGACAGTCAATAGAAAAGGCCCTGGAGGTTTTTCGCCTTCCTCTGTAGCATGGGGCATGGGTCACTTGCCGGGGGATTCTCTGCTCCTTGAAGTCTTTAAAACACGATTTGAGGACTTCAATAGCTCAGACATAGGTGAGAGGTTTTTCGCAGGAGTGGGTGGGTGAAATTCTGTGGGCTGCGTTGTGCAGGAGGTCAGACTAGATGATCGTAATGGTCCCTTCTGACCTAAATATCTATGAATCTATGATCTGGCTCGTTCTTTCCTTCCCTCCTGTGATTTTCCATTTTCATTGCTGTGTCTTGATAGAGACCAGAAACAGATGCTCCAAATACTGTGCCAAAGAGATTTCCATCTCCAGTCTTGGGCGGTGGTCTGAGCTTCCTCTAAGGTGCTAAGCCCTTACAACTCCTGCCTTCATGGGAGTCAAGATTCTTGCAGATTCTGGATGAATCAGCATCCAGTTTTGCAGATCCAGAAGTTTTGGATCCTTTGCAGAAGGAAGTGAATTAGAGATGGGTCAAAAGCGAGATGCTGGATCCAAACAGCCCCAGACTTCGGACTGGTGAATACCTGTCTCTGGCTGTTGTGGCTTGAACCCCGCTCTAATCCAAACCATTAGGTGCTCATTCAAACCAGGCCAAATTTTGAGACTTGCCCGGCATCCTGCCCTGAAAAAAAAAAATGTTTCCAGCTCTGGTAAAAAGTGCTGTGTTGGCAGCTTTGGAGAATGGAGCTCTGTGCTCATCCACAGCATAGATACAGCAAACACGAGCAGTCGCCATAGTTGGTTGACTTAGAAGGACCTTCTCTAGAAACAAAGCCTCTGTGGCCAGTTCATTCCTTGGTTTCTCCACTGAGACTTCCACCAGCAATACAAAGTAGTGCCCTGATTCTGATCCCCAAGGGGTTTGTGCCAATTTACATCGGCTGAGCATCTCCCCCCAATTGACTACAATAGATTTATCTCAGCTGAGGATCTGGTCCCGTGTGTTTGTGATGTGAACTGGTGAGGTCCACAAAGAATCATTAGGTGGTGAAAAACTTGTGCCCCATCATTCCTCTAAAGCTACACCCTTCTTCTTCCTGGGCAGAAAGCACAACATGGAGACTTCAGATACACACAGGCCAGATCCTCAGCTGGGGTAAAGCAGTGTATTTCTGTTGAAGTGTATAGAGCTATTCTAGTTTATTCCTGCTGAGGTTCTGGTCTGTTGTGTCAGCTCCAGAGCAACTGGCTTCCAATAAGTGACCAAGCCACGTATTCGGCCTTGGCTAGCTTCCGCCCTGCACAAACTGGAGCTGTGCAAAGCTATCAGTGTAAAATATGAAACACACCCACTTTTATACACAGGCAGCTCTTATCTGTCAGGCAGGAGAAAGTCCGAGAGGAGTCAACAGAGGTAATCCATGGACAATTCCCAAACTTCCCAGCTGCAAAAGTTGCCCTGCTTCCCCACAACGGACACAATGCCCTCTAGCTTTCCCACCTACTCTTCTCTCTGACTCCCGTCCCTGCAAACACAGAGTCTCACACCCACTGGTTCAACCCATAGTCATCGGCCACCCAGGGAGAATGGCCACACTCCACGGGAGGAAGAGACAAACACATGCTTGCCGGACTAGATGGCATTGGGAGGCCACCAAGGAGTCAGGCAAGCTCTACAGAAGGTGCGTGTTTCCCTCCATTTCAGGCTCTGGGCCACAGGACACTGACTTGCCAGTCTTCTGCCCCACTCCCCTGGGCCTGTCTTCCTCTATGGGGAGACTGCTCCTGTCTTGTCCTGGAGAGCGGTGCCTGAAAATGGGAACAGAGTGAGGCTGACATACCAGAGCCCAGGCCAACGGAGCACGGAGCGGGAGCAGGGAACTGAGAAGCTGGGAAGGGGAGCAGTCCCACAGGAGACCTTCAGGAGACCGTGCAAAGATCCTGAAAGCATAGGGCTCAATAATTTATGTTGCCTGATGGAGTAATGTAGCAAAACCCATCCAGCCTCCTAGTATCTGACCATTCCTCGTAAGTAAGGCTAAGATTTTGTCCCAGATATTTTTAATAAAAATCAGGAACAGGTCACAAGCAATAAACAAAAATTCACGGACGCCCGTGACCTGTCCCTGACTTTTACTAAAAATATCTCTGACAAAATGGGGAGGGAGGAGGGTCCAGCACCCACAGTTACTGGGGCTCTTGGGTCCCTGCTGCTGCCAGGTCCATGGCTGGGCAGCTGCAAAGGGGGAACTGCAGGGGGGGCCGCCAGCTGACAGCTCCATCCCCACTGCCCCAGGACTGAAGTACAAAATGTCACAGAGGTCTCTGGAAATCACGGATTCCTTGACGTCCGTGACCTTCATGATATAATCGAAACCTTACTCATGAGAACCCTCATGCACCCAGCCTGGAATTCTCACACACGCCTAAGGGGATTAGCCTCCTGTGACCGGCCAGAGAGGCCTCATGAGAGAGTTCAGGAGAGCCTGTGGACCCAATTGGCCCTGCTACCCCTGCAATATATGTCAGGCATGGAGAAGGGCGTTAAAAGGAGGAGACAGCCCAGTTCAGGGCTGCCCAGTCAGGAGAGCAGAGGTCTGCTTATTTTGATGAGAGAGATGCGGGGTTGCAGCCCAGAGACTGAGGTCCGGTCTACGCTACGGACCTATATCTCTGTACAAAAATGTAACCCTTCTGCCCATCAGAGTTGGCAGCAACAAGGGCCGGGTTCAATATCTAGGGGTTCCATTCCAATAACACAATGCAAACCGGCTTGAGCCCCCACCCAGTGACCTGGGACAAATATATACCACCCCCGCTGGGCGCCTCCAAGAGGCAATACTTCCCCTCTCGCAAGCACATAGTCTGAGTGTAGCAAAAGTCTTTTAATAACAGAGAGAAACAATGTGGCATTATGTTGGGGAAACACCACCAACAGGATTCATAACACAACCCATGAGCAAAAACAACCCCACCCCAGGCAAATTGGGGCATGCCCTTTTCCCTTTGGTTCTTGAGTCCAGCAACCCCAAATCACCCAAAGTCCCAAAAGTCCAATGCCCCAAAAGTCTCTGTCCCTGGTCAGGGCAGCCCCAGAGTTCGAAAGTTTATCGGCGGAGCTTTACCTCCCAACCTGGGTGGAAATGGGACGGGGGTAAGAGGCACCTTACGTGATCTGAAGCTGACCGCCCCATAGCTCCATAGCGGCGCTCCGCTCCGCCAGCCGCCCCACGAACTCCTTCGCTCAGCTGCGCTCCGCTCCGCCAGCCGCCCCACGAACTCCTTCGCTCAGCTCCACGGCCCACAAGCAGCTCCTGCCATCCACACACTGCTCCGCGTCGAACTGCTTCACCAGCCGTCCCACAAACTGCTCCACAATATATCTTCAGGCTCCCCCACTACTTAACACAACACTCAGTGATTTCAGCTCTTAGGTGAATTCAGCTTATAGTAGGGGAGCCCCAGTGCTGGTGCACTGTCAGCCCAAAGTGAGCTCAGCAGCCTATAACTAGACTTCTAATGAAATCAAAATTAGCTCTGATATTCCACAGTGGAGAGAGGAGGAAGCGCAATCAGCATGTAAGGCCCTCACCAAGGGGCCCATGCCACCAAGTATTAATACTTGTCCCCAGCCTCTCTCTATTCACACAGTTTTGGAACCCATGACCCTTGCCTAGCGAGTGCTACTTAGTTGATGGTGAATCCCTCCATCATAACAAAAGGCCACGTACAGTTCCAAGCACAGTTCCCATAATCAGGGTAATAATAATTTATTCTTCCTGCCCCAATAACAGAGACACTGGGGATCCCACAGCAGCCAAAGTGACCATTTGGGCAGCTATGGTCTCATTCTAGGCGTGGTGGGTGTGCCTATGCAAATGAGATCGGCCCCTGAAGTTCTTTTCCACAACTTGCCACACCTCACCACCAGATGTCAGGGTGGAGCTCATCCTGACACTGCTTACATCTCTATAGCAACGTCGCACAGGGGTGTGAAAAATCCACTGTCCTGAGTGACGTAATTATACTGCCCTAACCCCCTGTGTAGACAGCGCTCTGTCGGCGGGAGAACTTCTCACGTCGACGTAGCTACTGCCTCGGGGAGGTGGATTAGCTATGCCGACAGGAGAGCTCTCTCCCGTCGGCTCAGAGTGGCTTCATTAAAGTGCAGCTGCACTGAGGCAGTATTTTAAGTGTAAATGTGCCCTGAGTTGGCCTACCGGCCGGACAAGCCTCTTGCTAAAAGGAATGGCCAGGCCCTGAGGGTTAGTTGAAGCATGAATGAGCCCTGAATAGAAGGCCAGGATCCCACCGAAGATGCATGGGACAACCCCGTTTTGAGTTGTGGTTTCTTGGCTCCTGATTTCCTTTGGACCCTGAGGCCCCGGAAGGGTAGGACTGAAGTGTGGCTTGGCTGGAGGCTCCAGGCACTGCTGCCTCCTAGAGACGGCGACACATCAGCGGAGACCTGTGGCTAGATGAGTCGTGCCCTGGTGGGCCACCGCAGAGACAACCCCTGCCACAGCGCGCAGCTCTCCCTGAGTGAGGTTAAATGCCAGTGTGTCAGAGCAGCAGCATGCCGGCTTGTCCCTCACTCCCCCGGGGGAGACAGCTCAATGCCTCGTCCAGGAGAGAGGTTCCTGAAGATGGAAATCTAGAAGCTGGGAAGCTCCCCAATGGGAGATGGGCGCCCAACTTCCTTAAGGCCTTTGAAAACCCCAGGACGGGTCAATTGTGTATGGAAAGAGGCAAAGGGGCAAAGGAAAGTGAGGACACTGGGTGTACCCTGAAAATAGACCTGATGGCCTTAGAAAGCTTGAGAGACTCCAGGACACGGAGAAAGGATCAAGGGCCTGACCCAAAGCGATTGCAAGGGATGGAGTGAGGATGGATTCTGAGCAAGCCACACCAGCGGAATCTACTGTAGCCTAGCTATGTTCTTATACCACATTGATTAGCCTGGCCTCTGAGCGCCTTCCAGTAGTGTGTTAAGCAACATGAGTACACAGCCATCAGACAATCCAATCCGGACTGGCGGAAACAATAGGGTGCTTGCAGTTTGCGTACACGCTCATCAGGCCGGTTGATCAGAACCGCTGGGGAGCTAGGGCTCAGCTGGGAAGCCCCTACCCTGCTGAGCAGTTACCCCCCTGAGTAATCCCAGCATGGGCGAGTAATGGCTCGGCATGTGCGTAAGGGGCTCGCAAGCCAGGGGGAGAAGGGAAGGTGGGGGACAATAAGGAAACGGACGTGACAGCTCCTGTCAAGCCCAGCCCTCCGGCGATAAACCCTGGGTTGTTTGTAAATCCCAAATCTCATGTGAAAGGGGGCAGAACGCCGCTGACGTCTGCTTTCCAGTTCGGTGTCGACGAAAAGGAAAAGAACCTATGATTTTTTATTAATAAAAATGGGATGGAAGTTTCATATGTTGACTCTGATCCTAAACATTGCCCAGTAACATCTGGCAGTGGGTGCAGCTCTGTCCCGCCTGTTTATATTCACAACGAGAACATTTTTTCCAGCCCTGCCAACAATTATTGCTCCCCTATGGGGGGGCGGGTCAAAGGTCGGACTTTGCTTAAGCTGTAAAACCCTCTGCTTTGAGGTGCCTTCCTGGCCCTCTCTTTGTTTGAAAGCTTTGTCTGTGCAGAAAAACAAAACCACCACCGAGGCAGGAAGAACCGGGGTGGGTCTGCATTTTCAGCACACGAGGGAGCTGCCGCTTTGATGGGGACGCAGCATGGTCCCCCCCCCCATTGGTGCAGGTTAGGGTGAAACCGATGGGGACGTGTCTCAGCATAGGGGGACGTGGCTGCGTGGGGGGGGGGGGAGGAGGGCTTGCCAGCATCTATCACCGGAAGGGAAATTGAGAAGGATGTGTTGGGAACAAGTCACCACCTTTGCATCAGAAAGAAAGGTTTCCTTTTTCTCTCCCTTCGGGTGTCAGGGTTTGTTTGCATAAAGGCAGCGTTTTGTGGGCTCTGCTCAAACTCTTGTTACTTCCCATTGGAAAAGACAGGTGAAAAAAACCAACAACCCCCCATCCCAGCCAGAAAAGCCTTTGGTGATCCTGATAAAGCTCCATGGGAAATGAAGGGGAAAACACTTCACTGTTGCTGCCAAGCCCCTTGAGGCAGCGGAAAGCACGAGAAATGAACAACACTTTCTGAGTCAGCCTGTCCCCTTCCTTCCCTCATCCAATAATAGTACATTCATGCGGCTATTTCTAGCCAGGATCTTTCATTTACATGGGAAGCCAGCCTGTACTATTACCCTCATTTTACAGATGAGAAAACTGAGGTGACGTGGCTTGCCCAGGTCCACAAACAGGCCAGTGGCAGACCCAGGAAGAGAACCCAGCTCTCGTGACTCCCAGGCCTGCCAACTAGCCAGAAGAGCCTCCTTTCCTCCACCTGTCTTGCTTCTCTTTCCTTTCTGGACGTTTTCTTTCTTGCTTCCACCTCTTGGTCCATTCCCATCGTCTCTCTCCATGGCCATCACCTGGCATTTTCCCCTCTGCCCCGGCTCTCTTCCGACAATGCTGAGTCTTCCCCTCCCATTCATCCCTTCTATCCCCGAATTTCTTTGTATACCCCTATGCCCCTGCCCCCCCCTACACCGTGGGGCTGCCCCCTGAGTGCAGAACGTGCTGCTGTTCTTGGGCAGGAAGTAGCAGCCCTGGCCGCCTATTCCTCCCTCTGCGAGGCACAAGGGAGCTCTATCACTCCCTCCCTGCGTGACCTTGGGCAAATCACTGAACTGCTCCATACCTTGGTTTCCCCAACTGTCAAACAGGCATCCTGTCTCACACGGCAGTCGGGGTGCTGGAGAAGTGATGGCTTGCACAGTGCTTTGAGATCCGTGGAGGGAACACGAAAGGCATTCGTTATCATTATTTGTATTTATTGTTCGGGGGGGGGTGGCCACTTCTGGAGGAAATAATACTTGTATAAAATAGGCCATCGATTCCTTCAATTCATAGGTGTGATGCCAGTTGAATCCTTCACACCCCCCTGTTGGAGTCTACCAATGTCTCTCTTAGGTGCTAATATGGCCCCATTCTTATAGTATCTGGGTGTAACGCCGACAGACCCCAGTTGTTCACGGGCAGGATCGAACCTGGGGCCTCTGGAGCTTAGTGCATGAGCCTCTACCGCATGAGCTAAAAGCCAAGTGTCTGTTGACTAAGGCTGTAGAGCAGACTCATTTTATCTCTCTAAGTGGTCTTGGTGCCACTAGACGGGACAGTACACCACACCCAGGAGGTGTGTGGGTTACATGAGCACCTCACAGGCTTTACTAGTTAGCCTCCCAACACCCCTGTGAGATAGGGCAGTGTTGTTATCCCCATTGCACAGGTGAGGAACTGAGGCACAGAGAGTATGTCTGCCCTGTACACTAAGACCAGGCTCTGACTTAGGTTTGAGCCGAAGCCCCACTTCTGTCCACACCCAAATCAGTCTGACTCCGGTCAGCAAGCACTCAGTCATGGGTCTTAGGCCCCTGCTAGTGGAGTGGGTCAGAACCCAAGTCGCACTGTCACTTGGGTCCAAGCCCTGTCATTTTGTAGCACGGATGCAGCTCAAGCCACAGACCCAGGCTCAAAGGTCTGTATAGTGCGGTACGGGTCCAGGACTTGTGAACCCAGGTTTACAATGCAGTGTGGACCCTTAAGCATGGGTTTGTAAACACCGACACCACAAGCCTGGGTCCCACAGACCTGGGTTTACAGTGTAGCGTAGACATACCCAGAGAGGCATAGTGATTTTTCCAGTGTCACACAGCAAGTCTGTAGCAGGGCAGGGAAATCAAACCCACATCTCCTATGTCCCAATTCCACCCTAACAATGAAATTGTCTTTCTTTTCTAGGACAAAGCAGCCTCTTACCCCATCCTTCCACCCACTCCCGCTGGTTTGCTTCAGCCTCCTATCATGTGTCAACTTAACCTAAACTTGCCGGTTCTTGGGGGGCAGGGACTGCCTTTTACCATATGTCTGTGAAGTGCCCAGCACAATTTCCGTTGGGGTCTTAGGCACATAATAATATCTAATCTATCTATCTATCTATCTATCTATCTATCTATCTAATCCCAATACACCCCCTCTATCTATCTAATCTAATCTATCTATCTATACGCTGCCCTTCTAACACCCCCCCCCCAGACTATCTACCCTCCCAATACTATCTAGGCACTCTGGGGCCAATTCTTTCTCCTGGTGAGGCCCCTTTATGCTGTGCTGATGGAGTAAAGGGGTGATAAAGGGTAAGGAAGCAGCCCCTGGTGAGTCCCCCGGTGAGTTTGCAGTGGTGGCCCAGGAATGGTAGAGGCAGCCCTATTTCACCCCGGCTGTAGTATGGTGGGAGGGGCAGATTAAGGGCAGGACAGGGTGTGGCCAGAGTGTTCTGTGCTCTGGCTAGTCTGAATTCTGGATCAGGCCACTGCCTGTAGATTAGGGCAGCCCAGATTTAGGGAGGCAGCGATGAATTTCCCCTTTGTCTCTAACTCAGATTCCTGTCCAACGCGTCTGCCCGCAGGCTGCAGATATTAAGGAGATGGATTTTTTCTTCCGAATAGGGAATGTAATTGTAAAACGTGACAAATTGCCAGACCCACCGAAGAGGAACCTTCTGTGTCACCATTTCTGATGAACGAGTAGCTCTGTTTATTACAGTGGATGAGCAGTGAGCACTCCCTGAACCCATTAGGTCTGTCTGCCTCATGCCTCGAAATACCGCTCTCGGTTGCTGCGATTAGAAAGTTTGTTGCCCCTCCGGTGCTTCTGAAAGTTATCTTTTTCCCCCTGCAGTCAAATCATCGGAGGCAAGTCTGCACATCCACAAGGGTTCAGTCCTCCCATCTGCTGGACCCAGCTTGTTACGTGCTCTCTTTACAAAGCTATGTTTGCTTCAGCAGGGCGAGGTCCAACTTCCTCGCAGCCACGGCTGTGGGATTAGTTTAGAGCCTAAGATCTTTGGGACAGGGACTGCCTTTTTGTCCTGTGTTTGTACCATGCCTAGCACAGTGGAGTCCTCACCTGGGACTGGGGTGCCTAGACGCTACGGCAATACAAATAATAATTAATAAGCATCATCATAGAATCATAGAATCATAGAATATCAGGGTTGGACGGGACCCCAGAAGGTCATCTAGTCCAACCCCCTGCTCAAAGCAGGACCAATTCCCAGTTAAATCATCCCAGCCAGGGCTTTGTCAAGCCTGACCTTAAAAACCTCTAAGGAAGGAGATTCTACCACCTCCCTAGGTAACACATTCCAGTGTTTCACCACCCTCATAGTGAAAAAGTTTTTCCTAATATCCAATCTAAACCTCCCCCCGCAACTTGAGACCATTACTCCTCGTTCTGTCATCTGCTACCATTGAGAACAGTCTAGAGCCATCCTCTTTGGAACCCCCTTTCAGGTAGTTGAAAGCAGCTATCAAATCCCCCCTCATTCTTCTCTTCTGCAGACTAAACAATCCCAGCTCCCTCAGCCTCTCCTCATAAGTCATGTGTTCTAGACCCCTAATCATTTTTGTTGCCTCATCCTCGGCAGCGAGGGGGAAGGGAATTGCAGAACTTAACAAGCGTATTCTGAACAGTTGCCACAGGGTAGGTACACATTTAAAGGGACACTGATTGATGTTGATTCATGCTTACATTTATGAATGGGACAGCAGCTCTCTGGGTGCCTGATCCATGTACAGCAAAGGGGGTCTTTCCATTGGCTTCGGTGAGTTCTGGATCAGTTCTTAGCCGAGTTCAGCCAACTACTACCCTCGCAGGAGACTCCCTGGGTTAAATCAGGCCTTTGATTCTTCCGGAGACTCTTTCCCCCAGCTTCTCCATAGCTGTTATGTATTTACATAGGGTCAGATTCTAGCACCAGGAACTCATGATAAGTCACTGTGAAAAAGGGGCCCATGTTTATTTCACTGGCTTTTATTAGACAGGCCAGATCCTCAGCTGTTGTAAACTGGCATAGCTCCATTGATCCCAGTGCTAAACTGATTTATATCAGCTGAGGATCTGGCCCCAGTGTGTGTCTTGATTTTTAAATGTACTCAAGTATAAATTAAGGAGGCAGCTCTGGCCTCTTCTTTTGAAGCCTTACTTCCTTTACTCCTGCGAGTAGCCCCACTGACTTCTTTTCGTCCGCATTAATCAAGGACGGGCATGAGCACACGTGCTTAAAGATGTGCCCTTTACAAGGTCTTGTTTCACACTGTCAGTGCAAATGGTGCCTGGTGAGCAGGCCATGTGGACCCCCGTGCAATTGCAGCAGAGCTCACGGACACCTTCGGCGGAAGAATTTTGGTGCGAGAAAGGCAAAGGGGTTCCGGACACAATTTGGGGCTGTGGAACTGCATGCAAAGCCAGATCCTAGGAAATGAAGATGAAAACTTGTCTCTGTCAAGATGCATGGGTGCTGGGCAATAGCTAGGCAGGGGGTGAGCTACGCTTATGCTGCCTATTTGCTTTGCTTCACCTGTTATCTCTCACCATATGTTTAGATGGCCAGCTCTTTGGGGCAGGGACAGTCATTTTTAAAAATATAAATATATTTGTGACCAGCGTCTAGCACAAGCCAGCTTTGATTCCCCATTCACAGCCCTGAGGTGCTAACGCAATAAACAATAATAATGCTTATTGCAGCAGCAGGCTTGGAGTCAGGGAGGTTCTGCCAATGGGCTGTGCTTGGGCAAATGAAAAACATGAAATGTACGTGAAAGAAATGTACCTTTGTCCCAAGTATTGGAACCTAGATAGACAGAGGTATGATTAGTATTTGTATTATCATAGTTCCTAGCAGCCCCGGTCGGGGACTAGGACTTCATTTTGCTAGGTGCTGTACAAACGCAGAACAAAAGGACCATCCCTCCCCCAGCGAGCTGACAACCTAAGTATAAGACTGATGACAACAGATGGATACAGGTAGAGTGACAGGGAGTACAAGGGAACGACAAGACAGGTGGTGGTCTGATCCAGAACTCACTGGATGGATGGATGGATGGATGGATGGATGGATGGATGGATGGATGGATGGATGGATGGATGGATTCCTGGAGTTTTGGAAGTGGGGTTTCATTTACAGGATCTCAGTGCCATTCAATGAACTTCACCCAGTAGGAAAGGAAATACCCTGGCCAAGAGAGTTGTGATTCTTATGCTCCAGGAGGATAGGTAGATGGACAAGTTTACAAACCCTCTGGAAGGCCTCATACACACTCTCCTTGGGTTTTTTTTTTAGCCCTTTCTGAATAATATTTTCTGTGTCTTTCAAAGTTACCGAGGGACCTTTAAGCCTCACCAGCCATGGACCTAAAACTGGAAAAAAAGCATGTTCCATAGACGGAATTAATAAATTGGCTCTTCATCCACTGTGTGCCAGGCAGACGCCAAAGCACTGTCTTTCATTGCATCTTCCCGTACCACACTCCAACTGATGCACCTTCGGTCTTATTCAAATCCCACTGAAGTAAATGGAGAGATTTCTACTGGCTTCAATAGGAATTGGAGAGGACCCATGGCTCCATGTTATTTTATGAGTCAACAAGCCAGGGTGAGAATCCTATTTTCCATTTCACAGGAAATTCTGCAATTTCAAATTTTTTTCTCAAAAAGAAAAGGAGTACTTGTGGCACCTTAGAGACTAACCAATTTATTTGAGCATAAGCTTTCGTGAGCTACAGCTCACTTCATCGGATGCATACTGTGGAAACTGTAGAAGATCTTTTTATATACACACAAAGCATGAAAAAATACCTCCCCCCACCCCACTCTCCTGCTGGTAATAGCTTATCTAAAGTGATCACTCTCCTTACAATGTGTATGATAATCAAGTTGGGCCATTTCCAGCACAAATCCAGGTTTTCTCCCCCCCCCCCCACAAACCCACTCTCCTGTTGGTAATAGCTGATCTAAAGTGACCACTCTCCTTACGAGGTGTATGATAATCAAGGTGGGCCATTTCCAGCACAAATCCAGGGTCTAACAAGAATGTCTGAGGGGGGGGTGTAGGAAAAAAAAAGGGGAAATAGGTTACCTTGCACAATGACTTAGCCACTCCCAGTCTCTATTCAAGCCTAAGTTAATTGTATCCAATTTGCAAATGAATTCCAATTCAGCAGTCTCTCGCTGGAGTCTGGATTTGAAGTTTTTTTGTTGTAATATCGCAACTTTCATGTCTGTAATCGCGTGACCAGAGAGATTGAAGTGTTCTCGGACTGGTTTATGAATGTTATAATTCTTGACATCTGATTTGTGTCCATTTATTCTTTTACGTAGAGACTGTCCCGTTTGACCAATGTACATGCAGAGGGGCATTGCTGGCACATGTTGGTCTCCCTACCAACACTACAAAAAGAAGGATTCTAGGTGGACTCCTCCTGAAGGTCGAAACAGCAGACTGGACTTCTACATAGAGTGCTTCCGCCGACATTCATGGGCTGAAATTGTGGAAAAGCAGCATCACTTGCCCCATAACCTCAGCCGTGCGGAACACATTGCCATCCACAGCCTCAGAAACAACTCTGACATCACAATCAAAAAGTCTGACAAAGGAGGTGCTGTTGTCATCATGAATAGGTCGGAATATGAACAAGAGGCTGCTCGGCAGTTCTCCAACACCACTTTCTACCAGCCATTACCCTCTGATCCCACTGAGAGTTACCAAAAGAAACTACAGCATTTGCTCAAGAAACTCCCTGAAAAAGCACAAGATCAAATCCACACAGACACACCCCTGGAACCCCGACCTGGGATATTCTATCTACTACCCGAGATCCATAAACCTGGAAACCCTGGGCTCCCTCCTCAGGCCCTACGCTACCAGCACTCCCAGCTACCTTCGAGACACCACTGACTTCCTGAGGAAACTACAATCCATTGGTGATCTTCCTGATAACAGCATCCTGGCCATTATGGATGTAGAAGCCCTCTACACCAACATTCCACACAAAGATGGACTACAAGCCGTCAAGAACACTATCCCAGATAATGTCACGGCTAACCTGGTGGCTGAACTTTGTAACTTTGTCCTTACCCATAACTATTTTACATTTGGGGACAATGTATACCTTCAAATCAGCAGCGCTGCTATGGGTACCCGCATGGCCCCACAGTATGCCAACATTTTTATGGCTGACTTAGAACAACGCTTCCTCAGCTCTCGTCCCCTAACGCCCCTACTCTACTTGCACTACATTGGTGACATCTTCATCATCTGGACCCATGGAAAAGAAGCCCTTGAGGAATTCCACCATGATTTCAACAATTTCCATCCCACCATCAACCTCAGCCTGGACCAATCCACACAAGAGATCCACTTCCTGGACACTACAGTGCTAATAAACAATGGTCACATAAACACCACCCTATACCGGAAACCTACTGACTGCTATTCCTACCTACATGCCTAGAGCTTTCACCCTGACCACACCACATGATCCATTGTCTACAGCCAAGCTCTGCGATACAACCACATTTGCTCCAACCCCTCAGACAGAGACAAACACCTACAAGATCTCTATCAAGCATTCTTACAACTACAATACCCACCTGCGGAAGTGAAGAAACAGATTGATAGAGCCAGAAGAGTTCCCAGAAGTCACCTACTACAGGACAGGCCTAACAAAGAAAATAACAGAACGCCACTAGCCATCACCTTCAGCCCCCAACTAAAACCTCTCAAACGCATTATTAGGGATCTACAACCTATCCTGAAGGATGACCCAGCACTGTCACAAATCTTGGGAGACAGGCCAGTCCTTGCCTACAGACAGCCCCCCAACCTGAAGCAAATACTCACCAGCAACCACATACCACACAACAGAACCACTAACCCAGGAACTTGTCCTTGCAACAAAGCCCGTTGCCAACTGTGCCGACATATCTATTCAGGGGACACCACCATAGGGCCTAATAACATCAGCCACACTATCAGAGACTCGTTCACCTGCACATCCACCAATGTGATATATGCCATCATGTGCCAGCAATGCCCCTCTGCCATGTACATTGGTCAAACTGGACAGTCTCTACGTAAAAGAATAAATGGACACAAATCAGATGTCAAGAATTATAACATTCATAAACCAGTCCGAGAACACTTCAATCTCTCTGGTCACGCGATTACAGACATGAAAGTTGTGATATTACAACAAAAAAACTTCAAATCCAGACTCCAGCAAGAGACTGCTGAATTGGAATTCATTTGCAAATTGGATACAATTAACTTAGGCTTGAATAGAGACTGGGAGTGGCTAAGTCATTATGCAAGGTAACCTATTTCCCCTTTTTTTTTCCTACACCCCCCCCTCAGACATTCTTGTTAGACCCTGGATTTGTGCTGGAAATGGCCCACCTTGATTATCATACACCTCGTAAGGAGAGTGGTCACTTTAGATCAGCTATTACCAACAGGAGAGTGGGTTTGTGGGGGGAGGGGAGGGGAGAGAAAACCTGGATTTGTGCTGGAAATGGCCCAACTTGATTATCATACACATTGTAAGGAGAGTGGTCACTTTAGATAAGCTATTACCAGCAGAAGAGTGGGGTGGGGGGAGGTATTTTTTCATGCTTTGTGTGTATAAAAAGATCTTCTACATTTTCCACAGTATGCATCCGATGAAGTGAGCTGTAGCTCACGAAAGCTTATGCTCAAATAAATTGGTTAGTCTCTAAGGTGCCACAAGTACTCCTTTTCTTTTTGCGAATACAGACTAAGACGGCTGTTACTCTGAAAGATTTTTCTGTTTCCAAAAGGGAACGAAAACAAAAAATTTCAAATGAAATCTGTTCCTGTGAAATGAATTTCCCCAGCCCAAACTCCTTCACTTTGGGTGGATCGAAACGTGTTGTTTCGCTAAATATTGAAATGTTTCTTTCCAATGTTGACCTTTTAGAGCTATTTTTTTTTAATGCTAAAAATGAATTTTATTTTGAAATCTTGGTATGAATTGACAAATCAAAATGTTCCACGCTGAAAATGCCAAAGTGGGCAGTTTGGACATTATCAGAATATTTCATTTTGGGCTTTTTTTCCAAAACAAAATGTTGTCAAGATGGACACATTTTTCGAAATGTTTCAATTTTGGCAAACATGGCATTTTCAATTAAAAAAAACATAGGAAAAACACGTCTGATTATTTCTAGTCCAGTGCTTGATACAGTGTGTCTGTCTGTCTTTTGGCAGCCAGTTCCTGGTTGTTAGGTACCACTGTCCTGTCGAGCTTTATCAAGCATTCTAGTGAGAAATAGAAGCCCGTGACACAGCACCTGCCTCCTGAATGGGGAAGCAAAGACTTAGAAGGGAATTAACATGTGTGCACCCGAATACATAACAGAAGTTTGTGTGCACCTTATTGTGTAACATAGGCCCAAATCAATGAAGTGAAAGGGGGAAAAGGGTTCAATCCCTTGGTCCTGCTCTTGGGAAGAATCGGGAAAAGAAGCCAAAGCCAACTTGGCCTTAGGGTAAGAGGAGGCATGAAAATGAATCAGAATCTGGCACTAGCAGAAATTGTTTCATCATGTCTTTCCCAGAGCACAGCTGTGCACCCTGGGGCATCATAAGCTAGTAGAGAGGTATGTTGGCATCCACAGGCCTGTGTACTTTGTCTGTTTCGCTCTAATCTACTTCAGCAGCTCAGAGAGACCTGGTTCCTGAACCTATCTCTCTGTGTGTTCCCTACATCTAACTTGCATATGTGTATGTATATACACACACAGTAAACCCTTGCTATTTCCCAGTAATGATTATGAGACCTATTGCAAGTTATTGTAATTTGCAAATCAGCAAGAAGGGAAATGCATGGCATGCAAAGAGCAAGTACCACCCAACGTACTTTGTACATGTACCCCACAACCGTTCCTTGTTTTTAATTCTTCCTGACAATACTTTGTAAAGGACCAGTCAATGTTCTGTCCTGTATATGATGCAAGTCCTCACTACAGCACCTCCTGTTAAATCCCTGCATGGCTGGAGAGACCACCACTTGTTTGCATAGGACTTATGGAGCCTGTGGGCTAGAAGAATGTGAATTAGCAAGGTTCTGCAGTATACAGGCTAGCCGGTGGGTGTCAAGAACAGGTCAGTGTTCACTGCCCCAGGTAACGGACATAACCATGGTATCTTCCTATACTTAGGGTGTGTCTACACTGGGTTAGATGATGTAATTTCCAGCTCTTGGAAATATACTGACGCTAGTTTCGATTGAGTGTAGCTGGGGGCAGTACCGGGGCAAGAGGGGCTTGCCTCCTCAAGTATGACCCCATGTCAGGCCCTAGGCACATGCTCGGGCGGCGAGTCCTACCTGCCACTTGTGCCGTCACAGTTACACTTCTATTTTTTGTGCACTAGCTCGGATCAGCGTCAGCTCGAGGATGTTCCCAGGAGCTGGAACTGACTCCAACTCGCTCCAGTGCAGACACACCTGTAGAACGGACTGTGAGACCATCATCAGCATGGGGAGGCAGACGAGCTAAGAATCTCTCTCTCCTGTGGAGGAAAAATTCAGTGGACCCCAGTAGGGGAGGAGGTTTAGATTGGATATTAGGAAAAACTTTTTCACTAGGAGGGTGGTGAAACACTGGAATGCGTTACCTAGGGAGGTGGTAGAATCTCCTTCCTTAGAGGTTTTTAAGGTCAGGCTTGACAAAGCCCTGGCTGGGATGATTTAACTGGGAATTGGTCCTGCTTTGAGCAGGGGGTTGGACTAGATGACCTTCTGGGGTCCCTTCCAACCCTGATATTCTATGAGTCTATGATTCTATGATTCTAGGCCTAAACTTCCCAAGTAGGCCTCAAACTGTGGTCAAGCTAAGCGTGTATATGAAGCATAAAAAGAAAGTGAGGAAAATTTCCATTTTAAGGCAATGGCAGCAGACTGCTGAAGAAACGTTAATCGTTAAGACCCCCCCCCCCCCCCGCTTGTAATCAATAAAGGAGCCTCAGGCTTGTTTCTGATCCAAACACAATGCGTGGTTAATTTTTCCACAACACTCCTAAACGTACAAAAGTGAATAGCGATTTTGGGTGGCAGAGCTTTTGCCTGCCCGCACTGAGAGGCCTTAAAGGTGACTGATTTTCAGAGGGCGGGGTCACGATGGGCTTTCAAGAGAGCAACCTTCTTCCCCTTGGCAACTGTCTAGATCTGTCATTACCTATAAACATTAAGCAGAAGAGAAACTAATCCTGTAAGCCAGTTCTTCCTGAACCATAAAAACCCTTCTCTCTAGTCATCAATCCGTGGAAGATAGTCCTATTGCTTATCCTTGACCACACTGAGCCTTCGTAGTTCTTGAGGTTAACTGATTAAAGCCAAATATTTGTCCCCTCCCCTGCCGCCCTTCTCCTTGGCAGACTACTTGAAGCAAATGACTCTTCCGCAGTCATCTTTGCTTCCTAGTTGGCAGCAGCCAGGAGAGCTGGCTCTTAGCCTCTGACTTTCTGACAGGAGTGGACTTCAGCAAAGTTAATGTAGATTCTCAACTCTCTAGAGCAGGATAAAAGGCCAGGAAAATTGATCACCACTTCCCGCAGTATAAACAAGACACCTTCCAGAAGGATTCTGTACAGCTCCATTTTGCCCTTGTAGGCACAGGCGTTGACTTTCAGCTTTTCCCGGGGGTGCCCCACCTCCGCTCTGCCCCAGGGCCTTGCCCCCCACTCTACCCCTTCCCCCAAGGCCCCACACTCTCTCTGCCTCTTCCTGTTCCTGCTCCTTTCCTCCCCACCAGATCCTCCGTCCCACTGCCGAACAGCTGATCAGCAGTGGGCGGGAGGTGCTGGGGGTGGGGTGGGGGAGAAGCTGATGGGTGGGGCCCCCCAAACAGCTGATCAGTGGGTGGTGGTGGGTTCTGAGCACCCACAATTTTTTTTCCATGGGTGCTCCAGCCCCAGAGCACTGATGGAGTCAGCACCTACGCTTGTAGAATCACTATAATTTTAACAGGAAAGATACTTCAAAAAGTTCTTAGATTCTAAGGCCAGAAAGGACTGTTGTGTAATACAGGCCATAAGAGGTCCTCAAAATAATTCCTGTTTGAACTAGAGTCTATCTTTTAGGCAAACATTTACCAATGAGCCCGTTGGATCAGATGACCAAGGAGCGTGATGGGTTCTGAGTCTTTCAATCGAGGGCACATGTCTTGCTAAAATACACTCCAGTTCAACTGCAGGCTGCTGAGCCCATTGCAGGGAGAAAAGTAGGAGTTTGGACCACTTTCCATGATGGCTATATGCTCCCCCCATCCCTCACTGCAGTGCACTGGCTTCCCCACCCCACCCCACCCCAGAGACGGCTGCATTTCAGGATGGGTGAAGTGATTGCTGTATGTAAGAACGCTACTGTGTAGACATAAAATGATGTGCCCAATCCCCAGCAGGCGTAAATCAGAGCGGCTCCATTGACGTCAGGGAAGTGATGCCAATTTACATCAGCTGAGGATCTGACCCAGCAGTATTGCTGTGACTCTTCCTTGCCTCCTGTCCTTTCCAGAGAATATTTCCAGCTGCTGCTGGTGACCAAAGAGCTCTTAGCTCAGGCCAGTTTTGCCCATAGCATCCCGTAGATAGCTCTGAATGTCAGGCAGCAGGGAGGTGACGGGGAATGAAGGGAATTTGCATTCATTGGATTCCATAGGGAGTGCAGCCCCATTCAGCAGGTATATGAATTACAATCATCATTTGATAAGATCCTGTCATCGGGGTCTGCTTGAGTTTGCTGCCGTATCTGATGTGTAATCTTACCCAGCTTGACTCTTGCGGCAAATCAGGAGTTAGAAGCCACAATGAGTTCACATTGTCTAGATCAAACAAGCCAGAGCCCTTTGTCAGATGGGCGGTGGTTTCTATCCAGACTGGCAGCTTTGCTTGCGGAACCTGCAACCAATTATTATTTGCGTAGCATCATGAGGAGACACAAACCCACACGGTCCCAGACCCACAGAGCTTCACGCCAAATTTGGATCCAAGCTGTAAGTTCAGATCAGGGTCCATATTCATCAAAAGTCTGGGGGTGCTGTGACTTTGATTCAGGCCTTTCCCTGCTTAGTACCAGCTGATTCAGACAGACACAACACACAGGTAGCTGTTTAAGTACCAGTCCCTGCTTTCCAGATGTTGTACCCACCATTGTAGTCATATAAGCATATATCCTGGGTTATCCCCTCCCGAAAGCCTTTGAGAGACACTTAAAGGCCCCGGTTCACAAATACAGCCTGCCAATGTGACACTGGTGTGACTTCACTGGTTTCTATGGCACTACAGTGGGTGCCAAATTGGAATAACACAACGGTGAAGGCTCACCGTGATCCGACCTGTAGACCGTGGCACTGCTGTTCCTGTAGTCCCAAACATAAGGGGCCCTACTCTGAAAAGTTAAAGGCCAAGACTTCAGCTGGTGTCAACATGTGTAACTCCACTGACTTCAACAGAGCAGTGTTATCCTATGTCAGCTGAGGTTTTGGGGCTATGACAATTTACCACACTGAGGCGCTGGCCCCTGGAATTTGTTCAGCCTTCTGTATGACTTTCATTTGAAAGGATTTCCTAATTATTAGTTTTAAAGTATTATTTGAATAACCCAGGCTTCCCTGAGGACTCAGCTACAGGACAATAAAAACCTCCCGTGGTGTTTTGTCTTCCATACAAAGTGAATCTGAAAGCACTGTGTAATTAAAGAGAGAGAGCCAAATTTTCTCAGGCCAGGCGTCCATTGGTTTCAGCTGGAGTTTTGCTTGAGTAAAACACTGGCAGAGTGTGTCACTGCCCTTTGCTAATGGCTGAGCCACTGAAAGATAGCCTACTACTGCTGCTATCAGGCGGAGTAATTCCTTTTGTTCAAGTGATTGCAGCCTTGGTGGCAGTATTAAAGCTGGATTCCAACCATGCTGGTGATGGTGTGGGGGAATTGTTGCCTACAGAGAGTGTGATTTGGTCAGTAATTACAAAGGTTAAATACAATGTAAAAGTGGATGGAGAAACTGGATCCCCTGCTGAGTTTTGAAATGAGATGGTGAGACCGATGCACGTACAGAGGCTTGAATTAGAGCTCTGATATTTGCATTATCTACCTACTTATGTAGCTTCTGTCACCAGAGTTCATGTGCACCTCCCAGAGACCAACAAATCCCTCTTTGCAGCACCTCAGTAGAGAAGCAGGATGGGGAAGTGAGGCAATGGAAGATTTGACTTGCTCAAGGTCACACAGGTTAGTATTCAGAGTAGCAACCCTAAAGCTAACCCTAACCCTAACAGACTAACACGGCTGCTACTCTGAAACCTGTCATTATGCAAGGCACTGAATTGAGCCGTATGGAATGGAAATCTATCAACTTCATGAAAAAACTCGTACAGATACAGACAGACATCATCTTCCTTTCCAAATGCAAACAGATGAACATCGTACCAAAAGGACTGAAGGTAAAAAATCCATTTCAATCTACATACCACACAGACTGTGTTGACAGCTTGTGCCGCACGCTCTCAAAGAAACTGCAGAACCACCTGATCAACATCCTGTACAGCAAACAGGGAAAGATTAAGAATGAGCTCTCCAAACTGGATACTCTCATAAAAAAACAACCTTCCACACAAACTTCCTCATGGCTGGACTTTACAAAAACTAGACAAGCCATTTAAAACACACACTTTGCTCCTCTGCAAAAGAAAAAGGACACTAAACTATCTAAACTACTACATGCCACAAGGGGCCACAACAGTGGTTCCCTTAACCCACCCAGCAATATTGTTAATCTATCCAGCTATACTCTTAGCCCAGCAGAAGAATCTATCCTATCTCGGGGCCTCTCCTTCTGCCCCTGCACCTGCACGAACATGATACTGTTCTGTGGTGACCTAGAATCCTATTTTCGACATCTCCGACTCAAGGAATATTTCCAACACACCTCTGAACAGCATACTAACCCACAGAGACCTTCTTACCAACACTACAAAAAGAAGGATTCTGGGTGGACTCCTCCTGAAGGTCGAAACAGCAGACTGGACTTCTACATAGAGTGCTTCCACTGACGTGCACAGGCTGAAATTGTGGAAAAGCTGCATCACTTGCCCCATAACCTCAGCCGTGCAGAAGACAATGCCATCCACAGCCTCAGAAACAACTCTGACATCATAATCAAAAAGGCTGACACAGGAGGTGCTGTCGTCATCATGAATAGGTTGAAATATGAACAAGAGGCTGCTAGGCAGCTCTCCAACACCACTTTCTACAAGCCATTACCCTCTGATCCCACTGAGAGTTACCAAAAGAAACTACAGCATTTGCTCAAGAAACTCCCTGAAAAAGCACAAGAACAAATCCGCACAGACACACCCGTAGAACCCCGACCAGGGGTATTCTATCTGCTACCCAAGATCCATAAACCTGGAAATCCTGGACACCCCATCATCTCAGGCATTGGCACCCTGACAGCAGGATTGTCTGGCTATGTAGTCTCCCTCCTCAGGCCCTACGCTACCAGCACTCCCAGCTACCTTTGAGACACCACTGACTTCCTGAGGAAACTACAATCCATCGGTGATCTTCCTGAAAACACCATCCTAGCCACTATGGATGTAGAAGACCTCTAAGCCAACATTCCACACAGAGATGGACTACAAGCCGTCAGCAACAGTATCCCTGATAATGTCACGGCTAACCTGGTGGCTGAACTTTGTGACTTTGTCCTCACCCATAACTATTTCACATTTGGGGACAATGTATACCTTCAAATCAGTGGTACTGCTATGGGTACCCAGTATGCCAACATTTTTATGGCTGACTTAGAACAACGCTTCCTCAGCTCTTGTCCCCTAATGCCCCTACTCTACTTGAGCTACATTGATGACATCTTCATCATCTGGACCCATGGAAAAGAAACCCTTGAGGAATTCCACCATGATCTCAACAATTTCCCCACTGTATTTTCCACTGAATGCATCTGATGAAGTGAGCTGTAGCTCACAAAAGCTTATGCTCAAATAAATTGTTAGTCTCTAAGGTGCCACAAGTCCTCCTTTTCTTTTTACAGGATAGTACATGGCAGAGCAGAGATGTTGGACCTCAGATCTCCTGAGTCCCAGGCAAGTGCATTAACCCTAAGACCATCCTAACCTCTCCCACTAGATCAGGATTGATCATTTTGTTTGGATCATGTGACTGTTAGTCCAAGGGCCTGTCAACTCTAGACCCAGTTCCTGCAGGAGGCTTAGTCGTGTTTTAAACCACTGGGGATTGGCAGGGGAGGAGTCACAAGTTGCAAACCTATGGGCTATACTTGGACTTCTAGAGCAGGAGCCGTTCTGCAGTGGGCCAGAGAGGGATCACACAGCTGTGATATAGTGGGGACTGTGTTTTTAGGAGCCAGAGGTATGGCCGTGGCTCCTCCAGCAGGAAAGCCCCTCTGAAAGTGCCATCCAGGCATGACCCTGTCCAGAGCTGTCAGCTCTTTACACCCATTAAAAGAAAAGAACTGGTGTTCCATCCGGTTCCGGGTTCCACTCCCTTTCCCAGCATTTGCCCAGGGCTCAGGGTCACCATTCTCCCGCCCTGCAGCACTGCTGCTGACCTCAGAGGGTACGTCCACACTGCCCGGTACTGAGTTTCAGAGCCTGGGTCAGCTGACTCGGGCTCGTGGGGCTGAAAACTGTAGTGGAGATGCCGCTGGGGCTCTGACACCCTTCCCCCTTGCGGAGTCTCAGAGGCCAGGCTCTAGCCCAAACCCAGAGTCTACACTGCAATTTCACAGCCCTGCAGCCTGAGCCCAGCAAGCCCTAGTCAGCTGACCCAGCATGGGGCTATTCTCCCTGGGCACCATCGGGGTGAATGGTCTGATGCCTCAGAGTCTTTTAATGTGGGGGAGATGCAGGAGTATACGACCCCTTTAAGGGTCAGGCAGGCCCTCATGACCAGAACAGTCTGCGGGGAATCAGATGGTAGAAGCCCCATAGGCTGCTATGGGTGATGGCTGTTCTAAGGCACTAGCATGGCTGAGCACAGAGACTTTATTTGTGCACTTTATGCTTGGGAGCTCTGAGCCAGGGTCCTGAGATAACGGCTTGTGACAAAGTAGGAATGTTCTGCAATATTTTCATGACGCTGCTGTGTGCCTCAGTTTCCTGCTATACTTAGCATCTCTCCTCAGCAGGTGCAAAAGTGTTAACGCTGTTCTTGGAGTGGAGCAGGAGACTCGAGGTGCAAATACTTGCTTGAGGTACACTGGTCCCCAAAGAGTGTACAAGGCTCTGACCAGGAGGATGCGCTGGGCAGAGCTCACAGTGTGAAACAGGAGTGCTGGACCCCAGAGGCTCAGTCTCAGAGGCATAGAAGCCGTGTGACCAAACCTGAAGGAAGAGGGGGACACTTACGGGGTCAGTCACACAGAAGGGGGCTCCTCCAAGGAACTGTTTAAAAGCTGGAGCAGAGCACAGATCCTGGGGATCCTAACAGGGCCTTATAAACGCCTCTTTCTCTGAGACTTTGTTAAAGGGGACATACTTATTGTGTTAGTTTGCCCCTTACCTGGAGCGTATATCTGGAACAGCCTGTCTGCCTCACACTATGGCTATCTTCTAGTGCTGCTCAGGGCAGGCTGGCCACATAGTCCTCCCCAGTGTGCTGCATCAAGAGGTGCAGAGGAAGATGGAAGCACAATGAACAGGGAAGGAGCAGGAAGAAGAGGGAGCTTGAGGGGCTGCTCAGAAGCCCAGGCTAGAGGACTGAGAGCCGGGATGCCTGAGTTCTATACCTCAGTGGGTCTCAACCTTTCCTCATTGAGCTAGACTGAGTATAAACAGCCAAGCAGTCATGGTAGCAGATGCCTGGCTGAGCTGAGTACAAACCCACCCAAACCAGTGGGAATGTACTCGGCATGGCTCAGCCAAGCCTTCACGGTTGCTACCCAGGCCACCACAGCTACACTGCTATTTATACTCGGCAACAGGGGGCTCAGAGGGCCCGAGTAGTTGGAATGCTTGACTTCCTGCTCCCTGCTTCTGTGGTCGGGACGCCTCAGTCTTTAAGGCAGCGGGGTAGGGGGACCTGGGTTCTCCCACTCCACCAGGTCCCAGCCCAGAGTGCTGTGTAAGTCAAGCCCTGGGTTGGGGACCTCCCAGCAAGGAGTCTATGTCCGCTGCCCTGGGCTACTTCCTACTGTTTCCCCTTCAGTTTGGGGCCTGGCCCCTTTAGTCCAAACTCTTATGGTGGCTTGTTGCTAGTAGTGCCCCATTGTGGACCCTGGGCGGCGACATGGTCTCTGTGCTTCAGTCACCTGGGTTCCCCTCAGGCCGCGTGCCCCTCGGCCTCTTTCTCCATCTCCTTTGGCCAGGCAGATGGTGCTTGGTTCCTGGTGGCCAGCAGGCCAGTGATCCTTCCCTCAGGTACGGAGGCAGCTAGCTCCTGCCTCTTCTCCGGTCAGCCCCAAACTGAGCTAGGTTCCCTCCTTTTCTCTCCTCCCCAGGCCTGGCATTGGCTACAGGTCTGATGGGACAGGGCTAGCTGGGCCCAAAGGCTTTCTTTAAGCCCTTCCATGCTGGTGGGTGTTTTCTCTGCTTCACCACATACCAATACTAGCCTGATCGGAGCTTGCGTGAGTACGTGCACTTGAGCAGGGCAATCCCACACTTAGCCCGTAGTGTAGACAGCCTACGAGTGAGACTGCAGGTGGCACAGTAGTGTGAGATGAAGCAGAGGGGAAGGCCGCTCTCCTTCCGCTCCCCCAGGTGAACAAGCAGGACTGACTGCCCCAGCTCATGCGGACCCTTGGCTGGTTCAGTAAGAGCTCTCCCTCCTGTTTCATTCCACTAGGACCCACTGTTACAGTCCCTGACCTCTCTGCAGTAATGCCAATCAGAAGCCGTATCAGTGCTGGTGAGTTCTCGTGGACTGAAGCCGCCCCCACAGCCAGCAGGTAGTGACCTTTGATCACTACCCATCTGGATTTAACGCAGGGACTTAGCAGTGGAAGGCTGTATATCCCAATGGATTTCCCTTTCAGAAAATCAGAGATTTTAAGGCTAAAGGAGACCATTATATTCATCTACTGTGACCTCCTGCATAACACAAGCCATTGCATTGGACGTCTTGGATCCTGCACTTGTTTTTGTCTCTCCTTTTTACTGAAGGCATCCTGCCTCTCTGATGATGATGCAGTCCCTGGGAGGTAGAATAGTGACCGTTTGGGAGTCAGTTCCAACATCCCTGGGATGATCCTTCAGAATTGATTGAGTTCAGTATCAATTCTGTGTGCATGGCTCAGGTGTGATCAGAATGGGGCACGGCACTCCACAGCTGAGTAACACAGGGTAAGACTGGTTGCTTGGAGTCTTTTGTGGTCAGCTCCCTGTTTTGTGTTGGTCAGTTTCTGGAGTACACAGTTCCCGGAGTTCACTCTTTTTTTTTTCAGCTCCTGGATGTGCTCCTTGAATGCCAGCATTCAGTCTAATGTGACTTCAGCATACACTGGATGTTCATAGTGCTCAAGGATTGTACCCTCCCAGGATACCTGGACTTTTTGCTTGGACTGATGGAAAGTACATGCTTGTGTCTTCCTAGGGTTGGCATTCAGGAACTATGTGTGATAATATTCTCCAAGTACGCTCAGGGAGCCAGTTAGAATGCTCTGTGTCCTCAATCTTTCTGATTGAGTGGCAATGCAAAGATTGTCTGTATAAATGAGTCTTCACATGTTGGGGAAATCTGGCTGGGCATGTGTATAGGCAATGAACAGCCAGGGTACTGGCTGCTCTTTTCTGATCTCTATCATAAGCATTTCCCCAAGTCCAAGAGTTTCTTCACTGAAGAGATCCAAGTCAAACAGTTCTAAACATTTCATGTAATTTGCTTGTTTGTTTTGAAAGTCCAGGTAGATATAGTGTCCAATATCCCCTAGGGATGTGCTTTGGACAGTCTTCAACACCAGGGAGACAAATTTCTCCATAGTACTCATGTGTTGGAGTAATATTACAGATGGATTCCTCCAGTTCAGAGATAAAGCCTTCCTGGAATTGAATATTGGCAGGTACTTTGTTTTCCTGGATTGCACTAAAGCCTCTGTTATGACTTGCACTGGTCTATGCTGCAACCTTGGGGTGACCTCCCTTCTGAAGTTGCCTGCATTTTCAGAGTTGACCCAGGCTAAGTTGAGATTGCACCCCTTGGTCCATCATGCACTTTAGAAGCTACATTTGTGCTTAGGATCATACAGCAGGGTCAGTTTGGTTGTTGCTGCTTGCTTCTCCACTTCTCCCCCATTGTTGTCATTGCTACTGTAACACCGACAGACCCCCGTTGCTGGTGGGCAGGACTGAACCTGAGATCTCTGGAGCTTAGTGCATAAGCCTCTACTGCACGAGCTAAAAGCCACCGGGCCCTTAGCTAAGGCTGTAGGAGACTCATTAATCTCTAAGTGGTCTAGGTGTCGCTAGAGGGGACAGAGCACCACACCAAGGAGGCCTGTGGGTTACACTAGGAAATCCCACATGGTGTCCCGATGGAAGTTGCACCTGGTGGTTTGTAAACAGAAACTACAGCTGCAATTTGGTCCATTTTAGCGGTGCTAAGTTCCATTGTAGCACGGTGTTTCACACCCCCATTTTTCACCTGTCTTTTGCCATGTACAAGTATCGTGCTGCTTTCGATGTTCACAGCAGTATGCATACCAGGGATGCTTGGTGCTTTTGTCCCCTTGTGTGTCTTCTTGCAAACATATGGTGTCTACTTTCATGCCAGAGAATCGCCTGCATGTTGGAACTGGTGATTCTAAGTGCCATCTTTGGCTGAGGCCCTAACAATGGACATTTATCTTGACATCTGTCGATGTCTTCTATTGCAGTCTACATGCATGTTTTTGGCTTTGGTCTCTCCCATCTTTAATTGCAGTGGGGGAGTAATAGGTGTCACGATGGGAACATATCTGACTCATCCCCTAGTTACTTGGTTAAGAGGATACGTTGTTTGTTCAAGGTCAGAAGCAGAATCAGGAATAAAACCCAGGTACCCTGGCTCTCCCTCCTCTGTGATCACTGCCTCTAGTCTAGGAAAGGAAAAGCATAAAATAGCCACATATCTGAATACTGGTGATTATAATCTGTCCATTGTAGATATTGGGAGTATCTTCATTCTAAGTATAAGCATGAGTGGCAGCAAAGCGGAAGACTGATCATGTGTTTAAGGCGTAGAGTAGGCCTTGGGACAGCCAGGTTCATTTCTTGGCTTTGCTACATGTTTCCTGTGAGACCTTTAGCAAGTCACTGAATCCATCTGTGCAGCAGTTTCCCATCTGTAAAATATGGATAGGAATATTATTTTCTCTCATCCTATTGCCAAGCTTGTCTGGTTAGATTGCACACATTTTGGGGCAGGGACTACCTCTTCCAATATGCTTGTGCAGCACTGAACATAACAGTTGTAATGCCCAGTTCTTATGCAACACTTTTTGTCAGTAGATCTCAAAGTGTTTTACAAAGGTCGTCAGTATCATTATCTCAGTTTTACAGATGGGGAAACTAAGGAACAGAAAGGGGCTGTGACATGCTTAATGTCACCAAGCAGGCTAGTTGAAGAGCTGGGAATAGAACCAAAGTCTCAGCGGAGGCCTCTAGGTACAATGGAATTAGCATTGCTACCCTTGTAACACCAGTACAATAATACTAGTTCAAAACACGACTCCTTACTGCAGTGATACTGCAGGATTTGAGATAGAAGTAGTCGCAATTTTTAAAACAAAAGAGTGGGTTTTAAAAAAATTAAAAATTACCTCTTTTCGACACTTTTCACAAAAATTCAACATTATCTAACTTTCTGTTTTTGCCAAAAAATTCACTACATTTCTTAAATGAAAACGTTACTTGTAATTTTAGTGAAAACACCATAGAAAATATAATCAGAATGTTTATCAAACATATTCTTTTACCAAAAGCCAGGTGTTGCTAAATGAAATATTTCAATAACCATTTTCATGATGATTTGGAGAAAAAAGTTTGATGCAATCATTTTACAAAAATGTCTCCAAAACAAAAGGCGTGCCCACCCCCCCCCCAAAAAAAATTTCAAAATGAAAACTTCTATGTTTTTCACTGAACTAGTTTTTCATTTCTCAACCAGTTCTCATGTTGGATGATCGCTATAGAATCCTGTAGTATTTCTTGTAGTTATTGTTACCTGTATCATAAAGCGAGAACATTGTGTCATGGAAACTACCATGAAAAACTCAACTGAAATTCCATATCATAATTTTAGAAGTGCAAAGCTGTCCTGAATTGTATTGAATAATTTTTATGCATCTGGTCCAAGCAGGTGGTAAGTAATATATCTTTTGGGATATGTCTGCTTTCAGCTATCATCACATAGTGCATTAGTTGCCTTAAATCATGTATAATTTGGCAGAAGCTATTGATACGTGTCAGCAAGCAATTTATTCTACTTCACTGTTGTCTGATAAGGAAAGGCTCTTTGCCCTAATGAAGGAATTTCAGCTCTCGAGAGCTTGAAGGTTATCAACATTTCAAATCTTGGGTCAATGTGTCTGGAAAACATAACAGACAGACTATTATTCCTGACAGTGTTCTTTTAAAACATGTTTCCCTTGTGTGGGAGATTGTACAGGATGGTGGAAATTTCTCCAGGTTTCTAGTTTAATCCATTTGGAAATGGTTAACATGAAACAGACTTCTTATTGCAACCAACCCAGACCATGGATTGCTCATGGCAGTGAAAAGCTGTCACTAAAGTATGTGATCTGCTTGGGCACTGCTGCAATTGTCGTAACTTGGAATATGGATAGAGTGCCTTTCAACCCAAAGGATCCCAAAGCAGCTTGAGCGTTTCATGCTCACATGCCATTGAAATGCAGCAGCTTCTGGATGGTAGTGAGGGTGCACAGTGCATTGAACGACAGCTGGAGAAAGGATGAATTTTTCCAAACGCCCTGGGACCTTTCACATATCCCCACAGAGCAGGCACGACTTTGGGTTGAAAGGTCTCATATGGAAAACTTTCACGCGGTAAGCTGCATGGAGCCAATTTTTTTTTGTTTGGGAGGATGCAGAGCTAACCTGATCCTTCAGGGACTTGAACGTGTTGTTCTAGGAAGTGCAACCCTGTGGCTTAGTCCAGTAAATCACCCCATGAAACTATTAGCCACCTGACCAACTGATTGCATAGGCCCTTGTTATTATATGCATTACGGTAGTGTTAAGGGGCCCCTGACCAAGACGGAGCCCAAGTCACACTAGCGGCTGTATGTACACACGGCTGGAGACAGTGCCTCCATTAGGGTGGTTACAGTTCAAATAGACAGACAGGGTAGGAGAAAGAGCATAACTATTCCGCTTCTTCATAGCAAATAATTAAAAAACACTCCACTCCGCTTGGAATGAATGAGTGTGAGGGGGGACAGAGGGAAGAAGGTCCAACTGGTAAACCTTTGATGACAGTCTCCATTCACTTGTTTTTATTACTGTTTTGAATAGTCACCACTTTCTAGCTATGGCGAGTGTGGTGTCCTTAGCTCTGATCCTATTTTCTGTGTACTGCCCCTTTAAAGTCAGAAATCAGCTTGCAGGTGTACTGTAATGTACTGTAATGTAGAGCCGGACTGTGTGATGGCGGAGTTGTGGGGGAGAAGGATTCAGCAGGCAAAGGGTGTGTCACATCTGCCTGTAATGGCTCACTAGCAATAAGAGCCTACTACTGCTATTGGCTAACAACATTAGTCCTTTAGCTCAAGTGCTGGGGGTCTGTACTGTAGTAATCATAGAATCATAGAATATCAGGGTTGGAAGGGACCTCAGGAGGTCATCTAGTCCAACCCCCTGCTCAAAGCAGGACCAATCCCCAATTTTTGCCCCAGATCCCTAAATGGCCCCCTCAAGGATTGAACTCACAACCCTGGGTTTAGCAGGCCAATGCTCAAACCACTGAGCTATCCCTCCCCCCCTACAAGGTCCTACTTCAAAATCCTGCTGTTACATATGGACAGTACACCAAAGCAGGGTCAAATTAAGGCAATCCGAGGCCCTAGTGCACTCTATATAGGGCCCCTTACACCCTCTTGCCCTTCCTTGGAGTGTCAATAGCTTTCAAAGTTAAGATGAATGGAGGGATACACATTTCTTGGAGCTATTGTTTCAGACTCTCTGCAGACTCAGTCAGATGTCAGGTTTTTCTTTGCATCGGTGAGGGTGAGAAACATATTTTTTTAAATGAAAGCTGAGGTTCCTATCTGCTGTGTGACTCTGGGAGATGGGGCCATAGGCAAGGGTCTATAGTTCCAGTGCCTTTACCTGGCCCTTTAACAGGGAGAACATTCTGCGATCCAGCTAAGCCAGCACCTTATAGCTCCTTGGTAATTCTCCTGGTACCGTCTGCAAGGAGGGAAATGACAAAACGCTCCAGTATTTCCAAAATGTCCAGTTAGAACACACACAACCAACCTCAATATAAAACAGATGCACAAGTGCAGCCTGGGAGGTATACATTATAGACCAAGAGCTGTCATCACATCCCTTGCTGTCACATTTTATTGCCCTGCTCTTGTCGGTGCATACCGGTGGCCAATGGGAAAGACATTTCCCTTTTGTGTGGGCGACACCCAGCTTTAAAACAAACCATGGAAACCCTACGGTGCCTGGGCCTTAATGTTAATATAGAAAGACAGTCATGGATACTGGGCCAGCTCCTCAACTGACGTAAGTGTAGTTATATTAATTTTTACCAGCCGATGATCTGGTCCATTATGTTTAGAAATAACAGTGTACAGGAAAAATGACCTCGAGAATGTCCTATTAAGTTGACATTACTCCCTTCTACTCCATAAGAGGAAGTGAAGATTGGAGTTCACTGAACCCCTCAGTTCAATTATAGGTATATGCATCCTTACAACTCTTCTCTTATTTGTCCCATCCCCCTCTTTCTTCTCTCATGACACAGGAGCCACTATGTTCTCTGGGATCAAAGAGAAACCTTACTAGTGGCACGTGAACCTCAACAAATGCCCTGACTGCTGGTATATTTGGGATACAGACATCCGTTCATTAGTAACCACCATTTGGGTAACCATATTCAGGATTAGTGACTTAGGTCAGAATAGAACCACTAACTCAGGAGTGAAAGACTCACCATTCACAACTCCTGTCCCCTGAAACAACCACTCCCTCCCAGATGAATCACAACTGACTAGTTTGTTTTGTGCAGGGTAGGTGTAGCTGTATCTGTTCCAGGATACAAATATTACTTCACTCACCTTGTCTCACTCATTTGTTTTGTTTCTTTTAACTCTTCAATTAGCTTTCCCACAATAACAACAACCTCCCCAAAAGAGTAACTTAGGCCTGGTCTACAACTAAAATTTAGGTCAACATAACTGCATCAGTCAGGGGTATAAAAACTCCACCCACTGAGGACTGTAGCTATGCCAATCTATTCCTTGGTGTAGACAGAGCTATGTCGATGAAAG
Organism: Lepidochelys olivacea; assembly: GCF_965140295.1. NCBI lineage: Eukaryota > Metazoa > Chordata > Testudines > Cheloniidae > Lepidochelys > Lepidochelys olivacea. The sequence continues at coordinate 264,550,650 of NC_140412.1, read as the reverse complement.
AATGCTTCTGTCACTCTAACTACTGTTGCTCGGGGTCATGGTGTTCCTACACGGATGGAAAAACTCCTTCCATCGGTGTAGGCTGTGCCTATCCTATGGGATTATGTCAGCATAGCTCTGAAGATGTAGCTATGCTGGTATGGACTCTGTTCTGTAGACATAGCCAAGATCAGAAAGAATCTTTGCGGAAAGAAAGAATCATAAGTGCTCATGAAAAGGGACAAAGAACCAAAAAAATTAACTTTAGACAATTTGCTGGCTTTCGGCAATGTTGATAATGCATCTAGATACCATGGTGATGAGGGATAGATAAGGCTGTATTATTTTTAAAATAAAGTTTTAGGGCTAAGGAAAATGTGCCTAAACTATTTGGCAACTTTGGAAAACACTTGCATATTTTTCACATGCACTTAGTGTCTTCAGCTTAGGCATTCTTCAGAATGGATTGCTGACCTGGAAGGATTGCTTCTCGAAGTGAGAAGGCAGGTCAATTTCCCTGGCCTCTTTGCTGTAACCATGCTAGTGGTGATGGGGCCACCGATCAGCAAAGAGCTGGAGTGAAATTGCTATCTCATTTCAGCAGAGCCATCAGACGGCAATACTGTACATTCCCTACAGACCTAGGCTGGATTGAAATGGGTGATCTGGAGGTGAAAGAGCTACATTTCACTACCAATACCTTGAACTATTCAGTTTCCCTAAAGTAAAAGATTTTGAGTGAGCCACTTCTCTTGATTAGGGGTATGGAAAAACTCTCATATGACTGGTTTCAGAGTAACAGCCGTGTTAGTCTGTATTTGCAAAAAGAAAAGGAGTACTTGTGGCACCTTAGAGACTAACCAATTTATTTGAGCATGAGCTTTCGTGAGCTACAGCTCACTTCACTGAAACATTTGATTTGTTTACCCTTAGAGAAGAGAGGAACAACAATATACAAAATAATGAAGCAGACTGAGAACTTCTCTTCACCTTTGTCCATGACATAAGAACCAGGGGACATTCAATGCCATTGAGTGGTGGCAACTTCAAAACTGGTCAAAGAAAATACTTTTACACACCATGGACAATTGTTGTGGCATTTATTGCTCTGAGATTCACAGATTCTGAGACCAGAAGGGACATTATGATCACCTAGTCTGACGTCCTGTATAACACCAGGCAGAGAACTGCCCCAGAATAATTCCTAGAGCAGAGCTTTTAGAAAAACATGTAATCTTGATTTAAAATGTCAGTGATAGAGAATCCACCATGACTGTTCCAATGGTGAATTACTCTCACCATTAAAAATTTGCCTCCTTATTTTCAGCTTTAATTCCCAGCCTTGGGATCATATTATACCTTTCTCTGCTAAATTGAAGAGCCCATTAATAAACATTTGTTCCTCACATAGCTGCTAATAGACTGTAATCAATTCACCCCTTAAGAATGGCCATACTGGTTCAGACCAAAGGTCCATCTAGCCCAGTATCCTGTCTTCTGACAGTGGACAATGCCAGGTGCCCCAGAGTGAATGAACAGAACAGGTAATCATCAAATGAACCATCCCCTGTTGCTCATTCCCAGCTTCTGGCAAACAGAGGCTAGGGACACTATCTCTGCCCATCCTGGCTAATAGCCATTCATGGACCTATCCTCCATCTGTGAACTTATCTAGTTCTTTTTTGAACCCTGCTATAGTCTTGGACTTCACAACATCCTCTAGCGAGGAGTTCCACAGGTTGACTGTGTGTTGTGTGAAAAAATACTTCCTTTTGTTTGTTTTAAATCTGCTGCCTATTAATTTCATTTGGTGACCCCGAGTTCTTGTGTAATGAGGAGTAAATAACACTTCCTTATTTACTTTCTCCACACCAGTCATGATTTTATAGACCTCTATTATATCCCCCCTTAGTCATCTCTTTTCCAGCCTCAGAAATCCCAGTCTTGTTAATCTCTCCTCATATGGCAGATGCTCCATACCCCTAATTATTTTTGTTGCCCTTTTCTGAACCTTTTCCAATTCCAACATGTCTTTTTTGAGATGGGGCAACTACATCTGCATGCAATATTCAAGATGTGGGCATATCATGGATTTATAGAGAGAAAATATGATATTTTCTTTCTTATTATCTATCCCTTGCTTAATGATTCCCAACATTCTGTTTGCTTTTTTGACTGCTACTGCTCACTGAGTGGATGATTTCAGAGAACTGTCCACAATGACGCCAAGATCTCTTTCTTGGGTGGTAACAGTTAATTTAGACCCCATCATTGTATATGTATAGTTGGGATTATGTTTTCCAATGTGCATTACAATTGCATTTCCAAAGCCTTTAATCATTCTCATGGGTCTTCTGTGAACCCTCTCCAATTTATCAACCTTCTTTTTGGATTGTGGGCACCAGAACTGGACACAGCATTCCAGCAGCAGTCACACCAGTGTCATATACAGAGAAAAAATAACCCACCTACTCCGACCTGAGATTTCCCTGTTTATGCATTCTAGGATCACATTTGCTCCTTTGGTAATGGCATCACATTGGGAGCTCATGTTCAGCTGATTATCCATCATGACCCCAAATCTTTTTCAGATTCACTGCTTCCCAGGATAGAGTCCCTCATCCTGTAAGTGTGGCCTACATTCTTTACTCCTAGATGTATACATTTACATTTAACTGTCTTAAAACACATATTGTTTGCTTGGACCCAGTTTACCAAGTAATCCAGATAGCTCTCAATCAGTGACATGTCCTCTTCATTATTTACCACTCCCCCAATTTTTTTGTCCCTTGCAAATTTTATTAGTGATGATTTTATGTTTTCTTCCAGATCATTGATAAAAGTGTTAAATAGCAGAGGGCCAAGAACCGTTCCATGCAGGATATCTCAAACTCCCTCTTTTGCTTCCCTCCCCATTCCCCAGTGGTCCTGAGTAGATCAATAACAGGTACGATATGCAGAACGAACGACAGGTAACTGAATTACAGGGCTCTGGTTCCATTGTAGGTTCCTGGAGCTGCCATGAGTGACAGGTACTCCAGGGTGAATTTATAGTCCCTTTAATTCAAAGTTTGACTCTTAGTGGATGGACTTTTCTGTTAAATTTCTTCCTTTCCTGATTTCTCTGCTCCCCTCTGGATTTCCCCCTGTTGCTTTTGCAGTGCAGTTAAAACTCCCCCATTCTGATTTCTCCTCCAAATGCTGCCAGCAAGTGAGTTTTCACAATTAGACCAGATTTCCCTGTCCGTGACCCTTAAAGTATACCATACATTCAAAGTGGAACACTGCTTTAAAAGTCCAATACCTTTGTAAAATGCATTCAACCTTGTCAAGCTCTGACCTGTAAATCTCATCTTAAATTATTTTTACAATAAAATGTTGCATGAAAAACAGGGGCCAAAGCAGCTAAGAAGAACGATGGTCCTATAGTTAAGGCTCTGACCTGTGATTCAGACAATCTGTAATCAGATGCCTGACTCTGCCACAGACCTCCTGTCTGACCCAGGTCATGTCACTTAAGTTCTCAGTAGGCATAACAATACCTAACAGGGTGCGTGAGGTTTCATTAATTAATGTTGCTGAAATGCTCAGTTACTGTAGGCATGAGGCTGTAAAAATGCTTCGGTAATAAGTCCTCAGCTTCCTCCTTTAATGTAAGTGGACCAAATCCTGCCCTCGGTTACATTCAGGTAACCTCATTGATGATCATGGTGTTGCATGGGTGTAACTGAGGGAAGAATTTGGCTCACTGGTCTTCTCTCTGCCTCCCTTGGTAGAAATTCTAGTAAGGCTTCACTAGAATCTTTCATCCGGTCTCTGCTTGTTTCTGCTTATCTCCACTGGTCACTAGAGGAGGCCCAGATGACACTGTCGTTCTTTCCCACTAGTTAGCCAGTATGAACCCATCAGAACCAACTGGACACATTTCATCTGGAATTTCCACTAGGATCAATGCCCCGATGATTCTCCAAGCTTCCAATCTTCACATTGGAGTATGCTCCTACCAGTCAGTTTTGACCAGGGGTCAGGATGGGTAGTTACCTCGGGTTCTCTTCTTGCCCCCGTTAACATGTTCATAGTGGGATGAGCCAACTTTGTCTTAGACAGGGAAAGAAACCCCACACTCCCTGTGTCCCATGAGACACCCACCCCCATATGCCCTGTATGGCTTCAGCGTGGAAAAACAAAGGTTGATTTTATGGAGGGTTTTTGTTGCCTTGTAAAAGGAAACGAAAATGTTGTAGAATTCAGTGCATCTGGAGCCCTGGATCTAGGATGGCTGCCATCTGTTCTTTGAACACCAGTGATTATTTTTGTAGGCCTGGCAGGTTGCTGGGCAAAAGGACTTGTTTGAAATTGGAGATTTTAATGTTCTTTTTACTATCTGTGTCAGGAATATATACATGTGTATCTTTGTTCACCTTCCTTTGATGCCCAACATACTTGAGGGTCCTACCAAGACACCACTGCTGAGTTTTGAGGAAAGAAGGAGATGGGAGAACAGAAACACAGAGGGATGAGCAGTCATGATATTACAACTGACCCTATTAGAGGATGATTCTGCAAGCGCTGTGTTACACCTGTCCCTGCTAGGTGTAGGTGCTCTGTGGATCACTAACGTGTACTCACGCATTCTAGGTATGCCATGCACTGGGCTCTATGGCTCAGTTGGGGTCGATCCTGCTTTGAGCAGGGGGTTGGACTAGACGACTTCCTGAGGTCTCTTCCAGCCCTAGTCTTCTATGATTCTATGATACGGCTCCTAGCCCTTGGTGGTTCCTCATCAACACTCATGTATTTAGAGTAACAGAAGGTGCTTTGTGAAGGCTGCCGGAAATAAAAAGTACAAACGTCCTGGTCACGGTTGCTTTCAACAGTTACAGTAAGATCAACCCAACAGTTCCTCACCCAGCCTCTAGGGCAGAGATGGGCAAAGTACGACCCACGGGCCACATCCGGCCCGCGGGACCCTCCTGTCCGGCCTCATAGCTCCTGGCCCGGGAGGCTCGCCCCGGCCCCTCCCCCGCTGTCCCTCGGCCCCCGCAGCCTCAGCGGGCCATGCTGCCAGCTCAAGGCTCTGGGTGGCCGGGCAGCACAGTTGCAGAGCCGCGGCCTGCCCCGGTGCTCTGGGTGGCATGGATGTAGCGCTGCCAGCCATCGGTGCTCCAGGCAGCGCGGTAAGGGGGCAGGGGGGCTGGATAGAGGGCAGGGGAGTTCGGGGTGGTGGTCATGGGGCGGGGGTGTGGATAGGGGTCGGGGCGGTCAGAGTGCGGGGAACAGGGCAGGGGGTTGAATGGGGGCAGGGGTTCCGGAGGGGGGCAGTCAGGAAGGGGGGGGGGATTGGATGGGGCGGCGGGGAGCAGCCAGGGGCAGGGGTTCCGGGGGCAGTCAGGGGACAGGGAGCGGGGGTGGGGGGTGGATGGGGCAGGGGTCTTGGGGGGGCCGTCAGGGAACAGGGCAGGTTGGATGGGGCAGGAGTCCCGGGGCGGGGGGAGGGTGCGTCAGGGGGCCAGAAGCAAGAGGGGGCGGATGGGGGAGGGGGGCGCACAGCCTGGCACACCCTCCCCTGACCAACCCTCCATACAATTTCCGAAACCCGTTGCGGCCCTCAGGCCAAAAAGTTTGCCCGCCCCGGCTCTAGGGTCATCCCAGGACAGGAGATTACAGGTATAAAGGCCCCTCTGGAGGCCCAGGACCAGGGTACGTCCTCTGGGCCAGCCTTCTCCTGCAGGGCAATGAAGCACCGGCCCGCAGCCCGTACCAGAGAGAGCTCAGTGCTTTCGTCTGTAGTCTTAGGGGCTCCCCCTGCCCCCACTTTCTCCTGGCAGTTGCCCCCGAGGCTTCTTGTTGCAGACCGCTGCCCTGTAAGGTCGTCTGCCAGCAACAGGCACCTGCCCTCGCTGACTCTCAGCTTCCAGCCCCAGTTCCCAGCTACCTGGCCTTCCCTCTGCAGCCAGCCCCGAGGCAGCTGCCCCTGTGTCCAGTCAGCCGCGGACTCTGTCCCGGGCATGAACCCCTCTCGCCTCAGGATATTCCTTCTGTTTTCTGTTCTCTGGGGACTTTGGAGCCCTCCACTGGCTGGGCCTTTTTCTACGGCTCAGCCAGGACGGGGTGGTAAGAGGCAGGAGATTCAGGGACTCTGCTCCCTTCTGGGAAAAAGGATGTGGCCTTGCACCCACAGTGTGTGTGTCGGGAAATCTTTTCTGTCAGAGGGCTGCCCTGGCCCCAAAGCCTGGGTCTCGGCGTGATCAGCTGCTCCAACCACGGCATTTGGCTCACTAGCAGAGCAGGCTTGCTCCACTCCCTCACCAGCTCAGGCCCATCTGGTCAGTAACAGCAGGTCTGGACTGCCCCATTAGCTATGTGCTCTTGTGTTGTGCTACTACGCTCCCTGCCATTTTGGCTGAGGCAACTGGGGATTGAACTGGGGACCCCAGGGCTAAGAGTATAAACTGGGGAGGGGAAAGAGACTGGGATCCCCAGCTGCTGTTGTAACAGACACATATCCTCCATGGTTCAGGCACAGAGGGGGACCTATAAAATGAACTCACCAGCGGGTTATGGTACCACAAAGTGGCTTCAGTACCCCAGACACCACAGGTGAGACAGGATTTAGGTGCCTACATATGTTTGTGAACCCACCCCACCCCTTTTGGGACCACTGTGCGGGTACAACAAACCATGCCCTTCTTTGTTTTTACCCTCCTAACCTGAAGTCCTGGTTTTAAGCCTAGATCAGGCCGGACACTGGTATACCTCTACGTTTTGGGTCTTCTAGCATCTCATGTGGGAGACCACTGGATGCACTGTTTGGCATCTCTTTATGATTCAGTAACTCAAAACTGAAACCATTTGCCAAACTGTGTGTGTGCGAGGGGAGGGGAATGAGTTTTGGCAAACATTATTCAGCTTTCAGTTGCCAAAAACTAGGTTTTTGGCTTTTCGATGAAAACTTGAAAAGTTTTGAAGGAAAATTTTGGTAGAAATGATTTTAGTTTTTAAATTTTTGTTGACATTTTTGCAGGCACAAAAGTCAGTTCCTGCACATACTCTGTGTAACCCTTCTGCCCATCACAGCTGGCAGCAACAAGGGCCGGGTTCAGTATCTAGGGGTTCCATTCCAATAACACAATGCAAAACCGGCTCGAGCCCCCACCCAGTGACCTGGGACAAACATATACCACCCCCACTGGGTGCCTCCAAGAGGCAATACTTCCCCTCTCGCAAGCAGAGTTTGAGTGTAGCAAAAACCATTTAATAACAGAGAGAAACAATGTGGCATTATGTTGGGGAAACACCACCGACAGGATTCATAACACAACCCATGAGCAAAACCCATCCCAAGCAAATTGGGCTGTGTCCTTTCCCTTTGGTTCTTGAGTCCAGCAACCCAAAAGTCACCCAAAGTCCCAAAAGGCCAACAACCCAAAAGTCTCTGTCCCTGGTCAGTGCAGCCCCAGTGTTCGAAAGTTTATCTTCTGAGCTTTACCTCCCAGCCTGGGTGGAAATGGGGGGGTTAAGTGGCACCTTACGTGGTTCGAAGCCGACTGCCCCACCTCTCCGTGGGGCTCCACTCCGCTCTGCTCCACCAGCCGTCCCACGAATCGCTCCGCTCCGCCAGCCACTCCGCAAGCCACGCCGCTCCGCCAGCTGCTCTGCTCCACCAGCCATCCCGTGAGCCGCTCCAGCCGTCCTGCAAACTGCTCTGCTCCACTCCACCAGCCATCCCGTAAGCCACTCCAGCCGTCCAACGAACTGCTCTGGTCCCGTGAGCCACTCCAACCATCCTGCAAACTGCTCTGCCAGCCGCTCCGCAATATATCTTCAGCCCCAAGCACTCAGTGATTTCAGCTCTTAGTAATTTTAGCTCTTTAGTGATTTCAGCTTGTAGTAGGGGAGCCTCAGTGCTGGTGCACCATTAACCCAAAGTGAATTCAGCTCAGCAGCCTGTAACTAGACTCCTACTGGACTCAAAGTTAGCTCTGATATTCCATAGTAGAGAGAGGCAGCAGTACAATTGGCATTTAAGGCCAGGCCACAACAGAGACCCATACCCACCCAGGTATTAATACCTGTCCCCAGCCTCTCTTTCAATTCACTGGGTTTTGGAATCCATGACCTTGCCTAGCAAGTGCTGCTTAGTTGATGGCGAGTCTCTCCATCATAACAAAAGGCCAAGTACAGTTCCACTGTCCTTGATTCACGTAATCAGGATAATATCAGATTATTCTTCCTGCCCCAATAACGGAGAAACTGGGGCTCCTACAGCAGCCAGAGTGACCATCTAGGTGCAGTGGGTGTGCCTATGCAAATGAGATCAGCCCCTGAAGTTCTTTTCCACAATCCACCACAACTCGCCACCAGATGTCAGGGTAGAGCTCATCCTGACTCTGCTTACATCTATTTTTACTGTTCTTGCTACTCTCTTTGCTCTTAATACACATAGAGCATTGACAAAACTCCATGTTATCCAATAGCACAGGGGTCTCACTCGGCATGTTGCTTATGGCTGCCACTAGCAGAAAGGCCAGTTGAAATGCTTTATTTCCATAAGAGTATAGTATCTTATACTTGTAGGGAGAAAGGCATCTGACCATGGGAACTCCTAGATGGCTGGTGTGAGCAAAATGAGTGCCACTTCCTTGGTAAAGAACTGTAGGAAAGAGGCCAAGAAAACTACTTGAAAGTGAAAGCCTACGTGAAAATACTCTATTAGAAAACAAAGCCCTGGGATGTCATGAAATCAATGGAGCTGTAACAGTTTACAGCAGCCAAGGATCTGCCCCATTGGCTTCAGCAGAAGGGAACATTTCTGGAGTAAGGATTATTCAGTGTGATAACAAGTATTAGAAGCTGGCCCTTAGTTGATTAATTTTATCCATAGCACTAATTACTGCAATGGACCAAATTCGGCTAAGAATGAGTGGGGCCCATGTGTTTTTTCTCAGAGTCCTCCAACTGAGATCTGAATGCCTGAATTCCTGGCTCTGAATGCCCAGTCTAAAGCCTGTCAAGAACCCCACAAACCCAAATGATGAGCTATACAATTTAAGCCTATTTCCCTTTCCCATCTTGTAAACATCTTGCTCTTTTGCTGCTGATGACAAAAACAACGGATGTGTTTGCAGTGCCACTCAGACAGGGATCCAGTTGCATAATGACAGCGGAACACACAACTTACACACAACTTATTCCTTCAGGGCCTGATGGTGACAACTAACCCCACGATCTGCAATCAGACATGCCTTTCCTTTTTATCACATTAGATTAATTAGGCACCTCTCCACAAACCTGAACCTCCCAGGAACAGACAACATAAAAAATCGACAACTCTGTACTAAAGTAGCATTCCTTACAAGAAAAAAAAAGATTCCCAACTAACCAACCTCAATAATGCTTTCAAGATGTTTAAAATTTTATCAAAGGAGAAAAAGGTTCAAAGGTCTTTCATTAAAATAAATTACATGGTGATTTTATATATTTATTTCCTCTTTTTCATGGGGTAAACCGCCTTTACATATCCACTTTTTGGCTTTGTTTTGCTGCAGAATGTATGAGTTATTGTTGCCCAAATTTATAGAAATGGGGACCAGCCAGGTTAGTATATTGCAGGGCTCTTTATATTAAGCACCTGTAATAAGTTGGAGTTCACAGGAGCTGCTAGGCTGTGTCCTTTTATCCACCCTCAGCATGGGGCTGAAAAAATAGAGTGTCTGGAATAATAATAATTATTAATAATAACAGTTAATAATAATAAAAAATAAATAATAAATAATTAGAGGAAGATTTTTACTGTCAAAATGTTTTTTTTCCCCAATAGAATCATAGGACTGGAAGGGACCTCAAGAGGTCATCTAGTCCAGTCCCCTGCACTCGTGGTGGGACTAAGTATTATCTAGACCACCCCAACAGGTGTTTGTCTAACCTGCTCTTAAATATCTCCAATGATGGAGATTCCACAACCTCCCTAGGCAATTTATTCCAGTGCTTAACCACCCTCATAGGAAGTTTTTCCTAATATCCAACCTAAACTGCCCTTGTTACAATTTAAGACCATTGCTTCTTGTCCTATCTTCAGAGGTTAAGAAGAATAATTTCCCTCCTTCCTCCCTGTAACAACCTTTTATCTACTTGAAAACTGTTATCAATCCTATCCTCCAAAGTTCTTGCAACCCCTCCCAGCTTGATATCATCCACAAACTTTATAAGTGTTCTCTCTGTATCATTATCTAAATCACTGATGAAGATATTGAACAGAACCAGACCCAGAACCGATCCCTGTGGGACCCCACTCAATATACCCTTCCAGCTTGACTGTGAACCACTGATAACTACTCTGGGAACAGTTTTCCAACCAGTTTTGCACCCATCATATAATAGCTCCATCTAGGTTTTATTTCCCTGGTTTGTTTATGAGAAGGTCATGCGAGACAGTATCAAAAAGTCAAGATATAGAAAATGTGGCTTCTGTGAAAATTTTCTGTGAAATTTTCCATGGGAAAAAAAATAATTTTACCAAAAAATGTTGGGGTTTGCTATCAGATCCAGCCATCCTGAACTTAAACAGTTAATTTGTTGAACTGAAGCAAATTATTTTGGGTCAGTTCATTGAACTGCTGCAGTGTCTTATGGGAGTTGTAGTTTTGGTGCCTCATGCTCCTATTCTCCCCAGGTTTCAGAGTAACAGCCCTGTTAGTCGGTATTCGCAAGAAGAACAGGAGTACTTGTGGCACCTTAGAGACTAACCAATTTATCTGAGCATAAGCTTTCGTGAGCTACAGCTCACTTCATCGGATGCATACTGTGGAAACTGCAGAAGACATTATATACACAGAGACCATGAAACAATACCTCCTCCCACCCCACTCTCCTTCTGGTAATAGCTTATCTAAAGTGATCACTCTCCTTACAATGTGTATGATAATCAAGTTGGGCCATTTCCAGCACAAATCCAGGTTTTCTCACCCTCCGCCCCCCCCCACACACACACAAACTCACTCTCCTGCTGGTAATAGCCCATCCAAAGTGACCACTCTCTTTACAATGCGTATGATAATCAAGGCGGGCCATTTCCAGCACAAATCCAGGTTTTCTCACCCCCCCCCACCCTTTTTCCAAAAACCACACATACAAACTCACTCTCCTGCTGGTAATAGCTTATCCAAAGTGACCACTCTCCCTACAATGTGCATGATAATCAAGGTGGGCCATTTCCAGCACAAATCCAGGTTTTCTCAGCCCCCCCCCCCCCCAAACTCGCTCTCCTGCTGGCAATAGCTCATCCAAACTGACCACTCTCCTTACAATGTGTATGACAATCAAGGTGGGCCATTTCCAGCATAAATACAAGTTTAACCAGAACGTCTGGGGGGGGGGTAGGAAAAAACAAGGGGAAATAGGCTACCTTGCATAATGACTTAGCCACTCCCAGTCTCTATTTAAGCCTAAATTAATAGTATCTAATTTGCAAATGAATTCCAATTCAGCAGTTTCTCGCTGGAGTCTGGATTTGAAGCTTTTTTGTTTTAAGATAGCGACCTTCATGTCTGTAATTGCGTGACCAGAGAGATTGAAGTGTTCTCGGACTGGTTTATGAATGTTATAATTCTTGACATCTGATTTGTGTCCATTTATTCTTTTACGTAGAGACTGTCCCGTTTGATCAATGTACATGGCAGAGGGGCATTGCTGGCACATGATGGCATATATCACATTGGTGGATGTGCAGGTGAACGAGCCTCTGATAGTGTGGCTGATGTTATTAGGCCCTGTGATGGTGTCCCCTGAATAGATATGTGGGCACAGTTGGCAACGGGCTTTGTTGCAAGGATAGGTTCCTGGGTTAGTGGTTCTGTTGTGTGGTATGTGGTTGTTGGTGAGTATTTGCTTCAGGTTGCGGGGCTGTCTGTAGGCAAGAACTGGTCTGTCTCCCAAGATTTGTGAGAGTGTTGGGTCATCCTTCAGGATAGATTGTAGATCCCTAACAATGCGTTGGAGGGGTTTTAGTTGGGGGCTGAAGGTGACGGCTAGTAGCGTTCTGTTATTTTCTTTGTTAGGCCTGTCCTGTAGTAGGTGACTTCTGGGAACTCTTCTGGCTCTATCAATCTGTTTCTTCACTTCCGCAGGTGGGTATTGTAGTTGTAAGAATGCTTGATAGAGATCTTGTAGGTGTTTGTCTCTGTCTGAGGGGTTGGAGCAAATGCGGTTGTATCCCAGAGCTTGGCTGTAGACAATGGATCATGTGGTGTGGTCAGGGTGAAAGCTGGAGGCATGTAGGTAGGAATAGCAGTCAGTAGGTTTCCGGTATAGGGTGGTGTTTATGTGACCATCGCTTATTAGCACTGTAGTGTCCAGGAAGTGGATCTCTTGTGTGGACTGGACCAGGCTGAGGTTGATGGTGGGATGGAAATTGTTGAAATCATGGTGGAATTCCTCAAGGGCTTCTTTTCCATGGGTCCAGATGATGAAGATGTCATCAATATAGCGCAAGTAGAGTAGGGGCGTTAGGGGACAAGAGCTGAGGAAGCGTTGTTCTAAATCAGCCATAAAAATGTTGGCATACTGTGGGGCCATGCGGGTACCCATAGCAGTGCCGCTGACCTGAAGGTATACATTGTCCCCAAATGTAAAATAGTTCTCCCCAGTCGGCCAGACTCCTTGGCTGAACTACATATTCCATGATGCACTTCAGTCTCCCCAATGGCTAAACTGCCACAATGCACTATGGGAGTCCCCGGACTGCAATGCACCATGGGAGATGTAGCTCATCTAGAGAACCCAGGCCCTAGGGGAAAGTGTGGTCATGAGGCAACATGAACTGCCACGTCCCTGAAGCACCGTGTTAGCTCAGACAGATGCAATTTAATGTTGAGCTGAACTGAAACAAAATGTTTCAATTCCAAAAATGTCTGAATGTTTCTTTTCAGTCAAAAATTTCAAAATGAAGTGGTTCAATATTTCTGAATTGAAGATTTTTCAGAACTTTTCATTCTGCAAAAAATTCTGATGTTTCATATATTTTGTTGGGACAATAACACTTGTGGCAGGAATGCAATTTCCCTTGGAGGGAAATTCTAATTTTCACTCAGTTCTAAAAATAGGAGGAAAGAGGAGAATAAGAGGCAGAGGATGAGAAAAAATGAGAGAAAAAGAAACAGCGAAATCTCTGGCACCATCTCATCTTCAAGGCTGAGGAAGAAAAGTTAAGATCACAGAGGAAGTCAGAGATTCGGGCAAACTCTCAGCTACGATATAGTCCCTTCAAGGCAGAGTGATCTAGTGGATAGGGGAGTGGCTTGAGAGCCAGGAAACCTGGCTTCTGTTCCTGGCTTTGCCATTGACCCACTTGGTGACCTTGGGCAAGCTGCTTCCCCTCGGTGGGCCTGTATTTCTCCTCTGATTCTTTGTTTGTCTTGTCTATTTAGACTATAAACTCGTCAGGGCTGGGAGTGGGTTTTTGGAGTCTATAGATGCTTCTCCAATACAGATATGATAATTTGTGCCACTCCAGTGGGATTGCCTCAGTGTAGGAGAATCCCTGAATTTCATAAAACCAGCCTAGTGGGCTCTACATTGCCTTGCCTGCTGGTCCCAGAGGAGGAGAGGTGGGTATCTGGGACATGCTGGAGAATGAGATGCAAAAGGAGGTGTGGCTGGAACAGCAGTATCTTAACTAATTTCCAGTCAGCCTCAGGATTGAGTGTGGGGTATTGGAAAGATGGTTTTAAGTCATTTTTACTCCCCCACTTCAGTTATACTGAGCTGCCCTGATGTACCTGATGATTCTGGCCATAGACCCCATGCTTCCAGCAAGAGGACAACTTGGGAGTGATCCATAAACTTCTATGTTTCTGGTAACTCCCAGAATTCTTGGCCACCTCCCTTCCTACAGATGGAGCTGTCTGTTAGGACTGGTTTTGTTTAATGCAATGAGAAAAGGGTGATATCTGGCGAGGGAGACTTCAAGGGGCTTCTTAGATCTATGTTCAGCATTACTCAATAATATCTGCCACATAATACCTTTTGTTTGCAGTGTTATTATAGCCATGTTGGCTCCAGGATATTAGACCTATTGCCTCTGGATATCCTTTACCAAACAATTCACAATCCCCTTCGTGCTGCTCATTTGTCCATAGCTGCACTCCCTCATTATACAAGGATCTCCGCTGTTCTCCTCCCAAGTCTGAGCGTTCTTCATACTGGATCTTCTAGAGATAGAGTTGCCAGGTGTCTGGTTTTTGACCGGGCCGCTAAAAATCCAGTCAGCAGTGCAGCGGGTCTTAGGCAGACTCCCTACCTGGCTCTGTGCAGCTCCCCAGAAGCAGAGACATGTCCCTCAGCTCCAAGGTGGAGGTGTGGCCAGGGGGGGCTCTGCGCACTGCCCCCACCCTGAGTGCCAGCTCTGCAGCTCCCATTGGCCGTGAACCCTGACCAATAGGAGCCGTGGGGGCGATGCCTGCAGGTGGAGGTAGTGTGCACCATACCCAGCTGCCTGGCCATGCCTCCACCTCAGAGCCAAGGGACATGTCACCACCTCCGGGGAGTTGCCTGAGGTAAGCGCCACCTGGAGGCCACACCTCTCACCCCTCCTGTGGCCCAACAGCCTGCCCCAGCCCTGAGTCCCTCCTGCTCCCAAACCCCCTCCTGGAGCCCGCACTCTGCACCTCCTCCCATGCCCCAATCCCCTGCCCCAGCCCATAGCCCCTTCCTGCACCCCAAATCCTTCATCCCCAGCCCCACCCCAGACCCCTCACCCCCAGAAAAAGCCCACACCACCCCCCAAACTCCAACCCCCTGTCCCAACCCAGAGACCCCTCATGCACCCTGAACACCTCATTTCTGGTCCCACCCCACAGCCTGCACTCCCAGCCCAGAACCGGTATCCCCTCCCACACCCCAACCCCCTGCCCCAGCCCGGAGCCCCCTACTGCTCCCTGAACCCCTCATTTCTGGCCCCATCCTGGAGCCTGCATCCCCAGCCGGAGCCCTCACCCCCTCCCGCACCCCAACCCCCGGCCCGATTAAAATGAGTAAGTGAGCGAGGCTGGGGGAGAGCAAGCAACAGAGGAAGGGGGGCTGGCGTGAACAGGAGCAGAGCCTTGGGGAAGGAGCGGTGCAAGGGTGTTCAGTTTTGTGCGACTAGAAAATTGGCAACCCTATCTAGAGATGGGCCTGAACAAAGCCCTGGATCCCAACAACTTAGGGGAGGATGGATCTGGAACCAGACATTGCAACTAGCCTTTAGAAGGCTGGATCTTACTTTGGGGGCAGGAGGTCGGAACTGGACTCAGGTCTGACATCTGAGGCCCATCTCTAGTATTGTCTAGCTGATTTGTTCTCTGTGGAAGCCATTGAGTATGTCACACACATGTGAGTGTATTCCAGTGACGAGGGCTCTGGACTGGGAGGGCTCTGAGGGCTCTGGGAGGCTCTGAGGCTCTGGGATGGCTCTGATCTGTAGCATGACCTTGGGCACATCAATTTGCTGTTCTACTTTCTTAGCTTCCCTTTGTGTAAATGAAAGCAATGATAATGATCGTCCTTTGGAAAGGGATCTGAAGTGTACAGTGTGGACCAAAAGTGCTGTATGATAAAATGTATTATTATAGAAGGATTTAGGTGCCCAAAAAAGCACTTAGAATATGTCCAAGATGAGTATTTAGGAGACTATTTTACCTATATAAGGTATTATATGGCCCCCATCACCATACTCTCTTTAATGTATTTATCCTCAGAACCCACCCCTATGATTTTATTATTCCCAATTTACAGGTAGGGGGATGAGGCACTGAAAGGCTGAAACTAGCCCCAATTGACTCAGGAAGTCTGTGGCAGAACAAGGAACTGATCTATGGCCTCCCAGCTTTCATAGAATCATAGAATATCAGGGTTGGAAGGGACCTCAGGAGGTCATCTAGTCCAACCCCCAGCTCAAAGAAGGACCAACCCCAACTAAATCATCCCAGCCAGGGCTTTGTCAAGCCTGACCTTAAAAACTTCTAAGGAAGGAGATTCCACCACCTCCCTAGGTAACGCAGTCCAGTGTTTCACCTTCCTAGTGAAAAAGTTTTTCCTAATATCCAACCTAAACCTCCCCCACTGTAACTTGAGACGATTACTCCTCATTCTGTCATCTGCTACTACTGAGAACAGTCTAGATCCAACCTCTTTGGAACCCCCTTTCAGGTAGTTGAAAGCAGCTATCAAATCCCCCCTCATTCTTCTCTTCTGCAGACTAAACAATCCCAGTTCCCTCAGCCTTGCAGCTTTGCAGTTAATTGTTTAACCTCTGGGCCATCCCACCTTTATCCCTGTGGGGTTGCAAACTGGACCATTAATTGAAGCAAATTTGAACGTTCCCTCATAAGGAATTCTTGTAACGCAAATAAGACCCACAAGAATGACTTTCAGAGTAGCAGCCATGTTAGTCTGTATCTGTAAAAAGAAAAGGAGTACTTGTGGCACCTTAGAGACTAACAAATTTATTAGAGCATAAGCTTTCGTGAGCTACATTTCATGATGCATCCAATGAAGTGAGCTGTAGCTCACGAAAGCTTATGCTCTAATAAATTCGTTAGTCTCTAAGGTGCCAGAAGTACACCTTTTCTTTTTAAGAATGACTTTTGCTCAGTCAGCAAGAATCTTGTTTGCTCAGTTTCAGGGAGAATTAAAAAAAACACCTCTGTTTGCATCACATCTTCTTTATTCCATGTTTAATCATGAGGAGTACTTTGGTCTCAAATAGGTCGAAAATGTGCTGTTTGGGATTTTATGCTCTGGAAAAATAAACAACCAGTAGAATGACATCTTCTAACGATTTTTCTTTAAATTCCTCTCTGAACAGCACAAGAAAAAAACCCACCAGACTTCATGTCACTTCTTCATAGTATTAAGTGATTGTCCTTATGAAGCTTACCTGCATCATTAGCAGCTACCATTAAACCAGAACTTGTACCTCAGTAGGATATGAAGTCAGCACAATCATTATCATTTGCATTACACCAACATCTAGAAGTTGAGACCAAGATCATTGTGCTAGGCACTGTACAAACTTAGAGTAAGAGACTGTGTAAGCCCTAAAGAGCTTACAATCTAAATAGACAAAAAGCACAGACACATGCCCAAGGTCACACAGCAGGTCCGTGGTAAAACTGGGAATAGACTCCAGGCTTCCAGACTAATGACCTGGTCATCAGACCTTGCTGCCTTTCCAACGTGGTAGTAGCCTTTTATGATGCATTGTCTAATGCTGTTAGCCCTTTTACCCATTCCTGTTTGTCCTCTCTGGGTTTCTCTCCAGAATTACAGCTGTGGTGAATCAGAATGCTCCCTTGCAATAAATACGCAGATTAAGAGTTACATGAAAACAAAATGATCCATTAAATGCCTTTACAGATAAAAACCAATAATAGAAACAAAATCATACGGCTTAACCACCCCCTGCACTAAAATTACCCACAACTCACTGAAAAGGCAATTTGCATAATGTTCCACCTATGTGCAATTTCTACTTCCACCCACTAGATGGGAGCAAACATTAATTTATGTTGCCGTGCCAGCTTTTCACGGCATACAGACAGTCTGAGTGCCAACGAATGCCAATGTGTGTGGTCTTGTGGCTTTGCCTTACCTTTTAGTAATGTTTAATGAGGGAAATGCAGAACTTAAAGCAAATCAATTCTGGGACATCATAAACTATGCAGATCTGGCTCTGAACCAGGGACTGATTCAATGTAAAATGTGAGGGAATTGGAAACACAGAGTATCTTTTTCATACAATTTTAGGGCTGGAAGGGACATTGAGAGGTCATCAAGTCCAGTCCCTTGCACTGAGGCAGTACTGAGTAAACCTAGACCAGTGGTTTTCAATCTTTTTTTCATTTGCAGACCCCTAAAAAATGTCAAATGGAGGTGTGGACTCCTTTAGAAATCTTAGTCATAGTCTGCGAATCCCCAGGGGCCTATGGACCACAGGTTGAAAGCCACTGACCTAGACCATCCCTGTCAGGCAATTGTCCAACTCTCCTTAAAAACCTCCAGCAATGGGGATTCTGCAGCCTCCCTGGGAAACCTGTTCCAGATCTTAACTATGCTAGAGTTAGAAAGCTTTTCCTAATATGTAACCGCAATCTCCCTTGCTGCAGAGTAAGCCCATTGCTTCTTGTCCTACCTTCAGTGGACACGGAGAGAAATTGACCCCCATCCTTTCTATAGCAACCCTGAACATATTTGAAGATTGTTATCAAGTCCCACCTCAGTCTTCTTTTCTCAAAACTAAATATGCCCGTTTTTTTTAACCTTTCTTCACAAGTCGGGTTTTCTTAACCTTTTACCATTTGCGTTGCTTTCCTCTGGACTCTCTCCAGCTCATCCATATCTTTTCTTTCTATATGCTACAATGACTGTATATGTGTTTTCTACACAGGTCTAATGTTTTCCGGTTCTGCTGG
Organism: Lepidochelys olivacea; assembly: GCF_965140295.1. Classification (NCBI taxonomy): domain Eukaryota; kingdom Metazoa; phylum Chordata; order Testudines; family Cheloniidae; genus Lepidochelys; species Lepidochelys olivacea. The sequence continues at coordinate 264,532,222 of NC_140412.1, read as the reverse complement.
CTCTCTTGAGGTGCATTCATCAGTATTCTGCCTTCACTCTCTATCCAAAAGGCCAGGAATAAAAAAAAAACATGTGTAAGTGTGAGCTCCCCCATCAAGATAACTTGCAAATGCTACTCTCTCTGGGCTCAGATTGGGAATTAGTGCTGGTTTAGTGCTCCTGCTTTTCAGACAGCTAGCTACTACCCTGCCTACATGTGCTAGAGGCTTCTAATTAAGCATTTGGTGACACTGGACAAATATTTAACTCATGAGTTATCACTTGCAGCAGTAAGGTAAAGAGTGTGGTCTGGTGGTTAGAGTAGGGAAGGTGGGAATCCAGATTCTTTGGTTCTAGTCTTAGCTTGGTCATTGATTTACACTGAGTAAAACAAGTCAAATCCCCATGCCTCATTTTATCATTGCTATTTATATAGTATGATAGGTGTGCATGGTGCTTTACTGGTACCAAGCTATCTCCCTGACGGCTTGGTTATATCTCTGTAGTAGCTCATGCACCAGACTCGGTCTCAGAAGTCTTGGGTTCTAGTCCTGGTTTGGCTGCTGGTTGATCGTGGGCAAGTCACGTCACCACTCTGTGCTTTGGTTTCCCCATCCGTCAAATGGGAGTAGTGATGCTCACCTCCCCTGTACAGTGCTTTGTGGTGCGCTGATAAAAAATGCTCCAGGAGAGCTATGCATTATTGTGCCCTTATTAAAACATTAAATAAACACATTTTCCCTGCCCCACAGAATGTAGGTCAGATCTTCAGCTGGCCTCAGTCAGCACCACTCCTCCTACGTCAAGAGAGCTGATTTATACCAGCTGAGGATCTGGCCCTTAAATTCTAAATGAAGGACTCGAAGCTTGATCTCATGCCACTTTTATAATGCTGCAATTGAGTTGCCTTCCATGGAGCTATACTGACACCAGGATGAGCGGGATCAGAATCAGGCTTCAAAATCTCAAACCACAAGAAAAATGACTACAGACCAGGGTAGATGCATGATGGGAGTTGGGGAGAGCTATATAACAGATGTAACACTTGCCACAGTCCCCAGGGAGTTGTGCTTATGAAAATGCTCTGTGCGCTTTGGGTGGAAGGCGTTTGGTCTAAAGGCACAAAAGAGCACTGACGAGACATCATGGCTTGTCATGACTCAGACCAAGTTTCACTAGGGGAGACTGCGAATTATTTCATAGCAATTCCCTTGTGAAAGAAAATCAAGGGGGAAAAACACATTAATTGAAACTGAAAGAAAAGAGCTCTCCCAGAAACCCTAAAAGCCAAGGAGTCCTGCACGACTTCAGGGAGGCCAACTCAATTCCACGATCTCCACATAGAGCCATGGTGAAGTGAGCCGACGTTGAGTTCCTTATAGGAATGCGTTGCCCAGGCAAATGGATTTCATGAGATAGAAGGGAAATTGTGTTTGTCCTTGCTTACTTAAACTTGAAAAAAATTGCATTCTGGAAAATATTACACTCGCAAGAGGAGGATGCGACGAAAACAGCACCCATCTGGGTTTGCCCTCAGCCTGAACGAGATGAAAAGGCCTTTGCAAGGGGCAAGTGCTTGCTCTTTTGCACAGCAGGAGTGCAGTTGCTCCCTGGTTTTATGATGCAGACTAGGCAGCGTTCTCCAGTTTATTACTGGGGCTACATCCTATTTTTTTGTGAATTTAGACCATATCCCTACTGTATTTCCCCCCGCCCCCGCCTTCATTAGTTCCAAACAGGTTTCCCCCTTCACTGTCTTAGAATGGTACTTATCACTCTTTATTACTGGGGTTGGCTCCTCGATATTAATTGGCTCCTCCCTAATTTTCCAGACGCAAGGACTGGCGTGTTAGAGTGAGTGACCTCAAGCGCACGTTGGGCAAAGTTGAGCCGGCCCAGAACACTGCCTCACGGTCAGTGATGCTGGAGCAAGCAATAGGAGAGACAGCTGCTGAGTGATGCTGTCTGAGGAAGCATCCCCCTTGCAGGTTCAGGTGTGGTGATCAAATCGGGGGAGATGGACTCGCTTAATGGTGCTGCAGCCTTCTTAGCCTGCACTGGCTGAAGTCCTGTATCCAGTGTAGTAGGAGTAATGCTGAGAAGGGGCTAGGAACAGAGAAGGCCAAGTTTGGCTTATATGGAAACCTTTATATTCCAGACAGGGGAGCTCATGAAGATATGAAGAAAAACAACAAGAAAAGGAGGACCTGTGGCACCTTAGAGACTAACAAATTTATTCGAGCATAAGCTTTTGTGAGCTACAGCTCACTTCATCGGATGCAACAATGTGGAATTTTAATGGTGGTGAAAGGCACTAGCCTATTTGATATGTAGGAGAGGCCCTTCAGGAGAGGAGGGAGCCAGTGTCAATGCCTTACAGTGAAAGACTCCAATCTATTTAGCTTCACAAAGAGAAGTGAAGGAGTGAGTTGCTCACAATCTATCAGGACTTATATGGGAAGCAGAAATTGGATAAGAGATGGCCCTTCAGTTTTGTAGACAAAGGTCTAACAAGTTCCAATGGCTGGAAATTGAAGCCAGACAAAGTCAGGCTAGAAATAAGGCACACTTTTTTAACAGTGAGAGTAATTAACCATTGGAACAATTTACCAAGGGTTGTGGTGGATTCTCCATCATTGGAAATTTTTAAATCATGATGGGATGTTTTCCTAAATATATATGCACTATTTCAAATAGGAATTAATTCAGGGCAGTTCTTTGGCCTGTGTTATGCAGGAGATCAGACTAGATGCTCACAGTGGTCCCTTCTGGCTTTAGACTCTATGAATGACTTTCAAGGTGACTTAGGACACTGCGAAGAAAAATCCATGGCAGCAAGTCTCAGAGGCTCAATTGACCCAGGTTCACGGGTCTTGGGCTGCAGGGCTAAACACAGGAGAGCAGGTGTTCCTCTTCGGGCTGGAGCCTGGGCTCCGAGACCCTCTCCCCTTGCTGAGTTGGGGAGGCTGGGCTCCAGCCCAAGTCTGAACATATGTACGGCTATTTTTAGCTCTGCAGCCTGAGCCCCATGAACCTGATTCAATTGACGTGGGCTCTGAGACTTGAGGTTGCAGGTTTTTCTTTGCAGTGGAGACATACTCCAAGGCTCCCAAGTAGAGCTGGGCAGACAATGGTTTCCCCATCCCATAAACATTTTTGAGGTCTTAATTTTTTCCCCCCATTCTGCATCAGGATGGGATGAAACTTGGCTCTTTTGATGTGTTTCACACACAAAAAATGGAGAGAGAGAGACCCACCCCATTGTAGGCTGTAGCCCCGTGGTTAGGGCACTCATCTGGCATGTGGGGTCTGGAATCTGGTTTGTTTAGGTGGTTGGGCAAATGCATGTCCAGAGCCAAACAAACAAACAAAATCTAAACAAAGGTGAAACAATGAGTTTGGGTAGCAGGAGACAAACATCCAACGTAGTAATCAGGAATGAGGGTTTCTTCATCCCAGTGCATCCTGTCCGAGGTCTCCAAATGTAACATAAGAACATAAGAATGGCCCTCCTGGGTCAGACCAAAGGTCCATCTAGCCCAGTATCCTGTCTTCTGACAGTGGCCAATGCCAGGTGCGCCAGAGGAAATGAACAGTACAGGGAATCATCAAGTGATCCATCCCATGTCGCTCATTCCCAGCTTCTGGCAAACAGAGGCTAGGGACACCATCCCTGCCCATCCTGGCTAATAGCCATTGACAGACCTATCCTCCAGAAACTTATCTAGCTCTTTTTTGACCCCTGTTAAGTCTTGGCCTTCACAACATCCTCTGGCAAGGAGTTCCACAGGTTGACTGTGCACTGTGTGAAGAAGTACTTCCTTTGTTTGTTTTAAACCTGGTGTCTATTAATTTCATTTGGTGACCCCTAGTTCTTGTGTTATGAGAAGTAGTAAACAATACTTCCTTATCTACTTTCTCTACACCAGTCATGATTTTATAGACCTATATCATATCTCCCCTTAGCATTGGCAAAGTGTGTGTTGGCTTGCCCACTAGTAGATAAAAGCCTGCTATTGCTGCCAGCTAGCAAAGTTACTCATTTAACTCATTGGCAGCAATCTGTGTTATGGCTTCAAACTCTGCTGAAGCTTCATTTCTGATCTATTCAACAGCTCTATTTCTGATCCATCAGCCAGTGACACCATCATGGGCCACAACCCCCTGAGTCTCTCCTTGGCTGCCATACAGAAAGGAAAAATTCACCCATTTTCTGGGATATTGGGAAGATCTGCTTCTCCTGGTCTCAATTGCTCTATATGGCAGTCAGGCTGAGCAGACTCGCGGACCCTTGCATATGTAGCTGGTACAGCTGGGCAGCCATGTAGATATTACAACAACAAACAGGGTCCTACCCCACCAAAAATCATGGAAGCAGCTGAAGAACTGTGAGGGACGTGTGCGGTAGCTGTCATTGGTGTGCAAAGATGTGAGGTGTAACTGCAGAGACAAAAGGGCAAAGTCCATCTTGGAGGGCCAAAGATAGCTCAGAATTGGCTGCAGCGAACAATCTTCAGCTGTGTTCCCCCTGGGGCCAACTCTTGGAATTCGACTGTGATTCTCACGCTATTTCTGAAAGCTCCAACTACTGGATTCATGTGCCTAATGGGAAAATCTTCAGTTTTCATCAAAAAAAAAAGTTTCTAGGCCTCATGAGGGCAGAGAAAAGCCTTAAAAAGCTGACCCTGTGCGCCCTAAAGTCTCCAAATGCAGGAGGCAAATAAAAAGGATCCCCAAGGTATTATTTTAAAGATCTTCTGATTTTTGAGCTACATTCATGCTTTTGGGAGGCTCTGAGTTGGCAGCACTGCGTTACCCTTGTGCCGTCTTGAAATAAAAAGCGTCTAGTTGCTCAGAGCAAGCTTTTGTGGCGTTAATGGGAAGAACAATACAAGGGGTCGATCTCTGGAGTATCTAATGCAAGCAAAATGCATAAGGCCATGGCCCTTTAATTAAATTTGCACACAACCCAGAGCTGTTGTCAACGGGGCATGTACGTGATGGCAGTTGATGGTCATTAGTCCTGAAGAGAGAACTGCCAGGAAACCCACAAGCCCTTAAGTGAGAGGGCTTTAGCTTGTCATGACAAAGGCCCATTTATTACACGCAGCTAATCTTGGTCAGTGTCTATAAAATATGGTATCTCCTCTTGGAACTTTGCTGACTGAAGAAGTCACTTCAACCTTCTGCAGCCGTAACCTTGTCATGTGCATTGACGGAGGCCAGAACAATGCTGCAGGCCCTCTGGGAGGTTATGGGGTCTCCAGGCTGTTCCTTTAATTAGCCTGCAGATAGCTCAGGAGAATTTCCTGCCGCAGTTCATGGTGGGACAGGGCAAAGGCCGCTGAAACAGTACCATGAGGAGGAGGCATTGTTTACTCAGAGAGACGGCCCTATAATCACTGCGCTGCCTTTGGAAAGCACAAGGGGAGTCAAAAGGGGGCACGGCAGCTACCGTCATTGCTATTTATAACTGGGGAGGGGGAGGGGGGGAACAGGGAGGGAAATGCCGATATTGCAGAAAGGCAGCTCACACTGTAATAGTCGAGGAGGGATTTCTCTCTTTGGGCCTGATCCAAAACCCACTGGAGTTGATGGAAAGACTCCCGTTTGTGTCAGTGGGCTTGATCAGGCCCTTTGTTTCCATTAGTAGAGATGTAGGGCCAGATCCTGGCCCCCAGTAGGACCTTTTTGCATCATTCCAGTGGTACAAAAGGAACCTAACACTGCCCTATCTGGGCAGCTGAGGAGTCCCTTAGCATAGTGGAATTTCCAGGGGACACAGGCTCTATGTCTCACCCCATCTTTCTCAGCACCACTACAGAGGACCATATAAGGGACAGTTTGGAGGATGGGCAGAAAGGCCATGCCACAGTGCTACTGTACTCCCATTGATCCCCTGATAGTGTAATGGATCCTTGGAGGGAGCTCTTATAAGCTGGCACAATTTAGAACAGCCCCGAGGCTGCTCTAAGTTATCCTGTGGGCTGACCTGGCTCCGGGATGGTCACAGGCTCAGAGAAGAGCAAACGTTGGCACCCAAACTTGAAAGTTTTGATCTGATTTTTCTCCCACTGAAGTCCAAGTCAAAACTCACAGTGACTCAAACATGGCAGGACTGGGCCTTTTACCAATAATCAAGGACCATTGTGCTAGGCTTTATATACATACACACACACAATGAGAAACAACCCAAAGAGTTTAGCATCAGCATAGACAAGACAGAATCATCAGCCCCCATTTTACAGATGGTGGAGTGAGGCGTAGAGCAGCCAAGTGACTCAGGCAATCTATGGCAGAATCAGAAGTTGAAAACTGATCTCCCAAGGCTGAGTCCAGTGCCTTAAACACAGGCCAGTTCAACACCAATGTTTTATTTAAGCCCTATTTTGAGAGCTTCAGTAGAGCATGGAACTTGCGCTGGTGTATGGGTGTGGGTGTGGGGGTGTGTGTGTGAGAATCACAGGGCCCACTCTATGCTAAGCCACAAAAGATATAAGCTGTTACAGCGACTCTCTGTTGAGGTTTTGGTTTTCCGTGAAAGCCGTACCTGTTCCTGCTTTTAGCTCTTGTGGTCCCCGGTTCAGTACCCCTGTATGCACAGCACTTGATGGAATGGAAAGATTCTGACAGAACCACTATGGTACATCGGGTAAATAATTCCATTAGCCAAGTATGCATAACCATGCTGCATGTTTAACCAGATTATTAATATACCTGCAAAATGCCCAATTTGTAAACCATCGGTCCTAAATCTGTGTTATCGGCAGAAGCAGGTGTTGACCCCAAACAAGTCACTCCAGTTATCTGGGTAAATAGTCCACAATTTATAATCTGCCAAGAAAGATTTGATTTAAGATTTTTTTTTAATTGAATTCTCTTCAGGTTTTAGGGAAGAGGGAGAGATAAAGGGGAAAGAGCCTTTTAAAAATAATGTGTAAAATGTATTAAGTGGGTTACACATGAGGCCCGATCCAAAGCCTGTTGACGTCCATAGAAAGACCTTTGGATGTCAGTGAGCTTTGAAAAATGCCTGCAGTGACTCACAGTTGAGCTCTGTGGAGTTTTGCTGTTGACTTCAATAGGGCTAAGATTTTACCCCATGTTTCTGGGTCAGTTTCTTCTCTTAGATGGACACGTGCCTCAAATTCTGGAGCTGGGCACAGTCCCTTTAAGACGGTATTTATGTTTTAGTCATGTTAGTTGTACCAGCTGCAGCTAGGTACCCTACATTATCACACATGGTTGCCTGATGTTAAACTTTCCTCCTCCACAGAAGGATACTCTTGTAGTTCAGCCAGGGGGCTAGGCTTCAGACACGCTTGAGTTCAAGTCCTGGTTCTACCCTGTGCTCCTTGTGTCACCCTAGGCAAGATGTTTAGTATCTCTGCGTTTTGGTTCCCTAGCTGTGAAACAGGGATAATAATCAATCCTTTGTCTGTCTTATCTGCTTAGACTGTAAGCTGTCTGGGGGAGGGGTGATGTCCGTGCATGGTAATTAGCACAGTGGGGTCCAGATCTTTATGTGCTACTGTCATACAAATATTTATAAATCCATGTTTATGCTCCTAAATAGACAACAGCCTGGTTTTCAGAGGTGCTGGGCACTTGCACTGACTTCCCAGGGAGCAGGGGTAGGTCCTCAGCATCTGGGATACCATTTCTATGTGTCTAAATAGTAAGATTTAGGAGCCAATGAGGAAATCAGGTTGGAGAAGTTCGGCATCTTTCTCTCTAGCATTACTCACGGATACACATCCCTGTCTGTCTGTCTCCACCTGTTGTCTTTTGCCTTAGGGTATGTCTTCACTGCACAAAAGAAAAGGGAGGAGGTTCTTAACTTGGGTGGGCTACCTTGGGTTAGAAAAGCAGCGAGGACACAACACCTCAGCTTTTCACTCGGGTTAAGCAGCTCGAGTTAAAGCCAGTAGGGTAGCCTAGGGTTGAGCTTGAAGTACTAACCTGAGATCTAAACTGTAGTAAGAGGCCCTGAAACATAAACCCTTGTATCAGAGGCCTGGTCTGAGGCCTAAAGCCTGAACCAAAGTACTGCCAGGCGTTGCTAAGCAAAGCTGGGCTGTGAGCCAGAGGCAGGCCCTAATTGCAGAATTGGGCAAGAAAAGGGCTCCTAGACAGCACGCGCTAATGATATAAGTAGTAATAAGAGGAACATGTGCCAAGATGGCACCTGGACATCCCAATACGAGGATACTTCACAGAGATAACAAGGAACAGCTAGGTGCATCCCAAAGACAGGGTCAAAAGGACAGCATGATGGACAGATCTGTTTGTCTGAACCAACATGATCAAAGGGGGAGACAGCACCCTAGTAAGTCAAGGGGCTGTACCTCAATATGTCAGTAGGGATGAGTAATCTGTCCTGCAACTGTATAAAAACAGGTCCCAGAGTGCATATCTTTGTCCTAGGGGGCAGTGGAGTGTCCCACCACTGACAGAGCTGTTTCCATTGCCAGGGGGCACATATTCGTAGTAGAATCATAGAATCATAAAATCATAGAATATCAGGGTTGGAAGGGACCTCAGGAGGTCATCTAGTCCAACCCCCTGCTCAAAAGCAGGACCCATACCCAATTAAATCATCCCAGCCAGGGCTTTGTCAAGCCTGACCTTAAAAACGTCTAAGGAAGGAGATTCCACCACCGTCCTAGGCAACGCATTCCAGTGTTTCACCACCCTCCTAGTGAAAAAGTTTTTCATAATATCCAACCTGAACCTCCCCCACTGCAACTTGAGACCATTACTCCTTGTCCTGTCCTCTTCCACCACTGAGAACAGTCTAGAACCATCCTCTCTGGAACTACCTCTCAGGTAGTTGAAAGCAGCTATCAAATCCCCCCTCATTCTTCTCTTCTGCAGGCTAAACAATCCCAGTTCCCTCAGCCTCTCCTCATAACTCATGTGTTCCAAACCCCTAATCATTTTTGTTGCTCTTCGCTGGACTCTCTCCAATTTATCCACATCCTTCTTGTAGTGTGGGGCCCAAAACTGGACACAGTACTCCAGATGAGGCCTCACCAATGTCGAATAGAGGGGGACAATCACGTCCCTCGATCTGCTCGGTATGCCCCTACTTATACATCCCAAAATGCCATTGGCCTTCTTGGCAACAAGGGCACACTGCTGACTCATATCCAGCTTCTCGTCCACTGTCACCCCTAGGTCCTTTTCCGCAGAGCTGCTGCCTAGCCATTCGGTCCCTAGTCTGTAGCTGTGCATTGGGTTCTTCCGTCCTAAGTGCAGGACCCTGCACTTATCCTTATTGAACCTCATCAGATTTCTTTTGGCCCAATCCTCCAATTTGTCTAGGTCCCTTTGTATCCTATCCCTGCCCTCCAGTGTATCTACCACTCCTCCCAGTTTAGGCCGGTAGAGTCTATAGGAAACTATTACTGTGCTTCGTTGGACAATAAACCTGGCCGGGTGCCTTCGTACCTTACTAGAGTCTGTGGTCTTTGGGAATTCTCTTGGAGTCTGCTGTGTCAGTGATCTGCGCAGAGCTGGGGCAGCACACAGAGGGAACACGCACGCAGCCAGTTGTTGCTCGAACCAGAGCAGAGCACCTCACCGGTAGCTACCCACAACACAAACCACATTGCTATGTGTCTTCGCTGCAATTTTAAGCTATGGTCGCTAACCTGAGTGAAGAAAATGCCTTTTTTTTGCAGAGGAGACATATCCGTATAGGCAGATTGTAAGCTCTTTGGGGCAGGAACTGTCTTTTTCTTCTGTGCTTGTATCGTGCCAAATGCAATGGGGTCCTGGCCCATGATGGGGCTCCGAAGCACTGCCCTATGCAAATAAACGAACAACTGGGGTACTTGGAGCGACCCCTAAGGGTATGCACGAGCAGCTCAAGAACCTGCTGGGAGTGCAAGACATCATGACAGTGACCTCAGGGGACAGCGCTCTCAGGCACTGTGAGAATTTTAAGAAAAGTCAAAGGAGAACAGGTGCATTTGAGCACCTAACATGCAGGAATGGTGCAGAGGGTTTAACAAACCTCCCGACTACCCAAACCTATGGAGTCGTTTCACTGTCAGGATTTATTGGTGACTCCTGGGGATAAACTTTAGGCAGTTGCTTTCCCCTTTGTAGGCTCCAAGATCTTGTGTGTTGTGAAGGCTACTTGTTGAAAATATAAATCCCCATGATGTAACAAAGAGGGATGATAATAATAATAATAAAAAATAATGAGGGTATTTGTAGATAGATAGATACATACATAGATAGATAGATTAGACAGAGGCTTAATTTTTTCCAACCTCTGTGTGTGTGTGTGTGTGCATGGTTGCCATCTATGGGCCAGATTCCCAGCTGTCATAGATTGGTTTAACTCCATTGAAGTCAATGCCAGTTCACACCAACCAGGGATCTGGCCCCAAATGTCTTTATTACTCTCAGTTCTTCAATGTGAAATGAGACATTTTCTTTGTAAGAGTGGAGCTTTGATGAGTGCAAACAATCTGGGTGGTCTAAATACAATATAAACTGATACCTTGAGGGAACAATAACGGCGTTCATGAGATCATCGTTCTGAATTGCTCCCTTCGGGGCTGTGTCTAGCGACCTGCCCATGCTCCCACAGCGAAGAAATCGGGGCTGACGCTCGAGAGAGCCATGATTTTTGTTTAAAAAACAGGCTGGGACACGTAAAAACGCCACTTCATCAGAGCTTTCAGTTTAAAAGCTCAGAGCCCATTAAATACCCATTTTCATGTCTTCACATTTATATCAACATACTATTGAATTGGAAATTCCCTCAACCCATTTTAAAAGCTCGCTTCGCCTCTATAAACCCACATCTGTTCTGGCTAGAGGTTCCCTGATCTTGGCATAGATTTCAGTTACCAACTTACCACCTATACGGTTTGGATGTGTAATGTGCCTCTCTTTTTATTTTCATATACCATTCCAGCACATGCTAGCTTTTCTTCTTCTTCTTCTCTTTCTTTTTCTGCTCCACCACTTCTCAGAAAAAGCACAGCCCTTCCACATTATTGGAGATGTCCCTAATTCATTTTCAGATTGGTTGGGTCACTGTTGCCATGCCAGCAAAACAGAATTTCCTTCTGCAGGCCCTCAGGTTTATCACAGCAGCCATGGTAATTTCCAATTGCTTTCAAGCTCCAGTTGGCAGCCAAGTGGTTGGTTTCATTGCCAGCAAATGTGTCAATCATGAGGAAGTGAATGAAATGGCGAGTGCAAAGTGTCCCAAGTGAACAGAGAACTAATCACTCCACATTTCATCTGGCCTAACAACTTTCATTTGCTTTTTTTTTTTCTTGTAACAGAGACAGTGGGAGAAACAGCAATATATCCAAGGTGCTTTTAAAATAAAATGAACCGAGGGCAATGGGGTTTAATCAAAGGCCAGTAATGAGTTGAGAGGAGGAGGTGGGAAGTCACAGGATCTACATGATGTGGCATATCACTATGTGTGTGAGCGCGGATGAAAGCGTGGGCAATGGCTAGGGCCCTACCAAATTCACCGTCCATTTTGGTCAATTTCACAGTCCTAGGATTTTAAAAATCCGTAAATTTCATGATTTCAGCTATTTAAATCTGAAATTTCAGGGTGTTGCAATGATAGGGGTCCTGATCGAAAAAGGAGCTGTGGGGGTCACAAGGTTATTGTAGGGGGGGGGCGGGTTGCGGTGCTGCTACCCATACTTCTGCGCTGCTCTTGGCGGCGGTGCTGCCTTCGGAGCTGGGCAGCCGGAACGTGGCGGCTGCTGGCTGGGAGCCCAGCTCTGAAGGCAGAGCCGCCGCCAGCAGCAGCGCAGAAGGAAGGATGGGCTGGTCTGGTGTTGCCACCCTTACCTCTGCGCAGCTCCCTGCAGAGCTGGGACCTCGGTCAGCAGCCGCCGCCGCTCTCCGGCCGCCCGGCTCTGAAGGCAGCACAGCAATACGGGTGGCAATACCACGACCCCCCCATCATAACCTCGCGACCCCCCCTGCAACTCCTTTTGGGTTAGGATGCTAAATTTGAGAAACGCTGGTCTCCCCCCCCCCCATGAAATCTGTATAGTACAGGGTAAAAGCACACAGAAGACCAGATTTCACGGTCCGTGACGTGTTTTTCATGGCCGTGAATTTGGTAGGGCTCTAGAAATGGCACATGGATAAGAGTGTGTGTGTGAGAGAGAATAAGGCATGTGGACGTTTGTGTGCTCATTAAACTTCTCTGTACCCAGACAGATTAATTTGGTTGTGCAATGGAGAGGTCCTTAAATCCTACCCTGCAATAAAGCAGTCAGGTTACAGGCTGCTGGCTAGAGGTTTCAATCCTGTGAGCCTCCAGGAGAAAGCACAGTGTGTGTCTCTCTGTCTTCTGTAACATGCTGCAGCAATGCTGAGAACAAAATGACTTCTCTCTCTCGGTGCCTAAGGAGAGATTTGAGCAACATAAGGCCCTGATCCTGCAAATACTTAAGCATGTGAGCGATTTTATACATAGGACTAGTCACATTGGTATCAATGACAGGTTTCAGAGTAGCAGCTGTGTTAGTCTGTATTCACAAAAAGAAAAGGAGGACTTGTAGCACCTTAGAGACTAACCAATTTATTTGAGCATAAGCTTTCGTGAGCTACAGCTCACTTCATGGACGAATCCGATGAAGTGCATCCGATGAAGTGAGCTGTAGCTCATGAAAGCTTATGCTCAAATAAATTGGTTTGTCTCTAAGGTGCCACAAGTCCTCCTTTTCTTTATTGGTATCAATGAAACGACCTGTACATAAAGATATTCAGATGGTTCAGTGTGTGCAAGCTCAAGGGCTAGAGGGTGGCAAGCCACTGGTTGAAATCTGGGTTTAGTTTAAAGCTCTGCCAGACTTCCTGTGTGACCTTTGGCAAGTCACTTAGCCTCTCTCTGTCACAGTTCCCCATCTGCAAAAAGGGGGATAGGGGCACTGCTTTCCTTCATAGGGGTGTTGTGAGAATCAGGGGGACAATTTCCTGGTGCAAGTGCTAGAGGAGCCAACTAGGGGGGGAGCTTTTCTTGACCTGCTGCTCACAAACCGGGAAGAATTAGTGGGGGAAGCAAAAGTGGATGGGAATCCGGGAGGCAGTGACCATGAGTTGGTTGAGTTCAGGATCCTGACACAGGGAAGAAAGATAAGCAGCAGGATACGGACCCTGGACTTCAGGAAAGCAGACTTCGACTCCCTCAGGGAACAGATGGGTAGGATTCCCTGGGGGACTAACATGAAGGGGAAAGGAGTCCAGGAGAGCTGGCTGTATTTCAAGGAATCCCTGCTGAGGTTACAGGGACAAACCATCCCGATGTGTCGAAAGAATAGTAAATATGGCAGGCGACCAGCTTGGCTTAGCGGTGAAATCCTAGCAGATCTTAAACATAAAAAAGAAGCTTACAAGAAGTGGAAATTTGGACATATGACCAGGGAAGAGTATAAAAATATTGCTCGGGCATGTAGGAATGAAATCAGGAGGGCCAAATCACACCTGGAGCTGCAGCTAGTGAGAGATGTCAAGAGTAACAAGAAGGGTTTCTTCAGGTATGTTGGCAACAAGAAGAAAGCCAAGGAAAGTGTGGGCCCCTTAATGAATGAGGGAGGCAACCTAGTGACAGAGGATGTGGAAAAAGCTAATGTACTCAATGCTTTTTTTGCCTCTGTCTTCACGAACAAGGTCAGCTCCCAGACTGCTGCGCTGGGCATCACAACATGGGGAATAGATGGCCAGCCCTCTGTGGAGATAGAGGTGGTTAGGGACTATTTAGAAAAGCTGGACGTGCACAAGTCCATGGGGCCGGACGAGTTGCATCCGAGAGTGCTGAAGGAATTGGCGGCTGTGATTGCAGAGCCATTGGCCATTATCTTTGAAAACTCGTGGCGAACGGGGGAAGTCCCAGATGACTGGAAAAAGGCTAATGTAGTGCCAATCTTTAAAAAAGGGAAGAAGGAGGATCCTGGGAACTACAGGCCAGTCAGCCTCACCTCAGTCCCCGGAAAAATCATGGAGCAGGTCCTCAAAGAATCAATCCTGAAGCACTTACATGAGAGGAAAGTGATCAGGAACAGTCAGCATGGATTCACCAAGGGAAGGTCATGCCTGACTAATCTAATCGCTTTCTATGATGAGATTACTGGTTCTGTGGATGAAGGAAAAGCAGTGGATGTATTGTTTCTTGACTTTAGCAAAGCTTTTGACACGGTCTCCCACAGTATTCTTGTCAGCAAGTTAAAGAAGTATGGGCTGGATGAATGCACTATAAGGTGGGTAGAAAGTTGGCTAGATTGTCGGGCTCAACGGGTAGTGATCAATGGCTCCATGTCTAGTTGGCAGCCGGTATCTAGCGGGGTGCCCCAAGGGTCGGTCCTAGGGCCGGTTTTGTTCAATATCTTCATAAATGATCTGGAGGATGGTGTGGATTGCACCCTCAGCAAGTTTGCGGATGACACTAAACTGGGAGGAGTGGTAGATATGCTGGAGGGTAGCGATAGGTTACAGAGGGACCTAGACAAATTGGAGGATTGGGCCAAAAGAAATCTGATGAGGTTCAATAAGGATAAGTGCAGGGTCCTGCACTTAGGACGGAAGAACCCAATGCACAGCTACAGACTAGGGACCGAATGGCTAGGCAGCAGTTCTGCGGAAAAGGACCTAGGGGTGACAGTGGACGAGAAGCTGGATATGAGTCAGCAGTGTGCCCTTGTTGCCAAGAAGGCCAATGGCATTTTGGGATGTATAAGTTGGGGCATAGCGAGCAGATCGAGGGACGTGATCGTCCCCCTCTATTCGACATTGGTGAGGCCTCATCTGGAGTACTGTGTCCAGTTTTGGGCCCCACACTACAAGAAGGATGTGGATAAATTGGAGAGAGTCCAGCGAAGGGCAATAAAAATGATTAGGCGTCTAGAACACATGACTTATGAGGAAAGGCTGAGGGAACTGGGATTGTTTAGTCTGCAGAAGAGAAGAATGAGGGGGGATTTGATAGCTGCTTTCAACTACCTGAAAAGTGGTTCCAGAGAGGATGGTTCTAGACTATTCTCAGTGGTAGAAGAGGACAGGACAAGGAGTAATGGTCTCAAGTTGCAGTGGGGGAGGTTTAGGTTGGATATTAGGAAAAACTTTTTCACTAGGAGGGTGGTGAAACACTGGAATGCGTTACCTAGGGAGGTGGTAGAATCTCCTTCCTTAGAAGTTTTTAAGGTCAGGCTTGACAAAGCCCTGGCTGGGATGATTTAATTGGGGATTGGTCCTGCTTTGAGCAGGGGGTTGGACTGGATGACCTCCTGAGGTCCCTTCCAACCCTGATATTCTATGAATCTATGAATGCATTAAAGACTGCAAAGCACTTTGAGATCTGAGTGCTGCATAGGAATTGGGTATTATTATTGTCGTCATTATGACACTGGCACAAAAACAGTCCATCTATCCCAGCAAAGTGACGGCATTTTATTATTTGTAAACACTCTACCTAGGGCCCAGAGCCTGGAACGGGGTCCCATTGTGCTAGGTGCTGTATGCACAGAGAACGAAGAGCCTCTGCGGCAGAGAACTTACCAGTATAAGATGAAAGACAAACTGGTGGATGCCACAGACAGATGGGGCCGCACAAGATGAAAATGAGATGCTATTGAGCAGCGTGGAAGGGAGTGGTCACAGCTGGAGCCGGATGAAATTTCTTGGCTGGAACCTTTTTCAACGAAACATGCAGATTCAGCAACACCAAAACCTTTCATAATTTCAGGTCAGTTTCAAGGAATTGTTCATTGGCGGGGGGGGGGGGGACTGAAAAAATTGAAATGTTTCATTTCTGAAACCAAAGTTGTGATTTTTCAGGTGGAAGCCACTTTTTTGTCTTGAAATTTCCCTCCATTTTATTTTTTTTAAAGGAAAACCATCAAACCCTCGCCCCCCTGCCCCGCCCGCCCAAAGTCGCAACAGAACATTTCATTTGTGGTCAGATGAAATGGTTGTTTGAGCTGGAACTAATGGCGAGTATGATGATCTTTTACTTTTTGATTTGCTGAAAGTTTTGAAAAATCTTGTTTTGATCTCAACACAAAATTATTTTTTTCCCAGTGTTTTGGGACTCTCCGCGAACCACCTGTCTGTTATTCGCAAGCACCAATCACAGAACAACAGCTGTTTATCATTTAGATTTATGTAGGTGTCACGGCAGAAGTGAGTTTAAATGAGATTTTATGCTAAAAATATCACCCAGAATTATCCAAGAGGCTCACCAGCAAAAAGAAAAGCGAATGCTCCACTAACCATCCCAGATCAACCCAATTCCTTCCCTTCCACCGCCCCATCAGTTCTCCTACCGAGTCACTTTATTAGGAAATATAAACTCCTTATATACTACACCATGGCACAGCCTTCTTAATCACATAATATTAAATGCAGATGTGCAAAATGCCTTCGAGCCAGATCCTGACCTCGCTTACACCGGAGTCACTCAAGAGTCACACCACTGACATTGGTGGAATTATTTCTAGTTCCCAGCGGGTGTCCCTGAGCTCTGAATCTGGGCCCTTGCCCAAGAGTCGTTGCTTCTAGGTCACGTTTTTGGTTTTGTTTTGTTTTGTGTACTGCCAAGTGAAGGCTTGTGGAAGGGGAATCCAGGGCAGATTCGTTTTAGTCGTTGTTTTGTATTTTTTGTGGCTATTCCAAGACATAAATCCCATGTTCTCTCCCCTCCCCACACCCAGCCCCATTAAATGTAGTAATCCTAATTTGGGTGGATATCATCCCTTCTATCAACCCTTCACAAATTGATTCATGGATGGAGAACCCCCAGCCAAACGACATCATGCCACCAGCGTCTCCTCTGGCCTGTAATTATGGATTAAATAGGTGCTAAAGTTCTAACTACACATTAGAACAGGTTTCAGTCTCACGACTTGCCTTCCTGACTATGGGGACATGGAGAGAGGCCCCTGCTTCACACAGAAGTGACTCTTTGGGGCCTGATTCACCTCCGTCTCACAGAGGGGTAAATCAGGGGTTACTCAGCTGAAGCCAGAAGAGTCAACTCAGGGTGTGTGAGACGAGGATCAGACCCTTGTTGTTCGGGAAGGCGGAGGGAGCAGGATGGGAGGAGGAGAGGGCGTTGCCACTGCTGGACCTGGAAACCGTTCTGGGGAGACAGGGATGCTATGGAGACGCTATTCTCAGAGAGGACTGGAAGGGAAGCCGGCAAGTCTGGGCTGACCCCTGGGCTGAAACCCAAGATCTTTCCTCTAACAAAGCTCCCACTCGTTTCCGTGACAATTCTGAATGTCTCAGTTCTGAATGTCCCTGAGAACCACGACAGGAGGAGAGTGTCCATTGGCAGAAGCAGCCCTTTAGGTGTGGATAGCTTTATCGGCTGTCTCCCTGTGGATGTCTGCTCCTTCCCTTTCCAGAGAGAACCCTCCCAGTATCGGTGTGAGGAGCGGGGACCATGGGGGAGGGAGAGGAATATCATCCCCCAATCACCAGCAGTAAAGCCAAACAAGCACATCTTCTCTGCGTTAAGTCCCCCCACAAATCACTGTAAGGTCTGTCCCAAATACACAGCTGACTGTGGTACTGATGCTCCATCTAGGGGCTAAAGGGGAGTCTAGGAGGCCCCAGAATCCACCCGGAGCTTGGGGGGATTTGCAAGCGGGAGGCAAACCTTCCTCCCTGTCTTGGGATGGTCTGGGGAGAAGGCTGTGAGGGTTGCAAAGATCCCCCCCCACACACACACACACATATGTGCTTCTTCCACAGGAGGGGGCAATGGAGCCCTGAGGCATCACGATGGTCACCACCTTGGCCGACAAACTGGGCCTGCCCAACTCCTGGTTTAAATTACAGCGGCCTCGGGGCTGCTCTGATTTGCCTTGTACTTTCCCACATCCTCCCTATGGGCCCTTGGGAAGCAGAGAATAACCAGAGTAGAGTGTGCTCCAGTCAAGCTCCTGATCTGCTCTCTACCTTGGGGGCTAGGAGACGGACTGGTTACAGTGCTATACTGGCTGGGGAGCCCCAGGCAAAAGTCACAGGGGCCATCTCTGCCCACTGTGTTATGCTGCCAGAACGGCATGGCTGAGAATCAGGCTTGTGCATAACACAGATTGGCTTCTGGAGGGCGCCTATCCTCAGTGAGCTCTGTAAGAGTTAAATATCCGGGCAGCACTGTCCACTGCATGTATGGTGCTTCCCCCCGCCTTCCACCACCTCCAAACTCCCGTCTGCATCTTCATTATCAGCATCTGGCGCTGACAGTTCACACAGCAATGTTTTCCACTGTAGCACTCTGTAGTTTTGGGTGTATCAGCAGGGCTGCTTCCCTTCACAAGAGCTCCTATCTTCCTGCCTTTTCTCAGAGGCTCCCCGCTGGGGTAAGGGAAAACCCCGGGCAGCAAAGCTTTCGACTTGGCTTAAAAAAAAACCCACCCACACACACAAAACCGACCCACCCCTTTTTATGAGGCTTTGGTTTTGCAGGTGTGGTCGAAGAAGCCAGGACAGATTTGCAAGCGCAAATAAAAAAATAATCATCATCATAAAAATAAAAAAGAATCCAGGGCTTGGCCAAAGCTGAATGGATTTAAAAAAAAATTAAATTAACGAACAAAAGTGATTGTGATTCCTAAAGGGGCCCCCGCCCAGCCCAAAATGTAGCTCTGAGGAAGGATCACAGGTTGGAAGTAAATTGCTCCAAACAAATCCCACCTTCTTCCCTGACTTCAGGGCTTTGCGTTTTCCCCTGCAACAGCTGATGACCTCGCTAACACCTACTGCTGGGCTGCGCCCCTCCCTGCTCTGCATTAGGTGTTGTGACAGGGTTGGGCCAGATGGCTACAGGAGAGTAATAGAAGGCAGATATATTAGCCCCAGGTTAAGTAGGTCCCTTTTCCCTGGGTAAGGTAACAGGAAAGGTTCCAGAACAATCAGGAACCTTCTGGAGACAATTAAGACAGACAGGCTGATTAGAACACCTGCAGCCAATCAAGAATCAATTAAGGCAGGCTAATCAGGGCACCTGGGTTTAAAAAGGAGCTCACTTCAGTTTGTGGTGTGTATGTGAGAGGCTGGGAGCAAGAGGCACTAGGAGCTGAGAGTGAGAACGCGGACTGTTGGAGGACTGAGGAGTACAAGCATTATCAGACACCAGGAGGAAGGTCCTATGGTGAGGATAAAAAGGTGTTGGGAGGAGGCCATGGGGAAGTAGCCCAGGGAGTTGTATCTGTCACATAGCTGTTCCAGGAGGCACTCTAGACAGCTGCATTCCACAGGGCCCTGGGCTGGAACCCGGAGTAGAGGGTGGGCCCAGGTTCCCCCCAAACCTCCCAACTCCTGGTCAGGCACAGGAGGAGTTGACCTGGACTGTGGGTTCATGAAAACGGCCAAGCTGAGGGCTGCCGTGAAGCTCCAAGGCGAGCAAATCCGCCACTAAGTGCAAGACCCACCAAGGTAGAGGAGGAACTTTGTCACAGTGTCAATGATGCCTCATGGGGAATGCACTGAAGAGTGAGCTCAGGTCTTGGCAAGCAGAGTGGGATTTCCAGTCCGAAATGCTACTGGCACCCTTTGGGTTAGTGGGGGACTCAGCCCCAGGATCAAGAAGCGCCACTGGGACTTGTGGGGTTCACCCTCGCAAAAAGCATCTGTATGTTTATTAACAGGGGTTTCTATCATGCTTGCCACCTTAGCAGAACATCCAAACAACCCCAAATGTGAATGAATTTTGGGGGAGGTAGGGAAGTAGTTATCTCTGCTTTACAGATGGGGCCCAGAGACGCAAAGCCACTAGGGCCCAGATCCCTAAAGGGATTTAGGCTCCTAAATTCCATAGCTTTCCATGGACGTTAGGAGCCTAAATTCCTTTGGGGATATAGGCCAGAGTGACTTGCCCAAGGTCTGAGATGGAGTTTGTGGCAGAGCCAAGACCAGAGTTCAGCTGGCCGGAGCCACTGTTCAGTGCCTTTGGCCGACCTTTCCCCCGGTAAACCAGTGCAGGCTGCAGCAAAGGTGCGCTCAGGGTTGTGTCAATTGGATGCCCGAGAGATGCCACCTTCTCCCCCAGCACCACATACTTTGGGCTGGGCCTCAACTGCCTGGGAGGATCTGTGGTAGCTGCTTCCAGCCTCAGCCTCTTCCAGCTCTGATGGATGTGCTGCTCCCGGGGGACCTTGGTTCACTCCAGTGGAAGGTGAATTAGCCGGGAGTGCCGTGCTCCAAAGGGCAGAAGCCCATGATGAACCACAGGAGGGTCTGATGGGCTAGATCCTCAGCTGGCATAAATCAGTGTAGCTCCATTGGAGTCAATGGGGCCAGATCTTCAGCTGGTGTAAGTCAGCATAGCTCCATTGAAGTCAATGGGGCCAGATCATCAGCTAATGTAGATCAGCATTAGCTCAAAGGCAGTCAATGGGGCCAGATCCCCCACTGGTGTAAGTCAATGGGGCTGCTCTGAATCATATCAACTGAGCATCTGGCTCATTGCACTGGTGATTCCTGCAGGCAGCCGTCTTACTAGCAGAGAAAAAACGAGGTCATTATTTACACTCTGGTATCAGGCGAGTCCAAAGTGACAAACCACAAACGCTTCCTCATCCGGCTCGAACGCTGCCCTGGTGTCGTGGTTTCAGGGCCATTGCCTTCTCGTTGATCTCACACAGCTGTCTCGCTGTCTCCCTGGACCAGTGAAGTTGCCTCCTGTAGCGCATGTCCAGGCGTTTATTTACCTCTTTGTTGCCTCTAGCGATCATGTCGGAGGCCCTTCTCCCCTCTGCCTCCCCTGCCCCCACCCCCGAAAGCCTAACCATGCATGTGTTGGCAGGCCTGCACTTGGGCATGGCATCCGTTTTTCAGAATGACTAGCTTTCCGCTGGAAAACCTGATGCCTCAGTAAACCTGTGCTATTCCTTGGCCTCCTGACTTTCTGGGTGACTCAAAGAAAATCTCTGCCATATAGCATATATATCAAGCAGACTCCCACACCCACAGCCCCCAATTCCCCTGACTTGGCCATAAAAGGACTACCTTTTTAGAAGGCTACATAGTACACATGCTAATTGTCATGTGCAATATGATGCATCTACTTATGCTGCACTCTTTTTCATGTAAACAGCCCCAGAGCGCTCCAGAAAAATACAGACATTATTTATTATAGTAGAGCTCATGACATGCACTTCCTTACCTTATTTGAAAGGAGATTTCTGCAAGTGTGATCCAAGCAGATGACGTCTAGATAGGTGGATATGTTGGGGAGAGATAATACCACCTGGCGCTTATTTAGCACTTTTCATTAGTTAAGCTTAAAGCACTTCACAAAGGAGGGCGGTATTATTAACCCCATTTTACAGATGGGGAAACTGAGGCACAGAGTGGCAAAGTGACTTGTCCTAGGTCACCCAGCAGGCCAATGGCAGAGCTGGGAAGTAATCCTAGCTGAGTGTGCTATCCAATCCACACTAGATAGGGTGTATCGGGATGGATAGATAGATAGATAGAGTGTATGGGGATAGCTAGATAGCTAGATAGCTAGATAGAGTGTATGGGGATAGCTAGATAGCTAGCTAGATAGATAGAGTGTATGGGGATAGCTAGATAGATAGATAGATAGATAGATTAGATTAGATGATTAGCCTTGCGTAGTCTATAAAACTATTGGTTTCATCCCTATTAAATTATGTTATGCTTTTCCATTAGGCTTACATGTTAATCAGAAATACAGCTTGACCCTACACTAGACATTATAGCCCCAAATAGCCTTCCTCAGTGGTTTTCTTTTAGCAGCTCCCGAAAAGTTGCTGAGGAATACCCAATACATAGACCCAGCTCCTCAGCTGATGTAACCCAGCATGGTTCCCCGAAGACAGAGGCGCTACAATGATTTAGACCAACGTGGAATCTGACCCTAACCCTTTTAAATGCGTCAGTGAGCACGCCCAGTTCTAACGAGCAAATTGCTTTATTAGAGATGGCCGAATTAACAGGACTGAACATTTATATCCCGCTTTGCATTTTCAAAGCAGACAAGAATTAAGCCTCCCCACACCCCTGTATGGGAGGAAGGTATTACCATTTCCAGGCAGGTAAACGGAGACGTGGGGTGGTATAGTAGCTTGCCCAAGGTCACACAGAGAGTCAGTGGCAGGATGTGGAACAAAACCCAGGAATCCTGATTTTCCATATATACCCTAAATAATCCAGTAGAAGGGAAAATAGCCATTTTGTCATCCCAAAAGCTAGGGAAGTGACATTTGTAAGCACAGGTATATATAATCTGCTCCGCGAACCGGTGTGAAAAGGGGGTGGGGCAATCAGGTTGGTATGAAAGGAGGCAGAGCCATCTCTCTACTTCCTTTCTGCTGTGCCTCACCCTCTTTCACTTTCACTTAAGGAGTTCCCTGGAGGACAGCAGTTGTCCGTGAAATAAGGGCCTAGCATAGAGGAGAGCTGGCAAGAAATGGAACTTTATTACCTGGCCCCAGACATGTGACCTGGATCAGAGCTTTGAAACCAAATAACCGTCACATGACAGGGCTCTGTATCAACTTGAGTCCAGTAGTTACTGTCAGAGAACCCGGCCCTTGTGCGGGATGTTACAAGGGGTGTGAGGTTCCTTGTGCTTTCCAGTGCACCCATGCAACTGCCAGGCATGATCATCTGTCTCCTAATGTCTGGAAGCCAGTGGGGTCCTACAGCAGTTTAACAGAAATTGCTCTAAAAAGCTGCTGAATTAAAGAGTGAATGAGATCCTCTCCCTGAATTTTTGGGACCATTCTACCAAATTCTATGGTAGTGGGTTTGAAAAAGCTACAGAAAAGTTATCGCAGCCAATTAAGCTCTGTAGGACTTTATCATCTGCGGTGAGGCTGTAGTTATTAAGGGCTGGACTCCACCACCCTTACTCAAGTGGAGTAGCGACCCTACTCTGGGCACGATCCAGAGCCCGTTAAGTTAAAGCGAGTCTTTGGAGTGACTTAATTGAGGTTTGGATCAGGCTCTCTGGGAGTGGCTCCAGAATCTGCTGTTTATCTTTTGGTCTAACACACTTTTAGACAAATCTATTTCCCCCCTCCCCCATTCACTTCACTGATCCAGGATCAGGGCCCAAATTCTTTTATGGAATTAGGGCTTGTTCAATGGATGGTTTTAAATCTGTAAAATGCAGAGAGCCTGCTTGGCCCACAGTGGCAAGGACCGACCCTGTGATTCCAAATTCAATGTGATAGGAAATGAAACTGGGGAATTTGGGTATGGATTTCAGTGGAAGCAGGATTGGGGCCTTAAAGGGCAAGTCCCCATAGCTGAGTGGAATGCGTCCGCCCCTCCGAAAAACTAGAGTGACAGATCAAAGCCACTGTCAAAGCCAGAATACGAAGCATCAATCTGTCAAAGTGTTAAAGCCCCAACTCAATGAATGCAAAACAGAGCCGCCCTTCTGATTTTCAGACTGTGGCCCTCTGAAGATGCTCTCTGTAGTGGTTGAGTTCCTTTCAGGATTTGATTAGTGCTCCTTTGAACTTCTGTTTCCAATGAGAAAAAGTGGGAGTCCCTGGGCTGCTGCTCTTTAATTACCAATTTTGGCTGGTGGGGGGGGAGGGGGAGAGGGAATCCTTTGATTTTTATTCTGACTTCCTCAATTATTATTTGTTTATTGTCACAGATCTGAAGGCCAGATGCGATCACTACAGACCATTGAACCTCACCCAACAATACCTGAATCCAGCCCAACTGTTTGCCCTGGAACTAAAGCAGATCTTTTATTTGAATATTTTTCCTTCTTCTTTCTGGAAAGATTTGATCTCAGTTGATTAAAGCCGTAGGGCCTGACACTGGGAGCACTTAAGCGTCGGAGTTCAATGGGACTGCGCACGTGTCACGTCACTGCTGAGCTTAAGTGCTTGCAGGATTGGGCCTTGAGATCACAGCGTGTGGTCAGATTGGATTCGCAGACAAACCACTGACTGGTCTTGGCAGGGCAAGAGAATGAAGGGTTTATAATGAAGGAGGAACTTCTGAAGAAATAATACAAAAAAAAAAAAAAACCCAACAACCCAAACAAACCTAAGTTATACCAGACCTCATGAGTTCTGATGGCTCAAGGCTACTTGTTCCAAAAGATCATCCAAAGTCCTCCAACTGCAGTTAGCCTTGCATTTCTGGTATGAAGTCTGTATTTCAGATAATAGCCTCAGAAATGCTTTTGCTTACTCTGTTCCTTAAGCAGTGGAAGCAGTGTGGCCTAGTGAATAGGGCAGTGGGTTCTACCTCAGAAGACCCTCTGTTCAAGTCCGAGCTCTACTACCAGGTTTCCAAGGTCACTTGAAGTCATCACTTCCCCTTCTCCTTCCTCCTCTGTAAAATGGAGATTAGTGTCAGAACCCAAGAGCCTGAATATTCATATAAAGCAACAGGCGTGTCACTATAAACATAGGTCTCACTCCAGAAAGCTGTATAGTTTGAATTAGTCTGTTTGAAAAATATTGGTGAAAGCATCTGTCTCATGAAATCTTACAGTGTTCTCCTTGCTCTTTTATTCCATTAATTAATTATAATTATTTCTATTATTATCATGTGTATTACAGTAACACCGATAGGCACCAATTGAGATTGGTAGTTGTTATACAAATAAATACGGACCCTGCCCTACAGACCTTGCAATCTAAAGGACAAGACAGACAAAAGGTAGCAGGGGCAACAGAGGCACAGAATGGCTAAAATGGCTTGCCCAAGGCCACACTGCAGGTCGATGGCAGAGTCAGGGTCTTCTGAATCCCCATCCAGCAGTGTTTCATTTGTAATGAGAGAGGTGCTGGGGCTCAAGCAATTTTTTTACTTTCATAACTGATGCAGCAAGCCAAGAGGTGCTTGGGCTATGAACGGCCAAGCTTAGAGGTGCCAGGGCTCAGCCCTGGCAAGCCCTGGCACAAATTAACCACTGCTATCCAGTGCCCTAGCCACTAGACCACACTGTCTCTTAAAAAGGTCTCATTCTTGATGTCCAATAGCACTCCATAGTGTTGAATACTTTACATATATGTGAATTTAGCTGCAGCCCTTACTGGCCATTAAGCATTGGCCTATTCCAGTAGCTAGTATGAATGAGTTTAACGGGTCCCACTCACTCCTGTTTTGTCAGATATATGGGCAAGAATGTACCCAGCTTGGGAGGCAGGGTTGTGCACTGATAGGACACTTTATCGGTCAATAATTCTGGCATTCTTAGCCCCACTGAGCACTCCCAATGTCCTTTGGCATTCTGCGCCCAATCTCGAGACAGCTTGTGCGCGGTGAGCTTCTTGGGACTAAACACTTGGCTCTTTTGGAGCGTCTAAAGACAGGAAAACAAGAGAACTGTAGCTAGCTAGATAAAGCCTTGGACTCCTCTCCAGTTATAATTCTCGATGACACACACAACAAAGCTACACGATAAGATCGTTATCAAGCACGCAAAAAGATAGGAAATGCCAGAATTAAGACTGCCTTTCATTCTGCCGCCTTGTGCATCTGCATTATGATACATCTTTAATTCTGTAATATTTTCCTCATAGGACCCCTGCCTCACTGAATTCACAGGATGGACAGTGCTCACTGACACAACAGCTATTCAATATTTTGTTTTCTCTTCGTTGTTCAGTGGGAGGCCCTAGGCCTTCTTTACTGCACACTACACAAACCCTGCTCTGAAGACAGACTGATTCATTTCCTCTTGGACTTTTCTATGGTGCTCCTCACTGCAGCATCTGAGGGCTTCACAAACATTCATTTATCTCCACACCATCCCTCTCGGGCAAGGGGTGGTGCGTTTAACAGGGGCAACGTCATGTATATTCCCCTAGCCTTGTTCTTGGAAACAGCTGGACCCTTTTGGCTGACGTTTTCCAAAAATATTCAGACTGAGGCAGACAGGCAGCATAGGTCATTTCAACCGGAACTGTTATAGTTTGATAAAGTTATAGGCAACTGAAAAGAGGGTCTTATAATGGGAAGTGTCAAGCACCCTTCATAATAGGCAGTGCTACCAGCCCCACCGATAACATCTTAGAAACAGGTTGCTCATAAAAGCAGTAAACCAGAGGCGTGCTCTTTATACTCCTTTTATCTGAGCGTCTCCAAGCTCATTGCAAATATCAATAAAAGCAGACTCAGACGTCTTCATTAGGAGAGTAAGGATAATAGAGCCAAATGAATCCCTACTGAATCTCCATAGTCTTTAATCCGAGATGCATTTGAAAGTGTCACAGAGAAATTAACATGTATGACACAAGGTCCGTCGAAGAGAGAGGAATAAAAGCCTGCTTGCCTGAGTCCCAGGTGCCTGGTCTAACCACCAGACCACACGCCCTGCCTTGAGAACATACCACCCACAGCACATTCTACAATTTCAATGGAATCTTTCATCCCTTTTTCAAATTTCAATACATTTTTAGTCAAAATGTTAAATGTGGTCACCAAACAAAAAAATAAACAAACACAAGGGTTGGGGAGGAAATTCAATGAAATTCGTGCAATGGGCTGGCGGGGTGGAGGCACAGAAACCGGCTATGCCCACCGGAGACTCGCCCAGTATCAGCAGAATCTCAGGCAGGGGACTTGGGGGTAATCAGACTCATCTGTGTGTTGCAGCATTGCAAAGGGTGCAAGGAATTTGTCCAAAAGTTCTGATGCTTAGGACTTTGGGGAAAGGACCATCTGTTTTGTGTTTGTACAGCCCCTAGCACATTACATCTTGATCTATGACTGGGGGCCCTTGGCACTACCAAAATACAAATAATAAATAACAATCATTGTGGCCCCTTAACTTTTTTTTTTTTTTTGACTAGGGCCTCAGGCTGGAAAAGTCAGGACACCATCGGTCCAGTGGCTCTAGATACCTGGAACAAATGAATCTGAATTCTACCTTTGAGACTCACTCCCTGAATGACCTCACAGGCAAGTCACTTAATCTCTCTGAGCCTCTACTTCTCCTTTTGTTAAACCAAGATAATAAGAATAGAGTGTTCTGAGGATTAATTAGCTAGTGATTTTTCAGTGCTTTGAAAACAGTAAGTGCCTAGTATTATTGACCCTGATTTGCAAACCCCATGAATTCAAAAATCATGAATCGGGTCCCACCAAGACCACAAGATTGGCTGAAAAATCAAAAAATGTTGAGTTCCTTTTATTTGTCTTTTGGTTTTCAAACCTTTAGGGAATCATCTATTCAACTGTTTTCCTACAACCACAAGGGCTAGAAATATACTTTTTTTCCCCCCCAAAAAAGCTGAGATTCTCACACAGTTACATGACTCCAGGAGCTGCAGCTATAAGAAAATGTCAAATATTATGAGACTCGCAATAATATCATGAGAGCTGCCACGACTGTTGGCCTCATGGCATACATGCCCCAGTAGCAAGGGCCTCTCAAGATTCCTTCCAGTTCTATGATTCTATGACGTTCTGATTCTTATCCAGAAGAAAACAGCTTCCCCAGAAGAGCCACTCTTTGGGATTTCCTCCCCGTCCCAGCTTTCTCATCCTTACTTAGTAGCGCTTTAGCTCCCTTCTTTTATTTTAAAGAACAAATTATTATTTCCCTCTCAGACCCATGAAAACTCCCCTTCTCCCAGGACCCTAGTAGTAAAAGAACATGTGTACATAACTTTTGCATTAAACAGTACAGCAGTAAATTGGTTGGTTGCCAGTGTAATAATCTCCAACCCTACAGTATGAAATTAGGACATTAATATCATTATTAATTTTATGAAGTTGATAATAAGACAGGAAGGAGTGATGTTTAAAGCAAACACAGGTGAATGGGGATTCCTATGCCAAAGGAATAACGTGATTTGAACATAGCCAAATGCAGCAATGTGCTTGGGAGATGCACTAAAATTGCCTTTGACATATTTTTTCAGCCCTGATAGGTGCAGAACTCTGATCAAAGTCAAGGGCCACCTGCATCTTGCAGTCTGCATATTAGGCACTTATCTAGTCCCCATTAGTATGGGTTCTGAGAACCTCATCTTTAATACAGCCATCCTTACAACACCTCAGTGAGGCAAGGAATTGAGGTTATTCCTACAAATGGGCAACTGAAACAGAAAGACATGCCCAAGGAAGTGACTTTCCCCACCCAGAGAAGGTATGTGACAGATTAAGGACTTGAACCCAGGCTTCTTAAGTGACATGTGACTGCCCTAACCACCAACTACCCCTTCCCTTCTTTAGTACATCCAACCAGCCCTGTTCAATACAGCACTTGATCACAGCACCTGCTTAAGTCCCAGTGACTTTAAGCGTACTTAAACATGTGTTTCAAATTAAGCTCAAACTTAAGTGCTTTGTGAAACAGGGATGTGGATTTAAGTAGGTGCTTAAGTGCTTTGCTGCCTTAGAGCAGTGGTGTGTAAATGGGGCATGGCTCTGATCTCAGTTTCGCCAGTGCAAATCAGTAGGAACACACACTATTCATGAGCAATAAATACTATTTTCAAGCCAATTTTTATAGCCTTCCTTTCTCCGCCCAGCACGCCCATCAGTGCTGCCTAGCTGTTAATGCCCTCATTGCTTTCCAGAGAGTTTTAGGAACAAGGATGATGGGATAGCTCTCGGGGGCACTACCGAGTGCCTCTTCAAGCGGCCTGGTGTATTTTCTTGTAAAATCACATGCTTTCCTATCTGTCCCTGCCTTGACGCGCTGACGCCTTCTTCTGGGTTATCTGAAGGTCGTGGGAACCATAACATATATTTAAAACCCACCAGGTCTGCTGAAAAGCGCAGAGCTAGGAGTTAGCCAAGGGAAAGCGTCACAGCTCTGCTAATCTCAAGTTACCGAGTTGATTTTTATCCATTCTTTCCACTGTCCCTCAAGTGCAATTGTTAATGTGGTACCAGGTCATGTTATTTATATCCCACATGTTACAGATCCTGGAAATAGTCCACAGCAGATTCACCACCCGACGTCAACACAAGCCCTGATTCTTCTTTTTCTCCTCCATTTTGTCTTCTCCCTTGTCTCATGCAGCGCTGGAATTTATTGGAATGTAATCGATACCGGGCATAGTCACATCCAGCCAATCAGATACACTGTGGTCAGAGCACAAGCTCGTCAGCTATGGACTCAATTCATTGTTGGCCCCTTTACACAAGGACCGTTCTGGGGCAGAGCAGGCCCAGCACCCAGTGATTCTGCCCTGCCACAAATCCCACAGGGGTCACTGAAGCAGAAGAGCTCCTCTCTGCTTTGCCCCCATCTCCCCATCCCAGTCTCCTTGCCCAGTCAGTCCCAGTCACTTCCCGCTCCCCTCCAGTACCAGTCTCTCTGTGGCCATGGAGCAGGTGCCGTGTGGTCAGCGCTAGGAGCTGTGAGGGGCTGGAGCATGGATGGAATTGCCAAACATTTTAGCTGCTAAAATTGGAAGAAGTCTCTACTGAGCATGTGCAAACTGTGATTTTATCAAAGGCTTCTAACTTGGGCAAATTTGGGCAGATTTTCGCCTGATAGTCAAAGGCACATCCCCCGCACAAAGGCCTACCCCAGACAAATTTCCAGGCCTTGTTCAAAAGAAAGGGGGCGCTGGAGCTGCTCAATGAAACTATAGTAAGAAATATTTTTAACTGGGGCAAAACTATATATTTCTCCCTAACCTTATTCTTGGAAACAACTGAATTGGTTTTGATTGAAATTTAACCTAAAACTAACAACAACAAAAAATCAGACTGAGGCAAAAACCCAGTATGGAAAATTTCAGCCCAAACTGTTAAAAATCGGCAAAGTTACAAGCAACTGTTAACTGGTCTCTTAACGGGTAGTGACAGACAACCATACTAACAGAAGACACTACCAGACACGCCTATAATTGTTGGTAGAGCTGTTCAGAAAATGGATTTTTTCCTTTGTGAGAAATTTCAACATTGCAAAATTACTTTTCCAGTCAGAACCCTAATAAAAAGTCCAACTATTGAAACATTTTTTGCAAACTGGAAAAATCTGAAAAGATTCAAATGAGAAAAGCTGAGACAAACATTTGAGACATTTTTAATTGAAACAAAATGATTCAACGTGTTGAAATGCCATTTTTTGTTACAAAAAGGCCTTCTTCCACGTTTTCCTTTTGTTTCAATTCTCCTGGTTGGGAAATTGAAAAGGATACTCGAAATCAACATTTTTCCTGAGGAAAATATTGATTTTGACAAAATGACATTTTCTGATGAGGAAAATTGCGTTACAAAAAAAGTTTGATCTGCTTTAATTGTCATTTAGTCTCAGCTGCTCCTCTTCCTGGCACTTGTTAGTTGGCTAATTTCTTATCAGAACCGTGTCCCAAGTAAGTTTTAAGGAGGGATTAGAAGGAAGAGAGGACTTGAGTGGAACTATGCTGAGGATCTGGTCTGCTAATTAATTAAATATTTGAATTCATTGCCACGTCCTTCTTCATTTCTTGCTTTTGACTACAGCCGATCAAAAAATTGGGGAAATGTTTGCAACTCCCCCTCCCCCTCAACACCATTTCTTGCAGAACAAAATGTTTCTGTGGAGATGTTCTGACCAGCTCCAGAGACAGGTATCCATATTGCAAGACCTACCATCAAAACCGTCATTAATTAAACCCCGTGGGGCCCAGATTCTGATCTCATTTACACCTATGTAAACCCAGTTTGGACTGAATTTGGGTTCAGAAGAAGGGCTGAAGTGGAAAGAAAGCTGTTCCATCAGTGTCTCTGTCTTGGCTGGAAACAGAAAGTACTTGAAATGCCATGAGAGTCTGGTCTTGGGAAATTTCCCAGCTTGATTTTCCAGACCCAAAGAAATCCATGTATGTTCAGCTAAGGATCCAGGCTTTCAGTTGCTGAGCTAAACCAGACCGCATCTCTGAACCTTAGAGGCTCCATGGTCACAATCGTGTTGTTTTGGGCAGGGCTGTACAGGATATATTCACCTTTCTGTTTCTAACCTCTGAGATGTATCCACTAGTTAGGAGCTGCCTATGTTGAGGAGAGAAGGTCTAAATGGCAGATTCCAGCCTGCCACTTACCAGTGGCATGTGAAGGTGAGAAAAATACACAGTGATTCCTAAAACCAAACCGTGGCTCACTTCAACGCTGCTGACTGCCGAAGCTCTAACATAGAGCACATAATGTCGAGCAAACCTAAAATTACCACCATGTTGCACAACTCTTCCCTTGGGATGATGTCAAACATTTAATGTGATCCCCTACCCTATCCCAGCAGTGGGTGAAGTGGCTCATTCCAAGACAGTGAATCGACCATCAACCAGGAAGTTGTGCTGTTCTTTTTCCAAGAAAGAGGTTTTCCTAAAAGTGTGGTTAAAGAAAACCCTTCCAAACATTTGACTTGGCGAGTTTCAGTAACCAGATTGGTTTTCTATGGGCAACTAGAAAGTCCAAGCGGAAACTGCCTGCAATTCCTGCAGACAGAAGAGGGCTATCCTTGCAGATGGAACCATCAAAAATTAGGGCCAAACTATTCAGCCCATCTGCAGAGGGTTAGATCCATAGTAGAAAACAGGAAGAGTCACGTATAAACTGTAATTTGTTTTCTGTCTGGGGTTTTGGCTCTTGCCGAGTTTTATAGTAATCTTGGTTGGAAGCAGCAGGGAAAAAACTGCCCTAAATGTCATGGATAGTTTTTTCAAGCATTGATTCTCTAGGGGTACTTGAGCCTGGACCTTAGCTCAACCCATTACAGAAATGACAAATTTCATTAAAAAATCAGAAAATTTTAACTAGCTCAGCTCCAAACCCTTGGAAATTTGCCCATTTGTAGCATTGCAGTGTAACAGGCAGAGCGAGCTTGTGGATTGGCCACTGGCCTCAGTGCTAGGAGACCTAGATTCTATTCCTGGGTATGCCCAGGACTTCAGGCAAGCGCTTCCACCTCCCTGTGTGTGTTTCCCTTCCTAGCTGTCTTGTTTGTTTAGATTGTAAGTGTAACACCCATGATCCAGCGTGTCAGCAGGTAGGATTGAACCTGGGACCTCTGGAGCTTAGTGCGTGAGCCTCTACTGCATGAGCTAAAAGCCAACTGGCTGTTAGCTCAGGCTGCAGAGCAGACTCATTTTATCTCTCTCTCTAAGTGGTCTCGGTGCCCCTAAGTTGGACAGAACCCCACACCCAGGAGGTGTGGGTTACATAAGTGCTTTAGGGCAAGGCCTCACTGTTACTATGTGTATATACAGTGGCTAACATGATGGGGCCTTGATCTTGGTTGCGGTCTCCAGGTGCTACTTGCAATACAAATCATGAATCAACACTAAGAGGTTGTTAAATCAATTACCACTCAGTATGCTAGCCATAGGACTCTAAAGGGTAGTAGGGGGCTGACCTGACCCACCTGCTTTTCCCTTCCCATCTCCTGCTCCTACCTTTCTGTGTGTTCCTGGTCCTTCCCTTTCTGAGGCGAGACCAATTCCCTTTAAAAATGAGAAGCAGCCTGTGCAAAGGCTCATCCCAGTGTGTGAAACCTCCCTTGATAAGTCACTCAGACTAGATCCAGGGGGAGGGCTCTCTAATGGAAACAAAGTGTTCAACAGGTGACTCAGTTTTGGAACATAGCAACTGGTCTTTTCATCTACTGGTACCTGAGGCTGTTGATCCTTCATCAGCAACCAAAGGAGACTGACTACACAAATGGAGTCCGTAGATTCTAGTAGTAGCTCAGGAAATCAGGTTGGATCAAATCCATGCTGGTAGTGACTGAAAGCCATTCCTATTTAATTACTACTCATTGGGCAGCATGAAATAAGTGGGTGGTCTATGTCCAGAGACAGGTATCCATATTGCAAGACCTACCATCAAAACAGTCCCTAATTAAACCCCATGGGGCCCAGATTCTGATCTCCTTTACACCTGTGGAAACCTAGTCTGGCTGATTGAAGTAAATGGCTGTTGGTAATCTCAGCGAAGAGGCCAAGGACTGGATTTGCAAGGAAACTGATCTACTGTCTCAGGCCCAAGGATGTTACCTCTAGTTCAGGGTGAGAAGGAACATATGGGTGGAGTGGGAAATGCTTGCACCACCCTTCTTGTGTTTCTGTGATGGCCGCCACCTTATTCAACACACCAAGGATTGAACCCGTGACCTCCACAGCCCTCACCTCTACAGCTTGAGCTGAAGAGCCAAACTTTGTAGCTGGGGCTATAACAGATCCATATGTGGTCACGACACATTCATCAGTGGGTTACACTGGACCTCTGCCTTGGAAATATGGAGTTCAGTCCCCAGAGTTCTCAATCTGGGGACTCTCATGCTCTTGTTATCCCCCCCGATCATTTCCCATCTCTCCTCTCTTTCTGGTTGTCCCATGTGTTTAGTTGAAAACCTTTCCTTTTGCTCTAACTGGGCCGGTAGTGATGCTGTTTGGTGGGTTCCTACCTCCTTCCCGGCGGTCAAATACATGGGGGGCATTTTGCCAGGTGTAAAAATGCAAGCAAAGGAACAGATACAAACTCTTGGGGCAAAAAAAGTAAACGCCCCTCCCTTAGGAAGACATACAATCTGTGAATGAAGATTTCCATTAGGTTTTGCTAGTGCAGCCTTTAAGTAAGTGTGTGTGTGTCTGTGTGTGTGCATGTGTGCATCTGCCAGGAAACCTTGGTTGTTATTGACCTGTTGTGAATATTTGGTCATTTATTGCCACTATGTTTTTACCAACTTTATTGGTCTCCAGCTCAGTCCCACCTCCTCTCCTTTCCAAGAAAAGAACACTCAAAATGCCACTTTCCTCCCATATCATCCCCTTTCCCTCCTGTCTCCTTTTGCTTTGGAAATGTCACGGTCAAGGCAGAGCAAGAATCAAAGCGCTCAGTGTTTTCGTTGGTTTCCTCACAATAATGTAATGGAGATTGGAGCAATCCAGGGGGATGGGATGGCACCAGACAGGGTGGGGTGGGGGTGCAGACACATATGATCCAGCCCCGCGCCAGAGTGAACATGTGTGATATCTAAACAGAACAAAGGAAAGGGAGGACAGTGGAACAGAGTTCGGAACTGGCACAGCATCTGATCTGAGACTGTTGACTTGGGCCGTGCCTCAAGGCATCGTATTTGAATGTCATTTTTTTGTTCCTTTGAATACTCTGTTCGCTTTGAAGCGGGTCCCAAGAAACACTTGCAAATTAGGCTGAAAGTCAGTGGAAATATCCAGTAGGGAAACACACAGATATGCAAAGAAAAAAGAAAGACCAAGTTATGTTTGGATTCACTTGGTTTGTCCTGTTTCTCATTCTGCTTCTGTTTTCTCCTTTATGTTATGCCTATTACCAGAGCCCACATCTATTCTACTCCAGTATTTGCATGAATTCTAAAGCTTCTGGCCTAGACCTCCCAAAGCAAACAAATGCAAGACAAAATAAATAAATAATAACCATAAGCTTAGATTTGGGCTGAACTTGGCACGGTAAACATGGGTGACCCCCACATGTCCAGTAAGTGACTAACTTACACGTGCACAATTTAAACCAGGGGCCGACTTCATGTGGTTTCCATCTAACCTCTGCCAATAGGCAGAGAGACCCCAGAAGAGAATTTCCTGGGAATTATGTTTACTTCCATCCAATCCAGAGTTGGCCTTGAGCACAAGTGAGCCCTGATGTGACCTCTTGGGGCTTTCACTGTCTCGGCAGGTCAAAAGTCGCCTCCACAAGAAGAATCAAACAGGGATGCAACTCCTGCCCTGATTTACATCCTCCCTGATAGCACAATGGTCCTGAAAATCATAAGTCATTATTGTGTCTTCTTGTGGACCCCACAGGTAGCTAGCAGGAAGTAGGCTAGCAAAGGACAAGGACACAGACCAGGGTATTGGAATTCTCGGAATTAGAGTCTGTTTTGTCTGCATTACACTTTTGCTGTAGTTGATAAATAAAAGCATTTTGCTGAAATCCAAAACTCCCTGCTTCTTGGAGAATTCTGCAGGATTACCAGCCAGCTGGCATTGTCTTTATGCCGCCGCCTATTTAAGTCACGCTCATGCTTCATGTTTAGGAGAAGCTCCTAGCACAATCTCCATTGCTGGATTTTTGGGTGCATGCTCAGTGGCTATGTGGACTGATAGCTTTCGAGTATGGAGGTGACTAGTGGTATCTAGTATCTCATCTGGTCAGTTGCATATTGCAAACCCCAGGTGTTCAACAGTTAGGAGCTGGGCCCTCAGAAACCACCAGATGTGACTTAAAAATCGCAATATTTTAAAATGGATTCTTTATGTTTACCTTTTGGCTTTCCAACATTTAAGTGGCATTTTTAAGATTTTCTCCAAAGCAATGAGGGTTAGAAGTGTCCTCTTTTTTTTTTTTAAACGTAAGCTGAGATTCTCACATATTCACATGACTCCAGGAGCTAAGAATTTAAGAAATACAACAAATATTGTGAGAGCTGGCAATGCTGTGTATGCCCATGATCCGAGCCTAGACTTACCCAAATGAATGAAACCAGGCTGGGACTCACTTCCTTCTCCTTTCGGACTAGGGTACAGCCGTGTTGGCGCATCAGTGATAGAAAAGCAGCATTTCCACAGTCTGTGCCATTGATAATTTGTTCATGATTTAAAGCGAATGGCATCTCCAGGCTAGTGACTGCTCAGTGGCAGGGCCCATCACACTACTCGTTCCTTTTACATGACTCACAAGTGCATCTTCCTTAGCATCCAGCACTCCCCTCGAAGCCACATCTATCATATATAGCCACATGACAAACTAAATGCTGGGGCCAGTTTTCTCAGTTACTCCATTCTTGTATATGGGACAGGAATGGCGCATGGGGAGTTAAATTAGCTGTAAACCTCCTATATTCTGGGGCTGTGCGGGGCCCTGCCTGGTGACTAGTGTAAGTTAGAGCAGCATCAGAGCTGCTCAAATATATTCAGTTTCCCGTGGCTCTCTATGGGTCCCGGAAAACAGAGAATAGCCAAAGCACAGTGCACTGTGATCCCTCCCACAATATGGTCTCTACATCATGGATGTATATCCATGACAGCAACTCTACCCCATCTGGGGAGAACCCCTGCATGCGGGACATCCTCAGGGGGCATTTGTCCCCAACTTAAGGCCTCTTTACATTGCCAGAGTGATGTAACAAGGTCTTAACATAACTGAGAGTCAGGCCCACTGGCCAGTAGCAGCCCTTGTTCACCTCCCTGCGTGTCGTGTGACTTTCCAGCTAGTTTTGTACTTGCTGAAAATCCAGTAACCTGCAGGAGTGGGCCTGGCTGGGGGTACATTTACAAAGCCCTTTCCGCATCCCAGCTGTCCTCAGAAAAGCCGTATCATATTCGAGACGGTCAACAGAGAGCGCTCTTTCCCCACTCACAGAGCGTCCAGCTTGTCCCCTGGTGAATTCCCCTCTGCACGACATACTCAGGGCTGCAGAAGAAGTCAGTGCCGGAATCTGAACCCACCAGTGATGTTCCCGTGACTCAGTCAGCAGGGGTCTTCAGAGGCCATTATAAATGTCAGTGCAAATTTTCTCCATGTGACCTAAACATCTCATCTTAATTTACTATGGGTAAAGTTGTGGCTTGGTGAGACCTCAGGTCATGGATCCTTGTTCACCCAGCAAACCCAATGAATCTGCTCCTCCCCCATCCCTGGAGTGTGTGAGTGGGGAATGCCCAACACACCAGCAAATGAGGCTGAGCAAAGCCAGGGTTGAGCAGGGTGGACGTGTGATTAGTAAATGACTGGTGGTGAAGCAAATGGATAACAATACCTAGCTATCAACCTGTGAAACTCCTTGCCAGAGGATGTTGTGAAGGCCAAGACTATAACAGGGTTCAAAAAAGAACTAGACAAATTCATGGAGGATAGGTCCATCAATGGCTATTAGCCAGGATGGGCAGGAATGGTGTCCCTAGCCTCTGTTTGCCAGAAGCTGGGAATGAGCAACAGGGGATGGATCACTTGATGATTACCTGTCCTGTTCATTCCCTGTGGGGCACCTGCATTGGCCACTGTCAGAAGACAGGATACTGGGCTAGATGGACCTTTGGTCTGACCCAGCATGGCCATTCTTATGTTCATATAGCACCTTTCACCAGTGGATCTCAAAGAGCTTTACATAGGAAGTTGGCATCTTTATCCCTATTTTTACAGATGGGGAAACTGAGGCATCAAGTGGTGACATGACTTGCCCAGGGTCACCTAGCAGGCCATGGTAGAGCTGGGAATAAAAAACAGGCTTCCCAAATGCTAGTCCAGTGCTTTATCCACTAGGCAACACTGCCTTCTTCCCTCCTGGAGTAAATAGGGAGCAGTGAAGGAATTGTACCTCTCTGAGGCATGATTCCTTGCCCCCCGCATGGCAACCCAGCTGCACACTCCCCCACATGCAAGGCTTGTAGCAAAACCACCACTGAGCGCTACGTTCCTGCATTTCAAATCTGCCCCCTAATGTCATTAAAAGCATGGATGCATCCTGTCCAGTCGGTTGTTGTGATATCTTCCATCAAACACATTCGACAGATGCTATGAGAAATGTCTGGGGTATATATGCATTATTTTTCCATATGAGCAAAACACCAAAAGCATATTTCAAATTATAATAATTTTTTAAAAAGCAACAACCTCACCCCGTTGGCGCACACGGCGTTCAAGAATGTTTTTGATGGGTCGTGCCCAGGATTGCTGGCTAATGCTGCAAGGTTAAGAAACAAGTGCTCACGTGACCCGCTGTGGTTGTTTAACCTGGGGAAATGGCCTCCCATTTGCTTTGAATTATCGAGTGCATGGTCTGAAGGGGTTTTTTTAGTTTACATTTTCATTGCCATTCCTATGTGTTTCATATTGTTTTATGTTCCCCTCGTAGACTGCCTAATCTTCCTCCATATTCTCCAGTCCAATTACAGCATTTCAGGAATGGGCTGCTGAAGGGGCCTCTCTGTGTTCAATAACAGCCGATTTATAGCTAGTCAACAAATGTCTCCCCGTGTCTTAGGATTAAGCAGCGTGTTTCGAAGCAGGGAGTGGTGGACTAAATCCAATGTTCTATGGCTCAGAGCTGAAGTAAGGAGACTCTGTCCAATGAGATTTTACTCCTCAGCAGCTCTCGTAGGGTCTCAGTTGGGTTTCATTCAAGATGACGCTAATCAAATGGAGCTATTTTTGTTATGTACATTATATCTGCTAATAGCACTTATGCGGCCAGACCAAAAGCCAACTGAAGTCAATTCAAAGACTGCCGTTAAGTACGCTGGTCTCAGCATTACGTGTACATTGTTCTGGCATCACTTTGTAAGGGAAGGTCCTCATTACTGTCCTCATTTTAATGGTGGGGAAACTGAGGCATGGAGCGGCAACCATTGCTCAAGGTTATTCAGCAAGTTAGAAGTGTAAGTAGAAGCCAGCATGCCTGCCTCCTCGTCCCACATGTGACCAACTAGGCCAGGATGACCTACCTTTGACCTACCCTTCCAGTTCCCTGGTATGTACCTGAAACATGATTCTGTTCCCGCTGAAGTCAACAGCAAAACGTCTGTTGACTTTGGATGCCTTTCCAAACTCTATGATCCAGCTCAACCACAAGATAAGAGCTTTAATGCCAGGTGAAATTCTATGGCCTGTCTCTGACAGGCCATCAAACTAGATGATCATAATGGTCCCTTCTGGCTTCATAATCTACGTATCGATAGCTGGTCTTCAATTAGTGCAGGATCCAACTCTTAACCAGAACAGTTGCTTTATCGGAACTTCTGCTAATGAATAATTCCACCTAAGGATAACAAAAGGGAATGGATAGAATTGGGTGTGTAGTGGAAAAAAATAAGCTATTCATGAATAATCAGATTGATCTGACCGAGTTTGTGATCCCGGCTGAACAAGATACTTAAGCATGCGCCTAACTTTAAGCAGGTGTACAGCTTCAACAGGTTTTAGGGTGAGAGGGTATAAATGACGTCAATGGGACTATTCACATGCTTTGAATTAGGCATGGGCTTAAGTACCTTGTGGAATCTGGGCCTTCGTATTTGCTTTCCATGAACAGCGGAGCCCTGGGAGGAATTGCAGAGCAGTCAGGGTCAGTTTGGTATGTGAGAAGCCGATGGCTGGAGGTGAAAACATACAACTGTTTTGATGGCAGTTTGAAAGCTGGGTCTGGGTCTGCATAAAGGAAATGTTGTGGCTGCTCTTATCGCTGTTCTCCATCCTTGTTTAAAGGACTAACAGTAACTCCTGCAAGGGCGTAATGTGAACAGAAACTAGAGCGAGTCGGGCGAAAAAAAAGGTGGACGGTAATTATTCAGAAAGTAAAAAAAAATCTCCTGCCCCCCAGTCCTCCACCCACTACCAAATTTTGAAGGTTAAAATTTCAGCTGGTGGTTGAAAAAGCACTTACATTTCCTGCATCACCTAGTATGTGAGCACCTCATAATCTTTACTTCACTTTTGCCTCACAACACCGGTGAAAGGTAGGGCTGTGCGATTACCCGCATTTCACAGATGGAGAACTAAGGCACAGAAACCGGTGATTTGCCCAAGCTCACAGGGGTTGTCTCCCAAAGTCCAGGCTAGCACTCTAACCACTGGACCATCCTTCCTCTTGCAAAGGCTACATACTGCGCTAAGAAAAGCCTAAGTGCAAAATAAATGTTTGCCATGTTACCCTTAAATCAATGGCAGTTAGATGCCTAAGTGCTTTTGGAAATCTTATTATGCCCCTAGCTGCATCTTTAGGCCACTAGCCACCTTTAAAAGTCTGGCTCTAAGCACTGAAGTCACTTTTGAAAATAACACTTAGACACCCAAATCATCTAGGGGCTTTTGAAAATTCCATCCGAGGTTCACACAGACCTGAGAGCAACAATGCAATATCCCTGGAGCAGGGGGCAAGAACTACTAGCTACCTATCGCTCAGCCCTGTTTGCCTCACTCAAAAAGGGGACTTTACTTTTCATAAGAGTAGATTTGTGCAGACGAGTGCTTAAAATGTGTAGGCTCAGGAAATATGGAGCCAGGGGAAAGAGGAAGAATAAAAATACAATTAAACTGGGATTATTTTGCTAAACGGAGAGTCACTGGGGACTGATCTCATTATGTAGCCTAACTTGAGCACTGACCTATATGTTGCCATTGTAAAAGACAAGCACATTAAACATGGCCGGGGGTTCGTGTACATGCTATAGTAATACAGTATCTCAAGAGAGAGAAAGTGGTTGGGCCCAAGAAACAGCACCCGATGGATAGCATCTGTAGGAGAACAGCTGTCATTCCATTAAGACATCTCATCCTCTCTGCTGCAGACCGCAATGCTCCTTCCATCAAGAAAGAGGCCAGAGATTTCTTGTCTGAGCCACTGCTGTGTGGGTTTCCCCCTCTTTTAAAAGAAACAAACCCAAAAACCCACCTCAGTATTTTCCTCAGGCATCTTGCCAGACTTCTGTCGTCGCCAGGAAAATAGTTACTTCACTAGACACATCTGGGTAACTTCAGGCCCATTCCTGATGTAAGCTGTCAAATCCTGTCCCAGATAGCGACTGAAGACAGATCGCCACTCCCAGATGGAAGAGAGCAGGAAAAGAGAAAGTCTGAGGCTGGCGTGATGGTTGAGTGTGTGTATGTGTCAGGGAGTTTGTGCCAGAGACTGCACGCTGGATGTTCCCGCAAAGCACTGTAAATATATTTGTGTCTGTCTCTCTCTACATATACACTATATATAGGTTTATTTAGGGATACCTCCAATCTGCCCTGAGTAAGAGGAGCACTGACCCAGAAACAGAGCAGGGAATGGATTGAGATTCAGGGTCTGTCTGAAGCCCTGTAAGACCAGAGGGATTGGACCTCAAGGTAGCAGTCCCTGGGTTTGTTAACCTAGGGCTTGAGCATCTATATTCATGGGTAACTCCAGGTTAGGAATTGCTCAATCCTGGATCCCAACCTGGGATTCCTATGTACAGGGAGATGTCAGCAAACCAGTAAAGTCCCTGAAACCACTGGCTTATTGCTAAAAGCAGCCGAGTCAGCAGGCCGTAAAGTGGCCATGTAGCAAACTCAGCTTGACCAAGGCAGGAGGGGAGGGGGTTTGGGGTGCCACAGAAAGGGCAGCTTGACCCTGTGTCCTTCCTGATAAGAACTGTGTTGAAGTTGCTGAAACATGCATTTTAGAAGAGCAGGATGTGCCCCAGGAATGTCTATTGGGGCCTCAAGGCTGCAAACTCTGGAAAAACCCCACACCTGGTTAATCAATAATCAGAAGGAGCCTCTTGCATGACCATTGGAACTGCTTGCTTAACAAGTTTTCTTTAAGGGACATGTCATTCCATTACTAATGTATAAATAAGGGGGAAAAGTTTGCGGTGGGGGGGACTCTTCAGGACTGGACTCTCCCTCTGGATGCATCTTGTGTTCCCCACCAGCAGATGGGCTGCCGCTGTGCCACTCGAGAGCCACACTCAGCTTTGGTAATTATCGAGGGTTGGGGATGTTTTACTAACCTGTTGTGGACGTGTGTAAGTGCTTGAGACTAAGTAAAGTTTAGCTTTAAGTGAAAACACTCTTG
Source organism: Lepidochelys olivacea (assembly GCF_965140295.1). Lineage (NCBI taxonomy): Eukaryota > Metazoa > Chordata > Testudines > Cheloniidae > Lepidochelys > Lepidochelys olivacea. Next base: position 264,490,769 of record NC_140412.1, on the reverse strand, counting down.
TGTTGTCCTGTTTGTGCCAGTCATTGATCGGTCGGACGGCCGTGTCTCCCCTGATTTATTTCCTAACACCACCTCTCATAGAGTAAAAGTTACCAAGAGCTTTGGGTTGAAAGAACCCCAGGTAACACCTACACTGCATTATGTGGACCCGAGTCCAACCACCTATAACGCAGACATCCTAGTGCCCTCCCACGATGTTTGTTCATGGTGCAGTTTGTTCATGGTGCAAAATGCAAAAACTTGACTGTTCACCAAACTTGACTGTCAAGAGGACAAAGAAAGTCAGTCCATGGGATTATGGGATACTTTCTGGTGAATGCCCAGAGCACGAGTCTAGTGGGGCCGTATCTACACTGCAAAGCAAACAGGTTTGAATCCTCCTGCCACCACCCTGTGACTCTGGATTAGAGCCCTGGGTGAGCGAAATTTGTATGTAGATGGAAGGGGGTTCAGACTTGAGCCTGAGTTTGAATCCTAGGCTTATACTGCAGTGTAGACAAACCCTCAGATGGTCACACTGCCGTCCTGGGCTCCCCACTAGCTTCAGAGGGGAAGTGATCCAATTCAGCCCTTACACAGATTACATACCCTGCTGTACTCACTCAACAGTGAGCAGTGTGAGTGGCACCGAGGCCCTGCCCATTCCCTGCCCAGCTGCATGGGAAGGTCAGTAGCCCCATCCCTTGCTCTGCCTCCTGTTATCTGACCTGCAACCCAGGGAGCTCGTGCAGGGTACTAAGAGGGCCTCTTACTTCCCCACCTGCCCTATGTGTGTGCCTAGAACTTGCCCTTAGTTATGTAGCATCAGCTAGACCTTTGGCAAGCTCCGATCGAGCCGTATTGTGTGCCCTAATTGGAAATGCATGTTGCTTTATAATCCCTTTTATTGGCGCTTACTTCCCCCATGGAACAGCAGTACAGTAAAAATATACATATCCAGTGTATTACCTTGTCATAGCAAAATGGATTTCCACTTATCATCATTTAATTTTTTTTTAATTACCAGCAGGTTTAAAATGTATATTAAAACAATATATTTAATCTTTGCAAAAAAAGGACCTGAAGTGTGCATGCAGCCATGTCTGGTTTAGGCTTGGGAATAAATACAATTAGATACAAGACTTCTCTTAAGCCTCCTGCTGGCAAATTCCCCAGGGAGGACCATGGCCAGATCCCCAGTTGGTGTAAAGTGGCAGAGCTCTATTGCAAACAACAGAGAGACGGCAATTTACAGCTGAGGATCTGGCCCCAGGGTTTTTTTAATTACTTTAGAAACATGCAAGGAAAGGGGAGGGGGGAAATCCTCATGGGGCCAGAAATGGCCCCTGTACAATATCAGAGCTGCACCTGTGACGCTGTCCCTGACAGGATCCGGCGATGCAGCCCAAACACACAGCAGACATCTGGCCGCATCTCTGGAAAAAAACTCTCTGGGCCAAAGCCTCAGATGGCATCAACTGGCAAGGTGCTAGTCGCTAGTTTCACATCAGCTGACTTCAAGAGCACTATTCTGATTCGCACCATCTGGGGATCTGGCCCATTGACTTCACTGGATGGACACCAATTGACGCTGGCTGAGGATCTCACCCATTTCTGCAGCTTCGAGCGGAGGAAAAAAACCCAAAGCCCCTGACTTCTCTTTTTATGTTGCCATTGGAGGGACCCTTGTTTATGTTTTACAGATATTTCTTTAACCTGAAGTTACCACAAGTAATCTATCTCTAGGGCATATATGCTGGATTTTCCACTGAGATAAAAATAGCAACAGCACCCAAACCCACACTCCATAAGAGGTTCACACTAGGCTTTACGACTCCTGATACATTTGCCTCACAATGCCTCTGTGAGTGAGGAATATTATAGATGGGGCTGGTGGCACAGCCTATTATTAAGGTTGCTGGTCACTTCCCATTCCAAGCCCCTGTTTTCAGTTGCTTATAACTTTATCAAACTTTAAGTATTTGGGATGTAATTTCCCATGTTGGGTGCTTGCCTCAGTTTGAATCTTTTTGGAAAATTTCAGATAAAACAATGTATCTGCTTCTGAGAAAGAGGTTGCGGGGTGGGGTAAAAAGGTTATTTTTCCAAGTTAAAAATGTTTTGACAACAGTTTCATTGAGAAGCTCTAGTGCCCCCATGTTTTGGAGCAGAGACTTAGAATTTGGCAGAGGGATAGACTTCGTGGGCAGGTCTACCTTTGCAGTGCTTTGCCCACACAGTACACCGGTACAGGCATATCAGCAAAGCACTTCTAGTGAGGACTCAAATTCTTCCAGGAAAACTACACTTTTGCTGGGGTAACTTATTCCAGCCCTTCCGAGTGAAACAAGCTATACCAGTAAAAGCACTTTTTTGCTGGTGTAACTGCATCTACATGAGGGGCTTTTGCCAGCACAGCTACATCCATCTGGGATCCCACCTCATCACACTCCTGACCAACATAATTCTGCTGGCAAAAATTGGTAGTGCAGAGCTGGCCTGTGTCTGGGATTCACTTTTTGCTGTCCTCGTGAAAATCCACCCAAATGTGGCCAAGTGCTGAGCCTTTGAAAAACTGTAGTTTACACATGCTCAGTGGGGACTTGTTAAAGTTTTGGAGCTAAAATCTTAGGAGAGTCTGTCCACACTGAGCATGCTCCATCCCCTCACAGCTCCTACATGTGACCAGACCGTGCATGTGTCATCCCCACAGAGTGACTGAGCACGTTCCAGCCCAGGGCTGGAGGGCCTTAACATTGCAACCTTAATGTTCTTTTAATGTAGTTTTGGGGGATGTTATGTAAATGGCCAGCAATGGGTGGGGAAGCTGGGCTGTGAGTCAGGAACCTTAGTTCTGTTTCTGACTCTGCGCCTGTTGTGTGACCCTTGGCAACTTTCAATGGAACAATAAGAGAAAAGCTCATCTATGTTGGAGACAGAACTTTCCCCCAAGCACTAAGGACCATCACAAACCTCACCACTCTCTGCTCCAAGGGCAAGGTGCATTTATTTGACCTTGCTTTCTCCTCCCCTTTGCCTCATATGGGGACGATATTTGAAACTGGGTCTTCTACCTCTCAGGAGAGTCTACTGGGATGGAGGATATTTTGGTGTGAGCCTTTTTCAATCTCTCCTGTTGAAGCTGTTCCACTTTTTATAAACAAGCAAACAGTCATAAGAATACAAGAATGGTCGTACTGGGTCAGACCACTTAGCCCAGAGTCCTGTCTTCTGACAGTGGCCAGTACCAGATGCATCAGAGGGAATGAACAGAACAGGGCAATTATCGAGTGATCCATCCTCTGTCATCCAGTCCCAGCTTCTGGTAATCAGAGGCTTAGGGACACCCAGAGCATGGGGTTGCATTCTTGACCATCTTGGCTAATAGCCATTGATGGACCTATCCTCCATGAACTTATCTAGTTCTGTTTTGAATCCAGTTACACCTTTGGCCATCACAACATCCCCTGGCAACAATTTCCACAGGTTGATTGTATGTTGTGTGAAGAAATATTTCCTTTTGTTTTAATTTCACTGGGTGACCTCTGGTTCTTGTGTTATGTTTGGGGTGAATAACACTACTGTATTCAGGTTTCAGAGTAACAGCCATGTTAGTCTGTATTCGTAAAAAGAAAAGGAGTACTTGTGGCACCTTAGAGACTAACCAATTTATTTGAGCATAAGCTTTCGTGAGCTACAGCTCAAATAAACTGGTTAGTCTCTAAGGTGCCACAAGTACTCCTTTTCTTTTTGCGATGACTGTATTCACTTTCTCGACAGCATTCATGATTTTATAGACCTCTGTGATATTCCCCCCCACACACACACACCATCATCTCTTTTCTAAATTCAGCAGTCTCAGTCTTTTTAATCTCTCCACATTTGGAAGTTGTTCCATACCCCAATCATTTTAATTGCCCTTCTCTGTGCTTTTACCAATTCTAATGTATCATTTTTTGAGATGGGGCAGCACTGATCCCAGTACAAATCCTTGCGGGACACCGCCATTTGTCTCTCTCCACTGTGAAAACTGACCATTTATTCTTACCCTTTGTTTTCTGTCTTTATACCAGTTATTCAACATGAGAGGACCTTCTCCCATGACTGCTTACTTTGCTTAAAAGCCTCTGGTGAGGGACCTTGTCAAGGGCTTTCTGAAAGTCCAAGAAAACAATATCAACTGCATCACCCTTGTTCACATGTTTGCTGACACCCTCATAGAATTCTAATAGATTGGTGAGGTGTGATTTCCCTTTACAAAATCCTTATTGACTCTTCCCCAACAAATCATGTTAATCTATGTGTCTCATAATTCTCTTTATTATCGTTTCAACCAGTTTGCCCAGTAGTGAGGTGAGGCTTATTGGCCTGTAATTGTCAGGATTGCCTCTCGAGCCTTTTAAAAAAATTAGTGTTACATTAGCTATCCTCCAGTCATCTGCTACAATGTGATGGGGCGCTCTACTCACCACATGTGGTGCCCCCTCCTGGCCGCTCTGGGGATTAGCTCACGAGGTCAATGCCCTTTCCCGCAGTCGCCCACTGTCATTCCGTCTCTCTCCCTGGTCTGTAGCTCCTCTCTCACTCCAGGAACTGCAGTGTCCTCTTTGTGATTCAGCCCACCAGCCAGGTCACTCAGCGTCCCCCCACCCCTTCCGAGGTATAGTCTTTCAAAGTTTCTGTCACTCCTACAGAGACCCAGACGGTCATTCAGTTCACAGCCCTGCCGGTGCCACTTCCTGAGTGGCAGGTAGAGGAACCCGGGCTCACCTTCTATCCTGGGTTTCAGACAAGAGACGCTACAACAAGCAGCCAGGGTCTGTTCTGTCCCCAATCTTGCTGCTTACTCCCTAGGCTGCTTCCTACCCCAACACCCTCCCCTTGGGGGGGTTTGCTGCCTCTCTACTCCCTCTTCCCAGGGAGCACCCGTAAGCTATTTGCCTCTCTAGCCCCCAAACACACCTCCTATCTCCCAGGGAGTGACCGAAGACTATCCCACTGCAGATCAGGTGGTCAGTAGTATATTCCTACTGCTTTACTCTTATTATTCAAGCCTGGAATTTCTATCCATAGTCATTGGATGAGGGGCTTGAACTTGGGCTTCCCATATGCTAGGCGACTACCCTAACCACCCGGGTATAGAGACATTCTCCCCAGTTTCTTCCATCCCAATGACTACTTAGAATCATAGAATCATAGAATACCAGGGTTGGAAGGGACCTCAGGAGGTCATCTAGTCCAACCCCCTGCTCAAAGTAGGACCCATCCCCAACTTTTGCCCCAGATCCCTAAATTGCCCCCTCAAGGATTGAACTCACAACCCTGGGTTTAGCAGGCCAATGCTCAAAACACTGAGCTTTATGAATGACTATGACTTCGCCACTATGAATGACAGTGAATAGTCCTTGGGCCAGGGAAAGACAATGAGAAGGCTCCACATCAAACAGGGAGGGAAAGTGAACCTAGGTTTCTCAAGTCCCTACTTTAGCCACTAGGCTAAAATTTATAAGGAGGATCTACTTCCTCCTGTGGCTGGTTTGTGACTGCCATCCAAGTCCTGAAAAATAAATAAGTAAGTAGTAAATAAAAAAATAAATAAAAATAAAAGATGAAAAGTATTCAGCAAATTTGTGTCAAATTCACACTTGGCTTCAAGCTGACAAAAACTACAAATAAACAATTCCCCTGAAAAATTCCGCCCAGCTCTCGGTTGAGGGCACATCCACAAATGGTTAAAACAACAGTTGAAATGTTTCCTCCTATATAGGTACTAGAACTGAAGTTCCTTGGTATGACAACACAGTAGAACAACTTCATATCTAACCTCACCTTAGAAGGCCAAGCTTGTTTAGAACGGCTGAAAACAGACCCTGGGTCTGATTCCCCACTGCCTTGCAACGTGAGTATTATTCTTTATTATTTGTATTTCATTAGCACCTTGGAGGGGGGTATGGATCAGCGTTCATGTTGCACTCCTCGTCAGTACCCGGCCCGGGCTGGGGAAGCTAATGATCCAATCAGCAGACTAAATTCGTTGATGAACCCTGGTGACTGGCCACCTGAGGCACATGGCGCATATGCTAAGAAGAAGAAGCACCTAGGAGCCTTAGTCCTGGAGCAGGACTCCCTTGTGTAGGACCTGTACAAACCCAGAACAAAAAAGATGGTCACTGACCCAGATGACAATCTAAGGCTTGGTCTACATTGGGGGGATGATCGATCTAAGTTACACAACTTCAGCTACGTGAATAGCGTAGCTGAAGTCAACGTACTTAGATCTACTCACCGCGGTGTCTTCACTGCGGTAGCTTGACTGCTGATGCTCCCCCGTAGACTCTGCCTATGCCTCTCGCTTCAGTGGAGTACCAGAGTCGACGGGAGAGTGCTCGGCAGTTGATTTATTGTGTCTTCAACAAATTCAGACTAGAAATAAGGTGTAAATTTTTAATGGTGAAAATAATTACCCACTGGAACAATTTACCAAGGCTCATCGTGGATTCTGCATCACTGACCATGTTTAAATCATGAGTGGATATTTTCTTCTAAAAGATCTGCTCTAGGAATTATTTTGGGGGACGTTCTCTGGCCTGTGCTATACAGGTAATGGAGAAGCTGTTCCAGCAATTCTACCCAATATTTGAAGACAGAAAGAGTTGGGGCCCTCTGTGTCAATGTGAGATCAAGTACAAGTGTGTCCTTTTGAGGAGCTAAAGAGTCTCTTCTTCTTTACTTACTGGACTAAAATAAAAAGCCAATTGGAGACAACCGCTTTGTGCTGTTAATCAGCCACTGTGCTCCACCCCAGAAAAGGCGGCATTTCAGGATATGTGGGTGGGTGTGATTCTGGCCTGAACTCTATTCACAACTTTAATAACATTTAAGACTCTACTGCAGATGTAAGCCAGACCTGCTTGGTGTGGCACTCTGTCCCCCTCTAGCGGTAGCTATATCAGCCAGAGGTTGATGAGCCTGCTGTAGCCTTAGCTAAGAGAGAGTAGAGTCTCCTGCATTAAGCTCCAGAGATCCCAGGTTTGATCCCAGCCACTGGCGACCGGGGTCTGTCGGCATTACACAGAGCATAAGCTGTGCAGTAGGCCTTGTGTAGTCTGTCGGCACTGGGGTGAATTTCACCTGTGCAGGACAGCTGTCCGTCTGTCAGTGCAACACCCCTTGGGAGCACTCAATTCATCTGCAGTGTTGGAATAACTCCGTCTTTGGCATAATTCACATGGATACACTTAGAAGGTGGTGGCAGGCGGGGGGCAGCTCACGCCAGAAAGGATGTCAAGTGATTGATTGCCAGCATGTTCCAGGTCAAGACAAACCCAGTGTTCCTTCGATGCCCAGACATCTCAGTGATTTCAATTTCAGCATGAAGGAGAATTTCTCAGACACCATCCATCAGGGAGTTGAACCATTTGGTAACGTCAGGCCTCCAACCATGTGAAACGTACGTCAGCGTGGGGGGCTAACGGAGCGAGGCAGCCCGGGCTCTGGAATGCATACGTCTTGTAAATATTAGCATTACACTGCATGGAAACTCAGCAGGCGTAAGGTTCTGAGTCAGGCTTGTGCTTTGTTTTCATCACTTGCAAGCCCGTTGCCCGCATGTGTGTGTGCCAGGAATATATCAGGCATGACACTACGTGTAACACGGTAGATGTCAGGACTCAAAAGTGGGTAGCGTAATGGACCGTTGTGTGGGGCTGTCACTGGCTCCATCCAATTCAAGGCAGGGATTTGATCTCTTCTAAAAAAGGAATGTAGCCCCAGAACTTTGACCTTTTGACGGAGAGTTTAGCTGGTGCCCTCTGGATGGGTGTGGATTTGACGATGGTATACACATTAACTGACAGAGAGAAGAGGCCAGATGCTGATTCCACTTTTACTAGTGTAAATCCATTATAACTCTCCAGAGATTGGACCAGATGGGCCACAATTCTGACCCCCAAGGCAGTTTCTTTGGTCTGTGAGTTCCTCCTGATTTACAATGGCCTAAGCAAGTGGCTGAGAAGAACCAAATTCTCTAGTCAAGTTAGAATGCCCTAGGTATGGAGTAACCCGGCGGAACTTATCACTAGAAATAGTCCAAATTTGCAGTTGCATAACTCAGAACAAAATTTGAGCCCAGGTTTGGGTTGGGCGGGGGGAATGTATTTGTGCCTGAGAACTCTACCTCCTTAGTTCCCTATACGGCCCCTGTCACAAATAGTTTTGGGTGACAGCTATACTAAAGAGACCTATTTCAAGCTGAACTTATTTGGAAAGGAGCTATTTTGGGTCGGTCCTTTTTAGAAGGGAACTTGTCATAGTTGGTCTGGCCCTTTAAGAGGAATGGGGCTCAGTTTCACATGGGACATAGTAACCATCCCCCAGCTGATCCTGACTGAGTGGGAAAAGACCTGCTCAGACTCAGTGAAAAAAAGGGACAAACGTTCAAGCCCAAGTTGGGCAGAAGTGGTTTGAGTTTGTACCTTCATGTGAGTTTTGCTCGAGGAATTCAGGAGGGCACCTTGCAAGGCCCTGCCCTGAAAGAAGAGTGAGCACTGGGAGGCCGTGGATCTTGTGAAGAATCAGGTACACATTGGGCCTAGGAAGGGGTGGTGGGAAAGGCCTGCAGACAGACTGAGGCAGGAAGAACCTCAGGAAAGAAGCAAGGGATGGGTCTGATAGACAGTCCTTGCTTACCTCAGGGTCCCTGGGCTGGCACACAATGGAGAGGGAGGGTCAGGATTCCCCAGGGGTGAAAGTAACTTAAAGGACTTATTGGTACGCCGGAGTCCTGAGCGGGAGTGTGGCCTCAACCGGAAGAGGTGGGGCCTGTAAATCGAGATTTAAAGGCCCCGGGGCTCCTGCTGTGTCTGGGAGCCCCAGGGCCTTTAAATCACTGCCGGAGCTACCAGCTGCAGAGGCGGCTGGGAGCCCCGGGGCTCCGGGGCGATTTAAAAGGCCTGGGGCTCCAGCCACCGTTACTGCTGCGGAGCTCTGGGCCCTTTAAATCGCCAACAGAGCCCTGCCACCGCTGCCCTGGTGCTCCGGCAACAGGGCTCGGACAGTGCTTTAAAGGGCCCGGGGCTCCCCGCAGCGGCTGGAGCCCTTTAAATCCCCGCCAGAGCCCTGCCGCTGCTACCCCAGGGCTCTGGCAGCGGGGCTCGGGAGGCAATTTAAAGGGCCTGGGGCTCCGGCCGCTGCGGGGAGCCCAGGCCCTTTAAATCGCCAGCCTGGGGTAGCCGGTCCGGTCCGGCACAGCGTACCGTAACATACCGCCTTGCTTTCACCTCTGGGATTCCCCTACCAGCCCTGCTCATGAGTTTCACATTGCAGCGTTGTGCTCCTTCAAATCTGAAACTCAAAAGAAAATAAATTCAGGGGCGGGGAGGTGAAGAGACAAAATCTGAAACCAAAGAAGAGATTTGCATGGGGTATTATTATTTGTTATTTGCCTCAACTTAGGTCAGAACCCCTTTCTGCTAAGCACTGTACAGGTAAATAATAAGAGACAGTTCCTGACCCAAAGACAGACTGAGTGGGAACCTCTGTAAACTGAAACCGTGAGTTTCACACAGCTCTAAATATTAATTTCAACCATTTCAGCATTAGGGGACTGATCCAAAGCTCACCGAAGTCAATGGGAGTCTTTCTGCTGAGGTCAGTCAGTTTCGGATCTGGCCTTAGAAGCAGCTGAGAGCTGCACTGATCCAAAAGCAAACGTCACGCTCTGGTTGAAACACATGCGCTTACCTACGACTGCCTGATCGCTCATTGCAGCATTCCTTTGCTCAGCCCTGGTTCTACTGCACTGAGGGCTGGCCACTGGGGCGGCACGCAAGGCGAAGCAGAGTGTGGGTTTTTTTCAGCTGCCGTAGGCCACTGCCTGATGTAGGTTTAAGCTTTGAGAGCCCTGCTTCGTGCTTCAAAATTCGTAGCCGCTGAATCACACTGATGACCTCAGTTTTAGCACCAACCTAGCAAGACATAACTGCAATGGAATTCCCCTGCTGAGGAAGGGAAATACTGGAGAGCCCACATTTTTCAGAGCCTGTAACTACATCACTTCAGGGCTGCTAGTCAAGAAAGCTTGATGCAAAGGTCTCTAGTGTCCTACAGCCTGTGAATGTCTTTGCTATTGGAGTTCTACTGTTATTATTAATATCAATAATGACACTTGGCATGTATATGGCACTCTTCACCTGCCCAAAGTGCCTTGCAGACATGAGCGAGACAACGTGGCTGAGGTCATATCTCTGATTGGACCAATTTCTGTTGGTGAGAGAGATGAACTTTCGAGCTCCTGAGGAAGAGCAATGGGTAAGCTCAAAAGCTGGTCTCGCTCACCAACAGAAGTTGGTCCAATCAGAGCTATGACCTCACTCACCTTGTCTCTCCAATATCCTGGGACCGACACGGCTACAACAACGCTGCCTACAATTGCAGGCATTCATTAATTAAGCAAATGCAGAAAAAAATTGTATATCTGTGTCTATCTATGTGTATGCAATGATTTTAAGCTAGACTTATCTGCCCGGTGGATGGTAGAGGTGGGTCTTGAGGGGGGATTTACATACTAAATTGGACAAGACACAACTTTTCTGCCTCAGTTTCTCCATTGGTATAAAGGAGTTAGTAATGCTTACCTATCTATTTCACACAGCATTGTGAAGATAAATTAGTTACCACTCGTCAATTACTTTGAAAATGAAGAGAACTGTGTCAAAGTGAGGCATGTTTAAGCATTTACTATAACTGTATAAGAGCGAGGTGAGGTCGTAAGGTGCTCAGATACAATGTTGACAAGTACAGTATAAAGGCTGTGATCCAAAGCCCATTGAAGTTAATGGAAACATTCCTATTGACTTCAGTGGGATTTGAATTGGGCCCTAAATGACTAAATATGTAGTTTTGGTAATGCTGACCCTTCTTCTATCACCAGTGCAACCTCTCTATGGAGCAGTAACAGAAATCCAGGGCTTTGCAGGTCAGCTTCTGAGTGGAGGAGAAATCAGTAATGGGCAGCCTGGGTATTATAGGTGTAACTTGTTTTATTTACATATACACCAGTCCTAGAACAGAGGTTGTTGCCAACAGCATGCAGGGCAATCTCTTCTTCCTGGAATCTCAGCCCAACAACAATACCTAGTTCCCAAGATACAACTCTGCTCAAGAAAGGGCTCCACCCAAGGCACAGAGCAAACTCCACTTGCTCACACATTTCTCTCTGCAAGGGAGAATCTTGCATAACAAAAACTAACAACTAGCAGCATGTTCTCCCAAGACTGAACATTTGCTTGTGCACTAAGAAAAGGAACTTAGAAGACTATGTGGTACATCACCACCTCGTGGTGAGTGCCCTAACAATAGTATGACCTTTTCTCCACTTTCATCTGCTATGAATCACCTTCCCACTGCCTGGAAACTGGGAAGAGTTGATGAGAAAGCCAAAGGTACAGTACTCTTAGCCAAGGGCTCTTGGGACGAGTATCCGTAACACATGGAGTGGGAACATCTGATAACTTCATTTCTTAGCTTTCCATCTCTTGGTAACTGAGCATTTTTGTTGCTCTCTTTTATTCACCTGGGTCTGCTTTGTATTCCAGGTGCGCATGCTTTGTCCTTTGTAAAATTAATAGTCTGAGCTGGCAGACATGCTCGCCAATTTGTCCTACTTTTCTCGACAAGGACAGTCATTAACAGATCCACGCTGAATGGCTGGAATGTTAAGCGAGGCACGCGAATGGCTCTTAGCCATGCACTTTCCACATGTATACTCCAGCTCCAGCCAGATAGGCATAGAAAGTGTTTCTGTTATTTCCAGCACTGCGCCCACCAGCTTAGCACCTGATCCAGCTCTGCTAAAGTGCATCCCATTGACTTCATTCGGAGCTAGATCAATCCCCTAGAGCCCCAAATGTCCCTCGTTCATTAGCATGTAAAAGCCCCCCCTCCAGTGGGCTATTTTTTGACAGACTCGGGGTCTGTCTACACTGCAGTGTAAGCCCAGGGTTAATAGAACTCAAGTTAGCAGACCCTGGGTTTGTTAACCTAGGACTTGAGCGTCTACACTCGTTTGTAACCCCAGGCTAGGAATTGTTGAGTCCCACCCTGTGGCTCCAGCATCCACACTGCATTATGTGGGTCTGAGTCCAATTGCCCACGTCCCAGACTTCCTAGCGCCCTCCCAAAATGTGGCTGCTCCATCCCTTTGTTTGCGGTGCAGTGTGGGAAAACTTGACTATCTACCACACTGCCCAGAAGACAAAGAAAGTTGGCCCATGGGATTATGGGGTATTTTTAACTGACTCCCATAGGACAAGTCCAGTTCGGTTGTATCTACATTGCAAAGCAATAGGGCTTGAATCCTGGGTCCCCGCTTGACTCAGACTTGGACCCACCACCCCATAGGGTCCTGGGATCCTGAGTCTGAGCCCTGGGTTAGTGCAATGTGTACACAGAAGGGGGGGATTAACCTTGAGCCTGAGTTTGAACCCTGGACTTACACTGCAGTGTAGACATGCCCCCTGAGACCAGGAGGAATAAAAGGGCAGAAACAATGTCAGCCAAAGAAAGGTAACTTAACTGGAAGAGAATATTTACCCAAGTGGAAAGGAAAACACTGATGGAGAAGAGATGAAGCTTGAAGGTATAGGTCCAGACTTATGAGAAAAAGGATGGCTTTGTGATTAAGACCTTGTAATAGGAGTCAGCCTATATCAGTTCAATATTGGTTCTGACACAGATTTCCTACTTGATAGTGGGAAATTCAAATAGCTGCCCCGTGCCTCAGTTTCCCCATATATGGATAATATTTACTTACTGCATATGAGGTATTATGAGGGTTTGGTAATATTTGTAAAGTACTCTGGAGATAATTATCTGCACTATAGTTTAATATTAGGGACTGCATGAACTGGAGATGTTACAAATTTATAGACATGTCTGTGAGGGGTTATGTGTATAGCAAAAGGAAGATAAATTGTTTCCATACTGTGGACTGAAATTAATGGTTTTTAAGGCTTGATGGGACTTTTATGACCATGTAGCCCTATGTTAATTACAAGATCAGAATGAGAATCACAGTATTTTAACTAAGAATTTGTCTGCTTCACCAATCCTGGATTTCAAGCAGCAATCATTGCTTCATAATTTGATCTGCAGACATGATGCACGTGCAAAGGCAGTGAGAAACGAGGGATGGACTGTGATGACTGAGAAGGTGTTAGGTGGAGACCATGGTGGTGCATGCCTGTAGTGAGTCACCCGCTATGGAAGGTCCATTGCACCCCCAGAATTAGAGGCGGGATACCCTCCATAAAACACAAGTTGCAGTGGAATCTGGCAGGGATTGCATGAGTTCTTTAGGTTGCTCCTGGTTTTTTTTATGTTTCTTGCCCATGAGTGTATGTGTGGAATAGTGGCTGGATGGTCGTGACTGTATGTAAGTAGACAAGTCACGTAGGGCCAGAATTTTAAAGGTATTTAGCTGCTTAAAGATGCAGCCAGGTGCCTAGTGGGGTTTTTAAAAGCACCTAAAAAAGTTAAGTCCCTAACTCCCATTGAAACCAATGGGAATTAGGTGCCTAACCTGCTTAGATCAATGAAAGTTACGCACCTAACTGCATCTTTAGGTCCCTAAATACCTGGAAATCTTGCCCTTAATGTCTCTGAGCCTCAGTTCTTCCCACCTTCTTCCTTTTTGTCTTGTCTATTTAGATTGTAAGCTCTTCAAGGCAATGACTGTCTCTTTAATATGTACAGCACCTTGCCGAATGGGGCATCTGGGTGCCCCTGTGCTATGGCTAATTATGATTTGATTTAGCTAGCTAGCTTTCTAATTGATTCCTTTTAGCATGCCAGCCTCCATGGTGTCTAGTAAGCCTTCCCATATGCGTGTGAGGTCAGTACTCACATCTTAGCCATTTTTCAGATGGGGACACTGAGGCACGGAGAAATGCTGTTCAAAGTCCCACAGTGGCAGAGTGGGGACTAGAACCCAGGAACCATGATTCATAGACACCCTGTTCAATGGACAAACAGTTCCTAAGTGTGGGAATTTAGAATGACGGTCACAAAGTCAGACTTCACAGGGTAAGCGCTGCTTCCTGCAGGGATCAAAGGCCACTGAAGTTAGTAAGACTCTAGTATTTCCTCCTCTGGGCTTTAGATCAAGGCCCGGAAGAGGAAGAGGGATTGTACCCTCACGTGAGATCCTACTGTCAGAATTCCAAGACTGGAGCTAACATGTGTCATTTGCCACCTGCCAAAGATCCGAAGAGCTGGTGCAGGGTCTGGTTGCCTGAGAACATCCCTGTAACCTTTACATGATCCTGGAAACATAGCTTCCATTTCCTGCATGTAACATTTGACACTGCATGTTGCCAGCCCAGCATAGGAGTGGAAAGCCTTCCTGCTTCAGAGCAGACACTCCTCCAGCAAGGGAACTCAGAAGGAGCTCTCAGGACAGCTGGAAATTGAGCCACGCCGGAGATGTTGTAGGTGTTGTCTTTCTGTGGGAAGGGAAATAGAATGATGAGGCAATGTCATTGCAGCATCCCTAAAGCTTCTGATAGCACAGCAGGTGGCTGACTGGATACTGTCTATAGTACTGTGCAAAACTGGTCTGAAAAGTCCTCGTAGCTAAACAGCATAAGCTGCCTTGAAAGCTGCAGCTGAAAGTTGGTTGGGAAATGATTTTTTCTCCAGTTTTCATAAAAAAACAAAACATAAAAACACAAATATTTTAATTGAAAACAACATTTTCCTGGAAATTTCATTTGACAAAATTCCATTTTTTGACCCCCCCCCTCCCGAAAATGCATTGAAAAAAACTTTGACTAGCTCTATATAAAACTGGAGAGAGAAACACAATAACGGGAGAGGGACAAAGAAGAAGAAAGGGAGGAAAAGGAAACGATCACAAGTGAAGAGAACCTGTGTGCGTGGGTTTTGAACTAGACCAAAATCCTCTGCCTCAGATTTTGTGGGGTTTTGACAATTATAATTGGTCTGCAAACAAGTGTTGTCATTTTAACCCTAAATTAACTACATCTAGAGTGGATGTAGTTAGGCTGGTATGAAAATGCATACAGTGGTATACCATATGGGAAAGGGAGTAAACTACACCAGTATATAAAAGGCATCTTTACAACAGTATAACTGAATCCACACTTGGTGTTGAACCAGTATGACTATTTAAAAAAATCATACCTCTAATCAGCACAGCTGTACCGGTACAAAAGCCGTGTTTAGACTAGCAAGGGGGAGTCACAACCTCCAGACCAGCAGGTGATTTTCCCTCCTTCCTGTAGAAGCCTGTTAAGGACAATGACCACTTCCTTCCAGCAGCAGGAGAAGTCAGTCCATAATGAAACAGGGGACCATAGCCAGTGAAATAGCGTATATGCCCTAATAGAAATAAGCTTCAATTAGAGTGGTCCACAGGCTTTCAGGCCTTCATATCAGAAACACATAGGAATAAGAAAGAGGCAAAGGGCTAAATTCTTGTTCTCTGATACGTGGCTATAAATCCAGAGTAACCCCACGGAAGCTAACGGTTCCTCTGGATTTAGGCTGGGTAACTGAGAGCAGACTATGGGCCAAAGAGGAAAAAAGGGGTGGTCTTCCGCCGGCTGAAGTCAAGGTGAGTTATTGCTACAGGGGGGAGGGATAGCTCAGTGGTTTGAGCATTGGCCTGCTAAACCCAGGGTTGTGAGTTCAATCCTTGAGGGCGCCATTTAGGGATCAGGGCAAAAATTGGGGATTTGTCCTGCTTTGAGCAGGGGGTTGGACTAGATGACCTCCTGAGGTCCCTTCCAACCCTGATAGTCTATGATTCTACTGGCTTCAACAATGCCCATTGGTAAGCAGGATTATTCCCATCCAGCTTAGCAGCAGCGGGGCTGAGTCCTGAAAAAGCAGAACGTAACAACGTTCCCTCTGCGTGTGGAGGGATGTCTGAACGTGAAATACGGAATGCCCTGAAGGACATAGTGTGCTACCCCTTTAGGATAGCGGCGTATCTGATGCTGAACCTCAGTTGTTGGGACACTAATGGGCCCCACTGTATTAAAGTGTCCTCGCTCATACACTCCTATCCATCAGCATTAAAAATAAAACCATAATTTTTGGCTCATTTGCATGGAAAAAAGCTTTCATGAGCCTGCAGATGTTCTCACTCCAGCACTTATAATTTTATTACTCAAATATGAACTTTTCGCCAACCAAGTGTAATGAAAACATAATATTTAAATATAAACTCCATTTACCTTTCAAGTATTCTTCTTGTCCAAAAAATGTCCTAGTAATTAGTGTCTAAATCAGGCCTTGCTCTCATTATTCATCTCTTCTTGTGCTTATTCGGATTAATAGTGCTAATTCTCCCTATGTGACATCATCACTGTTACTTGGGCAATGGACTGTGATGTCACAGATGTAAGACAATGGCCGCTGGCAATGAATAAACCTGCAGGGAGAATGAGTAATGAAGGAATTGAAGGGCACATATACTGTATCAAAATATCCTGGGATTCAAACTTCCCACAAATACCTTAATGCGGGGGTCTCAAACATGCAGCCCGCCAAGCTCCCCGCAGCCCCCCATCCTGTCCCCTCCCCAGCGTGCCGCGTCCCCAGCCTACCTCCAGGCCAGGGGTGGGCAAACTACAGCCCCGGACTGGATCAAGGTAAGCGGCGCCGGGCCGAAACCCGAACCCCTCCTACACCCCGCACCCCAACTCCCTGCTCTGAGCCCCCTGCTGCACCCCAACCCCCTGCCACAACCCATACTTCCTCCTGCACCCCAACCCCCTACCCTGAGCCCCCTGCCGCACCCCAACCCCTTGCCGCACCCTGCACTCCCTCCTGCACCCCAACCCCCTGCCCTGAGCCCCCTGCTGCACCCCGCAGGCAGGGGCGGGGGTGGAGTGGGGGCAGAGGCCCTGGGTCCAATGTACAAGTTCTCCTGTGGCCCTCCTGGTGATTCGAGTTTGAGGCCCCTGCCTTAATGCACGTTATAAGCTTAGCTTTCATCAGATAAACTATTGGCTGTCTGTACTGGCTGTGAAACTTTTTTCGTTGGGGTTAGTGATGGATAATATTATGTTGGGTGAATTGTTGTGCGCTAATGACGGCTCTTTCATAATCATATGAAAAGTTCTTCAATCCAAGTCTAGGGTGAGCACATCAACAACACAGAGTCATAAACGTTAGAGATAGAAAAGCCCTGTTTGGTCACCTATCTGCCAACGTAGAATTGTGCCGTACAATATATTTCCCATTGCTTTGTCCAGTTTTGGTCAGAGAGAGTTATATAACACAGCTCATCATCTAGCCCAATGAATCTAGGCTACTTCCCGGGGGAGACAATTTGACAGTCTAATAGATCTCAGTGTCAGAAAGATTTTCCTGATATTTAGCTAGAATTTTCCTTCTTTAAATTCAGCCCATGTCGTAGTTTTGCCCCTTTGAACTTCATGAAACAATTTGCCCCCTTAGTGTTTGCATCCTTCAGATAGTTTTAGACCTTGATCACGACCCTCCTTCTTCGTAGTTTCACCAAAGGTATACTTAACTGGCCAAATCCTCCTCTTAGGGCAACTCTCCTGTCCTCTTTGGCTACTGAACACTAGCCTGGGCTGCTTTTACTTGGGCCTAGGGTTATATCAATCTTATGTATTCATATGCCGCCCATCTCCATAGTACCAGAGCACTTCACAATCTTTCATCCTCACAACGTCCCTGTACGGTAGGAAAGTGCTATTATTCCCATTTTAGAGATAGGGAACTGAGGCTCAAAAAAACTAGGGCCCAGATCCACCAGGGGACTTAGGCTTACTTTCACCATTAATAAAAAATTACTCTGAATTTATATAACTTCAATTTCCAGACATTGGATCATGTTATGCCTCATTCTTTCTCTTTGTTAAGCTAAATAGATAGGTGACTTAGAATGTGATCCTCAAAAACCAGTACACTTGGCAGGGCGCTGCCTAAGCTAACCAGTGGACTGTGCTGATGGGACAGTTGTGTCCTAAGCCCTACCCCTCTCTCAGAGAAAGGCTGCAGGGAGTTGCCGACTTCTGCTTGTGATCCACAAACTGGGGAGAGATAGGTGCTCCTCGGCCTAACTCTCATGCATGGCCTGATCGGGCAGGTATGCTTAGGGGCCACCTAATTCCACATCAAGTGGCTGGGGGAGAAGGAGCTCCCTGGTAACTGTTAGCCTCGTGGTTAGAGCACTCAGCCGGGTCATGGGCGCGCTGAGTTCAATATCCCCTCTGTTTGATGAACTGGGATCTACCACCTCAGTAGAGTGCTCTAACCATTGGCCTATGGGGCATTCTGATGTGAGTCTCCCTCAATCTCTGCTGTTGCAGTTGTTCCACTTTAATTAAATATTAATGGAGCCTGAGAGAGTGAGAATCTGGTTCAAGCACTCCCCTGAGGGCAGCAGATCCCTATTCAAATCCCTTCTGGCCAGACAGAGGCGGGACTTGAACTGCTGGATTCCCACCTGCCAGGTGACTACTGTAATCAGGGGGCTGAAGGTTACAAGGAGCTCCTCCTGCTATTGCTGCTCCCTCCCTCGCCTCCCTGATTGGGCCCCATGCGTGAGTTAGGCAGAGGACCTGTCTTTTCCCAGTTCCTGGAAAGCTCTGGGGCTTAGGCTGGACACAGACCTCCAGAGGCCTCGATGGAGGCCCCCGTGCATGTGCCTACAAGCAGAAACTTGGGCACCCAGAGAACTTTTACTGCAAAAACTTAGGTGTCAAGTGAATTTCAGGGCCTGCAGGGCCAGGCAGCAGCCAAGTCAGAGTTCTGTGGATTGCAGTGGCTCCTAAGTGACACCCCCAGCGTCACACTGGAAGTCTGTGGCAAAGCAGGCAATTGAAGATCAGTCTTCCAAGGCCCAGGTGAACACCCTAACCACGGGAGCATCCTTTCTTTCTTCCAAGTCAGAGGCTCGTCTCATTAGAAGCCTCCTAAGGAACCACAGTTCCCTGAAACTCGCTTAAATATGACAAGAGTTTGAGATTCGCAATACAAGCCTGTTCGCGGGGTGCAATCTTTGGAGACAGATCACAGGAAACAGGCAAATTTGGGTTGTCGTCCTCATTTTTCTGCTTTGAAAATCAGGCTCCCAAGGTCCCCTGTTCTTATATTTCTGAGACATGCTTTCCTTGGATGAATAGCGTTCATTTGCCCGGTGCTGGGCTTCCCCACACATGCTATGTTTTTGCTCAGAGAACTCAGTGCTTTAGTTGTTTTGGGTGAGTGCTTTTTTATGGTGCAACAAATTTCCCCATGGGGATATATATGCTAGTTCTTGCACCAAATGTTGGAACGGGAGGGGTAGAGATAAGGTTCTTTTGAAAAGGTACCTGTCATTTTAAATGTTCACACTCGTTTAAGAGGTTGTAGTGAATGGGGAGGATTTGGAGCATATATTTTTACTCTCTACTGTATCAGAAAGACAATCAGAGTTTCTATGTGTTAATTTCTTTTTCTTTTTAAAAAAAATATTAGGACAATACAGAGCTTGGGAACTGTACAAGGTTTCATCTTCCCCCTGTCTTGTGTGGCATAGATATGAAGTTTCTCAGCAGTGTTCCCAGCTACCTCCCACCTACTGAGGTATGTCAGGTCCACTGTCTGGCTCATCATACCCCAAAGAATTTTGGGGTAAGAGAAGAGAGTTCCATAGATCCCTAGTTGTAATCAGATATTGTGGCGAGGGACAGCAGTATAAAACCTTAAAATAGGAGCCCCTTGGGCCCAGTTTTTCAGATCCAGAGGGTAAGTGACTTCCCAGAGCCCCCTGTTTTGTACTGCTCTGAAATAGAGAGATGGAAAGAAATTCTGGATGCTAACCAAAATGTCAGATCAGGGTACATGGGGACATCTGACTAGCAAGCCAAGAAACATTCCCAGCTGCAGATTTGACACTTGGAGAGTTTTATATTACATTTATTTTCTAGTATTTGATTTACAGTACATTTCTCCATATCTATATTCCCAGACACACACAACAACAAAAGCAACAAAAAAACCCATAACAACTTCAACATTGGGCTGGAGTTAAGATTGAGAGTACATATCAGTAACTTAAGTGTGAAAAGAAATGGAAATATGTTACAACGATTCACACCACAGGGGGGATATACAATATATAAACACATTTCATATTAGTTTATGTGTATGTGTATATATATATATATATATATATATATACATACAGAGAGAGAGAGACTGCCAGATGTATATTAGATATATTTATATTCCTATATTATAACATTCAAAAACCAGTCAGAGAACACTTCAGTCTCTCTGGTCACTTGATTACAGACCTAAAAGTCACAGTATTACAACAAAAAAACTTCAAAAACAGACTCCAAGGAGAGACTGCTGAATTGGAATTAATTTGCAAACTGGACACCGTTAAATTAGGCTTGAATAAAGACTGGGAGTGGATGTGTCATTACACAAAGTAAAACTATTTCCCCATGTTTATTTCCCCGCCCCCCCCACTGTTCCTCACACATTCTTGTCAACTGCTGGAAATGGCCAATCTTGATTATCACTACAAAAGGTTTTTGTTTAATTCTCTTCTGCTGGTAATAGCTCACCTTACCTGATCACTCTCCTTACAGTGTGTATGGTAACACCCATTGTTTCATGTTCTCTGTGTATTTAAAATCTCCCTACTGTATTTTCCATAGCATGCATCCAATGAAGTGAGCTGTAAAATTCTAGTAGATAGGTAAGGTACGATTTCCCTTTACAAAAAACATGTTGACTATTCCCCAACAAATTATGTCCCAAATGTGACAAAAAAATTCACAAGTTCAAAACCTGTTGCAAAGTGACAATCCTCCCCCACAAAAAGAAAGAAAATAAAAAAAAAGAAAGAAAAGGAAGAAGAAAAAAAGAAAAAGTGAGTTTGGGTCAATCAAAACATTTTCCTTCAATAATTTTTTTAAAATAAAGTATAGTTATCTTAAGTTTCAAAACCGAATCTGAACATTGGCATTTTTCATTTCAAAAATGTCAAAATGAAACATTTTGACAATTTTGAAGCTTTTTATTTTGGGGAAATACATAAAAATTATTGATAAAACAATTAAAACCCAAAGTTTAAATTTCCAAGGTACTGACATCAACATGTGATTTCTCAAGTATAATAACCTGGGCGGTGATAAATGACTGCATATTAAAGCTGATTGAGTCATTGGTTGCCAGTAATACTCATTGTGAACACTGGTATATTTTTCATTTGTGAAATAATGCTTATTTGTGAATAACTGCATTATTTGACCAACTCTCTTGCTGACTAGGTCGTATTTATCAAATAATTGTCTGAGACTTTTTCCCATCATTCAACATGTATTGTTGAGCGGTTTTCCCCACCTCACACTATTCAGCCACTATTCTATTCTACTACCTCAGCTAAATGTTTGATTGTCCATACACTGAAGTCAACATCAACATTCCCATTCACTTCAGCAGTGCAGTAAGAACCAGCATTCATCCTACAATGGCTTTGCCCTTTATTGCCTTATTGGCTATTCTTGGAAATTCCACAAATACTGTTGTAAAAGCCAGATGTGGTGGCAACCTAAATGTTGAGTCTTTTAAGGGCACCACCCTTCACTCCAGATTTGAGGAAAAGGAAGTAAAAAGAAGTGAAGTGAGAAGAATATTGGTAGGAAATTAGATACTAATAGATTGAGAGCTAGGCTGTTCAGATCTGATCTAGTCCCCATCCTTTTATTTATTTATTTATTTTTATCCCTCTCATTTAGAGAAGGGGGGGGGGAATTGGACGTTAAAAGTAGCTACACTTGGTTTTTTTAGAACCTCAAAATCAATTTGGCTGCAGTTGTGGATGAAGGCTCAGGGTGGTCCTTCTGATCTCACTTCAACTGAATTCTCCATCCCTCGAAATTAAGCTCCAACACAATGGAAGTAGTGTTTAGGCTTTGGTTTTAACCTCAGAAAAGCAAGGGGATTCAAAGATAACGCTGTTGTTTCATCCTCTGTTGTGCACTAGGTAATACAGTGTCGGCTCCCTGGATAATCTCTCAAACCGTATGAAGTAAATACCTAGGCATGACCTAAAGCCTGATCCAATGCCCACTGCAATCAATGGAAATACTCCCAATGACTTCAGTGGGCACTGGATCAAGTCCCAAGTGAGGTAGGGTGGAATGATTTTCTGAATGTCTTTGTTTTTGTGGCTTCCATTCCGAATCTTAAAACCAGAGGGAGCAATATGTGGCTATATTTAAATAATCCATTGCTATATTTTGTTCCCCACGAATATTGATTTTATTTTTCAAAATTATGATATCGCGTAAATATGTTTTGAGCACCACAAAATGGCATAAAAGAGGAGGGTATCGTTGAGGGTTTTTTTTTTTCAATCTTAAGTCTGTGGTGGGTCTATGAGGTACATATTGAGCTCTAATTAATCCAAGGCAGCTCTTATGAATCCAGTTATTTTGGCCATTGGTTATCCTGCTGCTAATTTACTTGTGGAAAAGAAAGATGTATGATGGGGATTCTAAAGGCCTCCCCTCCATCGAATTTATCACACACATACACACAGAAAATGGAATTCATCCATCCTTTAGTATCGTGAGTTTGGGTTAAAGAGCTGCATGGCTGGGAAAGTTTTATAATCACATTCTCTGGATTGAAATTATGTGGTAAAGATCAGGTTAACCTTGGTGCTGCTGTCTGCCAAAAAACACAGAAAATTCCTTAGGAAGCCAACCTTTATGCTACACTGCGATTGAGCTTTAAAACATATTTTTATACTTGCAAATATACAGGCTGCATTTCTTTAGCAGAAGAATATCCACCAGGCCAAATTTACCCCCCGCCCCATCTAATTTCATGGATTTCAATGTGTTTATATCTGTAATTAAATTTAACATATTGACCAAATGTGCAGATGCAATCTATCTCTTAAGTTTCAGAGTAGCAGCCGTGTTAGTCTGTATTCGCAAAAAGAAAAGGAGGACTTGTGGCACCTTAGAGACTAACCAATTTATCTGAGCATAAGCTTTCGTGAGCTACAGCTCACTTCATCTCTTAAGTGTCACAGCATGAGGGCCTTGCCTTTCTCATACCAGTCATCACCGCTGGAGTCAATGAGAGAACAGAATTTGGTCCGATCTGATCAAATGACTGAAAAATGGGAAACCAGTCTGATGGATAATTTCAAATGGCCAAAGTTGTTTTCACTTTTCCCATTTGTGATGACATTTTCACATTGTGTTGGTTTTTTTTTAACCAAAACTGTAATATGATATTTTTAGCCATTTTGTTCTTGAAATCATGATGGGCAGGGGGAAGAGAGGGGTTGCTACTGAAAATGACATTTTCTTACAGAAAGCTGGGCTTTTGGTAAACAAAAACGGTTAATAGTGACTTTGAAAATCATTCTAAAAACAATAAAATGTTGACAAAAATTGATAACAGTGTTGCAGGAAACGCCATACAAAACAGAAAATGTCTCTAATATTGATGGTTTTCAATGAAAAATATCTTTCTGTGTTAAAAATTCAGACTAGTCCTATTTCCAGTTGGTGCCACTCTGGTGCACAGATGATTCATATCCATAGAACACTTTGCGTTGGTCCACAAAAATTTGTTGAAAGTTTTGAAAAATTGGGGGATTGGGGTGGTCACTGGAGAGAAGGCCTTTCTCTTTTGAAGGGATTCACCCAATGGAAAACTCAGTGAACCACTGCCTTTGGCATATGTCTCAAGGCCTTCAAATATTTAACTATGCGAGAATTTCTGCATAATATCAGCTCTCATCGTACACAGAGGTTCAAACCAGAACACTAACAAGAGAGACTTGGTGTCTGCAGGACCATTACTCCAGCAAATAATGTTGAGACCCTTAAGAGAAAAAAAAAGGGCTAGATCCTTAGACGGTGTAAATTGACATAATGGATTTATACCAGCTGAGGCTCAGGTCCTGTATCTTTCCAAAGAAACGTAATTGTTTATTAGAATTACAGTATGGCTTGATGACCGGAATACAGTAAATGTAATGAAGTTGGATTTGAACAAAGGATTTTATTATTGTTTCATGAAATCTTGCCTGAAAATTTAATTCATCTGGGATTAGATTGGACTGTGGTCAGGTACACTGCAGACCGGCTAAATGAGCATAAAAAAAAGATTAAACACATCGAGATTTGAGCTAGTCCAGAATTTTTCAACAAAACCTCTTTTGTAAGAAAATGTTGTTTTCGAAAAGCTGAAACTGTTCACAGGAAGGGGACGTTTTGATGAATTTCCCATGGGGAGGGGAAATAAACATTTTGTCCCATTTTGACATTTGTTCAACAAAATAGTTCTGTTTTTCAGTTCAAAATGACTTTTTATTTTGAAATTTAAGAAAATGTATAGTAAAACAAAGTTTAAAAAGTCAAAATCTGAACAAAATGTGTTGAAATGATCAAAATTAAACATTTCACATTTGAAACACTTGAAGTTTGGTGGGGCTTTTCGTTGGGATTTTTTGATTTGCAAACTTTGAGACTTGACTTTTCATCCTGATTTGGGAGGGGAAATGTTTTCAAAATCTTGAAAATTCTTGCAGGATGGGGAAAACATTTCCTACCTGACTCTGATAGCAATGGATCCATTGGGATAACACATGGCTCAACCTTAGCTCCATTGAGATTTAATATCTTCATTAATGAACATGAAGTAAACAACACGTTAATGACATTTTGAGGTGATATTGAATAGAGAAAACTGCAAGCACCTGCCATAATTATAATAATAATACAAAGAGACTAAAGGGCTGATACAAAACCCCTGGAAGTCAGTGGAAAAACTTCCATTGACTTCCCTCAGACTCGTAGGGTACGTCTACACTGCAAAGCTGCAGTGAGTTTTAGAGGCAGGGTCTAGAGACTCAGGTTTGCTCTGTGATGTTAAACCTGAAGCCAGCCCCCTACCCTAGGCTTGACGGCCTGAGCTCCAGCCCCAACTGGAATGTCTATATATCTATTTTTAGCACCGTAGCATGTGTCTGAGTCTATAGACCTGGGCTCTCAGACTTGCTGTGGCAATGTAGGCATACCCCGAGAGAGAGTAGACATGTAGGCCTAAAATAACAAAATAAAATTCAGTCTGGAAGAATGCAAGCTGGTACATCTTGGTATACAGATGGCAATGGCTGGAAGCTGAAGCTAGAAAAATTCAGACTGGAAACAAGAAATAAAATTTTAACAGAGTAATTAACCATTGGAACAACTTACCAAAAGTCTTGGTGGATTCTCCATCCCTGGCAAGTTTTAAATCAAGGCTGGCTGCTTTTCTAAAAGATCTGCTCTAGGAATTATTTTGGGGAAGTTCTCTGGCCTGTGTTATAGAGGAGGTCAGACTAGGTGACCAAAATTGTCCCTTCTGGCCGTGGAATATATGACTCTAGAGAAGAAGTAACTCAAAATCTGAGAAACTGTTACACTGAAAGATATGTAGGAGGGATGGTAGACAGGAAATTAGACATGAATTTGTCACGGGATATTAGAATAATAGAAGGGTCCATGATATTTGGGACCGCATGTGCAAAGGCATGGGGTTAAATGTCCTTTTTATGCTGGTGTGGAGGTATCGGCACTTCTCTAAGGGCCCACTAATAGAAAAATTGTAGAGTTGGATCATGACCCCTATGTTTGTATACGCACCTGAAATACTGAGTTCAGTTCTGAGCACTATGTAAAGATATTGATGCTCAGAGAAGATTGAAATCTGGAAGCTCTTAAGGAAAGACCTAAAAAGCTAAAGATGCAGCATAGCCTGGTGAAGAAACAAGAAAGAAGAGAAAAGGCGATAGTCTCTAAATATGTGAAATATGTTAACACTAAGGAGGTTGAGGGATCATTTAGTGTGATTCTTATGGGTATGACTGGGAGTAATGGGATGAGACATGGAACGTGTAGGTTGAAGAGCAGAAGAATTTAGGCTGGACACATGAAGGCTATGGGAGAGTTTCCCCAGGGAAAGCAGTAGAAGACACATCATTTAAGATCTTGAAAACTAAACTGGACAAAAACACTAGGAGCCTGATTCACCACATCATAATTGCTAGATTTATAGTTGTGGGGTTCCCTTGAAATCAACAGCATAAAACTAGTGTGGCTGAGTGGTTCTTCTGGCTGTAGAAATGTACAGTTGGGAACAACCTCGCTTAGGGACTAAGTTGCACCGGATGAGCTAAGCCAACTTTTCCACCTCTAGCTTCTGTGATGCTATGCTACCTTGAAATGGGCCCCACTGCCCTATGCCCTGGTGTGTGTTCAGTGCTTTATACAAGCCATAGCATTTCACCCAGTGGATTCCTGCATAGAGACCATTAACATGTGGTTGAACTAGAGCTGATCTAGAAAGACATCCGGTCTAGATTTAAAGAGTAAGCTGGACAGTTCCAACTCACAGAGAACTAGAGCGGATCTCCAAAGACATCCAGTCTAGATTTAAAGAGTCAGCTGGACAGTTCTAACTCACAGAGAACTAGAGCGGATCTCCAAAGACATCCAGTCTAGATTTAAAGAGTCAGCTGGACAGTTCCAACTCACAGAGAACTCACAGAGAGCTATTGCTAACAGGGATCCACAGCGCTAATTCATGGAGAAGTGGAAAAGAGCAACAGCAATTTCTCCTCTAGCCCAGGGCCTGGATGGGGCGTGGGGGCATACAGCGCTATCTCTTACCGTGTTTTCTCCATCTGCTTTCAGCTGGCTCGAGTGCTCGGTCTTCAGTCCTGCCAGTGGAAACAAGTGAATTAACCCTTGTTGACTTCAAGCTATTTTAGCTGCACACCAAAATAACCACTGTCGCTGGGAGCAGTCCCACCAGTGGAGCCTGTCTGTTTCTGCATTTCACCTCCGCCTAGCAGGGTGCTCCCTGAGAGACAGGGCGGGGTGTTATCAATATGTCAAGGCAGACAAGCTCTGTCTCTGCACTGTCACTCACTGGACAGCTATTTATCTCTCCCAATCCTGATACTGCCTCTTCGCACCCACAGCGAGAGGCGATAGTGGTGCTATCTCTGAGGCTTTACACCCAGCTCCGGCCTTAGCTAACATCCTCTCTTTGATAGGAGACAACGGGGTGGTTCCTAACAAGGCCTGGTACCAGACAGCGAGAGCAGGAGGAAAGGGAGGCTTTAAGGTAGGATCAGCTAGGTGGCTCACACGGAAAGGGTGCCACTCTATCACACCTTGCACTCCTCAGCAACGACAGCCAACAGCTTCTTCCCTGGGCCCAAGGGCAGACTGAGAACGAGAAAAATAAAGTGCCAGATCCCCACGGATGCAACTCAGTGTCGGTCCGTTGGAGTCAGATCTCCAGCTGCTTTAAACTGGTGTGGATCCACCGGAGCCTTTAACGTCTCTTTCTCTCTCTCCTTTCTCCCAGAATTAGAATTGGAGTTTTTTCCCCCGTCGCTTTGTGTGATATATGCACACCTCCTCACTTGTGCTTACAAACATCTATGCTCGCACAATCGCTAAAACCCAGACGCAGGCTGCACTCAGCATCATAAGTGCACATGCACCATGGTTTTCCCGAGCATTGGAAAGAAACGAAAGCAACGTTAAAAAGGAGCACTGGCTATAATCTAATATTTAGAGAGCTGTCCTCTATTTTCTCATATCTAGAAGGTAAAGAATCTTTAAGTCAGTCAGATCCTTTGGGCGTCAGATCCTTTGGATCCTTTATTTAACTGGCTTCATGCCAAGCTCCTATGAGGGATTTTGGGAACACCGCCCCCCGGCACTGTGAAGTAACATCCCATCCCATTATGCTTGTCTGGTGCAAATACTCAAGTGCGTAGAGAATCCCTTCTGATTAGTCAAAAAAATCCTATACATGCAAACTATAAGTGTAACCCACAAGTTATTGTCCCCCTCTCTGGCAGATCCACAGAGGCTACGAGGCTATGACAATTGTAGGTATAAATCCTGCCTATTCCAGCTTCACAGGTCTCAAGCTCTGGTGCAGGCCAAAACAGTAGCCGCCACCTAAGGCGGGTTTAGCAAATATATGTGCACAGGTGGCAAGAGCCTTGGAGTGGGACGCAGGAGATCTGGGTTCTCCTTCCACCTCTACCGCTAGGCGGCTGGGTGACTTTGGGCATGCTACTTCCCCTTTTCTGTGCCTCAGTTTCCCCATTTGTAAAATGGGTATAATGATCCTGACCGCCTTCTTTGTAAAGTGCTTTGAGATCTACTGATGAAAAATGTGAGGTGAGAGCTAGGGATTATAATTATCCTCCTGCTATATCCCACATCCATAAGGCCCTGAAATGCTTGGTGGATATGCCACAGCTCACAACAAGTTGCTGATCATGTAACAGGAGCAGGTCTTTCCTTGTCTTTCTTCTGATTCTTTCCTCCCATCCCCCTGTCAAGGTTGTACCTGAGAAGCAGACACAGAAACTAAAACAGCCAAGAACCAAATCCTCAGCTGCTGAAAATCAGCATAACTTCAATGAAGTCAAAGGAGCTACATTAGTGTGCATCAGCAGACAGCCTTCTGCTTGTATTGCAACTGCATAGCCGGTTTGTCTTGTCTAATAGACAGAATAGGCCTGTAGCTACCACTAAAATGTCAACCCCACATTTCCTGATTTAAATTCCTACAGTCTGACCTGGGGCAATTCCTTTATCAGCTTCATCAAGATTTTCAAAAGTAGCTAGTGACGTGGTATGCTTCCATTTTTTTTTTCTGGTACCCAATTTGATGGCTATAAGAGGAATGATTTTCCAAGGTGTGGGGGTTGGATCAGCACTTCCTGAAAATCAGGCCCCTTTAAAGGCATCTCACGTTGGGCGCTCAATATCACGAGTCATTTCTGAAAATCTTGGCGTGTTTTCCAAGGCGAAAGGATGTTCTGTCTTTGGGAGGAGGGAAAGCGGAGGAAACGGAGCAAAGCCAGAATTTTATTGTTCTTAGCCAGGCTAATAATAGATACAAAAACACTTGTAAAAAATGTAACTGTAGTAAATTAATCTTCATTCAGCTGTGAAAAGGTTCGGCAGAAAGAATGAGGAGTGAGAATGGAGAAAAAAGTGAGACAGAGATGGAGAGAGAGAGAGAGAGAATAGGGGATTTTTGCAAAACTTTTCCACTAGAAGACAGCTGTGTTGGCCCGGAGTTCCAGTTCAAAGGAGCGCTCCCATAAATTAACTCAGTTTTGTTTTCTCTAACATCAGTTAGCCTCACCACAAGGTCTCGGTGCCGTGCCATTTCCAAACCACTTTGGGCCTGTCAAACTTAAATCACGGGGTGTGGAATCACTGCAGGCAGAAAGTTACGGTCTGGGCACAAGGTGCAAATTGCTTAGAGTTAGCGCCAGATTTCCCCCCCTCCCCCTTTCACCACGAGTTCTTTTCCTTTCTTTCTTTTTAAATTATTCTTGTAAGAATCAAGAATTAACAAGAGGCAATTAGGGCAGCGCTAACTTTACACGGAGCGCGGCCCCTGATACAACATCCACATTGGACTCTTACCCCTCCCGTGGAATATGTTCCACTTCTTCCATTTGAGGGTCCTCCCCTTCGCTCTGTTTTATGTTCTGCTACTGTGATGGTGGTCTCAGTCCCATGCTGAGATCCAGAAGTAGGAATGGATACTGCACAAAGAGAGGGCTTGGACAGCAGTGACTGCTTTCTTCAGTGCATTGCTTTTTTTTTAACATAAGACCCATTGGCCAAGGTCTCCACAAGGCCAACTGGAGACCCTTTAAAAAGGCCTGATTTTCAAAGGATGGGTGCTCAGCACTTTGTGAAAATCAGACTCTTTCGAAGGACTGACATCAGTATGAAGTCAGACATCTCAAATAATGGAGGTACTAGACCAGGGGTGGCCCACCTGAGCCTGAGAAGGAGCCAGACTTTACCAATGTACATGGCCAAAGAGCCACAGTAATACGTCAGCAGCCCCCCATCAGTTCCCCACCCCACTCCCAGCGCCTCCCAATCAGCTGTTTCGTGGCGTGAAGGAGGCTCTGGGGATGAGCGAGGGCACGGCAGGCTCGGGGGGGGGGCAGGAAGGGGTGCAGTGGGGGCAGGGCCTGTGGCAGAGCCGGGGGTTGAGCAGTGAGCGCCCCCCGGCACATGGGAAAGTTGGCCCCTGTCGCTCCAGCCCCGGACTCGGTGCCTAGACAAGGAGCCGCATGTTAACGTCTGAAGAGCCGCGTGTGGCTCGGGAGCCGCAGGTTGGCCACCCTTGCACTAGACACTTTGGAAAGTCTTAGCCCATGTCTCTATCTTTCCTGTCTTTCCAGTGCAGTCAGAGATGCTGTCAGGTGTATAAGGGGCAATGGAAACCTACCTTGGGCATCAAGGATGGACGTGTTTAAATTCAGAGTTCAGTAGTGCTCTCTCGCGTCCAGTCCTTCAAGATCCTGCTTCAAAACCATCTTTTGGAAAGCACAACATTTGTGTATTAGGAAGTTCTTTCCAGTCTCGGTCCTGGAACTGGGAAAAGTGATGTTTCGGTTCACTGGGCTGTCTGAAATATCAGGAAAAAAAGTCATTTTGAACCAAAAATTCAAAAAATGTTGGTGAATCAAAGAAATTGACAACCCCCACCCCCCTCCACCCTCTTGCCTTTATTTTGGGTTGGACAAAACATTTAATTTGACACAAAATGAACCATTTAGTTTAGTTTCTTTTTAATATAAAAACAAAAGAAATGACAAGCTAGATTCACAAAGTGGAAGGCAACTTTCTCGGATGACCTTTAGCGTACTGGTTAGGACCCTCATATGGACGTGGAAGATCCAGGTTCAATTCCCTTTCTTTCTGTCTCATATAGAGAAGGGAGTGAAACTGGGATCTCCTACATTGCAGGAGAGAGCCCTAACCACTGGGCTAAGGGTTATAAAGGCAGCCACCCCTTCTCCAGTAACTTTGTGAATATCTATGTAGGTGAGCAAAATACTCCTGGTTCTGGCTGATTTTTTGTAGGGCTCCTACAGTGAGCAAGTCTTGAAACCAGACCATGGAGATTTAGCTTCCGGTGACCAATGTCTGGACTCACATCTTCCCAGCTTTCTCCCTGAAATAAGTCTCTTGTGCTGTATGATGGGTCTCGCTTCAAGCCATTACACAGTGAATCAAGGAAATACCTCAAAGGGATGAAGATGCTCTGCAATCACTCTTTGTTGTCCTAAGCAGTCTTCATTCAAGGTCACACTCTGTGTGTAGCTTTCCTCTTTTGCTCTCATTCTAAAAGTGGATGCAAAATTCTCAGGGCCAGATCTTACTTCTTCCATCCTGGCTGCCTTAGTTGGGGATTTCCCTTGTGTAGGGGTATCCCTTTGTGAGATAGGGGGCATACATGGGGCATGGCCTTGGGTGAGAGGGGACGTGACTGGACATGGCAGCTGCTCTAGCTTGTACCAGCTGCTAAGCTGACTCCCGATTGGCCCCAGAATCAGGGATCTATCCTACAGATCTTTCTCCTAGTCAGGGACTGCATCATTTTAAAGTCCATGCCCACCTATGGTGCTGTATAAATTACAAATACGTCTACAATAATCTTAAGAGCAGGAAGCATTCTTGTTCCAAGTGCTGGTGCTCAAGCACAGTGGGGATAGCCAGATTTCATGCTGGACATCCAAAGTTCACTGGTCCCACCTGAAAATCCTGGCTTCCAGCTTGAGAAATCCAAGGAGGGCATTAATCAGAACGTTGTGTAATAGAATTTGCATCTCTCAGTGCTGTGGTTTCTTTAAAGATTGAATAATTCAGCTCAACTGAAAATGTCAGTCCTTGCTCATTTTCAGATCAATCTAACTTACGTAGCCCATTGGGGTGAGTGCATGTGGGTTTTGTTTTTGCATAATGACCACATGCTTCAATTAAACCTCTTCCCAAGGTCATCTCCTGCTATAACGGAGCAGATTGATTCGGCAGAATTCTTCTGAGTCGGGGGGGCGAGAAATGGTGCGGTGGGACCCCTGCTACTACACAGCAGATACCAGGGAGACAAGGTTTGGACAGTGGAGTCAGAAGCCCAGCTAAGAAGTTTGTTCTAGATGAAAAAGTCCCAGCCTGCGGAGCTAAGACAGCAACCAAGGTACTGCAATGTAACTTCTTCTCCACCACTGGGTAAGGGGGGGTGGGGGAGTCGGGACAAACGCCAAGAGGCTAATACATAAATCATGAATGCCTACAGGCACTGTGCAGTGACTTAAACTACACATAAACTGCAGTAGGTCAAGTGAGCTCCCATTAGGAGGGTGAGTGACAGAGGGAAAAATATCAAAGCCGCAGCAAGCCTTTGCAGTCAAGGTAACGTGGAATATTTTAACAGCACCATCCCTGTGAAGAGCCTTTCTTTCTTTCTTTCTTTCTTTTTCTTTCTTTCTTTCACAAAATAACATCTAATAAAACCTGCGAGCCCACTGGACTCAGGCAATGGATCAGGTTGTGGCTGCATTGAGCAAAGAATAAACAGCCTTCTTTGGAGAGAGTTTGGCTGGTTTAGGAGCACTTGGGGGTCTCGGAAGGACAATATAAGGCAGGATTTGCATCTACAGATGGAATGCTGGGTTTTCATGGCAGGGAAGGGAAAAGTCTGAGTTAGAGATGGGCCTGAACCATGAAATTTGGACTCGGATTATATATAAGTCCCGGGGACAAATGAAAGAGAAAACAGTCCCGGTGCTTTGAAATTCCACCTAGCCTGCAGGGTGAAGTCCATTGAGTAACACTGGGTTCCTGAACTGAGAAAAAGATACTCCTTTGGGACAGGTGCAACTTTACACTGCTGGGATTGTGCAATTAGAGACTGTAAAACAAACCACACTCTTTCAAAGAGAAGAAAGTTTCCTCTTGTCCTGAGAACCTATCAAGGACTAGCAGACCCACCGCTGCACTCCTCCTACCACCCAAGAATACTCCAATACAAAGAGATCCTTGCACCCAGACACATATGACCCCCTTCCCTTGGGCACACAGCTTGCTCACACATGCATGGATATGAGTATACGCACACACACCAATTGTGTCTCCTGTAATCTCCCCCTATCTCCTATGATTCAGGATATGATTTAGCCACAGAGCTCATGGAAGTCACAAATTCCATGACTTTACCGGACCCCCGTGACTTCGGCTTCAGCTGTCAACAGCAGGGGCGGAGCCGTGGCTGTGTGTCCCTGACCCATGGCTTTAGCAGAAGCTCGGGCTCTGCACCCCTACCCCCACAGCTTCGGCTGGGCTGGAGGTGGGGCTGTGTGTCCTTGACCCCCAGCTCCTGTGAATTTTTGTTTATTGCCTGAGATCTGTCCATCACTTTTACTAAAGTGACAAAATCTTAGCCTTACTTATGATCATCAATTGGTCTTGGCTCCCTTGCAATCCCCTCTGTAGCCCACCTCCATCTCCCAATGACTCCTGATACTGTCCAATCCTGAGGCATCTCCCCTCCCTTCAGTTTCTGGAAACCCTAAATATCCAATCCTTGGGGTTAGTTGAATGGATTCTGATGAACTAAAACTTGGAGATATGACCTCTGGGTCATCCTGAAGTTTGGAAACAGGCGCAAACTTTCTCTAAGACTATTGTGTCAAGTCCAGGATACAAATTTGGTCCTCATCTCTGCTGAGAATCAATATCTCCCAAATCACCAAGCCCGGCTAAATCACCTTTGCACTCCCTGACTGCCTCTGCTACATATAAAATACCACAAACATGGCCATGCCTATGGTCTTCCCAGGCCAACCATCTGCAAAAGGAGCTATACTTTTCATGAGCGAGAGCTCTTATACTTGAAGCAATGGCATGACAGTCTCAAGAGACCTGGGTTCAAGTCTTGTCTCTGCCACAAAGTTCAAGGGTCACCTTGGGAAAAGTTACTTAAGGTCAAATTTTAAAAATTCTGACATGATTCAGGAGTTTAAGTCCCATTTTCAGAAGCCTCAATATCCCTTAGAAACCTATTGACTTTCAATGGGACTTTAGTGACAAAGTGACTTGGGCACTTTTGAAGATGGGACTTATGCTTCTAAATCACTTAGGTACTTTTCAAAATTTTTACCTTTTAGTCTCTCTGACTCAGTTCCCCATCTGTAAAATGGGGATAATTCTACTTCACTTTCTCACACCACTCATCTGTCTTTCCTTTGTTGATTGTAAGCTCATCTGGGCAGGAACCATCACTCTCTCTAGAGCTGCCTGACATTTTTAGGATGAATAGTGGAGCAGACAAAAAGGCAGTTTTGGTTAACCTCAAACTATTTGAGAATTTGTGGCCAATCACAAAATGGCTGGAGGTGGTGGTGCTGCTGTCTCGTCTTTCCCCCACCCACCCACTACCCTTCAGCCTAGTAGTTCTGACACTAATTCATGAGCTGCAGGTTCAAATCCTTGCTCTGTAACAGACCTGGAATCTTCAATTCACTGAAAATTCCCAAACCCTTTGACCCAAAACTATTCCCCCCTCCTCCCCCCCGATTTTGGAGCACTGCCACTGAAGTGAAAAATCAGTTATTCATCCAGCTCTAGGTCTCACTCTGTGTTTATGCAGTGCCTTGCACATTGAAGCCTCCTGGAACTATCATCATCATAAGAACCATGTTCTGTGAGATTTCCACGCCTGGTAAGCAGACGCACGATGAGCTCATTTGAACGGACCATGAACCCTGAACTTTTATAGGTTTCCCCCCTTCCCACTTTTCTTAATACAAAATGAACAGATAATTAAAAACAAATAGAGTACATTTTACCAGCTGAATTCTAACCCCCTGGAAGTAAGAAGGATTTATTAGGGGAAGGCTGACCCACTGCCCAGCCCAACGGTGTATAATAAACAAATCCCAACGGACGGCCAGGCTCGTGTGCTCATTTCTCAGCATGGGCTTCGGTCCTCCCTATATTTTGTACACGCTAGAAAAATGTTGAACATCTTTTCAGCGTTTCCAGTCTAAACAATGGACATGCCGTCTTCCGCACACGCCAAAGCGATACTGGCAGTCTCCAAATGCAGCAGCTATGTAACCTTAACACACATCATTAGTATTGCCTTCGATTTTGGCTTCCAGTGGAGGTTCTTAATCTAATTACACGAGGAAAGGCTGGACAGCAGGCTGGAGGGACACCTTTGCTCTCTCAGCAGATAGCTCTTTCAAATATTCCCCTCTCCATCACTGTGAATAGGGCCTGGGGGGTTTCCCTTGGTTCCGGCAGGAACAGCTGATGTGTAAATAGTGGCAGTCCCAAACAGATTTCACTGTTGACTCTCAGAACACCTGGCTACAAACGTGTCATCAGATGTCACAAGCTGAGACCCAATTAAAAAACAGAGATGTGATAGGCGTAGACCCCTGGCGTGTGACCGTGACTCAGAGGACACACGTGCTCTGTTCAAGAGGGCAATGTCTCCGAACTTACTGCCCTGTGCTCTTTTTTCCCTTCTCCCCTGGGGCATCAAAAGCGTGCTCCCTGGTCCGGAGTCAAATTCAGGTTGCTGCAAGAACTAACAGCCACAGATCTTTTTGGCTAAAGAAACCACAATTCCTCCTCTGAGGTTTGCTTTCACGCTAATATTTTGTAAGATATTGATTGACGCTGGACGCTATATCTTGCCATGATTATTGGCTGGAATTTTCAAAAGGAATTAGGCCTGGATTTCAATTGGATTTAGGCATTTCAGTCTTATTTGAAATCCCAGCCATAATTCTCAAGGCTCATTGCGTGGGATTTTCACAGGAACATAAGTGAGTTGGGTGTCTAACTTTTTTAGGCTTCCTTGACAATCTCAACCAGTGTGGGACCAACTTTGTGGCCCTTTACAATCGTTAACGGATTGACTTTCACAGCACCCTAGACAGGCAGAGTATTATTCATTCCCACTTTATGGGGAAGCAAAGCAGCAAAGTTGGTTGACTTGTCCAAGGACAGAGAGAGATTGAGTAGATATCTTTGCTATGTCCAAGGTATGACTGCAGCTCAGGTAGGAAAAACTGCACTCCCTTTAATCTAGCCAACAACGCTCAAAACAGCAGTGGAAACAAGACAGGATGGACTGTCCAAGCCTGGCTGGAACCCAGGGTGTGCACTAAAAGCCACATGGCCCTTAGCTAAGGCTGCAGAGGAGACTCATTAATCTCTACATGGTCTCGGTGCCACTAGAGGGGACAGAACACCACACCCAGGAGGTGTGTAGGTTACACTAACATTCCTCGTCTGTGCTGCGACATCTTCACGGCTATTTTTGGCCGCACTAGTGAACAGCTAGCTTGGGGGTGCCTGCCCAAAGTGCATTCACACCTCCGCTTGCAGTGTAGACCTGCGGGTAGAACTCAGGAGTCCTGCTCCTCCATCCGGAGACAATTGGACGGCGCCCCTGTATATGGTTTTGGTAAGATTTCTGTGCTATACCCCAGTAATTCAGTGAGGTCTCAGACTCTAGGGCAACTTAGCCGGGATTCCTCCCACGGTCTGGCAAACTGACTGGCGGCATGCGCATCGTATGCATTCCCAGAGCTGAAGCTTGGATCAGGACGCCAATTGAGGGATAAAAAACCGACCGAAGCTACGGGACTGTAATCGGAAACCCTTAGCAGTGCTCCCCGGCAGTACTGACTGCGCTTGCCGCCCCATCCAGACACAAATCCCTCTGGAGCAGTGAGTGCGCTTGGTCCATGAAGTACGTGTACGCAAGGCTAGGAGAGCTGCCCTCTGAATAGGAGCGTTCGGAGTCCACTGGTTTCCCAGGCACTCTCCCCTCCTGGCACAGCCACGCGGGGCCGCTGTAACGTGCACATCCCGTAATCAGACTAACAAACCTCTGCTTGTGCAGATATGTGCAGAGTACGGAAAGCAGAGAGGCTAGTGAATTTCACACGTAGGGTATGTCTACACTGCAATCAGGGGATGTGACTGTGGCTCATGTAGACACACCCGTCGCAAGTGCAGTGAGGCTGGCCCAGCACAGGCAGGGACTCAGGCTCGGGCTAACAGCTTCAGTATGTGCCCAGATCCTGAGTGGGCAGAGCTATGCTGCTGTCTGTCCTGCCCCGGCTTCACTTGCTCTTGCTAGCTAGATCAAATCTAGCTCAGTTATGTCTACACATACACTTGCTCCATGCGCCCATGTCCCCTCCCATACGCCTGTGCCACACCCCATTTTAATTTAAACCCTCTTCACTGCACCCCCAATGTTGTTGTACCCCCCCTCCGTGCAGCTAGAGGAGCCGGAAATCCACCCCGTGTTGGAAACTGACCCCTAACCCCTGAATGCCCCCCCCCGTCCAACCCACCCCCGTTGGCGCCCTCCTCCCCTGCCTGCAGCCTAGCAGGGAGGAGTGGCTGACCTGCTTCCCCGTTTCCCCTCGTCCTTCTGGTGTCTCCCCTTCCCTCCCTGCTCATGATGGCGGGGGATGAGACAGGTGGGGCCCCTCCAGCAGCCCCAGCTGCCCCTCCCCCGCCTGCCCCTCCGTCACCCCCCCAAGCCTCTGCCTCCGCCACCCCCACTGGGGTGCCAGCAGCGGCGGGCACTGGGGTGACCTCCACTGCTGCTGCGTCCCTCGCCCCCTCAGATTCGGGGGGAGCCCCCCCAGCCGGCAGGAAGGGCCAGGGGAGGAAGAAGGGGAAGGGCCCCGCATAATTTTTTTTCTTAAAAAAAAATATAAATAAATAAAACTACACAAGTAATCACAAAGCACAGCCCATCCTCATGTCACATAAGGTATGACTACACTGCACACTTCTTATGGTGGTGTGTAGGGTACATACACGGCATGTCACCCCCCCACCACTCAGCGCACATATAAATAGCCATGTAGACAATGAGGCACTGTTTTGGTGAGCGGAGACATGCCAGAACCGTAGAGTATGTACCCTACATGGCTCTCTGCACCCCCAAGCAGAGTCCCCCACATCTACCCTGCTATTTTTTACCAGTGTAGTGTCCTACTGCCTCCCTGCTCCCTGCCTTTCACCGCCCCAGGGAAAGATTCCAGCTGCGGGGAAAGGCTCTGGCAGGGGGAGGCAGTGATGATCTGCCAGAGCCCCTCCCCACTGCCAGAGCCTTTCCCTGATGCATGTAGCTACACACCGCAGCGTGGACACAGCTTGCTTTTCACTATGGCATGCAGCAACACGTACCCGACACACCACTGCCGGTGGGTACAGTACAGAGATAGTCAGCCCACAGGGCAATATTGGGG
Organism: Lepidochelys olivacea; assembly: GCF_965140295.1. Lineage (NCBI taxonomy): Eukaryota > Metazoa > Chordata > Testudines > Cheloniidae > Lepidochelys > Lepidochelys olivacea. Next base: position 264,452,584 of record NC_140412.1, on the reverse strand, counting down.
AATGGTATTCCAAACTAGATGTGAATATATGTAAAGAGGAAATGCCAATATACTGGGCCTGGTTTTCCACTGCCTCAGACTTTGTCTAATGGCTTTTCCCTGTGCATGGAAGGGGTAAAAAGTAAACTGATGCAAATTACAGTGATGTACAGCCAGCTTCCATGGTGTAAGTGAGGATGTGAGGTGCAAGGCAGGGGAGAACCAGGTCTGTGATTTCTTTAGAAAATACAAATGTGTAAACGCAGCACCACAGCTGGCTGGAAGAATCAATTACTGAAGCCCTCACTGGATAATTTTGCAGGCCCTCAAACTAAATTTAGCCAAGACTTTGATCTGAGCTCCAACGAAATCCCAGTAAGATACTGATCCATGACCTCAGACATAAAGGCTTATTTTACACCATCACTGAGAGAAGCATTAGGAAAACAGAGCAACCTCTTGATGCTAAATTATAGGTATCATGGCCAGAATTTTGTAAAGAGGGCTCTGGCTGGGGGTGCGGGCTCTGGGGTGGGGATGAGGGGTTTGGGGTGCAGGAGATTGCTCTGGGCTGGGACCGAGGGGTTCAGAGGGCAGGAGGGGGATCAGGGCTGGGGCAAGGGGTTGGGTGGCTCAGGGATGTAGGCTCTGGGTGGCGCTTACCTCAAGCGGCTCCCGGAAGCAGCGGCACGTCTGTTCTCCGGCTCCTACGTGGAGGCGCGGCCAGGCAGCTTTGCTGTACACTGCCCTGTCCGCAGGCGCCACCCCTGCAGCTCCCATTGGCTGTGGTTCCTGGCCAATGGGAGCTGTGGGGGCAGCGCTTGGGGCAGGGCCAGTGTGCAGAGTGGAGCCCCCTGGCTGCCCCTATGTATAGGAGCCAGATGGGGGACATACCGCTGCTTCCAGGAGCTGCGCGGAGTGACCCCGGACTCTGCTCCCTGGCTGGAGCACCAGGGTGGGGCAAGCCGCAGATCCCACTCCGCAGCGGGAGCTCGAGGACCAGATTAAAATGGCTGGTGGGCTGGATCCACCAGCCCACCCCGCTCTAGCTCCCAGGGGCTAGAAGGGGAGGGTTGGTGGAAAGGGGAAGGGTTAATGGAAAACCCTGAAACTGACAGTTCCCAGGGGCAATTGGGAGAGGCCAACGCTCCGGGTCAGCCTGATTGACAGGGCGGGCAGGCTAATGGGGGAGTCAGGAGGCCAAGGGTCCCATCCTCCATCTGGGGCTGGAGCTGCCTGGAACAGCGTGGTGGGGAGCTCAGGAGAGAGCAGGAGCCTGGGCTGGCAGCTGGCAGCAGGTCAGTGCTGGGAGGAGAGTTGCAGCAACTGGAGCCAGTGAGGCCAGAGGAGCAGGCTAGGGAGCTACGCTGGAAGCACAGCAGCAGCAGGGCTGGAGCTGGGGGGAGAAATCCAGAGCCGGGCGCAGTGATCTGCTAGGGGGGGACCCCGGGCAGAGGGTCCAGCTGGGGGGGGACCCTGGGCAGAGGGTCCAGCGCGGGGAGATGCTCCAGCCAAGAGGCCTTGCAGCCCAGACTTGGAGGGGGATCGCCACCCCCGACGGGGGTGTGGAGTGGGGTGGTGCCGACGCAGGGAAGAAGGGTCCTGCCACCCAGAGCCTGAGGGTGTCTGACCTGCAGCACAGCCAGGGCCTGGGAAGGAGGCCTGGAATATGTGAGAAACAGACTGAACTGCTCTTACGTTCCAGAGATGGCTGTTTGTGGTGTCCCTGTGCCACAGAGGGCGGTTACATGTTTTCTTTTAACCTCTCCCATTTTTCCCTTATTTTTTTTAATTGGTTGCTGTTTAATAAATTGCTTTGAACTGTTTGTCATGATCAGTGGGTCGGGGAAGCATCCAGTGCAGAGAGAGCACCCCGGAGTGGGGAAACCCGAGCCCCTGCCCTGAGTGACCACAGCAGGGTTGGGGGGTCAAGCCCCCCAGGAATCCTGGTCACAGCTTTGTTGGGATTATGAGGCCTCTGCCAGACAGGAGAGTGGAAGGGGAGCCCTCAAGGTCAGGCAGGCCTCTGGGTAAAGGGAGGGAGAGCAGGGACACAGATCCTTTTGCTAGCCAATTCCACCGGGGGAGTGTATAAACCAGGAAAGTTCCCCACAATATCAGGACAAAGCCCCCACTTACATGAGGAACAGTGAGAAAGTCACCCCTGAGCTTTTTGGAAATTTTGCCCCCATGTGCATACACACATCTGAGGGTGTGCGCGTGTGTCTCACAAAGAAAAGACTTACTTAACAAAACTTAGCGTTTCTTAAGGGGGATCCTGTCAGCGGACACCACCTTGTGCAAACCCCCATTTCAACTGGCCAGGGTCAGTCCAGGAACCGGGCAACAGTCGCTTAGATCAAATCCACAAGAAAAAAGGCATAGCACCTAAACATAACATAAATGAATCCAAAAGTCCTTGGCCCTCAGGGCATTCATTTCCAGCTCCCTCCCTTGTATTTCCCGGAGGTAATAAGTATCTCAGAGGCAGGCTGGTACTAGCTCATTACTCCCTGAAGCCTCAAACTGGTCTTCTACCCTTTCTCTGCCTGTTCCTTCCTCTTTATCCTGGGGCTTGCCCTCATTAGCTACAGCAGCTGGGGGCATTCCTATACATTATTGAAATTCCTCACAGCTGAACCCTTGGGGTAGGGCTGGTTTTGCTATCTGTAGGCATAGATGGTTCTTAACCCCTTCCTGCCTGTGTTTTTTTTTGGGGGGAGGGTTGTAGACCCCGTCAAGAAACTCCACCCACACAATCACTTTAAACCGAGGAGGTGTGTAGTTAAGGGATCCCTCTTTAATATATCTTCATGTTCACCACAGATTCCACCTCTTTGCAAATAAGACCCACAAACCTCCAACCTGTGCATTAACACAACATGCACACACCCTATTCCTCTTGATTGCCCGACAATGGAAAACCTCATCTCTGTCCATTTCAACAGCAGACATGTCTGCTAGGGATACGTGCACTGGTGATTGGTATGGCATACACACACCTGATCGTCCAGCTCAATCTGTTATTCCCCCATGCAGAAGACCGAGGTCAGAATTAAGGTTGGGTGAGGGATGCAGTGTGTCTATTCTAATACTGTACATACTGGAGGTGGTTGTGGTGACTCTTAGTGTGGCCACGGGGGGAATTCTGTTAGTTCCAGAGTCAAGAGGTCAGTCAGTTCACAAGCACGAAACCCTTCTGAACCACATCCCACGGCTCACTTGCCCAGTAGATGCATTCAGGTCAGATCCAGCGTAGAGAGGCAGAACTCCTGGATTGCAGGTCAGATGTAAAAAACGACTATTCCACCTTCCCAGGCCTCCCTTGGTTCACGCAGAGACAAATAGCTGGCCAGACATAGTTGGGCTAATATATTAGACTCACAGTATCATTCAACCAGGGGATCTGTTGTGCGTGCAAACTCCTCTGGAGTTAAGGATGATGGGACTCTCTTAGCCAATGACCTTGTAACCAGCAATGTGAATGGAAGAACAAGATTGCTGTTGGCTAACAACTGACATCCCAGTGAGACCAGAGGGAACGACTATCAATGTCATACTCCTGCCCTATGCCTCCTAATGTGTCTAAACATACTAAGACTTCTCCTGGACACCCTGTAAGGGGTCGAAGGCCTCAAATCTGTGCAACTGACCTGCCATATCCCCACCTCACAGAAACCTTCTCACTCACCTGAAGAGACAGACCTGCTTCAGCTGAATGCTCAAACAAGGACTCCCAAGACAGGTTCCTGGCACCAGCTACCCTAAGGTTCCTCTGTCTCCACAATAACCCTATAAAACTTCTCTTCTCCTATGCAAATCCATCCTCACAAGTCTCCCCCAGCCTTGAATATAGGGGGTGTACAATGGAATGGAAGATTCCCAAAGAGTTAGTTAGTCTGTCTCTGAACTCATAGAATCATAGAATATCAGGGTTGGAAGGGACCTCAGGAGATCATCTAGTCCAACCCCCTGCTCAAAGCAGGACCAATCCCCAATTAAATCATCCCAGCCAGGGATTTGTCAAGCCAGACCGTAAAAACCTCTAAGGAAGGAGATTCCACCACCTCCCTAGGTAACCCGTTCCAGTGCTTCGCCACATTCTTAGTGAAAAAGCTTTTCCTAATATCCAATCTAAACCTCCCCCACTGCAACTTGAGACCATTACTCCTTGTCCTGTCATCTGCTACCGAGAACAGTCTAGATCCATCCTCTTTGGAACCCCCTTTCAGGTAGTTGAAAGCAGCTCTCAAATCCCCCCTCATTCTTCTCTTCTGCAGACTAAATAATCCCAGTTCCCTCAGCCTCTCCTCATAAGTCGTGTGCTCCAGCCCCCTAATAATTTTTGTTGCCCTCCACTGGACTCTTTCCAGCTTTTCCACATCCTTCTTGTAGTGTGGGGCCCAAAATTGGACACAGTACTCCAGATGAGGCCTCACCAATGCTGAATAGAGGGGAATGATCACGTCCCTCGATCTCCTGGAAATGCTCCTACTTAACTCACTCGCTTATGGGAAAGGCTACATTCATCTGCAGCTGTAGACTGGTGCATGCAGTACCAAGGCAGGAGGTGGGTGGCGTATTTATGTTTGGAGGAGTAAATGGTGCTTTTTATGGCAAATTCACTCATTTTAAACTCCTTGTTGAAGCCTCACTAGTCAATGCAGTGACATCAAGAGCATCAAGTGGCTCCGTGTGCGTTATGGCCAGGGAGAGAGAAAAATACACGTGTTTAAAAAAACAACAAAGGCCAGGCAAGCAAATGCTGTCATAAATGTCAAGTGGGAGAGGAGGGGAAAGAGTTCATAAAGTAATAATCCAACAAGTTTATTTCTAAGTCTACATTTTAGTGGTGAAAGAGCTCTGAGCGTTAGAAGTCTAGACAACATGAGCACTGGGTTTCTGGTAGAAGTTCACTGAGTCTTGGTGCGAAGTGCATACACACACCTGATCTTCCAGCGCAATCTGGTTTGGTTTTGTTTTTTAATCCAGGTGATGGTTATGTTACTGCAGACTTGAGCTGGGAATGCAAAAACGGGTGAGGTCAGACAACTCTATTCATTATGGGCTGGATGGTGCCCCGTCTTTATGTAGCCGTACGGGGTGAGGATTTCTCCACGTGCTTAGCTTATAGGGGTAGGCAAGCTACATTTGAACCAGTGGTTCAAAGGGGTAGGCAAGCTACATTTGAACAGTCCTAAGCAGTGTGTCAGCTGGCACATAAGAGATTCCCCTTTCTTATTACTGTTATAATGAACTGGCTACTCTGTGTGTGTACCACTGCTCTCTACTGGCCAAAATCAGAATGCTTTTACTGTGTGTCATAGGCACTATACTGTCAATAGATAATGGAGATTCTCCTTTAGCTTAAGTGGTAGGGGCATGTGCTTGGTGACCCCTCCTGTAGCAGCAATATTTTGAGAGAGCAGGGTGTGAAGCATAGTAAAAGTCACGAGATGCTAGGGTAACAAATCTGTGACTACCTCTTATTGAATGGATTGGTGAAAACATTCAAATGGCCCGAGAGGATTCTGAACTAGAGCTTGTAGATATGGTTTTTGCTGAAACCTCGCGTTTTTTAAAATGAAAAACAAGTTTTTGGCTCAACCAAAAATGTTAATGAAGTTTTTTTTTTTTTCATTTTGGTGAAAAATTTCCCACCAAAAAAGTGACCCCCCCCCCAAAAATGGAAAATATTTCAGTAGATATTTTTGAAGACCGACGTTTTTACTGAAAACAGAAAATAACCAAAAGCAGTTTTTGAACATTGAAAACAATTGTGTTTGGTTTCAGTTTTTCATCAGAAAAACTAAAAAAAAAATGGGAAATTAAAAAAAACCCCACATGATTTAAAAAAAAATTCTCCCTTGCTCTGCTCCAACCCCACTATTATCTCTCAGTAAAGGGTATCAAATGTCTCAGTGTATTGAGAATATCCACCTCCATTCTGATCAAAATAATGTTTAACCTGTACTGAGCGCTTTCCACCCATAGATCTCCAAGTGCTTTACAAAGGAGGTCAGGATCGTTAATCCTGTTTTACAGCTGGGGAAACTGAGGCATGGAATGGTTGAGGTGACTTGTCTAATGTCACCCAATCAGCCAACCAGGAATTGAACCTAGGTCTTTTGCACTTCACTCCTATCCTCATGTTCTACAAGGCCACATAATCCTTGCTCTGTAGGCATCCCCTTTGTTTTACTAAGGAAGTAGAGAGAGAGAGCGCTACGTACTGACTAAATTCTGACAGGTTCAGAGTGGTAGCCGTGTTGGTCTGTATCAGCAAAAACAAAGAGAAGTCCTTGTGGCACCTTAGAGACTAACACATTTATTTGGGCATAAGCTTTCGTGGGCTAAAACCCACTTCATCAGATGCATGGAGTGAAAAATACAGTAGGGAGGTATAAATACACAGCATCTGAAGAAATGGGAGTTGCCTTACCAAGTGGGGGGTCAGTGCTAACGAGGCCAATTCAGTCAAGGTAGATGTGGCCTATTCCCAACAGCTGATGATCATAAATACTATGATGTGTGAATGTATCAGCTAAGTGTCTCCAAATGCTCGTAAGCTTCCTCCTCCCTTTCCGCTGGTCATAGATGCATGGAGTTTAAAGCCAGATGGAAACGATTCTGATCATCTCATCTGACCTCCTACATAATACAGACGAGAGAATTTCACCCACTAATTCCTTCCTCTTTGCTCTTCTTCTCCCCATTCCCATTTCCTTCTCCCTGCCTGTCTCTCCTCTGAACAGCAGCCACACCCCCCAGTTCATTAATCACTGCCTCACTCCGCCAACACTCCATTATTCAAACAAACCACACGCACACACACCCCGAACATCAGACTCAGTGGAAAGTCTTACCAAGGTGGCGATGGCCACACACGGGTTCCAAGCACTCATACAATAACACCGCCAGGCTTATTTGATTTGTTAGAGTGGGGCTATGCTGGCTTATGGACTGAACCCTTTCCTTCCGTGTGCGACGGTGTTAATATTGCGTCTGGATCAGACAATCCTATGTCAGGACTTGGGCTCTGACCCAGGATTGATGCTGCAAGTGTGGTTCTTAGGGGGATGCTGTTGCTTGTGCCATCTTTCAGATGCAGGGCCAGGTCCTGAGCTGGCATAAAGCAGCATCGCCCCATTGACTTCAACAGAGTTGGTCCATTTGCATGACAGTAACACCTAGGAGCTTCAACTAGCTTCAGGGCTCTATTGTGCTAGGTGCTGTACAGACACATAGCGAGAAGCAGACCCTGCCCCAAAACCTTGCAGTGTAAAGAGATAAAGGATGAGAAGGAAAAGAGGGGTGAAATCGCCTAAAGTCACACAGCAGAACCAGGATTAGACCCCAGACTTCTTGATTCCTCAGGTACAGCAACGGGAAGCTGTTTCTGCAGCACATGTAAGCGCTCTTTAACTCACTTGCTAAACACAGCTGTAAAGCCTCAGCAGGCTAGGCTAGCCACCCTGTACAAGTCCATCCCAGACTATGGGTACACACCTAAGCAGCCACAGCTTCAGGACTATTTTCACTGAGCTAGCTCAGGCATGCTGCAATCACACCTCCTGACTGCGATATGGACACACTGCTTATTTAGCACCCCAGCCATTGGTCCCTGCTGCCAAACGGCTGGAGCTCTGGCCCGAATTGTTTGCTGTTACCTTTTCCTGCTGCGGGTGTGCAGGAGAGCTACACTGCAAGGAAGAGAAAAAAAGCAACCAGCAACGAGCCCGAGAATGATACGGGCTGTAGATATGCAGTATGTGGGTGGGGAAATGAGCTGGAAGGCTTAGAAATAAGTGGCACTGTGTGAGATAGTCATGACAATATTCCTGAACCACGCTGTTGAGGAAGCATGGCTCTGTGGTTGGCTGCGGCACTCGATTAGGAGAGAGGAGATCTAGCTTGAATTTCCTGGTTCTGCCACCGACTCTCTCTGTGACTTTGGGCAAATTCCTGACTTACTCTGTGCCTTGGTTCCCGATTGGTAAAATGGAGGTAATGGTACTTCCTTTGTCTGCCATGGCTATTTATGTTGTAAGTGGCAGACACTGTCTTTTTCTATGAGTTTCTATGGAGGCCCTGATCCTGGCAGGGGTGGTGGCATGGGCTAGCCATCTGAATACAAGCCCAACGGACCCCCTGGGTGTGGGTTTATGTGGCTAGTTTGTGGTGCTGCACCATTCACACTGCTATTTGCGAGTCTGTCTCCCTGAGCTGGGCAGCTTGCTTCCAGCTCCGGCGTAGACCGATAGAGGTGCTAATGCAAGGTACATCGTAACGGCATGGTCTTTTACACCATCGTATTACAGTCTCATGGGGAAAAAGCTGAAAACGTTGCTACGCTATAGACAGTGCTCAAGAAAACCTGGATTCAGTGTTTGAGCCAAACCAGACCATTTTTCTGAGCTTCTGCATAATTTGCCGGAGCTTCTCATTGTCAGTACAGAAGTAGCTATTTTGTCAGCCCTCTGAACAAAGGGAAATTTGATGGGATGCCGAGTGAATTGGTGACAATTTTCACGCCCGCTGCCGTGAAGCAAACATTGTACTTGTGTGCAAACTGGAGAAACGGCCCATTTGCGGAGATGGCTGGCCCGTTTTCGACAAAATGCATTTTCGTCAAAATAGAAACGTTTCAGAGACCTTGATGTCAGCAACGGATTTGATGGGGAAAGGTTCTAGGGTCCAGAGCTCCCTAGTAACTCCTGATGAGAGAAAGACCCAAGAGAGAACTTTGGCCTGAAGATGGATGGATGTTTCGACACAATTCCGTTTTGCGAAAACGGTCTAAAGGCTTTGTTTTTCTTCCGTTGTGGAACCAAAACAAATGTCAAAACCTCAAAAGTAGCTGAGAAATGGAACTGGCTTTCTCCAGCCAACTCTTACCTATTTGTCTCTTTCCAGGTGTCAGCCGAGGTAATGCTGGGGTGAATCGCAACTGTAGTTACTCTTCTACCTGGGATCTTGTGGTGCCTCCAAACTTCTATCTAGATAGAGAGGTGAAATTCAGAAAGGTTTATCAGCAGAGCTGGTCAATCTTTTTTCATGTGAGACAAAATGCATTGGCAAAAATTTCCAAGGAAAAATATTCATGATTATTTTAAGTAAACATTTCCAGCTAGCTTCCCACCAGCTCTGTCTGGGCATTCAGCTGAGATGAAAACACAGGTGCACACCTTCATTCTTACCTGCTGCTTTTACTCAAGTCAGGAATACAACAAATGCAACCGTCTCCATTGTGTTTTTAGCACTTGTGTTCCAGTGCTAAGAGCACAGAGGGAGCGAGAAAATGATTTGGGGGGAAAAAAAGGAAAATTAATGATTTTAAAAATAGGAAATTTAAGGAAAATTAACCAAGCTTTTCTGGATCTCAAGCAACATTCAGTTTGGATTTGTATCAATTTATGGACGACAGTTGGGATCGTTTTTTATTTCAATGTGAACAGGTTTGCTCATCTTTTACTTCTAATACCCAACTAATGCCAACTGGCACGGACAAAAATGGAAGAGAAATCTGAGTCAGAGAAACACTTTCTTTAATACAGTACATTAAAAGTGGTTTCCCTTGGATTGAAAAACCACATCATGAAAACTGCTATTCGATGACTCTCTTGCGATGAGAAACACATGTAAGCTAGCAAAGCAAACAGGGTTTCATTTATTATTAGTTATAAATTCTGTTAATTTCCCAATGTCTATGTCCTTCAGCCAGGCAAGCTGGGCTTTGAGCCTATGGAGAGTTTTCATTCCTCTGCTGTTCATAAGAGCGGGTGGCTCTGGAGTAATGGAAGGTGTCTAGGTATTGTAGATACAGAGGGACAGACTGGATTCTGTGGCATGTTTTGCAGAGCCAGTCAAAGAGATAAAGGAATAATCCCTGGTATTTCTATAGTGCTTTCCAGCTGTGGATGACAAGCATCAATCAATGAATTAACACCTCACAACACCCTGGTGTTGCAGCTACCGTTGGGTAACATTTTCAAAAGTGCCTAATTGATTTAGGAGTCCAAGTCCCAATGAAAGTCAATGGGACTTAGGTGCCTATGTGCTTTACATTTTTATCCCCACCTTACATTCAGCCTTGCCGCACACCTACAAGGAAAGGGAGTTTTGTTATCACTATTTTATACAAGGGGACCTGAGGCACACGGAACTATACTAATACCTAGTGCTTACAGGGCATTTTTCATATGCAGATCACAGAGCACTTTACAAAGGAGGCCATTGCCATTGTTGCCATTTTACAAGTGGAGAAACTGAGGCATGGGGAAGTAAAGTGACTTGACCAAGGCCTTCCAGCAGGCCAGAGCTGAGTCCCTCTCTCCACAGGCCACACTGCCCCGTAAATAACTTGCCCAGGGTTGCTCAGAAAGAGCCCTGAATGTAAGCTAGGACTCTTGAGCCTCTGTCCAGTATTTTAAAGCCAGACCATCCTTCCTCGCATGGAATCACAGAAGATCAGGGCTGGAAGGGACCTCCAGAGGTTCTAGTCCAACCCCCGGCTCAAAGCAGGACCAGTCCCCACTAAATCACATGAGGCTACCAGTCGGATTGCTAATATGAAGAAGGGCTGCAGGTCTGGTCCCTAATTTGAGAGATTTAGGGGATGTGGCTCTTCCAGTGAGGAAAGCTGGGTGGAAAAATCAATATTTTATCCATGAGAAATTTCAAATGAAAAGTCTTTGTACAAAATGTCAGGTTTCCCACGGAAATAGTGAACTGATTTGAAACGAAAATGTTTGTTTCGGGGCAACACCTTCAAATGAAATGGCCAGTTTTGTTGCAACCGAGATGGTTGCTTTGGTTTGGGTTTCTTTGGTTCCAAACCCAAGAAATAACACTTTACGTTCAAAGAAATCCACATTTCTACACACGATCTTGTTTCATTTGGGTTTCTTTACAGCAAAATTGGAAGCAAAGTGGCACTGGAAGTTAAAATGAAAAAAGCTGTTAATCGGACCTTTTTCCTACCAGAAAATGGAATTTTTTTCATCAGAACTGATATTTTCTCCTAGGAAAATGGTGGTTTAGATGAAAGAATATTTGTGAATCTGCATCATTCAACCAACTCTATCAATGAGGGTTAGCGAGGCAGCCAACCCCAACGGGAGTTCTGAAGTTCCTCTTTGTCTAAGACTTAACTAACAGGGGTGGCAGCTCTGGGCTTGGGCTGTAATGGCACGAAACTATTTTAGATCGCTAAACTGGTCTGAATTAGAGATCTCAATCTGAATTTGTCTGAAGAGCAAGAGGTATTCAGATTTGGGCCCGTTCCTAGTCTGGATATATTTGGCTGATCAAAATGAGGGACTTGATTTTGCTCAAAGTGACAAATGTGAAGTGGGAATAATGCCAACGAACCTAATGGTGTGACTGGTGTCAAACTGGTGAGAGTGAGGGTGGAATGAGGCCCAGTAAAACTTATATTTAGATAGACCCTCTTCTCCTGAAGGATCCCAGAGGACTTTAAAAACACTCACACAGAGAAACCACGTAAGCCATCAGTGTACATGACAAACATAGTTGCATTGACTTCAGTGGGACTATATGATTACTCCCGTGAAACAGGACTGAGCTTTTCACTATATAGTGCAGGGGGCTTTCCAAGCAAGTAAAAATTACCAGGTCCCAGCCTTATCATCAAAACTGGATTTCAAGGGCTAGATTCTCAGCTGGTGTAAACAGGCCCGGTTCCTTTGACTTCAGTGGATCTGTGCCCATGTATGCCAGTGGAGAGTCTGGCCTGAAATGTCTGCTGTTGCTTTTTCTCATGGCAGGAGGGAATGAGAGCAGGTGGGAAGTGTGAAAAAAACATATTTATGTCTCTTAGTCTTGGAAAAGGCACTTAGCCTCAATGTGCCTCAGTGTCCCATTTGTAAAACAGGGATAGCGGGGCCTGTACCTCCCAGGGCTGTTGTGAGGAGAAATATATCAAACTGCCAAGTGCTCAAATTCTGCTGTAATGGGGGTCATGTAAGTATCACAGCTAGAATAGCTAGAGGGACCTGTTGTGGATCTGGCTGAAATAATTTGGACCTGATCCAACCATACCCTTATGCTCGCGCTGAAGAAGGAATCATCCTGGAAAGTTGCATGGCCTGGGTAGTACAGGAGGTCTGACTAGATGATCAGTGGTCCCTGCTGGCCTTGGAGTGTATGAATCTGTGAATAGCTGCTGTAACCCTGGGATATCTCCATTGAAGTCACTGGAATGACACAGTTGCACAGCTGGTCTATGTGACAGTAGATTCAAGCCCAGCCCTTCCCAAGCAGTTGCTCTCTGTATTTGTCATCGGATATGTCTATACTGCACTTTAAACCTGGGTCTGTGGGACCCGGGCTTGCAATTTTCAAGCATCCACACTGTATTGTGAGCCTGGGCTTACAGCTGCGACCTTGGGTCTCACAGTTTTGTTAATGTCACCATATTGAACTACACAGACCTTCTGACTTGGGTTTCTGGCTTGAGCTGCTTCCACACTGCAAAATGACAGGGCTTAGACTCGAGTCACAGTGGGTTTACCTACAGTGCAGTGTAAGCCGTGAGGTCAAACTCAGCCTCAAGCCTCACTCCCCTTCCATCAACACACAAATGGCACTAACTGAGGACTCAATTCCAGGAGCCCCCGGGGGTGGAGGATCCAAACCTGAGTGGAACCAGAGTTCAAGCCCTATTGCTTTACAGTGTAGATGCAGCCCCACTGGACTTGAGCTCTGTCAGTCTGCCAAAAGTATCCCACAATCCCACAGGCCTGCTTTCTTTGTCCTGTGGAGAATCTTGTTTGATGGACAGTCATATTTTCTCATGAACCACGAACAAAGGGATGGAGCGGCCATATTTTGGGAGGGCGCCAGGAAGTCTGGGATATGGGTGGTTGGACTCAGGCCTGCATAATGCAGTGTAAATGGAGGAGCCCCAGATTGGGACTCAGGGTTCAACAATTCCTAACCTGGGGTTACAAATGAGTGTAGACGCTCAAGCCCTAGGTTAACAAACTCAGGGGCTGCTAACTCAAGTTCTACTAACCCTGGGCTTACATTGCAACATAGACACACCCAGTGGGACAAGGGCTTTGACCCAGTCCCCTAGCAGGGTCCCAGGACCCAGGTCCTGGGTGCTTGCTCACCTGAGTCTGGCTGATTTGTGTGTGGACAGAAGGGGGGCTTCGGCTCAAACCTGAGTGGGAGCCTAGGGCTTGGTGTGCAGTGTGGACATACCCTTTATGGTCAGCCCTGTACAATACACTGCACGCCTGAGGCTCCAGCCAAATATAGATATGACTTCAAACATGCACTGTCTGGGTCTGAGGCCGAGCTATAGCCGGCACAGTGTGACCTGCTTTTACCAACGTCGGTGCCAAAACTGCATTTCCACTCCCCGATCTGCCAAGGCTCTTTTGTATTGTGTGTCAGCGGATTATAGAGTTTTTCCTTTCATAGCGCCATTAATATGCACGCCTGGGGGAGCCGGCTGCTTGCGATCTGGTGGGTGGTGCGTTGAGCGTGGCTAGAGAGGCCCAAGAGACACTTCCTGGGCTGGTGAGTCCATCACACACAATATCTCAGAAAAAGGGCAAGAGGTGTTAAAAAACGAAATGAGAGAGAGGAACATACAGGCAATGGAGAACTCTTACAGAATAATTATAGATGATATTTAAAGAGGACTTGGATTTTTGCATAGCTGTTTAGCAGGCTCAGGACAAATTTGCCAGCATGGGTGGGACACCATAAGGCCCTGTCTACAGTAGGATATTTCATATGCAAGTGAATTAGGCAGCTCATTCTTATCTGATAATTCCTGCACAAATGTAGCAAACTGTCATCTTAGCTGGCTCACCAAGGACCTCCCGAGTGCAACAGCACAAACTGTTCCTGTGTGAGCTAAAGCTCCCTAGCCCCATAGCCTCTGTGGATTGGGCCCAGATGGGGGACCCATAACACACTCACTAGTGGGTTACACTAGACCGATCACAGCTATACAAAAAGACAAGGAGTGTGCCTGAAGAGTTCATCGGCTAAGGCTTTGACCCTTCTGACACCCACGCCTGAGAGTAATGTTAGTTGTCAGAGTAGCCCACATTGAGTGGAAAAAAATGTCCACCAGGCATGGCGTAGGGTACGGTTTTTCAAGGAGTCTAAGGGACTTAGGCAACCAACTACATTGAATTCTAGTGGGATTTGGGTGTCCAGCTCTTTCAAGCTTGACAATTCCAGCCTTAAAGCTGCCCCCTTTCCCAGGAGTCAACCTCAATGAATTCCTATAAGCCCTTTATGCTTATTACTGTGTGTATTGGGTTAGCACCTAGAGGGCTCGGTCAGGGTCCCATTGTGCTAGGTGACCAGCAAAAAGATGGTCCCTGCCACAGAGAGCTCCCAGTGTAGGATTTAGACCCGTGATTCTCAACCTATTTACCATTTTGGGCCACACATGTGGCCCACAATGTGTTACGTGGGATGCATCCAATACTACCTGAATGGCCCTGAGGATGTCACATGGGCTGCAGCTGTGTGCTGATTGGGCCGCAAGCGGCCCACGGGCTGCAGATAGAGAGCCACTGATTTAGACAATATGCCACCAGTGACTAAACAAATAAACAGGGAGGGGGGTAAGACAAGATGACAGGGTGCACTAGCATAAATTAGTAGTTTCAGTAGACACGGGTGCTCTCTAGCCTAAGCAATGGCAGATGGATGTGATCTGTGGACATCATGGCAAAGGTAGATTTTAAGGAAGGTTTTAAAAGAGTAGAAGGATGTGGGTGGCTAGCTGGATTTTGATGGGAAGTTTGTTCCAAGCATATGTGGTGGTACGGAGAAGGTGTTTGTGGGAAAAGTGGACAAGTGGGTGATTGGAGACAATCGTTATGGCCAACCCATCATGTAACTTTATATTTGCCACATGTTACAAAAGAGCATGTCAGCAATGCGCTAGGGAATTCTTCAGATGTTCTGTTGACACTATTTCTGGCATCCTTCCACCTGCAGAGCCAGTTGGCATTAGTTACCATGAATCCAGCTGTACATAATAAAGTCACAAATGTAAAGTTCAGTATCTCACCATCTTCCTGAGACCAGAAGCAAGTGTTGAGTGTCCCAACAGGAAGCCAGGAATCTGACCCACCATCTTTGGATAACACCTTGAGTTTGATTCACTGTGGTCTTGATCTTCAGTAGTCATTAACACCTGGGCAAAGTGAGTGCAAAGTGGATGAAACATGCTACCACATCCGAATGGCAGTGCGTTAACCACACTTTGCACTAGTGTAAATGATGACACCAGGTACAGGGCATCAGAGAATCAGAGCCATGGTGTGTGCACTCGTGTGTGTGTGGGGGGTGTGGGTGTGTGTGTTCGTGAGTGTGTGGTTAGTGCTACTCAACAACTGAAGTTTCACTTTTGCAGGAAATTTCAGTGTTTCAGAATTATTTTCCCTCCTGAATGGGAAAGCAAGGTCAAAATATGCAGAATTTTCACAAAACAAACAAAAAAATCCAAGAAAAGTTTCAAACTGGAAATGTCAGAATGGAGAATTTGTACATTTCTGATCAAACTGAAACGATCCGATGTGTCAAGACACCTTTTTTTTTCATTTCAGTGCTCCTGATTGGAAAATTGAGAAATTTTATCAATATCAACATTTTCCCATGGAAAATGTCAATGTGGATAAAACCACCTATTCCGATAGGAAAATTTTTCGTGTGAAAAGTTTTGACCTGCTCTAGCCTGGATCTTGGAAGGACCTGAAATGAACCACGAGTTTGTGATGCAAGCCTGACTCATGACATCTGCAGAGCTTACTCTCATGATGTCATGGCCAAATGCAGCTTATATCACACTGGAGCATGAGGACATTTTGCCAGTTACGTACGTTAACACAGTCTGCAATGCCCAGCTAAGATGAAAGCAATGGGAAAACAAGTGTGTCCTTGGGTTTGATTTTAAAGTACCAGGATTCTGGACATCACTGAGCCAGGAATTTCTTAGAGAAAATATTAAGGACTGGATCCAACGCCCATTAAAATCAATGGAAAGACACCCATTAACTTCAGTGGACTTTGGATCATGCCCTACATGTTTTCAGCAACAGACTGCCAATGTGGCATGGATATGTGCAGAGGAGAGCTTTAAATGACAATAGAGAACCCTGTAGACAGAACACTATGGCAGCAGTGGGTGATATCCCTTCATGCATGCTGGGTATGTTGAGGAAAAGGAAACATGCCATAGGGTTGGCTGGGTCCAGAGAGAGATTAAAACTAAAGATTTCAATGTTATGAAGGGCATGTTGAATCTGCCTGGCAACCAGGATTATCCCGTGCCCTGCAACATTGTGCTTTGATTCGAACCTGTTTCCAGTATGGACAGCATTCAACAAGCTTCCCCAGAATACACAGAGTGAGTAATTATTTTGACCGCCCCCCGCCCCCCCAACAGAAAAACTGAGGCACAGATGACTTGTCCAAGGTCACAAAGCCAATCAATAGCATCCCTGGGAATAAAAAACAGGAACTCAATTCTCCCATACACCAGAGCAACAGCTGGATCTGGGAAGATGTGGGGCCATCAGAGATCCAGCTATGGTGCCCCCAATCTGTGTTAGCCTGGCCCTGACATGAGTTAGAACAGCCTCGGGGCTGCTCTGACTGTTGCCACTGGCACAAGATGGAGTAGCAGAGGTCTATTCTGCCACACACCCCAGCTAGCTCCTGACATGCCTCCTCTCTTCTCCAACATGCTGCCCATACTGGGGTGATGGGGGTGGCTAGTGCAGGAGCCATCTCTGCCAGGTTGACACCAGCAGAGTGCCGCTCTGCAGAGGGAGTTCTCTGCTAGCCATTTACATCTGGATTCTAGCCCTTTTGCAGCACCTGAGCAGAGCAAAGTGACCAGCTTGTATCAGAGAATACTGCCCCTGACATCTTGCTTCCAAAGCAGTTTCCAACCTTTGAACCATTCTGTCTCCTGGACAGCTGGTGTGTGCATCAGAGAGGAGAATTTTGTCTAGTACTGGGTTAAAAAGGATGAGATGGAACTTTTATTCAATGGAGTTTTCTTTCTTGCAAATGGTTTTGTTTAAAATGCTGAGTAATCAAACTGAAGTCAAGCTCCTAGAAGCTATTTTAAAAGAATAATCACTGGCTTGAACATTTTCCAGTAAGAGAACAACCATCTTCTGTCAGCAACAATATACCTACCACTCAGACCTTTTCTGGAACAACGAACACTGGGAGACAATAATAATACCACTACTGGGGAAAAAAACCCTCGTTCAGCATGTATTTCTCAGGGAAAGCAAACTGGCCGGTGCTCTCTCCTGGAGACAGGGCTGCATGTTTGATAGGTTTCTAGGAGGGAGCTAATGCATTAGGAAAGCGTGATTGTTCTTCCTAATGCTGGAGCTGCATTCAGTCTTTCCAACTCCATGGAATGGAAATCTATGGTCGGCTGGATCAGGATTGCATACTGACTTGTCATCATGGAGATAAGATACGATCTTAAATTAGAATTAATGGGAAGATACCTGAGCCACAAACCCTACAGATGGGGCACATCTATCTTCCTAAAAAGGAGTGAGAAAGAGAGAGAGAGAGAGAGGGTGTATGAGGATAGATATGGACATGTGTGTATGTGTATATATGTGCTAAAAGAGCATTATTCAGGTTGCAAAGTCAAGCACTCAGAAGTTAGAAAATACCAGGATTAAAGTGGCCCTGTGGAACTTTAAGTTAGCCCCTTCATGGGAATGCATCATGATACAGTCTTTAATGACATGATCACATACTATGTTTTTCACAGGAGCCCTGTGTCAGTGTAGCATGCTAAAACGGCCCCAATAATTTAGCAGTAATTTACCGGAAGTGTCCTACAGGTGTCCAAAAACTGCTAGTATGATGAGGTGATAGATTCCTGCCATCCTCCACACCACGTACAGCAGGTCTTTATAAAGAAAGCATACCTTTAAAATGATCATACTAAGAATCACTATAATGCAATGAAAAGGTACTAGATAATCTAGTGCATATTAGAAGGGCCATATTAGTTCACCTAGGATCGTCTCCAAAGCCCATTGAAAGTCAATGGAAAGACTCCCATTGGCTTCAATGGGCTTTGGCTAAGGTCACAATCCATACTGTAAAATATGACCTAATTGGCAATTTAACCCATTTTTCTTACAGTGCACAAGCTCCACGCTGAAAGACCTTAGGCAGAATTTCAGTTTGGCACCCTTCCTCTTCCCACCAATGCGCTCTGTTGGATTATGTTGGCAGCCAATGGGAGAAAGGGAAAAACGTCCCACATCTCCGAAAGGGGTCATTGAAACAGCAATACTAGCCTGGGCAAAGAGAGTGATGCGAAATGAGTAGATAACACAAGGCTGGTACAAGTAAAAATGAGTTGTGTTAAACAGGTGCGTCAGTCACCTTGGACCCTGGTTAAACAAATAGACCTTCTTGGAGTCCGTTCATCTGTCATATTGCTAGAACAAAGGAGTTCTGGGATGCGTAGGCTCACCCGACACAGTGAGGTTTGCCCTGCATTAAGAAAATGTAGGGAAGCTTTCCAGAAATTTCAAATTTATTTAAGCATAAGCTGTAGCTCACGAAAGCTTATGCTTAAGTAAATTTGTTAGTCACTGAGGTGCTACAAGTCCTCCTGTTCTTTTTTGCAAATACAGACTAACACGGCTGCTACTCTGAAACCTTTCCAGAAATTTATTTCACATCTCTTAATAAGTTTTTCAGAAATTCCCAGGCATAATATGCCCCACTAATAGGAAGCAGCTAAACCTTCAATGCTTTCATAAGACACCTTGAGTCAATTAATTACTCATCTTTTTTTGTGGGGGGTGAGGATACCTGTTCCTCGCCTTTTGACACAGAAAGCGCTTGGGGAGCTGTGATACTGCATCTTTTAAATTGATTTAACCCAGCACGTTGACCCTCTAATTCAAGAGCTATGCCGTGCATGAAGACTTGTGCTCCTCCACTGCCCTGAATGTTGTGGAGTTATTGTAACTAGAGTCAGTCAAAAAGGTTTTCATAGAATATCAGGGTGGGAAGGGACCTCAGGAGGTCATCTAGTCCAACCCTCTGCTCAAAGCAGGACCAAACTCCAATTTTTGTCCCAATCCCTAAATGGCCCCCCTCAAGGATTGAACTCACAGTCCTGGGTTTAGCAGGCCAATGCTCAAACCACTGAGCTATCCCCTTTGATTAAGCTTTCTTCCCATCAGAAAATGCCATTTTGTCTAAACCAAAATGTTTTGTGACAATACATAAGTTTTGACAAAAAATTTTATTGGGATAGTTTCTCAGGTTCAGAATGCAATTTCTGCCCTGAGAAAATGAGTGCCTAGAATAGCCAGTAGTTTTCTAGTTCGGGCAGTCTAGTAGGGAACCCATATTCAAATCCTTGCTCTAAATCAGGGACATTGTCCCTTGGGTAGTCATTTCCACCTGTGTGATGTGGGTATGAGCACTCCCATTCTAATTTAGTTCCATTACACCCCCACTCTGCCCTGGTGCAAATTCTCATGCAAAGAGCAAAGCAGTGGAGAATCAATCCACCGAGAAGAAGCTTGCGTTCTTGCTACTGGTGGCTAAATAAAAGACTCCAGTCCAGCGGGCTGTCTATCCCTCACCACTAAATTTATACACCAAAAATATTAAAGAGAAAGGGGGGAAATCGCTTGTAGCTGTTGAGCTGAGGAGTGGTGATGATTGACACGGCTTAGTATAGATTGCTGCAATACTTAATGACTTGGCCCACTCTAGATTCTCCAGAGACCTCTGCTCACTTCCCTGAGAAGCAAATCGGGCTGGATCTAGAGTGGCGCCTTATAAAACTGGTGTTTGTTCCATCCCACGATGCACCAATGACTCTGGGAAGATGACTCCCCAGCGGGGAGCTTTGAAGGCTGATTGATGCATCATTGTTTCCAGAGGCTTCTCCTGATCACTTATCAGGACACCCAAGGGGGCATGAAATAAAAGGGGAAATAAAAGTCAGCTTTGGCCCTTTCCCATTTAATCCCTTCAGGCGCTATGAAAGGTTTTCTTGTGTAAATCCGGCAACGGGGCTGTTTCTGCTCAGTGATGAGGTAATCAATTGCTCCACATCCTAGCAGAGGAAATGAACACAGCCAATACCAACCACAATATTTAATTCAGGTGCTCGCAGCTGACTCACTGACAGGGGGAAGAAGGGACTGGCCTGGGGAGAAGCTGCAGCTGCAGCCATCCCAGCAGCAGGCATGTGCAGTGGGGAAAAAATAATCGTTGTGGACAAATGGGCAGGAAAAGAAGAGCTAGCAAGCTTGCGGTTAGGAAGCTACCACAATGCTCTCGCTCCCACAAGTGATTCCTCTGGCTCATGCTTAGGATATAGCAGGTGGGAGCAGCAAGGAGGACGCATCTACTGTCGTTGTTTCTTGCTGAACGAGACCCGCCAGGGATTGTAACCGCTGCACATTAGTTCTGATCACTCTCTGGGAAGCTCTGCTCTGTGACCCAGCTGCGTTTTGCAGTCCGATCCTAGGAGAGGACAAATGCTGTGTAGTCCCATTGGAGTCAATGACAGCTGCAGAAATGCAGTAGACAATCCCCCCCGCCCGTCCCCTGCCCCGAAATGCACAACTTCACTGATATTCAGGTTTCACTCACAGGATCAGACCGCTTGTTCATGTGTCAGTCAAGAGAGACTTCACCCAGAGGAGAATTTGGACCCCTTTATGTCTGGGCAGCCCTAGGACGATAGTTATAGCTAGAGGCTCCCACCAAGATCAGGTCCCTGAGTGGCAGTTGCTGTACAAACACACACCTGCCCCAAAGAGCAAACAATCTAATTAGCCAGGACACCCCCCCCCTCGGTCACACAGGAGGGCAGAGAAGGCAGGTGCCCTGTCCCACTAGATCACACTACCTCTCACTGAGCGAGTGCAATCTTTGGCGTTCAATCATGTTGCACCGGCTTACACCAGGTCTGACTTTGGCCCTAAGCAAGCATGTATTTATTAACCAACTTTAGTTAATGCAACGATATGATGTGGCTGTCCATCGTGCCTTGACATCTCTGCGCTGCTGAGCGGCTGGTTTTACTGACTCTGCTCCTGGAAGCCTGGTTCTTATATGCCAAGACATTTTTCTTCACTTGATTTTTCTTTTAAGGCTCATTAAATGCTGCACCAGAGCCTTGGAGAAAATAATTATCAACAGCACTGTGATACTTTGCACCTTGTCTGGGAGCATCTCAAAGCACTTCCCTGAGCTTTAATCCATCCAGTTTCTCTGTCAAGTATCTGGCTTCTCTCTTTGATCCACTCTGCACGATGGGAATCATGGTTCCACCTACCTTGTCCCATGTGCGGTCCCTCGTGCTTGTGCAAAGCAGGGGTAAAACGGTGTCATTCTGATCCGGGAGCACTTGACGCCCACTTTGCACAGGGTTAAATGGCTGTGCAGGACGCAAAGCAGAGCAGGATCAGCCCTAGTGGGTAATGCTTTTAACTGATTTTTTAGCCCATCAGCAACATGGTCTTGTATCCTCCATGCCTGACTGGGTTAATACTCTCTTGGTAACCATGGCAGGTAACCGTGGCTGCCTTTCTCTAACCCACTGAACATGCCTCATTAGAATATAAGAAGGGCCAGACTGGGTCAGGCCAAGCGTCCACCTAGCCCAATATCCTGTCTTCCGACAGTGGCCAGTGCCAGATGCCCCAGAGGGAATGAACAGAACAGGACAATTACAGAGTGATCCATCCCCTGTTGTCCAATCCCAGCTTCTGGCAGTAAAAGGTTTAGGGATACCCAGAGCATGGGGTAGCATCCCTGACTGTCTTGGCTAATGGCCACTGATGGACCTATCTTCCATGAACATATCTAATTATCTAATCCTTAACCATGCCTGGGTAATCAGGCCAGCTGGTTCTCCATCCTCTCAGAGGTAACATATCCCAGAATGGATTACTCCAATTGCTCTGTGCATTTGACCACCACACACCCTATAACCTACTGAGGAACTCTGGGAGAGCTGCCCAGATTCTCCCAGAACACAGTGCCACAACCATGGTTAAGCAGCCTGGCAAGTGAGGGTGTACAAACACCATGAGCACACATTTAAGCTGTGATAAAAGCAGCTGTGTTCACACAACTCAGCCCTGAGGGTTATATCTGGCTTAGACGAGGACATCACAACCTGGTTCCACAAACCTGGCCACATTTAAAGGCTGAGTTTTTCAGAGCTACTGATGAGGTTGCGGACACCTGATTCCCATTAAAACAAACAGGAACTAGGGACCAAATCCCTTCAGAGGCTTTGGCAATCCCAGCCATGGGGCCATCTGTTGAAGTCCTAGTTGCTTCCACAAAGGATACTCATCCGAGCAGAAGGCCTGGCTTGCAAATGATCCCCCTTCCATGGTCCCAGGAGTGATGGATGGACTACAGATAGACACCTGTAGTTCTGGCAGGTAATAAAAGCTACTGGAGGGGAGCCTCTGGACAGCTGTATTTCCACTCTCCTCATGGAGCACCGGGAGTTTCCTTGTCCTTGTTCCATGGGGCAGAGGCAACCCCATCCACCCAGAGCAGAGGAGGAAGGGAGGCAGTAATCCCCTGGGAACATATGGTTTAGCACTAATCTGATGGGTGCTAATGGTAGTGAAAGTGGATCAGCACAACGGGAGCCCTCTGTTAAGAAAAGTGAAGCTACATGTCCCTCTAAAGAGGAGTCACTGAAGGTTACTGCAGCCAGGCTTGTGGGGGTGGAGTGGGGAGTCACGTCATTGTACTTTTACATGGAGTTTCACTGTGACCTGGTCTGGTCTGGGAATTCATCCTGATTTCAACAAACAGCGGCCAGGAAAGGGTGCAGCTGTGTCAGAGAAAGCCACCGTTTGCCCCCAGGGGAGATTACCCATTCTGGAAACGCAGCTATTGCAATAGCCTTGGCTCCGGCCTCCCAAACACACACACACATGTTGCCCCTCTCCAACCCACAGAAATGCAGCTGCAAAAGGCATCTTCTTTGCTCATTGATTTAATCAGGTGACGCAGGCCCTTTGGAGCCATCCACTGGCTCTTCATCAGCTACTGCATCCAATTTAACCTACTGGCCACCTGGCTCAGTATGTGTCTACCCCTCCCTACTCATCCTCCCTCACTGAGCATAAGAACAGCCATCTAGCCCGGTATTCTGTCTTCGGACAGTGGCCAATGTCAGGTGCTTCAGCGGGAATGAACAGAACAGGCAATCGAGTGATCCATCCCCTGTCATCCATTCCCAGCTTCTGGCAATCAGAGGCTAGGGACATCCAGAGCATGGGGTAGCATCCCTGACCATCCTGGCTAATAGCCATTGATAAACCTATCCTGCTAAGCTTCATGTGGCACCCATGCACCCCCTACCTCGACCAGCATCCCCCTCTTGTCTGAACACTTGACAGCCTCTGAAACAGCCCCCTCCACGCCACATGGTCTCTAGGCACAGAACAATCTCCCTGAGCTCAGCCTCAAGGCCCCCTCCCTCTCCACTTTCAAGTCCATCTTAAAAGCCTGCCAGGCTGCCGAAAGCGAATCGAGTTGTTTGGTGCAGAAACTCTTTCCCTGACCTCTGTCTGTCTCTCGGTCCTTAGTTCATGACGGCCTGGGACCAACACCATCTCTGTTTGCACGAACGGAAAATGACCCAACAACATCACTGGTGCTGGTGAAAACGAATAAACAGATGACAATAAAAATCGTAAAGAACAGATTCTGCCTTGTTCCCGGATTCTCCATTCATGAGACACATCACTGAGGTGGCTACATCAGCCTCGCAGATCCAAGCTGCTGGCTAGCATGTAGGTCTGTAAGTGCCGTTTGATCTGTGTGCTCCCGTTGAGGAGTACAATCAGAAGGCAACTTTCAGTTAGGCATCTCAAAGAGCATTACAAACATGAATGGGTCCAGCCCACACAACAAGGGCAATAGGAATTGTGTCATTATCATCATTTTGTCGGTGTGGAAACTGAGGCACGCGTAGATTAAGAGCTGGACTGTGATTAGGATAGCATGCTTGGGCAAAGAGGAAAGGGAGAGAAAGAACCCCTCTCCCCTATACTCTGACATGGGCTTTCTGGTCCTTGGGTCCAGGTGCCAGCATACAGCCTCCCTGGAGCAAGTGGGTGGGTGTTCCATGCCCCACTCACTAGCCAGCTCCATCTGAGCTGGTGTGGGACAGGGAGGTGTTGCTATTTACTACTGGGATACGTCCACAGTAAATTATTACACACACTCCCCTTGAGCAATTACTAAATTGTGTTTCTGAGTCACAGCACCTCCTAGAATGGTGCAACTGACACACCACCCTTAACTCAGTGGTAGGTCCGAAGGCACAATCTACCCCTAAGTGGCTTGTGTTGAACAGAGCAAGTCATCAGCAGAGAACGGAACAGAACCTAACAAAGTCCTTATTCTTTGCTCCAACCATTAGACTTGGTATTTTTTTTTAATACCTTCTATTTTTGGTTGAAATTCACACTACAAATGAAGTCCGCATAAAATAGCCAATATGGACAGGAGAGATTGCTGTGACTAACAGATACAGCCTGTAGCTCGATTTCATTCACATCAGTTTAGCATATGCAGATCTGAAAGTCAAAGTCTTTTTGGTTTATTTTCAGTACTTGGAGGAAAAGAAATCTCATGTAATTTACTCTCCCCAGCGGGGTGGAAAGGAGAGAAACCTTTCCTTAGCTGGCATAAGGTACTGTATGCGTTTTCTTAAACTCTCAAAGGCGCTCACATACTATGTTGATGGAAGTGGTGTAAGAACCCACACAGAAGAGAATATATGCCTTGTTGTAGCCGTGTTGGTCCCAGGATATTAGAAAGACGAGGTGAGTGAGGTAATATCTTTTATAGAAGTGTTTCCCAAACTAGGGGCACCGCTTGTTCAGGGAAAGCCCCTGGCGGGCCGGGCTGGTTTGTTTACCTGCCGCGCCCACAGGTTCAGCCGATCGCAGTTCCCACTGGCTGCGGTTGGCCGCTGCAGGCCAATGGGGGCTGCAGGAAGCAGCGCGGGCCAAGGGCCATACCGGCTGCTGCTTCCCACAGCCCCCATTGGCCTGGAGCGGCGAACCGCAGCCAGTGGGAGCCGTGATCGGCCGAACCTGTGGGCGCGGTAGGTAAACAAACCAGCCCGGCCCGCCAGGGGCTTTCCCTGAACAAGCGGTGTCCCAAGTTTGGGAAACACTGTTTTATAGGATCAACTTCTGTTGGGTCCAGACCTGAGGAAGAGCTCTGCATAACTCCAAAGTTTGTCTCCTCACCAGCAGAAGTTGATCAAATAAAAGACCTTACCTTAGCCACCTTGTCTCTAACAGAAGAGAATAGACAGAAGTAATGGAAGGTTATTATCCTCTCAGGGTTGTTTGGAGCCCTGTGTGAACAGGGTCATTTATTTAGAGACCAATTCTGTAACCCCAAGGTTAAGTGGCACTTTAAATACGAGGCACTAATGGCTGGAAGTTAAAGCCAGGCAAATTCATATTAGGAACAAGACACAATTTTTTGACCATGACGGTAATTAACTGCTGGAACAAACTATCAAGGGAAGTGGTGAATCCTCCATCTCTTGATGTCTTCAGAGCAAAAGTGGATGCCTTTCCGGAAGATATGCTTTAGTCAAACACCAGTTATTAGGCACAGCAGCATGTGTGCTGGTACATTGTAACAACAAGCTTGCGATGAAGCTGCAGATCTACAGGGCCATGGTTTTAATCGCTCTGTTGTATGGGAGGGAAACATGGACTCTGGAAAAGTCTGAAAAGCAGCAGACTGACATTTTCAATTCTCCTCATATTTGTCAGCAGCTCCATATTAAATGGCAGGACGAGATCAGCAATAACAATATTGGTAGCCAAACCCAGCAACCACCTCCATCAGCACTGGTTCGGGTTTGGTGGCTTTTTTTTTTTTTGGTAGGGGCATATTATTAGGATGGAAGACCAATGAATTATGATGTGCATTTACCAAGGAATGCTGCTACACAGTCAGCCATCATGTAGACCACCAGCACTTTGATGTTGTGGTAAGATCGCCGACGATGGGCATAAACTGAATATCCAGCCCCATCATCTTGAGGACCTCGCTAGAGATAGATCCGGGTGGTGCTCAATCTGCAAGGAGATTATTACCCTTTGGGATTTGACATGATGATGATGAGTTAATGGGCTCAATGTAGGGGAAAATGCATGAATTTCTCTGACCTATGTTAAACAGGAGGTCAGATGAGATGATCCAATGGTCCATTCTGACCTTGGAATCTATGAATTACATGTGCATCTCATTGATGAGAATGGGAATACTTGCATGAACAAGTGCTACAGAAGCCAACCTTTCTCCGTTTGATTTTCTATGATATCCATCACTAATCTATCTGAGGCTTCAATAGAATTGGTCAATCAGTATACAAGCACTTGGACCCAAATTCTTATTATCTGAACCCAAATTACCCTTATTTGAGGCTCACCCTTCACTATGTTAGACAGAGGCTGATGATGGGAAAACTTACAATGTCCTCCATGTAAGCACGCTAGCAGGAGGAGACAAGGTTAGGGATGAATGAACTGGCTTGACTGTCTTAAGAACCTCACCCTACCATGTAAGAAGCTTGTATATCATGCTGATCAATATTGTCTCATTGTTTCCCTGTATTCCCCCATCTGTCTGTGTTCGTTTGCTGTCTGTTTTCCTACACTTAGATTGTAAGCCCCTTTGGGAACCATCTTTTTGTTCTGTGTTTGTACAGCGCCTAGCTCAGTGGGGTCTTGGTTCATAACTAGGGTACTTAGGTGCTATGGTGATACAAATAATAAATAATACTAATAATAACTAGAAGGGGTTCTGATTTCCACCAGAACTGGTTAGATAAACTCTGTTTTTTTTCAAGGAGAAAAATGTGGTATCCCAAATAAAAACTCTGTAGAAGCTACTTAGCAAATCCCAGGAGTGAGATCTTGAGACTGACTATTTCGAGGGAAAACAGGTAATGATTCAATAGGTCCACTTACCTGCCAAGGTGTGCCGATAATGCTAGACCTGTAGCACTGCTATTAGCAACCCCTTTCTTACTTACCCTGTTTAATCCGTTACCTGATGTGCCCGGGTCACTGTGGTGATCTGGAGTCATTGCATTTCAAGGAGAATCTTTTTCCTGACTCATCGGTGATTGAAGAACATCAACAGGTTGAAAAATTCAGTCCCAAATGTTTATTTGATCCATGCAGGCATGCTGAGTGGAAACAATGAAATCCTCTGTGAAACAGAATCACCTTTCTCCACCCATCTTAAAATTACATCCTCACAACCCCTCTGTGGGATAGGGAAGTTTTATCCCCATTTACTAGATGGAGGAGTAGGGAGACTAAATGATTTGTCCAAGGTCACATAGGAAGTCTGGACCAGAGACAGGAATTTAACTCAGATCTGCTGAGTCCCAGCCCAGTGCCTAACCCAAAAGATCATACTTCCTCCACCTTGAGTCTATAGCTGAGGCAATCTACACTGGAGCCTTGAGCCCCACAGCACGAGCCCCACAACCGCGAGTCGACGGACCTGGGTGAGTTGCAGCCATGCTGCAGGTCTTTTATTGCAATGTAGACCTACCCTCAGTGCCCACAGGCCGAGACCTGGGATTTGCTAAGTAGCTTTTACAGGGCTTTTATTTGGGATACCACATTTTTCTCCTTGAAAAAAAACAGAGTTTATCTAACCAGTTCTGGTGGAAATCAGAACCCCTTCTAGTTATTATTAGTATTATTTATTATTTGTATCACCATAGCACCTAAGTACCCTAGTTATGAACCAGGACCCCACTGAGCTAGGCGCTGTACAAACACAGAACAAAAAGATGGTTCTCAAAGGGGCTTACAATCTACGTATAGGACAAGAGACAGCAAATGGACATAGACAGATGAGGGGATACAGGGAAACAATGAGACAATATTGATCGGCATGATGGGAGGTAGTCTGTGCACAAGCTTCTTATATGATCTCCAGCTCTAGTATACACCTAGAGATTAATGATGATATCTCGATCTGGTTGGAGAAATTCCAAGGGAACATTTTTTCATTAGAATTCGCCAATTCATTGCAATCAAAACATTTCGTGGTGGACTGCCCCAGAGTTGGAGGCCTGTTCCTTCTGGTGGAAAACTTAGAAAATTTTGGCTCTCATTCCAATTCAGAACTATTATAGTTAAAGTGGTACAACTTTCTAGTGTGTACAAGTTAACCTGGTGCAAGTTTGCATGTAGACATTCTTATTTCAATGCAAGAGTAGATTATTTTGGTTTAGTTTCATCTGATAAAAATAATAGATTAAACAAAACTGAAGCAAGCCACTCTGAAATCAAAGGACAGGGGGTTGCACTAGTTTACTTAAACTGGAGTTAAAAGGTGCAATTTCAGTGTGTAAACAGGTCTCTTGGAAAGAAGTGCGTTTTAAAGAGGGACTGTCACAGGGTGTGCACAAGTTCCCTGCCTCGCATCCCTGTGCACAGTCTGGTCAAGGAAGGGGTCCCAACACCGCTTTCAGTTGTTTCACCAGTGTTTTTTTATTTACAGTGCTTAGTGCAGCCCCAATTCCCCCAGCACAGATCCCCACACTGACCCTTCCCTGGGTCTTCTGGCCCCTGAGGCTTCCTGCAGTCAGTAGAGACAGAGCTGTAGTCCCCCTATCTTCTCTCCTGGCTAACCTCCTCTCTGAGCCTTTCCCTGGGTTTATATCTCCTCCCAGTGACCAGCCCAGCTGGCTCCACTTGGCTCAGCTGATTCCCCTGCCCTCCTTAGGGTCTGCAGCTGAGCTCCTTGTTGAGTGTCTGCGTCCCTGTACTTGGCTGCTCTGCTGGGAAGCAGGGGAGGAGTTACCCCTTTAGCAGGGAATCCAAGGGGTTTATACCTCTGCTCTACCACAGGGACTTTGAAGAGCAGAGGTGTGCGACATGGTGGTGCAAGCCAGGAGAAGGTTCCTCACATAATGGGCTGTAGGGAACAAGGCTCTGAGATGAGACAAAATAAGCAGGGGATTGTGTGTTTTGGGGTGGAGCAAAGAGGGCAGAAGCGTCAGGCTGACTGTGTCAGCTTTGCTCTGACTAATCCTTACTGACCCAGGGAAGGACAGTCCCTGGCTGTCCCACCCACCACTACCAGCAGAATGCCCCGGGGGCACCAGGACAATAACATACCATGCTATCTTTCCCACCAATGGGATGCAGAGGCAGGGGGGATGTGGAAGAGGGGAGGGAAAGGCAGAAGAGACACTTCTCCAACTCCTCAATGCCAAAGGCACAGCAGAGACCCAAACAATGCGTAGCAAAGACTCAAAAGGCATGGTCTTTTTTTCTTCCTTTTGCAAAGAAGAGAGGGACTCAGGAGAGGGCAGTCTCCTCTCCATGATGCAGCAGCAGTTCTCCTTTCACTCTGAGGACTAATGGCCAGAATCCCCCTGAATTCAATGGGACTCAGCTTCAGGGGGCTTTGGATCAAGCCATTTGAGTAGCCACTAGCCATGTCCTCTGGGTTTAAGTCCTGGGAAAGCAGGTATGTGAGGAAACTGCTGCTGCTGGACTGGCTGGGCCTGACCATGAGATGCCTCTACATGGGTGGCAAGAACTGCAGAGTTCTTTCATATTTACCGCCCCAGCATGGAGTAGTAGACAGCTCTGGGGACCCATTCTCTCCTCGTGATATACAAGTACCAACCATTCACTTTAGTGCAAAATTGTCCATGCCCTGCAGTGATTAAATAGGGTCTCTGGGAGATGGAGTGAGGGAAAGACAGAGAATAAGAAAGTGGGGATGGGGAGAGACAGAGGCTATGTCTACACTACCCCCCAGATCAACGCTCTGGGGATCGATGCACCGGGGTCGATTTAGCGGGTCTAGTGAACACCCGCCAAATCGACCGCAGATCGCTCTCCAGTCAACCCCGGTACTCTACTCCGAACAAGAAGAGTAAGGTAAGTCAACGGGAGTGTGTCTCCCATTGACTCAGCATAGTGTGGACCCTGTGGTAAATCAACCTAAGCAACGTCAACTCCAGCTTTGTTATTCACATAGCTGGAGTTGTGTAGCTTAGGTCGATTTACCAGAGATAAATAGCCAGAGATATGGATAGCAGGGTGGAGAGAAAATTGGAGTGAGAAAGTTAAAAAGAGGGGAAGCAAAGTAAGAACATAAGAACGGCCATACTGGATCAGACCAAAGGTCCATCTAGCCAGGTATCCTGTCTTCTGACAGTGGCCAGTGCCAGGTGCCCAGAGGCAATGAACAGAACGGGTAATCATCAAGTGTCCATCCTCTGTCGCCCATTCCTTGGTTCTAGCGAACAGAGGCTCAGGACACCATCTCTGCTCATCCTGGCTAATGGCCACTGATGGATCTATCCTCCATGAATTTATCTAGGTCCTTTTTGAGCCCTATTATAGTCTTGGCCTTCGAGCCTTTACTAAACTGATGCCAACCGTAGAACAACCCTAATCCCGGGTGGGATTTAGACTGTAAAATCTTCCAGGCTAGGAGAGTTTCTTACCATGGGTATGAAACTTACCATAGGTATGGGTATACCTAGCGCAACTGGGCCCTCCTATCATAGACTTTAAGGCCAGAGGGAACCATCATGATCATCTAGTCCGACTTCCTGCACGTTGCAGGCTATGGAACCTCACCCACCCACTCCTGTGATAGACCCATAACCTCTGGCTGAGTTACTGAAGTCCTCAAACCTTGATTTAAAGACTGCAAGTGACAGAGAATCCACCATTTACACAAGTTTAAATCAGCAAGTGACCGATGAGGCCTGTAAGTGCTACCCTAATACAAATCATGGTGAAAATATATGCTCACCATCCTGGGCCTCCAGTAGGGGGTGGCTAATCCAAGCAAGGCCCTGAGTTCCTCACTGTGGTGGGGAAACTGGCAATTCACCCTGGGCTATTAGCGATCCATTCACGGCTACAGTTTCCCACCAGAGTGTGTGGGGTGTGTGTATGTGTGTGGTGCTCTCTTCCTTGCTGTTTGTTCAAGATTTGGAACCAAATTGATGGTGGGGGGTGGGCATGGGTCCCGTCTCCAGGCGCACCCTCCTGCCCCTTTACGTCATGGTCTATCCACGCACGCACAACGCCTACCCACAGCCTTCCAAGCACAGCCCAAAGTGTCAGCTCCTGGCACGGGTGCTTCGGACTGTATTTCTTCTTGTTCTCTTGTGTTTTGAAAAGCTGCTGACGAATGTTTTGCTGGCCGGGAGCGAGAGATTCCAGGTTGGCACCGGGAGTCCCCCACTGGATTGGCGATACCATCAATATATCATGAATCACACTTTCTTATTGTGCTAAAACAAGCGCTGTCTGAGCTGACAGGCAGGGCTAAGATCTGGGCTTATCCCAGGCTACCAACAAACACCCTCTTATATTACGCATTCTGGCCGAATCCATACCCACCGCCGGCCCTTGTGGGTTTGGGAATCTATGAGATTTTTGTTTTGCAGGAACTGAAAACTTGAGACCATTGCTAAATTGGTCCATGAGAGAATATACGCAGGGACACAGTATCCAGGGGAACATGACTATATGCTACTTTCAGCTACAGCAGAGGAGCTGGATTTACCCTTTGATTCTCTTTATGTAGAGAATTTCTCTCACGTGCTTGCTCCCACCAATCCCCCCACCCCCTGCAGGCGTACACCCCTTCATCGCACACCCCTTTACCCCGAGTTATATCCCCCAGCACCACCCCATTAACCTCTTCGCTCTCTGCTGTCTTGCTGCCACATGGGGGCCCAATCCTAAGACTGTTTTTCAGGCAAATGCCTATAGCTGTCAATGGGAGTTTGCTTGGACAAAGAGTCGGTAAAAACTGCGTTAAGAACCTCAGCATTTTGCAGAGGCAGAATATCTATCTATCTGTCTATCTATCTATCTGTCTATCCCCATACACCCCTTCTATCCATCTATCTATCTATCTATCTATCTATCTATTATGGATCCCGCTGTGCAGCACAAAAAGGTACTTCGCACTTCTTAAGTCCCAATGGTGCCCAACTGAAGGACCTCAGGGCGACTCAAGTGATTACCATGACCAAACGTCCCAATTTTATCAGGACTGTCCTGATATTAGGGGCTTTGTCTTCTATAGGACCCTATTACCCCTCCCCCATTCTGATTTTTCACCCGTGCTATCTGGTCGCCCTACACAGGCAAAGTGCTGGCCCTCTGCACAGAGCGCCTTTACGGCTGGTGCTGTACAGACACATAGTGAGAGACGGTTCTTGCCCGCTTATGACCTAAATGGATGCAGGGTGGAAGGGAAAAGGAAAGGCACAAAGAGATGAAGTGACTTGTCAAGTATCAGGGACTTAACTGAGGTCTCCTGAGTCCTAGTCTATTGATCTACCCACTAGACCATGCTGCCTCTGGATAGACACTTACTAGTAATAATAAACTTGTTGACCAGTCAGCATGTTTAGCGCTGCTCAAGTAGAGAAAATCTGGTCTTTGTCCCAAGGCTTCTGTGCTCTGAGCTAAACAGACACTCAAGAACCAGATGACCTTGTGAGGTTCTAGTCTCAAAGTGGTGCCAATTCCTTCATTAGTTTGCAACTCCGTGGAGCGCATTGATTCCCAATGTAACTCCATGGCCTTCAGTACCGATACTGTGTAATGAACTTGCTAGGGTGGTTGAGTATCGCTGCCTGCTTCCTGCAAGGAATCGGAGCTGACCAGTGAGGCGTCATAGAGTCTATACTGTGAACAGCCAATGGAGATATCTCCGCTGCTGCTGTGATGTTCTTAATGGCCATGGTGTGCGTCCCGAGATCTCTTTGGAGTCTTTGATAGCTGTGGAGTTGTTGCAAAACTCTGCCCTCTCATTACAGCAGATGAATGACAGGCAATGCTGGACACCGGAAGGAATTCTCCATCTCACTAAGTACAGCACTGGACAATCTTTCCCCCAGATAGAGAGACCCTCCGCTTTTGCATACAAGTATCATTTGTAGGCAACTGCTGGAGTCAGGATGTCCGACCTGAAGCGTGATGGACCCAGTCTCCTATGGCAAGTTCCATGTGGTCACAGATTTTAAGGCCAGAAAGGCCCATCTAGTCTGGCCTTAGGGATAATAGAAGCCATAAAATGTCACCTGGGAATTCCTGCATCAAACCCAGTAAACTGAGGGCTGTGAAATCTCGTGGGAAAACCTGTTTTCATGAGATTTTTAGAGCCATTACTACTAAGTCCTGCTTTAGTTTTGCAGAGGCATGCATTTCACTGAATTTACCTCTCTGCCACTTCCACAACAGGTGCTCTCCCGCCATTCTGCAATATAATTCCCACGCAACTCTCCTTTCTTTCCTCCTACTCTTTAGACTGCCTACAAACACCAGGGTAGTGTGGTTCCCAAGCGCGAGCTGTCTTCATTTTGACTATTAATCAATCACAGGTACAGTGACCGCTCTCACAACCTCTGACAGAGAAGACAAGTAAACCGCGCTCCCCATCCCTCAACTGCACCCAGATGGTGGCAGATCTCTCTGTGGGTCTGAGTGTGTGTGCATCAGATACCTTGGTAAGAGACCCAAGTGTATTACACTATGCTGTAAGTGATTTATGAGTCTTTAGCACATTTATAAAATACATGGTGTTAAGCATATGCATAAAAATAACATATAGGCTACCACAAAGTTTTTATGACCTTAACCAGATCCGTCTTGGAATGCCGTCTTGAATGTTTCACTCCTGCAGGTGAAAAAACATATTATTTCAGCCCAGCTCAGTGTAAGCTGTTTCGTCAAGGAAACAATATTGTGAGGATGGCCGTTACCTTAGTAGCATTTTGTCAGTTCACAAAAAGGGAAGGGCCAGCCATGATGGCCGATTTTTTCTCCCTCTCTCCAGCATCAACCATCAGCCTCTCTGGTGGTGCCACTCTGGCGTTCTTAGTGCATCCTAAACTCACGTTGATTGCAAATAATGCAGATTCAGAGCCTATCTTTATACTGCATTGCTACTGCATCACTCAACACTGTTTTGTTTCTTTAATGATTTCCTCTATTGAGCATCCCATTGGCTAGGTACTCAGTCACATGACCAACACTATGCAGCATGAATCAAAAAGAAGGCTGGTGATTATGTGCTGGTTTCAGGAGATTGGGGTTTTATTCTTGGCTGTGCTATGGACTCCCTGTTTGACCTTAGGCAAGCCACTTAGCCCCAGATCCTCAAATATAGTTAGGTGCCTAACTCCAATTTAAATCCATGGGAGTTGGGTGCCTAAAAATCTTTGAGGATATGAGTCTTAGAATTATGTGCTTCAGTTCCGCATCTGCAAACATGGGAATAATGATTCTCTTTCTCCTGTGCTTTGTTTGTCTTGTCTGTCTATACTGTAAGTTCTTTGGGGCAGGGATCATCTTTTCATCCTGTGTTTGTACAAAGAAAAGGAGGACTTGTGGCACCTTAGAGACTAACCAATTTATTAGAGCATAAGCTTTCGTGAGCTACAGCTCACTTCCTCAGATGCATATCGTGGAAACTGCAGCAGGCTTTATATATACACAGAGAATATGAAACAATACCTATTCCCACCCCACTGTCCTGCTGGTAATAGCTTATCTAAAGTGATTTCCAGCACAAATCCAGGTTTTCTCACCCTCCACCCCCCCACACAAATTCACTCTCCTGCTGGTGATAGCCCATCCAAAGTGACAACTCTTTACACAATGTGCATGACAATCAAGCTGGGCTATTTCCTGCATAAATCCAGGTTCTCACATCCCCCCCACCCCCATACACACACAAACTCACTCTCCTGCTGGTAATAGCTCATCCAAACTGACCACTCTTCAAGTTAAAATCCAAGTTAAACCAGAACATCTGGGGGGGGGGGGGTAGGAAAAAACAAGAGGAAACAGGCTACCTTGCATAATGACTTAGCCACTCCAAGTCTCTATTTAAGCCTAAATTAATAGTATCCAATTTGCAAATGAATTCCAATTCAGCAGTTTCTCGCTGGAGTCTGGATTTGTAGTTTTTTTGTTTTAAGATAGCGACCTTCATGTCTGTGATTGCGTGACCAGAGAGATTGAAGTGTTCTCCGACTGGTTTATGAATGTTATAATTCTTGACATCTGATTTGTGTCCATTTATTCTTTTACGTAGAGACTGTCCAGTTTGACCAATGTACATGGCAGAGGGGCATTGCTGGCACATGATGGCATATATCACATTGGTGGATGTGCAGGTGAACGAGCCTCTGATAGTGTGGCTGATGTTATTAGGCCCTGTGATGGTGTCCCCTGAATAGATATGTGGGCACAGTTGGCAACGGGCTTTGTTGCAAGGATAAGTTCCTGGGTTAGTGGTTCTTGTTTTTTCCTACCCCCCCCCCCAGATGTTCTGGTTTAACTTGGATTTTAACTTGAAGAGTGGTCAGTTTGGATGAGCTATTACCAGCAGGAGAGTGAGTTTGTGTGTGTATGGGGGTGGGGGGGATGTGAGAACCTGGATTTATGCAGGAAATAGCCCAGCTTGATTGTCATGCACATTGTGTAAAGAGTTGTCACTTTGGATGGGCTATCACCAGCAGGAGAGTGAATTTGTGTGGGGGGGTGGAGGGTGAGAAAACCTGGATTTGTGCTGGAAATCACTTTAGATAAGCTATTACCAGCAGGACAGTGGGGTGGGAATAGGTATTGTTTCATATTCTCTGTGTATATATAAAGCCTGCTGCAGTTTCCACGATATGCATCTGAGGAAGTGAGCTGTAGCTCACGAAAGCTTATGCTCTAATAAATTGGTTAGTCTCTAAGGTGCCACAAGTCCTCCTTTTCTTTTTGCGAATACAGACTAACACGGCTGTTACTCTGAAACCTGTGTTTGTACAGTGTCTTGTACAGCAAGGCCCCAGTCTCAGCTGGGATCTCTCCATACTACTGTGATATAAATCATGTAACAACACAGTAAAAGAAGCTGCCTATGGCAGACAGCACATACCCCCTCCCTTGTACTGCCCACCCCCAAACATCTAATAAATAATCCATTGATGGTCAAGAGACACACACATGCTTGACCAAAGCAGTGTGTCTCCCACGAGGCCCTGAAGGTCACTTGAGTTCTGGCACTAGTGAATCTCAGTACTGCGCATCCTGCATCCTGCCTGGAGGCCTCAAATGGGCCTCAGCTGATCTCAGCCGTTACACTGGTGCATTGACATATCTCTCCCACCTCTCTCGTTTGTGTGTCACGAGGTCATGTCAGTGTGTCACGAGGTCATGATTGGGGCATCTGGGCACTACCTGAGCACATAATGTAACTGATTGGGACTAAAAGAACAGAGTGAAAACACAGTAGAAGACTGAAAAAAGTGAGATCTCTCTCTGTATCTCTCCTACATCCCACTTTCTGGTTACTCTGCTCTCTTCTCTTCTTGCTTCTTATGCTTCCATTCTCTTCTCTGTATCACCCTTTCCATCATCACCACTCATCCATCCTCAGATTTGTACTTCCCTCCCATCCCCCCTCCACTACCCCACAATATGAACAATCTCCCATTTCCTGTCCACCACAAACCCTCCCTCTTTTTCAGATTCATGCCTAATCCCAGATATTTTCATGGATCCTTTCCAACTTGCCCACTTATCAAACGACTCCCTCCCTTACCGGAACTTTTTTCCTATGGCCTGCAGTTCTTTGTCTCATCTACCTTAGACTGGAAAGGTCTGTAAGATAAAGAATTTGATCAATTCCCTGTTTGTAAAGGGCCATGGAAATTAATGATGTGACATGGGAGGCAGTCTTGCTTAGTGGCCACAGCATTGGAATGGGGGATCTGGGTTCTAGTCCTGCTTCTGCCACTGGCCTCCTGGATGATCTTGGGTAAGTCACGTCCCTGCCTTGTGCCTCAGTTTCCCCATCTGTAAAATGGGGAACAATGATCCTGATCTTCTTGGTAAAGTGCTGTGAGATCTGCTGGTGAAAAGTGCTATATAAGAGCTAGATATTTATTATTATTGTAATTATAATTGGTCATTTTAGTCACTCTGTGTCCAATTCTGCCATCAATTACGTTGGGGTTAATCTGGAGCAATTCCACTCAAATCAGTGGAAACACCATGCATTTACAAAAGCATAAATACAGTGACTTCAGATCTACGCAGTGTAGCAAAGCAAGATTTGGCTCAGTATATTATTATTAATTTATTTATATGTATTGTGGCAGCACCTCGGAACCCTCATCACAGATGGGACCCCAGTGTGCTAGGCGCTGTACAAACACAGAACAAAAAGAGCTTGCAATCTTTCCTCTGTTTCATGCTGGCTGCTGTGTTCTTGTGTGTTTCACTCTGCCTCCTGGACTCTTGCCACTTATCTGGTTTGTCTGGAGCCTCAGAGGACAGGCTAAGGTTGGGGGGACAGTCGGGGTACATAAGCACACAGTGTGAATCATGAGTGGTGGAGGAAAGCAGAGCCCCCAGATCCCTGCAAGGTGAATTACGTCTCTTAAAACAAGAGACCCTTTCTTGCAGGAGAAATTGGAATTGTATGACTCTGCCACTGATTTCACTGGGAGTAAGACATCAAGGGTGCATCTCTACTGCAATAAAAAAGCCGTGGCACCAAGTCTGAGCGCCTAGGTCATTTGAGTTGGGCTCGTGGGGCTTCAGCTGTGGGGCTAAAAATTGTAGCATATTCATTCAGGCTCAGACTGGAGCTTGGGCTCTGAGCCCTTCCGCTCTCATGGGGTTTCAGAGCCCGGGCTCCAGCCCAAGCCCGAAAGACTGTGGGTCAATTTTTAGCCCCATATCCCGAGCCCCACAGCTCCAAGTCAGCTGACCCAGGCCAGCTGTGGCCCTGGCCCGGGTCTTTTATTGCAGTGTAGACATACTTAGAAATATCTTTTGTGGATCTTGGCCCAGGACCCCAGTCCTCCCTCTGCACTGAACAAACAATTCCCATTGTCAACAGGAGCTGCTCATGCCCAGAAATGGCAAATAGAGCCCCAAGGCTGAATGTGGTCATTCCTCCTCTAGCAAGTGGTAAAGTGTTTTGTGTGGCCTTTTGGAGTCTGGCTCCAGGGGACTTTGCCAATCAGTCAGGTCATATTATAAGCAGTGCCAATGCAGGGATAAGGGGTAGGCAGATCTCCCTCTGAATTTCCTTGGTTTAGAAGGATTTGGATTTTTTTTTGTAACCTGCATTTCAACAGCCTCATTTGAAGCATTTAATATATTCTGTGTTCACGCTCCCAGACCATGCTCACAGGTAATTAGCATTTTATTATAAAACCTTCATCCCAGGCTTTGCCTCAGAGGGTTTCAAATCACATAGGGCCAAGAAACAGAGTGTACATGTCAGCCCACATGCCCCGTTCTAGTCTAAGACAACGATCTTTTTCCACATCGTTTTGGATCCCGGCCGGGTGAATTTGGGAAAACCCGCCTGGGTTTGGAGGGAGCTGCCTTTGTTTTTTAAGGCTGAGTTTGACACGGGCAAAGAGGAAGAAATTGCTCAGAGAAGCTGAGCTTTGCACCTCACGTTGGGCTTTCAAATGATCTTGGAGTCTGCACAAGTTCAAGCCAGTGCAATGCATTGGGTGGGCAAGTCGGTGGTGGGCTAGGGGCGAACCTTCCCTCTGAGGGCCCCATGTGAAACCCTCTGAGGTAGGAAGGATGATCTAGGGGAGAGGGCAGTGGAATGAGACTCAGGAGATGTGGGTTTAATCCCTGGTTCACCTATACATTTCCTGTGTGGCTGTGGGAAGGTTTTTTACAAAATCACAAAATGAGTCCCTAGGAATAATGAGATTAGCTTGAAAATGTTGTATTTAAAAATACAACAAATGTTGTGTTCTTTTTTATTTACCCCATAGACTTTAAGGCCAGAAGGGACCATCAAGATCATCTTGTCTGACCTCCTGCACACTGCAGGTCACAGAACCTTACCCACCCACTCCTGTAATAGACCCCCTAACCTCTGGCTGAGTAACTGAAGTCCTCAAATCATGATTTAAAGACTACAAGTGACAGAGAATCCACCATTTACCCTCGTTTAAATCTGCAAGTGACCCGTGCCCCATGTTTCAGAGGAAGGCGAAAACCCCCCAAGGTCTCTGCCAATTCCTTCCCGACCCCAAATATGGCAATCAGTTGGATCCTGAGCATGTGGGCAAGATTCAGCAGCTTTCCAGCTTTGGAGCATTTAGGCTTTACCTTTCCAAGCTTTTCTCTGCAACCATAAGGGCTAGAAACATACTATTGTTTTTAAATGAAAGGTAGGATTCACCCATTTTATTAAGGTATTAGGGTGGCTTAAATAGCTCAAAAGGCTTTGCGCTGGCCCTCTGCACAGGGGTGAACGCAGCCTGGCTGGAGGCTATGGGTGGGCAAGGGTAGGCTGAGGGTAGGGCCTGGCAAAGAAGAGAGCACCGAGGGTGGTCTGGCCACAGCGGGCGCTTCCTTTACAATCATCTTGGTCATGCGGCCTTAATGTTGGGGGAAAGATCCTCCCTGGCCACACCTGTCTGGTGGTCAGGTTGAATGCTTCTGAAATGAGTCTTATGAACCAGTTTTAAGGCGCTAAGGCCCAAACCTGCAAAGGTATTTCAGCCCCAAACTCCCAATGGGAATCAGGCACGTAAACACCTTGGAGGATCTGGGTCTAAGCGCTTGGTCCAAAGTCCATTGAAGTTAGTGACAAGAATCTCCTTGACATCAGCAGGCTTTAGATCGGGCCCTAGATCTTGACTCGGGACCAAACCCAGTGCTCATTCAGGCAATGAGAGTTTTTCCTCTGACCTCAAGGGCAGACTGGCTCAGGCTCTGGGTGACTCTGTATCATCATTCCAGGCCGATCTGGCATGCCCCCTGAACCCTTGATTTTTTTTCACCTCATCCAGAGTCTCAACCAGTCCAGACAGACACACAGATGCCAAAAAGCCCCACCCTTTCAGAGGGCCTCATTTATTAATGGAAAGGCCAACACAAACCATAAACAAAACTCTGCCCCCTACATATTAGCCATTCTTAGTCCATCTGCCCCCCCACCAGTGCTCACCTCTATCCAAGCTCTCCCCAGGGCGTCTCTCAGTTCTGGTCTCTGCCCCGGCGTTAGCCCTCTTGCCTCTACCAGAGTAAGATCCATCTCTAGAATCTGGGATCTGGAGAGGTTTGTCCACTGCGACCCTTCTCCAGGGACAGCAGGTGATCCTTGCCAGGCTGGGTTTCCAGACAATGTCTGGGAGACCCCTAGCTGAGACCCTCTTGCATACCTGCTATCTCCATCTATGATCTCTCTTGGATCACCTCTGCCAGGCTCCCCATTCAGGTCTCACCCTCCAGTGTCCCCTCTTCAGCCCTCTTCTGGGGGCTCCTCTCTATAGGCACTCCCTGAGTTCCCCTGTAACTGGGCCTGGGTAACCTTTACTATGTCCAGATGCTTAATCAGCTACCTAGAGCAGTCAGTTACCCTGAGGTGAGGCCTTCCTAAGGCAGTTCTGGGCAGACTGGACCTAACTCTTCTTAAAGGGCAGTTGCTGCAGGACACTCCAGTAATCTTTTTTTCTCTCTCTCCCTCTTTCCGTGTTGTCATTTTAGATTGCTGGCGTTTTTGCTGCAAAGTGGCACAGACTCACTGGTCTCTGGTGACCCTTAAGGTGCTGGGAGCTGTTCCTTAAAGGGCAGAACTTCCCAGACACCGAGTCTGGGTATGGCGCTGCAAAGATGGTGTTATGAGCAGCCACTGGGAACAGGACATAGAATGAAGCAGAGCTTTTGCAAGCACCTCAAGAGTGGAGTGATCCTTGAACGCAGCAGTCTCTCCTCTCTCTCTGACTGAATTGGCCTGGTCAACACTGGTTCTCCACTTGTAAGGTAACTCCCTCCTCTTCATGTGTCAGTATAGTCATGCCTGAATCTGTAATTTTCACTCCATGCATCTGAGGAAGTGGGTTTTTTACCCACGAGAGCGTATGCCCAAATAAATCTGTTAGTCTGTAAGATGCCGCTGAACTCCTCGTTGTTTTTGTGGATACAGACTACCACGGCTACCCCTCTGATCCTCTGTTATGATGCTTCAATTCAGGGACTCCTTATCCAGTTCACTTTGACTAGGGTAGAAAAGTTCTAACTCAGACTCTGACCCCACTGAATGCTTTTAATGTTGATGTTCCATTGTTTATGGATTTCAGGTAGGTCAGAGAGGCCAAAATTGGGCTTATAATTGATGTTTATTTGTTATTATCATTGCATCACTTTAGCACCTAAAACACAGACAGGTGCATGAACATTTGAGGCCCAATCCTGCAGGATTCTGAGGTCCAGATCTGGGCCTGAAAGCCTCCAGGAGCAGCATGCTGAGAGCCTCAAACTCCCACTGATTTCCATCAGAGTTAAGGGGACTCTGCTTCTTGTTGGAGTGGTGTCTGAAATGGGCATGATTGGGGGGCACACAGTTGAAAAGTTGGCTGTTGGCATCTTTCAGTGGCTGCTGAGACCACTATGAGAAATGCTTCTGGTCCCACCATGACCTTTCCTCCCTCCCCTCACCTCTCTGGTGTTCACTGTGTGAATCCTACACCGTGACCTCTTAGGGGCAGAGGCAGGCTCTGTGTTTTTTGCTTGTACAAGGCCAGGTACAATGGATCCCTGATCCCTGGAGGTGTAATAATAACTATAATTAATAATAAAGTCCTCAAACAAATAATTACAGAAGGTTGGGAACTATTAGGAAAGGGATAGCAAATAAGACAGAAAAGCTCATAGGGCCCCTATATAAATGCATGGTTTTCCCACACCTTGAATAATGTGTCCAGTTCTGGTCACCCTATCTCAAAAAGGATATAGTGGAACCGGAAAAGGTTCAGAGAAGGGCAACCAAGTTGATCCAAGGTATGGAACGGCTTCCATACGAGGAAAGATTAGGGCTGCTTATCTTAGAACAGAGACGACTAAGTAGGGTTATGATAGAGGTCTCTAAAATCATGAATGGTGAGGAAAAGGGGACCAGAGGAATGTAATTTACCCTTTCCCACAATACAAAAATCAGGCCCCACCCGATGAAATTAATAGGCAGTTGGTTTAATACAAAGAAGTAGAAGTACTTTTTCACACAACGCACAGTTAACCTGTGGAACTTATTGCCATGGGATGCTGTGATGGCCAAAAGCGTAGGTAGGTTAAAAAAAGAGCTAGATAGGTTCATGGAGGATAGGTCCATCCATGGCTGTTACCTAAGACGTTCTGGGATGGAACCCCATGCTCAGGGTGATCCTTAACCTTTGACTGGGAGTGTAAGACAGTGGTGGATCACTCAAACTGTGTACTCCACCAATGCTCTGGCACTGGCTGCTGTCAGAGACAGGATGCAGGGCTAGATGGACCATTGGTCTGGCCCAGTCTGGAAGTTCTTATGTAATAATAACGCAGCACCTGAGGACCTCAATCAACTCTTGCCTTGTGCAATATAGTCTAGAACACAGAGCACTGAAGCGGGATTTAGGAGACTGGGGTCAGTTCCCAGCTCTGCCCTAATCTGCTTGGGCAAATCACTTCCGTCCCTGTGCTTCAGTTTCCCCCTCTGTAAAATGGGGATAATGATATTGATCTCCTTGAAAAGCACTTTGAGAGCTGAAAAGAACAAGAGCCAGGGGTTATTATGCTTAGACTCGAAGCATCTTGAGACAGGGACCGTATTTGTGTTCTGGGTTTGTACAGCACCTAGCACAGTGGGGTCCTGGTCCATGACTGGTGCTTTTAGGTGCTACAGCAGTCATAATAATGAATGTGGCACTATTATTATAAATAATTCATCCCGAGCCATTCATCGTTTCCTCCTGACTCTGCTACACGAGGGGCTGTAACAAATTGTTTTTTGGCTTCTTTTTTAAACAAGGGAAAAAGCAAACCAGTTTCTCCTTCTAATATATACATGAAGTGGCATGTGCCAAATACCGCTAGCTCCTGGTGGCCTTCTCAGAACCCGGCTCTGCCCGAGCTTTCACTCTTATGTCTGGTTTCCATGTTTTTTCAGAGAGGGCTATGCCAGAGCCTTGCTGCTATTGTCTTTTTAACCAGCAGGACGTACCCGTGCTTTCCAGTGATTTGGGGTTGTTTTATGGAGGGATGTAGCATGATGCAGCATCCTGTGCCCTTCCTGGTTATTCTCCTAAACTCAGGTTTGCCAGCACCATTTGCTGGACTTTCCAATCAAGGCAGCAGATGTTCATTGGTTTGTGAGCCATTCAATCCATTCTACAGTCAGCTCCTGGCTCCAGAAAAGGCCGTGTTTGCTCTTCTCCTTTGTTCTTTGCGATTTCATGGCTACAGAAGATGCTACTATTGTGTCTACAACTACGCTGAGGCACTGGGCTGATAACGTGCTATACACCATTTTACTGCTGGGGTGTGGCTCATCCTACCGAGGGCCCTGGCATCATGGACTTAAGTGGGGTTATTCGTGGACTGCTTCAGACACAGAGAACAACCCTTCGACATGGAGGATGTGGCCCCTTTAAGAGAGTAGGGCGTGGCCCCACCTGCCTCTCAGGTGGTGAGATAAAGGGTCAGCAAGCAGCTGCATTGGGCAGGCTGGCTGCAGAAGACTCTGGATCAGAGAAGGAAGAATCTTGCCATGCCAGTGAAGCAAAAGACCTGCCTGAGAGAACCTGCTCTGTCGGGAGCAGCAGAAGTTGTTTGAAGTAGAGGTCTTAGGAGAGGCCAAGTAGCATGAGCTGGTTTACCTGTCTTGATTGACATCAGCCTGTGTTTGAACAATAAATCCATCTAAGAGGAAAGGGACTGAAATACTGATGGATGGGAGCTGGTTGGCCCACTGGCCAGTGAGTCGGTCTACTGGCTTATGGGAGAGTTGGGAAACGGAGGCAGAAGCAGTGTCTGACACTTGGTTTGGGGAGACCCTGCGATAAGTCCCATTCCACTAGCTTAGTCCAGCACACGGGATCCTACAAAAATGAAAAGAAGGAGTGGTCAGTGTGGGCCAAGGTGATGGGAGTGGTTACTCTCATGAAATCAATGGATTTACCCCCAAGGTTGACTATGGTCCAATATTTCTTTAAATAATCAAACTGCATTTTACAAAGTTTATTGTTATTCTCTCACTCAGCCCCTGAAGTTTTCCTTCCCCCCCTTCCATGCTGCTGCCTGCTTCAGAGATCGAGATAAACAAACCTGGTTGTGGCTGAACACATGGTTCCCAAATGGAGTGGATTCCTGAAGGAGCGAAACCACAGGAGATCAGTGATGGATTCAGCCTTTCTCCTCTGCCTCCCTTGACCCAGGCAAGTATTTTAGCGGTGCAAAGACCCACATCACATCCATTGCACCTAGTACTGACATTTCCCCAGGTAGGGACCTGAAAGCCATTTCTGTGTCTGCAAAGTTAGTGGGGGGATCAAGTGATGGATTCCCCATTGTGAGTTTGCAAAGGAGAGGGTGGGGTGGAGAGATCCTAGAGAGTTGATAGTCCAGTGTTCCCTCTAGTTTTTTACATCCATGTGTGGAATGAATTTTCTTACGTGCACCAATATGAAGGTGATGTGTGGCGTGGGTGGGGCTGAGGGGTTTGGAGTGTGGGAGGGGGCTCAGGGCTGGGGGCAGAGAGTTGGGTGTTGGGGTTTGAGGGCTCCAGGGTGGGGTCAGGGATGAAGGGTTTGGGATGTAGGAGAGGGCTCAGGGCTG
Organism: Lepidochelys olivacea; assembly: GCF_965140295.1. Taxonomy (NCBI): domain Eukaryota; kingdom Metazoa; phylum Chordata; order Testudines; family Cheloniidae; genus Lepidochelys; species Lepidochelys olivacea. Next base: position 264,407,858 of record NC_140412.1, on the reverse strand, counting down.
GGGCAGAGGGTTGGGTGAAGGAAGTGAGGGCTCCGGCTGGGGGTGCGAGCTCTGGGGTGGGGCCAGGGATGAGGGGCTTGAGGTGCAGGCTAACCCAGGACTCCTCCCACCCCTCTCTTGCCGTGGCATCTCTGGGGCCGGGGGAGAGGCACCTCTCTTCACTGCATGCCTGTACGGCCCTTGATAGCCTGACTGTGCAGCTGAGAGGGAACTTAGGTTGCTGCCCCTCTAGAATTATTTACTATATGGGCTCCTTAAGCATGAAGTAGAGACTGAGACGTTGCTCAGGGTCCCCCATGGGTCATCTCCGCATGAAGGCATGGAGCTAGGCCGTCAATAATGCAGGGAGGAAATGCCAGATCCATCTCTTCCCCTGACAGACCTAAAGGTCATTCGTCGGAGTGCTGCTCTCTGCACGTAGCCATGGACTGTGCTCAAGGCAACTGTGAGAATAATACCTCCAGCTGCCGCCACTTATTCTATCTAAGAGCATCATTTGCATAGTACCCCAAGCCTGTTCAAATTGCTGTCACCCAGCACACTTATGGTACCTTCTCATGGAAGATCGCATAGGTGACCAAGTGATAACATAACACACTAGTGCCAGATCCCAGAGGATAGGAGTCCGTTACCACAGGCATTCACCAGGCTGGCTCTTGAGCTCAAGTTGTTGCAACTTGTGCTATTTTTTGGCTCTGGTTCGATCCCAGGGTGCTGACCAAGACGGCAGCCATCACAATAGGATGGGAGAGATTCACACAGTGAACACACCCGCCCTCTGCGTGCAGAGAGGCCACCAGTGATCCGTGGTGAGCAACGACCTAGCTTGCCTGTAAAGAGAAATACCTCAAAGTGCCTTGAGCACTGTGGGATCCCACGTTCCTTCCCTCTCGCTGACTTCAAAGCAGATGGGCTCGGTTGACCGGGAAAAGAGTGATTTCTTCAGATAGTGGTCCTGTCAAGCCCAGCTGAGAATCGAGCTGGGATCTTCCTTCCCTTCTTGTGCATTGTCACTATCAATAACGATTCTTCAGGCCAAACGCTGCCCTCAGTACCACCCCGCAGCCCCATTCTCTTCAGATCAGACCCTCCGTGCAACACCCATTGCATTCAGCGTCTGCCCTGAGAGACATCTGCACATGCCTGTTGTCACTGAAAGGCTCACTGCATTATCCTCCTTGGAACGCTTCCTTAAAACCCAACCTCCACCATGATGCCTTCAAGACACTTGACAACGATTAGGCAGCTTATGTGCTGTGATCACTGTTTATTACTCAGTTAACAATGGTCTCACCATTACCTTGGGCTCCCCTGGCCTGCCCATCATCTCCCCCCGTTGCCTTTCATCTTGCAGTTGGATTGCAAGTTTGGTTGGGGGAATGCTGCCTGTTTGTTATACGTTTGTACAGCACCTAGCGTAATGGGGCCCTGGCCTCTAGGCCCTACTGCAATACAAATATTATTATTTTATTAATAATAATACATCAGTCCAGAAGCTCTGACTCTGACAGGAAACCCCTCCACCAGGCCCACTGTGACTGTCCGGTGGAATATAGGGCTCTCTGCAGGCACTGGCCAGTAGGGGGAACTGCAAGCCTGAGCAGGAGGGACGTGGTCAACCCCCCACAGCAGCACAGAGCTAGCTCCCTATTCCCAGCACATGCGGAGGGAGGAGAAGGAGACCCTCTGCCCCTCCACGCCCAGAGCTTGGGGGGAAATGCAGGTGCTGCTGTCCAGGGCTGACAGGGCAACTTGAGGGAGAGGGGGAGCCAGAGAGAGAGAGAGGAGGATGACAAACTGTGGAAGCGGGACAAGCTAGAGAGGGGGGAATTGGTAGAATTCACTGCATGTATTAAAGGATGGATTTGCTGGCAAGGGGTTATGCAAATGAGGCAATGCATATTCCTCAAATGTGCATATTTGAGCTTTCGCTCATTTACCTCCACTCTCCAGAGGTCCAGCCCACAGCTTTAGCAACTCCCATGAGTTTATTATGAGTCTGGTGACAACTGGTGATTTTCCTTACAGCTTGTGGGATCACGTGCACATCTCAGCTCACTTTTCAAAGAAAAGTGCATCTTTAACCCTCTGAGTCTCAGAGAAAAGCTTGAAAATGTGACCCCCAGCGCATCCTAAAGGCTCAGAAACTAGGAGGCAAATCCAAAGAATAGCTGTCAATAGCTAGACAAGATTCTGATTATTAAGCCGTTCTCATGATTTTGGGGGCCTGACTAGTGATTTTTTGAGCCTCTGTAAGGATAGAGACATTTCTCAGTTTGTTGGATTGAAGATGCTAAATGTTCTGGGGAAAGTATATTGTAAGGAAGGATTTGGAATAGGAAGAGAACATGTATTTATTTATTATTATTATGATTGATTATTTGCAGTACCATATTGCCTAGGAATCCGAGTCATGGACCAGGGCCCCATTGTGGCAGGCACTGTACAAACACTGTATAAAAAAAAAGACAGGTGGGAGAAACTAGAGAGGGGGGAATTGGTAGATTTCACTGCATGGAGGAGAACATACAATCTAAATACAAGACAAGAGAGAACAGACGGATGCAGACAGAGAGATGTGGGAGTACAAGGGAACAATGAGAGAGTATTGATCAGTATGATGAGCAGCAGTCTATGTGTAACAGCGACAGACCCCAGTCGTCCTTCGGCGGGATTGAACCTAGGATCTCTGGAGCTTTGTGACTGAGCCTCTACCACATGAGCTAAAAGCCAGCTGGCTGTTAGCTAAGGCTGTAGAGCAAACTCATTTTACCTCTCTCTCTAAATGGCCTCGATGCCACTAGAGGGGACAGAACACCACACCCAGGAGGTGTGTGCGTTACATATGCACACCAGCAGCTTAACTGTTGTCAAGTTTTATGTAGGGGTCCTGGCAAAGGAGAGTTTTAAGGAGGGATTTGGAGGAGGAGAAGGAGGTCACTTTGGGAACCTTTACATGGAGCACCTCCCACGCCTCATGGCAGCATGGGGAGAAAGCATGGGGAGAAAAATGCCTGTTTGAAAAGGTACCCAGTGGGTGATGGAGGCCGGTGTGCCACACCAGTCGGAGGTGTGAGTCATCATCTCAACTGTGAATGAGAGATGATGGGGGTGGGTGGGGGTGGCTAGGCCATGAGGGGACTTGAAAATAGATTCATAGATTCATAGATATTAAGGTCAGAAGGGACCATTATGATCATCTAGGCTGACCTCCTGCACAACGCAGGCCACAGACTCTCACCCACCCACTCCTGCGATAAACCTCTCACCTATGTCTGAGCTACTGAAATCCTCAAATTGTGGTTTAAAGACTTCAAGGAGCAGAGAGTGCTCCAGCAAGTGACCCATGCCCCATGCTGCAGAGGAAGGCGAAAACCCCCCAGGGCCTCTTCCAATCTGCCCTGGAGGAAAATTCCTTCCCGACCCCAAATATGGCGATCAGCTGAACCTTGAGCATTTGGGCCAGATTCACCAGCCAGATACCCAGGAAAGAATTCTCTGTAGTAACTCAGATCTGTTTATATTTGATGCGATGGAGAAAGGAGAAGCCAGTGGAAGGACTGAAACCCAGGAGTGACATGGTCAAAGTGACAGGCTAGGAAAATGATCTTTGCTGCAGCATTCTGAATGGGTATGAGCGGGGCAAGACTGCCTTTGTCAAGAGCAGAGAAAAGGACATTTAATTAATCTGCTGGTGCTCTGATAAGACAGTGGTGGACATGCCATCAGTCCTTACATGATACATCTAAAGAGAGAAATTTCCAGGCTTGGCAGGCAGCATGCAAGGGAGAATATCTCGGTCTTCTTTTAAACTGTTTGTGTTTGATTTCTCCTTTACTATATTGGCACCATAACTGGGGGGACTGTGCTGAGGGTTGTACAATTTGTGCAAAAATTCAGGGACTGAAAATGTTTCCTTAGCTCATTAGAGAGACCAGGTAGGTGAGGGAATATCTTTTATTGGACCAGCTTCTGTTAGTGAGAGAGACAAGTCTTTGAACTTACACAGTGCTCTTCTTCAGGTCTTGGATCACGGCAGACAGTGAAACAAAATGGGGACGGGTGGGTATAGAATAGGTGAAAAAACACTAAATCCTTCAGGCTTTACTTGTGCAAGTAGCAGTTACACAGAAAGTTTTCTTGAATTCAACAGGACTGCCCGTTGCCTTGGTCTTGCCCCATTGATGTCAATACGACTTTTGCCGGTATCAGAGTTCATGTCGTAACCTCGTGTGAATAGGTATTTGCAGGATGGGTCAGTAAAGAAAGGAGCAGCGATTCTGCTAGTGTAACACCAACAGACCCTGGTTGTCGATAGGTGGGATTGAACCTGGGACCTCTGAAGTTAAATGCATGAGTCGCTACTGCATGCCCTTAGTTAAGGCTGTGGCAGACTCTTTAATGTCTCAGTGTCACTAGAAGGGACAGAGCACCAGACCCAGGAGGTGTGTGGGTTACACTAAGTTTTCACAAAGTCCAGAAAGTTTCTTGAAACTGGTCTTCTAGCGCCATCATGATTAGAGTTGGCTGCAAGCATGAATCCATCACTCCACCGGGGGTTGCGGTGCCGTTGCCGAGAGCCATGGAGCAAGAGGACAGGGTGCCTCTGACAACCAAATGCAATTTCTGCGGAACTCTGTTCATTTTAGCACAAACCACCCTGCCACGTTTGTATGTTTTGTCTCCCCTTTGCATTTACACGGCGGGCCTGTCTCTACTGCAATCAGAGATGTGTGTGCAGCACAGTCCGGACACACCCACGCAAGCTTTGCTCTAGCTAGCTCCAATAACACTCACACTGAAGCCATAGCAACACAGTCGGTAGCTGGGCTTTTTACAAGTCCACCTGGGACCCTGGGTGTGTACTCAGGTGACTAGTGTGGGCTGCCACCGCTTTGCTGCTAGTGCTAGGAGACCTAATGAGATCAGAGCTAACTCCGGTGTGTCCGCACACGCTGCAGTTATACCTCTGCTTGAAACACAGCCACATCCTTAGACTCTGAGCTCTTTGGGGCAGGGATTGTCATAGAAAGGTAGGGCTGGAAGGGACCTCAAGAGGTCATCAAGACCAACCCCCTACACTGAGGCAGGACCAAGTAAACCTAAACCATCCCTGACCGGTGTTTGTCCAGCCTGTTCTTAATATCCTCCAGTGACGGGGATTCCATAGTTTATCTTGGAAGCCTGTTCCAGAGCTTAACTATCCTTATAGTTAGAAAGGTTTTCCTAATAATTAACCTAAATCTCCCTTGCTGTAGATCAAGCCCACTACTTCTTGTCCTATCTTCAGTGGACATGGAGAACAATTAATTCCCATCCTCTTAATAACAGCCCTTAACATATTTGAAGACTATTATCAGGTCCCCCCCTCAGTCTTCTGTTCTCAAGACTAACCGCGCCCCGCTTTTTAACCTTTTATACTAATTTCTCCCTACTGTTACTCACATCTTCTTGTCAACTGTCTGTAATGGGCCACTCTCTTACCACTTCAAAAGTTGTTTTTGCTCCCTGGGTATCCTGCTGTTAATTGATTTATCTCGTTAGACTGACCACACACTTGGAAAAGCAACCCCCATCTTTCATGTATTTATACCTGCTCCTGTATTTTCACTCCATGCATCTGATGAAGTGTGATTAAAAACAAACAAACTGGCCTCTGAACCTGGGGCAGCTGGGCTAACAAGAGCCATGTAGACATTTAGGGTCAGGCTGGAGCCTGGGCTCTGAGATACTGTGATGGGGGAGGGGCTCTGGGCCCAAATCTCCGCACTGCAAGTTGATAACCCCCATGAGCCTGGGCCAACGGTGGGCATGCCACACGTCTTTCATTGCAGTGTAGCCATACTCTCAGGGTACGTCTATACCACAAGGGGAAAAAAAAGAGTGCATTGCTAACTTGGGTGGAAATAAAAGTGAAGACCTGGCAGCTTGAGATAAGGCCTACCGAGGAGCCTGGGAATGACATGCCCGTAGCTCCCCTCTGCCTCAGTTCCCCATATGCAAAATAAGGATAACAACATTGCTCTGACCACGGGGTTGGGAGGGTAAATACATGGGTGGTGATGAGGTGCTCTGGTAATGCAGTAATTGGGGTTGAGGGCATATAGACATACTTAAGCGGGGCATTTTCCTTATCTGCCCTTAGCTCTCCTTAATGAGAATAGTACTTTTCTTGCCTCACCTGAGGCTCTCAGCTCACGTCCATTAACGAAGCCAGAGGCCCGTGCGAGGGAGGAAAGCACCCTTATCTCCATGTTCATAGAACATCAGGGTTGGAAGGGACCTCAGGAGGTCATCTAGTCCAACCCCCTGCTCAAAGCAGGACCAATCCCCAATTTTGGCCCAGAACCCTAAATGGGCCCCCTCAAGGCCAACTCACAACCCTGGGTTTAGCAGGCCAATGCTCAAACCACTGAGCTATCCCTCCCCACCTGGTAAACTGAGCGGCTCATTGTTATAGCTCGTGAAAGAACCTGCTGACCTTAGATGAAGGAGGCTGGGGTGGATTTCCGTCCCCTGTCGACCAGCCGCTATCTCAAGCCATCAGGTGGGGCATAAGGCAGGGATAGGGTGACCAGATGTCCCAATTTTATAGGGGAAGTCCAGATTTTGGGGGCTTTTTCTTATATAGGCACCTATTACCTCCCACCCCCGTCCCAATTTTTTACACTTGCTATTGGGTCACCCTAGGCCGGGGTGTTATTTCAGAAAAATTGCAGGGGGGAGTCATGTCAGCATATATATTCTGCAAAGTTGCGGGAGGGCAACAAGTGGAGCATATAGGCCTCTGAAAAGTCAGGGAAGGAAATAACTGCCCCCTAACAACCCATGCCCCTGATATAAGGGCTCTTCTGCATTTTTGCTCTGAAACGTTGCAAACCCACCGCTTTGCTTTGGCAGCAGAGGGCAGCACAGGGTCCTTATTGCGCCCGCACTCCCTGGCCTCTCCCTCACCCTCCTCCAATGACTGTAATTACTGCAGGCAGTAAGTGGTGCTGTCTGTCTGGGGCTCCTGAGACTTTTGATTTGTCTTGGCTCTCAGCTCTGACATGCCTGGGAAGGGCAAGGAAAGGAAATGGGTGGGAGCTCCCCTCTAACCACAAGCTTGTCCTACCCCCACCCCAACCAGGTCTGAGAGTGAGGGCTCGCTACATCATTTAGAAATAAAAAGTCCAGATGTTTTGTTTGGGTTTTTTTTTTCCCAGATGAAACAAGCCACTAGCTTCTCCCTTTAATAGAGGTAATTTCCATTTGCTCATAGCAAGGCAAGGATTATTAATAGGGGAGATGGGGAGTGTGTGTGTGTGTTTTCATGGTGCATGGAGAGAGCAACCATATAAAACCTGTGTTAGGTCAATAAACACGCAGACACGCTGAAGACCTGTGTGTAGTTCTTTGGACCCCAGAGAATTTCCCAGCAGGGTGGTCCTTCTTTGTTACAAATGCCCCTCCCTTTCCATCTTTCCTTCCCCCATCCCCACGTCTGTTTTGTGGGCCTGATCCTGCCAAGTGCTGAGGTTAATGGGAGTTGAAGGCATTTGATGCCTGGAAGCAGGATCACAGCTCCTTGCAGGACTGGGTCCTGAGTCCCTTGCGCTGGATGCGAACATTGCAAGCAGTGTGGCTGCGGGAGACGGAAAATGTCAAAGTCTAACATCACGTCTGTCCTGTTCAAATGATCCAGGCTCACCCCAAGACTGCCTGCATCTGCTGCTATTAACACCTTTTCCACACTGCCCCTAGCCTGTCCCATCCCTGTGCCCATGAGACCGAAGAGCCCCACCCCTGCTGCCACCCATGTGAAGAGTTGCGCTTATTAGCACTTACAGCGGAAGGTTGGTCTCGTAGTTAAAGAGCCAGCCTAGCACTCAGGAGATCTATGTTCTAATTCTCACCGCTGCTGCTACTGCTGATAATAATGCTTCTTTTGTCTGTCTTGTCGGGTTCAATTCTAAGCTCTCTGGGCAGGGACGGTTGTTGATCTGAGGGATAAGGCACATGTACATGATATTGCAATCAAGCCCTATTTGTGCAATGGGGCGCGATTGTGGCTGGGGCTCCCAGATGTGACTGCAAGAGCAACAATGAAAATCAGTGGCTGACTGTTCCAGCGTCTCAGTAAAAGAGTGGAAAGAAATCTAGAAATCGGCAAAGCTCCTCCTTGAAATCCCCAAGCGCCTTTCAAAGGCGCAAGCCTGGGGCTAAATGGGTTGAACTCTCTTTCGGTGCAGTTCTCTGCAGATGGAAAGTTCTGGCTGAGTGACCCAATCCAGCTAAGGGTGTTGAGTGTGCTCAGGATGGAGTGATGCTATTTCCACATGGCACGGGGCCACCACATGATTGCAGGTAAAGACATAGGAACCTGCCTGGGCCTGCCTGAAACAAGGCTTGGGGGGGAACCCTCTGACAGGCTCGTTGTGCTTTTAAACCTCTGCAGAACCATGTTTCACATCTTGGCTGCAAAGCAGCATTTGACACCCAGTGTTAGCATCTGACCCGATGTCCTATGAGCTGCAATGGAGGCTCAGCGGGCAGGCCAGTGTGGGATGTCACATGGGTCTGTTTTTCACTCTACCCCACTATCCTCAGCAAGCGAAGAGGTAAGGGGAGGTCTCGTCTGCCTGCAAGAGGAAGGGAGAAACCAAGATGTAGAATAATTTCCCCTGGTTTGGAAGGAAACCTGGAAAACAAACTGCCTCGAAGCACAGATTGTGGCTTTGGGAGAAGAATGTCGGCGGTCACTTTCTCATCCTGTTTCTGTCATTCCAGGGCAATGAGCTGATGGGGAATCCCAACAAGCCACAAAACAACAACAAGGAGGCTGCCCCATGGCTGCAATTTGCATTCGTGAGCTTTCTTTACCTATACCAGGACTCGACAGAAGGAGGCCTGCAGAACATCCCAGCCAGGAAAGCAGAGTCCTTGAAAGGTTTCATCCGGCCCATGAGGATGGGCCTTATTAAATGAGTGTTACTTAGTGTTCCAACCTCTCTAGAAGAAATACAAATTGCTTAGTCGACGAGATGGAGCTGGTGATTTGGGGACTGGGAACATGGGTGTGGCTTGGTATCCACCTGGGAAGAAAATGTGTTGCTTTTTATTATTATTATGACAGTGAAACTAACAAGGCATAAGGCGGCTGCTCTGACAAACTGTTCTGTGCACAAGTTTACTCCTGTTTGTACACCCACGGAAGTCAGTAAGGCTGGGTGCAGTGTCAGGATAGACGGGCTCAGACTCCAAACGGCCACTTCAGTACACCCCACAGAGCATTTTTTCTAGCACAGGCAAAAACAAACAAACAAAAAACACCTCTGGATCATTTAGCCAGATCCTGGGCAATTCTGGGCTAGATCCTCAGCTGGTGTCACACAGCACAGCTCCATCAAAGCCAGTGGGTCAGATCCTTAACTATGCAAATCAATCATAGCTCCACAGAAGTCATGGGGTCTGCTCTGCAGATGGTGTAAATCAGCACAGCTCTGCTGAAGCCAATTGGCTCAGATTCCCAGTTGGCGTAAATCTGCACAGCTCCATTGAAGTCACGGCCTCTGGATGAAGTCAATAGGGCAATGCTGATTTATGCCCGCTGAGATTCTGGCCCAATCTCTTCCCTGTTTCATTTTGGAATTGCTTTATGGTTTAGAGAGCAGTAATAATCACCTCATTATTATTAATATCCATGGCAACAGAATGGAAATTAATCACACTACTTCTATTTATCCCCATAGAAACAGAGCCAAAACAAACAGGGCTTTATCCACAAGGCCTGATTCCTAGAAATCCTACATATTACATAATTACTGACAAAATGACCCAGCAATTAACGAGCTGCCCAAATTATCCAGTAGTGTCTCTTTAAAGGTTAATAATATTCAGTTAGATTAGCTTTCAAAAGGGGTGCTGGACAATAAGGGTGGGCTAAGAACATTTACAGTAGCTGGGCAGAGCTTTGCAGCTGACCTCACTGTAAATGTTTGCTTCAGTGGCTCATTGCAGGGCATGCTAGTTGGCACTTGTGTGTCTTTCGCTGATTGTGTTTTGTAAGCTAGGCGGGTGTCGTCGGGAGACTTCAGAGGAACAGCAAGGGTCTGTAGGCCTCCTGTGAGAAGTGAAGTACACGAGCTGCTTCCCACTCAAGTAGTAATCGAGGAATGCTCGAGTGCGGGGCTGGCTGTGAAATGGCTGGGGCGAGACCTAAACTCACTTGTCTGCACGTCTCCCTGTATGTGACCCTGCGTTTAGGACTTTAGTGGTGTCCTCTGCTTGCTCCTAATGCAGAAGAGTGGATCTAATGTCATGATCTCTCCTATGTGAAGGCATATCCAAGGTAACTGTGTTCCGGCAACCTATGCTTCCCCTGGAGATTCAGTTGAGAGTAGTCTCTTCTAGTCCTAGGTTGTTGTGTACCGTTTGTGGTAAACGAGCTGACTCCTGTACTGTTTGGGTTTGCCCATCTGCGTTTGCCTGCAGGCAGCCAGCCCCTATAAATCTGACAAACAAATAGAACAAAAAAAATTTCCCTGATCCGATCCTTCAAAACCAAAGGCTCCACAGACCGCTATCAGGAAGCTACAAACACAACTTCAGTACAGCTGGGAAATAGGTTTGTAGAGCTCACCAAAGCCCTGGAAATTCTGACATTTAAAATTCAAATCCCCACTGCAATTTTAGAAGAGAACATTAAGACCTCAGTCCTGCCAACACGTGTGGAGACACAGTCCCTTCCCCAATGAACTTAGCCCGTGAGCCTCTGATCCTGCAATCAGAGCTGCATGGATGGACACCTGCATTAACATGAGTTGCATGAGCGCCAGGATCCATCTGCATGAATGGGATTGTTAGGTTAGGCCCCGCAAAGACAGGTGGGGACAGGGATAAAACAAAGGCAAAATATAGACATTGTATATATGTATGTATTTAAAAAAATACGAGATCTGAATCCTTAAGCTTCGAGCAGGGGGTTAGACTAGATGACCTCCTGAGGTCCCTTCCAGCCCTGATATTTTATGATTCTAAGATTAATGGTCCTTAGATCACAGTGAGGCAGCCTGTGTACAAAGAAAAGCACTACTCACCAGGAGTATGTCTAAACTAAAGTTGTTTCTGAGATGTACAATAAGCCACATATGTTTGTGCCCTGACACAAACATTTGTAGAGCGTCTAGACTCTTAGTTCAAATGGTGCAACTGGCAATAAATCAACTATCTCAAGTTGAAAGAGGGTCACAAACTGTTTCAACAAGTGGAAAGGGCATTTTCCTGTATTTTGGAGAGGAACTGGAGCCTAATATTCAGCCACATCCCCATGCCAGGTAGTGGGGATAAAAAAAAATCATATTCCATGACTATACCACCAGTAGAAAGGAATATTTTAAGATTGTGGCCCATCCCCACAAACTCTGACCCTTTTACAAATTCTTTAAGACTTTTATTAAGAGATGCTTGCAGTTTGCTATCTTTCCAGTGTGTGTTTGCAGGGTGGGGTGAGGGGAAGAAATCAGGTATAGAATTTCATATTAAAAAGAAAGGTTGTTAAAAACCTGAGCTTGATTGGATAAGCAGAAAACAACAACTTGTCAAATCTTTTAGCTTTGTTGGTCCTGAAAGGAGACTGATGGAGTTTAGGTAAGAAAGATAGAAAAACTCATGATGATAAATTGTGAGTTATCCAAACAACAGTAAGGAAAACAGCAAGTGCGGAAGGTCTGTGTTCTTATTCCTGGATTTCCATGTTCCCTTATTCCTTCTTGTTTGATAGCTGAGTAGTGCCAGGTTGTTGGCTGATGGTCTCAGGAGCCAGGGTGTCTCCAGCTGGTGGTCCAGAGGTCTCCTTGGTCTCTTTGCCATCTAGTGGTTTCGCATTCCGTGGGCGTCTGCGTAGGTAACTGACGTTAGGATGGTAACAATGTTGACTTACTGCTTCAACTTCGGTCTCATTTGCCTGGGGGCTTCTGTTACATTTTTCTCCTCCCTCCTCTCTCGGCTGTCTCAGACAACGCTGCCCCAAACTGAGAAGCTGCCTGAAGCCCTGGTATATGCTCTGTTTCACTGGTTTGCTTTGCTCTGCATAGACACACTGACCTTCCGCATGCACCACTTCTGCGCTCACAGAATTGGAACACTGGGGCCGATACCCATAGGATGTGTGCATCAAATAAGACTGGCCACTGTAGGGCAGATTCCCATCTTCTGGTGCACTCCTTGCTGCCTCGTTCTTTGGCATGCTTTCACAAAGGTGGTAACTCTTGTGAGGCGGACTCCTCCTTAGACCCAACGAGCACTTGCGACGATCTGCAGCGTATATGCTGCCTTGCACGGGAATGCCGCCGAGACCTGTGACGTTGGCAGCCTCCAGGCCTTTATCCCCTAGAACCACATCAAACTCCACCCTCTCCCCATCGCCCACGCTGCGATGGTACTTACAGGGATTGTTCTTCTTTATGGCCGACTGATGTACAAACACGTCCCTCTTATTGTCGCTCCTTATGATGAAGCCATAGCCATTTCGGACATTGAACCACTTGACCGTGCCCCAGACCTTCCTTTCGATCACCATCTTCTCCTCTGCAGGGATCAGTGAAACTAGGAGGGGTTTACTCTTGATGGATGCAACCTGCAGATCCTCCCGCATTGCAGGTTTGTTGTTCAGGACCATTGCACAGTTTGGTTTTACTGCTTCAGGCTCTCCGTGGTGCACAGTGGTGCTCTCAGTGGGCCTTAGAAGACAAATAAAGTCAGGAGTGGAGCTACTGCTACCTTCAAGCTTGTGCGGTCAGCTCTGGGCTGGGTTTAGCCTCTCGCAGCTATCACAGTGAGAGGCCAAGGCTTCAGGCAACATTTTTAATCAATCGGATTGCAGCTTTCAGGTTTCCCAGCTGAACCAGCGGTTGATTGGCTCAGCCACATGTGATGTCGCAGAACTAAGACGCAGTTGAATTGTTACCTAATTCACATGATGAAATGAGAGGGAGAATCTTGTATGTCCTACATCAATCTCAATATCCTGTGGCCAAACTAGAGCAAATCTTTTAGAAAGACAGCAGAGAGGAAGGAAGGTACAATGGTTAGGGTGCTCACCTGGGATTTGGAACACCTCGGTTCAATTCCCTGCTTTGTCACTAGCTTCTTGGGTGCCTTGAGCAAGTCACTTTGTCTCTCTGTGCCTCAGTTTCCCATTGGTAAAGTGAGGATAACAGCACTGAAAGTCTGCAAGGTGCCCCATTACTATGGGGCTAAGTCTTGTAGATAGGCAGTATCTTGCCTGCTGCAAGGCAGGAACTGAGGCCCAGAATCTGCTCTTAGTTACCTTGATGTGAAACAGGAGTAGCTCTGTCAGCTTCACTGGAATCACTCCAGATCCTTTCTGATATGAGATCACAAGCAGTCTCGCTGTTGCACAGGTAGAAGCAGCCATGGGTGAAGCTCAAAAGATTTGGAAGTTTGCTAGATAATCAGAGGCAGCCCATGCTGAAAGAGCTTGCAAGTAATGCAAGACAGTCAAAAGAGGGTCTATCACTCCCATTTTACAGATGGGAAACTGAGGCCCAGAGGGATTAAGTGACTCACCCCAGGTCACACAGGGAGGCTATGACAGAGCAAAAAAATGAACCCAGCTCTACTGTGCCCTCATCCTGTGCCTGAGCCACAAGACCATCCTTCCTGTCATCTCCAGGATGCCAGTTTCATGCTGGAGTAAATCCAGTGCCCTCATTGGCATGGCCCTAGATTTACACTGGAATAACTGAGGTTGGAACCTGGCACTGACACTGGTTGGTCTAATTTTTCCTTGGATTTGGTCAATCAGTGTTTCCCCTGGTTTGACTCGGCAGTGAAGTGATGTGTCTGTTTTAGGGAGTTGCCTGTTTCCTCCTTTGCCATTGTGTGTGTATATATGTGGGTTTTTGTTTTTTTTTTTACACTTTCTTACAGTTTCTCAACGCCTATTAATCACTCTGCCAGTGGGGTGGGTTTGGTTTTCTCACGGTGATTGCTTAAGGAGATTCTCAGCAAATGAAGCTCTGTTCTTTCCTTCGCTCCCCCTGTCTGCTAACCCTCAGTTCCCCTGTGATAACAATGGGCTAGAAGCTGCCACCCTGACTTCACAGAGTAGTACCTCACTCCCTGAATAGTCCTGCAGTAGTTGACCGAGTTGCTCACTGAATAATTTACTACTGAATAAAAGGGTGGCAATATCTAGCTCATTATGGGTTAATACAGCAGTTTCTTTGTATTACAGCATTTGCATACACAAACCCTATAGTTCAATGTCACCAGGCTCGATTTTGCTCTTCCTCACACTTGTTTCAATCCAGAGTAACTCAATCTCATTGCAATGTCTCCTTTTCATGGAGTCACAGGGTCTGGTCCGTGCTGCAGCCTGTAACCAGTCTCTTGGAGTCACCCCTCTAGAGTGCTGGGTACGTCTATACTGCAATTAGACACCCGTAGCTGGGCTGGGCCAGCTGACTCGGGCTTTTGGGGCTTGGGCTAAGGGGCTGTTTAATTGTGGTGTAGACATTTAAGCTTGGGCTGGAGCCTGGGCTCTAGGATCCTGTGAGGTGGGAGAGTCCTAGAGCTCAGGCTGTAGCCTGAGTCCAGATATCTACACTGCAATTAAATAAATCCTTAGTCTGAGTCAGCTGGCATGGGCCAGGCACAGGTGTCTAACTGCAGTGTAGCTGTACCTCGGGGGCAGGCCCGCAGTGTCCATGACTCCGAAACTGGGCTTTCGGGCACCATCCCTTCCCGTCTGCCTCTGTGGCTCCCTGCAGCTAATCCATTCAAGCTAGACTCCTGTGTGGGGCTGTGATGGGGTGTTCACCACAGGCAAGGCAAAGCAGGTTACATTAGGTGAGTCAACCTGATAGGCTGAACCTGGGGGAGTGCCAGGGCTTGACTTGGCTAATTGATGAAGGGCTAATTGATGATGAAGACCAGCTGGGCTTGTATAACACCAGCAGGCTCAGAAAAGAAGGGGGCTGCAGGGGAAGCCGTCTGCAGTCACTCTCTGAGAGAAGGGAGGTATGTTTGGGGCTACAGAGCTAAGCAGTCTGGGAGGCGGGAGTTTCGGCTGATAAACCAAGATGGGGGGACGCCCCAAGATAGAACAGAGAGCCAGGAAAAACACCAGGGAAATAGCAACAGGGTCTGGGAGCAAGCAGACCATAGTCGCCAGACTCAGGTCCCCTGGACTGGAACGCAGAGTAGTGGGCAGGCCTGGGTTTCCCTATGAGCAGCTGGAAATGTGACACAGAACCTAGCCGTGGATTGGAAAGCTGTCAGGAGCCGATAAGGAGAGCTGATCCCGTGGGACTCTGACACACTGGAAAGGAAGGACTATACAGTGACCTACCCAGAGGGCTGAGTCACGAAGGGGGAACAGCCTGAGTCCAGAGAGCAAGAGCAAAACCATGGGGCATGTGACCGACAGAACCCCAGGGGCGCCAGAGTGGATGGGAGCTAAGCTCCTGATGTACCAGGAGGCTCCATAGCATGGGGTGGACCTTGTTATAAAGGCACAATGCTTTGGGGCCCACTGCTCTTAGGGGGTATTTGCAGTCACACCAGGTAGCCTTTTCTTTTCAAAACAAGGTAACACTATTAGCCACCCACTACAGAATTTGAAAGTCCTTTGGTTAGCTTAGAGAAGCAAAGGTTAAGAAAGAGCTCGGTCTGGCTGACATCAGGCCTGTCCCCAGCCCAGCTAATAAGGAATCCATTTTGGCCCTGACTCTCCCTCTGACTTTTTTCCCAGCTGTGTGTCCAGTATCTCTGTGTGCTCAGCTCTTAACGCAGCCACCTGGCACCTTGGTTCTCCAGTGCGGGGCCTTTCCTGCAGAGAGGTGGGGGAAGAAGGGCAAATCTCTTTTCTCTTGCCTGTTAGTAGGTAGGTGTGAATGTCCTGGCTATGGGGGATTCTGTTGCCTTTCCGGATCCTCTACTGCAATGGGTTGGGTTTCAGTCAGTCATTTAACGGCCGTTTCATACCAGTCCAGTTACGTGTCACACATCCACGTCTCCTGTTCTGGCCCGACAGCAGCTTTTTAATCCATTACGCTCTGCGCCTAGCAATGCAACGCCCAAAGGGAAAGTGAGATGCACGTAGGAATGCCCGTCACACTCCCATTCAACAACAATGTAACTGAGATCAGAATCGGCCCCCTAGACTTTGGTTATTCCCAGCAGGGAGCATTATATTCAGTAGTAAGTGTTTGCAGGATTAAGCTCAGATTCTTCAGGGAAGGGACTGTGGATTTTATTCAGCCGTTAAGTGTCCTGCACATTTGTGGCCATATATATATGGTTAGCAAAACATTTGGAGAAGGGTGATCCAGTGGATATAGAGTACTCGGACTTTCAGAAAGCCTTTGACAAGGTTCCTCACCAAAGGCTCTTAAGCAATGTAAACAGTCATAGGATAAGAGGGGAGGTCTTCCCATAGATCAGTAACTAGTTAAAAGATAGGAAACAAAGGGTAGGAATAAATGGTCAGTTTTCATAATAGAGAAAGGTAAATAGCGGGTTCCACAAGGATCTGTACTGGGACCTGTGCTGTTCAACATTTTCAGAAATGATTTGGAAGAAGAGGTTAACAGTGAAGTGGCAAAATTTGCGAACTATATAAAATACTCAAGACCGTTAAGTCCCAAGCAGACTGCGAGGAGTTACAAAGGGGTTTCACAAAACTGGGGAAGAAAATGGCAGATAATGTTCAATATTGATAGATGCAAAGTAATGCACACTGGAAAATATAATCTCAACTACGCATACAAAGTGATGGGGTCTAAATGAGCTGTTACCACTCAAGAAAAAAGAAAAGGAGTACTTGTGGCACCTTAGAGACTAACCAATTTATTTGAGCTGTAGCTCACGAAAGCTTATGCTCACTTCATCGGATGCATACTGTGGAAACTGCAGAAGACATTATATACACAGAGACCATGAAACAATACCTCCTCCCACCCCACTCTCCTGCTGGTAATAGCTTATCTAAAGTGATCACTCTCCTTACAATGTGTATGATAATCAAGTTGGGCCATTTCCAGCACAAATCCAGGTTCTCACCCTCCGCCCCCCCACCCCCCACACAAACTCACTCTCCTGCTGGTAATAGCCCATCCAAAGTGACCACTCTCTTTACAAGAAAGAGATCTTGGAATCATTGTGGACAGTTCTCTGAAAACAGCCACTCAATGTGCAGCAGCCTTCAAAAAAGCGAACAATGTTAGAAACTATTAGGAAAGGGATAGATAGTAAGATAGAAAATACCACAATGCCACTCTATAAAATCATGGTATTGAATACTGTGTGCAGTTCTGGCTGCCTCATCTCCAAAAAGATATTGAAATTGGAAAAAGTACAGAGAAGGGCAACAAAAATGATTTGGGGTCTGGAACAGCTTCCGTGTGGGAAGAGATTAAAGAGACTGGGCCTATTCATTTTAGAAACCAGACAACTAAGTGGGGGAGGGATTTGTTAGAAGTCTATAAAACTGTGAATGGTGTGGAGGAAAAAAGTGTTGTTTACCCCTTCTCGTAACCCAAGAACCAGGGGTCACCCAATGAAATTAGCTGGCAGCAGGTTTAAAACCAACAAAAGGCTGTACTTCTTCACACAATGCAGTCACCCTATGGAACTCGTTGCCAGGGGATGTTGTGAAGGCCGCAAATATAACTGGGTTCAAAAAAGAACGAGATAAGTTGATGGAGGATAGACTCATCAATGGCTATTAGCCAGGAAGGGCAGAGATGCAACCAGTGCTCTGGGTATCCCTAAGACTCTGACTGCCATAAGCTGGGAATGGGAGACAGGGAATGGATCACTTGGCGATTACCTGTTCTGTTCATTCCCTCTGAAGCACCTGGCATTGGTGTTGGAAAACAGGATACTGGGCTAGCTGGACCATTGGTGCCACCCGGATCAATCTCCTCAAGGTCCATAAGGCAGTCTGGCTGGATATTCAGTGTGTGTTGGTGGTCTTATTGCGCCGCTGAAGCTTTTGGTGACCTTGTGGTCACCAGCTGCGTAGTGCGTACCTTGGCCAGCACACTTTGCAGTTTGTTGCTCTTCCATCCGAATACTATGTCCGTGCAAGAAAGCTGCTGCAACCCAGCCAGTGCTGACGGAGGTGGTGGCCGGGTTCGGCTGCGAATGTCCCCTACTGTTAGCTCTCATCTACCTGTCTGCCTAGCTTGTCTTGCTGCCAGCCATCTTAATGTCTGAGAGAGGCTGTGCACACCTCCTCTCCTACCCATCACTTTCCACCTTGCGCTCAGACCTGCAGCACCTTGGCATCAGCACTGTGCAGGAGCAAGCCCCTAGAAAGCAAGAGAATAACAACTTGGATTCCCATTCAGGCCAGCTGTGTGCAGCATTGCTGAATTCTACATCGGGCTAACGCCTTTTCATGATGCTGGTGCCAACGATGCAGCACCCAGGAGAGGAGGACATTGAGAAGGCACGTTTCTGTTTTCAGTTGCAAGGTATGCTTTTCCTTTTATTTGTGTCCTTTTTATTATTATTATTTTATTATGATATTTTCTTGAGTGCTTAGGGAGTGGGTTAAGGGTGGGGTAAGGATTTCTGGTTTATTTTTATGGGAGCCTAGAGGCAGTTAGCATTGGAAGGACCATTAAACAAACCATAAATGTGAAGATGATTAGCCTCCTGTTGGAATTACCACAAGATTCCCATTCACCTCTTGCTAACCTCTCCTCTCTCCTCTTCCTTAGAAGCTTTGGGGCACTGAGAAAATAATTACCCAGCATGCACTGGAGTCATGTTCTTCCTTCTGTTGCTCATGCCCAGTGCTTTCTGGTTGCTAACTCAAGCACTTTGATTGCTTTGTAATGTGATGGTGACTCATGCCCTGGACTGGCACTTCGGAGGGTGGTGGGCTAATGAAATTACAAGGGGATCTTTTTTTCCCCCCCTGCAAAGGATGTGAATGAATTAGGGGCAACAGCTGTTCAGAATTTACACATTTTTAACTAATAGGGATCGTTTAGGATTGTATCATTTTGGAAGGAAACATTGGGTGCCCTTAGCATTTATTGGTACTTAAAAAGGAATCCACTCATGCAGACATTTATTATCAAAAATAAGCTTTTGCAAATTACCAGCTGTTAAGAAGGGAGAACGCTACGGAGAACACATAGCTCAGGGCTATTTCATGAGCTCAGATACGTCCTGATTTGATCCTGATCAAAAGTTATGTTCAGTCACTAACAAAAGTCCACAGTTGTTCTGTAACCTGTGAGAAAAGAACTGGGGGGGGTCTTATTCCATTTCCCATTGGATAGGTACCACAATGCCCATTCTCAGCAGAGAAGCCGAACCTGGAGTGATTGTGGCAGCTGAACTACCCTTTGATCTCTAGAGATCCTTCCAAGTCATGGCTGAGGCAAGTTGGGCAGAGGGTAAAGTTAGGAAGCTTGCATCACTGATGCCCTTGGTGGACTAAACAAAGGACTCAGTCTAAAGGATTCACATCCTATTTTATAAACAAATGGAAGAGAGGGAAACTTGATAGGAATGAATATAAATTAGAAATTAAGAATTGTAGAAAATGGATAAGGGAAGCAAGGGGACACAAGGAGAAATCTATGGCCAGCAGAGTTAAGGAAAATAAGGAGGACTCTTTAACATATATTAGGAACAAAAAGAATCCTGATAATGCTGTTGTTCCATTATTAGATGGAAATGGTAGAATTGTCAATAATGCAGAAAAGGAAGAAGTATTCAATAAATATTTCTGTTCTGTATTTGGGGGGGAAAGATGAGGTAGCCCCATCATATGGTGATTAAACTCTTTCCATTCCACTAGTATCTCTGGAGGGTGTTAAAGAGAAGCTACTAAAGTTAGACATTTTTAAATCAGTAAGTCCAGATTACTTGCATCCAAGAGTTTTAAAATAGTTGGCTGAGAAGCTCACTGGACCATTAATGTTGATTTTCTGTAAGTCTTGGAGCACTGAGAAAGTTCCAGAAGACTGGAAGCAAGCCAATGCATTGGCAATTTTTAAAAACAGTAAATGGGATGACCCAGGTAATTATAGGTCTGCCAGCCTGACATCAATTCAATGCAAGATAAGGGAGCAGCTGATATGGGACTCAATTAATAAAGAATTAGAGGAGGGTAATGTAATTATTGCAAATCAACATGGGTTTATGGAAAATAGATCCTGTCAAACAAATTTGATATCTTTTTTGGACAAGATTACAAGTTTGGTTGATAAAGGTAATAGTGTTGACGTAATATACTTTGACTTCTGTAAGGCATTTTACTTGGCAATGCATGATATTTTGATTAAAAAACTAGAATGATATAAAATGAACATGACACACATTAAATGGCTTAAAAACTGGCTAACTGATAGGTCTCAAAATGTAACTGTAAATGGAGAATCATCTGATGAAGTGAGCTGTAGCTCACGAAAGCTTATGCTCAAATAAATAGGTTAGTCTCTAAGGTGCCACAAGTACTCCTTTTCATCTAGCAGGTGTGTTCTTGGCCCCACAGGAATTGGTTCTTGCCCCTACACTATTCAACATTTTCATAAATGACCTGGAAGAAAACATAAATCATCACTGATAAAGTTTGCCAATGACACATAAATTGGGGGAGTGGTAAATAAGGAAAGGGACAGGTCACTGATTCAGAATAATCTAGATTGCTTGGTAAACTGGGTACAAGCAAACAATATGTATTTGAATAGGCTAAATTTAAATCTATACATCTAGGAATAAAGAATGTAGGCTATACTAACAGGCCCAGGACTCTAAGCTGGGAAACAGGGATTCTGAAAAAGATTTGGGGGTCATAGTGGATAATCAGCTGAACATGAGCTCCCAATGTAACGCTGTGGCCAAAAGAGCTAATGTGATCCTGGGATGCATGAAACAGGGATATCTCGAGTAGGAGTAGAGAGGTTTATTTTAAGTCTGCATTTGGCACTTGTGTGACTGCTGCTGGAATACTGTGTCCAGTTCTGGAGCCCGAAATTCAAGAAGGATGTTGATAAATTGGAGACGATTCAGAGAAGAGCTGTGAGAACGATTAAAATCATTCAGAAAACCTGCCTTCTAGTGACAGACTCCAGAAGCTCAATCTGTTTAGCTTAACAAAGAGGAGGTTAAAGGGTGACTTAATTAGTCTATAAGTGTCTACAGGGGGAATAAATATTTAATAATGGGCTCTTCAGTCTAGCAGAGAAAGGTCTACCATGATCCAATGGCTGGAAGTTGAAGTGAGACCAAGTTCTCTGGCTTGGGTTATACAGTAGCTCAGGCTAGGTGTTCACAATGGCCTGTTCTGGCCTTGGAATTTATAAATCGAGCTAAGACAATGAAGGCTGTTTCAGGTTTGAAAATTTGAAAAAGAGAACTGATAAATTCAAACCGAAATCAGTTTTTCAGAATTTTCCTCAACTTAAATAACTTGAAAGAACTTCGTTTAGAGTAGACTGAAACCTTTTGAGCTGACTCAAAACAATTTTTTTCAAGGGGTGTGTGTGTGTGTGTGTTTCAAATAGGCCAGATTTGAAAGTGAAATGCCGTTTCAAAAGAAAAGTCCAAATGAAATATTTCAAAATGGTCAAAACTAAACATTTTGACTTTTAAAAAAATCCAAAGTGAGCTGTTACCACCCAATAAAGAGCTCTTGGCGTCATTGTGGATAGTTCTCTGTAAACATCCACTCAGTGTGCAGCAGCCATCAAAAAAGAGAACAGAATGTTGGGAATCACTAGTAAAGGGACAGATAAGTCAGAAAATATCATGTTGCCTCTATATAAATCCATGGTAAGCCCACATCTTGAATACCCAGTGTGTGCAGATGTGGTCGCCCCATCTCAAAAAAGATATATTGGAATTAGAAAAAGTTCAGAAAGGGGCAATAAAAAGGATTAGGGGTATGGAACAGCTTCCTTATGAGGAGAGATTAATAAGACTGGGACTTTTCAGCTTGGAAAAGAGACAACTAAGGGGGGATATGAGAGAGATCTATAAAATCATGACTGGTGTGGAGAAAGTAAATAAAGAAGTGTTATTTACTCCTTCTCATAACACAAGAACTAGGGGGTCACCCAATGAAATTAATAGGCAGCAGGTTTAACACACACAAAAGGAAATATTTCTTCACACAACGCACAGCAAGCTTCCCTTGCCCCAAAGAGCGAGTGAGCTAGCTAGCGTTCCTTCGTTCCTTTCCTCTCAGTTTTTATGGAGGCCTGAGCTCCACAAGCAAGAGTGCAAAATACCCACAGGAAAGAATATTCAAAACATTTAGTGTTTGTAGTAGTCCCTCCATCTCAGGCTCAGAGGGAGGCCACTCCGACCTGCTGTGTCAGGCAATAAACAACAGTTAATTTGCGGTCCCTAGCCCAGGCCTCCTGGTTGGGGCGAACGGTTCTCACCGTCTGGCCCTGGTCCACTGGGCGGGGTAGAGCACCAGCATCAAGCAGTCTTTAGCCTAGCTTCATGGCTAAGGCAGACTACACACAGTCAGTGGCTCTGACCCTCCAGGTGGGGCAGAACAGTAAGCAGTCCACAGATTAGCCCCCTGGCTAAGGCAGACAGCACACACAGTATCGGGGCTTGCAGCCTTCTGGCGGGGCAAGGCATAAACAAGGTACAGGGTTTTCATCCTAGGGTGAAGAGGCCACCATCTGAAGGTTGAAGTTGGTGGCAGGGCAGGTAGGGGGACTTGGGCACCCTATGCCACCTGGTCCCAGCCCAATTCCCTGCCACTGGGCCAGCGGGGATCCTGCCAAAACACGGTGACTCTCATGGCAACAGCACAACCTGACTAATGTCTGGTTCCCCTGGGCTACTTCCTACCACAGTCCATTACAGTGGCTCCATAGTCTGCAGGTCCTTGGTCTCCTCAGGTTAAGAGGTGGACGGCAGTCCCAGCAGCTCCTCTCCACTCTCGGTCTCCGGCGGGGGCAGGGTGTCACACAGCTTGGGGTCTGGTCCAGAGTCCTGCAGCAGGCTAGAGGCATCTGCCTCCTTCGCTGGCTCTGGCCCAATTTAGCTGACGTGCCCACCTTTTATACTTCCTGTCCCTCCCCACTGGTTCTGGTGCAGGGGGCGGGACTGGCTTGGCTCCACCCACCAGGGAGAGTGTAGGGGTCCATGCATCTCAGGCTCAGTGGGACGCCCCTCCACCTCACTACAGGCTTGAACAAAACATTTAATTTGATTCAGATTAAATTTTTTTTTATTTGCCACAAAATTTGTTTTTGGTTCAATCTAAAATGATTTTATTTTTATTTTTTCAGAATTGCCACTAAACTGAAAAACCTGTTATTCAGTCAGCTGTAAGTGTGAGTAGTCCCATTGACTTCAGTGGGCCTGGTGATGGTGTAGAGGTAAACATATGCGTAAGTGGTTGCAAGATCAGCAGCTAAGCAATTGCTTTCTCTTTGTGTTTACACACATCAGATATTTTTAGTTTTTGTATTACCCTAGTACCTGTGTCCCACTCATGACCCAGGGATGCCATTGTGCCAGGCACTGTATAAACACAGAACAAAAAGGTGATCCCTGCCCCAAAGAGCTTAAGTATAAGACAAGAGACAATGTTGGAGACAGACAGGGGAACACAAGGAAACAATCAGACAACACTGATGGGCATGATAAGCAGCAGTCTCAGCACAGCAGTGGCCTAAACCTTCTCAGATTTTTTGTAGGCATTACAACAGAGGAAAGCTGTAAGGAGGGGCTTAAAGGAGGACAATGAGGTGGCTTTGTGGATGTTTATGAGGAGCCCCATTCGTGTGAGGCACAGCGTGGGAGAAAGTGCCGGAGTCATCTCACCCCTTTAGCCAAGCTTCAGTAGATATTCTTCATTACGTATTTAATTTAATAAAACTTCAGATGATCTGGAACAAGCCTGCCTGGGTAACAGAGTATGGACAAGAATAAACTAATAGACCATCTCTTACTTCTCCTAAGTCATCAAATGTCCACAAGGAGGTAAAAAAAGTAATTATTTTTTTCCTGGGACCCTATGCCTGTATCGCAGGATGAGAGTCATTTCTGTTGACATCAATGGGAGTTACTTGCATTCTAAGTGGGGAGAATGGAGATTTACTGAGATGGGGTTTTTTTTGGTTACAATAAAGGAGATTTGAACACACTGGAAGTTTGCTGGATCTTGAAGAGTGGCACAACAGTCTATTAAGAGATTCGGTGGAATTTTTTTATTTATTTTGTCAACCAAAAAACGATTAAAACTATATTTTATTTTTCTAATTTTTAACGTTATACAATGCTTGCCAGATGTGGCCTTTCAGTGCAAGAGAGGAAGGTTTCCTTTACACAATTAAATAATTTAATTGTACAATGTTCTGCAGGGTTGACTGTTCCATTTCCAGTTCTGTTTGGCTTGGATCGTTCATCCTGTGCCTGCATTTCTTCATCAGATGCTCCATGGTGTCCTTACTGGTGATGGCAGAACCACTGAATGTTCAGATGTTCCATCTGGATGCTTGCCTAAGAAGGAGGTATTTAATTTCTGCCCAGGAGAAGGAGCTGGGAGCTACTTCTCTGTTATCCCACTGACAGTATGGCCGGGGGCAAGAAACGTAGCCCAGACTTGGATGGCTAAAGTAAGGAAACTACATCCATATTTTGGCACTTAAATATCCTGTTTTCAAGGTGCTGAGCACCTACAACTCCCACTGTAGACCTTGCCCCCCTCTCTTTCTCCTTCCCCTCCAAAATCTCTTCTCTGCTCAAAGTAAAAATGTACTTTATTTGGAAAAAGAAAATGCAGATGTAAACAGGGGAATGGTCCCAGTATTGTGGGGAACTTTCCTGGCTTATACACTACCCTGGTGGAGTCGGATAGCGAAAGGATCTGAGTCCTCACTCCCACTCCCTTTACTCAGAGGCCTGCCTGACCTCGAGGACTCCCCTTCCACTCTCTGGTGTGGCAGAGTCCTTGTAACCCTGACAAGGCTGGGCTCAGGATTCCTCGGGGCTCAGCCCCTAATCTTGTCATGGTCACTTAGGACAGGGTCCAGGGTGTCCCCATTTCGGCATGTTGTCTCTGCACTGGACACTTCCCTGGCCCATTGATCATTGTGTATAGTTCAAAGTAAGTACAATTTATTAAACAGCAACTAATTAAAAAAAATAAAGGAAAAAAATGGGAAAGGTTAAAGGAAAACATGTAACCCGCTCTGTGGCACGAGGGAACCCCAAATTGAGTCCCTGGAATGTAAGGGAAGTTCACAGTTTGTTCCTTACACGTCCCAGGCCTTCTGCCCAGGCCCTGGCTGTGCTGCAGGGATGCTGCGGGTCGGGCACTTGCTCTGGTGATGGCCACGCGCTTTCAGACTCAAGTGGCAGGAACTTTCTTCCAAGTGTCAGCCCTCCCCCATCAGGATTATGATCCCCCCCAAGTCTGGCCGGCAAGGCTTCTTGGCTAGTGGCGTCTCCCTGCGCTGGGCCTTGTGCCCACAGTCCCCATTGCTCTCCCCAGCTGTTCACCGCACCCAGCTCTGGGCTGCTCCGACTCCAGCTCCACCCCCACTCTGCCTCAGCGCAGCTGCGTCTCTGCCTCCAGTTCAGCTCTCTGGCTGCTCCTCTGCCTCAGGCTGCTGTTGCGCTGCTCCCAACGTGGCCCGGCTCCCTGGGCTGCTTCTCTGGTTCTCTCTGGCTGGTGCAATTCTGCTCCCAGCTCAGCTTGGGCTCCAGCTCTCGCCGTAGCTTGGCCCCACGCTGGCCCAGCCAGCGCCAGCTCACACGGAGGATGGGACCCCCCCAGGCTCCTGACTCCCTCATTACCCTGCCTGCCCTGTCAATCAGGCTGAATTGGCACGTTGGCCTCTCCCATTGGCCCTGGGGACTGTCAGTCCCTTCCATTGTCCCATCCTCCTTTTTTTGGTACTGGGAGAGGGCCAACCTAAAAATCCCATTAAGTTTCAGTAAGGGGCCAACAGTCCCCTTACACAAAGCTAAGTGGGATGAAGCAAAACTGACCCATCACGCTTTGGAGATTAGACCGACCAAAGAAAGCTTTGTCACTTCAGACCCACCAGACACTGGGCACAGAATGATCTGGATCCATGCAGAGGGCCAAATCCTCAGCTAATGTCAATCAACATGACTCCACTGAAGTGATATTGATTTATACCAGCCGACAATCTGTTCAGCCGGAACAACAGGCCTTCGCTAATGGTCCCATGAGTAGAACCATTTGGCCAAACAAATAAAACCACAATCAAGTCTGCTCCCTCACTCCCCCAGATTCTACTCCCATCTTTCTCAGCAATGCACTCTGCAGGATGACTCACTGTAGCTAGATGGGACATGGTTTTTCATAGGCCAGTGGCCCTAAGGTTGTGAAGAGCGAGGGCAGGTGGTGGGCCCTGGTGGATCTTTGGCCGAAGAATTAAAAGTCACTTACATTTTTCCTATGGCTGGGGGATTGTATTACAGGAGCAACTGGGGAAGGCTCTGTACTGATTATGTATATTTTACATTATCAAATGGTGCCTTTTCACGTGGCTGTGTCCATTTCATTTTACATTATCAAATGGTGTCAAGCGTGTCCCATGGTTGGGATGAGTCCTCTCTGGATGTAGGATAAGTCATAATAAATACATAAATAAAAGCCATAATAAATACATAAATAAATAACTACAGATGAGCCACCAGCAGTGAAAAGATCATGTTCTATAGTCTTTTCACCTGGTCACAGAACAAACAACGAAAACATCCATCAGGCCATTAAAGATGCCAAACCCGAGATGTCAAACGGGAAACCTTGCAGCTCTCTCTCAGACTTCCGAACCTGACCTTCTCCTTTTCACTTGGCTGCATCCATTTCATTTGGCAGCCTCTGGAGCACACATTTCTCCTACCCTAGTCCCCGTGCAATTAATGGTCAGTAACAATGAGAGTACAGAGGAATAATTTCATAAATTAGGCAACACCCCTGGCTGAAAGGTCCAATGTTTCATGACTGTACAGTGCAGAAGAACAGTTTGGCAGGTCCAGCACAAGTGCTTTTGGGGCGAGTGCATTTTCTCAACAATGAGAAAGTTTCAGTCTCTGAACCCCAGTAAGAAGGATCACATGCCCACTAGCAACACCTCCCACTGTTGCCAGCTACCATCAGCGCCCAAGACCAATACACGCTCTCTAATACTGTCACACATCTGTCGCATCTATTGGCACCATCACCTGCCACTTGTATCCGCCCACCAAAAACTCAACCCACAGACAGTCAGGAACCCAACAGCATCTCCTACCTCTTCCTCCTCAGCAGCTCCACCACAGAGCTGCTCCAACGTAGTAACACCTCTCTCCAAACGTACATCTACCCAACGCCACCTTCTGCCTGTTCAGCCTGCCAGCGCTACCATGCCCATGTACCCGCACCATCACTAACCTGCTCCAATGTACACCCCCCCCCGTACACACCTGTACTCAGCAGCCACAACCACCACCTCAACACCCACCAGAACACAGGAGAAGCTGTTCAAGAGGGTGACTTCCTGAACTGGGGATGGCTGAGTGGGAGGGTAAACGTGATTGTCTTTCTGTGCTGATGTGAAGATGGAGGAAGTAGGTGCTTGCCCATGGATGAAGGAAGAGGGACATCTGCTCTGGCTTATGCTTGAAGCATGGCTAGTTGGCTCCTATTCATGACTGTTTGTATCTGCTCGTGGGGAACAGAGACCTCTCCCCAAACTGGGTCTAGAAACCAGGTCATCCTTGGTGCTACCCTAACCCCTTAGTTACATCAGCAGATGTATAGTTGCGGAGCCAGTAACCAAGGGGAGATACGATTGCATGTGCTAAGCCAGGTCATTGGTTAAAGGCTGACGAAATAAGGACTTCAGAAAATGGCTCATTATTAATATGGCAGTGAATAACAACAGTAATTCCAATACATATACAGGCTGTCCCCAGGTCCAAAACTCAGCATGTGGGGAGGTGACAGGGCTGGAAGATATCATGAGATATAGATTCACAGTAGTTCTTAAACAGGATGGATTCATTAAAGAGAACAACTACCGACAAGAAAACAAGGCTTCCCTGCAGCTTGAGTTCCAGCTTTCTCTGCCAGGGAGCACACCCAGTCTGCTGTACAGCACAGAGAGAAATCTAGTGGCTGAATAATATATTGAATCATATCAGTAGAGGGGGTAGGGTTCACCGCCCATATTGTTTCCCTTCCCAAAACAGGACCCATCTCTCTCCTCAGCATTTCCTGTAGGCTAGCTTAGGTGGCTCCAGGCTTAGCTTGCTGACTTCTGTCAATCCCTTTCTTAGGCACTTAACCCTCCCCATACAAAGCGTGGAGAATCTGGGCACCTCTCAGGGTTGTGAATTCCACTTGGTGGCAGGCTGTCTCGCCTTCCTGTGCAGCGTGGTCATGGGTCACTTGAAGGTTTAAACTAGTATAAATGATGGATTCTCTGTAACTTGAAGTCTTTAAACCGTGATTTGAAGACTTCAGTAACTCAACCAGAGGTTAGGAGTCTATTACAGGACCGGGTGGGTGAGCGTCTGTGTCCTGCAGCATGCAGGAGATCAGAATAGATGATCATGATGGTCCCTTCTGGCCTTCAAGTCTATAAGTCAGGTGTTGCAGCACTCAGTGTTGCAATGCCTGTGTCCTTTCGTGGCTCTGTCCCCATACGCCTCCTGTACCGCACAGGCATGTGGTGAAGATTCGCTAGGTGTAAGAAGTGCTGAGTATTATTATTACACTGATGTCAGAGGAATTTTATCTGGGTTTGAATTTAACACTCAATGGGAACGTTTCTGGTTCTAACTTCTTCTTTTCCTCTCTGCTCTTTCCTTTGCTGTCTCAGCAGCATGGAGGTCTGGTGTGTTAGGCAAGAGACTATAGGTGTCCCTGGGCTTGCTACTCTAGTTCAAGAAAGGAAGTAGCCTGTGTAATCTGCTGATTGGTGAGATCTCACAGGTTGTTATCTGGTACCTGCACAGCCATTAAGTGCTGTGCTTACTGCATTGCTAACTGCTAACAGTCCTATTTCCTGATTAGGTCTCATTGCTAACAGCTTGATTCTGCAACTTTGACTCACTCAAATAACCTGCTGAGGTCACATGAGTGAGGCCTTGTCGCGTGAGGGATCAGACACTGATTTCAAGCATCTGACTGTGGGGAATTTCCTAGGAGTGGCACAAAAAGCCAACATTTACAGGCAGCCCCGGGAGAACACCGTGGCTATTTCATTTTCCAGTGCAAGGCCACACTGTAGCATCTCAGATGCCACCACATGGCCGCCGTTGCTCAATATAGGCTACCCAGTGGCGGCTGCTGCACTTGGGTTTCATTTACGTTCTCCATGCTGCAAGAGGTGTGGACTCTTGCAAGTGAGGCCACTATGGATTCATTCCCAGAAAGTCTCCCATTGTCTTCAATGGGTTATAGATGAGGCCCTGAACATGTGCCACCCCATGGACATTGAGAGGATAGCTGAGGGGCTAATGTGATGGGACTGTGATCCCCCCTGCATTGTATCGGTGGCCTGGATTCCTACTGGAGTGGGGGCTCCAGGAGGCAGGGTGATATAGTCGATAGAACAGGAGACTAGGAGTCAGGAGCTAGGAGTCCCTGGGTTCTAATTTTCTCACTTTGCTAATGCCTCAGTGTGTGACCTACTGGAAGGTGCTCAGATTCTACAGTGATGCAGATGTGTGTCCAGAAGGAAACACTGCTTAGGCTTGATTCACCATTGTCCTGCACCTTATCCTGCACCACAGCCCATGCAAAATGGTGCCATTCGGATATGGTCACTTTTCTCGGGTGTAAATGACCCAAAGAAAGCTGTATAGAATCAGGCCCATTATATCCAGTTGTTGCAGCTACAGGTGCCTGCTAAGTACTTGTACTAGGAATAATTTCACTGAGACCACGAAACGGTTCTCAGTTACCATCTAGTCACTACTTACGTGGGCTAGGCTCAAACAAGCCACTTAGAAACTGGAAGGCTTCAAAATCCCAGTCTCAAATGCCTGAGTCAAGAAAGATAGAGCCTGCAACACGCAAACTCATATGATCCTTTGTTTCCACTGAAATAATAAAGTGCAGCCGTGATGAATATTTCCTTATCTTGGCTGCCTTCCTGCTATTGGGGAAGAGTTGGCTGGTACAGAAGGGGAACACCCAGGAAAACATTTAGTGTGCAGCCAGCCATCCACTGTGGCTGCTTTATGTGCACATTAAGATTAAAAAGAGTTTCTCCAAAAGGTATCAGTGAAAAAAGGCAGAGGGTCTCATTTATCTCCCCCCTGCCACACACCCATTTAGAAAAGCAGCCCGATTCGGGTCTCCCAGCAGAGCTGCAAATAATCTATGAGGAAGGTCTTTTTTTCCCCCATATACATTCTGTGAGCCAGTGTTATGGAAAATGGGGGCAGGGGGTGGAGTAGCCGCTTGAAACTGAGCAGGAAGAAAATAAACACAATTAAATTGTCAGCCTACTAAACGCCAATGGGGGCAAGATAAATGATTGAGTCTGTGGAAAGCCAATTTCTGTCCTGATTTACACCCAGTGCAAGACTTTGAGAGTAAATCAGGAGAGAATCTGGCCTAAGGTTGTTGTTTTTTTGTGTTGTTTTAAATCTACCTTCAATCCATTAAAAAAAAAAAAATCCCCAGCAAGGTGTAAGAGAGAAGCATAGCCAGATAAAGGGACCTGGGAGGTCTGTAAAATCGCCATATTATGAAAGGATTGTCAGATCAGTAAACACTGTTACTGTCTAATGGCTGCTCGGTGGCCTAAAGTGATGGGAGTTCTGTGGAACCAGTAGACAGGTATCCACATGATCACTAACGCCATTGTAGTCCGTGTCAGCAGGGAGGCCCGGGACTGACTGGGCAAGGGAGACTGAATGTCCCTTTCAATCCTAGCTCCAGAACCTGGTTTCAGCTCATGGCCGAGCAACATGGGGGAAGTCACTTTATCCCACTGATCAGTGGGTGTCATGTGTCCCCCTCTGTGCATGATCCAGCGAGATTGTGAGTCTACAACAGACCCAGAGTCTGTCTCTTTTGCTTGTTCTGTAACAGCTCAGAGCTCCGGAGGTTCCTAGTGCATGGACTGAGTTGAACGTGTCATTCCATGCTGTACCCGTGCCGTGGATATACAGAGAATTTCTATCGCTAGGGCTGTTGGTCTGGCTCCTTCCACTACCATGCAGAAAGCTTTGGAAAATGCTCATGTTAAACAGAACAAAAATGAGGACCAACTTGGTCCATTCCCATTCAGGTTTATAAACCCAGACACGAGAATGTCCTCCAACCATCAGATGGGCTTGTGAGTCCACAGAGGGTCAGGACAACATGACATAGGGCCACCTTGCAGACAGTGCGTGAATCCAGCGGGCAGCGCAGTCAGGAGGCGAGGGAGATGTGGAGGCAGAGCTGGCAGCTTCTCTACATAAGACACTGAATCCGTTTCCATCTGTTACATTGTTGAAGTAACAGTGAAATAAAAGCATTTCACTGAAACCTGAGACTCCCTACTTCTGTCAGAAGATAACAGAACACAGCAAGGGAGGTTTCCCTGTCAAAAATTCCCCAGGGCTGGGGACAAAGTGCTTGCCCTATGGAGAAGACTGTTATAGGCAGTGGGGGGCAGGGGGGTATCAGGGCCACAAGACTCAAGAGGTGGGGGTTGAGGGATCCCTCAGGAGACGAGTCGGGGGTAGAGGTGGAGCAAAGCAGAGCTTTACCCCACAAGAGGAGCACATTCAGGGTGCCGTGTAACTGTTCTGAGGAGAACTTCAGTCGTTCCATGCTCCTTTCACCAACACTAACACTCTCCAGAGGCCCAGATAAATAGATCAAATGAATCTGGCTCAGTTGTTTACTTAAAATGACGTGCCTGCCATTTCTTTTCTATTCACCTCTGCGCAGCGTTAGCCAAAAGCTGTCACAGATCTGGCCTGGAGCGCGAGTGAAACATAACAGGGAGCGGCGTATTTACCTCCCCCGGCTGCTCCTGTCACTCTAATGTAACCCTGGCATGCTAAGGGAGCCCTATTGCGTTTCACGAAAAGAACAGCGAGGCTATAAATTCTGACACAGTATATTTATTGAAAAATGAGGGTAATAACATTAATCCGGATAACGAGCCATACGTTTCGCTGCCTTGAAAAATCTCTTAGCCAGCGGAAAGAAATCCACTTGAAACTTCACAGCACAGTCAGGTTTTTTTCTTCTACTCAGACTCCCTCACTGACTGGCTGATTTGTCTCTGCAGGCATGAAGGTGGCATTTTCAAAGGTACCTAAACCACTTAGGACAGCCTAGTGGTTAAGCTGCTAGTTGGGGGTTTGGGAGACCGGCATTCAATTCTCTGTGCTGTCCCACGCATCCCCTGCGTAACCTTGGGCAAGTCACTTACCCCATCTCCATCTGAATTCCCCATCCACAACGGGGGTATAATAGCACTTTGCTGCCTCTCTGGGGTTTTGTGAGGATAAATACAGTAAAGATGGTGAGCTGCTCAGATACTAACAATAATGTTAGCTATAAAATCCCTGTTAGTAGCCAGTTAACTATAAAATCCCTGTTAGTAGCTGTTCTCTACTTGCTTTACCTGTAAAGGGTTAACAAAGCCCATAGGTAAAAGGAAGAGAGTGGGCACCTGACCAAAAGAGCCTATGGGAGGGCTAGAACTTTTTAAAATTGGGAAAAAAAACTTTCCCTTTGTCTGTCTGTTGTTGTTCTCCGGAGAGAGGAGACACAGAGCAGCAATGGTGTAGAAAAGCAAAACCAGGTATGAAAAAGCATCAAATTATACCTAGGAATTACTTATCTGAAACCCCAGATATGTAAGGAGATCAGGGAATGTCTAGGAAGACGCAATTAGGGTTATTTCTTTTATTTCTTATTGGCTGATGGACTCCTCTTATGCTAACCCCCAACTGTTTTTGTTTTGCTTGCAACCATTAAGCTGGACCTCAAGAAAACCATTCTTGATGCTTAATTATTATATTACTCTTTTTAAATCTAGCAATGGCCTAAGTTCCAGATGTATTTTCTTTCTTTTTGTTTTTAATAAAAATTGACGTTTTTTAAGAACAGGATTGGGGTTTTTTTGTGTCCTAAGAGGTTTGTGCACGTTGTTTAATTAGCTGGTGGCAACAGCTGATTTCCTTTGTTTTCTTTCTCAGTTCTTCCCTGGAGAAGGGGCGGGGGGGGGGGGGTGAAAGGGCTTGAGGGTACCCCACAGGGAGGAATTCCCAAGTGCACCTTCTTGGGTCCAAAGGGGTTCTTTCTGCACTTGGGTGGTGGCAGCATCTACCATCCAAGGTCAGAGAGAAGTTGTAACCTTTGGAGTTTAATACCAGCCTGGAGTGGCCAGTATTAATTTTTAGAATCCTTGCGGGCCCCCACCTTCTGCACTCAAAGTGCCAGAGTGGGGAATCAGCCTTGACAGTACCCATATTTCATTAGATGGGTGCCTAACTCCCTTAGGCTCATTTGAAAAATCCCAGCTAAACGGACCAAGTCCCATCTTTGCATAAGTGGCTGCAATGCCCTTTGCAGCCCTACCCATCTGGCCCCAGGCCCGATAGAAAGCCTAGTGGAGTCAAAGAGAGGATCTTTCCATCGACTTCAGTGGGCTTTCTGCAGTGAAGTGGTCATGACAGAGTTAGCTTGGTTACCCAGAGTATTATGGGATGGAGCCATGCTCCACCGCTCCCTTACTTTTTGTTTAGTCAATGGGAATTCCTTCCCTCCCACTCTGCTGTGATACAATTAAATAAAGCAGTGAGTTCCCAGCCTGCAGTCCTGTGAGTAGACTAATTTGTGTTGCACTGAGTTGTCCCCTTTAGAAAACTT
The DNA here is from genome assembly GCF_965140295.1 of Lepidochelys olivacea. NCBI lineage: Eukaryota > Metazoa > Chordata > Testudines > Cheloniidae > Lepidochelys > Lepidochelys olivacea. Next base: position 264,374,008 of record NC_140412.1, on the reverse strand, counting down.
TAGAACAGGACCTAACCTTTTAACACATCACTGCCCCCTGCCCCCAAATCTCGCCCTCCAGTGATACCAGCCGCAATGCTCCACTGTATCTGCCCATCTTCATGCTGCCCCTTGTATGTGGAACATCCTCCCTTGTACTGCCAGACACTTAATCTCCTTCAAATCCTTCCTTTAGACCCACAAGGGGGGAATCAAAGACATTTATTTATTCCAATATGTGCAGGTATTTTGCTTCATCACACTGTGCGCTAGCCTTTGCCGAGTAATCCTTGGAGATCATGGTTGTAACGATATAGACCTTCCTGTCCACAGGCTTCCCTAGTGGAGAATCAGAGTGCTAGGCCAGGAGGGAACCACGAGATTATCTAGTTTGATCTCCTGTATATGACAGGCCGCTTAACCCAGACACCCTCCCCACACCAACCCCAGTCACCAGAGTATTACAGCCCTCAGGAGACTAAATTATTGTGTAAGCACAGTCTGAAGCAGCTCTCCCCGACAGCTAGTGATGAGCTGGTGGGGATGGGGAGAGGTTTCAGCATCAGACTGTATTTACATGAACACATCTACTCTGCCTAAGAATCCAGCAGACAGAGCTGTGTTGCCTAAGTGATCAATTTTGGCTGGTGTTGAGTTACAAATCACTGGTCCTGATCGTAGACAATCCTGAGAGTCTCCAAGAAATGCTTGATGTCACGAGCCAGGCTGCCAACTTGATGGGACTCTGCTTCAGTGCTAGGAACTGTGCATCCCTGCATATCGATGGCAATAGAAGGGACTCGGTCCAAGCGACGGTGTTTCAGTTCCAGGGTGAACCCATGATCTTCCTTGAGGATGGGCAAGCATACCAACATCTCAGAAGCACACCCATGGGTTTCTGCGTCCATCAGACACCCGAGGCTACAATTGCAGAGATCCTATGAGACGTGGTCAAGATTGACTCCTCCTACTGGCACTGTGGCAGAAGATCAACACTTTAAACATCTTCCTGATCCGAGGTATTTCATTTGTCCTCTGCTATGATGAAGGTACCTCTGAACAAGGCAGACAACACCATCAGGCAGCTGGTGAAGAATCATAGAATATCAGGGTTGGAAGGGACCCCAGAAGGTCATCTAGTCCAACCCCCTGCTCAAAGCAGGACCAATTCCCAGTTAAATCATCCCAGCCAGGGCTTTGTCAAGCCTGTCCTTAAAAACCTCTAAGGAAGGAGATTCTACCACCTCCCTAGGTAACACATTCCAGTGTTTCACCACCCTCTTAGTGAAAAAGTTTTTCCTAATATCCAATCTAAACGTCCCCCACTGCAACTTGAAGTGGATGTTTCTTCCCCAAAGAGCCAGCAATGAACTGGTGTACATCTCACATAGGCAGGGCGGCACCAGTGTCCCTCAAATGGGTGATCTGTGCAATGTTGTGGTAGTCAATCATGCCTTCCGACGTGTCCACAAGCCACAGTGAGGAACATCATGGGAAGTGATCTGCAGGATGTCATCAGAAGGCGAATCACCAAGACTGCCTCCAGCCAAGATGTTGCCTCCTACCTGGACGGCGAATTTGGAAGAGACAGGGGAGACTTTGCTTCACTCTGGACTTGTGCCCATAATGCTACGCGACGACTGGAGAAGTGTATCAGCTGCCACTAGACATGGTGTGAGGAACACCAGGAGCTGGGAGTCCTGGTGCCATAGGTGAAGAATATGGAGCACACTCTCATCATTCCGAGAGCTAGAACCATGCTGTAGAGGACCCTGAAGGATGCCCTCCACTGGCAGTATGTGGAAAACCTGAAACGGAAGCTGGACCAGAGAAGGCCTTTGAGGTGACATGCAAGTGGGACACCAGCAACCACTTCCTCCCCGGGGGCAGCTTCACTCGATTTGCTGACTGGAGGTTCATTCACAGGGCCTGGCTCAACTGCATCCCACTGAATGGATCTGTCTGCCACGGGAATCAGGATAAGTGCTGCAGGAAGTGCGTCTATGCCAATGAGACATTGCCCCACGTCTTGTGTAGCTGCAAACCCCATTCCAGAGCCTGGCATCTGCGACATAACGCCATCCAAGATTGCCTGGTCAGATCCATCCCTACCCCCGTGGGGAAGGTGGCCATGAACTCCGCCATCCCCAGAATAGACATCCAACTGCGACTGGACATTGTCATCACCAACGAGGACTGGAAGAAGATTGTCATGGTGGACATCACAGTTCCCTTTGAAAACAGGAATCCGGCCTTCTGCGATGCCTGACCTTGAAAGCTGGAGAAATACGCCCCTCTGGCTGACGCCTTGAGAGCTAGGGGTTACGAGGTTCAAACGCATGCACATCAGAGCCCTGGGCGCTGAGACCCCAGTAATGAATGAGTGTTGCGGGAATGTGGAATCGGTCAGTGCTCTACTCAGCTGATGCAGCAACTCATGGATTTAGCTGCCACCAGGTGGTGGAGGGATATCTTCCATCATCAGACATCGGCAATACCAGTAGAGATGAGCTAAGTGCCGTTGAGAAGCGAAACCAGGAAAGTAACTGATAACTGGCTCTGTGGATGAGGGGAAAACAGTGGACGTGTTGTTTCTTGACTTTAGCAAAGCTTTTGAGATGGTCTCCCACAGTATTCTTGCCAGCAAGTTAAAGAAGTATGGGCTGCATGAATGGACTATAAGGTGGATAGAAAGCTGGCTAGATTGTCGGGCTCAACAGGAAGTGATCAATGGCTCCATGTCTAGTTGGCAGCTGGTATCAAGTGGAGTGCCCCAGGGGTCGGTCCTGGGGCCGGTTTTGTTCAATATCTTCATTAATGATCTGGAGGATGGTGTGGATTGCACCCTCAGCAAGATTGCAGATGACACTAAACTGGGAGGAGAGGTAGATACGCTGGAGGGTAGGGATAGGATACAGAGGGACCTAGACAAATTGGAGGATTGGGCCAAAAGAAATCTGATGAGGTTCAACAAGGACAAGTGCAGAGTCCTACATTTAGGAAGGAAGAATCCCATACACCGCTACAGACTAGGGACCGAGTGGCTAGGCAGCAGTTCTGCAGAAAAGGACCTAGGGGTTACAGTGGATGAGAAGCTGTATATGAGTCAACAGTGTGCCCTTGTTGCCAAGAAGGCCAATGGCATTTTGGGCTGAATAAAGTAGGGGCATTGCCAGCAGATCGAAGGACATGATCGTTCCCCTCTATTCGACATTGGTGAGGCCTCATCTGGAGTACTGTGTCCAGTTTTAGGCCCCATATTACAAGAAGGATGTGGAAAAATTGGAAAGCTTCCAGCGAAGGGCAACAAAAATGATTAGGGGACTGGAACACATGACTTATGAGGAGAGGCTGAGGGAACTGGGATTGTTTAGTCTGCGGAAGAGAAGAATGAGGGGGGATTTGATAGCTGCTTTCAACTACCTGAAAGGGGGTTCCAAAGAGGATGGATCTAGACTGTTCTCAGTGGTAGCAGATGACAGAACGAGGAGTAATGGTCTCAAGTTGCAGTGGGAGAGGTTTAGGTTGGATATTAGCAAAAACTTTTTCACTGGGCGGGTGGGGAAGTACTGGAATGCGTTACCTAGGGAGGTGGTGGAATCTCCTTCCTTTGAAGTGTTTAAGGTCAGGCTTGACAAAGCCCTGGCTGGGATGATTTAGTTGGGATTGGTCCTGCTCTGGGCAGGGGGTTGGATTAGATGACCTCCTGAGGTCCCTTCCAACCCTGATATTCTATGATTCTATGAAATACTTCTCTGGTGGACTGCATTTCCTGACTTTCCATTTCCTGGTGGACATCCAATCCTAAATGCTCAATTATTGAGGGACAATCTACACTCATTGCTATATTTGTTTTCTACAACCAACTCTCTGTATAACTTTTCTTGAATGATGTGCCTGATTATGTGGATGCTAACTATATCGTTAAATACATTAATCTAAACGTGGGTTATTGCTGATTATATACTCTATGTATTGTATGACTTTTAAGCCAAACTTCATACTTTGGGATAATTTAAGCACTATACCCAGATGTATGGACACTGTATCCTTAACCTGTATATTATATAATTTTAACATTAGCTTAAATAAAATGTTCAAATTGAATGCAAGGGCAATGAAATGTTGTCATCGTTATTGAATGAGAAAAGGGCAGAACTGTGCTTAGCCTGTCCTGAATGAGGGGCGCACCCTCAACTGAACTGGACTCACTAAGCAGGGGGGTTGGATGCCAGAGCCCAGTGGAGAGTGAGAGGGGGGCTGAGGCAGGTGTTTCTGCCTGGAGATGTTAGCTTTGCCTAAGAGCCCTAAGTACGATTTACCCTACCCCTCTCCACTGTTTAAAGCTAGTTAGGCTCCACTGAGAGTCTTTTGTTTTGTTAAGTGATGACTAATAATCAGGTCTAAGGGCAGCTTAGACCTGCTGCTGGACAGCATTTCTGGGGAAGGGAAGGCCCAGCCTGCACTAGCAGGGAAGTTCCCCCCCTGAGAGCTGAAATCACTGGGAGCGGGGCGGAACCTCAAGAGACCGACTCACAGAGGTCACAGTACAGAGGGGGGTGTCAGCAGAAAGTGAACCCAACCCTTGTTGCTACCGACTCTACCTGGCACAACCATTACAATTGCACGCCACAGGCAGAAAACAGGCACAGAGGTGCACCAGTGTCAGAGGCCCCTGCAGGATCAGAAGCTGGATTAAGTAAGTGAGAGGAAGGTTAGCTCTGTGATTAAGGCAGTGGTTTAAGAATCGGGAACTACAATCCTGCTTCTATTGTGGTCTTCTGCAAGTTGTTTGATTTCACTGTGCTCAGTTCCCCCTTTGGAAAGTGGGTATCATGATTTCTTTCTCTGTTTAGTCTGTCAGGTCTTCAGGGCGGGGACTGTCTCTTACCTTGTGTTTGCATAGCACCTAGTGCCAGGGGGATGTGATGTCAGTTGGGGGTCTCCGGGCATAATTTTAATAACAGTTGATGCCTCTTTTAGAGGATTTCCCACTGGTTAAGGCACCAGCCTTAGTTGTGAGAGACCCAGGCTCAATTCTCGACTCTGCAATGAAAGTCCTGTGCGACCTTGGGCAAGTTACTTCACATCTCTCTGTCTCAGTTTCCCACCTGTCAAAGGGGATCATATGCTTCCCTACCTCATAAAGGTGTTGTGAGACTAAATACGTTTAAAAAGAGTGTGAAGCGCTTTGAGATCTACTGGTGAAAAGCACCATATAATAAATAGGCATTATTAATTATTATTATTCTCTGTGTCATGTCTGAAATCAGATGATCCGTTCTGCAGGGTGGGGACTGTGGCTTACTATTTGTACTGTGAGATGCCTAGCCTGCTTTTGGGTCTGTCACCAAAAGCTCCATTAAAATTGCAAGTGTTGCCGGAGAAGCTAAGGTCTGAATGAGCTATGGGTAGCTTGGAAAGGTTAGCTGGTTTATTAGTCAATGTCCATTTGACTGTACACACACACAAGGCAATGAAAAAATATTTCTATCAATAAACATCAAAATTTCCAGATGGGGAAAGTAAGAAAAATTATGCCTGCAAACTTAGTTTGGTTTAAGGATATTTACTCTGTAGATCTTGACGTGTTGTTGACAATTTGTGTTTTAAGAGTTATAAAAAAAATGTAACTTTTTGAATCTACTGTCATGAAATAATTATTGTCTGACCCCCCCCCAAAATTTTTCCCCCAGAATTGTGAAAATTTAAAAAAAACAAACAGAAAAATGGAAAATATCAATGTTTATTTTTAAGCATCAACATCATAAAAAAAAATTGAATTCTGCCAAGCTTAGCTCTGGATGCTGGATGGCTCTCCCATGTGTCGATATGGTGTCTTATTGTGGCCAAGAGCTTAGCAAGGTTCAAAGAGGGGTTGGATACTATGCATAATAAGAATAGACAGAGCTACAGTAGCTAATACTAAGAAAAACAGTATTGGAAGTTCTGTAGAACTTGCTGTTTAGATGATCTCTAACTATTGAATGAGACTCTCATGGAGAACAGATTATCCCATGTCTGCCTACTGTGGAGTTATGGGGGTTTCTACACTTTCCCTTGAATCATCTAGTGCTGGCCACTGTCAGAGCTAAGATACTGACCAATATGGACTGTGGGCTTGATCCAATATGGTGATTCCTGTCTTTCTATATTACTCCAGAAAAAGGTTGAGGCACACAGCTGGAGTGGGTGGATGGATGTTTGCCCAGCTCCTGTCTGCGCTGTGCACAGCTAGAGGACTTAGCCTTTAGGGTTGTCACTCTGCCCCCTTGCATGCATCAGCAGAAAAAGTAAAACCAACTCTGCGTTGGGTTAACACTCGGCATAGGAAATTGGTTCACTGCAATGCTTGCCAGTGGGTTGGACACGATCCTGCTAAGGAAGGTCAGTCTCTGTAAAGTCCTTTTAAAACCATCACCAACATCTTCCAGTTTGGAAAGAGTATTATAACTACCTGCCTCCTACTGAAACGAATGGGGATCACCCATCTCAAAACAAGAGCAACAGGCAAACTTCAATAGTAATGGATCAGTTCCGTCTGAATGAGCATCCACAATTTCAGATGCTGGGATCGGTGTGGGGGTGTCTGGATGGGGTTAAGTGGCCTGTGATATACAGGAGATCAGACTAGATGATCTGGTGGTCCCTCCTGGCCTTGAACTCTAGGATTCTACACTAGGGAGGTCTATGGACCTTCCTGTCCATAACGTTACAACTGTGATCTCCAAGGATTACTCAGCAAAGGCTAGCACATAGCATGGTGAAGCAAAATACATGCACATATTGCCATAAATAAATGCCTTTGACTCCTCCTTGTGGGTCTAAAGTAAGGATTTGAAGGAGACTAAGTGTCTGCCTGTTCAAGCACTATATTGCAGCTGCATAAAGAAGATAGCTGGCTTTATGGTGTCCAGCCACACTCTCTGCTACTTTACTAGGCCACAATTCTGGGCATTGGGGCTGGGATTTTTAAAAAGTGTCCAAGGCAGTTAGGAACCCAATTCACACCAACTTCCAGTGGGAACTGAGACCTAGAGCAAGGTATTTAGGTACCCATCTTCTGTTGAAATCAATGAGAGTTAGGCATCTAGCTACCTTTGGAGAATCTGGGCCTGAATGCCTAACTCCTTTACATAAGGTGTTGAAACCCATATTTAGGTCCAAGACTTTTCAAGGTGACTAGTAATTTGGGGCGGGGGGGGAGGGGGCTCAATGTTTCTGTATCAAGCTTGAGCCACCTTAGAGGGCCCTGAATTTCAGAAAACACTGAGCATCTGTCATCTGAAGATCAGGTCATTTTAAGATATCTCATGTGGGACACCCAAAAATCACAGGTCACTTAGAGAAATCTTGGCCTCGGGACCTATATAAAAGTGACATGATTTTTAGTCAAACTGAGCACCCTTAGCTCCTACTGAAGTCAACATGTTGATGTCCAAAAGTATCAGCATTTTGACTTGTATCTTCTAGGGAAATCACACTATGAACTAAAGTCAAAATTCTCAAACATAGGTGTCAAAGATAGGGTCCTATATCCTTAGCTAGACACCTTAATAAATGACTCGTTTTTTTTAAATGTTGAGCGGTCATGCAGCTGTTAGGTGTTCAGCCAAGCTGAGCCATTTTTTTCCCAGCAAATAGTGAATTTGCCAAAAAATGGACTTGGGGGAGCACTGAAACTATTTGTGAATTCAGGACAAATTCAGTGAATAATTTCATCACAAAACAAAAACAAAAACACCCCAAAAAACAACCCCCAAAACCAAAAAAATTCCGAAATGTGAAAACATCTCATTTGGTAAAAAAGGGTTGAAACAAACTGCTTTGCTTCCAAATGACATTTTCAAAACAAAAACAGCATTTCGAATGACATTCAAAATGCTTCATTCGACCTGAAAAAAAAAATCAGTTTTTGCTTAGTTGAAATAAATTGAGGGGGCGGGGGGAAAGATACATTGAAACCAACCAACTTTTTTAGGGGGTTCGGCCACTGAAATGAAAAAATCACTCACTCACTCCGTTCTACTGCACAGCACTTTGGAAAATCAGGCCATTTATTTAGACACCGAAATAAGGATTTCATAAAAATCAGAGTTTTTCTGGCCAGAAGGAACCATTAGGATTGTCTAGTCTGACCTCCCTAATAACACAGGCCAGAGAACCTCTCCTAATAATTTCTGCATCAAGCCTATAACTTCAGTTTGAGCTACAGCATCTCTTTCAGGAAGACATCCAGTCTTGATTTAAAGACTTCAAGTGATGGAGACTCCAATTGTTCCAATGGTTTAACTACCCTCATTGTAAAATATGTGCAGTTTATTTCTAATCTGAATGTCTTTAGCTTCCACTTTCAACCATTGGGTCTCATTATGCCATTTGGTGCTAAATTAAAGAGCTGTCTATCAGAAATCCCTGCCCCATGTAGGTACTAGTGGACTGTAATCAAGTCACATTTTAACCTTTTCTTGGTGAAACTGAATCCGTGGTTCTCAGACTTCATTGCACCGCAACCCCCTTCTGTCAACAAAAATTACTACCTGACCACAGTAGCCTGAGCCCACCTGAGCCCCGCTATCCTGGGCAGGGAGGCCAAAGCTGAAGCCCCAGGGTTTCAGCTCCAGGCAGGGGGCCTGTAACCTGAGCCCTGCCACCCAGGATGGAAGCCCTCAGCCCCGGGCTTGGGCTTTGGCTTTTGCTTTTGTCCCGGGCGGTGCGGCTCAGGCTTCAGCTTTGGCCCCAGGCCACAGCAAATCTATTGCCAGCCCTGGTGATCCCATTAAAACAGGGTCACAACCCACTTTGGAGTCCTGACCCAAATTTTGAGAACCGCTGAACTAAATAGATTGCAGCTCTTTAGTCTTTCACTCTGTTTTCCAGACCTTGTGTCATTTTTGTAGCTTTTTATGATGTTAATTAGGCACACTCTTTAAAAAAAAACCAAAAACATCTTGGCCTTTATGACCTGAAGTGAGATAGCAACATGTGTCAGGATCTATTATTTTAGTTTACAGTGCCAAAGTAATAGTCCAAAGTGCCTCAGAGACCACTGATAGAGTTAGTTTCTTACTGCTAATAAGTCTCATTTTTCATCTATTACCAAAAAAAAAAAAATCTCTTTGGCAAATTGGTTCCTGCGCTCTTTAAAAATATGACTTCCTGATGTTAGTACTAAGTACATGCATTTAAAAACAAGCTTCTGATCTCAAGCATTTCATTTCTCCTTTAAACTCTTTTACAAGGTTATTCTTTGGTCATGTAATTTTTTCTCTGCAAGGATTTATGAGAGCACTTTTATGAATGGGGGCTTGCGGGAGCTTTACCACCTTCCTGCTTTGGCTGCCATTGCCCCTTGTGCGGAGATGGAACTTGAGATCACTTTTCCTTTCCCTAATTGAACGCAGTCCTGATGTAGTTGTAGCTGGTGGCATTTTATGAACTAGCAGGGGGTTCATACACCTCCCAAGACTGCGGGTTTGCCCTTCAGGGTATGGCAAGGGGAAAGATTGGAGTGCTTGTATTTTGTGATCCCAACGTCCTCACTGAAAACTTGTGGCCACAATGGGCAGGAGCACTTATGGCTACTGTGCTTGGAGTCCAAACCCTGCACTCAATATGTATATAAACACAGGGATCTGAGAATTGCCAGATTGGATTAGACCAACGGTCCCTCTCTTTCAGTATCCTGTGTCCAACAATGGCCAGTACCAGCTTCTTCAGAGGAAGGTATAAGAGACCCTGCAGACGGCAGATTAAATCTGCCCCCAGGGAGAGCTTTTTCTTCACCCTCAATAGTTAAAGATTGGATTATGCCCTGAAGATTGAGGATTTACGTCCCTTCCAAAATTCTTGGATTTTTAAACGCTTAAACCAACAACTCCGGATCTTCTGTTTACCCTTACAAATGTCCAACCCTAATCTGCAAAAAGAAAAGGAGTACTTGTGGTGCCTTAGAGACTAACGACAAGTCCTCCTTTTCTTTTTGCGGATACAGACTAACACGGCTGCTACTCTGAAACCAACCCTTATCTGAATCCTGCAAAGATCTTGGTCTCAAAGATATCCTGTGGCAATGAGTTCCACAGGCTAATTGTGCCTTGTGTGAAAGAATATTTCCTTTCATCTGTTTTACATCTGCTGCCTTTCAATTTCATTGAAATGTATATGCCTTCCCCCAGAACAGATCATGCTTCTTTTCTTTTCCTTGCATGGATAGAAGTTGCTTGCTGATTTTTGAATAGTTTTTAGTCATGTGAATAAAATAATGTGCTCCAGCAAACCTACTGGCATGATGATTCTGGGATAGATAGATAGATAGATAGATAGATAGATAGATGGGGTGTATGGGGCTAGATAGATAGATAGATAGATGGATAGATAGATAGATATAGATATTAAAAGCAGATAATGGAAAGTTAAGGTTAAAAATTAAGCATGTAAAAGCCAGGTGATTGAAAAGCTGAGTTCCCTTCAGCCACATTACAAATAAATAGATACTATAAAATGTTTGCGGGACAATGGACCCAGTTGTCCTGAGAATATAAGAGAATGGCAAAAGAAGAAGGCAAGGCCTCAGAAACAGTCTCTCTAGCATCTTAGTCCAATGAGGCCCTGATCTTAGTTGGTGTCTTGAAGTACTAAAATAATACATATAGTCATAATAATCCACACACCTGCCTGTCACAACATGTGATGTATCTCATCAAGTGTACCAGATGCCTCAACAACAACTATGTGGGTGAAACCAGACAATTACCACGCCCTCGAATGATAGAAAACAAACACCACGTCTCATGTAGGAAAAAGCGATCTCACAAAGCGATAACTCCATAGTGGAGCTCTCAGTCCTTGTCCTCAATGGAAGCCTGCACCACACCTTCCAAAGGCAAGCCTGGGAAATTCAGTTCATAACTCTGTTAGATACTAAAAATCTTGGACCCAAGAGAGACGCTGCTTTGATGGCTCATTACAAAATTTGTAACACACCCCAGTGCTTGCAAGTCTTTAACAGCCTATTTCATTTTAAGGTCTCCTATAGCATATGTTAACCCCTTTTGTTTAACAATCTGTCCCATCTTGGTATTAGTTTACACCCTTTGATTATCTTCTCCAGACCACCACCGGAAGAGCTCTGTACCTTCCACCAGCAGATGTTGATCCAATCAAAGATATTACCTCACCTATTTTGTCTTTCTCATAATAACCCACAGTCATCTCCTGAATTGTTCTGTGAGTCTTACTGTATGTGAGTCCACTTGTTTCTCTGTTTGCATATCTGCTCTGTGAACACCAAGACCCTATCAGGAGAACTGGAGAGGGGCACATGCTGCTATTTTATGTATTATTGTTATTATTTTTGACTGAAACCATCCGAGGGAAATCATGACAGGAAATCAATTCAGGATGTGAACACAGCAATTGTTTTAAATATCAGCCCCTTTTTTGAGACTCATTGTTCTCCCAAGTTGCTCTGGCTGGATCGAGTGTTTGTTAAAGGAAAGTTTACCTTCTGATGAAAAAAAAAAAAGCCTGTGAAAGTCTTCATGGCGTCATCCTTCGGAGGCTATTTGGCTGGATCCAAGTGCTCTGGTTAAAACAAAGCAGATCCTTTTACGGGTTCACTAAGCATAGTGGCCTTCAGGAAATGCTTGTCCAGGCATATTTGCAAAAACCTCCCTTCTGAGCCCGGTCTGGTAGCTCCACAGCCTGACTTTCCCAGAGCAAATGTGGGAGACAATCCATCTCCTTTTGGCCTCCCTTTGTATCCCTCTGTTGATTTCAGCAGTTACTCCCAATTCATGCCAGGGCAGAGGGATAGCTCAGTGGTTTGAGCATTGGCCTGCTAAACCCAGGGTTGTGAGTTCAATCCTTGAGGGGGCCGTTTAGGGATCTGGGGCAAAAAAATATTGGGGATTGGTCCTGCTCTGAGCAGGGGGTTAGACTAGATGATCTCCTGAGGTCCCTTCCAACCCTGATAGTCTATGAGAGGAGAATAAGGGGCTGTGAATGGTTTTGAAAAAAACAATATGAAGAATAGTTATTTTTAAGTGAGTGCAGAGCAGGTGAGAGGCGCTAGAATAGATTCATGGATCCAAAGGCAAGAAGAGACTATCACGACCATCTTGCCTGACCTCCTGCATAACCCAGGGTGAAAATTTCACCCAGAGAATGACAGCCCAGGAGACTGAGAACTCTCAGCACATCCTTGGCCTGCCTGCTACACCAAGGAACCTGGAAGGGACTTGCATAGATCCATGCTGACTCCATACCATCAAGGTGGGAAACACCTCAGCTGCCCGGGTCTAGAGGACAAAGTATTGTTTATTACTGACCCTAAGATAACTATTTATGGAATGAATGTAATGGTACATTACATCTGTGGATGAAAGGGAAAGCAGTGGACGTGTTGTTCCTTGACTTTAGCAAAGCTTTTGACACGGTCTCCCACAGTATTCTTGCCAGCAAGTTAAAGAAGTATGGGCTGGATGAATGGAATCATAGAATCATAGAATATCAGGGTTGGAAGGGACGCCAGAAGGTCATCTAGTCCAACCCCCCGCTCGAAGCAGGACCAATTCCCAGGACTATAAGGTGGATAGAAAGCTGGCTAGATTGTCGGGCTCAACGGGTAGTAATCAATGGCTCCATGTCTAGTTGGCAGCCGGTATCAAGTGGAGTACCCCAGGGGTCAGTCCTGGGGCCAGTTTTGTTCAATATCTTCATAAATGATCTGGAGGATGGTGTGGATTGCACCCTCAGCAAGTTTGCAGATGACAATAAACTGGGAGGAGTGGTAGATACGCTGGAGGGCAGGGATAGGATACAGAGGGACCTAGACAAATTGGAGGATTGGGCCAAAAGAAATCTGATGAGGTTCAACAAGGACAAGTGCAGAGTCCTGCACTTAGGAAGGAAGAATCCCATGCACCGCTACAGACTAGGGACCGAATGATTCGGCAGCAGTTCTGCAGAAAAGGACCTAGGGGTTACAGGTGGACGAGAAGTCGGATATGAGTCAACAGTGTGCCCTTGTTGCCAAGAAGGCCAATGGCATTTTGGGATGTATAAGTGGGGGCATTGCCAGCAAATCGAGGGACGTGATCGTTCCCCTCTATTCGACATTGGTGAGGCCTCATCTGGAGTATTGTGTCCAGTTTTGGGCCCAACACTACAGGAAGGATGTGGAAAAATTGGAAAGAGTCCAGCGGAGGTCAACAAAAATGATTAGGGGACTGGAACACACGACTTATGAGGAGAGGCTGAGAGAACTGGGGATGTTTAGTCTTCAGAAGAGAAGAATGAGGGGGGATTTGATAGCTGCTTTCAACTACCTGAAAGGGGGTTCTAAAGAGGATGGATCTAAACTGTTCTCAGTGGTAGCTGATGACAGAACAAGGAGTAATGGTCTCAAGTTGCAGTGGGGGAGATTTAGGTTGGATATTAGGAAAAACTTTTTCACTAGGAGGGTGGTGAAACACTGGAATGCGTTACCTAGGGAGGTGGTGGAATCTCCTTCCTTAGAGGTTTTTAAGGCCCCACTTGACAAAGCCCTGGCTGCGATGATTTAGTCGGGGATCGGTCCTGCTTTGAGCAGGGGGTTGGACTAGATGACCTCCTGAGGTCCCTTCCAACCCTGATATTCTATGATTCTATGACTCTATGTAACTGGGTGCATTGTATGGAAATTGGCTGCCAAATTTCAGGGAGCATTTGGATTCATATCCTTGGACATGAATCTATTTCTGCTGGTTTGGATCCCAATCCAGCAGGGGTCTGTCTCCTAGTTCAAAAATCTTGTGAGATCCTTCCAACCTAAGGTGGTAGAAAACTCAAAAGAAGAGGTGATGTCTCAGAACGGCCATCAATCAAGATGGAGATACGTTTATATATATATATATATAAATCTGTTTTTTCAAAAAACCCAATCTTCTGTCAAAACCAGGTTTGACTGAAAATTTGACCAGGCCTTGTTAGCTTAGGTAAGGTAAAGTGGACAGAATATCTGGATTGGGCAGAAGGCCGAACAACTGTAATGGGGTCAGAAACATATTGAACACTTGCCAAGGAAGGAAGGAGAAAGGAAAGGAAGGGAGAGAAACAAACATGAGAGAGGAGGAGAAGAAAAGATGCCTTAAACACTTAAAAAAAAAAAAAAGACAGAGAGAGATAGGTTGAGGGAGGGACAGAGCCAGAGATGGAAAAGGTCTCTGAAGCAGTGAAGAAATTGCAAGAATGGAAAAAAAAGTTTGCTGAGATGAGAATCCAGGGGATAGCAATTCATCGACGTAAAAGAAAAAATTAATACCAGATAGCTGGAGGAGAGAGAAACCAGAAGAAAGAAAACACATGAAATGAGAAAGACAAAAAGCCAAATAAATGTTAGAAAGAAATGAAACAAGAGCTCATGCCACTGGGCTAAGATCCTTCCCCCTCTGCTTGTGCATGATTTCCCTCCTGGACTGCCGCTCCAGAATTCAATTTATTTTCTTTCCTAGCAATTTGTGGCTGCGGAGCTGAAAGCAGGGAGGGGATACCTTCGCCATCTGAGTCATACCCAAACGTGAGAGCAGAGGCAGAAAGGAATTTCGTCTCTCATCCTTTGGGGTGTGGGGGAAGTCTCCCCATTGTCTCGTTTAAATAACATTTGCTAAAGAAAAATAGAATCCATCAGATCCTGTTTGTTGAATGTTCTAATAAGGGCCACTCCTTGAGCAATTAACTGCCTGTGTAATGTTCTTTATACAGACATCTGTGACCGCATCCAACCCTATTAAATGGCTTCATATATTAGGTTCAGTTAAGGGAAAGAAGTTGAGGTAGGTACATGAATTAAACTGCTAGTCTAAATCTCCACAGCCTGTTTTTGGCAAAGTTTGAACAGGGGACCTTTAACATCACAGTCCAATCCTCGCCTGCTAGAGCTGAAGGAGTAATTCCATTGTCTGGTAGCAGTAATGAGCTGTTGAATTTTGGTGAGCTAGCCACTAGTCAAGGTCACAGCACATACTTTGCCATTGTTTTACACGAGCCTATATGGCTCTGTGCTACAAAGAAAAACTCGTGGCACCAAATCCCAGAGCCCGGGTCAATTGACTTGGGCTCACGGGGCTTGGGCTACAGGGCTAAAAATATCAGTGTAGCCTGGACTCGGAGACCCTCCCCTCTTGCTGGGTTTCAGAGCCCATGCTCCAGCTCAACTGGGAACATCTACACCGCTATTTTTAGCTCAACAGCCCAAGTCCTGCGAGCCTGAGTCAATTGGTCTGGACTCTGAGACACAGAGCCATGGGTTTTTCTTCGCAGTGTAGATATAGCCTATGTAGTACTTTGCATCTTTGAAGCATTGTGGATAAATTCACCTTAATTGACTTAAAAACCACCCTTATTGCCATCATAGCTGGACTGCCACATACTCGTGTCATGTACTTATCTTCACAATAGGCCCATGAGGTAGAAAAGTAGTATCAGGGTGCTCTTTCTTCATGACTTGGCCCTTTGGCCAGGTCACTATAGTTTTCCACCTCTGGGGTATCAAAGTTCCTGACAGTCCTCCAGCTCAAAGCTATGTCACTTCCCTAGTGGCTGGCAGGGGAAACTGGACTCATTCACTACTCTTGGTTCCAGCTCAGGGACCCTACAGTCAGCAACCAAGGTCTGCTCTGTCCCAAACCTTGCTGCCACTTCCCTGGGGTTTTTTCCTATTACCCCTCTAACAGGGCTTCTGTTCCTCCACCTCTCTGGATAAACCCTTCTATCAAGGCCAAGATCCCAGGACTTCAACTCTCCCCCTGGGTCTCCTCCTTTCCCTCTCTAAGGCCAAAGAGGGATGGCAGGCTTCTACACTGCAGCATCCTTCTCCCTCACTGCCTCACCTTTTCCAGCCCCGCCTGCCCAGCTGGGCTCCATCAGCGCTTGCCTATCAAGCTTAAATCTCCCTCAGGTGTGGCCTATCAGCATGCTTAACCCCTTCTGAGCCATGTTAACCCTTTCTGGGCTAGAGTGGGGGTGAAAACCCCATCACCACTGTGCTTTGGGTTGGATTGCTTCTGTACGCAGCTTCCATTATGCAGAATGCATTTGTGTTGAGTTCCCCAAGTGGAAAAAGTAAAATTCATCAGCTGTGTGATTCACAGAGCTCAGGAGGTAGGCGAGCAGTATTCCCATTTTACAGATGGAGAAACTGAGAATTTAAATGACCTCACCAAGGCCACAGAGTCAGTCAGCATTAAACCCAGGATTAAACCCATCTCTCAGATCCATGTGCAGCCCACTAGACCTTCACCACTTCTCCCTGTAGACCCAACGGCCTCTCTGAATGCTCTCAGCTTTTAAGCGGAAGGTGCTATAAATGATCTTAAGAAGCACTGTGTGCTTTGGGACCCATTGAACTGCACGGGCTGTAATATCGGCCACAGAGGAAAGGGAACCAGCTAAGTGCCCTGGCAGATTGTAGTTTCTTGCTGCTGCGAACTCTGCCGCTGTGCCCCATATTCCACTGATATCCAGGTTTCAGAGTAACAGCCTTGTTAGTCTGTCTTTGCAAAAAGAAAAGGAGTATTTGTGGCCCACCTTGATTATCATGCACATTTTAGGGAGAGTGGTCACTTTTGATAAGCTATTACCAGCAGGAGAGTGAGTTTGTGTGTGTGGTTTTTTGGAGGGGGGTGAGGGAGTGAGAGAACCTGGATTTGTGCTGGAAATGACCCACCTTGATTATCATATACATTGTGAAGAGAGTGGTCACTTTGGATGGGCTATTACCAGTAGGAGAGTGACTTTGTGTGTGGGGGGGGGGGGGCGGAGGGTGAGAAAACCTGGATTTGTGCTGGAAATGGCCCAACTTGATGATCACTTTAGATAAGCTATTACCAGCAGGACAGTGGGGTGGGAGGGGGTATTGTTTTATGGTCTCTGTGTATATAATGTCTACTGCAGTTTCCACAGTATGCATCCGATGAAGTGAGCTGTAGCTCACGAAAGCTCATGCTCAAATAAATTGGTTAGTCTCTAAGGTGCCACAAATACTCCTTTTCTTTTTACTGATATCCAGCTGAACGGTGCCGGATGGCGCTGGCTCCCACAGGTGCAGTGGCAAATCAGGAGCAAAGGAATTAGCTGTAGACACCGGGATCTTTATTGTGCTAATCTGCCTGCTTGGACATTATGGGCATTGTTGGCTTGAGCTGTAGCCTGAAACACAGCCAAGCACACTGGCTCATTAATAGGGTAATTAGTTCGCTCAGCTTCCCCCTTCTGTTCCCTGAGGACAGGAAGGTGAATACGCCAATACCCTGGATGAACGAATATATAGTTTCCACGTTGTGTCCCGCCGCAACCTCCATGAAAAGGGCTAGCGCTGGGGAAACTGAATGTTCAGAGAAAGATGAGTGAGATCTAGGTATTTCTATCCCTGTCATTTCTATAGCACCCTGAGCCTTTTTTAAAGCACCTATTCCCTTAGTAGCGGAGTCCTTCCTAGGTAAGTGAGATCTGCATGACAAAGTCTCTCGGGAACTTCTAGGAACCTTTTCCTCTTCTCCTTTCCCTGGTTATAGGAAGTCCTGTCTGGCATATACCTCTGTATGGGTTGCAGGAGGAAGAATACATATACAATACAGGGGGAATGTGGACCCCCCCCCCATATTTAAGCTGCCTAACCCTTTCCATTGTATATTTTTCCCAAACATGTTTTTTAATAGTTGTGGCACCTCCATAATTTGTAGCAGGAGCTTGAAATTCAGCAGGAAAGTCCGGGGAGCAGGGAGATGACTTCTGCTGTCCCCATGAAAATCTGTTCAGACTTGGCCAGATTATAAAATGCTAGAAATCACTACACACCATCTTTGTTTTGCTCAGTAAAGCCAGCAACTGGCTGATGCTAAAACCTCTGCCCTGAGAACCGCCCTCACGTCTTGTTCAGCATGTCAGACACACTGACCAGCCAGTGGAACACAAACATTGATCCTCCTGCTCCATGAAAATACCCTTGCATCAGATGGAAGGTGCACTGGGCTGGGCACCAGGAGGCCATAAATTCAAGTTTAACTTCTACTGATTGGTGTGAATAATTCTGTGGCTTTGAGCAAGTTCCCATAGCCTACTGAGAGCTTACATGAGCTGTGAATAGAACCTAGTTTTCTAATAGGGTGGTGTGGTGGGGCAGAGAATAAAGAACTCCTGTGGTCACAATCCGCAGCAACTCACTGCATTTGTGCAGTTTGAGAGTCCCCGTCAGTCTGAGCCCGCTGAGGAAAGAAGATGGGCTAGTTTGTGTCTATGATTAAAACCTCCGGGCTCGCTCTTGGCCTGTAGCCATGCACAAGGGTGGGATCTGAGACTTGCTGTGGGATTTGAAAAACTGCTTCCCCTCCTTTGTGTAAGGAAGGGGCCAAGCCCCTTGTGGGCAGTGGGACTATTTTCCTTTTTGTTTGGACTCTTTGATATCCTTTGGATGCAGGATGGACTTGCTAAGAAGTACTGCTGGCGGGCCATCCCCCAGGACTGGACCACAGAACTGCTGTCACCTGGAGAGCAATGGAAGAGGTAAACAGCCTTAGACAGGCAGACTCAAATCTCAGCTACTTAACCACACTGTTGATTGGAAAGGATCAGCCAAACCTAATCTCTCGGCTATGCTCTCTGCAAAATTGGGCTTCTCATGCATGTATTTCAGGGTGTTATGCATCCTTCTCTAGTGGCTGGTGCACACGGGATAACAGTCCATCCCTGCTACCAGTTATTGTAGTTAATCCTTTATCTTAAGTGATAAAGTTATGGAATTGGATTTGGGTTTCTCTTTAACAAAAGAGACTCAAGGAAATAGCGTACAAAAATTATGTCAGAAGAATATTATTTAGTCTGGAAAAAAGTCAAGTGTTCCAAAGTTAGAAGATGCCAGAATTAAGGTTACCCTGTACAACCTTACTTCTGCCCCCAGTACATGATGATATTTTTCCCCCAGGACCCAAAAAAGTGAGGCTAAGAAGTTTGAACTTGCTGGGGTAGGAAAGTGGAAGTCAGGGGAAGAATTCAAAAAGTGGGATGGGGGGTGGGGCAGGATGCTGAAGATGATTTTAAGGACTGCAGTTTGTATGGCGTTTGGGGGGGATAAAGTACGTATTAGAGAAGCCAGTGAGGAACGAGTTTTAGTCGTGAAAGGAAGAGGTGAGAGCCTTCGCAATGTGAACAGAAAGAAAAGCCCGGAGTTGGTAAGCTTTATGGAGAAAGAAGCAGCAGGTTTTGGGCGTGTGGGGCACGGGAGAACAGAGTCAAAGAGCATCTCTAAGTCACCGGCCTGTGGGACAAGGAGGACGGAGGTGGTGCTGATGGGGAGAGGACCACAGTTTGGAGAGAAGGTAGGATGTTCAGTGAATCCATGTTAAGGTTATGTTGCCAGGGAGGCAGGAGAAGATGTCCAATGTAGGATTGCCTGGCTGGTGCCAAGTGAGGAATGGATGGGTCATTGCCAGTGTAAAGTTGTAGTTGAAGCTGTGCACTTTCACCCCCAGGGAAGGTGGAGATTGAGGAAAGAAGGGGATGAAGGCAGCTTTCATCATCACGGACTGGACTGGTGGGGAAGAGGGATTGCAGGAGACAAACGATGCCAAGCAAAAGATGGGGGCGTCTCTCTCTGTGCCTGCGAATCCTGCTGAGCACCAGGGCCCCTGCATGTGTATATTTAGCCTCCCTCTCTCTGCAAGGCGTTCCTCGTCCCGGTGCGAGGGCAGCGAGGTTCTTTGCTGAGTGATTCACAGGCAGCGCTCACAAGGCACTAAACTGAGAGCTCCCTCACTGGCCTTTTTAGAGCGGAGAGGAAAAGTAAACAAAAACAAGGCCCGCATGGTTTGGAGCTGAGCTGGAAAAAGTTACCACCTGCTGGACTGACATCACCCTGACATCACAGGCTCTCGCTGCCAACTAACACAAGCCTTCTTTTTCCCTTTTCCTTACTAATCCCCACTCTTCATTAGCCCCAACCACGCTGCCTCCCTCTGCCATCCATTCTTGCCCTGATGTGACTAATATACCTTTAATCTTCCAGGGGCTGATCAGATGCAAGAACATCTCTGTCAGCAGAGGATGCTGAAAGTATAAATAAAGGGCCTGATCTTGCGAAGTGCTGAGTTTCTCCTGCTGGGCACCACTGATTCTGCCCCCCCACCCCCGTAATCAGATATTCCTTTCAGATCATCTAGACTCCATGGGGTTTGATGGCAGAGCCATAGGTCTCTTGCCAGTCCTCCCAGGAGGATCGTGATGCCCCAAAAGGAGGCCCAGCATTCCTGGAGGAGTCTTCTAGGATTCTAAAGTAACGATCCAGGCCTCTTTCATTAAGCAGCAGAAGTGTGGTTGTTGTCAGAGAAACTACTGCCAATAACGGCTCCCCATGCGTCATCAGAATCAGACAGAATATTGGCAGACAGCAGCTGTCACTCTTCTGTCACTGTAGAGCCAATAAATAGCAATGGAGGAGCAAATCTGTATTCAATTCTGCCTCCTCTCCACAACTGCCAGCCAATTGCTAATGTCGGTGGGCCAGATAGTGTCTCCAGTCCTTAAGAAGAAGAACCCAATGGGCAACTGCATAAAACACGATGGTAGAATGTTTACCCTTGTTAATCAGCATCCAGCTATCTCTAGCCAAATCACAAATTAACACAAAGAAGTCTTATGGTCTGTGTTATACAGGAGGTCGAACTCCATGATAACAATGGTACCTTCTGGCCTTGGACTCTGAGTCTGTTAAGAGGTAGCTGGATACCAGTTCCGATCGTGGTCTGGCTTCTTTAGAGTAGATCAGGGGTCTCGAACATGAGTTATTTCCTGCGGCCTGCCAAGTTCCCCACGCCCTCCCTGTTCCCTCTGTTATTTCCTGTAACTGCCAAGATCCCCTCCCCAGCCGCCCTCCCTCACCCACAGCTCACCACATCCCCGCTCCTTTGTCTACCTCCAGGTGCGTCCCGCCACCAAGCAGCTGTTTGGCCAGGGTTAGCGCTTTCTAGGAGGGAGGGGGGAGGAGCGGGGAGCTGCATGCTCAGGGGAGGAGGTGGAGAAGAGGCGGGGCATGGGCGAGGACTTTGGGGAAACTTTTGGAATGGGGGCGGGGAAGGGGTGGGAAGGGGCGGGGCAGGGGTGGGAAGAGGCGGGGCAGGGGCGGGGCCTCATGGAAGGGGTGGAGTGGGGGCAGGGGCAGCAGGGAGGTGTCAGTGATGTGGCCCTCGGGTCAATGTACTAGTCCTCATGTGGCCCTCGTGGTGATCTGAGTTTGAGATCCCTGGACTAGATTCTGACGGTTGTACTCATGTTGAGTACTACCTTAACCCTCCCGTAGTCCCACAGATTTCAGTAGGACTACTTGTGGAATAAGGTGTAATTGAAGGCGAGTTAAGGGTGTTGGCCATTGGCCAACACTAAGCAAAACTGGTACGGAAATGTTACTATGGGTATGTACAGGACCAAGCACCATGCGACCCTGATCTCAGCGGGGGCCTCTAGGTGCCACTCTATTATGAATAATAAACAATAATAAAAGTCATAGATCGATATGGGGGAGGGGGAAGAACCAGCTTGCTTCTGCTCTCATTTACACACCAGCCAAAATGGGGAGCAACTCCACTGAAGACAATGGAGATACACTGGTAAAAGTGAGAAGAGAAATCAGACCTGGAACATCTCGCTGTCATTCATATTTCTGGCTCGCTTTTCTTACCGAGTATTCATCCTGTGCTGGATGAGCCAGAAATGCTATTTTTGATCATTCCTTTACTTATTCTATCCATTTTACATTTATTCATCCCCGTTGCCAGAACCTGGGCCATGCTCCCATTACTTCCCACTGGGATGGTTGCCACTGCCTGTCCCATTCACATCTATGCCCCTTCCTGTCCACCCAAAATGTGACTGCCAAGATCATCTTTTCCTTTTCATTCTGACCATTTCTCTCTTTCTCAGATCCCTGCACTGGCTTCTGGTCTTCTGCTACATAACGATGCCTCTTCTCTTCCTCACTTCCACAGTTCTCCATCTCTCTCCACCCCCAGCTTGCATTTCTACCCTCTTCTTCTCTTCAGTTAGGCCTGCCCAAAAGGAGATACCAAAACTCATTACTAGTCGCTTATGAAAATATGGGCCATTTTTTCTAGTATAGCACTAGCATCTACATAGAGACAGCCTGAGTGAAGCTTGGTACTGACTGAAACACAGTAGCAGGGAATGGCTTGACGGGTTACTATATTTTTCCATAGCCATTGCATGATGGAGTATGATTTGGACTCAGATCAATATGACGGCTTTCTTGCTTTATTTCCCTGTGATTTTATTAATTATATTACATGCTGCAGAAAAGAAAATAAGCACCGTGGCTAAAAATAAGGTATGGGATAACAGGATAAAATTGCTTTTCTAGCTGCCTGCGACTTAAATCCTTGGGGAAGGTGGGTAAACAGTGTGTTGATAAATAGGAAAGAGCCACCTGGTTTTTAAAAGCACAGCAATCTATTTCTTGGTTATGTTTCTACGCAAACAATCTCAAATGAAGGAGAACACATCGCTCCAGCAATAAATTGGCCTACAAGCCAACAGAGACTAGTTAAGGGACTAAACCCCCAAGCCATCAATTTTCCCAGGCTATGTTTTGCTACTTAAGCTTCGGGGACTACTCTGTCAAGCTGATCCAGCAAAAACTCATGTAACAGTAATACCTTGCCTTTATGTACCACCTTCTGTCTCAGAAACTCCCAGAGCACTTTACAGACTATCCAGCGCTGAAATGTAGCCACCTGTTTGCCACCTGTGTGCAGCAGTACACACAGCAGTTCAGGACAAGCGGTGAAGGTGAGTTGACCCTGCAGTCCTTATGCAGACAAAACTTACCTTGACGTTAACGGCGAGGAGTTCGCTGCAAACAGATTGCAGTATTTACAGTTGCAACTGCAAGAAAATATTTTGGTACTGTAACAACCTACACTGGAATCTGGTGAGGACACGCCAAATTTAATACCTCTATTCTTGTGGGGAAGCTCCTGGGTCAGGAATTTGGTTTAATTTCTTATCTGAAAGATGCTACCTTCAGAAGCACAGTTTCCCTCCAACCCCTCTTATCATGATGGTGGGGCACTGGCCCAAAGAGGAGACTGGCTCTCACTGAAACTGCAGTGATGCGTTCTGCAGAATCTAGGCTTCTCCTTGGAGGTCTGCTGTCCAAGTCCTGGCCAGCTCCAACCATGTTTGGCTTGGAGGGACTAGAGGAATCCCACTCTCAGGCAACATAGCTGCAACCCATAGAGACCGTTTGGCTCATAGTTCCCTGCCTTGATATAAGCCCTTTGCAATCTGAGCTACTGTCCTATCAATGAACTTGATGCTGTTATGCAAGATACTCTCTAGTTCAAGAGTGTTCCGGCATCCTATTTAGGACAGCCCTGGATCTTTCTGAGCAGAACCTTCCAAATGTGTGCTAAGGCATAAATAAAAAGTATTTCCAGCCTGCCAAGTTAAATCAATCAAGCAGTGTTTTCTGGAGGACCATAAGTCCGTGCTGAATGCCAGTCAGAGAGGAAAGTGCCCATTGTGCAAGGTGGTCCAGAGAACTATTTAAAACCAAAACCAATCCAAATCTGCATGTTTCACAAGTCAAAGAGGATTTTGTACATTGCTCTCCTGTTTTATTTCTGTGTGTGTGTAGGGAGAATTGAAACTGTAGGGAAGGGCCCAGAATATCCTCAAGGAATATTATCATTCCAACTGCGATGTCTATTGTCTCCACCACTTTG
Organism: Lepidochelys olivacea; assembly: GCF_965140295.1. Taxonomy (NCBI): domain Eukaryota; kingdom Metazoa; phylum Chordata; order Testudines; family Cheloniidae; genus Lepidochelys; species Lepidochelys olivacea. The sequence goes on along the minus strand of NC_140412.1, from coordinate 264,350,258 downwards.
ACCGACCCCTTCCATCCTAAACCAGAGTGTTCAACAGAAAGACTACTTCACTTGGCCTGCAGAGCTGTTCTCTCTACTGGGAACCCTAAACTTTCACCGTTAGTTCACTTTTCAGCTGCCAGAAAAAGAAAAGGGATGTGTCTCTGCCAGACAGGAAAGTATAAAAGCCAGTATTTCCATGAAGACTAAACAGGTGGGGACTAACCAAGTGAGTGAGAGAGAGCAAAGGCTTCATAACGAATTCTGCTCTGTTACAGCTGTCTCAGTAGGGGGGTTTACGACTGAGGTCAAGTTGAGTGAACTTGTTCATTCCCTGTCTGACTAGTAATGAAATGAAGTTTTGTGTCTATGATGAATATAGTAATCATAACATAAAATGTGAAACCTGACAGCACTGAAGATTAATTCTGTTAATCTACTGGGCATTAGAGAAACACGGTGGGTGAGGTAATCTCTTTTATTGGACCAACTTCTGTTGGTGAGAGAGACAAGCTTTCGAGCGACACAGAGACCTTCTTCAAGTCTGCTACTGGGCAGGCAGCTGTACTCCTGTTTGTCTTTAAGTCCACCCAGAATCTCTCCCTGTCTGTGTCTGTTCTTTTTGCCCATGCCTTCCCTCTCACATTGTGATTAGAAAAGCACTCATTCACTCCAGTTGAAATTAGGAGGGCAAGAAGGTTGGTGTCTCAAGCATCGCTTTCCTGACTCAAGTGGACAGGTTCCTTAATCCCTGAGAACCATCTTGTACATTTGTGTGACCCACCAATGGGGGTGTAGCATAGTGCAAAGTTTGGCTAGCATGGTTCTCAGAAAACAAATCTCCCACTGTACTAGTCAGAGGAATCAAGCTTGAATGGTGCTAGAAACAGCTTTTTTCTCTCCTAGTGAACATAGCCAGTGACTATGAACTAGAAGTGGGAACGGAAAGCACAATGCACAGTACAAAACCAGGAGAGGAACAACTGTGCAGACCATGGGATAGGGGAGGAACTAAGGCAGAGACACGCAGCTCCTTTGCTGGAGGTTTTCAAAAGGAGGCTGGATAGCCATCTGTCTTGGATGGTTTAGACACAACAAATCTTGTATCTTGGCAGGGGGTTAGACTAGATGCCCCTGGCAGTCCCTTCTCACCCATGCTTCTATGGCAAATTATGAGAGAGTGGAAGAAAGATTCTTCCCTGAACCATCCGAAAGGATAAAAGACTTTTCATCCAAAAATGATGGTGGTGGAGATGGTGAATAGTGAATAATCCTGGGAGAAAAGGAGAGGAGAGGTAGAGTTAGAACCACTCCATGTAGTAACCTGCCACCCCACAAGGCTTGACAAATGGAGCCAAGAGATAGCAGGCTGGACCTGCCTTCTGACAGATATTTGCTGGCAGGCCCGCCGATGGGAAGTGGGGGGGCAAAACGGGCAATTGCCCAGAGGCCTGTGTGATTTAAAAGGGCCCAGGGCCCCCCAGGCCCTTTTAAATTGCCCGGGCCGGCCGCAGGGCTCCTAGGCGCACACGACTGCTCTGGGCCCCATGCTTTGGGGGGCCCCGCGGGCTGGGCCGGCGCGATTGGCCAGCGCGGTCAGTCCTGGAAAGGATGGATTCATCATTTCTGCCCTGGGCCCCGCACCCCCTAGGGACAGCCCTGGCCCTGGGGCCTGGAATTGCTGTTGGCGGGCCAGTGTGGGGGTCCTTTCCCTTCCCTACCTTTTAGCCACACATGTCTATCTCCTCCTGCCACTAGAAAGTTATTGAACTGGACTGAGGCTTTGTCTTACTAAAACAATTTCTAGTCTCAAGGTAGACAGGACTTAGTCACATATACTGGACGTGGCCAGCTGAAGTAGCAAGCTGTAGGCTACTGAAATGCAGGCTCTGGTCATATATACCCTAGTGGCTTGGTAAAGGGAGGGGGAGCCTTTATCTCTAAGCCAACAGTTCACTGCTACTGCAGGTCATCAGGAAGTGATTGAAAGTTGTTAATATCTAATGGCAGTTTGGTGACCTGTACGGCATGAACTGGTGGTCTCAAAGCCGTTCCTAGAAGACAGAGGCCCACCACCACCACTGGCAGCACTGCTGGCAATTTTAACAGAGAATGAGAACTAAACGGGCCATAGAGATTGATCGGCTCGCTTGCTTGCTCTCCGCTGCCCCGCCCCCAGAAAGGTGGTAAAAGATTATATATAGCTTTGCGCAATGAATTCTGTTTACATACGGGCTATTAGAAGAACACCAGTGTGTCAGAGTCATAGAGCTCTTGGTTCAAACAAGGGCGTCAGTCAGCCAGGCATAAGAACATAAGAACGGCCAGACTGGGTCAGACCAAAGGTCCATCTAGCCCAGTGTCCTGTCTTTGGACAGTAGCCAATGCCAGCTGCTTCAGAGGGACTTAACAGAACAGGAAACCATCAAGTGATCCAACCCCTGTCGCCCATTCCCAGCTTCTGGCAAACAAGAGCTAGGGACACCATCCCTGCCCATCCTGGCTAATAGTCGTTGATGAACCTTGGAGCTAGTCATTCCTTCGAGTTTGTCAGTTATTCTAGACTAAGGTACTTCAGCTCAGTTTTTGATGGAAGGCTGCTTATCTCTGTGGGCAGGTGACTCAAGATAGCAACCTGTCTGAATATGGAAGAAGGGTCCTAGTTTGTGTGGGACAAACCTAAAACGGTTGAAGGGCAGGACAGTTTGGTTAGAATGATCAGAAACTTTCAAGATTCCTCTCCCTCCATCCCCCGGACCTCTGTCTATAGGTTTCTATTTCACTAGGAGGGTGGTGAAGCACTGGAATGGGTTACCTAGGGAGGTGGTGGAATCTCCATCCTTAGACATTTTTAAGGCCTGGCTTGACAAAGCCCTGGCTGGGATGATTTAGTGGGTGTTGGTCCTGCTTTGAGCAGGGGTTGGACTAGACGACCTCCTGAGGTCTCTTCTATCCCTAATCTTCTATGATTCTATGATCCATGATTCTGTTCTCTAGCCCCACAGCAAAGCTAGGAAGACACCCCGAAGCATGACCTTTCCGTTATCAGCCAGCTAGCCAGCTGCTGGGGTCAGGAAGGGGATATTTTTGTCTCCAGTGTATTCTGGGTTGTTTTTTTAATCTTATTCCTCTAAAGCACCAGGGATGGCCATGGCTGGAGATGGACACTGGGCAGGGTGGGCCAGGGCTCTGAGGTGTCACCAAGCACTCTCTCTCTCTCTCTCACTCCAGTGCTTGGATGGCTGGTTCTTGCTCACAGGCCCTGGGTCTAGCTGATCACCCTATGTGGGGTTGGGAAGGAATTTCCCCCCGGTCAGATTGGCAGTGACCTTGGGTTTTTTTGCCTTCCTCTGCAACGTGTGGGTGAGGGTCACTTGCCAGGTTTATCTGTTTGTACCTCACTTAATTATTTCCTTGCCATTGCGGGGGCCTCAGCCACTGTTGGAGCTCGGTCCCTCCTATTTTCTGTGGCACATAATAGTCTAGTCTCCTGTTGGCTGTAAAACTTTGCCAGTTGCTGGGGTTAGTGCATGGATGCTGGGTGGTGCTGGTGGCCTGTGAGGCCAGACTAGATGATTTGGTGATCCCTTCTGACCTGAAACTCTATGACTTTAATGGCCCCTGGTGGCTAGACATCCCTCCCCTCATCAGCAGGAATTTTCAGAGATGGTATTCCCCAACCTTCCTAACCACCAGCAGAAATCTCTGGGGACAGCCTCTGGACACTCCCATCTATCCCCCCACCCATAGCATCTGCAGGTGTTCTGGGGAGAAAATCAGAGATCTTTGGCTCGCTCCCTTGTTTCTAAGCTATCTCTCTTCCCAGCCCGACCTGTGTGCCCCCAGCCCCTCTGTTTAAAGAGGACTTTGGCTGGTCTGAATCCCTCTACTCAGAATTTCTGTGTGCTCTGGCACCCAGTGGAGCCAAGGGCCACATCAAATCCTAGAGCAGGCCCAAGTGATACAAGAATGAGAAGTCTGCCACATGCTCAGATGGGCCCCACAACCCTTCCCTGAAAATCAGGGAGACATGGAGATGTAAGGGGAGAACTGGGATGGGCGTGAGGGTATGAGGAGGCCTTGAAACAGGGCAGTCAGTAGATGGAGTGGGGGCACTGGGGCATAGTGGAAGAAGAGGTGCCTTAATCAAGCAACTCCAAATCTCAAAGATTCGGATGTCAGGAAACAGGCAACGGCTGATGCTAATTGATCTGCAGCAATGGGAAGAACCGTGTATTCCAGTGCAGCGGTTCTCAAACTTTAGCAACCCGAGTACCCCCATTTTCATTTCAAAATTTTCAGGGACCCCCAAGCTCCCCACTCAGCCCCAGGCCCCACCCCCACTCCACCCCTTCCCCCAAGGTCCTAACCCCACCTAACCTCTTTCTGCCCCCGCTCCACCCCTGCCCTTCCTCTTCCCTGCCTCTTTCTACCCCCTCCCCCAAGTGCATCCCGTCCCTGCTCCTCCCCCTCCCTCCCAGTGCCTCTTGCACACTGCTGAACCTCTGTTTCTCGGCATGCAGGAAGTGCTGGGAGGGAGGGGGAAGAATTGATCAGTGGGGCCGGTGGACCCCCTGCAGTACCTCCCAGACCGCCAGGGGTCTGTGGACCCCAGTTTGAGAAACGCTGTTCTAGTGGCTAGCACATTACTTTGGCACGAAGGAGTCTTACTTCTATTTCAGCTCTGTCTTGGATCTTCTGAGTGACACTGGGCCAGTCCCTCTCCCTGTTTCCCTTCCAGCCCATTGTCTCTCTGGGGGACTGTCTCTCGTTCTGGGTTTGTGCAGCAGCTGGGTCTTGGTTGGGCCTCTAGTTACTGCTATAAGACAACTTATAACTAGTTCCTCAGCCTCGTTCAGGGCTTTCTCTCCCCCTGCATGAATCCCTCCTCCCGCTGATCAAGGCTCTCACCCTCTTGCAGGCAAAATAGGCATCACAGCCACCTGTGGCAATAAACACCACTCTCTGTGGCTAGCCAGCACCCTTCAACTTGCCCAGACTGGCACGACGAGCCACAATCCGAGACTCCCGAGGCCGCTCTCAAGTTTCCTGATATCCACCTCATCATCAGTCTGACCTTATATGGAACATTTGAACGGAAACCCCTTTATAGAGAAGACCGGTCAATCATTCAGGATCTGCTAAGTGCTTCCCATCCCCCCCACCCCACCCCGCCTTCTCCCAGCACAATAATTTCAGGTTATTTATTGCCTCAGTGGCTTGCAGGGAATCTCCAGCTGGAGGCAATTTTATCCCAGGATGCCCAAGTCCCGATGATTCAGTGGGTCAACATGCATGGAACGGCCGCTGTCAATCCACTGTGGACATCGCTCCCGCTTCAGCTGTCGGCATGTCTGCCACATGATACAGTGTAATGGAACCTGTGTCACTCGGGGAACTTCCTGTCCATGTGTGTGAAACACATAATACGGCAAGAGATTGAGATTAATTATACCCATGTGGCAATGGATATGTGGATGGACAGCAAAGGGGCGCGACCAGTGAGATGTTTTCAAGAGGTGCTAGGAATTCAGTGTGCAAACAGAAAAACATCTTTTAACAGGGGTTAAAAAAAACACTTTGAAATAGGAGGTTCTGAAGAACACAAATTATTCATGTTTCAAATGTCTGATGCCCCCAGTAATGCTGGGTTGGATTGTGACTTGGACAAAACGCCTACCTAAAGGACTAAGGGAGAGTAAATCCTCCTTTTGCACCCTGGACCTTGGGCCTGAATATGCTGGGTTATGTGAGTGCCGTAGGTTTGCTTACTTCCTCCCTGAGAGTAGTGAGCAGAAATTGAACGGGGAGGAGCAAAGAATAGACAAAGTCTTGGCTTTGCCTCTCCTAATGCACTAGTGAGGACAGTTAAATCAGCGCAGTGTCATCAACTGCTGCTGGCATGGGCCTGCAGCAAATTATTGCTAGCAGCCAGTCCTATTCTTCTTACTCGCCTCTGGTTTCTCAATAACAGCCCCAGGAGTTCAAAACAGCTTCAAAAATAATAATGTCTGCTGCAGGGCTGGGGGGAAGGTCTGTCAAATTTAATCCAAACTGAGTAGATTGGGTTCCCCATCACTTGAAGTGTTTAAATCAGGAGTGGAGGCTTTATAAAGAGTTGTGTTTGCTCAATGGGAAGTTATGGGCATGATGTAGGTGAAATTCTCTGCCCTGTTTTATGGAAGAAGTCAAAGTCAAAGTTCATAATGGTGCCTCCTGGACTTGAAATCTATTACTCTGAAATATTAGTACTAGTCTTTATTATTTGTATTATTGTAGTATCTAGGTTCCAGGCAGTGCTTAATTTGTAATGAAGGAGGTGCCAGGCTCAAGTAATTTTTTTACTTTCATAAGCGAAAGTAATGAGTCAAGAGGTGTGGGGGCTCAGCCCTGGCAAGCCCTAGCACAAATTAAGCCCTGGTTCCAGGACCCCATCATGCTCCGAGCTGCACAAACACAGAACAAAAGACTTTGAAAACACGACAGAATGACACAGGAATTAGCTGTTTCAGAGATTTTATCATCAATAGCAGAGTCAGTGTCATTGAGTATAGCCGGAGATTTGATGTGGGAAAATCCATTTGCTTCATGAAATTGTGTCTGTCTATTTGGCAAGGAAAAAAACCCCTCAACTGTTATCATTTCTGTTTTTCTGTCTCACACATACTCACTCACTGGCTCTCAATATATAAATGCAAAACACAGCCACCCTGTGCTCTGTCTAAGGCTGGGCTTCGTGGTCCGTTTTCATGAGAAAGAGAATGACTATATAGTCAGTCTTTCAACAACGTGAAAAGAAGAGCCCAATAAAAGTGCAGTTATACAATCTGCAAACTGGTCATGACATAAAATGAATCACCCTAAACCTAATCTAAGTGAGGGCAAAGAAATGGAGGAAGTACTGTGCCCATAGTCTGTATTTTATCATTCACTGAAGCATTCATGTTTTTTTCTGATTTAGGGCACTTGCTGGAGCATTTCAAGTTATTCATTGTTACACAGGAAGTCAGACAAGATGATCACAGTGGTTCTTTCTGGACTTAAAATCCACAATTTGAGAACGATTCCTTAATCTTTTCTTTTCTTTTTTCTGTTGACAAATTGCCCATGAGCAACCTTAGGCCGTTTTTTACTATACACTGTTGATTCTTTAGAATCGTTTTCAATGATTTGCTTTTAGGAACATATTTAAGCCTGTGGATTGCCTGCAAATCTTCAGGTATTCTTCATTCATTGTCTAAGGGCTGTGAGGGTCACCTGTGTCACATGGTGTTGTTTCTATTATCTGATTGGCTAACCCAGACTTCCTAAACTATTTCTTCTTCCACTCAAAAGAAGAAATTCACTGTTGTGCAGCGGACAGCAGAAAACCTATGCCCCACTTCACCCCTCCTTAAGTCCTCAAGGCGCACAAGCCTTTTGCCCACCCTCAGCTCTGGGGTGAATTTAACCCTTTGTGAGCAGTTGTTTACACTATCCATCTAGCCCAGTGATGGGCAACCTGAGGCCCGCAAGCCACATGTGGCCCATCAGGGTAATCCACTAGCGGGCCGTGAGACTGTTTACATTGACCATCCACAGGCAAGGCCCCCCGCAGCTCCCAGTGGCCACGGTTCACCATTCCCGGCCAATGGGAGCTGCGGGAAGTGGTGGCCAACATGTCCTCGAGGCCCGCGTCACTTCCTGCAGCTCCCATTTGCCGGGAACGATGAACCACAGCCACTGGGAGCTGTGTGTGGCCGTTCCTGCAGATGGTCAACGTAAACAAACTGTCTCATGGCCCGCCAGCGGATTACCTTGACGGGCCGCGTGTGGCCCACGACCCGCAGGTTGCCCACCACTGATCTAGCCCTAATACTCATTTACTTAGTCTGCTGGGGGAGTCCATTCTGTGAGCCATCAAAGCGTACGCCATCATTATCTCCAAGCCAAACCCAACATCACCAGTGTCAAGATCTGTCTGCAGATTGCTGATTTATTAATAGCCGTTTTTTGCTTTCCTGTAAAGCCATTGATTTGGGGATCTCAGTGTTTTATCCACATTCTAGAGAAGTGAGAGTTAAGGAGGATAATTACTATGGTTTCTGTAGGATTGAGGGGAAACATGTGATACGGCATTTTTGTTCTGTGTACAGCACCTAGAAAAGTGAGGTCCTGACTGCGGCTCCTAGGTGTTGCTATAATACAAATAATAAATAAACAATAATAATAACCTGAACGGTCACCTAAAACTCACAATGACCCTGAATTTATAGCGCCATTCACAAATATTTAATCTGCTTGCTTTTGGGCCTGAAGGGGAAGCACTTGAAATGGCATTTATGGGCCGCTTTGTGCTCGGCACTGTACACACACAATACAAAAGACAGTCCATACATACTTGCTCCTTTAACTCTCTAAAGACTGTACTGTCTGCAGGGAATGGTGGCCACATTATGTTTAATCCAGAGCAGATTGTCAAAGAGGAGAAAGCCACTGGGTGCTCTCTCAGTGAGGGCAAGAGTGGAAGGAGGGTTGTGGACATGTTGTCTTCTTGTCTGACATGGAGACTGTAAGATCTCCAGGACACTGTCTGTCTTGTTTGTTACTTGACTGTACACAGGAGGGGCTCTGATCTTTGATTGGGTTTCCTAGGTGCTACTGTCATTTAATTAATAATAAGAAAGAAGACACACTGCTCATCATTTGCACTCACCTCACACATTTCAGGGGACAAGACCTGCAGGGAATCAGGTCTGTTCCATTTATCAGTCTATGGTGGGAGGTATACCCTACATGGACTCTGGATGGGTTCACGTGAGCCTGAGAGGCCAGTTAACACCCCAGGCTGCATCTGGTGAGTGGGCCAGGCTTCACTGAGGATGAAACCCAGTTGGAGAGGGGTTGTGCGAGGACTGTAAACAGAGAAAGTTGAGAGCAGAAGGAGGCTGCAGGGAGAAACTCTGCAGCCTTCTGGGACTAGAGAGATTGTGCAGCAAAAGCCCAGAGAGAGCTGTCCCTGGGCTGCTCTCCTGAGTGGGGAAGTCGGGCAAGAGTCCAGGGGAGAGACAAAGCAGCCACTGGGAGTGGAGTGGGCTGTGATGGTGAGTACTGATAAAAGGGCAGGATTTGGACGACCACGGGGTGGTGGGGGGAATCCCTGGGAAGCACTCAGCTGAGGAACAGAGCACTAGGGTTGCATGAGAGGTCAAGCCCGAGGAAGGCAGAAACTGGTCTGCGTTTATATTCTTGTAGTTCAGGAGTTTTGTGGAGGGTTTCCAGGAGAAAGCCTTGGGAATCCCTCCCCCCGAGAAGGGGATCTAGATCTAGTGGAAAGCTCTGAGGGGAGGATTTGAGGACCATAGGGCTCGGAGGTGAGGCCAAAGACCCTTTTGTGAGAGAATTAGCCTGTTTTCTGCTGGACTTTCTGTTGCCCAGTAAGGGGTGGACTTAATTGTGACCTGGTAGGAGGGCCAAGTTGGGAAGAGTTGGACCAGAGAGGCTGTTGACAGGGTCCACCAGATGGGGAAAGCCACTTCACCTCCACCGGCCATGATCAGATGATCCAGTGGCAAACATCTGCTTCACAAAGTCTTAGTTAAACTGTCAGCTGCTTGGGGGGTGGGGGTGGGGGGTTTGGCTTCTCATTCATCTGCGATGCAGCAAGTACCTAGCCATTATTATTTGTCTTATTTAGTGCGCAAGAAGCCGCAGTCATGGACCAGGACCCCGTTGTGCTAGGCTTACTCTACAAACACAGAACAAAAAGACAGCCCCTCCCACAAAGTCCATGCAATCTAAGCATGAGACAACAGACAGATACAGACAGACGGATGGGGGAGGACAGGGAAACGACAAGACAGTATGGGCCGGCAGAAGAGGCCGTGGCCTCAGCACACTGGCAGCCTAAATGTTGTCACATTTTTCTGGCCAAGAAGAGTTTTTCGGAGGGGTTTGAAGGAGGATAATGAGTTAGTTTTGCAGATGTTTTCAGGGAGCTCCCACAGTGGCCACGTGGAAGAAAGCACAAAGGGGCCTGTCTGAAAATGTAACAAGTGGATGGTCCATGATGCTAAGCCAGTGACTAATAGGGCTGTGCCAGAGGGTGACTGTCCCCATTAAGGGAAAATGGGAACAGCCCCAGCTGTGCCATAATCCTGAGTGGGCAGGACTAACGGGATCAGGGGCTAGCCTGATGAACATCTGAGCTTCATGAGAAGAGCTGAGAGAGTTCCAGCCATGGGCGGATCTATAGGCTGAAAGCGAAGTTCCTCTGGGAGGCCATGAGATAACAGCTGCAAGAAGCTGGGTTGATCCTGGAAGAAGCTACCAGGATCCCCTGGGAGGGCAGTCAGTGGGAACCTGCATGGACAATCGGCCTCTAGATAGAAATGAAACCTAGCTAGTAGCTGCAAGCAGTGAACTATAATGGCAGTTGGAGTAGAAGAACCCATGCAATGCTGCAGCCTGGCTTGAGGGGGCACTCTGGTGGTGAGTTTCCTCCTATTGTAAGCTGGTTGAAAATTTTCTATCAAACACTATTTGTGGATGGAAAATTGGATTTTTGACTAAGTTAAAAGTTTTGTAGAAAGTGTCCAGTCTCCTTCTTTTGTCAGAAAACCAAAACACTTTCAGTTTTCCATTTTTTAACAAAAAGTTTACATTCTCTGGGGGAAGAAAATCTCACTGTCTGACCAGTTGCAATTAATAATAATAAATGGTTTCCCTCACATTATGAAGGAACAGATTTTTCTGTAAGACACCCCTTTCAAATGATCATCTGATACCCCAAATCAGCTCCTTGTCTTTAGGGATTTTATCTGGGGGAGAGGGGGTGATCTGCTTTGTGTCCCAGTCCCTCCCATCAGGTTTGTACTACCAGGTTTGTATGTGCAGGTTTCTATCTGTGATTCCAGATAACTGCTTTATGCTGCAAACGCAGGGGATGGCATATCAGCTGAAATAAAGAGTGGCCTGTTTTGTAAAACTGTTATGTGGATTTAAAACGAAAACCCAGCATAATGTGGAAAAAGAAGATTTCCTGAGGCAAAATCTGTCAGCTCTGACTGGTGTGAAAAGCATTTGATGTGCAATCATTCAATGTGGAGGAAAATATCAGTGTGATAATAAGCAGTGTTCTGAGATAATGGGAACCATATTTCGTAGTATGGTTAGAGTTTACACTGTGGTTTCTGCCAAGGCAGGGGAAAGGAGACAGCCTTTTTTGACATCCCCGTCTGAAGCGTTTTCAGACTGTGGCAAAATTGCACGATATATCTGGGGCCTGGTTTCCAGACTTCAGGGCAGAACCTCAGCTGGTGTGAAGTGGCTTTGCTTTATTGAAGTCAGTGAGAGCTAGGCCAACATATACCAGCTCAGGACTCTACTCCTTGATTTTGCCCTGAAATAAAGATGTATTCTAGAAGGGTGGGAAATACTAACCAGTAGACCCCCTACATTCTACCTAGAGCACATTCCAGGCAACACCCAAATGGACAGAAAGCATCACCAGACATCCACAACCCCTGCTCTGCTGCACGGGGTGTGGCTGGCTTTAGGCAGAGTCAGTTAGGGATAGGGTGCGATTATGACATTGATTCAGAGCATCTCCCAGTAGACTATGGAGCCCAGACAGGAGTCTAAAACTATTTTCCTCTGTCCGGTTACAGTGGCAATACTAGAAAAGGAGTACTTGTGGCACCTTAGAGACTAACAAATTTATTTGAGCATAAACTTTCGTGAGCTACAGCTCACTTCATCGGATGCAATACTGTAGGTTAATCCCCATCAGGTACAAAATCTTGACAGTGATTCCGCATAGCTAAACTCCACCTGTCATTTCCATCGCATAAAATATTATCACATCCGGTTCCAAACTGTTGAGATAGTGTTGCTGTGCACTGCCAAACTGCTGCTGTGTCTTACCCCAGAATTGGATGCATTTCAGCGATGAGTAAAAGTGATCCCTAGTTTGTATATCAATATACATTTGCAGAATGCTTTGCATGGAAAGGTGTTTTATAAATGTAGGTTTTAAATATATCATTATTATTATTATTTATTGTATTTATTAATAATTACAATCCTTACCAAGGGCCTGCATATAATAGGAAAGAAAAAGTCTCAGTCAATCGTCCCTTAGCATGACAGCTAGCTGTTTTGTCTCAGTTCTTTCACTCCTTACCACTCCTTATGTGAACTGCTATAGGAAGAAAACTGCTTATTTTTAAAGTAAGGGGAGACAGCATTCTCTAAGGTTGAGAAAAGGGCAACAGGAGCCTTGTGATCCTGATTTCTAATTTTAGCTCTGCCACTGATGTGAACATATCCATTAACTGTTCTCTGCCTCAGTTTCCCCATCTGAAAAATGGGAATAATAGTTACTTAGCTATCTTTCAGTGGTGTAAAAAGAAAAGGAGTACTTGTGGCACCTTAGAGACTAACCAATTTATTAGAGCATAAGCTTTCGTGAGCTACAGCTCACTTCCTCAGATGCATATCGTGGAAACTGCAGCAGGCTTTATATATACACAGAGAATATGAAACAATACCTATTCCCACCCCACTGTCCTGCTGGTAATAGCAATTACCAAAATAGTAATTCAGTGGTGTGTAAGGCTTAACTAGTTCACATATCTGCTCCTCTGATTAAAGATGCTAAGACTTGGTTATTACAATTTTTACTTTTATATTTAACTGCATGTAGTACTTTTCCCTTCTGTAATCTATCCCATTTGAGATCACAGTGTGCTTTACAAGCATTAGTGGAGTAAGTTTCACAACAATCCTGTGAAGAGGGCATTATTATTATTATCATTATTATTATTTATTTAACTGGTCAAAAATTGTTCTTCTAGTCTTTGTTTTCAATGAATAACGGCTTTTTGACAGAATAAAAAATGTCTCATGAATTTTTCGTGAGAAAATTTTTGAAGACGTGTTTGGTTTTTATTGAAAATGTGCAACTTTTCAGGTTTTTGTATGCTCCCTCTCCCAGAAATCTGCAAAACCCCTCAATGAATGGAAAAAGTTATCATCTTTAAAATATTTGATAGGAACTAAAATACTTTTCTCAAACCTCTGTTAACCCCATATCCTAGATGGAAAAACTGAGGCTCAAAAGTGTTAAGTGATTTGACCACAAAAAGTCCATACAGAGTATAATAGGAGAGAAAGGACTGTGGTGTAATTAGGTTTCCTGAGTCCCAGGCAATCACCTTGAATCTAATTCCTAGCTCTGCCACAATGTTCCTGGGTGACCTTGGGCAACTCACTTAATTTCTCTCTGCAAAATTCTTCCATTTTCCCCACCTCTCATAGATTTAGTTCATGAGCTCACTGGGGCAGGGACTGTCTGCTACTTTGTGTGTATGCAGTGCTTAGCACAGTGGGATCCTGATCTTAGTTGAGACCTCTAGATGCCAACATAATTGAAATAATAAAGGCAGAGAGCCTAGAATGTGGGTCTAATAATTTAGTCCAGTATCATTATCATAAGACAATCCTTACTCCCATTTTTGTTATCATTGTTTCCCAATGGACACACTAAATAAACCATGCACTCTTTGCAGATAAGTAGGGCGTCTGTGCATGTGTGTGTGTGTGCGTGAGAGAGAGAGAGAGAGTTATCCAGCCCTATGGTAAAAATTGTCACAGGAAACCACCTTTGTTAAATCACCTCTGGAGATTAAAAAATCAAAGATGGCCACCATCTGTATATTGGTCGTGTTTGAATTGTTTTTTAGGATTGTTCTTCAATCTGGAGGACATTTTGTCTTTCCAGCAGCCATTTACACAACTTTCCCAAAGCTTTATCGAAGGAGCTATTTATTAGAGCTGCAGGCTTGACTCCTCTATTTGAAATGGGAAGGTGGTGGGGTCGGATGACATTCTGTTTAAAGCTATAATTTCAGTCTTGGCAGACTTCAAAACTTGATTTAAAGCAAGCCCAAGCTAAACCACATTGTGAGTTTGGCTCTGGACCTTTCATCATCTTTTTTTCCCCCCTTGTCCTTGAAATACCAGCACTCTCCACAGTATTTCCACTGAACTTAAAGCTGGAGCTGCTGATAGGATGGTGGTTCAAAAGGAAATACAATCAGAAAATTGCTCTTCTCTGCACTGTTTTGTTTCAAGCAAAGAGGAAGACTCAAATGGCTGAGTGTGGGAGAGCAACTGTGGCTTGGGCATGTGAGGGTGGGAGGTTGGACATTAAATAATTTTGGTGATTTAAGTAATTATGAGGCAAGGACAGGAAAACTATTGCTCTGACATCCCTGTAAGGATCTATAGTTCTAGAACCCAGAGCTGGGGGAGGGAGTGTGGTCATGGGAAACAGACATGTCTACTTGGCCACTGGGGAGCTTGGTAAAGGGCTACCCAACAATTGCTGAAGGATCAGGCATTGAAGAAAGTACCACCTGAAGTGGGCAGAGTTACAGAACCCTGAAGTCACCTGGTTGGTCCACACCAACTATTTCAACCAGGAAGTTGGCCCCCAGGGAGCTGTTTGAGCAACAGGGCAGATTTTGGTTTGCTACTGCTACAGACCTTGCTATTTGCCCTGTTGTGTTCCTGACTCCTGTCTTTGACCCCAGTCCACCTCATAGGGTTACCAGCCCTCTCGAGTTGTCCTGCAGTCTCCAGGAATTTAAAGATTAATCTTTAGTTAAAGATAATCTCATGTCATAGAATATTAGGGTTGGAAGAGACCTCAGGAGGTCATCTAGTCCAATTCCCTACTCAAAGCAGGACCAACCCCAACTAAATCATCCCAGCCAGGGCTTTGTCAAGCCAGGCCTTAAAAACTTCTAAGGATGGAGATTCCACCACCTCCCTAGGTAACCCATTCCAGTGCTTCACCACCCTCCTAATGAAATAGTGTTTCCAAATATTCAACCTAAACCTTCCCCACTCCAACTTGAGACCATTGCTCCTTGTTCTGTCATCTGCCACCACTGAGAACAACAAAGCTCCATCTTCTTTGGAACATCTCCCTTCAGGTAGTTGAAGGCTGCTATCAAATCCCCCCTCACTCTTCTCTTCTGCAGACTAAACAAACCCAGTTCCCTCAGCCTCTCCTCGTTTAAGTCATGTGCCCCAGCCCCCTAATCATTTCCATTGCCCTCCGCTGGACTCTCTCCAATTTGTCCACATCCCTTGCCAGGACCAAAACCGGACGCAACACTCCAGGTGTGGCCTCACCAGTGCCGAATAGAGAGGAATAATCACGTCCCTCGATCTGCTGGCAATGCTCCTACTAATACAGCTCAATATGCCGTTGGCCTTCTTGGCAACAAGGGCACACCGCTGACTCATACCCAGCTTCTCATCTACTGTAATCCCCAGGTCCTTTTCTGCAGAACTGCTTAGCCAGTCAGTCCCCAGCCTGTAGCATTGCATGGGATTCTTCCTTCCTAAGTGCAGAACTCTGCATTTGAAAAAACCTCCAGGAATTCATCCAACCAAAGTTGGCAACCCCAGCACCTTGACCTTTGTAGCCATTTTCTGACTTAGCTTGGTAATGACTCCTGTCGTTAACCCTGCCTTGGTACATGTTTCCTGACTTGTCTAAGTCATTCGTCCCAATGTCTGCCCTCAGCCTTGACCCAGTGGATGCTACTGGCCAAGCTGCCCATGTCCTGGCCATTATACCCTGGAAATGAGACTATGGACTCTTTAGAAACCTGCTCATTCTAAGGGTTTGGACAAGCCCCTAGGTGATTCCATGGCAGGAAAGATGGAGGATTTGTAGCTATGGGTGGTGGGGCTGGGTCGGGATTTTTTCCTGAAATTAGTCCCAAATGGCCCTATCTCTTCCCTACTGTGGACCTATCTTCCTGCCTTGACTCCTTTTGCCTATTTCTGCAGATCCTGCAGGCTGGCAACCAGGATGGGTGAAGTGGGTCATGTCAGGAGGTCATCCAAATGGCAGAGGGTAGGATTAGCATGGGCAGGAATAGGGAGCCACTAGAGTTAGTACAAGAAGGCCAGAGGGGGAGTCTCTGCAGTGAGGGATCTCTGTTGGTGGTCATTAGCTGGACTGTGTGTGTCCTAGGAGGGAAGAGGTACCATGGGCGAGTGGAGTAGCCTTTAGGCCCTCATTGTAGAAGACTGAGAACAAGGATATTAACAGGAGTACTGTATGTAAGATGCAGGAGGTAATTATCCCAGTCCACTTGGTACTGGTGAGGCCTCCGCTGAAATGTTGTGTCTGGTTCTGGGTGCCGCACTTTAAGAAAGATATGGACAAATTGGAGAGAGTCCAGAGGAGGAGAACAAAAATGATAAAAGATTTAGAAAAGGTTTTTAAAAATAGAACCCCTAAACTGGGCATGTGTAGTCTTGAGAAAAGAAGCCTGATGGGAGGGACCCAGTAACAGTCTTCAAATAGGTTAAGAGCTGTTATAAAGAGGGCAGGGATCATTTGTTCTTCATGTCCGGTGATGGTAGGACAAGAAGTAATGGGCTTAATCTGCAGCAAGAGAAATTTAGCTTAGATATTAGGAAAAAAAACTTTCTAACTATAAAGATAGTTAAGTATTGGAATAGGTTACCAAAGGAGGTTGTGGAATCCCTGTAACTGGAGGTTTTTAAGAAGAGGTTGGACAACCACCCATCAGGGAGGGTCTAGGTTTACTCCGTCCTGCCTCAGCACAGGGGCTGGACTTGATAACATCTCAAGGCCCCTTCCAGACCAATATTTGTATGAGTCTATATTCATCCATTGTGTATGAAGAATTCATCAGGGACATGATGCAGGTGTGTAGAATGCTGAAGGGTATTTTGCCTAATGACTGGTATTGGTGAGGGGAACATGCTCAAATCTACAGCCGGACAAAGTTGTCCAGTCAAATCTTCTTTTCTCCAAAAAAAATTAGCCTTTCCTCCCCCTTCATGTCCCCTCCCCCCCCCGCAAAAAAAAAAGAGGTGGGGGGAAGGAAATGGGAAAATTTACCACAAAACAAAAATATTACATCTGAAATTTTCTGTCTTTGCAATGAAAAACTGACTGAATATTGTTGGCTTCTTAGAAAGAGCAAATGTTTAGTTTTCAGTAAAGAATTGTTTTCTGAGTTAAAAACAAACAACCCCCTGAACACTTTGGAGTTTTCTTAAAAGAAAATATATTTCTGTGCACAATTTTTTAAATTGTTTTTTTCCCCACAGAAAATACTTTCCATTTTCTGACCAGCTCCACCTGACCTAGAAGGACATTAAATGAAGCCAAGAAATTAATAGCCATACAAATACTCCCTAGGGAAAGTCTGTGTGGAGTTGGTTTTCTTTGGGAGAGCAGAGAAAGTAGGTCTGATGTCCCATCATTCATATTTGTGTGTGGCTCTATGGAATGAGGAGGGGCTCTTTCAGCCCCACCATGGCTTTGTGGTTTGAGGGAAAGGAAACACCGTAAGGACGCTTTTCTCTAGGGATAAGTCTTAGTGTCCTGTGGAAAAAAATATTATGTGATCATGTAATTAAAGTCTATATATCATAATACATACGCACAAGAGAGCCAAATGAAGGTTGCACAGGCCACAGTGAGGCCCTATTCTTGGTTGGTCCTTAATCATGTTTATTACAACCGTGCCAAATAACTAGGCATATGAAAATGAGAAATAATGGAGGAGAAAGTGTTAACCAAACTCTTCAAATAAAATTCAGTTTTTTACCTCATGTTTCAGTTGAACACCTGGGGATTGTTGTTTATATTACAATAGTACTTACAGGCTTGGACCCCTTTTCACTATGTACTCAACAGAGCAGTAGAAAGTCCTTGCCCAAAGGAGCTTACAATCTAAACAGACAAGGCGGTGGAAAGAAAGTCTTGTTGTCATTATCCTCCTAGTTTTATAGATGGGGAACAGACAGACAGACTTGCCCAGTCATACAGGACGTCTGTGACAGAGCCAGGAAATATACTCTCGTCTCTTCAGGGCTAGTCCTCTGTCCTAACCACAAGACAGTCCTGCTTCTTTAGAAGTAGCTCTCATCTTCCATACCTGTTCACAAATGCAGCTGCTTTTCCCTAGGTCAGCCGCCCACACAAGGTACATCAATGGGAGTTGTGGGCATTCAGCACCTCTCTCATTCATTTCTCCACTGGTATTTCCCATGTCCACTGGAGCTTTCACCTATGCACCCATTCTTCTTTAAAAGAGGTTTTCCCCAACTCCAAGGCGTGGGTGTGAAGCAAGTCTTTTTGCAGGTGTCCTTTCTAAGGTGCCATCACAGGGTTGCGTTACTGTTTACACACCACTGTGTGACTAATATAACCCAGTATAACAAATCATGCAGCTCTTCATGGCTTATATGGAAAAGGGGTTGAAATGAAACTTTCCAGACTACCATGTGACAGTGTTATGTAGTGCAGGGCACGTTGATTCGCTGCAAGTGACTGTGAAGCACAGGAGAATGGGATATCTGCAACATCTAATACACATATATTGTCAGATTGGTGGACAGGGGATTTAACCACACAAGACCTAATTATCCATGCAGCAGAATTAATATTCTTCTTGGCATCATTTTCTGGATTCTTTACCACACGTCCATAAAGAAAACTGGAAACAAGAGTCTGCTTCCAGGTTGTAGCAGGTAACTACTGTAACTTGTGGAGACAAAGGATGAGCTTTGTATGTGAGTGTTAATATTTTGCCCTTGATCTACGATCTGTATATTTCCTAATGCACAACACGGTTCTAGTGCAAAGACTCAAGGTGGCATATAGTTATGAAGCATTTTAATAACCAGTGTATAGGACAGGGTGGGAAAAGCTCTCTGAACTACAGTGGATGCTGGTAAAAACTAGGGTCTACATTTTCAAGAATGACCAGTGATCCCCGGGGCCATTTTTTCAATTTTTGGGTGCCCAATTTGAAACCTTAAAGGAGCCTGATTCTCAGAGTTTGGGTTGCTCAGGATTTTCTGAAAATTATGACCCTTTAAGGGATCACCAGGAAAATGTAGCTACACCAAATCATTCGTCACTTTTTAAAATGCAGTGGTATTGACATTGCCCATGCTATTCTCTGTATGCAGAATTAGAGACTCTGAATACTTCAGTAAACATCACTATTGTGGTTGGTAGACTTTCAGGCTTCGTTATGGTCATTTATATACCAGTAGCACTTAGAGCACCCAACTGAGATCAGGGCCCCAACTGGTAAGTGGTTTACATACAAGTAGTATGAGCCAGCACCAAATACAGGTACCAAAGAAACAAAGTCTTATTAACCCTATTTTACAGATGGGGAATTGAGGCAGAGAGAGATGAAGTTACTTGTCTCAGTTCACACAAGAAGTCGGTGGTAGAGTTCAGAACTGAACATAAGTCTCAAGTTGCAAGCCTATGCATTAACCAAAGGATCTCCCGTTCTTTTTAATGGCGCCAACTTTACCAAGGCCATTTCTTAGGACCACAGCTTGACTTCATTGTGGGGGGCGTTCACATGGGTTAGGACAATCATCAAAACATGGTTGTTTATCCAAAGTTCTGAACATCTTTATTCTACCACTAGCTCTCACAAGATCAGACTTTCTGCGGAGATTTCCATCGCCTGGGTTCTTCCTGGCCTGGAATTACCCTTTCCCTTACACATCCTGCTGCACACTGGGATTTCCTCTTCACATTACAACCAGGAAGCTCAGAGAGGGTGTGTGCATGTGTGTGTGTGTGTTTAAATTAAATCACAGAAGTAAAGCAATATTTCAATCTTCAAAATCCAGTCAGGTCAGGTTCATGTTGGTTTTGATTTTAGTCAAACCAGTTTATCTGATTGCTTGTTGCTCTCCTTTTTTGTTTTCCCTCCATTTTGACACTGTACAGGTCAGGAGCTCCTACAGACACAAGGAGAACTGGAGCTTGTCGTGATAGCCGCACCATGTCTGTGTTCTCCTGAAAGTCCCTCAGCTGTCCTTCCCTTTCACCTTCATTTGTTTTCATCACTTGGGGCCCAGTTCTGCCACCCCAACTCACGGTCAGCAGTACCTAACTCTGAGTTTAGCGGCATTGATTTTAAATGGGTCTGACTGCAAAGACAGGTGCTATTTAACACGTCAAGGTGGCAATAAGGTGGATAGAAAGCTGGCTAGATCGTCGGGCTCAATGAGTATTGATCAATGGCTCGATGTCTAGTCGGCAGCAGGTATCAAGCAAAGTGCCCCAGGGGTCGGTCCTGGGGCTGGTTTTGTTCAACATCTTCTTTAATGATCTGAATGATGGGATAGATTGCACCCTCAGTAGTGCACCCTCAGCAAGTTTGCAGACGACACTAAGCTGGGGGGGAGACAGATATGCTGGAGGGTAACGATAGGGTCCAGAGTGACCTAGACAAATTGGAGGATTGGGCCAAATGAAATCTGATGAGGTTCAACAAGGATAAGTGCAGAATCCTGCACTTAGGATGGAAGAATCCCATGTACCGCTACAGGCTGGGGACCGACTGGTTAAACAGCAGTTGTGCAGAAAAGGACCTGGGGATTACAGTGGATGAGAAGCTGGATATGAGTCAGCAGTGTGCCCTTGTTGCCAAGAAGGCCAATGGCTTTTGGGCTGCATTAGTAGGAGGATTGCCAGCAGAACAAGGGAAATGATTATTCCTCTCTATTCGACACTGGTGAGGCCACATCCAGAGTATTGTGTTCAGTTTTGGGCCCCCCACTACAGAAAGGATGTGGACAAACTGGAGAGAGTCCAGCGGAGGGCAATGGAAATGATCAGGGGGATGGGGCACATGACTTACGAGAAGAGGCTGAGGGAACTGGGCTTATTTAGTCTGCAGAAAAGAACAGTGAGGGGGGATTTGATAGCAGCCTTCAACTACCTGAAGGGGGGTTCCAAAGAGGATGGAGCTCGGCTGTTCTCAGTGGTGGCAGATGACAGAACAAGGAGCAATGGTCTCAAGCTGAAGTGGGAGAGGTCTAGGTTGGATATTAGGAAACACTATTTCATTAGGAGGGTGGTGAAGCACTGGAATGGGTTACCTAGGGAGGTGGTGGAATCTCCATCCTTAGCAGTTTTTAAGGCCTGGCTTGACAAAGCCCTGGCTGGGATGATTTAGTTGGGGTTGGTCCTGCTTTGAGCAGGGAATTATACTTGATGACCTCCTGAGGTCTCTTCCAATCCTAATCTTCTATGATTCTATGAATACACTAACATTGGCTCGATGGTGACCTGCCTATGTAAGAGACAGCAAACAGAGGCACAACCTGTGGGGGAACGAGGGGGAGGAATCTTGGTATGATTCCCTCCTTACACCCAAGTTGCTACAGGAGGTAGTGTGCTGCTACCGGCCTTTATCGGTCACAGATTGCTACCCCCTCTCCTCTTGTGGGGCTGTCTCACCTGCCTGGCCTGCTCGGGGTGGAGGGAAACACACCCAGTCCAAGATCCATGGTAACTTCATAGGGGTGCTGAGGGAATGGGATGGATTATTCTCTCCTTCCACCTGTGTGTATGCACATACTGCAGGCCGGGGCATCATTTGTCTCATAGATTGTAAGCTTCTCAGGGCAGACACTTTGTCTCTTTACCACATCAGTGGGATTGTATAAGCAGTGATCACGAGACCTCACTCCTCTAGTGAGCATCTGCTCCCATATGTTAACATTGAAAGCATTCCAAATACCACATAATAATACTGGAAGTGTTTGCATTTAATGAGCTCATAATGCACGTCTGTCAATAATGGGACTTCATAGAGTGTTGGTTTACATAGGTTATCTCCTCAGGTATGGTTAGGGTGAAGAATTATTGTAGTGTCCTTACTCTTACTCCTGCATAAGAACAGGTGTAATTGTGTGGCATGGTAACAGGTCAGGATGAGGGCACTGGTAGGAATAATACAGGAATTGACCCAAACGAAAGCCAACAACTCTTCCCCCTTGGTTTCTCCCCCACGCCCCTGCTCTCTTCTTAAATTTAGTTCCCTTACATACATTTCATGTGAATTTAGCATTGATGAAAGGTACCAGACAGCCTGGAGAATGAGGGCCTGATGCTCAGTTATAATGCTTCTCTGTCAAAAAAGTTGTCCGAAATTGTTCACCTGGCCCTGCTCAGTCGTGTGTGGCTGCCCCTCAAATGCTCAACTGCTGTAACCACATTTCCCATTTGTAAAGGAGTAACTTGTCAGAAGGACAGTCTCCCTTTTCCCAGGTCAGAATCGGAGTATGTGTCCCGCTAACTCACTGGGTCTCAACCTTTCCAGACTAGTGCACCCCTTTCAGGAGTCTGATTTGTCTTGTGTACCCCAAGTTTCACCTCATTTAAAAACTACTTGCTTACAAAATCAGACACAAAAATACAAAAGTGTCACAGCCCAGTTACTGAAAAATTGCTGACTTTCTCCTTTTGTCTGTATGAAATGTTAGTTTGTACTGACTTCGCTAGTACTTTTTATGTAGCCTGTTGTAAAACTAGGCAAATCGCTAGATGAGTTCATGTTTCCCCCTGGAAGACCTCTGCATACCCCCAGGGGAACACATACCCCTGATTGAGAACCACTGCTTTAAGCTATTCAGTTCTACTTGCACGAGTCCTACATTACAACAGCTGCACATATCCTACCACACAGAATCAAGGCCAAAACACAGCTGTATTGCTAACCCAGTGGAGTGGTATTGGCCTGCTTTCCTGCCAACATTTAGAGTGGGTCAGGAAAAGCTGGGCACAGCTCCAGTGGTTGAAACATTCAGTCATCAGCAGTGGGATGGTGGGGAGGATGAGGAAGTGAGTTCTCCTCTACTGAAGGTTGGCGAATGGTAGTACCTTGCCTGGACTTTTGAATCTCTTTGCTGCATACAGTTACCCAGGGTCTGGGCAATTTATACAACAAGGTACATTTGTTGAGTACTGTTGATTTCCAATAGCATTTGTGACATTACCCAGGGTACAATCTCAACTGATGGACAGCTGTGTCCCCTCAATTCTCTAACCTGGGGTGCCTTTTACACTGCTTCGCTGTGACAGCAACCACTCCTGGTCTCCTCGCACACAACCTCCAGTGTGTAAGTTATTCCTGGTTATACTGTGTGTGTGCTATGGCCAGCCACTCATGAATTACACTACAGGGCAACACCAGCAAACTTCCAGTCCCAAACTTTGCCCAGAAATGTGCGTCTTGTACTGCCCAGCACCCTCCTGGACGCACAAGCTCATATAAAGTCCGTCATTTCATTAATAGAAAACGATATGCACTGATCCTGTTCATCCAAATGAACATGTCAAACACGTCAATCCAAACACGTTGGTTTAGATAAAACAATAAAACAAATTTACTAACTACAGTAGGATAGATTTTAAGTGACTACAAGTAATAAGGCATAAAAGTCAGAATGGTGACAAAAGAAATAAAAGGTAAAATGCAACTAATACTTAATTTAACAAACTACGTGAATTCAAAGCAAAGGTCTCTTTCACCACAAGTTCCAACAGTCTTACTGACAGGATCTTTCAGTCAGGATCTCTCCCCAGTGCAACACTGCTTCTTTGTTCTTCAGGTACTGTTGATACCATTAGTAGAAAGAAAGGGAGAGATTATCTGGGGTATTTACTCTCTCCTCTTATATCCATTTCTCTTCCACAAGAATCATCTCCAGCCGAGATTCAGAAGACAGAAAGTCTGTGTGGACAGGAACTTCAAGCTGCTTCTTTGTTCAAGAGGTAGATTTTTGCCCCCTGCTGTAGAGCGGGCACTTAATCAGGTGATGATCCATTTGATCTTGTTGACACCTGACTGAGGCATTAACTAGCCTTTTGTCTCTGAGGAACTGGTTTGTGACTGCCCTACAGAATATGTTGTAACATGTCTCAGTAATATCACAGAGTGGAATCTTATAACTTCACATACTATGTTGCCACACATATTTTACCAAGACAATAATGATCAGCAAATCATAAGTTTTCAAATGATACCTCGCCAGGCAAACTTTGTTCAAGTTTCCCTGTAATCCTCTAAAAAAGAACACAGGGATACAGACTGTCACACCATTTCATAAGAATGTTCTCTTCTCGCCTCATGCAAATAATAAAGAAAGAAAGAAAGATATTTGGATTTCAAAAAGGAATAGTAATAAAGCATGGGTCCCCTGCTGACATTGCTTTGCTGCGGACGTTTTAGTGAGACATCTATGTATCGTGGTGACTCAAGAGGACTAGTAAAGTACAGGGACATCATAAGCCTTAGCAGGAAAGATCACTGCACTTGTGGCAGACATTCCCAGGCTGAAACACAGCTCTGGATGCTTGCAGGTCTGGAAGGAACCTTGGAGTGGCTTACTAGCTGCAAGTCATTAACAGATCACCAGAGTCTTCTGCTAGATTGGGTGGAGGCCAGCCTGACAAGAATACAGAAGGCTTCACATCCATCAAACCAAACCCGTGTATGTGAGAGAAAAAGATTTGTCTTCTTTAAGGAGAAGGAGGAAATAGAAAGGTGGAGTATTAGACGGACATGCATTGGAGGAGAAATTGCCTCTTGGCATGTTCTGAGATGCAACTTCTACCCACTCTACTAGCTATTTAAGGTACTTATGTATGGCCTATGTTAGTCAAGGTCCTCACAACACCTCTGGGAGCTATGGTAGTGCTGTTCTCCCCATTTTACAGCTGGGGAATGGAGGAACAAAGAGCTTAAGTGCCTTATCCAAGGTCACACAGGAAATCTATGGCTAAGCAAGGCCTTGAACCTAGGTTTTCTAAATTCGATGCTAGTGCGCTATTCACTGGACCATTGCCCCTCTCCACAAATAAGAGACCCACAAAAGGTCCAGAGCTTCAATTTCTATAAGCACTGAGAAATATGGATGCTTATATAAGCACCCAGCTAAATCACCTACTGGTCCTGAACCCTGCCCTTTCTGGAGATAACAGCACAACTGTATTCAGCTAAACAGCCACCTCCATCAGCTTTAAGGCGTTACGTACTCAAAAGCCTCTGTGTATGATCACACCACTAGAGGGACACAGAGCCACACTACATTAGTGTGGGATACACTGACCTGTCTATCTGAACTTCCTTCAATCCCACCCAACTTCTCAGGTGCATACCTCTGTGCTGAAAATCTCAACAGCACACCAACCATTCTCACTGAAAAGTATTTCCTGATTCTAGGTACGGTCGCAATAACATCAGCCTCATTTCCCACTGCCCCACCACATGGTTTCTCATTGATGCCTGTGCAAAGGGAGTATAAAGTGCTACTATTCTGATCTGGTAACATATCACATCTGCTTTGCATATGTGCAATTGGCTGCACAAGGCACTGGGCAATGAGGAATAAAGCTGCGGAAGAACCCCAGAGTCACCCTTAAGGTATCTTCACCCTTTCACTTTCTGATGGAAACAGGAAGTGCAGAGGCATGTAAAGATGGGAAAATGTATTTAACAATGTAAGCATGGAATAAGTGAGCATTATGTTTTATTATTATTTCATCAAGTATTGTTTTTCCACACACAGAGAACAAAACACATTCTTTGTGTCTAAAGTAACTTACACTTTAGATTTAGAAAGACAAGGACAAAAAAGAACATAAGTCAAGTCTCCAGGAGAGAGCACAGTGTGTGTTTCTTCTCTGTGACAGGCTGCAGTAACTCATAGAACAAAATGGCTGCTGTCTCTACAAAAGTTCTTAGGGATTTAAAGACACAGTACACAGATATAAAGGTATTTAAGCTTCAATCTACATATATCATATTAAGCATTAGCAGCATACAAAAAGACAAAAGAAAACGTTTCCTGTCCTTATGAGCTAATAATCTAAATGGACTGTGAAATACAAAAAGAAAAGGAGGACTTGTGGCACCTTAGAGACTAACCAGTTTATTTGAGCATAAGCTTTTGTGATGCATCCGATGAAGTGAGCTGTAGCTCACGAAAGCTTATGCTCAAATAAATTGGTTAGTCTCTAAGGTGCCACAAGTACTCCTTTTCTTTTTGCGAATACAGACTAACACGGCTGTTATTCTGAAACCTGTAAAATACAAGGTACTCTGGCAGACACAGAGGAAAGTTCCATTTTGGGATCGATATTTCATTCCTTTTTTCATTGTAATATGAGTGAGTGACAGCATCTTTACTGAGGTGGATTAGTATTTGTAGGGATAACAGGGCACACTGGCTTTTTAAGATGGATTTCAGGACTGAAAACTCAAGAAGAGAAGAGCTTCAAGAATGACTAAAGGATTAGAAAACATGCCTTATAGTGACTGAGTTCCTTAAGTCTATCTAGCTTACCAAAGAGGTGATTAAGGGGTGACTTGACCTACCTGGGGTACAATGATTTGAGAATGGGCTCTTCAAAGGCACAGACGAAGGTATAACATGATTCAGTGGCTGGAAGTTGAAGCTAGACAAACTGAGATTGAAAATAAAGTGTACATTTTAAACAGTGAGAGTAATTCAGCATTGGAAAAAATGTACCGGGGGCACATCAGGGATTCTCCATCACTGGCAATTTTTAAATCAAGACTGGATGCTTTTCCAAAAGATCTGCTGTAGGAATTATTGTGAGGGAGTTCTCTGGCCTGTGTTATACAGGAGGTCAGATCAGATAGCCACAATGGTCCCTTCTGACCTTGGATTCTATGAAACTGCCCTGCTCATGGTTGCAGCCCAGATAGGTGCTAGGAATCATAGTTCTTGGGGCTGATGGGAATCGTGGGCCTCTGCAGCTCAGCATCCTGGAAAGTGTGGGGAGCACAAGATTGGTCAATATGGTGGACAGTGGTCTCAGCACCCCAGCAACCTATACTGTTTCAAGTTTTTTTGGAGGTGTCACAGCAAAGGAGAGTTTTGAAAATGAGGACAATTGTTTAGTTTTGCAGAGGTTTGTGGGAAGCTTCTCCCAAACGGGAGGGACCGCCTAGGGAGAAAGCAGTGCTTGTTAGGACATTTAACAAGTGGGCAAAAGAGACTGGCATCATGGGCGGATTGGAGGTGGGAGGCAACACCTTGATATTGAATGAGAGATTGGGCGGGGAGAGGCAGTGAAGGGCCTGGAAAGGGAAGACAAGGTTAAGATTAAGATTTTGTCATGGGTATTTTTAGTAAACTTCAGGGACAGTTCCCGGGCAATAAACAAAAATTCACAGAAGCCTGTGACCTGTCCCTGACTTTTACTAAAAATAACAGACAAAATGGGGCTGATGGGGGATGGGAGCCTGAGCCCTGCTGTTGGGGGGAAGGTGTCACAGTTGCTGACAGCTCAGGGGTCCCCCTGGCACCCAGGGTGGCTCAAATTATGGGGCGCCCCCATTGCCCATGGTGGCTGGGAGGTCCAGGGTACCCCTGTCACCTTGGAGGTCTGGGGTCAGCAGCTGGGAGCTGCAAGGCCCTTGCTGCCCATGGCGACTGACAGCTGCGGGGGGCCCTGCCGTCTGCAGTAGCTCAGAGCTCCAGGGCCCACCGCCCTGGGGCTGAAGTGGAAAATATCATAGAGATCTCTGGAAGTCACGGAATCTGTGAGCTCTGTGACATAAACTTAGCCTTACTTATGGTTAATGTGATAGAGAGAGGAAAGGATGAAAAGAAAGGGGCGGTGATGTTCTTCATTGGTCGGACATGCCCTGTTATACGGGGGCTAGTCTCTCAGGTGACTGTTCATAGCCTTCAAAGCAGCCAGAGAAGTATAAAAGGGTGCCCTGACCTGCAATGTGTGTGATTTTGGGGCAAGTCACTTCCCCTCTGCTCCTCTGCTTCCTTCCCCACCGTTTCTCTGTCTTGTCTAGTTAGACTGTAAGATCTTCGGGACAGGGGCGGCCTCTGGAGAAATATTTAGATGGCCAGGTCCCTTTTCTCGGTTGGGCCTCTACACACATGGGAAGAAGAACATTTTGTACGTGAGCTGAGCTAAAAGAGGAAGACCATCCCCTCACCTCCCCCGCCCCAGCAGGAGGAGGGAGCGGGATACTGATTCAGTGCTTTGCAGCAAGATTGGCAGCTAGCGATATACGTAAGAGTCTGATCTGCCTGTAACAACTCGCTGTGCCTTTTCTTTTTTAAATCACCCTCTTCCCAGACATAGACACGCATCCTCTTTCCCCTCCCTTGGCTCGGAAGAGATAACTTGAGGAAGTGTGTGCGCGCTCGTGTGTGTGTGCACCCATGTACTTCAAGGGAGTGGAAGAGCAGCCCGGGTGAGGGAATTCGTTGCCACTGCTAAAAGAGGCCTTAAACAAATGAAGTGAACTCTGTGCTCCAGCACACAGCTGTGTAAACTAAAACTACAGGCTTGCTCTCGTGTGTCCTGTTACTTATGGAAAACGAGTGAGATACAGCTCAGCAGCAGGGGACTTGTCTGTCAAATGGTTTCACACTGTTGGTCAAACAGGGCTCTTTGAATGGAGAGGAAAAAAGATACTCCCTGAAACCAAGGCCTAATAAATTGAAGCCCTGAGCCTCTTACAGTCTTGGAATGATTACATTAATTTTTTTGCTACATAATCATCAATAAATCAAGCATAGCCCATTAAACAATAGATGCCTCAGAGGCCTCTACTCAAATGTGCTTTCGATAAGAGGCAGGGATTTTTTTTTCTTCCGAGGTTGTAACATTTTTCTTTCCCCTGTTTGTTTTTTCTAAGGGTCAAATAATGCTGTTAAAAGAGCAGCTAATAGATAGAGATATTTTTCCATATTCCTGTCACGGTGTTTGACTCTGGGAGATTTATGGAATAACTTTTCCCAGTTCAACAATAGCTTGTTTTGTTGTACTAAAGAGGTATTTTAACATGAGTGGAGAGTCTTAATAACTTCGCCTCTGTCTCCTTTCCAGAGGCCTAGCCAGGACAGAGAGCAGTACAAATAATATAGACATGTATGTATACATTTGGAGAGCATATATACGTATAATACATGCAGCTGGGCATCGGCTGTTTATTTTAATATGATGAGCTCTTCAGAAAGCTGAAGAGTTGGTATGCTCTGGCCAGATGCCATGTTGCACCCTCTTAATTAGCCACCCCACACAGTTGCATTGTATGTAGCAAGAGCTAAATGTGATGGTCCGGATTCTCAGCTGACGTAAATCAGTGGAGCTTTGTTGACTTCAGTGGAGCTATCATGACTTAGGCCAGCTGATGATCTGGCCCGATGTGTCCAACTATCAAACAGTTGTTACGCCCCTGTACTTGAGGAGTAGCTTAAGCCAAGAGAGATTCGTGTAGCCTCATCCTTTCCCCAAAAACAAAACTACCACTTCACCAAAATAAAGCTGCAACCCTGGATATTAAGAGTTGCATGGGCCGCCCAGCTCTCATTGATTTTAATGGGATTCAGCTATCCAACTTCCATGGCTTTCGTGGGAGCTGGGGGGGCAAGTGTCTGTATAATGCTGGGAAAGCACAGGGGTTTAATCTGCACAATTCTAGAAATATCTCCGAACCTCCATTCTTTACAGAATGCATTCACTCTTCTTTATCTCCAGCCTCAGTTCCATAACCATCGTGAATTTCTCCTGGGACTGCTCCCATTGGGGCTGATCAAGATTACTCCTAAGACAGCCAGAAGAGGTCATTGATGGGCAACATCAGACACACATTTTCCCACCCCTCCCAGGCAGACTGTGCTGCCTATGTAGCTTTCCCAGTCCTTGCTAGTCAAAAGGAGAAAGAAAGAGCCTGGGAAACCATCCTGAGTCTCTCTCATGCACGGTTCTTCAACCACAGGGCTGTCACATAAGCCCCAGGGGCTGGTTTTGGTTTGTCCAGGTGCTTAGCTTTGGTTGGGACTCAGGATCACAATTTGAGGCCAGCAGAGTCTGGCTTTTTGGTCCAAAAGAAGCAGCAAGAGTAGCTGGTGGGGCAGAAGCAAAATCTGCTGGTGGTGAAAGTTCCCAAGCTTTGCCGGGGGAAATGCGTTTCACCAGATCATTCCTTCCCCTTTCTCATGTTTTAATTTATTTCCCTGGATAGTGTCTTCTCTCACAGGGCCCTTCTCCCACCCCTCTTCTGAGGATCCCTGGGAGAAGGACGTGCATCATGCATTGTAAACAGGCCATCATTCATCACAAGTCTACACCCTAGATGTAGAAACCCTTGTGGTTCAGTGCCAGTGAAAGTTGCTGGCTTCTGGCCCCGACCACTAGTATCATCCTAACGTACGTCCTGATTGTCCCCTCCTGCTTGCGAGAGTGGAAAGATCCTTCCCTCCAGGGACGTCTTCCCCTGGTGTGGCAGAGGTTGACTGCCATCGGTACTGCCTCATCCTCCCCTGCCTGGAACCCTAGGGAAGCTCCTTCAGTAGCGTGTCACAAAGCCAGCCTTTGTGAAGGGAGCAGGAGGCCAGGTGCTTTCCCTGGGGCTACCCTCTGCCAGGTTTCCAAGTGGAAATCTCAGAGAGTTAATGCTGCTTGGGAGAGGCTTTTATGGGATTTAGGGGTGAAATCATGGCTCCATAGGAACAGCCATACTCGGTCAGACCAATGGTCCATCCAGCCCGGTATCCTGTCTTCCGACAGTGGCCAATGCCAGGTGCTTCAGAGGGAATGAACAGATCAGGCAATCATCGAGTTATCCATCCCGTCATCCACTTCCAGCATCCAGCAATCAGAGGCTAGGAACACCTGGAGCATGGGGTTGTATCCCTAATCTCCGCCAATAGCCATTGATGGAGCTATCCTCCATGACTGTATCTAATTCTTTTTTGAGCCCTGCTATAGCTTTGGCCTTCAAATGGCAAAACCCGCATTGACTTCAAAGGGGCCAGGATTTCACCTCAGGGCTTTTAGCTCAGGCTGATCTCAACATCTGGGATAGATGGCAAAGAGAAAGGCTGCCTCCAAACTAGCCTGGATCTAAATCATAAAGCTCCTTAGGAGCAAAACCAGTGCTTTGACTTGCACCAGGGGGAAATGCAAGCTGTAGTATGAAGTGTGAAACTAGAGAAAGAGGGTCAGGTTGCAGGGGGGACTTAGCTTCATACGGCACCAACAGCATAGACATGGAAGCTAGGGCACGGGCTGCTGGTACATGCGGAGTCTCTAGAGTTTGTGTAACACAGGCCTCCAGCATGGTTGATAAAGATCTCTTTCCTCCTGCTCTGTCTGCCTGCTGCAGACTGTTGAGCACAGGTGCCATGCTTCCTGCCAGAAAGATCGCCAAGTAAATGGGTAGCCATCCAGAGGATGCTGTGAGAACATGATCAGCCTGAAGCCAATCTGATTTAGTTGGGATTGGTCCTGCTTTGAGCACGGGATTGGACTAGATGTCCTCCTGAGGTCTCTTCCAACCCTAATCTTCTATGATTCTATGATTGTGAGGGTGTTTCAGAAAGTTTCCTTTGAGTAGGCCCCCAAAATACAAACTATTGTACAGGTCCAATCCTCCTGCCCTTATGCTGGAGCACAAACTGTGGGGTCTTTTAAGGACTTCTTGGGACTGCGAAGCTGGGATAGAAAGGTCTCAAGTTTTCCAGTGCTTTTGTGCATTTGTTTGACCCCGACATAAAACTTGCCTCTTGGTCCCAGGAAGTCTTGTGGCTAAACTGCTGGTTTCTGACTAAGAATGTGGGAGTTGAATTTCTCCTCCTATAGACTGCCTGTAGGATCTTGAGTCAGTTATTTAGCTGCTTGGTGCCTCAGTTTCCCATCTCTACAAAGAAAATGCTGCTTTTCTGTCACCTGTTCAGATTGTTGGGGCAGGGAATGTGTTACTGCTGGTATGTATAGTCCCTTGCACAGCAAGCCCTTCAGTTTAGTAGAGATCTCTAGGGACAGCGGCGATAAAAACCAGCATAATGAAGTTCATCTGTTTCTAGTCCCACCTGGGCCCCCAGAAATGCAGAGCTGCTGGTATATGAATAGTGCTTAAAATGGCCTTTTGGTTATCATGCTTATTTTAGAAAATTATCCAAACTTTCTCCAACTTGAAGTAACAGTTCAGTTCGGGTTCAGGTTTAGTTCAAAGGCGGACAGGGAGGAGGTCTTATTTTTTCTGAGATAGTTTTCCCATCCCCACTCCAAACTCCTCTGAATTTGTCAGCGGGGTGCAAGAAGGAGAGTGGAAGGAATGACTGACTGCATTGAATCAGAGCTGCAGCCTTACCGTGTGCCAAACATCAAGCCTTTCCCAGTCCAAACTGAAATCCTCCAAATCTGTTCATTTCACACAGCAAC
Source organism: Lepidochelys olivacea (assembly GCF_965140295.1). Taxonomy (NCBI): domain Eukaryota; kingdom Metazoa; phylum Chordata; order Testudines; family Cheloniidae; genus Lepidochelys; species Lepidochelys olivacea. The sequence continues at coordinate 264,318,184 of NC_140412.1, read as the reverse complement.
ACCTCCAGCATCGCTGCTTTTAGCATGCACTGTGAAAAAAATCACATATGTGGAGCCCACCGTGGTTTCTCATGTCACACATGCTCCCTGTAGATATTAACTGACCTGTAGTCTGAACCTAAGCAGCCAAACAATTACTTCATCTGGCGCCTGCTGGTGTTTAGCAGTAGATGACATCCTGGTAGCAGGCAAAAAAACCCAACCCCACATTATTTTTAACATTTGCACATCTTCACTCAAGCTTCTCCTCTTGCAAAGAGAAGTGTCTGGATCTCCCATGCTCTGCAAGCATGAGTGTATCCAATTAGTTGGAAATCACTTTATGGAACATCTCACTTCATTATTTCCATTGGAACTTCAGCCTTGTGTCCTGATGCTCTGGTGCTTAAGTAAGGGAGTGGGGCAAACATCTTGTTTATCAGAGTAAATGAGGTTTCTGCAGAGTGGGTGATTTGTAATTAAACCATGGAATGTGCATTCAGATGCGATCCAGAGCATGAATTAAATCCACTGCATGTGAGAATAGCCCACAAAAATCACAGTTATTCATTATTCAAAGTGATTTTTCTGGGCGTTGGGAAGAGGGAAAACAGAATGGTTAAAAACAGAAAAAGAAATGGGGGGAGGGTCACTGGGTGGCTCAGAAGAATACTGCTGGGAAAAGAAGTCTTTAATTTCTAAGCGGGAGGACAAAGGCTCTTGGTGCTTGGGTTCTACTCCTAGTTCTAATGCTAACCTGCTGTGTGACCTTGAGTAATTCACTTCACCATCTGACCTTTGCCTCTCTTGTGCAATTGGACTGTTGACTCTGCAGGGCAAGGAGTGTCTTTAATGACCTGAAAATCAAAAAGGAATCCTACAAAAAACAGAAACATGGACAAATTGTTAAGGATGAGTATAAAAGCCTAGCACAAGCATGTAGCGACAAAATCAGAAAGGCCAAGGAACAAATGAGTTACATCTAACAAAGGACATAAACGGCAATGATAAGAAGCTTTTTAAGTAAATAAGGAGCAAGAGAAAGACGAAGGAAAGAGTAGATTCTGAACTTAGCCAAGAAGAAGAGCTAATAACTATTGACATGGTGGAGATGTTGAATGGCTAAGGTGTTGCATCAGTCTTCACTAAAAGGATTAATGGTGACCAGATACTCAGCACAATTAATATTTACAACAAGGGGGAAGGAAGGCAAGCCAAAATAGGGAAAGAGCAGGGTAACGAGTATTTAGATAAATTAGATGTATTCATGTCAGCAGGGCCTGATGACATTCATGTCAGGGTACTTCAGCAACCTTGGAATCATTAGCAACTATCTTTGAGAACTCCTAGAGGAAAGGTGATACCTCAGAGGACTGCAGAAAGGCAAACATAATACCTATCTTTAAAAAGGGGAACAAAGAGGACCCAAGGAATTATAGACTGGTCTTCCTTTGACACTTGGAAAGATAGTGGAACAAATTATTAGACAATCCAATTGTAAGCACCCAGAGGATAATAGGATTATAAGGAATAGCCAGCATGTATTTGTCAAAATAAATCATGTCAAACCAACCTAATTTCCTTCTTTGACAGGGTTACTGGTATAGTGGATGGGGAAGCAGTAGATATAAATATCTTGCTTTTAATAAGGCTTTTGACATGGCCCCACATGACATTCTCATAAGCAAATGAGAGAAATGTTGTCTAGATGAAATTACTATAAGGTGGGTGCATAGCTGGTTGAAAGGCAGTACTCAGAGAGTAGTTATCAATGATTTGCTGTCAAAGTGGAAGGACATATCTAGTGGGGTCCCAAAGGTATCAGTCCTGGGCCTGGTACAATTCCATATTTTCATTAATGACTTGGATAATGGAGTGGAGAGTATGCTTATAAAATTTGTACATGACACCAGGCTGGGAGGGGTTGCGAGCACTTTGGAGGACACTCTAGGATCCAGCATAGGTAGTACAAGCCCAGCATGAAACCTGTGTACATTCTCTGCTCACTGTGCTGAACCCCGCACTGTACTGTCTTCACTTCTATTTTTACCGCCGCTAGGTAGACGCATGTTAGTTTGGGTAGGTGAGCCAATGCACAGCTTTTGCTGCGCAGACGTATCCTAAGAGTCAGCATCATTGAACAGGTTTGTAGGAGCCTTTGTGAAGGAGTTGTTCTCATCCACTTCCTAATGGTAAAGTACGTCCACCTTGGTGTTGCTACTAACTAGCCCCCGTGGTGGCAGAGAGGCAAAGTACTCAAGGCTGAAATTTGCAGAACTCCTGTACCTGGCCATCCCCAATTTTGAAAATTACCCCAAATTTCAGAGCTTCCAAGCCTGAGTGCTTACGTTCCCCACTGCATGTCCCATTCAGCCCCACTGAAAATCCCCATGCAATTGTCTTAGTAAAGGTCACTGTGGTAAGTAGTTCTTGGCAGGCGCCGAGGGTTTAAAGAAGTTACGGCTAAACCTCAAAAGGTCCAGAGTTTAGATAAACACCTAAAAGTTCAGATGTTCATCCAAAGCTAATCCCAACTAGCTGAATATCTTGGATCGCTCACAAGAGCAGGTTTTCTTATGTTTCCCAGCACGCCTGATTCTGTTTACATCCAGATAGGCTGAAAGTACAGTCCTTTTTTTGATAATTTGACAGTGGTAGATCTCGCCCTGCCTGGAGATCAGAACTTGTCTGACCATTTCAAGAAAGATCCAATCTGAATTTGGATCAAGAGGCAAGTGATGGTTTGAAGCATTCTTATATTTCCAGTCTGGTTCATCCATCCCTCATTCAAAAACCTCGAGAAAATGCTTGAGATGTACAAAGAAGATATCCATTGTATTTACTTACATATTGAAGAAATAAAAAGCATTCTGAAGAGAAGAAAGGATGGTCCAGTGGGTAGGCTAGCAATCTGCAATTCAGGAATAGAGTTCACCTATAAAATGGGTATAATGCATTTTGCTGCCCTGCATACATTTCGTGAAGTTGAATACATTAAAGATCACAAGGTTCTCATATATTATCGTGGAAAAGGCTGTGTGAGGAGTAATTCAAAGGGAGTGATTTTGCAGTTTCTTGTGGGAAGTCCTAAGGGAGATTTCAGCTTCTCCAGGTATGTTCGTTATTTGAATTTACTCCACACCCTTTTAGCAAGTTCTTTGTTTTGCTCTGATTGTTAACATAACATAAGCACCCAGTCTCTTTCCCTGTGCTGCTCATCGGTTCGAGCAGCAGAAACAAACCGTGCAACCAAGGATTCTAATTAAAACTAATCAACTACCAGATATTCTATGCTCACAACTGGCGTTGGTTGGAATGTTTCCATGAGAACAAAATTTGGATGGAAAGATATTTTGTGAAAATTTTCAGTTTTCTCCCTGGTTTTCCAATGGGCTGTACTTACAGTAAAACTGCTTATGAATAGGCAATAGACCAAGAACCATTTACAGAAACTGTTTGACAAATCATTCCAAACTGAAAAAGAAAAATGAAATCAAGAAAACTGTAAGTTGTTGAGTAGAAAAAAATGGTAAAAATGCTCATATCAATTATTAACTATGAATTATTCTGTTGATAAATGGGAATTCTGCATGGCGACAGCTTTGTTACAGTAGGGGTTATACCATCTTCTAGTGTAAATTATAGTAGCTCCGTTAATTTCAGCTAAATTAACTGTCACTGATTTACCTCAGATGAAGATTTGGAGGCTGTAATAAGTCATATCCTCTATGGATACATTCCTCAAGGCCTTTAAGCCTTATCTACATACCTATTTGCACTGACTTACAGAAATGATTTAGTTAAACTGGTGCTAAAGTCTGTGTGGACACTCATATCTTGGTTTAAGAAGGACATATTTCAATGTATCATTAATTATTTGTATTACCATAGCACCCAGGAGCCTCAGAAATGGGCCAGAAACCCCACTAAATTAGGTGCTTTACAAACAATGAACAAAAAGATGGCCCCTTTCCAAGGATTTTCCAATCTAAGTAAAAGACAAGACAATTGGTTGACACAGGCACACAGGAGAGTTACAAGGAAACATTGAGACAACATTGGTCAGCATGCCTAGGCACTGGTGTCAGCGTATCAGCAGCCTAATTGCTGTCAAACTTTTTGTAGGCAACATGGCAAAGGAGGGCTGTAGCATAAACCAGTTCCTAATTGATTTCAACAAAATAGAAATAAGTCTGGCTTACACAAAAATAAGAGTGTCCACATGGTCTTTTTCACTGTTTTCATTAAAGTGGTTTAACATCAAAGATAAACCAGTGCAGCTCACTGTTTAGACAAGCCCATAAATTACCCAACTAAATGGACATCTGCTGCTTCCTTTGGGAGGCCATTTCACAGTCCACTAGATGTCACTGCTTGAAAATTTTTCCAGATGCTAGTACAACCCACCAATGCTACTTGATTGCTCTTCTTTCATTCCTTAAAGCAAATATAAGCTCTTTGGGGGGAGGGAGCATCTGTTTTATTCTATGTGTGTACAGTGTCTAGCACAATGGGACTCTGACTCCCTACTTGGACACCATATTAATTATTTATTATTAACAAGAACACAAAAAAGTAGCCCATACTAACATATGATTCTGTTTCAGAGTGGTAGCTGTGTTAGTCTGTATCAGCAAAAACAACAAGGAGTCCTTGTGACATCTTAGAGACTAACAAATTTATTTGGGCATAAGCTTTTGTGGGCTAGAACCCACTTCATCAGATGCATACAGTGGAAAATACTGGAGCAGTTATCGCCCTCTAGTGGCTTGATCACATATAGATGCTTCTGAATCTGCTACGGTGGTAAAGATTTGACCCTAATCCTTGAGTGCAAGTGATAGACACTTGCATTTTTAGATCCAGAGGCCTCAGGTTCAATACCTGTAGATGGCACAATGAGGGATTTCATTAAAAACAAAGAAACATTTTCTTAAGGAAATCCTCAATTATTTCCAGAACTTCCGCTAAGCTACAAGGAGAAATTCAGTGTTTAAAAATAGGAAGAAGAAATAAGTGGCTTCAGCATTCACTTCTGCTCTGCCTAAAAGCCATTCAACCTCCCTCCCTCCCCCCCATTTCCCTTCTTTCATTTAGCCTGGATGGTGTTGGATCGTTTTAAATGGACATCAGCTGTCAAGTGTGAGATGGAATGATGACACAATATCACCATGGAGATGGAACATGAGATGATAAATAAGGAAGACATTGTGTAAGCTTTTTTTTCCTCCCCAAGAGTTTCAACACTTGTAGGCTCAACCTTGAAAAATCTCCTGGCTGAGTAGAATGGAGAAAGTGTTCAAAGCTTGCATTCCCCCAATCGATAATAGAGGAAATCCAGGCTCCTGTGCTGTAGTGAGTAAGGAGTCCAAAACACATTTGGGTTTGATTTGAACTGTGATGCATCATTTCCCCAAAGTTGTTCCAAAGCCAATGTTTCTGACTTAAACAACATGTTTTCTGGATTATTATTTACTATTTTAATGACATTTGAGATGCTGCATCCTACTTTATGACTTACATACTGGAAACAAAATCAGTGTGTACAGAATAAAGATAGACTGGGGATGGTGTTAAAGGGGCTGAAGCATCATAGGCTACAAGCATAATGTGGTCAAAGAAACAAGACAAATGAACAAATGTTTCCATGTACCGGGAGACAGGCTGAAATGGGGAATTGTCAGCGTCAGCATTATCCTGGCAGAAGGAGCCAGTGCAACCTCCCATTGGAAGGTTGAAGGTTGACTGGAAGGTCAAAGTGCAGCTGTGATTGGGAACTAATGTTCTTCTGTCTTTCCCCCAAAACCGAGCAGCGGAAAATGTCTAGGGGGTTTGCATTGTAATTTCATTTCTGCCCAGGCAGCCCCTTTAAAGATCAGCCCCTTAGAGTCTGAACAATGAATTAAGAACTAATTCTCCCCTCAGAAAAGCAGCTCCCTTCTGTGCTAATCCACAGAGGATGTGAGTCTGTTACAAACCCAACTGGCAGCAGTTCATTCTTTTAGCTCTGGAGGTCTTTGGTTCAATCACCTGTGTATCAGCCAAGAAGGCTGCTGTCACATAGGCAGGGGCTCATTGGGGATCTGAACCACTGTGAGTCTCAGACCCTTGGGATGAGTTTCCTTTGGGCAGAGGAAGTATGTAATCCACTGGGGAGAGTGTGTTATAGGCTCCCCTTCTGTTCTGATCCACAAAGGATATGAGTTGTTACAGCCCCTGATTGCAGGACCTTGGCTTTTTAGCTGTAACAGCTCAAGCTTTTAGCTCTGGAGGTTCAACGTTCAGTCTTTATTGCGTTGGCCAAGATGGTGACTGTCACGCATGCACATCTCCGACTGAAGTCATTGATATCCATGTTCAAGCATCCAAAGCACCTTATCAGTCTAAACATCATTTGAAATAGTGTACCAAGGCTCAGTCATCCAACCTCCTGAGATAGAGACACTGACTCCCATGCAGACAGGCCTTCAGTTTTTAAGGCCTCATCTGAAAGGCCAACACAGCTGAATCTGGCAATCCAAAGGGATACAGGCAGTTGCGATAAGCATCCAGACCAGTGCGTGTGTACGTGAATCAAATTTTTTGAGGTTCACCAGACACTAGCCCAAACCTGAATTCAGGGTTCTGTGTTTCCCCTGAATAGTGAATGACTGTACTCACATTTAAAGCATAGCATTTCCAATGGCTTTGAGGAGCTAGAAATGTCACCAGTTGCAACAGAGAAAAACAGGGTCCTGTGGGCCTCATCTCTTGTCTTGACAAATAAATGAAGGTGACGCCTTTATCGGGTGGCAGAATTCACAACCCCACACCTGCAGGAGGCATGCGGAGGTACTAGGCCCCTAGCAAAGGGGATGCAGTGAGACTGCCTCTCCAACACCCTGCTACCATCTCATCCATTAGCCATCTAAGCCAGCAACAGTGCAGGACAATACAAGAATTACAACAGCATCTTTGCACACTACAATCTCTAAGGGGACTGCACTGAGACAAAGTTGCAGCCAAAAGCCATTACATTTATGCCTCAGCACTAGGCATATGGAGCCAATCCAGTGTACTTTCTGTTTGCATTCAGGTGTTCAAGTTATCTACCAATAAGAATAGCGCAGATTCCTCTTACTAGTGTAAGCAGTGTCAGGATGAGCTCCACCCTGACATCTGGTGGTGAGGTGTGGCAAGTTGTGGAAAAGAACTTCAGGGGCCGATCTCATTTGCATAGGCACACCCACCACGCCTAGAATGAGACCATAGCTGCCCAAATGGTCACTTTGGCTGCTGTGGGATCCCCAGTGTCTCTGTTATTGGGGCAGGAAGAAGAAATTGTTATTACCCTGATTATGGGAACTGTGCTTGGAACTGTACGTGGCCTTTTGTTATGATGGAGGGATTCACCATCAACTAAGTAGCACTCGCTAGGCAAGGGTCATGGGTTCCAAAACTGTGTGAATGGAGAGAGGCTGGGGACAAGTAGTAGTACTTGGTGGCATGGGCCCCTTGGTGAGGGCCTTACATGCTGATTGCACTTCCTCCTCTCTCCACTGTGGAATATCAGAGCTAATTTTGATTTCATTAGAAGTCTAGTTATAGGCTGCTGAGCTCACTTTGGGCTGACAGTGCACCAGCACTGGGGCTCCCCTACTATAAGCTGAATTCACCTAAGAGCTGAAATCACTGAGTGTTGTGTTAAGTAGTGGGGGAGCCTGAAGATATATTGTGGAGCAGTTTGCGGGACGGCTGGTGAAGCAGTTCGACGCGGAGCAGTGTGTGGATGGCAGGAGCTGCTTGTGGGCCGTGGAGCTGAGTTCGTGGGGCAGCTGAGCGAAGGAGTTCGTGGGGCGGCTGGCGGAGCGGAGCGCAGCTGAGCGAAGGAGTTTGTGGGGCGGCTGGCGGAGCGGAGCGCAGCTGAGCGAAGGAGTTCGTGGGGCGGCTGGCGGAGCGGAGCGCAGCTGAGCGAAGGAGTTTGTGGGGCGGCTGGCGGAGCGCCGCTATGGAGCTATGGGGCGGTCAGCTTCAGATCACGTAAGGTGCCTCTTACCCCCGTCCCATTTCCACCCAGGTTGGGAGGTAAAGCTCCGCCGATAAACTTTTGAACTCTGGGGCTGCCCTGACCAGGGACAGAGACTTTTGGGGCATTGGACTTTTGGGACTTTGGGTGATTTGGGGTTGCTGGACTCAAGAACCAAAGGGAAAAGGGCATGCCCCAATTTGCCTGGGGTGGGGTTGTTTTTGCTCATGGGTTGTGTTATGAATCCTGTTGGTGGTGTTTCCCCAACATAATGCCACATTGTTTCTCTCTGTTATTAAAAGACTTTTGCTACACTCAGACTATGTGCTTGCGAGAGGGGAAGTATTGCCTCTTGGAGGCGCCCAGCGGGGGTGGTATATATTTTCCCAGGTCACTGGGTGGGGGCTCGAGCCGGTTTGCATTGTGTTATTGGAATGGAACCCCTAGATATTGAACCCGGCCCTTGTTGCTGCCAACTCTGACGGGCAGAAGGGTTACACTAGCAACCTCTTGGTTCCCAGCTAAAAGTTACAATTATCTGTAAATTGCCAATGAGCAGAAGCACTGTTTTCACGGGGATCCATAGAGAAACGAATGCGGAACAGTGATACATGGTACAGAACAGTACTTGTGAAACTGTTTATTAACCTTCAGGAGGAAAGAAAACCAAACATGCCACACAGTAATGGATACATTGTGTAGTGTGCCACATGGCTTAGAGCAAAATCAGGAAATTTCAGCTTGCTGTGAGTCACAAGAAATCCTGTGAGTCACAAGAAATCCCACCCAGTGGCCAGAGTCAATATAACCACCCTAAGGTGCAGGACAATATGGCCTAGTGGCCAGGGTCCATAGAACAGCCCTCTGGCATGGAATAGTACAGCCTAATGGCCAGAGTCAATGTTGCAGCCCCTGGGCAGAGGGCAGTGAGGCCCAATGGCCAATGTCTATATAACAGCTTTTGGGTACAGGGCAGTGCGACCCAATGGCCAGAGTCAATATAGCAGCCCCTAGGCGCAGGGCAGCATGGCCAGTACCCAGGGAGGAGGAAGGGGGCACCACCAGGGCCCTGATAGTGGCAGAGTGGTCCGCCACCGGATCAGCAGGGACTCCCACCGAGATATGCTGACCTCACTCAGGTGGGAGGTAGCACTCATGCACCATCCCTGGGTCACCTCATACTGCGCTTCCAGACGCTGTAGTCCATTGAGCATCGGGTTTTCCGGGCTCCTCAGCATGGGTGATTCCCTGCGGCTCCACCGGCCGCAGCCCTCCAGTCTGGCTCTCAGGGTTTCCAGTTCCCACAAGCAAAGGCTGCAATGGCTCTCCAGCTGGAGCCTCCACCCAACATCCTTCCCCTCCAGTGGTCAGCCTAGAATGAGCTGGGCTGCTCCCTTTTATACTGAGGCAGCTGTTGGAGCATGCCCAGCACGGTCTGAGGGGCAGGACTTCCGCTGCTTATAGTGAGGCATTAACCTTCTCTTGTCCAGTGTGAGATATGTACACCCCATCACAGATGGGTTAGTCAAAGTACATTTGTTAGCTAAAGAAGCCCGATAAAACATGACTCAGACTAGTGTTTTTTGAAATGGATCTTAAATGGTTCATTTTCAATTCATTTTAATTAAACTAAACTAACAGATGTACTTGAAAATTCTAAAGGAAGCAAATAAAATACAATAAAATAATTCACTCTTTATTTACAAGATGATGCACTGTAAATCATAGAAGCATTTAAGGCCAGGTCATCAAACTTTCTCTTCTGCAGATTTCCCTCCCAGGTTTTGTCTACCTCTGGGCAAGCTCAGTTTCGGAAAGCTCTATTCTTCATACAAAACAAAGACGTTCTGATGTGAAAAACTGAATCCAACCTTAACTACACATTTGCTACCAAAAGAACTAAAAAAAGAACTGGATAAGTTCATGGAGGATAGGTCCACGAATGGCTATTAGTCAGGATGGGCAGGAATGGTGTCTCTAGCCTCTGTTTGCCAGAAGCTGGGAATGGGTGACAGGGGATGGATCACTTGATGATCACCTGTTCTGTTCATTCCCTCTGGGACACCTGGCATTGGCCACTGTCAGAAGACAGGATACTGGGCTAGATTGTCAGAAGACAGGATACTGGGCTAGATGAACCTTTGATCTGAACCAGTATGGCTGTTCTTATGATCTTATGTACCAACACATCCATAATATTGATCTGTCTGTCATCATTTTGAAGTGAAAAAAATATTTTTTTCACAGAAACTGTAAATTTGGCACCATTTTGCTAATTTCACAGCCCCTCCTGGGCGTATAGGAAGAGAACATCCCATTCCCAAAGCAAAAAGCCCTTTTTACTGACATAACTACAAGGAATTCATAGGAAACCCTTACACATTACTAGGATGACAAATGAAGAGGTTTTGGCTGCCACATTCATGAACCCAGTAAACATAAAAGGGGCATAATAATGGGGGATGAAACTAAGCAAAGAAAAATATAGGTTGAACATTAGGGAAAAAAGAAACGTTTTGAACAGTGAGATCTGTTAGACTATGGAAAAGTTTCCCAAGGGAAGGGGTGGAAGCCCCATTGCTTGAATCATTTGAAACCAGACTAGACAAAGTGTTAGCATACACATCGCAGGGAGGAATTCTGCACTGGCAGTGAGGAATAGGCAATGGGTCTGATCCAATTGCTCTTGAAGGCTATAGCAAAACACCCATTAATGGCAAAACTGGCTTCAGTGGGACCCAAGCAGGCACTAAATGGCCAACAGCAGTTTCATGAAAAACTCAACAGTGGGCACTTTGCAATATTTGAGCCACCATGTTAGTTCCTATTTTAAGTACAGGAAGGTTGCTCGGGGTACAGCAAGTGGGGTGGGGAATAGGAGTTTGTAATGGCATCCGCTATAATAGGATTTTTACCATCTCTACCTTCCAAGATTGCATGAAAAGCCCAAATCAACAGAGTTCTCTGCTGAGAAACTTTCCCCACTGCTCCAACAAGGACGAGATGATAAATAAACACATTAATTAAATAAATCAAACAGACAGAAAACAATGCCTTTCTAGCCCCTGGAACAGCCCAGGATTGCGGGGGAGGGGAGAAAGCCACCCTTGTCCCCACTTCCTCAGGCTGAGTTTTGTGCTTTGTCCTCAGGGTACATCTACACTGTAGTCTGAGTGTGTGACTGCAGCTCCTGGACCCGTACCTGAGCTGGTTTTACTCTAAGTAGCTGGAGGGCAGCTGTCATGGCACAGAATTCACCATAGGCTATACAAGCCCACCCGCGACCCTGGCTAATTACTTGGATGGGGAGCCCACTCTCAAGTCCCTGCTGCCATAATTTTACTGCTTCAGTTCCTCAGCTAGTTAGCTCAGGTATGTCTACCCACGCTGCAGTTACCGGCCCTGGTTGCAGCGTAGATGTTCCCTTAGATGTCCAGCACAGAATCTCGCCGCTTGTGCTTTGGCGTCTCCCGCTCCTGCACTGGGGGGAACCTTGCTTGAAGAAACCTGAACCTTAAAAATCAAAGTTGGGTTCTCAAATCAGGTGAACATCTGGAGTATTGTTGTTTCACCTGAGCGAGCAGAAAGGCTGAATTATCCCACTTTCCTAACTCATCCCGACATTTCCCAATAGGAAACATGGTTTCAAACAAATCTGTAAAAATGTATGTGGCCTTTAACACGTGCCTTGGCTGTTTCACCAGAGACTTCAGTGAGCTGTAGGAGTGGGAAGAACACAGAGGAGGACAAACAGGATGACGGTAAAACCAAAGCAAAGGCCATTTACACGCCCCCTGCAATGCTGGAAATGGGTGAAAAAGCTTTTCATCTGCATGTTTTTTCCCCCCCTCTCTCTCTGAGATGAAACCCGTCTTTCACTTTTATGAGCCCATCATAATGGGAACTGTCAGGCCAACCTGACCTGACTGCAATTTGTTTTCTTTATATTAGGACACATGAAGGCTCTGGTCTGGGAGAGGTCGTGTTCGTCTATTGACAACATATCAGGGTTAATCTGTCGTTGTTTATGCAGGCAGGCATCTCTGAGTTTTGCTGTGTGCAACTGCGTCAGATCATAGTAAAATTCAGAGTGGTGAATAATACATCCGGTGCAAGTGAACATAAGAATGGCCATACTGGGTCAGACCAATGGTCCATCTAGCCCAGTGTCCTGTTTTCTCACACCAATGCCAGGTGCTTCAGAGGGAAAGAACAGAACAGGTATTCACCAAGTGATCCATCCCTGGTCACCCATTCCCAGCTTCTGGCAAACAGAGGCTAAGGACACTTCAGAGCATGGTTTTGCATCCCTGCCCATCCTGGCTAATAGCCATTGATGGACCTAGCCTCCATCCATGAACCTATCTAGTTCTTTTTTGAACCCTTTTCATGGAATCATAGAATCATAGAATATCAGGATTGGAAGGGACCTCAGGAGGTCACCTAGTCCAACCCCCTGATCAAAGCAGGACCAATCTCCAACTAAATCATCGCAGCCAGGGCTTTGTCAAGCCTGACCTTAAAAATATCTAAGGAAGGAGATTCCACCACCTCCCTAGGTAACACATTCCAGTGTTTCACCACCCTCCTCGTGAAAAAGTTTTTCCTAATATCAAACCTAAGCCTCCCCCACTGCAACTTGAGACCATTACTCCTTGTTCTGTCATCAGCTACCACTGAGAACAGTCTAGATCCATCCTCTTTGGAACCCCCTTTCAGGTAGTTGAAAGCAGCTCTCAAATCCCCCCTCATTCTTCTCTTCCGCAGACTAAACAAACCCAGTTCCCTCAGCCCCTCCTCATAAGTCATGTGTTTCAGTCCCCTAATCATTTTTGTTGCCCTCCGCTGGACTCTTTCCAATTTTTCCACATCCTTCTTGTAGTGTGGGTCCCAAAACTGGACACAGTACTCCAGATGAGGCCTCACCAACGTCGAATAGAGGGGAATGATCATGTCCCTCAATCTGCTGGCAATGCCCCTACATATACATCCCAAAATGCCATTGGCCTTCTTGGCAACAAGGGCACACTGTTGACTCATGTCCAGCTTCTCGTCCACTGTAACCCCTAGGTCCTTTTCTGCAGAACTGCTGCCAAGCCATTCAGTCCCTAGTCTGTAGCTGTGCATTGGGTTCTTCCATCCTAGGTGCAGGACTCTGCACGTGTCCTTGTTGAACCTCATCAGATTTCTTTTGGCCCAATCCTCTAATTTGTCTAGGGCCCTCTGTATCCTATCCCTATTCTCCAGCATATCTACCTCTCCTCCCAGTTTAGTGTCATCTGCAAACTTGCTGAGCGTGCAGTCCACACCATCCTCCAGATCATTTATGAAGATATTGAACAAAACCGGCCCCAGGACTGACCCTTGAGGCACTCCACTTGATACCAGCTGCCAACTAGACATGGAGCCATTGATCACTACCCATTGAGCCCGACAATCTAGCCAACTTTCTATCCACCTTATAGTCCAGACTTCTTTAACTTGCTGGCAAGAATACTGTGGGAGATCGTGTCAAAAGCTTTGCGAAAGTCAAGGAACAACACGTCCACCGCTTTTCCCTCATCCACAGAGCCAGTTATCTCCTCATAGAAGGCAATTAGATTAGTCAGGCATGACTTGCCCTTGGTGAATCCATGCTGGCTGTTCCTGATCACTTTCCTCTCCTCTAAGTGCTTCAGAATTGACTCCTTGAGGACCTGCTCCATGATTTTTCCAGGGACTGAGGAGAAGCTGACTGGCCTGTAGTTCCCAGGATCCTTCTTCTTCCCTTTGTTAAAGATGGGCACTACATTAGCCTTTTTCCAGTTGTCCGGGACTTCCCCTGATCACCATGAGTTTCCAAAGATAATGGCCAATGGCTCTGCAATCACATCCGCCAACTCCTTTAGCACTCTTGGATGCAGCACATCCGGCCCTATGGACTTGTGCTCGTCCAGCTTTTCTAAATAGTCTTGAACCACTTCTTTCTCCACAGAGGGCTGGTTACCTCCTCCCCATGCTGTGCTGCCCAGTGCAGTAGTCTGGGAGCTGACCTTGTTTGTGAAGACAGAGACAAAAAAAGCATTCAGTACATTAGCTTTTTCCACATCCTCTGTCACTAGGTTGCCTCCCTCATTCAGTAAGGGGCCCACACTTTCCTTGACTTTCTTCTTGTTGCTAACATACTTGAAGAAACCCTTCTTGTTACTCTTAACATCTCTTGCTAGCTGCAACTCCAGGTGTGATTTGGCCTTTCTGATTTCACTCCTGCATGCCCGAGCAATATTTTTATACTCTTCCCTGGTCATTTGTCCAATCTTCCACTTCTTGTAAGCTTCTTTTTTGTGTTTAAGATCAGCAAGGATTTCACTGTTAAGCCAAGCTGGTTGCCTGCCATATTTACTATTCTTTCTACACATCGGGATGGTTTGTCCCTGTAACCTCAATAAGGATTCTTTAAAATACAGCCAGCTCTCCTGGACTCCTTTCCCCCCCATGTTATTCTCCCAGGGGATCCTGCCCAACAGTTTTATAGTCCTGGCCTTCACAACATCCTCTTGCAAAGAGCTCCACAGGTTGATTGTGAATTATGTGAGAAATACTTCCTTTTGTTTTTTGTTTTAAATCTGCTGCCTGTTAATTTCATTTGGTGACCCCTAGTTTTTATGTTATGAGAAGGAGTAAATAATGCTTCCTTATTTACTGTCTTCACACCAGCCATGATTTTATAGACCTCTATCATATTCCCTTAGTCTTCTCTTTTCCAAGACGAAGAGTCCCAGTCATATTAATCTCTCCTCATATGGAATCTGTTCCATACCCCTATCATTTAGCTGCCCTTTTCTGCAACTTTTCCAATTACAATATATTTTATTTTGAGATGGGGTGACCAGATCTACACACAGTATTCAAGATGTGGGCATACCATGGATTTATATAGAGGCAATATGATACTTTTGTCTTATTATCAATCCCTTTCCTAATGATTTTTAACATTCTGTTAGCTTTTTTGACTGCTGCTGCACATTGAGAGGATGTTTCCAGAGAACTATCCACAATGACTCCAAGATCACTTTCTTGAGTGGTAACCGCTAATTTAGACTCCACCATTTTATATGCATAGTTGCGATTATGTTTTCCAATGTGCATTACTTTGCATTTATCAACACTGAATTTCATCTGCCATTTTGTTGCCCAGTCACCCAGTTTTGTGAGGTTCCTTTGTAGCTCTTCACAGTTCGCTTTAAACTTAAGTAACTTAGAATCATAGAATCATAGAAGATGAGGGTTGGAAGAGACCTCAGGAGGTCATTTAGTCCCCTGCTCAAAGCAGGACCAACCCCAACTAAATTGTCCCAGCCAGGGCTTTGTCAAACCGGACCTTAAAAACCTCTAAGGAAGGAGATTCCACCACCTCCCTAGGTAACCCATTTCAGTGCTTCACCACCCTCCTAGTGAAATAGTGTTTCCTAATATCCAACCTAGACCCCCCCACACTGCAACTTGAGACCATTGCTCCTTGTTCTGTCATCTGCCACCACTGAGAAAAGCCAAGATCCATTCTCTTTGGAACATCAGGTAGTTGAAGGCTGCTATCAAACCGTTCCTCACCTCTCTCTTCTGCAGATTAAAAAAGCCCAGTTCCCTCAGCCTCTCCTCGTAAGTCATGTGTCCCAGCCCCCTAATCATTTTCGTTGCTCTCCGCTGGACTCTCTCTAATTTGTCCACATCCTTTCCGTAGTGCAGGGCCCAAAACTGGACACAATACTCCAGATGTGGCTTCACCAGAGCCAAATAGAGGGGAATAATCACTTCCCTCGATCTGCTGGCAATGCTCCTACTAATGAAGCCCAAAATGCCATTAGCCTTCTTGGCAACAAGGGCACACTGCTGACTTATATCATGGCTACTCAACTATCTTGAGTACTTTTGTATCATCTTCAAATTTTGCCACCTCACTGTTTACCCCCTTTTCCAGATTATTTATGAATATATTAAACATTTCTCATCCTTTGCATAACTTTTTGTGAACCTTATGTATATTTTAATGAATTATTATTACTACTCTTATAGAAGTACTGTACTACGTGTGATTTTGAGGTTTCGTTCCATAGAGGGATCGTATTCAGAAATTAAATCATTCAAGTGTTTCGCTGCTTGGAACACTTCAGCAAATTTATGAAGATTCCAACTTGCTGGCTCTTTCTTTTCGTTGTCATCATCTTCGTCTTCTGTAGATGATTTTATCAGTTCCTTTAACTCTTTGTTAGTCAATGTTTCTCTATGGCTCTCAATTAATTCTTCAATTTCTTCTTCAAGGATGTCGACAAAGCCATCACCACCCACTTGCCTGGCCACCTGAACAATGTGTTTCATTTCTGTCAATGTGTTTCATTTCTGTCAATGGTTGGGAAACCTGACTTTAGAACCTAACCCCCACGTAAAATGTGATTCCACTGTATGCAGAGAATGTCTGACCCAGTATGACAGGTTTAGAGTAGCAGCCGTGTTAGTCCGTATCCGCAAAAAGAACAGGAGGACTTGTGGCACCATAGAGACTAACAAATGTATTAGAGCATAAGCTTTTGTGGGCTACAGCCCACTTCATCGGATGCATAGAATGGAGCATATAGTAAGAAGATATATATATACATACAGAGAAGGTGGAAGTTGCCCTACAAACTGTAAGAGGCTAATTAATTAAGATGAACTATTATCAACAGGAGAAAAAAATTTTTGGAGTGATAATCAAGATGGCCCATTTAGACAGTTGACAAGAAGGTGTGAGGATACTTAACATAGGGAAATAGATTCAATATGTGTAATGACCCAGTATGGCCATTTTTATGACTAAAATGTGACCCGGCCAGGGGTGCTGAGTCATAAGAAGAGACTGACCTTTGCAAGATGACAGCAACTGTTGGCAGGGGGCACTAGAGAGGAAAGAGCTGTTACACAACACCACAAGGGGGCGCACCAACAGTGAGTCAACACTTCTACAGTGCTGTATAAACATATCACAAAAAAGAAAGTCTGTGCCACAAATCTGTGTATAAGGTGAGAAACAACAAACATGGAGCCCAAGGAATCATTTAGATCAGTGGTTCTCAAAGCCGGTCCGCCACTTGTTCAGAGAAAGCCCCTGGCGTGCCGGACCGGTTTGTTTACCTGCCGTGTCAGCAGATTTGGCTGATCGCGGCTCCCACTGGCCACGGTTTGCCGTTCCAGGCCAATGGGGGCTGCGGGAAGGGCGGCCAGCACGTCCCTTGTCCCGTGCCACTTCCCACAGCCCCCATTGGCCTGGAGCAGTGAACCACAGCCAGTGGGAGCTGCAATCGGCCGAACCTAAACAAACTGGTCTGGTGCGCCAGGGGCTTTCCCTGAACAAGCAGCGGACTGGCTTTGAGAACCACTGATTTAGATGATTCAGACCAGTGCAGTAAGAAGAGCTGGTCACAAAATGAGTTTTCTTTTTTCCTCTGTGAAAATTGTTTATTTTCATTTAAAAAATTCTGGAATTTCCCAGCAAACTTGAAAAAAAGATTGTTTTTCACAAAAATGTCTGTTTAGTCAAAAAACTATTTTTCATTGGAAAACACATTACTACAGAAAATGTTTCCGTCTCGGGTTAAGCAACTGTCACAACGCACTGGCTGGTTAGTCATTGTCGAGTGTTTTAAAGGCATTGCAGCAGAGGTGAGTTTAAAGGCAGGCTCTGAAGAGAAAATTTCTAGAGCTGGTGATTAGTTGCACAGGAATCAGAAGTCCTTTCTGCATCCAGAGAAGACTGAAAACAGTATTGCATGTTTTCCTGACAATGCCACCCCACCAACCTATTTATACTTTACATGTTGAAGCCGGTGGGAAGAAATAACCCAAATCTTGATCCAACCATGATCAATGATTACTGCTCGTTTTATGTGAGAAAGACGTCAAAGAGAGAGATTTAGCTGGTACGAAACTCTACAAACACATCACCCCAGTGCACTGCTCTCTGCCCAGGTTTCCCACTCATTACAGAGTCCACCTCAGGCTCTTAGACTTGCTGTGCAATGCCCTTCATGGGACCCTGCTACCCAACTGATTGCTTTTTGCAACCATGACCTCCCATGACAGCTTGTCACTGTGCCTCAGTGGCTCACAACTCAGAATATCAAATTCAGGACAAACTGCTGAGAAATAGGACAGACACATCCCAAGACTGATGGTTATTCTCCCATAAGATATACCCAACCAGCAACAAAAGTAAACTTCTGTCTTACCACACTGGCTAACAAGAAGTCAGAAACGCAGCCTCCTTAGGTATCCCAGTTCTGGATACAACACCCAGACACTAGACTCAATGATGAGTGCTTATTTCAAACCAATTTCATCAAACAAATGGTTCTTCTGATCCAAAAGAACAAGCCACATACCCAGGTCAAAATATTACTCAGATCTTACCCAATAATTATGCTGTTGCCAATCCTTTAGTAGCTAATATCTAAAGGTTTATTTATAAAAAGAAAGAAAGAGGTGAGAGTTTAAACTCGTTAAAACAACCAAATACATACAATAATTGCAAGGCTTGTGGATGAGGCTTAAAGCAGTCATGAAATAAACTGCTGGCTTGTTAAGTCTCTGGTTGCTCCCAAATCATTGGAAGATCCTCAGTCCCTTGGTTAGAATGCTCCCGTTAGTATAAGGCCATAGTCCAGAGATCTGAGCAGGAAAGAGGCAAAATGGAGATGCTTCCAGGGCCTTTTATAGCTTCTGCCATGCGGATGGAAACCCGTGGTTCCAAACAAAGCCCTCGGCCTAGTTTGTGGAAAAACACAGGTAACAAGATGGAGTTCAGGGTCACATGATTTAGTCACATGCCCTTGCATGCTTCGCTGAGTCATAGCAGAGGTCATTACCCATTTTCTAGCTAGAACCGTCCACAGGAAGGTCCATCAGGTAGGGAAAAACCTCTTCTATGGTCCATTGTGAGTTAAGTGCAGATGTGCAGAAAGAATAGCAAATATGGCAGACGACCAGCTTGGCTTAACAGAGAAATCTTCGGTGAGCTTAAACACAAAAAGAAAGCTTACAAGAAGTGGAAACTTGGACAGATGAGTAGGGAGGAGTATAAAATTATTGCCCCAGCATGCAGGGCTGTAATCAGGAAGGCCAAAGCACAACTGGAGTTGCAGCTAGCAAAGGACGTGAAGGGTAACAAGAAGGGTTTCTAGAGGTATGTTAGCAACAAGAAGGTGGTCAGGGAAAGTGTGGGACCCTTACTGAACTGGGAAGGAAACCTTGTGACAGATGATGTGGATAAAGCTGCTTCTTTTGCCTCGGTCTTCACAGACAAGTTCTGCTCCCAGACTGCTGCACTAGGCAGCACAGTATGGGGAGGAGGTGAGCAGCCCTCAGTCGTGAAAGAACAGGTTAAGGACTAGTTAGAAAAGCTGGACATGCACAAGTCCATGGGTCCAGATCTAATGCATCCAAGGGTGCTGAGGGAGTTGGCTAATGTGATTGCAGAGCCATTGGCCATTATCTTTGAAAACTCGTGGCGATCAGGGGAGGTCCTGAAGAATTGGAAAAAGTCTAATATAGTGCCCATCTTTTAAAAAGGGAAGAAGGAGAATGTGGGGAACCACAGACTGGTCAGCCTCACCTCTGTCCTTAGAAAAATCATGGAGCAGGTCCTCAAGGAATCCATTTTGAAGCACTTGGAGGAGAGGAAGGTGATCAGAAGCAGTCAACATGGATTCACCAAGGGCAAGTCATGCCTGAGTGATTGCCTTCTATGATGAGATAACTGGCTCTGTGGATATGGGGAAAGCGGTGGACGTGATATATTGACTTTAGCAAAGCTTTCGATATGGTCTCCCACAGTATTCTTGCCAGCAAGTTAGAGAAGTATGGGCTGGATGAATGGACTATAAGGTGGATAGAAAGCTGGCTAGATTGTCAGGCTCAATGGGTAGTGATCAACGGCTCGATGTCTAGTTGGCAGCCGGTATTAACTGGACTGCCCCAGGGGTCAGTCCTGGAGCTGGTTTTGTTCAATATCTTCATTAATGATCTGGAAGATGGGATGGATTGCACCCTCAGCAAGTTCGTGGATGACACTAATGTGGGGGGAGAGGTAGAAATGCTGGAGGGTAGGGATTGAGTCCAGAGTGACCTAGACAAATTGGAGGATTGAGCCAAAAGAAATCTGATGAGGTTCAACAAGGACAAGTGCAGAGTCCTGCACTTAGAATGGAAGAATCCCATACACTGCTGTTGGCTGGGGACCGACTGGCTAGGCAGCAATTATGCAGAAAAGGACCTGGGGATTACAGTGGCCGAGAAGCTGGATATGAGTGAGCAGTGTGCCCTTGTTGCCAAGAAAGCTAATGGCATATTGGGCTACATTAGTAGGCTCATTGGATTCATAAAAAGTTATGCACAGGATGAGAACTGTTTAACATATTCATAAATAATCTGGAAAAAGGAGTAAACAGTGAGGTGGCAAAATTTGAAGATGATACAAAAGTACTCAAGATAATGGAGTAGCCATGATATGAGTCAGCAGTGTGCCCTTGTTGCCAAGAAGGCTAATGGCATATTGGGCTTCATTAGTAGGATCATTGCCAGTAGTTTGAGGGAAGTGATTATTCCCCTCTATTAAGCACTGGTGAGGTCACATCTGGAGTATTGTGTCCAGTTTTGGGCCCCGCACTACGGAAAGGATGTGGACAAATTGGAGAGTGTCCAGCGGAGGCCAATGAAAATGATTAGGGGGCTGGGGCACATGAATTACAAGGAGAGGTTGAGGTTAACTGGGGTCATTTAGTCTGCAGAAGAGAAGAGTGAGGGGGGATTTGATATCAGTCTTCAATTACCTGAAAGGGGGGGGGTTCCAAAGCGGATGGAGCTCAGCTGTTTGCCATGGTGGCAGATGACAGAACAAGGAGCAATGGTCTCAAGTTGCAGTGGGGAAGGTCTCTGTTGGATATTAGGAAAAACTATTTCACTAGGCGTTTTGTGAAGCACTAGAATGGGTTACCTAGGGAGGTGGTGGAATCTCCATCCTTATAGGTTTTTAAGGCCCAGCTTCACAAAGCCCTGGCTGGGACTAGATGACCTCCTGAGGTGTCTTCCAACCCTAATCTTCTATGATTCTAAGTGTTCTTTATGGGCCATCAACTTGGATGCTCCATTCACAATGTGCTGGCCAGACTGGATACAAATTACCCTGTGGGTGTTACCACAGGAGCAAACACATTTGAAAGAAAAGTACATAGTTGATGTTTATAACTCCAGACACAAACATGATACATGCATACAAATAGAATAATCATATTCAGCACATCATAACTTTTTCATTGACACCTTACTTGACACACTTTGTACAACATTTGTTGCGATTATGTAATAGTGGTAGCAACAATGATCTACATGGCCATATTTTAATCATATAATGTCACACAGCTACACTCCACTAGCACCATGAAACTGTCAACCACTAGGGGGAATGTGGGTGATGGCATTTTCATAGGAGCTGGAGCTAGGCTGTGGAACTCACTGCCACAAGAGATGAGCGTGACTAAACACCTCACCACTTTCAGAACTAAAGATAAAACTCAGTTCTTTGACGTAGTTCTCCCATGCTAGTTATTCTCACGGAACACCTATACATGGGGTTGGGGTTTAAAAAATGCTACCTTTCAAGCTGATCATGCAAGAAGAGAAGAAATAAAGCGAGAAAATTGTTCTTTTTGTTTTGCTCATAAATTTTGTGAGGAGCTCTGATATGAATGATAAAAGTGTGCATGGGGATAGATAGATAGATAGATAGATAGATAGATAGATAGATAGATAGATAGATAGGGCAGCTAGCTAGATAGAGGAGTTTGTGTATGTGGGTGGATGGATAGAAAGATGGATGTGTGTATGGGGGTTGGTAGGTAGACAGAGTGGAACATCCCCCAGCTTTGGGGAAGTTTGAAATCCAAAATCAAATCTAAACTTCACAAATGTTCCCTCTCTTTATGATGGGCTGACCCAAACACTCAGATCCAACCACATATGCTCATGGTTGCAGAAGAGAAAAGACAGGACTGTGCAGTAATGAATATAACAAGTGAGGCTGCTGGCTCTGACAGACCTTGTGGTTCTCTCAGAATTTCTAGCTCCCACACAGTCTGTGCCATTAGCATGCAGGGTCTTCCTAAGTTTTGTCCTGGACCACGCAGCTAAGAAAGGGACTGCTGGCTACCCAGCATGGTTCGAACTGAGTATCTTGGGCCACTCGCCAGTTAAGAACAGGCCACTTCTGTCTAGCGTGGCTTGGGATATGGAATGCTGTGTCCAACAGAGCCGCAAATAACTTCCACATTGAAACAAAAGTCTATAGTGTTTCTTGACTTCATGTTTAGTTCATGTGGCTTTTCTGTTCCCAGTGCAGCTGGCAAGGTGGCAGCCAAGAGTAATAAGTACCCAGTGTCACTTTACACACTTTTCATGCAGCAACACATTTCGTTGCACATGGGAAGACAGTCCTGGCTCATGACTGGCTGAAGGTTTCTGAGGAATCAACCGTACTGAGGTCTAGAGCCATGCCGAACAACCAATATCAGCTGATTGTCTGCCACTGAGAACCAGGCAACATATGAATCTCTCTGCTTCCTGATGAGCTTAGCAGATGTGACTAACATGTATTTATAGACTTCTGATTTCATTTTCCCTTCAAAATTTTGATTTAAAAAGAGAAATATTTGTGAGGATCCAAACTAATGGAGGGAGGGAGTCTTGTCTAGTGGGTAGAGCCAGGGAGGATGGGGAATCAGGACTCCAGGGTTTTGCTCCTGGCTCTGATGCTGACTCAGTGTGTAAGTGTGGGCAAACAGTACCCAGTATGTCTCATGGACATAGGGCCATTTCCCCCCCCCCCCAGAACCAACAAGGAAAAATGCCCTTTCTTCTACTCATTGTTTGGGTATTTGTCTTCAAGAGATTTTCAACCTCACTTCTGCTTTTCAGCACATTTTGAAAGTTGTTGGATGAGAGGAGAGGGTTTTGGGTTTTTTTAAATTAAGTAGGAGACATAATATTGAGCATATCCGTATTGCAGACAAGATTCAAGTATTGTCCAGAAAGTGGCTTGTGACAAATTGAAAGACTCTCATTTTGTTATTTATTTATATTGTAGTGGCACCGAGGAGCCCGGGTCATGGAACAGGTCCTCTATTGTGCTAGGGACTGTACAAACACAGAACAAAAAAGAGAGTTCCTGCACCAAAGAGATGACAATCTGAATATAGGACAAAAGACAACCGAGGGACACAGGGAAACAATGAGATAACAATGGTCAGCATGAAAGGCAGTAGTCTCAGCCCACCAGCTGTGCAATCATCTCCACAACTCTTACTATGGTCCTGTTCCTACTAGCAGAGTATCACACAATCATTTAGTGTATTTGTCCTCGTGACACCCTTGTGAAGTAGGAATGTGCTGTTTTCCCCACTTTACAGAGGGGGAACCAACACAGAGAGAGAGTAAGGGCTTGTCTGCCTGGGGCAGGAGTGTGTGCTGGAGAGGCGTAACTTCTAAAGCACACCACGGTGCTGTATGCTAACTGGCCTGGGTAGATCTTGCTGGTTCTCTACTGCATATTAATGTAGTGTTGTAAGTGACTTGACTAGGATTACACACAGAGTTTGTGGCAGAGCAGGGAATTGATCTTTGGTCTCCTGAGTAGAGCAGGGTGACATATCTCAAATAGTTTAAAGAATGAAAAAAGCAGTTTTGGTCAACCCAAAACTATTTGCAAATTTGACTTGAAAAGTTTCAGCCAGTCACACAACAGCTGGAGGGAATGACACTAGAATGGCTTCTTTTCTGTACTATCCCTTTAGCTCAGTGGTTAGGGCAATCACCTTTTCTATGGGATATGAAAGTTCAAGCCCCACTCTAGAACAGACTTGAAATGGTCTTTTTCGATGCATGAAAAATCCTGAGGAATCTCAGATTTGGGTCAATGCAAGCCGACTCTCTTTCTGGAACAGCCACTGAACCAAAAAATCAGTTATTCACCAGCTCTGCTCCTTAATTATAGGCAAGCACCCTAGCCCCTAGGCCATCTTTTCTCTCTTGCTACTCTTTGTACTAGTCTTTAAAGGATGGTTTGAAAAGTTAGTTCTCCCATGGGAATGCAATGTGTGGCTAGTAAAACACTTAAGTGCCCTATGAGTAGGCAGGGTTCGCACACACTCAGAAGTGCCCCAGCTTTTCTAAATCAGTCCAGCTCAATCTCCCTATTAAAGATATTCCAAGAAAATCTTCTTTACAAAGGAAGCACACTTTTCAGCCATCATTTCTGTATATGGGACTGTTTAGCTGAAATCTGCTGACATGTTCTCTGTGCACTCTGCCAAGTCATAAATTATTACATTTCCATAGAATGGAATTAGCAATTATTATTATTAGACCAAATGGTTTTGAAAGGGGGAAAGGAAATGGTTCTTCTTTTAGTGAAGCTGGCTGGCTCCCTGATTCAGAGCCTGGAAATGAGACAAGGAGCCAGGCACATGCTGCTTTTGAACAAGCTGCATTCAGGAGCCCCTTGCAAACAAGCAACTCTGCTTTCCCTAAACATGCTGCCCTGAGCCACGCCCCCACGTGGAGACCGGTTGGAAGAAGGAAGGGGGTGTTGTTTTAATTTTCATGAGGAACATGGTGTATTAGGTCATAAAACTTCACAGGCACCAATACTGTCTGTAAGCATTTAAAGGGGCTGTATGTTTTCATATTGACTGACGTTGTAAATACGCAGACCCTCTGACCCAAATGATGTGCCCAGCTCTAGTGTCTGCTGACTTTGGCTGCTATTGTCAGTGGTGTCATGATTTGAGGAGGATGCCTTAGCTGAAATTAAGCAAAGGAAAACCTAAGATGAATGTTAGCGAAGATATCCTGGAAACAAGGGCCAAGATTTCCTTATCTTCACAAGGGGATGAGAGCTGATACTAGAGGGCTCTTTAATCTATCAAACAAGGACATAACAAGATCCCATTGATGGATGCTGAGGTCAGCATACTTCAAGGTGGAAATCAAGCAAGGAGGGTAATCAGCTCTTGGAAGAGTTCACCCAGGGATGTGATTGGTTCTTCTTCACCTTACACTGAGATTGCATGTCTTTCTAAATGTTACGCTGGAGTTTAACCATAAGTTGTTGGACTAAATTCAGCATGGAACCACTGGGTGAAATATGACGGCCTGCATTATGCAGAAGGTCACACTTGATGGTCACAATGGTCCCTTCTGGCCTTGAAAGCTCTGACTCTACAAAAGCACTGTAGAAAATACTATGTGCATTAGTAGAGAGATGGACAAGGTGATCTCTTAGGTCTTCTCCGAGCCCTGATATGAATTAGTTGTTCCTTGTGTGATTCATCGCTTTGGAGTCGATGATTCGCAGAGGCATAGAAATCTTAGAAATGCAGGGCTGGAAAGGACCTCAAGAAGTTATCTAGTCCATCACCCCTGTGCTGAGGCAGGATTAAGTAAACCTAGACCATCGCTGAGAGATGGTTGTCTAACCTGTTCTTAAAAGCCTCCAGTGAGGGGGATTTCTCAACCTCCCTTGGTAACATGTTCAGTGCTTAACTATCCTCATGGTTCTATGCAAAAAAAATGCAATGCAAAAGAATGTCATGCAAATAAAAAAGAAAAATGAACCCCGTGCCTAACTCATTACTGAGTGGTGCACAGATCTACTCCCGAGCAAGTGCTGCTCTTTGCAGGATTGTCCTGAAAAGCTTTTACTTGAGATAACAAAATTGGCTTGGACCCAAACCTTTACTCAAAACTGACTTTCATTCTCATGCCCCTGAGCAAAATATTCTTCAAGCTTAAGACAAGTTTGGTCAACCATATTGCAGACAGTGAATGTAGAGACAGCTTTAGTTAATGTTATGTGTCAACAAGTGGCACTGTTACACATAGTTTTCCAAATTATTTTTCTTAGTGTGTGAGCAAGTTTTTATTCTAGGAAGAAATGTTATGTTACTGTTAGTTTTGTTATACAGTGGTCCTTTGGGAGAAGCTGTGGCTTAATGTCTGTAAGTACAGTAAATTCTTGGAGCAGAGTAGCTTCCTGGGACTTGGTAGTGGTGTGTCTTATGAGACTTTCAGAAAAGGGGATTGCCTACATGCTGTTTGGGACCACCACTGTTCCAGGACTGGTACATGAATAAATAAATCAGGAATATACCCAGACTCCACATCATTAATTTATCCTCCACTGGGAAGCCAACCTGCAAGGCCCCTGACTTCTGCTATCACTCAGCAGATGGGTGACGCTGGTTGAGAAATGGAACACTGGTATGAAAGAAGAGACAACTTTGATATTACTTTAGTATTTCCATTCTAAAGGGTCATTATCTGTGGAGAATGACCTCAATAGGACTTAAGTATGTGCTTAAATGCTCTGCTGAATTGGAGCCTTATCGCACACAGTGGTTGTGTGTAGTGAATAGGCTGAGCAATGCTGAGCTTCCATTGTTATTTACTGCAGTAGTTGTATGATGTGTTATGAAAGAAGCTGGTGTGCATAGCCCCTAATTAACTGCACAGTTGTGCTGTGAGTAGCGAGTGAAGTAGGAGGCTGTCACAAGATGAGGAACAGTCTTGCGGTCATGGCAGCGACTAGGGACATAGATTATCTGGGTCCTAGTCCATCCTCTGCCACAGACTTTAACCTTGAGCAAGTCATTTAATCATTCTGGGTCTTTGTTCCACTTCTGGCAAATAGGTGCTCTTCTAAGGTGAACTGCCAGGCCATATCCAATCTGCCCCACGAATAAAGATTTTCTTTCTGATTTATAGGGAAACGTTTTCCTTCTGCCCTTTCAGTCACCTTCACTCTTCTGCTTATTCCCAAACTCCTACCTGCCCCCTGGCTTCCCTGTGGACTTAAGCCTTGAAAGCAGGATCACCCAAGGTCTGGCCAGTCCCCAAAGAAATATAAATTATGGGGATACAGCAGCTGGGCTTTAAATCAAAGGTCTTCCTAGAAATCTCCCAATGGCACCCCCACCCCAGTTCTCCACTAGCCAGCGAGACAGCCCTCAATTATTTCAGTGTGCTCCCCAGCTTGCACCACTGTCCTCGCGGATGTGCGCTGCCTCACTAGACGCTGAAATACAGAAGTACAAAAGCAGCTACTGTTCTCTGGATGAGCGGGAGCGGCACATTTAGCTTGGCAAGTTCCGAGACAATATTTGGAGGTTGTTGTTGATTCAGAACTGTTAACTGTATTAATCATGTCACAAACTTGCACGCGCCCTGCCAGGCCTCATAAATCTTTCTAGCATGCAACCTCCCATCATAAACACATTCAGAGACACTGAAGCAATCCCCGAGCTGAAGGTGAGCACTAGTTTCCCATCACGTGAATCAATCAGTAGCAAAGGCAGATGGGCAAGAATGGATCTACCTGACCCGCTTACATACCTCTGAGCTGGAGAAGTGCTCCCAGGTAGCTGGCTAGCCGTGGAGCCTCCGAAATATTGGGAGGGGAGGGGGTGTAAGATCCTGTGGGTATGTGTTATTATTGCAGCAGTCCCTACAGGCCCCAACCAAGATCAGAGGTCTGTTGTGCTAGACACTCTGCAATAATGTAGTGTGAGACAGTCCCCGCCTTGAAGATTTCACGATTGAGGAGGCAGTGTGTCCTCGTGGATAGAGCACTGGTCTGGGACATGAGATCTGAGTTTTTCTTCTTGGCTCTACTTCTGGGTGTTTTTGGGCAAGTTGCTTCCCCCTCCTTGTGCCTCAGTGTCCCCATCTGTAAAATGGGGATAATGATAGTGGTCTCTTTTGTAGAGCCTTGAAGCCTACTGGTGAAATGAGCTATATAAGAGCTAGACAAGCACATAGACAAGACAGACGAAGAGTGGGAGAAAGGGATACAACACACATAGAAGATGAGGAACTAAGACATAGACAGGCTACATGACACGGCTAAGGTCACACAGGAAATCTGTGGCAGAGCCAAGAACTGAGCTGAGGTTTCCTGAGTCCCAGTCCTATGCCTTCACTAAGCCACCAAGTAACCAGCATATAGAAACACCAGCCATCCCAAGGAGAAATGGGATGCCCAATCAAAAGGGAGCATTTATCTGATACGTGGCTCAGAGGATGGCTAAATTATGATGCTTCCACCTCCAGATTGCATTCTCAAATCGTCACCATCCAAGATGCGTGGTGGCCTATGAAATGATCTGGTGGTCTCAGTCCACTTGACTAGTGGGCATTACAATGGCTACCCCCACAGCTGGAACCTTTCTCCCTGAAGAAGGTACAGAATGCTGAAGAGGAACAGAATCTGAACTACCCTCATAGTCCTTTGGGATGGTACCTACAGGCTAGGGTGGGCATTCAGAGACAATGTGAAGCAAAGGTACATCACTGCTGCTTTTCCAGGGCTGTCCATTAGTGATGAGCAAGAGGCAAGAATTTTGTTTCACATACAATTTAGTAATATTTGACCATTCTTCTTTTTCTTCTCCACATTTCTTCTCTCTGGATTTTGGATCTATCTAGGTTTTGGATGGATCGGAGCGCTAACCTGTCTGAGCCTAATTCTCTGGTGCTCTGGGGCTGTGTTTTCCTGCTCTGCTGGTGCAAAGCTCCCATGAACCTTGCAGATATAGCCAGTGGAAGATTCTGCCTGCATAGGAGTGTCCTTGGGGGAAGAAGGGGTAAAGGCCTGCCATAACAGCACTGTGACAGACTGATAATATCGTGAACAAATCATATGGAATTCAGATAAACGTCCTTGGATTAAGCTAAACCTTATTGGGTTAAGGTTAATACCTTTGGGGTCCATTGTATTAAAAATATAATTGTGTATGAGATATTGAGACACTGTCTGTATCTTTGGAGGTAGTATGTATTGCATGTACCTGCTCTAGTAGGGAGGGGATCTGTTATGAATCTGTTGAAGCCATCCCCCTGGAACAGTGTGAATATATTGGTTAAGAACATAAGAACGGCCATAATGGTTCAGATCAAAGGTCCATCTAGCCCAGTATCCTGTCCTCTGACAGTGGCCAATGGTAGATGCCCTAAAGGGAATGAAAAGACAGGTTATCATCAAGTGATCCATGCCCTGTCACCCAATCCCAGCTTCTGGCAAACAGAGGCTAGGGACACCATTCCTGCCCATCCTGGCTAATAGCCATTGATGGACCTATCTTCCATAAATCTATCTAGCTCCCTTTTGAACCCCGTTATAGTACTGGCTTTCACAACTCCCTCTGACAAGGAATTCCAGAGGTTGACGTTGCGTGAAAAAATAGGTTTCAGAGTAACAGCCGGGTTAATCTGTATTCACAAAAAGAAAAGGAGTATTTGTGGCACCTTAGAGACTAACCAATTTATTTGAGCATAAGCGAAGTGAGCTGTAGCTCACGAAAGCTTATGCTGAAATAAATTGGTTAGTCTCTAAGGTGCCACAAGTACTCCTTTTCTTTTCGTGAAAAAATACTTTCTTGTGTTTGTTTTAAACCTGCTACCTGTTAATTTCATTTGGTGGCCCCTTGTTCTTATATTATGAGAAGGAGTAAATAACACTTCCTTATTTACTTTATTCAGACTGGTTCAAATTGGATTCTCCAGGGACCAACAGACAAAGTTTAGGTTTTTTGGATCAATAGCCTGGTTTTAAACTGGCTACCCAGGGCTTTCTTCCTGGTCCAGAAAACAGACAGGGTCCCTGGTTGAAGGACGGCCCCAATACTTAGGATAGGGTTGGAAGGACTTGTCCTCATAAATACTGGGTGGTTGTTCTGAGCTGAAGCGGTGATGAACTTGTAACCACATGGAATCCCCCTTGGGTGGGAGTTGGACGGACGGCTCTTGCCAGAATCCATGCTAGGGATTAGCGCTGATGAGTTTATTCGCATGCATGTACGGTCTTTTATTGTTTTTAGCATGTTTTCTCTGTATGCTTTTTACCTTAAGACTAAAGCAGAAGTTGCCTACGAAGTGCTGTGTGGCACCTTATAACTGTAGCAACAACACCTGTTAAGTATCTCTAAAGAGAAATCAAGCTGGCTCTGCTTGGGTGGTCTGTCTCTGCAGGGGGTAACACAATGCAGGCAGGGAACTCGGCACCCTGGAAGTACCCCGGTCAGGACGGAGAGGGGTGTGTGTCTCCAGGCAGGAGAGGCAACCTCCGGGGAGCCGGATGCCTGAGAGTGGTTGCCCTTGCTGGACCCCTGAGGGGAAATACACGTGCAGTTGCCCTGAACTGGCACAGGCATCTCTGCTACCAGGTGCCAGGCACAGGCGGGAGAAAAGAGGACATGACTGGGGATGGGAGCTGTTAGCGGCTGGCATAAATTAGAGCAACGTTATGTCAGGGACTGATCCAGGGACGTGACGGTCCTGGGAGTGGAGGGGTCCCAGTCTCAGCCTGGGATCTGAGCTTTTCTCTTTACTAATGGATACGCTCCGAGAAGCCAGGGGCCTGATCCAGACTGCAGGGATGACTCCCACTTCAGTGATGTATAGAGCAGGCCCTATGTATGGGGGCCTGTTGGCCCCTTATTGAGCCTTATTGGTTTTTTGGTTGGCCCTCCCCCAATACCCGGAGAAAGGGGAAGGGGAGTCCGTGACAGGTCTCCGGGGCAACAGGGAGAGGCCAGCAGTCCTAGTCAGCCGGATGGACAGCGAGGGAGTCAAGAGCCCACAGCCTGTCCTCGGTGTGAGCTGGGGCTGGCAAGGCAAAGTAAAGCACAAGAGGGAGAAAGGCACAGCCCAGAGCTGAGCCGGGGAGCCAGAGCAGCAGAGACCAGCCGTGCTGACGGTGAGCCAGAACCGAGCCGCAGGACCAGAACTGGAATAGTGAAAGGTCCACCGTGCCACAAGTAAACTGGAGCAGCGGGGGAGACAGAGGTGGGGATCACCCCAGGGAGGGAGACGTCGCTGGACAAGAGAGCCTTGCAAGCCGAACTTGGAAGGGTGGATGTGAACCCAGCAGGAGGGCCGATGCTGGGTAGAAAGGTCCTGCCATCTAGAGCCTGAGGGTGCATAGCCACCCCGAGAGCCAGCCTCTTATCCACGGTATCAGCACAGCACAGCTGGGTCCTGGGAAGGAGGCCTGGGATGTGTAAGGAAGAGGCTGTGAATTTACCTGAGTTCCCGAGACCATTGCTTGCAGCGTCCCCGTGCCCACAGTGCAGGGTGTCTTGTTCCTTTGACCTTTTCATTTTTCCCCTTATTTGTTTCCAGTTGCTATTTAATTAACTCTATTTGGTTTAAACTCACTGTAGCGATCACTGGGTCAGGGAAGTGGCCAGAGAGGAGAGAGTACCCCAGAGTGGCGACACACTAGCCCCTGTCCTGGTGATCCACAATGAGACTGGGGCTTAAGCCCCACAGGGATCCTGGCCCAGCCTTATCGGGGTTACCAGGACTCTGCCGCATAGGACAGAGAAAGAGAAGTCCTTGAGGTCAGGCATGTGGGTAAGGCAAGTTGGGGTGGGGACTTGGACCCATTCACCGTCCGATTCCACCAGAGTAGTAGAGGAGCCAGGAAAATTCCCCACAATAGCAGGACCATTCCCCCACTTATTCTTAGATGAGCAATCTGTATACATTTAAATTGCAAATGCTTCTCTAGCTCTGAAATTGCGCAGTTTGGTTCCAGCCCTGATCCATTCTCAGGAATTCTACCCTAACGATGATTTGACAGTTCTTGCCGGCTCTAAATTCGCTGGGTTTTTCCTTTGCAAGACTGCTTGTAATAATGTCCCCAGGGAGAGACTACTGGCCTTTTAAGAAGAACATTGTGTGCTACAAAGGCCCTGGAAGGAGCAGAGCATAACACAGGGCTTTGGGACTCTTTCAACAGCAACTAAAGACTAGAGATTTGTCTACGTTTCAGTCATTGGTACCCAGCCCCCTGCTACAGTGATGCTCCCCTTAGTTTAGGCAGGGAAACCTACTGTTACCACTGGTACTTAACCCTGCTTTGCCTAACTAGGGTAAGCTGCAGTGGTAATCTCTGCACAGGGGGCCAGGTATTTAGTGGTGTTTTCATAAGCACTTAGGCACTTAAAACTCATTGATTGCAATGGGCAATAGGAGTCTAGGTTCTTTTGAAAATACTAATAGGCACCTAAATGCCTTTAAAAATCTAGCCCCAAGTGTTTGTACTGGTTTAGCTATGTTGGTGGTTGGCTGTTGATGGCTGTGTCTGGGGTAAATCGCAAGACAAAAACTAGAAGCGCTCATGAGCACGTGTGTGTGTGTGTGTACAGATGGGAAGGAAAGGCAGCTGAAGAATTATCTGAGCCAGGGTAATTAGATATTAATAATAATAAATAACAGTAACGTTGATCAGCATTTTTTATCTGAAAACATTTTTACTGCCAAAATGGTCTTGGTTTTAAAGAGAGGAATAATTTTTGCTTCTAATTTTTAATTCAGAAAATTGGGAAGTTCAAATATTTTCATTAAAAATGTCAAAATACTATTATTTTGTAACTTTTTTATTTTTCATGAGATGTGCTGTATCATTTTTTTGACCAACCAGTTAATAGCTAACCCTTACATCTCAAAGTGTTTCACAAAGGAAGGTGGAGTATCATTGCTGGAAGATCATTTCTCTTTAAGTGGCGTGGAAATATACTGGACAGTGTAACTCGGAACTGGAGAGCCCAGTAAGAATGCTGAGGAAGCTTATTGGGGTTTGACTTGCAGAACTGGAGATTTTGTTGTGGATTCCCTCCTTAAATTGCCTTTTCAAGGCCCACACATTTTCTCTGGATCAAATTCTCCCTGGCAGGCTACAATACTAATATCTAGCCCTTTCATTGCACTTTTCATCAGTAGATCTCAAAGCACTTTGAAAAGGTAATCATGATTGTTATTCTGACTTGTAAAATGGGGAAACCGAGGCACAGAGAGGAAAAAGTCATTTGCTCAGGATCACTCAGAAATCCAGCAATAGAGCCAGGACTGGAACCCAGGTTGCCTGAGTCCCAATCCACTAGGCAACACTGCCTCACCAAGTACAATCTCATTGATCTCAATGAGATTTACTCCTGTCTTGCAGCAGGAGAATTTGGCCTCTGTATCCATCTATCATCATTTCAGCGCATGGAAGGGAGAAACAGGATTCAGTTGTTATCATCACAGTATCCATGCTCCACACCTTCTTTGAACCGGGTAGCCCGAGAACCTGGTATTGTGCAGGGAGATCTCCGGATTCCGCTTTGAAGAAGTGAGGCCACAAGAAGCAGGATCTGTTACTGCCAAGCTGGTGTTCTCTTTTAAAAAAATGAGCGGAGTGAATTTGGTGGTGGCGCTTAGTGCCCAGGTAGGCTGTGCTGGACCTAGGAGGCTTCTGATCCAGCCTATCAGCAGTAGAGTAAAGCCCCCTCACCGCACCCCTCTGCCGTTATGTCTCTACCTGGAGAGCACTTCTACTTTTAGGATTGAGAGAGAAGTTCTGTCTCCACCACGGACCATTTAGGTTTTGGCCTCTTTGCTGAGTATGCCAGCTGCAGCATCTCTTAAGGTGCTGCACGAGGGAGGGATAGCTCCGTGGTTTAGCAGGCCAATGCTCAAACCCAGGGTAGTGAGTTCAATCCCTGAGGGGGCCATTTAGGGACTGGGGGCAAAACTGGGGATTGGTCCTGCTTTGAGCCGAGGGATAACTAGATGACCTCCTGAGGTCCCTCGATTCTATGATGCCAATGCTTTTCCATTAGAAAAGAGGGACTCCCCCCAGATCCTTGCCCATGAAATACCTGCCATTTATCACACAACACCAAACATGAGCTAGCAATGACCATCGGACCCTGCCTACAGCATCTGCACTGAACGGAAACCAATGACCCTCAGAGGTCAGTGTCGCTTCCCATAATACCAGTCTAGGTACTTACATGCACCTCACTATTGCACCTTCTATTTCATTCATCTCCCCTGTGCTACAAATAACCTGGGAGTTAACCCCTTGCTCACTGGTAACCAGCTAATACCTCAACACTCTGTCAGGGATAGTTTCTGGCTTGTTTCTAAACTTGTCCACCCAGTCCTTACAATATGTTCCTCTTTGACTCTACTGAGGTGGTTTTAAAACCTTCTTTCAGAAGCAGTCCTGGAGGAAAGGCAGAAACTAGCCACCATTCTCTTTCTCTTGCTCAGAAGAGGGCTCAGCTATACAAAAGACCTTGCATAGCTGTCAGGAATCTCACCTAGCTAGCTGACTTGAGCTGTAATAATAAGCAGTAGAAGGTTGCTGATTCTTTTTAAAAAAAAAACAAAAACAAAAAACCAAGAGGTCTGTGAATGAGCAGAGAAACCGCAGGCTGGCATAGCAGGGGTTAAAGAAAACCAGTGAGTTCAGCTAGCCCTGCCCCACTATACCTGCAGCCAATGCCAGGCCTGGAGGGGGGAGAAAAGAAGGGAGCCTGGCTCAATTGGGGGCTGACTGGGGCTCTCTACGTGTCTGAAAGGATGGATTAGCAACCTGACAGCCAGTGCAGCCACTTGAGGCAAGTAAGTCTTCCCCCGCCAAGGGGAGTCTGCAGATAAGCCCCAACTGGGGGGGCAACTGGACTAGTGGGGCCATGCCCTGAACTAAAGAGACTTTAGTAAGAAGTAGCCCAGGGAATCTGATCTTAACCCCCCAGACCCTTGCTGGGAAGGGGATCCAGCCCCTCTGTTTAGGGGTTGAACTACACAGTGCCCTGGGCTGCGACCTGGTGGAGCAGGAGGGCCAGGTTCCCCTACCCTCTCTGATCAATGGTCTAGCCACTAAGCCACCTGGCCACTGAAGGCTCCATCACAAGGTCCATAAAATTCCAGGCACTTTATTCTATCCAGCATCCTTGCTACAGAGCTTCAGTTTAAATTGCAAAGTGTCCCCTGACTATCTTCCCTGGAACAGCCTTCATAAGGTCTGTTTCCCCAAAAGCAAAGCATGGTGTTTGTTGGTTGTTTTTTGATGTAAACCATCAACCCAGCCAATCTGAGAGTAAAATGAGAGGTGGAAGTGCGCCTGTAGGGCTGGACAGAGCAAAATGGATTAATTCTTCATATTGCACTTGAGTTCAAAGTCAGCAGAACTTCAAAGGAATTGAGCTATAATTCAGTACAAGCAAAACAAGCAGCTCCTCTTCTCAAATTACTCTTTCTTTCTCTGTTCCTTCCACCACCCCTTCTAAAATGCCCTTGTAGTCAGAGAAATCACAGTAGGCAAACATGCCATTTTAAAATCTATCAGGTTTATTTAACCAAAAGTTCAAGGGGGAAATGCTACATATATCTTGAAAGACATGTAAGGCCTCTGCTAGTCCAAGCCTAGGAGGGACGTGCAGTACTACTGGCTCTGAACTCCAAGGGCTTGGCTGTCTGGTAACTGACAATCTCTTTATGGTGCTGTAAAAGGTAATAGATCTGGCCACCGTGAAATAACCCACCGTAGGGGTATTTCATGTATCACATGCTGGGTAACAAGCGTCTGTATGGTTGGACAGAGCAAAATGGATTCATTTCTTTATATTGCACTTGAAGATTAAGTTTTACACTTTTAAGTGCATGTTTTCACTTTTGTTTGCTTGTAAACATCTCTGCCTTTATTTCTATCACTAATCCATGCCCCCTTGTTCATAACCTCATTTTGCTTTCATTATAAATCATCAGTGCTGAGTAAGTTCAGTAAAGTGTGTGCTTCTAGTAAGCTCATCGGTTGAAAAGTTATTGTGTCAAGGTAGAGGCAGCAAATCTAATACTTTTTCTGTGAATCCTAGAAATGCAGAACTGGAAGGAACCTCAGTAGATCATTTAGTCCA
This sequence comes from Lepidochelys olivacea, assembly GCF_965140295.1. Taxonomy (NCBI): domain Eukaryota; kingdom Metazoa; phylum Chordata; order Testudines; family Cheloniidae; genus Lepidochelys; species Lepidochelys olivacea. The sequence goes on along the minus strand of NC_140412.1, from coordinate 264,282,391 downwards.
GTCCCCTGCACCGAGGCAGGACTAAGTATTATCTAGACCATCCCTGACAGGTGTTTGTCTAACCTGCTCTTAAAAACCTCCAGTGACCGAGATTCCACAGCCTCCCTCAGTAACTTGTTCCAGTGCTTAACTACCCTGACAGTTACGAAGTTTTTCCTAATGTTTAACCTAAATCTCTCTTGCTGCAATATAAACCCATTACTACTTGTTCTGTCCTCAGTGGATAAGGAGAATAATTTATCACCCTCTTCTTTATAACAACCTTTTACTTACTTGAAAACTGTTATAACCTCAGTCTTCCCTTCTCCAGACTAAAGGAAGTCTTTTTTTTTTCTTCCAATCTTTCCTCATAGGTCATTTCCTAGACGTTTAATCAGTTTTGTTGCTCTCCTCCGGACTGTCTCCAGTTTGTCCACCTCTTTCCCAAAATGTGGTACCCAGAACTGGACACAATACTCCAGTAGAGGCCTTCTCCGTGCTGAGTAGAGCGGAAGAATTACTTCTTGTGTCTTGCTTACAGCACTCTTGCTACTACATCCCAGAATGATGTTTCATGTGAAGGTCCAGCGAGAGACTGATCCCTGTGGTAGGGCGATTTGGGGATAAATTCAGCGCTGGAAGGGTAGGAAGGTCAGCCTGCAAGGAATAGCCAAGTTGGGCAAAGCCAGCATGAATCTTGTGGACGTCTTGCAGGCTGTTGGGATCAGCGGTCTGAACCAAAGTCACACAGCCACAAGACATACAAGATTACAAGGCAGATGTTGACTGAACCCCTTACTGGCCTGGGTGAGCCTCAAAATGTCACAGTGGGCAGGGGTAGTGGAACAATTTGTATAGTGGGGGGTGCTGAGAGCCATTGAACCAAACCGTAAACCTTGTGTATAATGGAAACCACTTCAGGCCATGGGGTGCAGCAGTACCCCTAGTTCCCGTACCTATGACAGATGCATCATAATGTTCCCACATTGCCAGGTAGAGATCGCTCCTTGTCTTTGCCATCAGTCTCTTGGCTGTCTTTACTGCTGAGTCTGTCTTCCCATTGCTTGGCAAGGACCCAGGAGAAATTGGCTTGTGCTAAAATTCCACTTTGGCGCTGAATCATTTGGCTTCCATTGTAGTGTGCTGTGTCTCATTGTTTGATCGCACCATGTTGGGTACGCCAGACCCTGCAAAAGGCACCTTCCCTGGCCACAGTCCCAGGTTCCATGTCGGTTGCTGTGAGGGGGACACCTGTGTGGCGCCCAGTGGCTCTGTGTCACACACCCTTGCTGTCATGTCTTTTGTCTTTACTCAACATCAAGGATGAGGGAACTTCACGGACAGAGTTGGGTTCCAAATAACTTTATTTACAAACGTACAAGGCCTAGCTGCATATATACACTGCTGCTGCTTATGTTCCATGGTTTTGCAATAGAGCCCATTTGAGGGCTTCTAAACTTTTTAAAGGGATACTACCCATCTCCTAAACATTACGTCTGCAGATGCCACATATGGCCAAGAGGGGAGGGAGCATGACTGGGAGCATCATTGCACTCTGTCTATTCTGGTCTTCCAAAATGGCCCCAAGGGGAATATTGCAGCCAAATGTAAGTTGGAACCAGCTGGTCCCTGAATTCAGGGCAGAATAATAGGGATGGGAAGCTGCTTTTCCACCCGTACAAACACACCTTCCCTCTCCAGTTCCTGCACGTAGTATATCTTGGCTGGAACTGCAAATTGGCCCCTAGAGCACTAAATTTAAGCCCTAATTCTTTGACATATAATAGCTGGAAATCACTGTGGAAGTCAGACCCTGAATCTGTCCCCACTAATTTCCTGAGATATCTTTTCCTGTTAGGTCCTGTGGTCCCTGTATGAAAAGTGCTTTACTATGGGGTTTTTCAAGCGCTTGCTTAGCCTGTGGAATCTGTTTTCTATGGACTAGCCCCTGCTTGCTTCATTCAGTCCCGTAGGCCCCAGGGGAGTTGTGGTGAGCAGAATTTGGCCATACAGTGTTACGTAAATTGTAAGACCTCTATCAAACTGCTTCCAAAACGTAAACTTCCAGCAAGTCATAGCAGCATGGATGTGCAGTCATGCCCAGATGCTGCCCAGGAAAGCAGTAAAAAGCAGCTATTGCAAAGCCTTTTAAGAAAAAGGACTCAGGGAATGTCCACTCGCATTTACTGTGTGGCAGTGGTCCAGCATGCCGAGCGCTAACTGTCTGTATGGACCCTGCTACTGCACGGGAAAAGTTCCCTAGGGCTCATTGACCTACTGCTGTTTCAAACTAGAGAACACACACTAAAGAACTTCTAGTGAACGTTAAGCTGTGTCCTTACAGCCATTTGTTGCATGGCACATTGGAGTACTGTAGATTTATACCCCAGCTTGCTGTACAAGTGCTCATGTAAACATGCCCTCAGAGAGAGCCTCCTACCTATCCTATTGCAGAGAAAAAGGAACCTTACAGCCAAATCTTGCCTCAAGTTATACATGTGTACATCTGAAGTAATTTCACTAAATTAATGGAGTTGCTCCAGGTTTATGCTAGAGCTGGTTGGAATATTTTCAAAAGAATGGTTTTTCTGTCAGAAAACAGTTTCCTTGAAATCAAAATGTTTTCCAGGAATTATGTTTATTTCAACAACATTTCTGAAGGGAAAAAGTTGAAATGAATCATTTTGAGGCTGGTTTTGATGTTTTGCTAAGGTCAAAATGTTTTGTTTCGACTTCATTTCAACTCATTTTGTTTAGACTTTTAGACATTACAATTTTAATATCACACTATATGTAATAGTCTCTATGCATTATATATAATGTGTTTTAATAGGGCTAAGTGTAAATGTATACATCTAGGAACAAAGAATGAAGGCCATGATCACAGGACTCTATCCTGGGAAGCAGTGACTCTGAAAAAGATTTGGGGGTCATGGTGGATAATCAGTGGAACATGAGTTCCCAGTGCTATGCCGTGACCAACAGGGCTGATGTGATCCTTGGATGCATAAACAGGGAAATCTGGAGTAGGAGCGGGGAGGTTATTTTACCTCTGAATTTGGCGCTGCTGCAATATTATGTCCATTTCTGGTGTTCATAGCTCAAGAAGGAGGTTGATAAATTGGAGAGGGTTCAGAAAAGAGCCACAAGAATGATTAAAGGATTACAAAACATGCCCTCTAGTGATAGATTCCAGGAGCTCAATCTATTTAGCTTAACAAAGAGAAGGTTAAGGGGTGACTTGATCACAGTTTCTGAGTACCTACATGGGGAACAAATATTTAATAATGGAATCTTCAATCTAGCAGAGAAGGTGTAACATGATCCAATGGCTGGAAGTTAAAGCTAGGAAAATTCAGACTGGAAATAAGGTGTAAATTATCAGTGAGGGAAATTAACCGTTGAAACAATTTACCAAGGATCATGGTGGATTCTCCATCAATGAAAATGTTTAAATTGAGTTTGGATGTTTATCTAAAAATCTGGCCTAGGAATTATTTTGTGGCCGTTCTCTGGCCTGTGCTATGCATGACATCATACTAGAAGATTGCAATGGTCCCTCTGGCATTGGAATCTGTGAATGTGCTATACAATATTTCAATATCAATACTATCAAAACAAAATGTTTTTACCTTATCTAAACAATCATTTGACATTCTTGAAACAAAATGTTTTCATGGTTCCCTCCCCCCCCAATGAATTTTGGTTCTACTGCATATTTTAAAATGTTGATTTTTATTTTCCAATTTAGAACAATGTTATCCCGAAATGTTAGAATTTTCCACAGAACAAAAATTCCAGTTTCTGACCAGCTATTACTTACACAAAGCAACTGAGAGCTGGATGTGGCCCCAGTGTGCCTATCTACCTGTAATACTCATAGGATTTGGGGCGGTTAGGTCTATTTTATTCTTATGTCCTTATACCATACTCCTCACCATAGTATTGCAGAACCTATCAAACCAAACCTACCACTACTCCGTACCTAAAGTAATCTTTCAATTATGACATGTAATCTCTTTTGGAACAAATTTCTGTTCTCAGTACCTCAGTAACTTCTGGTTGCTATTCAAGCGGAAAAGGAGGGCACAGGAAGTGCCACCTCTGTTACAACTCACTGTGCGACTTTACCCTCATGTGCTGCAATTTCTTTACCAGTAATATGGGCTTAATAATATTACCTCACAGTTTTAATTAAAGTGGCACTGCCAATTTGAAAACCACGTGGTGTCTGAACTTTCTTTCTGCTTTGGTTGTGCAATGACAGCACTTTGTGACAGTTATAGTCAGTTGCACAAGGTGGTCACCTTCTCTTGTAGTCATTTAGTCAGGTTCACCACTATTGAATACACCAATAATAATAAAGAGAGAAGTAAAATAAAGGCTAACATTTCTTTACATTTTTTCAAAACAATTTAGTTAACTATTTATACCAGAAACAGATTTTTTTTTTAGAAACTAACCAAATTTAAGAATTCAAGTTGTACCGTTTAAAGTACTTTAGAGCCTCAGAGGAATCATAGGGTGACACAAATATAGGACTGGAAGGGACCTCAAGATGTCATCAATTCCAGCCCCCTATGCTGAGGCAGGACCAAGTAAAGCTAGACCCTCCCTGATGGGTGGTTGTCCAACCTATTCTTAAAACTCCTCCCATGACAGGGATTCCACAACCTCACTTGGTAACCTACTTGAGTACTTAACTATCCTTATACTTAGAAAGTTTTTCCTAATATCTAACCTAAAGTTCTCTTGCTGCACATTAAGCCCATTATTTCTTGTCCTACCTTCAGTGGACATGGAGAACAAATGATCATCATCCTTTTTATAGTGGCCCTTAACATATTTGAAGACTGTTATCTGGTCCTACCTCAGTTTTCTTTTCTCAGGACTAAATGTGAGCAGGTTTAACCTTTCCTCATAGATCATGTTTTCTAAACCTTATATTATTTTTTGGTGCTCTCCTCTGGAATCTCTCCAATTTGTCCACAACTTTCTTAAAGCGTGGCACCCAGAATTAGACACAGTACTCCAACTGAGGCCTTACTAGTGCCAGATAGAATGTATCCATTACCTCCTGTGTCTTATGTTAAATTATACAATTATGTTAAAATATACTTCAGACTGACATTAGCCTTTTTTGTAATTGCATCATACTGTTGGTGCACATGTAATTTGTGATCTCCTATAACCTCAAAGCCTTTTCTGCAATACGACTTCCTAACCAGTTATTCCCCATTTTGTATTTATGCATTTTATTTTCCCTTCCTATGTGTTATACTTTGCACCTGTCTTTAAAAAATGTTGTTTTCAGACCAATTCTCCTATTTATCAAGGTCATTTTGAATTCTAAATCTGTCCTTGAAGTACATGCATTATCATCATTTACATGAAGGAGAGGGATTTGGACACTTTTTTTCATATCTGGCCCAGTTAGTCTGATATTAAGAATTGAGCCATTTGAGCAGGTATCCTCAAAGCATCTTAGGGAGAATTTTGAGAAGACCCAAGACAGGAAAGAATTTTCCCACCCTGTGAATATTTCGAGTTCAGATTCTTCCTCTCTCAAAACAGGATGAAAAGTTTTGAAATCTTGAAAATATTTGTAAACCGACTTTTTTTTCAATTTGTTCAATCGAAAGGTTTCCTTTCAGTTTTGGCCTCTTTTCTTTACCTTTTAATTCAGTTAATTAGCTTAAATTTCAAAAATAAAAGGACATTTTTTCTTGACAATTTTTCAAAATGGAAAATTCACCAAACCTGCCCCTGCCTGTGACCAGCTGTTTCAAAGAATCTGCAGTTTTCAACAAGAAACCATTTGGCAAGAACTTCCTGACTGGCTCTAGTTTGGGGTCTCTTTTTGCTGGCAGAATAATGGAAAGGGGCCATAACTAGGATGAGGACCTGGTGTCTCACCTTCAACTTCAGGTGGAAATGTGTGGCATTTTCATAGAATCATAGAATATCAGAGTTGGAGGTCTGGAGGTCATCTAGTCCAACCCCCTGCCCAGAGCAGGACCAATCCCCAACTAAATCATCCCAGCCAGGGCTTTGTCAAGCCTGACCTTAAAAACTTCTAAGGAAGGGGATTCCACCACCTCCCTAGGTAACGCATTCCTGTGTTTCACCACCCTCCTAGTGGGAAAGTTTTTCCTAATATCCAACCTAAATCTCCCCCACTGCAACTTGATTGTCCCAGGTACGTTCCTAAAAAGAGGGTCCCAACTCCAGCTAGTACTTAGGAGTCCACATGCTCATTATTAATTATTATAATATATTTGTATCGTGGTAGTGAGTAGAGGTCAGGATCAATGATTGGTTTACACCATGAAGTATAGATATCCAATGATGACATAACCCCTGCCTACAGGAGAATGCAATCTAAGTGTATGAGGACTACAAAGGGATTCAAGAAACAAATTAGGGAAGCATAATGGAATAGTGAGATAGTAGTTATATCTAATGTAACAACAGTGATCTCTGCACAGTAGCTGTCTAACAATCAGTCTCCCTGTATTAATATATATATATATATATATATATACACACACACATTTCTAAGGCATCAGTCACCATTCGGGTGCCCATTACATAATTAAGAAAAAACAGTTCCTATTAAAATGGACAAAGTGTCTATTACTAATAGATGTGGTTGAAATATTTCAAATTTTGAAACTCTGAAAATTCAGAAGAAAAATAAAATTGGTAAGTTTTTTGATATTTTCATGAAATTCTCCTCCATTTTTTGGACCAAAATAGAGCTGATTGAGAGTTTTTGAAATTTCAAAAAAAAAAAAAAAAGGAAATGTTTGCTTCAGTTTTCTCCTCTAATTAGCAGCTGTTAGGTAGATAAAGCCATTTAAAAACTGAGGGGAAAAAAGTATATAAGTAGAGTTTATTCTCAATAATGGGAAAGTGTTCTGAATTGCAGCCATGACCTGAGAGAATGTGGGTGAGGTAATATCTGTTATTGGACCAACTTCTGTTGGTGAAAGACTAATTTTCGAGCTTACACAGAGCGCTTCTTCAGGTCTGCATAATCTCAAAAGCTTGTCTCTCTCACCACCAGAAGTTGATCCAGTAAAAGATGTTACCTCATCCACCTTGTCTCTCTAATATCCTGAGACCAAAATGGCTATGACAACACTGCATACAATCATAAACCTAGCAGGGAAACAAAATTAAAGCTTATGTGTTATATAGACTCATAGAGTTTAAGGTCAGAAGGGATCATCATGATCATCTGACCTCCTGTGCATTGCAGGCCACAGAACCTCACCCACCCACTCCTGTAATAGACCCCTAACCTCTGGCTGAGTTACTGAAGTCCTCGAATCATAACTTAAAGACTTCAAGTTACAGAGAATCCACCATTTACACTAGTTTAAACCCGCAAGTGACCTTTGCCCCCATACTGCAGAGGAAGGCAAAGCCCCCCGCCAGGGTCTCTGCCAATCTGACCTGAGAGTAAATTCCTTCCTGACCCCAAATATGGGGATCAGTTAGACCCTGAGCATTTGGGCAAGACCCACCAGGCAGATACCTGGGAAAGAATTCTCTGTAGTAACTCAGAGGCCTCCCCATCTAGTGTACCATCACCAGCCGTTGGAAATATTTGCTACCTGCAGTTGCAAATCGGCTACATGCCATTGTAGGCAGTCTCATCACACCATCCCCTCCATAAACTTCTCAAGCTCAGTCTTGAAGCCAGTTAAGGGGGTTTGGGGGGTTTTTTTTTGCCCCCACTGCTCCCCTTGGAAGGCTGTTCCAGAACTTCACTCACACTATACTGGACTGCGGAAGATGTTGCTTATGAGAAAATGGCAGGTGTTGGCTGTGTGATCCTTGGGAGCTTGATTCATACATTAGGGACAACTTACTCCATATGATTAAATTTAATCTGAAATCCTGCTTTGCCCCAAAATGCATAGGACAGACCCTGTGTAGAACTCCACTTTGGTATCACTCACTCCGATTGACATTTCAAAAGTGGCTGTCCACAACTCAGGTTTTTTGCAAAGAAATTATTGCCCAAGAAATTAGTTTAGAACTCTTGTTCACATGATACAACCAAAACAATTCATCTGAACCACTCAGAACTGCACATGGCTACTGAGCAAATGTTTATTTTTATTTGTTTATATTATTGCAAATGTATTATTTGCACTTGTAAAGGAGCAAACTCACCCCTGCGGCACCTCCTGCTGGTCATTGGGGAATTAGCTCTTTCCAGCACAGAGTGCCCTCTGCAGGCCGGTGATCCGCACCGCTCTGGCCCCCCATGTCCCTCACAGACTCCGGTGCCCCTTTCTCTGGGTTCTGCCCCCTGGCAGCACCCCCACACTCTACCTCTGGGTCTCCCCTTCCTGGAGAACCCTCAACCCACTATCCCCACCTTGCCTCAGTCTGGGCTACTGCCAGTCATCACCAGGCCCCCACGCCCTAGGGCAGACTGCCGTGTAAAGGCCACTCATCTAGGCAAGGGGGTTCGGACCGGCTGCCTTCCTCCGCCTCCCAGTACCTCCATGGGCCTTGGACCAGGCCCTACAGCCTGGGGAGTTGCCAGCCTGGAGCACCCCCACTCAGCCTGCTCCTTTCCCAGCATGGCACCACCCTCAGTACCCGGGCAGGCGGACGGGCAGGCCCTGCTCTCTCCCGGCCTGACGAGAGACTCCTGGCCCGCTGGCTCACAGCCTTTTCGTACAAGCCAGCTGAGGCCTGATTAGGGCGGCTGCTTCTCCAATCAGCCATCCCCAGCCACAGCCCTCTCCAGGGCTGCTTTTAACCCCTTCTATTTTAGGAGCAGGGTAGACACCCTGCTAGAGCACTACAGTAGCACTTAAAGGTCCCTACTGTATTTAAGGCCTAATACAAAATCCACTGGAGTTAATGGAGAGAGAGAGACACTGATTTCATAGATTCCATGTCCAGAAGGGATCATTGTGACACAATCTAATCAAACCTCCTGTGGAACGCGGCCCAGAGAACTTCTCCAGAATAATTCCTGGAACAGATCTTTTAAAAAAAAATCCAATCTTCATTTAAAAATTACCAGTGAGGGCGAATGCATCACGAACTTGGTAAATTGTTCCAATGGTTTCTTACTCTCACTATTAAAAATGTACTCCTATTTCCAGTCTGAATGAGTTTTCAATGGGCTTTGGATTAGAGCCTAAATTGTAGGCATTTGGGGACAGTGACTGTCTCCTATATGTATGTACAGCACCTAACACAATAGGACCATGGTCTCAGTTGAGGTGTCTTGGTATTACTGTAAGATACAGATAGCCTGGAGTCTATCAGGACTGCACTGATGTAAGTGAGAACAGAATTTAGCAAACCATCTCTATTTTTAAAAGACAGCATTTGAAGTGTGCTTCCAATAACCCCTTCTTGGTCATTTCACTGTATTTTAAAATGTGGGGGAAGGAATGTTTTTGGTGTTGCTCTTTGTTTGTGGTTTTATGTGGAAACCAAGAACTCACTACAGGCAGAAGCAAAAGCTTTGCAAATTACTGTAAAAATTGTTCTTCCCAATTAAAAAAAAATTAAATTAAATTAAATTTAAAAAAACTCAGATCAATAAACAACCCTTGACAGACCTTGTAAATAAAAGACTATTTTTTATGAAGCAGCTGGTTTTCATTTTTTATTGCTGAATAAAATGAGAAAAGTCTTTGTTTGCCAAGTTGGGGGACTTGTCCCTCGCACGATGCCCAAGCATCTCCCGTAACCCTTTAATCAGCCTCACAGCTGGAGTGGATTGCGAGCCCCAAGGAGGAGCAGAGGTGGATAGCATGATGGCCATTGCGCATGAGCAGTAATGTGGTAAGCCTACTTATTAGTGTTTTCTTTAATTAGGGTGGGGGGAAAGAGACAGCTTAAAAGCTTCCTGGCAAGCACTGCGTTTCTCTCACCAGCATTTGTTAGCCATTAACATTCCCCACACTAAAGCTTTTGAACAGTGTTAAAACTGGAGGAGGCTGCTCTGGGGGTGAGAATTTTTCTTCCAGATATTGCTTTGGAAATAAAATGGGGTGTGAGCTTATGTCTCCTTCCCCTCAAGGCAAGGGGAAGGAAAATAAACATGGTGATTTCCCACGTTGGCATCCAAGTGCACTGCATGTTGGTACAGATATTAAAAATGGACATGATTTGCCGCATGCCAAACTGGATTTGTCTATTAGCACAAGGGCGTCTTTGGAAAGCAGGCCAAAGAGGCCCTAACAGATGTCCAGGAGGCAGTGTTGTCCAATGGTTAGAGCAGACGGCTACACGTCAGGACTCCTGGGTTCTATTTCCACCTTGAGCAAGTACCTGAGAGTATCTGTACCCTTTGTTTTCTCATCTGTATTGTATGTTCCTACCTCAAGAGGGTGTTGTCGAGCTTGGAACTAAGACGGTTTTTTCCAACTGTTTTTTTATGCAAAATTTGGCTTTTGACAGAACAATTCTTTTCCACATTAATCAACCAATCAATATTTTTTTTAAATCTGCTTTCCATGGAAAATTTTGACGTTTTTGTCCAATAGAACACCTGAAAATTGACCAACTGTGGTATGGCAATGCCACTGCAATGCCTCATAGGATTTGGGCCAGGTTCCTTAGTCAAACAACATATTCCATGATGCGCCAGGATCAGGGATTTCCAAGGTGTGCCGGAGTGGGGGAAGCAGTGGTGCATCATGGGAGATATAGCCCTGCTATGGAGCCTAACATATAGCACATCTGAGGATTTGCCGCATCTGAACTACAATTCCCAGAAGGTAATGCAGTGACATTTCCAAATGGATAGTTGCATTTTCCAGCTGAAAATTTTTAATTTTTTGCCCCCCCAAAAAAGATTCTGCCCCCCCCACCAAAACAATACAAAAAGCCCCACCAATGTCCAACCAACTTTCCTTGGAACTGAAAGGTCACTTAGGATCTCACTGGATCAGATACAATCAGATAAGGCCCAGATCCTCCAAACCATTTAGGCTCCTATCCTCCATTAACTTCAGTGGGAGTTAGGCACCTAAATACCTTTGAGGATCTGGTCCTAAGATCCTCAGCTGGTATAAACTGATGTATCTCCAATAACTTCAGTGTGACCTATACTGCTTTACACTAGCGGAGGATCTGGCCAAAGGTTTGTAAAGTACTTTGTGTTCTTTGGATGAAAGACAATCCTGTCCCCTTAGAATTATTGCTAGTCACATTCTGTTTGTTTTGCTTTTCGCATTCTCCTGTACTAACATTAAATGACTAGATGCTACATGTGATTATTTATTATCATAGTTGTGTGAAATTGGTGAATCAGAAAGAGGATAATTTTCTTCTAACTCCAAACAAGGGATTTAATTAAAGAAAGGAAAACAAAGTTATCCCTAAACTATTGCTCCCCTCTGTTCACTATAATGGTGAGAGAATAACCAATTTTTTTGGTTAGGTGGCTGACCACCCCAAAAATAAAATCCTATCCGGGTGACCTAAAATGGCAAAATTTCAATGTTTCTTGTTGAAACAAAAAGCAAAACCAGCTTATTTCATGCAAAACAAAACTTATAGATCAACCCAAAACGTTTTGTTTTCAGGTGGGTTTCCCCACCTGCAATTTTTTTAGAGTTACTTCTAGCTAAATTTCAAAAGAAAATGTCATTTCAAAACAAAAAGTCTAAATATTTCCTTTCAAATTTTTCAAACCAAAAATGTTTGACTTTTTCTGAATCCACCCCCGCCCCTCCCGTTTTATTCAGTTGAAACTATTCATTGAATTTGACCCAAATTTGCAATCAGTTTTGGACAACCCAAATGGCTTTTTTCGGTGAATAAACTATTAGCCAAAAATATTTCACCTGGCTCTTCCATAGAATTTCTTCCTAAAATGCTCCCCTTCCCGCCCGAGTTCCTACTCACTGTTAAAGAAACAGTCCACATTATCTGCAAACACAGTCCGGTCCATGCTTGCATTAATAGCACTCAGTTCCAAGGTGATGACAGCCATGATATAATTATCTAGTCAGACAGAATCTGAAATTATTTCTTGACTGAAAAGCTTTTCTGTTTCCTTCTTAGCTTATTTTGGAGAGTTGATACAGCTGTAAAAGGTATATGCGCATCATGTTTTAAATGAAATAAAATGTGGTATGAAGTAAAATTACCCTGATCTTAAACGTGGCAAGACAGCTGTCATCCCACATGTCAATTTCTGTTTGCAACAAATGATGACTGTGTATTGTGACTAAGATGGTTTTAAAAACCACAGCTATTTTAGAGGAAAAAACAGCATATGAAATGCATTTTTGCTGAGTTATATTTAACTATCAAAAAATGAATTGTTGTGAATATACATTGGATGGTGGCTTTCAACATCAAGAGACAAAGATATTTATATTGGGGGAAAAAGAGCAGATGAGCATGTATAATAATTACCAAACTTATCAAACACTTAGATTGAAGAGATAACCTCTAGTTAGCTATCTTATGCTGTCAGCCCAATACACACACACACCCCCCACCCTACATTATAGGTTAATAATAATTCTTCCTAGAATTGGCCCAAAAATCATGAAACATTTTTATGACTTTTAGAAAAAAAAATAATTAAAAAAATCATGGAAACTTCAAATTGCTGAAAAATTTCCGCAAATAAGTCTGTAGAAAAATCTATGAATTTTTCACATTAAAAAAAATGCAAATGTAAAAGTAGTTGGAAAACGTATGTGTGTGTGAAACATGTTCAACCAGCTCTAACAGAGAGTCCATGAATCTCAGTGTGTCTCAAAGTGCTTAACACAAGGAGAAACTAAGGAACAGAGAGGTTTTTGTTCAAGGTGACTCAGGTTATTAGATGTGAGAATAGATCCAAGTTCTTTTCACTCCTTGGCAAGTCCCTAGCCACTGGACTATACTTTCCCGCTAAGGGTTAGAATCGACTGGGGACACAATTTCAGAATAAAAGGATCTGACTCTACTGAGCACCCAGAATTCCCTCCAAGGTCAATGGGAGTTGCAAGTGTTTAGCAACTCTCAGGACCAAGCCCAAAGGTGAAGGCCCCAATTCAGAAAAGCACTTACGCATGTGCTTGACTGGCACCATGTGTGTGAGAAGGTAAAGTACAGCAACCTGTAAAGCGTTAAAATCCCAGCCTGCCACATGGCAGCTCAGGGCAGTGTATAAAAGGAAGAGGAAGCTAGGCCTAAGGGGAAGGATCTGGACTTGCTGGATAGCTGGTTATTGCCCAGGGTTATTAGTTGATTTGATTTTGGGTTTTGTGATTGTTTGGTGGATAATGAATAAGCCTTACAAGGGCTGAGGACTGAAGCTTTATTTCCCTTTGCTGGCCAGTGAAACTGCCAACCAATTTACAACATGCTTTACACATGTGCTTAATTGTCTTGCTGAATTGGGCCCCAAATCCAGGTCACATTGAAGTCAATAGCAAAGCAAAGCTCACATTCCCATCAATGTGATGAGGGTTTGGCTTTCGATGTCTAAATTACACCCACAGATCGCTCATTTCCGCAATCTCCATCTTTCCAAAATGGCAACTGCTCGTGCAGATGCACACCTTTAAGCACAAGCGTCCATTGGTTCATGTGGATGCAGGGTCTGTGTATGGAAAGGTTTGTGTGTGGGTATTTTGCAGGAACTGGAATGGTCTTTTTGGTTTGGTTTTTTTACAGCCCCAAGCACAATGGGGATGTGGTCTATGACTCAGGCTTCTAAGCGCTATGGTAATAGAAATAATAAATAATAACAGCCAAGACCCTGGTCTCTGAAAAGTTTGATCACAGCATTGTGTTTCCGCTATTGGTGCACTTCAGTTGTTCTAAGTATTAGTAACCAATTATTTACACAGAGTTTCATATCTCTGGCATTTCAGATGCCAGCTGGCTGCATAAACTGGCAATGAGACTATCGGTCCAGATGCATTGTATTATTATTACCTTCACTCTTTGCCCAAACATTTTTCTAACGTGTTAAGCTTTCTGTGATCGATAGTTTCAGACTATTTTTCTTTTGCCAAGTGCTGAGCAAAAAAATGTCTTTACTTAATCAAGGAAATAGTCACAGGGGGTTAGACCTTTATGTGGACTATTATACCTAGGTATTTTGATGAGGAAAAAATTGGTTAGAAACCACCAACTGATAGCAAGGTCTGCCCCTCGTTACAAGAGTTTCTCTTCATAAAAAACTGAACATACAATGTTACGCTGTATTTTTCCATGATGATTCCAAGATTATTTGGGTCCAAATATCCCATGGTATGCACAAGGAGACACAGAAGGGGTGTCGATGTATAATGCATTGTGCCGCAGCTGCATGGGTCTTTGAAAACCCACTGAAGCCATAGAGACTGGAAAATTAGCCCCTTAAGTCCAAAGGCACTGTGATAATGTGTACTTAGCCTTTACTGTATTCCTGCACTGAGACACATTGGGCTTTGTAGTCCGCAGGACACCTGGGAGTTACTACAAGGCATGCTGGGAAGAGGGGACTGGTATATAAAAGGATCCCTTGCCTCATAGCGGAGTGTGCTTAGGAAGGGGGCAGAGCTACTGACAATCTTTCTAGTGAAAGGGACTTCAGGAGAGAAAGTTTGTTTGAAGATTTGATGATTCCTGTGGTGTTTGTCAGAGGCCTGTGACTCCTGAGAAAGAAGGGGATGAAGGAACTCTGAATGTAGAGCTGGAGCCCCAACAAAAGGAAATAGTTTTTAGCTAGGGACTGAGACACAAACCAGCCACGAGCGTGTAAAAGCCCCTGTGCAAAGAGATGAAGGAAGTGACGTGAGGAAAGGCAGCCCAAAGGGTTTTAGGCTCAGATCAGGCATTTGCTTCCTTTTCAGGCCTCTAGGCCAAAGTTCCCATTGGAGCCGTGGTCCCCAAACTGTGGGGTACACCCCCTAGGGGGCACGGAGGAACATTTAGGGGGGGTGCAGTGGGGTCAGGGCCAGTCCCCATGGTGCGGGGTAGGAAGTGAGCACCACCCAGCCCAGCTCTGCTCCAGCTCTGCACCCAGCTCTGCTCCCGGCATCATCCGCAGCCCTGGCTCCTGGTACGTCTGCGACTCCGCACTAGGCTGCGGCTCCAGCCCTGCCCCTAACCTAGGGCCCCGGCCGCAGCTCCACTCCTGGACACAGCACCGCCCCCAGTCCCCACCCTCAGCTGTGGCTCTGTTCCCAGTCCCAGACCCACTCCTGGCCACAGACCTGCCCCCAGCTTAGGGTTGCCAGGTGTCCGGTTTTCGACCATAACGTCTGGTCAAAAGGGACGCTGGTGGCTCTGGTCAGCACCGCTGACCTGGCTGTTAAAAGTCCGGTTTGTGGCCCAGCGGGGCTCAGGCAGGCCCCCTACCTGGCTCCGCACAGCTCCCAGAAGCAGTGATATGTCCCTCGGCTCCTAGATGGAGGGATGGCCAGGAGGGCTCCACGTGATGCCCCCACCCATGCGCTGGCTCCGCTGCTTTCATTGGCCTGGAACTGAGGCCAATAGGAGCTGCATGGGTGGCACCTGCGGGTAGAGGCAGTGCACAGAGCCACCTGGCCATGCCTCCACCTAGGAGCCCCAGGGACATATTGCCACTTCCAGGAGCCCCCTGAGGTAAGCACAGCCTGGCTGGAGCCTGCACCCCTCACCTCCTCCTGCACCCCCAGCCCCAACCCTGAGCCCCCTCCTGCACTCAAACTCCCTCCTGGAGCCCGCACCCCCTCTACCACCTGCCCCAGCTTAGAACCCCCTTCCACACCCAAACTCCTGCCTGGAGCCCCCTCCCACACCCTGTGCCCCTCATTTCTGGCCCCACCCCAGAACCCACATCCACAGCCTAGACCTCATCCCCCTTCCACACCCAAACCTGCTGCCTCAGCCTGGAGCCCCCTCCTGTAAATCAAACCCCTCAGCTCCACCCCAGCCCAGAGCCTGCTCCTGCACCCCAAACCCCTCATTCCTGGCCCCACCCCAGAGCCCGCACCCCCCCTGGAGCCTTCACACACATACCCCGCCCCCTGAGCCAGCCTGGTGAAAATGAGTGAGTAAGAGTTGGTGAGAGCGTGCGACAGAGGGGGGGAGGGATGGAGTAAGCGGGGGTTGGGGCCTCAGAAAAGGGATGTGGCAAGGGTGTTTGTGTAAGCAGGGGAATAGTCCCGCTATTGTGGGGAATTTTCCTGGCTTCTGCACTACCCCGGTAAAGTGGGCTAGCGAAAGGATCGGAGTCCTCGCTCCCACTTCCTTTACCCAGCGGCCTCCCTGCCCTTGAGGACTCCCCTTCCACTCTCCTGTCTGGCAGAGTCCTTGTAACCCCAACAAGGCTGGGCCCAGGATTCCTGGGGGGCTCGACCCCCAACCCTGCTGTGGTCACCTAGGACAGGGGCTAGGGTGTCCCCGCTCCGGGGTACTCTCTCTGCACTGGGCACTTCTCTGACCCACTGACCATTACATACAAGTTAAAGCAAATGCAAGTTATTTAATCAACAATTAATTTAAAAAAGAATAAGGAATAATGGGAAAGGTTAAAGGAAACACATCAACCTGCTTGGTGGCAGGGAACATCACAGTGTCTCTGGAACGTCAGGGCAGTTCACAGTCTGTTCCTTGTAAGTCCCAGGCCTCCTTCTCCGGCCCTGGCTGTGCTGCAGGGATGCCGTGGGTTGGACACTCGCTCTGGTGGTGGCCACATGCTCTCAGGCTCTAAGTGGTAGGACTCTTCTTCCCAGTGTCGCCCCCGCCCTGTCGGAGTTATGATCCAAGCCTGGCCTGCAGAGCCTCTTGGCTGAGGCGTCTCTCTGTGCTGGGCCCGCTGCCCAGGGTCCCCCTCGCTCTCCCCAGCTGCTCACGACACCCGGCTCAGGACTGCTCCAGCCCCAGCTGCACCACTCTGTCTCTGCACGGCTGCTGCTCTGCCTCCAGCTCCCTGGGCTGCTGCTCTGGCCCCTCTGGCTCTGGTTGATGCAGCTCTGCTCCCAGGACAGGTCTGCTCTGCAGGCTGCTTCTGTGACTCTGCTCCCAGCACTGACCTGCTTCCTGGGCTGCTTTCCTGGCCCCTCTGGCTCTGGTTGCTGCAGCTCTGCTCCCAGGACAGGTCTGCTCTCTCTGGGCTATGCCTCTGGCTTTGGGGCTGCAGCTCTGCTCCCAGGACAGGGTCTGCTCTCTCTGGATCTGGCACAGCTCAGCTTGGGCCCCTGCTTTCTCCTTAGCTCGGCCCCACTCTGTCTGTCTGACCCAGGCAATTCCAGCTCACACAGAAGACGGTACCTCCCTGGCTTCCTGACTCCCTGATTAGCCTGCCCACCCTGTCATTCAGGCTAACCGGGAGCAGTGGCCTCTCCCATTGTTCCTGGGGGCTGTCAGTCTCAGGGTCCTGATTTCCCCATCGAACCTTCCCCCTTTTTACTACGGGGAGCTAGCAACTAAACCCCCCCGCCACTGAATGTTAGTAAGGGTGCAACAGTCCCCTTACATTCGGTTTTGTGCAATTAGAAAGTTGGTAACCCTACCCCAGCCGCAGCCCTGACCTTGGCCCCTGGCTTTCGGCCCAGCCTCAGCCCCCACCCCGACTGCAGCTCCAATCCCAGCCATGGCCCCGACCATGGCCCTGCTCCTGACCCTGGTTCCCAACTGTGGCTTGGGGGAGAGTGGAGCGCAGACAGGGGTAAGGGGATGTTCCAGGTTAAAAGTTTGGGGACCACTGCATTGGTGGGTGGTCGGGAGCTCCCCTTTTGCAATCAGTTCTGGGAAACCCCAAAGGGTCATTTCAGTCACAGCAGGGTTTTATGTACACATGGCTACATAGGATCAACACTGGCAATTAACATGAACCGACACCTTCACCAAATAAGTAAACAAACCTGCAGGTTAAGTTGGAAAGTGAAATGGAGAGTAATTGTGCAGTCACTGGGGCACATTAACTAGTGAGGCCTTTCCTCCGTCTGCTAGCAGGGCTCACGTTTGTTACCAATTCTTCTTCTGTGCTGTGCTCTCTGCTATTCTTATTATGCAGCCTGAATTTTTGAAGGGAGTTAAGTGCTCAGCTCCCATGACAATGTCAGCCATAATTACCAGTGAAACCTGCTTTTTATTCAAAGCCAGTGAAACTGAAGTTGGAATCAGGAGAAATGGCCACAATTCAAATCATGTGAGTTGTGAATTCCCTCCTACGACAGTGACGCTGGGGCTTTGTGATGATGGCCAACGCCAGCACCTACAGAGTTGAATGGCCTACAAGCTATTTGCACTAGGTGCTCTGCAAGTTAATATTGATCACATCGTCAGCTGATGTAGATCCATATAGTCCTGTTGACTTCAATGAAGCTATGCTAATTTACACCAGATAAGGATCTGGCCCGTGCTGTCTTGAGAGATAGGGGGTTTTTTTGGTTTTGTTTTTTCCTGATTTCCACTGGTGAAACTTCATTTTCATGAGATTGAAGTGGAGGAGTATATAAAGCTCCTATGGTATCACACAGAACACTCAAGGAAGGACCCACCCCTGCAGTCCTTGTGCAGGCAAAGCTCCCAGCTGATTTCAATGGCTGTTTTGTATGCTTAAAAAACTGCAGCATTAGACCCAAACATGGCAAATCAACACAGATGGACCTCTTCTTTTCTTACTACTATTAGCATGTTTTAAATAATAATTCAGGGGGTTCTTTTTAAGCAGCTCTTTTAAGTGAAATAATAAAGCTAATGTCCAGCAAATGAGGAAAATAAGGCCAAACTGAGTTTCTACCAGTAAAAGCCTTAGACCATAATTAATTCTGCAGTACATGTAGATCAGTTAATTTGCCAGGGCCCTGTCACTGCATTTATACATGAACTGACCCAAATCAAATGAAGATCTAAAATTAAACTCAAAGGTCTGAGTTCATACTGACGGCAAGAAGCATTACATCTGTTGAGATGCTAGAGGAATGAAATTTATGCCCTTTGCTCTCTTTTTTCCAAGCCACTCCTTCCTGCCTCTCTTCCAGAGAAAATTTGTCACATTTCTTCTCATAGGGGAGTCATTGTCAGTTGCATGGCAGGTTATCCACCAAATCTGCATAAGTTGCAAGAGCGAAACTAGCAGACAAAACACATACTGAAGTCTTCCTCCACCTCTAACCCTCATGTACCCTGAAAATTTTAATGAACATCCATACCACTTTTGCCAAAGTTTCCTCAGCAGTTTGGGAAGATCTTAGGTCATTCCATGGTTCATCTGATCATCCAGAATGACCTCATAGTTGGCTGCATGACTAGATTGCCGTTAAACTGGTTAATGGTAGTGCAATCAAATGATTCCATTCCTCTTGCCAATAATGGAGACCTAAACTTGTCAGCTCCCTGTGTTTTTGGACACAGGTTTGTTCATGAGAATGGGCACCCCATACAGGAGCTCAGTGAATTTGTACACTTTGACCATTTGGAAATGATCCTCTTCATTAGAGATGTCGGTGAGATTTATATAGTCAGGTTGGGGCGTGACTTTCTTTCAGTCTGTCTTTCTTTCTTGATTTGCTGGTTAATACAGATGCTTGAAAACATAGGGGAATCACAAACGTTTTATAATTTTTTCTCTTTTTTTCCCGCCATTGCAATGCAAAATTTTCAAATGTCAAAATTTCTTGGAAATGTGAACACATTTCAGTTAACTCTACTGGTTAGCAAGACATTTATTATGAACAAATTACAATGTCTTTTTATACCTGGAATCAACAAAAATCTCCATGATTTAAGAACTGCTATTGATTTTGTATAGAACGCACACAGATATTGAGGTGATAGGAGGAAGTTTAAAACCTTAAGATAAATAGATTGCATTTAACATTTCCATGCAGCATACTTACCTGGGGAACTATAGCATGCTGAGCTGCAACTAGGATAATTGCTTCATGATGTGCCTACCACAGAGCACTCCTGGAGGATAGGTTCTTCAACAGCTATTAGTCAAGATGATCAGGGATGTAACCCCATGTTCTGGGTGTCCCTAACCTCTGACGGCCAGAAGCTGAAACTGGATGATGGGATGGATCACTCGATAATTGCCCAGTTCTGTTAATTCCCTCTGTAGCATCTGGCACCAGCCATTGTTGGACGATAGGACATGGGACTAGATGGACCATTGGTCTGACCCACTGTGACCATCCTTCTGTTCTTAAAAGTTGGTTTACATCTGAACAGGCCTATTTCCTCTCAGTGTCCATCATGTAAGCACTAGAACTGGTCAAAAAAAATTTAACCTTTTTTTTGACGGATTTTTTTTTTGACCAAAATATTTTTTTTCACAATGATGATAATTCTACTACTAATACTTTGCATTGATTTATTTTTCAATGAAAAATGTTTAAACCTCTTCTGGGTTCTCTCTCCCCCTCCCCACCCCCACCCACCCCGGTCTCACTTTCTCTCACGTTTTATTTTTCCCATTTTATCTCCTCTTCCAGTGGATTAAAGTTTAAAAAAAGAAAAAAAAAAGAAAAAAGAGAGAATGTGGGGGCAACCCCTCCCTCCCCAAAACAGCCCCAAACAAAGTCTCAAACTAAAAACAAAACGTTTTTGGTAATTAAAAAAAAATTGACATTTTTCAAATACATTGAACAATGTTAGTTCGTTGTTTATTTCTCAAAATATAAAGCTAGTTTTAAACATTAAAAAGCTGTGAATAATATCTGGACAACAGGCTTGATATGTAAAATAATGGAATTAAGAAATGGAAAAGGCCTCATGCAGTGCATTGCCGAGAGGCTAGGATAGAACTGAACTTTACACTAACATTTCTGTAGCTTTGTCATGTCTATTTCAAATACATGGACAAAAATTCTCCATCAAATTTTTTTAGTGAAACTATGGCATTTTTCAAAAATGAAAAATGTTGTAAAAGTCTTTTGACTTTTTCTTTGCTTGCAACATTAAGTCAAAACTTTTATCAAAAACATTACGGACACCATTACTGAAACGATTATTTAACTTTTTCATTTACTGAAGCACTAGGTTTGGGTGAATGAAACATTTTGATCTTGATTTTAATAAATGTTTTGATAAAAAAATTAAGTACAAAAATTCATTAAAACAAAAAGGTCCATTTTGAAGCCTATGAAATGGAATCAACCTCCATTTTTAATATTTTTTTTGTTACATTTTTAAAAAATGCCCACCTCTACTAGTTTACATATCCGAAATGATAATGCCCCTTTCATTGAGTGATTATTCCATAACTTAACGGATCTTTATGTAAACCTTTCCTCCTAAATATGACCTAAACTTACTCTCTTCTCATTTCTACACATTGCTTATAGTTCCCTGTACCACTGAAAATACTTCCTCTCCTTCCTTGCTTCTTTTATACCCTGCAAATGTTTGTAGACTTTTGTTATGCCTCCCTTTTTGTAATCTCTTAGCCAGCATAACACATTTTGTGACTTACCTAGACAATTAAGCCTTTCTCAGAAAAGCTGGGGGAAATACTTTGGGACCTGTCTTTTCAATTTAACTTTACAGTTCAGGTAATTCTACCCAGCTGGTTTTCTGGATTTTATTATAAGCTACCTTTGGATAGTTCTGTTGTGCGCTAAGGGCCTGCTAGTTTCTTTGCAGTCAGACAGGCCTCTATCAGAGTGCCGTATTGGGATCCCATATCTGTTCTTTCAATGGCTGCCTATCACATTTGCTCACTTTTTCTGACTGCTGGCACTGCAAACTCTACCTGCGGGGGCCCGAATGGCTGGGCTTGTGCAGTCGGAACTCAACCACTTCATTGTTGAGGTGTAAAATCCAATAAAATCCAGCTTGATTTTCAATAAATGCAGTGGCACTGTTGGGCTAACAAGAGTAAAGATGAGGGAGGAGATATCTGCTCGCTGTAAGAAAGTACCAACTCCCAAATCACTGTCAATATAACCTCCTCTTCTACAGAGGTGAAGGACGGTCTTGTGAGTAAGACACTTGCCCAGAACTGAGGAACTCTTCATTCACTTTCAAGCGAGGCCCCAGACCCTGTGTGCGTCACAGTAGGTGGGTCACCTTGGCCTGGGCTATGTTTAAAATTGAGGTCAGCATAGTTATGGCACTGAGGGGGGTGAAAATTCAATATGCCTGAGCACCACAGTTATGCCAACCTAACCCCTGGTGTAGACGCAGCTCTCGCAACAAAAGAATGCTTCTATTGACCTAGCAACTGTCGGTCAGGGATGTGAAAACGGGGGGAAAAAAACCTTCCGTCATGGTAAAATGTGCCATCTTAGTTTTGGTGCTATAGCTAGGCCAGTATGGTCCCCATAGTGTAGACTTGGCCTTAGTATATGTCTATAGTGGCAGGATAGATTAGCTACCCCAAGTACATACCTAGATTTTTGGACAGCATTGTTCTTGGGGTGGTGGTGGCTAGCCTATCCCACCTTTTACTCCTTCTACTGCTACTCTTCTATTTCTAGTGCACTGGCTCAGTCAGAACTGCCAGGTGTACATCTACCTGAGCTGGAAACTACATCTCCAGTTCCAGTGTAGACATACCCTTAATCACTCTGTGTCTCAGTTCCCCATCTGTAAAATGGGAACCATAATCCACTCACGTCCGTTGAGACTATAAACAGTTTGGGGAAACGTTTGGTCTTATTATGTATGAATACAGCCCCTAGCATAATGAGGCTCTCATCTCAACAGGCCTCTCGGTGCTACTGTCACACATGTTATAAATAATAAACTTATCACACTTCCCCTTTTGGGCTAGCTAGCATCTATCTTTATCAAGTGTCCTGTATTCCCTCGGGTTGGGCCTTAAATATCCAGCTCTACCTATTCACTCTGCCCTGTCCACCCATATGAGAGCTAAGTCATGAGTTAACTTCTGGATAGCTGCAAAATGACCAGGGCTTCTGGGTCCCATCTGATGGTGACCAGTCCCCTTCTCAACAGTGCCAGACTGCAGGCATGATCTGAAGCCCACCAAGTCAATGGGAATCTTTCCATCAGCTTGATCAGGATCAGGCCCAGGATGCAGTGAGATGGGAAGAGTTTTGGTCATTTGTGATGTGATCATTTTGTGCACAGATCATTGTCTGAAGCGATAGCAGGGAGTCCAGTCTTAGCTGCTTTGTGAGGTTCCTTTCAGTGCCGTATGTGTGTGTGGGGGGGGAGTCAGTGGGCCACCCTTTTTTTCCCATTTAATCGTTAATCTGTGGTCTCCCTGTCAGATGTGAAGGCTGATAGAGGGGCGGCGGGTGGAAAAATGTCATTTTTCATCACTTGAGTTGTTTAGCAAACATGTTGCGACATAAGGTTGAAATTTTCCACATCCAAACCCTGAAAGCACACCCCCTCCTCTAGCTTCTTCCCTTTCCCTCCATAAGCAGGAGAAGGCTGTGGTTTCCAGGGTCACTGCGTCCCCTCTATACAGATATTCTTTGGAGAGACGGATTTTGGCCTGTGCATTTTGAATTTAAAGGGACTCCCTAAAGCCCCCTTCCACCCAAGGCCTCATTTTTAACATACCTCGAGAATGGCCAAATCTGATAGGGGATCTAACACAGAATTCTTTCATGTAGCCCATTTCCTCATCTCGCTGCTACATGGCTGCTGGCTGGAAGGTTAATAGGAAAAACAGCAAACGGCACACGGCTGCATTTAGACAAAAAATCCCGACTCTGCGTGCGTTGTTACACTTCTTTCGTTGGGAGATGGCAAGCAGCGTTCTCTACAAAGGGAAACATGCAATTTACATCTGTGTACCTCTTTGCCTTATAACACACAGACACGTGGCTTCCTCTCCTGATTTCTGTTACCAGCTCTGGGTCTGGCAATCTCCTTGGTCCAGTCACTTTTATCATTAGGGAGACCATGTTCTCTGGTGGGTAGAGCACTGGACTGCCAATCAAGATATATGGTTCTGTTCTAGGCTGTGCCATTGGCCGGCTGTGTGACCTTGGGAAAGTCTGTACCTCTGTGCCTCCATCTGTTAAATGGGGATAATGACACTGACCAACCTTGTAAGAAGAAAAGGAGGACTTGTGGCACCTTAGAGACTAACCAATTTATTTGAGCATAAGCTTTCGTGAGCTACAGCTCACTTCATCGGATGCATAAAGTGGAAAGTACAGTGAGGAGATTTTATATACACATAGACCATGAAAAAATACACATTGTAAGGAGAGTGATCACTTAAGATGAGCTATTACCAGCAGGAGAGTAGGGTCGGGGGAGAGAAAACCTTTTGAAGTGATAATCAAGGTGGGCCATTTCCAGCACATATCCAGGAGTTAACAAGAACGTCTGAGGAACAGTGGGGGGGGGAGGGGAGGGAATAAACAAGGGGAAATAGTTTTACTTAGTATAAGTAAGTAAACTCCCCGTCTCTATTCAAGCCTAAATTAATTGTATCCAATCTGCAAATTAATTCCAATTCAGCAGTCTCTCGTTGGAGTCTGTTTTCGAAGTTTTTTTGTTGAAGGATAGTCACTTTGAGATCAGGAATCGAGTGACCAGAGAGATTGAAGTGTTCTCCGACTGGTTTATGAATGTTTCAGAGTAACAGCCGTGTTAGTCTGTATTCGCAAAAAGAACAGGAGTACTTGTGGCACCTTAGAGACTAACCAATTTATTTGAGCATAAGCTTTCGTGAGCTAGAGCTCACTTCATCGGATGCATATTGTGGAAAGTATAGAAGATCTTTTTATACACACAAAGCATGAAAAAATGGGTGTTTACCACGACAAAAGGTTTTCTCTCCCCGCACCCCACTCTCCTGCTGGTAATAGCTTATCTAAAGTGATCATTCTCCTTACAATGTGTATGATAATCAAAGTGGGCCATTTCCAGCACAAATCCAGGGTTTAACAAGAACGTCTGGGGGGTGGGGGGAGGAAAAAACAAGGCGAAATTAACTTAGGCTTGAATAGAGACTGGGAGTGGCTAAGTCATTATGCAAGGTAACCTATTTCCCCTTGTTTTTTCCTACCCGCCCCCCCCCCCACCTCAGACGTTCTTGTTAAACCCTGGATTTGTGCTGGAAATGGCCCACCTTGATTATTATACACACTGTAAGGAGAGTGATCATTTTAGATAAGCTATTACCAACAGGAGAGTGGGTTTGTGTGTGTGTGTGGCGGGGGGGAGGGGGGGAGAAAACCTGGATTTGTGCTGGAAATGGCCCAATTTGATTATCATACACATTGTAAGGAGAGTGATCACTTTAGATAAGCTATTACCAACAGGAGAGTGGGGTGGAGGGAGAGAAAACCTTTTGTAGTGGTAAACACTCATTTTTCATGCTTTGTGTGTATAAAAAGATCTTCTATACTTTCCACAGTATGCATCCGATGAAGTGAGCTGTAGCTCACGAAAGCTCATGCTCAAATAAATTGGTTAGTCTCTAAGGTGCCACAAGTACTCCTTTTCCTTTTATGAATGTTATAATTCTTGACATCTGATTTGTGTCCATTTCTTCTTTTACGTAGAGACTGTCCAGTTTGCCCAATGTACATGGCAGGGGGGCATTGCTGGCACATGATGGCATATATCACATTGGTAGATGTGCAGGTGAACGAGCCCCTGATAGTGTGGCTGATGTGATTAGGCCCTATGATGGTGTCCCCTGAATAGATATGTGGACACAGTTGGCAACGGGCTTTCCTGAGTTAGTGGTTCTGTTGTGTGGTGTGTGGTTGCTGGTGAGTATTTGCTTCAGGTTGGGGGGCTGTCTGTATGCAAGGACTGGCCTGTCTCCCAAGATCTGTGAGAGTGATGGGTCGTCCTTCAGGATAGGTTGTAGATTCTTGATAATGTGTTGGAGAGGTTTTAGTTGGGGGCTGAAGGTGATGGCTAGTGGCGTTCTGTTATTTTCTTTGTTGGGCCTGTCCTGTAGTAGGTGACTTCTGGGTACTCTTCTGGCTCTGTCAATCTGTTTCTTTACTTCAGCAGGCTGCTACTCTGAAACCAACCATGTAAGGTGCTTTGAGATGAAAAGCCCTATGTGAGAGCTAGGTATTATTTGTATTACAGTAATGCCTAACGGTTGCAACTGAGATCAGAGCTCTGTTGTGCTAGACTCCACAAAAGACAGCGCCCGCCCCATCGGGTATGTTTACACTGCAGTTGGACTCATAGACTTTACGGCCGGTAGGGACCATCACGATCATCTAGTCTGACCTCCTGCACATCGCAGGCCACAGAACCACACCCACCCACTCCTGTAATAGACCCCCAATCTTTGGCTGAGTGACTGAAGTTCTCAAATCATGATTTAAAGACTTCAAGTTACAGAGAATCCACCATTTACCACTAATTTAAACCAGCAAGTGACCCGTGCCCCATGCTGCAGAGGAAGGCGAAACCTGCAGTGTCTCTGCCAATCTAATCCGTGGGAAATTCCTTCCCAGCCCCAAATATGGTGTTCAGTTAGACCCTGAGCATGTGGGCAAGACCCACCAGCTAAACACCTGGGAAAGAATTCTCTGTAGTAACTCTGAGTCCTCCCCATCTGGTGTCCCGTCTCCAGCCGTTGGGGATATTTGCTGCTAGCAGTCGGAGATCGGCTACATGTTTTTGTAGGCCGTGTCATCATACCATCCCCTCTATAAACTTATCAAGCTGAGTCTTGAAGCCAGTTAGGTTGTTTGCCCCCACAGCTCCCCTTAGAAGTCTGTTCCAGGACTTTAGTCCTCTGATGGCTAAAAACCTTCGCTTAATTTCAAGCCTAAACTTGTTGATGGCCAGTTTATATCTGCGAGCTGGCAGGGTCCCAGAGCCTGCAGCCTGAGCCGGAACATCTACACCACAACTAAACAGCACCGCAGCCCAAGGGCCGCACGCCCAAATCAGCTGGAATGGGCCAGCCAGGGCAGTCTAATTGCACTGAAGACATACCCATAGAGTTTATAATCTAAGTAGAGGAGATGATAGAAAGAGAGATGAATAGCCCTCTTTTATAAAGGAGGAACTGGGGTCCAGGGAGGTTAAGTGATTTGCCCCAGGCCACACAAGGAGTCTGTGGAACAGCCAACAATTGATCTGGAATTTTCCAGGGCAGAGCCTTAAGCACAAGCCCATCCTTTCATTTAACCTCCCTGTGTCTCAGTGCAGAAAGGGACTGCTAAACCTTATATGTGTTACAGCAGGGCTGTGAAAAATTTACATCTGTGTGACAGCCACCATACTGGCTAATACTCAAACTTGAACTAAGGGCCTCCAGAACTTAACACCTGAGTTACTATGGCTTGAGCTACGGAGGAGCCACATCAGGATGTTACCGACTCGCATTCTCTAGAGGGGCCTATGCCACACACTCACCAGTGTGTGACGAGCACAGGACAAAGGGGAAGATTTTTTTTTCCATAGAGTAAATGCTGGTTTTCAGCGCTTTGATTTTGGCATAGAGACATGGGGACCTCATTCTCTACCACCGTGCACCTTGAGAAAGGTATTTAGACCAGCGTGTCATAGGCATAATACACTACGAGGTCTGAGTGGCAGCATTTTACACCCATTTCACACAGTGGCAAAGCAGGCCTTTGACCTTAACATTTCACACAGTGGCAAAGCAGGCCTTTGACCTTAAAGGGCCTGCTCCAAAGCTTGCTGAGGTCAATGGAGAGACTCCCATTGACTTCAGAGCCTTTTGGATCAGGCCCCAACAAAGGGGCAGCTAAATGGGGAACAGATGGATTTCACACCCTTCTTCAAAATCAATAGCTGGAAAGCAACATGAGCACATTGATCCTACTAGCAGAGCCAAGACCCAGTATTCCCCTGCCCACGACTGGACACAAGTATCTTTCATTGATTTCAATAGGAATTACCTGTAACTTACAGAGGAGAGAATCACTTAGTTCAGTCTGAAGGTCTGTCTACACTGCAATTGAAAATCCATAGCTGGCCTGTGCCAGGTGACTCGGTCTTGCAGGGCTCAGGCTAAGGGGCTGTTTAATTGAGTGTAGAGATTAGGGCTTGGGCTTCAGCCCAAGTGCTGGGATCCTCCCTCCTTGCAAGCCTGAGCCTGAACATTTACACCGCAATCAAAGAGCCCCTTATTGGAGTCCCACAAGACCAAGTCAGCTCGCATGGGCCAGCTGCAAGTTTTTAATTGCAATGCAGTCAGGCCCTCAGGGTCTGATTCCTCATTGCCTGGCACCTTACGCCTGACCCTCCATTGCCCTGTGCCCCGTGCAGTCCACCAGAGGAACAACAACAACAATACACCTGGACAGTGGAGGTCCGTGGCACCAAATATCCATGACTGCACTCTAGGTGCCTAAGAACAGCAAAAGGGTTACTCCCAGTTAATCACGGGCAATCACATGACTGCTGCCAGTCTATGACCAGGCAGTGTCACCTCCTGCCCCCAAGTCTGGTCTTCAGTGCAAGGTGGGTGTAAAAATTGGTATAAGCGACTGTGTGAGTTGTAAGATAATGGTATATTGGGCACTCAGTGTTGTAAAAGATGCCCCGGCTGGCAGAGTGTTGGAAAATCAGCCCTGAAATGTTATCCCATGGAACAATAAACGGCTCCGTTTGTATAAGTAAGTCAGTCTCAGCAGTGCCAGAGCGCTAACTCCTTCTGACAGCCAATGCCATATTCGGACAGTCACTGTTTTGTGCCATCCACCAGAATCGCCTACAATTACATTGGTCATAAGAATACTTCAGTAACGCCATTCATGGCAATGAAGCTAAAAACGACCAGCCTCACAATGGAAACCATTAGTCAATGCTTTTTGGCATGGCTAAAGACTCAGCGTTCTCCTTGGAATAGCTATTTGCATAGCATTACCCAATTTTCCCGGCATGACAGTGCCTCTATTTATGCGGGTGCTTTTTTTTGCAGGTGAGCCTGACTTAAATTGAGTAACCCAGAACCCCTCAGCTAATTGGGAACATTCACTTTGTGTATACATACACCCATGTGGGCTTCGGGGAAGAGCTCATACCAGTCACTTTGCTCTTATATAAGCCATGGATACTTTCTCGTCTGTTTTGAATGTGGCTTTCTGTATTTATTTCAGTATTAAATGCAATTTATTAAGTTTACAGCCCTGACAGTGTGAATACGCAGCCATCTATGAAGCATTGGCAAGGCATTAAAACATCTGTTGGTTTGTAAGAAATACAGTACTTTTCTGGAGCTTTTGTTCTGTTAGATGGAATTACTTTGAGAAACTCTCCAGAGGGAATGCTCTGGCTAGACCTCTCTTAGCATCCCTGGGGCAACCTTGGCATCAACTCCAGAGCCATGGGGGAGGATGCAAAAGGGGAAGAAAAAGCAGGGAGAGTGGCACTGAAAGGAAATCTAGGAAGGAGAATGGGCCCAATTCATGATCACCTTGCACATCATGTTGCCAGTCACATATTAGTAGATTTTAAGACCAGACGAGACCATTTTAATCATCCAATCTGACGTCCTGCATAACATAGTCCAGTCCCATGCAAGAGTATATGCAAAGTGCATGTGGGTAAATCATGGGGCTTCTGATCTGCTAGTGTTTTACACCTGTAAACCACTACAGCATTTGCATTTCTTTGGCCCAAAGAACAGGAGAGATGCAAGGGGAAGGGAACATGGCTCTTAGTTGGATACTTAATTCTTCATACGTGCAGAGGTGCAGGGAACTCAGCTACAAGGGCCCATAAACTCCTAGGACGAAGGTGTGGCACTTACGAGGCATGCTCAGTCACTGTATCTGAAGCTGTATAGGAAGTTTTCATTGTGGGCAATCCACCTGGCAGGTGGCGCACAGTCACCATCCAAGCACTGAGCCAATCAAAGCGTAGGAGGAGGTTATAAATATAGGCGTTAACTTGGTGCTGGCTCAGTGCCTGATCAACCAGGACCAAGTGACGTGTCTGCTGTAAGGGCTGGGTCTCAACACATTGACCTCTTGGCACAACAGGTAAGTGTTATTCCACATTTACTGACTAGGGAAGTTTAATTGTTAGGGATAATGTTTGATCCACCATGGTGTGGACCTAGTGGAAGAGCTGAGAGGGGAGCATTGTTACCTCTAGAGGCTAAAGAGCCTATAGCTACCAGCTAACTGCTTTGAACTTATTCTGGCTCAGAAATTGTGGCCAAGTTCAGGGAGGTAAAAGTATGTATATTCTTGCCTGACTTAGCTGGGCTTATGCGAAAAGGACGGTGCCCTGTAGAGTGACAGCCTTGTAGAGATCCAGGGAATGGATATTTTATATGTAGATCCCAATTTCTGTGCCACTTTGGATACAGGCTACAGATTTCTGTTTCACCAGCAACAGGTCCAGTCAGCTGTTAACCCAAGGGCTGAAATGCAGCTAGGTGTGGAGACTTCTCCCTCTCCCCCTCTTCTGTTCCCCCACGACTGCTGTGTTACCAGATTCTGGAGTGTTTGGAAAAGAACCGAGAGACTGTCTTTCCTCTCAAGTTCCGAAGAGTCCAGGTGATACACACTACATATTATGGCCACGCTATAAAGACTGAGAAATCATCTCTGAACGAAGCTCAGAGGGGAGCATGTTCATATGTGTCTGCTAAAGCATAGAGGCCTAGGTGTTATGTTGAAACCTTATATGTGAATAGATGCAACAGGGAAGGAGCACCAGTAACTTTACAGTACTGTATAATAGCTTTAGTTTCCAAGTTATTTAGAGTATTCCAGTACCATTTACACCAATTTATACTACTTACAGTGTTTCTGTGTGCATTCAGTATTGATTTCACTAAAGGCTTAGTCTACACTGTAAAGTTGTTTTGGCACAGAAATGTCATCGCGGAGTATGAAACTTGTCTTCCTAGCCAACATAGCTATTCCAGAAAAACATCTGGTGTAGATGTTGCTATGCCAACACAATGCTTCTGTTGGGTTGGCTAATGTCTTTCGGGGAGATGGTGTAGACAGAACTCTTCTGTCATTTTATGCGGCTCTCCACCGGGTGGCTCTGCCAGCATAGCTACACTGGCAAAGGCTCTGCAGTGTAGACAAGCCCTAAGACCTGGTCTACACTAGAAAATTAGATTAGTTTACCTAATGAAAAAAACCATACCCCTGAGTGGCACAGTTAGTCTGACCTAACCCCAAGTATAGACAGCGCTAGGCCAACAGAAGAATTCTGCCTCTTGGGGAGGTGGATTACATACACCAACTGGAGAACCCCTTCCATTCGCCTAGGTAGCATCTACACTGAAGTGCTGCAGCAGTAAATGACCCTGCAAGGTGCAGGACAACAATGGATCAGGCCCCATTAGTTCTTTAACTAGGCCCTGGTCTACACTAGGACTTTAGGTCGAATTTAGCAGCGTTAAATCGATTTAAACCTGCACCCGTCCACACAGTGAAGCCCTTTAATTCGACTTAAAGGGCTCTTAAAATCGATTTCCTTACTCCACCCCTGACAAGTGGATTAGCGCTTAAATCGACGTTCCCAGCTCGAATTTGGGGTACTGTGGACACAATTCGATGGTATTGGCCTCCGGGAGCTATCCCAGAGTGCTCCATTCTGACCGCTCTGGACAGCACTCTCAACTCAGATGCACTGGCCAGGTAGACAGGAAAAGAACCGCGAACTTTTGAATCTCATTTCCTGTTTGGCCAGCGTGGCAAGCTGCAGGTGACCATGCAGAGCTCATCAGCACAGGTGACCATGATGGAGTCCCAGAATCGCAAAAGAGCTCCAGCATGGACCGAACGGGAGGTACGGGATCTGATCGCTGTTTGGGGAGAGGAATCCGTGCTATCAGAACTCCGTTCCAGTTTTCGAAATGCCAAAACCTTTGTGAAAATCTCCCAGGGCATGAAGGACAGAGGCCGTAACAGGGACCCGAAGCAGTGCCGCGTGAAACTGAAGGAGCTGAGGCAAGCCTACCAGAAAACCAGAGAGGCGAACAGCCGCTCTGGGTCAGAGCCCCAAACATGCCGCTTCTATGATGAGCTGCATGCCATTTTAGGGGGTTCAGCCACCACTACCCCAGCCGTGTTGTTTGACTCCTTCAATGGAGATGGAGGCAATACGGAAGCAGGTTTTGGGGACCAAGAAGATGAGGAGGAGGAGGAGGAGGTTGTAGATGGCTCACAGCAAGCAAGCGGAGAAACCGGTTTTCCCGACAGCCAGGAACTGTTTCTCACCCTAGACCTGGAGCCAGTACCCCCCGAACCCACCCAAGGCTGCCTCCTGGACCCAGCAGGCGGAGAAGGGACCTCTGGTGAGTGTACCTTTTAAAATGCTATACATGGTTTAAAAGCAAGCATGTGAAAGGATTACTTTGCCCTGGCATTTGCGGTTCTCCTAGATGTAGTCCTAAAGCCTTTGCAAAAGGTTTCTGGGGAGGGCAGCCTTATTTCGTCCTTCATGGTAGGACACTTTTATCACTCCAGGCCAGTAACACATACTCGGGAATCACTGTAGAACAAAGCATTGCAGTGTATGTTTGCTGGCATTCAACCAAAATCCGTTCTTTCTCTCTCTGTGTTATCCTCAGGAGAGTGAGATATAATTCATGGTCACCTGGTTGAAATAGGGTGCTTTTCTTCAGGGACACATCCTGCTGGGCTGTTTGCCTGTGGCTGAACAGAAATGTTCCCTGCTGTTAGCCACGGGGAGGGGGGAGGGTTGAGGGGGTAGTCACGCGGTGGGAGGAGGCAAAATGCGACCTTGTAACGAAAGCACATGTGCTATGTATGTAATGTTAACAGCAAGGTTTACCCTGAAAGAGTGTAGCCACTGTTTTATAAAATGTGTGTTTTTAAATACCGCTGTCCCTTTTTTTTTCTCCACCAGCTGGATGTGTTTCAATGATCACAGGATCTTCTCCTTCCCAGAGGCTAGTGAAGCTTAGAAAGAAAAAAAAACGCACTCGAGATGAAATGTTCTCCGAGCTAATGCTGTCCTCCCACACTGACAGAGCACAGACGAATGCGTGGAGGCAAATAATGTCAGAGTGCAGGAAAGCACAAAATGACCGGGAGGAGAGGTGGAGGGCTGAAGAGAGTAAGTGGCGGGCTGAAGAGAGTAAGTGGCGGGCAGAAGACAGGGCTGAAGCTCAAATGTCGCGGCAGCGTGATGAGAGAAGGCAGGATTCAATGCTGAGGCTGCTGCAGGACCAAACCAGAATGCTCCAGTGTATGGTTGAGCTGCAGCAAAGGCAGCTGGAGTACAGACTGCCACTGCTGCCCCTCTGTAACCAACCGCCCTCCTCCCCAAGTTCCATAGCCTCCACACCCAGACGCCCAAGAACGCGGTGGGGGGGCCTCCGGCCAACCAGCGACTCCACAACAGAGGATTGCCCAAAAAAAAGAAGGCTGTCATTCAATAAATTTTAAAGTTGTAAACTTTTAAAGTGCTGTGCTTAATGTGCTGTGTGGCATTTTCCTTCCCTCCTCCACCACCCCTCCTGGGATACCTTGGTAGTCATCCCCCTATTTGTGTGATGAATGAATAACGAATGCATGACTGTGAAGCAGCAATGACTTTATTGCCTCTGCAAGCGGTGATTAAAGGGAGGAGGGGAGGGTGGTTAGCTTACAGGGAAGTAGAGTGAACCAAGGGGCGGGGGGTTTCATCAGGGAGAAACAAACAGAACTTTCACACTGTAGCCTGGCCAGTCATGAAACTGGTTTTCAAAGCTTCTCTGATGCGTGCCGCGCCCTCCTGAGCTCTTCTAACCGCCCTGGTGTCTGGCTGCGCGTAACCAGCAGCCAGGCGATTTGCCTCAATCTCCCACCCCGCCATAAACGTCTCCCCCTTACTCTCACAGATATTGTGGAGCACACAGCAAGCAGTAATAACAGTGGGAATATTGGTTTCGCTGAGGTCTAAGCGAGTCAGTAAACTGCGCCAGCGCGCCTTTAAACGTCCAAATGCACATTCTACCACTATTCTGCACTTGCTCAGCCTGTAGTTGAACAGCTCCTGACCACTGTCCAGGCTGCCTGTGTACGGCTTCATGAGCCATGGCATTAAGGGGTAGGCTGGGTCCCCAAGGATACATATAGGCATTTCAACATCCCCAACAGTTATTTTCTGGTCTGGGAAGAAAGTCCCTTCCTGCAGCTTTTGAAACAGACCAGAGTTCCTGAAGATGCGAGCGTCATGCACCTTTCCCGGCCATCCCACGTTGATGTTGGTGAAACGTCCCTTGTGATCCACCAGAGCTTGCAGCACTATCGAAAAGTACCCCTTGCGGTTTATGTACTCGCCGGCTTGGTGCTCTGGTGCCAAGATAGGGATATGGGTTCCGTCTATAGCCCCACCACAGTTAGGGAATCCCATTGCAGCAAAGCCATCCACTATGACCTGCACATTTCCCAGGGTCACTACTCTTGATATCAGCAGATCTTTGATTGCGTGAGCTACTTGCATCACAGCAGCCCCCACAGTAGATTTGCCCACTCCAAATTGATTCCCAACTGACCGGTAGCTGTCTGGCGTTGCAAGCTTCCACAGGGCTATCGCCACTCGCTTCTCAACTGTGAGGGCTGCTCTCATCCTGGTATTCATGCGCTTCAGGGCAGGGGAAAGCAAGTCACAAAGTTCCATGAAAGTGCCCTTACGCATGCGAAAGTTTCGCAGCCACTGGGAATCGTCCCAGACCTGCAACACTATGCGGTCCCACCAGTCTGTGCTTGTTTCCCGAGCCCAGAATCGGCGTTCCACAGCATGAACCTGCCCCATTAGCACCATGATGCATGCATTGGCAGGGCCCATGCTTTCAGAGAAATCTGTGTCCATGTCCTGATCACTCACGGGACCGCGCTGACGTCGCCTCCTCGCCCGGTATCGCGTTGCCATGTTCTGGTGCTGCATATATTGCTGGATAATGCGTGTGGTGTTTAATGTGCTCCTAATTGCCAAAATGAGCTCAGCGGCCTCCATGCTTGCCTTGGTATGGCGTCTCCGCACAGAAAGAAGGCGCGGAACGATTGTCTGCCGTTGCTCTGACGGAGGGAGGGGCGACTGACGACACGGCTTACAGGGTTGGCTTCAGGGAGCTAAAATCAACAAAGGGTGTGCCTGTACATCAAGGAGTATTTCAGGCAGGACTGCACGGAGGGTTCCAATAAGAAATGGTGCACCTAAGTTATCGTTCTTATTGGAACAAGGAGGTTAGCCTGGCCTCTGATTGATACATGGCTAGATTAACCTCGCTGCGCCTTCTCTGTGACTGACTGCAGTGTGATCTAGATAGGGGAGGAGGAAAATGAGTCCAAAACAAATCTGGTCTATGTCTTGTTCTGACCCACTCCATCGATCCTTTACATCTTTGGCTGGCAGCAGACAAAAAAGGCGCGAAATGATTGTCTGCCCTTGCTTTCACGGGGGGAGGGAGGGTGGGAACGGGGTCCTGACGACATGTACCCAGAACCACCTGCGACAATGTTTTTTGCCGCATCAGGCATTGGGATATCAACCCAGAATTCCAATGGGCAGCGGAGACTGCGGGAACTGTGGGATAGCTACCCACAGTGCAACGCTCCAGAAGTCGACGCTTGCCTCGGTACTGTGGAAGCGCTCCGCCGAGTTAATGCACTTAATGCACTTTAGAGCATTTTCTGTGGGGACACACACACTCGAATATATAAAACCGATTTCAAAAAAACCGACTTCTATAAATTCGACCTAATTTCGTAGTGTAGACATACCCTAGGATTGAATGGTGACTAATGCAATAGACCTAATTGGGGATTCTAGATGTTACTGTGATGTCAACAAACAATTATATAATGATAGATAGGCAAGCATAACAGTAGGGCTAGCAAATAAAATTGGAAAGTAGAAATGTAATGGACCATGGCAGCACCCACAGAGACATGCCAGTTGTCAACAGGGAGCAAACATGGGGACTTCAGAACCAAAAGGACAGGTCGCTACCACTTGATTTGAATGAGAAGATAGGAAGTTGTAAAAATCACTGGGCCCCGTTGCTCCTGAGAACCATGCACTGGTCCAGTCTAGTGCAAGAACTCAATGCAGGAAAGGAGGCAAATATATATCAGAAGTGGATGTCTTACCTACAGTCAGGGGAAAAAAATTATGGGGAGGAACAAACAATGCAGCCAAGAGAATGAGCTGGAATAGCAAAGGAGGAAGGAAGAAATATGTGTGTGCAGTCCAGGAAGCTTGGAATTCCACCTGCCCAACAGACAATTCCTGTCCTCCATGGTGAGATCCTGGAATAAAAATCCTTGCATGTCCCAGCACAGGCTGAAATGTAAGGTTCCAGAGCAACGTAGAAAGGAATTTAAAAGCTAACTGAAGATGAGTTTCTCCCAACGTATGAACCCATGGATGCAACCTGTGGCATATGATTCTGGGTATGTCTACGCTCCAGTCATGAAGTTCAACTGCAGGAAAGCCCCTGCAGCCCCAGCTGTATGAGCCCACCTGGTAGTTACTCCTGTGGCTAGCCTGCGTTTGAAGCCTGTGCTGCCACAGCTTTATTGCTTTGCTATCTGAGCTAGCTAGATTAAAGCTAGTTCGAGTGTGTCTACCCGAGTTGCAATCACACCCCATGACTGCAGTGTAGACACCCACACTGTCTTAGGTAGTTAGTCTAGTTGTACCTGCTTATAAATGGATTTTTAATAGTCAGCATTTTGGGTTTTTTTTATTCTATGGCACATCTGATGCTTGCAGTTGGCACTCCGTAAATATAAAATGCACCTGAATATTGTGAATTAGGGAGAGTCTTGCCCCAGGCACTTACAGATTTATCCACTATATTCTAAACCCATTACATATTACATGTACTGGGATCATGGAGTTGCACCGGTGTGACTGAGAACGGAATTTGGCCAGCAGTATCTAACTTTGTGTGGATGTGGTAGAGAGCGGGAGAGGTGTATAGAGAGACCCATCAGACCCCCAGTGGCTGGAAAAGTGAAATTAGAAAAGTTCAACCTGGAAATATAGTGCAAACTTTTAATAGTGAGTGGAGGTGACCATCGGAAGAGCTTACCAAGGATTGTGGTGGACTCTCCATTGTTCTTCTAGCCTTAGTCCCACCTATATGGGGTTGGTTCTTCACGTCCTTCTTTTCCATTCCAGTGTGTCTTGAAGTAGATCCTCAAAAACTCCACAGCTAATCAATTTTTTTTTGTATAACATCCATCCATCTAGTTTGGGGTCTTCCAACCCTTCTCTTATGCTCCACTTCTAAGTTGAATGTCCTGTTGCCTTTATATTCTTCTGGCCTTTTCACATGCCCAAATTATCTAAGCCTAGGTTCCCTCAGCTTGTCTATAATTGGTATCACCTTCACACTTCCCTTCATTCATTCATTCCTTCATTCCAAACATGGTCCATCCTTGTGACTCCAAGCATGCATCTCAAAATTTTCATTTCCACTCTATTCCAGATCTATTCCTGTTTCTTCTTCAGGGCCCAACATTCAGAGACGTACCAAAGTGCAAACATAATTACCCTCTTGTTGATCTTACTTTTCAATTTGATAGACATTCTCCTATCTCAGATCACGCTGCTCAATTTTCTCCATTTAGTACATGTCTTTCCTCTTCTGCTTATAAGTTCATTGCTGAATTCACCATTTTCCTGTACTAACAAACCTCAACACTTGAACTTCTGTACCTCTGTTAGTAGCTGCCACGCCCCTCTCGTCAATGATCTAAAACTAAAAAAAAAAAAAAAAAGTCCTTTTTAGTTTTAGATCATTGACGATCTCCTGGTTAAGCCAGGGTGGTCTCTTGCCAGACTTCCCATCTTTCCTACGCAGTGGGAATGTTTGCTCTTGCGCCCTTAATAATGTCTGTTTGAAAAACTGCCAACTGCCTTCAATTGTTTTTCCCCTTAGACTTGCTTCCCATGGGATCTTACCTACCAGCTCCCTGAGTTCGTTAAAGTCTGCCATATTGAAATCCATTGTCTTTATTTTGCTGTTCTCGCTCCTACCGTTCCTTAGAATCATGAACTCTGTCATTTCATGATCACTTTCACCCAAGCTGCCTTCCACTTTCAAATTCTCAACCAGTTCCGCCCTATTTGTCAAAATCAAATCTGGAACAGCCTCTCCCCTAGTAGTTTTCTCCACCTTCTGAAATAAAAAATTGTCTCCAATGCATTCCAAGAACTTGCTGGATAATCTGTGCCCTGCTGTGTTATTTTCCCAACACATGTCTGGGTAGCTGAAGTCCCCCATCACTGCCAAGTCCTGTCCTTTGGATGATTTTGTTAGTTGTTTAAAAAAAGCCTCATCCAGCTCTTCTTCCTGGTTTGATGGCCTGTAGTAGACCCCTACCATGACATCATCCATGTTTTTTTACCCCTTTTATCCTTACCCAGAGACTTTCAACAAGTCTGTCTCCTATTTCCATCTTCACCTCAGTCCAAGTGTCTACATTTTTAAATATATAAGGCAATGCCTCTTCCCTTTTTTTCCTTGCCTGTCCTTCCTAAGCAAGCTGTACCCTTCTATATCAGTACTCCAGTCATGCATATTATCCCACCAAGTCTCCGTGATGCCAGCTGTGTCATAGTTGTGTTTAGTTACTAGCATTTTGAGTTCTTCCTGCTTATTCCCCATGCTTCTTGTATTAGTAGACTGACATCTAAGATACTGATCTGATTCCTCCCTTCCCTGCAATTTTGTCTTGTCTCTCCTTTATGCCTGCTATAACAGCCCATGCTCCCCCCAGATTCTGACCCTTCTCCCAGGTCTCCATGTTTTTGACTTACGTGTGGGCTTTGGTCACCTGCCCCCTTCGAACCTAGTTTAAAGCCCTCCTCATTAGGTTAGCCAGTTTGTATCCAAATATGCTCATCCCCTTCCTCGATAGGTGGACCCCATCTCTGTTTAGCAGTCCTTCTTCCCAGAACAGCATCCTGTGGCCAAGGAAGCCGAAGCCCTCCTGGTAACACCATCTTCGCAGCCAGGCATTCACCTCCAGGATGCATCTGTCTCTGCTGAAGCCCCTACCCTTGACCAGAAGGATCAGAGAGAAGGCCACCTGCGCTCCCAACTCCTTCACCCTTATTCCCAGAGCCCTGTAGTCACTTCTCATCTGCTGAGGGCCATACCTCGCAGTATCATTAGTGCCCACATGGATGAGCAGCATGGGGTAGTAGTCAGAGGGTCGGATGGTCCTCGACCATCCCTCCATAATGGCCCGGATACAGGCCTCGGGCAGGCAGCATGCCTCCTGGGATGTCATGGCAGGGGCGACAGATGGGTGCCTCCATCCCACTCAGACGAGAGTCACCAACCACCACCACCCTACATTTCCTCCTGGGAGTGGTGGCTATTATCTTCCCAGCCTTGGGGGTACATGGCTTCTCCTCCACCTTTGGGGGTGATTCCTCATTGCTCGTTGCCAGGGCAGCATACTGGTTTTCCATCACCATGGTGGGTGGGTTGGGAGTAGGGTTGGAACACAGAAGTAACCAGCAGCCAGTGTCCTCCCTGTGACAGAGCCATATCCTCCTCCCCCAGTGGTGTGACAGTAGTCCTCTATAGCTGGATAGCTTCCTCAGCCTTGGATATCTCCATATGAATACTCTCGAGGAATTCCTCATGGGCATGGATGTTCCTCAGCCTAGCCACCTCCTCCTGTTGCTCTCCCACCTGTTTCCTGAGCGATTCCACCAGCAGGCACCTCTCACACTGGATGGTGCCCACAGCCTGGCTTTCTGAGAGTGGGAAATGCAGGCCACCATCTCTGCAAGTCCACACCAGGATCTGGTTAGCGGCATCCATGGTCAGGTTGTCTGTCTGGATACAGGCAAAGTTGGAGGAGACAGGAGCAGCATTCCCACGGGGACTGCAGCCCACAGCGATTATATTATGATTCCCTCTTACAAACTATTTTGCTGAATCTGAAATGTCCAGCGGCAACATGTTGAGCTGGATGAAATTTAATCTTATCAGAACAAAAATGATCCATTTTGACACTGCTGGGAATGGACCAGTTTTTGTGAAAGATTTTTTGTTTTATTGTAAAATTCCTTTTATTTCGTATTATAAAAAGTTGACATGGAAATGAAATGTTTTGATTGATTGATTGAGTCATTCATTTTTGTGGGGAAATTGTTCGTTGTTTTTTTTCTTTCAATTTGGAACTCAACACATTTGGAAATCAAGAAATTTCCTGTGAGATTCCAGTTCTTGCACTGCTCTAGTTGTGACCCAGCAGGAGTTGGAGGTGAGGGAAACTTGTTTGGAAAATTGTTGCTTTGTTAATAATCCAGCTCCAGGAAGGGAAAAAATAATCTGAAAGCCCCAGCTGTGGTGGCTTGATTGATTGGGGGAAGAAGGTAAACTGAGGCAGCAGAAGGGGGGAGGGATAGCTCAGTGGTTTGAGCATTGGCAGGCTAAACCCAGGGTTGTGAGTTCAATCCTTGAGGGGGCCATTTAGGGATCTGGGGCAAAAATTGGGGATTGGTCCTGCTTTGAGCAGGGGGTTGGACTAGACGACCTCCTGAGGTCCCTTCCAACCCTGATATTCTATTATTCTAATGGGCCCTGCTGCGCTGTCAGCGTTCTCTGAAAGCTCCTGATAAAACTTACTAAAAAGGAGAAAAACCTCAAGTCTGTACCACAAGCCTAACAAAGATACTAGTAAGAAGTTTTTCAGCTATAAAAAGAATGAATGAAACACACTCCTGCCAGCAAAGCAAACACCGATGTGGAAAGGGAGAAGAGGCTGGCTGCTAAGAGCTTTAAAATGAAAACCAAGCTCATACGTTTAATTCTCTTTTATATCAGAGTCCTCTTCTGTTTCAAGTGGGTAGAAATGATTAAAGGTGGTTGGGAAATGATTCTCCCCCCCGCCCTTCCTTGCCCCTCTGCTCCATGGAAAAACAGACAAAAATGGAAAATGTTCATTTAACTGAAATTCTTGGAACAATTTTCTGTTGGAAAAAAAATGATGATGAAAAAAGCGGGGGGTGATTTTGTTTGTTTGTTCGATCCTTTTTTTTTTTTTTTTTTTTGCCATAAAGCTGTGTTCCACTTTTTAGGAAACAATAACAAAAAAACCCAAACCTTTTTCATCAAAAATCTTTTTTTCAAACAAAAGCCCCCAAACCATCAACCCACATGAACAATAATAATTTACACTTGCACTCGCATATAGTGCCTTTCGTTGATGTTGGTTGCATTATGGTCATGCTAAAGACCCCAGCGGAGATGAGGATCCCGTGATGCTGGCCCCTTGCTTATTGATACCAAGGAGAGAATGCCATCCCGAGCCTCTGAAATGAAAAAGATGTCCCTGCAAGCCAAGCTCTGACAATGGGTTGAGAAAGGGAGCTAGATGGGGGACAAAAAGGGAGTCATCCCATAGGATCACCGGAAAGAAAGTAGTGTCTGAATCTCATTTACGCTAAGGCCCCTTAACATTGCTCTGGGAACCTAAAGGGTATAAATGAGAACCAGAGCCTCTCTCTTCCCAGTGCAGTTGCTTACTGGGATTCTATTCTCTCTCCTTATTTATTGTTTTTATTAACTGCCTTTCTACTGTAGAGCAAACACAGATGCAGGCAGGGCATTTCCTTAGCACTCCGTCTGATTGTTATAAGTGCCACTCCCACTTGGTATTCATCAGTGCAGCAGCATCTAAGCTTGGCTTGGGCTCGGAATGAAGCAAGGTCCCGCTCTGGTGCCTAGAAAATACCTTGCTAGGGTGGGGAAAAGGAACAACAAACAAAGGAGAGAGGAGGACAAATAGTGCAATGAGACGCACTGGCCCTTCATGGGTCAGATCCAAAGTCAATGGGAGTCTTTTGATCGAGGTCGGTAGGCTCTGGAGCTGGCCCCAGGAGAGTGCTGGGTTCTGAAATTTCATAGAACTCTTTCTTACTGTTCCCTGTGTCCAACCCTAATTCACTACCCCGCCCTGCCCCCCTCTCCCCAAGCTCACTTATTGGCTGCCACATCCGATGGCAGAAGGGAGGAGCTCACTTTGAGACATGGTGTGCAAAGGGATCTAGCCCTAAAGAATCCCCTAATAATGGGCCAAAGCCTGATCTCCCAGAGTCCTAACTCAACCAATGCCCCCACCAAAGTGAGGGTGAGTTTTGCCTGAATGAGCTAGGACTGAGTAAATAACACATCTGGAACTGGCTCCGTACCATTACAACACAAGACTAGTTACAAACCTTGTGGTGGAGTTATGGGTGCCATGCCTGTTATACAAATGCACAGACGAGGGCAAAAGTCATTCCTGTGCAGGGGGTCAGCACTAGGGCTAAACACCCACTCAGCCCTTGGACCTGGGTAGCTTGCCCTGGAACGGCTAGAGGGCCTGGAGCTAGCGAGCCCTGATTACTAAGAGGCACCACTGAAAGGGGTCTGGTGCTTCCCCTATAAAGAGCGGCTGGGAGCTGCAGTGAGGTGGTGGAATGATCAGGGAGAATATAGGGATTTGGGACAAAAACTCCAGCTGGGACGGGTTGGGAGTAACCTGATAAGGCAGGAGAGACCCTAAGCAAACAGGAGGAAGAAAGGAAGGGACTGCAAAGCTTACCAGGCAGGAGGCGAGGGTAGCAACTAAGACCCCTGAGTTATGGGTTATTACTAGTTAAGAATT
The DNA here is from genome assembly GCF_965140295.1 of Lepidochelys olivacea. Lineage (NCBI taxonomy): Eukaryota > Metazoa > Chordata > Testudines > Cheloniidae > Lepidochelys > Lepidochelys olivacea. The sequence continues at coordinate 264,239,954 of NC_140412.1, read as the reverse complement.
GCCCGGGCATCCAGGCTGTTTTAGAAAAGATAGAACTGAAGCCCAAGAGATGAAAACTCAAAGCCTAGCCACTGGTGCAGCTAACGCGGCTTCCCCTTTTTCCCTGGCTGTGAATGAGCAAATGAATTACAAATTAAATTAAATGTTAAGACCTGATATGATGTGACAGATCCAGTGGACAAACAGGGAGCCTTGTGAAATCTAATATTATGATTAAATGAAGTTTGTTCTATGTGTAAAAGGGAAGTTGACTGTAAGAAATACAGCTGTGGACGAAATATTGTCAAGTTTGACAGGGTTTTTTACCTCGTGGGCAATGCTGTTAGGAAAGAAAGGGGTTACATTCATGCTGATTTCCTTTAGTTTAAGTAATAAAGTGAAGAAGTAAAGCTAATATGTGCGATCAAGCATGCGTATGCTGTCAAGTTAGTGAAATACACCTATACTGAAAGAGGCAGTAACTAAAAGAAATGGAAACCAAATAGTATGTATGTATAAAGACATTGGACTACTGAGTGGAATAATCAGAAATGGAACTGTTTGATTAACAATGCACAGACTCAGCTCAGCCATACATACCAAGGTCCCGCCGTTGTTGTTAAAACAAGGCCATCCGACATGGAAGATTTATACAGCTGTTCCAGCCTGCTGGAGAACAACAGTTCTTGAAGCGATGTTGTGTTGTGCAGTGACTGAGGATAAGTGTTATTTTCTACTGTGATTGTGTGATTTGATTCTGAAAACCTGAATGGTTATATTGACCAGTTTTCTACTTTATGTTGCCCAAATCATAATTATTCTTCCTCTAACTTTAGTCCCATATATATGGGATCGACTCCTCAATCCTCCTTCTCCATTCCAGTCAGTCTCAAAGCAGTTCCTTGGAAACTCCAAAATGAATCAAATCCTTTTGTATGCCACCTATTATCTAGTTTTGGGTCGTCCAACGCCTCTGTGACTTCTCCTAGGACTGGTGCCGCTATTTTTGCCTTCTTGTATTCTATACCATTAGCAGCTGTTAAGGAAATGTGATAAAACTCTCTAAAACTAAATTCAACACTGGAATCTTTTTCTTTAGTTGAGATGTCAAAATTAAAATAACCCAAAGAAAGGTGGTACAGGTAATTAGTTAAGTAGTTGCTTAATTAACTTGTTGTTTTTTAGTATAGTTTTCTTGCATGTAGAAGAGACCGTAACCAAGCAGAGCCCTCCAGACAGAAAGGCCTGGGAGTTGGAGAGAAATCTTGGTTTGCTGGATCTTAATTTAGGACTTTGAGTTTTTTCTGTGAATAAACAGAGACCGCAACAAGGGGTATTTTGACCACAGAAGAAGTGTGTGAAGTCTGTGTGAGGGGGGCCTGAAGAGGGGGAAACTAAGGCAGGGGGCTGCAGTGTGACCTCTAGCCACAAGGGGGCGCGCAGGAGGTGGCTGACCCTACAGCAGCCCTGCTAGGGGGATTTGAGTGGCTCATGGAAATTGTGCTGCCCCACCCCCACAGAGGGGTGAATTCCACCCAAAGTGCCTAATTTAATGAGACGCACAGAATCTTGTGATTCATCTTTTATGGTTTATCTCTCCCCGCACCCCCACCCCCGAAAAAAAATCAGTTCTGGAACCTTAAATTCCAATCTCACTGCCTGAAACAATCCCAAGTTTCTGATAATAAACAACAAAAGGATCCAAAGTATGCATCCAATAAAGTGAGCTGTAGCTCACGAAAGCTTATGCTCAAATAAATTGGTTAGTCTCTAAGGTGCCACAAGTACTCCTTTTCTTTTTGCGCATACAGACTAACACAGCTGTTACTCTGAAAGATATTTAAAAGACTCACACTTTTCACAGGAGGATCAGTGTTATTGCATGTTAGAATATCCCACTTATGAGGAATTCAGAAGAGCACCCACAATTCCAGTTGTTGGTCACCCAGCCTCTAAGTTCTGCCCTCTCTGCAAATGTTTTCTGCACCATCTCATCAGGTTCCTTTGAAAAAATTTGGATTGCAGGATGGGAGACAAGAAGTGTCTTCACAGAGCTAAAACCACAGCTGGATAGAAAATGTTCAATTGAAAGGTTGGTTCCCACAGATAATGGCTTTTTAGTCAAAATGTACATTTCTATTTTTGGTCATTTTGGGGAGGGGGAGTTATAAAAAAAACCCTGAAAATATTGTGCTTTAAGGTTGCCAAAAATGCACTTTTTTAAATTTTGGTTTCTGGGTTGTTGTTGGTTCCCCCCCCCCCCAATCAAAACACAGAAAAGTGAAGAAAAATTTCTACCAAAAATTATTGTTGTTTTTGTGTAATTAATTAAAAGTATTTTTAATGGGGAAAAAAAATTATCTTTCCCAACTGCCTCTGCTATAATAGCAAGATGGCCATGAGGAACCTGCGGCCCCCCAGTCCTCTGTAACGTTGTTGAGTAGATGTTGGGATTATGGGTTAGCCTATCTCCACTCTTAAGAATCCCTATGGACCTAAATGGCCTGTAATGTCCGCTTAGGTGCTTGTCTGCACTACTGCTTAAGTCGACGTAACTTATGTTGAAAAAAAAGCTACATAAGTTACATCGATTTAAGCGGTGTCTTGGTGGAAGACGCTCTCTGACTGACATAGCTTCTGCCTCTTGTTGAGATGGAATAATTATGTCAACTGGAAGAATCGGGACTACAGTGCAAGCCTTCTGAGTCTCAGTTCTTGTGTCCTTGTGTAGCAGAGCGAAGGCTCACCAATACGGCGCCTTCTGCTGGTCGTCCGCGAATTAGCTCGAGTGCAGCCTCGGCGTGCCCTCTGCTGGCTTGTGTCTCATAGAATCATGAAATATCAGGGTTGGAAGGAACCTCTGGAGGTCATCTAGTCTAACCCCCTGCTCAAAGCAGGACCCATCCCCAATTTTTGCCCCAGATCCCTAAATGGCCCCCTCAAGGATTGAACTCATAACCCTGGGTTTAGCAGGCCAATGCTCAAACCACTGAGCTATCCCTCCCCACAAGGGAGGTATCACCTGCCTCTGGCCCCCTTGTCCATCCCAGACCCTGGTGCCCTTTACCTTGGGGTGCTGCCCCACCACAGAGCTCCCACGCTCTGGGTCTCCCCTCCCAGGGGATCCCCCAGCCCTCTAAGCCCACCTTGCCTCAGTGGCTACTTCCAGTCATCATCTAGCCCCCTTTCTCTGGGGCAGACTGCAGTCTATAATGACCCTTCATCATTGGCAAGGGGGTCGGACCAGCAGCCTTTGCCTATCCCCGGGCTGACCCTCTGCAGCCCCAGTAACCAGGCCTCAGCCTGGGGAGCTGCCAGGCTGAAGCTCACCAGCTCCTCTTGCCTTTTCCCAGCCGTGGTCTGTTTCAGTTACCCTTTTCTCCCAGGCAGCTAGGTCCTTCTCCCTCCAAGGCTGGAGAGAGACTCCTGGCCCCCCAGCCTTCTTATCAGGGCCAGCTAGATCCTGATTGAGATGGCCACACTGTGGTCAGCTACTCCCTCAGCTGCTCTCACTCCTTTTATCCCAGCCAGGGCTGCTTTTAACCTCTGTTCTGCTGGAGTGGGGCAGTCGCCCCACAACACCTATTCACTGGACCATACTGGTTCTCCAGGCTAGAAGGTTGCATGTACCTCTGGAAAAGTCATTTCTCTCCTGGATGTTTTGTTTACTCAAAGTGCCAAGGCTGGAGCTCTGGACAGATCCACCATACAGTTCTACAAGGACTTTAACTAGCAATGCTGCCAAGCAGCCATTCAGCAGCTCTGGGCCTTATAAATGTCCGGTCTATTGAAGTATGTGGTGCCCAAGAACAGACGCCTCTACTTTTGTGGGCACATTTGTGAGTGTTTAGTCCGTAAATCTGTCTCTCAACTATAATTTGGCTTATGTGCTTGAAAATTGTTCTGTTGGTCACATCCCTTCCTTCCTCGGCTGGCAGAGATCTTGTGGGCTGGCAAGCTTCTTTATTGAAAAGAAAGTTGAGATCAAGTCATATGCCTATTCCCTACATGCAGTGTAACACACAGAGAACTTACATGTAGGGTTTAGCTTTAGGAGAAGTTAAAAATCCTGGGAGGTTAATCCAGAGAAGCGTGAGAGTGAGGTGTTCTGGCTGAATGTCCTACATGGCCCAGCCTAGCTACTGAAAACAGCACTCACAAGAGTATGGTATTGGCCATCAAAGCCCATTGGGTGACATTCACCCCTCTGTAGAGAGCAACGACAAGGCCTATGTACCACTTATGTCCTCTCCATAGTACGTAAATCAGGCCTAGACTTTGTTCTGGCTCTCTGTGCAAGAGAATATTTGGCCCATATTAGGGTGGGGAAGACCCTACAAGGTTCGAGTTCTTTTCACGGTTTTCAGGGAGTTTGAGGAACAGTGCAACGTCCTGACATTTGCAGTCATACAACTCTGATATAGCATCCTCTGTATCCTTCTTCTTTTTTTTTTTTTTTTGGTAACCGATGTCAATATGGATCTTGCAGAGGAAGGATAGTTAGGGCCCTACTCTGGAAGTTGGGAGACCTGGGTTCTCTATCACAGATTCCCTCTGTGACCTTGGGAAAGTAATGTGGTCTCTCTGTGACTCAGTTTCCTGTCTGTACAATGGGGATAATAACACGTTTCTACCTCACAGGAGCGTGAGGATAAATATGTTAAAGATTGGGAGACACTCAGGTGCTATAGCAAAGGGGACCAGATAATTACCCATGATAGATAATTAATGAATTTGTATAGTAACAAAAAATGGCAAGACATCCACTAGACCTATCCATAGCTTCGGAAGGGAAGAGTAAGAAATAATGTAGCCATAATGGAACTGATTTTTTTAAATGTTGATTTTCACAAAACTTTGAAATTTCAAAGTTATTTCAACACTGAAATGTCAAAATCTTTCATGAATTTTATTTTTTTTCCAGCCAGCTCTAGTTAATTCCTGATTGCATTTGCACAGACTGAGCCAATGGGCTTTGTGCTTGGCTATTCCACAAAAGGGGAGTCAACACTGTGGAGCGCGAGGAAACCAGCTGCTGCATTATCCAGTAGTTAAAGCCTATCTTGCAGACTGATATTGTCTCATTGTTTTCTCGTACTCCCCTGTTTGTCTGTCTCCATCTGCTGTCTCTTGTTTTATACTTAGATGGTAAGCTCTTTGGACCAAAGCCTGTCTGTTTGTTCAGCGTTCGTACAGTACCTTGCACAATGGAGTCCTGGTGCATGAGTGGGGCTCCTAGATGCTACTGCAATATAAATAAATACATGATCATACATACTAACAAAGCAGATTGAAACAGGAGTAGCAGCTCCTCTCTGTCTTCTACAGAATAGGAAGGAAGTGCTCCTACCCACTTCCTCCTTATTTTAACCTCTGCCTCTACTTCCCCCTACATTCTCAATTGTATAGTACCCCCATATCTGGTCTGCCCCTTTCCCCATCCCAACGGATGGTAGATAGTTGCAGATCTACTACTCCTGTCTCTGCTCCTTCCTCGATCTGTTCCCAAAGCCCTGCTGAATCCCGAGGGACAGGAAGCCAAAACTTGGCTGTGATTTGGGGCCCTCAATGCCATTTACCCCTGTGTAAGTTAGAGCAGACTTCATGCTATTCTACCTTGGTGTTGGGGGACTGGCTACGCATAGAGGCAGCATCAGGATGGAGGGGAGATGTAAAGTTAGCTTTAAGCCACCTGACCACATGTTTGGCGTGTATTAGCCGCACCCCAGATTTGACTCAAAGTACTTTTCACACCTCTTCCAAGACCAAGCATGCATCCCAAGCAGTCACTCTCAAAGGCCAGAAAAACAGCAGCTTTGCAAGGGCAAGCAGTGGCAGGAAATGACAAGTCGACAGACGTGACTTTAAAACGGTTACAGAACAAGATTGATGGAGCTGAACTGCACGGGTGCCCAGTAGGGAATATGGGCTTAATTGTAGCATGGATGGGGAAGGATCCAAAGGCTGAGAAAGAGGATTCAAGGGACTTTTCTTTCTCTCCACAAGTAATTATTCAAAATATTAAACTAAAAACGGTTGTGGAAGAGAATGGTCATTTGAAGAGGTATTTTTGAAACAAAGTCTACATGATTACTCCCCAAACTCTCCAACAGTAATAAGGTTCTTTGTATGCAACTGTGTATGTATTTCAGTGTTTTGTGTATGTCATAGATTCCCAGATTTTAAGGCCATATAAAGGATCGTTATGGTCATCTAATCTAACATCTGACATAGCATAGGCCATAAAAATTTATCTAGACATGAGTTCAATTTGGAACTTCCTTCACCTTGGAAATTTGACATTTCAGCATTTGTTTTCAACCCCCATCAGGATGAAAAAATTGAAATGTCAAAACTTTTCACCGAATGGAAATTTTGAAAAATTCTGGAAAATCTGTTTCAGTGTTTTTGATCAAAAAGTTCATTATCGATTTACTGAAGTGACTCAGAATGCTTTGTTTCAATCCAGTTCAACATTAAACAAAATTCTCCCATAGTGGTGGATTGCCTTATGACACTTGTCATTCAGGAGCCATTCTCCCCTAGGAGACAGGCTCCCTGGACAGACTACACCTCCCATAATGCACCCAGGCATGTGACTCCCAAGGTGCACCATGTAGTTCAGTCTGTGGACAATCTGAATTGCATTATGGGAGATGTAGTCCTCTAGGAAGCCCAGCCCAGACAAAAGAATAGGGACCCAAACTACAACTCCCATAGAGCAATGCACTTTTTAATGTTTTGTTGAACTGATTTTGAAATAAAATGTTTCAGGTTAGTACAAAAACCCAAAATATTCCAATTCAGGAAGGACAAACATAAAATGAAATATTTCATTTGTATTTTTGCAATAGAAAATCAAAAAAATTCAACAAAACCAAATTGTCCTGTGCAAAATTTCAGTTTTGCAGAAACTGTATTTAATATCAGAAACTCATTCCAACTGAAAACTCAGCTTGAATTACATCCATCTATTCCTGCATCTGGCCCCACAATTTCAGGTTGAGATAAAGTACATCTTTTAGAAAATGTATACCCTGATCTTATAGTGCAAGTAACTTTGGAAAAGTTTTACATGCCGCCTGACACAAATCCTCCTCCTTTTTCAGAGGGGCTTGGGATTGGCTGTGACAGAGTTTAAAAGGGTTACGAGAAAATACAAATCAATGGTGGATCATATTGCAAGCAAAATTCAAGAATGTGCCAAGAGCCTGCTGAGTGAAAGAAAACCATGAGCCTTTTTCCCCAGTGGGATCTGGGGGTGGAATGAGAAAGTTTGAGAGGCCGGGAAGGAAATGAAAAAGTGTTTTAAACTTAGGCAAGTGATGCTCCAACATCAGGAGCGTAAAAAAGCCAAACATTTATCAAAGAAGGAAGTGGCAGCTGCTCAGGCTAAAGCCAGGGGAGGCTTATATGCTCATCTTGAAATGAAGGATGGTGAGAAAGAAATATATAGATCGGCAAAGACCTGCGAAAAGAGAACTAAAGGGATTGATGGGATCAAAGATGAAAGTGGAAATATATGAATCAAGAGCCACATTAAGGAATCATGTGGAAATTACTTTGAAAGGCTTATGAATGAAGAGAATCAGAGAGAACCAGGCTGCATTATGAAACCAAACTGGGGTCTGATGGCAACAGTCCTAGAAGACGTTGCAGAAGCATTGAGCAACGTGAAAAAGACTGAAGCTGTCAGCCCTGATGGCATACCAGCAGATGTATGGAACTGCCTGGGGCAAATAGATGTGAGTATATTGACACAACTGTCTAACTGCATCATGAAGATGCCTGATGCCCTGAAAGATATAAAATAAGAAATAATAATTCCTGTACCCGGAAAGATAATAGAGCAAACAATGAAGCAACCGATTTGCAAACATCTAGAAGATAATAAGGAGATAAGTAACAGTCAACATGGATTTGTCAAGAACAAATTGTGTCAAACCAACCTGACAGGTTTCTTTGACAGGGTAACAAGCCTTGTGGATGGAGGGAATTGGTAGATGTGGTCGATCTTGACTTTAGTAAAGCTTTTGATACTGTCCCGTATGACCTTCTCATAAACAAACTAGGGAAATGCAACCTAGATGGAGCTACTACAAGGTGGGTGCATAACTGGTTGGAAAACTGTTCCCAGAGAGTAGTTATTAGTGATTCACAGTCATGCTAGAAAGGAATAATGAGTGGGGTCCTGCAGGGATCAGTTCTGGGTCAGGTTCTGTTCAATATCTTCATCAGTGATTTAGATAATGGTATAGAGAGTACACTTACAACTTTATAGATGATATCAAGCTAGGAGGGGTTGCAAGTGCTTTGGAGGATAGGATTATAATTCAAAATGATCTGGACAAACTGGAGAAATGGTCTGAAGTAAATAGGATGAAATTCAATAAGGACAAATGCAAAGTACTCTACTTAGGAAGGAACAATCATTAGCACACATACAAAACGGGAAATGATTGCCTAGGAAGGAGTACTGCAGAAAGGGATCTGGGGGGTTACAGTGGACCACAAACTAAATATGAGTCAACAGTGTAACACTGTTGCAAAAAAGAAGCTAACATAATTCTGGGATGTATTAGCAGGAGTGTTGTAAGCAAGACACAAGAAGTAATTCTTCCGCTCTATTCCGCGCAAATTAGGCCTCAACTGGAGTACTGTGTGCAATTCCGGGTGCCACAATTCAGGAAAGATGTGGACAAATTGGAGAAAGTCCAGAGAAGAGCAACAAAAATGATTAAAGTTCTAGAAAATATGACCTATGAGGGAAGATTGAAAAAATTGGGTTTCTTTAGTCTGGAAAAGAGAAGAGTGAGAGGAGACATGATAACTGTTTTCATGTACATAAAAGGTTGTTACAAAAAGGAGGGAGAAAAATTGTTCTTCTTAACCTCTGGGGATAGGACAAGAAGCAATGGGCTTAAATTACAGCAAGGGCAGTTTAGGTTGGACATTAGGAAAAACTTCCTAACTGTCAGGGTGGTTAAGCACTGAAATAAATTGCCTAGGGAGGTTGTGGAATCTCCATCACTGGAGATTTTTAAGAGCAGGTTGGACAAACACCTGTCAGGGATGGTCTAGATAATACTTAGTCCTGCCCTGAGTGCAGGCAGCTGGACTAGATGACCTCTCAAGGTCCCTTACAGTCCTATGATTCTATGAAAATAGTGCTCCCCGACAGAAAAACACTGCACCAGTGAATTGTTAACCGGCTTTAGCCTCACTCTGAGTGCATGGTTCTCTGATGCCCTCCTTTACAGAGTTCCACCTAACGGTTCTTCAGTCCAGTCCCTGCCATCAAGTACTCCTTTCAATCTTGGTGCAGGGCTTCCCATAGCCCTCCTTTTAGACAGTCCATAATAGCCCTTGCAGCCTACACTCCTGTATCTTGTAGGTTACCCCATGGAGCTTTTTTTTCCAGCAAGCTGTTCGCCCTCTGCCTAGAAGTTATGAAACACCATCTCCCCTTTTGCTAACTCACTATAACCGATTAAGCCCACAAGCTCCTTATAAATTGTAACCCTGCCGGACACCTGAGTCCTGAACTCAATCCCACCTACTCTGCTAACCAGGAACAAGTGAAGTGGAACCTAAAACCCTAGAGGGGCAGCTTTGGAACAGGTGCTCTGCGTTCTATGCAACTGGGTCCTGGCATCTGCATGGAGCCAGATTGGCCTCCGTGGCTTTGCAAGGGCTCAGGGTTGTGTCTGCACAGAGCTCATTGCAGGATCAGAGGGACAGATGCTTAGTGGAAAGAAACAATTGGGACATTTTTTTCAATTAAAAATGTAGTTATGACACAAATGACAATTTTCACTGACAGTTTTCTCAAACGAACATTTTTCATAGAAAAATGATTGCATTGTTTTTGTTTGTTTTAGTTAAAGTTTTCCCAGTTTTAAAAAGAAAAAAAGAAGCTAAAAAGGTTTCCTTTGTCCCTCTTTCCCCCTAGCTTTCTCCCTCCTTTTTCCCCAGATGAAGGGGGAGGGGGAAGAGAGAGGAACAAAAACTAAAAATTGCACACACACACACACACACACACAAAAGTCTGTTTTTTCACTTCACTAAAAACTCAGCAAAAAATTTCAAACAAAACAGACATTTTTCATTTTGGAAGAATATATGTGGGCAAAAGAGTACATGAATCCAATTCAACTCCTATTAAGGTCAATGGGAATCATTCTATTGATTTCATTAGGAGTTAGATCAGGTCATCTGGGCTGATCCAAAGCTCACTGAAGTCAGTGGAGAGACTTGTAGTGACTTCAGTCGGCACTGGATCAGGTCCTATAGGAAGAAGCTCACCAAAACGTCTCCCAGATGCAAATTTCAGCACAGACTGGTCAATCATCCAAGCTGGGAAACCTGTGTTTGCTGAAACACAGTCTTGGGGGGAAATCAAACAAGAAGAGAAATTACCGAGCCTCGATCAAAATTAAAACAGCCCTTTGAAAACAAAAAAATAAACCTTGCCATCTGCATCGGTCTTATTTTACACAACATTTTTATTAAATGCAGCCGGGCGCTTCCTCGTGCTTAGACTGATTTAAGCAGGCGGGAGTTATTTATTTAACATCCATAATTTGTTTAGAGCTAGCAAACAAAATACCTTGTTGTGCATGTGTTATTAGCTTGCTGCAGAACTGGTCTGTTTAAATCAGCCTTTGACATTGATTCATCTTAGCATGTGTCTTTTAAATGAGAATCGTATGCATGGTGAAACCAGATCTTGGTGTCCCACCAGACCGAAATTTGGGAACGTTGGCTTGAAACTCTCTGTGTAAAAAAAGGCAGTGGGGCTATTTTTAAAGAACCTGGCTGTTTTGGGGGGATAGGGGATTGATGGCATAGGAAAGTTCCTGATGCGTTGACCTTTCTCTGCGTTCAGTAATTTAGTGCTAATCACTTTTAGCCACTTGCCTTGAGGAATCTGTACAGGAAACTGACTTCTAATACTGTGTATGGCGAGGCCAAGGAAAGCATGTAAAAATGGATGTGTGAATTGGCCAAAGCTGGCTAATGTCACTGTTAGTTCTATATAAAGGCAGGACAAATTCTTTGGCTCTGAATCCAAAAAGCTACAGGCATTGGGCTTTCAGCTGTTAGTGCGTGCCTGAAAATCCCTGATTTCATACCTCTTGCTGATGTGCTTCGTGATGAAGACTGACACATCTCTGGGTCCTTTCCTCCAGAGGGGTTCCAAAGTATTTGACCAGTGGGCTACGTTTCCTTTTGTACCACTCCAGCAAGGCAAAACAGCTATAAACCTGCCATAACCAGCCACCGTAGCCAGGTTCATGGATGCTTTGCATCGCTGGAGTGACACAAGATAGCCAGAGTATACCGATGAATATGGTTCATAATGTGTAATACCATAATCGCTTAACGCACTGCTAAAGTGAAACCAGCTTTTGGGTGGGATATGTAAGTGGTTTAATAGCAACAAGCAACGTTCTACAATAGGTTTCAGCTACTACCTCTTTGTGGGTGATTCCTAAATCTTCCTCGCTACTCAGAATCTGCCCCCAGCTCAATCCAGTCTCATATCTTTAGCTGCCTCTATAACAACCCCTCTTGCTTGTTTTGTCACCATCACAACCTCAATCATTCCAAAAGGGAACTTCTTAAGTTTCCTCCTCCTACCACTCCACTCAAAGGAGTCATGTCCGAAATTTTACATTTCATCCAGGAGAGGGCATCTCCGGCACCACATTGCCTCCCTAGCAAAAAAGTTGAGTTCCACATGGCTCTGTTGGCAAATGCCTCTGCTTTCAAGTCATGGGCTTCACATTTCCTCCTCTAGCATGGTCTGCAATCAATTTAATTCAGCATTGAGTTTTCCAAGAAGCTTTCTTAAAGTCGGTCCTGGAGGGATAGTGGGCCAAATTCTGATGTCTGGTGCAATTCTGGAATAACTCTGGGCTTCTCTATTCAGTGAGTTACTGCATGGTAAACTGGGATCTAAATCTATGGTGCATTAGCTTGCTGAATGCAAACTGGCCATATGGACCCTGCTACTGTTTACCAAAAATTCGGTTGTGTGCTTTGATCTACTGCTTACCATTCACTAACTCACAATATGCACAAGCCCAGAGTTATTCCAGTTTTGCTCTGGAGTAGATGGATGATGTTGGGTGGGAAAGGGGTCAACTTTGTCAGAATTACATATTTTGATGTAATCTGATCTGATTCCAGCCCTGCTATCTTCCCTTTTCCTCGGAAATCTTTATGTGCAACTTAGGCCATTATTAGGGTTGGCCAAAGTGGATCAGAACAGAAAGAGACGTCCTGTCCCCCTTTTCTAGGGCTGAATTCAAACTGAACCTATCTGAGTATTCCACAATGTGAAGTTAATACATTTTCAGCCTTTTTTCATGTTTTGCTGCATTTCTGTCCGGATGTGGAAGTGCTGAAATGCCAGAAGAAAATCTATTCCCATGGGATTTCTGGCTGACCTAGAAGCAGTGAAGGTGTAATTGTACATACTTGCTGTGCCTTGTTTTTTCCGGATATTACATCTTTACATGGCTAAACACTTTGCCTGTGCACAGCCAGCAGCCATTTTGCTGTTACAAAAGAGGCACACCACCCTGTGCTCTCTTAAGAATGCTTTATTTTTGTTCTTTCTTATCTCAAATCCGAAAGAACAGCCATTATTTTTTTAATAAGGAAAAACTTGCTTTTTTCTTGGTGTTATGCAAACATAACTGCAAAGAAGAATAACTGAAAACCTGTTCAGAGATATTCCTAGGCCCATGATGTGCTGGCAGTTTGAATTAGCATCTGAATGCAGGGATGCTGATCTGGATCAAAAACGGAACTATGAATGGGATTTGCTTGACCCATCGTCAGTGTCATGGTCAACTGACTTCACCTGTTACTGGGTAGCTCAGCACTTCTGGAAGATCAGGCAATTGATTTAGGAGCCTAAATATGGACCCGTTTTTGAAAATAGCCTGGAAAAACAAATAGCCATGTGGAGATTGTGTCCCTGTTCCTTGAGTAGAGCAGTAGTGATCCCATATTAGTGGCTGGGATTTTTAAAAGCATCTCTATGATTTAGGAGAACATGTCTCTAAGTCATTTAGGTGCTTTGGCTGTTGTACAATATGTTTCCTGGAGCCTTCTCTGCAGCAGTGGGAGGCTCCTGGCTTTCTATCGAGTCCCGCCCTCACAGTTTGGGGCTGGTTTCACCCATCATTAATTTTGTGGGAAGAAAATGTGCTTTTTCCCCCCCATCACTCTTCTCGCTGTCTTTCCCAGCCTTGTCAACAAAAATCTCTGCTGTAATAAGCAACCAGCAGGCAAAACACAGATTTATAGCAGTAACGGCTCCTTGGCAGGCGGATGTTTCCTTGAGTGTTCTCAAGAACTGCACGATCCTTCACTCCCACAATGTCTCCGCACAGAAACAAATTCCTTGTGTTTGTTTTTTGTCACTTTCAAGTCGAGAGACGATAACCAACAACAAACGGCAGTTCATTTTCTGCCATAATATTATTATTTATGTCCTGCCCGGGGCCGTAACATTTTCCCCCTCTTGCAGCAAGAGAGGCCTCCAGTGACCATTAACTTGATAATGTATTTTGAAGCCACTTGCCAGCTTTTGCCTCCTAATAGATTCTAATAGACTGCAACAGGCTTGGGTCAAGTCCCGGTAAAGGAGTTTGTGGGTTTTCATATTTAGTCTTACTTAATCAGATGCATTTTAGATCAGAGGCATGAATTTAAACTTTAAAAAGGCAAATATGAGAGATCGCCATTTTGGACAAAACCAGAAATCTTCAAAGGCTTTCAGAACAAGCCAAAAGGTATAGTAGGGGCCCTCAGTTACCACCAAAGCTCCTATTTGAGAGGTACTTACACGCAATTCTGTTTGGTGCATGACTTCACATGTTGTGGTTTGGCAGGGCACGCCAGGCGGAATCAGGTTTATTGAAGGCAGAGCTTGCAATGATGTAAAATGTAATAGCAGACAGGGAGTACAATGTGCAGAAGAGACGAGTGAATCATTAGGAAGATGCACACATTGAATAAAAGCCTATTACTCATGGCAAAAGCACTGGAACATTTCTTTAGTCAACGGATTTTTGAACTCGCAGTAACCAAGCAGGGGGGAAAATATATGTCAGATTTATGTATCTTGTACTAAGAAGGCACACAATGGTTTTCAGTAAGTGTCTTAATGATTTTGTAGGGATGCCAGGGTAGGGCTTGAGTTAGACGTGTGTTTGTTTTGGTTTTAGTCCTACATTTTCAGACCAGAGTAGTGATTCTGATTGGCCAATCAAAGACATCTGATTTTCAGATGGTGTTCATCTCCTTCTTAAAACCTGCAAGGTATCTTTTGCATGGTACTCAAACCCATGGGCATCCGAAATCTCCAGGCCCTAGCTCATATTGCTTTAGGTGGAATGGATGACCGAGGGGATGCAAAAGGCTAAGGCATCCCCTCACCTCTCTGTTCCTGGTTTACATACAGCCCGGGCAGTGACTGAAAGTGATTAGCTACCGGCTGAGGGCTTTTTAATGGACTGTATGAAATGGGATTGGTGGCCTCAGCCCAGCTCCTAATGGACAACTCACAGCCTACAGCACACAAATAAATACTGGCTACAACTGGGTAGCCCTGTTAGCAGTCTCCAAAGAGAAGCCAAGGATTGACTGGTCCATGGAGACTGAGCTAACCATCCTTTCGTCTGTACTAGTGGTCCTTCAGCTGTTGAAACTTTGCATCAGACATGCAAGACTTCACAAGACACACAAAGACATTCCACCTCTGCACATGTTGGGTCAGAACCAGAACAGGGTCCTGTCCATTTACCAGCTGCATTTTTTCCTGTATCAGCAGCTGGTTAACATCATTTGGCTGTGGAATGAGGTTGGTTTTCCTACTTTTGCATATTTCGTAGGTTAATGCACAAGGTCTGAGAAAGAGCTCAAGCATTATTGGCCACCGGTGAGACTACACGTCTCACAGCCTTCACTTGCGCAGCAACACACAGGCAAATAGTGTGTGGGATTGGAATTTTCCAGACAGCCTAGTGGAATTAGCCGCCCAATGCCACTTGAAAGTCAATAGCAGCTGAATGCTTGAAGCCCTTAGGCATCTTTGATAACCCAGTCTAAATGGCTGAGTTGTACTCATATTGGCATAAAGGAAGGAAGGTTGATTGAGTTGAAGGTTGAGCCTGTGGTTACAGTGCTAAATTGGCATCTAAGAGACCTGGGTTCAAGTCTTAGCTCTGCCACAAGCTTCTTATGTGACCTTGGGCAAGTTACTTAGCCTCTCTGAGCCTTGAATCCCCACCCATAAAATGGTAATAATTAGGTCAATCTGAAAATATTGTGACAATGGGGGACTATGAATACCTTAGTTAGTTAATTAAATGGATATGAACATAGCACCATGCTTACTGTGTCTAACTGTATATTGTATGACTCCTTTCTCTCCAGTATCCGAGCACTCACAGCCAGTAAGGAATTTCTCCTTATAACACCCTGTGAGATAAAGAGGTTTTTTTCTTCTTCTTCCTGCTCTCTCCCCATTTTACAGCTGGGGAACCAAGCCACAGAGAAATTGAGTGGCTTGCTCAAGGCCACAGGAAGTTTTGTGGCACATTTGGAAATTGAACCCAGGTGTCCTGACTCCCAGCGCTTAATTTGTAATGAAAGAGAGACCGGGGCTCAAGCAATTAGGTATTGGGGCTCAAGCAAGACACATTTTACATTGTTTTACTTTCATAAATGATGGGGCAAGCCTAGAGGTGCCAGGACTCAGCCCTGGCAAGCCCCGGCACAAATTAAGCCCTGCTGACTCCCAGTCTAATGCTGTAACCACAAAGTCACCCTGCCTCTCAAATCCAGCCTTTCTCCTTGGGTGTTCTCCTGGCTGCATTGAGCGTAATCAACCCTCAAGCTTCGGGGCACAAACGAATCACTGCATGGGTTGAGCACAGCATTGCACAATAAGCTGTATGCATCGGAACTGGGATTTCCATGGAACCGCGGGGCTGGAATGGACCTCAAGAGCTCATCTAGTCCAGCCCCGCATGCTGAAGAACTATGCATACCTCAATACCCAGGAACCTAAGTGAGTTAGGTGCCCAAATCCCATTGAAAGTCAATGTTCTTGGAGTGCAGAGCTTCCACAGGCTCCTTTAAAAATCACAGTCTATTGTGTCTGGGGGAGTTTTTTGGGTGGCGGGGCCTATTTTGTATTAAGGACTCTATGTACAGTATTAAGGACTGACTACTGCTGCAATTGCAAGAGTCCTGGGATTGTTGGCTCAATCAACCTTGTTGGAACTAGATGATCACAATAGCCCCTTCTGGCCTTGGAATCCATTACTCTGTGATTTTAACAAAGAATAATTTAGCTCTTCTGTCTACCATAGAAAGGCAATAATCCAATCCAATGGCTGGAAGTTGAAGCTAGACAAATTCAGACCGGAAATAAGGCGTACTTTTTTAACAGTGAGGGTTACTAACCACTGGAACAGTTTGCCAAGGGTCGTGTTGGATTCTCTATCCCGGACCATTTTTAAATCCAAGGTTGGATGATTTTCTAAAAGATCGGCTCTGTGAATTATTTTGGGGATGTTCTCTGGCCTGGGTGATGCTGGAGGTCAGACTAGATGATCACAATGGTCCATTCTGGCCTTTGCATCTATGAATCTATGATTATTAGTAATAAATCTGAGTAGCTAATTGCCTAATCCAGTAGGGCATTTTGTATGTTCCATCTCTGTTTGCAAGTGGCGTTTGCATTTGCTTGTGGAGCAATGAGTACACAATTGTTTCTGTCCTTAGTATTGTTACGATCTGTCCATGTACAATGCAAAAAGGCAGCTTCTGTGTCAAAGTCTCAGAGTTGAGAAGCCAGGCACAGATAAGACAAGATGAACCAGGAGACCTGGAGGGAGGTGTTTTATACAAAAAAGCAGGGGTAGTAGGTGGAGTTCAGAATATAAGATTACATTATTAATAGCTATTGTCAAATGGGTAATGGAACCTATGACATCATTGCATAAAAAGAGTGAGTTTCTGCCTCCAAGTATAAACATCCAAAGTACTTAAGCGTTTAGAGACATCCAAAAGATTCCCATTGACTTCATTGGGTTTTGGATCAGCCTCTTTCTCCTTCACTTTTGGCTGACATTCAGAAGGAGAAGAGATGGGGAAAAGGCGGATTTGTTTCGCCCGCCCCACCTCCAGCTGTGTTCTTATCTCCCCAGATAGCACCAGTTCAGGCCTCACCAATGCTTGCATGGGAGAAGTATGCTGGACCGCTGCTGAAGATTCAGAAAGTGAGGCTTCCCTCTGAATCAGCATTGAATCAATGGTTCACCGTACAGCTAGGGGGTGCTGTGCTGCTGGAAGTGGCGTGGAAATGCAAAACTGAAGTCCTGTCCCACTATGCTCATAAAAACCCCATCCCATGGCAATTCTGCGAGAAGAGGAGAGTCCTGTTCTGATGCCTCTGTTGGCTTTTATATTGTGCTGAATTGAAAGTCCTCCTACAGCTTTCAGTTGGGTATCCAGGATTTGTATGCACTTTCTGTCCTAAGGTGTTGTGTTAATGTGCGGTGTTAACCATCTGCCAAGTCACAGACCAGAGATGGCTGCATTTCACTGTTGAGAAAAGCAATTTATGGATGTGTACAGGCCACGATCCTGCATCTGATTCCACATGTATGGACCCTGCATCTGCATGGAGCCAGTTGCAGGATTGGGGCCATAGTTTTTAAAGCAATGGTTCCCAAATTGTGGTTTGACCACTGGCAGTTTGCAGAGCTGTGAAGTCACTGCCTCCTAGTGCTGTCCGCTTGCTCCCAGCTGCTTTTCCAGGCACTTTATTTAAAATGACACAACACTTAGTGCATTAAAGACCATGAAAATGTATCAAAACTTTCCTAAGCTCTCTGTTCTGTGTAGTTGTTACAGGAACTTTGCAAGGCTGCAAAGAGAAAAGAGACCTCACAAGACAATCTCTTGATTGTAATGTGGTCCATGCTATGTGAAAGTTTGTGAATCACTGTTGTGAAGCATGTCACGCACATTTCAAATGAAAGACATTGCATAAATCCTAGCTAGAAGGCTGTGGCCTTATGGATTGGGCCCTAGAATGGGAATCAAATGACCTGGGCTCAAGCCCGGCCTCCGCTGATGATCATCACACAAATTGTTTTACTTCTTAGCTGTAAAAGGGAGTAATGAAATTTGCCTTCTTGTAAAATACTTCGATATCTATGGCTGTAAAGGAATAAGAGCTTCTTAGTAAGGTATAGATGCTAGCCCTTGCTTCCATTAAAGTCAGTGGGAGTTTTGCTAATGACTTCAATCATAGCAGAATTGTGTGCATACAGGATGGATTATTTGTTATCGGTAGTACTGGGTGCTTGGACTCTGGTGATGAATGCTGTATAAGAACCTATATAGAATTGAATAGTGTGAGTATTATTTATTATTTTCTCTCTCATGTTTCCCCTCAGGGTTGTGGACTTAAAATAATGATGATTTCTTGTGTTCATTTCAAACTGGATTTCTTGTTATTAAATGTCAATCACAGGACATTTAATTTTTAAGCAATAGCATTGCTTTCTGGGAAATACCATGTTATTTACAATGGTCTGTTTTACACACAAAGGAATAAATTGTTTGGAAATGCACACATAAGGGCGCCTAGTCAATCGGCTACAATTTCAAAGTGATGTCTGGGGGACTGAACCCCCAGTGTAGCTAAATCCCCTTTGGAAATGTATCCCTTTAAGAATCAAGCCCACCCAAGAAGAGCCTGGCTTTGGTCTGGTTGGAATTCCCAAAGACACATGTCACTCACGTCAGTGATAATCATCCAGGACTGATAGCAAGAAAGTCTACAGTTCATGGCACTTTCACAGTTAAATGGGTCATTCGTTTGTGGTTCAGGTCTGTTTAGAAAGTGGATCATAAGTAACAGCTCAGAGGAGGCTGTCTCTAGTTTGTCCCTCCCTTGCAAAAGGCAGATGTTTCATCACAGGTGGCCTTGGCCCCTTTAAATGCTATGGACTGGACAGTCTTTTGATTAGTGCAAGCAGCTTTCACAGAGGCAGCATAATCCAGTGGATAGGCTGCTGTGGGGCTAGCCACAAGTCTTGGGTTCTGTTCTTACCTCTGCTACTGATCTTGGGCAGATCACATAGAATCACAGAATCATAGAATATCAGGGTTGGAAGGGACCCCAGAAGGTCATCCAGTCCAACCCCCTGCTCGAAGCAGGACCAATTCCCAGTTAAATCATCCCAGCCAGGGCTTTGTCAAGCCTGACCTTAAAAACCTCTAAGGAAGGAGATTCTACCACCTCCCTAGGTAACGCATTCCAGTGTTTCACCACCCTCTTAGTGAAAAAGTTTTTCCTAATATCCAATCTAAACCTCCCCCACTGCAACTTGAGACCATTACTCCTCGTTCTGTCATCTGCTACCATTGAGAACAGTCTAGAGCCATCCTCTCTGGAACCCCCTTTCAGGTAGTTGAAAGCAGCTATCAAATCCCCCCTCATTCTTCTCTTCTGCAGGCTAAACAACCCCAGCTCCCTCAGCCTCTCCTCATAACTCATGTGTTCCAGTCCCCTAATCATTTTTGTTGCCCTTCGCTGGACTCTCTCCAATTTATCCACATCCTTCTTGAAGTGTGGGGCCCAAAACTGGACACAGTACTCCAGATGAGGCCTCACCAATGTTGAATAGAGGGGAACGATCACGTCCCTCGATCTGCTCGCTATGCCCCTACTTATACATCCCTGCTCCTCTCCCATCTACTCAGAGCATCAACTAGTTGGGCAGAGAAAACTATCCCTTACTACGTATCTGTACGTTGACCTTAATTCCGGCTGTGTCCTCTAGGTGCTATTGTAATGTAAATAATAATAATAGCATGCACACAGACTTATGTCCTGCATAGTGAGGTTACACGCAAGAATATGCAGCGTCTCTGCACTGAGGTTGGTTTTAGGAAGAGTCAGGTCACCTTGCCCTGTCTTTGAAGCTTCTATACAGATCCAGTAATGGTGAGGTTTTATTAATTGGAATGCTGTATTTTCTTTTTATGCACCCCACAAAAGCATCGGGAACTGAGAGAGGTTTGGTGAACGTGATGCTTTGAAGCCACATGGACAAAATCTAGGTTAATCCCTGCGATCCATGTGAAATAAGACAAGCCTGAGAGTATTACTGTGAGCATAAAATAACAGAACGACCCACAGCTGCTGAGCCTGAGTGTTTACCTATGGTTTCAGCCTGTTGTTCTAGGGTTGATTTTAGCCTGACATGCTAGAAGTCCCAGAAGGCGAAGACACATTTGTGGGCTCTAAGCTTAAATTCAGGTTCTTGTAATTTGCCTTCCTTGCTGAGTGTCCCAGACAAGAGTATCCGCAGGCTACGTAGTGCAGATCATACACTGTTGCAACTAAACACCCAGATGGGTCACTCTGCTGGTATGAAAATGTACAGTGACTGAACATAGCCTGCCAAAACCATTATGATGGGCCTAGCCCCAGACTACAGACCTGTTTGTCCTCAATGTTCAGATCTGCATCCACATTGTGCAGCTTGGATCCATCGTTAGCAGAATCCAATAGCCTTTGACAGAAGTGTAATTCCTCATGACCAGCTGGGCATGTCACAAGAGCTGCCAGGAAAGACGGTCTTGTGGCAAAACCACTAGAATGGAGGGTTAGAGCATCTGGATCCAAGTCCTACCTTTGCTCTAGACTTCCTGGGTGACCATGGGCAAATAATTTGCGGCCCGATTTCCAAAAAGAGCTTGGTCTCCATTTGCGCTCCTAAATGAAGTGGGCAAATTTTCAGAAGTGCTCTGCACCCAGTAGCTCCCACTGAGAACAATGGAGAATCCCCCGTATTGGAAACAATGAGAGCAGCAAATGGCTAACTTCCTTTGCAAATCTGGTCACATGGTCTCTCTGGCCCAGATCCTCAATGGCGTTTAGGCTCCTGACTTCTGTTGAAATCAATGGAGGTTAGGGACCTATATACCTTTATGGATCGGGCTGTCTGTGCCTTAGTTCCCCATCTATAAAATGGGAGGAGAGCACTTCCCTACTGCACATGGGGTGTGGAGGGGATATAATCTATAATGTCTTTGAAATGCTCAGATATGAGGGCGATGGGCGCCATATAAGTATCTAGATAACTCACATGCTTAGCATCTCAAAAGTAACCAGAAGGCCAGCTCTTAGCAAAGTCGGCCAAGTCCTCAAAGATATTTAGGTGTCTCATTCCCAGGGAGTTAGGAGCCTAAATACCTTTGAGATCTGGGCAACCCTGGTTTGCAGAGACCAGTGCAGTATTCCAAGCACATTCGGGATCACAATTAGCTTAAACTGAAGCCAGGAGGGAATTGAAGAAATCACAGGGTTGTGGTAAGGTTCAGACTTGCTTGTTAACTAATAGGAACTATTCCCACTGCGTGTACTGTACCTTGGGTTGGTGCAAGAAGTTCACACACTTGTTATGACAGATGCTTGCTAAATAGCCTGGGTTGATAGAAATTACATCACCCTTCCAACCACACCCACCAGCAGGAGGAATGGAAAGTGAGATTAATCTCACTGCAAACAGTTTCTTAGGAAACAGACCCATCTGCCAACCCCTTCTTGGGTTTTCAGATGTTGTTATCTTGGACAAACTCTTTCCTGGCTGGAGAGCAACAGGAAGCATTTAGTAAGTGGGTAATAATAGTTTCATGTTAATAGGAAATGGCAGGCTTGGAAGTGGCCATCTGCCTGAGAGCTGAAAGGACCCCGCAGCTCTGTGTGCATGTGTGGGAATCCCTTAGGCCTCTGAGGCTCATCCAAAACACACAGGCCATTTAATTCTTATATAATTACCAAGGTCAATAATCAGCAGGTCTAATTTGGTCATATATTGTTTTAATCTGGGAGCAATAGTGGCTGACACAAAAGCAGAGGAGCAAGAACAACGCTGAACTAATCATTGGATGATACTTTGTTTGTGCACCGCGAGCCAGAGTAGACAGCAACCTGATTAGGGGAAGTGTGTGGGGGCGGGGGAAGCCACACAGGATAAAATCTAACGGCAGAGACTCCGTCCCTGCTTTCCGTTTGAGTTAGTCATTTAGCATCACGGCACTGGGGAATTGCCAACTCCTTAGTGGAGGGGTGAGGGAAGGGTCCCCTCTTTCAGGGGACTTGGAGGAGAAGACAGCGCTTCTGAGTACCAAGCAATCTCCCGCTTCTGTCTGATCTGGTGAATCCCCAGCAGGATTTTCCTTCGTTTTGGGTGGCTGCCTGCCAGCCTCAAAGGCCCAGAGAGTTCAAATGGGAGTTTGGGTTTAGACTGTAGGAAGAGAGAGGAATAGTGAAGGCAGTGGGGGGATTCAGAGGGATATAGGAAAAGTGGGAGCAGAGGGAAGGTAAACACCGACAATGCCCCCATGTCTCACTCGCTGCAAATCTACATCTCCCAGTGGAAGCAGCTTCCCTTCCTGTCACGGGGCTGCTCATCTGTCAAAAAATAACTCTTCCCTGACCATCATTTCTTTAGAACGTCCTTGATGTTATTAGCCCGGGCACATGGTGCTTGCAATTGGGCTGTGCCTCCTGCATGTGGAATCCAGTCCCAGTGGCCCTGTCTGTGACCATGGCCCCAGTGTGCCAGGAAGTGTAGAAACACACAGTGTGAGACCATCTGTGCTCCAAAGAGGTGACAATCTAGGAGAAAAGAGGGAAAGGAAGTATTATCCTGTTTACTGGCAAGGAGACTAAAGGCTTATCTACACGTGAAAGTTAATGTGAAGTAAGGTAGGGTGTGAATTTAAAGCAGATTAACTATTCCTGATTGACTCCATGTGTGAGCTCATGTTTTAGCTGACACTCTGTTTCCTTCCCCAGACCTGAAAAAGAGCTCTGTAGCGCTCACAAACTTGTGCCTTCCACCAACAGAAGTTGGTCCAGTAAATAATATTACCTCACCCTCCTTGTCTCTCGCATATTCTGGAACCAAGACAGGTACAACATTGCAAATAACTCCACGTGTAGACATTCTGAATTTGCATTAAGCTAATTCAAAATGAGGCACTCTTATGCTTCATGCATGGAGTTAATCAAAAATATCCCCCCCGCCACCATGTAGACAAGACCTAAGAGACTTGCCTAAGATCATAGAGGGAGTCCTCACTCAGTTCCCTAGCCACATGGTCCATCCTTCCTCTGCTGATGGCCTTTGCTTGGCAGCTTTATGTCAGTGACTTTCAGCTCACGCTATGCTGATATCTGGACCTAGCTGAGATGTGGGCTTCAGCTCATATTTTTTTCTTCAGTAATTACATCCTCACTATTTCTTAAATGAGAATTTTAGTTGGGGAGTGGAGAAAACTTCTCTGCTTAAACTTCGTAGGTTTCATTGGTTCGAAATGAAATCAAAACTCCACTGGCACTTCTGAACAAGGAGGTGTGGGGCCGGGCTGTTGACCTCTGAAGTGTGCAGATTTCCTCCTCCACCCCTTCCCTCTGGATTTAACCCTGGGCATGGCATGGAGACAGCATTGACCTCATTGGCTGATGATCTTCTCCTTGTAATAGATAAGGTTAGATTTCCATGGGGATCCTTTAAGATCTGTTAGCAGCTTTTGATAGCATTGACCCCAAGGTTTTGCTGGTCCAACTGTACACCCAAGTTAGAATAAATCATTCTTGAGTGGCTGTGGTCTCACAATCTATCTAAGGTGGCTAACTTCTCTGGTCACCAAGGTTAAATTGCTGGAGTTGTCTTGGTTGCTAGCTACCTTCTTCCTCTGAAGCATCAGGGATAGCCAAAGCTGGGGAGAACCAGGTGGCACTAATCAGTCTCTCTCTATCTGATGCTTGGCTGGCTGGTTCTTTCTCACAGGGCCTAACTGATTGCCATATATAGGGTTGGGAAGGAGTTTCCCCCCCAGGTCTGATTGGCAGTGATCTTGGGGAACTTTTGACTTCCTCTGCAGTGTGTAGCTGAAGATCACTTGCCAGGATTATCTGGATATATCTCACTTAATCATTTCTCTGACATTGTGGAGGCCTCAAGCAGTGGTGCACCTCAGTTCTATTCTCTGCCTGTGGCCCATAATAGTCTACTCTCCTGTGGGCTGTATTGCTTTGGTCTAGTTTCGGTTGTTGGGTTTAGAGTTCAGGTGTTGGGTGTTGGTGGCCTGTGATCTACAAGAGGTCAGACTAGATGATCTAGTGGTCCCTTCTGCCTTGAACTGTGTGACTCTGCAGTACTCTACACACTGTAGTTAAATAACTGGCATTGTCCTTGTTGCTAGCTTCTCTGGATACTACAGTTAAATAATTGATGGTGCCCTCGTTGCTAGGTTCTCCAGACGCTGTGGTCAAATAACTGTTGGCGTCCTCATAGCCAGATACTCCAGGTGCTACAGTTAAATAATGGATGGTGCACTGGTTGCTAGTGTCTCCAGATACTTGTGGTTAAATAATTGTTGGCCTCTTGGGAAGAATGTAAAATTGTGTAGCTGTGTTACTTAGGAGCGTCGTTATTATAAACCATGTTTATTCAGGTAGTGCCTAAAGACAAGCCATGAAGGGGCCCCATTGTGCTAAGCACTGTAGAGACTTAGCAGATGGTCCCTGCCCTGAAGAGCCTACAGTCTAAATAGTCCAGACCTACACAGGATGGGGGGAAGGGATGGAACACACCAGCAGAGGGATCAATGTGATGGTATCAAATGGTATGTGAGTTCCACATTATTTTTTTTTTAAATGGGGGTAGTTAGGAGCAGATGATCTCAATGAAAAGGGAGTGGGTGCATTGAAGGGAAAGGGAGTGAGGGGGATAGGGCAGGGGAGAAGCAGGTCAGGTGCCATGCCATCTCCTTAAGCCATCCTCCACTCTCAGCTTCATTTCCATCTTAGATGCTTATTTGTCTCCCACAGAGCAAGGCCCTCGCATCTATGGTAGGCCCACACCAGCGATGTCTAACCATAGGGTGAGGGTTATTAGGAAAGGGCCACTTACGCTGAAATGAATAGCTCCCCCCTCATCCTTTGAAGCTTTGCATTCCTCTAATTTCCCTTGTGTCTCTCAGCCTTCATGCCATGCCAGGTGGCTTCTTTGGGGCAAAGATAGGCTATTGTAAAGATACCGGGGTGGTTTGCATTCCAAAGGTCCTATAGCAAACAGCCGCTCCACGGATTCCCCCTTCAACCTTGCAATTTAACCCATGTCTATGAGCAAATTCAATTGCTTTTCCAAGCCAGCCCTTGTTCACTGGAGTTCAACTCTCTGGTGAGTAGCTCGCTGCAGCTCCAGTGTAAACTCTTCTGATCCGACAACTGAGCTTTTTTTATTTTATTTTTTTTTACAAAAGGTATCGAATTCCAAGTTAAACACTTAGAAAATATCCAGCTGTATTACAAGCCAGGCTAAACTTTGCTGAGAAAAGGAGAAGAAAATTGTTTTAAAAGAAGGGTGTTTGAGTCTTTTCAGCATAGGGACTGTAGGCAATGAAATTTATGAGAAAACTAAGCGATCAAGAAAAGTGGCTGAAAGGTTAAGTTCCTTCGTGCAGCCCAGGTTAGTAACTTCACAAAGGGCAATAAGGAAAGATGGCTCATTAATTCATCTACTTCCTATGGCTACAAATGTCAATTAGTTTACTCAGACTGTGTGTAATACACAACCTATGGTGTGCTTATAAGTATAAGAACACAAGAACAGCCATACTGGGTCAGACCAAAGGTCCGTCTAGCCCAGTATCCTGTCTTCTGACAGTGGCTAATGCCAGGTGCTTCAGAGGGAATGAACAGAGCAGGATAATTGTTGAGTGATCCATCCCCTGTCATCCAGTCCCAGCTTCTGGCAAACAGAGGCTAGGGACACCATCCCTGCCCATCCCAGCTAATAGCCATTGATGGACTGATTTTCCATTAATTTATCTAGTTCTTTTTTGAACCCTCTTATAATCTTGGCCTTCACAACATCCTCTGGCAAGGAGTTCCACAGGCTGCCTATGCATTGTGTGTTTTAAACCTGCTACTTATTAATTTCATTTGGTGACCCCTAGTTCTTGTGTTATGAGAAGGAGTGAATAACACTTCCGTATTTACTTTCTCCACACCAGCCATGATTTTATAGACCTCTGTCATATCCCCCCTTAGTCGTTTCTCTTCCAAGCTGAAAAGTCCCAGCCTTATTAATCTCTCCTCATATGGAAACTGTTCCATACCCCTAATCATTTTTGTTGCCCTTTTCTGAACCTTTTCCAATTCCAATATATCTTTTATGGGATGGGGCGACCACATCTGCACGGAGTATTCAAGATGTGGGTGTACCATGGATTTATATAGAGGCAATATGATATTTTCTGTCTTATTATCTATTCCTTTCTTAACATTCTGTTCACTTTTTTGACTGTCACTGCACACTGAGTGAATGTTTTCAGAGAATTATCCACACTGACTCCAAGATCTCTTTCTTGAGTTGTAACAGCTAATTTAGACCCCATCATTCTATATGTATAGTTGGGATTATGTTTTCCAATGTGCATTACTTTGCATTTGTCAACATTGAATTTCATCTGCCATTTTCTTGCCCAGTCACCCACTTTTGTGAGGTCCCTTTGTAACTCTTCATAGTCTGCTTTGGACTTAACTGTCTGGAGTAGTTTTGTATTATCTGCAAATTTTGCTGCTTCCCTGTTTAACCCTTTTTTCCAGATCATTTATTATATTGAACAGCACTGGTCCTAGTAAAGACCCCTGGGAGACACCACTCTTTACCTCACTCCATTCTGCAAACTGACTATTTATTCCTACCCTGTATGTGTGTGTGTGTATACACACACACACACTCTGACCCGGGCAGACATATTTTACGTGCACACATTATTATAATTTGTATTGCTGTATCACCAAAAGTCCCCCAACTGAGACCATGGGCCCCATTGTGCTAGCTGGTGAGCATGCAAGACAGTCCCCACCTTGAAGAGTTTATAGTCTAAATAGATAAGACAGACAAAGGAATTATTATTATCCCCATTTTACAAATGGGGAACTGAGGCACTGAGAGAGACTGGGTTTCCCAAGGTCACACAAGGTGTCTGTGTCAGAATCAGGAGCTGAGTCCAGTGCCGTCACCCTAAGACCATCCTTTCTTTAGGTAATATGTAATAAAGCACAGTTAAGGCATCTGTTCGGTATTCTTCAAAGTGTGCAACTTAAATACATTGGACCGCATTCTGCCCTTACACCTGTGCAAAACAAGGGCATCAAAGATAAATTGGCCTGATTCTCCTGTCGCTTACCTCACTCTTACACCTGAGTAACTCTGTTAATTTCAATAGAGTTACTCCTGATTTACGCCAGCGTGAGAACAGATTCTGGCCCTGGAGAATAGAATTCCTCCAGCCCCTGCTGTACAAAGGACAATAAAAGATTTGACAAGACAAGAGTGTCTGTCATTGTGACTCAAAGCTTGACAAACTTGTGGATTTTAGAGACCACACAGGTAATGGGAGCGGAATCAAGAGACTTAAATCCCAGGGACACAAAAACATGACATAGGATGGGACATAGGTGGGAAACATAACCTGGGTCTTAGACCATGCATAGTGTGTTGGCCGTCTTCTTGCTGTTAGGGTCTAAGAAAGACAGTAGCAAAAGAGGGGGGCAGGTGTGGAAGAGATATTCAGCAGAAAGAAAGAAAAGCAACACCAGACAGAAGAGTGCGTAAGGGAGGGGAGGTACAAGGAATATAGGGTGTGGACTGCGATCCAGGGAAAGTGTGGTCATGAGTAGAACTGGCCGGTAATTTTTTGGCTAAGTGTTTTTTTCATTTAGAAAAATGTTGATTCTTCAAACCCAAAACTTTTTGCAAGATGGGGCAGTTTCGACAAATTTCTCAACCAAAAAAGCTTTTGTGGAAAAAACCCATCACATTTGTGGAAGCGCCTCATTTTGACAATGTTTTTAAATGAAAAATTCTGGTTTTCCAGGTTGAAATGACTTTTCCTTTGGAAATTGCAACACGTTGCAGCTGAAAACATGAAAAACGTTCAACAATCAAAATGAAACATTTTGAACCAATCAAGACAAACTATTTGGTTGACCCAAACCAGAATTATTTTTTTTCTTCCCATTCAAGATGGGAAATTTTTTTCCCCCTCAAAATCTCACTGTTATTCACAGGATGGGAAAGCAGGTTCCCACCCCGCTCTAGTCGTGAGCTTGGCCATGTTGATATCAGCCCACTCGGAACGGGAATGAGCCCTGTTTGTTCATTTCACAGACACCACCAAACAGTGATTGGGTGGAATCAGCTTTCAGGCACTGCTGACCTAGGCTGGACTCTAAGTGACACTGGGAATCCATTTACCTCTAAAATTTGCCTATCTTGGCCAGCGCCCAGTGAAATGCTTCCTCTCACTTTCCCTCTCCTTTCAGCTGTGAGAGGAAGCATTTCATTGGGCACTGGCCAAGATACGTGGTTTTTCCCATCTTAAACGTCACCAGTAGGGACCAGTTGATTGTTTCACCCGGTACGTTTCCGACACCACTTATGGTTGGTAAACAGCACGGCTCTGGCCAGTCTTGTGCCAAGCAAGGATGTGGTCCCAGTGTAGGATACTTGGTGTCTGCTAATGCAATGCTGCTCTCAGTCACAGAAAGGCTGGTCACACCAGCAAGCTAAATCAACCTCTCGAGTTCTGCAAGCCCCTCACAAAATCTTGCTGTCTGTTAGGCAGAATTATTTCACATAAATGCTTGTTGGGACCATAATCAAGGAAGGGGAACGAGTCTGTTGGCCTCTGAGCCCAAGAAATTGTCTTGCAGTTTAAAGGGTCTCTGCTGCATCTGCATTGCCATTTACAAACTTGGCATTTAGGAAAATCCTCTTTTTTTAAAAAAAGATATTAAAGAATTAAAAACCTGTGGTAAGACATGATATAAGCCCTTCTCGTGTGTGGTACAGTGGGTAGAGCAGTGGACTGCAACCCTAGTGGCCTGGTTTCTATTTCCAGCTCTGCAACTAATCTGCTTCGTGACCTTGGACAAGTCACCTCCATACTCTGTGCCTCAGTTTCCCCTTTCCTCCATCTTGCTTGTTCAGACTGTAAGCTCTTTGAGGCAGGGACAGTCTCTTACACTGTGTTCGTCCTGCTCCTGTCACTGCATTAGCAATGTGTGTGATAATAATTTGTGACAATAATCAGCCTTCTGCTGAGTCAAGGCTGATTTAGGACTTGCCCATCACATCATCTGCCAGGATTTTTTATTAATTATTTGCATTGTTGCCGCATCTAAAGCCCTCATCTATGCTGGGGCCCCATTGTGCCAGGCATGTAGAAATAGTAAATGACAGCTCCTGCACCAAAAAGCTTCCAGTCTAAATAGACAAGATGTAATTGGTGAGGTCAATAAGCAGGCAGGGAAAAGGAGGATAATTTCATTTGTAATATAACCAGCCCACCATAGGGTGAAGGCTGCTTCAGTATTCAGTGTCTGATTTTGTTCATACCTAAGAGTTTGGCCGGGCCCTTGGATAGCTTTGTTTGCAAGTGTTACTGGCTGGTGCATGGCTGTTACAGCCCCTGCTGTGCTGCACCACAGTGGATCTCGCTTGTTCTCGTCTCTAGCTGCAGAGCTTTGGCTTTCTAGCTCAAGATGTAGCCGTTTAGCTCTGGAGGTTCAATCTCCGATGTATTTCAGAGTGGTGGCAGCGTTAGTCTGTGTCAGCAAAAACAATGAGGAGTCCTTGTGGCACCTTAGAGACTAACAAATGTATTTAGGCATAAGCTTTTGTGGGCTAGAACCCACTTCATCAGATGCATGGAGTGGAAAATACAGTAGCAGATATACATATACATGGTACATGAAAAGATGGGAGTTGCCTTAGCAAGTGGGAGGTCAGTCTAATGAGACAATTCAATTCACAGTAGAATACCAAGGGAGGAAAAATCACTTTTGTAGTGGTAATGAGGGTGGCCCATTTCAAACAGTTGACAAGAAGGTGTGAGTAACAGTAGGGGGAAATTAGTACGGTAAAATTAGCTTTTGTAGTGACCCATCCACTCCCAGTCTTTATTCAGGCCTAATTTGATGGTGTCCAGTTTGCAAATTAATTCCAGTTCTGCAATTTCATGTTGGAGTCTGTTTTTGAAGTTTTTTTGTTGAAGAATTGCTACTTTTAAGTCCATTATTGAGTGACCAGAGAGATTGAAGTGTTCTCCTACTGGTTTTTTAATGTTATAATTCCCGATGTCACATTTGTGTCCATTTATTCTTTTGCGTAGAGACTGTCTGGTTTGGCCAATGTACATGGCACAGGGGCATTGCTGGCACATGGCGACATATATCACATTGGTAGATGTGCAGGTGAATGAGCCCCTGATGCTGTGGCTGATGTGGTTAGGTCCTATGATGGTATCCCTTGAATAGATATGTGGACAGAGTTGGCAACAAGGTTTGTTGCAGGGTTTGGTTCCTGGGCTAGAGTTTTTGTTGTGTGGTGTGTAGTTGCTGGTGAGTATTTGCTTCAGGTTGGGGGCTGTCTGTAGGCGAGGACTGGCCTGTCTCCCAAGGTCTGTGAGAGCTGCCATCACCCAAGGGCATTGCACTGCTTCATGTCTGCTCTCCAACAAACAAGCACGCATGTCTGACCTTTAGCATCATGCCGCATGCTGTTCCCAGGGACAACACTCCGAAATTCTTTGTCAACCTGTTGGTGGTACAACACTGGCTCACTCACCATGAGGTTCCTGAAAGCTGGGTCCACGCCAGTCACACTGAATTAGATCAACTGCACAACCTGGAATCCACTTAAGATGAGGAAATCGAAGAACACTTGTATGTCTTGGCTGATACCGGTAGCATCTGTCCAAAATGAGAACAGCGTGGAAGTAATTCTGCTCTCACACAGGTGGAAATCATTAGCCTGAAGTTGCACAGACCCAACCTCGGAATCAGGCCAACCATGGCAAGGCTACAACTGGTGAATTTTTCTAGGTGCTGCACAGACAGTGGCAGCCCAAGTTTACCCACACAGACCCACAATGTCCATTAGCCCAGCTCTGCAGGGACCAGCTCTACAGACAGAGGAATAGTCCAATCTCTATGGTCAGTTTAGCCTTTAACCTCTATAAGGAGACTAGGTGTCATTTCAAGCGTGGAGGCACCTTGTATGATGTAGGTGTATGTCCCCTAAGAAGCACAGGCACTGAGGGCTGGAAGAGACCTTGAAAGGTCATCAAGACCAGCCCCCTGCGCCGAGGCAGGGCCAAGTAAACCTGGACCATCCCTGACATGTGTTGGTCCAACCTGTTCTGAAAATCCTCCAATAGTGGGGAATTGCCACAACTTGCCTTAGAAGCCTGTTCCTAAGCTTAACTACCTTGAGAGTTAGAAAGTTTTTTCCTACTACCTAACCGAAATCTCCCTTGTTGCAGATCAAGCCCTTCACTTCTTGTCTTACCTTCAGTGGACATGGAGAACAATTGATCCCTCTCTTTATAACAGCCCTTAACATGTTTGAAACCTGTTATCAGGTTCCCCCCTCAGTCTTTTTTTCTCAAGACTAAACATATCCAGGGTTTTTTAGCCCTTCCTCACGGGCCAGGTTTTCTAAATCTTTGATCATATTTGTTGCTCTCCTCTGGACGCTCTCCTATTTGTCCACAACTTTTGTAAAGTGTGAGATCCAGAACTGGACACAGTTCTCCAGCTGAGGCCTCACCAGTGCCGAGTAGAGCAGTAAAATTACCTCCCACGTCATACATCTGACACTCCTGTTAATACGTCCCAGAATGATACTAGCCTTTTTCACAGCAGTATCATATTGTTGACTCATTTTCAATTTGTGATCTACTATAACCCCCAGATCCCTTTCATCAGTGCTACCAACTAGCCAGTTACTCCCCATTTTGTAGCTATGCTTTTGATTTTTCCTTTCTAAATTAAGTACTTTGCACTTGAAATTCTGTGGCAGACACAGGGATAGAATCCAATGTGCCTGGGAAACATTCAGCTGCCTTAAGCAGGAGACCTTCCTCTCTTTCCCTGCAATCCTCTGCATCACTCACCCCATACCTTGCAGGAGTCCTTCAGCAGCCTCCTTCACTGCACAACCCTGATTCATTCCCAGAGCAGGATCCATCCTGTGCACTCAATAAAGCAGGGTTCCCATGGGGAAAAATAGCATGTGATCATGTGATGAAAAACTACCATAGTGCATATGCACAAGGGGGCTGAATTAAGGTGGCATGGGAACCCTGAATTTGCCTCCCTTTTATGCTCTACGTTTACACAGGTGTAACTGAGCATGGACTGCCGCCCATAGTTATGCATTATGAAAGTTGAGTGATTCTGATCTCACTCCAGGGTTACAGCAGAGTAATTTCATGGACTTCTGTGGAGCTACTCTTGATTTACACCAGTGCCAGGGAGAGCAGAATGAGAGTGTGTATGAGAGCCACATGACAAGCTGCTGATTTTTAACAAGCGAGCCTGCAAATACAGCCCCATTCTGCACAAAGAAGGAACAGCATGTGTGCCTGCCCCCCTCCCCCCAACAGCTGATACAGATTCGGGCAACCCTTATGCGTGACGAACGTATTTCCCCCTGGGATTGCCAAGCACCATCAAATGAAATGAGGCAAGGCTGTCTGACCTACAGCACCCATGTGGCAGAGGCCTGATCCTGCAAGGAGCTGAGTATACTCCACTCCCCTTGTCTTCGCTTGGAGCAGAAGGGACTCCCTTCCTCAGAGCAATGTGCCAAAGCAGAAGCACAGGTCTCCGAATAAGGAGGCTTGCAGCCAGATTCTCTCTCTTGTTCCGTTCCTGCATCAAGCCGCCTTTGCACTTCCTTGTAACCTGTTTCTGGCCAGCAACCTGTGCGAGCCTGGCAGAATTTAGAGCAGCCTCAGGACTCCTTTAAACCATGTAGGTTTGTATTCAACCCCCCCCACCCCCCCAGCCCCGAGGGTGAGTAGCCAGAGTACAGCAGGCACTAAATACCCCGGATGGCAGGGGCTGCAATGAGTGGGGGGGTCTGCGTAGAGCCATTACAGCAGCTCATCGCTGCCAGAAGAACCCCCTCCTAGGGAGAATACTCCCAAGCATCTGGTTCTGTTCCCTTTATGTTCCGAGAGCAGCCTACAGGGACTGGGGCAGATCACAGATTCCAGCCCCCGCCCTGTCACTCACTCATAGCCTGGTTCTGCACAAACCCCTTCTTTGCTTCTCCAGATTCCCTCCCTGTACAATAAGGGGAATAGGCCTGGGTGTGGTTATTTTAATATTGCCCTCCTGGCTGGCCAATGGCTTTGATTCCAAAGCCTATCGGCCAGCCGAGGGCTGAGTCAGGCTCGGGTGTCTATTAGTTAGATGGAGACGGCTCTTAAAGGGCAGTGGCCCAAAGTTATTCTGCGTCTTTTCGTTGCTCAAGGCTCTGGCCTGGAGTTACATCAGTAACAAAGCAGCCAAAGGGGCAGAAAGGTCTGAATCCCACCTGCCTCGGCTCCACACTTGCACAAAGAAAGGCAACAAACAGGATAGTTTTTTTTTATTTAATCATTAACTATCCAGCCCAGAGAGGAGCCTTGCAACCCAGGCAGCCTATCAGCCTATAGCAGAGTTGCTCCAGGGTAGGAGTAAACCCCCCTGCTGCCA
This sequence comes from Lepidochelys olivacea, assembly GCF_965140295.1. NCBI lineage: Eukaryota > Metazoa > Chordata > Testudines > Cheloniidae > Lepidochelys > Lepidochelys olivacea. The sequence continues at coordinate 264,206,290 of NC_140412.1, read as the reverse complement.
GTGAGGACAGATAAGCTCAGGGACTTGATTGCTGTGCAATCGGGCTCTAAAGCACATGGGCATGCAGCTGGATGTTTGGGGGTTCTGGGTTAGGGAAGGGGGCAGTGTCCATGTGAGGCTGGATCTATCTCCAAGGTTGTTGACCCTCTGTGAGGTTGGCACCTGGGTCCTTTTGAGGCTACAAAAGTTGTGTGTGTATTTTTCTGGGTCTGGCCCTTTCATGCACAGCATCCCAAACCCACGCACCCCCTCACACACAGCATCATGTGTGTACTATCTCACACACAAACCCCATCACATGTATATTCTCACACACACAAACCCTATCGCACATGTACGATCTGTCTCTCTTTCTCACACCTACACACCCCATCACATATGTGCTATCACACACATACACCTCTCACTGCATGGATACATCACACACACTGCATCATACTCACACCATCACACACAGAATCATAGAAATGTAGGAGTGGAAGGGACCTCCGTAGGTCATCTAGTCAAGTCCCCTGCACTTAGGCAGGAATAAGCATTATCTAGACCATCCCTGACAGGGGTTTGTCTACTCTGTTCTTAAAAACCTTCAGTGACAGAGATTCCACAGCCTCCCTAGGAAATTTGTAGCTACCCTTCCAGTTGCAAAGTTTTTGTAATGTCTAACCTAAACCTCCCTTGCTGCATTTTAAACCCATTACTTCTTCAGTGGATAAAGAGAACAATTTATCACCCTCCTTTTTATAACAACCTTTTACATATTTGAAGACTGTTGTCATGCCCGCCTTCAGTCTTCTATTCTTCAGACTAAACAAACCCATTTTTTCCAATCTTCCCTCATAGGTCATGTTTTCTAGACCTTTAATCAGTTTTGTTGCTCTCCTCTGGACTTTCTCCAATCTTTCCCGAAGTGTGCTGCTGGAACTGGACACAGTAATCCAGTTGAGGCCTTATTATTGCTGAGTAGAGTGGAACAATTACTTCTGGTTTTGCATCCCTGCCAATCCCGTCTAATAGCCATTGATGGACCTATCCTACATGAACTCATCTAGTTCTTTTTTGAACCCTGTTATAGTCATCTCATGTCTTGCGTACAACATTCCTGCCAATACATCTCAGAATGACGTGCTCTCTTTTTGCAACAGTATTACACTGCTGACTCATATTTAGTTTGTGAGCCACTATAGCCCCCAGATGCTTTTCTGCAGTATTCCTTCCTAGGCAGTCATTTCCTATTTTGTATTTGTGTCATTGATTATGCCTTCCTAAGTGTAGTACGTTTCATTTATTCTTATTGAATGGCATCCTGTGTATTTCAGACCATTGCAAAGATCACTTTGAATTCTAAACCTGTCCCCAAAAGTGCTTGGAACTCCTCCCAGCTTGGTATCAGACACAAACTTTATAAGTGTACTCTCTATGCCATTATCCAAATCATTTATGAAGATATTGAATGGAACCAGATCAGGACAGATCCCTGCAGGACCCCACTTGATATGCCCTTCCAGCTATATTTCCCTAGTTTGCTTAGGAGACAGTGATGTGAGACAATATCAGAAGTCTTACTAAAGTTGAGGTATATCACATCTATTGCTTCCCTCCATCCACAAGGCTTATTACCCTGTCAAAGAAGGATTTTAGGTTAACATGGTTTGTTCTTGACAATTCAATGTTGACCATTACTTAGCACCTTATCGTCTAGGTGCTTAAAAAATGATTCTTTGATTCTTTGCTCCTTTATCATTCTGGGTACCAAAGTTAAATGGACTGGCCTATAATTCCCTGTTTTGTCCTTTTTCCTTTTTTTATAAATAGGTACTATATCTTCCCTTTTCCTGTCCTCTGGAATCTCTCTTGTCCTCTATGAGTTCTCAGAGATCTCATCAGCCAGTTCCTTAAGTATTCCAGGATGTATCTGGTCAGACCCTGCTGACTTGAAGATGTCAAACTTTTCTAATTAATTATTAACTTGTTCTTTCCCACGTTAGCCTCAGATCCTATCCCATTTGCACAGATATTCACTATGTTAGTCATATGATCACTGCTAAACTTTTTGGTGAGAAATTACAAAAAAGGCATTCAGCACTTCTGTTGTTGTGTTTCCCTCCTCATTGAGAAATGAGCCCACCCTGTCTTTGGTCTCCCTCTTGGTTCTAATGTATTTGTAAAATGTGTTCTTGTTACCCTTGATGTCCCTAGCTAATTTAATCTTGTTTTGTGCCTTTCTTCTTTTGTCCCTACATGCTAGTGTGTTTATTTTATACTCATCCTTTGTGGACCTAGTTTCCACTTTTTGTAGGACTCCTTTTGGAGTTTCAGGTCACTGAAGATTAAGCCAGGGCAGTCTTACTATACTATCTATCATTCCTATGAATTGGGTTAGTTTGTTCTTGTGCCTTAATAATGTCTTAAAAAAAACTGCCAACTCTCCAGAACACTTGACTTACTTCCCATGGGAATCTATCAATTCTCTGAATTTGCTAAAGTTTGCCTTCTTGAAGTCCATTACCTCTGTTCTGCTGTTTTCCCTCCTACCATTCCTTAGAAGCATGAACTTTATCATTTCATGATCACTTTCACCCAAGCTGCCTTCCACCTTCAAATTGTGAACCAGTTTCACCATGTTCTCACACCCAGCATTCCAAACATACGTACCTCATCACATGTACCATCACAACCCCATCACTCCACCACCCCATCTCTGCTCTGCCCCTCACCCTCACACACATGTTTTTTGACATGCACTACATGATTAGTGACAGGTCTGTATTCCAAGTACGAAGTCCTCAGGTGCATTTTGAAAGCAGCTGAGAAATGCATTTATTGACTCTCAGATCCATGCTCTGGGGTAGCAAATTTTCTTCTTTTTATTTATTTATTTTTTTAAAGAAAGACACCAGGGAAAAAATAAAGCAGCTGTAAAATCCCAGGACCTGGTGATCACCCAACCACTCCTATTAGCTTTGCTGTGATGTGGCCATGCATAGAAGGCTCCACATAACTGACCCCTCCCATAGGGGTGGACACCTGAGCATTCTCTGATGCTTATTCCCACGTAGTGTCCCATCTGATCCCGTTGATACTTCTCTCCTCTGTTGTCCCATGTAGTGATTTGGTAGGAGCAATTGCCACAGCCTCCCCCTTGCTTCCTTCTTCGACCACATACGAGTTTCAAGTTTTATTATTGCAATAAAAATGCTTTATGTTGGCTTTTCCCAAGAACATAAAGAGCTTACGCACAGCTACAAAACAGTCCTTTCTCGACCATATATTCGACATTATTTGCTGCAGATTGTTGGTGGTCCTTTGCCTGACTCCAAGCGCTCAGAAAACCAGAGTCAATGGGTCTTTTTATGGATGTGTTTAGTGGCTAAGGAGGGGAGAGACCTGCCCCTCTTTGTGTGGCCATGCTAGACCTGAAGCACAACCAAACCCCTGTGTATGGGGGATGGACTCCAGAGAGACCACAGTGGTGATTCCCACCTCCTTTGTGGGCCATGAAGCACTGCTCTGTGGAATTGTTCCCTGTGCCTCACTCGGGAGGATTTCTCAGGTGGAGAGATTAGGATCAGAATAGCTGATAGCCTAGTGGGTAGGATATTCACTTGGGATATGCTACTCCCTCCTGCTTGTTTCAGGGGAGAGACTTGAAGGTGGCTCTCCCAATTCCCAGGGGAATGCCCAGATTACTGGGCTATAGAATCGGTATTGCTTTCTTGCCCAATTGAACTTTTAATTACTTACACAAAGTGCACCATCTCTCTAATGGGAGAGCCTGACTCTACAGCTTGTTAGAGCAGTCAGAGGGGATGTGGAAGACACAGGTTCAAGTCCTTGTTTCAAATCAGGCCAAGCAGGGATTTGAATCAGGGTTTCCCACATCCCAGGCCAGTGCCCTTATTACTAGGGTGGGTTTGTTTGTTTGTTTAAAGGTCTTAATTTGGTCCTGCTGTGGCACAAAACCTAATGCCGAAACCTTGACATTTTCCCCAAAATGGAATTCTTGTTTTCTGGCCAGCTCTGCTGAAAAACTGGACCAGAACAAGCACTAGAAATTATACTGCAGGGAACGATCGGTCCCTGACAGTGGGGATACAATAAAGGCCCGACCAATCCAATGAAGCTAATGAGAATCTTTCCATTATTTTTTTAATGGGCTTTGGATCAGGTCCTGTGTGAGGACCCAAATCTCTGCCATGAACTAACTCTGGCTCTTGACCACAACTTTCAGTCTTTCTCTCCCAGATGTTTTATATTTGCTGCAGTGGCTTTTGAGTTGCTTTTAAGGGTGTCCCTGAAATGTTCATGCTGCCCACCTCGTGCATATTTTCCAGCCGCTAAAGAAAACTTCTGTTGTGAAGTCCATAATCATCCCTGCGCACCACAGGTCCCACCCTTTGTGGTGAGTGGGGCTGCTGTGCCAGATGACAAAAAGGGCAACTTTGGAGTGCTTGGGTCCGATTCTCCATTCTCACTGAATCACGCCCAGTGCAGGAACAGGGGCAGGGGGGCAAAGATGGCTTTAAGTTGCTTCTGCATCTCCTGTCTTCCCAGGTCATTTGGGGGGCGTGCCCAGCCCCTGGTGTAAGTTAGAGCAGCCTCAGGACTGATCTAATTTATGATCAACTGCAATGGCCCCCTATGGCCCATTTCAACAGAAGTGAATGGCTGGAGCCCAATGCACTTCAGCTACATGTCCTGTGTGCTGGGGTGTCACAGGAACGGGCAGTGCTGACCAGTGCAGCAGCTCTGTGCATCCTAGGGAACTGCCTTACACTGTGGGTATTTCCTGGGGCCCCTTTGTGCCCCCTTTGTGGCACTGTTATGCTGTAGACTGATGGAAAAGAGCCAGGGCAGGGCAAGAATTGGACCGTCTGTAAGTACAATCTCACATTGCCAGTTCCCTTGCATATATCAGGAACCCTAAAAGCCTTGTCATCAGAAAGCAATGAGGGAAAGCTGTGCCTTCTTCCGGGGGAGAAGCAAGGCATGGCCAGGATGGCATGATGCTACTTTGTGATCTGCCATCACATCAGCAATGGACACTGCTAATAAATGAACATGGGGGGGCAGACCCTGAATGCAGAGTGTAACCCCATCCTGAGTGACTCTGATCTGCCTCTGGTGGATGGCCAAGGGATCTCTCTTATCACACTTTGTCGACACTTGTGCCATCTGCCATGCCAATAGTCTCATTAAATTGAACTGAATCAATTATCATAGAATCATAGAATATCAGGGTTGGAAGAGACCTCAGGAGGTCATCTAGTCCAACCCCCTGCTCAAAGCAGGACCAATCCCCAACTAAATCATCCCAGCCAGGGCTTTGTCAAACCGGACCTTAAAAACCTCTAAGGATGGAGATTCCACCACCTCCCTAGGTAACCCATTCCAGTGCTTCACCACCCTCCTAGTGAAATAGTGTTTCCTAATATCCAACCTAAACCTCCCCCACTGCAACTTGAGACCATTGCTTCTTGTTCTGTCGTCTGCCACCACTGAGAACAGCCGAGCTCCATCCTCTTTGGAATAGGGAACGGCTCCGGCTGCCAGCCAGGACTCAGGGTGGTACAGCAGGGATAAAATGGTTGGTTAAAAATAAACACATAAGGCCTGATTCCCCACTGTGATTCTCCAATGTTAGGCCAGTGCACCACTGAAATTAACAGAGTCAGACCCATCTCGTGCTGGCACAAATGCATCCAGAGATCTGGCCCATAACTGGTAAACTAATATGATTTAATTATTTTTTTAAAGGAAAAGAAAATGGACCAGTTTAAACTCCGAGTTTAGCTCCTGGATATGAGATGTTTGTGTAGCCGTTTGGGGTGTGTTGGTCGCAGCCAACAGAAAACATATGGAAGTGCTTTCAGCTTGAGGATCAGATAAGTTGATAGCAGAGACGGGAGGGGTGTTCTCCTGCCAAAGCAGAACCCGCACGGCTCAGTCCCATTGCTGGGCTGTGAACCCACAGCGGGAAGGAGGGGGGTGAAATTAATTCGGACAAGCTCTCCCCTTCTTGCCTGCAGGCTGCACGTGTAGTACCCAGGGGTGTTGTTGGGCTCTCCTGTTACACATCCCATTTCATCCTCCTAATGATTTTCCCAGGACCTACTGCAGCTCTCACGGAACTCTTCCTCCACCGCTCAGCTATTGCCATCTGGCCCCACAGCGGGATTGCTGTGTGCCAATGACTCAGGGCTGGCACCGGGGGCTAGGCAGACTCCCTGAAGAGCAGACTGCACTTGTAGTGTGTTACAGGGGTTGTCCACTAAAACCTGATGCCACCTGGCCCTGTGCCCCAGGGCAGGAGTCAACTCAAGAGTGAACAGGCTGCTCTGAGAAAGAAGAGTGAGAGGCAGCAGCCGGGACCCAATGTACTGAAGTCGAGGGGAGCTAGCTGCTGAAAAAAATTAGCATCCCTATCCCTACCCCTGAGTAGTGTGAGTAGAGTTTGGGGGTTGGTGGGGCCATGTGGGAGAATAAACTAGCTCTCTGACTACACTGATGAGAAGATCGGGGTGGATGGATGGCTAACGCACTCAGCTAGGGATCAGGACATGGGGATGTGCTTTTTTTAGCAGGTATGGTTGGACTTGTACACATGGGTCTCCCTTGAGAGTCAACCCGTTCAGGAGGAATATCTTCTCTTCTACATGTAGGGACATCGCTGTACCATACCCCTTGGTCATTCAGCTGGTAACTTAGCTGACTTGGCTTGGGATGCTTTGCAAAAGCAAAACAATTTATTGGCAACCAAAAAACTCACCTTCGTGGTTGGCTCCCATTGGCCCCATAGTTGGCTGTAATTGGGAGAGGGCAAAGGCTGAATGGCCAGTGAAGATTGACTAATGTGCCTTCCTGCTGTGATGCAAATTGGGGTCATGAGGATGGGAAGTCAGTGTTGGGCAGCTTGCCCTGCTGCTGTCCAGCTGGACCCATTCAGTGGAAAAGTTGAGGTCTGCACTTTCTGCTGTGAGGAATTCACTCCGTCAGCAAAGCATCATGGAGCTCTTCCAAAGGTAGGTTTTGAACCCACTGAGCTTGATAAGGTTCACATTTCACTCTTAATGCAACACGTTCAGCCCTGGCACAAGCTGCCACTAGCATTATTCCTGCTTACACTAAGGCTGCATTTGGCCCATCATGTCTCCCTCCCCCTCATGCTTCCCAGGGGCCCCTAGGGTTCATAGAACCATAGAAGTGTAGGCCAGGAAGGGACCTCAGTAGGTCATCTAGTCCAGTCTCCTGCAGGACTATGTAAAAGCTAGACCATCCCTGACAGGTGTTTGTTCAACCTGTTCTTAAAACCCGCCAATGACAGAGATTCCACAACCTCCCTAAGCAATTTGTTCCAGTGCTTAGCCGCTCTGATAGTTAGGAAGTTTTTCCTAATGTCCAACCTAAACCGCCCTTGCTGAAATTTAAGCCCATTGCTTCTTATCCTCTCCTCAGAGGTTAAAGAGAACATTTTTTCACCCGCTTCCCTGTAACAACCTTTTTTGTACTTGAAAACTGTGATCATGTCCCCTCTCAGTCTTCTCTTCTCCAGACTAAACAAACCCAGTTTTTTCAATCTTCCCTCATAGCTCATGTCCTCTAGACCTTGAATCATTTTTTGTTGCTCTCCCCTGGGCTCTCTCCAATTTGTCCACTTCGCTTCCACCTGCCTTTAGAATGAGGAGGCATTGCCGGGACTCCACCAGCCACAGCTGTACAAGCTCTTCCCTCTCAGCCCAGGCAGCTCCACTATCTGTCTGCATGGTACCGACAGGCCCACTCCAATCCCCGAGCCCTCCAAGTGCCCTGTCATGCCCAGCCTCTGCTGCTCTGGGCCATCCCAGAATTACCAGACCCGCTGTTCTCAAAGCAATAGCACACCCCAGCTGACTAGTTACACCTTGGACCACAGCTCTGCTTCACATAAAGCACTTTCGGTTTTTCTGTAGCGAAAGAAAGTGTAATGTCATGTAGCAAAGGACAGCAATTTGAATGTTAGCAAGCAGAAACATGGGAGACAAAGGCTTACATAAACAATAAAATCGCAACACACATTCTAGAGCCTCCACTTAATGAACATGACATTATTATGTCATCAGAGCAAAAACACACTGTGACGTAACCCTGATATCCGGACCAGTGATCTGCTAGGTCACTCCAATCCTTGACTCTGGGAGCCAGCCTTACCCTGCTCTGCTGTGAGAACCCCCACTCCCGGGCTGTTCACACACAGCTTCTGGCATGTAAACTGCTCCTTGGATTGTGCAACTGAATGACACTAGCCAATATCTCCAGTCCCAGATGCAACCCTAGGAACCTCCGTCTTGCAGGGTCCAATTATGCCCACTAGACGCTGAAAGCTTATAGGAGTTTGTCAATTTAACAAAGAAATGGATACATACCAGGCTTGTTATCCCAAGGGGAATCTTTGACAAGCTTCAAACCAAATGCACTGCTTCAGGTAGAATAAACAAACAAATTTATTAACTACAAAGATAGATTTTAAGTGATTATAAGTCAAAGCATAACAAGTCAGATTTGGTCAAATGAAATAAAAGCAAAACACATTCTAAGCTGATCTTAGCACTTTCAGTGTCCTTACAAACTTAGATGCTTCTCACCACAGGCTGGCTGGTTGCCCTCTCCCCTTTGATCAGCATTTCAGTTACCTGGCAGTGATGTCTGTAGACGTAGGTGGCAGAGAGAGTAAGAGCATGGCAAACATCTCTCCCTTTTATCATGTTCTTTCTTCCCTCTTGGCTTTGCCCCCCTCCCCTTCAGAGTCAGGTGAGCATTACCTCATCGTAGTACCCAACTGACCAAGGGAAGGGGGGTGACTCACTTGAGAGTCCAACAGATCCTTTGTTGCTGCCTAGGCCAGTGTCCTTTGTTCCTGTGAGGCTGGGCTGGGTTTGTCCCATACATGCCCTGATGAGGTATGAACTGCCCCTCTGCTTTTGGAGAGTTTTGCCTGGGCTTGTTTTAAGCCATGAGAACACATTTTCAGCCTCATAACTATTTACATAAAAAGAAAAGGAGGACTTGTGGCACCTTAGAGACTAACAAATTTATTTGACCATAAGCTTTCATGAGCTACAGCTACAGATCCGATGAAGTGAGCTGTAGCTCACGAAACTTATGCTCAAATAAATTGGTTAGTCTCTAAGGTGCCACAAGTACTCCTTTTCTTTTTGCAAATACAGACTAACACGGCTGCTACTCTGAAAACTATATACATGAAATTGCAACCTATATGACATTACTATAACAACAATGCTCAGTGCATCATGAGCCTTCCGAAGACACCCGGCATAACAAACTTTGCATTGGATGCCACACAATCATATTATAAGGATGAACATGGGGGTGTAGGGTGTTCCCCCAAGGTACAGAATGTCACACCCCCAAAAATCCTTCCAGCGCATTACAGCCGCGCTTGGCTGTGATATTCTGTTCCTGAAGCAACCCAACTGTCAGCTTCCCCCCCTACGTCTTCTTGTTGTGTCCTCATACTGCTTCCCACCACATCTGTGCACATGCGATTACCTGAGCACTGCACTCCGCCAGGTAGAGATATCAGGGCGTCCCTTTGCAACCCCAGGTATAACACAACAGTCCTTTGGTCTTTCCCTGCACCCTCCTGCTGTGTGTTCCTTCCTGCAGATTCTGCAATCTCTTTTCAATCTGGATTAGCTGGTGGCTCAGTATGCAGATAGGCATCCATTGTGAAGCATACAATACTCAGATGGCATATAGGCTGATCAATATGCATCTCCTGCCTGTCTGAAAAGTGCATGTTTTTGATCTGCTTGAACTCACGGACCTTAAGAACATCAGTTCCAGTATTGGTACACAACCCCTTAAAAGATTGTCCTTACATACATTTTGCAATGGCTCATTGATCACTTATGTGACTGGCCCTCAGCTGAGACCTCATGCATCACCCTTTAGTGAATTATGATTTATATACTTGACCCAAGGGATCCCTGTAAAACTCTTTGCACCCCCTTTGCCCCCTGCTAATTGGCACCAAGTGGTCCCTGGGTCACATCGTGTATGGTTGCATTCCCACTTACCCCAGTGCCCTCCATGGCAAGGGGCTCCATGTGTGCCCCATTCCCCTCCTGGTCATTTCCACCTTCCCCCGTGCCATGGACTTTGTGTGGTCACGTTTTCCCCATTCCAGGATCTCCTATTCTCCCCCCACACACCATGGCACGGGCTCTGTGTGTGTCCTATTCCCCCTTCACCCACTGCAGTCTCCATTCTTGCTCCATGCCAGTGGCTGTGTCCATCACCCCTTCCTCCGATTCCTATCTCCCTCCATGCTAAGGAGTCTAACTGTTCCCCTTCCCTATCCTCCCATACCAGGCATTCCATTCTCCCCCCATGCCAGCAGCTGTGTGCAAGTTTTGCCCTTCCCCATCCCATTCTTTCTTCTCTCTGGGAGATGCTATTCAGGGTGCCAACATGTTAAGCTCTATTGGGAGGATGGGCAGGGATGAGATGTATTCCTGTGCTGGAAGGCATCAACGGCTGCCATCAACCCGATGTTTGATCACAGACAATTGCAGAGATGCTTGAGGCTGGGGCTGTGCTGAAGAATTCATAGGGGCTACATGTGCTCTCCCCCATTTCAGTTTTCCCCAGAATCAATAGGGGTCTGACCATTGCTGCCTAGAACACTCCCTGCAAGTTTGGAAATAACCAGATGTGGCATCCAAAAGTTATTGCATTACATGCAGAGAGAGAAAGAGGGTCAAGTGCAAGGCTGCTGCAAGCTTGGCCAGCTAAAAGTAGGACACTAGGACCACTGGGTTCCAGGACTTGGATTCCTTTGATTGCATTCTCTGCTCTGATACTGACTATATGACCTTGGGCAAGTCCCTTAACCATCTCCTTTGACCATAAAGAATGGATACCACCTACTCTCACAGAGAGGATTATGAACTTAATTAATTAATGCTTGGAAAGAACTTTGGCATCCTTGCACTCCAGAAGTGGAAAACATTAGGATTGCTACATGTTTAACATGGTATCTGGCTTTATATGCAGTCACATAAAACTATTTTTAGGAAAATATTTCAAGAGCGACCTAATAACTTGATTTATTTGGCTTCCACTGGGTGGCCAATATAGGCAAAACAAACAACTTTCTGCCCTCTCTTTTTTTTTAAAGACGCTTCCATGCCAGAGAGTGACACAAAGGCTGTTAAAGCAACATGGAAAAGTTCAGTGAGGGCTGAGAAAGGATAGTGTCTTGAAAGGATTTTTGACTAGCAACCTATATATATTCTCCTCACCTTCCTTAGCTTTGGCACATCTAATGTGGTGTTCACCCATCATCTATGAAGTGTTAATTCATGATGCATGACATTGCTGTTATATTTGCTTTGCTGAAGGGGGCTTGACATGGAAAAAACACAACAAGCACAGACTATCTCATCGTGAAGGGGATTGAGTTTCTTCTGCACACATTAGGGGTAGGGGAAAGACTCATAATTTACAAATGCTATGGCACACACCGCTGACAAAGCCAAATGCGAGCACACTTGTTGCGTGTGATTTTCTGATTCATCCCCATGCATATGCATGTCATTGTTAAAGGCCATCAGCCAGCTACTTAGGGCCAGATCTGTGTATGGAAAATGGTATTAAACATGTAGCGTTATCACTGTAAATGCTTCACGCTTCAGCCACCATTCCGGAGGACATGCTTCCATGTTGATGATATTCGTTAAAAAAAAGTGTTAATTAAATTTGTGACTAAACTCCTTGGGGGAGAATTGTATGTCTCCTACTCCATTTTACCTGCATTCTGCCAGATATTTCATATTATGGCAGCGTCAGATGACGCCCCAGTATATGTTGTTCAATTTAAAAACACTTCATTGCAGATTTGACAAAATGCAAAGAAGGTCCCACTGTGAGATTTCTAAAGATAGCTACAGCACTCGACCCAAGGTTTAAGAATCCGAAGTGCCTTCCAGAATCTGAGAGGAATGAGGTGTGGAACAGGCTGTCAGAAGTCTTAAAAAAGCAACACTCCGATGCAGAAATGACAGAACCCAAACTGCCAAAAAAGAAAATCAACCTTCTGCTGGTGGCGTCTGACTCACGATGAAAATGAATGTGTGTCTGTCTGCACTGCTTTGGATCGTTGTCGAGCAGAACCTGTCCTTAGCATGGAAGCATGTCCTCTGGGATGGCGGACAAAGCATGAAGGGGCATACAAATATTTAGCATATCTGGCATGTAAATACCTTGCAAAGCCGGCTACAACAGTGCCATGTGAACGCCTGTTCTCACTTTCAGGTGACATTGTAAATAAGAAGTGGGCAGCATTATCTCCTATATATGTAAACAAACTTGTTTGTCTGAGCGATTGGCTGTACTAGAAGTAGGACTGAGTGGACTTGTCAGCGCTAAAGTTTTACACTGTTTTGGTTTTGAGTGCAGTCATGTAAAAAAAATCTACATTTGTAAGTTATACTTTCATTATAGAGATTGCACTACAGTACTTGTAAGAGGTGAATTGAAAAATACAATTTCTTTTGTTCATCTTTTTTTACAGTGCAAATATTTGTAATAAAAATTATAATATGAAGTGAGCATTGTACACTTTGTATTCTGTGTTGTTCTGAAATCAATATATCTGAAAATGTAGAAAAAAACATCCATAATACATTTAAATTGGTATTCTATTATTGCTTAACAGTGCGATTAAAACTGCGATTAATCACGATTAATTTTTTTTAAATTGAGTTAATTTGTTTCCCGTTAATTGCTTGAGTTAACTGCAATTCATTGCCAGCCCTAATGGGAATGTATGTATGTCATAGGTGTATGGATAAGGCAGATGATGGCATGCAAATTGCTGTCCCTGTGGGGAGAAAAAAAGAGCACAGTGCTTTGGGGCCATGGAATCAGGGCACTGATTACAATAGGAGCAGTAGTTCAGGTGAAGAGATAACAAGTGTGAAAAATTGGGATGGGAGGTGGTGGTGGGGTGGGGGAATAGGCACCTATATAAGAGAAAGTCCCGAATATTGGGATTGTCCCAATAAAATCGGGACATCTGGTCACCCTAGCAATAGTGAAAATGGAAAGATAAGCTCAATAACCTGAGACTATGTACATATCAGCTGGTACAATCAGTGGGCTAGATTGTAACTTGTGCTTGTGTGGGGACTAAGGAGCCCCCCCCCACACACACACACACACTTCGTCCCTGCATGGGATACCCACATATTGAGTGTGGCACACAAAAGGAAACAGGTGCTGCCTGCTTGTTATTTCCAGCCAGAGTCGGCGGGCAGGGGATGGGCGGAGCCTCAGCCCTGCCCTGCCCATCCCCCAGCAAACGTAACTGAGCGGGCACACAGAATTAGAGAAAGGTCAGGCTGGAAGGAACCTCAAGAAGTCACCAAGTCCAGCCTCCAGCACTGAGGCAGGACCAAGTACACCTGGACCATCCCTGACAGGTGTTTGTCCAGCCTGTGCTTAAAAACCGTCTCTGACGAGGATTCTACAACCTCCCTTGGAAGCCTGTTCCAGACCTTAATTAGCCGTATCGTTAGGAACTTTTTCCTGGTATCTAACCTACACCTTCCTGGCTGCAGATTCAGTCCATTGCTTCTTGTCCTACCTTCAGTGGTCATGGAGAACAATTGATCACAGGCCTCTTTATAACAGTTTGTAACATATTTGAAGACGAATATGTCCCCCACAGTTTTCTTTTCTCAAGAGTGTAGTCCAGCAGCAAAATTCTAAACTAGCCCCATGCCCCCATAGCAAAGAAGCAGCAAGGAGGAAACTGTGCCTCAGAGATGTGTCTCTGCCTCACAGCCTCTCCTGGGGCAACTCCTGGGGCGGTGCAATTTACACCTCTCCCTTTCCTCACGCTTGTCCCCACAGGAACAATCCTACCCAATGACACGAGTGCACAGAGAAATAAGAAAACAAAAGGGACCCCTGTGGGGTTCTGCCCTATTAGGAACACAGGAAAAAAGATAAATCAGTCCAGATGTGAAAGATCAGAATCAGCAGGGACAGGGATTTTTTTTAAGATCCGTAAAAGAACTTTACAACTGCTGGTGGGCAAACTTGAAGCATTTTGCACGATCACTACAAAAGACCAATGAGCCAAATCTTACTCTCAATTACTCTGGTGCAACCCCATCGTCTTCAGTGGAGATTTGCATATACTACCATAACTCCCTGGATCTCGGCATGACTGGGAATTGAACCAGGGACCCTCTGCAGCTAAAAAATAAAGCACAAGTCCCGCTAGCTCATATTGAAGGACCAGCACCTGTAGATGGGAGCCATAATGGACTCAGATCTTTTGTTCATCAGCACTCAGCAGGACAGGTGACACACACTGACCCAGGGATTGGTTCCATAATGAATTCAGCCCAGTAACTTTCGGGGGTTTACCCAGTCCAAATGGAACTTGTCCCCTTGAATGTTCAGTTTCTTTGGAAAGATGAGGGCAGCGAATGCCTACAGCTCTAACCGCTCTATCGGAATCCCCTTGTGGACTTTAAAATCAGCAGAGCTGTGGTATTTACTGCAGAAAGAATGGCTTTTTTATTGGCCATAACATCAGCCAGAGAAGTAGGAGTGCTTGGAGCCCTTGTAATGAATGAACCCTTTCCTAAGGTTCACTGCACGTGTCATATGTTTTGGAAGGCCAGACCCTTTCCTTCGTCCCTCCAAGGTAATATCTGATTTTCGTTCGGTATTTCAAGATAACACTCAGATGTCAGAGTCCCAAACCGCACGCTCTGGGGAGAACATGTTACGTCCTTTCATGGCTGTTTGGAGAGTATTTAAAATCATGCTCTAGAAGAACCGAATCCTTCAGGAAGGCCGGCTTTTTCCTTTCACTCCATCAAGGCAAGCCAGGCAGGCCAAATTCCAGCTTTACTGTCCCTAGCTGCATAACCCATTCAGCCTAAGAGAGACTACAGAAATATTTTCCTTGTACGTGTCCTCTTTGCTTTCCCATTCCCTTGCCCAGCATGTCATATGTAGACCGAGCCATGGCTCTGATTTGAGAACACCACCACCATTTGGCCAAGTTTGTATGTAACAACTACATTACTGTTATTTAAAGACTGCAGAATACGGTGGAAATTAGAGCCTGCCATTAGCTGCAGCCTGCGGCTCATCCCTATCCCTGCAGCCGACAGCCCTACTTCCAGTATGGGGGGGTTACCCATTTGATCTCTGCAGCCAAATGCTACCCAGTCCTTACACAGCAACAGCATTTACAAAGGCAGTTTGGTGGTCTTCGCATGCACAAACACCTTTAAGTCCTACTGCTGGATTTACTCTTCAGTAATTAGAACAGCCCTCACAGACTCTCCATCTTGGCCTGCTTCAGCGGGTCTCATTCACTGAGTCCCTTATCCAAACAGCCATAGACCAAGTGGGACAGGGTGTACTCCGTCATTGTGACAGGTTTCAGAGTAACAGCCGTGTTAGTCTGTATTCGCAAAAAGAACAGGAGGACTTGTGGCACCTTAGAGACTAACCAATTTATTTGAGCATGAGCTTTCGTGAGCTACAGCTCACTTCATCGGATGAAGTGAGCATCCGATGAAGTGAGCTGTAGCTCACGAAAGCTCATGCTCAAATAAATTGGTTAGTCTCTAAGGTGCCACAAGTACTCCTTTTCTTTTTCCGTCATTGTGGCTACCCACAGGCGGCCCCAGGGTCCTAACACCCGCTCCAAGAAGCGGCAAGTTGGGTCCTCCAAGCTTGCCTACAGAGGACTGTCTGGAGTGGCCATTTTGGAAATCACAGAGAGCTAGTCCTCCAAGAGCTAGAGTGGCTAGCAATAGCCAATCAGGGCCCAGATAAAAGGAGCTGGTTGGCGTCAGAAGTTGAGTTCCTGGCTGGGATGAGAGGGGCAAGGAAGGGTGCTCCTCTCTGGCCAGTGGAACTTGAGGCACAGCCAGAGTTTGTTTTCTGGCTGCATTTTGCAAAGCTGGGTTTGTAGGGAGAGAGAAGTGCGAAGAAACTTTACCCTGAGATAAGAGTGAAGCTAAAGGAGCCAGGTGAAAACATGCCCAGGGAAGAAGCAGCAACAAATTGAATCAAGCAGTATGTGCTTGCTAATTATAGGGTCCCTGGGTTGGAATCTGGAGTCGTGGGCAAGCATGAGTTCCCCTAACAGCCACAGGTAAAGTGACATAAACCCCAAGAAGGGGACTGGGCTTATTGAGAGCCTAAACAAAGGGCTGAATGTAAAAAGCCCAGACCTGGGGCTGAGGACCCTAACAAGGGTCAATAGATTGCTTAGTGTTACCCTGGAAGGGGTTCAAATGGACTTTGTGACTTGGTCGGAGGAGCCAAACCACTGAAAGACCCACAAGGTTGGTCTGCAAGGGGGCACCAGGAGTGAGAAAAGGACTGTGGTACCACACACAGCTGTTCAGAAGTGTTCAAGAGGTGAGTGCCCCTTTACGCCAAGATTGTCCAGTGTCTTCTGGTTTCAGGTGCCTAGCTTGAGCTGCATTATAATGACCTGATTTTTCAGAAGGCAGCTGCTCAGCACTTTCTGAAAATCACGCCCCTTAGCACAGTTTCAATTTCATCCACAGCATTAGTAGAGCTGGGCAGGAAATGGTTTTCTGTCTCATGAAAACCGAGATTTCAGAAATATTTCCCATCTTAAAACAGGAAGAAAAGCTGAAATCTTGAAAATTTTCACAAAGGAAAAATGGTTAGATGGAAAAAATCATTTAAGATCGTTTCAATGTTTTGACCATTTACTTTTTTTTTAATTATAATTAACTTAATTTTGTTTGTTTTTTTAAAAAAGTTTGTTTTGAAACAGAAAATCAGACTGTTTCAAAAATGTCAAAACATTTTGTGTCACCAATTTCAAAATATTTTTCTTCAAAACTTTTTTGAGCTAAAAAATTCACGGAAAGCTACCCTATCCCTTTAAAAACGTTCTGTTTCAACTCAACGGACCCAATTTTTCAATGAAAAATCAACGGCCAGCCCTAATCGTTAGTCACTTTGGACAATCTGGAGATTACACTGTAGCTCAACATATAAATACGCGTATGTATTTGCAAAACAGAATCTCATTGACTCACACATGGCTAATAGACTCATTGCATTATTTTCTCTCTCACACACACACACACGGAACCCATCAGTGTCACCCCTCATCTAAGCCAAGATTAAATGGAATATATTGGTCTTATATTAGTAGGACTTCATTATTTTTACAAAATATGTTCCAGTACAGTCATTGGCAGGCTACAAAGTATCTTAAAATGGACAAAATAAATGGGGGAAAAGTACATTGTGCAATATATTTTTGTTTTTTTCTTTGTTTTAAACCATGTGTTTTCTCTTGTTGGCAAAATTCACTAATTCACATCAGGTCTCCCAGTCATTGGTGCTCATTAGAGAGGTTTGTTATTAGATGTGACGTACAGGTTTGGGGTTTTGCAGGGAAAAAAGACCTTGATTTTTTTTGCTTCCGTAACTCCTCCCTGTCTCCCTCTAGTGGGGGCTAGGCCAGCTAGAGATTGATTCTCCTGCTACCACCCTGGTTAAGAAAGAAATATATATTTTTAGCTCAGGCGATAGAGACTCATGTATTAAGCTCCAGGGGTCCCAGGTTTGATCCTGGCTTCTGATGCCCTTGTGTGGGTCAGCGTTACAAGTGGTGGCTCATTCAAGAAGAGCTACTCCAAGCAATCAGAGTTTGCACTAATGATCCACCTTGTTCTATTTTTCACTTTCTAAATGCACACACGGAACTGTAGCCATAGATTCTAAGGCCAGAAGGGACCGGTATGATCATCTAGTCTGACTTCCTGCATAACACAGGCCATAGAACTTCAGAGAAATAATACCTATTTGTACTAGTTTTTAGACCATCCGATCGTGATTTTTAAAATTGCCAGTGATGGAAGAATCCACCACAACCCTGGGTAAATTGTTTCACTACATAATTATTCTCATTGTTAAGTGAGCTGAAAAATTATGTGGAAATGTCTGGAATGCCCCCCAAACCCTCTTTCTTTGTCAATATTCCATGGAAAATGTTGTAGACATTTTGAAATATTCTTACAAACTCTACCTAACCTCCTGCTAAGGATTCTGGGTAGTGTCATCCAATAGGTTTATCCTGTACTGAGACTGAGGCACAATTAATTAGCGATAACACAGAGGACATCGCAAACATTTAGGGCAGATTTACCCTGGTGTTCTCCATAGACTTCAATGATGTTTCACCAGGAATGAATTTGATCTCTTTACACACACAACTTTTTTAATGTGTTATTTGTTTCAGATGATGATTTTATGGTAACTTTAATCTTAGAGCACATAAATGATAGAAGATCAGCTTTGAAAATCTCCTGTCTCTCCAAGGTTTGTATATTACTGCATTTCCTGTGTCTCTAACTGTGTTGCTAGCCCACTTCCTGCTAGAAGCTCTCACCGAGAGACTCCAGAACAGTTCACAGTTGTGAAAATAAAAATGTGCTTTGTGACACATTTTGATCTGACATTTTACTTAACTGCCTATGGCTCTAATCCAGCAAAGCAGTCAAGCACACTGAAGCCAGTTTGACTACTCACATGCTTAAGGAAGACCTAGATTGTTAAAGGTATTTAGGTGCTACATCCCACTGAAATCAATGGGAGTTAAGCACCTAAATATCTTTAAAAATCTGGACCTAAGTGCTTTGCAAGGTAGGGACCATCATGTCCCTATTGAAGTCCATAGCAATTAGGCCACTGACTTCCATGGAAGCAGAACTGGACTTTGAGGGATGGATTCAAGGCCTGGTAGTTTTTGATTGACTACCATGATTTGATTCAGGTCCTAAAAGTGTAAGTGGACCATGTCATTAGAAAGCAGCAAGCGCTAACCAGCATTGGTCTGTAAATAAAGGTGACATAGAATGTGCTGGAAACCTTTTGGCTCTTTTTAAAGAGGTGGTCTTTTGGAGGCGGTCCTTGCAGATTTCATAATCAGAGCAGTTTGCTTTTAAAGGCAGAGCTGTTTTAGGGTGCGAGATAAGGAAGAAACCTAGAGAACAATCCCAAAAGGAGCTAAGCACCCTTAATGCCCCCCATGACGTGAAAGGGGTTCGAGGGAGTTGCATGAACCATGTGCTGCATAAAAACATGAAAGGACTCTCTGCTTGTAAAACTAAACTGGTTCTTTATTAAGAGAACTGTTTACAGAGGTGCTGCAAATGCAGTGAGCATTCTAGCCATGTGCCCACAGACTAACTTCTTGGTGCCTCCTTCAAACTCTTCCCTCCTGCAATCTGTGCTCCCTCCTCCCAGTTCCTTGCTACAGCAGCTGCCCATCACCCTTCATCACTGGGCCTTTGACTGCCTGTGTGCATGTCAGGCTAAGCTGTTTTGTAGTCTAGTCGTTTGGACCTTTCCTCATGTGAGTTTGGGTTCTGTTCTTGCAGCGTTTTCTCCCAGGAGTAGTTGTGTTGAAGTCAATGATTCCACTCACACGGACAAGCCAAGTGCTCGGGGTTGGATTCTAAGTCAGGACTCTCATTCATTCAGCTACGTTGTTTATCTTTTAGGCAGGAGTTTTCTAAGGGTGCCTGTTACAGCTGCATGAAGGATGGGGTGTGCATTCGTTACTGCTGGCCCACTACATTAAAAAGCACTGGGTTCGGGGAAATTTCCTTCTCCTGTGTCACTTTATACTTTACTCAGAATCTCACATGGGGACGCATTTGGCAACCCAAAGGAAACACCTGTAAGGCCTGTATCCCTGCACTATGGCAACGATCACCATCGTTCCTTCAGCTGATGCTTACTGTACTGAGCACATTCCTCACGCACCGGTCACAAGATCTGGTCAAGAGCCTATGGAATCAGCTGGGTTTTCAGGGCTTGATTCAAAGCCCACAGAAGTTAATGGAAAGGCTTCCTTTGATTCCAGTGGGCTTTATATTAAGCCCTTAGTTTGTGTGCGCGGAGATATATATTATCCCCTACACACACACACACACACACACTGTGCTCCATATACATATGGGGAAGAGAAATGAAAGGGCTAAGTGAGACCAATGATGGGAGAGGAAGCAAGAGGAGGAATGATATGGGTGAGCTCGGCACAGTACTGTCCCTGAGGGCAAAGCAAGTCTTTGTAGGCTCACGTGGCCTGTTTTCTCCCTACTGTGCAAGTAAGTATGAAATGTGCAGCCTGCATCCAAACGTCCAGGGGATCTGCGATGCTTACAATGGTGCACAGGGGGGTGGAGGCAAGCAGTGGTGCACAGCGTCTGAAGGCAAGCGAAGCACACCAAGATAAGCAGTCAGTGACACCAGCAATATGGACTCCGTGCCCATGGAAAGGATGAAGCAGTGTGTCTCCATGCCCCGCTCCTGTTCCCTCTGGAGCTTTTCAGCATTGTAGTTACATTGGCAGCATGTAGCCAGTTATTTGTTAACTTGCCAAGTGTGCCCATTGCAAACCTCTGTGCCATGCGTACATATACAAAAGCCATATAGGTTAGCAACTGCGTTGGCATTTTGCGTTTGCTACCTTCAAGCAGGAGGATGATGGGGGAGCCATGGGTGCATCCTGGTTTCCTTTAGCTCCATTGCACACAGGGCAAGCCCATCACAACTCTTCTATCTAATAAATCTGTCCAATGAATGGGTGGCCTACTCCCCAGTCTTCCCTGTCTGGGCCAGGAGTGGCTCATAAGTCAGGCACTGGAGGGAGAGAAAACAAGTCTGTGACCCAGTCAACAGAGCAAGTCCCACAACTTGCAGACATGGCTTTTCCATTCTCGAAGGCATGGCAGATGCTACAGGGCTGATGCCCAAGGAGCCTTTAACATGTCACTCCCTCCTTGGAAATGTAGCCATTAAAATGGGATTTTCACTTGTCAAAACTTACCTGGACAAGGGAGGGGCTGGAAAGTCCATGAGGCAGATGCTCTGTAACCTTTTAAAATTTAAGTCCCAGGAGACAACTCCCCTGTCCATGTAACCTACCCGTGGACAGCTGAGAAGTCACTTTCTTTTAAACTCCTCTTGGAGCTGGAGAAAGGTTGGTCCAGAATCATAGAAATGTTGGACTGGAAGGGACCTTAATAGATAATTTAGTTCAGGACCCTGCACTGAGGCAGGACTAAGTATTATTTAGACCATCCCTGACAGGTGTTTGTCTAACCTGTTCTTAAAAACTTCCAGTGATGGAGTTTCCATAACCTCCCTAGGTAATTTGTACCAGTGCTTAACCACCCTGACATTTTTTCCTAATGTCAAACCTAAATCTCCCTTGCTGCAATTTAAGGCCATTGCTTCTTGGCCAGTCCTCAGTGGATAAGGCGAATAATTTATCACCTTCCTATTCATCACCTTTTACCTACTTGAAGACTGTTATCATGTCCTCCCTCCCTCCCGACTCCCCACCCCCATCTTCTATTCTCCAGACTAAACAAATCCATTTTTTTTTCAATCTTTCCTCATAAGTCATGTTTTCTAAACCTTTAATCAATTTTGTTGCTTTCCCCTGGACTTTCCCCAATTTGCCCATATCTTTCCCAAAATGTGGTGCCCAGAACGGGACATAGTACTCCAGGTGAGGCCTTATCAGTGTCTAATAGAGTGGAACAATTCCATTTTGGGTCCTGCTTACAACACGCTTGCTAATACATCCCAGCATAATCACTTTTGTTGTTATTTAGTATTACATTGTTGACTCATATTTAGTTTGTGATCCACTATAATCCCCAGATCCTCTTCTGTAGTACTCCTTCCTAGGCAATCATTTCCCATTTTGTATTTGTGCAATGGATTATTCCTTGCTAAGCGTAGTGTTTTGCATTTGTCTTCATTAATGTCTGAAATAAATAGGATGACAACTTCTCCAGTTTCTCAAGATCATTTTGAATTCTAATCCTGTTTTCCAAAGTATTTGCAATCCCTCCCAGCTTGGTACTATCCACAAACTTTACAAGTGTACTCTCTATGCCATGATCAAAATCATTTATGAAGATATTGAATAGAACCAGACCCAGAACAGATCTCTGCAGGACCGCACTCGATATGCCCTTCCACCTTCACTGTGAACCTTTGATAACTACTCTCCGAGTACGTGTTTCCCTCCATTTGTGCACCCACCTTATAATAAGTCCATGTAGGCTATATTTCCCTGGTTTAATTATGAGAAGGTCATGTGAGACATTATCAAAAGGCTTACTAAAATTGAGGTATACCACGTATACTGCTTCCCCCCATTTTAAAGGCTTGTTACCCTGTCAAAGAAGGATATTAGCAGATGAAGGGAGGAAAGAGAACCTCCACATATTATTTCCCTGTGACGTTATCTGATTAAAGTATGACCATATAGGTCATTGTTGCAACCACTGTTATATATTGGCAACACATCTTGTACAAAGGTTGTCAAGTGAGGTCTATGAAAAGGTTATGATTTGCTGGTTATGATGATTCTATCTGTACGCATGTATCACTTTTGTATTTGAAGTTATGAATATTGGCTGTATACTTGGATTTCAAATGTTTGCTCCTGAGGTAATGCCGAGGGAAACACGGGCAATCAATATGATCATTGAGATTGCAAGGCGGATTCTGAAAAACACAGCTGGCGAACGTAAGGGTTTGGTGCGTAGCTGGTGACCCCACCCTCACCATTTCTTCCTGCTTTCGTAAATCAAGAGTCTCCCAATCATGAGCTCTGTAGATAACAGGTTACTACAGTAGCTGTTTTTCATTTGCCTTTCTCCTTGCCCCACCCCTTTCCTAAAATCTGATGAGCAGTAGGTCCCTTTCATCCGCTGGAGAGACAGGACCTAGGAGGTCAGCAATAAACCCCTTTTCTCCACTTTGTAAGTGGTTTCCGATGCTGCCTGGGTGTCCACCCATTAAGGAAGGTGTATTTTACACTGGTGTACGTTAGGAGCACCTCTGCTGAAGTCAGTGGTGTTAAATGGGTGGAAAAAGTGGTCAGAGATGAGATTCAGCCCCTTGTAATCTAGTCTCTCATGGTGAAATTCACGGCGGTGCAGCCAGCCGGTGTAGGGCACTCATAGATTCATAGATATTACAGTCAGAAGGGAACATTATGATCATCTAGTCCGACCTCCTGCACAACCCAGGCCACAGATTCTCACCCTCCCACTCCTGCGAAAAACCTCTCACCCATGTCTGAGCTATTGAAGTCCTCAAATCATGGTTTAAAGACTTCAGGGAGCAGAGAATCCTCCAGCAAGTGACCCGTGCCCCATGCTACAGAGGAAGGCGAAAAACCTCCAGGGCCTCCAGCTAGGGCTTCTGTGGAACTGAGATAGTACACAGGCCTGGTTTTCTGCCTCCAGACAAACTCCTCCCCAGAGCATTATCTCAGGGTGAGGCGAGAACAACTTGGGGACTGTGCACCGTTTCAGTTCCACTGAGCCCTTGCTGGCGTGGCGTACGCTGGCCCGCTGCACTGCTGCGAAGCTGCTGTTTTACCACAGTCTCCTATCAAAGCCAAGCATCAGCATTATTCAAAATAGACTCTTCTCTGGCCCCAGCAACGTTTAACAGCTTGAACTGGATCCTTTGAAAACCACTTTGTTCTTTCTTCATGCTCAGCCTGTTTGCTGCAGCTAGCTGGTTCAGCTTCATTTGGTTTTTTTTTAGTTTATTTATTTATCTTTCACGGTGTCAGTAATTGGTTTGAGTATTTCTGGTATAAATTTAACCAGTAAATCCAAATATTACAGGTTCTTAAAGCGAAGCAGCAGTGGCCTTCTCAGTAGGCCGCTGGGCTAGAACTCGGGTTAAGAGGAAGTTTTGCCACTGATTTCCAGTGTGACCTTTGGCAAGTTGCTTTGGTCCGGAATCACAAACGCATTTAAACGCTGACATAGCTTTAAGAATCTGGGCCTTACTCTCCCTGTGCCTCAGTTTCTTACCTGCAAAACCTTTGTCTGCCTTAGATCTCTGTCCCTAGTACTGGCTCTAAGTGCGAGTATGTAGAATGCCTAGCCCAAGGGGGTCCTCACCGTACTTAGGAATTGCATGTGGTACCATAATAATGCTAACAACAACATAGCATTAAGTTAGCACTGTCTGGAAATCCTGTTAAGTAATTTGAGGTGAGCCTGAACCAACAGCCTAGATCCACCCTTTAGGGAAAGTTTAGATCTTTATCTCTGCATGCAAAATTCAACATATACAATCGACCTTTTCATAATGCCATTAGTAACCAAAAGTCAACCAACATGTATGACTTCACATTAAACATAAGCCAGAGCACAGGGTCTCTGCTAACTAGCGCTATGTGCTCCTGATCCAAGATACTCCCCAGAGGAGGCCAGCAGATTAGACTGACCTAACACCAGCCAGTATTTCTGGTTCTCCAGCCAAGTCGTCCCCTGCCTGTCACAGCTGGAATTGGTCAGCCTAAATCAAGCCCACAATCAAGTCCCCACCCCTTCACCCAGGCCACTGTTATTGCCAAGCCTTACCTCAACCTGTGCAGCCAGTCAGTGGTCACAACCGGCTCGGAGTGTGAATTCTGCCTCTAAGGACTACCTGAAGTAGGAGGGTTTCAGTCCCCACATATATATTATACTCAGTAATTCTATTTTTCAAAATGGTGATAGAACTATTGATCAAATACTATAATGAAATGGAAATAGCCTACTTCTAAACATAATTTACATTTTTTTAAAGCTTTACATGCAATTAGAGGAACAGAATTGACCAATCACATTGGCCCAGATCGTCAATGATATTTAGGCGCCTAATTCCCATTGAAATCAATGGGAGTTAGGAGCCTAAATACTGTTGAAAATCTGGGCCATTACATTTATTTCCACTAACTACAGTCCAATAGGATTATGCAGGCATCCTTCAAGTCATCAAGAGGCGACTTGATCACAGTGTATCATGGGGATTACAGTACCTTCATGGGAAGCAACTATTCCGTACTAATGGACTCTTTAATCTAATATCACATATTGTATTGTTACATTCATGACATCCACTGGCTGTAATCAACCATGTAACATAATGCCCAGTGGTTATATTTTGGCCTTAAAACACTTCCTTTGTTTGGGAATATGTGTCTACCTGTGCAACCTGTTAGGTTCAAAATTAGTGAGGCATAAACCTTGAGTAACTGATTAGTGAAGATCACATATGAGGTGGGATTTGCAAAAGCACTGAGCATTGGCCTTACTCTGCTCCCAGAGAAATCAGTGGGTGTTTACTTCAACAGGGACAAAGTGAGGGCAACGCTAAGTGCTTTTGACAATGCCATCCATGTAAACTGGGGTGAACTTCTCTCCTCGACACAGATCCAGCAACAGGTATCTTGAGCCTCACATATAAGGTATCTCACACCAGCCATGATGCCCAGTTCTTACAAATGCTGACGTGGGCTAATGAAAGAAAGTCACAGCAAACTGTCAGACTCACACCAACAACTTGTGAAGCAACTACAGCAGACATCCAGTTTTGTAAGGACTGTTTCCTTGTTGCATAAAGATGGTGGGAGATTCCAAAGCAAGTAATAAGAAGGAAGGACCTAAAGGGGTTAAGAGACAGATTCTTCTCTCATTTAAATGGGAGTAATTCTGGAGTGACTTCACTGACATCAGTCAGCCTGTTGTAGCTCCAATGAAGTAAATGGAGCTATGCTGATTTACAGAAGCTGAGGATCTGGCTCAGTGAAGTCACTCCAGCATTACGCCACTGTGACCGAGATCAGAATGTGGCCCGAAGGGAAGACCACCAGAGGATGTTGTATGACTTCAGCTGTTGCTACTAAAGGCGACCGGTCAGTCATATTGCTAGCATTTCCTACTGCAAAGCACAGATTCCAGCATGTGTCATTGGGCTGATATATGGATCTGTTTCCTTACCAAAGCAAAGATTGAAAGCCACAGTGATTGCAGCTGTCATCGTGTGAGCCAGGATGCCTTTTGAAAGATTGACTACAGAAACCTTTCAACGTCCTCCATAAAAGAGGGCCAGAAGGGAGGAAAAAAAGTTTTCAAAGTTAAGATGCCAAAAACACAAAACAAAAACAGCAGCTGGGAGAAATAAATAAGGTCCCTTTGCCATTTTTGCTGTGTATGACGGAGCGAGGCAGACCCCATAAAGTGAAAACACACAGATCTTCATTGGAAAAAAAAAATAGTAAGAGCTTTCAAGCTAAATTTGATTCCCACAAGTGCTGGCTCATGAGGGCCTAACTCAACTAAGCGAACTCCCACTGACGCCAAGGGGAGCTGAGCATGCTCAGTATCTCCTAGCAGGCGCTCAGCACCTTGCAGGATTGCGCCCGGTGTCTCTGGTGCTTGATGTGCCCTAAGCAAAAATGAAACAGGAATGTGCTGAAATGACGGTATCCATCCTGTCAACGTGTCTCCTTCTCACGCTTCCTCATTTATGATTCATTTTGGCTTCCTCCCTGTCCACCAACGTACCCCAGTAATTCTCAAGTCCTGTGACCTGGTGGCTTGTTCTCTCTGTCTCGTTTCAAGCTATCTAAGCTCTGTATCGCATAGTCTGGGCCTGTTCCTGACATGAGTGGGAATGCTCCACAGAAGGAAGTGGCGCTGGTGATTCATTAGGTGGCACTGTCATCTCTGAGTCACTGTTAAACCAGTGTCCTTGCACAAAGCTAGTTTAACCGGATACAATATTCTTCCTTGTTTCCTGAGCTAAGTTGTTGAACACAGTTGCCTCAAGCTGTCAGACAGCTGCCAAGGGTTGCCCTACAGATGCCTGTGGTTCAGTAGAGAGAGAAGAGACTGCCCTAAACTATAGGCCTACTTTTGAAATGGGCCTCAACTCTATATAGCCTCCATTTTGTGGAGGCAATTTCTATCCCTGGAGCACCCTAATACACCAGTATTAGCTGTGACATATTTAGGTCTAGAAAAGGTGTTTTGAAGGGGTCTATGACAACCTCTGCAGTCAAGGCAATTGGTCTCCCGGTAACTAAGGATCTAATTCAGCAAAGCACTTAAGTAGGTGGGCCTAAACACATGCATAAACACATGCATTTGCTGAATAGGGATGGGCATAGTTAAGCATGTGTTTAAGTGCTTTGCTGATTTAGGGACTAAGACACCTGGCGTTATTGTATGATGCCCAGTATGGTGGGACCCTGACCCATGGCTGGGTTGCTAGGTGCTACTGCAATACAAGTAACTGAATAATAACAATAGCATGTAATAAAAGCTTTTATTTGGATGCCTCAATATGGATTTGGGTCCCAGGTTTGAATTTTTTGGACTATATTTCTTATCTTAGCAATAAAAAGAACAAGCAGGACTCCAGCTCTTGAGGGCAAGTTGGGACGCCTTTCTGGCCTTCTTTATAGAGCACCAAGAAACAAAAAATGGCACGACCCTTTTATTTAATCTTTGCAGGTCATTTGCTGAGTAATGTTGCTGTGCACTGTTAAACAGCGGCTGGGTTTCTAATAGACTCAGAGACTCATAGACAATAAGGCCCAGAAGGGATCATCAGGATCTCCTAGTCTGATCTCGTGAACATCTCAGGCCATAGGAGCTCACCCACCCACTGCTGTAAGTGGCCCATAACCTCTGGCTGAGTTACTGATGTCCCCAAATCTTGATTTAAAGATGTCAAACCTTCAAGTGACCCGTGCTCCATGCTGCAGACCTGTGCTCCAAACTACTAGGGTCTCTGCCAATCTAACCTGGGGAAGATTACTTCCCAACCTCAAATATGGGGATCAGTTAGACCCCGAGCACGTGGGTGAGCCCCAGCAGCCAGACACCTGGGAAAAAATTCTCTGTAATAACTCAGAGCCTCCCCATCTCATGTCCCATCACCGACCATTGGAAATATTTGGTAATAGCAGTTATGGATGGGCCATATGCCCAGAGGTGACTGCCCATCCGTGGTAGGTGCCTAATTCCTATAGTTAGGCCCTGATTCAGTAAGAGCCTTAATCACCTACTTAAGTTTAAGAACATGAGTTGTCCCAAAGGGACATGTTTGAGCCACTAGCTGAATTGGAGTCTCAGACTGGCACCTTTCACAAACATTCAGGAACCTGCTTTATATCAGGGTTTCCCAGACTTTCAAGAGAGCTGTCCCCACTTTCAGGAGATTAGAACATAAGAACGGTCAGACTGGGTCAGACCAAAGGTCCATCTAGCCCAGTATCCAGTCTTCCGACAGTGGCCCAAACTATTGAAATCAACCCGCTCCTGCATCCCAGCCATGTGTTGCTAAGAGCCTACCCATCTTTTATACACACCCCTTTGGCTAGTCCTTTGCACTCTTCCGGGGGCACCTCCCACACTTTGGGGGAATCGCTGCCTTAAATAATAAACACCATTGTCCCATCACCTCTCGCAGAACCCTTAGCCGCTGTTTGTTCTGGAGCAGCGAAGAGAGGCTTTATGGTTTTATTTTTGCACAGCACATGGTTAGGGCTGGCTCAACTTGCGTTACGCTCAAGATGGAAAGAGCTTTGGTTTTTCTTTTCTTGCTGGTCCGCGTGTGATTTAGAGCAGCCACGTTAGACGCTGTAGAGGTTTCGCCGACCACAGCAGCATCTTGTTTTCATTCCTGGAAGCTCGTTCCTCTCTGCCCAGTTCTGCCTGTAACGGTTTCTCTCGCTGTTGCTCATTTCCCTGAACCAGGTTTGCTCCCATTTAGGGGGGAACAGAGTAGTGTGCAAAATTTGGTTGAGTCCCAGAGGCTGGCTCAGATATGGGGGAGATAGCTCTGGGAGAAGGGTTGTTGTTTTTCCGTGCTGTGGTTTGGGACTGCCAAGCCGAAGAGGAGATGGAGCTGTAAGTACGGAAGCTGGTTTTGTGCATCGGTATGCTTTGTAATTTGCTACCGGATGGTGGATGGGGAATTTTTTTTTAATTTTTTTTTTTTTTTGGTGCAGCAAATGCTTTTGGTCTGAGCCTTCTGCACTGGGCCTTGTTTTAATTTTTGTCTGTCTCCCTGCATCATGCTGAATATAATCATGTCCGACCGCAGTCCTTTTTAGTCGTGCTGTGCATTCCCCTTGCTTCAAATTATGCATTTTGGTGGTGCCTTTGACATCCAAAATATGTGGACTCAGTGAGACCATATTGTGCTCGACAGGGACTGGGTTCTCCGGTGGACCGAGTTTGCTAGTTATCATCACTCTCTGTTCGAGCTTGAATGTCACTTTTAAATGGAACTGGGCAAAGGGACGGTGAAGATGCAGGACAGGTCAGGCTAACTGGGAACAAGTGAGTTAACAGAAGCAGATCATGATTGTTGCAGACCGGGGCCTTATTTAGAATTGTTCAGCAAATAGGTTTTTTGAAAACAGATTTGAGCCTTTGGACTAGTCAGGGCAATTAGTCAGTGTCTGGAATTTGCTTTTCCAGCTTTGTGATTGGCTGCCTGGGTCACATGGCATTTTTTCTGCTTCCTGATTGAAAGAAATGAGATATAAGGCAGAGATATTTACCAGCATGGGTAATTAACCATTGGAACAAATTACCAACGGAAGTGGTGGATTCTCCGTCTGTTGATATCTTCAGATCATGACTGGATACTGGAGGCATCGCTCTGGCTGACCCACTTAGCATCCAGGCCCACCTAAATTTGAGCTGGGGACACCCGGCAGCCTGCATCCTTCCCTCTCCGCCTCCGACTTTCAATTCACCTGCAGGTGGGTCAGGTGGGAGCAGCACAGAGCCTTCCTGGCAGGCAGTGGCAGGAGGGGCCGGACGCCCGGGCTGGAGGAAGCCCAGCTATCCCTCCCTCTCTCTCTCTCTCTTGCTCGCCAGATCACGCAGCCCGCTCGCCCTGGCTGCTCCGCGGCGCTCCCTGGGATTGCAGTCATCCCCGCCCTCACTGCGGGGGGAGCCGCCAAGCAGGGAAAGTTTGATACTATCCCAGGGGTGGCCAACCTGTGGTTCCAGAGCCACACGCGGCTCTTCAGACCTTAATATGCGGCTCCTTGTACAGGCACCAACTCCGGGGCTGGAACTACAGACGCCAACTTTCCAATGTGCCGGGGGGTGCTCACTGCTCAACCCCTGGCTCTGCCCCCACTCCACCCATTCCCCCCTCCCCTGAGCCTGCTATGCCCTCACTCCTCCTGCCGAGCCTCCTGCATGCCATGAAGCAGCTGATTGGGAGGTGCAGGGAGGGAGGGGAAGGCGCTGACCGCTGGGGCTGCCAGTGGATGGGAGGTGCTGGGAGCGGGATTGGGAGCTGATGTGGGGGCTGCTGACGTATTACTGTGGCTCTTTGGCAATGTGCATTGGTAAATTCTGGCTCCTTCTCCAGCTCAGGTTGGCCACCCCTATACTATCTGCTCTCACCCCGCAAAACAGTCAGTGCTGCAATGTAATTTGAGATGTTGATTTCTCCTTTCAGATGCCCAATGTCTGCAACATATCAATCAAAAGTGGCTGATTTTTGTTTTGGGTGATGGTGAGTTAATCTGCCCCCGCCCCCTTCCATGCAGTGGCACGTGGCAGAGGGAAGCCTTGGACGCACACATGTGTGGCTTACTCTGCCCACCGCCCTCCCCGCAGCCGTGCTTGCCTCTGCCAGGCTCCCTTCCCTTCCCCCAGCCCCCAGCCCCCTGCCTATAGGCCAGTGGAGTAGCTAGGAGTGGAAATCTGGGTGGTAGGCAGAGCCTGAAAGTTGGGGCTCACCCAAATTTCCACTCCTAGCTACGCTGCTGCTGGGTGCCTTTCTTAAAGATATGCGCTAGTTAAACTCCAACTATTGGGCTTAATACCGAAGCAACTGGGTGACATTCTCTAGCCTGTAATATGCAGGAGGTCCGACCGGATGATGTCACGGACCCCTCTGGCCTTAAAATGTCTGGAGCTATGAAACGCCTCCTAAACGACTTCTGTCCAAAACCGATTGTTTCTTGATTAAATGAACCTTGGCTCCATGCCCAACATTCACTTCCCACGACGGTTTGTATGAGCAAGGCTTTGGCCTCTGTGTTTGGGCTTTAGCCCCAATTCGCACTGGTTGAATTTAGCCGTGCTCAGATGGTACAAATAGCATCTTTACGTGTCTATGTTAGGAATATGTGTAACCCACACACCTCCTGGGTGCGGGGTTCTGTCCCATCTAGTGGCACCGAGACCACTTCAAGAGCAATGAATGAGTCTGCTCTACAGCCTTAGCTAACAGCCAGTCAGCTTGTAGCTCATGCAGTAGAGGCTCATGCACTAAGCTCCAGAGGTCCCCGGTTCGATCCCGCCAGCCGCTGACGGGGGTCTGTCAGTGTTACGTATGCACCTGTAGCTTGCGGATGCGTGTGTTACAGGCCCCTCTCTGGGCTGAGCCGCAGAGGACATAAGTCTGCCCCGCTGAAGTCTGGCTCTTCGGCTCAAACAGTAGCCGTTTGGGCTGTTAGCGCTGTAGATCCCCCATTCAGTCCTTGTGTGTCCGCTTGGAGGGTCGGGCCATTGCACGCTGATATCGCTACAGGGGTTGGTGAATCAGAGCTAAATCCCCCCCAGCTAAAAATAAAAGAGCAGGAGGAGGTGGAACTGCAATTCCCATTTCCAATCCGTCAGTGCTCAGGTTTTCCCACCAGGTCCAGTGATGGGGAATGATCCTGCATTGACTGGGGCAAGGAGCGGAGCAGAGAGCCTGACAGCCGTTCCCTGTTTCTGATTACAGGCTGTGTTTTCAGCTGGCATAAATGGATGTCGCTCCACTGATTTGGGCCACCAGTCCTATTGCTTAAATGGCTAATTCCAAACATCAGCTCATTGACTGAGGCCCACGGAGCTACAGTGTTTTACGCTGGCTAAACGGTTGGCTCTCTGACTCCGTCTGAGTATGTCTGCACTGTAAATGGAGGTGTAATAGCGGCACGGGTAAGCCTAACCCGGTTCTAGCTAGCACAGCTGAAAATAGCATAGAAGACGGAAGGGTGTGGGCTAGCAACGCGAGGACATACCCAGGGTCCCTGGTGTGCTTGTCCAGCCTGTGTCAGGGCCCATGCCACTGCCTCTTCACGGCTATGTTTAGCTATGTTAAAGCTAGCATGGGAACGCCTACCCGTGCTGCAATCACCCCTCCGGCTGCAGTCTAGCAGTAGCCGCAGATCACAGCAAAGGTGTGTAACTGCCTCTCTAGGGACAGCGCATGGCCCACAAGCTGAGAGCTGGGAGAATGAGGTGGCTTCGTGTTTCCCAGGCATTCCTGACTGGACCGGTTGCAAAATCGTTGGCCTTTTATTGTTTTGATTGAAGGTTCAGGAATCACGGAACACAATTGTTCGAGGTGGCACTCTGGAACACTTCCATTGTGCGCCGCGCGCTGATCCACGGCGCTGCTGAGAGATGGAAAGATAAGGCTCAGGGAGGCTTGGGTTTTCTATTTTCTTTTTCTTTTCTTTTTTGTGTTATCACAGTAGATGCCACTGAATCGGTCCCCTGGTGAATGTCACCCTCCCTCACCTGGCGAGATTTCCTGGGAACCGATTCAGTGTGAGTCATTTCAGTGCCTTGAAACAATGAACAAACAGCACCTCTAATCCACCGAAAGGGCATGCGAGAGGGGATGGCTTAGCTGGCTAAGCATCAGGTTTAAAATGCTTAGACTCCCTGGAACCACAGCTTGGAATCTTACGGGGTGTCAGCTCAGCCTTTCACCAAGCGAACAAACTGAGCGGGAGGTGGTTTAACGTGCTGGTGTGTTCGGGACAAGACTTTACAAGCCAAGGGCCTGATATTTAAAGATCCCAAGGAATATTTCATAAGAAGGGGAGGTTTCCCCCACATTATCCTTGGCCACAGCTTCATTTCTGCTTCGGGCTGTGGTCCACGTGGGGCCTGCTGCCAGAGAGGACTGCCTTTTGGCAGAGGGGGAAATGACCTTTGCCTGTGTAATTTGTCAAGTGCTTTGGGATCACTGGGGATGAATGGTTGTGTATAAACACAGAGGTTTTATTATTAGCTACTGGGGATAGACTGCAGGCAACAGGTGTGAATCGGTGCTTGCTCAGCTAAGACTTCCTGGTGTTAGTGACTAACATGTGTTCCCCCTCAGTTTCTCCTGGCCCTCATGCTCTGTGGCTGCTTCCACGACTCAGTCGTGCCTCGAGGCAGCTCCACAAATATGTGAATGCTTTGCACGGTGGTTGTAATTCAAAACAGTCCTGAAATGAAAAGGCTACCCTGAGGTATTCCACTTAGGTGCAAAGATGGCCTAGTTATTAAGAGCATGGCCTGGGCTCAAACTTTCTGTGTGGCCCGAGGTGAGTGACTTCATTTCTCTGTGACTCAATTCCCTGTCTTTCAACAGCGCTCCATTTTTCCCACCCTTGGCTTATTTTGATTGCAGGCTCTGTAAGCCAGGGGCTCTCTCTCGCCCCATGTGTCTATACAGCACCCAGCACAAAAAAATCTCCCTTGGGGTCTCGAGCCACTGCAATGATCACAGAAGAACAGCGTCGTCTATGCATTTCAGTTCCCACCAGTGCCGGTGAGAAAAGATCAGATCCTTCTCTGGTGCCTGTGGAAAATGCTGTTAAACTGAATCATTCCATGGGCCCCACTCTTCTGGTAATTACAGCAGGATAACATCCGTGTCGGATGATTCTGATAGGCAGCCACTGGGGAGCAATTCCTGGGAATGGTGCCTTTTTAAAGACCTGACCTGCTGCTGGCTGCAACTCGTGTCATAGAATCATAGAATATCAGGGTTGCAAGGGACCTCAGGAAGTCATCTAGTCCAACCCCCTGCCCAAAGCAGGACCCATCCCCAACTAAATCATCCCAGCCAGGGCTTTGTCAAGCCGGGCCTTAAAAACTTCTAAGGAAGCAGATTCCACCACCTCCCTAGGTAACCCATTCCAATGTTTCACCACCCTCCTAGTGAAAAATTTTTTCCTAATATCCAACCTAAATCTCCCCCACTGCAACTTGAGACCATTACTCCTCATGCTATCATCTGCTACCATTGAGAACAGTTTAGAGCCATCCTCTTTGGAACCCCCTTTCAGGTAGTTGAAAGCAGCTAACAAATCCCCCCTCATTCTTCTCTTCCGCAGACTAAACAATCCCAGTTCCCTCAGCCTCTCCTCATAAGTCATGTGTTCCAGTACCCTAATCATTTTCGTTGCCCTCCGCTGGATGTTTTCCAATTTTTCCACATCCTTCTTGTAGTGTGGGGCCCAAAACTGGACACAGTACTCCAGATGACGCCTCACCAATGTCGAATAGAGGGAAATGATCATGTCTCTCGATCACGTCCCTACTTATACACCCCAAAATGCCATTGGCCTTCTTGGCAACAAGGGCACACTGTTGACTCATATCCAGCTTCTCGTCCACTGTAAGCCCTAGGTCCCTTTCTTCAGAACTGCTGCTTAGCCATTCAGTGTCCTGCATAACAATGAGTGAGAAGGGGACCAGGGAGCAACTATGAAGGAAGCCAGTCAGATCAAGAATCTGTGCCATTTGTGTGTCCAAAGTGTCTTGCTTTTATCTCCACAATGTCTCACAAGTGTGGACTGTAGCTTTGCACAATGACACAAGAGATGCGTGAATTGCTTTCAAAGAGGGGTGTGGTTCAGCCAACCTTTGCTGGTTCCAGAACCAAGCCAGAGTGGAGCCTTTTGGAAGGCTGTGATATGGCAGCTTTAGGTTGTACCCCTGGCCCTAGGGATAAATTTAAAGGGCCTGCTTCTCATTTACCTTAAGGCCCCCTGACTCCCTTCTGACCATGTAAAGGGGTCTTAAACTGGATGTAGATTTAATTAGGCCCCTTTACCCTGCCAGAGTGGTTTGAGAATCAGACCCAAGGTGTATGAGACAGAAAGGGATGTGGGAGGAGAGAGAGAGAGGAGCTGGAGAACAGGAAACTGTGAGACAGCGGAAAGAAGAAGTTGCAAGAAGAAACGGAGGGAGAGAAAAAAGGGGAAAGAACAGATGGCAGCACTAAAAAGAACACCAGAAAAGATACAACCTGATTGCTATGATGAAAGAAAAAATGTAATGTCACCAGAAGGAAGAAACAGGGTACAAGAAAAGCACAGAAGACGTAACAGGTTATAGCTTATTAAGGTGTATTAAATAGAAAGTTAGGTGGCAATACTGCGCAAAAATTTCAGTATACAACTGCCTTAGGGTCTGATCCAGAGCCCACTGAAGACAATTGACCTCTCAACTCTATGAGCACCAGCCTCTAGGCAGGTCTGAGTAAAATGCCCTTGAACCAACTGGCGACATTAGGATTTCAGAAGACAGATTGCAAATGAAACGTCTTCTCTCACCGCAATACTTTTATGCCATCACTTCTCACTCAAAGACAGACAAATGTGCAGAGAGTGGCAATCAGGGAAGGAAAAATAATCCAGGCTTTGCGGTTCCAAAAGAATAAGAAATGCGGCCGGGCTACAGAGCAAATGGTGAGTTGTTGGAATAAACCAATCAGCAAAGACACGCAGGATAGTTCAGGAGTGAGGTGAATAGTTCTTTCGATTTCTTTAGGTATGGGTGTGATTCCCAGACCCGGTTTTGTCTTTTAAATTATAGCTTTGGTGTTGGCTTCTCTGAAATTGTGAGCACTAGCAGCAGGTTGGCACAGAAGGAGTTTTTCAGAGGCACAACCCCACGGGCACATTCATGGAAATGAGTATCAATGAGATGTCTGACGTGGGAAGAGCTGCCTGAATATTCTGGTATTAATATTAAATTCCTTTATAATATGATCTCAAGTGAGGTTTCCAGTTATATCACCGAGAACCGGCTAATGACGAAAACAGCTCCCTTTTGTATGTAAGTTTGGAGGATGGTTTTTGAAGAAAAAAAAAAAAACCCGCTCCAGAGGCTCAATAAATCATGGTTGTTTGCTATTCAGCTAGTCATCGGGATTTTGGAACGATGGGGAGTTAGCTGGAGAATGCGAGACCATTAGCAAACGTGAGGAACAGTAACCCAACCGTGGTCAGATTTTATCACCATGGCGACAATACTAGCATCTTACATGGCTGTAGCTCCCCTTTGTCCAGAAGAATCTCAGGGCGCTTTACAACCGGTACAGAAAATAAGAGAATGAGAAGCTACATGATGATGCATTGTAAAGGCATTAGCATGAATTCGGGCTAACTGGGCTAGGCACAAATGGGGATGCCGTGAGTGGGTTATACAGCAGTGCCAATGGTTCTGCTGATTGCCAATAAATCCTTTACTCCGACATGTATTCTTCATGTGTCACACATTGCAGGAATATTTAAAGAGAGCTTTACCTGAGTTGTTTTTTTTTTTGTACCCCAGCACCTAAGGATTCTCTATTTCCCCCCCTGCAAGGCTGACCCAGCAACCATGGAGGGACCCCTGTCTTATTTGAACCTAAACATTAGAGAGGGGACTGTATTCCTAGTTCCGGCTCAGTAAAATGAGGTGAAATAAATATTGGGAAGAAAACTGGCAAGGGATCTTTAATCTCCCAAAGCAATCAGGGGCTTGGCTTTGTGTCTCAATGGAAAGACAGTGACTCCTTATCCCATGCTGGTGCATTGCGTTCATCTTGACTCAAACTCAAACACATTGTCAATGGTAGAGTCATCAATACCATTTCTCAGGTTTCAGAGTAGCAGCCATGTTAGTCTGTATTGGCAGAAAGAAAAGGAGTACTTGTGGCACCTTAGAGACTAACAAATTTATTTGAGCGTAAGCTTTCGTGAGCTACAGCTCACTTCATCGGATGCATACAGTGGAAAATACAGTGGGGAGATTTATATACACAGAGAACATGAAACAATGGGTGTTACCATACACACTGTAAGGAGAGTGATCACTTAAGGTGAACTATTACCAGCAGGAGAGCAGGGGGAGGGGGGTAACATCACTACATCCGCTGAGGCAGGACCAAATTAACCTAGACTATCTGACAGGTGTTTGTCCAGCCTGCTCCTAAAAACCTCCAATGATGGGGATTAACTCCCCATATAGTTAGAAAGTTTTTCCTAATATAGTATCTCAGTCTTTCCTGCTGCAGATTAAGCCCATTACTTCTTGTCCTACTTTCAGTGGACATGGAGAACAACTGATCCCCATCCTCTTTAGAACAGACCTTAACATATTTGAAGCCTTATCAGGTCCCCCCTCCATCTTCATTTCTCAAGATTAAACATGCCCAGTTCTTTTAACCTTTCATCACAGGTCATATTTCCTAAAACTTTTATCATTTATGCCACACTGACTTCCCCATAGACACAGAGCTGCTGACCTCTCTCTCAGCCTCTGGGATAGGGGGGTTGCCAGGGGAAAAGAAAGGGTAGGGGAGGGATATCATGGCTGGAGTACACGGTAATCTGGCTCTTCTCTGCTTCCCGTGGTATAAAGGGGCATAACACAGCATAGTTTGGAGCAACACAGAAATAGTGTTAACTGATGCTGGAAGCCATCCCGGCCCCGCAAACAGCTCCAAAATGCGGAGATCGGAAAGGTGGCTAATATCCACATTCCTCCCCCAACCCCATCCCGGCTGCCCAAGCACCAGAGACAGAGTAATGGAGAATGAGGGGCTCTGTTTGGGAGGGACAAGATGACGATGAACCAGAGTGACCCATGGAAATACACAAGTACCTCCGAGCCACCCCTCGCACTGCTACAAAAGACAAACACCAAGAGAGCCAGCAGTGTGGTGGGGGAAAGAGGCATCAAATAGCAATAATGGGATGTTCCCTAGATGAGGTTTTAATCTTTCTGAAAAACTTAATAAAACTCAAACGATTCTCCCAAGACCAGATTTTATTACCACAGATTTTCATTATGTCTCTGGGAGAAGTAGCTCACTCCATAAAGTTCCTTCTGAACCCCTATAAAAATATATTCCCTCAGCTACCTCACAGCAACTGACAGAAAACACCCATATCAACTTCCCACCTCTCCGCCAATGAGCAGTAGCCGCTCCTCGGCAACGGAGCGCTGGAGCCCAGCCGAAATACAATAGTAGAATCTTCTGGCCCTTTTCCTATAGATTTTACGGTTAATAAAAATACACACTGTGTTCATTATAAGGTAAACTTCTGAGCTGTGAGGTCTACAGAGCATTTCTTTGCAGGAGATCATGGCAAGATGATCTAGTGGCTTCCTGTCACATTACCATATAGACCCAGGACTAATAGAGTGCTGATCACTTAAAAGACATGTACGGGACTTTTCCTTTATGTAGATCCCTGCCACACCTATTAGTGCCTGGAAAGAGTAGTGGTGACCCAAGGTGCTGGTGTGAGGCAGGTGAATTCTGTGATACACCACAAATACAATGTACAGAGCAGCGCAGGTTGGTGTAGCACTGAGAACCATGGGCTAGGCCGACAGAAATCCTAGTGCCTAAACCAGGTGGTTGTGGTCTGAGTCGAGTGTGGATGCTCAGATCTGGGCTTGGCTCCCAAGGGTGCCTGGACCTGGGTTAACTTTGTAGTGAAGACATACCCTTAGAAGAAAGGGGTGAAGCAGGAGGTGGGAAGTTTGTTTGGACTGTTACATTTCAATCTAATGATGGCTGAGAAAATAAATGAGCCATTAGTCGGCTGTAAAAAGCCAGCTAGAAGTGTAACTGTAAATCCTTTCCTCCTTCTCCCATGCACTGCTACAGACTAGGGACCGAGTGGCTAGGCAGCAGTTCTGCAGAAAAGGACCTAGGGGTTATGGTGAACGAGAAGCTGGGTATGAGTCAGCAGTGTGCCCTTGTTGCCAAGAAGGCTAACGGCATATTGGGCGGCATTAGTAGGACCATTGCCAGCAGATGGAGGGACGTGATTATTCCCCTCTATTCAGTACTGGTAAGGCCACATCTGGAGTATTGCGTCCAGTTTGGGGCCCCCCACTACAGAAAGGATGTGGACAAATTGGGGAGTCCAGTGGAGGGCAATGAAAATGATTAGGGGGCTGGGACACATGATTTATGAGGAGAGGCTGAGGGAACTGGGCTTGTTTAATCTGCAGAAGAGAAGAGTGAGGGGGAATTTCATAGCAGCCTTCGACTACCTGAAGGGGGGTTCCAAAGAGGATGGAGCTCGGCTGTTCTCAGTGGTGGCAGTTGACAGAACAAGGAGCAATGGTCTCAAGTTGCAGTGGAGGAGGATATTAGGAAACACTATTTCACTAGGAGGGTGGTGAAGCACTGGAATGGGTTACCTAGGGAGGTGGTGGACTCTCCATCCTTAGAGGTTTTTAAGGCCCAGCTTGACAAAGCCCTGGCTGGGATGATTTAGTTGGTGTTGGTCTTGCTTTGAGCAGGGGGATGGACTAGATCACCTCTTGAAGTCTCTTCCAACCCCAATCTTCCTCTTCTTCTATGATTTAATCTCTATCTGTCTCAGTCAGTGGGCCAAGTCATGGCACCATTTGGCCCAGCCACTCTTCCGTCTGGACAAAGGGGTGGTCAGGAGAAACCTGAGCAGTGTTGTGATCCCATGTGTCAGATCACAATACCACTCCCTGAATTTGTCCCGGCTGCCCCTCCGTCTGTTCAGAGGGCCAGCTGGGACAAATACCAGTGGCATTGTGACCATGCAGCTGGAGTGACACTCCCGACCGCTACAGAAGCAGCTGTCTGGATTTAGTACAGAACCATTGCTTAAAAGTGGTTGGGTCATACCCCCAAACCAGAGCTCTGTGACCCATGGAACTTTGAACGAGCGCAAACACTTGGGTGGTGGGAAGGTCTGAATGCCTCCCAACCCTGCATAACTGGCACCACTGGTCTCAGTCTGACCATTTGTACAATGCTCAAAGGCTAATATCTTTTGCACAGGGATGTACTAAGGCTTAATGAATTCATGTCTGTAAAGTGCATTACAATTCCCAGGTGAAAGGAGCTAAAAAGTGCAATGTATTGTTGTTACCAAGAGCCACGTGGTTCTGCAACGCCTGCCTTTGGAAATGTATATTATGGGCCTAGGGGCTTGCCTCCACTTGGAAATTTACCAAAAGAGCTATTACAGGAGAACTATTTTAAAATAACTCCCCAATTTAGCTTATTCCACTTCCAAAGTGGATTAAACTAAAGAGGAGAAAGTCACTCTTATTCCAGAATAAGAGCAGGCCTACACTAAAAAGCACTGCATCTGTACTGCGGTAGGGCTTTAGTGAAGATGCTTTACGCCCGCGGAAGAGAGCTCTCCCATTGGCGTTGTTAATCCGCCTCCCAGAGAAGTGGTAGCTATGTCGGTGGGAAAAGCTCTCCTGCTGACATAGCTCTGCCTACATCAGCACTTAGG
This sequence comes from Lepidochelys olivacea, assembly GCF_965140295.1. Lineage (NCBI taxonomy): Eukaryota > Metazoa > Chordata > Testudines > Cheloniidae > Lepidochelys > Lepidochelys olivacea. Next base: position 264,166,056 of record NC_140412.1, on the reverse strand, counting down.
GTTCGCTAGAACTGCATCACTCAGGGGTGTGGATTTTTCACACCCCTGAGCAGTGTGGTTATACCCAAATCATTCTGTAGCATAGACCTGGTCTAAGAGCATCCACACGGCGGGCTTATATTGAACGAACTATTCCAGAGTAATTCTTCTGGAATCGCTATTTTGATAAATTTGATAAATTTCCAAGTGTACCCAAGCCCTAATTCTTCTCTGACAACTGTGAAAAGGAGTGATTCCACTGAAGCCAGCGGGGTCAAGGAATAACTCATGGCAGTGACCGGAGTTCCTCCAGATTCACGTCCGTATGAGTGAGCACAAAACTGTGGCCAGTTACACTGCTATAAAAAAGAGGAGAATCAAACCCAGTATTTTGACCCCAACCCTGCCATGCCGCCCCCCCATCCCAGGATTTAAAGAGGCTGGAACTTTTCACTTCATTACCCATCTGACCGCCCCCCACACAACCGTACCGCTACTTAGTAGGCCTCCATGACATTTCCCCCCTTCCTTCTGAAGCTCAGTGGGTGGCCCCCTGTGATTGTCTTCTCTTGAAGCTCTTCTGAGGTCCTGACTGTCAGGAATCAGGCCTTGCAGTAGAGCTAATCTCCAGGCAACCTCATCCGTACAGCTGGCCTGCCTCAGGCTAGCTGATTGCCCACCTGACTGGCTGGAGAGGTCAACAGGCCGGCCCTTATTCCAGCAGCAGCTGGTTGGTGCTCAGTGCTCATGCCCATCCAAGTGACTGCTCCATGCTACCTTATTCCTGCACTCCTGCCTTGCCTCTGTCCTGCCCCTGCCTTGAACTCCTCCTTGCTCCAGGTTCCGACCCCTGGCTTGACCCGTGGCTCTGGCTTCTGACCACTGCCTCCTGCTTGACCCTCAGTTCTGATAGCCGGTTCCTGCCCTCCGGTTTGACCCTGGGCTTTGACTACTGACTCCGGCTTGACCCTTGGTTCTGGGAACCCGTTCCTGTCTGCCAGCTTGACTTTTGGCTCCAGCTACCGACTCCAGCTCTGATCCTGATCCCTGGTTCTGGTGCTTGGTTCCCAATGCCTACTCTGATTACTAAGCCTGACGCTTGCTTTAACCTCTAAGCTAGAGTGCCCTCCTCCCCATTGCCTTATACTGCCTCCTTGCAAAGATCTAGTATTGCCAGTTCCAAATACTGGGGGGGAGGGATAGCTCAGCGGTTTGAGCACTGGCCTGCTAAACCCAGGGTTGTGAGTTCAATCCTTGAGGGGGCCATTTAGGGATCTGGGGCAAAAGTCAGGGATTGATCCTGCTTTGAGCACAGGGTTAGACTAGATGACCTTCTGAGGTCCCTTCCAATCCTGATATTCTATGAAATATTAAAAAATCATATAACCCTCCCCACACCTCAAAAATTGAGAGACTGGTTTAAAAATCATGACAGTTTTTTGAAGCTGAATTCTTATTATTTGCCTTCTAGTTTTTGAGTTTTCTGGGTGCACTGGGGTCACATTTTCAAGCTTTTTTCTGCAACCATGAAGGCTAGAATCTTACTTTTAAAACAAAATGAGTACAGACCTTCCTTTATTCACTTTCCTCCAGAAGCAGAGACCTTAAGGAAAACATCCAGTATTGTGGGACTCATAATAAAATCACAAGAGTTAGCATCACTGGAGATCAACACACCCTCTGTTCTAGTGTTGGCCTAAAAATGGAAATCTGGATTTGTGAAAACTTCCTCTGTGTTGCAGTTGTTTTTGCTTCAAAGGAGGAGAAACACGTTGTTCGGTTTTAAATTTTGTCATAAAATGTGGTTTAGTTGAAAATGCTAGTCAAACAGTTATTAAAACTTCCAGTTTGCTCAAAATCTGGTTTTGGGGGAAATAAATTTAAAAAAGTTGATAACCATTTCAATTAAAAATGTGCTTAAAATGTTTCCCAACTTTCCATGAAAAATGGAAAATTTTGATCATAAAATTGTGAAAAAAGTAGATACAAAATTCAATTAATAATTATTAAAATGTCACTGAATGTCCCCTGGAAAGTGGAAATTTTTTAAAAAGGCCATGAAAATTGTAGGGGTTGTTTTGGACAGGGGGAAAAAAAAAACATTTCAAATTCTTGACCAGCTGTACATCTATAGCAGGAAGTTTATCAGAGATGTCACAAAAAAGAGCCTCTACTGAAATGACTCAGGGACTCCAGAAATTGCGGGTGGATTGGGATTTTTATGATTGGACTCTTGCAGAAGAGAAACTGCATTTAACCAGTCATTGTGCATTTTGTGGTGAGAAACAGGCCAAGGATTCTGACTCAGGAACTTTGGAAAATCCCAGGTCTGCCCGAGAAGCCATGTTATTACTAACACTGACCTAAAGATAATTCCTGCCGTTAAAATGTTATAGAAATAGGACCTGTCCAGAAATGTCAGATCTGGATTAAAACTTCCCTGAAGTTGTTTGGATCTAGGGTATTAGTTCAGTTTAATTATAGAGATAACAGCCACTTACAGTGTTTGGGTCCAGATCAGAACATCACCTGTCTACACATGAACGAAGTTTGAATTCACACCTTTTGTTGCTTCCGGTAGCTTAAGCTCGTTAAAAAAATGATTACAGTTAATATCTTTTGTTGGACCAACTTCTGCTGGTGAAAGAGACAAGCTTTCAAGCTACTCAGACCTGAAGAAGAACTCTGTGTAGCTCAAAAGCTAGTCTCTTTCACCAGCAGAAGTTGGTCCAGTAAAAGATATTACCTCCCTTGTCTCTCTAATATCCTGGGACCATCACAGCTCAGAAAGTTTGGGCAGTTTGGTTTGGATAAGCGCCCAAAGTTTTATGGTGTTGCCAATATTCATGATGTAAGTGCACGTCTCACGATAGCTGCAGTCTCTCTGAAAGCCCCACCTCTTGGAGTCATGTGATTATGCAACAATCCATTTCTTTTTAAAAAGTAAGTTGCTAGCCCTCCTGATTATGGAGAAAAGCCTGAAAATGTGACCTGAATGAACTCACAGGGCTCAGAAACCAGCAAGCAAATTACAAGCATCCAAAGATTAAAACAAACAAATAAATAAACTTCATGTTTCTTTAAGACAACTGTGTGGTTTTGGGGACCCTGGCTCATGAGTGTTGAGCCCCTGGGGTTGGTGATACGGAGTTCTGAGCTGTTCTTCTCCACTTGCCCCTGCTCCCAACTTTTGAACTGCAGCTGAAAAAAAAGAGGGGGGAAAGGATTGACACCCTTTCTCCAGCACTGTTCTCCTGTGCTTTGACCACCTATCACCTGCTCATTTGGGCGGGAACAAAGGGATTTTTTAATTTACTCTTGTTAGCACTGCAGAGCTAACACAGCCAAGTGATGGTGAATGGGATTCTCTCCCTCATGCCTCACCAGTAGAAGTGTCAATTAAGTACCAATGAGCTACACCTCTGCAGTCCCCCTGAAGACAACAGGATTGTGTAGGTGACACTGATTTGTAGACAATGGGGTTCCACAGGTGTCACTTTTGGATGGCTATCAAGGCAACAGGGTAGCGCAGGTGTAACTGAAGCCAGTGTTCTGCAGACCTTTATTAGTGAGATGCCGAAGAATGAAAGAACCCAGGTTATGTCTACACTGCAAATAAACACCTGTGGTGGGCCCAGGTCAGCTGACTTGGGCTTGCAGGGTTCAGGCTATGAGGCTGTTTCACTGCAGTGTGGACGGTCAGGCTCAGACTGGAGCCTGGGGTGTGGGACGCCACGAGGAGGGAGGGCCCCAAAGCCTGGGCTCCAGCCCAAGCTCAAACGTCTACACTGAAATGAAACAACCCCATAGTCCGAGGCCGACAAGGTGAAGTCAGCTGACACGGACCAGTCGCGGGTGTTTAATTGCAGCTTGGGATAAATTGGATGGCCTGCCATGTAGTTTACAAATAAGCAGCCGTGGTTTTGGCTTTACCAGATATCAGTATGGAAATTATTAGGAGACAATAAATAATAGACATCTATGAGTTCATTTTGGTGCTACTTTTTGGAAAAGGACTGCACACAAGTAAATTAGTTGTTGTGAACTGTCTGCCGAACCCCAGGGAGAATCGAGCTCCCAGGTCTGAACTGTCTCACAAATGCCACACCTGGATCCTGATTCCCACCCGCTGGGCCCATTTTTATTTATAAGATAGTCCTATTTGCTGCTGCGAACTGGCCCTCAACATATCCTTATGTGTCAGCTATACCAGTCCACTTGCAGGTGACACCAGCTTCCACTGGTGAAAGGTCCTCCTTTGGGGGTTTATTTGCCATTGTTCATCTCCTCCTGACGAGATCCCAGATCATCTTAAATAACATCTATGGTATCCAAGAGATCTAGAGTGGCTCATGTGATGCACAGCCTCTAGCAAGCAGCCCTTCAGGATGGGCTACAATCTCCCACAGCTGCCCCCAAGAGCATGACATCTGCCCCCAAGAGCCATGCAAGTAGCTCCCTCTACAACGATCCTTGCTGTCTGTGCAGATCTGAGCGTCAGGGGAGAATCATAGAATATCAGGGTTGGAAGAGACCTCAGGAGGTCGTCTAGTCCAACCCCCTACTCAAAGCAGGACCAACACCAACTAAATCATCCCAGCCAGGGCTTTGTCAAGCCTGACCTTAAAAACCTCTAAGGAAGGAGATTCCACCACCTCCCTAGGTAACACATTCCAGTGCTTCCCCACCCTCCTAGTGAAAAAGTTTTTCCTAATATCCAACCTAAACTTCCCCCACTGCAACTTGAGACCATTACTCCTTGTTCTATCATCTGCTACCACTGAGAACAGTCTAGATCCATCCTCTTTGGAACCCCCTTTCAGGTAGTTGAAGGCTGCTATCGAATCCCCCCTCATCTCTTCTTCAGACTAAACAATCCCAGTTCCCTCAGCCTCTCCTCATAAGTCACGTGCTCCAGCCCACTCATCATTTTCATTGCCCTCCGGTGGACGTTTTCCAGTTTTTCCACATCCTTCTTGTAGTGTGGGGCCCAAAACTGGACACAGTACTCCATATGAGGCCTCACTGATGCTGAATAGAGGGGAATGAGCTGCCCGTATGATACAGTGACAAAAAGGGCTGATGGGATCCTTGTACGTATAAACGTGGGGGCAGGTAATGCCGAAGAGGAGGGAGGTGGTTTTACCGCTTCACACGGCATCGGCGAAACAGATGCTGGAATCCTGCATACCATTCTGGTGTTCCTGTTTTAAAGGAGGGTGAAAAATTGGGCGTAGTGCAGGAAAGAGCCACTAAAAGGACGTGAGGGCTGGAGACAATGCCTTACAGAGGGTGACTTACAGAGCTCAACGTATTTAGCTTTGCAAAAAGAAAGACAGAGGTGACTTGATTACAGTGTAGAACGGCCACCCCAGGAGAAAATACCAGGTAGTAACAGGCTCTTTAATGTAGTGGACAATCAGTGGCTGAAGCCGGACAAATTCAAATGAGAAACCAGACACAGTTATTTAACAGCGCAGGCGATTAACGAGTGGAACAAACTACCAAGAGAAGTGGTGGATTGTCCATTTTCTGAATGCCTTTCTGGAAGATCAGCTTTAGCCAAACACAAGTCATTGGGCTCAACACAGGGGTAACAGAGTGAAATTTAATGGCCAGTGATATACAGGTCGTCAGACTTGATGCTCTAATGGTCTCTTCTGGCTTTAAACTCTACGAATCAGTTAGAGTAGCCTAGGGGCTACTGTAACTTGCCACACTGGCATGGGGTGGAGTAGAAGCATTCCAATCCACCACATTCACAGCCCACTCTCAACATACCTCTCCCAGCACACATCCCCACACTAGGGTGGCTGGCACAGGAGCCAGCTTAAAAGCAGCAGCGTTCTCTTTTGCAGGAGAACTCTTCACTGTCAATTTATGGCCAGTTTCCAGCTCTCTGTGCTGCGGGAGCAGCACAAAGCATCCAGATCATCCTGAAGAATCTGTCCCTTGGCAAGGATTAGAGCCCAGCTGATCTTACCCCCTGTGTCATGCTCTAACCCCTAGACCATGTTGCCTCCTCGTCTCTTGAATCCCCATCGTGTTCTCACATCCCTAAATCATGGCATAGGTTTAGTGGCAAGTTTTAAATCAAAGGGGAACGGGGGGGGGGGAATCAAATGACATCATGTCCTTTAAACCTAGAGAGATCTACAGAATAACAGGAGAAAAAGTGTGTAATAAGGGAAAATAGGCGGGTTGGATGTGACAGGAAACTGGGTGTAATATGATGTGATAGGGAATTGCATAGCTGGGTGTGATGTGAACAGGAAATGTGTACAATAGGAAGTACAGTAAGTGGGAGTGTGGAGCGATACCATCTGATGTGGATGGGAAGTGGTTTGAGGACAGCCCGATGTGCGACTGGGAACCAGGACATGGCGTGGGGTGGAATGAGCATGGCGTACTGTGCGGCTAAAGCGGACAGGATGCTCCTGTGGTTACTTACCACTGCAGAATTCAGCTGGCATGACCGCTACCCACAGCTGTTCATCAGTGCTGTGCCCCACACATACTCCTGCACACACAGAGGAGAGGAAAGCACAGACACCCGAGGGTTTAAAATGAGAACCGGATTTCTCACGTTACTGAGAGTGACCTGCAAGGAAAGCGCGTGAGAGAGAATTTTCAAAAGGAGAGAAGCCAGCAGGGGAAAATTCACCTTTCACCCTGTGTTGGGGCATATCCTTTCCAGGCTTCTACTCTGCCAGCATCCCAGAGCCAAATCCTCAGTGGGATCAAACACTATTAAGTCCCGTTGAATTATGGGTACTCAGAACCCACCCAGGTTTGACCCACTGAAATCAGAGATGGAAAACACTGGTCATATTACAGGTATTGGGTCACCTACTCCATCCGTCCTCCTCCTCCAACCTCAAATCCTCCCCTACAGCTGAGCCAGCCCCACTGTGGAGCTGCTGAAGGAGTCCACTAGTGGCCACCAGATCTGCAGTTATCTAGAGCAGCGGTTCTCAAACTGCAGCAATCTGAGGACCCCCGTTTCAATTTAAAATTTTGGGGGACCCCCTGCCCCCCTGCTCAGCCCCAGGCCCTGCTCCCACTCCACCCCTTCCTCCAAGGCCCCAGCCCCAACTCACTCCATCCCCCCTTCCTCCAGCGCTCATTCTCCCCCACCCTCACTCACTTTTACCAGGCTGGGGCGGGGGGTTGCGGTGTGGGAGGGGGTGTGGCATGTGGGCTCTGGGAGAGAGTTTGGGTGATGGAAGGTTTGAGGGGTGAAGGCTCTGGGAGGGAATTTGGGTGTGGGAGGGGGTGCAGGCTCTGGGAGGGAGTTTGGGTGTGGGAAGTGAGCTCTGGGCTGGGGCAGGGGGGTGAGGTGAAGGCGGGGGTGAGGGGTGCGGGCTCCAGCCAGGCAGCGCTTCCCTCGGGTGCCTCCCAAAAGTGACCAGTACATCTCTCTGGCAGCGGCTCCTGGGGGGAGTGGGGCAGGGTTTCTCCACGCACTGCGCCTGCCCACAGGCAACGCCCCTGCAACTCCCATTGGCCACATTTCCTTGCCAATGGGAGCTGCAGAGTCGGTGCTCAGGGCAGAAGCAGCATGCAGAGACCTGGCCCCACCCAGGGGCCGCAGGGATATGCCGGCTGCTTCTGGGAGCGGCACGGAGTCAGGGCAGGCAGGGAGTCTGCCTTAGCCCCGCTGCGCCTCTGGAGGGGGAGGAGTTGATCAGTGGGGCTCATGGACCCACTGGAGTACCCTCGGGGACCCCCAGGGATTTGTGGACCCCAGTTTGAGAAACGCTGATCTAGAGGATAAAGAAATCCTAAGCAGTAAAGACCATGGGATGGTCAGACCGCCACAAGAAGACTGTGCCCAGTTGTGGGCATTGTAGTAATAGAATGATAAGGTTGGGGAAGAAGAATTAAAACATCTGGAATGGTTACGGTGCTGGAAAAATTGATTTAGGAGTAAAGAGCTAAATCATTAACTGCTTACTCACATTGAGGAACAGCTATTTATATGTATAGTCCCATTGACTTAAATGGGATTCATCATGAGAACAACTGATGCCCATTTTGAATAAGGGGGTCCGAAGCTGACCCTAAATATGCCTAGTTTAGCTAAGTGACAAACACAATAAAGCCAATCCACTAATAGTCAAAACTCATGAGTCAGGCCACCTCCCCTTAGTCCTGAGATTGGATTAGAAATCATGAATCTTTTTAAAAAATATAACAAAGCTTGGATTCTTTTTAATTGTCTTCTGTTTTTGTAGACTTTGGGACTCATCTTTTCAAGGCTTTCTCAGGGGAATGTTGAGTAGGATCAGGTAGGCTACTTTACCTGTATTTGGTACTGGTGCAACCACTGCTGGAATACTATGTCCAGTTTTGGTATCCACAGGTTGAAAAGGATGTTGATAAATTGGAGAGGTTCAGAGAAGAGCCACGAGAATGATTAAAGCATGGAAAAGCATGCCTTAAAGTGATAGACTCAAGGGTCTCAGTCTTTTTAGCTTAACAAAGAGAAGGTTAAGGGGTGACTCAATCACCATCTGTAAGTACCTACACCGGGAACAGAAATTTGATAATAGAGTGCTATGCAATCTGGCAGACAAGGTATAACAAGATCCAATGGCTGGAAGTTGAAACTGGACAAATACAGACCAGAAATGCAGTGTTCGTTTTTAGCAGTGAGGATAATTAACCAGTGGAACAACTTACAAATGGTTGTGGTGGATTTTCCATCACTGAACATTATAATATCAAGATTGGATGTTTTCTTTTCTAAAAGATATGTTCTTGTTCAAACAGGGAATTACTTCAGGGAAGTTCTCTGGTCTGTGTTATTCAGGAGATGAGACTAGGTGATCACGATGGTCCCTTCTGGCCGTGGGATCTATGACTTTCCAAAACTAGTGGAGATGAGAAGGGTTGGCTTGTGAGTTTTTAAATGGAAGCTGAGAGTCTCATATAATCACAAAAAGAAAAGGAGTACTTGTGGCACCTTAGAGACTAACCAATTTATTTGAGCATGAGCTTTCGTGAGCTACAGCTCACTTCATCGGATGCATACCGTGGAAACTGCAGCAGACTTTATATACACACAGAGAATATGAAACAATACCTCCTCCCACCCCACTGTCCTGCTGGTAATAGCTTATCTAAAGTGATCATCATGTTGGGCCATTTCCAGCACAAATCCAGGTTTTCTCACCCTCCACCCCCCCACACAAATTCACTCTTCTGCTGGTGATAGCCCATCCAAAGTGACAACTCTCTACACAATGTCACTTTGGATGGGCTATCACCAGCAGAAGAGTGAATTTGTGTGGGGGGGTGGAGGGTGAGAAAACCTGGATTTGTGCTGGAAATGGCCCAACTTGATGATCACTTTAGATAAGCTATTACCAGCAGGACAGTGGGGAGGGAGGAGGTATTGTTTCATATTCTCTGTGTGTATATAAAGTCTTCTGCAGTTTCCACGGTATGCATCCGATGAAGTGAGCTGTAGCTCACAAAAGCTCATGCTCAAATAAATTGGTTAGTCTCTAAGGTGCCACAAGTACTCCTTTTCTTTTTGCGAATACAGACTAACACGGCTGTTACTCTGAAACCTGTCATATAATCACATGACTCCAGGAGCTGAGGCTTTAAGACAGAGACCAAATATAGCAAGTATGGTGATGAAATTGCAAGAGCTAGAAGAACTGCAAATAAGGTATTTGAGCTAGGCATCTCCAAGTATCTGAGGTACATAACCCCATCGGGTATGTCTACATGTGGATGCCATGCTGGGTGGGCAGCCTCACAGTAGCAGCATGGCCATTGCGGTATGCATGATGGCACAGGCTAGCCACCAGAGCTTGGACCTCGGAGGCCAGGCGGGTTTGGACTGGGGCAGCTAGCCCATGCCATCACCTGTGCCACAACGTCCACACTCAAGTGAAGCTAGCATGAGTTATTCTACCCAGGCTGGGAGGCTGACACCCACCTGCAATGTAACCAGAACCATTGAAAGAAGGACATTGTTCAGTGCAGTACTGGGATGAAAAAACGAGCAAAGGAAAATGTAGGCTAGCAATTAGGACATAATTCCTCGGAATCATATTTCCTCTACTAGACTGTGGAAGAGTTTCCGAAGGGAAAAGAAGGAAACCTCTTCCCTTTGACTCTTAATCCCGGACAAAGCAGTGGGGGAATATACTATGGTGACCAGTCAAAAATGTCAGCTCACGTAATCAGGTCTTGCATAGAAATGACTTACCCGAGTGACACTGCATTGCATTTGGCTCTTTAAGCAATAGTTTTCCCAGCTTACATCAGAGCGTTTAAGCAGCTCTAGCCACCTAATCCTCTAAAGACATTTTTCCAGCTTTCTGCTATTAAAATCAATCCACTGAAATGCTTGCCTGGAAGAAATAAAGCTCGTGATATTACAAATCATTTGACACTCTGCTTTGTAGTCAGTTTTACACTATTACTTTCAACCATTTTAATAATAATAATAATAATTAATAAATATAATGAAAACCCCTTTGCAATGTCTGTTTCGATCGTATTATCACCCTGAGAGAAATTTAATTAGGAGTGGCCCAGGTTGCTATAGACACCAATCCTCATACAAAGGACTGGCCTCTTAGAGACTGTGTTTTGCATTATACTTTTTTTATTATTATTATCTCCTTCTAAACTCCTGCTTCCTCTGACTCTGGGAAATGCCGTGCTTTTTAAAAGGTCAGTTGGAAGGGATAAAGGTTTTTTATTAAATTGAAACCTCATGGATTTTCACTTCTTCTCTCACATAATCATGGAGAGGTGAAATGAAATATCTAATTAGGGAGAAGAGGCCTGGTGGTGCTTTATGGAGGGTGAGCAGCAACATATCTTGCCCTCGATGGCCATATATTTGGGGTGCTTAAAAATTCCTTTCGTTCGAGTGGGAATGCCTCGTTTTAAGTTTAAGGACTAGCACTAAAACCTTAAGTAGCTGTAAAACAAAAATTCACTTTTAAATGCCCTTTCCCCCTTCCCCACTCCCCAGTGCCTTGTGGCTCAGTTGATGATTATTATTGTTATATGGATTATGATGGCACTTGAAAGCCCTACTGAAATGAGACCCCCATTGTTGTAGATGAACTACATACACGTAATAAGAGACCGTCCCCACTCCAAGGTTTTACAATCCAAGTGGATGAGACAGACAAAGGGTGGGTGAAAGGACAAGCATTGCCATCCCCCTTTTACAGATAGGGAACTAAGCCAGAGAGAAGTTATGTGACTTTCCAAAGGCCAAACAGGAAGTCTGTAGCAGAGAGAGGAAAAACAGTCAGATTCCCTTCCCATCTGCAAGCAGCCTGCTGTTATGAAGGGTTAATTCTCTGGGGTGGGGGTTAGGATGGTACGATGATTAGGGTGCTAACTAGAGACCTGGAGTCAATTCCCAGCTTCACCCAAGACCTGCTCTATGACCCTGAGCAAGTCGCTTAGTCTGTCTGGCCAAGTTATTCCCCAAGTTATTTAGTCTCCTAACCCCCCCTGATTTCAATGGAAGTTAGGCCCCTACACACCTTTGGGGATCTGGGCCTCGGTTCCTCCTCTGTAAAATGGGCTAAATAGAGGTGTTGTGAGGTGCTCAGCTACTACAGAAGTGGAGCCCAAGTAAGCGTCTGAGATAGGTAGGTTTACTGGCTACTTTTCTTTCTCATCCTCTTGCAGTTTAAGGAAGAGATTACAGACCTGTTGGGGACCAAATTCTCTAATGCGCTGCTGCAGACTGGTGAGGGGCAGCTCACTTCTTGCCGCACCAGCGGTTCGATTTCACGGCTCTCCCACCACTTCTGTGACCTTCTCCCTGAGGTGCAATCGGAACGTGTCACCCCTGGTGAGCGCATGGGATATGGGTAGCGCTGAGCAAATAACTGATTTTTCGGTTCAGGGGCTGAACCAACATAAATCCCACCAGAGAGGGGGAGTGGAGATATGGAGATATCTCTAGGACCCGGGCAGCAGGGGCTAGCATTCCCACAATGGAAATCGCCATTGCCTATCACCCTGGGTCAGGAAAGTGACTGAACAGCTGAATTCAAAATGAGCTGCACAGATGCGCTGTCAAGGCAAAGCTGGAGCGGGGGCAAAGCTAGCAAGAGACGGGCAACTAACATTGGTCTATTCCTTGCCTTTTTTCGGTGTTCAAACAGCGTTAGAATTTTCTAATGCCATCAGAGCCAAGCAAACTGTCTGGGCTTCAAGTAGGAAGCATTTGCTGTGCTGGAAAGAACGCCATTGATCGTTTTTGTAATGTAGCTGTGGTAATCGGGGCGGATACACTAGCTAGGATAGAATTACAAGGGCTGCCAGTTGCTGGGCATAAGTTAGGGTTAGGAAGAAATGTACCCGTTAATTATTTATGATTAATCCAAGGTCAAGGCCCCACCGGGTTAAGCAACGTGTAAACACATTGCTAGACATGAATTCTGCCCCAAAGAGCTTACAATAGCTGTAAAACAAGGAGGGCGTGTTTCCTTGTGATCCAGCCATTCATCCTGGAGACAGTATATTAGGCAGACCATTTCTGCCTCCCGCTGGGATGGTATCTCCTACGCTCACCTAGCAGTGGACCATGGGCTCTGATTCTGAAGACAGAACGGAAGGGTGGCAGACAGGAGGAGTCCAAACACCAGCCAGTGTTCAGTGTTGGGGGGGGGAAAGGGGGCTTTCACAGCTTCTGAAATAGCCTCCTCCTATGGAGGTCGACCATGAGAGGCAGAGCTGCTGAATGCCTCCTGTGCTTAAGCCTGCTCGGTCTGGGAACCTGACAGCGCTCGTACACACTGGCCTTCCCCTGAATAACACAGCACTGCCAGGCTGACGCAAAGGGTGAGTTTACGAGAGCTTACCAGCAAGTACAGGAAACAATCAAATGCTTTGCCAGCATTGTATTCTGGCTCCAGCTCTGCAAATGAGCACAGTGCCTTACAGCATCGGGCTCCGTTTTGTTTGAACGATTCAGCATCGCGTGTATTGTTCTGCACTACACAGATCTGTATTGGGTATTTATAGCTCTGCAACCCCCCCATGTACACACTTGTTTTCCCTATGAGTTCACCACCCCCAAATCCCTTTTCTCTCCCTGCATCGACTGTCCATAAGCACTGTGGATAATGGGGCTAAAAGCAGTGTCTAATGAAGATGGTCTTATGGTTAAGGGCACTGGATGAAGACTCAGGGGACTGGTGTCCGTTCCCAGCTCTGACACAGACTTCCTGTTTGACCTTGGGCAACTCATTTAATCGCCCTCTGGGGATAATAATTAAGGCTGCACGTCGGTCACGGAGATCATGAAAGTCACGGATTCCATGACATTCCGTGACCTCCATGAAATTCTGCAGCTGCAGCGGCCAGGGTTGCTGACCCCAGGGCTGCCTGAGCAACTGGGCCCGGGGCCAGCCGCTGTGGTGGCCCTGCAGCCGTCTGCGGTGGCCCTGCAGCCGTCTAGAGCAGCATTCCCCACAGAGGTGAATTTCGCCCTCACTGAACCATTCAGCATGCATCTGTGCTGCTGATGCAGCCAAGAACAGCTTGAATGTGCGTCAGTCTTGACTTGGTCATTAACTTTTTTGATTGAGCGGCTATTTGGCGTTCTGTGGTTCCTGGGCCGGATCCTCAGCTGGTGTAAATTGGTGTCGCTGCATCAACGACAATAGAGCAATGACAATTTAATGCCAGCTGGGAATCTGGCTTTCCTTTCCCATAATAATAATAATACGTCTTCTCTCTCAGAGGTCACAGGCCAACTCATTCAGCTGATCGGCTTCCTGGAGAGGTACCAGGGGGAACCCGGCACAGTAGCCTGATGAGGTACAAAGGAAAGACTTCAGCCAGCTGACTGTGCTAGTTTTTGCCAGGGCACTCTCTGCTGACTTACAGGATGAGCAAAATACTTTCAAGACAAGCACTTTCTGCAGCTCCGAGAGAACAGCCCGGCCACCTTCAGCCCAGGCAAGTTACTGCAGGTGTAGAAATGCCTCCCGCAACACTCAGGGACTCCAGGGTGGCAAGTGGAAACACACCTGTGTGCATCCCAGCAGCTGGGGTGAGGGATTGCATACGGAGTAGGGCGTCTGCATGTGTGATCTGGAGCACTCAATGCATTCGGGAGTGCGGAGTCCCAGAATGGGTGAGAGGTGATATGACAGGCAGCAGGGGCCCCGCACGAGCTCTGCCATAGCCTCCTCTCTTAGCATCCTGACAGGAGGCTGCAAGGTATTGTTGGCAGGACGACAGGAGTCCCAAGGCTCTCCCAGCGGCTCTGTGCTAAAATCTACCTATGGTCTTATATAGCCCTCATCGCCATAGTCTTTATCCCCATTTTACAGATGGGGAACTGAGGCAAGGGCTAGTTAAGTGATTGACCCAAGGCCACACAAAAAGTCTGGGTTTGAGCCAGGAATTGAAAGCAGTTCTCCTGTCGCCCAATATTGTGAGCTACTATTATTTAGTATTATGACTGTAGTGCCTAGGCACCTCGTCATCATTCAGCAACCCGTTGTGCAAGCACTGTCCAAGCACTGGGCAACAAGAGGCCCCATCCTTCTAATCCCATTTGATGGATTTGGCCCATTTTACAGATGAGGAACTGAGGCCCAGATCCCCAAAAGTATATAGGGGCCTAACTTCTGTTGAAATCAGGGGGGTTAGCCCACCCCCACTCCACCCACTTGTTTGTCCCCTCTGTCTCTTCTCCTTGTTGCTGTAAGCTATTTGGGAGAGGGACTCTCACTGGCTCGTCACTACAGGACCAAGCACAATGGGACCTCCCGCCTGGCTGAGGCCTCTGGACGCCTCTGCAACTGAAATGTTAAATAATAACAAAGGCTGGAGACAGCTTACATTCACCTTGCAAATAGACAGCGCCCTTCACAGTCGCATGTTTGTGCAGTTTTCTTTCCCTTTCACCTTTTACTCTGGCAAGAGTGTGTCCTCCGGGCAGTGGGTTTGACCTTTTGAAAACTCAGCTGGTTTTGAGAGCACAGCCATGACTGAGAAACTAAACCCAGAAGAGCAGCAGATTCCAGAAGCACAGTCAGAAAGAGGGTGGCGTTGAAAGCCTTCAAGAGATGTGCAAGTAGAAACAGAGCAGAAGTGTTGGCTGCATACGGACAGCTTCACTCACCTATACTACCCTCATTGTGGCAATACCCGAGCACCTCATGTTTATTAAAGCATTTCTCCGCTTAGTCCCCCCGTGAGGAAAGGAGGAATTATTGTTAAGGCTAAGATTTAGTCACGGGTATTTCTAGTAAAAGTCATGGACAGGTCACGGGCAATAAACAAAAATTCATAGCCCGTGATCTGCCCATGACTTTTACGATAAACACCCCTAACTAAATCTTAGCTGGTCTGGGGCCCTGCTGTTCTGGGGGACCTCCGGGGTGCTGCTGCTCGGGCGGTCCATGGGACCAGCAGCACCGGCTGCTTCCCGTGTGGTCCCCGGGACCAGTTACCTAGGCTGCCAAGCAGCGACTGGTGCAGCTGTCCCAGGGCCGCTGCTCTGGCTGGTGCTCCGGCCACCCCCAGGGCCGCGTTCTGGCCACTGCTTGGGTGGTCCTCAGGACCAGCTGCCTGGGGCCACCGAGCAGAAGCTGGTGTGGCTGCCCCGGGGGCTGCTCTAGCAGGGCTGAGTGCCCCTTTTAAGGGCCTCAGTGAGGGCCCACTGGTGCACAGGTAACACACTAGTGAATGTGGCCCACACGAGGATAATGGCCTACAACTGTTACTAACTAATGAGGTGGCTTCTTTAGCTCAAGCAATGCAGGTCTGGGCTTTGATGGGTTCAAATGCTGCTGACAGCTTTACCGTCTGACTGAGACAGACTGCCTCCTAGGGATACTTCTAGGGTGGTACAGCGTTTTCCCCCCACCGCTTGTGAAGGGCATTGCCTGAAAGGACCCTCTAGCCCTCATTTCTTGGAGCACGTTGTTGGTTCTGATGTAGACCAGCTGCCGTTACAGCGCCGCGTTCATGGTACATCTTTGATGGAACCTCACACCCTTTTAGGTACTGAGTTTGTGTTACAGGTTTTGTCACACTAAGCTAGGTCTGTCCTCTCATCAGGGCCATGCTGAGGTCCAAAAAGATAGGGCCCTTCCTCCTAGAGCTGTCTCCCTTCTTGACCCCGACCGGGGAGAGAGTCAAAGCTCATGTGAATTAGGCCGGGAAGATGCAAGCTAAGTGTTATGCATGTTCTAGTTTATTTTGCTTAGGGTGTTAGTGTTGCAGGGGAAATGTATAAATATATACCACGACCAACCGAAGGAAAAAAAAAAGAAAACAGACCACAGATTCTCAAGAGATAACTTACCATAATAAGTGGCATGACAGAATTTAAAAACAACATGCAGAGTATACAGAATAAATAAGAAAACCTGTCCCTTAGGACCAACAGATTCCAAAGGACCATACATATAATATCATGCTATTTAGGTTAGGGGTAAAAAACAACCTTCTTGTCCTATTAATTCTCAGGCCAGATATTTCATGACCATTATGGGCTTGATTTTTCAACCTTTACTCACACTGAGCCAAATTCACCTCTGCAGAGGAACAGCACCAGGGCTATGCAAGGGGTAAGGGTCTCTTTTTAGGGTTTAAGTAAGATTTAGGGGGTCATAGGGTCACAGCAGTGAATTTCGCCCACTGAATAGTATTTACTCAGATGATCTATCTACCTGCACGTTGTGAGTAACAGGCACAGAATCAGGCACTTTACTTACTTATGGTAGTAAAGTTAAGCACGTGCAAAGCGACTGCAGGATTGGGTCCTAGATCGTTCACCTGATTTTAAAAAAAATACCCAAAATATCAAATCTAATGTTAACCTAACAGGAAACTCTTCCGTAAGGGAATAAAGGGACTCTTACAACTTCAGAGGTGCCCCTGTTATTCTGGCTCTTCATTGAGCAACATGGTGAGCAAATATTTGCAGTGGCAAACTGTGCAGTCAGATGGCCTATGGCTGGGCTAGTCAAATGGAGTAATTTTGAAACCATCCATTCTTGAGACAACCTATTTCACCCTTATGGGAGGGGCTAGCCCATAGATAATATGTTGACTTCTCTAGTGTGCTTCATTCGTGGATCGTGTAGGCTGTGTGGCCATCCCTTCCTGTTACTCTCTGAGGGAGGCCACGCCTCCTCGCTGTCGCGTACCTGTAAAGGTGAGCTCAAAGCAGGGAATTAGATACATCTAATGTCCCAGCTCGGCAGTCTATGAGTCCCGGGCCCCTCGGTCAGGGCGGGGCAGCAAACAGTAGGCTCTGGCTTGTAATCAGGGCGGAGTGGCTAAGCAGTCTACGAGCCCCAGCCCCGTCAGGGTGGAACAGCAAACAATGGGTAGGCTCTGGCCTGTTATCAGGGCACAGCAGCTAAGCAGTCTATGAGCCCCAAGTAAGGGTGAGTGCCAATAGAGTCTGGGGCTCAGGCAAGGCTGAGCAATAGGGTATCACAGGCCTCCTGGCCTAAGATGGGGGTGCTGCCTCCCCAAGAGTGGGGTGGCAGGGAGTAGGGGGAGGCGGGCCCGCCCGACTCCACCGCATCCCAGCCCAGGGCCGAACACTGATGTAGTGGTCCGCCACTGGGTCAGCGGGGATCTGCCCACAACACGCTGATCTTGTAGCAGGCCAGCTCTCAACCAGATGGTCATCTAGTTCCCCTGGGCTACTTCCTACCTCCCTGGGATTTGGTACCTCTATACCATGGGGGTCGTCGGTCTGGCCAGGCCGCAGGTGGCAGCCCCAGCAGCTTCTTGGCATCTTGGTTGGCCAGCAACCCGGGGAGATCTGGCCAGTCCTCAGGCTGCAGCCCCAGCAACTCCTCAGCATCTTGGTCGGCCAGTGGTCCTGGGAGCTCTGGCCAGTCCTCAGGAGGCAGCCCCAGCAGCTCCTCTGCTTGCTCCCACAGCAGGCGGGATTCGTCTGTATCCTGTGACGGCTCCAGGCCAACCGAGCTGCAAGGCCCACCTTTTGTACTTCCCCTTCCTGTCCCGGCATGCCGCTTCTGGCAGGGTGGACGTGGATCTCCTGGTTTGGCCCACCAGGGAGTATGTTGTGGTCACCCCCCTGTCGCCCTCTGAGGGAGACCACACCTTCTCGCTACAGATCCCTTTACATGTTAAGACCATAAGAACATGAGACTGACCGTGCTGGATCAGACCTATGGACGGTCCATCTTTCAACAGTGGCCAATGCCAGATGCTTCAGAGGGAATGAATAGAACAGGGCAACTATCAAGTGATCCCTCCCCTGACATCCCAGTCTTGCCATCTTGAAGTCTGAGGCTTAGGGACACCCAGGGCATGAGGTTGTATCCCTGACCATCTTCACTAATAGCCAAGTTAATGGACCTATCGTCCATGAACTTATCTAATTCTTCTTTGAACCCAGCTATACTTTTGTTCATCCATGTGTCTGATCATCCTGTTCTTTACTACAGTTTCAGCCAACTTGCTTGGTACTGAAGTTAGGCTTACTGGCCTGTAATTGCCAGGATCATCACTGGAGCCTTTTTAAAAAATTGGCATCACATTAGCAATCCTCCAGTCATCTGTACAGAAGCTGATTTAAATGATAGGTTACATACCACAGTTAGAAGAAAAGGAGGACTTGTGGCAGCTTAGAGACTAACAAATTTATTTGAGCATAAGCTTTCGTGAGCTACAGCTCACTTGCATCTGATGCATTCAGTGGAAAATACAGTGGGGAGATTTATATACATAGAGAACATGAAACAATGGGTGTTGCCATACACACTGTAACCAGAGTGATCAGGTAAGGTGAGCTATTACCAGCAGGAGGGCGGGGGATGGGGGGGAGCCTTTTGTAGTGATAATCAAGGTGGACCATTTCCAGCAGTTGACAAGAACATCTGAGGAATGGTGTGGGGGGGGAATAAATATGGGGAAATAGCGGCACTGCTATGGGTACCCGCATGGCCCCACAGTATGCCAACATTTTTATGGCTGACTTAGAACAACGCTTCCTCAGCTCTCGTCCCCTAATGCCCCTACTCTACTTGCGCTACATTGATGACATCTTCATCATCTGGACCCATGGAAAAGAAGCCCTTGAGGAATTCCACCATGATTTCAACAATTTCCATCCCACGTTCAACCACAGCCTGGACCAGTCCACACAAGAGATACACTTCCTGGACACTACGGTGCTAATAAGCGATGGTCACATAAACACCACCCTATACCGGAAACCTACTGACCGCTATTCCTACCTGCATGCCTCCAGCTTTCATCCAGACCACACCACACGATCCATTGTCTATAGCCAAGCTCTAAGATACAACCGCATTTGCTCCTACTCCTCAAACAGAGACAAACACCTACAAGATCTCTATCAAGCATTCTTACAACTACAATACCCACCTGCTGAAGTGAAGAAACAGATTGACAGAGCCAGAAGAGTTCCCAGAAGTCACCTACTACAGGACAGGCCCAACAAAGAAAATAACAGAACGCCACTAGCTGTCACCTTCAGCTCCCAACTAAAACCTCTCCAATGCATCGTCAGGGATCTGCAACCTATCCTGAAGGACGACCCATCACTCTCACAGATCTTGGGAGACAGGCCAGTCCTTGCTTACAGATAGCCCCCCACCCTGAAGCAAATACTCACCAGCAATCACACACCACACTACAGAACCACTAACCCAGGAACCTATCCTTGCAACAAAGCCCGTTGCCAACTGTGTCCACATATCTATTCACCATCATAGGGCCTAATCACAGCCACACTATCAGAGGCTCGTTCACCTGCACATCTACCAATGTGATATATGCCATCATGTGCCAGCAATGCCCCTCTGCCATGGACATTGGTCAAACTGGACAGTCTCTACGTAAAAGAATAAACGGACACAAATCAGACATCAAGAATTATAACATTCAAAAAGCAGTTGGAGAACACTTCAATCTCTTTGGTCACTCGATTACAGACCTAAATGTTGCAATTCTTCAACAAAAAAACTTCAAAAACAGACTCCAAGGAGAGACTGCTGAACTGGAATTAATTTGCAAACTGGATACAATTAACTTAGGCTTGAATAAAGACTGGGAGTGGATGGGTCATTACACAAAGTAAAACTATTTCCCCACGTTGATTTCCCCCCCCACCCCTCCACTGTTCCTCAGACGTTCTTGTCAACTGCTGGAAATGGCCCACCTTGATTATCACTACAAAAGGTTCCCCCTCCTCCCGCTCTCCTGCTGGTAATAGCTCACCTTAAGTGATCACTCTCTTTACAGTGTGTATGGTAACACCCATTGTTTCATTTTCTCTATGTATATAAATCTCCCCACTGTATTTTCCACTGAATGCATCCAATGAAGTGAGCTGTAGTTCACGAAAGCTTATACTCAAATAAATTGGTTAGTCACTAAGGTGCCACAAGTCCTCCTGTTCTTTTTGCGAATACCGACTAACACGGCTGCTCCTCTGAAACATACCACAGTTAGGAGTTCTGCATTTTCATATTTGAGTTCCTTCAGAATTCTGGGTGAATCCCATCTGGCCCTGGTGCCATATTATGGTGGTGAATGACACCTCACAACTGTACAGTGAGGCAAGGTGAGTGCTATTATTCCAGTCACACAGGGTGGGGATTCTTAGGCCCAGAGGATGAATGACTTGGCTGTGATCATATGGGAAGATGATAGCAGAGCTGGGGCTAAGAACTCCTCAGCTCTGGTCCTGCTGTTCTGTCCCATATATCATGGTCCCTCAATCCTTCAATAACAAAGTGAGTGTTTCAGCTGCAGCTCCCGACAATGGGACAGTCTTCCCTCTGCCAGACTCTTATTCTACCTTATATCTAAACGATGCACTGCTGGCAACAGCCAGCCTCTTGGCTCTTCACTTTACCCCTTTAACACCCCAAATCTCACAGTAGTGACTAATCACAGTTCTGTGCTGTCCGAGACACTGAAACGATGTAGTCAGGTTTCCACAGAGCTCTTTGCCTTGATGTCCTCCACTGATCTTGGGGCTTCAAATGCATTCTTTAGCAACAGAGCCTCAGTTTGGACCAAGTAACTGTACTAGGCAATACTGGAGATGAATCAAAACCTCACGTCCAAACCCCAGCAAATTCCTGAGTGGGGGCGGGTGGACAGATTGGAATCCCCACATCTGAACCTGACCTTAGGAGCTTCCTCTATATTTGCTACCTTGACACTGGCTGTGTAGAAACTTCTTTTATGAAACCTATACAACTAACCCGTTCATTGCTGCAAACTACAGCTGGGATGAATCAAAAAGCAATCTGAGTCTTCACCAAAAATTCAACCCAAACCCAAAGAGAAACTTGCCTGAGGTTCTAAAACATTTGTTGAACTCCTAAAATGATATTTTTCTTTCTGGCCAGGATCGGAAGCAGAAGTGCCAAGATAATATGAGACAAGGGAATTTCCACCCTGACCAGAAGAAGCATGAGCTCCAGGAAATGTCCTCAGAGAGCCTGTTGTCATGACATCTCCTGCCCAGTTTTGCAGAATCATGAGATCTGGAGATGCATTGGGGCTTCTATTTTTAATAAACAGCCAGACTTTTGATGCTTACCTCAACTAAAGTTCCAGACTTGGCGCCACTCCCAAGAAGTGACATCCAAGTATTGCTTGGCCGGTGTCATGTCCAGCCAGATTGTAGAGCCCTGGCCAAGCTCTTTTCCCACCAATTCACATTTCCATACACAACAAGCGCAAAAGTCTAAAGGGACACAGTAGAGGCAAGAGTCCCAGTCCAACTTCTATGAAAGTCAATGGAAATCCTTTCACAGATATTGGTTTCAGCCCCGGACAGTGGGTAAAAGCAGGAGTGGAATCACCAGCTAAAATTCCCATGGAGGGAATGCAGAGGAGAGACAGACGTTAGCACAGTCACACTGTTGAGAGGCTCTACTAGTGATCAAGATGTGCTTCACTTAGCTACAGAAGCTCGTTGAATTTCTGAAATAGATCAAAATTTTCCTTAACTTTTCAAATTTGCAACCAAAACAAAAAGGCAATAAAAGTTGAACAAAATACGTTTCCGTCTTTCAACCAGCTCTACAATTTCCACATTACTTTTTTACTTGCTGTAAATCACCTTGACGCTCGTGTCATTCTTCAAATGCATTATGTGCATTCAAATCAGCAGCCTTGCCAATGAGTGATGTGGCTCTTTCAGAGAACAGAGCATGGTCCTGGTTCAAAATCTGGTGATGTGAATGGGGAGAGCGGAACTGGATCCAAGTGAGATTCCTGCCCTGATCTCTCCTGTTTGGAGTGCTTAGTCAAGGGCATGAATCAAGGAGAGAGAGTTTTTATATGTGTGTGTGTAGAGGGGAATGACGGTGTGGAGTCTATGGAACAGTCAGGACAGTGGATGTAAACTGGGGACCTGTGCTGGAGATGTGGCCATCTGCATAATTGCAGATACAGTTCTAAACCCAGCCTCCAGTTACTTCTAGCTGCAGGGAAGTTCATAGATTCATCAATTCTAAGGCCAGAAGGGACCATTGTGATCATCTAGTCTGACCTCCTGTGTAACACAGGCCAGAGAGGTTCCCAAAAATAACTCCTAGAACAGATCCTTTAGAAAACACGTCCACTCTTGATTTAAAACATGTCAGTGATGGAGAGTCCACCACAACCCTTGGTAAATTGTTCCAGTGGTTAATTACCCTCATTTTTAAAAATGTACACCTTATTTCCAGTCTGAATGTGTCTAGTTTCAACTTCCAGCCATTGGATCATGTTAGACCTTTCCCTGATAGACTTAAGAGCCCATTCTTAAATATTTGTTCCCCATGTAGGTACTTATAGACTATGGTCAATTCACCCCTTAACCTTCTCTTTGTTAAGCTAACTGGATGGAGCCCCTTGAGTCTACCACTATAAGGCAGGTTTTCTAATCCTTTAATCATTCTCATGGTTCTTCTCTGAACCCTCTCCAATTTATCAACATCCTTGAATTGTGGGCACCAGAACTGGACACAGAATTCCAGCAGCACCAGTGCCAAATACAGAGGTGAAATAACTTCTCTACTCCTACTCCAGATTGCTCCATTTATGCATCCAAGGATGACATTAGCTCTTTGGCCACAGTGTTGCAGGGTTCTTACCCCCACCCCCGCTCTAAGCCCATCGAGAACTGAATGGCCTTTAATAAGAGTAGCACAGAATCTGTTCCAAAGCCCACTGAAGTCAGTGGAAAGAGTCCCATCGATTTCAATGTGCTTTGGATCAGACTTATAAAGAACAAGGGGTTAAGTTAGTGGTGCTCAATATTTCTTACAGAGAACAGTCCTTCCCCGCCTCCACCTCCTACATTAACTGAATAGAATTCAGCGCAGGTCAGAAAGGCAGCTGAGCTTTCCTTTCCCCAACAACTGTTTGCATTGTTTTGGAGCCTAAAGCAATACAGGTTTAGAGTAGCAGCCGTGTTAGTCTGTATCCGCAAAAAGAACAGGAGTCATCCCATGACAAAATTTGAGCCCGGAGAAGCTGACAGAGCAAAATCTTAATGTGCTTAGAATTTCTATCAGCTCCTCCGAGCCTAAGAATTTCATTTATACTTGCAGGCTTTAATGCATCGTCACTGCCATTTTTTTAACAGGTTTTCAGTTATGTGAATTCGTTGCTGGTGAAATGTGCCTGTGCCCTGGAGACCCTGTTTGTCTGGATGAACATGCTGCTGTTTGCTGATAATAGAGAGCATCTAGGAATCCCAAATGATCAGGGCCCCGTCGTACTGGCCATTGTGCAGACAAGTGGAGAGGAAAGATAGGCCAGTGGTTAGGGCAGTAGCCTAGGACTGAGGAATCTGGGTTTGAGGGTCTGGTACTTAGCCTCTCTGGATATGTCAAAAAAAAACCAAAACCCCACCACGGCACTTGGTTTCAGAACCTGGGGCCACGGACGTGGGTTAGTGCTGCCACACTGAAAATAGAATCATAGAATCATAGAATATCAGGGTTGGAAGGGACCCCAGAAGGTCATCTAGTCCAACCCCCTGCTCGAAGCAGGACCAATTCCCAGTTAAATCATCCCAGCCAGGGCTTTGTCAAGCCTGACCTTAAAAACCTCTAAGGAAGGAGATTCTACCACCTCCCTAGGTAACGCATTCCAGTGTTTCACCACCCTCTTAGTGAAAAAGTTTTTCCTAATATCCAATCTAAACCTCCCCCACTGCAACTTGAGACCATTACTCCTCGTTCTGTCATCTGCTACCATTGAGAACAGTCTAGAGCCATCCTCTTTGGAACCCCCTTTCAGGTAGTTGAAAGCAGCTATCAAATCCCCCCTCATTCTTCTCTTCTGCAGGCTAAACAATCCCAGCTCCCTCAGCCTCTCCTCATAAGTCATGTGTTCTAGACCCCTAATCTTTTTTGTTGCCCTTCGCTGGACTCTCTCCAATTTATCCACATCCTTCTTGTAGTGTGGGGCCCAAAACTGGACACAGTACTCCAGATGAGGCCTCACCAATGTCGAATAGAGGGGAATGATCACATCCCTCGATCTGCTCGCTATGCCCCTACTTATAGCTGTGTAGACATTCTGGCTTGGACTGGAGACTGGGCTCTGAAATGCGGGGCAGAAGGGGTTTGAGCCAGAATGTCTACATGGCTACTTTTAGTGCCGTGGTGCAAACCCAGGAAGCTTGAGTCTGCGGACCTGTGGGCTGAGACTCACTGTTGTATGTTGTTACTTCTGCAGCGTAGCCATGTCCCCTGTGTCTCAGTTCTCCATTTGTATAAGGGGGATAACAGATCTTCCCTCCCTCACAGGGGGTGTTGTGAAAGATAAATACATTAAAGAGCGTGCAGTGCTCAGATATCCCAGAATGGCTAGCTAGCCAGACAGACAAATAGCTAGACAGACAATGCAAAGTGTCTCTAGTCCAGAGAGCCCAGACTTCAGGTGTCAGGTAGTTTGGGATGGATGGATGAAACAGAAAGTGGGCTGGTTTGAGAGACTGAAAGTACAATACAATGAACAGAGTCAGAGCAAGCTTCCTTCGCACGAACACCTAGATTGTCCTCCATAGAGTACAACATGGAGGGACTGTCCCTTAGTGGGTGAGAAGAGAATTTCTGCCTAGTGCCTAGTCAATCCTTGTCCAAGCTGCTGATGCTACCTGTGATGCAGACACCAGCTCTTTTGTGATGCAGACACCAGCTCCGTTATGGACTGGGCTGAGACCCGTAGGCCGCAGTTCCCGCTAGCCCCCGAGGCCCTGACTTTTCCGAACCTCAGAAGCTCAGGGCTGTGTGTAACTGGTGTGCTCAGATGCCCAGATGGTGCAGAGCTAGGGAGGGTCTGAAACAAAAGCTGAAGAAGGGCCTGTTGTTGGAATTTTGCAAATGATAATCATCACCTCCAGGCTGAGACTGTGCATGGAAAATTCCAACCTCAGAACAACTAGTTTGCAGATGTTGTGAGTAAATAGAAAAAGAGGGGTTTTAACCCAGCTTGTATTTGAAGCTCTATTTCTTACCATGCTCCCCCCTCACCGCTCCATCCCAGACTCCACTAACAGAAGACCTGACTGGCTTTGATTGGCTAAGCGATAGGCAGAGCTACCTTTGCCATGCCCCCACAGCCCTTGTTAGCCAGGTTACCAACCCCCAACTTCCTGCTGCAAACTCTCCTCCCAATGGGGGGTAGAAATGCAGAGACCCGAGGCACCACGCGCACGGCAAAGACCCAGCCGCCTCAAAAGGAGCCTCAGCTCAGGGGTGGGAGACAGGCTCAGGGAGCAGCCTGAGTGGGTGGTCCCATTAAGCCTGCACCTCACATGAGGGTTGGCCATTGCCGAACAGGAAGGAACGGCCCTAATCTGAGACTAAGGGACTGGGCCTTGAGGGGCAGGGGAGACTGCTACTGAGGGAGCGAGAGTACCTGCTAGGCGGCTCGGCTTGATATGGTTACTCCCATTAACTAATGTGTTCACTGACATGGGGCTTTCGGCCTTGCTAGCAAAGTGCGCTGGCATGATTCCTGGGTGAACCACTGCCTCCCTAAAGGAGGCAGTCCCCATGTGCCCCCCACCCCTCGCCTCTGTTTGGGGGCAATGCCCCCCAAACTAAGCCCATGGATGTTCCCAGCCACCACCCCCTGTTTCCCTTTGCTTCTCTGTCACTTTCTAAAGCGAAGCAAAGAACTCTACAGGGGACCTGTTTTCCTTCCCCCAGGAGTACCCCACACAGACCTCCCCCCATTGCCCAGTGCCCCCAGTAGATCCCCCAGAGACCCACTCCCCCATGCCCTGCCTGCCCCACAGCCACACTGACCGGCCCACTGGAAGTGATTATGTCTATGGGTGGACTGAGCCGGCCACACAGCTGGGGCTGGACAGGGATAGCTCCGGCCCCTCGGGAGTGGCACAGTCAGCCAGAACAGGAGTGGGGCCTGCCGGGGCTGGGCTCCCTCAGGACCCACTTCCCTGGGGGGGCCCATTCCAGCCAAGCCCACTGTGCTTCCACCCACCCGCACTGGCCAAGACCACCCGGCCCCACCCCCAGGCAGCTTGGCCCGGGGAGGTAGAGCACGGCCCCTAGTTGGTTCCTCCAGCACTTGCACCAGGAAGTTGGCCCCAAGACTCGCTAAAAACTTCCTGGATTGTCTGTGCACTGCTGTATTGCTCTCCCAGCAGATATCAGGGGGATTGAAGTCCCCCATGAGAACCAGGGCCTGTGATCTGGAAACTTCTGTTCATTGTCCAGAGAAAGCCTCGTCTATCTCCTCCTCCTGGTCTGGTGGTCAAAAGCAGACGCCCACCACAACATCGCTCTTGTTGCTCTCATCTCTAAACTTAACCCAAAGACTCTCAACAGGCTTTTCTCCAGTGTCACAGAATCACAGAATCATAGAATATCAGGGTTGGAAGGAACCTCAGGAGGTCATCTAGTCCAACCCCCTGCTCAAAGCAGGACCAATCCCCAATTAAATCATCCCAGCCAGGGCTTTGTCAAGCCTGACCTTAAAAACTTCTAAGGAAGAAGATTCTACCACCTCCCTAGGTAACGCATTCCAGTGTTTCACCACCCTCCTAGTGAAAAAGATTTTCCTAATATCCAACCTAAACCTCCCCCACTGCAACTTGAGACCATTACTCCTTGTCCTGTCATCTTCTACCACTGAGAATAGTCTAGAACCATCCTCTCTGGAACCACCTCTCAGGTAGTTGAAAGCAGCTATCAAATCCCCCCTCATTCTTCTCTTCTGCAGACTAAACAATCCCAGTTCCCTCAGCCTCTCCTCATAAGTCATGTGTTCCAGACCCCTAATCATTTTTGTTGCCCTTCGCTGGACTCTCTCCAATTTATCCACATCCTTCTTGTAGTGTGGGGCCCAAAACTGGACACAGTACTCCAGATGAGGCCTCACCAATGTCGAATAGAGGGGGACGATCACATCCCTCGATCTGCTCGCTATGCCCCTACTTATACATCCCAAAATGCCATTGGCCTTCTTGGCAACAAGGGCCCACTGCTGACTCATATCCAGCTTCTCGTCCACTGTCACCCCTAGGTCCTTTTCCGCAGAACTGCTGCCTAGCCATTCGGTCGCTAGTCTGTAGCTGTGCATTGGATTCTTCCGTCCTAAGTGCAGGACCCTGAACCGCATCAGATTTCTTTTGG
The DNA here is from genome assembly GCF_965140295.1 of Lepidochelys olivacea. Taxonomy (NCBI): domain Eukaryota; kingdom Metazoa; phylum Chordata; order Testudines; family Cheloniidae; genus Lepidochelys; species Lepidochelys olivacea. The sequence continues at coordinate 264,138,427 of NC_140412.1, read as the reverse complement.
CCCAATCCTCCAATTTGTCTAGGTCCCTCTGTATCCTATCCCTGCCCTCCAGCGTATCTACCACTCCTCCCAGTTTAGTATCATCCGCAAATTTGCTGAGAGTGCAATCCACACCATCCTCCAGATCATTTATGAAGATATTGAACAAAACCGGCCCCAGGACCGACCCCTGGGGCACTCCACTTGACACCGGCTGCCAACTAGATATGGAGCCATTGATCACTACCCGTTGAGCCTGACAATCTAGCCAACTTTCTACCCACCTTATAGTGCATTCATCCAGCCCATACTTCTTTAACTTGCTGACAAGAATACTGTGGGAGACCGTGTCAAAAGCTTTGTGGGGGGGTGAGAAAACCTGGATTTGTGCTGGAAATGGCCCACCTTGATTATCATGCACATTGTAGGGAGAGTGGTCACTTTGGATGAGCTATTACCAGCAGGATAGTGAGTTTGTGTTTGTGGTTTTTGGGAGGGGGGTGAGGGGGTGAGAGAACCTGGATTTGTGCAGGAAATGGCCCAACTTGATTATCATGCACATTGTGTAGAGAGTTGTCACTTTGGATGGGCTATCACCAGCAGGAGAGTGAATTTGTGGGGGGGGGGGTGGAGAGTGAGAAAACCTGGATTTGTGCTGGAAATGGCCCAACTTGATGATCACTTTAGATAAGCTATTACCAGCAGGACAGTGGTGTGGGAGGAGGTATTGTTTCATATTCTCTGTGTGTATATAAAGTCTGCTGCAGTTTCCATGGTATGCATCCGATGAAGTGAGCTGTAGCTCACGAAAGCTCATGCTCAAATAAATTAGTTAGTCTCTAAGGTGCCACAAGTACTCCTTTTCTTTTTGCGAATACAGACTAACACGGCTATTACTCTGAAATACATCCACTGCTTTCCCTTCGTCCACAGAACCAGTAATCTCATCATAAAAGGCGATTAGATTAGTCAGGCATGACCTTCCCTTGGTGAATCCATGCTGGCTGTTCCTGATCACTTTCCTCTCATGCAAGTGCTTCAGGATTGATTCTTTGAGGACCTGCTCCATGATTTTTCCAGGAACTGAGGTGAGGCTGACTGGCCTGTAGTTCCCAGGATCCTCCTTCTTCCCTTTTTTAAAGATTGGCACTACATTAGCCTTTTTCCAGTCATCCGGGACTTCCCCGGTTCGACACGAGTTTTCAACGATAATGGCCAATGGCTCTGCAATCACAGCCGCCAATTCCTTCAGCATTCTCGGATGCAACTCATCCGGCCCCATGGACTTGTGCACGTCCAGCTTTTCTAAATAGTCCCTAACCATCTCTATCTCCACAGAGGGCTGGCCATCTCTTCCCCATTTTGTGATGCCCAGCGCAGCAGTCTGGGAGCTGACCTTGTTAGTGAAAACAGAGGCAAAAAAAGCATTGAGTACATTAGCTTTTTCCACATCCTCTGTCACTAGGTTGCCTCCCTCATTCAGTAAGGGGCCCACACATTCCTTGGCTTTCGTCTTGTTGCCAACATACCTGAAGATGATAATCTTCCCTCATAGATTAAGAAGATAATCTTCCCTCATAGGTCATGTTTTCTAGGCCTTTAATCATTTTTGTTACTCTTCTCTGGACTCCAATTTGTCCACATCCTACCTGAAATTTAGTTCCCAGAACTGGACACAATACTCTAGTTGAGGCCTAATCAGAGCTGAGTAAAGCGGAAGAATTACTTCTTGTGTCTTGCTTACAACACTCCTGCTTATACATCCCAGAATGATGTTCTCTTTTTTTGGAACAGCATTACACTGTTGACTCATATTTAGCTTGTGGTCCACTATGATCCCCAGATCTCTTTCCACAGTACTCCTTCCTCGGCAATCATTTCCCATTTTGTATGTGTGCAACTGATTGTTCCTTCCTAAATGGAGTACTTTGCATTTGTCCTTATTGAATGTCATCCTATTTACTTCAGACCACTTCTCCCGTTTGTCCGGATCATTTTGAATTTTAATCCTATCCTCCAAAGCACTTGCAACCCCTCCCAGCTTGGTATTGTCCGCAAACTTTATAAGTGTACTCTCTATGCCATTATCTAAATCATTTATGAAGATATTGTACAGAACCAGACCCAGAACTGATCCCTGCAGGACCCCACTCATTATGCCCTTCCAGCAGGGCTGTCAACCACTGATAACTACTCCCTGGAAACAGTTTTCCAACCAGTTATGCACCCACCTTGTAGTAGCTCCATCTAGGTTGCATTTCCCTAGTTTATTTATGAGAAGGTCATGCGGGACAGTATTAAAAGCTTTACTAAAATCAAGATACACCGCATCTGCTGCTTCCCCCCATCCACAAGGCTTTTTACCCTCTCAAAGAAAGCTATCAGGTTGGTTTGACATGATTTGTTTTTGACAAATCCATGCTGAGTGTTACTTATCACCTTATTATCTTTTAGACGTTTGCAAATTGCTTGCTTAATTATTTGCTCCATTATCTTTCCGGGTACAGAAATTAAGCTGACTGGTCTGTAATTCCCTGGGTTGTCCTTATTTCCCTTTTTATAGATGGGCACTATATTTGCCCTTTTCCAGTCTTCTGGAATCTTTCCCATCTTCCATGACTTTTCAAAGATAATCGCTAATGACTCAGATATCTCCTCAGTCAGCTCCTTGAGTATTCTAGGATGCATTTCATTAGGCCCTGGTGACTTGAAGACTTCTAATTTGTCCAAGTAATTTTTACTTGTTCTTTTCTGATTTTAGCCTCTTCTGATCCTGTCTCATTTTCACTGGCATTCACTATGTTAGACGTCCAATCACCACCAACCTTCTTGGTGAAAACTGAAATAAAGAAGTCATTAAGCACCTCTGCCATTTCCCCATTTTCATAGAATATCAGGGTTGGAAGGGACCTCATGAGGTCATCTAGTCCAACCCCCTGCTCAAAGCAGGACCAATCCCCAATTTTTGCCCCATCCCTAAATGGCCCCCTCAAGGATTGAACTCACAACCCTGGGTTTAGCAGGCCAATGCTCAAACCACTGAGCTATCCCTCCCCCAATAATTTTCTGTTATTATTTTTTCCCCCTGATTGAGTAACAGGCCTTGGTCTTCCTCTTGTTTCTAATGTATTTGTAGAATGTTTTCTTGTTTCCTTTTATGTCCCTAGTTAGTTTGATCTCATTTTGTCCCTTGCCTTTTCTAATTTTGTCCCTACATTCTTGTATTTGTTTATATTCATCCTTTTTTTATTTTTAGATCATTGAAGATCTCCTGGTTAAGCCAGGGTGGTCTCTTGTCATCCTTCCTATCTTTCCTAAGCAGTTGGATAGTTTCTTCTTGTGCCCTTAATAATGTCTCTTTGAAAAACTGCCAACTATCTTCTATTGTTTTTCCCCTTAGACTTGCTTCCCATGGGATCTTACCTACCAGCTCCCTGAGTTCGTTAAAGTCTGCCTTCTTGAAATCCATTGTCTTTATTTTACTGTTCTCCCTCCTACCATTCCTTGGGTTCCTCTTGCTTCTTCTGGAGGTCACATGCTGCCAATTTTCTTCCCTGTTCTGCACTGTCCTCTCTGGTTCTTCAGCATGTTGGGCCGGCAGTACCAAACGCTGACTTCTATCCAGAAAATCTTCATTTTCTCTGATGCAACGCAGGGTTGATACTTGGGTCTCTAGTCCTTTAACCTTCTCTTCCAATATGGAGACCAGCTTGCACTTCGTACAGATGACGTCGCTTCTATCCTCTGGGAGAAAGACAAATGTGGCACATCCTGTGCAGGTCAAACAGCTGATCGCTCACTGTCCATGATGTCTTCCTTCTAAGAGCCTCTTCAGGTGTTGTATTTACTGCACACAGAAGCCTGAAAGGTTAAAAAAAAACCCACTCTGCGGGAGCTCCCCCAGGTGACCTCCCTCTGTTTGCCTGTCCTCTGTTCGCTGCTCCATCTGTCTATGTGACCTTGGGCAAGTCACTTAATCTCTGTAACTTAGTTCCCCGTTTGTAACAGGGGGATAACAGCACTGTCCAACCTCACTGGGGTGTTGTGAGGCTGCATGCATTAAAGATGGTGAAGTGCTCAGATATTAAGGTGAGAGGAGCCAGGCAAATAGCCTAGCCAGGGAAGCCTCTGAAAATTGTGCTGTATCTTTGCTGGGGGAAAGGCTTATAAACAACTGATGAACTATTACAGCATCAGTTGCAATGTTCACGTCACTCCTTGAAAAGAGCCCTCCCCTCCCTGCATGGGAACGTTTCCCTGGTCTGCCACAGAGTCTTTACTTTGCTGCAGACCTCAGCCAGGAGTCCTAGCAGCAGAGATCAGGGACAGTTGGTGGGGAAAACAGGACCCAGCCCCATCTCAAGAGCGATTCAAATACCGGCCTGGCTTTGTGCGGAAGGCCAGAAATACCAGGAGAGCTTCTCCTCATTGCATTTATGGCCCAGGAGTAGGAAGTTCTAGAAATTAAGTAAGCCTGATCTTGTGAGATTTCCAGCCCCAGTTCCAGACCAGAGAGGTTTGGCTGCATTCAGAGGTGCTTTGGCTAAGGATCTGAATTTCTGGAACTCATCCAAACCAATATCGAACCTCCAGAACGCTTACCTTTCTCTAAGGCTAAGCTGCCGTGGTTTGGGGGTTCGTCCTTTTTAGCAGCTGGATCCAAGAACAGCATTAACTACCCCCCTGTTTATACTGGATTCTGGCGCCCGTTCCAGGGATGTCGCACATAACATGACTCTTCTGTGTACGTCTTGTTTGGCAAGTAGTAGGAAACTCATCTGCTATATGTTTCAGAGATGGGCGTGCTAGCTTATAACGAGGTAAGAGAGAGCCCATAAAATGGTTGGTTTGGCCACCCGAGTGGTCTGGCAGCTAGTCTGTTGTGCTTCAATGGGAGGGTTTGTACTCAAGGATGGTTTGTGAATACAGCCTGCCTAGTTCTGTGCTTGGCTCAAGCCAGTGTGATCAGCCCCTTACTTTCACAAGCAAATATATTCACTCACAAATGCTTTCCAAGGCAGGGGGGAGACAAGGGTGTGGGAGGATGGTTTTGTTTCCCTGCTAGAAAATATAACCCTAACTTGTGAAGCTAAGTCCGCAACCTCAGAAACAGTTGACCTAAGAGAGCTCAGCACTGCTAAATTTTTATTTTCTTGCAAATCGCCTTTGGGATTATGGGGTCAGATCCTTCGCTGGCATACATTTCAATGGGCCTGCCCTCATTTACACCAGCGGAGGATCTGGTCTGTAGTTTTGCATGCTTCGTTTTTATTTTATTTTTATTTGTAGCAAGGCCGGGAGCAAGCCACAAGCTGTGACTTGCAGCGGAGGGGGAGGGGAAGCAATTCCCATTTTGAACTTGTACATTTAAAATAAACAGCCAGATCACAGGAAAACACACACACACAAACACACACACATGCACACTCACACACGCTCAGCATACGTTCCAGCACACTCTGAAAACTGCTGATGTTTGAAGATTGAGAGTCCCCAGATTTCATTTCTTGGCAGCCCAGGCAAGAAAGCCAGTCTCAGTGGAGCTGCAGTCTCTGGCCGCAGAGGTGAGTAGCCAAAGGTTTATCCTGAAGGCTACTGGGCCTCTTGGAAGTTGGCACGCTTTCAGCATGAGAGATGGTAAAATATTAGCACTTGAAAAAGCCCACAGTTCACCCAGCACTAAATCTAAATGCTATCAGATGCCAGCGTGTCTATCAATAATAAAGACAGATGTGAGGAGCTCCGCGATGCACACACACAAAGCGTACACAGGCAGGGAGTAAGGGAAGGGAGGGAAGGAATATTTCAAGGCTCAGACATGTGAAGTCTGGATCTCCCATAAATCTGACTGGCAGAGGATTCAGTTGGACCAGATCTAAACTGCTCTGGATTTTCATTCCTCCGCGGACATAAAAAAAATTAGGGTTAGGCCATAATCACGAAGGGACCAGATTCTGATTTCAGCTTAAATCTGGATGCTGGTTTTAACTGGGATCAAACTCTGGCCCAGTTTGGATCTGGATCCTGTTTCCCCAGTATTTAAGAACAAGGGGGAATTGGAGGCAGAGTTTTCAGGTTCGTTTCATTCAAGGGGCCGGCCAAAGAGCTGGGATCTGAGTCCAAACTACCCCAAAAGTTTAGAGGCGGGCGGATTGGTGGCACATCGGTCCCTCCTGTTCTCTGCCTGTGGCAAACAATCGTTTAGTTTCGTGAGGGCTCTGAGACTCTAATTCTAGCTGTTGGGTTTGGTGCAGGGGTGGCTGTGTGATTTTAGTGGCCTGTGATGTTCAGGAGGTCAGACGAGAGGATCTGGTGGCCCCTTGAACTCTACGATTTGTGGGGTTGGTTCACACCCATCTCTACTGATAGAAGAGCTTTGAGAGGTTCATTAGGAGACAGGATCATGCGGTCTCACTCGTGAACAGAGAATTATCCCCTGCCCCTACACCAAATTGCTTTGTTCTGATTATTCAGAGTTCATCTAAACCAAAAAAGAAAGAGAGACTAGGAAAGTCAAGTGGATTGATTCATGTAGCAACTATTGATTTTGACTATGGGGGAATTACTGCCTTTCCATCCAAAAACCAGAATTCAAATACTGCCTTTGCTTTGTGTTTTCTTCCCCTTAATGTGTATGCCTACACTGCAAAAAAACCCAAAAAAACAAAACGTGGTCGTGAATCTCAGAGCCCGGGTCTACAGATTCAGACTCGCACTAAAGGGCTAACAGTAGCAGTGTAGACATTCCCACTTGGACTGGAGCTCGGGCTCTGACATCCAGTGACGGGGTCAGCCTCAGAGCCCAACTGGGAACATCTACACGGCTATTTTTAGTCCCATAGCATGAGCCCATGGCTGTAGACCCGGGCTCTGAGGCTTGCTGCCCTGGGTGTCTTTTTGCAGTGTTGGCTTAGACTGGATGGAAGATGTAAATCCCAGCTGAAGGAGACATACACATGCTAGCTGTGAATGACCGCTGACATTCCCAGCTCTAGTGTAGACACTCTCCCAACTCCCAAGCAATTACCTTCCACCCTTGCTCTGTCTCATCTCTATACAAATCCCTGTGTCAGCTGCACCGTGGCAAAGCCACAGTAACTGAGAGGTTTGGCCCACTGTGTGTGTGTGTGGGGGGGTGTAATTCTACAGGGTCTATTAGAGATGAGCCTGACCCAAAACCTCGTATCTGAGCATCTCTGTCCTTTCAGGCACTTCAGATCCACATCCCAAACGTTTCAGGCTGAAATTTTCCATGCTTGGTCATCGTACGTCTTTCCCAGAAAGCTGAAGTCAAATCCCCCCATCTGCTTTTGACCTATAGGAAAGAGAAAGAGGGGAAAAAATCTCTCGGCTGCAAATAATAACATTCGGATCACCTGTTTGTTTTTTTTAAGAGTGAGATCGCTCAGAAATAACTATGACATGACCAACTGGGCATGGAAATAGTCCTGAAAGCAGAGTAAGCGCTCACATACATTTGAGAAACGCCAGCTGGGACAAGACAACAGGGGACGGGACAATTGATAATTGCCCTGTTCTGTTCACTTCCAATGAAGCATAAGATAGGATACTGGCCTAGGTGGACCGTTTGGTCTGATCCACTACGGCCAGTCTTCTGTTCTAAATTAACATAGCTAAGAACATCAGAAAAAGCTGGACCATGCATGTGGTGAAAATGGGATTCGAACTTGGGATCTTGAGAGTTAAAACCATAAGAGGCTAATGCTTGAGCTAAGGACAAAGCCTTCCCCAAGCCCCCAGCAGAAGTCTCACAAATCTCTCCTGGGGAGCAGCCACTAGAGGGGGCCAAAGACCCACACTCTCCTGGTGTGGCTTGCACCAGCACAGTAGGAATTATCGAGGAGTCTCAGAGCATGTATTAGGTGTGCATGGGCATGGCTGCGGAAATTTGCTCATCTCCACATATATCAACATGCAACTCTGGGCTTGGGTGCCAATGTTGCTAATTTTTTTGCAGGGAAAACTTGCACTGATTGGATAAGGCCTGAGTAAAGACTTCAGGATTTGGCTGCCCAGGCCATGACAGCCCTTCGCCTGGCTAAGGAGTTCAGGCAGCTTCCAGTAGGCATTTAGGATGGCAGGCCTAGTAGGTTGGACACTGTGCTTGGCCTACAGTGATGGCATGACAGTTGTGTCACAATGGTGGCAGTATGGCTGAGAGTGCACTGGTGCCTGGGAGAGCTGCGGTCTGTTCCCAGCTCTGCTGCTGGGTGAGCTTGGGCAAGTCACATCACCTCCCCGTGCCTCAGTTTCCCCATATGTATTTGGGAGATCATGGTGCTTTGAGATTTATTGACGAAAAGTGATATATCAGAGCTAGGTATTATTATTAAGAACTTACCCTGCAAAAGGGCCTCTAGAACTCCTATGGCACGTTACCCACAGTAGGTTCTTCTGCCAAGTTAAGGATCCAGTCCTGCATGACGCCAGTGCCTTGAGGGGCACCAGCACTTGGCAGAATGCTGCCCTAAAAAATGCTTATCTTGTCTGAAGGACTTAAACTGCTTTCAGGGCAAAATTAATCCCAGTTTAGAGAGCCTACACAAGGCACCATTTAATCCTTAATACAGAAGTTAAGTGATATGTAGGATCTTGTGTGTGGCCTCATCCCTAGAGTGATTTAACCCTAACTGCTCATTCTGCTATAAGGTGGCTTTAAGCTTTTATGCAGATTTAAGGACTTACAGCAGCTTAAGTGCTTATGGCTTTAAGGGTTTATGCTGCCTTAAGCCCTTATGACACCTTCAGGCCTTTCCTCGCCTTCTGCATCTTTGCCACATTCAAAAAACGTGGGAAATTAAATGCAAAAAGCTCTGCTAATTCAACTACATTGCAATTAAGCCCTTAAAAGTCTGGAGATATATAAGTTAAGGTGGAACTCACAACCTTAACTCTGCCCCCTTGCAAAGGACCTGCAATACAGCGTACCCTTTGATTGCATCATCATCGGTTATCTTGGGCCCACATGACTATCCAAGGTTGTAGAAAACAATTCTATTGGGTTGCCTTATTTTAGGGCATGCGTGACCACATAATTAAATACTGCATCGTTAGGCACATGTGCAAAGGGCAGCATTAAGGGTGAACTATTCATCCTTAACTCTCCCAGTTCCTGCCCTGGCTGGAAGGTTCCCTGCCCCTTTGTCATCCTGCTGTTAGGTCTCCACAGGGTGCCTGCACCTCATTCCCCACTCTGAGGGAGGATGAACTCACAGAGGGAGTTACCATTGGCCATGCAGAAGGGAATATGCTGCCATCTAGGCTGAGTAACTAGGGATGGAAGCGGAGGCCTATAGAGATAAAAGTGTGACTGGTGGCTACTGCTTGAATTCAAGCTCTCAGCTACAGAAAGGGACCTATAATGGACACTGATCAGTGCTGTGGGTGTGTGGCCAGCCTCTCAATATTACAGGACTTTTTCTTCAGTCATTTTGCTTCCTTCCACACCACACAGTCAGTAGCCCATTGACAAACAAATCGACCCCGTGCCCTGGGAGGGAAGGGGGCGAAGACCTATTATCCCCATTGTACAGAGGGGGAAGCCAAGGTAAGTAACTCTGTGCTACGGAGGAAACTGGTGCTAAAAGCAGGAATAAAGCGGAGGGAATCCTGGGTCCCAGACCTGGGCCTAGGTCATGGTTCTCTATCTAATAAAGACAGTGCATAAAATACACTCCATTCTTTCAGCTCCCCATCAGAGAAATACCTGCACCTCTCCAGCTGTAATCCCTGTACCAACCTTTTAATGCTTTGGTTATGTAACACCAACAGACCCTGGTCGACAGTGGGCAGAATCGAACCGGGGACCTCTGGAGCTTAGTGTATGAGCCTCTATTGCATGAGTGAAAAGCCACATGGCTCTTAGCCGAGGCTGCAGCAGACTCATTCCGATGTGATTCCAGTGCCACTAGAGGGGGACAGAGCACCACACCCAAGAGGTGTGTGGGTTACACTCACACACGAAACACACCAATGAATCCAATGTCATGGGCTGGGTCTCTGACCATATCTGAGCTTTCAGATCTCTCCCATGCTACCTCATCCATCAAAACCGTAATCCGACTTTGGGCATACCGGGCCGCTATTCCCCAATGGGCACAATATACAGGCCCTCTTTCCTTTCCAAGTCTTCAGTGACGGCTCCTCCAGAGGTGCGCTCCAGATCTGAAGCTGCGCAGGTCGGTGGGACGACCATGTCACTGAACCAAAATGAAAGGGCTTGTGCAGCAAGCGGGCGGCAGCAGGTTTTTCTCAATAAAAAAATGATTTCCTGATATCCCCCCCACTTCCCATTATTCCCCACCCATCTACCCTCCCCCCACCCAACACCCTTCCTCATTTTCCCATGCCAAGTGATGGCAGCCCGGGACACTGGATAGTCTGGAGTGTATCTGGATGGTGCATTATCTCATTCACACATTTACACAGTTAAGGCAGGGGGAGGAACTGCTCGATCCTTCTGTAACACATCCAGTTCTTTTCCCTGGTCTCTCTTTTCAGAGTCGCATGCCAGCTTCTCTAAGGCCTCTCAGCCTGTCAAAGGCCCAATGTCGCAAGATATCTTCACCTGTCGGAAGCCAAAACCTTGATGCAGGGACTTGACTGAACTGGCCTGTCCCACTGAGATGAATGGGTTGTTTTTATTATTACAGGCAAACCCCGATTGTGTTTGCTGCGCTATGTAAATCGCTCTCGCACCATAAAGGTATCAAAACATTGATAAGTTCTATGCCACTGTTCTCCCTTCATCCACATCACATCTCGAAACTCCGCATTTACCAGGCTGTCTGCAAGAAATCAGCCAGCTAATAATGATGAGGTAGAGACACCACCGGAGAAAATGCATTTGAAAATTAACGCGACATGTGTCAGTCATTACTCTGACCATTTTGATTGGATGCTGTTTCTCCTTACCTCCCCCTTTGGCCGGCTTACCCGAATGCCTGGGGGGAAACACCCACTGCCTTCAGAGTGGTTCCTTGCAGGTTTGGGCACTTAGGCTCAGATCCTGCCAATTGTATAGAGCCCTACCCCGTGGGCCTCTTTATAGGTATCAGGGTCTGGCAGTAGAACAGCTGGCAGAATCAGGGACTGAGTTCGTAAACAATTTTGGGAGCAGGGGCTATCTTCCTTTGTCCGTACAGCACCCAGCACAATTTGGATGCCGCTGTACTATGAATAATCATTAGGAGGGTGTGCACAATAAGATACCTATGCAAGGCACCATATGCTTCCCATGACGTGTGACTTATTTTCCGGACCGATATATGTAAGATGATGCAGATGGTACTCAGATTGTAGCATTCTCTGAGATGGCAGAATTGCTCATGAATGGCAAGAGAACCCTGGATACCCCCTGCACTAGCGTGGATTTTGTGGGCCACGGTTTGTACTGAAGAAAACGATTGTAGAAATGTTTGAAAAAGAACCAACAAACGTTTGAAAAGCTATTTATTTTTTTATGTCCCTTGGCCTGCAAAATAGAAACCGCAACTAGTTTCTTCAGAAAGCCTGGATAAAAATTATGTTAATGAGGAGTTAAGGTTGAGGACAGAGCAGCAATTTACGGCCAAAAACAGAACAGGGAGGGAGCAATGATTTTTTTAAAAAAAAAAGATTATTAGCCCAGGCTATTCAGAGTTAAGGTTAAATTTAATAAGGCGCTGGTGTGCTAAGACCACAGCCTATCATGCTGACCAATATTGACTCTTTGTGCTTCCCCGCCTGTCTGTATCCATCTGTTGTGTTTCATCTTATACTTTCATTGTAGGCTCTTTGGTGAAGGGACTATCTTTTTGTTCTGTGTTTATATAGCTTGTACAAAAATGGGGTCCCTGACTGCAACGCCTCTGGAAATACAAATAATAGATAATAATAATGTATGGAAATGCATAGTTAGGGTACCCTGACAACCTTAACTCTGCCCTGTAGCAATGGTATGCAATCATCACCCAATTAGCAGTGATACACATTGGTGCATGTGGTCCCAGCTTAGCAGAAAAGTCTTTTTAAAGACATATTACATTGTGTTCATATTTGTTTATTTTTCATGGTATCACCTTAGGGCAGAGTTAAGGTCATTTGGCTGTCTTAACTGTGTGCCGGTGGGGCATGGATCAGTGTTCACGTCTCACTCCCTGTCAGTACCTGGTCAGGGCTGTGGAAGCTATCGATCCAACCAGTGGGCCATATTTGGTGCTGAATCCTGGTCACGTGCCCCCTGAGGCATGTTGCACATATGCTAAGAAGATGACCATGTGCTTCTATAGTACCTTATCATGTTTGGATTTCCTTTAAATTTAACCAAAATCTGGGTTATTTCCTGGGCTTACAATACAGCAGCTATGCTATCCATCTTAGACAGTACTATAGGGTATCATACCTGTGTGGGCTGGTATGGGGCCTGCTGGAAGGGCCAACTAGAATGCCTCTGTGAGGCTAAGATGTAGAATGGGATCTGCTCCTGTGTACTAGAGGTGCCAGACAGAGGTCTGAATCAGGCTGTCCCTTTTTTATTCCTGGAGGAAACTCAGCTCTCATTAAAATAAAGATCTCTAGCTCTTACGATTGTCAAGGCAACTTCACAATGAGAACTATCTGTAAACAGGCACAGCAATGTCTGCCTGAGTCTGCAGACTGAAAGACTAACGCTGAGAGGTACAAGATGCCCAAGTCATCTTACTGGGGTGTTAACTCTGAAGCCCACTGATGGTGTTAATGTCAAAATTGCAAGGCTGTTCAGAGCACACAAGAAGGAAACAGGATCATGAAGAACTGTACAGTCGACAGCAGGTGGAATCTCGTTCTGGCATCATGAATAGGCAGAGGTTCAATAGCTATGTAACAAAAATGCTGCTTATCATGATTATGATATTACTTGCATTGCAGTAGTGCCTAGTGGGCCCAATGAAAAGACAGTCCCTTCTCCAAAGAACTTATAATTATACGGACTTTTCTTCAGTAGATCTCACTTTTTTTTTTTTAACAAAGGAGGTCAGTATCAATATCCTTATTTTACAGATGGGGAAACTTAGTTACAAAAAGGAGAAGCGACTGGCCTGACGTCACCCAGCAGCTGAGCCAGGACTAGAATGTAGTATTCCTGAGTTCTAGCCCAGTGCACTATCCACTAGGCCACACTGCATGTCCTAAAGCAGCCCCTACATGCAATAGAAAGAGAGTGGGAAGCATTAGGTGATAGTGAGATGAGGCTGATTAGTGTGATAATCAGTAGACACAGCACACCAGGAGCCGAGTCATTATCAAGTAGTTTGTAGGTATCCTGACAGAGGGGAGTTTTAGCGCTTAGTATGTATACCATACTTTTTTCCACTGGCGGATCTCAAAGCATTTTAAAACTGATATAACGATTTCCATTTTGTAGATGGGGAAACTGAGGCACAGGACGCTACTGTGCTCTGCCCAAGGCACGAATGGGGTGCATGAGAGAGCTTCAACAGGGTGGATTTCTGGTGAAGGTCATCACATATTTTCCAGTCTGACCCCAGTGCAAAAAGCTAGCCCTTGGATAATTTTTTAATTGAGTTCCAGATGAGCTAACACGACTTACCCAAAACTCTGCTTTCCTTGGCCACATAAATCACCCAGTAATGAAAGGCAAATGCAGCAGGACTGCAATGGAGTTCGACCAGGATCAGTAGCATGACAAAGCTCGCAATACTTACTGAGCGGGGAGTAAGGCAGGCCAATAAACTTCCCGCAGAAGCCTACTGCATACATACCCCATATACTAGCTGCACCGTTGTTATTAACCCCTAGAGACCATGGTGACAGGTACCTTAGGAATGCCTAAATTGTTAAAATGTTTGCAGTGTCGCTGTAGCTGTGTCGGTCCCAGGATATTAGAGAGACAAGGTAGGAGAGGTCATATCTTTTCTTTGACCAACCTCTGCTGGTGACAGAGACAAATTTCCACCGTACACAGAGCTCTACCTCGGGGCTGGCAAATGCTAGGCATTTAGCTGTAACGCTGGACGTACCTTTCCCAGAGCTCTGTGTGGCTTGAAAACTGGTGTCTCGGATCCAACCAAAGTTGATCCAATGAAAGACATTCCCCTATTTCTCCACCTTATCTCTGTAGATGGTTAAAAGACTTCTCCTAAACACTGGAAGAAGTCTTGACTTAGTCCATAATGGCTAGGCAGTGGCTTTCCTATGACTGCTGCTTTATACCATGGTCACTTCACTGTTACCTTGTCCTTCCCCACGCCCCCCACGTTTGTTATATCCGTCTTATTGCTCATTGTCACAGAGTGTGGGGGAGTCAAGGCCCTTCACCCCCCACTTCCTGCGATTCACTGTGACTCTCAGCCAGCCAGTAAAACAGAAGGTTTATTAGACAACAGGAACACAGTCTAAAACAGAGCTTGTAGGTACAGGAAACAGGACCCCTCAGTCAGGTCTATCTTGTGGGGTCGGGAGCCCAGATCCCCCCGTCTGGGCCTCCCTCCATTTCCACAGCCAGCTCCAAACTGAAACTCCCTCCAGCCCCTCCTCTGGCCTTTTTCTCAGGGCTAGGAGGCCACCTGATCTTTTTGTTCTCCAACACCTTCAGCTGGCACCTTGCAAGGGAGGGGCCCAGGCCATCAGTTGCCAGGAGACAAGGTGTCTGCCAAATCTCTGTACAGACAGCATCACACCTGCCAAGGGCTCTGCAGCAATCGCACACCCTTACCCCACCACCTAGATACTTAAGAAATGCATAGGGGAAACTGAGGCACCCACACAGTATTCAGAGACAGGTTTCAGAGTGGTAGCCCTGTTAATCTGTATCAGCAAAAACAACGAGGAGTCCTCGTGGCACCTTAGAGACTAAAATTTATTTGGGCAAGAAAACATTAAGAGCATTCCCAGTTAGTCACATTCATCATATGCTAAGATGGTAAGGTCTTTGGAGTGCAAGCAGGGATATGCGTGGTCAGCACCTACCACACTGGACAGCTGACTGGGGGAGATGCATTCTTCCGTAACAATAGTTAAGGTTTCCCCGCCCTTGTGAAGCTCTATGGTGAAAAGCTCTGTGTAAGTGGTGAGTTTGCAGGGGCGAAATCCTGGCTCCATTGAAGTCAATGAGAATTTTGCCACAGATGGCACACAGCCAGAATTTCATCCCTAATGTCTGGCAGCGACTGCTGCTTGTCCCACTGACCGCAACTGTCCCACTGTTCCCTTGTGCTCTCCTGGGCTGTTGTATGTGACTGTAAGCTCTTCAAGGCAGGGACTATCTTTTTGTTGTATATATATACAGTGCCTAACACAGCCTCTATACAAATATACAATATAATACACTATACAAATAATGGATAATAAGAAGGGCTAGGCCTTACGATGTATTAATCTGTATTGTGAGAACTGGAAAGCTATAGAGTTTTCCTCCTTTCTTTTTCCTTTGTTCTCTCTTCCAGGTTCACTCCGTTCTTTTTACCTCAGTATACCTGACAACATTTAAATCATCCTACCAAGCCAACCAACCAAGCCTGATTCTCCATGCAAGCCAGAAGACAGTTAAACCGGAAAATATTAGGCAAATGTGTACCTGTTGTGGTTAGAGGAGTGGGGTTGAGGCAGCTTTCTGTGTCTCCATGTGTGCAGAAGGGTTGTGGTGTTCAGAGCCCAGCTCTGAGGCAGCATGGAGTGTGAGGCAGAAATAAAAAAGGAGGCCCGCTTAAACTACAGAGACAATACTGGAAGGGCAAGAACTGCGGGATGCTCTTAACTGACTCATGCAGCTCCCGTTGCCATCCCTCCAGCAGGTACACAGTAGCATAAACAGAAGACCTGTGTAGGTCTAGAGGCACGCAATAGAGCTGGTGGGGAATTTTTTGCCCCAAAAACCTGATCAATCAAAACCAAAACTGTTCGTGAAACAGGGTCGGTTTCCACAAATCTCCTGACAACTTTTTTTTTTGAAAAAAGTTTAAAACTCGTTGAAACAGCCCAGTTTGACATTTTTGAACCAGAATGTCTTGTTTTTCAAGTCAAAATGACTTTCTGTTTAGAAATTCCATCCCCAAAAAAAGTCAAAAGGAGAAGACGACATTTCAAAATTATCAAAACATTTTGATTGATTGACATTCCCCTCCCCCCTCCCCAGATTTTTGGTTCATGTAAATGTTCCAGATTGACTTTTCCTCCTGATGCAGGACAGGAATTGTTTCCAATATCTCAAAATTTTTCATAGCAGGAGAAAACCATTTCCTGCCAAGCTCTAGCAGGTAATGACAGATATCACTCTTGCATATGTCCCACTTAGCAACGGCGAAAAGTACAAATGATTTCTAACAGAAAGGTGGTTACAGCCACTAGACCAGTTTATATCATTACTCTCATTGAATAGCACCTTGGTTTCTGAACTGTCCCATTGAATTCAATGGGGTTTCTTGAAGAGCAAAGGTACAACTGAGTGCAAGTAAAGGAATCACAAAAGGCTCACTTCCATCAAAGCCTGGGCACAGATTTCTCCCCCGAATTCATGTTTCATTGTGATGTGCTGCGGTGGGCAGTTCATGCAATGAGGAGCTATGAAATGAGGCCTGAATTGAGAACCCAGGCAAAGAACGCTCCATGGGATACATCCGATGAAGTGAGCTGTAGCTCACGAAAGCTTATGCTCAAATAAATTGGTTAGTCTCTAAGGTGCCACAAATACTCCTTTTCTTTTTGCGAATACAGACTAACACGGCTGTTACTCTGAAACATTCTCTACAGAGGCTCTCGAGCACCCAGCAAGGGGGAGGAAGGGACTTACCTCATGGGCAGTGAAAAAAGGCACCAGGGAAACATAAGAGAGCCGGACCTCGCTGCAAAGGTAACATGGCCTTTGCCTCCTCAGCTTCTCTCTCTGGTGTGTTAACAGAGCCCTCTGGCTAATGCCACACGCCAAGTCCGCCCTGGCCTTTGTCTTGATCACAGGCTTCGACTGGGGGGTCTGCACTCACTGCTACACGGGAAGGCAGAGCTCCAGCCAGGGAGCAGCTTTTCACACCAGGCCACTGCACATGCTGAAGTTCGTTTCCTTCAGTTATTTGGAGTTTCAATAGTGAGACCAAGAGCTCCTGTTTCTTCCACATCTCCCCACCTCATGAGGAGAAGGATCGGCTTTTATGCAGGCTGCCCTCTTCCTAGCATGCTTCATTATTCATAGAATCATAGAATATCAGGGTTGGAAGGGACCTCAGGAGGTCATCTAGTCCAATCCCCTGCTCAAAGCAGGACTAATCCCCAATTAAATCATCCCAGCCAGAGCTTTGTCAAGCCTCACCTTAAAAACCTCTAAGGAAGGAGATTCTACCACCTCCCTAGGTAACGCATTCCAGTGTTTCACCACCCTCCTAGTGAAAATGTTTTTCCTAATATCCAACCTAAACCTCCCCCACTGCAACTTGAGACCATTACTCCTTGTCCTGTCATCTTCTACCACTGAGAATAGTCTAGAACCATCCTCTTTGGAACCACCTCTCAGGTAGTTGAAAGCAGCTATCAAATCCCCCCTCATTCTTCTCTTCTGCAGACTAAACAATCCCAGTTCCCTCAGCCTCTCCTCATAAGTCATGTGTTCCAGACCCCTAATCATTTTTGTTGCTCTTCGCTGGACTCTCTCCAATTTATCCACATCCTTCTTGTAGTGTGGGGCCCAAAACTGGACACAGTACTCCAGATGAGGCCTCACCAATGTCGAATAGAGGGGAACAATCATGTCCCTCGATCTGCTGGCTATGCCTTTACTTATAGATCCCAAAATGCCATTGGCCTTCTTGGCAACAAGGGCCCACTGTTGACTCATATCCAGCTTCTCGTCCACTGTCACCCCTAGGTCCTTTTCCGCAGAACTGCTGCCTAGCCATTCGGTCCCTAGTCTGTAGCGGTGCATGGGATTCTTCCGTCCTAAGTGCAGGACCCTGCACTTATCCTTGTTGAACCTCATCAGATTTCTTTTGGCCCAATCCTCCAATTTGTCTAGGTCCCTCTGTATCCTATCCCTACCTGCCACCGTATCTACCACTCCTCCTAGTTTAGTATCATCCGCGAATTTGCTGAGAGTGCAATCCACACCATCCTCAAGATCATTTATGAAGATATTGAACAAAATCAGCCCCAGGACCAACCCTTGGGGCACTCCACTTGATACCGGCTGCCAACTAGACATGGAGCCATTGATCACTACCCGTTGAGCCCGACAATCTAGCCAACTTTCTACCCACCTTATAGTGCATTCATCCAGCCCATACTTCCTTAACT
This sequence comes from Lepidochelys olivacea, assembly GCF_965140295.1. Taxonomy (NCBI): domain Eukaryota; kingdom Metazoa; phylum Chordata; order Testudines; family Cheloniidae; genus Lepidochelys; species Lepidochelys olivacea. The sequence goes on along the minus strand of NC_140412.1, from coordinate 264,120,169 downwards.
TGCTGACAAGAATACTGTGGGAGACCGTGTCAAAAGCTTTGCTAAAGTCAAGAAACAATACATCCACTGCTTTCCCTTCATCCACAGAACCAGTAATCTCATCATGCTGTGTTGCCCAGCGCAGCAGTCTGGGAGCTGGCCTTGTTCGTGAAGACAGAGGCAAAGAAAGCATTGAGTACATTAGCTTTTTCCACATCCTCCGTCACTAGGTTGTCTCCCTCATTCAGTAAGGGGCCCACACTTCCCTTGGCTTTCTTCTTGTTGCCAACATACCTGAAGAAACCCTTCTTGTTACTCTTAACATCTCTTGCTAGCTGCTGCTCCAGGTGTGATTTGGCCCTCCTGATTTCATTCCTACATGCTCGAGCAATATCTTTATACTCTTCCCTGGTCATCTGTCCAATCTTCCACTTCTTGTAAGCTTCTTTTTTATGCTTAAGATCCGCAAGGATTTCACCGTTAAGCCAAGCTGGTCTCCTGCCATATTCCCATTGGCCCCAAGAGCTATGATGCCTAGCATCCCTCCAAATGAGCATATTTATAGCACTAGTGTGTGAAAAATGGCGTGTGTTTTTTTTAAAAAAATCCCCAGGTCCTGGAGTCCTGGGATTATGTCTGAATCTCAGCTCCCTTTTCTTAAAAAATAAAAAAAAGAAATGTCTAGCCTTCCTGGTTGAAGGGAAAAGCTGGAAAATGTGACACCTAAATGTTCATGAACCAATTAGCAAATATAAAGAACCCCAAACTTTTTAAAAATCTCATGATTTTTAAGCCCAGCTCGATGATGTTTTGGGGCCTGACTCATGATTTTTGAGTGGTTGGGGCTGTCAGTGTTCTAGCTCCCTGTCATTTGGGGCGGGGGGGACTTCATGAGCGCCTTTTTTGCTTCATGTTCAAGTGAGTTAGGCTTTTTGAGTTTTGGCTTCTATCGAACCCTGAGTGTCAAAGAGTAACTCACCTGGAACCGTCAGCCTTTGTTTTCCTGCAGCTGAATCTAGAGAAACAAGAGGGAAAAAAATCGCTAAGGCTTTGAACCACGGAACTCCATGGAAATGTTGACATCTGTGATGAAAGTGGGCATTTTCGGTACTATTTTTATTAATGATCTGCATGGTGGTGACTTACTTAACTTGACATTACTACCTGCTGGGTGCAGAAGGGTGAAAATGCTGCTCTGGGGGCAGAGCAGGAGATGTGAGATGTTTGTGTCTGGGGTGATATGAACAGGTCCTTATGGGCTGAATGTGAATGGAGGATCCGGCAAAGACAATGGAAGCCAGAATGGCCAGGATATTCACCCCTACTGACCAACCAGGTCAAGAGGAAGAGATTCCCCCCCACACCTGCCTGCAGTGGAGCAGAGCAAAGGCTCCTAGCTGGAGAACAAATGGGAAAGGTGCCAGGTGGCTGCATTAAGAGCTGAGCTCGCAGACTGTCACCTGGCATGGACAGACAAAAGGACACCATCATGATTCCTACAACAGAATGACCCAAGGGAGCCATGGCATTGGCTTGTACGAGCTATGTCTCAACCTTTGCTTCTCTGATAACCTAAGGACTTCCGATGCCTAAGGACTTCCAGGTGACTAACAAACCCCGCTCTGTTTTGAAAAGGCTGCCCAGTGTCACTGCAAACACCTGCGGAGGTGCAATGACCCCTGAAAAAGATAAAAAAAGTCTTTGCAATAGGACGTGGCAGCAAAAAAAGCTGTGAAGCTGGGCTGCATAGGAAATCACATCCCAGAGCAGGAAAACGTTAGCTTCTTTCTAGATGGTGAAATCATGAATGGTGAAATTCCCAGCTATGCACAGCATCACGCCAAAGCCTGTACACCCCTTGCAAGCCAACTGTCTAGAGTCGTGCATGGGTCTTGCACTGGCCCACTTCAACAAGGGAAAATTCTACCCACTTAGTAGAGTGTGTTCAGGTCTTGGGATCTCTGTAAAATAAAGAGCCGGACCAATTGGAGGGCATTTGGAGTGTGACTCTCTGGTAGTGGATCCTTAGAACTCTAGTAAGAATATTCCTTTACCCCATATCTGAATTAGAAGCTTATATTTTTTTCTCCGCTTTGTGTCTCTGGTTTGATCCAGGATCAGAAGCAAGAGGGAACAAAGAGGAACAAAGAACAGCTGTTTTAATGATATTTACAGCACAGCCAGAACCAAGAGCTACTAGTAATTGCTCAAAAAGCAAAACAAAACCCAGCCAGGAGACACGGTTCTCTCATTTTATCCGTATAAGCTTCCCTAACTCTGCCCTGTCAAGGGCCGATGCCCATAAGCACAGAAGTCAATGGGAGCCCTTGAGTGAGAACTGAACCGGCCCCCAGGCTGCCTTCATTTGGACCTGGGGGCACCCTCTCCTCTATGTAGAAATTGCCAAGCAGAGAGTCAATTTGTGATAATATCTGGGGTGTCTTTAGTGTGAACTCCCCTCTCTGTGCCTGTTTCCCCTCCCACCCTTTGGCTGTCTTGTTCACCTGGACTGTGAGCTCTTTAGGGAAGGGGCTGTCTCTCACTGTGCATTTGTACAGCACCTAGCACAATAGGGCCCAAATCTTGGCAGGAGCCTCTAGGCCAAGGGTTCTCAAACTGGGGGTCAGGACCCCTCAGGGGGTCACAAGGTTCTTACATGGGGGGGGGGGGTCACAAGCGGTCATCCTCCACCCCAACCCCCCCTTTGCCTCCAGCATTTATAATGGTGTTTAATATATAAAAAGTGTTTTTAATTTATAAGGGGGGGGTCGCACTCAGAGGCTTCCTCTGTGAAAGGTACAATCGTTTGAGAACCACTGCTCTAGGCTCTACTCTAATCAATGTGGCTACCTGTCCATTCGTTTCTGATCTCACACTGGTTTTACACAGATGTGCCTCCATTGACTTCAAGGGCCCAAGGATACAGAAGGGTCAATTGCCATCTTGCACCAGCCAAGGATTTGGCTCCAGATTTCCCCATATTTTGTTTTCCCCAGGAGAGAGTTGTTAGTGTCCTGGAATGGAGAAGCTGTTATCTGCTCTAGGCTTTGCTTCCATCTCTTCCTTCGGTGCCTTTGTCTCGTCCTCCTCTCCTACCACAACTGATTCATCAGCCTGATGTTTGCTGGTTTGGGTCACGATATCAATTACTCACTTCACCACAGAGATTTTCCATCCTTGTCCTTTTTCTCTCTCTTATTTTTCCCCCCGTTGATGAAACTATTTACATATTTGACAAAAGAAGAAAAGCAAACTTTCCAGAATCAATTAATTTTAAACATAAAAGCAGCTTAACAGACTGATTAAGAGATGTTTTTCCTCTGGGGGAATGTGAATGAGTTTCAATGTGTTTTTATTATTGAGAGTCAAGAGTGTTTTAACAAGAAGGAAGCAAACGTACCATTTACAAGCTCAAATTCCAGGCAGAGCATTGCCACCAGATGTTCGCATGATGAGAAGAGAATGAAGCAAGATGGAAGTGACTAGGAAAGAAATTGTGAGAGGGTGGGGGGCAAAAAAAGCCCACCAAATGTGCCCTTAGGTTTGGAATGACAAATGCAGATAGGATTCCAAACCTTATAAAAAAGCCACTGATTCCTCCCGGGGAAACTAAGAAATGCATCTGGTTTACAAAAAGTTCTGTTCTCATGTAGCCAATATTTCAGGTCATTCTCTTTTCTTAAAAAGAAAAGGAGTACTTGTGGCACTTTACAGACTAACCAATTTATTTGATCATAAGCTTTCGTGAGCTAAGCTCACTTGAAGTGAAAGCTTATGCTCAAATAAATTGGTTAGTCTCTAAGGTGCCACAAGTCCTCCTTTTCTTTTTGTGAATACAGACTAACACGGCTGTTACTCTGAAACCTCTCTTTTCTTAGTTCTTCATTAGTCGAGGGCATTAGCATGGGTAAAAATCAAATCTTTGGCCCTCTGACTGGTGTAAATCAGGAGCATAATTCTCAAGAAAACATCCCCCATTTGGGGGAGACTTCATTCATTCGAGTCCCCAGGTGACGGACGTTCTGTGCCAATTTGCCGTCCCATCCACTTGCCTTGTGGAAAGAGACGGACAGCTGAATTACAGACTGAGCATGCTCAGTAACACTGCTGAAGCCAGCTGCCCTCTCTCTGCCTACCCACTATCTGCAGGTATGGGTCGTCTCTGCTACTCACCTTTCCTGTATGATTAGTCCTATTCAAATCAATAGGATTTCTTATACGACCAAGTGGAGAGTATTTAGGCCCAGCTCATGAAACAACCCAAATCTCCCCTTAAAACTCAATTCCAAATCTTTTGGAAGGGGTTCACAGAAGTTTCCTTAACTTTCTTTTTCAATCACTTTTCATTGTCACACACATTGTATCACACAGATCTACCAGTGGCCCTTACGGAAAAGTGTTATGTGATTTAATAGGGATGAAATGAAGAGGTCACTGCAGGCATATAATAGTGTTCTCCAGAAATTACAGTATTTAATAGGGATTTATACCTTCTGCATGGTTTTATTTATTTGTTAGGGAAGGGGGTGGCAGGGTTGGAGCAATTCTACAGGGTTCTGTATCAGGGATATAATTCTCTGTTAATATTGCTTTATTTATATTGGAATAGCATCCAAAGGCCTCAATGGGGACAGAGGTCTGCTTCATTCAGCCTCAAGGTTCTTACTAATCAGCATTGCTTAACATGAACCTCTGCATAACATAACAATGGATGGAATGCATTGTACTCTGGCTCTTCCCCTAAACATCCGCTTCCTTCCCTTGACCCACCCACGATTGCCCTCTGCGCTGGGGTAGCAGGATCGGCTGGTGTACATCTGGCTACTTCAGCATCTGCTAGTTTTGGGCCACAGGCCTACAGGCTTGTCTACATGAACAATTCAAGCATGGCACACTGGGGTATGAATCTCCCCTGCGTTAGCCTGCCACCCTCTAACTGGCCATCTGCACCTGCTGATGTGCGTGAAGGATTCATTAATGCTCTTGGAGCTAGTCCCCTTTCAAAGAGGAGTCGATCAAAGCGCTCTAACAGATTGTTAATGTGCATCAGCTGGGGGCGCATGGACAGTCCGACTCTGGCAGGCTAGTCCAGGGTGGATTCACGCTCAGGCTTGCGGAGGTCGAATTGTTCATGTCGCTGAGCCCTCGGAGAGGACTTAGGAAAAGCTAAGGGTCTGGCCTAGGACTATGGGCCTCATTACACTAGGCTCTGTGAAAACATACAGGTGGATATGGCCCCTGTCCCAAAGAGCTTCCAAGTTAATCTCATTTAAAAGAGGGCACCAGCAACAACAGGAGTGAAAGAGACAGAGGACTAAGGTAGTGGGAAATAATATCCATGACAATAGAGGTTAGCAATTGCACAATGTGATGGTTGCAGATGGTACCAGTTCATCCGAAACATACATATTGAAATATATAAATGGACTGACATCAGCTCTTCCCAGCGGCCAGAGCACTTAGCCATCATTGGTTGCCGGATTCCTTGGTGGTGTCATAGCAGAAGTGGATCTCGCAGGGGAATTTGAAGGAGAACAGGGCTGTGACCTTGAAGGTTAACTCCAAAGGCATTCCATGCCTAATGGGATCAGGGGAGAAGGGCTGTGACCTTGAAGGTTAACTCTGAAGGCATTCCATGCCTAATGGGATCAGGGGAGAGCAAACAGCTGGGTGCTGGAGGGGGGTATCAATGGTGGACAGAGGGAGGCAGGAACCAAGAAATGAGCAGATAAGGAGGGAGCATCAGAGTTGCGAAGGGCCTTGAAGATGAAGATAAGAAGCATGAACTTGATGGGGCAGAAGGTGGAGAGTACAGGGGGAGCTGGGTGAAATTTAACAGCCTATAATAGGCAGGAGGTCAGAGTAGCTGATCCAATGGTCCCTTCTGACCTTAAACTCTATGAAGAATGAGGATAATTCTTCCTTTGTCTTGTCTATTTAGATTGTAAACTCGCCAAGTCAGGGATTGCCTCATAGTACGGTGTGTTTGTAGAGCACCTAGCACCATAGGGCCCTGATCTCAGCTGGGGGGCCTCTGCAGGCTACCATGATAGAAATAAGAACTAGAGAGGCCCCACCTTTGAAAAGACTAGCTTTCAACCACAGACCTGGAGAGGAGCGTCTCCCCAAGCTAGTGTCAAAGGCCCATCCAGTGGCCTTCGTCCAAAAGATGCATTCCTCCAACCCCAGCTTTTCTTTATTGTTTTAACAAGGAGGGATCAATTCCCTATAAGAATCTAGTGGCCTGGACATATTTCTTGTGTCTTTTTTATTCGGGCTGACTGCAGGATATGGTACAAGTTAAGGGCTGCTCGGTAATGGCTTTCACATGATTGCTGTAGGAAAGCATGCCATGTTGTTACAGCCTTGCCTTCATCCAAGTCCAAGAAAAGGGGGAAGAAAAAAAATGTTAATCGTTTATTTCAGCTTTGAACATGTGCAAATTCCACATCAGGAGATGTCTGGCAAACAGCAACGGGGATGGGTGGGGGGGGAGAATTCCATCTCTGCCACATATCAAACAGCATCGGCACTGGAAAAGGTATGCTTAAAAAGGGAAACAACAAAAACCAAAACCCCTCCTTGCACTGTTTGTTGAAATTTTTTGGACTTCAAAACCCTGCATGTGTGTGTTTTGAGGATGTTGTGTTATTGTAATGAATTAATGGTAAGCGTTCATGCTTAGATCGCTATCAGATGTGCTTACAGAAAACCAAATGCCCAGGCAGGTGATGGGAGTAAAGCAGGGGCTGGGGGAGAAATCGCTGTCCAAACCAACTATCTGAGCTGCTGGGGGCTGGGGCAGAACAGGAGAAGCCCGAAAAAACTTTCTGATAAAGGAGTAGGGTGAGCGTGAGGGGATGGGAGACAGATCTCCTGGATTTCCTGCCCAGCCCTACCAGCTAACACCTAACTTGTTCGGAAACTGTTGACACCTCTCCAGGCCTACGTGGAGCTATCTGTGAAATAATTCTGTACAGTAGAGGCATCATGAGAACTAACGGCTCGATTCTCAGCAGGTGTCAATCAGCATAAGCCACTGTACACCAGCTGAGGATCTGGACCTATAGACTTGTAAAATGTATTTGATGTCATAACCCAAAAGGTCTCAAAACAGGCCTGCAAGGACCATCGGAGCAGCCATGCTCCAACCCTCCACCTGGCAGCCTGCTGGCACTACTATGCCTGTGACCGAGGAAGCCCAGGCCCAGTACGAGGTTCTGCCTCTCGGGTCCGATTGGCAGAGTCCCAGAGTGGTTGATTGGTCCGCTGGCCCTACTTAAAGCAGCAGCAGGAACAGGAAGCAGTCTGAACAGCTAGGCTCCAACCTGCTCGGGACTGAATGCCTTGTGCTTCATGCTCCTGCTTTCCCAGCTTCATTTCCTGGCTTTTCAACCCAGCTTGACTCCTGGCATCTGACTCGTGGCTCCCAGCTTCCAGTTTGTCTCCTGCCTCTGATCCACTGGTGTCCTGACCTGTCCTGACTCTGGTTCTTGACTCATAGTTTTGATCTACAGTTTGTCTCCTGACCCAGGTTCCTGACTTGTGGTTTTGATCTCCAGTTTGTCTGCTGTTTCCGACCCCCTGGTATCCCAGCCAAGCTGACTCTTGACTCCTGTCTTGTGACTGTGGACTCTGGCTCAGACTATTAGGTCTGGCTGCCCATGACCCGGCTGTGACTTTTGAGATCCTTGGATACAATGTTTATAGTTTTATAGTCCTCTAGACCTTTCCCAAAGTTTCAGATAGACAGTGGTTAGGACTTTCTTGGGGCGTGGGTCTGAGCATGGAAGATTGACGTTTGTTTGTTGTTGGTTTTGTTCCCACACCTATCTCGAAAAATTCCTTTCTATCCATGATGCACAATGAGTGGGAATGGGAAAAGCAAATCTCAGACTTTCAGTTCTTTCCAGTTCCATGAGAAATCTCTCCCTGCTGTGTCTTGAACTGAAGACATAAGAGCCTTGGATAGAGGAAGATGATGAGTTATCAAAAGGTCCCTGTATCAGTTCCCAGTAGGCGCAATTATTCTCACTGCTGGCCTCCAAGTAGTTGGCTTGAGGATGCTTATGCTGAGTTGGATGCAGCTTGCTATGTGCCTCCTGGAGTGATATATGTGCCTCCGTTTTCTCCTCTCCATCAGGATTAGCAGATCTCGCAAGGTCTCAGCTATTTAGGGTCTGACAAGAGCACATGAAAAGTCATTGCTGTCAAATAGGAACCCTAATCCTACCTCTACTTTTGCCTCTGACCCAAATCCTATACCCAAACGCCCTCCCCCTCAGCCCATCTCCAGTGGAAACACTGGCCATTGGTATTCAGTACCATGAGCAATGGCTCTACTGATGAAACTCTTCAAGCTTGAATCTTTGCTCCCTGTAAACACAACCTCAAGTATCAAGGTATCTGCTTCTGAGGTGCAACCACTAAATTCAGTCCCACCTCTGGTTTCAAGATCTGAGGAGAACAGATGCTCCCACAAGATATCCCTTGGTTTGGGACCATTCAATGGACCATGAGAATCTCTTCGCTGATGTAAATTGGAGTAGCTCCACATACTTCAACTGAGTTATGCCGGTTTACACAAGCTGAGGATCTGGCCCCTGGCATGAAGGTATGATCACTTTTGATTTTAGCCTGAACGGATGCAGAGAGATGAGTGAATAACTACAGCGAAACCAGAAAGATTCTGCACAAAGGGTTCAAGTGCAGTTTGACTATTAGGTGCAGGTCACAGTTCATTTGTGTGCAGATACATTCACAGATCCCTGCTTTAGAGCACGAGTTAAGCGGGGTGCAGTCTAGTGGCTAAAGCAGGGGAGTGGGATTCAGGGCTCTTGGGTTCCATGCCTCACTTTCACGCTTAAGGTGACCTCAAGTAATTAACTTTTCTAGTTTCTTAGAATCATAGAATCATAGAATATCAGGGTTGGAAGGGACCCCAGAAGGTCATCTAGTCCAACCCCCTGCTCAAAGCAGGACCAATTCCCAGTTAAATCATCCCAGCCAGGGCTTTGTCAAGCCTGACCTTAAAAACCTCTAAGGAAGGAGATTCTACCACCTCCCTAGGTAACGCATTCCAGTGTTTCACCACCCTCTTAGTGAAAAAGTTTTTCCTAATATCCAATCTAAACCTCCCCCACTGCAACTTGAGACCATTACTCCTCGTTCTGTCATCTGCTACCATTGAGAACAGTCTAGAGCCATCCTCTTTGGAACCCCCTTTCAGGTAGTTGAAAGCAGCTATCAAATCCCCCCCCATTCTTCTCTTCTGCAGGCTAAACAATCCCAGCTCCCTCAGCCTCTCCTCATAAGTCATGTGTTCCAGTCCCCTAATCATTTTTGTTGCCCTTCGCTGAACTCTCTCCAATTTATCCACATCCTTCTTGAAGTGTGGGGCCCAAAACTGGACACAGTACTCCAGATGAGGCCTCACCAATGTCGAATAGAGGGGAACGATCACATCCCTAGATCTGCTCGCTATGCCCCTACTTATACATCCCAAAATGCCATTGGCCTTCTTGGCAACAAGGGCACACTGCTGACTCATATCCAGCTTCTCGTCCACTGTCACCCCTAGGTCCTTTTCCGCAGAACTGCTGCCTAGCCATTCGGTCCCTAGTCTGTAGCTGTGCATTGGGTTCTTCCGTCCTAAGTGCAGGACCCTGCACTTATCCTTATTGAACCTCATCAGATTCCTTTTGGCCCAATCTTCCAATTGGTCTAGGTCCTTCTGTATCCTATCCCTCCCCTCCAGCGTATCTACCACTCCTCCCAGTTTAGTATCATCCGCAAATTTGCTGAGAGTGCAATCCACACCATCCTCCAGATCATTTATGAAGATATTGAATAAAACCGGCCCCAGGACCGACCCTTGGGGCACTCCACTTGATACCGGCTGCCAACTAGACATGGAGCCATTGATCACTACCCGTTGAGCCCGACAATCTAGCCAGCTTTCTACCCACCTTATAGTGCATTCATCCAGCCCATACTTCCTTAACTTGCTGACAAGAATACTCTTCTCTGTAAACAACAGCTGATACCTCAGTACCTCCCCTCCAGTAGATATTCTGTGAGTCATTCCTCAGGCTGGATTCTGCTCTCTTTAAAAATGGCTGTAATGCCATTGACTTCCCGGGTTGGTCTGGAGATTCTCTGGTATCAGCAGGAGAGCAATCAGACCAGACAAGTGCTTTTAGCTCCCTGTGACGTATGAATGCTTGGCACTTTGGCTAAGATACAGTGGAAATCACTCTGATAATAAAGCAACATTTAAGCTCCTGTGCATTAGCTGAGACGCTCAGTTTGAATCATTTTTTCTATTTTAATAGTGAGGCTTTCTTCCTAACCAGCCCTGAGCAAGGAAACTGTTGACAGGAAATCCACGCATTTGGTTTTCTTTCATGATTGAAAATGTATCTACTTGCTGCACCTGATTAATTGGAAAGGAGTGTGTTGGCTGAAGAACCTAAACCCCATGAAAATATGTGGGTGGAGAAGCTCCAGTAAGAGTAAGAATTTACCAACTACACTTTTCTTGTGTTCTCAACATTTGACATCAAGTGAAAGTTAAAAAAAACACAACCAGTTGGTTCTTTAAAATGTCCTAGAAGCAAGTGCTGGAGCCTAAGGATTGGAGGGAGTTGATAAACATTCTGCAGGTCTCCAAAAAAAATGGGGGTGAGGAGGGAAACCATGAATAGTTCTACAGAACTACTGCCTTATGTCATCCACGGGTGAGTATATGTTACAGATCCCTAATCTTTGCCTGATCCACAGAGTATGAGAGTCTGTTACAGCCCCTAGCTTGTGAGCTTGGTTCTTTAGCTCCAGGCTGGGGCAGGAACTGACCCTAGATCCAATGTAGAAGTCTCTGGGTGAATTTCTCTGCCTTGTGTCATGCTGGAGGTCCAACTAGATGATCAGAATGGTCCTTTGCTGGCCTTAACATCCATGAATCTCTGGAATCCCAGTGATTCACCATGAGATCAGCCATCTTCACACCATAACCTTCCTGGTTCCCTTCTCTGCAAGGTGGGGGGTGATATTTACTTGCCTCACAGGAGTATTCAGTTACTCGCTCAAGAACATGCAGAACATTAGTCACAGAGACAGGATAGGACCCCAGTTAGCCCACTGAGAGCTTCAGGTGAAGCCCCCCTCCCATCCTCAGATTGCACCCTTTGCCTCCAGGACCCCTACCCCGCTCCCTCAACCCAGTGTGATGACACCAATGGACAGAATAGGTTCTGCAGCAGGAGGGGATAAGCGTCATCTCCCCAAAGCCCCCAGAGTTAAAGCAGATTGAGAGAGCACTCACTGGTCCACAGCCTCTCCTCTAAGCTAGGGAATCTCCATTCTTGGGATCCTCCATGGGTAGCTACCGGTGAAGCCCGGGGAAGTATCTGGAGGCAAAAATGGGGCAGAGGGTTTCCAGAGTCAGCAGGCCCCATGGTGTGAGGGGCAGAATCCCAGAGAAGCAAACTGAATGGTTGTCATGTTCTTAACTGGGACTCAAATGCCCCTTCTTTTCCTGGTCAGCTGTATTGGCAGAGCAGAGGGGGAAACATGCCAGATTCTCTTTGTGCATTCCCCCTTTTGTGGGATTTTGGTTTCCAGGATAGTCAGGCTGGACTTTCACTCCAGGCTTCTCTGCTCGGTGTTTCCACCAAGCACTCTCCTGGGGAGCCTCTGATGTCATCACTGGCCTTGCACTGTCCAGGCATCCCCCTCTTCTGTGGGGGCCATTTTCTTCTGGGCCCTCCCCTTTTTGGAGAGCCTGGCCCCTGGCGTGCCTGTGGGAGTCACCCTGCCCACAGCTGGAGGTGAAACAGGCTGGTCTTGCACTCGGGGGTTTTCTGTTCAGAGGCCTGCTCCTGTTACATCTTTGACTCTTAGAATGACTTCATTCCTTTGACCTTGCTTGAGCCAATTCCTCTTCAGTCCCTCCCCTCCAACTGTGAGGATGGCCACTGCTAGCTTTGGTTGGCCTTTTCTTGGGGCCTTTTCTGTTTTCCCATGTGAGATTAACTCCGTCAGCCTCTTTTGAGTTTGTGCTTTTTTCCCCCGCAGTGAATCATCTCCTTTACTGGGGACAGGAGAGCGGTCCTTTGGTTGTTTGGTGTAGCCCATTGCCTTTCCCCTGCCTGGCTTCACTCTAGATTCCCCACCGTCTTGCAGTGGAAAGGCCTGGCAGAAACTTTCCCTTGCAGACCTCTCTTTGGTGCGCACGTTGCCTGCAAAACCAGGCCCCGGGGAGACTGATGTCTGTGCCCTGGAAACCTGAGCTTGGTCATTTCTACAACCAAACAACAGCTTATGAAAGAATAAAAATGTAAATACCATGTCAGGCAGCAGATCTCAGGGAAATGGAAGTTTATTATGACTTTCTTCACCACCGTTGTTTTTCCATTCCAACTGGCCCAATCTGGGATCCTTGTATTTTATTATGTTTGCTCCATGCAATGCCCTTTCCCCCTTCAATTGATTAACTATTACAAAGCATTCTTGCAGTGCTCGGTAAATAACCACGCAAACATGTTTGTGTAACAGTTTAACGTGTTAATTATGTTTTTTCAACAGAGTGGTCTATATACCATCCTGTAGTCTGTAAGTCTTCAAGACGAGGCACTTTGATGTGAAGGTTGCTAGGGGGGAAGAACGTTAATTTTTCATTCCATCTCAATAAAGGCCATTTCCAGAGTTTGTCACCTCTCTGCGAGGCTGCCCCATGCTAACAGCCATAGAAAACGCTGGCTGCTCTATCTTAGAGGCTTACAGCTGTCTGTCTCCAGTGTATGTGTCCACAAAGAGGGGAAAAACACATTAATGGATGGACATTGTTGTTGTGTCCCCATGTGTGAGATTCTTCCCATATGCAAGATTCCATTCCAATCTCATCAAAGTAATTCAAGATTAGCCACCTAACCCAATCTCTGTTAGAGATTGGGACAAGACTGTCACCAGAGGGAGATTATCCCACACTTGCATCTGCTGGGGTTTCTTCTGATGAGCTCAGTCGTGGCCATCACAACTGGGATTGAACCGGGGACCTGGGGAGAGCGTGTGGTGAAAAGCCAAAGCGCTCCAGGGGGCACTGTAATACACCCATATCCTCCACAAGTCCAGCCCAGAGAGGAGACTGATAGGCTCACCAGTGGGTTACCCTTGTGTGACCTTGCACAGTGGGTTATCCAGTGCTGGCCACCATCAGAGATAGAATACCAGGCTGGATGGACCATGGGACTGATCCAGTCTGGCAGTTCCTACGACACTGGTCAGCTCAATAAAGAGCAACCTGAATCTTCACACCTAACTCCACATTAAGAGCTCCGGACTCATGGGTCACTCAGGCAAAATTCCCTTTGAGGATGGTGACAGCTTTGCCTAAAGGACTTAGCCCAATACTACTACTTCAGGTCAAATTCTTCCAAACCTGTAGCCAGAGAAACCCCAGTGATTGCAGTGGGATTGTACTCAACTAGAATCTATGCAGGATGTGGTGCAGGGCTACAGAGGGCTTAAGCCTTGCTCCTGCACCATGTGAGTCAGAAGGGAGTGTTTCCCCTGATTGATAGATTCCAAGGCCAGAAAGAACCACTGTGACCATCTATTCAGACCCCCAGTAGAGCGCAGGCCAGAGAAATCCCCCAAAATAATTCCTAGAGGATATCAATGGGACCAAGATCAAACCTTTAGACAGTAAGGGCAGAATTCACACCATTGAAGATGCTGCACCCACTTTCACTAGCATTGAATTTGTGTTTCTTCCCCCTTTTCACCTCTATCTCCTTTATTACTAAATATTATTTGTATTGTCATAGTGCCTAGGAGCCCCAGCCATGGAACAGGACCTCATTGTGCTAGGCACTGTACAAACACATAACAAAAAGAACTTGATCTTTTATTGCATGAGGGCAACCCCACCATGTTTTATTGTTTCCTCCTGGACTCATCTCCTTCCAGAGCCCGTAGAGGAGTTTGTCACTGTCAAGACAGCTGTCAGGCTGACCAAGGAGTATATCGAGGCAGAGGGTCCCTGGAGGGAGGACCGACCCCGGAAAGACAAGGAGTCGGGGAAGAAAGAGGCAGGACCTTTTTGAGAGAAAGGGGGAGCCCTGAGGAGCATCCAAGAGGCCCGCCAAGCTTGTTTGCTGGCAGGGTGGGAGACCTGGACATACAAAACGTGACTGCCCTGATATGGAGTGTGGGTGGGCTGAGTTTTGTGGCTGGACTCAGGTTGGGGGGTGAAAAGGGGGGCAGAAGCTGTCCACCATCCCGGTGAGGATTGGGAGGAATCCCCAAACAGGCCTGATAGATACCGCGTCAGCCTGTTCGCTGGTTCATATAGAGGGGGCTGGTGAAGCCGCACTGGCTGATGGCGGGGGCAAGGATGGCCCTTGAATATATCCATGGGGACAGGAGGTCCTGCCCGGTGGCCCAGGTGCCCCTCGAAGTGAGGGGCCACTTCAAATGGAAGTGGGTTGATATACTAGAGGGGCTACCATACCTGGTGCTGTTAGGTAGGCACTGGGGCCCACTACCTAGAAAGAAGCAGAGAGGTGCCCCGAAGGAGGGAGTAGATATCCCTAGACCGAGAAACTCAAGGGGGGAAACTGAGGATAGCAAAGAGAGCCCTAGACAACAGAGCCCAGATCAAGCAGACCTGCGGGAAGGGTCTATGGGGAAACTGGCCAGCCCAACCCCTTTGGGAGGGGAGAGGGGGCAATTGGAGCACCCCACAACACCGCTACCCAGGGAAGGGACCCAGAACCCGCTGGGTGGGGTGGGGGAAACTGAGGTGCAGAGGGTCCCCCAGGAAGGTAGAATGGATCCTGACCCCCAACTGAAAGTAAAGGGGGAACAGGGGACGGAAGGCCTGCGGGGGTGTGACTAGTGGGAAGACCTGCGGGCGGAGGTGGAACTTTGGGGGCAGCTACTCCCCGAGCAATGTACATTTTGCAGGACGGGGATGGAGAAGACCCCAGGAGAGGATGCCGGGGATCACTGTGCCAAGAATGGGGAACTTCCCTGGAGATTCTTAAGGGGGGACGCGTGTAACAGGGTGCTGGCCAGGAGGTCCTGAGCCAGCCCTCTGTTAGCCCAGCTCCAATTAAGAAGCATTAATTGGAGCTGGCTGAGTATGCTATGCCTAATTGCTAGAAGAGAAGCACCTGCAGGCCCCATTAGCCAGGGGGCTACATGAGGCTGGCAGGAAGGAATAAGGGCGGGTGTTGCCATAGTGGCTTCAGATACTTTACTGGTTTACTGACATCTCTGTGTACAGGGGGAAGAGACAGGAAAGGGAGGAGTCACAGGCTGTGCTTTCCTGCTGGCTGGAGAAGCGAGCTGTCCCCAGGTTGCTGGCTTGGAGCACACTGTAAATAGAAGGTGGTGGGGGCTGACACTGAAAATAAAAAGCATTGGTGATTGCACTCAGAAGGGGTCTCTGCCTGATTTGTTGCGAGGGCAAGCGAAGGCCTCATTACACAGCCCATTGTATCTGCCCAGTGTTTTCTGTGCAATCAACTTTAACTCAAGATCTAGGATGGAGCTGGAGATTATAATGGAACAAATTCTGCTCTCATCTGTGGTTTGCTGGTGTGTCTCTAGTGAAGTTACTGGGATGGCACTGGGACTGATGAATCAAGTAAGAATTTGTCAGGTTCCACATTTCAGGGTCAAAGCATACCTTGGTTTCCCTGTTCCTTGCCATCCATTCCCGTACTTGTTTCACCCGTGATACAAGTAAGTCTGCACTGTATATGCTTGCACAGGGCTTGTCCAACAGTTCCAGCATGGTGTCAAAACCTGAGATTACTCCAGCGATAGGCGTGAGCAATGAATTTGCCACGTGGACCTGAACTCTCTTGCAGTTTGGATCGGATGGTTTAGACTGACAAAGGGCAAGTCTGACATTCCGATCAATGAATTCTGTGAACATGGAAAAATACTCTAATTATTTCCACAAGTGCGGTTTCGTGGTGTGAGCAGCATGGCTCATATGAACAGTGCAGAAGGGGATGGGGATTGCAGATAATTGAAGAGCTGAGCTTTCAATCCTACTAGTAATTGTCAGGATTTATGAAAACGCTTGTTGTTTTGAGTGATGTCCTGAGATCCTGTTAGGAAAAACTCTTTCTCCTACCACAGAGCCTCAGAGGACAAACTACTTGAGGAGTCCAGTGTACAGTTCCCTAGAGTCTTCTGCCTCCATGTCCTTCATCCATCTGTGGACCTCAAATACAGATGCGTGAAATGCACCCTGGAGTGGACAAAGTTCTGGGGACCAGCTGGCACTGGCATGAGGGAATAAACTGTATGTAGAGCCCTACCAAATTCAGAGCCATGAAAAATGCATCACATACTGTGAAATCTGGTCTCCCCTTGTGAAATCTGGTAATTTGGTCTTTTGTGTGCTTTTACCCTGTACTATACCGATTTCACAGAGGAGACCAGAGTTTCTCAAAATGAGAATCCTGACCCAAAAGGGAGTTGTGGGGGGTGTGGGGGGTCACAAGGTTATTTTAAGGGGGTCGCGGTATTGCCACCCTTACTTCTGTGCTGCTGGCTTCAGAGATGGGCAGCCAGAGAGTGGCGGCTGCTGACTGAGGGCCCAGCTCTGAAGTCAGCAGTGCAGGAGTAAGGGTAGCAGTACCATAATGCCCCCTACAATAACCTTGCATCCTTGCCCCTTCCCCCCGCCCTCCCACCCCCCAACTCCTTTTTGGGTCAGGACTCTTACAATTACAACACCATGAAATTTCAGATTTAAATAGCTGAAATCATGAAATTTACTATTTTTAAAATCCTATGACTGTGAAATTGGCCAAAACGGGCCATGAATTTGGTAGGGCCCTAACTATATGACCTAAAATATCTTTTCCCTCTCCAAAGTCTATAAGCCAGAGCCCGAACTGGTGTACATGGGCATAGCTCCATTAAAACCAGTGGGATCAGATTCTCAGCTAGTGTCAATCAAGTTTACTCCACTGAATTCTACAGGTCCAGATCCCCAATGGGGTAAATCAGCGTCGCTCCATTGAAGCCAACGGGACCTGAGACCCGTCAACTGCCTCTCTGTGTGTAGAATTCTCAGCATCACTCACATATCTCGAGCATCTGTAAGGCTAACGATGAAGTGAGCTGTAGCTCACAAAAGCTCATGCTCAAATAAATTGGTTAGTCTCTAAGGTGCCACAAGTACTCCTTTTCTTTTTGCAAATACAGACTAACACGGCTGTTACTCTGAAACCTGACACCAAAAGAGGAGCATGACCATGGCATATGGGAATGAACATATTCCCTGAACACAGCGGAGAAGATGGAGGCAACTTCGGCATTAAACCACCTACAACATAAAAGACACAGGCATAACTTGGAGCAGAAAATCTCCAGGCACCTTCAGCCCAGTTATGCTGCTCATTTTTACTTCTCTCACTGTTATTGACCTATTCATCACCACTCCCTTGATTTGCAGAGCCGTCGCTGCATCTCCTAAAACTCATTTCTGTGCCTTGTTTCGACAGGAACGGGCTGGTAACACCTTCCAGATGTGTCACCGCCCTGCACGTGATGTGTGAAACTCTTGGCCTAAATGCCGTTCTGTTGCCTCGAATCCTCCCCATTCCCAGTTTTCCCCTAATCTGCGGGATTAAATGTGCCCCCTGGCAAAAGGAATGTGTTTCTGTGAGCCAGCCCTCCGCCCTGTTACTAGCCCATAAATCTCCTTTTATTCCATGACAACTGCCTGAGAACGCTGAGGATATGCCTTCATTACCTGCCGGATCAGCGGGTAGTGATTGATCTATTGGAGATCGATTTATCGTCTCGTCTAGACATGATCAATCGATCCCCGAATCGATGCCTGTACTGCACCTCAGCAGGAGGAGTAAGTGGAGTCGACAGGGGAGCTGTTGCGGTTGACTCGCCGCCGTGAGGACGGCCAGGTAAGTCTGTCTAAGATACTTTGACTTCAGCTACACGAAGTTCGAACCCCCCCAGTGTAGCCCAGGCCTCTCTTAGTTGAAGCTGCGTGATGTCCTTTGGGTTGCCCAAAGTTGCCACACCACTCCAAGGTGAACTACGTAACACGGAGCAGCACATGACTCCCCTCGGCTGTCCCAAAGGCTGCTGTCAAGGTCCTGTGACTCTTTGCTGCTCCCGCAGAAATGAAGTTCCACGGTAAAGGGCTGTTTCCTTTTTAATTCCAGGCACATGCAATGCTGTGTGAAACTTTATTACAGGAAGGAGGGCGGCCTGCTTGTTTTACATCAGAGCATCTTTGGAAAATGCTGGACCAGACTTTGCAGTAAAGTCTTTCTCTATTAATAAGCAGATAATGCTCCCGGGATGCATTAGGTCCTATCATTTAAATCAGCTTCTGTACCACATGACTGGAGGATAGCTAATGTGACACCAGAGGAGATCCTGGCAACTAGAGGCCGGTAAGCCTAACTTCCGTACCAGGCAAATTGGTTGAAACTACACTAAAGAACAGAAATAGCAGACACATAGACGAACATGATTTGTTGAGGGAAGAGTCAACATTGTTTTTGTAAAGGGAAATCATGCCTCACCAATCTATTAGAATTCTTTGAGGGGTTTGACAAAGGTGATCCAGTGGATACAGTGTACTTAGACTAGGGGTGGCCAACCTGAGACTCAGAAGGAGCCAGAATTTACCAACGTACATTGCCAAAGAGCCACAGTAACACGTCAGCAGCCCCCCATCAGCTCTCCCAGTGCCTCCCACCCACCAGCAGCCCCACCAATCAGCACCTCCCCCTTCCTCAACAAACCTCCCGATCCGCTGTTTCGGGCTCTGGGGCTCAGGGGGAGGAGCGAGGGCATGGCAGGGGGGTGGGAAGGGGTGGAGTGGGGGCAGGGCCTGTGGCAGAGCCGGGGGTTGAGCAGGGAGCGCCCCCCGGCACATTGGAAAGTTGGCACCTGTCGCTCCAGCCCCGGAGTCGGTGCCTAGACAAGGAGCCGCGTGTTAACTTCTGAAGAGCCGCGTGTGGCTCCGGAGCCAGAGGTTGGCCACCCCTGACTTAGACTTTCAGAAAACCTTTGACAAAGGCTCTTAAGCAAAGTAAGCTGTCACGGGATAAGAGGGAAGGTCCTCTTATGGATTAGTAACTGGTTGAAAGATACGAAACAGAGGGTAGGAATAAATGGTCAGTTTTCAGAATGGAGAGGGGTAAATAGTGGTGTCCCCCAGTGGATTATTTTTTCTAATGTGCATTAGTTTGCATTTATCAACACTGAATTTCATCTGCCATTTTGTTGTCCCAAAAAATCCCAACTACATATAAAATGATGCGGTCTCAATTAGCTGCTAGCACTCTAGAAAGAGATCTTGGAGTCATTGTAGATCGCTCTCTAAAAACATGCACTCAATGTGCAGCGGCAGCCAAAAAAAACCCACCTATCTGAATGTTAGGAACCATTAAGAAACTGATAGATAAGACAGAAAATATCATCATTCCTCTATATAAATCCATGGTATGCCCACATATTGAATACTGTGTGCAGCTCTGGTCACCCCATCTTAAAAAAGATATATCCGAATTGGAAAAGGTACAGAGAAGGGCGACTAAAACGATTAGGGGTACGGAACAGTGTAATGCGGACAGACCCCGTCGTTGGTAGGCAGGATCGAACAGGGGATCTCTGGAGCTTAGTGCATGAGACTCTACAGCTAGAAGCCAACTGGCTGTTAGCTAAGGCTGCAGAGCAGACTCATTTTATATCTCTCTCTCTAAGTGATCTCAGTGCCACTAGATGGGACAGAATGCCACACCCAGGAGGTGTGTGGGTTACAACAGCTTCTGTATGAGGAGAGATTAATAAGACTGGGACGTTTCAGTTTGGAAAAGAGAGGATATGATACAGATCTATAAAATCTTGACTGGTGTGAAGAAGGAAGTGTTATTTACGCCTTCTCATAACACAAGAGCTAGGGGTCACCCAATGAAACTAACAGGCAGCAGATTAAAAACAAACATAAGAAAGTGTTTCTTCACACAACGCACAGTCACCCTGTGGAACTTTTTGCCAGGGGATGTCGTGAAGGCAAAAATCATAGCAGGGTTGAAAAAAGAACTGGATAGGTCCATCAGTGGCTATTAGCCAGGATGGACAGGGATGCAACCCCATGCTCTGAGTGTCCCTAGCCTCTGTTTGCACAGAAGCTGGGAATGGGTGACAGGGGATGGATCACTTGATGGTTACCTGTTCTGTTCACTCGCTCTGGGGCACTTGGCATTGACCCCTGTCAGAAGACAGGATACTGAGCTAGATGGACCTTTGGTCTGACCCAGCATGGCCATTCTTAAATCTTTCTACAGAGAGGAGGAGACGGGGCCCAAGTGGTCAAAATATTGAGGAAAACTACACAACAAAACATCAGTGCAAATTTCCCAGCAGCATGTCCCAATATCTGCACAGATGATGCTGTCAAGTGGCCAAAAGAGAGGTCTGCAAAATCATGGAATTCTACATATGCTGTCATTGCTTTGCACTTTGAGGGAAATTCGCAGAGGGCCAGCGCATCACTTAAATCCCAGCCCTCTGAGCTTCACCCGTACCACATCATTGGCCACCACACCGAGCCCCAGTATTCATCTTGGAGGAGATACCAGCAAAGCACAATCGCCGCACCTTCTAAGAGGAAGCCCAGCTTTCTCCTTTGAGTCCAGTGCTGATTCTGGCCATAGGAGCTCTGAGTGCTGTTATCGGAGCCAGGAGGTCACAGTCCCACCTCTGTGGCATACTTCTCCCTGTTCCCTGGAACCCCCTCCAGGGTGACTGTGGGGTTTCATCCCAGCAGAGCTGCAGGAGTGTGGGGTGGGTGGAGGAACTGGCTAGACTTCTCCCATTCCTTCTCTAACACATGAAAAATGTGTACCTCTTATAGCAGTATGGCATGGTGATCTGGCCAGCTGGTTGTATATGTGTGGGGTTATTTTGTTCATACCCTTAGGATAAAATCCAAACCACATAAAAATCTCTAAAGGCCAGATCCACCACCCTGCAAAGTCAGGACTCCTGACCTAGCTGCCTGAGGAAGTGAATATCACCTGACGCTGATTTCCCCAGAACAGATATGCTTTATTCAGGAGGCAGCAGCTCTTCTCCAGATGAAAGGTCCCTCTCCCATTTCATCACACAGAGACCTTTTCCATATGCCCCAATGATCAGGATGTTTCCCTTGGTGCTCCCATAACAGGTCACTGGAACCCCTTACATCTTGCAGGTGAGATTTCTCCCCCAGACACTGAAACACCAAGAGGCCTCTGCACTGCTTCATCCCCATTTAAGTCTCTGATCCAGCAAGGAACTTCAGAACATGCATAATTAGAAGCAGGAGGGTACTTACATTGACATCACTGTGTGATAGTAGTGTGGGTCTAGTGTTTAGGGCACTGAATTAGGCACGAGAGAACATGGGTCCCTTGTCTGTCTAAACTAAAATTCTTTGGGGCAGGGACAGGCTTTGCTGTGTGTTTGTACAGCACAATGAGCTCCTGATATCACTGTGGAGCCTAGGTACTACCTATCACAAATAGCAACAAGCATCTTGCTAGCTTCGTAGCCCCTCCAGCTCTTGTGCTAGCCCTCCTCTCTGAGATTTGCACCCTCAGTGCATCTTGCAGAATCAGAGAAATGCAGGGCAAGGAGGGACCTCGAGAAATCATCAAGTCCAGCTCCAAGCACCGAGGCAGGATCAAGTAAACCTTATCTCAGTCAAAGGAGAACAAGCATTTCACTCCGTCTGATTGGTTTTCAGCTGGCATTCACAGCCCCATCTTTTTCATTTTTAAGTCGCTTGCCCAGTTGCTTGTCAGCCTTTTCCCACGGGCAAAAACTAGCTGCAGGGTTCCGATGGTGGAAGAAACGAGGGTTGTCCTAAGTGGAAGAAAACAGGACAATTAAGGCTGCACTATTAACATTTGGCTGCTTTGCCCCAGCAGGCGCCAGGCAAATATCCTATTTATTTCTATGAAATATTTAAAAATAAATAAATAAATAAATTGACGTGTCTTGCCTTGGGACATCTCCCCATGCATTCCAGTTTCATTCCAGACTTGCAAAGCGTTGGCAGGTTCCCTGTCCTCCAGTATTTTGTTTTTTAAATAAAATAGTGCAATGAGGTCTAATAATAAGAATAAAAAAGAATAATAGAAAGAAAATGTTGTCAGGGCTCCAAACTTATGACCTTTATGCCGTGAAAAGCTTTTATTCTGGTTCCTATTCTCACTCGTGCACAGATTTATTGAAAAGGACTTGACATTTATTCGTTTTCCAGTTAGATTATTGTGGTTAAATCAAAAAGAAGTGTCAGGCCTTGAGGAGCTGAAAGCAGCTCGGCATTTTCCATTGTGTCGGGTCACATGGTTCCCATTTGTTCTGTGAAAAACCTCATGGCTTTGGTTATTTTCACAGTCTGGAATGAGATATAATTCCACGCTCACTGCCAAGTCTCCTGTAGGAAACTCCTGCCTTTCGGGCCATCTCCCTCTGTTCGGCTTGGAGTCCTGTTTCGCAAGAAGCTTGTTTATTGCTTCAGATGGGCTGACAAACCTCTTCAAATCGTTGTTCAAAATCGTTGTCAAAAGAACACGAGAGGAAGGGCAGTCTTTTGGTCAAGGTAGGGCATCAGGAGTCAGATCTGGATTTTGGTTCTACAGACTTCCTTTGTCACCTTGGGCAAGTTACATAGGACTTGATCACAAGCCTGCTGAAATCACTGGAAAGAATTCAAGGGGAAGTGAATCAGGTTCTTAATATCTCTTTTTCTCCTCTGTAATATGGGAGTGGGTTAATTCTGTTCTACCATTTTTGATCCAAAGGTATGCCAGCATAAGCTAAAGTGTGACGTTAACTCAATATACTGGCATAACCCCTTGTTAGGACACTCCTAGTGAAGTATGAACGACCCAGGATGTTAGAGAGACAAGGTGGGTGAGGTAATATCTTTGATTGGACCAACCTCTGTCTGGGAATGAGACAAGTTTTGACCTTACACAGAGCTGTCTGGAAGAAGTACTCTCTGTAAGCTCGAAAGCTGGTCTCTTGCTTCAATAAAAAATAGTACCACACCCACTTTGTCTCGTTTTTCTTTAGTTGATGTCACTTTAGAAGAGAGATTAAGCTAAACTGAAGAGGAAAAAAAAAACACTATTATTCTGGAATAAGAGTGTCTACACTGGGAGATATACCAGTATAACTATATCATTTTTGCTATGGCTACACTGTCACCTTAGAGCGCTGCAACTTTCTCGCTCGGGGTGTGAAAAAACACCCCCCTGAGTGCAACAAGTTACAGCACTGTAAAGCGCCAGTGTAAACAGTGCCCCAACGGTCTAATCCCCTCACTCTGAAGTTTTGAGTGTAGCCATGCCCTATACCAGTACAATTACACCAGTATAACCGGGGAAAAACTTTCCCGTGTACACAGTCATAGAATCATAGAATCATAGAATATCAGGGTTGGAAGGGACCCCAGAAGGTCATCTAGTCCAACACCCTGCTCAAAGCAGGACCAATTCCCAGTTAAATCATCCCAGCCAGGGCTTTGTCAAGCCTGACCTTAAAAACCTCTAAGGAAGGAGAGTCTACCACCTCCCTAGGTAACGCATTCCAGTGTTTCACCACCCTCTTAGTGAAAAAGTTTTTCCGAATATCCAATCTAAACCTCCCCCACTGCAACTTGAGACCATTACTCCTCGTTCTGTCATCTGCTACCATTGAGAACAGTCTAGAGCCATCCTCTTTGGAACCCCCTTTCAGGTAGTTGAAAGCAGCTATCAAATCCCCCCTCATTCTTCTCTTCTGCAGGCTAAACAATCCCAGCTCCCTCAGCCTCTCCTCATAACTCATGTGTTCCAGTCCCCTAATCATTTTTGTTGCCCTTCGCTGGACTCTCTCCAATTTATCCACATCCTTCTTGAAGTGTGGGGCCCAAAACTGGACACAGTACTCCAGATGAGGCCTCACCAATGTCGAACAGTCTCTTAAATTGTAGTCTCTTTGGGACAGGGATTGCTACTCTTGTGTTTGGACAGTGCCTACCACATGGGTTTCTGGTCTCAGCTGGAGACTCTATATGCTATTGTAAGACAAAGAATAATAACAATAATAAATATATTTTTAAAACTTCTAAGGAAATTTGTGAGCAGAAGCTCTGTGTAGCTTTGGAATTATAGCTGATCAGAACCAGAATTTCTGTTCTGTGGGAAATTCCAACGTTTTAAACAAATTTCTAAATTGGAAGAAAAAATTAAATTTTGAACTTTCACACAAAACAAAAATTCTAAAAATTTCAAATTGGGACCATAATGTTTCATTTCACTATTAAATCATTTATTTTCAATAACGCTGAAAGGTTGCATTTTGATGTTGCAAAATATGGTGTTTCACTAAGGTAGTTATATTTCATTTTAGCCTTCTCATTTTGCTTAGATTTTTATATTAAAATTATTATTTGTATAATATTTCAAATATCATATAACTATACATAATGATATTAAAATGTTAATTTTAACATAAGGGCAAAACAAATGAATCAAAACAAAAAAGTTGAAATGAATTAGAAAGGCAAAATGTTTTGTTTAGATTTTTCCCATTGAAAATGTTGTCAAATTTGACATGTTCCCACAAAACATTTTAATCAAAATGCAACTTTAGTTTTCAATGGCTAAATTGTTCCACTGACAATTTTTTGAAACTGATCCACTTTGAATAACAAATATGGTTAAGAGGTGCTAAGAAAAAAAAACCTTCCAAAATGCAAAATCTCAGCAGTGTTAAGGCAGAACAAATGACATGGAATGTGGTACTGTCCAATATGTTGATCTGCTGATATAACTGATATAAAAGCATATGGGGTCACTGTTAAGGTTTTGCATTTTGAATGTATGTATGATTAAGTTGATGTAGCTGTGTGAATATTTAATTTTTCTGTTTTTTTGGCAATTCAGGATGCTGGGGTGGGGGGAAGAGAATTTCAGGTTGCTCTAAAAATGAAATTTTCAAAAATTTTGGTGAATCAGAAAAACTCATTTTGGGGTGGACAAAGAATTTAGTTTGACGCAAAACAATATTTATTTTTTTTATTTTGAGCAGTTTTTATTGATTTTTATTTTTTTTAAACTTGAAGGAAATTTTGAAATGTTTTGACTATTTTAGAGATCTTGAATTTCCTTCAATTCAAGTTTAAGAAAAGGTTGTTTTGTTTTCTGCCAGAACAATTTGACAGAGGTGACACAAATTCGTGAAACATTTGGGTGTTACCGAATCTGCATCTTTCACCACCAAAAAAAAAAAGTTTCGGAGAAGAAATTTCACCCAACATTATTTGAAATAGATATTGTGTGTCTGTTGCAGATGGAAATGAAGGCCTTATGGGCTGCTGGATAGAGTTGTAGGCAGGATAAAGGTGGAAATGAATATAGAAGTCTTTCCCCTGATGTTCTTATTTCCATGTGTTGAAGGGATGGGGTATTCCCTGGTGCAATCTCAACTGTCATTAAGTATAGGTTTTGTTTGCTATTTATTACTCAATGGTCAGTGATATCATCACTTCTTGTAGAAGAGGCATAGAAGATTGAATGTCAAGCAAGATTCTGCTAGCTCTTACTCTAGTGAATAGACAAGTCCCAGCAGGTAAAGAAGGGTCCCAACAAGATTCAGCTTGCTCTTACTCATGCATGTGGACTCACTGTGTTCAGTGGAATGGCTTGCCTGCGTAAGATCTCCTGGCTGTGTTAGGACTTGCAAAGTCGGATGCTAAATCAGGAAATTATTTTCATATATTTCTTTTCAGAGTGCACTTTGGACCCAATCCTACATCACTGCACTGGGGAGTCTAGTCATCGATTTCAGCGCAAATGGGATCAGTGTCTTTCTTGGTAATTTTCAATTTTATAATGTATTGTGGACAGGTCTGACACAGTGAGGTGCTAAGAGGCCTTGAGTCTCATTGAATAATCCTCATTTTGAAATCATTTCTGACCAGCTTTTGCTCAGTGGTTAGACCTGGTTAATAGTGCAGCTATGTTGTGTTTCTTTGAACGTTATACAAGAGCTCTCCTGCAATGCCAGAAGATCTGAACTTCCCTAAATGTTTGGAGTGTTTTAATCCAGAGGTTTATTTAATCTCCATTACTTGACTTTTTAATCTCTAGTTATCTTGAATGGCTGTTTATCTGGAATGAGAGAGATTAAGATTTGTTCTCTGTAAAGATCACCATAAATTGCTGAGACACTGCTTAGGAAATGGTAAGTATTTTCACTGAAAAACCAAAAGACACTAAAAGTTTTCATTTTATTCCAGATATTTTGTGCACATTTTCCAGTTGTCAGCGAAACCCACCAATCTTTTTAGTTTTCAGAAATTGAAAACCAAAACAATTCTAGTGGGTTTTGTTCCTCAGTTTGTTATTGTTGAAAAACTGGAAAATGTCACATGAAATGATTATTTTTTTTTTACCATGAACATTTCCATTAAAAAAATTAGGGGAGGGATTCTGTTGAAAATTTGTTTTGACAGAAAATGTCCAACCACTTCCAATACTGGGTAAGATCCTACTTTCACTTCATATTGGTGAAAATCATGACCAACTGCATTACTTTCGGTGGGGATACACCCAGCATGAAACTGCTGTAAAAGAAATTAAAATCGAGCCCCTTGTTTGTAGAGCATTCCAATCCTTTTCTGGTGTTTGTTTGGTTTATTCATTTCATAATTTCATGTTCCCCAGTGCATCTGGAATAATGTGGGATTATCCTGGGGGTTTAAATTGCACTGCCTGTGGTATTCGGTTTCAATTTGTTATTTTTACAGTGTGCAAAGGCAAAATGGACCTGCGTTCCCAAGCTATTTATGTCTCCTTTACACACAAATACCCCAAACTGGGGATGTCTCTGATTATCCTACTACCTCTGCTGCACACCAGAAACTCTCCTGCGTGCTCATTTAGAATGATTTAACCCAGCTAGAATCTTTCGCAATGTGATCTTGACATAAATATTCTGTTGCTCCTCTGCGACGCTGATGAAAGGAATTCCCTGCAGACTCCCCCGAGAAAGAGGAATGAGGCTACATGCTTTTTAGCCACAGCACAAGTGGGCAGGGCAGTTCTTATGAACTGGTGATGAGTACTATCTGGCAGAGGCTGAAGTTCTAAACAGTAGGAGATACCCACATCAAGTGTACATACTGCACCCCCACACACACCCAACACACCCCAAGCATACAAATGTGCACACACAAGCACAATCAGGCGGACACACCCAGTCACAATCACACCTCGGAACACACAAATGCCTCCATCACAAGCACACACCTTCCTTCCTGAAGCCCAGTGTAACCCCCCACACCTTTACTCCTTGCTGACATGCAGCTACAGAAGAGCCATAGGCAGCCACTGCAAAAGGGCCAATTTCTCAAACTAAGCAACAAGGCTGCTCACTCCAGGAAGGAAGCAAGCACAGGGCTAAGGGCTCTCTTGGTATTGACACCTCCTCATCAATTATTGGGAGTGGACCACATCCACCCTGACTGAATTGGCCTTCAACATTGGTACTCCTTGTAACGTAACTCCCTTCAGGTGCCAATATAGATCTATGCCTGTATCTGTAATTTTCACTCCATGCATCTGAAGAAGTGGGGATTTTACCCATGAACGCTTATGCCCAAATAAATCTGTTAGTGTTTAAGGTGCCACCAGACTCCTCGTTGTTTTTTTAGGGCTAAGGGATGGAATCCTCAGCACCAGCCTGCGGTAGATGAGTGGAGACATTTGGAAGTTGTTTCCGCAGAGTCGAGGAAAATAACAGAAGAGACAGTGCACTCATCTCACAACGGCATGAGGCTTTGACCTGATCCAGCCATGCCAGGCAGGTTACAATGGGAGTAAGCATGATACTGCCACACACAGCCCTTCCTGAGAGAGACAAGGTCGACAGAATCTGGTTTTCTCTTTGGTAACCATGCACGTGATCTCCTTAAGTACCTTTAGTGTTCAAACCCTGAATCCAAGAAGAAGGACGGTCTTATGAGTAGTGCCATGGTGTGGGATTCAGGATACATTGGTTCAGTTCCTGCCTTTGTCACAGGCCTTCTCTGTGAATGTGGTCAAGATGCTGTCTCTCACTATACAGCACCTAGCATGATGGGCCCTCCAGTCTTGGTTGGAATCTCTATGCACTAAGTGAGTAAGTAAAGACCATTTATTTGTGTCTGAATACTAGTGACATCATAGCAGAATGTTTAGACGCCTCCTCAATCCACTGCTATATTGGAGCACTCATCAGTTGACCTCTCATATCGTCTATCCATCTCCTCCCTGGCCAGCCCCTAGTCCAGGGGTGGGCAAACTTTTTGGCTTGAGGACAACATCTGGGTATGGAAATTGTATGGTGGGTGAAATTGGGGGTTGGGGTGCGGGCTCCGTCTGGGGGTACAGGCTCTGGGGTGGGACTGGTGATGCAGGGTTTGGGGTGCAGGAGGGTGCTCTAGGCTGGTACCAAGGAGTTTGGAGGGCAGGAGGAGGACCAGGTCTGGGGCAGGAGATTGGGGCACGGGAGGAGGTCATGGGTGCAGACTCTGGGCGGCGCGTACCTCAAGCAGCTTCCAGAAGCACTGGCATGTCCATCCTCGGGCTCCGAAGCAGAGGCGCGGCCAGGTGGCTCTATGCACTGCCCCATCTGCAGCACCGTACCCGCAAGTTAAAGTTTGCACTTGCTGAATTCCAACAGCAGGGTCTGCTTCTCTCCAATAATACTTCTAACATAAGCATAAGATACAAACAAATCGTTGCCAGCACCACATCTCAAAAGCTTTCATTTTCTTATCAGCCTCATTAATTTCTCATAATTCACATCCATAAGTTGCTACAGAAAAAAATTAAGCTTCATACATTTCAAGATGCCGTGATTTTTTCCAAACTTTTGTAAGAGAGGCCATGGCTGAGTGTGTCACCCCTAGTCTTCTCCCAATTTCTTTGAAGTAGCCTCATGTATGCATTTAATTTTTGCCATATTTGGGGATATTAGAGAGACAAGGTGGGTGAGGTAATATCTTCTATTGGACCAACTGCTGTTGGTGAAAGAGACAAGCTTTCGAGAAGTTGGTCTCATAAAAGATATTTCCTCACCCACCTTGTGTAATATCCTGAGACCAACACAGATACAACTACACTTCATATTCAAGGATAGTCCATATTTCTCACTAACTCTTTTTACAGACTCAAAACATTTGTTGCATTGCATCAGTGGTTATAGCGAAAAGCAGCATGTCATCAGCATATCTGAGAACATTTAAGAAGTGTCCACAAATGGAAATCACAATTTCTTCTACTTTATCAAAATCTTCCAGGGCTTGTCTCATAATAAATTCTGGGTACATGCTGAAAAGTCTTGGCGACAAAATATGCCCTTGTCTCATAGCCTACCCAATGGAAAACCATTTGCAGTCATCTACTGCTCTTTGCACCATGGTCTGTTGGTGAGGCTAGGAACTTGTGAAGAGTTCAGTGAGACTCTTTGGAATCTCTATGTCTGTCAGGATCCTCCAAAGCTAGTCATGTTGGAGGGTATAGAATGCTTTGGAGTAGCCAGTGAAACACATGGTCAATGGGTGATTGTATTCCCTGCATTTTTCAATAAGGTGATGGATGTTTGCTTTTTGAGCATGAAACCAGCTGCTGCTGGTGGTAGTTCTGCTTCTTTCATTCGCTTCATGCATTTCTGGATTATGTAGAGGAGAACGTGTCACATGCCATATCCAGGAGATGATACGATTGTTCCTGCATTCTGTTACGTCTCCTTTCTTTGGTAAGGACAGAAAATTTCCTTCATCCAGTCATCTGGCCAATTTCTAGTAATCCATAAATTGTTGGACCTTTTCCACATGAGATCCATACCACGGTCACCAGCTGCTTTTAACAATTGTGCTGGAATTACAAGGAACTGCGCAGACAGATACAAAGGCAGATGAGATGAAACACGAATGAATACCTAAGGGCAAAATGCTCAGAACTTGAGAAGAGAACTACAAAGAGAATAACACAAAAGGTATGCTCACAGTGGTCACACTTCTTACCAGAATGTTTCCCGCACTATCAAGCATAACAAAAGATCATGTTGGTAGAGTCATCGCTGAAGGTGATGGTAGCAAATGCCGATGGCGCATTCATGTCTCCAATCTGTATGGTTCATCAGAGGCCACTCGCGATACAGGATGACAGAAAGCAGAGTACAGAGCCAGAAGCATCAGTCCTTTGAGAGGAAACGGTACATGCTGCTAGGTAAAGGAAGCATGGAAAAGCACCAGGGGTAGATAATGTACCAGCAGAATTGTTAAAAGCAATTGGTGAGTGCAGTATTGGTTTCTAAGCATGACCACAATAAAAATAATAGCCTCCATGCACACAGCAGTGAGAGTAAATCCTCAGCACACTTCTCTGTGAGGAGAGGGGTCCACAGAATCACAGGCGCTCCCCAGTTCGATCAGATAGTCACTTCGCCAGGTCAAGGATTGCGCCCTACAGTCCGTCTTCTAGTGCTAGTTTGAAATGTGCCCCATAACAGGGCTTCCCCTGACACAGTTACCAAGCTAACCACACCAGTGGTGTGATGTGTGTTGTAACTCCTAAGAGGAGCAGAGAAGGTGGAATGGCATGAATAGCAACAGGGACTGGGAAAGCTTACAGAACGGCAGTGAGAACAGAATGCGTCTTTATCCTGTATTTCTCCCATGCTTTGAGGATGCCGATTAAAGTGTCATACCCAGCTCCTCGTCTATTGATTGCTCTTCTGATCTACATTTATGGCACTTTCCTCTACGAATATTACAGCCAGGATGAACACCCTGGCAAATTTCGAAATCCCCTTGAAGCATTTAACAACATGTGACCACCTCCAGCAGGTCAGGTGACATATCAGCTGTCTGTCTTCTGTCTCCGCCCCCGCTTCCTCCACCCCACAGCCTATCCTTCCTCCAGACCCAACTAAAATACTCTGTTAACCAGTTTTAACGTGTGTTTACAAAGGAGAATACCAATCTGGGCGCTTCCTACAACCATGTGTTATTCATTTGGATGTATCGCAAAAAACATTGTTTCTTGTGGCATTTCCAAATAAAAACCTCATGGCTCTGACTTTAAAACATTACACAAAGCACTGCCCTTGTGGTATTTGGGGTGAGGGACGGGGGGAATGGAGGTTTTTTTCTGTCTTTCCTTTTTTTCTTTTTTAATAAGAGCAGAGCAAAGATTTTTTGGCACAGAAACTGTATTCCATTCTGGATTGTATTATCTGAAACCCTTAAGGAAAATCTGCATAGCACTTCCCTACACCTGATCATAATGTATCATGGGTCTCCTTCTAGTATGGCTTATAAACCTGCAGTGTCCAGTCCCCTGGAACTTAACGTTGCCTTCCTCTTTTTTCCACAGATAATTTCTGTTAGTTCGTTTTTTTTATCAGCACGATCAAAATAAATGGCAAATCAAAGTCATATTTTAGGGTGTTTTCCACTGTCACTTGACAGATTTAGGACCAGATTCCGCCACCTTTACTGACGATGAAGAGAACCTCCCGCTACATCGAAATCAATGGGGCCAGAGTGGGTCAAGAGAAGGAAAACTGGTTTAAATGAAAAATGATGAAACTTCAACATCCGTTTCATTCATTCATTCTAGCTCTTTCTGTGTAGAAATAGCAGCTGTCTACAGAGATCCCCCTCTGAAGTCTAGAGCTAATCCAAAGGCTGTTAGCAGATGCAAACTCTGCTCTGGGGGGGTGGGTATGATCTGTTGCAGGCCACAGGGAGAAAAAAAAGAAAAGGATTCATAAGGCTGGAAGGAACCATTGGATCTTCTAGTCTGATCTTTTGTACGAAACAGACCATAGAATTTCATCCAGTTATCCCTATCCTTGGTCCAATACCTTGTGCCAATGGTGCTAAGTACCTTAAAGAGGCAATAGCCAAGCTGAGGAGCTGAGCATCTTTAAGCTAAGGGAAATAGAACACAGGTGCTGCGTATGATTCACGTGACAGAACACACCACTAAGGAGGGGATGGCTTCACAGTCTACGAATCAGATTTGGCATAGATTCCCAGTAGTCACTGATGTAAACTACAGACAGGCAGTTTGCTCTCTGTGTTGAGCCCTTAATACAAACGTAGCTCTTATAATCAGTAGATCTCAGAGGGGGTGTGAGGAAGATAAGTATATCACAGATGGGGAAACTGAAGCACAGAAGAATGAAATGAGTTGGACAAGGTCCTAGAGCAGGTAAATAGCAGAACCCAGAGCTCCTAGTACCAAAGCCAGTGTCCTGTCGACCAGACTACTCTGCCTTTTGCTTGGGTTAGACCTGAAAAACCAAGATGTTGTCTTCTCCATGTGGCCAGTGGCGCCGGGTCAATCATTTTTAAAACCACTTTATTTGAACAAGACTGTGGAATTCATCAATCATTCTGCAGATATTATTCTACCCGTGCTCTAGTGGAGAGTAAAGATCCCATTGCATTTGTGCCCTGGGCCAAAATTTTCCCTCGCCCCACCCTTTTTCACCTGGGTGATGGGCCTAATGGCTCTCTTCCACCCCAGAAGTGGCTGCAGTAGGGGGGTGCTCTGTTCTGTGAAAGGTTTTGGGAATGGAAAGTAGAATTGCTAGAAAGACTAGTCTATTATTATTGTACCTGTAGGACCTAGAATCCCCAACTGAGATCAGGGTCCCGTGGCACTAGGCAGAGTAAATACACACAGAAAGAGACATTCTCTACCACCAAGAGTTTGCAATCAAAATAAGCAAGCCAGATGAAGGAAGGCTTATTATCCCTAATTTTCAGTGGGATAACAGAGAGATTGAGAGGAAGATTTTCAAAGGCTCAAGATTCCTAACTCCCACTGGAAGTCAGCTGTGCCTTAAAAATATCTCCCGCTGAATGATTCGCCCAAGTTCAGCTGAATCCAAGGCCAGTGCCTCACCCACAAGAACATCTTTCTTCCTCATGACTCCTGGTTGTCAGAAACCCAGAGACCTTTGTACACTCTGGTGGAGATGTCCCTTCTGCACTCATGGCCAGAGCCAATCTTTCTGCGGGCATGTGAGATCAACCTCAGAAATAGCAACAGGACTGCCAACAAAGTAACCAGTGAGCAATTAATTTACGAGATGGCATGCCCTACCTTACACACCTGCTCATGTTGACCTGACCTAAGCCAGCTGTGGCCATGGGGAGATGCCAACATTCACCCAAACATGGCACGGATGCACACAGCTCACAATGCTGCCCTCCATGATCACCAAGTGAAAAGGATGTGCTTTCAAACAAATGATGATTGTAGACATCTCACTCAGCCTGTGGGATGAGGGCAACTTTTAGCAAGGAGGGAAAGGTTCCCAGTCAGAAGTGCATCTGATCTCTGCACACTTCTTATTGTGTTTTATTTACAAAAGCTCTGAGACTGAAGCTGTTACTCTTCCAGCCTCTCTCTCTGGTTGGTTGGGCTGCTGGCTTGAAAAATATTTTGCTATCTTTTTTAAAGCCCCAGGCCTCAAGTGTTCCTCTTTCTTGTCCTCGCCCATGGTCCTTCTTGGTGTCTCCTTTGGAGAAACATACACATAGCACTGATTTTTCCCCAAACTGAATGAGGAATAGGAGCTCAACGCCAACAAAAAAGAGGAGGCCAGTGATGTTTTGGAAATTACAATTTGTCTGGATGGAAGGAGTTGTTTTGTCTTGCAGCACAGCAAAAGCAATGGGATACTCTAGGGACACAAGAGTCTTTGAGGGAGATGACCACCCAGTCTAGGTGAACCCGAGATGCACCAGAACATGAAGATGGTCTTGCTGTCCCAGACTGGCCACAAAGACATCATCATCTCCCCACTCTGGCCTTCTTAGTCACAGTCAAGTCTGTCACGTCAGAGAGGCCTTAACCTAATCTGACTTCAACAAGGAAAGATAGCTTCACCACTGCCACATCCATCAAGGTGAGGGGCACCCTATGGGCAACATGTTCTGATGGCTCAGTATGGCAATATTATCAGAACTTTGGGCCACCAGTCTAGTATTCATTAGAGCTGGTCAGGAAATAATATTTTCCCCTGAAACAATTTAGATGAAAATGGGGAAAAATCATTTGCATCAAAAATTTTCTTTGAAATTTTTGCAGTTTTCACAGAAAAAAATAAAAAAAACAGAAGATTTGGGGCGTTCATCAGCCAAAAACTGAAATATCTCAGTCTAAATAATTGTTGAAAACTCAAAAGGTATTTGCGGGTTTGTTTTTATGTTTTTTCACTTTGTCAGAAAAAACATAAAGACAAAGAAATGGAACAATATGTACCAAGGGCCTGATTCTCCTTGACACTTAGCCCCTTTCATTGACTCCTTGAGGGGGGCATGGATCAGCATTCACGTGGTGCTCCCTGTCAGTCCCCGGGCCAAGCCAGGGAGCTAATGATCCAGCCAGCTGACCAAATTCGGTGATGAATTGTGGTCATGTGCCATCTGAGGCATGTGCTGAGAAGAATTGACTCCTTGCCCCTTTGCTCTGCTAAAGGGACCTGAAAGCAGGCGTAATTTACAAGGATGTATCACTACACAAAGTAAAACTATTTCCCCTTGTTTATTTCCCCTCGTACTGTTCTTTTCAACTGCTGGAAATAGCCCACCTTGATTATCACTACAAAAGGTTGCCCCCTCTCCCCACTCCCCGCTCTCCTGCTGGTAATAGCTCACCTTTCCTGATCACTCTTGTTACAGTCTGTATGGTAACAGCCATTGTTTCATGTTCTCTTTGTATATAAAATCTCCCCACTATATTTTCCACTTTATGCATCCAGTGAAGTGAGCTGTAGCTCATGAAAGCTTATGCTCAAATAAATTGGTTAGTCTCTAAGGTGCCACAAGTCCTCCTTTTCTTTTTACTGATACAGACTAACACGGCTGCTACTCTGAAACCTATAATTTGCAGGTTCATCTAAGGGTCTCAGTGGACGTAAGCAGAGCTGCTTAAAGTTGAAGAGTTACACGTGCTGGATTGGTCCAGGCTGAGGTTGATGGTGGGAGGGAAATTGTTGAAATCATGGTGGAATTTCTTAAGGGCTTCTTTTCCATGAGTCCAGATGATGAAGATGTCATCAATGTAGTGCAAGTAGAGTAGGGGCGTTAGGGGATGAGAGCTGTGGAAGCATTGTTCTAAGTCAGCCATAAAAATGTTGGCATACTGTGGGGCCATGCGGGTACCCATAGCAGTGCCGCTGATTTGAAAGTATACATTGTCCCCAAATGTGAAATAGTTATGGGTGAGGACAAAGTCACAAAGTTCAGCCACCAGGTTTGCCGTGACATTATCAGGGATAGTGTTCTTGATGGCTTGTAGTCCATCTTTGTGTGGAATGTTGGTGTAGAGGGCTTCTACATCCATAGTGGCTAGGATGATGTTTTCAGGAAGATCACTGATAGATTGTATTTTTGTCAGGAAGTCAGTGGTGTCTCGAAGATAGCTGGGAGTGCTTGTAGTGTAGGGCATGAGGAGGGAGTCTACATAGCCAGACAACCCTGCTGTCAGGGTGCCAATGCCTGAGATGATGGAGCGTCCAGTATTTCCAGGTTTATGGATCTTGGGTAGCAGATAGAATACCCTTGGTCAAGGTTCTAGGGTTGTGTCTGTGCGGATTTGTTCATGCTCTTTTTCAGGGGGTTTCTTGAGCAGATGGTATAATTTCTTTTGGTAACCCTCAGTGGGATCAGAGGGTAATGGCTTGTAGAAAGTGGTGTTGGAGAGCTGCCTAGCCGCCTCTTGTTCATATGCCGACCTATTCATCATGACGACAGCACCTCCTTTGTCAGCCTTTCTGATTATGATGTCAGAGTTGTTTTTGAGGCTGTGGATGGCATTGTCTTCTGCATGGCTGAGGTTATGGGGACAAGAGATGTTGCTTTTCCACAATTTCAGCCCATGCACATCGGCGGAAGCACTCTATGTAGAAGTCCAGTCTGTTGTTTCGACCTTCAGGAGGAGTCCACCCAGAATCCTTCTTTTTGTAGTGTTGGTAGGAAGGTCTCTGTGGGTTAGTATGTTGTTCAGAGGTGTGTTGGAAATATTCCTTGAGTCAGAGACGTCGAAAATAGGATTCTAGGTCACCACAGAATTGTATCAGGCCCAACAAAGAAAATAACAGAACGCCACTAGCCATCACCTTCAGCCCCCAACTAAAACCTCTCCAACGCATCATCAAGGATCTACAACCTATCCTGAAGGATGACCCATCACTCTCACAGATCTTGGGAGACTGGCCAGTCCTCACTTACAGAGAGCCCCCCAATCTGAAGCAAATACTCACCAGCAACCACACACCACACAACAAAAACACTAACCCAGGAAGCTATCCTTGCAACAAAGACCGTTGCCAACTGTGTCCACATATCTATTCAGGGGACACCA
Source organism: Lepidochelys olivacea (assembly GCF_965140295.1). Taxonomy (NCBI): domain Eukaryota; kingdom Metazoa; phylum Chordata; order Testudines; family Cheloniidae; genus Lepidochelys; species Lepidochelys olivacea. The sequence goes on along the minus strand of NC_140412.1, from coordinate 264,083,714 downwards.
TCATAGGGCCTAATCACATCAGCCACACTATCAGAGGCTCGTTCACCTGCACATCTACCAATGTGATATATGCCATCATGTGCCAGCAATGCCCCTCTGCCATGTACACTGGCCAAACTGGACAGTCTCTACGTAAAAGAATAAATGGACACAAATCAGACGTCAAGAATTATAACATTCAAAAACAAGTCGGAGAACACTTCAATCTCTTTGGTCACTCGATTACAGACCTAAAAGTGCCAATTCTTCAACAAAAATCTTCAAAAACAGACTCCAATGAGAGACTGCTGAACTGGAATTAATTTGCAAACTGGATACAATTAACTTAGGCTTGAATAAAGACTGGGAGTGGATGTGTCATTACGCAAAGTAAAACTATTTCCCCTTGTTTATTTCCCCTCGTACTGTTCTTGTCAACTGCTGGAAATAGCCCACCTTGATTATCACTACAAAAGGTTGCCCCCTCTCCCCACTCCCCGCTCTCCTGCTGGTAATAGCTCACCTTTCCTGATCACTCTTGTTACAGTCTGCATGGTAACACCCACTGTTTCATGTTCTCTGTGTATATAAAATCTCCCTACTATATTTTCCACTTTATGCATCCGATGAAGTGAGCTGTAGCTCACGAAAGCTTATGCTCCAGCAAATTATAGGGCCTGATGCTGCAGAACTTAATTCACACAAACAGCCCTCGCTTATGTGAGCGTCTCCACTGAAGCAGCATGCCAAGTGACAGTAGTTAACCATTGGAACCCGGGACATGGTGGATTCTCTATCACTTGCGGTCTTTTAATCAAGACTGGATGTCTTTCAAAACAGAGATGCAATAGCTCAGATGGAAGTTATTGGCTTGATGCAGAAAGTACTCAGTGAGGTCCAGGTGCAGGTTGCAGCCTTCACTCTGCAGGAGGTCAGATTAGACGGTGACAGAGGTCACATTTCTGACTTTAGACACATAGCAGCTCAGGTCAGAGTAGATTCTCATGGAGTCTATATTAAGAAAAACACTGAGCAAAATTGTCTCATGGTCTCCGGATTATTATTAGACAATATTATTTCACTTGCAGAAAAAAAATCCCTGCTCCATATGAAAAAAAGGATGGAATGTGCTTGAGTGACGTCTGAGAGGCTGATTCTTGACCTTCTGGCCTCTACCTTGTCACAAGGGTTACCGGACTTTACCTCAGCGAGTGAGTGGTGCCTTTTCCAAGTATAGCAGCGTGGTGGTATTTGTTCTTTGTGAGGCTTTGGCTGTCCGCTGCTTCTTCTGTGGAGACGGCTGAGAATCCCAAGGGTTTGACACAGTTTAGCATGAATAATGCTTTGTCATTTGGCTGCTGGGAAGTACATTATCAGCCATTCCTTGCTGGCTATTTGTCAGTCATTATTCTCCTGGTTCAAAAGCACAGTTCATTCAGTGGGGTAACAGAAACAACACCATGTGACTCTAGGTGACCAGTGGCATGCCGAGAATCACCAACAGGCCTATGCAGTGGACAGTGTGGGCTGGTGGATTCTGCCACCCTTATCACCTTGAGTAGGACCTTACTGGGAGTAAGAATGACAGACTCCCTGCAGCTTCACGGGTGGGGACTGAGGAGGAGCATTCACCTCACACCCTCACTGTAATGAACAAAACAGCTAAGCTAATGTGTGGAGTGTCAACATTTGCTGCTGAGCTAGACCAAGGAGGGAGAGGAACATTTCCTTCCATGCACAGCTCCTGGGGCAGCCCAGCTACGCACAGACCACGTGGCAAAGCAACAACCCAGTCCTTTGCCTGGTGACAGTTTGTAGGCTCTTTGGGGGACACTTCATGCGACAGGAGCAACAAGGGGCAGAAGCGGGGCCCTTTGAGATCAAACTATAGGCTGCAAAGTGTCAGCAATAAACCTTTGGGTGGATACTTATAAAGGAGGGAGACGCTTGTTGGAATCAGGCCTGGTCTGGATATGCAGCAAGGGCCGAAATCAGTCGAAGAAAACTGGTCACAAGAAATAGCTCAGGAAACAGAAACCATATTGTTCCTTAAACTCAGAGAGTCTGGCATACCCACGGCCTGGCGGGAGTAAAATAATGCTACTGGAACTGTGTTTTGGGAGTCATCAGGCCTTTTTACCGGATGTACAATAGAGCAGCTCTAATCCTCTGCATACAGCTTTGAAAAATGGACCCAGGAGGGACTACTAGATCATTAAGATCAGATCTGCAAATGGCTCGGTGGAAGCATATTTTTACATTTCGGTGGAGAAATATGTTTCACTCATGTAGAACGCTGCATTTTTATCCCCCCAGTGCAGCAGAACCTACAGCATGTTTAATCTGAGAAAGTGATGGGAATGAAGTGCTGTGTATATTGGCATATTTTGTACGGGGTTCACTTTGATTTGCATCCACAGACAAAGCTTCTCTCCAAGAAAGACAGCTAAGCTACAGTGCATCAGAAGTGAACGGCTCTCCATTCAAAGGATAGGGCCAGGCTGTGTTTTTGGGGAGCGCCTCAAGCAAGGGGTGGCATGTAAGATCATTCCCCCAGGAGTAACGCCAGGAGATGCTCTGATACAGACTCCCCCTCTTGGGCAGAATTCTCTCCCCTGCGCTCTCCTTGCTCTGTGGAGTAGGAATTTGCTATTGGCCTATAGCAGCCAATTACAATAATCCCCCAGACACCAGCTCAGCTGCTCGATTGGGGGTGGAGCCACGACTTCACCCATTTCCCCACCCACTCCCCACCCACCTTCTTCAGGAGTGGGGCCTCGCCTCAAGATCTGAGTAGCCCATGCAGGGGCATGAAATGAAGGTGATTTTTACTCTCTGACTCCCCTGCTTGGATATATAGTCCACATCACAACCTAGCCTTGTATGTAGAGTAGGGGTCATTTCAACCACCCCTAAAAGGCAGTCCCTGGTGAAGGAGGCATGAAATGGAGCAGCTGTTTAACAGATAACAGCCCTGCTGTATGGTGCATGAACTGCGGAACACATAATTCTGTATGGAATTTGTCCAGCACTCCAGGGCGAACACCCTTCCTCTGACAAAGCGTGCCCCAGGATCTTGGATGACCACTAGTGAATAGGGTGTCAGTTTTAGATCTTCATCGTGTTCCATCCTGGTACAGAGCTATGTCCATGAAAAGTGCTTTATGTATCCTAATGGCTGAGTTCTACCCTCAGTTATACCCACGAGTGATGGGGCTTAAAATCCCATCACCTGCAAGGCTAGTGAATGCACCCAGTTAGCCAGAGCTTTGCGCCTGGGCAGGTGCATAGTTAAGTGGCTCCCAGCCAGAGTGGGCAGAGCTAAGCCATAATTAGTAGACTGAAGGAGCCAGTTGGGAGACAGATGATAGAAGAGACAGAGGTCGCTGTCTGAGAGAAGCCCAGGGTTAAAGTAACAGAGATAACAAGGGCAGCACAGGCTCTTGCAAGGGAATCCCCGAGATAGGGTTTTGCAAGTGCAAAAAGATGACTTCAGTAGTCCAAGGGGCAGAAGAATTATCCAGGTTTATTTTGGCCTCCGCAAAGGATTTGAACATTGTGACTTGGCCAGAGGGCTGAACCAGAAAAGACCGGGAGTCAGAGGCAGGCAGCGAAGGTGAGGCACTGAAGCTGAAAATAGCGGCGACATCCGGCACCAACGTATGGGGACAGTCCAAGGGTGAGTGAGCCCCACTACATCATTAACCCCCAATCTGTCAAAGTTAAAAGAACTGGATGTATTTAGCCGAGAGAAGTGGAAACTGAGGGAGGACTTAACAAGAGTCTTCAAATATGTCAAAGGTTGTGATAAAGAAGATGGGGATCTATTGTTCTCCATGCCCACCGAGGGGAGAACAAGACGTAATCAGCTTAGTTTGCAGCATAGGAGATTTAGGTTAAATATTGGGGGAGGAGGGGGAAACTTTGTAACCTTAAGGATTGTTAAGCCCTGGAAATGGTTGCCTAGGGAGATTGTGCAATCCTCTTCATTTGAGGTTTTTAAGAAAAAGTTGGGCAAACACCTGCCAGGGATGGTCTAGATATATTTGGTCCTGCCTCAGCATGGGGTGATGGAGTAGATGACCGCTCAAGGTCCTTGCCAGCCCTACAGTTCTGGGATCCCATTGTCATTACTTCCAGGCGCATCGTGCCATCTACCGCCATACTGGGTCATGGATACAACACTAATTCACACTCCTCTGTAACTTGCCCTGTTGTACTTCAGTGCTAGGATCTTGAGCTTTCAAAGGTTCTACTGTGCTGCCAGTTGAAGCTCTGAAGGGGATTTCACAGTCAGTTGTATGAAGGTCTCAGACTTTTTGAGTGTGCAGTAATACTTTTGTACATCTGTGGTTAATTATGTTTGGCTACCTAATTGCCCTGGCAGCCCTCTTTCCATTCAGTCACCTCAAAATGTTTCATAAACACTGGCTGTGATTTCAGGAGTACTTAGAGGTCCCAGCTGGCAGCAGGGCCCATGGCTTCTGGACACAATCCCTGACTAGAAGAATTTACAGCTCATGTGGACAACAGGTGACTTGCCCAGGCTCACCAAGTAGGCTTGCAGCAGAACCCAGGTTTCCCACATCTCAGACCTGTGCTCTAGCCACTATACCGGGCAGCTCCTGTCCGCTGAATGCTCCTGTAAAGTTGGTTAAATATTTTCCCTCGCCATTTTACCTTGGGGGAGAGTCAGGTCCAGGGTAGTGCTGGGCACAGGCCACAGCTATAGATCCACCATCCCTCTGCCCTTAGAACTGCAGGGAAATTTAGCTTTTTTTCCCCGGTCTGCCCTTTGCCCCACTCTTCTCTACATAGGAATGATCAATTGACCTATTACTCCCTTGAGCCCAGCAAGCACTCATACAGGACACGTATCTCCACCTAGCCATTAAGATCTCAGGAAGGGGAGGAGACCAGTGAAGCCTTGAGCATTGAGAAAAGTCATGGTCTTGCCCTGCTGAGAGGCCCAGAGCACTGTGATCAACTGTAATAATGACAGGATATAGCTTCTCTCTCTAGGCTTCATGGCAAAGTACAAGGTATCCCTGGGTTTTTCTGGGAGGGGAAAGGGCGACTAATTGTTTCCAGAGAGAGGTTTCTTTGAAACAGGCATTGGAATTATACAGAAAGATATATCAACATCGAGCTGGGATGCAGTGATTGTTATTGCATTAGAAGATACATCCAGAGGACATTGGGATATTGTCAGGAACAAGAGAGTTCCAGGACACTGTTGTAGCTCTCAAGGTAAGAGTAAAAGGTGCTGTAGGAGAAAGGAAAGGGAGGGTAGAGGGGGAAACATCTCTCATGGCAAATATAAATCTTCCTCAGCCCAGGCAAACACAGCCCACAAAGAAGGACACCATTTACTCCCGTGTCCATGACTTTGGGTGGCCTTTCATAGGGCTTGCAACGTCTTAAAGTCCAGACTCATGCAGTAGCAAAGCATTGGGCGTAGTCAGTTACACAGCATGCGAATTAATAGCCTGTTCTGAGGTCACCTCTTGGAAACAGAGGCGGCTCTGCTGGTTGGAGAGCAGACAGCTGGCTCCAGGCCCATCACACTTTGCAGCAAGCAAAGTTCAGCAGGTCTTCTGTCCTGCCATTAGATACTGTGAAAAAAGAGGCCCCCTCCCCAACTCTGATGGCGGTCAACCTCTCCTTTTATCTGTCCACAGGAAGGTGGGTGGTATAGCGACCAAAAACTGGGTCACCAAATCAAAGGGTCACAGGGCTGGCTGGGCTCAGCTCCCGGCTCCAGGCATTGCAACCTAGTGCCTGAGGTCACAGGGCTGCTCAGGTTTGGCAGGGGGCCTTCTGGGCCAAAACTGAGCAAGCGGCATGGCCACTCCCATGGACCACTCACACAAACTTGGCCCGGCTGGCCCCGGTGAGAGGGGCCGGGCTACACCCAAGCAGCACAGCGACCCTGGAGTTCACAATGCCTGTAATGGGGATCCTAGCCTAGCCAGACCCCCAGGGCAGGAGCAGGGGTAGAGGTTGGTATCACATTCTCTGGTAAGTAATGGCCCCCCAAAGTACTCCCTGCCCTTGCAACTAGGCAAAACCCAGTCTTCCACACTGCTGTCCTGCCCCCGCAGCTCGGGACCCCAGTGTATCCCTTCCCCCATCTATGTGACTCCCCCCCCATCGTACCATTGATCCTGGCCCCCAGCCCCCCAGATCTTTCCCACTGTATCCCAGCCCCTTCTTCCCAATAACTCCTTTCTTCAGCCCCCCGACTTTACCCTCAAAAGCCCAAATCCTCCCACTGCTTTATGCTGTACCCCCATGGTCTGTATAAGGGGGCTGTGTGCTTTGTGGGGAACTACTAACCCACTGTACCTCCCCCTTAGGCCCCCATCTGCTTCCCCCACACAATCACTGACTCCCCCCACCCTTCTGCCTCCTAATTCCTTCCCCATCCCCCCAGATTCCCAACTCCTTCATCACTACACCCCCATCTCCACACTTCACCTCCAGGCCCCAAATATCCCCCACAATATTTACCCTCTCTTCCAATGGGCTGTGGAGGTCTCTGTGTTTTTCGGGGTGTCTTGGCTCACCTGCCCTCCCTCCAGTTGCCAGTGGGCGGGTGTTCCCCAGCTGTTCACATCTGGCTGGAGCATCAGGAATCTTATCTCCAAGCCTCCTCCCCCCGATGGACCCCTTCGCAGGAGGACATTGAGCCTGGGGGCATCTCAGAGGGTCTCTGGGTTGCGACACACCACCAAGGTTTCCAAAAGTATCCTGAGCCAAAAAAGGTTGAGACCCACTGGTCTAGTGGCTCAGGGAATTGGCAGATTAAATCTCCTGGGTTCTCTCCCAGTTGGGGATTGGTCCTGCTTTGAGCAGGGGTTTGGACTAGATGACCTCCTGAGGTCCCTTCCAACCCTGATCTTCTATGATTCTATGATTCTGACTTGCCTAACGCAAGTCTTTGTTGCCTTGGACAACTGGCTTGTGCCTTAGTTTACCCATCTCCAAAATACCTGCAATGATGCTTGAACTCTTCGTGGGGGTGCTTGCTGAGTGGTCTGAGGTTCTAGGTGCAATGGCTGTTGATCTGTGTCTCTGAAGAGTGTCCCATTTGATGAAGCTCCAACTTCTCTACAAAAGAAAGATGGGAATATGCAGGAAACTAGCTGACCTCTTCTCAGTGCTACATCGATATAATACTTAGTCCTGCCCTGAGTGCAGGGGACTGGACTAGATGACCTCTCAAGGTCCCTTCCATTCCTACAATTCTGTGATCATAGCCAGATATGTTTATAGTTCTTCAAGGAAAAACAAATCCTCCTCTTATGTGGGGCTGAACAACCCGACTCAATCTGTCTGCAGACCAGTGGTTTCTTGTGACATTTTTGGTAAAGCAATGCAACGCAATAGTTTAGTAAACAAATTTTGCACTAAACTTTCCATCCTGTGGGGAGTTTGAGCAGCTAGCTCAGTTCTATCATGGATGATTGCATTCTACATTTGCATGCTTTAGGTGCTCTAACGTTTTTAGTGATGTTCCACAAAAGGGCATGATCTATGTGGTGTGACTTTGCACATACCATGCATGCAAGATCACACAGTGCAGAGGACACCATTGTGTTCTACAATGCACGTTTGAAAGCTGGACAGAATCGTCTTGCAGGCTGGCTCCAGCCCCCAGGCTGCCAGTTGGACCATGTATTTTGTGAATTCTGGGGCATGCAATACACACATTGCATATATATAGATGGCACATCACTGCTGAACACCCTGTCCAGGCTGGACTCAACTGGTTTCTCCTGGCACAAAGAGACAAGGAGAATCGACAGTGTAGAATGGAGCATCACAGGCCTTCAGCAGTGTGCTGTGATGTGGTGAACATTAGGTGTCATTGTCAACACTGCCTTCAGCAAACTAATCTCTAGTATGGAAAGCCAGGCCCTAGAGCTGCCAATCAAAGGGCAAAAAGAGAAGGAGGAGCTTATGTGCACATGGATAATATCTGTCTTTGCTGACATGCTTGTGCAGCCTAATGGCTAGCACAGGGAGTACAATAAGGGAGGACAGAAGTTGACTCTATGTCCTAAGCTTGTAGACTTCCATCCACCCAGCCATGTAGGCACTCTTCAGGTTCTGTCAGCATGCCCATTATTTCCAAGGCTTTATTCAGTCAGATAATGTTTGCTCCCAGCTGGTCCCCGGTACTGGACAAGGGTTACAAGGGATGCTTTTGGTATTCCTGTAAAATACACATATATGTGTGTATGCACCCTGCATAAGCAGAATTATATGACTCTGCATTTGTGCTGTTGGGCCCCATTTGAGCCTATTTTACAGGCATCACTTAGACATCTGCTTCCAAAAATGTGTCCTTGATTTAATTTGAGAACAAAACATTTGAGAGAGAGGCAAGGTGCAGTAGATTGGCCACCAGGAACTCCGGAGTTCTTCTTCAAGTTCTGCCACCATTATAACCTCTAGCCTGTAGCAAGTCATGGCCGCTCTATTTCAGCTCCCCCAACTGTAACAGCAATCATCATTAGTCAAGCTCGATAAAGTGCTTTTAAAATTAAAAGCGCTCGTATGAGTCGAGATGAGCTCAAGCCATCACGCTCAGATCTGGTTTGAATTCTGAATTCAGGGAGTTCAGCCCCAAATCATTCAGATACCACGGTGATGAGTATGGCATGGAGATTAGACAGATTCTTGTCCTGCTCTATCTATCTACTCTTCTTTCCGTCCTACCTACCTCTCTCTTTCTATTTGCAAAATTGGCTTCCAGATCTGGATTTGGATTTCAACCCCATCACCAAAGCAAAGGGGTGTTTGCGTCCAAGGTGCCAATAATAATTAATAATACAGAAAAATGGAAACCACCCTGTTTGCGAAGCTGCTCCATTTACCCTTGGGGATCTCCTGACTTTTGTGGGACTGTAACTTAAACCCAGAACTAGCTGAGTTTTCCTGTTTATGTTTGGATAACTTGATTCCCTGTTCTGTTCATTCCCTCTGGGGCACCTGGCATGGGCCACTGTCGGAAGACAGGATACTAAACTAGATGGGCCTTTGGTCTGACCCAGTCTGGCCGTTCTTATGTCACCAAATATTTTTTTAACACCCTGCTTATTTGATTTTTCTAGGCAGCGGGAGATGGGATCATGCAGTGTCATGCACTAGACATTAATATAAATGAAGGCGGAAGTTGGGGCTGGGGTTGGAGCGCAGATGGCAACAGCAACAGTAGCAGCTGTGGTAACAGCAGCCTAGTCATTAGCCCCAACCAGCTGTAACCCGGGAGCACCAGAACCGCAGACTAGTAGTGACCAGATGGACGTTGCTCCTCATTCAACATGTGCGCCTGCTGCCGGCTGCCAAGAAACTCAGCTCCTCCGGGCTCACGTCATAAATATCTCTGATACTCTGCACACATGACACTGGCATGGAGGCTGTCCACCAGCTCCCAGGAGATGCCTCAAAGCTTGGCAGTGGCAATGTGCTTTTCAACCCAATGAACTGGGGGGCGTGCAGCAGGAACTCAAAACGTTCTGATTTTTTCCCTTTTTGGTTTTGGTTTTGGTTTTTAGGTATTCTTTGACCAAAACCATTCCATCCAAATCATCCTGATTTTGCAAAAAGTTTCAGTTGACCCAGATCTGTATTTTCCAAAGAAGAAAAGCTTTGGCCAAAAAAAAAGAAAAAAGTGCCCCGTTCTACACAAAACACACACTGTTCAGTGGCTTACACTGGGAGATTATATTTCCCCACATGCTAAACCCACTCAAAATCACAGATGTTAGACTGATTAATCACGTGGGGAAGGCCTGCTGGTGCGCTGGTCTTGTCGTTTTTAACATCCTAGTACCAGTTCATTCTTGAATGAGGGCAAAGCCCATAACTGCCAGCAAAGTACAACCTGCTATCTAATGTGGCTTCTCTGGTTTTCTTAATTAATTTTCCCCTTTAAAAAAGTAGTTTAAACTAAGGGAAAAATATTAATGGAACTCAACAAAGTTTTATGAGGACAAAATGCCACCAGCGACTCCATCCTCCAATAAAAACACATCAGCACAGGGCTGGAAGTATATCCACCAAGTGCCTAGTGTAGAGTGTAATTAGTACTTTGTGTTATCACACCACTTTGATCTTGGAAGTATAGGCAGCCATTTTAAGTGGGCAGGATAAGGAGTAATTCCACTGTCCTCCACCAGGATCTACTTATTGTGTTACGGCAGGACTCAGATGAGCCATGGTCCTGCAATGGGCTCTCTGTGATATCCTTGGGAAGGATGTGTGTCCTTGTGAGATCATGGATTGCAATGTTGTCCTCCAATGGCTGGCCTACAAACAAGGGGAGACCTGCATTAACTCAAGAGGTAAATCGCTAGGGTTCTGGAGTTAGCACATTGGCATTCCAGTGCCATTCCCCTCAATGCCATGGATGTGGTTGATTTTTAATTGCATCTTCTCTGGGGCATGAAGATTTGTTATGTTTGCTGAGCCCCAAGATGTGGGAGCAGAACATCTGCTGTTGACACCCGCTGTGAGTGATGGGTCACTTTCCTCCCACAAGGCTGGGGAAGGGCAGCTTGCACTTCCCCCTTACCTGTTCTGTGGATAGACAGAAAGGACTCCAGCCCAGAATTCATTTAAAAAACAAATAAAAATGGGCAGGAAGAAATAACTCTCGGGCCACGGGGGGAGAGGGACCCCAGGACAGGGAAATCTGACTTTGAGAAAGAATGGATCCAAGCTCAACTCGAACCCGAAGCCAGGGATCAACCTGTGACATTGCTGTCTCCATTCCCTGCTCTGATACTCACAAGATTGCAGCAGCCTCTCCCACTGCCTCCCTGGGTCAGACCCAACCCAAGAATCTCATCAGCAGCATGAGCTAACCCCTGATTTCTCCTTTGCCTCTCTCTCCCTGTTGGGTTGAATGTGTGCTTTAGGAAGATGATCGCAACAGACACACACACCAGCCTGCTCTCTCGCTCTGACACGCCATTTCCACTGTCTTGTGGAATTCTGATCTCCATGCCAAGAACAATAACGAGGCGGACATGGGAATGTCCTCACCGACTAATGCACCAGAAAAAACAGTCAGCATCCAGGGAACAAACATGCCGTGTCTTTCTCTGCTCTCGCTTGGGTAATTCCTTCAACGTTCTGTCAGCTCTGCTCCCAGGCCACTTGCTTCACACACACATTATGTCACACAGGGCAAGAGTGAGTTAGTTCATTGTGTTTTTCCCTGGATCCAGGGCTGGGGATCCTACTTCCATCAAAGTCAATAGCAAAAATCTCCACTGGCTTCAAGAAGTGCAAGGATCAGGCCCTGAATGAAATAGGATGAAATACAATGGACACAGTGCACTAAATTCCCTGGTTTTTTTTATATGACGGAGTTATAAAACTCAAGGTAGGGGGGTGTGTGTGTGCACGTGGCTGAGATCAACACAGCTGCTCAAGCTACACACACCTCCCTTTATAAAAGTGAGCATTCGTCAGGAGGGCCCTTTTCCTTGGGAATGTTCTCCTCTATTCCCTTCCATCATTCCAAAATAGCCTGAAGCTGTTGTCCTCCTGGACATCAGTTTGAGCAGGCATTGGAGAAGAGCTGAAGCAGCTAAGGGGGTGGGATTTCTCTCCAGGAGACAAACATGGTGTGGGGTGTGAGTTTTAATTCAAGATTTCAGATGACACTAAACTGGGAGGAGAGGTAAATACGCTGGAGGGTAGGGATAGGATACAGAGGGACCTAGACAAATTGGAGGATTGGGCCAAAAGAAATCTGATGAGGTTCAACAAGGACAAGTGCAGAGTCCTGCACTGAGGACGGAAGAATCTCATGCACCGCTACAGACTAGGGACCGAGTGGCTAGGCAGCAGTTCTGCAGAAAAGGACCTAGGGGTTACAGTGGACGAGAAGCTGGATATGAGTCAACAGTGGGCCCTTGTTGCCAAGAAGGCCAATGGCATTTTGGGATGTATACGTAGGGGCATTGCCAGCAGATCGAGGGACGTGATCTTTCCCCTCTATTCGACATTGGTGAGGCCTCATCTGGAGCACTGTGTCCAATTTTGGGCCCCACGCTACAAGAAGGATGTGGAAAAATTGGAAAATGTCCAGCAGAGGGCAACAAAAATGATTAGGGGACTGGAACACATGATTTATGAGGAGAGGCTGAGGGAACTAGGATTGTTTAGTCTGCAAAAGAGAAGACTGAGGGGGGGATTTGATAGCTGCTTTCAACTACCTGAAAGGGGGTTCCAAAGAGGATGGCTCTAGACTGTTCTTAGTGGTAGCAGATGACAGAACGAGGAGTAATGGTCTCAAGTTGCAGTGGGGAAGGTTTAGGTTGGATATTAGGAAAATCTTTTTCACTGGGAGGGTGGTGAAACACTGGAATGCATTACCTAGGGAGGTGGTAGAATCTCCTTCCTTAGAAGTTTTTAAGGTCAGGCTTGACAAAGCTCTGGCTGGGGTGATTTAGTTGGGGATTGGTCCTGCTTTGAGCAGGGGGTTGGACTAGATGACCTCCTGAGGTTCCTTCCAACCCTGATATTCTATGATTCTGTGATTCTGTGACACTGGAGAAAAGCCTGTTGAGAGTCTTTGGGTTAAGTTTAGAGATGAGAGCAACAAGAGCGATGTTGTGGTGGGCGTCTGCTTTTGACCACCAGACCAGGAGACTAGACCAGGTCATCTACAGACTAGATGACCTCCTGAGGTCCCTTCCAACCCTGATATTCTATGATTCTATGTCCCAGGGGGTAGGTAAGAGGGCGGTGCATAAGACATCAGATTTGGAGGCGAAGGGCAAGAGTGTCATTTCTGGCTCTGCCAACATCCTGCTGAAAGACCTTGGGAAAGTCACTAATTTCCTCTTTGCCTGGTTGGTCTATTTGGTCTGTAAGCTCTCTTGGGTGCAGGGACTACCTCTGACTGTGTATTTCTCTGTACAGAACCTAGCACAGTAGGAGCGTGACTTCATCTGCACTGATTTAGGCACTGCAGTAACACAAACAACAACAATAATGTGTCTGCCGATTAGTAGATGATGTGCTTTGGTGCTGCGGAATGAGAGGTGTCGTTGCTGCAATTGGTTGCATTGTTTTTCTTTGCTTTCAAACTTTTATCAAGCTAGACGAGAGTGATCATCAAGGTGAGTTTGTGTGGGGGGGGGGCAGAGGGTGAGAAAACCTGGATTTGTGCTGGAAATGGCCCAACTTGATGATCACTTTAGATAAGCTATTACCAGCAGGAGAGTGGGGTGGGAGGAGGTATTGTTTCATGGTCTCTGTGTATATAATGTCTTCTGCAGTTTCCACAGTATGCATCCGATGAAGTGAGCTGTAGCTCACGAAAGCTCATGCTCAAATAAATTGGTTAGTCTCTAAGGTGCCACAAGTACTCCTTTTCTTTTTGCGAATACAGACTAACACGGCTGTTACTCTGAAACTCATGAAGCTGGGAGCCAGGAGAATACCATGTGACTAGAGCTAACCAAAAATGGGAAAAGCAATTTCACAAGAACACACGTTATTGTTTCCATTTCACACAGTTCAAAGTGGGACCCGTTTTCCATTAAAATTTCCACAATATTTGTAACCATATTTTATCTCTTTTTTTTTATAAATATTCATTTTCTGTGATGTTTCTGACTATATTTTCTATGGATTTTTAATGTTTTAAAAAATTAATTTCCCAAAAATCTGATTTACAATAAGAAAATATGTTTTTCTGGTAACCAAAAAAATTCAACAACAATTCCAAAAGTTGACACAGCGACAAAATTTGGTAAAAAAAATAGCAGAAAATTCAGCAAAAGACTGGCCCATGTCATCATCATGTCAATTTTTCACATGTGATTTTGAAATCAAAGGCCATTTTTCCATTCAAAGAGTTTTGTGTGAAAAATTGTTACTAGTCCTTCAGGTGACTCAAATGAATTTTTTTGGGCCGGTATTATACTAGAATCATAGAATATCAGGGTTGGAAGAGACCCCAGGAGGTCACCTAGTCCAACCCCCTGCTCAAAGCAGGACCAACACCACCTAATCATCCCAATCAGGGCTTTGTCAAGCCTGACCTTAAAAACCTCTAAGGAAGGAGATTCTACCACCTCCCTAGGTAACGCAGGGACAGACTAGATGTTCTAATGGTCCATTCTGGCCTTAAAAGTCTATGAATCTAGGACTGACCAAGCAGGAGAAGAACAAGTAATGGGCTTTCAGTAGGAACAATCCTTTATGCTGGCTGAGAATTTTCAGTCTGTGTTGACATTTCCACAAATGCTTGGTGGGCGCCCAGCTACAAATGAATATTATGTGAGCCTACGTATAAGAGCTAGCTGGTCCCATTGCCTTTATCCACAGAAACATTCACCAGGCACTTTTAGCATGGTTCAACTGGCTCTGATTTTAAACACCCACTCGTCCATTTTAAATACAGTAACACCGAGCAGAGAAGACGAGAAGTTTTCCCTTGTGTTAATTGTCCCTGGCATCTTCCCATTTATGGCACAGGGCCGTACCTGTGTGTGTGAGAGAGGGAGAGATAATGGTATTCAATGAGGAAATGCAAGAGTCGGTGAGAACAACACCTGGGAAATCCCCTTCAACTGTATCAAAAGCAACCCTTGCAGATAATGTCAAAGGACATCAATTTTTTATGATTATAACCAGCCATAATTGAATCCGTCAACAAGGTTATATAACAAGGAAATTAATTAGACCCTTTGCCGACGTTTAAAACATAGGCCTGGAAAATTCAATACCATTGCCTAGGCCACTGCTTCTTTCTTCATTTAGTTCTGTCTCCTTTACACAGGGGGACTGGTGAAGTCTGCTGGGGGATGAGAGAGGCAAAGTGCTGAGAAGGAGCAATTTACTAAGGGGCAGCACAAGGCACAGCAGAGGTGGGGTGCTGCTGATTGGAAACACCCTTCTTCAAGGATCCCCCGCCGACACTTTTCTAAAGCAAAAAGTTCCCAGAATTTCACAGCATCGTTCCATTAGGCCCATTAAGGAGTAGGGTTGCCAACTTTCTATTTGCAGAAAACCAAACATCCTTGCCCTGCCCCTTCTCCGATCCCTGCCTCTGCTCACTCCATCCGTCACTTGCTATCCCCCACCCATGCACACTCGCTCACTTTCCCTGGGCTGGGCCAGGGGGTTGGGGTACGAGAGAGGGTGAGGGCTCCGGCTGGGGGTGTGGGCTCTGGGGTGGGGCCAGAGATGAGGTGTTTGGGGTGCAGAAGGGGGCTCTGGGCTGGTGCAGGGGCATGGGAGGGGGTATGGGGAGTGGGCTCCGGGCGGTGCTTATCTCAGGCGGCTCCCAGGAAGCAGCAACATCTCCTTCCGGCTCCTAGACAGAGGCATGACCATATGGCTCTGCGCGCTGCTCACACCTGCAGGTGCCACCCTCTCAGCTCCCATTGGCCACAGTTCCTGGCCAATGGGAGCTGCTGAGCTGGCACTGGGGGCAGGGCAGTGCCCCCATTGCCATCCATCCACCTAGGAGCCAGAGGGAGATGCTGGCTGCTTCTCGGGAGCTGCGTGGAGCCGGGTAGGGAGCCTGCCTGTGCCACCAACTGGACTTTTAACAGCCCACCAGGATCCCTTTTTAACTGGGCGTTCCAGTCAAAAATGGGATGCCTGGCAACCCTACTAAGGCATGACCTTGAAGCAGTACAATGCTGAACAGCCACAGACATTCAAAGCACAGAAGCTGAGAGCAGCAGTGCTATTGACTGAAGTGCGGGGATCCCGTGAAACAAGGATCTTGTTGAGAACAGAGCTGTATCTGGGGGGGCGGGGTCCACGTGCACGCGTATGGCTGTGAGAGTGTCTGGATGTTTTCTAGCTGTGCAGGGAGGCATCTGTATACAGTACTGTGTGCTTTGGTGGATGCAGAGGGATCAGTGGTGTGCCGTCTATGCATGCATTGCGTGCCCCAGAATTCATCAAAAATGTAGTCCAGTGGGTGGCCCTGTCTCAGCCCTGAACCTATGTTGTAGAACAAAATGGCATCCGCCACACAGCATGCCCTGTACATGCGAGGTCACATGGCATGGCCAATGCCATTTTGTGGGACATTACTAAAGAGGTTGGACCACCAAAGGCATGCAAGTGTGGGATTGAAACGTCTGTGATCGGACAGAACTAGCGGTGTGAACTCTTGGTCAAGATGGAAAGTTTAGCACAAAATGTGTTCATTAAAACTTTGTTGCATGCCTTACTAAAAATGTCACGGCACTTCTGCGGGATGGACGTGTGTGCAGGTTGATGTGGGTGTCTCTTGGTGTGAATGGCTATGCCTATGTTAGAGCTGGCTGGGAATTTTGACTGCCTCAAAACCAAAAATGTCCAACTCTTGAAATGGGTTGGAAAACTATGTCCTGCCTGGCCCAGTCTATGCTTGATGTTTTAGTCATGTTTTAATAGGTGTTAACTAACATGACTGCAAATTCTAGTGAAGACACAACAAAAATATTTGCTGCAGGATAAACGTTTGTTGCAGCCCCGAGTTCAACATGAGCAGCTGGTGTCAGAGACTTGTGTCCTGCCTACATAATGATTCACAGTGTGTTAAGTTTGTCATTAACAAAGCTGTGCCAATTCTTCTCTATATTCATTTGCTTTTACGTGATACCCTTGTCCTTTACCCTTTTTATGGTTAG
This sequence comes from Lepidochelys olivacea, assembly GCF_965140295.1. NCBI lineage: Eukaryota > Metazoa > Chordata > Testudines > Cheloniidae > Lepidochelys > Lepidochelys olivacea. Next base: position 264,067,068 of record NC_140412.1, on the reverse strand, counting down.
CATCTTTTAGATTATATCTCCTCCAGGGCAATGGTTCTCTTTTCTCCATCTTTGTACAGGACCCAACAGAATGGAGTTCCATCTCTAACAAACATACTACAGGGAATTTCTGTTGGATGATAAATCTCTCTTAAAATCATCATTGTCAGCTCTGCAGATCTGTTGCACTGAACGTACCAAAATAACCCACGATGGGCCAAATTCAAATCTATGTAATTTCACTAATGTCAACAGAATCGCACCCTCTGGAGCGGGCTCCATAGTTAAAATACTTGTGTAATGCAGAACAAATGTTTTGCACACTGCTGCACCCTGCTGGTTCTATGCCAGTGCTCCCCATCACATCTTCTGGGACAGTGGCGAATCAAAGAGACATAAAACAGCAAGGCAAACAAAAATCAGCCATATTAACTTCTCATCCTGTGAGACGAGGGTGGGGACCCATTGTTTATCAGAAGAAAGAAAGAAAGAAAGAGAAATGTTTTCCATCTCCCAAGAACAAAGCAGGTACTCCACATTGTCTCTCTGCTCGCTGCTGAAATTGACTAGGCTTATGGTCTTGCTGTGCAGCCTTGCTATACATTTACATGCCCAGCCTGTTCCCAAGCATGGACCGGAAGATATGCAAAGAGTGACATCCATCTGAGACAAATTTAGTTCCGATCTCTCTGGCTCTTCCAGGTGAAGGATTCATTTTAGTTAGTCTAGCAGAGCAGCTGCCAGCGAACCTCTGGGGTCCTGGTTTAATTCCCCGTCACATTTGCAGCAAGCCTCATCCCCACAAGGTAGTGGACGCCATGAATTGCTTATGGCCCTTAGAGTGTCAGGCTACTGACTGACAGGCAGGCAAGAGGGTTGCATCATTTCCCTTTCACATAGGTGCTCAAGCATCAAAACATAGCTACTAGGCCCCATTTTAGCAAGTGACAAGGGCACCACAAAAGGATCTGAGCCTTGATTTGAAAAAGAAAATAGCCTTGATATAGCTCAGAACCAAACCTGAGCCTCGTGAGTCTATAAAGTATGAGCTGGGAAGCTCACAAGTACAGGCTCTTTCTCAAGATTTCTGGCTTACACCAGAAAGTGCAGATATGCACAGGCATGAAAAATACATCGAACGTGCAAAATAGGTCCGCCTGAGTTATATTTTGAGTTCTGGTATGCCTGTCTCATAGGCATTTCTAACACTCACCTCAGTGCAATAGCCAAGTACCTGTTCTGGTTTTTATTTTAGGTCTCCTTAGCTTTACTTGTTCCCTTTAAATTTTTGCAAATGGGTGGGATCGAACCTGCAACCTCTGAAGCTTAGTGTATGAGCCTCTGCTGCATGAGCTAAAAGCCACTGAGCTCTTAACTACGGCTGTAGCAAACTCATCAATTTCTAGCTGCTCTAGGTGTGACTAGAGGGGGACAGAGCGTCACACCAAGCAGGCATGGGTTACATTTTCACTGGGCTGTAAGGTCAGATCCTTGGCTGATGTCAACTGGTGTAACTTCATTTATTTCAGTGGAACTATGCTGATTTACACCAGCTCATAGTCTTTGGCTCTCATTCATGCTGAGAGATCAGGAAGAGGGGAACAATGAAATAGACTGAGAAGAGGTAAAAATGGCAGTACCACCTTCCTGTTCCTTCTTGCAGATTTCTCCATATTTTTTTCCTGTTCCTTCTAAACCTCCAGGACTGGATCACTGGGCACATTCCATTTCAATATCTCATACCATTAATTAAAAATAATCAGCCAAGATAATCTCCCTGGAGCAAAGATGTAATTTTAGTTCACATACAAAGGAGAAAATGAGACTGCTCTGGCATGTTAGTAGAGAATGGGTTGGAAGCAAAGCTGGTCGAAATATGAACAAAGTTGCACAAAACAAAACAAACATCATCAAAACTGATTCAAAACGTGTTTAAAAGTTCAAAAATCAAAACAATTGCAACTGTCTTTATGGCAGAGTATTACAGGCATGTTCTGCAACCAATCTCAATAAAACTGTCTCATTAAGGAAGGACGATCCAGTGTTTAGGGCATTAGCCTAAGATTTGGAAACCTGAGTTTGAATTACTGCTCTGCCATAGACTTCCTTTGGGACCTTGGCCAAGTCACCTAGTTGCTTTGTGCCTCAGTTCCCCCTCTGTACAAAGGGGACGGTAACACAGCCCTACCTCACGGCAGTGTTGTGAGTAGGGCTGGCTGAGAAAGAAGAATTCTGTTTCACGAAAAAAATTAAGGGTTCAAATTTGAGTCGGAACAAGACAGACCTTTTAATTTTTTGCACGAGAAAATCTTACCCTAGAATAGCCAGTGCCCAAAGGTTAGACACTGACCAGGGATGTGAGAAATCCACCTTGAAATCCTTATTTAGACTCAGACAGAGGGGAGAGTTGGACCTGGATCTCCCATATAAGTGCTCTTACCCTCTGGCCATGCTAGCATGGGTCTACTGTTCTCCCTCTCCGACCAGAAATTCCATCCTGGACCTGGGACCCCTTTCGGAGAAAGTGACACAGAAACTGATCCATTCCCACAACATGTTTTGGTTTTGACAATTTAGCATTTTCCGTCAGAAAAACGTCTTGTCAAAAAGACCCCAACTGACTCTAGTTGTGAGATACTTAGGAACTATGAGCAGAGGAGCCATATAAATATTTAAGCTTGACTGAAACAAGTATGTTATTGTCGAACCCTCTGTGATTAAGGCTGTAACACAATTGCAGGTGTAATCCCTTATTCTTACCAGCCCGTAGCCTTTCCTGAAACATTCTGCCTTGGGTCAGAGGCTGACATGTTTCATGCTTGAGCTCAGCTGAAAAGTATGAGAAAAATGCATTGGGTGGTCTTTGATTTAAGCCGGGCTTGGGGGGGTGGGGATACACGTTTTCCATTGCAAAAAAAAATAAATTAAAAATTTGATTGCCATACTTTTTTTATTTTTATCCAGACAGATAATTCAAAAACAGCTGAACTTTGAAACTTGTCCTTGGAAACAGACTCCCTTGGAGTACAGCCACAATTATGTGCAGGGGGAAAAAAAAAATAAAAAAACTTGGTTGTGTAATACTAACGCTCTAAATGAATTTCAGCCATCACTTCTGAGCACACTCAGTCAGCATTTGCTAAGAGCTTCGCCGTACGTGTCACCAAGCATATTCTGCCAGCCCTGCCTAACAGGTGCAGGGAGAGATGCCGTTCCCGTGCCACTTTGCTGGAGAAGGGCGCAGGAGTAATCTCTCGCTGAAATATACACAGCAAAACCCTCTACCCTGGAAACATCCTTCTCATCTGATCCAGGAGAAGTTTAGGAAGGTGAACAACACCAAAAAGAACCCCCTAAAATTGTGAAGCACATAGAGGCTTGTAGAAGGTGCTGTGTGGATCAAATGGGCTAGATTGTGCCTTCAGGCACAGCACGGAGCAAGCAGTGATACGTAAATGGCAGTGCCCCAGGAGGCACCGTGACTGAGGCCCTGCCTGCCGAGCTTATCTGGTGCTAACCCCCAGTCCCGACGCACGGGGCCAATGCAAGATGGGTAAGTTGACCTGGTGCACAATGGCCTGTTTTGTACTGGTGCAAGGTTAGTGGGTTACCCCAGTGTAACTGCATCAATGTCACTTCACCAGTGTCCTTAGTGCAGGACCAAATTAAGACAACTGGGGCCCGAGGCACATCACAATATGAGGATCCCCATTGCTTCACCCATATGGCCCCACCCTTAATTGGGGCAGAGAACCCCTAAGAGGATGGCTCTTGCATTCAACACCCCCTGTAGGCATAATCCCTCGCAGAGCAATTATTTCAGGCTCTCTGCAGACTCTAGCAGAGGTCAATGCATTGGGTTACTCTCAGATCACATTTTCTTTGCAACCAGAAGGACTCGAAACGTACTTAAAAGAAAAAATTACAGCTGAGATTCTGATATAATTATACTCCTGCAGGAGCTGAGCCCTTGGCCCGGTCTGAAATGCTGGTGCTTTCATTCAGCCCCATCCTAGTGGAGAAAAGCTCTTAAGACAAAAATCAAAGCCCCGCAGCTGCGAGTCTCAAAGCCCGTCTCAACAGACTTGGGCTGGCAGGGATCGTGCTACCATGCTAAAAGCTAGTTGCACAGACACTGCTTTGAATTGCGGCAAGGGCTTGAGCTCAAGCTTTGAGACCCACCTGCTCCCCCGGCGTCAGAACCCAAGCTCCAGCTGGAGCCGGAACATCGACACGGCTATTTTTATTGCTGTCGCGCAAGTCTTGCAAGGCCAAGTCTGTTGTCTCAGGCTCTGAGACTCACGGTTGAAGGTGGGCTTTTTACAGAGTAAACATACCCTTACAGATGCCCCCCCCCCCCAGTGGGGTTATTGATGGGGGCTTAAGTTATACATGTGTTTAAAGACTTTGCTGAAATGAAGCCATAAGGATAAAGGATGGGTCAGAGTCACCTATGGTGACCAGAGAGCAAGTGTGAAAAATCAGGACGGGGTGTGGGGTAATAGGTGCCTAATAAGACAAAGCCCCAAATATCAGCACTGTCTCTATAAAATTGAGACATCTGGTCACCCTAGTGCCAACCTAACTGGATTTAGACAACCTCACTTAAATCCACGTGTGGAAGAGATCTTCTGCACATGGATCTTTCCTCTTCCACAAGGGAGAAACTAAGTAGAAGTAGGAGGAATATAATGAAGCTGAAAGAAGGAAAAATTCCCATTGGTGACTTCTATTAGGGTGGAAACATGGTGGAAGTAAAGCTGGGTGGGAAACGGTTTTTCTGTCCATGAAAATTTTCAAGATTTCAAAACATTTTCCTGTCCTGAATGGGGATGAAAAGTCAAAATCTAACATTTTCACAGAAACAATCTGAAACAAACTATAGTTCAGGTCAATCCAAACATTTCCTATGGATCATTTCTAAATGTTTCATTTGGATTTCCACGGTTTACTCTAATTAGCTTGACTTTCTAAACAAAGTCATTTTGAACCAGAAACAATGGATTGTTTTTTTCATTTTGAAAATGTCAAAAATGAAACATTGTGAAACTTTCAAAACTTTTTTTTTCAAAAATTTTGTAGAATTGAGAAATTTGTCAAAACTGTATTTTTTTTAAAAGAGAAATGCTCTAGTTCAAAGAGTGTTATGCAGGAGGTCTGACTAGATGTTTACATTGATCCCTTCTGGCCTTGGAAACTATGAATCTATTAATTACTTATTCTATTTTCTTCCTGGATTGAAGAAAACTGATTATTGTTTGGGGTCAAAGATTAATAAACAAGTAGTACTCTCTACTTCCTCCTCACCCTACATGTACAGGGAGAAGGTGGCTGGGTTCACATTTTAGAAATCCACAAGCTATATCTTGGGCCCTCCTGGAATAAAATGAGAAATAAGACCCGATCCTCACCTGCTTTAAATCAGTGCAGCTGCACCAAACTTAAAGTATGGCCAATTCACATCAGCTAAAGGTCTGGCCCTGTAATGCACGCAGCTTCTCAAAGCCTGAATCTTGTTCTGAGCTTTACAATAGCTGCATTAACATATGCCCACCTTTTCCTGCCCAAGAAGAGCACTTGGATACCCACACTGAGAGGCGTGGCATAAATATCTAGTTTAGAAGCTTCCTAGTTTTCATGCTGAACTAGAAACAGATGTGCAAAAATGCTGTGAGAAAGGATCAGATACTGCAGTCATGAGTCCCGTAAGGGATAGGTGGGTAGATGGCTCAAAGGCTATCTCGGTTACAAATAACCTTTGGGCTAGAGTCCCCAACTGGTGTAAATCAGCATAGCTCCACTGAAATCAATGGCTCCACCCCAACTGGATCTGGCCCCTCGTCCAAATGCCATGGCCACTTCTGAAAATCTCAGCCAACGAGTCTCACTTTGATATCTGTTCAGCCTTAACTCCATTAGGACACTATTACTTCTGCAGGCAAATTATCCCACAGGTGAGCCACGGTGTGGATGAATCCAGCTTGGACTTGGCCTTCCTTAGTAACCATTCAGGACCTCCTGTTTCATGTTAATTCTGAAGCTGGAACAGTTTTAAATGCTCAGATCCTGCTCGGTCTCCATTTACGTAGCAGTAACTAGAACCCCTGTTTTCCCAAAGGCTCAGTGACTTAATCTCAACAAAGCTGTTTCTCCTATTACAGGCCATTCCCTTCATCTGACAAATCACTCTTCTTCTTAGTTATGATGTTACAGTCGCATGTACAGGCCCAATCTACTAGACACGGTCCATACACATAAGGTCCACACTGCAATCAGGGTGTTGGGGCGGGGGTGGGGGAGAAAACCTGAATTTGTGCTGGAAATGGCCCACCTTGATTATCATACACATTGTAAGGAGAGTGATCACTTTACATAAGCTATTACCAGCAGGAGAGTGGGGTGGGGGGAGAGAAAACCTTTTGTAGTGGTAAACACCCATTTTTTCATGGTTTGTGTGTATAAAAATGTCTTCTGTACTTTCCACAGGATGCATCCGATGAAGTGAGCTGTAGCTCACGAAAGCTCATGCTCAAATAAATTGGTTAGTCTCTAAGGTGCCACAAGTCCTCCTGTTCTTTTTGCAAATACAGACTAACACGGCTGCTACTCTGAAAACTGCAATCAGAGGTGAGGCTGCAGTGTGTGTAAACATCCTCAAGCTAGCAGTCACGTAGCTTGAATAAGAACCGCAGTGAAGCCGTGGCACTGTAGGCCATCTAACTCCACCTGGGCCCCGGGTATGTACTCAAGCGCGAGCCCATGCTGCTGGGCCTTCCCTGCTATTGATATTCAAGCTAGTTAGATCAAAGCTAGCTTGGGCATGACTCCCCGTGCTGCTGTCACACACCTCCGATTGCAACATAGACATTCATGCAGCAAGAGACATCTTACAATCTAAGTAGACCAGCAAGACAAAGGGTAGGAGAAAGGTATTATTATTAGCCCTATTTCAAATGTAAAAACAAATGAGGAAAAAATGAAAAAAAATGTTCACAGCAGATATTTCTCCCCCTTTTTTCCAACCAGCCCAAAAGATAACACTAGTCTTTTTATTGGTTGGTCTCAAAGCACTTCACCAAAGTGGATAAACATCTATTTACGTACATGGCCCTCATTGCTATGACAGCTCAGCACCTCACAATCGCTAACGGATTATGCCCTCGTAACATCCCTGTGAGGTAAAGAAGCATTATACCCATTGTAAAGATGGGGAACTGAGGGGCAAGGTTTGATTAAGTGACTTGCCCAAGATCACACAAAAGATCTTTTGATTCAGCCAGGAATTGGCTGCAGTTCTCCTGAGTCCCTGTCTAGTATCCTACCAGCTAGGACGCCCTCCTACTCTAACACCATCATGATCCACATTTTACAGATGGGTAAACTGAGGCACAGAGCAGGAAAGTGAGTTGCCCAAGGGTTACATATGAAGCCAATGGTTGTTCCAGAAACAGAACTCAGGTCTCCTTACTCAACTGCCAGCGTCCTACTGAGTTGTTCCAGAAACAGAACTCAGGTCTCCTTACTCAACTGCCAGCGTCCTACTGAGAGAACCACCCTGCCTCACTTCTCTCAGTTTAATCCGCAAATTCAGCATTGTTTTAAAAAGAAAAGGTGAGTGAAGGAATGTCTCCAATTGGACCGACTTGTGTTGGTGAAAGAGACATGCTTACACAGAGCTCTTCTTCGGGTCTGTTTTAAAATTAAGCCTGTACTGGGTTTTGTTTTTCTGTGTATTTAATCACGTGGCAGGTTACGAGCTTACAAGGAGTTCATGTTAAGAGGCCATAAAAATGAAAAATGAGTGTTGTCTTCATGGACCCAACACAAATAGCAAAAAAAATATGATTTAACTGACTGCGTTCCAGCAGAGGACAATCTGGCTTCTTTTTAATGCCTAAATTATGGATTGATTTGTATCTGAATTTTGCACAGAAGTTATGCAACTCCCCAGACAGTACTTAAAGCTGAAAGTATGAGGTGATGACAAATGCTGGAAATGACACAGGAGGAAAAAATGGACTTCAGTGTGTGAGCCATCAGGTTGTCCTGAGACTAATCCATTTTGGAAAGAAATGATGCAGACAAAGAATGACCATCTTACATTATGGTTTTGCTCCCCACGGAAGAATGTCTCACGTACTACAAAACATAAAAAAGGGGGGGCAATAGAAATTATTGCTGATGTCAGCTCAAAAAATGGGAGATACCAAATTAATTGTGGCCAGATGTTGTGTAGTCCAAAAACATTTCTTTTTCTTTTGTCGAAGGTAGCAATGACTATTGCAGTCTTGCCTCATCAAGGGCTGGATGGAAAGACTGGTGTCTTTGCAAATAGCCTTTGAAAGAGTTGGAAATACACATGAATTACAGACTCAGGACTGGAAGAGACCACCCGAGTCATTGAGTCCAGTCCCATGACATCACAAGCAACCCTGCCATATAATTCCATTCATACACTTGTCAAGTGACATCTTAGTCCTAGTCACGTTGTTTCCCCCCACTACTCCTATTTGGGAGGCCGTTCAAGAACCTCACTCCTCTGATGGTTAAAAACTTTCTTCTAATTTCCTGCTTAAATATATTCACGGCCAGTTTACCCTCCTTTGTACTTGTGCCAACATTGTCCTTTAGTTTAAATAGCTCTTCTCCCTCTTTGGTGTCTACCCCATTGATGTATTAATGAGTTGGGTTTTAAAATCACAGTCCCTCTGAGAATCTCAATACGTTTTCCATTAACTAAGTAAACTTTCCATCCATCCTGAGCATAGAGCTGGTTGATCATTTTTGACCAAAATTTTCTTTTAATCAAAGAAATGTTTCCTGAAAAAATTTTTTTTCTTGAAAGCAGTTTGTTGTCAGCTACATTGGTTGATTTTTCAGCTGAAAAAGAATATGAAACAAAACAAAAATGTTCCTTTCATTTTAATTCCAACGGACACTTGGTTTTCGAAAAAGCAGAACACCAGGAAAATGCTGATTCGAAATGAGACCCAAAAAATTGGTTTTGTTTGGGATTTTGCTGGTGAAAAAAAAATCAACGTTTTCTGTGAAAAAATTTCAAACAAAATCATTTTGTTTCAATCTTGTCACAGAAACAAAAATGGATTTTTTTTCACCTGCTCTCCCTAAGATGCAAAGAAGTTTATTGGACATATTTTACAGAAGTATATGTAATCAATCTGCCCCTGACAACAGGATTTGAATCTGCTAAAATGCAAGAATTGCTGTCAATTGAGCTAAAAATTAAAGGGTAATGTTGACATAAGTACTTAAGTGACTTAGGAGGCTAGGTCCCGTTTCCATAAGTGATTAGGTTACATCTCCACAGCCCACAGCAGCAAGGTTCTGAGCCTGGGTCGACAGATTCAGACTCATGGGGCCCACGCTATGGTGCAAAAAATGGCAGCGTAGACATTGCAGCTTGGGCTCTGAAGCTCAGGGAGAGGGGTTGGCCACAACTTAAGAGGGCTGTCTACGCAGCTATTTTTAGGGCCATAACACAAGCCCAGGTCTGCCAACCCAGGCTCGGAGGCTCACTGACATGGGCTGTGTAGACATACTCCAAGGCACTTCAGAGCTGATGCCCCAGTTAATGAAACTTATGTTCCTCAGGCTCAGATCCCCAAAGGTATTTAGGCACCTAGCTCTCATTGATTCCAACTGATATTGGTGGGAGAGAGGCACCTAAGTATCTTTGATGATCCGGGCCTAATTGCCTAAGTCTTCCTTGAAAAACAGAGATACGCTCCTAAGTCACTTAAGTGCTTTTGAAAATTTTACCCCCAGTCCCATCACTTCATTTAGGAGTAGACTCATAAACCTCTTAAATGGCCCAACCTCCGCAGAGCGACAAAGACCCACTCTCCCACAGCATGGAGTTACACAGGGAATTTCTCCCAATCCCAGTTCACACAAACACTATCACTCCCCATTTAAATCCTTCTTTCAGATCCACTTCGTACCCCATCCCCATAAGAGGTGTCAACAGCTCTACCAGCTCCCCTCACCCAAATTCCTAGTAAGTCCCTTCTTTATACTACTCTGTATGCTCTACGGGGCAGAGACCATCTGCATTTTCGGTATTGTACAGCGCTGAGCATACTGTCGGTGCTTAACAAATTGTAATAATCTCTCAATGGAGAGAAGTTAGGAGAAAGAATAGAGGCCATGCAGGAAGTCAGTGGAAGAGCCAGAAATAAAAAACAGAAGCCCTAAATCCAAATGTCCAGCTCTCACCATGTGACCCCAAAGTCCTCATCTCCACAGCAGAGAAATATTGTTTCTGTGCTTCCAGGCTTCATCAGAGGTAGTATATCTTTTTATTCAAGTGAACTCCTCACAATACTCATTTACCACAGTCCTTCCACTTCACTAAGGTAGTAGAACAAGTCAGTCCATGGTTAACGATTAGAAAAAGCTTTATTCCCTTAATTGCATCCCCCATATGGTAGCCTTGACCCTGCATTCATTTATGCTGGATGGCCACACTGAAATGAGCTGATGGCCATGTTTAGGCCCCTCCGCTCAGTTCTCCTGGTGTTTTTTGTTGTTATTTTGGGTTTTTTGTTTGATATTTTGCTTTTAACTCAGCTGCTATTCTGTGTTCCTTCCCAAATCAAAATGTCTTCTGGGAAATTTCATTGGTGCTGCTCTGTAGTGACAGACCTCCCAAATAATCATCAGTAACTAGAGCTGGAGAAAAAGGGCCAACAGATTTTCATGGAAAAGTTTTGAAATTTTTTACTGAAATGTTGAATTTTCAAACAATCTCAAGCAGTCTGTAAGCTGGTCAAAACCAGACAAAATTAACTGTGCAGCAAATTTTTGCCAAAGTTTACAATGTTTTGGCCATCACTACCTGTAACAACATATCCCAAAATAACAACGGGTCACAATTTCACATGACATGGGCTCTTAAGTGCAACTGTAATAGAAATAAATAATAATTATTAATAAATAATAAATAACAACAACAACAACAATAGTATAGACAGAAGGAAAATAAAGACATATAGAGGATACTAGAAGCAAGAGGCATCCAAAAAGCAATCTGAAAACACATAACCAACAAGAGGTTGATCCAGCTAACAAGGACGTTACCATACAGCTGAGCTTAGATTCTTTTTAGTTTGTTGGGGAGCTCTTGTATTAATAACCATTAATATTTCTTTGAATGCTATCCTACCTAGTCATCTGAATGTGAATTAAAACTCCATTCAGCAAAGAACTTAAGCACATACTTAATGTTAAGCACGTGAGTATGTCCTTTCCTGGATCAGAACCCAAATCAGTAATTTACACCAAAAAAGTTAATTCTCCCTAATAGTTTGCCTTTAGAGATAAAAATCCAGTTTAAATTTTCGCTGGGGGTCTCAGGAATGTTGGGGAAGAAGACCTTAAAAACTGGGGGGGAAATTATATGTATTCTATTTTAACCCAAGAGTCACTCCAAATTAAGGCCCAATACTGGAAAGGCTTACAGCCCAGCTTCCTAACTCAATGCCCTGTAAGAAGTCCCACTGAAGTCACCAAGTCACTGAAGTCAGTGGGACTACAAAAAGTGTGTCGTGGCCTAAGACCTTCCAGGATCAGGGCCTAGGTCAGTAGAGATGAACGACAGACCAGCGTTTCAAGCAGAGTCTCAACTAAAACCAGGTGTATTTCAAGGGCCTTTCCAGCTCCGTTCACAGCTTTGATACTTTACACCATGCACAGTCAGTCATTAAAGGAAAGAGATAAAAACGGCAGGTGAGAGAATAACTGGCAAATAGCAGGTGAGATATCAAGCTAATAAAGTTATAAATACTTGGAGATCTGGCTATGTTAACACCCGAGAATTCTGATTCAACATCTTACCCACCTCTGCTCAACCCTCCTTCCTATAACAACCAGGACAATAAAACTTCCGAGGTAATAGAATAACCTCAATAAAGCACAGGTGAAAATCACACCTGTAAGAAGGAATAGAGACTCCTCCAGAGATGTTATTCAAGAACAAACACATCCCAAAGGCTTCATAACCAAGTTGTCCTTAAAGCTCTAGAGGGCAGAATAGTCTTAGGGCTAAATCACACCAAATGCTTGGACCAAAATTGTGCGGGTCTGTTTAATTGACTAGTTCCACTGAGATCAACGGGGTAGCTTGCCGGGTGCCTTTCCTAGACCCCAGTTTAGCAGACACATGCTTCACGTTCACCACGTAACTAATCCCAGCCAGCTCGGCAAAGCTTTTCAAAATCCAAGTTACAACATCCCCAGTTTGGTGTGGGATGTAGAGGCAGCTAACACAGGGAAACCACGCAAGCCATTTCAATGACACTTATCCTTGTATATAGTGTAGTTGTCACTGTGTTGGTCCCAGGATATTACACTTATCACTGTAATTTCCATGCCTCTTCCCTCCCGGGCTGTCCAAGCAGAAGTGCTGGATGTGCATTTCAAACAACCCTCATCCGACCGGACACCATTCGTTAATAACTCCATTTCCCCTCCTGTTTACTGTTGAAAGTTACTTATCAGAAATAAGGATTAACGAGCCAGAGGTGATAGAAACACTCACTGAGGCCAAAGGAAGGTGCCCCAAACCACCCTCGGGGCAGTGGGACCCAGTTGCGGTGTCCTGTCCTCCAGCCCTGTGGCCTTGGGGAAACACTACACAGAGACTCCAGCCTGCAAGAGCAGCCAAAGCAGGGATATCTGGACATTCAGAGAACTTTCTACTGTTCTGACTGGGCTTTCTATGTCTTGTGCAGCTGGGCTTATTGCTCCAACCTTCTCCCTCCCAACCTCTTCTCCTCAGCTTTGCTCCTGTCCCTCTTATTTCCCTTCTCCTCAGCCCTGTCCTATGGATCCCCTCCTGACTAACTCCCCCCTCCAAAACCAAGAGAAATCATGGAACAATGATGATGGGAGACAACAATGATGACATTTGCTGCCATCACATTGTTCGCCCCGCTTGTGCGTTCTTCCCTTCCCCCACCCGGTATCTGTCTTGCCTATTTAGATTGTGAACTCTTTCAGACAGGAACTGTCGGCTATGCTGAGTTAGTACAGAACCTAGCAAAATGGGGTCCCGGTCTTGGTTGCACTCCCATAATAAATATGGTTCATAGTAATAATTTTAAGGTTGCTGCAAAGCTGAATTTTTTGTTGTCCCTCATTTTGGGTCTTTGTCACACCTTGGGATCCCAGCTTGGCAGGTCGAGAGGTGTTACTGAGTGTGAAGGAATCCTTTGTGAAATTCCTGGCCTGATTTCCAAAGCCAAGGGTTCTTATCGCCTGGGTATCCTATAGATAACATTGCAACAGCTACCGAATCGGGCTCACCTCTCGATTGACAAGTCACCGTTCCATGTGCTACATGTAAGGTAAGACCTAGACAAAAAACAAACGGCAGAATAATTGGGCCAGGTTCCTAGCTGGAACAAATCAGTGGCAAAGCATTGACTCCAACAAAGCTACGTTGATTTACAGTAGTTGAGAATCTCTCCCCAGAGTGTTTTAGGACCAAACCCAGAGCACATTGCATTCCACAGAAAGTCTCCCATTGATTTTGATGGGCTTTGGATTAAACCCTTAAAATGCTTAGTGTGAATCTGTACTACAGCCTACTGCTGGAGGGACTCAGAACTTGGAGGGAAGGATTATCTAGGGGTTAGGCCTCTAGCCTGGAATGTAAGTAGGGTTGCCAGGCATGCGGTTTTCAACCAGAACGCCCGGTCGAAAGGGGATCCTGGCGGCTCTGGTCAGCAGGGCTGACCGGGCTGTTAAAAGGATCAGTGTGGAGCCAGGGCAGGCAGGGAGCCTGCCTTAGCCCTGTTGCATTGCCAACTGAGAGCTGCCTGAGATAAGCACCGCCTGGCTGGAGCCCGTTCCCCGATCCCCATCCCAAACCCCTTCCCCAGCCCTGAGCCTTCTCCTGCCCCCCAACATCCTGACCCAGCCCTGCACCCCCTCCCACACCTTAACTCCCTCCCAAAGCCGCACCCCTGCCCCAACCCTGAGCTCCCTCTCACCATTCCTTGGGATAGGGGGAGCCCCAGACCGCTACCTCCGCCTCTCTCTCTCTCTCTCTCTCTCTCTCTCTCTCTCTGCATAGATAGGTAGCTCACTCAGGATGAAAGCTGCAATATAAATCACTAGTGATACAAAGCTCACATAGCAGCATGCTTCCTTCAGCCGCCTTTGGCATTTCACACATTTCCTTTATTATGAAAACACGTGGCAATAAGCCGCAGCCCTGGTCTGTCTCAGAGCAGCCCCCTGCAGAATGCTGTCATGTTATTTTTTCAAGGTGGAGTTCCCTTGCTTGTTTCCTTATACAGCTGACCTGCCTCAGACTCCACCCACCTGCTTCACATGAGAAGTGAATGGTAGTCAGAGGGCAACTGTCAACGGTTGTGAACTCAATGGAGCCTTGTGTGTGCTGGTTTACAACAGGTGATAGGATTCTTGCAAAGAATTATCTCTGGGCAAGGTTGGCACATTGATTCCTCTGCCAGCTTTTTGTCAGACAGGTTTGATACTGCATGGGATAATCATGTTAGAAATATCTGAGATTAGATAGATCTGTAGATGTTTAATCCTTTTCTCCATAAGATATATACCCAGATATTGCTTGCAAGGTAGAAAGATAAGGGGATTTGCCTGCATGCCTTTGTCTGATAAATTTTTGGGCGCTCCGTCACTTTCTCTTCACGTGGCCACTCAGCCGCATTAAGGAGTCCATTTGCTCACTTGAATAAGCAGAGGGAATTGTGTTTTCAAAAGCATCTCCCATTCAGATTTAGCGGGAACTGGGCATCTAACTCCCCTAGGCACTTTTCAAAACCCCACCCCAGCGTCAATGGGTTTAGCACAAATCATTAATGGAAACCTTCAAGGAGGCAATTTTCATTTCCCCAGGCCCACGTATGGCAGCTAAGAACCAACAATGGGCAAACTGGTTTGGCCAAAATACGAACCAACCCAAATCTTCCCCCAGAAATCCAATTTGAACCCAGAACCTTCTTTGTAGGGATCTGAAAAAGTTTGGTTTATTTTTTCCTCATTAATTTCTATGTGTGTTCCTCAATTTTTGTGCGTCTTTGCATGTCTTGGTTTCACCTGGGACTGAAGCAGAAGTACTGAAATAAGCAAGAGGTGTGGGCAGGCCATCACCAGGAAGGCATGTGAAACTTGTTTTTGTGATACTTCCAACCTAATTTCCAGGCCACTGAGATTGACATAATAATAGTTAAACCTGAGATATGTAGAAGGTAATTGACTTGCCCAAGGCTGCATAATAAATCAGTGGCAGAGCAGACATGAAGACTCAGGGATCCTTTTTGCCCAAGCCTATAATCCATCCACCCTGGTTCACAAACTGTAGTCAGTGGCCATGATATATCCATGGAGCTCAGCCTAATCAAGGGTGAAATGAGGTATTACTAGGTGATGTGCTTCATGAAAGGACCTCTTTCTAACAAAATGGACCACTGAACAACATAGATGGAGTCTTCCTGGGCTGTCCTGGCTCCCTAGATTTGAGCAGTCTAGTGTCTGGATTGGAGCTGATCAGTACAAGGTATGTATTTTCTGTGGCAATTTTTGAAAGAAAAAATATTTTCATTCTTTTCAAAACTTGCCACTGAAACGTTTTGGTCATTTCACACAAACTATATGGAAAAGGCCTCTCAGTGACCCCAACAGAAAGTGTGGTCAGCAATGGGCCCTGAGCCATCCTGGCCTCTTGGGGTATGGTAGCGGGAAAATCCAGAACTGCCATTTGGTAGAAGCAGACAGCCCCTCTTATTTGGCATGCTGGGCCCTGATTGGCTGCTGCCTACTCCCAGCCCTTCAAGGCACTGGAGCACCAAGTCTTGCTGGTTCCATCAGCAGCTGACCTAGACAGGCCTTTCTAGCCAACCCGTGAGGTCCCAAACTTGCTGCCTCTCTTTTCTTAAAGGCCTGCTTCCTTGAACAGGGTACACCAAGGCAGCAAGTTTTCCAGCAGGGGCAGAAGGCGGGGGGAACAAGTGCCTGGTACCCCGCCCCCCAAACACACACACACGCCCATGCATGCAAGATTCAAAGAAATTAGCTTAATCTGCAGCAAGTCAGATTTAAGTTAGATATTAGCAAAAACTTTCTGAATGTACGGATAGTTCACTACTGGGATAAGTTACCAAGGGGGAGTCATGGAATCCCCATCACTGGAGGTTTTTAAGAACAGGTTAGAGAAGCAATTGTCAGGGATGGTCTAGAGTTACTTGGCCCTACTTTAGTGCAAGAGAATGGACAAGATGACTGTCCCTTCCAGCCCTACGGTACTATTATACTATGTTACCTCCATCCTTAACAGAATACCCCTCCTTGTCACCCCCCAGAAAGTGTGGCTGAAACAAGTAATTAGCTGAGTCCTTTTCCTTTAAAAAAAAAAAGGAATAACTCTAGAAATTAGTGCTGAATCTCACTCATGCCTTTGTCTCTTTCCTGTATGCTGCCATGTGTAGCCAGCTCCACCCTCGCTGTCTTTGCTCACAACATTTACAAGTTGCAAGAGAAGGTGTGCAGGAAACATTCTTTAAAAGGTCTCCCTCCAAAGTCATAAAAATGAAACATCTCCCTGGGACATTCCAGGGGCCTTTCAATCCTGGCACAGGGTCTACCCACCATCGGTTTGGTTCAGAGATCATTGACTCAAGTTCCCAGCCATAAATACTGGCTGATCAGCATTGGCATCTGCAGAACACGAGAGTAGTTTTCAAACTCTACATCTACTTTCTTTTTGGTATTTTCTTTGGAAGACCTCAGGCTGGATTATTTTGAGGGATCTGAAAGAGCCTCCTCACAGCGAGAGAAGCCAGTGATGATCATGCCAGTTCAGTGACAAGACACATCGAGTATCAGCCCGCAGGTCAGAAATCTGAGACAGAGAAGGCTGTCTGAAGGCTGCTTTCAGCCACTGATGTCCCCTTGCCTCAGATGAGTGGGTGTTAGGAACCTGAAGCAGATTCATCCTCTTTGTTTGGTCAATCACCATTTGGTCCTGCCTCCGGTGTTTTCTTATTGTGATTGCAGCCAGAACACGGACAGTTTCTCTTCACTTCGGGCGACAGTCTAAAGCAGAGTTGGGGAACCTGCGGCCCGCAGGCCGGATCTGGCCCACTGCTTAATTTCATCCAGCCCACAGCAAGTCTCTGCACTGTGGGCTGGAAGCCCTGAGCCTCGATGCCCTCCCACCACACAGGGCTGGAGCTGCAAGCACCGTCTTGCCCCACTGTGGGGAGAAGCCAGGGTTAAAAGTCCGGTTGGCGCCGCGTAGCTCCCAGAAGTGGCTGGTATGTCCTTGCAGCTCCTAGGCACAGGGACAACCAGGGAAGCTCCGTGTGCTGCCCCCTCCCCCAGCACTGGCTCTGCAGTTCTTATTGGCCGGGAACTGCGGCCAATGGGAGCTGCGGGGGCAGTGCCTGCAGATGTGGGCCATGCCTCCGCCTAGGTGCCGGACATGCCAGCCACTTACGGGAGCAGCATGGAGCCATGGCAGGCAGGGAGGCTGCCTTAGCCCCGCTGCGCGGACTGCCAGGAGCCGCCTGAGCCAAGCGCCACCCAGCCTAAGCCCACACCAGGAAACCCCACACAGGCTGGTCAGAGGGGAAACCACGATGCATTATAGGAGATGAAGTCCAGTCAGGAAACCTGGCCCACAGAAGAGAATGGGGGGCATCAAGCCCCTGCACCACAACTCCCATAAGTCAATGTGGCATCACAGGGAAATGAAATTTAATACTGAACTGACTAGAAACAAAATATTTTGGGTCAGTTCAACAAACCAAAATATATTGATTTGGGTCAAACTGCCCCCAACATGGAATATTTCGTTTCAGTTTTCCCAATGAGAAAATCAAAATATTTTAGCAAAATCCCAAGAAAAAGTTTCAGTTTTGTGGCACCTTATCCCTGCTGTCTGCTTTAGGAGTAAAAAGCAGGTGTGAGGACAGTGGCGAAGCGGGAGGAATAGAAAGTACTAAACATGCATCGTTCTTTTTTCATCTGTACATGTAACCTGAGTTAGCATTAAGATTATTAACCAGACGTGTTGGCAAGTCTGCCTCAGAGCAACCAGCTGGGGGCAAGATCTGAGGATCTAGACTTGTGGAGTGATGCCTGTGTCTAATCTCAAACTCCATCAACTGTAGATAGTGAAGGAATTTCGACGGCCAAGAGCTACTGAATGTGGTTTTGAAGGGAAGCCTCTCTTTCTTTTACCACAGACATACATTTGCAGTCACAAAGTGACAACTGGCCTGTCCCTCACTAGCCAGCTAACTTCCTCATGGACCATCCTCTGGGATCCTCTTTTGCAGTCTCCGAATTGCCTGTTTTTTTTCTTTTAAATATGGCTGCATTGAAACATTCCAGCCGTGCAATGGTGAATGCATAAAGCCCTCTTGTATTCTCAGCACAAATCTTCCCCTGTTGCCCCTCTTCTCTCACACACTATATTTCTCTGTGTAAAAGAGGGCAAGCAAGAGGGGGTGTGTGTGTGGGGGGGGGGAAATCGATAACTGACACCCATCAGTCCCAGAGTCAGTGTTTACAATGCTGCCTTCTGACGAGAGAGAGAGAGAGAGAGACAGACTACGTGCAGGATCCTTCAGGGTTTAATACTCCAATTCTTACCTCCTAATTCAAGCACAGGGCTGGCTCCCCCTCTCGCCCCTCCTTCCACTCTTGAGCCTGACCTTCGCCTGACGCGCCCTGCAGCCAGTGAACGAGCCGTCTGCGCAGCAGATTTAAAAGTCATGGGAATGGGATTTTCATAAATGAGTTGGTTCTCTTTCCCGTCCCCTATTCCTGCCCCCCTACCTTTCCTTGCTGTATGTCCTAAGGAGGCTCATCAGAGCTGCTCAGACAGAAGCGGGCCTGGGCAGAGCTCAGTGTGGGAGGCTACGAGTAGTCCTCGAAACATGCAAATGTTAGTCCAGTCAAGAAAGGACAAACAAACTTGAGGTAAAGTTAGCACTGGAGTGAGTCACAAGTGGGCTCCGGTGCAAAAGTCTTTTGCCCAGGATGAGCTGGGATGCAGCCTGTGTGTGCACGCACACGTCACAGCAAACAAATTGAGGGCTCATCGCAGACATGCTAAGCAACGCAAGTGGTGGAGAAGCAACATGAAGTCAGAAATACAATTGAACAATCTGTTGTAAGAATCAGGGGCCTGCACATGCATGCTTCAGGGCATGAGATGACCTGCACCGTGTGGGCTGGGAAGAAATTTCCCGATGGGTAAATTCTTCCATAACTGCCCACTAGAGGGCGTGTCGCCACTTCCTCTGGGACATCTGACACCAGCCACTTTTGGAGATGGGATACCAGACTATGGATCTGATCCAGTAGGGCAATGCCTATGTTCCCATGCGTTCCTTGGTATCTAATGGACGTCAATGGAGCTACAGCCATTTACACTAGCTGTTGACTTGGCCCCAAACCTTTTAAAGGTAAGTTTGAGTCACTGCTCTCTCCCCTCCCCACCCCCACGACTTAACTTTTGCTCACTTCCTGATCCCTTCTAAGACTAGATGCTAAAAGTGCTGGAACAGCAGGAAAAGGGTATTTCTTGAGATATTCCCAGGCTGATGGGAAGCAGGCAGTACCAGAAATTTCATCAGTGAGCCTATTCCCATGCTATTTCTGGCACAACTTTATAGATCCAAGAGTTTTGTGTAGTTCAGAGAAGAATGTGAAATGAACCCTCTGAACACTGTTATTGGTACAAACCAATCTTCCCACCCCTCCATAAGTGAGTTCCGTGTGCCATGATATATGGAGTCACAGTTCATCTTAAAACAGGAGGCATTTAGTAAAGAAAACAGCTACAAATTCCAGACAAATGAACAGATTTCCATTGTTGTTGTAGCCATACTGGTTCCAGGATATTAGGGATGCAAGAGGGTGAGGTAAAAAAAGATATTACCTCTCCCGCATTGTCTCTATAAGCAGATTTCCACACAGATTGAGTTCCAGCTTTGTCTCCTTTGTCTACCAGGAACCCTGCAACTCTATACATCACAGAGACACATCTAATGAATGGATAATATATTTCAAGGAAACACATGGTTATACAATGCATCTCTAACAGAAACACAATATACACACCACATCCTTCATAATTGTGTTGTAACACAATGTAGTTTCATAGTCCTCCTGTTGGTTTATCCCCAGAACAGCCATGATTTTTACCCACAAATTCATCCAGGGCATACATGGGGAGTCAGCCACCATCATCTGTGACATATAGATTCATCGTGGAGTGAATTACAATTACAGATTTTCTACAGAGAGTAAAAAACTACACATTGGCTCCTCCCTTGACATCCTAGGCTTATGCTGCTTGAAATGTATTGTGGTATTTTTTTAATCCCTCTTCTTCTTGTGATCCTGCATGTTAAATACGGCCCTGATTCAGCAAAGCATGTGCTTAGGTTTCAGCATGCATTTAAGTCCCATTGAAATTAAATGAGGTCAATGGGATTTAAGCACAGGATTAAGTGCTTTGCAGAATATGGACAAATTTAAGCATACCTTGATGCAAGTGCAGATATACACTGTGAATGGGCAAACGGGTTTGGTTGACTGATAAGTTCTTTTGCCCAGAACTCAATTTGCACCCAAGTTAAGCACCAGATATTTAATAAGAGAGTTTAGTCTATTGTTATAGAGTCCAGCTGCTAAATAGGTTGCTTGAAACCTTGTATATCACCTTCTGCTCATGTGCTTACAGTTAAAGCACATACTGCTTAGGCCTGTAAAATTTATGAATCCTTTAGAAATGTAGCTGTAATATAAAAAATGGCCCAGGTCACACCGTCCATAAGTTTTTACTGATATTCAGCTTAATTTTTCCCTTTCCTAATTGCATATCATTACTATTAGTTATAGTTTCATTCACAGCCCTAGCAAATTCCCCACCTCCTTTACAGCTACACACCTCCTCTAGACTGTTATCCAGTTTCCCTCTTAAGTCACCATAACTAGGTCTGATCAAAAAAAAATAAATAGTTTTTTTCAGTTCATTGACAATTTCAAAAAGTCCAGGAGAAAAACCTATTTCGGATCGGTCCAAAAATTAATTTTTTTGGAATTTTCGTTGAATCGACAAGTAGAAAACGTCATTGTGGTCGATCGAAACATTTTGTTTCAACCAAACTGAAACATTTCATTTCCATGTTGACCATTTTAAAATGTTTTTGAAACTTTTTTTTAAAAAAAAACAAAATCCAAGGAAATTTTGAAACAAAAAAAAAATCATTTCAAACTGAAAAATCAAAATGTTTCCTTTAAAAAAAATATCAAAATGAAATGTTCTGAGGTTTTTTCCTAAACGAAAAACAATTTGGCAAAAACAACACAAATTCACAGAATGATTTGGCATCATGGAATCCCCTTTTCTCACTGAAAAAAGTGTTCAGTGTGAAAAATTTCACTCAGTTCTAGTCATGACACATATTCTTGAACTACCTTGTGGCCACATCGTTAACCTGTTAGTCACATGAATGAGCAATTACTCATCTACTTTGTCATTTTTAGCACACTAGCTCAAATCTGTCCACTGCCAGAAGCTATGATGGATCACTCAAGGATAGCCTGTGCTGTTCATTCCCCCTGAAGCATCTGACATGGGTTACTGGCAGAAGACAGGGTACTGGGTGAGTTGGACCATTGGTCTGACCCAGTGTGGCCATTCTTATGTTCTTACCCAGGCTGCGAGACTTGCTCCCAGCAGCCATGAAGACATACCCTTACAATCCACATCTATAAATGGCACCTTTCATGTGAGGATCTCAAAGCACTTTTACAAAGGTTAATGAAGCCATTGCAACCCTCTGGTGAGGTAAAAATTGTTGTTCTGCTTTAACAGATGGGGAAACTGAGGAACAAGAAGGTCAAGTGGCCTGTCAAAAGCCACAGAGTCAGGAACAAAATCTGGGGAAATAACTAATGTTTTGCTTCCACTCGCAGATTTTCAAGCCAATATTGCTATAGCCCAATATTTCTCAACTTTTTCAGGTTGGTGGCCACTTATTTGAAGTCAAATGTTTTCACACCCCCTTTACATGTACCATAAAAGAGAGAGAGAAAAAATCAATGCTAACCATGCCAAGCCTAGATATTTGATTTGTGTGCGTGTTTCAAGAGGTTGACAGAAAATACTTGACTTTGAAGGGGAAGGGCGTGGGGTAGTCTTTCTTTGTTTTCGATTGTAATGAAATTCGCACAAACTCATCACCGTCTGGGCTGACCAGACAGCAAGTGTGACAAATCAAGACGGGGGGGGGTGATAGGAGCCTATATAAGAAAAAGCCCCAAATATCGGGACTGTCCCTATAAAATCAGGACATCTGGTCACCCTATCACCATCCCCACCCCCCGGGACTGTTTTCCTTGATCCCGCTGAGGGTCCAAAGCCGCTGGTTGCGAAACATTGCCAGAGTCCATCGGGATGACTTATACAGCCTCCCACACTGCAGTATCTGTGCACCCCAGGAACATGGATGGATTTACCCTCCCGACAGCTCCGTGAGGTAGGGAAGCATGACTCTCCCCATCGCCACCAGCCCGGTTTTACAAAAAGGGAACTGTGGCTGTCTAAAGAAGTCTGCGTTATGGCTGGGACTTGAATGGAGCTCGCCTAAGTCTCACTTCAGAAGGATCTTCCATCCTTTCTAACCAGGCTGCTTGGGGGTGAGCACCCGCCAGAGACAGCTTCTGATCTGTGATGTTGCCTCTCACCAGACACGCCTTACAAGCCAAATGCTCCTCTGCTTCCTAGCAGAGCTCTCTGCCAGAAGCAGTCTTATCAGATATCAACACTGGTTTTGACTTCAGCAGGACACAGGGCAAAGGGAACAGAACCACCCTGAAACTGACCCCTTAAAAGAAGAATTTTCTTCCCCCTTGATTATGATGCTCCTGAGCGAAACGACATAGGCCCCGCTAGTAAATACAAGTGGCTGGCCGCTGACTCACCGTGTGGGAAGTGAGCACAAAGGGCTGTTTTTTCCTCCCTGTGTTATCACTTTAACATGTTTGCCCTCTGATGACAGATTTCCAGGTGTTCACCTTCTCATCTGAGTTGCTAGATGCTTGCTTGATTACCAAGAAAAACCTACACTGGGATTTGCAATCCTCAGTCAATAGCTGAGAGTTTGACTAATAATAATAATAATACAAAAACAGCGAAAGAAAAAAAACCCCTCTGTGATCAGATCTAATGGAGCAGGGGGCACAGAAAACAATCCCCGTCCTCATCAACACACGGATTAAGGTTCTTGTGTTAACATAGCTCTTATCCTTATCTCCTAGCTCCCAGGCTTATTAAGAAGTCCCCTTTTAACAGATCCCAGGTCTCTATCAAGGCGCCTGTAATACGTGGATTAGGGTCTGTGTTATCAGAATATCTGTGTTTTTTTGGTTTTTTTTTTTAAACTTAGTGATGAACTTTCTACATTCAATAGGCCTCAATTCTCCATCCTAGCTGAGCTACATTTGGCTCGGGATCAAAGTGGGAGGCAACAGTTAAATTACCTTCAGGATTACTTGCAGTCTAGGATTGGCGGGGGGAGTGAGGGGAGAGAGTGTCTATGAGGCTCCAGGTATAAATTATATCAGCCTCAAGGGTGCTCTAAGCTACTGTCAGCTTCAGTGCTCCCACAAGGGGACAGTCCAGCTGCCAAGATAAGCCAGAGCATAGAGGAACTCGAGCAACGCCCACCATCCCACGGTACCCCTAACACACACACTATGCCAGGGAACAGTAAAGTTGAACCCTTTTTCTAGCTCTACACTGTGCAGGGAATCCGCTTGTATTCCTGGATGTTCGTTCCACTGTCTGTGCAGCCCCTTTAAGCTACTGGGCCATAATATAACAGAGAATTGGGACCAATGGGCCTAATTCTGCCCTCCTTCCCATGATAGTCACTGCCATTCAAACCAGTGAGAGTGATCCCTTCTCAAGATAGAACTCTTTCCCTTTTTCCATCAGCCCTTTCTCTACAAGAGAGGATAGAATACAGTAGCCACAACTCTGCCCTGCCCGGACATGGCCATTACGCTCATTGAAGTCAAAGGGGGAGGGCAGAATAGATGTAGGCCAAGATGCTCTTTACTGGAGACAAGCGGGTTACTACCTTTCAGGCAAGTCCTGCCCCTCTGTTGCATGGCTGGCCTGAACCAAAGTGCACTGCTGTCAATGAGAGATTTCAGTGGCTTTTGGATTTGGCCCTTCAGGCTTAGAAAGCAGTTGAACCCATGAAAAGAGGGGTTGCTAAGCCCGCTCCATGCTCTGCAGAGGGTCTCGCCATGGCATTGCAGCTGTGGGTTGGGGCGAGGGCAAGGTCAGTGGGTCTGCAAATGCTGAGGAGCCATGTGCCAAACCTCCCCATTCAAGGCTTACATAGTAGATCAGAGGGTCTGGGTTGAGCCAATAGCTGCTATCGTGGCAGTGACCACTCTGTCCTCCGCTTGGAGGGAGATCTTTCCACCCCCTCTCTAGGTTCCTCTTTAGGGCCCCCAGACAAGGCCCGCAGTGCACAGGGAACAAGGTTGGGTACCTCAGTGAGCAAAGCCAGGACCATTGTCTGCTCACACTGTAGGTTTTTTAACTAGCACAAGCCACTTGCTGTCTCTGCCTGTCCTTCATGGGCATAACAGGATGTCAGCAGAGGCTTTTCCGCTTGGTCTAGGATTGTCTGCACTTGTTCTCCATCCGTGACTTGAACAAAGATGCTGGCAGCCTGCAAAAGCACCCAGCGGGCTAGGCCCAGTTATGTGTACCTCCTTCTCTCTGGATGACTGAGCAGGGGTAGACCCTGGCTTTTCTGAATACGCTCAGATGAAGAATGGAGAGGGTGCTGGAGAAGATGACCAGCCGGGGTGAGCTCAGAACAGCTCCCACTAGAACAAAGGAAGGTCAGGAGAAGACCCTGGCCCAACAAGCTGCTTCCTGGTATCCCCAGACAATACAAATGGATTTATTCTATGCCAGCCTGCCATCATGCTGCTATTATAAAGTGGGGATCTTGTCCTCACTGAGCTAAATGACCCTGTCCTTCTCCTTTTCTAATCACTCCGATTGTGTTTGGTTTGGTGGAGCCTCATCAACGGACTCTACAGCTTTTGTTGTTGGTTCAACAGGGCCTGGGTCTCCTCTGAAGATCATGTTGCTGTCCTCTTCCTGGTACAATATTGTGGGCCTTCATGTCATGGGCATTTACAAGCTTTTAATTTGATAACTTCATTCCTTTCACTATCCCTAAACAAAACACCAGAATGATACAAATTCTACAAGGGCAAAATCCAAAACAAATAGGTAACAAGACTTCATCCCAACAAGAGGGGTGTATATATCTGTACTGGGATGATAATCTTGATGATGACCCCAGCACCATGTTGCTTTAGCTGGAACTGGATTTTATATTTTCCACTGAGTTTGATTATGATAACCAAACAATTTATACACGGATAATGTTTTATTATATGACAGTACATAAGTGGTTGCTATAATATAGCGATTACTCCTACAGTAATATCATGGTGGTTTGCTCAGTGAACTTCTGAATTTCGATCTGCATTCCATCAAACAACTGGCCATATTGCCTGACAAACTTCAAATCAAAATTAGATCTATCTAAATTAGTTACAATTAAATTGTTCATTAACAAACATACCTATTTATGACTGACTTTTGCAAAGATTGAACCGCTAGAGTTTAGCCTCGCCCTGCCTATCTGGTCTATCATTTTGCAGCACTGTCAACCCCCACCTTGACTTTGCCAAGATTCCCAGCCTTTGCTATGCGCCAGTCCACATCTCCCCCTCAGACATCTGCACACTTCTTCCCATTGTGACCCCTAGGCAGGGGAGAAACTCCCTACAATCCTCTTTCAGGCTCATCTTTGCTGAGCCACCCACAATCCACTACCAGCTGACAAGGAGAGTCAGCTGAGACCCCTCATGCGTGTGCAATAGGGTCTCGTCCATCTGTTGCATCATGTCATAGAAGATAGATAGCGAGCTGTTTGGGGCAGGGCCTTCCTTTGACCTGCCTTTCTGGATGGTGTGCAGCACAACTGCTTGGTGCCTATAAGTGCAACGGTGATAGAAATATAGACATTAATAATAATCAATAACCAACCTCCCAAGAGGTGATCAGGACCTTGCAGAATAAGGGCCTTAAGTTGTGAAATCTTCAGTGTATCCTCTCAATCAATAATATAGGGGTTCTCATCCATGACTACAATACAAAGAATAAATAAATAATACACAGCACAGAATGAAATATTGCAGCAATGAATGCTTCCCAACTCGATACCAAATCACAGTTCCTCCCCATGTTTTATTTTTAAGCCAGTTGAGCATCAGTCTCTCTCTAGTTTCCATTTACTCCCCAGAATCTCAAAGGTGACATTTCAGGAGAGTTGAGCTGCCTCAGATCTTTTGAAAAAAATTACAGCCTTAATCTTTGTGTGCCTCGGTTTCCCATCCCTTGTCTGTTTATCCCCCGATTCAGAAAAGAACTTGAGCAAGTGCCAAACCCACTTAAACATCAGCAAGTCTGGATGCTTTGCTAAACCGGGATGGATTTAGGCACAAGATTAAAATAAAGCACATGATTACATGCATTGCTGAACCGAGACTGCAGAATATAAATTCTTCAGTGTAGTTTTTGTCTCTCACTACATGCATGTACAGCACCTAACACACTGGAGCCTCTAGGACCCACAGTAATATAATTAACTCACGGAACTTATCCTTCATAGAGATGGAAAACACAAGTTAGGTCCATCACATTCTGCTAACAAATGATTTTTCCCTATAGCATGTTCTCAGGTACTTTGTATTGGGCTCATTTTTAAGTTTCTCCAGACAATGGGGCCATTTCTCGCAAACTATAATATTAATACATACCTAGGTCGTACACGGTGTTTTTCAAATATGGATCTCAAAGCACTTTACAAAGGGGGTCAGTATCATTACTGTTATTTACAGAGGGGGAATTTGGTGCAAAGAGCAGGGAGGTGACTTCTGCAAGGTCACCCTGCAGGCTACAGTAGCTGAGATTAGAATCCAGATTTCCTGAGCTGCAGTCCTGAGCGCTCGCCACTAGGCCATGCTGCCTTTCTCATAACACTCACTCTAATAACTCAAACTATTATTAAGGTTTATCTCAGTCTTGATTTTCCCTTTGCCTAATTTCATCCTATTATTTATATCCCTTGATCCATTCTAAACAAATCCTCTCCCTCCATGGGGTTTTCAATACTCGTATTTGGGACACCTGGTCTATATGCAGAGAAATAATTTAGTCCAAGAACGCTGGTCATCCACAAAGAAGGAACTTTATTGATAATTAATGTTCTGATAGCCATTGAAATTTGGGACTCGTTTAGCTTTGCTTTTCTGCTGAACCTTTAATACAGTTCTGAATGAGTAGACAGGTGGGGGGTATTACTGGGTTTTGGCTTTCTTTTCCTGGAACCTTAGTAGCGTTTTTTTGGAACCAAGTTTGATCAAAAACACCAGAGGCATTTTGGTTCATATCCCCTCCAGGAATATCCAGCTCTCCGTGTTAGTTTAGCTTTGCTTTACTCATGCAGACCTTTGCACAGCGAGGGCTCCAGCTTTCATCTCAGTGGCTCCACTTCCTCATTAGAAAGGGATTAGAGGAGTCACAGCAGCAAACCTACCTGTGTTGCTGCCCCGCAGCAGTGTGAAGCCTTCCTGAGGAAGAATTTTAGGAGATGACGGAGAGTCAGAAGACTTGCTTCTTCCTCAGCGATGAACTAGGTCTGTGTGAAACTTGGCAAACTCAGCTCTCAGGGCATTTGCGTAACGTTATGTGTTTGTTTGTTTTTTAAATAAACATTTCTGATTCTGAAGCTTTATGCATTTGCACCAGTTGAGTTTTGCATTAAACAGCCGATGGACTTTCACAGGACGGCTGGCCTCAGAACTACAGCATTGGACTCTGTCAGCTCTGCCGCAGGAGCGGCTTCATCTCTGTGCCTCAATTCCCCTTCTGTAAAATGGGGATAATGATTCCCTCTTGCCATTCGAGACTGCAAGCTCTTTAAGGCAGGGATCGTTCCTTACTGGGTGTCCGTACAGCACTAACACAATGGGCAGGTCTACACTGTGATCGGGGGACGGGGAGGGGGGTCAGCATGAGCTGCAATCGTGAGGTACCAATAGCCGTGAAGCTGCAGCAGCAACCAAGGCTGTACAAGATCCCAGGGTATGAATTCAAGAAGCGAGCCCAAGCTGAGGTCCGTACTGCTGCAGCTTCACGGCAATTGGTACCCAAGTAGCTCGATTAAAGCTAGCTGAGCTACATCTGCACATGCCGCGATCACCCCTCCAGTTGCAGTGTAAACACGCCCAATGAAACCTTGACCTCAGATGGTGCCTCTAGGTGGGACAAATAATAATACTTAAAGGCCACTCAACATTTGCCCCAAACTCACTTGAAATTTGGCCCCAATCCTCTTGTAACTCCATGCTGAGTTCTGAGGTTTTGTAACGGAACCTGACACCAGGTGGGTTCTTTCGTGACGAAGTTTCAATTCAAATTTGCCGCTAACCCCTGCAATGCCAGGGGTGCCTTTCAGGCGCTGAGATAATGGGAATTAGAAGTAGGCAAACCCTTTCAGATAAAAAAGTTCTAGCTCAAATCTCACACTAAGCTCCAAATCTGTGGTTGTGGGGGTTTTTTGTTTGAAAGTTGAAAAACGTAAACCACGTACAAACACAGGTTTCAGAGTAACAGCCGTGTTAGTCTGTATTCGCATTCATCGGATGAAGTGAGCTGTAGCTCACGAAAGCTTATGCTCAAATAAATTGGTTAGTCTCTAAGGTGCCACAAGTCCTCCTTTTCTTTGTACAAACACAGAGATTTCATATCCATTCCTGGCTGCAGCTGGAAGAAGCAACACCATATGCTAGGACAGTTCTTATGGTACTTCCATCCTGTCTGAAACCAGATAAGACTGAATAAATAACACAGGATAGCTTGATCGTTCAAGATGTCCCATCACCAAATAGGTTTGAATCAACATCTTCTGTGGACCAAGATTCTTAGCTGATGTAAATCAACACAGCTTCTATTGGACTGGAAGAGCTCTCTGGTGAAACCAAGGATAATTTATGCCAGTTCAGGATCTGGGTCCAAACTTTGCAACACTGAGTGAACAAAACCACAGAACTTCTGGAGTTTGGCATCTTGCTGTCCACCTCTACCTGCAGTAAAAGACAGAGGAAAGAAAAACAGGGACCAGCAACAAGCTGTTTTATTACTTTCAGGAAGCCTCCTGAGGCTTCTCTAGCTTGGAGAGCATCCAAAGGCTTTTCTGTAGCTCTAAAGGAGCTGCAGCAAACAGCTAGCTGGAAAGTCAGAGTGGTGGAGGGTGAAAGGCTCGGATTTTTCCCACCTATAGGCCTGAGATGAGGTAACTCACCCCACTGAAAAAAAAAACAAAAAACCCTAGCTTTTCTAGGTGGCCTCTGTCAAAGGCGAGGCTCTCCCCTGGACCTCAGGCAGCGTTTTATGTCCAAAGAATTAGGGAGCCTGATTCATTCTGCCAAGCTGGCATTCCACACCATGCCTGAGAAGGACAATACCGCATCAGTGTGGAGCCCCAGGTGCTCACAGCCAGGCGCTCCTGACTGTCACGGCCCTGCTTGTGAGACCTCGTCTGTTCTTCTCGGAGACGTTGTGTGGCTTGCTGGGTTTTTTTTTTTTTTCCTTTTTCCCCTTCCCAACTCTGTTTTGAAATGACTCCTTCTTTAACGCGGGGGGGGGGGGTGGGGGGGTAGATGGCTCCTGTTTAATGCTCTGACAGGCCCTGTGGGCTGCGCTAAGGCGTTCAGAAGTGTCCCCACCTGGGTGGTCTTGAATCAAGTACCTGGCAATGCCAGGCAAGTGACATTAGGCAGTTTCCAACTAGGTACACAATCCCCCACCTTTTCCTTCATCTCGCGCTCCTGGCACTCTCACCCCCAGCCCCCACCCCTTTCTTGCTGGCCCTAGCTCTCATAAAATTAACGTTTTCTTCAGACCACACCTCTCAACGCAGCAATCACATTCGCTCTCTCTCTCTCTCTCTCTCTCTCTCTCTCATTCTGTCGGCCTCTCACTACTGGCCACAATTATAACCCTCTGGGTGGCAGCAGGAGAGTATGTGGCTTCGGATTCTTTCTTGTTTTGTCTACTGCAGCCTAAAAGCTTCATGCGAGTGCATCCGTGGTCTATCCCATGCAGTAATCACAGTCCTGAAGACTGAAGCCCTCTGCACTGTACTAGCATAGCCAGCAGCAGCGTAAGAGTCTAAAAAACCCCCAAAAACCCAACAACCCTATCCCACAAGTGGAAACTCATTGTCCATGACCCACTCAGTCCTTGAGTCTGGTAACAAAGATGTCAGTCAATTTCCAAGAGTCGTGCTCTTAGGACGGAAGAATCCCATGCACTGCTACAGGCTGGGGACCGACTAGGTCCTTTTCTGCAGAACTGCTGCCTACCTAGAGATTAGAGTAGATGAGAAGATGGATATGAGTCAACAGTGTGCCCTTGTTGCCAAGAAGGTTAACAGCATTTGGGGCTGTATAAGTAGGAGCATTGCCAGCAGATCGAGGAACATGATCATTCCCCTCTATTCGGCATTGGTAAGGCCTCATCTGGAGTACTGTGTCCAGTTTCGGGCCCCACACTACAAGAAGGATGTGGAAAAATTGGAAAACGTCCAGCGGAGGGCAACAAAAATGAGTAGGGGGCTGGAGCACATGACTTATGAGGAGAAGCTGAGGCAACTGGGATTATTTAGTCTGCAGAAGAGAAGAATGAGGGGGGATTTGATAGCAGCCTTCAACTACCTGAAAGGGGGTTCCAAAGAGGATGGAGCTAGACTGTTCTCAGTGATACCAAATGACAGAACAAGAAGCAATCGTCTCAAGTTGCAGGGGGGGCGGTCTAGGTTGGATATTAGGAAACACTGTTTCACTAGGAGGGTGGTGAAGCACTGGAATGTATTACCTAGGGAAGTGGTGGAATCTCCTTCCTTTTAAGGTCAGGCTTGACAAAGCCCTGGCTGGGATTTAGTTGGGGTTGGTCCTGCTTTGAGCAGGGGGTTGGACTAGACGACCTCCTGAGGTCCCTTCCAATCCTGATATTCTATGATTCTAATGGGCTTTCTTGGGATGTGCACGTTCATTGACTAGGAAGTGACCAAAACCCACAAACACGTTCTCAGTTAGTCTAACAACAAAAGTATCTAGGGTCAGATGGCAGCATGGTGTGAAGGAATTCTGTGCCATTTTCTCTGCATGCACACATGTCAATTTTCATTGTCAGAACGAATTCAGAGGCAGGGACTGTCTCTCATTAACTGCACGTACAGCACCTAACACAATGGGGCTCCAATTCTAGTTGTCTCCTCTAGGCACAGCTGAAATAAAATTAACAGCCAGTGGTAGCTCTGTGCCTTTAAATGATAGACAGGAGATTTGCTGAGGTTCATCCCTTCAAAAAGGAGGGGAAATAACTCCCTTTAAAAGAAATTTTATTGTGTGTGCACGCAACCAAGAGAGAGAGAGAGGTGGAGTAAGAGATCCTGGAAATGGTTGTCTAAATCTACACTAGAAGCCCAGAATGTACATTAACCAATTTAGTGTTCAAGCAAATGGACCTCATTGTCTGCTATAAATGGAACCAGCAGGCTAGTTCAATTTTACCTGCCTGTCCTCTCATGGATCAGTAACCTGTTAAAGACAGGACACAAAGGGTAGAAACAAATGGTCAATTTTCAGAATGGAGAGAGGTAAATAGTGGTGTCCCCCAGGGGTCTGTACTGGGACCAGTTCTGGTCAACATATTCATAAATGATCTGGAAAAGGGGTAAACAGTGAGGTGACAAAATTTGCAGATGATATTAAATTACTCAAGATAGTTAAATGCAAAGCAGATTGCAAAAGTTACAAAGGGGTATCACAAAACTGGCTGACTAGGCAACAAAATGGCAGGTAAAATTTAATGTTGATAAAGGTAAAGTAATGCACAATGGAAAACTTCATCCCAAATGTACACATAAAACGATGGGGTCTAAATTAGCTGTCATCTCTTATGACAAAGATCTTGGAGTCGCTATGGATAGTTCTCTGAAAATATTTGTTCAATATGTAGCGGCAGGCAAAAAAACAAACAGACTGTTGGGACTCATTAGGAAAGGGATAGATAAGACAGAAAATGTCATATTGCCTCTATATAAATCCATGGTATGCCCACAGCTTGAATATTGTGTGCAGATCTTGTCGCCCCATCTCAAAAAGATCTATTGGAATTGGAGTGACAAAAAGGATTAGGGGTATGGAAAAGCTTCCATATGAGGAGAGATTAATAAGACTGGGACTTTTCAGCTTGCAAAAAAGACGACTAAGGCGGGGATATGATAGAGGTCTATAAAATCATGACTGGTGTGGCGAAAGTAAATAAGGAAGGGTTATTCACTCCTTCTCATTACACAGGAACTAGGGGTCACCAAATGAAATTAATAGGCAGCAGGTTTAAAACAAAAAAAAGGAAGTATTTCTTCACATAATGCATAATCAACCCGTGGAACTCTTTGCCAGAGGATGTTGTGAAGGCCAAGACTGTAACAGTTTTCAAAAAAGAACAAGAGGATAGGTCCTTCAATAGCTATTAACCAGGATGGACAGAGATGCAAAGCCATGCTCTGAAGTGTCCTTAGCCTCTGTTTGCCAGAAGCTGGGAATGGGCGACAAGAGATGGATCACTTGATAATTACCTGTTCTGTTCATTGCCTCTGAGGCACCTGGCATTGGCCACTGTCGGAAGACAGGATACTGGGCTAGATGGACCTTTGGTCTGAGCCAATATGGTTGTTCTTATGTTATGTTCTTATGTGCATTCTATCATTGGGTTGATCTCCCCCTTTTCCAGTGCAATGGGTATAGGTCCAGTGTACACAGACGGAGAACTCTGCTATCTCAAAGTGTCGACAGTTCATCACACAGCCAGTCTTCACAACTGGAAATGCATTGTGCCTGTGCTTTCATTGTCAACATGGAGAGCAAGAGATAAGCACAGAGGAGGCTGAAATCCGTTCTCAGAGAAAAGCAGTCCTCTCCATAGCTGAAGTGTCAGGAACGTGAGCAGTGATTTTGCTTGTGCTGTGCCTTTTCTGTTCAGCAGAAGTCTCCAGCCATTAATATTAACCTGGAACTTATTCGGGTACCTGACATTGTATTAAATTAATTATTATTTATTATTATTATTATTGAAAAATTGGGATGCTTTTAAGAATTCCTTGTCCTGTCACTGAGATGGGTTATTGTTATCAGGTCCAGATCCAGGGTATAGCTTCCTCCATATCGCCACTCCCAATACTTCATGATTGCTTAGTACTGCCACATAGCAGGTGCCAGAATACACAGCGTCATTTAAATACCTGATCAGCAGAGTCTTCCTAAGACTATTAATTGAGAATCATTACGTTATTTTTTTATTAGTTCAAACACAATCCCTACATGACACTCCCTTCAGCAACAGTGATTATGTTCTTATTCCTTGTTGCCAGATGTCAAGGGGCGCTGAGTTCAGAAGACAGTAAAAAAACTTTTATGGCCAGTCCCCAGGGCCAAATTCTCCCCCTCATTGTTTTTGTCTAGGCGGAGACTAGCAGTCAAAGCTAAGGCACAGAATTATTGAGAAGCGTATGGTAACAGGCAATGGTTAGGTGGGTCCCATCCAACTACTAGCACGGGAAATGTAAAGGCACAGAACAATACAAACAAGAATATAAGAATGGAGAAGTCAGCACATTCCATATCCTGGTGTTACGAGAAAGTGAAGATCCATCCAGACCTTTGGATTTAAAGCACAAGAAGAGATGAGTCAGGGCAGATTCACCTGTTCCAACAGGCAATGGCACAATTGCACATGGAATACTTAACATTATTTTCATTATAGTCATGTCTGGAAGGGCCACTAAGATCAGGGTCCTGTTGTGCTAGGTGCTGTACATATACATCATTAGAGCCAGTCCATACCCTCAGAATCTAATAATCTAATCTAAATAGACAAGACAGAAAGGAAGCATTATCTCCATTTTACAGATGGGGTGCTAAGGCAAACAGACATTAAATTACTTGACCACAGTCTATTCTATTTAATATATGTTCTCAGACAAGTCTTTAGCAGAGCTGATAATTAAAGGTCTCCTATGCCCAGGCCAGTGTTTTAACCACAATACCATCTTTCCTCCTGTGACGTTATTGACTTGAACTGGGACCATATAGAACATTGTTGCAACCAAGGTCCTGTAGTGGCACCAAATCTTGTATAAAGGGGGTCAAATAAGGTGTCTAAGACAAGATTATGGTTTGCTGGTTAGGATTATGCTATCTGTTTGCATGTATCATTTTTGTATCTAAAGATATAAGTATTGGCTCTATACTGTCTGTATTCCAAACTTATGCTCTGCATCTGGGTGACACCCCAGACAAGTTGGTGTCAGCTCTGCCTAGCCTGCTTGATAGCCCATTAAGGACCATCAGCTACACAACTGACCCATTGAGAGAAGACAGACACGCCTTGGGACTCAGCAAGGTATGCAGGGACCTGCCTACGGACAGAACTCTGAGGTTTTTCCAGGCCATGTGATGGACAGCTGGTCTTTGGGACAAAGAAAGAAATATTCTCTTGCCATTCAGTCTAAAAAGCTGCTGCAGCTCCTCCATCTTGTCTTCAGTCCTGCTTCTTACCTCTGGAGGGACTTTGCTGCACTAAAGCATTGAACCAAGGACTGAAAGACCCCTCCCAACTGTGGATGTTCTCCAGAGACTTGATTTGAACCTGCAGTTTATTCCATCACTGCTACAAGCCTGAACTAAAAACTTTGCCATTACTGTATGTAATGGATTCCATTTAACCAATTCTAGCTCTCATCTATATCTTTTTCCTATTATGAATAAACCTTTAGATTTTAGATTCTAAAGGATTGGCAACAGCGTGATTTGTGGGTAAGATCTGATTTGTATATTGACCTGGATCTGGGGCTTGGTCCATTGGGATCGAGAGAACCTTTTCTTCTTTTACTGGGGCATTGGTTTTCATAACCATTTGTCCCCATAACGAGTGGCACTGGTGGTGATATGGGGAAACTGTAGTGTCTTAAGGGAATTGCTTGTGTGACTTGTGGTTAGCCAGTGGGGTAAAGCCAAAGTCTTCTCTGTCTGGCTGGTTTGTTTTGCCTTTGTGTGCATAGAAACCCCAGCCTTGGGTTGTAACTGCCCTACTTTAAGCAATTTGTCCTGAATTAGCACTCTCAGTGGGGTCCCACCAGAATCAGCATCGTTACAGTGGCGTAGTCACGCTTGGATCCACAGAACCAAGTCAATTAAACTTTGGGTCAGAACCCCATGCTATCCCAATTTGAATTTTGGGATTGAGAGTTGGGTTGATTAAAAAGCGGTTGCAATGGGTGAGCAAAGAGCATATGAGGACCTTGGCAAAAAAAGCTCAGGAAGGGAACCGTCCTAAGTTTGTGTCTGCTAGGAAGAATGGCGCTGTAACAAGGTTGCATCCAGTTAGTGTCCTAGCAAAATCCCAGAGACCAGAAAATTCTGGTGGTTGTATTTTGCCTGTTGCTAATGTGTTGTTGGGAGAGGGTGTGGCAACTCTGTTTGATCAGGGTGATACCCTAGCCAGGGCACAAGGAGAGCAGAAAGGTGATTTGATTGTGTTACCTACTGATGGTGTGAAAACTTGTAGCAAGAAGGAAAAAGATTCCTGAGCGTGTGTGTGGCAAAGGGAAGGAGAATGCTTCTAACCTTTTATCTAGAAAGTCTAGAAGTTTGCCTGAAGGGGGATTGTGTAGGAATCTGCCTGATGGGCCAGAGGTGATTCTGGATGTAAGTGAGACCCAGAAAGAGTCTGTTGTTGCTCAGGGAAGTGTTCCTTTAGAGCAAGCCCTAGGTGAAGAGGGTAAAGGCAGAATTTCTGTGAGGGGTGAATTGCTGCTTAGAAAAGCTCCTGGGGAAAGGAATCCTCAGGGTAGTCTTTGCAAGCAGTTTACTGCAATGGAAAGGTGTGAAAGTGATTTAATCAAGAAAGTTTCAGTTTCTAACAGCCAGAAATTTTCTGTGGTGAATGGATCCACTGACTTTCCTTTTGAAAGATCCAGTGTGGATAGCTTTGAGAAGGTTTCAGATGGAGTGAAAGCTGTTAAGAAAGTTGAACAGTCCTATAAGCAAGTGGCTATGTTTGGCCAGCTTGTTGGGGAGACAAGGTTGTTGAGAGAGGAATGTCTCCATGCTGATTCTGTAAGTGAACAGTCTGTGTCTCAGGTTCATAGGGAAGACTGGGTAGCTGAGTCTGCAGAGCAGAACAGCTGTGTAGTTACTCTCTCGAGAATGCAGGGGAGGGCAGGTAAACTCATCTCTAGACATTTTGGATAGGACTTGTATTCTCTCAGTGAACGTAACATCTGATTCCATGTGGAAGCAGAGGATGGTAAGGGAAGGACAACAGAACTTTGAGTCTGGCTTGTTCGTGAAAATGGATGGTACCTCTTTAAGACAGAGTCCAGCATTGGAATTGGTAGCAGTTAAGGATCTGAAAACTGGTGAACTGGCTCCTGTCTGTGGTAATGCAAATTACTTGGCTGGCAGGGAGGAGGAGGACTTGCTAGTAGCGGTTAGCACAAAGAGCACACCCAATCAGCCAGTGAATTCTGTTAAGCAAGAGAAATCAGGGTTTGATCCTTCAGGACAAGGAGGAAAGAGAGACCTTAATTTTGCAAAGGGAAGC
The DNA here is from genome assembly GCF_965140295.1 of Lepidochelys olivacea. Classification (NCBI taxonomy): domain Eukaryota; kingdom Metazoa; phylum Chordata; order Testudines; family Cheloniidae; genus Lepidochelys; species Lepidochelys olivacea. The sequence continues at coordinate 264,030,227 of NC_140412.1, read as the reverse complement.
CACAGGCTAACCCTAAAAGGCCCAAACCTCAATGGTATTGAGCCAAAGGTGTGGCCTGACAGAAATGATTGTGAATGGACACTTGCAATGAATTTGTTGTTATTGCTAATTGTACTTCTTGTAACTAATGTGTTGCTATCACCAAAAACTGTAAAGATGTACAATGTGCCTAATCTTTTGGAAAATCCCTTGATTATGTTAAAAGTGATACATAAGATCACACTTTATGTTAAAAGGCCTGTGATTAGACATATCATTCTATTTACCCTTTCTAAATATTGGCAGAACATTAGCTTTCTTCCAGTCCTCTGGAACTTCCGCAGTGTTCCAAGGCTTATTGAAAAATCAACATTAATGGTCATGCAAGCTCCTTAGCCAGCTCTTTTAAAACTTTTAAAAACCCGGATGCATGTTATCAGGACCTGCTCATTTTAAAATGTCTACCTTTAGTAGCTGCTGTTTAATATCCTCTGGAGATACTAACAGAATGGGAAGAGTTGTCATATGATATGACTACTGTAACGTTCCCCTGGTGTTATCTGGACCGGTGATCTGCTAGGTCACTCCAATCCTCGACTCTGGGAGCCAGCCTTACCCTGCTCTGCTGTGAGAGCCACCCCTCCCAGCTTGTTCCCGCACAGCCTCTAGCATATAAGCTGCTCCCAGCTACGTGAGTGAGCACTTTTGTCCAGTCACGGTTTGGATTGTGCAACCGAATGACACTAGCCAATATCTCCAGTCCCAGACACAACCCTAGGAACATCTGTCTTGCAGTATCCAGTTATGCCTGCTGGATGCTGCGAGCTTATATGAGTTCATCAATTTAACAAAGAAATTGATATGTACCAGGCTTATTATCCCAAGGGGAGTGTCTGACACTCTTCAAACTGAATGCACAGCTTCAGGTAGAACAAACAAAAGATAGATTTTAAGTCAAAGCACAACAAGTCAGATTTGGTCAAATGAAATAAAAGCAAAATGCATCCTAAGATGATCTTAACACTTTCAGTGCCCTTACAAACTTAGATGCTTCCCACCACAGGCTGGCTGGTTGCCCTTCAGCCAGGCTCTCCCCTTTGATCAGCGTTTCAGTTGCTTGGTGGTGGTGACTGTAGATAGAGGTGGAAGAGAGAGAGAGCGCATGGCAAATGTCTCTCCCTTTTATCACATTCTTTCTTCCCTCTTGGCTTTGCCCCCCTTCACAGTCAGGTGAGCATTACCTCATCGTAGTCCCAAACTGGCGAGGGAAGGGGGGGTGACTCACTTGAGAGTCCAACAGATCCTTTTTTGCTGTCTAGGCCAGTGTTCTTGTTTCTGTGAGGCTGGGCTGGGTTTGTCTCATACATGCCCTGATGAGGTGTGAACTGACCCTCTGCTCCTGGAGAGTTTTTGCCTGGGCTTGTTTTAAGCCATGAGGACACATTTTCAGCCTCATAACTATATACATGAAATTACAACCTATAACATTACTGTAACAACAATGCTCAGTGCATCATGAGCCTCCTGAAGACACCCGCATGAGAAACTTTGCATTGGATACCACACAATCATATTATAAAGATGAATATGGGGGTGCAGGGTGTTCCCCCGAGGTACAGAACATTACAACTGCATCAACTATTTCCCCCACAACACAGAACAGAAATATTTATTGAACACTTCTGCCTTTTCTGCATGATTATTGATAGTTCTACCATTGCCATCTAGTAATGGACCAATACCATTGTTAGCATTGTTTTTGTTCCTAATCTACTGAAAAAATGCCTTCTTATTGTCCATAATTCTGATGGCCATAGATTTCTCTTTGTGTCCCTTTGTTTCCCTTATCAGTTTTCTACAATTCCTAGCTTCTGATTTATTTGTTATTAACTTCCCTTTGTTTCATTTGTTGTTGAGGTTGTGTTTTGTTGTTGTTGTTCTTTTTTTAAATGCTGCCTTCACTTCTCCTCTGAACCAGGTCAGTTTTTTAACTAATATGACCATCTCTCTCAATTTTGAGATTGTGTTCTTAAACAATTCCTAATTACCATTCATATTTTTCTGATAAAACTCTGCCTCACCCAAGGAATGCTTGCTGTCAAGAGGTTGATAATAGCCTGCTAGTGATCTGTATAAAGAAATCTTGGGCCCTGATCCTTTCACCTCAGATCTGCTTAAGCTTTGTCAGGGGAAGTTTGAGCTGCAAGACTGAGGTCTCCTGTTCCATTCTGGATCACCTTGATACTGGATATTTGAACATTAGACTATAACCTGATGAACTGATTTGGGAAAGGACACTTTAATTCAGAAGCTCACCATTTCTTCTATGAAATGGACCTAAGAACTCACGAAAGCTTATGCTCAAATAAATTGGTTACACCCTAAGGTGCCACAAGTACTCTTTTTCTTTTTGCGAATACAGACTAACACGGCTGCTACTCTGAAACCTGATTCCTACCTGTATGTATAATGAATCTTTTAACCAATTCTCTTTTCTTTTTTAGTAATTTTTAGTTTAGTTATTAAGAATTGGCTGTAAGCGTGTATTTGGGTAAGATCTGAAATATTCATTAACTTGGTGAGTAATGTATCCAATCCTTTGGGACTGGTAGAACTTTTTATATGATGAACAAGATTTTCAGTAATCCTCATATTTGACTTGGCTGTCTGGGGGTGGGAACTCAAAGCTGGGTTGCTTTAAGGGAACTGTATTTTGGGCTTCTGGGTAACGAGTAAGGTGTTGTGGAAGCTGTTTTTTTTGCTGGCGTGGTGAATCTAAGTGTTAGAATAACCACCTGTTTTGGGGATTGTCTACCCCATTCTTTGCAGTTTGCCCTAATTGAGCAATCTCAGCGTGGACCCCCAGGACTCTGGTCAAACATCTCTTGGAGTCTGATGGGGTTCTGGGAGTACTGCTGTGGAGGGATGATTCCAGTCATGTCCAAATGGTCTGAAGCATGTGGAAGTAAATCGTAAAAGGATTATAAGCATGACTGGTAGCACCACCTACTATGAAGGTTGCCTGACACTTCCCTGCTTTTGGTTTCTTAAACAACTTTGTCAGACTTTAACCCTTTGGGGCAAAGTTTTCCATGCTAGATGTCTGCCTCACCCTGATGATCGTTATCATTATTATTCTGAAAATTTCACTCAAAACCATTCAGACATTTTTGCAGATGAGCCTAGGGAAACGTGGTTTTGCTCATGTGATCAGATGCTTGAGACCTTTTCTTTCACTAGCTCTCTCATCCCCATGGACTGGAAATTTGGCAGGGAGGTGGCTATTGTTTCAGGGATGTGCCTTTTGTCATCTCGGTCAGAATCTGCTCAATTTTGGCCAATTTATAAGCCTTGGGGGTGGGGTAGGGGGGAAAATCACAGTTTGCACATGCTCTGTAGAGACTTAGTCTATTTTAGTAACTAAAAATCTCCAAAGATTCTATCCTCACAGAGCATGCTCCATCCCCTCTCCACTCCTAGTGCTGACCAGACCCACCGAGTGACTGAGCTTTCTCCAGCACAGGGCTACAAGGGTGGAGCTGGATTTTCCCTGTAATGGCTGCTCCAGGACAGGGTGGGGCCAGGCACTGGAACTGAGATCAGGGAGTCCCTCTCTCGCTTGGGCTTTCAGTGAACTCCCCCCCCCCCCCCACACACACACGTTAGCACCAAGGTAACATGGGGCAGGAAGCCATCTGATTCAAAGGCAATAGGAACAAAATATAGACCAGGGTGAGGCACAGCCATAGATTGGAAGAAGGAGAGAGAGTTGAGATTTATAGTGGGGGGGGGGGAAGGAGGGAAGAGAAACTGGGAATTGGAAGAGGAGTCTGAGGACAGAGACTAGGACCAGGAGACAGTGGGGGAGGGATAGAGGAGAAACAGGTCAGAAGAGTAGCTGGGAGTGGGGAACGGAGACTGGCTGGGCAAGGAGACTAGGAGATGCCTGAGGGGTGGAGACTGGGGTCGGAAGGAGAATGGGACAGGGACAAGGAGCCAGGCAGCGATGGGGAAAGAGACAGGACAGGGACAGGTTAGAGGGGACAGGATAGAAGGGATCAAACTTGGGGGTCAAGCAGAAGAGTTTGAGCTTCTAGAGCACATGCTCCTCGAGAGCCTGAAGTGGAAACCAAGATTTCTGAGTCTCATCCTTCTTCTGGAGACAGCAAGCATCCGTGAAACCCACTGGCAAAGAGTCCCAGGCCCCTATATTGCTGGTCCATAGAGGATAGCAACCTACTACTGCTATCAGTTACTCTTTTAGCTCAGGTGGGAGCTAAAAGTTCCAACCTTGGTGATTCGAGCTCTGTAGGAGATATTTTTCCCATCCCATGAGATTTTCCAAAATATTTCCTGTCCTGAAACGGGGCAAAAAGGCAAAATTCTTGAAAATGTTTGCACACTGAAAAAATGTTGGAATTGGGGGGCATTGAAACATTTCAATTCCCCCCACACACTCACATTATCAATTAGTTTCAATATCAAATTCAAAAGTTGTTTCAAATCCCCAAAATGGCCTATGCAATCTTAATTTGGCCCTCTGGTGCATATGTATTATGCTGCAGCCTTTAGTTCCATGATCATATACATACAAGGGGGGAGGGATAGCTCAGTGGTTTGAGCATTGGCCTGCTAAACCCAGGGCTGTGAGTTCAATCCTTGAGGGGGCCATTTGGGATGTGGGGCAAAAATTGGGGATTAGTCCTGTTTTGAGCAGGGGGTTGGACTAGATGACCTCCTGAGGTCCCTTCCAACCCTGAGATTCTATGATTTCCCACAGGCACCCTGCCTCATTCAATGCATAGGACGGACCTGCTCTGGGGATGAATGGGGTTGTGTTGTGAAGGAGTCAGTTGTCCGTAGGACTCCTGCTTCATTTGCAGAAACGGGAAGGTGTGCAGTGAACAAGGCTTGGGACTGCAAGAAGAAAAAGGATGATCTTGTTGTTAAGGTAGTTGAATGCTGGCTTGGAGAACTGGATTCTCTCCCTGCCTCTGCCACAGAGTTCCTATGTGATGTTGGGCAAGTTGCTTAACCCAAATTTTTCACAGGTGGTCACTAATTGTGTGTTCCTCATTTCTTGGGTGTCTGGCTCAAGACCCTGGAGCCTGAGGTGCAGAAGTGCTGAACGCTCGCAGCTGTGGAGTCAATTGAAGTGGAGTCAATGAAAGCTGGACTTGGAACATATAAATATGTTAGCTATATAATGCTACGTACTCTGAAAAATCAGACCGTAGGGGTCTCAAATTGGGCACCCAAAAATTAGTGCCTACTTTTGACCTTAATTTCTCTGTGACTCAGTTCCCCAACTATAAAATGGGGATAATACCACCTCTATATCTCATAGTGTTGTTGTAAAGATAAATTCATGAATGTTTGTGAAGCACTCAAACTATTCCAAGGCCAGACGGGACCATTGTGATCATCTCATCTGACCTCATGCATAACACAGACCAGAGAACTTTTCCAAAATAATTCCTATGGAGATAAGCACCATAGAAAAAGCCCATGAGGAAGTTAATAATTCTGTCTTCAGAGCAGGGTTTGAATAGTGTGCAGTAAATAAGGCCTGGAAATACACACTGAAACGACAAGGAGAAAACAAAATATTGAATAGCTTCTCACTAAGTGAGCACTATCCATCCTGTGCACTGAAAGAGGCAGGGATCTTGTGGGAAAAATTAGCATGTGGTCATGTAATTAAAGACTGTCATGACGTAACTGCACAAGTGGGCTGAATTAAGGTTGCACAGGCAACCTTAACTCTGGCATTTTCTAGTTTCTGAATGTTTGACTTTGAAGCTTAATATCTACATTAAAATGGAAAATCTACACGATTTGCAGAACTGACCAGTGATTTTGACCCTCCATTTTTGGGGATCCTACTCGACACACATTAAAAGTGCCCTATTTTCCAAAAGTACTGAGCTCTTGTCAAGGTTCCTCCCCCACTCTGAACTCTAGGGTACAGATGTGGGGACCTGCATGAAAAACCTTCTAAGCTTATCTTTACCAGCTTAGGTCAAAACTTCCCCAAGGTACAAAATATTACACCTGTTGTCCTTGGACTGGCCGCTACCACCACCAAACTAATACTGGTTACTGGGGAAGAGCTGTTTGGACGCGTCCTTCCCCCCAAAATACTTCCCAAAACCTTGCACCCCACTTCCTGGACAAGGTTTGGTAAAAAGCCTCACCAATTTGCCTAGGTGACTACAGACCCAGACCCTTGGATCTTAAGAACAATGAACAATCCTCCCAACACTTGCAACCCCCTTTCCTGGGAAATGTTGGATAAAAAGCCTCACCAATTTGCATAGGTGACCACAGACCCAAACCCTTGGATCTGAGAACAATGAAAAAGCATTCAGTTTTTTATAAGAAGACTTTTAATAAAAAATAGAAGTAAATAGAAATAAAGAAATCCCCCCTGTAAAATCAGGATGGTAGATATCTTACAGGGTAATTAGATTCAAAAACATAGAGAACCCCTCTAGGCAAAACCTTAAGTTACAAAAAAGATACAAAGACAGAAATAGTTATTCTATTCAGCACAATTCTTTTCTCAGCCATTTAAAGAAATCATAATCTAACACATACCTAGCTAGATTACTTACTAAAAGTTCTAAGACTCCATTCCTGTTCTGTCCCTGGCAAGAGCAGCATACAGACAGACACAGACCCTTTGTTTCTCTCCCTCCTCCCAGCTTTTGAAAGTATCTTGTCTCCTCATTGGTCATTTTGGTCAGGTGCCAGCAAGGTTACCTTTAGCTTCTTAACCCTTTACAGGTAAGAGGAGCTTTTCCCTGGCCAGGAGGGATTTCAAAGGGGTTTACCCTTCCCTTTATATTTATGACAGCTCTGACACCTGAATCTCTGAAAATCAGGTCCCTTTAATGTGTTTCAAATTTGAAACCCCCCCCCCAAATCAAATCAAATAAAATAAAATAAAAAAGATTGAGTCATCCAGAGTTTGTAATCACTTTTGGGGGGGAAATTATATATATCTGAAATATATATATATATAATATTCATAATTTCAGATTTCATATACATATGTGAAACCTGGATTCTTAATTATGTTTGGATACTCCCAGTACCAGGAATAAAGCATAGTAATAAACTTGAGAATTAATAGCAAGTGCACTTATTACCATGGAAACATAGCCAAAACAAATATTAGGAGTTTCTGATTCTCAGAATTCACACATGTCAATACAATTACCCTGCACGGTTACCCATAGATCTAATGATCCTAATTATACAGTATGTATATACATCAACAGATATATTTCCTCACTGTATGTGCTAGATGCCTTGTGAACGATCCTCTGCTTTGTAATCACTTCTGAGGTAATACAGAATTTGTCAGAGTTAGAGGTTGAAGGAAGGGGGCAGGAGGGGAAGAGGGCGATTTCAGTTTGTTTTGTCCTGTTTCTAGGCTCATATGCATACTTGTCTCAGACTGCCTGGGTGTTGCCATGGTGAACTTTGATAAATCCACATTATGGGTGCTATGAAATATAAAGCAATGCCACATTTCAGGGAATGTGGTTCATGGAATATAGCAGGGGGCCAAAAACTTCCAAGGTGACTCGGTCAGATTCAGCGCTCGACTGGTCTAAGGAGAAAAACTTAATTAAAGAAATGTTTCTACGATGACTAGAAATCCATGGCTCAGGGAGTTTCTATGAGCAAAGAAGAAGTTGCACTGTCTTCTGCGATGGCTTCTGCCTTGACCAGTCTATATTCATTGCAATTAGTTTTAATCAGTATGGTTAAAAATAAAATCCAACTCCCCACCTCGTTACTGTGCTGAGCACCAGGGCCATTCCTTACTTCATAGAGGAAGAGGGAACAGAACCCAGGACCTCCGGCTTCAAATGCACTAGCCTCTACCAATTAAGTTGAAGGAGACTTCACCAGCAATGTAGGACATCGGACTACAAAATTGAGCAGCATTGATCCCATCCAATAGAGGGCAACCAGGCACATCTATCTAGGTGCTTATATAATATTGAGAACTTCAATCTTTAATGTATTTATCTCCATCACACCCCTGTAAAGTGAGAAAGTACTATTGACCCATTTTACGCAAGGAGAACTGAGGTACAAAGAGACTGCGTGACTTGCCCAGGGTCACACAAGAAGTCTGCAGTAGCGCTAGGAAGTGAAGCCAGGTCTTCCATCACCAAGGTGAGCACCCTAACCACCCCACCACCCTTCCTCACCTACACCGTGGTTGTGTGCTTAGGAACAAGCATATCATGTGAGAAGAATATTCAACAAGGAAAGAGGTGATAAGGCCATCAGCTACTCTATAGTGAAATAGGTTACTCCACATTGACCAGTCTTTGTTAATTATTAGCAATATTTCGGTTTTTTGCAACAGGGACCATATTATGTGTTTGTACAGACTTTAGGATCAACTTAGGAGAGGAGGAAACAATGTTTCTGTTCAAGTGGCTTTTTTCTTTTGGTTTAGCCCAAGTTGACTAGCAACAAGTTTATACTCAACCAAAATAAGCCACTTTTAAACCACCATCAGAGTGTCTTCACCCAAGTTAAAACTGGTTTAACCAAATTAATTTAAAAACCTACTTAAGTTCAACAGATGCAACTTTCCCAAGTCAACAAGACCTAAGCCTCATTTTCTCACCTGTAAAATGGGGATAATACCACTTTTTTTCCTGCAGTACTTTGTCTCTCATCTGTTTAGACTAGAAGCTTTTCAGGGAAGGGAATGTCGCTCATTGTGCATACAGCACCTAGCACAATGGAGCCAGATCTCAGTTGGGCCTCTAGGGGCTAGAATAACAATAATAAATAATAATGGAACCTTTCTGCCTGGTGTCAGCAACAACAACAAAAAAGAACTAGGTTCAATTTCTACGGATTCCTTCAAAAAATTAAACATTACCAGCTTGCTCCCCCACCCAGAAACCTGGGAAACTAAATTACTTCCCCTGAATAAGCAGCATTTTCACAAGCACTGAGCCTAGGGGGTTAAAACAAAGAGAATTTTACTGGAGGTGAGGAAAAGGTGACACAAACTGGGAAACAGCAACAATTAATAAAAGTCTTCAGTAAGATTCTCAGCCCCCAGGCTGTCTTGGCAGTAGTCTTCACCTCAGTCTTCCTCCTCTCATAGAATCATAGAATATCAGGGTTGGAAGGGACCCCAGAAGGTCATCTAGTCCAACCCCCTGCTCAAAGCAGGACCAATTCCCAGTTAAATCATCCCAGCCAGGGCCTTGTCATGACTGAGAGCATCAGATGTATTCTAGCCACTTCCCTGCTCCCCCTCACAGTTTCCTTGTCCAGAATTGAGAGAATCTAAGAACTCAGGCAGGCCCGTCTCCAGCACCGAAGGGAAGTGTGTTGTCTGGGCAAGTCAGGGAGCGATACCACCTGAGCCAGCAGAATTGATTTCAGCTTTGATTGCTGGAAAGAGGGATTGTAATAGGGTGAAACCTCATCACGGCTTGGAAAAGATGGGGGGGGGGGGTGAGGGTTAATAGTCTATTAATGATAGCACATTAGATTCACCTACTTCGTTGTTTCTCTTCCAGAGGGGTGGGACTGGGAGGCTACAGGTGATAACTTAACTGACACCTGGGCCTCATGAAAGGGGAGAGAGTTCATTCTGAAAAGAGGAACCAGAGGGTTTCCTAGGAAGGAGCCTGACCCAGGGTCCACAGGAGAGCAGATGTGGCAGGCAGCCCGAGGCAGCCTAATGGGGGAAAAAAAACTCTAGAGTAGCTGAGGAAGGAGATTGAAGACAGAGCCCTGAGGAAGGGCTGATTGTTGAGGGGCTTTGGGACATTAATCTGAGCTTTTGTTCCCCCAGAAGGGCTCTGACATAGATCCTTCTCAGCCAGAGGGCCGAATTACACACCAAGGCAGATGGCCTGCATGAGGCCCTGGTGACAAAGACACCTGAAGCATTGAGCCCTGATGTAAAGGGGTACTCCTGGGGTGCAGGGGTCCACACCACAGTCCTTCAACTAGCTACTGCTCTCTGGGGCTTCAGCACAACCTGTCTCCACTCAGCTTGCTACCTCAAGCTTGCTACCTTAGGGCCATGCTAAGCATTCAGAAAGATCAGTGGCATATGGAGCCCCTCACAGGCCTTCTCACAAGTAGGGCTGTCAAGGTTCCTTCCCCACTCTGAACTTTAGGGTACAGATGTGGGGACCTGCATGAAAACCTCCTAAGCTTACTTTTACCAGCTTGGGTTAAAACTTCCCCAAGGTAGGAACTATTTTACCCTTTGCCCTTGGACTTTCGCTGCCACCACCAAAAGTTTAACCGGTTACTGGGAAAGAGTTGTTTGGAAATGTCTTTCGCCCCACCAAAATCCTCCCAACCCTTGCACCCCACTTCCTGGGGAAGGTTTGGTAAAAATCCTCACCAATTTGCATAGGTGACCACAGACCCAAACCCTTGGATCTTAAGAACAATGAAAAAGCATTCAGATTCTGAAAAGAAGAATTTTAATAGAAGTAAAAAGAATTACCTCTGTAAAATCAGGATGGTAAATACCTTACAGGGTAATTAGATTCAAAACATAGAGAATCCCTCTAGGCAAAACCTTAAGTTACACAAAGACAGGAATATCCATTCCTTTCAGCACAGCTTATTTCCTCAGCCATTTAAAGAAATCATAATCTAACGCATATCTAGCTAGATTACTTACTAAATTTTAAGACTCCATTCCTGTTCTGTCCCTGGCAAAAGCAACACCCAGACAGACAGACCCGTTGTTCTTTTTCCCCCCCTCCAGCTTTGAAAGTATCTTGTCTCCTCATTGGTCATTGTGGTCTGGTGCCAGCGAGGTTATCCTAGCTTCTTAACCCTTTACAGGTGAGAGGGTTTTTTTCTCTGGCCAGGAGGGATTTTAAAGGTGTTTACCCTTCCCTTTATATTTATGACAAGGGCACTCCTAGCAAAAGATGGAAACTGCTTTGCCTCTCCATTAAGCCTCTCAGGCTACCTTATCCAACTATGCCTGCCTGTGCTCCTTGTCCAGATGACCTCTCACCTCAGGCATGTTTGATGGAGTTCTCTTGGTCCTTCCTTTCCCAGCAAGGATAACAATGTTTTATGGCTCCCAAACTCAAAACTTCCCTGTATTTTAACCAAATGTCCCAAAACGTCACCGAAGTGAAATGCAAGAGAGGCTGGCAGCAAGTTACCTCCCCAGCAGAGCCTCTGGGGTTCTCAAGCAGCTGTGGGCTGCTTGGCTCCCTGTTCACCAACTGGGGTCAGTAGTGAGCTCCGTACTGCAGAGGCCTTCAGGCCAAAGAGCAGTGGTTCTCGACCTATTTATCGTGGATGCAGCCCACCAGGTGTTACCTGGGCCGCAGATTGAGAACCACAGCGCCTTTCCAACCCTCCCAGAGATGTCTGTTCCCAGCGCCCCCAGCCCAGAGACCCCTCCACAGAGCAGGGCCAGGAGCAGAACAACGGGCGTGAGGCAGTGCAGCTGGGACCCCAGGCTCTGCCAGGCACGGCTGGGCAGCAGGGCAGTCGGGACCCTGGGCCCTGCTGTGCAGGCCGGGTGGCAAGGTAACCAAGACCCTAGGCCCTGCCGTGCAAGGCTGGGTGGCAGAGAAGCTGGGACCCCACCACGTGGGGTCCCAGCCTTTAGCACACAGCTGTTGAGAACCACTGCCGTAGAGCTTACAGTATGTATAATATTAATGCTCAGTGAAAGGTTGAATGGTTCCAAGGTACCATTCTGATCAGCACCCCAAAAAAGTGGATTCATATATAGTAGGTGATATTAAAAACTCAGCATTCACTGCCCCCCGATGCTATCCATAACTGTGATGCCTTCCTGTATTAGAAGAGAGCACCTCACTGTGCAGTGGTAAATGTTGAGTGTATGGTGGTGGTCACAATACTTAGAAAATCCACATTTCCAAAGGGAGGCTAAACATCTCATGAAAACTGGGCCTTCCTGTGATGTCTCAGGAATGTCTTCATTCCGGGGGGGAAGGGGGCTGAAAATATCCACATGACCAACCTTTTGTCTCCAGCCCTGGTGCTGCAATATGTATAGATGCATGAATGAGAACAACAAGGGGACCAAAAAGCTGAACAAACTTGCTCCATTAAGGTTGACTTCCAAGTTCAGAATAGATCTTATTTGACATGAACTAGTTCACCCTCCCATAAACTGGACGTGCCATAGTTGATGCACTGAGGTCACTGTTCCCTCTAAGCTGTGCATGTGTGCGTGTGCTCACAGATCCTAAACCCTACACACATGGTGAAACACCACACACACAACAATTTGCACAGAAGCACAATTTGCACAGAAGAAAAATTTTGCACACATGGCCTGTTAAAAATTAAAGGGAACATTGACTGGGGCCATGATGCTGGCTATTCTGAATGATTACCAGCCTCCAATAACTTCACAGCTCCACCTCTCCGTGTCTTCTCCATTGGGTGTTCCCCTGCTGTTCCCCAGTTAAAGCCACTTTCTGGAGCCTGGCCCATTTCTTACAGGAAGTTGGCCTTCATCATGATTAAATCCATTAATAAAAGCAATCGCCATATTGCTCTTTGGAGATCTTTTCCCAGCCATATTTGATTCCTATCAGTGTTTTGCCACTGTGACATTGACTACGCCCAAGCATGTGAATGGGACAGAACAGGATGATAATAAACAGGAAAGGGTTTGAAAAAGAGCTACATGAATGATCTGAGGTCCATAAATCTGCATGAGAGAGACTAAAGGAGCTCTCTCTACTTTGCTTAGCAAAGAGAAGGTTAAGAGGTGATCTGATCATGGTCTATAAGCACCTACATGGGATGAAGATTTCTGATAGGCGAATGCTCTTTAATCCAGCAGACAGAAGCATAGGAAGACCCCGATTGCTGGAAACTGAAGCTGGACCCATTCTGGCTAGAAATAAGCCTCAACATTTTAATTGTACTGGTATTAACCATTGGGACAACTTATCTAGAGATGTGGAGGATTCATCACTTGAAATCTTTACATTAAGACTGGTTGTCTTTCATATAGAGATACTCTAGCTCAGGGGTGGGCAAACTTTTTGGCCCGAGGGCCACATCTGGGTATGGAAATTGTATGGCCGGCCATGAATGCTCATGAGATTGGGGGTTGGGGTGCGGGGGGAGGGAAGGGGTCTGACTGGGGCTAGGGATGAGGGGTTGGGGGTTCAGGAGGGTGCTCTGGGCTGGGATCGAGGGGTTCAGAGGGAAGGAGGGGGATCAGGGCTGAGGCAGGGGTGCAGGCTCCGGGTGGCGCTCCGGGTGACCAAGAGGGGGTCAGGGGTGCAGGCTCCGGGTGGCGCTTACCTCAAGCAGCTTCCAGAAGCAGCGGCATGTCCCCCCTCTGGCTTCTATGGAGAAGCCAGGCCAGGTGGCTCTACGCACTGCCCTGTCTGCAGGCGCTGCCTCTGCAGCTCCAATGGGCCACGGCTCCCAGCCAATGGGAGATGTAGGGGCAGCATGAGGAGCCCCTTGGCTGCCCCTACATATAGGAGCTGGAGGGAGGACATGACACTGCTTCTGGGAGCCGTGCGGAGTGGGGTAAGCCCCTGACCCCACTCCCGAGCTGGAGCGCCGGAGCGGGGCAAGCCCCCTGGACTCCACTTCCAGGCGGGAGCTCAAGAACCGACTAAAACATCTGAAGGGCCGCAAGCGGCCCCCGGGCCGCAGTTTGCCCACCCCTGCTCTAACTCAACCAGACATTATGGGCCTGATGCAGGAAGCTCTTGGTGAAATTCTCTGGCCTGGTGTTATACCAGAGTTCAGACTAGATGATCATAGCGGTCCCTTCTGGCCTTAAAAAAATCTCTGAATGAAAAACAGAACGTGTAAGGCAGATACCAGAACACTAGGTGGCCCACAAAGCGCCACCTCCAACCAAACACATTGGGTTGTTCTGTGTCCTGGCTGTAAACCTTAGAGAACACATCTCTCAGGGCTCTGCATGGTACTGCCAGGGATATTGCCCATTACATGATTTGTCCCGTATTTAGGCTTAGCCAACCTAAGCTGATTGCAGGTCCTTAAAATTGCTTTTGTGCCATGAACACTTAACGCTAAACCTCTTTTAATTTGCACCGTGCTACTCAGAGAGATCAGATTCTTCTGTGCAACGTAAATTCCCAATCTGGCAGCGTTCGCCTTTTTTTTTTCTATATAATAATAATAATTTAAAAAAAGAATTTAGTAAGGATTTGAGTTTCTTTATTGAGCTTTTATTGTCCAGCCTTGTAATTTAATCACTCGGCTGTGACAGCACGACCAGGGGCTCTTATTAGCAAACTCTATAAACAATGGGCTTGATCCCTTTATGAAAAAGCATTGTGGAGGGAATAGTTAAGCCAAGCTAAAAATGAAGCCCAAGCAAAAATAATTACAGATTCCAAAATATTTAAAACTTCTGAGTGCCCCCCACCATGCCCCTCTACTGCCATTCAACTGCTCAAATCCTTTCTTGTTTGCTGTGTCGTGAGTCGTGACAACATATCATATGCAATGTGATCTCCATGCTGGAACCATTCTGAGAATAACACAGCCCTCTCTCTCTCAGAGCAGCGGAGGGTTTTGGAGCATTCCTGTCACTTCCCCCCGCCATGTGATTTTGCATTTACTTGTTACCACAAGTGACCTCAACATGAAACTTTACAGTCTAATCTGAACTCTATTAAAGTCTTTCCATTAACTTTGGATCAGGCCCGTAACTGGTCACGTGCATTAGTTTGGTTTTCTGCATATGTTATGCCTCGAGATGGGCATATTATTAATTATGTGTACTGCGATAGCAGCCAAAGGTGCCAATGAGGATCAAGGCCCCATGACACTGGGCACTGCACAAACACACAGGAAGGAAGACATGGTCCTTGTCCCAAAGAATGCATATATCCTACTTTGGAGGGTATCTCTGTGTCTTTGTGGGTCTTGTCTAGTTAGTTTGGGGGCAAGGACCGTCTCTCACTATGTGTTTCTACAGCACCTAGCATACAACAGGACCCTGATTAGTACTAACAATTAATAACGGTAAATAAAGGAGTAGGAGAGTAATGATCATAAGTTCAAGTAATGACATTGGTTAATAAGTTGTCTGCATGCACAACTTGATGGCTCTAAACTACGGGTCTGATCCAAAACTCACTGAAATCAATGGAAAACCTGGGAGCCTTGAGTGGGCTTTGGATCAGGGCCTTTGGACCTTGATTTATTTTTTTAACCTCTCAGTAATGAAGTGAATCATTTCTTCACCCATCTCATGGCATTGCCGATGCTTAGGTCATTCATTTCTTGCGGGCATCACAGATGGAGTGGGTCTTGAGGAATAACTTGAAGTGGAAGAGAACAGAGGCCTGATAGATTAGTTCAGTTCCATGCTCATGGCCAGCATGGAAGGAAGCAGGGAGATCTTTGTGGAAGAAGTTTGTGGGACAAATAGACGAGCAAAGCAGATATGCAGGAAGAAGTAGAGTTGAGAAGAGCCTTAAAGACTGTGATAAGAAACTTGAACTTGATGGAGTAGAAAATAAGGAGCCAGCCCTTCAGAGCCTGATTGAAACAAACCTCACAACAGTCAATGGTAACAATCACGTTAGCATCAGTGGGTGTTGTATCAGGCCCTCAGAATGGGTAATGACATATTCAGAGTGATGGGTAAGGAAGGTGATCTTGGAAGCTATGTTGTGTATGGACTAAAGAGGGGAAGGGGAATAGGATATTGTAGATGTTGGAAAAGTCAAGGAGCAGGAGCTTGCAGTAATCAAGCCATGAGAAGATGAGGCTTGGATGAGAGATGAGATGTTGGACAAGAACTGACCAGATGAGATGATAGGGGTTTAGACAAGAATTCATATGTAAAGACAGAAATTAAAGGTCAGAAAGGTAATGGAGGAAGAAGCAACAGGATTTGGACATTGCCTGGACATGTGGAATGCAGGGAGTCAAAGATGACACTCAGTTTGAAGGTATGAATGAGGAGGAGTTTTGTGCTGCCAACAACAGTGACAGAGAATGGGGGAGTGGGGAGGAAAGATCAAGAGTTTGCTTTCGGCCATGGTAAGTTTAAACTGGGGGCAAGACATCCAGGAGGAGATGCCTGAGGGTCAGTCTGAGATGTGGGAGTGGACAGAGTATGGAACCAGGTTGGGACTGGCAAGGTAGACCTGAGAGATGTTGCAGCTGGGTGACTGGATGATATCCACCCAAGGAAAGGAGTATAAAGCAGGAACGGTTAGAGCCTGGAGGCACCCCAACTGAGAGTGGGAAAGGGCTGCAGATAGATTGTGAAAGCAAAGCCAGACAGGTAGGAGAGCAAAGGAGCTCAGTGCCTCTGAGGATCAGGCCTCTAAGGAATAAAAAACTCCAGGAGTGAAATCCTGGTCCCATTGACATGAATGACAAAACTCCCAATGACTTCAGTGAAGACAGAATTTCACCCCAGGTTAGGCTTTTCGTGGGAAGTTAATGTCTGGATGGAGACCAAACCAAACCCAAACTAGTTCTTCACTGGCAAGAAATGCCTGACCTGTAGCTCATCATTACTCTTATGAACTGTGGAAATTTTTTTTTAAATGTATAGGAAAAAAAGCCAATTATTGTACTGCGATTAAATTGAAAAGTTAATCTGGAGGTTTCTATGGACACAGAGCTCTGTTTACAAGCTTGGTCTTTCCCTTGCGCATAAAGACTGGTATGGTGACCAATGGGAAAGCAAGGCCTCATTCTCCACATTCCATTAGCTTCATAATTCCACATTAAATGATGGTTTTAGTGCCATATGGTGCAGTCTGATACGAAGAAAAAAGTACAAAATATATATCACATATGACTCACCAGTCTGGTTTCTGGCAGGAAATGGCACATATTGATGAAGTGAGGGTGACATTTTTAGACCTTCACTACGATCCTCCAGCCTATAAGGTTTGCTGGGGACAGGTTTAGGTTTTTCTGATTTTTTTTTTTTAAATACAGAGCGGATGGCCCAGGCATAATTCTGACTCTCTGAAATCAGTCAGAAAACCACAAAGGAGAATAGTTTCCAGGTGCTGGGGCTTCCAAGATGTAACCTAAATAACAACATCATCCTTACCTAATGGTCTAACCATCTTAAGCGTTAAGCAGGGGATGAATGCATCATGAGGTTGGGAATTAAGGACTCTTCCATAAAAGACTACCAAGAATGTGGGTATAAGAGGCAGCAGTAATGTGATTTCCATCCATCCATTCCCTTTGCATGGGCTAACTTCCCCCGGTTTTACACTGTTATGACTTAATGTTTATCTCAAACCACAACAAGAAAGGCACGGAAATTCATGGAGGCAGTTTTCCACGGATTCCTTTAACTTTACACATGATGCAGATGGAATTCCCCCATGCAGAAAAAGATTCTATATGAAGGCATATCCTGACAAAATCCCCACTTTATTATTTGCATCATCCTAACGCTTAGAGGCCCCAACCAAGTTCAGAGGTCCATTATATTAGGCAGTGTACACATCGTAATAACCCGTACCTGTTATACAGTACTTTTCCTGCATACGTCTCAAAGCACTTTACAATGGAGGTCAGTATCCTTATCCCCATTTTACAGATGCAGACACTAAGGCACAGGGAAGGGAAGTGACTTGCCCAAGGTGACCCAGAAATGTCACAAAAGTTCTGAGAATTGAACCCAGCTCCCCACAGGCCTAGGCAAGAGCCCTAGCCACTAGGGCATCATTACCTACCTGAAGGGACACTCCCCAAAAGCGTGTAGTCTAAATAGACAAGACAGAGGACGGCTGGTAGGAAAAAAAGTTGTCTTGTCCTCTTTTACAGATGGGGCACCGAGGCACAAAGAGAAAGCAACCTGCCCAAGGTGACATAGGAGTCTGTAGACCTGACCTCCAAACTTCTGAGTCCCAGCTCAGTGCGAATCTGAAGTTTAGCAGATTAATATCAGTAGCAACAAGATGTGGGGTATGCAGGCCTGGCTCGGCAGCATCTCTGTTCTTATTCCACGGTTACTCCCAAAGAAGAATTTTAGCTTTCACACAGCTTTGCTTATGCTCCCGCTGTAAAACTGCCAAGCTTCAACGTAGGTCAAAATAGCTGCAGACCCATGAATACATCAAGCGTAGCTCATAGGCACGTCTGAGACTATTTCTGAGAATGTGCTTTATGAGGGATATGTTGCATATATAACACAGTAATTACAAGAGGATCTCCCGGCCCCTCCCCCCGTTTGTTATTAATTTCAGGTGAACTTGGGTGAATTCCAGTATTCATGAGGAATTTGATGTTCTCTCAACCAGTGGGCAATGTGGCCCAGTGGGAGGGTGCTACACAGTGACTCAAATGACCTGGCTTTTACTCCTGTGAGTGGAGGAGAACTGCTGAGGTGGAACAGAAGTACCGGCAGCATAAATCCAATAACCGCAGCATGTCCGCGGTTAATCAAGTATCCTAAAGCAACAGCTCTTGTTCAGTGTGCCATAGACAGATCAAAGCTCAAATTGGCCTGATCAGCCACTCATGCATTTACAGAAAACAAACCAATCAGTTATGTCATGGTCCTCTTCGAACTCAAAGGTCTGACAACAACAACAACCCAGCCCGGGTCTTTGGAAGAGATATTAGCTGTTTAGAGAGCTCCTGCCTCACCCCTGAAGGCTGCAGGGTTGGCAGAGAAAAGTAACTGGGGAGGCCATGCCTGGAGCACCTGATTCAAACACTTCACCTTAAAAATAAAACAGAGCACATTTTCAAGTCATAATCAGCTATACGTTTTCCTCTGAACACAGTCACCCTCAAGCACCACAGTTTAGCAACACAAAGAGCCATACAGGTGGATCTAACCCTGCTCAGAGCAAGCCCTCAGTGGTAGAAACAGCTGAGAAGAGCTGGTGCATTGTCCACACTACAGTCCTCACTAATAGAGGAGCTTAGGTACTGATGCAATGGGGAAAGGTGGTGGAAAGACGGGAGCACTATTGTGCAAAGAACACTGAAATCATTTCCACTTTGTAGGGTTCAAAATGGATCCATTTCCTGTCTTTTGACAACTCCCCCACACTATTTTTTAACCAAATTTTGAATTGTGTTTTCAAAAAGTTTTGTTGACTGAAAGCCAGGCTTTCTGAGAAATGAAACCTCTCTTTGATTAGGTCCATTTTTCAATGATTAAAAATGGCCTGGAACATTTTCCTCAACCAGACCATTTCTATCATGTTGAGAATTTTTCACAAAACACCATTTTTCGAAGAAAAAAAAATGTGTGTAAAAATGTTTAATAGGCTCCATCAGGAAGTGTTAAGACAAAACTGGGTGGAGGGAAGGCCAAGGCAGTGGTCAAGCCGTGTCACACTGTGGCGCTATGGAGCTGTGGTGCTGGAGATGCAGTTTTTCAGTTGAGATCTGAAGCAGAGGCCCTGGGCACTTGTGCTTGTGAAACTATCCCAGGGCACTTTGTGCCAGAATAAAGGGCATTATCTCCATATCCTCCTAAATGCCTATTTGGGTAATTCCATTCTGTCTGCCTAAAATTTCTCCTGCAGTTTCATTTGGATCCAGTGAAGAAATTCTTTGGGTAAGGAAACAAGGAGTGAAAAATGAAGAAACAAGTGAAAGTATCTGCTACAGACTTCAAGGACAGGAGGAGAGAGAGGATGGAAAATACTTGGACTAATTCTCAAGGTAAACAAAGCTACAGGAGGGCTTTAATTAACCAATCATCTTTTGGATAGTAAAGGCAGCCAGACATGTAACCTTCATCAGTGAATGAACCTCAGACCTCCAGATCCAAAACCACAAGCCTCTACTGCCTCAGCTAAAAGGCTCAGAGTCACATTGTGTAGCTCAAGCTTAAATGTGTATCAAGAAGTTTCCAAACTTACCTAGAAGACGACTGGAATAGAAAGACAGAGTCACCCCACCACACCTCCAGTCAGGGGGAAAGCCATCTTGGATTGATTTCCTAACCGAGCATATGAAAATAACAGAAACTTAGAACCTGTAACCATGAACTACTTGAATTCAAAGCCGTGTGGCAAGTGTTCACTGAGTGCAGAGAAACAAGGGTGTTAGTTTTCAAGAATGCCATGTTTTATGACTACCAGCTGAGGAAGACGTGCAGTAAGAGGTCCCAAGGTCTCTCTCCCATTCCCATTGAAATCGATGACACACAACCCATAGGTGTCAACAGGAGCAGGACTGGACTCCTAGTAAGTCAGGTACCATGCAAGGAAGTCTTACAATAGTGTGGAAGTAGACTGAGGAATCCCTGAAGATGCTATCATTATCATCCCATGCTGCCCTTTGAAGAAGCTCCCCATAAACATCCACAAAACTAACTTATTGTCCTTCTTCACATCCCTCCTTAAAACTCTCCTTTGCCATGTTCCATATAAAAAATTCCACAGGGGTTAGTCTGCTGGTGTGCTGAGACCATTGCAGATCATGCTGACCCAGACTATCTCACTCTTTCCTTTTGCAGCCCTGCCGGTCTGTCCGTATCCATCTGTTTTCTCTTGTATGCTTAGACTGTAAGCTCTTGGGGGCAGAAACTGCCTTTTTGTTCTGTGTTAGCACAACACCTAGCCCAATGGGGTCTTGATCCATGTCTGGGCCTCCTAGGAACTACAATATAAATCAACAACAACAACAGATAAGTGCATTCTGAATAAGAGCAGGTTTGCAGGGGGGAAAAGTTAGGATGTCTTTCTCAAAGAAATCCTGTATCTCAGCCAGAAATTACTGAGCTTGATTCATACATTCCAAGGCCAGAAGGGATCATTGTGATCATCTAGTCTGACCTCCTGGATAACGCAGGCCAGAGAATTTCCCCTAAAAATTCCTAGAGCAGCTCTTTTAGGAAAACATCCAATCTTGATTTAAAAGTTGTCAGTGATGGAGACGCCACCGCAACCCGGTAAATTGTTCCACTGGTTAATTGTTCCCACAGTTAAATATTTACGTCTTATTTCCAGTCTAATTTGACTAGCTTCAACTTCCAGCCACTGTATTATGTTAGACCTTTTGCTGCTAGACTGAAGAGCCCATTCTTAAATATTTGTTCTGCATGTAGATACTTATAGACTGTGATCAATCACTCCTCAATCCTGGTCTGGGAATCACTGGGTGGAATACTCTGGGCTGTCTTATGCAGGAGGCCAGGCTAGGTGATCATAATGGTCCCTTCTGATATTAAATTCTATGAATCTATGTAAAGATATGGGCAATAAAAGTATTAAAATAAGTCATAGATTCATAATCCCAGAAGGGACCATTATGAACCAGCCTCAAGCCCAGTAACTTCTGGCTGAGCTAAAACTCGGGCTTAGTGGTGAGTGATGTGAGAGGTTTTTAGATGGCACTAAGGGTTAGTTAAGTGTGGTTCAAAAAATGCAACTACAATAAAAACTGTGTTATCCGGCACCTTACCAACTGGAAAGCTCTATGAACCAGCATTTCTGATCTTCATTGAAAGTCCAGTCTATAGTCCGGTTGGTGCAGGACCAGCAGGCTCCTTACCTGGCTCCGAGTGGTTCCCCGTATGCGGCAACATTTCCCTGCCGCTCCTAGGTGCAGGAACGGCCACGGGGGCTCTGTGCGCTGCTCCTGCTCCACCCCCTACCCTGAGCGCTGGCTCTGCAGCTCCCATTGGCTGGGAACCACGGTCAATGGGAGCTGCACCGGTGGCGCCGCAGAGCCGCCTAGCCGCACTTCTGCCTAGGAGTAGCAGGGACAAGTCACCACTTACAGGAAACCGCCCAAGGCAAGCGCCACCTGGATCCAGCACCCCAAAACCCCTCCCATGCCCCAGCCCCCACCCCGGAGCTCCCTGCCACACCCAAACTCCCTCCCTCTTAGTTAACTGGAATTTTTGACTTACTGCCACCCCCCACTTCCCCAACATGCCAGATAGCAAAGCTTTTACTGTATTTGGAATACAATCCTTGTTTGCTATAAAATGTCAGGAATAAAGTAGACTTAATCGGTATCTCACTGTGGAACTGTTCTAATTATAGGATGTAACATCTGGGTCTGCTTCACCAAATGCAGAATTCACTGAATCTGTATTGTGAAGAGGAGTTCCATTTAAAGTGCAGCTCTACACTGGAAAATGACTCTGTAGATGGCATTGCATGGTGCCAAGCATACTGCCTCTCAGTGATTCCAGCAAATGTACTCAAGTTTACATGTAAATGGATTTTTTTCTAACTGTTGGCAGAGCAAGCTCAGCAAGACTTGAGAACGCAGCTGAGTTATTTTCTTCTTGTGCGTCATCACCAGTAATAAAGATTCTACAAGCCACAGAATGTTCTCACTGATATCTCCAAAGGCAACCCTGTTACCTTTCAATTATAGCCTCACCTGACACCTGCGTGACCCTCCTGGCCTTCAGTGGGATTGCACAAGTGTAAATATTACAGTATTGTCAAACCCTAAATGTTCAAAAATCATGAGTCGGGCCCCCAAAATCCTGAGATTAGTTTAAAAACTATGAGATATTTTTAAAAATAATAAATATTGGGGTATTTTTATTTGCCTTCTTGCCTTCTATTCTAGAATAATAGAATCATAGGACTGGAAGGGCCTTCAAAAGGTCATCTAGTCCAGTCCCCGGCACTCATGGAAAGACTAAGTATTATCTAGACCATCCCTGACAGGTGTTTGTTTAACCTGCTCTTAAAAATATTCAGTGATGGAGATTCCACAACCTCCCTAGGCAAATTATTCCAGTGTTTAACCACCCTGACAGTTAGGATGTTTTTCCTGATGTTCAACCTACACCACCCTTGCTGCAATTTAAGCCCATTGTCCTATCCTCAGAGGTTAAGGAGAACAATTTTTCACCCTCCTCCTTGTAACAACCTTTTATGGACTTGAAAACTATATCCCCTCTCAGTCTTCTCTTCTCCAGACCCATTTTTTTTTAATTTGCCCTCATAGGTCATTTTAGTAGACCTTTAATCATTTTTGTTGCTCTTCTCTTAACTTTCTCCAATTTGTCCACAACATTCCTGAAATGTGGCAGCCAGAAATGGACACAATACTCCAGCTGAGGCCTAATCAGAGCTGAGTAGAACGGAAGAATTACTTCTCGTGTCTTGCTTACAACACTCCTGCTAATACATCCCAGAATTATGTTTGCTTTTTTTTGCAACAGTGTTACACGGTTGACACATTTTTAGCTTGTGATTCACTATGACCCCCAGATCTCTTTCCACAGTACTCCTTCTTAGGCAGTCATTTACCATTTTGAATGTGTGCAACTGATTGTTCTTTCCTAAGTGGAGTACTTTGCATTTCCTTATTGAATTTCATCCTATTTATTTCAAACCATTTCTCCAGTTTGTCCAAATGATTTTGAATTTTAATCCTATCCTCCAAAGCACTTGCAACCCCTCCCAGCTTGGTATCGTCCACAAAGTTTATAAGTGTACTCTCTATGCCATTATCTAAATCATTAATGAAGATATTGAATAGAACTGGACCCAGAACTGATTCCTGTGGGACCTGACTCAATGTGCACTTCCAGCTTGACTGTGAACCACTGATAACTACTCTCTAGGAATGGTTTTCCAACCAGTTATGCACCCATCTTATAGTAGCTTCATCAAGGTTGTATTTTCCTAGGTGGTTTATGCAAAGGTCGTGTGAGACAGTAGCAAAAGCTTTACTAAAGACAAGATATAACACATCTACTGCTTCCCCCCATCCACAAGACTTGTTACCCTGTCAAAGAAAGCTATTAGGTTGGTTTGACACCATTTGTTCTTGACAAATCCATGCTGACTGTTACTTATCACCTTATTATCTTCTAGGTGTTTGCAAATTGATTGCTTAATTATTTGCTCCATTATCTTTCTGGGTACAGAAGTTAGGATGACTGGTCTGTAATTCCTGGGGTTGTCCTTATTCCCCTTTTTATAGATTGACACGATATTTGCCCTTTTCTAGTCCTCCGGAATCTCTCCCGTCTTCCATGACTTTTTGAAGATAATTGCTAATGGCTCAGATATCTCTTCAGTCAGCTCCTTGAGTATTCTAGGGTATATTTCATCAGGCCCTGGTGACTTGAAGACATCTAACTTGTCTAAGTAATTTTTAAGTTGTTCTTTCCCTATTTTAGCCTCTGATCCTACCTCATTTTCACTGGAATTCACTATGTTAGACATCCAATCACTACTAATCTTTTAGGTGAAAACTGAAACAAAAAAGTCATTTAGCACTTCTGAAATTTTGACATTTTCTGTTATCATCCCCCCCCACCCCATTGAGTAACATTCTGTCCTTGTTCTTCCTCTTGCTTCTAATGCATTTGTAGAATGTTTTCTTGTTACCCTTTATGTCTCCAGCTAGTTTACTTTTGTTTTGTGACTTGGCCTTTCTAATTTTGTCCCCACCGACATGTGCTATTTGTTTATATTCATCCTTTGTAATTTGACCTAGTTTCCACTTTTGTAGGACTCTTTTTTGAGTTTCAGATCATTGAAGATCTCCTGGTTAAGCCAGTGTGGTCTCTTGCCAGAGTTCCTATCTTTCCTACACAGTGGGATAGTTTCCTCTTGTGCCCTTAACAATGTCTCTTTGAAAAATTCCCAACTGTCTTGAACTGTTTTTCTTCTTTGACTTGTTTACTTACCTACCAGCTCCCTGAGTTTGCTAAAGCCTGCCTTCTTGAAATCCACTGTCTTTAGTGTGCTATTTTCCCTCCTACTATGCCTTAGAATCATGAACTCTACCATTTCATGATCACTTTCACCCACGCTGCCTTCCACTTTCAAATTCTCAGCCAGTTCCTTCCTATTTGTCAAAATCAAATCTAGAACAGCCTCTTCCCTAGTAGCTTTCTCCACCTTCTGAAATAAAAAATTGTCTCCAATGCATTCCAAGAACTTGTTGGATAATCTGTGCCCTGCTGTGTTATTTTCCCAACAGATGTCTGGGTAGTTGAAGTCCCCCATCACCGCCAAGTCCTGCGTTTTGGATGATTTAGTTAGTTGTTTAAAGAAAGTCTCATCCACCTCTTCTTCCTGGTTTGCTGGTCTGTAGTAGACCCCGACCATGACATAACCCTTGTTTTTACCCCTTTTATCTCACCCAAAAACTTTCAAAAAGTCTGCCTCCTATTTCCATCTCAACCTCAGTCCAAGTGTATACATTTTTAATATATAAGGCAACTCCTCCTCCCTTTTTTCGTTGCCTGTCCTTCCTGAGCAAGCTGTATCCTTCTATACCAGTGCTCCAGTCATGAATATTATCCCACCAAGTCTCCGTGATGCCAACTGTGTCATAGTTGTGTTTATTTACTAGCATTTCGAGTTCTTCCTGCTTATTCCCCATATTCTCACATTAGTATATAGACATCTAAGATACTGATTTGATTTCCCCCATCCCCCCAGTTCTGTCTTGTCTCTCCCTTATTTCTGCTATAGCAGCCCATGCTCCCCTCAGATTCAGACCCTTCTCCCAGGTCTCCATGTTTTTGACTTACGTGTGGTCTTTGGTCACTTGCCCCCATCAAACCTAGTTTAAAGCCCTCCTCACCAGGTTAGCCAGTCTGTATCCCAATATGCTCTTCCCCTTCCTCCACAGGTGGACCCCGTTTCTACTTAGCAGTCCTTCTTCCCAGAACAGCATCCCATGGCCAAGGAAGCTGAAACTCTTCTGGTGATACACCCTCACAGCCAGGTATTCACCTCTAAGATGCATCTGTCTCTGCCTGGGCCCTACTTTTGACCGGCAGGATTGAGGAGAGCACCAACTATACCCCCCGCTCCTTCACTCTTACTCCCCAGAGCCCTGTAGTCACTTCTGATCTGCTGAAGGTCACACCTCATGGTATCCTTAGTGCCCACATAGACGGATGTACTTGGGTCACATTTTCAAGTTTTTCTCTGCAACCACAAGGGCTGGGGAAATGTTTTTCTTAAAATAAAGAAAGTTGAGATTCTCCAATAATCATAAAATTATAAGAATTCGTAACATGGCTGATTGGTGCCTACTAAACTATTCTCTCAATTTTCCACGGAAGGACTGGACCCTGGGTCACTCTGCTCTCAACTCACTGCTGGCACTTCAGGGCTAACAGGAGTGAAAACCAGCTCGGAGTTAAAGTCAGCAACTGAAAACAATTGGGTTTTGGTCCCTGAATGCTGATATCAGTTTTCATTTTTTTTAGGAAAACCTCAATTTTTGGCAAAAGATGGATATCTTGTCAAAAAAAGACATTTGCTTTTAAAAAATAAAACCATGTTTTGCTCAAATGTTCACTCCTGTGATCAGGGAACTGACCCACAATCTCAGTTCAGCATATGTCATTGACCTGGCTTCAGAAGGTAACAGCTTTCAGGGTCTACCAAGCTGCTTTGGACTGGAATCAGTGACTTAGAGGTGAAAGGCTCTGGAAACCGCCAAATTCATTTCAAGTGTGTCGTCTTTGCAGTTGAGCCAAGTTCTCCAGAAGCGATGGGTCAATGTGTTCACCAACTTGCTAATTACTCTTTCACTTCATTCTCATCCATGGGTTCTCCAACTGGGCAGGTATCAAGGAGTCATATCTTGTCCTTCCAATATACAGATAACATGGGAGAGGATCCCAGTGGGTCCCTGTTTGGAAAAGGAGATCACAATACAGAAAATATTGAGAACCAATGCTCTGATGTGCTATACCAACCTACACAAAACTACCTCTGTCTACAAAGTGTCTGCTAAATTATTGGCACAGAGCTGGTCAAGAATTTTCCAATGGAATGTTTTGCTATCAGAAAATGCCAATTTGTTGAACTCAAAACTTTCTGGAGGAAAGTGTCCGTTCTGACAGAATTTTGTTTAAAAAAGTGGAAGAAATGTTTTGCTGAGGTCAAAATGTTCCATTTCAACCTTATCAGAATGAAATATTTGTATTCTTCCTTTCACAATAACTGTTCATTTTGAATTTTTTTAAAGTCTAAATCAGACCATTCTGATTACCCCCAAAATAATGGGGTGGGTTTTTTTAAAAAAAATTCCATTTTCATTCCAATTTGGGATTAAAACAAATTTTGAAAATTTCTAAAATGTTTGCTGCATGGAAACTCAGTTTCTGCATCGTTCTATACACTCTCTCCCTCTGTGTGTGTTTGTGTGCGCATATGTTCGCGCTTTACACAAAACGATCACTCCATATCTGACC
The DNA here is from genome assembly GCF_965140295.1 of Lepidochelys olivacea. NCBI lineage: Eukaryota > Metazoa > Chordata > Testudines > Cheloniidae > Lepidochelys > Lepidochelys olivacea. Next base: position 264,003,073 of record NC_140412.1, on the reverse strand, counting down.
GCTGAGTCCTCATCCTCAAAGGAAACCTGAAGAATTCGTAACTCTGTTAGACACCAAACACCATGGACTCAAGAAAGACACTGGCTTCATGTCTCATGAGTATTGCAACAGCTGGTAACCCACCAATTCTGTCTCCTATGACTGCAGAGGTGTTAATTGCCCAGTCCATTTTGAATGGTTTTCTTACAACATGTGTTAACTCCTGATGCTTAACAATCTGTTCCACCTTAAATTTAGGTAACACTCTGAATACCTTCCCCAGACCTGAAGAAGAGCCCTGTGGAGATTGAAAGCTTGTCTCTTCCACCAATGGAAGTTGATCCAATAAAAGATATCACCTCATCCACTTTATTTCTGTGTATATATAACAGTCATAATAACCTCCCTTCTTTGGACAATGATACTTTGCCATTGTACAGCACCTTCCACCCAATGATCTCAATAAGCTATAAAATCATGAGTTTAATTTACATCCCAGTACCCCACAGAGCAAATTATTGTTACCCCCATTTTACTAAGGCACAGAGACATCAAGTGACTTGCTCAGCATCGTACTGAAAACTTGCAGCACAGCTTGGAATAAAACCCATAACAACTCCCGCAGCTGTGCCCTCGCCACAAGACCATGCTTTCACCTGACAGAATAAGGCTGCAGAATAATAGCTGCTTTCAACTACCTGAAAGGGGGTTCCAAAGAGGATGGCTCTAGACTGTTCTCAATGGTAGCAGATGACAGAACGAGGAGTAATGGTCTCAAGTTGCAGTGGGGGAGGTTTAGATTGGATATTAGGAAAAACTTTTTCACTAAGAGGGTGGTGAAACACTGGAATGCGTTACCTAGGGAGGTGGTAGAATCTCCTTCCTTAGAGGTTTTTAAGGTCAGGCTTGACAAAGCCCTGGCTGGGATGATTTAACTGGGAATTGGTCCTGCTTTGAGCAGGGGGTTGGACTAGATGACCTTCTGGGGTCCCTTCCAACCCTGATATTCTATGATTCTATGATTCTAAGGCTGGTTCGGAGCTCTTCAGATGACTCCAAGGCTGGAGTTTTCAAACAAACCCAAGGCGTTAGGTACCCAAATCCCATTGAGTTTCAATGAAATCCGGGACTCCTATCTCTCATTTGAAAGTCACAGCCCACATTCATAGAATCATACAATCATAGAATATCAGGGTTGGAAGGGACCTCAGGAGGTCATCTAGTCCAACCCCCTGCTCAAAACAGGACCAATCCCCAACTAAATCATCCCAGCCAGGGCTTTGTCAAGCCAGGCCTTAAAAACCTCCACTTGGGAGACTACACCCTGACCAGCCCTATCGACTGGCACATCGTTTTTCACTGCCTATGCCGGTTCCAATGCAGCACCAGAGTCAGGGAGGGCAAATCCGTAGGAACGGTGTGATGCCCACAACAAAATTGGCAACAGTTGGGCCATTGGTGTGTCAAGACCACTGCCCATTTTGCTGACCAATTTTGTCTTGCTGTTTCCTTGTACCCCTATCTGTCTATATCCCCCTATTCTCTTTTGTTTTATACTTAGATTATAAGGTCTTTGGGACAGGAACCGTCTTTTTGCTGTGTTCGTACAGCTCCCAGCACAATGGAGTCCTGTTCCACGACTACCGCTCCTAGGCATTACTCTAACCAACTAATAAATACTAATAAGAAAGTCTCCAGTGTAAATGGACAACACTTAAGAGCATCGTTTAACCCTGGTCACCATCTGAAAGCATGTCCTTGCCTTGGAGTTCAATTTACAGATCAGGATTCACGTGTTGAGATCCTTTCAGCAAAGGTACCTCTTCCCCCCACCAGCCCACAGAGTGGCACTCACTTCATCGGCTACTTTCTCTCCCTTCCAATCCAGTGATGGGGATTTCCTCATATCTGCTAGACTTTAATCCTACACTGCAGGGCCACATATTTTTCCCTTCCAAACACCCATTTTTAGAATTGTTTCCTAATTGTATGCAGATTTGCCCCCCTCCTCTCCTCTTCCTCCTATCGTAATTGATCAGGGGCCAGAACAGCTGTTGGCTATTTTCTCTTCCTGAGAAGCATGCAGTAATTGCATGTATGGGCTCCAAATCCCTAAACATTTAGTAAGGCGAAGGATTTGAATGGGGGCCAGTTCTTTTTACAGGGCTGGTACCAGCAGCAATGGCAGGCATTTAAATCACTGGGGGGTTGAGTTAGCTGATATGCACTTTTTTTTTGGGGGGGGGGGGACCCAGCAAACCCAAGCAGCTCAAACAGTTGGAATCTATCCCAGCTCTTGAGCATTTTGATTATGCCCTAAATAAATTGAGTGGCAGGATTACTGCTCGCACTTGCCCTTATCTCCCATCGAGCAGATCGTTGTATTGCACGTACTGATGCAAGGATCTCCATGAAGATCTTGATCCCGCTCCCATTCCAGTCAACAGAAAAGCTTCCATTAGCTTTACTGGTGCAGCCTCCAAGTCATAAGAGCTGGCTTGTTTCTAGCCATAACGTGCCACGTCGGGGAGTCAAAGGGAGTAAGTCCTCCCCGACTGTTACGCAGACAGTGTTAGATCTCATCTGTAGCTCTCCCTCCACCCAGCAGCAAGTGGGAGGGGCCAGGAGTGGGCGGAGCTATGCTTGTCTCCACCTCCCCTACAGACCAGGCACTGAAGCTGGCTGGCCATGCAGAAGAGAAGGATAAAAGAGTGTTGCAAATTGCTCCCACCCATCCCAGAGCAGCAGAGGAGCCCTGGGAGTCTTTGTGCCTCTGGGCAGCACAGTGCTCCTCATTGGGCAGCGCATCCCTACACCGTGACTTCCCCTTTGACTAGGGGCTGTGTGCAATTAGCATGGTCTAACCCCAAGTGAGGTGGCAACGCTGCTTGGACAGGGAAGCGAGAAAATGTATGGTTTCTTCACGCGAAAGGAAAACTCTGCTCCGCGGATCGGACGTGCTTTTAGGGATGGATGCTGCTACACCAGCAGTGAGCCATGGGGGTCTGACGTGTTCAGTAAGACTGTCATGCACGCAGGCAAGTCTCTGAAGTGCACTTGTGACAGATGCCACACTGGCCACCACCGGGGATTGAACCAGGGAGCCCCGAAGCTAAAAACATGAGTCTCTACAACTTGAGCTAACGGATCATCTTCTGTAGCCAGGCACTCATCACAGGGTGTGGCTGCCCATAGAGCCCCTCCCCGCCCCCCAGCCGCCCCTCCTCTGTGGCTGAGAGTGGTGCTGCAGTTCCTCGGTGCCTCAGTTTCCTCTTGTAAGGTGGGTCCCTCAGTGTTCCCCACACAGGCAGGAGCTGGTGATGTGGCTTAGCATTCCGGCCAAGTCCCAAACTAAAATGTAAGCCCTTCGTGGGTAACAAAAATCCAAACAATCAAAAGGTTCACTTTCTCCACACCACTTATGATTGTAAAGACTTCTTTCATATCCCCCGTGAGCGGGTGATTGAGGCTGATTCATTGGCAAAACAACAGCAGGAGCTGACAGCTCCATAGGTTAGTGTATCAAACAGATAGGGCAAGATCAAATAGCCCTGGGCCTTAAAGGTAAAGACAAGGAGCTTGTGTTTAACGTGATGGAGGAAGGGGAACTAGTGGATGGTTGTAAAGAGTGTGCTGATGTGGTTGCAGTACGGCCAGGCCCAACTGTTCAAAAATCATGAACCAGGCCCTGCAAAAATCATAAGATTTTTTTTAAAATAACTGAGGTTTTTTTTATTTTCCTTCTATTTTCTGTGCCCCCAGGGGCCTCCCACTTCACATCCTCCATTTTTCTCCACAGCCGTGAAAGCAAGAAACGTGCTGATTATTTAATGGAAAGCTGAGATTCTCATGATTCCAGCATCTGGGGCTTTAAGAAAACCACCAGCTCGCATGAAACTCCCAATACAATTGTGAGGGTTGGCAATGCTGTGGTTGGAACGACGAGCCAAGGAGCAGCATTTTGAATGGTCTGGAAGGGAGCCGTGTAGCTGGCCGAGAAGAGCTGATTACACTCCTTGATGTGTAAGATGATGAGGGTCTGAACATGAGCTGGACAGACAGGAAAAGCTGAAGCTTACAAACGTCCTGTAAGTAGAAGTGACAAGACTTGGACAGGGCCTGGAGGTATGGGTCTAGAGAAAGGGAGAAGGTGATGCCCCGATTATGAGCCAGAGCGGTTGGGAAGCTGGTAGTGATATCTGTGCTGTTGGAGAAACTGAGGAGAGAGGAGAGCTTTGCTAGCTGTGCATTTCATATCTTTGGCATGTGTTGAAATGAACTCCATTGACAAATTTTTACATTCACACTGGAATCACAGTGGAGGAGTGACTCCGGATTTGAGGGCCAGCCTTAGGGAAAATGGCACCCTGGGCGAACTTGTATTTTGGTGCCCCTGTGGGCATGGCACCCCCCTCATTGCCCCTATGAGCTCCTCCCTCCCCCATTGCCCTTAAACCCTGCACTTCCCCCTTTGCCCCAACTCCTACACTCCCCCTTCACTCCACTCCTGCACCCACAACTCCTGCCCGTCTCCTGAGCCCCCTTTGCCCCCAACCGCTGCACCTCCCTCCTGCATCCTTAACTCCTGCCCTTCTCCTGCACACGTTATCCCTGCACTATGCCCCCTTCTCCCCTAACCCCATGAACCCCCCTCCTACATCCCCTCACAGCCCACTATGAGGCACGGAAGAACATCGGGGGAGAGGGAGCAGTATCTGTGTGTGACCCTCCTCCCCACGTTTCTCTGATGGGAGGAAGCAGGGGGAAATCTGGGCACGCCCCTACATGGCACTTCCCAGGGAGCAGTTTCTGACACTACAGACAGAGTGACAGACCTGCAAATTACACAGCCATTGCAATAGGAGCTGTCACAATAATTATGGCAAATCCCTTCACTCTACTCCTAATCCAGGATTCCTCAGGCACAGAATTTGTCACAGAAGCCATGCCTTGCTGTAAGCAAGACTCTACTCTCTCCTGCCATCTTCATACTGTTTCCACAGAAACATTTTCTAAAGGATGTGCTGAGTGTTAGGCACCTAAATCCATAAGTAGTCATTCAGGTAAACATGGCCTGAGTTGTAGAGGTGGAAAGCACCCACTGAAGTTAATGGGAATGGCTGGGCAATCAGCACTTTGAAAGCCAGCCCACTTTTTAGGTGGATCCGGCTCTTAGAGAATAGGTTCTTTAGAAATGCCACAGGGAAAGAGGGTCAAGATACCTATGAAGTGATTCAAATCCCTTGCTCCCATGTATAATATTATAAAAGTAGAAATGTCACTTTAGTCCACTAATTAGTGTAGACAGTAGAGCATAGTTTAGCATTGCCAATAGTCAGGATTCAACTCTGCTTAGAAACCAGTGTGAACTTGACTTGATCCTTTCTGAGGGCATGCAATATTAAAAATAATAATGCTTAGTGCTTTCCATTTCAATGTGCTTTAGAAAGGTGGATAAATCATTACTATCCCTATTTTACTGATGGGAGACTGAGGCAGAGAAGTTAGGGGTCTGATTTTCCAGTGGTACTGAGTGCCGTTGACTTGAGCTCAGGAGGCCTGTCGAGCCATCCTGAAAAATCAAACATTCTGTGACTTGCTCTGAATCACATGTCAGACGAGTCAGTGGTAACAGAGTCATGAAGAGAACCCAGGTCTCCTGACTTCTGGACCAATTTAAGGACCTGGATCATGCCACAGTGATTGTTAAGGAGAACTCCCTATTAATTGAAATGGCATAGGATAGACCTAAGTTATTAGTACTGGGATTATTAGAAAGAGTGTGGAACAGTTCTGCGTGAAATCTCAGGTACCCACAGAAAGAAAAATTTTCTGAAGGCAGCATAAAAGTCTCCAGTGTGTAAAGCATGCCATTGCACAGGCTGGTGCAATCACAGAATCGTAGCATCTCAGGGTTGACAGGGACCTCAGTGACATCCTGAACAGAGCTGTAAATGTGCAATTCCATGCTGTGGAGTCATTGCTGGCTGGAAATGCAGCAACAGCAGATGTCTAACCCGTTGGTGGTGGCAGTGATGTGGAGTGGGCTGTATCTCAGGTTGCTCAGTAGTAGAGGTGGTAGGAAACCAGAATTTGAGGCAAATTCTGACCTTTCAAATTTTGCTTTTGTTCCAAATCAAAAAGAAAAACCGAAATTTTGAAAATTTCCCATGAAACAAAAATTCTGATTTGGAACTTTCAAAACATTTTTCTTTCTATGAGGTCCAAAGGTTTCATTTTGATAAGACCAAAATGTTTCATTTCAATGATATCAAAACTCTATAACATAAAATATTAATCCAGAGAATACTGAAATTAATGTTTAACATAATAGAGGTCTAAAGGACGTGAAGTCCAAATTACGGTTTTACCTTTTTGAAATAAGAAAGTTTAAATTATTCATTTTGACTTTGTCCCACTGAAAATTTCATAAACAGTGACATGTTCCCAGGGAACATTTTGACTTCTGGCAAAAGCTGCATGTTCCAATGGAAAACGCTTCCTAAGTCTGAAACCTCTGTGAAATCTGAAAACTTATAATGAGCTCAAGACAAACCCTGAATATGAAAATTGACACTTGAGAGCTGCTATCACTTCAGCTTAAAAATAAAGATGAAGTGTTCCAGGAATGGAAAGCTGCAAACCTGGTAAGAGTCTGTGTGGGCCAAATAACACTACATTGGACATGTGTGGCCACTTCAAAGGGGAAGCAGAAAAAGGAAAGAAAATTATTTTGCAACAAATAGTTTATGTTATACCAGGACTGGCAGCATTCTGGTTAGGAAACTCACTGCGAGCAATACAAAGTCCCTTATGTCTTGGAGGGAGTTGCCCCTTTAAGAGGATGGGGCATCACTTCACCTATGCCATGTGCAGACTACTTCCCCAGGTGAAGGAAATTAATCGTGGAGTCACATGAGGGGAGCATGTGACTAAAAACCAGACTTTCCGGGGAATATAAATTCAGACCAAATGACTTTGGGGAATTCAGAGAGATTCTCCCTAACTCCCAGGCACAGACCTTGGGGACAGCTGCCCAGAGAGAGAGGGAGCATGTAGTTAAGGGTCCTTAGTTAGGAGGGATAAACAGGATTGTCAGCCTGGAGGAAAGGATATCAACAAGGGGAAGCCCTGGTAAAGGACTAGGAAGACTTCAGCCTAAACTGAAAGGACTGATTGAACCTGGAAAAGAGGGCTGGAAAGCTTTGCGTCTTCTGTTATGGTAATAAACCACACCTAGAAGGGGAGCAGCATTGTAAACACCAGAGGTGTCAGTTTGTCTGATGTGAAATGAAGACAGATCCAGTAAATCCCTGCTACAATGGCAGGTGTCTCCACCTGTCTTCCCACCAGTGGGAAAGCCGACAAGGAGCTACAAGAATAAGAAGGGTGGCATCAGTTATGGTCTTTTGGCTCCACCAGACGTCCTGAGACCCTTGCTGGAGGAAGTAATAGAAACAGGAGATCCCGAAGAGCGGGTCACTTCTAGAGCTCAACAAAAAACAGAGGAAATAGTTAACACAAAAACTCCTTTCCGTTTGTGTTGAGATTCTGGTTCAACACAACAGATTCTGGTCTGACCAGCTCCATTTTTGTTCCCAGATGCAGGAGCTTGTCAGCTGGCATGCAGGGTTGGTGGCTGTACCACATCAGCAGCAACATCTGCTTTGCTGCTAAATTATGTTCGCTTTATTGCTCATTCAGAAAAGCACTTGCCTAAAGTTAAGCACATGCTTAAGTCCCATTGACTGTTCAAGGGACTTAAGCACATGGTTAACTTTAGGCATGTGCTTAAGTGGCTCACTGAACAAGGATGAATTTAAGTACATCTACGGCACTCTGCTGAATTAGGATCAGAATGACCTTCCACCCAGGACAAAGTTTCCAGCTGTGGCAGTTTCAATTTTCTTTAAAATGCCAGACATCCACGGTAGGCCCTCTTCAGCTCCCTGGCTACACACTTGCTAATGGAAGAAGAGAAGATACTGGAGAGAGAAGACAAGGCCAAGAGCAAATCCAGCCCCCGCGGAGATAACACTGCTACAGAATGGGACTTACCAGAAACATACTCAGTCAGTCTTGCCAAAGAGGGTGGAATTGAAGGAATAAGTCCTTCTCTATTCAGAAAAGGAATTAAGCACGTGCCTCAATTTAAAATATTCCTAAGTGCCTTTCCTAAATCATAGAGACATAGGACTGGAAGGGATCTGGAGAGGTCATCTAGTCCAGTCCCCTGCACTCATGGCAGGACTAACTATTATCTAGACCACCCCTGATTGGTGTCCAACCTGCTCTTAAAAATCTCCAGTGATGGAGATTCCACAACCTTCCTAGGCAATTTATTCCAGTGCTTAACCACCAGTTAGGAAGTTTTTCCTAATGAATAACAGTTCTTCTCCCTCCGCCTCGTAACAACCTTTTATGGACTTGAAAATGGTTACCATGTCCCCTCTTTGTCTTCTCTTCTCCAGACTAAACAAACCCAATTTTTTCAATCTTCCCTCATAGGTCATGTTTTCTGGACCTTTAATCATTTTTGTTGCTCTTCTCTGGATTTTCTCCAATTTGTCCACATCTTTCCTGAAATGTGGTGCCCAGAACTGGACACAATACTCCAGTTGTCAGCGTGGAGTAGAGCAGAAGAATTACTTCTCATGTCCTGCTTACACCACTCCTGCTAATAGATCCCAGAACGATTTTTGCTATTTTTGCAACAGTGTTACACTGTTGACTCACATTTAACTTGTGATCCACTATGACCCCAGATCTCTTTCTGCAGTACTCCTTCCTGGGCAGTTATTTCCGATTTTGTATGTGCGCAACTGATTGTTCCTTCCTAAATGGAGTACTTTGCATTTGTCTTTATTGAATTTCATATTGAATAGGGATGTCTTCTTGAATTGGGACCTCTATATCTCTCCATTAGGAGATACCAGTCAGGACCACTGGCCTGTTCCCAGCTCCCTATATATAGCTCTATTCTAACTTGTAGTCTAACTGCTGAATTAGAGAATTTAAGTGTATGAACTGAAATCAAGGGTTTTAAACCTCTTGATGGTAAAGGCAGGAGCTAAAAGCCCATCAATAAAAAAGGGAGCAAATAAGAAAACAACCTTGCTATGTTATCACGCCACTAAATAAATCAATATATCACTAATGCCAGGGGAAGCACCTCTAAGTCCCCTGCTTCCAAGCGACATCTGTCATACATGGAAGCAACATGAAGGTTGTAACCATATACCCAGCTGAGCTGAAGAGAGTTTAAAAAAAAAAACAAAAAAAACCACCATAGGGGGAAGATTTATAGTTCTTCCAAAGGATGGAACTAAAATATGTAAAACAGGGCAGCGCTAGTTGCCAAAATGCTGGAGGTTTCCTGTTCCCTCCATCTCACTGCATTGTGAGTGGAGGGATGGGTGGGGGCAGGGAGAAAAGCAGTGGAATCTCAGGGTTTTTGTTTCACCATGAAACTTTAGCACAAGAAATTTTAATTGTGGATCGTTGTGGACAAGACGTTGAAATCCTACCCGGTGTGAGCTCTGGTCCAAGAGTTTTTTTGGAACTGGTTGTGACTCCCAATCTCGGCATCTTATCCAAGTTGCTCTTGCTTTCCTTCACAAGGCAGAATGGCTCGAGCGTTAACTCTTTGTTAGCAATGGGAGACGGAGTCAAGTCAGTGCTTGTTCCTGAAGGCATGAGGTATTTATACATACTGTCGAAGACATCACTATTTTTTTCCTTCGTTAGAAACGTGATAGTCCTCTACAGTAGCTGGCACTTGATCAAGAAGCCTTGAGAAAGGAACACAAGTGCTGAGACTCAGATTGACTGAGCCTAGTTGGAGATTGCATTAGCGCTTGCAGCAGTGTGAAATACAATATGTCAGAGTGTCTTGCAATAATGTACTATTTAAGCATTTATCAGGCATTTCTCCTATGTATCAGTGTGTATTAGGAGAATGGGGTCACTCAGACAACACATTAAGATAATGTAAAGGAACAGAACTTAGAACTCAAATGTCTTCCACTTAGATTTCAAAGTACATGGTAACTCAGGGGGAAAGAATAATAGCCAGTGACTTGCCTCATACGGGAATATTCTGGAGAGGCAAACATCCCAAGTTTGATACTTGGGCCTCAGCTGGTTTAATTCAGAGATGCTCTATTTAAGGTGACTTGTACCAGTGGGGGATCTGGCCCACTTACCCTGAAGCTTATCCACATGCATCTGGACCATGGATTGTCTGGAATCTAGGTCAGAGATCTACATGGAATCAGGTTCTTGTAAGATTTCTATTGTGTTGTGATTTGATCTGGTCCACATACACCCATGAAGATAGCCATTCTCACAGGATTATCTTGTTTCCAGTCCCAAACATAATTAGGCAGTGCAAAAGGTCTAAAGATGTCTTGAGCCAAAAGTCTATTTCACTGAATTTTTAGCAAAGTTTTGGGTTGGGTTGATTTGTAGAGCTGTTTGAAAACGATAAGAAAAAAATGTTTCTTGGAAAACCTTTAAAATTTCAAGATTTTTTCTATTTCACAGGCTTTGGAATGGATCCATTTTCCATTCACTCTCAATTATTTGTGAAACTCTGTCATCAAAATGAAAATTGTTTTGTTTGCCAAGAGCTGAATAAATGTAACCCAGTTTTCAACAAACTAAAAATCCCCATGACCATTTTGATCACATTTTTTATCAAAAATGCCACCAAATAGTTGGAAAATAGGATTTTTTTCCACAGAAAATGTGGATACTGATCAATAATTCACTGCTGCTGTTACCCTAGCAAGCAGACATTCTCTCATCAGCTCTCAGACCAAGAGTCCTTCCTGATACACAGCCCATGTTTTCTCAGTTATTCGAAGCAATTTGAAAACTGGAAAATGAAACCTAACTGCAAGATACTGTCATCTACGAAGCAACAAAAGCAGATGGCATAGTGCAGAAATGCGTGTAAAGTACTATCAATGTAATTGTCTAGTCCACACATACTTTGGATGCATAGAGTTCTACTGGTGAGGAGCACAGAGTCAGTTTGGTTTTACTTATGTAATTGAGCACAAGATCTAACCCTCAGGGTGGAATTTAGTTTTACCCTGTGCAGATGGTCAGTATGGGTACGTCTTCACAGGCAAGAAAAACCCGTGGCTGGTTCAGGCCAGCTGATTTAGACGTGCAGGGCTGTTTCATTGCTATGTAGACTTCTGGGCTTGGCTGGAGCCCGAGCTCTGGGACCCTCCCACCCTGCAGGGTCCTAGAGGCTAGGCTCCAGCCCAAACCCAGAAGTCTACACAGCAATGAAAGAGCCCTGCAGCCTGAATAGTGCAAGTCCAAAACGGCAAGGGCCAGCCAAGCGTGACTAGTTGCTGGGTAGACAAACCCCATACGGTCTGAGTTGGCCCTTGGCACAGGGGTAAATTTCACCCACTGAGTAATGTTGTGTAGACTAATGTCAAATCCTAGTTACTAATAATATTTACATTAACATACAGTAGACAGAACAAGGAGAAAAGCAAAGAAGGGAAATGAGCACATACTTGGAAGCCAGGAACGCCTGGGTTTTTGTCCAAGCTCGGCCCTGCCTATGTGTGGGCTTGGATAAGTCCTGTCATTGCTGTGTGCTTCAGTTTTCCCATCTGCAAAATGGGGATGCTGATACCTTCAGGCACAGTATGAGGATTGCTGAGTGATTGGGGAGCCCTTTGCAGACGTAAAGAGCTATTTTGGTGCTAAATAGAGCTGGTCAAAAATTAGAATTTCCACCCCCGGGGAAATTCTGATATTTAGAAATATGTTTTCAAACAGGACGAAAAGATCAAATAACGACGATTTTTTGTGCGACAGAAAGTTGCAATCAGATTTTTGTTCGGAAACGCGGACATGTTTCATTCCAACACCTGTGATCAAGGCAAAACAGTTTGGATGGAGATGTTTCGTTTCTGTTGCAATGAACCAAAACCTTTCATTTCGGCTGAGTTCAATATTGATCATTGTTCTCCTGGGCTGCCTTGGGTGCCTTGGATTTTCCCCGACAGAAAATCAAAAAAGTGTCTGTGAAACTGACATTTTCCCATAGAAAATTTTTATCTTTGTGGAAACCACATTTGCTGTCGAAAAACACTTTTTGACAGAAAATTCTCAACTAGCCTTAGTGTTAAATATCATTGGGCCAGATCCTCAGCTGGTACAAATTGGAATAGTTCCAGTGGTTACGGTAATAACTTTGTTGAAAGTTTAAGAGGTGAAAAACTTAACCTTCAGCTTAGTGGCTGTATGTTGTTAACCTGCTGAATATATCAAACAAAATGAATCCGATGCTTGATTGAACAGGGTAGGCTACGGCCCGTCTCCCCCTCTATCAGCTGCACCACAGTTCCATTGCAGGATCACTTTTTCTTTAAAGAATGCTTTCTTTCTCTTCCTCGAGTCTTCACCAGGCTGCTCAAGGCTCTGTCACTGGAGTCGAAGCAAACAAAGTTTTCACTGCATGAACGTAAGCTAGCAATTTACACCAATTCAAAGTATGCACTGGGGTGAAATCTTGTCCCCACTGAGATCAATGGGGAAACTCCCGCTGACAGGTTCAGGATGTCACCCAGTGTGTATCTGATTTATTAGGGCAGGACCAGCTTACCTGGTCTAGGTTCAGGCTAGCTGCTTTCTCACTTTCCCCTCACTCACATTGGATCTCCCAACCATCCTAGGAAGGACTCATGGCCTTGCCCAAGTCTCTTCTAGGCACAGTTTTGCTTTTCAAACATAAAACTTAGGCAAATCATCAAAGCAAAAGCAGTTCCTCTGCCCACCCTGAGCAATAGCTCGCAGAAGCTTTCCCCCAGTCTCTCTCAGTGCTGAAAGGAGGACCCATCTTTTCCTTCACTCACCCTGCTTCAGGGCCTATACCCTCCAGCAGTTGCTCTCAAGTGAGCTCTCCCCACCTTTTATAAGGATCTCCTGATCCCTTCCCAGATGGGTCTGATAACTGAACTGGGCTGGCTGGTCCCAGGTCTCCTGGCCCTTAAAGGAGCCGGCCATCTTGTGAGAAGGCTACATTGTGCAACATTGCTCATACTGGGGACACCTACCCCATCAGCTGCCTCACTGGATTCCCTGTGCAAGTCAGCGCTTGTCAAAGTGAGCAAAGGTTACACAATCGTGTCCTCTTTCCGTAAACACAGACTATAGTGGGCCAGCCCCTCAGTGGGCATAAAGCAGTGTCACTCTGTTTCATTCAATGGATCTGCCCCAATTTAAAACAGTAGAGAATCTGGCCCATAATTGCTATAATTGTGCCAGGAGCCTAGATACCACAGTGATGGGCCTGGCATAAACACCTAGACATACAGGTGCTCCCCAAATCCTTCCAGCACAACCACAATCATGGTGTACAGAAGAAAGCAGCGCCCCTTCTGTCCTCCCGTCCCTTTTCTGCTTCCCCCACACACACAGCTTCTCCATGGTTTAGATTCTGCTCTCTGACTGAAGCTCTGGATTTCTAGACTAGCCAGGCCCATCTGCTGTGTGGCTGAGCATTCGGAGGAAGGTGCTGGTGACTGCAGAGTTTCAAACCTATAATTTTGTGCCCTTGGCTCCTTAAAGGGAGAGGTACATGAAATGTTTCGTCTTCTGCTTTTTCCACGGCATTCCCTTCGCCTGGGTTTGTTATTTGTTTGCTTGTTTGTCTTAATGAAATGGTAAGACAGACAGACAGACGGGGGAGATGAGAAGAAAAGACAAGGAAAGCAGAGAACGAAAGGAGGGGAAAATGCGGATGATAACATTGCAGTATTGGCATACAAGCGGAATAGAGTACAGGGGAATAGTTCCTTTAACAGGTCTGTGTTCGAATCCTGACACAGGTTGCAAGTCAAAAGCAGTTTGGTTGACTTGTTTTGGATCCTTGTGGAAGTTCATAGGTTAAGGCCAGGAGGGGCCACTATGATCATCTAGTCTGGCCTTCGATATAACACAGATCCAGAGAAATTCACCCAGTGACTCCTGCAATGGAGGGCATTATTTTCCTGCCTCCTACATGAGTGAACGCTAGTGAGCCCGATGACTTGTGGTTGAGCTAAAGCATGTCTATGCCTCCTTCATGAAACCACTACTGGTTCTGGCATCACATCTCAGGGCAGGGAGAGCTGGGGATACAATGCTGTTGGAGGTCAGGATCAAGGTGCAGTGCCAGGGCTGTGTGGGTGAGGGTTGCCCGGCACCTTCTGTACTGCCCTGACCTAGCCAGACTGATTAGTCATGCTTATGGAGGCCCCAAGAAGACATAATGCCTCTCACTAGGATGGGTGAGAGGGGGTATTCTCACTGTCAGCCGCTCCTTCACACATTAAAAGGTGTGGCATGCTCTCCTCATCATACAGGCATGGACACTGCTACTCCACCCAGGCATGCCCCCTCTGTCAGGGCTGGAAAGCTAGTGCCCGACCTCTCCAGCCATTCATGCTCAGGGAGTATGGGCAGCCACCTTCTATCTATCTCCTGCACAGGAGGATTAGGGCAGGAGAAGGGACTCCCTGTGCCCAGGCTATCCAACCCCAGTGCCTCCATGCCACAGCAGCCAGCATGTCCCTTGGATTATAGGAATTCGAGGAGTGTTAAATTCAACTCCCCGAAGTTTGTCAGGCAACAGTATGGGTAGTAAAGAAGATGGGGTATCCCCTACTCTGAGCCAATGCCCTCCACATAGGTCCTTCATCACTTGGATTGCATGTCACCACAATGAACACTGAATTACGTCACAGAGTTACATGACTTCCTGTGCCCGTATCTCCAAATTTGGAGTGGACCTAAGCCTTATCAACTGCAGCTGGAACCCGATGCTTGAGCAACATCTCCTGAGCTTGCTGTGAGATATTTTAATGAGTATAAATCCAGCGAGTCAACAATGCACCTCCAGTGAATACAGCAACAAATGACCCTGAGGGTATGGTTAATGCGTAAAGCACTCGTGACTTCAGATGCTCAAACAAACCTCCTGGTTTTGCACAACTGGACAAGGAGTCTCATGAGAATAGGTTCTTCTGAAAGATATCCAGGGAGTGTTTGATAGGCATCAAGAGCCTAGCTAGATAGATTTCCTGTCCTCAAGTAGCTGGAAACTCTTTGAGAACATCCTGTCTCAATGTATTTCGCTGCTCCCACTTCCCTTATCAATCTGTAACATGTCCACATACTGCAGACAGTAGATACAGTTGTACAGAAATCACACCCTTCGATGTGTATCTGGGGCTCGAACCCTGTTCTCTTGGCTCAAAAAATGTAAGTACCTATACCTGTAGGAAAGGAAATCTGCTCCCACCACGAGGAGTTGAATGTCCCTTGTATTCAGTGATGACCCAGTTCCTGGAGAACAACGGGGCAGCTTCCAGACCCAGGAAACACCAAGTCAGCAGGAGAACAAAGGGGTTGGGCAAAGTTAGCAAGAGCTGGATGCAAAATGGTTTCCAATCCCATGAAATGTTCCAAGATTTCCCATCCTGAATCAGGACAGAAAGTCAAAAATCTAGAAAATTTGATGGACCAAAAGTCTTGGGGGGGGGTAATTTCCTGCAGGTAAATTGAAACATTTTGTTTTATTTCTGTCATTAAGTTATATATTTATTTTTACTGTAATTAGCTTAAATTTTACAATGAAAAGTCATTCCAAACCGGGGCGGGGAGGGGGAGGGGGAAGGTATTTTGTTTTCTTTGGAAAATGGAGAAACGAAATGTTTTTGCCAATTTTGAAACTGCTTTTTCAAAACGTTTTTCAAGGGGAAAACTTCATCCGAACCAGCCCTTTCCCATGAAAGGCTTCCATTTTGAGGAATCAGCATTTTTTGACCAAAAAAATAAAAAAACTTTTGTCAAAAAATTCCCAATCAGTTCTAGAGTTAACCACCTTTAACCAGCAGATCAGTCTGAGCTGAGGGGTGCCGGCTAGTCCTCAACTTAGCTGACCCATCTCCAGTTGTCCTGTATCTTTTTAGCTTTCAAATGAAAAATTAAAGCCAAGGCGAGGAGGGGAAAAACTAGTAAAAACTCAAGTAGGGAAATCATTTTGAAGGCGCATCTATTCTTTAGGCAGTGCCAGAATAATTCCCACACCCTCCACAAACACCACATGCTCCTAAGTCCCACCTGTCTTAATTCTATATGGCCTGCCATAAAAAGGGCTGCTTAGTGAGTCTCCTGCTCACCGTTACAGATTTTTCCCATGGTCCTTGGTGTTTAAATTTAATTAAAAATGCACTCGTGGTCCAGGACCACCCAGCAGTAAGTGCCCTGTTTTGCAAGTGTGAATGTGAGCCCACAGAGAAAGGTTTTACCGTACCTTTAAGAACAACATGTAATATACACCATCCAGATGTCCCTGCAGCATGGCTAAGGAGAGATCTGCGCAGGGCAGCCAACATGCAGGACCTGTGTGCATCATGCTCCCAAGGGTCATGCTTTGGGCCACCGGGGCCCTGCTTTCTTCTGCAGAGTTGCTTCTGTCCAGCAGAGAGATATCAGCTCAGGGATATGGAGGCCAGATTCTGACCTCTGAAATCTAGAGTAACCTCATTGATTTCACCGAATCCAGCCCAAATAAACTAAGAAGCGAACCAAGGCTTTGCCAAAACTCAATACACAGATTTGATCCTGTGTCGAGACTTGTTCGGTCCCGGAGGGCCGGGGCACCGTTGCTGACCATGCTCAGGTGGTATCTGCCCCAGCCCCAATCCTTTCCCCAGCCCTGGCATTAGTTAAAGCAGATGTGAAGCTTCTTCTGCTCACACAGACTAAGGACCATGCACCAGCTGAGGATTTGGGGGTTACACCTGTGCTCCGACCTACCCCAACTTTCTCACAGCACCCCCCATATGGTAGGGCATTGCAAATCACATCTGGGAAGCGCTCTGGATGGGGACAGACCAAGACTGGAACGGCAGAAGAATCTGCGGGGCAGAAGTGAGGTGCATTAGCAGAGCTGCACGTAGAGGCTTGGGAAATGCTTGTCCACATCTTGTCTACATGTAGCCTTTGCCACTGACCCCTTATTTTCCTAAGTACCACAGGACTGGAAGGGACCTCCTGGGTCATCAAGTCCAGGCCTCTGGTATTATAGTATCATAGAAATGTCAGGCTGGAAGGGACCTTGAGAGGTCACCTAGTCCATTCGCCCCGTGCTGAGGCAGGACCAAGTATGTCTAGACCATCCCTGGCAGGTGTTTGTCCAACCTGTTCTTAAAAATCTCCAATGACAGGGATTCCACAAACTCCCACAGGTGACCTACTCCAGTGCTTAACCACCCTTTGGTAGGAACATATTACTTCCTAATATCTAAACTGAATCCCCTTTGCTGCAAACTAAGTCAATTACTCCTTGTCCTACCCTCGGTGGGCATGGAGAACAACGGATCACCATCCCATCCTATAATTCCATTCATAAACGTATCAAGTTCCATCCTTAAACTAGTTAGGTTGTTTCCCCCTACTTCTCCTATTGTAAGTCTGTTCCAGATTCTCCCAAGTTTAAGGGCTAGGGAAAGCTCACTGCCCTGTTGCAGTTAATGGAAGTTACTTATACCTCGATTCAGCAAACATAAGAAAGGCCAGACAGGGTCAGTCCAAAGGCCCAGCTAGCCCAGTATCCTGCCTTGCGACAGTGGCCAATGCCCGGTGCCCCAGAGGGAATGACCAGAACAGGTCGTCATCAAGTGACCCATCCCCTGTCGCCCATTCCGGCTTCTGGCAAAGACCTACAGCATGTGTTTAATTTTAGACATTGGCCATATATTGAGTTGAACCTCTGCCCCTTTGGAGGGTCACGAGACCCAGCTCCCCTTCCGTTGAGGGCACACCTGGAGGTGTGGCATGAAGGTTTTCTCAGCCAGAGCTTCAGACTGGTGAGTCACTGGCAGTATCCTTCGGCAGGGCATTTCCAGGGAACGTCGGGGACATTATCACACTACTCTGCACCCTTGGATAACCCTTGGTGCAAGTTAAAAAGAAATGACTGTAGGAAGGTTTATGAGCAATTAAAAATAATTTAACTGGGCCTATTTTTGTATCCTTCCACCTGTAAAACAAAGTACCTTTGTACCATGAGTCCAGCAATACAGGCTGGGGGGGGGAGGAATTACGACCACTAAATTTTAATGAACTAAAATAACTTTGGTGCAGAAAAATGTCAGTATTATAAAGTCCAGTGTCTTTTCAGGACTAGCAGCAAGTGCTGTGTCTCCCACTGGGGGCTCTCCAGTGCTTAATTTGGGGCTGGGGCTCAAGCAATTATTTTACATTCATAACTGATGCAGCAAGCCCGGAGATGCCGGAGCTCTGAACTGCCGAGCCTAGAGGTGCCGGGGCTCAGCCCTAGTGCAAATTAAGCACTGGGAATCTCCCTTTTCTAAGCACAGAAAGGTTCTGGAGCCAGGTCCTCAGCTGACAAAAATCAACAAAGAGACATTGATTTCAGTGGAGTTCTGCCAGTTTACACTGGCTGGGGATCCAGACTCCTGTTTCGAGCCCTGGTGGGTCACAAGTAGGACTGTACACAATGATTTTTCAGTTCGGTGGCAGTTCCAACCCCCCGAAAAAGAAAAAAAATACATCAGTTGAGGTTGATCTGAATCTGAAATTTGTCAGAGCATCAAAGAAGCCCATTGTGGGTCTGGAGCCAAGATTTGAACCTGGATTTCTAATATTCTACCAGAGTACCCAACCCACCGGGCTAAGAAGAGCAGTGGCAGTAGCAGTCCTCCTCTGGAAGTTTTGTGAATGGCCTAAACTATTTTTCACCGAATAAACTATTTGTCTGAAAAATTGTACCCTACTGTAGTCAGCGGGTATGGGTCCTTAAACTTGCTGCTCCTCCCAAATTGAATCATAGAATATCAGGGTTGGAAGGGACCTCAGGAAGTCATCTAGTCCAACCCTCTGCTCAAAGCAGGACCAATCCCCAATTTTTGCCCCAGATCCCTAAATGCCCCCCTCAAGGATGGAACTCACAACTCTGGGTTTAATAGGCCAATGCTCAAACCACTGAGCTATCCCATCCCATCTAGCTCATCAGGCCAGGATAATTCTGGGGGGAAATTCCAAATTTGGGAGGGGGATGGGTGGGAAGAGAGGTTAATTTAAATAATACACTAGCTGGTTGAACCCCCCCCTCTCAAGATATGTCTACACTGCAGCTGAGATCAAGCCTCCAGCCTGGAGAGACAGACAAGCACTAGCTCCGCTTGAGCTCGCAATCTAAAAATAACAGTGTGGACATTGTGACATGAGCGGTGGATTGGACTAGACAGCTGTGAGCTCAGACCTAGGGGGTTAAGTGGGCCTGGACTTGGGTGGCTAGCCCAAGACACGCTCCCAGCTGCAGTGTGCACGTACCTCTCAGAGGCTTGGAATGTCAAAGGTGCTGCCATTCTGGGGAAGACAGATTTGTGGGTCCATGCAAGTGAAGCTGTCCAAGTTGCATGATAAATGCAATTTCCCCTATGGCTCTGCAGGTTACCACCGGGCCTTCACCTCCATGTACTCCTGTCTGTGCATTAATACATGCAAATAAACATTGCACAGAATTTGTTTAGGTGTCAAGGGGTTGCATTCGATAAATCACTATTTTGGCCATTCTGGCTCTTCCCTTTAGGGGGCAATGCTACGGGTTTCATTCTTTACAGTCATCATTTCTTTCTTTCAAAGAACAATCTTCCTTTGTTTGCGACTCCCACATGCAGTCAGCAGCCTTATTTAGCAGGGATTTTCTTACTAAAAATATAAAGCGAGCGCCATTGTAGAGGTCAGATTGCACCGGCCTGTACCCTAGTGCCATGAAGACACTGCAAATAGGGCAGCACAGACTTCTTGGTGGATCTAAGCAGCTCACGTGCTTTGCAGATGTGCCATGGACTAAATCGGCCCCTGTTGCTACTGGAGTTGACCTCCTCTTGGAACCAAGAATCTGTGTTTTCTGATGTGCCAAAACTGCCAGTGGCATACGTGTTAAATTTTGTACAAGGTATAAAATGCCAAGCACTGACTTTGCAGAACCACGTGGGAAGCAAACCAGAATTGCCTTAAAATAAAACCTATAGGATTAAAGAAAGCTCCAGAAGTACAGTAGAAAACTCCACCTCATTAGACATTGAAGATACTTAACCAGGTCATCTGCCCGCTGGCATCCTCAAAGCCCATTGAACACACACTGCACCTCCTCGTTCTAGGATCCTATCTGATTTCACTAAGTAGGGTCAAGCCAAGACAGAGCTTGAATGGGAATCCTCTAAGCAAAGCCCCTGGATGCTTCAAGAAACAATGCTGGGGCATCAGTAGGTGTCACTCTTCCATCTGAGACCACAGCCAAATGTAGTAATAGGCACAGGGTAGTGTTGGAGGTGTCACCTGAGGTCCAAGAGACCAAACCAACATTCTCCTGACTACTTGTCATTTAAGATGCTACAGCCTTGTTTGTAAGCATGGGAATGTTAGCCACAGTGGCCCCAGGCAAACTCACTTTCATTCCGCCTCCCTAAACTCCCCTTGAAATTCCATCTGGACAATATTTTACACACACCTGTCATCTCAAGGAACAGGCAGAACAATAGAGAGAATGCCAACAGAGCCTCTTACTCAGCAAAACATTTAAGCATGTGTTTAACTTTAAGCTTGTGAATGGTCCCATACAAGTGAAAGGAAGTCTCTGGATCAGGCCCCTAGTCTGCAGGGGGATGTTGCTATGTTTAAAGACTCACATTCAGACAACACCCCCACCCCCTCCAAACATTGGGGTCGATTTTTTAGTATGAGCATTTAATATTTATACTGCAGCAGCACCTAGGATTAGAACCCCATTAGTGCTGTATGAACACAGAGGTTAACATGGTCCCTGCCCCAAAAAGCTGACAAGTCAAGAAAAAAAAAACACCACAACTTTGGGACATGTTAAACAGCTGCTACCTTCCATCCCAGAGGTGACTGCATTTTCGTGGTGGGTAAAGTAGCTGGTTCTTGCATCTCCAGTAGTTTATAGCCTAGTTTAAGTTTGTAGTTGGCATCGTAGCCAGTGCAACTTAACACCCACAGCACCTATGGGCTTCAATGGGAGCTGAACACTCATAGAGATGAGGCCCAAAGCTCTTTGGGATTTAAATGCTGTGTGTCAGCATTTTATTATGCTTCCCTTTGCATGCTAGGAGACTGGGCATCATGTTTCCTTTCAGACCACTCCAGGAAAACATCAAGTGCACGAAGGTGTACGAAGGCTTCTATGAATGACACTGGAGCATCAGCAGGGAGCTGGGAGGTCACTCTGAAAAGTGTCAATTTCAATACCAGGCACACTGGTGCGCTCTCGCTTCACAGAAGGGCCGTGCACCAATTCTGAATCAGTGGTAGGCAGGGTAAGCTAAATATCATGGGCCAAATTCTCCCTCCAGTTACCCCAATGGATGGCCACTAGCACCAAAGGGTTTACATGGGCAGAATGTGAAATGATGACATTATTAAAATACAACCTTTAGGACACCTACAAACACCAGATCTAACTGCAGCTTGGCCCAGAGACAGGGAAATTACTATGCTCCATGCCAGCATCTTATTCCTGCAACAGCAGCCAGTTAAACAAAGGTTGCTACAGCAATGCCATGTGTTATGCAACAGCCAACATCCTGATTGGGGTGGGGGTACAGGGGCGGGGGAAGAGGTGGGAAGCCAGATGAAAAGTTTTATTAGGTGATTATTAAACCATTGTGCAGTGCCAAGCACTGCACGGGGCTGCCAGCTTGTCTAGCTGCTCAACAAAAATTAAAATAACGAGAGAGAGGCCATAAATGTGAAGCGTATAACGGCTGATTTTTTTATCTTCTCTGTCTGAGAAGCTTTGGCGTCCTCACTCGCAGGAAGGAGCGCAATCCCAGTGGCACGGAAATAATGCCATAGCACATAGGTGCCGGCAGGACCCGCCGATGGAAAACATACGGCAGTGAAGTTCCACCAGGAATGGAGAAACTTCCATAGGAAGATGGGATCAGGCACTTTCCCATATCCTCTGGCTTCTGTCCCCAGAGGACAGTGAAATGTCAGCAGGCTGAGAATCGCAAATATTCAGTGGAGGAAGAATTTTCATCTCTAGAGCATAACAGCAGCTATGGGGAGGGCCCACAGGTGTCTTAAAATTATAATGGGCCGAATAGCTTTTATTGGTTCAGCAGCAGTTCTGAAAAATAAATTTTATACACACACACACGGTAAAAGCTTTTTTATCTGGCATGTTGAGGGAATAGGGGCTGCCAATAAGTGAAAAATTCCAGTTAACTAAGCAGGAGGGGTTTCAGGGTGCCAGATCTGGGGGATGCTCTCTTCAGGCAGTTCCCCGCAAGCAGCAACATGTCCCTGCTGCTCCTAGGTGGACCAAACTGCATTTTTCATCAAATAAACTATCAGCCCAGAAAATTTCACCCAGCTCTACTTAAAATGGCCTGGAAGAGGCTCGTGGAGCTGGAAGGATTGGGTAGGAGACATGGTAACTTTATTCTTTAGGTCCCTGCTTCTAACAGTGGTCAAAACGAGTGCCTCTTCATGGCGGTTCCCAGCTGCTAAGCATTCCCTATTGCAATCAGTGCTCATGTGGTCTCAGCAAAGCAGACCAGATTGAAAGGGGCAAGGGGAGAGAAATATACCCTCTTGCCCCCTGGAATGATCCTGAAAGGCAGGGCAGTGCAGGGAAGCCATGGTTAATGTTAACCCACAGTCACTCCCTAAAAGATCATGACAGCAATGATGCCGAAAGGTCATTCCCAACACATCCTGATGGAGAGTAGCTTTTGCTATTGATACAGATATGGAGAATCCACTGGATTTTGTGAGAGCCGGATCCTCAGCATGTGCAAGTGGGCCTGGTGCTATTGGTATCAATGGAGCTGAGGATCTGGCCTGTAGATTTCTATATAGCATCCCGAGTATCCAGTGCTACAATGTGATTCTTCGGTGAGCAGCGGAGAGGAAAGGTGGTTGGAAGGAAGATGGAGGCTCTGATTCCGCAAAGTGCGTAAGCACATCTCAGATCCCACTGTAGTCTGTGGGATTTAAGCATGTGCTAAAGTGGTTTGCTAAATCAGAACCCTCACAGAAGAAACAACATGCTGGCTCCAAGGTGTGTGACCCGGGGGAGCAGCAGTAGGTGGGAACTTGGGCATCTGGCATTCTAGCCCCAGATCTATCACTGACTTTCTAGGTGGCCTTGGGCAAGTCACTTCACCGCCTTCTGCCTCATTTTACCTTCCTAGCTGATTTATTTAGACTCTAAGCTTCCCAGGGCAGGGATGGTCTTTCCCTATAAGTCTGTGCTCAGTCTGGCACAGCTGAGCCTCACTGGACCTCTGGGTGATACAGCCATATGTATAATAATGGGAGGGGAGAGCTCCTCACATGTAGGGCAGCACATGGGAGAGAGCGAATCTCCCCCGCAAAGGAAGGGGGTCAGGAAGCAAGGATGGATAAAGCAGACGAGGTCAGGAACAAGGGGCTCAGAAGGCTCTGGAGGGTTATGAAACCCAGGTGGGCGTTTGGGTCATGACTGCAGAGACGAAGAGGAACCCAGTGGTTATGCTGGACATGCAGCATGGGGGTCCGGGTGGGATTAGACAAGCTGTTTGTCTGGTTTTAAGCCAGTCTGGCTTGCTTTTGTCTGCCTTTTCCCCTGTCCAGTACTGCAGGTATCATGCCCGGAGGATGCCATTTTGCAGAGCATGTCACTCCATCCCCATTGGCATGACCTTGTGTAACCCACACACCTTCTGGGTGTGGTGTTCTGTCCCATCTAGTGACTGACACACACACACACACACTTTGCTCTACAGTAGCCTTAGCTAACAGTCAGTTGGCTTTTCGCTCATGCAGTAGGGGCTCATGCACTAAGCTCCAGAGGCCCCAGGTTCGATCCCGCCCGCTGACAACCGGGGTCTGTCGGCATGACACTTCAACACACTGGGCATGTGAGGTCATGCTAGTGGGGGTGGGGCAGCATGCTCTGTGAAATGGCTTCCTTCCTGCGGCGTGTGTGCGTGAGGTTACACTGGCGGGGGTGAGGTCACGCATGGTGGGGGTGGGGGGGGTCCAGCTCCTGTATTCTGAGCACGCGTCAGTGGCCACCCTCAGTAGGCTCAGCGGCCCTGTGATGTTTCGACTGGGCTGAAGTGCACATCTTGGCTGCTTCCCGCTTAACCGGAGGATTTGAGTCGCCATGGAAACTTCTCTGCAGCTTTCTCTGTGCTGGGAATGGTGGCTGGACAGTGGGATAGAACGTGGTTTCCTACCTGGCGTCTTTCACTTGCGAGATACCCCAAAACGCGTTACACAGCAAATGCTTCCGGCCCAGGAAGGAGGGGCGCTGTGTGCTGGGAAGGGAACGTGACAGACGTGAGCTGGGCAATAATTCTCGCACAGCCAAGGCCTGGGATCTTAGAATCTTCTTCAGCAAGAGGCTCTATTCTTTGCAACCCAGTCACCTAAACAGCCACCAGGCATGGGCAGGAGAGACCGCAGCTAAACAGCTCCTCCGAACGCCGCTCCCTCTGAACACTGCAGCACCAGCCCTGCGAGCGCCTCTTCACACTGGGAGCCAGGGGTGGGTGGGTGCAAGCGTACGTGGGATGGCTGGAGAGGGGATTGCGTTATTGAGCGAGGAAAAGTACACTGCAGCCAATTTGCACAGTTTGAGCTTGTTGCCATGGTCTCCGGGCAGGAGTGGGAGTAGAGAGAAGCTCACTGTGGGATTTGCAAGTGCAAAAAAGCACTGGGCTCCCTCCTCTCCACGCCCCGCACACTTCTCCAGCTGTTAATTGCATGTAAGAAACTTACCAGACCTGCTAATGATGAGCCAATAGTTTACTGGGAAGGGCCCAAGACAGAGCATCAACGGTTTAATGGGAAACACCAGACACGTTGATTAGATCTTTGCAGTTGGAAGCACATGGGTGCACACACACACCCAACTTGGAAAATAGGACCCACGTGATTGCAGCTTAGAACTGCCCTTACGTTTTGTAACAGCATGGCTTCCCTCAAACCTGTGACCCAAAGTCATACGTTCCTTACGGGAATATTATATCACAGAACATTACATCACCCCCCAAACAGTTCACTAACAACAGCACTGCCTGTCTGCTTAACACCATATATTTTCTCCCTTCCCTCCCTTGGAGAATTACCAGAACCACTAGACCTATGCGTGGAAATGTGTCTCATAATCTTGGAGCCTTGCAGAATCCTTCTGTTCAGAAGGCGGGAGGATACCAGAGGTAAAGACAGGCCCGGATTGTCCATTCTCTGCCAGCATGGCATTGGGACAAGAATAAAACAGGATAGATCTAGAAGCAATGGGAGGCAGTTCAATACAGGAAAGCTTAGCCTGGATAGTACAGAAAATTTCCTAGCAGTGAGTGGGGTGTATTATAATATGGAGGAGTTTCCTAAGAAAAGTGTTGGCATCCCCATCAATTGGGTCATTGAAAAGTAGAATATCAAACCCCTCAGAAATGGGGGTCATGGAGCAATCTGACGTTGGCAGAAAGGGAGGAGGAGAATGCAACAGCAGATGAGAGAATAGGTCTTCTCCAGGACTGATGAAGCAGGTCCAAGGGCTATACCCAGAGCATCAGACATGACCCAGCTGGGTCCAAGGAGAGATCAGGCAGCACTGGCCATGAAACACAAGGTAAACCAGGTCTATGCTGCATCATCAAGGCAACTAAGGTGAGTTAGTATTTATGGAGCACTGCAGATGTACACATCGCTTAGAAGACAGAGGAGCCAGAGGAGGGTACGGTCTAAGTCAGAGAAAAGAACACGCTATGATCAGAACTCAGGTGTAGGATGGCAAGGAGGTGTGGTGCTAAAAGGCTTAATACAAACAGCAGGCTTTAAAGCATGATTAGAAGGAGGAAAGGAAGGGCAAGTGGGAGACCAGAAGTATTTCCAAGGGTAGCTGTGGTGGGGCTCACTCACCCTTGGAGCACCCCGTTGGGTTGGTGCAAGATGTTGCCACTACCTTTGTCTTCAGTGCCTCCTTCTGGCTGCCTGCCTCTGACTCCAGAACCTCTAGGGCTCAGTGCTCCGGCCAAGCCATCAGATTCAAACCCCTTCAGGGGATCACAAGCCCAGATGACTCTGGATACTTCTTCTTCCCCCTTGGGCGAGAGAAGTCCTCTCCTTGTACTTGCAGCAACTCTATCTCGGGGCTTCCGTTGCAGGACCCTGCACTGCCCCTGTTATCTCTGTCTGTTAGCATAACCCAGGACTTCTCTCTGCCAGAGAAACCCATCTCTGCTGCCATCTCTCCCCCCACTGAGCTCCTTCAGTCTACTTATTATAGCTTAGCTCTGCCCCCTCAGCTAGGAGCCAATTAGCTACTCACTCCATATGCAAAGCATGACTCACTGGGTGCATTTGCTAGCCTTGCAGGTCATGGGTGTTAAGTCCCATCACAGTAGCCTGAAATAAGGTGCAAAGCTAAAGGGAACTGCAAGGCAAAAGGAGAAAAGGGAGCAAGAGAGACAGTAGTAGAAAAAGATAGCCCTGTAGGTGGAGATGCAGTTGTACGGGGACTCACGGGCAATGGTCCATAGATTCTGAGACCACCTAGCATGAGCTGCAGCATAATGCAAGCCATAAAATCTCACCCAGCGATTCCTGCAGAGCTCGGGATCAGGGTGCCCTGAAATGTAAGCAAACACTGTTGGGCCCAGTAACTTGTGGGTGAAGGATGAGGAGAAATTGGAATTCAGAGTGGGACAAAGCAGAAAGTGGTTGGAGGGCTTGAAGGAGGGAGAGGTATGGCAGGAAAGGAAGGTGGAAGTACCAGGGGTATTTTGGACAAACTGGAGATCGGAGAGGTGAGGAGGCCAGAGATTGCAGTAGTCAATGGCAGAAATTACCGAGAAGCGCACAAGGCATAAAGGTATCAGCAAGGGAGAGAGGAAGAAGCATTGGGTGGGCCCTGATGGAACCCTGGACCGAACCATCTCTGAGCTTTAGATGTACAGGTAACTTCAGGGCTGAGGCACACTGCAAGCATGGCAGGTAGCAGCTGACCATGCTCAGGAGGAGAAGCACAACTCAGTAAGCCCGGACGGCTGAGCAGGGTGCAGAAATCTAACAGCTCCTCCAGGAGTACCCCAGTGCAGTGCCTAAGGAAGCAATGCACACAAACAGCTCTCCAGAGCCCCTGAGCTCAGCTAGGGTCCATCTGAGGTCTGGCTGCTCACTTTAAAGATGATGTGGCAGTGACACAAGAGGAGAATGAGCTCCCTGACGCGGGACGGCTCAACCTGTGACGGACGGCAACAGCCACAATCCACCTCTTCTCTGGGGAAAGGCCTCCTTCCGGAAGCAGAGAACTGGCTAGCACCTTCTCTGGTTTCCATGAGGGTGTCTTTCATTTCTGCGCTTCACAGTCCAGGCCTCCCAGGGCATCGTGGGTGATTTTGGGAAGGGGCCAACAGAACGTCAAAGATCATCGTTGCACGGCCCAGATGGTAACACGTTTTGATCATGCTTGACTTAGACCCCTTGCCCTGGAGGTGGAAAATGGCCTATATCCCATTAACGACCCCCTGATTCATCCAGAGCCCTTGAAGCCACCAGTGTTAAGCTGTTTGCTAGTATACTGTATAACCCCCATGCTACATATCTTTATGCTCATCTGCACTTTACATTTTCCAGGACCCAGTAAGCCTCAATTTCAAGGTAGAATTGCTGGTGGTAGGACACCAAGATGGTTCACTGGGGTGGTGGCGATTAACCACCACCACTTGAAATCCAGCCAGGGTTTGGTTGTTACCCTCTGATGGCTGGCTAGTGGGCATATTTGAAAAGAGTGGTGTCCTCAATCCAGTCATGTGCCCACCCTATAAAGCTACTTCTACTGCCGTCATTGGTAGTCCCAAAGAGAAACCAAGGCGCAAATGGACCATGGAGACTGTGGCTAAAGCACTGGAGTGGGATTCAGCAGATTGGTGTTCAAACATTGGCTCTGTCACAGGTGGGCTGTGTGACCTTGGGCAAGTCACTTACCCTCTGCCTCATATCTCCCCCTGGAAAACAATACTTCCTTTCTCTAACTTGTCTATGTAGATTGTCAGTGCTGTAGGGCAGGGGCTGTCTTTTACTATGTGTTTCTACAGCACCTCGCACAAAGAGGCTCTGATCTCCGTGGGGGCCTCACAGTCACTGTTGTAACACAATAAGTAACAACCGTGGGCATCACTACCATGCCACGCATAGCTCAAAACGTCTTTCCCTTTGTGTTCTGTTTTCAACCTCTTTGCATGTCGAAGAACTCTGTCTGTGGGCCAAGCTGGCAGCCATTTTGTTCTCAGAGTTACTGCAGCACATCTGAGCATCTCTCACCTAATCAACTCCCTGCCATTGCAGGGGCCTCAGGCAGTGGTGGCACCTAGGCCTCTCCTGTTCCCTGCCTGTGGCATGCAAATGGTTTGCTCTCCTGGGGACTGAAATGCTATGGTCTCACCCAAGTTATTGGGCTCCATACAGGGGTTGCTGGGTAAAAGTCAATGGCCTGTGTGATACAGGATGTCAGACTAGATGATCTAATGGTTTCTTCTGGCCTTAAACTGTATAAAACTATGAAACATTACAAAGGAGTCCTACACACTGTGCTCTCTCTCTCTCTCTGCTTTTGTTCTTTCTTGTTGATTCTCTTACTATAAAGTAAGTTACTTAAGACTCAAATCCTTACTTTACAGACCTGACTTCATAGCTTGGGCCCATCTCTGATAAAAACTGGGGGCCAGATCCTAAACTGGGTGCTAGGATTATTTCTACCTGGTGAGGATCTGGATTAAGAACTAGACCCAGCCACCTCCTCCTGGCAAGAACGATGATTCTTATATAGACAAGGGAGAGTTAATTGGCCATCGTGCATCCCTTTTAACATTACTTTCAACAAAAGAAAAATACAAGAGACACAGAAGGGGGTGCGAGATTTTCTGAGGGGGGCATAAATTGGATGGCAGGCACAGGCCAATATTTTCCATGGACTGTGGCATGGTCGTTCACAAGCCTCAGACATCAATAAAGCAACCTTTAACTTGCCTCCTAGCTCTGGTATCCATCCCACACTGCACTTTAATTACTTGGTGCCTAAGAAACATTTTGGACATTGAAGTCTGTCACCCCTTAAGCTGTCTGTCCAACTCTTCATTTCATGAATAAGATACACACAACCCCAGTTAGCCAATGGCAGGCCGGTCACACAAGTATTATGTTTTTCCTCTTGCTGTCTACTGTTTCACCATCGTAGGAATTGCACAGTCAGGAGCACAGCAGGAATAATGGCTCTATTCATTTCCCCCAGGGACTAATTCTTACAGATGGCAAGCACCGCGGTGGGGCAAATTAGTTTCTTATTTCATTTTGAGGCTTAAAGTCCTAAGCTCGTTTTGCTGCTGTTTGCAGGACAACTCGCTGAAGGACCGGGCATGGCTGTACATCACTGGCAGCAGAAAGAGGCAAATCCCACTGCAACTTCTGGGACTGGGAAGGGGACACAGAGAGAACCGTGTCTCCTGCTGTCCGTGAAAGCCCAATTGTCTCAGTCAGCTCAGATCTGCAGCCCGGGGGAACGTTCCCTAAGCAGCAACTCGTGAGGGGTCCCACACGTCAGACGCTGAAATGCACAGGAAGGTAGCCGTATTGCGATCCTGTATTCAGGACAATATGGGTGTGATTCAGGATCTGGGCCCCAGCAGATGCCTCTTAAATAGTCGCTAGAGAAACCAGGGAGGACCTTCATATACAGGGCTTGATAGGTTTTAAATGGCTTAGAGACGCAGACAGGTGAAAGACCCTGTCAAAGTATCATGAGATTCTTATTTCCCTTAAAAGGACCTAACACCCACGCTTGAGGCATGCAGAGGGGAATGTGACAATTTCAGTCCCATCACACGAGCCTGCAAAAGGAATACCAACTTCTTCCCATGCGTTACTCCTGTCTGCCTGCGACAGAGACATTATTTCCAGTTGAAATGTTGCCCTTTTCACCCGGGACATTCCCAAACAAGCCTGAGCCTTAATCTTGGCCACTGTGGGCATAATTATCCAAACAAAAAACAGAAGGCCGGATTCTCATCTGGGATAAATCAGCCTTGGCCTATTGACTTCGAGAGAGCCATTCTGACTTACATCAGCCAGTAGGATGGCGTTTATACCAGACCCTTTCTTACTCAGAGTCTCTGGATGTGTTCAGCCCTGTGGTACGCTGCACAATCAGTGACATTTCATTGGTTTGCACCGGGTCTGAATTTGGTCGTTGGGCAGAAACAGTGCAAGCAAAGGGAGCTGCCCTCGTGCTTTCAGAAGAGACATTATTAAGCTCCGTTTTACCACGAGTGATGGTCGGGGTGAGGGACGTAAATATTGGTTTAAAAAGTTAAGTGGTTAAAGTATTAAAATTATATAGTTTAACTGATCAACCATTAACCGATGTCGCTCCGGCCGGCCTGGCATGGTGGGGGTTGGGGTCACTCCAGCTGGCTGGTGCAGCCCGGCCTGGCAAGGGTTGGGGTCCTACCTGTGCAGCCAAGGCTGGGGTCACTCCAGTAGGTGCGGCCAGCGTGGCTGAGGCTGGGGTCCCACCAGCCAGTGTGGCCAGGGCTGGGGCTGCTCCAGCCAGCACAGGGCGGCCGGGAATGGTGCTACTCTGGCCTGGGCTCCCACCAGCCGGTGCGACATGACCAGAGCTGGGGTCCCTCTCTCCAGCGCAGGGCCACCAGGGTTAATGGTTTAGGTCGGTTAACGGTAAGCCTAATGCTTACTGGATAACCAGTTAACCTTTTATATCCCTAGTCAGGGTATAGGGGTTATATGCTCCACTCTTTCAAGAAGTTCCACATTTTAACTTCCACCTAGGGAACTTCAAGGGCGCTGGGCTTAGCGTCTCAGCGGAAAGGTGAGGTTTACTGGTGCAGTGCTCACCTAGTGACAGGCATTAGATGTCTGCTCAGACGCCAGCCTGGGGCATGAGCCCATAACCTTCTGCCACCTTTCTTGGCTGCCACAGGGAGTTTTGTATATTTTCAGTGCTCCCTGCTGCTGGAACCCACACATTGGCTGTTTCTTGCTATGGTCTCCCCATTCCTCACCTCTCTCACCCCCCAGCATATCCAAAAAGTGACCACTATTTCTGCTTACCTCAGCTGCTGCTCTAACCACGTCACCCCTTTCTTACTTGGCTTCCTATCTTTTAGGTTATATCTACACTGCAGCTGGAAGGTGGAATTTCCAGCTTGGGTAGACACAGCCACACAACCTCTCATTGAGCTAGGGTGCTAAAAATAAAAGTATAGGCACTCTGGCATGAGGCATGGGAGGGGCTAGCTGCCTCAAGTACGATCCCATCTGAAATGAACAGAAGGCAGAACTTCTTCACACAATGCACAGCCAACCTGTGGAACTCCTTGCCAGGGGATGTCGTGAAGGCCAAAACTATAACAGGGTTCAAAAAAGAACTAGATAAATTCATGGAGGATAGGTCCATCAACCCCATGCTCTGAGTGTCTGTAGCCTCTGTTAGCCAGAAGCTGGGAATGGGCAACAGGGGATGGATCACTTGATGATCACCTGTTCCATTCATTCCCTCTGAAGCATCTGGCATTGGCCACTGTCAGAAGACAGGATACTGAGCTAGATTGACCCTTGGTCTGACCCAGTATGGCCGTTCTTATGTAACCCTAAGAATGTATCTAACTGAGGTGGAAATTACATTTCCAGCTCCATTGTAGACAGACCCTTACTCTTTGTGCTCACCTGCAAGGCCCTAATTAATCTGGTCCCCACCTACAGTTTCCTTCTACTCCCTCCGTTCCTCCCAGTCCTCTTTTCACTGTACCCTTCAACTCCCAGCACCCTTCCCCCTACCCTGAAACAAATCCCACTTCCTGTCCACCACACACTCTCACCCCTTTTTATAATTCATCATTTCCATGAACCCTTCCTAGTCTTAACAATGAGGAGTATGTGTGGCACCTTAGAGACTAACAAATTTATTTGGGCATAAGCTTTCGTGAGCTCAGACCCACTTCATCAAATGCATGGAGTGGAAAATACAGTAGGAAGATATATATACATAGTACATGAAAAGATGGGAGTTGCCTTACCAATTCTAACGAGACAATTCAATTAAAGTGGGCTATTATCAGCAAGAGGAAAACATCACTTTTGTAGTGGTAATGAGGGTGGCCCATTTCAAACAGTTGACAAGGAGGTGTGAGTAACAGCAGGGGGAAAATTAGTTTGGGGAAATTAGTTTGTAGTTCTTGTAGTGACCCATCCACTCCCAGTCTTTATTCAGGCCTAATTGGATGGTGTCCAGTTTGCAAATTAATTCCAGTTCTGCAGTTTCTCATTGGAGTCTGTTTTTGAAGTTTTTTTGTTGAAGAATTGCCACTTTTAAGTCTGTTATTGAGTGTCCAGGGAGGTTGACGTGTTCTCCTACTGGTTTTTGAATGTTATAATTCTTGACATCTGATTTGTATCCATTTATTCTTTTACATAGAGACTGTCCGGTTTGGCCAATGTACATGGTAGAGGGGCAAGATGGCACATGATGGCATATGTCACATTAGTAGATGCGCAGGTGAATGAGCCTCTGATAGTGTGGCTGATGTGATTAGGTCCTATGATGGTGTCACTTGAATAGATATGTAGACAGATCTGGCAACGGGCTTTGTTGCAGGGATAGGTTCCTGGGTTAGTGTTTTTGTTGCGTGGTGTGTAGTTGCTGGTGAGTATTTGCTTCAGGTTGGGGGGCTGTCTGTAAGCGAGGACTGGCCTGTCTTCCAAGGTCTGTGGGAGTGAGGGATTGTCCTTCAGGATAGGTTGTAGATCCTTGATGATGCGCTGGAGAGGTTTTAGTTGGGGGCTGAAGGTGACAGCTAGTGGCGTTCTGTTACTTTCTTTGTTGGGTCTGTCCTGTAGTAGGTGACTTCTGGGTACCCTTCTGGCTCTGTCAATCTGTTTCTTCACTTCAGCAGGTGGATATTGTAGTTTTAAGAACGCTTGATAGAGATCCTGCAGGTGTTTGTCTCTATCTGAGGGATTGGAGCAAATGTGGCTGTATCTTAGAGCTTGGCTGTAGACAATGGATCGTGTGATGTGGTCTGGATGAAAGCTGGAGGCATGTAGGTAAGTATAGGGGTCAGTAGGTTTCTGGTATAGGGTGGTGTTTATGTGACCAACTAAAAATTAATTTCCTCATGCTAATTTTCCTCCTACTGTTAGTCACACCTTCTTGTCAACTGTTTGAAATGGGCCACCCTCATAACCACTACAAAAGTGATTTTTCCTCTTGCTGATAATAGCTCACTTTAATTGAATTGTCTCGTTAGAATTGGTAAGGCAACTCCCATCTTTTCATGTACTATGTATATATATCTTCCTACTGTAATTTACACTCCATGCATCTGATGAAGTGGGTCTTAGCCCATGAAAGCTTATGCCCAAATAAATTTGTTAGTCTCTACGGTGCCACAAGGACTCCTCGTTGTTTTTTCTGATACACTAACACGGCTACCCCTCTGAAACCTTCCTAGTCTTGTTTCCAAATCAGTCATCTCCCCAATAACTTCCTTTCTATGAACTATTTGTAACAGCAACCACTGGAGTCACCGGATACTGACCCCCGCTCCATGATATGCCATGTAAATCCATGGCGTGTGACTGGAGCCAGGAAACTGTCAATCAGCACTCCTGATCACATTTTCTTTTCACTGGTGCCCCTTGTATTCTCTCACCCCACTGGTGCCCCTTGTATTCTCTCACCCATCCTGTATTTTCCCTTGTCTCTCTTGGGGCTTGTCTACGTGGCACGACAGAGTGAACAAGAGAGGCGTGAATTGTAGCGTGCTCTAACTGACCCATGTAGACCCTGGTGGTGTGAACTAAAAGGTACTTTGTTCATGTTGATGTCGTTCCATTTCAAAATAGTGTATTTTATCTGAGGAATGATCTGGTTGGTGCATATATGTTCTGCGGGCGAGAGTCAGAATGGCCCAACATTACATCATAGGTTTCATGCTGCTGTCACCTACCTGAGATTGTTCTTTAGCTCTAGTAGCAGGTGCCTGTGCTTTTGGACAAGGAGGATGTGAGTTCGATCCCCATTGTTGCTCGGAATATGCAAGTGTCCCTTTTGAGGGAAATTCTGTGATTTCAAAATGTGTGCTTGTCCCAGAACAAAAACCAATCACTTTGAAATGTCCAGCAAAACAAAATTTTTGAAATATTTTTGATTTCTGACCAATTGAAACATTCTGTCCCCATGCTGACCTTTTTTGTAGTAGGTTATAATTTATACTAGGACATAAAATACGTTTCAAAATGAAAAATGCTTACAAACACAAAATCCAAACGTTCTGGCCCGATAAGGTTTAACGCTATTGAAATGACTCATTTCAAAAAAAAATTTCAAAACCAAAATTTTGCCTGAATCAACTCATTCCCGTGGCTAGGTTCAGTTTCAACTAAACAGCATTTTCCAAAAGAAAAACGTGTCATTGAACCCTTTTCAAGCAGCCCTACACATTCTAATATGATAGAAGAAAGCTGATTTCTCGATGAAGCTGCACATCTCAAGACGAGTGCTTAATTTGTGCCAGGACTTGCCAGGCCTGAGACCCGGCATCTCTAGGTCTGGCAAGCCCCCGGATCTCTGGGCTTGCTGCATCAGCTCTGAAAATAACAAAATTCCTTGCAGCCCAGCACCTCTTTCATTACAAATTAAGCACTGCTCAAGACTCCCCCTCTGTTCATATTATGGATGGCTGCAAACAACCCTAGAAACTGGGGCTGCTGTGGGTTAAGTCTGGGACGGGGAAACAAAAGCTTTCCAAAGTTTATTTCATTCTGGCTTTAGAGACAAACACCTATTTGTCTGTTAGGCTTCTGTGGGTTTAATAAATGTTATTGTATTATAATATGTATGATAATACTGTATTGTATTGGATCCCGATCAGTTCCATTTCTGACCAATACCCAGCGATTGCTACCTTCAGCATAGTGCTAAGTATATTGCTGAGCCTCTGTATTTTCTCCCACATATCTGGGATTGGCTACAGCTCTCCTAAACCTTGCCCACCCCCTGCTCTGCAGACTGTTGCTTTCTCTCCATTGTAGGGTAATCACTTCTATTCTTTTTTTTTAAATGTTCATTGTATCAAATATCAAAACCAACATCATCCAGTGATGGAAATTCCTTTCCCCATCCCATTCTTTGCTCCTCTGGAGCCAGTAGTTACTGAAACTGCAAAATTCCCTTTCTTGGTGGGCCAAGTCCTTTTTTGGTCTTGCCCCCGCCCCATCCCACTCCTTGGAAGGACAAGCCCAGGCTGGCAACCACATGCAAAGTGCTGTTTGTGAGAGCTAGTTTCAGTAGGATGCACGCACAAACAAGCCAGGCTAATGATCTTTGTGTCAGATTCACTCCTGGTTTACAAGTGGAGACTCAAAGCAGGAAAGGGAGGGTTGTGGGGATGAGCCTCAAAGTTTAATGGTAAAGTCCCGGTTGGCCTTGCCAGGGCATTTCTTTGAATCAGTTTAGTGGTTAGATTATTTAAGATGCCCCGTGACCAAAAGAATGCAAGGAGCACATGGCTGGAACCCGACGATGAAATTAATAGTTTACTGAATCAAGCAACTAGCCAAGGATTGCCCAACCGCTATAATGCAACAGCATATCCACTCCAGTGAATGAACAAGCCACTCCAGAGTTTAGCTAACTCCAGTCCAGCAGGTTAAATAGTTCACTACAGAGTTTGCATTAGAAAGTCTGAGTAAGTGGAATATACAATAAGCCAGCCAAAGTCAGCGTGAAGGCTACAGGCGAGCAGGCAAGCAGCCCATCCCAGGTGTTTCTATTAAAGTAATATAAATAAATAACAATACTACTAAATAAAATACAACCAGCAAAGAAGCAGGAGACTCTGTGTTTCTACAGACCCTTTAATCACAAAGAAGGGTCACAAAGAAGTTTCGGCGAATGGCAGAGCTGGGATGTCTGCTTTTATGCTAAACTCTGGTTTACAGTTACCTCATCTTCCCAACTCACCCTCACTGCATCGCTCTATTTCATCCACCTGTCGTATCCTATGTGACATGGGGAATGTTGAGCTCTCTGAGGCAGACAGTGTCTTCCTGGCTATTTGTCTGTACAGTGTCTAGCCCAACGGGGCCCTGATCCCTGACTGGGGTTCCTAGGTACCGCACTATTAGATAGTAACCTAAATAATAACAGCAAATAATAACGGCAAACATTTGTGGACTAATGTGCACTATACTGTGTGACTGGAGACCCAGGGAGCCTCACTGAGGTCACTCAATCAGGGTGAACTGCAAAGAATGGGGCAGGCAACCCCCAAAACTTAGATTTATCAAACTAGCACAAAACAGCTTCTATAATACCTCACTGGTCATCCAGAAGCCAAGAACACAGTTCCCTTAAAGTAACCCAGCCTTAGGCCTCCACCCAGAGACCCAAGTCAAATACCAGGATTACTGAAAATCTTATTCATCATATAAAAAAGTTCTACTAATCCCAAAGGATCGGACACATTACCTCCCAGTTTCATGAATATTCCAGATCTTACCGAAATACACGCTTACAGCCAATCCTTATTAACTAAACTAAAAATTATTAAAAAAGAAAAGAGAGAGAGTATTGGTTAAAAGAGCAATATACATACAGACATGAGTACAATTCTGAGATCAGATTCATAGTAGAGATGGTGAGCTTTGTAGTTGCAAAGAGTTCTTTCAGAATTAGTTCATAGGTTGTAGTCCAATGTCCATATTCAGGGTGATCCAGTTGGGACTGGAGAGCTCAGCCTTTTGACTTAAACTTCCCCTGCATGAAGCATCAAGCAGATCTGAGATAAAAAGGATCAGGACCCAAGAGTTTTTATACAGTTCCAGGCCTTCTCTTGACAGGTTGGAGTTCTTAGGCGACCAATAGGCAATCATGGAGACGTTGAAGTAGACCTATTTCCTAAGCATCCCCAGTAATTAGCTACACAGATTAACATAAGGCAATTGCCTGTTTTTCCACTCTTCGCAGGTGATTTGCTATACATTTCAAAGAGGGATGAATCAGTGATATCACTGTGTTTACAGTTCATTTAAATGTTAAGATGTCCTTTTGATCTCTGAATTAACAGAATACAGCATAGACAGGGACTGTTCCATTACATTGTTAATCTCTAACAATAGATATGTAAACACACAAAAACACAAACATTATCTACCCATATGTCCCTAAAGGTTGAATCTGGGTCAATTAGCCTACAAGCTGCTTAACCCTTTCTGGCCTTTGTAGAAGATTCGTTGAAATTATATGACAGTGGTAGCAACAATGATTTGCATGGCCATACTCTAATCAGATAATGTCACATACTGCTCAGCGATCAGTTACCCACCACTGAAATGCAGCCACCTCTGGGGTACATAGGCAGCGGCTGTTGAACTTACACAGTGGTGTTACCATTTTGCACAGCAAGTGAAGCCTACAGTATCCCGTTGACACTGGAGGTGGAATTTAATATATCGTATGTAACTCTCTGAGTTAGAGTCTGAGCAGGACACTGAGGTTCATACCCCCAGCCCTTATGCAAAGTATCATGGAACCTTTAATGACTGCCATGACCGTAGGGATCTTACTTGAAACCCTGATGTGGACTGGGATCTTCCAAGGTGCTTGCGTGATCTAGGAACAAAAGTCCTGTTGAAAGCTGATGGTATTTAGGAGAGCTTCAAGAACACAAATGGTGATTAGGCACCTAGGGTGATATTTTCAGATGCTCCTACGTCACAATTGTGCTTTGGAAAATGTTATCCCTTAACTCGCATTGAAGCACAACTGCCATTTGCGCCTTTGAAAATCTCCCTAGCCCATGTAGTTCTGGTCGATATGTAACCCATTGGTGAGGGCGTGTTACAGGCCCCCCACTCTGCCCAGTCCACAGAGGGTACAAGCATTACAGTCCCAGCTTCAGAGAGCTAGTGCAAGGTGTAAGCTGCTCATGCTTTTCGCTCCGGACATCCCCCGTTCAATCCACCGTACGTCACCCACGGGAGCGGCTGTCACTCACACACAAAGTTGCACCAGTTTAACTAAAGGTATGATTTTATACCAGTGCCACATGTGTCTGAACCTGGCTCATATTGGTGTAGCTTGCACAGTAAATTCACTGATGAATGCAAAACCAATACAG
This sequence comes from Lepidochelys olivacea, assembly GCF_965140295.1. NCBI lineage: Eukaryota > Metazoa > Chordata > Testudines > Cheloniidae > Lepidochelys > Lepidochelys olivacea. The sequence goes on along the minus strand of NC_140412.1, from coordinate 263,964,830 downwards.
CCAGTGTTAACCAGCATCCAGGCAGGAGTTTGCACTGACTTAACTAAATAATTTTAAAATAGATTTCAGTTAAGTCTGTGCCATGGCTATGTAGACAGATGCTTACGAAAATGCCACCTGCTACGGTTAGGGATTCAACATTGCTACTGTTTTCTTTCAGTTACAATGAAGAGACAGTCTGGGCATAACAGACTTTGTGAACACACGATTTTTCCTCTTCTCTTTATCCAGCTGTTCCATTAGAATTCTCTCCTCTTCTCCCCAATAAGTTGTCTTTCAGTTCATAGAATCTCAGGATTATAAGGGACCTCAGGAGGCCATCTAGTCCAACCCCCTGCTCAAAGCAGGACCAATCCCCAATATTTGCCCCAGGTCCTGAAATGGCCCCCTCAAGGATTGAACTCACAACCCTGGGTTTAGCAGGACAATGCTCAAACCACTGAACTATTCCTCCCCCCAGGTACCCTTTGCAAATAGTGAACATCAGAACAGGCAAACTGGGTCAGACCAGAACAGTGGCCACTGCCAGGTGCCCCAGAGGCAATGAACAGAACAGGTCATCATCAAGTGAGCCATCCCCTGTCGCCCATTCCCAGCTTCTGGCAAGTAGAGGCTCAGAGTACTTCAGAACATGCTTTTGCATCCCTGCCCATCCTGGATTATAGCTATTGATGGACCTAATCTAGGTCTTTTTTTAACCCTGTTATAGTCTTGGCCTTCACAACATCCTCAGGCAAAGAGTTCCACAGGAAGACTGTGAAGAGATACTTCCTTTTGTTTATTTTAAACCTGCTACCTATTAATTTCATTTGGTGACCCCTAGTTCCTGTGTTATGAGACAGGATAAATCACAATTCCTTATTTACTTTCTCCATACCAATCATGATTTTGTAGACCCCTATCATATCCCCCCTTAGTCATGTCTTTTCCAAGCTGAAAAGTCCCAGTCTTATTAATCTCTCCTCATACGGCAGCCGTTCCATAACCCTAATAATTTTTGTTGCTCTTTTCCAATTTTCCAATATATCTTTCTTGAGTTGGGGCGACGAGGTCTGCACGCAGTATTCAAGATGTGGGCGTACCATGGATTTATATAGCGGCAATATGATATTTTCTGTCTTATTATCTTTCCCTAATGATTGCCAGCAGTCTGTTAGCTTTTTTGACTACAGCTGCACATTGAGTGACAACTCTTCCTGCAGAACGCCACCCTTGGCTCTGCTTGCTGAGTGCCGCTTCAATAGATTTCTCATTTCACCAAGTGATATGGTCCAACTTCTCATTATGTGTTGCAGTTAATTAGCCAGTGTGTATGTGTGCCGCTATTTTCTACTGGAAGGAAACACAAACTGCTTAACTGTGTATCATAAAACCTATACTCTCAGTGGCTGACAACAATTTTCCTGGAGCTCAAGTGGATCTGAGTCCCTGCTATTGCCATCCTGTTTTGAGTAACCACGGTGCGCAGTGTAGCGACAGACATGAAGTTCTAGGTGGTCTCAGAGTTGCTACAATTCCTTTTTAAGTTGGCAATTAGCTTTTTTAAAAAAACTATTACTATAAGTAGGTGTTGCGGGGCAAGTGCGCCCCGTCCCCTTTTGGGGTGGGGTGAGGGTTATTATTTCCCCACAGCTGATCCTGTGTGATCACCCCTTGCCTCGGGATAGCATGGCCCAGGGGTGAAAGTCAATATGACTCCTCTCTCTCAGCGCCATGGGGCCTAATGGCCAGAGTCAATATAACCGTCCTCTCCCTCGGGGCTGTGTGGCCCACCGGCCAGAGTCAATATAATCACCCTCTCTCTCTCACGGCTGCATGGCTCACTGGCCAGAATCAGTATGGCTGCCCTCTTCAGCAGGGTTGTGTGGCCTACTGGCAGGTCAAGGGAGTGGGCCACCACCTGGCAGGGGGGGCATCGGCCAGGTAGGGGGACCTGGGCCCTTCCAGCTCTACCGGGTCCCAGCTCAGGGCCCTGCTAATGGCAAGTGCACTCACCCCTGGGTCATCAGCAGGGGATCTGTCCCAAACATGCTGGCACCACCCAGCAAGATGAATAATTCCCCCTGAGCTACTTCCTACCCTGCCCCTGGCATAGGGGTCCTGGAGTCTCTGAAGTCTTTGGGCTCCTTCGCCTGTGTGACTCTCAGCAGCTTCATCACTCCTTGGGCCATGCACAGGAGCTTGGGCATTCACCTGGGTCTCGGCATCTCTGGCTTCCACCATCTGGGGTCTCAGCAGTTCCCAGGCTGGAACCCACAGCGTGCGTCCTCCCTCCTCGGCAGTCAGCCTGGAATGAGCTGAGCTGTTCCCTTTTATACATGGTCTCCAGCCGGAGCGTGCCCAGCAGGGCCAAGCGGGGAGTGGCCTCCTTGGCTCAAAGGGTGGGGTTAACCTTTCCAGTACCAGTGCGGGGCAAGTGCACTCCGGCACTGTAGGCCTGAACTAAGACCCTGGAGCAAACCATTTCTGAATTTTTTGGAAATCTGGATCTGAACTTTAAGACTGTCCCCTACCCCTAGAATGGGCCAAACCAAACCCCACATCTCTGTAGCTCAGGCCTAAATCTAATATTAAATTTAAGGGTGGGAGCTTAGCATCAGTTTCTAGTCACCTCCAGGTCCCATCACATTACGGTTGCTAAGTGCCAGAGAATTTAATTGTTAGTCATGTACAACCATGTACCACGAGGTAGCCTGTCTCCATGGGGTTGTTGGTTGTTGTTGTCATTATGGATTTTTGGTGGTTGTTATTGTTACTTTGTTTGCAGAATATACTTGAGGGTTTTCATCTGGAACATGCCTGCTGCTACAGACAGAGACAGCTGTGAAGAAAACATATCATTTGAAGTCCAAGAGTGTTGGACATTCACCTTGTTTAGACATGGAATGGAGCAGAAAGGAATTTGGTTCAGATGCAGCCTTGGACATTTGAACCTGCTTTTGTTGAGTGAGGATACGTTGGCCGGGACATGTGAGTGATGATCTGCTCTTTTGGAAATGTGCTGTGCAATCTTTAACTTCCTCCTGGAGGGACACCAGAGATGGGGAGAAGAGACCTTGGCTTAATAGCTTAACTGAGGTCAAGTAGCATGCTGGCATTGACAAGACCAATTTTTAGCCCTGCTTTGTAAGAATCCAATTATTACTATGCATCAGTAATGTGCCCTGCACTGCATATGAACCAAAGTGAGAGACAGCTCCGGCCTCAGACAGTTTCCATTCTACAAGATCCATATAACCCTGGCACTGCTAGTCCTTTCCCAGCAGTTTGGGCTCAGCCGTAACCCTTTCAGAGGTAAGTTCCTATTACTGCCATGGTAGCATGTGGCGGCCCCAAGTGCTCTGTACAAACAATAGAGTTGGGTGAAATTTGGGTGAATTTCCATCCTGCGAGAAATTCTGACATTTCAACATTTGTTTTAATCTCAAATTGGGAGAAAAAGTTGAAATTTTCCATGGAACAGAAATTCAAAAAAATTTCAATTAGGAAATTTCACAGAGTTTTGTTTCAAAATTTGCAATTGAAACAAAATATTTCAACATTCCCAAAATCAAAATGTTATTTTTCTGTTTGTTGACCTGATCCAAAATGCTTCATTTCAAGTCAGCTCAATATTAAACTTTATTTTTTCCATAATAGCACACTGCCTCATAGGAGTTGTAGTTTGGGAACCTGATGTCCTCATTTTCCCCTATGGGTCAGGCTCCTTGGCTGGACTACATCTCCCATAATGCACCCAGAGCCATTAGAATTCTATGATGCACCATGCAGATGCATCAGAGGGAGGTCAGTGTATTGTCTTATGGGAAATGTAGTCCTCCTGGGAACCTGTCCTATAAGAGAGAATGGCACCCACAACTTCAACTCCCATAAGGCAATGTGCTGATAGAAAAATGCAGTTTAATGTTCTGTTGAACTTATTTGAAACAAAACATTTCAAGTCATTACAAAACAAAATATTCCAATTTAGGTTGAGCTGACTGGAAATGAAATATGTCATTTCAATTTTCCCAGTGGAACAGTTTTCAATTTTCCCAGTGGAAAATTGAATTTCTGGGGCAAAATCAAAATTGCCAAACCAAAAATTTCAGTGTTATGGAGACTGTATTTTCCATTGGCAAATCATTCCGACAGAAAATTCCCAACCAGCTCTAACAAACACATAATGAGAGACTCTCCCTACCCTGAAGCATTTATAAACTGAACGGACAAGACAAAGAGAGGTGAAGAGATTTATCTAAGGTCACGCAGCAGCTCAAGGTCAGATCCAGGAACAGAACGCGGGTTTCCCATCTCAGTGCCCTAGCAATTGGACCATGCTGCCTGGCACTTGCCTTGCTGGAGCGCATTAGTCTAATTTCTGATGTACCATGCTAGAGGAACTAGTAGGCACCATGTGATGTGTATTCTCTGCTTCTGTATATGCCTCTCGTGCTGACTGACAAAGGATGAGTTGTGCAGTAAATATATATCTTATTTGATTTATCTTAAGCCGATAACTTCTTCCATTTACACTACTCGGCATCAGTGTTTAAAAAAGACATGACCCCCCTGACCTCCAGCCACCCCATCCAGCCCCAAGCCCCTGCCTATCAACCACTTGTAGACCCTCAGCCCCTGCTATCTCAATATCGTGGGCAGCAAGGGTTTGTATACAAAGCTGTCACCACCCTCATGAGTGGGTAGATTTTCCAACTCATCAGTAACCTGAGTGGCACTTCAGCCCTGGATTCTTTCTCTGCGGTGTCAACAGCACACTGCTGCCAGGATATCCCGTTACACATTATCTTCCATCAAGTTGATAGGCAGGAGGGAACAGAGCCAGAAGTAACTGTGACACACTCAGTGTTTTTACAGGCACAATAGTTAATGGACTGGTAAATGTAAAGGATTATCTACCTCTGCCCCCAGCCCCAAGACATGTGAGCAAGGAAGAAGGGGGCGGTGCTAGTCTATAAACCCCTGCAGAAAACTGCTTGATCAGCAAGCAGTCAAAAAAATCCCACAGGATCTTAGGGACTATTACTTGGAGGTGTCGGAGTTAATGGGGGCCATTCACCAGAGGTGCTCAGCGCCCACTAGAGGATCAGGGCCTTAGGGTAAAAATATACAATGTGGGCGCAGAGACTTGCAGTGTAGACAGATGCTTTCAATACCTTGCTGGTTCAGTCGTGGGGGGTGGGGGGAGTTCTCAGCTCTGCGGCTGGCACAATCCAGATTCCCCTCCCAGCAACCCTCTGAGCAGGCATCTTGGAGCTTTACGTCCCTTCAGTGGGGCTCGCCCCAGAGAGGCAGAACACGCAGTCACCCGGGCGCATCAGTGCACTGAGTGTGCGGTGGACATTTGCCAGGTTCATAAGACAGCAAAGCCCATTCCCTCCCTGCTGCACACACCTTACATTACAGCAGCATTATGCAAAGGAGCCCGTGGAGTGCTATTGTATCACCACTAAGTGCCCAGGCTTATAGGATTTAGGGCCATATGCTCGCCTGGCTTATGCATCGAGAAGTTGAGAAACCTGCCTCTGAATTCTTCACACAGGCTGAAACCTCCTGCTCGGCTGCTAGATCAGCTTTCAGCACAAAGAAAGTCCTACTGGACCTTTCCCAAAAAAGCAACAAAGGTCAGGAGAAGAGGCAGTGGCAGGGGACCTGTGGGAGAAGTCCAAAAAGAATTATAATACCAGGACAAGTGCAGTAATTATGGCACAGAAAGCCAGGACTGAAGCAACACTGCTCCCTGGGTCACTAACCTGCTATCCGGGAAAATCTGTTCCTGGCTGGGTCCCATTAGTTTCCATGCATGTCTAAGCTCATAGGGGCAATTTGGGGATCATTTCAGTCTCTTAAGGGTTTGGAAAACGTGTACATTTCCATAGGCTATTGCAACCTGCCAGGCATGCTGCTATTCATGGTGCTTTGTGTCTTATACAACACGGTATCTGCAGGGTTTGGAGCTCATCATTTCACCTCTTAGCCAGACTGGTTACCAAAAGTTCTTGCTCAAGTTTCATATTTTGAAACTTCCACCCAACAAAATGAAAAAAAGTTATCAAAATTTTCAATGTCAACAAGAAAAGATTAGATAGATAGATAGATAGATAGATAGATAGATAGATAGATAGATAGATAGATAGATAGATAGATAGATTGTATGGGGAGAGAGAGAGGGCGAGAGAGAGGGCAAAACTTTTCACTACAACCCTAGACCTAGTCCAACTTTTATTTGTATTGCAGCTTCTAGGAGCCCCACCCAACTGTGTTAGGTGCTGTGCAGATACAGAACAAAAATTCAGTCCCTGCACCTTTTCATGACACAGAGTAAGAGCTATATGACCCTCAGGACTGGTATACACAATTTGTGCACCCATTCAAGGAAAATGGTTTGGAAATTGATTGGCTTGGAAACTGATTGCAATCCCCTAATGTAGACACTCTTAAACTGATTTAAAGATGTCTAGACATAGGGGGGTTGCACCAATTTAAATCAATTGAGGTAGGGCACAAAATGTGTAGAGACCAGCCCTTAGCACCGAGAGCCCCAATCATGCAAGGTGCTGAGCATTGTCAGTTCCCATTGATTTAAATGGAAGCTGAGTGTGCCCAACAACTCACAGGACAAAGCTGTAGCTGAACATTCATCAGCACTGGGACTAGGGTCTTAGCTGCTCCACCAGTTGGCTTCGCAGAGCTGTCAGCACACGGGCTCTGCTTTCCTGATTCAGCCTCACACATGTGCGAGTGTCAGACAATCGTCTCAGTGCACTGATGCAGCTCTCATGGTTTGACAGGCTTTTCCAGCAGCCCAGGTTCTGTGCAAATTGCCTGTGGAGACATGCAGCCTGCTCTAGGAAATGAAATACAGATGGACCAGGACCGAAACCCCGCGACCTCTGAGATCTGGGAAAGCAGGGATCTGGATCCAGATCCACACTTGTCTGCTACAGAGACCGCGATTGATAGCAAAATCAAAATCCCAGATCCAACCCCTCCCCACCTCACCAGTATGACTTACAGAACTTGGGGAGAGTTTAGATCCAGACATCATGGGCTGTCCTAGTGTTGAAAATAAAACAAAACTGGCTCCCCCCTGCTGGATCAAGCCATTATTTTTTAACACTCCGTGTAGATGGAAGGAGGACATGGTTGTTGTAGAGAGACACTGCACTAAAGCTCCTACCTTACAAAGAGATCCAGACCTTCAGAACCTTGCTCCCACGCAGATTCCCAGACCGGCATGGGGAGTAGGTTGGGACAAAGAGCCTGGAGTAAAGTGGCCACTTGCATATTCCTGGAATACTAGACATTCCAGTACTTCCGAGAACCGCATGGGCCCGCTCCTGCCAGCATGACTCCGCCCCTTCTGGCAGGACCTCACACGCACTGGGCACCCGAGGTCGCACTGGGCACCCGAGGTCACACTGGAGGGGGCGGAGCAATGCGTTCTTAAAAATGGTGTCTTCCATATGGACCAAACCATTTCCAGCTTTGTCCCAGTATCGAACAGGGGACAATCCTCTCAAAAAGAGGACTGTCCAGTATAATACTGGGCCAGTGGCCTCCCTGGCCAGAGGGGTGAGAAGAGAGTGTCATGGGTCGGAGGGGAAGATTGACTCTACGGCGTGATGTTCAGGCAGTCACCTGGGACATGATTTCAGGTCCCTGCTCCTACGAATAGGTAGTCATTTATATAAGGTGGAGTAGCTTCAAGAGGAGAGGTTGAGAGAGATGATCCCCCGCCCCCTGCCAAATACATTAGTGGTTGGAGCACTCCCCGAAGAGGTGGGAGACCTGGGTTCAAGTCCTTGCTCTGAAGCAGGCAGAGTAAGGATTTGAATCTGTTTCTGCCATGTCCTAGCTGAGTGCCTAACCAGGGGCTATTGGATATTTCCCATACAGACAGCAGCCTAAAAAAATCCCAACCTTGGAGGCCCAGTCCCATAGGCATGCTCTGAGAATACCTATTGACACAGGCCCCACTTGGGGGATAGGCGGGGGCATGCCTCACTTGAGAATCATGCTGGGGCTAGGGCATAAGCTAAGGCTCTGAGCAGCTTGGTAGCTGTGGGGCAGCATCAGGATTTAGGCAGCTTTGTGCATGCCCACTGACAGAAACTTCGGTGCCTACCGGGATAGGCAGAGCAGCTCTAGCCATTTCGGTCCCAGGATGTTAGAGAGACAAGATGGGTGAGTTTGTCTCTCTCACCAACAACAGCTGGTCCGATAAAGAATATTGCCTCACCCACATTGTCTCTCTGCAGGGTTAGTTGGGCAGCAGCTGAGCTGCGGCTTTGAGAAGATCAGTGGCACCTAAATGCTGGACTTAGGTGCCCAAAGAGGCAACTGGGCACTTAAGTATCTTTGTGGATCTAGCCCAGAGGGATTAAAGCCCTGGCTGGGATTATTTAACTGGGAATTGGTCCTGCTTCGAGCAGGGGGTTGGACTAGATGACCTTCTGGGGTCCCTTCCAACCCTGATATTCTATGATTCTATGAAGGCTTGGTTCTCATTTATGCTATCCTCCCATTGTAGTTCTCTGACAAAGTAAAGGGGCCTTAAAGGGGAGTGAATTACAGCACATGGCTAAGCGCAGTGTCGTAAGAGTGAGTCACTGCCCTGAAGAGTTTACAGGCTTAAGAGACAAAGGTATTTCCATTCCCCAGGTAAGGAAACAAGGCAAAGTGATTTGCCTGAAGTCACAGACGTCTATGACCAAGACAGAAACTGAATCCACATCTGCAGAGTGCCAGTCCAGAACCTTAACTGCAAGCCCAGCCTTCATCCCTGTTGCCATACTGCAGAGGCGCCGCTTAAACAAATATATGTGTCAACAAGAATACATCTGTTCCAACCATCAGTACAGTGTCAAATGGCTTCCCGTTAAAAAGCAAGGGCAAAACACTCTGTATAAGTTGGACGAAGCAAAACAACTTGAACAACCACCCGTGGCAAACTGCCACTGCAGAAATGGTCAGTGGTACAAACTAGAGACAGCTAGCTCACTGCAGCTACAGCGATTTACACCAGCTGAGGATCTGACCCATGGTACAAACCCACATAAGCCTATTACTTATCCTCACACAGTTGTTTGATCCTGTAACCATTTTGGCAACGTTTACGATGCCTTGTCTTGTCAATAAAGTTATTGCAAGTCTGCGTCAGACCAAAAGAAATGCCATACTGGACGGACCAAGATAATGTTTCTGGTCACCAAAAAAAAAAAAAAGTGTGTGAATTAATGTAAGAATTTGATCTGATCAATCCACATGTTCTTTTCATGCAGCCAAACTCTGGGCTTCTGCACCTGAAAGAATCAGGTTGCTTTCAATGCCAACAAAACATAAAACTTGATTCAACATAAACAATGTTCCATTCCACCGACAAATGACCTCGGTTTATGATTTATTTATTCATTATAGACTTGGAAGTAGTGATGAGAAAGGATGAGGGGACAGAAAGACGACTGGACATCAAAGTCCCAAATCAGCAAAGAATTTAAGAACATACTTAACTTTAAGTACATGCTTAATTTCTCCCCCCTATCCCCCTGATGTCAGATACATTAAAGTGTAAAGTCAAGCATGGTCTTAAGGTGCTTTTCTGAACTGGTCCCCAACTAAGTAAGGATGGGCGAACCTCACACTTAAAGTACTTTTGTTTTTCATCAGAAAGAAAGATAATTATTTTTTATACTGAGATCCCCTTTGAATAATCAGTTGCTTGCTCCATAAAACACAGGGGCAAAATAAAATCAACTATTTTTCACTAACAATATCTCAAAACAGCTGTTATCTCTGTCTTACAGATCTTGAACTGAGACACAGAGCAGGTAGATGACTTCCAAGTTCACATTTACTGCCATAAATTCTGCCTCCAAAATGCCAGGGTTGTCCCATTCCCCCAGTTATCTGACTCAAGGGCCAACATTCCATTTGGACATTGTCACTTCAAGTGAGTGTTGATGTGAACCATTCGTTTTCCAAACTTCTCCTGCAAGATTTTAACAAAGACGTCCCCCAGGATGGCACTTTCCATAGAGCAGGCACCTGGGACAGAGGCCCCTCAGATCCTTCCACACAAAAATGGACCAAAACACTTTCACCAAAATCCCCAAATGTTGCAGAAGTTTGGAAATGGATCACAACACAGCAGCTCAGGCCCACTTCTAATTGCACATAAGGCCATCAAACAACCCTCAGACCAGAAGTTTGGACTACCACTCATTACGTACCTCAGCATGATGTAAACCTGTGGTTTCCATGTCTGATGGGTTATGACCCCTCATTAACTCAACATTGAATGCCAAATTGATTGATCGTTGTATAGTTTCTATATGCCCAGAATAGATGCCTTCATAGAAAGCAACATTCTCCTCTTGGATCTGCATGGCAGATCTCAAGTCCTATATTTCACTTTCTGTACATGCACAGGAGGACTTGCTGATGTCACTGTATCATATATTCCAAGGCCAGAAGGGACTATTGGGATCATCCAGTCTGAACTCCTGTATAACAAGGCCACTACACTCCAACATCCTTCTTGAATTGTGGGCACCAGAACTGGACACAGCATTCCAGCAGTGGTCACACTAGTACCAAATACAGAGGTAGAATAACCTCTCTGTTCCTCATTGAGATTCCCCTGTTTATATATCTTAGGATCGCATTAGCCTTTTTAGGCAGATCTTCACACTGGGAGCTCACGTTCAGCTGATTATCCACCATCCCCAAATCTGTTTCAGAGTCACTGCTTTCCAGGATAGAGTGTCCCATCCTGTACATATGGCCTGCATTCTTTGTTACTCAAAGTATAGATTCAGACTTAGCCATATTAAAATTCATATTGTGTGTCATCTGCAAACTGTATCAGTGATGATTTTATCTTTTCTTCCAGGTCATTGATAAATAGTGTAGGTCCGAGAACCGATCCTTTCAGGACACCACTAGAAACACACCCATTCAGTGATGCGTCCCCATTTATAGTTACATCTGGAGACCAATCAGTTAGCCAGCATTTTATCCATTTAAGGCAGAGGTGGGCAAACTGTTTCACCCAAAGGCCACATCTGGGTATGGAAATTGTATGGTGGGCCATGAATGTTCACAAAATTTGGGTTGGGGTGAAGGAGGGGGTGAGGGCTCTGGCTGGGGGTGCAGGCTCTGGGGTGGGGCCAGAAATGAGGAGTTCAGGGTGCAGGCTGGGGCAGGAAATTGGGGTGCGGGGGAGCATGAGGGCTCTGGCTGGAAGCGCGGGCTCTGGGGTTTGGGTTCTGTGGTTAAGGGATTTGAGTTCCCGGCAAATGGGAGCTGCGGGGCGGTGCTTGGGACAGGGGCAGCACGCAGAGCCCCTTGGCCGCCCCTAAACACAGGAGCCAGAGGAGGGACATGACGCTGCTTCCGGCAACCACGCAGAGCTGCAGCATGTGCACACGGAGCGGCCGCCGAGCCCAGACCTGGCAAGCCCCAGACCCTGCTTTCCAGCAGGAGCTCAAGGGCCAGATAAAATTGGCGGGCCGGATGTGGCCCGCTGGCCGTAGGTTGCCCATCCCTGATTTAAGGTGTGCCATGTTACGGTTATATCATTCTAGTTTTTCTAATCAAAACATCGTGTGGTACCAAGTCAAATGCTTACCAGAAGGCTAGGTATATTATGTCAACACTATTACCACTATCAACCAAATTTGTAATCTCATCAAAAAAGATATCAAGTTAGTTTGACAGGATTTATTTTCCATAAACCTGTGTTGATAGGCATTAATACTTCATTGTTTTTACTTAAGTGCCATATCAGGCACTCCATTATATCAATGGGAACTCTGCAAGAGTCAGGATAGCAGAATACCAGAGCCAAGGTTGGAGATTACTTACACTATATGTAAAAACCATCTGTCCTGCCAAGGGATTCCATAGTGCTGTATGCAGCCATCGAAGGAGGATGTGAAGAACAACAGCCAAATAAAACTACAGGGGAAATGGAGAAAGCAGAACTCAAGATGAAGTTTGTCCAGGACAATGGAATTAACGCTGTAAAGAAGAGTGCCATGAAATTTATAATGAGCATAAATCATGCTCAATAGACCATCCATGGGTGCTGAGTTTTACCTTTCCCTGGGGATGCTCCACCCCAGCTCCACCCCCGAAGCCCCAACTCCACTCCACCCTCTCCCATGAGGCCACACTGTCACCCTGCCTCTTCCTTCCCATGCTCCGCCCCCTCCCCGAGGCTTCACCCACCCACCGCTCGCTGCTCTCCGGCCTCCCCCGAGCCCCCAAAAAGCTGAGCCATGGCACTGCCCAACAGCTGTGGCTAGTGGGTGCGGAGAACCCACTATTTTTCTCGCGTGGGTGCTCCAGCCCTGGAGCACCCTCAGAGTCAGTGCCTATGAGACCTCCCTTAGCTCAGCCTTGAGGTATTGGTTCAGCATTGCACCAGAGGGGAGAGTGACACCTACTTGCATCACCACACCTTACTCAACAGCACTTGTGTGTCGTTTTGCAGTCTCCTCTGCTCTTCTACCCATCTACCCTGCTCACCTTATGAGGGATCACAGGATCACAGCTCAGGGTGACGCAGCTTCTGCCTTTACATAGCCAGATAGATGAGATCACATAAAATCCGACACAGGAGCTCAAACCTGTGGTCCATGTAGTCCAGCCTCTTGTCTTTAACCGTGGCCAACACCAGCCATTTATATATCACTTGGCTGGGAGGCTGTCAAAGAACATGCAGATGCCATAGCCCAGAGGAAGTGGCAATGGTGATGTAGCACTCTTCCCACAGGGACAGTGCCTCAGCGAGGGATTAGGTGGTGCTGTACTGTTGAGGACTGGTGGCTATCGAAGAGCCCACTCTGCTTTTTTGGGTATGATCCACGGTGCCGTGGGCGGATGAGAGAGAGAAGGAGTAGGTTCGTTTGATTCATCCTAAGCCTCTCATTGTCAGCTGTTCACTTCCCAGCGAAGCTCATTCGGGAATAGATGAGATCACTGCAGAAATGCAGAGTTTCTCCTTAGAAGCTTAAGTAGCGTGAAATACTTTTTGGTCTGCCTCGTCTAGTGGCATGAAACGGGTCATACTGTGAATGCAGTGACTTGTACATTCCTCCCTAGCTGGGTAGGCTTATTGGGTAAAGTGATATCCCAGGGAGAAAAAAAATAGTGGGGTTTATTAAGTGGTTAATTCCCGGCCCTTTGCCAATAATCACCTGAACGTCCATTTCCCTCTATCTCAGATGGTTGTCTAGACAACCAACACCTGTTCCTAATGAATGGCTAATATCCCAAACTGGAAAGAGGGTTCAATCGTAAAACAGCCATGACCTCTGATCATCAACTTCCACTGGCAAATGTTCAAGACAGCCGAAGTACCTCCAAGCCACTTAGCACTGCCTTCCTGCTGCTGCAGCTCCTACAGGCTCGGCCGCTCCACTCTGCTGAGCTCCTTGGGGTTTTCTTTCTGTTGTTTTCTGCTGTGCTCTGCACAGTGACCTGAATTAGTGCAAATCACACAGGCACACACCAAGCCGGAATAAGATGGGAAACTATCCAGGGTTTTTGTTGCGTTTTCATTCCAGAGAATGGCATGTTTCCCGCATTCCAGCATGGCACAATGGACAGCTAACTCATCTTCTAACTCGGATACAAGAGAGCTTCTAACTCAGTTTTCCATGGGGAGATAAGGAACTTCCTCTGGGATGGCACAGTCTGTGCAAATTTTATTCTTAAGCACTCTGACTGCACTGCCAACCTGACAGCCTCCAAGAGTTTAGCTTTCGGTCTATCTCCAATCACCAGAATATGGCACAATGAGGCATCCCCGACACCACCATGCCTTCCAGTACACCCCTCAACCATGAGCTGGAGGGAGAATCATATGGATAAGGTGAGGAGGAGTTCAGTCTCCATAGCAGATCTCCACCATCTGTTCAGATAGGAAGTGAAGGTGCCATTTAGGGACAACTAACCTGGTGGTTTTGGTTACATAGATCCTTTTCCACTTGTGGAGATCTCCCAAACTCATTTCACAAAGGCCAGACCAGAGCTGACTTCTGGTGGTGATTTTGGGCTGCTATCAGAACGAGGTGGGTTCAAGCTTCTGATCCTGCAGCAACCCACATAGAAGTAGAAGGGAAGAGCCCAAGTTGCAGGAGGGGAGAGTTTGAAGGCGGCACCAGGAAGTCAGTTTGTGGGCACATGACTAGAATGCTCACTGTAGGTGCAGCATTTTCTTTAAATAGTTCTCTTAATAAAGAGCCAGTTTTGTTTTACAAGAATGGAGCCCTTTCATATTAATCCCCAGCACATGGCACATGAAACAGACCCAAAAGTTCAAAAACTCCAGCTGCCATCACCAACGCCCTAAGACATCCACTTACCTTAAATCCAAGCACTTACATCCAAGTCTGCCTATCTAGACATGAACTTCAACAAGCTACAAATGAGGGCTCCATCATCCAGGAAAATTTATACCTTTGTTTTGTACTTGTACTATTCTAAGGCCTTCCTGGTCCCAGCCTACTTTGCCTTCAACAGTTCAAGTGAACACATTCTTAGAATCATAGAATCATAGAGGATTAGAGTTGGAAGAGACCTCAGGAGGTCATCTAGTCCAACCCCCTGCTCAAAGCAGGACCAACACCAACTAAATCATCCCAACCAGGGCTTTGTCAAGCCGGGCCTTACAAACCTCTAAGGATGGAGATTCCACCACTTCCCTAGGTAACCCATTCCAGTACTTCACCACCCCCCTAATGAAATAGTGTTTCCTAATATCCAACCTAGACCTCCGCCACTGCAAATTGAGACAATTGCTCCTTGTTCTGTCATCTGCCACCACTGAGAACAGCTGAGCTCCATCCTCTTTGGAACCCCCCTTCAGGTAGTTGAAGGCTGCCATCAAATCCCCACCTCACTCTTCTCTTCTGCAGACTAAATAACCCCAGTTCCCTCAGCCTCTCCTCGTAAGTCTATGCACACACACACACGTACTTACAGAGTTACAATGGAAGGTAGAGCATATTTATACATGACAATAATATACCAGCTGGAATTACTGCCAAGTGCAGCCTATTGCATACTCTAGAGGGAGCAATATAGCACCACCCAGAAGAGAGGACTCAGGGAGTTCTGTGCGTTGGCAGAGAGAGTTTGGAGGTGGCTGCCAAGCTGAGTGGACCCCTATTTGTCACTATCAAGTCTAAGGCTCACCTGAACCTCAAAGGCTCAATGTGTCGTGTAGACATACCAGAAAGACCACACCTTCCTGTCCCTTGGAAAGCAAAAGGCAATGTAAACTGTAAGACCCACTCCCCCTAAGAATGTGATTGGACTAGGTTATGCTGTAATTTACTGTATCTGGAGAATACTGTAAGCAAGTAGGGTTGAGCAGGAATTGGCTTTGCCGTTCCCTGGATATTTTCAAGAGTTCAAAAATTGTTCCCCATCCTGACTTAAGATGAAATGTCAAAATCTTAAAGAACCGGGGGAAAAATGTGGTTTGGGCCAACCAAATTTTCTTTTCCATAATTTCACCATGTTTCATTTCTATTTTGACCTTTTTTTCTTACCTTTCTTTGAGTTTAACTAGCTTACCTGTCTCAATGGACAGTCATTTCCAACCAGAAAACTGGAATATTTCTGCTTAGAAAATGTTGACCTGCAGCATTTCAACCATTTCAAACCTTTTTTTTTCCCCAAATGTTTCTGGAGTCAGGAGGTGGGTCGAACCAGGCCCTGTCAGGGAAACAATTTTGGTTTTGACAAATTGACGTTTTTCTATGGCAAAGGTTTTGTTGGAAAATTCTAAAGTGGCTCTATAAGCAAGTGATGTTCAAGGGACCCAGTAAAGCGAGAATCTTCCAGACAACTGCATAGCTGTGTTGGCCTTCTCGAAAGTCACTCAAAGGTCTCCTCTATTCCTGTCCCTCTTTACACTGCAAATGCAACATTAGATGAATTGCCATTTAAATTAGAGACATTCTATGCCAGGGTAGGCAACCTACAGCCCGGGGGCCGCATCCAGCCCTTCAGACATTTAAATCTGGCCCTCAAACTCCTGCCGGGGAGCGGGGTCTGGAGCTTGCCCCGCTCCACATGTGCTGTGACTCCACGTGGCTCATGGAAGCAGCACCATGTCCCCCCTCCGGCTCCTATGCGTAGGAGCAGCCAGGGGGATCCACACGCTGCCGTCTCACCAAGCGCCGCCACCGCAGCTCCCATTGGCCGGCATTCTTGAACCCCTCCAGTGCCCCGACTGCCTGCCCCACCCCTAATCCCCCTCCCGCTCTCCAAACCCCTCGGTCGCATGCTCCTGCACCCCAGAGCCTGCACCCCCAGCTGGAGCCCTCACCCCCCCACACACACCCCAACCCTCCACCCCAGCCCAGAGCTGCACCCTGAACTCCTCATTTCTGGCCCCGAACCCCCAGCCGGAGCCCTCACCCCCTCCCACACCCCAATTTCATGAGCATCCATGGCCCGCCATACAATTTCCATACCCAGATGTGGCCCTCTGGCCAAAAAGTTTGCCCGCCCCTGTTCTACGCCCATCATCAACAGCAGCTAAGTTGGAGACCAGTAGGCTGCCCTGGTTGCAGTGCACAGTGAGGGTGTAATCTTACCGGCCCCTTGCACCAGCACTGCACTATTGCAGCCAGCAGCAGGGTCTGAGAGTATGTCTACATTGCACTCTAAACCCACGTCTCTGGGACCCGGGCTTGCAAACCTGGTAGTGTCCACACTGCATTGCAAACGGGTTTACAGTTGCTGGATCAGGGTTTCACAGGAGTGCGAATGCATGCGTACTGCACTAGGCAGACCTTCTGACTCAGGTCTATGGGGTGACCTGTTTCTACACTGTAAAATGACAAGACTTGGATCCAGGTCACAGTAGGACTTGGCTTCTAACCCACCCAGCCCCCAGCAGGGTTCTAGGACCCGAGTGCTTGCTGACCTGAGTCAGACTGATCTGTGTGTGGATGGAAGTGGGGCTCGGGCTCAAACCTGAGTCAGAGCCCAGGCTTAGCGTGCACTGTAGACATACCAGAAAGGCCACCTTTCCCATCCCTGGGAAAGCAAAAGATAATGCAGAAAGCCAGCTCCATGCACCAGCCAGGCAGGCACTGGGGAGATGCATGTGGGAGGGAAGAAACCATTACATGCCCCCCGCCCCATGCAGGAGGATTTGGGTTGAATGCAAAAGTAGATCATATGGTCACACCCCGCCTGTGCCCACAGCCCTGGAGCTGGGGATTTGCACTATGCAGACAGTTCACACCCCTGCTTGTGTAACCTGCTGCTCAGTGTGTGTGTGTCCCCCTGAGCGCCCGGTCCACAGAACCAACTGCTCTGTTACAGGCCCCCAGCTGCCCGGGCCACTCTTTAACTCAAGCTATAGAGACCCATGCTTGGAGGCTCTGGTTCAATCCCTGGTATTGGCTAAAATACAGGCTGTTCTTCATGTGCCTAGCCCCCACCAATCTAGCCGAACCAACCCCATGCACAGCAGAGCTGCAGCTCCGGAGCAGGGGGCCGGAATGGCCCCTTAGTAGCGGGGGTTGTTGTGAACTCTACATTAAGCCCAGGCTTTGCTGGTTGGTTTGCAAATAATGAGCCAGTTTGGGACTTTGGCACAAGTACCAGCCCTTTCCCCCAACATCCCCCCTTAAATATAAGGGTATCAAGGCACCCCCAGAGCAGAGTCACACATTTAAGGAGATTGACCAAAGGACCTGCTACCCCTGGTGCTGCACCTGTCCTATGGCTCTGCAGAGGAGGGCTCTGAGCATACACCCATTAACGTTCACCAGGCATTTAAATACTGCCAAGACGGGAGCCCCAGAAACACCTCGAGGCAGATTGTCAGCTGGGGGAAATCCACACAGTTCTGTTGCCATCACACTAGCTGAGGATTGGGCCCATCTTTCAATCCGGTACATTTCACCAACAATGCTCAGCTCACTATAAGGAAAAGATCTGTCTAGTTGAGTGGGAGGGGGAGAGAAAAAGGGATTCAGTTTTAAATTAACTCAAGGCCTGCTTCAGTGGCATTCCCCGCTGGAGTTCCTCCCAAGTGCCCCTCCCCCAACCCCCTTTCGCAACCCAGCTCAAAGCTTTGACACCGAAGTGCTGTTACTTTTCACGCAACACACCTCCTCTCTTTCTTTCTAGGCTGTGCGCCGGACATGGCTTTGGCTAATGAGGTTTGTCGGCAGCCTGGAGGACTTTTCCTTGCTGGGCGGGAGGGAGGGAAAATTGGCAGAATTTGTCAGAGTTCATCCACGTTTTAATAAAGCGGCCCGCGGCCGAACAAGGAATAACAGGGAGGTAACAATGAGCAGGCCTCCACTGCATCTCAAACTATCGCCTATAATTTCAGGAAGTAGGAACTCTCCAGGTGACAGATCTTTGGGTCCTTTCTCGTTGCTGTTTATGGAGTAGAGGTGGGGGCTGTGGGGTGTTGAGCACGGAGAGAAACAAGTGACACCATGATGTCCTGGGCAAGGTGTCCGTGGCAGCTCTGAAGCTCATATTCCACAGTCTCTGAGCTCAGAGGTGGCAGACGCAACATAAGCTGCTGCTCAGTTTGGACGCTTTCAGCAGAGAACGACTGCAGAAGCACTGGGCATTATCACAGCAGAGATGGAAAAGACCTATTAGTTCTCCTTTTCTGCTGCTGAGGCCCTGGTTCCTCCTTATGCTGCATTATCTGGTGCTTTGTTTGGTCCAGCTTTAAATTACTTAAGTACTGGACCTCTGTAATATGGAGGTACGGACATAGCAACACTAGGAATGACCCAAAGCCAATTGGAGTCAATTGGAGTCTCTTTCCACTGACTTCCATAGGCTGGAAATCAGTTTGGTTTTCAGCCGGATTCTTCTCCCACTTTCACCAGTGTAAATCAGGAGTAGCTCCAATATAATCAGTGGGCTTGCACCAGTATAAAACTGGTGTGTGTGAGAGGAGGATGGATTCTATTAGGTTTGGTAAGAGTTCCTTTGCCTTTGCAAGTTTGCTAATGTCCTTCAGGGAACAGTCCTGCATTGGTCCCCCAGGGGGAGAACTGGATGATCAATAAGGTCTTTGCCATCTCCAGTTTCTATTGCTCCACAAATGAGATGTGAGGACATGGTAGAAATTTACTGTCAAGAAGATGTTTTAAACACAGAGATAATCAGCTAAATTAAGGGTAGCAGAATGGTCCAGTGATTTGGGTGCTACTGGAGGACACAGGAGACATGGGGTCAATTCCCTACTCTCCCACAAGGCTCCTCTGTGACCTTGGATATGTACCTGGGGCAGGCCTTAGAAGACATAAATCTACTGGAGGTGCCAGACTGGAAGAAAGGACTCCTGTTCCAAGCCAGTGGAGGAATCTATGCAAAGGAGATATTTCAACATCTGGTGGCTGAACACCATATCAATGGATGGAGGGGGCTCTTGAATTGTAGAGGTAGCCATTACACGGTTGCCCTTCTGGAGAATTTGTCCGGCCATCTAGAGTTTTCACAGCATGAAGGTTTTCAAGCATCACCAGCCATGAGTGAAAATTTGAACAAATATTAATAAGATGCTGAACTAGGATTCATAGATTCCAAGGCCCGAAAGAACCACTGTGATCATCTAGTCTGACCACCTGTATTGCGCAGGCCAGCAAACGTCCCAAAAATAATTCCTACAGGAGATCTTTCAGAAAAAGAGCCAATCTTGATTTAAAAATGGTCAGTGATGGAGAATGCACCACAACCCTTGGCAAACTGTTCCAATGGTTAATTATGCTCACCGTTAAAGAATTATACCTTATTTCCAGTCTGAATTTGTCTAGCTTCAACTTCCAGCCATTGGATTGTATTATATCTTTCTCTGCCAGACTGAATAGCCCATTATTAAATATTTGTTCCTCATGTAGATAGACTGTACAGACTCTAATGGATGGTAATCAATCACCGTTTAACCTTCTCTTTATGAAGCTAACTAGATTGCGCTCCGTGAGTCCATCACTATAAGGCAGGTTTTCTAATCCTTTAATCATTCTCGTAGCTCTTTTTTGAACCCTCTCCAGTTTATCAACATCCTTCTTGAATTGTGGGCACCAGGGTGCAGAGGACTGGTATCTGTGGAACCAACCACCCAGGACAGCATGGACATCCCAGACAGCATGATGTGACCAGACAGGGGCACAGGAAACCAAATGTAGACATCCCCAAGTAGCTTTTTTGCTTTCCACAGTTACTGGGATTTATAATCCAGACAGCCCTGGACACTGCAACATTGCAACTCAAAACAGCCTTCCTCCATGACACAGTTAAAAACACAGCAATACTTGAAAACATTCATTACAGATTTAGCCTCATTTGTAGCTAGCAAATCATCCAAGAACTCATCTTCATTTCCTTCAAACTTATTAAGTTCTCACAGAGTTGTTTCCCCAGCTCGGCCCCTCATGGCTGGGCTGGCAGCTCTGCTTCGGTTTCCCCACAACAATCTTCAGCCAACTCTGGCTGTCAAGGTGACTCGGCCCTTCAGCCATGCCACTTTAAAGTCTTCAACCTGCGCAGGGGCAACAGAGTCCCTTAGACCAAATCCAATAGACGTACTGAACAAAAGAATCTTCAGTCCATCTGTGTTCAGCATTGAGCCCCATTCCTCACAGGCAGGCTCCCAGCTACAACAGCCCGTCTTCCCCCTTAGCAACCAGCTCCATGGCTTTCCTCTGATCAATCACGCAGGTGAGGCCTACTCTCCAGCGGGCCACAGTCTTTCTATAACCCCTGGATGGAGCCCCTCACAGGAGCAATTTATCTACTCTCCTTTACCAACAGGCCTCAACTGCTGGGCTTTCTTCTTCTTAAATCCAACACCCAACACAGGTGTAGTAGGTTGGGGCTAACTGAGCAAATGCCTGCTCTTTAATCCCTGCCTGTCTGCTGTGGGATTTGTCTCCTCTACATAAGTACTCATAAGTGTTCACCAGATACAGTACTGCCAGCCCCAAGCATTCAACAATCATAAACCAGGCCCCCAAGCACCCTCAAATTATGTAATTGTCATAAAAAAATACACGAGATGTTAACAAGAATAAATCCTAGGCTTTTATTTGCCTTCTGGTGCAGGAAGCTTTAGGGAACATGTTTCTGAGCTTTTCTTTGCAATCTTGAGGGCTAGGATGTTTTTTTAAAATGAAAGCTGAGATTCTAATGTAGTCACCTGCCTGCGGGAGCTGGGGTTTTGTAAAAGCACCAAATATTATAATACTTGGGGGGGAGGGGGGGAAATCACAAGAGTTGGATGGACAGTTTTCAAACCACATTTCCAGACTTTTTGCTTTGGCTAGTCTGTATGTGGTTGGTCAAATATATCACATAGTATTATTTCTGCTTCCAGGGCTGGCCTTACCATGAGGTGAACTGAGGCAACCGCCTCAGGTGCCAGACTGTGTGTCTGGGGGGAGGGGGGGGTGCAACTAGGACCCAGAGTGTAGAAAATTGTGTCTGCTGCTGGTGCATCTGGATTCTCTCTGCTCTAGAGGCACAGAGATGGTGGAGTGCTGTGCTGGAGGAAGGAGGGCACAAGAGACAGAACAGGCAGGCAGGAGAAAAGGTGAGAGGGAATAGCAGAAAGCAGCAGGAGCTGCAGGGAGAGAAAGGAGGAGGAGCCTCTTATGTACCTCTCTAGCACCCCCAGGAGCCTGGACTGATTAACGCCAGCTTCTCAGGGAGCATCCTGTTTCCTGCTGCTTCCCTGAACCCACTTGAGGAGAACAGGCAGTCAGCTGAAGTAGTAGGAGCCAGTTAGGCCCTTAAGACGCTGATACCTTCCTTCACTCAGGCCCTGCTACCAGCCTGCTTATTTGTCCCCTTCAACTGAGTGTTGAGAGCCACTATAGCTGGCACAGAACAGCAGTCTGAAGAAAACGCCCCTCTGGGGCAGCATTCAGAAAAAGAAAGCAAGCAAAGGAAGCTTTTCTATTTAGGCAGGAAGGAGGTCTCCTGAGATACATAGACACAAATGTTCACGGTGAGCCTTCCGGCGGCCCCAGTGAGGATGTGAGTGGTGAGGAGATGCCTGATCTTCCAGTTAGTCAGAGTGCAGGTGACCCGGCAGCTACTGCAGCATCCGTATCTCCATCTCAAATGGATGTAACCATGCACATTCCTGAAGAAAAGTGCAGATCAGAGAAGAGAGTGGTGGAGTCACAAGAAACAGCCGCTGCTGAGTTTAGTTCCTTCAGTCTAAATGATCCAGGACTGTGGACCCACTTGAGCAGTAGTCTGAGAGACTTCCTTGTACTGCATGGGCCACAGCAAGTGAAAAACTTCATGTTCCTCAAAGACAATGAAAATAGAAGTTTACATCCAACCCATTACTGGCATAAAATCCCCAATGGTGGCAAAGTGAAGAGGCCATGGCTTATGTACTAAAAAAACCAGAATGCTGCATACTGTTTTTGTTGCAAACTCTTCCAGTCTAATGTTCCAGCCACACTGGGTTCTACAGGAACAAAGGACTGGAAAAATCTGGCTAGAAATCTGGCATGCCATGAGAAGGCAGCAAATCACCAGAGAGCATTCATTCCATAGGTGGAAAGAGCTTGAGATGAGACTAAGGTTAAAGGCCGCCATAGATAATCAGCATCAAGAGAAGATTGCATCAGAGTCTCTTTACTGGCCAAATGTTCTGAAAAGGCTCATTGCCATGGTGAGAATACTTGCTACCCAAAACCAAGCCCTGTGTGGCACTTCAGATCAGCTGTATGTGCCAAACAATGGAAACTTCCTTAAAATTGTGGAGCTGATGGCAGAGTTTGGTGCTGTGCTCCAGGAGCATCTAAGAAGAGTCACCACCCAAGAAATGCACACACACCACTACCTTGGAGAAACAATTCAAAATGAGATCATACAGTTACTGGCAACAAAAGTCAAACAGAAGATTGTTGCAGATCTGAAGTCAGCAAGGTATTACTCTGTTATTCTGGACTGCACACCTGACATCAGCCATACAGAACAAATGACTTTAATGGTGCGTTTTGTAACAACAGAACCTAGTGAAAATGTCCCTGCAATGGTGACCGTCAGGGAGTATTTTCTAGAATGTATTGACATTGATGATACTACAGCAGCTGGTATGACAAATGTGCTTTTTAAAAAGCTGGAAGATACGGGAATTGCGATAGCTGACATAAGAGGTCAGGGCTACAATAATGGTGCCAACATGAGAGGAAAGAACAGAGGCGTGCAGACTCAGATCCGAGAGTTAAACCCTCGAGCTTTTTTTGTCCCATGGAGTTCTCATTCATTGAATTTGGTGGTCAGTGATGCAGCATCAGCTTCTAGTGAGGCTGCTGAATTTTTTAATGTAATTCAAAGCATCAATGTATTTTTCTCTGCATCAACTCATTGATGGCAAAGTTTGAAGCAACATCTGGGAACATCCTCTCTGACACGGAAACCACTGAGTGCCACACGATGGGAAAGTCAAGTGGAGGAGATAAATCCTATCAAACACCAAATTGGGAAGATAGATGTTTCCATAGTTGCCATTATGGAAGGTAATGCTATGACAGGAACTGTTTGTGGGAGAACAGTGGCAGAGGGAAATGGAATCACCAGAAACATACATAACTTCAAATTTCTTTGTGGCTTAGTGTTTTGGCATGACATACTGTTTGAAATAAATGTTGTAAGCAACAGACTCCAAGGTGTTGACCTTGATATATCTGGAGTAATGGAACAAGTGGATAAAGCAAGGTCATACCTACAGTCGTACCGGTCAGAAGAGGGATTTCAAAATGTTTTAAAAGTGCACAGAAGTTGGCAGAGGAACTTCACACTGAAGCTATTTTCCCACCCATTCAAGAAGACAAGAGTCACCGAAGAAGAAGACATTTTGATAACGAGGCAAGGGATAATCCCATAAGAGACCACAAACAACAATGCAAAGTTGAATTCTTTAACCAGGTGCTAGATTGTACAATACAGTCAGTTGAAGAATGTTTCATGCAGCGCAAGGAACACAGCGGTATATTTGGGATGTTGTATGATATTCCAAAACTCCTCACTATACCTGAAGAAGACCTACACCAGCAATGCCGGGCACTAGAGACAGTGTTGACACATGATGACATGCACGATATTGGTGCGAGTGATTTAGGTGATGAACTGAAAGCCCTTTGAAGATACATTTCAGCAGGATCAACTCCAAAGGCTGTCCTGGAATATATGTGCACAAATAAGATGACCACCCTCTTTCCAAATGCTTTTGTTGCTCTGCACATACTTCTAACATTTCCTGTAACAGTTGCCAGTGGAGAACGCAGCTTCTCCAAGCTGAAGTTAATAAAAACACATCTACGCTCCACAAGGACACAGGAGAGGCTGGTTGGCCTTGCAACCATCTCAACAGAGCATGAGCTGGCCCAGACTGTGGACCTTCAGCAGGAAGCAGTTCAAATCTTTGCAACCAAGAAGGCATGGAAAGCACCACTTTCATTATTCAAACAGATAAAAACGCCAGTGTTTACTATGCAGACAAGAAAAGTTACCTTTGCTGTTCAGGCATTTGAAAGTTAAGTGTTACTTAAAATTTTTAAAGAAGGCATTTTAAGTTGTTAGTTTTCCTTTATTTGGGGTAGGTAGCAGAGCAGTACCATGAGAGGAGCAGAACAGGAAGAAGGCAGAATTAAGACCTTTCAAAGTTTTGGCCTAAGCGAGGGGACATGGGGGGTGTCATTTGAGCTCCCCGCCTCAGGTGCCAAAATGTTGTGGGCCGGCCCTGTCTGCTTCCCTGATTGGCTGGCTGAACTGTTTTGAATAGGATAATAAAGAATAATGCTAAAGTTTGTGAAACTTTGGAGAATCCGTTAACATTTTCCCACATAGCTGGCAGTTGTCTAAATATCCTCACATAATAAATATCACAACAAATCAAATTCAGCCCTTGTATACATGGAAACATTTACAATTTTTTAAAAAGACTGGATCCAGAGCTTTCCTCTAGATCACCCAGTATGGTTCATGTTGTCTGTCTACTTAGACTGTAAAGCCCAAATCCTCAAAGGTATTTAGATGTCTAACTCCCATGAGATCAGTTAGGCACCTAAACACCTTTGAAGATCTAGGCTTAAGCTTCTTGGAACAGGGACAATGGCCTTAAAGTACAGTAACGCTTTGCTCAGGGCAGGATCCAAGATGGGGACCAGGTGTAGGGTTGCCAACTTTCTAATCACACAAAACCAAACACCCTTGCCCTGCCCTCTGCCCCGCCCCTTCCCTGAGGACCTACCCCTGCCCTGCCCCTTCTCCAAGGCTCCCGCTCACTCAATCGCCCTCCCTGTTTTGCTCACTCTCCCCCACCCTCACACACTAGCTCACTTTCACTGGGCTGGGGCAGGGGATTGGGGTGCGGGAGGGGGTGATGGCTTTGGCTAGAGGTGAGGGCTCTGGGGTGGGGCTAGAAATGAGGGGTTCAGGGTGCAGGAGGAGGCTCCAGGCTGGGGCAGGTGGTTGGGGTATGGGCTCTGGGGTGGGCCAGAGATGAGAGGTTTGGGGTGCAGGAGGGGGCTCCAGGCTGGGGGTTGGAGCTGAGGAATTCAGTGTGGGAGGCAGGGGGTTGGGGTGTGGGCTCTGAGAGGGAGTTTGGATGCAGGAGGTGGCTCAGGGCTGGGGCAGGGAGCTGGGCTGTGGGCTCCAGGAGGGAGTTGGGATGTGGGAGGGGGCTCAGGGCTGGGGCAGGAGGTTGGGATGCAGGAGATGGGTGAGGGGTGCAGGATCCCGGTGGCACTTACCTCCTTGGGGAGCTCCCCGGAAGCTGCAACATGTCCCTTGGCTCCTAGGTGGAGGTGTGGCCCAGTGCCTCTGTGCGCTGCCTCCAACCACAGGCACCACCCCCGCAGCTCCCATTGGCCTTGGTTCCTGGCCAATGGGAGCAGCAGAGCCTGCACTCGGGGCGGGGACAGCATGGGGAGCCCCCCGGCCATACCTCCGCCTAGGAGCTAAGGGACATGTTGCTGTTTCTGGGGAGCTGTGCAGAGCCAGGTAGGGAGCCTGCCAGCCCCGCCAGCCTCCTTTTAACAACCTGGTCAGCGGTGCTAACTGGAGCCGCCAGGGGCCCTTTCTGACTGGACGTTCTGGTTGAAAACCAGATATCTGGCAACCCTAACCATGTGGTTTTGTGCATCCTTTCTCTTCCCCCACTCTCTGGGGCTGTATCACCTCTCCTTTTCATAAGCTAGAGCAACCTCAGAGCTGCTGTACTTTCTGGCCATCAAAGGCTGTATTTTGACCCTTCTGCTTCCTGCTGCTGCGTGGCTCGGATACAGAGGTTTAGGGTGTTGCTATTTCAAGGCTACTCTGTTACTTTTCCCAGTGACACAATATTAACAGCAGTGCCAATTCAGGGTTGAGTTGCCAAGACATCACAATGCAGGTGCAGCGTAACTGACGCACCATAAGCTGAGGTGCCTGGGTACTAAATACCCCTGCACGGAGCAGCAGCTCTCAGGTGTCGGTGAGGCATCTCTGGCAAAGTGTGTCAGTGAGGGGTTTAGCCATTGTCTGCAGGTCTGGTGCATAGCAGCCCCAGTCATAGCACAGCGAGGAGTGTATTGGTGAAGTTAGCTGGACGCTCACACTGCACAACGATGGGCAGTGAAACCTCATTCACTCTAGTGGCATAGGAATTGCCATGCTGGATCAGAATTTGGCAAAGCACAGTCTTCTGGCGTGCTGTTACCACTGCTTATCCTGCTGACCGAGACTGTCTCTGTTTTCTTGTGCTCCTCCATCAATCTGTCTGTATCAAGCTGTTGTCTCGTCTTATACTTCCATTGTAAGTTTCTGGGGGCCGGCACCACCTTTTTGAGCTGTGTTTGTATCACCCCTAGCACAGCAGGGTCCCTGCTCAAGGACTATAACCATATAAATAATAAGGCCAGTAGCCTACTTACCACCAGGTGGTGCCCTAGGGGGTAAGAACAAGCTTCAAACATAGCCAATGCCTATCTCGTGATAAATCCAACAGCCCAGCCCCGTGGTTTTGACCTTCCAGACCCTGTTTTGGATAACGCTAAAATAGGGAAAGAACAAGTTAAAAATTACTTAGACAAGTTGGATGTCTTCCAGTCACCAGGGCCTGATGAAATACACCCTGGAATACTTAAGGAGCTGACTGCAGAGATACCTGAACCAGTAGCGATTATCTTCGAAGAGTCATGGAAGATGGGACAGATTCCAGAGGACTGGAAAAGGGCAAATATAGCGCCAATCTGTAAAAAGGGGAATAAGGACAACCCGGGGAATTATAGACCAGTCAGCTTAACTTCAATACCCAGAAAAATAATGGAGCAAATAATTAAGCAATCAATTTGCGAACACCTAGAAGATAATAAGGTGATAAGTAACACTCAGCAATCATTTCTCAAGAACAAATGGTGTCAAACCAACCTAATAGCTTTCTTTGACAGGGTAACAAGCCTTGTGGATGGGGGGAAGTGGTAGACATGGTATATCTTGATTTTAGTAAGGCTTTTGAGACTGTTTCGCATGACCTTCTCATAAACAATCTAAGGAAATACAACCTAGATGGAGCCACTATAAGGTGGGTGCATAACTGGTTGGAAAACCATTCCCAGAGAGTGGTTATCAGTGTTTCACAGTCAAGCTGGACAGGCATATCAAGTGGAGTTCCCCAGGGATCAGTTCAGGGTCCAGTTCTGTTCAATATTGATTTAGATAATAATAGAGAGCATATATGTATAAAGTTTTCAGATGATACCAAGTGGGGAGGGGTTGCAAGTGCTTTGGAGGATAGGATTAAAATTCAGAATGATCTGGACAAACTGGAGAAATGGTTTGAAGTAAATAGGATGAAATTCAACAAGGACAAAAGCAAAGTACTCCACTTAGGAAGGAACAATCAGTTGCACACATACAAAAGGGGAAATGACTGTCTAGGAAGGAGTACTGAAGAGAGGGATCTGGGGGTTATAGTGGATCACAAGCTAAATATGAGTCAACAGTGTAACACTACTGAAAACAAAACAAAACATCCTTCTGGGATGTATTAGCTGGAGTGTTGAAAGCAAGACATGAGAAGTAATTTTTCTGCTCTATTCCATGCTACTTAGGTCTCAGCTTGAGTATTGTGTCCAGTTCTGGGTGCCACATTTTAGGAAAGGTGTGGACAAACTGGAGAAAGTCCAGAGAAGAGCAACTAAAATGACTGAAGGTCTAGAAAACATGACCTATGAGGGGAAGATTGAAAAAATTGGCTTTGTTTAGTCTGGAAAAGAGAAGACAGAGAGGACATGGTAACAGTTTTCAAGTCCATAAAAGGTTGTTACAAGGAGGAGGGAGAAAAATTGTTCTTCTTAACCTCTGAGGATAGTACAAGAGGCAATGGGCTTAAATTGCAGCAAGGGAGGTTTAGGTTGGACATTAGGAAAAACATCCTAACTGTCAGAGTGGTTAAGCACTGGAATAAATTGCCTAGGGAGATTGTGGAATCTCCATCATTCGGAGATTTTTAAGAGTAAGTTAGACAAACACCTGTCAGGGATGGTCTAGATAATACTTAGTCCTGCCATGAGTGCAGAGGGCTGGACCAGATGACCTCTCAAGGTCCCTTCCAGTCCTGTGACTCTATGATATATATACCAGGCCCACAAGGGGAAATTATGGGACAGCCTGTCCATCGAAGAAGTTTCTCCCTAATCCCCGTCAGTTAGCAATTGTTAGTGGCCAATTTATCTGAGGCCTCCATCAGCTGGTGAGCTGCACCATCCCCATTTGTGATAACACTGCCCTACCTTAATAAAGACCTTTGACCTCATTGGGCCAGACTGGCCCTTCAGGCCTATCTCTGAGCAAGGAGTGGTGTGTAAGCTGCTCCAGCCCAGAAAGCACCCCTCGGAGACACAGCACCATCACCACTTCCTTCTCACTCTGGAAGGGCGTAATGTGAGGCTGGCCTGTACCCGCATTATGATACTTCCTGCACTGGCTCAGTTGCACTGGCAGCAAGTACAGGGGTGGAACTAAAGCTTTTCCCGTTACCCGCCCATCTGGTCCAGATAGGAACTAAGTGTCAGGACCTGCGGCACAGCCAGACTCTGGGCAGCCCAATGAGTGCAGCTGGCCTGTTGTAGGCTGCCTGACTGATGGGAAGCGTCAGCAGACCAGCTCTTATCCCCAGTAGCAGCAGCTTTCAACAGCAGCTCAGAGCATCTGCCCACGACTGCAATAGTTTCTGTGTCTGCTTGTTCCCAGCCTTGCTCCTGCCTTTGACCCTGCCCTGCCTTGTCTCACTGTGGGTAACCCAGCCCAGCCCACACCCTCGGCTCCGATTCCTGACTTTGGTTCTGATCCCTGGCTGTGGTGCCTGGCCTCTGACCCTGGGCTCTGAGTCCTGACTACTAACTCCTTCTCTAGCCACTAGGCAGGACTGCCCACATCCCAGTAACTGACAGTAACTGACAGAGCTGGGAGAAAAATTTTGGTCCAGGATGTTTTTTTCCAGTGAAAAATGCAGATTCGGCAACACCAAAACATTTTGACAGGTTTCAGAGTAGCAGCCGTGTTAGTCTGTATTTGCAAAAAGAAAAGGAGGACTTGTGGCACCTTAGAGACTAACCAATTTATTAGAGCATAAGCTTTCGTGAGCTACAGCTCACGAAAGCTTATGCTCTAATAAATTGGTTAGTCTCTAAGGTGCCACAAGTCCTCCTTTTCTTTTTGCAAAACATTTTGCAAATTCGTACGGATTTCACCTATTTGTTTCTTTACAAAGACAAATTCAAAACCCCCAAAGTTCTGAAAGAATAAAAATGCTTCATTTCAACATTTGCGGTGGGGACAGGGGACGGGGGGGGGGACACGTCTTGATCTTTCGGCTTGAGACAACTTTTCATTTCAAAATGTCTTTGAATTTTATTTGTAAAACATTCAAGAACATTTGAAAATGGGCCAAATCAGAATGAAAGGTTTTGCTGTTGTCGAAATAAAATGTTTTTCTTTGACCCAAAACAAAATTCTTCAAAACTTTTCATTTTCGGTCTGACCCAAAACAATTTGTTGTTTTTTTTTTTAAATTGCCAATGAAATAAAAAATCCATTGGTCTCTCAGCTACAGCACATAACCCTGATTTGTGATCAGTGCCTGGACCCTGGGACATAGCAATGTAAGGGGAACTCTGACTTCTTTGCAGATCTAGCCCTATGAATGGAAAGTGCTATGAGAAGCTGTTTCATGCAGGCAACATCCTTTACTCTGTGTTTGTACAACACTTCAGACAATGAGTCCCTGACCCACGTGCCTTTAGGAGCTACCACCATAGAAATGTTAAATAAAAATAACAACAACTGTGAAATTTGGCAGAAATTCTCCATTTTGACCAGATGCTGTCCCTATGCACCCTGGCAAACACGGACCTAAATCCCTCCTGACCTGTGTGGTTCTGAGTGAATCCAGCAAAATAAGGCAGAACGCACCAGATGACCTTTCAAAGGCAGTGAATCTTTGCAACTCTAACTTGCTAGCAACCCTGCTTTTCTTTTGCTTTTCCAAACTCCTGCCAAGTCATATAGAAGTGGATGAGCACGATTCTTTCCCCTTCCTAGCAACCTAATGACAGCACAATTGAGTTTATTATTGTAACTTAACCCTCTCTTGCAAAGTGTATTTAAGGGCCTGGCTTTGAATGAACCAGAATTGACCCTACTTTGCTACAAATTTTGCTGCTCTTTATTTAACTGGGGTTGCTTGTTACACAGTGGCAGCCATTGGATGTTAAGAGTTCTCTGACAGGAAAAACTTGGGAGCAAAGGGTGGCTAAAGATAAAAGCCTCAATAGTGCCAGAATAGCAAGCATTGTCCTGAAGTTTTAAAATTTCATCTGTTTGCAGCAGACCAGGGGGATTTTTTTCTTTACAGGAGCTCCATGTCATTCGATGGAATTCATTTCACAGGACATGGTGGCAAATGGGTTAAGGCTCTTTGAGGTTTTATCCTACAGCCACTTTTATTGGTTGATGGACAAACAAAATGGTTCCATGGCCACACCCCTAATATCCCAGGAATGTCTTTTGATTGGCTCTTCTTTGGTCTTCTTGACTAAAATAGGAAAAAGCCACACCAGATAAAAAACAGTACATAGCCTAGCCCAAGGGAAACTTACTGGGGAGTCCTTTCTAAAGTCATGGCAAACCCATGGACCTGACAAGGCATTGTCAGGAGTTCAAATTCAATTAAGTCAGACAAGGCCCATGCCCAACTGGTCATTATTATTATTATTATTATTTGTATAAACAATAACACCTAAGAGCCCTACTCATGGACCAAGGTGCTAGGTGCTGTACAAATATGAAACAAAAAAGACATCTTGTCTAGTAAACAGCCACAAAGTCTGAACTGTGTCTGGTGATGAGCCCATAATTCAAACTAATCAAAAATTTCCAGACAAAAAACTTTTTTTTTCCCCATTACAGAATGTCATTTTTGTCAAAATCAAAAATTTTCTGCAAGACAAATGCCAGTTTTGATGAAGTTTTTCAGTTTATCAAAGCGGCCATTCACAGTTGAAAAGTTTCATTTTGAAAAGTTAGCTGCAGCCAAAATGTTCCATTTCAAATGGACATTTCAACTTAAAATGACATTTTAACTCAAAAGGAAACATTTAGTTTCAAATCCACATTTGCAAACAACACATCTAAGTTGATCACCAGAGTACCTGAGTGCCTTAGTAATTAAAGACGGTTCTCTGATCTTTTCTGATATTCGCCATAGATAAGACATCCCAAACTCTCATATACAATAGATTATCTGGTACTGTTTATGGCAAAACTTTTGGGGGGGGATGAGAGAGGGGAGGTAGCAACACAGCACTAGTGCAATAGGAGACAAACTGTCTCACACATGTGATGATTTGGCAGCAAGCCCAATACACTAAAATCAGTCCCTTTAGCAATCCAGCACAGTTCTGCTTGGTTAGTGAAAATTTTTCAGGGAGGGGAAAAAACAAACGCCATTTCCATTCAGATTAGAAACAACTGTAAATAGTTATCACTCTGGTTATACCACATCAATCTGGACGCCGGGACAAACTGATCATCTCTCTAACTGCCATAACCTTTGTCCAGCCCCAAAACTTTCCACTTGCGTCTGTTCCATGATTCGTGCCCTTTAGCGGGTGTGCCAAATTTTTCTCTTACTCCATCACTCTGTACCTTAGATATAAACCTCAAGTGCGGAATGCTTTCCAGTTCTTGCGGAAAATTTATCAGGCAACCATATGGCAGCCCCTCTGTCTTCTTCGGCTGGTGGTGAAAGCCTTCAGGTTCTCAACATGCTACTGAGAGTTGGCATTCATTTCCCACAGCCATCTTTACCATCCTCACGCTAGTCGAGCTATGCTTCAGGAGTGGATTTCCCTTTTTTTTTCCCCTTTCAGCTGTTGCAAAGCTGGCTTAATCATCATTCCAGGTCCACAGAACAAACAAATGCCCTATTGCACCCCCCACCCTGTTCTGTGGCTTTATTTGTATTTTGTATGCTCCCCTTCTTTACAGCCCTGAAGGTGTCTGGGCTCTGGAGTGGTGGCAACGAACTGAAACTCTGAGCTGGGCTTGCTCATTTGGCTTTGCGGCTAGAACTCTGCAAGCAGTTCCCTGCCTTTTCAGCTCCCAACCAAGCTGAGGGTGGGCCACTGCATAGCTTCATTGCTTTGCCATTGCCTTGGTTCTCAAAAGTGACCAGCAATTAGGAAAAAGAAAAGGAGTACCTGTGGCACCTTAGAGACTAAATTTATTTGAGCATAAGCTTTCGTGAGCTACCGCTCACTTCATCGGATGCATTCAATTAGGGTTGCTTCTGTTTTTAGGAACTCAATTTGAGCCACCATACAGGGGCTTGAGTTTCAAAGGCTGGGTGCTCAACCTTTGGGGGAAAATGGAGCCCCTTTAAAGTGTGCCAAATTTGGGTACCAAAAATATGGAGGCCCCCCAAATCACTAGCCACTCTTTAAAAGTTAGGCCATGTATCCTAGATATAGTGTGTGATGTGTTGAGTTCATTGACCAGTATTGTCTCCTTGTCTGTATGTTATCACTTGTCTGCTACTTAGATGGTAAGCTCTTTGAGGCAGAGATTGTCTTTATTGTTCTGCGTCTGTACAGCACCTACCACAGTGGCCCTTGCCTAACACAATGGTCCGTGCTCTTTGGCACTATGGTAATACAATGAATAATAAATAATAGTAATAAATAATTATAATAATAATAATAATAATAATAATAAAAAACAGAAGGATATACAGAAATATACATAGCCAAACTCAGATGACAGATCCATAATTCAACCTTAGCAAAAGTACTCCAGTGATAGACACTTTGGTCACTGATTGCAAGAGTGGTGCACATCAAGTCAGGGAAAAAGAAATGATACCATGTGGCCACTCAAAACAGCTCCAGTTTAGACTGTCCAACATCCATAACCAGTGGCTCTCAAATAAGCCACTGGCGGAGACATTTACAGAAATGTATTCATGGAATACTCACCGCCAGTGAATTCCCTCAAGAAAATCATAGTCTGAGAAGAAAACACTCAGCAAAATTCATCAAATAAACTATTCACCACAAGTTGTGTCCCCAGATCTAATCTCAGCCCTGAAAAGAGAGGTGAGCGAATGGGATTTCAGAACTAACATCTCAATCATCATGTCCGTTTAATCCTGACTATTTCCAGTGAGACTGACAGCAAGGGTGGCAATCATGCCAAATGTGGCAGTGTATTTTTTCATATAGACACATTTCCACTAGGGGTGGGATTCACAAAAAGCATTTACTGAATTCAGTGCGAGTTAGGTGCTAAATGCCTTTGTGAAAGCCACCCCAGGAATAAATGCACCAAACTCCATTTCACATTGACCGTCAAACAGCCATGAGAGGGGAACAACTTTCTGTCAGTACCAAACGAGGTCCCTGATCCAATAAAGATGCACATAAGTAGTCCCATTAACTTCACTACTCACATGGTTAGAATTAAGCACATGGCTAAGGGATTGCAGGAAGGTGAAAGGCTCCGTACATCACTATCACTCAACTGGGGACTGGACAGCTCAGTCAAGACTATTAATGTTGCCCTGATGATTTTCCCTCTGTCTGCTTCCTGTCGCTCAGCCTCAAGAGCATCAACCTTTTAATTCACCACTTGCCCATGAAAAGAGCTGCAAAATCATTTGTGCTAGATAAAATGCTTTGGATTGTTTGATACGACATTGCTGTGGTTCCAATTATGTTTCCTTGCTTTTATCTTCTTTGTATAATCTACTCAACCCTCCCACTAATTAGATCCTTATTTGCCCTTTCCCCCCCTAAAAAACTGTTTATCCTTCGCATTGTTCCTTGCAGCTCTGCGAAGCTAGATTGGCTTCTGTTATCTTTACTTTTTAAATATATGTTTGGAGTTTATTGGCCCAGACGCTCATTAAAGCTCTCCAACTATTCATTACAGACCTGCAATTTTCCATAGTAAATTTTCGAGACAATCAACTCCGATCAGCATTATCTTTATCCCATTCCACATTCTTTCAAAGAGGTCTTTTAAAAAAAGGCCCAATTATTCAGATTATTACCTTTCCTACATAACATCTCCTTAGAATCAGCTCATATCTGATGATATTCTGATGGCTAGACCTCCAGATGTTTTACTTTATTTATCATACTTGGCTCGCTTTCTAGGACTAAGTCCAGAACGGCCCCTGATCTAAATGATTGCTTAACAAATTCTGTAAGGGAGGGAGATTTGACATTAACTCAAGGGGGAAAAAAGTGTATCCATGATGATTTCTGTAATTGCTATTGTATTCTTTATCTATGGAACCAAAATTTACCTTGACCAGTAATCAGCCTTTAAAACACAATAAGGATTTTAATAAAAGAGTTTTGAAAGGGATACAAACCTTCGTGCTTCAGGGCATAAGCCGTCCTCTAACTAACAAGGGTTAGGAAAAGAATTTCCATAATTGTCAGCTACAGGGTTTCTTACCCTTCTTCTGAAGCAGCCGGTTCTGGCCACTGTCAGAGATATTGGATTGGATAGAGGACTAGTCTTGCTCCAGGATGGCAATTCCTATATTCCTTTAAAAAAAAATGTCCAACGAATTTGTAATGAGCCATGGCAATCTGCCAACAGATTCTTTGCTTGTCAGGTTGGGGAATAGAATTTAGGACTTTGGTACCAAAAGGACAAGCTTCTACCACTTGAGCTAAAGGAGAACTTTTAGAGGAAAAGGAAACAGAGGTTCAATGAAGTGAAAGCCAATGCTGTCCAGCAGTAGGTGGGAAAAATTGACCCATGAGGGCTGTGACACTCCCCAGGGATACTCCGGACTGGGATGCCCCTCACTACCAGTTGCTTTTAGAGAGAGGAAGCCTGAGCATCCAGCCCCTGTTCTACTGAATGTTCAGATTCGCTGCTTCCAAAGAAGCAGTATACCTCAGCTTACCCGTTCCACCTCTGCTCACCACTCTGCATAACACTCAGCACTGGTGTCTAATGAAATCAAGTATTCGTTTATTTAACAAAGCACAGAGATTCAAGTGATAGCAGGGAGAAGTGCTGGAAACAAATGGTTACAGATCAAACAAAATCATAACACGCATTCTAGAGCCTGGACTGAATTAAGGAGATACTCTTGTGGCTTGTAGAATATTCTTCACCCAAAAACTTTACAGCCAGGCTGGCTGTGAGCCTCTTTTCATGAAACAAACATGCTGTCAGCTTTTTTCCCGGGTGAAGGAGCCCACGTAACTCTTTACTCCCCTAAATATACCAGTCTCATCCTTGGTCTTCATTCATAAACCAGACACTCCCTGCTGATTGGTTTTTCCTGTAGATTTCTCTCTTATACATTTTACAATCTTTCAGCTGGTATCTGGCTCAGGGTGCAACTCATTGTGAGCCATACAATGCACAGTACTCACATGGCCAGACACAGAGATAAGCATCTGCTACCTCCTACTTGATGGAAGCATATCCAGAGTATGTCACCTTCTGGTATGTCTCCTGCCTTAACTTCCAGACCTTAAGAACATAACTGTCCCTATAGATACATAACTCCTTAAATATTATCTGTATTTACATTTTGTGGTGATTACGACAACCAGTGGGCTACTGCCTCATGGTAGAGATCTCACACGTCACCTTTTGGTGAACTATTATGCTCATATCTGACCCAGGGGATCCTGGTAAAACCCTATGCACTCCATGTGCCCTCTGCCAGTTGATACCAAAAGGTCTCTGGGTCACAAGGATGCATTTGGTCAATTTATAATAATAGAATCAGAGTTGTAGGACTGAAAGTTTCCTCATGAGGTCATCTTATCCAGTCCCCTGCATTCAAGGCAGGACTAAGTATTATCTGGACCATCCCTGACAGGTGTTTGTCCAACCTGCTCTTAAAAACCTCCAATGTTGGAGATTCCACAACCTCCCTAGGCAATTTAATCCAGTGCTTAACCACCCTGACAGTCAGGAATTTTGTCCTCATGTCCAACCTAAACCACCCTTGCTGCAATTCAAGCCCATTTGTTCTTGTCCTATCCTCAGAGGTTAACAAGAACAATTTACCTCGCTCCTCCTTGTAACAACCTTGGGCCATCTTGATTATCACTACAAAAGTTTTTTTCTCCTGCTGATAATAGCTCATCTTAATTAATTAGCCTCTTACTCCACCTTTTCATGTTCTCTGTATGTATGCATGTATGTGTATATATATATATATATATATATATATATATCTTCTTACTATATGTTCCATTCTATGCATCCGATGAAGTGGGCTGTAGCCCACGAAAGCTTACGCTCTAATAAATTTGTTAGTCTCTAAGGTGCCACAAGTACTCCTGTTCTTTTTATGTACTTGAAAACTGTTCTGTCCCCTCTCAGTCTTCTCTTTTCCAGATCAAACAAATCCATTTTTTTTTCAATCTTCCCTCACAGGACATGTTCTCTAGACTTCAGTCATTTTCAACCAATAATCAGTGAGTAAAGATCACAATGTATTTTGTTCCCTTAGGGAACACTCACAGTATAAAATCAGCTGTCTTAATGGCTGTCCGGCTTTCTCCCTGTCTATTTTCCCACCTTCAATTCCTGCCTGTTTAACATAGCCAGCGGACTCATGATCTGTAGAGCTGATATAATCTGCAAGCCGGGACTCCAAAACAGGCCAGGGGAGCTGTAATTAGGCAAGGACTCATCTGAAAGACAGTACAGTGCACCCCTTGCACCGTACTGGGTTTGGAGAAAAGAATATAACGTACAGAACCACCCACATCAGAGAAATCCCAGAGGCTGCGGGGACTGAAGGTCTCTCCCTGAAAAATACTGAGCAGGGCTGGCTATACTTCGGCCCAGATCCAGCAAAGCACTTGACCCTATGCTTCACTTTAAGCAGATGGACAGTCCCATTGCCTTCCACACCTGCGGAGCCTGAACTCCGGAGACCAGCAGCACTGCTTGGAGGGTTGACCCTTGCCCCCGGAATGCTGATCAGCTGGGGAATGGGCAGAGAGGAGGGAGGCGGAGAAAGGACCGTGCAGGCCACCTGAGAGGACACATGCCACGGCAGAGACCCAGCACCAGGCCCCTGATCAGCGACCGAGGAGCTGGTGTGGAGCGGGGCTCTGGGATTTCTCATTCGCTGATAAAGCAGTTGAAGTGATCCGTGGGTGAATTCCTGCCTCCTCAAGGTTCTCCACCCCCAGGGAAGCTAACTACCAGCCAGGGGACCCCCCGCCCCCCGCCACACACGCTTTGCTGGACCGGGGCCTTAGTTTGTGATGCCTGCTGAGACCGGCAACACGGGGTAGCGCGGCTCACAAGAGGGTCACCCAGGGGGTTGAGGAGTCTGGTGTGTTCAGATGGGGTTGAGCAATTGTCTCTCGGCTGTGCTCTCTTACAGCCAATGAGTTTAAATTAGGAAGGGCTGCTGCTATTTTACTGGACATCTGTTTGTGAGTGTGGGGGGCTGGGGGGTATCCATTTCACTGCACCGTGAGCCCTCTACTAAGATGGTGCTCTCATACTAGCCCTACACGACTTAAGCAAATGGAAAGTTTTACACCATCATGCATTCAACATCGGCTCCTGTTCCACCCTCATCCCTGACATTCAGGGCACTGTTTGTCGAAAGTAGTGTTCATTTTCAGACCAGGCTCTTTGGCAAAGGTTCTACGGGGGAAAGCAAAGTGCACTGACATGCTAATCCACTATCCTGCTTCTGGCAGTAGCCAATACCTGATGCTTCAGTGGAAAGCAGAAAGGCAGCATTATGCAGCTAACCAACTGTGTAATCAGCCACATGATTGCTTATGCGTGTGTGTGTGTGTGTGTGTGTGAGAGAGAGAGAGAGAGAGAGAGAGAGCTATCCCTTCCTGATGCTTGCAGGTAAGCCCTGAAGCCTGATGCCTGTTTACACTAAACACAGCTCCTAAAGTTGGCCATCTCTCCACTATTTGACACTAAAAACCCATCTCTCCACTATTTGACTCCATGACCTCCTGCAGCAGGGAGTTCCGCAGATCGACAATACACTCGCAGAAGGGGAGTGGGGTGGGGAGATGCACAGAGTAGAACTGATCTGAATTTTTCAAATGTCCAAGACATTTCAAAATTCAAAATTTATATATTCAAAATAAAAATTGGGGAAAATTTTGATGACTACCCTCCCTCCCATTTTTCAACTGGCTACTCCCTTTCCCAACCTTATCACCATTGTTTACTAATATAATTCTTTATTATATTGTTATTGCTAAGGGCTGTACACATATAACATGTACAACTCTATCGCACTGCCCTGCTTAATTCTTTGCCGAAGCACAGGCTTGAGGTTTGTCTTTTCAGGCCTTTTCAGAAAGCACTACAGCGAATTAAACCTCAGGGCTGTTATATGTACAACCCTGCTAAATAGGGGTCAATAATTCCAAATCAGCTCTAAAGAGAGAGTACCAGACAGTTTCTTAGGCCACATCTACGCTACAAAATTAAGTCAACCAAACTTACGTCAGCATACAGCGGCCGCAGTAGAATCATAGAATCATAGAATATCAGGGTTGGAAGGGACCCCAGAAGGTCATCTAGTCCAACCCCCTGCTCAAAGCAGGACCAATTCCCAGTTAAATCATCCCAGCCAGGGCTTTGTCAAGCCTGACCTTAAAAACCTCTAAGGAAGGAGATTCTACCACCTCCCTAGGTAACGCATTCCAGTGTTTCACCACCCTCTTAGTGAAAAAGTTTTTCCTAATATCCAATCTAAACCTCCCCCACTGCAACTTGAGACCATTACTCCTCGTTCTGTCATCTGCTACCATTGAGAACAGTCTAGAGCCATCCTCTTTGGAACCCCCTTTCAGGTAGTTGAAAGCAGCTATCAAATCCCCCCTCATTCTTCTCTTCTGCAGGCTAAACAATCCCAGCTCCCTCAGCCTCTCCTCATAACTCATGTGTTCCAGTCCCCTAATCATTTTTGTTGCCCTTCGCTGGACTCTCTCCAATTTATCCACATCCTTCTTGAAGTGTGGGGCCCAAAACTGGACACAGTACTCCAGATGAGGCCTCACCAATGTCGAATAGAGGGGAACGATCACGTCCCTCGATCTGCTCGCTATGCCCCTACTTATACATCCCAAAATGCCATTGGCCTTCTTGGCAACAAGGGCACACTGCTGACTCATATCCAGCTTCTCGTCCACTGTCACCCCTAGGTCCTTTTCTGCAGAACTGCTGCCTAGCCATTCGGTCCCTAGTCTGTAGCTGTGCATTGGGTTCTTCCATCCTAAGTGCAGGACCCTGCACTTATCCTTATTGAACCTCATCAGATTCCTTTTGGCCCAATCCTCCAATTTGTCTAGGTCCTTCTGTATCCTATCCCTCCCCTCCAGCGTATCTACCACTCCTCCCAGTTTAGTATCATCCGCAAATTTGCTGAGAGTGCAATCCACACCATCCTCCAGATCATTTATGAAGATATTGAATAAAACCGGCCCCAGGACCGACCCCTGGGGCACTCCACTTGATACCGGCTGCCAACTAGACATGGAGCCATTGATCACTACCCGTTGAGCCCGACAATTTAGCCAGCTTTCTACCCACCTTATAGTGCATTCATCCAGCCCATACTTCCTTAACTTGCTGACAAGAATACTATGGGAGACCGTGTCAAAAGCTTTGCTAAAGTCAAGAAACAATACATCCACTGCTTTCCCTTCATCCACAGAACCAGTAATCTCATCATAAAAGGCGATTAGATTAGTCAGGCATGACCTTCCCTTGGTGAATCCATGCTGGCTGTTCCTGATCACTTTCCTCTCATGCAAGTGCTTCAGGATTGATTCTTTGAGGACCTGCTCCATGATTTTTCCAGGGACTGAGGTGAGGCTGACTGGCCTGTAGTTCCCAGGATCTTCCTTCTTCCCTTTTTTAAAGATTGGCACTACATTAGCCTTTTTCCAGTCATCCGGGACTTCCCCGGTTCGCCACGAGTTTTCAAAGATAATGGCCAGTGGCTCTGCAATCACAGCCGCCAATTCCTTCAGCACTCTCGGATGCAACTCGTCCGGCCCCATGGACTTGTGCACGTCCAGCTTTTCTAAATAGTCCCTAACCGCCTCTATCTCCACAGAGGGCTGGCCATCTCTTCCGCATTTTGTGATGCCCAGCGCAGCAGTCTGGGAGCTGACCTTGTTAGTGAAAACAGAGGCAAAAAAAGCATTGAGTACATTAGCTTTTTCCACATCCTCTGTCACTAGGTTGCCTCCCTCATTCAGTAAGGGGCACACACATTCCTTGGCTTTCTTCTTGTTGCCAACATACCTGAAGAAACCCTTCTTGTTACTCTTGACATCTCTGGCTAGCTGCAGCTCCAGGTGCGATTTGGCCCTCCTGATAACATTCCTACATGCCCGAGCAATATTTTTATACTCTTCCCTGGTCATATGTCCAACCTTCCACTTCTTGTAAGCTTCTTTTTTATGTTTAAGATCCGCTAGGATTTCACCATTAAGCCAAGTTGGTCGCCTGCCATATTTACTATTCTTTCGACTCATCGGGATGGTTTGTCCCTGTAACCTCAACAGGGATTCCTTGAAATACAGCCAGCTCTCCTGGACTCCTTTCCCCTTCAAGTTAGTCCCCCAGGGGATCCTGGCCATCCGTTCCCTGAGGGAGTCGAAGTCTGCTTTCCTGAAGTCCAGGGTCCGTATCCTGCTGCTTACCTTTGTTCCCTGCGTCAGGATCCTGAACTCAACCAACTCATGGTCACTGCCTCCCAGATTCCCATCCACTTTTGCTTCCCCCACTAATTCTACCCGGTTTGTGAGCAGCAGGTCAAGAAAAGCACCCCCCCTAGTTGGCTCCTCTAGCACTTGCGCCAGGAAATTGTCCCCTACGCTTTCCAAAAACTTCCTGGATTGTCTATGCACCGCTGTATTGCTCTCCCAGCAGATATCAGGAAAATTAAAGTCACCCATGAGAATCAGGGCATGCGATCTAGTAGCTTCCGTGAGCTGCCGGAAGAAAGCCTCATCCACCTCATCCCCCTGGTCCGGTGGTCTATAGCAGACTCCCACCACTACATCACTCTTGTTGCACACACTTCTAAACTTAATCCAGAGACACTCAGGTTTTTCTGCAGTTTCGTACCGGAGCTCTGAGCAGTCATACTGCTCCCTTACATACAGTGCTACTCCCCCACCTTTTCTGCCCTGCCTGTCCTTCCTGAACAGTTTATAACCATCCATGACAGTACTCCAGTCATATGAGTTATCCCACCAAGTCTCTGTTATTCCGATCACGTCATAGTTCCTTGACATCACCAGGACCTCCAGTTCTCCCTGCTTGTTTCCAAGGCTTTGTGCATTTGTATATAAGCACTTGAGATAACCTGTTGATCGCCCCTCATTGCCAGTATGAGGCAGGAGCCCTCCCCTCACAGACATTCCTGCCTGTGCTTCCTCCCGGTATCCCGCTTTCCCACTTACCTCAGGGCTTTGGTCTCCTTCCCCCGGTGAACCTAGTTTAAAGCCCTCCTCACTAGGTTAGCCAGCCTGCTGGCAAAGATGCTCTTCCCTCTCTTCGTAAGATGGAGCCCGTCTCTACCCAGCACTCCTTCTTCATGGAACACCATCCCATGGTCAAAGAAACCAAAGTCTTCTCTCCGACACCATCTGCGTAGCCATTCGTTGACTTCCACGATTCGACGCTCCCTACCTAGGCCTTTTCCTTCCACGGGGAGGATGGACGAGAACACCACTTGCGCCTCCCACTCCTTTATTCTTCTTCCTAGAGCCACATAGTCCGCAGTGATCCGCTCAAGGTCATTCTTGGCAGTATCATTGGTGCCCACGTGGAGAAGCAGGAAGGGGTAGCGATCCGAGGGCTTGATGAGTCTCGGCAGTCTCTCCGTCACATCACGAATCTTAGCCCCTGGCAAGCAGCAGACTTCTCGGTTTTCCCGGTCAGGGCGGCAGATAGATGACTCAGTCCCCCGGAGGAGAGAGTCCCCGACCACCACCACCCGCCTTCTCCTCTTGGGGGTGGTGGTCGTGGAACCCCCAACCTCAGGACAGCGCATCTCATGCCTTCCAACCAGCGGAGTCTCCTTCTGCTTTCTCGCCCCAGACATATCATCTGGTCCACTCTCCGCAACGATACCTGTGGAGAGAACATGAAAGCGGTTAGTTACCTGTGTCTGTGTTACTGGAACCCGGACATTCCGCTTACCTCTTCTGAAGGTCACATGTTGCCAAGCTTACATCACTTACAGTACTTACATCACATGTCTACTCTTTGTGTCAGTGGTGCGTGTCCTCACCAGGCTCACTTGTATCATCGAATTATAGAACGGTAGGACTGGAAGGGACCTTGAGAGGTCATCTAGTCCAGTCCCCTGCACTCATGTCTACTCCAGTCCTCTGCACTCATGACTAAGTATTATCTAGACTGGCGGTTCTCAAACTGTGGGTTGGAACCCCAAGATGGGTTGCAATCCTGTTTTAATGGTCTCGACAGGGCTGGCTTAGACTTGCTGGGGCCAGGGGCTGAAGCAAAAGCCCAAACCCAATGTCTATGGCCGAAGCCTGAGGGCTTAAGCCTTGGGCAGTGGGGCTGAGATTACAGGCCCCCTGCCTGGAGCTGAAGCCCTTTGGCTTTGGCCCCTCCCCACCTGAGCTGGCAGGGATTGGGTGGGATCAGGCTTCTTCCCCCCACCACCCTCCTGGCGTCGTGTAGTAATTTTTGTTGTCAGAAGGGGGTAATGGTGCAATGAAGTTTGAGAACCCCTGATCTAGACCATCCCTGGCAGGTGTTTGCCTATCCTGCTCTTAAAAATCTCCAACGATGGTGATTCCACAACCTCCCTGGGCAATTTATCGATTGTACGATCAATGTGGGGCATTGTGGGACAGCCCCTGAAAGTCAGTAACAGTCAACATCAGCGACACCGTGTCTACACTGACGCTGCATCGACCTAGCTACCTCGATGTTGACGGTACACCGCTCTACGCCCTCAGAGATGATTTCTCAGTTCTCCAAGTGTGGCCATAATATGGATTGTGCGTCACCTGGACTCCTCTGACCTTGAGACGAATGGCAGCATCTCAGTGTCCCTCCAAAAGCCTGTCAGCAAACAGTCATTGGGGGGCGGGGGTCTCCCCAGCTAACAGCATTCCACCCCCGGCGTTAATAGCTGACTGATCCGCAGGTGCTGTATCCAAGGAGCGACAAGTATCGGGACTCCTTAAATCTTCCGAGACAGCTTCGGCAACAGCTCGTGAGCACGTCCAGTAACTGCCATACTCTAGTTCTAGAGATCTGTGGGCCCTTCTAGCTGAATTGTCCTGCCCTGCCCTCTGCACTTGGGCAGAGACCGAGTACCCAACTAAAATCCATCCGTCCACCCCACTGCTTCTTTCCCATTCCCATGCTGCAGAATAAAGCATGTGGGTTACATCAGACTGGTTGAAAGCTCTCTTGCGTATTAGCCCTTTCCTGCTGGAGTGAGATTTTTATGGTGTGACGTACGGTGCCAGCGATGGAAGATGCCAAATCTGCCGGAGCTGAGGAGTTATTCTCAGGAAGAGGAAAACCCCAAACTAGCTATTCGAGCCCTGACCCTATAAAAAAAAATACAAACCCATCTGGCTGCTTCCCCACTGCCACCTTTATTCGGGGGACCCTGGGAAAGGGTACTGGAATCCAGGGGAATTAATCAATCTTGAGAATAAGGAGCAGATATGTCAGCATCATTGATCAGGAGCATCTGGTGGGAAATTAGGGAGCATTCCATAAGGA
Organism: Lepidochelys olivacea; assembly: GCF_965140295.1. NCBI lineage: Eukaryota > Metazoa > Chordata > Testudines > Cheloniidae > Lepidochelys > Lepidochelys olivacea. Next base: position 263,920,490 of record NC_140412.1, on the reverse strand, counting down.
ACAGCTGGCTGCCCTTAGCCTCCAAAACGGCTAAGGTTGGCACAGTGACTACACCACAGCCGTGCCATTTTCACAGCTCTCGGCAGCTCTCACATCACTTCCCCATTTGGTTCACACACGGCTGGTATCCACCTGCCAGTTAAACATTTTCCATATGGCAGTCACACACCCACGAGGATCTGTGGGGCTGGGAAGCGTGACTAAGACCATTTCCAAATACAGCAACAACTTGCTGGACATGATCTGGGATCCGTAAGGGGAAGACTTTACAAATGAACACTGTAATGCCAACTCTATATCGGGATCCGTTGCCCTTGGAATGCAGCCTACTCTGGGGTGAAGCCCAGCAGGTGTTTAGCAGCACAAAGGATCACTCCCCAATAACACTTACACCATATACCTGTCAGTTCTGCTGTTCTCATATCAGTCGTCCCATCTCTATGCACGTCACAGCACAGTAGCAAAAGGCCCCAATGGCAGTGCAGAAACCCGTCTCTTCCCAGCCTAGTTTTGGTAGCCAGATCTGATCCACAATATCCCCGCTCCCCTGATCACATATGGCTCACCTCTTAAAGAATACTAATTCCACTGTCATGCCCAGGGGGAGGCTGAGTCTGTGACCTCCAAACCAAGAGCCTCCTGTGTTTGCAGCTATGCCATGGGGCTGATCAAAGTTCCAAGGATTTCCCTAATTAAAACTAGCAATGAACTCCTCAAAATAGATATGATTCTACGTTGGACATGGTCCCAGTTTTGATACTGACCTTCCGGTCACGCCGTCTCTTTTCCTTTGAGTGGTAATCACTGGCTAGCAACCTTTGGCATGCAAAGCAGCAGGCTTATAATAAAGCTGCTAATGAGCAGACCAATAATTTCTGAAACTTGAAATGCCGGGATAGGAGTCAGTTCAGCGGATGGCATTTCAATGCCATTGCCTGACTTGCTAGATCTGTTCTCGCCATGAAAGTCACTGGGTTGCATGAAGCCCTACATTGTTGGTCACATCCTGCCAGCTGCTAAGAAGAATAATGCGGAGCCCTTTCTGTCCAGAGATCTCATTACAAAAAGGGGTTGAATGTTAGCACCGGCATTTTTTCCAGCTAGAGAAAATGAGTCACAGAAATGTGGGTGACTTATCCAGGCTTAAGCAGTGTGTCCATTGCAGTGCTGGACTTAGAATCTAGATCCTCTAACCCACAAATGCATGGTCCTAGCTACCAAAGCACAGAATCCTTCAATCTTCTTTTTAAATAAGAGGGGAGAGAGCCAGGGCAGAAGGGAATATCACTAATATTTCCTTCCTTTAATTGCACCAACCAAACAGCATCTGGAGACACTTGAAATGGGGGAAAAGATGCTCCCAACTCCTGCAGTCAAAAGGCCTTGGACTGAGGCTTATGGGAAATTCTAAGATGAATGGCATGCAGAGAGGTGATTCAAGCCATGCGGCTGTCTAACAGAGAAGGCATGAATCTCCTAGGAATGCCTTGTACATAACAGCTATACCAGTTGTCCCTGCATCACCCACCAAAAGAACCAGAGCCCAGATCTAATCTCAGCTATGCTGGGTGTAAATCCTGTGTGACTCTGCTGACAACAACAGAATTATCCCGGTGAGACTGAGATCAGAATTTGGCCCAGAGGCCTACAGTTCCCACCCTCACCCCTGCTCCATTTTGAATGTATACTTAGCAATACTGTACCTTATTGCACCTTGACCCATCAGCTCTGACTATCTGGTCATGAATTTCCTAGGACATACCCTTTTCTCCCATCATTATTGCCTAAAATTGCAATAACATAATTTATGTTTCCAGGAAAATAATTGGCCCAGTGTGTGTGTTTGAAAATTAGGGTATAATTGTTTGTTTTTAGTATAGTAGGGCCTAGATGCCACAACAGATTGGGTGCGGCCCCAAAGAGCTTAAAAACGAACAAAAGAAGGGGTGTGAATCAGAACAGATCAACCCAGGGGCTGGATCAGTGGCAGACCTAGGACTGGAATCCAGATCTCCTGAGTCCCAGCATGACACCACTAGCTTCCCCACTAATGTCTGATTTCTGGTTCTCTGCTTTCAGATGGCAGCCAGGGGTTCTCCTTCTTCCCCCCCGCTCCCCCCCATTTCAATCCTGGTTTTAATACTTCACACATTGCTAGCATAATACCAAGTAAAAATCAACCGGCCACCATCTGAATACCACATTGTAAAAGAAATTGGCGAGCATGAAACCTGAACACCTGGGTCCACATTTTGTCTTCAGATTCATACATGCCGCTCTCACTTGATTTTCACAAAGATGCAGTTCCCCAATGTCCAAATTCAGCCCCTGGACTTCCTGAGCAGGTCACTGCACATGACCAAGGACCGATGTTGGCTTCTGATTTGTTCAGGCCTTGAGTGACTTTTGTCTGAGAGGGTGTGTCTACACTGCTGTTGGAAAGACCCATCTACACCTGAGCCTAGCTGGACCAAAGCTACCATGAGTAACAATAGCAGTGAAGACCCGGTGGCATCAGGGATTAGCTGTCCCCTCATGCTGCATTCACTCCTCCCAGTGATAGAGTAGATGTACCCGGGGTGTAACCAAGTTAATGATCAAAGTTATGGCAAAACCCCCAGATACCTGGGTTGGCTCTATTAATAGGGAGACAAAGGGAAGAAAAAAAGATACACACACAGATGATCTAGCTGTAGGTGTAAAATAGATAGAGTGAGAGAAAACAAAAAGAAAACCCACTCTCCATTCTTCCTATGGCCTTTAATATTATAGCTTGCAGGATCCTTGTTAAGCAAATGCCAAAGTAATTGTTCTTAATGGGGATCATAGGTGACAGCAAAGACTCCTCTCATCTTCAAGCTTTCACAGGGCTTGATCCAAGGTTGTCCATTGATTTTTAATGAGTCTCTGATCAGAGCATGGAGCTCACATGGACTTTAGTGGCTGACCCATATGTACAACACATGCAGGGATGGGCAGTATTCTCATCAGAACTTAATCTACTGTCCCTATTCCTGCTGGCATAGGAGGGCACTTGCTACAGTGAAGGAGTTGTGATTACTCTGTCCAATGTCCTTTCATTGCTTTGGTCTCTTCTGAGAGATTTTTGATTTATTTCTGCAAGCCCTGGGATGCCCTCTTTTAATTCCCCTTTAATTTCATTGCATTGTGTAGCTGCTCAGTTGACAGAGCTGGAGTTTGCTTTATCCACAGAACAAGTCTGATGGGGTGACAGAATCTTCTCCCACCCCTCTCGACCAGCATGCCTGCATCTTGACCTGGAGAGACCATTAACTATTTTCCTACAGAGAGAGAGAGCAGTTCATTTTCTACTGATCATTCTATCCTTGGCCTCTCTACTGACAAAGGGGGTCAATTAGTGCCAGTGGATTTTGATGACATGGCCACCTGTCTAGTACTAACTGGTGTGAGACCACCATTTCATGTCACATAGGTCAGGCCCTGATAAATTGGATACATCCAAAACTTCTAACCAACCCATCAACCTGTGTTCCAGAAACGGGACGTGATTATGTCTTTCTGGCTACAGGCATATATGCATAAATTGTGTGAAGCGTAGGGAAAGGGCAGGAGACCAAATAAGAAATAAGGGTCAGATTAGAGTTAGTCACAGCCAGTTCTTGAGGGCTGGTCCTTAAATCCCATTTTTACAGGGCACGTGGGACCAAATGGGATGATCGCAGAGATTTTGCATCACTCTTTCCATTAGATATGATGACACTGCTAGGCCCGTGGTCTGTTCCATGTAAAGTGATAGGAGAACGCTGTAAATTATTGACTTGCATTTCTTCGGCTTGTACTTTGCACGCTGCTGTGCTGGGCTGCATTTGGGAATTGCAGTAATAGGAAAGATATGTGGGGTTTGGAGCTGGGCTTGAGAACGTCATAGCAGAGGTGATGTGCACTGAGCCCATCCCATTTTCTCTCTCAAATGCTTCTATTTCTCCTTCCAGCTCTCTCCAATCAAAAGCTCTCCATGCCCTGTCTCAGCACGCACAGACATTGCACTCTCCAGCAACCCCATTTGAAATGCACCCCTCATCTTCTGGACCTGCTGCGCAAAGCCATCCTGCTTCAACTCTCCCACTGCTCACAACTTCATGACATTCAGAGCACATCCTGTTCCTTTTTGGCCCAGCTTCGTAGGTTTTTCAGGAATCAATTCCAGATTCACAGAGTTCATGAAAAAATGCATAGGAGTAATGTTTGAAAAGATCAGTCGGGTCATCACGAAACCTGGTGAAAAGAAAAGAAACTACTCCATTTCCTCTGTCTTTCGCCCTCTTGGTTTGGTCTGCATCATTTCTTCTCCACGCCAAAATGCAGTGTCAGGGGTTGGAAAGGTTGCCCCTCGCAGCAACAGACCATCGGGAGATAGATGGTTCAAAGAATTGGTACTTGCCTACAAAGCCTTTCACCTCTACATCAGTGGTTTGAGTCCAGCTCAAATCCATCAGTATCAAAAATCTTCAAACACATGATGGCCCCTTTGTGGCCTTCACAGAATGAGCTAGTCCCAGTGGATAAGTAGCCACATCACACGGCATATCTACACTGCATACTAAGCCTGGAGTCTGACTCAGATTTGAGTCCAAGCCCCATTTCTGCCCACACACAAATCAGTCTGACTCAGGATCGAGGACCATGCTAGATGGTTGGTCAGAGCCTGAGTCAGATCCTCACCAACATAATTTGGTCCAGTAAAAGATATTGTCTCACGCACTTTGTTTCTGTACGATCCAAGCCCTGTCATTTTGCAGTGTGGATGCAGTTCTAGCTGCGGACCCAAGCCAGAAGGTCTGCATAGTGCAGCATGAGCATGCTGGGTCCAGGCATTGTAAAGCCAGGTTTATAATGCAGTGTGGACACTCTAACATGGGTTTGGAAACACCAAGTCCAGAATCCCACAGACTTGGGTTTACAATGTAGCATAGACATACTGAAAGAAACCAATAGGCTGTAAGTGCCCCCCTTATTGGGATCTCAGACAAACAAACCCATGGCAGAGGGAACCCAGCAGAACACACTGTTCCCTCAGCCTCAGAGATCGTCCCTCCACAGAAGGGCACACTGCAGAGGACCCTCCCCTTGATGATATTTATGCCACATCCAAGTGTTTAAAGCCTCAGCCTAGCATTGTAGAACAGGTCACAAAGCTCCCAAACGTCCCGCAGGCACTATAGGGGGTTACCGACAGGGAAGCAAGAAAATATCTCAGCGTTGCTGTCACTCGAGGTCCTGGAATGCCATTGCCTCAGGCTTAGATTAACGCATGATCATTTTGCTTCTTTGTGGCCTAGTCCGGGAGCCTCTTGTTGCTCAGCTGGAGACGAACCAGACACTGACGTGGAAAAAAAGACGCCTTTCCTGTGAGCTGTTGGCTGGAAGTCTGAGGGTTTGCCGGACCTGTGAAGAGTGGGACAATTCCAGGGACGTTGCCCCCACGAGCACAACCAATCGGAGGAACGCATTTCCAACGCCTCCTCCTTCTAATGGTCCTTGCCATTGTTGGGCAAAAGCGGCAATGAAGACCCAACTCTGATGACCTAACAGCTCAATTTAACTCGTTCAAGTCCACAGGCTGGATACTGTTCATTGCAATGCTCTGAGGACATCACCTCCAGATTCCTGACCAGGGCTGTGGGAAAAACAAAGGCAAGGATGCCCTCAATAATTCATGCCAAATTTTACTCTGAGCTCAGTGCCTGCTGGGGTGGGACTTAGGAAGTTCAGTGTGAATAAATACCCCAGCAGCGCTGCTAGGATCCCCGATAACATAGCGCTCGGTATGTTGCTTTCCAGTCTCAGTGCACTGCTCCTGGGACATAAGGTTGACATCTAGGACACCGCTCCAAAGCACAAAAGTTCTGCTCTCACTTACACACTGTTGTAAATCATGGACAACTCCACTGATGCCAATGGCGTTATGCCAGTGTAAACTGGTGTTGATGGGAATGGAATCAGGCATGGAGGCTGAAAGGAAGGTTTACTCTTCCTCAGGACACCCCAATGCATGGCTCACCAAGCCTTCACCTTTCTTACATACACTCCTAAAGACATGCTCGTATATCTTTTCTGGAAGGTGATAGGAACTGAAATCACCTGATAAATGGGACATTTAGTCCAGGGGCCAGTCTCTGCTAAGGGATAAAACTGGATATTTCAGTGCAGGCATAAAAACCCTGCTTCCAAATGCAGCCAACCATGCAATAAGCAGGCCGGATTGTGTCTTGTTATTATTATTATTTATTACAGCTGGTCAGACATTTTCTGAGGGAAGGCTTTGCGGTCAGAAAACGCTGATTTGATGGAATTGAAACTATCAACAGAAACCAGGCATGCAGGCAGGGTGGCTGGCTGCCAGCCCACCTGGCTTCCCGAGCTGCTAGCCTCCCCTGTGGCCCCCCTGGTGAGCTACCAAGTTCTCCAGCTGCCCAGCTCCCTGCCTGGCTGACTGGCCAGCCTTCACACTGGCCAGGAAGCTGCTTCCATGCTTCCCAAACAAAATATTTTGGAATTTCTGTCCCGTGAAAAATGTTGAGATTTTTTTTTTAAATTTTTGTCACAATTCCGGATGAGGGATTTTGTTGGTTTAAAACTCTTCATTTTGTGGAGGGTGGAAATTCCATTTCCCAGCCAGCTGTATATTATTGATATTCCTTAGCAGCTAGAGGACCCATCCAAGATCAGGGCCCACTGTGGAAAGCACTACATGGCCATCTAGAAAGATGCAGCCATGTGCCCAGGTGCTTACGCTCATAAGAGACACATTATTCTTCCCATTTTACAGATGGGGAATTAAGGCTCAGAGAGAGTAAGGGACATGTCCAGTATCACTCAGGGAATCCATGGAAGAGCTAGCCACTGAACCCAGGTCAGCTGAGTGCTGGTCCAGGCCCTTAAACTCCCGAGCCAAGCTTTCTCTTTTACGTTTGCTGCTCCACGGCTACACAGCAGACAGAACAGCTATAAAGCCTCTTCCAAAGGGCCATGCACAATTGCAGCTCCTGCTCTCGAGGGAGAGTGAGGCTTGCTCCTTCCTGCACGACCAGGACTACACACCACCCCAAAAGTGGTGGGGAAAGCCCTACCACCACACACACACAGCTCAGAAAAACGCACTGATCTAAAGAACACAACAGCCCATGCATGCCCACCTGTGCACTGGGAAGGGGCCGAGCCATTTCGTTACCATATAGGATGGCGCGCTGATAAAAGAAACATGAACCCTGTCAGTCTAGACACACTTCCGCCTCCTAAGCACCAGCCGCGCTGAGTCAGAGCCCTCCAGCAGGGCCTCCCTGCCAACCAAGGTGGCTTCAACAGCTTGGCGTCTCACACTTTCCCACCCTCCTCCCCCCTACGACCCGATTCCCCTTTCTCCCCTGCCTCCCACTTAAGCCTGGCTTGAACCACAGCCAACGCTGTGTTTGATGGGTGAAATGTCAGAGGATTAACTTCTCCCTGACTCGGCGGGGCCGACAAGCAAACAGGAATTCTCACAAGACGGCAGCAGCTTCTCTTCTTATCCTTCCCAGACTCTCAGGAACAAGGCCTAGCAACGTCCGCCTCCGGAGCCTGCAGCCTGGGGAGCTCTGGGCTTAGTAAGGCTATTCGGCTGCCTTCATGGAAACAAGTGGGGTATTTTCCTATCCCTTCCCTTAATTCAGTCAGCAAACATTCCCCACACAAAAACCCCAGGCTGGGAAGAATGGCCGTATGCACCATCCTGCATTTGCCAAATGGATTAGTTACTAAATTGCTGACTCCCTCAAATGCTGAAGGGCTCCTGGGTCTTATGTCTTGGGAGGGATGTTTTTTAATTTTCATTTTCCCCTCCTTGTGAGCCCTCAGATCCCGTTCCTAAATCCGCCTTGCCTTTTTTTCATTAGCAAAGCAATGGGCCGAAAAATGACTTTGGGAACCAAGATCTTAACCTTTAAGGATCCTAATGCCGCATTACAACGCATAATCCTGCATTCCACAGCATGTTAAAAACATAAAAGGCTAGCTCGAAGAGCAAAGATCACCAGTTGTGCAGAATTTACACTCGCCGAAGGAAACAGAGATCATTTGAAGGGTGGGAGGGTGAGGACAAAACAGAGCTGGGTCGGGCCGTCTAAGCGTGGGACATTTCTAAAGAGCGGAGTGTTGGCTCCAGAGTGGCGTACTGAAATTATCACTCCCGTACACACACACACCCCAACTACTTCCTCCCCAAACCACTTTGCCACCAGGCATAGACAGCCTGTGTGGGGTCAGTGCTACCAATCCAATCACCACGAGCAGGGTTCTATGGCATAGAGCCACTGTAGCCTGTTGGCATCACAGACGACTGAGAATGCATCGCAATAAGTAGAACCATCCCTTTGTTCATGTTACCTAGCTGGCGAGCCCCCAGGGCCATCTCAGACAGTATCAGGATCTATTGCAGCTGTAGGACACATTGGCTCTGCCCTGTAATCTCACCACTTGAATATTTCTTTCCCTGCGTATTGGTGAGGACATCAGAGTCTCCAATTTCATGCAAGTGCGATACACGTATCTGAGCAATAAGGTCATCAGAATGATACAAGGCTTACTTAAAGATATTGCTATGCATCCAGCACACAATGGGAGGGTGGGAGCTGTGAAGGAAGGGGGGTTTGGCAAGGGAAAAGCTACATAGTAAATAAAGCTTTTGTCACAAAGAGGAGAAGAAAAAAGAATCCAGGTTTGAAAGCAACCTTATCTGAACACTGATTCTGCAAAATCACAGGGCACCAGAATCAATGTTCAGATAAGGTTGCTTTCCAACCCTGTACAGTGCAAGGCAGTGGAGAATCAGGCCCAAAGAGTGTCCAGGATCGAGGTTCCTAGATAGCTGGTTGGAAATTTTCAGATGGAACGTTTTTCTGATGGAAAATGCCATTTTATCAAAGCTTCCGGTGGAAACATGCCAATTTTGATGACATTTCATTTCAGAAAAGAAAGGGGGGGAGGGGAGAAAAGTAACAACATTGTGTTTTGACATTACCAAACTGGAATGTTTTGATTTTTCATTATGAAACCCCTTGCTGTTTTCCAATTGCTTTGCAAATTTTTTTAAAATGTCAATATTGATTTTGATTTTTTATCCAAATGAAATAGTTCAGCTGAGTCGATTTATTTTTTCCAGAAATGTCACTTCACGGGAAATTTTGAAATTCTTTATTTTCATTCGGATTCATATCGAAGCAAATTTCAAAATTGCAGAATTTCCCACAAAATGGAAATTCCAGTTCCCATGCAACTCTCGATTCCTGTCTATCGACACACCTTCCTACCATAAATATACAGTCCCCGTTCCAGTAGCATCTGAGTGCCTGTTGCCTGCACTGATTCAAATCAGATATATTGTGAGCTTTACCCGTTGCTATAAAATGCCTCTGTATTCATATTTCTGTGTCTCTTTCACTTAACTGCTTTCAGTGGACAGCAACCTCCCGTTGTTTGAATGAAAGGGGCCTGATTGTTTATGTACACCTGTTTTAAAGCAGCGTAACTCCAGACACCTCACTGGAGTTAGTCCTAATTTACACCAGTGTAAGTGAGAAGAGAACAAGGTCTAGCTAGGACAAAACCGAAGCTATCTCCCTAATGCACTGACCAGGGTTTTGATTTTGCAAAGCCAAAACCAGAAGGCAATTCAGATCCAGGTTCTTAAACATTCCAGTCCAGGTGCTGGGTTCTGTTCCAAAGCAAACACTGAATTCACCAAAGTTCAGATACAAGTTTTCAGTTTTGCTGAACTCAGTTCCACCTCAGATACCAAATCCTCAGCTAGTGTAAATCGCTGATTTACACTGGCTGGGGATCTTGCCCCATTACCTTCATTGGAGCTACTTTGATTTATGCCAGCTGGGAATCTGGTCCTACACCTGCCTCTTGCAGTAGATATGCAGCATGGAAAAGTGTGTTAGCGATGCCTTAAAGTGCTTTTCAAAATATCCGCAATAGCAAGGAGTGGGTACCATGTGGGAGAAGATCATTGCTTTGCTAATGAATAGCTTGCAACAAGCACTGCAGGCAAGCTTTCTGAATGGAACCTGACCCTAGCCCTGGAGGGAGTCAAACTGCAATGGTTTGTGGGGGAATGGGAAGGGGTGCCACACGTGAAGAGCTGGGGGTGCACTTAGAAAGAAAAGTGTGGGGAGTGGGTTTGGGATTCCTCCCTTGGAAAATGGTGCAATACCAAGAGCAAATATCCTGCATTTTAGAAGATTTTAAAAACATTGCAGGTTTATGCCCAAAATGAAAGCAACTGCCTCAGTGGTCTTTATCCCAAGCTCTCTTCATTAGGAAGACTTGCCAGTGTAGTAGGACTGGGTAATTTTAAATGGCCAATATAGTCATAGAGTGTAAAGCCAGAAGGGACCACAGGATCATCTTGGGTGACCTCCTCTATATCACAGGTCACCAGCACCATCCAACCACCCCTACATCAACAGCCAGAATTAGACCCAACACACACCAAGCCCAGCCACACCACAGGGATTATTTGATTGTATTTGGTGGCAGCTAGGAACCCCCAGACAAGGATCTCCATGCATGCTAGGTGCTGTACAGCTAAGTAACAAAGACTGTCACTGCCCTGCAGAGCTCTCAATCGACATGTCAGACAGGACACAACACATGAGTGACAGACGTGGGGGAGGAGGAGGTAACAATAACATGAACAGAATGTGGCTAAAAAACCACAACCTGTGTGTAGCTGATCAGATACCTCTGGAAGCAGGGGACCAAATGTGTTCAGAAGCTAAGATGTAAAAACCTAAAGAGAGAGATTGCCATGGCGCTGCATGGGTAGGATTAAGTTGAAGCAGATTCTGGACCGCAGCGTACAATCTCTTTCAAGACGGTGTGTATGTCTCTATATACACATCATATAGATAGCGATAAATATCAATAGATATATATATACTCACACACAAAATGTAAAACCAAAGCAGGATTCTCCCTTCCCATGCACACAGCGACAGGTCTCCCTTGCTAACTTCCCATTCATAACCTTGGCTGCCCATTTAAATCTCCACGTTGCAATTCCCCCTTGTCCTGCACAATCTCGTCCACTAGTGTATATATAAAAATCAAACATGCTACATACATAAAGGCCAGACCCATCCCATACACTACAGTCCCAAGCCCATAAAATTCTCTCTGTCCCACATGGGATGCGCTGCTACAGCTGGTCAGGAAATGGTTTTCCCGTCCTATGAAAAAAATTGAGATTTCCAAAAAATTCCCACTTCGTATCAAGACAAAACTGAGACCTTTTGACATTTTTTGCAAACAGTGCGAAAGCCCCACCCAGACTAGCCAATAGCTGGGTGCTATGGGACTCACCTAGCATGTAGGAGACCCAGGTTCAAGTCCCTATTGCAAGAGGAAAGATTTGAATCTGGGTCTTCTGCAGCCCCCTCCCCACATGAGTACCCTAACAAGAAGGCTATTCTGGGGTCTCACTGGCCAGAAATTTCATCCTGGACCTTAGGGACCATCCCAACAGATTTGCTGAAATAAACTCTTCTGCAAAAGGTTTCAACAAATTGGCATTTTCCTATCAAAAAAAAAATCTCATAAAAAATTCCCCACTAGCTCCGTTCCCAACCCTGCAGGGTAAATTCCTCAGCCTACCGTTGAGTTCTTGCTTCAAACACACTCCCTTTCCCCAGGAAAGGTGCAATGTTAAAGTTGTATAGACTTGTACGGGGCATGCAGGTCATACCATCTGCAGAGACCACTGTCAGGGTGTCTTCTACCCCTTAATAGGTATGAGCACAGCAGAGAATAGCACAACCCACACCAGCAGTTACCTTTGTGATCCACAGGTGCACTCTAGTCTGGAAGACATGCGTTTATTTACACATCATTTACCACTGTGCTACCTACAGTCTGCCTCACTGTTCCCGCTCTGTGGTCTAGTCACCTGGATATTCTATTTTGCTTAGTCTCCCCATTCAAAAGAGATTGATATGACCCTAGGCCTAACATTTTCCCTCCTTCCTAAGTAGGCAGCCCATCTCGCTAAATGGCTTTCACAACATGGTGGAGCATGAATCATTCTAGGAGCAGGAATGGACCAGAATTCTACTCTTTGTGCTTTGGCTTGGTGCGATGGAACTGAACCAAAATAAGATGGCTGAGAGAAAACCCTGCCTGGATTTGTTGATTTATTGATTGCATCACTGTTTTATTTTTGTTACATGGGAGGGATGAGAAATTAAACAAGTGGGACTGTGCTGGGAATTAAAGGCACTACACGACCATGGAAAGGGTAAAATGAGATCTTCCTCCATAGCCCATTGGTTTCCTGCCCTGTGCTTTGCCCCCACTACATGGAGGGGGAAAGCCGGGCTCCAATGAAGTTAATGGGAGTTTTTATTTGACTTTAGTGCAGCCAGAATTTGACCCTGAATGCATTTCCCTAGTCAGCCCACCAAGACACTGTGATGTCTTCAGGGGGTGTGAGAGATTGCTGGACCCAGACTAGAAGGAAACTAGTCTGTAAAAGGAAGCTTACTGGAACTCCTCTGAGGGTGAGGTTTTATCTGTATTCAGTTTTCTTACTGTATTAGACGTAGACTTGCGTGTTCTATTTTATTTTTCTTGGTAATTCACTTTGTTCTGTCTGTTACTACAGTATAGACTCATTTACGCGTGAATCCGCTTAACGCGCAGTAGCGCCATGCCTCCCAGTGCTACCTATTTAACACGCGAGACTCAAGAACACGCGGTACAGAAACTTGCTATGTAGCGCTATAGATTTGCTCACTAACTCACTGACTTAGAAATCGACAGGAAGTGCAGAGCGGAAACAAGTTGTAAGTCTTTACCGATATAGGTAAAGACTTATCGTGCACGCTTAGTCATTGTCACGCTAGAGAGAGAGATAATATATAGTAGTTATATCGTAATATATATACACTACATGAGAAAATTTTAACCATAGGCCTAATATAATGGCAGAGGGCAATTGTCAGCGTTCCTACACTGTAGAAGAAAAGCTAGCTGCAATAGATGGAGTAAATAGCAGAGAAACCCAGGCCAAAGTTTCAAAAGATATTGGGATTGCCGAATCTACTCCCTGAGGATGGCTAAAAACCGAATCTAAACCGAACAGCTTTGTACAAAATATCGATTCTGCTGTGGGGCGTAAGGAAAATGTGTGCGTTATTCAGGAAAACCCACAATAGACAAAGCCATGGGCACGGCGTTTGCTCAGGAAAGGCTGAAAGGAATGCCACTCAGTGGGCCAATGTTTCAAGCCCAAGCGACAAAATTTGGAAATGTAATGAGGGATGAATCGTTCCAAGCCCGCAAGGGGTTTATGAGTCGTTTTTGAAAGCGTCATGGCATAGAGCAGGTATCGCTTTCTGGAGAAAGCTGATCAGCTGATGAATCAGCCGCGAACGCATTTCCCGCTGAGTTAAAATCTATTTTACAAAATGAAGACTACCACGAAGAACAACTTTATAATGGTGATGAAACAGTTTTATTTGCAAAACTGCTACCTGATAAGACTTTAGCCTTTAATTACGAGACACAGATAACAGATGGATTTAAAAAGATAAAAGATTGTGTGACTGTTCTTTTTTGTAGTAATAAGATGGACAGCCATAAGCTTGCCCCTCTTCTTGTTGGCTGCTTTCATAACCCTCGCCGCTTTAATCACCTCAGTAGAGCCAAACTGCCAGTAATATACGCTAACCGCAAAACTGCTTGGATGACGAGACACATTTTCAATGACTGGTTCCAGAACAGCTTTGTTCCAGCTGTTCGTAAGCATCTGCGGTTGAAAAAACTCAAAGCCAAAGCACTTTTGCTACTTGACAATTGTCCAGCCCATTCTCCAGCCGAATCACTGGTATCGAGCGATGGAAAAATTCGAGTGCTATACCTACCATTCAACACAACATCAAAAATTCAACCTTTAGACCAGGGCATTATTCAGAATTTTAAAAACAATTATCAACGGGAGCTGATTTCAGCGATCGTGTCATGCACGTCTTCAGGCATTTCCGAATTCCTGAAACAGTTTAACATGAAGAAAATTATTTATTTAGTTAAAAAAAGCTTGGGACAGAGTAAAACAAAAGTCCATTGAAAACTGCTGGATGAAGGCTCTCGGTGATGCCTGTTCTATCAAAGACAGCTCAGACTCGGAAAACTCCAGCAGTGGCCCCTGATTCAGAAGAAAGCTTTGAAGGATTTTCAGAAGAAGACATCCTACAGACACACACGCAGACAAAAGAGGATAAAGGTAAACTTCTCTTTCAAATGATAAAAGGTTTTAGTTTGGATACGTCGCCGGAAATAATTACCGAGTGGCTGGAGATGGATGAAGATTGCCTGACTTCAGAATTTCTGTCTGAGGAAGAAATATTAACGGGCTGTGAGGCTACGTCAGACCGCAAAAGTGATGGTGAGGATGTCATTCAAAAGGTCAAAATTTCGCCCACAGAAGCCCTTAGTGCTGTAGAAACTGTTGTAAGATTTATGGAGGAGCAAAATGCAGAAAATATCAAAATCATTCATCTGCGGCAAATGACAGACTTCATAAGAAAGAAAAAAATGCAAGCCAGAAAGAGCAGAAAATAACGGCGTTTTCTCTAAGTGAATCATAGACACTTTTTTCAGCATGGCGCTCTTAACCTGCGGTCCATTAACACACAGTCATGATGGCTTGACTCCCGACATCCGCATGTAAACGGGTCTGTTCTGTACTTGGAACCACTTACGTCCTACTTTCTGTATTTAATAAAATCACTTTTTACTTATTAATTAACCCAAAGTATGTATTAATACCTGGGGCGGGGGGGGGGGAGGGCAAACAGCTGTGCATATCTCTCTATCAGTGTTATAGAAGGCAAACAATTTATGAGTTTACCCTGCATAAGCTTTATACAGGGTTAAATGGATATATTTGGGGTTTGGACCCCATTGGGACTTGGGCATCTGAGTGTTGGAGACAGGAACACTTCTTACTCTGCTTTCAGATAAGCCTACAGCTGTTAGGGGATGTGGTTCAGACCTGGGTCTGGGTTTGCAGCAGGCTAGCAGGTCTGGCTCCAGCCAGGCAGGGCACTGAAGTCCCAAGCTGGGAGGGCAGGGAAAGCAGGGGCAGAAGTAGTCTTGGCAAGTCAGTTGGCAGCCCCAAGGGGGTTTCTGTGATCCAACCCATCACAAACAGCCCAGCAGCAAAGTAAAAAAATGCCCAAGACACATTCTTAACACCTAAAAAGATTGGGAGCAGGACCTCAATGTGATTTACTAGCAGGTGCAATGCACAGAGAAATACCTCTTTTTCCTTTCCAATGGCCAATAATTCATTGGATTCATCTGCTGTCAGATCTTACTATTTCATATATCAGATTGCCAGCTAATTTATTATCTGCAGCCATGCACCCATCACACAGGCCTCTTGAAAAACAACAACCCACACAAGAGTAAAAAAACCTACCAACAACTGATAGCAAAGAGATAATCCCAAGATTAATCACTGACAACCCCCATGATTTAAAGGCCTTCGGAAACACCTTCCCCTATCAGTCATCTGGGTGCTAAGAGTCAAGTTAATTTTCGGGGTAGGTCCACTGACTCCTGTAGAGTTACCTTACATCCCAGGGCTGAGTTTGGCTCAAGACATGCCCTGCCCAAATTCTGTCCAAAGGCTTTCTGTAAAGGGATAAGCCATAATGACAGGCTCCAGGGGACTCCAGCACTCCAGGGATGTGGTTGATGGGATGACACATCCCGGTAACCACGTGGGGCTGTGCTGACAGAGTTCTGTGGGAACTGCTTGAGCACCCTGAGAGCAGTGTATCAGTTCTGGACCCACCTTCTACGGGCCTTCCTCTCTTCTGTCTGGCCTGGAAGAGCAGACTGGGATGGGGTGAAAGAATGTCGTACATGGAATCGTAGGCCTTGTGACCGGGTCTCCAGTAAGGCAGCTCCACAGTGGCGCCCGGATCTGCTTACTGAAGTCAGTGGGGACATCTCCATTGACTTCTACGGACATCGGCTCAAGCTCTAAAAGGTCCTGCACCAAAAGTTCCCAGACTTTGGCCTCCAAGAACCTGCACCTGCAGACCGTTCACTGGAGCACTACAGCTGTTCTCAGCTGCCAAGAGGGCACATGGGGGAGAGCGGTAGTTAAACAACCATCCCAAAAGCAAGAGCAGGGCCCGCCGATTGGAATGGGAATTGAGCCAGTTTAAGCCAGGTTTGGACTTGATCCCTGGTCTCTAAAGTAGCCAGAACCCTGGCCTTTCTCAGAATAGTTCAGCACATCAGATCCTGAATTATCATGTCTAGTCAGAGGTACTTGGAAATTATAAGAAGCAACAAAACCAGGTTATCCACATTTTATTCCCGCCCCCAAACCTCTTAAAAGATTCTAGTTTGGCTTGGATTGAAGGTGAAGGTCCAAACCAGTCACTAATTAACATGGGGCTGTCTGGTTTTCTGGTATTTATGTGCCATAAAAATTAATAGGGGATTTCTTTGGGCAAATAAATTGTGAGTTGGAAGGTGCCACTTTTGGCCTTTGTGTTCATCATAACCTCTCAGTGAGGTTTCCTCACAATTCTGAGTCAGTTTCATCCCAAGAGCCTATATTGGCTTCCCAAAGCCTGTTCTTAGAATTGGGAATGATGACAATCTCAGGTATTGTCATGCAGCCACTCTGGGGAAAAGTTAATTCTTTCATGTTGACCTCAATGGGCATTAGTATCCCAATTTTACAGAAGCAGGGAAGGGAGGCACAGGTTTTCCGAAGTGGCCTGTCATTTTGGGTGCCTCCATTTTTTTCTGGGTACCCAAACTGAGACAGCTACAATCCAGTTTTCAGAAATGCCAACCGCCCACAGAACCCATATTGAAGTCAATGGGTGCTCAGTTCCTCTAAAAACCAGGCCCAGAGGGGTTTAAAGATGGGCACCCAACAATGGGACCATGACAAAATTGAGAGCTCTCTCGAAAAAACTGGCCATATGTGATTTGCTTAAGGTCAAACAGCCAGTCAGTGATAGAATCAGGGATCTAACCTAGATCCCCTGACTCCCAGCCCTGGGCTTTAGCCTCCAGCATTAATCTGTACTAAGCCTATGCCAACTGCTGGGGTTTTGATTCTGTTCCCTTACAGCTATTTTACATTTCCATCTGTAATATCCAGCAGCCTCCATCAGAAAACCACCATTAGGTCAATTCTGAGGGTATGGAGTATGCCATACTTCGAATATACTCAAAATTCAGAGAGGGGTAAGCTTCAGAACATCATGAAGAATATCACTGACACTACTCCAAATCTTCTGGTGGAGTAAATGGTCAGCGTAGCTCTGTTGATGTCAATGGAGCGACACCAGTTTACATCAGCCAATCCTCTTTGAGTTGCTTCCCCTCCACACACACCTAGTCATGAACCATTCTCCCTAATGAATCCCTTTCCTCTAATAATGTAGCATCGAGAAAGAACTCCTGTTGGATAGAACATTTCTACAGAGCTAGTTCTTCTTTGAGGCCTGAGGAGAGCTGCAGGTGTCTGGCATGGGATGAAAGCAGGCAACTAACAATGCTGTTTTATTCCTGACACTAGTCCTGATATTTCACTGGCCTGAAGTATGTCAGTGATACATGAGCCAAACCTTAAACTATATATGTAATACACAACATTGGGACCGATGTAATGGATTAAAAGGACACGATTATTATGATTATCTCAACTGCAGTGCCAGCTATTGAGTCATGTTCAGCCAAGGAAGTATCACGGAGACAAAATTTACTTCTTTGTATACTCGAGGGGGGGGGAGGAGGAAGACAAATGACTCCAATCTGAAGGATGAAGACACCAGCCAGGCAAATTTTGCTTCTTTGAATGGTCCACTTTCTTAAGTGGCAACCACAAAATACAATGTTTAATCCATTAAAAGGGCCAGTCTCCAAGATTCAAAATCTGGATTTTGTCAACGCACCAGACTGCAACTCGCTGGGTGGGCTCTGGCTGGCTAGGTGATACTCTTGCATTTGGTTCCTTCAGGAAAGATCAGGGTGCCACTAGCTTTATGTCTGGTTACCCAAAAACCTTCACTAATTGATAGTCATCATGAGCACAATGGAACAACATATCATTATCTTAGAGTAAGTCAGATCAAATGTCTCCTGGTTAAAGAGGGACAGGATGGTCTTGTGGCTAAAGCAAAAGCCCTAGGAGAAAAGAAATCTGGATTCTCTGTCCCTGGATCTGTCAGAGTTTTCCTGTTTTGCCTTAGGTACTTCCCTCAGAGCCTACCATGGTTCTTTAGTGGGAGGAAAGTGGGGAGAGATTCGCCATTTTGCTCACTGGAGCTGCCGGGTGGTGCGTGCTTTTGCAAATCTGACCAAAGAGGTACTAAGCACCTCTTGAGAGTGGATAAGTGCCCTCAAATAGCACTGGAGTCAACTGGAATAGAGGGTTTCTCCATGCCTTGGTTTGCCCCATCCATAAAATGGGGAGGATAATACAAGCATCACCAGACGGTTCAGAGGGGTCATTCGTTCCTGAGCAGATCCTGGCCTGGAAGATGAGAGGAAAGGTCAAAATACTAAGAGACTAATAATGGGGGGGAGGGATAGCTCAGTGGTTTGAGCATTGGCCTGCTAAACCCAGGGTTGTGAGTTCAATCCTTGAGGGGGCCATTTAGGAATCGGGGCAAAAATTGGGGATTGGTCCTGCTTTGAGCAGGGGGTTGGACTAGATGACCTCCTGAGGTCCCTTCCAACCCTGATATTCTATGATTCTATGAATAGATGTAGCATGAGAAGCAGGACACAGAACCAGAGTTTACATCACTCTGGTAGCACAGAGGGGCCATGGAGAAATCACGGCAGCCCAAAGGAGAGTTCCTCTGGAGCTATGTAAGGTCAGTGGATAGTTGTAAGTGTAAGTTTCCTGCAGCCCCAAGGTAGGAAGCATGTTTGGGGTGGAGTTGGGACCAGGAGATGGAGTGGTCATAACCCTGAGCTCTGCACAGCCCACTGATAGGTGTCAAGAGACTACCATAAGTTATGAGGGCAGGTCTATACAATCATGGATAGTGTGGTGAAAGTGGATAAGGAAGTGTTATTGACCCCTTCACAAAACACAAGAACGGGGAGGGGGGGGAACGTGACCCAATGAAATGAAGAAGCAGCAGGTTTAAAACAAACTTAAGGCAGTACGTCTTCACAACATACACAGTCCGCCTGTGGCACTTGCTGTCAGGGGAGGTTGTGAAGGCCAAAAGTACAAATGGGCTCAAAAAACAAATTAGATGAGTTCAAAGAGAATAGGCCCATCAGTGGCTACTAGCCAGGATGGTCAGCGATGCAATCCCATGCTCTGGGTGTCCCTAAACCTCCAAATGCCAGAAGCATCTGCCACAAGCCACTGTCAGAGACAGGATACTGGGCTACATGGACCACTGGTCTGACCCAGTCTGGCCATTATGGCCTCATGAGCTACTCTACTATTTTACTCTGGGAGCCATACCAAGCAGGAAGAATCCATGTAGCACAAAGATAGCTTAAAGTCACCCCCCACCCCATTCCCCCAATTCCCATCCAAACCGGGTCTTGGACAGAGTCTAGTCCATATCCTGCTGAGGTTATGATTAAATGGGAGAGCTGGGTTCTTTTGGGATGGCTTTTAGGATCACAACTACAGATGGACAGGAAAGCAAGGTTAGTATATTTAGCGGGACAAAAAATTATAAAATAAATGAGCTTTTTCATGTTTGACATTTGCTGTGAAATTTTCCATTTTTCAACATAAAATTTCATTTTGTTTTGGTCGGAGTGGGAGAGAGGGGAATTGCCCTCATTTTTCTCCCCACTGGAAAAAAATTGGGGTGGCAGGAACTAAATATAGTCAGGGAAAGGATCTGGGGGGTCCACCCTGACTTTGTCTGCCTGCCCCTAGCCCAGCCCTAACACACCATGATTTCGGACACAGTGCCTTGGACAGCCATGCCTAATGGTTAGAGCAGGAGTTGGTAGTCACTAATCAGATCCCAGGGTCATAGCCAGAGCCGGAGGCCAGATGCCAGAGCCAAGGGTCAGAGCTGAAGTCAGGAATTGGAGCCAAGGGACAGAGGCGGATTACCTAGAACAGGGGTTCTTAAACTGGGGGTCGGGACCCCTCAAGGGGTCGCAAGGTTATTACATGGGGGGGGGGGTGTCATGAGCTGTCAGCCTCCATCCCAAACTCCACTTTGCCTCCAGCATTTATAATAGTGTTAAATATATTAAAAAGTGTTTTTAATTTATTAGGGGGGTCACACTCAGAGGCTTGCTATGTGAAAGGGGTCACCAGTACAAAAGTTTGAGGAAAAACTGACCTAGAACGAGGCAAGGCTGGGCCCAGAGCAGGAACAGGCCTTCGGGCGAAGCATGAACAGGGCTGGAACAGGACTGGGAACAAACAGGAGATATCACAGCCAGGGCCGGATTTCCAATTAGGCACCGTAGGCACGTGCCATGGGGCGCCTGTATTCTAAGGGTGCCTAAAAGTTAAAAGTGGGTTAAAAGTTAAAAAGTTCATACACAGGCCAGCAGTTCTCAGCTTGCGGGCTGCATGCAGCCCAATAAGCACACAGCTGCGGGCGGCCCAGCCGCATGCTAAAAAAAAATTCAAAGTCTCGCCGCTCCCAGATCCCGGCAAGGGGTGGGATTAGCTGAGGGGGAGACTGCCCCACACAGCCCTGCTGGAGCACTCCTGCCAGCAGGAAAGGCGGAGCAGCTCCCTGTGGCAGGGGAAGAGCTCAGAAGAAGTCCAACGCTGGGGGCCCTGCCAGCAAGCGGGTCCTGAGGGAGCCTGGCCCGGGCAAGCCCCACTCCTGCTCCAGCCTGGCTGATCACACCTCTCCCAAGGGGCCAGAGCGACCCCCGACTGGCCGCCAGCTCAGCCCTGTGTACATGAGCACCTCCCAGCGGGGCAGGACACGGGAGAGTGGGTCTCTGGGGGGAGATGTGGGGGGCCTCTGGGCAGCCGGGGGTGGGGGTGCTGGGAAGTAACGGGCTTGTGGGGGTGCTGGGAGGGGGGGGAGGTCTGCACGTGTTGGGGCGCTGGGCAGTCTGTGTGCGGCACTGGGCAGTTCTGGTGGTGGGTCTGTGCAGGGGGTGCTGGGCAGTAGGGAGTCTGTGGGTGGAGGGGCGCTGAAGATGCTGTGCCTAAGGGCACGTAAGGTGTAAATCCGGCCCTGATCACAGCCCAGGGCAAAGGCTTCAACCAAACTGCTGCTACAGCTGGGCTACAGCGCTGGTCAGCCAATCGGGCCCTATGGGCAACCAGGCAGCCTACCATGGGCCAGCTGCGCTCATGAGGTGGCCCAGAGACTGGTGCTGCTGCAGGCAGACACCTGGTCCTTCCAGGCGTGCCCCTACATGGGGGGACTCCTGTGAAGGTGGAGCACAGCCAACCAAAGCAATTCTGCTGCTGGGGCTATGCCCCAGAGGCCCTAGCAGGTGCCCAGTAGCCCCTCTGCATCACTGGCACAAAGAGACCCTGGGACAGCCATTAGGTGGGCCCAAGGAGGGCTGGATCTAGCCCTTCATTTACCAGCACCAGGTAGGGTTGCCAGGCGTCCGGTTTTCGGTGCAGCAGCTCTGGTCGGCGGTGCAGCGGGGACCCAGGGCTCAGACAGGCTCCCAGCCTGCCCTAGCTCCACGCAGCTCCTGGAAGCGGCCGCCGGGTCCCTGCGGCCCCTAGGTGGCCAGGGAGGCTCTACGCACTGCTCGCGCCCCGAGTGCTGGCTCCGCAGCTCCCATTGGCTGGGAACCGCAATCAATGGATGCTGTGGGGGCAACGCCTGCAGAAGCGAGGGCAGCACGCGGCGCCTCACTGGCCACCCATGTACCTAGGGGCCGCAGGGATCTGGTGGCCACTTCCTGGGAGCCGCAGTAAGCGCTGCTGGGACCCCGCACCCCCTCCCGCAGCCCAACCCCCTGCCCCAGCTCTGAGCCCCCTTCTGCACCTCAAGCCCCTCATCCCCAGCCCCCATCCCAGAGCCTGCACCCCCAGCTGGAGCCCTCACCCCCTCAAATCCCACCCCTCTGTCCCAGCCCTGAGCCCCCTCCTTCACCCCAAACTCCTCATTCCCGGCCCCACCCCAGAGCCCACACCCCCAGCTGGAGCCCTCACCCACCCCAGTTTCCTTCCCCAGCCCGGAGCCCTCTTCCGCACCCTGAAACCTCTCATTTCTGGCCCTACCTGGAGCCTGCATCCCCAGCCCAGAGCCCTTTCCCACACCCCAAACCTCTCATCCCCAGCCTCACCCCAGAGCCCAGCCGGAGCCCGCTCCCCAACCCCCTGCCCCAGTCTGGTGAAAGTGAGTGAGGGTGTGGGAGAGCAAGCGACAGAGGGAGAGGGGGATGGAGCCAGCAGGGGTGGAGCCAAGGAGAAGAGGCGGGGCCTTGGGGCAGGGCAGGAGTGTTTGGTTTTGTGCGATTAAAAACTTGGCAACTTTAGAACCAGCCCGTGCACTAGCCCCCTACTACAAGGGCACAGAGAACAACTGGAAAGGGGAAAATAATGAGGTTTTGAGGAAGTGTCATAGGTAGGGATGTAGGATTTTTTGTTTGTTTGTTTAAAAAAAAATAAAAAGTTCGTCTGAGCTAAGGAGGAGTGTTTCAAATGCGTACTGTTTCCTGAGTAAAATAAAGACAAAATCATAAAATATGAAAAATGAAAAGTCCTTATCTTAACATGAAAATATTATTCAGAATCTCTACAGATTGTTTTGCTAATTTCCAGAATGAATGATCAAATAGCAAGGGAGCCTTCTTTGGCTGCCAATATTTTTAATAGGCATCTTAGTCAATGTTAGTACAGCTGCCCTTTCAAATCAACTCTTGTGATGACTCATGCTTGGATTCAGAGGTTTCCCAAGGTTTATCTGCTCTCTTAATGTTCTTTGGTGGACCCGTCTTTGTGTCCTGTAGCAGGAGAGTGCCATCCAAAACACACAGCCTCACTGGGTAATAAAAAGGACACACACAATGAAAGGAGGTGAAGATGAGCTGTTCTCCAAGAGCTCTATATTTACACAGAACACTCGGAATCCAACACTTCTCCCGCCACTGCTCCAGCCTTACTCATGGCTAGTTCACATCACCTGTTTCCCCTCTGAGTCGACATTTCCAAGAACTCTGGCTTCCTGACATGCCCTCGGAAAACTAAGAAAGTGAAGTCTTTGGAGTTACAAGAAAATACAGCTGATTGCAGAGCACTGGGGAAAGTGTCAACAGCCAGTGCAAACAAAGGAGAGAAGGGAAAAACCTAAATATACACAAGACGTGAGCCTGGTGAAAGACAGCAACAAACAAGACAATTCATGTTATTTTAGGAGCCTAATTTCTCTTTTATTCTACATTATCTTCGTCACACTGGCCTGGTGCTTAATGGCATTCAGTGGACCGGCAGGATTCGGTAGCAGGGCAGGGGAGAAGGAAAAGCAATAAAATAAAGGATGCAGCCTTCAGCTGAAAACATGACCCTAGGCCCAAAGGTAACGTGGGAAAGGCTTTGTTTAACTCAGTGATGTTGTTCCTCCTTCCAGACCAGTCTAGAGCCTCTGAAAAAGGGAAGCACTCTCAATCCAGTTTTGGAGCCTCCAGTAGCTTGAAATATCTCCAAGTCTATTAAACCCTGAAACCAAAATAAGCATTTTGTCCTCCTTTCATGGAATCATATCAAAGACCTCTTAGGTCAACAACTTGTCCATTTGCCTGCCAGTGTCAGATTGTGCTCCAGAGTATATTCTCCAGGTCTTTGTCAAACCAACTTTTAAATGTGTTAAACAATGGGAAGTTCTGCCACCTTCCTGGAAAGTCTATTTCAAAATCTTTTTCTTATGCCCTTATCAAATACGCACCATAAATTAAAGAGAAAGTGGGTGAGGTAATATCTTTTATCTGGCGAACTCTCTAATATCCTGGGACTTTCATTTGACACTGCTACAACTACACTGCATAGCCAGAAATTAAAGGCATGTATAAGTACCGATGTAATATACAGCTAAGAATTCGCCTTTTGTTTTTGCATTGCTCCAGGGACTTAAGCTACTCAACTATTGATATATTAGGAAATGCGTTTCATAGGAGAGAATGCCTGTAGTGCCATTGAAGGATGCCTTTTTAATAAAAACGTATTGTCCATTTTAATGGGTGCATTCAGTACTCCTTATATAGCTGACTCCTCCAGTTCTCCTCCGGTTTTATATACTGCCGGTTTTAGGCTTTTATACTTGCATCAAGGTTTCCTACAGTCCCTATACACTCAGCAAAGCTCTTAGCTGTCTGCTAACTTTAAGCAAGTGAGTAGTCAGTACATAATTTGGGTTACTCAGGTCCTTAAAGTAAGTAAGTATGTAGTAGGGTGTCCAGAAAGCAAATGTTAAAAATCAGGACAGGGAGTGGGGGAGGGGTAATAGGAGCCTATATAAGAAGAAGACCCCAAAATCGGGAATGTCCCTATAAAATCGGGACATTTGGTCATCCTAGTATGTGATTAACTGAGTTTCTGAATCAGGGCCCAAAAACCTCACTTGACTTGGAGCCTGACCCAAAGCCTATTGAGGTTAATGGGAATCTTTTCTGCTGACTTCAATGGGCTTTTGATCAGGCCCCGGGTAGGTGGATATCAACACAGAGACACATGTGCTCTGTATTCACCGTCTTATCAATGAAACAGGCATTTGTCTGTTTCTAGACCATGTCCTCCCCTGCCTATGTGCCGGATACTACCATTGAGAACGCATTCACTCTGCAATCTCATTGGTTCCCATCTTACATGAAGGGCCCACTGCACCATCCTTTGCAGGCTAAGCTTTCTGGCACTGATTAATAAGTATTCTGCATATAGCAGTTGCTTGCAAAGTCAGCTGTTTGGTATTGATTTATAATTGGTCTTCAAGGGAAAACTAGGCATTTCCATGTCTGCCAGACACCAACGAAAATAGAGCTCACGTTAGCAATCAGAGATTTTTTCTGGTGCTAAGGATGGGTGCATTGCGGGGGGACGGGGATGGGAGATTTGTGCTCTGTTCACAGAGATACCAATCCTCAGTTACCCAACCACAGTCCGTACCAAGGATAGATACAGTGGGCTCCTCGCAAAGGATCGAGAAATCGAGGAGGGGGAGGCTAGCTCAACGAAATACAAACATGAAAACAAGGCCGACGTTAGACTTTCCAGCATTCTGAAAGGGCAGGTTCTTTCCACAGTCAGGGAGAAAAAAACAGATTTACTAAACAGTGTGACATAACTTGTTTGCACAGCATTTGATGATGTCTACTTTATTACCTACACTACCTCCGTGTTAGCCCCCAGAGCCTTTTCCAGAGGGCTTGGGAAGAATGCATACAGTATGGAAAAGAAATAAAAGCAGTGTGAGGCTGGATGGCACAGCTGGGTGAAAGGAAAAAACCACCAGAAGCAACCTGGTTGTGTGTAAATACTGAGCAGTGGGGGGAAGAAATATGGTTCTTTCCCTTACACTCAGCATCATTTGCCCACTGGGTATAATTGAGACTGAGGTGGGGCAACTAAAGCTCTGCTCCTCATTACTAAGATGTGCATGATTGCTGGCACAGCATGGTACTCCCATGAATGCCCATCTGTTTGCATACAAGACCTATTTGCGAAAAAAGGGGCCATCGTTAACATGGCAGAAGGACGGAACCTCTGGGAATGCTTTTTAGCTATTCCTCTCTATTCGGCATTGCTGAGGCCTCATCTGGAGTACTGTGTCCAGTTTTGTGCCCCACACTACAAGAAGAATGTGGAAAAATTGGAAAGAGTCCAGCGGAGGGCAACAAAAATGATTTTGTTTGAGGCTGGAGCAAGAGGAGAGGCTGAGGGAACTGGAATTATTTAGTCTGCAGAAGAGAAGAATGAGGGGGGATTTGATAGCTGCTTTCAACTACCTGAAAGGGGGCTCCAAAGAGGATGGATCTAGACTGTTCTCCGTGGTACCAGATGACAGAACAAGGAGTAATGGTCTCTAGTTGCAGTGGGGAGGTCTAGGTTGGATATTAGGAAACACTATTTCACTAGGAGGGTGGTGAAGCACTGGGTTACCTAAGGAGGTGGTCGAATCTCCTTCCTCAGAGGTTTCTAAGGCCCAGCTTGAAAAAGCCCTGGCTGGGATGATTTAGCTGGGGATTGGTCCTGCTTTGAGCAGGGGGTTGGACTAGACGACGTCCTGAGGTTCCTTCCAACCCTGATATTCTATGATTCTGTGATTTCAAATCAAGGCTGGGATAAGGCATAGACACTAGAGGCTTAGGGCTGAGCTCCTGCAGTCAAGTGAGATCAGAATCGCCGTGTTAATTACAAAATGACAACAAATAGATTACATTTTCAAAAGTCTGATTTTCAATGTCATTTAGGCATCTAAGTCACTTGGGCTTTTGAAAATCTTACCCTCTGTTCCTAACACTCATAGAAGCAAAGGAAAATTTGAAAACACTGACCTAAGTGTAACTGATGCCTGCTCGAGTTTGCAAAGAGCCTGAACCTATAACTCCAAGAGGTGTGAACTGTCCTATATATCTTAAATCTGAAACCTGCCGCCTCACCAAGAAGGGGTGGGGACACAGCATGGAGGGTAGGATGAGGGGGAGGGATGGACGGGTTGTGCCTAAGTCCCCAGTTGTCTTAATTTTACTCTGTTTCAAAGAATTCAACAAAGTATTCCAATAAAAATTTCTCACTGTCTTCTAATGAAATACTGCGTTCAACTGGAGGGGGATGAGTGGGGGAAGGTGTGGATTTCCCTGCCCTGAGGTTCCTCTCCCTTTAGGGATACTGCTAAACCACCCACCCTGCAACGACTTATCATCCCTTGCTCATCAAGGGTGAAATGCATCCCTCCTGCAGGTGGTCTGCCCAAGGTCCAGGCGCTACTTCCCACATAAGTTCACAAAGTATAGATCTTCGGCACAAGACTGAGTTTGCCCACAAATCCTGCTCACCTTGAACAAAGATGGCAATAAACCATTACCAATACTAGCACTGACTGGGGGTGGAGCTGGGGGGAAATCCCTAGATTTCAAGATTTGGTTTTGTCCCAAAATTGGATGAAAAGTCAAAATATCAGAACTGATCATTTCAACCATTTATATTGTAATGTTTCAAATTTTATGTTCTATCACATAACAAATATCAAAACGATGAAGTCAGAATGAAAGGGTATCGTCGAAACAAAACATTTCGATGAAATCTGTCCGTTCCCACCAAATGCGTCGATTCCTTCTAATGAGCATTTTCCAAAAGAGAACGGTCACGGTGGAACATTTTCAGCCCTCGCTATTGAATATGGGTTGGACTGGTGCATGAACCCCCTATTCTGTTCTGCAACATTGAAGAACTTCACAGGCAAGACCAACCAACATTCACAGCCAGCCCACTGTGAATGGTCCAGTGGATAGGAAAATGGACTGGAGATCAGGAGAGCTAGGTTCTGTTTCCAGCTCCATCATTGACCGTGGGCAAATCACCTCACCATTCAGTGCCTCTGTTTTCATTGTCCAGCTAGGTTGTAAGCTCTTAGAGGCAGGGACTGTCTCTCACTATATGTGCCTACAATACCTAGCAGAACAGAGCCTGGATCTTGGGTGGGGCCTGTAGACGCTGATAATAAATAGCTGTAGTTAGAAGATGTAAAGAAGAGAGCTGTGCATTAGCATCTAAGTAACTTTAATCACCAAGACCAGATATGGACATGCAGAGCAGCCCAATCGGATTGTGTGTCATATTATACCTGAAATACCAGCACTCTCTTATTACCACCTGTGCCATGCGTGTGGGTAAAAGGCTCTAAACCCCCGGCCTCCACCACTCTGATCAAATTGGTCAAAAACAGGCCCACCACTAAAACAACAAAAGCAACTCTGGGATTTGGATGGAGACAGTCTAATTCCAGCTATTTATTAGTTTTATTCTAAGCAGCACATACAGGCCCCAACCAAGACTCTCATATTTGATATTTTTCTGAAAGTCGCAGCTCCTGAATACAAAAGTGATTTCCTGAGCATCTCAGTGTTTTTTCTTTTTTTCCTAAGTACGTTTCTAGCCCTCGTGGTTCAAAATGGTTGGAATTTCTGTTTTGTGGGAAGTTTTGTGGAAATCTATAAAATTTTTTCAAATAATCGGCATTTTCTGATGGAAACCTGTTTTGATGATCATTTTCTGCCCAGTTTTACTCATGGTTGCAGAGAAAAGCTTGAAAACATGCTCCTTAGTTTCAGAGTAACAGCCATGTTAGTCTGTATTCGCAAAAAGAAAAGGAGTACTTGTGGCACCTTAGAGACTAACCGATTTATTTGAGCATAAGCTTTCGTAGCTCACGAAAGCTTATGCTCAAATGAACTGGTTAGTCTCTAAGGTGCCACAAGTACTCCTTTTCTTTATGCTCCTTAGTGTAACTTAAAGGCTCAAAAATCATGAGGCAAATAAAAAGAATCCAACAGAAATGGGATATTAGACTAACTAGATCCCCGCTCTGATCCATTTTGGTATTTCCTGTATTCCCACGAGGCATGAGATGGAAAGAACCCAGCCTGATAAGCAGATGTGTTTGCAAGGCTGGCAGTGAAGAGAACACAGCTAAGCTCTTCAGGGCAGGCATTGTCCTTTTGAGATGTGTTTGCATAGCGCCTAGCTCCATGTGCTCCTGATCTCAACCCCGAGGCACAGCTGCAATGCAAAATATAAACACCAATGAGCACATGCAATCTGGAACCGGGGAGAGACAAAGCAAACAGAGACGCAGACAGTTACTTTCCAGACTAAACCCACCCTTCAGAGCTTTGAAACAGCGGAGTTGCCTTTTTCGTAGCTCTTCTCACCCAGAGCATCTGTGAGCTGGAAGAGAGTTGAACAAAAGTCTTTGAACCAATATAAATATTAAATATCACTAAATAAAACAAAAGGGAAGCCACTGAATCTTGCTGCAAGGGGAAAAACAGGGAGGGGATTCTTTCGATGAGAGGTGAAAACAAGAGCACATGGGGTGACGTCCAGGTTAAAATAATACCAACACATCAAGTTGCGTTCGTTAGAGGAGAATGGAGTCTGTGCCCACAGCTCATCCAGCAGAGTATAATCTGGGCTGGGAGAACCAGTTTGGATAAGTAACGATGAAAACCGTTGTCCCCATGCTGGAACCAGACCAAACCAACCATTAGAAATGAATGTCCCAAGAGGGAAGCACTCACAGGAACACCCTTGCTGCAGAAATATTTGTTGCAAGCGTTTCTGTGCCGGCAGTGAAAGAAGCACACCCACAGATGGCCCCAAAAGGGGGTGGGCTTCACCCAGAAGAAAAAGGCCCTGGTCTGAGGAAGTTTGGGGTGGGGGGTGCGTTTGTTCTTCCTGAAGGGGGGCGGTGGAGGAGAAAGCCAGACTCTTTTCTACATCAACAGCAGCAACAGGAGAGGAGCTACCTCTGCAGTGTCACCAACGCTCCTGAATCTCACAGTATTTAGCGTTTCTTAAAGGGCAATTGTTGAAATCAGGACTTTGTATGAGAATCTCCCCACCCCACCCCACCCCTTTTTTTTTTTTTTTAATAAAGTAAATGTCTAGCCCTTGCTGTTGCAAAGAAAACAAAGCCCTGGCTGGGATGATTTAACTGGGAATTGGTCCTGCTTCGAGCAGGGGGTTGGACTAGATGACCTTCAGGGGTCCCTTCCAACCCTGATATTCTATGATTCTATAAAAAGCTTGAAAACATGAAGCGAGAGCAACCCAATGGTCAGAGATCAAATAAAAAGAGCCCCATTCTTTTTTAATTTTTAAATCTCATGATTGTTAAACCAATCTCATGATCTAGGGGGGGAATCTGACTCAATTTTTTAGTGCTTGGGGCTGGCACCTCTGTACCCTTTTTCAGTAACAAACAGATGCTGTTCTGTTGTTTACTGAGCTTGTGCCTGTGTCATTATTTGGAGGACCACTGCCTGCTTGGGATGATCCATCCATGAGGAGAACACGAAGAAGCATAATAATATTCGACGCTACCCTGGCCACCTTCGGAAGCAACTCCAAGCCCAGGCCTTCCCAACTAATGCAAAATGTTGCTCTCCTACTTACTGGTAAAATTGGAGGTATGAGAGCTCTCTTATTGATACTCCAAGAGTCGTATCATGTGCCTAGTTACCAGGGTGATGGGCATAAAACCGTTGTTTGCAATAACAAATTAAGTAAATAAAGAACAATGCTGCAGGAAGCCTTTTTCTCCCTATTAATTTATCTGAACGCCAAACTCAGGCGTTATTTTCTTTTCATTAACACAGCCTCAGCTTACCTTACCTGCCATACTTGGCATGAAACCTTCTATCAAATGCACAAAATAAACAGGAATAATAATAATGTGGCTTTAGCTTTCCCTTCCCCGTGATGGTCTGCCTTTGAAGTGCAGGTGGATTACCTGGTTTCCAAGAAAAGATTTACACCTCAGCTGAACAGAATTGTTTGAAAACAAGACCAAACCTGACTTTTGTTTCTAAGATTTTTTCTTAACAAGAAGAAGAAAATGATTCTGCTGCTTTCCCAAAGGCAAGGGTCACTTCCGTGCGGCTGTTTGACAATCCCTATAATTAACTTCTCAGAGTCAGATACATGGATTTTGTAATAATCTGAGGAGGTAGCGCGCTGGCCCTTTAAAAGACAATCATGTCCTTCTCCTGTAGCGCCATCTAGTGGTGGAGAGGAAGGATACACTTGGGGTTTAGGCACTGAATTGGGTCTCAGGAGATATCGGGGTTCAGTTTCTAGCTCTGCCACTCCCCCTTTGGGCCTCAGTTCCTCATCTGTAATATGGGGATAAAAATCCTTCCTTTGTCTGTCGTGTCTCCTTAGACTGTAAACTCTCTGGGGCAGAGACTGTCTCTTGCTAGGTTTTTGTACTGCACCTAGCACTGATCTCAGCTAGTGCCTCTAGGAGCTATCATGATAATAGTAATGGAGAGGAATCAGAGAGTGCTGTGAGACAGCAGAGAGGGTCTGGAGCTGGCTGCCCCTTCTGTGTACTTCTTCTGTCTAGCCTGAGACCCTCCTGACCTCCAAAGACACTGAGAAAGTCTTCTTAGGCAGTGGTTGGACCCGATGACATGTTCCATGCCCGAAATTCAGGAGACTAATAATTGGATGGCCAAGGAACCGGATAAATGACAAAGTTAATGGGAGTCTTTCTATAGACTTCTATAGAAATTGGATCAGGCCCAGTGTTTATCTTATTTGTTTATCTTATAACTTCTCGTAAGTTG
This sequence comes from Lepidochelys olivacea, assembly GCF_965140295.1. Classification (NCBI taxonomy): domain Eukaryota; kingdom Metazoa; phylum Chordata; order Testudines; family Cheloniidae; genus Lepidochelys; species Lepidochelys olivacea. The sequence goes on along the minus strand of NC_140412.1, from coordinate 263,889,164 downwards.
GTGGAACAAAATAGACCCTGGTGTCCAATTTATGTTTTTCTCAGTGGGGTGAGCTAGGGTCAGAATTGCAGAATCGTAGGGCAGGAAGGGACCTTGAGAAGTCATCAAATTCAGCCCCCTGTGCTGAGGCAGGACCAAGTAAACTTAGACCCTCCCCGACAGGTGTTTGTCCAACTTGGCTTTAAACGCTTCCAATAATGGAGACTCCATAACTTCCCATGGAAGCCTATTCCAAAGAGCTTAACTACCTTGATAGTTAGAAAGTTTTTCCTACTATCTAACCTACATCTCCCTTGCTGCAGATTAAGCCCAATACTTCTTGTCCTACCTTCAGTGGACATAGAAAACAATTGATCACAGTCCTCTTTATAACAGTCCTTACAATATTGGAAGACTGTTGGGTGCTCCTCCGTCTTCTTTTCTTAAAACTAAACATGCCCAGTTTTTTCAACCTTTTCACAGAATATCAGGGTTGGAAGGGACCCCAGGAGGTCATCTAGTCCAACCTCCTGCTCAAAGCAGGACCAATCCCCAACTAAATCATCCCAGCCAGGGCTTTGTCAAGCCAAGCCTTGAAAACCTCTAAGGATGGAGATTCCACCACCTCCCTCAGTAACCCATTCCAGTGCTTCACCACCCTCCTAGTGAAAACGTTTTTCCTAACATCCAACCTAAACCTCCCCCATTGCAACTTGAGACAATTACTCCTTGTTCTGTCATCTGGTACTACTGAGAACAGTCTAGATCCATCCTCTTTGGAACCCCCTTTCAGGTAGTTGAAAGCAGCTATCAAGTCCCCCCTCATTCTTCTCTTCTGCAGACTAAATAATTCCAGTTCCCTCAGCCTCTCCTCTTGCTCCAGCCTCAAACAAAATCATTTTTGTTGCCCTCCGCTGGACTCTTTCTAATTTTTCCACATCCTTCTTATAGTGTGGGGCCCAAAACCAGACACAGTACTCCAGATGAGGCCTCGCCAATGTTAAATAGAGTGGAATGATCACATCCCTCAATCTGCTGGCAATGCCCCTACTTATACAGCCCAAAATGCCATTAGCCTTCTTGGCAACAAGGGCACACTGTTGACTCATATCCAGCTTATAGATTCATAGATACTAAGGTCAGAAGGGACCATTATGATCATCTAGTCTGACCTCCAGCACAACGCAGGCCACAGAATCTCACCCACCCACTCTCATCCATTATAACCTCTAGGTCCTTTTCTGCAGAACTGCTGCCTAGCCATTTGGTCCATAGTCTGTAGCAGGTCTCATAGGTCAGGTTTTCCAAACCTTTTATTTTTTTTTTTTTTTGGCTCTCCTCTGGATTCTTCCAGTTTTTCCACTTCAGTCCTAAATTGTGGTTCCCAGAACTGGACACACTACTCCAGCTAAGGCCTCATAGTCCAAACAGACAAGACAGACCAAGGAAGTGTTACCATCCCATTATACAGATAGGGCTCTGTAATTTTAAAACTTAAAAAAATGGACCAGCTCCACAGCTGCTGAAAAAAACAAGGAGAAAACGTTACGAAAAATTCTCTCAATTTTTTTCTGGATATAAAAATATGAGCAAAAAATCTGACCAGCTCTGGTAGCTAGCTAGCTAACTAAGATGGGCGCAAACCTAAACTCCAAATGCCATGGATTTTTACATAAAGCTACTTACAAATACCAGCACTGACATTTGTGGTTGCTGGAAACGCTCTCATAAGGGTATGTTCAACTCTATTAAGGGCTCTTGCCTCACCCACCAAACACCAGCACAGATCTTATTCCAAGCATTCAAAACCTATTCACTCTGGAGTAGAGGGTACCTGTAGGAGAAGCTTTGAGTCCGGAGGGGGGAAATGTTTGGCGGAAGCTCCATGCACAGCAAGCCTGAGACCTAATTCCAAAACATTCTGATGCCGCTTTAGAAGGAAAAAAGAAAAAAAACAACCACCTGCAAAAAACCTCACCCCTGCCAACTTATGCAGGAGGTTCCAACCCATCAGAATTCCATAAGCGGCCCAAACACATATTAACAAAAAAGCCAGATCATGTGTGCCTGGAATTTGTTGGCAAACACAGGTCAGAAAGGCAGATGTTGTCCTAATCTAACCTCCACCCACCAGTAAAGTAGTGCCAGTTTGCTGCCGACTGTCCTCCACCCACTGGGGCTGGTCCCTAGGGGAGTCCAGAGATGACAATGCAAACACTGCGTTTTACCCAACATTTGCCCCCTCTTGCTGTGGGGGGGAAAAATCATGCAAAGGGCGTTTCCAACCAAAAGGGAGTCGTCATCCCCCAACTCCAGAACCAGCTGAAATGCTTGCAAAGAAGCAATGTGGAGCCGGCACGAACCAATAGAATCTCAGGCACCATAAGCTGTGGTCTTGTCACTTCTTACACCTAAGCAGCATTTGGCTTGATGTCTGCTAGGAGGGGAACCTTGCCAGGAAGAGCCTGTTATCTTTCCTCTGGTATTTAGATTGTAAGCTCTCTGGGACAGGTACTGTGTTTTTGTTATAGGTATGAACAGCACCTAGGACAATGGGGCCTCAACCTCTCACTGGGGCCTTTTAGTGTCACTAGAAAACAACTACTACTAATAAAAAACACAGCCCTTCAGGAAGTGATGGAGATTCAACAGGAGATACACTTTGCTCTGAGCCAGTGCCCCAGCATAGTGCTATCTTTTGGGGATGAGATGGAAAACCGAAGCAGGTAGTCATCCAGGATCTGGAGGGCAGGGGGCAGTTTCAGGTGGTGGGAGGCAAGGCACTGAAAACAGGAGTCTATGCTATTACACAGGGAATCTTTCCAGGACATCACACATACCAGAATGGAGCCACCATGAGTTAGTCAAATTTTTTCCATCAGTGGGAAGTTTGGTTTTCAACTAAATGGCGTTTTTCAAGAACAGAGTCTGTTTTTGCAGAAAATTTTGATTTTTCAGAAAAATTATGAACACCTGAAAGCCAAAATATTTTAATTTAGATATGTCACCATGGTGCCTCAAGGGAGCTTTAGTTCAAGTGTCTCATGTCCCCATTCTCCTCTGTGGTCTGGGCTCCCCAGCCAAACTTCATATCCCATGATGAAGGGACTGCCATGGTGCACCAAGATGGACAGTGTGGTGCATCATGGGAGATGTAGTCATGGGAGATGCAGGGAGCCCAGTCCATAGAGGAGAATAGGAGGATTAGGCACACAAACTACAGTTTCCATGAGGTACCACAGCTCATATCCAAATGGAAAGAGTTTGGTTTTAAATTTTTCATTAAAAAAAAATTTAAATTATCCATAGTGAAAAAAACCCATTTTCCAGTCAGCTCTGGGAGCTAGCATGGCCATCAGATCCATTCTGATACAATTACAATCCCCAGGCCTTTTCTCCTGCCAAATCTTTACAAAGCTCGAGGAAATTCCAAAACCTGAGAAATAAAATGTTATTTAGTTTCCATTCTTGCAGCCCCAAGCCATAAGTGGAAGTGGAATTAAAAAGTTTCTTCCTTCACATGACTAAAAACTCAGCTCTCCCCCACACTAGGTGCTTCCCCGGTATTATCAGATGGCATTGCAATTTAAACCCACAACAACACTAACTAAAAGCCCCCTTGGAATTCACAAGATTAGTACCATGTAAGCATTGTTGTTGAAGCCATATCGGTCCCAGGATATTAGAGAGACAAGGTGGGGGAGGTAATATCTTTTATTGGACCAACTTCTGTTTAACTCTGTAAGCTCGAAAGCTGGTCTCTCTCACGAACAGAAGTCAGTCCAACAAAAGATATTACCTCACCCACCTTCTCTCTCTCTCTCTCTCTCTCTCTCTCTCTAAGATCAGTATCAAGTTTAACTGTTCACTCTCTTTCCTTTCCCATATTCTCTACATCCAGCATTCCCATTTAGCCCAATGGCCACATTAGCACTTCTTCCTGGGCCACCCAATTCCAATCAATCAATCAATCCACCTTCATCTTCCAAACCAAACCAGGTGCTATAAAGAGGCCATGCAATGTCACCCCAGTCAAACAACTTAGACATTTCTTTCCTGTCAATATAGTGCTATTTAGGTTGCATGGAAGGACTTTTCTTCTCAGCCTGTAAACCACTCCCACTTCCCCAATGACAATAAATAAGGATAGTAATAAAGCTTTGAAATCAAAGGAGAGAAGAATCACAAGGTTTCCAAATCAAGTTTGAAGACCCCAGTGGCGCTCAGGAGGGCTCCAGAGCTGACCTTTCCCCACCCCACCCCCCATTTTCCTTCTGAGCTTCATCTGTCAGAACTCCCAGCACAGCTCTACAATTCTGCTGACAGTGACATGGCTTGGAAGAGAAGGGTCCTGTTTTAATTAGACTAGCCCTCGTGTGCTTCTCTTTTAAGGAGCGGGAGCAGTGAGGGACAGTTCACAACACATGTTCCTGTAATTTACACCTCAAAAGATAACACTGACCAGGGAAGCTGACAAGACAACAACCTAAAATGTTGCCAGAGCAGAAACATCATTCTCCTGCTTTGTCAAAAGTCCTTAGGAAGGGAACAGAAGTTTGGGAGATGATTAAAGACTGGAAGAACATGGTCTAGTGGACAAGGCCTCAGCAGATCCAGGCTCCAATTCTGTCTCTGCTCCTGCCCTTTTATGTGACCTTGGGCAAGTCTGTGCCTCTGTCTTCTCTATTTAGATTGCAGCCTCGGCAGGAGAGGGACTTTTGCTCCTAGCTCCCAGCACTGCGGGGCCTTGATAATGTTCGGAGCTCTAGGTGCTACTGTATAGAAATAATTAATGATAATAATAGAGGTTGAGAGACTTGCCTGAACTCAGAGATCTGGACCTGGAACTGCACTCACTCACCATCCAATGCCCATGGAGGTCTTTCTGTTGACTTCAATGGCTGTTGGAGCATGCCCTGGGCTTTAGATTTTTATTGAAAGTTGCCAGCCTCAAAAGTCAGATCGGATCCTGGTGTGGGTTCCACAAACCCCGCCTAAGCCTGTGGCTGTTGAGATCTGGTGTACGTGGGCTGGGGAGAAGGTTGCTGTAGACTAGAGAAAGAAACCCTGTAGCCAGGATAAGACGACACCACCCCACTCTGTACTCTTTGAGCTGGGCGCCCAGTCAACAGCCGCCTCTCTTCGGTTGTCCAGCTCTGAAGGCAGCACAGAAGTGAGGGTGGCAATACCATGACCCCCCCTAAAATAACCTCATGACCCCCGTTCAAATTCCTTTTGGGTCAGGACCCCCAATTACAGAAACGCTGGTCCCTCCATAAAAATCTGTATAGTATAGGGGAAAAGCAAACAAAAGACCAGATTTCACAGTCCATGATGCGCTTTCCATGGGTGTGAATTTAGTAGGGCCCCAGCAATGAATAATTAGCAACGCTGATTCCACCAGACTAATCAGGTCCTCCGATGGCGCTGTGCATTCTGACGGAGCTCTGTTAATCAAGGCCTTGTTGTTTTTAATATTTAGTGAGAGTTTCATGTTGATTTTTTTTAATTGGTATATGTACCTGTGTGGTGGGGGGAGGGGCATAAACTACTACAGACAGAAAGAAGTAGGGAGAGATCATATCAGTTTGAGAACCCTAGAGGGCTGCATGGGTAAGAGCGTGTGACGCACCAATGCCAGGTCCTTGCATTTTAAGTGTCATGTCCCAGTTATACTGGGCTCCACTTGTTCTCAGCAGATCTGCCACCCCACACGTTAGGGCTCAGTGAGGCCTCAGGCAGATGGGCTGAGCCTTGGCTTTAATTATTTTATTTTGAGAGAGAGAGAGAGAGACGGACTCTCTCATTCTGTGTTTTGGTTTTTTTTTTAAATCCCAAATTTTTACAATATGTGTTCTAGCTTTGCCTCCTTCCGCTGCTGGAACAGCTGTCAAAACGTGGCTGGATGCGAGGCTACTGCGGCTTTACGACTCACATTAGCAGCTCTTTAAGGGTCTGGCAGAGACTGGCTGTGAGGTTTTAGCCTGCAATTTCTCATTCCCCAACTGGCAGGAAGTGTAACGTAAGGTCAGAAGGGAAGCACCAAAGGTATGTGGCAGGTCTGGCAGGAGGCAGCCCGGAGCTAGCCCCATGGGGTCTCCAGCTCGGATCACACCGCCTACACCCTTCCCTTCTCGAGGCTGGCCAAACACTCTCCAGCCATACTTCTGCTCCAGTTCCTCAGGGCCTTGTCACAGCTCACCCCGTGCCTTCACTTTACCTCCCTTCCCCTGCTGTCTCCTCTGCGCCACAATGCTCTGTTCATTTCTGTCTCTGTGCTCCCTCCCATGCCATACCCATGCCCAGATTAGCCACCTTGCCCTCAACAATCACTGATTCCAGTCAGCCTCCTTCCAGTGCCAACCTCCCACCACACACACCCCCTGGCATGTCCCACAGTCCCTAACTCCAGTGCCTTAGCCCCTGAACAAACCAGAACCCAAGAGGGTCTAACAGGACGCATGCATAATGAGCAGTGAAGCTCATGACCTTCCCATGGAATCCACCCCGCATTTGGCATCAGCCTTCACTGTGCCAAGCCTAACCCAGGGCTGGTGCAAACAATGGAAAAGCCCCAGTGTAATGGCATCAATGTCTGCTCTGCAGGGCCACCAAGCACCGGGAGCCAATGGAGTAAGCAGGGAGCTTCCTTTTCCCTGCCTCAGCCCCCTGCATGGAGCCTGGCAGCGGATAGGGAATGGAGAAGAGGGGCTTGGGGCAGAAATGCAACACCCTCCTTCCATGTACATGGTCCACTGGCATGTGATGTGGTCTCTGGTTGCTCTCAGGGCCTCCACGACATCTCCTGTGACCCAGTCCCTGGCCCTTCCTGCACCGTAAAGGGGAGACAAGAACATCTGAGGCCCTCCACTAACCGGGACTGTTCACATCTCCTTTGATGAGAGGAATCTACCACCCATCCTAAAACATGCACCAGCTCCACCAATACCATTGCTCAATCCAAGAGCTCCCAGAATCCACCACCTGCAGTCTGGCCTCCCTTTATTAAGCCAGCAAAGCACAACCTCTCCAATGCCACCTGTCAGCTGCCAGTGTCCTGGATCCCTCTGTCAGGCTTCAGAGCATGGTACAGAGACAACACATGTTGCCCTGGTGGGTGGTCTCCTGTTCGCTGATGAGTCAAGTGCAAGCCTTGCTGGACCTCTCTGCAGCATTCCATACCCCTGAGCACCAGGCAATGCTATCCATCAGGCAGGAAGCTGCAGAATAGAAACACCCTGAAATGGCTCAAGTCCTTCCTCTCAGACTGAACCCAGAATGGTCATTACATGCAACTGTCTTCCACCTCCAGAGCTCATCTCTTGCATGGTATTCATATCTATATGAAGCCACGGGGAGAGCTGGTCAGGTTGAAGAGCCAGCAAAGACAACACCCCACTCTACATCCAACGTAAAACAGAGCCATCTCCCAGCTCTCTCAATGCCTAGCTGAGATCAACATCTGGATGCAAGACAGCTGGCTGCAGCTGGATGCAGGCAGGACCGATGCTGGCAGGAAGAGGAAAGTGTTTCCAAGGATTTGCCATCTCTCCATTAGGAACATCTGCCCTCAGATTGCTAACTCACTCCACAGTCTTGGGGGTCTTGCCTTGCAATCCCAAATCCTACTGGATACCCACACAGTCATGGTGGCCAAAAAAAAACCCAAACCCACTTTCATCTTTGACTAGCCAGATGGCTACCCTCTCCAGCTGTTGGACTCCAACCTGGCTACCATGATCCATTCACGTGACCTCCAGACTACACTACTGCAACTCATTATATCCACATGCCCTGGAAAACAATGCAGCTGGTGGACCCACACAGCAAGTCCTTCTGCTGAGCAACAAAGGTCACCATGAGCCCATCTACCCAGGGCTCTGGTCTCTGCCCTGCTCTCCTCGAACTAGAGTACAGTTCGAGGTCTCAGTCCAGATATTCAAAACCTTCCATGAAACTGACTGGAGCCATTTGAGTAATAGCCTCTAGTTCCGCAACCCTGGCTTCAGACAATAGCTACATGCCGCCAAAACCACAAAACGGTCAATTAGCAAGGGAGTACAGGACACAGAGCTTTCACCAGAGCCTGATCTAGACTACAGGGCTCCCTGACATGTGAAACAAGAACGACTGTGGACCTAAACCACCTTCAGAATGAAAGGCAAGAACCTCATTTCAGCCTGGCTTTCCCTCAATGAACGGTCCTCATGCACGCAGGCAGACGCACAAACATGCCCTCTCCCGCGCAAACTGGAAACATCCAAGCTAATCCAACTATTTCTCCTGCAGCCAGTGAAGGGAGAAAGCGAGAAGGAAATTATGATTTCTATTTTTAAATGCTTGGCACGTGCACAGGGCCTACAGTGACGGAGGGAAACAGAAGACAACTGTCCAGGACTTCCTTACACAACACCAGCCGGAGCTTAGAAGTTAGGAAGTCTTATCTCAATGCTGTTGCTGTTTCTGCCCGCGAAGGAGGTGCGGGGAAAGACGGCTGGGCCCCAGCCCGTTAATTATTAACTTACTATTGACCAATTACTGGGCACAGCTGGCATTCACTAATAATCCAATGGATCACAGTGCCAGTCTGGTTTGAAAGAAATGGAAAATGTGGCTCCATGTGGCTTGCAGGCTAGATGGGATGTTGACCATCTTTCATCATAGAACCTCTTGTGGTATTCCTACTCATTGTAAAAGGCTCAGAGAAAGCCACCGCTTAAGGTATATAGAAAAAAAAACAAGATATCTAGCCCCAAAGCAGGATACTGAGCACCTGAGAAACCTCCCCCCTCCCTTTAGAGACTACAGTGACGAGTAACCTAGAAATACCAGACATACACAGAAGAGCTTCACTTAGTTTAATCCACTGCTGATGCAGCCCTTACAGTCTCCACAACTGGATAGCGTCAGTTCTCTGCCTTAGAGCGTAACCTGCAAGACTCAAAGGGGGGGCAAGCAGAAAAACCTGGACAGCCACCCCCAGGGCATTCTGCCTCTTTCTACACACTGGCTATGGATCTGTGTGCTGTCCAGTTTTGTATCTGCTAATTAAAAAAAATCCTAGAGTCTGGTGACTTCTGCAGAATACAGCGAGGTTTTTCAGGCTGGAAGAAGCAGGCTCACCTGTTAAGCCATAGGTACACTGCACCTATGGGGCAAAGGGGTAGGTCAGTGCACAGACATCGTGTTTCCGTGGAGTGGTTTGTAATGTGAGGGATTTGCTCCTGGCCTGTAGTTTGCCCTAGGCTAGCCCTTCACTGCAAACATCTTCCACACCCAGAGGCCTCACTCATGAATGGAAACCAAAATGATACGGACAAGGCTCCTAGACTAAGGCCAGAAGGGATCATCATCATGATCTAATCTGACTTCCTGCATGTCAGAGGCTACAGCACCTCACCCACCCACTCCTGTGATAGACCCCTAACCTCTGGCTGAGTTTGAGTGACAGAGAATCCACCATTTGCCCTAGTTTGAACCTGCAAGTGACCCGTGCCTCATGCTGCAGAGGAAGGTGAAAAACGTATGGCTCGTTCAGACAACATTGCCTTCTCCGAATAAACCCTTTCCCCAGCCACAGGGGGGAACAAACAGGCTGTCACAGCGCTTCCTACAACAGCATCCGTATTAAAATCCAAGCATGGCCCTGCAACAACTGGACCATGGGAGCAGCCCCAAGTTCAGACCTGTGTTTGGCATAAAGCTCCCTGTATCCTGCTCACCCACAGATCTTTTGATGGGAGTTGTGCTGTTGATTGCTGCGGTGAAGCATAGCAATTCTTGGGACCTCTCTCTCCAGCAGGGCATGGAGCCTGTGAGAATGCCTTGCAGTACAAGCTCTGCCTAGTCCTGGTTTTTTGGTTTGTTTTTTTAACATCTCAAACCACTGGGCTTTCACCATTTCCCTTGGGAGACTTTGCCACACACCCCTGCAGCCCACTGTGCCCCCTGCAAGAGTGCTAAAGGCCCCCACTCTTGCAAGGGTGACCTATGAGAGTTTTGGGCATTTGCATGCCACCAGCGCTTAATCTGTGCCAGGGCTGAGCACCAGCAACTGGAGGCTTGGCCATTCATAGCCCAGCACCTCTAGGCTCGGTGCATCAGTAAGGCTGCCAGTGTCACGGAAGTCACGGATTCCGTGACTTCTGCAGAGGCCGGTGTGGCTGGCTCCGGGGCCGCCCGATCAGCTCAGGCAGCTGCTGGGCCAGTCGCAGCGGCTGGTGCCGGGGTAGGCTCGGGACACCACCCTCAATCCCCCTCCCTCCCCACAGCAGCAGGAGTTTAGGTTTGAGAGGGGGCTCAGGGCAGCGCTTACTTTGGTGGGGCTCCCCCCAGAAGTGGCAATGTGTGCCTCCCTCAGCTCCTCGCTCCGTTCGCTGCCTCCGCCCACAGGCGCCACCCATGCAGCTCCCATTGGCCACAGCTCCCGGTCAATGGGAGCTGCGGAGTTGGCAGTGGGCAGAGCTAGGAGCTCGGGAGGGACATGTCACTGCTTCCGAGAAGCCAGGTCAGGAACCTGCCAGCTCTGCCAACTCTCCTCCCCCACCCCCACCCCAAGCAGCTGCAGGGGTCCCAGGCCCCAAGTACCTGCAGTGCACCCCAGACCACCACCCCCCCCAGCACTCACGGCACCCTCCCTTCCCAGGCTGACCCCTCAGCACCCGTGGTCCCCCCACGAGCACCCACAGCATTCCCAAGATTTAGTCAGGGGTATATAGTACAAGTCATGGACAGGTCACCGGGCCATGAATTTTTGTTTTGCCTGGTGACCTGTCCATGATTTTTACTAAACATACCAGTGACTAAGACGTAGCCTTATGCATCAGTTTTGAAAGTTTAAAGAAAGAATGGCTTACAGCACCAGCACCTCTTTCATTACAAATGAAGCCCTGCATGCCACAGATCTGAAAGGAAAGGGCATTTGGAGAAAAGTCCTGGGAGAGACGACTTGAATTCTTTTTAAAAGCGCTTCTCAAAAATTTAGTGTCATGTCCACATGCCTGCTGAGTTTCTTTGCAGTGTAGACATTACATACCCTAAGACTCTAGACAGACACCTGTAGGCAGCCCGTGTCAGCTGATGCAGGTGTGGGCTACAAGACTGTAAAATCAGGGCACAGAAGTTCAGGCTGAAGGCAGAGCTGAAGCTCTGCGGCCCCATGAGAGAGGAGCCTGGCCTCTAGCCCAAACCTGAAAGTCTACACTACAATCTGACAGTCCTGTAGCCCAGTGGTTCTTAGGTCTTCCAGGAGGTACATCAGCTTATCTAGATATTTGCCTAGTTTTACAACAGGCTACACAAAAAGTACTAGCAAAGCGAGTACAAACTAAACTTTCAGACAGACAGACAATGACTTGTTTATACTGCTCTATAAACTCACCATTGAAAGTACAATATGAATATTCCAATTGATTTATTTTATCAACTATATGGTAAAAATGAGAAAGGAAGCAATTTTTCAGTAATTGTGTGTTGGGACACTTTTGTATTTTATGTCTGATTTTGTAAAGCAAGTAGGTTTTAAGTGAGGTGAAACTTGGGGGTGTGCAAGACAAATCAGACGGCTGAAAGGGGGACAGTAGTCTGCAAATGTTGAGTGCCACTCCTGTAACCCAAGTGTCGCAAGCCCAAGTCAACTGACATGGGCCAACCACAGGTGTCTAACTGCAGTGTAGAAACATCCTTATCGTTTAGGCCCTGCACTGGCAACCCTGAAGAACTTCTAGGGCTTTTAATAGTCCCACAGTTCGTACAGCATTAAAGTGCACACAGTACAGTATTAGTGTAGAGGGAAAGATGGCCCAGTGGTTAAGTCACTTGCTTAGGATTCGTGAGTGCCATTCCTTGCTCTGCCACAGTCTTCCTGGGTGAGCTTGGGAAAGTCACTTAACTGCTCCACCTCATCTGTAGGATGAGCCTAGCACTGCCCTCTTGCACAGGAGTGTTGTGAGCATACACGCTATAAATGTTGAGGTGGTCAGATGCTGTGGGAATGGGAGACATATGACGTACCTTAGATAGGTATCAGAACTAGCAAATCACAAGACCGCAATCTTTGGGCATCAGGTAGGGATGCTATACCACCAAAACTAGTATTTATCTCCATTTTAACACCCCCATAGCAACCAGTTCACAGGGTGCCATTCCTCCAGTTTGTATTGTGCTGGGAAATACCATGAATGCAGTCATCCTTTGTGCACCTGAGTCTCAGAGCCATTAAAGGTTGAGAGCCTCCTCTTCAAGGCCTAAATCCCATTGGGGTAGAACATTCAGAAGTTGGCATTTAGTGCCAGGCTAGTAAGGCTAGCTTTAGAAGTCTGGCTGAGGAACCCCACAAACTGACAAATGTGTTATGGAAAAAGGGTCCTCAACCAGCAGATAATCTGCTAACACAGCAGCAGCAGAATGAGTTACAAGTTCTTTTCCTAGCCTTAGTGGGACCAGCTTTTCAAGTCCCTCTCCATTCAGTCTGTCTTGAAGCAGTTCCCCAGAAGCTCTGCAGCTAATCAAATCCTTGTGTGCCATCTAGTTTTGGCTCTTCCAACCCTTCTCTTAAACTTAGAAGGGGAGGGTAACACCCCGTTTCCAATATATTCTTCCTATGTCCTTTTCACATGCCCAAACCATCTAACCCAAGTTCCCTCAGGTTCTACAATGGGTACCTCCTTCAATGTTTCCCCTAATTCATTCATTGCAAACATTTTCATTTCCACTCTATCCAAGAGCTGCACTCATCTCTTCCTCAGTGGCCTGCACTATTGCCTGATTCTAGCTATAGTCTTGTAGATCTTACTTTTCCGTTGGATAGGCATTCTCCTAGCACAGATCACTCCGCTTGCTTCTCTCCAAGACTTTTCTGTTCTGCTTGTAAATTTTTGCTTGAGCTCCCAGCTTGTCCTGTACTATTAACCCAAGCTACTTGAACTTCTGTACCTTTAGTAGTGGCCAGCCCTCCAGACTTAGTCTCATGGTCTTCCTGCAAGTTATCAGTGAATCCATAGACACATATACTCTTATTTCTGCTGACTTTTATGCCATGTGTTTCAAGTACGCACTTCCATATCTCTAAATAAAATGAGCAGGATTGTTGTGCATTATTCACTTGGCTTGGAGGGATTTAGGGCAAGACAAAGGCAAACAGGAGAGGGAACCATCTCAGGTGAGAGCTTGGTTGGGAGTATCTGCCTGTACGAGGCTTTGCTATACTTTAGCTCATGTGTATTGGCATCTTACCAAAAGTTAAACAGAAGTCCAAAGCTAATATCACCCTGCACAACCTTAACTCGCACACGTTTGCTCAAATGGGTGGGAGTACAGGGTTAAGCCTTAATAGCCCCTTATGTCTTCTGACGTGCTAGAGGAGGGGCATCCAGCCTGTGGTCCTTGAGGTTATAAATTGTTGCTTTTGAGGGCTACTGTATTTAAAAAAACCCCTCAGATTTCTAAACTGAAATGTTTGGCTCAGCCCCATCATTCCAGAGATGGAGTAGGGCCTCCTAAACTCCATCCCACCCCTCCAGCCCCAGGAGCAGCTCTGACATGAGCAGGGAGCACCACATAACTACTGCCCCTTCCTTGATGCGGCTTTTCCACAGCTCCCCCTGATGCCCATCCATTACATGGCAAGGGCAGCCTGAAACGAGTGGGAAATAGTCCAGAAGCTACCCCAAAGGATGGGTTGTGGCCACTTGATCTCTTTTGAAAGGATCAGACACCACTGCCCTAGAGGAGTTTGCATCAGACACCAGCCAGCACAGGCGAAGAAAGGGGAACAGACGTCATAATTTAAAATACATTTATTGTTTCATTTGTTCTGGCTTTTGTTATACAAAGATGTTAAATAACTTAAATACATTCTCAACAGTCACTCAGAATCAGATTTATACCTACAAGCTGTACATATGAGGTAGAGAAAAATAACTTAGGCTCCCATAAGACATTAAAAAACCCAAAGAAAATACTAATCTTTCATATGTTAGTGTTCAGTCCCCCATCTCCATTGCAAAAGGAAATGCCATTCTCAAGTGCACAAAACAAATCCTAGACTCCACATTCAGACCACACAGGGAACTGTAGCAAAATGGAAAGGGAGGGTCACGTGCAGAGTATGAAAAGGCTAGTTTGGGTTGGGTTAATTTAAAAAAAAAAAAAAGGAGAGCTGGCAAGGCTGGGATAAATGCAACAGGCAACCCAGCTTCCTGTTCATACCTCTTTGCAAATTGTGTGATTTAAGTGCATTTCTCCAACTCCTTAGAGACTAAGTGCTTCTACACTCATTACTGAATGGAGGCCAGCCCAGCCCAGCACAACCCCTATGAATACAGCATGCGCAATGGGAGAGTGGGTTGTGGTAAGAAAGTGACTTTTCAAAGCTTGGCTCTCAGAAAACATTGAGCCATGTGCATTTGAACACAAAGGATGGGGGCGGGGGGATCCAATTGAACTGCATTTCCATTATTTCAGTATTTCATTAACTTCAGTTTTCCACTTAGCATGATCCCTTTAAAGTAAGAGCTAGCATAAAATGGCACCCAAGTGAAGGTGCTGTTTGCATTTCTGTTCTACTCTTTCCTACAAGCTTTGGAGCTATAGAACTTCCCATCAGAGATACTCTTTCTGCTTTAATCATTAGCATTAGGCTGAGAAGTGACTGGAGATTCAAGTGTTCTGTATTATGGACCCTTTTCCCTCTAGGGGGGCTGATCCAATTCTAGCCCCACATTGCACTCTAAATCCAGTCACCAATTCAGCGATCTTCTGGCAACTTGCAGGGAAGTAAATTACTGTCTCAGCCCAGGTCCTCATGGAGAGATGTCTACAGGCTCAATCCTGCAAGGTATGAGCATCCTCCACCTCACACTGACATCAATAGGAGAGGAAGGCACTCAGCACCTCTCAGGTGAAACCCATTTTACAAAGCCACCCACAATGCATAACCCAAGGACTGAACGGGTGAGGGAAACTAGAGATTTTCTGCATTAACTATGTAGCTGCTGGAAATGAACAGGCAGGGAAAGAAGCTAGCAATGGCATTGCCCGGCCTGCAGCTGTTCTATGGGCTACAGAAAGGCCTCAACTCTCCTGGGATGTCTGCTGGGAACATTTCACGAGCATTAAAAGTAGTGTTTGCAAATGACCATTCCCCTCTAAATGCTCCCTTCCAAGCAGTGACCCTTTAGAAAGGTTTTCCCTCATCAAGCTTGTACTCTTGATACTTGGCAAAAAGGTGGAGAAATGGCTAATGCCCATGGCAAAAGTGGAGCCAATGAAAGAGTAAGTTTGCAGGCCCCCACCCTCCTGGTATTTCCTTACAGGAAGGAGTGTAGATGGCTGGCCGAGGACATGACAGGTGTTAAGTCTCCCTCATCCCCTTCACGTTCCTTTCCAAAGTAGCCAGCTACAGTAAGTCATGGCTTTTGACAACAGGTCCTCAACTCTATCCTTTGCCTCCAAGGAGGACTGCCAAGCATCCTTAGCTGCAATGGACAATTCCAGCCTCACATTCGCATGCAACAACTACTGAACTGAAGTCAGCGAGAGCGGTGTGTGATGGAGGCCAGAATTAGGTCCTGCTTGTTTAAACCCTTCCATGTGTTCTCATTCCTCCCCTCTCACTCCCCATTGCTTTCCTAATAGCCACCTCTGCAGCTCCAACTGAAAAAATCATTGGCAAAAGCCTCATTCATTTCAGGGACAGTGGTTTTGGCCCTGGATTCGTTATATTCCACCCGATACAGAGCAGATCTTAGAAGTTCAGCTGACAAATTTTAGGTATGGGCATCTTTACTGTAAACTTCTGCTTCCCTCCACCTCTGATCAGAAATTCTCATTTCAGTGTGAGGGAAGGAACGGATGGACAAACACGGTCGTCACCTTAAGGTAAATACTACTTGGTTTGCCAAGGTAAGGCCTCTGAAGTTGGAAGAGAACAGTACTGTAACATTTAGGATTGGTTTTGCACTTCTTCACATCCAATATATGGAAGTCAGTTGCAGAGTTCAGAAGCTTGTTAAAGAGATGATGGGTGCAACAATTATTCTTGTGGGATTTATTATTTAATAGAAAAATCTAATATAAAACAAACGTTTTCAGTTTGCCTGGTTTACAAAAGATATTTTTATATTTCTGACATAGCTAAACGCACTGCTCAAAAAAGTATTTTTTCATCGGCTAACTTCTTTATTATAAAAAATTACAATAAAATTATATAAATAATGGTTGCACCCTCCCACTACCTTCCAAGTCTTGCTGGATCAGATAAAGGAGAACCAGCCCATAAACACTGGAGGGGGAGGGGACAGCAGAAAGCTCCCCATACACACCCTGCCATCCCTCTCCAGTTCTATCTGCTGCAAGAGTCCATTTTAGAAAGAAAAAAAAGCTTAAGCTTTGCTTTCCTTGTAAAATGGCACCATGACAGAGTCAGGGTCCAATTCCACTCTCATACCAGCTTTATATAATGAGTAATTGCAATGGAGTTACACTGGCATAAGTGACAGCAAAACCAGCCCTTATGGAAAACTAGAACTTAATATGGATGAAGTCAATAGATGTTTTTAGAGCAACCTCCAGATGCTTATCTTTATGTCTTCTACAGGGTTTTTTGAGCTACCAGCAGGGATATAAATTCTCTGGTAAATTCCATAAGATCATTTTAAAAAAAACCTAGAGAGAAGAGTTAGGAACTTTTATAATTCTCTTTAGCGTTCAGAGGCATTTCTGTAAAGACACTACTGGATCCATCTTAATTAAGTTCTATAGGATCTTCCCACAAGGGAGAGACCTAATTTCCCCCCAATCCATTTATTTTCCAAAAATAAGGCAAATATTGGAAACCCCTGGGATTTAAAAAACAAAACCAAGTGTGTATGTTATACCTCCTTAGGTCAAAAAGGCAAGTTCTGATTTCAGGGTGTTAGTATATTTTATACACTGCCTATACATTTAATGCATGTGCCTCGCTACTATTTTAGTTATTTATAGTTTTGCTTAACCACAGGAGAATAAACCTTACTATTTACAATATATAACAGGAAAGTAATATATCCAAATTAACATAAATACAATTTGTTTTTAAATACTTACAGAAAGCATCCAGGCTTCAGTGCGTGAATTATAATACACAGAAGAGCTCTTTCACTCAGTAGTTCATTCACTCTTTGCCTTTTACCTCTCTGTGATCGTTTAGTTTGCCTTATTGCCCCAGCCTCTCTCTCTCCGTTGTCAAACACATTGCTTGGAAATATACACCATGTGCAAGCTACCCTATTTGATGTGTCCCATCCACAACCCCCAAACTCAGTGTCAGTGCCATATATATATAGCTCTTCATACATATATAGGGCTTCATTGTCCTCTGGCATTGACAAAAGTGTGGTGTTACCCCAGACAGGTCAATGCATACGGATACACAGGTTAAAAAGGATTGGGGGAGGAGAGGGGAAATCAGGCCCCACCGTTACAAAAAACTAAATGAAATCCAGCATGTAACTGTCCTGCTGAGAGTAGAGAGGGGTCTGGACCCAGCCACTGAAATCTAAAATTCCTCAAGTTTGGGGTATGTTTGGATCTGGGTTTAAGCCTCTTTTGGGGAAAAAGGTGATCTGAAAATATTACTGCAATGAGTTTGTGTCAGAGAGAGATTGGACATAATACCACATTGAAACCACAAGGTCCTTCTGAAAGGCTTTACAATAAATAAATGTTCGTTCAATATTTATATATAATTATGCATATATATCCACACTGACTAATAGGTTTCTGTTCAGTCTATTTAAAAAAAAACCCACCAGGTAAACTGCTTGTGTGCGACTTTCGAACTGGCACATCTGGCAGAAGTCGCGGAATCCTCCTTATACCTCGCATTCAATGCGTCGATGTGCATTTGCCATACAGAGGTCACCAGAAAGGACAGGTGGTGCCCCAGAACTACCCACCACCCTCCCCAGTGCACCCAGTCTCCAGAAGTGTACAAAGAAAGAGCTAGTATGTTTTGCTTTGCAGGATCGTAAAGCTATTTAAAAAAAAAAAAAGAGGGGAAAAAAACACCTTCCCTCCCGCACTGTTCCCCACCCCACCGCTCACCCACCCACCCAGAAGAAAAGTATGCCAACAGGCCAGGCTGGACGGTAGTTATCTGTTGATTAGGAAAAGATCCCTTCCCAGTAGATGCACATGAACACCTTAAATATTAGTGGCTACTATTTGAGAAGACGCTCCAATGATAGTCCTTCCTGGAAGGTCACATGGCTCTTGTTACACAACCATCTATTTATCCTTGAAAGCCAAGGAAAAAAAAAATTAGCCAGTCAGCCTTCCTCCCTTGAAAGCCAGATATGGGTTATAAAACTAGTGACAATCACTACTACTAGACAAAGACTGCTACCAAAAAAAAAAAAAAAAAAAAAAAAAAAAACACACCACACAGACAAAAATGCCCTCCACTCTCCAGTGTTTCCTTAGAAAGCTTCGTTAAGGCATTTACCAGCCACTTCTGATCCCAGCAGTGTTATATGACCGAAGAACATTGCCACATCAAGTACTAGGTTGTAAGTATCCTCTTTAAAAAAAAAGGGGACGGTTGTCATCTAGTTCACAGCATTGGAGCTCTCGGCCATTGCATTTGGCTTGTTTCTTTGTCCGCCGTTGGGTAGAACCATATGTTCACTCGGCATTTGGAATCCCATGGTTTGTTACCTTTAAAAATATGGTTCTCAATCTAGTGGTTAAAAAAAAGCTTAAAGTCATGGGGTCTTATATATAGCTTGTGCCATGTTCTAGAATAAATGGAATGCTGACTAGTAAAATAAAATCTTCGCCAAAAGGTCCGATCCAGTCCAGAATCAAGTCAGCCTTGCCTTCTGAGATGCAACGGAATTGATATGGTCATAAGCTGACTATCAAAACAAAATAAGTTCCAATTCAGCCTAGATAAAGGCTAAAGAGTCCTCATTTGGGTTTTTGAAGCAGCTGCCACAGGGTGAGTCTAATCAACAAGCAGTGAAAGAGAAATTAACCCTATACAAAATGAAAAGTGAAAGGTCTGCTAGTGGTTTTATTTTTTCAATAAAGACAGTGATAGTGCTAAAAACCTGCATCTGAAGAACATGTGAAGAGGACGAGTGTCTGATCAGACTGAAGGGGGCGAGTGTGTCTTGGAACTCTTCCCAAATTTTTTGTTGTCTGCAACATGGCAAGCTGGAGGGACCTCAACATTTCTGAAGCTATGTTCACTGATCAAAAAACACTGATATGGAGCCAGAGTTAAGATGGACAAAGAGCTACCCTCAAAAGTGGGTCTGAGCTTCGTATGCTAGATCTGCAGAAATTCCACTAGAGGAACAATTGGTACTCTCTATGCTTTACCCACCCCCTATCTTTAGAAAGCCACTACTACCTTGACCACAACTTTTCAAGGCAAAAAGATCCTAAGTCAGTTTCTCTCGTTCATTTGCTTGGCTGTCTGGACAGTCGGGTAGATTTCCAGGAGTTTTGCAGAGGACTGGTGAAATAATCAACACCTCAAGGTAAGTGAGTGATCTATCAAGCTGATGGGTTCATGGACAGCTTTGGTGAGGGTCTACTGGTACCTAACCCCAATGGTGACAGGCACTTATTTCCACACGGTTGGACCTCATGGTTAAAATTCAGTCTACAGGAAAAAAAAAAAAACAATAAAAAAAACAAAAAACAGCAACACAGCTGGGTCACCTGTACCCTACAAAGTGCTTATGTCTCAACATAGCTTTCAGATCCTAGAACGTCAGTCAAACCCTGTTTGTCTCCATGTGTAGTTCTCATAGATCACGATCTCCCACCACAGAGGACATCCATTAGGCAGAGCATGCATTAGTCTTTGCAGGTATAAACTTCTTCTCGTTGAGTACACTGCTTGCACTCAACGTAGCAGCACCAGCGAACCTGGCACTGGCATGGCCGCGTGACCACCCTGCTCTGTGTGTTGTGACCTCGGCCACAGCAAATGCTCTCGCAGTTCTTGTCCTTGTAACATTTCCTTCCTGAAGTCCCAGGTGAATACCTGCTCATCAGACAGAAACTGGGGGAATCGTCAATGTAGACGAGATCTGTAGTCCTTGGGATTTGATCGCTGTGGCCAGGGGTGGATTTCTTGGGTGGCGAGATGTCCCCTTCCCCCGTGGCCTCGTTGGTGGTACTGCCCACTTTGAGGGACGTCTCATACTTCTGCTTCAGCTGCTTGCCGATCTCATGGAACGGAGAGAGCTGCCGCCAACAAGTTCGGACAGTGCAGGATCCGGACACACCATGGCACTTACAAGTAGTCTCCACGCCAGCTTTGATGACCTGCAAATAGAAGAATGCAGTCAAAAGAGAAAGTCAGTCACTTATGGGAGCACAAGAAATGTAACCACAGAGCGAGCAAACAGTCTACAGGCTACCCTGTGAAACCATGGCAATTCAAGAGCGATCTCCTGGCTGGAGCAGGAAACTGGGGGCATACAGTTCTTTCCCTGGTTCTGTCACACTGATTTTAGACAAGTCATTTAACTCTTCTGTATCTCAGTTTCCCTGGCCTCCCAGGTGAGTTGCAATGCTTGGCTAGTTAATATCTGAAGTGGTTAGAGATCCTGCAGTACTAACCTGGAGTTTCTTGTTACCCATTATATTTGCACAGGTAGACTTTTCAAGCTGGGATGAATCAGAAGTTGTATATTGCAGTGGGATCATTCCTGTGTCCATGAATAACTATAATGTTCACCTTGCTTATCATTTTTACCATTTGCCCTTCCATGGTAAGTTACCAACAACTACTAGTGGTTAAGCAAAAAAGTATTTCTAAGACTCATTTGGGTAGGTTAAATGTAATCCTTTGTTACAAGTCTTAGATTCATACCTGTAGTAGCCCCCTGTTGGATTCTAGAGTTCAGTCTTTCTACAGTGCTGGTCCATAGACCACCAGTGGTTTGCATGATACTTGCTGGTCACATTGTGCAGGCTTTCCTCCATTTCCAGTAACTACATTGCAATTAAAGACAGCTAAACACTTCCCCCATCTAATCACAGGCAGATAAGCAATCATGAATAGAGGGGGAGCACCCACAGGAGTTGCGGGCTACACTTCGAAAAAAGTTTGAGCCTATTAGGCCAATTTCAGATGCGTCACTTACAGTAATTTTAGTGCGACGATGCTGGGGGGGGGGGGGAGAGAGCACGCGCGAGTGCACAAGGATGCTAGATTCCAAATTGGCAGCATCTAGGAACACCAGAGAAGCAGCTCACTAGGTTTCAGACCATACTACACACTGTCCTACTGGTAGGCATGAGGTTCTAGAGGGATTTAAGTGTCTATTCTCAGGTTGAGCATACGGAGAACGAGTTACTGTGTTTTGAAGCAGGGTAAGAGAGGAAGCAGGAGAAAGCTACTGTAAAATCAGTAGCCCTGTAGAACCTCACAGCTGTCATTACGCTCTACTCAAAACTTCATGACTGGAATTCCACCTCTGCCACAACCTTCCTGCTCCAGAAAGCATAGGGTCCCTATCACATGAGGGCACAGAACCCGCATCACAGGGCAGCACCTATGGAAACACAGTTGAGCAGTTCAGACTCCAGCGAGCAGATGCCAACAGCATACAGACACCAGTCAGTTGAGTACATCAACAGGACACCTTTGCATACAACCAAGATCGAGGGTTCCCTCCAGTTCATTATCCTATTCTACAGATCGACAGCTCATCCAAAGAGCTGCCAGAACTTACAGTGAGTGGGCACAGGTTCTCACAAAGTATCACTGCTCACTGGCCAAGTGGAGGCTTAATGAACCATGCTGTAATTTGCTATGAAAATCCAGGACGCTCCTTTGTTCTCTCCTCTCCAAAAGGAGAGGTTCAGATGGGAAAGGATGGAACACATTCACGTATGTGAACACAATGATCTCATTGTGTCAGCTGCAGAGCTGGGCTAATAACTGATTTTTTGGTTCACTGGCAGTTTTTAAAAAAGTTTGCTTTGTGTCAAGCTGAAACCAACATTTTTGGGGAAGGAAGCAAAGGGCTAGATTCACAGAGGAAGTAAGCACCATTAACAAAAGGGAGAAGGAGATGTCCCCCCACCCCCATACCTGTAACCACTGGGCTCTTGGGTATTTGCCTGGGATGCAAGACCCAGTTTGAATCCCTGCTCTGGAGTAAGAACTGGAAACTGTTAACCACCGGGATAGGGGGCCATCACCACTTTGTGAATGGCTCCTACAACCCCTTATGAGTTTAGTCCAAAAAGCAGGGGGGGGGGGCAAAACATTGTTGTGGAAAGGACTAAACCATTTCAAGATTTCTGAACCGGCCCCCTGGGCTGAAGCAGTTTTCCAAAATAGACACCAATTGGCAAAATGTTTCAGTCAACTCAAATCAGCATTTTTCAGTGAAAAAAGGTTTCACCTAGCCCGAGTCACCACCTGGGGTTAATAATTCCCCTATTCAATGCTACAGGCAAGGACGAAGTCTTTAAAAACCTGGAGCCTTCAGAAGCAATTCTGCATACGTCACTAGGCTATAGGTCATTACCTGTGCAGGGTCAGATTCCCTCCCAATTATATAGTGTATGGTACTCCAGAGACCTCAATGGCGTTCTCAAAATCCAGTTGATGTAAGAGGCTTGAGGGGTCCAAGCCTCAGTCTGAGTGATCCAAAAGAGTGGGAACTATGAGGAAGTTCAGTGGGGGTAGAAGCCTGTGGCTTCATATAAGAGGCATATTAATGGAGACAGCTACTTGTTCTCTAGGCACATTGTAGTCATGTGGAAAGACCCATCATGATGAGCACTTCCATTCCTATCCCATAGCACAGAGAGGCCCATTACAGATCTCAGTGGGATGCAGGATACACAGGGCCTATACCAGGGGTTCTCAGGACAAATTTTTTGGTGGCCTCAGAGTATGGCCACCAACTCTGGCTGGTGGCCGCTCTTGCCCTTTTTCCTAAAACACTTAAGTAGCTTAGGAAAAATCAAATATGCACATCGCAATCTTTGTCATTTATTTACTGACAGCTAGTAAGTCTGTTGTGAAAAGTGAGAGATTAGCAAACATACAAGTATCACTTTCCACAGCAGACTTACTCAGCCCAGGCAAGCCTGGGGACAAATTAAACCCTGGGGGAGGGCCAGGGGACATGGGTGGGGGAGTTAGTGAGGCCTGAAGCCAGAACCCAAAGTCCTGCAGCTGGGGCCCATGGATGGAGTCAGAAGCCATATGGCTGGACCCTGCCGCCACAGAGCCAGTGCCCAGGGCTGGATCCAGAAGCCACAGCCTGCTGCCCCCTGCCAGCCACTCCTGAGCTGAAGCCCAAGCCAGAAGCCTGAGCCCCACCACCCCTGGAAAGGTGGGGAACGCACCGGCTGCCTGCTCCTCCAGTGTTGTACCCCAGGTGACTACAGAGGGGGACAGGGCCCCAACCCCTGCTGGCAGCCCCAGCAACCAACACTAAGGTAGTGCATCTGGGGAGGGGGGCACTATTTTGCCCTCCCCATCACAGCCCAGGAAGCTGTGGCTGCAAGAAAAGCCCCAGGTGGCTGCATTTAAGAAAGACCAGCCTTTATGGTATTTTGCCTCCATTCCACAGTAGAGCCACAGTTTAAGCTCTTCTGGCCCTTCCAGGGGTAGGATGTGACCCAGAGTGCGATGGCAAGTGAGGCCGGGAATCAAAGCCCACTAGTTTGCAAAGAGTCTATGGCGGAGCGGCAGAGCCATGAGCACACTATGCAGGTTTGCGGAAAACTTCAGCACACCAGTGACTCATGTGGCCTCTTTGGCCATTTTTATTCTCCCATCTCCTGCTTCCCTCCAAGGCATGCTAGTTGGGCAAATCTTGGAGCCTTTTGGAATCAGAGAATCTCAGGGTTGGAAGGGACCTCAGGAGGTCAACTAGTCCAACCCCCTGCTCAAAGCAGGACTAATCCCCAATTTTTTTTCCCTCCAAGATCCCTAAATGGCCCCTTCAAGAATTGAACTCACAACCCTTGCTTTAGCAGGTCAATGCTCAAACCACTGAGCTATCCCTCCCCTCTTTCAGCACAGTATGTTACAGAGCGAGCCTACACAATCTTGTGACAAAAAGGTCAGGATCCTCATAATTATCCCCACTGTACAGATGGGGAAACTGAGGCAGGGAGGTGAAATTACTTATCCAAGTCACCCAGCAGGCCACTGGCAGAGCCAGGAACAACCCAGGTCTCCTCAGTGGGTCACAACCCTGGGGGTGGGAAAACCAACTGCTTTTCAAAGAGGCCACAGTTGCACGATTTCAAGCCCCCCCCCACACAAAGGAGGGGCAGTTCCACTTGAGTCCTTCTCCTTCCCACCCCCAGCTTTGAGTTTGAAGGACGCTGGGAAGCCCTGCAAATTGAAACCAAAACTGACACCTTTGTACGGGGTCTCGTGTCAGATTCTGCTCTTGTTTAAACCCATCGACTTCTGTGGGGCTGCAAGGGTAGCGTCTGGCCTGGAGGCGAGGTGTTTATTTCTTTACTCGAGCGTCCTCAGTCTTCCACTATCGCATTCTGTGGCTGCGGAAAGGCTGATGTCAGGGGATGGAGACATCCGAAGCAGGATGTGATTTTGGAGAAGGGCTGGGGCGGGAATGGAAAGACCGACAGTATCTATTTCCAAGGTGTACACACACCAGTCAACCTAGGGAGTTCTTCCCGTTACAGCTTTAATTTGTACACAGGCTGTTCTTACTTACTGCACGTCGAAATAATTTGGAACTCAGGAGGAGCAGGGGCTGGGCAATGGAAGGAATGTGTTTTCGCAGGAGATAGGAGGTATGGGAGGGAAGATGGCAGGACGCAGGGAGGCCCAGTGCTGCAGGAAAGGAGGTTGCTGCAGAAGTCGCCTGGTTTAATAGAGGAAGCCGGAGGCGGCCAGCACTAGGTGACTGCAAGGAGAGGGGAATACAGGCCAAGTTCTCAGCTGGAACAAAGCGCCATTGCTCCACTGACTGATTTAGCCGAGTGGAGGATCTGGTCCAATTTGAAGGCATTATTTACCAGACTGTCCCAGAGAGACTTCTTATTGCTGGAGCCCATCCCCCTTAGAAAGGGCTAGGTAACCTACTCCACCCATCCCTCTCCACAGGGGGGTTGAGCCCTGCAACTACTTTGTAGCTGCTGGGAAAACCAAGAGGACACCTTAATTGGACAGTCGTGGGTAGCCTGTACTTTTCATGGATTGGAATAATCTTTTTATAGTTCTGGTTCTTCCCCCCTACCCCAGAGGGCAATAAAACGCCCAGCTCCATATTTTCCACGAGAGAGGCTTTGTTTTTACTTTAAACGGACAAGCTATAACCATCCCTTAAAACAGCAAAGCAGAACACAGTCTGTTTTATAAGCTCCCTCCTGTAAAAGGTACCACTGCTGAGCACTCTTCCTTTGGGCCATCTGGCTTTACTCAGTGTCTTGAAATCAACCTTCACGCCCCCCTCCCACCCATGACGGTGTCAGCCTACGTTATAGCCCCACAACAGCAGATGACTGGCTTAAATCCATTTCCCCGACCAACGGGTTCTTAGTTACTTGGCGGCATGAATCCACCACATGCAAATCTGCAATAGGTCATGGACTTGGGAGCTGGGGCCTGGCCCAATCCTGATATTACAGTCATTTTTAGAAAGATGCTTCGCATCGTATGGCCTTAAGCAAACCCCAGCCAATGGTCACACTTCATTCCTGTGACAGCCAAGACCTTCTCAAATGCAATCCAATAATACACAGTAGCATTCAAACAAGTGACGGGTTACAGAGAGCGATGTGTTACTGCTTACAGTGCTCAGCTGGGCCAGCTTGGTCAGAAGCTGTTACACGCTATGTGCCAAACTGTCTAGCCAACTCCGCAAGAAATCCCACAACGTTAGACAAGAGCACACAGAACACATTTCAAAACACTAAGAGAGAGCCCCTATGCTTGCTCTCCTGCAGTCACTTCAAACTGGTTCTCCCCCCACACCCCACTCCCCCAGCGAAAACTGAAACAAGTTCTTATACCTGACTTCATGCCCAGACCACCAGTGTGCTGGGCAAAGCTGACGAGAGAGGCTTGCATAAGGTCTGTACTGCAGTCACTTCACGCTCCTGGAGCAAACTCCTGAGGCTGCTGGTTCTCCTCCTCACTCCTACAACCCACTCCCTTGTGCTCCGGCAAGCAACCCAGTGCGTGAGATTATCTACCTCTGGCACCCCACTGTTGACTCGGCTGGTGAGTAGGATCCTGTATAATGTGATTGTGCCAGATGTATTCAGATCCATTTAAAAGATGCTTGTTGGACACTCTTCCAGTATCAGACGGGATGGACAATTTGACCACCTTGGCCCATCTCTGCAGGTATGCCAGCAGCACTGGAGGAAACGCAAGACCCTATGGCACCCCCTAGAGGGCAGGCAAGTGCAAAGAATGCAGGCTGCAAGGCTTTATGGGTGCAAGCCTTCACTGCAGGGCCAAAGGTGAGTGGAGATTTATCGTGTCTGGCTGAGGTTTTTGTGTTTGATGGAGGTGGGTCTGTTGGAGAAGAAACATGGCAGTTTATGAACTATAAGTATTGAAACCACCAGACAAACCTGGCAACATTGTCCTGATCTCCCTGCCAGCCCCACGGTTACCCACAGCCAGGACTACTCAGCCCTGGCACAGGGTGGAACTGAGCATCAAGTTTCTACTCCCCTATTTTTAACGAGCGTACCAGTTCCTCTATTCCAGAAGGGTGCATTTACAGTGCTGGTGCATAACAGGGACACATACCAAGCTCCCCATAAAATTTCTTCTGGGGCTCGTGAAGATTCAAGAATCTTACGAGGTGGCTACAGTGAAAATCCTAGTGAGCTTCCTCTCGCAGCCACCCTCCCTCACTGCCAATCAGTCACACCTCATGGAAGTCTTCCATGGAAAGCCATGGCTTGGGGGTCTCACCACATTGCAAGAGAGAGGCAGCCAGGAGAGGGCACCTGCTGGTGGACAGGTCTGCGCGGTGCTGGAGAATGGATTCCAGTGCCAAGGCCCCTGGGACAGAAGCGTAGCCAAGAAGGAGCAGTAGCAATGCCAGCTCATTCAGGCCGGTTGCTGTAACTTGACGGTGGGAGGGGAGAGAAGGGGGATGGCACGTGTGGCTTGAATAGGATTTCTGCAGCGTGTTAGGTCAGGTTACCTCACACTTTCTAGTTTAGAGAAGGGAGTGTCGATTGGAACACATACTAGCTAGTTGAGCGGAAGCCCATGGGGAGCAGAGTTACCCGCTTTGCCCCCATCTCTCACAGACTTACTCTGATCTTGCATCTACCACTGGGGTCCTTTTACATCAGAAATATTTCAGCTGTGATACTAAGGTGATGCAAGTTCGCACAGCAGGTTGGGGCAGAACCAGGAACAGAAGCCTGGTTGCTCTATGCCCAGGCCTTTGCTTGATGCACTCGACCACACTGCCTTCAACACCACTGGATTTACGGGGGAAGAGAACTTCTTTTAAATAGAGTTTTCTCTGTCCTCTAAATCATCAGGGATGGTCACAGCTGGAGATGGGACACTGAGCAGGCCAGGGCTCTGAGGTGGCAGAGCATAGTCTCTCTCTCTCTAGTGCTTCGCTGGCTGGTTCTTG
Source organism: Lepidochelys olivacea (assembly GCF_965140295.1). Taxonomy (NCBI): domain Eukaryota; kingdom Metazoa; phylum Chordata; order Testudines; family Cheloniidae; genus Lepidochelys; species Lepidochelys olivacea. Next base: position 263,861,565 of record NC_140412.1, on the reverse strand, counting down.
CTCACATGCTCAGGGTCTAATGGAAAAGGAGGACTAGTGGCACCTCAGACACTAACCAGTTTATTTGAGCATAAGCTTTCGTGAGCTACAGCTCACTTCATCGGATGCACCACCCTATGTGGGATCAGGAAGGAATTCTCTCCCAGGTCAGACTGGAGAGGCCATGTGACTTTTGCCTTCCTCTGCAGCGTGTGGATGCGGGTCACTTGCCAGGATTATCTGGGCGTCTCTCACTTAATCCCCTTTAAGGATGCATGGGAAGAGGATTAGGGTACAACACCACTTCAAGAATTTGGAGCATCTCTGTTGCTCTGGATTAAACAAAGACTGAATGGCTAGCCAACCACAAAAGCAGTTTCTCCTCCCTTACTGTTCACACCTCAACTGCTAGAAGAGGGTCTCATCCTCCCTGATTGAGCTAACCTCGTTATCCCTAGCCTGATTCTTGCTTGCATATTTATACCTGCCTCTGGAAATTTCCACTATATGCCTCCGAAGAAGTGGGTATTCACCCATGAAAGCTTATGCTCCAATACATCTGTTAGTCTATAAGGTACCACAGGACTCTCTGCCTCTCATCTGTTCACACAGCAGCTAACTGATTATCCAGCACTGGAGGACCCCACTTCTGACACACACTCGGGGAAGAGGGATCACAGCAGAGCACCACTCTGCAATGCAGTGGCATAATCCTTCCCACAACAGCAGCACCTGTAGCCTACGCTTGGTCGCCAGCTAAAGTCCAGTCTAAAAAAAAAAATTAGAGTTTTGGACATTCTGCAAACAAGCTTGCAGTTTTAGCCAAAACGCTGAGCACAGATCCCCATTCGCCCCCCACTAGGCAATCAACCGTTGAATGGTTTTAAACCAGTTCCTGGAATTGTCTAAACTCAGGAGCTGGGCACATAGTCATGGGAATTTAGACTGTTTTATTCTTAGAGCTCAGCCTGCAGCTCTCTAACTCAGATCAATAACCTGCTCCTCACACTTTTCCAGGTGTGGATTCAGACACGTGTTCAGAACAGGGAAAGAAAAATCCAAGAGGTATATGCTAACAGAACTTCCCTTTAGATGGTCATTCTAGAAACAATAACTGCATCTGTTTCCTCCCCTATCCGCTTTTAAATTGAATAATAAAAAAAATCTAAATAATGATATTTAGAAGAATGTAACCCAGCTTTAAAGCAGTGTTTTGCACGGAAACTTTAGCTTCAAGATTCTTCCTGATTTGGTTAATGTTTGTAAGCACTTTGTGAGGGATAAGTATTTTTCCTGATGGGTTAACTTGGAAAGAATTCCAGGGGCAAGTTCATGGTCAGGCCTTCCTTTTCAGAATGGCTTTTGCAAGGCAGATCTGAACCTGGAAAAATAAAACGTATGCCTGTATCTTTCTACCTGCAGTTGCCTTGCTAGCCATTTGATTTGTAGGTATAGGTCAGGTAATTGACCCTCCAGATGCCAGTATTTTGCAGGAGCAATTTGCTGCGGATGGAAAAATGCAGGTACAATTTGCAGCCATATGTACCCCTAAAGAATTGCATATGCAACATGCTTGTGTCTTATGCTTTGACTTGTTGAAAGGAGTGATCATTACACATCCTTGCGTGCATTTAGCCTTAGAAACCCTGCCCGACAGCTCTGGAGATGAAATCTCCTTGTCTGCAGGGAATAAAGACAGGTAGAAAAAGGAAGGATTGTGTAGCGATCTGGGCTGTGGGAGTCCTAGGTTCGAGTCCCTGCTCTAGGAGAGGTCCTATGTGACCTTGGATAAGTCACTATGCCTCAGTTACCTTACAGATGGGGATATTAGCACTTCCCCCTTAAAGTGCATTCTGGTCAGATAGTTTGACACTCCAGTGATTGCGGCCAGGGACAGTACCCCAGAGAGGGACAGGCTAGACTTCCACCTCAGGCCTCATATGGAGAGGTCACCTCCAGGGGCAGGAGAGCTGACCAGCCAGACCATTCAGTCTGAGAGCTCCCTATGGACACCAACCAAATTCCTCTTTTTTGGCAGTTACAATGGGGCCCAACCACACTCTGGGTGCTGAAAGCCAAAGCCCGGCTATCCCTAGTTGTTACCAACTGGGGTCCGACATACCCTGTGGGCCTCGAAGGGAAGAGTCACCTGCTGCTAAAGCCACTTCTAGTACAGCAGTCCCCAAACTTTTCATGGTCGTGCCCCCGTCCTTACCCTGATTGTGCACCCCCATCCCAGGAACAGGGCCACAGCTCCTGGGGGGGGGGAGGGAGGGGCATGGCACGGACATGGGAAACGGGGCCAAGAACCGAGCCATGGCCAGTGGCCGAGGCTAGGACCAGGCGAAGAACCATGGCTGGCTGGTGCTCCTGCCCTGATCTCTCCCCCACTCCCAAAATGTTCCTCCATGTCCCCTAGGGGGCATGCCCCACAGTTTGGGAACCAGTGCTCTAGTAGGATTCTCCCTCCTATTCCTGCCCTTACAAACATGAGCTTGGGAAAAAAAGAAACACCCCACTGATGCAGAGACCTGAAATAAGCTGGATCCATTTTATAGCCTTCAGCAGCTGGCTTGGGAACAGGCCTTTAGTAGTTGTACATAATCTCAGCAGGCCAAAACCCCTCAACTGGCCTTTCAGGTTACTCCAAAATAAAGCAAGGAAACTTAATTACTGCATGAGGGGGAACAACTTCTGATGGATTTATGGTCTCAAGAGACTGGGCAGTGGGAATTCGCTGCTTTGCAGTTTTTCTGCCTCCTTTGCTCTACACCCTCATCCTCCCTGGTGGAACAGGCCTTTGAATGCACCACCCTGCAGAGGCAGCTGACAGTCACCCACGTTCCTGTCCCCTTCAGCTGACTGGGAGGAAGGGAGAGAGGGCTGGGAACAATGGTCCTTCCTGGGTAGCTGCATCCCCTCTCGTAGTGCCCCTCAGACTGGTAAGGCATGCTTGACCAAACATGCCTCAGGGAAAAGGTCAGGCCTTTGTGGGATTACAGGAATTTAGCAACGCTCCAGAGAGACAGTTGCAAAGTCACGTTTAATGATACTTCGCTGAGAAACATGGAGGAAATTTAATTAAAACATCACTTACTCAAGCCCAGTGGAACTAATTGAGTGTGCTAACATTCTGACTTTTCATTAATGGGTTACAAAAGAGGGGGTGAAGAGGGTGGTGGAATAGCGTCCAGCCTCGCTTTGTAATATAACTGAGCCTCTTCCACTTTGCTGCCAGCCATGGAGCTTTGTGGCGTTGACTTCTTTCAGCAGGGGGTGGTGTGTGGGGAGAATAGCTGAGTGAGCTCAAGTAGATTTGGCAGAGGAAGGGAAATTGCTTTTTTAATAAGTGGGCTATTCAGAGCTCATGCTTCACAATAAAGAGGATGCTGGAGAGGTCCAAAGTCTAATTACCTCATCCTCACGCCAGACAAGCTTGCCCTTTCATTAGCAATTGAGGTCATATGGGAAGCACTTTGCAAGGCCGAACGGGCATAACCAACTCAGTGAGGATTTCAGTCTTTGCGGGAAGTTACAGTTGACACATCAATGGTGTCAAGAAGTGAAGTCAGAACCTCTACCAGAGGCAAAACTAGGGTTTTTGGTTTTATTTTATTTTTTTAAATGGATGGGGTAGAATAATACCACCACCTAGGAATACATGGCACATTTAATAGCCTTTGTCCATGGAGAAGTTGCTCTGTTGACTGGAAGGAGACTAGAGTTTGTTGCCAGCCCAGTGAATTAGGTGCAGTTCCCTTCTGCTGTATCTCAGGCACCCGTGACACATTCTGCCAGGGTTGGGGAGTAGTGTGCGGGGCGGGAGGGGCAATCCATGCTGCTGAGAAGCAGGGAGAGACCACCCAAAATTGGGGTGCACCTTTACCAGATTGTTCCAGTGTCGGTCCATGGCAGGGGTGGAGAGAGCATCTGGGTAGGGCTCTCTTGAAGGCAAGCTATGGGAGGGAGGAGTCTTCTTGCCCACCCCCAAGCCAACCCAAAGCAGACTCTACGGTGCACTACATGGATGCATCTGGTCCACACTAGTTTAACTAAACGGATGCCTTTAAGCCAGGGCAACCCCTAACGTGGACAGTTGTGGCCCAGTGTTCAGGCTCCAAGTCCCAGGCTAGAGCCCTAAAGTTGAATTCCCTGCTCAGCCATAGACTTCCTACGTGACCCTGGGCAAGTCACTGGCTTTCCAATCTGTAAAATGGGGATCACACCTCAGATGAGTGTTGTGAGGGGATAACTACATTAAAGACTGGGAGATGCTCAGATATGACAGTAACAGGGGTCCTACAGGTACCTTAGATATTAAAAGGGAGCTCTATTGCAGTCTCTCAAGTTGGTTTGTGCTAACTCAGATTAAGAGTTAGCTATTTTGAAACAGGGTAGATTCCCCCATTTAGTTAAAAAAAGTCAAGGCACCAGCTGGTTTTCGAGCAGCCCTCCCATCACAGCTATCAATTTAGCTTTTGGTGCTAGTCAATGGTTGGAGAAGCTGGAGCACAAGAAGCCAGGTCCAGTTTCTTTAGGAAAAGAAAAGGAGGTTGCCAAGAAACGTGACCTTGAACTGGATTAATTAACCCTTTATTGGCATCCCCCTCCATGAAGGTATCGGGCTAGAGAGGCTGCCAAAGCAGAGGGTTCCCACACTTCCCTTGACATGCGCACCTAGCTCTCCTTGTTATCCCTGGGAATTAATGCTCAGCTCCATGTTCAAGTGACAAGATGGACACAAGGAAAAAAACAGGTTACAAGGAACGCTTCTTATTCTACCCAAAGAACAGCTACAGCCACACCATACCAATAGGTTTAGCCACCAGGTTTTAGTAGTGTTTAGCTCTTATTGTGGCCAACCCAGGGGTAGCATTGCTTCGCCAGCCAGAGTGAACAAAGCCAGGTCAAACACAACAGCCTCTTGTCTGCATCTTTAGTTATCATTGAATGATGATGGGGCAAACTATCCTGGCTATGTTAAGCTACATGCAGGCAGGACCAAGTATACCTAGACCATCCCTGACAGGTTTGTCCAAACTGTTCTTAAAAATCCTCCATTGATGGGGATTCCACACCTTCCCTGGGAAGCCTATTCCAGAGTTTACAGAATATTTATCTGAATATCTAATCCAAGTCTCTCTTGCTGCAGAAGGTGGGAAGCTTCTCAAAAGCTCCGCAGGAGGCATCTTAGTCCTGACAGCAACAGCGTGCAATTCTGCTCCTCCTGAGGGGAGGTGCTCATGCACCCTGGCAGTGGCCATGGTATTATCAAGAGGTAACCAGATGTGATCAAGTCCAGAAGATGGGGAGGGGAGACTTCCTCTGATTCCATTTCAGACCCAACTGTAGGGAGGTGAAAGGCAAAGTGAATTAACCCAGACCATCCCTTAACTCCCCCAAGAGCCGATTTCCACAGGAGCCAGATTGGGTGGCTGGAAGGAGCAGTCTCTCACCTTCATGCCCACAAGGTTGTTGTGAAAGTCCACCCTGGCTCGCAGGTCCTTGTTGGATTTCTTCCCTAGGAACTCCTTGACAAACTTGTTGCTGTACTTGAGGTTGTCACCACAACCGCCCCACTGCCAGGCCTCTCGGTTTTCCAAATCGGGGGCCTCGTCGCAGGTGCAGCGCTCCATGCGCCCAGCGCTGCAGGCCTTGGCCATGGCGTGGGTGAGCCCGGCCGAGGAAATAGCATAAAGGAAGGCTGTTTCCTTAAAACCTAGGAGAGGAAGAAAAAGGACAGTGTTACTTTGTGGCAGGACTGCCTTGCTGGACACAGTTATCTCCAATGGACTTGACTGACGGGATTAAGTTATTGCCAAAAGCATTACTCCACACAGGGTTATATGACAGAGTGAAATATTGGAGAATATAAAAGAACAATCTTTCTGTGGCAGAGAAGTGAGGAGAGAAAGGACAGATCAGCACTCAACCTGCAGCTCTCATCCTATGTGTGGCTAAGGCCTTGTTTACACGAGGAAACCTGCTGGTGTAGCTACTCCAGCAAACCCTCCTAGTGTAGCTACTCCAGCAAACCCTCCTAGTGTAGACGCAGTTTATACTGGCATAAAAAGGGCTTCTACTGGCATAGCTCACTCCAGTTCCCTAGGAAAGAAGCTATGCTGGCAAAGACACTTATACTGCTATAAACTATATCTACAGTAGGGCTTTTTAACTGGCATAGCTATGCCAGTTAAAACAAAGAAAAACCACTCATACCAGCATAGGTATGATGGTTAGGAATTGTTAGTATAGACCAGGCCCATACCTGAATCAGAGGGGAAGGAGGAGGGAAAGTGTTGGGGTTTTTTTTTGGGGGGGGGAGGGTGGGATGGCATCTGTGAAGATCCCCAGCCTCCAAAACCAGCAGAGGAACAAGTCAAAATCCTCATTAAGTAATCCACAAACAACAAATTTGAGGTCAGCAAGAGCTTCATGACCATGACAGTGTTGCACAGCAGAACCACTTGCAGTTAAATGGTTACAATGGGGAATATGAACAAGACTTTCTGCTCCAGAAGCACATGAGCTCAAGGAACTAGGTATGTTATTATTCCTTATAAATATCCAAAGAGTTGAGCAGGGAGGAGAGCGACCTACACAGCAGCTGGCCCATTACCAAAAGGCACGGTCACATTTGACAAGTGTCGTGTGCATGCACACCCCCACACAACGTAGCGACTGTACCCATTTTACAGTTAATTAAACTGAGGCACAGACAGGTTAAGTGACTTGGATCAAGATTACGCAAGGAGCTGATGAAGACAGAAATGGTTCCTAGGTCCCCTACTATCAAGACAAAGCTACTGCATGTTTGAGATCCGATCCCAGAATTCCGTTCTGGATCAGACTCAAGAATCCCTATCTTGTGAATCACTCAAGCAAAGGGTGAGACAGTGGCTGGTGTCTGTCAGTCGGTCACCCAAAGACATGAAGGTTCACACTGCTAGAGGGGATCGGGCAGTGGCCATGCAAAGCAGTCGTTTCAGGAGTGAGATTACATGGTGCTGGGCCAGCACCAGTTTTAGCATTGCAGGGCATTCCCAGATCCATGGATTTCTAGGGACACAGCACTATGTAAGAGTCATGTTGACAGCAAGGGCCTACTGGAAGTCTGAACTTGGGAGACGCAGGTTCCATTTCCTGCTTTACTACAGACTTCCTGTGTGACCTTGGGCATGCCGCTTGGCCTCTCTGCCTCAGTTCCCCATCTGAACAATGAGGATAACTGCACTGCCCTACATCACTGGGGTGTTGGGAGGATAAACACAAGAGATTGTGAAACACAGAGATCTGCTGATGGAAGGCTCTGTCTAGGAGCTGGGCATTATATTGTCATAGCCCAATGTGATGGGGTGTTGAGCCCACACCAGCCCTGAAGGGGTTAAGGTGGCCCAGAAGCCTCTGGACAGGAGGCCCAGGGATTTATAAATACTAATTGCTGATGAAGCCCAGCTGGGGGAGAAGCTGTAGTAGCAGGAGAAGGCTGCAGGGACACCAGTCTGCCGTCAGAGAGACCAGGTGGGAAGGAGGAAGCTCAGGGGGAAGAATGAGCCCCGGAAGAAGGGTCAACCCCTGTGGGGAAAGAATGCCTTGCCTGAGAAGGCAGGGTAGGAAGAAGCCCAAGGAAACGGCAGGAAGGAAACTGTTGGGGTTGGCTGCTGATTATAGGGTTCCTGGCTGGAACCCAGTGTAGAGGGTGGGCCTGGGATTCCCCTACCAGCCACTGGGAAGTGGCACAGAACTGCTGGAGGTGCCCTCCATACAGTTGGTCCTGTGTGAGGCTGATATTCTGGAAGTGGGGACCATGGAGTGACCTAAACAGAGGGCTGAGCTCTGAAGAGAGCACTGAATTATGGGAAGAGACCACCACCACAGTAGAGTGGCCATCAGCAGGGGGCACCATATGACAAGAACGCTGCTGTGCCATGCCTAGCCAGGAGGAGGTGCCCTTGGGGTGGGTGAACCCCCCCCCCCCATCACCCCTCATTTACTGCAGGCCACACAGAGCTAAACATCTCTACACAGGGTCATTCCACCCACACACCCAATATGAATGCAGAGAGGCATGGCCCCTACGAAAATCCCCAATTCCACCCACTGCAGCATTCGTTGGCTGTTTCTTATCTTGGTACCAGACAGGCTAGACTCTAAAGGTGTTACAAAACCCAACATTCAAAGGGCAGTGGCTGAAGGTGACTGTTGCCCATGCCACATAATCATCACACAACCCCATGATTTGGCCCATCTCAAGCAGGCAAACCTCTATTAGAGTTGCAGACTTGCTCCAAACATGGCAGGGGTGCTCAGTTGCCATAAGTGATCCCCGTCACACAGGACAGATTGTGTATTATAGAGCGGCCACTGACAAATGTCAAAATCAATGGGAGCATTCAACACGCCAACATTGGTTTGTGGCAACTTTCTCCTGCTAACTTTTGGATGCGAACAGAACAGAGAAGAAACTGGATTTGGCAGAGAGATTCCTAGATTTGTAGGGTGAAGCAGTGTGCTCCACTGGAGGGATTCCAAACTGCTCAGGTGTGTGTCATAAGCTCCATATAGCTAGAGGTGGTAATCTTTAGATAGGGATAGAGGTGAGTGCTTTTGGAGCAGGACACTGGTCTCTCTGCTGCTGCGAGTGCTATTGTAATGCACACATCTCCTGGGCGTGGTGCTCTGTCCCATCTAGTGGAACTGAGACCACTTAGCCAAGGCTGTCAGTCTCTAAGAGGTCCCAGATTCGATCCCACCTGCTGACGGCCAGGGTCTACACTATAAAGTACAGAAATGAGAATTTGCAACCATGTTGTAACCCTTCTGCCAGGTGGAGCCAGCGGCAGCCAGAGCTGGGGTTCCTTTCCATCGATCCAACACAGAACCGGCTCAAGTTCCCACCTAGTAACCTGGGAAAATTACATACCACCCCTGAAGAAAAGGAGGACTTGTGGCACCTTAGAGACTAACCAATTTATTTGGGCATAAGCTTTCGTGAGCTACAGCTCACTTCATCGGATGCAACCGATGAAGTGAGCTGTAGCTCACAAAAGCTTATGCCCAAATAAATTGGTTAGTCTTTAAGGTGCCACAAGTCCTCCTTTTCTTTCTGCAAATACAGACTAACACGGCTGTTAGTCTGAAATATACCACCCCGGGCGCCTCTGAGAGGCAATACTTCCCCTCTTGCAAGCACACAGTCTGAGTGTAGACAAGAAACTTAATAAAAGGAGGGAAGTAACTTGGCATTAATTTGGGAAACCACCACAAACAGGGTTCATAAACACAAACCATGAGAAAAAGACCAACTCCCAAGTAGGTTGGGCAGTGCCCTTTTCCCCTCAGGTTCTTAAGTCCAGCAACCCAAAAGTCCCTTTTACATGCTTGAGCCTTTTCTGCACCTCACTCACAGTTGCTGCTCTTGGTCAGTGCAGACCCAGAGTTCAGAGGTGCATCTGCAGAGTTCACCTCCCACCCTGGGTGTTAGTGTGGATGTGGGGGGACCTCTGCACATCAGTCTCAGTGATTTGCAGCTCTTTTGCATGCTGGGCAGAAACATTGCCTCATCAAGTGATTTCAGCTCTGATTTGTTTTAATTGCTCAAAAGAGACTCCTAATGAACCCTATTTAGCTCTATTCCTTTTAGGAGAAAAGCAGGTTAAGCCAGTCTAGAGAGGACCCCTTGGGAAGGGGGGGGGCGTGCGACGCAGGGCAGTGCAGCCTCCTGACCAGGACACCACAACTCCTGTTCCCACCCCCTTTTACTTTCACAGGGCTCTGACATTCAAGCCCCTGCTTAACAAGGTTTTTTCGATGGAGGGTGCCCCCCTTCATTTGGGACAGGTTAAGCACAGTCCTGCTTTCCTGTATTCCTACAATAAATTACAACATTGCTGGGGTGCTGAAATATGGTTACCATTCAGTACGAAGGTCATTTGTACCCAACACCAGCCAAAGTTGATCCTTTGACACAGCTGTAAATGATGAATATGGAAAAAGAGCAGGAGCAAACTGTGGGTGTGTTTATGTAAATACAGTCTCTTCTCCTCCCAGCTAGCTGTCAAGGAAGCATTCCTTCAGACCCTGCTTACAATATAAAGCATGATATTGGAACAGGAGATCAAAAATACACTATGTGGCTAGAGATCCTGAAGGAAACGCCATCAGCCATCAATGTGAAACAGCCAGCAACAGATGTGCTAGAAAAAGGCAACAGGCATTTTTGCATCTGGGTTCTTGGCCTTGTCAATACAATGCTACCCTGGATACACAGGGAGCGCAACAGGCCCCAGATAAAATAGCCCAGGCTCTGTGCACTGCAGGGGGCGTATCAAAACACAGCCTGAAAATTAATTTGGTGAGAAGGGATCATTTGGCTGGCATGCTGCCACGGCACTGCTTAGTGGCAAAACTTCAATGTAAGCTTGCTCCTCTTAGGTTGATTTCACAACCAGCCCATAAAGGTATAAAAGCTTGTTCTCCACTTCTCCCTCCTCCATCCTTTGAGGCTTAGATTCCCAATGCCCACCGGCCTGCGTATCATCTCTCTCCGGCAGCTCAGCCAGTTCAGTCAAGTTCATGTGACATTTGGCTCTGGCCAGAATTAGAGCCATCTCTGCAGTGCACTATTTGATTGCACCAAGATATTTTGTAACAAGATAATAGACTCTAAATCAATGCAGGCATTCTAACCTCAAGTGTCTGGAGAGCCTGCCATCTACGGTGATCCAGTTTCAGCCATTTCCAGATCACTTGCAAGTCTCCAAAAACGGCATCCAAAGAGGATAATACATACAGTTAAAGGGATTTTTTTTAAAAAAATCGTTAAAAAGGAGCACTTATCTGGAAGTTACAACCCAGTGATCAGGCACTTTTGGTGACCAAATGCAAGATACAGAGAAGACAGGCAAGTTTCTCTCCTCCTTCAAAAGGTGCAGTAGCTCAAAGAAAGTTGGGGGGCGGCTATCTCCATGCTGGCACATTTGAGTAACTGCAGATTACTAGATAACACCTTCCCCTTTGCCCCAGGGTAATGGCTCTTGCAGTGCCGAGACAGGAACCAAGAACTCCCCTTGTAGAGAAGTGAAAGATTCCAAGGGCAGCATATTATGCTACCGGCACAATATCGGCAGGATTTACAGCCTCTGGAGGGCAGAGAATGCCAAAGAAATAAAACATGGAACAACGAGGCAGCAGGCAGACTACTGGAACCTGCAGGGCTGTCATTTGTTATGACAAGCCATGTTTTTAGGCAGCTAAAATTCGAGCACCTTTAATGTGGTAATGGCTGTCCATCAAGCCAGCTCTCAGCTGGAAGGAACAGACTGTGGCCTCCAGGTGTCAGTATAAGAAAGAGCCTGTACTCTGTAAGCTCCATTAACCAGGGGTAGTTCTGGCAAGCGGAGATATTTTTAAACGTCTTATAGCTCAGGTTCAGAGTCTAGGGTTTCATAGGACTTCCCTTGTTCCACACAGTCAAGGACAGGCCATCCGTTTAGACCCAACACGTCAAGTGATTAAATTTTGTACTACCTGAAGATAGGTGCAGAGAGGAAGGAGTGTCTCATGGTCAGAGCAGAGGCAGTACTGTGCCGTGCATACGTGAATGACACATGTTGTATGCCCCATGACCAGCCAGACCCACAGAACGATTCCATCTACTCCCTGAACAAAATGACAGCCTCTGCACAGAGAGACTTCACATGCACTGTACGTGCAAGGCCATTTTGCAAGCAAGTGTACAGTTGCATGCCTGACTCAAAATGTCACAGCATGCCACCGAGCAAGTGTTTGTGTCAGGACACCTGGGTTCCATTCCCAGCTCTCACTGATGGGATGACTTTCCCTTTATGTCTCTTGGGTCTCAGTCTGGAAGAGGGGTATAGCATTACTCGGCCATCTCAAAGGGGATGGAGAGAGAGTCTAAAGTTAGTTTTTGCCTTTCCAGAGCCCCCCCCTTTCAACCAGGGAATCTCTAAGCACTTTGCCAAAACACCATCTTATTTTCCATTAGGGAAAACAGGAAGTGGGTTTTTGCCTCTTCCAACTAGCTTCATTTGTATGCAGTATTAGTGAGACTTAGTTCCCTCCCTTCACACAAGGTTATGTGACTTACAAGACTCGCCACCAATATTCACTGCCCTCTTCTGCTCTCCAGAGCGGCTCACAGAGACAGTGTAAATTAACCATCCATATTGTCCTTGACCTGGAGCCATTCCAGGCCAGGACAAGTAGGGCTGAATGAAATGAAGCTTTTGCAACGTTTACTTTGCACTAGGACCTGGCAAAAGCTGACTCAGCATATCCTCTATGCCCCTTCATTTGTGCTTTGTTTCCCTTTCACAAAATAAAGCAGCTGGGCACATCCTGCTTTATGCCTTCATTTTAAGGAGGAGAAGATTCAAAGCATTTTGGTCTGAAAGTGGTGTACTCTTTAGGCACCACTCTGTTTCATGGTTTATTAAAAGCGTTTTTTACCTTAAAAGAAAAGTCTGGGGGGTGGATTGGGGCAAATTCTACCCTCTGTTAAAACTCTTGCATTTAGAGACAGAACAGAGGGCAGATAATTTGGCCTATTGAGTCCATCTGTGAAACTCCACTGAAGTCAATTGGTAGCTGGCGTGTATGTGAGTATACTACTGGATCCATTGTTACCACACCCCACTTTGGGGGTCCACTGTGTTCTAGAGAACAGTGCTCTCAACCTTTCTAGACTGCTGTAACTGTCTGATTTGTCTTAAATACCCACAAGTTTCACCTCACTTCAAAACTACTTGATCACAAAAGCAGGCATAAAATTACAAAAGTGTCCCAGCAAATTACTACTGAAAAATTGCTAACTTTCTCATTTTTACCATATGAGAAATTGGAATGTAATTACTGTACTTACATTTCAAGGTATGGCATAGAGAACAGTATGAACAAGTCATTGTCTGTACAAAATTTGTTTGTACTGACTTTGCTAGTACTTTTTATTGGCCTAGTTTTACAACAGGCTACATATCTAGAGGAGGAGTTGTACCCCTGGTGGCTTGAAAAGGTCTTCTAGAGATCTAGATGTAGAATCATAGAATATCAGGGTTGGAAGGGACCTCAGGAGGTCATCTAGTCCAACCCCCTGCTCAAAGCAGGGCCAATCCCCAACTAAATCATCCCAGCCAGGGCTGTCTCAAGCTGGACCTTAAAAACTTTTAAGGAAGAAGGAGATTCCACCACCTCCCTAGGTAACGCATTCCAGTGTTTCTCCACCCTCCTGGTGAAAAAGCTTTTCCTAATAGATAACCTAAATCTCCTCCACTGCAACTTGAGACCATTACTCCTCGTTCTGTCATCTACCACTGAGAACAGTCTAGATCCATCCTCTTTGGAACCTCCTTTCAGGTAGTTGAAAGCAGCTATCAAATCCTCCCTTATTCTTCTCTTCCACAGACTAAACAATCCCAGTTCCCTCAGCTTCTCCTCATAAGTCATGCGTTCCAGTCCCCTAATCATTTTTGTTGCCCTTTGCTGGATGTCTTCCAATTTTTCCACATCCTTGTACTGTGTCCAGTTTTGGGCCCCACACTACTCCAGATGAGGTCTCACCAATGTTGAATAGAGGGGAATGATCACGTCTCTCGATCTGCTGGCAATGCCCCTACTTATATATCCCAAAATGCTATTGGCCTTCTTGGCAACAAGGGCACACTGTCGACTCATATCCAGCTTCTTGCCCACTGTCACCCCTAGGTCCTTTTCTGCAGAACTGCTGCTTAGCCACTCGGTCCCTAGTCTGTAGCGGGGGATGGGATTCTTCTCTCCTAAGTGCAGGACTCTGCACTTGTCCTTGTTGAATCTCAGATTTCTTTTGGTCCAATCCTCTAATTTGTCTAGGGCCCTCTGTATCCTATTCCTACCCTCCAGCAGATCTACCACTCCTCCCAGTTTAGCGTCATCTGCAAACTTGCTGAGGGTGCAATCCACACCATCCTCCAGATCATTTATGAAGATATTGAACAAAACCGGCCCCAGGACTGACCCTTGGGGCACTCCACTTGATACCGGCTGCCAACTAGACATGGAGCCATTGATCACTAGCCGTTGAGCCTGACAATCTAGACAGTCTTTCTATCCACCTTATGTACCCTGGTTGAGAACTACTGCTCTAGAAGGCTGAGCAAATCCCCCACTGGTCCCCCCCCCCCACTTACCTCTCTTCAGCAGACTGGCTCTGTAGCGCCCCTCAAGGGTGCAGTTCCACCGTTCGAAGCGGAACTGGTACTGGCATTCCAGGGCGCTCATGCTGATGGCCTCCACGAGGGTCTCGGCCACCCCTGGATCCCGCCTGCACATCCTGCGCTGCTTCTTCTCCAGCTTCAGGCGGTCGCACACTTTGTAATGGGCCTTGACGGCAGCTTCCTCCATTTCTGAAGTCAGAGGGAGGATGGTCAGAGGTTCATTCCCAGTCAGCCTGTGAAGAGACCGGGGCACAAGGTTGGGGAGTGACAAAAGAGAATGGACTAGTCAGAAAAACAGCTACCATGCTCAAAGTACATTCTAGCATCTCCAGTTGGTGCCAGCCACTGGCTGGAGACCCTGCCTCACGGAGTTGGGGGTGAAAAGGAGAGAGACACACAGCACATGTACTGCATTATGGCTCTGCAGTCATTGGGTTCTATGCAATGACCCCCCCTGCTCTCATAACTCACCCACCTTCAGGCCTCGGTTCAGGTTATGCCACCAAGAGGCTTTAGTTTTCAAGTTTGTTCCTCTAAGTTAAGTGATTTGGGAGCTTGGGGGGGTGGGGGGGAAATAGGTGTCCCATCCCCTTCAAGCACAAGGTCCTTGACTTGTACAATGTGCAACAAAAGAAGCTAGCATACTGTTCCTGGTGTCGAGTGACTGGCTGCTGGACGCTGACCAGGCTGGCAGCGGCCCCAGGGAGTAAAGAAGCTGCAGGAACATCTGCTGGAAGCATGAGCAGTTTGTTGGTTTTTCTAACAGTAGCCAGCTCTCCTGGCTCTGCCCTCTTCCGGCCAGGTGCCAGTGTAGTCAGTCAATGGGAATCACTATACAGGGTTTTGAGGGACCTGAAGATGCATTTCCCCCCAGCCAAAAAGGAAGAATTGCTAAAGCCAGAATTAAAAAGCTTACTGGAACGTTTCAGCCCTGGACAGACACACACAGAGCAAGTGCGGGGCTGGGCGTTCACCTTCACTGAAGCATACTCTGTTGGTTTCAGAACTTGCAGACCCCTAACAGGGCCCAATATGGGGGGAGGGCAGCAAAGACAGGGCAGGAAGAAGGGGAGGGGGAAATGGACAACTTTGAGTTAAAAATAAGGTTCTAGAACCTTAAAAAGTTATCCTTTTGTTTTAATATTTAGGAGGAATTTCATGTTAAACATAGGGATTCTCCCTACCAAGCAGGCAATCAATCCCCAGCCAATAGCTGGAATGCCAAGATATTTCTTTACAAACAAATTTGTATTCCAAGTCCTGATCTGAGCCCCCACACCCAGCTGAGTTGACTGAAACATTAAAAGCCACTTCATAGAAGTCCATGTTGTTCTGTGGGATTAAAAAAAAAAAGGGACCCATTGTTTCTCCAAAATTGTTTTGCTGATTTTGTTTAAGGTTCTCCCCCACCTCTTGGCCACTTTTGAAGTATTTGTTTGTTTGTTTTTTAAATGACTGAAGGAAAAGGGGACAAAAAGAAATAAGGGGGAGGCACTGATAAGTGAAAAAAAAAAATCAAAGAGTGAACAACTGAGTGAAAGTATTCCAAAAAACTAGCCATTTTCCCCAAAGACTTTTCAAAAAAGGTAATTTTTAAACCTCTTTGTAAATGGGATGTGGATACAACACATGCTCCGGGCCCTTTACTTACTAAGGAAAAGGGGCATCCAACCTCACTGAGGCAGGGCTACTTGACATGAACACGCAATATTTATGTGCTGCAGCAAATTCGGTGGGCCATTCACCATGTGTACCCATCAGCACAATTGCCTGAACGGTTTGTTCCTTGACATTTCTACAGCTAACTTAGGAGGCACATGCAAATCTAAGAAAAGAAAAATATGGGGGGGGAGGGCATATTTTGTAAATCAAGTCAGCCTCCAGTGACTCATCTACTTGATCTGGGACCACTCACTGCAATATTCCAGAAGATGTACACCACCAGGATTGTGCAGCAGTCGGATACGACAGATGAGGGGGACATACATCTACATGGACAATATGGCTAAGATTTTATAAAGTGACTGATGATTTTTGGTGCCTCAGTTTTCCAGTGCCCAAAAGGACTCCTTAAAGGGAGCAGATTTTCAGAGGGCAGGTGCTCAGCATCTTCTGAAAATAAGGCCCATTCAAGGTGCCTAGTTGAAAGGGGGGGGGGGGGTGGAAAAAACACACACACACCCGGCTCCTGAAATTAGTCACTAATCAAAAAGCTCAGGCTTTAAAGACAGTACAGAGATAGCAACACTCCAAAACCCTCAGTCAGTTCAGGCCTTTAGCAGTTGCTTGGGATTAGTGTTTGGAAAGCCAGAGAAATGGTAAAATATCAAAGCATTAAATGGATCAGTGGTAACCTGAATGTTTTAAGTGCTCTGTGCAAAGAGTCTTTGCAGGATGCTTCCAGGATTGACCATGGGGGCTTGTGGTTGATAGCCAAGGTGATAGGACAACTCTAGTTTGTAGGTTTCCACCCTTGCCACCGGTTCCTGCTCACCCCCTTAATAAAATTTTACAGAAAGGTGCCTGAATGACATCTCCAAAGATGGAACTTGACTACCATGAAAGTCTAACAGCTCATTAGCTCAGAGTCCTGACTAGTGAGTAGGGGGAAAAAAAAAAAAAAAAAAAAAAATCATTCAAGTCCACTCTTTGGATTTCAGCCTGCTTGCCGGCCCTTCTCTTTGCTCAGCAGCCTAGGGTTTGGCATCACTTCCTCCATATCCTTCAGAAGTAACTTCGGACCTTAAAAGCTGGTCTACACTCCAGGGGCTATTGCAGCACTGTAGCTAGAACCCTGCGGCATACTCCAGTTCTGGAAAAAAGCATGTAACTCCACCTTCTTAAGCAATGGTAGCTAGGTCAAGGGAAGCTAGGTCTACATCTGGGGTTAGCTGGGCAGAGCCACAGGGTTCTGGGGGTATAGATTTTTCTCCACATTCTTGAGTGCCATAGCTACGCTGACTTAAAATGTAAGTGATGACCACGCCGAAGCTTCAGAAAAAAAACCTCCTGTTTTGCTCAGTTCAGTGAGAAAAGACCCATCCAACGAGCATGATAATGGACACTTATCACCCAACCCAGCTTCATGGCTTTTTTGTTGAGGTCTGCTTGAGGCCAAAGCAAGAGAACAAGTTATAAAAAGGGGTCTCGTGACCAAAGCAAGTTTACAGGGTCAGTAGCAGTTGCTGCTACTTGACCAAAGGCCTGTCGTCCCATTCAGAAAAACCAAACCAAGAAATGAGGCGGCGGGGGGAGGAAAAAAAAAAAAAACAAACAGTAAAATGAAGTGTGCGCCTCTCCTAGCTGTTACACAGAGCCCATCTTCCAGGCGAAGGACTCCTGGGGAACAAACGATGCAGAGTAATATGCATCTGTGGCATGAAATCTATGCCCATTCCAGCAGGGGGTGCCACCCTAGCAGTATCAGGACTTTACTGTGACCGTTCCAAGGGCTGAGGTGGCATTTTCAAAAGAGTGCCACCAACACCCCCCCCCCCGCGCCAGGGAATGTCAGTGCCGGTGCCTGAAATGCTAGCTTAGGGCTGCCACGGCAAGGAACCCTTATAATCCATCTAGTCCTTTTACGCAACCTAGGCTGAGTGAGGTCTTGTGAGGCCATGGTGTCCAAGTCAGATGCCCTCTGGGCTCTGCACAGAGGCTGAGCTGTTCCTGCCCAGGAGTCCGGGGCTCTGTCGGGGTGAAGGAAGTTCATGTATGCTCCCCCTGTGGGAAAAAAATCCTCAGCTTTGGTGATTAAACTGCCACCTAGGAGGCTACATGCAATGGTGTTATTTTGACTTGAGGGGGAAAATGCCCTTCCATTAAGTCCTGGACTGAGCCCAACTGCTTGTTTATCAATCAGGTGGCTCTAAGAAAAATTACTTTTGGTCCTTAAGAGGGAGAGTGGGCTAGTGGGTCAGGCACTGGACTGGATGTCAGAGACCTGGGTTCTATTCCCCACTGCCTGCTGTGACACTGAGCAAGACACTTCACCCTACTGTGCCCCATCCCACCCTTTGCCGGTCTTGTAGTCTTTTTAGACAAGACTCTTACTATGCATCTCTCCCCCCAGCACCTGGCACAATGGGGCCCTGATCTTGGATGTGACCTCTGGACACTACAGATAATTTCAGCGAAAAGTCTAGGATGCATTTGACGGTAGAGGTGTTCCCGGAACAATCCCAGCTCCCCCCCAGGAGGTGGTTGTTAGTGGGAACAGTTTCTAATAGTGACTGTGGATTTATATTAGTCATGTTTCACCATTCAGTCTGCATCTTACTGCAAAATGCAGTGCTTAGTTGGGAATCATTAAAGTTAGTCTCATCTCTTTTTAAAGAGACACTGGCATTATATCTGCTTTCAATATTGCAATAAACTGTTGGCAAGTGGTACTACCCTGGATGCTCAGTTGTGCCCAGCCCTACAATGCTAAAAGGTTTCCCCTCTAATATCAAATTGCAGTGATCCATGCTCTAATATTCAGAGAGAGAGCGCGCAAGCATGCGCACAGGGCTGGATCTTGAAACTTCCAGCTTACCATAGCGTGCCTCACACAGACAGTGGCAAAGTCCCTAGACAGCTATGTATTTGTGGCAATATGGATTTGCCTGAACTTCTAGATAGATGCTACTCCCCAATGAGCCCTGGTTTTAGACAGGCTCTAAGCTAAAGCTTTAGTTCTCTGCCTAGCAAGAGGATTTGTTGGTGATCAGTCCAAGCGGGACGAGAGAGGCAGAAGCCAGTGAGTGCACTCCCAGTTTGACATAAATCGAGAGTTGCCTGAGCCAAGCAGAGCCACATCACTGCAAGAAAACTGCTTGGCTATATCTGCCTGGAATGCCAGGCCTGGTGAAATCCAGCAGTCCACTCTCCGCTTCCACAGGATTTCTGCATGGTAAATCTGCACGACACCCCCCCTCCCCCAGTGGATATCTTTCCTTTTTACTTGACTACTTTGCCGGCAGTTCTACTGCCTATGCCAACCCCTCTTCCTTCTGACCTTCTCCTTTCTCCCAAAAAGGCTTTGAGAGGCAACTCTGTTGTATCCAGTATGAATGTATGTCACAGCCCAATGACTCTGCAGAGCACACAACATAGCCCAGTGACTCAAGTGAAGGAAGCCAGACACTAGTTCAGACTGGACCATGTGGAACAGATCTGATGTCTTTTCCTTTCAGCTTTCCAGCAATTCCAGATTGGGATTTTCCCCTCCTCCCAATAACTTTCCTAACTTGGGCCCACATCATACCCCCTTCTACAAAGTAGAAACACTACTTAGTTTAATGGGTCCAATTTCTCTCTGGGACAATTACATGGACTTCAATGGAGATTAATCTGGACATCTGTTTGATGCCCGGCCTAGTCTTTGAAGGCCAGTAATTCATGAAGCATTCACCACAGTTGTTTTCACTAGTCCAGTGCTTACAGAAAATACTACACCAGTGAATTGTAACTAGCTATTTAGTTGTCTGTAAGAGGAATACAGCATATAGCTCTGTTGTAGACATGAGAGGTAAACTGAAGAGATTTTTGATTTTACCAATACAAGTCATGGGGAACCTCCCTTAAGTTATTTCAGGTTTCCCGAAGTAGCCATCCAGCTAGTATGTTCAATAGATTCCAACTTACAGAACAGGAGATGCTTATACCAGACTTTCAATGCGCAATCCAAATTGATCCAAAAAGCCATCAAGAAGTCCATCACCATAAAAAAAAAGTAGCAAACTTCCACCATTCTCTGAACTTCAGCACAAAACTGAAATCCCCCCCACACACACTTTGGCTACCACAAAAAAACCCCACCCACCACTTACCCCCATGCCACAATAAGATTCCCTCCAAACCTCAGCCCAGATTTGTTGGCCTTCTGGGTGTCTCAGTGCAAGTCAAGCACCTTGCCCCTCAAGAACATCCTGTCAGCAGCTCCCTCCGTTATAAATTAAGGGAGAGCTAGGTGGAAAGCCCCTATTGATTTCTCCCTGTGTCACACCACCACAGAAGGGGGCATTGCAGGTAGACAGATCCCACACCACTTTGGTTTGGGCCTCTGAAACACCTAACACAATCTCCTCTATCTGGAAACTAACAGGCATAGAATCAGGGTTGGAAGGGACCCCAGAAGGTCATCTAGTCCAATCCCCTGCTCAAAGCAGGACCAATTCCCAGTTAAATCATCCCAGCCAGGGCTTTGTCAAACCTGACCTTAAAAACCTCTAAGGAAGGAGATTCTACCACCTCCCTAGGTAACGCATTCCAGTGTTTCACCACCCTCTTAGTGAAAAAGTTTTTCCTAATATCCAATCTAAACCTCCCCCACTGCAACTTGAGACCATTACTCCTCATTCTGTCATCTGCTACCATTGAGAACAGTCTAGAGCCATCCTCTTTGGAACCCCCTTTCAGGTAGTTGAAAGCAGCTATCAAATCCCCCCTCATTCTTCTCTTCTGCAGGCTAAACAATCCCAGCTCCCTCAGCCTCCCCTCATAACTCGTGTTCCAGTCCCCTAATCATTTTTGTTGCCCTTCGCTGGACTCTCTCCAATTTATCCACATCCTTCTTGAAGTGTGGGGCCCAAAACTGGCCACACTACTCCAGATGAGGCCTCACCAATGTCGAATAGAGGGGAACGATCACGTCCCTCGATCTGCTCGCTATGCCCCTACTTATACATCCCAAAATGCCATTGGCCTTCTTGGCAACAAGGGCACACTGCTGACTCATATCCAGCTTCTCGTCCACAGTCACCCCTAGGTCCTTTTCCGCAGAACTGCTGCCTAGCCATTCGGTCCCTAGTCTGTAGCTGTGCATTGGGTTCTTCCGTCCTAAGTGCAGGACCCTGCACTTATCCTTATTGAACCTCATCAGATTTCTTTTGGCCCAATCCTCCAATTTGTCTAGGTCTTTCTGTATCCTATCCCTCCCCTCCAGCATATCTACCACTCCTCCCAGTTTAGTATCATCCGCAAATTTGCTGAGAGTGCAATCCACACCATCCTCCAGATCATTTATGAAGATATTGAACAAAACCGGCCCCAGGACCGACCCTTGGGGTACTCCACTTGATACCGGCTGCCAACTAGATATGGAGCCATTGATCACTACCCGTTGAGCCCGACAATCTAGCCAGCTTTCTACCCACCTTGTAGTGCATTCATCCAGCCCATACTTCCTTAACTTGCTGACAAGAATACTGTGGGAGACTGTGTCAAAAGCTTTGCTAAAGTCAAGAAACAATACATCCACTGCTTTCCCTTCATCCACAGAACCAGTAATCTCATCATAAAAGGCAATTAGATTAGGCAGGCATGACTTGCCCTTGGTGAATCCATGCTGGCTGTTCCTGATCACTTTCCTCTCATGCAAGTGCTTCAGGATTGATTCTTTGAGGACCTGCTCCATGATTTTTCCAGGGACTGAGGTGAGGCTGACTGGCCTGTAGTTCCCAGGATCCTCCTTCTTCCCTTTAAGGATTGGCACTACATTAGCCTTTTTCCAGTCATCCGGGACTTCCCCGGTTCGCCACGAGTTTTCAAAGATAATGGCCAATGGCGCTGCAATCACAGCTGCCAATTCCTTCAGCACTCTCGGATGCAACTCGTCCGGCCCCATGGACTTGTGCACGTCCAGCTTTTCTAAATAGTCCCTAACCACCTCTATCTCCACAGAGGGCTGGCCATCTCTTCCCCATTTTGTGATGCTCAGCGCAGCAGTCTGGGAGCTGACCTTGTTAGTGAAAACAGAGGCAAAAAAAGCATTGAGTACATTAGCTTTTTCCACATCCTCTGTCACTAGGTTGCCTCCCTCATTCAGTAAGGGGCCCACACATTCCTTGGCTTTCTTCTTGTTGCCAACATACCTGAAGAAACCCTTCTTGTTACTCTTGACATCTCTGGCTAGCTGCAGCTCCAGGTGCGATTTGGCCCTCCTGATATCATTCCTACATGCCCGAGCAATATTTTTATACTCTTCCCTGGTCATATGTCCAACCTTCCACTTCTTGTAAGCTTCTTTTTTATGTTTAAGATCCGCTAGGATTTCACCATTAAGCCAAGCTGGTCGCCTGCCATATTTACTATTCTTTTGACTCATTGGGATGGTTTGTCCCTGTAACCTCAACAGGGATTCCTTGAAATACAGCCAGCTCTCCTGGACTGCTTTCCCCTTCAAGTTAGTCCCCCAGGGGATCCTGGCCATCCGTTCCCTGAGGGAGTCGAAGTCTGCTTTCCTGAAGTCCAGGGTCCGTATCGTGCTGCTTACCTTTCTTCCCTGCGTCAGGATCCTGAACTCAACCAACTCATGGTCACTGCCTCCCAGATTCCCATCCACTTTTGCTTCCCCCACTAATTCTACCTGGTTTGTGAGCAGCAGGTCAAGAAAAGCGCCCCCCCCCAGTTGGCTCCTCTAGCACTTGCACCAGAAAATTGTCCCCTACGCTTTCCAAAAACTTCCTGTGCATCTACATGCACATCATGGAACATTCGTGTCATGTGCTAGCAATATACAGCATTTAACCAGTAAGATACTGAATTCAGAGTCAATTCAGGATAGATAAGTCTGAGCCAACTCCATCCTCAAGGTCAGTGGCCCCCCTCTGACATCGATGATCATCATCCCCTCTGGGGGCTGGTTTTTGCAACTTCATTTTCCCTTAGTTATCTTCCTCAGTGCTCTTTTGTTCAGAGGGTCCTCCTTCCTGCATTCTCTATGAGGGGCCCATAGGGCCGCATCCTTGCCCTCCTCTTCTTTTACTTCCCATCAGGTTATCCTTTTGGGTGCCCTCAGCCATCTTTACATTGAGGCCTGTCAAATCCACCTCTCCCCTGCTGGCCTGTCCACTTCCATATGATTCCCTCAGTCTTTGCCCTCTCCTGAAGTTCATGGCTGGCATATGATGGTGGGTTAATTTTGCCCCTGAAGTGTAGATGCTTCACAGCATGAGCTGATAATGCTGAACTTTTGCTTTGAACTTTGGGAATTCATGACTTGGCTTCAGTGAGATGGTGAAGACCAGTTGGAAGAGTTCTCATTACGGTGCATTCCTGTATAGGACCCGTAGTACCAAAATACATACAGCAAGGCTATTTTTGCCTCCTGCCAACCAGAAGTAAACATTTTAAGCTTCCATAGCCCTCAAAAGAGCTTTACAAATAATAAGTTAAGCCTGACAGCACTACTTTCAGGTAGGGCAGTACCACCCTTTTACAGAAGGGGAAGATACAAGCCCATGTATGCAGATACTCAACAGCAGAGCAAGGAACCAAACCCAGGTCAGCTAGTTCCAGTACTTGACCTTAATCACAAGGCTATGGGCTCATCCACTCGAGAGAAGCTCCAGTGGCATAGCTACAGCCCATAGCATAGACTGCTTACTACAACAAAAAGTGTTTTCCCATTGTTGTAGGAAAGCCACCTCCCCAAGCAACAGTAGCTAGGTGGATGGAAGCATTATTCCATTGACCTAGCTGTGTCTACACCAAGGGTTAGGTAGACTGATACCCAAACGCCACACCCCTCAGCAATGTGTTGATCTAAAGTCTAAGTGTAGACTAGGCCCCCAAGCCTTCTATTCCTCACAAGGCAGCTTGTTCTGGAAGCTTCCAGGGCTGCTTCCCCCATCCCCACCCCAAGTCTTTATTTTAACTAAGGCTGGGATTTTTGGTTGCAGAGCAGAGATTTACCAGCATGGAAATGTGAGAAATGTGCACATCTAGACTCCAGCTCAACTGGTCTTTTCAACATTCTCTTGCTTGTAGCATGGCTCATACCAGAAGGTTGACCAGTTCCCTGCCACATGTCAGCTTTGGAACCACTGCCGCATTCTTCAGTTTTTTGTTTTTCGATGATTACATTCACTCCCTTGTTTGGGAGCTTCTGGGTAGCTTGGCACCCCACGCTCCCAGTGACCTAATTCCCCTGGAACAACCCATTTTGTTTGTAAGCGAGTAGGGTTTTGCCCCCCCCGCCCTTCATCCTCTCAGGAATGAGACAACCATCAGCTAGATTTATGGAGGATTTTTACTCAACTTAAAACCTGCTGGTGAACTCTGGTGCCAGTGGAATGCGTGGGCCAGGGAGCTTTCACTCACAAATTTAAGACAGCATTAGCTTCACCCTCTGCAGTTTGTGCCAGGAGTTATATTCTCGCCTCAGTCTTTTCCCTCATCCGCATTGGTTGGCCAGCTCCATGGACAACCCCCTCTCCACCCTCCTGGAGAATTCTTAGCAACCCAGAACTGTTAATTATTCTAGTGATACTTTTTTTGGCTTAAGGT
The DNA here is from genome assembly GCF_965140295.1 of Lepidochelys olivacea. Classification (NCBI taxonomy): domain Eukaryota; kingdom Metazoa; phylum Chordata; order Testudines; family Cheloniidae; genus Lepidochelys; species Lepidochelys olivacea. The sequence goes on along the minus strand of NC_140412.1, from coordinate 263,837,101 downwards.
TATTCCTTCTGGCGTGGATCCCACTAGATCGCAGGCAAAGCGTAGCTGTGGAGTGTTGGTACAGGGAGGCATAAGAAGAAAGTAGTGGAAGGAGAAGCAATAGGCTGAGGGAGGGGGAGTTTAACCCCTTCAGTGCCCCACTGTTTGGGACAGAGGCTCCAGAATTAGCTGCAGCAGAAGCTAGGACATCTCCCACCCCCTACTTGGTTTGCTGAAAACAGCAGCTAAGAGACAGCTACAAGTTCGACAGTTCAAGTAATAGACATCCCCTCCTCCCACCTTTGAGTCAGCAAGAGAAGGCAAGGCTGATGTGAGGGTTGTGACCAGAGATCTTACTCACAAGAATGGGTAGTCATTACAGCAACAGCGTACAGCCATGGGCTATGTTATCTGTTGGCATAAGCCAGTGCTGCTCCATTGACAAACAGAATTACATCAATATAGTGCACTAGAGATTTTAGCCTAAGAGCTTTCCATGCTTAGTAGTTTCATGTGTAAAATAAAAGGCACTCAAAATTCCAATTCTCCAAAGTGGCTACAAAGGACACAGCAGGTACAAAGGACATGAGCAAGGGTATAAGGTCCTTTAGAGAGGCATCAAAATCCAACCCCCACCCTATCCAGGTCTGCACCCAGCATCTCTGGCCCATCTATAAATGAGTCGTCCCCACTTTAGTCACCTACCAAGGTGCTAGGTGTTGCCTATGGTTATTTTCACGTGGCCCTCCTGTTAATAAGCAATATTAGAGCACATCCAAAAGGGTTTTTGGTTATTAGGACCCTGCTGCTATTAGGACATAAGTTTATAGGGGAGTCACTTCTACTTGGATTACACAATCCACTGGATTTAGATACTAGAATGGTGACAGTTCTGCTCTTTCCAAAAGATCTCTATGCAGAAGAATAAATGGACACAAATCATAACATTCAAAAACCGGTAGGAGAACACTTCAAACTCTCTGGCCACTCAGTAAAAGATTTAAGGGTGGCAATTTTGCAACGGAAAAGCTTCAAAAACAGACTCCAAAGAGAAACTGCTGAGCTTTTGAATTAATATGCAAACTAGATACCATTAACTTGGGTTTGAATAGAGACTGGGAGTGGCTGGGTCATTACACATATTGAATATATTTCCCTAAGTATCCTCACACCTTCTTTTCAACTGTCTAAATGGGCCATCTTGATCACCACTATAAAAGTTTATTCTTACTATATGTTCCATCCAATGAAGTGAGCTGTAGCCCATGAAAGCTTCTGCTCAAATAAATTTGTCAGTCTCTAAGGTGCCACAAGTACTCCTGTTCTTTCTAGGAGTCAAGCTAGCCCTCAATTCTTCAGGACATGGGCATTTGTGGCACAGCTCCAATAATCCTTGCAGCATGCCATGTGTTAATGTCAGTCTCGTCTGTCCGCTCCAGTGCCAAAAAACACATCTGACTTTGTAATGAATCACTCATTTGTCTCCCTAACACCTCAGCCAGCCTTTTGTTAAGCCTCGCCTCCCAAATTTAAACAGCTCCGTGATGGACGTCATGCAAAGCACTGGCCTCTCCCTTTCCACGCTCCCCCAATCCTGCAGGTCCTAGAAATCCTGCTTTCGTTCAGACGCAGAGAGTTTTCTAGCCCTGGCTCAGCCAACAAAGATTTACAGAAGGAAGACTCCTTGTGGCAAAAGGCAACAGTTTCCCTAATGGCCCAGAGATATTAAGTAGCGTGTTTAGAGCACAATAGTTTAAATACGATAAGGGTTTAATGGAAGTCTCAAGCTTTGGCTCTCTATGCTTATTTGAGCCTTCCACAAAAGCAAAGTTAGATAGAAAGCTCCTATTTCTAACATAGTACCCCTGGTTTTGGGGGGGCCAGAAATACTTCTGGAACAGCCTCTCTCCTTGTATTCGGCACTTGTGTGCCACAGGTGGAGATAAGACTCAGCAGGGTTCACCCAAACATTTGGGAACCGTCAGAAGAGGCTTTAGCCTTGAGCTGTGCACAGCTGAGCAGAAGGTGCATGAGTTTCCATCCCAGCTCCTCCAAACAGTTCGCTGTGGACGGTAAAATGGGGATGGGTGATCAGATCATAGAGCATTTGGATGGTTGAGCAGTTTGACACATCATCTGCTCTATTTCGGGAGCAGTTTACAGCTCTGCAATTCCTCTGCCGCACAGCAGCGATAGCTATTTCACTCAGCCACTGGCTTTAGTGTCATATTATCCTGGAGGCAGGTTTAAAAACTGAACAGGTGAAAAAACAAAACCTATGGGGCACTGGAGAAACCAGGATGCATGAATGGGGATTATGCCTCTGGGATGGTATAGGCTTTTCTTACTGAACCCAAGAAGGGCAGTGGCTGGTTCTGTCCTTAGTAAGTTAGGAGAGGAGGCAATTAAGATACTCCTTCAAGGGAGACTGGGGTATTTACATGCTTTTGAAGCGAATCAGTGGAAGTGTTATTACTAACAATTTTCAGAGTAACAGCCGTGTTAGTCTGTATTTGCAAAAAGAAAATGAGTACTTGTGGCACCTTAGAGACTAACCAATTTAGTCGCTAAGGTGCCACAAGTATTCCTTTTCTTATTAATAACAATTGTAATTAACAAGTGATATGCACCCTACTGTTTCTGGGCAAGCACTGTGTAAGCAAAGCCCAGCTAGTCAATGGAGCTACAAATTTATACCAACTGAAGACCTGGCCCACTGCTCTAAGAGATTCCCTCGTTAGGTTAAGTATCTGTGCAGGAGGCAGAGCCTTCTTGGGACCAGTCCTGGATTGTGGAATGAACTCACTCAGGAACTAAGGACCACTGCAGCCCTCCCCACTTTTGGCTCCAAGCTCTAACAAAGAGTGTGGCATTACACTGAAAACCCTATCAAGGTACCACTTCAGTGCACACACCCCTCTCCCCATAGGAGGATAAGGAGAGAAAATATGAACTCTGATAGACTAGAGAGAAGGTGGGTGATGTGATCTCTTTTATTTGACAACTTCTATTAGTTAAAGACATGCTTCTGAGCTACACAGAGCTGAAGGGCTCCATCAAAAGCACGTCTTTCACCAACAGAAGTTGGTCCAATAAGGAAAAAAAATTCTCACCCACCTCGTCTATAGAGCATCCTGGGACCAACACAGCTACAGCCACACTGCAAACAATGCAATAAGATATTCACCACAGTCCTTAATCTGCTACTGGAAGGTGCTCACCTCCTCTGGTCATGAGGGTGATGTAATAACAGATATACAAATCCATTGGCAGCCTTCTGGAGAAGTAGCTGGGGAGTCAGTATGAGCCAGGGAGAAGAGCAATGGATAAGTGGCTCTTGAACTGCCCTGTGGTTTAACTTTTGGTGTTGATACCTTGTGGGAGGAAGGAGGAAAGCAAGTGCTTTGTGTTGCATGCAGTCTTCCTTCCAAGTGATGGATGTGGAGTTCAGCAGCTCCTCAGAGGGAATCCTAGCTACTGCTCCCAATCCTAAATAGCAGCAAAACGTAGGACAGTGACATCCTGCCTCCCCAAGAGTGTGATGGAACTGAACAGCTTAGAAAGAAGCACATTTGCAGCTTTAGCAAGGATCATCACCTGTGTAGAAGGGCAGTGATGTTCGTATAGATCTACTGATTGAGCTAGAGAAACATGGATTGCCATGATCCCATGAGTACACACAACTAGAGGGAGACCAAATTGGATCCAGACCTCAGCTTATGTTGAGTCTTGCGCAGCCAAAACAGATGGATGCAAGGCAACACCAAGACCCTGATTCAGCCAAGGTGCTTGAGTACATGCCCAGCTTCACGCATGCCAGTAGCTCCACTGACTTGACCGAGTTCCATGCCTAGAAGGCAAAGGGAGGTGAAAGTTTGCTGAGGCCCCTTGACCAAGTCCATGATAAGCCTTAGTAGAAAACAGGGGAGTCCTCCAGACCCCTGCCTGTCACCACAAGAAACCACTCCTGCCCTTCTTACCCGAGGAGAAAAGAGTGAAAGCAAGGAATGTGTCTGAAGTGTTGATATTTTCTGTGCAACCTTGGACATGTCACCTAGAGTAGGATTTTCAAGAGGTGGTGAGTGGTTGCAGCTGGGCTGGTCATGGACTTCAATGGGAGCTGCTGTGCATCATTCCTAGACACCACCACGTGTAAGATAGGGAAAACAGTCCCTTTCTTACCTTTGGTCTCAGAGACCTCTTTGGGGGCAGGGGCTGTGGCTTACTTGGCATGTTTGTACAAAGAGCCCCAGTTTCAATTGAGGCCTGAGAGTGGAATGAACAAATTGATGCTGATGAGTCTCTCCACGCTTAGCAGTTGCACAGTACTTTACACAGAGTGGTCAAAATAAAAAAGATCTATTCTCCAAAAGTCAGACTGGTGTATTAAGAGAAGCATTTCCTTCCTGTATTGATTATGTATCCAATATATTAAGTTAAACCTCCACCCCCAAAAACAGAATCAACCGAGTATTAAACATAGCAAATTCCAATCAGACTAGGGAAAAACTTTAAGATCTTAAGTGGACATTTTACACAATTAGCTTGCTACTGGTAAATTCCTTCAGTGGTGCCAATGGCAGATTTTCACCACCTAAAATAACCCAAAGCTGTTGATTCAGGAATGGTTGCCATCCCAAATTAGATCAACCCAAATACAGAGGCCACAAGGTGGTTTTGTTACATCAAGATTATGAATTGAATGGGCTGTGTGTCAACTGGAAGGGGTGAGACTGCAGATGAGAAAGCCCTATCACAATGTTACCCATGATCTACTCCAACACAGGATTGTTCCCTATAGTGGTCTGGAACCAGTTTACAATATGGTTCTTCTGCCACATATCTTACAGAGAGTTTCTACCCTAAAGAAACCAGCTTCCCCCTCCAAGAAAAAAAAAAGCCAGCAACCTGGATTGTGGGAGTCCATATTTCTCTCAGTCACTTTGCAAGACTCTGCCCCTGCAGTTGCCAGCCCCATAAATGCACCAAATTGGGTCCCTGCCATCACACCTCTATCTAGAGGTGCTCAGCAGGCCAAACTAGGCCTCTGGCTACATCCATGTTACCTCACTGCCTTAAAAGTCATGCCTTCCAGGACACCTGTGCAGACACATCTTGGGCCCACAGGTCACACTATTATCATTGATAGATCAAAAAAAAACCAAAAACACTTGGCACATATTGCCTATAGAATTTTGATTTAGAAATCCAGGAGACCCAGCAAACATGAAACCACACAACTCCATTTCTACAGAGACTTTTCAGAAACTGCCTTTTAAAATATATATGTGTCCAGTCCAATAGCTTTCTTGAGAAGTGCCCCATGTCCCACGAAGGACTTCTGTTTTTAGTTATAAGCCCTGGGGAAACAAACCTAGAACATTCTTAAAAACAGTACAGCTTTAGAACACTTCCCCCAGCCCCACTCACCCCCCATTTAGAAGGTGGGCCAAAAAGCTACTAGGATTTCAAGGAGTGGCCATGTCAAAGGAAGGAGAGGGATTTATACACCTGGTGTCAGATTCTGAACCTCAGTACAGGTGTGCAACTCCCAGTGAAGTCATTGGAGGTGTACACACTCTTACAAAAGGTTAGCATTTGGCCCATTGTCAACAAGCCAAGAGGAGACCTCCTGAGCTAGTTAATCCCATCTTCTGCATAAAATGAGAACTCTCGCCTCCTTCCTGAGCCTGACCAGGGTATCATTGCCCATAAGAGGTTTGTAGAGATTAACTGGGGACCATGGATATAAAAGCATGAACTTTGACTGCTCCAGCAAATGGTTCTACAGCTCAAGAGATGGTAGCAAACAAGCTTGTCACTCTACTGCCAGAGGGAGACAAGGAACTAAACTGGATTTGGGTGGGTTACAGTGGATGCCATTTCTCCAATACCCAGCTCTACAACAGATACTCTGTGCAGCTACAGTAGTCCAGTCAGCTACTGCCATCGGATATGGCATTTCACTGGTCTTCGGAACTGGTCGCTGCTGTGTGCTGTTGGACAGCTACCAACATTCCCCCTCCTTTCAGTTGTGTGGAAGGTAGAATTCCCCCACCCCTTCCCTAAACTAGTAAGGGACAAATGACAAGGAATCTGGGAAGGCTGGAGACAGTGGCAGGAATTCAGATTAAATTCTACCGTGCATCTAGGGACATAAATGTAAAAAAGAGGGAAAAACCTGGAAAGCTGTAATGCCAGTAAGTTAGAAGCCATAACAAATTGAAAGCAGTGAAACAATCCCCCTCCTAAAAACAAATCTATCCTCCTGCATGGACTAGGATGACAAGACCTGGAACATAACATTCAGTTCATCACCAGAACAAAACAAAACAAAAAAAAAAAGACAGACACTAGAGTATTCAGAGGAAAGAGGTCAAGGGGCTGGAGATCTGCAGGGAAGGCTTAACTATATGTACAGCTGGCTAACTGATGAGTTAGGAGGGTGTTGCTAGCATAATGGCAGAGCAAGCATGTAAATACAGATGGAGGGAGAAATTTAGAAACTGGACAAATTTTAGCTAAACAAAATCCAGGCGGAGGATACTGAGAGTTTATACAAAGGCCAAGGAAGTGGTGGAAGCTTCATTGTCTTAAGACAAACTGCTAGGAAATAGTGTACCTATTTACTTCAAGAAGTTGATGCTCCACAGTGAAGTTTCATTACAATGCTCTTTTAGCACCAAGAGCTTCTCCTCTGACTCTAAGACCGAAGGTGACTAGTGATGGATATATACTTTCCAGTCCAACTGGAGTTCAGTGAATCAGTGCCATCTTTGTTTCTCCTTTCTGAAGTAGTTCTTGGAATTGCTTGGGTCTTCCAAGGAAGATAACTCATCAGGTGCCTCTTACACAGAGGCTAAGAAGTCCTCCAACATTCTTTACCCTGCTCCCCAAGCTAGAGAGAGTTAAGCTGCAAGTCTTACCACCTCAAAGCACTGTATGTGTAACCCACCCTTGCAATCACAGATCAAGCACAGCAGCACCTCAACCAAGCACTTTGACCATTTGCTATCTGCCAGTGATGTTGGTTTTCCAGGGACCATCACAGCAGAAGCTTACTGCTATTGGATTACCATTCATGCATCTCCTGAATGAATGGCAAGTCTATACAAATCTATTCCCCCACCATCAGTTAATTTAAGCACAAAACAAAAAAGATAACCCCTTAGAATTGTGATTTCCCTCCCCACTACAATTTTTCAGGCGAAGGATATCCAAGTTTATTTAGTGTTGCCACCTTCAACAATGAATCAGCAATTCTGTTCTCACTTGCATGGAAGAGAAGTGGGAGCAACTTCACTGAACTAACATGGGTTTAATAAAGGAGAATCAGGACACCTAACTCTAGAGATGAAAGGAGCCATCTATTATAGCTTCTGAGTTAAGCAAGAACATTAGCCAAGTTGAAAGTTTCTTTAAGTTGGAGGGAAATTCCAACTAAATAAAGTGACTACATTTCCAGAGTATTTCAAAATGATAAAACTGGAGGGTACAGCTTAAAAATAAAGTTCAACCTGAAGTATGTGCAAATTATAGAAGAGCTACACCACAAAACCAGAAAAAGAAAAAAAAGTCTTGCATGTGGTTCAGCTGAGTTGTGTGTAAACACTCAGGGTTTCCTATAACACAATATCTAATGCAGAGGGTTATGTACAAAGCAAACTTCTACTCAGTGGCTAAGGCAGGGGCAGTCAATTTTTTCCTTCGAGTTCCAAATTTCTTTGTCAAGGAATAGTGAAGGTCCAGACTCCAGAGAAAAACCAATTCATAATAAATACAAATATTTTGGGGTCTGTTCAAAAGCATCTGGCAGTTGGGATTTGGCTCACTGTCTGCCTATTGACTACCCCAGTCAAAGGAGACACTATACCAGGAAACTTGCAATAGGGTATGGACACGACCATTTAGACATAAGATAAGCATTGGACTAAAGACCATGGTGAGGTCATCTTGCAGCCTGCAAATAAACTGCCTTGTGGACCATCAAGCTAGTTTGCTACTCCTACTGGGTAAAGGTCTTCTATGCTGGCCTGCACCAGATACTTCAGGGGGAAGGTGCCAGCACTTTTTGCCTTTATATGAAGCCTCAAGAGCAACACTTTCATCTAATTGTACAGTAAAATAGGTGTGCATGCATGGGGGGCACCTTCCCACCCTGGGAGAAACCATTTTAATCGGTGTCAGAGCAGCAGCTGTGTTAGTCTAAGGTGCCACAAGTCCTCCTTTTCTTTTTGCAAATACAGACTAACAAATTTGAGCATAAGCTTTTGTGAGCTACAGCTCACTTCATTGGATGCATTCCAAATAAATCTGTTAGTCTCCAAGATGCCACAAGTACGCCTTTTCATTTTAATTGGATACATGTGAAGAGCAGAAAATACCTGCTGACCAGAAGTAACTCAGCTATTCGGAAATAAAACAAATTTTAGGAGTTAGGGAATTCACTTGGGATGAGAGACACCCAGGTCTGAGCCCCTGCTCTGCCAGATTCAGAGCAGAGCCTCGAACCTGGGTGTCTCATCCTGGGCAAGCGACTGACCAGTGGGAGATGGAGACCCAGCCCTGCAGCCTTTTTCCTCCAAAAAGCTCAGAGGGTCACAATTTTGTCCCAATATGGGAAAAATTCTCACCTGAAAATTTCTCTGTTCAGCTCTGCCATTCACACAGATCATTAGAAGGTCCCTGCTGAAGCTAAGTAGAGTTTAAAAAAAGTTTTCATTGCATGATAATTGGGAAAGCCAGAGTTTGTGGTGCACATTAACCTACTTCCAAGGTTTTCCTAGTAGGGCAGGGGTGGGAGGTCCTACTTGATCAAGTTATTCAGGGGTTAGAATCATAGAATATCAGGGTTGGAAGGGACCTCAGGAGCCTTAAAATAAACTGTCAAATGTTTCTTCTTTAATTCTATATGTCCCAACTTTTTTAGTGGGTGGGAGAAAGGTGGACTCTATTGAGGACAAATTCTTATAATTCCTGATGTCGGTCTAGCTTGGTATGGCCCACTGAGAATTCAAACAGCTATGAAAGGGCCCTGTGCAACCAGGAAACACACTAATCTGCAGCCTGTATGTTCGTAAGCCAAAAAAACCAGTAGGATTTACACAGTGGTTGCCAATTAATTCCACTGTTCTGAATGGACATCAAGGAACTGTTACAGGACCTTCGCTTAAGTAAGCCTCCAGAAAGAGGTAAATAGTAGAAAATAAGTTGCGTTATTGAAACTGAAGGTAGGGTGACACTTTAAGGCCTGGTCTTCACTCAAGAGTCAGATTGACCAATCTGCATCACTCAGGGGTGTGGAAATATCTACACCCTTGAGAGGTGTAGTTAAGCAAACCAAACCCCTGGTGTAAACAGAGCTAGGCTGATGGAAGGATCCTCTGTCAACCTAGCCACTCTCTCTCAGGGGCAGTGGATTTTCTACAGCAGTGGAAAAACCCCTCCCATTGGCATAGTGAAGGTCCACACTGAAGTACTACATTGATACAGCTGCAGTACTTCAAGTTGAGACAAGCCCTAAAAAGGCAGAAGGTTTCATGTTCAGTGGTCTTGCTATTATCCATTTAAGTTGCAGAATCTGAAAGTCCCACTCCAGAAGCCTTTCTAGAGAAAGGCTGTTGCTGCCGTAAGCTTGTCTTCAGAAGGCTTGGTAGTGGTAGATCTCAATATCTTGTTATTCTTCAGGGTTGTCTTATTCCAGTGCATGACAAAGGAGGAGGGTCACATCCTCTGGAGAGCAAACCAAACCATTTACAGGTTGTCCCCCCTCACCACGTCTCCCCAAGGTGGGAGAGGTCAAGAGCCTGGGATGAAAGGACCTGAATGGGGTCAGGCTTTCCTCTCACTCACTAAGCCATCTGCACATCATTAAGGAGTCCCCACCTGAACTCTATGGATTCCAGCCTGCTCCTTTCTTGCAAAAAGCAGGTCATTTTGCAGCTGGAGTTGAGGTCAGTAGTGGGACAACAGGACATACCCTATGAAGTAAGAGGAGCCACAGTTTAGTTAGTATTCCCAGTCAGATTGCAGCTTCATCTCAAAGTACAAGTGTCCCCCTTCACCCTCACTGCAAGTATAGTGTACAAAAAGGAATCCAGACTGCTATCTACATAGATGCTAGGTGAATCACTCCATTAGTCCAGTGCTTGTAAACCTAACACTCCAACCCAACAAAGATTCTATTCCACTTTGTTTCCTCCACCCCACCCCACATACCATAGTCAAGCTATTTCACAGCAGTCCCTATGGAGCTGGGTTGGTGACAGGTGCTAAAGATGGAAAGGAGGTGCTGGGGGCGGGGTCAGAAGAGTGATGACTGGCACGTGGCTACCCACTAGATGTCTCTGGAGTTAGGGGGAAGGGGGAGAAATAGAGTCTTACTCCAGCTACACTCAGGAGGTAACCTCAAGATCACGGATCATTTCTGTGCATGCATATCCCAAGGGGTTGCAGGAGTCAGCCACTGCCTCCAGCAGTAGTGTCAGGAAGACAGGAAATAGAGTTCTTAAAAATTTGTGTTAGCTTAGAGTGAAGTTTGAGCACACAAATTCCTAGCTACAAGGTTTTACTTCTAGTGCAATCAGGACTGGTGGGCCTGTTCTGTTAGGTAAAGAACCAAGAAAGTCCCTGCTCTAAAGAGATTCCACCCTTTGGTAAGGAAGGATCCCAAGACACTGAGGGTACTTTATATTGCAACAAAAAACCCACAGCACCAAGTCTCGGACTAGAGCCCAGGCTGCGGTGCTAAGAACAGCACGGGAACTACCAAACAGCAGATGTTCTGGTCCTTTGTAACCATGATCCACGTGAGGTGCCTGGAGCCCAGAAAGCAACTCCTCTCTCCCAGGGCTCTTGTGCCAACTTCAGTTTGACCACCTCATTGGCTTTAGCACAGTGTTGAGACAGGGATGCACCTCCCGCCATGTAATACATGTGCTGTTGCATGGTAATGCAACCAGAGACCACAGCTTGCTAGCTAGCAGCTACTGGAGTGTGTCAACCTGCAGAATGTAAGGGGACTGTTTCCCCCCTTACTAACATTCAGTGGGGGGTGTTTTAGTTGCTAGCTCCCAGTACTAAAAAAAGAGGGAAGGGTTGATGGGGAATCAGGACCCTGAGACAGACAGCCCCCAGGAACAATGGGGAGAGGCCAATGCTCCAGGTCAGCCTGAATGACCGGGCAAGCAGGCTAATCAGAGAGTCAGGAGGCCAGGGAGGTCCTGTCCTGTGTGAGCTGGATTTGCCTGGGTTAGACAAGAGTGGAGCTGAGCTAAGGAGAAAGCAGGGGTGCAAGCTGAGCTGGGGAGCAGAGCTGTGCCAGATCCAGTGAGAGCAGACCCGGTCCTGGGAGCAGAGCTGCAGCCCCAAAGCCAGAGGCACAGCCCAGAGAGAGCAGACTTGCCCTGGGAGGAGAGCTGCAGCAACCAGAGCCAGAGGGGCCAGGAAAGCAGCCCAGGAAGCAGGTCAGTGCTGGGAGCAGAGTCACAGAAGCAGCCTGCAGAGCAGATCTGTCCTGGGAGAAGAGCTGCGGCAACCAGAGGCAGAGGGGCCAGAGAAGCAGCCCAGGGAGCTGGAGGCAGAGCAGCAGCTGTGCAGAGACCGAGTGGTGCAGCTGGGGCTGGAGCAGTCCGGAGCTGGGTGCGGTGAGCAGCTGGGGAGAGCGAGGGGGGACCCTGGGCAGTGGGCCCAGCACAGGGAGACGCCTCAGCCAAGAGGCTCTGCAGGCCAGGCTTGGATCGTAACTCTGACAGGGTGGGGGTGACACTGGGAAGAAGAGTCCTACCACTTGGAGCCTGAGAGTGTGTGGCCACCACCAGAGCAAGTGTCCAACCCACGGCATCCCTGCAGCACAGCCAGGGCCGGAGCAGAAGACCTGGGACTTACAAGAAACAGACTGAACTGCCTGGATTTTCCAGAGACACTGTTTGTGATGTTCCCTGCCACAGAGCGGTGTGATGGGTTTCCTTTAACCTATCTCATTCCTTATTCTTTTTAAAATTAATTGTTGATTAAATAACTTGCATTTGCTTTAACTTGCATGTAATGGTCAGAGAAGGGCCTAGTGCAGAGAGAGTACCCTGGAGCGGTGACACCCTAGCCCCTGTCCTAGGTGACCACAGCAGGGTTGGGGGTCAAGCCCCCCAGGAATCCTGGGCCCAGCCTTGTTGGGGTTATGAGGACTCTGCCAGACAGGAGAGTGGAAGGGGAGTCCTCAGATCCTTTTGCTAGCCCATTTCACTGGTGTAGTGCAGAAGCCAGGAAAGTTCCCCACAATAGCGGGACTATTCCCCTGCTTACAAGAAGACAGCCTTTCACCATCTCTAGTGGGAGCAGGCAGATGTCAGCTTGCATGTGCTTAAGCAGTGAACCCCATGCCATAAATTAAGGAGTCAGCCACAAGGTTCTGTACACCATCACTCCTGTCTTGCACAGTAGACACTGCTGCTTAAGATGTCCCCATATTGCTCCACTGCTCTGCTTCAGCTCTGGCAGGGCCATCTCCAGACACAAATGGTTCAGTTTTCTCCCTGCTATGCAAGGAGTATCAATTGAAATGGCTGCCTCTCCCTTCATAAGCTCTTGAGTATTGTAGGAGGGCTTGGCTCAGGAGGGAACGGAGGCTGACTGCACAGGAGCAGCAGGCTGGAGGTGCCTACCTGGGAGCTGGTTGCTAAGACTGGACAACTTGGGAGCTGGGAATGAAAGGCCAAGCATCAGTCTGTTGCTTGCAAGGAGCATCAATCTTTGCCCCTGGGTTTCCACCTGTTGTGGTGGCCTGTAGGTAGGAGATCCATGTAAATCTAACCCTATGGGACAGATTAGAAGCCTCGAGTGCTGTGGTGCTCAAAAGCTTGTCTCTTTGACCAAGAAGTTGGTCCAGTAAGAGATATTACTTCACCCACCTTGGTCCCAGCATATGAGAGAACACAGCTACAACAATGCTGCAAAATGAACATTTGTGGTACTATTGTTTATAGTAACTGAAGAGCTTCAGAAGCTTTGAACACAACCAACAAAAACACATAGTCACCCACCCAGGCAGCTATGTACGTACATGACCATGTTTACCCACCCATTTCTGTACTGACGAGTCCCACCAAGGAATTTCAACCCCCTGAAGCCAAAAGCTTCTTAAGTCATGCTATGCACATGGTCAAGAAAATTGACAAAAAGTTACAAGAACTTCCATAGCAAGAGGTTGGCCAGAATCAGAACAATTCTTGAAGCCTGAATAAAGAGACCGCCCATAATGTAACCTCATCCACCCCTCCATCTGAATAAGCAACACCTCAATGGTGGTCATGTAGCAGATTCCTCAAAAGATTAGAGTCATTGCTTTGCAAAGACCACCATGTAGAGGCAACTCAAGGCTCCAGGAGAGGGTAACAATGGAATGTTTGACTTACTTGTTCAAGGTCTGTTACAGTCTCTCTGGCATGTCATGCCCACAGCAGGCTCTTTAGAAAGATGAAAAGTTTGAGCAAAGCAAACTGTAGGTTTGTTCCCAGAAAGAGCCTGTGAAATGGTCAACTGCTCCTATGAGCACCCAAATGGTCCATGTATTTCTTAAATAGTGCTGAACCAAGTACAGGAATTGAGATAGGAGGGAAGAGATGGGAAATTGGAAGGCGACAGAACTACTGGCGAAATAAACCTCAGTTCTGGCTAGGGGGACCTTATTTCCCCATGCTGAATATGGGCCACCTGGTCAGATTACTCATATTAAGCGAGTTCAACAGCAAAAAATCAGAACTATGCAGTACAAACATTTAAACTAACATTAAGTTGACTGAGCCAGTGTTAAAAAGAAATCCTGTGTAGTTGGATTCATTTTTTATTTACCTTCTTATCTTTAAGGCTTTATGGTTTGCACAGGGAGAGGACACACACCAGGGGTGACTGACTGACCCAACCCTCCCTGCCCGGTGCTCTCTGCCCTCCATGCCTGGCTAGGCCCCTGGGACAGACTTGCCTCTCCTGGTACCACATCTTCAAGGCAACATGTGTGGTGCGGGGCAGTGGGCACATACCCTCCTCCCCAGATTTCTGCCAGGGTTCACACCAGAATGTGACCAGCAGCAGCCTTTCAGCACTTTGCGGGAGGGAAGGGCCAGGACCTGCTTCCAGCTGCAGGGGAGGGAGGACCTGGCCAGTGTCTTTGCAGAGCTCATCTCTTCTCCCCTCCCAGTCACCCCCCTCACTCTGCTCCCCTATGGCTGGAAGCGGCTTGTCCCTTCCTGCCTGCACAATGTCAAAAGGCAGCTAACAACTCCAGGCTGCTGCTGGCCACAGATGTAACCCAACAGCTGCCTCTTGTGCCCTGGCTACAGCGTGGGCAGGAAGGGGTTAAGCCCCAAGATGCACTGTGCACCAGGGCCCAAGGAACTGGACTGCAGGGGCTTCCGTGAACCCAGCCAGAGAGGTGGCTCAGCAGGGGAGGAAGAGAGGCACAAACTGACTGGAAATAGCTTCCCCCTACCACCACCCCCAGAGTGTAGCTCCGGCTAGAGGCGGGGGGGTGGGGGGAGGAAGTGCTCTGACCTGGGGCTGGTTCTCTGCAGTGTGCTGGGAGCAGGATGCACCTGTGGGGGGCGGGGGGAGAATATGGAGGAGTAGTGGGGCGGGTGAAGGGGCAAAGAAGGGAGAGGACAGCGAGAAGGGGGAGCACATAAAGGGCCAGTGTGGGGGCAGAAGAGGCGACATGTAACTGGCTGTCTCCTGCCCTTACCAGCCACCGCAGCTCATGCTGGTTGGAAACAGGATGGGGCCCTGCTGGCCAAGAGCCAGCACGCAGCAGGGGCTGTGCTGACGGACCAGTATGGGGAGCGGCTGGCCCTGCATCTTTGTGTCGCCACCAGCCTTGCACACACACACACACACACACACACACCCCTCAGCCCCCGCGCTGGTGCGTGGGCAACTGGCGAGCAGGGATCTGACCAGCAGCAGGACCTGCTAGTACTGATGGGGGAGGGGGGAAGAGAAGAAGAGGGGGAAAGAAAATATGGAACAATTTCCCCTTTTTAAAGAAAAAGTCAGGACACCTGCAGGAGGGCTTAAATATGGAACCACCCCTTTAAAAAACAAGACGTCTGGTCACCCTAGTTCTGGCAGGCTGAAGGAACAGTAGCAATGAGGATTGCAGACATTTCAGTCACAGGTTTTAACACTTTCTCAACTGCTTTGCTGCCACCTACCCTTTGAACATCGAAACAAGGCAGAGTGCTATGAATAACCTCACGGGCTGTTCCCAGAACAGCCCACCTGCAAGGAATTTTCAATGTTTTGGTTGTTCGTTTTTTAAAATCAACCTGAAGTTTATTAGTAGCTTAGATGGCATGACAGGAATTCATGACCGTGGTCTCTTCCTTGCCTTTGTACAAGGCTAAGAGAAACACTGGCTACTTTGACAACCTTGAAGCGGACACTGGGAATCCCTTCCGGCCAAAGCTGGCAACCAGAACTTCAGTAGTTTCCTCATTGAGGTTCAAGCAACTGTCATTAGGAACAAAGGCTGCTAGTTTCTTGCTGTTCTTGATCAGCTGGACTCTGACACATTTCCTGATGGCTGAATTGGGCTGCTTAGTCTCTACACCAGCTTTTTCCAAGAACAATTCCCTTTGCATGGGAAGCTCCTCCAAAGGGGTTGGCTTTCAGGGCAGTACTCAAGTGGGCCTTCTTGTATTGTGGGTCGTGCCATTTCTGATCCTGTTGGTGGCAGCAAAGCTTACTAGTGGGATGAAGCCCCCGGCACTTACCCATTGTGCTGCCGGGCAGGCTGTTCTACCCAGGCAGCTGTCTCTAGAGCACAGGGGAGGTGGGTGGCTGGATTTTTAAGTAAGATCCCATATTTTGCAATGGCAGACATCAGGAAACTAAGCCTCCTTATGAAGAGGGCTGCTCTGAAAACCTCAGTCTTTCACTCTTGCCCTTCACATCACAGCCATCAACTTAAGGGACATGGTTTGTCTCTTGAGACTTCAGACCTGCATCTCAGAAGAGGCTTCTGAATTTAAACCCATGCCAAGATTAGGAAGAGAAAAAAGTCTCCCACATCATGTGCCAACACCTCTCCCAGATTGAGAGGAGTTCAGGTTTCCATAGACACTTTTTTTTGAGGGGGTGTTAATACTGGAGGTTGGTTTGGGACAGGTGAAGTTAGACCCCAGAAAAGTGGACATTAACTTGCCCCATGCCTGACAGGATTCTCTCTCCCAGCCCCCCTTAAATCTTACTGAAAGACTGGGGAATGAAGTCTCATTCCCTCACTCCAGCTGTCTGAAGCAAAGAACCAGAGTAAACCACAACAAGGGCTAACCACTAACAAGTGAGGAGGGTTCCTTTTCATGGTACCGCCACTTGCAGTTTATTTGGGATACCTAGCTCATGAGGGGCCCGGTGTGGTTATTGGAGCTGCTCACTGTACTCCAGTGGGTTAAAGCCGCAGAGAAAAGTGACACTGTCCTGCTGCCCTGGATTTAAGTGAAAAAGCAAGTAGCATGGCCAAAAGGATGCATGCAGGGTTGGGGGAGGGGGGAGAGAAGAAAAAGACAAGAATGTAATAACATGGGAATGCAAGAGGAGACTGAACACCTCCAAAAAACCCACACCACACCCCCATTTAATTTTTAGGCACTGCTTTGGTATGGCGACATTTAACTCATTAGGCATCACGTTTGTAGAAAGATTTCCTAGCTGAACAAATCTGATGACATTGTCCACATCTAGAGGTGTATGAAGGGGGGTGAGGGGGTTGAAGAGGAGGAAATCTACTGAACTTGCAGTAGGTAGATCACTTTGCCTGTAATGTTATACACAAGTCTGCTTGGGGGTTGGGAACTTCATGGGAGCTTATTTCACTACTGCTTTAGCCTCTCCTCCATGCAGGACACATTTGCAATGCAGCCTTCGGTAGGTCATCCCCCTCCATGAGGGTAGCAGTAGTTCTATGAAAACTCCCTCCCCACAAAAATCTTAGGGGGTTACAGGCTCCAGGAGATCGAAACTACTCACTTGCAGAGTACACGTTATTCTCTACCCCACAGGCCAGTCATTTGGATGCTAGATTTGTGCTGGCTGGTTTTCTTTCAGAGAAATTCCCATCTCTTTTGTCCCTCATGCCTGACTTGTCTACCAACCCTCAAGCGGAGGACTGGTCCAAATTTCAGAGACTGCCTGCTGCATTTGTAGGATTGCAGGTTCCACCTACAGCCTTTAAAATGAAGCAAGGTTCAAGCCTTCGACAAACCTAGACCCAAACTGTGATGGAACTGGAAGAATTCAGCCCTGCACATGCCCAGTAAATAGGGAATGCTCTAGAAACACATTGGGCATTACTGCCTAGCAGCAGAGGTAAGATAGAACAAGATACCAAATCTTTATGGCCACTGAAAGTGCTTTTGAAGTCCCAACTCTACAGAATTGGGCTGGAAATACTGCCCAGATGGACCTAAACTGCAAAATCCAATTTAGACCACCACCAAGTTAGTAAAACTCTGTGCCAGAAAACCAGTTACCTAAAGCCTCTTGCTGGTCATTATGGCCCTTCTAGTTCCAGATGGAATTTGCCAAATACAGTAGCATGAAGCTGGAAGGTAACAAAACTAGACTGAGTTTTAGTTTTGCTTCTAGAGTGTGCATTTGAGCCCTTCTCATTTTGATCTGAACGAGTTCTTCCACTACTAATAATCCACATGGCTGCTGTTTGATCTACATATTACCACTCAAGCCCAGTGTTTTTATCTGGTAGATATTCAGGGAAAGAAGGAGTACATCTGTGTCTGTTCATTCTAGTTAAAGTTTCCTGTGTGGTTCAGCCTGTTGTGCCTACAGGTATGTTTATTTCACTACTTTAGCAAACCAGCAGACTTTTTAATGGAACTGTTGATATTTTTCCTGGCTAGAATTCCTGGCTGGGCTAGGCAGTGTACAACTGAAGTTCATTCCTAGCTACAGTCTGAAACTATTATTCTCCTCATGGGACTGAAGAGAATTGAAGGTTTCCATTGCATTGGTCAGATTTCTTCATTCTCCATCCTTCAAATTTAAGATATCTAAATAAAGGAGCTCAGGCAGTGGACAGTAGCTCTTGCCTAAGCCAAGGCTTGTTTTAGCACCAGGCACACTGGACATTCATCTCCATCATTGCAGCCATATGTTGTGCTGTAAGTAATGTGACAGGGTCGAGCCAGATGGCTACAGGAGAGTAATAGAAGGCAGATATATTAGCCACAGGTTAAGTAGGTCCCTTTTCCCTGGGTAAGGTATCAGGAACCTTCTGGAGACAAGACAAACACCTGCAGCCAATCAAGAAGCTGTTAGAATCAATTAAGGCAGGCTAATCAGGGCACCTGGGTTTAAAAAGGAGCTCACTTCAGTTTGTGGTGTGAGTGAGGGGTGGGGAGCAAGAGGCACTAGGAGCTGAGAGTGAGAATGTGGACTGTTGGAGGACTGAGGAGTACAAGCATTATCAGACACCAGGAGGAAGGTCCTATGGTGAGGATAAAGGTGGTGTTGGGAGGAGGCCATGGGGAAGTAGCCTAGGGAGTTGCATCTGTCACACAGCTGTTTCAGGAGGCACTCTAGACAGCTGCATTCCACAGGGCCCTGGGCTGGAACCCAGAGTAGAGGGTGGGCCCGGGTTCCCCCCCAACTCCTGGGGAGACACTGGAGGAGTTGACCTGGACCGTGGGTTCATGAAAATGGCCAAACTGAGGGATGCTGTGAAGCTCCAAGGTGAGCAAAAATCTGCCAATAAGCGCAAGACCCACCAAGGTAGGAGGAGGAACTTTGTCACAGTAGGTACATTGCTACACCCCAGCAGATGAAGCTCTAAGCATCAGACTTGATGCAAGGCCAAACACCTTGGGACAACGCTGGGGGAAGATTCCAGCTTTGTTGGCTTAGGCTACATGATCAATCGATCATTCTTTTGGTGTTTCTTGGCATTCCTTTAGATGCTGCAATGGGAACAGTAGCTCCAGTCTGCAAGCAGCAGGCTTCTGTTTTGCAGGGGGGAGAGGGAGAACTATGACCAGCAAGACATTTATATTCCAGTAGCACTCAGAAGTCTCAATGAAGATCAGAGCTCTGTGCAAGGAGCATTAGATATGCTTAATAGGAGTTCCTGATCAGGAGGGCTTAAAGTCTTCAGTACACAAGAAACTCTTGTAAAACAAGAATTCTAAGTAACTTGCCAGAGGTCACAGACTGTGTCAGAGCCAGGAACTAAACCCAGATCTCCAGAGTCCCAATGCAGGGTCTTAAATGAGGAAGGACAGTCAGAGGTCTAATCTCACTTGGTTTTAGGGAAGGCAAGTTTAGATCGGTCAACAATTGACCAAGTACAACCCACCAGCAACAGTCCCATAAAAAGACCAACAGGGCAAGCATGCACGCACATATCTTCTGGGGTCTTAGAGTGTCACCTGGTCAGACAGCAGGAGGGCTCAAGCAGTCTGATTGCTAAATACTGCCTTTGTGGAGGACAAAAATGACAGCTGGTGCAAGGCAGTAACAAGCTGAGACAATGCTGTCCTACAGAACAAGTGCAGGATTTATTCTTGCTGCAGGAGACTGTTTTTGCTCTAGCCTGCAATGCATTCATGCCAAGCAGCACTTAGACCCATTGGAAGCCTGATCTGTGGTTACTGGTCTTGGAATTCTTTACTGATTGGGGAGGAGGGGCACTTCAAAGCAAATTCTACCCCTGCTCCCCTCCTAGACCTCTGGACTGCTTTTGACTGCTCCTCATTCTATAGCCACATACTATTGTGAGGTGCTTCACTGAAGGTCCAGGCCACAAGAGGCACCTGGCCAGGAATGTAGAAGATCACTGGGGATTTAGCTAGCCAGCCCATGTGGCTTCAGGTCTTCAGAAGGAGTTTGAGGCTTCAAAGCCATCATTTAGCTCCATGTCACCTCCTCCTTCAGCCCCATTCCTCAGACTTCAGTGCAAGCTTTATTACACATTGGCAATCCACATGCCTGAGAACAAAAGCATGCCAGAGATGGGGATTCCAGTCTAGTTGCTCTTTATGTATCTGAGTGTGCCCTCTTGTGGCAGAATGAGGGCAGCTGACTGTGGATCCAATCTGCCCAATCCACAGCAGGGGCTCATGCAATGAAATATAATCCCATATTACCATGCACTAAGAGGAGGGCTGCATAGGTAGTAGATAGTCACAACGCACAGTCAACTTGTGGAACTCCTTGCCAGAGGATGCTAGGAAGGCCAAGACCATAACAGGGTTCAACAAAACTAGATAAATTCATGGAGGATATGTCCATCAATGGCTATTAGCCAAGATGGGCAGGAATGGTGTCCCTAGCCTCTGTTTGCCAGAAGCTGGGAAATGGGTGACAGAGGATGGATCATTTGAGGATTACCTGTTCTGTTCATTCCCTCTGGCACTGGTCATCAGAAGACCTGGTTTTGTTCCCAGCAATGCTGTGGACCTATTTTTAGTGTCAGGTAGTTAACTCCAGTGCTTCCATGTCCCCTCTCTATATCGAGCTTGTCTATTTAGATTGCAAACTCTTTGGGGTGAAGACTACTTTGCCTTGCAGTCAGAACTGATCACAGCCAAAGCTTCCAGGTGCTACTGTAAATACAAAACAGGAATAGCAAACAAAAGCCACAGAGACAGGTATGTTGTGGGTTGTCATTCTGGAACCCATCTGCAGCTCCATGCTTGGAATAAAGCATAGGCAAGTGACTTCAGGAATAAGTGGAACCAGTTCATGACACTGATCAAGAATTTTAATGCTGCATCCTCTTGTCCAGATGCCATCAAGTCCACCATTAGAAAAAATCCAATCTTGATTTAAAATTTCCAAAGAGATCACTTTAGTTCACATAGGACTTCCCTGAATTTACTCCTAGGGCCTGTGTTATGCAGAAGATCAGACCCGTTGTGGTGATCTAGTCTTTTCAACCTTAAGCAACCCCAAACCATCTATGAATCTAGGTCTAGAACAGCAAGTCTAGTAGCCTAACATGTGGTGGGGCTTCTTCCAGAAGAGAGCCAAGCAGTAATTTCTGGAGACAGTCTTGAGCAAGTTCTCTGTGATTGAGCATAAGAGCTCAGTGGTCAGCTCTCCAGACCACACCTACCATCTCAACCATCCCCATTTCCTCCTCCTGGTCAGTACCCTCCACATGGGAGCGTTTCTGCACTCATTGCAGAGAGCAGGCTGATTTTAATACACTTGGTGACACCATTGCTGGTCTTGCAGTTGTCTTTAAACGTGTGTGAGAGCAAAGTGCTAACCTTGGCTACACCCACAACTCCCATTGACATAAGTGGGAGCTGCATGGGCATATGGTAGATAAGGGCAGAATTTACCCCTCAGAATACCAAGACCCAAAAGTTTCAGGTACCAGTAGAGTTGGTGTGTACACAACAAGAAGCAGTCACTAATGTAGGCATCTGTGCCGAGTAAGTGCCTACAAGATCAGTGTTCGATTCCTTTAGAGACGCATACTTGCTATGTGCCTGAGTTTTGAGACTAGTCTGTGCAAGAACGCAAGTTGCAGCCTGCTCCTTTCCCCTAGCTCTGAGAACCTTGCCTCCACCCAAGCCTGTGGGATGGTACCTAACCAGTCAGGAGACTAGATTTCCTCAAGGGTATATGCTCTCATTGGGTTCTTCACCCTGGGCAATTTGTAGTACACTGGACTGGAGGACTAGCTGGGGAGAAACGAGAAGGATGCAGGAGAAGTTACACTGCACTGAGACCAACCCACTCAAACCCTTGTTTGGTCCATCTTATGCTCTCCCTAGAAGGGTTTTCACCTCGGTCCTGGCCCACACAGACCCAGTCTAATGAGATTTTGGATCCCTAGGGCCAACATACAAGACTGGAAGCTGGTAGTGCCTATTCAAGCGAAGCCAGGGAAGCACATGCCAACTTGATGCCATGCTACCTATGAGCCTGAATGCAACAGCTGCGTCTTATAGAAGGGATCTTGGTGGGCCAAGTCAGGGTGGTGTATTGGGAGGGGTTATGTTGCCTGTGGGCTGTCTGGGATCTGCCTGCAGTTATGAAAAAGCCATGCGCACAGGGCTGTGGGACTAGAATCAGGCTGGTTAGTTGGATGGGTCTTTAGAGACCTGGCCTTTTATTTGAGCATTAGGAATAGATCTGCCTGAAGGAGAGGCACAACCAGGAAGCTTTTTTTAAAAAAAAAAAAAAAAAAAAAACCTGCAACACTTGTTTGCATGGAGCACCCACTCCTTCAAGGCATGGCTGACGAACCAGAAACTGACCTAGAAGGGTTCACAGAGCAGAATCAATATCGACTTGCACGTGCAAGTCAAGGATGTAGTAAAAGCGGTGGAGACCAGAGTCTTAAGTTACAGCTGGATTTTTGCAAGATGCTGAAAACAACTTGGTACAACCTGGACTGTGTGTGTGCCAAGTCCAGGAGACAACGACTAAGCACTCTTATGGGCAATAGTCTTGTATATGTTCCTACTCCATTTCCCTGTTGGGCATCAGATACCACTTGTTCATTTCAACAAATGCACCATAAGAACGGCCATACTGGGTCAGACCAAAGGTCCTTCTAGCCCAATATCCAGTCTTCGACAGTGGCCAACACCAGGGGCTTCAGAGGGAATGAACAGAACAGGTAAGCAAGTGATCCATCCCATCGCCCATTCCTGGCTTCTAGCAAACAGAGGCTAGGGACACCATCCCTGCCCATCCTGGCTAATAGCCACTGATGGACCTATCCTCCATGAACTTATCTAGTTCCTTTTTGCACTCAGTTATAATCTTGGCCTTCACAATATCCTCTAGCAAGGAGTTCCAGAGGTTGACTGCTTTGTATGATGAAATACTTCCTTTTGTTTGGTTTAAACCTACTGCTTATTAATTGCATTGGGTGACCCCTGGTTCTTGTGTTATGGCAAGAAGTAAAGAACACTTCATTTACTTTCTCCACACCAGTCATGATTTTAGAGACCATCATATCCCCCCTTAGTGGTCTCTTTTCCAAGATGAAGTCTCAGTCTTAATCTCCCCTCATATGGGTCTCACACAGCTGTGGAATTTTAAATTCAGGAATCTTTTATGCAGCTGATTGGCAACAGAAACAGCCATAAATAAGGCACCTCATGAAGATGGAGCTTGAGGTGTCTGACTGGTGCTTACCCTAACAGGGCTCCTAAGAATGAATTGGCTCATCTCAAACCTATCCTGGCACAAGTTTACAAAACAGCTGAAATCAATGAGAGCCTCTGCTTACACCAGGTTAGAATGACCAACAGATTGAGGTGAGGATACTGGGGTGGGTGAAATATTTCAGGAATGTTTAAGATATAGGAGCACAAATCCCACAGATTCACAAGAGGACTTGTGGCTAAAATCATGGAGGCACGTTAGAAAGTTTCTCCCTTAAAAATTTAATGAAGCCTTCTCCAAGCAGTGAGATCTTCACTGGATCAGAATTAGTGAGAATGTTATTCCTTAGAGTGGACTAAGGTACCCAAGTGATAAACTCATTGGTGCTCCATGGAAGGAGCAAGGATTATGTGGGTGGATTCACAGTAGAGAAGGGAAAAGCCACTTAATTCACCTGCTGCCGCCCCCAATGAAAGTGCTCCCTCTCAGATATTTTCTAGTCCAGAATGCCAGAACCCCACAGCCTAGGTCTACTTCCCTTGAGAGATGGGCTATAGTACACATTCTACAGTTCTTTGAAGGACCCAGGAGACAATGTGCCCATTCTAAGCTCCTGAATGCTCCATCCTTGAAGGTCAATGCACAGTTTCTCATATCCTTCCACAACAGTGGCGGGACAGTTGTTACATAGCCACCCACTAGGTATAGTGTAACTAAATAACTTCAGTTTTTGAAGCCTTCTGTCACCACCTCCCCCCCAGTTTAAGGAAGCATTTTTGCAGCAGCTACTCATTGTCAAAAGGAGTTTTTATTCCAGTCTTCCCTAGATACTTATCAATGATCTTGTAGCTCTGCTGGATGGTTAGGTCAATAAAAACCAGACCAGTGTGACTTTTCTTCCAGTCTCATCCTGTAAGAGCTGGTGAATGAGCAATCTAGACTTCTAATGAAGAAGTGTTAGTCTTAATATAAAGAGGGTTGACTTGGGATCTGTGTAGTAATACCATAAGGATCTGTCTCATCATGAAAAGTGATGTGGTGTTTGCATTCCAAGTACGTACAAACTAAGAGCTTTAACACCAGATCTATTCCAGTTTAGACATGCTCAGAGAATATCTACTATGTATCTTTGCCTATTTGCAACCCTTGGGAAAGTGCAAGTATATTTTTTAAATTATTCCCCTCACCTCAAGTTTTTGTAAAGATAGCTCCCCACCCTTGACTCTTCTGGAAAAATGATTTAATACTGGAAGCAAAAGCAAAGAACTACACATGTCAGAAAGTTGTTTTGACCATTTCAAATATGAAGTTGTTTGTAACACTATATAAAAAGCTACTCTGATTTTTCCATATGCCAGAGCAATTCCCTTGAGTTTAGCCAATATGTTTATCTGTGTAAAGTCATGAAATACTCCGTTCTAGTTACTACTTTGCACTGTGCTGCTACCATAAGGAGTAGAGCTTACTGTGGTAGATTAAAAAGGTCTGAGATTTTAACCAAGATCAGCTTTTCATCCAGCAAAGGTCAGATTCTGGATCTAGATTGCGCTTGGGGACTGCATGAATATGAAGTCAAATAGTTTATTTTGCCGTCTAGTTTTAGAAGTAAAAAGGGAGTTGTGACAGAACTAAATTTTGTAGAAACATGACAGCTCATTTTGTAGCATCTTTGACATTAAAAAAGGATGAGATAACCTAGTCAGAAATCATTTAGTTCTGTGTATCTTGATCTATTTTAGACACTGGAATGGTTCCTTAGCACTTGGCTTTTATGACTTTCTTATGATCTATATTAAACAAAAACACGTAAAGCTCTAAAGAGCTAGGAACTTTTTTTGGACTTTGTCGTCAGGATTTTCAAGCCAGTCTAGCTCCCATAGACTCCTTTGAAAATCCTGGTCTAAAAGAAGTACGTAGGCTAACACTTTACCCCTTCCAACGAAAATCAAAATTCTGCCTTAAAGGTTTTATCCTCCTACTCCCCAACCTCCCAAATGAAGGTTTGTTTTAAACAAAGACAGTTGCATTTAAGATATTTAGCTTTTATCTCACAGTTCACTGGCTTGGGTTCCACTGGAATTGGAGAAAGAAAAGGAGTACTTGTGGCACCTTGAGTTTTTTCATGAAGTTGATAGATTTCCACTCCATATGGCTAAATTCAGTGCCTTGCATAATGACAGGTTTCAGAGTAGCAGCCGTGTAAGTCTGTATTTGCAAAAAGAAAAGCACAAGTACTCCTTTTCTTTTTGTGAATACAGACTAACACAGCTGCTACTCTGAAACCTGTCATTTGACTTGGACTAGTTCTCCAGCAGTGGGATCTGACAGATCAGGATGAGTAAGTGGACACGTGTATATTGGCTGGTTACAACCAGGGCTACCCAATGCTCAGTATTTGGTAGGGGTACAGTCTTCAGAGCACATCACAGGGTCTGCCACCATGTGGTCTAAGATGTAGCTTTAGATCACAAGCTTCTAGATACTATCTTGTCCTACAGTGTCTGACCCAGCTGCCCCACTTGGAACCTAAGGGCCACCCACTGATGTGCATTTCTGGACGGTTTTGCTTGCAGATTCAGACGGTGGCATGTGGTATTAGCAGGATACTAGCAATAAACAAGCCTCAGGCGACATGGGGAAGGGTGCTTCTTCATAAGCAGTTCCAAGCCTTTAGATCAAGTTTTCCATCTCAGTTGAGAATTAAGATCAGATGCTTAACATGGGCAGGGAGGGTTAAAAAATGGTTTCCTCCCTTTGTGTTTATACATCACTATTACTATGAGGGGGAGGGAGAGGTAGCACAAACGTGAATGCCTGCTCCCCACATTGGATTTGACTGGTGAGATTCTGTCACTCCATTTAAGAGTCATAGTTAGCTCTGCTGGCTTGTACCACACTAAATTGGAGCAGAATATAAGGTGATCTATGGAGTCTTTCATGAGACTCATGTTCATTAGGGGTCTCATGCAAGCACACAAGTGAATGGGAGCTTTTCAAGTGACTTTGGGGTCAGTCCCTAGAAGTCTCAAGGTTGATTGGTGTCATCTCCATTCAGGGGGAGACAGCCTCACTTACTGCACTGTGACAATAGCTAAAGATGCTTATGCTGAGAGCTGTAGATTTAAAGGCTAAGAGGGACCATGATGTGGCGGCATGACCAAGCCCACAACTTCACCCAGCAATTCCTGCCTCAAGTTCAGTAACTGAATTCACCCCATCCTTTGGGAAGCTGCTACAGTGTTAATTACCCACACTGAAAAGTCTGCACTGTACTTCCAATTTGGCTGGCAGGTGAAGCCATCCATCCATCGGCTCTTATGTCTGCTAGGTTAGAGCATCCTCAACTTTGAGGAGGTCTTCTCCCTGCGTAGATACTGTCTGGACTGATCGACCCACCTTTTAACCTTCTCTGATTATTGCAGAAGCTTGAGCTCTTAGTTGTGATGGGGGGCATTTTCCAGACTATGAATCTTGTGTGCTACTCTTCCCTGATCCTTTCCTTATTTACCATCCTATTTAGGGTAGATGTCAGAACTGCAAAGATTGTAGTAGTGGAATCCTCCATGCCATGTATGATGGGAATCTCACCTCTTCATGCTTAGTACTCCAAGTTATACAGCCAAGTACTGTAACAGCCCTTTTGGCCAAAGCATTGCACTGGGAGTTTGATCAATGCACTTCTACCTTCTACCCCAGTTGCTTTTCCAGTCTCACCATCTCCTCAAATACAGGAGAAAGAAATCTATCCTAGAAGTACCCCCAATTTTCCTCCCTTCTGCCCTAAAAGGGCATCACTGATGTTGGTTAGCCCAGCAGAGCATCCTGTGCTACAAAGTGTTTTCCTTGAGCTAGCAATGAACTGATGGGAATGGGAGGGGGACAAGCAAATGTTGACATGACCTAGAGTCTGGCACGATAGTTCCCCATTCTGAATGTATCAGGTTTGTCTTTGTTCAGTTCAAGCCCCTTCTGTTCACAGCCCCACCAACCCACCCTGCAACTTAATTCAATTACCAGCCACTGAATAAGTTTTAGGCAACTTGGTTATGTGGTGATAAAGCATGAGCCCTTTAATAATTACACACATGAGCTTTCTGAATTGGGGTTGTAAGGCTGCAAACTGGACTTCCTTTAATTGTGATTAGCAGCTTCCAAAAAGCAAGTTAATCATTGACCTGGCCCTCCACCAGGAGACCAGAGTCCTAAAGATTTCAAGTGTCAAGTTCTGCATAGCCAGTTCCATGAAAGAAAAGACCCTGCTGAGTCAGACACTAAACTCCTCAGAGCTGATGATCTCCTCCTTAAGGAGTGGAGGACAGTTGCACCTAGAAGCCCCAGCCAATTTGGTGCCTGGTTGTACTAGGTGCTGTAAGCAAGGTTACCTACTCAGGTGCTGAACATCAGGGTAAGAGGAAAAAGCATTAGCCCCCCATCTACAGAAGGGAAATTGAGGCAATAAAAAAGTGGTAGATCCAGGAATTGAACCCAGGCCTCCTGAAGTGCAGGGCCATCCTTCCTCTCCCAAGGCTGTAGGGCAACCTTTCCCAGATCGCCTTGCACACTTCTGTCAGAGGGAGCTGAGATCCCAGGAAGTTAAGCACCCACATGTGGATTTGTGCATCCAGGTCTGAAAACACTGGCCTTCACGTGCTGCTGTGGCAACAGCAAGTCCATTAAGGTCAGACTCCATCAGGTCTATGGGCAAGAGCTGCCCTCCAAGCCTGGGGTGAGAAGGGGCCAGAATTGACCAGTGTACACTGCCAAAGAGCCACAGGAATAGGTCAGCAGCCCCCCACCCCAATCAGCTCCACCTTCAGGGCACTTTGCAAATACAGTCCAGTACTCCTGTTAGGTAGGCTAAAATGTAAATGATTCCATCTTCATCATCTGCTCCTGTGTAAGTGGTTCCCTCTGCGGGGGGGTCGTTAAAAGCAGCTTCTTGAATTCACCCAGGTCAAGGCCTACAATTTGGAAGCTGGAGATCATGGTTTGTTGATCATATCCATAAAAAAGCCCATACATGCACCTCACTCATTTTAAAAGGGGTGAAGAAACTACTATTCCAGCTCAGGACCAAACCAAATGCTTCTTCCTTGTACTTCATGGGAGTAAATGTGAGGAAAGGCAAAGTCTTGAACCGATGTCCCATGTAGTAAAGGGACTAGAGAATCTCTCACCCTTTCCCAGTTCCCTCTTGTACTACTTTTGCGTGTTGTCCTTGTTTGGATTCCAAGACCACACATTTGGGTCTGGAGGATTGAGACCTCTGTATGGACCACTGGGACCATTAAAGAGTTCCATAGAAGCATTAAACAGCATTGAGGGGTGTTAGACCCACATTCCTGGCCAGATTCCAATTTGGGGAATTACATTCTGCCTATATAAATTCCAGCTGTAGTTTCAACTGGATACAGTATTCCTCACTTGCCATCATAGCTCATTTTTCTAAACAGCTGCTGCGTTTCACTCTGGAGAAAGATGAAAGAGCCTATGGTACTTGTCAAAAGTACAGGCCTGAGTGTGTTATAACTAGTCCATAGTCTATACCACAGTTCAAGAACCTGCAGCATAGGTAACACCTTCAGTCTATGCACCACTTTCCCTAGATCACACCACCATCCAATGTCAGCTACAGAAATTCCCTAAATGGAAAGGTAATTAGGATATTTAGAGTATGTTTACATTGACTTTGGCAACTGTAGACAAAGAAATAGAATCCTTAATTTTGTTTATTACCCAAGGTGCTATAATGGACAGAAGTATGCAGGTATCCAGACAGTCTCATGACTTCTGTGGGACCACTTGGTAAGAGTACCAGTACCAGGCAATACCCAAACTAAAAGGGCAAGTGTTTCTTGGCCTGCCAGGACAGAAATTGCTTATGGACCAGTAAGTAGTTCTGAACATTGGAGTGAACCGGGGTAGGGGAAGTCACTCCACATTGCAGATGCAGGAGAAGCACCAAAGGTGGGTATAGGACATCCCCTGGGATGTGGAAGGAGAGTCAGCCTGCATCTGGGGCCAGAGAAGGCATTCCTGAGCAGCAAGTGCTTGTTGTGCTGGCCTCTAACCCAGCCAGCCTGCCCTGACCCCAGAGGTAGCTATAGCAATCCATGTGTAGAGTACAGGTCAGTGAGGTTTGCGAAGAACATTGGGGTCTGTCAAGATGGACACCACTAACACAACTGTTATTGAATGTTATTACCTTGCCTTGTCAAGTGTTTGCAGTGGGACAGATCTGATGACAGACTATTGGCAGAAAAACCCTAGCTGATCTCAGAACCAAAACACACACCAGGGCCTAACAGCCACCTCTGCTTCCTACTCACCTATAGTAGCGTGGCACACATGACTGGCCTTAATGATCAGTCACCCCATTGAGTTGAGAACCACTGCTCTAGACTTCATGAAGTCAGTCATACAGACACAAGGGAGGAAGATTCCCTCCCCCCCCACACACACACACTTCCCTTGGCAGACTCCTCTTCTGTCATCACAGGTCTTTCTCCCCTACCCAGTGTTCATAGAACCATAGGATTGGAAGGGACCTCAAGAGGTCATCTACTCCAGTCCCCTGCTCTCATGGCACGACTAAGTATTATCTAGACCACCCCTGACAGGTGTTTGTCTAACCTGCTCTTAAGAGCCTCCAGTGACAGATTCCACAACCTCCCTAAGCAATTTGTTCCAGTGCTTCATCACCCCGACAGTTGGAAAGTCCAACCAAAACCTCCCTTGCTGCAATTTAAGTCTATTGCCTCTTGTCCTATCCTCAGACATTAAGAACAATTTTTCACCCATCTCCTTGGAGCAGCCTTTTATGTCCTTGAAAAGGCACTATCATGCCCCCCCCCCCGCCCTAGTCTTCTCTGCTCTAGACTTAAACCCATTTTTTCCAATCTTTCCTTGGGGGGCGGGGTGTTCATGTTTTCTAGACCTTTAATCATTTTTGTTGTTCTTCTCTGGACTTCCTCCAGTTTGTCCACATCTTTCCTGGAATGTGGCACCCAAAACTGGACACAATACTCCAGCTGAGGCCCTATCAGCACAGATTAGAGTATTCCATTTAAATACACTTTAGTACTCTTGGAATAAGCTTGTTAGGCTTCCTTGGGCCACCACCATATATTCTTTCCATCTCTAGTGCCTGAATTCAGACTTGTTTGGGCACCACACCTTCACCATCACTCCAGGAACAACATTTGTGACCAGTCACTTCCAATCTAATATTACACTAAGCACATCAGTTGACAAAACACCTGCTTCTCCTCCCCCAAGTGGAAGAAGAGATTTAGGATTAAAGGGACAGGAGTCATGAGATCCAAGTCCCAATCTGCTACAGATTGGTAGTCCAACGTCAGGCAAAACAGCTTATGCCTTTTCTTTCTGTTACAGGATAATGTTGACCCGCCTTTGTAAAGCTCTTTGAGTTTCATGGACAGAACACGGTATAACCAGAGGACTACAAACACGGTCTTGTGTGATTCTAGTAATTAAGAGAGTCTTCTACAATATAGCATGTACACAAAGCAAGGAACTTTGATGAACTAAGATAAGGAAAAACAGGCTATATTTTCTCCCTCCTTCACCACTTTTCAGGTACTCTACAATTCCCAGTGGATCGGTCTCAAGAGAGGGGCCTTCAGGAATCCAGAGAAGAAAATTAAGGAGCCCCCCCCCCCATTGTGTTCATACCATCAACCTGAATTCTACATTCTAGAGGGACACTCTTCAGCCTTGCTAGACCATCCTGCTACTTCTGCAGTCTCTCCTTTGCAGGCGAGCAGACACCAGCACTACTGCCTGCTGACACAATCTTGTTAACATGTAACCATGCACAATTTCTGTCCCAGTGGCACTAATTACTGGGTAGGCCACCCATTTGGAAACACCGAATTCTTTCCCTGAAACGATTCGTTTGGGTGGAATGCAGGGGGGGGAGAAGAGAGGAAGAGGGAAGAGAAGGCATCATCCACAGCTGTCTCAATTCCTTTTTGGACTGCGGAACGGAGCAGCCAAGTTGGGAGCTCCCGGGTGACATCTGTTTAACACGGCCACCTGCAGTTCACCCCTCTCTGCATGGAGACTTTAAAGAATCACTGCTGAGATGTTTACGTCTCCTAGGAAAGGCTCCACAAAGAAGTGAAGTCAGTTTTAACAGCCAAAAGAGAAGCATTGCCACTTAGGGGTGGGTGCTGGAGGCCAAGCTAGAGTCACACTAGACATCTTGGTGCTTTAAAAGCAGGTGCTAACAACAAGCTGAGGCAGATTTTGCTCTGGTGTAAATCCCAAGTATGCTGAAAGAGGGTATATGTTAGTTAATCCGGTAGAGATCTAGGAGCAGAATTGACTCAGCATTTCCCTGGAGATTAGGTCCTTAGTGCAGTTTTCACTTTAGTCTCATACCTAAGTAAAGAATCTCACAGGAGACCTTTGCAAGGGAGGTGATCAGCTTTCCAACTCGGGCCAAGGGGAGTCAAACACAGCCCATGCTGCCTGGCAGGGGCAAATTGATCACATTCATGTTTGTCAGAGCCACCTAGTGCCCTGTGGCTTGTCTTTTCACCCTGATTCTGGCTTGTAAAGCAGAAGCTCTGCCATTTGCAACCTTAGGGGTCCCCATACTAAAGAGTGCAGCACACTCAAGTATACCTTCCACGCACACTCTGTAAATCATGTATTGTTGTGGATTAACAGGGACCATGAACCCAGTTATTGAATATTCTGGTGTGTGAGAAGGCTCAGTGAGCATGATCTCTGCTTTAGTCCTCTTAAAGAAGAAGGTATTAGCAGCAGATGCTAATCATTTGCAGGGCTCTAACCAAACAGAAAAGATGCTTAATTAACATAAGCAAACTTCATTTTGCACAGCAAAACGGGATGCTCACCTAGTAGGTAAAACAGCCAGCATTTCCTCCCCAACCTACCCTGCAAGATGCTTAAGAATAATCAAGCCCAGTCTGGAGAATTCAAGTAGCAACACAAACAGCCCCTCTGCTCAGCAATGCAAGAAATTCCCTGAGACCAAGAAGGGAATCTGGAATTAAGTCAGGTGCAATGTTCACTGTGCCCTTCTCTTGACCCAGACTATTAGTTTTGAAGTGCCTATAATCTAAACTGGCCATTGGAGGCAGACTTTAGGAAAGGCTACTCCTGACAGCTGCAATAGACTACCTGTTCCACTACAGCATTAGCACGGCATGGTTTAAACAGATCTCGGAACAATCCCCAGTCAGCATAGAGATTAGAGCCAGACTGCAAATGCTTAGCGTTGTCTGATATTTTAGATGCTGCGTGATGTAGTTTGCAGAAGGCACAAACTTCAGTGTGCTCGCGGGACTGCAGGACCCTTACCACGAAACCATCACAAAAGGAGAGGGCCTACCTCACGAAGCTAGCCCAGGAGCAAAAAGTTAAACAGCATGGGTTTGGGAAGGCAGCAGGCAAGCAGCAGTGTTTTGAGAAGTTTGCCAGACCACAGAGCAAGACAATAGACATGTCTTACTGGAAGAGGAAATCTCAGCTCCATTAGGAAACCACTCACTGGGGATTGTGTAGCTCAAGGTGATGGAGTATACAAACCCCAGAGACAGAAGCTAGACTCACTATTAGATTTCATGTTGGTTTACTGGACTGGCTCTCCTGATTGCACTCCATCCTGCTCCTTCTACCCATTGCAAGCTGATCCCATTTCAAAACAGATTCTTTGAAAAAGACAAGAAATAACCCCACAATGCTTCCCCCAGCCACCGGCAGTGCAACTATACCAGGATTAACAGAGCATAAAAGACTTGAACTGCCCCGACTGCTTCGGTGTCTGAATTCAAATTTCTCTACCGAGACCAGTTGATCTTGCCACTGAGGTTTTAGCCCAGTGACTGACATGGGAAGAATTACAGAGAGATCTATTGCTAAAAGGGAAAGCCAGGTCTTCAGGAGGACGCAGAGGTAAAGCAGGAGAAGAAAGCAGATGGGGGGGTGGGGGAGGGAAATGTACTTTTTCCTCCTTACATATGATTAGCTTTAGACCCCAATTCAGAGTATTGAGAGAATGGATCCTCCCAGAGAAGACCCCCCCCCCAAGCAAGCTTTCCCATGAAAATATTTAATTTTCTTTGAGAACAGGATACACCTGCAAGCCTCCGCCAGTCAATGCCCCTCCAACTCCACAGCTCCATTCATGGGTTGACGGAACCCTCTGCTGGTGGAACTGTGAAACTGCACGCAAAGCACCCTCTGCAAAACTTGGGGAAGGCGTGACAGGTGACAAGAGCAGGGAAGTCGGGGGTCCACCCATGCTAGCCGCACACCAAATTCACACTGCAGGAGAGGGGGCCAAGAGGCGCCATGTAGCCAAGGAAAAGGTGTATTCCAGGAGAGCTTGCTGTTACAGGGGAATCTGCAGAACAGGAACCAGTCTTGAGCTTTGTAAGCGCTAAGCCACCTAAGCTGCATGCAAGACCAGTGAAAGCTGCAAACCTCCAACCAAAACCCCCACACTTTACGTCTCACTGTTCTTTACCTGCAGACTAGAAAGGGTTCTGCTAGCACTAGCAAGCAGACTGGTCTTTGGTATACACGCACCAATCAGAGTGCAATTGTCACTCCACTTCCTTTGAGAAAAAGCTGGGAAATTAGACCCAGAATCACTGAACCAGACCAATCTGGGGTGTTCCAGCCAGAAACAAATACCAATTCAAAAGCTACATTTAAAAACCCACATGAACACTTCGAGACAAGAGGGTCTCGAGATACAGGAAGAAAAACTTGTTCTGTAACTGTGCTTTCTGGGGCAGGAAATCAAAGGAGGTGCATAATAGCAATGATCTGACACTTTCAACAGAACAGCGAACCAGGGGAAAAAAAAAACAATTAGAGTGAGTTATTTTTCTATAAAACAGTTTGTAAACATCTGGATTTTGCCAGTGTGTTTTATGGTCATTTTCTTGGGGGGGGAGGGGAAAAGAACAGAGGAGCTTTTATCCCTCAAGGGGGCTTCCCATGATGTACTGCAAGTTTAGACAACTGAACAACAAAACCACACCTCGCTGAGTGTGCAAATCCCTTCTCCATCCTCTAGATCCCAAAGCAAATCACTCCCTCTCATACACAGAGAGTTTTCCCAGCTACTGCCAATTTTTGGAAGTCACATTTTGTTTGTGAAACCAAAGAGTAACTTGATTTCAAAGCTACATGACCCCTAAACAGAAGAGCTCTGGAGTCAGGAGCAGCTGGATCCCTAGGACAGACCCACCAACGTGCCTTTTGCCATTGTATAAGTCGTGCCCTGAAGTTGCACTGTATGCAGAGAGGGAAGGGGGTGGGGGAGGGTGGACCACAAACATAAGCAAAATATCAGCTTGGAGACTGCAGTGCTACCCTCCACTAAACATTACAGGAAAGACAAAATAAGACTCCAGAATCAGCACTATTTATTTATTTTTAAATAAACCCCAGTTCAAATGATCTCAGCCAGTCTGCCCAGGCTACAGGGAGAGATTCAAAGCAGACGCCAAATACAAGAGCCATGAATACAACTCAGTGCTGTAAATTGCTATGAGAAATGGGGGCGGGGGGGAGGGAGAATCCCACAAACAAACAGCTCCCAAGCAACAACCTGCAGCTTCTAGACTCCCGGGGATTAAGGACAACCTGGAAATGCAAGACGACGAGCAACGTCCTGCGCCCGGTTTCCAGAGGTTTGACAACGAGCAAGGCTCCCGGAGCCGGGTGAGAGTCAGCCGAGAGCGGGGTGAATTGGGGAGGAGAGGCTGGGTCCGGTCTGTGTCCCTTCCACACCCACCCACCCGACTGCTCCCCCCGCTGTTCTGTGCCTACGCGGACACACTCCGCCGGCTCCCAGGGCTGGCCCCCGGCTCACCCCGGCCAGCTGAGGCCAGCTACAAGAACTCGCAGGGTGGGTCAGCCACAGTAAGGGGTTGTGGGGGGGGGCATTGACAGTCCTCGCACCAGGCAAGAGAAGGAGCATCCCCGCCCTGGAGGGGCAGAGAGACACCTTGGCGACCCCCGCACCCCCCGAGTACGACCGGCGCAAGCCAAGCCCTTTGCAGCCAGCCCCAGCACGCCCAGGGCGGCGCGCCCCCCGCCTGGTCCAGGGGGCAGTTGCAGAGGGTGCGGGGGACTAGACCATGGAGGGAGGCGCCCCGGCTGACCGGCCCGGGGGAGGAGACGGGAGGGTCCCGGGGCGCCGCTGAGCTGGGGGGGGCGCAAGGTGCAGCGGGGGGAGCTCACGGGCTATTTGCGAGACGGTGGGTGCAGGGCTGCGAGCGCCAGGGGCACCGAAAGGGTGCAGGGGAGGGGCGGCGGAATGCAGCCTGGGGGAAGGGGGGGCGCTGGCCTCACTGAGGCGAGGGTGCAGGTTGGAGCTGCCTTGGGGGCAAGCGGGGGTGCAGGGCGCGCGGAAGTGGCGGAAGCTACATGGGGGTGCCGGGGGAGCTGCCTTGGGGAAATGGGGTGCAGGGGGAGCGGAGGTGGGGTGCCGGGGGAGCTGCCTTGGGGAAATGGGGGTACAGGGGGAGCGGAGGTGGGGTGCCGGATGAAGCTGACCTGGGGGAAGTGAGGGTGCAGGGGAAGCTACATTGGGGTGCAGGGGGAGCTGCCCTGGGGGGGAAGCGGGGGTGCAGGGGGAGCTGCCCTGGGGGGGAAGCGGGGGTGCAGGGGGAGCTGCCCTGGGGGGGGAAGCGGGGGTGCGGCGTTGGGGCCGGGGCGCCCGGCGGACCTACCCGAAGTAGGCGGCGGAGGGTCCCGGGGCGCCGCCGAGCAGCACTAGGAGCGCGCAGGAGGAGAGCCATCCCAGAAGGAGGTGTCCATCCAGCATTTTGCTGCAGCGCTAGGGCTGATCATCTCGTTTCCCCGCAGAGCCCGCTGAGGCTCCGGCTGCCCGAGCCGCCTTCTTATAGCCGGGGAGGCAGCGAGTGCCCAGCCGGGAGCGGGGCGGGGCCGCGGGGGCCGGCCCCGCCCACAGGCCCCGCCCACACGCCGTGAGGGCTCTGCGGGGAGGGGCGGGGACGACTGAGGAGGGGGCGGGGTTAGGGGCTCAGGCTCCGCCCCCAGCAGAGGCCGGCACATGGGACTGTGAGGGGCGGGCTGGGAGCAGCTGCAACGGGGCAGGCGGGAGCTCCCTGGGAAAGAGGCCGGCAGATATAGCGGGCTGGGAGGGAGGGGAGTGATCGAGGCACGGAGTGTGTGTGTGTGTGTGTAAGGGAGAGACTGTGCGTGAGTGTGAGAATCAGTTGTGTGAGCGTGATTGTGCACGTGAGCGTGAGAATGGGGAGCATGACTGCGATCGAGCGCATAAGCGTGAGAATTGTGTGCATGAGCGTGAGAATCAGCTGCATGAGCATGACTGTGCGCATGAGAGTGCGGAGTGTGCATCTATGCTTGAGTGTGACTGCAGGAGTGAGAGAGACAGGTGAAAGTGTGACTGAGCTTGCATGATTGTGCGCATGAGAGTGCGGAAGTGTGCATCTATGCTTGAGTGTGACTGCAGGAGTGAGAGAGACAGGTGAAAGTGTGACTGAGCTTGCATGATTGTGAGCATGAGCACGTGGAACTTGTGCGGGAGCTTCACTGTGCCTGTGTGTCTGTCGTGCCTGAATGAATGGGATGTGTGAGTTCGTGGACATGCGAGTGTATACAGTGTGCATGAACGTGAGTATGAAGTGTGTGACTAAGTGAGAGTCAAAGGAAATGTGCGAATGTGAATAGACATGAATGACCAGGAGTGTGTGGTGGATGTGTGTGAATGAGAGACAAAGAATGAACACATGTATGTGAATGAATGTTTTGGTGTAGTAAGAAGTATAAAGTCCAGGGACATGGGGGTTATACTTCAATGGATTCATTTTTCCATGTGTAAAATGCACCCAGTGCAACCTCCAGGCGCATATGTTATAAAAACTATCAAAATAAAATAATCATAAAATTGTTAACATGTCAATTAAAAAGAAATTCCTTGAGGCCAAAATAGAAAAATCTTTCTGGCATTCCCAACTTTTTTGGGCCGCAAGACCCATTTAACCAGACTAAAATCTTGATCCTATATCGATTCATAGAGTCCAAAGTCAGAAGGGACCATTGTGATCATATAGTCTGACCTCCTGCATAACACAGGCCAGAGAACTTCCCCAAAACAATTCCTAGAGCAGATCATTTAGAAAAACATCCAAGCTTGATTTAAAAATGGCCAGTGATGGGGAATCTGCCACAACCCTAGGTCAATTGTGCCAGTGGTTCATTACTTTCACTGTTAAAAATGTACACCTTATTTCCAGTCTGAATTTGTCTATCTTCAGCTTCCGGCTACTGGATTGTGTTATATCTTTCTCTGCTAGATTGAAGAGCCCATTATTAAATATTTGTTCCCCTTGTAGATACTAATAGACTAAAATCAAGTCACCTCTTAATCTTCTCTTTGTTATGCTAACTAGATTGAGCTCTTGGAGTCTATCACTATAAAGCATGTTTTCTAATCCTTTAATCATTCTGCAGGTCTTCTCTGAACCCTCTCCAATTTATCAACCTCCTTCTTGAATTGTGAGCACCAGCGCTGGACACAATATTCCAGCAGCAGGCACACCAGTGCCAAATACAGAGGTAAAATAACCTCTCTACTCCTACTCCAGATTCTCCTGTATGTGCATCCCAGGATCAGATTAGCTCCTTTGGCCACAGAGTTACACTGGGAACACATGTTCCACTGATTATCCACCATGAGCCCCAAAACCCTAAATCTTTTTCAGAGCCACTGCTTCCCAGGATAGAGTCCCCCAACCCTGTAAGTATGGACCTCATTCTTTGTACCTACATGTATGCATTTACATTTAGCTGTTTTAGAAGGCATGTTGTTTGCTTTCTCACAGTTTATCAAGTGATACAGATCGGACCTAGCCTCTTCATTATTTACCACTCCCCCAATTTTTGTGTCATCTGAAAATTTTACCACTTATGAATTTATGTTTATGAGTGTATATGAGACAGCCTGCACACAAGTGTGTGTATATGTGCACAAACTGCTATATAGTAAAGGAGCGGGAAACTTTCTAGGAAATTGTATAGCTCTACATTAAATACTTGCTGTGCCAGCTAATGCCCACCTCATATCCAGTAGTGTCGAGCAGTTTAACCAACCCCTTCACTTCCAGAGTGTGATTTGCAGTATTGTTAACCTGAAAAACAGAAGACAGACAAAACTCCCAAACCCTGAGATTTATCTGTCATGAGATTTCTGAATTGGAACTTCATTGAGAAAAGTTTTGCTTCTTCTCCCGTGCCATGGGAGCATGTATGTTTCCGGTGGGGAGTGAGGGGCTCCCCACACAACTGCTGGCAAGGGGATTCCACTCTGTCCCTTTCCCTCTCCTCTCATGCCTCAGCCACTCTCTGTGGGCAAATCTGGCCCCCGAAGCCTGCACTGTATACCCTTGACCTTAGTTCTGCTCTGGAGTGCCCTTTGGGGGTGTTACCATGAAGACAGGTGCTTTGAAGAGGGAGCTGGCAGAGTGTGAGCCTAGAGGGAACCATTTCCATGCAAACCACACATACTAACGGCCAGCCAAATCCTGCCTCCACAGGGACTCAAGAAGAGGGTTTTAAAGAGCAAGCAGCTTCGACATAGCATTCACCACAGCAACCAACCTTGCCTCCATTTATAGCTCTTTGTAGGGCTCACATGATGGCTGCCATTTTGTACAATACACCAAGGATTGAACCAGGGACCTCCAGAGCTGAAAAAGCACATCTCTACAGCTTGAGTTTGGGGGGGGGGGGAGTACATTTCCAAGCTCCACCCACAAAATCAGATTCAGCCTCCAGGTACCACCTCCAGTAGATGATGTAGGTGTTCAGGCTATGATTATGCATGCTCTTGTATGAATTTTCAAACTATAATCCCCAATTCTCCTTCTTTACCTGCTTGGATGAGCAGTGAAATAGTTAATCCTTTAAGGGCCAACAATGTTAGCATCACATA
The DNA here is from genome assembly GCF_965140295.1 of Lepidochelys olivacea. Classification (NCBI taxonomy): domain Eukaryota; kingdom Metazoa; phylum Chordata; order Testudines; family Cheloniidae; genus Lepidochelys; species Lepidochelys olivacea. The sequence continues at coordinate 263,797,998 of NC_140412.1, read as the reverse complement.
TCTGAGTTAGAACCCACTGAGATAAAGGGTGCCGATCATGCTTCTCAGCTATTGTTTCAGGTTCTTCAAACGCAGGCAGACGTCACTGTGTCAGTTCCATGCAGCTCATGTTTTCAAGGCTCTTTCAGCAGCTAGATACTTTTTGGTACAATGAAATTAAATACTGGAGAATAAAAAGGCAATATGAAAAAGGTACCAGTATGCCAGATCAGCTGCATATAACCCATATTGTCTGTGGATCAGACACAGATGAGGACACGTAATATACTGGCCAAGATTACATACCTCCTCTGGACAAAGGAAGCTTGTCCCCAGCAGACAGGCTAGGTCAGAACCTCATCCACTCAGAGGCAGATAAGTGGGGAAAGTCTTCAGGGGCAATTTAATCCCAGGGCAGTCCCCTTGGCAGATTCAGGCGCTAATCAGGCTCACTCTCCCTTCCTATTGATTATACCCATTTGTCATTTCCACCTAGGAATCTACACACACACCCCTTCCGGGTTTTGAGCTTTTCCTAGCACCAGCCCAGCTTTGCAGATCTCAGCTAGTTGTCCGGTGACTTTCAGAGAAGATCAAGTTCAGACTGCATTTCACCTAGCTGGAGACATCACAGAGAGCAAAAAATATTTCCAACGTGTCATGGAGCCTTCCATGGCCCAGGGTTCCATCTCCTCTGGTTAACTAAAGAAACTCAAGACAGCTGCCACCCAGCTGAACTCTACCCCGCTCCGGTTCTACCTGGACAAATTCAGGGCAGCCCAGATTCCCCAGCTAATTGCAATGTGCAGAACTGAATGCAGAAGCAGGCAGCAGTTTCATTCTGGGCCCCAGCAGGGAGTTGTTTCTTAAGGAAAGCCAGTGCTGGTGGCACCCATAAGTGGTTGGGAAATACTGCATGAGCCTGCTGACCTCTCACCGTTTCAATGAGAGAGATCTGCACAAAATAGATGACATTTTAAAAACTACGAGTGGGGTTGCAAATGCCTCTTTGGGAGGGTTGGCACAAATCCTTCAACTGATGGACAAGATGCTTTAAAACCCATCCTCCATCTTCATCCCAAATAGGAGCAAGAATAAGGCAACAGGCTTGTGTGTTTGAGAGAGATTCTGATAGTGGAAAGGAATGATAATCTACATGGCCAGTCAGTGCAAATAGCAAGAGTGCTTGGAAAGGTGGAGTGGCCATAACATCTCGCTGTTTCCTCGCTCTTGAAGCTGAGTAGGGAAATGAAGCTAATTCACTTTGAAGTCCAGACTGCACGTGATTCTTTTATGAATGAGACAATACAGGGCATTTTCAGGAGTTGCAAAACAGGGGCTGACAAGAAGATTTCTTCTTTCGGGAGGCAGATGTAAAGCACATGCAAGGTGTCTACAACTTTGCCCAAACTAATGTGTTTCCTGACTAAATACTCTGCTGAATGTTTAGGTGGTGGATGTGCATTGTTCTCATGATCATTTGCTAACATAAGCCATCTATCGGATCCCTTTCCCTTATTAAAAAAGGAAGTATATAATGACTTCAATATAGCACATAACAGTGTTACAGCATTATATCTGGTGAGTCTAACCATGGACGAATACAGTTAGGGTGCATTGTATGCACCACACATATAGAGCATGAATGGTGCCATTCTGAAACAGACCTGTGGCTAACCAGGATTTTCAAAGTATCACTGCCCTAGAAAGTCGCAGTCCAAAGCTAAATGCAGGTCTTCCTGTTCCCAGCTCAGCACCTATGGGACACTCATTTGAGCAGGTCTGACGTTCCACCCAGAAGGGGGCACCGCTGCCTAGACATACCGCGCAGCGTTAATAGAGGTGTTACCAGCCATTAAAACAACCCACAGCCATTTTTAAAAAGCCTTTTAATTGATTGTGTTTTGCAGAATTTCAGTGGGCACGCAATAGCTTGCCCGAAACGAATAGACTGAGCAAACAAGCACTCCGCATTTCAAGAAAGAGCATTTAAAAAAAAACAACCCCCACACACTTACAACCACAGCTAAACCTGCGAGTGGTGCTGCTAGGGAATTGTAAGATAAAGAGACAGTCCTTTATCATTGGAATAACGGACTGGAGCTGGAAGGCTCCGTGGAGAATGACTGGGGACCAAGGCATGGAACGTGGTCCACTCACCAGTGATGAATTCATTTGTAATGTGCTAGCTAGCTAGTGTGTGTGTGTGTGTGTGTTGTGTGTGTGTGTGTATACATGCTTCTGCCTGTCATATAACAATGGTGAAGAATCACAGAGTCACTTTCTTCTGACACTGAACAAGGAACTATATTAGTAACAAGAAAACAGTCCTGTCCGGGAAGCGACCCTGTTTCTAGTCATGCTTCTGCCTAGAATCTTCCCCTACCCACACCTTTGGTCTCACTTCCTACTTCACAGAGCACATATCTTATGGCCCTCCACTGGATGGAATGGAATGGCAGCTCTTTTCAATTGTTTGTGATTGCTGTTTAGAGGTTTGCCCCGAAGAGGATAAGCCATTGTCACATCTGCCCCTTGTAGGCCAGACTTCGCCTTCCAAAATGGGGGGGGGTGAGCTTTGATCTCTGCAACCATGTCCTTACACAACACCAGCAGCTGCTTCACACGCCCTGTGCCTATAGGAGCCCCATTAGATCACAGGGAATGACCAGGGTGACTTCAAGTTTTCCCTCTCTGTGACTTGTGAGTCAGCTCTCAGGCTCCTGGCTCAGCCAGTGTAGAGCCAGTTGCAGGATCGAAGCAATTTTTCTTTCCATCTTGTCTCTTTTACTAAATGAACCCTTGACTTGCTCTCTTTTACTGCATGAAACTTGAACTGGTCTACCATTTTTAAACATTAGCTTGAACTTCCATCCTTTTATTTTCACTTCCTGTTTCGTTCCTTTCCCCTTGGTTTATTTTTCATCGAGCTCCCCCAAAACATTCTCTCTTTCTGAAGGCATTTCCTGGCAGAAACCAAAGTGCCAACCACTCAGCTCTTACAAGTGGCCACTCAGCCAGAGCTCTGACAGCGTGAACCAAACCTCACTGATTCAATGACTACAGCTCAATGGGGGGAGTGGGGGGGTTGAGTCATAGAAGTCAGAGAAAAGGGAAATACCTATGAGGTCACGTCGTTCATCCCTGGTTGCCAATCCAGTAAGATTTCCTACAGTATATTTAGCATTAGGTTCCAGTTTGCAATGACTTTAGCGGTGCGGTCTAGTGAGGGATGGAGAGGGCTAGTTATCCCAAGAAGCCCTGAGCTATCATTCCTGCCCTGACACAGATTCCCTCTGAGACAAATCACTCACACTTCCCTTCCTCAGTTTCCCCAGCTGGAAAATAGAGATCAGTTATCTACCTCAGAGAGCGTTCATGCTGTGTTTGAGGTGTCAATGAGCCCATAGGTGCCAAATGAGTAATTATTTTAAAGTTATTAGTGTTTATTCCACAATCTAATGGAGCTCGCAGTTAGGAATTTTCTCCCTGATCTTCATCTTATATCTGTTTGCTTATTTTCACCCCGTGACGCCTGCTCATAACCCTGAACAATTGCTCCCTCCAGGGTGTTTCCACTATTCAAATATTCATAGACAGGTATTGATGGGAGAAAGGTTCTCTGTTCTTTTCCAGCAGCAATCAGCCAGATCTGCATAGCTAAGAATTTCCCCAGTGCAGGGAGCTCTGAGCTGGCGCAAAGCCAGCATATCACACTTCTGGGCTCCACCTCCCTGTATACGCACTCAGGGCCAAGGGTAGGGGGGTCTGAGGAGGGACCCGGTCAGAATGTGCTGTACTCCAGTTATACCCATCTGGTGTACTGTCCCTAAGGGACCATTGCCGGTGGGGGTAAATTAGAGTAGGAGCCAAGCTTTTCTAGCCTATGCCCGGGCTGAAGATGTTGCATATCTGCCCTGTGAATCAGGGAGCTGTAAATGGCTACCTCACATCACCTTCCCCAGATGCTCCAACCTCTTCACTCCCCGCTCTCACTCCTCCCATTGAAATTCACCATCATGCAGCACTTAAAACCCCCTCTTTTAAGGACTTTAAGCGGTGCATTGGGCTTTATGCAAGCCCTCCACACAGGAGTGAATGTCACCTTCTGTGCAAATTCCAGGATCCCCCATGCTCTTTTCGCCTGGGGAGGGGACCCCAGGGAACCCTGCCAAAGCCAATCCAGAGGGCACAATCTGATCCTCCAGTTGTGTCAACCCAGCTTTTTGGCTTGTTCTTCTGCCTCTAGTAACAAGGCACAGAGCCTGAGCTGATCTCACCTGCACAGGTGTAAGTGAGTCTCCTGTAAGTGGGATCAGGCCTATCAGATGTACATAACAGGGACAAAGCTACATGGAGTCTAAGTCATTTTGCAAGGGCCTCATTCACACAACCTCAAAGCACCAGAGGTTTGACCATCCCTAATTTGCGCCATGGAACCACTTTCTCTCTCCTTACCAGCCACGCTCAGAGGGGGCTGACCCACCTCCTTGACCATCAACATGTGTTACAGCAGCTGTTACTGGGTGAATATTAGGATACATCCAAAGAGGCTTAACAACTGGGTGACACTCCTAAATGAGTGTCTGTTCCACAGTTGTTAAACCTCATTAAATGTTGCTGACAAGCAATCACTATTCCTCGTCACCATAATGGACTATCTCAGATCCCTTCCCAGTGTTGCAAGCTCTCTCCATTCTATCCCAAGTCTCCCGACCATTAGGGTTTTTCTTAAAGCCCCAGTTCCTGGAGTCAGACAGTGAGGTGAGGTTTCCGGGTCTTTTTAGTGTCCGAAAGTTCCTATTCTCATGGTTGCAGAGAAAGGCTTGAAAATGTGAACCTGGAGGCAAGTAGAGAGAACCCAAAAGTTTTTAGGCTCATGATTTTTAAGCCAATCTCATTTTCGGGGGTGGGGGGTGATGGCCTGACTCATGATTTGTGAACAGCTGTTTACAATGTTGTTTTCCAGATGTACCACAGAGAGGAACTGAGAGGGGGGTGTTACTGGATTCCCCAAAGAAGCTCTGGAATGGCTCACGCCTTGCATTCATGGAGTCTGGGCTGAGGGGAGTATGACCTTTGAGAATGCTCAGCTCCTCCATCCTGGTTTCTAACCTTTCATATCAGCTATATCCCGGGAAGGATAGTTCTCCACCTTAAGGACAGTCGTGTGCATCATGTGTCTTAAGATGAGACCATCAGCTTGAAAATTTATCAGTTGGGTTTTTCGCTTTTTAATGAGTTTGGGTCATCCTGCACCTTTCCCTGGGTGTACACAGGCTCCAAAGGAAGGAACACAAAATCCATCCCAAGGCTTAGCTGCTTCCAGGGGTCCTCCTCAAGGACTGCTCAGCTCACACCCTAGGTCCTCTCCTTCTAGAGATCTATTCCCCATCTCCCTTATAGCCAAGTGGGGAAATGGAGCCATCTGCAATTGTGAGCCAGCAGTATACACTTAATGCTTCCCAGCAAGGTCAACACCTGCTGAAAGGGCAGGGAAGCAGGCAAACACTGATGGCCTGTCAAATGTACAAAGTAAACAGGTAAAAAAAGTAGAGGATAGATTTTTTTCCTCTAATACCTTTCAGTTATTATAAGCCCTGATCCTACATGAGATCCCCTAGCATGGGCCCCTATGCTCCTGCAGCCACAATTCAGTCAATTGAACTTCACATTTGTACAGGAGTCTACGCTATCAAAGCCAGCTACAGGATCAGAGCCTTTTGCAGTACTGGTAACAGCAGAAGGCAAGATATTTTGACACAGAAATCTGATTTTAGTTAGTGTCTTGTTAACTATTATCACAGTGTATTACTATGGACCTTAGTTTACTAAAAGCGAACAAATTTTAAAGCTCTAGTTGACTTTTCGCCATTAGTCTGGTTTACACTAGGTATTCACTCAGGGTGCAGGCTGATCTGCAGTAATAACCCTAACAGTACTTTGCACCTATGTAGATCAAAGTGAATTACAAACCTGAACTCGTTTAGTCTGTGATGATCTCTAGCCAGTTTCACTTCTGATCCTTGTGACCTGCCACAAGCCGTTGTGTTTGGTCCCTGCAGGCTGCCTGGCTGTCCTCCCAGCCCAGCAAAGAACCAGTCTGTCCAGACCACTTCTTTAATGCCTCATCAGTTTTCAGTCAAACTCCAAAACAAAACAGTTCAACATCGATCCAACAGCTAAACAATTCTCCTGCCCCAGGGCTTCCTTGCCAGAGTCTCCATGGTTCTTAACAGCTCTTCCCCTCACTTGAGCTTTCAGCCTTTGCAGGAATCAGGTGCTCAGCACTTGACCCCTTGCAAACTAGCAGCCCCCAACCTATTCTTAACAGGGCTATCTACCTCTGAACAGGGCTGGCTGGCCCCAGGCTCCGAAAGCGGCAGAACATCCTGTTCCAGATGCATGTCGCACAGCACTGCAGCACATGCTCAGAGTTAAGCAGCTGCCTAAACACTTTACCGAACCCTGGCCTCTTCAGCCTGGATCCATGTCCCACAGACATCACCAGGAGTCTGTCCTTTGACTGTGGTGGACGATAGCGAGCTGATCCAAAGCCCGTTGCAGAGACCCCTGTTCACTTGGATGAGCTCAGATAGGTCGTTTATTGATTTGGGCCCTGATCTTCTGAAGACTTATGCTCATGCTTAACTCATGCCCCAGAGGGAATGAATAGAACAGGCAAACATCAAGTGACCCATGCCTGGGCGACAAGGAATGGATAACTTGATGATTCCCTGTTCTGTTCATTCTCTCTGGGGCACCTGGCACTGGCCACTGTCGGAAGATGGGAACTGGGCTAGATGGACCTTCGGTCTGACCCAGTATGACCACTCTTATGGTCAAGCACCTGGGTAAGCCCAGTGAAGTCAGCGAGACTACACCTGTTTTTAAAGTTCAATAGGTGCACAAGTCTTTGCAGGACTAGGGGGGTCTTAATTAGCACTTTCTATGGGCTCAAACCTTCAAACAGCCCTTATTAGACATAGGGAGTTAACTCCCATGGGAGTTAGGCACCTTAATACCTTTAAAAATCTAGCCCAGCATGCTTACTACTGTGATTAGCCTCATAGCAAGATAGGGTCCTGATTAGCTTTGTCGTATCTGGTGATTGGAGGAAATCGTGTTTTATTCATTCTAGAAAGCCTCCCGGGGCCTTGGCGGTTCCAATCCAGCCAAACAGTTAAGCAAGTAAGGGGACGGGGGCCTTAATGTGTTTCTGTTCCAGCCCAATAAAAATAAAACACATATTTACAGGCAAGTTTCTAAGGATGCCCATTGCTTAACACACCCACAAGAGTGACAGTTGCCCCTGGCAACTTGTACCTCTATCTTAAGGTCACCCACCTTACCTGTATATCTGTTATTGATAGCATGACCAAGGCAGGGGTCACTGACCTTGAAAATGTATGAAACAAGCTAAGTGAAGGACATGCCAGGGCCCCACAAAGGAAAAGAGAAGTGGAAAAATGAGTGGCAGGGTGGAGAAGGGAGAGCAATAAATAAATTTTAAAAAACCAACCAAAAGAAAAGGAATTACCAGACTGGGTGAGATACATGGTCCAGCTTGTCCGTTATCCCGTCTCCGACAGTGGGCAGCAGCAGACGCTTCAGACTGAGGAGCAAGAAACCCCATAATGGAATAACCTGCAGTGATGGGGTTAATATGGGCCCGAGAGGCCAATTCACCAGCCTGGGTGCACCTGGAGGGTGGGCCAGGCCTAATTGGAAATAGGGTTGCCAGGTGTCCGGTTTTTGACTGGAATACCTGGTCGAAGAGTAACCCTGGTGACTCCGGTCAGTACTGCTGATCAGGCCGTGAAAAGTCCGGTTGGCAGCGCAGTGGGGCTCCCAGAAGCATCTGGCATGTCCAGCTCCTAGGCGCAGGGGTGGCCATAGGGGCCCCAAGTACTGTCCCTGGCCCTAGCGTTGGCTCTGCAGGTCCCATTGGCTGGGATCTATGGCCAACGGGAGCTGTGGGGTGGTGCCTGCAGGCAGGGGCAGCATGCGGAGCCAAAAGGACATGCCAGCTGCTTCCTGGGAGCTGCCTGAGGTAAGCACCACCCGGAGCCCACACCCCAACCCCGTCCCAGCTCAAAGCCCCCTCCTCATCCCCAGCCCCACCCCAGAGCCTGCACCCTCAGCCAGAGCCCTCACACCTCCACATTCTGAACCCCTTGGCCCGAGCCCAGAGCCCACTTCTGCACTCCAAACCCCTCATGTCCAGCCCCACCCCAGAGCCCGCACCCCCACCTGAAGCCCTCGCCTCCTCCTGCACCCTAACCCCCTGCCCCAGCCTGATAAAAATGAGCGAGTGAGAGTCGGGGAGAGTGAGCAATGGAGGGAGGGGGGATGAAGTGAGCAGGGGGTGGGGCCTCAGAGAAGGGGCAGGGCAGGGGCAGGGGTCGGAGCAGGGGTGTTCGGTTTTTTTGTGCGATTAGAAAGTTGGCAACCCTAATTAGAAATAAAGCTCAGCTGGGTGAGGCCCAGTGAGGAAAGGACCCGGGAAGGAGAAGGTGGGAAGTGCCCTCTCTCTAGAAAGCAACCTGAAAGGAAACAAAGAGGGAAAAGGGGGGAAAAGACCAGAGATGCTCCTCCAGGGGTGATCTGGAAGCCTGTCTGAGAGAGGGATCCTGACAAGTTAGAGCCATCTGGAAAGCCTGAGTAAGAGGAGTAGCGTGCAGCTCCTGGGATGATCAAACCACAGGGCAGGAAATGCAGCAGGAGCAATCTACACACACCTGCCCTGAGCCCAGCCAGGCTGAAGGTTTAGTTTGTGTCTGTTTTTGCTGGACTTTCACAAAGGACTCTATGACCCTGGAAGGGGCTGGCCACTAACGTGGTCTGGTTGGACACTCTTATGGCTGGAGTAGGTCAAAAGAAGATGGGGGAAACTGAGTCAAAGTTCCACCGCCAGTCAGATGAGGGCAGCAATTTTGCCCCCTCCACCCACAGGAGAAGTTCCTTCATATTGCTGGTAAGTTAGCTGCATTATGCCATGTAATGTGGGTTTATGTACATTTTTGATCCAATCTAGTAGAATTGTGGAAGCTTTCGTTTGTCATAGATTCATAGAATATCAAGGTTGGAAGGGACCTCAGGAGGTCATCTAGTCCAACCCCCCTGCTCAAAGCAGGGCCCATCCCCAATTTTGCCCCAGAAACCCCTAAATGGCCCCCTCAAGGATTGAACTCACAACTCTAGGTTTAGCAGGCCAATGCTCAAACCACTGAGCTATTCCTCCCCCTGCCCCCCGCACTGATGAGAAACACATAGAAACATTGAATTCTTCTGAGGTCTCTGCCACAGTATTTTCACGGTGAGGCAAGTTCCCTTGGTTAATTATGCACCATGTAAAACAAGGAAACACACTCTTTTTTAAAATCAGTTCTTATTTTCTTACCTCACTTTCATTGGATGGCCTCTTGTACTGGTGCCATGAGAAAGGGCAGGTGGCAGTACCTGATTTACCATCTATAGACCAGTCGTGATTTGTATATGTATGTGGAGGAGTGAGGGAGACTGGAATGTGTGTTGGTCCGGGAGTGGTGAGCTTTGATTAGCTGAACTGACTTGTGAGAGGGGAGCCTAGAGAACTCTCAGAAAGCGCTCTGAGTCAGGGCTCAGATGGCAACCACTTCATTAGGGGATCTCCCCTTCCTTCCATGTTCTGCATGTTAAATAGGTGCATTTATTTGAACAAGGGGGAAACTGCCCCTCCCTAGTTCCCCCTGCACTCCCCAACAGCCTGCTTCAAACTTCAGCGCCCAGAAGGAGGAGCCCTGGGATGTCTTTCAAGGAGCTCCGGGGCAGCTCCTTCTCTGAAACTGTGTTTAAAAGCAACCAAATTAAGTTGAAATGCTTGTAGCAGAACTTCCCGCATCCACTGCTTCTGTTCACGTCAGCTGGCTTAGCTAGCAGGCCTGTCCTACACATCCTGAGGTCTACCGGACCCAGCCAAGAGATCTGGCTTCTGGTCGGCTGCAAAAGAGCCAGAAACAAACTGAGGAAAAATATTTTTGCTGTCACACTATCAAGCCCACCCACCGAATATGTGTCGAGTATTTTCCAGGACTGCTGAAAACTCTTCATTCTCAGAGAGAGGGCAATTTCGGTCATGTTGTTTCTCTCCATCCCTTCTGGGCTAAACAAGCTGCTCTTCAGTGGGCTTGTTTTAAGTGGGCGTGAAACATACACATGTCTGGGATGCACCAGTCCTATGCTGAGTGTGTGAATTGCATGGGTCCTAGTCAATGTAGTCCATTGACTGTGTGCCAATCCCAAATCTAATATCAGAGGGACAGATAATGCCTGCCCACTCCAAGGATAGAATCAGTCCCCACCCATTCTTGTACAAACCAGCCTCTGCACCACCCCTCCTCTTTGGGTACAACGATGATGCCCTGCTAATGCTCTCCTGGGCTTAGGTGCTCCCAAGAGAGAGCCAACCACGCATACCATAGCCCCCAAAGCATGCCAGGGTGCTCCAGAGGTTGTAGCGGCTCCCTGAGCTCCTCATGCAGCTCTATCTTCACTTGTCCTCTGGCTGCAGCCACCATTAAGCCCAGAGGGAGAAATGGACCCAAAACAAACCCTTATCCCATCTGAACTTTGGGGAAGCTCTGTTCTGGATCCAATCTCTGCCACCAGTTCCTTTGTCACCAGGAGAATTGCACTTAATCAATTCCTCCCGTTGCAGGGGCCTCAGGCATTCTGGCACCTTGGTCCCTCCTGATCTCTGACTGTGGATGCCTAACAGTCTAGTACCCTTTGGGCTGTGATAGTTTGGTCTAGTTTTGATTTGGGGGGGTCAGCATGCCAGTGCTGGGTGGTGTTGGTGGCCTGTGTTATGCCAGAGGTCAGACTAGATGGTCACAGTGATCGCTTCTGAATATTGATTTATTATAAAGCCAGATTTGGTGTTCTGGCCTTTTGATCTGTAGCATTTAAGTCTCGAACACCAGATCTGAATATTCATTTCTTATCAATTCCGAAGGGACCACTGTGACCATCTAGTCTGTATAACACAGGCCACAGGACTTCCTTGAATTAAATTGTTTGAACTAGAGGATATGTCTTAGAAAGTTATTGGATCTTGACTGAAAAGTTGCGAATCCTGGAGAATCCACCACGACCCTTGGTAAATTGTTCCAGTGGTTAAGGCATAAATTTTTGATCGAGTATTTCCAGTCTGAACTTGTCTAGCTTCAACTTCTAGATTGAAGGCACTATTATAAGCATCCACACAGGGAACAAATATTTAACAGATGAATTACATCACCCAATAACTTTTTCTTTTGTTAAATCCAATGGCTTGAGCCCCTGGAGTCTGTCACTATAAGGCATTTTCTAATCCTTTAATCATTCTTGTGGCTCTTCTCTGAACCCTCTCCAATGTATCAACATTTTTCTTGCATGGTGGGCACCAGAACTGGACACAGTGTGCCAGCTGTGATCACACCAGTGCCCATTACAGAGGTAAAACAACCTCTCAAGAATCCCCTGGTGATGCCTCCAAGAATCCCATTAGCTCTTTTGGACACAGCATCACACTGGGAACTCACGTTCAGCTGATTATCCACCATGGCCCCCAAATCTCTTTTAGACTCCCTGCTTCCCAGGTGGGCTTTTTAATTCAATCAAAGCAAGGGAAAATAAGGAAGAGGATATTTAGGGAAATCCCCAGTTCTATCCCAGCCTAGGGTGGCTAGTGACTGGAAGCTTCCAGCTGTGTGTTTGGTGACCAAGGTGAAAAGAGTTCTAACAGGAACTAGACAGGCAGTAATTCATGTTGGTATTAACACTATCCTACACTTCTGTGTGTTACACGTCTCCTCCTGTGCCGATCCACAGAGGATGAGTCTCTTACATCCCTAGACAGGGCTCTCACGCTCAAGCAGCTCATGCTTCTTGGTCTGGATGTTCCCAGTGAGTCAGGCAAGAGGGCAGGTGTCACAATGGCCACTTGAAGGAATAATTAGGCATCCAGCACCTTGGGGCTTAGTGTAGGTGCTTCAAAGCTGATGCCTACAGCAACCATCCTCTCTGGGGATTGAGCTCAGCATCTCCAGAGGGAGAACTCAAGCTGCTACCACGTAGAGCAAAGGGCCAAGTTTCTAGCTTCCACATGCAGCAGCTGCATTGCCTGTGGCTGAGGCACAAAGGGGTACACTTAACCTCTATAACAGTAGGGTTTCCTAACCGCACTGGACAGAGGAAGCTTGACTTGAGGTTGAAACAGCAACACTTCAAGCTGTCAGTGGGATGCAGTCTTGCACCTACTTTTCCATTACGGGGTAAGGGCTGAGCTCAGGCCTTCAAGAACTAAGAGCATAAGCTTCTATAGCTTGAGGTAAAGATTTACTTTTGCTTGCTGGCAGCTGTAATGGTCACTTTGTGCCTGATCCACTGAGAATAACAGGCGGCTCACAGAGCAGTGAGTTACCTTTGGGTCATTAGCGAGTCCCTCCAGATTAATGGGTCCTTGTATTACCTATGGACCCTGTCTTCTGCTTTAGAACCCAGCAGTGTCATGTCAGGAGGCAGCAGCCATCTGCAAGGGGAATGGTGATATACACCGAGGCATACAATGCAAGCTGTGACTTTCACACGCATTGAGTATTACTGGGCACTGTTTTCCCCTTGCATGGGTAAGCACATTTCCTTACATAACAAATCCCCATTGCAAGTCTCTGGGGAAGTCTGCCCAGCTTTCTAGCTTTCTAAAAAGAACCCTGTGTTCCTGAACTTGATTGATCAAAGTCAATGAATAAACTTGCAACAAGCGAAGAAGACTTGGGGCCAGATTCTGATCTTGGAAATCCACCATAAGTGTGTAAAAAAACAGGCTAGCAAATGGGAGGCAACTCAGACTTTGGCTGTGTTAAGGGGATATGAAGGGATCGGCTCAAATTGGTAGAGACCAAAACTGACTGACAGTTTGGGGGGGGTTTGGTGTCGTACATTAAACGAGTTGGTCTCCAACTAGTTGTCATGGGGCAGGTGTCCATGCCACAAACCCCCTCTACTATCGGCAGTCTAAGTAGAGAGGCCAAAGAATGAGTGAGCACAGAGCCCCGTTAACCTCTCATCCCTACAGATGGGCTTTTCAGATGAGGTTTGAGGCACATGTGTGGATCATTGAGGGGTGTAGAGTTGGTTGAAACTTTTCAACCAAAAACTGGGGAGAGAGGGTTGTAATTCTCAATGAAAAGCTGATAGGGTGGCTGGCCCTTCAAAGAGAACTGGGTCCAGACATACCTGTGATACACTTAGCTCACCTCCCCAGGTGGAGAAAATGAGCAATGTCACATAACAGGCAGATCATGTGGTTAAATCAGGCCATTGAAGGGTAGCTAGGAGAAGCCTGTGGAGAACTCGGAGGGTGACAAATAACTCCAGGTAGAAAGCCTTGAGAGTTACAGCTTGATAGCATGTAAGGAGCACGTCAAAGAAGCCCAGGCAGGACTGACATGAGAACACATACCCTTGGGGGCTGTGACCAGTTTGAGATTGGAGTGGAAGACTTTTGTGTTCCATGTTTATTTTGAGGTTTTCTTTTGATGATTTAGCCAGAGGGCCTAGTTATTTCTCCACCCAAACCAGAATAGAAGGCCAGCAGCGGGTCTGGGCTGACAGAGGAGAAACATAAGGCCATGGTTAGCCGGTAGCCAGATGGGGTAGCTGGTGCTGTTAAAGGGAAATCTTGAAATGAATCAAAGTGAGAACTTTTGTTTTGATTTGAATTGAAACTATTAAGTTTTTTGAAAACTGGGAAACTTGTTCTCCGCCCCCCCTTGCCTTTCCTGGTGCTGAATGCTGTGGAGTAGATACTGCCTAAAAGTATTGTTTATATCCCTTTTTTCATTGTTTCCACTCTGTAACTCTTCAAAACTTCCTTAACTCTGGAAAAGTGACAAAGCAGCACATTCACAAAGTTAAAGAACCTTTGAGAAGTTACAGAATGGGAAGGAGCGGAGGAGAGGACCCTGGGTGGTGGTCACTTTATGCAGTAGCAAAAAGGGGGAACATTTAATTCTGAAAATTCAACATGTGTTGCGGGGGCAGGAGGAAGAGTTGCACTTTGATTCCAGCAGAATTGAGACAATGAAATACCAGATATTTCATGACCTTATTTTTCTCTTTGCCCCAACTCTAGTCTGGAGGAAGCTGGTACTGCCACTGTGGGTGCTGTATCTGCCATAGGCAGGGGACTGAGACCTTTTCTCTTCCCTCCAAGGCCTCCAGTCTGGTGACTTTCTCCAGCCCTCCTCTAGCTTTGAAATTAAACAAATTAAGAAAACGTTCAGTGGCAATGAGATGACTCAAAGGAATAACAGACAGTGAAATGAACCTAGGAAAAAAGGCCAGCAGGCTTAGAATCAGAAATGGAGGACTGGAAGGGACCTCAAGAGGTCATCTACTCCAGCTCCTGTGCTGAGGCAGAACTAAGTAAACCTAGATCATCCTGACAGGTGTTTGTCCAACCTGTTCTTAAAAACCTCCAGTGATGAGGATTCCACAACCTCTCTTGTTACCTGTTCCAGTGCTTAACTACCCTTTATAGTTAAGATTTTCCTGCTATCTAACTGAAATCTTCCTTGCTGAAGATCAAGCCCATTACTTGTCCTACCTTCAGTGGACATAGAAAACAACGGATCACCATCCTCTATAACAGCCCTTTACATATCTGAAGGCTATTATCAAGTCCCCCCTCAATCTCCTTTTCTCAAGACTAAATATGCCCAATTATTTTAGTCTTTCCTCAGAGGTCAGGTTTCTAAACCTTTGATAATTTTTGTTACTCTCCTCTGGACTGTCTCCAATTTGTCCACATCTTTCCTGCAGTGTGGCACCCAGAATTGGACACAGTACTGCATCTGAGCCTTCACCTGTGCTGAATATTTCCAATGATTACCTCCTATGTCTTGCATTCAACAGTCCAGTTAATGCACCCCGGAATATTAGCCTCTTCAGCAACTGCATCACATTGACTCATAATCAATTTGTGATCCACCAGATCCTCTTCAGCAGTGCTATCACCTAGACATTTGGTCCCCATTTTGCAGTTGTGCAGTTGATTTTTTTCCCCCCTTCTCAAGTGAAGTACTTTGCACTGGTCTTTATTGAATTTCATCTTTTTGATTTCAGACCCACTTTCCATTTGTCAAGGTTGTTTTGAATTCTGTTGCTGTCCCCCAAAATGATTGCAGCCCATCCCACCTTGGTGGTATCCTTAAATGTTATAAGCGTACTCTCCACTCCATTATCTAAGTCGTTAATGAAAACACTGACTAGTACTGGATCCAGGATTGACCCCTGTGGGACCTCACTAGATACACCATCCCATTTTGTTAGTGAACCATTGATAACTACTTCTTGAGTATGATCTTTCAATCAGTTGTGCATCCACCTTACAGTAACTTCATGTACCCCACACTTCCCTAGCTTGCTTAGGAGACTATCATGTGGGAATATGTCAAAAGGCTTACTAAAATAAAGAGAGGTCATCCTTTGATGGAAGGAAAAGGATAGCCCATTGACTGAAAAGACACTAAAGCCATCTGCAGAGGCTGTTTGTATGTATTTGTAGATGTTTGGAATCAGTTGTCCGGTTGGAATACTAATAAATACAAACCCAGAGCAAGGGTTAGTAAACAAGTTTGAGGGAAGAGGGGGCATGGTCTTGTGGGTTAAGTCTTCAGCTTGGGAGACCTGGCTTCAATTCCCAGTTCTACTACAAAGTTCCTCTAACCTTGGTCATACCTCTTGCCTTGGTTTCCTGTCTGTAAAATGGGATGTTGATTCTGTCTTGCCTATTTAGATTGCAAGTCCTTCGGGAGAAGGATGGTCTCTTGCTATGTGTCTGTACAGTACTTGGCCCAATAGGCCCCTATTCTCTGTGTAGGCCTCTAGGTGCTGTTGTAATAAATCAAAATTATAATAATTCCAGGCTAAGCTAAAACTTGGTATATGGTAAGTAGGAATAATTCAACCAACCTCAGTGGAAAAGCACTAGCGTATAGCTGATCTCAGTTAGACCCACTATCTCAATGGGAGTCTGGCCTCTAAATACCTCTTAAGGATTTGAGCCCACCTCTGATTCTATTGAAGTCAAAGGGAATCCTACCATTGACTAAAACAGGAGAATGGTTAAGCCAACGCAGAGCCTTTGAAATTCCCAGCTCTAGAAATTAGGTCATAGTAGAGAGGACTGTCCCATGGGTTCCAAAGATTAGGCTTAGGCCCTCCTAGCTGTGGTAGTTTGTAGCTTGGTCTTGCTCAGCGCTGAGTAATCCATCCAAAATAGACATTTTGTTCTTAAGGCCAAGTATTCACAGGTCTCTAGGTGCTTAAGTGACATTTTCAAAAGCACCTAATGCCTATTGATTTCAGTGGGCGGTGGGACTTTTTTAAGTCCATGAGAGTTAGGCACCTAGTGAGATTTTTCAGAAGTGCTTATCTGCATCTCTAGGTGCCTAAATACTTTTGAAACTCTGGCTGTAAGACCTTTTGAGTAACACATACTGTAATGAAGGGTCTGATTGTTCCACCTAGGGTTACTCAGTGGTCCAATATTATCAGGACCGCCAGGATGTTCTTAAGATCCCACATCCCACGTGCAGGACAGTCACACCCTAACATAATTTCAGGGGGCCCCATGAAACACAGCTGGGTTGCCTTGCTGTCATGTTGGCTGGTCATTGCATGGTGTCGTGACATGTTGACACAACCTAGTGCGACACTTCCTAGGGGTACCCAGGGTTGTGAGGCACCGCACTACCACCTGCCCTTAGCATTAGGGAGTCTTGTCTGTGCCTGCTGTGGATCTGGTCCCTGAAGCCACTGGTCTCTGGCAACACAAGCACTGCCTGCCAGGCCTCTGCGGGCCTCACTCTCTCTGTACAGGTTAGCGATAAGCACTCTCCAACCCCTGAGACCTCCGAGTGACCCTCTGCCCCAGCAGCAGGGTCCAGCCCCTGTTCCACTGGACACTCTCAGAACTCTTTGATCCATTACTGCCAAAGGAAGAGTACACCCAAACTTGTAAGATTCAACTCTGGAGCATCACTTTGCTTAACCCCCCGTCCTTATTATTCTGTCCAGGATATGGATACAAGTTTAGCAAGGGACAGAGATTCAAGTTAGTGAGTAAGGACAATGGAAACAAAGGGTGACATGTAAAACAAAATCACAATGTGCTTTCTAGAGCCTAAACTTAACTAACATGGCATTCGCCTGTCTGCCCCAAGTTCTAGCTTGTGGGAAAGCTTTCCCCAGCATTTTGAACTTGTTTGGTTGAGACCCCGTCTCATAAGATCAAGCCCACTAGCAACCTATCATCACAGAGTGAAGGAATAATGAGGGGTTGATCTGTACCCAAAGTATAGTTCAAAAGTTCATTCTTACCACTAAATAGGATTAACTCCTGCTGTGTGTTTTTTTCTCCAGCCCCTTTCATGGATTGATTAGTATTTCGTTCAGACAGTAAATGAGTGTCCGTTGTAAACCATACAATGCTCAATTGGCATATGACCAGCCAGAGTGAGATAAGCATCTCTTCCCCTCTGCCTGCCAAGAGGTATGCAGATTATCTTTTGGGGACCTGTCTTAACTCACAGACCTAGAGTATGTAATCTTTAGTGTGTGTGTGGATATACACACAACTCTTCATGTATTTTCTGTACGTACATCTTGCAAGGATTACGATGACCCAGTGTGACACAGACTTTCATTAGAGAACTTGGTGAACCGAGGGGAGGTCCTTGAGTCGCACACATTGTGGTGGTGTCATAAATCTATCTTCAGAGGTGACAACTCCAGTTACCTGTGGTTTCCAATGCTAGGCTCAGAGATAGACGGCAGGGTCATAGTAATAAGCACAAGATAATTGAGTATGCACAGAGTAAGGGGACAAGGCCAGTTGATTGACTGGGAGTAAGTTTGACAGAGAAGGCAAAGGAAGAAATCATGGAGGTCCTAGATCAGCAGAGTATGGCTAGTTACCAGAGTTGGGCAGGAATTGGCTATTCTGTTTTGTGGGAAATACTGTGGCTTTGAAAAAAAAATTGACCCTGAAGCAGAATGAAAACCACTTCAAAATTCTCACTAAACCAAATTTCAAAAATTCATGTTGTGTCACTTGAAACACTACTCTTCAATCAAATTGAAATCTTCAGTTTTGACTCCGGCTTTCTTAAAAATGAACATCTCCGTGAATTTCACTGTGAAAAGCCATCTTCAAAAAATCAAAATGTTGAACTTTCACTTTGACATCATCAAAATGCTTGGGTCAATTTTTTTTTTTTTTGGACATTTTCCAAAGTGAGATTGACATACTTCAATTTTTGCAAAAATGTATTTTTCATCTAAAACTGCTTTGATACATTTCCAACTGGCTCAGTAATACTAGCCTGCCTTGGAGTGGAGTGATTAACTTGGCCACACAAGGCCCAATGGGAGTTTTTGCAGTGACCTTAAAAGAGCAGGGGTCAACTCTCTTTTGAGATTGCTCAGTTCAGTCGTGGTACATGTTCAGCCTCAATAACTAAACAATAGATACAACGTTTGCTCGTATCAGTGACACTGCACCATCATTGACTGACTGTAAATGTGGGGTGTATACTGGGTGACAGTTGTGAATAAGCTAGGGAAAAATTGGACCTAAATCCAGCAAGAGCCACTTCAGTGACAAAGTCAATTTATATATAAATGTTCCAGATGTTTTCACCAATTTTTAAATCGCAGCCTGATTTTGATCCTCTGGAATATTTAGGAAAATGCGTGGAAGCGAGCATACCAGCATCTGACTGGCTAACAGTCGTGTTGACCAATGTAACAATTGCATGGGTTGGGACATGTAGTGACATCAGATGGAAAACTTGGGGTGCCTTTTTTGTATTAAACCCATTGTCTAGCAAACTAGAAGTCCTTCCTCTTTGGTTAATGGGTCAGCAAACTGTGTTGCTTTAATGGTTAATCATTTACCTGCATTGTTAAACAAGTAAACCCACTCAGATAATGTTCTGTGCCTGCAAAGCATGTGAGATTGAATTCACAGCTGGGATCAGAGAAGGTGATTGAGACAGTGAGAATAAGAGGATAAAAAAATCAGACTTTTTTTTTTAATGGTGGAAACATCTGGAGAACTTATTTATATAATTACACGCAGACAATGGCAAACCATTTTCCTAAATGCAAAGTAAGATCAAGCTGTTCTATTTCCACTGGCCCATCTAATACCACCCAAATGTGTGTCTGCATATTAGCTTGGAACCTTCATTCCAACCACTTGTAACTGACTAGCTGTGGAGATGGGTCATGATTTCATAGCAGTTCAGGAATTCATGGTCTTTGTCAGTGTCACAGTTCAGGGCAACTACACCTGTCTTTCCCCTTTGTGGTCCAGCAAGGGAGGGCTCTCCAGGCTCCCAGCTCCTCAACAGAAACCTGTGTCTCTCTCTCTTCTGACTGTGGTTTCTCCAGGCTGCATAGTTCCCTGACTACACTGTGAATTCCCCAGCAAGTCAGACTGCCTAAGCAGGCCTGCTTTGCTTTCTCCTCAGAAGCTAAGAACAGTGTAAATGCCCGTGGTTAGACGTAATCACACTGCCCTTTCTCAGTGCATTTATTTTTAAGGTGAAAGCATAACAGAGAAAATATATTAAACAATAACGGAACCTGCAGGCATGCGAGTGATCTTACCAGAGATCACTCCACTCCAGGCAGGGCTTCAGCAGGTGATCCGTCCTTCAAACCCCACACAGCAGGTTTTCTGTGGTTAAAAGCTCGTAACACTTGTTAAGTTCAAAACAAGCACCCCCATGAATCTGAGTGTCATTTCTTTATGCCATTTGGATCTTTGGTGTTGGGACCCTGAGAACAGATAATTAACAGACAATCATCCTCCTTTCAGACTGTAGCTTCAAAGGGCTGGGTTTTTGCATAACTGGCGGTGGGCGGGGGGGAGGGGAGGTGCTTGTATTCACCTCCCTGTAGATAATTCCCAGGAAATTCACTTGGCAGGTGTTGTCCCAAGAGTTCATTCTAATCTACCACAATGTTCAGTTTATGCCTTTGATCATGCAGGTCCACAATACTACATAATCGTTGCATTTAACACAATGGACTCGAAAAATAAAATCTATTGAATAAGATCTCCCAAAGATACTGCAGTAAATTGCCATATCTGTCAGTCAGTACCTCTTGTTGTGACTGTTTGGACTCAACGGTTGTCAGAAGGGGCAAGATTCAAAACACAGGCCCCTTAACTTTTGAATAGCTGTACTGCAGTTTGATCCAGCAGTGGGATATGGGACTGGGAGTCAGGGGACCTGAGTGCTAATCCTAAATGCCGTTGACTTTTAGTGTGACCTTGGGTAAGTCACTTAATTAGCCATTTTAACAGCTACACGGGGATGTGGAGGATTCGCCATTACTTTAAATAAAGATTGGGTGACTTTCTAAAAGATGTTCTCTCAATCAGTACATCCAGTGACACTAATGAAGTACAGCCATGGTTGTGAGCCAAACTTGTCTCTGTTCATTTTGATCTATCTTTGCCCTATAACTAAGAAATATCAGGTAACTAAGGGTATGTCTACACTACGAAATTAGGTTGAATTTATAGAAGTCGGTTTTTTAGAAATCGTTTTTATATATTCGAGTGTGTGTGTCCCCACAGAAAATGCTCTAAGTGCATTAACTCGGCGGAGTGCTTCCATAGTACCGAGGCAAGCGTCGACTTCCAGAGTGTTGCACTGTGGGTAGCTATCCCACAGTTCCCGCAGTCTCCGCTGCCCATTGGAATTCTGGGTTGAGATCCCAATGCCTGATGGGGCTAAAACATTGTCTCGGGTGGTTCTGGGCACATATCGTCAGGCCCCCGTTCCCTCCCTCCCTCCCTCCCTCCCTCCCTCCGTGAAAGCAGCAGCAGACAATCGTTTCGCGCCTTTTTTCTTGAGGAAATGAGATTCAAAAGTTCGCGGTTCTTTTCCTGTCTACCTGGCCAGTGCATCTGAATTGAGAGTGCTGTCCAGAGCGGTCACAATGGAACACTCTGGGATAGCTCCCGGAGGCCAATACTGTCAAATTGTGTCCACAGTACCCCAAATTCGACCCGGCAAGGCCGATTTAAGCGCTAATCCACTTGTCAGGAGTGGAGTAAGGAAATCGATTTTAAGAGCCCTTTAAGTCAAAAAAAAGGGCTTCATCGTGTGGACGGGTGCAGGTTTACATCAATTTAACGCTGCTAAATTCGACCTAAAGTCCTAGTGTAGACCAGGGCTAAAATTGTACTATCTAAGTGACTTAGGTTCCAAAGACCTATTTTTAAAAGTGACTTAGCCGTATAGGAACTTAAATTCCATTCAGGCTTCTATGTGCCCAAGGGTCAGTTCCTCAAAGGTATTTAGGTGTCTGACTCCCACTGGATTTCAGTGGGAGTTAGGTGCCTAAATACCTTCTGAAGATCTGCACCCAAGTTCATTTCTGAAAATGGGACTTGGACTCTTAACCACACCAGGTGTGGTTGAAGATTTTTACCCGACGATTATCACATAAATATATGGTTTGTGGGAACCTCTTATGCCATGAAAATTAAACTCAACCCTTTTCTCTGACTTCTCTCCACTTGGTATATTCAATGACTGTCCTGTCAGCTCCGTGGTGATCTTCTCAAACTACACCCAGGAAACACCGAGGCATCAGACATTGCCACCAAGTGAAAAGTGAAGACATGTCTCAGACAATAAAGGCAGATAGTACCGGATGACAAATATTCAGAGGAAATCTCGAAACACTTGGGTCTCCATACAGTCACACTTCAAGTCTGCTCCGGCACAATAGTTCACTGATCCCACTGGCTGAATGTCGGCACACACAAAGTTAGCATTGGCACTCCAGAGCGTTCTATAAAGACAGAGTGTTTGTTCCTGAGCTGCAAATCCTCTGTCACAGGGAAGTGCTTCTAGCATTTTAGAGGGCAGGTGGCAAACTTTGAAGTGAATGTCTCCTTCAGGGTTGGAGAGGGAAGCTAACAACTTGGCCTCCCCAGCTTTCTTTGTTGTCAAGCAGTGAGTTTTCTCTCTGCAAGGGGACAGGGAAAGAACATGGTCTTGAGATGAGAGCAAAGGATCAGAGATGGAAGCCACAAAGCTTGAGAAATTTTTTAGCCCTTGTCTTCTCTGCGGGGTGTGCAGGGGGGGGAAGGTGTGCTGTTAGTTTGAGTTAAAATCCCAGTGATGATAAGGCAGTCTGTAGTCTGAATATGAATAGTAGATAAGGTTTAAACCCTTGACTCCCTTAGAGTTTAATTCAAGTGAAAACTGCAAACTGCCTTCTCTTTATTAGGATGTTTAACTCCTGTTAGGTAAATAGAGATAAGAATTTAACTTCATCCCAAGGAAGATGTGCCCTTAAAAGGGAGACACTAAGTTGAAGTGGAGGCTGTTGTAAATAATGAGTTAATGTAGATTTAGGTACTATGCCTGCCTTTGAGTCCTCTGACATTTTTGTGCTTTAAAAAAAAATAAGAAAATTGTTTTACAATCCCATTTTCTCTGTTGCAAAGACAGGGGAAACCAGGAAACTGAGAAGACACAAGCTGTTCAATGCACCCAGTAAACCATGGTCTCTCCATTATACTTAGGCTTGGAAAGGTTAGATTTTTATCAGTAAACATTGATTTCACTGTACGCACAGACTATGAGAAAATATTTCCAGTGACAATAGAAATTTACAGATAGGCAAAGTAAGAAAAATGCTTGAACTCATTAGTGTGATTTTAAAGTTATTTACTTGATATATGTGGACATATGATGACAATTTGTGCCTTAACCATTAGCAAGCTTTAACTTTTTGAATCCCAACATCTATGGTCACTAAAAGTAATTGTCAGTCACCCCCATAACTGAAAATTTCCAGTGATTTAAAACTGGGGAGGAGGGGAATTGCTTAAAACCCATAACTTTGCCCAACTTGAAAACTGAAATAATTTAAAAAATAAAGGGCAATGTTATCTAATGAAATTGTAAGAAAATCAAATTCTGCCAAGCCTAGTTCTACTGATTGTAGGTGCTACTCAAAATAATTGTAAGTAGAAGTTTCAGACAAAGGTTGGAGCTGACAGTGTTCCTTTAAACTGTGGGTTTTATTCTGAATTGTGACTTTGTAAAAGTAGCATTTTGGAGTTCCACGATAACTGTTTCAGTGATTCCCCCCCCCCCCACCAACCTAAAAGCTCTTTTTACAAATAAAACCATGTCTTGTTAGTTAAGAAACAAAACTGTGGTCCTGGCAAATTCAGCTGGGCTTTGAGTCAAGCCTGGTTCTTTCTTTCTCATTCACCATCACCAGTAAAGACACTGCAGACCAAAATAAGCCCTCCGTTACACCCCATTGTCTCCAGTCATCCCCTGTCCCCCTCCCACATAAACCCTATTGCAACCACCTTGTCTTTAGCATGAAACAATGCGATTGATGATGCACACAAATTAATAAAGTCCAGCTACTTCTGCCATTGCTGGAGTGCTAAAACTAGTCCGTAATCTGGCCCCTGTCCATTCATATCTGCAGGCTAAGATGATGACACTCTTAAATAGTCACTTTAGAAAGCAAAACCTCATTATAAACCACTGGTGTTTAGAGAGAGGCCAGTGGTCTTGGGATTAAGGGGCACAGTTGGGAGTTGAAGCTCTCTCTCAAACTTTGTGTGACCTTGGGCAAGTCACCTAGTCTATATGGTGCCTTCGCACCAGCAGGTGTCTACATTGACTGGCCTGTGTGAACCCCGCTGGGGTGCAGTTTTGATTAAGTTTTCATCTGGAAGGATTCCTGGGTCTAGGGCTCTGTGGCCCTGTCTGAGGGAGGCTACTGGCATGGGAGACCTATATTCAAGTCCCTGCTTTGCCCGTTTCAAAGGGGCGGCGGAGAGCTCTGCTCTGAATGGGGTAGAGTAGGGACTTGAAGCTGGGTGTGCCCAGACAATGCTTTCACCACCAGACTATAGAGCAGGGGTGGCCAACCTGGGGCTCCAGAGCCACATGCGGCTCTTCAGACCTTAACATGCGGCTCCTTGTCTAGGCACCGACTCCGGGGCTGGATCTACAGGTGCCAACTTTCCCATGTGCCGGGGGTGCTCACTGCTCAACCCCCGGCTCTGCCACAGACCCTGCCCCCACTCCACCCCTTCCCGCCCCCTCCCCTGAGCCTGCCCTACCCTCACTCCTCCCCCTACCCCTCTGAGCCTCCTGCATGACACAAAACAGCTGATTGGGGGGTGCAGGGAGGGAGGGGGAGGCATTGCCTGGTGGGGGCTGCCGGTGGGCGAGAGGCACTGGGAGCGGGGTTGGGAGCTGATGGGGGGCTGCTGACATATTACTGTGGCTCTTTGGCAATGTGCATTGGTAAATTCTGGCTCCTCCTCCGGCTCAGGTTGGCCACCCCTGCTATAGAGTGTGAGAATCTCTCTCTCACACACACAGATATGAAAAGTGGCCAGGGAACCCTGGACCCCAAGAAACTTCCTGCATTGCAAAGCTCAGATTTTGATCCAAACTCTATACCCTGACTGTTCGATTAGCGAGGGAAAGGTTTCGTTTGTCTTCCAGTGTGGCATGAAGACCAATGTTGACCGCTCACAAGTTACTGCCAGACAGAATTGCCACCCCGCAGCCAGCTCTCATAACTGTCTTGTCCCTTAGTCTGTGCCACAACACACAGACTCCCACTCTCTTACTATTTCTTCTCTCCGAGGGGGAGGAGAGAGTTGGTATGTAGCTCACAGTTGACTTTCAGTTCTGTCCTTCCTATATTTGCCTTTTCAGTCCAATGTCGGGCTGCCTGTAGGCATGGAGTTAGGAACACTTTCTGATGCATACACCGCAGACAATGAGCGACGGTGCCCTAGTCCAAGGGGTTGCCCGGTAACAGGGTCACACGACAACACTAGCTGTGTGTATAGTCTCACAGGGCTGCTGGTTCGGTGGGGGAAATGTTTGTCCGGCGTTCTGACTTTCACACTGGACAATTTTTCCCCCTGTGGGACTCTCATTTCCCCCGCTCCTGCCCACCACTCAAAGGAAAATGACATCCCAGATGAGGGGAAAAAATAAGCACAAATCTTTGCCAGGTCACACTAATAATGAAACCTAATTCTTATATGATGCTTTTCATCAGTAGTTCACAAAGCACTTTACAAAGGTCAGTATTAGTAGCCCCACTTTGCAGATGGGGAAATTGAGGCACAGAGAGGAAGTGATTTGGCCACGGTCACTCAACAGGCCAGTGGCAGAGCCAGGAATAGAAGCCAGAGTCTCAAGTCCCAGTCCAGTGCTCTAGCCATTAGGCACCACTTCACTGTGGCTATTCCTCACAACAGTCTTCAGGGAAGTCCATGGAGTTATTCCAGTCAGAAGCAGTATAAATGGAAAGAGCCTTGGCCCTCTGTCTCTTCGTCTGAAGTACTAGTATTGAAAGGGTTACCATACCTGCACTCTCAGTGGTGAACTGAAATCCTTTCCCAGTGATAATGGGCCAACTTCTTCCTGCAGCTAGCGTGAAGCTCCCCAGTGAAAACCGTGGGTGCTGCCTGGAACTGGGCAGGTCCCTACCAAAGGAATGGTCCCATGAAGCCAGAATGACCAGATATCCCTGGCACTGGAGTTCCCAGCTGGGGGAGAGCCGGCATGGCTGGGTCCACATCACCTCCCATTCACAGTCCTCAGTACAGAGCCGGGGAAAGGAGCACCCTTGTGTTTCAGTGCCGAGGGCCGACGTACCTGATGCCAAGTAGAGCAGCCCTGAAGGTACTTCGCTTCGGAGCAAGGGCCATCTTCCCATTCTGTGTTTGTACAGCACCTAGCGCAATGGGGCGCTGGTCCATGGCCGGGGCTCCTCACCACTATGGCAAAATAAATAAAAGGGTGCCAAACAGGTGTGAGGTTGAGCCCGATGCCGATATTTTTGAACTAAGGGTGGAATTTATCCCTTCTCAGGGTGTTCTGTACCTCCTAGACCCCACATTCCAGTGTTAAAAAGGGGCTTCAGGCTTTCACAAATCCTCTGCCCTGGGATGAGTTTCACCCCAAAACCATCCTGGGCCTGATTCTCCACCGGCCTCCTGCTCGTGTTGTCATTTGCACCAGGGCCAAGTCAGTGTAAAATGATCTGGCCACGTTGCACATCCCTAAGTGACTGCGCTAGGGGCAAAGCCACATAGACCCAGAGCCCGGGTTCCCTCTGTCGCTGGATCCCATTATGTGTGTTGGGGGAGGTGTCTGTCAGTGCGTGTGCGTTTGTTTGTGTGTGCACCAACCACCCATAGCCTGTAAATCATTGTCAATGCACACACATATTAGGCCACAGTTCAGGGACTAACTAATGAAGCATCCCCTCTCAAACGTGGCATCATAGCCCTGATTTACACCCTCCGCTGCCCCTGCAGAGCAATCCAAAGGAAATCCCTGCTGCTTACCTAGTTCTGAAGCTGTAGGATCCAAAATGCATTTGACTAGAGCTGGTTGAAAAACTTCCAGCAGAACCGCGTGCCGTCCGAAACTGTCATTTCATCAAAACTGAACCCAGATGCAGAAACGCGACAATTTGTCTGACCTTTTGGAGCAATTCAAAACAAATTGTTCTGACCTCCTCGTTTCAAGAGCATCAACCTGTTTCATTTCAAACCAGTACAACACAAATGTTTTATTTTGACTTTATCCTTTTGATTCATTTCATCTTGACTTCTAGCTAGTGGAATATTACACTAAAATAAATATTTTATTATCAGAATGCCTCTACCATCTCAAAATGAAATGGACTTTTTTTTTTAAATTTCAAGTCTACAAGAAGTTGTTCTTTTAGGGGTTGTGTTTGGTGGTTTTGGTCCCAGGTTGGAACAAACACAAATGTCAAGGGTCAGAATTTCATGTGGAATGGAAATTCCATTTCCTGCCAGCTGTACATTTGCCTAGGATGACCAGATGTCCCAATTTTATAGGGACAGTCCTGGTTTGGGGAGCTTTTTCTTATATAGGCACGTATTACCCCCTACCCCCCGTCCCGATTTTTCACTCTTGCCCTCCGGTCACCCTACATTTGCCTCACACAACTACCCTCATGCAACAAGATAGGATGCAGAGCGTGTCTGGGGACTGGGCTTGTTAATTTTAAATTTGAACCTTTCTGTGCTATCAATTTGGGCAGCAGTAAGGAAAAGGGGGTGTACCAGGATGGCAGCTTACTGAGCATCCCTTCGTGGCCAGGAGATGCTTTTCAGGTATCCTGCCCCTGTGAGCCGCCTTTTGCAGGCCCCTTAAGCATGCCACAGAGTCTCTCTTGGGGCTAACCATACCCTCACTCAGGGGCTGGTTTAATAACATAAACTGTTCAAACAATCTTGAGAGTCTCCCAAATAAAGTCTGCCACTCAGGCTCTGCTGGGCGGTACGTTCTGTAGTGTCTAGCTTCAGAGGGTCCCCCCACACAGAAACCTAGCTTAAACTTCCCCTGGCAATGCAGAAAACAGCCACATCAACAGCAGAGAACCCTCATGGTCCCATGTTCTAGTCCTGCTCGGTCTTATGTGTTGGGGTCGGGGGGGGGGGGTAGGTTCAGTGTCTTGCTTTACTATAGACTTTGTGTGTGACCTTAGGCAACTCATTTATCTGTGTACCTCAGTTTCCTATCTGTAAAATGGAGAGAAGGGTATTTTCCTACTCAATAGGGATGTTGTGAGGATAAATACCTTAGAGATTGTGAGGTGCAGAGCTACTAGGGTGCTAGGAAACTGACGTGAGATAAAGGGACATGTACATTAAAGGAAGGAACCACACAGCTTTTTAAACTTCCTGCATGAGTAACTTTTGTGTGTCCCCAATTTTGGGTGGTTGCCACGCCCTGCACCCCCATCCAGGCCTTGGCAATTTGGGAGGGACAGTGGGGACCTGCAGCTTCCAGATGTATCTTTTCATAACAATCAGAAAGTTTGTTTTCCTGACACCAGTTAAATGGTTTAGTTACTTGATTATCCTCCCAATTCTTTGTTGTAAAGGAGACTCTGGCCCAAAGAGCATAAGGAAGGGTATGTTGTAGACATGGTGCTCCACTGTTATCCCAAGATTAATTAACCACGGGAAATAGTTTTAGTTGATGGGTAACAACCCTTCTACATTAGCGAAAACAATTCACATTCTTCGTGGAATATGAGGTCTGCAAAATTTATCAGTGCAAGAAGGGAGAAAAATCTTTATTCTAGTGCATCCTGTTGACTTCAGTGGAATTACCTGCATGAGAAAGAGTTTACAGGATCTAACCCTTATTTAGGACCATCCGCAGGGGTATCACTTGCAGTAAAGGGGCAACTGAATGGGGCAAACGTTGTGTCTTTATGTGGGTGGAAAGCATCCATCATCAATTGGGACAAATCTTCCCCTTGGCATAGCTAATTAACAGACCCCATGCCCTGGGCAGAGATGGTTGAATAATTTTTATCTGCCACAGAAAATCAACTTTTGTTTATTTTAAAAAATTGATTTTCTTTTTTTTTTTTTCGTTTTGTTTTCACTCAACCCTTTCAGTTTTTTGCAGTTGGAAATTTTCAGTTTTCCAAAAAAAATCAAAAATTCTCAAGGGAAGAAGAGACTTTCCATGAAAAATTTAATGCTGTTGAAAAGCCCACCTTCCATAGAAAATATATTTCAATCAGCCCTGGTCTCGGGGCAGATAAAAACAGCTTTCTCTTATTTTATCTATGTGTGATGCGCTTTTAAAACCTGCAAATGTATATTTGCATTGTCACTGGATGGACTAGCCCTCGGGTGAACCTACCTCTGCTCTAAATTCTGGCCCTTTAAGGACGGGCATTTTGGGACTTGTGGTTCCCTGGAGGAATCCCATGATTGTAAACTACAGCAAAGCCTGATGGGAAAGGGGGCCAGGCTATAAAAGAGTTGCCTGTGGCTTAGAACAATGGAGGGTAGTGAGCAATGAGTTGGCAGATGAAGTGGCAAAAAATATGCTCACAAACATGAGCAAGTTGATTTAGAAATCCCTTTCAGTAAACTGGAGTTTAAAAATCTAATTGAAAAACGAGTTAGGACAGGAATGGCAGGAAATATGGGCAAAAGAAACAAAGGGGAAAAGGATCCATTAAATATGCCCAAGAGTTGAAAATGCTGTTATACTCCAAGGCCCTGAGAGAAGATTGAAATGGCTATATTTAGAATTTAACTGGCCATTGTGGATTGAATAGTAATATATTTCTAATAAACATAAAGGTGGATTATGTGGGACGTGCAAGGTCCAGGAAACAACTGATCATCTCCTGTGGCAGGGTCAAGCATTTACCATTGAAAAGGGGTATTTATATGAAAGACTCTGAGGCCTTAAATTATCAAAAATTTTGTTTGAACACCTAGTAAGAGCATCAGGAAAATGGGGCCCTATTTTTTTAAAAAAGCAATTTTTCAATGCATTAAGAATACTGTGAAAGACTTTCATTGCTGAATTATATATGGTGTTCAGTGCTTGGCAGTCATAGACTCAGCAAGTGGGTCTGCTTCGCTATAAAACACAAGCAGCAGAAGAGCAATGAAAAGTGTAATAGAGTTTTAGTTAGGATGGAGTTAGGGGTAGGGAAGTCTTGGTGAAAAAGCTATAGTGATGGCTTGATGCTGAAAGCCCCCAAGGGTTCAGGACCTAGTAGGTACCTTCCTGATGGGAGCAGAGCCTCGGAGGGGATGGGTTGAAGAAGCTTGTAAGGCCTGGAGACAGGATGGAGAATGACCCTGGGGAGGTGTGAAAGAAAAGGCCTGGATTGATAAAATAACAGTGTGGGACTTGCCTTGAGCATGTCTCCGTTCTTGTTTAAGGGCCCTGGACTTGGATTTCCAGAGAGGGTGGGAGGAAGGACACACTTCCTCCCCAGCAACCAAGCAGGAAGGAGGATCTTGTCTGGGAAGGGCAGAAGGATCGTTTTATGGTTTGGGTTCTTGTTCCTCCCCGGAAGGGAAGGACTCTTCAGTTGGTTGGAGGGCCAAGTCACCAAGTTCCTGAGACCCAGAAAGAGTGAGGGGAGACTGGCTTCAATGAGCTCTAAAGGCAAACATGCTTAGAACAAATATTGAGTATGCTATGCGGCTGAGTAGACATGGCTGTGTAATCTGCCTGATGCCGGAACATAAGATGTACTATTACACTCATAATATAAAAATTTTACACATCTTCCTGTTTCCCTCTTCCCCTGCCCACCTTTTTGTACGTCAGTCATCATTTCAGACCCTTCAGGGCAGGAACTGAGTCTTGGTATGTGTTTGTGGAGGGCCTGATCCCAACTGGAGCCTTTGGACAGTGCCACCATACATGACTTGATGGCAAAAGTTCCAGAGGAACAACTTGAATTGACTGGAACACACACGTTCTGCCAGTGAGGTCTGTTAGCTTGTGGCATAGCCTCCCAAGGGAAGCCCCATCATCAGAGCAATGGTGTGTTGATCCCCAGGAAACAGAGAGGCCTGGTGAGTCATCTCATCCTATCTCAGTCCTATGACTGTCTGATTGATACAGTGCCTATGAACAAGATCTCCTGATGCTGCCCTGAGCCAGCCCCTTACTGCAAGTTCTGACCTTCTGTGGAGGAGAGAAGGGCATCCTGGACTGTGAAGGGTTTGTGTGATGTGGGTAACTATCCATGAACTCAGATGCCATCCAGACTCTCTCACAGCTGTGACTGAAGGTAGCATTTGAAACATCGGAGGCTCTGCTCTGCCCACTCCTGCTGGGGTAGGGTGGCACCTGGTTAGTGATACCATTGGTAGGGTTGTTTGCCTTTCCTTCTGCTTCATTTGAGCTCTGGCTAATACAGGTCAATATTTCAAAGTGGTGTCCTCTGGATTCACTGCTGACCCTGAATGCCCCATCCGAGAGCAACTTCTTTGGCTTTCAGCCAGTGTTGGGTGTCTGCTCTCTGACTTACAATGCCTTGAAGAGGCCTGGTGTTTAATCAGCCAAAAACAGAGGCACCCCAAAACCACTACTTGCTCTTATAAACTTAGCTTCTGGCTCAGAAGTGTCATAATTACGCTTGGGGGTTAACTGCCATTCAGATGAATGGAAGTGGGGGCAGTTTACTCTGTCTTAGAGCTCTTCCAGGCTGCTCGCTGACTCAGAAGATGAGGCTGTCTCAGTCGGCACTCACTTCACGTTCAGAAGGTCTCATTGATTATACGGATTAGATGCTCACTACTTACCACGAAACAAAGCTTGCATTCTGCACAAGCTGAGTGCACGCCGCAAGCGAGATCTGGCCGGCAAGCCAGCTGTTTGACCCCACTGCCTTGGAGGTACTGCTTCCCCCACCCAAGCATGGATGCAGAAGATGAGTTTGACAGTCAAATAAGGCAGCTGGTTGGATGCTTTGGTGCTACTGGATGGGGAGGTGCTCGGAAACCGGCCCTGGCATCCTCCAGCGCGACAGAGCTCTCCTCCCCAGCGGCTGTCTGCCGACAAGGAAAGCCGTGCTTCCTCCCCTGAAGGAATAGCGCTGCTTTCCTGGAACCATTCCTGGGGAAGGCCTTCCAGACGCCTATGAAAAAAATGGTTGAGCTCTTTGACAGGGCAGGAGGTGGAAGGAAAGTTCATAGAATCATAGAATCATAGAATATCAGGGTTGGAAGGGACCCCAGAAGGTCATCTAGTCCAACCCCCTGAAATTTGGTCCTGTGTCTCTGTCGGTCCCACGAGGAGAGATCTCTGACCTTGATCTGACTGCGAACCATGAATACTTAGGAGTGGTTCGCCCACCCGCTGAAGAGAGGCACCAGGGGTCTGCAGGCACATGAGCCGAAAGGGACCAATTTCTGTGGCCCCGCCATTAGCAGAGGGGCTGTGTTAAGAAAGAAATAAACGGCTCCACCTACTGGTCAAATAACTCATACACTGTATAGCATGCTCAATATTTGTTCTAAGCGTGTTTGCCTTTAGAGGCCACTGAAGCAGGGGAAGGTGACTATTAAACAGTCCCCTCCCTTATCTTGATGGCTAGACGTGCCCGGAAAAGTCCACCAGCACGAGCATGTCCATATCTGACTCCTTCGTTTGGTGGCTGTTCAAATACAGACACAGGGTGGTGAGTGCAGCAGCAGCCTGCAAAGAGAGCCGCCTCTGCAGCAGGTCTTATCCATGCCCAGTGACACGAGCTCGTCACGAATGGTGTTTTCACGCTCTTGCCCCTTTAAGAAAGCGGGGCCGTCTGAAGGGAGGAGGGGGGCCAGGGCCGGAAAGCAGAGCTGGAAAAGCAGTCGGCGGCTTTAGAGACTCCGTGGCTGTGTCTGAAAGCTCTTCCGCAGGTACCATGGACTGCGGAGGAGTGACTGTAAGGGCCTGGGGCCAAATCCATCCCTCAGGCGACTGAAATGAGTGGTACTGCCCCACCTGAGGGTAGCCCATTGCCCATCAGCCCGGACACTGGCTCTGAAAGGATGTTGGTGCAACCCGCTGGGGAAACCCCAGCAGCCGAGAGACGGCTTCTGTCCCTGCAGCTCCACTGAAGTCCATGGGAACTAGCGGCAGCCAGCGGAGGCCCAAGAGCTGAGTGGAAGCACCGGCGGTCCTTCCACGTCTTGACCCCGGCAAGCCTCCACAGCAGCTGGCACACGCTGGCTTCCGCGTTGGCGGACGGGCTAAGGATTGGACTGGAAAGGAACCGTTTCTCCCACCTCTCCAGCTGGTGGCTCCAGGGCAGAGCTGTTGATCCATCCCCTTTCACCCCCGTAAAGCGTTCGTCAAGTCAGCCTTAACCGTGATGTCCCCAAGCGGGGAGATCCAGGTGCAGGCTTGTTCCTTCTGCAGGATCCGATGTGACCTTCCAAAGCCCTGGTCACAGGCCAGCCCTGCATAAAGCTACATGTGTGTTCTGAATAATCCGGCAACTTGAAAAGCCCTGGGAGGTTCTCCAGGAATAGTGTTCCCTGGGCTCAGGGGCCCGAGCTACCAGCTCTGCTGAGAAACTCCACTAGATCTGAGCCAATGCACCTGTGGCTGGATGGGGCTGTCGTGGAGAGTCAATGCCACCTAGTGGCAGGAAATTCATTTCCCCTAAATCTGCTGACTTGCATGGTATGGGGACTGGAGCTCTGTTTTCTGAAGTCCATTCTGGGGGGAGAGAATGTAGCAATAACCCACCGCAGGCTACACGTGCTCTGGGCTCTCCTTGATTTCTTACACTACAGCCACTTTATGCCTCTCTAGCAGCGTAAGGAGGCCTTACACTGAGGACACGTCAGTTCTATGCCAGTGCCCTGTGGGGGGGACTGAGTTCAAGGGCTTGATGCCAACTGTTTTTAACCCTTGCCATAAGAGGTGGGGCAGGCATGTGGCCATATGGCATTACACTGTGAGTATTCTCTGTTTCCCAGGGCCTATGCAAAGCAGAAGTGTAAGTTAAAGAAGCCCTGAGGGTGCTCTGATTTACGCCTGAAGAAAAGCTGGGTGCATGGCGCTCAGCCCTTCCAAAGGCAGCACAGCACCTCCAGGATCACGCCGTTCTAAGGATGAAAATGCTGCTGTATTGCCAAGGTCTCCAGTTTAAATCACTTCTTATCACAACCCAAACATTGAGGGCGTGGTGAAAGATGAAAAGGGCAGGTCACAGACTGCGAGCAATCTGGATTGCTTGATAAACTGGGCACAAGCAAACAATGTGTTTGAATACTGCTAAGTGTAAATGTATATATCTAGGAACAAAGAATGCAAGCCGTACTTTCAGGATGGGGGACTCTATCCTGGGAAGCAGTGATTCTGGAAAAGATTTGGTGGTGGTTATGGAGAACCAGCTGAACATGAGCTCCCAGTGTGGCACTGTGGCGAAAAAGGCGAATACAATCCTTGGATGTATAAATGGGAATCTCGAGTAGGAGCAGAGAGGTTATTTGACCTCTGTCTTTGGCACTGGTGCTCCTGCTGCTGGAATGCTGTGTCCAGTTCTGGTGTCCAAAGTTCAAGAAGGAGGCTGATGAATTGGAGAGGTTTCAGAGAAGACCTATGGGAATGATTAAAGGATTAGAAAACCTGCCTTACACTGATAGACTCAAGGAGTTCAATCTGTTTAGCTTAATAAAGAGCAGGATAAGGAGTGACTTAATCAGTCTATAAGTACGTACATGAGGAACAAATATTTAATAATGGGCTCTTCAGTCTAGCAGAGGAGGTCTAACAGGATACAATGGCTGGAAGTTGAAGGTAGACAAATTCAGACTGGAAATAAGGTGTACATTTTTAACAGTGAGGGTAATTAACCATTGGAACAGTTTACTAAGGATCATGGTGGATTCTCCATCACCAGCCATCTTTTTCAATCGGGATGGATGTTTTTCTCGAAGAGCTGCTCTAGGAATTATTGTGGGAAGTTCTCTGGCCTGTGAGTACAGGAGGTCAGACTAGAATCATAGAATATCAGGGTTGGAAGGGACCTCAGGAGGTCATCTAGTCCAACCCCCTGCTCAAAGCAGGACCAATCCCCATTTTTTGCCCCAGATCCCTAAACGGCCCCCTCAAGGATTGAGCTCACAACCCTGGGTTTAGCAGGCCAATGCTCAAACCACTGAGCTATCCCTCCCCCCAAATGATGATCACAATGGTCCCTTCTGGCCTTGGAATCTATGAATCCCTTTGCCCTATAGATGGCTTTAAAAGAAATCATTTTTTTAAACAAATCTAGCGCGAGTGAAAGTTGCCATGTTAGCAGCCCTGGAATGTGAATCTCTGGCTATCTGCAGTAGGTACATAGCAATAGAAGAGTCCCGCATGCTGTCCTGCTGACAAGATCTAACCTGACCTGAAGGGGCTGCTATTGGACTTCTGAATGTAGATGAGGCTCTGTCTACACTTAAACCACGACAGCAGCATAGCTACAGTGCTGCATCTGCACCACTGTAGCCCTTTCAGTGTAGACACTCACTACAGTGACTGGCGGGGATCTCCAGTCACTGGAGTTAATCCACCTCTATAAGAGGAGACAGCTAGGCCAACGGAAAAATTCTTCTGTCGACCTACTGCTGACCATGCCGGGAGTTAGTTTAGCTTAACTAGACGCCTGAGCAACGTGGATTTCTCAAACCCCTGAGGAATGAAACTGGATGGACCTAACTTTTTAGTGTAGACCTGGCTTCTGTCTACATATCCATTCACTCCTTATCCTTTCTGCTGAGACTGGCACAACAGTGCCAATTAGTGTCAGTGGCTCATGTGATGGGAAAAGTAAGAGTACACTGAGACCTGTTAGGACAACTAATAGTAATGACTGTCACTTGCTGATAACTTGAACTACAGCGACTCCAGTATGAATTTGCACATAAGAATGGCCAGACTGGGTAAGACCAATGGTCCATCTAGTCCAGTATCCTGTTTTCTGACAGTGGCCAATGCCAGGGGCTTCAGAGGGAACGAACAGAACAGGAAACCATCAAGAGATTCATCCCCAGTCATCTACTTCTAGCTTCTGGCAGTCAGAGGCTAGGGACACCCAGAGCACATCGTAGGGCAATGCTGCACTCCAATTTAATCTCTCTTTTGAGGTAGGAGTGAGCCCTCGCTAGATGGCTAACATGTAGCTCAAGCTACATGAGAGGCCTTGCATGAGTCCTCTGTGCTCCGGTGGGTTTCACCTCCTGAGAATTCTAGCTCTGCAGCAATTTCAGAAAAGGCCAAGCAAGTTAGGAGAAACCAGGCTTCACTTCAAAAGTTATTTCTCCTCCCTTGGTATCCTGCTGTTAATTGATTTATCTCGTTAGACTGACCTAACACTTGGTAAAGCAACCCACATCCTTTCATGTATTTATACCTGCTCCTGTATCTTTTACTTCATACATCTGATGAAGTGGGTTCTAGCCCACGAAAGCTTATGCCCAAATAAATTGGTTAGTCTCTAAGGTGCCAAAAGGACTCCTTGGGGTTTTTTTGAGAATACTGTTAACTGCTACATCAACACTAGGTGGCAGTACAAGTTCACATTTGGCAACATCTGCAGGAAGGTTTGCATCTAACATGGGTTGCTACCTTTGGAATTAGGACTTCTGAGTTCACTCAACTTTTCTGTGCCAGCCCTGCTTGACCACAGAAGTAGAACAGGACACAGGCTGAGTCACTTCCCTCATCAATCATCTACTTGGCTCTAGTCCTCGGTTAATTCTGGGTCCAAAGAAAGTAAGGTGATCCCTGATCCACCTCTTCTTCCTCTCCTCCCCCAAAGCTGGAACCAAGGGTGAGATTAGTGGAACAAGGGAAGCAGAAAACACAGCACAATACAACCAAGATCCAAAATAAGCCAAGGCTTCAGGCCACTTCAAACTAACCACCACAGCAGGGGCTGGTTTGGAGAGCTGGGCATTGGCTCCAGTGTGAACCCTAGCCCAGGGTTCAAATCCAGCTCAAGAGTTAGTAAAGCTCATTCCTATCTCACCCCTCTTTGAAATGGGTGGGTGATCTCCCACATTGCAATTAGCACTAATTAGACCCCTTGTTGGTAATTAGTTGTATGACAGCAGCATTCTAGGCACTGAACATACCCATAGTAAGAGTCTCTACCCCAAAGAGCCTACAATCTAAATAGATAAGACAAAGGGGGGTGGAGTAGGGAGGGGATGCAGAAGCAACGTGAGTTGGTCAAGTTGTTTCAGCAAGGGCTGAGCTGGGAACAGAATTTAGTTGTCCTGAGCCCCAACCCAGTGCTGGGTTTACGGGGGTTTTAATAGTCTGGTTCTGTCATCCCAGGCAGGCACGTACTTGCTGCAGCAGCAGCGAGGCCAAGGTATACAGCCTGAATCCAGCCTCCATGGCGGTGTCTGGTTCTAGGGTCGAGCTCCTAGCCAGCCAGCACGTGGCCACCTGATGGATACATTTTTTACATCTTTGGCCTTTACATGGGATGCTGGAAACTAACAATACAGCCCACCTTGGCAGCTGTCAGGGGGCAGGCCAGCTAGGACCAGCTGCAGGCCTGCTCCCTGATGAACTGGGCTAGTGGGTAGCCAGTGACCCCAGCTTCACCGCCTCAGAACAGACAGAATGGCCACAGCCCTGGTCGAGCAGCCCGGCTTATAACCTGGGCCCCCACAGCAGAGCAGCAGCTGTTCAGCAGGTACCCAGCCCACAGCGGCGCTGGCCCCTGTTCCAATCCCTGCTCCTGCTTTGTTCCAGTTCTGCTCCCCTCTAGCTTCAGATTTCTGGTTTCGATCCATGGCTCTTCTTCTGGTTCATGATTCAGGTTTACCCCACAGGTCTGGCATTTGTCTCCGTCCCTCCGGTACTGCCCCTCCTCTTGTTTCCTGGACACTGTCTGCCCTGGACCCAGCTCTAACTGGTAGGCCAAACTCTCGCTTCCACCACTCGCTTCTGACCTCCAGGTTAGCCACAGCAATGGATAATGCCTAGATCGATGCACATGGAGCACCTTGGCTAGGGGTTGGGGAATTCTGACTTTCCAATCAGAGCTAACTGTGGCATGAGCATCTGTCCACTAGGCATTGGACTGAGTCACCACTTCGTATTTCAGGGGCTGTTAGGCACTCCTCACATGCTAATAACTTCTGATCGCCTCTGAACGGGAGTCACACTGAACAGCTAGCGGTGAGAAACATCCCTGCCATCAGCAAGACTCCGAACCCCTCCTTGCCCCCACTGGGATTACCAAGATGTCTCTGCATGGATGGGGAGACATGTAAAGTGTCAAAGAAGCAAATACACTAAAAAGACATAGGAGCAAATTCAGCACCAGGAGCCAAAGTAAAATGGAGTTGTACCCATTTTCACCAGGGCTGATCTTAGCCCATAATAGACCCTCCGGCTGGGCATGACAAGCAAAAAACCTTTGATCCTTCTCAATTTAACTCCTTCAATAGATCTGAAAGGAGGAAAATCAAACTCTTGCATGCAATCCACAGGCTATGGAACTCATGACCACAACGTATCACTGAAGCCAATAGCTTAGTTGGATTGAGAAAGGACCTAGACATTTTTTATGAATGGAGTGGTGGTGTAGCCATGGTGATCCCAGAATATTAGATATTATTTTCTATGGATTGCAAGAATATCCAGAGAGAGAACAGTATTAACAATAACCAAGAAGTCAGGCAGGGATCTAATTCCTCTCTTGTTTTTCGGCCTTAAGGCAACTTCTAATCATTCGGGGGAAAGAGCTGGAAAGAAATTTTCCTTGGGGACAGGTTATCCTATAACTGCCTCCTGCAGGGTTTCTTCCTCTGAAGTAGCTACTGCCCTTGGTGGAGAATTGATCTAATCCAGTATGGCAATTCCTATGCAGACTGTAGTGCAGACAATCAGGTTTAACATGTGATATACATAGTTGAAAACTGTACTGTAGATAAACCCTTGGATATCAATGTTTACTTGGGAAGTCAAAGCTTTGTTGTTTTTTTCACCTCTTTTGTTCAATTACATTATGCGGTGTGTGTAAACACACACATATCTGAACCTGCTCCGGTTCTAGGGCCGTTTGCTTATCCAGAGTTCTCATCAGTGTAGCTCACTGGAGCTCTGCTATAATTTATCACCTCCAGGAGCCTCAGCTGTCACAACCAAGTATTTGTGACGTTAAGAGAGGGGTTAGCTAAAGAGAGAAAATATCTGTTCTTTGGGCGGCTCCTGCAAGGCATGATGGGACATTCTTACTGGGAGGTCATTGTTATGGGAGCGCCTAGAGGTCTCAGCTGAGATCAGGGCCCCATTGTGCTAGGCACTGTATGGACACATAGTAAGAGACAGCCCCTTTCCCCTGAAAGAACTGAGAGTCTAGATAGACAAGTCAGAGGAAGTATCAATATCCCTGTTTTGCAGCCACTGAGACTGTGACCTTGAGGAAGAACCACTTAGTCAGTCTGATGGCAGATCCAAGAACTGGACCCAGATCCCCTGACTTTCAACCTCTTAATCACAAGATGGTCCTTCCCAGAAACCAGCCTTCCATTAGTTCACCAAAGGCACTTGCAGGATCGAATATATTCTCATATACTACACTTATCTTGTGCAACAATTAGGTTCTCCCCGGCACTAACGCTTTCAGGGCACACATGCAGCCAAAGCTGCTCTGGAGGACTCAGTGAGGCTGGCAAAAGGAAAAGGATGTCTTCATGAAACCGTGAAGGCGTGGAATCCAGTGGAAGATTCCAGGACTGGACACGGGGAGGGGAGTGCTTGGTAAGGAAGCCAGAGGACGAAATGAAGCTGATTGTCTCTGTGACTCTGAGTGCATGCAGGTCATTCCGCAATGTTAATGACGAAGGGTGGTTTGGAGCTGAGCCATGATCCCCAGGCTGGTTTCACTGCTGATTTGTGCAAGCTCTGAGCTGCTGGTACGGATGGAGTGCAGTCCTTGCAGACCTCTTTGGGGGAGGGGTGTGGAGGAAGGATGAGCCCACATGTGCCTGGTTTCCTCCTCTCCCTTCCTGGGACCCTGTGGAGTCACCTGGCTGGATCTCTGTGCTGCTGGAGGGGTGGGAGGAGCAGCAGAGAAAGGGGAACCTCTCCCTGTGAATCCAGTCAGGAGTTATTTCTTCCTGAAGTCCCTCTAGCAGGTCCGTGGGGAATGGCCCAGTGGAGACACATGGAGAAGCAGGCCCTCACTGAAGATGGTTTTACCTGGACCATGCTAGGACACCCTTTCCTCACCAATCAATGGGTTCAGGAGGCTGCACTTGCCGCCCCCCTCCCCAGCCTGCCCTCAAGTGTGGTAATGTTTGCTTGGAAGGGCCATGAGGCAGTCTCCCAGGTAGGTGTCTCTGTGGTAGAGGATCTACTTCTAAGGCTGTCTTCACTTTAATGGCTGCTCCATGGTGCTATGAGTTGGGTCTTGTTGGACAACTGGGGATTCTGTGGTCCCACCATGGGAGGCAGCAAGTCCAGTGGTCTACACAACCAAAGCCATACCATTGTACATGTGGGGGAGGGTGTGCACTTGTCAGGGGCGGTCTGGATAATACATAGTCCTGCCATGAGTGCAGGGGACTGGACTAGATGACCTCTTGAGGTCCCTTCCGGTCCTATGATTCCACGACTATATGGACAGAAATGAATCCTCCCCCTTGTTCTAACCATGAGAGAGGCTCTTATTTAGACTAGTAACTGTCCCATGGATATATTTAGTAAAGTCATGTGGCATTTTGTTTGTTTGTTTTTTAGCCAAAAATGGCTGAGAATTTAAAAATTGAACAGTAACAGACTGTGCATCCCGGTGATGATTGAACGTGGTGATATTCTAAGCAAAAAAAGCCCCCAGCCATGCTTGAGCTGTTTCCATCCCATCACAGACTCAACTGACATTCTAGGCTTCAGCAGGACAATCCTGGAATCGTATTACACAGAATAGGTATCCACTGGCGTCCAAACACAAGCACTGAACATGGCCACAGTCTGGTAAGACTTTGGCACCATTGAATCTGGGCAAAATCCTAACCCTGAATCAGTTCTCAGACACCATGGTGGAGAGTGCAGCATCAGTACTGAGGTGGAGGTAGGCCAAGAGCATACCCTCGACACCCACAGCTGTCCATTTCTATTATGGTCGTGGCTAGAAGCCCAAGCTAAGATCAGGGCCCCATGGTGCTAGGCTCCTTACATGCAAACAGTAAGATACAGTTCCTGCCATGGCCTACTTAAACAGACAAGACTAAGGGTGGGAGAGAGGAAGGATTCTCCTTGTTGTACAGGTGGAGAACTGAAGCTCAGAGATTAAGTGACTTGCCCAAGGTCCCACAATGTGTCTGTGGCAGAAGTGAGAACTGAATCCAGATCTAAGTCCTAGTCTAGCCCCTTCACCATTTCCCCTGTTTGTATCCAGTCTGACACACAGACAAGATTACACACAGACTGTAATCTCCCTGGGTCAGAGTAGTCGTCTTTGCTATGTGCTTATACAGTGTCTAACACAATGTAGTCTTGATCTTTGACTGGGATTTCTAACTGCTACTCTAATTCAAATTAATAATTGTCTAGGCTCAGACCCTAGCCTTCAACTCTCACCCAGATACCAAGCTGCTGAGAATGGGAAAAGAAATTGAACTCCACACCCTCACCTAAATTGAGTGTCTCCATGATCAAGCACCACCTCGCTGGTCCATCCCTAGTTACAACACACCACCATAAGGCAGCCCCAGATTCTGGTGCATCTCTCCACAAAGCCCAAAAGCAATCAGTTTGTCCATGGCTTGGAGTCTTGCTCCAAATGTCCCGCCCAGCCCTGATTATAAACCACTTTACTCAGTATTCAGAAAGAACCATTGCTTTCTTGTGTGCTGTATATAAAACATCCATGTAAACATTTTTCATTTGACCTCTGCTAATTCTTGGACTTCATGTGGCAATGAGTTCCACAGGTTAATTATTTATTGTATAAAAAGCATTTCCTTTTATCTGTCTTAGTCTTGTTGCCTTTTAATTTCATTGGGCGTCCCCATGTCCTAGTACTATAAGGCAGGGCAAATTATAGCTCCTGACTTATTTTGAATCCATTCATTATGTTGTATACCTCTTAGTCACCTCTAAGTTATGAAGCCCTAATATTTTAATCTCTTCCTTCCCCCACCCCCTTTTCTTGAGATGGGGTGACCTCAATTGAACACAGTATTTAAGGTGTAACATCAGGTCACATTGAGATAATTTTCAATGTTATTTTTTATTCCTTTCTAAACATACTCTATGGTCTTGTTTGCTTTATGGTCCCCTACTGCACATTCAGCTGTCCACAGATGCCAACATTTTTTTATAGAGTGGTTAATCAATGTGTACAAACTGCTGAGATTCTTCCAACGTGCATCACCTTGTGCTTACCTGCATTGAATTTCTTCCGCCTGTCGACTGGATAACTGCCGAGCGTAGCTCTCTCCCCCTGAAACTCCTCAAGTCTTGGCTAGCCTGAATAACTTCGTCATCTCTGACTTTCACCGCTTCGCTGTTTGCCATCTCCTTTAGGTTATTAATAAACGTTAAACACTTGTCCTTGGGGCACCCCACTCCTTAACCCTCTTTTGTGATGAAAATTGACCCTTTTTTCCCCCAACGTAGAAGTTCCAACAGGAGAACCTTCTCCAACCGCCATGCTCTTCTCACTTCTTCTCTGTTCCCTCTGCATTGCAGAATGGCCAGGTCCCTCAGCAGAGACTAGAATTCCCTTCCGTTTTACTCCTCACTCTCTTAGAAAATGAGCAGCTGTTGTATCTCAGTCATCTCTGCCCAGTTTCCCCTTCAGTCTCTGCTTCTGCACTGTCTGGCACCTCCTCAGCCTTCGTGGGCCTCTAAAGAATCCATTGACTTCTGAACAGACCATCCAGTGCTCTTTACTCCATGGAGCGGCAGCCCTGGGGCCCTAGCAGTCTGGATACACCCTGGTGCCTTTGCTATAGCTACAGCAAGAGATGAGCTCTGATCTCACCTACCCGTCTACAGGAATTTGCCAGCAAGCTTTGAAAACACATCCTTCCTCCTCAGCCTCAGGGTCGGTAAGTGGCATGAGGACAAAGCCCCCTCTGGGAAATGGCATGTGGCCTCCTTCATCCACAAATGGAAGGGTTCCAAGGACCTTCTCAGAGGGAGTAGATCCTAGTGTCACTTTGGCTCAGTTGTCCTGTAAATGATTAACCGCTGGAACTGAATAAAGCTGTCTTCACTCTCTAGGTGTCTGACACAGACTCAGTGGAGAGCATAGCTGTGAAATGCTGCTTGGCAGTAGTGGTTGGTGGACCCTGCTGGAAGGCTCAGATTAGGGTTGGTTCAGACAAGGTCTGTTATGTTTGGATGCTAATTCAAAGCCGGCCTGGAGCTTTTCAATTCCTTCCATCTCTCCTCTCAAACCAGCCAGTTTCTAATTCCTTCCCCCTCCCAATCTGACTCCCACACATCTCCAAGAGACCTCCTGAGCCCCCCTCTTTTATCTGAATACAAGTAAGGCTCAGAGCTTCAGCCCTCCCCAGATCCCTCCACACTGCAGTGCCCCTTGCCTACCTTTCACATTCTGTGGCGGGATGGAGAGACAGCTGGTACCTTCTCTTCGGGGGACTCTCCAGCTGCTTAGTTGAAGTCTCTTGCTCTGGGGCTTCCTGGGGTCAGACATCCGAGAATGCAACCCCCTCTAAATGTGAGGAGGCTTCAAAGCTTGTAAGGTCCGAAGACTCAGCAGAGAGTGCCAGAGCTGCATTTTGATGATGGTAGCGGGCCAGTGACATGGGGCAAAATCAGGCCAGAGGATGCTACCAAAACTTCATATCCCTGGGGAGTTTCCCCTGTCTTATGGACATGCCACCCCACTAAGAAGAGGTGGAAATACTGCTATAAAAGTTGGCCCCCATGCCACAGACTGAGGAGGACAAGCCGTATTGCGCTGGCAGGGATATGTGATATCTTGCATCTGGTGGGAACTTGGGACTTCTTTTGTCACTGCCCTGGGGTAGGACTGCAGCACGGGTTCCTCCATCTTCTTTCCCCTTACCCAGAACTGGTGTGTTTCTGAGGAGTCAGTTATGTTTCATTAGGGCTCAATCTCTCCCATCTTCTTCCCCCGCCCCTCCGGGGCTGGCTCTGTACAGGAGCTTAGGGGGATATGGTCAGGTCCCACCCTGACTCTCGAGTGGTGGAGCCAGGAACATAGTGGAATGGCTTGCATTGTCCCTAGTACAAAGGGGACACGTGCAAATATAACACCAACCTAAAATGAAAATGTTCTCTGCCTTAGATTGAGGCTCCACCCAATGCTCGT
The DNA here is from genome assembly GCF_965140295.1 of Lepidochelys olivacea. NCBI lineage: Eukaryota > Metazoa > Chordata > Testudines > Cheloniidae > Lepidochelys > Lepidochelys olivacea. Next base: position 263,754,267 of record NC_140412.1, on the reverse strand, counting down.
TTTTCCTCCGAGCAAGTTTGCCTAACACTGCCGACTACACCTGTTTCTCCCTACCTGTACACTATCCCCGTGTGTTTCTGAAGGCCATATTGACACGCCTCTTGATGTTTGGTGTTTTTCTTAAAGCCCCAGCTTCTGGAGACTTTGCTTTCTATAAAAGCACGTTTCTAGCCCTTATGGTTTCAGAGAAATGCTTGGAAACGTTCCCAGCATATCCAAAGGGTTCAAAACTCTGAAGGCAAACAACTTCCCCGCACACCCAAATCTACGTGTTTTCTTAAAATCTCAGGAACTTTTGGGACCAACCCCATGAAGACTGAATGCTGGGGACTGGCAGCAATGTAAATGGGTTCATTTCCACAATGTCTTCTGCTCAGACAGGCTTGGAATGGCACTGTTTTGGAGTGCAGGTGAGATAATCTGCCTCCAAGGGGCACAGTACATTGCAGAAGAGGCGGGGGCAGTTTGGAATGGGAGTTCAGCTCGGATTGGACCATCAATGGAGCTTTCCTAGCAGGTGAGCTCCAGGGCATTATTTTAGCAATTATCCAGGCAATAGGTTTTGCTAGGCACTATTGCAGGTAACAGAGGAGTCTGAACTGGGACCTCTGCCACTCTGGAAGACTGGGGTTTCAAATCAGAACCTCATCCAGGCCTTGTCTTTATCCTGATCCCAGCTTTGGGGAGGACGTTGCTGGAAGAGCTGAACCCAGCAAAGCCTGTGGTGACTAGGTCTGAACCAGAACCCCAGTTCTCAACACCCCCTAAGTCCTGATCTGGGCCCTCAACCAATGACTTAAATGCTCAGCTCCTCACACCATGACAAGGGGGCCCATGCTCATCCCAGCAAGTCCCCGAGCCCCCTGCGGTTTCCCAAATGCCAGTCAAGCGCAGTGCCAGGGAGGTGGCAGGGCTAGGAATTCCTTTCTTCTTTTGGTGGGGGAAGATTAGATGTAAATAATCTCCCCAGCTGTTGGACCCATTCATTCCTTGTGGGCTTTCTGTGGTGCCCAGAGAGAAGGCAGGCAGTGACCTGCAACCCCAACTCAAGGGCTGGGTACCCAGGAGATCGGCCGACTCGATGCACCTGTCAGGAATCTCGCTGCCAGGGCTACTATCCAAAGATTAAAGCTGCCCCCCCCCCCTAATTGAAAACTCCTGGAGAGGACAGTCCCTTTACCACCACTGCCCTTCCCTGGGACTCATGTCCAGACCCTTCAGCTATGCGGGTGAGTCGAGCCCTATGTCTGTATAAGAATGATGCTACCCCTTTCCCCCCTCCCCATATACGCACACCTCTCTCCAATATACAGCTCAGCGATTGCTGTATTTTACGTGGCTGCTGGGAAGGATTGCGACCTCTTTGGGTTTAATCTTGCGTTCCATTCACAGGCACCCCCCACCCTCACAAATCCAGTGGGACCCAGTCCTGCCATTCCTACTCAGTCCTTATGCAGCACACATCCCCCACTAGAGGCCGTGGGAGTTTTGCCTGCCTGGGGACTACTGGATCCAGCACAATATGGCTTCCAACCTACGAGTAAATCCATGCAGAGCTGTAATGGGGCAGAGTTCTTCTATCTGACTGACATTCTCTCCTCCCCTCCCCCCCATACAAAAATTATACATGGCTGAACTCCGCTTTTCTTCACCCTAGAGCATCTGGCTTAACACACTTGGAGCCAATGGATTTTGCTTTGGATTTACGCCGCTGAAATAGAAAGCAGAAACTTGCCTATTTCTCCATCCTTTTTTTTAAAAAGAGCTTTAAGTGATCTTCCTGTCGCTTCTAAGTTCCCAGGACTCTAAAAAACAGTCTTTTTAAACCAGCACAACAAACAGGTTGATCCTCCTGAATGGATTTGCTTCTGTCCTGTAAATTTTAAGCTATTACTCACCCAAAGTGATGCAGCCATAGGTGTTTCTGTTCCATGACAGCATTATGCTCCACATCCTTACTTTTACCGTAGATCCATCCTGATGTGTCTGCACAGCACCTTACGCAGTGGGGTTCTGACCTTTGGGTGAGGCCTCCAACCACTAGTATGCAAATAAATGAGAGGTGGCCGTGGTCAGTGAGTTGCATGTGCCGGTGTGTGCAGACAATGAGTCTGATTCACCATTGCCCGGCGCCTTGTGGCATCACGTTCACCAGTGCCGAGGGGTCGTAAAACCACAGCTGTTCGGATCTAGCCGCATTTTACATTAATTTTGCTTGGGAGTACCTGAGGGCACAAGGTGCAGTGCAGCAAAGAATCTGCAGGAGGCGCTGGCTTGCACCAAGTCAGCTTGCCTGAACAAAAGGCCAGGCAGGTGGCCACCCCACAACTACATTAAGACATCATAACTTTGACTAATTTGTAAACAGTCTGAAAGGACATCCTCCCTCCCCCCAAAAGGGAGAGCTGTCTCTTTAAACCCTGAGGATATGACCTCTTGTCCTCTCCGTTTATAAAAAAAAAAGAGAGAGAGAGAGAAAGTCAGACTGCTGCCTTGTTAAACTCTCCCCCCTTTTGTGATGAAAATGGGGGAAAACAATGGTTATTCCTCCAGCTTCTGTTTTCTCTTTTTGTCATTCATGCTCTGGGTCCTTTCTGTTTATTTATTGACTCAGATCCCTTGTCAACACTCAACCTGCTTCTAAGTTTTTTTTAACACCTTTTTACTCTCTTCCAAATCTGCATTCCCCCCCCCTTCCTCAAGATACAAAACAGATGGGAAGCTTTGTTCTCCATTTCCCTTCCTCTTGGACAGGCTCCTGTTCCATCCTCAGACTTTATTCACCATACGCCAGGGATGAGTGATTTTTGATGAGTGTGTTAAATAACACTTGATGAATTATTATTATTATTATTTTTAGCATCATCCACTTGGCAAAGCTCAGGCAAATAGCTCTGGGGCCTGATTCTTCACTCCTCTCTACAAGTTGGTGGAGACTTGGGATCATTTTAGCTAGGCTAGTCAATTTCATGACAACTTTGCAAGGCTGATATTAAATATAAATTGTCTTAAAGAAATCCAGGGCCAGATGTTCATCTCATGTATAACTTTGCTTACTGACTTTTTGTCCCAAGTTTGTACAGCACCTGTTCCATGACTGTTAACCAATGTGGTAACACTAGCAGGCAATCTGGCCCTCGGTCTTCAAATTCTATCCATCTTTCCTGGTTGGTCTTATTAATTCATCACAGTGGGATATGCTCTATGGATAAATAGAAGAGACTCCAGTCTCCGGCTTTCAATCTAAAGCCTTTTAGCAGCATGAAAATTTCTATTTTAAAAACATATCATGCTGCAAAGGCAGGATTGGGCATCAAATTTTAATCTGTTGATTAAATGTCACTTTGGTTCTAAGGAAATAATATTTTGAGTTGAATTCATAAAAAGGACAAAATTCTGAACCAAAGGGGTTTTTATTTTTTTAATCCACTGTTGTCAGTTTAAGACCAAATATGGCAAGCTTTTCTTTTTGAAAAGTTTGTGGCATATAATAGGAATTGTTTAGAACCTCTAGAGTTTCTTGGGTTTGTTGATTTCATAAGGAAGTCTCCATTTCATATAAAACACCCTGGTCTTGTCTTTGTTTTTTCCCAAAGTGTCACCCAAAATTATGCTTACTAAAAGTACAAGGAAAAATTAAGAGCCAGATCTTGTATTTAGGGTTGCCGGTTTTGGTTGGATATATTCCTGGAGGTTTCATCACATGACATAATTTTTAATTAATTTAATTTAATTAAAAGATTAACCTTTTAATTCCTGGACACTCCAGGACTATCCTGGAGGGCTGGCAGCCCTGCCTGTAGTCCTCAGGCTGGATTTAAGGGGGAATACTCACTGACTTCAGCAAAATCTTGCCTGATGCCCCAATCCTGAAACTACGTATATACTGGGCATCAGTGCTATTGATTTCTTGCGCAATGCTCGCTGTAATAAGCACTACGAGTTTGTAGGATCGGGGCCTAAGAGAGGAAACCCTTGGCACAGAAACATTTGCATTGGAGAGAATAGGTGACTGTAGCTCTGCTTAAAGAGATGTCATACAGGCTCAGTTCTTAGGGTACGTCCACACTGATAAAAGATGGCCGCCGCTGGCCTGGGTCAGCTGACTCACAGAGCTTGGGCTGCAACGCTGTAAGATTGCAGTGTAGACGCTCGGGCTCTGCAAGCCCCAGTCAGCTGGCCTGGACTTTGAGACTGTGCTCTGGGGTTTTTATATCTCAGTATGGTCATATCCTTAGAGACTGAGACTGTGCATACTCGTGCACATAAAGTAATTGCAGCCTCATGAAAAGTCCCATTGAAATCAACTGGACTAGACCCATGAGTAGCTACTCGTGTATGTAAGAGCAGGATCAGGCCCTCGACAATGACCTTTGAGCTTGGTCTTGCATTCTTTCCTTGGGCAAAACTTCCTGTGGCGTCTATTTGCCTGAGTCAGGCCTGAAGAATCTATACCCGTTCAAATACACAACATGTTGGTATTTGCATTCCCAGGTGTCGGACTCCTAAGCATGAGTTTTGCTGGACTGGAGCCAGAGTGCTCAGGATTGAGCCCCTATTGGTCAGATCCTTCAGCCTTTCTGCAGGTTCAACTCCCCAGGCAATCTAGAATTTTGAATTTGCAAAGAATGCAAGATTGGTCCTTCGGTGCCTGGGAGAAATTCATTTTCTTTAATTATTCAGTCCATTTGTGAAGGAGCAAAACCCTTTTTGATGATACCATCATGTACGAAAAAAAACAGATTTCTACACTTTCACGGATGGAATCATTGAATATCCCTTTACACCACTGAAAATGTGAGCAGAATTGGGACCAGTGTCACTGAACCATGCATTTTTGTGTGGCAATAACGTGGATCATTCATCTTTAAAACAGGTTTAGGGGAAACCAGATTGGTTTCTTTTCCATTTGTTAATGAAAATCGCCATCCAGTGACTTTCCCAGGGCAGGCCCTTTAATTGTATTTTGTTTGATCAGTGCTGGGGAATAACTATTTGGGGGGTGCAATCCTGCAAAGCTTTGTAAACTCGCTTAGCAAGCAAACATCCTCGGGACCCCCTGTGACCCAGCCGCAAATGTGAAGGCTCTTGCCATCTCTGGCGCCACCGATTCTTCTTAGTCCTTATCAGGTGTGTGACCATGAAACAGGGAACCCTACGTGGGACTATACGGACCGTTCACTTTCTGTACCATTTGTTTCCTTCCCACTGTGTTTTCTTGCTGCACCACTAGGGGAGCCAAAGTTACACCAGGTAGAGTCCTGCCTCTCCTACACACAACAGCGAGCAAGCGGGTTGCTGATTCCAGTTGGCAAAGAGGGGACATGCCCAGGGTCACACAACAGGTCAGTGGCAGAGCCAGGAATAAAACCCACCAGACTCACAATCTGGTGTGCTAGCCACTCGCATATCCTGCCTTTCTCCACTGCCTTTTTACTTTGTTGATTTGGGCCACAGCATCTCCTTGGGACGCCAAATACAAGTGCCAGGCAAGTATGGCTGGTGAGCATGGAAGATGTGAGAGAGAAGTTTATAATTCTTCTTCTTCCACTCCCCCACCCCTGCAAGATAACAGTGGCCCTTCCATGCAAGAACTGCAGAACTGGAGCTCCATGCAAACTGTCCCCTTGGCCTTATGAGTGAGATGATCTGCAGGGAAATAGAGGGTCTGGCACTTTGCATGGGGGGGGAGTGCATGTCTCAAAATGATGGCTTTCTGGGCCCATAGTTCCATGTGATCAAAAGGCCAGGCCCATACCAGTCCCCTGTGGTCCCAAACTCTTCCGCCTTGAGGGGACATCATCTCAGAAACTCTGGGCAGTTCACCATCCTGAATTTCCCCTCAGCAGTGCTTGCCCCTAGAAGGCCATGGTGTTGCCTTTCAGTTATTTTGCTGTAAATACGGTGGAGGGAGATCAGCAGCACTGAAATTTTCCAACATCCCAGCTGGCAGTGACGTGGAATAATCTTACACAATCCAAGCCATCTCCCGAAGAACTCCCTGGCCAGACGCTTGGCTGGTGCCAATTGAAGTCAACAGAGCTATGCGCGCTTATGCTGCCGAGGATCTAGCCCTGCGCGCGCGCATTGGGCTATTAAGTTCTACCAGCAGAATCTTACATTTGATAGCACATACTTTAAGAACCCGGCTGATTATATTGCGTGTGTGTTGAAAAACCCTTTCCAGCACCCATGGCAACTTTCCCAGCCTCCACTTCCTCACTACAGGACAGGCTTATACATAAATCCAGCTGATCATAGCAAGCTGGTGGAGGAGGCGCTGGCATGGGTAGCAAGAGTTGTGGCTTTGATTTGCAGATCTGCCATCGATTTGCATTGCGGTCCAGTCCCTTGACTGTTCCCTGCCTTCATTTTCCCATCTGTACAATGGGGAGAATGCTACTTATTAACCTATTCATTATGTTGCTGTAGCACCGAGGCCCCAGCCAAGCCTGGGATCTAAGCACTGTACAAATGCAAAACAAGAGTCAGCCCTTGCCCCAAAGAACAACCAAGACCTAATGTGGGAGGGCAAACAGAGGTGAAGTCACTTGTCTGGCATCACACAGCAGCTCAATGGCTGACTCAGGAATGGAACCCAGGTCTCTTGGAGCCAGCTCCAGCATGGATGATGCTGTTGTTGTGAGGATAAAGTTAATGCTCACAATGTGCTCTGAGCTCTTGGCTGGAGGGTGCTGTTGAAAGGCAAAGTACCCTTGATTTACTCAGAGTCCTTCTCATAAAGGACAGCATGTGTTGGGGAAAAAGCCATTTTTAGATGCTGTTTAGACCCCTCAGTATAGTGTACACACACACACCCACCCAGAGCTGTCCCTTTCCTCTGCCGCAGGCTCTGCTCTTAATGACATTCTTGCTTCTGCCATCCTAGCCACAGTTGTAACAAATGCTCTCCAGGGAGGGGCTGGGTTTGGGGCCAAGGAGGGCAAGAGAAGTGTTGCAGCAAGATGTTTCTCACCCATGTGGCAGCCGGTTAGTGGGTCAGGCTGCCTGCCTTCCTATCAGGCTGTCTTCTTGGCAGCCCCACATTGCTCTTCTCTTGCCCCTGTGCCCACGGTTCTTTAGTTCCTTGCAGCAAAAGTGGAGCCTTTTCGGCTACAGTACAGCCCATCTTGGCTCTGGTGGAAATTCCCTGTCACTCAAAGTGGGGTCCAGCTCCTAAGTTCTGTTCTCCCCTTACCAGTGGGAGTGGTGCCCACAGATTTTAATATCTGAATGAACAGGCTTGGAGCTCGCATCTGGTAGTTACACTGACTACCTGACCCCTTGGCTATCCAGGCTGGTTCATGGCCTCCGTTTCCACCACCACCTCCTCCTGACCAAGGCTCCAGTGACCACTGTATCTTTCATCAGAAGATTTCAAACACTAAGGAACTAATTCTTGCAGCATGCCCTGGAAGGCAGGTAAATATTTATGTTCTCATTTTACAGAGAGGAGAAACTGAGGCAGTGAGCCGTTCAGGGCCTACTCCTGCTCCCACTGAAGTCCGTAGCAAAACTGGCAGTGCCTTCAGGGGTGCAAGATCTGGCCCATAAATGACTTCCTCAAGGTCTCAAAAGGAAGGCTGTCGGGCCAGATCCTCAACTGGTGCAAATCGGTGTCGCTCCATTGACTTCAATGCCTGATTTACACCAGCTGGGAATCTGGTTCCTGCCTCCTGTATTTTAACCACAGCCCACATTCTCCCCGACACTGCAAATTACAGCAACTAGGGGCCCGATCCTACCTACATTTACTCCTTGTGGTGGCCCCATTGCAGGACGTAGTTCCCTGGAAATCAGTGGGGCTAAACACAACCTGAGTAAAGATTAGCAGGACTGGGCCCTAAGAGAGGACCAAAGATGGGCAGAAAATGCAGCAATTTACCTTGATACAAATGATCCTAAGTCAGCGAAGCCAGTGGAAACTATGCAATCGGCCACAGAATCAGGTCCTAGAAAGACTGCTGTGTCAGCCAGGCTAATGTTAATTAGCTATAACCAATCCCCAGCCGCATTATTAATAACCCTAACCACTATTGCCAAGGGTAGGTATGGATAGTATTTTCCATTAGCTGGTTTATGCATAGCTAATGATCATCAAAGCATCTTGGAAAATAATACCCGTTCTGGTGGGCCTGGGACAAGGCATCTTGCGGGAATGCAAATCACTCCAGGTGGGGGAAGTCATTGCCCCTCTGCAGGTTGGGGTGTGGCCGTTAGCACCTGCCCAAGCGTTTGTCTGTAACTAGGTCAGGAAAGCTTCGCTCCTTGGATCAAGCCCTTGCAAAGGACACTCTAAGAGTGGCCAAATTCCTTCCCAAACTTCCTGGCCTGATATGATTATTTGAAGGAGACGACAGCGCCGCGCCACCCCGGGTGCAATGAAAAAGACCTGGCGTAGGAATGAATAGCAGGGCTGTAAAAATAAGCCGCAGCTGCCTGGTAAAGAAACAGGATCCACTTCTTGGCTATTGTACGTATTTATTGGGCCCGGGACTGGGCTGGGCTGTCTCCATCCTCCCTAAAAAGAAGCTGAATTTGTATCTTCAGGTCGATTCTGGTGCTTCCCTGGTCATAGCTCCAAGGCGGTGGGGCTCACGTTTAAAGCCCTCTAAGAAACAAACGAATGGGCCTCGGGAGCGATTTGCTAAGAGACCCCCCCCGCCCAGCCATCCCCTTCCAGCGCTGGGAGGCAGAAAGCGGCTGTCGCTTGGAGAGCTCTCCAGGCGTTTGGGGCACGAGGGGGAGGCGTGTGTCCCTCCGAGTCTGCACGGTGAGCAATTCCCCTGGAAAAGCCAGAGAAATCCCCTCCTTTGAACGCCTCAGCGCTCGGGTCTTTCCCGCAAGGCTGTCATTGGGTGGGATTTTTGCTAAGACGCAGGGAAAGTCCTTAAGATGGGGGGGGGGGGTTCACGCCCTCCCCTCCAACTCTCTCTCCTTTCTTTCTAGTCCCACCTTGTGCAATGCTATTCCTTTTCTCCCGCAGCCTCTTTGGCTCCGGAGCCCTCCGAGGAGGCGAGATTGGGTGTGGGGGGGGGTTATTAATACAATACAACACAATACAATACAACACCACTGCAGCATCAGGCCGACCGAGCATCGGTTCCTGCTCTGGAAGGAAACAGCATCGAATCCCGTTGGGCTGCAAGAGCGTGATGAGTGCCAGCAAAATTGGCCATATAGCCTCGATTTCCGCTCACCTCTTCTCATTTCTTGGCAGGGTGGGAACAAAGATCCTTCTCTTTCCCCCCACCCCCAATAAAAACCCGATCCTTGCCCATTTCCAGGGGCCAGGATCAGGCTCATTACAGACACCCCAGAAAGCGGTACGTTTCAGGTTTAGTTTCATCCGGATTGCTTCGATATATTTTCAAAAATTAAATTGCTATTTCCCCCTTAGACTGGGTGTCTGTAGCGGGGGGAATGGATCTGCAATCCTGGATAAAAAGGAAAATTAAAGTTTGGTTTAAACCGACACAAGGTCCACGCCCTCCTCCAATACAATCGTGAAATAAAAATCTGAGCTTGATTGTATCTTTCCTCAGCGACTGAGAAACTCTGCGAGTCAAGCCTCTCTTTCAATGTTATCTTTACCTCTCTCTTTGCTAGCAAACAGGAAATGCCCATGTAATATCTAAGTAATGGTTATTATTCCGCATTAAAAAAAAAAAAACCATCTGGTTGCATTTCTCCACTCCGGTCCCACCCACGTCCCCCACTGCAAGATCCCAAACCAGCCCGGGGTAGCCGGATATCTGACACGTTGTCTCAGATACAGTTGTTTTTCAACAATATGTTCCAAAACAGCAAAGAAATCTGGCCACCTTTTCCCATGTCTGGCAGCTCCAGAATTCATTTGTTAAATTCCTGCTGCAGCAAAAAGAGTTGGTTTCATTCCGTTTCCATACACCCTGTCCCCCGCCCCCATATCAGAAAGTGTCGCAAGCTACAATTAAACAAACTAGATCGTTTATTAATCCTCGTTTGGGGTTGATCTGATGGATGAAGTCGTCTGAAGCCACGTGCTGGCGAAATTGACTTGCGAATCTTTTAAATCATTGTGGGGATCCATATGAAGGGTTTCAAGAGGGGGTTGATGTTTGAGTCGAGGTCTGCAGTGGAGCTCTGGGGTGGTGGGAAAGGGGAGTGCGTGCGTGTGGAAATCCTGTCTCTCTCTTTTCATGCAAAAGGAAAGTTTCTCAAAAGTTCGTTCAAACGTCTCAGGCGAGGAAAAGCAGATTGATGATGAAGATAAGAGGGTAAAAAAAAAAAAAGACAGACAGAGCAAGTAAAAACAAACAAACAAACACACGCCCCCAAAAATAACCTCACAGATGTATGTGTTTTTGCATTTTAGTAGCTTCTACCCAGGGAGTGAAATCCGGGCAGGTTGTTATAGCTACCCTAATCCACAGGGGTCCCCCCCCACGTCTATTTAAACCCCCTAAATCTTCCTTCCCCCTTTTAAAAACTACATTTTATCTCTGGCTTGTGGGCCAACATGCCCCTAATGAGTATTAAAACACTATCTCCTTGCAATTAGCTCATTCCTGCCTTCCCGCTCCTGATTGACAGAGCAAGCAGAAGCACCCAGAATTCTCCCTTTGGCAATAAGTGCTGATTGGGTCCTTCTACAGAGAGCGACTTCAAACTTTTTTTCTTTTTCTTTTTCTTTTTTTTTTTTTAATATTTGCCTTCAGTGTCTTGGCTGAGAGAAGAGTTTTTTACCTCTCTGGGATTTTTTTTTTTTTTCTCGAGAGGAGTTGGGGAAGGAAGAGAGAGGATTATTTACCTGGTTGGGCTGAGTTCATTCGATTTGATTTGTTTTTTCTTTTTATTCAAACAATCATCGTAAAGCAGAAGAAAGGCAAGCGTTGGCAACTCTGGTTGAATTAAAAAAAAAAATACCCCCAAACTTTTCATCAACTTTTGGCGATGGGCTGTTTTGGATATTTCCTGTTTCTTTGTGGGCTGAGTCGAGCTATGTCAAGTTACCCAATCTGGTGGTAAGTTTGATTCTTCTTGTTCTTTTTTAATTTAAAAGGATTCCCCCCCCCCCCCGCTTTTCTGCAACTCCTGCTTTTTATGATGCCTTGAAATTCTCCATTCGTTGCCCCTTAGCTAAAGAAGTGGAATTGTTCCAACCCAGGAAAGTTTTTTTTAGAATCCGCATTTCACCTCGTTTATTTAGACATTCGCTTTGTTTATTATGACTGGGTTATACCTGGTCTCGCGTCATGCTGCTGTAAAAGAGAGGGAGAAGGAGAGAGATCGAAAGTTATTTTTTTAAAAGGGCTTTGATCCTCTCCTGCGAAGAACAAAAGGCACTGGCTGAATTAAAGAGATAATGATACAAGTTGACATGAGTATTTCAAGGTGATTTTGAGCTAGTCAGGTGGAAGGAAAGGGGGGTGGAGGATGAAAACATTTCCCCCTTGCTTTAAGGAATATTTAAAAAAAAAATCAAACAAACAAGAAGTAGGTGAGACAGGATTGAACAACCTGGACTAGTTATGTAAAGAAAAGATAGAGAATTGGTTAAAGCAAGGACTGGGGCAGATTTCTCAATATAGACTTTTATATTATATAGATTATATTGTGTATTATGGGATTTGGTGGTGGAGGGGTAAGATGCTGTTCCCAAAGCTTCTGGAAACTTGGAAGTGATGGGCCAGATTCGGAACTTAACTTAGGGGCTAAATCTTAATGGGTCCAGAGGAAATCAGAGCAGAATCGGGCCCTACGGGTTATATACTCTCTAGGGCAGCGAGGCTGGGGGATGCCACCTTGGCTCCACTGGAAGAGCAGACAGTAAACCGGGGGTGAGAACACCCAGATAGACGTTTGTTGTGGTGCTCTGCTCCTTGAAACCCAAATAACACCATTCGGGAAAAAGCAAAGCTCCCCCCCCCCCCCACTCAGTACCAGTGGCTTCCATTCTGCAATGTGGAAATAACCACTCCGTTTCCCTCTGAATCTGGGGCGAGTTTATACCTATCGGCTCCCCTTTTCACGTCAAAACATATGATTGATAACATGGGGGGGGGAGACAAAGCCGAAGAGGCGCATTCCTAATAAAGTTGTTGGGAACAGATCTTCGCCTGAATTCGGCTTTTTTCCTCTCTGTTGCTCTGGAACTCACAATTGCTGTCGAGAGGGAGGCGAAATAGACAAGATGCACGAAAGATACATTCGTCTCCAGTGACCAGCCTTGTAATCCAAGGGGATGGGGGTGGTGTCTCATCTAACCGTATTAATGCCCTCCCCCCCGGCAACTTCACTGCTTCTCACAGCCCCGCTGCGGCGAGGAAAACACACCGCGGCCAAGGGAGAGCAGGTGTGAGAAAGGAAGGACAGATTTTTCCCCTCCAAAAGCAAGATGCCTGGGATAGGGTTTTCCTTGTGTAACTTGTAAATACCGTTGCAGTTCTTTATTTCCCGCCCCCCCCCCCCCCGCTCAGATCGATTCAGGGCATTAATTCACTGAGACCTGATGAAACACACAGAGTGTTGTCCTGAGAGGCCGGTTGAATGTTGCACCCTATCCCTTTAAGAGATCATTTTAGCGCTTCGACCACAAAAGCACATGAAAGTAAGGGGTGCTGAGGAAGGCATGTAGCTGCAGAGCTACTGTAATTACTAAGTTTAGGTAACTGGAATGAGGGAAACCCTCACAGAGAAAGGTCCTGCTGTGGAAGCGGTTCCTGAGCAAGGCGCAGGAAACAAATACAAGGGAGCCTTTAGCAAGGCACGGGTCTGCAGAAATGCTGAGGAACCCTAGTGAGGTGCTGCAAATACCAGCTGATTTCACTGGACCCCTAAGTGCCCCAGTGAAGTTCCCCCAGCAGGAATGTGGTGCAATCTCCGGGCTGTGTCAATGTTTGCCTGCGTGTGTAGGGAAGGCAGGCAGTGTACAGCTACACCTGGGGGGCGGGGGTGATCAAAATCGCACACCCTGTGGATGCGCGCGCGCAGAGAGAATTTTCAGTAACATGCTCCAGTCTAGCCCAACGATGTTATCATGACGTCTGATCTGATCAATTCCCGAACAAAATATGCTTCCCGGGTACATTTCTGCCCATCCACTCGAACATGCTGATGTAAAATTTGCATGCGGCAATCGAGGTCTTTATTTGATAGGCGATCGAGGTTTAGGAGAAGAAAGGAGGGCGCAGGGAACTGCGGGAATCGATATTGGTAGCATACCTGGATCTGTTCTCGCTCTGTGTAGATATGTGGAGAGGAAGGGGTGTTGAAGGCAGAAACCCCAACTATTTCAGGTATGTCTGAAGCAGGGAATTCGCTTGAATGGGAGAAGGGTAATAAAATGCAAATGTGTTCCTGATAAGACAAGCAAACTGAACACCTGGACTGGAATCATTAAAAAGCGATCTTTTATTCACAGCCTCCATAGAACTTATAATTAGAAACTCTCTGCTACATTCCTGATTGGAGAAAGAAATGCATTCCACCGATACCAACATAAATATTCCCTTGTCACCTGTCCCAGGGAAAAGAGGAGGAGGGGGGGTATCTACCTTTCCCCCCCATGAAAGTCCGGGAAGATCAAATCAGTTGCAGCCAAAGTTAGAGTGAGAATCGTGACCCGACCACTGTTGAGTTTATTTCCATGCGATGCAACACGCAGGAGAAGGCGATGGGACACCCCCCCCCCCCCCCGCTTTGCGAAAATACAGGGGAAGGAGGCTCTTCTCTCTCCTGTGTCGGCCGGGAGTTAGGGCAGAAGGGGTCGGAGCAGCACCCGTGCAAGGCTGTTAGGGCATCAGGTGTTGTTCCCTGGTGTGGGGGCGGGGGTGGGTGTGTTTTAAAACACGCACCAGGAAGCGGCGTGAGAGCTGATGCAAAGCAGCATTTTTGGCATCTCCTTTCCAAACAGGGCGAGACACCCCCGGGGCATGGAATTGCAAAGGCCATGTTGATTGGGGGGGGGGTCTTTTTGTTGTTGTGATTTTAGCGGCCTAAATCCTCCCCGGGTCTATTCCCAGGCGAGATTAGACGCCCCTCGTTTGGCTGAAGAGGAAGGCGCAGGCATTGGGTGCCCCGGGTCCTTTCAGTGGGAAAGCACAAGCCCAAGTCACATTAGAGGGGGTAGGGGAGAAAAAACCCGGAGTCTGGTGTGCGGGGAGGTGTGGGTGTGTCGTTCTTTGGTTTTCCTGATAAGGATTCGTATACGAACCACCAAATCTGCAGGGGGATTGAAGATTGCACTTCAGAAGGAGACTCGAAATCCGCTCTTTATTCAAGTCCCCCCCACCCACCCCCCAAAAAAAGAAAAAAAACAAAACAAAAAAAACCCCAAAACCAAACCCGTATTGTGATCTGGCAATTCCAAACACTCTTATTTTGGGAGGTCCAAACTTGCTTAGTCCGAGTAAGAAGGAAACAAACAGCTCGTTGCCTCTGTTCCTCCCCCCTCATTTGTATATCACCCCCTAAAGCAGCCTGTAGCTAGTTAGAAACTTGCAGCCGAGATGAGCAATGTGTCATGCATATTCCCCTTCTGTCCCCACCATCAAACAACTGGCATAATGCCGGCCTCTGTCTAACACATAAACGGCCCTAATGCATTTAGCTCCAGGACATTTCCATTGCATTGGGCTTCTAGGCAAACTTCTCAACCAGAAAAGGCAGGCAGGGACTCGGGAAGGACATTCTCTTTATCAGCTTTGGTTGCTTAGTCTCGTCTGTGGGGTAAGCTAGCCGGACCCATACTCTGTGTGTGTGTGTTGTGTATTGTGTCTGTGTTGGGGGCGGTGGTTTCAATACACCAAGAAAGCATAATCTATCTATCTATTCTCTTAAATGGATCACCGTCCTATTTTAGCCCTGTATGGAAATGAAACATTAATGCAAGTTGAGGTGTGTGTAACTTCTGCTCAAGCGTAGAGAAGTTAGATGGAAACAAACAAACAAACAAAAAAACAGCCCAAATATATTTCTAACAAATGCACGTAACTGACCAAGAATGATGGTAAAGGTGAGTTTCTTTCTTATTTTTCCTCCAAAGATTTTCCTAGTGAGGGCAGATTAGATCCTGAAATATCTTATATCTTTTTTCTTTATTCTTTTTTTTTTTAAATAAGATGCAACTATTTTCCCTGGGGCTAATGTTGGGATTTTAAAGTGATGGCAAGTTCCTAAAATACATCCTAGAAAGAAATGAAGTGACCTTTTTCTTTACACCAATGGGTGTCTCAGATGTCTTTTATTAGTGATGTCCTGAGACCCTGAGATGGAGGCAGGTAAATACAGTTCATTCTGTCTATAGGACCAGCTCAACTGTTTTTAGCCCTGGCAGACTAGATGCTGACCACGGTTGCTAGAGATAGGTCAGTTTCCTAGCGTACATTGATTTTGGTGATGTTACTCTGGATTTACACGGGTGTAACTGAGATCTGATCCTTACTGAGGGCCTGATCCTGTTCCCACTAAGATCCCTGGGAGCTTTCCCTTGTGTTTCACAACACAGCACAGAACTCTACTACTTGAGCTAAAAGAGACACTCCGTTAGCTAGCAGGAGGAGGAGGCTTTTGTCCTCTAGTGGCCTAGCCATCAAACAAATACTTTGCCAGGATGCTACAGAAGCTCCCTGCCCTTTTTTCAAGGGGCCGTGTAGGGAGATGGAAGAGGCAGTGAGCATTTCTACTAACATTATAAGTAATAATTATTGTTATGTATTTGTATTACTGTAGCGCCGGAGGTCCCCAGTCATGGATCAGGACTCCATTGTGCTAGGCGCTGTACAAACACAAAGCAAAAAAGATTGGTCTCTGTCCCAAGGTGCTTATAATCTAAATGTGCTTATAAACTAAATATAAGACAAGAAGAGAAAATGTAATGTGAATAGAAGACCATTTCATGAATAAAGCATGTTTAGATTTAGCTATTTCCCTGCCTGGCTGTGAGATCCATGCACAATAACACCATGTGAGTGACTATAAACATCAGCAAAACTCACGATAAGTCTGGATTCACTGCCCCATATGTGTGAATTGCACATAGTAAACAAACAGCATACATGATGAAAAGTAAATTTAGATTTTTTACAGTTCCATCAATGATCTAAAGTGTTACTAGGACTGCATATAGAAAAAGGGATCAGGAATTATTAAAGATGCTGGAGGGATTAATTTAGAAGGAAAACTAATAACACTGGTTAATACTTAGCTCTTATATAGTGGACTTTTATATATAAAAGAATACAGGGCCAATCCTGCATCAGCTAAAGCAAGGAAGGTGTGGGAAGGGAAGAGCTGTGCAATATCAAGAGCAAACAGGCACTTTAAGTTGGACAGGTCTTAATTTAAAATAAAGACAGCAAAACAAAACAAGAAAGAACAAAGGTAAAGTCCCCCCTCCACCCACCACCTGAGATAGCTGAGTGTTTATCTCCAACAATCTGCACTGAACTGAGCACTAACTAAACTGAGCACTTTTCTGGAGAAAGCAGAGTAGCTGGTGAGGTAAAGGTGCAGTGCACAGAAAACAAAGGCATAATGATTATGTATTTAAGTATGACAGAGGGAGATCTCTACATGTGAGCAGCTGGTTGCTCCACTCCACAGCCTGTCTGCTGCTGCTGTCAGCCTTGGGTACGATAATGTATTTACTTCTGCAATGCAACCAGAGTAACTGGTTAGGGCCCTCATTCTGCAATGATCTCTGTGTGAATCGATCCCTGAGCCAGTGTAGTCCCATTGAACATTGCAGGATTGGTGTACCTGCTTCGGAAGAGCCTGGATCAGGTGTTAGGAAGCCATCATCATCCCCATTCTGCCCCCAATTGCTCCAGTGCATAAACTGAGAGTGCATAACAGGCAGCGAGGGAAAGTCCAAGCTGTGCAGAGATTTGTGTGGGATGCGGACTGCCTGCTCCACCCCTGTGGTGGCTCTTTGTCTGCCTAAGTTGCTACGCAGAGCCCCTCCATGTAATACAGTAAGTGGAACTGGAGAAAAAGCACCAAGGACGGACATGCTTGATGTGATATCAGGAGATCAGGAGTGCTAGCAGGGCTCCGGCCACAACCAGACAGGACCTCAGCAGGGAACACTGGCCTCTTGTGCTGCTCAGGAAAGATCTCTCTCCTTCAACTCTTTCTTGCCATATCAGCTACTGCTGATGAAACACTCCACGTCCTGTGCGGGCAAATGGATGATCAATGGAGAAATGGCAGTAGGATCTACAAAGGGTTGAAGGCAGGGGGGAGCCCTAATTGTGCAGAGTGATAGGAAAGGGGTACAAAACTAAGGATAACGGGAGGAGATTCTGAAAGGGAAAACATAGGTTGGATATCAGGAAAGAGTCCCTTGCAGGAGCTGTGTTAGATTGTGGAACAGTTATCAAGAAAAGTAGTCGAAGCCCCATCTATTGAGTCATTTATTTAAAACTAGATTGGACAAAGCCCTTGAAACTATGCAGTAGGAAACAACCCTGCAACAGCCCCTCGGGAATGGAACAGATGAGCTAATAGGTTGTTCGGCGTCTGTTTCTAGGATCCAGGTAAGGAAATGTAAGCCCAGGGAGCTGGGTTGTGATCTCAGTCCTGTCAGCAGAAATCAGAGTAATTCAATGGCATTACTCCAAATTTGCAATGGTTTAACCGATGGCAGAATATAGCTCCAGGATGTCTACTCTGACAGCATCACTTTAAGAACAGTGATGACAGGACCAGGTGTTCGCTCAAGGTCTGTGGGCCTGATTCAACTCTTGCTCTGATGTGACACCGCTGAGATCAGTGGAGCCACTCCAGATTTACACTGGAGTGGGTGAGAGCAGAATCACCCCCTCTATCTAGAAAGAAGCACAGATTTTTTTTTTTTTAAATGCAAACCCAGTAGATCCAAGTTTAGACCTGGCACGCTGAAGCCTTTGAAGACCTGGGTTGAGATTTGGCAGCAACTGAGCATGTGAAGTGAGAGATGATCATTCTTTGGTGAGTGAGGAGGGAGACCTACAGGCAGGTCACCCAAGGGGCAGCATCAGCAGTGGCTGTTGGCATAAGAGCACCTAAGCAATCTCTGGAACTCTGAAATACGTATTTTGTTCACCCGCTTCTGCTCTGCTCTATTATCCATTGTTGCAGCTGAGGTTATTCAGAGGGGATGTTCTCTCTCTTCACTTCCTGTGCTATTGGCTAGTGTTGCTGTGGGCTGCTGAACAGCTGGTGTGCTCCACCCCAGAGGTGGATGCACTTCAGTAATGGGTGAAATCATTCATGCACATTAAAAATCTCACAAGTTATGATTATCGGATCATAGCAATGGCCGGTGCGCCCAATGGAGATCAGGACTCCATTTTGCCAGATGTTGTACAAAACCATAGTCAGAGGCCATCCCTGCCTTGGGAATGCTTGCAGTCTAAACTGACAAAGGGCAACAGAAATCACAACTATTATGCCCATTTTACACAGGGGAAACTGAGGCACAGAGCAATTGAGATGATTAAAGTCACACCAGAAGCTTGTGACGGGGACAGGAAAATCAAGTTTTTCTAGAATCTGAGTTAGTGTTTTATCTGGGACTCTTCCAGGCTGCCGAGTGCATTTTCAAAAGAAGCTGTTATGTACTCATTTAGGATTTGGTTTGCTCATCATAGATCGTGTGCACCCTCATATTTGTTCTTTTCAGTTTCAAGATAACTTTTTAGGTGCGCAGATGAATTGGCCACAAAAGCCTTGTGGAAGTTGAAACAGTATGTCAAAGCAAGGAAAAGTGTTTTCTTTCTCCTCCGCCCCCTCAGAAAAAGTGAACCATTTCTCTTTTTGAGACTTTTTGCCTTAAAAAGCCTCCCCCACAAAGCACTTCTACCGGTGGTCATTTATACCTATATGGTGCGTCTCTTCTGAGTGGCTCAAAGAACGTCATTAACATGCATTAATCCCCCTGCAAAGAAGGTTAAATAGCATTTTATCCCCATTTTACAGATGAGGAAGCAGAGACCGAGATGTTAGAGCCCTTGCCTAGGGTCAAACGACAAGTCCATGGCAGAGCTAGGAATAGAACCCAGGAGTCCTAACTCCCACTCTCACCACTAGAAAGCAATTGTCCCCTGTCTGCCTTACAAAGCGTTACATCTTCAGATCCAGTCCTGACAGTTTTGATTCTGGAGAATCAGTGTTGTCTAGTGGGTTGTTCATCGGAGATGCTGCTGGGTGGCCCTGAGCAAGTCACTTCCCTGACCTGTGTCTCAGTTTCCCCATCTGTAAAAGGGGATGGAACCATCTCTCCTCACAGTCTAGTGCCTCCTTGTTTCTAGAAGCAGCATTACACTCATCTGCCTGTCTAGCAACCCGCCCTCCCTTTGGCTGTATCCCCTGTATTGCATTGGTTTATTCTTGTGTGCATGTTCTGGGTCTTAGTCCACGGGCCAAAATGTTTCTCTAGTCCAACATAATATGCTCCAATCAATGGTCAACAAGAAGGTCCTCTGCAGGACTACGTCAAAATTGCCAATTCCACCCTCAGGTCTGCCTCAGGACTAAGGTGATGATATTTCCCAAAGGGAAAAAGGACACCACATGGGGCTAGCCTGAACCCTCCAGTGCAAAGCTGGCTTGAGCCACTCACCTGAGCCCTGGCCCCATCCCTGCATGGGTCTGGTGTCACGGCTTGCCTGAGCCCTGTCTTCCCCCTGTGCTAGACTGGGGCTGGTGTTTCGGGTCACCCGAGCCCTGCCTCCCCGCTGCGTGGGGCTGGTATTATCGCCCCTCCCCCCAGCATTTTCCCCTACACCCCACTTTTTTTACAAAAGTGGTCATTTGTCCTGTTTGCTCTTGCTGATCAAGTTGGGACAAAGACCCACTTTCGCCCAAAAATAAAGTCAGGACGCCCGGGACAGGGTTTAAAATTGGGACTGTCCTGGCCAACACGGGACATAGGGTCGCTCTACTCAGGACATTTCTCCCAAGAGCCTGCCTTGTTCATGGTGACACTTTCCTTGCAGGACTGTCCTGCGTTCTCTTAGTTCATAGAATCATAGAAGATCAAGGTTGGAAAGGACCTCAGGAGGTCATCTAGTCCAACTCCCTTCTCAAAGCAGGACCAATCCCCAATTAAATCATCCCAGCCAGGGCTTTGTCAAGTTGGGCCTTAAAAACCTCTAAGGAAGGAGATTCCACCACCTCCCTAGGTAACCCATTCCAGTGCTTCACCATGCCCCTGGTGAAAAAGTTTTTCCTAATATCCAACCTAAACCTCCCCGCACTGCAACTTGAGACCATTACTCCTTGAGACCATTACTTCTCTACAGTTTCTCCTCTCCTTGGCTTCTTATAATGCTCAGGTGTCTAATGATCCTTACCTAGCTTGACCCCTCTGGCCGGAAGGCAATCTGTCTAGCAGGTGATGGGAGAAATCCCATCACCCAGGGATTATGATACTGACCTCCTTGGTCAAGGCTTCTGAGATCTACCAATAAAAAATGCCATATAAGAGGAGCTACATATAAATACTTCACCTCTCTGTGCTTTCATTTTCCACCCTTTGTCTAGTTAGATTGTAAGCTTTTAAGGCAGAGTGTTTGTACAGCCCTGAGCACAATTCTTGATCTTACTTGGCACTATTGTATTACAAACAATAACTATTATTACATGTAGGAGTGCATGCAAGTTTGTGCTGTGTCCCAGAATTATCCTTTTTTCCCCCTATAAAAGTTCCTGTAAGAAAATGAAGTATGTGAGTTTTGCTCATGGGGGGAGGGGGATAAAAAGTGACTTCTGCCAATATGCTGTTGTTCTTCTCCCTGTTTTTCTTTTGTGGCTGACTCAGGTACTTTCGTATTCCTAGAGTGCGTGATTCAAATAGCCAGACTGACTTTCAAAGGACTTTATGGGTGTAATGACAGCGCTTAACAAACATTACACAAGTGTGTCACAGAAGGAAATCCTCCTGGCTCTGAGTCACAGTGAGCTGCGTTTGGACAGCTGAGAGTTATACAGCACTGTGATGTGGCTACTGGCATGTGTGATATAAACTTGCAGTTCTACGCTGTGTTTTCCAGTAGGCAGAGAGAAGCCGAGCCTATTATCATTGAAGCCAATAATAACCCCCGCTCCCCTCCGTTGGAACGGGATCGGGCCCACAGTCAGTGTCTCCAAGTGCAAAATTAGAACTAGTCCTCCAGCCCGAGCAATGCAGGTTCTGAACACAGGGGTTCTGCTGCATGGGGCCAGGATAAAGCGAGGCTTAGCTGTGGGTCTGACCCCTGCTGACAGCAGAACTGTGTCATCCTGGGGGCTCCCTCTGCCCTAACTTGGAGGATCTCCTTTGTGGGCCTAATCCAAAGACTCCCATTGATTTCAATGGGCTTTGGGGCCCTAATCCTGCAAAGACTGATAGACATGCTTGGCTTTATGCCATTGATTTCAGTGCCTAAAATACCTTTGAGGAGTGGGGCCTTAGTGCTTACTACACTCTTGAAGGAGCTCAGATACTACAGTGATGGGCAGCACAGTGTAAGAACCTGAATAGGACAGAATAGGGGCAGGTAATGAGGGATAGAGATGGGGCCGGTGGATCCACGACTACATAAACCTACATAAACCATCTACACATACATACCTGGGGTGTAAGCTGGGGTTACCACAGCCCGGAGGATGTGCTCACAGCTGTGTAGTGGTTCCCTTGCCATTCCCCAGCCTGGGGGAACGGGGAGGAATCCTTGACCTTTTTCTCCAGACTCTCGCAGTTCACCCCTGAGCACGGTCTAGGCCTCCCTTCAGCATTGCGGTGATCAGCTTGGGGTTCCGTACAGTTCCATACTGTATCGGCATGGGGTTCCAACACGTAGCAAAAGCCTTATGGGCCGAATGCATCTGGTGCGAGTGCTCATGTTCTTAACATGCTTCAGAGCCAGGTTCTTGTGCTGTGCGCCTCTCTGCAGTATCTAGGGTATGTCTACACTGCATGCGACACCCCGATTTGTGGACTTGGTGTCTTCTAGCCCTTGCCTGAGCGTCCACACTACATTGTCGACATGGGTTTCCACTTGCTGGACCCGGGGCTCACAGTCATGCTGATGTATCCACACTATACTACATAGAGCTTGTGCCTCGGGTCTGTGGCTTGACCTGCGTCCACACTACAAAATGACAGGGCTTTGACCCGAGTTGCAGCATTACTTGGGCTCTGACCTCCTGCCCCCTTAGTAGCATCCTAGGACTCAGATCCTGAGTGTTTGCTGTCCCGAGTCAGACTGATTTGAGTGTGGACGGAAAGAGGGCTGGGCTCAAACCAGAGTCAGAGCCCAGGTTTAGTGTGCAGTATAGACATACCGATAGTGCCTTCTAGTAGTGCCTTAAGCAATGTGACTACACACCTCCCATTCCACGCATCTCCTTATCCGACCTTTAAACTTGGACTCTCCTGATGCCATTTACCCACCAACTTTCCTCTCTTCCTTTATTTTTGGAAGTCTTGCCCGGCACGACCTTTACAAAAAATGATCAAATGCATCCTAGATGTTTTTCCAAACGTTACCACTTTTTTCACTGACATTTGAACACAAACTCACATTTTCTTAACTCCCTACCATAGGGGGCTCCCTTTAGAGATAGCCTCTGAGCCGAAGGAAATCCTAAGCATCACAAAGGCATTGCTCCTTACTGTACTTGTTTGTCAGCTGAATATTTAAGCTCCCCTTCTCTTCTCAGTGACACCGACAATGAAATAGCACTTTACATTTCTATAGCACTTTCTATCAAAGGCTCTCAACGCCTCTTAGCCCTGCTCTCCCCACTTTTTGTACTGGTATAGCTTTATGGGTACGTCTACACTGCAACCCCTCTCCTCCTTCCCGCGGCAGCAAGTCTCGGAGCCCAGGTCTACAGACTACGGACTCCCAGGGCTCAGGCTACAGCTCTTCAAAATAGTAGTGTAAATATTCCTGCTCAGGCTCTGAGACCCACGCCCCTCGCCGGGCTCCAGAGCCCGAGTGGGAATGTCTACACTGGTATTTTTAGTGCTGTAGCAGAAGCCCCGCGAGCATGAGTCTGTAGACCCGTTTCAGAGTAGCAGCCGTGTTAGTCGGTATTCGCAAAAAGAAAAGGAGGACTTGTGGCACCTTAGAGACTCAAATAAAGTTGAGAGACTTAAATAAATTTGACTCAGGAGAGTCCAAGTTTAAATGCTCAAATAAATTGGTTAGTCTCTAAGGTGCCACAAGTACTCCTTTTCTTTCTGTAGACCCGGGCTCTGAGACTTGCTGCCGGGAGATTTTTTTGCAGGGTAGACATACTCTTCATTGTCTAAGGGGATGATTTTTTTACTGATATAGTTCAAGCAATACAATCCCTAGGCTGGACACAGTTACACTGGTAGAAAGGTGGCTTTGCTAAAGCTGAGAAACCTCATGCCAGCACGAAAAGGGGTTAAAGAGAAGACAAGGCCACAGGCCCAGCTAGCCCTGCAGCCATGGCCAGGCCTGGAGGGAGAAGACTAGGAGAGAGTCTGGCTCAGTTGAGAGCTGACTGGTGAAGAGGCAGGAGCTAGCTGCCTCCTTAGATGTGGGGAGAGTCATTAGGAGCTTGAGAGCTGGGATAGCCACCGGGAAAGAAGCCCTGAGTCCCTGACCAAGGGAGACAGCTGAGGAAATTGGGGACCACCCAGCAATGAGTGACCTGTGTTTCCGAGCTATCTTACGTTCAATCTCCAATCTTACCTCTGTCCCGCCCAGAGGGACCGGAGGCTGCAAAAGGTCCACGAGGGGGCGCTACTTGAGTTGCGCCATTATAGGCTGTTTGGACCATGCTCCAAACTGAAGAGACAGAGGTAGGAAGTAGCCCGGGGCAGTGGACTTGGACTCTGCTGGGAAGATCCCGCCAGCGTTGCTTCAGACAGGGCCCTGGTGGAGAGGGAGGGCCCGGGTCCCTCTACCACATCACCTTAAGGACTGAGGCACCTCATTCAGGGAAGCAAGGGGCCAGAAGTCAGGCGCTCCAACCATTAGGCAGCCTAGCCCTCCAAGCACCCTATTACAGCGCCTTGTACCAGCATAGCGTATTTGCACACAGGAAAAGCTACAGTATAAAGCACTTTCCTAGTGATGTATAACTGCACCTATACTAATGTGATGGTACCGCTTTAACTACTCAATGATTGGCAGTTTTTCTAAAATATATGCCCTTGTTCAAAGAGGAATTAATTCAGCCAAGTCCTATGGACTGTGTTATGCAAGAGGTCAGACTAGATGATCACAGCAGTTCTTCCTGGCTTTATAATCTATGAACCATAGCAGGGTAGCTAACGAGTTTTGGTTTGTGCGTAGACGAGCCCTTATAAGTATGTATCACAGCACCCTGTGAGAGAGGTAAATCTTTCCAGAGCCGGTATACATTTTTCACATGCTAATTCTTTACATAGAAGAAAATGGTCTTTTGTCAAAACCAAAACTTTTTGCCCCCAAATTGTTGACATTATCTATATTTCCCATGGGGGAAGGGGAGAATTTTCCAAATTGTTTAGTGTGATTTTTGGTATTTACTGAAACCTGTTTTATTACTGGAAAGCCAGGATTCCTGTCAACAAAATGTTTTGGAAATGATTGCAGTGCAAATTTTAATTGGAAAAAAAATTGTGGAAAATTTCACCTGTTTCAAACCCTGGGAAATAGAAAAAACTTCGGAATTTCATAAATGTTTATGAAATTGTTTTTCTGTGTCTCAACGAGCTCTAAATGTTACAATCATAGATTCATCAATACACAGAGTTTAAGGCCCAGTCTGACCTCCTGCATATCACAGGCCATTACGTTTCATCCAGCTAACCCTGTATTAAGCCTAATAAACATCTCCCAGAAAGACATCCAGTCTTGATCTGGAGACTCAAGAGATGGAAAATCCACCACTGCCCTTGGTAGTTTGTTCCAATGATGAATGACCCTCTCTGTTACCAAATTTGCTCCTTAATTCTAATTTGAATTTGTCTGGCTTCAACATCCACCCACCAGTTCTAGTCCTTTCTCCACATAAACTACTTGTACATATATCATTGTAATCCCCTTTCCACAGACGGGGAAACTGAGGCACAGAAAGGTGATGGACATGAGATGTATCACTTGATGATGACCTGTTCTGTTCATTCCTTCTGAAGCACCTGGCCTTGGCCACTGTCAGAAGACAGGATACTGGGCTAGACGGACCTTTGGTCTGACCCAGTATGGCCGTTCTTATGTTCTTATGTGATTTGCAGAGTTCTCAGCCTCAACATTCTCCAACAATTGTCAGTGGGTCATCTCAGTCGGGGCTTGGAGTGGTCCTGTTATGGAAAAAGGGGTTTGAACCCCTATTGTAAAGGAAGACATAGGTTCCATATCTCATGAAGCGTTGCCCCCTGCTTAAAGCAAAAGCTCAGCCTTTCTTTCAGTTATGCTACTTGGCTTCTCTTTGGAGAGGTCAGTTTCATTTTCAGCACAGGTATGCTGTCTGCAGCTGTGGGCGGCAGCCACCTAGCCTTTGAATGGAACGAGTTCTTCTTTCTTTCATTGTGTCTTGAGGCACATCGGTGGGAGACGGCACACCTCCATTGCCCATGGGTGCCACTCCTGCCTCAAGTGCAACTCTGCTGAGATCCTCACCCACACAAACATCTTCTCTGTTTAGTGGCTATATCTGTCTCAGCCTTCCCAAAGTGTCTCCAGACTTCAGCGTGAGCAAAATGCTGCCAACCACGACCACCATCCTCTCCCATCCTGCTCCAGGGCCACCAGCTCCCGTTTATATAGCAAGGACCCAGCTCAAAACTGCCTTATAAAAATAATTGGCTTTTTCTTTGCTGCTTCACTTCCTTGCCTCCCCTTTAACCTCAGCCTCATCTCAGTGCAAAGGAACAACCCTACCTCTGACGATGTCGTCTCCTTCTCTGCATTTCCTACAGTCTGGAACGGCCTCACCCTAGCTCTGTGTTTTATTTATTTATATATGTATTTCAGCCGACTGGAAATGGATCCTTTCTCCCTTCTTTGCCCATAAGAGCATAAGAATGGCCATACTGGGTCAGACCAAAGGTCCATCTAGCCCAGTATTCCGTCTTCCGACAGGGGCCAGTGTCAGGTGCCCCAGAGGGAATGAACAGAACAGGTGATCCATCCCCTGTCGCCCATTCCCAGCTTCTGGCAAACAGAGGCTAGAGACACCCTCCCTGACCATCCTGGTGAATAGCCATTGATGGACCTGTCCTCCATGAACTTATCTACTTCTTTTCTGAATCCTGTTATAGTCAATATCTCATAACTTCTCTTTCCCAGGTCATTAATTATTAGTTTCCTCCAGTTTGGGATGCAGTTTGAATGACGGGTGCTGCACAGATTGTCTTTTTTAAAGGGACTTATTTTTTTTCAATGGAGTTCACTTTATAGGACAAAAAATAAATAAAATGAAAGGGCCAAGACCACCCATGCTATAGTGTAGGACTGTGAAACAAACCTTTCCATTAGCTGAACACCCAATGAGGCCTTCTTCTAATTCCAAGAACGTGAACCTTCAGAAGGGAGGGAAATATATACAATTATGTGGAGAGTGTCTTAATTTACAGTTTTCCTTCCTCTTCTGTCCCAACAATCATAATGTGACAGACGATGTTCTATGGCATGATATAAGAGTGCTCCAAATCATTTCGGGCTCAGGAGACATTCATGTTGAAATTTCTCATTGCTTTACGATGCTGTCTTTGAATGTGAAGAAACAAGTTAGGAAGTGCTCTTGGCCAGCAGATAGGGCCCGATCCAACGCCCATTGAAGTCAATGGAAAGGGTCCCACTGAGGTCAGCTTATCTGGAGATCAAGCATTCTCTTAGAGGGAGGATAGTCTTGTGGTTAAGGCACTGAACCAGGAGATCAGATTCCTGGCTCTTCCACAGACTCCATGTGTGATCTTGGGCAAGTCATTTAAGCACAGATCTTAAAGGTTTTTAGGTGAAAATAAATGGGAGTTGGGTGCCTAAATACCTTGAGGGTCCTGGCCTTAGTCTTTTGGTGTTCAGTTCCTCACCTGTTAATGAGGAGTATCCCTACCTCACAGGGGTGTTACCAGGATAAATCCCCTGCTCAGATTCTATGGTGATGAGGGCTCCATAAGTACCTAGATAGATATGAACAGACCAATTGTTGTCAAAGGAGCTACTTATGAATTGTCATCTCCTGGCCCTCTCCTACTTAGCGAGAGCAGACATTGCGCATTTGATTGCAGAGCACCAAACACGACATCAGGCCAGTCCCAGAAGACCCGTTAAATCAACCGATTGCACATGCCTTCAGAAGCCTGCGTGTCTGCCATACAGTGTCGCGTCCATCGTGTGATGGAGTCCCGGGGACACTGTGCTTGACTGAAGCATAGCCCTTGGAGAAGCTGTGGTAGTCACTGCAGATCTGGGGCTGGTTTCGCACTTCTGAAAATGTCGGGAGGCCTGTGTTGGTACAGTCCATGCCTATTTAATGGTGAAGGATACTGGGAACATATGAACCCAGAGCATGCAGTTATGTAGCAGATGGCTCTAGCGAAAGGTAAAATGATGTTAGAACATGACACCTGACTCTGTTGAAATAAAGGGTCAGAGAGAAGATCACACAGGAAATCTGATCGAACCCAACCCAAGTCACCCAAATTCCAGGCCAGTGGCCTATCCAATAGACCCTCCTTTCTAGAGAGCGTTTTCCCTCAACCCCCCTCCCCCAAATCTGATTCATGCGGGGCCAGCGTTAGGGGGTAGCAAGCAGGGCACGCCACAGGACAGCCCGCGAAGCTAAATTACTTCCTATCTACAGAATCACAGTGAGTAAATGTAATGTGAGTAGTACAGTAATTTAATCTCTAAAAGTGAAAATAAATCACACTAAAGCAGCAGTTTCCAAACTGTGGGGCACGCCCACCTAGGGGGGCACAGAGGAACATTCGCGGGGGCGAGTGGCATTGCCAGGAGGCTTGGCCTTCAGTCCGGGGCTTTGGCTTCAGCCCCAGGCGGCAGGAGGCGAGGTGAGGGCCTACTCCTTAGGTTCTTCCCTGGCCCGCAGTGAGTCTAAAGCTGGCTCTGGATCTTTCTGTCTGAAACTGGCCACTGCTATGAGCAATAAGTCTGCTGAAGCTCAGACGCACCATCACCCAGAGACACATGCCTGTTGAACCAGCCCACGATCCACGTCTCTGTTCAGAAGCCACGTGCCACAGATGAACACCAGATCACAGCAGAGTATTGAGGCTGGGGCTGGGTGTGGAGAGATAAAGGACCTGAGAGTGAACGAGTGAGTGTGGCAGAAAGAGGGTGAAGGAGAGATACAAAGACGAAAGCTAGGGAGGAAAGAGGGAAGGAGGAGGTGACTGAAGGAAAGGGAAGGAGAGAGGATTGGAAGAACAAGGGAGGAAAAGAAAAAAGAGAAGAAAAGACAGTAGACTATATCGAAGGAATGTATGAACGTCCTTCTGTCACTTTCCCTAGCTATCTTCAGCATATCTCCCTGATTGTCACTAAAACCACACTCTAAAAACCATCACCCTCTTAGGACAAGTCTTTTCCCCTTGAAAATCTGTTCACACCATAAACTGTTTTTAATTGTAAACACTCTTGACAGACCTGATTTTCCGAGGGCAGGTGCTCATCGCTTTCTGATACTCTGGCTCCTTCAGAGTCATAGAATCATAGAATATCAGGGTTGGAAGGGACCTCAGGAGGTCATCTAATCCAATCCCCTGCTCAAAGCAGGACCAATCCCCTGGTGCCTAAAGTCAGGGCCCCATGATCCCTCATCACTTTGGAAAATTGCGGCCACTCTCCTGACCTGTTTAACTAGTGTAAACATTTGCATCCAGCTCAGGTTCTGGCAACTCATAGCTAGCTCGCTTATTTCTTTGAGTGTTAATCCGTCTGTCAGACTGTCCTATTGAGAGGTTTTAGTTTTTGTTTTGTTTTGGAGAGTTCACATTCTGCTGATATCACAGCAAACACTTGGTGTCTTTCTTTACTTGTCAAAGACCTCAAGCAGTTTTTGATCAGCATACGTCTACAAAAGCTGCATGCTGCAGAAGCTAAAGGAACGGGCATGGTTAAGAGATTTTGCTGGATAACACGTGTGTGTCAGTGAATCTTGTGCCCTCTGTTCTTCACAACAGAATTGCCAACCCCAAGCATTCAAAGTTCATGAGTCAGGCCTCCTAAAATCATGAGATTGGCTTAATATCATGAGATTTTTTTTAAGAACAGTTAAAGTTATGTTTCTTTTATTTGCCTTCTGGGTTCTGAACCTTTAGGGTTGACATTGTCAAGCTTTTCTCTGCAACCATCAGAGCTAGAAACTTATTTTTTAAAACACTGAAAGTAGAGAATTTCACCCAATCACAGGATTCCAGACACTGGAGCTTTAAGAAAAACACCAAATACCTCGACTCGTGATAAAATGGTGAGAGTTGGCAACACTGATAAATTTCAAACTTTTGCTCAGCAGTGAAGGTAGAGTTTGTATCATTTCAGCTGGAGCCACTGTCAGTTCCTAAACACCAAAATCTGACCAATTCCTTCTGTTGTCTGTTAGTATTTCTCTGAGAGCTCCACGCCGGAGACAGCCTTGGCATTCTCAGGGAGGCCTGCAAAAGAGTTTTTTCCCCCATTCCTCATAATTGTAAAGGACTCTTGTCCAGCATGATCACATCACTATGCCCAGGGCTGGCCTGAGTATTTTGGGGATGATACTTTGTCGTATACCTCAAACTTTACTGTCTACATAATCTTCTCCCTAATTACCTGCTATTGTCTCTTAGCCCCACTTTCCTCCCACCATTTATGCCAACTTCAACTCTCCATTTGGCTCCTTCTCCAACCACCACTTTACCCTCCTCTGAATTGATCTCTGGGGTCACTCACCTCTTCATCAAATCCTTACTCCAAATCTGCCTCTCCCATGATGCCTGTGTTGGTCTCCTTCTTAAGGCACACAAAGTTTGTATTTATACTGCTATTGAAACATGAGCTAACTCTAATATGGCTGTAGCCATGGCCTGGTGTTGGCTGCAGCCTGTAGATCTCTGCAGCCCTGAACTCCGTCTTCCAAGACAGAAAACCTTTAGTCTCTGCCACTCTCTGACATAACAGTAGTAGCTGCTTCACATGATGCCCACCAGAAATTAGCCAACTAACGACTGATGATAATACCCAGTTCTTATCGTCATCTCTAAAGCCCTTCACAAACATTATCCCCATTTTACAGATGGGGAAGCTGAGGCATGGAAAAAGGAAGTGACTTGCCCAAGATCAGCCAGCAGTAGAGCCAGGAACAGAAGACAGGTCTCCTGAGGGCCAGTTCAGTACTCCAGTCACTAGTCCAGCCTGCTTCCTGACTAGCTCAGTGGCTAGTTGAGGATAGTTGCTATTTATTACAAGGGGGGAAATGCTGATTATATTTTTCATTCCTCTCCCTCCACCCTTTGGTCCTAATCCAAAGCCTACAGAACTCAATGGGTTTCTTTCCATTGACTTCAATAGACTTTGGATCAGGCTCTTTGTCTATTGTCCTAGATTTTGAGCTCTTGAGGATCAAATTGCTGAGCACTTTGGCCTGGATCCAGTAAATCACATAAGCATGTATTTAATTTAAGCATGTGAGCAGTGCCATTGGCTTCAATTATGCTTAAGTGTTTTGCTCCATCAGCCCCAAGGAGCTCAGGATGGAGCCCCAGGAGAAGGGACTATGGCTTACCATATGCTTGGCCAACACCTAGCACATTATTGTGGGTGCTACCAGAACACGTATCATAATCATGGATATTAGCAGTATGTGCGTGGATCTCTAGGTCCCCTACCATCCCAACTCAGAAGAGCACAAGGAGCCCGACTGCATGAGCTGGGGTTTGTGAATCTGCCAGCATGGTGCAAAGTTTGGCGAGGGGCAGTTTTCCAAATAAGCTGGGAATCCCAGGGCTCTGAGATCTCCAGCCACTGCAGGATTTTGTGTGCATCCTAGTGGGCTTCGGTTCATGCCTCCTGCAGCACACCAGTAAGCAAGTTACCCTTCTTCCTCTGTGTCCAGTTGAGATGATATGGGCTTCTTACAGTTGTTAGCTGGGAATGCTTCTGCTTTTAGCTGTGGAGGTCCCCGGCTCAGTCCCTGATGTGGGCCAAAGTGACAGCTGTCACAATGACTCTTCCTGAACGTAGCCGGCTTAACGATCACAGCCCCTCTGAGAAGCAGCGGAATATTTCACAGAAGTGGAAAGCGCAGGCTGGAGAGGTTTAAAAAACATGGGTGGGTAAAGGTAGGCACTTAAATTAATATTTACGCATTGCAATAAAAGTGACCCACGTGCAGCTCTCCTTGAAGTCAATGGAAGCTATGGGTGCTCAGCACCTTTCCATCCAGATGTTTAACTTTATGCACCCAAGTTTCAAAAGGTTGGTCTGTGTGATTTGCAAAGGGTCACAGAGCCGGCGTCAGAGCTGAAGCCAGTCCCATTGCCATCTCCATTGGATTAGGGACCTGGGGGTCATGAATAGGTGTCCATACCTTAGCCATACTGCTAAATGAGAGGAGGTCTTGATTACGTCCTGGATAGACAGGAAGGGGATTGCAGGGAAAAGCAGGTCACAGTAGGGCTTGTCAGGAAATTTTGGATTAACTATTTTTGAGTCGGAAATCCCCAATTTGTCAAAATTGCAACTTTTCATGGGGTAGAGTCAGTTCTGACAAAGTTCTCGACTTGAAAAAATGTTGGAGAAATGTTTTGTTTTGGTATTTTGGGAACGAACAGTTCCAGCTTTTCCAGTTCACAATGACTTTTCGTTTTTAAATTGAAGCTTATTGAAGTCAAGAAAAAAAAGGGTCATTCAGATTGAAACGAAACATTTCAAAATGATCCACATGAAATATTTGGATTGTCCTGGACCTCCTTTTTTATTTTTATTTTTTTTCAGATTTTCACAAAAGTTTTAAAGGGTTTGACTTTTTGTCCCAATTAAGGATAGGAAAATTTTTCAAGACCTTGAAAATGTTCACGGGATGGGAAAACCATTTCCCCTTCAGCTCTAGATCACAATGTACCAAAAGTTGAGAGCCATGACACAAGCTCATTCCAATTCCCATGCAACAGAGCTGCTCTTTCTTATAGCCAGAGCTCAAAGGATGGTCCAGTGGTTAGCATGCTTGTCTGG
This sequence comes from Lepidochelys olivacea, assembly GCF_965140295.1. Taxonomy (NCBI): domain Eukaryota; kingdom Metazoa; phylum Chordata; order Testudines; family Cheloniidae; genus Lepidochelys; species Lepidochelys olivacea. Next base: position 263,722,123 of record NC_140412.1, on the reverse strand, counting down.
GATTTACATAAGAATGGTCATACTGGGTCAGACCAAAGGTCCAGCTAGCCCAGTATCCTGTCTACCGACAGTGGCCAATGCCAGGTGCCCCAGAGGGAATGAACAGAACAGGTAATCATCAAGTGATCCATCCCCTGTCACCCATTCCCAGCTTCTGGCAAACAGAGGCTAGAGATACCCTCCCTGCCCATCCTGGCTAATAGCCATTGATGGACCTATCCTCCATGAGTTTATCTAGTTCTTTCTTGAACCTTGTTATAGTATTGGCCTTCAGAACATCCTCTGGCAAGGAGTTCCACAGGTTGACTGTGCGTTGTGTGAAGAAATACTTCCTTTTTTTGTTTTAAACCTGCTACCTATTAATTTCATTTGGTGACCCCTAGCTCTTGTGTTATGAGAAGGAGTAAATAACACTTCCTTATTTACTTTCTCCATATCAGTCATGATTTTATAGACCTCTGTCATATCCCCCCTTAGTCATCTCTTTTCCAAGCTGAAAAGTCCCAGTCTTCTTAATCTCTCCTCAGATGGCAGCCGTTCCATACCCCTAATCCTTTTTGTTGCCCTTTTCTGAACCTCTTCCAATTCCAATATATCTTTTGTGAGATGGGGCAACCACATCTGCACGCAAGACCCTGGTTGAATTTTCTGCTTTGACAATGGCTTTCTGTGTCACCTTGGGCAAGTTATTTAATCTCTCTAAGCCTCTGCTCGGTCCCTCAGCTGTAAACTGGGGAGAATAGCACTTTCTTACCTCGCAGGGGTGCTGTGAAACTAGACCCAGGGCAGGGTTATGAAGTGCTCAGATGCTACAGCAGTGGGGGGCCAGATAAGTATCTAGGACAGATAAACAGATCATGCTGGCAGCTCAGCAGAAGAGTTGGATCCCTGAGGGGAAGGAGCTTGCAATATCTTCGGTTGCTTCTGGAGTAGTTCTCAAAGTCAGTGGAGCCATCGCTATGATTTTCCAGACCCCCGGGGCCAGCCTGAGGTTCTTGTGAGCCAGCTCCAAGAGCAAACCAAGAGCCATCAGCATAAGGGGGGAACCGGGTCAGCATAGCTGGGAACTGGCCAATACTGGCTGCACACAGAGCACTGCTTGAAAAAGTTACCTGAGCTGTGTTCCACTTTCCAGTGAAAAGGCACTTTCCTGGGTGAAAATGACAGCAGCAGGTTTCTCAAAGGCTTTGCTCGTAATGGGCCCAGATTTCACACATGCGTGGCCTCCGGTTGCCCATTTTAGGCGCCTAGTGGCGGATTTAAATTGGGAAGCTTTGAATCAACCCTCAGAGGCCTGAAACAAGTAACTTTGGCCACCCAAAGAACAATAATCAAGGAAAAGCTCTTTCCACGGTTGCATTTTTACCTGTGTGTGTTGGCAGGGTCCCGTTCACTACCTGCGCTGGACACGCAGTGCCCAAGGAATGCCACTGAGGTGGGGGCCAGCTGGCACTTGGGAAGGTGAAGTCCAGCTTCCTGACAGTGGCTGATAACTTCTTTCAGATGCCATGAGTGTTTGTCAAATCCTTGACCATACACAGTGAAACCGTCTGGATCTACCAGGCAAAGGACCCAGTGCCCCGGTCACTCACCTAGGGCTGTCCTGTGGATTCTTTTCCGTGCCACTTCCATTAAACAATGAAAACTGGGGGGCATGCATTGCAAATGCCACCAGGCATCAAACAGCAGTGAAAGTGGCTTCTTCCCATGGAAATGCAGGCCTGGACTACACTGAGGACTTATGTTGGCATGACTACGTCTCTCCGGGGTTGTGAAAAATCCATACCACTCAGGGACGTAGCTAGGCCAACCTAACCCCGGTGTAGACAGCGCTGGGTTGATAGAAGAATTCCTCTGCCAACCTCACTGCCGCCTCTCGGGGAGGTAGATTAAATACAGCAGCAGGAGTTTGACTCCGGTTGCTGTCGTGAGCGTCTACACACTGAAGTGCCACCACAACAAAGCTGTAGCTTTTGGAGTGGAGACATAGCCTCAGTCTGCTCTGTGCCTTGTAGAAGAACGGAGTCTGCCAGTATCTAGCTGTGGGTTGATGCCACAGGAAGCCGATGAGAGTCAAGAATTAAAGAAGATTCAAAAAGGGGTTGGATAGTTACATGGATATCAGGAATATCCAGAGTGATCATAACTAATGACAATAAACATCGTGGATGGGGTATAAGACCTTGTGATTCAAGTCTTAAGCCAATCTTTAACTCTTAGAGATTAGAATGGGACGGATGTCGGGGGCAAGTTATTCCACATCTACCTACCTACTGCAGGGTTCTTACACCTCCCTCTGATGCATCTGGTACTGGCTGCTCTCAGAGACAGGATAGGAGACTTGATGGACCACAGGTCTGGTCCAGTGTGGCAATTCTATGGAAATGAAGAGCGTTGTCCCCAGTGTGGTATGCTAAATCTCATCCTTGCAGACAGATAACTGTAGTGGACACAAAAGCAATATGTATCTTCACACATTTTACAGAGCAGACCATCACTCTCAGTTTGAGCTAGCTGGAAAACAGCTTTTCTGTCCCAGGAAAATAATTAAAAAGAAAAGGAGTACTTGTGGCACCTTAGAGACTAACCAATTTATTTGAGCATGAGCTTTCGTGAGCTACAGCTCACTTCATTGGATGCATACCGTGGATTCGGTATGCATCCAATGAAGTGAGCTGTAGCTCACGAAAGCTCATGCTCAAATAAATTGGTTAGTCTCTAAGGTGCCACAAGTACTCCTTTTCTTTTTGCGAACACAGACTAACACGGCTGTTACTCTGAAACAGGAAAATAATTGAGATTCTGAATTTTTTTTTTCCCCATCCCCAGTTGGGACAGAAAGATACAATTTGTCACGAAATGCAATTAAAAAAAAGTGTTTCGGGTCAAATGAAATGTTTCCTTAGAATAAATTTGGAAAGTTGCCTTTCAATGTCAACCATTTCTTTCAAACCAAAAGGAAAGTACATTGCAAAAAGAAAAGTCACTTCAAATTGAGAAATTGAACTTTTCTAGTTCCAAAACCATCAAAACGGGACATTTTAAAAACTTTTTCTCCAATTTTTTTTCTAAACAAAAATTTCATAAAATCAACACAATTTTGTGAAAACCGTTGGTTGCGTCAGAATAGTATTTTCCAACAGAAAGCTGTTTTGACAAAAAAATTTCCAACCAGCTCTGCTCACAATATGCTGATGGCCCTTTACAGCCTTGGTAGTGATGTGCTGGACTGTACAACCGTGGTGGTGGTGTTCTCAGAGGTGACCTGCTTGCCGGTTTGGATAGCAATGGACCCTCAGGGATTGTTGAGATGTGATTCTGTGTCCCCTTTGTGCTGGCGTTTGGAGAGCAGGGGTTCTGTGCATAGTAAGAGAGTTAGGGGTTTGCCCACTGGCCTTTGGGGCTCTGCCCTAGATACAGTGAATGAGATCTGGGCAGTAGTGAACCTCTTGACGATGATCTTAGAAGACTGGAGTCTTGTGAATTTCTAGGGAAGTTGCTTAAAGCTGGAGACAATGGATCTGATCCAGAAGTGTTACAGCAGTACACAGATCATAGCTGAATGAAGTTCTTTCATTTCATGCTTGATGCCTGCCACCATTGATATTAAAAAAGATAGATGATGAATGAGAGCACCATAGCTGAGGAAGCTACGAATACACCTAGTCCTATGCTATGAATTGTGTTTTTAATACTGTCTACACGTGTTTCCAGTGCCTGTTGAACTGTGTTAACATCCTGTTCACCTTTAGCTGCAGTGAAGGATATAATTGAGCTGTGAGTCTCTAGGAGTTTTCTTCGTGCTTTGCTTCAAAACCATAGGGTGGGAACAGCTCATTAACCTAACTGCTGACCTCAGCAGCAGAAACCTCGGGCGATTCGTTAGGCTTTTGTGGACCTGTGTTCAAAACACAAGGTCTGGTAGCTGAGAGATTTCGTGGAGTCTCCTGAGTAAAGGAGGAAGTAATTCAAACTGAAAGGCCATCACAGAGCTGAGTTCTTCACCTGCTATGTTTGCAAAGTAATAAATGAATCCGTGCACACTCAGTTGATGTGGAATGTACAGTACTTGAAAGTTGTTTGGAGCTGAACAGACAATGAGCCAGGACCTCTCTTTGTGTCACATGCAGACATCATGTCCAGGTTCCAGAATCTCAGCTGGCACTAGTCCATGTAGCCCCACTGAAACCAGAGCTTTGGGGATTTACTCCAGCTGATCGCCAGCCAAATGATGCCTATTAATTTCATTTGGTGACCCCTAGTTCTTGTGTTATGAGAAGGAGTAAATAACACTTCCTTATTTACTTTCTCCACACCAGCCATGATTTTATAGACCTCTATCATATCGCCCCTTAGTTTTCTCTTTTCCAAGCTGAAAAGTCCCCGTTTTATTAATCTCTCCTCATACGACAGCCATTTCATACCCCTAATCCTTTTTGTTGCCCTATTCTGAACCTCTTCCAATTCCAATGTATCTTTTTTGAGATGGGGCAACCACATTTGTATGCAGTGTTCAAGATGTGGGCGTACCATAGATGTATATAGAGGCAATATGATATTTTCTGTCTTACTATCTGTCCGTTTCTTAATGATTTCCAACATTCTGTTTGCTTTTTTGACGGCTGCTGCACATTGAATGGCTGTTTCCAGAGTACTATCCACAATGATGCCAAGATCTCTTTCCTGAGTGGTTAACCCCATCATTTTATATGTATAGCTGGGATTATGTTTTACAATGTGCATTACTTTGCATTTATCAACACTGAATTTCATTTTTACCATTTTGTTGCCCAGTCACCCAGTTTTGTGAGACCCTTTTGTAGCTCTTTTTCAGTCTGCTTGGGACTTAACTACCTTGATTTAACTTGTGTCTAACTAAAGCGTGTATTCCCAAAAGGCATCCAGCCTCGATCTGACAACATCAAGAGAGGAGAATCCACCACTTGCCTTGGTAGTCTTTTCCAATCACCCTCACTGTTATAAATTTGCACCTTATTTCTAATCTGAATTAGTCTGGCTTTATCTTTAAGGCATCGAATCTTGCTATGCCTTTCTCTGCTTGATTCAAGAGCCTGGCAGTACCCGATGTTTTCTCCCCGTGAAGGTACTGATGCTGCTGCACCATAATCAAGTCACCTCTCAGTTGTCTGTGTGAGGAGCTAAGCAGATCAAGCTCTTTAAGTCACTGATGGTTGAATTTAATACTAACAATGATAAATATATAAACATTCCACAGCGCCCATTGAAGTGAATGGGAAGTGTGCATCTGAGTCTGGAATTTGGCCCCTGCAATGTATTCCCTGGCAAGAGTGAATCTGTTCAGAACTTGGCTTTTCTGTTCTTCTATGAGTGCTAATGTGGGGTATCCAGCCTCTGCTTGGGCAGCACGCATGGATACAGGGACTGGGGGTGAGATTGCACAATGCTTCCCATGAATGACATTATTTCTAGCAGTACATAGTAGAGACATTATGGGCCTGATTTACCCAGATCTAGCCAGAATGAGCCTGAAACCACATGTTGGGGAGTGTAGCCGGAGTATATTTCATGTCCTTTTGTCCCAGAGACCAGGTTGCCATCAAGTGAGTCATACTGGTACCTGTAAAAATAAATGCATTTTATTGCTGTCTGTTAGATATAGATGTATAAAGGGATAGTGACTGCCCCTAGGGAAATCTTTCTTTCAATCGGAATACTGTCTCTGCCCGCATGAGAAACTTGGCTTTCTCCATGGTTCCTTCAGTGATTGGCAGGGTTTGGTCTATTTGGATAAGCACCCAAAAATTTCAGATGCTTATCGGAACAACCTAATCTTGCTTTTGCAAAAATCTGCTGGAAATTTCCCCAACAGCAAGTGCTCTTGTGAAATTTCCATTCCCCTTGCTTTGGTATCCTTCATGCAGTGGAAGACCTAAATTGTTCTTATGATCATCTAGAATAAACTAGGTTTTCTAGACCCTAACACTTAGATGCATAATTTGCATAATAGCCATCAACAATGGGAGAACGTCAGTGGTTTGAGCTTGCAAAAGCATGCAAAAGTTCAGATTGGGTCTGATTCTCTGTTGCTTTGTGCCTTGGTTAGTCATTTATATCAGTGTAAAGTGGATGTGATATGCTACCAAATCCAAACTAAGAGGCCTGAGTGTCATTGACGCTAAGGGTATGTTTACACTGTAATCATTGTGTGTGATTGCAGCTCATGTAGACATACCTGAGCTAGCTTTAATCTCATTAGCTCCGGTACTGGAACAATAGGACTCTGGGTAATTAGTCGGGCAGCTAGCTCACATGGAAATCTGTCCTGCCCTGTCTTCATTACTCCAGGACCCAAGCTAACTAGATCAAAGCTGCCTAGGGGATGTCTACAGGATTGCAGTGTAGACAGAACCTACGGCCCCTTTTCATCACTCTGGCAGTGCAAAAAGTCCTTGAAATAGTATATTTGATTACCCTACTTTAAGGCTACTTTACACTGCAACCACTGTAGGGGGGGCATTTTTAAAAATGAGAATATGTCCCCTTGTGTTTTACATCCACTTATACAGATGTAAATGACAACACTGAGAATGAGACCCCTGGAATCTATGGTCTGGTCTATACTAGAGAGGTCAACTCAAGGCAGCTTACGTCGACCTAACTATGGAAGTCTCTACACTTAAATTTCACTCCTGCCAGCATAACTGCCCAGCTATACTGACTTACTAGCTCCATCTCCACGAGCGGTGTAGAGTAAAGGTTGATGTAGTTAGGCTGACGCAGTGTCAGTGTAGACACTGTGTTGTTTACGTGGACTGTTCCTCGTTTTCGGGAGCCGTCCCACAGTGCCCCACATGGACAGTACAATCAAAACAAGCACTCCTGGTGAGGACGCACACCACCAATGCAAGGAGCAAAGTGTAGACACGCTCAAGTGATGTAATTACTGCGGCGGCTGTATGCCGACATAAGTTAGGTCAACTTAATTTTGTAGCATAGATATGGCCTATAAAACTTCTGGCTTCATTCAGACCAGAAATACCAGCAGAATGGCATTTCTTAAAATATGTTGGTGTTTCTGATGCCACCACAGAAGCACAGAGAGATGCAGAAATAATAAATTAACCAAACTTTTTCAAATCGCAAGGTTGGAAAGGTCATCTGAACTAGTTCATCCATCCATCTCTTGCTATACCTGGTTGCCTAATACTTTACCTCTTAACCTGCCAAGGCCCAAATGTGGGATGCAGTGTATGACAAAAGCACAGAATAAGGAATACACCAAAAAATCATTCATGCAGGAAACTTACAATGTTTTGGGGTTTCTTCCTTTAGTGCAAATAGCTCTTCCTGTATCCTCAACTTCATGATTCTTTTGTTTTTGGTGTAAATAATCTTCAACACTGAAAGCAAAGGGGACTCCAAATTTGTGCAGAACTTAGGTAACTTTGGAAGTAAAGTGAAAAAGTTCCTTTGAAATGAGGGCCATTTGAGGGTTACACCTCTCCTGGGAGACCAAGAATTAGCATGTGAATGAAAAAGATGGGAAGATTAAATGTATCGCAAAACTGGGGGAAATCATCATTCTAAACACTTTGAAGTAGGCGAATAAAATTTCTAATACAGCAGCTGCAAACAGAACGGGCTTTAGAACTTCTGGTTCCCCCAAACAGGGGTGATGACAGAGTTCCACGTTGTAAGGTCTAAAACATACGCAATAAAGAACAGTTATACTCTGATGATTAGAGCTGGGCAACATTGGAAAGTTGTTGGGGTTTTTTGGCAAAAAATGCAGATTTGGCAACAGCAAAATGTTTTGTGAATTTGTGGCCGTTTTGCTGAATTGTTGCAATCAACATGAAACAAAAATTCTGAAAAAAATTGAAATGTTTCTATTTTTTTGGTTCAAAATGACTTTTCATTGCAAAATTTCCTTTAATGTTCTTTAAAAAAAATCAAAGCTGTTTTAACATGATCAAAATCAAAACGAGATGCTGCATTCACCCCATAACATTTTTTTTAAACTTTTCTACCTACCAAAAATTTCCAAAAAGTTGGCATTTGGTTCAATCCGAAATATTTTTTTCTCAATTTTTTGGCATTGCCAGGAAACCCGAAAAAGCCATGATTCTCCCAGCTCTATCAGCAATGGACAGGTTAGCTCTTAGGGCTTCATAGTGAGATGTGGAACCCTTGGTCAACCGTAAACAACATAAGTTGACCACCTTGTTGACATTCTCACCAAGAAACCAAAGACTGACTGGACCATAAGAAGCGAACTGTTCTCTTGTGTCTAGATGTGGTCCATCTGGGTCAGGGTTGAGACATGTTTAGGAAACAGTGTATGGGAAGCTTATGTTGTACATGTATGGTGGATAAATCTCCAGAACTATCAATCCAGCACCATTCACCAACATAAAATTCACCTTAAATTCTTTTTTTTTTTTAAAACACCTGGTAGGACTGTATCCAATCAATATTAAAGAGGCAGAAGAAGCTCATAGTGCTTTCATCTAGTGCCAGAAGTTTTATTCTGTGTTATATGTGATGACTTTGAATTCACTGCCATGCTGGCTCTAGTGGATGGGGGGGGTCCCTAACGCATGATGGGGCGGGGGGGTTTCAAGGCTCCTAGCTTTCATGTACAACCAGCATCTTCTTTTCATTCAGAGGCAGTGCGGCCTAGTAGACAGTGAACTGGATTGGGAAACCTGACTTCTAGTCTTGGCCTGCTCGGTGACTTTGGACAAATCACTTTGCCTGCCCATGCCCTCAGTTTCCCCATCTGTAAAATGGGGAGAATGATACTTACCTCCTTTGTAAAGTTTAGCTCAACAGATGGAAAGTGCTATGTAAGAGTTAAGTATTATGACTATTAACTTGGTGTGTAAATAAAGGGAAATGGAGCCCTCGTCCCCTTTCCTATGTGTATTTGAAAAACTCAGGCACATAAACAGTGCCTAGTAGGGGGCAACTATTTTAAATTTTAAAGAGATACAAGTGAGTAGCCACTGCTGCAGGAGAAAAAAGAACCCACATGACCTATGCACTAGCGTGTGCCTTTGACCTGACTCTGCAGTGCAAGGAGACAGCAAAAATGACCCACCTGACTGAATGCATCAGGTCCCAGAACAGCAAGATTATAACCCCTGTCTATATGACTCTGATGAGCCTGCCCTTGAACTGCTGGATTCAGTTCCACGTCCTTGTCGTTGTCAGAAAGTTGTGGACAAACTTGAGGGCTTTCAAAGAGCCAGAAGGGGTTGAGGATTATGGGGAAAGATTTCAAGCAGCTAAATAGGTTTAACTTGGCCAAATAACTTAACATCTCACAAACATTTATCAGCTCTAAATAGCCAGGGAGGAGAGGAGTCATGCACCTTGCACAAAGTGATGTAACCAGGCGTAATGTGGGAGCACTGGAGAAAGGGAGATTTAGGTGAAATGTCAGGAAAAAACATCCTGCCAGTCCTATCTCCTGGGAATGTCAACGAGGATTGTGAAAGTCCCATCATGTGACTAAATTAAAGCTACTCGGGACAAAACCCTGGAGCACTGACATTGAACAGTAATAGCAAGGGCTGGCTTAGATGAGATGTAACTGGGCTTTTCCATCTCTAATGTCTTGTCAAACTAGTTTGGGAGCCAGAACCTCAGCTGATGCAAATCAGCATAGCGCCCCTGACTTCTGTGGAGCTACACCCATTTACATCAGCTGAGGATTCAGCCCCCAACAACTCCAAGAGAGACGTGCCTATTTACACCTGCGGAGAATCTGGCCCTATTAATTTCAATAAGGCTATTCTAATTTATACCAGATGTGGATCTGGCCTATTTATTTATTGAGATTGAAAACAATAAAGACGTGAATCGAAGGCTCTGGGTCTTCTAACATCATTCCTCAGACAACATATCTTTTACCAAAACATGTAACAATATTCCACACTAAGAACAGCTCTTGAGAGGCACTGGACGGCGTGACGCTAATTAACAAACGGTCTATCAGCCCCTTCATTTTCTGACCTCCCCTGTCTGACTCGCTAAGGGCTCCGGGTGTACCTGGATGTAGCTCCTTGGAAACTCGCCCAGCGATCCCGATTTACAGCTATGGGCAATCTGGCTCCACATGCATTAGGGAGGTTGCAGGTTCCCAGCAGCCCTGTTGCATCTCTTACATTGTGTCATGCTCCAAAATGCTTTGGGATGCAGTGCAGGTGGGGAAGACGGTGCAGAGGACTGAATTCTGCTGAATAATACGTGCAGAGAGTTACTCCCAACCGAGACAAGTGCGGGAGGTGGCTTTCAAACTTTCTGGCCAGCTGGCAGCCAACACATAAACAGAATCCTTCCCACTCATCCATTGGTGGGACTCCAGCACAAACATGCATCCTGCATGGTGTCTCAGCTAGGTCTTCAGCTGGTCCTTAAGCCGTAGCTGTATTAGGTGAGTCAAAATGGAGCCTCCACCCCCATGGCCAAGCTAGTTGGAGCCCTGCTAACCTTGTCTCGGCTAGAAGGCACTGTTTGCATAGCTTACCATAGCTACTGAAATACAGCTGATGCCAGACTGAGGCATGACACGAAGATTCTTAGCCCACATGGCCAATTTGCTTTGGGAATTTTGGACTGTCTCCTGGCTCTTTGATGGTCGGGCAGATAGTTTTTCATCTCAGTGATGTTGCATCTCAGGTTACCAGGAGCTCATAAAACCAAGACACCGAGGGCCCAGTTTTGGGGTCCGAAGCAACTCCTTTGCATAACCCTGGGCCATTAAGCCAGACAAACTTACTAGCGGAGAATCCCCACTGAATCATAGCTGGCCCTGTGCCATCCCTTCATAGCCCCCGATTTGGGATTATGTTGAAGACAAGTCTGGAGGGAAGGAGTGTGGCTGGATTCTGTTGTGTTCTAGCAATCCCCAGCTGCCAGGGTTATCAGCAGCCATGTGCAATTTAGAGCAGTTATCAGGCTGCTCTAAATTCTGCTGGGGTCCAGACCAGTCCTCAGCCAGCCCCTGCATTGGGGAAGAAAGACATAAAAGGTTGGTGAGAGCTGTTTTTGCTCCTCTGTGGCTTCAAAACCTGCACAAAGTCAAGGTTGGCTTGACTTCGAATATAACAGTACAGAACTATGAGCTATATAAATCCTAGCTGCACTGAATGAGCATTCACACAGCACTTACCAAACTCCCAGAGCCCTGGGCTCAGTGTTTAAATCTGGAATGGATCCAGTCTGTTCTTTGGTTGTTCCAAAGTCCTGATCTAGTATCTGGAGTGGTATCTGTCCAGGACACCACCTTACAAGCACCTGAGTATTGTCGAGTTTAAGGCCAGAAGGGACCAATGGAATGTCTAGCCTGGCCTCCTGTAGATCACAGGCCACCAATGACACCCAGCACCCCTACACTAACCCCAACAACCGGAATGAAACCAAAGTGTTACAGCCCAAAGGAGACCGTCATGTGCCACATCCAGAGAATAGGAGGGACCGAGGTGTACCAGGGCCTGAGGTCTCCGCAGTTGCAGGGAGATGATTGAGAGATGCCCACATAATCCTGGCAAGTCACCTGCACCCACACGCCACAGAGAAAGATGAAACTCCCCCAAGGTCACTGCCAATCTGACCTGGGGGAAAATTCCTTTCCGATCTCAGGTCAGTTAGACCCTCAGGATGTGAGCAAGAACCAGCCAGTCAAGCACTTAAGAGTCAGAAAGCACAGTGCCACCTCAGAGCCCTGGCCCAGCCCACCCCATCCAATGTCCCATCTCCACCGTAGTCATTCCTGATGCTTCAGAGGATGGAGATAAAAAAAATCTTCTCAGAATACATTGGTGGGGGATGGAGGGAGGAATCCCTTCCTGTCCTCTGCCAGTGGCCGTCTGAAACCCTGAAGCATGAACTTCAGAAACATACCAGAAGTGAGCTCCAGGGCTGTTGAGCCCTGCCTCCCACCATCACAAACAATCCCGTCATACCACTGCACTCATAAATTTATCCAGCTCTCTCTTTTAAAACTAATTAAGTTGTTTGCTCCCACCAAGCTTGAATAAGACCAAGGTGATGCTCATGAAACGGGGGAAACATTTTTTCAAGGGTCAAGGATACTGTGTTTGGAGCCAGCATGGGACCGAGGGCTCACTCTGGGCTGCTCTCTCCTAGAGAGAGAACGTTTTTCTGCAGAAAAGGACCTAGGGGTGACAGTGGACGAGAAGCTGGATATGAGTCAGCAGTGTGCCCTTGTTGCCAAGAAGGCCAATGGCATTTTGGGATGTATAAGTAGGGGCATAGCGAGCAGATCGAGGGACGTGATCGTCCCCCTCTATTCGACATTGGTGAGGCCTCATCTGGAGTACTGTGTCCAGTTTTGGGCCCCACACTACAAGAAGGATGTGGATAAATTGGAGAGAGTCCAGCGAAGAGCAACAAAAATGATTAGGGGTCTGGAACACATGACTTATGAGGAGAGGCTGAGGGAACTGGGATTGTTTAGTCTGCAGAAGAGAAGAATGAGGGGGGATTTGATAGCTGCTTTCAACTACCTGAGAGGTGGTTCCAGAGAGGATGGTTCTAGACTATTCTCAGTGGTAGAAGATGACAGGACAAGGAGTAATGGTCTCAAGTTGCAGTGGGGGAGGTTTAGGTTGGATATTAGGAAAAACTTTTTCACTAGGAGGGTGGTGAAACACTGGAATGTGTTGCTTAGGGAGGTGGTGGAATCTCCTTCCTTAGAAGTTTTTAAGGTCAGGCTTGACAAAGCCCTGGCTGGGATGATTTAATTGGGGATTGGTCCTGCTTTTGAGCAGGGGGTTGGACTAGATGACCTCCTGAGGTCCCTTCCAACCCTGATATTCTATGATTCTATGATTCTAACATTCTATGGCCCCTTCCTCTCAAGCAAGGACCTTGCTGTGGTCCTATGGGGTTTCATCACCTCTCTAACATTTGCAAAAGAGATAATGACTGAAACAATGGGCTAAAGCCCTAGCTACTATAAATCAGCAAAGTTTCAGTTGTTTCAATGGAATTACCCCAATATATGCCATCTGGGATTCTGATCTAGCCTTAGATTTGCATATATCTGTGTTTATACAGTGCCTAGCACAATGGGATCCCCCACTTGGTAGGGGAACTCTCATCTTTTCATGTGCTGTATATTTATAACTGCCTATTGTATTTTCCACCCCATGCATCTGATGAAGTGGGTTTTAGCCCACGAAAGCTTATGCCTAAATAAATTTGTTCGTCTCTAAGGTGCCACAAGGGATCCTCGTTGTTTTTGCTGATCCAGGACTGGGGCTCACAGGTGTTATTGCCGTGTGAGCTGGGTGGAGGATGACAATTCCCTTCTGTGGCAACTTTTGAAGTTTCAAAATCTGTTTTCTTTCCATGTCGGAACAAAGCCAAAACTTTTCAAACATTTCCATGCTGAAATGTAATAGAACACCTGAGGGTTTCGATTCAGGAGGCAGTGATGTGCTGTCTCAGAGAGTGAGCAAAGTTTCGTAATTAGAGGCTATGCCTGTGATGTGAGAAACCCCAGTTCAAGTCCCTGTTCTGGCTTATTTAAAGCAGAGTTTTCCTCACAGAGCAGGGACTTAGAACCTCAGTTTCCTATATCCTAGGGCAAGTGAGCAGGTTGGCTGCGCTTTTGCCACCTTCCTGTGGATGCTGTGCTAGTTGGCTGTTTTGGGGTGTTTTTGTTTTTCCTCTGTTCTGACTCGCCAGACATTTTTGCTTCTCTGATTGGCCAGCTTTTTTTTTTTTTTTTGGCTACTCTGTGGGGAGCTAAAATCATTTTGTCTAGGGCTGCTCCTGTGTGCCCCACCCACCAGGCTATGAAACATGAGTCTCCCTCAAGATCCCTAACACAGTGTGGATGAACTGTTCTGATTAGCTCTAAGCACTGTACAAATAATAAACAGGACTTTCGACCCTGGAGTATTCATGTGACTTGAAATGGCCTTCTTTTGGGCTATCCCTAGTGAGACACCGTAATGTAAATCAACCCAGCTCCTCTGAGACAAATACATACTGCAGTATGTATATTTATTTCAGCTGGGACCATAATGCAAAACAATTGCCAGCCATATGTTCTCAATTCTTAGCTGCATTTGTGTTTTGCCATAGTGTACTCCAGTAGAATGTGCGCTGGACTGGGACTCAGGAGACTTGCGTTCTATTCCTGGCTGTGGTACCAACCTGATGGCCTCCCTACGTCCTCTCCCACCCTTTGTCTGCCTCTCGGGGGCTTGGACTATCTCTTACTGTGGGGTTATCTTCACTAGGCATTTTTAACTTGTAGTACTTAGCATGTTAGTAAAATCTAGTGTGGAAACTTCCCATGCCAGTTACAATTGTATTAAATAGAGTTAACTGGCCATCAATTAACTTGAGGTAGAAAAGTCCAGTGTAGACAGACCTCATTGTCTGTGCAGCACCTAGCACAGTGGGGCCTCAATCTCAGCTGCAGTCTCTAGGTGCTACCATAACACATACAATAAATAACAGTTGTGACCCTTTTGTATTCAATTTCCACCAATATTAATATGACCAGTTCTGAATGTTTGTGACAAGAGAATTTCAAAGACAAACCCGCAGTGCCGGATTTTATATTTGTACAAATAGGTGAAAAGGGCTTGCAGACTGATCCACGCACGCAATGGAATCAACCCCCCATGACTCATTTGTCCGATATCACATGACTTATTTGTCCATGGAATCATAGAATATCAGGGTTGGAAGAGACCTCAGGAGGTCATCTAGTCCAACCCCCTGCTCAAAGCAGGACCAATCCCCAATTAAATCATCCCAGCCAGGGCTTTGTCAAGCTGGGCCTTAAAAACCTCTAAGGATGGTGATTCCACCACCTCCCTAAGTGACCCATTCCAGTGCTTCCCCACCCTCCTGGTGAAATAGTGTTTCCTAATATCCAACCTAGACCTCCCCCACTGCAACTTGAGACCATGGCTCCTTGTTCTGTCATCTGCCACCACTGAGAACAGCCGGGCTCCATCCTCTTTGGAGCCCCCCTTCAGGTAGTTGAAGGCTGCTATCAAATCCCCCCTCACTCTTCTCTTCTGCAGATTAAATAACCCCAGTTCCCTCAGCCTCTCCTCGTAAGTCACGTGCCCCTGTCCTCTAATCATTTTCGTTGTCCTCCACTGGACTCTCTCCAATTTGTCCACATCCCTTCTGTAGCTGGGGGACCAAAACTGGACGCAGTACTCCAGGTGTGGCCTCACCAGTGCCGAAAAGTCCAGTGAAAAGTAACTTATTAGCACAGCAGGAAGACCAGGAATTGGATACTAAGGTGCCACTAGTACTCCTTTTCTTTTCACAGAGAACTATTTACTGTCAGACCACAGAGTTAAACCACAAAGAAACTCCTGAGATACTTTTAAGTAACAAATACATTTGAGGGAATCGTGGTCTGGGCTTGGATGTTCCAAAGGCAGAAAAAGAGGCTCAATTAAATAGGTAAATTATTCCTTAAGGGCTACTGTTTATTATAGGCAGGACCCGGTAGCCCCGCCTGTTAAGGTTGTCTGACATTTCCTACTATAAGACCCGGTTTTCACTTGCTTATAACTTCACAAAATTTTAATAATTTGGGATGAAATTTTCCAAGCCAGGTGACTGCCTCAAGCTGATTTTTTTTTTTCCTTTTTTAAAATTTCAGCCCAAAACAGATCAGCCATTTCTGAGAATGAAACTAGGGACAATGATACTGTTTTGCCCATGTTAAAGTTTTGGAGACCTTGTCTCTGCAAAGCTCTAGCATCCTCATGCTTTGGAGCAAGGACTTGAAATCTGGCAGCGGGTGGCCTTTGCGTCAGGGAGGTATGTGCCTTTTGCCATCCCTATGACAATCAGCTCAACTGCGGGCAAGTTAGAAGCCTTTGGGGAAAAAATCATAATTTGCACACGCTCAGTAGAGACTTTGTTTTTAGCAGCTAAAGTCTTTGACAATTCCATCCTCACTGAGCATGCTCCATCCCCTCACAGCTCCAAGTGCTGGCCAGCCTGAGCGTGTACCAACCCCACAGAGCAACTAAGCTTTCTCCAGTCCAGGCTTACCAGAGCAGAGTGGGAATGTCCCTGTAATTGCTGCTCCCAGCAGAGAGGGAGCTGGGACTGAGCACAGGGAGCTCCTATGCTCTCAGTGATCACTCCCACCACCCCTAGCCCCCCCCCCCAGGAGTGCCCAGGCACCGGGGAGGAGGAAACCACGTGATTGAAATGCAGAGGGGACAAAAGCTGGATTGGGGCAAGGAGTCTGGTGAGACTGGGACTGGAGGGCAGGGGTGAGAAGGAGACTGGGAGTGGGTGTGAAACACATGATCATATCCTTAAAGACAGGTTTCAGAGGAGCAGCCGTGTCAGCCTGTATTCGCAAAAAGAAAAGGAGGACTTGTGGCACCTCAGAGACTCACCAATTTATTTGAGCGTCCTTAAAGAATGTACCATAATGCATACGCACAAGGGTGTCAAATTGAGGTCCCACAAGCAACCTTGATTCTAGCACTTGCAAGCTTTTGACTACTTGACTTTGCAGCCTTACTAACGTTCTGTTCAAGTAGGGTGTGTGTGTGTGTGTGGCATAATAAACGGGTGAAGATACATTGGTGGAAATACAGCTAGACACAGACACACACACTCAACCAGGGCTCTAACAGCTTCCAGAACTGATTACTGTAACTGGCTCCTATTTGGGCTGCCCTTGAAGCTGGCTTGGATTGGAAGCAGTGTTGCTGGAACTCGGAGCATGGCAGAAGTAGTAATAACAAACCCCAAATTCATGGTTTCCATGGTTTCCATCCTGTCACCCCCACTATAAAAATTGTTCCAGCACCCCTGCTTGGAAGCTGCACTAGCTGTTAGCAGTTAGCAGCTCACCTAGGCTCTGATTAAAAAAAAAAACCTACTGACCTCAGTGGGAGTTTTTCCATTGACTTCAATAGGCTTTGGCTCAGGCTGCTGCTCTTTAATATAGGTTGACAATGCTGTGGGAATTGTGGCTGGGCCATTGGGTTTGTTTTACGATTATTATGATGTTTGATGTAAAGCACCCACACGGCTTTTTGTTGGCATGTGCTCATAATAAACAAACAAACAAGACAGGAATGAAATCTGGTAATGTTGCTGGACGAGAGTAAAACGGAACGGTATATTTATTGGCTCTAAGACAGGCTTTTGTTTTTTCTGAGCTAGTGATTTTATTTTTTTTAATGGTTGGGGGGGGAAAATCATTTTGATCCCGGCAAGGCTGTAATGTTTAGGCTGTGTTTGTACAGCACCTAGCACAATGACATGCTGGTCTGTGACTGGGGCTCCTAGGCACTATCGTGCATTTAGGACACAGGCATGAATTGAAACAGCGTTCTGGGTATGAGATGCAGAGCAACTCAGCAAACCTTCTGCTGTGCTTCAGAATTCCTAAAAAGAAAAGGAGAACTTGTGGCCTTTTCTTTTTGCGGATACAGACTAACACGGCTGCTACTCTGAAACCTGTCAGACTTCTTAGGTTCCCTTCGGCCGCAGCAACCAGCAGATGAACTGGAGTTGGGCAGTAGCTGTAAACACTCATATTTCCTTCCACTAAAAGAGGGTTTCTCTTATAATGGAGACTCAAGCCATGTAGACTTCCCCATCTCACCTATGGGGCTAGCCATGGTGACATAGAAGCTACCTCTTGGGCTGATAATGTTGCATCTTCATGGCATGATGTTGGTGGCACAAAGAAGCAATAAGTGTATGTCCTAATGCAATGCTATTTGTTTGGGGCCTGCCCGGGTCTAACACCACTCACAAAGGGATCCTGAGTGTAAAGCTAATGCTACTGGAATGTATATGAAAATATAAACTCATCGCTGAGTGGGAACAAGGAAGTGGTGTGAATCAACAGCTAGGAGGAGGGGAACAGAAAAGCACTGGTTTTTAGGCATGTGCCTTTAAGACTTTAAGACTTGCCATGCCCCTGGTTCCAATCCACATTGGGATGGATTCCTCTTAAAGCAGGAGCTGCAGAATGGTGAAGTAATAATGCATCAGCTGTGTTGTTTATGAATCAGAATGTCAGGAAAGAGTTTGCTGGCCAGGAAGGGGCTTCTAAGCTTATCCAGTTCTCACCTGCACAGCTATTTATAGGGTAGTGGATAGTACTGCATCCCAATGTCTGAGGCAGATCTTAGCGTTCAACCCTTTGGGATGATAGGAATGAAAGGTCTGCTGATTAGAGAGGTTTAGGAGCCCAGTGATAGGGGACTTTCTGACTTGCACCCATATGCCATCTCAGGCTTGATCTTGTCAGATCCACTAACCAAAGCAGGTTTAGGGATGGGTCAGCACTTGGGTGGGAGACCTCCAAGGAAATCGAAGTGCTGCATGACGAAGTGCTGGTAATTTAGTCTGAGTCCTAGATTGTAAGAACTGGAGGGACTGTTACCATCATTTAGTCTGACCTCCACTAGCCTGAAAGTTACACCCAGCGATTCCTGCACCAAACCCAGTAACTTGTGGTGGTTGAACTAGAGTATCTGTTTTATAAATGGAATTTTCCACAGTGCCTATGTGACTTAGGAGCCTAAATTATATCGCGTTTCAAGAAGCCTTGGGAAAAAGTCACTGAATTTTTAAAAGTCCTAAATCCTAGGAACTTTTAAAAATCCCTCCCCCCCCCCATCTTGATTTAAAATACTTCAAGTAATGTAAGAATCCACTAGATCCCTGTTGTGGACCAGGACATAGGCAATCAGGCCTAGTAGGGTTAGACAAGGAGTTAGAAACCAGAGCCCAGGATCAGAGACAGAGTCCAGAATCAAGCCAAGGGTTAGAGAAGAGCAGTAGCCAGGGGTGGGGTGTAGAAGCAGAAGCAAGGCAGAGCTCAGGAGCCACACAGGGATTCACCTAGTTGCTCATACAGCTTCCTGTGCCTCCTTCCAACTTAAATAGCAAACCGGAGCCTTTCAGAGAGGTCAGACATCCCCTCCAAGACAGGAGCTTCACAAGTGGTGTCTCTGGTGAGGTAGGGTCCCCCACCCCACATTTCTTGCTAGTACTAGCAAGCTGCAGGTTAGTGGCTGCAGTCTGAGGACTGCCTGCAGACATGGGTTTGAGACCTACGATCCTAAATTGTTCTAAAGATTATAATCATCTTCACTGTCAAAAATTTGCATTTTATTTCCAGTTTGGATCTGTCAAGCTTCAGCTTCTCATCAGTGGATCTTGTTGTACATACGTTTGTTTGATATACCCTTGATTGTCACCTGCTTATACATCCAAGAATTGCATTAGCCCTCTTAGCCACAGCATCGCACTGGGAGTTCCTGTTCTGCTGGTTATCCATCATGACCTCTAAAGGTATGTCTACACAGCAAAGAAAAACCCACAGCTGGCCCATGCTTGCTGACTTTGGCTTACGGGGCTCAGGCTGTGGGGCTGTTCCTTTGCTGTGTAGATTGCTGGAGCCCAAGCTCTGGGACCCTCCCACCGAGTCAGCTAGCACGGGTCAGCCATGGGTGTCCAGTTGCTGTGTAAACATACCCAAAGTCCTCTTCAGAGTTGCTGCTTTCCAGGATACAGTTTCCTTATCCTGTAAGTGTGACCTGTGTTCTTTGTTCCTAGATGTATGACCTTGCATTTGCCCCTATTAAAACGCATGTTGTTTGACCTGATCCTGTTTACCAACCGATCCAAATCACTGTGTATGACAGCCTTGTGCTTATCATTATTTATCAGTCACATCACCAGTTTGTGTCATCTGCAAACTTTATCAATCAAGGTTTTATATTTTCTTCAGATCATTGATAAAAGTATTAAAGAGCATTGGGCAGAAAACTGTTTCTGTGGGACCCTCCAAGAAACACCCCTATTCAATGATGATTCCCCAGTAACAGTTGCTTTTGAAGATCTATCAGTCAGGCAGCTTTTAATCCATTTCCTATGTGCTATATTGATTTAGTATGTTACCACTTTTCAGTCAAAATATCGTGCACTACTAAGTCAAATGCCTTATAGATAACCAAAAGTATTATGTCAACAGAATTACCATTATCAGCCAAACTTTTAATCTCATTAAAAAATATATCAGGTTTGTTTGACATGAACTATTTTCCATCAAACCAGGTTGACTGGCATTTATTACATTATAATACTTTAGCTCTTTATTGATTGAGTCCTATACCATCCTCTCCATTATTTTGACCAGGATCAGTGACAAACTAACAGGTCTACAATTATCCCAGGTCATTCCATTTACTCTTTAAAATTATTGATACTTTTTCCAGTCCTCTGATATTCTGTCAGCATGCCAAGGTTTATTAAAAATTAATATCCGTGATCCAGAGAGTTCCTTGGCCAACTCTTTAAAAACACTTAAGTGGAAGTTGTCTATTTTTTAAAAATCATTAACTTCAGCAATTACTCTTTACTATCCTCTTTCATTATTGTTGGAATGGAAAGTATTTCACCATTGTTATATGATATGAATCCTTCATCCAGCTTTATTCCAAAATGCAGAACAGAAATATTTATGGAACACTTCTTCCACGTCTGGACCATGATTGACAATTTTACCATCTCCACTTTAGTAATGGACCTAATTCATTGTTAGGATTCCTTTTCTTCCTGATATACTTTTAAAAAATCCTTCTTATTGTTCTTTACCCTAGCAGCCATGAATTTTTCATTGTTACCTTTAGCTTCCCTCATCATTTGTCTGCATTCTTTAACATTTAATTTACATTCATTACTATCAATGTCCCCCTTTTCCCTTTTGTTATATATATATATGGCAATCTTCCCTTTGAATCTGCTTAACAACTGACTCAGCAAGGGAAACATGGTCACTGTTCCATGGATCTGATGGATAAACCATAAAACCAAGACCCTGACTACTCCAGCTGATTACAGCTGTCATGGCACTTTTCCCAAGAGCAGAAACGTTAGCCTCCAAGCTCACTTTGCATAATTACATTATGCCTACCTAAATTCGCCTTATTTCCATTCAGTACAGTTTTCTTCTACACTTCCTGTCCTAAACATCTGTTTACTTGTGCTGCTTTGTGCCACCCCAGAGCTGGACAAATTAATTCCTCTTTCATATGTATATGTTTGCATTTGTCTACTGTATATAGGCAAGATCTACTGTTTCTTACTTCAGTGTAAATCTGGAGCTGCACCATTGAAACCAATGGATTTACTCCACTATCAGTGAGAACAGAATTGGTTGCACAAATCATATATGATATACTTTTTCTTTTTAATGCTCTTGTATCTTCTTACTTCAAAAACCATGTTTACATTCACTGTCGCTTTATGTAGACATTCTCATTCTGTTTATTCTTGGTTCCCCCAGAATCCTCTGCCATCAGCCCAGGGTCACTCCATGCCTAACCTTCCATCAGGTGACACTTCTGTTATTATTTATTAATTGTATTGCTTTAGACCCTAGTGGGACCAGCTGAGCATCAGGGCCCCACTGTGCTAGGCACTGTACATACACCTAGTATGAGAGAGTCTCTGCCATGAGGAGTTTACAGTCTAATCTAAATAGGCTAGACAAAGGTTGGGAAAAAGGACACATTATTATTATTATGGCACCATGTAAGCAACTGCTTACTCCAAATCACTGCAATATTCCATCCTCCAAAGGGACTTGACCATAGGTGGCTCTATTCAAGGCCATACATACGGCAGTAATAATCAGGGGCCATATGGCTTGGGTTGGAATGTGTCCTCCATTACTGGAATGGGACTCTACTGAGTGTGTTTCACTTGTCCCTTAAAGCCAGGGTATGTTGGAGAAAAGGAACCAGGAGAATGGGATGATGCTTGTGCTTGTCGGGATGAATATTAGAACAGGCCAGACACAATGACATTTCATCACAGCTTTGGGAGTTTGAATTTGGAGTAAAAACAAAACCTTTAAAATAGTTTTGTGAAACAGAATTGCACCCAAAAGTGCCGGGTTTTGATTCAGGGCTCTCTCTCTGGAACTGAGTCCACCGTGGGCCTCAGAAACATTCCCGTCAAAACTGATACGTCTTTGTGAAATGTTTCAGCTTCGGTGAAACAGTGTTTTTCCATGAAAAAGCCTTTTGTGGTTAATGTTCCTACCAGCTGCAATGAATATGGACTTAGTTAAAGATTCCTCCCCTCCTGTTTTAAAGGATCCACATTTGTACAGCTTGAAAATTCAGGGAGATTTCCCTTCTATTCACCATTGTTTGAGAAGCGTTAAAACAAAGGAGGGAGAAATTTGAGTTAGTCAAGTGGCCAGCTGTGACTTCTGCTCTTCTGCTAACCTCTGTTCCTTGTCCTCCCAGCCCACCCCTTCCCTATTTGTCTGTTTCATTCACCCCTCTGTGTCCTATCTGGCATATAGAGCTCTCCGGGGCTGGGATTGTCTTGTTGTTAATTCTCCGTAAGGCACCTGGCACAAGCGAACCTGATCCTTAACTGCGGCTCCTAGGCACTGCTGTAACATAAATAATAGTAATAATTAGTGAACCAGCAGGGCACATGTAAGAGCGATGGCTGTGAAAAAAGCTAATGTGGTCTTGGGATGCATCAGGCGAGGTATTTCCAGTAGAGATAAGGAGGTGTTAGTACTGTTATACAAGGCACTGGTGAGACCTCACCTGGAATACTGTGTGCAGTTCTGGTCTCCCATGTTTAAGAAGGATGAATTCAAACTGGAACAGGTACAGAGAAGGGCTACTAGGATGATCCGAGGAATGGAAAACCTGCCTTATGAAAGGAGACTCAAGGAGCTTGGCTTGTTTAGCCTAACCAAAAGAAGGCTGAGGGGAGATAGGATTGCTCTCTATAAATATATCAGAGGGATAAATACCGGAGAGGGAGAAGAATTATTTAAGTTTAATGCCAATGTGGACACAAGAACAAATGGATATAAACTGGTCATTGGGAAGTTTAGACTTGAAATTAGATGAAGGTTTCTAACCATCAGAAGTTTTGGAATAGCCTTCCAAGGGAAGCAGTGGGGGCAAAAGACCTTTCTGGCTTTAAGATTACACTCGATAAGTTTATGGAGGAGATGGTATGATGGGATAACATGATTTTGGTAATTAATTGATCTTTAAATATTCATGATAAATAGGCCCAATGGCCTGTGATGGGATGCTAGATGGGGTGGGATCTGAGTTACTACAGAGAATTTTTTCCTGGGTATCTGGCTGGTGAATCTTGCCCATATGCTCAGGATTTATCTGATCACCATATTTGGGATCGGGAAGGAATTTTCCTCCAGGGCAGATTGGAAGAGGCCCTGGAGGTTTTTTGCCTTCCTCTGTAGCATGGGGCATGGGTCACTTGCTGGAGGATTCTCTGCTCCTGGAAGTCTTTAAACCATGATCTGAGGACTTCAGTAGCTCAGACATAGGTGAGAGGTTTTTCGCAGGAGTGGGTGGGTGCGATTCTGTGGCCTGCGTTGTGCAGGAGGTCAGACTAGATGATCATCATGGTTCCTTCTGACCTTAATATGTATGAATCTATGAAACTGGAGCAAAGAAAGTTTGACTCTACAGAAAAATGGTGCTCGCTGTGAACTCAGAGGGGCCTGATCCTGAGAAGAGGCGAGCCTCTGCAGCTCCTGTTCGTGACAACCACCAGCACCTCTCAGGATGAGGCCCAGTAAGACAGCCTCCCAGGAGCAGGGGTAGAAGCACCAGATGAGTGCATCACTTATACCCAGGTTGCACAGGATGGGAACAGACTGTAGGGAGCAATCCTGGATCATCAGCCGGGGACGGACTGGCTCTTTTGCAGAGGTCAGCGTTTGGCCGCTTACAGGTATGCAGGACGGGGCTCGCTGCCAGCACGGCATGTCGTGCTTTCTCCCTCTCTCTCGTTTCTCCCGAGCACTCCAGATAAATAGCTCGAGGTGAGGGCCTGCACATTCTTTATGAAGCAAAACGTGCTGTCGATGGAAGCAGGCGAATCTATGGCCCGGGGCGGCAGTGCAAAGTACTGTGTCTCGGATCCCATGCACGGGCTTGTTTGAAATATGCATCAGCAACCCCACCACCAGCAGCAGCTTTCTGCTTGGAAAGTAAAAGTAGGTTAGAGCTTAGGGGAGCAGCTCGGGGGAAAGCCAAATCAGGGGAGGGGAGGAAATCGCTGCCCCATCCCTTTTCCAAGGGCCACCTTAAACAGCATTACACTTCTCCTCCTCCCAAGCACCGACTCCCTCTTTGCTTGGTGGGATCGCGCTCATTGAAGGGAACACACAACAGACAGCACTTCCTATAGGAAGCTGGTGTGATCTTTTCCACAGTCATTTTCTACAGCAGGAGTAAATGACCCCGGAGCCTTTTTAGGGTGTGAGTGAAGTGGCTCTGATTTTTTTTTTTAATGGTTCCAGTCAAAGCCAAATTGGACCTTTGTTAGGACTTGAACAAAACTGTATTAAATGCCCCTCCCTGCCTCTCACGCTGGACCGTATTCTGATCTTGTTCGCAGTGCCAGAACACCGGAGTGACACCATTTGTTCCATGGGGTTACACTGGCCCAGGAAGGAGACATATCCGGCCCATTGCATTCGATTGCCACATGTCTCTGCACTGCACTTCATGATTCTGGCTCGGGTCGGAAGCAGAATGGCTTCAGAAGGGCTGGATCCATAAGCCAGCCAAATTCAAATGGGAAATTAGGCACACATGTTTAACAGTGGGGGTGTCTAATCACTGGAACAAATTAACAAGGAAAGTGGTGGATTCTTTATCTCTTGATGTCTTCAGCTCAAGGATGGCTGCCTTTCTGGGAGATATTGGACTCAGGACAGGGATAACTGAGTGAAATGTAATGGCCTGTGTTATACAGGAGGTTAGTAAACCTTGAGTTCGCCGACCCTGGGTTTCTTAACCTAGGGCTCGAGCGTCTACACTCATTTGTAACCCCCGGTTAGGAACTGTTGAGTCCCAGCCTGGGGCACCAGTGCCCACATTGCATTATGTGGGACCGAGTCCAGCCACCCATATGCCAACTTCCTAGCGCCCTCCCAAAATATGGCTGCTCTAGCCTTTTGTTCCTGGTGCAGTGTGAGAAAAACTGACTCTCCAGCAAACTTGATTGTCGGAGGACAAAGAAAGTCAACCTGTAGGATTCTGGGATACTTTCGGCAGCTGCCCAGAGCACAAATCCAGCAGGGCTGCGTCTACACTGCAAAGCAATAGGGCTTGAATCCTGGGTCCCAGGTTGACTCTGGCTTGGACCCTCCACCCCCAGGGGGCCCTGGGACCCTGGGTTAGTGGGATTTGTGTGTGGATAGGAGGGGACTTAGGCCTGAGCCTGAGTTCAAATCCCGGGCTTTCGCATACTCTGGGAATCTGAGGGGTTGAAATGGTGTAGCTTTCCAACAGAATTTCACTCTTTTCATAAGATTTCAAACCTAGTGTTCCCACAGTTCAGAGGAGTTCCCAAACTTCCATGATGATCCTTCACCTGCCTGGTTATTTCCTGTTTGAGGGGAGAGGAGGGTTTTTGGCATGCTAGCAAGTAGCTAAGTGAAGCAAACAGGCACAGGGTCCCCGTGACGCTGTCCTCTCCTCAATATTTGGCCTCACTGTGACATTTCCCTGAGTATTTGTCTCTGTTTCTGGTTAAAATAAGAATCTCTGTGTTGGTTTGTTGCGTTTCCTCAGGAAAGGGCTTCTATCCCTTTGCATTGCAATGACCTTTGTTGACGCAACAGGGTTGCTTGCAGTTCCCCTTGGACACCCATAAAAAACAGGTCCTTTGCCTGGCCAAAGAGTTGCCTGCAGAGAAGTACGAGGCTCTGAATTATCCTTCCACCTTCTGAGGAGCACTCAGGGGCTGCGTGTCTTCAGATACTCACCCAGGCTTTGGGAAAGTTGGCCAAACCAATTCCGAACTCCAGACTTTCCTAGGTTTACTCAGTCATACTGATAAGAGACCTAAGGGACTGTCCAGAGAGAAGCCACTGGCTCTGCCTGATGCTTCACTTCCACTAGAATGGAACATCTTAACCTGAAATTTACAGGGGACAATAGTGTGGTGTATATGTGTGCTCAGAGAGAAAAAGGGAGGGATCAGAAGAGGGAGAAGGAGAATGCATGCAGGTGTGGTCTAGAATAAAGGTGTGTGTAGGGTGGGGGTGGGTGTGTGTGCACAAAGCAAGGGTGAGGGGATGCAAGAGGTAGAAGGAGAAGGCATGCTGGTGCGATCTACTATAAAGGTTTAATCAGCATGTATTTGGGTTGGTGCCATTACTCATAGAACCAATCTGTGGTCCATCAGGTCCCATATCTTATCAGTGACAGTGGCCAGCACCAGAGCTGCTTCAGAGGAAGGTGCAAGAAACTCTGCAGTAGGCAGCTGCAAGATAACCTGCCCACAGGGAATGTTTCCTCCTGACTCTCATAGTTGGAGGTTGGCTTAAGGCCTGAAGCTGGAGAGTTTATAGCCCTTCCAAATCTCATGTTTGTTTGTTGAGTATTTACTGTGATAACTCTGGACATTCTTGTTCTCTGTAGCAATATGTGGTCAGCTGAGCTCTTGGCCTCAACAATACCTTGTGGCAATGAGTTCCACAGGCCAATTGCACCTTGTGTGAAAAGGTTACTCACGGGTAACAAAGCCGTGAATTGTGGAAGGCAAGTCAAGCCAGCACTAAGAATAGCTTTACACCCCCCACCACGAGGTATTCTGTGTATCACATGTACATTACCGGAAAAGCTATTTTACAAATGCTTGAGTGTTTTCAAAGAGCTCATCTAGACAGTGTGGCAAGGGGGACAACAGGGGTGTGATTTCTAACTGGTTCATGTGGACTCATGGTGCACACTAAAAACTCCCTAGTGGAGTACTGTTTCAAACAGCACTGCGCACCAACAGCATCTACACGGACTAATTAATGAGTCCCACATCACACCCCATAGTGCATTATCCCACCGTGTAAACAAGCCCAAAGTTTAGGAGCCTGATCCTTAACTCCCCCTTAAAGGGGCACCTGTGGATTTCATCATCAAGGCGGAATCCTCCACGTCAGGGGCAGGGTGGGGGGGCGTGCCCCAAGCAGAAGTGGGTGGGGCTAGCATGCACAGCCAAGCAGTGTCCCCACCTGAGATCTGGAGTATGCTTCAGTTCCCCCCAGGGACGCTGCCCTCCCATAGGCCGTTGTCATGGGTCAGGCCTCCTGAGAAGCTGAATGATTATTAACCTTGCATAATCCCGCAAGCACATCAGTTCTGCAGGTGACAAGAAGAAACCCACGCTAGGAAAAATCCATCTGTCAAACCCGTTGACCCTGGAGCTTTGTTGTTATTATTAGTATTAGCAGGAGGAGGGTTTTAAAGTAAACACAAGAGATACCTTGGCACAGGAGCTCCCAGCAGAAGGCTGGGATTGCTTTACAGATCTCTTGGCTGCTTCCCCTCTGCGTGTCCAAGCTGGTATCGCTGCCTGATAGTGAACAGCCATCTGCTAATCGATTGCTATCTGGCAGGCTGCCTGCCTTCCCACAGCTGCTTGAGGAAAGAAATCATTAACTCTAAGATGCTGTAGGAAAAGCTCTGTGGGCGCGGCTCCGATTTGATGCAGCCCCATACAAGTCCCCTCTGCTGGCTGCTTCTTGTTCCGAACGGCTTCCTGTCCCCATTAGACATGACTTCCTTTGCCCTCCCCGTCTCCATGTTCACCCTCCTGTTTCCAGTTCAGACATTTGGATTGGTTCTCCCAGTCCCTGCACACAGTGCCCGATCCCCTCCCCTGTTTTCTCCTAATTCTTGCCTTCCTCAGCTCCCTCCCACACTCTTCCTCTCTCATGCCTTGGGGGGAGGAGGGATAGCTCAGTGGTTTGAGCATTGGCCTGCTAAACCCAGGGTTGTGAGCTCAATCCTTGAGGGGACCATTTAGGGATCTGGGGCAGAAATTGGGGATTGGTCCTGCTTTGAGCAGGGGGTTGGACTAGATGACCTCTGGAGGTCCCTTCCAACCCTGATATTCTATGATTCTATGCCAGCCGTCTTCCCCCGTCTCACCAGCACCCAATGACTGCGTGAGGACTGACTCACTGGCTGTCATTGTCATTGGGATTAGGGTTTACCAGATCCCCATAAAACTATCGGGTGAGGCCGTGCTGAGGAATGCCAAGCAACTGCGCTTCTGAGTCACTGGGTGTGAAGTCATTTGTGCCAGGGCTACGGGTGGGCAAGAGACAATCTCCAACCACTCCAGAGACATCAGCCTGCAGTATACACACTGATGAAAGCCCCCTTTAGCCCTTCGCCGGCTCGTCCCCTGCCACGCTTCACACCATCCAGCAATGTTCCACTGAGATCAGTTGGAACAGTAGCTGGTATATTCCGCAACATGAGAAGGGGTTTGCAACTAAATGGACATAGGACGTTGGGACGTTTAACCTAAATGGAGGTAGCCAGTTAGCTGACCGTGCCTGAAATTTCCTTGCCTGATCAGAGGCCATTGGGTGCCTCAATGTTCCATCTGAGTTGCCAGTTCCACTAAGATTTATCGTGCTTCCCTCAACAGCGGTGGCCTCATTCTGGGAAGTGAATTTAATTTCCCCTCTTCTTCCTACATGCCATTGAATAAAAACTTTCATCTCAAAGGACCCCTCGCAAAGTAGCTTTACACCTATCTATAGCTATATAACCACAGCAGAGCCACGTGACAAATAGTATTTATCATGCAGTTTTGACCACTTTTTCTGCACTCTGCCCACTAATCCATCCTGTGGTCCATAGATGCCCTGGTTATATGCAGAGTATTTGCTAGTGGCCTGTGGAGAGTTGGCTTGTCACATGGCACTGCCTCCTTATTTCCAGCTACTAAATTGCATTCATAGACAGCCTGCAAACACATTCAATACTTTCCTAATGTTACTCAAAGCTGGCTGAACATTGTCAAATCACCCAGGCCTCAACTGGAGTACTGTGTCCAGTTCTGGACACCACATTTTGAGAAAGATGAGGACAAATTGGAGAAAGTCCAGAGGAGAGTGACAAAAGTGATGAAAGGTCTAAAAAACATGACCTCTGAGGAAAGATTAGAAAAATTGGGATAGTTTAAGATGGAGAAAAGAAGATTGAGGGGGGACATAACAGCCTTCAGGTACCTAAGGTTATTATAAAGAGGAAGGGTGATACATTTTTCTCTTTATCCACTGAGGACAGGACAAGAAGCAATGGGCTTAAATTGCAGCAGGAGAGGTTTAGGTTGGACATTTGGAAAAATGTCCTGACTGTCAGGGTAGTTAAGCACTGGACCAAATGATCTAGGGAGGTTGTGGAATCTTCATCTTTGGAGGTTTTTAAGAGCAGGTTAGACAAACACCTGTCAAGGGTGGTCTAGATAATACTTAGTCTTGCCATGAGGCCGGGAACTGGACTAGATGACCTATGAAGGTCCCTTCCAGGCCTATATTTCTATGATTCTATGACTGAGGGTTTTTTCCTAGCAGAAACTAGTTGCTTGGGATAATGGAAATTTTACCCCTCAAATTTTCATTTTTGTGAAAGACATTTTTGAGTATCATAAAACCTCCCAGAAAACTAATTTTTGTATTTGTTTTGGGCAGGTTTGCGGGGGGTTGCAAGGAAAATCCCCAATTCCCCGACCAGCTGTAATGTAACTTTCCCACATTAGCAAGTGATTCCATTGCCATAGGACTGTTATATGATCACAAAGGGTAAGAGAGGTGGCCCGGGCTATTGTGAGTAGGAAGGGAAGTGTCCACAGAAAATATCTCCATTAAGACATAGCCCACCCTGTGGAAAAGTTTAAGAACCCTTGTCTGTGAGATATATGCCATCACCGTGACACAAATGAGAGGACCCATCTTCTCCTTGGCCAGAGCAGCTGTGAAATCACAGCCAACACAGCTCTTCCCCAGAGCAAACCCAGGCTGTGGGCAAAAGGCAGACCCAAAACACTCTCATCCTACTTTGCAGGGAGGACAAAAAGAATATGGGACAAACGCATGAACTGGATGTTTTGGGGGGCAAGAACTGGCATTGACTATGTTTGTGCAGCACCTAGCTGGCTGGCCTCCAGAATCTCCAGAGCAGAGCAACCCCCAAATCAAAGCCCTCTGATCTGCCCCCTTTGAATCCAGAGTACATCTATAGTAGAGTGACTCTATCAGCATGGCTATACCATTGCAGCTGTGCTGCATAACCCCGTAGCGTAGGCACCGCCAACACCAGCAGAAGGGGGTTTTTCATAGCTGTAGGAACACCACCTCCCCAAATAACAGTAGCTGTGGGTGACAGAAGCATTCATCTGTCCTAGCTGCATTGACCCTGGGAGGTTGGCTGGTACAGCTCTGCCGCTCAGGGATGTCGATCTAACTTATGCGTATAGACCCTTTATCCTGCCAGAGCTGTGTAAAGTAGGCTTAGGATACATCTACGCTGCCATCGGAGGTGTGATTGCAGCTACTGTAGACACACCTGAGCTAGCTTTCATCTCGCGAACATGGGTGTCAACAGCAGTGAAGCTGTGGCAGCTTGAATAACTACCCAAGGTGCCAGGTAGGTTTCTCTAGCTCATGCTGCCACAGCTTCACTTCTACTGCTGCCTGAGCTGGCTAGATTAAAGCTAGCTCAGGTCCATCTGTCTGTGTTGCAACATTTCCCCCTCCTCTGCCCCCAGGACTGCAGTGTCAATATTGTGTAAACAAGAATCAGGGCCTGAGACTTTAGCAGTGGGTTGAATGGAAAGAGGGGTGATGACTCGTTAGAGCAGGGCTAGGAAAGGATCCTGTTGACCTATGACTCACGTCCTGATTCTGGAGACGCTATGAGTTTAATTTACATATTATTTGATAAACTGCTTGTAATAGTTGTGAGGGAAGCCAACAGAGCTGCAATGCAATGTCCAGTATACACAGTAACGTTAAGGTGGGCTTGGCAATGAGCTGAAGCCTAGTAGTTATATGTTAATTAGCACGAAGTAACACATAAGTTAGCATAAGTAAGTGACCTAGGGTTATAAGACTGAAACCTGTCCATATGTAGCTTGTGATAAACAAATATAGTGTAGAACCACGAAAGAATGGATTTTTGTGGGGGGGCGGGAGGGAATTTTTAGTATGTGAAATCACGAGGTAGCCACGTGAGCCTGTTGCAAATATTGACCCATGCATTGATGCAACAATCGGAACTCCAGTCATGGTTTCCCAGACAGCTATGCCTGGACTGGTGGCTAGAAACCGGTGTAAATATGGTCACCAAATGCGTTACCTAGGGAGGTGGTAGAATCCCCTTCCTTAGAAGTTTTTAAGGTCAGGCTTGACAAAGCCCTGGCTGGGATGATTTAGTTGGTGATTGGTCCTGCTCTGGGCAGGGGGTTGGACTAGATGACCTCCAGAGGTCCCTTCCAACTCTGATATTCTATGATTCTATGTGTGGGTGTTGGGGAAAAGAAGGTATAAAAAAGGGTGTATGGCCAACCTTCAGCTGGGATCACAAGTGGTTGGCAGCTCAAATGTCATCTCCATTCATGATGGTCTCCACTTACTTTTCTTTCCATCTTCACTTCTAAGGGTCGAGTCGTGCGTATGCACAATGTAGAGGGGACGTATTGTTGTATTTTCCTTGTTTTGTTACATTTGTCTATTATTTTAATTACGCGTGTCTGTAGGAAATAACCCTATAAAGTCTCTATGTGTGCTCCACCAGTCTCAGATTCAGTAAAAAATTTCACATGTAGCCTCCTGAGTAAAGAACCTGTTATTAGTGACAGGTGCATTGTTGCCTATAAACTTATCAAAGTCCATGTAGAGGCGACACGGGGTCACGTCCCCCGCAAGATCTGCTGCTTGGCTTGTACTGTGCATGCTCACTAAAGCTGCTGAAGCCAGCTGCCCTCACTCTGCCCCCCACACTATTGGCAGGCACGGGTCATCTCTGAGCCCAAATATAGGGGTAGTGTGGAAAAAAGCACAGAGATGGTTTGGGGCAAAGTAGTCAAATTGACTTGTAGACTGGCAGCCTCAGCAGAGAGGCCAAGGGTTAAATGACCCTGGAGAGCCCATTCTCATGCCAGCTGTGGTGGCGGTCCTTCTAAGTCATGGTTCAGGAGCAGTGCAGGGGTGGGCGAAATCATCAATACTCTTCTGTAGATATAAAGAGGAAGCCAGCCTCCAGGGCTTCAATTTATACTCTTTAGCTCAATATCAATAATTAGAAAAACACACAACCCCTTAACACACACTATGTTCCTCATATAGGCCCTGATTCAGCAAAGCAATTAAACATGGGCTCAGTTTTAAGAGGGTCCTTAAGTCCTTTCAAATATTAAAATTAAGCAAGTGCTTGACTGCTCTCTAGAATTGGGATGCTTTCCTTAATCAAGGCCTCTCCCTTAGTTTTCCATAGCAGTATTTTATGACTTAAGTCTTTCGTAGGGATTCATCCGGGAAAGAGAGAGCGCAAAATGGGGGGAAAACAAAGAGGAGGAAATTTTATGGCTTTGTAAATGGCTGTAAGCAATGTCTCAAGTCGGTCAGACCGGTCTGAGTTGACAAGGCAATGTCTTCAATTATATAGCATGCCGTAGCCTGTAAGAATGAAATCAATTTGTTATTTTTCTGGGAGAACACTGTAGCGTGAGTTCACACATTTCCTAAGCCTGATGACTCAGTTAATTCCAAAGAATTAGCTTTCTGACATTAGCGAGT
Organism: Lepidochelys olivacea; assembly: GCF_965140295.1. Lineage (NCBI taxonomy): Eukaryota > Metazoa > Chordata > Testudines > Cheloniidae > Lepidochelys > Lepidochelys olivacea. Next base: position 263,689,464 of record NC_140412.1, on the reverse strand, counting down.
GTGCGTTCTGGGTGTGCAAAACGTAGCTTTAAAAAGCCATCTGCGATGGAGTGAGTGTGAAATATACATGGCTTAGTGCAGAACTATGAGGAAATTGGATACAATTTTCATCGTCATCATCATCACTGTAATGCCTAGGTCTTACATAGTGTGTTTCATCTATAGATCTCATTTCAACAGTGACTTAGCCACTTAGTTGCCTTAGGGGTAAAACTGTCTAAGTGATTTAGGAGCCAAATTTTGCTGATTTAGGAGACACATTTTTCAAGTGTCTCAGGAATGCAAGGCCCAAATCCTCAAAGGTCTGACATGCCTAACTCTTGTTTAAATCAATGAGAATTAGACACCTAAATACCTTTGAGGATCTGGCTCTGAGGAGTCTAAATCTCACTGACTTTCCAGGAGATTTAGGCTCCTAAAGGCCAAATTTTTAATGACATTTAGATGCCTAACTCCCATTGATTTCAGTGATAGGCATCTAAATACCTTTAAAGGTCTGGCCCTAAGTGCCTAAATCACTTAAGTGTTTTTCAATTGTACCCAATATGTGTTTGTTTTGGGGAGGGGGGGTTCCCACATTTTGTCACGAATGAATCAGAAAATCTGCCTCATTTACATACAAAATGGTGCCAGGGCGTGGGAATTTTCTGAGCATAGATGGGGGTGTTGTCCAATGAGCCAGGTGTGGCCTTTTCACTGCAAGCCCCCAGAAAGACATATTTTCTACACACCGCGAATAAAAGATATTTGTCGGTCACGAAATGGCATGAAGCACAGCAGCAAAAATGTTCACATGAACACTGCTTTCAGCTGCAGATAACAGTTGTGCCCATAGTTTATTCATCCCAGGTAACTGTATTCATCAGCAATATCATTGTGTGAAAAGAACAGGAGGACTTGTGGCACCTTAGAGACTAACCAGTTGATTTGAGCATAAGCTTTCCTGGGCTAAAACCCACTTCATCAGATGCAGGTGAGCTGTAGCTCACGAAAGCTTATGCTCAAAGAAATTTGTTCGTCTCTAAGGTGCCACAAGTCCTCCTGATCTTTTTGCCAATACAGACTAACACGGCTGCTACTCTGAAACCTGTCATTATGTGAGTTCATTATAACCATGAGATTTACAGCTCTCATAAACTGCGGGGTAGGTGGCAGATTGAAACATTAAGGAGAATGCAGCTATAATGCCTTGTGCTGTGGGGTTAGCAGCTCTCGCAAGACAAGCAGAAGTTCCCAGCCTCAGAAGTGAGGGGGAAGACCAGGACAAGGTAGAATGTTGTACAGGTGATGCCATTGTAATTGTCCTTGGTGTGGCTTGAGGGGTCACTAAGCGGCTGTCTTTCAGTTCATATGTAAAAGAGAAGACCTAATTGCCTATGGTAATTAAAGAGCTCCGGGCACTTTTTGCAAGAAGCTGGGCTGTTAATTCTAGTGTCCTATTCTATTGTGGTCTTACATTGTGCTCAACACCATAGGATCTGAGCATCTTCCAGTCATTCATTAAGCAATGCGACTAACTTTCCTCACGTTTGTTTTCTCATCCTCTCCCCGTGGGAAAACTGTGAGCAGTGGATTGTTTTGTTTTGGACATTTCTTTTAGAATGCACACACACACATTTGCTATATGTTTATACTAGAGAAGGTGCAGTCCAATGCACCTTGCACTTGGAGTGGGAGGTGGTGAGCTTTGTGATGGTCTTTAGTTCCTGTTGGAATGAATTCTCCTGGCCAAATCTCAGTTTAGATCATTCATTCTACCTCCTTCCAGTCCACCTGAACTTTCTGCGGAGTATGGTATTCTCCACTTCCGGATCCAAACTGTTGGGTTCTGTTGTTGTGCACTGTTAAATAGCTGCCGCATTCCACACCAGAGGTAGCTGTATTTCTGTGGTCAGTGAAGTGTTTCCTATGTCTCCTTTGCTGAAAGCACGCAGGGATCCTCTGTTGAAAGGCACTACATACATGTTGTTGTTGGAGCAGGGAAGGGGTGACGAAAGTACTTGTGGAACTGAAGTTACCTGCATGTATAAGTCTTTGTACAATCAGACCCGTACATGGTACTATGTACACACCAGGAGCAGTGGCAGCTTCCTAAAAGTGGAGGGGCCACCGGTGCCCTGCCCCCTCACCACCCTTTCCCCCCCGCGCCTCTGCCCCTGCACCGCCTCTTCTCCCCAAGTCCCCGCCCATGCACTGCCCCTTTCCCTGGGCCCCCACACCGCCTCTTGCCCCACGACTCTGCCCCTTGCTCACTCCTCTCTGCCCCCTCCCCCTGTCACTCGTCCTGATGGCCAGTAGAAAGTGATGGAGCGATGGCCCCCTGGCCCCACCTGTTAAAGCGCCCATGGTACGTACTTGTATGTGTCTATATATAGGGCCCTACCAAACTCAGGGTCCATTTTGGTCAATTGCATGGTCATAGGAGTTTAAAAATCGTAAATTTAATGATTTCAGCTATTTAAACCTGAAATGTTATGGTGTTGTAATTGTAGCGGGTCCTGACCCTAAAAGGAGACGTGCGGGTGTCACAAGGCTATTGTGTGCGGGGAGGGTGGGGTCGTGGCCCTGCTACACTTCCTTCTGCGATGCTGCTGGCAGCAGCGCTGCCTTCAGAGCTGGGAAGCTGGAGAGCAGCAGCTGGTGGCCGGGAGCCCAGCTCTGACGGCAGAGCCACCGCCAGCCGCCACCACCATGGTCTGGTATTGCCACCCCTATTTCTATGCCGCTGCTGAAGGGGTGCTGCCTTCAGAGCTGGGTGCCCGGCCAACAGCCACTGTTCTTCGGCTGCCCAGCTCTGAAGGCAGTGCAGAAGTAAGGATGGCAATACTGCGACCCCTCTAAAATAACCTTGCGACCCTTTGGGTCAGGACCCCCAATTTGAGAAATGCCGGTCTCCCCCGGGAAACCTGTATAGTATAGGGTAAAAGCACACAAAAGACCAGATTTCACAGTGGGAGACCAGATTTCACAACCTGCGACGCGTTTTTCATGGCGGTGAATTTGGTAGGGCCCTATCTATATATAAGTCAGTAACTTAATCATATCACTTCAGGCCCATGGGTGGTGGGTATCATAGGCTGGGGGAGGCTGAGCCTCCCCAAACAGCCTGGTGTGGCCTCGCCCATGCTCTGTCCCCAGACCACTTCCTGCAGTTCCCGCTCTTCTGTGGCCCAAGGTGGCTGGGGCTGGGGTGGGCCAGCCTGCTGCCGGGACTCGGGATGGCTGGGGCCTCTGGCACTGGTGCTTGCAAGGCCCAGGGCTGGGGTCGGGGCAACGCCACTGCCTGCCTGGTGCCGGGGGATCTGGGACCACACCGCCCAGCCGACCTGTGCTCTGGGGCTGGGGGCACTGGGGCCAAGCTACACGCCCAGCTACCCGGTGCTCTGGGGCTGGGGGGCCGGTGGCTGCGGTAGGGGTTCCCTGGGTGCCTGCAGGGGAGGGGGGCAGAAGGATGGGGAGGGATTGGGTCTTGGGCAGAAGGGGAGGGGCTGGGGACTAGCCTTCCCCAATGGCCAGTTCACCAGCCATCCATGCTCAGGGCTATTTTATGAGAGTAAAGATCAGGTATCGGAAATCGCCTTAGTCTATTGTGAATTTCCTCAGAACTTCTGAGAGCATTAGAACTAGGACCTGCATTTGTCTGAATTATTTAAAAAGGTACAAGTCAAAGAAATACACCTCGCCCTTCGAGTGGAAGGAGGTGTATCAGCAAAGTGATGCAGTTGCACAAAAGGCAAATGCAATTCTGGGACATATTAACAGGAGAGTCGTATGTAAGACTTGGGAAGTAACTGTCCTGCTCTGCTTGGCACTGAGGAGGCCTAAGCTGCAGTGCTGTGTCCTGTTTTGGGCACCACAACTTAAGAAAGGTGTGGACAAACTCAAATGGGTCCAGAGGTGCGCAGCAAAAATGAAAAGAGGTTCAGAAAACCTGAGCTATGAAGTAAGGATGAAAGGATCGGGCAGATTTAGTCTAGAGAGGAGAAGGCTGAGGGGGGACATAATGACTGACTTCAAATATGTAAAAGGTTGCTATAAAGAGGACAGCGATCAATTGTTCTCTGTGTCCACTCAGAATAGGACAAGACGTAATTGGCTTACTTTGCAGCAAGGGAGATTTAGCTTAGATATTAGGGAAAAAATTCTAACTGTAAGGCTATTTAAGCACTGGAACCGGTTACCTGGGGAGGTTGTGGAATCCCCATTAATGGAGGTTTTTTAAAAACATGTCAGACAAACACCTGTCAAGGATGGTCTAGGTCTAATTAATCCTACCTCAGCATGGGGAGATGCACTCGGTGACCTCTTGAGGTCCCTTCCAGGCCTGCATTTTTATGATTCCATGATTCTATGATGATTTGAAAAACAAGGATTGTATTTTATTTTGATTTATTGGGCACAGGATGTAGAACTGAAAAACCCAAATTGATCTTAATGGAATATTCAATATTTCACATGTATCTGGCAGCCACACGATCTCCAAGAGCTGTTATTTTTTTATCAAAACTTTTTTTTTTTTTTTGGTGGCCAAAATAACGCTTTTTAACCAAAATTTCTATGGAAAATGTTCATTTTGACCCAATTTGTCTTTTTTTAAAATGGAAAAATAGCAAAGAAATCTGTCCCGTCCCCTCAGCAACCTGCATTTTCCATTTTAAAAAAATGGGGGGATAATTATTTTTTGCCCAAAACCAGTTTTCAAGCATTTATCGGTTTTTATTTTTTGTCAGAAAAGAGAAAAAAAATTCACAGAAAGTATATATATATTTTTAAATTCAAAAATTCCTGTAAAAATAATTGGCATTTTCCAAATGGCTCCATCCGTCTGTCTAGCTATCTGCCTGTGTGTGTTTTTGTAGGGGGGTGGGGGGATCCATCACCATGGCATTTGAGTTTCCTGAAGCCAGAACAGTGGGTACATTCTTTCATGGAGACTAGGAATCAACACTTTTTTATTGGAGGGAATGGGGCAAGGAAAGAGACAAACTCTGGCTTCAGTCCCATGAGTCCACTGCACACAGACCGGCCATTGTTGTCTTCCATTCATGGAGGTTCCATCCATGGAGACTTCACAGGGCTGTTCTTTTCCCATGGCTCTGTTTTTCCCAAGAGCATCCTTATGCTGGTAAATATCCGTTTCAGTCTTCGAATGTCTGCGTGCTGAGATGCTTGCCTCAGCTGACCCTCCCAACCTTTAGAGGCTCCCCTTTGCTAGGAGTATGGCACTGGAAACGGTGCTGTTTAAATGCTGCATAATGGAATTAGGTGTCCCTGTTAACTACTGGTAGTTTGCTGCTTTGGTACCAGGGAAAGGTGTTGACAGTTGTCACGGTGTATGGTGCTTTACTGACTAAGGCGACATGAAAAGTCCTTGCCCTGGATGATCTTACAACATAAGGACCTGGTTGTCCCCTTTTCCATGGGAAATGGGGAGAGAACTGAAAAGGAGGAAATCTCCATAGAGTTCTTCTCTCAAAGTGCATCCTGAATGGTTCTCTCACCTTGGGTCTGGCCCACAAACCCTATGGCTTCCCTGAGATCTCCACAGGTCCTGAGGCATCTATAGGAGGCTATGGCTATCTGAGAGGAGGTCATGTGAGCTTCCACATCAGCTCCTCATTCCCCTTTTCCCTCTCAGGCTGGGATCCTCGCTACCAGGACTTTCACAGCTGGCCCTCCTCCTCCCCAAATGCTCCTTGTGTTACCTTTGTGCCGTGATTTTCACAGGGCTCTTTTGGGGGTAGAGGAATGATGTGCAACTTCTTAGTCTGGCCACTCCTCCCCTAAGCTGCCCTCTGCCAGACAGGAGGGGTCAGACCCAAGCAAAGAGGATCCCGTATTTGTGTGAATCAAGGGAATATGATTGGGCCCTAAGATAGACATGGCAGAAGGAGAGAGAACATTAGGAAGAGAGAGGAGTAGGGGGGTCTGCATTTGGGAAGGTAAGTGGGTCATGAGGAGAGATCTGAAGGAGGAGAGGCAGGTTACCTCTTTCAGGGATCCCATGCAAAGATGGCAGCATGGGAAGAAGCACAGAGGTACCTGTAAGAGAAGGATACAGTGCAAATTAAGATACAGTTGGCTAAATTCACACCCGATGTAAGCAGGTGCCGCTCCAGCAAGTTTAGGTGCTTGCTTTACACTGGGATTGACTTAAGTCTAGGAATCAGAATTATTAGTGTCACTTGTGTTGCTCAGTTCTCAAAACAAAGCTTACGCTGGATGTAAGTTGTGCATTGGCCTTGTGATAGGCCTTCTGCACAGGGGAGAATTTCATCCTGGCTGTATAATGTTTTATAAAGGCAGCTATTTTGCTAATGGCTGGTGGCTTCCAAGGACTTCCAGTGAGGGTGTCTTAGTAATGGTTGGAGCCAGTGAAGGTGCTCTTGGTCATGAATGGCAAATAGACAATGCAAAAAGCCAAAGAGTTCATAGCGATATGGGCTAAGCGGGCCGTGATAGAATGTATTCCCCTCTACCAGCTGTTATTGGTGTAGCAAGAACTTTGGAAAGCTCTAGCAGGAAGTTGGTGAAAGTTGCTGCATTGACCCGCTGATGAGTTGAGCTATACCAGCGTAGGGCACGTCTACATTAGAAATGCTACAGTGGCACAGCTTCAGTGCTGTCGTGTAGACACTAACTCCAGGGGCAGAAGTAAATCTACTTCTCCGAGAGGCGGAAACTAGGTCGACGGAAGAATTCTTCCATTGATCTAGCAGTATCTACACCAAGGCTTAGATTGCCCTTACATCTCTCAGGGGAGTGACTTTTTCACACCCCTGAGCAACGTAGCTATGTTGACTTAACTTTATAGTGTCGACCAGCTCAGAAGCTCTGTAGCGTAGACAGAACTCTCTTTTTCTGGAGCAATTTGATCCTAGAAGCAGAGCTCTGAAAATGGTGTCTGGTGTGGTGGATAGAGAAGGGGATTAGGCACTTAGGTCAACTACTGACTGATTGGAGGAGCAGGTTCAGTTGATTTGGGTAAGGAGGGTAGTGCATTGCAAAGAAAAATGGTAACTATGGATTGAATTATACACTTTAGGGTAGGTAAAGGTTAAAGATTAAACCAAGAACGTTGGTTGTGAATATGCAGAATAGCATTGTATTGTCTTTGTTTAGACTGCTCACAGGAATGGATTTTCCAGGTTTCTCTTAAATTAAGGGTGGGGACGGGCAAACTAGCTTGAAGAAAAATCACCTGACCCTTCTCCCCACCCCAAATTTGAGCAGAACCTGTTCTGAGGCTCAACATTTACAAATCTCTCAAGTTTTAGTGCTTTTCTAGTGACAAGAGGGAAGAGGGGAGTTGGCAACATGTTCTGGGAAGCCCTGAAATGCATGAGATTTGGAGACAAATGGCTGGCTAGATCCCAGAGGGCAGCGAAGGATTTACTGAACGCCACACATCCTAACCAAGAGAAAACACCAAACTTGAAAAATGTCTCCCCTACCCACTGTATTCTCAACATTGCCAAAATGTAGAAGATCTGCTTGGGATCAGGACAAGAAGAAGGAGTTGAGGAGGAAGAAGAAGGGAGCTGGTTGCTGGGAAAAATGAGAAGGATGGGTGTTGGGAGCTAGCAGACCTCAAAAGCTTTGGGTAACCTTGAAGCAAGTTTCTGAACTTCAGGGGTTTATCCAAACTTTTCCCAACTTTTTTGTTGGTTTGTTTGTTTCTGAGCTCGGCACATCATTAACTCCAGATGGCCAAAGACAACAAAGAATCTGGGGCTTCTCCATGGCAGAAGCCGGTGAACTTTGTAGACAGAGATCAAGTGGTTTTGTTTAAATATTAGACACACTAGAGAGAGGCCGATGGAAAGTGCCGTGATTGGAGCAATTGTGCTTCGGAGTCTTGAAGTGATTTAGGAAGATAACTGAGTTTAACAGAGCGTTCCTGAAATGTGCATGATGGACAGAAAGTTAAGAGAATCTACCCCACAATTCTCCAGCTGGAGGTCAAGTGACCACCCAGTTCACCAATGAAATGCCAAGTTTACATTACACCATCTTAGCAGCCAATGACACCGGGAGGACATGGTTATGCTGCTCACAGCTGCAGAAAGCTGCCTTCTGTGGCTGTCTCATAGCCAGAGAAAGGCATGGCTGTTTCTTTACATATTAAGGAAGGAGCTGTGTGAAACGCAAATATATTTTCATTTAGAATTATTTCTACCAGGATTTGTACCTAAGGTGATTTTCCAGCAGCAGTATCAAAGGCATGACCTGGCAAACTCTTATTCCTATGGCGAGTCCCTTACTCTCACTAGTCCCAGTGGGTTCAAAATGTGGGGGCTGGCAAGAGCTAGCTAGGATTATTATTATCATGAGTCTAACTAGATAGGATTGGGCTCTTCAGACCTAATGTAGCTCCTGTTCAAATACATGGAAAGCCTCCCAAAGACTTCAACAGGAATGAGACAAAGCCCCTCGGGGGTTGGCCCTGAACCATTGAAGTCAATGGGAACTTTGCCACTGATTTCAGTAATAGCTGGATGAGACCCTTAGGGCTTCAGCCATAAGCTCCGACTTATATAGTGAGTGCTCAGCACCTACTGGCAGCCACGCTGATCAGCTCCTCCCCCTACCCCCCAGCTCCCCCCACCCGCCAGTGGGCCCTGATGATCAGCTCCCCCCCACCTGCTCCCAGCCCTTCCCACCGGCCAGTGATCAGCTTTTCAGTGGCGTGCAGGAGGTGCTGGGAGGAAGGGGGAGGAGTGGGGGCAGGAAGAGGCGCAATGAGGGTGGAACTCGCTTGGGGGAGTGGGCAGAACGGGATGGGAAGAGTCGGGGTGGGGGTGGAGCAGGGGCAGGAAGAGGTGGGACAGAACCTGGGGCAGAGCCTGGGGTGGAGCAGGGGCCAAGCACCCACGAGGAAATAGAAAGTCAGTGCCTCTAAGCCAGTGCCCCTTGCAGTCAAAGGAAGGGCTCGCATTGACTTCAGTGGATAATGGATGGGGGTTTTCAGGACCTCAAAGGTCTTGAAGCACTTGATGCCCACTTCAGTGGGAGTTAGGTGCCTAAATACATCTGAGGATCCCTGGTCATGGTGGAGCCTCCATCACTGAACATTTTTAAAGCCTAATCAGATGGTTTTCAAAAGGATCCGTCTAGGAGTAATTTGTGGGGAGGTCTGTGGCCTGTGGTTATATAGCAGGCCAGAGGAGGTGATCACAGTGGTCTCTTCTGGCCTTGGAAGCTATGAATCAGTCCCCAAGGGTTTGTCCTGACTAGGATTTAGGGATGTGTTGTTGGGACATGTTAGCTCACATGCTCTAGTCTAACACAGGGCCATGTAGGCTTTAACATGTGCTAGCTGATTGAGTTGGAGCCAGATGGAAGGTTTAGCACATGTTAGCTAATGCCTTCTGTCAATTGCCGGGCTCGCTCCCCAGCGCAGGAAGGATCAGTCCCAGGGCCTTGCCTCAGCGCACAATTTATTGGTTAAATGGCAATTTGGGGGAAAAATGTCAAAATAAAGTAGTTCTCATGCCCATCATAGGCTGAAATTCCCAGAAGCTTTTCCTCACCTCTCTCAGCCCCTCCGGGTCCTTGCCCTGACTCAGGGCCTACTACAGAATCCTCCCCGATCCCTGCACTTCACCAGCTCTGCTGAGCTCTTGTGACGTTTCTAAGGACCCAGGGCTCCTTAGGCCTCAGCTAGGAGGCATTGGTGAGGCTGGGCCAAGCGTCCCTTTAAAAGGCCAGCCCGCCTGTGACACCTTCTAACTCACCTTTTATGCTAGTTAAAAAAAAGAATTGATCTTAGGTGAAACATGGCCCCATCACCACAGTCTCTGAACACCTCACACTCTGTAATGCATTTATCCTCACAACACCTCTGGGAGGTAGAGCAGTGCAATTATCCCCACTGTACAGATGGAGAACTGAGACTTGCCTCACAGGATATAGGAAGCCTCTGGCTCCCAATTCTTAGACTAGGGCACAAAGCTCTGGCCCCTCCTTCCTCTCTACGCTAGCCTTCTTGCAGCACTCGGCATCGATATAATTGTTGTCATTTTTTTTTTTTACAATTTCAGTGCGAATAACCTTTTTTTAAAAACAGACAAACTTGTTCTGCCACAGAGGCAGCCCAAACACAACAAGCTACTGCTAAATGAAAACCCGGGTAGCAAAGATGTGTTTAAACAGAAAGAGAAACTGACCAGCGTAGTTTCACGTTCAGGGCAAAAAAGTAAACCAAGAAACTAAATCAAAGGTACAAAGGAAATTTGACTTTAAAAATCCTTTCGGTTGTAATAATCTAGGTGGTTGTTAGGAGCACTCATAAGAGCATATTGAAATCTATTTAACTAGCTGTATGTCTATCTATCCTTCTATCTGCCCATCTATTTTGATTGCACCTGTCATTATGACATCTGGATATTCTGCAAACCATCCCTTATTTTCTAGTGTAGTCCAGGCCTTAATTTGGATCACTTTAATTCTGAATACATTTGTCCACATAGGACTTTAATACAATTTAACTAATCCACTTTAAAAGATAATTCAGATTAGTTTTCCTGTGTGTCGCCATACAGACAAGACCTAGTTCAGGGAAGGAGCTATGGTGGGGTTCTTTGTTGGGGATTGTGGAAGGTTTAAAGAGGTAGATGACTCCATTCTCTGTGGGGAGGGATCAGGAGCTGGGACATTTATTGTTGGGCAGAGAGGGCTGAGGAACTGAAAGTGTTGCTGTCCCCTTAGCTGTGACTGGTAACAAGCCGTGCAAGGAGCAGAGTCAGCCTGAAAACTGCTATGTTTTCTCTTCCAGGTCCTTGGCCATCGGTCACCAGTATTCCTCCCTGGGGACTCAGCCCATCCTCTGCGGCAGCATCCCAGGGCTGGTCCCCAAGCAGCTGCGCTTCTGTCGGAACTATGTGGAGATCATGCCCAGCGTGGCGGAAGGGGTCAAGGTCGGGATCCAGGAGTGCCAACATCAGTTCCGTGGGAGGAGATGGAACTGCACCACCGTCAATGACAGCCTGGCCATATTTGGGCCTGTGCTAGATAAAGGTGAGTGCTGAGTGATAAGGCAAGCGAGGGTGATACATGTGGACTATTAGCAGCAAATATACATTGAAACCCATCTTGTATAGAATCACAGAATGTCAGGGTTGGAAGAGACCTCAGGAGGTCATCTAGTCCCACCCCCCTGCTCAAAGCAGTAGTTGGTATCATTTGTCGTGACCTTTTCTTTTGGGCTGGTATAAAGTGCCATGCATATAAAGTGCAAGCTTTCTCCACCTAGCCTCCCACCTGTACGCTTCTGGCCTGATGCAGAGAGGCCATCATTAGAGCAGAGAGGACAATTCAGTCCCAACACCCGTTCAGCCCTGGGCCTCGCCAATGAGATGGCCAACAGCAGTGGGCTCACTGGGAAGAGGACTGAGATCTCCCAACTCCTTCAGACAGGCTACCAAACACTCCTCAAGTGGTAACAGTGTTCACTCACTGCCCACCTGGGGCTGGTGTTGAACAGGTGACCTAGAGAGCTAGCATTGCCAGGGCCCTGAATCATCTAGTCTCCTCCCATAGATTTAGATTGTTAATGCAGCAGCTGTTTTCATTGGTAGAGCTGGACCTCTGGATTCCATTCCAACCAAACGTCATTTCACGCCACATCAGATGGTCTGTCAGTGATTGCTGACTGGCTTGGCCTGGCATGCTGTCAAGCAGGCTGAACGCACACACCCCCGCCCCCCCTCCTCCCCCCGAAGGGCTGTATGTAAAGGGGAAATGATACACTGCAATCAGGATTAATGGGTTCCCCTTTCAGAGCTAATTGCGCTTTTAGTTTCTAGATTTTGGTGTTGGGCACTAGATAGAAAGATAGATAGATAAATACTGGGGCCTGCCTGACTAAATAGATTCTGATCCAACTCCCACTGGAAGTCTTTCCATTGACTTCAAAAGGGAGCTGGATCAGGGCCTTGTCCCATATGTTAGATGCCTCTTTGGGAGCAAAAGCAACTGTTTTATTCTGCTTTTGCATCCTGGCTTTTAGGGCCCAGTCCAGCTCCCACTGACTTCAGTGGGAACACGATCAGGCCCTTAGTTTTAGATTAGCACGAATAAGTTCAGCTGTAAGGCAAACTTGCTTTGCATTTGACCTCCCCGGAGATAATGAAGCTGGACTCCCTGCCCAGTGCTGTTTAGGAATATCCGACACAGCCGGCTGCGCCTTCAGGATAGCAGCAACACAGACCTGGAAGTAATCCTTTCAGTGTGCAATTAAAGGCACTGTTACAGGTTCCCAAAAGGACTGACGCTCCTCCTGCTGAAATTAGCTTGTCTGAAAGCCAGAGCAACGTCAGCTGACCTCGTGTCAGCAGTGCAAGGCAGCCTCTAGGATACATTTCAGGAAGACCATTCTAAAGTCTGTTTATATGGTTGAGATCATAAATTCACCTCAGGCCAGGATCCACTGTCACTTGCGATCAGGTGTCGGGGCGGGATATTGTTTTTATCCTACTGTGTAATTCAGAAGAGCTTTGGATCCTGTTGTGGTGAACTTTATAAAATTCCCGGACTACATCACAGCAGTATACTGAAAGGAATGCCTGTATCATTATTGATTGGAGAGAGACAAGGTAGTATCTTATACTGAGCCATCTTCTGTTGGTGAAAGAGACAAGATTTCGAGCTTACACAGAGCTCTTCTCACATTACATTAATATATTACTATCTAGAGACACCAACCAAAATCAGGGCACTCTTGCGGTAGGCATTGTACACCCACATGGAAAAGAAAGTGAAAGGAAGTGCTATTATCCCCAGGTTACAGATGGAGAACTGGGGCACATATGTATTAAGGTCTCGTCTATATGGTTTTTTACCAGTAAAGTTATGTTGGTTGGAGGCATGATTTTTATCAAACTGGTTATACTAGTTATACTAGTTTATACTAGTTATACTGGCAAAATCCCGAGAGTGGATGAACTTATAAAGATGACTCGTTTCAGAATAGTAATGCCCCTTCCCCTACAGGAATTGCTATGCTGGTAGAGAGCACCTTTATAGTGATCTAATTTCAGTCACGCTGCGGGGGGTTGAACTTTCTAGTGAGGACAAGACCCAAGTGACTTGCCCAAGGTCCCTCAAGGAGTCTGGGAACTGAACTCAGGTTTACTAAATCCTAGTCCAGTACCTTCATCACACCAGACCGCCCTAATTCCTGATACCGTCATAAACGGCACATGGGATGCCTGCGGCTCTCAGGGTATGTCTACACTGCAGTCAGGTGTGTGATTGCAGCCTGTGTAGACAAACCCAAGCTAGCTTTCATCTAGCGAGCTCCAATAAAAATCCCAGCGTAGCCATGGCAGCAGGGGTCATGAGAAGGGTGAAAAGGGGGAACAATTGTACCAGGGCCCAAGCTCAGGGGGGCCTCCTCAAAACATCAATAAAAAGGGGTGAAATGGGGATGAAATTGGAGGGGCCCCAGGAAACATGATATACCAGGGCCCCAAACTTCCTCCTAGGGCCTGCATGGCAGCATAGGCTAGCCACCCGAGTAAACACCCAGGGTCCCAGGCAGGCATGTGCTGCCATTGTTATGGGAGCTAGCTAGATCCAAGCTAGATCCAGGCCCACCTCTGACTGCAGTGTAGACATACCCCAGACACAGGGCAGCATAGCTGCTCTACTGCCCCACGCCACCTTCTGATATACCTGTGGTTATATGTTGGCGCGAAGGAAGCCCGTGCCCTGTACCTGCAGCGCCCACTGCAGTCATTGGGCGTGTGTGTGCCAGGATGGGGCCCGGATCCTGCCGTTGTGCAGTAGCCAGGCTCAGCTAGGAAAAGGACGCTGGGACGATTTCATAACTGAAGAATGTTGTTCCTCGAGGGAGAATCTAACCATCCTTCAGTTTGGCTTCACCTATTGCAGGAGGCGGGGGGGGGGGCGGGCGGGGGGAGGAGAACAGCTCAGCCACATTCTTGTGCAGATCCCTGAGGGGAGGAACATACTTGAGCTACTACCAAAAGAAAAGAAAAGTGCTGGAGTTCACAGTTTAAAAGCCAAGTAACCGAGAAGCTAACTTCAGTGTCCCATTGCGGTCAGTGGGGCCAGGTCCTCGGCTGGTGTAAATGAGCACTGCTCCATTGCGGTCAGTGGGGCCAGGTCCTCGGATGGTGTAAATCAGCACTGCTCCACTGAAGTCACAGAAGCCAAACTGAAGTCATGGGAGCTATTCCCACTTTCACCAGTGGGGGTCTGGATCTCAGTCTTTCTTACGAAGAAGGGCTGTTTTGGTTGGATTTTGTTGTTGTTTTTATGTTTTGATTTTCCCTGAAGAAACGCTTTCTAGGCCTGAATCTAACTGAAACTCGCTCAGTATTCATGCCACACTTGCCACTTTGGTATCTCATTACGAATTCAGGGCTAGGGTCTGACTCTGACTCAGTGATGTCAAAATCTTGCTGGACTGCGGTCATGTAAGGCCACCATGTTTTGACACTGATAGAACCATAGTCTAAAACAGGTGCCTCTCTCATGGTGAACGTGAGGAGGGGGATGCTTTAGAATCATGGACCACAAGGGTCATCTAATCTAACCCGCTGCCAACATGCAGGATTGGTTGTGTCTAAACCACCCAAGACATGGCTCCAGCCTCCCTTTGAAAGCCTCCAGTGAAAGAGCTCCCACGACCTAACGAGGCGTCTGTTCCATTGTCCTGCTGTTCTTATGGTTAGGAGGTTTTTCCTGAGATTTAATCTAAAGTTGCTACGCTGTAGTTTGAACCTACTGCCTCTTGTCCTACCCTCTGTGGCAAAAGAGAACTTTTCTCCATCTTTTTTATGGCAGCCTTTCAAGTGTCTGAAGACTGGTATCCTGTCCCTCCTTAATCTCCTCTTTTCCAAACTAAACAGACCCAGTTCCTTCAGCCTTTGCTCGTATGGCTTGCATTCCATCCCTTTCATCATCTTTGTCACTCATCTCCGGCTCCTTTCCAGTTTCTCTCCACCTTTCTATATATTGGTGACCAAAACTGGACACAGTCCTCCAGCTGAGGCCTACCCAGCACCGAGTAGGGTAGAACTATCGCTTCCCTTGACTTGCAGGCTATGCCTTTGGTAATGCAAGCTCAAATTGCATTTGCTCTTTTTGCAACAGCATTGCATCGCATTGCTGACTCATGTCGAGGCTGTGATGCACCACAACTCTCAGATCCTTCTCAGCAGTGCTGCTGCCAAGCCAGCTTCCCCCCCCATTCTGTACTTGTGCATTTGGTTTGTCTTCCCTGAGAGTAGCCCCTTAAGTTTGTCTGTTAAATTTCATTGGGTCGTCTCTAGCCCAGTTCTCCAATCTATCAAGACCCCGCTGAATTTTGGCTGTATGTTCGAAAGTGTTGGCAACCGCCCCACCCCTGCTTTGTGTCATCTGCAAACGTGATCAGTCTGCTCTCTAGTCCTACATCCAGGTCATTCATACAGATGTTAAACCACACCGGACCCAGAACAGATCCTGGTGGAACAGCACTTGAGACCTCCCTCCAATCCAACGTCGTTCCATTAATAGTTACTCTTTGTTTGTGGTTCTTTAACCAAGTATGTATCCCCTTAATGGTAGTTCTGTGGAGCCTGCATTTCTCCAGTTGACTTATCAAAATGTCACGTGGGACTGAATTGAAAGCCTTGCTGAGGTTCAGGTGTATTATGTCGAAGGCTATGTTTTAGTCATGGGTATTTTTAGTAAAAGTCATGGACAGGATATACCCCTAACTAAATCCTGCAGGGGGGGAGGGCAGCCCGGGGTGCTGTGGGTGCTCGGGGGGGCGGGGGGAACGGTCCAGGGGGTGCTGCAGATGCTCAGAGGGAGCAGCCCGGGACCCCCGCTGGTGCTGCGGGGGGCAGGTTGGCAGGAATGGCAGGCTCCCTACCTGGCTCCTCGAGGGCTCTGGGTGGCGCTTACCTTGGGGGTCTCCCTGGAAGCAGCGACATGTCCCTCCCCCAGCTCCCATTGGCCAGGAATTGCAGCCAATGGGAGCTGCGGGGGTGGTGCCTGTGGTTGGAGGCAACATGTAGAGCTAGGAGCCCATGGAGAGACATTCTGGGGGGACCTCCAAGGTAAGCACCGCCCAGAGCCCTCACCTCCTCCTGCACCCCAACCCCCAGCTCTGAGCCCCCTCCCACATGCACCCAAACTCCCGCTGCTGCTGGAGTTGGGGTGGGGGGCAGGCAGTAGCCCGAGTCTGCTGCAGCCGCCGCCGGTGTGGTTGGCCCAGGAGCTGCCGGAGTGGCCGTTGCAGAAGTCACCGGAAAGTCACAGAATCCGTGACCTCCGTGACAGACTCGTAGCCTTAATTATGTCCACCACATACCCCCATCCGCCAAATCAGTTACCCCGTCAAAGAAGGAAATCAAGCTGGTTTGGCATGATTTGTTCTTGGTAAATCCATGCTGGCTGTTAGTGGTTACCCAGGGCCAGATTTAGGGGCAAGCGATCCAGGCGACTGCCTGACGTGCCGGGCTTGGGGGGTGCCGGGCTTGGGGGGTTGTTTTTGTTGTTGGCGACAAAAGGGAAAATAGAATGTTTGAAGTAACATGTTTCAGGTATTCCGTATGTGGATTCATTTTTCACTAACCTCCTAGAATGTTCTGGACCTTTGTAGAATCTCGTGGAACCTTCCAGACTTTCTGAGAACTACATTTTCCTTGAACCTCCTAGAATGTTGTCCGCTGTACTCTCGCAGGTATATAAGGGGTGTTGTGTCACCAGTCAGTCAGTGAGATATAAGAACAAACTGAAGTGAAGTGAGAGCCCAGCTGCGATATTGTGAACCTTGTTTTATTGAGTAATTATGAAAGCGTACTTGTGTTTTAAGACTTGAAGAGTGTAAGTAGCGACGAATAAAGGACATATTTAATGAGACACCAGAGACATCTATTGAACCTCTATCTGTGCAACAATATAAAAGAAATACTGGTTCTTCTTTTGCCATGCTTCACATGTAATGTTGGATGACTTTCTAAGACCGCGGAACAGAGACTTTTGTTCTCCCTCATACTGTTTGTTTTCCCCATAGACAATAAAAGATGCCCCAAAAGAAGCCTTCAGGAGCTCATTGTAGGAAGCGAAAAGCTCAGTTGCAATCTAGTTTGCAGCAAGGAACAAATCTGATGGGAAACAAAAGGGGGCGGGGGGCACCAAAGACACTCCTTGCTTGCGGTACCATTTGGTCTAGGGCTGGCCCTGTGATCACCCCTTCATCTCCAGGTAGTCACAAATTGAATGTTTTATACATTGCTTTAGCAGCTTCCCAGGTATCAAAGCCAGGCTGACTGGTCTCTAGTTTCCTGGCTCCTCCTTTTCCCCTTTTTTAAAGATGGGCACCACCTTAGTCCTTCTCCAGTTGTGCAGCCCCTCTCCTGTCATCCATGAGTTTGTAAATATTATTGCCGGGGGCTCTGAGATTTCTTCAGCTAATTCCTTCAGCTCCCACAGGTGAATAGCATCCAGCCCTGCTGATTTGAATTTATTCTGATTGGTCAGAAGATCTCTGACATGTTCTTCACTTACCCCGATCTGCATCCCTCCCCCTTTATTCTCTATGGTAACTTCGGTAATCATCCGGTCACATCTTATTTTTTGTGAGAAGACTGAAACAAAGTAGGCATTGAGCAGCTCTGCCTCCTTATCTTCCGTTCCCAGCTCACCTTCTCCACTGAGCAGCGGACCCACACCCTCCTTGATCTTTCCCTTTTTGTCTGACATATTTGAAGAACCCCTTCCTGTTGTTTCTAATGTTTCTTGCTAGCTGTAACTCATTCTTTGCCTTGGCTTTCCTGATTTTGTCCCTAAACGCTCGTGCTATTCCCATGTACGCTTCCTTGGTGACATGCCCCTCCTTCCATTTCCTGTAGGTATTCCTTTTGCGTTTTAGATAGGTAAAAAGCTCCTTGTGTCCACACATGCAAGGAAAAACCCTTGTTATGGGGTGTGGCTGCCCCATAGCACTCCCTACTGGCTAAGTGTAGCACTACAGGTACTCCCTGCTTCAGTTTCTCTCCTCGGCGTGCCACACATCAGTCTGTTCTGGAGATGTCTTAACCCTCTGGCCACGTCACAGAACAAGAATTCCAAAATAAAAAGTCCCAAACAAACAAAAAGTTTCTTCTGCTCTGTGGGGCTTCTCTCTACCCTATGGGCCCTATTCCCAGCCCCTTTCTGGGCTACCTTTCTCTGCTCTGGGCTAGCTCTGGAGTACCCTTCTCCTGCAGAGCCTGGCTCAGAGCCTTCCACAGGAGCAAGCCTTACTGCCTGTGGGCCTGAGTGCTAGACTGATCTCTCGCAGCTCTTTTATAAGGCCAAGGTGCCCATTAAGCTACCACCTGATCCTCCTTAGCCCCACCCCCTCAGGCTGGGAAGCAGCTAATTAATTATGGCACAGGTGTGGATGGCTCCATCTCCCCATAAACGGCCAGTCACCCCTTGACACCTCTATGGTATAACATGGCTTAGCTACAATCATACATGATTTAAACATGATTGTTTCTGTAGCAGAGACAGGCCTATAGGAAGTTACATCATCAGTGATACTCAGGATCATGTCTAACCCTCAACGAGGCCTGATGTTCACGGGTGTCTAGGCGATTTCAGATGTGGGCTCTGCTCCCATTTGGACATATCAGAGTCTCATTTACTGGCCAGGAAGCCTCTCGCTCTGCTCTACTTCACCAGGTGATAACCAGGCAGGGTTCAAGAGTCCAAGAGCCACCAGCATTCATGCCATTGGACAAACGGACTATTCAGTTTGCCCATCCCTGGCATCAGAACAGTTACATGCCTATTCATGCTGAACCTTTTTGGCATTCCCCTGGCTCCTGCAGTGGTGTTTGCCTAGCTGAACCGTGCTGCAGGGCTGGGGAAAGCTTCTCAGGGGTAGGGAGATCTGGTGTTACTAAAAAGTTGTTAGTTACACTATGTTTTCCCTTCCATCTGGTCTTAATGTCTCTTGTGCTTTCTTTGTTAGTGCCAATGGATGGGCAGCTCAGGGGAAAGAATCACAGCATGGGTAGAACGCATGGTTCTTTCTCTGCAAACCACTGGAAACAAGCATCCCAGATTCTCCCAAACTCTTTGGCATGCGAGCTACCCTGCGAAACAAATCCTGGTGCGTGGAAGGGAAAAATTAATGTGGTCCCCATTACTCACCCATCCACTCCTATAGATCGATCCTATTCGTGCAACACCAATCACTATAACATCTACACCCTTTTATTCTATTTTTTGTGGGAAGAGAATCCTTTATTAAAGTGTTTGTCATCATAAAACCATCTTTAGGGCCCAAATCCTACTCCTGACACTTGTGGAAATCCATTTGTTTCTAGGTCATTCATTGCTCTAGATGTTACATGGGTATCGCTTAACTGAAAGTTGAATTTGCCCAAGAAATGTGCTTTAAAGTTATCAAAGCAGCTTTATTCTTACAGGTTACACCCAGTGGTTTAGCTAAGAAGCGTGGCTCATCCACCAGAAATCTGTTGTATCTTTTGATTTAACAAGGAGCAAACACTAGACTGGATACAGTCTGGATAATATATTGTAACAATTCTGCCTAGGCAACAGAGGGTGGACTAACTAATCTAATAGGTAATTTCCATCTCTAACTCCTATGGTTCTATTAAGGATTGTATCTGTCTATCTATGCATTTATAAGGTGACTATCCCTGAATTGTGTTAGCCTATGTTGTTCATTTAAATCTCCCAAAGCAATGTGAATTTGAATTCAATTTGAAATGCTTTGGGGCAAAAAAAACATGATTCAACATGAACAAAAGACAAAAAAACAAAGGACAAAAGAAAAAAAAGCAAACCCAGAAATCTTATTAGGGCCCTGTCTCTTTAAGAGACCTCAGCACATAATTAAGCCGGAATAAAAGTTTCCTCCCCCCTCTTTCAATAAAAGTAAATGACCTCAAACTATTTAAGCCCCCTGTTCGTTTAAATTTTAAAAGGGAGCCCTTGTCCATCCACTTCTTTCACTCCCTCCTACCCCTCCTTGCGAAAGACTGGCCGGGGCTCTAAACCTGCCAGCTGGACTGAGAAATGGCTAACAGTTATTGTGGAGGAGCAGCTTTTAATGAACTATTGAAGAATGATACATTGATGGAGTAATGGGAGTTTAAGTCGCCCTGTAATGAAACAGGTTCTCAATGCGGGCCCATTGTGGTGTAAATACGGCACGTCTCTCCCACTGTTTGGTCAGGACTAAATAGGAGAAGACAGAGGGGGGTCAGCTTATGGGGGTCTCTGCTTTAGTTAATCAATCTGATTGGATTAGGGTCACTGCGACCCCTAATAATGTCAAAGGTCGTGGCAAACTGGATTAAATGCTTTGTTGAGGAGGCCTTGGATTCTTTCAGCCTTCGTGAACGGAGCTTGTTTATTAGAGTTTAACACTCGTGCAACCTTTGAAAGTCACAGTGTCCCTTTTTGTGCATCTGTGTGTTTGCCTGGGTGCGTGCGTGTTTGCTGAGTGTGCGCGTGTGTTGCCTCGGCAAGCATCTGCACCGGCCAGATGTGCCCTCTTGGAGCATTTATCAAACTCACAGTGGACAAATGGGAACCTAACGGCAGGCTTGGAGGTTTGGAGACATAAATTCATTCCGTACCCCAATGGAACATCATGAGCTGCAGAAAGAATTCTTTGCCATCACTCCTGCTAGTGTGCAAATGACAGAAGCCAAGCCCCAAAGCCAATGGTGTGACCTCTGGATCAGTTTCCTCTGATTTTAACCCCAGGAAACATTACCCATATCCAGCAAGAAGATTAATGCTGCATGAGACTTGCCTCTTTCGAAGCCGTACGATGGTCTCCTTATTAGTGGGGAGGGACTTGGACTTCCAGAGGTTGCAAGAACCCGCGCTTGGGTGGCCAAGGCAAGGGGAAGGATGTGAATGAATGAGTTACTGTGATCTGCCTTGGGGACCCCAACCTGTTCTGAAAGCCCAAGTGTGAAAAGATGATCCTGGCTTGACCTCGATTTCACAGCAAGCATTGCTGGACAGGTACAGTAGATTTCTTAGCAGGCAGAGAAATTATGCCAACCCATCTTTTGAGGGCTTCATCCGGCAGTGATAATAAATGATAATAATGTCATGTCATTTATGCTGATATCACAGCGCTGGATCCCAAACCCTATATTTCTTCATTTAATCAGTTCATAGATTTTAAGGCCAGAAGGAACCATTAGATCCTCTAGTCTGACCTCCTGTATTACCCAGGCCATAGAATTTCATCTTGTTATTCCCGTATTGACTCCAATAAAGCCAGTTTTCCCAAAAGGCCTCCAGTCTTGATCTGAAGACTTCAAGCGATGAAGAATCCACTAAGCCCCTTGGCTATTTGTTTCAATGGTTAATCACCCTCGGTTAACAAAAAAGTACTTTATTTTTCATTTGAATTTGTTTGCCTTTAACTTCCAGCCATTGGATCTTGTTCTGCCTTTCACCGCTAGATCAAAGAGCTCTCTAGAACCTGGTGTTTTCTCTCCAGGTCTCAGCATATCCTAAATGTACCCAGCCATTTGATGGCATCATCATCAGCCAGGTGGAGAGCCGGTAGCCAGCTGTCGAAATACGTCAGTGGGCGCTGGGCAAGGATATGCGACATAGTCTGAAGTTGACTGCAGCTGCCTCGCGGGTCATTAGACAAACCGCATTTAAGAGATTAGTCACGCAGTTGCCCTGTCCTGTTCGAAACCAGTTCAGAGATGAACACAGGAGCCTTAGCAGTTCAGAACCTGGTGGGCAGACGGTTGGGTCTGTGACGAGAGAGTGATTAATGATTGTCCTTGCTGACCACTTGTTGCGCCAAGCAGATTCCACTCTCATGTCCTGTGGTGGCATAAATGACCATAAAGGGCATCTAGAAAAGAGGCGAGCTGGTGGGTGGTTGAAGAGGTCTGCGTACAAAGGCAGGTCACTGTTCTCACGGATCTGGGCCAGTAGCATGACAGAGGCCTTCTCACAGTGAATATGGGGTGGTGCTATGTTACTAAGTATTGGCAGGTAATTCTGTTTAATAAAGAAAGTATCCGTGACACCTTAGCTATAAAATCTATATCAGCAGGTTAGATACACCTACACACACCCTGAAGGGCTACGTTCGACACAGACAGAGAGTGGGAGAAAGGAAGTACCATTATGCCCATGTGATGGGAGAACGGAGACATTAAATGATTTGGCCCAAGTTTACTCAGGAAGACAGGAGGCTCTCTTGTAGTCTAGTCTAGCATCTAAACCACAAAACTATCCTTCCTCTTACAAGAGAAGCTCCTGAACGTTGACAGAAGGGGTGGATGTTTCTGCGGGCTCAGGCTATACCTTAGTAACTGGCATTCCTTACCAGGAGCTTCATCCTGCTACTGTTGAAAGCAGTTGGAGTGTTGCCCTTGACTTCAGTAGCAACAGACCAGGGCCTCAAATTCCCCACCCTAAAGATCAGAGGGGACACAAGCCCTTGCAGTAAGGTAACATATTGCTCAGCGAGACCAAGTCTCTCACCTCTGACAGAAGAGTCTTGCTCTCTGCCCCGTACTGAAGAGATCACTCTTGCAAGAAGCTGCAGTGTTAAGACTAAGGGATTTAGACAATCTCAATAATATTTTCTTGATGGCGCGCCAACATCTTGCTCGTCTCTGTGCCAAACGCCTTCCCTCCCGCTCCCCACCCTCTACCCCCACATCCTGGATCAGACTTTTTCACTTCTGCAATAAAGTGTGGCATCAGCAGAGAGCCACGAGACATTTATTTTTCCGGGAGGTTGGTATGTTACATGTAGGAGGTTGGATGAAAATCTCTGTCTCTCTCTGATGCAAATTTTCCCCAGAGGACCTGATTTCCCACCACACCCCTTCCACCTCTGTGCTAATGGCAATTTGGGCAGCTGCCCAGGTATCAACAACAAAGATCTACAAACTGTACCTGGTAACCATGGGGGAAAGAACTGGAAGGAACAGGATTGAACATCTATCCGTACAAGTTGCACTTGGCCATGCAGGTGAATAAATGCAGACCACCAGCCACTTACCCCTGATCTGTCTGTCTCCTTTCTTGATGCTAGACAAAACAGACAGAGGCAGCTCTTGGAATCAGGGCAGCTGTGTCGGCTCTATACAGTAGCAAATCGGCATTGTATGTTGAGGTAGGAGCTGGGGGAACTGTTTCAGGAGATAAGCTGATCCTGGTGAGGTAAGGAAGGAAGACTATCTCCATGTGTAGGCATTGCACAAGTGACTATGAGTATGTCTACACTGCACACTAAGCTCGGGTCTGTGGGACCCGGACTTGTGGACTCAATGTTTCCAAGCCCATGCCTGAGCATCCACACTGCATGGTAAACTGGGACTTATCGTTGCTGGACCTAGGTTTCACAGCCACACTAACATGTACATTCTGCACTGTGCAGACCTTCTGACTTTGATCTGCGCCTTGAGCTGCCTTCACATAAGAACAGCAATACTGGGTCAATACAATGGTCCATCTAGCCCAGTATCCTGTCTCTGACAATGGCCAGTGCCAGATGCTTCAGAGGGAATGAACAGAACAGGGCAATTTCAAGTGATCCATCCCTTGTTGGCCAGTCTCATCTTCTAGCCGTTGGCAGTTTAGGGACACCCAGAGCATGGGGTTTGCATCCCTGACCATTTTGGCTAATAGCCATTGATGGACCTAACCTCTGTGAACTTATCTAATTCTTTTTTTAACCCAATTATAATTTTGGCCTTCACAATATTCCCTGGCAATGAGTTCCACATGTTGACTGTGCGTTGTGGGAAGATGTACTTCTTTTTCATAGAATCATAGAAGATTAGGGTTGGAAGAGACCTCAGGAGGTCATGCAGTCGAACCCCCTGCTCAGTGCAGGACCAACCCCAACTAACCCCAACTTTGTCAAGGACCTACCCCAATTTTGTCAAGCTGTGCCTTAAAAACAAATAAGGATGGAGATTCCACAACCTCCCTGTGTAACCCATTCCAGTGCTTCACCATCCTTCTAGTGAAATAGTGTTTCCTAATATCCAACCTAGACCTCCCACACTGCAACTTGAGACCATTGCTCCTTGTTCTGTCATTTGCCACCACTGAGAACAGCCTAGCTCCATCTTCTTTGGAACACCCCTTCAGGTAGTTAAAGACTGCCATCATATCCCCCCTCACTATTCTCTTCTGCAGACTAAATAAGCCTAGTTCCCTCAGCCTCTCCTCATAAGTCATGTACTCCAGCCCCCTAATCATTTTTGTTGCCCTCCACTGGACTTTCTGCAATTTGTCCACATCCTTTCCGTAGTGGGGGGCCCAAAACTGGATGCAGTACTCCAGATGTGGCCTCACCAGTGCCGAGTAGAGGGGAATAATCACTTCCCTCAATCTGTCTATGGTACTCCTACAAATGCAGCCCAATATGCCATTAGCCTTCTTGGCAACAAGGGCACACTATTGAGTCATGTCCAGCTTCTTGTCCACTATAATCCCCAGGTCCTTTTCTGCAGAGCTGCTGCTTAACCAGCCGGTCCCCATGCATGGGATTCTTCCATCCTAAATCCATTCTGCATTTGTCCTTGTAGAACCTCATTAGATTTTTTTTTTTGGCCCAATCCTCCAATTTGTCTAGGTCACTCTGGACCCTATCCCTAACCTCCAGCATATCTACCTCTCCCCCCAGCTTAGTGTCATCCACAAACTTGCTGAAGGTGCAATCCATCCCATCATCCAGATCATTAATGAAGATGTTGAACAAACCCAGCCCCAGGACTGACCCCTGGGGCACTCCGCTTGATACCGGCTGCCAACTAGACCTCGAGGCATTGATCACTACCTGTTGAGCCTGACGATCTAGCCAGCTTTCTATCCACCTTATAGTCCATTCATCCAATCCATACTTTTTTAACTTGCTTGCAAGAATACTATGGGAGACCATATCAAAAGCTTTGCTAAAGTCAAGGTATATCACATCCACCACTTTCCCCATATCCACAGGGCCAGTTATCTCATCATAGGAGGCAATCCGGTTGGTCAGGCATGACTTGCCCTTGGTAAATCCATGCTGACTGTTCCTGATCACCTTCCTCTCCTCCAAGTGCTTCAAAATGGATTCCTTGAGGACCTGCTCCATGATTTTTCCAGGGACTGAGGTGAAGCTGACCGGTCTGTAGTTCCCTGGGTTCTCCTTCCCTTTTTTAAAGATGGGCACTATTTTTGCCTTTTTCCAAGCATCCTGGACCTCCCCCAGTCACCATGAGTTTTCAAAGATAATGGCCAATGGCTCTGCAATCACATCAGCCAACTCCCTCAGCACCCTTGGATGCATTAGATCTGGACCCATGGACTTATGCATGTCCAACTTCTCTAAATAGTCCTTAACCTGTTCTTTCACCACTGAGAGCTACTCACCTCCTCCCCATACTGTGCTGCCCAGTGCAGCAGTCTGGGAGCTGACCTTGTCTGTGAAGACCGAGGCAAAAAAACATTGAGTACTTCAGCTTTCTCCACATCATCTGTCACTAGGTTGCCTCCCCTATTCAGTAAGGGTCCCACACTTTCCCTGACCTTCTCTTTGTTGCTAACATACCTGTAGAAACCCTTCTTGTTGCCCTTCACATGCCTTGCTAGCTGCAACTCCTGTTGTGCTTTGGCTTTCCTGATTACACCCCTGCATGCTCAAGCAATATCTTTATACTCCTCCCTAGTTTCCACTTCTTGTAAGCTTCTTTTTGTGTTTAAGTTCACCAAAGATTTCTCTGTTAAGCCAAGCTGGTTGCCTGCCATATTTGCTATTCTTTCTGCACATCGGGATGGTTTGTTCCTGTGCCTTCAACAAGGCTTCTTTAAAATACAGCCCACTCTCCTGGACTCCTTTCCCCCTTATATTAGCTCCCAGGTGATCCTGCCCATCAGTTCCCTAAGAAAGTCAAAGTCTGCTTTTCTGAAATCCAGGGTCCCGATTTTGCTACTCTTCTTTCTTCCTTTTGTCAGGATCCTGAACTCAACCATCTCATGGTCACTGCTGCCAGGGTTGCCACCCACTTCTACTTCCCCTATCTGTTTGTGAGCAGCAGATCAAGAGGAGCACGGCCCCTAGTTGGTTCCTCCAGCACTTGCACCAGGACGTTGGCTCCAACTCTCTCCAAAAACTTCCTGGATTGTCTGTGCACTGCTGTATTGCTCTCCCAGCAGATGCCAGGGTGATTGAAGTCCCCCATTAAAACCAGGGCCTGTGATCTGGAAACTTCAGTTAGTTGTCCGAAGAAAGTCTCGTCTACCTCCTCCTCCTGGTCTGGTGGTCTATAGCAGATGCCCACCACGACATCACCCTTGTTGCTCTCACCTCTAAACTTAACCCAAAGACTCTCAGCAGGCTTTTCTGCAGTGTCATACCGGAGCGCTGAGCAATCATACTGCTCCCTTACATATAGGACAACTCCTCCACCTTTTCTCCCATGCCTGAACAGTTTATACCCATCCACGACAGAGCTCCAGTCATGTGAGTTACCCCACCAGGTCTCTGTTATTCCAATCACACCATAGTTCCTTGACTGTGCCAGGACTTCCAATTCTTCCTGCTTGTTTCCCAGGCTTCCTGCATTCATGTACAGGCACCTAAGATAACTAGCCGATTACCCTACTTTCTCAGTATGAATCAGGAGGCCTCCCCTGTTGCACCCTCCTCCTTGTGTTCCCTCCTGGTATCCCACTTCCCCACTTACCTCAGGGCTTAGGTCACCGTCCACCAGCAAACCTGGTTTAAAGCCCTCCTCACGAGGTTAGCAAGCCTGCCTGCGAAGATGCTCTTCCCACTCTTCGTTAGGTGGATCCCATCTCTTCCTAGCAAGCCTTCTTCCTGGAACAACATCCCGTGGTTAAAGAATCCAAAACCCTCTCTCTGACACTACCTGTGTAGCCAAGCATTTACGTACCGAATTCAATGGTCCTTACCTGGGCCTTTTCCTTCAACAGGGAGGATGGATAAGAACATTACTTGCACCTCAAACTCTTTTATCCTTCTTCCCAGAGCCACAGTCTGCAGTGACCTCCTCAAGGTCACTCTTGGCAGTATCATTGGTGCCCTCATGGAGAAGTAGGAAGGGGCGGTGGTCCGAGGGCTTGATCAGTCTCAGCAGGCACTCTGTCACATTCTGAACTTCTCGAATTTCCCGGTCTGGACAGCAGATGGATGACTCCGTCCCCCTTAGGAGGGAGTCCCCGACCACCACCACCCGTCTCCTCCTCTTGGTACTGGTGGACGTGGAACCCCCATACCTTGGGCAATGCATCCCATACCTTCTGGTCGATGGGGTCTCCTTCTGATCCCTTCCCTCTGATAACTCTCCCAAACCATTCTCTTTTGTTTGTTTTAAACCTGAAAAATAATGGGGCTTGGACCCAAGTCAGAGCAGGCCATGAGTTCTGATCTCTCTCCTCCAGCAGGGTCCTAGGGGCTTGCTGATCTGAGTTAGGCTGATTTGTATGGGGACAGAAGCAGGCTTGGGCTCAAACCTGAGCCAGAGCCCGCGCTTAGAGTGCCATGTAAACTTACCCTGTGTGCTGTTAGCACCTTCCTTTGAGCCACCCATGGAGCACAGTTGCAATGATATGAAAGGGAAGCGGGTTGTGCAGGAGTGCAAATGAGGAGGAGGCCAATGAGACAACGAAAAGCTGAGGCCGGACAAATCTCCCTCTTTTACCCCAGTGGCTGTACTTATGTGCCAGAGGCCTGACACCAGTCTGGGGAGACAAATCAGCTGATGTGGCAAATCCTACATTCCTAGCATCCTACGCCGACTTGTTTTGGACGTACAATAAGATCTCTTGCAACTCCAGTGGAGTTATCCCAGGGCTGAATAGGGCCCTGCATGACAACAGTATTTCAAGGGGATACTTCAGGCATCCTTTATAAATAGCTCTTGATCTTGCCAAAGCCCAGATGTGGGATGAACGTCCCAAAGTGATGGACACAAAAGAGAAAAAGGCAGCAAGGGTAGGATGTGGCTGCAGAATCCATTTCGTCTCCGTTGCTCAGCTTGGTTCCTCTCTTTTCACCCTGATTTCCTGAGCTGGCATTTCTGACATCCCCATTTTTCAGTGACCAGAAGGGGTAGGGGGTGGGAGTGGGATGGAGGTGGGTAGAGAACCAGTGGCGTCTCTCCTGGCGATGAGAGGCTTTGGAAACATCTGCTGGCCGCAGTGCATCAGCAGCATCGGGGGCTGGCAGAGAGCAGCCCTTGCCAATTTTTTTTCTGCTGGGTACATTACATTCCCCCACTGGGCTACCGCTCGCTGCAACAAGGAGCTCCCTCTGCCGCATACAGGAATGCCAAGTGCTGGCGTGGGAGCTAGTCCTCAACAAAAGGGAACAGTAGGTGGAGCTAATTAGCATCCCTTTGTCCTGTGGGAATCACAGTTATAAATGGACACACTAAACACAACAGACACGCACAAACACACACACACACACATAAATGGAAAGGAGCCCGAGAGAAAAGGGCACGCAGGAATCCCAGAGCCCAACGCTCTGCGGTCATGTTTATCTGTAGCAACAACCAAGGGGGGGTAACGAGTGTGTCGTTAGGCACCACTCCAACTCCAACCACCCAGGGCTAGATCCTCAGCGGGTGTAAATCGGCCTAGCATCCGCAGTGTGGCAAGGCTGAGTTACGCCAGCTGAGGTTCTGCCTGTGTCTGGAAAAAAAAACGCACAAAAAACAGCAACAGTCTCCTTGATGAAGGTGCATAGGGGATGCAAATGCCTGAATGTGGCTTTTCTTCCCCGCGAGAGGCGCTCCTCGCTGGCCACTGTGAATACATTCAGAGAGTTTCAGGCCAGAAGGGACCATTCGTCTGACCTCCTGTATAACACAGGCCAGAGAATTCCAGCCAGCGAGTCCTGGAGAGCATGAGCAGAACTGGAGCATCTGAAACTCTCCTACCATACGCAGCTCCCGAGATCAGCACCTCCTTCACTTGGGGGGACGTCTGTGGCATTTCATTGTACAGGCCAGTCCCAGGAGCTGACAGTCAGACAGATAAGCAGGTGGACAGACAAAGGGGAATGACCAAAGCAACTATGGTTATTATTTATTTGTCCTGTAGTCGTGTCCAAGAGCTTCCGTGAGGCATCGAGGCCCCATTGTGCTAGGTGCTGGAAAAACACAGCCCCTGCCCCACAGACTGTACAATCTAAGCAGAGAAGACAGGCAAGGGGCAGGCAGGGAAGCAGAGGCTCAGAGGGGACGTGACTTTCCAAGGTCACAGATCCACACGCTTCACGGTGAGCAGCACCACAGCAGTGAGTTTTCAAGGGCAGAGAGGGCAGGGGCCTCCTAGGTGATTTCAGACGGGCCAAGCCATGCCTGGGGTGCCTCGTGGAGACATGGCGGATGACTCAGACAGGTCTAGTCAGACAGGCGGAGCAGAGGGCAGTGGGACAACAGGAAGCTCAACCAGAGAGGATGTACAGGGAGTTATATTATTCACTCCTTTCCTTCCAAGGGTACGTCTCCATGGCCAAAAAAAAAAACCCGACACAGCAGCGAGTCTCAGAGCCTGGGTCAGTTGATTCAGGCTCCTGGAGCTCAAAAGAGCATTGGAGACGTTCAGGCGTGGGCTGGAACCTGGGCTCTGAAACCAGGTGAGGGCAGAGGGTCTCAGAGCCCGGACTCCAGCCTGAGCTCAAACATCTACCCTGCTATTTGTAGCCCAGTGGCGTGAGCCTCGCAAGCCCACGTCTGTTGTCTCGTGCTCCAAGGCTCACTGACGTGGGTTATTTTTTTGTTGTTGTTTTTGGCTCTGTAGACGCACCCTTAATGTCACTGTCCTCCCCTGCAGCACTGTGCCTGTCCTGGAGCGGTTTTGCTGCACCTGGTCACCCCGGAGTCCATGAGACTGAAATGCTGTCGATTTGGTCCCCCTCCACTCCAGCCATCTCGGGGCACGGAGACTTGTTTTGTCTGGCTTGGCTTCTGCTCTAATGCTGCCTGGGTTCATATCCCCTCGGTATTCTTCTTCCTCCGTATGGCTGTAGCACCTGGAAGCCTGAGTCAGGATCAGGGCCCTCTTGTGCTAGGGGCTGTGCACACGTAAGTAATGATGAGACAGCCCTGGTTCCAAAGAGCTGGCAACCTAAGTATACGCTGAGAGACAAGCAGCTGTTTGCAACACACTGATGGGGGAGGACAAGGTGACAGCGAGTCACTGAGGATTGAGTGGAACAAACAGGGGACACAGCCCAGCAGATTCCAGTCCCATCGCCTCAACTGAGTCTGGAAATTAGGTGGTTTCCCAGCAGGAGAGGAGGGAGGTTCTGGAACAGACTGCTGGCAGGAATAATGAGGGCACATCATCTCCATCAGGAACATCTTGGCTTTAGTGTCTCTTTCTCACAAGATTTCCAAGCCATCTAGCAGGCGAAAAGGACCCAGCACCTAGTCTTTGAATGGTATTTCTGTACTTGGAGGATGCATATCTGGGAAGGGCAAATTCCACTGAGAGTGACAATGGCATGATGTCATTGACTCAGCCGGTGTTGCGCAGGAGAGCGGAATTTGGGTCGTAATGCTGGTCACATGATTTGAAGATGAAAAGTGCTATTATTACACTAGAAATGTTGGGGAAAGACCAAATCCCAGGTTGTTTCAGTCCCTTAGATAGCATCGTGCACCAAAAAAAACCAACTACACTTGAAAAAACCCTAATAAAGAGCTATGTAGGTGTATTTGGATTCCTGAGAACCCCCCAAATGAGCAGCTTATCCATCTACCTACCCCCTTGCAGTACAGAATACTTGGCATGAACAACGGCTGATCAGCCCGCGAGCTTTACCAGCCTTGTGTCAGCTGAAATTTTGCTCTGAGCTTCGAAAGGCAGTTGCTCAGGGCATTGCGCTGGCCGTGCTGTAGATCAAGGAGTCCTGGCAACCAGATGTTTTCAAACCAATAAACACCTTTCTTAAGATTGCCACTGGAGAAGGAGTGGGGCTCCCGGGAGGGGTGGGGCAGATGGGCAGGTGAGGGGGATCCTCCTAAGACAGGCATGGTGAGAGAATGCTCAGGACATGTGTGTGTGGGGAGGGGGGGTGTGGAGGCACCTGGGGTGAGCAGAGGAAGGCAGGTCGGGGCTAATACCAAAACCTGGATGGGTTGATACCAGAGACCATGTCACTGGGCAAGGGTGGCAGCTGTGTATCTTGCACTGGAGAAGCAGGAGGGTTGGGGATACAGGGCACTGGAGAGCGTGGGTTGGGGGGTACATGCTGCTCTAGGATATGTCTGTTCCTCCCTCCCTCTAACTCACCTTCATTTATCTCCCCTGCTGTGCGTCAGTTTTTTTTCCCTTCCCCCACAGCCCACCAGTCATCTCTAGATCAGGAACCACGGGGGTTAGTGGCTACCGACCTCTCTCATGCCCCAGGGGTAATTCACATTTCGAACCCTGGTCCAGTTCATGTGACGGGGGCCAGGGACGGAAGCTCAGCCTCTTCCCAGCATTCCTGTGTGTCACACCTGTATTGCATGGCATCAGAAGAAGAGATAGCCGGAGGACAATTCTGTTTCACAACAACTGCTGAGGTTTCTAAATTTGTTTCCATTCCACTACAGGGGAAAAAATTAGAAGATTTTCACTAACTGGAATTGTGTTGAAACAGCACAGATTTTCAGATCAGAAAGGTCAGGTTTTCAATTCATCTCTCTCTCTGGGACCTCAGAAACCTTGCCTTTGAAAACTTCCTCAAACTCAATACGTCTCCACAAAATGTTTCAGCTTTGACCAAACACCATTGTGCGCCAAAAATACATTCCACTGAAAATGTTCTGACTCACTCTAGTTAGAAGTAAACTTGATCCTTCAGAAAAATAGAGCAAAAGAAAGCCTTCCTAGTGCAAATCCAGTGGGCCTCACACAGCTCAGAGGTTTGGGGCTGTCAAAGAACATGAGTTGGGTCCTGCAGCAGAGATACCTTCATTTAAGCAGTTTTTTTGGTCTACCTCGGACATTCTTTCTCGAACTATAGTCCACAGTCCACAAATGGTTCATGAAACATTTGCTGATGGGCCACAGATTGCTGGCTGGGCACATGTCACAGGATCCTCTTCCTTGTTTCCAGCTACTAAATCACATTAAAAGACAGTGAAAAATATACTACATCTTTTCTTAATAATAGTACTTCTCCATGGAAGTCCATTGCTATAATTGCCACAAGGATGTTGTACGATCCATTGTGAATGGGAGAGGAGGGGTGAGAACCCTAATCTACAACACTTGATGATCCACTTAGTAGGCATGAGAGCTGGTTGAAACTTTTCTGACTGAAGAGTTTTCTGTCAGAAGATGCAGTTTCATCCAAATCAAAATGTTAGGGGGGGAATGTGTCAATTTCATCAAAATGTTTTACAGAAAAAAAGTCTAAATGAATTGTTTCACTTTCAAATGAATTGTTTCAACTTTCTGGTTTTGTTTTGATAATGTTGCATTTCAGATCACTAAAGAAAAAATGTTTCATTTTGACTTGTATATTACAAAATAAATTTTAGCGAGACAAGGTGGGTAGGGTAATATCTTTTATTAGACCAACTTCTGTTGGTGAGAGAGACAAGTTTTCAAGCCCTACAGAGCTCTTCTTTAGGTCTGGGAAATGCTAGGCATTTAGCTGGGACACTCAGAGTACCTTTCCCAGACTTGAAGAAGAGCTCTGTGGGGCTTGAAAGCTTGAATCTCTAACAGAAGTTGGTTCAATAAAAGATATTACCCTACCCACCTTGTCGCTTAATATCCTGGGACCAACACAGCTGTAACAACACCGCCTACAAAAATCATATTAACATGATGTATTTACATAATATATATGATATTTCATATTTTATATTATGTGATCTTTTGAAATAATCAAAATGAAACATTTTACCTGATCCAAATGAAACGAGCCAACATTTTCAAAACAAAATGTTTCAGTATCCCTGAATCTGCATTTTTTGCTTCACAGGAAATTTTGAAATGTCAGCTTTTTCATTTTGATTCAGGACATTTTTTTGTTTTCTGTTTTCAAAATGTCAAAACAGAAGTTCCATTTTCTGAGCAGCTCTCAGAGACAAGAGGCATAGCTTGCTCCCAAAAGAAACACCTTGTTCTAATCACAGGGACAAGTTTGCCAAATCCAGGGTCATTGACAACAGTATAGCTTAGAAATGTTTCAATGCGGATCTGATAAATGGTCGAAGCAAGAGAGACATGATAGCAGATGACACTAAAGGATATGACAAACAGCATGAATAAGTCCATGCCAGAGCATTGTATCAAGGCCTCATGATAGGGTTAGATTGTGAGAGTGTCTCTGTCAGGAAGTATTAGAAGTTGTATTGCTTGGGATTTTTGGGGATAGTTCCAGAAACCCAAAGGGCAGTTAGGCACTCAACTCCCTTTGACTTTCAGGGAGGAAAAGGAATTAAAAAGGACGGGAAAGAACAACAACAAAAACCAACCCCCCAACTTTTTTAATTTTTGAAAACCCACATTTTTTGTTTGGTTTTGCTTTGTGTTTCGTCGGAAAAACAAAACATTCCATGAAAAATTTCAAACATGGAAATTTTTACATTTGTTCCACATTTTTTGTGGACCATGTACAGCTTTTTCCAACCATCTCTACTCGCTACATTTTCAAGCATGGAATCTCCCAGTACCTAATATGAATATGTAGATGTTCCTCAGCTGGTGAGCTAGACAGCTATTTAGAGTGTAAGTGCTTTGGGATATGGACTACTTTTTGTTGTAGGTGTGGGTCATTGCCTAGCACAACAGGGCGTTGGTTTTTAAGAGCTACTTTAATACAAGTAACAACAAAGAGTCTGTTTGAACCCAGCCTCCCAAATAGAGAACCCCATTTGTGTTTAGTACACCCAAGTCCTGTATCTTCTCTATCAGAAGGGAACATCCTTTTGTGTCTGAACTGGACTTACTGTGTCATAACTGTCTAGATTAGCTCCTGCAAGTGAGGTGCTGGTATTTAAGGGGGTTGCAAAGAGTTCTGTACATTTACCGTGCTCTATTAATAATAATCGTGGAGCAAATGCACTCCTGATGTGATGTCGTTGATCTCAATGGAGTTACACCAGGGATTACTTTGCACCGGCAAGAGTTGTAGGGGGACAAATGTTTCGTCATGTTATCTCACCATAATCTGTCTACCAAATCGAGTGGGAGACAAAATGGAGTCCTGTTCTCATGGGGTTGCTGTACCCCATCTCTATGCCAGACAAGCTTTCAAATAGCTCAGCAAATCTTGGCCCCATCTTGGTTTTCAGCTTGGTATTTCCAACAATAATAAGGAGCAGCAAGTAGGCTGGACCTTTCCTGGCAACAAATAACCAACTGAAAGAGTCAAGGCCTCTCCTCAAGGCCCCAGGCCTTCAAACCAAACCAGTCATTAACTGCCAGAAAATTACTTTCCCGTCAATCATTATTGGGCCCAATTCATTACCGTATCACTCCAGTTTTATGCTGCCAGGACTCCCCTGAAATCTTCAGACCCACTTGGCATCAGGGCCATCAGCCACCCAGAGCCTCTACGGTGGAAAATTAATTTTAATAAGAGAGGCCATATAATTCTCCAACTTTAACCTGATTTTTAAAAAAAAAAAAACAGTGATATTCTGCTGTAACAACTCGACACGTCACAGTTGCATTGATGTAAATGGCTGTTCTGTTGCTGCGGAACAGTATAAAATTTAACAAGCGTGGGTCTTATTAAAATTATTAAAAAGGAGGGATACAATAATAAAAAAAAAATCCCACTGAAATAATCAGCATTACAGCTCTCTGCAAGGAGGCTGCAATCATCGTCATTGCAACTCCATGAGGTCACTGCGTCAGGCACTCCAGGGCTATTAAATGAGCGTTATTCCCTTTTTATGGGGTTGACCACTAACTTGTTCTAACCAATGGCTGTAAATATATTTGGCTTCTCTCATCAGGGTTGTGCCTATTGATATAGGAAACTTTGTGTTTTAGGTTTAAAGGGCCAGGAAATCCTGACCTACTTGCTTGACCCCTTAGACAGCCCCCACCTCCTCCAATTTTGACTTTAAGAATCTACAATCAACTGGTATTTTGTTTTTCTGCTGTCAAGTGTATTGAGTGCTGGTGCATGGTGCCGCAGAGACTGGCGTCCTCTGTTTATCGTCCGAACAGGGGAAATGCAGGCCCTGGCAGTTCAAGGTTCCCTTACAGAGCCCTACCAACATTCCTCAGCCCTGCCCTGGAGGGAGCACCTCTCAGGGTGAAAGGGAAGTTCAGGCTCCTACCTTCTGCTCCACTCAATCCTTGGCTTCTACTACGGCTGACAATTAGTGGGAACTGTGTGTTTGCAATGCGGGTGCCCCCCCCGCAAGGAACTGGACCCCTCATTTCACATAGGCTACTAACCATTCAGCCCATGGGAGCAACTTTCAGTTGTTACCAGCTTGAGCCCGATGTGAACCAGTGAAAAGTCTCAGTATCCCACTGCCAGAAGCTTAGCCCCTCCCACCTCATAAATAACACCTCCCCGAGGAATACTCAAGTGTGACAGACACTAGGCGATGCAACCCTGCAGCCCGACGCAAAGGGCCAGTGGGCTTTATCTCTATTGCACTCATTTAAAAAGCAAATGGTGGCTGATCTGCTGAACCCCCCCCCACTCAGAGCTTTGGAAACATACCAGTGTTTGCATATCTAACAGCCCCCGGGTGTGAAGAGCTGTGCTGTTGCCACACAGATGTATTTCACAGACCAGCACAAGACCTCAGTCACCCTAGTCTCTTTCCCTGAAGACATCAATGAACAAGACTCTGTGACCATGCTGGTAAGTGAGATAAAATAAGACATGAGCTCTCCCTAGGCATGGAAGTACCATGGTTATTCCATTACCCAGACAGTTTGGCCCGCTCCTTAAATCTCCTGGCCCATACAACTGCCCTCGGACTTCCCAAGTCTTTTCTGGTTTACAACCTTTATTATGTCTTCTATATACTGTGAGTAAATGTGGTGCTCATGGGAGTGAAGGGATATCCCCTATCCTTATTCTAGTCTTAAATTAATCTTAAATGGAGAATATCTAGTCCAACCCGAGTGGGGTTTGAACACACATGAAAGGGGAAAAGCATGAACCTCTGGTACCAACCAGATTCCCCATAAGAGCTGCTTTCAGATCTTTGCACTTCTTCGCTCCACCTATTTATATACCCCCCCATCCTCCTAATACCTGAACCCCTCCCACATATGGATGGATTTAGCTTCACTATGAGATAGGGGAGTGTGATCATTTCTGTTCTAAAGGTTGGCGACTCTAAGTGTTGAACATAAAGATGTTCATGGTAGAGCTCAGAAATGATCCCAGCTTTCCAAATTCCCTGGCCACACAGCTTTAACTGGAAGCCCATCCTTCCTCCTCTGGC
The DNA here is from genome assembly GCF_965140295.1 of Lepidochelys olivacea. Lineage (NCBI taxonomy): Eukaryota > Metazoa > Chordata > Testudines > Cheloniidae > Lepidochelys > Lepidochelys olivacea. The sequence goes on along the minus strand of NC_140412.1, from coordinate 263,653,030 downwards.
CTGGACTTGCTACAGCACCCAGAACAGCTGCTGCTGGACATCTCTGAATGCATACCCCACACTGAACTAGAGAGACTGGGGGAACTGATCTCAATCTTTTCCCAAGTCTCAAACCATGCCACCGCTGAATGCTTTAAGAAATTAATACAATGCCCACCTAACCTTCTACTGTTCTTCTTGTTCATAACTTCGCTTGCCTCTGCCCTTCTTTGTTCCATCTTGGACCTGAACTGCAAAGGCCCCAAGAAAAGCTCTTCTTGCGATACTTCCCAGTCAGCTGGAAGACTGGAATATTGAAACATCTGACAAGTGAGCTGGTCATATGAGACTTGGAGGCCCAAGAGCTTTGGATAGTTCAGATATACCTTGGATAAGCATCCAAATTTTGGGTGTTTTTCCAGCCCGCTCCCCCCTACCCCCACAAACTTTTAACATAAGAACATAAGAATGGCCCTACTGGGTCAGACCAAAGGTCCATCTAGCCCAGTATCCTCTCTTCGGACAGTGGCCAGTGCCAGGTGCCCCAGAGGGAATGAACAGAACAGGTAATCATAAAGTGATCCATCCCCTGATGCTCATTCCCAGCTTCTGGCAACAGAGGCTAGGGACACCTTCCCTGCCCATCCTGGCTAATAGCCATTGAAGGACCTATCCTCCATGAATTTATCTAGTTCTTTTTTGAACCCTGTTATGGCCTTGGCCTTCACAACATCCTCTGGCAAGGAGTTCCACAGGTTAACGGTGCATTGTGTGAAGAACTTGTTTTAAACTTGCTGCCTATTAATTTCATTTGGTGACCCCTAGTTCTTGTGTTATGAGAAGTAGTAAACAACACTTGCTTATCGACTTTCTCTACACCAGTCATGATTTTATGAACCTTAGCGGTTCTCCCCCGACAATTCCAAATCCCTATCTCCGGGGCTCCAGCCTCACTCCTGCAACTCTGACTCCTGAAAGCCTGGCACTGCTCATATTGGTCTGGGCTGTTTGCATGAGTAAGGGGCGCAGAACTGAGCTGTTTAGAAGGATTGTGTGAACAGTCCCACCAAGCCAAGAAGAGGCCAGATCCTCAGCTGGCATCACCTGACACAGCTCCACTTAAATCAAACCCGCTATGTCAACTTACACCGACTGAGGATCTGGGTCCAAGTGTATAAGCTGGTGAGCTCTAGGTGTATACCCTATGAGTTACCGAGCAAGGCGCAGAGTGCCTTCAGCTCTCATTGACTTCAGTGACCTTGCAGGGCTGGTCTCTGACCTGCAGAGCAAATACCTGTAAATATTATTGTGATTTTGGTGGCTTTCCCGTGTTCTTCATAATATCAAACCCAGCTGCGTTGATTTGGGGGCGAGGGGAGGGGAACCCACCACAGTTCTCTGGCACTCAGCCCCTAAGTGGGATATTTTCTTTGGGTATTAAAAAAAATGGGCTCAGGTATTCTTTAATGAATAAAACTTTAATTACAGTTTTCATATTAAATATTCAGCATTAGAAATAGTTAGACATAGTAGCATGAGCACTGATTGTGCAAGCAAAGAAGTTGGGTTAAGACTGCATATGTTGTGACACTCATTCCCTCGGAGGGCACATGCAGAATGCCTGACGGATTAAGGGAATTAACATGGGAGATGGAAACAAATGAAAGGAGGGAGCATAGAAAAAGAAGGGAAAGCCATGGAGAGAGAAGAGACCCTAAAGGGGATTACTGAAATGAGAACTCTGCTGTAGTGGCTAAGATACTAACCTGGGAGTCATGAGGCCTGGAGTCTACCCCCAGGCCTGCCACTGAGCTGCTGTGTGACCTTGGGTGTGTCTCTGTGCTGTGCCTCTGTCTCTCACTCTATGTTTGTACAGCACTTAGCACACTGGGGCCCTGACCTCTGTGGGGTGGGGCAGCAGTGTAATACAAAATAATAATAACAATGCTTGAAATAAACAAAAGTGTTTGTATAAAGTATAGCTAAGATGTGGTATCCATAATGATGGACTCAACTAGTGCCTGGTTCTTTTTTGATTTACACTGGCTTAACTCTATTGACCTGAACAGAGTTCCACCTGATTTACACCAGACAGAGGTGAACCAGGCCCAGTGTTGCTCTACTGGATTTACTCAGTAACGAATTTGCCAAGAAATTTCGCTGGGTTTTTTTTTTTTTTAAACGTCCGTGTTATAGATCCCTGCTCATTAGTAGACACATCACAGCAGCATCACCACCAAGGTTCCTCACATTTAATATCAATGGCGGCTTTGCTAGCGACTTTCGTCCCAAGCAATCCCAGAATGCATTGCTTTGGTTTTGTTGCTGTATGGCAGCCAAGGTGAGGCACACCAATTATAAAGCCTCACGGTGCTGCACACTTCCTGTAAGCTGGCAAGTGCCTTCACCTCCCACTAAAAGAAAAGGAGGACTTGTGGCACCTTAGAGACTAACCAATTTATTTGAGCATAAGCTTTTGTGAGCTACAGCTCACTTCATCAGATGCATTCAGTGGAAAATACAGTGAGGAGATTTATATACACACACAGAACATGAAAAAATGGGTGTTTATCATGCACACTGTAAGGAGAGTGATCACTTAAGATGAGCTATTACCAGCAGGAGAGTTGAAATCAGTGAAAATTGACGGCGCTCAGCTCCCTGCAGGATCTGGCCCTGGATAAATTACACATGTGTACATGTTGCATATGGAATCAAGGCATCACTTCAGCCACCACTGAAATGCAACCACCTCTGGTAGGGAGTTGTGGCAGCTGTTTAACAGCCCACAACAGCACTAAACAAGGATTTCGGACAGGAAGGGAAGAATAATGCCCTGTCCAGTGACAGCGATGGAGAACAAAGGGTCTGAGCCAGTTCTCATTACAGTCAGTGGGGGTCTTTCCATCGATTTCAGTGGGCATTAGATCACTCCCTAAATGGGTACGCTTGGATTTATAGGATAGACTGAAGCAGTTTCAGTCTAATGAGTTACAGTCTGAGTTTTTTAAAAGTGTCTGGTACCTCTCTGCATATGTGATAAACCATCGCACTTCTGGAGGAATACTCAGGGGTGAAGGGAACCCGTTTAGAAGGGGATTCTTGGGGTGGCATTGCTGGTGGTGATAGTAGTTAGCAGTCGTCTGGTATCTATCATTCCTCCCCACTTCAACACTACAACCCCTAGCGCCACCCACTTCTGTGGCATAAGACCTCGTCAGCTGTGACCTGGCAAGGCAGTATGGGAGACACAAGTTTGGGTGCTGAAATATGGTGTCTGGGCAGCTGTTCTCCAAGGGGCAGCAAAGAGGGACGCAGTGTGAACTAGTGGATAGAGCACTGGACTGTGACTCAGGCAACCTGGGGTCTATTCTTGGCTTGGCTACTGGCCTCCTAAGTGACCTTGGTCAAGTCACTTCCTTTCTGAGTTTCACCACCTTTATGATGGGGGCTAATGCTACTGAGCTGCTTTGTAAAGTGCTTTGAGATCTACTCATGAAAAGTGCTACATAAGAACTATGTATTATTATTATGACCTTTCCTATTTTGTCCTTTGGGATCAAAAATAAAGTGACCCCAAAAACAAAGGGACTGGGAGTCAGGAATTCACTGTCTTATCTTTGCCGACCTGTTGGGTGAGCTAGGGCAAGCCTTCTGTTTCTCAGCGTACCCAGTAGTATAATAATACCTTCCTCGGAGGGATGGTGCAAGGCTAAATAATTAATATCATTTGGATCCACGGATTGCTGGGGAGGGGGCTGCATAACAGCAATGTTTTATTATTATTTGGCATCCGGTACGTTAATCTGGCAGGACGCAAGAAAGCTGTGAAAATCAGGACACAGCTGCCAGACCCTAAATTTCCTCTTCGAAATAAATACCCACAGCATCCTGTTCTCTGTCTTCCCATCCCACCAGCACCCTGGTGTCAAGTGCCCCACACCTAGGAAAAGGCCCGAACTGAGCAGCTCCCTTCAGAATGCCTTTAATCGCCAGCTGTCTGTTGAAGGAGATCTGGGTGCATGGCTTTGTTCCTGCATTAAACAACAAAACCTGTCATCAGCTAGGGTTGGAACTGGGAACCACTCCTGGGTGTTCTCCATGTTAGTCATTTAGCATCTGCAGCATAGTTTCAACCACACTATTGGCCACCACAAGGGCTGGGAGAAACCAAATGCATTATGGGACTTGGAAAGATAGTTCTGCATCTGTAGTTAAGTAGAATGGGTGATGCTCCCACTTAGAGTTCAAGTAAAGGCAGATTGCGAGTAAGATTGGTAAAACCTGCTCACTATGACTAAGGCCTTGTCTACACTTACCGGGGGTTCAGCTGATGTAGCTGAAGTTGCGTAACTTAGATTGATCTCCCCTGCATAGTGTAGACAAGGCCTTAAAGTGATGAAGGATTGTCTGGAGATCTTATACTTTTGTTTTTGGTATCCTTTGCTTGTACAGCAATTTCCTACTAAGGAAGAGTGGATGGCTGAGACCATCATGGTCTGTTGAGGGCTTTGTTTCTAGATTGCTGGTTCAAATCCTGCCTTGTTCAATAACGATTAGAAGTTGTTACATCAGGCAGCTCCTTGGTGACCTAAACAGGCACAAACTGGCCCCTCAGTCTAGGTTGCAGGCCCCAAGGCAAGCCAGTCCTGAAGTACATGCCTGTGAGCACTTGCCAGCATCATAGAACCAGCATTAAATGGCACCCATGTTAGCAGTCTAAGCAGAAAGGACCAGGATTGGCTTGGCATGCAGATTGCACTACCGTCATGCCAAACAGAAGTAGCCCTTTCGCAACAGAGCTGAGAGGAAGCATATGGGGAAGGGAAAATCCAACTTGCACCACCCTTTATCTCAGCAGTATTTGTTCTGTGATTCAACAGAGGCCATTCCTAAGAATGTTTGCGGGTGAATGTACTGGCTTTGTGCGTGCTATAGTTGTTGTATATAGATGAGAAGGAAACAGATGTTTGGTACTTTATTGTCCCACACAATTATATGCCTAAATATTTTGTGTCTTTTTGTTACACATTGGGCTTCACAATTAGTTGGTTTAGAGGTTTTATACACAAGGGGAGTTAGCATGAATCTTACGCTTGGATACGCAGGTGTTGTCCCAACGCAGGGCAGTTCTGGTTTAACGCCATTGTTGGCTGATGCTCTTTCTGAGGTGTTACAAGTACCTCAATGGCTAAGGCCCAATTCTCCTCATCCTGTGTATGGGGCTGTCTAACTCCAAGCCGTGGCCTGCTCCATATCTAGTATTTCACCTGTTTGGCTTAGGGTAAACACAGGCTTTCCACTTGTGAGCTACCTCACCATGGGTTTCCCGGCTGCTGTGGTTAATATGCTGAGCAAAAGCCTCCCTAGGTTTGGTAGCTTTAGGGGGAATGTCTCTCAGAACATCACAGGCTGGTTTTTGGGGTCACAATGTATGTTGAAGGCTTTCTGGAAACTCTGGTATTTGTGGCCAACTCCCATTAATTTCAATGAGAATTAGACACCTAAATGCCTTTGGGGATCTGGGCCTGTGTGACCAAGCTATGGATCTGTGAAAAGCCCCAGCAGCAGCCATATGCATAGACATATGCATGTCATGTTCTCCAGCAGAGGATGGAGCCATTTGACTTCTTTTCATTGGTGATTTGGTTGGGTTCAGACCAATTGCTCAGTTGATTGGTTCGGTGGCTTGGGTGCATTCAGAAGATGTAGTTCTTAGTGTACTCTCCCATTGGCATTTGCTCTCTGATGGTTAAGAATAGAGCTGAGCAAACTGTTGGCAACTTATTCAATTAATTTAGCCCCCTTCTCTGTTTGCAAATTATGCACATGCTTTGATTGTTATTAATATGTTCATCATTCAAAGAACATATTCAACCTAACAGAGGTTCCCAAACCGTGGTGTGCATACTCCTGGGGGTACATGGGAGAAATTGCGTAATGGTGGATTTTATTTATTAATTATTGTATTTATTGCATTTTCCTAATAGACTATTCAGACAAAGCTTTAAAACTGTGTGGGAATTTGTTATATAAAATATGGTAGTTAATTTACTTCAGGATGTACCAATGAGAACACAGATAATGGGCGGCGTTTATCATAGGCTGGGGGAGGCTGTGCATCCCCAAACAGCCTGGCATGGCCCCACCCACACTCCACCCCCAGATCCCTTCCTGCAGTTCCAGGTGCTCTGCCCTGGCCCAGGCTGGCTGGGGCTGGAGCTGGGGCTGGGATTGGCTGGTCTGCTGCAGGGTCTCGGGATGGCTGGCGCTGTGGCCTCCATCTTTTTCGTATCTGAGAACCCCACTAACAAGGAACTTGTCCTCACCCCACGGCCAGGAGGTAGAGAAATATCAGCATTATTCATTTCACAGATGTGGGGACCTGAGGCACAGATAGATTTAAGTGACTGGCACAAAGTCTGTGGTCATGCCTGGAACTGAATCCAGATCTCTCAAGTTCCTCTCCAGTGCCTAAACCACAAAACCATCCTTCCTCTCATTGGCTGTTACATGCTGTGATTTGTTACCTAAGTCACATGGTATCTTTTCCCCTCCCTGACTCCATGACTCTGAAGGCCACCAAAGCACACTCAAGAATGCGAAAGACCTTTCAAAGATTGGGAACAGTCCCAGCATGACTAGTCATCAAATGCCTATTTGCACAAGCATTTGTGACTCTTTCCCAAAGTGGTTTTGCCAGCATTAATTTTGCAGAAAGTAATTTAAATGGGCCACGAACACCATAAAAGTGATTTCTCTGTTTTATTCAAAGGAATGGTCATGCAACCTTTCTTTCAATATTTGCCCAGCTCTACCGTTGTTATTTTATTTGTACCACAGTAGCACCAGAGGCTCCCAGCACAGATCACGGCCCTGTTGTGCTTGGTTCTGTACACTCACATAATAAAATAAACAGTCTCGGCCCCAGATTGCTTACAATTCCTACTGGAACACTTATGGAAAGACATTGCTCATGTCCAGAACAAAAGCTAGTTGAAACTGCTTTTCAAAAGCATCCTCAAGGAGACATAAACCAGACTGGATAACCCAGATTCATAGATTTTTAAGGCCAGAAGGTGGGTCATTATGTTCATCTACTCTGGGCTCCCCCATGACAAGTCCCCCAGTTTCTCCCAGTGGTTCCTGCATTCCTCCTAACTTCAGGTGGAGCTACAGCATCTCTATGAGAAGAGCATCCACTAAGAATATTGAACTACTAAACACCATGGGAACCTCCCCGCTTCGACATGGTGCCCAAACTTTTCTGGTGTTGGAAAAAGTTCATTTATTACATTCCCCTTCTGATTCATTTTCCTGTGCCTCTGAGCTCTGGCCGGGGGGGAAAGAGGGGGAGCCAGGCTGCGGGAGATTTCATGAGAGGGCTTGTTCCCTGGGGATTTCCAGTCTCAATTTGCAGACACAAAGGGTTCAGCTGTTTAGATAAAGGATGGACAAGCACCCAGCCTGAGCTAAACCTTCTGATGCTCCCACAGCACCTCCCTTTCCCCACTCCCGAGGCTGGGGTTAGGGAATGACAGAAAGGACCTAAATAAAAGGGGTGGGGGGAAATCTGCAGCCATTTAAATGAATTGCACTCAGGTACAGCCATGGAAAGTCCACTCTGCATGCAGCAGCTCCACTCTGCATGGGGGTCAGGATCTGGGGAGCCTGTGCCAGAGGCCTGCATCATCTGCACGTTGTGAAGGCCAGTCCGTCCCCTGCCAAAAGCAGACGTTTGGAGCTGTAATAGGAAGGAACAGAGACAGGGCTGGCTGGATGCGCTCCTAATGGGAGTTGGTTATGCTGCCCCATGGAATGCGGGCACAGGAGTAGCAGGGACTAAAATCCTCAGCTGTGGTAACAGCACCAGCTCTGTTGCCAGCCCACAGCTTGGAACAGTGTCTGCCTTCCACCCGAGCTCCCAATGAACACTGCATGCCAAGCTGGGCTACTCAGCCTGGTGCAGGGGGTGTAGCAGCTAGCCCTCTAAATATACAAGGAGCATGGGATTATCCTCCGAGCAGCCAAAGGTCTCTTTCCCTTTCTCTGCCTTGCAACCTGGGTGGGTCCAATCAGGGGAGAATAAGAGGAGCAAACTCTAGGTTGGGTCCCAAAAACAGCAATCCAATTTCTTCTGAACCTTAAAATTGTGCTTCAAGTGGAGCGGGGAGCCTTCAGCTAACTTTGTGTGCGTGCATCAGGATCTCGGAGCAGCCTGCAGCTTTAACCAGGCTTTGAAAAGGAGCTGGGCGGTGTCACAAAATCCAGGTTATGACCTGCGACCTCTGGATGAGAAATTGTTACCATTTAGGATGTGTTAGGAGGGCCATCCTTTTCATCAAATGCGTGTTGCTTCTTGCTGCGGGAGGCAATCACACCGGTATATCATTAACTCGCAGAAAAGGAGACTGTAAAAAGGGCTGATGGGGGACCTTAGCCCGCACCCTGCTGGGGTCTGCTCTGAGCACAATATCCCAGCGACCATGAGATTAAGCTAAAGAGAAAAGTGAAAATGCTTTTCACGATTCACACGCCCTTTAGATTGTTTTATTAAACCATTTGAATAGGGATTTCCCTTTCGGCCGACAACGGGGCCCGGCCAATGCATAGTTCTAGGTTGCTATGACTTAGTTGGTCCTAGCTAATCACTAGTGAGGGCGAATTTCATATAAAATATCTTGGGCCATTGTCAGTCTAATGCGGCGTGACAATGCCAGCACAAAAGGGGATTCATTCACCCCAGCAGGTAATAAGGACGATTTGCCATACCAACCAGGCAGTGTCGAGGGGGGCTGTCAAAAGCGATCAGGCCAGTTGGATGGAGCCTCACATTCCATTCTCAGGTGGGCTAGGGCGATCCTTTTGTTAGAGGAGGTTGCTCCTGATCACAGAATACAATTTTTTCCCCCAGCTATCCCACTGACCAGCAGAACCTGTGTTCATAGTGCTTTTAAGGGCAAAAGGGACCATTATGATCATCTAGTCTGACCTCCTGCATCCCACAGGTCCAGAGAGAGTTTCACCCAATGATTCCTGCTGCCCTTTTTTGCCTTCCAAGCCCTCTTTAATTAAAGATTCTTGTCTTCTCACAATGGACATACTGTATCTCTGCTAATTTCTCTAAAACATTCCAGGGACACTGAATCATTGGGTAAAGCAGGAGTTAAATAACTGGTGGAGTTTGGGGGTAAGCAAATTGTGCATGGCGATATAAACAAGATTCAAGAAGTTTGGAATAATAGATTTAAGGGGTTAGATTAAAAAGTTTTCATACAAAATGGGGGAGGGGTATGTGGGGACAGATAGGTAGATAGATAGATTTTTTTCCTTTGTTGGAACAATATAGTAACATATACCCAGCCCCCTTCTACTGGTCTGCCCCCATCCAGTGGGTCAGGTTACCTATGTTTATCGCAGGTTATTTTGACAGTAGGTAATTAGCTAGAGCATTCCAGGTCTTGACCCATCATTTTCGCATGAGAGCAAATTGTTTTGATTTTTTGGAGGTGCTGATCAGCCACTGCTCCTGTCAATTGCAGCCAGACTTGTGAGCGCTCAGAGTGTCTAAAAATGAAGTTGTACTTGCTTTAATGCAGCAAACATTCTGAATCCCTAATGCCAGACTAGAATTTACAATACATTTCCTGCATGCAATAAAACAAACCAACCCACCGACCTTTTAGAAGAACTTGGCCTACAAGGGTCTCATAAAGCCACCTTAATCCAACCGCTGTCAATCCAATACTCCCTCTTATCTGGATCGCCTTCGCCTTCCCTGGCGGGAATTGCTTACTGCATAGGTGTGCTCCAATCACCTGTTTATCGGCTCAGATGTCTTTTTATGCCCTTTCACCTTCACTGGGGTGTGTTGGGACTAGCACGCTGGTTCAGAAAGAACAAGAACTCTTGCAGAACCTCATCCAACTCTCAGGTGGCACCCAAACCCAACTTTTCTGTTAAAAGATGAAAAAGCCTGGTTCGCTTGTTGTTATTATTCCCATGAGCCTTTGCACTTTGGGGCCTGGTTTTTAAAAGGGTAAAAATCCTTAAACTGGGTGCTGGAAATGTATAGTGTGGAATGAGCTACTGAATTTGGGCCCACCGTGGACACTTCTGTGTTTGCAAATCAGGGCACCTATCTCACCCATGCATAGCCCCATGCAAGCATACGATTGCAAGACCAGGGCTTAACTGTGCAAGTACGTGCAGCCCTTTTGACATTCGGGCTGTTTCTCTTTCCTGCAGACTGGCAAGCCCCTTCCTTAGCTCCCACAATGAATACACTTGTGAGTCCGCTGATCCATATCCCAGGCAGTATTTAGTGCCTCAGAGACGCAGTCACCAGACAAGCCAAACACTGGGGCTCAAATGAGCATTCCAGTGGGTAGGCATGAAACATAATGTGCAATTTCTGTGGAGGGATCCCTGCACCCATATGGAGACCCATTAGCTTTGATGGGACTTCAGATGGGTGTACGTGTCTGCTCGAACTTTCAGGATTGAGAATTTAGAGTGTGGGTTTTTTAGATATTTAGGGACATCAGTGGGACATAGGCACCTAAATATCTCTGCAGATCTGGCCCTTAGTAACTAAGGGCTAGATACTCATCCCTTATGGTCAGTAGTAGCTTACTCCAGTACTGCTGCTATTGAAACGAGTGGGACTACTCCAGGAGGACAGTGCTCTGCAATTTGAGTAAAGGTATCAGGACGCAGCTTTAAAATACAGCAAGTTGTCAATGAGGTTTTGGGGAATCTGAGGCCAAGTTTTGCTCCAACTGAAGCTAATTGGAGTTTGCCAGTTGATTTTGGTGGCAACAGGATTTGGTTGTTCACTAGCACCCGCTGGCTTTCTTATTGAATCTAAAAAAAGGGGCACCTCCCCATCTTGTGTATGAGCATAGCTGTGTCTATCACCGTGTATATGCTAGTAATAGCCCCAATGCTAAGAGCTAGGCATGTAACGGCTTGCTTCTGATTTACACTAAGGCCACTTTTCAATCACTCGGGAAGGGTAAAGGGAAGAGCAGAGTGGTGTAAAGTGGCCTTAGTGTAAACGTGACTCAGGCCTGCAAATGCTGTCACAGCTTGACACAGGAGCAAAAGTTTTGATGGTGCAAAAAGGTTTAATAGGAAATCATTTCCTGTTAGGAAATGGAAATCCGGGTGAGTAAGGAACATCTCGACTTTCAGAGGTAAATGGAGAGCACTAAGTGATCTGAAAACATAATCGAGCCAGAGCCTTGTCTGAGAGCAACCGATGTGTCCCATGCTTTGTACGTAGGTTTTTTTGAAGATCGGCATTGATATCCCTAGAGGCTCCAGTCTTTCCATTTATCCACAAACCACCCAAGCTCAGACTGCAGCGTACAGCCTTCCTCACCTCCACCCTGACCTCTAGGCATGAGAAAAGAGCTCACTCTCCATGGGCTGTTCAGTCACGGGCCTCTCTGCTGAGTCTGCCCATGGATGCTTAGTGGGGAGGGAATGCAGAGCCCTTGATGGAAGTCAGGAGCCTTGACTCCAAGTTAGAGGCTCTGACCATTTGCCCAGACACCTCCCTTTGTCTGACAATGATCAAATTGAAGGATGTATCTCAGAGACTAGGACACATTTTCCCTGGGGGAAGGGAGGATGGGAGAAGAAATGTTAAAAGGAATTATGATTATACAAAACCAGATAGCTTGGCAATCAGAGCGATTAAATATTGGCAAGGCACCAAACTCAGAGAGATAACATCCCAGAAAGCTGAAAGAGACAGGGAAGCCCTTGGCATGCATCTACTGACAGCTCCACATGTGCGGGAGGTGTGCCCACAGGCTGAAGGGTAGTAAAAAGCTGTTCCCACCCTAAAGATGGAAGATCCAGAAGGTGTCACAGCTGTGGTAAGCCTGACTTTGCTGATGGGGAAAATATTGGAAACGTTGGAAACCAAATATTGGCTTTTAGCAGCCTCTGAGATGAGTGTCTGTTTCATCATGTCCCATTTAACTGTAGCAACAAAGGAGTCCACCTCCAGGTAAACCAACCTAAAGTATTTTCCCTGAGCTGGGTGTAACTCCACTCAGTTCATTTCTCCCCCTCTCAATCCATCCCATTCCCAAATCTATCTGACCAGCAATCTATTAGGGTAATTATAGGTCACCCGTCGCCATAATATGTATGAGCTTTGTCTGGCACATAGTTACAGCAGAGATTACTTCAACCATCCTTTTTGAACATAGACCTAGAGATAGCAGAAGACTGAGCAAGTAATTCAGACATTGTCTCTAGTCCAGGCATTAGACTCCTTATTTCGCTTCCTACTTACTTTCCACTGCTGACTTTTAGAGGGACAGTACTTCCCCCCTCCCTCCATCCTCCCTGCGGTTTGGGAGGAGGAATTGAAGTCAATAGAGTTGCATCAGGGATGTGTTTGGTCCAAGGGCTACCATAAAGGCAATGAAGTCTGTGGGTTCCTGGCTGAGTCTGATTAGCTCAAGTGCCTGAAATCAAAAGAACATGATTCATTGGTATTTAGAAAACAAGCTTTTGATTGCTCTCCCAAGCTGTGGAAGGGGTTGCTCCGGGAAGAGCTCTTGAGATAGTTTGCCTGTGATCCCGTTCAGACTAAAAAAATGTAAGTGAATCCACTGGCCCCAATTCCTTACTCACTCACACTGGTGTAAATCAGGATTAAACCACTGAAGCTATTGATTGTAGTAAGACTTTGACACAATCCCACATAGCATGCTCACAAGCAAATCAGGGAATTGTGGTCTAGATGAAATCACGACGTGGCAGGTGCAAAACTGGTTGAACGAGAGTACTTCAAGAGTTGATATCAATGTTTCACTGTGAAAAAGAGAGGGCATATCTAGTGGGGTCCCACAGGGATCAGTCCTGGGTTCAGTACTATTCAATATTTTCATTAATGACTTGGATAATGGAGTGGAGAGTATGTTTATACAATCTGCACATGTCACCAGGCTGGGAGGGGTTGCGAGCACTTTAGAGGACAGGATTAGAATTCAAAGTGACCTTGACAAATTGGACAATTGGTCCGAAATCAACAAGATGAAATTCAGTAGAGACAAGTGCAAAGTACTTGATTTAGGAAGGAAAAATCAAGTGAATAACTACAAAATGGGGACCCCTGTCTAGGGGGTAAGATTGCTGAAGAGGATCTGGGGGTTATAGTGGCTCACAAATCGAATATGAGTCAACAATATGATGCAGCTAAAAAAGAGGCTGATCTTCAAGGTGTGTTAACAAGAGTGTCTTACATAAGATCTGGGCGGTAATTGTCTGGCTCTACTCAGCACTGGTGAGGCCTCAGCTGGAGTACCATGTCCAATACTGGGCACCACACTTTAGGAAGGATGTGGACACGTTGGAGAGAGTTCAGAAGAGAATAACAAAATGATCAAAGGTTTAGAAAACCTGACCTATGAGGAAGGGCTGAAAAACCTGGGCATGTTTAGTCTTGGGAAAAGAAGACTGAGCGAAGACCTGATAACAGTCTTCAAATATTTTAAGGGCTGTTATAAAGAGGACTGTGATCAACTGTTCTCCATATCCACTGAAGGTGGGATATGAAGTGATGGGCTTAATCTGCAGCATGGGAGATGTAGGTTAGATATAAGAAAAACTTTCTAACGGTAAGGTTACTTAAGCTCTGAAATAGGCTTCCAACGGAGGTTGTAGCCATCCCCGTCATTGGAGGTTTTTAAGAACAGGTTGGACAACCACCTGTCAGGGATGGTCTAGGTTTCCTTGATCCTTGGGGTATGAACTTGCTGATTTCTCGAGGTCCCTTCCAGTCCTACCTTTCTATGATTCATGAAGCGAATAATGTTGCACTAGTGTAAAAAATAATGTGAGTAGAAAATCAAGTCGACACATTCTCCTGTAGTCTATGTATTTGGAGGGTGACAGAAGGATAAGAGCCCAACAACTGCAATATCCTGTTGCCTGCAACTACAGAAGAGAAACCCAGGCGAGTCACTTACCTCCCCTGCCTCAGTTTCTCCATTCATAAAACTGCACAGACCTTGCACATAATGGCACATTTTAAAAATTCCCCACAGATCTAGTAGAATAACGTTTGCTATAACGAGAGCTGGGAGGAAAATGTTTTTCTCATCCTGTGAAAAACGTTGAGATTTCAGTATTTTTTGCCATCCTGCATCAAGCTGAGAAGTCAAAATTTCAAAAGATGTTATGAACTGAAAAGCCAGAAAAAGAATTTGGTTCAGGGCAATTGAAACAGTTTGTTTTGAATTTGAAGCTTTAAAAAAAAAAGAACATTTTGGAGTAGAATTAACTTAAATTCAAAACCAAAAGTCTTTGGAACTGGAAAACTGAAACTGTTGGTTTAGACAGGGTTAAAATGTTGGGATGTTTTGACTAGTTACAAACATTTTTAACCACATGTTTTTCAAGTCAAGAACTTCACTGAATGTGCCAGTTTCCTGTGGACAGTTTCACTTTTGATGAACTGGCCTTTTTCTACCAAAAATGCTGTCTTGGAAAATTCCCAACCAATGCTCCCTATAACCACACCAAACCATTGGTCCATCTAAGGGCATGTGTACACTGCCCACGTTACAGCGCGGCCGCGGCAGCTAAGTCACCACTGGCTAACACCAGATGCTTCAAAGGAAGAAAAGAAGCACACAGGGTTCCTAGCTAGTCATACCACCCTGTACTTGGGAAAGAAGGAGGGAATTTCCATTCTAAGAGCCCTAGAGCGATCAGTTTACACCCCGGAGCTTGAGCTTTGATTATCCTTATCAGCTTGCATAACTACAAACAGCGACGAACTGGCCATGTCACAGGTCAGGACACTATGCTATGCTCATAGACCACAGCAGCTATGCCTTTTGCTTAGCAGAGATTCTCACACATGCATCCCTTAGCCTGCTCCCTTGTGTAGATCCTTCCACCCAAACATTCTCCTCTACATCCCTGGTAGATGGTCTGTATTTGTGTTCAGCACAATTACAAATTACAGGCTATTTCCTAGCAAAAATATTTACTATTTTCAGGATGCTTGAGCATTACACATATCATGGGACAAGTCCATCTGGCTACGAATGTTGTTGGTGCATAAGAAATCATCTAGTCAAAGCCCTTCTAAAAATCTAGCTGCTATGAGTCACTTGGTAACTCCCTGCAGCAGAGTTCCATAGCATGTCTATACCCTGCCTAAAGGAGTCCTGTGTTTCCCTGTATCAATTCCAAATTGATTGGCCATTAGTGGAACCAAATGAGCTCTCAGCATTTGTGTTTGACGTTCCCTAGTTTTTCTGACACTTGAACCAAAAAACCTCACGTCAGTCTCAAACTTGGCAAGGTTTTCAGAGTATGTGTAGAGCTGGGGTGAGAGGAAAAGTGGCACAAGGAGCGTTAACCTGCCAGCGGGAAATCAAGAACCCCACTGCAGACAGATTTCAGAGTGGTAGCTGTGTTAGTCTGTATCAGCAAAAACAACAAGGAGTCCTTGTGGCACTTTAGAGACTAACAAATTAATTTGGGAATAAGCTTTCGTGGGCTAAAACCCACTTCATCAGATGCATGGAGTGGAAGTGGGTTTTAGCCCAGGAAAGCTTATGCCCAACTAAATTTGTTAGTCTCTAAAGTGCCACTAGGACTCCTCGCTGTTTTTACTGCAGATAGAGTGGTTTCAATCATTTGTTGGCAATTCTGTTATTTAAGGGCTAGGACTCAGGATTCTATACTCATCTCTGTCTCTCGTCAACTGTGAGACTTTTGGCAAATCACCTCAACTCCATGGGCCTCTGCTTCTCCCTCTTCTCTCCCCCGCCCCCCGGCCCTGTTTTTCTCATCTTTTTTAACTGCAAGCTCTGGGTCAGGGACTGTCTCTCGCTATGTGTTTGTACAGTGCCTAGCACAATAGACGGCGCGTATAGGGTTGCCAGTTTTGGTTGGACGTATTAGTGGAGATTTAATCACATGACATAATCTTTAATTCAAGATTAATCTTTAATTCCTGGAGACTCCAGGCCAATCCTGGAGGGTTGGCAGCCCTAGGCGGATAGCATAGGCATGGGAAGGCTGTGCCTCCCCAAATAGTTTGGCGTGACCCTGCCCATGCTCCACTCCCAGGACCTCTCCTGCCTGCTTCCAGTTCCCTTCCCACTCTTCGGTGTCCAGCCAAGAGTCTGAGGTAGGCAGGCTAGGGCTGGTGAGCACAAGGCCCAGCACCACCCATCCGTCCAATGCTGGGGACACTGGGACCACGCTGCCCACCCAGTGCTCTGGGGCCGGGGGCGCTCCGGCCATGCCACCCACCCCAGCACACTGAGGCTGAGGGCACACAGGGGAGCCAGTGGCCATGGAGGGGAGGGGGCGGTGTGCTCCAAGCTCTGGCGCGGGAGGGGGACTGGAAGAGATGGGGCGGGGCCTTGGGCAGAGGGGAAAGGGCCAGGGACTAACCTCCCCCAACGGCGCATTCACCCGCCACCCATGCCTAGCACAATGAAGGACCAATCTTGTTTGATGTTACAGATAAATAACAACAATGTGAATACATTCAAAGGACCCTTCATTTGAAACAGCATTCATGGAGCCTATTGATTTGAACTGGTGCACGGAGTTATTTTGATGGCAGGGGACTATGTTTTTTTTAAAAGAAGAGGGCTTCCTTTTATACAGTGAAATAGTTTTCCAAAGGAGGAGTTGAAAGCCCCATCACTTGGGTCATTTTAAACTAAATTCAGGCACTATGTTGTAGGGTAGTCATAGAACCATGGAACCATGGCGTCAGAAGAGACCTCAAGGGTCATCTAGTCTAACCCCCTGCCAAGATGCAGGATTTGTTGTGTCTAAATACATTTCATGGGCAGGAAACAATGGACTGGAGGACATAGTTGAGATTTTTTCACCCTCTGAGGCCTACCATTTAGAGTCATAGAGATGAAGGCCAAACTATCTAGTCTAACCTCGTCTATATCACAGGCCATTGAGTACTACCCAGCCACCCCCGTCCCAAGCCCAACAGCCAGAATTATACCAACGTATTACAGCCCTCCGGAGACTCACCGATGGTATGCCACAGCCAGAGAACAGGAGGGACTGGTGCATGGTGCACCAAGAATTCTGTTTCATTTTGTGTCTGTCCATTTCTCAGTGACTTTTCCCGCCTAAAATCCCCTAAGCATGTGCAGCATTTGAGATGCACTAAACAGCAGGATTTGAGCCTCCAACCTCCAGCAGTGACCTCTATCACTCAAGCTAAGCTACCAAGGACTAGAATCACAAAGGGTGCTTAGGTGCTGCAACAGCTAACTCCTAGGTGCCCTGCCACCAGTCGAATTCACAGCCATTGGAAGTCAAGGAGAGTAAGGTGCCCAAGTCACTTAGGCTATTAAAAATATATGAAGGATATTAAATATTATAAATCTCCTTTTAATGAGACCCTTGACCTCTCCATAGGTCGCTTTTCAATGGAATATAATATGGGCTGTAGCCAACTGGCTACTTACACGTATATGTAAGAGAGACACTATTCCACTGCCCTCTGCTGAGTGGAATCCTACTGTGTGTCATAGGCCTTTTACTGTGAAAGCTGAAAGAGTTTAAGGCAGGATAATCTGCTTTCTGTCCTCACCACTGCTGTGATGTTCAGAGCATCTACAGCACAAAGCACAGTGACCATTTGAAATTCCTAGTCGGCCACTACAATATAGTTCTCATTAACTTACTCTCAGGAAGATCACCAACCTTAGCCCAGAGGTATCCTATCCTTCTGTCAGTTTCTCTTACCTTCCCTTTTTCAAGGGTTATTCAGATCTCATGTTCACATCAGGTTACCCCTCATCTCTTTCTTTTGAAAGAGACATTCCTCCGTTTTTACCATCGCACCAGTCAACACTGAGCTGTAATGATACTTTGCATCTTCCATCCAAGACACTCTATAAACATCAACAAATTTAGCCTTGCAAACTCCCTGGGAGATAAGTTTGATTGTCCGCTGTGTTCCTGATAAGGAAGCTGAGGGACAGAGAGAGATTAGGTGACTTTTGCTCAAGGTCACAGAGGAAGCCTGCATAAGAACTGGAAATAAAACCTCAGGTCTCCTGACTCCTGGTCTTCCTTACTTCTCCTTGCTGATAATATCACTTTCCCCCTCTGCCCACATGTCTCTGGCTGGATCAGGAATGTCCTGCATGGAGCATGCAGTTGGGAAGTTCTGGGGGATAGAACCTCAAGATACTATGGGCAAGAATTTCAAAAATGGCTAGAAAAACGAGTCTGGTAGCACCTTAAAGACTAGCAGATTTATTTGGGCATAAGCTTTCATGGGTAAAAACCCACTTCTTCAGATGCATGGAGATGCCATGCATCTAAAGAAGTGGGTTTTTACCCATGAAAGCTTATGCCCAAATAAATGTTAGTCTTTAAAGTGCCACCAGACTCCTCATTATTTTTGTGGATACAGACTAACACAACTACCCCTCTGAAAAGTGGCTAGTGATTTTGAGTGCCTATATCTTAGGGGCCCAGTTTCAGACATCTTCGAGGGCCCTGACTTTCAGAAAGTGCCAAGAGCCCACCTTCTGAGACTCAGCCCCCTTTAAATTGTCTAAAATTAGGCACTTAAAAGATTGCAGCAGACAAAATTACTAAGTCACTTTTGAAAATCTCAGCCACCATTGTGAGCAATATGAGATTTTAATGTGCCGAAGCCAGAGACTCAGTGACCTTCTGCTGCAGGGGTAAACAGTAGTTAAAATGCTCTTAAGCCTACATCCCCATTAACCTTCTCCTACCAGCTGACTTTCCAGAAGCCCTCTTCAAGTTGTAACGAGCTGCCTGTCTCCTGCTACCAGAACCACCCAGAGAGGAATGAGGCTCGCTGACAAATGCATTGCACTCTCCTCTTATCTTTACTAAGTTTCTTGCATTTTTATATGGCACCTTAATAACCCCTCATTTCCATTACAAGTGCATGCTTTCCTTCTGCTTATCTGTATCTCTATGCACTCCTTCTCCATTCCTGCAGCCACACCGCCTGGGGCTATGACCTGGTGAGCTCTCCAAAGCTTAACAGGGTCAAGTCTGCTTAGTAATTGGATGAAGGTCCTCAGACCGAATATGTTGCAGGAAGTGATTCACTAGATGGCACTCTTCTATGTGCATCAATACTGAGCCCACTGTCCCAGCCTAAAGTTAGAGGTGAGAGATGAGATGCAAATCCAATGTCTCAGTCCCACGTGGTCATTAAAAGATCCCCTCGCATTATCTCAAGGGTAGGATTGTTAACCTCAGTGCTCTGGGCCAGATTTCAGCTACACTCTGCCTGACTCAATTCCTCATGTAGTTACAATTGGTTACAGTGCTGTTCACTTCCTGTTGCATGCTGTTAAACAGCTGCTGTGTTCCACCCTAGAGGCAGCTGCATTTCACTGGCCGTTGAGCAACCCCTACATGTATAGTCTGTAAAGTGCTCTGGGATCTTTCCACATGAGAAGTGCTATATAAAACCTGAAGTTATTGTTAAGGAAAAGAATAAAAAATACCTCCAGAGCTGAAGAGTTTCTGTACATGTGTAACCTACACACATGTGGGAATGGTGCTGTGCCACCAAGACCACTTACAGATTAATGAGTCTGCTCTACAGCTTTAGCTAAGGGCCATGTGGCTTTTAGCTCATGCACTTAGCTCCAGGGGTCCCAGGTTCGATCCTGCCCGCCAGCAACCGGGGTCTGTCGGTGTTACACATGCTTGACTAAAAGTATCTTCTCCCTTACTTGTATGCACTCAGTGACTTTCTAACCTTTATAAGCATGCTGAAGCTGTGTTCCAGGACATTGCTCATGCCTTTTGCTTGTAATTTCCTGCATGCTATTTTATTTGCATATTGTTGAATTTGGTAGTATCCCAGAGGGAAGAGCCAATGCACGGGTTCTGGCTCAAGTATTCAAGCTAGTCAGGACCTCTCTGTTAACACGCAATATTGGTTTCAATCCTGAGAACACGTTAGGGTTTTGACTTGGCTTGTTAAATACTCTCCATATTACTAAGTGCAAATAACTGATTGAGCAGCCAGAAGTTAAAGCCATATGTTCCCATTCATAGCAATTAGAATGGACTAAGGTCCACGAAACCTGGTAAAAAAAAAACCACAAAAAAAACCCGACGAGTAAAGTTATTGAGCCAGATCATCAACTGGTGTAAATATGGCATAGAGCCGTTGAAGTCAACGGATCTACACCAATTTAAACTAGCTGAAAATCTGCCTCTATGGCTATATTTGTATTACAGAACAATCCTGATTATCCAAACAACGTGGGTGACACCAAATTTGTTTGGATAACTGGAATTGCATAGACAAGGAGTTAGCTTGTTAGGGAGATTTGTAAAGGGTCTCCAAGAGGCTGGATTATCATGATTGATCATCATGTTTTCCCTACACCAGAGCCAGTTGGAACCTTTTAGATTAAATGTTTTTTGTCAAAAAATGCTGCTCCATTGGGTTTCATGGAGACGTATCGATTTTGACGGGAAGGTTTCTGAGGTCTAGGGCGGGCTCTCTGGTCACTTCCAAAGAGAGAGAAAGACCCAAATTGGAAAGCTGAACTTACAGATCCAAAGCTAGATATTTCAACACTATTCCATTTTCACAAAGACATTTGAAAAATTTTGTATCCTTCCACTGTGGAATGAAAGCAAAATGTGAAAGCTGTCATGTAATGGAATTGTTCTCCGGCCACTCTAGTTATGGCTCAAGTGAATCATAGAATCATAGAATATCAGGGTTGGAAGGAACCTCAGGAGGTCATATAGTCCAACCTCCTGCTCAAAGCAGGACCAA
Source organism: Lepidochelys olivacea (assembly GCF_965140295.1). NCBI lineage: Eukaryota > Metazoa > Chordata > Testudines > Cheloniidae > Lepidochelys > Lepidochelys olivacea. Next base: position 263,632,227 of record NC_140412.1, on the reverse strand, counting down.
TCCCCAACTAAATCATCCCAGCCAAGGCTTTGTCAAGCCTGACCTTAAAAACCTCTAAGGAAGGAGATTCCACTACCTCCCTAGGTAACACATTCCAGTGCTTCATCACCCTCCTAGTGAAAAAGTTTTCCCTAATATCCAACCTAAACCTCCCCCACTGCAACTTGAGACCATTACTCCTTGTTCTGTCATCTGCTACCACTGAAGTGCATAAAGGAAGGTCTTCCCAGAGACTTAGCTACTCAACCTCATGATGAGAACCCCTTTCAGTTGACCCAGCCAAAGGCTAAAAAGATTGTCGCCAACATTCCCAGGTGAAGAGCCAGACATGACAACAATCCTTTTAGGTAGCTCAGGGACCTGGCACCGAATTGGGCAAATAGACAAACCTTCAAGCACACATAAGTATGAGGAATAAACAGGAAGTACTGGAAGTATTAATACATATGCTCAATTATGGTTTACTTGGCATCACAGACATGGTGGGATAAGTCTCATGACTGGATTTTGGTATACAGGAGTATCGCTTGTTCAGGAAGGACAAGCAGGATAAAAAGTGATGAGGTGTTGCATTGTATATCAAGAATATGTACACTTGTGCTGAGGTCCAGAAGGAGGTGAGGGGCAGACCAGTTGAAATTCTCTGGGTAAAGATAAAAGGGATAAAGAATAGGGGTGATGTCATGGTAGGGATCTACTAGCAACCACCAATCAGGAAGAGGAGGTGGATGAGGCATTTCTAGAACACATCACAGAAATATCCAAAACACAAGACCTGGTAATAATGGATGACTTGAGCTACCCAGTCATCTGTTAGAAAAGTAATATGGCAAAACACAAAATGTCCAGTATATTCTTAGAATGTATTAAGGAAAAACGTATGTTTCAGAAAAGGGAGGATGTAACAAGAGCGACAGTCATTTTAGACTTGATTCTGATCAATAGGGAGGAATTGGTAGCAAATCTGAAGGTGGAAGGCAATTTGGGTGAAAGTGACCATTAAATGATAGATTTCATGATGCTAAGGAGAGGCGGGAGTAAGAGCAGCAGAATAAGGACAATGGACTTCAAAAAAGCAGATCTCAACAAATGCAGAGAACTGGTAGGTAAGGTCCCATGGTAGGAAAATCTAAGGGAGAAAGGAGTTCAGGAAAGCTGTCAGTTTCTCAAGGAGGCAATTTTGAAGGTACAACTGCAAACGATTCTGATGCTATAGTAAGATAGGAAGCACAGTAAGAGGGCAATATGGCTCCACCTGGAACTCTTTAATGACCTCAAAATCAAAAAGGAATACTACAGAAAGTGGAAATATGGATGAATTGCTAAGGATGAGTACAAAAGAATGGGACAACCATGCAGTGACACAAAATGAGTTACACCTAGCAAGGGACATAAAAGGCAAAAAGAAGAGGTTATTTAAATATATTAGGAGCAAGAGAAAAACTAAGAAAATGTAGGTCCTCTACTTAGCAGAGAAGAAGAGTTATTATGGATGACATTAAGAAGGCTAATGAGTTGAATGCCTATTTTGCTACAATTTTCATGAAAAATGTTCATGATGTTCAGATATGCAACACAATTAGAATTAACAGCAAAGGGGAAGGAATGCAAGCCAAACCAGGGAAAGAACAGGTTAAAGAATATTTAGATAAGTTAGATAGATTCAAGTTGAAGGACAGGATTAGAATTTAAAATGACCTTGACAATGCAGAGAATTGGTCTGAATTCAACAGATGAAATTCAATAAAGACAAATGAAAAGTCCTTCACTTAGGAAGGAAAACTCAAATGCACAACTACAGATTGAGGAATAAATGGGTAGTTGGTAGTACCGCTGAAAAAAGATCTGGGGGTTATAGTGGATCACAGATTGAATGAGAGTGAAGAATGTGATGCATCTGCAAAAAAAAAAAGGCTAATATCATTCAGGGGTGTATTAACAAGAGTGTTGTACATAAGACAGGGGAGGTAATTGTCCAGTTGTACTCAGCACTGGTGAGGCTTCAGCTGGAGCACTGTGTCCAGTTCTGGGTGCCACACTTTAGGGAAGATGCAGTGAAATTGGTGAGAGTCCAGAGGAGAGCAATCAAAATGATCAAAGGTTTAGAGAAGTTTAAAAAATTGGACATGTTTAGTCTTGAGAAAAGAAGACAGGGGGAACCTGATAACAGTCTTCAGCTATAGTAAGAGCTGTTATAAAGAGGACTCTGATCAATTGTTCTCCGTGTCCACTGAAGGTGGGACAAGAAGTGATGGGCTTAATCTGCAACAAGGAACATTTAGGTTAGATACTAGGAAAAACTTTCTAACTATAAGGGTAGTTAAGCTCTGAAATAGGCTTCTAAGGGAGGTTGTGGAATCCCCGTCATGGGAGGTTTTTAAGAACAGGCTGGACAAACATCTGTCAGGGATGGTCTAGAAATACTCGGCCTGGCCTCAGCAGCAGGGGCTGGACTGGATGACTTCTTGAGATCCCTTCCAGCCCAGCATTTCTATGATTCTATAAGATGCAGTGTATTGGATGCAGCATCCGGGTGAGCTGGTCAGGTAGCGGAAAGAGCATGTTTCGAGGAAAGATGAGGAGGCTGACACTTGGTGTGCATGGTGCGGGAAGCAGACTGCTGGAATAGCAGGCCGTCCTGGTGTTTTCCCAACTGCCAACCATCAGCAGTCCCCAACATGATATGGAACCAGCCATGCCATTTGCAGAGCCCTGAAAAGGCTGGCTGGGCTAGTCACAGGGCTCTGAAAAGTGTGTGGTTTAGCTGGCCTTGGCCCCACTGCCAGAGAGTGGAGTCTGGCAGCAAAGAGATGTCTCCCCTTCCACGGGGGTGACTGGGGTCCAGTCTATATGTACCTGAACCAGTGCTGGATGCTGGAACGCAGAGAGCCCCATTTGGCCATTTGCTTACTAGAGCCTGACCCAAAGTCCATTGTGTGGAGACTTTCCACTGACTTCAGTGGGTGTTGAGTCAGGGCCAGCCCTGACTCATTGTGTCTTCCAGTGCTGGGAATGGCCCGGCCTGGAAATGGGATTCTTAAGCCAGGAGGCAGGTTTCCTAGCCTGCTGCTGTGTTCTTCAGAGGAGGCGCTCATGTCAGTCCGTTGGGAAGGGTCACTCATGTTCGCCACTCAGTAACAGATCCCTGCATCCTTCCCTCTTCCACAGCTACCCGGGAGTCGGCCTTCGTCCACGCCATCGCCTCTGCGGGCGTTGCTTTTGCGGTGACCAGATCCTGTGCCGAGGGCTCGGCCACCATCTGCGGCTGCGATACCCGCCACAAGGGGCCCCCCGGGGAAGGCTGGAAATGGGGAGGCTGCAGTGAGGACGTGGAGTTTGGGACCATGGTGTCTCGAGAGTTCGCAGACGCCCGGGAGAACAGGCCGGATGCTCGGTCAGCCATGAACAGGCATAACAACGAAGCTGGGAGGACAGTAAGGCCGTCCGGTTTCATTTTATTGAGTCCCTAAAAACATTTCCTTCCACCCCCACCCCCGAAAATCCTAGGTGAACGGCGAAAAGAAGCTCAGGTGAACTGGGTTCAACACTGTAGCCCCCTACTGCCCAGTGCGTGTTATAGATTCTCCTCTGTGCCTGATCTGCAGAGGATATGAGTCTGCTATAGCTGCCAGCTATGGGTCTTAGGCCTAGATCCTCAAAGGCTTTTAGGTGCCTAACTCCCATTGAGGGCATGCCTTTGAGGATCTGGGCCTTAGCCTGTTAGTTCAAGCCACGGAAGCTCATGTGCTCAGTTCTGAAGATCTTAGGTTCAGTCCAAATGAAAACTAAGAGGATGGTCATCACATACAGACTTCCCTGTGCTCAGAGCCTGGTTTCTGTGCCTCTTCACACCTAGCAGGTGCCTAAAATAGCCCCATATTTACTCTCAGTGCCTGGGGTTAGCACCAACCTGCCATGGGGGAAAGGGCTTGCTGGCAACTGGGCAATTTCAGGACAAGGCTTCAGTCTGTCCATCCTGCGCACCTGCTTCCTAGCACCACCAGGAAACTTTCTTGGCTTGGAGCTAACTTCTCCAACCCTCACCCCACTATATGCCTCACAAAAGTTGCTTTGTGTTCTTTCCCTCCTACAGAGAGACCTCATGGTTCATCCTATATAGGGACCAAACTTAATTAAATCATAAAATCAAAATAGCTAACCTGATCCTACTCCCTTATTAAGTTGTTATTGACAATGGGGGAAGGAGTGGGGTCTATCCACTTCCATAGAAACATATGACTACAAAGTAGTCACTCCTCCAATATGGAGTTCCACTACCGTATGTAACCACAGTCCGGAACAGGCCAAAACCTCAGAGCGAGATCATCAACTGATGGAGATGGGTGAAGCTCCATTGAAGCCAATGGAGTTATTCCAGTCTACACCAGCTGAGAATCTGGCCCAAGATGGGGAGCACAGACCTTTAAAATTCAAGATGAAGTCCCACCACAAAATGAGGGATGCAGCAACTAAATAGCAGAAGAAGGAAGCAAGACATGTCCCTGTGGTCATTTGACATAAAGTTGTCCATCGGGTCCTGGGTACCATGGGTTACTCAGCATTTCTGATGGCAGTAAAAGACAGGGATAAAGAGTACCACCACACAGTTGGGTAGGATGGAAATGAGGGATTTGTCTCACAATGCGAATCAATAAAAAGATACAATATTAGCTGTAAGTTCAACAGTGACAATTTAGGCTCTTGTTCGGGCTATCTTCATCTTCAGTCCATCCTCAAGACTCCGATCCCATTTTAGGCCCCTTACAGATATCATAGATCAGATAGAAAATGGCACAACATTAACACTGAAATCCTGTTGCTTCAGAAATAGCATATGTTTTCCATTCACACCATGTTAACACTCATTAGGTGCACAAGTTCCAATCCTCTGGATTCAAGTATTTCCAGCTAATAAAACTAAGCAGTAGGGGAAGTCGGAACCAGTTTTCATAAGAATTCAAATCCAATCTCCAGACCAAAAGCTTTGACTGAGATTTGGATGATTATATGAACCAAACATTTTGCAGTTCTCCCATTGCTAATTACAATCTCCTTGGCAGTGAATGAAGCTGCCTAACTGGCACAAAAAAAACCACCCAGAAAATGTTGATCACACATTGTAGTTGCTGATTCATGGCAAATCTTTTGGATTTAGCTTGGTACTAGTCTGTTCATGCATTCATAAATTTGCTGATCATCTCTGAATAACACAGCTTATTGAGTAAATTGTATCAGGCTATCTTCCACCTCAGAAATGGTGGTGAACAGTGCCTTGGAAATGTGGATCAATTTCAGCCATGGGTGAGGCAAACATAAGTCTCATTGAAGCCAATGGTGATTTCTTCCATTTAGACCAGGACTGACGTTCACCCGCTCCATCTGGTAACCATGCCACCCATAGATGCAGCATTGCCAACACCAAGCATTCAAAAAACTCAAGAGTCAGGCTTCTCAAATCATGAGACTGGCTTAAAAAATAATCATACATTTTGTGTTCTTTTCATTTACCTGCTGGTTTCTATACCTTTAGCAACTTGGGGGGGCAGGGGAGGCTAGAAACTTACTTTTTGTTTTTTCAAATGAAAGCTGAGATTCTCACCTATTCACATGCCTCCAGGAGCTGGGGCCTTAAGGAAAACACCAACTACCATGAGGCTCGTGATAAAATTGCAAGAATTGGCAACACTGCGAGCTGTGCTTTCAGCTGTCAAGGTGTGACCTGCTCAACACACTGTTGAGAGGCCTGTGAAGAAAATCTTAGGGTTCAGCAGGAAGTGGCACTGGTGATTCAGCAGGTGACATTCTCCTCCTTGACTTGAGTCTCTTTTGCAAGAAAAGGGAGCTCTGATGACCGGGCTAAATTGTCGTTTGGATAATCATAGCACATTTCGCCCATGAATTCTCCCTGCAGTTTAAATCGGCTTATGAATCCTTCTTCACTCCCTGTCCTAAAGTATTATTTGGCTTGGCTAAGTGCCATTCAGAAGCTGCTGTATTCCACCTCAGAGGTGTCTGCATTTCCCTCCTGAGCAAAGTGATCCTTGAGTGTGAATATAGCTATAGAAATATTTACACACATGGGTACAGGAATGACTTCACCTGTCATTGAAAGTACTTTATGGAGACCACGTCCAATCCCTGACTGGTGTATACCAGTGTAGTTAATGAAACTAAATTGGTTTACACCAGCTGAGGAACTAGACCTCTGCCTAGGATTCTTTGGGATGAGAAGTGTTAGGTAAATAACAGAATGTATTATTGATCCATATTATGGGCTAATAGTTTCCCTTTTCCATTTTTCTCTCTTTTCTAGTCCATTATTGATCACATGCATCTGAAGTGCAAATGTCATGGTCTGTCAGGCAGCTGTGAGGTGAAGACGTGCTGGTGGTCCCAGCCAGACTTCAGGGTCATCGGTGACTATCTCAAGGACAAGTACGACAGCGCTTCTGAAATGGTGGTGGAGAAGCATCGGGAGTCCCGTGGCTGGGTCGAGACGCTCAGGCCCAAGTACAACTTCTTCAAGGCCCCAACTGAGAGAGACCTGGTTTACTACGAGAACTCACCAAACTTTTGTGAGCCAAACCCCGAGACGGGCTCCTTTGGGACCCGCGACCGGATCTGCAATGTCACCTCCCACGGGATAGACGGATGCGACCTTCTGTGCTGCGGCCGCGGGCACAACACAAGGACTGAGAAACGGAAAGAGAAGTGCCACTGTATCTTCCACTGGTGCTGCTACGTCAGCTGCCAAGAATGCATACGAGTCTACGATGTTCACACGTGCAAGTAAAGCAGGGATTCCCTGGACAGGCTCCGTGTGGAGAAACGGATTTGAGCCTGCTTCTTCTGAGGTTGTGTAGATGGGAAAGATCTACTTTTTTTTATAGTAAAAGAAAAAATAAAAAAGGCTAAAACTGGCTGGATAGAATAGATCTAATGACTTCTTGGTCGTCCCAAGATGCATCTGGAGGCTAACATTACAAATATGGAATGCCATGCAAAATGATTATGCACCGGTTAGGAGACTGTGATTCCTTTAACTACCCAACAGCACAGAACTGCAGAGATGATTGTTAGCGGGAGCATGATTCTTTCCTCTTCTCTCTACTAACCTGAAGAGACTCATGCTATTAAGTGTCCTTTGAAAGACTTGCAACTTCCTAAACACCTCCTGTTCCCAACCCAATCGGAAGAGGTGATGTCAGACAACAGCTCTCAACGTATTGAGATCCTTTCCAAGCCCCAGCAACCAGAGTCTGTGTGCAACGTGAATGGCAAAAAATTAAAATAAAGTAAAATATTCAATTCACTAAAAAAACAAACAAACAAACCCTTCTTCCATGTCTTCCGGGAACAGGGGAATTCTGCAAACATTCCTTAGTGCTGTAGAATGGATGAGCTCTTAGCATGAACTTTTTAACATAGTGGTTTCTGCCAGATTTGACATAGGATGCAGGAACCCATTTAGTCACTTCTGCAGAGGAAGAGACTGCTGACGAATTACTACCAAGGTCCCACTGACACCAGTGCAAAAGGTGTGGTAGATGCTGTGATCTCTAGACACATGGTGCATGCCTTATGTAAAAACTCAGTGCCCAGAAGGGGACCCAGCAAACGCATGGCCACACCAGCAGACATTGACCCAACTGTGACCTCTGGAGGCAGGGGTGTGACTCAGCCGATTAGAAGGAGGATGCCCGTTGAGACGTGCAGTGGGGTAGGGCACAAACCACCTGTGATTAAGGTGATGAGGACATCGTTTCTTTGCACCAGAAGCCAGCAAGGAAAGGAGAGCAGGAAAGGTGTTTCCCCACCTCTGGTTAAGAAACAAAGTAACATTGGAAAGTGCACTTAGTTCATTTCATCCTCTCCGTACAGCTCATGCAGGCTAATTCGGGGGGCTCAGCAGAACCCTCAGAACCGAACTCTGTTGGGAACAGCGGTTCTGAAGGACTGCACGGTATGTGTTGCTAGACAAACCCTGAACTGGAACAGCCTTGGACTCTGGCCAAGTTTGGAACCAGATCCAACCTCTGCAACTAGTGTCTCTATAACAGGCCAAATCAAAACCCTGGTGTCTGAACCACCCTCGACTTGGGGAAAGTTTGGATCCAGATCCAAATCCCATCTCTGCAGCACGGCCCTATCTCTGCTGTTAAACCGTTTCGCCTCTTTGACTCCATCCCTTTGCCTGTGTTGCAAGCTGTCGTACCTCTGAGACCTAGATTGGGCTTGCCAATTTACAGTAACAAATGTAACTTGCTGCATGATAATCCGGGCTCCACCTGCGGTTGTGGGTTCTCAGGCCTGACTCTCCACTCCCTCACACTGGCTTTTACAGCAGTATAACCCTATTGGCTTGGGTTGCATTATTCCTGATTTATACTGGGGTAAGTGAGAGGTGAATGAAGCACAGAGTCATGGCACACTTAGCCTTTGCCTCCTTCATGTCTCACCCTCTTTTCCCCACCCGCTGGGGGTCCCATCTAGAGAAATGGGAAATGGACTGATTTTTTTATTTTTTTTTTTGCCATCAAGCATTGCAGAAATGGAAATGAGGACTGACTGCCATGGGAGCTGGATCACGCCTCTGGGCTAGGTTGGGACTGCACACCTGAGTGGGGAAATACAAGCACCCCCTCGATCCCCAGATGCTGGCTTGCTCTCTGCAACCCGAGCAGGTGAGTGGGGAGAATGCAGCCGAGACAAGGAATGAACAGAGCTTAATCTCCACGGGGAGGGAGTTGTGCCCCAGAGGCATGTCTCTGAGTCCCAGCGCCTCCCGGACTATTTCTAAATTGAGCTGCGCCCAGAGGCACAAGCTAGCCCTCTGAATTGACGGGGTCAATTTTGTCTACTCTGTGTGTAAAGGCTGACTGATGCCAGAGTGTCTTCATCTGGGCTTTAGAAAAAGGAGAGAACATATAAATAGAGAATTAGGCATGGTTTTGCATCCCTGCCCATCCTGGCTCATAGCCATTGCAGAAGGAAATGGCCCAGGATAGGGATATTTGTGCGCCAGCTTTAAAAGGAAGGGAAACAGCTGGACATTTTAGAGAATCTTGTCTAAGTGGAAGGAATCCTTAAAACAAACAAACTGGAAAAGATTTGGTAAGGAAAAAAAAAAAAGCTCATGATCCAGGGACAGCAAACACATGGGCAGATGCTAGGCCTGTCGCTTAATGCACTTCTAGAAGGAGCTCACATGCCTTGAGGATGAGGGCTGTGCCAGAGTCTGAATAGCACAGAGCACAAGTGTGGGTTTAACAATCATTGGGGGCTAACTTCACTGCTGGTGCAATGCCATTGACTTTCAATGGGATTAGGCCAGCAGAGAATTTAGCCCTTATACATTAAAGTAAGGTAGTTTAAAACCTTCCCTGCTTAACACCCACGCAAAGACTTGAGTTAGGGGTTCTCAATGTCCCTGGGGAGAACCGGCCAGCCTGACTCTGGTCTCACATCACTTCTGCAGCATGCTAGCTCCACCAAGAGTTACTTCTGATTTACCCCACTGTGAGTGCAATCAGAATCAAGCCCACCATCGCTGGCTCTCAACTCTGCTTGGGAAGTGTGAGGAAAAGTCTAGGCACTTGCTAAGCAATGGCCTGTTCTGGGGAACACACAAAATCTTGAGTCTAAATTATGGCAGATGGGTAAAATGAGGAATGGATCTGCAGTGAAGATGGGCCTCAAGCTGCCACATTCAGACTGGGGTTCAGATTTCAAACAGCTTAACATTTGTGGGTGGCCCCTGCAGAACCAAGGATTTTGAACTAGGCCCATATCCAATTTCTCAACATCTTTCTTTTTGTAATGTAAATATTCATCATCATGTAGCCTAAGGAGATGATCCAGCCCCCATTTAAACCAGCGGAAAGACAACTGCATGTGTTCTGTTAATGACTCCAAATGCATTTGTGAGTTCTAGTCCCAGGTCTGACTCTTCAGAGGAGAGAGAGATGGTTTAGCCACAGGTCTGGGAGCCAGAGGTCTGCTAGCCCTGAGACCTTGGACAAGTCATTGGGACCTTATGTTACAAAACTGGCCACTGATTTTGGGCATCCAATCTGAGGTGTATTAAGGAGTCTCACGTTGAATTTGACATCCAAGACCCAAGGCCACTTCTGGAAAATTAGGGCTACAGCCTCTCTCTGCTTTAGGTTGTCTTATTCTGTAACAGGTGTGATACCATCTGCTCCCCTGAGGTGCCGTATTCATGACTTACTGTCTGGGAAGCATTTTGCAAATGTCAAATGCTAAGAATCACCATAATCTTAAACAGGTTTCACAAAATCTTTCCCTTCCACCTTTATTTATTCTGTACACCCAACACACTTAGGTCAAAAGCCACAGCACCATTCATCTCCTAACACTGACAAATGTGAACTGTCCCACCCACCCTGAATAAAACGCAGTGTTTTTCCCTTGTCTTCTTGCGTGTGACCAAATGTATCTTGGGAGCAGACGGCACATACCGTGAGGATCTGTGTGACAATAACAGAGGGGGAAAGATACATCAAGCCAAGAAACACAGCTGTATAAAGAAAACTACGTAAGAAAGAAAAAAACATAATCCTCTTCTTAAATGCTGCTATTCCACATCTACTGTAGCTATAAAATCAGGCCTGATGGGTCACAATGATCCCTGATACAACTCCATTGCAGCCAGTGGAGGGACCCCAGGGAAGAATTTGGCCTTATTTTGTTTTCTTTCTATGAAAGAAATTGGTTTTTGTTTTGTTTTGGTTGGTTGTTTTGTTTTGTTTTTTGACTTAGGGGGTGTTTATTTTAGGGTCAAAGGAAGAAAAAGGAAGGGGAAAGGTTTGAAGTTTTCTACCAACCTACCCTCCTCCCCCACAAAACACACACATGGAGATACCTGGTCATGGGTTTGGTGGGTTTCAATTGGGCATTTAGTGTCAGGTACTATGGGTCTGATCCAAAGCATATTGAAGGCAATGGGAATCTTTCCCCTGATTTCAATGGGCTTTGCATCTAGTTTTATGGCAGTTGGGGCCTAAGCCTGAGAGAAGACTGAGTATAACCCACTTTGTAAAGTGTATGTGTGGTGCCCCCCTCTAGTGGCTAGTCTACAGACAGGACAACACCCTACTACTGCAGCCAGCATCACTCCTTTAGCTGAAGTGGTAGCGTTTGATGCTGAAGGGGCTAGGTTCAAGCCTGCTGAGGATGCGGCAATGGGAGAGGGTGGTCACAGCAGCAGTACCTAATGGGAGGCGTGGGTGCTCATCTGAGCATCGACGCCTCTTCGGAGCGACCATAGGCTTCTCTTGACGCCTTAACTACAGGTTTGGGAAGAAATGTATTAAAAAACAGGCACGCAAAACAAATCATGTGGTCGGGCTAAGCTGGACCCTAGGATGTAGACAACTTCCTGTCTCCCATGGCCATGAGCCTTTCCTCCTTCAGAGTTGAAGCCACCAAGCAGGAAAGACCTTCCAGACAGCGATGTACCCAGGAAAATGGGCTATGTGCCCAGGACAATAGCTCCTCCAGCTGCATATCCAGGGCGGAGGGGTTGTAGAAGGGGCAGTACAAAGGTAGGAGGGGAGGCTGTTTGGGGGTGGGGGATGCCATGTCTGTGTTTCAATGGCTCGGTTTCCCTCGTTCTTTAGTTCTCTGCTGGCTAGCAGCTAAATCCTGGCTCTGATAACAGCTAATGGAGACGCTGGTGCCCGTCTTTCCCTGCTCTCCCTAGGCAGTCAGTGGGGACTGGTTTGCTTTCTGCAGGATGATTTCCCTGACCGCTCAGGCTCCCATGGCCAGGCCCCAATCTCTCTGTCTCCCTCACTCTCTCTTTTGCCCCAAATACAGCTACTGAGTTTTGTTTCCTGGGTGGTCCAGTGCCAAGCATGGGACCCAAAGGCTGGTGACCTGGGCCTCATTTCCCCTTCACAGCAGGGTATGAGACACTCCATTTGACATTGAAGATGGGAGCTATTAGTGGTCTCTATCCTGAGAAAGGGGCCATGAGGATCTAATTCCTGATTCTGCCACTGCCTTGCTTTGTGCTGGGCAAGTCACTTCCAACTTCCTTTTGCCTCAGTTTCCCCATTTGTCAGGTGGGGATAATGATACTTCTCCCTCATTGGCAAAGGGGAAGATTTTCAAAGGCACAAGTTGGAGATAGTCGCTCAACTCCCAATGAGACTTGAGTGCCTAACTCTCCTTCGTCCCCTTGCAAAGCTCCCCTGAGACCTTAGGATGGAAACCTATGTGTGGGCCTAATTCTGCTCTCACCTGGACTGACGTTAATCCAGAGGAACCCTTTTGGCTTCAACTGTGTTACTCTGGATTAGCACTGGTGTACAAGGGCATGGGGCGGGGACCAATACCATGCAAGCAATTACTTGAGTCTACATTAGTGATTGCTACTTTGAATATGACTGAGAGGAGGAGGGGGGTGAATTCTCTGCTATTTCTGCTGGTGAGTACATAATGAAAGTAGAAAAAAAAAACCATTCACCTCTGGGCTAAATCCACATGTTTTGTGCATATAATCCAGGCAGGGCAATCTTCCCCCATTTCAATGGCCATAAGAACCTTTTCCATGTGGCTCGCTCACCTCCTTTCTCTCTCTCTCTCTCTCTCTCTCTCTCTCCTCCTCAGCCTGGCTCTCCTTCCAGAGTGGTTCTTGTGGTGAAAGCCTCAGGCAGCCATGTGTGGGAGTCGTCGGGGACATGATGGGAAGCTTTCCCATTTTCCCTTTCCCTTTGCCAGGTTTCTTCACCTTTATTTATTAGTATTTATTTATTTCTCAACATGCAGCCCTCTCCACCAAACAGCCCAAGGGCATGGCTGCTACAGACCTATGCCAACATGCAGCTGCACAGGGCTCTGCGGTTTTTAGGACTAGGGGTGGGGTGGGCGCCTATTTGTCAGAATCCCTCCCCAGCATGCACCTGTCAACTGCCACCACCACTTGGAAAGCGCAAGAGGCCCAAACTCCTCCAACCCAGGTGCCAAAACCTTCTAGAGCTATCTCCTAGTTGATGAAAACTTCCCTGATACCATGACCCCCTCAACCCATTGCCAAAACCCTCCTAAATCACAAGCCACCCCCAACACAACCAGCTGCCAAGCCCTGTCACTGTCAAACAGGCTACCATTCAGCCTTAGGCCTCTCCACTTCCTACTTTGCACAGACCACCACCAAACTGGTCCACTGTATTCCTATGGTATCAGTCTCAGCAGTTCCTAGATCAAACCTTGCACGTCCAGGGCCTCGCTTTGCTTTTTGACTATCTGATGAGCCCAGCAGCTGTGCTAAAGCCATGGGATGCAGTGGCTAGGACCACTGGGGATTCCCCCATAGCACGGAACCTCCAGCGGGCATACCCGGTAACTTATTGTGGGTAGGTGTTGTCCCATCCGCATCCCCACCGCCCTTCCAAACACAGTCTGCCCTGCTTACGTCGCCATCTTAAAAAGCAGCATCGTCTGTAGCCCCTCCTCCCCACCTTCCACCCCGCTCCCCCTTCGTACAGAATGCACGTGTTATAAAACCTGAAATTCCAAAGCTATTGTACAAAGTAGGGTTGTCACCTTTTCTTTCTTTCTTTCTTTTTTTTTTTTTTGGTACTTTGTTAAGTCTGATGATTTTGTTATGATTATTTATTTTATGAATAAATGTATATATTAGCAAGAGTATATATTTGCAGAAATAACTCATTGGGACAGTGTGGTTGCTCAGCCATCGTGTGTGTGACCTCATTGTCTTTTACCTGATTTTCTACTGACAGCACACTAGCAGTGTCTTGTAACTGTTTTTGTTACCAGTTAAGTTTGATAGATGTGTTAACTTTATAATGAAAATTAAAAAAAAGTATTAATTTTAATGTGTCTGGTTTAGATTTTTTTTCCCATGTCATTGGGCTACTGTTCTATACTGTGTCTTGCAACAGAGCTGGGGTTAAATTAGTAGATTCATAGATTATAAAGGCAGAAAAAAATATTGTTATCGCGTAGAATAATAGATTCTAAATCCAAAAGAGAATACGTTGATCCTCCAGTCTGACCTCCTGCATAACACATGCCATAGAACTTCCCTGAATTAATTCCTGTTTGAACTGAAGCATATCTTTTAGGAAAAAACATCCAATCTTGATTTTAAAATGTCCAGTGATGGAGGATCCACCACAACCCTTGTTCCAGTGGTTAATTAACCTACTGTTAACAAATCTATACCCTACTTCTAGTATGAATTTGTTTAGATTGAGTGTCCAGTCATTGGATTTTGTTATACTTTTGTCTGCTAGATCAAAGATCTCATTAACAAATTTCTGTTCCCCATGTAGGTACTTAGAGACAGTGACCAAGTCACCCTTTAACCGTCACTTTGTTAAACAAAACAGAGTACGTTCCTGGAGTCCATTACTGTAAGATGCATAAGGTAATGAAGAAACATGTGGCCCACTCTGAACAGAGGAGATGCCATGCTTAGTTCTTGGCTGCCTAGAAGGAAATAGTCAGTCAATAAGAGTCTCCCATTAAGTCTTGTGGGTTTGGATAAGTCCAGAATTTTTGGAAGGGCACAGAAGACCCAGAATTGGGGGCAAGCTTTCAAAAAAGTGCAGTAGGGTGGGTTAGAAGGATGGTAGATGCTGAACCCTTTTGAAAAATCTGGCCCTAAAGGAGAAGGGGGCAAGAGAGAGAGAGAGAGAGAGAGACACCTCAAAAAGCACGCACAGACGTTCACTATATTTGGCACTCCACTCTATGCCCAGGAGACTAAAGTCCTCCACTGATCTCCTCAGAACAGATACATCATAGGGAATGGCCCTGCAATTCCCCGCTGACGCTGCCCTGCCCGGAAATGATGGGTGAGAAGGCGTCCCTTCAGAGACTCTCGTGAACATTTCACGACCAAATGGAAGGGACTCTGGGGCCCTCTCCCCACCTCTGATGGACTTTACCCCTCCACACATGGGCTCTGAATACTACAGATACTACAAACAGAAATGAATTCAGGGAAGGTCTATGGCTATGGGGCTATGGAAGGTGCTTTGCAGGTCAGACTTTGTGATCCAAGTGGTCTCATCTGGCCTTATAATCTACGCTTTGCCCTACCTGGCAGGGATGATTTATCCCTAGAGCTCATAAAAATCGTTCTGAAGAAGGGTGATCCTGTGGCTGTGGCAGACTCCCCATGCGACTTTGGACAAGTGTTCTGTCTCCTCTAGTGGCACCGAGACCACTTAGAGATTAATGAATTAGATTATTGAATCTGCTAAGAGCATGTGGCTTTTAGCTCATGCAGTAGAGGCTCGTGCATTTAGCTGCAGAGGTACCAGGTTCAATCCCACCCGCCGACAACTGGAGTTTGTCGGAGTCACACCCGAAAATGAGGAGAGCGTGTTTTCTGCCTTTGACACAGACCCATGGGCAGGTATTTTCAAAATATATATAGCATGGATAAGCTGCCCTAGCTAGGTATTCCCACCACCTGGCTTTGAATTACACCACTTAAGCACCATGCTGGGTTATCATACTCAGCATATTTTCCAGGAAGAAATGATAAATATTCTCAGCAAAGGACCCTTGAGATAAGTTTATTTGCCAAGCGGTATGGCCTGCTTGGTCGGAAAAAGGAAAGCATTTTTTGTTTAACTGGACAAAACAAACACATAGATGCCCCCAGACCCCCATTACCTCCTCTCTGCAAGCATAGGTACTCCAGGTTAAGGGGGAAATGTGGGGATGGGGGGCGGGGGTTATTATATAGGTAACACAGCAACCGGACCAAAAGTGGCTACCTATAGGGGAAATGTGGTATTTCTGTCTGCTGCAGGGCAGTTTTATCTGCCTCTCGAATGAGAAACAGCAACAAAAGTTATTGCTCGTATACAGCTATGACAATGGGTTGTGTGTGTGGATCTGTGTTCACTGGCAGCTGGACAGAGACCAGCAACATAGGTCATCTACTGGCCATCAGACAGCAGCTATGCACAATAACTATGGTTTGGGGCCAAAATTGGGGCAAAATGCTCTGTGCTTTTAGCTCCTATGAAAGGCAATGGGAGTTGCAGCCACTTAGCCTCTGGGAGAAACATCAGGTCCTTAACTATTGTTCAGTGCTGGGTTGACTAGCCAATTCCTCCTTATTCGTAGATTCATGGATTCCAATGGCAGGAGGGCTCACTGCGATCATCTAGTCTGACCTCCTGCATGACACAGGCCATAGAACTTCCCCAAAATAATTCTTACAGCAACACTTTTTGGAAAACATCCAAGCTTAATTTAAAAATTGTCAGTGATGGAGAACCCACCACGGCCCTTGGGAAATTGTTCCAGCGGTAAATAATCCTCCCTGTTAAAAATGTATGCTTTATTTCCAGTCTGAGTTTGTCTAGCTTCATCTTTCAGCCATTGGATCATTCTAAACAAGTCCAGATCCATGCCCAGTGTAATTTGGAAGTGTTGTCACCCATTTCTCCCTTGCCTGGCTTTGGAATTTGCTTACTGTGCCCTTTTATTTGCAGGTGGGGATTTTTTTTTCTTCCATTGTATATGCATTCGGTGGCACATAGCCAGAATTGCATTCCACAGGGCTACAATCCAGTCTGGGATTTACTTGCGAGTGTCAACAGGTGAAAAGTGTTAACTAATGAACTTGGTGCTAGTGTTATGGAGAGGTCAACTCTGTGTGTCTGTCAGATGGCTTGGAGAAAGGACAGCAGGATTAAATAGATTTCTACATCTGTCTATAATGAGAAAAACATACCTATGGTGCAACCCTGCCCATTTAAACCCCATTCCGCTGCCTGGTTCATTCAAATGTTGGTTGAGTACAGCATTTCTTTTCATCTCCAGAGATTGTGTGTTTATCCACAGAGAAAGTACAACATGAGCAGTGGCAGTTGGCAAGCTTCCTTCACGCACCACCCCATCACGAGCAACGTGCCTGCATTCAGAGCACCTCTAGGAATGAAGAGCTGTTCTGAATCTATGCCCCATTCAGACCTCAAGTTCCAGCAGAGGCTGCTGAGATGAGTATCGATAGGGATGGGTGGGATTTGTGATGTGGAGACCTGTCCCTGTGGATTGTGACTGAGGTCACAAATTCATTCATACAGACCACTGAACAGCCATCAGATGGTTTCATCTTTTTGAGATCTGGGACCAACACCATAGAAGATTGGGCTCAGTCATGTTAACACCTTGGTTTCCATAACATCAGTTTGGCTAGGAAAATGTTTTAATTAATTGTAGCGGGTAGGACAATAAACAGCTCAAGTGTGTAGCCATGTGACTTTGGCTGATATTCACAGCTAAATCAGTAAGTACTCATACTACCTGAGTAACTGTAGGTTAGGAACCTGGACCCACAAGCCTTCCACTCACAGAAGTCAACATGTGGAAGGCTTGCGGACACGGCTTTAGCACTTCAGGATCTGAATAGATTGCCCATCTGGTTTTTGGTGTAACAAGCTAGCAGGGACTGCCTGAAACACTCCACCCTCTTAGCAGGTGTTGGTTCTGTTGGGAAAAAAGTGTTATATAGACTCATAGAAATGCTGGAAGGGACCTTGAGAAGTCATCTAGTCCACACCCCTGCCCCAAGGCAGGATTAAGCAAACCTAGAACATCCCTGGCATGTATTTGTCCAACCTGTTCTTAACAACCTCAAATGATGGGGATTCCACAACCTCCCCTAGGTAGCCTGTTCTTTAGAGTTATAAAGTTTTTCCTAATATCCAACCTGAATCTCCCTTGCTGCAGATTAAGCCCATTACATATTGTCCTACCTTCAGTGGACCTGGAGCACAAATGATCACCATCCTCTTTATAACAGCCCTTAACATATTTGAAGACTGTTATCAGGTCCCCCCTCAGTCTTCTTTTCTCAAGACTAAACATGCCCGGTTTTTTATCCCATCCTCATAGATCAGATTTTCTAAACCTTTTATCATTTTTGTTGCTCTCCTCTGGTCTCTCTCCTATTTGTTCACATCTTTCTTAAAGTATGACACCCAGAACTGGACACAGTACTCCAGCTGAGGCTTCACCAATGCCATTTAGAGCAGAACATTAGCTCCCATGGGTTAAATCAGAGACTCCTGTTCATATATTAAAAGACACCATACATGCTAAATTCTTACACGCAGCATACGTGCCAAATACAAGCAAGGACTCCAACAGAATTGTTGTGCAATTTTTCTGAAGTACTTGGCCCTTAATGGCGGGGGTTGGGTATTGGAAACACACCCAGAGAAATGGGATATGGGGTGGGGGGTTATTACTATTTATTGCATTGTGGCAGTGTCTAGGAGTCCTCATCATGGATAAGGACCCCATTGTCTTAGGGGCTGTACAAACACAGAATAAAAAGGCAGAGTCCTTGTCTCCAAAGGGCTGGCAAGCTAAATAATGGGCTGTGTTTTCTTTTTACAACTATTAATAACAAAAGTTGTGGGTTGCAAGCCTGAGGTCAAAACTGCTTTCAACTGCTGTTACATGCCTTATTAGCATGTTTGCATGTCAGCACTGAAAATCTACCCTAGAGGCCACACATGACTCTTTTGTAGCAGATGCCTACCAGTCATCTGAACTAAAAAGTTATCTATGGGAATGGTCTGTGGATGAAGCTACAGTCATGAGAGTGGGGAAAGGATGCTTCTTTTAGCACCGCTCATCATATGTGCCAAATAAAGAAGATTAAATTTCCTCTGAAGCATATAGTTTGAATATTAACCTAAGGGTTTGAGGAAAAAACAATAACCTAGCAGCAGATTCTGCTAACACTGAGGTGAATGGCATGCTATAGCTGCGTAGGAGAAAGAAGCTGGGTGTGGCTCTTTAGAGAAAGAGGACCTAGGGTGAGGGCTGAGCAAACCTGCAGTAGGAACAGTAGGAGTTGCCAAGCCTGGGGGGAAAGTTTTGGTTGATATTTGTTATTATTAATGTCTTTGTTAATAAAGGAAGGGGGTAAGTTTTTGACTTTACGCAGTGTATGGGCTTTGTTTTAGAACAGATTAGGAACAACACCTGGTATCTAGGTGCCAAACTCCCATTGATTTCAGTGGGAGTTAGGTACCTAAATACCTTTGAGGATCTGGGCCAAAGTCCTTATCTGTTAAAAGCTGCAGGCTTCCCCTCCTCATCTTAAAAGCATCACGTTGATCATGAAGCCAAACAGCCGTTGTATAAACCTGCCAAGTCTGATTAGCACACACCTTTCACAAGCCTTGCTTGTGAGATGAGCTTTAATAGCAGGCTTCAAATGTCCACAAAATGAACCTAGGGCATTTTTGGTATTCCTTCTGTATCTCAGGGGTTAACAGCTTTCAAAATGTGGTGATCACTCCCTTCCCAAGAGGCATTCCCAGCTTCTGTTTGCCAGGGGCTGGGAATGGGCAACAGGGGATGGATCACTTGATGATGGCCTGTTCTGTTCATTCCCTCTGGGGCACCTGGCACTGGCCACTGTTGGAAGACAGGATACTGGGCTAGATGGACCTTTCATCTGACCCAGTATGGCCATTCTTATGTTCTTACTGGTGGGCACCAGAATCTAAAGAGCAAACTCATTCTGGAATTTACAGGCCTCTCTGTTGTGGCGATATAACAGGACAAGAAAAATGCTAAAAGAATTTTCCCAATCAGGGAAAACAGTTTCATTTTTAAACTCTTAGATTTCCAGTTGGCTTGGGCAGTTCACCCCAGTTTTAGCACCAAATATTCTCTCTGATCCCTCCCTTGCATGACAATTTGGAGCCCAAAAAATACATTTTCTGAGGATTGAGGAAGGGTTGCAAAACTTTTCATTGTTACAGAAATGACATGACACAGGCATAAGCTCAGAGGTATGCCACCTGCTCAGATGAGAGAAGCCACTTTTCTCCCTGACATGCAGCCTCTAAGCTGGAAGGTAGTTTACAGCACAACAATGAAGGCCGAAACAAAGCTGTAGCTAAACTAACCAAGCCAAAGCTCTAGTGTGATAAAAAAAACACCAAGGGACGCGTAATATCCACACACAACATTGTCTAAAATATCCCCAGTGCAATAAACTGCACAAACCGCCACTGAGTTACTGAAGAAGCGCAGAGTGCTGAGTTGAATCTGCTGCAATTTTAATCTGTGGTTGCAAGGAGTCTAGGTATTTCAGACCCAGTGCTCATGTCACTAACCATCCCCTCCAAAGGAGTTTGCCAACAGTAGTAAGTGGAGTCCCCTCTCGGTTCCAAAGTCACAAGGATCCTGTTGTCTTTTCATTCCCACAAGAGAAGGGGTTCTTGTCAGCTGCTGATGGTGCTTGTAAATCCGATTTGGGGACAATTTTGAAGACTAAATTTAAGAGGGCAGTAATTTTGCAAGTGCCACAAACTTGGCTTTGAAAGAAAAACACTAATGCACCATGGAAAGAAAGAGAAAATGCTTTGGGACATTCCATTCCAAACTTTCTGTAGACTGACTACTAAACAGAACAAGACAATATATTCCCTTGGGAACTGAAGTCAGTGACAATCCGTGAGGATGTCGGAAGTTGCGCTCATTCACTCCAGGTCTCCGATCTCTTAGTGTCGGAAATGTATCATTGCCCCGCTCATTCAGAATGTTCTAAAATGTCATGCTGACAAGATGTGCTCTGTAACTGTAAACGTCCCCAAAATAAATACGAAAGGGAAGTGCTTCAGACTCCAGATCATTAGATTATACCGTACGGGTAGGATTAAAGCCTTGCATACCAGCAGGGTGGAAAGCTGAAGGTTTAGAAAAATTAGTCCTCTCTTTCGCTTGCTCGCTGGAACTGAATTTAGGATTGGATGCTCCTCCACAGAAATGTCCACTCCAGCTCAAACATGGTAAGTCATAATAATGCTAATTCTTTGCACGTCTATAACCCCTTTCATAGCTCCTGTGCCACTAAGCAAACTCTGCTCTCCTTTTCCAAAAGCCTCCACAAAAGGCTAACATTTCTTAATATTTTCTGCTTCTGATCTCCTCTATGATTCCCACAACTTTTGCTTTCATGCCTCATCCTTCATTCTTACTGTTGTGCCTGTTTCAACGACACTGGACCTATAACCATGGATAGAATCTTTGGCTTGTCTCCCTAAAACCACTAAAGCCCATGTTATACCAATCTAATTAACCTGGAAGGCACTCATAATACAGTGATGTGCTTCAGTACACAGCCCTAAAATAGATTAGTTATTGTCACGATCTATGGAATCATCAGCCACTTTAAACAAGAAGTGCTAAATAAAGAAGACAGGTACAAAATATACACACCAAAGAACAATCTTCCACACAGCTTGAGTTCCAGTTTTGTCTCCCTTGTTTACCAGGGACCACACTCTGCTTGTAGGTCTATACAACATAAAAGAAAAAGCTACTGGCTAAATAATATTCTGTAAGTAAGCATATCATCACAGTCATGTCATCCGCTATTGTAGGAGAAACACAAAACTAGGAATGTATGTCTTGGCAGAGTTTCAGTTCACTCTTAAGAATATTCATGCATGGGCAAATCCTGGTCCCCATGAAGCAAATGGCAAAGCTGCCATTGGTTTTGATGGGGCCAGAACTTACCAAAAAATATGGCGATTATTCTCAGTGTTGTAAATGTCAGCCTATGCTCCAAAGAGTTTACATCTCACAAGTGTGTTGCAAGTATTAATCACTTACGGGTTTTCCTCATAGTTATTGCTAAGAATTATTATCACTATGGACTGGCATGGAGTCTCTTATTATTCATATTATAAGAGAGCCTAAAGGCCCACGGAGATCAAGGCTACATTGTGCTAGTTGCTGTTTATACACAAAGTAAGAGAGCTTAAAATCTAAATAGACGAGACAGACAAAAGATGTGAGTAAAGAGTACTATTAGCCTTGTTTTACAGATGGGAAACTGAGGCACTGAGCACGTCAAGTGACTTGCCCAAGGTCACAGAGGAAGTCTGTGGCAGAGCAGGGACTCAAAAAGAGATCTTTGTACATCCCAGTCATTGCTTTAACCATTTCCCCCCTCTCTGTCCTCCACTCCACAGGAAGTTCCCAAAAATATTACTGATCTCTTCTTTCAGGTCTCCCTTGCTCCTGCCGAGCAGAAACAGAACCTTTTTAGGATGTGTCTTTTTCTCCCCTTTGGGATTCTTAAGAGGGCCCTCAACAGTTGTGCTGTGAATGTCGGAGGTTTGGGAGGGGTGTCGGTGAAAGCCTGCATGCCTTGAAAAATAAAACAGACCAAGGGGCAGATGTGTGGCAATTATACCAGCAGTCAGATATTAATATGACAGATGCAGTGTTAATAATACCCTCCTAATCCTTTACTTTATGACTAGTGTATAAGCTCTCTAGAGGTCTTTGGATGTTAGGCCCTGGGGTGGCTGGAGAGTACACACCTTAGCTGGCTGCTAATCCCTCCAAAGGCTGAAACAGGAGACTCATCAGCACAGGAATTTGGTGCTGAACACTGTATCCAGGGTGAGAAATACAACTCCCAGGTACAAAGTGCTTCCCTGCCATGTGCTCTGCCCCTTCCCTCCCAAAACTCTCTGCATTTACACTTTGCAGCTCTACATCGCAAAGCACTTTACAAAGATGGGTAAGTACCATCATCCCCATTTTCCCAGGGAGGGGGAGGCGCTGATACGTGGAGCCGCTGGCAGCTGGGGGGGGGGGAGCTGATGGGGGGCTGCCGGTGGGTGCTAAGCACCCACCATTTTCCCCCGTGGGTGCTCCAGCCTCGGAGTCTGCGCCTATGCCCAAGCACCTCCCCCCAGCTGCCAAACAGCTGTGGCTGGTGGGTGCTGACAACCCACTTTTTTTTCCATGGGTGTTTGAGCCCTGGAGCACCCACGGAGTCAGCACCTATGGTCCAGTGATTCCCTCTGATGTCACATAAATTCATATAACTGAAAAGTCAGTTACATTTGACATTTGATTGTCGCTAATATGCAAACACAGATGGGGTGGCATTTTGTGACTAAATTGTTTTCCATTTCCACTTCCCCAGCTTGGCTATTCATCAGAGCAGAAGATAATCAGTGTTGGGGCAATCTATCTTCCATTACCACAACACCTGAACAATTCACTAACCTGAATATATCTCCCCTGACAACTCCCCTGTGACGCAGAGAAATGCAATTATCCTCCTTTTACATCTGGGGAACGGAGGCACAGAAATGCTCAGTGTCTTGCCCAAGGTCACATAGAAAGTTTATGGCACAGCAGGGAATTAAATCCCAATGTCCCAAGCCTGTATCCCACCCCCTGGACCATCCCCTTTCTCCAATGGGTGCAAAAAAAAAGGCAGCACCCAAGCACTGACTGTGGAATCAACCCTGAGCCCTTTTCTCACGTGCGTCGCCCAGCTGAAGCCAAATAATGGGGGCTTTCTCTCAAATAAGCACCAGTTGCATTTGTGAGTGTTGCAGAAGCAGGCACCCAAGGTCTGACTCTGCGCTTAGCTTGAGGAGCTCAGACTCTGACCCCATCACCGCCTGAAGGGGTAAACCTGCAGATGGTTTGCCCCCAGTCATAATCTAACCCATCCACTTTATCTTGTCTCATGTATCACCAGCATTTTTTAAAGCACCCATCACTAAAGCACCCAGAGGCGGGTGGATTCTCATGGCCAAATGGCACATTCCTGCCCACATAATATATTGGGAAAGGTTTGTTTGGATACAATGCTATTTCTCCCCAGTATATTCCAACGAAGAATCGCTAATCAGACGGACTCATTCATGATCCAGTCAAATTACCTTCTAAAGGGAAACTATCTCTATCTTAAACCTTGGGGCTAGTGCGATGAAAAAGTCCTTATATCACTTTTGATCACTGCCTTTGTACCTAGAATCGTTAATGAAGCTGAGGCCTTATCTACACTACAGGGGTAAGTCGACCTAAATTACACAACTCCAGCTACGTGAATAACGTAGCAGGAGTCGACATCGCTTAGGTCAACTTATACACTGCTCTCCCGTCAACTTACCTTACGCGTCTCGTTTCGGTGGAGTACTGGAGTCAACGGAAGAGCGATCTGCGGTCCATTTAGCGGGTCTTCACTATACCTGCTAAATTGACCCCTGGTGCATCAATCCCCAGTGAGGGTAGACATACCCTGAGAGTGCCACTTCCACTGGGTGCATGTCTCCTCTTTTCGCAGGCCGGCCATTATTATACATCAGAAGCCAGTTTCTCAGCTGGAACTGATGGCCAGTTGATCCGTTTGAACATGCATTAAGTCTATCGCGGAATATGTAAGCAGTGGGAGATAAACCACACAAAAGACACCACTTGGCAAGAGGGAATGGTGTGGGGAAACGAATGAAGGAGTGATAACTTCTGAGAAGGCTGAAAAACCGAACCCAGGCGAAAAAATGACCAGTGCCAGGGAAATGCTAGTATGTTGAACCTCACTTAAAAAACTAGAAAACCTTCTGCTGCCACTGGGTTCCTGGAATAGAAAGCAGAGTAGAAGAAAGCATCAGGATATGTGTGGTGGAAGGAGATGAAAGGTATATCGAGCCTGGCAGGAGTGGCAGAGTGGAGGGGGGGTGAAAAGAGACCAGGTAGGAGTTGTAACTATTAGCTGAGTGATGAAGTACCCCGGAGACACGAACAAGAAGTATGAATGTGATAAGCAGAGTGATGGGGAGCCAGCAGAAGGTTTCAAAGAAGGAAACATGGGCCTAGCTTTGGGCAGCAGCATTTTGGACAGATCAGAGGTGGGTGTCAAAGAGGCAAGAGCGGATGTCTAGCCAGGAATCAGTTAGAAGGTAGAAGAGCAAATTAGCTATCAGCAAGGAGAGGGAAGGATGGGTTTTACAGATGTTCTGAAGGGTGACATGGCAGGGTTGGTTTACAGCTTGCATGTGCGTGGAAGAGGGCAAGATGCTGTTCAGCTCCATTTCTGCTCCCAGCGGTATGACCGTGACTCCCACTGAGTGCAGTGGGAGGTGCGGACAGCAATCGGAGGGCAGAATGCAAAACCATGAGTACTGAGTTTATTATAAAGCAACGGCCAATACATTCAGTGCTGGGATACCATGATGATAGGGGGCTGCACAAGAACCTGAAGAGACTAGAAACATTCATCACAACGATTAAGCAAAGGCTGGAACATGGCTGGTATTAGTCAGGGCTTTAGGAGAGCTTTGGCAATCAGTTTGTCTATTTCCCATCTCTGTCATTGCCATCACTTGGAGTCACAGAATCATAGGAATGATGACCTCACTAGGTCCCTACTAGTCCATCCCCCCATGCTAGGGCAGGATTAAGTATACCTGCACCATCCCTGACAGGTGTGTTTGTCTAACCTGTTCTTAAAATCCTCCAAGGACAGGGATTCCACAACCACCTTAGGTAATTTCTCTGTCTCTTTCTCTGGTGCCTCCCTGCACTGCAGGAGCCCATAGTTAGAGATGGTCCCTTGTCCATGTTTAAATGGTCTTTTATTTCCATACTGCATCTATGGCCATATCAGCATCAGGAAGCCTCACAGTGGCCTTCCTCTACCCAAAGGAAAGACCAGTCATAGGTTCATGCCCGAGTTGGACAGTAGTGGCAATGTGAATGTGACTATCAATATGAGCCAGAATCTGACCTGAGCTATACCAATGCAAATCCAGAGTAACGCCACTTACTGAAGTTGCTCTGGATTTACACAAGTGTAAATCAGAGCTCAGTCCTGCCCAATGCAGGATTCCATCTGAATGAAAAACCTGTATCAGAGCATTATTGTCCTTACTGCTGCATTGTATGTAAGACTAGAGAGCTAATAATTCCAAGCACTGGTGAGGCCTCTTTGAGGACATATATTTTTGAATTTCTCACAGGATTGTGAGAATATGGAGAATTAAGATAATTCTATTAAGATAATATACCTTATGGAAAATCCTATAGGTCTTATTAGAAATTGATAAGTTTTCCATAGGCTTTGGAACCAGCCTATAGAATTGAATACAGAATTTTATCACTAGAGCATCCTATGGGAAGGGCCAAAAACCAATAGAAAGGAACTCATTCTCTAATAAATCCTATGGATCACACCCCTAGTAAGTGTCAGTCAGCACAGAGCCACTGACATTAATGAGGATAGCTGATGTAAACCTGGTTGACGATCTGGTTGTATCCATTTTAAGAGCAACGTCTAGAGAAGCCTATTACACCTCCATAACATTCTATTGGTTTAATCCCTATTCAAATTTAGCGGTCTTTCCTAAAAGGACTAGTAATCATCCCAAACTCTGCCATATTGCTATTGTAAGATATAGAGCTGAATGCTTCCATCATTCACACCACTGAAATCCCATTGACTTCAGTGTGCCCCATAACTGAGGGTAGAATTGGGTCAATGGTGGGTCTGGGCCACTAATGAGGAATACTAAGGCACTTCTAAATAAGTCTATAAAGAGGAATAACATTCATCAGAAGGCAGATAGATTGGTTCAAATGCTTTTGCGGAAATGTGGAAGTTTCATAGACTGACCATGAAATTACAATAGGAAGCCATGGCCCATTTTGACAAAAAGAAGGTCAAGGTTGGATTAGATATCAAGAAAAACTTCCTCCCAGGACAACCAACCAGGCAATGTGACTGTTGGCAAGAGAGGCTGTTGAGCGTCTAAGATTAAAAATATCCCAAAGAGACTCTCTGAATTGTTCAAGGGCGTAATGTATGGGAAAAGCATGTACCAGATGCCAAATTTTTGTCCCATTGAAATCAAGAGCAAAACTGCAAGGGACTTCAGTGGGGATCAAGATTTTGCAAGTGGGACCCTTCCAGGCTGACATCACAGGAACACACAACATATGTCAAGCTGCTACCAGTGCAAGAAATTAAATGTACATGTTGCTAATACCAAAGTCAGGTGACACTCAGTACTTCCGTTCTGTCACCGACATCCAAGAAACTAGGGTGCAGCCTGTGGGAGGCATTGATTTTGAGCTCCAAGTCTTTTCTGGTTGAGGGTTTGGAGGTGAGGACAAGGAACATTGTAGTCTGCCACTATAGAATCATAGAATATCAGAGTTGGAAGGGACCTCAGGAGGTCATCTAGTCCAACCCCCTGCCCAGAGCAGGACCAATCCCAACTAAATCATCCCAGCCAGGGCTTTGTCAAGCCTGACCTTAAAAACTTCTTAGGAAGGGAATTCCACCACCTCCCTAGGTAATGCATTCCAGTGTTTCACCACCCTCCTAGTGACAACATTTTTCCTAATATCCAACCTAAATCTCCCCCACTACAACTTGAGACCATTACTCCTTGTACTGTCATCTGCTATCACTGAGAATAGTCTAGATCCATCCTCTTTGGATCCACCTTTCAGGTAGTTAAAAGCAGCTATCAAATCCCCCCTCATTCTTCTCTTCTGTAGACTAAAAAATCCCAGTTCCCTCAGCCTCTCCTCATAAGTCATGTGTTCCAGACCCCTAATCATTTTTGTTGCCCTTCGCTGGACTCTCTCCAATTTCTCCACATCCTTCTTGTAGTGTGGAGCCCAAAACTGGACACAATACTCCAGATGAGGCCTCACCAATGTCGAATAGAGGGGAATGATCACGTCCCTCAATCTGCTGGCGATGCCCCCACTTATACATCCCAAAATGCCATTGGCTTTCTTGGCAACAAGGGCACACTGTTGACTAATATCCAGCTTCTCGTCCACTGTCACCCCCAGGTCTTTCTCTGCAGAAATGCTGCCTAGCCATTCGGTCCCTAGTCTGTAGCGGTGCATTGGATTCTTCCGTCCTAAGTGCAAGACTCTGCACTTGTCCTTGTTGAACCTCATCAGATTTCTTTTGGCCCAATCCTCCAATTTGTCTAGGTCCCTCTGTATCCTATCCCTACCCTCCAGTGTATCTACCACTCCTCCCAGTTTAGTGTCATCCGCAAACTTGCTGAGGGTGCAATCTACACCATCCTCCAGATCATTAATGAAGATATTGAACAAAACCGGCCCCAGGACTGACCCTTGGGGCACTCCGCTAGATACCGGCTGCCAACTAGACATGGAGCCATTGATCATTACCCGTTGAGCCCGACAACCTAGCCAACTTTCTACCCACCTTATAGTGCATTCATCCAGCCCATACTTCTTTAACTTGCTGACAAGAATACTGTGGGAGACCGTGTCAAAAGCTTTGCTAAAGTCGAGGAATAACACATCCACTGCTTTCCCTTCATCCACAGAACCAGTTATCTCATCATAGAAGGCAATTAGATTAGTCAGGCATGATTTGCCCTTGGTGAATCCATGCTGACTGTTCCTGATCACTTTCCTCTCGTCTAAGTTCTTCAGAATTGATTCCTTGAGGACATGCTCCATGATTTTTCCGGGGACTGAGGTGAGGCTGACTGGCCTGTAGTTCCCAGGATCCTCCTTCTTCCCTTTTTTATAGATTGGCACTACATTAGCCTTTTTCCAGTCTTCCGGGACTTCCCGCGATCGCCATGAGTTTTCAAAGATAACGGCCAATAACTGACTTCCTGTGTGACCTTGGGCAAGTCATATAATCACTCGGTGCTTCAGTTCCCCATCTGCAGCATGGAAATGCTAACACTTACCTGTCTAATGGCTGCAAAGATCTTCAGATGAATGGGTTTTTTAGCGGTGCAAAGTATTATAATGATCTCTCTTCCTATTCCTCTCTTTAGCTATGATGAGTTTATACCCAGCCCTCATGCTCATCTCCATATCAAATTAAAGGCAGAATACATGAAGTCGTTAGAACTTCAGAGCCTAGGGAGGACAAAACCGTGTGGTTGCTTGTCACACTTCTCAGTGCCCCCTTCAGTGGCCAAATGTCTAAGGCTGAGAGAAGCAGCAATTAAACACGTTTTTCCATTTTGATATGAGAACAAGATGGAAGAGATGAGAACCTCTGGCAGAAGATGACTAAGCAGCAGAGGCATCTTGATGAGGGAAGTCTCCATTCTGGAATAAAAGTCACTTTATTCCACACTAATTAATGCACTTCCAAAGTGGAGAAATCATTCTGGAATCAGATTACTTTTATTCTAGAACAGTGTCTACATGACAAGCTATTCCAGAATAGCTATTGCGGAATAATTTATTCCACAATAGCTATTCCAGTCAATTTCTCCATATAGACAAGTCCTGCTAATATTTAATACTAACACAGCAGAACTTTGCTTAATTTCCATTGCAGTGAAATAAGCATGTTTGCTGTTTGGTGGCTTGCCTCTTGTGGATAACAGAAGAGACTACAAATCCTGCATCTTGGCAAGGGGTTAGATTAGTTGACCCTCATGGACCTTCTAACCCTATGAGTCTATGATTCTATGATGCTACAACCTAGGTCCCCTGAATACAGTGAAAGGAAAAAGCTCTTCCAATGGGAAGGTTGGAGTTTTTTCAGGGGAAAGAATTTAAATTATTTCCCTATATGGTAAGAGAGACATTCATGCACAAGATCACAGCATTGCCAACCCCTACGCATTCATAAGTTATCAGTCAGGCCCTCTAAAATCATGAGATTGATTTAAAAATCGTGGGATTTTAAAAATACTCAGTGTTCTGTTCTTTTTATTTACCTTCTGTTTTCTGAGCCCTTAGGAATCATATTTTCAAGCCCAACCACAAATTCTAGAAATTTAGGATTTTTTTTTAACAAATGCTGAGATTTTCATGTGAGCCGGAGCTGCCTGGAGCTGCAAGAAAAACATCAAATATTACAAGAAACAGTAAAATCAGGAAAGTTGTCAACACTGAAAAGCAGAATAATAAGCACTCATTATTTTTAAATAATCAAGAAGCCACATGTGACTAAAGTATATTTCGTGTTAGAGCCAACTGAATTCTGCAAACAAAAAATATCTGTGAACATTTGTTTGAGTAAAAACCACACACGTGTTGTGACAGTATTAGCTTTACACAAACATCTGTGCATAATTTGGTTCACAAGAGTGTTTGTGGAAGGTCTCAAATTCTCACAATAATATACAGAGGCATTTTCCTGGCCATTTTCAAAAGGTTTTTGTGTATGTATGTATGTGTGTGTGTTTTGGAGCTATCCAATCAGGAAGCAGATACAATATCATGTGACTTATCTAACCCATCATACAGTGCAAAAAGTGAGTGGTGACTAGTCCAAGTAAAATTCTCCTATAACCCAGTGCCTGAAACAGGGTTTCATGAGTCGCTTGGTGGATGATTTCAAATGGAGAAGAAATTCGTAGGGATCTGTTTGAAGGTAATGCACTCACAGAAAAGAAAGAGCTGGAATTGTTCTCTGCCAAGAGTTGTGCTCAGGACTTTCCGTGGTCTTTTACTGTCCTTTCCATACAATTTCCCCACCATATTTGTCAGCATTTGCTGTGCTCAATCAAAGCCAGTTGCTACAGCCCTTACTCATGTGAGTAGTCTCACTGTTTTCAACAGCACATCTTGCATGGATAAGTGTCAATGTTGCATTAATGTTGTAGTCTAAGGATCTGATTGTACAGACACCTCCAGACAGGAACCTGTCATTTTGAATTGTCATTAAAGGGACCTGCAAACTGATAACAACTGCTACCAACAAACTTAATTGTGAAACTGGATCCTTCCCATCTAGTCCGGTTTTGCATTTGAGCCAGTTCCAGAGCTTAGGCTATTTTATTTTCCAAAGTTTGCCAACCTTAAAACATACTGCCAACACCATTCTCAACACCTGACCCCAGGGCAGTATGGGCATCTTATGGCAGTGAGGAGTCCCAAGGTTGTGAACCACCAGCAGGGGACAGGTGCCATCAATAGAGGAGGAAGTTATGGAGAAGACAAGTTCTTCTAAAGCTTTCCCTCTTCCTACCGTCATCATCTCAGCCTTGCCTGGATTCAGTTTCAGCCAGCTGCTCTCCACCCAAGTCTGACCTCAGAGACACATTGAGGGAGCCATTAAATGGTTCGGCAAAGGAGACTGGTGTACCTGGGGAGCAGGGGTATGGAATTCCACAGAGAAGTCCAGCAGGGTGAGTAGGGTTGCATTTCCCTTGTCTATGGGCAGAAGATGGTCACTCACCAAGGCAATATCAAGCATCTCTGAACAATACCCTGAAGCTTGATTGGGAGGGATCCAGGATAATGGAAGCTGAAAGGCGGCATTGGAAAGGCTGCACTTTGCTGGCTTCGTAAAGGCACCGGGCAGTAGGTTGTAAGGGCTCTAGGGCTGAGCGATGGTTTCTTTATTACTGGTCAGGATGGTACATGTTTTAGGGTGTGTGGGAGATTCCCCTTCCCAAAGGAGTGTTGAAAATCCCAGATATAGGTGTTTTTGACTGCCCTTTACGGTGTGGGAAGGGCCAGGGGACAGAGTCACAGGTGACGTGTCTGGTTACTCCCAGGGCCTCTGCAACCACTTCAGATGCCAATGGATCAAGTTTTCAGAAGGAAGGAGTTGCATTTCTAGTCCTGCTCTTGGCTGTTGCTCCTGGTAGCCTAGATGCATGTGATCTCATAAGGACACTGTTACCTAGGGAGTCCAAAGATACTC
This sequence comes from Lepidochelys olivacea, assembly GCF_965140295.1. Classification (NCBI taxonomy): domain Eukaryota; kingdom Metazoa; phylum Chordata; order Testudines; family Cheloniidae; genus Lepidochelys; species Lepidochelys olivacea. Next base: position 263,600,750 of record NC_140412.1, on the reverse strand, counting down.
TATATTTTGGATCTTTGGCTCATCACCTGATGTTTTCATTGGCTTTGACCTCTAGTTGTGAGTTCAATCTCCAACTCAGGTTGGTAGTAACCAATTACACTGTTGCCATCACAACTGGTGGTCTCAACAGAGGGGTCAAATACTGAACCCAACCATGGGAGTCCTCTCTTGCCCCTTTCAGGTGATCCAAGAAGGTCAGGGGTGAGTAGGGTGACCAGATGTCCCGATTTTATAGGGACAGTCCCGATATTCAGGGCTTTGTCTCATATAGGCACCTATTATCCCCCACCCCATCCCAATTTTTCACACTTGTCTTCTGGTCACCCAAGGGGTGAGGCACCAGCAGCGGGGAGGGGCAGGGAGGATGACTTTCCTTGCTGTCCTCATTTTGTGGCTCAAGAGGGAAGGGTCATTCTCGAAGGCTGCCAAAACTGGCATTAAAAACTCATCCAGTTTTAAACGTAAATAAATAAATAAAAATCAGACATATCCCGTCTCCTCTTGACCTAGCTGGCAAAGAAGTCCTGGATGCCCTCCCACCCCTCCCCCAGTTTGAAACATTCCATCCTCCCTAAACTGAACTTGGCTGGGGACTAACAACACGAATAAGCTTCCCCTGAACGAAAGCCAACTGGCAAGGTGCACCCTGGATGGAGCCCCCTCCATCTGTGACAAGGAAAATGGCCGGCCCAATTCTCCTTGTTAAGCAGCGCGCTGCCAGTTGGGAAATAAAGACAGAAGGTCTGTTTGTAATACTGAACATACAATCCTTCCCAGCCTGAAAGACACTGGGGCTGCAGAAAATCTACCCTATTCACCAGCGTGACCTAGTTCCGTTGTCAATAGGTTAGAACGGGCCAAAGTTGAAGGAATATCCTGATTAGGGGCTCTCCTGCAAGGGTACAGTGAGTACCCTTTTGTCTTTTTTTCTTTCCCCCCGCCCTAGTACCAGACTTGATACCATCTTATTATGCTTCAAGATATGTCCTTGTCCAGTTTAAATCAACATGTTCCACTGGCTTCAAAGAAGCAGAGACAATTTACACCGGATGAGGTTCCAGCCTTTGCATTTTGTGTCACACAATCTGTGGCACCGACCTATCAGCATTGGAAACATTTCTTCTATGAGAACGCCATGAAGAGGTGTAAAGGAGCTGGGTTAGTGGATCATTATCATCCGGCCTGAAGCAAGGGAGCAGCCAAGCCGCCAGTGCCTTAATTTGCAACCTGGTGCTCTACAGCTGAGCCACAGAAATATTTGTTTTCTTTAAGTGCCAGGATCGATATATACATGACAGATAAAGAAGATTCCCCCACAGCACCAGGCTAATTGCAACTGATTGGGAAGCAACATATTAACATGGGTATAAACAACAGAGATAGGTGGCCAATTAGAGACATCAATTAAGATTTGAAAGCCACATAGTTTCTAACTAAAAAAGGTGGCTATGAGAAAGAAAGAAAGAAAGAAAGAAAGAAAGAAAGAAAGAAAGAAAGAAAGAAAGAAAGAAAGAAAGAAAGATTTCTTTGGTCACACTGTATATTAAAGTTCCATTTATAAATGGCTAATAAATTTTTTACCGACATTAGAAACATGTTACGTTGATGAGTAATATGTATTCTAGACGCTTATAGTCAATCCATTTTTCTCTTGAACTTGATAACAATTAAAACATCTACTAATCATTTATTAACCCTTTTTATATGGAGAAAAGGAACCTCAGTATAAAGGGTGACCGCTTCTCCCCTCCCTCCTTTGCTGGTGGCAGTTGCTCGTAACTGATTTAATTGTTCATTTTACATCCCAATTAACAAGAAGGACTTTCCTGATAACAGATGCCCCTCTGGCCAACCAGCTACAGAAAGAAGAATTTGTATAAATCTGTTTGGGAGGATAGCCAACAAAATGAGAGAGAGAAAGTGAATGAGACAGAGGAGGAGGAGAGGAGAGAAAAAAAACCTTAAAGGATTAGAAATTAAAAAGAAGGTATTTTGTGCTAAGCTAAATATTATTTTGTTTCTATTGAAAGGGTTAAGAAAACAAAGACAGAGTGGACAATTTCTCCCCACTGGAAGCTGGGAATGGCCCACAGTGGCACAATGCTATCATTATTGCATGGGCCCATTCTCACTGGATTTTCCACAAAATCTTTAATAATTTGATTCTTTTCAGCCCCAGCAGCCAGCTGAGCTCTTTAAGAAACAGTAACAAAACCCAGAGAAAAACCCACTACTGAGAGGGAAGCTTTGGCGCAGAGTTGAGCTGAAGCCGATTAGGCTTGGCCTGAATAGAGCCAGCCAGGGCCTAGAGCTGCCGCTCAGCCTGAAGCCCTCTGTTTCATTCATTCCAGTACAATATCACCACCAGAGTCCAGGCCTAGACACTAAATTACACTATTATAGAACTAGATTGATACACAACTTTCCCTCCCAGGCTGAGTGGGACTTTTAAACAATGTTTTGGTGCTTGGACTGCCTCTATTCAGGCATTTTGAAGTATTCCATTCATATTAAGCATATCAATTCTTAATTGTGCCACACACACAAATTACAAACATGGGGATACAATCAGCTGAATTCCTGGGGGGAGGGTTGTAACAGTTCATTAGAAAGTTGTAAGGTTTTGTCAAGGTTATTTCCCAGAAGCCTCAGCAGGGGGAAACGCTTTCATAAACGCAATCCATCCTGCATTGTCCCTGGATGAGCCACTTTTGAGCAACGATGGGTCTCATGTTTTAAGTGTGATACACAGACATTTGACCCCCGTAGGATGTTTGTGCCGGTTACCCCATTTCTCTGAATCTCTCACTAAAGTCCCCCCCGATTCCTTTGTTCCATAAATTATACCAGCATGGGCCACATGGAAGGGAAGGGTGCCCTTTAAGCGTTAGTTTTCTGTGGAAGAGTTGAGAAAAATGCCAAGGATTTTGATTGCTGTTTAGAACGGTTGTTTATTTAAGGGCTTTTTTATTAATCATGTTCTTATTTTCCAAATAATCTTACCTGTCTATTCTCTGTCAAAGGGATCACCTCCTGAGATAAGCATTGCAAAAGTCACTTTGGCCTATTCGGGGGGAAATGCACGGGGAGTTTTTTAAACTCACAAAACCAAAACAACTAGAGATGGAAACACTCTGTTAAGTCATTTAGTCCACACCCCTGCCCATGTAAAATTATTTCTTACAGGATAGGGAACAGTGCAGTACATTCTGACTCTGTGTGTGTGTGTGTGTGTGTGTGTGTGTGTGTGTGTGTGTGTGTGCATTTATGTATATGCATGTGAGTATGTGTAAAATATGTGTTGCATGACTTGTGCATTCTGTACACTGATGTATCTGTAGCTATATGTTTAAATGCATCCACACCTGTGCTTTTGTTGACACTGTTTTAATTCTTTTTATTAAAACACCTGCAATTACAAAATAATAAAGAAAAGGCACTTCACCTATTTTGACTTAGAAACATAACTAAAAAGCCACCCATCCTGCTGCCATCACACAAAATTACAGAAATTATATACTTTGCATCCTCTTCTGCTTTGTCCCTTTACAAAAAGCAGCAGTTCTCAAATAAACCAGCCGGACTCCATCCCCAGCACCCCCCCCAAAATAGTCAGAAAATGTTACCTACAACTCAAAAAGTACAATATGCACATTAAATAAAAACACAGCGCCACTAAAAACAGCATGCAGGCATACAAAAGCACACAAACACACAACTAAAATGAAAAATTAAGATGATTTTAAAAATAAGATGGCTTTTAACGTGTTATAAGAATTTGGCTTATCTTGGATATATTTCATGAATGGACACTAGTTTGCAAGAGATGGGACATAGGTGTCATTTCTAATATTAGTATGTTTCTCCATTGCAAGTAGTTCTTGGGCATTAGTATGATAACAGAGATGTTGTCAGGCAGCTGCTTCTACTCAATGCCTTTACCCCTCTGGCAGCTAATAATAAGTATTGTGAAAGCGAGTCATGAGAACTTTTATCTGCACTATCTTCTTAAAGGCCACTTTCTGCCTTCAGTTACTCCAGATTTACATTTGTGTTGGTGTTCGAGTGCGAGATATGTTTTGTCATGTTTGCACACACGTGTATACCTAGAAGTGTGACTGCATAGGCAATGTGCGCTTGTGCTGCATGCTTGCACCATTTCATTAAGCTGGCTGAAGAAATCATTAGCATTGCAGCACACAAAGTGACCCCAAACCATCTGAAAGCTGTGATTGCTTGCAGAGAAAAACAAAAGAACGAAGAAGACAAGAAAGCAGCAATTAGAAGAGAAAGAATGAGCTCTGGTGTCAAGTCACAGATCCGTAAGAATATGCACGCAAATTGGTTTCTTTAGCGAGACAGTAATTAAATGAAAAGCTACAGTAGGAGGATTATACTATCCCTACACATCCAGTGGCCTGATTCCCATGTGCTTTTGTTCTGGTGTAGGTTCATTGGTGTCAATGGAGTTATTCCTGATTTCCTTCAGCTTCAGAGAAGAATCAGGACTTATATTTTTGAACACACTACAGTTGCAAAATGCCATTGTTTTATTGCAAATTTCACTTGAGTTACAGAGAAATGAATGATTATGGGGAGGAAATAATATGAGGTGAAAAGCAGAAAAATAGCTGATTAAAAATAACAAAGCTGGTGCTGGGCAGAGTCGCTAGCTACCAAACCGTTGAAATGGGGTTCAGAGCGCCGTCACCATGCTGGATACTAATCAAATGCAGAAAGTGGTTTCATTGGTCAGATTGGGAACAGACAATGAGGATGCATTTTGGCTGTTACAGACTGGGAAAAAAATATAATAAAGCAAATTTTATTTTAAAATGGCAGTCTTCACCATATATCTAGCAGGGGGGATGACACAGAGTCTGACCTGGACCTTCGATCCAAATTCAGATCCATCCCAAATGGTTTCCGAGCCCCGCTTCCCCCGCTGCCCCCCCCCAAATGTAAATCAGTGGTTTGGGGGTTATTTTCATTTTCATTGGCCTCCTAACTTTGCGGGCAGAAAATGGAGGTACCCAGATACTGTGGGGAAACAGTTCTTTTGGTTTCAGAGTAGCAGCCGAGTTAGTCTGTATCCGCAAAAAGAAAAAGAGGACTTGTGGCACCTTAGAGACTAACACGTTTATTTGAGCACAAGCTTTCGTGAGCTACAGCTCACTTCACTGGATGCATTCAGTGGAAAATACAGTGGGGAGATTTATATACACAGAGAACATGAAACAATGGGTGTTACCATACACATTGTGATCAGGTAAGGTGAGCTATTATCAGCAGGAGAGCAGGGGGAAAAAACCTTTTTTAGTGATAATCAACGTAGGCCATTTCCAGCAGTTGACAAGAAGGTCTGAGGAACAGTGGAGGGGCGGGGGAGGGGAAATAAACACTTTGTGTAATGACCCATCCACTCCCAGTCTTTATTCAAGCCTAAATTAATTGTATCTAGTTTGCAAATTAATTCCAGTTCAGCAGTCTCTCGTTGGAGTCTGTTTTTGAAGTTTTTTTGTTGAAGAATTGCCACTTCTAGGTCTGTAATCGAGTGACCAAAGAGATTGAAGTGTTCTCCAACTGGTTTTTGAATGTTATAATTCTTGACGTCTGATTTGTGTCCATTTATTCTCTTACGTAGAGACTGTCCAGTTTGGTCAATGTACATGGCAGAGGGGCATTGCTGGCACATGATGGCATATATCACATTGTTCGCTGTGCAGGTGAACGAGCCTCTTTTGGTATGTCCCTGCACACCACACAGCACTGGAAATCTCACAGAAATACAAATAGAAACAAGCTCATATGATTTCCAGACCAGAGAAGTTCAATTCCAAACCCTATAGATCCCACCACGCATTTGGAGGATCATCCATCACTAACATGCACCGGCAGCTTTCTCAACCTCTGCTCTCCAAATATATTTTAGCACTAAAGGCCTGATCTGACACCCAGCACCAAGCTATAGAAGCCCAGTGCAGATGTGGAAGGGGGAGGGTAATGCAGGAGACACCCATAACATTAATCATTGCACTCTCAGATGACAACGAGTAGGGAGCTGGTTTGTCCTGCCGGCAATATTTCAGGCCATGCTGTGTCTGGGTGGGGACTGGAGAAGCCTGGTGGCCTATGAAAATGGCATGTCATTAAGTTACCACCCCAGTCCGACACCCATCTTTTCTTTCAGAACACCATGCAAAGTGGTTTGGAATATCTTTGGTATCCCGAAACCAGCCACAGGAGAGGAAGGTGGGCCCAGTGATTAGAGGGCTAACCTGGGACTCAGGAGACCTGCGTTCAGCTCCTTGCCTGGAGGTCAACTTCCTGTGTGGCCTTGGGAAAGTCACTTAGCCACTCTGTGGCTCAGTTTCTGCATCTGTAAAATGGAGATAATAGCACTGCCTGACCTCAGAGGGGTGTTATGATTATAAATCCACTAAATATTCTGAGGTACTCAGACTCTCTGGTAAGGGCAGGCATTTAGGTGCCTGAATGCACAGAGCTATACTATGGTAGTGGGCAAGATTGAAATTTTCTTCCTGACTGTCAGTTTATGCCTTGAAGCATGAGGATTAATAGCTAGTTTTTATCCTGGCACAACTGCAGATGCTATTCTTATCCATGTTAATGTCAATGTTTTTTTTAAAAAATGATGTTGTCCACTGCTGTTTGCCGTGTTGTTGTAGCTGTGTTGCTCCAGGGATATTAGAGCAACAAGGTGGGTGAGGTAATATCCTTTACTGGACCAACGTCTATTGGTGAATGGGACAAGCCTTCAGACTCTGCAGAGCTCTTCTTTAGGTTAGAGGAAAAGCTCTGTGGAGCTCGAAAGCTTGTCCTTTCACCAACAGACACTGGTCCAATAAAAGATATTGCCTCACCCACCTCGTCTCTCTCAATTTTTAAATCACATATTCAAAACTATTCGCCTCACTGATATACTGCAGCAATGAGTTCCACAGATTAATTATATGTTGTGCCCGAAAAGATATTGCTTTGCTGCTACTTTGATTCCTTGCCTTTTAATGTGGAGTATCCTTTCACTCTTGTTTTATGGAGTGGGATTAACAAGATCCCAGCTGACCAGTTGTTATTTCTGTACCTCTCCTTTTCAGAGCAAACAGCCTATCCGCTTCTTATATGAAACTCCAACACAATAGCAAACCAGATCTTTCCCTGAGTTACCTCCCCCACCCCCCCCACCCCATGTGGCCCCATTTAGCTTTGAAGGGTTACAGAGTGTAACTCAGGGTGGAATCTGGCCCTAGGATTGCAGTCCAGTCCAGCAGGAGCTCAGTCTAAAATCACTTCCCGCAAGTGACTCATTGGGCCATGTGCTAGGAGAGAGCTTGCTCAGGGCTACGTCCCAGTGGTGGTTCCAGACTGTCTCAATCCTTTTCTTTTCAGTATTCATTTATTTATTTATTTACTTATTTGCTGCATTTTTCTGGCATTTCTCAACGTGTTTTTTCTTGTGTTACATTTCTGGAGGAAGGCTGGGTGATGAGCAGCAAATCATTATTAATTCCTCTGGTATTCATTCTAATAGCATTAACCCCATGTAGCCCACATCCCAGGCTGTAAAAGCACAGAAGCCCCCTCGGTGAATGGAGCCTTGAGACGACATGGCACGTGTACCACCAAAAGAACTATAAGATACTGGAGTGGAGTCCATAGGCTTCCAAGTAGCAATTTGTAATGAAAGACAATTGGTATTTGTATTACACTCGAGACCTCAGCTGAGATCAGGGCAGATTATGCTTAGTGCAGTACAAACACAGAGTGAAAGTTAGTCCTTGATCTTAAGATCTTATAGTCTAAATAGATGAGAGATATAGATTCAGAGGAAAGGAGCATTATTATCCTCACTTCACCAATGGGAAACTGAAGCACTGCATGATTAAGTGACTTGCCCAAGGTCACAGAAGGAGCCTGTGACACAGCCATGAGTTGAAGCTAGTTGGTCTGAGTCCCGGTCCAAAGCTTTATCCACATGACCATCTTTCCTGTCATGATATAACTAATTAACTAGAAGGGGTTCTGTCACCCTTTACTGTAATGCACAATCAATGCGCAACATTGTTTAAGAAGAGACTTTGTGTTGTGTTGGCAGGGAAAGTGACACACACCAGATCTAAGTATGGGTAATAATAAAAGAAACACGCAGTATACGAACCAAGAGAAAATAGTAGAGATGGCAGGAAATTGGACTTTTTTCCTGTGGAAAATTTCAACTTTTTGCTGAAATACCAGAAACCAGTTTCTTTCAGCAATTTAAACATTTGCTGCTGAAAACTGAAAAAATGGTGGTTTCCCGCCAAAAATTTTTCAGTTTTTGGTTTTCTAACAAAAAATGGAAAGCTGACACTTCCTATGAAAATTGGAAAACCCAAATGTCCATTAGAACAAAAATTCTGACGGACTATTTTTTAACCGGCTGCAGAGAACAGGTTATTCTCAGAGCTACATTGCCATCTCAATGATGCTGGTGCACAAGCAAACAGAACCATGTTACCTTCAACTCCATGAGGAACAAGAAGAGAGCGTGAAGGACTCAGAATATGCCACATGGTAAAAAGATAAAATGGGCAGGAAGGAATAATCCCAGTCCAAAGTGCAGCTCCAACAATGGGCTGGGAGCTTTGGGGGGAGGGGAGGGAGAATGAAAGCTCTAATACAAGTATTGTGTGCTTGATTCTTCTCACATACTGGTGTAGATCAGGAGTAACTCCGCTGACATCAATGGAATTACAATTATGCAAGAGGAGAATTGTGCCCCTCTGTTTACTAATACAGCACCTTTACAATGCATTTTGCGAACCTTATTGGGGTAAGCCTCACAAGGTTACATTTCAGAGCACACAGGTGAGGATTACGATGGTCCGTTCTGGTTTTGGAATCTAGGAAGCTGTCTTAGATAACAAACGTTACTTACTCGTAACATGATTTCATTTCTTAGGATTCAGAATCATAACACACAAGAACCAAACCCAGTAAGAGACAAAGCAGGCTGCTCCCTAAAACAGAGAGGCACAACTCATTCTACCTTATCCTGGCCTGGCTCTCTGCAGAACTGACTCTGATCACATGCTTCCCTACACAGCCCCTTAGCCTGCACGCCGGACCAGGTAATCCTCCCACTCTTAAAGCGATCGCTTGCAATTCCAAAGACAGTCTGCAATATGTCATACAGAACACCCCTGTGCTTAAGTATCGGTGTCCCCATTTCACAGATGGGGAAACTGAGGCACAGAGGTTTGTCCAAGTTTTCAGACGGTCCAGTGGCCTGAATGCTAGCGCATGCTTTCTCAGCACACTGTGGTGCTTTTAAATACCTTTTCCACGATTGTCAGATGTTGTCATTCTTCAGATCGTAAGCCAAGCACTAACTCACAGGTGTTTGGAAGAAACTTTCCTTGTGGGCTGTTAGTGCTATATCTGTCTACTACAGGGCTTCCTGCTCTGAAGCAGCTAGTACTGGGCCATTGTGCGATCTGACTAGACAATCCACTGGTCTGGTGAAGTGTGGCAGTTTCTGTGTATTTTATGCCTATGTGATATCACATAGATGGAACGCACTAAACATTGCCAACAGTTTGGGGTGCTCTACAGACAGAGGGTTGGCTGGTGCTTTTCATATTTCCTACCCCTCTCTCTCAAAAAAAAAAAATCCTTTACAAGTGCTGATGCGACACATCCCATCAGGTAACTAATACTCTAATATTTTCCATGACTGCAGAGAGGCTTTTGGAAAGAAAATAGAAGTCTCTTTTCTTAAACTTTTTTTCTGCGTGTCTTTTGCATCAGGAATTTACTTCAGGGCATATTTTGTGTACCAATGTCAGGAGTTTGGTTTTTTCCATCTTGTTTTTTTTTTTTTTTTTTTTAATTCCTACATAGCGAAGTCATTGGCAGGGATTTCCCTGGTGAAAAGAAAGAAGTTCGTTCAAACATTTTAGGGAACTGGAGGAGAAAAAAAGTGTTTGAAATAGTAAGTAAGTCATGTCAAAGCTGCTAAGGAAAGGAGGATCATCTTGAACCTAATCAACAGTGTTATCAATGTATCCCAAGTCTTGCAATATTTGGTATCTTTCTAAAGCCCCAGCTCCTGGACTCATGTGATTATCTCAGAACAGCCGCTTTCATTTAAAATAACAGTAAGTTTCTAGCCCACGGGGTAGCAGAGAAAAGCTTGGAAACACCAGCCGTACAGGCTCAAAACCAGAAAGGAAATAAAGAACCCCAAAATCTTAAGATTTTGTCAGACAATGTCATGATCTGGGAGAGGGCTGACTCATGATTTCGGGTTGGCAATACTGAGTCAATCTCTTCTTACTTGATACACCTGATAGCCTTTTGCAAGCCTGAGGGGACGTTTCTGTTTACCGTCCCGGCCTCCTCCCACCCTCCACCAACAAACAGGCAGAAACGCACGGGGCCCGATTTGCCTGCTCCATTGCTATGTAATGTTAGTGTAATGTTAGGGGGCAGCAATTTATAGCCACTTCACACGGGGCAAAGCATTGCAGACTAAGACCCACTACAGGCTGGGGACACTCTGCCCCCCCTCACTAATTTTGCACCATTCACAACACTGGCAGAGAACAGATGGTCCCATGATGGGGACACTAGCCTGGGACTTGGAAGAGCTGAGTTCAAGTCCTCTCTAAGGTGCCACAAGTACTCCTTTTCTTTTTGCAAGTCCTTACTGTGGCTCAAACATCCTGTGTGACATTAGACAAGATTCTCTGTACCTGATTTTCCGCGATGGGGATAATGCTCCCCCATTTCAAGCAGCCTTGTGAGGATAAATACACTAAAGATCGTGACACGTTCAGATACGAGGGTGATGGGGAACGTATAAGTACCTAAGAGAGATGTTACTCCTGATTGAGACCTGTGGGTACAGCAGGTGGAAGAGGACCTCCTCGGCTAGATCCTACACTCAGTTACTTCTGAGAAATGCAGTGACTTCAAGACAGTTGCAGGAGTGTAAGTGGGAGCAATGTAGAACCACATTCTGCTCTCAGCAATATTGGTGTGAACCCACCCTTTCGCCATAGACCTCAGTGGAGTTACATCAGTGAGAGGAGAACCGCGGTCCACGTAGGGCCACATTCTAGCCTAAGGTATTGTCTGCATTGGGAATATGCCCCAATTCCAGCTATCCATGGCCAGCCACCCGAATCCTGGTGCACAGCCAGGTTGGCCCTAGTGACACACAAGTTCCTATGAGTTACTGAGGATTTTCACCAGTGGAACAGCAAGAAGGGGCAGGTCTGGTTCAAAGAAGAGCAAGATCAACGGCTGTGTTTTTCCACCTCTTGAACAAAAATATTTACAGCCTTAATTGAAAGGAGAAAGAAATTCTCCTGTGCCCTTATCCCTATTAACCGAGGAAATGGGGCCCAGTCAGGAACGAGACTGTGACCAAAGGGAGATCAAACTGTTAGCAGGTACTTGAGAGAGGGGGGCTGCAGGGTGGAGGGGCTGCAGGCCTGGGAATTGTTTGTATCCACTCCCTTGCCCCTGTCCAGGTCGGCTAATGACCGTATAAAAGAGCAGGGGGAGGTTTTAATGGCAGGCAGCTCCCCTAGCCACACACAGAAAACCACCCCACAATAACTCTGCTCTATTTAACTTCTCGGCCCCACCTCTCACCACTCGAGCTCTCCCCTTCCAAGGAGAAGAGCCTAGAGGGAGATGTCGCCGCATATCTATGAGCACCTACTGCTAGAGCTGTTTTCCCAGGCTTGGGCCTTTCCTCAGAAAAATGTCACACCACAGGGCGAATAAGGTGAGGATTGTCTCCCCTTGGCCTTTGATGTCACCAATCACTGCTGGAAAGCAGCCCTAGGAGCTGGGAACCTCTGGAAGGGCTACATTTTGGTAGTCGTGGTATTGTACTCTGCCTCCCTGTCCCCAGATGAGATAAACCAAAGGTGTCCAGAGGAAGGTTTGGTAACAATATTTCCACCCACCCCCAACAGACAGACTGCTGAGATGTGGAGGGGATCATAGAACTTAGAGACCATAAAGACAGGTTTCAGAGTAGCAGCCGTGTTAGTTTGTATCCGTAAAAAGAAAAGGAGTACTTGTGGCACCTTAGAGACTAACAAATTTATTAAAGCATAAGCTTTCGTGAGCTACAGCTCACTTCATCGGATGTAGCTCACGAAAGCTTATGTTCTAATAAATTTGTTAGTCTCTAAGGTGCCACAAGTACTCCTTTTCTTTTTACCATAAAGGCTGGCAACTATGAGACACCCGATCTAGTCCCCTGAGCCACTGCAGGGTTACTCCTGCAGAGCGTTTGCCAGCATTTCACCAGAAGGAGCTGCAGCCCTGGGAGGGGATAGTGGTTCGTGCTGGGGTAGCACCTAAAGTTCCCAATTAGGGATCCGCAGCCCGTTGTGCTGGGGCGGTACGTAAGACGCCCCAAATAGCTGACAACGTAAGTGACAGTACAGCTCTCTGTGCTGCAAATAAGGGCCCAGAATGGGTAAAGTAAGAAATAAATGGATGTTTGGCCCAAGCCTGGATTTAAGCACACGCAAAAAGCAAGAGGGGGGACAGATAGAAAGGAGGGCAACGCCCAGGTCAGAGCTGCCATTCATAGGCCAGTCCCACCTCCCTCTCCAGCCATGGGACTAGAAGGAGAGGGGATCATTCCAATTTGCAGCACATGTACCCTTTGTCACACACGCCAGCAGCAGGACTGGACCAGGGAGGTCCAGTGAACTCCTGGTCTCCTCTCCTGCCAGCCGGAGCCTCGCACACCCTAGCCCAGTCCTTCCAGCTTCCCCAAACTCAAACCGAGTCTCGAACCTTTGCTCTGAACCCGAACGCTCCCACGCACACTTCCGGCCAACCTAGAATTAGCGAGCTCAGCGTCCTTGTCCCAGAGGAGTCTGTCTGAGAGGACTTCAGATATGGAATCGGGGCCTTCGACATAACTGTTCAGGGGGGGACCAGAAGACTGGGAATGAGCTCCACAGTCTTTAACATTTTGACTAACAATTCAGCCCCAGCTCAGGATTTCAGGGCCTGTGCCAAAGCCTACAGCCTTCAGGCTGTACGGTGGCTTGTGTGGAATGACTGTGCTGGGACACGGTCCCGTTCCCAGTGGATGTGTGTCCAGCTCACAAAAGAACCCCTGCTGGAGCTGGGGGCCGGGGGCAGCATGATCTAGGTCATGGAGTGTCCCGGGCTCTTATCCCTGCTGTCGTAAGCAAGTCACATCCTCTCTCTACGTACAGTGCCCAGCACAAGGGGGCCTCAACGGTTGGTGCGACTGTGGTGCAATTAATTACCGATGCACTTACCCCATCCTCATCCCCCCTGGCCCCTTTGTTGATGCTCTCAGCAGAAAGATCCAAGAGTTGCTGAGCCTGGACAGCCAACTCCCCTCTCCAGTCCAGAGGTGGCCCCTCTGGGTTGGGAATATGTGACAGCATGGAGGGAAAGCATGTGACAAGGGCTACCTTGGCCAACACCAGGGATTGAACTGGTGACCCCCCAGCCTGCTACAACTGAGAAGCCAGGCTCTGTCCCGGGGCCTGTCACTGACACACAACCTCTGTAGAATGGGGGCAGAGGGGGTTACATGACACACACTGAGCAATGGTTACGACTGCGCTACTGCTTTAACTGCTCTGTGGGAAAAGGTCCTCAGCTGAGCCCTGCTGAAGTCCATGGGTGTGCCGACCCTGGGGATTTTTCCACTGGCGCACCCACTGCGATACAGTTACACTAGTGCAAACACTAGTGCACTGGTGTCAATGCAACGTGCACCAACCCATCTGGCACTAGTTTCAAAGCCCCCTTTGCACCCCTGTGGCACATCTACTCTGAGGGCATGATCCTCTGCTGGTTTTTTTGCTGGAGGTAGAGGTTAGCACCAGAATAGCTACATCAATGCAAAAAACCCAGCGAAGACAATCCCATGGAAAGACTCCCAATGGCTTCAAGGAGGCTGAGAGAGAACTTCAGTCGGCAGGTTTCTGTACTGCGTACAGATGTGGTCTCCTCATCTCAAAAAAGATATACCGGCATTAGAAAAGGTTCAGAGAAGGGCAACTAAAATGATTAGGGGGTTGGAACGGGTCCCGTACGAGGAGAGATTAAAGAGGCTAGGACTTTTCAGCTTGGAAAAGAGGAGACTAAGGGGGGATATGATAGAGGTCTATAAAATCATGAGTGGTGTGGAGAAAGTGAATGAGGAAAAGTTATTTACTTGTTCCCATAATATAAGAACTAGGGGCCACCAAATGAAATTAATGGGCAGCAGGTTTAAAACAAATAAAAGGAAGTTCTTCTTCACACAGCGCACAGTCAAAGCTGTGGAACTCCTTGCCTGAGGAGGTTGTGAAGGCTAGGACTATAACAGGGTTTAAAAGAGAACTGGATAAATTCATGGAGGTTAAGTCCATTAATGGCTATTAGCCAGGATGGGTAAGGAATGGTGTCCCTAGCCTCTGTTTTTCAGAAGGTGGAGATGGATGGCAGGAGAGAGATCACTTGATCATTACCTGTTAGGTTCACTTCATCTGGGGCACCTGGCATTGGCCACTGTCTGCAGACAGGATACGGGGCTGGTTGGACCTTTGGTCTGACCCAGTATGGCCGGTCTTATGTTCTTATGTTATCTGATACATTTTACCCTCACTACATTCACAGTGGGGACCCTAATCAAGAAGAATTAGGAACATTTTTTCTTAGCAGTTTTGAGGCATTACTCTTCCAAGGCTCCGAAGTCTTGTTCCCTTAAAAAAAATAATGCAAACTGCACTTGGGCGGCAGCAAATAAAATTAACCATGCTCATGCTGGTCTCGGTTCTGAAATCCTCTTGCCTATCACTTTGCACTTTGTTTCTGGAGTGCGTCTTGCTTTTGTCTTACGGTGGAAGAGAAAAAAGCAGCAATTCAAATGATTTCAAGAGGCTGCAAGTGAAAACTGAGCGACCAGATAATCCCATTACCCTCCTCTCGGTCTCACAACCAGGAGTCAATCTTCCCCGTTTTGTTTTTCTGCCATGAGTAATAAAACCTCCAGTTAACTAGCAGCGAGAGCTGCACTTCCTCCCATTCCTAATGAGTCTGTCTGACATGCTGGCTTTCTGAGCAGACGGGTGTCAGCGGTACGACAGTGACTCACAGTCCTGCAGCTTTTCTGACCAAGCAGCAGGGACGGCAGCAAGATGCAGACCCACGTTTTCAGAATATCGTTGTTAGGGTCTGAAACATCCTGCCCGGCAGTTAGATCATTAGTCGCTCACCCTTGCCAGCACATTCTCTCTCCTTAGAGGATGTAGTGGATATTAAACAGATTTTTGTCCAAATGTGCATGTGTTGTATTTCTTGGTCAAGTAACGTGGCCATGACTTGTTTCCTCCCTTGGTTGCAACAGTAGCCTCTCTCTTTCCAAATGCCTTTAGCACAGAAGGACAAACAGTTTCTGTTAGTCGCAGGCCTGCCTCAGATTTGGAGTTCAGGGTGGTTTGGGAAAGCATCAGAGATGGGCCTGAATCAACCTCAAGGCACCCCAAAGTGTCATGATTTAAGGATCCACCACTGGGTACTTTGGATCAGGTCCTCAGCTCGTATAAGCTGGCCTAGCTCCATTTACTTCCATGGCACGGCACTGACTTACATAGGGTTGCCAATCCTCCCGGTTTGGCTGAGGTATCCCAGAATTGGGCTCAATCTCCCGGAGGCTACTGAAGCCAAACCAGGAGATTTTAGTCTGCTAAAAGTCCGGCAATGCAGCAGGGCTAAGGCAGGCTCCCTGCCTACACTGGCTCTGCACTGCACCCGGAAGTGGCTGGCATGCTCAGCAGCGGCTCCTAGATGGAGGTGTGGCCAGGGGGTCTCCGTGTGCTGCCCCCGTCCTGAGCGCCAACTCCGCAGCTCCCATTGGCCAGGAATGGGGAATCGCAGCCAATGGGAGCTGTGGGGGTGGTGCCTGCAGGCAGGGGCAGCATGCAGAGCCTCCTGGTCAGCCCTGAACCTAGGAGCTGCTGCTGTACATGCCACCGCTTCTGGGAGCCACCTGAGGTAAGCGCCGCCCGGCCGGAGCCTGCATCCCGAACTCCCTCCCACACCCCAACCCCCTACCCCAGCCCCCTTCTGCACCCATACACCCTCCCAGAGCCCTCACCCTGCACCCCAAACCCCTGCCCTAGCCCCCTCCCACACTCAAACACCCTCCCAGAGCCCTCACCCCACACTCCCTCCTGCACCCCAACCCTGAGCCCCCTCCCGCACTCAAACTCCCTGCTGGACCCTGCACCCCCTCTGCCCCCTCCTGCACCCCCTCCTGCACCCCAACCCCTTGCCCCAGCCCTTCACCCCCTCCCACATCCAAACTCCCTTCCTGAGTTTGCACCCCTCACCCCAATCCCCTTCCCCAGGCTCAGCCTAGAACCCCCTCCTGCACCCAAACTCCCTCCCAGAGCCCGCCCCCGTGCCACACTCCAAAACCCTTAGCTCCACCCCAGCCCAGAGCCTGCACCCCCTCCCACACCCCAACCCCCAACCCAGCCCAGTGAAAGTGAGTGAGGGTCGAGGAGAGCTAGCGGTGGAGGGAGGGGGGCTGAAGTGAAAGGCTGGGTGCGGCCTTGGAGAAGGGACAGGGCAGGGCAGGGCCGCGGGGAAGGAGCAAGGAAGGGGTGGGCAAGGGTGTTTGGGTTTATGTGATTAGACAGTTGGCCACCCTAGACTTATACCAGCTGAAGATCTAGCCTGTAGTCTTTAGCTCGTTTCCTTCAACCCCCACATTTGTTGTGTCATTTGTATTTTCTCAGTGTTGTCACTTGTGAAGAAAATGTAGGCCCCAATCCTCTAAACACTGATTTCAGTGAGCCAGATCTTCAGAGGGTATGAATCAGCCATGGACCGCGGGACTACTCATCTACTTAAAGTTAAGCCCGTGCACAAGGGTACATAACTTAAACACTTTATCTAGATGGGAAAATTGACTGGAATAGCTATTATGGAGTAAACTGTTCTTATTTTGGAATAGTTCCCTGTGTGGATGTTCTCATTCCAGAATAGCTATTATGCTTTAAATCCACACACTGCCTTATTCTGCAAGAACTTCCCCAGGTGGACAAACCTTGTGTGTGCGGGGTCGGGGACTATTGAGTATACAAAAAAAGATTACAGAAGAAACAAACTCGATGGAACTAAAAGCCTCATAAAATACCAGGGATTATTTAAGGGAATCTCTATGAAACGAGACAGTTCAGTAAATAGTAAGGTTAAGGGCCCGATCCTTAGCTGGTGTAAACTGATGTACCTCCATCTTCAGCTGGTGTAAATCAGCATAACCCTAATGACTCCAATAGAGCTAGGCCAATTTACAGCAGCTGAGGATCTAGCCCATAATGTCTAATATTCACACATGTCAAAAGCAGGCAGATTCAAAGGGGGGGGGGGGGTGGGGAGGAAGACTGTTGTCTGTGGAACTGAAGAGTAAATCTTTCACACAGCCGGTCCACCCTCTGTCATGTCCCCATTTCGATTTCTTAATTGTTTGCAAGCAACATTTTGGCACCATGGTATGAAAAAAAAATACGTACTTCAGCTCATCAGTCACACCATGCCAGAAACAAGACTGAAGTTGTAATTCCAAAAGAAACATACTCCACGCTTCAGTTCATTCCTATATTATGTCACAGTAGCTTTAGCAATTGTCTCAGCAATAGCCGGGAATATGTGGATTCTCCGCAGGATAGATCACAGTCCCTCTACATTCCCAGTTGCACGAATATTTTTTTTTTCCCCAGACAAGCTACAGAAGCAATGACTACGGCAGTGCATCCTACAATTAGGTCTGTGCAAGGTGGACACTGCATTCACACAGAGCTCCACTGATTAAAATGGGGAGTCTGCCTGCAAAGTATTGGGACCAACAGTTCTGTAAATTACTGATGAGTCTATCCAAGGTACAGTATGCCCCCCACTACTGTAGTATCTGAGCCTCACAATCTTTAATGCATTTGTCCTAACAACCCTGTGAGGTAGGGAGTGCTGTCACCCACACTTTACAGATGGGGGCCCAAAGCACAGACCGGTTAAGTGACTCACCCAAGGTCACAACGGAAGTCTGTAGCAGAGCAGGGAACTGAATGCAGGCCCTATATGTCCCAGGCTGGTCCTGCTAACCACTAGACCACCCTTTCTTTCTCAAGCAGGGTAGCTAGAGTTGTGCTTCCGGTATTCTGAAGAGTCCAGGGCTATGAGGTAAAATTCACCCCTCTGCAGGGGACCAGCACAAGGTCCATGCCCCTACTTGGAGGTATAGGCCTACTTGAATGCTTAATTGGGCATAAAGTGGTGCAGAGACGTTGTGGTGGCTTTCTGCACAGGAGTGCTACGTGGAGAAAAGCATTAACCTTGGTTGGTGCATATTTTGGGGCACTTCTGTGGCCTGGGTTATGCAGGTCAGACAAGATGATTACAATGGTTCCTTCTGGCCTGGAAATCTATGAATAAGCTCCAGCGAGGAGGAGGCAGATGTAGGCCCAGAAGTAGCTTCAGAACTTTCAGGCTACACTAATACACTAATGTTGGAAGTCTTAAAATTGTTTCTCCACGCGGCTGCCAACCCTCGGGATTTCTGGAGAGTCTCGTGACAGTTCGTGTTTTTCTTGAAGTACCTGCTCCAAAAGTTGTGACTATGTGAGAATCCCAACTTTACGGGGGAGGGGGGGTTAATTAAAAGTAAACTTCCAACCTTTATGGCTGCAGAGAAAAGCTTGAAACCAATAACTCTAAAATGGAAGAATGGGGCAGAACCTAGAAAACCCAGGTTCGATTCCCTCCTCTGCCACAGAAGTCCTCTGTGACCTAGGGCAAATCACTTAGTGTCTCTGTGCCTCAGGTCCCCACCTATAAAGTGGGGATTACAGCATTACCCTACCTCACAGGGGTGTTGTGAGAATAAACGCATTAAAGATTGTGAAGATCAGATATTGAGTAATAGTTACGACCCAAAGGCAAATAAAAAGAACCCAAGATGTCTTTGCAAAATCTCATGTTTTTTTTAAGACAACCTCATAGTTTTCTGGCACCTGTCGCATGACTTTTGAATGCTTGGGGTTGGCAACGCAGGCTCAATAATCTTGTTTTCTCGCTGGAGCCATGCCCACCCATAACTCTGTTCCTGCCCTTATAGATCAAGCATGTTATGTTCTGGATCACTCATGCATTCTCCCGCAGAAGCCCCTTTATTCTGCAAGGTTTCTTCCAACCCTAATCTTCTATGAAAGCCACCCATGGTACAGAGCATCAGCACTCAGGGATTGATCCAACACCCACTGGAGTCAATGGAAAGAAGCTCACTGACTTCACCTGGCTTTGGATCAGGCCCAGGAAATGTGAGTGAGCGCACTCCATGTAGACGCTGTTGGGTAGGATGGTTATGGCCTTACTGTATGAACTGTGCACACAGCTGATCTATACAAAAATGTAATGTGCCCTATTTTTGCCTTCCACTCCACCCACTTGTTTGTTTCTCCCGTGGTCTTATAGGTCTCACCTCAGCAAAACCCTTAAGCACGTGCTTAGCTTTAAGCATGTGCTTAAGTCCCACTGATTTCAACAGCTTCTACTTAAGTGCTTTGCTGAATCTGGGCCTTCGACTGTAAGTGCTTTGAGACAGGGACTTCCATTTACTTTATGCTTGCGTAAGCGCCTTGCCCGACAGAGCCCAATGTGGTTTGAGCTTCGATAATAATCACCCTGAGTCAAATTCTTGCTCACAATGCAAATCACCACAGGATATAAGGCAAGGTTCCAGAGTCAAGGTAGTGTCCCAGCTAACAGGGGATGCTTCTTGGCCTCTGATTGGTAACCGCGTCAGGACAGCACAGATACAATGCCTTGGAAGAGCAGACGGGATGCAGCATGCTGAGAAGATTCCGCTCCCCTGTGGCCCTGACCAGGACTTTGAAGCAACCCCTTTGGGAGTGGCAAGTAGAACTGTACCACCTCATTGCTGGTGCAACCTGACGCCACTCAACATGCTTCCTGCTAAGTTCAAAACTCAGACCAGCTGCCTCAAAGGGCTTGCTGAGCTTCATGAACGTGGGACAGTCTAGGTCAGTTTCTAGATTTGCCCTGAAATTCGCAGTTTCATCACACTTCCAATGGAACCATAACATTTTCCAGCCAAAGTCACTGTGAACTTCTGGCTTCAGCCTAGCCCAAACCTCTGTGCGAAAGTAGGAAGATACGAACCCATGTCAAAACTCAGAATGTCCTCAGAAACCTATATAAAGACAGACTGCCAGCTTTCATTCACCTGTAGTGTTAAAGTTAGTTCGAGCAAGATAGGATGGATTCACTAAAGCTGCCTAAAGAATGTAGATGTTCACTTCCCAGTCAAATCAGAACTGGGTGTCCAAATCCCCTAAACAGCTTTGAGACATCTCAGCCACTAGCTCTTCACCCTCAGATTTAATTTTATAATGTATTAAGACAAGGCTCTTGGAAAATGGAAACAAAACAACTCTGCCGGCCTCTCTCGGTAGGGCTCCTCATCTTTATGGTTCTTATTTTCTTTGCAAACTGACTTTACTCTCCGACTCATTCTCCTCCCCAACCCCACATAAAAAAATACATACACTCACGAAAGAGAACAGAGCGCTGCTCCACACAGGTACATAAACAACCTTTCCTGCCATTTCTTTGATGTTACTCTCACTTTAAGAACAGCTGGGACTTCAAAGAACCTACCAAAGTCTGTGGGAGTTGCATTGTAAGGGCTACAGATAGATCGAATTTTTTTAAACTAGGACTTGGAAGAGAAACCTGGTTTTACCACCTATTTGAAACCCAGACCATGAAAGATACCCAGCAAGTAAAGGAAGCACTGAGCTTGGACAGGACTTTCCATGGAAAGCATGGCAGTCTGGCAGTAGCAATGGGCTAGCCTCTTTCTAAGAGTTTGTCCATTCATCAGAAAGTTTGGGCAAACTGAAAGCCTCACAAACACTCTTGTGAATTTGTTTGTGAGAAGGTTTGCACCAACCATCAGTCATCTCCCCACAATGACTATCGGCTGGATTTGAACCATGACCTGCAGTTTGCATATCCATCTTCAAACCTTTTCAGTTTTCCTTATCCTGTTTATGAGAGATTCAGTGGTCCAGTCAGAGGCCGTAACTAGATCCTGTGGAACAGGACCGATCAGCCTGGATGAAATCCATGCTTTTACTGAAGGCAGGCACCAGGCTGATGAGCCATGTAAGACCTCAAAACAGAGCTTAAGTGGGACTCAAGTGAAGCATAAATTTCATGTTGGGCCATCTGCCTGGGGGTCAACTTCATGGCCCATGCAGAGTGGGTACTCAAAGCAAGGATCAAATCAGATAGCTTGTAAATAGCCTGTACAATGAAATACGTTTGAATTGTTAGTTATTTATATTTCACCAAAAGGCCATTCAGGCTCAGGCCCTGTAGTGCAAGATGCACATGCAAAGACACAGTATGTTCCCCAAAGAGCTTACAGTCTAAAAGACCAAAAACTACTGTAAAAGATGGGGGGAGGAGGGGAAAGAGGTCCAAATTATAAGCAAAACAACTGAGGTCACAACAGGCACATGAGCTATTAGCTCCATTCTGGCCTCTTCCTTTTTTAAATTCATTTATTTTCATTATTCTGGGGACAGAGGATGGCAAGAGTGTTGAGTCAGCATCAGCTGAAGTGGGACAATGGAATCATAGATTTTAAGGCAGAAGAGACCATTAGATCAACTATTCTGACGTCCCAACAGAACACAGATCACTGAATTCCATCCAGTTACTCCTGTATTAGGCCCAATAGCTGGCTGGTGTTTAGTTAAATTGTGTCTCCTAGAAAAGCGTCCAGTCTTGGTCTGAAGACATCAAGAGATGGAGAAACCACTTCTTCACTTGAAGAAAAGGAGGACTTGTGGCACCTTAGAGACTAACAAATTTATTTGAGCATAAGCTTTCGTGAGCCACAGCTCACTTATTTGGTAGTTTGTTCAAATGGTTAATCTCCCTCACTGTTAAAAATGTTCCCTTTTTTCTAATCTGGATTAGTCTGTCTTGAATTTTAAAATGTTTATTCTTGTTATGCCGTTCTTGGCTAGATTAAAGATCCCTTTAGAGCCTGGTAGTTTCTCCCGTGCACTGGAATCAAGTCACCTGTTGATCTTCTTTCTGGTTAACTAAGCAGATTGAGCTCCTGTGACTGAACTTCCTTGAGGAAGGAGGTCAGAGGGTCAACCTGTGGAACCTCCTTGCCAGAGGATGTTGTGAAGACCAAGGCTATAACAGGGGCAGGGAGGGTGTCCCTAGCCTCTGTTTGCCAGATGCTGGCAATGTGTGACAGGGGATGGGTCACTTGATGATTGCCTGTTCTGTTCATTCCCTCTGAAGCACCTGGCATTGACCACTGCTGGAAGACAGGACAGTGGGCTAGATGGACCTTTGGTCTGACCCAATATGGCCATTTTTATGAGTCAATTGAGGGGAAAGGACAAGAGGAAGGGAGGCCAGTAGGGTGACTGGGAGGAAGCTGGGGCAAACATGCTACAGCAAACAGGAGATAATGGCCAGCATTCAAATTGTAGCATGTCATGTGTTGGTGATACCCAGCCACCTGGGGGGTACAAGGGGGAGAGGTGTGACCCCTTCCTTCCATCCTGCTGGGTAAACCCCACTATTCCCAGGAGCTGGCTCTACCCATGGAAGGTTCTGCTAAGCTTCCCCCCTGTCACTGGGAGAGTGAGGTGCCTACCCTTGGTATGCAGAGCCCCCCACCACTGTTAGAGTATGGCTTCAGAAGGGAGGTAGAGGACCCCAGCTGAGACTCTCTCTTGCCGTTGCTCCCCATTACATGCGGTTGGAGTTTTTCGAAATTCCAGTTTCCGACACCATTTTTCACTGACATTTCTAAGTTCCACCCCAAAAAACATTTGATCAAAAGTTGACAGAACTTTTTTGGGAGCGGTAATTAACTGCTTATCAAATGGTGAGCAAATCTGCAAAAATCCAATGAATTTTTGCAGATAATTTGCAAACAGGACAGGGAAGAAAGAGGCCAAATTTCTCCAACCAATGACTCGGTGCTAGTATATTGGTCAGCTCTACTGACCTGGCAGATTCTTCAGAGTATTTCCAGCCCTGTAGATGACCTATAGGCATGAGATGTACATGAGCTGTATTGTTTAGGTCACGGTGCTAAAGCACAAGGCCTTCCAGCATCACTCAGGAAATATAAAAGTTCAGTCTTCCAGGTGAATTCCCTTAACAAGAGTTCATCACCTTTCAACCTTTCTAAATCTCATGAAGGAACAAAACCCAGGGTCAGATCAGTGAATTCACTCCAAGACTTTCGGCAAGTCAAGAGGCTCCAGCAAACTTTCTAAGGCTGCCTCTCGTATTGATAGGAAGAAACAGTAATGCCACCTGATTGGCTAGCCTGTCGTGTTTTGCCTCTTAACACTGCCAATGGCAAAATGGAAGTCTTCATCTAAAAGCCTTGTTTATGCAACCTTAATTTCATGGTAATCCCAATATAATTAAGAGAGAAAGTCAATGGGGTTTGCAATGTCGTCACAGGATAATGGTCTCCCAGTTAAAAAAAATAAGCAAAGCTAAATAAAGAAGAAGCCATTCATGCAGTCATGGTCAAGCCATGTCCTTTTTCAACCTATTAATTTCTCCAGGCATGCTCCCATTCAGCTATTTTAGTGTGGTCCAGTGGTTAGAGTGCTTGACTACTATTCAGAAAGCCAGGATTCTGTTCCTTGCTCTGCTTCTGTCCTGATACGCAATCTTGAGCAAGTTCCTTCACCTTTCTGCCTGTTTCCCCTCCCACACATGATCTGTCTTGCTTAATTAATCAGTAAGAGACAGTTCCTGCCCCCACAAACTTATCGGGCGTAGTGCACTCACCTATGCCGAGACAGCTACGCCTTTCGTAATACAAATGATAAATCATAATTTCTATTAATAAAACATTAATAATACTAAATGTCACTTCTAACACCTTGTCCAAGGATCTCAAAGCATTTTACAAACATTAATGTATTCACTCACTTCTACCAAAGCCAATGGTATAGATGGAATTAAGTTATCTGACTGATGCTAATATGGTGCAGTGCAAGTTAGAAATGAAAAGGACCCACTAGGATCTTTTAGTTCCTCTCAGGCTACAATTGCAGGAACATTCCCTACATCTTCCAGCATTTCATCCAGACTAGTTTGACATCGTGGGGTTTCTCTCCACTCGCCTTTGGAGACCACTCCACAAGGAGGGCAGAAGATTCTAAATTTAACTCAAGCTTGTACATTACCAGGCTGGTCCAGAATAGAGCTGGTCAAAATTTCTCAGATAAAACTTTCTTTGCTGAAAAATGCAGATTCAGCAACATCAAAACATTTTATGAATTTGTGTTGGTTTTGCGAAATTGTTCATGTCAGAAAAAAAAATTCTGGAAAAAAAATCAAATTTTCCAAATTGTAATTTGTTTTGAGATTTTCTAAATGAAACATTTTTTTTTGTCTAAAAACAGTGTTTAAAATGTTCCCTTAATTTTTAAAAAAATGTTAAAAGAATTATCCAAATTGAAACAACACATTTCACTTTTGTCCAAATGAAATGTTTAATTTGACCCGAAATGGTTTGTGTTTTTTTTCACTTTTTCATTTCCTGAAAAATTGGAAAAAATTTGCTTTCAATTCAACACCAAACTTTATTTATTTATTTGGTTGACTGGGTTTTGGAATTGCCAGAGAACAGAAAAATCTTCCATTCACCCACCTCTAGTCCAGGATTACTCATTTCTTGCACCTTTCTCTAAATCATTTAGTACCAGCCAATGCTGGAGACAGAATATGGAACTAGACAAACCACTGATGTGATTCAACATTGCAAGGCCTATGTTCTTAAACTAAGACTGATGGTTAACTAAAATGTATCTGTTGGTGGTGGGGGGAGGGGGGGAGTTCTTAGCTCCTGCAGATACTGCATCAGTATTATAACACCATCAATGATCTGAAAGAGGGAGTAAATAGCACATTAATTAAATTTTCAGATGATACTAAATGGGAATGAGTTGTGAAATTCTGCCAGGACAAAAAAAATTCTAATTAACCTAGAGAGAACAGAAAAGTGGGCAGAAAATAACAAAGGGAGATTCCACTTGGAAAGTGCCAGCTAACACATCTGGAGCAAAATAACCTTAAACTCAGCTACTCAATGGCTGAAAAACCTAGGAAGCACTAAATGCTGAAAGGGAGAAAATGGGGACAGTGGACAGGTGTGACGTTATCTGATTAAAATATGACCGGTTTCAGAGTAACAGCCGTGTTAGCCTGTATTCGCAAAAAGAAAAGGAGGACTTGTGGCATCTTAGAGACTAACCAATTTATTTGAGCATAAGCTTTCGTGAGATATGAGCTGTAGCTCACGAAAGCTTATGCTCAAATAAATTGGTTAGTCTCTAAGATGCAGCAAGAAAGAGGGAAAATGGAGGAGTTTCCAGGGCCTTTTATCTCTTCTGCCATGTGGAGGGAAACCCATTGTTCTTACTGTGGAAAAGTATAGTAACAAGATAGTGGTTGGAGTCACATGGGCAAGTCACATGTCCATGCATTTTGCCTAGTCATTACAGGAAGCCATTACCTATACTTAGGATGGAATGTTTGCAGGACAGTCCATTCAGTGTAGATGGGCATCTCCCATGGTCCATTGTTAGTTAAGGGTTTCTTGATGAGCCACTTAATTCGAATAGTCCCTCCAAGATGTGCTGGCTAACTACCTTGTGGGCGTTACCCCAGGAGCAAACATTTGAAATCCACGTATAAAGCCAATACTCATAACTTCAAATACAAAACCGATACATGCATACAAATAGCATAATCATATTCAGCAAATCTTAACCTTTCCGTAGACATATCACATGACACAGTTTGTTCAAGATTTGTTGCAAGTATATAACAGTGCTTGCAACAATGATCTATATGCTGATACAGATTTTAATCAAAAAAAGAAAAGGAGTACTTGTGGCACCTTAGAGACTAACCAATTTATTTGAGCATAAGCTTTCGTGAGCTACAGCTCATATCTCACTCCATTTTCCCTCTTTCTTGCTGCAACCTCTTTTCTGCTCCAGCCTCTGGACTATGAACTCATATTAATGGGAGCATTCTAACCAAGGGACTGAGGAGCTTCCAATGATTTGGAAGCAGCCAGAGACTTGACTTAAGACAGCAGTTTATTCCTTCACTGCTACAAGCCTTAACCAAGAACTTTGCAATTACTGTATGTATTTGATTCCTTTAACCAATTTTAACTCTCACCTTTCTTTATTTTTTTTTAATGAATAAACCTTTAGATTTTACATACTAAAGGATTGGCATCAGAGTGATTTTTGGATAAGATCTAAGTTATATATTGACCTGGGTGTGTGGCTGTTTCTTTGGGATCAGAAGAATATTTTATTTGAAGAGGTTGGTTTTAAAGAACCACTCATCTCTAAATCCAATGTTTTTGGTGGTGATATAAGAACTGGAATGCCTAAGGAAACTGCTTTTATGACTTCTTGTTAGCCAGTGTGTTAAAACAGAAGTTTACTTTTCTTGCTGGCTTGGTATATCCTATGGGGAATTAGCAACCAGTCTTGGGGTGTATCTGCCCTATTTCTCAGCAGTTTGCCCTGAATTTGGCATCCTCAGTTGTGACCCACTGAGGCACAGCTACAACAGGAAATTAGACGTGAAAGTTTGGAATATGAGATGACGATTAAAAAGGCCAATGGACTTTGAGGTTGTATATATACAGGAAGTAGAGAGCAGGGAGTTTATTGTCATTTCCTGCTAAGGTTGACTGAAAATTTTCCATTGATACTGTTTTTCAACTAACTTTTCAAGTATGAAATTTTTCTTGAAAAGTGACTGCTTTCCATGGCAAATTTATTTTTTCCCCAAAAAACACAGAACACCTGAATGCCAAAAGATTTCAATTTGGGAATGCTGCCATGGTGCTCACGGGTGTTGTAGTTTGGTTGGCTCATGCCCTATTTTCCTCTATGGGCTGGACTCCCTGCCCACACTACATCTCCCATGAGGCACCTCTTCGCCTCTCCAAATGGGGAGAATGTGCATCCTTGGAGATTTAATCCAACCAGGGTGACTGTTCTATGGAGAAGAATGGGAGTATGAGGCGTATTACAACATCCACCAATTCCAAGATTTCCAGATGTGGGAGCTAATTTAAAGTCTGAGTTAAGAAGACCTACAGGGTCATGGTGCCAACAGAGCACTTCACTCAGTATGAGGAGAATCATGCAGCAAGTGATATGTGGTCAGGAACTGACCATAGCAACAGGAAACAGAAGGATCAGGAAAATATAGATTTTTGCCATGAAGACCAAAGTTGAAGCTGTCAGTGAAAAAGGAAAAGATATATTAATTATTAAGGACAGAAGCTAAGGAAAGACCACAGCCTTGAAATATTCTCTAGCAGAACCTGGAATGGAAGGATATAAAAACTCTTCAGCAGAAATGAAAAAGGGAGCAGTTCGAAAGCTCAGATACAAACCAGGAAGGAGAACATTGGAGACATCAATCTCTTAACTGGGAAAACAGATCTGTGGCTGGGAAGGAGACTATAATTAGGGGGAATAAACAATACAGTGGAAGAGTTCTGTTAGGGGAAGAAAAATGGGACAGTAACGGATGCAACAAGCAAAGGAACAGAATGTCCAACAACTTACAGATGGAGACTGGTTCCAAATGGTCTGTGAGAGGAGAGAGCTGGGATGTTGGAAACAGAGTTGTAACCTGACGCTGGAGGCATATAGTGGGAACAGAGTGAAGCAGCAAGTCAGAAAATGGAGAAGGAAGAAGAGCAATAGCGAAAGTAGAGAGTGTGGGAGAGGCAAGCAGTCAGCTGAGGTGTAGGAGGAAATATATCTCAAACCAGGGTTATGGACAATCTTACAAAACCTAGGTAGATAGACAGACAGATAGCAGTGCCATTTCCAAGCAGCAGATGGAAATGAAGAATGAATAGCAGAATTATAGGTACTGAGGTATGCACAAATCCGAACCCCAAATGCCATAAGTCGCATGAGGTTACCTGCCATTTTATCACATCTCTGATGAACCCTTACAATGAATGTAACCTATGCCAGGTGATTCCTGCTCATCAACTTCACCAGGCTCCTCCCACTCCTTCCATTTTCATGCTGTGTAAAAACAGAAAGACTTATTCTGTTGTTTCATCCCCCGTCTCCTTTGGTTTCTTAGGAAGTGCAGCCTGCCAGCAAGGATCAGCTTTGAGGCAGAGCATCTCCTGATGACTACGGAGGAAGGAAGCTAGCTGGGATGAAATAAATCAGAATCCAACTTGTGACCACAAGCCTGAGCCAAATACAAGTGTAACCTGTTCTGAGGTATGGAAAAGTTCAAGGTAACTTTTTCTCCCCCCTTCTAAAGCCCTTCATTTTTCATTTCCTTGCTTGCCTTTACCCTCTTTCATTCTGTCTAGGCCTGGAAACAGATTTGTCTCAGTGCTGTTCTCCCAGGGCTGATGGTCCATCCTGATCGGGTTTTTATACTCTGCCCATCACTGTGGTATCTGACCAGAAGTAAGCAGTACCACACATCTGCCATAGCTTCACTGACCCGGGTGAGGCTTCAAAAGCAGCCCAACTTTGAAGTGCTTATCCAAACGGAACCAGCTAAACATTTTGAGGGTAACCTGTCACACCTGATGAACCTGGCTTCTCTGTGGAGACTATCTTCTGATTAGACCTCTGTCCACTCTACAAAGAGTGCTAAAAGTCTCATGAGCCAAGCATCTTCCTTCCGAGATTTCTGTTGATCCATCCTGTGCCTTTCTCCTGTTTGTCTGTTTCTCTCTCCATCTTGTGTGTTCCACCCATATATTTGCCTGGCTTTGGTACTTCTCAAACACCCAGCACTATAGTATCTAGATGCTAATTTCCAGTATTTCCTGCTTGTAGCTGGGCTTGGAAGAGAGATGTTCCGAGGTGAACAACAAGAAAAAGACACGTAAAAAATTTAAAAAGTCAGAACCTGCAATGAAACTTGTTCCATACTCTGTTCTAAAAATGGACAAAATGGGTAGAGAAATAGGGGGGTGCCTCATTTTTGCCTTTTCACGCATCACTAGTTTTGGCTATGAGCTATCCCACCTCCTATATACCAAGTCCATCCTCATTTCTAGCAACCATCCATGCCCTAGGGCCCAGCCCTGCCCCCTTTGAAACCAATGGGAATTTTCCCCATTGACTTCAATGGAATTAGGATCAAGCCATTGGGCCTGTTCCAAAGCCCACACAAGTGAATGGAAAGACTCCCGATTACTTCAGTGGGCTTTCGATCAGGCCCTCAGAGCACAACGGCACTCTGTGATGCATTAGAAAACAGCGCTATTGGAAAAAAAATAATTATTTCTCGCCCAACCCCTGCCCTACCTTGTCCCAACCTATGTGCCAAATATAAAAAGAGCATTCGTAATCTAATTAATCTAAGCATTGCCTGTCACGGCTGGAAGGCAATTTGAAAGACTATCTGCCTGTGTTTTACTTCGTCTTGAAAGTTAATCTCCTCAAAGCAAAGGGGCTTCCCACTCCCCCGAGCCCCACAACCCTTTATCTTCATTTTTAACCAGTTGGTGGTGAATTTGCCTCAGTAACTAGACTTAAAAATGTGCAGGAGGGTTGTGTCCCTTCCTCCTCTCCTGCCGTACAAAAGGAGATTTGTGAAAGGAGATGCCACTCAGCAGACACTTCTGTGTACACAGAAAGGCCTCAGAGAGAATGGCTGCTCTCCGGCCTCACTTTGTGGTTAGCCAATTACCCATTATCTGCCCCCCTCCCCCCTGCTTTTTTTTTTAAGATTAAAAGATCACACACATGTTCAGGGAGAAGAAAGAGGGCTCAGTCGGTGGACACTGTCAATTATAACCAGGGAGCCAGAGAGCAATAGGGGACACAAACTACACTCGGGAAAGGTCACCTTAGGGTCTGGGCCTTCCCTTTTCCAGGCTGTAGCTCACCTGGGCCTATTACGCAGGAATTCCTGAGGCGCTCACTCTGGACCCACGGGCGCTTTTGAGAACTAATAGACAAGGTGATGTGGGAGGGAGGTGGAGGGGAGGGGGACAGAAAATGAAGACAGGGGAAAGAAAAGTCATTGAGAGACTTCAAAGTAGAACAAAGGCCCTTCCAGATGTGAATAATTGCTAGGTGAGTGCGTTAATCACAGACAAAGAGCTGTACAACAAACTATACCTGTTCACTTCACAGGGGCAAAAAGGGGAAAGGCAAAAAAAAAAAGAAAAAAATGAGAGAGAGAGAAGATAGAGGAGCAGAAACAAGCCTTTGATAGAGTGGACAAGCCAGAGAAATGTATTTTCTACGTTATTATGTGACTAATGACTCAATCTCTTTTATTAAGGACCCACAAAGCCTATAATTGTGAATGAACTCCTATCTGGAGGGCAGCGACGGAGGCTTTTGTCTCCATTCGTGGCACACTCACACACAAACACGCTCACCCACACCACTCATTTCCACATCCCTGAGGCCAAGTTGAAGCTCTGGCTAATCTGTGGATCCATCTAACGAAGGGTTTTCTATTGCATCTATCACCATAAAATCTGTGCTCTGCAGCCCTCTCCCCAGCATGCTGGAAGTGTGTGATTTGGGTTTTGTTCTTGTGTTTTTGAGGTGCACGATATTTTACATGCCAATGAGTAACTTTAGCTGAAGATTGAAAAGGGGCTGGCTTGTCTTCATTTTTTAGCCAGGTACGTATGAGCCTCAGCACCAGCTGTATTTTGTTTTTTGTAATTATTTTCTTCATAAACAAGGCCATGTCATTTAACAAACTACAGACAAAACAATCGCTCATGAGCCTTTATGCTGTGTAACCACCCAGTATCTGAACAGCCAGAGATGACAATGTTTTGCTGACCCCTGCAGGTGTTTATCTATAGGAGGTTCCTTACTGTGACTGCGTGAGTTGCAATGTCATTACAGGGCACTGGCCAATAATTCGATTCTATATAGATTCTTATACGCCCTCACCGCTATAAAGTCTGAGCACTTTCCAGTTGGGCATGATGCGATGCAACTAACATCTGTCCCATGTGGGTTGTTCTCTCCTCCTTTCCTCAGGGAGAGAATTGTGGCTGAAGTGGAAGTGCTTGGGTTTGGGCATTTTCTTTTAAATGTGTGACTCTGTTCTTTGTTTACGTTAGAGAAGGCAGGTCAAAGTGCATCTTGCACTTGGAGTGGAACGTGGTGAGGTCCTTACCTCCTGGAGGAGGTCTTTCCACATTCTCCTACCAGCCCCTAAGACAGTTCTGTCTCCCACACAGATGAGCTATCCCTCGTGGTAGAAAGTTTTATGGTTCCTAGGGAGAGGAGCTGTCACCTGTGGTCTTCATCCTGGAGTTTTAGATGATCTTTTAGATATGCTGGTCCCAGACCATTAAGCATCTTGAAGATAAGAAGGAAGACTGAATATCCCTTTCCACAGGTGAGCAGAAAGATCATTAGTAAGTAATAATAATAATGCACACTTCTATAGTACCTTTACTTCAAGCATTTCAAGGTGCTTAATATACATATATTAAGCCTTGTAACATCCCATATGAGATAGATATTATCATACCCATTTTACAGAAGAGTAACTGAGGCAGAGATGCCCAAGATCAAAAAGCGAATCAGTTGCTGAGAACTAAACTCAGGTGTTAAGATGTCTACACTCCTGCTCTAATCACTAGGTAAAGCCATCTCTGCTGCAGATAAAAGTTTATTCATGGACTTGTTGCAAGCCCATACCACTGTGGGTTGCATAAGCAGACAAAGTGCTGGTCACCTTGTAATGTAGAAAGCTGCCACAGAAAACATGGAGATCCAAGGGATAGATCTGCAACAGGTTGAATGCAGCAATTAATGCTTTTGTATTACTCTCTTACTGAGATACATATAAAGTTTTAAAAGGAAAGAGATTCAAAGTGCAGAACTGACATCTTCCTTGCTTCTCATTTTAGAGAATTCAGAGCTGGGTTTTCTTACCTGGGGGTATGTTTGGGAAAGTTTTTCAGGAGCCAAGAAAATCCATTGTGTATTGGACTCCATTTTGGGTCAGGTAGAGGGGTTTGTAAGTGAAAAAGAACTAGATAAATTCATGGTGGATAGGTCCATCAATGGCTGTTAGCCAGGATGGGCAGGGATGGTGTCCCTAACCTCTGTGTGCCAGAAGCTGGGAATGGGCGACAGGGGATAGATCACTTGATGATCACCTGTTCTGTTCATTCCCTCTAGGACACCTGGTATTGCGCACTGTCAGAAGACAGGATACTGGGCTAGATGGACCTTTGGTCTGATCCAGTATGGCTGTTCTTATGCTGCTATTTATATCTTTTGGTAGTACCACCTGGTGTTAGGAAGGAAATATGGCAAAGAAAGCATCACCAGAGAGTGGAAAACTGCTAAATATTAATTGGTTTGTTTCACTCTGGTTTGTCTGCTTAGGATGGGTTGCCAACTCTGGCAATTTCATCATCAGTTCACCATATCTGGTATTTTTCTTAAAGCCCCAGCTTCTGGAGTCCAGTGATTATGTAATAATCTCTGCTTTCCTATAAAAAAATTCTAGTCCTCATGGTTGCAGAGAAAAGCTTGAAAACATGACTACTAAATGCTGAAAAACGAAGTCAATAAAAAGAGCCCAAAATTGATTAGTTTTTTTTTAATCTCATGATTTTTAAATCAGTCTTGTGATTTTGGGGGGCCTGACTCATGAATTTTGAATGCCTGGGGTTGGCAAGACTGGGTTTGTTGGTGATAGACCCTTACTTCTTCCTGGCCAGAGGAAATACAGTAGGAAAGTGTGTATACATAGATATAGACAGAGATAGTAATCGAGATAGAAAGACCTGAGTGGCTCACTCCAATAAGGGGTGAAGCAAAGGGACTCTGATGCTGGTCTCCTGTTCTGGAAGCTCACCTCTTCCCAGGGTTTCAGTTTGTTTTAGGGATTTGTGTAGCAGGATATACTCCAGTTTAATGGCCCAGACCTTTGGTTAGGTCACGAGCTCGGGACAGCTGAAGAGTTTGTGCTGCTTAGATCTCAGGTAAACACACCAGGGAGGAAGAAGCGCTAGTTAAACTAAAGGGCAATGTTGGTGCAAGAACAAATGAGGATAAACTGCTGATGAGTAAATTTAGGCTGGCAATCAGAAGGTTTCTAACCACCAGAGGAGCGAGGTTCTGAATCAGCCTCCCACTAAGTGTACTGGGGGCAAAGAACCCAACTAGTTTTAAAATGGACTCAATGACTCAAGAGCTCCCTTCAGTCCTCTGTTCCTATCTAAAAGGTTTTTGAGGGGTTTTTTTTTTGGGGGGGGGGGGAGGGTGGTTGCCAGGTGGGACTAAAGATGGATTTACCCAGAGGGGTAACTATTTCATAGTTGCTGTTGGAGCTGTGTGAGTTGAAATATAGTTTTTAATGACAGGTTTCAGAGTAACAGCCGTGTTAGTCTGTATTCGCAAAAAGAAAAGGAGTACTTGTGGCACCTTAGAGACTAACCAATTTATTTGAGCATAAGCTTTCGTGAGCTACAGCTCACTTCATTAAAAATCCCCTCTTTTGATGACTTTTGATTGCTTCCTGCTTTACCTCCCTTTACGGCTCTTCAGTTGATGACCCTCACTCCTGTTGCCCCAATTGCACCTCAGACCTCAACACTAAAGAGAGTTTCACACTGAAGGGAGTTCAGAAAAAATAAAATAAAGTGGTGAGGGGGCTGGAGAGAATCTTACATCATGAGGAAAGATTCAAAGAGTTAAACTATGTGTAGCCCAGCTATATGCTGACTAAGGAGGACATAAAAGCCATCTACATGTATTTGAAGAGTATAAACTTCAAGCAAAGAGAATAATATTAATTATAGGAATATTTTAAGATGGTACAAAGGGCAAAGCAAGGAACAACAGAATAAAATAAATTAGGCTGAAGCTCTGGAAGGACTTTCTGACATGGGATTGATTAGCCTGTGGAACAGTCTCCCAAGGGAAGATGTGGATGCCTCAGTATTAGAGACAGCTACACTAGACTGGACAAAGTGCTAGGAAATGCACTATCTTGCCTTGGAAGGGAAATGGATGGGATGTTCTACTAGATCTTTTCCAACGCTAATGTTTCTAATTTTGTGAACATGGTGGGCAACGGGTTTTGTTTTTTTTCCCACTAAGACTTTGTCTACACGAGCACTTTTGTCAGTAAAACTTTTGTTGGTGAGGGATGTGAAAAAACACCCCCCATACCGACATAAGGGTCACCAACAAAAGTGTGGGTGGGGACAGCACTATATCGGCCGGAGATGCTCTCCTGATGACATAGCTACCGCTGCTCATTGGGGGTGGTTTAATTATGCCGGCAGGAGAGCTCTCTCCCGCAACATAGAGTGGCTACTCAGGAGACCATACAGTGGTGCAACTGTCCGGTGTGTAGTATAGATGTAGCCTTAACATCCACTCCAGCCAATATACATAATACCTAGCCCTTTTCATCTATGGAGCTAAAAGCACTTTGCAAAGACAGGTTAATATCCCCATTTTTTTAGATGGGAAAACAGAGACTTGCCCCTTCTCACCAGCAAAGCAGTAGCATACCCAGGGATAGAACTCATGCTTTCCAAGCCCCCAGGTGATGCATTAAGCTAGGCTGTCTCACACACAGCAGCCATAGCACAAGAAAGATGCTGATCAAATACCCTGTGTGCCACTGAGGCTCAGGATTGAATGTGTGAGAGGGCAAAGGCTTTGTCACATGCAAGCAGGTAAAATGGTTCTCAGAAATGAGAAGTTAGAGATAGCTCCCTGGATGAGGAGTGTCTACATTCTATGGTCAGACTCTGAACATGGAAACTTAAATACGCAGTGTGATAGGAAACACAGGAGGCTACTAAGGAAACTAAGCAATCACGAGGCCAAGTGTCATGAATCTGTCATGAATCAGAAGGTGGTTAAGACAAGAAAAAAACCCTAGGAATAAATTATTTTATTTTCATCGTGGCAAGCGGCTAGCCATGGGGGGCCACCACATTCTGTAATAGAGCCAGTGCAGTTTAATAAACTTATTACCTTGGAAATGGGGTGAGGAGAAAAACTTGTAGATGATACAGAACTATTTAGGTTACTCAAGGCTGGAGTAACACCAAGCTAGGGCAATATGACAGAAGATGAAATCCAGTCTTGACAAATGCAAAGTAACACACATAGGAAGGAGCCATTTGAATTACTCCTATGCCTTCCAGGGTTTGGGTCCTAAATTAGCGGCCACGGCTCAGGAGAAAGACCTGGGAATCACTGTGATCATCTGCGCAATAGGCAGCAGCATTCAAACCAAATGTTAGGATTCATAAGGAATGGGATTGAAAATACTCTGCAAGTTTTACAATGCTGTTCTGCAAAGCAATGAGATGCCCTCACCTCATGCTCAGTTCAGGTCACCCCATCTCAAAAAGGATATATCAGACATGGAGGGGAATCAGAGACAGGTAATGAGAATGATGAGGAACAAAGGAAAATTCTTATATGAAGAGAGACTAAAACGACTGGGGCTGTTAAGACTCCTCTGAGAGAATATGAAAAAGAGGAAACAAAATAACGGCACACAAAATAATGAATGGCAAAGAGGAGGTAAAGTAGGCACTTCCATTCATCCATACAAATAATACTAGAAAAAGGAGGCATCTGATGAAACTGAAAGAGAGCACATTTAAAACTGATTGCAGGAAACACTTTTTCACAGAAGTAATTAACCTGTGGAACTCATTGCCACAAGGTATCATTGAGACCAAGAGCTTTGCAGGATTCAAAAAAGAATTAGGTATTTACGTGGATTAAAAACAATGAGTTATAGAGAATATAAAAACAAGCTTTTAAAGGATATAAACCCTCGTGAAATTGGGCCCAAGACAACCTTTAACAAAGAGGGGTTGGGAGTGAAGTTTCTTTCAGGCTGGTTGTCCTATAAATGCCTCCTGTAGGACTTCTTGCACTTTCCTCTGAAGTAATAATGCTGGTCACTGTTGGGGTCAGTATATTGAACCAGATGGACCATGGGTGTGAAACAAGATGGCAATTCCTCCGTGAATTTCTATTGCAACTTCAGGATGTGCAGAATACTGTGGAAGAAATGCAATTAAATAAGACCTGGGCGGAGTTTGGAACCCAGCTCTTCAACTTTCGCACCTGGGTCACTGCTTTCCCAGCTTTCTTCTCAGGCTTGTAACAAGTCTCCACTACTGGTACCTAGTGAGGAACAAGGCTGACTATTCCTTCTGATCCATTCTATCTTGACTGCTCTTGCAGGAAGTACTTTGTCAGTGTGATCAGTGCATCCAGCATCCTCTTCTCAGAGACTGAGCCCAGCAGAAACGATGCACTGCCAATCTTTGCTTAGAGAAGTTCCCTGACTTCAGCACTGCCAGCAACTTATAAATAACTATTTGGCTTTGTGCTGCGCTCCAACTTAGTGTTTATAGCCACATGGAAAGCAAACTGTTTGCATTAAGTCATGCCTAAGCAAAACTTGCCTTCCCAGCAGAAAGAGCTCATCGGGTTGTAGGTAATCATTGGCTACATATGTACAAATGCCATGGTTGCCAGCTAACCTGCACATGGGCATCATGGGGGAACACAGCTCCATGTGGTTGGGCAGTTCTGCAGATCCATGAGATAAATAGCATAGGAGGTGATAAATTACAGCTGTGTCTGATAAACTGCACTTCTCCGGAACCTTTGACTTCGCCATCTATACTCTGCCCACTAAACCATAACATAACCATATAGGACATAGGATTGATTCATCAAGTCCTGTCCTTTGTTACCACAGGCAACCGTGTCACATAAACTTCAATGGGCTTTGGATCACAACCATAAACAGGTTTCTTTTAAGGCATAGTACATATTTTCTGATTTATCTGTACTTGGATATTAGGTCTGAAAAACTCAGACTCCCTTGTGCTCCTTGCAATTTAATGGATGGAGATCATTCAGACAAGTCCTTAAAAACAGAGTAAACACTCTGCATGGAAGTTAAAGATCCCACTGTATGAATGTAAATGATTTCTTACTGTTCATTGCTACTCGTTCCTTTCTTTGACTATCATCCTCTCTATGGTCATTGTTACAAAAGGTTTCCACTTTTAGCATCTCACTCTGCCCTGAGCTGGGCATATGGGCCTCCCAGCTTAATTCTCCATTAATGGGAGATGGCTGCCATCTTGGCTGACACACTGGGGATTGAATCAGGGCCCTGAAGAGCTAGAAGTATGAGTGGCTGCAGCTTGAACCAAGATGGCATAGCTGGCAGCTGTGACCATTCACATCCTCAGCGGATTGGCAGAGAGGGGAATCTGTTGCATCCTTCCTCTGCTCAAAAGGAAGTTTGTCCCAAACATCTGAGGCCCAAAGCAGACTGAATCCTGGATGACTCACACACACACACACACACACACACACACACACACACAGATGCTAACCAGCGGGTTATGCAGACATCCAAGGGAAGGAACTGCTTGCATTTCGTGTGTGCTCAGGTATAGGACCTCATGCACCGCCGTGTAAACCTGGAGTAACTACTGAGTTACACGAGAGTCAAAGTAAGAGGGGAATGCACCCTGGTGATGCATGGGTCAGGAATCTAGCTCACTATATATATAGTCGAATGTTTTAACATTGCGGGGGTGGACCCAAACGTATTTTTAAGCTATGTTACTTTCCTTCCCAAGGTTTACACGTTGTAGCATGTGGACACAGGGTCCCATGAGGAACCTGACACTTGCAGGTGTTACCCGCACAGTGCATCACAGAGGTAAAAATAAAAGGCAATTTAACAAACACCTATATGTAGTGTAAGGGGGGGGGAGTTCACATCCCCTGAGGAGCACTGGCTGTGCAGAGCATTAACCCATGTGCAGAGCTTCACAAAGGGGCTGTGGAATCAGCCACAAGAGGTAGAAGGTGCAAAATCCCATGCAATTGGACTGACTTCTCTGGCACCCCGCAGAAAAGCCTAAAGCACCCAGCTGGCACAATGCCTGGAGAGCCCCATTCGCCAAGCTGCACCAGGTGAGCCAACAGCCAGAGCATCAGGAGGACGACGGGGTGGGATGGCCGGGTATGGGGAGCAAAGTGATCTTTTATACAGAACTACGTCAACGCACCTAGAGAATGTTAAATGGAAAGGAGGGATATAGAAAAGCAGCAGAAAGGAAGGATGGCTCATTGGTTGGTGCCCTAGCTGGGGACCAGGGAGATCTGCCTTCAAATGCCTGTTCTGCCATGATCCTTGTGTGACCTTCCCTTAGCTCATCAAGCAACACACAGAGTCAGGCCTATTCCTGTAACTGGTCTTCACTTGGGGAAAAGGTCCCATTGACTTCAGTGGGGCCGTGCAGGTGATTAAGGATTTCAGGCCTGATTCCCTGGTCTTTGCATCCTTTGGTGAAAGGGAAGATCTAGTGGTTAGGGTGCAAGTTGGGGAGACTAGCATTCAATGCCCTGCTCCACCACAAACTCCCTGTGTGACTTTGGGCACGTCACTTCAGGTATACCTGCACTGCAATTAAAAACCCGCAGCTGGCCCAGGTCAGCTGGCTCTGGCTCATGCTAAGGGGCTGTTTAACTGAAGAGCAGACATTTGAGCTGCCCTGCTATCCCCCGAGGGGGGAGTGTCCCAGAGCTCAGGCTCCAGCCCAAGCACGACCGTCTACACCACAGTTAAACAGCCCCTTAGCCCAAGCCCCGTGAGCCTGTCGGATGACCTAGGTCAGCTGCAGGTGTCTGATGGCAGTGTAGATGCACCTTCTATGTCTCAAGGGCTCAGTTCCATAAGGGGGATAAATAGCTTTGACCTGGCTCACAGAGATAAGGCGAGGATAAATGAAAGGCTGTGAAGTGTGCAGTGATGGGGACCATAAAGTAAGGTAGACAGTAAGTCTGTGAATGAACGGTTCCTGGAGTATGGGCCAAAATTCTCTGATCTGCAATGTCATTGTGACCCATGTGATACTTGGCATTCTGATT
The DNA here is from genome assembly GCF_965140295.1 of Lepidochelys olivacea. NCBI lineage: Eukaryota > Metazoa > Chordata > Testudines > Cheloniidae > Lepidochelys > Lepidochelys olivacea. The sequence continues at coordinate 263,561,625 of NC_140412.1, read as the reverse complement.
TCATAGAGAATAATTTATATGGGGCTGGATTGTGCCTTGAGGCAGAGCCCTGATTAAAAGGCAAGGCACACTCCCATCCCGGGGAGTGGTAGGAAGCATTGTGCCCTTAGCTCAAGAGACAATGTGATGTTCTGGTGTCCATCTTTGTGGGACATCTGAACTGTCCTGTCTTTTCATTCCATCAATCAGAATGTTTGGGGTTTTTTTTTTAATAATTACAGGATGTGTATTCAAGATGCATTGTGGTACTTCTGTACCAGCTAAACAACCAGTGCAGCGGAACGAGCATTCAGCGGGATGAACAGCGTTCAGTGGGAAGTGGAAAGCCAAAGGAACACAGACCCCATCAAAGCTATCTTTTGCTCGAAGTTAACGTTAACCACACTCATTCAGTTTTGCATGATAAACGCAGGGTAGAAACAAGGAGCCATTTTTAACAGTGAGGATAATTAACCATCAGAACAATTTACCTGGGGGTGTTATGGCGACGCCATCACTTCAAGTCTTTAAATTCAAAACACTGGATGTCTTTCTAAAAGATATGCTCTAGCTCAACCAGAAGTTACAGATTTGATGCAGAAATCACTGAGTGAAATTCTCTGGCCTATGTTATACAGGAGGTCAGATGAGATGACCACAATGGTCCTTTCTTGCTGTGGAATCTATGGATCGATGAATCATGTAGATACCAGAGGCGTAATTCTCATTCATACCAACACTCTTTTACACCACTCCGTGAGTGTACATCAATTACATATATGCTCATTTGAGGCCCCTGACACTGCCAAGGTGCGATAGAAGAGCCTTATGGCAAATAAAAATCGGGCCCTGTGTTGCTGGAAAAAATCCGGTAATCCAAGAAATACGCACGTGTTGCCGTTGAGTTGGAAGTTGGTGGGAGTGACAACAGCACACATTTTCAGAGGAGTTGACTCTTGTCTTTGATATGACTTTCCTGCAATCATAAATATGTCTTAGCTGCTTATTTGAAAATAGGGTTACCTTACCCGCAGGTGTCTGCACTGACTGGGATTTTACTTTTAAATACTTCTAGAAGATGAACATAAAAGAAATGCAAATGTAGCTACATTGTTGCTGTATTTTCACACAAAACTGGAAAAAATATCGAGCTGTTCAGTGATTTCTCAGAAACTTGCCCTCTGGGATATCGGCAGTGAACTGGGAAGGAGTGAGACGACTTCAGAGGGAGAAGAGAATTTTTTTTTTAAAGTGAGTTAACTAACTTGTTCATGGCAGCATTTAGCACATAAATTTCAGGTTCATTTTTGCTTTGTAGGTCACCTTTAAAAAAAACTACCATAAAAGTTAAACCAACTCTCCAAAAGTGGGGCAGTGCGGTCAGTCTTCATTGTTTCCAAACCGATCTGCCCAAGCCCCACTCATGGACAGTGAGGTGAAGGCGGTTGAAAGGGAACCTTGAGCCTACTCAAATCAGAGAAGTCAGGCCCGCAGAACATCCATCCTCTCTGCCAACACTTTATTTGTTCCAAGCAACCCATTTTTACCACCCTCAAGTGATAGGAGAGTCCATTATTCTTCAGGCTAATACTTCTCAGGGTAAGTCTGAACTCAGTGCTCCATTTGTAATGAAAGAGGTGTGGGGACTCAAGCAATCAGGTGCCGGGGCTCGAGCAATATTTTTACTTTCCTAAATGTCATGGCAAGCCCAGAGGTGCCAGGGCTTTGAGCTGCCAAGCCTAGAGGTGCCAGGGCTGAGTCTGGCAAGTCTTGGCATAAAGTAGTTGAAGGGGTGTGAGTGCAGCACATGTAGGTGTCCCCCAGCTAGCTTTACTCTAGATAGCCCAAGTACCAGTAGCAGTGATGCTGTGGCACTAAAATAAGACTAAAAAGACATGGGTTCAATTGGTGGCTCTGCTACAGACCTGCTTTGAGACCTTGTGTATGTCACTTCATCCCCCATTTGTGCAATAAAGATTACAATACCTCCTTTCGCCCATCTTCTGTTTGTCCTGTTTATTTAGATTGTTAGCTCTTTGGAGCTGGGACTATCTCTTGCGATGTGTCTAGACGGTGCCTAGCACAATGGGATCCTGATCTTGGTTGGTGTCTCTAGCTCCTCTGTAGCACAAACATTAAATACAAATAACATTAGCTGCTAGGAAGGGGAATTAGGGATTGGCTTCTGTGTAAGTATAGTACGTAGAGTAATGATATCCTCTTGGTTCTTGATACAACTGGATCCTTCCATTATGAAAGAAGCAGGCAAACTGATGTTTGATCTAAGAGGCTAATTCCAGTTTTTGGAGACATCAAACAGCTGCTTTTCTTTTGCCTTGACAAATGCACATATTATAAGCAAATGCAAAATTACCAGGTTCACAAGTTGAGTCTTCATGTAGAGAAATGTTGACTTTGATGCCAGAGAACCTGGCTGCCTTCCACTGACAGTAAATGAAGAAGAAAATTGATTCACGGCAGCAAGAGGGGTGTCGGATCCTTCTTTCTGTTGGGAGTATGCATGCACTGCTAACCAGGGGAGATAATTAACCTTAATTAACCTTCTGCATTGTGATGAGTCATCAAGTGGGGGAGAGGGGATATAAGGAGGAGGATGTTGCTGGAGATCTGTACGGGCATGTCCCTTGCTGCTTCCCAAGCACAAGATGATGGGTCCATGCAGCACACTTGAGTGAATTCTTTCTTCAGGGTCAAACACTGAAAATTCACAGCGTGGATTTTTACCTCTTTGGGGGAGAGGGGAATAGTGCATGGGTTTCAATGAGGGCTGGACTGTGACGGGCCCCTGGGAAGCGCAGGGAGCCCTCCTCCTAACCTGCCCCCCATGGCAAGGCCAGTCACAATTTCAAGCCCTGCTAGAGCCCCTTGGGGTAGGGAGGAGACGGGAGCACCCACAGCACCATCCTGCAGCATGGTGCAGCAGGCTCATGCCAGCCAGCTTCCTCCCTGAAGCAGGCTCCCTTTGGAGCGGAGCAGCTCCTCCCTGCCCCAAGCGCAGGGCAGTGTGTAACTGACACAATCCTGTGCCTAGTCTGCTGAGGTAACCCAGGCTTACGGAGCGTAGCTCTGTCCCCCTCTGGTGGTGGCACTCCATAGAGTTTGGTGAGGCGGTACATGCTTTCCACGAATAGTGCTGCATCTTTCAGCTCCCGCAGTAAAGGCTTGTGCTTTTTAGCTCCAGAGCGCCTGGCTTCAAACCCCAGTGCTCACGAACGACCCAGAGTGTTACATGACACTGGAGTTACAGCCCTGAAGGAGGAATTTCTGCTACTGTAAGTGATAGAGGGATGGCTGCCCTCTTAGTCAACGCACCAGGGACCTCCAGAGCTAAAAGCGTGAGCTGCTGCAGCTTGAGCCAAGGCTCTGTATGTACAGGACAGAATCACACATATCCTGTGTGGAACCGTTCAAAGCGGGGTCTATAACTCACGCTCACCTGTAGATTACACGTGTCCCTGGTATGGTGCCTTGGCCTTCAGCCCCACAGATGAGGGCACAGTTCAACCTTTATCTCCTCGTCCATTTTTGGGCCTCTTTGATGACACTGCCAGCAAAGGGGCCAGTCAGTGACAGTGGTTCCTGTCGTGTGGACACCCCTCCACTGAAAACCAGACTGAGACCGATTCACGGCCCATATGCCACCTCAGCTGCCAAATGCTAACCACTAATGACACAGGTGGGATTCGGACCACATCACCCCTGGCCAAGAAGATCCATATCCCATGACTAATCCCCTGCCTGGGAAGGGTTTCAAGCCAAACAAAATTGCTCTGGTGGGTTTGAGTTGGCTTTGTGGTCTGACACTGTGCTGGGGAGTCAGGAGACCTGATTCTATTTCATGGCTCCACCACGGACCTTGTCACGTTGCCTCCCTGTGTCTCTGTTTGGTCTGTAAGATCTTTAGGGATGGTCTCTTGCTATGCATTTGTACAGAGCCTCAGCAAAATGGGGCCTTGATCTCCACTGGGGCCTCGAGCATTCTGTAAAACATTTTCACCTACTTCTCACTGGAGGTGACTCTGGTCCCTTTAGCCTTCAGGTCAGCAGGCACTGCAAGGTAGCTGGGACGTTCATTGTTAATAATAAGAAAAGGGGTACTTGTGGCACCTTAGAGACTAACCAATTTATTTGAGCATAAGCTTTCATGAGCTACATCCGATTCATCCGATGAAGTGAGCTGTAGCTCACGAAATCTTATGCTCAAATAAATTGGTTAGTCTCTAAGGTGCCACAAGTACTCCTTTTCTTTTTGCGAATACAGATTAACACAGCTGTTACTCTGAAACCTGTCATTGTTAATAATGACACCAATCAGCTCTTTTATAGCACTGGCCATCAGGAGATCTCAAAGCACTTTATAACAGAACTCCCTCCCTGCCCCTCTGTTGTGAAGTGCTTTGAGACTGATGGATGCAAAACGCTACGTAAGAGCTATGCATTACTAAAAGGGATAAGAGAGGGATGCTTTTTGTTCCTTCCATTCAGTTTTTTATCACCAGTAGCACACAGAACATTCAAACCTCCGCCAGCTAACATACCTCGACCTCCACATGGAAGCAGGCCACTTACCAACATGTTGCATGTGTAGGGTGTAGCAAGTGTAAAAAATCGGGACAGGGGGTGGGGGGTAATAGGCGCCTATATAAGAAAAAGCCCCCAAAATCAGGACTGCCTCTATAAAATCGGGACATCTGGTCACCCCGTGCATGTGATTCTCCAGTCAAACCCCCTAGAAATCACCGCTCCCCAGTCTGCTCCCCCACCCCCAGGATTTCTTTTGAAGTTTGCATGACTGTTCCCAGGACAATAAAGTCCAGCAATTTCCCAGTGAGAAGGTAAAGGTGGTGAAAGGAGCTAGCAAGCACCTCCCTGTGAACTGCAATTAGCATCAGGGTGAAGGGACAGGATAATGAGATAAAAGTGTTGGAAGAACTGGGCAGAGACAAGGGCCATCTAGCTTATAAGGTGCCTGATGGGACTGCTGTTAATGACATAGCCAGGGCGTAAGGTGGGAAGGGAAACTGCTAAGCCAGTACTAGCCAGCTGAATGCTAAGGGCATTCCCTCCGGTGCTTCCCACGCTGCAAACCACTGAGAAACTTGGGGGAATGATGGAGGAGAGGGTCTGCTTAGGGGACAAGGACTCCAGCCAGGGAGTCATCTGGCCTGACGTAAGTGCTGAGCTGACCTATGGTTTACAGCTCTGTTAATTGCATTTTAGGGCCTTTTTTTAAAAAACTCTCTCTTTTCTGGTCTCCAAAGTATCAGTGGCAGGTAAGGGCTTGTTCTCTGTATGGAGAAACTGACCAGCATGGCTACAGCAGACCCTTCTATTCCAGAACAGAGCATCCACCTAGGGAAGTTACACCCACATAGCCATGGTGTAATTGTTATGGGATTATAGCAATATTGGTCAATTTCCTCCCTCAGCCAAGCTCTTAAGTCAGGGGAGGGGAGAGTAGCCCAGGGTGGTGGGGGATAGGACTGGTAAATTACATCTACAGGGCTAGTGGAAACCCGCAGCAGCAAGTCTCAGAGCTTGAGGCTACAGACTCAGGCTTGCGGGGTTCACCCTGCGGCACTAAAAATAGACATTTGGGCTCAGGGTGGAGCTGGGGGTCTGAAGCCCAACCCCCTTCCTGGGCTTTTGAGCCCACGCAGGTATTTTTAGCACCGTAGCATGAGCCCAGCCTCTGCAACTCGCTGCTGCGGGTTTCTGCTACCCATGTAGATGCAGCCGTAAAGGCCAAAACATAGCGACTGTGTCACCAAGTTCCTGGTGCCCGATCCTGCAATCTTCATCCAGGCCAAGTTCCCAGTGGTGCCAGTAGGAGCTTTGTCTGAGGTTCAAGCCCTGGAGAAGCGAGGAATGAAAGGCGGTTGGCAAAGCAAGGCTGGTGAGAGAACGCATTTCAATCTCTGTATCCCCAGAAGGCTTGACTCCATCCATCGTCATTATTATTGCCCCTAGAGGCCCCAGTCAGGGATTGAGCCCCTGTTGTACCGGGAGCTGTGCACACCCATCTAACAAACAGACAGTCCCTGTCCCAGAGAACTCACAATCTAAGTACACAGCGAGACAGCAGGTGGTGATGACCGTCGGACAGCGAGAGCACACGGTCACAACGAGCCGATTCTGGTGTAGCGGCACAAACAGCAGCCCCAGCACGGCAGCTGCCTAGCCACTGTCAAGCTTTGCGAAGGCCTCATGGCAGCCCATGCTAAGTAATGATAATAAGATTTTAATATAGTTCCCCTTCCCCTCCTTGACAGGTGCATAAAGAATTAAACTATCCAGTTCTGGTAGTACGATGAGAGAGAGAGGTGGCCTTGGAGTTCAGTCTCCGGGCAAGCACTCAGGGGGACCTGGCTTCAGTTCCTAGCTCTGTCATCGACTTCCTGCACCCCTGGGCAAGTAATTTACCCTCTCTGTGCCGCAGGAGGTGTAATGTTGCGCTCGCGGAGACATACCTGAGTTAGCACACTAAAACTAGAAGAGCAGCTGCAGCAGCTTGAGTAGCAGGATCGACAAGCCACCTCAAGCATGATCCTGTCTGAAATCCTAGGCATGGGTGGCTAGCCCCTTCCCTGCCCTGGTGACCTTTCTATTTTTCGCGCCCTGGGTCTATCAGAGTTAGTGCAGGTAAGTCTGCCTGAGGTGGACATTGCACTTCCACGACCATTGCACACATATCCACTGTGGGCATGTACAGCACCAATCGCAATGGGGCCTTCCATCGTGGCTGAGGCTTTTCGATGCTGCTGTTCCTACAAATGGCTTTAATGTTTTCTTGGCAAGGCAGGTCTCACAGGGTGTTACAAGCCATCCGGCTTCAAGCGGGTCTGTTTTCACACAGCTCGTTCTCCTGCCAAGCCACTTCAGCTGAGAAAATGGTCTCCTCGGCGCTTGCACGTTTCAGCCTGGGTTTTCTTAGCTGCCTTGCTCCAAATGAGCAGGGCCGACTCTAGCTTTTTGGCCACCCCAAGCAAAAAAAAGAAGAGCCGCCCCTTCAAAGGGGCCGCCCCAAGAATAGCCGGAAGGCTGCCCCTTCAAATGAGCCGCCCCAAGAATAGCCAGAAGGCCGCCCCTTCAAATGGGCCGCCCCAAGAATAGCCGGAAGGCCGCCCCTTCAAATGAGCCGCCCCAAGAATAGCCAGAAGGCCGCCCCTTCAAATGGGCCGCCCCTAGAATAGCCGGAAGGCCGCCCCTTCAAATGGGCCACCCCAAGAATAGCCGGAAGGCCGCCCCTTCAAATGGGCTGCCCCAAGAATAGCCGGAAGGCCGCCCCTTCAAAGGGGCTGCCCCAAGAATAGCCGGAAGGCCGCCCCTTCAAATGGGCCACCCCAAGAATAGCCGGAAGGCCGCCCCTTCAAATGGGCTGCCCCAAGAATAGCCGGAAGGCCGCCCCTTCAAATGAGCGGCCCCAAGAATAGCCGGAAGGCCGCCCCTTCAAATGGGCGGCCCCAAGAATAGCCGGAAGGCCGCCCCTTCAAATGGGCCGCCCCAAGAATAGCCGGAAGGCCGCCCCTTCAAATGGGCGGCCCCAAGAATAGCCGGAAGGCCGCCCCTTCAAATGGGCTGCCCCAAGAATAGCCGGAAGGCCGCCCCTTCAAATGGGCGGCCCCAAGAATAGCCGGAAGGCCGCCCCTTCAAATGGGCCGCCCCAAGAATAGCCGGAAGGCCGCCCCTTCAAATGGGCCGCCCCAAGAATAGCCGGAAGGCCGCCCCTTCAAATGGGCGGCCCCAAGAATAGCCGGAAGGCCGCCCCTTCAAATGGGCCGCCCCAAGAATAGCCGGAAGGCCGCCCCTTCAAATGGGCAGCCCCAAGCACGTGCGTCCTTTGCTGGTGCCTGGAGCCGGCCCTGCAAATGAGGGATGCTATTTAAAATACGGCACCAGTCAGTGCAGCACCTGCATGCTTAACCTTAGATCGAACTGTTCTTCAGAGAAGCATCTGTCCTTTCAGGTGCTTAACTTGACTGGGCCCACAAGAATTTTGAGGCTTTCACATCCGTTGCTAGATACAGAAGTTCCCTTCTGCAAACACGTAAGCATATGCAGTTCTTTATATGTTATGTGGGCCACAGCCACGCAATACATACACTACCTGTACGGCCCTGAGGATGTCACATGGGCCGCAGCTGTGTGCTGATTGGGCCGCAGGTTGAGAACCACTGGTCAGAGGCAGCGTGAGTCTTTTCCAAGGGTTAAGCTGTGAAAAGAAAGGGGAATAGGCTGAGCACCGGCTAGAAGCCGATAACATTTGTCTTAAAACTGATACATTTGCAGGCCGTTGCTTTAATTAATAAAGAAGCACTTGTGATGGTTACCAATGTGTTCCCAGGTGGAGAAAGGGATGAGTGTGCCATCATCATTTAGATCCTCTCAGGTGTGTTAACTGGCAAAGCCAAAGGGCTTGTGTGTATTAAAACTCTAACACCAAGGTCAAAGGTGTTCTCCACAGCCACATACTGTAAGTGTAATTCACCTGCTTCTGCCTGTTAAAAGTCTTGCTAGAATATGGGAAAAACTCACCTGAAACCCCTACGCCCAGATCCTCAGCTGGTGTAAATCAGTGTTGCTCTACTGACATCAGTGGAAATCAGCCATTTTATGCCAGCTGGCTGCTGGATTCCAGTACGGATTCTGATTCCTTACTTCTAACTTCTGGTGGAATCCCAGAGTTTCAAGATGCAGCTTCAAAGTTCAGCAAGCAAAGAATACAGACTCTGGTGGGACTCTTCAGTGAAGATATGCTGATTTCGACCAGCTGAGAGTCTAGCCCTAGATCTTACTATCATACTATTAGAGTTGGTGGATTGTTACTATCGTACTTTTTTTCCAGGACAAAAAGGGAAAATACATTTGAATCAAATCAAAACTGCATGTTGTCTTAACCATTAAATTTGACTAAGCATCCATATTCAAGTGAGCACATTACTCACCAGGGGACTGATCCAAACTCCATTAAGCCAATGGAAAGGCTCCCATTGTCTTCAGTGGGATTGGGATCAGACACTATTAAATTACCTCTACAAATGGCAAAAGGTGCAAACAGGGGAGCCGATCCTGCAGTCCTTGTTCGTGCAGGTTGTCTTTACTCACATGTGTCACTTTCCAAAGTCAAAGGGTAATCCACTGGAGTCACTGGACCAGATTATGCCTTTAAATCACAGGTCCACACTGGGACAATGAAAAAGTCACACCACTTACGAAGTGTAATACTTTTGGGGGCAGCCAGGTGGTGCTGCAGCAGATAATCTTGCTAGTTCTCTTTATCTGAATGTATAGGAGTTAGATCCTGGAGAACGGCTTAGTGGCAGCTGTGCTCAGTTCTTCTTTAAAAGCTGAGCAGATCGCTGTTTCCTTCCTGAATCTCTTTCCAACCCAGGATAGTTCTTAGGACTAGTGGCTGCCTAGAGGTTACACCCACGCAAGCAACCAAATGATCACATGGTGCCAAAACTGTAAGGAGGGAGTTTGGAGAAGGATTGAGCTTCAGGATACACAATCCTTCTCTAAGCTTCACAGAAAGCCATGTCCTGCCTTCCACCATCCCCTTCCGTGCCCCTTTGCAGCAGTTACTACCCTCAGGATCCATGAAAGGAGCAGTCCCTGTTGCTCTCCCACCTGAGGAGTTGTCTGGCCTTCAGGCAGGATATGCAAGGCGGCGAATGGTCTTTGAGCATTCCTCTACTTCGCACCCATGCAATGGCCTGTCTGGCCCTAAGGGACTAAGCATACAGGGAGAATGACTCCTATTGACTCCAATGGGCTTTGCACCATGCCCAAGCCCTGACACCTTCCCCACAAACCCAGTCACTTCCCCCCATGGAGATAGTTTTGTACTTTTGGCAGCATTTTACAGCACAATTTGCTTGTTTGCCAAATGTTAATGGTAATAAAACCATTCGTTGGTCGGGGGGGAGGGCACAGGTTTGGTTCAAGAGTTTGGAGGCTTATTCTAAACCTCTTGGCTCAGCTAAGCTGGCCTGGAATTCTTGGGAACATGGCCTTCCTTGAGAGATTGTGGGTACAGTCTGCTTTGCAACAACGCAGCAGGAACCATTTATTTTGCCCCAGGTGCACCAAGATAAGAAATAATCGGAAATGAGTTTGGAGGAGGGAGAAAATTAATTGAATTTTTTTGAACACCCTCCCAGCCCCCGAAAGGTATTTGCATTCAGCTCGGAATGAAGGTTCAGGTTGGGGCCTGGCTCCTGTTTGACCAAAACTACGTCAATAAAACCTCACTTTACGACACTCTCCGTTATTTAGTATGTATTTAGTACCATAGCACCTACAGGACCCAATCAGGATCAGAGCCCCATTGTGCGAGAAGCAGCACCAACACCCTGAAAGACAGTAAAAAGAATCTAAGAGGTGGAACAGCTGCCCAACCCAAAGCAGCTGTAATTGCTACCGGGTATTGCTGGATTTAGATCACTTATTTGGGAGATGTCCCAGCTAAGTGATGTGTCCTGTACTCAACCCAGTGAATATGAATGTAAATTTTAGGGCACTTTGAAAAACTGTCTTGTAAACAGAAAGCTCCACTCAGCCTTAACTATGGCAGCTGCTACCGCCTCTCCATATTGAGTGTGGATAGACTGATGAAACAGACAACAATGAAACACGCAATGTAAAGGCCATAACTTTCTGTACACAGAAGGCTGGGGTAGAGTGTGATATTTTTATCTATCTTAGGGTTTTATACTGCCGCCCATCACTGTAGTATCTGAGTTGTCTGCAGATGGGCAAAGGTGGGTCAGACACATTGGCAGCACTCCATGGAGTTGACTGCGTTGCAAAAACTTCCTAGATAACTGAAGATTCCTCTTGAAATACCATAGGGCTGCATAAAGAACAAGGATCTCTGATAGCAGAGGGCTTTTTACACAGGTGTGACATGATCCAATGGCTGGAAATGTAGTTAAGCAAGTGGAGACTAGGAATAGGGTTAATTTTTTTAAAGTGAGGGCAACGAACCACTGGCACAACTTATAGCAGGGATATGGTGGGTTCTCCAGTGTTTAAATCTAAACGGGATGCTGCAGTTCAGCCAGAAGTTATGGGCTTGAGACCGGAATCACTGGGTGAGGTTCTGTGGCCTGTGCGATGCAGGTCAGACTAGATGATCATAATAGCCCCTTCCGGCTTTTAAAATTGCTTCTTTGTTCTATTCCTCAGTTGTTCGTGGCTTTGAGTCTCTGCTCTCCAAAAATGAAAAGTATCAGCATGGATTGCAAGGGGTTGCCAGTTCAGATAAAAGAAGAACCACATGACCATTCCTAGCAGGTTTGAACCAAAGCTTAGGTTCACAGGATCTAGACAGGACAGAAAGCAGACGTGCCCGACTATTGTAAGAACATTAATTTTTAGACCCATTTCCCACTTGATAGGAAGCAAGTACTGCAAGAAAGCCTGTTCTCATGAGGTAACTGCTCTAATTTTGCATACTAAGTAAGTTTTGATGAACTTTGGATAAGCATCTGGGCCTTGGTTTTCCATGGCCTTTCACCTTGTATAGCCATTTTTGATCCAATCCAATGCACACAGAAGTCAATAGAAAGTACAAAGTGAATACAAAATTCTCCACTAACTTACACAGCTGGTAAGTGTAAGTTCAGACCCACTTTGCACCAAAGTAAATGACTATACAAGACAATGGAGAATAAGTTTCTCCTTCTCTAGCATTATGGACTATTAATGCATACTGAAAAACTGCTGGAAATTCACCCATTGTTGCTAACATATCAATTATTATTAGCTGAGTTGCAACGGTCAGGCAGACAAGCCTATATGGGCAGGTCTACACTATGGGGTTAAGTCGACCTAAGTTACGCAATTCCAGCTCGGTGACTAACGTAGCTGGATTCGACATAGCTTAGGTTGACTTATTGTGGTGTCTACACCTTGCTGGGTTGACAGGAGAAACTCTCCCGTCAACTTACCTTATGCTTCTCGTTCCGGTGGAGTACCAGAATCGACGGGAGACCGATCTGCAGTCGATTTAGCGGGTCTTCACTAGACCCGCTAAATCGACCCCTGGTGGATCGATCGCCACAGCATCGATCCACAGTAAGTGTAGACATACCCTATGAAACTGAGTTACTGAGTAACCCCAGATGCTAGGCACCGAGGTAGCCAGGTATGTGCCAAAGTTCCTAATTAAAGATTGAGTCAGGTGGTCTGAGGGCATGGATTTCTGGTTTGAGCCATTCAAAACGTGTCCTCGGCTAGTCTTTGGGCTGAGAAATGAACCCCTTCTGTGTCCAGTCTGTTCCTGCTCCAAAGCAAGCTAGACTCGCAATGCTATCTTTCACAGCTTCCAGTCAAAGCCATAGCTTTGAGTTTTTAGACTCGGAGTTCAGTCAAACAGCAGCCAGGAAGGTTTTCAGTTACCCCGGCTTTCATTCCCAACTCATTTAGACTGAAATCATGGCCAGGACTCCAAGACGTCACTACCCCCTTAGGTTCCGGTCCCATCATCTCTCCCTGGTGACCTGGGAATGCCAGGATGTAGTGACTAGCCTAATGATGACCAAAGGAACTAGCGCGACTGCAGGGTGGAGTGGGGTGATGAGACACTCTGAACGTGGGCGTATTAGAAATACATAGCCAGAGAGGGAGACATAAACACCCCCACATAAACAGCAGGCAGCGTTGGGCCCTGGAACTCAAGAGACCTACATTTTATTGCTGGCTCTGCCTCTGATCCATTGAGAGATCATGTGCCAGACACTTCAGCTCTCTTTCCCCAGCCACCTTTTGTCTGTCTTTTCTACTTATATTGTAAGATCTTCAGAGCAGAGATCATCTCTCCTTATGTGTGTGTACAGTGCCTAGCACAATGAGGGCTCTAGGCACTATTATAAAAACTAGACAATGGCTCTCTTAGCACTGTGGGCAGCAGGAGTGTCTTGTGTTTTATCTTATCTGGAATCTTAGATACCATGGTGATGGGTGCCTTGTAAGTCCATGTAACAAGGACAATTGTTAATAACAATGATCGCTACAAATGTGACCACAGAGGAGGAATTGTTCAGCATGCCCCAACTTGGGCATAAGCAGGAATAATGGGTTTGGGGTTAAGCATAGAAAAATGAATCTGAATCTCGGGGGTAAATTTCCCCCTATCCGGTATGTTAAAAGGCTGTGGGATTGTCCCTTGAGGAAACTGATGGGGCCTCATTGCTTGAGTCACTTTAAAACCAGACTGGACATGAAATAGGAAACAACTGGGCATGGACTAGGCCTAGATCCTCACAGGTATTTAGGCACCTCCTCCCACTGAAACCAGCAGGAGGTAAGTGTCTAAGTATCTTTGAGGAGCTGGGCCTAGATGAGAGAAGAGGACTTTTCTTCCTTTCTAATGATTGTGATTCTCACACACCGAAGAAACGAGTGGCCCCCAATGAGTGGCAGATGACTTCCTTCTTTGCTCTCAGTAGACGGCTTCTTTCACACGCATCTCCATCCTCTCTCACACACGCACTCATCAGTCCAGTTCAATAATAAGTTTCTTGGTGTGACGAGCTAGCCAAGTGTTGTCAACACATCATTCAGACAGAACCCTCAACTGTGTACCAGAGGCAGGTGCCGTCAGACCTATCATCCAAGGACAGGGCTGCCCAGGACCTCTGCCATTTTGTCTCCTGTGTCATCACTGCTCATGCCTGAGTTGCTGTTACAGAACACAATCCTAGCTATTCCGGTTCTTTCCTTTCTCCCAGGATTACGCCCAGTTTCACACTTACTAATGATCATTTAAGGACCCGTCTTTCCTCCTCCCTCATATTTAGCACACAGCAGTAGAAGAGTCCCTTCATTTCAATCGCTTCTCTCTCACAGGCTACTTCATACTGTTAATGAATGAGTTTGGATTAAACATAAACCCCAAACCTTCATTCAAAACCAGATTCAAACATATTTCAGGGGAGATGCAGTTTCTGAGATTTAGTCTAATCTATGGGTGGTCCTTATGTTATTTATGGGTATTATTTTTTTCTAACTAAAGTATGGACCTAGATGTCCAGAAGCTACAGAAATTAAACTCCATGGACCCAAATTCACCACAGGTGTAAACATACTGAAGTCAAAGAATGAATCTGGCTCTGTGCTGCATATTTTGCCACGTTCTACATGTCTTCTTTGTAATTTGTCTGTTCAGTGCCTACCACAATGGGCCTGATCCCTGATCTTGGGTGCTACTGGAATATGAATATAATAATAACAATAATTTCCAACATGGCTGATCTTGCAATGGTTATGTGAATATCAACCATTCTCCCTCTTTATAGACAGAAATACAAAAATACAGGAAACAGAGGCATGAAAGCCCAGCTTCTAGGTGGATGTCATGTCCAGAGCCGGATTAATGCAGGGGCTTTATGGGCTGCAGCCTAGGGCCTCGGGCTAACGGGGGGGTCCGCAGGCCTGTGGGCTGCATGCAGCCCACTGCTTCTTTTCATCCAGCCCGCAGCAAGTCTCCGCGCTGCAGGCCGGACACAAGTCCCCAAGCCTTGGCACACACACACCCCAAACCCCCCAGGGCTGGAGCTGCGAGGGCTGGCTCACCAATGTGCCCCTGCGGCCCCTAGGCAATGGGCATTCAGGGAATCTCTGCGCACTGCCCCCACCCCCAGTGCCAGCTCCGCAGCTCCCATTGGTCAGGTACCACGGCCAATGGGATCTGCGGGGATGGCGCCTGTGCAGAGCGGCCTGCCCATCTGCCTAGGGGCCGGATATGCCAGCCACCTCAGGAATCAGAGCAGCACGGAGCCAAGGCAGGCAGGGATCCTGCCTTAGCCCTGCTGCACCACTGACCAAGAGCCACCCGGCCAGAGCCTACACCCCCCAGCCCTCCCGCACTCCAACCCCCTACCCCAGCATAGAGCTCCCTCCTGCACCCAAACTCCCACCCAGAGCCCGCACCTCGAACCTCCTGCTGCACCCCAACCCCCTGTCCCATCCCTGGACCCACCCCAGAACCCACCCCCTCCAGCTGGAGCTGCACCCTCTCCCACTCCCTAATCCCCTGCCCCAGCCCTGAGCCCACTCCTCCACTTCAAACCCCCAGGGGCCCCCAAAATCTAATAACCCCAGGCCCACAGGAGAGTTAATCCTGCCCTGGTCATGTCCAAGGGTCACAGTAGATGTGGCTGAGAAGATCATTCTAGATGAACAATGGGATATTTGCAGTATTTTTTCCTTCCTCCAAATGAAATGGGGGGGCCTTGAGAGGGGGAGTCCAAGGGCTGTGAAACTGAAAAGGCGGCATCCCCAACTGCAAAGCTGTCATCATCCCCATATGCTATTCACTGCCATCACCTTCATCTTCATTATCCTCTGTCTGTATTGCAAAGCCTTCCATCAGTGATAATAAGATGCTACGGTTCCTGAGCAGATGTATTTTAATCTAGCGGGATGAAGTCGCTCGCCTGATCCATTCAGGCTAAGAGCTCTTTAGTTTCTTGAAGGAAACAGAATAAAATTTGCCTGGCAAAGCTATTTATACTAAATCATGCAGACTATTAAAGTTGGCAGCTCATAAGCTAACACTATTATCTCGTCACACGTCAGTACAGTACATTGATCTTTCCAAGAAGAGGTCATGAAATAGAAAAGTAGAGTCTAATGTAAAGCCACAGTGGCTTTACTGAAGTCAAATACACCACAGAAGTGCCTATAAATCAATCAGAAATCAAATGAAGCAGAATGCATCCCTGACACAGTGGTTTCTACCACACGTGGCTGGGAAGAACAGAAATCTCGTTGGATTCACAGAGTTCCAAATGTCTAGGCAGCTGCTAATAATGATAATAATAATAATTGTTTTATTATTATTAATTATTATTATTATTCTAGTTCCCAGCAGTGCCAGGGACTCCATTGTGCTGGGAGCAGTACATGCATTTCACAAGGATGGAGCACATACTTTACACAGCTACATACTGTACATACATTTTACCCTCCTTTCAACTAAAATATGTAGGCCAAAAACCTTGATCAATGAGCTGCTAGTTTGGCCAGTTCAGGGGTGGATGTTCAACACACAGCGCCGGTCCTGGAACAAGATGTAAGTTGAGTTAAACTTGTTACAAAGAGGGAAGTTACAAGATTACACAAGTGACCCACTGAGTAACTAGCACAGTGAATAGTTTGATAGACCTGGGATGAGCCCAGTTAAACTTCCACTTCCCTGTGAACATAGCAGTAGAAGTAAGGAAAGGAGGCCTACAAAGATTTTATTGGCAGTGTAATTATGGGGGCTGCCCAGTGCCAGAGTACACCACACACCCCATACTATGCCAGGTGCACCATGACTTGGAGGCAAGCACTACACATGCTTCAGCAGCTCTGCCTTGCAGGGCTGGTCCTGGGGGGGCCCAATAACCACTCAGGCAAACGGCTAAGGGAAAGGGTGTTTTATAGGGGTGGCAGGAACGGGAAGGTTGCAAACACCCTAGATACAGAGGCTTAAACAGTTACAGTTCAAATAGGAATAGCAGGTCTGGTTTGGACTCCTGGGACAGTCCAGTGGAGAGTCATGGCTCTTCCAGGCCTAGTGCCTGGGTGCCCTCTCCAGTCCAGTCTCTATTCAGGCAAAAGGAGCTCGAAGGTTTCCAGGCTCAGCTCAGTTTCTTATTGGGGCCCCTCTGCATTAGAGTTGCCACCCATGACCCATGCAGTTTATACATAGACAGTCCAGTTTTTGGCTTCAGTGCCCGGATGCAGTCTAGGGTTGCCAGGTGCCCGGTTTTCTGGGACCTGACAACCTTAAATGGCACCCGAACCAAAAGCCCAGTTACCGTGGGGGTGTGTGGAGGCATCGGGTCATTAACCTGCACCAGGCCCTGCTCAGCCAGGGCCGCCTCCTACTACAGGCAGGCTCCTTGAAACGATCCAGCAAGCGACCGGGGGAGGGGGAGGAGAGGAGCAAGCGATGGGAGCAGAGTCTTGGGGGTAAGAGGCAGAGCAGGGGCAGGGTTTTGGGCGGGGAGAAGGGGGCCTTGGGGTCCAGTTACCAGGAATTAGAAAGATGGCAACCCTACTCTGCACTGGCTCCTTGCCCAGCCATTGCTGCTCCCCCATAACTCCACACAGATCTGCATCCAGCTGCGACGTCCAGCAGCCATTGCCTGGTCCACACGCGGCTCTGCAAACGGTTTCTGGGGATTCCTCTGGAACCGGATCCTGTCCTGTTCCTGGCTAGCCACATGGCTGCTGTCGCCCAACAGAGCCCAGACACTTCTTGGTTCGGCCACTTACCCAGCCCGGAGGAAGGGATGTGCCATAGGCAGGGGACTTATGGGAGTTGTAGTCCCTGTTTAGCAGATCCGTCACGTCAGCGCATGGCACTAGAATGGCTACATAATCCCAAGGGTGAAATTTTCAAAAGCATCTAAGATAAACTCCATTATCAAAAATGACTTAGACACTTAGGAGCCTATGTCTAATCGAAAACCAATGGGACTTAGTCTCCTAATGATAGATTTTTAAAGGTAGGCATCTAAAGGTGCAGATAAGCATTTCTGAAAATCCCACTATGCACCTATCTTCATCTTTAGGTATCTAAATACCTTTGAAACTCTGGTACTAAATCCCAGCTCCTCAAAGGTATTTAGGCTCCTAACTTCCACAGAAATCAGTGGAAGTTAGGAGACTAAATACATTTGCAGATCTGGGCCTAAATGCCTAAATGAGTTTTGAAAATGGGATTAAAGCTCCCACCTTTCTTAGGTGCTTTTGAAATTTTTATCCCAAATTTATAAGGGAAAGAAACATTTAAAGATAAATCACCCCTTGGCTCCAAAATTCTTCACACATCATAAAGGCATCCCCTTCTCAGTCTATATGTTGTTCTGAGACACAGCTATAAAGGGGAACCTGAATTCAGTGTGGGTGAAGGGTAATGCCATTATTTTTTATGTCATGTCCTCTGCAATGTGGTCAATGTGTTAATTTTTTTAAAGAGGCAGCATGTTGTGAATCTGTAAATACTTGCAGACATTCAGAGGCAAACCATTAAAAGCCCTTGCCTCAGAATTGTGTCTTGTAGGAATGCATTGTGGAATTTGTATATTAACCATCCAGACTATGAGAAGAGGACTCTGAAATACTGTAATGACCGATCTGTTTTGTCAAGCACACCAACCACTATCTGATTTCACATGAACCTCTCGCTCTTGGCCTGAGTCCAGAGTCCAGCATCAGAAAAGCAATAAATTGTTGGTTTCAGAGTAGCAGCCGTGTTAGTCTGTATTCAGAAAAAGAAAAGGAGTACTTGTGGCACCTTAGAGACTAACCAATTGTTGGGTTTCCCAGAAGAAGGGAGCGAAGAGTAGCAGTGTACTAGTAAAAGCAGTAGGGTTGGCAGATCTGGTTTTGCTAGGGCAGCTCTCCATCCTGCTTGGGACAGAGAAGTTTTCAAGAGCCCGTGAAATGCTATCACATTGAGATGTTATGTCAGGGTAACCCGGAACCAAAACATTATTGCCTTGTTTTGGGATGAGAAATGCAACAAGGTCACGTGAGCCACATTTGTTCCATCAGGCCCAAACCAACTGGTTTGGGAGCGCCTCGTTTGTGGCACCTGCCATCTAGCTGGGTTATAGGTACAACCGGCTTTTCTGGAACAGGGACTGTGATGCCTTCCCTTGTGGCATCGCTATATTAGGCTGCGTTGGGCTGCCCGCTTCAATTCTCCGTGTAGTTTGCACGGCTTTGAGTCTGCAGTTTATCTGTGGGTTTTCAGATGAGCTTTTAAACCCTCTATCAGTGATACATTCCAGCGCGGAATCAAGGCACCTAAATAAAATTGACATAAGGCAAGGCCTTTTAATTATCCAATTATTCTGTTTCAAGTGACAGCTGGTAAAAGGTAAAAGGCTTAGTGTTCGGCTTTCGGCTCTGTTGACATCAAATCAAGGATCAAAGCTTCTCAATTTTTGGCCTCCGATTTTCTCTCCTTGATCTAAGCCCCCCTTTCATGAGTTCAATGGCCCTAATGCCCCTCTCCTCACTTATGCTGCTCGTTTAGTGGTGATTTGTGGGGGGAGGGAGAGGCTCAAAAGGCTTGGAGGTTGTTATTATTTGTTTCACCATAGGAACCGGAGTCCCAAATGAGATCCAGGCCCCATTGTGCTGGGTGCTGTATGGATACAGAATAAGACTCAGTCCCAGCCCCACAGATTTTACAGCCTAACTAGACAAAGGATGAGATTATTATCCCCATTTTACAGATGGGGAACTGAGGTACCGAGAGATTAGATGATTTGCCCAAGGCCATGCAAAAATTCTGGAGTAGAGCTGGGAACTGAACTCAGATCTCCTGAGGACCAGGCCTGGCCCTTAATCACAGGAGAATTACTTTCACCCAAACCTGCTACAGTATGTCCAATATTTGCCTGAACTATACTGGCTCTGCGATATCAAACTGCAACTCCCTCAGGAGTGGAGATTTCCAGTATTTCTAGTGATGATGTTTTCCCGTGTAGACAGAGCAAACCATGTTTTCAGTCTGAATTACTCTGGTTTCTGATACAGGTCATGTCTACACTGTGCGCGCTACAGCAGCTCAGCTATGGCGCAACAGTGATGCTGCTGTAGCCCTGTAGTGTAGATGCTTCCTACAGTGAAAGAAAGGGTTTTTCCAGCCCTGTAAGTAACTCACCTCTCCAAGCAGTGCTAGCTAGGTTGACCTAAGAGTTCTTTCATCAACCTAGCTATGACAAAACCACGGGCTAGGTGGGTGTGACACCCCAGGGCTCTGTAGCTATGTCGACCTAACTTTTAAGCATAGACCAGCCTAAGGATAACAACAAACACCTCTCTGGATTCAAGGAAGGACCAACCCAACTGTTTACATCCTAGGCAATACAACAAAACAAGAGGTTCATGATCGAGCCACCTGCTTGAGATCAGGAGACTTCGGCAGTGATATGAAGACAAAATCCCTTCATCTGTCTCCCCGCCATTTAGTGTTAACACACTCCTCGTGATCACAGTGACTGCTCTCTCTTTGGGCAAGATCAGCTCAAGAAGACAAACAAATCCACAGTCTCTGCCTTCATAGACTGCAGGATGCTTCTGGGTTTACAGCGCTAGACTGGGACTCCGATCCAAATTAATTGGCTGGTTCTGCCACAGCCCCCCTGGTGCCCTTAGGCAAGTCACTTCATCTTGCCATGCCTCAATTCTCTGTCTGTAAAGGGGTGGTGTTAACACGTCCTTTCTCCCACCCTTTGTCTGTCTTGTCTATTTAGACAGTAAGCAATTTGGGGCAGGATCTTTCTCTCACGATGTGTCTGTACAGCGCCTAGCACGATTGGGTCCGGATCTCAGTTTGGGCCTTTAGGTGCTACCACACCACAAATAATAATAATAAATAAAATTCAGTTTCACCTTTGTATGTGGGTATTAGTGTCTTCTTCTAGGATTGCAAAGGCATTTGAGCATGTGTGCACAAGTGCTAGCATATGCAAGAGAGGTTATTTGCACATCTTCATGCGAGTGGCCGGGGATGTTAATGAAGTGCAATAGTGCATAACTGTATGCCCCTGTGGGTATGGGCTAACATGAGAGCATTTGTGTGCAGGTTCATTAAGTGGGGGAAGGGGTGAGTTATGAGATTGCAGGTATGGATGTTAACCACTCTCCTGGCCACTACACTGGGGATTGAACCAGGGGCTGCCAGAGCTGAAAGCATAAATTACTACAGCTTGAGCTAAAGAGCCACACCCCCTCTGCCAGCTGGGTCTGTAACAATTCATGTCCTCTGTGGATCAGTGCAGCGGGGCACCTGTAACACACACACACACCAGTGGGTAACACATGCATCTGTGGGTGGGCATGTATTACTGAGAAAGGGTCTGTGCATTAGCACATGGGAGTGTAGGAATGTGCAATACTGCATGGCTGAGTGTGCACATATGACAGAGGGGAGGTGAACATGAAAGCTCAGGCTTAGTCTGCACTAGAAAACGTTTGCTGACCTGGCTATGCCAGTTTATCTATATCAGCAAACTCTCCTAGCGAAGCCGCATCTGATGCCAGCAAAAAAGTGCTTTTGCCGGTACAATTTATACCGACTCAGCAAGTGAAATAAGCTTCTTCTTAGCGTCTGCACAACATGCCTCGGGTGGCATGTGACCAGGATTCATCACCGGATTTGGTCCGCTGGTCGGATCATTAGTTCCCATGACCTGGGCCGGGCTACTGATGAGGAGCGTGACATGAACGCTGATCCATGCCCCCCAGCGAAATAAGCTATGCTGGCAAAAGCACTTGTATGTAAATATAACTTCACCTACATTAGGGCCTTTCCCAGCAGGGAAATGTCACTTAAAAACCTCACTGTCACCTGACAATATTAAGCGCAGACCTGGCCGAAGATTCTTTTTCTAAAGAGAGGAATCATCGTTTCTCGCTGTAAGGTGATGTTAGCGGTTGTGTCTGCTTTAAAAGCGTCACAGAGTCCATAGTCTGGAGTGCGATTAAAGCACGTAAGCAAAGGATAAACTACCAAGGGGCTGTTGGCATGATCCCGCCTTCCGAAGAACAGCAAAGGTTTGGGGTGAGGTTAAATTGGCTTTATTTTCTTCCTTCCATACTTTGGACCCAGGCTTTTGGCACTACAGGGTATGATGGCTTCCTTTATGAGTAGCGTTCTCTCCCCTGCTGCCTGGACTGATGCCTCAAATCAGGGAGCATTGCAAGCCCCCAAGTTTCCAATCAACAGGGTACGATTTTCTCCCTCTTCATTCTTTGCTGGCCATGGAGTCCCCTCCGCCACCCCAAAAACATTTTCCTGGATTTCCTCAATGGAAGAAACACCAGCAGCCCCAAACTTAATGGGGATATTAATCATGTTCACAGTACGTCCTTATTGCAGTGGGCAAAAGGACAGGTGATTTGCAAAGGCTAAGTAGATAATATACAGCGGGGATCGGGTGGGCTCTTGGAAGCATGAGAGTCAAAGGATGTATTGTCTAGTGGTTGAAGACTGTTGTTGAGAGAGATGCAGAGCCTGAGAGAATTAGAGGAGATCTGGAGAGAGAGAATGAAATGCAGAATCACAGAGAAAGAGGGCAAATACAGCAGCTCTTTCTCATCCTCCTTTAACCACTTTCCTAAGCCAGGACCCTAGAAACACAGTGTGGCCCTTTAAGAGTCATTTGCATTCCCTCCCTAAAAGCTCTCTGTCCCTGCAAGAAGTCTCCTTCAGATAAGAGGGATGGGGAGGAGACATATCTCTCACACTGAGGCTAATCCAAGCTTTTTGTCACTGTCGCAGAGAGGGGCTGCCTCAGTCTTTACCCATCAATCCACAGGACTTGACGCTTCATGGGACTCTGTGAACATATGACGGGTACTAAACCAACTCATCTGATCGTGGCAATGGCTGCCAACGACGCGACGTATGGATGCTAACGTGACGCGGCTTCTCCTCCCGTATGAAGTCATGGATGGCCCCATGCTGGGTTTACGAGGGGGATTTGCTTGGAATATTGAACCTCTTTGAGTAATTGGAGAGGGAAAGTTCCTGTTTGCAAAGCAGGGGAAGCATTTGGTTGTTTCCCTGACTGTGAAAAGTGCCATCTAGGAGCATAAGAGAAAATGACCCATCATGAATGCGTATCCAGCCACTGAGGTCAAATCTGAAATCACTTCTCTCCATATGGATTAGGTTTTTCCAGGTCAGGTGATCTCATTCTGTTGCACTGAGTAACCTGGATGGATGTGTGCTCTAGTGGTCTGAACACAGGGTTGGGAGCCACAAACTCTTGTTCTCATCCTGGCTTTGATTTTGACTTGGGCAAGTAATTTAATCTCAGTGTATCGGTTTTTCCACCTGTAAAATGGAGCCTTTAGCAAAAAGGGGTCTAGCATATGGTGTTAAAATCGGTGTGTGTGTATATATGTAATATAAGCATTACCTAATTAACCAACAACTCCCCAGTGATGTAGGTAGGTAGGTACGTTATCCGCCTATCACACCTAAGGACATTGCAGTATACACCCAAAAGTTGGGATTCACAGGGACTGATCCAAAGCCCACTGAAGTCCAAGTCTCCCACTGATTTTGATGACCTTTGAATCAGGCCCACACAGCACAGATTTCATAAACTGCTAGGCCAATTCTCCCTAATTTCTGAACCCGAATTCTCCAAAGACTTCATGTCTCCCCTAAAGTATTGGGATATTAAGGGCTGCAACATAGTGGGGAAATGACTGTAGAGGTGGGCACAAGTCAGGTCTTTACCGTCAGGAAGCACAGGGGACATTCCAAGCTGAGGCTTTGGGTGAGGCCATAAGCGATAGAAGCCATTTGCAGAATTCAGATCCGTACGTGGGTTTCCAGCATCCACACGGATTGGAGGGTTTGGTTTGGGCCATTAGAGATAGAGGCCATTTACAAAAAGAAAATCAAATTGTGGGTTTCAAGCATTACCAAAGAATGGGGATTTTCAGTTGGGGATCAACCATTAGGGACAAAGGTAACATGCAAAATTCAGACCTGGGTGTGGGTTTCAAACACCCCTGGATTTCAGAGCTGCTGAGATCCAGGGTTGTGGTTTGGGCCATTACAGAAGGTGGTCATGTGCAGAACTCAGATCCAGATGTGGATTTCAAAAACACCCCTGTAAGATAAATATCAAATTTAAAAAATAGGGTTAGCTTAAGTTTAGTTAAGGAAATATATGTGTTGTAAAGAAAGGTCCTGACTAGCAAGTAGATGCAAGGCCTTGAAAATGAGAAGTTATACGGCTAGAAGGAATGAGGTAGGGAGGATCTCTGGTTCAAAGAACAACTAACGAGATCAAAGGAAGTTTCTAAAAAGAAGGCTGTGACTGCAGATGGTTTTAAATAAGACAAAAAGAATCTGTCTTAAAATGAGCCAACCTGGCCTTCCCAACCTACACGCCGATGTTAAAGCCAATGTGAACCCAGGTGCAATGGGAAAACTGATGGCAAGAAGGTGGGGAGGAAAGGCCCTGGGAAGAAAGGACGTTGTCAGTCTGATCTAGATTAAGACTGGAAATAAAGATGAACTGTCTCGAACTGGTTTCTAGCCAAAGTCAGTAATTGGCGATGACATCACCTGTTTGTTAAAGGGTATAAGAAGCAAACTCTGAAACGGTTCATTGGTCATACTGGCCTGACCTTGTTGTATATGGGTCTAAATACCCCTAAATTTAATCCATTGGTGAGTATTTTGATCAAATGCTTATAAATGTTTTGTAACTGTTTGTATGTTGTAAATTGCTTATTATTTAGGCTTTTTAAGGATGTTTAGAGCAATTGTATAAGTACCATTTGGCCTTTGGAGTTAATAAAGGAATTTATGGTTAAATTCAGGTTTGGTGGTTTCCCATATTAACATTGCAACGCTGACAGACCCTGGTTGTCAGGGTCTAGGATCAAACCTGTGACCTTTGCAGCTTAATACATGAGCCTCTCCTGCCTGAGCTAAAAGATGCATTTCTCTTAGCCAAGGCTGTAGGAGGCTCCTCAAGCACTAGCTGGCCTCGCCACCACTAGAGGGGGACAGAGTGCTGCACGAAGCAGGCAGGGGTTACAATATTAATAATTTCAAATATTATTAAAAATTCCAACACCTCCAAAGAGTTGGGATGTTCGTATCTGGAACTCCCATTCCTGAAATGAAAGAAGGAAAAGATAAGGCACATTTATCCTGCCAACAGGGTACCGAGGCAAAGGGATTGCGTCTTGCTCAGAGGAACAAGTAATTCCTACAGTCGGCATAAGAATAGCAAATGGTCATTAATATCTGGGCACAATGGGAGAGGATCTGGAGGAAAATAATATTCATATTATTAAATTAAACAACAGTTTGGTCTCAGGATCATTAGAAATCAGCTTTCATCTGCTTCTGATTTTCTTCTCGGTTACGATGATTATTTGTTTCAACAGAGGAACTAGGGGAGTTGTTAGATGCTGCCTTTACACGGAGAAATTCACCCCGTGCAGATTGCTAGCATAAGAGCTATGTCCCCACTTAACGAGAGCACAGACCGTGTCCTAATCCTTTGTGCAGGGGTGAATTTCACCCATAGTGAAAATAAGGACATGAAGAGGAGGGGTTATGTATGTTAGTGAGATTTTGCCTGAGGTCAGCTCTCTGGTACAACGGAGCATGGTGTTCTAAATGGTTACCGAGATGTCACCTTCCACCCCAGAGACAGCTACACTGCAGTTGTTGGTGAAGCTAATTTGTTTGTGTGTGTGTGTAGAGCTCTGGGATTCTTCAACATGGAAGGCGCTATCAGATATTCATTATTATTATTATTTTTACATCACACAATAATATGAAAATAAAACTGTAAAAAAAAAAAAAACAACCTCCCAAAGACTTGCCCTTTCTGACCCATTTGCAATTACAGAGAAGGTCCTGATCCTCTTAAATGTTACTGTCAAGCAAGTTTTCAGTACGATTCAATAAAGTGATCTGACATTTCTCTGGAGATCTTTACATACAGTAGCTCAAGTCAGCAAAGAACCTTACTTCTGGCAGCTATGTGAGTGTTTTATATTGCCCAAAGCTAGACAGGTGTGATCAAGAACGGGGGACGGGACGGGGGGGGGGAAGAGAATATATTAGCAAAGGCCTTTCAGTGGTAATACAGGTGTTTGCTAGAGTGCAGAGGGTTTTTTTAAGCTTAGAAGGGCAAAATTAAAGACACAGCACATTTATTTTCTGGTAAGATGAGAGATAGGGAGACATTTCATAAAACACACTACAGAGCTAAGACATGAGGTCAATCATTCTAATACAGCCCGATCGAAAGGCGTGGAAAATATGACGGAATTTCTAACCTTCTGAAGCCAGCAGCATTCTGCATTTTGCAGCCGAAGAGATACTTTGTCACCAAACACTCACAAGAGCATTTAACTAAAGGATTAAAGTGATTTATAATGCGTAGGATAAGCAAATGCGCTCATTCAAATAGCTAAATAAAAAATCACCCTTTGAGCTGCCTGGAATGTGCAATATCAAGCCTAAAACTAAAGTCTGCTGCTTTGGCGGGAAATCAAAACTCAGAGCAAGTTTCTGTAGTGGCTAAAGCATTGGACTGGGAGCTGGGTTCAATTACTGGGTGGCCTTGTTGAAAAATTGGAAAGGGCTCAGAAAAGAGCTAAAAGACTGATTCAAGGCTTGTCAAAGAGAAGGTTAAGAGGTGACTTGATCACGGTCTAGAAGTACCTACGTGGGAAGACAGTTTCTGACCCTAGGAGACAAAACAAGTTCCAATGGCTAGAAGCTGAAGCTAGACAAATTCAGGCTAGAAATAAAGCACAATTTTTTAAGACTTAGGGTCATTAACCTTTGGAATGAACATTTCTCCATCTATAAAATGGGAGTAGTACAACTTCCCTGCCTCAAACGGGTGTTGTGAGGATAAACACATCAGTGCCTGCAACTTGCTCTGATATTAACAAAGACCAGATTAAGGAGTCACTTGATTAGTCCATAAATACCAACATGGGGAACAAATATTTAATAATAATGGGCTCTTCAGTCGAGCAGAGAAAGGCAAAACATGATCCAATAGCTGGAAGTGGAAGCTAGACAACTTCAGACTGGAGATACAGCGTACATTTTAACAGTGACTAAGTAACCATTGGAACAATTCACCAAGGGTTGTGTTGGATTCTCTGTCACTGACAATTTTAAAATCAAGATTGGATCTTTTTCTAAAAGATCTACTCTAGGAATTATTGTGAGGAAGTTCTCTGGCATGTATTATACAGGAGGTCAAACTAGATGATTACAATGTCCCTTCTGGCCTTGGAATCTATGAATGAATCTGTGATGGTGATGGAGGCCATAGTACCTAGATACATAGGGCGAGAAACCAGTCCCTGCCAAACTGTTGGGAAGCCCAGGACTAAATTTCCAGCCTAGATCCAAGTCCTGAGTGAACCTCGGAGGCACAATTAAAGATCACTGTGCAACTTCAAGTCCGCTAGAATTGAGCAGAAGATGGATGTGCCACATGCATGTGATTCTGAGAGGAGTAAAGCTAAATTAATAAAGCTCCGATCACTGCTCATTTGAGATGGTCTGCATAACGTACTGCCATCTCTGCTTCATGAACAATGCAATCATCACAAACTCACGCTGCTAAAGCTTGTGCACAATGCCACGTAATATTGCAGACTATGCTTATTCCATGAAAATATTATGCAAACATTAGCGCAACATTAAGATTAAGAAATCAGGCACTCAAAACCACGAAATGTAGAGATCAACTTGAAAATCCATTGATATCTAGTGACGCAATGGGAAAAAGACTTCAGGAGAAGCTTATGTTTGCATCAACGTGCCTACTCTGCTTAAGTGCGCAGCACGATGGAGCTGCTTTGCCAAAATGATCAATTCTGACTTGTTTAGAGTTACAAGTCACTGTAGTATTTGAATGTAGGCATAATGAAATGTTGTTATCCTTACTGTATGAGTAAAGGGCGGCAGAACCGTGCTTCACATGCCCTGATTGAGGGAGATTGCCAAAGCCCAGTGAAGATAAGCCTTAGTGGACACAGGTGTTCCCATGTAATGGTGTGGTTCCTGCCTGAAGATTTCTAGGCACCACCTGACATGCCTTTCCACAGGGTTTAATGACAAAACTGATTAGATTCAATGAAGGGGCTTGTTTCCTGTTGGTGATTCCTAGCGCTGTCCTCACTGCTGAGCAAATCTAGGGGCTCAGTCTTAATGCTGGACTCCCGTTCAATAAATGTTCTCTTTTGCTATACACAGGCTCAGTGCTTTCAAGTGGGGAAGTATTGCCTCTTAGAAGCACCCGGGGTGGCGCTAAATTTTCCCAAATTACTGGGGGGGGGGGACTCAAGCTAGTTCTGTTTTGTATTGTAAAGAGGAACCTCTAGATATTGATCCCAGCTCTTGTTGCTGCCACCTCCACATAGCAGAAGAGTTACAAATATAACAAACGGGATTTTCATATACAACCTTACACACAGTTAGTTAAGAGTACAATCAGAGTCTTCGGATTTGGCTGAGATTTTAAGTCTCAATGAGATCTACAAAACAAGCCAAGTTTGAAGAAAACCGGTCAAGGAGTTTTAAAGTGATCAAAAGCTAAGTTGAATAGAGCCGGGTTTGGCACAACACTATGTTTGATACAGTCATTATTATTTATTAGTTATATTCTGGTAGCTCTCACAAGGTGCTAGACCATATGTCCACAGATAAGGAAAGACAAAGCCCTTTCTGTGGTCTGTGATATTAGAGACTCAGGACATTGTGGTCTATGTGAAGGCAGCAGCCTCTACAGAAAATGGAAGAGTCTCTCTCTGGCCCCTCTTCATCTGCCCATTGGGGCAAATCAGAGGCTGTCCGATGGAGGTATCCAAAATCAGATTTCTACCAAACACTGGTAAAAGTGAGAGCACTGGGGTGAATGCAAGACTGTCTTTATTTCCTGTTTACACTGACTTTAACCTCCTTGCTATATGCCCTCTAGTGGCCAGACTGAATAGTTGTTATTATTTATTATTTGTATTACCCTAGCACTTAGGAGCCCCCAGTCCTTGACCAGGACTCCACTGTGCCAGGCACTGTACAAACACAGAACAAAACGTCAGTTCTGGCCCCAAGGAGTTTACAATCCAAACATTCACAGCTAACATCATAGTCTCCGATATGAATCAATTCTTCATTTGAGCTGAACCTAGAGAAGAAACTTCTCTCAAGACTGAGCTAATCCAGAGCTGGAGACTGGCTAAATTCCTAAAACACCCGCCTGTTAATCAGGTTTTAATAAATAAATACAAAGGTTGATTTCTGATTTCTCTATTCCATTGAAGCATTATCATTGCCTTTTTGCAAAGAATACCTGTAGCTAGCGATATATCCAGCGAGAACGATAATGGTGTTGTGTGGTTTGAGGGTTTTATCAGCATCAGTCTGGGATGGAGAAATGGCTTCAGCTAGTTGACTAAAAAGCAGTCCAGCCCTATCACCCTCCTTGCTGGTCAATACTTTTTAAAGCTAGTTTTTTCTGATCATCAACATCACCATGATCGATGAACAGTATTAACATGACATGAAACTTCATCACATTTGGAAAGTGGCTGTCATACTTAGCTTCCTCTTTTGATATCCTGCTAGTTTAGATACATACAGCAGAGGGCACTAAAGTTAATACTGGGGGCCTGGTACCGGAACTAAGACACAGGAAACTGGGGTTTTAAGATTGGTAATAGGATGATAACTAAGCCATTTGGTTGTTTGAGAAGGCTAGTGTATCTCTCTATGGAATAATTGTGAAGGTCAAACTGAGCTAAGCTATACAGAGAGGTTTGTTGCAAAGGTTACCTTCCACTTCTGTAGTATTCTAGCCTCCAAGTTCTTTGCAAGCATGACTGAGTTAACCTTCAGGAGGCCCTTGCAAGGAAGTCAGGTGTTTTACAAACGGAAAAAAACAAGGCCCAGGGAAATGCAGCATGCCACCAAATGGGGTAAGAACATGCCACACTGCGGAACAGAGTAACGAGGGCATGGCCATCATTCTAACAATCCAGACTTTCCCAGTAATGCCAACTCTCTTGATGTTATCAAGTGTCTTGTGCTATCTGTTGGTATTATTAGGGATGCAGCTGATGGTGGAATAAGGTTTATATCCCAAAATCTCAGCTTTCATTTTTCAAAAAGCAAGTTTCTAGCCCTTTTGAAAACACAGCCCCTAAACATTCCAGCACCAGAAGGCAAATCAAAAGAATCCAACATTTATTATGTTAAAGCTCATGATTATCGTTAGGACTTGACTCAGGAGTTTTGAACACTTGGGGTTGGCAATCCTGCAATTTCCCAATGGCTAACAGAGTTTACATCAACCAGTGTGGGAATTAGCAAAGCAGCTATTGCCCTGCCTAAGGGAAACACTCAGCTGCTTCTTGCTCAGAAAGCAACTGGGCAACAAAAGAAAAAGAAAACCAGAAGGAGGTTGCCCCTAGAGCAGCTTTAGGGAGCAAGCTACCCTCTGGTTAGCTCGCTGCAAATTGGCTCATCCAGTTAGATCCATCTATATTGCACACTCCTTTTGGTTGTGTGTAGAGTACATACACTACAAACCCCCTGCCATGGGTATACGTAGCAGCCTCCCTCCTTCCATAGCCTTTCACTGCTACACACCAGTGTGGACGCAGCCTGCAGCACGTAGCTATGCATTGCTTCCAGCGGTGTGCAGGGCAGAGAGTGGTCGAGGACTGATTTAGCCAGAGCGCAGTTGAATATTGTTAGATGGGAAAGAGTGCTGAACTGGTTTAGGCAGTTTTCACGTGTGAGTAGGTCTCTGGTGGAAAAGGACCCAAAGCCCCAGTCCACACAGAAACACTCATGCATACAGCCACAGTCATTGTTCTGTGCATGTTTTTCTGCATCCTCAGTGGACCAGTAATGCATCTGCGTTCTCCAGTTAATCATCTGTCTCCTGGACTTTATGAAGCAGGAGCCCATCTGCATCAGAATTGGAAATAGAGTGACTCCACGCCTGCAGCACTAACCACTAGAGAACACTTCCCCCATGCATAAAACACCCTGGTGTAAAACCTGTGCTTCTCCAGCTGTCCCACAAGACAGACCACACGGTACCCAGGACAAGGAGAGTAGCTGCCATTCTCCAAGATGAATCAACCGTTTCAACAGTGCAGCTGCTGTGGCTTCTGTGTCAGCCAGACCCCCCTATCTATCAGCCCACACCCCGACATTTATAACTGGGGACTTCAGCAATTCAGCTGACCTCTGCCAATGGCCCTGGCCAATCTTCAGGTGAGAAATGTTTGTGGTGAGAGAGTCAAGATCCAAACCATGTGGGACTTTATAGACCATACTCAACATGTTGAGGAGCACCCAGATGCAAATAGGAACGGGGGCAGTGCCTGAAGGCTAGGTGTAATAAACTCCCATCAAACAACACTGCCTAACAGCTGCTTTCTGCATCAAAAGCAGCTTCTAAATAGTCTCCAAAACGATGCAGCTTACAGGTAGATGGTCTCCATATAGAGTGTGTAGTACAGTAGAACCTCAGATTTACGACCACCTCGGGAATGGAGGTTATTCATAACTCTGAAATGTTTGTAACGCTCAACAGAACATTATGGTGGTTCTTTCAGATGTTTACAACTGAACATTGACTTAATACAGCTTTGAAACTTTACTATGCAGAAGAAAAATGCTGCTTAATTTAAATGAAACCAGCACAAAAACAGTTTCTTTACCTTGTCAAATCTTTTTTTTTAAACTTTCCCTTTATTATTTTAGTAGTTTGCGTTTAACACAGTACTGTATGTATTTGCCTTTTTTTGTTTTTTGGCCTCTGCTGCTGCCTGATTGTGAGCTTCCGGTTCCAAATGAGGTGTGCGGTTGACTGGTCAGTTCATAACTCTGGTGTTCATAACTCTGAGTTCTACTTTAATCCAGTTTTGAAGTGATATGGGGATGGATCGCTGGGATGAGGTCTGGATCTAAGAGAAATTAAATCTAAATTGTTAGATTGATGTGAGTGTGGAATAATCTTCCAACTGAAGTTGTGAAAACCTCACTATTTAGACCAGACCAGACAAAGCACTGGAAACAGCTCTAAGATGGAGAATCTTGCATTGGAGTTGGTGACTATATGAGTTATCTAATAACTCCCCCATTCCCCTTGTTTAGATGCCAGGGCAATTTCTAATGCAAGGATTTCCCACTTCCAAATGATTTGATTTGATTTTGCAGAAAGTACCCCTGCCGCTAGTGTTAAAAAAATTGAAAGATGGCAATTCAAAACTGATCAAAGAAGTTCCTTTTTAATGCTTAGACTTTGGGACTCATTGCCACAGGATGTTAGTAAGGCCAAGAATTTAGCAAGTTTCAAAGAGGAATTGGACATTTATACAGAGAACAAAACCAGCCTCTGTTATAATAGTTAATGCTAACAAAAGCTTTGGAAGGGATATAAAGCTTCATGATGCAGGATTTAAATCAATCTCTAACCACTAGGGATTAGGATGAGACCTTCATACAGGCAGATTATCCCACATTGGACTATAGCAGAGTTTCTTGCACATTCCCCTGAGGCAGCTGGTGTTGGCCACTGTGTACTGATTCTAGTTTACTAGTTGGGTCTGATTCTGTACATATATTCCTCCATTCAATGCTGAAAATACAGACTGAACTGTTTGATCTACAATAAATTACACTGCCATTTAGAAACACAGTTCCACCTGAAACAATTCATAGGAGGGGTCCTGTATGTTTTCCTTTCACTCCTTTAGAGAGGGCATGGGAAGCAGTTCTGTATGGGCTTCGGGGGGAAGGGGTGAGCACATGTGTTCTGCCTGCAGCTCAAGTAGGGGCTTCAGCATCTCCATTTTCTCCTCCACCACTTTTATCATCTGCTCCTGGCCCACTAAAATTCGCACCTGGCCCTTCTTCCTCTCCTGCCTATCTATTTTAAGTTTTCATGAACTGTCTCTCTCCCCCGCTATGTGCTTGTTCTACGGTAACAGAGGATTGGAGCACCTCCCGAAACATGTCCTCCTTGCTCCTCTTCAGTCGCTTCCTTATCTGGCAGAGGCATTCTGCTGATGTGCAGGGGGTTCCACTGAAGGCCACATCTGCAGAAGCACTAGAAACAATAAACAGAAGCATGATTGTTAGTGCACTCACACCATTGAATCATAATAGTAAAATACACCTCTTTCTCACTTTCCCCTGGCAAGCACACAGCTCGGCGAATGCCCTAAACATGGTGAGTTCAGCCGGGGGGTAGAGGGCGTTCAAGATGGGACAAAGGGTTTCGGTGGTTTTTTGAGGGGCTCACTGCAAGCAACTCAGGACAATATTGTAAGTTCTGCCACCATTTTCCAGAGGCGAGGGTCATTGAAGCCGATATCTCACTCCTGAGAGTAAGCCAGGATGCAAGGGTGCATCTCCTGCATGCGTGCAGCTTCAGACCAGGTCCCTATGCTGCTCGCCTGTGTGCTGCTTTGGTCCCTGCACAAGTGATTGCCAATTAGTGCAGAAACATTTCCTACAATCGGGGAAGGAACAAAGCAGCTCTGCCAAGGAACCTTTGGCAGAGGATTGGCAAGTACCTCCAGGAAAGTTTCCTAGAGACTTCTCTGGAGGATTCCTGCAAAATCTCGGTGTGCATTAAAACACTGTTCTGCCCCACTGCGTAGCTGCACAGGGGAATGTGAAGCAGATGCAAACACAGCTAGTCTTGTACATATCTATCCCTTAGCCCACTTCTAGCATATAACAAAGCAAAGGACAGCGCTACTTCATGTAACTGAGCAGCACCAATGCAAAATGTTCACTTACCAGAGCTCCCCTCTCCTGCATCATGCACATCACAGACGGAGTGCTGGCACTGGTTTGAACCCTCCGGGGTTGAGAAGAGGTCCTGGCTCACCCCGGAACTGGATGACCCTGTTGCCTCTCCCATTTCATCCTCAAGCTCCACTTCCTCATTCACCACTTCGTCCTCAAGGCTGAGTCCACTGGCCGCTCTCTCCAGCCCCCGTAAAGTATCCAGGGGGCTCTTGGCAATGGACATGGGGTTACCAGTGCCATTGAGGATGGCATCCAGCTCCTTATGGAAGCAGCAAGTCTTTGGCGCAGCACCAGAGCGAAGGTTTGACTCCCTTGCCTTCTGGCATGCCTGCCTCAGCTCCTGTATCTTCGCACAGCACTGGTGCGTGTCCCGTTTGTAGCCCTTATCCAACAAACCACAAGAAATCTGACCTTAGGCATCAAAGTTCCTACAGGTGGAGCGGAGCTGGGACTGCACAGCCTCCTCTCTCCACAGACCCAGCAGATCCAACAACTCACGTGTGCTCCAAGCAGGAGAACATTTGCTGTGTGGAGTCGCCATGGTCTGCTGGGAAGATACGATGTGAGATCTCCATGCTGAGCAAACAGGAAATGGAATTTCAAAAATTCCTAATCCTTTAAGGGGTGGGGGGGGCAGATGCCTGTGTACTTGGGTGCAGGGCAGCGGAGTTGGAACTGCTGACCACAGCAGTCAGGATGGGCATTGTGGGACACCTCCTGGAGGCCATTTGCAACGACATAACCAAGTGCAGTGTGTACACTGATACTTTGTTGACCTAACTTTGCCGCAAAAAGCTCTACTCCTCTCATCGAGGTGGTTTTATTTTGCTGGCATAGCAGGAGAGTTTGTCAGCAGGAGGAGCATTGTAGTGTGTACACCTCCACTGTTCTCTCGAAGAAAGCTGACTTTTGTTGACAAAACTCTTTAGTGTAGACAAGGCCAAAGCCCCTGGTGAATCTAGCCTGAAAAAAAGATTTTTGTTCTAAACTATTCGACAAATTTATGTTGAATCCATGAACAGTTTGGGTCAACCTGAAACTGCATTTTTCAGTGAATAAACTATTTATCAAAAAATTTCGCCCAGCCCTAGTGATGGGTATGGTATAAACGCGTAGTCATGTGGAGGGCTGCTCGGGCCAGAAGGGACCATCAGAATAATCTAGTCTGACCTCCTGCATAACACTGGTCTAAGAATTTCACCCTGTAACTTTGGAAGCTAAGTTTGGAAAAGACACAGGAAATACTGACGGGAAGAGGTCAGCACTTTGAAGAAATAGCCAGCCACACACACTGTTTTCAAGGGAGTCAGCTGGCAGATTGCCACAACGGTGCACAGGCTCACGATCCTTGTGGATTCCAGTTCTAGAGACCCAAATTAGAGCGGCCACCCAAAACGACTTCCTCCACTCCCAGCCAAGCAAGAGACTCCACAGACTTACCCACAGTCACTGTGAAAAAGGTACAGAGAAAGGCAACAAAATTATTAGGGGAATAGAACAGCTTCCATATGAAGAGGGATTAAAAAGACCGGGCCCGTTCACCTTAAAAAAGAGACGACTAAGGGGGGACATGACAGAGGTCTATAAAATCATGACTGGTGTGGAGAAAGTGAATTGGGAAGTGTTATTTACTCCTTCTCATCACACAAGAACCAGGGTCACCAGGAAGTTAATAGGCAGCATGTTTAAAACTAACACAAGGAAGTACTTCACACAATGCACAGCCAACCTGTGAAACTCATTGCCGGGGGATGTTGTGGAGGCCAAAAGTATAACAGGGCTCCAAAAAGAATGAGATAAGTTCACGGACGATAGGTCCATCACTAGCTATTGGCCAAGGCGGTCAGGGCCGCAACCCCATGCTCTGGGTGTCCTTAATCTCTGATTGCCAGAAGCTGGGCCTGGGAAGACCGGGGATAGTCACTTGAGAATTGCCCTGTTCTGCTCTTTCTCTCTGAAGCACCTGGCACTGGCCCCTGCTGGAAGACAGGATCCTGGGCTAGACGGTCTGACCCAGTGTGGCCGTTCTTTATGTTTAAGCCACAGGATCCATTTTATCTCAGGTGCACAGCACTTTCTAGATGGCAAGTACTAAACCTTGGTCCAGGGGAGAGGGCACTGAACTAGGGTTCAGGGAGCCAAGTTCTGTTCCCAGTTTTACTACTGATTTGTTGTGTGCCTTTGCCTGTCTCTGCCTTTCATCTCCCTCCTCTTGTATAATTAGACTCTAATTAGGCCCACAGCTGGCTTTCATGACATGTCCGTACAACACTGAGCACAGTGAAAGTGGTTTTGAGGGCCATTACGACAGACCCAGCTCAAAGTCATGGTCCTACTTTTAGACCAAGCTACCGGTCAGAAGACCTACTTTTCCCTCCACAGACAAGAACTTTCTCAATTGTAACGCTCCTCAGAAACAACAGAATACCCACAAGACAAGAGTAAGGGTCATAAGAGACGGAGACAGAGCTTTCCATGTGGCCAATACATAACTATGGAACTCCCTTCCTCAGGAAATCAGAATGGGTCCAAGCGCAAGGCCCATCTCTTTGCCTTAGCTTTCCCTCAACAGAACAAGAGACTAACAGCGAGTAGCACAAAATCTCTCTCTCAGCTTTGTGCCAGATGAGGAGAGGGAAATGTTCCTTTTCTCCATGAAGTCCCACATTTCCCTTGGAATCTCCCAGGTCAGCCCAAGTCTCACAGCTCAATAAAACACCACAACAGAACTGATAGTCATTTGAGGCTACCAATGTCACCTCCTCTCCATGCATGGTTCACATGAGGGCTGGTAGAATCACAGCCCTGGAGGGAGAAAGGGAAGTTACTTAGCGATGGCTGGTTCTTGGAGAGTTTTGCCTTTGCACGTTCACACCCTGGCTTCTTCCGAGTCATGGTTTAAGAATTCCTGAAGGGTGACTGGGGGAATTCCCCTTTATTATACCCTCAGAAACTCACATAAGGGGAAGGTGAGTGGCCCCAACAGGCCGTTGTGTAGAAGATTCAAAGAAAATGAGATGGAATGTGCGAGGAGTGGCTTCATCCTGCTGTGTGCTAGCCCGAAGAACTGGCCAGCCATGCAGGGGGAAGTATGCTGCACTCTCTTACAAGGCTGAAGCACACTGCTCCCTCTCCCTAACCCCAGTGCCACCAGGGAGTCACGGTGCCCGTCCAGAGCACAATGCCTGCCACGGCACCCACTGGGGTAGCGCTCATTCATTAACAGCAAAAGTACCCCTCAGCAGTTCTTTGGTGGGGCTCTCAGGCTGGTTAATGGAGTGGAAGATGAACATAAAAAGGGCCATACTGAGTCAGACCAAAGGTCCACTTAGCCGAGCATCCTGTCTCCCAACAGTGGCCAATGCCAGGTGCCCCAGAGGGAATGAACAGAACAGGGAATCATCAAGTGATCCATCCCCTGTCACCCATTCCCAGCTTCTGGCAAAAAGAGGCTAGGGACACCATCCCTGCCCATCCTGGCGAATAGCCATTGACGGACCTGTCCGCCAGGAGTTTATCTAGTTTTTTTATAACCCTGTTATAGTCTTGGCCTTCACAACATCCTCTGGCAAGAAGTTCCACAGGTTGACTGGGGGTTGTGTGAAGAAATACTTCCTTTTGTTTGTTTTAAACCTGCCGTAAAATATTGGATGAAGCCTTGCTGAGGCTGCCCCCTGCTGGACGCATGCTGTACTGTGGGGCATGGGAGTAGTTACCCCTGAATAGTATGTTTTTCTGGAAGGACTATACTGTGAATTGAAGCAATGAAGGTCCGTTCCATTTTCTTTTGTGATTTTTGTATCTTGTTTTTTATCAGGTCACCCAGGGTCACAGTATCTGAGGGTCTCTGAGGTATCTTTGTGAGCAGGGCACAGTGCCCCCAGATGGCCAGTGTCAGAACTGCTACTGTTCAGAATTTATATTGAGAAGATGGCATAAAATTCTGGTGACACTTGCTAGGGTTTTGGTGGGTCCAGGAGGGTTAGAGAGTTGAAAGTGCTTGCTAGTGTAGCCCTCATCCAACAGGTATCTGCTGCTTGTTGTTATCCTTTTGATGAATCCACACCAAGGTGTCTCTAGACAGCATGTAATGCTCATCAACAGGTGTGTCTGCTGTTTGTTCTTATCCTTTTGATGAATCCAGACTCAGGTGTCTATAGACAACAGCTCCCAGCAGCACCAGTAAAGTTGACAATAGAGTTAGCCTGCTTCTCACCCCTTTTTATTAATTTGAGTTTTAATTAACATTTTCAGAATGTATCCAATTAACTTGAGAATGTAATAGACAGAAAAGAAGAAAGGGCCCATGTTAATTAAAATGAGGAATGCCGCCTTCTTGAAGGAGCCAGATTTCAGCCAGAGAGTTCAGTACTGCACCTGTGCAGGAAAGATGTTTGAAGCAAGAGACAAGCACAGACACAAAGACACGCACAGCCAATATACAAGAACACAGACACAAACAAAGCAGCAGACAAATATAGTGAGATACATTCTAACACACACATGCACACAACAACACACAATGGCATAGGAATGTGCTTGCACAGAGAGACACCAGCACTCAACACAGAGACACAAACACACAGATGCACACCAACACACAAAGGCAAATATTGAAAGATCCAAAAGGACACACACAAACTGATATACAACTGCACAGGTACACATGGGCAGACACCAACAAACAAAAGCATTGCACAGAGACACACCCTTTCTCATAATAAGAGTAAGGAGACATGAAGAGAAACAAAAAGGTAGCCGATGTAAAACTGATTAAAGGAAATGTTTTGCACACAGTTCATAGATTGACACACTCTAGAACCAGAAGGGACCACTGTGATCATCTACTCTGACCTCCTGTATAACACAGGCCACAGAATAATTCCTAGAGCAGACCCTTTAGAAAAACAACCAATCCTGATTTTAAAATTGCTAGTGATGCAGAAACTCCCACGACTTTTGATAAACTGTTCCAATGGTTATAAGTATCAGGGGGTACCCATGTTAGTCTCTATCCACAAAAACGATGAGAAGTCCAGTGGCACCTTAAAGACTAACAGATTTATTTGGGGCTAATCTTTCGTGGGTAAAAAACCCACTTCTTCAGATGTAAGGGGTTTTTACCAATGAAAGCTTATGCCCAAATAAATCTGTTAGTCTTTAAGGTGCCACCGGACTCCTCATTGTTTCTGTTCCAATGGTTAATTACTCTCACCATTAAAAATTATTCCTTATTTCCACTCTGAATTTGTCTTGCTTCAACTTCCAGCCATTGGATCATGTTACACCTTCTCTGCCAGATTGAAGAGTCCATTATTAAATATTTGTTCCCCATGTAGGTACTTATAGACTGTAATCAAGTCACCCCTTAACCTTCTCTTTGTTGAGCTAAATAGATTAAGCTCCTTAAGTCTGTCACTATAAGGCAGGTTTTCTAACCCCCTAATCATTCTCATGGCTCTTTTCTGAACCCGTTCCAATTGATCAACCTCCTTCTTGAATTGTGGGCATCAGAACTGGACCCAGGATTCCAGCAGAGGTTGCACCAGGGCCAAATACAGATAAAAAAATAACCTCTCTATTTCTACATCAGATTCCCCTGTTTACATTTCCCAGGATGGCATTAGCCCTATTGGCCAAAGCATCACTCTGACAGTTCATGTTCAGTTGATTATCCACCATGACCCCCTAATCTTTTTCAGAGTCACTGCTTCCCAGGATAGAGTCCCCCATCCTGTAAGTGTGGCCTACATTATTTGCTCGCAGATATATAAATTTACAGATAGTAGGGTTGCCAATCCTCCAGGATTGTCCTGGAGTCTCCAGGAATTAAGACTAATCTTTAATTAAAGATTATGTCATGTGAAATCTCCAGGAATATATCCAACCAAAATTGGCAACCCTAACAGATAGCCATATTAAAAGATACAGACAGCCATGTTTGCTTACACCCAATATACCAAGCGATAAAGATTGCTCTGAATCAGTGACCTTATTTACCACACCCCAATTTTCATGTCATCTGACAACTTGACTAGTGATGATTTTATATTTTCATTCAGGTCCTTGATACAGATGTTAAATAGCACAGGGCCAAGAACTGATTGATCCCTGCAGGACCCCACTGGAAACAGACCCAGAAGATGATGATTCCCTGTTTACAGTTACATTTTGAGACCTATCAATTAGCCAGTTTTTAAACCATTTAATGGGTGCCTTGTTCATTTTATGTTGGTCTAGCTTTTTAATCAAAATGTTACATGGTACCAAGTCAAACACCTTACAGAAGTCTAAGTCAACCCTATTATCTTTATCAACCAAACTTGCAATCTCATCAAAAGTTAATTTAACTGGATCTATTTTCCATAAACCCATGTTGGTTTCCATTAATTATATTACCTTTCTTTCGTTTATATTAATCGAGTCCTGTATCAGCTGCTCCATTATCTTTCCTGGGATTGATGTCAGAATGACAGGCCTATAATTATACGGGTCATCCCATTTACCCTTTTTAAAAATTGGCACAGCATTAGCTTCCTTTCAGTCTTCTAGAACTTCCCTAGTGGTCCCAGACTTATTGAAAATCAACATTAAGGGCTTCTCAGCCAGGGCCTATTTGAACTAGAGCAGATCATTTAGAAAAACATCCAGTCTTGATTTTAAAACTCCTAGTGATGGAGAATCCACCACAACCTTCGGTAAGTTCTTCCAGTGGTTAATTACTCTCACTGTTAAATATTTGTGCTTTATTTCCAGTCTGAATTTATCTAGCTTCAACTTGCAGCTATTGGATTGTGTAGACCTTCCTTTGCGAGGTTCAAGAGCCCATTAGCAAAGTTCTGTGCCCCATGTAGGTACTTATAGACTGTGATCAAGTCACCCCTTAACCGTGTCTTGGTTAAGTTTCTGGAGTCTACCACTATAAGGCATGTTTTCCAATCCTTTCATCATTCTTGTGGCCCTTCTCTGAACCCACTCCATTTTATCGGTATCCTTGAATTGTGGACCAGAACTGGACACAGAATTCCAGAAGCAGTCGCATCAGTGCCAAATACAGAGGTAGCAGAGCCCCCCTACCCACACTCCATATATCCCTGTTTATACATCCAAGGATTGCATTAACCCTTTTGGATACCACATCACACTGGGAGCTCATGTTCAGCTGATTATCCACAACTTCAGAGTCCTTTTCAGAGTCACGACTTCCCGGGATAGAGTCCCCTATCCTGTAACTATGGCCGACATTCTTTGTTCCTAGATTCATATATTTCCATTTAGCCAGATTAAAACACACACTGGTCACTTAAACCCAGTTTACCAAGCAATCCAGATCAGTCTGTATCGATGACCTGTCCTCTTCCCTATATACCACTTCTCCAATCTTTGTGTCCTCTATCAGTGTTGTTTTTATGCTTTCTTCCAGTTCATTGATAAAAATGTTAATTAGGGTAGGGCCAAGAACCAAACCCTGTGGTACACCACTAGAAAGGCACCCACTCCACTTTGATTCCCTATTGACAGTTGCATGTTAAGACTCTTCAGTTAGCCAGTTTTTAATCCACTTAACGGGTGCTGATTTTTGTATCATTCCAGTTTCTGAGTCAAAAGGTCGTGTGATACCCTGTAAAACGCCTTACATAAGTCTAAGTATATTAAGCACAAGGCTGTCCTTCCAGGATCAGTAGAGACTACCCACGCATTGTCAAATGTCATTGTTCGATAGAAAAGGAGTACTTGTGGCACTTTAGAGACTAACCAATTTATTTGAGCATGAGCTTTCGTGAGCTACAGCTCACTTCATCGGATGATAGGTCTTTATTTATTCTCGGGGGTAAGTGAATGCATTTCTTCTTGTTTTCCAGACAAGCCGTTCAAGACTGGAGTGCTCCTGGCTCGAAAGGGCTGCAAGGAGCCTCTCAACAGCCTTTTGATTATGTCTTAAATGGGGTGGGCCTTGCTCATTGGGGGGTGGGGGGTAACATTTTGAGGCCTGAGATCAGACAAAGCTTAAAGATGCAGTACACACCACTCTCCAGATCACAGCCAAACAGGTTTAGCCAGGTTTAATTAAGGCAATTAATATCCCTAAACCTGTTATTAAGCTCTTCTGAGAAGCAGTAAAAGGGAGGCTGTCCTTTACCTTGAGGTATTGACTAAAAGGTCTCCAAATGGCTCAATTGAATAAATAGTTTGTTGTCAGCCTACCAACGTGGCCCATTGTCTCTGGGTTGCATGGGGGGGGGGGGGGGAGTTGTGGAGTCTGCCTTTGCTGCCTGGAGCTAGGAGGAGTCTTTATCTAGTTGGCATGGGCCCGAGTTCAGGAAGAGATAAAACTACATTCTAGTCTAGGCAGGGAGGCCTCCCTTTGCCGGTTTACATTCATCCTCTTCATGTAAATAATGACTGACCCAACACAACACAAAGGGTGTCAGAGTTGAGTGATACTACCCATCTCCCCCATTCCATCTTTGGGAATTCCAGAGCATGAGCACACATGGAGCATTCCAGGCAGAGGTGACACACAAAGCTTGGCACACGGCCGTTGATTCTGAACTTGGGCTTTAATTAGGATGCCTTGCCAGCCAAATCTCATGAGAACCCAGAATCTCAGGAGAGCTGGAAGTCAGTATTGAAAAAAGAAGTTGATTTCTGGTTCAGATCCTGGTGCTTTCATGCCACACAATCGATTTCAGCCACCAAATGGAAGTTTTCCTTTAGTCTGAACTGGTGCCATTTGCATAGCTCCACATATACAAAATAAGAATGGGGCAAGGCACATAAAAATTAAGGGGGCGGGGGAAGGGGAAGAGACGCACACCCTACAGTGGCTGGAGATTCTTAGGGGTCACTGCTTTATTGCTACGAAGTTGGTGGAGATTGCTTGCCCTTTGGCTGTGTTATTAAAACAGCTGCTTTTTGACCCACTGGTTCAAGTCCCACAGAAAGGAAAATTCCTCCCACAGAATAACTGGAGATGAAGCAGCAGGCTTTAGTCACTTCCAGAGTGAGCCAGTTGGGCCGCAGGCCAACTGTTCTGGTCTAGTCGATCTTCTAATTAAAAATTACTCTTGTCCCTCCATTGTGACAGAGAAGTAGCCAGACCAGATTTCACTAGTGTTGCAACCCTATGCACCTGGTTGGCCCCCCTATCTTTGCAGTCCTTCCAACACTCATGGGCACTGGGGACCCCCATGCCCTGGGGAGAAGTGGAACAGGGGCACCAAGAAACCCCACACCCCTGGAGGGTGAGGAGTTTGAATCCGGGCTTTTGGTACTTCCTGGGGAAGTGGAGATGCAGAAAGAAGATAGGGTCTGGGGCTCCCAGAACTGCCTGGCCCCTGGCTGGGATGGTGCTCATCAGCCCGACCAGCTCTCTGGGTCAGAGGCCAGGGCTAGGTGTGGGGTCGGGAGACCACAGAGCTAAGAGCAGAGGGGCGAGTTCAGAGCTGGGGGTGGGGCAATGTGACAGGAAGAGCATGAGTCTGGGTGAGGAGCAGCAGGCGGGGAATGTGTGTGGAGGTGGGTGCAGTGGGGGAGAGCATGGGGCTGGGAGCAGGGCCACGGGAGGAGAGCTCTGGGCCCCCTCCGTAGGAAAAGCCTAATTGTGTCCCTGCTGACTCCATTTTACAACTGAGGAAACTGAGCCATTGAGCAATTTCTATAAATACCATGAGAAAGACCAGAAAAAATCAAAAGCAAATGTTTGGGGGGGGGGGCATGCGGAAAAGGGGGCTGGTGAAAGCTTGTTCTCAACAAAATTCCCAGCCAGTTTTACAGCCCAGGATGCTGAGATAGTACAAAGTTTTGGTTACGTATCCAGATGCCCTGCCCTCCCTCCGCCATCCCCAGGCTTCTCCCGCCAATTCCTCTGACTCAAGCCCCTTCCACACCTGTCCCCCTCCGCTTCTTCTGCCCCCCTCCTCCCGGTTTCTGTCCCACTCCTCCTCTGGCTCCTGCAACCCCCTCCCAGTCTTCCCCCACCACCTCCGTTCCTCACTCATTTGACTCATAATCCATCTTCGTCCTCCACCTCCTCCTCTTCCTCAGTCCACTGGCACCAGCAGCGGGGCAGGGGAGGGTGGAGAGGGATTGTGGAGCAAGTAGGGGAAACAGGCTCCCTGCTCTCATGTCTGGTGTCCGGCCCAAAACAGCCTCCACCAGCTGGGAGCAGGAATGATAGGGAAAGTCCTGCTGAGCCCCTGGATAGACTATGCTCAGCCTCTTGTGGGGATGGCACATGTGGGATCCGGCTGCATGTAGGAGCTATGAGAAGATGGAGCATGCTCAGTGCGGACAGAATCTTTAGGGAATTGAGCTGCCAAATGCTAACAAGTCTCTACTGAGCGATGTGCAAGGCGTATATCTTGGCCTAATTGGAGTGTTTTTTTCTTGGGACAATAAAAGGCACATCCCTGACATAAGGGTGACCGCCCCCCCTTGCAGAATTTCAAGTCCCTGCTCCAAAATTATGATTCCTAGAGCTTCTCAACAAAATGGTAAGGAGATTTTTTTCAACATGCGCAAAATCACATATCTCTCCCTAAACTTGTTCTTGGAAACAACTAATCTGTTTTAGTTGAAACTCCCTGCGCCAAAAAATCAACCTTAGCAGACGGTGGGCTGTGAAAATTTCAGCCTGAATGGTAAAAAGAAAAGGAGTACTTGTGGCACCTTAGATACTAACCAATTTATTTGAGCATAAGCTTTCGTGAGCTACAGCTCACTTCATCGGATGCATACTGTGGAAACTGCAGCAGACTTTATATACACACAGAGAATATGAAACAATACCTCCTCCCACCCCACTGTCCTGCTGGTAATAGCTTATCTAAAGTGATCATCAGGTTGGGCCATTTCCAGCACAAATCCAGGTTTTCTCACCCTCCACCCCCCCACACAAATTCACTCTCCTGCTGGTGATAGCCCATCCAAAGTGACAACTCTTTACACAATGTGCATGATAATCAAGTTGGGCCATTTCCTGCACAAATCCAGGTTTTCTCACATCCCCCCCACCCCCATACACACACAAACTCACTCTCCTGCTGGTAATAGCTCATCCAAACTGACCACTCTCCAAGTTTAAATCCAAGTTAAACCAGAACATCTGGGGGGGGGGGGGTAGGAAAAAACAAGAGGAAATAGGCTACCTTGCATAATGACTTAGCCACTCCCAGTCTCTATGGTAAAAGTTTGGCTGAGCTAAAAGCTACGGGACCCTGATAAAGGGAAATGTCAGGCAACCTTAACTACAGTAACACAGAAACCAGAGCTTGCTGCCAGTTCAGCCAGCCCCTGTCTGATCTGCCCCTAGGGTGACCAGATATCCCGATTTTACAGGGACAGTCCTGATTTGGGGGGCTTTTTCTTATATAGGCACCTATTACTCTCCCCCCAGTCCCGATTTTTTACACTTGTTATCTGGTCACCCTATCTGCCCCCTGCAGTCCAGATCCCAAAGCAAAGTGTGAGCTCAAAACTCTGTCACCACACCCTAACCCAGCTGCTCCACACACCCTTGGTGGGGCAGAAGGAAGCCAGAGAGGGCC
The DNA here is from genome assembly GCF_965140295.1 of Lepidochelys olivacea. NCBI lineage: Eukaryota > Metazoa > Chordata > Testudines > Cheloniidae > Lepidochelys > Lepidochelys olivacea. Next base: position 263,516,706 of record NC_140412.1, on the reverse strand, counting down.
CTTCATGCGCTACTCACAGAAATCTCTGGAGCCAGGCCCAGCAAAACTCAGTGTACCCCTGTGAAATCAGCAGCTCAGATGATGTGTGTGTTGAGGGGAGAGAGACCTGCCTTACGGCAAAAATTGTCCGGCATTTTGTCAGCCAGCTGCAGACGCCCCAAGGCAGGCGCTGGCGAGGTCGGTTCCCAGTGGAACTGACTCCTTTGGTGGTCAGTGGGGCTTTGCTCTGCTCTGCAGCAGTAATTGCCACTTGCTGACATGTCTTGTGTTGCCAACATATTCCCCTTTGATTCCAATTATTTGTAACATGCAAAACTCCTTACAGTGCCTCTCACACCTGCTTGCTGTAACTGGAGCCTTGCAGCTTCTCTGCTATAGTTTTCCCTGGGCCATCTCCCTTTCTCAGGTTTGCAAATGCCTTCCAGTTCCCTCCCAAACCCAGACACTGTTTGGTGTCCATGGAAAACAGGGCAGGTTAATTTGTATCTAAAAAAACATGTGGGGAGACCTCAGTCCTTACCTCTAAGGCATTTAATGGCCTGGGCCCAGAATATCTAAAAGAGGCCAAAGGTCTGGGATGAAGACCGTGGTCAAGAACTCTGCTCCATAGACACAGTGGAACTCTCTACAAGAAGGGCAAAGCTCAGCTGGGCGGGAGACAGAATTTTCCCAGAGGCCAGTCTGAGGCTGTTGAACAAACTCCCCCAGGAACTAAGGGCTAGCACAAACCTCACCACCCTCCACTCCAAGTGCAAGAAGCCTTCTCTAAAGGAACACGGCACAGCGTGAACATGTCACAAAAACAAAACCCTACCAAAACACTACATGGCAAGCACTGGGGAGAGGGTAAGTGAGAGAACAAGCCCCACGTGCCAGATGTTAGTGAGGATGCTTAATGCACTACTGGAAGATGCTCAAATACCAGAGTGATGATTGTGGCATAAGAACTTGAAGAGAAGAGAAGAGAAGAGAAGAGAAGAGAAGAGAAGAGAAGAGAAGAGAAGAGAAGAGAAGGCGTGTAAGCAGGTAGAATTCCCACCCTGCTTCTATCACAGCACACTCACATGCACATACAAAGCATTTGGTCCAAATTTTCTCCCTTCCTAGTCTTCATTCTCCTGCTCCTAAGCGTGGCTGGTTCAAGGGTTGTTGCCTGCAGGACACCTTTATCCCTGTTCATCATTTCCTCTATCTTAGGGACATTCAAATCCTTTTATAGCCTTGTATTGGAATTAACAGGACCCACCTCATCTGGCTGCCAGGGTGAGTCAGCAGAAGAGCTCTGAATCTTTCTTTCATTGGCAGTCATCAAAAATAACTATTATCTGGTGGCTCTTTGGTGGCCTTGACTTGTAATTGATAGTCTCAGCAGGCACTATGCAGTCCGTTTCTTGGCAGTCTCAGCAGAGAAGACAAGAATTGAATGGGCCATGGACAGTGGCAGATTTAGAGTTAGTGGGGCTATGTGCTCAGCTTCATTTTGAGGGGCCCCCCGCAGGGGGAGCATTCTCTCTTATCTCCCCGCCCCCAATTTTTCATTCTTTTTTTCTCTATTCTCCTCCTGGGGCTCAGAGTGGGGTTGAGGGTCTGGGAGGGAGTTAGGGTGTGGGAGGGAGCTCAGGGTGGGGGTGCAGGGTCTGGGCAGGAGTTAGGGCCTTAAGGTGTGGGAGTGGGCACAGGGCTGGGGCAGGCAGGGGGTGCAGAGCACTTACCTGGGGCAGCTCCTGTTTGGTGAAGGGGGGTGCAGGTGGCTCAGTGCAGCGTGGCCCTGCCCCCATGGCCGCGATTCTGGGAGCCGCCCCCCTCCCCCAGGCAGGGCCTCCTGGAACGCAGGGGCTTTAGGGGCTGCAGGGCCCTGGGCTAAGGGTCCCCGGGGCCCTGGGCTGCAGCTCTAAAGCCCCTTTCGGAGTGCAGCCCTGCGAACATGGGCGAAGGACTCAGGAGGAGCAGGGGCAGCAGGAGAGAAGCGGTGGTTTCCCCGTCAAAGCGCTGCTTCTCTCCGGCCGGCTGAGCAGCCGCCCAGTGCTCCTCCTGAGTCCTCCGGGCCGCGTTCATGGCACTCCCGCCACCAGCACTGCCCACCTGCTCCCCTGAGGCTGCGGGTGAGCCTCCCTCCCTGCTCCCCTGCCCGAGTGCCTGGCCCTGGGGCCCCCTGTTGTTGGGGGGGCCCCATGACAGGGCACTCGGGCAAACTATCCTATCCTCTAGAGGCAATCAAGTCTGAAGGACATTGGCAAGGACAGGTGAGAAGGAAGCTTGCATCACCACAGTCCATGCTGTGAATGCTCTGTGGATAAACACAAGTCTTCACTCTCCACAGCTGACAAGGCAACACCCTTCGTTGGTATCAAATTCCCCAAATTATAAAGATACAAATAAATATTAGTAGGTTCAGTGGTTTGAACAAAGCTCATAGAGACTGTGTCAGGTCAGATAAAACAACTGTACACTAAAAGTAGTGGAAAAGCTAATTTAAAACTAATAAAAACATTTTAACTAGCTACTCAATCAGCCTGTGGCTCATTGCTACAAGGTATTATTGAAGGAAAGAGTCTAGCGGGATTCAAAAAGAGGATTAAGTGTGTATATGGCTAATGAGCTCATCCACAGTTACAATAGATAGGATTATTTTTAAAAGGGGTTATAAACTTTCATGCTTCAGGGCATAAGAACATAAGGATGGTCCTACTGGGTTAGACCAAGGGGTCATCTAGCCCAGTATTCTGTCTTCTGACAGTGGCCAGTGCCAGGTGCCCCAAAGGGAATGAACAGAACAGGTCATAACAGGTCAAGTGATCCATTCCGTGTCGCTCATTCCCAGCTTCTGGCAAACAGAGGCTAGGGACATCATTCCTGCCCATCCTGGCTAATAGCCATTAATGGACCTATCCTCCATGAATTTATCTAGTTCTTTTTTGAACCCTGTTATGGTCTTGGCCTTCGCAACATCCTCCAGCAAGGACTTCCACAGGTTGACTGTGCATTATGTGAAGCAATACTTCCTTTTATTTGATTTAAACCTGCTGCCTATTAATTTCATTTGGTGACCCCTAGTTCTTAAGAAGTAGTAAACAACACTTCTTATCTACTTTCTCTACACCAGTCATGATTTTATAGACCTCAATCATATCTCCCCTTAGCCGTCTCTTTTCTAAGCTGAAAAGTCCCAGTTTTATTAATCTCTCCTCATACAGAAGCCGTTCCATACCCCTAATCATTTTTGTTGCCCTTTTCTGAACCTTTTCCAATTCCAATAGATCTTTTTTGAGATAGAGCAACCACATCTGCACACAGTATTCAAGATGTGGAAGTACCATGGATTTATATAGGGCAACATAATATTTTCTGTCCTATTATCTATCCCTTTCTCAATTATTCCCAGCATTCTGTTTGCTTTTTTGACTGCCGCTGCACTTTGAGTGGATGTTTTCAGAGAACTAACCACAATGACTCCAAGATTTCTTTTCTGAGTGGTAACAGCTCATTTAGACCCCATCATTTTATATGTATAGTTGGGATTATGCTTTCCAATGTGCATTACTTTGCATTTATCAGCATTGAATTTCACCTGCCATTTTATTGACCAGTCACCCAGTTTTGAGAGATCCTTTTGTAGCTCTTCGCAGTCTGCCTGGGTCTTAATTATCTTTAGTAATTTTGTATCATCTGCAAATTTTGCCACCTCACTGTTTACCCCTTTTTCCAGATCATTTATGACTATGTTGAATAGGACTGGGCCCAAAACAGACCCCTAGGGGACTCCACTATTTACCTCTCTCCATTCTAAAAACTGACTATTTATACCTACCCTTTATCTCCTGTCTTTTAACCAGTTACCAATCCATGAGAGGACCTTCCCTTTTATCCTGCGGCAGCTTACTTTGCATAAGAGCCTTTGGTGAGGGACTGTGTCAAAGGCTTTCTGAAAATCTAAGTACACGATATCCACTTGATCCCCTTGGTCCACATGCTTGTTGACCCCCTCAAAGAATTCTAGTAGATTAGTGAGGCATGACTTCCCTTTTCTAAAACACGTTGACTCTTCCTCAACAAATTACGTTCATCTATGTGTCTGACAATATTGTTCTGTATTATAGTTTCAACCAGTTTGCCCGGTACTGAAGTCACGCTTAGAGGCCTGTAATTGCCAGGATCACCTCTGGAGCCCTTTTTAAAAATTGGTGTCACATTAGCTATCCTCCAGTCATTTGGTACAGAAGCTGATTTAAATAATAGGTTACAGACTACAGTAAGTAGTTCTGCAATTTCACATTTGCGTTCCTTCAGAACTCTTGGGTGAATACCATCTGGTCCTGGTGACTTATTGCTGTTTAATTTATTAATTTGATCCAAAACCTCCTCTAACGATACCTCAGTCTGGGACAGTTCCTCAGATCTGTCACCTCAGCCAGCCACTACCTGGTGGAGGTCAAACAGACACTTCCCCTGTGGGCAAGTTAGTCCATAATTGTCCACTGCCAAGATCTTGCATTTTCCTGTTCACAGGGCCTGATTCAAACTCAGTCAAATCAGTGGGCTTTGAACCAGGCCTGCAGTGGGCTTGAAACCAACAGTTTTTTCCAACTTCCTAAACAGAAGTTCCCTCTCTTGACATTTCTTGGGTCAAACAAACACTTAGCCCAGCGGCAGCATTCAAGGCTGGGGCTTGGATACATGTGGCTCAAGTGCTTTTGGCATAGCAGAGGAGGAAGTTGTCCAGGTGAGAATGGGCTTTTAAGAAGAGGGCTGGGCGGGTGGGGGTGCGGGGAGGGGGGAATGCTCTTGAACACAAAGCGGCTGAATTTGATAAACATCCTTCTTTGTTACACTCAAACCCTGATAAGATCAGTGCACCAGAGCAAAAACTTGCGACTTGATGTGAAAAGAATGTCTTATTCACGCTGGGCTAGATTCTGACTCTCTTTCCTCAAGCTGAGTAACGACATACTCCGCAGGCAGCTGCCCTGAAAATCACCCCCTCTCTGCTTATGTCTTCTCTGCAGAGTTAACTTGGGCGCTTGGCACTCAGCTGTGGCCAAGCGGGTTGGCCTAGTCCAGGTGGGAGCGGCTACACTACGAAGCCCTGCTCCAGTTGCTGCCGACACACTAGCGCTGCTCCCACTGGTGTGAGGGGCTATGCCTTCTGCGGCCATACCCCCTGGGTCCTAGTGCGGCACTTATCTGAGCCTCTCTCTGAATTCATTTCGCAGTGCATTGTGGGAGAATGTATCCATCTTTTCTGCCCACCCATCCTTTCTGGCCACATCTAGGGCATAGTCTCCCACAGATAAAATAGGGCTAATAATCCTTCCTTTCTCCCACCCTTTGTCTGTCTTGTCCATTCAGATTATAGGCTCCCACTATGTGTTTGTACAGCACCTAGCGCTATAGGGTACTGATCTCATTTGAGGCCTCTAGACTTTCTTATAATACAAGTAATTCATAATAAGTGTGCTTGACAAATAGGAAGGAGACGGTGGCAGAAAGAAGAGGGTAACAAAAGGTGCGTCTACACTTGCAGTGGTGTGTAGAATACAGACACTACATGCCCCGCTAGAACGAGTATAAACAGCAGTGTAGACACTGGGGCACAGCATAGGCAGGTGGACTAGAGTAGCCTGCCCTCCATGCCAGAAGCCTAGGGCATGTAGCCTCCATGGCTTTCTGCATGCCCAAGGAGTTCCTCCCAGGTCTACACTATTCTTTGCAATATAGTGTCCTGCTGTTTCTCCACTGCCAGAGCCTTTCCCCGCCTCCTCCCCACTGCCAGAGCCCTTTCCCCACCGCCTCCCCACTACCCGAGCCCTTTCCCCGCCGCCTCCCCACTACCCGAGCCTTGCCCCACCGCCTCCCCACTGCCAGAGCCCATTCCCCACCGCCTCCCCACTGCCAGAGCCCTTTCCCCACCGCCTCCTCACTGCCAGAGCCCTTTCCCCACCGCCTCCCCACTACCCAAGCCTTTCCCCACCGCCTCCCCACCGCCAAAGCCTTTCACTGTCACGTGTAGCTACACACTGCAGTGACAAACGTGTATGCAGCCCACCTTTCACCGCAATGTGTAGCGACATGGGTAATGGCGTACTGTACATGCTGCCATAAGTGTAGAGAGGAGACTGATGCAGACTGTCTACTTAGGTTGTAAACCCTTCGGGGCAGGGACTCTCTTTTTCTCTTGGGTTTGTACAGCATCTTGAATGATGCGGCCCTCGTCCGTGAGTGGGAATCCTAGGCAATAGTGCATAACTTGATGAAATCAGCCGATAACACGGGCACTGCACAGAACCTGTGAAGATCACAGGACTCCTGCCTTTGGAGCCAGTGCATGGAGCTGCAGTGGAATTCTGAATACCTCTTAACTCTTCTGCTATGAGACATGTAAAACGGAATAGTCCCAGGTGAGGAACTGCGCTGTTTTGCAAGCCTTCTGGAGCACCAAGCCAACAAGCTGTCGAAAGCAGAGGAGGGATAATGTACAAATGCCAAATATATATATTTTTTTAACGGATTAATGAAATTAAACCAGTTCATGTCACTTCATGCATTCAGCAACCCGTCACGAAGCGGGGACAACAAAAAAAGAACAACCCGAGCCAACTTCGAGGAAGCCAATTCAAATTATCCACTCTCTGAAACCTAGGAGCCTGCCAGCTGTCCCCGTGCACCCTGCTAATGAAAATGATATACAATGAAGAAGCCCATCCAAGAGACTGCAAGGGTAAATAAATGGCTAATTAGAGTTCTGACTATGAATAGATCACACTGTGTCTTCGGGGATTTTATTTCTAAGCAAATACTATGTGAGAGACAATGCCAAATAAAAACGATACGATCGCAAGTTGCAAGCCAATTGAACAGCCTGCTTGGAGGAATTCTTCATTTGTAATGGTCCGGGTATTTTATTCCCTAATGAGCTAAAGGATACCTCACAAAATTATAATAATAACAATCAGGCCCCATGTCTTAAATGTTTCATACATCACGGTATTGCATATTCAAAACATTCAGTTATCATGAGTCAGCCCCAGCCCCGATCCCCCAAAAAAGTATGTGAGTGGCTTAAAAATCACAAAATTTTAAAAAGAATAAATGTTGGGTTCTTCTTATCTAGTGCTTTTTCTCAGATGATAGCAAAGATTTCCTTTACAATGGAGATGGTATCATTGTCCTCCTATTACAGATGGGAAAACTGAGGTACAGAGAGGGGGAACAGACCAGTGGCAGAGAGAGGAATGGAACCAGGTCCCTTAACTGTCAGGCCAGTGCCCTTTCCACTAGGCCACACAGCCTCCCTGATCTGTCTTTTGGTTGGGTGGGAGTGGGGGTTGTTTGGTTATTTGATTTTTTAACTTAGGGTTTGTTTTCAAGTTTTTCGCTGCTTGCACAAGGGCTAGAAAACTTACCACCTTTTTCAAAAGGAGGGTTGAGATTCTCATGGAACCACCTGACTCCTGGAGCAGGGGCTTATAAAAAGCACCATCAAGTATGGGACTCATGATAAAATCACGAGAGTTGGCACCGCTGACAAACTGAAAACAAAAACCAAAAACCACTTTGTTGAAAATCTGAACAAATGCAGCCCTATTCCGGTGGCCTTTAAAATGATAGTGATATTTTATTTTGCATGAGATGGCACCTAGTGAGCCTAAGACAGTTAGTGGCACCATTTTGCAAAGAGAAAACTGAAGCCCCAGAGTGATGACGGCCAAATTTTCAAGCGCAGCCACCAATTTTGGTGTGTCCGGCAACTCCCAGCTGGCGTTGCGGCTTTTCAGCGCTTTCCAAACACCAGGCCCACGGCGTCTTGAGCTGGGCCCCCGAGATCAGCAGCCACTTTGGGCCCCAGTGACTTGCCTGACGTCAGACAGCGAATCAGCAGCAGGGCCGGAAACAGAAGCTGGATCTCATTTTCTCATGCCTGTGTCTGCGCCACAAGATAATCCTAGGGAATTTGCTGCCACCCAGCACAACCCTACTGCTGGCAGTGTCATCAGCAGGGCCAACACATGAACAAGCCACAGAGACTGCAGTCCTTTCTTTCCTCTACAGCTGATCCTCCAGCCCATGGAACGGGCAGTATGGGCGGAATTTGAATCATCTTTGCTGATGCTCTATGTGTTCTGTGGCTAAGCTCAGGCCTTCATTATACCAGGCTGTCAATCTGGCATCTTTCACCAGAACTACTTAATGTTTTGTTTTGTTTTTTAGGAGGAATGCTTCTTTCCTGGCACGAGAGAAGCATCAAATCAATTACTTAATCCAGCAGATCTGCATCTGTAAATTACACAGGCATATTGGCCAAAAAACACCCTGATGTCAAGTCTAAACAACTGGGTATTACTGAAATCATCTATCACCTGCTTCAGAAATGGAATCCTGATACACCCACTGAACTGGAGACAAATTAAGATGATGCAAGACCACACAGCTGGTGCAAATATTATCCCTATTTTTTTCCCCCTACGCATAACCCATCTGGGTGTCCTGAACCTTCCCAAGAAGAATGAAAAGATAGCTGCTTTAGTGACACCCTGGAATGCAGTTCAGTCATCTAAACAACTGGACAGGCATATTTAAATGCCCTCCTCCATTCCTCAGCAGGCATAATGCTCTTCGGTGTTGATACACCGCCGGATAAAATGGCAGCAGGTGTGAACTTGCACGGTCTCCCCTTCGGAAAGCCGTGTCACAGCTCATTAACCCTGACGACTGCTTTCAGAGCCTTAAACGTTCCGTCTCTTCGCGCAGGAGCGGCCATGGGCGGGCAGGGAGTAGGCAGCATGCAGAGTGGGAGCAGCAAAAGGCTCTGAGGCTACTTACCTTTCCCAAGGTGCTTTCTGCAGGTTCTTACCACGCGCTGTTTGTTTCTCAGTAGCATCTAAAAGGCCCAAGTAGGATCTATCTGAGGTACTTCCTAGCCCACATCTGAGCACCTCACACCCTTCAGTATATTGACCCTTACAGAATCCTTCTGGGAGGTAGGTCAGTGCTATTAGCGCCATATTACAGATGGGAAAACCAAAAAATGAAGGGACTCACCCAAGGTTACACAGGAAGTCAGTGGCAGAGCAACAAATTGCACTGGGGTCTTCCCACTCCCAGGCCCGCCACCTCTCTACTGGACCATCTTTCCTGCTATTGGGGCTCATTGTGTCAGGCACACAGAGCAAAAAGTGGTCCCTGCCCCAAAGAGCTCGTCGTCTAAGCTTATGCCCAAATAAATCTTTAAGGTGCCACCAGACTCCTTGTTGGTTTTGTGGATACAGACTAACATGGCTACCCCCGATACTTAAGTACAACCATGGCGCTGTGCAGAAGATGTAAGCCATGGTTAGCCAAGACTCAAGACAGTCTCTACCCCAGTCCTAAAAAGCACAGAGAGCCCATCCTCCACAGCACCCTCACCCGAAACATTGCCGAGGTTCAGCAGTACCCGAGCCTCAGTGGTCACTAGATTTCTGGCTACGTTGACTTCCCCTGCAGTTTTAAATAGACACAATTTTCTTTTTCATTTCATGCCCTAAATGGCTCTGTTGTGTTGCCATGCACCTTTGAACAGCCACACCCCAGAGGTGGCTGCATTTCAGCGGTCGGAGAAGAGGCTACAGTTGCATTAATTTAGATAGAATATATAGGCCAAAGGTATTAACGTAACTTAGTCAGGGGCCAACATTAAGCAGTGTTAAACAGGGTCCATCCGGGGTTTGGTACACAGAGCCCATAGCCTACTTAGCCCCAGGGCAAACACACCATTCAAAATCCTTTTAGCCTTTTATTACAGATACAGAAAAGAAGGGAAAGCAGTTAAAGCACTTGAAATGTAAAGTATTAAATAAATGCTTTCCTTTTAACAACGCTTCTTTTTCCCTTTCCCTTTAGCTGGCGAGAATTTTCAAAAGGAAAAAACCGTTTGGCAGTCTTTGCAATGGTACCAAAGATGATAATAACTGTCCTTTGGGGAGAAAGAAAAGCCATTTAGTTGTGAAAAGCTGGAGCTGCTGCTGTTGCTCCAGTCCCGTTTCATCTTCGGTGGTGTTTGGGGTTCAGCTGGAGCAGGTAGGGGTGGTCATGTTATCTGCATCCCACTCTCTCTACCTCGGTCTGGCCAGGACATCTCTCAGGATCAGGGTGATGAAGGCCCAGTCAGGGGGGCTGGAACAATTTGTATAGTGGGGGGTGCTGAGAACAATTGAACCAAACTATAAACCCGGTATATGATGGAAACCACTTCAAGCCAGGGGGTGCTGCTGCACCCCCAGCAACCCTAGTTCCAGCACCTATGAGCCCAGGGTCCCAGGAACCTGTGGGGGATGGCAGCTATCATGGTGAAGCTTATTCTTGTAGCCTTCCCAATTTTGCCCCCCAATTCTCTCTCTTTAAAGACCCAAAAAGGGTGTGATGGATGGAATAGCCCCTCCCCTCATTATTTTGTCTGCCAGTTATGCCTGAATCCGATAAACCAATTTTGGTTCATTAGTTTCCAGTTCCACATCTCCTGTTTTTACCAAGCAGGATTTTACCATCGTTCTCAAACCATATCAGTTGGCCTTTTCGTTTAGACTCATTCAGTCTGTTGTCTTTCCGTACCTTTTTCAATCAACATTTGTTGTTGCCGGTTATTGTGGCATCTTACGAACTTCCACATCGTTTTTACAGTTGAGCTCACAATTAGAGTAAATTTGTAGGCCCAGTTATCACAACAGCTTCCATTTGTAAAATGCCTGGGGACTTTTCAAGATGAAAGCAACAATATAAATGCAAACTGATATGTGAATCGTAAAGGGGATATTGTTCTTTCTGAGACTGGGCACAATCCTACCAGGTACGGAGTGCCCTCAACTAGTGCGATAGCCTTCCATAAACTTCTACGGCTGGCAGGTCTGGAAGTCTACACCAGTGCTGTAGAATGGGTGCAAACGACACTACTGGCATAAACTGGTCTCTATCGAATGGCACAATGCAGAGATGGAGCAGCAAGTAAGATAATTGTCTGGCTTTTTTATGGCTCTCGTCCTTGTAGCATTTGAGCCCCTCCCAGCATCCCTGTCAGGAAGGGGATTATTGTTAGCCCTATATTCTGGGTAGGAAACTATGGCCAGGGCAGTGAAGTGACATGCCCAAGGCTGTAGCCGTGCTGGGAAATAGACCCCACATCTCCTGAGCTATCAGTGCCTTCACTAGGAGACCATCCTTCCTCTCCAGATTCTCCTTATAACTGGAACATGTCATAGAACAGACATCTGTGCAGCACCTATTGGGAAAAAATAATATGTATATATATTCATTGCTCTACACTGAATGAAAAGATCGATGATAAACAGGCAAAATTCGGGGACCAGGACCCACCAGTTTCCATCAGTGGGCTGGATTCCCCTTCCCATGCTTCCATTTTTCCATTTAATGAGAAAATGGGGGACGGGTCCCAGCATCTACGCTGAAAGGCCTGGTGGCTAACAGAAAAGAGCCATTGCACCTTATGGGTGAAGCCTGCTGGATCGAGTGGCTAGTAGTCCACAAGTTCAAGGTAATCCATGTAGGAGTCCTTATGCAGTCAAAGAACAATCATGATCAAAATTTATTGTGTGATGGATCTGCTAAGCAGAGACTATGATCCACATCAGCCCCCTCCCCACTCCACATCCCTTCCTCCTGGCCAGGTGGAAGGACCAGGAAATGACTATCTTACCTTTGGAGAAGCTGCAGCAGCATGGATAGCCAGAAACTGCAAAGACGCACCCTCAGGAAGAGTACCCAGAGCCACACATGGAGCAGGCTGTGACTGCCGGATGTCACAACTGGGTGCAGGTCTGTGTGGGACTTATGGGGAAGCAGCAGTGGCTGGGCAGGGAGCCAGAGCAGAGGGGCCCCAATGAAAGCCGCTGAGGTTGGCCTAAAAAGCCACAAGTTCCTATTTGCTTGAGTAAAGACTGGACTGCAGAGGGCACCCCAGGCATTGGGCCCGAAGCATCCTGACTCTAGACAGGACTGTTCTAGGGGTCCAAACAAGAGCTGCTATTTCTCACTTTGAACTCTACCTGTTTAACCCTCTGTACCTGGGCTGTCTGCAACCTTTCCTCTCCTGCTACCCCAACAATCATTTCTCTGAATTTCTAACGCCGTTGCCAGGGGATATAGCTGTTGTTTGTATACATACGATTCACACTGAATTCTGTCTGGAGACAAACATCAACTTCCCACCCCTCCCTTTCTTTAACCATTAATTGGAGAAGAGTCACTTGGGCAGCTACTTTCCAAGAAAAAACATCTTGCCGTGAAAGCTCCGGATTGGGACACCAGGCACCTGGGTTCTTTCCTTTGTTCTGCCAGAGACTTCCTGGGTGACCTGCAGTAAACCACAAACAGCTCTCAGAGTCTTAATGTTCAGCTGTTTTGAAGGGGTTGGCAGCTTTCTACCAATCCACCTCCAGTCCTTTAGGTGCAGTCTGTGCTCTCTGCCCTCATCTGGCTTATTTCCCCTTGGTAAGGTCCACCTGGCCCTAAATTCAGAGGACGCATCCTTTGGGTCAGAGCCTGGGAGAGCGCCATACTCTCCCAATCTTCAGCAGCACAACCAGAAAGCCTCCTTGTGGCACCGCTGGCCTTTTAATTGGACACTGAAGTGGAGATAGCCCAGAATGCACTGTCGCATTAGGAAGTGGCCCGTCAGCCTCAGAAAGCTATGGCATGTGCCCAGCTGACATGAATAGTTAGCCTGAGTGTTCAAGAACAGACAAAGTTGGAACTCCAGCAAAATGCTGAACAGACCAAATTAAACAAGCTGAACGTGCCAGTAAGGTTTCTTGAAACCAGAAAGGCAAAGCTTAGCTCTAGGACTGAATCCCACCAAAATCCAGGAGACATCCAGATTTGGCCCATTATACAAGAAAGAGGCCAGCTGTCAAGTCTGGAGGCAGATCCAAACTTCAGAGTTCAGGGATTCCCTGATTTGGGTTGGGGCTCATCTCTAGTCGAGACTTGTGTGAGCTGAAAACGACAGGATTCACACAGCCTGAGTCGTGAGACTTAATAATTAATGTTGTAAAGCACTTGGAGATGCTTGGGTGAAAGGAGCTATAGAACTGCAAAATATTATAAGCATTAAAAACAAGGTGTTTGTCACTCCCAGGTAAATGATGTGAAGGAAGATGGCAGCCTGCCACAGAAATGTTCCTGATGATCATATGGCGCTCAGGTTCACAAAGGGATTAATAACTCAAGCTTGTTCCAACACAAACACTGAAAGCTTGCATGCTTCAAATCATTTAACACCCCATTTGGGGTTTGAAAGACCATGGCAGACAGGTGTGTGCTGGAATTATTTTAAATGGACATGGCATCTTTGTGAGCTATTCCAGCAGGGAGGCCAAAGACTGGGCAGGCCTGGAAATTAACTGCCCCTCCCAGGTTTACGAGTGCTTCCTCTGGAGCAGGGGTGAAGCACAAGGACAGGCAGTGTGAGGAAGCCTGGGCTGTCCCTGTTTCATGGTCATCAGCTGAATAACCCTCTCCTGAGCTCATTAGAAGAAATGGGTACTGCTAGACTCTTCTGGCTGGGAGCAATGAGAGATGTTACAATGATAACATGCAGAAGATCAGCCTGTTTCCTGCGTATTGCAGAGAAGCACGTTTTCCCTTTGAATTATATCTCTGTTGGAGGACATACATAGATTTTAAGGCCAGAAGAGAGCATTCAGACCATCTACCCTGATCTTCGGTAAATCACAGGACAGAAAATATCACCAGGTACTTCCTGCATTAAACCTAATACTTGCTGTTGAGCTACAGCATATCTATAGGGCCTGATCAGTTTATGAATAGGACTATATAACGGAGTTGCCTGGTGGGGGGACTGGTCTCATTGACCCAGAAGGTCCCTTCCAGTCCTTTGTTCCTATGTTTGTTCACTGAAATGGTTAATGGTGGCCAGATACTTGACACAATTAATATTAACAACAGTGGGGAAGGAACTCAAGCCAAACTAGGGACAGAACAGATTAAAGAATATTTAAATAAATTAGATGACTCTGGTCAGCTCGGCCTGATGAAATTCACCTTAGGGTACGTAAGGAACTAGCTGAAGCAATCTCAGAACCGCTAGAGATTATTTAAGATCATATGCAGGACAGTGAGGTCCCAAAGGACTGGAGAAGGGCACACATGATACTATCTTTTAAAAGGGGAACAAAGAGGACCTGGGGAATTATAGGTCAGTCAACCTAACTTCAATACCGGGAAAGATACTGGAACAAATAGTTAAATAATCAAATTGTAAGCACCTAGAGGAATAATAGGGTTATAAGGATTAGCCAGCATGGATTTATCAAGAGCAAATCATGCCAAACCAACCTAATATCCTGCTTTGACAGGGTTTCTGGCCTCGACCTGGGTTCCTGGACCTCATAGTGGTAGGTGGAAACTGCCCGAGAGAACAAAACTATCAGTCATACCAACCTGGGTAAAACTGTGCACTTGCTTTAGGTGGTGATTCCCCATTTCTGTCGTTTCCTCGCTGAAAACAACTGCTTTTTGGGGTAGAGAAATGAATTTTCAGCTTTAGGGTGCGTGGAGAAGTGGTGAGTGAAACTCATCTTTTGTCCAGAAATCTGAGACAAGGAAAAACATTTTCCTCTGCTAAAAATCCCTGAATATCACACAGTGTTTCAGATCATTCCATATCACTAGTGTCCACTAGTGACTAAAACCCTTCCCCTCCTCCCTACTCAGAAAGCAAATTCCATCACCCTTCTAACCCCTAGTTAGGCCCCCTTCAGCAAAGAATCCCTGTTCAAGCAGGACGCTTAAGGGTATGCTTAACTTTAAGCCCGTGCTTAAGTCACAATGGCCCTTAAGCACAGGCATAAAAGTTTAAACACATGCTTAAATGCTTTCCTGAATCAAGGACTGAGATATCAGCAGCCTCTAAGCACTTCTGTATAGCCAAGCAGAAAGAAAAGCCAGTCTACCTGTATTTCATGACATCAGCGGGATAAGAATGTTTGCGCTTACATTTAATTAACTTGTCAGAGATAGATTAAGCCCTCCTGCCCTTCCCATAACCTCTTGCAGCCCCCTCCCCATTCAGTTGTCTACGTAGGGTGGATTGCGTACCCCTGGTACTGGAACAGCTTTCAATCCTGTTCTGAAAGGTCATAAGAACGTGCTCCTTAGCATGCCAGGGCGCATATTAAAAACTCCCATGTGTTGCTGTTGCTAAGTCCCCGCTCTCCTTTGCTACTGGATGTAAACAAGGGTCAGAGTTACCTACTCAATTAACTCTGGAGAAGGAGGCTTCCTTCCCAGAAAGCATGTTCGATCAGGCAGAGACAGAAAGGGAAACAACACTTAACAAATTGCTACATGTACTTAACTGGTGTCTCAAACCCCAGCAAAAGAGAACAACAAGGGTAGACTCCACCAGTGACACACACCCCAGGCCTGAGGTGAGAATCTTGACCTGGAACCAGATTAAGAGGAGCAGAAGTTCTTAACTTCAGGGGTCATCAGGACATATTGAGCCTGGAGGGCCTGTGTGGTACAGTCAGCTGATTTCATTCCTGTCAAGTTCCTCGCATCAGGATGTCATTCCCTTTGCTAACTAACTGAAAGGCAGGAACACCCGAGTGGGTATTTTCTCTTCCTGGGGTATAAAGGGCTTGTTTCAGGGCCAGGTCTCAGTTACATCAGTGAGAATCCAGAGTAACAGGGAGAGGCAAGTGAGGTTAGATTTATATCAATTGTAACTGAGATCAAAATGCAGCCCTTAGCCTTAATGACAGCCTAGCACATGTGTTTGTGCTCTCCCCAGGAGCACTGTGTGTGCAGGTTTGTTTTGGTAGGGATTTTTTTTTTATTTACACATTGTTCTGTGTTTCAGTTAGAGAAGGCCGATGGAAGAAGTGTGTCTTGCACTTGGAGTGGAAGGTGGTGAGGTTTTGGGGGCTCCTTGGTTTCTGAGGGAGTTCACCCCCACATTCTGCAACCAGCCCCCAAGAAAATCCTGTCTCCTGCGCGGATGAGCTTTTCCCTTGTTGTAGAGAGTTCCATCATGCCGGAGGAGCAGAGTTGCAGACCACAGTCTTGATCCGGGAAGTTCTGATGATCTTTTAGATACCTGTGGCCCAGGCCATTAAGCGCCTTGAAGATAAAGACTGAGACTTTGAACTTGATTCGATAATTCCGACTTTTTAGTGAAAAATAAAACCCCAACAATTTCAATTTGGAAATGCTACCGTGGTGCCTGATGGGAGTTGTAGTTGTAGCGTTGTGCCCACATTGTCTTCTATGGGCTGTTTTCCCAATGGGCTCCTCTTTTGCTCAGCCACTGTGTTACATCATGGGATTCCCTGCCAACAGTGCATCATGGGAAATGTAGTCCAGCTGAGGAACGCAGCCCCCATAGCAGAATGGGGGCATGAAGCACCCAAACTACAACTCCCATGAGGAACTATGTTATCCACTATGTTGATGTTCGTTTTTTCATCAAAAAGTCAGCGCTTTCCATGGAAAGCAGGCACTTTTTAAGACAAAATTAATCAAGGACACAATTTTGCATCAAAAAACAATTTTGATGGAAAATTTTTGACCAGCCCTAAATCTTCCATCAGCACTCAATACATTTTTAAAAAACATGCACCATGCATGCAGCTTATTTCATCCTCTGGTCTCAAAGCACTTTTCAAGAGGAGACTGAGTATCATTATCCCCATTTCACAGATGGGGAAACTGAGACATGGAGTGATCCAAAGTCAAACAGTGAGTCAGACAATAAAACCCAAGACTCCTGACTGCCAGTTCCTTGCCTTCTCCACTGGCCCATGGTGCCTTTGATGGAGCATAAAAGAAAACGTGCTTTCAATAAATCCCTGTTAGAGAGATACACATTTGCCATCCTGATTGTCAGACACCGGTGCCTTCACAGCAGCCTTTTGTGATCCCTGAAAAGCTCTCTCCATCTCAGATCTCTGCTCCACCAAGTCCTTTCGCTCCCGCACACATCTGCAGATTGCCTATCGTGTTTAGTAACCGCCTACTTTGAAGTGGGGAGCAGGCACAAAGAAACACAAAAATAGCAGCCGCCTGAAGCTGTCTGCCTTGTCCGTGGAAGAATACTTCCCCTATCAGGTAGCATGAGTGTTTGTGGTAGGTTGTCAAATGCTCCTTGGCCGAAGCACAACGCAATGAGAGGAGCGAAAGGAATCCTGTGACGAGCTGATATCAGTTTACACAGAAGGAGGACCAAGATCACTGAGCAGAACGCAAACACTGTTATGGTGCATGGACTGTACTCTAGGGGCAGATCCTCAGCCAGAGTAAACTGTAATAGTGCTTGATGACTTGAATTTGCACCACGGGAGGATCTGCCCTGCTGCATAATCCATGCATATCACTAGAGGAGGGTTTGGGCTAGGCCCATCCAGATGCTTAAACATCAGGGTCACAATGTGTCTCATTGGCCTGTCATCACCACTAGCTCCTGGGCTCCTCAAGCCAAACTAATAATAAACCTACGGTAGCCACAGACAGTGCTGCACTCATGTTTGCTGGCTCTGTTCATTTAAAGGCAAAGCGAAAGGTAAAGGGAGTGCAAGGTACATGGGAACCTGCCAGCCGAAGAGGGGTGAGAAGAGGACTAACAAAGGGGAGATTGTAGCGGCAGCCTGATAAACATCACGCAGGCAAATGGTCTTCTCTGACTTCATTACGGGGCGCAGCTGCCGGCATGCAGAGGAGTTCGCAGTGCTGAAAAGTCACATCAACGAGATGATTAGGAGGGAGACTTTCCAAATCGCACCAAAAGAAACGATTCGAGGAGTCAAACAGGCCAGATTTGGATATAAGCTAAGGAAATTCAGAAAAAGCATACCATCCTGAAAAACTGAACTTAGATCCAGGGATGGCTTCGGAAGAAGGACAAAACAATGAGCCACCTAGCTAGCTAGGAGCTCTTGCTGTGCTCACCACCTTTGTATCTGAGCATCTAGTGAGCAGGAAGTCAAGATTTAAACCAAATATATCACAGAGTGCACATATTAGGGAGTCAGTGTCCACCAATCGATAGGGCACTGGGACTCAGAAAATCTGACTTTTATTCCTGGCTCTGTCGCTAGCCTCCTAACTAGTGATGTCGCTGCTCTATGTCTCAGTTTACCCATTGCCAAATTTAGGGTAATGCTACTTGCCTCCTTTGTAAAGCACTTTGTAAAGACAAAAAACAATATTTGAGAACCAGATCCACAAAGGTATTTAGGCTCCTAATGTCCATTGATTTCAGTGGAAGATAGGAGCCTAAATACCTCTGTGGATGTGGGCCTAGGTGTTTATATATATAGCCCAAAATTGCTAGGCACTTTACAGACACTGTGTGAGACAGTCCCTGCCTCAGAGAACTTATCTGCAGAGTGGATCCTCATGACCAAGCAGAGCTCGGATGGTGCATTATATTAGTTCTCCAGTTATAGAACTCGTAATGCCACCTAAAGCTAAGGTTGCCCGATACTTTCTATTAAAAGACCCTGTTTTCAGTTGCTTATAACTTTGCCAAACTAACCATTTCACCTGAAGTTTTCCATGCTGGGTGTCTGCCTCAGGCACTATTATTCAGGAAAGTTTCATTTAAAAAAAAAAAAGGACAGCCATTTCCAAGAACAAAATTAGGGAAAAACACATAGTTCGGCCCATGTAACAAAAATGATTACAAGTGTTTCACTGAGAAGCTCTATCACCCCCATGCTTTGGAGCAGGGACCTGGAATTTAGAAGGGGGACTCCCTGGTTTCAAGGATGTGCCCTTTGCTTTCCCTGTGAAAATCTGCCCAAATTTTGCCATGTTGAAAGCCTCAGAAAAATCTCAGCTTGCACATGCTCAGCAGAGGTTTGTTAAAGTTTGGCAGCTAAATTCTTAACTCAACCCCTTGGTGTGCATGCATTATACACCAGTATAATAGTCTTTAATTCTTGATCACATGCTATTTTTACTACAGCACCCCTGCCTTACTCAGTGCAGAGGATGGCTGGTGCTCAGGGAACCCAGAAAAGAATGGGAAGGCAAAGCCAACCTCTACTCCTCCACTCAAAGCCACATACCGCAACTACTGTCTACAATAGCCCATGCACCACCATCTTAAATCTGCCCCCTCCACACATGCTTCTACATCCCCCTTCTCCAAACCACCCACTTCCAACATGATAGGTTGTGGATGTCCGGAATAGTGGTGTATTGTGTTGGGAGGAGGTCGTATGAGATTCCCAGCTCGAGAGACTCCACCAATCACAGCCTGGCAGTCTAGCAAGGGCAAACACAAGTCTCAAATCATTCAGGGCTTTATAGGTCCAAGGCAACACCTTACCAACCAAACAGGAGTGGGGGAGAAAAGCTATTGAAGCTAAAGGACAATATTGGCACAAGAACAAGTGGGGATAAACTGGCCATGAATAAACAAAGACTGGATATTAGAAGAAAGTTTCTAACCATCAGAGGAGTGAGGTTCTGGAACAGCCTCCCAGTAGGAGCAGTGGGGGCAAATAACCAAACTGGCTTTAAAATGGAGATTGATCAGTTTATGAATGAGATTATATGGAGCGGATGCCTCTGATAGCAGGGGTTTGGACTCAGTGACCCAGGAGGTCCCCTCCAATCCTACGTTCTGTGTTCCTAATGCCACCCTGAAACTAGTAGGCAGCCAGTGCAGATCATGGGGCACTGGGGCCATGTGCGCCCAATGAGATGCACTCTTTAATAAGCAGGCTGCTCTATTCTCCACCGGTTTAGATTGGTGTAAGGTGTAACTCCAAGTACAGCACAATCCTCTTTTGGGGCTACAAAGTCATGGAACCTGGAGGCAAGGTCTGACTCTGGTAGACACAGCTGCATCTCTCAGGCAAAGGGAAAAGGAGAAAAGGTCTCCAGGACACTGCTGTCCTGAGAACATTAAACAGCAGCTGGAGATCCAACAACCCCTTCCCTTCCCCACAGACGATCAGGAACTCTGGTACCACATGATGGGCACCATCCGTAACAGGGAGCAGAAATAATCTGTGTTATTATGAAGTCCTTGCCCCCAATCCACGGGAGGAGCCATTCACATGGAGCTATGTGGAGCTGCGAAAGAGGGCAAAGAACATTTGAGAAGAACTTCACAAATGGGAAAAACCCACCCAGCTTTCCTGGGTGAGTCAGTCATAGAATCATAGAAGATTAGGGCTGGAAGAGACCTCAGGAGGTCATCTAGTCCAACCCCCTGCTCAAAGCAGGACCAACACCAACTAAATCATCCCAGCCAGGGCTTTGTCAAGCCAGGCCTCTAAGGATGGAGATTCCACCGCCTCCCTAGGTAACCCATTCCAGTGCTTCACCACCCTCCTAGTAAAATAGTGTTTCCTAATATCCAACCTAGACCTTTCCCACTTCAACTTGAGACCATTGCTCCTCGTTCTGTCATCTGCCACCACTGAGAACAGCTGAGCTCCATCCTCTTTGGAACCCCCCTTCAGTTAGTTGGAGACTGCTATCAAATACCCGCTCACCCTTCTCTTCTGCAGACTAAATAAGCCCAGTTCCCTCAGCCTCTCCTCGTAAGTCATATGCCCCAGCCCCCTAATCATTTTCATTGCCTTCCGCTGGACTCTCTCCAATTTGTCCACATCCTTTCTGTAGTGGGGGGCTCAAAACTGGACGCAGTATTCCAGATATGACCTCACCAGTGCCGAATAGAGGGGAATCATCACTTCCCTCATTCTGCTGGCAAAGCTCCTACTAATGCAGCCCAAGATGCCATTAGTCTTCTTGCCAACAAGGGCACACGGCTGATTCATATCCAGCTTCTCATCCACTGTAATCCCCAGATCCTTTTCTGCAGAACTGTTGCTTAGCCAGTTGGTCCTCAGCCTGTAGCAGTCCCTTCTGCCCTCACTGCAGGATATTCCCCTGCTACACTACACTCACTAGTCCACCCTTGACTGACTCGAGTGATGGGGGTTTCCCTCAATTCTCTAGAGCCACTCTGAGAAATTCCTCTTCCCGCAAGAGGCTAGATTGTGCCATTGATCTCACAGGCCTGCATAGGAGGGGCTTTGCAGGGGAAGATTCTTCAAGGCTTGTCTGTCTTCACTGCAACAGCACGAGTTAGTTCTCTCCAGCTATGCCATTGGAGTTAGCTTGGCTTGAGCGAGAACAGCCGCACCGTGAACCCACACCAGAGCTAGGTGAAGTGACTGGACTAGTGGCTGATGAGTTGTAGTTGTAACTGCAGCTGCTGCATTCTCACGGCATAACTCACTGCAGCGTCAGCAGCACTGACCCGGCTGCTGAGAGTCAGTTTCTCAGCCTGCAGCAACAGATGCTCACGAGCGGGGCTCGAACAAGTACAACATCCACAGACCCCGGGCGGCGGCGGGCAGGATTGAACCGAGGACCCCTGGAGCTTAGTGCATGAGCCTCTACTGCATGAGCTACAAGCCGTATGGCTGTTAGCTAAGGCTGTAGAGCAGACTCATTAATCTCCAACCCCTGGTGTAGACAGCACTACGTGACCGGGTGAGCTTCTCCCGCCAACACAGCTCCTGCCTGGCGGGGAGGTGCATTAACTACGCCAACAGGAGAAGCTATTCCGTCAGTGTAGTGGGGTCTTCGCTCAAGTGCTACAGCTGTCCATGAAGACAAGCCCTTAGGCTAGAACACCCGACCTCATACCCAGGGACCAGGTGGCCTTGAGATCCCAAGCTGCTGCCCAAGCCAGTGTCTACACAGCTATTTTCAGTGCGCTAGCTCAAACCCCGACAGTGCGAGTCTGTCCACCCAGGCTGGGAGGCTCGCTGCCAGTTGCAGTATGACACATACGCATTGAGGCCAAAAAACTTGAGTTTAAAGCACGACTTAACTCCAGCTAGATATATGTGTGGGCATTTCAGGTTAGGGTCAAAACTCAAGTTATGGCTTGAGCTAACAATGCAGCGAAGACAAGGCTGTGGTATCGGGGACGATGCCTTTAAGGGCTGAGCTTCCCAGACACAGAGTCTGGGTGGGGTGCTGTGAGGCACTTGTCCTGCACAGCTGCTAGAACCAGACACAGAATAAAGCTGAGCCCTGGCAGGCTCCTTAAGCACTGAAGCTCAGATCCTCAAAGGTATTTAGACTCCCAGCTTCCATTGAATTCAGTGGGAATTAGGAGTCTAAATACATTAAGTGATTGAACCTTCATAGCAACCTTGGCAGGCAGAGAGCTACTTTGCAATTATTGTACGTATTTGATTCCTTTAACCAATTTTAACTCTCACTTTTCTTTCTTTCTTTTTATGTATAAACCTTTAGACTTTACATACTAAAGGATTGGCATCAGCGTGATTTTTGGATAAGATCTAAGTAATATATTGACCTGGGTGTGTGGTTGGTTCTTTGGCATCAGAAGAATCTTTTATTTGAAGAGATTGCTTTTAAAGAACCACTCATCTCTAAATCCAATGTTTTTGGTGGTGATATAAGAACTGGAATGCCTAAGGAAACTGCTTTTATGACTTCTTGTTAGCCAGTGTGCTAAAACAGACGTTTACTTTTCTTGCTGGCTTGGTATATCCTATGGGGAATTAGCAACCAGTCTTGGGGTGTATCTGCCCTATTTCTCAGCAGTTTGCCCTGAATTTGGCATTCTCAGTTGTGACCCACTGAGGCACAGCTACAACAGGAAATTAGACGTGAAAGTTTGGAATATGAGATGACGATTAAAAAGGCCAATGGACTTTGAGGTTGTATACATACAGGAAGTAGAGAGCAGGGAGTTTATTGTCCTTTCCTGCTAAGGTTGACTGAAAATTTTCCATTGATACTGTTTTTCAACTAAATTTTCAAGTATGAAATTTTTCTTGAAAAGTGACTGCTTTCCATGGCAAATTTATTTTTTCCCCAAAAAACACGGAACACCTGAATGCCAAAAGATTTCAATTTGGGAACGCTGCCATGGTGCTCACGGGTGTTGTAGTTTGGTTGGCTCATGCCCTATTTTCCTCTATGGGCTGGACTCCCTGCCCACACTACATCTCCCATGAGGCACCTCTTCGCCTCTCCAAATGGGGAGAACCTGGTGCATCCTTGGAGATTTAATCCAACCAGGGTGACTATTCTATGGAGAAGAATGGGAGTATGAGGCGTATTACAACATCCATCGATTCCAAGATTTCCAGATGTGGGAGCTAATTTAAAGTCTGAGTTAAGCAGACCTACAGGGTCATGGTGCCAACAGAGCACTTCGCTCAGTATGAGGAGAACATTTCCAGCTGAGAACCAAGAAACAGTGGGTCTGGAGGAAGAAGGAGACCTAATGCTGTTTCTTTGCTAACATGCAAATCTTTGTCCCTTCCCCTCTTCCATGCCAAAGAATGGCCACTAGATAGGTGATGGCCCATCAACTTTGACACCTGGCTGGGGCATCAGCTTGCCCTTTGTCATTGAGAAACTGGTTTAGCCACTCCCCAGACTTGTCTGGTAAACACACTTCAGTCATGATTTCAGCTCGTGTCCATAACTTTACCCCTAATGTTGCTACTTGCATTTTACCATGATATTACTGATCAGCAAGTTACAGGTTTTCAGATGGTACCGCACAAGGCATGCCTTGTACAACAATTACGACAATAGGGTGCGAATACAGGGTGCGTCACAGTATGTTTCCACTACAGGGACTATACAGGCATAGCTATGGCACCATATAGTTATGCCAGCATAACCCTGTCATGTAGCCACAGTCTACACCAACAAAAGGGGCTTTTCTGTCTGTGAAGGAACACCACCTCACTGAGCAAGAGTAGCTAGGTCACCAGAAGCATTCTTCCATTGAGCTAGCTGCAGCTATGCTGGGGTTTAGGTTGTCATAGCTACAGTGCTCAAAAGTGGTGAATTTGGGGGGAGGGAGAGCTCAGTGGTTTGAGCATTGGCCTGCTAAACCCAGGGTTGTGAGTTCAATCCTTGAGGGGGCCATTTAGGGATCTGGGGCAAAAATTGGGGATTGGCCCTGCTTTGAGCAGGGGGTTGGACTAGATGACCTCCTGAGGTCCCTTCCAACCCTGATATTCTATGATTCTATGATTCTATGTGGTCAGGAACTGACCATAGCAACAGGAAACAGAAGGATCAGGAAAATATAGATTTTTGCCATGATGACCAAAGTTGAAGCTGTCAGTGAAAAGGGAAAAGATATATTAATTATTAAGGACAGAAGCTAAGGAAAGACCACAGCCTTGAAATATTCTCTAGTAGAATCTGGAATGGAAGGATATAAAAACACTTCAGCAGAAATGAAAAAGGGAGCACTTCGAAAGCTCAGATACAAACCAGGAAGGAGAACATTGGAGACATCAATCTCTTAACTGGGAAAACAGATTTGTGGCTGGGAAGGAGACTATAATTAGGGAGAATAAACAATACAGTGGAAGAGTTCTGTTAGAGGAAGAAAAATGGGACAGCAACAAGCAAAGGAACAGAATGTCCAACAACTTACAGATGGAGACTGGTTCCAAATGGTCTGTGAGAGGAGAGAGCTGGGATGTTGGAAACAGAGTTGCAACCTGACGCTGGAGGCATATAGTGGGAACAGAGTGAAGCAGCAAGTCAGAAAATGGAGAAGGAAGAAGAGCAATAGCGAAAGTAGAGAGTGTGGGAGAGGCAAGCAGTCAGCTGAGGTGTAGGAGGAAATATATCACAAACCAGGGTTATGGACAATCTTACAAAACCTAGGTAGATAGACAGACAGATAGCAGTGCCATTTCCAAGCAGCAGATGGAAATGAAGAATGAATAGCAGAATTATAGGTACTGAGGTGTGCACAAATCCAAACCCCAAATGCCATAACCAATCATTGAGGAACACAGAAGGGCTTCTACACCAGCTCTGAACAACTTTTAATATCCAGAAGCAAGGGGTGGGTCTCACAGCCAGGCATCATGGTCTTCTGGCCACAGAGATGTGCCTTGATTCAAGGAATGCAGTTTCTATTCTTGGCTTTGCTACTGGCTCGCTTTGTAGTCTTGTGTTGCAAAGGCGGCTTCTCACAGAATGACAGGTTTCAGAGTAACAGCCGTGTTAGTCTGTATTTGCAAAAAGAAAAGGAGTACTTGCGGCACCTTAGAGACTAACCAATTTATTTGAGCATAAGCTTTCGCGAGCTACAGCTCACTTCATCGGATGAAGTGCATCCGATGAAGTGAGCTGTAGCTCATGAAAGCTCATGCTCAAATAAATTGGTTAGTCTCTAAGGTGCCACAAGTACTCCTTTTCTTCTCACAGAATGACGCTCACTTGTGGGCCCCGGCTCTGGGGTCTCTCAGTTTACTGCAGACCCTAGTATTCTTTTCATAGATTGAGAAGGGCCCATCTTGGGTTGAGTGGGTTTCCTGAGGTGGGCAGTAAGATTTTTTTAATCAAATAATGGCTGTTAGGATGGTAGCGCTCCAAGTGAAATGTTCTCTCATGGGTGGATTGCTCTGAATTATTAAGTAACTAGGGGAGAAGTAAACTCTTCGGGTTCATTCTTGCCATTAAAAACCTACAAAAGCAGAGCGAATGCCCTGCTGTTCCACTCCTCTTATTGTAGTGAGGCAAGACATTAAGCGAGCCCGTGGATTTTAAATTAAATGTCAGATCTCATTTGGCACGGAAGCACAGACGTGTGTGTGGCTGCATTATGAGAAAATTTGACAGCTCAGCTGTTTGTGTCAAACCGGCTTACTGGTGAGCTTCTTCCATATGAATTTATCATTCTCCTGGCCCAACGCCATGCCAAGGCCTGTTCCGGAAAAGGCAAAACCCCAGAAACGTCTTTAACGAGTAAGGTCTTGAAAAATCTCCTCTCCCCCTAGTAACAAAGGTATCTGGTGTTATGCAGACTTAGGGAGAGACTATCTCCTCAGAGACTATCGCTAACTCCTTGCAAAGAGAATTAGTGCTTGTCTAGATGAATACAGTAACTCCTTGCTTAATGTTGTAGTTATGTTCCTGAAAAATTGCTACTTTAAGCTAAACGATGTTAAGCGAATCCAATTTCCCCGTAAGACTTAATCTAAATAGGGGGGGTTAGGTTCCAGGGAAATTTTTTTCACCAGACAAAAGTCTATATTATATATATATACACACACACACACATATACTTTTTAAACAAATGATTTAATACTGTACACAGCAATAATGATTATGAAGCTTGGTTGAGGTGGTGAAGTCAGAGGGTGGAAGAGGGTGGGATATTTCCCAGGGAATGCCTTTCTGCTAAATGATGAACTAGCACTCGGCTGAGCCCTCAAGAGTTAACACACTGTTAATGTAGCCTCACACTCTACAAGGCAGCAAGAATGGAGGGACGGGAAACAGCATGGCAGACAGAGACAGAGACACATACCGTGTGTGTGAGAGAGAGATGCACATTGCCCCTTTAAGTACGCTGACCCCACTCTAAGTACACTGCCTTTTTAAGTAGATCAGCAAGTTTAGACAGCAGCTGAGCCCTGAGCCCTGTCATCCGTCTCCTCCCCCCGCCCCCCCGTGCAGCTCTGTGGAGATGGGGGGCAGGAGCGGGGGGAGGGACAGCTGAACTACCCGGCAGTTGGTAGTGTGCTGGGCGGCTGCCGCACAGGGAACTTAGGGGAGCTGATAGGGGGGCTGCCGGCCCACCCTGGTTCCAAGCCCCCACCAGCCAGCTCCACCGGGCTGCTCTTCCTGCAAGCCGTGGACAGAGCAAGCGGCTGCCAAATGACGTTATAAGGGGCATTGCACAACTTTAAACGAGCAAGTTCCCTAATTGATCAACGTACCAACGTTAACCGGGACGACGTTAAGTGAGGAGTTACTGTACTTAGTTTGCGGCAGCCTGGAGTATAAATCTATCCCTCACTCGCCCGCCATGCATTAAGGGTCCAGGCGGGCCCTGTGCCAAGTGCACTTTGAGTGCACCGTTTCAACGCAGGGTAGATCAAATGGCTCAAGGGAATTGTGTTTTGGACTGTAAGCTCTTTGGGGTAGGAACTGTCATTTATTCTGTGTCCCATACAGTGGGACCTCGGCTTCCAGGCTCTACCCCCATATAAATGTTTATTATTAATAATAAAATAATAATAATAATAATAACAACAACAACAACTGCCATGAGACATCATTGAGGCCAAGAGCCTAGCAAGAGCCAAAAAAAGGATTTGACATTTATAAGGATAACAAGAATAACCAGAGATATAAGAATAAATATTTCAAAATAGCCAAGAGTTTGGGAAGGTCCATCAACCCTCATGCTTCAGGGCAATAAGCCAAGCTCTAACCATTGAGGATCAGGAGTCAATTTCCCTTGAGAGTAGGTTATTCTACAGCTACCTACTGCAGGGTTTCTGTCAGCTTCCACTGAAGCATCTGGTACTGGGCACTTTTGGTGAGTGGCTCCTGGGCTAGATGGACCCTGCATCTGATCCAGACTGGCAGTGCCTATGTTCCTGTGTAGTAACTAGGCCCCTTGTAGGCATTCTCAGCACAGAAGCCAAGAGCTGAACAGGCCATAGAGAGCTGACTGCCCTCTGCCTTCTCCAGATGAGGCCTGAGGAGAAGCCTTGCTGTGCCTATGCTGTGGACGAACAAAGGACTTTGCTCCAACCACTAGGCACAACCACCTACGTCCCAGTCCCTGACAGGCACTGCCCTTGATCAGGGCCTACGTCTCCTGTTAATCCCTTTTCCTCGGTGGGTCTCTGAGCCCAAAGGCTTTGCATGCCTTTCCCCAAAGGTTTTCTTGCCACTTTTCGTCATTACCCAAACATATTTCTTTTCTCACGGTGGAATTCCTCCTTTGCGGCCCACAAGCACCTCCTTCTCCACCAGCCTGCAGGACAGGCCCAGCGCTGCACCAGGAGCAGCCCCTTCATCCCAGTGGGAACCCACTGCTGTGTCAGACACCACATTATGACTTCCCTGCGGGAGCGGCTAAGCTGTGCGGGAGGAAACCCTGATACCAAGCACAAATTTCTCTAATAGCAGCACAGGGAATCCAAAACAATGACAGGCCAAAGCGCATTTCTTGCTATAGAAATGCTCTTATTGAGGGGGGCGGATAAGATGCCGGGAATCAAGATGCCTCGGTTCAGTTCCTGGCTCTGCTACCAACTTGCAGTGTGACTGTAGGCAACTCACTTCACCGCTCTCTGCCTCAGTTTGCCTATCAGTAAAATGCCAACAGTAAGTATTAAGATGTTATTATTTATAGTAACAGTCCTCTATAAGGAGTGTGGAGAGGCCACTGCACTGGGACCCAGAAGACCTGGATTCTTTTCCTGCATTCACCACTGACCTGCTGTCTGACCTTGGGGCAAGCCACTTCACCTATTTCACCCCTCGGTCTTGTCTAGTTAGATTGTTAGCAGCTTGAGGCAAGGATTGTCTCTTGCTCCTTGTTTTTGCAAGGCCTAGCATGACTGGGGCCTTGATTTCAGCCAGAGCCTGCAGATGCTATTGTAATATGCATACAAATCATTCTTACCTATTGTGCTTTCTCACGATGGTGTAAGGCTGAACTCATCCATCTTTGTAACGTGCTGTGAGACGTTTGTAGGTTGCTCAAGTGCCACTGTCCCATTTTAAGGCAAGTCCAGTTTGAATCCTGAGCTTTTTGGCCCTGCCTGGAATTCATAGATTCTAAGGGCAGAGGGGACCATTATGATCATCTCGTCTGACCTCCTGTGTAACACAGGCCATAGGACTTTCATGCATTAATTTGGAGTTGAACTAGATCATGTCTTTTAGATGTCAAAGTATGTTAATCCTTCAGGGCCCGGTCCCTGGGAAAGATCCATTAAGGGGTTACCAACCATGCAGTCTACTCAATCCAGCCCCACAATTTCAAGCGTGCGCTCTTGGATTCAGACAGACAGATGTTCACAGTCTGTTGCTTCAGAAGCAAAAAAAAATTAGATCCACCGAGTCAACCTGTGGTCTCCCTGGAGCAGGCTCTTGTACTTTGGAAAAGTAAATTTGCTTTGCAAGGAGCCTTAAAATGTTCACTTCAAGATGAAGAGAATAGACCCAACTAGTTTACACAAACGGCGAGAGAACAGGCTTGTCACATTCCACACATGTTTCCCCTGTTGCATGAAGGGTTGTCGGAAGAAATCCAACACAGACAGCTCCCATTCCACGTTTATTCCATGGGTCCATGTAGACAGATTTGTCTGGGCAGATTTCATTTTCGAGGCCAAGCTTTCTGCCCCTTCCTCCTTTCTACCGCAGAAGGGAGAGATTCCATTTCCACCCACCAGTCATTTTGGACTGTGGAAACCTAATCCTCTTCTGTAATTATTATTTAATACTTAGGTGGCTCCAATGAGGGATCAGGTCCCATTACGCCAGGTTGTGTATAAACATTGGGTTGTGTACAAACACAGAGACAGACACGGGCTCTTCCTCAAGGAGTGTATGTGACAACACCTCACGTGAGTCGTCAGCATTGTTCGAATGTGTATACACCCCCAAACTGAAACGACTGTAACCCACGCTGCCTGGCTGCAGGGGTGAACCAGCAGAACGGCTCTATACGTCTGCTTGTACAGGGGTTTGCTCACTGCAGGAGCACCTCCTCGTGGCCAGGCATGGCATAGCGGCTGTCTCTCCCTATGACACCCTCTGCCATCATTGTAGACTCTCTTCTCGCAACTTGGCCCTCTGGCCAGGTCACTCTCTAGTCCACTCTTTCCAGGTTAACAGAGTCTAACCAAGCAATAGTCTGGTGACCTTACATCAGGTCTTTCATCTGTCTCTGGGCTCCATGGTCTGTATACCCCTTACTTCGGGGGGTTTCACCCCATCTTTCTTGGTGGCTGATAGGGGAAACCAGGTCCTTTCTCTACTCTGGGTTCCAGTCCAGAGATCCTGTAGCTGGCAGTGAAGGTCTACTCCCTGGGCCACTTGCTACCACCAGAGAGTGTTCTATCCACCAGAGAGTGACTGGAGTCTCTCTCTTTGCAGCCTCTTTCTGCTGCAAACTTCCTGGTTTCATGATGACCAATCTGCTCCTGCCCAGTTGGATGTCATGGTCAATTAAGCCTGGTTCTCCCTACAGGTGCAGCCAGGTAACGAAACTGCTTCTCAGGATCACTTTAACCGCTTCAAAGCCGGGGGGGGGGGGTACATACCCCATCACTCTGTTGTATATGGATCATCAGTAGTTTGAAAATAGAACCTTCAGCATGAGTGGAAGGAAGGGCCCAATGGTTAGGACGCCAGTGGAGACCTGGGGTTGATTCCCCGCTCCACCACACGCTTCTTGTGTGACCATGGGAAAGTCTATCCTGGGAAGCAGTGACTCTGAAAAAAGATTTGGGGGTCATGGTACATAATCAGCTGAACATGAGCTCCCTCTGCAAAAGGGCCAATGTGATCCATGGATGCATAAACGGGGGAATCACAAGTAAGAGTAGAGCGGTTATGTTACCTCTACAACCACAGCTGGAATACGGTGCCCAGTTCTGGTGCCCACAGTTCAAGAAGGATGTTGATAAATTGGAGAGGGTTCAGAGAAGAAACATGAGAATGATTAAAGGACTAGAAAACCTGCCTTATAGTGAGAGACACCAGGAGTTCAATCTAGTTAGCTTAACAAAGAGGAGGTTAACAAGTGATTTGATTACAGTCTATAAGTACCTACATGGGGAACAAATATTTAATAGTGGGCTCTTCAATCTAGCAGAGAAAGGTCTAACATGGTCCAATGACTTGAATCTGAAACTAGGCAAAGTCAGACTGGAAATAAGGCCTACATTTTTAACGGTGAGTAATTAACCATTGGAACAATTTACCAAGGGTCATGATGAATTCTCCATCACAGACCACTTTTAAATCAATCTGGATGTTTTCCTAAAATATCTGCTTTAGGAATTATTTGGGGGAACTTCTCTGGCCTGTGTTACACAGGAGGTCAGACTAGATTATCAAAATGGTCCCTTCGGGCCTTAGAATCTATGAAAAGTCACTTCGTCTCTCTGTGCCTCAGTTCTCCCTCAGTAAAATGGGGATAATAGCACTGTCCTGCCTCACAGGGGTAGTGAGGATAAATAAATACGCTGAGGTGCTCTCGTATTCCACTAATGTAGGCCATAATAAGTTCTTAAGGTAGCTCTATAGCACTACAGAGTAGATCTCTACCTCCATTAGTAGTAGTTGATTGTTATCCACTATTGACTGGGGCACAACACACTCTGGTAATGTTATACTCACAGTCTCTGGCCCAGATCCTGCAGACTTGAGGAGCTGCACTCATTTTCATCGAGGGTCTGTTTATATGGATTTGATTGCAGGATCATGGCCTAAGAAACCAAAATGGTGATTGTATGTGCTGCCTTCTGAGTTTTTACAAATCAAGAGCACAATCCTGCTTCTGCTGAAGTCAATGGCAACACTTCTATTCACTGCAGAGAGATCTGGAGCAGGGTGGAGAAATAGAGGTGTGCACTGGCCTAAGGAGTAAAAAGAAAAAACAGAAGGTAGATCAGATAAGGCACATTCCATGGCATACATTACTGAGATGACTGCACATCACTGCCATAATGCCCATACCTGACAGGAGAGCATTACAAATCCACTTGATTTATAGCTATGAAAGGGGATGCAGAGAGAAGCTGATAAGGGTATTTCCCCACTTACTCTCCCCTGCCTCTGAATTAACTTTAGGGACAATGTGCATAAGTGTGGCATAAGAAAAAAGGGGAAACTGATCTACAGATAAGAAGCATTCCACGTGAGAAATGCAAACTCAGGGCATGCAGATCACTCATTGTCTATTTACCAGCCAGCTGGGCGCGCTTACTTAAGCAATTGTGTGCAACTTTAGAGTTACCACTGTGAGATAAGGCATAAAATTGAAGTACATTCGAAATCAGACCCTCATTTCATTCTAGCTCATGCTCCTCCAGTCCTGTCTTTCTTGATTTCCTGATAGCAAGTGTCAAGCATTGGGGAGAAGGGGGCGGGGTCAATAATAACTTGTTTTCAGTCCCTCCTTTGTGATGGTAGTTTCACTTGTGACTATTCCTTCCTCTTCCACTTCCCCAAGGCCCCTTGACTTCAATGCTTTTCGTGTCCCCTGGTCCTTTCCTCTCCTCTGTATCTCTTATTCTATTCACCTTACCTTTGTGCAGCAGCTTTCATTGCCAAGGAGCACCAAGGGCTTTACATATTCATAGAGTCCAAGGCCAGAAGGGATCACTCTGATCACCTAAAAAAAACAGGAGTACTTGTGGCACCTTAGAGACTAACCAATTTATTAGAGCATAAGCTTTCATGGGCTACATCGGCAATGCATCCGATGAAGTGAGCTGTAGCCCACGAAAGCTTATGCTCTAATAAATTGGTTAGTCTCTAAGGTGCCACAAGTACTCCTGGTTTTTTTGCGGATACAGACCAACACAGCTGCTACTCTGAAATCTGATCACCTAGCTGACCTCCTGTATAACGCAGGCCACAGAACTCCCCCAAAATAATTCCCAGCTCTTTTAGAAAACCATCCCATCTTGATTTTAAAAGTGTCAGTGATGGAGAATCCACCAGGAGCCTTATAAATTGTTCCAATGGTTAATTACCCTCACTGTTAAAAATGTATGGCTTATTCTAGTTGGAAGTTGTCTAGCTTCAACATCCTGCCATTGGACCATGTTAGACCATTCTCTGCTACACTAAAGAGCCCATTATCAAGTATTTGTTCCCCATGCACAGTGCTTAATTTGTTCCGGGGCTTGCTGGGGCTGAGACCTGGCACGTCTAGGCTTGAAAGTTTCAAAATGCAATAATACCTTATTACATTACCTCTTATATAGCAGTTTTCATCAGGAGGTCTCAAAGCTCTTGACAAGGGAGGTCAGTATCATTATCCCCATTTTACAGATGGGGAAACTGAGACACAGAATGGGGAAGTGACTACTTGTCACCCAGCAGGTCAGTGGCAGGGTCCGAAATAGTACCCAGCTGTTCCAGTCCAGTGCTCTATCCACTAGACTTCACTGCCTCCCCCCTGTAATCAACTGAATCTGAATTTGGGCTTGATGCAGGAGTCACTGGACAGAATTCTCTAGCCTGTGTTATGCAGAAGATCAGATTAGATGACCATCATGGTCCCTCAAACTGTGGAGGGAATTCTGGGAGGCAGAATGCGGCTAACCAAATTGGAGTTTGGTCAGGACAATGGGGTTAACACCATTAGTCTTGAAAAAAATATATATCTGTATATTGTAAGGGGTCTCATCATGAGATGGCACCTCACGCAGCACATTGCCCTTAAGCCTATGCTAGGGCACTCTCATGGCATGGACAAAAAAAAAAAGGCAGAAAAGGAGTGCGACCTTGTGACTAGAGCATTAGACTGGGACTCAGGACATCTGGGTTATAGTTTGGGCTCTGGCCTGCTGGATGAGCTTGGGCAAATCATGTCGCCTCCTTGCGCCTCAGTTTCCCTGTCTGTAAAATGGGGCTAATGACACTGACCTCCCTTTGCAAAGTGCTGATGAAATGTGCCCTGCAAGAGCTGGGTATTATTACTGCTGAATAACCATCACTAGTCTTTTCAACACCCTGGGTGTTCCTTGGAGGTCTCCCAGCCCAATAGTGACTAGACCTGACACCACTTTCCCTGAGGCCCTGCGATTATCAGCTAAAACTGCTACCTTTGGTTTTCTTGCTATCGCACAGACATACCAAGCCACTTACTTTTTACCTTTGTCCACCTCCGACATGGAGTTTCCTGACTTGCTGCTTGTTTCTGCACGTTTCCTCTTCCAGTAATGACTCAAGCCTCAGGTATTTCAGACTGGGTCATTGCTGGCGGAGCCACCTTACCGGCTCTAGAGACACACAACCCCTTTTGAAGCACTAAATTAAGCGCATGCTCAAAATGTCTTCCCCTTGGGCTACGGCGCACTGTAATATCGTGGTTCTGTGTTTGCTAAAAAGGTCTGAGACATCGGGGACGCTTGGGTCTGTGTTGAATGGTGTGGGGGTGTCCTCATCTGTCTGAACACGTACACAGGCAGCAATGGCACATGGCCAGAATAATACACTGGGCATAGCCGAACTGGGTGGGAATTCTCAATGTCCGCTATTTGCTCTCTTTCCAAACACTGCTCATATCCCTTTGCACTTTGTTAGCCTTTCTCCTCTTAGGATCTCAAAGGACTTTACACAGATGACTGAATTTAGCCTCATGACATCACTCTGAAGAAAAAGGATCCTTATACCTGTTCTACAGGCCGGTAAGCTGAAGCTCAGAAGTCCCGATCCAGCAAAGCACTTTGAGCACAGGTTTCATTTAAATGGAACCACTTGTGCTTTGGAGGAGCAGGGCCCATGTGCAGAGATGGGCCCAAGGCACAGAAGTTAGATCCAGATCTGAACTTTGAACCCCAAAGGTCAGGGTGGGTATTTGGATCAACCCATCAGACATGAAGGGACAAGCTGAAAAATTCAGCTCCAGTTCTGGATACAAAGCCTCCCTTCTCAGAGTTTAGAAGAGGGTGTTAGGAGCTGGATTTAGTTCGGGCTCATCTCTATTCAATGTACATGTCCAGGGTCATGGTGTGAGCCGGGGCGGAGCCATGAAGAAATGCCAAGAGCACTAACTCTGAGCCCCTTGTTCTAATCTCTCTGGGACACTATCTCAACGTGGAGTTAACATAAAGATACAGTCAGTGACCAATAAAAAAGGGGCCTCAGAATAAAGACAGCGCTTACCTGGGTTTTCCTCTGTTGTGGAGACAATCGACATCACTGGCCACTGGCTTGCTGAATTGCAAATTAAGTCCGGGGTGCAAATTAATACCATGGTTCTAGATTCGCCAGGTTTGGGGAGATTACTTGATAGTTTAAAGGGAGAAAGGATGGTCCAGTGGTTAGGGCATTAGCTGGAGATTTGGGTTCAATTCCTAGCTCTGCTACAAGCTTCCTATGTGACCTTGAGCAAGTCACTTAGCCGCTCTGTGCCTCAGTTTCCTATCTGTACAATGGGGATATTAGCACTACCCTGGCTTGCAGATGGGTGGTGAGGATAAATATATTAAAGCTTGTGAAGTGCTTTGAGATCAACTGATGAAAACTCCTGTTTAAGAAACAGTATTACATCCCATGTTTTAAAGGGTTTATATTGACTGGCTCTGAATTTCTTCCTGGATGATTTGTCCACGATGGAGAGGCCACTGGTGCTCAGAATAACGGACTATGCCTATAGAGTGAGGACACTTTATTTCGATCACTGTTACTTGCACTGCAGTAGAGACCTTAGAGGCCCCAGCTGCAAGTGCTAGCTAGACCGATATAAGCCAGATTTCAACTGATCTGAGCGTCCACACCCAAAGCTGCACCAGCTTGACTACACTGATCTAAAAACAGACCTATAATTAAGCCAGCACAACTCTGTGTGTTTCCACAATATGCATCCGATGAAGTGAGCTGTAGCTCACGAAAGCTTATGCTCAAATAAATTGGTTAGTCTCTAAGGTGCCACAAGTCCTCCTTTTCTTTTTGCGAATACAGACTAACACGGCTGTTACTCTGAAACCTGTGTGTAGACCGAGCCTCCACATAAGATGAGGCAAGATGAAACAGACCGATGGGTGGAGCTGAAGGGCATAGTGAGAGGATTAGCAATGAGCACAGCACAGCAGCTGCCTAACTATCTAGTAATAATTGATACTTTCATCCAAGGATCCCCAAGCACTTTGAAAACATCATCTATGCTCCCACCCTGTGAGGAAGGCAGCTAATCTTGTACCTTCTCGACTGAGGCACACAGAGGTTAAGCAACTTGCTTAATTGAGTCAGTACTTTGTCATGTATTAGTACAGCCCCTAGCACAATAGGACCCTGGCTCTAAGTGCCACCGTAATGCAAATAATCAAACAGTGACAATGCAGTGGCTTGAGTTAAATGCAAGCATTCAACCCCCTAACTGCACTTGTGTGTCACCCACTGTCGAGTCTTTCTATTGTCTCCCGTGTGCTTTGGATCAGGCCCCTGAGTGTTTAGCCTCAAAGAAAGCTGTGAGATCAGCGCCCATTCAACCCCTCTCTGGGACTATTCAGGGTGATTGGCACTATCTAAATGCAGCCTTATTACTGATAAACATCTTACAGACCTACCAGCCCACCAGCCCATCCCAGCCAGTCACTGTAGGAAGAGACAGGACACAGCCTACAAGTGGGATCCCATGAAAGAAAACGTGCCGGAACAGTTCTGTGTCTGCCAGCAGCTCGGCAGCCTCAATATACAGCAATGTATTCACTTGGCCCTTGTTGAGCTAGCCGTCTATCACCATTTGCGCTGTAATCCCGAACCTTTGACCTTTCCTCATTGTGCAGAAGAGGAGAAATTCGCATGTTAAGGCAACAAGGAAATGACCTGGATCCTGATCTTCCTGATCCTTATTCCTTTACAAGCCTTTGCCTCTAAAGTGTGAGTCTCAATCGATTGATCTCAGACTTCACCAGCCCTTGGGCCAGATGACATCCTAGCACATGCTGGCTGGTGCTGCAGCTGCCAAAGCACCTATTATCAATCAATAGCCCCCCACGACCCAGCAGCTACACGGAGCTCCCTGTCTTGATGATTTAGGCAAACAGCCAGTTTCCTGCTCTATAAAATAGTCAAATTTTGATGAAGGTGGCTTTGTCTATGACTTGTTGATAGTAGCTACTAATCTGATGGCTGTCCCCAGCTGTGGCTCTGGACACTTTATGGCAAATTTTAGAGACACATTCTACTTAGGGACACTTTGGTCAATATCTTGTATCTCTTTCATTCTTCTCTTGCCTAATTTTTTTTAATATCGCTAGAGAGACGTGCATAAAACAAGATATTTGAGCCTAGGTCTGTTTATGACATCATAATCACCACTGCAAACAACTTGTGATGTCACAAAGAAAAGCATGACGGGCGGCTGTCAAAGGGGGAATGAGCAAATAAGCCGATGAATTCACAAAGCACAAACATCCCAATTTCGAGATGCAACAGGTCATAGTCATCCTTCTGTAGCTTCATTGATTTCAGTAGAGTTACCCCAAGAATGACTATCCCTCCCCCCTACCCCCAAAATGCTGTACTAGTCTGATTTCCAAAGGGAGTCCTCATATTTAAAAATTCAGGAACTTATGTGGACTACACAGGGAGGAACGAGTTAACAAATCAAGGAGACATTTTCACTCCCTCATGTCTAGGATCACTGCTCCATCTAGTGTTGAAAACATTCCCTTCGCTGATAATGTTCCCTTTAGTCAGACAAACATTGCTACAGCCAGGCGTGTCACTGTTCAGAAGGGACACATTTGGACAAAGTGAAAGCTAACCTGGACTACAGCTCCCAGCGCTGATCCTAACCTTAGCTGAACCATAGCTGAGGACTGAAAAACTACAGTTAACTTTTCCCCCAGTTTGTTTTTTCATTCTTCCTGCTCCTCCTTTCCAGAAGGGACAGGCAATCTCATAAGAAAGTTTATTCTTGTACGATTTCCAGCCTGGTTTTGCAGACTTGGTAGCCCCTTAGAGAGTTTGAATGCAACGGTGAGGCCGCTGGGGTACTGAGACCACTGCCTATCACACTGACCAATACTGCCTCGCTGTTTCCTTGGACTCCCCCATCTATCTGTATCCATCTGTTGTCTCTTCTCTTATACTTAGATTGTAAACTCCTGGGAGCAGGGCCATCTTTTTGGTCTGTGTTTGGACCGCGCCTAGCGCAGTGGTGTCATGGTCCATGACAGAGGCTCCTAGGCCCTATACAAATAACAACTTCTGAGGAGCATCCAGACTGAACTGAACCCTTGAAGGTTCTCCCGTGACTAATGACAGCCAAACTTCCACCCTTTCACGGCATCAGTGGATTTGTTTTTCCCCATGAAGATGGAAAAAAGGACTTCATTCCCTTGTGAAGTGCCAAACACTGTGAACATTGAACCAAAGAATCCTCTTGTCCAGATTCAGTGTTTTCCTTTCCATATAACTCATAGATGTTAAGACCAGAAGGGGCCATTATGGGTACGCCTACACAGTGAGTGGCGGCAAGTCTCCATGCCCGGCTTGACAGACTCGGGCTCCTGTGCTAAGAATAGCTATGTAGACATCGCAACTTGGGCTGGGAGCATCACCCCAAGCTGTGACATCTACATAGCTATTTTTACCACGAGCCCTATAACCCTGAGTCAATCAGCCTGGGCTCGGAGGCTTGCTGCTGCAGGCTGTGTGTAGACAGACCCTGTGAGACCTGAAGGGACCATAATATATGTTCTAAATCTATGCATCCTACCATATATGCCTCCTTCCAAATTGCTGTCTCATTCTTAATGCCATTCCTGAAGCTATTCATTGACATAAGGCCATCATACCTAGGGACACTCCCTTTCCTTTCAGTTAATTTTATTGCTTCCAGACTGATGGCTCTCTGGAGAATAAATGGTGCCCCTATTTATCTACGAAGCAGGGAACAAAGGCTATTTTCCTCATAGCCTCTTCCAGTGGTGGATACATCTTCCAGGTGAGGACCTTAAAGTAGTCTACAAGCAATGGATTAATGTAGCCTCACAACTAGATTTGACTAAGAAATGGGTTTTTCTTCCCCCCATCAAAAAAACCTTGAAACCCAAAAACTAAATATTTTTGAAGAAAGCCAACACCTTTCATTAACTTGAAAACCCGATTTTCCATTGAAAAGACATTCTGACAGAAAATTGTTGACCAGCCTGCCTCATAACTATAGTCACTCTAATTTACAGATCATTTCTGTGCCTCAGTTTCCCTCAATGACTTCCCTAGTGATGGAGCCAGAACTAGAACCCTGAGACCTCTCCCATACTCTAATCACTAGAAAGGCATGCTGGGAAAACAGTTTCTATACGGAAGCAACCAGTGAGTGGAGAGAAGATGGAGGACAAAGTTACCAGGAAGTTACTCCTGGGAAGGGACTGCATTTGTGTTGTGCAGATTACCACTATTATATGTTCTATGAACCCTTCTGGGACTGCAAACTGCTCCTATTACTAAGCAACAGAGGCAATCATATTGTTGGTAGTAATAAATATGGGGGGCGGGGTGTGAGAGAGAGAGAGAGAGAGAGAGAGAGAATGAATGAATGAATGAATGAATGAACCTTCTTCTAATTTCCAGCATAAATTTATTATGGCGAGTTTATCCCCATTTGTTCTTGTGCCCACACTGCCCTTTTAACTTAAATAGCTCTTTTCCCTTCTTGTTATTTACCCCCTTCCTTCTGATCTACACACACACATTTTTCCTTTCTTTGTTTTTATTTCATTTTCTTCCCCAATGTGTTTTGGTTCCTCTAGGTGGGACCAAAAAACGGGGCAGGGGGGATTGTTTGCTTCACAATGTAGGGCCTGATACTGTGAACACTTAAGCATGGGTGCCATCAGGGGTGAAAGTAAGGCAGTACGGGCCGTTACAGCGTACCAGTAAAAGGTGGCTGCCAGGACTGGCCCCTACTGCCTTACTTTAATGTCGCTGCCCCTTTTGCCACCACCCCCCTCCCAGGCTGCCAATGGGGGTGAGGGGCAAAAGGAGCAGCTGCCCCAGGGCCAGTGATTTAAAAGGGCCCGGGGCTCTGGCCACTGGTGCAGCAGTGGCGGCCGGAGCCCCAGGCCCTTTAAATCACCACTGGAGCCCTGGGCGGTGCGGGCATGGAAGGGTTGGCTGGGGGAGGCTGACCCCCCCCAGCCCCGCCCCTTCTCCCTGAGGCTCCGCCCCTTCTGGGGGGGCCGGAGCTGTCCCCCGTACTGGTAAGTTTTCAATTTTACTCTCACCCCTGGGAGTAACTTTGCTCCCACGAATAAATCCTTTTCGAAGGAAGTAGGCTCCTGGAAGTCAAGGGGCTATTCGCATGGTCCAAGTTATGCACATGCTTCGGCGTTTGCAGGATTGGGGATTTCGTGGCTAGCCGAGCTGTCAGCACACACAGCAGACTAGCACCGCCTTTCATTTTCAACGTGACGTTATGTAGCCCCCTTCTCAAACAAACCATTTAGAAACATTTCTGTAGAAGAAACTGAGAGCTCTGCAAAGGGACTCCACCGAAGCAGCTTACTGGGTTCCAAGCTTACTGTTGCATGCAAACTCTTTGGGGTGGCTTTCCACTGTATGTTTGTACAGCCCCTAGCACAATGGGGCCCTGATCCCCCTGTGCAGCCTTTAGAGGCGCCCATCATACAAACAAATATAAAAATGAGCCAGCGACTCTGTATCAAATGTACTTCACTGATAGGTCAATCAGTGGCTTTTTGGACTGACAGCCCTGGAAAAACAGCCGGAGCTAGGAAGGGCGAGATGCTTCCTTCTTGCTCCCATGTCAGCATCTGTAATAGTGACTCTCTAGGCCCTATTCTGCCCTTCGTTACCTACCCCCATGGAACCCCATTATTTTCAAATGCTGCCTTCTTCACCCCGATACAGCCCAATTGCTCAGCATTTAGTCCTGAACCTGTAATTTAGCCAGCACTTCTATCCTGATGCCAGAGCCAGAGCAGAACCCAGCCCACTCCCAGAACTGTAGAGGCTCTGTAGTATTCTGGTCACCACGTTCAAGAAAGATGAATTCAGACTGGAACAGCTGTAGAGACGGACTACGAGGATGATCAGGGGAAGGGACGCCAGTTTTTCGAGAGGAGACCTGAAGAAGTTGGCTTGTTTAGCCTAGCAAAACGGAGGTTGAGAGGGGATATGATTACTCTCTACAAAAACATCAGGGGTAAACAGGGAGGGAAAAGAGCTATTGAAACTAAAGGACAATGTTGGTAGAAGAACAAATAGGGAGAAACTGGTCAGTAATAATTTTAGGTTGGAAATTAGAAGAAGGTTTCTAATCATCAGAGGCATAGGCAACGACTTCTACTGGCACTGGTGGGTGCTCAACCCTCTCTGCCCCCCCCTGCCCCCCGCCTCATTCCAACCCCTTCCCCAAAGTCCCCGCCCCAACTCTACCGCCTCCCTGCTCCTATTCCGACTCCTTCCCCAAATCCCTGCCCCGGCCCGGCCCCTTCCCCGCCCCCTCCCCTGAGCACCCTACATTCCCGCTCCTCCCCACTCCCTCCCGGAGCTTGCTGCAGCTGTTTGGCAAGCGCTCGGCGGTAGGTGGAGGAGCGGGGACGCGGCACGCTCAGGGGAGGAGGCGTAGGAGGAGGTGAGGTGAGGTGGGGCGGGGCAGGGTGCTTGGCTGCCAGTGGGTGCAGAGCATCCACTAACTTTTCCAGCCCCGGAGCACCCACAGGGTCGGCGCCTATGATCAGAGGAGTGAGGTGCGGGAACAGCCTCCCAGTCAGAGTAGTGGGGGCAAGAAACAAAACTGGTTTTGAGATGGAGCCTGATACATTTATTAATGGAAT
Source organism: Lepidochelys olivacea (assembly GCF_965140295.1). NCBI lineage: Eukaryota > Metazoa > Chordata > Testudines > Cheloniidae > Lepidochelys > Lepidochelys olivacea. The sequence goes on along the minus strand of NC_140412.1, from coordinate 263,475,343 downwards.
TAAATGACAGGGTGGCCTGTGATAATAGGTGACTGGACTCGATGACACAGGCAGTTCCTTCCAGTCCTATGGCCTTATGTTAGCTCAAGCCCCACTTTCTGTGAGCACTCCCCCCCACAGCATCACTCTTTCTACTTTCTTCCCATCTCCTCTGGGTGGCCAATGCCCTTCTGTATCCCTGCAACGTCCATTTCTCCCCTTTACCCTTGGCTGGCTGCTTCCCCCCTTCCTGGTTTTAGTTTGAAATCTTGGGGGTCACTAGGAAATGGAGTTAAATTTTACAAAAGGCAGTTTAGGATGGAAAAATAAATCAGGCTAGAAGCTCCATCACTTCAGACATTTAAAACTAGCCCGTACAAACCATTGGTAACTATGCCAGAAGGCACAATCCTGTGTATGCTCCAGGGGTGGATAAAAAGTTCCTGGAGAGAGACAGAGTCTTTCCCCATCTCCAGCTACTGTTATAGCTAACCAGTCTGGAAAAGCACGTTAGTAGGATGTTTCTGCTAAAGCGAACCATAGTGAAATAGTTTACAGTGCTAATAATGTTTATAATGCCATCATTACTGTTCAGGGTTAACACTCTTGTGAACTGAACAAGAAAATCCACACCTCTCTCAGAGCTATTGCTTCAGGATACCTCTCTGCAGACTCAGTGACACTACATTGGGGCATATTTGGAAGGTTTTCTTCACAACCGTAAGGACTAGAAATTTTACTTTAGAAAGGAGAGGAAAAATAGGGGACACAATAAAAGTAAATATAATAATGAATGGCCTAGAAAAGGGATTTGGGGAACTTCTGTTCTCCCATCTCATAAGACAAGAACAAGAGGACACTCAATTAAATTAAAAGGTGGCAAACTCAAAACTGATGAAGAGAAATACATGACTTTGTAATTAGACTGTGGAACTCATTGCCCCAGAAAGTCATTGATGCAAATAAACTTAGCAACTTATTCAGAGAGGGACTGGGAATGTATATGGATACCAAGGATATCTAGAGTTATACAATAATGACAACAAAAATTCTGGAAGGGCTATTAAGCCTCATGCTTCAGGACGCAAGCCAGTCTCTATCAGATATCAAAATGAGATCTAATGTGTGGGGCAGATTATCCCACATCTGCCTAGTGCCGGGATCTCCTTCCTCTGAAGCAGCTGGTACTGGCCACGGTCAGACACAGGATCCTGGACTAGCTGGACTTGGGTCTGATCCAGTCTAACGACTCCTATGTTCTTGAGTTTAGATTCTGTACCAGCTGAGGACCCACTAGAAAAGGATAGCAGCACAGCACGCCTGCGCGTTCAAGCCCTGCTGACAGTAACTGCCCTAGAAAGCACAACACAGGGCTCAAGTGTGTAATTTATTGTGGTTTTGCTGTAGGTTGTTTTCCGTCCCCCCCCACACACACACCACCCCTTTTTGCATTTCCACGCACACCACGCCCGTGCCAAGCTAAACAGAACACTTTGTTTATGTGGCACCTTAGAGACTAACCAATTTATTGGAGCATTAGTCCTCCTTTTCTTTTAGCGAATACAGACTAACACCACTGCTACTCTGAAACCTTTGTTTACGTGGTTAGAGCAGTGATGTAGGCCCCTGTTCCCTCAGGAGTCAGCGTCATCCAAGGCCACAGGAAGGTCTGTCCACGGGGAGTCCGTCCTGGAGCTGAAAGGCTGAGATTCACAGACCCTCAGGCCTGGTCTACACTGGGGGGAGGATCGATCTAAGCTACACAACTTCAGCTACGTGAATAAAGTAGCTGAAGTCGACGTACTTAGACCTACTCACCGCGGTGTCTTCACTACAGTTTGAGTCGACTGCTGCCGTTCCCCCGTCGACTGCACCAGCGACTCTCGCAGCGCTGGAGTACAGGAGTCGACAGGAGAGCGCTCGGGGGTCGATTTATTGCGTCTCATTGACCCCCCCCCGCTGGATCGATCGCTGCCCGCCGATCTGGCGGGTAGTATAGACGTACCCCAAAGCACCCAAACTCCCAAAGAATGGACTCACTTTACACCCCTTTGCACTGCTGCAAAGGACGACACAAGGTGCAGGGCATCGACGAATCAGGCCCCGGGCGTCTAAGTTTAGAAAGGCAGAGCTGAACCAAAAATAGCACTTGCTCTGAATAAGCTTGAGGCTTCTGCTTTCGAAGGCTACAGTGCCTGGATCTCAGGAGCCTCGGAGAATCGTTGACTGCTGAGCCATTCTCCTCTGCCCTGCAGGCAGGAGACACAGAGAGAGAGAGAGACACGCCAGCACCATCTGTGATCTCTGGATTCCTCACACGGTTCAGGTGGGTGGCTGATCCCCGTACAAGAGGCCAGAGCTTGCTCTACAAGCTGGAATGGATATTCCTCCCATCAGGCAATGGCTTACGAGAAACAATTTCGGCAACAGGTTCACACAAGAAATGTCCAGGATCCATATATGTGACTCAGCCCAGAGGCCTTGTCTACACCAGGAGAGCCCTAGGGCCAGGAGCTCCAGAGGGAAGAGCTCTCTACGCCCTCTGTTGCTGAAAAGGGGAAAGTGCAGCCACAGGGAGCTTCATTTGCGTATGCCACCTACCTACAATTCCACTGACACTTGGGGAGTCACCATAATGATACACAAACTTGGATTTTGGTGGGTAGTGGGCTCTTAGAGGGGGTTGGGGGAAAGTGCTTTTACCTTGAAACAAATGTCTTTTAGGGGTCTTGGGTGCTCTGGATTGTCTTCATATGGGGACTTCACAGTGAGGCAGGATGAAGGCTTTGCCATGTGAGACAACACAGGGAGCAGCAGAGCTACCTGGCCTCTAGTGATGCCCCACCTGTGCAGTATGTTAATCCAGCTGAACCACGAAGCTGGGTAAGGTGGTAGCACTGGTCGGTAGGACCGAGCAATTAGCTCCCCTGGGACTGGAGACTGACTTAGTAGAGACACTTTGGACACCACTACGTGCTGCTCCAAGCCAGGAGTGGGGTTTGGTGGATGGGTGAGATCATGTGGCCAAAGGACTATTTCCCATGGGACTTTCTTATCGGCGGCAGGGAAAGAAATTGGATGGATCCCTGCTAAAGTTACTAAAAGGGAAGCTATTTTACTTTGTATATGCATATATATTCTGTTGCTGTGTTTTCCCAGGTTAATGGCTGGGTTCCTTTTCCCCTAAGAAAGATTCTCTTGTTTGGACACAGCCTCACAGTGCTTGTAAGTGGGGAAGTTCTACCTTTTTAGGGCACACCTGTGACGTTATTGACATAATCTGGGACCATATAGATCATTGTTGCAACCAAGGTCCTGTAGTGGCACCAAATCTTGTATAAAGGGGGTCAAATAAGGTGTCTAAGACAAGGTTATGGTTTGCTGGTTAGGATTATGCTATCTGTTTGCATGTATCATTTTTGTATTTAAAGATATAAGTATTGGCTCTATACTGTCTGTATTCCAAACTTATGCTCTGCTTCTGGGTGACACCCCAGACAAGTTGGTGGCAGCTCTGCCTAACCTGCTTGATGGCCCATTAAGGACCATCAGCTACACAACTGACCCATTGAGAGAAGGCAGACACGCCTCGTGACTCAGCAAGGTATGCAGGGACCTGCCTACGGACAGAACTCTGAGGTTTTTCCAGGCCATGTGATGGACAGCTGGTCTTTGGGACAAAGAAAGAAATATTCTCTTGCCATGTGGTCTAAAAAGCTGCTGCAGCTCCTCCATCTTGTCTTCAATCCTGCTTCTTACCTCTGGAGGGACTTTGCTACACTGAAGCTTTGAACCAAGGACTGAAAGACCCCTCCCAACTGTGAATGTTCTCCAGAGACTTGATTTGAACCTGCAGTTTATTCCATCACTGCTACAAGCCTGAACCCAGAACTTTGCCATTACTTTATGTAATGGATTCCATTTAACCAATTCTAGCTCTCATCTCTATCTTTTTCCTTTTGTGAATAAACCTTTAGATTCTAAAGGATTGGCAACAGCATAATTTGTGAGTAAGATCTGATTTGTATATTGACCTGGGTCTGGGGCTTGGTCCTTTAGGATCTGGAGAACCCTGTTTCTTTTATTGGGGTATTGGTTTTCATAACCATCTGTCCCCATAACGAGTGGCACTGGTGGTGATATGGGGAAACTGGAGTGTCTTAAGGGAATTGCTTGTGTGACTTGTGGTTAGCCAGTGGGGTAAAACCAAAGTCTTCTCTGTCTGGCTGGTTTGGTTTGCCTTGGTGTGCATAGAAACCCCAGCCTTGGGTTGTAACTGCCCTGTTTTAAGCAATTTGTCCTGAATTGGCACTCTCAGTGGGGTCCCACCAGAACCAGCATCGTTACAACCCCCCAAGGGTACTTTTAGTTTTTCCAGATTAATGGGTGGGGGCTCGAGCTGGTTTAGTTATTTGCCACACAGGATCCTAGATATATTGAACCCGGCCCTTTTTGCTGCCATTAACCACCTGACAGAAGGATTACATAAATTCTAGTGATGAAACATCACAGCCCTGCATGGGTCATCAGCAGCTGGGATTGAGCCTTAGCTCTGTGGAGCTAAAACCAGGGCCTTTACGACTAATGGTTTGTCTACACTAACTATATTAAGTTGCCTTACAGCCACCTCTGTAATTACTGCGGTGGTGCATGTTCACACTACCCTCCCTTGGGTTGCTGGTGCGCGACCTCACCAGAAGCACTTCCATCAACCTAAGAGGGGCAGTGTGGAGAGCTGAGGGCCCTGCCAGGAGCCCAGCTGGTCCACAGGCTCCCAGCGGGCTGTTCCCCCGTCCCCTCTGCTTCCCATTCCCCACTGGGGGAAGCCACGCAGGGCTTCTCGCCACCAGGGAGCAGGGTCCAGCTGCCCCAGCTTCTTGCCCCCATCGCTCCCACTCCCCTCCAAGAGCCTAGCAGCCTTGTCAATTTTATGGCTCACCTCTCAGGCTTCTCTCCCCGGCTTCCAGCTGGGATTGGGGTCCAAAGCCCCAGCTTCTTGCAGGCGCTCCCAACTCGGATTGGGATCTCTAGCTGCCCCCCCGTTCTAGCGCCAGTGGTAGATGGGGGGGTTATTTCTGTATTGAAGAAGGTTCTCTCAGGGTATTTGCATGGCCTGTTCCATGATGCAATCTACTTCTTGTTTGGTGAAGATGGTTTTAAGTTCTTTACGGTGTATATCCCAGACTTTCTCCACAGAGCATATTCTCTGGTATATGTACTTGACTGCAGATAATGGATTTCTTGTTGTGTTTGGGGTGGTTACTGGATCTGTGAAGGTATACAAGAAACCCACACATCACCTATCTTCATAGATCCAGTAACCACCCCAAGGGCGGAAGAACCTGCACAGACACAAATGAATCAGGATGGTTTGTTGAAGCCCGCAGAGCTCTGACATACCTAGGATTGGTATAATTCAATTTTTATAGTTTCGATGGATAATATCAATGTTTATTAGCAAGCACTTTTTATTGATTTACATTTTCACAGCTGAGCAAATCTATAGGTTAAGCATTTTTTTCAATTTTTGTTCATTTAAATGTTCATAGTTGTGAGACATGATGGGGGAGGGACAGATAAACAATTGTCGGCATTGAGATTCAAAAAGTTAAAGCTTTATAACCATTAAAACACAAGTTGTCAACATCACGTGAAAATATACAAAATATTTATCCTTAAATCAAACTCTAGTAAGTTCTCAAGCAGCATTTTTCTTACTTTGCCTCTCTGTAAATTTCAATGATCGCCAATGGAAATATTTTTTTCTTTGAATTGTGTGTGTATGGTGAAATCGCTATTTACTGATAAAAATTGAATCCTTCCAAGCCAAGTCAGGTATCCTTGATGAATGCCTAGCTGCATGTCTTTGGCAGATCATTAGGTGGCATTTGGCTGTTCTTTGTTGAGTGTGCATTTCTGCATTAAACACTATTTGTTTCCTCTACATACACATGTGCACCTTAGTGACCCGTATTAATAGATGGCAATAAAACCACTTTTATTCAGTAGTTTTTCTTAGAAAGGAGTTTTATCTTAACAGCTGAATGTAATTTCATGGAAATTAGAGATGGGAAAGACCTGCTAGGTTTCTTAGTCCATTCCACTACAACTAATGCAGAATTTCTCTCAACAGCATGTTGTTTTATGGTCTTTTGTAGGGCTGTCGCTTAATCACAATTAACTCATGTGATTAACTCAAAAGTTAATCACAATTAACTGCACTGTTAAACAATAGAATACCAATTGACATTAAATATTTTTGCATGTTTTTCTAGATTTTCAAATATATTGATTTCTATTACAACACAGAATACAAATTGTGCAGTGCTCACTTTATATTTTTGATTACAAATATTTGCACTGTAAAAATGATAAATTGTATTTTTCAATTCCTCTTACAAGTACTGTAGTGCAATCTCTATTATGAAAGTATAACTTACAAATGTAGATTGTTTTGTTTTTGAGTGCAGTTATGTAACAATGTAAAACTTTAGAGCCTACAAGTCTACTCAGTCCTACTTCTTGTTCAGCCGATCGCTAAGACAAACAAGTTTGTTTACATTTACAGGAGATACTGTTGCCTGCTTCTTTTTTTTTACAATATCACCTGAAAGTGAGAACGGGCATTTGCATGGCATTTTTGTAGCCAGCATTGTAAGGTATTTACGTGCCAGATATCCTAAACATTTGTATGCCTCTTCATGCTTCAGCCACCATTAAATTTGTGACTGTACTCCCTGGGGGCAGAATGTCTCCTGTTCTGTTTTATCCGCATTCAGCCAGATATTTCATGTTACAGCCGTCTCAGATGATGACCCAGCACGTTTGATTTATGAACACTGTCACTGCAGATTTGACAAAACGCAAAGAAGGTAGTACTGTGAGATTTCTAAAAATAGCTACAGCACTCAACCCAAGGTTCAAGAATCTGAAGTGCCATCCAAAATCTGAAAGGGACGAGGTGTGGAGCATGCTTTCAGATGTCTTAAAAGAGCAACATTCTGATGCTGAAATTACAGAACCCAAACCACCAAAAAAAATCAACCTTCTACTGGTGGCATCTGACTCAAATGATGAAAATGAACATGCATTGGTGTGCTCTGCTTTGGATTGTTATCAAGCAGAACCCGTCATCAGCATGGATGCATGTTCTCTGGAATGGTGGTTGAAGCATGAAGGGACATATGAATCTTTAGCAAGCCTGGCACATAAATATCTTGCGAAGTTGGATACAACAGTGCCATGCGAACGCCTGTTCTCACTTTCAGGTGACATTGTAAACAAGAAGCAGGCACCATTATCTCCTGCAAATGTAATCAGATTTGTTTGTCTGAGCGATTGGCTGAAGTAGGACTGAGTGGACTTGTAGGCTTTAAAGTTTTACATTGTTTTATTTTTGAATGCAGGGGTTTTTTGTATATAATTCAACATTTGTAAGTTCAACTTCCATGATAAAGAGATTGCATTAGTACTTGTATTAGATGATTTGAAATATACTGTTTGTTTTTTACAGTGCAAATTTTTGTATTCAAAAATAAATAGAAAGTGAGCACTGTACACTTTGTTCTTTGTTGAAATTGAAACCAATATTTGAAAATGTAGAAAACATCCAAAAATATTTAAATAAATGGTATTCTATTATTAACAGTGCAATTAATTGCACGATTAATTTTTTTGAGCACTTGACAGCCCTAGTCTTTTGTCCAGTTTAAAAGAACCCAAACAATGGGGCTATCACCTATTTCCTTACTTTTGTGAAACTTTTACCTCCAGCTGCTTCAAAACATTTTCCAGATAACCTTTTTTTTATTTTTTTTTCCTAAAGGGATACTGAACTTGAAAGCTAGTCAATTTCAGAAAATGAGTTGAAAGTTGTGTCACAAATACCTGTGAGAGGTAGAATGGCCTTGTTAGTAAGGCACAAAACTGGACTCAGCTGATCCAGATGCAGGTCCTAGCCCTGCAACTGACTGACTATGTAACCTTGGGAACATCACTTCATGTCTGTGACTCAGTTCCCCACATTTAACAATTGAGGTAATATTTCTTCTCCCACCCCTGGTCTAGCTTCTCTTTTTAGACTGCAAGCTCTTCAAGGCAGGGCTATGGCCCAGAAACTCCAAGGTACTTAGGCATCTAATGCCCATTGAAATTAACCATGGCCCCTAAGTCCCCTTCATTTCTAAATCTCCTTTGCTTTTATTTTTAAAAAATGGTTACAAATGCCAGGAAATTAAACAAAATGGTTTCCAACTTTTTGATTGACTCAAAACAACTAATCCTTGCAACCCTCTGGAGTTACACCAGGGATTAATTTGGCCCAAGTGATTTTCACTATCAATTTCGTGCATTGCAGTCGTGTCTAGAGACCCCAGTCAAGATCAAGGCCCCATTGTGCTAGAGGCTGTATATACACAGGCTAAAAGTCTCTGCCCTGGAGAGCTCACAGTCTAAGGCCTCGTCTACATAGCCAGTTAGCAGGTGGCAAGCTGGAGTAAAACTACAGAGCGGTAACCTGCCGTTCGCTAACTGGCCGCATGGACCCTGCTACCATGCACGAAACTTTTCATAGTGCACTTTGACCTGCTCCCCTTTCAATGTGCACTACATCAATGCACACTAGGGAACATTTAGAGAGCAGCAGCTGGGTCCGCATGGCCAGTTAGCGTGCAGCAGGTTAGTGGGCTGTATATTTACATCCCAGCTTGCCACACACTTGCTGGCCATGTAGACAAGCCCTAAGTACACAGGACAGATGGGGAACTAATATTTGAAAACGTTGAGTGATACTCTGAGGCCACACAGGAAGTCTGTGGCAGAGTTGGGCACTGAATCCAGGTTTCCCAAGTCCTAGGCTTCTGCTATAACCACATGCTCCTTGCCACCAGACACGCTTTTGGGTTCTCACACACCAGCACAATGCTGCAACTCACCAGGGGACTGTTTAAATCAGGTCCCGAAAGCTAATAAACTCCAAAGAAACCTCACTCTACCACGGGTAAGAAAGTGGTAACAGCAGCTCTGGCGCTGATGTGGAGACATCGATTGGAGTGTGAGTAAGTTTGACCCTCCTGCTTTAGGGCTTAAACTATTGGGGGTCAGGAGGGAAACTTCCCTGGGGGAAGGTTATCCCAGCACTGCCTCCTGTAGAATTTCTTGCACCTGTGTCTGAAGCAGCTGCTACTGGCCTTTGTCGGAAGGAGGATATTGCACCAGTGCAGGGATTGGCAACCTTTGGCACATGCCCATCAGGGAAAGCCTCTAGCAGGCCGGGCCGGTTTGTTTACATGCCGCATCCGCAGGTTTGGCCGATCGCAGCTCCCACTGGCCGTGGTTCGCCGCTCCAGGCCAATGGGGGCTGCGGGAAGTGGCGCGGGCTGAGGGATATGCTGGCCACCCTTCCTGCAGCCCCCATTGGCCTGGAGCGGCGATCCACGGCCAGTGGGAGCTGCGATTGGCTGAACCTGCGGACACGGCAGGTAAACAAACCGGCCTGGCCCGCCAGCGGATTTCCCTGATGGGCCGCATGCCAAAGGTTGCCGATCCTGCACTAGAGGGACCATTGGTCTGACCTGGTATTGGAATTCCTGTGTTTCTGTCCAATAGGAGTAAGGGTTGTGGAGTTGGACCTGCAATGTAAAGGGCTAATCAGCTTTACAAGTTTCCAACTTTTTATAGGTAAATTACACTTTGGCTGATAAAACACAAATAGAGAATTAATGAGCTTAAAAAAAACCCTGGCACTGTCAATATAATTAGCTTCTAAAAACTGCACACCACAGGAACAATCCCCTTTCTCCAAAACAGTGTACAGTGCAGAGATGCATGTGGAGACAGAAACAGCTACAAAAGCTTCCTGAAACCGCCACAAAGCATCAGCAGAAAGACACCACAACCCACCACCAAGGATGCAGTGGCACTGGTAGGAAAGCCAAACGTCTTCTGTGTGGTCCCTATCCTCCCACTAACCACCTTCAGATGTCTACCTTGGACAACAAGGGCCTGTTGCTATTACCAGAAAGCTATAGAGATAAGCACTGCCGAGACCATCACAGGCAACAGAGACTGGAAGAGACCACCAAAAAAATTAAACTAGGCCTCATTCCTGGTGACTAAAGGCTCAATCCTGCAAATAAATGCTACTAGACATTGTGCTTATAGCACGGTGAGTTTACTGGGATTACTCTCCCCTGAGAAAGCATTTTACCCAATAGCAAGTGTCTACAGGACTGGCTCCTAAGTCTTGTTTAATTGGTTCAAGTGATTTTGGTTCCAGTGAGGTAAGAGAACAGGGGCAAAATTTCCAGGCGTTCCTACTGCCTGTGGGTGACCAACTTGGGATGCCTTAAAAGGGGTCCTGATTTCCCAATGTGCAGAGCACCCACCCTCAAATAATCAAGCCCTTTTAAGGGGCCGTATGTTGGGAACTGAAAAATTGAGGCCCCCTCCTCCCCAGGTGCTCTTGTAAACTTTGACCAAGATTTTTATTCTCCGTCCTGTTTTATTCTCTGTCCTGTTTTAATGGAAAAGTGACATTCATAAGGCACTGAATGACTTGAGGATCAGTAATAAATTAAAGAGCTTTTCATCCTTCCAGAGACTTTTTCACTGGAATCCTGATGAGATCAGCCATGACTGGAAGTCCCTAGCATCTGATGGCTATTTGACAACCTCTATGAAATGTCTGGACACGATTCGGTTCTGTTGAGTCTGGCCTTTTGCTCAGACTGTAGCAACTGACCTATTTAGCTCTGAAAATCCCTGGTTCAATCCAGCAGCAGCCATCGCACTTTCCTTCCCTGAAGACCAGATGGGCCTTATCCTCATGGAGGAAGCATCTAGGCAGGGCCACCAGCTACCTCCTTATTTTGGTCTCTCACCTCTGGACCAGATTTTGTCTCTTGAAAACGTAGGCTTGTGGAACAGAGGTTGTCTCCCTATGCTTCTGCTATGCTGAGTGCTATTGCAATGCCCATATGAACCAGAAGCAGGAAGTACAAGATATCTGAGGGGAGTGTCCGTTCTCAGACTTCTAGCATAGCCACAAGACCTAGAAGGTTTGAAATGGCACCCATGTTTGAAGGCTCACAGCAGCCTTCTGAGGGTGGCCCACAATTCGTCTCAGTTTAATTCTGATGTGGTCCTTAGGAGCAGAGAGTGCTGCTCTTGTGCAAGTCGTAAATGGAAGGAACAGACAGGAATCTATCCCTCAATCAGTCCAACACTGGAATTGCTGTACCATGGGCACCTTTAGGTCTAAACTAGATAGACAGCCAACTATGCAGAGCGCTACACCAGGATGAAGGTATCTAGCCAGAAGATTTTGCAGCAGGTTCCCATCCCCAGAGGTATGATTTGTGGCAGTAGGATGGTAGCTGGAGGTTTAGAGACACCCAGAGCATGTGGCTGCATCCCTGGCCATCTTGCCCAATAGCCACTGACGGACCTATCCTCCATGAACTTATTTCATTGTTTTTGAACCCAGTTATACTTTTAGCCTTCACAACATCCCATGGCAATGAGTTCCACACATTAACTGTGTGTTATGTGACAAAGTACTTCTTTATGTTTGTTTTAAACCTGCTGCCTATTGATACATATATACACACTTTGCAGTAGGTTTACATTAGAGACAGTGAGGTCAAAGAAATACACCTTGCACTCAAAGCAGAATGTGGTAAGGTTTGGGATGGTCCTTTGCTCCTGAGAGAGTTACTGCCACAGTTTAGGGCTGGCTCCCAAGAAAGTTCTGTTTTCTTCACAGGTAATGCTCCTCGGGGAATTCTGCACCACTGAGCATGTGCAGAATTTATTTCCCTCACAGATTTATTTGCTTCCCTGCAGAAAAATGACTCTGATGGGGAAGCAAATGGAAGCCACAAGAGTGGTCATGCAACCCTCCCCAGCAGTGTGTTTCGGGTGCCCAGGGCAGCCGGCATAGAGGTAAGTCACTGTGGGGCAGGAATTGGGACTGGGGAAGACCCGGCTGGTGGCTTCTCCCTGTGCTGGGCTCAGCTGCTAGTCCCAGCTGGGCTGGGGAGGACGGAACTTCCTCTTCCCCTGCACGGCATCCAGGACCTGGTGAGACCCACTCCCCGATTTCTCCTCGGGCTGCAAGAAGCTCTGCAAACTCACACACACACACTTTTTGTACCCATTGCTCCTCAGCTGCAGGGGGAGGGATCCCTATACAGGGAGCTGCTCCCCCATTCGCTCAACCCCCATGCATCCAGACCCCCTCATACCCAGACCATCCCTCCAAGTCTCACCCCCCCACACACTCAGAACCCCCTGATAAGCCCTACTCCCCCTGCACCTGAACCACCCTGACGAGCCACCCACACCCAGATCCCCACTCCACTGAGCTGCAACCAGCTGCACCTGCATCCCCACCCCACCAAGCCCCACTCCCCTAGCATTTGGACCCCCCACTGAGCCCCATACACCCATACCACCACCCCGCCCCCGCTGAGCCCCAACCACCTTCACCTGGACCCCCCTGCAGGGTCCCATTACACCCACCAGCACACCCCAGTTAAGTGTGTGCCTGAAGTTTTTTACCATTTCTCAGCTCATGGTGCCCCCTGTTAGCCGCTGCGCTTGTCAGGCAGGTCTTCAGTGACTCAGCCCTCCCGCTGAGTCCATGTGCAAACAATCAAACCCCTTCCAGGGTATAAGTCCATAAGTTCGCTCCAACAGGGCCCATCAGGGTACCCTCACTTGGTCCAGCTAGGTTGCAAGGCTCCTACTCTGGAATTGAGCAGTGGCTGGGGACTCCTGGCCTCTACTTGAGTCCCCAGCCTTCCTGCTGAACTCTTGGACTCAGCTCCCTGACCACAGGTCCCTGCTGAGTCACTCCCAGTAATGACCTGCTTAGCCCCTTGCAGTTACTGCAGCTACCCCTGCTAGCAGCTGCTCTGTCAAGCCTTTCCACTCCTGCAGCCAGCCAGGAGCACTTCTTGCTCCCCAGTCCTTGCAAGCAGACTGAACTCTGGCCCTGCAGCTCCTTTTATATGACCCTGCTGGGCCCTGAGTGGCTGCTCCCTGCAGCCTCTTTCCTGGTTGGCTGTGTCCCACACAGCCACTCTAGGAAGCTTGGAGGACCTCTCTACTGCCCTTTTCTGGGGTGGGGTGTGGCAGGGCCACGAGGCCTCCAACAGGGGGCCTCCAGACTTATTCCACCCCGTCACAGGCATCTCATCACAAAATCATAACCTTTGCTGATTAACTGCCAAAGCTGAAGTGACTGACGCAAGTGTCTCAGGTGACAATTCACAAATATATTCAGCGTCATATCGCAAAGCAGCGAAAAAAAATCTTTAACACCGATCGTCACCATTATACCTAAATGATAGCACGTGTCTCTCGGAAAGTACTCTACTGTATAATCACTCAGCTGTGCAGCATGAAGATATGGTTGCTTCATTGTTTCTCTCTTACAAGTAAATTGAGCAGTGTTTCCGAGCTGACAGTAAGAGCAGGGCAAACGTACTCCGGTTAGGGAGGTATTCTGCCTCTCCCCCTCCTCCAACATATGTTTGCCATTTTTAGGAGGGGATAATTGTCAGCTATTCTGAGTTCTAACTGGCGATTGCCATTCACTCTTGGTACCATTTCATTAGCCAGCCCCAGACACAGGCTAGGACACCTGCCATTAAAGAAAAATTCCTTTGGCGTTTTTATATGTGTCTTTCTTCCTGTTGTGCTTTGACTTTATAATTGTGCCCGCCTCTTTCTGTGGAACACTGAATCCATCAATCTCAAAGTGCTTTCCCACACTCGGTAAGGATCACCATCCCCATTTTACAGATGGGAAAACCAAGGCACAGCTATGTGATGTGACTTGTCCACATGCCAGGTCAATGGCAGAGCTAGGAAGAGATCCCAGGCTACCTGATTCCCACCCAGGGCATTATCCATTGGGCCACTGTGTCTCTAGTCTTATGATCTCAGGGTTGCAGATAGCATCTATCACTGTCCAAGCCAAGCTCCCATCCTGTTGTTAAACGCATCAAGATCCATGATGCTGACAAGTGGGAAATGGCTCTGAAGAACATTGCTGGTTAGATTCTCCCCTGCACCAGCTTTGTTTGATACTGGGGGAGGCAATCAGGGAACTAGCTCCCCAATCCTCAGGGACATCTTTTAGGACTGCTGCTAGGCAATTCTAAGTTGCCCCAGTGGTACAGTGCTAGTGGAGGAGTGGTATAGCATATCTCCACCGCACGCCCACAACATGCCGTCTCCCAAGCCGGCCGGGGGAGTGCAGGACCCAGATGAACTGGCTGAGAGTTCCCTTTTGGTAGGGGAACTCTACTGGGTATTTCTGGCTGTTGCAGCCCTTTGGCATCACCCAAATGGTGCCAAGGGGCTGTAATATGGCTAAAAAAAATACGGCCCTCTTTCGGAACAGCCCAAGTGCGAAGAAGCTTTCAAGGGGGCAGATTTTCTTGTATGGCCGCAATGAGTGTGCGCAGGCATATGCGAGTATAAAAAACCTACAGCCACATGCATGAAAGTCAGGTACAGCACGCGCAGGCTCAGATGAACATGTGCATGGACATTTAGCCTTTGGCCTTGTCCTGTCCGTCGTCCAGAGAGCCGAGCCTCTGTGGGATCTCTTAGTTCGCTTGTACGTTAAGGGAGTATGAATGTCCATTCCTACCCCACCCATGTCAGATTCAAACATAATTTGAAAACAACTGGCTCATGGTAAGATGATTGATTCATTTATTAAAGTCTATTTCTGTGTATCTATAGGATCATTATGGTCATCTAGTCAGAGCTCCTGCATAACATAGATTAATGGCCAAATTCTCCACTGAGGCCAATAGAATTACACCGGCAAAGAATCGGGCCATGAATTGTTGCTGCTGGGCCAGTACTGATGTTCCTGGCCTTAGCTGGCTTCTTAGGACACTGATGTTCCCCACTTTCTCTACTCAGATAAGGGAGAGGCTTGTACATACTACCACTTAGGTCACTATAATTTATGTCAATCAGAGGTGTGAATAAGCCACACACACACACCTCCCCCGAATGGCATAAGTGACACTGACCTAAGTGGACTGCAATATGTCGGCGGGAGAGCGTCTCGTGTAGACTAGCCTGTAGAGGAATATTCAGCGATGACCTCTGTTATGGTGTGAAGAGAAAGGTCTACATGCCATAAGCCAATTGGAATCAAGTGGCGAGCCAAGTGCTCAGCACCTCTGAAAGACAGGCCCCATGCGGTTTCAAATGGGGTCTAAAAACTGACCCACCTAAAGCCAGATGCCATCATGGAAGATTTGGGGCCATAATGTTTCAGGTAACCATATGTGTTGGAATAGAAGCGGGGTTGGAATAGAAACAACAGGCCCAACTCTCACATTTGAGTCCTCCTTTACTCTGCAAAGTCCCACTACAGCTCATGTGGCTGTTTGCTCGTGTTCAGCAGGACCTGACTGTGAAAAAGTGACAGAACAGGCTCCATAGACATGGGAGATGGAAGAAGCCTAGTGCACTAGGTCGTCCAGTCCAACCCTGATATCCTAGCTTGAAATCTCTGGTCCTAGATCATTCTTGCCTCCTTGAATACAATTAACGCCCCCCCACACACACACATACACACAGTCCCACTCCCGCCTTCAAGGATTACTGGATGCTTATCAGCATTTGCAATCCAAAGATTTCTGCTCAATGAGCAACTGGAGGGAGCCGTGTGGAGGGAGGGTTGTCTGGGTGCTGGGAGTTCTTTAAGACAAAAAAAGGCAGAGTGGAGGGAAGAATGGAGCATCCTGTCTTTTCAGAGAGGAACAGAAGACAAACTCTCGGCCTTCCACTCCTCCTTTCATATCGGTTAACGTGCCTCTGAGGATTTTGTTCAGATCATATCTTAAAGACGGCGTATTCAGTCAGGCCTGTAATGATAGGAACTGAATGTGCTTTTGGTTTCCCCGTTGAATGGATCCCCCTCATAAATGAAGATTTTGAATGGGAGATTTGACCACAACATAGGATAGCCTAGCTCTACGGTATTTATATTGGTATTACACATTATCAGGCTTTGAGACAAGAAGTTACATAGAAAAATCCTTTTGTCCAGGACCACATAATCTGTTTTTTTGTTCAAGAGGCCAAGATAATTGGAATTTAGAAACACCACCTTAATGCTTTTCCAGTGGTCATGGACTTAATTCTGAGGAGAATAACTCCCTGCAGTTATGCTATAAAGCAATGCAACAATTCAGATAAACCTTTTCAGGCTCTGATGCCTTCGGGCCCACCCAGGCTCCAAGAGAACAAAGCTGTCCTGCCACAAGCTGGGAGGGTTGAGAATCACATGATCAGAACCACATGGTCTATTGCCAACCGCAAGGGATCAACAGCAATTGGATCATTATGGAAATATTAAGGGGGCTTCCCCCACCCACCTACCCAGCATTGTAGGTCGAATCCAATTAGATGAGGACAGATGCTGCTTAGGGACGCTGGTCTCTTTAGCCTCATTACAACTCACATTCATATTGTCCCTTTCATTTTTATGAAATTTAAAAGGGTTGGGGGTGGAGGAGGGGGTTGGCCCCTTTGTTTCCTACCCAGATAAAGGATCCAGGGAGGAAAGGGAATTGTGTGTCAGCCTAATGCTTAAAGAGAGGCAGTGGCAAACATGACTGGCCGGGGCAGACCTCCACCCTTCTGATTTTCATATGGTGTTTGCTTGTTCTCTGTGCTGCTCTCAAAGATTTCAGTCATGCTATGAAGCCCACAGACTGTACTTTGTAGCACAGCCCTCCCACCGCATAGAGCAAGGTAAAGTCTGGCTGCAGTTAGGGGAAAATATCATGCCATAAGGTCTGGCCATCATCAGAAAAGTGAGTGTTAACAATGACACCCATCCTGGTCAAAATGGACAAGATTCACTGGCCAGTCCACTCAGGTGGCCCAAAGAGCATAAATCATTTGCATCTGTCTAGCTGGGGATTCTCCAAGTCTGGAGAAGTTCCCAAGCAGCATAAGAGCCAGTGTAGTCAATTCCTATGCACTCCCACTGCAACCTGAGTGCAGGCAGTGTGGTGGATATGTGGAGGGCAGGCCAGGGTTGTCACTGGAGTATAACAATCCAGCTACTCCCAGCTGGCAGACAGACCCTTGGGCAGAGGGCAGACAGTCCTATGACCAACCAAGCAGAGAACCAGGAAGCTGTTAAGTGGCTTCCTGGCATGGTCCCCTCTGCTACACTCAGTGGATCTCAGATTCAGCAAAGAAATCTATCCCAATATCTTCTCCACCTGGGTCTTGTCAGTTAGCGCCACTAGCTATGCTGACAAACCCCCTTGCAAAGCTAAGGGGGGATGGAGCTGAATTACATTCCCTCTTACATGTTATCAACAAAGTTCTGGCTGCAGAACACTCATGAAGGAAAGGAAGGAGTGAGAGACACAGAAAGACAATGGACTTCAAAAAAGGCAGACTGTAACAAATTAAAGAACTGGTGCATAAGATCCCGGGGGGGGGAAATCCAAGGGATAAAGGAGTTCAAGAGAGCTGGCAGTTTCTCAAAAGAGACAATATTAATGGCACAACTGCAAACTATCTTGCTGCGAAGGAAAGATAGGATGACGAATGAATAAGAGGCCAATATGGCTCCATCAGGCTCAATAATGACCTCAAATCAAAAAGGAATTCTACAAAAAGTGGACACACGGACAAATTGCTAAGGAAAAGTAACAAAGAATAGCATAAGCATGTAGGGACAAAATCAGAAAGTCTATGGCACAAAATGAGTTACACCAAGGCCGTAAGAACAGGTTCTAGAAATACATTAGGAGCAAGAGAAAGATGAAGAAAAGTGTAGACCCATTACTTACCAGAAAAGGAAAGGTAAGAATGGATGACATCCAAGAAGGCAGAGGTGTTGAATGACTATTTGGCTTCTGTCCTCAATAAAAAGGTAAAAATTGTGACCAGATACTTAATACAATTAATATTAAAAACAAGGAGGAAGGAACCCAAGCCAAAATAGGGAAAGAACAGGCTAAAGAAATGTAGATAAGATAGATATATTCAAGTCAGCAGGACCTGATGAAATTTACCTTAAGTACTTAAGAAACTTGCTGAACCATTAGAAATTCTTTTTTGAAAACTCATGGAGCATGGATGAGGCCCAAGAGGACCGGAGAACAGCAAACGTAGCACCTATCTTTAAAAAGGGGAGCAAAGAGAACTGGGGGATTATAGACCCTTCAGCCTAACGTCACTACCTGGAAAGCTACTGGAACAAACTATTAAACAATCAATTTGTAAGCACCTACAGGTTAATATGATTATAAGGAATAGCCAACACAGATTTGTCAAGAACAAAACATGCCAAACCAATCTAATCTTCTTCTTTGACTGGGTTACTGACCTAGTGAATGGGGGAAGCTGTAGACAAATTTGCAGATGACACTATGCTGGAAGGACAGGATTAGAATTCAAAACAACCTTGACAAATTGGAGAATTGATCTGAAATCGACAAGATGAAGTTCAATAAAGACAAGTGCAAAGTACTGTACTAAGGAAGGAAAAAATCAAATGTACAAATACAAAATAGGAGATAACTGGCTAGGCAACAGTACTGCTGAAAAGGATCAGGGTTTTACCACGGCTCACAAATTCCACATGAGTCAACAATGGGATGCAGTTGCAAAAAAAGCTAATATTATTCTGAGGTGTATTAACAGAAGTGTCATATGTAAGACACCAGAGATCATTGTCCCGCTCTACTTGGCACTGGTGAGGCCTCAGCTGGAGAACTGTGTCCAGTTCCGGGTGCCACAGGTTAGGAAACATGTGAACAAACTGGAGAGAGTTCAAAGGAAAGCAACAAAAACGATGAAAGGTTTAGAAAACCCAACCTATAAGGAAAGGTTCAAAAAATGGGGCGTGTTTAGTCTTGAGAAAAGAAGAGTGAGGGAGGACCTGATAAAAGTCTTCAAATATGGTGAAGCTTGTTATAAAAAGGATGCTCGTCAATTGTTCTCCATGTCCACTAACGATCGGACAAGGAATAATGGACTTTATCTGAAGCAAACAAGATTTAGATTAAAAGAAAAGGAGTACTTGTGGCACCTTAGAGACTAACCAATTTATTTGAGCATGAAGTGCATCCGATGAAGTGAGCTGTAGCTCACGAAAGCTTATGCTCAAATAAATTGGTTAGTCTCTAAGGTGCCACAAGTACTCCTTTTCTTTTTGCGAATACAGACTAACACGGCTGCTACTCTGAAACCCGAGATTTAGGTTGGATATTAGAAAAAAAAACTTTCTAACTATAAGGGTAGTTAATCTCTGGAATAGGCTTTCAAAGGAGGTCGTGGAATCCACATCATTGGAGGTTTCAGAGAACAGATTGGGCAAGCACCTGTCAAGGATGGTTTAGGTTTACGTGGTCCTGCCAGAGGACTGATCTGATGACATCTCAGGTCCCTTCCAGCCCTACATGTCTATGATTTTCTGTTTACCCGTGATAACTGGCTGAGCAATAACCATCTGTTTAAGGCTCCTATGGAAGGGGCTCCTAAGCACCACACAAGTCCATTTATTTTGGGCCAGATTCCTTGACATGAAGGCCCCTTTACACCACTCTGGAAGCATTTACACCCACTGTTTACCATGCTGACAAAACAAAAGGGACGTATGGTCTGTGTAAATGCTTCCAGGGAGGTGTAAAAGAGGCCTATGTGTTAATGAGAATCTGGCCCTTGGTGTTCAGCACGTCCATGTTTGATCTCAGCTGTCCAAGCTGGTTTTGTTCCCCAGCAGTCTCTCACCATCCCCATTGGAAGATGGCCACGTGGGGCGTTGTCACAGGAGAAAGCTATAGCACTGCGGTTCTCAAACCTTCAGCCCTAGTGTCCCGCATCTGACAGCCATACTTTGGTGTTCCACCTTCCCCGCAGTCATTCGAATGAACTGATTCTTTTCCGTAGAACCAACCCACACACTCGGTATCACTGTCTGAATACTGCTGCTCTTGATCTGAATATCCTGGCCTTGATGTGACAAAGATGCAGGAGGCAGATTGGGTCCTGCTCAGCTTTCAGATCCCAGGCTGAGTTTCCAGGCCTGGCTCTTAGAAAAGGCATCTGCTGCCCTGCAAACGGAGCAGGAAGACATGGACAGAGACTAAATCCACAGCTACACAATGTCACAGTCACACTCCTGCATATGAAGTAGGCAGGAGTTTGGCCATTGATTTCCTCACTGCCAAGTTGTGTCCCTATAACTACATTTTAATGCAGGCACTTTAGACCTGTGATGGGACCAACCCCATTTCCCCCCAGGAGTTCAATATGCAGCATGGAAAGGCGCAGAGGGTGCTCCTCCCCTTCTGTAATCAAGGCTCCATGAAAGAAGAGGAAAGATGGTCCAGTGCTGATGGGACGTGGGAGACTTACCACCAATTCCCTGCCCTGCCACAGACTTACTGTGTGATGTTGGGCAAGTCACTTAGTCTCTCTGCCACCCGTAACGTGGGGATAATAGCACTTCCCCACCTCCAGGGGTGCTCTCAGGACAAATCCATGACAGATTGTGAGGTGCTCAGATGCTATGGTGGTGGGAGGCATCGAAGTATCTAAGGACATGAGATAGACACAGGTAGCCCAATGCACTGCATCACGCCATTCCGATCCATTGAACCAGGGTCAGATGACATCAAGATCACTTGCTGCACATGCACAAGGCTTAAGAAGGCCCATGAGCATTTCCCCCAGGGCATTAGCTTCATGGAGGTTTAAGTGTGTCAACTCGAGGAAGGAGGCCCTAAGCCATGCATGAAAAGGGTCCCTTCAATGCTTTAATCAGGCCTTGTAATGAGACAGACACATGGCCATGCCGATTTAGGCTACAGTTTGCCAAGCTTATATAGACATTACAGCCTAATCCAAACTAGATCCCGATCATGTGGATTACCAGGGATCGCTAGTGGGTCTATTTTGTATCCTCTAAATTACAGTAACCTGGTAGGTCCTGATCCTATAATTGGATCCACACAGGCAGACCTTCATATGCCCTGATCCAGCAAAGCATTGAAGCATGCTGGTCATTCACTAATGTCAATGACTCACGTGCTTTTCTGGATCTGGGCCACAGTCGCATGGAATCCCAGCGAAGTCAGATGGGCTCCACACCCATAGGGAATTACCCACACGGCTTCACTGGGGAGCGAGAGGGAGACAAGACCTGTAGCTACTCACTATTCTGCACTGCCGAATATATTCATGCCTTGCTTGATCAATACTTTCCCTAGGTGATAGCTGTGCTTTTGTGCAAGGAGGAGGGAGGAGGGAGGCAGAAATTAAATTTACCACAAGCCTCAGCTTGTAAATAAAAGAACGATATGAACATCTACAAAAAGAACAGGAGTACTTGTGGCATCTTAGAGACTAACCAATTTATTAGAGCATGAGCTTTCGTGAGCTACAGCTCACTTCATCGGATGCATACAGTGGAATATTTGTTCATTTCTAAGGTGCCACAAGTCCTCCTTTTCTTTTTACAGATACAGACTAACACAGCTGCTACTCTGAAACATGAACATCTACAGATTCTCTGATCCCATCGTGTCCAATATGTTAAAAATCATATTAATATAAACGTTTCCTGAAAAGAAACAGTGCCTATTGTCTGTGCTTTGCCAAGAACATTTTCATATCAGGTCATGCTCCGACATCAGTTCGCTGCCGGACGATAACAGCAACTGTCTAGAAACTTAAATTAACTTCATCAGAAACAAAACTGTCCGGGAGAGGAACTCAAATGCCTTCAACTGGGATGGAGGATTGGCTCTCCTGCCTCAGCTGAATGTCTGTATTGTGTATGCACAGCCTTATCTTGAAGCTGGGACGATGTATATGAGCACACAGCCCAGGGGACACCTGCAGACTGAGGCTAAGCCTGCACCAAATAAGATTTCTCCCCTGATCTGATAAAATACTACCTGTCCGCATCTCTTCCTACTTTCAACTACTGCTGGGTGAAAGCAAACCTGCCTTAGATACTGTACCGAGCAGAGGCTCCCCCATTTTTAGTTTGGAGCAAGGCTATTGTTGGGACTAAGGAAATGGCTTGCGACTCAGAAGATCTGGGGTCAATGCTCTGCCACAGACTGCCTGGGTGACCTTGGGAAAGTTACTTCTACCTCTCCAGGCCTCAGTTCCCCCACTACAAAATGGGGATAATAATATTTCTCTCTCCCACCCTTTTTCTTGCCTGTTCAGGCTGCAAGCCCTTCCGGGACTGTCTCAGACCATGTGTGAGTCTAGAGCCTCACACAATGGGGTCCCACTCCCAGTCTCATTTGGGGGCTCCAGGCACTATCATAATTAGGGCCCTACCAAATGCATAGCCATGAAAAATGCGTCGCGGACCGTGAAATCTGGTCTTTGGTGTGCTTTTACCCTATACTATACAGATTTCACAGGGGAGACCAGCGTTTCTCAAACTGGGGGTCCTGCCCCAAAAGGGAGTTGCAGGGGAGTCACAAGGTTATTTTAAGGGGGGGGTATTGCCACCCTTACTTCTGCACTGCCTTCAGAGCTGGGCGGCTGCAGAGCGGCAGCTGCTGCCTGGGTGCCCAGCTCTGAAGGCAGCACCCTGCCAGCAGCGGTGTAGAAGTAAGGGTGGCAATACCATGCCATGCCACCCTTACTTCTGCGCTGCTGCTGGCGGGGGCTCTGCCTTCAGAGCTGGGCTCCTGGCCGGCAGCCGCCGCTCTGCAGCCGCCCAGCTCTGACGTCAGAGCCACCGCCAACAGCATTGCAGAAGTAAGGGTAGCAGTACCGCAACCCCCCCCCTACAATAACCTTGCAAACCCCTCCCACACACACACACACACACTCCCTTTTGGGTCAGGACCCCTCCAATTACAACAGCGTGAAATTTCAGATTCAATTATCTGAAATGAAATATACAATTTTTAAAATCCTACGACCGTGAAATTGACCAAAATGGACCATGGATTTGGTAGGGCCCTAATCATAATGCAAGTCGTTTTCAGAGACATTTCTACTGCCGTAGTATCTGTATTATATAAAAAGACCCTAGGCCCAAACAACAGTTCTTTGCCACCAGCCCCAGCCCTGGGTTCACTCCCTGTTGATACGGAGTGGAAGGGGAGACTCATCTAACCCTCACGGGAACCTCCCGTGTGGGGCCCCTAAATAAAACCAGTACCCACACTGGACCTCCAGCTCAGACCAATACTGCACTGCCCCAGGCCTTTTACTTCACCCCTCCCTGGGGCTTTCTACAGCCTGCCTCCTGACAAGCTCTCCTGTATGAACTCTAGCTGTCTTGACAAAGCCGCACTACCAGCCTATCCCTCCTTCCAGGGCCGGCCTTAGACCAAATGGTGCCTAAGGCGAGGAGCGTCTTCGGCATTGTCCTTCCTTTTGTTAAACTTTCGAATACCTTATATTTTATTGCATTTGTAGCCCATTTCACACCTTTGATGCACGATTTGCATTCATGATTTATCCCTGTCATAGAAGATGATAAATTTGCAGGCTAGGATCTGTAAATCTGTATGTATTCATGCCATATATGAGCAAATAAAAATAATTGTTTCCTCTGAGCTTACAGAAACTTTTTAATTTTAAGAATAATTGAAATATAGTAACATCAAGGAACTGAACTGGGCACCAACATTGGGTGGACCAGTATTAAATCAAGTTACAGTAGGTGACAGCCTCAGAATGTTAACCCCGGTCCTTTAGTTCCAAAGGGCGTTTTTCTTGACTTTGCCCTTGCGATCTGAAGCACAGTGTCAGAGAGACCCAAAGGCTGGCCAATGGCATTTTCAAGTGATAAAATAGCAAGCCATGTCAGTCTCTTGTCGGCCATCATCAATCAAAGATATGTTTTAATGAGCCTGAGCTTCGAAAAGCTACGCTCACCACTTGCGATTGTGACCTGCAGCGTGAGCAGAATCCGCAAAGCTATCCACACATTAGGAAAAGTGTCCTTCAGCTCTGCATCATGAATTGGAGAACTTCGAATGGAGAGTGCTTCCTGTGTTGCAAAATGTGATGGATGTTGTCCAATTCAACAGACGTCTTTACGTCTTTATCATTGACGCCCAAACATTCTCCATGTGTCGATGTCTGGTGAAGGTCCGTACAATTGTTCAAGGGTGTTTTCCTGTCCTCCAGCACCTTTCTAAGGTCAGACAACAACCCTCAGGTCTTTTTGTAGTGCTTCATTTGTCCAAATCTTTCTTTGATGGACACTCAAGCCATGTCAATGAACGAGCAAAAAACTCCCTCTTGAATTTTTTTTCCGAGCTTCCCATTACCTCATCTCTGCCCTCCTAACCACACTGTCTCTTCTTTCAATGAATATGAGTTTCCCTGAAGACAGGCTCAACTCCTAAGTTTTCCACCATTTCTTTTGCAGCAGTGATGGCATGTACAAATCAGTTGTCTCTATAGGCCACAACGAGATCAAATCAGCTTCTCATCTAAGCAGAAGTGGGCGTGATGTCCATCCACTGAGTTTGTAAGTCCTTGCTTAAAATGTTTCCTTGGAACAGGATATTGGGCCAAACCACAACTGAGACCAGAAATTTGAAGTCAGTGATCTGATTTGCCAGGCTTTGCACCTCGTGTCAGATTCTAGCCTCGGCTTTATTTGACTGCACCAGTTCCATCAGGGTATTGTAAACCTCAGTCACTTGGTACCTCACTGGCCTTATGCTGTTAGTGCGGCTCTCCCAGCGAGTGTCACTTAATGGCATTATGGTCAGATTTGTAACATTGTCCGTGACGATCTTCCACCTGATAGTTGATGCTGGAAACAGGATATATATCCTTTGCAGTACTCCGAAGAGAGATACTGACTCTAAAGAAGATGACTCTGCATCTGACACAGCCAGATTGACGGAATGGCAGCCACAAGGTATGAAGAAATCTCTTGGATGCAGCGCAAGGATCCTTGCCTGGACGCTGCTGTTTCTTCCCTTCGTGTTCTCCCTGTTGTCATGGCCTTGGCCACAGCAGTCCTGAAGCTTTATTTTATTCCCATTCAAAACGTTCAGAAACCGTTCTGTGAGGCCTTCTCCAGTACAGTCGTCCACAGGCCGGAACCAGATAAAGTGCTCCTCTGCTTGGAGACAGCCATCCTCGTCATCAACAAATCTTACTATAAATGACATCTTTTCACTGTGACTAATGTCGGGAGTGCAGGCCATTATTATGGCGTAGTACTTTGCTTTGCTGAGCCGCATCAATATGTTATCAGGCGCCTTCCTTGCCATAAAGTCAGTCAATTCGTTTTGAATTCTTTTGCTGCAGTGGTGGTCCACAGCTTCTTTATGAACTATTCGACATCAGTGCTCACGCATGACATTGTCATGTTTCCCAAGGAGCTCTGCCAAACTGAGGAAATTACCATTATGTTCAGTGAACAACTTATCCGATAAGCCCCGGCAAGCCACATTATTCTTTGCAAGGAAGAGGGTGATTGAGATTGGACGCCCAAGCACGTTCCTCCAATGCTGGGTTTCTACATTAATAATGCGCTGGTTTTCTGCGGCTATGCATGCATTCAACTGGAGCCCGGACTCGACCTCCATCCATTTGGAGCAGGCTGTAAAATGGCTGGGTGACTTTTTTGCTTCAGAGCATCAGCTCAGTTATGCCAGTAATTGTACCCGGACAGTGCTGGCAACGATTTGGCATCCTTGTCAAATATTTTGCAACAAAACCAGAACACTTTGTCAGTTGATTTCAAGTAATCTAGCCAATGCCGTGTCAGTGTCTCACGGATCCCGAGCACTCTTTCACAGTGTGACTTTTTAAGAAGTGTCACTTCTGCTCATTTACTGGAACCGTCATAGCCTCGATTTTTCCCAGCCCATTCCAAATTGTACAGTCAATACTGGCAGAGTTTAGGATCACCGGCCATAAAGCAGGATCTGATGTAACAATTTGTGGCGTGCAATTTTTCTCACTGCTGTTTCTGTCATCATGCGGGGCTGATTCTTCTTTATCGTTTCACTTTTTACATGACCTTTTCATGTAAACCAGATTTTTCTTTGTCATTACTCTCCTTTTTCTTGTAAGCCACATTCTCCTTTATCATCACTCCCCTTTACACCACCAGGAAAACTGGACGATCCTCCATCACTTTCCTCACATTTCCATTCCTCATCTTCAGGTATATCTGCTAATAGGACTTCCATCATTTACACTTCGCCCCTCAATTTCTTCTGCACTGGCATGATCACTACTGCTTAAAGCCCAGTCTATGTTGTTCCATTTCAGATGGATCTTGGTTCCTGTGAACACTCACGGTGCAGAGCAGATCAGGTAAGTTCCCTTGCAGAGTTTCCTTCCCATTATTCCTTTGGGAAGGTGGAACACAGGGTCTTCCTTCCCCTTCACCAAGGAATGAGCTGTGAGTCCCTGAACCCCCTCCCCAGATTCTCAACCCCCTCCCAGCCCATTTGTCCATTTCACCCACTTGTCATGTCCTCTCTGATGAACCATCGAGGGCTCTTTGTTAACTGGCTGTACAGCACCTAGCGCAATTGGATCCTACCCCCAATGGAATTCCTAGGCGCTCCCATGGTACAAAACAATAAATAACAATGGCCAGTTCTGGAATAACTTACCCATAGAAATGTCTTCCTAAGCCCTGAAGCATGAGGGTTTGCATCCCTGACAAAAATTCTCCCAACAGGCAATTTCTATGGAACTTGTCGCTAAAATGTCAGAGTGTCTCAGGGGTGGGAGCTCGTTTACATGGCAATTTAGGGGGAGCCAGCGTGTAAAATCGACAACGCACTAGCTTGCCATGCACTAAGTTGCTGTGTAGACTCTGCTACCACACACTGAAAGTTCCCATTGTGCACTTGGAAATGGCAGTCTGTCAACGTGCACTAGAGAACTCTTGCGTCTACACTGCAATGAACGACCTGCAGCCTGGCCACAGCTAGCCCGGGTCAGCTGACACAGTCTTGCGGGGCTCAGGCTGCAGGATTAAAAAGCGGTGTAGGTGATCGGGCTGGGACCGGAGGCTGGTCTCTGTGGGTATGTCTACACTGCAGTTAAACACCCCTGGCTAGCCCGTGTTGCCCAACTTGGGCTGGTGGGCTGCCGGGCTATAAAACTGCAGTGTAGACATTCCAGCTTGTGCTGCAGCCCGAGCGCCCTCCCACTTCGCAGCATCCTAGAGCCCAGGCTCCAGCCTGAGCCCAGATGTTTACACTGCAATTAAACAGCCCCACAAATGAGCCCCGGGAGCCCAGCCATGTGTTTCAATTGCAGCATAGACATACCCAGAGTGCGCAATAGCAGGGTCTACATGGCCAGAGAGTGCACGGCAAGCCCTATACCTTAGCAGCTCCCCAGTGCTGTACGTCCGTAATATTATCCCCATTTTACAGACGAGAAAGCCAAAGCACAGAAAGGTGAGGTGACCTGCCCATGGCCACACAGAATCAGAGAATACAACCCAGATCTCCTGACTCCTATTCCTGGGCCTTCAGCACAGCCTCTCATCCCTCCTCCCCTACCATTCCATCCCCCCCACCC
Organism: Lepidochelys olivacea; assembly: GCF_965140295.1. Taxonomy (NCBI): domain Eukaryota; kingdom Metazoa; phylum Chordata; order Testudines; family Cheloniidae; genus Lepidochelys; species Lepidochelys olivacea. The sequence goes on along the minus strand of NC_140412.1, from coordinate 263,447,800 downwards.
CACACAGATCTTCTATGGTAACTCTATAGAGTGTCCTAACCCTGTCTTGGGAAGTTGGCTGGTATTTGGGGACTCTATCCGTGACCTGTGAAGGTCCATGTGAGAGCATGAGCCACACGTAGCACTGTGAAATGTCCCAGCACATGCTCTGCACTCAGACTGGACACGGCCCTAGGGCTGAGTAACTTCAGTACTGCCCCAGTGCCGTCAACACCCTCCACCATCGGGCTGAGGTGCGTTATCCTCCTCTACAACGGTGAGCAGCATTAAGGAGCCCTCTGTCAAAACACTGGCAGGTTGAAAGTAAAAGGGGCCCTGTGACACTTGCCTCCCCCTTGGGCCCTGTCCAAATTCTGCTGCTCAGTTGAGTTCTGTCACGCTAGGGGAAGGCCTGGGCACTTGAGGGAAGCACTAATTGGCTCCTAGATACTCCAGTGTTAGGTGTGATGGAGAACCAGAGATGGGGAGATGGTTCCTAAGCAAGCCACGTAAGTCAAGGCAAACCCCAGGAGAGTGTGTTATCCTACAGTCTCAGTGAGGGCAGTTATTGGTACCATAGCTCCTAAGACTGAGCAACAAAATGAGTGATTGGGCAACAAAATGGCAGATGAAATTCAATGTTGATAAATGCAAAGTAATGCACATTGGAAAACATCATCTCAACTATACATATAAAATGATGGGGTCTAAATGAGGTGTTACCACTCAAGAAAGAGATCTTGGAATCATTGTGGATAATTCTCTGAAAACATCCACTCAATGTGTAGCGGCCGACAAAAAAGCTAAGAGAATGCTGGGAACCATTAAGAAAGGGATATATAAGAAGACAGAAAATATCATATTGCCTCTATATAAATCCAGGGTATGTCCACATCTTGAATACTGCATGCAGATGTGGTCGCCCCATCTCAAAAAAGATCTATTGGAATTGGAAAAGGTTCAAAAAAGGGCAACAAAAATGATTAGGGGTATGGAACAGCTTCCTTATGAGGAGAGATTAATAAGGCTGGGACTTTTCAGCTTGGAAAAGAGACAACTAAGGGGAGATATGATAGAGGTCTATAAAATCATGGCTGGTGTGGAGAAAGTAAATATGGAAGTGTTATTTACTCCTTCTCATAACGCAAGAACTAGGGGTCACCAAATGAAATTAATAGGCATCACATTTAAAACAAACAAAAGGAAGTATTTCTTCACATAACACACAGTCAACCTGTGGAACACTTTGCCGGAGGATGTTGTGAAGGCCAAGACTATAACAGGGTTCAAAAAAAAAAGAACTAGATAAATTCATGGAGGACAAGTCCATCAATGGCTATTAGCCATGATGGGCAGGGATGGTGTCCCTAGCCTCTGCTTGCCAGAAACTGGGAATGGCTCACTTGATGATTACCTGTTCTGTTCATTCCCTCTGATGCACCTGGCATTGGCCATCGTTGGAAGACAGGCTTCTGGGCTGGATGGACCTTTGGTCTGACGCAGTGTGGCAATTCTTATGTTTTAGGAGCCACAAACATAGACCAGGACCCCGGTGTGCTAGGCTCTGTACTACGGTATGAGCAGGCAGGTTATCCTGCAGCCCCTGGTGGTGGGATGGATGATTGGTTGGTTGAAGAATGGGTTTCTTTTGGTCCTTGAGCTCCCTCCTGGGGACCAGAGACTGGGCCTCTGCCTGATTGCTGCTTGTCTCCCCTAGTTAATGTAGGTGATCCAGGGAGGAAGCAGCTTCCCCCTGAGCAGTTGTGGGAGTTAGGGAAGGAGAATCAGGACTCCAGGATTCCTCCTGGCCTCCATTCTTCAGACTCCAAGCTGGGGCTGGGCAGGCAATTGCCAGCTCAGGGATTCCCAGGCTGGCCCTGCCACTGCCCTTACCTCCACTCATGTGCTCTGGAGCCGCCAGCGGGATGGGGGTGCAGGGTTGCAGGGGCTGCATGGTGCATTCCTGGTGAGAGATGCAGAAAGGGGGCGCTCTCTAATGCCCCACTTCACCCACTGAGGCCCCTCTCCCTGTGCACAGCCACAACTCACTGCGTGGCTTACACTGTGCAAGAAACCCTAACCTAGCCCTCAGTTCCACAGTGAATTTCATCCATAGACAGTGAACTTCATTGTCATAAATGAACTATTCGCTTAGTTCTGGCACAGCATATGTCTACACTGCAATGTGAGCCCAGGGTTTGAACTCAGGCTGATCCCAAACCCCCTTTCCGTCTACACACAAATCGTGCTAAGCCAGGGCTTGGGCCCAGAGGCCCAGGACTCTGCAGAAGGTTGGACTCGGGCCCGCATAATGCAGTGTAGACAGTGGAGGCCCAGGCTGGGACCTAAGGTTCAACAATTCCTGACCTGGGGTATGTCTACACAGCAAGGAAAACCCTGTGGCTGGCCCATGCCAGCTGACTCAGGCTCATGGGGCCTGGGCTGCGGGGCTGTTTCATTGTTATGTAGACGTTCTGACTCAGGCTGGAGCCCGAGGTCTGGGGTCCCACCTTGCAGGGTCCTAGAACCTGGGCTCCAGCCCGAGCCCAGCAATGAAACAGCCCCACAGCCCGAGCCCCACAAGCCCTAGTCGACTGGCATGGGCCAGCCACTCATGTCTAGTTGTGTAGACAAACAACTAGAGGCCCGAATCAAGATCAAAGGTACTCTGTGCTAGGTGATGTACAGGTAAACATTCAGGGGCAATAATGTCCTGAAGAACTTTCAATCTAAATGGAAAAAAGGAATCAAACAAATGAATCCATAAGTAGATTCATCAGACACCTGATCACGTACACCATGATCCACTGGATCGACGGTTGCCTACAAAGAAGGAACTGAAGCACAGACAGATTAAGAGACTTTCTCAAGATCACAGAGAGAGGCATTGAACCTAGATATCCTGACTTGCACACCTGTGCCTTAACCCCAATGCTCTCCTTCCTGCCAAGGTGTAAAATGCTTAGCAAAGCTTGGCACTGCAGAGAAGGAAATCCAAAACAATTCTAAATCGGCGATCTTCCACCCTGAGATTTGTCAGTCATTTCTACTTTCAGAGTCCAGCACACGGCTCTCTCCTGGGATCTGAGTCAGGCATCCTGCACTGTCCCGACCTAGACACCTGCTGCCCTAGGAATTGTGGGCCCGATCCACAATTGGTGTAAATTAGCCTTTACTCCACTGAAGTTAATGGAGCAACATCCCCCTCCCCCAATTGAGGGTCTAAATATCCCTTTGCTCGGGCACACGCCACATTTGTGCTGGTAGCAGACAAAGGGAAGTGGCACACGGCAGGAGGGCTTCAGGCAGCAGCAAAATAGCTAGAACCAGACCTCGAGAAATGCCAGACATTTCACTGCAGCTCAGAGTCAAACCTTATGTAGCTCTTATCTGCTCCGGGCAGGGCTGCATTCAAAATCTCCTTGACTGGGGGTGAGAGGTGTGACGCCCTCCCATGCTGATGCGCTAGCCCACTGATCCTTGAGTGTCTACAAGAAAACACACCCTGGCCCTGGCCCTAGCTGATGTTTGCGGTGTAGTGGATGCTGCATGGGATTGGTTCAAATTTAACTATAGTGACCAGGCGTTATTACGGCGTGACGGCTGTTCGATCTCAGTCCAAGTACTTCCTCCAGCCGTCTCCGGGACACAAGACCACTCCCCACATCTGGCACCCTGGAGGAAGGTCTCAGCTTGCCACGGAATGACCCCCTGCAGACGCCCCTCTAAAGGTGATCAGGGTTAAAGTGCGTTGGTGGGGCTTGAAGTCTGAGTGAGGTTGAACTGTTTGTTGCACCTTGTTCTGTAGTCAGAGGAGTTGTCCTGTTTCCAGGGCTGTCAGTCCAGCGTCCTGTATACTCACCACCATTTTTTGTTAAACCCCTCATGCTTTGTCGATTTTTAAGTCGTGTAAAAACTTGGCTATGTTTCATTAAAGCCACTGTCAACAGGTGCTTCAGGTTTGCTGTAATTTGCCCTCTTAGTGACAATGGGCAATTATGTACCTGCAGAACGTCTGTGGCATCACAGTTGAGATTTGCTTGCTTCAGACTGGGCTGTCTCCCTACACAGCTGTGCTGACAGCTGGAATACCTGCCAGGTGCTGCCTTTTCAGCAACTAAAACTCATTGCTGCCCCCTGCCGGACAGAGGTGTAATCAAAATGAAAGCCTTGACGTTACTGAGCCAAAGAGCCATTGTCCAAAGAATAAAATATTTGGTTTTGTTGTTGCCACTCACAATTAGTTTCTATATGCTAAATCGGACCGTGTATATAAAATTCATTCAGAACATGGGACACTTCTCTGCTAAGGAAAGCACACTTCAGGGATCAAGGTGGTGGTTTTGTCCTTGACAAATCATTTCCAGGGCTGCTGAGAAGTGCACTGGACCCCTGAAAGCAACACAACTAATATTCTTTATCTATTCACTTCTAAAGCAAAGCTTCTTCTTATTGTCACAGATCCGGGAGGTACTGACGTAAAGGTCTAACATCGTAGGTGGAGAGGAAGGAGATGTCTCTGCTTTGGTTACACTCAGGTCATATTTTGAAGGTTTTCTCTGCCGCCATAACAGGTAGAGACTTATTTTTAAATGAAAACTGAGAGTGGAGAGGCCTGTGCATGTCACCGCATAGTTAGTCCTTCAGCACTCCCCACAGGAGTGCACCCTACACTTTGGGAAGCCTTTTGGCGCAGGTAGATGTGAGTTCTGCCCCGCTGTCCTCATGATGTTCTAAGTGACCGGGGAGTGCAGCCCAGAGATAACCATGATGAACCTGCTCTAGGAGGCCACAGATTTGTTCCAACCCTTACTCACCTGCTGCTTCACAGGCTTCATGCATTAGTATTTGCAAAGCTCTCTGAGAACCTAGGACTAAAGTTACTATAGGAGGGGCAGGCCCATCTTTTTGTTGCGTTTGTACAGCACCTAGCACCATGGAGGCCTGGTCTGTGACCCCTCAGTGCTACGATAATAGATAAAATGAAGCCACACAGTGGGCTTCAATGACCTCACCCTTGTCCAGCCCCGTTAAGAAGATCCTGCAGCGCGCATCTGCAGGCTCTCCAGGTGCTGCTCACCCTGTCCTGGAGAATAACACTAGTTCCATTGTATCCAGAGATCTCAGGGCCTACAGAAGGGCGGCTGCAAGAATTCCCCCATCAGGCAGAATAATCAATGAAATCACAAGGCAGAATTTTAAGGGTACTTTAAAATGTTTCCAAAGCTCCATAGATATGAACTGGGGAGTTGTGTGATGCCCCCATGGGGCTATCCCCATTTTAATGATCAGTCCACCAGGGAATGCAGCCAGATGCCATGTATCAAAACTGGAAGATCAGAGCACTAGCCTGGGGGCAGAGACAGAGGGAGGTGCTGGAAACTTCCATCACTCATTTTAGGCTAGCTCTGTCTGGGAGGCTATATGTTTGTCTTTAAATCTGTAGCAGGGAGCCAGGCAGACAGAAAGTTAGGAAAAGTTAGCCCCTCTCCTCCAGCCAATTCCTATCCATCTCCCCCTACCACATTTACTCTTGTTTAAAGCTGTTAAAAAAGTCACACCTTTAGTTAAACTTGTACAAGTCTGCATGGAGACTAGGCCTTAGGGTGGGCAAACTATGCGTCCGGCCCATCAGAGAAGCTGGATATGAGTCAGCAGTGTGCCCTTGTTGCCAAGAAGGCTAAGGGCATTTTGGGCTGTATAAGTAGGGGCATTGCCAGCAGATCGAGGGACGTGATCATTCTATCCTATTCGACATTGGTGAGGCCTCATCTTGAGTGCTGTGTCCAGTTTTGGGCCCCACACTACAAGAAGGATGTGGAAAAATTGGAAAGCGTCCAGTAGAGGGCAACAAAAATGATTAGGGGACTGGAACACATGATTTATGAGGAGAGGCTGAGGGAACTGGGATTATTTAGTCTGCAGAAGAAATGAAGGGGGATTTGATAGCTGCTTTCAACTACCTGAAAGGGGGTTCCAAAGAGGATGGATCTAGACTGTTCTCAGTGGTAGCTGATGACAGAACGAGGAGTAATGGTCTCAAGTTGCAGTGGGGGAGATTTAGGTTGGATATTAGGAAAAACTTTTTCGCTAGGAGGGTGGTGAAACACTGGAATGCGTTACCTAGGGAGGTGGTGGAATCTCCTTCCTTAGACGTTTTTAAGGTCAGGCTTGACAAAGCCCTGGCTGGAATGATTTAGCTGGGGATTGGTCCTGCTTTGAGCAGGGGGTTGAACTAGATGACCTCCCTTCCAACCCTGATATTCTATGATTCTATGATTCAGACTTTTTAGTCCAGCTCTCGAGCTCCATTGCCCCGCTCTGCCCGCCCAGCGCTCTCGCCAGGGAGCAGGGTCAGGGGCTTACCCCTCTCCACCTGCCTGGAGCTCCCGCCGAGGAGCGGGGTCGGGGGTTTGCCCCACTCCACCCACCCAGCGCTCCACCCAAGGAGTGAGGTTGGGGGCTTGATGAGATGGGTGGGCCTGGATGAGGGGGATGGGTCTGGCACAGCGTGTCTTTTCTGATTTTAAAAAAACACGTTGCCGTCACAGCTCTTTTGAAAACGAGGCCCTGCAAGGATGCTGCAGGAATGACGTTATTTCGTCTTTGCGGGAAGTACATATAGTGCAGTGCACTGAAAAGGTTTAGCTAACATACCATTTGCGTTCAGGCAGGAGCAAAACTGTGTCATAAAATCAACAAACAGCTCAGTAACGTAATTTTCTAACGGTGCATCATTCAACAGAATTATTTTAGTCGTGTTGATTTGGAAACAAATTTCTGCCAAAGCATATCTGAAGCTGATATCAGATCAATACCAATATCAGCTCACATCAATATCGTATCCAAGCACAGTTGCAGCTCACTGACTTACTTTGCACTGCAGGGAAATTCATTGTCCCCCTTAATAACAAACGATTCTACGTCTTATGGCAAGCTTTTATCGCCTGTTTTGCACCATAGTGCGGCAGATGACAATTGCAACCATCAGCGGGAAGTTTACCATTTTCATTCTTCAGATTGGTATGTACTATATACAGAACGATACACACCACAGTGCATTGTTGGTACCATACGAAACTACGTTCTTGAGACTGAGACCGTTCGGCACCTCGCATATGCGAGTGGAAACAGAGTCTGAAGTTTCATTTGAGCCTTCAAAAATATCGATCACACCCTTCTTAAGCCCCTTATCCTTGGTGAAATAGGTCACAGCAATGGGAAAGTATTTTAGCTTTTCCTGTTTTGATGCTTCGAGAGAGAGTGAAAAAGGTTTTCCCTCCTATATCTCCAGCATAACTGATTCTACTGCACACGGGCACGACACGGTATGCACAATTGCTTTGCTTTTTGTTCTTCCACAGTGTAAGTTCATCACAGTTTTGGAGTCTGGAAAGACCTTTATATAGAGCAGGGATCGGCAACCTTTGGCATGCAGCCCGTCAGGGAAATCCGCTGGCAGGCCGCGATGGTTTGTTTACCTGCCGCATCCACCTGTCAAATCAGCTGATGATAGATATGTCAAAACGAGACACCAGGAAGTGAATTGATGGCGATCCGGAGAAGTCCCGGATGACTGGAAAAAGGCTAATGTAGAGCCCTTCTTTAAAAAAGGGAAGAATGAGGATCCTGGGAAATACAGGCCAGCCAGTAATCAGGAACAGTCAGCATGGATTCACCAAGGGCAAGTCATGCCTGACTAATCTAATTGCCTTCTATGAGGAGATAACTGGTTCTGTGGATGAAGGGAAAGCAGTGGACGTGGTGTTCCTTGACTTTAGCAAAGCTTTTGACACAGTCTCCCACAGTATTCTTGTCAGCAAGTTAAGGAAGTATGGGCTGGATGAATGCACTATAAGGTGGGTAGAAAATTGGCTAGATTGTCAGGCTCAATGGGTAGTGATCAATGGCTCCATGTCTAGTTGGCAGCCAGTATCAAGCGGAGTGCCCCAAGGGTCGGTCCTGGGGCCGGTTTTGTTCAATATCTTCATAAATGATCTGGAGGATGGTGTGGATTGCACCCTCAGCAAGTTTGCAGACGACACTAAACTGGGAGGAGTGGTAGATACGCTGGAGGGTAGGGATAGGATACAGAGGGACCTAGACAAATTGGAGGATTGGGCCAAAAGAAATCTGATGAGGTTCAACAAGGACAAATGCAGAGTCCTGCACTTAGGATGGAAGAATCCCATGCACCGCTACAGACTAGGGACCGAATGGCTCAGCAGCAGTTCTGCAGAAAAGGACTTAGGGGTTACAGTGGACGAGAAGCTGGATATGAGTCAACAGTGTGCCCTTGTAGCCAAGAAGGCCAATGGCATTTTGGGAGGTATAAGTAGGGGCATTGCCAGCAGATAGAGAGACGTGACCGTTCCCCTCTATTCGACATTGGTGAGGCCTCATCTGGAGTACTGTGTCCAGTTTTGGGCCCCACACTACAAGAAGGGTGTGGAAAAATTGGAGAGAGTCCAGCGGAAGGCAACAAAAATGATTAGGGGACTGGAACACATGACTTATGAGGAGAGGCTGAGGGAACTGGGATTGTTTAGTCTGCAGAAGAGAAGAATGAGGGGAGATTTGATAGCTGCTTTCAACTACCTGAAAGGGGGTTCCAAAGAGGATGGCTCTAGACTGTTCTCAGTGGTAGCAGATGACAGGACAAGGAGTAATGGTCGCAAGTTGCAGTGGGGGAGATTTAGGTTGGATATTAGGTACAACTTTTTCACTAGGAGGGTGGTGAAACACTGGAATGCGTTACCTAGGAGGTGGTAGAATCTCCTTCCTTAGAAGTTTTTAAGGTCAGGCTTGACAAAGCCCTGGCTGGGATGATTTAATTGGGGATCGGTCCTGCTTTGAGCAGGGGGTTGGACTAGATGACCTCCTGAGGTCCCTTCCAACCCTGCTATTCTATGATTCTATGATAAGTGCTAGGCTTAGCTATGTGCCATTTGCAGTTCAACGAATGAACAGGGCATATTTTAACGTAAAATAGCACAAAAACATAGAATGTACATTTCAGTACTGAACAATATATTGCACTAAGCAGTAAGGTTGTTAGTGTTGCTTATGCATTTCACTTAAAACCGGACATCAGGGCTTGTCAAATGGCACCCGGACATAGATGCCAAAAACCAGACTGTCCAGGTAAAACCCGGACAGGTGGCAACCCCCCATGGGCCACTTCCTCCCTCCGAGCTCCTTATACTGCTCCCTTGAAGCCTGTGCTTGACACAGCCTCTCCTCCAGTTCCCAGGCTTCTGGCTTCCCCTCAGGGTCTCCCGGCTCCTTCTTTCCCTGGGGAAAGCCATCCCCGTAGGGCTGCCTTGCTGTGCCTGGCCCCTGTCCAGGGCCCACCACAGGGTGTAATTCCAGCCCTGTGGCCTTCTTCAGTCAGCCTCTCCCAGACCGAAGGAACTCCCTGCCTCCTCTCTCCTGGGTCTCTCCTTTGTTCTGGGCCTTCTTCATCTGGTCCCCCTTTCAGGGCTTAGCCCCCTTTTCAAAGCCCTCACCCAGTCCTGCCCTGCTGCCCAGGGACAGTTCCTTCCTCTGCAGCCCACCTTTCCTTTTCCAGAGCTACTTCTCAGGAGAGGGTCCCCAAGGCCAACCTTCCTCCTGGGCCTCCTTCTCTTCTCTGGCCTCAAGCTGTACCCTAATAGTAGCCACACTGCTCTCCCGAGCTGGGTCTCATCCCAAATTGGTCCTGACCCCTCCTCCAGGGGCAACCGGATGCACTTACTAAGCTCTCCCATGCCTCTAAACCCCTACAGTGCTGGTGTGGGATTTACAACCCATCCCAGTGCCTCAGTTCTCCATCCGCGAAGTGGGAGAGCAGCCCTGCCCTACTTCACAGGGGTGTTGTGAGGAGAAATACATGAAAGATTGTAAGCGATGAGATATTGTACCTTAGGGTGTGTCTATACTGCGATCAGAGGTGTCATTGCAGCACATGTAGACATACCCATGCTAGCCTTCATCTAGCTAGCTCGGGTACCGATAGCTATCAAGTTGTGGCAGCACGGGGGTTCAGCGAGGGCTGCACGTGCCCACCTAGAGCCCTGGGTACTTACGCAGGCGGCTAGCCCATGCTGAAGTCCGTGCTGCTGCGGCTTCCCTGCTATTGGTACCTGAGCTAGCCAGACTAACTCTAGCTCGGATCTGTCTCCCCACACTGCAGTCACACCTCCGACTGCAGTACCGATGTCCACACGGAGCTAGAGAAAGCCACTCCTGCCGCTGCTTCAGCGTGCCTCTCCTCCCTTGTCCTTACCGAAATCAGCAGGCTTGTGCTGGTGCCCCTTGACCCAGCCATGGAACAAAGAGAGACCTCTCCCCAGCAAATCTCACCTAGGGTGTGATCCAGCTTCCGCTGGGCTCACTGGCAAAACTTCCACTGAGGCAGATGCAGGCCTCAGACACTCTCCTTGTGTAGCCCACGTGTTACTTCGGCAGCTCTCAAAGATCTCTGTGGCACTGGGCCAGCTGTGACTGTCTCATCCACCTGCACAGGGATCGATTTTTGAAAACATGAAAATCACAGACTCCGGTGGTGGCCCAGGCTTCTTCGGTTGGGGGGAGGCTGTGCCATGAATGGCACAGACCCATGGTGTGTGAGACAAGGTGCAGAGCCAGAAGCCCACCCCCAGCTCATCAGTATTCCCAGTGCAAGATGGGTCAAGAGAGCAAAACTGTCAAAGACTGTCCCTGAAGATTGAGGCTGTTCAGAGCACCACAGAAGCCAAGCTCACAGGACTCCTCCAGTCCCCATTTCTCCAGGAGCTTCCCAGCCCATCCTCAAACACCAGGCATGAAATCCAGGCCCTCCTGAAGTCAATAGCAAAACTCCCCTGGATGTCAATCAGGCTGGGGTTTCACCCCCACTGTTTATTTAGGCATGGGCATTTGTTTTATACATCGCCTGCCCCAGGATCTAAATACTCGCATGGGCCTTTAAAAAGACACAAAACTAGAGAATCCCTATCCACAACACACTGCCCTACCCAACCAGACCTTGCTGCTGCAGACACAGAGCACCCACTCAGCTGACCCAGCACAACACCAATGCCTCATCACACTCCATCCACCCCCTTGGCCAAAGCCTAGGATGAGCTTCCTGGTGCACCTTGTGAAAAGGTGGGTTCTGTTGGCTCAGGGGCAGGTGAAGTCAAGGACAGACTTCTTGTCCCACTGAATTCAATGGCAAAGCTCCCACCCCCATCAATGGAGCAGGATTTCGCCCCCGAACTTGGTCCCCTCCTGTTCAAGAGACGGGCTCCATCTTACGAAGAGAGGGAAGAGCATCTTTGCCAGCAGGCTGGCTAACCTAGTGAGGAGGGCTTTAAACTAGGTTCACCGGGGGAAGGAGACCAAAGCCCTGAGGTAAGTAAGAAAGCGGGATACCAGGAGGAAGCACAGGCAGGAATGTCTGTGAGGGGAGGGCTCCTGCCTCATACTGGGAATGAGGGGCGATCAACAGGTTATCTCAAGTGCTTATATACGAATGCACAAAGCCTTGGAAACAAGCAGGGAGAACTGGAGGTCCTGGTGATGTCAAGGAACTATGACGTGATTGGAATAACAGAGACTTGGTGGGATAACTCACATGACTGGAGTACTGTCATGGATGGTTATAAACTGTTCAGGAAGGACAGGCAGGGCAGAAAAGGTGGGGGAGTAGCACTGTATGTAAGGGAGCAGTATGACTGCTCAGAGCTCCGGTACGAAACTGTAGAAAAACCTGAGTGTCTCTGGATTAAGTTTAGAAGTGTGTGCAACAAGAGTGATGTAGTGGTGGGAGTCTGCTATAGACCACCGGACCAGGGGGACGAGGTAGATGAGGCTTTCTTCCGGCAGCTCACGGAAGCTACTAGATCGCATGCCCTGATTCTCATGGGTGACTTTAATTTTCCTGATATCTGCTGAGAGAGCAATACAGCAGTACATAGACAATCCAGGAAGTTTTTGGAAAGCGTAGGGGACAATTTCCTGGCGTAAGTGCTAGAGGAGCCAACTGGGGGGGCGCTTTTCTTGACCTGCTGCTCACAAACCGGGTAGAATTAGTGGGGGAAGCAAAAGTGGATGGGAATCTGGGAGGCAGTGACCATGAGTTGGTTGAGTTCAGGATCCTGACGCAGGGAAGAAAGGTAAGCAGCAGGATACGGACCCTGGACTTCAGGAAAGCAGACTTCGACTCCCTCAGGGAACAGATAGCCAGGATCCCCTGGGGGACTAACATGAAGGGGAAAGGAGTCCAGGAGAGCTGGCTGTATTTCAAGGAATCCCTGTTGAGGTTACAGGGACAAACCATCCCGATGAGTCGAAAGAATAGTAAATATGGCAGGCGACCAGCTTGGCTTAATGGTGAAATCCTAGCGGATCTTAAACATAAAAAAGAAGCTTACAAGAAGTGGAAGGTTGGACATATGACCAGGGAAGAGTATAAAAATATTGCTCGGGCATGTAGGAATCATATCAGGAGGGCCAAATCGCACCTGGAGCTGCAGCTAGCGAGAGATGTCAAGAGTAACAAGAAGGGTTTCTTCAGGTATGTTGGCAACAAGAAGAAAGCCAAGGAAAGTGTGGGCCCCTTACTGAATGAGGGAGGCAACCTAGTGACAGAGGATGTGGAAAAAGCTAATGTACTCAATGCTTTTTTTGCCTCTGTCTTCACTAACAAGGTCAGGTCCCAGACTGCTGCGCTGGGCATCACAAAATGGGGAAGAGATGGCCAGCCCTCTGTGGAGATAGAGATGATTAGGGACTATTTAGAAAAGCTGCACAAGTCCATGGGGCCGGACGAGTTGCATCCGAGAGAGCTGAAGGAATTGGCGGCTGTGATTGCAGAGCCATTGGCCATTATCTTTGAAAACTCGTGGCGAACGGGGGAAGTCCCGGATGACTGGAAAAAGGCTAATGTAGTGCCAATCTTTAAAAAAGGGAAGAAGGAGGATCCTGGGAACTACAGGCCAGTCAGCCTCATCTCAGTCCCTGGAAAAATCATGGAGCAGGTCCTAAAAGAATCAATCCTGAAGCACTTGCATGAGAAGAAAGTGATCAGGAACAGCCAGCATGGATTCACCAAGGGAAGGTCATGCCTGACTAATCTAATCGCCTTTTATGATGAGATTACTGGTTCTGTGGATGAAGGGAAAGCAGTGGATGTATTGTTTCTTGACTTTAGCAAAGCTTTTGACACGGTCTCCCACAGTATTCTTGTCAGCAAGTTAAAGAAGTATGGGCTGGATGAATGCACTATAAGGTGGGTAGAAAGCTGGCTAGATTGTCGGGCTCAACGGGTAGTGATCAATGGCTCCATGTCTAGTTGGCAGCCGGTGTCAAGTGGAGTGCCCCAGGGGTCGGTCCTGGGGCCAGTTTTGTTCAATATCTTCATAAATGATCTGGAGGATGGTGTAGATTGCACTCTCAGCAAATTTGCGGAAGATACTAAACTGGGAGGAGTGGTAGATATGCTGGAGGGCAGGGATAGGATACAGAAGGACCTAGACAAATTGGAGGATTGGGCCAGAAGAAATCTGATGAGGTTCAGTAAGGATAAGTGCAGGGTCCTGCACTTAGGACGGAAGAATCCAATGCACCGCTACAGACTAGGGGCCGAATGGCTAGGCAGCAGTTCTGCGGAAAAGGACCTAGGGGTGACAGTGGACGAGAAGCTGGATATGAGTCAGCAGTGTGCCCTTGTTGCCAAGAAGGCCAATGGCATTTTGGGATGTACAAGTAGGGGCATAGCGAGCAGATCGAGGGACATGATCGTTCCCCTCTATTCGACATTGGTGAGGCCTCATCTGGAGTACTGTGTCCAGTTTTGGGCCCCACACTACAAGAAGGATGTGGATAAATTGGAGAGAGTCCAGCGAAGGGCAACAAAAATGATTAGGGGTCTAGAACACATGATTTATGAGTAGAGGCTGAGGGAGCTGGGATTGTTTAGTCTGCAGAAGAGAAGAATGAGGGGGGATTTGATAGCTGCTTTCAACTACCTGAAAGGGGGTTCCAAAGAGGATGGCTCTGGACTGTTCTCAATGGTAGCAGATGACAGAACGAGGAGTAATGGTCTCAAGTTGCAGTGGGGGAGGTTTCGATTGGATATTAGGAAAAACTTTTTCACTACGAGGGTGGTGAAACACTGGAATGCGTTACCTAGGGAGGTGGTAGAATCTCCTTCCTTAGAGGTTTTCAAGGTCAGGCTTGACAAAGCCCTAGCTGGGATGATTTAACTGGGAATTGGTCCTGCTTCGAGCAGGGGGTTGGACTAGATGACCTTCTGGGGTCCCTTCCAACCCTGATAATCTATGATTCTATGATTCTATGATTCAAATTCATGGGCAAACAGGTCAGGTGCCTAGCTAAGGTCAGTGGACATGATCCTCTTTTACTTGGGGAGGGGAGGCAGGCATCAGATAAGTGAGGTTTGGATAATCCTGCTTGCGCTGAATCTCACTATTGGGTGCAATGCCCCTCTCCCCCAGCCCTAGATTGCCTGGATGTGAGTAGCCAGAGTGGTCCTCGCAATTCTCCAGTGTCCCTTTATATATGGCAGCTTGGCTAAAGTTTAAAGCGGTCCCTGTGGGAAGTTTTGTCTCTGAGATTCACACACTGCAGGATTCCAGAGTTGCAAAGGCACTGGTAAGCGCCTCCTTGCCTGCAGCTAGACATAACTCAGTCTGACAAGCGCTCCGAGGCAGTGCACCTTCATTAGCTGGTTTAGAATTACAGTTTTCACACCTCCCAAGACATGGCTTCAGATGCTGGATTCTAAATTCAAGTGGGCGACCTCCAGAATTCTCCAGCACAGAATGGTTCCTGCCTGTTGCTGGCTTTGCCGTTAAGAAGCCTACAGACCGTGCCTTCCTACTACTTTATCTGAAATAAGTGAGATGCCATGGTGATGGGCACAACATAAGAACAGGTTTCAGAGTAACAGCCATGTTAGTCTGTATTCGCAAAAAGAAAAGGAGTACTTTTGGCACCTTAGAGACTAACCAATGTATCTGAGCATAAGCTTTCGTGAGCTACAGCTCACTTCATTGGATGCATACAGTGGATCCGATGAAGTGAGCTGTAGCTCACGAAAGCTTATGCTCAAATAAATTGGTTAGTCTCTAAGGTGCCACAAGTACTCCTTTTCTTTTTACAACATAAGAAATTAGATAGGCAGATCCACTGAGCCTTCAACCAGCCTCCCCATCACACAGTTTATTACAGTATCAATACAGCGGGACAGATCAAGGTACAGTCCATCTACTAGCAAATTTCCTTTGTCTTTGTCTATTTTCACCGCATAACTGCAATCACCAGGAAAGATTTTGTAAGTAAGCAGTGCATGCTCCCTGGTCTGGAGTAAAAGGACAAAGGAACAGGAGAGGGTGTAATAATTTCTAGCCCACACAAATTGAATGAGTGCATCTACATACATATTATCTGCAGGAATGTGTGTGCCTAACTCCCTCCCTGGTAAGTTTTAAAATGTTAGAGAGCTGAGTCAAAGGGTGATTCATCATATTGCCTTTGTAACCACATCACGGATCCAGATTAACTGAAATATATTTTGCTAGCATCAATCAAACCTCAACAGCCGATCTGTTTCCCCGGAGATAAGAATGTGATGCATTGGCTATAAATGTAAATGAATAATTGAAATAAATGGGAGTTTGCCTGAGTGGGGACTAAATAAAATCTGAGGATCAGATTGTATTCCTGTGCGGGCAGGGGGCAGGCCAGTTCATATGTTTCTTGTGCATTCTTCTGTTTGGAGGGATATGAGCACTACGGGAAAGTGAGCCTGGTCCAGTGATTAGGGCACTCATCTAGGCAGGGGGCGATCTGAGCCCTGCTCTGACACACACTTCATGTGTGACCTCTGGAAAGGCACTTACTTTCTCTATGCCTCAGTTCCCCAACAGCACAAGGAGGATAACAGCCCCTCATGCGGTCCTGGGAGGGGAAACGCCTTAAAGATCGTGAGGTGATCAGATACAACTGTGAGAGGGGCCATGTATGTAGTAAGGTAGATCGCCAAAGGTAATTAATTCTTTAATTCAAGCAAATACTCATAGGGGTTTTGTATTTATTTATTTTGCAGTCTCTGCTCAGCTCTCCCTGAGCCTGAACTCAATCCAACGATATCAGTGGAAAAACTCCCTATGACTTCAGTCGATTTGCATTGGGCCAGCTACAGAGACCCATGATCAGTCTTTACAGGAACGCCTTTGACTTGACTGGCTGCAGCCTGAAGCCAGTTTTGGAAGTGGCCGTATGAGGCTTTATATTCTTTGCACATTTATTATGGATACTTTTTGGTTCCACGTCTCAACATGTGTTTACCTACAACGCCTTGAAGGGTGTTCTTGCTGTTCCAGGTTTGTTCTGCATTGAAAAAAGTTCCAGGAAAAAGTTAAAAAGTGGAAAGAAGGAAAACACAGACTGGCTGATCTTTCCTGACTCACTTCAGAAGTGCTCTCCGTCTGTTCAGAACGCTTCCTGGAGCCAACCAGCCTATCCCCCAGAACTTGGCCTGAATCCAGCTTGCTTTACTCATCCACAATGTCAAGACTGCTCCCATAAGCGAAATGAGCAGGGTTTGACCCTGTCACAGATTTTATCGGGCCAGAAGGGACCACTATATGATCATCTAATCTAACCTCCTGCTTCTGGAACAGCCTCTCTGTATCTCTCCCACCTTCTCAACCTTCCTTCTCCCTTGAAATCTCAGCTAAACATGTATCTTAGTTCCCTTCCCCCATACCCTTTAACTTCTCTCTCCATCTACTTTTATTTAAGTTTTACTTTAGCAACTGTATATTGTCACATAGCTCCATGAAGCAATCGGTGAGACGGTTTACTTGTATGGAGCTAGTCAGTATAAAGCAGTATCGTAGTGGCCTATGAAGAGTTTCCAACCGATTGTATATTCAGCAAAGTAATGTGTCTAGGTTCACAGCAGCAGGACTCCATGAGCTGCAGTCAGTTTTTTTCCATCTTGCAGGTGTCCCATTAGAGTATGTGACCTGACATTGATGTTATAATTAGGCAAGGTTGCATTTTTCTCTTTGCATCTGAAACAATCAGCATCATTCTTGCGAGAGGTCAAAGTTCACTTCTAGCCAGTGACGGCTGTGACGTTGATTGGCAGGTCCCGGGTCGACTTCTGTCTTCCCCTCTTACGCAAGTTGTCAGTTCTGTGTTTATCAATTAGTAGGTTGCACGGCCTAATGAGGTTCCGATGATGGAAAATAGCAGGAATTTCATTCCCATCTAGGAAAAACGGCTGTGATGATAACCCCGATTCCCCTGGCTTTACAACCATTTATACATCAGTAGCCATGCCACCTCAGCTCTCTGAAGTTAGGCTGTGTCACTGTTCAGTGAGAATCCTCGAAGGAAAAAGCCAGGTGCTACAGGAAGCTGGCACTCTTGTCTCTGGTTCTGTACCCAACCAGTGCCCTAGCATACAGTTACAGTGCACTCTTGCTGCTGGAGGCGATGTCTTTCAGATGAGACTTTAAACTCCACAAACTAGGGAAATACATCCTAAATGGAACTACTATAAGGTGGGTGCATAACTGGTTGGAAAACCGTTCCCAGAGAGTAGTTATCAGTGGTTCACAGTCAAGCTGGACAGGCATATGAAGTGAGGTCCTACAGTTTTGGGTCCAGTTCTGTTCAATATCTTCATCAATGATTTAGATAATGGCATAGAGAGTACAATTCTAAAGTTTGCAGAGGATACCAAGCTGGGAGGGGTTGCAAGCGCTTTGGAGGATCGGATTAAAATTCAAAACGATCTGGACAAACTGGAGACATGGTCTGAAGCGAATAGGATGAAATTCAATAAGGACAAATGCAAAGTATTCCACTTAGGAAGGAATACAAAATGGAGAATGGCTGCCTAGGAAGGAGTACTGCAGAAAGGGATATGGGGATCATAGTGGATCACAAGCTAAATATGAGTCAACAGTGTAACACTGTTGCAAAAAAAGCAAACATCATTCTGGGATGTATTAGCAGGAGTGTTGTAAGCAAAACACAAGAAGTAATTCTTCCACTCTACTCCGCTCTGATTAGGCCTCAGCTGGAGTATTGTGTCCAGTTCTGGGTGCCACATTTTAGGAAAGATGTGGACAAATTGGAGAAAGTCCAGAGAAGAGCAACAAAAATGATTAAAGGTCTAGAAAACATGACCTGTGAGGGAAGATTGAAAAAACTGGGTTTGTTTAGTCTGGAGAATAGAAGACTGAGAGGGGACATGATAGCAGTTTTCAAGTACATAAAACGATCATTACAAGGGGGAGGGAGAAAAATTGTTCTTGTTTGCCTCTGAGGATAGGAAAAGAAGCAATGGGCTTAAGGTGTAGCAAGGGCAGTTTAGGTTGGACATTAGGAAAAACTTCCTATCCATCAGGGTAGTTAAGCACTGGAATAAATTGCCTAGGGAGGTTGTGGAATCTCCATCATTGGAGATTTTTAAGAGCAAGTTAGACAACCATCTCTCAAGGAGGTCTAGATAGTACTTAGTCCTGCCTTGAATGCAGATGACTGGACTAGATGATGTCTTGAGGTCCCTTCCAGGCCTTTGATTCTATGATTGTAGCTACCTGTAGTCATTAAAGATCCTATGGAACTTTGCACACAGCTGCCTACTTGGCATTCAGATACCATAATGATGGGCAATGAAAGAGAATGAGAGAGACATTCTGTAAGGGTGCTAGCTCTGATATCTTCATCAAATTACAAAGTGGGTAACATGGTTCTGCCAGGCTATATCTTCCCATGTTTTCAGTTGGGTACAGTGTTCTTCTTCCCTTCACAGATATGGATGCCTTTCCCTGATGACTGAAGTGTTTCATATGCAGCTTACAATTTACTTTGGGATCTTTTAGGATGAAAACTACTAAATACATGTCAGATCATTATCAGAAGAATTATACCTGGAGATGGTTTCCTGAGCTTCTGTTGAATGCCGTCAGCTGCTTTAACGTTATTTCAGCTGTGTATAATCAAAGGTGCAATTGATAAAGAAATTTTGTAAATCAGATGTGATTTCTACCTTGGCAATGTCCCCTTCTGCTTCTTAGAGAGGCTATTCTTCCCTGCACTTTGTCACATTCTTGATTTTCCCTCCACCCCCTGAAGATACAGGAACTCGTGGAATTAAAGATAAACCCTGCAAAAGAGTTAAAGTGCTCTTATTACACTTTCAGTACATCACTTCCACAGCAACAGCTCAAGATGGCCCTGTCAGTATCACACAGGTGTGGAGGATGGGCAGTATACTGTAGCAAGGATATGCATCTTCATGCCTTTTCACTGCACAGTTGCAAAATATACTTCACAGGCAACTCAAAACAGGGTTCAATGAGACACCAAGTGTCTAATTATCAGAGGAGAGCTTTGGTTTCCATTCCAGAATTGGCCACCGACTTCCTGTGTGACTTCGGCCAAGTCACTGCACATCTTTGTGCCTCATCTTACCAATCTGTAAAATTAGTATTATAACCATCACCAACAATACCTTTTAGAAGTGTTTTGTGAAGTTTAATTAATTCATATCTACAATGCAATTTGAAATCTTCATATACAAGTTGCACTGTAAAACATAAGTTTACTGGTGGGAAACTGCCAACAAATTTCTGTTTATGAGCAATGGATGAACAAGCTTAGTTGAAGTAAGAATCTTCCCCTGAAATTCAGAATGAATCTCAGCTAAGTGGGTGATCTAGTTTACTTTCAGGTAGGCAAGCATGGAATTACCCAAATGAGCTGTAGCTCACGAAAGCTTATGCTCAAATAAATTTGTTAGTCTCTAAGGTGCCACAAGTCCTCCTTTTCTTTTTTCCAAATTAGAAAGTAGCTAGGACAAAGGAATTAATGCCTCTATCCTTACAAAAAGGCACCAAGGGATTGTTAAGGATCACAGTACGAAAGGACAGTAAGTACTAATTCTTCTCTAAGGGTCTGATCCTACAAATACTTACTACTGTCAGTAATCCTTACTACTGTGAGTACTTGCTGTGTTTGTGACTTCTACCCTTAGAGTACCTGAAAGTAGTTTTCCTGGGAACAATGTTGCAATGCCAGCAATTCTGATTAGTAGAACTGTGCAGGAACAGGAATTTCCATTGCATGGGAAAGTCCACGATTAAAAAAAAAAATTGTTCAAACTGAAATAAAAACACAGAATTTTGAAAAACTAAATGTTTCAGTCTTATCAGAAAGGGTTGTTGTTGGGTTTTGGGTTTTTTTCATTTTTTCTTTTCCTAAACAACATTT
Organism: Lepidochelys olivacea; assembly: GCF_965140295.1. Taxonomy (NCBI): domain Eukaryota; kingdom Metazoa; phylum Chordata; order Testudines; family Cheloniidae; genus Lepidochelys; species Lepidochelys olivacea. Next base: position 263,427,538 of record NC_140412.1, on the reverse strand, counting down.
TGTTGAAATTGACGTGTTCCTGCAGGAAGCTTTGGTTTACCCCAAACGGTATTTTCTGATGGAATACCTTTCCACTGGAAAAATTTCAGCCAGCTCTACTGATTAGCTACCACTGTGGTGAAGTACCCTTCAATGGGACTTCTCCTAAGAGAAAGCAATACACTTAGAAGTAAGTGTTTGCAGAGACCTTTCACAGCACTGCACCCGAAAATGCTCAGATCCAGATTCTGTACTGCTCAATTCTTGCACTTGATGCAGGAATAAATGGAGGGGGATGTAGATGCAAAGTTGTCTTTAAGCCAGCTTTGCACTTCCCTAAATCTAGGCCATATGAGAGGCTTACTCAGCCCACAGCACAAATCAGAGCAGCCTCAGGGCTGCTGTAAATTGTGCTCCTTTGTAACAGTCATCTATCCACCACTGTCTTCAGCAGAGCTACAGGCGAGATGAGTTTGGCTCATAATGTTTAAAACTACATGCATTTAGCTGGGAATTAATTTAAAAGTTATGGCAATTTGTACATATACCACAGATGTTTCACAGAAACCTGTTTCTGCTATCCGTGTTAGTTCCTGAATCCTATCAGTGTTAATTGAAGCCAGCATTAACGCCTCTATATTTAAATTGCACAACAGCCGTCTCAGCTCGCAGGGCTGCGAACTGCTCTCGTCAAAAAAAATTGAAAAAAATTGATGAGCTTTTTTACAGATGAAGCACATCCCAGAAGACAATGTTAAGGCCAAATACTAAGATCCTTAATCAGTGTTTACTCAAGGAAATAGCTATTGACTTGAGTGGGCAAGGAAAATTCTCACTGATATTACCAGCAGTTTGTCTGAGTAAGGGCAGAGTAAAGCCCTACTTGGCCCTTAACTATGTTCCACAAATACAAACGAGCACTTGAAAGATCTTCAAGGGTACTACTGCGGGGCATCTTCCTCAGGGCCGGATTTCCCAGTAGGCACAGCAGACATATGCCTAGGGGCGCCAGCATTCTAGGGGCGCCTAAAAATTCAAATTTTGCCACTCCCGGGTCCCAGCAGGGGGAAGGGCTGGCTGAGGGGGAGACGGCCCCACACAGCCCTGCTGGAGAGCTCCTGGCTCTGCCCTGCAGACAGTCTCACCTCCCAGCGGGACCAGTGAGTACGGCTGGGGGGACAGGATGCAGGACAGTGGGTCTCTGTGGGGGGACATGGGGGACTTCTGGGCTGTGAGGGGATGGGGAGCACTGGGCAGTGGTGGGTTTGGGGGGGCACTGGGCAGTGGGGGTGGGGGAGGTCTGTGTGTGTTGGGACACTGGGCAGTGGGGGGTCTGTGTGGGGCACTGGGAAGTTGTGGTGGGGCTGTGTGGGGGCACTGGGCAGTGGGAGGGTTTGGGGGGCAGTGTGGGGGTCTGTGTGGGGCACTGGGAAGTTGTGGTGGGGCTGTGCGGGGCCACTGGGCAGCGGGAGGTCTGTGAGCAGAGGGGCGCTGCAGAAGGTCAGCTGTAGGCAGTGGGGAGCTGAAGATGCTGTGCCTAGGGGCACATAAGGTGTAAACCCGGCCCAGATCTTCCTGCTACTCCTGCAACTGAGAGATCTGCTGAGGGGTGTTGCAAGTGGTCAGTTTCCCACAGGAACAGAAATCAGTGACATGGAGTCTGGGTATTTTTCTTGGTGTAACTTGTTTCATTTACACTCTATGCATTAGTTCTGGAACAGAGATGGTCAGAAATGACATGTAGGCACACCCCTCTTTCAGAAATCTCAGCCCAGACACCGGTGTCTGGTATCCGGGAAGCAACTCCGCCTCAAGAATAGACTGTAGGTAGAAAGATTAAGGCAAGCTCTAGGGCTGTTTGCAACAACCCCACCACCACCAAAATCATACAGCAAAAACAAATGACAATACAGATATTTCTTCAAAGACTTGCACCCTGGACAAAAAGTGCAAGATGATGTGACACAGCACTATCTGGTGGCTCCCACCAAAACGTTCAAGATGAACGAATGAGTTCAGCTCAAATAATAAATATAACATAGGAATTGCCATATTGGATCAGTGGTATCACTGAGTTCAGTAAGATAGCTTGTGGAGTGAGGTACTACCCAACGTAAGGAGGGCAGATACTCAGACTGAGGCTCGCCGGCCCCGAGCGGCTCTGTAATGTGTCTCCTGTGGCTCTTTGCAGCTCATGATATTAAAAGGCTGTGTGATTTAATTATTAACCCATCTAAATTATTAACCAAGCAGGATGCTTTTACTAGGTTACTCATCAATTGTAGAATACTTGGTCAGTCATTTTGCTGTGAGAATAATATATAGTATTATATATATAGAGAGAGAGCTATATATATAGCAAATGAAACAATGAATTCACACGCCTGTGGCTCTTTTGGGTCATGTTGATCACTAAGCTGGCTCCTGAACCACTGAGGTCCAAGTGTCACTGTTGTAGTCCAATATAAAAGCACTTGCACAGCAGGTGTAGTTAGAGATTCTTCTACCAGTGTGTTAATAACAGCCAAAAACCATAATAATCCCTTCAGATCCATTTTAAAATACGTTGCCTACAGGAAATTAAAATTCAGGTGTCACTGTGTCACATGGCATGCATCCTCTGATGCCCACGGATCCATCAGCTAGAGCTGCCTTACATCATGAACAAGGCAATCTGTGAATCAGTCAGGGAACCACAATGCACACATACCACACAGAGCTTATCACGGTGCAGGAGAGAATCTAGCTCTTAAAAGTGAGTGGGTCTTTCAAGCCAGTGGAGTTCTTGCTGATTTGCACTGGGCTAATTGAGCAGACATTGCTGGGTAACATCTTCTTCCTTTCCTTTTATTAACAGGAAGATGAAACTCAGGATTCAAAACCAAGTTTATTGTCTCCCTCCAGCCCCTCATTCACCAAGGTACTTAAGCATGTGCCTAGCTTTAAGTAGGTGAGTAGCCCCACATGGTACCATTTTGGTGCATTGATATAATTAACCTCATAATGTTAAACTTGATGAATTGGGGCCTTAATGTCCAACTTCAGGCTGTAATGAAATTCATTATTTTGATAGCAGTGAAACTCACAGACAACAACCCCCTTGCTAGCGGATAGCAACACAACCTTTCATATCCTTGACACATAGAGTTTGAAGGAAATGTCACCCGATCCACCTCTGAAACAAAATGTAACTAACTCAAATGAGAAACACAAAAATGACCCAACACTGACCCTTGACAGATGAATTCTAGATGGACAGCTAACACAAACAGCCCAGGCACCTCCAAGCACTAACACAGATTGGGATCACAGAGAATTGTTGGATATGATTACTACAGCAGAAAGGACACTGGGCCTTATTCTCCATCGCCCTCCACCTTGTGCAGTTGGTAATATTAGAAAATTATACAGGTAGTATGAATACAACATGCAAAACCTGATGTATATTCTTTCAGGGGCAGATTTTTAAATGCATCCAACTCCCATAGACTTTCAGTGGGAGTTGAGCACCTCACTCTCATTTGTGGTTTTGAAAGTCTCCCTCTGTTATCTTAGATAGGATCAAAGTCTACCTTGGAAAAGACCCATTAATCCATAGAATCCATCCACCTGCAAGGGCAGAATATAGACGCCACAGTATGAGTCTGTATCAGAGATACTGCACTGGGTCTTAGCCAAAGCAGGCTGCAGATGAGTGCATTGTGCATAATGCTGCATGTTTACTTAGCCTGTACATTCTTTGGGGCCGGGATTGTCCTTTTGTTCTGTGTTTGTACAGCGCCTAGCACAATGGGGTCCTGGTCCATGACAAAGGCTCCTAGATGCTACGTCAATACAAATAATAATAATAACCCAGTGCAATGACACAGTGTCATACAAGCTGGTATCATGCCTGATGCTGACAGTTCTTCAGGAGTAACTTTGCCACCACTGAAATGCAAGTGTTTGTATTTTGAATAATTTTAGAAGTGATATTAAACAGACATCAAAGAAAACACATGTGAGAAGCACTGTCAGTAGCAAGAACATGAGGCATTGGATCAAGGAATCTCCACCGTTAACAATAGAAGGGATTAAGAGTTTGTAGACAAGTATCTTATTAGAATGTATTACTTATCAACTCCGAAGTAAGAAGATATATGTGCTCAGACATCAATCCCATAAATACAAATTCCCCCGAGATTACATTTTGAAATAATATGGAGCGATTCCTTCTCAAAGAAAACTCTTTGCCTGCTCCTCACAACACACATGCTCAGTCTGGCATTTTGGTGCATTTATATAATTAACCTCATAATGTTAAACTTGTAGTAAAGTACTGGATGGCTCTGGTGAATGGTAGACACACCTTTCAAGTCCAGAATGCTGTTTTAAAGGCAGGCCAGGTTGTAAGTGACTAAATCACTAAAACTTATTATTAAGTGATGGATGTTCACAGACCAGGTTAGCTCCCAGACTGCTGCACTGGGCAGCACAGTATGGGGAGGAGGTGAGCAGCCCTCAGTAGTGAAGGAACAGATTAAGGACTATTTAGAAAAGCTGGACATGCAAAAGTGCAGCGATCTGGATCTAATGCATCCGAGGGTGCTGAGGGAGTTGGCTGATGTGATTACAGACCCATTGACCATTATCTTTGAAAACTTGTGGCGATCAGAGGAGGTCCCAGAGGACTGGGAAAAGGCAAATATAGTGCTCATATTTAAAAAAGAGAAGAACGAGAATCCGGGGAACTACAGACCAGTCAGCCTCACCTCAATCCCTGGAAAAATCATGGAGCAGGTCCTCAAGGAATCCATTCTGAAGCACTTAGAGAGAGGAAGGTGATCAGGAACAGTCAACATGGATTCACCAAGGGCAAGTCATGCCTGACCAACTTTATTGCCTTCTCTGATGAGATAACTGGCTCTGTGGATATGGGGAAAGCAGTGGACATGATATATCTTGACTTTAGCAAAGCTTTTGATACGGTCTCCTGCAGTATTCTTGCCAGCAAGTTAAAAAAGTATGGATTGAATTAATGGACTATAAGGTGCATAGAAAGCTGGCTAGATCATCGGGCTCAACAGGTAGTGATTAACGGCTCGATGTCTAGTTGGCAGCCAGTATCAAGCAGAGTGCCCCAGGGGTCTGTCCTGGGGACGGTTTTGTTCAACATCTTCATTAATGATCTGGATGATGGGATGGATTGCACTCTCAGCAAGTTCATGGGTGACACTAAGCTGGGGGGAGAGGTAGATGTGATAGAGGGTAGGGATAGGGTCCAGAATGACCAAGACAAATTGAAGGACTGGGCCAAAAGAAATCTGATGATGTTCAACAAGGACCAGTGCAAAGTCCTGCACTTAGGACAGAAGAATCCCATGCACCGCTATAGGCTGGGGACCGACTGGCTAAGCAGCAGTTCTGCAGAAAAGGACCTGGGGATTACAGTGGACAAGAAGCTGGATTTGAGTCAACAGTGTGCCCTCATTGCCAAGAAGGCTAACGACATATTGGGCTGCATTAGTAGGAGCATTGCCAGCAGATCGAGGGAAGTGATTATTCCCCTCTATTCGGCACTGGTGAGGTCACATCTGGAGTATTGTGTCCAGTTTTGGGCCACCCACTACAGAAAGGATGTGGACAAATTGGAAAGAGTCCAGCAGAGGGCAACAAAAATGATTAGGGAGCTGGGACACATGACGTATGAGGAGAGGCTGAGGGAACTGGGATTATTTGGTCTGCAGAAGAGAAGAGTGAGGGGGGATTTGATAGCATCTTTCAACTACCTGAACGGGGATTCCAAAGAGGATGGAGCTCGGCTGTTCTCAGTGGTGGCAGATGACAGAACAAGAAGCAATGGTCTCAAGTTGCAGTGGGGGAGGTCTAGGTTAGATATTCGGAAATACTATTTCACTAGGAGGGTGGTGAAGCACGGGAATGGGTTACCTAGGGAGGTGGTAGAATCTCCATCCTTAGAGGTTTTTAAGGGCCAGCTTGACAAAGCCCTGGCTGGGATGATTTAGTTGAGGTTGGTCCTACTTTGAGCAGACGGCTGGACTAGATGACCTCCTGAGGTCTCTTCCAACGCTAATCTTCTATGTTCAGTCACCTATGAAGGGAATGGAATGGCTACAGTTCCTAACAGACAGGTTTCCAAAACACTGGTACTAACTGACATCTCTCTCAGCCGTCAATCTCAGCATGGGGGGCTAAGAACTGAAAGGACATGAAAACCAAGCTACCTTCTCAGTCCTAGGAGTTGTCCCACCCAGTTACATCACTGGGGCAGCGTGGAGTCGCTTCCGCTTCTGGTCACCATTATAGCATCTGTTCTGCAGGTAAAGGACTTCACTCTCCAAATCTGTTAAGCCAGCATTTTCACTTGCACTAAATTACATTATAAAAAACATATTTCCTGCTGCAGTTTCTTCTACACACAACAGAGCTGGGGGGCTTGCAGAGGGGCAGGTTCTAGCTTCATGATTGATGGCAGTTCCTGGGAACTGCCATAAAGTACCCACATTGGCTATGGCCCTCAAGGGGTTGTTTGCCAGCAGAGAATAACCAAAGTGCATAGTGCTGTGACCATTTCCCAAAACACCTCCTACCCCAGGGCTGCATGGAGGCCATAAGAACTAGATACAGTGGTTTTACAATGGCTGCAGACTTCCCCAAGCCATAGCAATTCCCAGCTAGGAAGACCCAGGTATTTCCTAGCCCATATTCATTATCCAAATCCCTTTAGATGTCAAGAAGCAATAGAGAATCTAGCCTGAGACTTTTTCCGTGTTATTGGTCAAAAGTGAGAAGAGTTCCTCAAGCAAGAGCTGCTATCCTGTAATAATTTTTAAAACCTCAGAAAATAGTGAATTGTGGGAGTGACTTTTTTCATAAGTCAAATACAAAAGAATGCTATTCAGCACGAAGATTTGTCACACGAATCTCCCCAAGGGAAAGCAATACCAAAGGGAATGTACTGTGGAAAGATTTGCAGAAATCATTATAGATCCTGTTGCACTAGCATTATGTATTTGCTTCAGGTCCACACAAAACTGCCCCTGGAGGAATTCATTTTAATTTGATGTGACTCAAATCCTGAAACTTAACAGAAAAGAAATCAAACATATCATTCCGTCACTCTACCCGCAGAAAGAGGGGCTGTCTCTTTGCATATATATTCCTGAGTCACCAGGCAAAACTTTCAACTTGCGTCACTCCACCAGTCGTCAGTGGCTCAGATTGACAAGAGGACAACTCTGTATAGGCTTTCGCTGTGCAAAACCTGATTGATTCACTGATGTTGGTCTCTTTTGGGGTACTTGGAAGCAGTGTGGTCTGGTGGGCTGAGCACCGGACTAGGAGCTAGGAACCCTTGCTTTCTAATCCCAGCACTGATAGTGACTTGCTCTGCTCTCTGTTTCCCCTCTGTTAAATGGGAATAATAATACTTACCTATACATTTATAAGACCATGAGGAGGATTCATTAGTTAATGACTATACAGGATTATACTTGTGCTATTAAACAAGGCTCTGTGTGCTTTGAAGTGAGCTGGATCTAAATTCTGCAGCCACCTCCTTAGATTCTGACACACTCTGTAGCAGAAGTTTGGAAGCTCTGCAACTGCTTCACTTAAAGTAAAATGGGGGATAATTAATTAATTAATTATAAACATGTATAACAGCCTATGTATTATTTAGTTTACATATCTATTTTTACGCAGCCCTCAGAGTTTCAGTTTTTAGCCTGCCACAGATTTTTGCAGGGATAATGCATATCTGCGCCATAGAAACTGTCAGTTGGGAAGCTGGAGGTTTTGCCAGCTGGTTATTGAATAGCTTGAGGATTTTAATACCTGAGAAGATGTGGAAGGTAATTTGGGAATGTGAGATAAACATGTTAGCTGGATGTTTTTGTTTTTGATCAGGAGTTAAATAGTTATGTTTTCATGTATGTTACCATCCTAAGGTTTCAGAGTTAACATTGCCACGGTGCGAGTGCAGAATTCACACCTCTGAGCCTTTGTTTCCGGATGCCCGCAAATACTAGAGAACAGCACTGTGTCAGTTTACACTCAGTTAACATATTTTAGGTTAGCCCAAGCCTGTGTGAAGTGAATTTGCGGATCTCAGTCTAGTTGCCAGTGGAAGAATATTCTCTTCACAAAACCTAGGCCAGTCATCTGTCATCAGGCCCTTTGTTAGCAATACAGAAGACTTTCTCAACCCATACAAATAGCACCTCCAGAGTAGAGCTTAGGCTCATTGCCGAGGATGATGGGGAAGTTTGCACCAATGGGAAGCAGTGAGGTCTAGTGGATTGAGCACTGGATGGGAGTCTGGAGAGCTGGGTACTATTTCCAGCTCTGCCCCTGACCTGCTGTGTGACCTTGGGCAAGTCACTCTGTGCCCCTATTTCCCCTCCCTCTTTTTGTTTACATTACCTATTTAGACTGCGAGCTCACTGGGACAGGGATTGTCTCTTCTTGTGTGTTTGTCCAGGGCTTAGCACAGTGGTACCCTGATCACAAGGCACCACTGAAATGAATAAGGACTGTATCTGGACTACAGTTATTAGGTGGCTAAGACAATAAGAGTGGCTAAGCACAGAAATGATAAACAGTTGCCTAACTAAGGAATTCCCTCCTCCTTTCTTATTTTGCTCTCTGCCCTGAAGCATACCAAACCTGATAGCAGAAGTGCAAGCAGCATCTCAGTGCAAGCTGTCACCAGCAGGCGTCACCTACATGAGTTTACACCACCACAATCAAAAAACAAAGGGGAATCTCTGCAGAATATAAATAAACAGCACTGTCTGAATGGCATCTCTTCACCCTTCATTATATATAGAAGGTCTCCTGTGACAGTCTCTGCCTGCTGTAATAAAAGTGCTCCCCTGAACTGTTTAAATTAAACTGAGCGCCACAAACCGCGAGTGAGCAGTTTCGGGTGTCACCACGCAAAAGTACTTTATAACATCAGGAAGAGATCGGTGGGGATATCATATCAATACTAAAGCTGTACAAATTTTCAGTTCCATTTCTTATGGAGTTGGCTGAGCTCGAAAGTTTCACACTGCATTCTAGGTTCAAAGCACCATGTCACTGGGAGAGTCAAAACTGAAACATGATCTCAATAGGAATTATTCCCACTTACACCAAACCTGAATTTGAACTTCTAACCTTTGTTCTGATTCCAGAAACTTGGGGCTTTTAGCCCAATGGAGATGGTGGGGTTTTTTTTTCAATGAAACTCACATTTCAACTTCCAGCCTTATTGGTAACATGCAAAATACATGACTCTTAAACTCTGTTTCTCCAAACACAAAGCCATCAGATAGATCAGACAGTTCTCCCCTCAAAGAATAATTCTGGAATGCCCATGCCCAAGCTGAGTACAATATTTATACAAATACTGTATAACACATAGAGACGGACAGCTGAAAGCCCAGTAGTTTTCACACCACGTCTCTCATCACTGTGAATTGTGAAACAATCTGTTCATGGCAACAGTTGCTTTGTTATTCTGTTCTTTAAGTCTCTCGAAAAGACCCATTTTTCCCATGCTGTCTGTAGTGGATCTGTATTTTTAAAAAATCCATATTTGTTTTTCCCCTTTCCCTAACCTCTGTCTATATGTCTATGTGTCTTAACACTCTGAGGTCCCCAAGGCAGTGGCTGTCCCTCCTTGAATGACTGGAAAGTGCTAGTTAACTGTGGGTGCTACTATAAATAAAATAATTTCTACTAGACGGTCATTTACAGCGGTGGTGCCCAATCTTTCTTTTCTCTGAGGGATTGGAGGATGGATCCTTTTCCTCCCCAGATCCCTTCTAACCAAGTACTCCATGTCTCAGTAGTCACTCTCCTTTTTTCTATCAATTTTCTCTTTCCTGCCCTTTTCATTCTCTTTTGTTTTAATCCTGTGTTGTTGTGGGAGATATTTTGTTTTCCGTTTGTTGTTTTTCTCTTTTCCTTGATGTGTTGGTGGCTGCAAGGTCCTGGATGCATCTGCTCTTGTGGCTTTGAGTGCCCAACGAATAGACCTAAGAGGAGTTTGGGCCAGCAGGCAGGGCTGCCTGAGAATATAACCATGCCCATGTGAGTTGCTCCCACCACCAGTTATGCTGAGGGATACCATAAGAATGCCAAGGGAAGGTGGGTGGCTTTCAAGAAGCCAGCCACCGCTTTAGTAGAGCAGCAAGAGCATGTTTGCAACATGAGGAGTGGTGGATCCAAGACCATAGAGTTTTCATCACCTCTCCACTCCTATCCTTTGCCTCATGCCCTCCCCATGCCCCCAAATCTACTTCCATATCCATGGCCCGGGCTGGAAAACTATTAAACTATTAATTGATTTCAATGTAAAATAAAACAATATAAAAATACTATTTAAAAATGTCTTTCCCGGATTATTTAATAACATTTTTGGTTGCTAAAGAGAGTCTTAGAAGTCAAATTTTGCTTTCCTCTAGTTCTGCAATTTGCAAACTTGTTTGCACTTCATTCACCACAGACAGTGAAACTATAGACTGATCTGTTTTCAGAGTAGCTGCCATGTTAGTCTGTATTCGCAAAAAGAAAAGGAGTACTTGTGGCACCTTAGAGACAAACAAATTTATTTGAGCATAAGCTTTTGTGAGCTACAGCTCACTTCATCGGATGCATTCAGTGGAAAATACAGTGGGGAGATTTATATACACAGAGAACATGAAACAATGGGTGTTACCATACAGACTGTAACCAGAATGATCACTTAAGGTGAGCTATTACCAGCAGGAGAGTGGGGGAGGGGGGAGGTAACCTTTTGCAGTGATAATCAAGGTGGGCCATTTCCAGCAGTTGACAAGAATGTCTGAGGAAGAGTGGCGGGGTGGGAGGGGGAATAAACATGAGGAAATAGGTTTCAGAGTAACAGCCGTGTTAGTCTGTATTCGCAAAAAGAAAAGGAGTACTTGTGGCACCTTAGAGACTAACCAATTTATTTGAGCACAAGCTTTCGTGAGCTACAGCTCACTTCATCAGATGCCGATGAAATAGTTTTACTTTGTGTAATGACCCATCCACTTCCAGTCTCTATTCAAACCTAAGTTAATTGTATCCAGTTTGCAAATTAATTCCAATTCAACAGTCTCTCGCTGGAGTGTGTTTCTGAAGGTTTTTTGTTGAAGTATTGCCACTTTTAGGTCTGTAATCGAGTGACCAAAGAGATTGAAGTGTTCTCCAACTGGTTTTTGAATGTTATAATTATTGACGTCTGATTTGTGTCCATTTATTCTTTTACGTAGAGGCTGTCCAGTTTGACCAATGTACATGGCAGAGCGGCATTGCTGGCACATGATGGCATATATCACATTGGTAGATGTGCAGGTGAATGAGCCTCTGATATTGTGGCTGATGTGATTAGGCCCTATGATGGTGTCCCCTGATTAGATATGTGGACAGAGTTGGCAACGGGCTTTGTTGCAAGGATAGGTTCCTGAGTTAGTGGTTCTGTTGTGTAGTGTGTGTTGCTGGTGAGTATTTGCTTCAGGTTGGGGGGTGTCTGTAAGCAAGGACTGGCCTGTCTCCCAAGATCTGTGAGAGTGATGGGTCGTCCTTCAGGATAGGTTGTAGATCCTTGATGATGCATTAGAGGAGAGGAAAGTGATCAGGAACAGTAAGCATGGAATCACCAAGGGCAAGTCATGCCTGACTAATCTAATTGCCTTCTATGACGAGATAACTGGCTCTGTGGATGAGGGAAAGCGGTGGATGTGTTGTTCCTTGACTTTAGCAAAGCTTTTGACATGGTCTCCCACAGTATTCTTGCCAGCAAGTTAAAGAAGTATGGGCTGGATGAATGGACTATAAGGTGGATAGAAAGTTGGCTAGATTGTCGGGCTCAACGGGTAGCGATCAATGGCTCCATGTCTAGTTGGCAGCCGGTATCAAGTGGAGTGCCCCAAGGGTCGGTCCTCGGGCCGGTTTTGTTCAATATCTTCATAAATGATCTGGAGGATGGTGTGGATTGCACCCTCAGCAAGTTTGCAGATGACACTAAACTGGGAGGAGAGGTAGATACGCTGGAGGATAGGGATAGGATACAGAGGGACCTAAACAAATTAGAGGATTGGGCCAAAAGAAATCTGATGAGGTTCAACAAGGACAAATGCAGAGTCCTGCACTAGGGACGGAAGAATCCCATGCACCGCTACAGACTAGGGATCGAATGGCTCGGCAGCAGTTCTGCAGAAAAGGACCTAGGGGTTACAGTGGACGAGAAGCTGGATATGAGTCAACAGTGGGCCCTTGTTGCCAAGAAGGCCAATGGCATTTTGGGAGGTATATGTAGGGGCATTGCCAGCAGATCGAGGGACGTGATCGTTCCCCTCTATTCGACATTGGTGACGCCTCATCTGGAGTACTGTGTCCAGTTTTGGGCCCCACACTACAAGAAGGATGTGGAAAAATTCGAAAGAGTCCAGCAGAGGGCAACAAAAATGATTAGGGACTGGAACACATGAGGAGAGGCTGAGGGAACTTGGATTGTTTAGTCTGCGGAAGAGAAGAATGAGGGGGGATTTGATAGCTGCTTTCAACTACCTGAAAGGGGGTTCCAAAGAGGATGGATCTAGACTGTTCTCAGTGGTAGCTGATGACAGAACAAGGAGTAATAGTCTCAAGTTGCAGTGGGGGAGGTTTAGGGTTGGATATTAGGAAAAACTTTTTCACTAGGAGGGTGGTGAAACACTGGAATGCGTTACCTAGGGAGGTGGTGGAATCTCCTTCCTTAGAAGTTTTTAAGGTCAGGCTTGACAAAGCCCTGGCTGGGATGATTTAGTTGGGGATTGGTCCTGCTTTGAACAGGGGTTGGACTAGATGACCTCCTGAGGTCCCTTCCAACCCTGATATTCTATGATTCTATGATTCTATGATATGGAGAGGTTTTAGATAGGGGCTGAAGATGATGGCTAGTGGCATTCTGTTATTTTCTTTGTTGGGCCTGTCCTGTAGTAGGTGACTTCTGGGTACTCTTCTGGCTCTGTCAATCTGTTTCTTCACTTCAGCAGGTGGGTATTGTAGTTGTAAGAATGCTTGATAGAGTTCTTGTAGGTGTTTGTCTCTGTCTGAGGGCTTGGAGCAAATGCGGTTGTATCGTAGAGCTTGGCTGTAGACAATGGATCGTGTGGTGTGGTCTGGATGAAAGCTGGAGGCATGTAGGTAGGAATAGCGGTTAGCAGGTTTCCGGTACAGGGTGGTGTTTATGTGACCATCACTTATTAGCACCGCAGTGTCCAGGAAGTGGATCTCTTGTGTGGACTGGTCCAGGCTGAGGTTGATGGTGGGATGGAAATTGTTGAAATCATGGTGGAATTCCTCAAGGGTTTCTTTTCCATGGGTCCAGATGTTTCACACTCTGTTTAATAACACTTTCCAGTGTTGCCAACGCTCATGTTTTTATGGAGAATCTCATAATCATGAGCCCCAGTTACTGGAGTTATGTGAGTACATCAGAATCTCAGCTTTCATTTGTTAAAAAATAAGTTTCTAGCCTTCACAGTGGCAGATAAAAGCTTAAAAATGTGACCCCTGTGTACCTTAAGGCCATCAAATCAGAAGACAAAGAAAAATAAACCTCAAGTTTTTTTTTTTAATTTCATTATTTTTAAGCCAGTCTCATGAGCTTCATGTCACTGTGAGAGTCAAAACTGAAACATGATCTCAACAGGAATTATTCCCACTTCTGCCAAACCTGAATTTGAATCACTAACTTTTTGTAACATTTGGAGTTGGCGATACTGCTTTACACGTGTACATAGCACCTTCCCTCTCAAGCTCTTAAATTACTTTAGATTTTCATATAATTTGAGGTGAGAAAGGTAAGTATTATTATCCTCCAGATGGGGAAATTGAGGCACAGGAAGGTGAAGCAACTTTGCCCCAAGTTCACACACAGACGATGTGGCAAAGGTAAGAACAGAACCTAAATCTCATGGCTTCCAGTCTTCCGCCTTTCTCCATGTGTTTAGTCATTATAACTGGAACTGTGGTGACAGCTTAGTTAAGGGGCTGTCTAACCCAGGCCTTCTCAAACTTTAACATAGAATGGGTGGACCATATTTTAATAGAGAACTACCTCCCCTGCCACCTCATATCTCCGCTCCCATTCACAACCACATAACATCCCTATAGCAACTCTAGACAATGTTTACTTAAAAGAGGAATATTAGGAAAGTATGTCCCCTTTGCTTCCTCTACCCCACACGTGTTTCTCTGCTGCTTGGTTCTTCCATGATTCCCCTGGATATACTCCCCAACCTCAGTCTCTTTTCCCTCTACTCCCCCGCACTTGTTGCTCAGTTTCCTGACACCACTCTCCCCTGCTCCTCGGGATGTTGCATTCTGGTGACTAGCAGCTCCAGTCCCACTGGTGGTTCCCATGCCTGATGGTGGTCCTGTTTTTTCTCCTTTTCTGCAGCTGCAGCTTCTAGTAGAGGCACCTAGGCTGACTCCTCATTGTTTTTATCCGCTTTTACAGGCCATTTTTGCAATTGGCAAGCCTGGATGCTTGTGGCAGCCGCTAGAAACAAGGAATGCCATCATGTGATTCAGTACACATCAACAGCAAATGCTCTGTGGACCACTGGCCTAAATATTTCCATTCTAATTACCCTTTGTAAGCTGTTCAGACATTTCTAAAATGTTCACCTTTCAGCCTGAATTTTCTACCTGAAAATGTTTTTGGAGGGTTTTTAAGTTTGAGCAAAACCAGTTCAATGAACAAAGCGTACTATTTCCACTAAAAAAAAAAATTGCAACATTTTTAGAACTGCGCTAGTGCTGAAAAGGTGAGGGCAAGAAGTTGAAATCCGGCAAGGAAATAGCTCTGACGAAGGAGAAGTAACTGCCTTTCATTGTCCTGATGAAAATCTGTTTTGATTTCACCAAATGGTGAAAGTTTGAAAACCATAGTCTGTGGATGCACATTCATCTTCTAACAACTAAGCCTTTTCCAGCTGCCTCCCAACATTCTAAATATGAAAGAGGGGTGTGCTTTGCATGGACGGCATTGATAAATTGGTATGGCAGTAAAACACGTGGTGAGCCCTTCCTCATTCAATGCAAGAGTTCAGGTACTAAAGGAAGATCAAGAACATTAAGCTCTTTGGGGTAGGGAAGGTCGTTTTGTACAGCACCTAGAATAACGGTGTCCTGGCCCACGATCTAGGGCTCCTAGGCTCTACAGTTGTATCATATATACCTTGATGAATTGGGGCCCTAATCTAGGTTTGAATAACAACGTAGCCCCAGGCATGCTCCTAATACACAATGAGAAGCTTGAGCTATTGTGACAGATCCCAACGGTGCTTTGGGAAAACCTCATTGTGCTCCATCATTAGCATCAACAGACAGTAATGTGAAACATCACAAAGAGACACCAGCGCATGAAAACAAAACCATGCCACGGTGCCGCAATACATCACCCCACTACATGAAAAAGTCACTGTGACACATCAAAATATCACAGTGACAGCACACCAAAACGTCACATTTGTGCTTCAGTGCACAAATACTTCACATCACCACTGTCAGTGACCAAGTCGTGGGTGGTCTGGCCTAATGACTGTAGCGACAATCTACCCTTCTAGTTAAAGTTGACTCCAGTCGGGGTGGGGTCCTGGAGCAAAGTCAAAGTCAAACACAGCTTCTGACTGTGTTCATTAAGTTGCCAAGTGACTGGCTCTGCCACAAGCTGGCCCCTGCGATCCACAAAGCATAGTTTTATCTTCACAAGGCATGAAGGTCTCCCTGAGGTGTGACCATTTCACAAGAAGGGTGTGAGGCATAAACAAGGCATGAATGACTATACGGTGGCTCAAGTGTGAAAAGATGACCACATGGCATGAACTTGTACATGGGGCAGTGCAAAGCATGAATGTGACAGTGCAGCAACATGGGGCTTAAATGTGTCACCATGAGGCACAAAGTACGTCCGTGTCTTCATGAAGCATGTGCATGTCACCAGTGTGATGTGTCACCACGTGTGTGTCACCATGAAGCAGGCCCATCATCACGAGGGGTGTATGTTTCACCACAAGGCATGATGTGTGCCGATGTCACCACAGGGCACGTGCTTGTCACCACAGAACATGATGTGTTCCCATGTCTCCACAAGGTGTGTGCTCTCACCACAAGATGTGTGCGTGTCACAAGCGTGTGTCACAAGATGTGTGCAAGTCCTACAAGGCATGAAGCATTCCCATGTCACAAAAGATGTGTGTCACAAGGTGTGTGCATGTCACCATGATGCGTACAGCATGCCCATGTCACCAAGAGGTGTGTGCTATCTCCACGAGGTGTTTGTGTGTCACTGCAAGGCATGGAGTATGCCCGTGTGACCACAAGGCATGTGCTGTCACCACAAGGTGCGTAGCATGCCCATGTCACAAGACGGACGCTGTCACCATGAGGTGTAAAGCGTGCCTGTGCCACCACAAGGCGGGTGCATGTCACCATGAAACGCATGTGTCACCATGTGGTGTGAAGCATGCCCATGTCACCAAAAGGCATGTGCTATCACCAAGAGGCATGTGCATGTCACGGCTACCGCTCTGAAACCTGTCACCAGGGGTGTGCGACTCACAAGTCATGTGTGTGTGTCACCACAAGGGGTGTGCTATCACCACAAGGCAAGTATGTCACCACAAGCCATGTGCGTGTCACCCCAAGGGGTGTGCTGTCACCAGCCATGTGCGTGTCACCACAAGGGGTGTGGTATCACCACAAGGGAAGTATGTCACCACAAGCCATGTGCGTGTCACCCCAAGGGGTGTGCTGTCACCACTAGCCCTGTGTGTGTCACCACAAGCCATGTGCGTGTCACCCCAAGGGGTGTGGTATCACTACAATACAAGTATGTCACCACAAGCCATGTGCGTGTCACCACAAGTGGTGTGCTTTCATCACAACGGAAGTATGTCACCACTAGCCATGTGCGTCACCCCAAGGGGTGTGCTGTCACCACTAGCCATGTGCGTGTCATCCCAAGGGGTGTGCTGTCACAAGCCATGTGCGTGTCACAAGGGGTGTGGTATCACCACAAGGGAAGTATGTCACCATTAGCCCTGTGCGTGTCACCACAAGGGGTGTGCTGTCACAAGCCATGTGCGTGTCACCACAAGGGGTGTGGTATCACCACAAGGGAAGTATGTCACCATTAGCCCTGTGCGTGTCACCACAAGGGGTGTGCTGTCACAAGCCATGTGCGTGTCACCACAAGGGGTGTGCTATCACCACAAGGCAAGTATGTCACCACAAGCCATGTGCGTGTCACCCCAAGGGGTGTGCTGTCACAAGCCATGTGCGTGTCACCCCAAGGGGTGTGCTGTCACAAGCCATGTGCGTGTCACCACAAGGGGTGTGCTATCACCACAAGGGAAGTATGTCACCACAAGCCATGTGCGTGTCACCCCAAGGGGTGTGCTGTCACAAGCCATGTGCGTGTCACCACAAGGGGTGTGGTATCACCACAAGGGAAGTATGTCACCATTAGCCCTGTGCGTGTCACCACAAGGGGTGTGCTATCACCACAAGGGGTGTGCTGTCACCACTAGCCCTGTGCGTGTCACCACAAGGGACGTATGTCACCACAAGCCCTGTGCGTGTCACCCCAAGGGGTGTGCTGTCACCAGCCATGTGCGTGTCACCACAAGGCGTGCAAGGTGCTCGTGTAAACCCAGAGGCGAGGCGTGCGCGTGTCGCCAGGCGCCGGAGGCTTCGCCAGCAGGACGCACCGGCCCGCTCTGCCCCGGGGCCGCCCCCGCCGGTCCCATCCCGCCCCCCTCACCGCCGCCGGCCGGCGGGCAAAGGTCGAAGGCAGGGGACACAACCACCGTCCCCTCCCAGGCCCCGCCCCCGGCGCGCGCCTCCCTGAGGCCCTCGGCTCCGCCCCCTCGGCGCGCGCCACGGCGACACCGCGAGCCCGCCCCCTCGGCGCGCGCCACCTCCTCGCTCCTGCCCCCGCCCCCTCCCCTTTCCGCACGCCGAGCCGGGGCGCCGCGGGAGCCCCGCCCACCGCTTCCCTCCTCGGTTACCCGTCGTGCTCCGCGCGGCCCTGGCACTGACGTGGCTGCCCGCAGCCGCCATCTTGTGAGCCTGGGCGGGGAGCGGGAGAGAAGCGCAGGAGGGAACCGGCCCCGAGCGAGAGCCCGAACGAGACCCAGAGCCCGGGGCAGCCAGCGCCGGGTAAGCGGCGACATCCCCCTCGCGCCGCCGGCCCAATGTCCTCCCGCCCCGCGCGGCGGCCTGGGGCCCTTCGGCGCCGGCGGCCGGGCTGCGCCCCGGGCCTGGGGGTGGAGGCCGCTGGGTGGGGGAGCGGCGGGGCCCGGCCTGCCGGGAGCGGCGGGGGCGGACCGGCGTGTTGCCCAGGAGGGGAGGCACCAGTAGGCCGCGGCGCGGGCCGCCCCTCCCGGGGGAGCGTGGGGCGGCCGGGGAGCGGCGAGAAGGGGTCCGGGGAGCGGTTCAAACGGTCGCTGCCCGCGTGGGGTTCCAGTCCCGCCTCCCTGACCCGGCCTAGGGACCCGACCCCGGGACCCCCCGCCACCGCCCCAGCCTGGGCCCGGCCTAGGCACCCGACCTGCCTGCCCCTTTTCTTCCCCCCCCCCCCCCGCAGCCTGGGCCCGGCCTAGGCACCCGACCTGCCTGCCCCCTTTTCTTCTCCTCACCCGCAGCCTGGGCCCGGCCTAGGCACCCGACCTGCCTGCCCCCTTTTCTTCCCCCCCCCCCCCCCCCCCCCGCAGCCTGGGCCTGGCCTAGGCACCCGACCTGCCTGTCCCCTCTTCTTTCCCCCCCCCCTGCAGCCTGGGCCTGGCCTAGGCACCCGACCTGCCTGCCCCCTTTTCTTCTCCTCACCCGCAGCCTGGGCCCGGCCTTGGCACTCGACCTGCCTGCCCCCTCTTTTCTCTCCCCCCCCCCGCCTGCAGCCTGGGCCTGGCCTAGGCACCCGACTTCGGCCCAGCCAGTTTTAGGGACTCAGTCCGGAATCTCCCACCTTGGCCTGGCTAGCTCTACAGACCTAACTCCACAACCTTGGCCATGTCAGGTCTACAGATCCAACATCCTCCCCCTGCCGCGCCCCCCCTCCACCCCCGTGGGGGAGTTGGATGGGGGCGGTCAGGTCAAATCTCTCTCTCTGAGTAACTTGGAGCTGGCCCAGGGCATATGGATTTTTCTTTCTTGGACCGTTGGCTAGCTTTAGGTATTTAATAACTGTCCAGTCCTGGGAGCGTGATCTGGGATGTGTGCGCCTTCATTAAAGGTTTGAGGGTATAATTGCTTAATTCTTGTAGAGCTTGGGTTGGGTTGTGTGATGGGATGAAATGGTGAAGAGTACAGTTGCTGTCTTTACCCTGGAACAGATTTCTTTCCAGTCTCAACTGCTTGGGTGAGTGACCCAGGAAGTCAGCCTTCCACTACTCTGCATGCAAGGCTTCCTTATAACAGATTAGCTCTTGGCCTACAAAATCCCATCTGCCTTTTATCTGTGGCCCATATATGACACTCCAGGAAGGTAACCCTCTCCCACAATTCATCTCACCAGTAGTATAGAATTCATTGGTCATGAGGCATGATTGGATTTACCCCATCTTAGTATAATTAAAACTTTTGTCACAAAATCATCCAGTCACAGTATTTGACTTTGTCACTCTGGCACTTGGTACCTACCAAAGCAAATTCTTCAGGTTGACTGAGTGTATGCGGAAGTTTTATTTTGAATCCATCAGCTTAATCTATAGCTGAAATGTTAACTATTCGGGTAATATTTTGAATTTTGCTGTGCAACCACTGAGCCTCACAACACCTCTTTGAAGAGCATTATTATCCCTGTTGTACAGATGAGAAATTGAAAGCTTAAAGTTGAGGGATTTGTCCAAGGTCATTTAGCAGAACAGTTCTATTACTGTTTTTGCCACTCTAATAACCCAAAAGGTTTTTATCTGAATTTGGGTATTTCCTGTCATAACTTTCCTTTAAGGGAGTTAAATTTTCCTCCAAATATTCTTTATTTCTTTGTGGACTTTCTACTCAAAGCGGTACCATTATATATACTATTAAGCTTGTAGGTATGGAAGGAAAGAGATTTTCTGAAAATGTACTTAGAGGGTTGGTTTGATGCCATTATTTCCTCTACTGGACACCCATAATTGCTGCAAAGCTTGGGAGCTGACTACTTCCCCCAAGCCATTATTGTAATGGTAGCCCTGGATGAAAAGGTGAAGAAACTTACCTGACTTGAAGCTCTTAATTTGGCTGGCTTGATTGTCTTCATTTGCGATACTTACTGATACTTCTGCGCTGGCAGAGCAGCAAAGCCAAGAGATGGTTTAAACAAATGTCACTTCTACCTGCTCAGCAGCTTTGGGTGCTACAGCAATGGACACTGGTTAAGAAACACCTTTAAAAATCAGGTGCAGGGTAAGTTGTACCCATAAATAGGTAGCTTGACTGATCATGGTGTCCACTTATTTGCTGTGGGTTCCTAATTCAATAACCTTAAATTGGATATAGTGTCTGTTACTAAACTCAACATCAGTCTGTATCAGCAAATCCCTTTGTATAAAGTTATCAAAGTTTTTTTAAAAAAAATTCTTATCTGAAAAGGGACTATAAAAGTGGTACATTCTTACTCAATAGATCTTTGTGTAGGTCTGAGTCATACTTGTTGAGTCTGTTGACAAAATGGAGCGTTTCTTAGGCTTTGAAGCTAGCAGAGTTAGGAATGGACAGGATTCTGTTCCTTTTTGTGACTCAGCAGAATTGTTCACTGTGTTTGTTACCCCTGTGTAAAACTGTCCCTAGGTACTAGAATTGCATGGGTACAACTAAGGGCATAATTACCATGCAGAACCCTTATTACATAAATTGGTGGAAGAAGGAAGGAAACCCATCTTGATGACAAGATTGGTTGAGTTTGGAATGATGGGAGTTAAGTAAAATGACTTTTTTTCTATCAAAGCTGCTCAGTAGAAAATCACTGAGATGACAATATTTACATTTCAGAGTAGAACCACACTTTAGTTTCATCATCTGTTATGAAATATTTTATCAAGTAGGTCATTCTCATGAGTATTGTAGTGTTCTGGATTCTTTACAGTGGGTATATTTGGTCAGCATAGTCTATGGCTACACTATAGCTTAAGTCGAGATACGTTACATTGCTCAGTGGTGTGAATTGGCAACCCCCCTGAGCAACATAACTCGTGCCTAGTTAAGCACCAATGTGGACAGCACTATGGCAGCAGGAGAGTTCCTGCTGACGTAGTCACTGCTACTCATTGGAGGTGGATTAGTTAAGTGGACAGGAGACTCCTGTCTGCTTAGAGCAGTTACATAAAAGCAGACGTCTCCAAACTTTTTGAATCATGAACCCCCAGGGCCAGCTCTGGGGAAGCGCAAAAAAAAAAAAAAAAGCGGCCGCCGGCGTGCCTCCGAAGACGGAGCGGCGAGAGCCGAGCGGCCGCCGGCGTGCCTCCGAAGACGGAGCGGCGAGAGCCGAGCGGCCGCCGGCGTGCCTCCGAAGACGGAGCGGCGAGAGCCGAGCGGCCGCCGGCGTGCCTCCGAAGACGGAGCGGCGAGAGCCGAGCGGCCGCCGGCGTGCCTCCGAAGACGGAGCGGCGAGAGCCGAGCGGCCGCCGGCGTGCCTCCGAAGACGGAGCGGCGAGAGCCGAGCGGCCGCCGGCGTGCCTCCGAAGACGGAGCGGCGAGAGCCGAGCGGCCGCCGGCGTGCCTCCGAAGACGGAGCGGCGAGAGCCGAGCGGCCGCCGGCGTGCCTCCGAAGACGGAGCGGCGAGAGCCGAGCGGCCGCCGGCGTGCCTCCGAAGACGGAGCGGCGAGAGCCGAGCGGCCGCCGGCGTGCCTCCGAAGACGGAGCGGCGAGAGCCGAGCGGCCGCCGGCGTGCCTCCGAAGACGGAGCGGCGAGAGCCGAGCGGCCGCCGGCGTGCCTCCGAAGACGGAGCGGCGAGAGCCGAGCGGCCGCCGGCGTGCCTCCGAAGACGGAGCGGCGAGAGCCGAGCGGCCGCCGGCGTGCCTCCGAAGACGGAGCGGCGAGAGCCGAGCGGCCGCCGGCGTGCCTCCGAAGACGGAGCGGCGAGAGCCGAGCGGCCGCCGGCGTGCCTCCGAAGACGGAGCGGCGAGAGCCGAGCGGCCGCCGGCGTGCCTCCGAAGACGGAGCGGCGAGAGCCGAGCGGCCGCCGGCGTGCCTCCGAAGACGGAGCGGCGAGAGCCGAGCGGCCGCCGGCGTGCCTCCGAAGACGGAGCGGCGAGAGCCGAGCGGCCGCCGGCGTGCCTCCGAAGACGGAGCGGCGAGAGCCGAGCGGCCGCCGGCGTGCCTCCGAAGACGGAGCGGCGAGAGCCGAGCGGCCGCCGGCGTGCCTCCGAAGACGGAGCGGCGAGAGCCGAGCGGCCGCCGGCGTGCCTCCGAAGACGGAGCGGCGAGAGCCGAGCGGCCGCCGGCGTGCCTCCGAAGACGGAGCGGCGAGAGCCGAGCGGCCGCCGGCGTGCCTCCGAAGACGGAGCGGCGAGAGCCGAGCGGCCGCCGGCGTGCCTCCGAAGACGGAGCGGCGAGAGCCGAGCGGCCGCCGGCGTGCCTCCGAAGACGGAGCGGCGAGAGCCGAGCGGCCGCCGGCGTGCCTCCGAAGACGGAGCGGCGAGAGCCGAGCGGCCGCCGGCGTGCCTCCGAAGACGGAGCGGCGAGAGCCGAGCGGCCGCCGGCGTGCCTCCGAAGACGGAGCGGCGAGAGCCGAGCGGCCGCCGGCGTGCTGCTGAGGAATCAAAGGTCCAGGAGTGCTGCTGCCGCTGTGCTGCCGGCTCTCCTCCTGCTGCACACCCCCAGGGATGGTCTTGCGCGCACCCCACTTTGGAGACCACTGCATTAGAGAGCTTACAGTGGCGCAGCTCCTTGGTGCAGTTGTGGTGCTGTAAGCTCTCTCTCACATAGCCATTTCCTTTCTCTCCTCCCCCTGCCCCGTCTGGTAAAGGCCTTGTTCTTGTGGAGACTGTAGAACTAGTGATGCAGCTACCACTAGCCCCAGCTATCATTCTCTTCCTTGTCCTGATGGGCAAAAGTTTTGAATCAGCTTCCTGCTACAACAGCTGTTTTTCTGCATTATTCAGCAGTTTTTCTTGCTGCTTGCAAGTATCTAATTTCATTTTTGTTTCTAATACATGAAAACATTGTGAATATATGGTATTACTTTTGCTGATGTCTCAATTCTAATATAATTCCTATTCATATGCTGATCTTGATCCAAACAGTCAGTTGAGCATTGGCTCTTGGATTTGGTCAAATGTCAGCCACCAATCTTGTTTCATTTATTCTTTAACTTGAATTTATTCACAGTATCTAGGGTGAGTGTAGTCATAGTGTTGAACTCGTATAGTGAATGGGGATGGGGTAGTATGTCAGACATAGTTTAAAACTTGAGCAGTTTTAACTTACATAAGTATTTTGCTATTGTAAGTCTGAGCCACATTCTGTTTAAGTGGAAGTAGTTAACCCTTTCTGCTGGTTAGACTGAGCACAGTGTTCTTAGGTTTCATCATTTTTGAAAGCAGATGAAGCTGTAATCAAATTACTTTAGATATGCCTTGACTGGGTAGGAGACTACACTTAACTCTGACATCCTCTTTCAGGCAATTGGGGGCATCCAGAAGGAAAAAATAGAATAGCCTTCTGCTTCTGCCCAGAAATCTCATGATTGTAGTCTAACTCCTTCCAGTAGAGTGAATTCCTTTCCATTTTTTGCCAACCTTTTTTTAAAGGAAGATACAGAAGTAATGATCCAAATGAGCCTCTCTAAACTTAATATCTCTTTGCAAAAATGTGGGCTGCCAAAAGCTGAGAGCCCACTGGATTACTATGGAATATGTTAAATTGTTTGCCTGTTTTTTTAGATAAACAATATTGGGTTATCCCTGTTCTTTGTCTTGATACACAAACTGTTCATAATATTTTAACGTGGTTCAGGGTTTTATTTTTGAAACTTAGAAGTGCATCACTACTTCTCGTGCATTAGGTTTAACTTGAAAACAAGAACCCCAGACTAATGTGGCTTTTGAATAAAATGTTAAATGGTCCACCTTTTGTCTCCATGGGTTCTAGAACATTGTGCAGTCTACTTCTGTTCCCATTACTGCAGGAATAACTAAATCTTTCGTGCACTAGGGCAGTATTTAACTGTTCATGTCCCACCTATTTCTATTACAGTAGCACATAGGGGCCCCATTATGCTAAGCGCCATACGAACACACAGTGTGAAGAAGGTCTCGCCCCAGAACTTACTTTCACCTGCCTACTTAAATTGTAACCGACAGAAGAGATGTGATGGAATTTAGGTGAACTCGTGTTCCTTAGGAGTCATGTTTCATTCTTGTGCAGAAGCAATTGAGAAGCTGTGGCCAAAGTCGCAAGTAAGATCTGCCGTCAATGAAGAACATCATCTTGATTTGAAGACATGCCAAGCTGTGTTCAGCACCTGCAACATTGCATTTATTTGGTCCTGATATTTAGCTGCTCTTGTATGGTAGTTTGGCAGAGAAGTTGTTGTGGCGCTCAACATTTTTTTTAAAAGGCTTAGCTGCGACTCTTGGTTGAAAATAACTTACAGTATACATGTTTTCATCCAGCCCATCTGGGGACTGGCATTGTCTGCTCTGCATGACTCTTCATCTAGTTTCGTAGAGTGCCCTGTTCATCAAGTCTTGGAGAGCATGAAAGCCACATTTAGATCAATCTTCAGTTATGCTTAGCAAGAAAAGAATACATTTTGATGGCTCTTGTGGTACCATGAAGAAGAATCACTTCAAATGGGCACAGAGGGGAATTCTTAAAGCTGAACTGTGAAGCAGAGACAGAATTCCCTTTACTGTACCATGTCTTTATAGACAGCTTTTTATTGGCTTTTTCCAGAAGGAATGGTTTATTTTATGTTAGAAACATCAGGAATGTCAGGTCTCTGCTTTCCTTGTGTTGGTTGGTAAGTAACCAAGATACTGTAACTTTTTAACTGTTTTTCCTTTCTTTTCCAAACTCAGCATCCCACCCCTTTCAGTTGGAGATAGGGAAAGTTGCCGCTCTGGTTATGGCATTATGTGCAATCAACCATTTAAGATGCACAACAGATCTTACCAAATACCTCCATTAAGGAGAACAGAGGGCTTAATATATTGTAACAAGTTGTTGGTGGAAGGGCAGAGGAGGAGTGTAGAGGTAGTCTTAATACATCATGGTGAGAGTATTAAATACCATCTCTTGTTTTGCAGCTCATCTTTAAATACTCTGTACATGACTCATCTTTAATTCTAAGACTTCATAGAAAGTTAGATTGCCGATGATGATACATACTTAGACTAAAAATTCTGAAAATTAACATGACTTCTATATCTAAAACTTATGCTTAATTTTAGTCCTGTAAATAATATCTTGAAAGTAGTAGTCTTGATTTCAGTAGAAGAAATTAGAAATCCAAAACTATTCCAGCTTCAAAGAATTCGTTGGGTTGGCTACAACTACTTGCTATTTAGCCATCTTTCATCCTTTGCTTCATAGGTGAAAGGCCAGTAAACAACTTCTACAAATAGTTAGGTATAACTGTTGAATAGTCATGTGTTTAGTTACATAGTTGACAGTATTCTGATCAGGAGCTATTTTTAAAATTTGCTGCAGTAGAACATTTTAAGCTAAAGGAAACATTCTTCAAGTACGAAAGCATGAAGGTTTGTTTAATTGGCTATATATCCATTTCAGGTGTGAAATACTATGCTGCTAGATTACGTTGGCACTAAAACTTCTAAGATGGTTTATCCCTGTGAAAGTTAGAAATGACCCAACATCTAAACAGTACTTTACAGGTCAAAGGCACACCAAGGAAAACTAAAGAGGTTGGGTAAAACTGTTCTTCTTTACTCTGTGCATTTGTTAGCATGTCGTATAAGTCCATGCAAATATAAATTTTACTTAGTCTTCAATGAGGAAGAGTGCCTTTGATATGTTGGGGGGGGGCGGAAATTGGTCCATAAACCTGTCATTCGTGCCCATTAAGCATTTAAGTAGCTGGCAAAACATTTGGACACAAGAAGCAGTTTCTAGAATTACATTTTGGTTATACTGTTGACAAGAAAGCTAACATAGGCGGTTGGGGATGGAGAAAAGGACTGCTGTGAAAAATATTTTAAATACATATCTGAAATCACAAGTTTAATATTACATTTCAGACCGATAGTGCTTTGGCTTCAATATGGTCAATCTTTTATACAAAGGAGGCATTTTAACTAGTTATATTGTAAATAGCATGTTATGGTGCACAAGAATGTGTGTACATTAATGATACTCTTTACCAGTTGTAGCTATTGGAAGAAAAAGCTAAAGGAAAAATAGCTGAAACTGCTAGTGCTGGCTAAGGGTTTAGCAAGTCTTTAGAATGCCTTCCTTACAGCTGCTTTCTCTTTAACAGACATGGCATGTTTGTACTCTGAAGTAGGGAATTAAGCTTTTCTGCAGTCAGTCTTATTTGCTAGCAGTGCCTTTCCATCTTTTCTATGTTGGTCATCATCAGTAGTAGAAGACAGTTTGTGAGCAAGATGCTTATACTCCTGCCCAGTAGCTTTTCTTGCCATGGTTTGAAACAGTGGACATGTGTAACACCAGTTTAATTACTGCTGAAGCTCCATGTGAGTGTGGTTATGGAGGAGCACAGATGTAAATATTTTGGTTTTGCATTTAACATTCTACTACTCAAATTGTGAAAATGGCAGAAGGATGTTGGATATCCAGGTTTTTCCCCACCCTATTGCCTTAACACAGTGGTTTTCAAACTTTTGTACTGGTGACCCCTTTCACATAGCAAGCCTCTGAGTGCGACCGCCCCCTAATAAATTAAAAACACATTTTTACATATTTAACGCCATTATAAATGCTGGAGGCAAAGTGGGGTTTGGGGTGGAGGTTGACCGCTTGCGACCCCCCATGTAATAACCTTGGCACCCCCCAGTTTGAGAACCCCTGCCTTAACGCATTCTACAATATCTTTTCGTTAAAACAGTGTGAAATTACAGGAAATGGCGACTTACATCACAATTGCTTTTTTATTTAGTCAATAAAGTTGAATCAGTTGTACATGGCCAAATGGAACTGTGCCATGAAAGACTAAAAGACTGCATTCCAGTTTTCAAAGATCTTAAATCCCAGTTAAAACATCAGTAAAAATACACACTTTTCTTGGCAGATTATTTACAGCATAGTTTGAATTAAAATTAGTAGACTGGCTTTATTCAACAACTATTGGATAGCATATAAGCAGCAAAAGGAGGAACATACTGAATTTCTAAAGGCACGCAAGTAAAATAAAATGCTATTAAAACTGGTATGGATGCTAAAGTATAGAACACTACTAAACGTACCTTTTAGTCATGTCCCTTTTATTTTCGATAATGTAATGCTTAAAGGTTAACATTTGTCAGTGGTGCCATATACCACTTGAGCAAACTTCTAAAATGAATTCTGCATAGTAAAAGCATTACTATAAGACTCAGTCACTCTAATTTTAACTTTGCTATGACTTTACCTAACATACATCACTTGCTAGAAATGTACCTGAAGTTTGAGATATATTGTGCTTCCTGGTATAAATTTGCAGTCTTACCCAGAAATGAGTCTTTGTTCCTCTTACTGCTTACCAGTGACACGCAACATCTTAACTGAACCTGAATAACAGGTTTCTGCCACTGTGCAAACCTTATGGGAGGTGCTATAGAATGCAACATCAGAGTAAGGGTGTGCTCTGTAGTGTTCAGGGCGCGTCTACACTTACAACGATGCAGCTGCCCCGGTAGCACTTAGTGAAGACTCTACCTACGACACAGAAGAGCATCTCTTTTTCGGTGTAGGTATGCCACTTCCCTGAGTGGCAATAGCTAAGTTGACGGGAGGAGCCCTCCCATTGACATAATTTTGTCTACACCAGGGGTTTAGTCCGTATAACTACATCACTCGGGTGTGGATTTTCACCTAAGGGATGGAGTTATACCAACATAAGTTTGAATGTAGTCCAGGACTGGGCCTAATGAGCAGCAAAACAGGAGTAAGGGTAGCAAAGGCATATTCAGAGCTGGTGAATGGTACTAGGTTTCAGCCTCCATGGATGTCAGTCATGTCTACAAAATGCGGTTGGCACATTTAGCAGCAGCTCAATCTGTAAAAGCAACCCTGACCTGGAGGGCCGTACCTTACAGGCGATAGAACAACAGAATCTGTTAATTCTCTTGCACCTCTTCTGAGGATGCTAGCTGGGGACTTGCCTATGTACAAAACCTGCCTATTGCTGACAGCGGGTGGTGCTGAGTGTGGTTTGGCTGCATTTGAAGACAAGGGTAAACCACATTAAGGTAACTTCTGTCGTGAAGACAAGCCCTGGATGAACTACTTGGGGAGGTTACACCCGTGCAGTGGGAACTAGGCAGAGGCCACCGAACTAGCTTCGCACGGACTGTCAAACTGTTAACAGAGCTAATATTTGGGGTCTCTGCTAGAGTTGGGGAAAAGGAAACCGGAGTAAAGCAAGATTCTTTACTTAAGAATAGGCCATATATTGGGTAGTTAAGACTCACTTTAGTATAGTTTGCCTTTTCTCAGGTAAGACACGTAATGGCACACATCCAGACATCTGGAAGAGGCAAGAGAATGAGAAGACACTGGTATGTCTGCACAGTATACATGCGTGGCTGGCCCGTGTCAGCTGACTGACTCAAGGAGCTCCGGCTGCAGGGCTGTTTAATTGCAGTGCAGACATCTGGGCTCCAGCCCAGTCATCTATACTGAAGTTAAACTGCCCAGTGAGCCCTAGTCAGCTGACATGGGCCAGCCATGGATATTTAGTTGCAATGTAAACATACTTTTCATGGGCCTTTTTGGGTAAGGGTCTCGCCATATGGGGTGGAGAATAGCTATTCAGAAATTGTCAGTGTTAATAGTTAGGCTGGTGGTCTTCATAAGTAGATGTGCCAGGGGAAAGAACTAGAAGACAGTTTATATTACTGTAGTGCAAGATGCCCCAGTCACAATTACGTCCCTGTTATACTTTGCGCTATACAGACACATGAAGATACAGAAGGCATGACTGAATCTCTTCCATTAACAATAATATGTAAAAATAGCACTAAAGCCTGTCTTTAAAAAAAAAAAAAAAAGAGAGAGAGATTATAGGGTGGTGAGAGAATGGAAGTTATGCTGATTGATACAAACTGGAAGATGAGTTAGTGGAAGGAGACAAAAGAGGAACTGGAGACTGGAAGAGGCGTAAAATAATAGAAGCTTCCCTCCTTCCAGCAGCCATGGTAGGGGGTAAGTTTATCTGACATCTAGCCAGAGGCAAATACAAAAGAAACCCCAAGCAGGAATAGCACCAGGAATTGCATAATTAACGCAGGTTTGTAGCTGGGTTTCTCTATAGAGCATTGCTACTGGTAAGTCTTGCTTCTGTCTAATGGGTGCCTAGTAAATGTTTCAAGTTCTGACTTTTACACAGATGAAAACTAGATTGGTAAATATTTTTATGCCATTAAAAGGACTACAGCTATATGCTCACGTATTGTGTACAGTTTGGGTGCTGCTATAGAGAATATTGGACAAGACACAGAACTGGGTAACAATTGTGGTAAAGCATACATTGTATCCAAGGAGAGAGAGGAGCTAAGTTTATATTCACTAGAAAAGATCATTTAAAATGGAGACATAGTGAAAAGTGTAAAAATCTGAAGTTTAATAGAAAGGTGGATGTCATAAAACTACTGAGGAGGATGATAGTTCTAATTTAGGCTTAAATGGGGAGCACAAACTTATCTGCCACCAAAAGAATTCAAGGAAAATCCTCCTGTCTCCATAGTTTGTGGAGGGGAAGTAGCAATGGAATTTAAATGTAAACATAGCCCTGGTCTACACGGGGGCGGGGGGTCGACCTAAGATGCACAACTTCAGCTACACAAATAGCATAGCTGAAGTCGGTGTATCTTAGGTCAACTTACCCGGCCGTGAGGATGGTGGCGAGTCGACTGCTGCCGCTCCCCTGTCAACTCCGTTTCCCCCTCTCGCGAGCTGGAGTTCCGGAGTTGACAGGGAGCGCGTTTGGGGATCGATTTGTCACGTCTAGATGAGATGCGATAAATTGATTCCCCAGTAGATCAATCACTACCCGCCGGATCAGCGGGTAGTGAAGTCCTGCCCATAGAAACTTGTTACTGTAAGACAACCACAGATTGTATGCCTCTTTTGAGGCATGGGAAGACATTAAGAATCTCAACTACATGTTAACTGAGTATCCAATTTTAAATGGCTGCCGTCAAGATAGTCATAACCTAAATTCAGTTATGTCTTTAAACATGTAAAATATTTTTTAAAAATTTACTCCACTTCTTTACAGGGCTTGTAAAGTAGCCTAATGGTGGTGGTACTCAGCCCTCCAGCAGGGGTGTAGTTATAAATGCCTATGTAACAAAATAAAGTCCAAATCTCTTTTTTTTTTTTTTTTTTAGTCTGGTATAGGGATCTGCTGTGGAGGCAGCACACTCCTGCCCAGTGGAATGCTTCCTGTCATTCACTGCCCTCACCAAATAAGGATTGACATTGTCTGCTGCGAAAGGAGGCATCTCCTGTTCTTGTCTGGAAGACTGGTGACAGTGTTTTGAGGAAATGGGGGCTCTAGAAAGAAGGAAATGCATTCCTTTGCAAATGAGTCATGCCATAATCTTTCTGTGTGATACAACATTCATAAGTTGAACTACAGTTCTCTCCAGTAGCTCAATATTTTGGCTTTATAGGAATATGAAAGCATTAAGGTTTCTTAAGAGAAAGCATCTCTTTTTAACTATGACAATAAAACAAATTTTAACTGGAAGTAAACCTAACACTAAAGACAGTTTCCACGCCACATCTTATTAAACTTAAGTGAATTAAATGTTGGTGAAAGATTCCAGAATGACAGCCCTCGAGACTGAAAACAAACATGGACAGTGGTGCAACAGAAGCATCCCACTCTGCCGATCCTAAACTTTAGTCTATCTCTGTGTGAAAGAGTGTGATAGCTTCTTGATCATTCTGAGACTAAATAAGGATCCCTTTGACAGAGGGCACTGGGATGCGCAAATCTTTTTTGGGCGCTACACTGAGTCATATTTAGTCTAACTTCAGATATTTATATATTGGCTTCAGTAATATTCAGTAATTCCACAATTATTTTTAAAACTTTGGTTAAAAATGTATCGACTAGAACATCATTTTTAAGAACATAATTGCTGAGAACCTTCAGTGAGTTTTGCAGCGAAACTATACTATTCTTAACACATTGCTAAACAACTCAAGGTAGATTCTGGTCTCTTTGCATTACTCATTGCTAAGTATTTTGGGGGTGGGGAAGTGTAATAACTGACATGTTTTAGTCATCAAAAGGAAATTGAGTTTTGTGACATGGACTATCTTAAGAGTTTCTTAAATTCGAGGGACAGTCTTAAGTCTCCCTTGCTTACTGCACATGTGCAGTAAACTTTCAGATGACCGATTCATTGGTAATGTGTTAACAGAGTACACATCATATTATATAAAGAATTTGGCTTATTGTAGTAAACAGAAATCCTCTAAAAATCATGCCGTTTATGACTATATATTCCTGCTGCCTTTTTTGTTCGAAAATGTATACCTTAATTTTAAGTTAACTTTTCCATTCGTGATGGTCATCTCTGCATATATCAATGTACATTTGAGACCTCAGTTTCCAGGCAAAACAGTAACAAAGTGAATTATGTCACCAGTTCAATGTAATGCAGTGTCACCATCTACTAGTTAAGGAACATAAAAATGTTAAGCTTTTGTTTTTAAATTTAAAGTTCTTACCCTTTCTCTCTGGTAAAATTTGTCTTGGATGCTGTTTTCAGTTGAATGCAACATACAGTGATATTAGAAAAGAATAATTTTTTGTTGCCATAAACGGCAATAATTCCTATCCCTAGAATGACATGGTAATATCTTTTATTGGACCAACTTCTGTTGTTGAGGGAGACAAGGTTGGTCCGATAAAAGATAATACTTCACCCACCTTGTCTCGCCAATATCCTGGGACCCACACAGCTACAACACTGCATATCCTTAGAGTATAGTACTGAATTTGCTGATAGCAACATAATGTACCTTTTAATGGAAATATAGCGGTGTGTCAGTTACATAGGTGAACTGCAAAGCTTTTGCTGAAAATGTAACCCTGTGGGTCAGGACTTAAAAGTAGAAAAGCAGATATTTGTTAAAACTGTCTTATATTTTAACAGTTTCAGAGCACTAGTTTCCTCAAATCCTAAAGAATCATATTCTGAGCTCTTTTTTTGGTCTTCCGCTTTCATCGCAACTTCAGTGCTCACTTGTAGATAGGATTAGAGTAGAATGATTAACACCACCACCATTTTCTCATATTGTCCTTTTGACTGATACTTTTGCGTACCCAATCTTGACCAACAGTCAATGATATCTCCTAGGAAGTTTCAATAAAACCAGTTGATCTACTTTTGAGAAGATTGTCTGTCTCAAAGATGCGGGTTTGGTGTTTAGCAAAGCCTCAACCAATATGTTCACACTGCAAATTGGCTTCCTCGTATAAATCAATCCGCTGGTGAGGAGGGAAGCAACTGTTAAAGAGCAGGGAAGCATGGTGGGCTGTGTCGGGGATTTGTCACTTCCCATGTCTTTGTTTAGTGAACAGAGTAGTGTTTGTGTTTTTTAAAAAAAAAAAAAAAGGCAGCCCAGGTCTTAACATCTTTTAGTCAGCTTAGAGTGAATGATATATTTATCATTTTGAGGTAATATATGTGCTATGAGTAACCCACACAAAGCGTTGAGGCACGATGAAGTAGTCAAGTGTGGTGTTCATGTTGATAAATCACGTACACTTTAATGTTTTCTTTCACTAAAAATTAATACTTAGCTTTTGTATAACTTTTCAGCATTGGAAAAGGATGGTGATGCTGAGTATGTCAGTAATTGAAAGATATAGCATAAGCACACTAACAAAAGATTCAGGACTACTTATGGTAGCTATCTTATAATTAGGACTACCTTTTCCCCCATTTGTCAAAGTCCTTGCATTTTCCGTAGTTAGGCAAAACAGTTTAAAAAAACCACTAATCTGTATCCAGTGCATTTTTAAAATCCTGAAAAGACCATGAGCTCCTGACAGCTTTTGTTAGAATTTGTGTTCAGCTGCTAGTCTATAGCTGTTCTTAGCCCATGTTACTATGAAGAATGTTGTCAGTAGTTATACATGCAGTAACTTGTACATAAGACCAGATGGTATTCACCCAAGAGTTCTGAAGAAACTCAAATATGAAATTGCAGAACTACTAATTGTGGTATGTAACCTTTTGCATAAATCAGCCTCTGTACCAGATGACTGCAGGATACTAACACAGTCCTGGCAATTACAAGGCGGTCAGCCTAACTTCAGTACCAGTCAAATGGGTTGAAAATAGAGTAAAGAACAAAATTGTCAGACACATAAATGGACTCAGTATGCTGGAGAAGAGTCTGTGTGGCTTGTATAATGGGAAATTATGTCTCACCAATCTGTTAGAGTTCTTTGAGGGTGTCTGCAAATGTATCAAGGGTGAGCCAGTGAATATGGTGTACTGGGACTTTTAGAAAGCTTTTGACAAAGTCAGTCTCCATGGCTTTTAAGCAAAGTAAGCACTCATGGGATAAGAGGAAAGGTCTTCTAATGGATCAGTAGCTGGTTAAAAATAGGAAACAAAGGTTAGGAATAAATGGTTTTCACAGTGGAGAGAGGTAAATGGCAGAGTCCCCCAAGGATCTGTACATGAACCAGTGCTGTTCAATACATAAACTTTCTGGAAAGAGAAACAGTGAGGTGGCAAAGATTTACAGACAATAAAAATTACTCAAGATAGCTAAGTCAAAAGCTGACTGGGAAGATTTACAAAAGGATCTCACAAAACTTAGTGACTGGGCAACAAAATGGAAGGTGAAATTCAGTGTTAATAAATGCAAAGTAATGCACTTTGGAAAACATCTCAACTGTACATATAAAATGGGGTTTTAATTAGCTGTTACCACTCAAAGATCTTGGAGTCATCCTAGGTTGAAAACATCTGTTCCATGTGTGACGATAGTCAAAAAAGCGAACAATATTAGGAACCATTAGGAGAAGGATAGGTAATAAGACAGAAAATGTCATAATGCCACTAGATGAATCCATGGTACGCCCACACCATGAATACTGCATGCAGTTCTGGTCACCCTGTTTCAAAAAAGATAGAGAAGGGCAACAAAAATTATTAGTTTCTATGTGAGGAGAGATTAAAAGACTGGGACCCTTCAGTTTAGAAGAGATGACTAAGGAGGTTATGATAGAGGCTTATACAATCATGACTGGTGTGGAGAAAATGAATTAGGAAGTGCTAGTTACCCCTTCACAGAACACAAGAATCAGGGATCACCCACTGACATTAATATGCTGCAAGTTTAAAAAAAACATAAGGCAGTACTACTTCACACGGTGCATAGTTAACCTGTGGAACTCATTGCTGGGGATGTTGTGGAGGCCAAAAGTATAACTGGGTTCCAGAAAGAACTGAATAAGTTGACAGAGGATTGGTCCATCAATGGCTACTAGCTGAGATTGTCAGGGACACAACCCCGTGTTCTGGGTGTCCCTAAGCCTCCGACTGGCAGAATCTGGGGCTGAACAACAGGGGATTGATCACTCAATTACTGCCCTGTTCTGTTCATTTCCTGTGAAGCCACTGTTAGAAGACAGGATATTGAGCCAAATGGACCATTGGTCTGACCCAATATAACCATTCTTATGTTTTAATTGTCTTGAATTTCTTCTCTCTAGATTTCATTGGCCAGTGCGGGAACACCATATTTCAAGCATGGGAAATATTTTTGCTAACCTCTTCAAAGGCCTTTTTGGCAAAAAAGAAATGCGTATTCTTATGGTTGGTCTGGATGCTGCAGGAAAGACCACTATTTTGTACAAACTTAAACTTGGTGAAATAGTAACTACTATCCCTACTATAGGTAAGATATTTACATTTTGCTTGCTTTTTTAACCTTTTTGAGATTCTGATCCCTGTGGCACATTGTTCACATACTTCGGTGTCTTGAGTCCGTCATGTGCTTTGCTGGTTTCGTGGCTCGGTTGCAGTGCTGCATCCTGACTTGGCTCTAGTGACACTTCACCTCTGAAGGGTTGGGGTGGAAGCAGTTACCTCTTTAGGCCTGGGAGGAGAAGAGAACCTATGACCAATGTTCCCTCTAATTTTTTACATCCATGTGCGGAATGAATTTTGTTGTGTGCACCAATATGGAGGTGATGTGTGGCGGGGGTGGGGCCCAGTGGTTCAGAGTGTGGGAGGGGGCAGAGGGTTGGGATGCAGTGGGGAGAGGGCTGGGGGTTGGGGTGCAGGTTGCAGAGGGTTGAGGTGTGGAACAGGGCTCAGGTCTGGGGCAGGGAGTTGGGGTGCAGGGGGGCTCTGGCTAGGGATGAGGGGGTTGGGGTGCAGGCTGCGGTGGAGGGGAAGGACCTTTCTTTCCCTCTCCCCCCCCATGCCCTATCTTGCTGCAGCAGGCCTGGGGAGAGGCACCTTTTCCCGGCCGCGGCAGCTCCGGGGCTAGGGCCCCTGTGGTTGCACACTTGCATGGCCCTTGATAGCCTGCCATGTGGCCGCACAGTTTACAGAGAACTTAGCATATGACTGCTTTTAATTCCATTCCTTCCTTCTGGCCAGTGTGTGGAGCAACTTTTAATAGGCTGGGGAAGTTTGTCTAACTTTTCTATGCTAAGGGCACCACAAACATAAATCATTTGGGGGGGTGGGGGTAGGGGTGGAAAAACAGAGTGGCTCTTCTGGGGAGATGGAATGGTCAGAGGTTAGAATCAAATCAATAAAATCTGAAGGTAAGGTAGGAAGGAATATATTTAAAAGTCCTTTTAGTTCCTCTTACAGTTCCAGCCGCAGAAGTTTCAGTTGCGGAGCCATTCATACACACTCATTACTGTCTATTTTTAGGGGACTTCAGAAGGTAAGAGAAACAGCTCTTAACCATGTTGAGGTCTTGAGAGGAAAAGTGTGAAAGCATCTAAATTCAACTTCATATACTTGTCTTTTATGGTTACTTCTGAGCATGAATTGGAGACAGTAGTATATATTTTCCTGCTTGATCAATTTTTTTTGTCACCATTTCTATTTCAGGTTTCAATGTAGAAACAGTAGAATACAAGAACATTAGTTTCACAGTGTGGGATGTAGGTGGTCAGGATAAGATCAGACCTCTCTGGCGCCATTATTTCCAGAATACACAAGGTGGGTCCTCAGTTAAATGACTATCTATAGTAAAGAAACTTGTGTGTTAAACTTTTTTTTTTCCTGAATTGCTTACTACATGAAAACATAAGCCAAAGCATCAAAAAACTGTCCATTCAAGGGTTTGGTAAGTGGGTACCAATCCAAAACTTCAGTGTGTTTGTTTCAGTTCCCAAATTAGATTAACGTAGATGTAAAAATGACAACAGTTGCTCCTTTAAAACACTTGAGAATCAGCTGTTTTGCTTGCCTGTCAAAAC
The DNA here is from genome assembly GCF_965140295.1 of Lepidochelys olivacea. NCBI lineage: Eukaryota > Metazoa > Chordata > Testudines > Cheloniidae > Lepidochelys > Lepidochelys olivacea. Next base: position 263,390,923 of record NC_140412.1, on the reverse strand, counting down.
CAGGGTTCAGAATTCTTTCCTCTGGAAGAGTTGAAAATCTGCTTTTAAACTAATGGAGAAAATATGCTCCTTTTTAAGTACTTGTCATCTACTACAGAGCTAACATAAAACCAGGCGTGAAGGACATGAGATAACTAGAGGAATTGATGTTAAAGCATGTAAAATACAAGTCTTGTAGCAACTCTCCTGCCCTATAACAATTCTTTAAGAGAACTTACACTGTGTGAAAATATTTTTGTAGTTTTAGTTCTGTGTGTAATTTGAAATCTGTTCTTGGTCCAAAATTGGGAGAAAATCTATGCATAGTCAGCATTTGCTGGGATTTGTCGTTATCTCAGACAAAAGACGTTCTAGTACCTAGAGACACACAAAGTGGTACGTACGTATCAATAAGCTGTTTGCTTTATCTTCTGTTAAACCTTCAAAATACTTGATTGTTCCCCAACCCTTCCCCCCCACCCCGACCTGAAAAAAACTAGGATTTTTTTAAAAGGAGAATTTCTGGTGTGCAGCTAGTTGGGTTTTTTGTAATGATTGTTTTTGTTTTATAGGTTTGATTTTCGTGGTTGACAGTAATGACAGAGAACGAGTGAATGAGGCCAGAGAAGAGCTTATGAGAATGTTGGCAGAAGATGAGCTGAGAGATGCTGTCTTACTAGTGTTTGCTAACAAACAGGTATGAGTTAAAGGCTTCTATTTAAAAAAAAAAATTCTGAAGTCATGAAATAGTTGGGTAAAAATGTTTGGTACACTGCGATATGGCAGTCTTCAACGTTCCTTAGTGAGAGACTGAAAGGGCACTCAGTAGAATACCATATTGACACTGATCTGTAGCTCCACAGGCTTCAGCTGAATTTAAAGTGTGGGTCCTTCTCTGAAAACTGACTCCATCAAAGTGACATCATAAATCTTCATATTTTTGTCACACTAATTTCCATACCAAATTCTCAGCTTGCTAGTAAAGAATGCTGCCAACTTAACTTAAGTTAATTTAAAAGTATTCTGCTATTGCACCTGTCTGAATTTCCCCATGCAATCAGGAAACTGACTATAAATAAATACTGCCAAAGCATACAGTAACCTGAAGATAGGTTATCTAATTCATTAGTTATGGTAAATTTTGGTGTCCCTTGTAATAGATACAAAAATTCTGTCAGTTGACTGCCTTTGTGGTATCCCTTTAAAAAAAAAAAAATTGAATGGCAAGCTCTGCAAACTCTCCATAGACTCAGTCTAGCTGGGTTTTCTGTCTCATGCATCACCACCAGTAGTGCATGGCTTGGTCTAGATTAGGGCCTCCTTAAAACTCATGTAACTGTATTGCAAATTTGAACACATGCAACTAATTAACTTTTCTGTGTGTAAGAATAGAATTCAGTTGACTCAGTTTTATTGGCTACAGCCATTAAAAGCAATAAGTAGTCATTGTTAGTCTTCAGGCAAGACTGAAGGTAGGCAGGGAGCAGAGCTGTTAAGGGTGCTATTAATGTACCTGCTCGTCAGAACTGCACTTCAAGTTTTTTCAGAAAAATCCCGTTTCCTCAGCTGTGAAGAGAACCTCGTGACTAAATGGGAGCTGACATTGTGAGGTCTCCCAGATGGCCTGAAACAATAGCCCTGAAGTGTGAGCTGTCTTATCTCAGTACATGTTAATTCTGAATCTTAGGGCTTGTCTAGCTACTCGCTGGATTGGCGGGCAGCGATCAATCCACCGGCAGTCGATTTATCGCATCTAGTCTAGATGCGATAAATCGACTGCTGAGCACTGTCCTGTCAACTCCGGTACTCCACCAGAACAAGGAGCGCAAGCGGAGTTGACAGGAGAGTGTCAGCTATTGACTTACCGCAGTGAAGACACCGTGGTAAGTAGATCTAAGTACATGGACTTCAGCTATACTATTCACATAGCTGAAGTTGCATATCTTAGATCAACCCTGCGTGGTAGTGTAGACAAGCCCTTAGTGAGTTTAAATGTCAGCATTAACCATTTTGCTGCTGATCTCTTAGCAGAAGCATCCAGCAATTACAGAATTGTAGACAGCTTGAATAGAGTTCCACCCCTTTTTCTAATTTGATCCGACTGTAAGATTCTCTTTTTTAAAAAGCACATTACCAAAGTTAAAAGATTAAACAGAAAGCTGTTACTTTTAATCTACAGCTGAGAGAAAGCAGAATCTTAACCGGAGAGCAGAGATTTTCAAAGGTGTAATTTAAATTCTTTAAAATTACTAAATTAAAATGTAACTGCTAATTTAATTAAAAAGGTAAATCTTTAGATATCCTTGCTTTTCCATTTAATAAAATGAATTCTGCATTTCAGTTCTGCATCACCAGCTTCCTTTTTCTTATACAATACAGTACTTTGGGGCAGTTTCATTCATAGGATGAAATAAATACTTTTCATTGACTTGTGTTAAATTTTTCTGAAAACTCACATTGAGTTAGGATAGTTACATACTAAGGTGTTATGCAAATACTTCTGGTGTTCATTGAAGTATTACTTGGTTTCGTACCTTCTCATATGTGAACACTTGAACTGAAATATGTAAAGGATTTTTCTAAGTGGAAAATGACTTTCTTGTTTTCCCACATTCAGGACCTCCCTAATGCAATGAATGCAGCAGAAATTACAGACAAACTTGGACTCCATTCTCTTCGCCACAGGAGCTGGTATATCCAGGCAACCTGTGCCACGAGTGGAGATGGTCTCTATGAAGGACTGGACTGGTTGTCCAATCAGCTCCGAAACCAGAAATGAAACCATAAAACTTCCTCTTCCCTCTTTTTCCTCCCCTCCCTTTTATTTCCTCCTCTTCGCCCTTCGCTTTACTCTAATGTGGCAAACTGTGCTACTTTGTGGTATTGAGTGCCGGAAGCTGTTTTCATTACTTTTGTCACAGTGTGTATTGCACCATGCTGTAAATGTGGCAAATACAAGCCTGAAAACAGTTAGGTTTCTTATTTAATGTAAATAGTTTTTGTTTCCAATGAGGCAGTTTCTGGTACTCCTATGCAATATTACTCAGCTTTTTTTATTGTAAAGAATCAACTCACTGTTTAGTACTGGGAAGGGATTTAAGCGGATTAACATATGGGTTGCCAGTAGTCAATGTGCAATAGAGCTGAATACTGTCCCTGTTGGGTTGTGAGATCTGTGTTGAGATCCATTTTGGTGGTTGGTTTTTAACCTGAATGCTCTATTTTTTAAAAAGCTACAGAAAAGTAAAACACTTGAGCACATAAGTAGTATGTTGGACATAATTTCTGTGATTCCAGTTTGAATACCAGTGATTTTTAATTCCTTTGACATGGCCATGCAGAAATGAAACCAAGCTTCATCTGATTAAAATACAGATCCATGTAACTGCTAGATCTCTGGATCTTTCTGTAGTTCATAGCATGTGTGTTCAAAGGTTTGTTTGAACTGGTTTAGAGCAGTTTGAAAATTTGTTCATACAGCTTAAACCTCTGTGTTTTGCTTCAGATAAGGTTGATATTGTGATCTTCCATCAGACTTGAATAATTTCTGGGAGGGTCACATTTTTAACCTCTTACATCCTATGTGAAGTGTTTTGTACTTTTCTTGTGTGTAAACCACTCCAGAAGGCAAAACCTTTCCACAGAAAGCACAGCCTACGTCAGTCCTAAGCTCTATAGTCGGAAAGTACTGTACGTAAATAAGAAATGCCATGAACAATTCACCAAACATCTAGGTATAGTGTCTAGAAAAAAGCATGAGAGTCTGGAGAATCATTCCATTCTAGAAGTATTCAATCCCATTTTGGAACAATCCCATATCTGTATATGTGTGAAAACCCTGGGCATCCCTCATACTGCAAGGTTCAGATTTGCCATCAGAAAAAGATCTCTTTACTTTTTTCTTTTGTATTTTGATAAACACTGAAGAAGCTGGAGCTGTTGAAAACATTAAACTTGGGGAACTATCAGAACTGGTTTGTTTAGTGTTGCGGAAACCTTTATGCTTTCAATACACAATTAGTAATCAAACTGTTTTGTATACTTGTTTCAGTTTTCATTTTGACAAACAAGCACTGTAATTAAAGCTATTAGAATAAAATCTCTTAACTATTTCATGTTTTTATGTCTTGCTGTTTATTTGATCACCTTCGTAGAATCATAAAGAAATACTTGTCGAATAAAATGTTTCCTGAAACTTGCACTAGTATTAGTCATAGATCCCAATGATCCCTTCCAGCCTTGGAATCCCCTTGTCTGGCCTCCTGTATAATGCATGCCATAGAACTCCCCAAAATAATTCCTACAGCAGGTCTACTAGAAAAACATCTACTCTTGATTTAAAGATTCAGTGATTTGTGGTATGCCGAGTTGCATCACTGCCTGACCTGTAACTATGGGTCACCTTTCTGCCAGAGCAGTAAAGAATCCTCTCAGGGAGGTGTTAGGCCTTAAATTTGCTGATATCCAGTAGGGGTTGCTCACTGGATTTTAATCTCCCCCTTGTCATACTTCTAAGCAGTAACTTAATGTGAGATCTGAAAATAAGCCTTATCACTTAGTTTGAACAAGGTGGTTAATAAAATCTCAGCATCCCAACAGTGTCTCCTTCTGGAGTTTGGTTGAGTCCTGGGGTGAAATCCCACTAAAAATGTCCCACCTGTCAGCCACATGTTACAGCGTAGCTGCTGTAATTGTTCCTAGGGGACTGCAGTGAACCTGGCTGTGGGCTGGAGCAAAGCCCATATCCTCCAGAAATACTGCAGCACATTGGCTTCTAATAGTAGACAGAGCAGATGCGGAGCAGGCAAAACAATGCCTCTGAGGAGCTGATTTCAGATTAGTTCCTGTGGGTACTGGGGTCTTCTGCACTGCAATTGCTTCCTGCTTCAACAGAGAGGGAAGGGAAGTCTGAGCTTGAGAAAAATCCAGTGAGCTGAGGGGATTCAGAGCAAGGGAGGAGACTAGTACGCAGCCTGGGGGCTGGAGCAATTTCTAAGATGGGGCAGTATTCTGATCTGGGAGGGGTTGGCTGACTTGCACAAGTGGAGTGGGAGAATTGATTGTGGATGGACTTGTAGGTGAGGTGGTTGGGCTGGGGGAAAACAGGAGAAGGAAATGGGAGCACAAGCATTGGATTCGAGGGCATATGGAAAACAGGTCTGTGGGCAGGAGAAAACCGCACAGGAATTGGGGCCATGTTAAAAATATCCCCCTTATCTCTGAACTCTAAACCAAACCCCACCTTCAGGTGACTTCACTTCTGCAACAACAGAACAGTCCTGCCCTGCCGTGGTGTCAGTTTAATGACCGAAGACTCTTCCTTTTGCCATTGTGAATTATGATCAAAGAAAGATGGGGAAAGAAGAAAATGAGCACCATCTGGCACTGCTACCTATTCAGCCATAGCTGACACAAGCAAGTTCTTACTCTGCTTGTGAGCACTCTGGAGGAGATACTGGGGCCTGACCTGGATTCACTTTGGTTTTGTTTCATTGTGGTAAGGGTGTTTTTCCCCCACAATTGCCTGGAAAGGATTAATGCAGAGAGAGCAGGGGGCTAATTAACTCCACAGGCCACAGCTGAGGGAGATCAGGTGGCTAAGCAATCCCCTGACAGTGAGGGAGCCCAGCTCAGGAGGAAGGAGCTGGGCTGGATTTATAAAGACAGGAAATTGGAAGCAGAAGGGGACTGATGGGAAAGTGCAGTCACTCCTTGGGAAGAGAGGTATGTTTGGGCTGGGGCACAAGGAAGGTAGGATGAGGCTCAGGGAAAGGCAGTAATGTCTAGAAGGAAACAGGCCTTGACCACTGGCTAGAGGGCCCCTGAGCTGGAACCCAGAGTAGAGGATGGGCCCAGGTTAGGGAGTGGCACTACGAGGTAGTTACTGGGAAGAATGCCTAGGACTGCTGGTGAGGAAAGACTTTCCACCCTGAAAGGAGAAACCATTTGGTGACCTGGCTGGAGGGCCAAGTTACAAAGAAGCAGCAGCAGCTTCGGGAGCAAGCGGGATTGCAGACTAAGAGAGAGGTGAGGATGGTGTGCAACCATGGGAAGGGGTGCTAACTTGTGAGCTATTTCTCTCCCCCCCCCCCACTCCCAGTGACCAGGATGAGGTGCCATCCTAGCAGTGAGTGGAGCACCCCATCACATTCATCAACAAAACATCCTATCCTAGTTGCAGGATCTTTATCGCCTGAGGTGCCCTCAGGCAGAACCCAGCTTGCTTTTCAGGGCTGGTGTTGAACTGGTTGTGCTTGTAGTAGAAAAAATTATCTGAGATAAAAACTACCTGAAAGATTTTAAATGTGGAACCCACCTGTGGCCTTCTCCTCGCTCGAGAGAGCACCTGTTGCAAAACAATTAAGCCCGTCTGTACTATCTGTACCTTCCTGCAAGGTTTGCCCTGCAGTCACGCTTGGGGTGACCGGGTATCTGTCATCAGTAGCCAGTGAGCCTCCTTTACCTGCTGAGTCCCCTTTAGTGCTTCACACAAGTCTCTCCCTTTCCTGCAGGCTCGGTGGGTTTTTCTTGTTTTTTTATCTTGGGGGCAGAAGTATGAAAGCCAAGGGAATCTCTGCATCCCTCTAACACAGATGACGAAAGAGGGACTGTGATAGAGATTGATACAATTATGAATGGTGTGGAGAAAGTGAATAAGAAAGTGCTGCTTACCCCCTTCCCGTCAGACATGAAACGGGTCCCCCCAGTGAAATTAATAGGCAGCAGGTTTAAAAAAAAAACTAAAGAAAAAACTTCTTTACACCATCCACAGGCAACCTGTGAAGGTCAAAACTATACCTGAGTTTAAAAAAGAATTAAGCTCACAGAGGATTGGTCCATCAGTGGCTGTCAGCCCGGATGGTCAGGGGCACAACCCCATGCTCAGGGTAATCTTCAACCTCTGATTGCCAGAAACTGGAGCTGGATGACATGGGGTGGATCACTCAATAAATTGCCCTGTTCTGTTCATTCCCTCTGAAGCACCTGGCATTGGCCACTGTGGGAAGACAGGATGCTGGGCTAGATGGACCATTGGTCTGATCCAATATGGCCATAAAACTCTCCGCTCTCTCGCTGCAGTTCTGCTCCAGCTGTGACTCATTGGCTAAGGCTGCAATGTCTGCCCCCTCTTCTCTTCTCTTCCCTCGCTCTAATCATATGCTCTTCTCCCCTGCATTAATATGCCAGTGTGTGGGACTCCAGACAGCTGAACACTGATGATTTACTGACTACTATGCTCTGCGCTCGTCAAATGCCGTTGGCCTGTGGCAAGCTGGGGTGTAAATCTACCTTGCACTGCCCTGCTGCGTACTAAGCGTCCGTGTCGTTGCTGCCTGCTGACCATTCCTGTCATTTCTCCCAGTGCCTGGCTAGAGGGCTGGCAGTTCTGCTGTGGCTTGCTGGCTGAAGACCTGTAGAGTGGGAGTAAAGGGCTGCTTGAGGTGGTCACAGCGGGAGCAGGCTCTTTGGGAAGGGACTCTCAGCCAGCAAGCAAAGGCTCTCCTGGCTCTGACCATTGGCAGAGCTGACTCCAGCAGTCATTCTAGCAAAGCCGTCACCCCAGCACACAAGCCAGTGAGTCGTTGTCCTGCCAGCTATCACGACTTCAGTGATTTATGAGGGAGGATACAGCCATGGACTGTGACCTTAGGTCGGTCACTTAGGATGGATCCACACAACGGAAGGCGTGCACAGGTTAGCCTGTCCGAGCTGGCTTGAATCCCAATAGCAGAGCTAACATTGCCGGAGAACCTGCAGTGTGGGCTTCGGCGCAGGGAGGACAAGCCCGGCACATGCCCTGGATATGTACTCAGCACCCGAGCCTATGCTGAAACCTGCATGGCCCTGTCTTCCCTGCATTGTTACCTGCAGCAGCTGGATTTCAGCTAGCTCAGGTAGGGCAGTCTGTGCCCAGCGTTCACCCTTGGTCTCTGTGTTGTCCCTGGCTGTAAAAGGAAGATAATTAATACTTCCTTTCTCACCTCTTTTGTTTGTCTTGTCTTTAGATTATAGGCTCTTCAGGGGTCTGCCGCATAACAAGCCTTTGCACAGCACCTAGCACAATGGGACCAATCTCGGTAGGGGCAGAATCTAGGCGTGCATAAATTGAAACCCGTGAATGCAAAGCGCATTTCAGTCGCTTGATCTTTAGCATAGCCGGTGCTTAGATTCATTGCACAATCATGTTTCACGTCCTGCCACCATGCTGCTGTGACCTGCTTGTGGGGCAGAAGTCAGCATGTTGCAGATGGGCTAGCCAAATGCGTGAGAGATCTTACGAAGAGAAACATTTGAGTAGCAGGGCACATTTCAAGACTTCAGCAGGCCAGGCATGTTGACGAGCACTGGAAGGGATAGCTCATGGCAGAAGAACACGGGGCAGAAAAAGAAACTCTTGGATGGACAATGGGGTATCCCAGGTGGATCAAAGGACTATTCAGCCACAAAGAAATGAGCAGACAACTGTACAGAATGGGCTCCCACCATTGCAAACCTCCAGGAATGGAGATGCCACATAGGAGGAATATCTCCACTACGGAAAGCTACGTTTCCAAGGTCAGTCTCCGAGGTAGTTCTCCCAGCAAGCACTGTGTGCATCCTGTCGCTGTTTGTTCTGTCTTTGTATATGGAGTTTGCTAGCGTTCTTACTGTGTAGGGAAATTCTAACGCCAAGGAATTGGGAACTGCCTGCAACCCAGATTATTCTACCAAAGGCTGTGCGTTTGCAGCCTGGAGTATGAGCTGGATAGTGGTGTATATGGATGTGCCTAGCTGGGAACAGTCCTATCAGGCTCTATCCGCAGTCCTTGTTATGATGGTGGAGAGCTGCACAGATTTTCAGCAGGTGTCAATCCTCATAACGCCACTAAAGTCTATGGAGCTACAGCGGATTTCCACCAGCTGAGGATCTGGCCCAGTGTTATCTTTCCCATCCTTCTAAAGTAGGGGTCTAGTCACAACTCACTCCCTCAGTTCCATCAGTAATAAAGTGGTGCACCCCCCAGCCCCCGTTAAATAATACTGAAGCCCCTGCGAGATGTTTCTAGCACACAGCGGTGGCTGTGGGCGCATGCTATGGGCATGCAGAAGGCAGGCATTTTAAGTGTGATTTGGCGTTTTGGTTAGAGCAGTAGGGGCTGCCCTCAGCCCCGAGGAAATAGGCCTGACGGGTGGGTGCCACGTGTGCAGTGAGCGACCGCTGAACGCTAAACACCCTGCAACTGTGGGAGGGATGCGGCTGAGAAGCGGGGCAGGATGGGGTGCCGGGCTGTGAGTGGGTCATAGTGGTGGCTTCAGGCTGGCTCCTTTGTGCATTCAGGCTCCAGGCCTTGCACACTAGGAAGTGCCCCTCATGCCCAGTGAGCAGGAGCACAGGGCTCAAGGCTGGCCAGCCAGTTATTCCCACTCTCTCTGAATTCCTAAGTAACGTGGTCCCTTACTGGAGGAAGGAGGACGATCCCTCCTGCTGCATGATGGGGTGTGGACCTGAGGCCAATTACATCCTAAACCTTCCCTGGACAGTCATGCCCTCTGTTGAGGACAGGATGCGTGTGGGGTCTGGGGTCTGTACTGAGGGAGCTAATCCCATTCTGTTCCCTAGCCCTTATAGCACCATAAGCCAAATAGTGCTGCCCAGGGGCCCTACTGGGGTTTGAAAATCCAGAGGCCGCCTTGGTCCCTGGAAAGGAAGGAAATTTGTTCCCATTGCAGGCACTTCCCCTGCCAAACTTGGTGCAGCAGCACCAGGCAATGCACGGCCCCATTTCTCCCTGGCACCTGGGATCCCACCCTGCGGCTGGGAGGAGATCGCAGGGAGTAACTGCATCAATACAAGGGAACCTCAGTTGGGTTAAGGTGCTGCTGTATGGGCTCAGACTGGGTGAGATTCACCCCCCAGCATGAGGCCTCCCCCCCGCTCCAGCCCCAGCACGCTGCAGAGCTGGTCGTCACACCAGCTAGTGCAGGTGAGGAAGGGTACCTTAGGGCAGTTCATGGGGAGGGGCTGGGGATGCGCATTTGTGCAGAGCAAATCCCTTGTGCAGCCAGCGAGGAGGAGTTAGGGGGGTGTGGGGAAGAGGGCAGCCCCCCATCCTAGCCATGGGCTGGGGAGGGGGTGGATACCTCTCCATCCACATGCAACCCAAATTCATTCCGTCCATCCATCCTCCCTATCCAATGTAATCCATCCACCCATCTACGTGGCCCTCGTCCCCACAGCCGCTACAAACTCCAGCATTACGCAAGCGGAGGGAATTTCACCCACACCACAGCAGAGCACCCGTCTGCTTCCCTGTGCTACGGTGACCCCGGCGCGTTTACATGCAGCGGGGGCTGAAAACGGAGAACCTGCTGCCGTGCTGACTGATTGCTGTGCATTGGGATGCTCTGTCCCTTCCTTCCCCTTGTCGCACGGGAAGTCCCAAGCATCGATCAAACCACCAGTTTAATAGGACTTGCAAAACCAAGAGGCCAAAGCTGTAACGGGACACTGGACCTGAGGAGCCCACACAAGGTTCGGGATGCACTTGAAAGGGAAAAAGCAAATTATGGAGTCAGGAGATATTTCACAGCTGTTCAGTGTATTCATGAATGTTCTCCAGGGCGTAGTAGGTGTGGGGTGTGGGAAGAGAGCCAAATAATCTCGCCACGGCCTCAAAGCCAGAGCTGATGCGCGACTGGCGTAGCAGACCAGCTGGATTTCACAAAGGCAGAGCTGTGCTCGGGGGAGGACTAAGGGAACGGCTCAGGGCACGGAAGCGGATTGTGGAAACTGCAATCAAGCAGGTGGGGTGTTCTCCCAGCATTGTGGTGGGGAGAGGCAACTTGGTAAACTGACAGAGTGAAAAGAGCAACCTGGAAACAGGGGAAGGTTGGGAACCAGGGGGCCTGGATTGCAAATGACCTCCGGGAACGTTCTGTCCCTGCTGGGGGTGCAGAAACTGAGGGCTGCAGAGGGTTTGGCTAGAGCGTAGCCTTTAAGAAACCATTTGATGTGTGGACAGTGCCTAGCCCAGCAGGGTCCAGAGCCCCAACTGGGCCTCTGGGCTTCCCTGCAGCACAAACAGGGATCATTCCGGGGAAGTCCCAGGGCCTGTGTGGTGCAGGAGGGCAGACAAGATGACCAGAGTGGTCCCTGCTGGCCTTAGACTCTACGAACCTATAAAATGAATAATGATACTAATATGTGATGACCTAGACAAGGGTGGAAAGTTTTGGGACACCCCTTCATCACCTGGGTCGTGATCGTTGGGACTCGCGTGGCGCCTCGCAGTCCGAGGACTCCTTGGTACTTGGATTACAGCTGGACTTCAGAGGCTCCTGCCGAGATGACGATCAGCGTGCTAGGTGCTGTACACACACACAGTAAGACAGCCCCTGCTCCAAAGAGCTGGCAATCTAAGTAGACAAGACAGACACAGGAAGGATTATTTAGCTCTATTTTACAGACGGGGAACTTAAGGAAAGAGAGAGACACTCAAGGTCACACAGGAATAGACCCCACAGCCTTCACCACAAGACCATTCTTTCTTTGCTAAGGGCTTTACAGCTGCTCCTTTATAACATCTCAAGGTCAACCCCTCCCCTTCCCATCCCCGCCCTCAGAATCCTGATTATCTGAAATTTGGGCATGTCCCCAGAGTGCCAAATTCATACAGGAATGAATGTCATTTACCTAAAACGCCAGTTATTTGGGTGCCCCACTGCACATTCAAATAGCTAAGGTTTACCCAAGGAGCGATCGTATCATCCAGCAGTGAAAAGCAACCAGCTCTGGGGAGGAACACGGCCACCATTTTAACAGCACAGGCTAGCATTAGGCCATAGCTTAGTAAGGGAAGTGAAGAGGAGCCACCATGCCCAGTTTAACATGGCAGCAGTAGCACAGAGGGGAGTTCGGCGAAGACCTTTGCGTGAACACCCCGATTCCTGTTAAAAAGCGCAATCGAGTCTCTGCCGACCGCAAGGCGACAGGATCTCTGTTTTGTCTGAGCCGATGACCAACACGGGAAGCAGCGCAGTCGTGCCGGTGAAAGAGCTGTGGCATTTTTTTCCAGCTGTGGTTACAACAAAATGGGTGACACAATATGTCTCCTGGGAAGAGTTTGCTCCCCTTTTTGCTCTTGGGGGGCAGTATGGCTTCGTGGGTAGCGCACCTGACAGGGACTCAGGAGACCTGGGTTCTCTTCCTGGCTCTGCCACTGGCCTGCTGGATGACCGTGGGCAAGTCACTTCCCCCTGCTGTGTGCCTCAGTTTCCCCATATGTAAAATGGGGATGATGATCCGTCTTCCTTTTGCAAAGCACTTTGGCATGTAGGGATTAAAGTGGTGAGAGCTAGGTATTATTAACAAGAGCTATAGAAAGAGGGTTCAGTAGAGAGGCAAGAGGGGCTAGAGAAGAGGACAGAGCAGGACCGCTAGATTCCCCCATGGGAGTTGGGCACCTAACTTCCTTCAACTCCTTTCAAAATTCCCAAGCCAGGATCCCGCTGTGCTGCTGTGGGACCGTGGGGGAGTCACTCCATCTGTCTGGGTCGTGGTAAATGCTCCCTCGGTGGAGCAGGGCGAATGAAACAGCATCAACCACAGCTGCGTTCGGTCCTGACAGCTTCGCTCTGAGCTGTGTGTTCATCGAGGCCTCGGAGAGCCTCGGACAACAGGCAACGGAGACGAGGAGCAGCACGAATTATTCCCGGTATCAGCAAAAAGGGCTCCGGGGGGCTGAGCCTCTGCTGGTGTAAATTATGACAGCTCTACTGAGTCCAATGGAGCTGGGAAGTTTTACACCAGTGGGGATCTGCCCCGTTGACTGCAGAGGGGCTGGGACATGTTACACCAGTGGGGATCTGCCCCGTTGACTGCAGAGGGGCTGGGACATGTTACACCAGTGGGGATCTGCCCCGTTGACTGCAGAGGGGCTGGGACATGTTACACCAGTGGGGATCTGCCCCGTTGACTGCAGAGGGGCTGGGACATGTTACACCAGCCGAGGGTCTTTCCCTTCGGATATAAGGGAAGCTCTCAGCAGACACACACACACACTATCAGCTTGACTGGGAGGGTACAAGGCAAAGATTGTCGCAGCCGGTCTGTGGAAATGATGCCCACGGCCGAGGCCAGAGTTACACAAACCACGACCCTGTAATGGAAGGCGCGTCAGTGCAGCGGGAGGCCATGCCAATAGCTCGGATTGTATAGCTCTTTACAAGGTGCAGCCAGGAGCTCTTCAAGGCTGAGACATAACACAAGCCAGCCCGCAGCCATATGCCCAAGGCATCCGCCTCCCCCGCAGTACAATCACTGGGACGGAGGACTTAGGCCCAGGTGCTCGTATACGTGTTTCATAGAATAGCAGGGTTGGAAGGGACCTCAGGAGGTCATCTAGTCCAACCCCCTGCTCAAAGCAGGACCGATCCCCAATTAAATCATCCCAGCCAGAGCTTTGTCAAGCCTGACCTTAAAAACTTCTAAGGAAGGAGATTCCACCACCTCCCTAGGTAACGCATTCCAGTGTTTCACCACCCTCCTAGTGAAAAAGTTTTTCCTAATATCCAACCTAAATCTCCCCCACTGCAACTTGAGACCATTACTCCTCGTTCTGTCATCTGCTACCACTGAGAACAGTCTAGATCCATCCTCTTTGGAACCCCCTCTCAGGTAGTTGAAAGCAGCTATCAAATCCCCCCTCCTTCTTCTCTTCCGTAGACTAAACATCCCCAGTTCCCTCAGCCTCTCCTCATAAGTCATGTGTTCCAGTCCCCTAATCATTTTTGTTGCCCTCCACTGGACTCTTTCCAATTTTTCCACATCCTTCTTGTAGTGTGGGGCCCAAAACTGGACACAGTACTTCAGATGAAGCCTCACCAGTGTCGAATAGAGGGGAACGATCACGTCCCTCGATCTGCTGGCAATGCCCCTACTTATACCTCCCAAAATGCCATTGGCCTTCTTGGCTACAAGGGCCCACTGTTGACTCATATCCAGCTTCTCGTCCACTGTAACCCCTAGGTCCTTTTCTGTAGAACTGCTGCCGAGCCATTCGGTCCCTAGTCTGTAGCGGTGCATGGGATTCTTCCGTCCTAAGTGCAGGACTCTGCACTTGTCCTTGTTGAACCTCATCAGATTTCTTTTGGCCCAATCCTCCAATTTGTCTAGGTCCCTCTGTATCCTATCCCTACCCTCCAGCGTTTCTACCTCTCTTCCCAGTTTAGTGTCATCTGCAAACTTGCTGAGGGTGCAATCCACACCATCCTCCAGATCATTTATGAAGATATTGAACAAAACCGGCCCCAGGACCGACCCTTGGGGCACTCCACTTGATACCGGCTGCCAACTACACATGGAGCCATTGATCACTACCTGGTTTGGTTTCAGTGGAAGTTGGGAGCCTAAATCCTTGTGGGGATCTACTTTAGCACTTTGTTCCCAAGTCAGCCTGTGATCGCCAGGTGTCTGGGAGCCGCGGACTTGGCTTACAGAACTGGGTTCTCATTTCTTTTTCCGGGCCTTTTTCCCCTCTCGGATGGTGCAGAGCTGCAGGGACGCTTGGAAAGGAACAAACCACCGTGCTCTGTTATTCTCTATCCAGGCACTTCCCTGGCACTCGGCATGGCAATTCTGCAGCACCTTAGGCACATGGCTGTGATTGCAGGGTCTCTGCCCGCTCCGTGTATGTCCCGCATTTGGAAAAACCAGTCGCTGAATCAATCTGTTCATAGCAGACAATTTGAACAGCCCTGACCGCTTACAAGGCTGTGGCCAGATGACTCAGCAGGAACCACAGACAAGTGGAGCCGGCGTGGGTTTTTCCTTTGCACCAGAAATCAAACCACGTTAACACAAGCAAAACCCCTGGCCTGGGACTCAGCTCATTCCTGGGAGCCGGGCTGTGGGTCCCTGTCTTCTCAAAGGCAGCCTCAGCCCTCTGCCTCCCACAAGCAGCCCATTATAGCCCTTCCCCTGACCATCCTGCAAGCGGAGGTTGAGCTGAGGTGAACCCCTTGTGCACCACAGTAGCACCGCCTGCGTGCATAGCCCCATCCAGCCATAAATGCCCTGCGTGGACAAGGGAAAGCTTGTTCAACAGGACACGCCTGACACCGTACTGTACTGCTTCCTAAAATCAGGCTCAGAAGGACCCATGAGGGAGAGCGAGTCCCATAGCCAGGGACTTGCTACGGAAAAAACTCCCAGGATAAGCCACTGGGGACCTAGCAGCAGCTCAGCTGATCTCTGCCCAGATGCCCGCTGGTGGGAATTCTACGCAGGTCCCGCCTCTGCCTAAATGGCCACCCAACCACCGACTGCTGGCTGTAACCCCACATGGCTCTGCAGAGCACTGGGGGGGCTGGCCCTGCTTGCCTCTTCCTCCTGTTGACTCAGTGGGGCCAGCCTCAGGAGGCAAGCGAGCAGGTTTGGGGCCTGAGGGCTCAGCAGCATTTCTTCAGTAGCGTGCACCTCAGAAATGACCTCGGGTCACATGGCTCTTGCTGACAAACACACTCAGGGAGGTCTCTCCACAGGCGCCCAGTTTGCTGAAGGCCAATACCTGGAAATCAGGAGGGCAGAGGAATAAATAGTTGAACTCTGTCTCTCAGTAGCTGGCCCTGAGCCTTGGGATAATTCACTCAGGGGCCTCTCTAGCTCTTCCCTCCGCTGCCACTAACCAGTGGGTGAGCTCCAGGTGAACTCGCTGGCTAAGAGCCAGCCCGGCATCCTCAAACGTCGGCTTTGGGTGTCTCAGGGATCGTTCCCAGCCAGGTGAAGTCTAGCCAGGCGCGCCTCAGCACAGCAGCCGCGGGGTCCGCCCTAAAGGCTGGTTTAAGCCACCGAGTGGCTGCAGATCAAACATTTGCCATCACGTGCACCAGGAGGAACGGGCACGTTTCTCAAGACGTTATTCCGAGTGTGCTGCAATGGTGATAAATGAGAACGACCTGGGCAACCTCCTATTGCTCACAGGCTAGTTCTTTAGCTCATGCAGTAAAGCCCAGTGCTGACAAATTGTGGATTCAAATCCTGCTGACGATCCCTAGGGCAAGGGGGGTGTTTATACCTGCCTAAGTTCGTTTTGTCACTGGCAACAAAATTTTAGGGATCCTTAATTCCAAGGGACTTGCCCCAGACCTTCCAGAGGATCTGTACCACTTGATCAAGAAAGCTTTTGCTGTTCGTAAACATCTTGAGAGAAACAGAAAGGATAAAGATGCCAAATTTAGTCTATTCTGATTGAGAGCAGAATTCTAATGAGCAGGCTCATTACTACAAGACCAAGAGAGTACTCCCACCCAGCTGGAAGTACGAGTGATTCACGGCTTCTGCTCTGGTCGCGTAAGAGTTCACTCTTCTTTTTACTGAAAGAATAAAGTCACATTAAAGACCAACCAAAAAAAGAAGAAGGATTATTACGAAGCGCCCTTCAGTTTGCAGTAACAGAGAGACGAGAGCGGTTATTTAACAGGATATTGTCTATTGATAAGTGTTTTTACATGCCCAGCAGTGTAGTATCTGGTCACCAGCAATGGTGTAGGAGCATTGGGCCAAATCTTGACGTCTTTACGCCATGATTTCAAATGGCATTTTGCCAGAGTCCTGGTGACTAAGTATTAAACTGAGTAAAGATTTCAGGACTCAGCCTCGTAGTTCAAGAGCATGGTGTCTTCCCCAGGGCTGTCAAAAGAAAGACTCCATGCATATGAAAAGTTCCACAGCTGGGTTACCGAGAGCACTTCTGATTGTTCCACAGTTGAATTCCTTTTCTGCTGTAGCTGCCGTTTGTTTGTCTATTGTCTCCACTTCACTCAGCCTGGCCAGCTTGGTTTCTTTTTGATTTCTATGAAGTGAGCTGTAGCTCACGAAAGCTCATGCTCAAATAAATTGGTTAGTCTCTAAGGTGCCACAAGTACTCCTTTTCTTTTTGGGAATACAGACTAACACGGCTGTTACTCTGAAACCTATGTATAGTCAGTTTCTCTTGCGCATTCTCACGCACTACTAAGCCAATGCTGTTGTGTTAGGATTTCCAAGACAGCAGGGGAAGGTTTAACTCTTCAGTCCGTGCCACTCACCAAAACAAAAACACAGACAGACCTGGTTTTGTTGAAAATCCTGACATTTCCATGCGGATTGTCAATTAGGTTTCATAAGACGGTA
Source organism: Lepidochelys olivacea (assembly GCF_965140295.1). NCBI lineage: Eukaryota > Metazoa > Chordata > Testudines > Cheloniidae > Lepidochelys > Lepidochelys olivacea. The sequence continues at coordinate 263,373,792 of NC_140412.1, read as the reverse complement.
TTTAAAATACTCCATTTTGGCATAGTCCCTTTAAACTGGAAGCGAATGGAGCTTGTTGTATTTGATATGGGCGATGGTATGAGGCCATGCAGAACCAGATTCTGAGCTGTGGCCAAGGAGAACTCTGTGCAGCTCAGTGGGAGAGGAAGTAGCTTTAAGCTGCTTCTGTGCTCCCCTGGTCTAGACTGATCTGAGTTAGGTCTTTCCCAGGCACAAATTAGGGTATCCTCGGGGCTGCTCTAAATTGCACCGGTTGCCATTAACAGCTGGGGATCTTCGAGACATGGGGATATCCCAGCCATGCCTCCTTTTTCCCCAGCCACTGTCCCTGTATGGCTGCAGTGGAGGGTATCAGAGCAGCTACACTGGCTCTGTGTCCCTAGAGGATCCCCTTACACGTGAGTGATCTGGATGTGGCTGGTTACACCAGCTCTAGGGCAGCTTTGTGCCAACGGAGTAGTGCAAAGCTCCCTTAACGCAGCCCTGGCTCTAGCCCACAGGCCCTAGTCCAACAGTATTTGCCAAATACTATTCAACAAAACACTCAAGCACGTCCCTATTCAGCAAAGCCCGCTGACTTACATGCTAAATTAGGCACATGCTTAAAGTGAAGGGTGTGCTTAAGTGCTTTCCTGAATCAGTGACAATGGGCTTTATTTTGGCTTTGTGACACATGCACAAACCACTCCCATGGGTTAGGAAGCTGATTGTCATTTGAAAACGTTCAAGGAATAGCACCAGCAAACAAACAGCAGCCCAAGGCATATAGACATTCAGGCTTCCAAGCTAGTTACACAAGTATCCTGGGCCCAAATCCTCCATGGGAGTGTGATGGGATCCACGCTCTGCTGGTGGCGCCTTCTCCAGGCCAACCTAGGGATTAGTTCTGCCAGGCATTGCACTCTCCTCTGGTGCTGTCTTCACCCGTCCTGTCTCACCCTGCGGCCCCTCTCGCTCCAGGAACTGCAGCCTCCTCTTCGTGACTCGGCCCTCCGGCTAGATCTCCATATGTATTCCCCTTCCGGAAGTAGCAAAGTCCGTCTTGACCACAGGGCTCAGGCAGTCTTCCTGCTCACTGCCTCACCAGTGCCACTTCAGCAGCAGCAGGCAGGGGGACCCGGGCTTGCCCTCCACTCCGGTTCTAGCTCAGGGGCCCTTAAGTCAGCAGCCAAGGCCTGCACTGTCCTACCTTGCTGCTTTCCCCTGAGCCTTCTCCTACCTTTCAGGATTCACCAACTTCCCACTACGCTCCTCTAATGGAGCAACTGCAGCCTGCTTCTGGGCAGCTTCCTTCGGTTACCTGTTCCTCCTTACCTGGGCACTGTCAGCAGTTAGGGCCCCGCCTTGCCTGGCTTTTCCTCCAGCTGCAGCCTGGGCAGTTAATAGGCCTACCTGGCCACCTTCACCCCTTCCTGTCCTGCGTGAGGTGGACACCCCAATCACAGGAGTGAAATCATAGAATCATAGAATCATAGAATATCAGGGTTGGAAGGGACCCCAGAAGGTCATCTAGTCCAACCCCCTGCTCGAAGCAGGACCAATTCCCAGTTAAATCATCCCAGCCAGGGCTTTGTCAAGCCTGACCTTAAAAACCTCTAAGGAAGGAGATTCTACCACCTCCCTAGGTAACGCATTCCAGTGTTTCACCACCCTCTTAGTGAAAAAGTTTTTCCGAATATCCAATCTAAACCTCCCCCACTGCAACTTGAGACCATTACTCCTCGTTCTGTCATCTGCTACCATTGAGAACAGTCTAGAGCCATCCTCTTTGGAACCCCCTTTCAGGTAGTTGAAAGCAGCTCTCAAATCCCCCCTCATTCTTCTCTTCTGCAGGCTAAACAATCCCAGCTCCCTCAGCCTCTCCTCATAACTCATGTGTTCCAGTCCCCTAATCATTTTTGTTGCCCTTCGCTGGACTCTCTCCAATTTATCCACATCCTTCTTGAAGTGTGGGGCCCAAAACTGGACACAGTACTCCAGATGAGGCCTCACCAATGTCGAATAGAGGGGGACGATCACATCCCTTGATCTGCTCGCTATGCCCCTACTTATACATCCCAAAATGCCATTGGCCTTCTTGGCAACAAGGGCACACTGCTGACTCATATCCAGCTTCTCGTCCACTGTCACCCCTAGGTCCTTTTCCGCAGAACTGCTGCCTAGCCGTTCGGTCCCTAGTCTGCAGCTGTGCATTGGGTTCTTCCATCCTAAGTGCAGGACCCTGCACTTATCCTTATTGAACCTCATCAGATTTCTTTTGGCCCAATCCTCCAATTTGTCTAGGTCCTTCTGTATCCTATCCCTCCCCTCCAGCGTATCTACCACTCCTCCCAGTTTAGTATCATCCGCAAATTTGCTGAGGGTGCAATCCACACCATCCTCCAGATCATTTATGAAGATATTGAACAAAACCGGCCCCAGGACCGACCCTTGGGGCACTCCACTTGATACCGGCTGCCAACTAGACATGGAGCCATTGATCACTACCCGTTGAGCCCGACAATCTAGCCAGCTTTCTACCCACCTTATAGTGCATTCATCCAGCCCATACTTCCTTAACTTGCTGGCAAGAATACTGTGGGAGACCATGTCAAAAGCTTTGCTAAAGTCAAGAAACAATACATCCACTGCTTTCCCTTCATCCACAGAACCAGTAATCTCATCATAAAAGGCGATTAGATTAGTCAGGCATGACCTTCCCTTGGTGAATCCATGCTGGCTGTTCCTGATCACTTTCCTCTCATGCAAGTGCTTCAGGATTGATTGTTTGAGGACCTGCTCCATGATTTTTCCAGGGACTGAGGTGAGGCTGACTGGCCTGTAGTTCCCAGGATCCTCCTTCTTCCCTTTGTTAAAGATTGGCACTACATTAGCCTTTTTCCAGTCATCCGGGACTTCCCCCGTTCGCCACGAGTTTTCAAAGATAATGGCCAATGGCTCTGCAATCACAGCCGCCAATTCCTTCAGCACTCTCGGATGCAACTCGTCCGGCCCCATGGACTTGTGCACGTCCAGCTTTTCTAAATAGTCCCTAACCACCTCTGTCTCCACAGAGGGCTGGCCATCTCTTCCCCACTTTGTGATGCCCAGCGCAGCAGTCTGGGAGCTGACCTTATTAGTGAAAACAGAGGCAAAAAAAGCATTGAGTACATTAGCTTTTTCCACATCCTCTGTCACTAGGTTGCCTCCCTCATTCAGTAAGGGGCCCACACATTCCTTGGCTTTCTTCTTGTTGCCAACATACCTGAAGAAACCCTTCTTGTTACTCTTGACATCTCTGGCTAGCCTAATTACCTTCAAGGCTCTGGGCCCTAGTTGCCTTATCCATTGACTGTGTATTCGACCCAGTCAAGCAGGCCGGTTTTGAAGCTTTGTGACTGTGAAAACCTAGGAAATCCATCTGGTTGCCCAAGTAATTGCCAAACACTCATCATTGACCCCAGCCCAGTATTCATAGAATCATAGAATCATAGAATATCAGGGTTGGAAGGGATCTCAGGAGGTCATCTAGTCCAACCCCCTGCTCAAAAGCAGGACCCATCCACAATTAAATCATCCCAGCCAGGGCTTTGTCAAGCCTGACCTTAAAAACTTCTAAGGAAGGAGATTCCACCACCTCCCTAGGCAACGCATTCCAGTGTTTCACCACCCTCCTAGTGAAAAAGTTTTTCCTAATATCCAACCTAAACCTCCCCCACTGCAACTTGAGACCGTTACTCCTTGTCCTGTCATCTTCTACCACTGAGAATAGTCTAGAACCATCCTCTCTGGAACCACCTCTCAGGTAGTTGAAAGCAGCTATCAAATCCCCCCTCATTCTTCTCTTCCGCAGACTAAGACTTCTTCATCCAGCAAGACACAAAACATACTCCCTGTTTTAAGAAGAGACAATATCATCATTATCTTGAAGCTTAAAAGAAACAGCAACTGCCGTATTAAGAAGGATTGTGCTTCTATTCCTTCAGCGCTGTGATCAGCTGGATTTTCAGTACCCAGCTCCGTTGCGTACAAGGGAGCTGACTTGCCAGATACCCTTCCCTTTAACACTGCCACTGCCCTGCTGACTTCCGGCTTTGTAGCAGGAGCAGTGCTATGTATTCAGAGGTAATTATAGCAGTGAGCAGGTACTTATGGCAGTGAGCAATGCATGGCACGAGCAGGCTGCAGGTGGAGTAGAAAAGTTCCTGTTTGTGCCAGGGAAAGTGAGAGCTGGTGAACGGGGCAGAATCCTCTGATGAATCTATTTTGGATGGCTCCAGGCAGCTCTGCAATGCTGTGTGTGGTGCTCAGACGCTCCAGTGACAGCAGCTACATTCAAAACAGGCTGAGCCTGAGAAAAGAGGGCAGTGAAACCCTGGGAAGTGGGCTAGCTGAGTTCTAGGCCCATCTCTGCCATTTGTTTTCTGTGTGGCCGTGGTCAAGCCACGTAATTGCTCCGTGCCTCAGTTTCCCCCACTGTTAAATGGGGTATGGGTGCTGCTGCAGGAAAGTCGCTTGGGACACTTTGCTTTTCAAAAGCATCTTTTTCAGCTATTGCACACCCAGCAGGGGCAAATTCAGCTCTGGAATGAAGTCAGCCCAAACCAGGGCTGGATCCGAGCAGCACAAGCGTCTTCACATAACAGAGCCAAAACCAAGTCACTCCCTAGCAACCAGACCTTTGGATCGAGCTCCACGAAGCTGCAGCAAATGCCATCCCGAGGCAGGTAGAAGGGTAGGAAGACCAAAAATCTCAGCTCAACCCCGCCACTGGCTGACCCCATCTTTCCCTGACACAGCAAGAGAGCTCCCCCTCCTGGCCTCCCAAGTCACTTGCAATGGTTGCTGTCTCTCTCAAGGGGCTGTCAGTTGTAACAGCAGCGAGAAGATCATTGTCTTTAAGGCACTTGGCTGAGCAAAGATTTGAGTCTGAGTCCCGCTCGCCTGAGGGCTGTCCGGTCCAAGCACTGAGTCCCAGCTCTAGCGCCCCCGTTTCCCATGGCATTTCTACACATACTGCTTTTATTCTCTAAAGAGCAAAGGACACAACAGTCCCTGGGGAGTCGGGGAGGGGGAGGGGAATCATTGTTGCAGTAATTGGAATTGCCCAAAGAATAAATGAGCCGCATGTTAAAGTAGCCCAAAGAGATGGGCAGAAGGTAGGGTGACCGGATGTCCAGACCGTCCCAATATTAGGGGCTTTGTCTTATAGATGCAACTCTATCCTCCCACCCCGGAAAAAAAAAAAAGTCCTGATTTTTCACACTTGCTAGCTGGTCCGCCTAGCAGAAAGGTTCTTATAAACATGGCCAGTGCCATGGAAATGTGACTCATCCGGCCTATCATGGAGAGGTATTTCAATTGTAGAAAATCTTTCTAGAGGCAGTGGGAGAAGGGATGACACTGTGGAGTGAAGTACAGGCTTTCTTAGAAGGCCAATGGATCAGCAGCAGGGCTCTCGCCCCGGCCCCCAATCAGTGGGGAATGGGAGGGGATCCAGACCGCACTGATTTAAATGGCATGTTCCAGTGCTCAGGATCAGGCCCCTAAGTTGGCCTGATCCAGTTCCCATCTAAGTCAAGAGGTGTAATTCCCACTGATTCCAGTGGAGCTCGATCAAGCCCTAAGCCACCTGAGGTCCGATTCTGCTGCGTCTTGGGGCTTTGCGTGGGCTGGAGGATGCACGGCCTGCTCCCTTGGTTCATTGTAGGCATCCCCACCCCACCCCAGTTCTAGGTCCCAGCCTCCCTCTCTTTAAATCACCAACTGCACTTTGCATCAAGGCCCAGTGGCATTTTGGAGGCAGGCCTTTTCAGAGCTGAGGGCCATTTGTCAACATTGGCCTGGCTTCCCTTTCTCATGTCAGCCGGACAGTGAGTTCAGCGTTTCTCCTTTATTCCCGACAGCCAATAATTATCTCCATTTCCTTTTTCTCTTTATCAAAAGAGGCCATTCTTCAGCCAAAAGGGATTACCTGAAACTGTACATCATCTGCTGACATCATTCATGGCGGGGGAAATCTACCCCTCCGGGCAAACAGCCATCTCAAGGCTTAGGCACCCGGCAAGTCCTCCTCCAGCCCAGAGTGGTGCATAGCCCCCTGCCCAGGGGTGGTTCTCACCCGGTGTGAATGAAGGCTCCCACACAGCTGGCATCCAGGGCCTATGCCCGGGAGGGTTTTTTTCCAAACGAGCTTCTCGTGGGTGTGCTGCATGCATTCTGGCCACGCTGAAACTCTGTGATTCATTGAGCAACCGTGCCGCTTCCTGTTCCCTTGCCCCAAAATAGGGGCCTAAAAATAGATCCTCTTTATACATCTGGAGGAGAACTGAGTTGGAAAAGCCAGACATAAAGTGGCCTTTTATTGTTGCGCTGTTGGAACTGGTCAGCCCAGGGCCGATACTACTGTGCTGGAAATGAACGGCGTCTGCTAAACGTGTTTCTCCTGGTAAATTAATGAAACTACAGGCTACCTGCAAACCAAAAAAATAATCCAGCCAAAGTACAATGTTATGGAATGGCTTGTCTGTATGGGCTCTACTGCCCTCTACTGGATAGACTCAGAACTGCTCAACTGTGTGGCACAATCTCTACATTACAAGCAGCGAATGGGGATTCTCCTTTAGCTCATGTGGTAAAAGCCTGTGATTTTGGAGTTGGGCTCTAAGGAGACTGGGTGTGCTGGGCATCAGTGTGGACAGCTCAACAAAAGCCTCTCATCAATCTGCAGCCGCAGTGGAAATAAAGCGATCCAAGTGTAGGCTGCGTAAAGAATGAGACATAATAATACTGTACCAGCAGGTTATAAAGAAATGAGCCAGGCTTACCTGCAGGGTGTTCAGTTCTGGCCATCGTGTCTCAGAAAGACTAGAGGAGAAATCCAGGGGTTTCAGAGCTGGAAAATGAAAATGGATAGCAGTCTGGATAAACTTCCATAGGCATGAAGAGAGGCTGAAAGGATTGGGGCTGTTTAATTCTGAGAGGAGACGGATAGAGAGGCCTGATGATAAAGGTTTACAAAATAAGGAATGACACAGAGAAGGCAAAGCAGATGCTACTAATCACCCCTTGCTATCGGTTATGAACAAGGGAACATTCAGAACAATTGGAAGCCTGCTCATTTCAAATAATAAAGGAAAATCCATTTTTTGCTCAAGGCACAATGGGCCTGTGGAACTCATTGCCACTGGCTATCACTGAGTCCGAAAGCTCAGTAGGATTGAAGCATTTCTATGAATAATATGAACATTCAGGGGACTTTTTCAGAGGAAGTTTAGATGGGCTATAAACCCTCCTGCTTCAGGGCATAAGCCAAGCTCTAAATATCAGAGGTCAGGAAGTAACACTCCATTAGGGCAATTTATCCCTGGCCTGCCTCCTGAAGGCTTTCCTGCACCTTCCTTTGAAGCAGCGGGTGCTGGCTATTGTTGGAAACAGAATCCAGGGTGGGATAAAGCCCAGGTCTGATCTGCTATGGCAGTTCTTCTGTTCCTAGGGAGTTTTTTTCTAGCTCCAGGTGCAGAGATCTCTGTTGGAGCTGACGGCTCTGGGTTCTAGGCCTGGTGTAATTGGTTACTGTTCTGCAACACAGGGGTTTGTTTCACAATGCAGCCGGGGAAAGGCGGGGTGGGAGGCGTCTGGTGTATGCAAAGGTTAGGGCAACGTTGAATCACTGCTGGGAAGGCCTTTGTCTTAGGAGGATCCTGTCAGGGTTGTTTCCTGACCTTTGAGCCATGGAACATACCTGTGCCTGATTTATACCATTAACAGAGATTTTGAAGGCTAATGAAGTCATCTCCACTTCCTCTCGCCTCTTGATTGAGACCAACGCTCCTGCTTAGACCTGTCTCCACAGCAGTAATTAAAGGCTTTATTGAGCTGAGGGAGGGAGGGAACCACGGGGAAAATGAAGGCAGTTCATCCTCAGGGTGTTTCCTGAGTGAAAGGGACAAGGGGGGAGGGGAGCGGTCAGCTGGATTAGCTGGGACCCACTGGTAAATCGGAAGAATCAGGGGCTCTTTCAAAGAGGTTTCCCTTTTCCAGAGGCTTCTAGGTGCTGCTGCAGCACTAATTAACAGTAACAAATATTTTTATTAATTATATCTGTCTGAGGAACACCTTGAGCCCACCCCAGCCCCTCTTGGATTTCAGCTGTCCTTCCCCCTGCTGCTAGGTCAGCAGAGACCACATGAGTAGGGCCCTTCGTTTTTCTTTTCTTTAATTTCCCCAGGAATGAATCAGTGTTTATTACCACAACAACAAAAACAGGTGAAAATCAGTGCAAAACATTATTTACACTTTTTCTGGGTAAATATCGGGTTTATTCTAGTGGACGGAAAGATGCCGGGGGGGAGAAGAGTATTCCCTAGATTCATGCTTTGAATCCCGTTCGTCCATGTGGCTTGCTGCGGAACTAAAACAGAGCTCAAAACACAAGGCCACCTCTGAGTTTAAGAAAACAAGATATCTCTAATCCCCAAATCAAACTTTTCATCTGAATGAACAGGTTACAATCTACTGTTGTAGACTTAGAACTATTAGCCTACAAATATTTACATTTAATAATTGGGGCCATGCCATTTGCAGTGCATACACCTAACTTCATCCTTTTCTCCTGGTTTTGTTTCGTTAAAACTTTCAAATACTTCCTTGTGTTCTGAACCATATTTGGACACAGATTTTCTTTTTCTTCCCATTTTCACGTGTCAAATCTTTAAACCATTATCTGCTAACAGCTTGAAATGTGTCCATGGTGGGCGTGAGAGTCATCAGCGCGTTCAGATGGGCGTGCACTTCAGAGCTGGCGTGCGCGTTTGTTTATTGTGTGTAGCTTCTAGACTAAAACATGTTATTGGTTGTACATTTGAATGATACAAAAGTAGGGTGAAAATCGGAAAAAACTGAATAACCCTTTTTGTAAACCTGCAAATTTTTCGGTAAAAATCAGTTTAATCTGGAAATGAAGGGGCTAGCATGGGAGGAAGGTGTCCCAACCAACCCGGGCCATCATTCCAGCTCACCGCATTGGCAAGGTCAGGTTTGACAAAGCCCTGGCTGGGATGATTTAGTTGGGGATTAGGTCCTGCTTTGAGCAGGGGGTTGGACTAGATGACCTCCCTCTTCCAACCCTGATATTCTCTGATTCTCTGATTCTAAGGTTCCCCATAGGAAAACTTGATCCTGGTAGGGAAGCCCCCAGCCATGGGGCTCTCTGCTCTGGGGCTCCTCACATGGGCATGATACAGTCACAGGATTCCCCACACAGGACCTGGAAATGGGGTGCTTCTGGCATCTGAGGGCATCTTCTGGGTGCTGATGGGCCAGGACCACTGCTAACCAATACTGTCTCATTGTTTCCTCATCCTGCCCCATTGGTCTGGCTCCATCTGTTGTCTTTTGTCATAGACTTAGATTATAAACTCTTTGGAGCCCTTCTGTTTGTTTTGTGTTTGTACAGCACCTGGCACAATGGGGTTCCCAGATGCTATGATAATACAAATCATCATCATCTAAGGTGGGTGCTGGGACTACAGTCGCAGGGGATGAACAATCAAAGCTTCAGATAAATGTCTAGCAATTCAGGAGCCCGATTCACCCTGGGTTACTCTGGTTTTGTGCCGGCGTAACCCCATTGATTTAAATGGAGTTACACCAGTGTAAATCCAGAGCAACACAAGGAATACTTGATCTGGAATTGCTGCTGAGCAAGTCAGCCTGAAGACCTTCAGGCTCTGGTTTGGGTTCTAGCTGACTGGCAAACCCTAAATGCCTCATGATGTCATCTATCAGGTGTCAGGCAAAGGACTTTGGTCCACAGGGGAAAGTCTAGCCCTTAGGGGCTGCCAGCATTGGCACTGATGTAGCTATGCTGGGGCAAACCTCTCCTGTGGTCATGCTGTACTGGTGTAAAGTGGGCCTTGCACCAATGTAATGTACTCCAGTCATTTACCAGAATGAGCTGAGCCACCGTGAACCCCATCTCACACGCATGCAGCGCATCTGCTTTCCAGGGCCATGCAGCTGCGTCAGTGCAAACTTCCCCAAGGGAATCAGACCTTGCATGTCCAAACTGGCCACTGGCAGCCCCAGAGTCCTGAAGGTGCAAAGATGGTGGACTAACCACCTCTGCTCCAATGCTGTGGTCAGCTTGGCCATGCCCCAGAACTGGGGGCAGACCCTGATAGAATTTGAGGCACCCCATTGGGAGAGTGCATCGGCAAATGTATGCTTGTGGGCCTGATTCTCCTTTGCCCTGTACCTTGGGCCAGTGCCCAGTGGCTGTGAAACACGCCCAGATCTGAAGGGTAGCAGGCTGCACTAGATTTACTGCACCGTAAATGACAACACAAGTGGCAGGGCGGCTCTGGATCAGGCCCCCTGGCTTTCCTTTTGCCGTAGCTGGAAAGCAAAGATGCCAGATTGGCTGCAGCTGTCAGATTTCAAAGCCGCTTTTTTACGGTGCTGAAATTTCACAGTGGCTTTCCTACAACTCCTAGCCCAAGCTTTCTGGCCTGCGCTTATGGCCCAGGCCTAGAACCCAATGGATCATAAAGCTTCATTTCCCATAGTTAAGCACCAGTTAACACATATGTGACAGGTCCCTCACTGCTCTGCACTTTATTACGTGTGTGGGGTGGGGACAAGCAAATCCTCTTTTATTCAGTCGTTACTTTAGCTTCAAGGGGACATTATTTTCCTCCCTACTTCCTTTCTCACTTGCAGCATGAAATCAAGATTAAAAACACAACCCAGGGCCTACGGAGAAGGGGCGCTCGCCTAAAAAAACACCCTCACACTTTTACAGCCCTTCAAGTGTCCATCATAAAGCAATTGTGGGCTTTAAAAACAGCTCCCCTTGTAAAAAAGCAGCATCCCCACCCAGACCTGTCATTTCACTCCAGCAGCAAAGAACCACCTGGCCTCAGCCACTGGAAGTAGGTAGCAATCATTGGGATAAAAATGGGTTTATTCCTCCCTGTAAACCCATCTTGTCATTTTCAGCAGGGAGTGAAATTGACCAGTGATTTTCCTAATTAACCAGAGGTGCCAACTCTCCCTCAGCAGAGACACCTGTTCCTCCTCTTTTCTTATTGTCATGACACTTCCTCCTTCTTGCCCACCATTTGAAAAGAGCTCAAACTGAGCTGAAAGAGGAACCAGACTGGACCAAAGGGCTAGATCCATCCAGTCGCAAATTTACTTCTGACTTGAAGGGGAGCAGGATGGGGCCCTTGCTGAGCAGAATGAGGGAAGGTGACTGGGCGCTGAATCAACATGCAGGGGCCATCGGCCTGCTGCAGCTGCAGAGAAAATGATTAACACCTGGCAAAGGGGCAGGTGTCGCTGTACTGCCAGGCAGGGGCTCAGAGGGTGGATTCAGAGATTGCCACCCACAGCAGAGGCATATTTGAGACAGATAGGAGAACAGACAGGGTAGATGAGATGAGTATGGATGTGGCCACAGCAGCATACTAGGAATTGAGAGAGATGTTAGCTGAGGGGGTCAAGGATGAAGCAATCTGTGCATAAATCCTTTAGGTGCCTACGTTTCTGACAGTAAAGTCACCTAACGAACAGAATGTTGGGAATCATTAAGAAAGGGATAGATAATAAGACAGAAAATGTCATATTGCCTCTATATAAATCCATGGTACGCCCATATCTTGAATACTGCGTGCAGATGTGGTCGCCCCATCCCATAAAAGATATATTGGAATTGGAAAAGGTTCAGAAAAGGGCAACAAAAATGGTTGGGGTATGGAACAGCTGCCGTGTGAGGAGAGATTAATAAGACTGGGACTTTTCAGCTTGGAAAAGAGACGACTAAAGGGCAATATGATAGAGGTCTGTAAAATCATGACTGGTGTGGAGAAAGTGAATAAGGAAGTGTTATTTACTCCTTCTCCTAACACAAGAACTAGAGGTCACCAAATGAAATTAATAGGCAGCAGGTTTAAAACAAACAAAAGGAAGTATTTCTTCACACAACGCACAGTCAACCTGTGGAACTCTTTGCCAGAGGATGTTGTGAAAGCCAGGATGGGCAGGGATGGTGTCCCGAGCCTCTGTTTGCTAGAAGCTGGGAATGGGTGACAGGGGATGGATCACTTGATGATCACCTGTTCTGTTCATTCCCTCTGGGGCACCTGGCATTGGCCACTGTCAGAAGACATGGTACTAGGCTAGATGGACCTTTGGTCTGACCCAGTATGGCCATTCTTATGTTATGTTCTAACATTTGGCCAGTAGGCATGGGCAAAGCTGGCCACAGCCTGACAGTGCTGAGCAGTTCAATGTGAGCCTCAGCCCTGGTCTACACTAGGACTTTAGGTCGAATTTAGCAGCGTTAAATCAATGTAAACCTGCACCCGTCCACACAATGAAGCCCTTTATTTCGACTTAAAGGGCTCTTAAAATCGATTTCCTTACTCCACCCCTGACAAGTGGATTAGCGCTTAAATCGACGTTGCCGGCTCGAATTTGGGGTACTGTGGACACAATTCGATGGTATTGGCCTCCGGGAGCTATCCCAGAGTGCTCCATTATGACTGCTCTGGACAGCACTCTCAACTCAGATGCACTGGCCAGGTAGACAGGAAAAGAACCGCGAACTTTTGAATCTCATTTCCTGTTTGGCCAGCGTGGCAAGCTGCAGGTGACCATGCAGAGCTCATCAGCACAGGTGACCATGATGAAGTCCCAGAATCGCAAAAGAGCTCCAGCATGGACCGAACGGGAGGTACGGGATCTGATCGCTGTTTGGGGAGAGGAATCCGTGCTATCAGAACTCCGTTCCAGTTTTCGAAATGCCAAAACCTTTGTCAAAATCTCCCAGGGCATGAAGGACAGAGGCCATAACAGGGACCCGAAGCAGTGCCGCATGAAACTGAAGGAGCTGAGGCAAGCCTACCAGAAAACCAGAGAGGCGAACAGCCGCTCTGGGTCAGAGCCCCAAACATGCCGCTTCTATGATGAGCTGCATGCCATTTTAGGGGGTTCAGCCACCACTACCCCAGCCGTGTTGTTTGACTCCTTCAATGGAGATGGAGGCAATACAGAAGCAGGTTTTGGGGACGAAGAAGATGATGATGAGGAGGAGGTTGTAGATAGCTCACAGCAAGCAAGCGGAGAAACTGGTTTTCCCGACAGCCAGGAACTGTTTCTCACCCTAGACCTGGAGCCAGTACCCCCCGAACCCACCCAAGGCTGCCTCCTGGACCCAGCAGGCGGCGAAGGGACCTCTGGTGAGTGTACCTTTTAAAATACTATACATGGTTTAAAAGCAAGCATGTGAAAGGATTACTTTGCCCTGGCATTTGCGGTTCTCCTAGATGTAGTCCTAAAGCCTTTGCAAAAGGTTTCTGGGGAGGGCAGCCTTATTGCGTCCTTCATGGTAGGACACTTTACCACTCCAGGCCAGTAACACGTACTCGGGAATCATTGTAGAACAAAGCATTGCAGTGTATGTTTGCTGGCATTCAAACAACATCCGTTCTTTATCTCTCTGTGTTATCCTCAGGAGAGTGAGATATAATTCATGGTCACCTGGTTGAAATAGAGTGCTTTTCTTCAGGGGACACTCAGAGGAGCCCATTCCTGCTGGGCTGTTTGCCTGTGGCTAAACAGAAATGTTCCCCGCTGTTAGCCACAGGGAGGGGGGAAGGTTGAGGGGGTAGTCACGCGGTGGGAGGAGGCAAAATGCGACCTTGTAACGAAAGCACATGTGCTATGTATGTAATGTTAACAGCAAGGTTTACCCTGAAAGAGTGTAGCCACTGTTTTATAAAATGTGTCTTTTTAAATACCGCTGTCCCTTTTTTTTTCTCCACCAGCTGCATGTGTTTCAATGATCACAGGATCTTCTCCTTCCCAGAGGCTAGTGAAGCTTAGAAAGAAAAGAAAACGCACTCGCGATGAAATGTTCTCCGAGCTCATGCTGTCCTCCCACATTGACAGAGCACAGACGAATGCGTGGAGCCAAATAATGTCAGAGTGCAGGAAAGCACAAAATGACCGGGAGGAGAGGTGGCGGGCTGAAGAGAGTAAGTGGTGGGCTGAAGAGAGTAAGTGGCGGGCTGAAGAGAGGGCTGAAGCTCAAATGTGGCGGCAGCGTGATGAGAGGAGGCAGGATTCAATGCTGAGGCTGCTGCAGGACCAAACCAGTATGCTCCAGTGTATGGTTGAGCTGCAGCAAAGGCAGCTGGAGCACAGACTGCCACTGCAGCCCCTCTGTAACCAACCGCCCTCCTCCCCAAGTTCCATAGCCTCCACACCCAGACGCCCAAGAACGCGGTGGGGGGGCCACTGGCCAACCAGCCACTCTGCCACAGAGGATTGCCCAAAAAAAAGAAGGCTGTCATTCAATAAATTTTAAAGTTGTAAACTTTTAAAGTGCTGTGTGGCATTTTCCTTCCCTCCTCCACCACCCCTCCTGGGCTACCTTGGTAGTCATCCCCCTATTTGTGTGATGAATGAATAAAGAATGCATGAATGTGAAGCAACAATGACTTTATTGCCTCTGCAAGCGGTGATTGAAGGGAGGAGGGGCGGGTGGTTAGCTTACAGGGAAGTAGAGTGAACCAAGGGGCGGGGGGGGTTTCATCAAGGAGAAACAAACAGAACTTTCACACCGTAGCCTGGCCAGTCATGAAACTGGTTTTCAAAGCTTCTCTGATGCGTACCACGCCCTCCTGTGCTCGTCTAACCGCCCTGGTGTCTGGCTGCGCATAACCAGCAGCCAGGCGATTTGCCTCAACCTCCCACCCCGCCATAAACGTCTCCCCCTTACTCTCACAGATATTGTGGAGTGCACAGCAAGCAGTAATAACAGTGGGAATATTGGTTTCGCTGAGGTCTAAGCGAGTCAGTAAACTGCGCCAGCGTGCCTTTAAACGTCCAAATGCACATTCTACCACCATTCTGCACTTGCTCAGCCTGTAGCTGAACAGCTCCTGACTACTGTCCAGGCTGCCTGTGTACGGCTTCATGAGCCATGGCATTAAGGGGTAGGCTGGGTCCCCAAGGATACATATAGGCATTTCAACATCCCCAACAGTTATTTTCTGGTCTGGGAATAAAGTCCCTTCCTGCAGCTTTTGAAACAGACCAGAGTTCCTGAAGATGCGAGCATCATGCACCTTTCCCGGCCATCCCACGTTGATGTTGGTGAAACGTCCCTTGTGATCCACCAGAGCTTGCAGCACTATCGAAAAGTACCCCTTGCGGTTTATGTACTTGGCGGCTTGGTGCTCCGGTGCCAAGATAGGGATATGGGTTCCGTCTATAGCCCCACCACAGTTAGGGAATCCCATTGCAGCAAAGCCATCCACTATGACCTGCACATTTCCCAGGGTCACTACCCTTGATATCAGCAGATCTTTGATTGCGTGGGCTACTTGCATCACAGCAGCCCCCACAGTAGATTTGCCCACTCCAAATTGATTCCCAACTGACCGGTAGCTGTCTGGCATTGCAAGCTTCCACAGGGTTTATCGCCACTCGCTTCTCAACTGTGAGGGCTGCTCTCATCTTGGTATTCATGAGCCTCAGGGCAGGGGAAAGCAAGTCACAAAGTTCCATGAAAGTGCCCTTACGCATGCGAAAGTTTCGCAGCCACTGGGAATCGTCCCAGACCTGCAACACTATGCGGTCCCACCAGTCTGTGCTTGTTTCCCGAGCCCAGAATCGGCGTTCCACAGCATGAACCTGCCCCATTAGCTTTCAGAGAAATCTGTGTCCATGTCCTGATCACTCACGTGACCGCGCTGACGTCGCCTCCTTGCCTGGTTTCGCTTTGCCAGGTTCTGGTGCTGCATATACTGCTGGATAATGCGTGTGGTGTTTAATGTGCTCCTAATTGCCAAAGTGAGCTGAGCGGCCTCCATGCTTGCCTTGGTATGGCGTCCGCACAGAAAAAAGGCGCGGAACGATTGTCTGCCGTTGCTCTGACGGAGGGAGGGGCGACTGACGACACGGCTTACAGGGTTGGCTTCAGGGAGCTAAAATCAACAAAGGGGGTGGCTTTACATCAAGGAGTATTTCAGGCAGGACTTCATGGAGGGTTCCAATAAGAAATGGTGCACCTAAGTTATCGTTCTTATTGGAACAAGGAGGTTAGCCTGGCCTCTGATTGATACATGGCTAGATTTACCTCGCTGCACCTTCTCTGTGAGTGACTGCAGTGTGACCTAGAGGAATGAGTCCCCTAGACGCGGGAGGGGAGTACAAAACAAATCTGGTCTATTTCTTGTTTTGACCCACTCCATCTATCTTTTACATCTTTGGCTGGCAGCAGACGGTGCAGAAGGACTGCATGCCATCCACATCTCATGGCTGCTCGGCAGAAGATGGTACAGTACGACTGCTAGCGATCCTCATCTCTTGCCTGCCCGGCAGAAGATGATACAATACGACTACTAGCAGTCCGTATCGCCTGCCCGCTCACCATAAGATGGTTCAATAGGACTGACTGCAGGACTAAAGAGAATGACCTGCTCAAGTCACTCCAAATTTAGTCCCTGCGCCCATGTCTGCCCAGGCGCTCCTGATCGACCTCACAGAGGCGACCAGGAGCACCTCGGACATGACGATGACGGCTACCAGTCATACTGTACCGTCTGCTGCCAGAAGGCAATGGGTTGCTGCTACTGTGTAGCAATGCCGTACCGCATCTGCCAGCACCCAGGAGACATAGGGTGACGGTTACCTGAGCGGGCTCCATGCTTGCCGTGGTATGGCGTCTGCACAGGTAACTCAGGAAAAAAGACGCAAAATGATTGTCTGCCCTTGCTTTCACGGAGGGAGGGAGGGAACGGGGGCCTGACGATATGTACCCAGAACCACCCGCGACAATGTTTTAGCCCCATCAGGCATTGGGATCTCAACCCAGAATTCCAATGGGCAGCGGAGACTGCGGGAACTGTGGGATAGCTATCCACAGTGCAATGCTCCGGAAGTCGACTCTAGCCTCGGTACTGTGGAAGCACTCCGCCGAGTTAATGCACTTAATGCACTTAGAGCATTTTCTGTGGGGACACACACACTCCAATATATAAAACCAATTTCTAAAAAACCAACTTCTATAAATTCGACCTTATTCCGTAGTGTAGACATACCCTCAGACTAGGGAGTTTGGGAGGAAATAGAGTCTTTGGGTTAAATTCAGACCTAATGTAAACAGGTCCAACTCCATGTCAGTCAGGGAGTCCAGACACTTCCACCTGTCTGGATGAGATCCCTTGTTTTTAAAAGTCTGTCTGCTCCTGGTGCGTATTTGCCACTTGAAGTTATTCTCCTTAGTGACATCGTATTTGGTTACTGTAAAAATTATAGTGATGTCCCATTAATCAATTAAGAGGGTGCATAAACAGATAGATAGAGCAGAGTAGCTAACTAGGTATCAGGAGACCAGGATTTGAATCCTGGCTCTGCCACAGACTTATTGCATGGCCTTGGGTAAATCACTTCACCTCGTCACCTTATTTCCCTCATCTGTAAGTGGAAATGGCATGGCAGAAGTACTAGATGGTGCTATTACACATGGTCTTAAAGTCCTTAGTGCGCGAGCAAGCTTTCAGTCCATGGAAGAAAAATTGTGTTGTTTTGTTATGAAGTAGTCCTTTGAGAGAAGCTCTCTGCGTTTGCTCTCTGCTTTATTCTCTATAATTGGTGGCAATTCTTGGGCCAGAGTAGCTTCCTGGGGCACTGGTGTGTAGGCTGAGATTTCTGCTGGAAGGGATTTCCTGCATGCTGTTTGTGACCGTCTCTGTGCCAGGACTGGCATATATGTGTACCTAAAACAAGTTCAACTTAGTGTATACTCGCACTCCATGCCACTGATTTTTCCTCCCCTAGGTAGCCAATCTGAAAACCCCCAAAATTCTGCTACTGCTCCACAGATGGGTACCGCTGGTGTTAGTGATGGGATGAGGTGGTCGGACAAAGGGGCAAGCGGGACTAATGAGAGCCACTTCCCAAGGGCTTCGTGAGGCTTAACTCATTCATTTTTGGGAAGTCCTTGGAAAACCTCCCACGGAAGGCATTGAAATGAGGCCAAATACTGCTACTAATAGAGAAAACAGATGCTAGAACAATCATCTCTAAGTGTAGGGCCAGACCCTTAGCTAGTGTAAATCGGCTTCACTCCAACCCAGATCTTCAGCTGATGTAAACCAGCACAGCTCCATTCTAGCCAATGGGCCTGGATCCTCAGCTGATGTAAACCAGCACAGCTCCATTCTAGCCAATGGGCCTGGATCCTCAGCTGGTGTAAATCAGCATAGCTCTACTCAGGGCAATGGGGCCAGATCCTCAGCTGGTGTAAATCAGCATATCTCCATTCAGGCCAATGGGACCAGATCCTCAGCTGGTGTAAATAAGCATAGCTCTACTCAGGGCAACGGGACCAGATCCTCAGCTGGTGTAAATCAGCATAGCTCTACTCAGGGCAATGGGGCCAGATCCTCAGCTGGTGTAAATCAGCATTGCTCCATGTGCTTCAATGTAGTGCTACTGATTTCAATAGTTACAGCATTTTACGTCCGCTGAGGGTTTGCCCCCAGATCACCTGGGTTCCTGTTTGAAGCTCTCTGGCTAATGCCCCTCATTGCTGGACTCTCTGAGCGCCTGGTGCGGGTCAGGCTGTTGTCCCGGGCGGACAGTGAGGTTTTTTTCTTTTATGTGCCAATGAGTTTTTTATGCCTGGAGCCCTGGTTCCTGCCTCCCATTAACCACAGCCCCATTTTCACACACGTGTCACCGCGCAGATGGGAAGTACTCTCCTTTACACCAGCGTAGTTAGAGCTAAGCGGCGTTGCGGGGTGGCCAGGCGGGTTGCCCTGGGGCTGGACCTTAGCCAGAACATGGGTATAAGTGGTACAGGAGTGAAACTGGCACCCATTTGCCATTCAGTAGGCCCGAGTCCCTACCCTGGGCTAGCCCAGCATTGCACACCATGAGGGGAAGTTGGTTGATAAGTTCACGGAGCACAGGTCCATCAATGGCTATTAGCCAGGATGGGCAGGGATGGTGTCCCTAGCCTCTATTTTCTTGAAGCTGGGAATGAGCAACAGGGGATGGATCACTTGAGGATTCCCTGTTCTGTTCATTCCCTCTAGGGCACCTGGCACTGGCCACTGCTGGAAGATGGGATACTGGGCTAGATGGACCTTTGGTCCGACCCAGGAGGGCTGTTCTTATGTTCTTATGGCTTTAAGGCACCTTCATGGTCTTTAGATTCTGGGGCCAGCTGGGGATCAGTCTGAGGCCTGCTCTAATCACAGCTGTTTGCCTTTACTCCAAGGGGAAGTTTTGGAAGCTGGGGAAAGCTAGAACACAGAGACAGCCTGCCCACGCACCTTTTCCCTTGGGAATGTCTCCTGTGCTCAGGGCCTGGAGGCCGTGGCTTAGAAGCTGCTGTATGGCTTTAGACCATCCCCGGATTCCCCTTCTGTCAAGGGAAGCTCCAGCCAGCCAGTGATGCTGGATTTCGGTTTCTCTGTGCCACCAGAGTGGGGGCCCCGTAGCCGTGCCCAGGAGTGCCGCTTTCACCCCCAGGGGCAGAACAGAGGTGATATGAAACATTACACTCCAATGTGAGAGTGTAAAATAAAGGAATGGGGCCTGTCTCCATCTTACACTCCCTGTGCTGGCCACGCCACCTACTTGGTTTCCCTTGGCACCAGGGTTGCCATGAGACAAGGGAGGACACCTGGCATGAGGACGGCAGTGTAGCTGAGTGCGGGATTGGCCCCCACTGACTTCGACTGCAATCCTTGCTTGCTATAGATTGAGTTAGGCTCATGGCATCAAATATGCCTTAATTTCTAGATGTTTGCTCCTTATTGTGTTTAAATCCCACATTAAAACTGATTTATCCCATGGGATAGAAACACCTGGGACTGGAACAGGGCTCCCCATTGCTGCTGTGCTTCTCTGACAGCCCCGTGGCTCAAGCACTGAACTTGGGGGTCAGGAGATGGGGCTCCAATCCCAGCTGTGCTGCTAGCCAGCTGTGCGCCTTTGGGCAAGTACTTCTGTGCCTCTGTCCCCCATTTTGGGGGTGAAGATAATGACTGTCCCTTGTGAAGCATGGTGAGATCTATAGATGGGGAACGCTATAAAGGAGCAAAATGTTGGACTTTCAGCACCGTTATCAAGCCACGTCTGACAGTGCTGCTGCCAGGCAGGCTTGGGCACTTTGTGTAGGAACTGAGGAGATGGCCCCTTGCCAGCATCCAGACTAAAGAGCTTGGCAGGCCACAAAAGAGGTGACTAGAGACACTTTGTATAGAGCTAATTCCACACCACACCTGCTCCCAGACCAGTGCTTTAATGGGTAGGTCCCTCCTAGCCATAAGGAACGGCACACCTGATCACCTCATTGCTTCCATCAAAGTCAGTCAGTTCTGCACAGCTGATTGCCCGCTACAGCTCCTAACCATTTTTTAAATTGCCCTTTGTCTTAAGTCTTCCCCTGAATGAAAGCGCCACAGTGCTCCAGGAAAGATACTCTGGGCCAGAACCTCAGCTGGTGTAAATTGGCATCGTCCCAGCTGCATCTGGCTTTGGTGGAGTTCTGCGGATTGACACCATCTGAGAGACTCAGCCCATGTCTCGCCCTGACGGGTGCCCCCGGCGGATTCTGATGTACGCCGAAGGGAGAGAAGTTGACAGGCATGCCCTGCACACAGAACAGGCCCTGCCTCCTGCCATCACAAAACAGTGGCGTGGGACTCCAACCGTGCACGAGAAGGCTGTTTCTAAGGTAAGCTGGTCCTACAGACGGGAGAAGACCCAACGGCCGGAAGCTGAAGCCAGACATATTCAAACTGGATATAAGGCACCAACTTAACTAACCACGGGAACAAACTCCCAAGGGCAGTGGTGCATTCTCCAGCTCTTGCTGCCTTCAGATCAAGATGGGCTGCCTTCCCGGAAGGTGGGTGTGACTAAAGCACAAGTTAGCCTGCTCAGTATCGGGGTAACTGGATCAGACACTGCGGCCCGTTACACATATCAGACGAGATGCTCATCTAAAAGCTTTAAATACTAAGACCGTGACTAGTTCTCTCTGTACAACCGGCAGCCAGTGCAGTGAGCGGCCCTGAAACGCCCCCCTCCCCCTCTCCTGCCTTATAGCCAACTTCTTCTCATTCCCTTACACCCCAACATACAGACACCGACCATCCTGCCTCTGTGGGAGAGCACAGACCTAGTCTGGTTGGGTTACACATGCAGGGGCTGCTAGCAGAGGGGAAACGAGGAGTGACAGCGCCACCTACAGGCAATGTGTACACACAGCTAGCCTAGGTAAGAGTATTTTGCCCCTGCTGAGGGGCCGGCTGATATGCAGCTGTGGCAGTAGCCAAAAGGAGGGCACCACTGAGGGTGGCAAACCAGTCTGCGCCTTTCCAAGCACTGGGCTGCGAATACCTAATCACTGGTGCCAGCGGTTCAAGTCCCAGCAAGGTCAAGGCAACTCTGTGGTGTGTTCAAGGTAGGTAAATTGAGCAGCATGCAGTTTTCAGTGTTCAAGCCCTTGGGAGGAGACCTGGAGCCAGTGTGGACCTTAATCATCCCAGGCACTTTTTGTAGCTTGATCCCAATGTCTCCTCCCTGTTCTGCTCTGCAGTGCCCTCTGTGCTCCACCCTAGAGGTGGGTGCATTTCAGATGCCTTCTAGTTTGCTTAGGAGAGCAAACACTCCGAAGTCGGGCACTGGCTGGGCCTCCGCTCAGGCACTGACAGGCAATACAACACAGTCTATCTCAGCCACACAACCGGCACGGCTGTTAAGGCCATTGGCTCCTCACTGCTATTTCACCACGTGTGTGAGCTGTTGTCCCCCATCACTGTGCATATCCCAGCAGGGCCTATGGGCCCCAGTCTGAGCATAGAGCCCTGCTCTGCTAGGTGCTGTACAGAAACAGGGTGAGAGAGAGGCCCTGCCGCACGAGTTAACAGTCCAAACAGACAAGGCAGGCAGAGGGCAAGAGGGGGATTGTGAAGGGGAGCCACAGTTGCCAATGGGGTGCAGGGCTAATGAATCCTGGGCCCTGGGAATCCCTACACAGCCAGACACACACACCCCACTGGCATTCACAGGCTCCTTTGTTTGTGGTCTCAGCCGAGGCCAATGCCCGAATAAGCCACATGGCCCCTGCAGGGTTCAGCCCTACTTGTCGCCCAGCCCTTTCCCTAGGCCACTGATGAAGTGCGGAGCGGCCAGGTCCTGCAAGCCCCAGAGGGGCCAGCGGCTGGCATCGGGCTCCCCCTGCCCCGGCTTCCTGCCCTTGCCGGCTGGGCCAGGCTCCCACGCGAAGCCCCTTCCCTGCTGGGAGCAGGCCTATTAATCAGATGGAAAACGCTGGAGCCAGACTGGTAGGGCCCAGCGTGGCCTTTCCTCCCCCTCCCACCCAACAATGGGATTCATTTGCAACACCCCCCTCAGCAGCCCCCACCCCACTGCCCTGAAACAGGGTCGCCTTCTTTAATTGACCTCCTCTTATTCTTACAGCAACAGGCGCCTCCCCTGCCCACCCCCCTCCCCGGGCTCAAACTGCCTGGATTGCACAACAAGCCTGGAGGCCGAGGGGGAATCGGGGGGGAGACACTGGTGGGGGAAGCGGGGAGCCAGACTTATCCCACAAGTCAGCTGGCCCCGCCAAACTCAAACGCTCTCTGGTGTACTGAGAGTGAGCCAGCCCCACGTGTGGACCGGTAATACCAACCGCTAGGAAAGGTTAAAAGCATAGAGGGGTGGCAGGGTTCCTCTCTCCCAGCGGGAAATGCATCCTCTTCCCTGGATTAGCGCCGTATTCTGCTGACATCGACCAGAGGGCTTGCTATGGTGCCAGCTGCCAGGACTGCTCATTGATGCAGCAGCTCCCCGGAGCACCTGGACTGGGGGGTTCGCCGCTGCCTTCAGTGGGAGCAAGACTGAATCGGGGCGGGGTGGGAGAGGGAGAAAGAGCGCCCATGCTAAGATCCCTGCCTGGCCTCTCTAAAGCAGGGTTTCATATGTAACAGTGGCACCCAGCTCTTAGATAGCAGTCGGTCTCAATATGCTTTACAAAGGAGGTCAGTGCCATTATCCCATTTTACAGGTGGGGAAACCAAGGCACAGGGCTGTGACATGACTTGCCTGAGGTCACCCATGAGGGCAGTGGCCAAGCGGGGAATAGAACCCAGGTCTGCCAAGTCCCAGTCTCGTGAGCTACCCCCTAGACTTCCCTCCAGTTCCATTCAGGGCCAAAGGGAAAGTGCCGGCCCCACATTTAACTGATAAATTGTAGGAGTTAGAGAGACAGAGTTACTAGAGGCTCTAGTCCAGGGGTTCTCAAACTGGGGGTTGGGACCCCTCAGGTGATCACGAGGTTATTACATGATGGGCCATGAGCTGTCAGCCTCCACCCCAAACCCCGCTTTGCACTCAGCATTTATAATGGTGTTAAATATATAAAAAAGTGGTTTTAATTTCTAGGGCAGGGTCAGACTCAGAGGCTTGCTTTGTGAAAGGGGGCACCAGTACAAATGTTTGAAAACCATTGCTCTAGTCCATACCCCAGGGGTCCATACAGGATGGGGCCTGCCTGTATAAAGCAGGGCTTGGGCCTATGGCTAGCGCTAAACAGCCCAGCCTGGGGCCTCCAGCCCCCGCGGGGGGCGGGGGGGGGAGGCTATTGTGCAGCGTCTTCTCTAGAGCTCTTCACCAATATCCAGCCCCAATTCCTGATGTCTTTGGCAACCTGGCAAGACTAAACATCAGAGCTAGGTTCCTACCTCTGCCGCTGACTTGCTGTGTGACCTTGGCCAAGTCTCCTCTGGGCTACCAAGACAATCAAGGCAGCAGCTGCCCAGGCTGGTTACCAGGGCTGGGTCCCATTTACCACAGCAGGAAACAGCTGTCGTCGAACCAGCACCTCGGAGCTGCTCACAGCGACGGGACTAGAGCGAGGCACATTGCAGCAGTCCAGCGTGAAGCAGCTTTGTTGATTCCTCCCTTCCCAATTTCCCACTGATTTACCCCATTGACCCTTCTCTCCCATCCCATCCGTAGTCCTGCCAGCCGAGAGCCAGGATCCACTCCCCTCTTCTCAGCAAGCACACACGTACACAGGAGCCCATCGAGCAAGGGGAAGGAACAGCTAGGACACTGGCTCCTGGTGCTGAAGGAACCAGTTCCTCGGGGGGAGCAGCCATCCAGAGGCCAGGAGGTTTTGGAAGCTAGATTTGCACCTGGCAGCTCCCAGGCCGATGCTGCCACATCAGTTCCATTCAGAGGATTGCCTATCCTTTAGTGGCAGAGCACGCCACAGCGACGGCTCCGCAGCCGGACGTCCCTTATTTGCACCCATGGCAAGGGCAGCTGCCATGCAAGTTTTCCCCGCCCGTATGATGCAGCCAGCAGGGGCATTCACTGTTGGTCTCCCTGCCTAGACTGACACCCCAGAGGCCGCCTGCACTGATGGTTCCGTGACTCAGCCCATTTCCCACCCTGCCCTGGTTTCCTAGCAGATGATGGTGTCAGCAATACAGTGACCAACTTACACATTCGGGGCAGATGCTCCAACCACCCCTGGAGAATCCCAACCCCAGCCCACTAACAGGCACCAACAAAGTTATCGAGGGCCAGGGACATCTGTCTACCGCAGGCATGAGGGCCCCTGGGCTCAGCTCTGGAGACCATGGGCAGAATTGCTGCAGGGGCAAACCGGCCTGGCTTCGGAAGTCAGTGGAGTTGTGCCAATATACAAACAGCAGAGACTTTAGCCAGGACTACATAGCAGCTATTCTGATCTCACTTCACAATCAGGGACGTTGCGGCACGGTTACTAGCTGTTTGTCCAAATACAAGTTTAAGTCTCCTAAACTTCAAGTTATTTTATTCCGGGGGGGGGAGGGGGGGGGGAGTTTACAAAACTTCCTGTGTAAGTACATTTAAAAAAAACGGGGGAAATTTAAAAGAAAAAAGTGTCAGATTAAAAAAAATTTAAAAAACCAACAAAACCCTTCAGCGCAGTAAAAACACACACGGATAGCAACGTCTTTTAGGCTATTAAAGCAGAAACTGTTCATCTCCAGCTGCCTGGTTTTCAGTTTACTTGCTATGTCACCCCCTGTTTACTTGCTACGTCACCCTCTGCTTGAAACGGACTAGATCCATTGTCCGTTTTTGTTGGACATCATGTTCCAGGCTGCTTTAACCTTGCTGGTTCTCATGCACTAACACAGCGGGTTGAAGACATTCACCTCAGGCAATAGTCAAAACCCAAACAAGATCTCTCTTCTATTACATTCTCTCCCCAAGCTTTTCAGTAAAATTCTGGTTCAACAGGAGGTTCTGTAGTTGACGTTGGTTTTCTAAAATATCTAACTCTGGGCACACAAGTACTTGACAGCGACCTGATAAACATTTCCAAACAAAGGCCTCCATTCTGCAAGAGGTTCGCTTCCCCGGCATACAGTTATCCCCCTGCAGACATACAGGAGGGATCTGTGCACCTGGCTTTAAACCCTTTGTGGGCACAAGACACAGCAGGGCAGGGCAAGCTCAGCAGAATCAGAGAAATAGGCCAGTGGAGCAGCCTTGGCCAAGCTAAGGGCTAGACTCCTCTAAAAAGCTTTACCGGTGTAACTGCAATTATACTGGCATAAGAAAGTGCATATGCTGGTATAAATGTGTCTACACTAGGCATCTATGCTAGGGCATCAGTAGCATAGATAAGGGCATAAAAAAAAACACCCCCACCAACCTCTGGGCTAGATCCTCAGCTGGTGTGAACTGGTACAGTTCAATGCACTCTCAATCCAGTGACTTCACAGCTGCTCTGATTTGTACCAGCTGAGGATCTGGTCCTGTAACTTCAGTTTGGACAGCATCCCTTTAAACCAAGGCCCTAGCAGTTCCAGTCTTTCCTGCACTTCCCTGCAGCTCAGACATCTGAGTCAGTGTCGTGGCGGCCGCTTGGCGTGGCGGTCTGGGGGGGACTCTCTGCCGTTTCCCTGGCCCCTGGAGGGGGAGTGCCGGCTGTGGCGGTCCCTGCTGCCACTCCTGTCATTCCTGTGGGCTGGGAGATGTCGGCGAGGGGGGCTCCCTCCCATGCCCTCGCTGCTGGAGGAGTCCATGTCATGCCGCCGCCTGCCGGGCTGCTTCTGTGCCTCTGGGCCCGGTGATGAATGGCTGTCACGCCAGCCGTCTGCAAGCCGCCGGGAGGATGATGAATGGTCCTTGGAGGGTGGGGCTTCCCGCCTCCTCCTGCAACAGAGAAGATGGGTCAGAGCCTGCGGGTGCAAACCCCGCGGCCCCCGAGAGGGGAAGAGAACAGACCCTCGGAGCAGGAATGGAGACACAAGTGATAAGGGACCAGTCCCTGTATGCTCTAGCCTGGCTGAAAGGATGATGCAGGCAATGCTGAGATACTGCTCTGCACAGGGGAACATAGCCCAGGGAAGAATCCTACCCTGTCTGCATCTTCCCCTTCCCTTGGGCACGATCCCACCCCCAGTCTTGGGGCTGGGCTACGGGGGACCCAATTCTAGGACAACGAGAACAAAGTTCTTCCAAACTAGGGGCCAGGTTCTGCTTTCAGTTACACCCAGCTAACCCTGCTGCCATGCCCAGTGTCAATGCAGTTAACCCTGGATTTACGCCTCTGACAGAGATCAGAGTCTGGCCCTAGAAAAATTCATTCAGGGGGGAGTTATTCTCCTGCAAAACTGTTCACACTCGCTGTTCTGTTAAAGCCAGTTCATTTCAGTCCATGGCCAGGCCTCCAGGCTGGAGTGACAGCAGTGCATTTGTAATCAATTGTAGGTCACAAGGGCTGCTGGATGCATAGGGGACACCCAGGGAAATCTCCCTGATCTGCACAATGCTCATCAGCATGCCCTATGGTTTGCATACAAAGCACAGAGCCCCTCAGCTGAGATTTAACAGCTGCTGCTATGGAGAGGCCGCCTATTCCTGGGACTTCATTTCTTTTGCCGCAATATACTCCAGGACGTTTACTGCTATTAACACGTGGGGTTAGCGTAAGCCATCACCACTAGCTACACTGGCAGATCCTCTGGGGAAGGGTGTGCTGCACTGCCTTGAAATACCCCGTGCTCCCTCACCGACATTGGCCAGGGCTCTCCATGCCACTGGTACAAGCCAGCAAGGTGCCCCTGGTGACTTGGTTTTGAAAAAGGCAGCATGGGGGCTCGAGTCAGACCACTGGTGAAGGGACAATCTCCACGTCACCACATTCACGGCATGGGTAAGGGGTGTTAAATGACCCCAATGAGCCAGCGGGAGAAGAGACAGACTGCTGGCGGTCCCCTCTGGACACGGCCAGTTACTCTGTAGTCTACACGGGAAGGAATATTAAAAAAAAAAAAAAAAAAAAAAAAAAAAGCAGCCGGGTTGGTAGGCTTGTTTCTGGGATTCCACGGACATGTCCCTTATACAGAGTGCGGCAGCTCTTGGCTCACAGCGCCCTCGTGTGTTAAGTATTTGCAAATGCGTCAAAAAAAACCGTGAATGCACTAAAATGTAACCTTCACACGCCAGGTAAGCATGGGCCAAATGAGAAAAGCCCTTGGGACCCCCTAGTTCTGATCTCACACAGGTGTTACCCCTGGGTAATGCCATGATCCTCAACTGAGTTACTCCTGGATTACACTGGTACAAGCGAGAGGAGAATGTAGGCTTGTTTATGCTAAGAACTATCCGCACTGACTCCCGTATACTGTGTGTGTGGATTGTGGTGAAGGCTAAGGCAGTGGGTCTCAAACTTTTGTCCTGGTGACCCCTTTCACACAGCAAGCCTCTGAGTGCCACCCCCCTTATAAATTAAAAACACTTTTTAAAAAAAAATATATTTAACACTATTATAAATGCTTGGAGGCAAAGCGGGTTTTGGGATGGAGGCAGACAGCTCGTGACCCTCTCCTCCACATGGACAAACCTCAAGACCCCCAGTTTGAGAACCCCTGAGCTAGCGAGTCCTAGTCCTGAGCCAACACCCCATTGTGTGAGGAGCTGTACAAAAGCAGAACAAGACGACAATCCCTGCCACCAAAAGATCTTACAAACTATTCTGTAAGATATTAATATTGAAACAAAATGTTCTAACCGTGGCTTCTCTCCTGCCATATGGGGTACAGGTTTCAAACAGTGCGTAGAGAAATACTTAAAAAAAAAAAAAATTAAGAGCAGGATCTTGTTTTTAAATGAGCAAATAGCTAAATACTACCTAGACCCCGCAATTATACTGTAAGTTACAGTCAGACCAAAGTCTCTGTCTATCCTTGATCCAACATCCTGTAGCCATGGTTCTCAGTTCAGCACTGGAGAGATGCAGGCTGGTTTGTAGCATAGTATTACAGCAAGAATCCATTCTAACACCACTGATTAAAATCAAAGAGGTGTTCTGCCCTGGACTCTGGAGTCTGAGATGTGGCACGCTCGGTCGAATGGTCCAAGGAGCAGTGTGCTATAGACTGCATGGAGAGAGAAGTCATTTAGCGCTTAATGGATGGACGATTTGTACTGGTGCTTGGTTGGGGGCATAGCTAGTACGGAAGTTAATCTAAAGCTGCTACACAGAGGGCTGGGGAAGAGGATGACGCACTGAGATTGGCAAGAGGCCCAGAAAATACCTACCCGCCACAACAGAAGAGCGCTCAGCAGGTTACTCCATTGAATGTTTGCATTTCAATCCCCACTGGAGAGGGCGGGGGGGGCTGGCTCGGTACGACATGCCAATCCACAGCACCAATGCCCCCCCCAAGCCTTTTTACTACCCGGGGAGCTAGCAGAGAGACTCTCACGTGGTGGGGTCCAGCCACACCTGGAGCAGCTGCCGCACGTGGGCTCACGGCATTGTACAGGTGTGGCACAAATCAAGGTGCTACCTGACCCAATGCTGCTAATGTCAGAGAGTCTTCACAACAAGCGTCCTACCCCGGGGAGCAAATCCAACTACCGTGCGTCGAGCCCCAGCTTTAGTCAGTCACGGCTAATGCAACACCCCCTTCCCCGCCTCCACCCACGGCCAATCTGTGAAGCTAGGTCACAAGAAGAAAATGAAGTGAGCTGTAGCTCACAAAAGCTTATGCTCAAATAAATTGGTTAGTCTCTAAGGTGCCACAAGTCCTCCTTTTCTTTTTGCAGATACAGACTAACGCGGCTGCTACTCTGAAAGAAGAAAATGGTTTCCCTCCCGCCCCCACTCCCATGACACACACACTCTGACCTCCCTTGTCTGGGGAAAGGAGAGAGCACAATGCAGCAGACACATTTGCCACACAAAGGCTGCGGCAGGGAGGCTTTCCAGGCTGCTTGTTTTCTACGCACTTTCTAGCGACACAGCTGTGTCGCTACATGCCAAGAGCTCTCCCTCTGACAAACAAAATCCACCCCCAATGGGAAGCAATAGCTTTGTCAGCAGGAGAGCACTCCGGCCGACAAAGAACTGTTCACACCGGTGCTTCTCTTCGGCAAAACTTTTGTTGTTCGGGGGCTGTGTGGGGGGGTGTTTTTCGCACCTCTGAACTACAAAAGTTTTATTGATGAAAGTGCAGGGTAGTCAATGCCTGAGTTTGAGCCCCTTCCTGACCCTGCAGCTCACAACACAGGAGTAACTGAGTGAAATTCTCCAGCCACACAGAACGTCAGAAGTTGGTCTTGGTGTTATAACACTGGACTCGGACGACATGATTTCAATTCCCAGGTCTAATATCAACTTCCTCTGTGATCTGGAGCTCTGTGCCTCAGTTTTGCCATCTACAAAATGGGGCTATAATACCTAACACACTTCATGGAGCTATAATATCTAACACACTCACAGGTTATACAGGAGGTCAGACAAGAAGATCTAATGGTCCCTTCTGGCCTTGGAGCCTATGACTGCCCTTGTGTTTGTACAGTGCCTAGCAAAATGGGGTCCTGATCCCTGACTGGGGTCTTTAGTTGGTGTTGGCCCTGCTTTGAGCAGGGGGTTGGACTGGATGACCTCCTGAGGTCTCTTCCACCCCTAATCTTCTATGATTTTAGACACTGCCATGAAAGAGAAAGATAGCAGCAGCTCTGGTACCTTTCCCCATGATCTGGAGAGGGGGAGGAGGTGGTGGTGGCTGCTTCTTTCTTGTGATGTTTCTCCTTTTCCTTCTCTTTCTTGTGTTTTTTCTTCTTTTTCTTCTTCTTCTCCTTTTTGGATTTCTTGCTGCTCTCGGGCCTGCACGGTTAAAGAAACAGGGAGACATGCTAACGGCACCAGCGCTTCTTTGAAAGCGCAGCTGCATTCGCTGACCAGGGGCAAGTTGCCAGGTCTCAGCCCAGTGCCTGCCCTCAGTGGCTCACTGCTGTGGATCACTCCATGAAAGTTTTGCAAGAATGGATTAAGCCCTGAGCTGCACACCAGCTGCTGCAGCTATCTAATAATCTAGCTGTGTGACTGGTTGATTCACGCACATGGTATTGTTTCTTCCACACGATTGGTTAGCCCAGTGATTCTCAACCCGCGGGCCGTTTGCGGCCCAATCAGTGCCCAGTTGCAGCCCGTGTGACATGCTCAGGGGCATACAGGTAGCATTTATAGTGTGCGGATGCGGCCCACATAACACAGAGAGCTGCAGGTGTGGCCCACCACGGTAAATAGACTGAGAACCACTGGGTTAGCCTCATCTTTATGAAAGCACTTCTGCGCGGAAGGAAGTTAGTTTGGGATTAAACGAATCCGAGCTGCTAGCTGCAACTTTGCAGATGTCCACACGCAAAAGGCTTTGCTGGCAGGGAGCTCTGTGAAATCAAAGTGGGTGCAGACGCAGTCAGAGGGGAATCTGATTGACAGAGACACCCGGCTGTGGGTGAACAGCGTCTCACGATAGCCCACCGCAGCTCCCGCTGTGCGTCAAGCATAAGTGGGTTGCTCTTACCATGCCTCTTCCGCCTTTTCCTCCTTGCCCACCTTTCTCTTCGCCCCTGAGGCCTCCGGACTGTTTGCCGCTCTCTGATGCTAGATTTTCACAAGACAAAATGATGCACGAGACCGTCAGGCTGAGCGTGCCCATGGTTAACAACACAGAGCAGGTCCCACTGTATTATTGAGCAATACCAAGATTAAACAAGGTGGCAACGTAGCTGGGGGGGGGGGGGGGTTGGGGGCAGGGCTGGCAGCGTGGAGCTCCTTCGTTCTCACTCCGACGCCAATTCCCTGCTATGTGGCGCTGTCCACTGCACATAAAGGTTACACCCTGCGAGTTAGGTCACAGCCATGACAGCGCTGGGGCGACAGCTGGTGCTGACCGGCAGTGCCCCCCTGCAGGAGGGCAAAGTGGCACCATCTTAGACCCTTGCTCTAGGGATCTTCTCTCTCGCCCTCAAGCTCCTCCCAGCCACGACCTCAGCTTCTCCTTGCATTTCTACTCCCCCCCCGCATCTATTACCCTCCAGCTCTCACGTCTATCTACCCATGGGGCGGTTAGGGTTACTACACCAACTCGGCCGCAAGAGCAAACCCCCAATGCTCACAAGAAGGGATTTGATATTGTAGCTCCCGCTTCTCAGCCCCAGAACTGGGCTGACCCCAAGCCAAACTCTCCTGAAAGTTGGGGGATGTGTCCGTATCGAGGGATTTGCCCTGTTACAAAGATAGGTGCTGGCTGCGAACTTTAGAGTTAGTCTGAAATGCTCCCAGAGTTCAAGAAGGTCAGGGGCCCAGAAAGCCAATTCAGGCTTATTTCTGTTATCCAGGTAATAAAGCTATATCCCTCCTGCCCAAAATCCTGCTCCCATGACATCAGTGACAAAATTCCAGATCCATTTGAACAGATGGAGAAAGGACGGTCTCTAGTAAAAGCCCTGGCCAGGGGCTGAGGACAGTTGGGTTCAATTCCTGCTCTGCCACAAACTTCCTGTGAGAGCTTGGGCAACTCACTTACTCTCTGTGCCTCAGTTCTCCCATGTATAAAACAGGGCCAATACTTCTGTAGCTCACAGGGGTGCTATCAGGATAAAATCCACTAGTGATCAGGAGGCACTCAGATACTAGCGAGGAGGGCCACGTCAGCACCTACACAGACATGCGAGTAGGATCAACCCCTTAAAAAAACAAAACAAAACAAAACACACACCCCAATGCAGCCCTCACAATTTGCACGAGCAATGGGGAATGTGAAACTAACCCCAGAAAGTTACACTCTGGGAGTTTCGCTTGGACGGTAAAAATTAGTGTAGACGCAGCAGGGATCAAGCCTCTCCTATGCTCTGCAAAGCACCTAGCATGCAGAATGACGAGCACAGGGTGGAAAGACTTACAGTAAAAACAGAAAGCCCCAGTTTGGCAGCCTCTTTGTCCTCTTTGGAGAGCATCATTCTGCCAGCACCACCACTGGGGGGAAAATAAAAAGTAAAGATACACACACATACACGAGCGTACTGCAGGATTTTCTCTAGTCACCATGAGGGATGAGCCAATGACACTTTTGGAGCAATGCCTACTGGTTAAAGCAGGGGACTGGCAGTCAAGAATTCCTGAGATCTGTTCCCGCTCGGCTACTGAGTGACTGCGTCATCTTGGGAGAGTCATTTAACTTCTGTGCTGCCTCAGTTTCCTCTTGGGGCATGAGGATTCATCAGTGTTTGGAAAGGCCTTTGAAAACTCTCTGATGAATGCGCTAGACCGGGGCACAGTATTACTGTTAGCTTTTTTGACTACTGCTGTGCACTGAGCAGATGCAGAGAACTATCCACGATGGTTCCAAGATCTCTTTCTTGAGTGATAACAGCTAATTTAGACCCCATCATGTTTACGTATAGTTGGAATTATTTTTTCCTCGTGTGTATTACTTTGCACATATAAACACTGAATTTCATCTGCCATTTTGTTGCCCAGTCACCCAGTTGTGGGAGAGCCCTTTAACTCTTCACAGTCTGCTTTGGACTTAACCATCTTGAGTAATTTCGTATCATCTGAACATTTTGCCACCTCGCAGTTTATCCCCTTTTCCACATCGTTTGTGGTTTTGGGGTCACCAGATTTCCTGCTTTAGCCACCAGAGGTTCTAAAGAGCAGGGAAAAGCACTGGAATTCTTATGCTAGTGGAAAATAGCCCCATACCTGGAACTTCCCAGCCCCAAGACACGGTCTGTATCCTTCTCATTGCGCTCTGCTCCGTCACGCTTACAGACCTCAGCGAGATCCTAGGAAGGAACAGGTTAGAAGAAGCAGTAAGTCCATGGACCTGACCAGTTAACCACATCCATGTATTAGAAGAACTGGGAGCGCTGAATTCTTCAATACTGTATTTTCCATAGTCAGGAGCACCCCTTGTGGAGCACTCAGGTGACCTGTATGTCCCCAGACTGAATGGAAATAGGAACAAGCTTTCAGTTGACTAAACCATGAGGCCCCACCATCACCACCCCATTTCTATGGCCCTTTTCAAGCAGCAGATCTCAATGCTCTTTGCAAAGACAGGCCCCGATCCTGTAATGGACAGCAACAGGGCTGACCAAAACGGTCTCGTTGAAGTTAATGCACAAGTGCAGCAAATCCACCCCATTCTGCCAGTGGGATGATTGGGACCATAGGCACAGATCCCAGTGGGGTTCAATCAGGTATGTTCAGAAAGGGCAACTCACACTGACTTATCTGTGCCACATGGAAATTCAGCCTCCCAGGGCATTTTCAGTAGGAGCCCCCCCTCTTTTCCCTTCCCTGTAGGGCACCAGCCGATCGTCACTCTCAGCCCAGGAAGTGGTTATGTTCCAGCACTACTGTTTGTACCTTGTACACAGCTTGTAAGAGCTGGGGAAGCCTCTGAGATCCAAGGGGCTGCGTGTAACACTGGTACTCTGCTAAGCCTACAAAACTGCTGTGGGACAAGCAATCATCCGAGGGAGCAGCTGACTGAGCATGGTCTGGAGGAAACAGCACTAGAGTGGGAGTCAGGACACCTGGGTTCTATTCCTGGCTCTGCCTCTGACCTTCCAGGCAAGTCTGTGCCTCTCCTATCCTCTGCCTGTCTTGTCAGTTTAGACTATAAGTGCTTCAAGGCCGGGTCTGCCTCTCCATGTGTTTGTACAGTGCCTATTGCAGAGGAGTCCTGGCCTCAGTAGGGGCCACTATACAATATTGTTCTATAAATAAATAAGGTCCTGATTGCACAGCCTCTGAGCACTATAGCAGTAGAGCGATTCATGGGCAGTTCACAGAGAGAGGTAAATTCTGCCTAGTACATTTCCAGTGAATCCCTCACTTCCATCTTTTTACGTCTTATTCGTCATTAATGTTGCATAGAGGCAGAATTTGAAAGTTAGCAAGTCCCAGCGCAGCGTATATTCACAGCAGTGTATGCTCATTCCCACTTAAGTGCCAATAATGACAGCCAGACTGGGGGGAGGAAGGAGGAGAGAAAAAGAGTTTTAAGGTGTCATCTGGCCGGCAAAACCAATAGAGCTACAAATAATCGCTCCCCAGTGGCGTGTACACCATTCAATTTTAGCTCTGCCAGATCCCAAGACCCAGAACTTTAAAAATCACCTCATTCTGGTTACCATCTTGCTAACAACTTCCCAGTTCTGACCTGAGTCCAGCAGCGGATGTCTCTAGAACCAGCTACCCCAACTGAAGCAGCTTTGTACAAAGCACAACTCAACTAAAGCTCAGGAGACACTGGCTATTTAAGTCATGTCAGACTAAGGGCTTGTCTATAGCAGGGAAATTAATTTGGATTACGGTAGGGTGTGAATTTAAAGCTAAATAGCTATACCTGATTAACGCCCTAGGTGGATGCTCTTATTCTGGAATAATCCTTGTCTGTTCAAAGTAACACACTCTTTTTCCAGAGTACGAGTGTCCATAGAGGGAGTTAATCAGGAATAGCTGTTCCAGACTATGTAGACAAGCCCTTAGATTGGGCAAGGAAGCACGATGGTAATCAGAGTGATGTGATTTTTTTTTAAAAAAAAAAGAACTGATATTTCATGACCCAGCAGGGCTGGGAACATTTTGGAAGCAGCAGTAGAAATGCTTTATGGACCAAGTGAACTTTCTCAGAGCCCCAGTCATGAATCCAGGCTCCAAAATAAAGTATTAAATGTCAGTAGGCTCATGAGTCAAACCCAGATAACTTGGTATGGAGAGGGCCTGTGGCCCTGCTGGAGCGCCACTTCCCGCTCCCTCCCCTGAATCTCTCGCACAAAGACCCCACCTCTCACACTCAGATGCCTACCGTACCTCTTTGCTCAGGCCCGTGGGCTGTTTCTTCACATTCTTGTAGCCCCTGGAAGAAATAAAATCCAGATGAGTTACAAAAGCAAGCGATGGCTGAATCTCCCGTTCCGGGAGAGGGGCTGGGAGAAAGGGAGCGAGACACCAAGACTGCTTCTCCATCGGTTGAATTGTTTGAAGATCACCAGGTCACTAGATGCAGAGTTGCTATTGCCACAAGACTGCAGGGGGGCTCAGGAAGTTGGGACATTTATCCAGTCGAACCTGTTTGGTGCTCACAAATGCATTTTTATGTGGTTCTCAGACACCACGGCGATGGGCACCCTAGAAATATCAGACAGAGCTATTTGCCTACAGTCCCACAACACTAGATAAATTATTTGCATTATGACAGTCCCCAGAGGCCCTAACCAAGATCATGGCCCCATTGCTGCACAAACACACACAGTAAGAGATCAAAGAACTTATTAGCTAGGTAGCCACAACAGAGAAATGGTGGAAGAGGAAGTAGAGGTGACTTGCCCAGCTGTACCTGCAGATTTCAGATCAGATGAACCAAACTTCAAGGTGTCTTTTAAACTGTGGTTCTCAATATGTCATAGGCCTTGGAGAGGTCACCCGTTAGACCCACTTGCCACAGACTTACAGAGCCGCCATCATGGCCTCCTGCTCGGCCAGCCGGACTGCAGCCAGCTCGGCTTCTCGGGAGATCTGCACGTCGCCTTGCTTCCCCTTTGCATACCAGGTGAGGTCTTTGCCCTTCTGCCACCTGCCCACTGGAGCCATCAGGGAGTTGCCTGCCATTTAGAACAAGAGAAGCCTTCAAGAGACCTAAAGTGTTAGGTCAGTATGAAACATCACTTCTAAAACAATGCAACCGGACTAACGATAGATCACGCAGGGCCCAACACATAGGGCACAGCACTGGGAGTCAGGACACCCAGGTCTTCCACTGACCTGGGGGGTGACTGCGGACAAGGCACTTCCCCATCCATTCCTCAGTTTATCCATCTGTAAAATGGGACTACTGATCCTGAACTCCTCTGTAAAGTGCTTTGAGATCTACAGGTGAAAAGTGCTATGTAATATCTAAGTGTTATTCTTGACAAGGTCCATGGTGTGATTCAAGGGCTCCTATATAAGTCTAGGGGCTGATTATTTATTCTGAGGTGAAAAGACAGCATTTGGGCCAATCTGTCCCAGCCATTCAGCTTCCACTAATAGCAAACAATAACGTCTTACATTTCTATAGCACTTTTCATCCTCAGGGATCCAGAAGGGCTTTGTAACTCTATATGCATCGCTGTACTGAAATGCGGCCACCTCTGGGGTGCATGGTGGCAGCCAAACAGCACACAGCACAATGTACAACTTGGGGAGGGAGGGTGGCCAGACCCCAGGGCAAACCACAAAGCCTACAAAAGTTCCATTTAATGAACATACAGGGTGAACAGGACCTCAGGTTTTTATATCACAACAAATCCCAAAGTGATTTAGCAGCAGTACTGACTGTATGAATAGGGTTCACTTTGCCCAGCAGTGAAATTCAGCTACCTGTAGGTTGCTTGCTAAGGGAAGTGGTAAATTCTCCATCAAGTAGTTTCTATAAATGGAAATTGGCCATCTTTTTAGAAACAAGCTGCTTTAATTCCAACCCAAATAATTGGGTTTCCCACAGGAATCACTTGGTGAGGTTACATAGGAGGCCAAATTAGATGGTCAGAATGGTCCCTTCTGGCCTTAAAAATCAATGAAACACAGTAGTGTTTAAGACCACCACCATGACAGCTCTTAGGACATAAAGCAAAGAGCAACACCATCTCCACGTTTATAATATTAACACCAATATTCCCGTGTGTCCAGTTCCTAGTTACCACATGGACATGACATAAAATAACTGTCATAGCTGGTCCCCCTGCGTCGGCAGCCTCAGCAGAGAGACCAAATCCTCCTGTTGGCTCCAGAAGTGGTGCTCTCAGGTTGGGATCGGTGCTCACGGGGGAATGGCAGCAGGGAAGGTGAAAGCATGGTGCCCATGCCATGTGCGTCCTGTAGTATACCAAGGACATCAGCCTCCAGCGCTGCCTGTCAGGCACCTTTCACAAGAGCTGAATTCACACAAGACACTTTATGCAATGACAAGATCAACTCTTACCCAGGTAATTTTCCCTCTGTTTATCCGTCTTCACATCCTCCCAGTTGAACTGGTCCTGCCCACCCCTCACTCCTCCCCTGGAGGAGCCGAACATGGTGCGGGAAGAAACAGCCTGCGGAGCTGGAAGTGAAATCGATCACCACGAGGTGCGCAGATCTCTGCCCTGAGTCGTCCAGATCTAGTAAATAGAGCAGGACAATCCCGAGGGTTACAGACCACATCCGACAGCCAACCAGCTTCCGCCAGACCCACATCATGTCTTCCCCCTCTGGCGCGCAAGCCATGATGGGACGGTGGCAAAGGACTGATTTTCCCAGGGGGGGCACTGACTGCTAGAATCTGCACTAATTCCTGCAGCTGGCCCAGGGTGCTGTGAATGGCAGCTTCCCGTGTTAGCCTGCCCCCACAATACCTCTGTGGGGATTCACCCCCCCAGAGACAGACAGTGGCATTTCAGCTGGAGGTGCCTGCTCTCGTCTGGCTGGGGTTCTACAGAGGATCAAATGAGAGTGCATGCTTTGGGCACCCCCACTTTTTGGCTAAGGCTGGGAGGGAGAGGCTAAGGCTGTTTTCTGTCAGCATGATCTTCCCACTGGCGAGCCTTCCTCCGCCCCTAGGTTTACAGTGGCAGACAGAGGTGGAAAGCTGAGTTGAATCCATTCCACTGTCCACGCAAAGTACTTGGTGGCACCGTCCTAGCCCTAGAGGAGAGCAAGAACAGGTGTCCTGGGGCAGATTCCTTCTGCCATCCAGGCCCTTTGCAGGCTATCCCAAGGCATGTGGGGCAAAAGAGGACACAGGGTCACATCTAGCAGAACACAGGAGTTGCACGCCAAGGGAGACTCTCGGTTCTTGAGGGCACCATCCTGACAGAGAGGCAGTGCAGTGCTTCAGAGGAAGGCAAAACACCCTCATAGTGCCCCGGCAGATTTTTCACTGTTGTATATGAGGAGGAGAAGCTCTTCCTGACCCCCGTGGCAATCAGCTTGTGCCCTGAAGCATGAGATTTGATCCACCCCATACCTCAGCATGTAGAGAGCTATTGGTATTTTTATACTGCGCCGTGAACACGAACACACACACATACTATTTTGCAGACTCCCGGAAACACAGAGTTCCTCCCAGGAGAGGCCTCACAGGAGACAGAAGCGACACAACCTGCTTTCCCCACAGTAACAAGGAACAAACCTCTGTGACACAGAGTTCCTCTAGGTTTTCCATCTCTTTCCATGCAATGACCAGCCCCCAAGTCTCCCTCCCAAGCAACATGCCCCCGGGGGAGGGTGTGGAGAAAACTGGCTCTAAATTACCCCTTCCTTTACAGTTCCCAGGATATCCAGGTCTTTCCTTCAGAGCAGCAGCCGTGTCAGTCTGCATTCACAAAAAAATAAATGGAGGACTTGTGGCACCTTGGAGACTAACAAACCTATCGGAGTGGAAGCTTTGGTGAGCCACAGCTCACTTCAGCGGATGCATGCTTTCTTTGCATCTCTGCTTTAGGCCCAAACGCGGCAAGCTCACGCACTCTCAGCCACACCGAGCTGCAGGATGGGGGTCGAGGGCTGTCTTAGGGATGTTTATTTTTGCAGAGCATGTTGTCAGCACAGCCATCAACCATAACAGGGATCGACAGATGTAAGAACAGCTCCTGGACGTCGCCCGGCCCTTTTTTTTTTTTTTTAACACCCAGCTACCGCGTGCAAACATTCCTTATGAGGCAGCAAACCAAATCCTCTCCCTTAGGCCTTTAGACAGGACTCATAAAGCTGGTGCCTTCTTTCTGCAGGCAGCAGAGTTCCTTTCACCAGGATTTTAAACCCAACCACACATGGCTCTAATGCCGGATCCCAACCCCCGCTCCCAGCCACCGCCTCATTACCGGAAGACGCTGCGTGCAGCAGTCAAAGGCGAGCGGGCTCAGTGCCCGCTTCATGCTCCGCCGGCCCGGCGGGGCCCCTGGCTCCACGCCTCGGTCCCTGCAGCGGGGCCCTCCCTTGCAATACCCCAATACCTTGCAATAACCGGCACTGCAAGCAAAGGGAACCCCCCCCCTCGGGGCGGGGCTGAGCCGCTTCCAGCCCGCGCCAAGGCGGCAGAACGCGGGTCCGCCCCGCGCCGGACCCGAACCCGCCCCCGGGACGGCGACTCGCGAGAAGCCGCCGCAGGGCTACCAGCGTGCCTAGGGAGCTACCACTGCGATGGGCAGCCGCGCGCGGGGGGGAGGAGAGCGCAAGCTGTACCAAGTGGCTGCAGGGGCGGGGGTGCGCAGGCAGCAACTCGGCGCCTTCGGGTGGAGAAGGGAGCCCACAGCGCTTGCCCCCGCCCGGGCGGGGAGGCCGCGCGAGCCTGCAGGGGCTGTGCGCGCGCGCGCGCGCGCGCGAGTGACTTCGTGCCTCTGGAGTCCAAGGGGGCTGCTCCGTGGGCAAAGGCAGCCGCGCGTGGGTGGGTGTGTAAGGAGCTGAGTGTAAATTTACACCCCCAGGGGAGTTTCAGCCCCTGCATTTGCAAGGTATTGACCCAAAGCGGTGACAGCTCTGAGTCCCCCGTGGACAAGTCAGTGTTGTTATTAACCACCGCTCCCCTTTGCCGGGCTGTTGTGAGGATTACACGAGGTTCCTAAAGCTCTGAGAAAATGCAAAACACAACGGATTAATTGATTTGCGATGGAAGACCCTCATAAAATAAACCAGATTAGTAGGAGGTAGCTGTGTAAGTGTGTATCCACAAAAACAACACGGAGTCCCGTGGCACCCAACTCCTTGGTTTTTGCAGATTAATTGGAAAGGCCCTATAAAATATGAATATATAAGACCCTATACAAATAAACCAGATGCATATAAAAGGCCCTATGAAACATATGTTAATATATAAGACTATAAAATAAACTGGATGTATACGAAAGGCCGTATGAAATATATAATGTATGAATATAAGATCCTATAAAATAAACTAGATGCATATGTATGGCCCTATGTGATATACAATATGAGACCCTATTAAATAAACTAGGTGCATATAAATGGCCCTATGAAATATATAGTATATGGGACCCTATAAAATAAACCAGAGAGTTACATATGCAAGATAATTCACTTTTGAAAATTTTAGATTTAGGATTTTTGTTTAAAGATTTATATATATACAAAATGTGTCAGAGTATGATGAGAACAACTCTGGGTGGGTTTCAAAAGGGGGAGAACCCCCCACCTGTTCTAAATCCCCAAAACGCCAGGCTGGTCAAAATAATTGAGTTTATATTGACAAAGTGAGGAAGCTTTCGGTAGGTCAGAAGGCCTTTCCCAAGATGGAGAAGTGTAATACGTTTGAACTAACCAGTCCTTCTCAAGCACACTTAGTTGAGATGACTTGTTTCTATAAGACTGGGGAGTAAGGCTATGACTACACGGTACTTTTGTTGGTAAAACTTTTGTCAGTCAAAGGTGTGAAAAAAACACTTGCCTGACTGACAAAAGTTTTACTGATGAAAAGCACCCAGTGTGGACAGTGCTTTGTTGGTGGAAGATGCTCTCCCGCAGACAAAGCTACTGCCACTCGTTGGGGGTGGTTTTAATTTGCTGGCAGGAGAGCTCTCTCCTGCCGGAAAAGAGCAGCTACACAGGAGACCTTACAGCGGCACAGCTGTGCCGTTGTGCGGTATGCAGTATAGACACAGCCTAAGAAAGAGCTTCCACATACTCTCTGATATTCTTCCAAGGGAGAGTTGCCTAATGCTTACAGAAGAGGCTGAGCATCAGGACTCTTCTATTCCTGGTTCAGTGTGATCAAAGGCATGTCCCTTAGGCTGGGATTTTCAAAGGAGCCTAAGGGAATTAGGTGCTTAATCCCTACTGAGTCAGAGCCTTAAATGCCCTATACCTAACTTTTCCTAACAGCTAACATAAGGAGAATAATATAGGTAGGAATAAGAACAGGAGTACTTGTGGCACCTTAGAAACTAACAAATTTATTAGAGCATAAGCTTTTTTGGCTACTGCCCACTTCATCGGATGCATAGAATGGAACATATAGTAAGATAGATAGATAGATATACACATACATACATACAGATAAGTTGGAAGTTACCATACAAACTGTGAGAGGCTAATTAGTTAAGACGAGTTATTATCAGGAGGAGAAAAAACACGGCTGCTACTCTGAAACCTGTCATAGGCAGGAATGGTTATAAGATGTTATTCCTTAGTGTTTGTAAAACATTTTGATAGCCTCAGGGAAGAAGGGTTTCAGAGGGGTAGCCGTGTTAGTCTGTATCAGAAAAACCAACGAGGAGTCCTTATGGCACCTTAGAGACTAACAAATGTATTTGGGCATAAGCTTTCGTGGGCTATAGATGTGCTTGTTATTGGTTGCTAATAATAAAAACATTTTTTTAGAACACTTGTCATCCATAGATCTCAAAGCCCTTTACAAAGGAGGTCAGTGTCATGAGTTCTAGACCAGTGCACTATCCATTTGACCACACTGCCTCCCTACAGCCATTGGGCTGTGAAGGCACATTACTGAATGCTTGTTGGAACATCAGGGTCTTTACTAATTCCACACTTCTCATC
Organism: Lepidochelys olivacea; assembly: GCF_965140295.1. Lineage (NCBI taxonomy): Eukaryota > Metazoa > Chordata > Testudines > Cheloniidae > Lepidochelys > Lepidochelys olivacea. The sequence continues at coordinate 263,331,872 of NC_140412.1, read as the reverse complement.
TCATCCTCGTCCCTGGGAGTCTGATGTAGCTCCCTGATCAAATCAGTGAAAAGATTCCTATATTTATTTATTTCACCATCCGAACAAAAGCCATTTGTGACCAGGGTCCCAAGGGAGCCAACTGAGGTCACTCAATTAGGATGAACTGCAAAGAATGGGGCAGGCTAAGCCCCAGTTTATGAACGCCCAGCCAGCCAGTTAGCTGTAAAATCCCTCTTGGTGTCTGTTCTCTGCTTGCTTTACCTGTAAAGGGTTAACAAGCCCACAGGTAAAAGAAAAGGAGTGGGCACCTGACCAAAAGAGTCAATGGGAAGGCTAGAACTTTTAAATTTGGGAAAAAAACTTTCCCTTTGTCTGTTGTTCTTTGGAGAAGGAGATACAGAGGAGCAATGCTGTAAGGCTTGAACCAGGTACGAAAATTCATCTTCCATACCTAGAAGAAATTATTTGGATAGGGAATGTTTAGACAGTAACAATCAGGTTTATTTTTTATTTTGGCTTGTGGATCTCCTCTGTGCTTTTGTTTGCTTGTAACATGGAATGGCCCTAATTACCATTCACAAACTTTCTAACATTCTTTAAAGGTTGACTCTCGGGTATTTGACCTGCAAGCTGCTTAACCCTTTCTGGCCATGTGTCAAACTTGTATAAGAGCCGTTGCAATTATATAACAGTGGTAGTAACAGTGGTTTGCATGGTCATATTTTAATCAGACAACATCACACCATTGCTTCAAGCTTCTGTCTGTAACTGATCATCATAATATCATTGATTTTGTTTTAATTCTTAGTTTTACAGTAATGGTAAAAGGGTCATGAAAATTGTTACATTTGAAAAAGGACTGACCAACCAGAAAAGACTGAGATATGTTAATCTGGGCCCTTAAATTCCTAGATTTGTTTCTTAAACATGTACCTCCAGTAGGTAATATGACCCAGATCCTTAATGGTATTTAGGCACCTAATCCCCATTTATTAATTGGGAGTTAGGTGCTTAAACACCTTTAAGGATCTGGGCCTATGTTCTTTAACCAGGAATTTTCATAAGAACAGCCATACTGGGTCAAACCAATGGTCCACCTAGCCCAGGTCCTGTCACTGACAGTGGCCAGGGCACTTTCAAGTGATCCATCCCCTGTCGCCCAGTTCCAGCTCTCTGGCAGTAAAAGGTTTAGAGACACCCAGAGCACGGGGTTGCAACCCCTGACTATCTTGGCTAATAGCCATTGATGGACCGATCCTCCATGAACTTATCTCACTCTTTTTTGAACCCAGTTATATTTTTGGCCCTCACAACCACCCCCAGCAATGAGTTTCCCAGGCTGACTATGCATTGTGTGAAGAAATACTTTAACCGCTGTCTATTAATTTCATCAGGTGGACCCTAGTTCTTGCGTTATGAGAAGAGGTAAATAACTCTTCCTGATTCACATTCTCCACCCCATTTATGACTGTACAGCCCTCTGTCATATCCCCCCTTAGTTGTCTCTTTTCTAAGATGCACTGTCCCAGTCTTCATAATCTCTCCCCTTTCAATCAGTTATAACTAAAGCAAAGATTATGTCACAGAATCCGTGAGTTACAAAGACCTCCATGACATTTTCCGCTTTAGCCCTGGTGGGGCCCCTGCAGCTCCCTGCTGCCGTGGGTGGCAGGGGACCCCGCAACTCCCAGCCACTGTGGGTGGCGGGGGAGACCCTGCTGCTCCCAGCTGCCGGGGCCAGCAGGGGGACCTCGGAGCTCTCAGCTGCTGTTGGTGGCAGGGAGACCCCCGCAGCTTTGAGCTACCATGGGTGGTGGGGGGACCTCACAGCTTCAAGATGCTAAGAGGGCAGGCTGGTGGATGCTGGACTCTTCTCACTCCCCATTTTGTCAGAGTTATTTTTAGTAAAAGTCAGGGACAGGTCACAGGCCTCCATGAATTTTTGTTTATTGCCTGTGACCTGTCCCTGGTTTTTACTAAAAATAACTGTAACAAAATCAGGTTTCAGAGTAACAGCCGTGTTAGTCTGTATTCGCAAAAAGAAAAGGAGTACTTGTGGCACCTTAGAGACTAACCAATTTATTTGAGCATGAGCTTTCATGAGCTACAGCTCACTTCATCGGATGCATACTGTAGAAACTGCAGAAGACATTATATACACAGAGACCATGAAACAATACCTCCTCCCACCCCACTCTCCTGTTGGTAATAGCTTATCTAAAGTGATCATCAAGTTGGGCCAAGATTAGAGACCACTTCTGGGTTGGTGTGATGGGGTGCCCACCCCACACAGGACTGGAAGGGGTTAAAACGGCCAGGCCAATTAACGCCATAGGCTGCACCAGGAAGAGGAGGCAGGGAGCAGGGAACTAACAGGAAACAGGCTCAGATGGGGAGGAACAGGTGTGGGGGGGGGTCTGTATAAAGCCAGGTAGCTGGCAACAGAAGAAAGGTGCAGGGAAGTAGGCTGCAGTCAGTCCCTAAGTGGAGGGAGTTGGGAGGCTAGCAAATCCAGAGAGGGAAAGAAGCCAGGAAGGTAGGAGAAGGCTCAGGGGAATAGCAGCAAGGAATAGGAGTGTGACCAGAGGGCCTGTCAAGGTTCCTTCCCCACTCTGAACTCTAGGGTACAGATGTGGGGACCTGCATGAAAACCTCCTACGCTTACTTTTACCAGGTTAGGTTAAAACTTCCCCAAGGTATAAACTATTTTACCCTTGGACTTCCACTGCCACCACCAAACATTTATCTGGGTTTATTTTTATTAGGAAAGCATCATTTGGAAAAGTCTTTCCCCCCCAAAAATCCTCCCAACCCTTGCACCCCACTTCCTGGGGAAGGTTTGGTAAAAATCCTCACCAATTTGCATAGGTGACCACAGACCCAAAACCTTGGATCTTAAGAACAATGAAAAAGCATTCAGTTTTCTTACAAGAAGACTTTTAATAGAAGTAAAAAAGAATCACCTCTGTAAAATCAGGAGGGTAAATACCTTACAGGGTAATTAGATTCAAAACATAGAGAATCCCTCTAGGCAAAACCTTAAGTTACAAAAAAGACACACAGACAGGAATATTCATTCTATTCAGCTCAGCTTAATTTTCTCAGCCATTTAAAGAAATCATAATCTAACACATATCTAGCTAGATTACTTACTAAGTTCTAAGACTCCATTCCTGTTCTGTCCCTGGTAAAAGCATCATACAGACAGACCCAGACCCTTTGTTTCTCTCCCTCCTCCCAGCTTTTGAAAGTATCTTGTCTCCTCATTGGTCATTTTGGTCAGGTGCCAGCGAGGTTACCTTTAGCTTCTTAACCCTTTACAGGTGAGAGGATTTTTCCTCTGGCCAGGAGGATTTTAAAGGTGATTACCCTTCCCTTTATATTTATGACAGGGCCCCTGAGCTGGCATTTGGAGTAGAGGGCTGGCCCAGGTTCCCCTACCAGTCACAGGGAACGTGGTGCAGTTGACACAGTAAATGGAAGACTGCCATTTCCTATGGAGGGACTTTCATACCCTGCAAAGGGGGAATATGTATTGTGACCTGGCCAGAGGGATGAGTCATGAAGAGGAGCCTGCGGTTCCTGGAATAAGAGGGGTCTGCCGCGTGAGAGGATGGGAGAGATGCTGACATCGGAGAGCGCAACGCTCTTCCAGAGCTAATCCCCAGGACAAGGTGTCACCAACAGTGAGTGGACCCTGTGTCAGGTGGTGTTGACTAGGTGTGGAAAGAACTTCATCCAGTATTGCTCAGCCTCATGTACCATGTCCAAAAGTGAGGGAGTGGGAGAGAAGTTAAAGGGAAGGGGAAAATAGGATACCTCCCCCCCCACCACACACACATTTAAAAAGCGCTTGTGAAAATTACAAGGAAGCCAAAGGGTTAAATGGCAAAGGCACCAAACTCGTTTCTGGGCTGATCTTAACATAGGCCATTAATCTCAGTTTAAAGTCTATTTGCATTAAATGCCATCCCAAAGGAATGCAAGGTCTGTGTTTTGTCAGAGATAATTAGATCTACAGTCTGAACCTTGTGCAGCGACAGCCCCCATGGATCCACACCTGCACACACCGTGTGCATCATATTATTTATCCTTTATTCAGCACCGCAATCTTTACAGATATTAAAGCTCAAACCCTGCTCCAGGGACCTTACAGTTGAAGCCCCCAGTCCTACAAACACACACACCTTTTGCTTTCCTCAGCCCCATTGAAATCAATGAGACGACTACCATGTGAGTCAAGTTAAACATGTGTGTAAGCTTTTGCTTGATCCACTCCTCACTTTAACACGAGGAGCAGCAACTAAGGGAGGAAGGTAGGAGATGGCTGAGCAAGCGCTGCAGTATGAAAAATCATAAGATTGATTGTCGTAGATGCAGCATATCTGTCTCCATGTCAATTTTAGTTTTGCTGCTTATCTGCTGAACAGTTTACTATTGCTGTATGTTTTGTGGGATGGATAGGAGGAGAGGGCTTCTCTCTAAATACTCCTGCTGCTAATAGCTCATCTTAACTAATTAGCCTCTTACAGTTTGTATGGCAACTTCCACCTTCTCTGTATGTATATATATATATCTTCTTACTATATGTTCCATTCTATGCATCTGATGAAGTGGGCTGTAGCCCACGAAAGCTTACGCTCTAATAAATTTGTTAGTCTCTAAGGTACCACAAGTACTCCTGTTCTCTAAATACTGGTTTGGGAGACCTGGGTTCAAGTCCCAGCTCTTATTTTTGCAGAAGTGCTTATGTTATATTCTTGCCTATCACCACAGTATCAGAGTAGCATCCTCAAAGTGTGTATTGAGAACTCTTTATTATTTAAATCAAAACTATTTTGTGAATCCATCTTCCACCTATGAACCGTACCCCTCCCTGCCCACACACTCTCGGTATTTGATCTTTACTATGTTGTCCCCATTTGAGCTTCTGGCAAATGTTACCATTGTCCAGCCCTTGGTATACCACAAGTCCCGCAGGCTTGGAGTCCGTGAAATGCTGTGCTTTCTTAGCTGCCATTGAAGTCAATGGAAACTGTGGGTCCTTCTCACTTCTCAGAATCAGGCTCATTATTTCTCAGTGTAAGCAGGGTCTGAATGAATGCTTCCCTGACAGCTAGCTGGGAGGGGAAGAGACTATGGGTGTTTTATGTAAATACAGTTTGCTCCTGCTCTGTTTACAGCTGGGCCCAAAGGTGGGAGGGGAGAGTCCCTAGGTCCCCACCAGCAGCTGGGTACGGTACCAGTGCTCAGGTAGGCTAGAGCACTCCAGTGCCAGGTGGGGCTCAGCAGGACTCCAGGGCAGACCCCTTTTGAGGAGCTGCTCCCATGCAGCCAAGTATGATGGGCTCAGTGGCACAGGATCGGGCTCTTTCCAACAGGGGTGGGAGAGAGGAAGCTATGGCAGCCTGTCTGTCCTATGCACTGTATTACAGACTGGGGCAATCAGCTCCTGATCTCCCTGGATCCTGGCCCTGCTGGGGAACGATGGGTCTCTGCTGGCCTTTCACTTGCCCTGGGACCCCTTGGCCAGCTGGGAGCTGGTGGAGAGTAGAAGCAGCAGGAGGCTGTGGGCTTGGAGCTGGACCTGCCTGGCTGCTGGGTGAAGCCATCCCATTACACAGGTCGCCTGGCCCGAGCCCAGCTCACCCTGCTTTGGGGCCCACCAGTGACAGCTCCGAATTGCCAGCCAAGGAGGGCACCAGGCAGCTGGGCTCCAGAGGAAGTGCAGCAGGTCACTGGTGGGAGGACATGCTCAACGAGCCAAGGAGGTCAGCTCCCTGGGGAGAGCCAGAGCATGCATCCCAGCAGGAAGGGGGCCCTGGCCTGTCGCTGACTCACGGGCACAAACCGTCAACACCAGCTGAGGCCCCAGCCTGGACCTGCTGCAATGCCCCTCCCCCGGCCTGAATCTAGTCCCAGCCCAGACCTGTGGGGGAGGGGTGTCTATCCTGCAGCCCCAGCCCCAGCGCTGCCGTGGTGGTGAGAGGTGATTCTCCCCACCAGCCCAGCTGCTGCTGCTGGAAGAGCGAGCTGTAGGGAGTCCTCTCTCTGCCGTAGCCCCAGAGAACCCTCCTGCACCCAAAACCCCTCATTCCCAGCCCCACCCCAGAGCCCGCACCACCTGCACCCAACCCTCTGCCCCAGCCCTGAGCCTCCTGCCACACTCTGAACCGCTCAGCCTCACCCCCATGAACTTTGTTATGTGCACCACTATGGAGGCGCTAAGAAAAGGAGGACTTGTGGCACCTTAGAGACTAACAAATTTATTTGAGCATAAGCTTTCGTGAGCTACAGCTCACTTCATCGGATGCATTCAGTGGGGAGATTTATATACACAGAGAACTGAAACAATGGGTGTTACCATACAGACTGTAACCAGAGTGATCAGGTAAGGTGAACTATTACCAGCAGGAGAGCCGGGGGGGGGGGGGGGACCTTTTGTAGTGATAATCAAGGTGGGCCATTTCCAGCAGTTAACAAGAACGTCTGAGGAACAGTGTGTGTGTGTGGGGGGGGGGGGAGAGAATAAACATAGGGAAATAGGTTTGAATAGAGACTGGGAGTGGATGGGTCATTACACAAAGTAAAACTAAGTTAATTGTATCCAGTTTGCAAATTAATTCCAATTCAGCAGTCTCTCCTTGGAGTCTGTTTTTGAAGTTTTTTTGTTGAAGCATTGCCACTTTTAGGTCTGGATCAAGTAACCAGAGAGATTGAAGTGTTCTCCAGCTGATTTTTGAATGTTATAATTCTTGATGTCTGATTTGTGTCCATTTATTCTTTTATGTAGAGACTGTCCAGTTTGGCCAATGTACATGGCAGAGGGGCATTGATGGCACATGATGGCATATATCACATTGGTAGATGTGCAGGTGAACGAGCCTCTGATAGTGTGGCTGATGTGATTAGGCCCTGTGATGGTGTCCCCTGAATAGGTATGTGGACACAGTTGGCAACGGGCTTTGTTGCAAGGATAGGTTCCTGGGTTAGTGGTTCTGTTGTGTGGTGTGTGATTGCTGGTGAGTATTTGCTTCAGGTTAGGGGGCTGTCTGTAAGCAAGGACTGGCCTGTCTCCCAAGATCTGAGAGAGTGATGCGTCGTCCTTCAGGATAGGTTGTAGATCCTTGATGATGCGTTGGAGAGGTTTTAGTTGGGGGCTGAAGGTGACGGCTAGTGGCATTCTGTTATTTTCTTTGTTGGGCCTGTCCTGTAGTAGGTGACCTCTGGGTACTCTTCTGGCTCTGTCAATCTGTTTCTTCACTTCAGCAGGTGGCTATTGTAGTTGTAAGAATGCTTGATAGAGATCTTGTAGGTGTTTGTCTCTGTCTGAGGGGTTGAAGCAAATGCGGTTGTATCGTAGAGCTTGGCTGTAGACAATGGGTCGTGTGGTGTGGTCTGGATGAAAGCTGGAGGCATGTAGGTAAGTATAGGGGTCAGTAGGTTTCTGGTATAGGGTGGTGTTTATGTGACCATCGCTTATTAGCACTGTAGTGTCCAGGAAGTGGATCTCTTGTGTGGACTGGTCCAGGCTGAGGTTGATGGTGGGGTGGAAATTGTTGAAATCATGGTGAAATTCCTCAACGGCTTCTTTTCCATGGGTCCAGATGATGATGATGTCATCAATGTAGCGCAAGTAGAGTAGGAGCATTAGGGGACGAGAGCTGTGGATGCATTGTTCTAAGTCAGCCATAAAAATGTTGGCATATTGTGGGGCCATGCAGGTACCCATAGCAGTGCCGCTGATTTGAAGGTATACATTGTCCCCAAATGTGAAATAGTTATGGGTGAGGACAAAGACAAAGTTCAGCCACAAGGTTTGCCATGACATTATCGGAGATACTGTTCCTGACGGCTTGTAGTCCATCTTTGTGTGGAATGTTGGCGTAGAGGGCTTCTACATCCATAGTGGCCAGGATGATGTTTTCAGGAAGATCACCGATGGACTGTAGTTTCCTCAGGAAGTCAGTTGTGTCTCGATGATAGCTGGGAATGCTGGTAGCGTAGGGCCTGAGGAGGGAGTCTACATAGCCAGACAATCCTGCTGTCAGGGTGCCACTGCCTGAGATGATGGGGCGTCCAGGATTTCCAGATTTATGGATCTTGGGTAGCAGATAGAATACCCTGGTCAGGGTTCCAGGGGTGTGTCTGTGCGGATTTGTTCTTGATGTGTCACACATCACCTCCAAAGTGGTCCTCATAACAAAATTCATTCCACACATGGGTGGGAAAATTTAGAGGGAACACTGAGGATGTGAGGGAAATTCCCAAACCTGAGCCATTCTTTTTACGTGACAAATCTGAGGAACTGTTCCACACTGAGGTGTCAGAGGAGGTTTTGGAACAAATTGATAATCTAAACAGCAATAAGTCACCAGGATCAGATGGTATTCACCCAAGTGTTCTGAAGGAACTCAAATGTGAAACTGCAGAACTACTAACTGTAGTTTGTAACCTATCATTTAAACCAGTTTCTGTATCAAACAGCTGGAGGATAGTTAACATGATGCCAATTTTTAAAAAAGGCTCCAGAGGTGATCCCGGCAATTACAGGGTGGTAGGCCTGACTTCAGTCCTGGGCAAACTGGTTGAAATGATAGTAAAGAACAAAATTGTCAGACTCAGAGGAACATAATTTGTTGGGAAAAAGTCATCATAGTTTTTGTAAAGGGAAATCATGCCTCACCAATCTACTAGAATTCTTTGAGGGGGTCAACAAGTATGTGGACAAGGGGGATCCAGTGGATAGAGTGTACTTAAATTTTCAGAAACCCTTCACAAGGTCCCTCACCAAAAGCTCTTAAGCAAAGTAAGATGTCATGGGATAAGAGGAAAGGTCCTTTCATGGATTGGTAACTGGTTAAAAGATAGGAAACAAAGGGTAGGTATAAATGGTAAGTTTTCAGAATGGAGAGAAGTAAATAGTGGTTTCCCCCAGGGGCCTGTACTGGAATATTTAACTGGAAAAATGATCTGGAAAAAAGGGTAAACAGTGAGGTGGCAAAATTTGCAGATGATTCAAAACTAAAGATAGTTAAGTCCCAAAGCAGACTGCGAAGAGTTACAAAAGGATCTCTCAAAACTTGGTGACTGAGCAATAAAATGGCAGATGAAATTCAATGTTGATAAATGCAAAGTAATGCACATTGGAAAACATAATCCCAACTATACATATAAAATGATGGGGTCTAAATTAGCTGTTACCACTCAAGGAAGAGATCTTGGAGTCATTGTGGATAGTTCAAAACAGCTAACAGAATGTTGGGAATAATTAAGAAAGGGACAGATAAGACAGAAAATATATTGCCTCTATATAAATCCATGGTACGCCCACATCTTGAATACTGTGTGCAGATATGGTTGCCCCATCTCAAACAAGGTATATTGGAATTGGAAAAGGTTTAGAAAAGGGCAACAAAAATTATTAGGGGTATGGAACAGCTTTCTTATGAGGAAAGGTTAATAAGATTGGGATTTTTCAGCTTTGAAAAGAGACTACTAAGGGGGGAATATGATAGATGTCTATAAAATCATGACTGGTGTGGAAAGAGTGAATAGGGAAGTGTTATTTACTCCTTCTCATAACACAAGAGCTAGGGGTCACTAAATGAAAATAATAGGCAGCAGGTTTAAAACAAACAAAAGGAAGTATTTCTTCACACAATGCACAGTCAACCTGTGGAACTCTTTGCCAGAGGATGTTGTGAAGGCCAAGACTATAATGGGGTTCAAAAAAGAACTAGATAAATTCATGGGGGATAGACATGGACATCAATGGTTATTAGCCAGAATGGACAGGGATGTGTCCCTAGCCTCTGTTTGCCAGGGGCTGGGAGTGGGTGACAGGGAATGGATCACTTGAGGATTGCTTGTTCTGTTAGTTTCCTCTGGGGCATCTGGCATTGGCCACTGTTGGAAGACAGGATACAGGGCTAGATGGACCTTTGATCTGACCCAGTATGGCCATTCATATGTTCATACAAACATAAGACTGTAAGAGACCTCGAGAGGTCATCTAGTCCAGTCCCCTGCACTCATGGCAGGACTAAGTATTATCCAGACCATGAGATGATCATGGTTGAGGTATTTTGATGAGTCAGAATGGAGGATCTTGCACGGCCAGTGCCCACAATATATCTGATTAGTGGATAAACAGAAACTTCAGTCTCCAGGACTGTCAATCCAGTAGCTTTCACCAACACTAAACAACGCATACATATGTGGTTGCTGGTGAGTATTTGCTTCACTCATACATATACTCATATATACTCACCAGGAACCACATACCACACAACAGAACCACTAACCCAGGAACCTATCCTTGCAACAAAGCCCGTTGCCAACTGCACCCACATATCTATGCAGGGGACACCATCACAGGGCCTAACAACATCAGCCACACTATCAGAGGCTTGTTCTCCTGCACATCTACCAATGTGATATATGCCATCATGTGCCAGCAATGCCCCTCTGCCATGTACATTGGTCAAATTGGACAGTCTCTACGTAAAAGAATAAATGGACACAAATCAGATGTCAAGTATAATATTCATAAACCAGTCGGAGAACACTTCAATCTCTCTGGTCACGCGATTACAGACATGAAAGTTGCGATATTACAACAAAAAAAACTTCAAAACCACACTCCAGCGAGAGACTGTTGAATTGGAATTCATTTGCAAATTGGATACAATTAACTTAGGCTTGAATAGAGACTGGGAGTGGCTAAGTCATTGTGCAAGGTAACCTATTTCCCCTTGTTTTTTCCTACCCCCCCCCGACGTTCTTGTTAAACCCTGGATTTGTGCTGGAAATAACCCACCTTGATCATCATACACATTGTAAGGAGAGCGATCACCTTAGATAAGCTATTACCAGCAGGAGAGTGGGGTGGGGGGAGAGAAAATGTTTTGTAGTGGTAAACACCCATTTTTTCATGCTGTGTGTATAAAAAGATCTTCTATACTTTCCACAATATGCATCCGATGAAGTGAGCTGTAGCTCACGAAAGCTTATGCTCAAATAAAGTGGTTAGTCTCTAAGGTGCCACAAGTCCTCCTTTTCTTTTTGCGAATACAGACTAACACGGCTGTTACTCTGATACATATAAAAGAAACAGATGCACAGAAGAGAGAGAATCTTTACTCAGCTATGAACTTTCTCGTTATAACAGTAAGTTACAATCTCCTTCTCTGCAGGCCCAGGTTGCCAAATCTTCCCTTTACACTTCCACAGATCCTCAGAACAAACTCATTTCTTCTTCCAAAATTTTCTGTAATCGTCCAAATTAAACTCATCATCCAACACTTCCTCCTGTTTGCTCTTAAGCCTTCTGGGATTGCGTTTCCGTAACCTCGCTCTTCTTTCGGCCTCAGAAAGAGTGTTGATGTCTACAGGCATCTGGAGGGCAACAAAAATTAATAATCAGACAAAGGCATCTTATTCAAATGCCTCACTGTTCAAAAGGAGAGATGGGATATTGTTGTGCAGAGGAGTTTGCCGCAAAATAAAAATCCCAATAGAGGTTAATCAAATAGGAATCATTTTATTGATCACGATTCTCTTACTGACTGCTGGGGTTTCACTGGTTTGGGGGCAGATGCAGAAGTTATTCTGCATTCATCTGTTATCCTGAGGATGTATGATGTAGTAGCGAAAGGTCAGCAGAACACAAACATCTAACCTTCCAAACAGGGGTTGACTGGGCAATGGCAAAAGTAATGTGGCATGTAGAGGTTGCAGTTATTAGTACTGTGCAAAATAAGCTGAAAAAAATAATAAGTGGAGGAGGGATTGGGTTTCTTTTCAATTAGGAAGATTGCATTTTTAAGTGGATTTATTACTGGAGAAAAGTGTTGGGAAAACAGCTCTGTGGAATGTAGTCCTGTGCTTATCCACACTAGAGATACAGCACTGGCTTCCTCTCACCCCACCAGCCACGGTGCATCAACCCCAACTTGAATGGACCATGTCTAGGCATGCAATGATCATTCAATTTGACTCCTTCAGTACTAGGCCAATAAGAACCATTTGTGGTGGTGGGTTTTGTGCTGTGGACACCTACCCACTGGGAGCTGACCCAAGACCCACTAAACTCGTACGTAAGATCCATCAGATGGCAATGACTTTCAGTTATGGGACTGGTTTTATGCTGGTGATCTCAAGGTGAAAGGCATTTTATCCCCATAGCCATCCAGACTCTGACCCTGCTCTTGTATTCAAGTGACTTTCCAAGGGGTAAAGGGGTTTGGTTCCTGGAATCACCACATTCCCCCCCAAAAGGCCTGTATCTCAAAGACCTGTCTTTGGCCAGAGGAGGCTGAGATCAGCAGGAAGGAGGGGGTCAGGAGTTGCCTGAGAAATGTCTGGAGCATGAGATGGCTTCTGAACTATAACCACACACTGCACCCAGACAGGACATCCATTACATTTCTAGGGTAGGGGGGATTTCAGCCCCATATTCTTATAAAGGGGTGAGGGGAAATTAAAAAATTCTGAAGATTAGCCCCCTCCATCTTCTGTAATCCATCTGAAGGGAAGGCGGGGAAGGGAGCCCACTTCATCATTCAGGCCAACACCTGGAGCAATGTTAACAGGCTCTAAAGGGAGATGCACACTGCCCTCAATGAGCAGGGATTAATGAATGTAACTGGGCCGTCTGAGGGAGGAAGCGTCTGGGGAAGCAAACTAGGAAGAAACTGGGATAGAGCTGAACACAACTTTCCAAAAATCCAATGCGATTGCTAATTAGTACTACTTCTACAGCTTCACAAAGTGTCTATGATGTAGGAACACTGGAACAGCCACCCCAACAGTATCTAATGATCCATCTAGCCTTATGTCCTGTTAAATAGATGACCATTAAAAATACTGGTGGCTCTGCCTCCTTGGAGGAACTTAATTGAACCTCATGTTTCAGGATAAGGAGACAACTCTGCCTCCAGACAAATGCATTTGGAGGTTTATCACCTTTCTCTACAGCATCAAAGTGGCCCATCCAGTCTAGTACCCTGACCACAATGGTCTGATCCAATATGGCAAATCCTATGTACTCATCAGTGACCGACACAGGATGCGTCAGAGGAAATTGTAACTCCACCCCTCTCGTTACGCACCTACTTGGGCAATACTCAATACAACCTCCATCCCAGCAGTTCTATTAAAAATTAGATTTTGCTCAATTTCTTACTGTAATGATCCGCCTTGGCTCCTTATAGCGGATGTGAATAGCAGATCCATCAGGCCTGACCAAGAGCACGGGGTAGGACCTGCCGTACGTCTGCCTCTGAATGCGGGCAATGGACGTCCTGTTGGAGTTATATTGGCTGAGGGATGTATGCAGATGGCAAGCAATGGGGAGTAACCTGTGCATGGCATCCTGACGCAACAAACTAAGAGGAATTAAAACAGGGCAGGGTTAGTTATTCTTCCCCTCCATTCCACAGGGATGCAGAGGAAAAGATAGTCAAGTTCAGTAGACCAACATACATGATTAGGGCCCAACCAAATTCACAGTCCATTTTGGTCAATTGCACGGCCAGAAGGTTTAAAATTGGTCAATTTCACTATTTCAGCTGTTTAGATCTGAAATTTCAGGGCCTTGTAACTAGGGGGGTCCCTACCCAAAAGATGATCGGGGGGAGGGGAGGGTGTCAGGGGATTGCCACCCTCACTTCTGTGATGCTTTCACAGCTGGGCAGCAGCCCTGGAGCTTCCTACAGCAGGGGGAAGAGGCTCCCGGAGTTGGAGGTGAATCTGATCTCCCTGTGCTGCTGGGAGTGCCCTGCCGGGGGCTCCTAGCTGCCAGCCCCAGCCAGTGGCGGATAAACGCATGGGCACTCCGGGGGCAGAAGCCCCACAGCCAGGCACCCTGAGGGGCAGAAGCCTTAAGCTTGGCTCTGTACAACCCTCACTTCTGCGCTGCCACTAGAGGTAGGTCTGATCTCCCCACCAAGAGCGGCCATGCAGGGGAAGGACGAGTCCTGTCCTTCCCCAGCTCAGCCCGGACTAGCAGCTAGGAGCTCCCAGCAGCATGGGAAGATCAGATTTCACAGGGAAGGGCTTATTTTTTGTTCCTTGACATGTTTTTCATAGCTGTGAAACTGGTAGGGCCTTATACATGACACCATGTCACAGAACATGGACTAGAGACGGAGGAGATTTATAGTCCTCCAGCCAGGCTACTTTTAAATGTCCCAAGCAAAGAAGCTTCCACCACAACCCTGGTAATATTAACGATGATAAGCATTTACATAACATTTACCTTCAAAGTGGTTTACAAATATTAAGTAATTATATTAACAACAATGATATTTTTGCTTATACAACAATTTTACACAGGACCTAAGGGCATTTTTCAAAGGAAAGCAAATGCTTAATGGAGAAAACAACGATCAAGGAAATTGAACCACACAGTATTTAAGTGGCTTGGGAGGATTAGAACTCCATGCCAGGATTAGAACTCAAGTTCTGTGCACAGATGAACAGGCCAAGCCCCTCTTTCATATCCCACAATCAAACAGATCTCATCTGCAAATCCTTGGTCCTTTAGTACAGCCTGGCATTTTAACGATCAGTTTTTCTTTCTTCAAATAAATAAGTCATTTGTTGATGATCGGCCTCCAGGACAGATTGCACTAGGCTAATTTATATCATGTGACTAGAATTCACAGGGCCTTGGATCACCAATCTTCACAGAAAAGCAAAGTGGAATAGTGTAAACAGCAAAAATAGGAGAGTACAGACAGGCAAGGAAAATGGTTAGAGCCATGGAAAATCTTCCTCATTAAAAGGAAGTGTAAAGATCAGGACTTTTTCGTTTAGAGAGAAGAGGAGCATGAGGGGCACAATAGATTTGGTTTCACTGGTCCTGGTCATGGAACTCTTAACTCAAGTGAACAATACCACTGTGACATTCCCCAGAGTGCAATCTGGACTGCTGTGTTCCCTTAGTTCTCCAGCATGGCATGCCTTTTATACCGTTTTGCTGATGAACAGCAGCCCCTGTAGGCTCTCCTCACTCTCAGCCACCAGCATGCAAAGTCACCCCCAGCTGAATACATGAATGCTATACCCAGCCATCCATGAATTACATACAGGAGGACACCATGCATACCCTTCAGCCCCAACCTTGCTCCCCAAAAATGTGCATCTTATACTGTTCAGGACCCTCCTGGCCAGTATAAGCTCATAGATAGATATTCATTACCCATTGTTGGAGTGAAGACTAGGCACTAGGCTTGTTGACCTAAGATTCTCAAAAACAACGAAGAGTCCTTGTGGCACCTTGGCGACTAACAAATTTATTTGGGCATAAGCTTTCGTGGGCTAAAACCCACTTCATCAGATGCAGAGAGTGAAAATACAATACACCCAAACCTTCTCTCCCACCCGAGCCCAGCCATGAGGGTCCCCCCAGCCCACACCCCATCTCCCTCCTTCCCAGAGCCCAGCCATCTGTCCCCTTACCACCCAGCGTTCCAGAAAGAGAAACAGCCTGTTGCTGGTTCCCAGCCAGGCTTGTGTAGAGTTTTCTGAGCGCCACGGTCTCCTTCCCTCAAGGCATACAGGAAATTACAGTTGCTCGGAACCCTCAGGGAATTCCCCCAGGAGTAACATTTCAACCGGATAATAATATTCAGCAGATTATGAGTTTTCAAATGATACCTCACAAGGCATACTTTGTACAAAATATAACAAATGGTGAATATGGGGTACAGGGTGTCAACGCCCAATTTCACTGGGGCAATCTGGGCAATAAGGGCTGGAGGATCAGATCCTGTCTTAACGAGAATAACGACAAACTTTATTCTTGGTCATAAAGGGTTTGATCTTTTGAGGTACTGAGTACCTACTAAAGAGATAGCCCATTTATTCAATCAAAATTAACACCAGGACCAACATCAGCCAGCCCTTTAGACAAGTCACAGTATTTGAATGTAAAGCTTACCCCAGAGTCCTGCTTACTGCTGACATCCTGCTCTTAGGTAAAACCACAGAAGTCCAAGGAACCAGTTCAACAAGGGCTGTGCCTGGAATACTGGATTTAATTGCTGCATGAAACTATTCCATAAAGTTCCTCAAGGTAAATGATCCAATCTTACACCACAGCTCTGCACCATACACGTTCCTCTCTTTGTAGGTAACCTAATGACCAAATGGACCAAAAAGAGATGGATCAAGCAAAGCAGCCTTTTCTTGTGACTTTAATCAAATCTCTTCTGAAATTGCCATGGAGCACAGGGTGGGCTGAGATAGCTGCATGCAGAAGGGGGCTGAGGTAGCAGGTATAGGGGGCATAGGGCCCTGGGGGGCAGGGGGTGATGTGGCAGGGGAGGGGGGGAATGGCTGTGGAGCACAGAGGAGGCTGAGGTACTGGGTGCAAGGGGGGGACAAGCTGAGGTAGCAGGTGCAGGGGGCATAGGGCCCTGGGGGTGATGTAGCAGGGTAGTGGGGTGGGGAGCCAGGCTGTGGAGCAGAGAGGGGGCTAAGGTAGCAGGTCAGAAGGCACAGGGCCCTGGGGCACAGGAGGCAAGATAGCAGGGGAGAAGTGGGGGAAAAACAAGTCAGAGGGCACAGAGGGGGCTGAGGTAGCAAGTTAGGGGGCACATGGCCCTGGGGTGCAGGGGGTGGGGGGAACAGGCCTGGGGGCACAGAGGGGGCTGAGGTAGCAGGTCAGGGGGCACCTCAGCTCCCCCGTGGCCCCCAACCTGCTCGCTCCCCCCTGCGCCCTAGGGCCCCGTGCCCCCCGGCCTGCTCCTCCTCTCCCCCCAGGGCCACGTGACCCCAACCTGCTGCCCCCCTCCCCCCGCGCCCCAGGGCCCCCCGCTACGGGGGGGGGTGGGGGCGCTGAGGTCCTGGGCGCAAGGGCGGTGGGGGGGGGGGGGAAGCTGAGGCAGCAGGTGCAGGGGCCGCAGCGGGGCGGCGGTATCCCGGCGCGGGGGGGGGGCACAGGCCTTACCCCATTGTGAGGCTGCCTGGGAACCCCAGGGGCGAGGCCTGCGGCCTGGGGGGCGGGGGCCGAGGTCCCGCGCCCCAGCCAGGAGACGCCCGCCCACCAGCCCCGCGGCCGTCACGCCCCCGCCCTCACGGCTGCCCCCTGCCTGAGGGCTTGGCCCCGGGGCCCGCTTCCCGCCACCGTTCCCTGGCCGGCCTGGCAGCGCCCCCCGCGGGCACACGAGCGGCCCCTTCCCTCGGCCGGGCCCAGCCCCCAGCCGCGCTCGCTGCCGCCGGCGCCCCGCTCCGCACCGCGGCCCTCGGCGAGGCTCGCGCCCCCTCACGTGACTCACGCCCGGGCTCGGAGAAGTCTCCTGCGCGAGGCCTCCCGCCCCAACAACCGCCGCGCGCGCGCGCGCGCTCTTCGCGTGTCGTCAGCACGCGGCGCCGGCCCGCCCATGAAGCAACGCGCCGTCTCCAGAGACGCGGAGCGCGCCGCCGGCCCGCCCACGTGGGAGAGAGAGAGAGAGAGAGCGCGCGCGCGCTGACGCGTGCAGAAGGTTCGCGGGGGCTTCCCCCTAGCAGGAGGCTCCCCGGCCCGGCCCGGCCTGCCCCGCCCCGGCTTCTCCCATGAGTTGGCGTCGCCTGTGCGGCGTGGCAGCGGCGGGTGAGTTCAGGGGAGAGGGCCCCGGTTCCTCTTTCCCAGCGCCCCCGATGCAGCCCCCGCCTTCCTCCCCCCTCTACAGCCCCAGACCCCCAGCCCCGCCTTCCTCCTCCCCCCAGCTCCCTTCCCCAACCCCCGCCTTCCTCCCCCTCTACAGCCCCAGCCCCCCAGCCCCGCCTTCCTCCTCCCCCCAGCTCCCTTCCCCCAGCCCCCGCCTTCCTCCCCCTCTACAGCCCCAGCCCCCCAGCCCCGCCTTCCTCCTCCCCCAGCTCCCTTCCCCAACCCCCGCCTTCCTCCCCCTCTACAGCCCCAGCCCCCCCAGCCCCGCCTTCCTCCTCCCCCCAGCTCCCTTCCCCCAGCCCCCGCCTTCCTCCCCCTCTACAGCCCCAGCCCCCGCCTTCCTCCCCCCTCTACAGCCCCAGCCCCGCCTTCCTCCTCCCCCCAGCTCCCTTCCCAACCCCCGCCTTCCTCCTTCTCTACAGCCCCAGCCCCCCAGCCCCGCCTTCCTCCTCCCCCCAGCTCCCTTCCCCAACCCCCGCCTTCCTCCCCCTCTACAGCCCCAGCCCCCCAGCCCCCGCCTTCCTCCTCCCCCCAGCTCCCTTCCCCAACCCCCGCCTTCCTCCCCCTCTACAGCCCCAGCCCCCCAGCCCCGCCTTCCTCCCCCCTCTACAGCCCCAGCCCCCCAGCCCCGCCTTCCTCCTTCTCTACAGCCCCAGCCCCGCCTTCCTCCCCCCTCTACAGCCCCAGCCCCCGCCTTCCTCCCTGACAGCCCCAGCGCCCCCCATGCAGCCCCAGCGCCCCCCCAACCCCCGCCTTCCTCCCCCTACAGCCCCAGCTCCCCCGCAGCTCCCTTCCCCCACCTTCCTCCTTCCCTACAGTCCCAGCTCCTGCAATACAGCCCCATCCCTCGTGCTCCCCTCCCCAGTACAGCCCAGCCCCTATGTGCATCCCGCAAAACAGTCCCATCCCTAGTGCTTCCCCCCAGCTCCCCTTCCCACAGCCCCCATACCACCACCTCCTCCTCCTCCTCCTCATGTTCCTATTTAGCTCCAGAAGGTGTTCCTGGCTTTATTGATTTTGTTCTGGATGTCCTGGTTTGTTCTACCGACCTCTGGTGTCTGTGCCTTGTTGTGGTGGGACAGCTTGTGTGCTCTAATGATCCCCAGAGTCTGTGTTGGTGGGGGCTTTTTGCTCCTGGTAGGTTCAACCATGCCGAATTGGTCTGTGGGGGAGGGCTGGACCAAAAAAATAAAACAACACCCTGGTCCTCCAGGTTGGGGATTAGGCAAAGGGCTAACAACCCTGTCCCCATAAAAAACAAAATATGTTTCGGAAACAGCACCGGAGAAATCGACCATTACTGTGTGTGACGGCCTTCAGGAGTGAATGACCTGTATGACTGCCGGTGGTGAAAGCCGAAAGGAAGCCACTGGCATGAAGACTGAAGTGCTCAACACCAAGACAGGTTTCAGAGTAACAGCCGTGTTAGTCTGTATTCGCAAAAAGAAAAGGAGGACTTGTGGCACCTTAGAGACTAACCAATTTATTTGAGCATGAGCTTTCGTGAGCTACAGCTCACTTCATCGGATGCATACCGTGGAAACGGCAGCAGACTTTATATATACACAGAGAATATGAAACAATACCTCCTCCCACCCCACTGTCCTGCTGGTAATAGCTTATCTAAAGTGATCATCAGGTTGGGCCATTTCCAGCACAAATCCAGGTTTTCTCACCCTCCACCCCCCACACACAAATTCACTCTCCTGCTGGTGATAGCCCATCCAAAGTGACAACTCTTTACACAATGTGCATGATAATCAAGTTGGGCCATTTCCAGCACAAATCCAGGTTCTCTCACCCCCCTCCCAAAAACCACACACACAAACTCACTATCCCGCTGGTAATAACTCATCCAAAGTGACCACTCTCCCTACAATGTGCATGATAATCAAGGTGGGCCATTTCCAGCATAAATCCAGGTTTTCTCACACACACCCCCACCCCCATACACACACAAACTCACTCTCCTGCTGGTAATAGCTCATCCAAACTGACCACTCTCCAAGTTTAAATCCAAGTTAAACCAGAACATCTGGGGGGGGTAGGAAAAAACAAGGGGAAATAGACTACCTTGCATAATGACTTAGCCACTCCCAGTCTCTATTTAAGCCTAAATTAATAGTATCCAATTTGCAAATGAATTCCAATTCAGCAGTTTCTCGCTGGAGTCTGGATTTGAAGTTTTTTTGTTTTAAGATAGCGACCTTCATGTCTGTGATTGCGTGACCAGAGAGATTGAAGTGTTCTTCGACTGGTTTATGAATGTTATAATTCTTGACATCTGATTTGTGTCCATTTATTCTTTTACGTAGAGACTGTCCAGTTTGACCAATGTACATGGCAGAGGGGCATTGGTGGATGTGCAGGTGAACGAGCCTCTGATAGTGTGGCTGATGTTATTAGGTCCTGTGATGGTGTCCCCTGAATAGATATGTGGGCACAGTTGGCAACGGGCTTTGTTGCAAGGCTCGGTTCCTGGGTTAGTGGTTCTGTTGTGTGGTATGTGGTTGTTGGTGAGTATTTGCTTCAGGTTGGGGGGCTGTCTGTAGGCAAGGACTGGCCTGTCTCCCAAGATTTGTGAGAGTGTTGGGTCATCCTTCAGGGTAGGTTGTAGATCCTTAATAATGCGTTGGAGGGGTTTTAGTTGGGGGCTGAAGGTGACGGCTAGTGGCGTTCTGTTATTTTCTTTGTAAGGCCTGTCCGGTAGTAGGTAACTTCTGGGAACTCTTCTGGCTCTATCAATCTGTTTCTTTACTTCTGCAGGTGGGTATTGTAGTTGTAAGAAAGCTTGACAGAGATCTTGTAGGTGTTTGTCTCTGTCTGAGAGGTTGGAGCAAATGCGGTTGTATTGTAGAGCTTGGCTGTAGACAATGGGTCGTGTGGTGTGGTCAGGGTGAAAGCTGGAGGCATGCAGGTAGGAATAGCGGTCAGTAGGTTTCCGGTATAGGGTGGTGTTTATGTGACCATTGTTTATTAGCACTGTAGTGTCCAGGAAGTGGATCTCTTGTGTGGACTGGACCAGGCTGAGGTTGGTGCTGGGATGGAAATTGTTGAAATCATGGTGGAATTCCTCAAGGGCTTCTTTTCCATGGGTCCAGATGATGAAGATGTCATCAATATAGCGGAAGTAGAGTAGGGGCTTTAGGGGACGAGAGCTGAGGAAGCGTTGTTCTAAATCAGCCATAAAAATGTTGGCATATTGTGGGGCCATGCGGGTACCCATAGCAGTGCCGCTGATCTGAAGGTATTATACATTGTCCCCAAATGTGCAATAGTTATGGGTAAGGACAAAGTCACAAAGTTCAGCCACCAGGTTAGCCGTGACATTATCGGGGATACTGTTCCTGACGGCTTGTAGTCCATCTTTGTGTGGAATGTTGGTGTAGAGGGCTTCTACATCCATAGTGGCCAGGATGGTGTTATCAGGAAGATCACCGATGGATTGTAGTTTCCTCAGGAAGTCAGTGGTGTCTCGAAGATAGCTGGGAGTGCTGGTCGCGTAGGGCCTGAGGAGGGAGTCTACATAGCCAGACAGTCCTGCTGTCAGGGTGCCAATGCCTGAGATGATGGGGCCCCCAGGATTTCCAGGTTTATGGATCTTGGGTAGTAGATAGAATATCCCTGGTCGGGGTTCTAGGGGTGTGTCTGTGCGGTTTTGATCTTGTGTTTACCAGCAGGAGAGTGGTGTGGGGGGAGAGAGAACCTTTTGTAGTGGTAAACACCCATTTTTTCATGGTTTGTGTGTATAAAAAGATCTTCTGTACTTTCCGCAGTATGCATCCGATGAAGTGAGCTGTAGCTCACGAAAGCTTATGCTCAAATAAATTGGTTAGTCTCTAAGGTGCCACAAGTACTCCTTTTCTTTTTGCGAATACAGACTAACACAGCTGTTACTCTGAAAATTGACCATATCATGATCAATGGCAAATGACAACGCTCACTGGCAGATGTGAAAGTGAGAAGGGGTGCAGCTGTTGGCAGCGACAACCACCTTGTGACAGCCTCCATGAAGCTAAAACTGAGAACTGTGAGCCTACCAAACAAGGGACATAGATGTTATGATATTGAGAAGCTAAAGTCCCTTGAAATACAGAAAGCCTTGGTTCTGCAGTTAAAGAACAGGTTCCAAGCACTTGCAGACCTTGATGAAGAGGAGGGGAGTGCAGATGAGATCAACAAGAAGTGGGACAAAGGAACAGCAATGTATGAACAGAGCTGTGAAGCCTGTCTAGGCTACAGGCAGAAGAAAAGGAAGAAGTGAATCACACTCAGCACATGGAACGCCATGGAAACCAGACGAGCCCTGAAGAAAAAAGTTTTTAGACACACAATCCCAGAAGCTAAAGGACAAATACCACGAGCCATATAGCAAGGCACACTGGGAGGTCAAATGCCTTGCGAGAGTGGACAAACAGCATTATATTGATAATCTGGCAACACAAGCAGAGGATGCTGCTGCTCGTGGTGAACAAGAAACCATCTATAAAATGATGCAGCTTATCAGTGGTAAACAGCAGACACCAACAAGCACTCTCATCAGGAACAAACAAGGACACCTACTAACAACCGAAAAAGAACAAGAAATGCGCTGGACATAGCATTTCAAAGAATTGCTGAACAGGGAGCCACCTAAAGAGGAAGCAAACATCCAGGAGGCAGAATAAGATCTTGATATCAACACAGACACCCCACTAAGGAAGAGATCATTCAAGCCATCAAATCCTTATAAAACAGGAAAGCTCATGGCAAGGATAACTTGAATGCAGAATTGTTCAAGGTAAATCCTAAAGTAGCAGCATCTATCCTGGCCCCTCTATTTACATCAATCTGGGAAAGGGGAAAAGTGCCAGAGAAGTGGACCAATGGGGTTATAGTGAAGATACCAAAGAAAGGAACTCTGTGATTGTAATAACTGGCATGGTATCACACTTTGCTTGGCACAGATAAAAGTATTGTGTAAGATCATAGTTCAGCGTATATCAGAGGCAGTTGATAGTGTTCTCAAAAAAGAGCAAGCTGGTTTTCGGAAAGGGCATGGATGCACAGACCAGATCATAATAGAACAGTGCTTAGAATGGCAATGGCAACTCTACATAAATTTCGTAGACTTTGAGAAAGCTTTTGATAGCATTCACAGGACCAGCCTATGGCGTATTCTGCAGGCATATAGAATTCCTTTCCGCATAATCAATGTCATCAAAAGCTTCTATTTCAACTTTATATGCAGTGTTGATCACAGTGAGCTCAGTTTTGAAGTCAAAACAGGAGTATGTCGGCGTGTGTCATGTCTGCAATCCTCTTCAACATTGCCATCGACTTGGTAATGAGGCGTACAACAGAAGACCTGCCAAGAGGCATTAAATGGACACTCTTCTCATCCCTTGAAGATCTGGACTTTGCAGATGATGCCGGTCTCCTATCACATACCCAGCGCCATATGCAAGAAAAAACAACTCAACTCAATGCACTCAGCCAGCAAATTGGACTGAAAATCATCCGTAATAAGACAGATCGCAGATCTTACCTCGCCATTACCAGTGTGGATAGAGGATTATGTTCTCACCAGTGTAGAAACATTCACATACTTGCACAGCACCATCAGCCAGGATGGTGGAACAAGCCAGGACACCCGGAACAAAATCAATAAAATCCCATAACTCTCCTCCCTCAATATAGGCCTCTGCCCAGGGCTCCCCTCAGCCCCAATACTTCCCCTCCCACAATACAGCCCCATTCCCAGATCCCTTCCCCGAGCCCCTGTTTGCCTCCCCAAATACAGCCCAATCCCAACGCTCCCCCCAGCCCTGTACCTCTCGTCTCCCAATAGCCCATTCCCAGTGCTCCCCCCCCCCAGCTCCCCTTCCCACAGCCTCCTTCTGACCCTAGCTGTCCCTCCCATCCCCCAGTACAGATCCATCTGTAATACTCCCTCTCCTGCACAGGTTCCCCTCCCACAGCCCCCCCCATGCCTCCCTCTCCCCAGCATTTGCCCCTAGCTTCCTGACCCCTGCACCCTCACTCCCACAGTCCCCCGTATTCTCCTCCAACAATACAGCCCCATCCTCCGTGCTTCTCCCTGAGCTTCCTGCTTGAGCTCCCTTTCCACATGCACTCCAGCTCCTCTCAGCTCCCTGCCCCTTTTCCACAGGCTCCCACTCTCCCTGCCTCTCCTTTCCTATCCCACCCTCTGGCTGCAGGGAGAACTATCTCTCACATTTGTCATAGTACAGGCTATGATATTTTAAATATCTCTGAAAGTTTCTGCCCCAAAGCCCTTTGCATGCTGGGCGTGCGTGATGCCAAACTCAGCGTGGGGCTAGTCGCCACCACAACCCTCTACTTGGTATGGCAATTTCCTGCTGTGCTGATGCACTTTTGACACCTGAGCAATAGTGTTGAAGTGAAGGAGAATCCCCTATGCTCCAACCCCCAAAATGCAGTCTCCCCTAGAAGGGAAATTTGGTCTCTGTTTAGCTGTACGTAGAAAAATCACCCAATAATACAGCTCAGGGAGTGAAAAGCAGCAGCATGTCTAATTAAAACTGTAGGGAGAGGCAAAATGGAAATGCCCATCTGGAATCATGATGGTAGGATCACAGTCTTGCACTTACAAAAACTGCCCTGGATTCTTTTAATGACTCCAGGAGGTCAGGGACTTGGCTTTGCACCAAGTCCTGTATGTTGTTAGCAGGGTCATCGGTTGCAGCATAAGGAGCCCAAAATCCCTGGCCCGGCAAGCTCTGTGTCCCCTCTGAGTGAGAATTCCTTTTTACAGGGTTATACAGAACCAGCTTATGGTTTTTGTGTTGCATTCATGTTCAGAATAGAAATGAAACCACTTAAACATCTTGGGCCACTGAAGAAACTTTCCTTCACATCCTTGCCATTCATGTGAGGAAATTTTCTTGGACCCAGCACATCCTTAACCAGTACAACCCATGAGACTGAACTGTAATGTGCACCTGGGGCCCCCACTGAGTTAATGATCTCTGCATTCAAGAACAGAGTTTGTGACCTGCGTAATAGTTTACCAGATAAGCAGGGCTGGCTCCAGGCGCCAGCTTTCCAAGCAGGTGCTTGGGGCGGCAATTAGAATGTGGCGGCAGCCCGTGTCCCGCAGCGGCAATTCGGCGGCAGCTCCTTGGGGCGGTAAAATTGCTAGAGCTGCCCCTGCAGATAAGACATTTTAATATAACCCAATGTATCTGCCACCAACGCATGCTTTAAAGATGAGTCCCTTGGCACTGACTTGTGCTTTAGAGGAAACCAATGTATTTCCTAGTGGGGTTGTAAACCTTTTCATCCTTTTGCAGCAAACATTAAACCCTGTGTCATGTTAAACTCTTCATGTGTTTCTCTGTTTGAATAAATTGCAAAAAATGTCGGGGACTTAATATAGGGATGGAACAGATGTCCTGACTCTGTCTGTGACATTGAGGGGAGGAAGGTTGTATTGTTGTGGGACTGGGGGGTGGGTGGGTGAGTAATATTGTTCCAGTTTATTTCTATTGGAGAAAGGAGGCTGCTTATATTGAGGGTTTTTTTAGAGCTCACCCCTTTGGTTTTGACCCATTTAGGAACTGGCTTCGTTGGCAGGAGGTCTAGAGAGTAAATGATCTTCTAATTTTGAAGGGATTTTGAATTATTGCAGAGGAAGATGACTTTTTTCCCCCCTCCTCAACTGTGGTTTTGTGCAGGATTGATTGGTTTAGCGATGGGATGGTAGAGAGTATGTTAAACATTCAGTCCCGTGAAGGGAGACACTCATTAAATGGGTTGGGATTATCTCGGTGGAGTTTTGACTGTCCCTCCTTTCATTTTTGGGGGGCGAGGAGTGGGGAGCTGTATATTGGATTGCATTGTTGCCATGCCAACCTGCTCTGAAAGTCCTTCTGGGTATTTGTACACTGCAATAAGGCCTGAGCCCATGTAAGTGGATTCTGACTTGGGCTGCAAGGCTATAAAATTGCAAAGTAGATGTTCGGGCTCTGGCTGGAGCCTGCCGGAGCTTGAGCCCAAATGTCTACACTGCAATTTTATAGCCCCGCAGCCCGAGCCCTACGAGCCTGAGTCAGCTGATGTGGGCCAGCTGCGTGTGTCTTACTGCAGTGTAGACATACCTTCGGTGTCTAGTTGCTGCAACTCTTCTGCCCCTTGGGGCTCTTGTGTCATTACTTTATGGATGCCTGGAACAGGTTTCTAGTACTTTTCCGTTTTTTCTCAACACTCTGTGGAAGACTGGCTTTTTCTCCCTATCCGTACCTCTTTGTTTTTCTCTCCCTCTGCCATTACTTAACTCTGGGCTTGTCTGTGCTTAAAACACTGCAGCTGAAGACACTACCCTGATGGGAGGGATTCTCCCATGGGCATAGGTACTCCTCCTTTCTGAGAGGTGGTAGCAAGGTCAACAGGAGAATTCTCCCATCGACTTGAGTGCTATCTACGCCAGGGGTTAGGTTGCTTTAACTGCTTCACTCCAGGGTATTGATTTTTCGCAACCCCTCCCTTAGTGACCGTAGACAGACCTATTTTTCTAGCATAGACAAAGCCTTGGTTATAAAAGGGTCCCAATATTTGGGTATTTTACAGTGTTTAGTAAATAGCACTGAGTTCCCTGCATATGCACAGGGGACTTATGGTATTTATATGGCACATCAAATCCTGGCCCTTCCCATCCTAGTCTCTCTCTCCCTCCCTCCTTGTTAATCCTCAGCATCCAGTGTAGATTTCTCTTGCACTTGTTAGTGCTCTTTGCCTCTAATGCCTTTTCTCGTAATGTATTCCACAAACCCATTTCCCTGCTGTCAGTGGAGATGATTTTCCATCTTCTTCTCCCCTGAACTGACAAAATTCAGGAGCGTGCCCTTATGAAACAGTGTTCCATAATGCTTAAATTGGTTTACTAGTGAATTATATTGATTTATCCTAATTCAGTAAGTAAGAGAGAAACCATTTGTGAACCGGTTTAAATAACTGGTTTAAGGAAGTTAAACAGCAGCTACTAAACTAGATGCTTTTAAATCAGCAGGTTCAGGTAACTTAAATCCAGGAGTTTTAAAAGAACTGGCCATGGAGCTCTCTGCACTGTTAATGTTGATTCTCAATAAATCTCAGAACACTGGGTAAATTCTAGAGCACTAGAAGAAAGTGAATGTGTCAGTATTTAAACAGTAAACAGGACGATCCAGGTAATTATAGACTTATCAGACTGACATCAATCGTCAGCAAGATAGTGGAATGGCTGATACAGGACTTGATTAATAAAGAATTAAAGGAGGGTAGTATAATTAATGCCAATCATCATGGGTTTATGGACAATAGATCCTGTCAAACTAACTTAATATCTTTTTTAAAAGAGATTACTAGTTTGTTGATTAAGTATATTACATAAATACTATTAC
Organism: Lepidochelys olivacea; assembly: GCF_965140295.1. NCBI lineage: Eukaryota > Metazoa > Chordata > Testudines > Cheloniidae > Lepidochelys > Lepidochelys olivacea. The sequence continues at coordinate 263,304,827 of NC_140412.1, read as the reverse complement.
CTTTGACTTCTGTAAGACATTTGACTTGGTACCATGCTGCAGTTTAGTTCAAGGAGAAGTATACAAAATCAACTTGGCATGCATTAAACAGATTAAAAACTGGCTGGCTGATGGGTCTCAAAATGTAATTGTAATTGGGGAATCCTCATTAACCAGGTGTGTTTCTAGTGCGGTCCTGCAGGTATAAATTATTGGCCCTATGCCAGAGGTTCTCCAGCTGTGGTCCGCGAGCTCCATTCATGTGGTCTGCGGATAGTTCCTTCTAAGGTGAGCACCTGGGCGGCTGCACATGAGAGAATGAAGGGCTGCCCACCTAATTAGTGGAGCCACGCAGGCGTGGCTCCACTAATTAGGTGCTTGGACCCTGGAGAAAATACACATGTAAAGTGAGGTGGTGACTTTGGGGAGGATAGGGGGTAGGTGGGAGGGGGCAGTGGGGTAGGTGGGGGTGCAGGGCTGTAGTGGCCAGAGAAAGAGGCGACTTTCTCCAGCTTCAGCGCTGCGACTGCCAGGGAGAGAACCCCTTTCTTCCCAGCCCAGCTCGGGGGCTGTGATGGAGGGGAAGAGACACCCCCTTTGCCCTGCCCAGCCCAGCTCAGTTCAGGGGCTGCCATGGCGGGGGAGAGACTAAAATATGAGTTGTGTGTTTTTATTTGTAGAACAAAAACACATTTATTATTTCGGGGTTTTTTTATATATAGCACTTTTATCCAAAGTGCTTTACAATAGTTAGCTAGCGATACAAACAACTTTTGGAAAGATCGTTAAGTGGTCCGCCACAACCCTCAGCAATTGTCAAGTGGTCCACGAAAAAAAGTTTGAGAACCTCTGCCCTATGCTATTTAGCATTTTTATCAATGACCTGGAAGAAAACACAAGCATTACTGATGAAGTTTGTAGATGATACAAAAATCAGGGGAATGGTAAACAATGAAGAGGATAGATCACTGCTACAGGACAATCTGGACCGCTTTGTAAACTGGGTGCAAGCAAACAATATGCATTATAATATGGCTAAATGTATACATCTAGGAACAAAGAATGTTGACCATACAGGATGGGGGACTCTATTCTGTGAAGCAGTAACTATGAAGAGGACTTGGGGGGTCATGCTAATGGAGCAGACTGCGTAGGGAGCTTGTGGAAGCTCTTCACTGAAAGGTTTCGAACGGAGTGTGGATTGCAATGTCCTGGGTGGTTAGATGCAACAAATCCTGCATCTTGGTGTGGGGTGGGGGGTTAGAATAATGACCCTTGCAGTCCCTTCTAACCTTACGGTTCTATGATTCTGTGTTGGATAATCAGTAAAACATGAGTTCTTAGTGCAATGCTGTGGCCAACAGGGCTAATGAGATCCTTGGATGCATAAACAGGAGTATCAAGTAGGAGTAGAAAGGATATATTACCTTTGTATCTGGCACTGGTGTGACAACTGCTGGAATACTGTGTACTGTTCTGGTTTCCACACTTCAAGAAGGATGTTGACAAATTGGAGAGCATTCAAAGAAGAACCATAAGAATTAATAAAGTATTAGAAAACATGCCTTATAGGGGTAGGTTCCAGGAGTGCAATCCCTTTAGTTTAACAAAGAGTAGATTAAGGGGGTGATTTATAACAGTTTATAAGTATCAAATTTGTTCCCCAAGTAGGTAATTGAGGGATCTTCAGTCTAGCCAAAGAGGTCTAACACAATCCAATGGCTGGAAGTTGAAGCTAGATAAATTCAGACTAGAAATAAGAAGTACATTTTTGACAGGGTAATTAACCATTGGAACAATTTACTAATGGTTATGCTGGAGTCTCCATTGCTGGAAATTTTTAAATCAAGATTGGATGTTTTTCCAAGATAGGTGCTCTATTTCAAACAGGAAATAATTCAGGGCAAACATAATACCTGTCTTTAAAAAGGGGAACAAAAAAGACCTGGGGAATTATAGTCTAGTCAGACTAACTTCAATATATGGAAAGATACTGGAGCAAATTATTAAACAATCAATTTGTAAGCACCTGGAGGATAATAGGGTTATAAGGAATAGACAGATCCATGCTGACAAGAACAAATCATGCCAAACCAATTTTAATTTCTTTCTTTGATAGGATTACTGACCTAATGGGGGTGGAAGCTGATGATGTGATATACCTTGGTTTTAGTAAGGCTTTTCACAGTTCTTCATGACATTCTCATAAGCAAACTAGGAAAATGTGGTCTATATGAAATTACTATAAGGTGAGTGCACAACTAGTTGAAAGACTGTACTCAAAGAGTAGTTATCAGTGGTTTGGTAGGGTATCACTGTCATTTTGTATCAATGACATTAGGAGGGTATTTGGTATCAATGTCAAATTGGGAGGGTGTATCTAGTGGGGTCCCGCAGGGTCAGTCATGGATGCAGTACTATTCAATATTTTCATTAAAAACTTGGATAATGGAGGGGAGAGTATGTTTATAAAATTTTCAGAAGACACCAAGCTGGGCGGGGTTGCAAACACTTAGGAGGACAGGTCTAACATTCAAAGTGACCTTGAGAAATTGGAGAATTGGTCTGAAATCAACAAGATGAAATTCAATAGACACATGCACAGTACCTTTGCTTAGGAAGGACAAATCAAATGCACAGCTACAAAATGGGGAATAAAAGTCTAGGTGGTAGTACAGCTGAAAAGGATCCGGGGATTATAGTGGACCACAACTTTGAATCTGTGTCGTCAATGTAAAGCAGCTACAAAAGAGGCTTATATGATTCTGTGGCATATTAACAGGAGAGTTGTATGTAAGACACAGGAGGTAATTATCCCGCTCTTCTCAGTACTGGTGAGGCCCCAGCTGGAGTGCTGTGTCCAACTCTGGGCACCACAATTTAGCAAGGATGTGGACAAACTGGAGAGTATCCAGCGTAGAGCAACAAAAATAAAACATTGAAAAAGCTTGATCCGTGAGGAAAGATTAAAAAACTGGGTGTATGTTCAGAGAGAAAACCGGATGTGTGTTCTTGAGAAAAGAAGACTGAGGGGGGACCTGATAACAGTCTTCCAACATGGTAAGGGTTGTTATAAAGAGAATGATAATCAGTTGTTCTCCATGCCCACTGAAGGTAGGAGAAGAAGCAATGGGCTTAATCTGCAGCAAGGGAGAAGAAGTAGGTTGGATATTAGCTACCGTTACAGTTAGAAAGTTTTTCCTAAGATCTGGAATAGGTTTCCAAGGGAGGTCATGGAGTCCCCATCATTGGAAGCTTTTAAAAAGAAGTTGGACAAATGCCTCTCAGGGATGGCCTAGGCTTACTTGGTCCTATCACAGCACAGGGGGCTGGACTTTGTGACCACTCGAGGTCCCTTCTGAGCCCTACATTTCTATGGTTCTTTGATGTATGGCCTGTATTATACGGGAAGCCAGACTTGATCACAATGGTCCCTTCTTGCTTTATAATCTATGAATTTATAAAATTGTGTCCACAGAATGGTTTTCACTGGTTGAAATAAATTGATTTCAGAACTGATTTTAGTTGAACCCCTGCAGGTTTTGTATGTAATGACTACAGACCTGAACTGTGAACTGGAATTATAATTCCTCGATGATTTCCTCTGTAACCTTGGGCAAGTCAGTCAACCTTTGTCACAGCTTTCCACATCTGTGAAAGGGAAATAATAATGCCTGCTGCACATAGGTGTTCTGAGGATTAATGAGCATTTGTTTAGAAGTATCTTTGAAGATGAAATATCTAATATTAGTGCCAAGTAATATTACTGTGATGTGGAATTTTAAAGTTGCAATTGGATATTTAATCAAGCTTTTATCTTGTCTTTTGTGTTGAGAGGAAGGAATTTCCCCCCCTATTGATTTATTTAAGCCCAGCATAGAAACCATTGAAGCAGAAAATATCTAATTGCAGAGCCCAGCAGGGAGTACAGTTAGGAATGCAGGCCACCCTCCATTTGTAGCTATTTATGTGTCTATGTATCCTTTGTGAATCAGACCATATGGTAACATGGGGCAAATAGCCTCTCTTTATTTCCTAATTTAAATTTTGTGTGGCTGGATATGAGGTGATCCAATTAAAAAGTATGCTGCAATCTGATGATGATAGGGATTCAGATAACTTCTTCTTCTGTTGAGCTTTGCAAAGCCTTTCTACTAAATTATTTCCATATAGATAGACAGCGGAAGCCTTTGTTTCCTTTCGGCTTGTTGCCAGCAGGCTATCCTGAGGCCTATTGATGTTAAAACCACTTGGATTAGAGGTACAGGAAAATAATTTATATTGAAAACAAAACACAAGCTTACTGTGCAGGGTTTCTCTACCAGCCTGCCCTTCCCACATTGCTATATGGGAAGGGTGTCCTGTTCTAGAATAATGACAGGTTTCAGAGTAACAGCCGTGTTAGTCTGTATTCGCAAAAAGAAAAGGAGTACTTGTGGCACCTTAGAGACTAACCAATTTATTTGAGCATAAGCTTTCGTAAGCTACAGCTCACTTCATCGGATGCTTACTGTGGAAAATACAGAAGATGTTTGTTTTTATACACACAAATCATGAAAAAATGGATGTTTATCACTACAAAGGGTTTTCTCTCCCCCCACCCCACTCTCCTGCTGGTAATAGCTTATGTAAAGTGATCACTTTACATAAGCTATTACCAGCAGGAGAATCACTAAACTCATGTCATGGTTGCAATGAGAGACTGTAGAGTGGAAAGCAAGAAGTTAATCAAATCACTGGTCTTACAGTCCAATAATCTCCCAGTATGGGATGGCTTAGAAACATGTATTTTTTGAGACTAGTCAAAAATAAATCTCTTTACGATCAGCAGACACCTGCAGATATTGGGCATGGAGCAGAGATCAGAAATAGATATTTTTTGGTATCTGACTGGGAAAGAAAAGGAGGAGTGCACAATTCTAGAGGAACAGCAGAATGAGGAGTTTGAGTCCAACAAGAACCTAAGCCAATAAGGTTCAGGCAGTAGAAGTATTTAGCTTGAACTTCTTTATACTTTTAAAGTATTAATTATATGGGTTAAACTACAAGGTTGCTGACTGGATAGATTGGTAAAAATGCTTCTAAAATTGAGCTAGGGATAAATTAAAGTAATTGATATTGTGGATATTCACGCTCCCCAGTAAAAACCTCTGTGCTGCCCAGAGAGTTGGCGCTCCTTTTTATTCACTCCAGTCTGAGGACTTTGAGCAGGGCTTCCCTCTATCTTAACACAGGTTGATTCTTTAATGGTGCTCACAGCCATTCTATTATGGATATTTTTCCTTTGCTGTTTGGAGAATTCCAAGAATTGATTGTCTGTGTTTTATACCGTCTATACCATCCATACAGCTCATGAGAGCACTTTATAATACCAGAAAGAAAGAAGCAAGGAAGCGCTCTGTGAGTGTGCAGCTGTATGTGTATATAACTTCATATGTCAACGATTTTTCCTTTTAGTGAATACATTTTCCAGCAAACTTTCATTGCTACCACACCGAGGAATTTTTGACATAAATAATGCCAAAAATTATGTCTGTAACTGATGATTTAAAAAAAACAAAACTTGTTTGATTTAGTTTTTGCTTTTCTGGAACATAAGAAACTAAAACCTCTGTAAGAAGTTTGTGGCATTGTGCTTTTAAGAAGTTGCTGGGACATAATACACCAAATTCCAACCCAGAATGAATTTTTAGTCATGTTTATAACAATCCTGATGCTGGAGGTTTATTCTTGAGTAGCTGACTCAGTGGCATTGCACAGGTCCTTTAACTTTATCATCACAGGTTCCAAAAAATCATTGTATCTGGAGGGAGTGATTTAATCAATTAGCATTGTGCCTCGTGAGGTCTTGAAAATACTCTCTTGGCTTTCAAGTGGGCCGAGAAAAGAGGAGCTCTAGAATAGGTTGATCCCTTTGGGGGATAGAATTGAATGTATACCAGTTTAGATTACTTCCTTGTCTCTTATGCCTGTTCACCATGAAAATTTCACACAGGCCATTCTGCTGTCAGAATGCTAATTAAACACAAGTCTTGGCAGGTGAGCTGGCTGCAGCAATTCTGTTTCCCGAGCGCATGGTGTCAATTGCACATTGCTGTCTACAGTTGTTCTGCAGCATGCCCCACCCTAAACAGCCTTCCTCTGGACAACAGCAGGTTATGATGCTTTACTGTTCAGTTAAGTTATTGCACTGGGCCAGAAGGACACCATGTTATGCTCTGATGTCTTTGAAGCCCAAAAATGCTGTGTGTGTATATTGCAAAGTATTATTAATTTTTACCATATTACTTAAAACTTCAACTAGATTAGCTTTCAGAGCTTTGAAGGCCCTACCAGTTGTCCCATGCTTTAGAAGGGTGGGGATGTAGTGCTTATAAAGAACGTGCTAAAAATAGGAAATGAGATTAAAGGTGTCTAATCCAACAAACCTCTCTTGAGGCTATAGAAAAACTGTCCTCTGATCTTCTTTTCTGCTCCTAAAATGGCTTCATTACCTTCTCTCTTCAAGCCTTTGCTAATCAGTACTAGTTTTGCTGAACTTTTTCTGTTCTCTGGCTTACCTGCTGTGGTGCACTTCCCCCATGAAAATCAATGGAATATTAGAGTACCCCAGTGGAAGTCTGCTTGGATGTATGTGAAATATTCATCAGTCATCTAGGAGACATTTATTTATGCTACTGGTTAACATACTTGCTAGCAGGGAAAGAACAGTCATGTGCCAGGCACATGTCTCCAAAATACCAACAGCAGTGAAGGACTCAGCTGTATACTCTGTCACGCAGTCTGAAGTGGCTCACAACTATGAGTGCCAATCTCAGATCAGACTGTCAGAAAATGGGGCAGACACTCCAAATTGGCTGTATATTCTATAATTGGATTTCACCAAGCCAGCAATAAATGTGCACTCCTGGATCACTACATTAGTCTTCCCACAGAGTCACAAACAGTCCCCTTAAGATCTCCAGCCTACTGTGCCACCCAGACAAACTGGACGTCGTATTGTTGATCGCTACAACATCACATTAGGTTACTCCCAACCCCAAAGGGTCAGTCACTTACCCCAGATCAATGGATTCTCTTGATCTCACACTGAAGACAATGCTGGCAACCAATTTCTCTAATAAACTAACTGAAGATTTATTAGCTAAGGAAAAGAAATAAATTATTGAGAGGTTAAAGCAGGTAAAATACATTAACAGGTGAGTCAAAGTTTGTAAGTCCAAAATGACAGTGGAGATGTAGTGATCTTCTAGTTTTCCATAAGTCTGTCAGGGTTACCCAAAATAACTTTGCGGATCTCTGTCTTGCATCTGGAGCGCTCCCCTGTGAGTGTTCAGAGATGCAGGGTCATTCCCTTTAAACCAGCATAGATCCTGCTCACAGAAGACCATCTGAACAGCGTCTTCACCTACTTGGGTTTTGATGAATAGCACCTGCAGATTGTGTCTGAATTTCCATTGTCGAACACAATGACCCATGCTTTGACGTTAGCAATTTTTAACATTTCAAAGGCTCCAATCTCGTGTGATGGGTAAACGTAAGGTAAACACAGTGTGAGGCCTGAAGAGCCACTATCAGACCTCACACAAAAGAACTAGAAAACTCCAGCAGCTGTGAGTGTCTTGGAGAACTTGGATTTGCCCTCTCTGATGTAAAATCTACGCTCTGGTGTCAGACTGCCACCTTCATGCCGTTCAGTTTCTCAGCAGGGTTGGTGACCAAACAAAGCCTGTGGTTTCGCAGCAGTGCACTTCGTGGAGGCCATCTTCCACAAATGGTACAGTAAATGCTATTTTTGGCAAACACTGGCCCAGCAGTGACCATTGCCAAGTGGCAGTGACCTAACAAATGTTCAGTAGCAACCACCCACATTGACTGCCTCAGCTATCTAATCTTATGGAAGGAATTGCTTCATTATTTGCAATTCACATATCACTTCTTCCTCCACCACCCCAACCTCTCTTTTTAGTCTGCACAGGCCTGCTGTGATGGTTGCCAGCAAAGGTGGAGAAGTGGGAACAAATTGGGGCGGAAATCCCTGCTTCTGCTTCATTTATCTTTTCTCTTTTGAAACTAGACTCCAATAGTGATGTTCAGCAGCATGGGTTGTGAATCAGACCTGCAATGACCTCCAGGGTAGTTGGCAGTCCTTCACAATGTATAAAATAGCATCCTTTAAAAATGTGTATATTAACATAGGCATGACCCTTTTTACATTCTGATTCCTGAAGAGAAGGGTTAGTGTTAGAAAACGTTCAATGACTATCCAGATTCAGAATTAGTTGGGATGGGGTGTTTTGTGTGTAGTAGTTAGAGAACTCCTGGATTATATGTTCCTGTCTCTCCCACTGGCTAGTTGTGTGACCTTGGGCCATGCACTTAATCTTTTTGGCCCAGATCCACAAAGGTATTTAGGCTCCTAACTTCCATTGATTTCTTTTATCTATCTATAAATTCATCTAATATTTGCCTCCTATTGATGGCATGAGATTTAATATTTATAAAGCACTTTAGATACTTTCCTGAAAGACACTCTCCAGATGGACATACTGTTCTTATGCTTTCCTGATTTCCTAAAGGATGATTTCCTAAATGGAAGCTATAAGTAACTGTTGCCCAAGTGCATCCTATCTGGTTGGTTCTCAGATTTACTCTTATTTCCTGCACCTCTCATAAATGTCAGATATCTTGAGTGTTGTTCATAACTCATGACTTCCATTTAAAAACACAGCCTGCAATTCAATCAGCAAAACAGTTCTGAGTCACTAAAACTGTCCTTTAATGTAATCTTACACATTTTATCACTCTATTAAAAAAAAATCCTACCCTGCTCCATAGGATTTTTCTTTTTTCATTCAAATGCAAACATCTTTTTAAATCTCAGATGGGATCCATTTAATTATCAGGGCATATTTCTGGCTCTTCTACATAGCCACCCGGTGAGAAACTGAGTGGCTTCTGCATTAAATTTATAGCCCTTCCCTATCAAAAGGCAGTGATGGAGGCTGTAAACAAAATGATATGTCCAAGAAAAAGCAATGGCTTTAATGTCTTGTTCTGCAACACCCAGTTGGAGATGCGAGTCTGATGTGTCCATACCAATAAAAAGCAGCTGTGTGTGTTGCTTTCAGAGTTGCTGGGGTGGGGGAACAAGAAATGTAAGTCTCCTTCCCTCCCTCTAACTTAGTCATCTTTGCTCAAAAGAAGGAGAGAGAAAGGAGGTACATCTTCCCTCCAGTATTGAAAGGTTCAACTGCCTCGTGGGTACCATGAACCAGAAATGCCTGCCTGGCCTTCTTGACTATCAAAAGGCCCAGCTCTGCCCTACCCCGCTGGCAAACCTTTCTGCTTCTCCTTGACATCTCTGCAAAGCAGCTACACCCTTTCCTATTAATGAAGCTGTGGCATGTTGAAAATTTGGGAACGATGTAAAATGGATTCATTTTCATATTAAAATAAATAACACCTTGGATAGTGTACTGATTGGACAGGTCATGGTAGAGGGCAGTGAGTGGGGGTGGCTTTGGGGAATCCCAGATATATAACTTGAGGGACCTGCTGCATAGTTTAATAAACTGTCCAGTACAGATGACCCTGGGTATTGTCATCTGAATGCATTGTTTGAAATAGCACCTCTGAGTTTGGGCAGGTAATGACACCTCCACCCCAAACCCAGATCTGCCTTCTAAATAGCTAAAATGCTCAAATACAATGGTGAATGGGCATAGCAAAAAGAAATGGTTACCCATCTTCTTGTTGTGTTCTCATACTGCTTCCGGCTACATCCGTGCATGTGTGATTGCCTGATCATTGCTGTCCACCAAGTCACTGGAAGACATTTTTGCTCAGGCAGCTGGCATTCCAGGACCTGCTTTCTATTTGGAAGCTCTCTGCTGCAGTCACAGAGGGGGTCAATGATGTAGTTCCACTTGATCATTGCATCTCTAGACCAGCCAACTCCAATGCAGAGTCGATTAAGGTGACACCATGTAGCCCTGGGCTGATCTGCACTGAGTGGTAGGGGCTCAACTGGTGGGAGCTGGAGCACACATGCTACAGGGTTGTTCTCCACTCAGTTGCCATAAATGAACCCTTGTGTGTGTCAGTGACAATGTTAGGGGTTTAATAGGGGCAAGAAAACTTTGTCATGACTTCGGTCGACTCAGCATCAGTGTTGCATCATATAGCAGATGTTGTGGATCTGTGCATTGCCTTGTGTGCTTGCCTCTACTAGCAACATCCCGGCATATATCAGGAGGAGCAATGCCCGGGAGGTTACCTGTGTTCCTTCAGTACTTTGGTGCATTCCAAGTTCCTGTTGCGTTGGCGCCTTCTCAGATTTTATGCAAATACCCAACATGCATTGACCTCTAGTTGGATATCAAATTCCCCCGTCAACCCTAACATTAGTACCCAATAATGCCGGAAGCTCACGCTGGTAGAGTTCCTCATAAGGCCAGTTTTGTTAGATTTTTTTTTTTTTTAACGTGGCGTGTTTTGGGTAGAATAGTTTGTTCTTTTACGTAAAGAACTGTTAGTCCACTTTGTAGCACCAGACTGTGCTAGCTACAGCCCTGTGCGAATGCATTTCTCCAGCCAGTGTAGACTGGGCTATAGGCATAGGCCCTGTTCAATATGATTGGTTTGCAAGCATATTTATGGTGACCTTTATAAAACTTGCAATGGAACACAGGCAGCAGAAACAGCAGCTAGAGGAGACTGGTATGATTACACAAAGGTGAAACTAGAAATGGTGAGTGACGTGAAACATTTAAAAATCAGTCGTGGCACAGTGAGAGTCCAGGTAATGACTCAAACTAGGTTACAAAAATAACCCCATCTATCTGCAGGACTGAGCTGGACATGGAATCTAGCATATGCCCATACAGCACTAAGCAGTGGGTCTATACTGTATTCTTGTGTATTGGTAGATCCCGAGTCTGTGTTATACCAGTATAAAATTAAACTCAGCGGAGCTGCAGGTGTAAATCCAGAATGTGACTGAGATCAGGATCTGGCCAAGTTCAGCTGCAATCACTGTGCTATCTATGGAGAAAGATATAGATAAAATGAAGACCTGATTACTAAATTTTCCTCCAACTGTCTTTTTACAGCTATGCCCGAGAGCTCAGCATATAGAATGCAGTCAAAGTTGACCCAAATTTCCTTCTTTTAACTTGAATTAAATAGCAAACCCTTTCCCTATTGTACTTGTTTCTAGAGATGATCATGTCTTTGCTGCTAAGATGTTTCTTTTTATGGATGTGTAATATTTCAGATCAGTTACTTATAAACAGTCACTTAAGTTGGTCCTTTGTATTTCTTAAAAACCAGAGTATGCTTTGATGTGGAAGGCTTATGCTGGCATTTACCGGAGTGTTACCCGGGCTTGCCTGGAGATTTAGCAATAAGAATAGTAGGAGAGTGGGAGAAACCACAGGAGGAGATTAAAGATCAGCGGAGAGTTTTCATTGGCTCTTTTAAGATGGAGAATCTGTAATTAAGGATTTAGATGGTTCACAAATAGCTCAGCTTACTGCCTGCTCACTCACATTATCAGTTTGCTGTTGTTACAAAGAGCTGGATTTTATACTTCAACTGAAAGGGCATAAAAGTAAAAGGTAAGGCATGCAATTGGGGAATGCTGCGAATATGCCAGTGCTATTGAAGTAACCACGATTATCTCTGTCTCCTTTCCGGATCAGTTTTGAATAGAGTGCAGTTCCTGTAACAAATGTTGTTTGCTTTAAATTTCCCTTTCCTGTTAGTGGCTGTTAATGGATAGGAAAAGAAATGCGAGCAGAGAAAAGAAAATGTAAAAGAGGAGACAGCAAGAATAAAAAGTATCCAAGCACTCCCGACTGGCATATACAGGTAGGAGACTAAAGAGTTCTATGTTTCAGGCAGCCTAAGGAATTCTTGTTAGCAGGCAGATACTGTGGTGAAGAGTGAATTATTAACGCCTAGATAAGCGGCAAAGAGCCACGTTGGCATTTGAGTGTCAGGGCGTGTTGGGGTTGATTTAATTATGCCCACGGGAGAGCTTTCTTCCTTCGGCGTAGAGCGGCTACTTGGGAGACCTTACTGCTCCGCAGCTGCAATGGTACAACTGTGCCATTGTAAGGTCTATAGTGTAGATGTGGCCTTAGTTGTTGTTCAGCTTTTGGAGGGCTGGAGAAAAAGCTGCCTTATATATCTGGTGCTTTCCTAGAACAAAACAGTAATAATAATTTGCACTTGCAGAGCCTCTTTGTTGTTAAAAGCATTTTAATTAAGCCACGTCATGACCCTATCACTTAGCGGTTTTCCTTATTTTATGGATGGGAAAAGTGGACACTGAGGCAGAGAGAGACTGAGTGACTTGTGCACGTTCACACAGCGAGTTAGCAACAGAGCTGGGAATAAAATATGGGACTTCTTATTCCTCATCCTCTGCTCCAACCATTAAGATCCTGTTGCCTCTTCAGTAGCTAGTGGATGGGAATGCATTTCCTCCACTTTGGAATCTAGCATGACTTTTGACATTCAGCGGGTACTCCGCCAAAGACTGAGGGCTGGAAGGAAACACAATGTAGGTTGAAATTCTAACTGTGAGGTTTATTAAACCATGGATGTGTATCCCAAGGGAAGTGGTAAAAACTAGATAGGATAAAGCACTAATAAATATGCTGTAGGAACCAATTCCTGGGGAATAAATTAAATAATAATCTAATGTCTCTTCGTCTTCCAGTTGCTATGTTTTTAATAAGAGTACAATGGTACAGTCCCTATTTGAATAGTGCTTTTAGTTAACTTCTAATTTAACTTTAACTTTTTTTAATTAAAATTAATTTTTAATTAAATCCACCTGCTCTGTTCTGCCTGCCCTGAGTCTGAGTCGGCACATGACGTAAGCCTACAGTGCATATGTGACTGGAACTAATTCTGTAAGTGGCTAATTGCTTGTGTCTTTCCGAGTTTGAGATGAGACCTGCTGAATCTTCTAGTCCAGCAATGGTTACTTGTGCAGGATTGTTCCTTTTGGGGGTGCTCTGCATGCCAATACAGGATGCAATTCATCTGCACCTGTTCGAGCATTGGATAATTATTAACGCACCTCACACCCCAGGAAATTATGCAAGTGAACATTCCCTCTTTCCTTACCCCCCCTCCCTACCAGGTAAGCAAACAGTCGCAGGTAGGTTGTGTCTGGCCCAAGGTCGTGCAGTGAGGCAGTTTCACAATGGGATTGAGTAGGGGAGCTGCCTACCTTCCAGTTTAGGGTCCGAGCTAGGCTCGCCCGTGGAGGGACGAAGGGCACGGAGACTGGGAATTCAGTATTGTGAAGGAATTCTCGCTCCCTGCCAATTGTGATAAAAGGCTGGTTTTGTGTGTGTGTGTCCTAACAGCCCATCTATCACTGACCACCAACAGAAAGGCTTTATTTACTTTAAAATATATATTTATTATTCAGTTCTGTCATCTGTCTGAAACAGCCCTCTTCTCTCTACTCTGCATGAGAGTAAGATCCTTGCTGAGAGTCACCTGCAGATGCTGAGCCAAAAGAGGCCGGGTCTGCAGAGAGAGGGCATTCAGAGATCAGAATGTACATTGGGATGTTATTTAGGGGAAGGCTGGGGGGCGGGGAGGGAAAGAGTAGTGGGGGTGAGAGTCTTACCTTTTAGTTGAGGAAAGACTTCATTGAGGTTTGAACCTATAACCTTCAGTACAGGAACTTCTACTGTTGGAGCTCAAGCTTGAGTAATTCTGCTACTTTGTAGCTGTAGTAGACCCTTATCCACTTGTGTGGCTCAACCACTAGAGGGAGACAAAGACCCACTCTCTCCAAGGTTGGGGTATGTTTGCACCCTCATAACAGGGTCCAAAATGTTGCAACATGATGTACTTTTCTTGTAAACTTTCATGTAAACTCAATACTGATGGAAGTGCAGTGGTTGATAGCCATGGGGATGGAAGTCCTCACCTAGCCATGGAACGGTGGCTTCCATCACCACAGTGCCTCTGGTATGACCTGGAGGGGCCAACTCTAGCAATGAGGTGGTGGTGGACACACTGACCCATTCCATCCTCTGCTGAGTTTGTCAACTATTTATGGTGGAGGGGGGTTAGGTGGACTCTTGTCCAAAGCAGACTGGACAGACCACCAAACAGCTGTCAGAGGGTAATGGTTTTCAGTCACTACCAGCCTGGCCAGGATTTGGTAAAGGTGAAGGGCTCTGCAATGTGTTACCAGTCTCCTAAGACAAGCCTGTCTCCCGGGGTTTTTCCTCTTTGAAATAAGCGGTTCAGCTTGTTCACGATGAAAGTTCTGTGGCAACATCCACAGTGCCTGGGTCAGTTGCTCTTCTTTTACATCTCTGGCCTGGTAATTCAAGCTTTTATGGCTGAGTTGGATTCTCTTCCCCCATCCCTCCCAAGCTGCATCATACTTAGGTTTCTTATCGGTGGGTCACTTAGAACAGGAAGGGTTATTCCACTGGCATCAATGAAAAAAAATGAGCAGATTTTACTTCCTTGAGACCTTGCAGTGCAGATGTTTTTGCTCACCTTTATTAAACGCATGTGGTAAACGAACATCCCATTGTGTATGTACAAGGTGTTTTAGTGGGATAACAGATGACATTTATATAGACCGCAAGTACACTGGGGGAAAATAACATGGTATTGAGTATAAAAGGGTCCCCTGACAACTTACAAACCAAATACCCATGTAAACATGTTTCTTTATAATGTCCCGCAAACTTGCTACTAGTCCCTTTTCTGTTTAGAGAAAAGTCCATCCCTTGGGACTAAATGGCTCAGGGGCCGAGTAATGGGAAAAAGGGAACCTTATGCTCTCAGGATGAAGCCTGCCTAGCTTAGTAGCCACTGGCATCCGTCTGACTGCTGCTCATTGGGACTATATAAAGTGACAGGTTTCAAAGTAACAGCCGTGTTAGTCTGTATTCGCAAAAAGAAAAGGAGTACTTGTGGCACCTTAGAGACTAACCAATTTATTTGAGCATAAGCTTTTGTGAGCTACAGCTCACTTCATCGGATGCATACTGTGGAAAATACAGTATGCATCCGATGAAGTGAGCTGTAGCTCACAAAAGCTTATGCTCAAATAAATTGGTTAGTCTCTAAGGTGCCACAAGTACTCCTTTTCTTTATATAAAGTGAGTTTGATTTCGGTTCAGTTCCTTGAGTGCACTTGCCAACATCACAATGAACTCGCCCCATACTTGGCACTAGCTGTCCCTCTTGTTAGCAGGCTCAGTAGAGAGGCCATAACTGACTGGATCCTGGTGACTGAGCTCACTTTGGCCTAGGGATATTCCCTCCAGGTCAGGGTTGAGGCACAGTAGGAGGAAATCTTGTCTTGTTGCTGCTCGTCTAGTGTTTGCTCTCTGGATAGAGGATGTTGCTCTCTAGGACTGTCAGTCCAGCGCTTTTCACCACCAGCACTAAACTAGTTACTTCAGCCATACATTGTGGGTATGTATGCTTATCCGATTTCATATTTCATCTCAGTTCCACTGCTACTGTTTCTTCTGCTACCCCTCTTCCTCCCCTAGGCGGTGCCATTTGTTTGCTGATGATTGCTTAGTTGGCCGCAGTCGCTTGTAAGTGAAGGCAATGAACAGAAACCTTTCTCTCTGCATGAGGCATCTGCGGGAATCTAAAGCTGGCATTTCTTATGATTGTGTGTTTCTAACCAAGAGATGCGTTTGTTTTTTTCCCCCTCTGCAGCCATGACAGGACCAAGACCAGTAGTTCTCAGTGGCCCATCGGGTGCAGGAAAGAGCACTTTGTTAAAAATGCTGCTTAAAGACTACGGCAATGTCTTCGGCTTCAGTGTCTCTCGTGAGTATTTGTGCCGGGTGGGGCAGGGAAAGCGAAACCGAAGCTGCTTAACAGCTAAGGGCCTGACTGCGTAGCTGCTACAGGACTTCAGTGGCAGTTTGCACATAGTTAGCCCCCAAATCATAAAAATTGCATGTTAGATCCATTAACCCAAGCCACAACAGCGATCTTAACTTATGTGCTAGTAAGTATGTTTACATAACTTGGGCCACGTTTTACTACTGGTGTAAATGGACATGACTCCAGTAACTTCATTAGAATTGCACCTTTTAAGGGATTGGTATCTTCATGCTGCCCCTAACACAGCATGCAATGGATGTTGTTCAGAGTCATCCCTTCCTGGGGTTTGTCTTTAGTCTTAAAGTCACAAAGCCCTAAAGCAGAACTGTACTTACAAACATACGACTTGTGTCCTGTAAACACCTGTCATAAATATAAAGGGAAGGGTAAACCCCTTTGAAATCCCTCCTGGCCAGGGGAAAGCTCCTCTCACCTGTAAAGGGTTAAGAAGCTAAAGGTAACCTCGCTGGCACCTGACCAAAATGACCAATGAGGAGACAAGATACTTTCAAAAGCTGGGAGGAGGGAGAGAAACAAAGGGTCTGTGTCTGTCTGTATGCTGGGTCTTTGCCGGGGATAGACCAGGAATGGAGTCTTAGAACTTTAAGTAATCTAGCTAGGTATGTGTTAGATTATGATTTCTTTAAATGGCTGAGAAAAGAATTGTGCTGAATAGAATAACTATTTCTGTCTGTGTATCTTTTTTGTAACTTAAGGTTTTGCCTAGAGGGGTTCTCTATGTTTTTGAATCTAATTACCCTGCAAGATATCTTTACCATCCTGATTTTACAGGGGGGATTTCTTTATTTCTATTTACTTCTATTTTTATTAAAAGTCTTCTTGTAAGAAAACTGAATGCTTTTTCATTGTTCTCAGATCCAAGGATTTGGGTCTGTGGTCACCTATGCAAATTGGTGAGGCTTTTTATCCAACATTTCCCAGGAAAGGGGGAGTGCAAGTGTTGGGAAGATTGTTCATTGTTCTTAAGATCCAAGGGTCTGGGTCTGTAGTCACCTAGGCAAATTGGTGAGGCTTTTTACCAAACCTTGTCCAGGAAGTGGGGTGCAAGGTTTTGGGAAGTATTTTGGGGGGGAAAGACGCATCCAAACAGCTCTTCCCCAGTAACCAGTATTAGTTTGGTGGTGGTAGCGGCCAGTCCAAGGACAACGGGTGGAATATTTTGTACCTTGGGGAAGTTTTGACCTAAGCTGGTAAAGATAAGCTTAGGAGGTTTTTCATGCAGGTCCCCACATCTGTACCCTAGAGTTCAGAGTGGGGGAGGAACCTTGACAACACCCCAAGAGAATTGATTAGGATTCCTCTGTGCAAGACCCCATCTGCTTTAACCTTCCTGTGGGTGGATTTAATGAGACGTACGTGGTCTGGCTGCTAGGGTGAGTCAGAATAGTTAGTTCTGCTCTTCTATTCAGATTCTTATATCCTGACACCGAGTTACCGACCCGCTTGTGCCAGTGATCGTTTTGGCTCATTGATTTATTTTCCTGCTTAGAATTGTAAGCTACACAACAGTCTTTGTTTTCTCTACATGAGAAGTGTGTGGTGGATGTCTTTAGTATGTAAATAGCCCTATTATATGGCTAATTTACTGTCCCTCCCATCTACCTCCAAAATGTGGAGAACTGTGAATGTTGACTTTATCATATATACTTTTCTAGTGCCCAGATACTAAGGTGACTGGCACTCACCTAAGATAAGGAGTTAGATAATAAATGAATACCCCACGGCTGGATCATTGCTACTAGACTCTGAGTAGATCACCTGTGATATAATCTGTGCTTTGTCTTTATTGATGTAACAAGAAGATGATGTTTATTTGCTTGTTTCCAGTAGCATTCTCCAAGTGGTAGGTTTTATACAGACATACGGGAAGGCAGTCTTTGCCCCAAAGTGATTACAGTCTCTAAAAGATATGTATTACTTGAAGTTGTGATATTCAATTTCAAATGAAAAATGTTTAAATGGAACAGGATAAATGTAACTCTCCCATTTACAGGCATTAAAATGTATTTGATTGATAAAGCCTCTATCACTGGATACGCTATCCAGGAAGTTGTGCAAGATTTAAAAGTTAACCCAAATCTCTGACCCTTTGGTCCAAAGAAAATGAATCCAAAAAAGAAAAGGGAGGAGTTGATTGGAAAGAGGGGAAAGCCAAATGCCTAACTATGTGCTGGTAGTTACAAGAAGGCCTTGTGCTGAGCCTTGAAAATGCCACGGAGGAGTTCCAGAGGACATCCTCAGAGGCAGAGGAGTTCCACAGACAAGGTCCTTATGAACACCCTGTCTTGGCCCAGTTTATATGGAACCTCAGGATCAAGACTAAGGATAATACAGATGATCTTCCTTGCCTGAAAAGACATGTTTTAGGTCTAGATTGAGGGCCTTCTATATTAGCAACCAGACATAGCCAATTTCCAGTCTAGAATGCACATTCGTATAGCCCAGTTCTCTTGGATCATTAACTGCTTTCTTTAAACCAATTTTTAAAAATCGTCTTTGGAAAATGTGGTTCTATTTTTTTGTGCTCTGTAATTTTTAAAAAAACGACTGTTGAATGTTAATGATAATGCAAATTCTCAGACTGTAACCTGGGTGAATTGCATTCTGAATTTCCAGAGGATGGCTAGGCTTGAATTTCCAGTCTTCTTTTACAGAACCTGTTCACCGCAAAACATGCGGTTAGTACCCACTGCCTTAACTGACCACTTAGAAGTATCTTCAAGACTTTGAGAACAATGGCATTCATGTTGAAGTCCAGCTCTGCTGGGTAGCTTATTTTTGCTGGGACTTTGGGTGGTGTCTTTAGATCTACTTATCAAATGGATTTTTACTGTAGTAGGAATTTTCTGTACCAGTAGCTTGGAGGCTGTTGGCAAAATCCTGGCCCCAGACTTCCACAAATTCCTCTGTGAATGTTGTGACTTTCAGAAAAGGTTTAAAAGTGCTTGAGACTAAAAGACTTTAAAATGTCTCCTTTTGATACCTGTATAATGCTTCTTTGTTTGTCTCTAGCAACCCAACAAATTCTCACATCACAAAATTCAGCACAGAAATAAACTTTATTGTCTGGCCCCTAGGCTGCCTCCGAGTTTATAATCCGTGGACAGAAGCTTATAGATGAGACTACACCCTTCTTTTGATCAAGTCCATTCCAATCAGTGTGAAATAAGTCATTCATACTGTGTTCCATGCTGACTGCCACAGGGTGTATCACAGTTTCCAGAGCACATGATAGCATAGGTGCTGGAACTAGGGGTCCTGCTGCACCCCCTGGCTTGAAGTAGTTTCCATTATATACAGAGTTTACAGTTTGGTTCAATGACTCTCAGTACCCCCAGTATACAAATTGTTCCAGCGTCCCTGCATGGTAGTGCTTCAAAATAACAATTTATAGTGGTCTCCATATGGATTCTAACTTGGTCTCCTATCTCATTCAGAATTTGACCTTATTAATTAAATCTATCTATATGAGCACCTCACAGTCTTTTGAAAAGAATTTATCCAGTACTGTGGGGTAGGGAAGTAGAATTATCCCTGTTTTACAGAGGGGGAACTAGGGCACAGGAAGACTTAAGCCTGGTTTAAACCTAAAACGTAAGTCAACCTAGCTATGTCGCTCAGGGCTGTGAAAAATTTCACAAGCTGTGCAATTTAGTTAGGTCAACCGAAGGTGTCTTCCGTCGACCTAGCTACTGCTTCTCAAGGGGGTGGATTTACTACAGTGATGGAAAAACCCCTTCCATTGCTGTCGTAAGTGTTGTAGTTACAGCAGTGCTTGTAGTATGTACATAACTGTAGAGGCGTTTGGCCAGGGCTCGTCCCTCTCTGGAGTGGCGGGCAGCCACACTGCCTCGCTACTTCCTTCCAGCTGCTGACAGGGAATTAGCCTGGCTGCAGGAGTCTCTCACCGTGGCAGCAATAGAGGCAAATACAGACAGTCATTTGCGCCCAGCCTGTGGTTGGAGGCAATTACGAGTCAAGGGCTCAGGCCCTTAGACAGGAGCTGAGCAACAGTTTATGCAATTAGCAGGCCCAGGCCTGGGTTAGGGCGGGCAGCAGAGAGACAACGGCTCAGGCCCTCAGGGGGCTGAGCAAACGCAGGTAAACAACCAGCCCAGGCTCTTGGCTCAGAAGGGCCTGGGAGAGTTGGGTGGCAGGGGGGACGCAGGCCCACCCACTCCACGGTGTCCCAGCCCGGGGCTCTAACAGTGGCAGAAGACCAGCTGTTGAGTCAGTGGGGATCCTGGCCACAACACACTGACATAGGCTCTGGGTGTGCTGCCCCCGGGCTACTTCCAAACTCCCACTCTGGAGGTACCTGGGTCCAGACGGTGTCCTCCAGGGGGTCCAGCACCATGGGCTCCTCTGGATAACTGGCGAAGGGCAGGCCAGGCTGCTCCTCCAGGGGGTCAAGCACCATGGGGTCTTCTGGGTAACTGGCGAGGGGCAGGCTGGGCAGCTCCTCCAGGCTCTGGTTGGCATCGGGAGTCGGCAGGTCAGGCCAGTCCTCGGGTCCGCTGTAAGTCGTCGGGGTCTCCCAACCGGGAGGTAGGCCAGAGGTGTCTGGCCTCTCTACCAGCTGCCTCCCAAATGAGCTCTGGGGTCGGGCTTTTATACTTCCTGTCCTGCGCCTTGACCTCTGGGGGACTTCCTGTCCTCCGCCCACTCTGGTGTCAAGAGGGGCTCGTCCCTCTCCGGGGCTGCGGGGAACCATACGGCCTCACTACAATACCCTAAGGGCTTGTCTACATAGGAGATTAATGCACAGTTAACTAGGATGTGAATTTAAAGCACAGTAGCTACTCCACACTGACTCTTTCAAGCAGTTTATCTTAATGCACTGCTGAAGTTTATTAAGCTAATGAGCACAAGGCATTCTTAGTGCACAGTAAGAATGTTTACATGGGAAGACAGAGCAGAGTAGCTAATGCAGGCTTTTTCCCTGCACAGACAAGCCCTAAGTGATTGTGCTGGAACAAGGAATTGTATCTGAGTCTCACAAGTCCCAAGCTAGCACCCTAACCACTGGACCATCCTTCCCCTCTACAAGTAATGATTGAATCATCTAATAATACCTGCTTAAAGCAACTAGAAACAAATGATGCAAATTGGGTCCAGAAACTTTGATCAGATTAAACAGAGAATCAAATTACCAAGTGATCGAATTGAAGCCTGTGTATGCTGCTGAGTAAGTGGCTATGTATTGCTTTTACATTATTTTATTCTTGGGTGAACTACAAAATTACAAAGATTGTGTTTGCTTACAGATACCACAAGGCAGCCAAGAGTCGGAGAAGTGAATGGCAAAGGTCAGTGTATTGCACTTGTGTGTATTGTCAGATTAGGCAGGGCTACTGCTCTGAGAATTCTGGACGGCGTTTCCTGCTATATAAAAGCTTGCAGAACCTGAGAGGAGTAGCCAGTTTTGCTGGTAGACAATGAAGAGCAAACAAGGCTTGTAACCAATAGATAAGTACATGTTTGAGCAAGTTTTGTTGTTTATGGGCACGTTGTGTGAAAGTTCAGTTGTGGGGAAGTCAGACCTTATTTACTTAGCATTTATGGAGTGTATTTACTTAGTACGTGTCCAGTAACTGTTTTACACTTACATAGGACCTTTCATTCTGAATGATCCCAAAGGGTCTTATAAACTGAAGATACAAACTATACACAGGGATCACTTCACCTTCAAATGAAATGCAGCTGCCACTGTTGTAGGAGGTAGCAGCTGTGTAATAGCACACAGCAACCTTACACAACAGTTTAGGACAGGATGTGCCGAAGTGCTGAGTACTCAGCAGCTCTGATTAACTTCAGTGGGAGTTACTTTTGAAAATTAGGCCACTTAATTTAGGTACTTACCAGTGGATTTAAGAGTGAAACTCTAGACACCCAGTTTTGAAAATCTAGATCTTAAAGTATCAGAGGGGTAGCTGTGTTAGTCTGGATCTGTGAAAGCGGCAAAGAGTCCTGTGGCACCGTCTAGACTAACAGACGTATTGGAACATAAGATTTTGTGCATGCATCTAAAGAAGTGGGTATTCACCCACAAAAGCTTATGCTCTAATACGTCTGTTAGTCTAGAGGTGCCATAGATCTTAAAGGCCGCTACTAATAGTAAGGCTCTGGATTTCATCCCTGATCCAAGAGACCTTGCCTCCAGTAGCACAGAATAGAACCCGGAGCCCCTCCCAAAAAGCATTCTAGGGCCATTGTTTTACTACTGACTTGGGGGGAACCGTGTAATTTAATTCAAGTGCCAGAGCAACTGAGGCTTAAATGCAGCGACATTAGAGTCAACCCAGCACCAAAAAGCATCTGAAATGTCTTACTGGTGCCTTTATGCCTGGATAGCTCAAAAAGGTCCACATGAGATTTGTACCTACTTTCCCAAAGGAAAGCTTACCTTTCAACTGAGAATAAGAAATTTCAGCCGGGGCGGGGGACTGGGGGACACAATAAGCCTCTAAAAATAGGCACTTAGCCTGAAATGACTTCTCATCTACTACTGTAGTGTGTTGTAAGCAGGGCACCGTAATGAGAGGGGACACTGGAGATCTGGAGAATAGAAGAGGCAACGTAAACAGCAGCAACAGTATATCTGGCCAGTTATTAAAGATGTATTGGAAATAACTACATACTGTGAGCCGGGTTCGGGGATCCATTGTGTTTCTGATTGTGGTAACCAAGAGCCAAATTTTTAAATTTGAGTGCCTGAAAACTAGGCACCTAAATAGGCACTTAGTTGCCTAACATAGGCATTTAGGTGCTTCAGTACATTTTAAGTCCCCAAATGTGCACACTTGGCCCTGAGCCTTTATCTTGTTCTAAATCAGATGAAAGCTGCACATTGATATAGATTTGTTTTTCAATATTGCTGGATCTAGAGTACCACTTTGTGACCAGAGAACAAATGCAGAAAGAAATTGATGCTGGCGAATTCATTGAGCATGCGGAGTTCTCTGGAAACATGTATGGAACAAGGTATGTAACTGTTACACTGTATCCAATAGCTCATGTGGGCTGCAGATTGACGTTTACTGGCTACTTGTGTTCTGCCCTGAGATGATGGGGAAATATTTTAACATGCCATGACACTATTCTCTCCCTAGTCTAAGCTTTTCACTCTGGCAGCATGTCTGCTATTAATTTTATTCTGTCACTAGTAATTGGTGACATTCACCCTTGTGCAAAAGGTGAGTATCGGGCGTGTGCAACACTCACATTTTGCTTAAGCCCCAAGATATGAGTGCAAGATGGTTCATAGTGCTCATGCTGGCCCTTCACAGAGGTGAAATTTCACTCATACAGAATGTTTACAGTGCTCTCCATCTTCAAAGTGCTCTACAAAGATTAATTAAACAAAGTGGGACTTAGATTCTGCATTCACTCCGTGTTATCCAGTGGCCTGAGTGTGATCAGATCAGTGGCGAAAGGAAGTGACACATGCCTCAGTCTGGTACGGTAACACTTACAAATTAATAAATTCTCTCTGGTGTTGGCACCCTGTGATTAGTATTAAAGTGTAAAGTGGATTTTAAAATAGCATTGCTACTGGCATAAAAGTGATCATCAGTGAAACACTAATTAAGCTGCAATATAAATTTAAAAGTCAGATATCTTACATAATACAAAATCTCTGACAATTATTACAGCACAGATTAGATCCGAATGGCAAAAGTAAAATACGTTCAATTGGTTACTAAGATACCAAATCAATAATAGAATGAGTTGATTTTAAAATTGCAAATACCTTTTAAGGGTGAACTGAAATGCTTTAAAAATAAATGCAAAAAAAGTCTAAATTTCCAAATGACTAGTGATTTGGAGGGCTGAACTTGACAGTTTAAGGAGACCTGCCTTCTAGAGATTGGGTATTCAGCATGTTCTGAAAATCAGGCCCCTTTAAGGTGTCTCAATAATTGGGGCAACCAAAATCACACATCCCTTTTAAAAATTAGTCTTAAGATTCTGAGTGATCAGACTGCATTATCAGAATATAAAATTACAGATCAATACATTTTAAAACAAAACAAATGAAAATGATTTTCTCTCACTTTACAGTATCTGCCTACACTTCAGTTGTAGTTTCTGTGTCTCTTGAAAGATTAGACATTATTTCCCTAAAGCAACATAAGGAAGGCAGCTTCCTGCTTTACTCTAGCTTTTCTGATGTCATTGGCTTGCACAGGAGGAACACGTAATCTTGACCTTCGATCTCAGCCGTTAGAAACCTTCCAACTCACCTTGAAGGAGAAACCAATTTCAAGCCTCTTGAATCCATGGATTCAATCTGCTAAGGAGAGTTTGCTTTTGAACAGGATTTTCTCTTTAATCCAGGAAGCCCCTCTTCTGGGATATCTCTCAGGGAGCAAGTTGAGCTTACCAGCCCCAAATGGCAATGGCTGCTGTTTGGTCAGGAGATTATAACGCTAACTCCTCTGCCTGGGGAGGCATTGGGCATGGGCCAGACAAAGATGTGGCACTCAGTTGGGTGTGATCGGTGTCAACTTTTAGGACCCTATCTGCTCATACATGAGTTACCAACTAAAGATTAAAAGACAAATGTCATCACAGAGTGAAATGCAGAGTTTACTTTTTGCTCTTTTATGTCAGTTTAACTCTTTTCTGAATAAAATAGGAAGGAGAAGGGGAACAGTGGAGAAAGAACTGGGGAAAAGATAGTGAGTTGAACTGGGATGGCAAGAAGAGCAGGAGAAGCCAGTGAAACAGGAGTTCTGTTTCCTCCCCTCTGTGGAGGAGGTGGTTGTGAAGAGATCTGACTGTGCCACCGTATTCTGCCATCCCGTTTCGATCTCCAGCACGAGCGCAGTTGCACATTCAGTGCGTTTCTGGAAGAATTCAGTGGCCAGGTGTTAGTTAGGGACTAGCTGTGGCTTTTCCCTCTGAGTCCGAGCCCCAGCCCAATGATAGGGGTGCTGTGCTGAAACAAAATGGAGGGCCTTTCTGTTTGTGGTTCTTAATGATCTCAAGGCATTTTTTTCTATGGTTAGAGGTGGGTCTCTGGCTGAATTCCCACTCTGGTAACACATCTTGCCTACTTTTGTGTCCCCTGCAGTTTCAGTTAGATCAGTGGTTCTCCATCTTTTTGGGCTCAGGACCCATTTGTAAATGTTTATGGCCTGTCACGACCCAGTAAATAGTCTGGGGGTGGAGGTCCAGGGGTGGTTTTGGTCGGATCCTGCCCCTGCGGGGAGGTCAAGGGTGGTTGGGTCCTGTCGGTCACTCACCCCACAGTGGTGGCTCCTGTGCTATGAGGCTGGCAAGGCATGGCTGTCATCTTCGGGTGTTGCAACTTATGGGGTTGCAGCATCGCTCAGGTTTGGCCTCGCCCTTCTTGACTGGACCAAATATGTGGAAATGGAGCTGTGACCTGGCTCATGGGGTTGCGGTGCCACTCACTCAAAGTTAGCCCACCTGGACTCCCGTTGTCATGATGGCTGAGTGGTGCTGGGACGCCAGAGGTTGCAATACCTGGATCAGGGAGGCAAGCCCAACCAGCCCCGTGGGACAGGAGCTGCCATGCGACCCTTTGAAACATTCTGATGATCCAATTTTGGGTCTGGACCGACAGGTTAAGAAACCCTGAGATAAACTAAGTATTCTTCCCTTCCTGTCCTAATCTGTTTACATCACGTTAATATGCCCTACTATACAGCTGTCATGGTGCACCCCAGAGGCAACTGCATCTTAGCACTGGGGAAGTATGTCCTGTATGTGCACTATATCAGTGTGTGTTTAGGCACACTTCAGAATTAAAGGTGCTTTGTAGTAGTAACACATTTCCCCTCAGGTTTTCCCAGCATAGAGACTAAGGTTTGTTTTCTCCATTTCCCCCCAAAATGCTCCAGACATGATCCGTCAGACTATTTAGGGCTGGGTCCTAAGCGGTACTGAGCACCCACAGTTGTCAGTGCAGTTACCGTTGCTCAGGACCCGGCATGTCCTAGAAGTGCTAAGCAATGTTACTGTTCGTTGTTGTGCTGCAGGATCATCTAGGAACCCCAGTCCTGGAGCAGGACCCTGTTGTGTTAGGTGCTGTACAAATACAGAATATAACTCCGGCAAAGCCTGTGTCTGATATCTGAATGACGGCATACCAGGAACTGCTACTGCAGAATGGGGCTGTTCACAGCTGGGTTGAGCACAGGCCTTTTCATCCAACGACTGTGAATGTGACTCAGTCCTGGGATCATTAAACTTGACCAAGAGCAATGTAAGGGCCACCTCCTTCTCTAGAATACTTCCATTCCCTCCCGCTAGTTTTCTTGGAGATTTAAAATCATCTAGTGGCAACCTTTGTATAGACATAAACTTATTTCCAAACTATTCCCATCCCTTCAGAAATAGCTCAGGCTTCAGTGCAGACCTAGGGCCAAATTCAAGCCTGGTGGAAGCGAGTGCAACTTTGTTGATTTCGTCCACTGAGCTGCTTATGCAGAATCTGAATTTTCCCCTTCATCTTTTCTCCCTAGATATCGCCACCCTTTATGCACTCTGCTTTGCCCATCTGTATACATTAAGGAGAAGATATTTTAAGTCCGACAGCTGCTTTGCTTTACCAGATATTTGTAGGTTCATTTCTACTGCACACCTTTGGCCATCTTATGAATGCAAGGATTGCCCAGTACTGAAATAGGTGACTATACTTACCTCACCTAGTCTGGTGATTAGTCTATCTCCAACAACTGCTAATGCTGTGCTGTGGATACAAGTTTCTTCCTGCCCCATGTCCTACTGGCTTATGCCCTGAAACATGCTGATGCCATTCTTCATACAATATTGTACATTTCTAGAACACCTTTAATCCCAAAGCAATAAAATCAATACTGAAACGCAGCCTTCTTTGAGCTGCAGCCAGCTGGTGCATTCACCATGGTGGCAGGGAAAGGAAATGTTAACTGAGGAAATCAGGAAAAACCTCAAGTCTTACTAAAAAGTGTGGTAGAAGAAAACAGAGGATTTAAGGCCATATCCAAGAGATCTAAGCCTTTCATGACTGAAAGCTTTTTCCAAGACATTTTGGTGATGGGAAAGATATAAGAACCTGAACCAAAGAGAAATTAACTTACTCCAGGAGGTGTCAGTCTTTTTGAAAAACAAACTCATCCACAAACACTGCTTCTCTGACCAGAAGGGCTAAGATTTTTCAGACTAATGGTTCTGGATGCTTAATTGGAGACCACGTAAAGGAGCCTGTGTTCCAGAAAGTGCTGAGCACCCACTCTCTGAGAATCAGGCCCCTATTAGATGCCTCAAGGTAGGCACCCAAACTCAGTAGTCCCTTTGGAGAACCTTGATCAAGATCTTTGCTGAGTGTGTGCATGCCACTCTAGGGTCCAGTAATGTGAGGTGCTGAGAAATCACTAGGAGTGGAAGAGACAGTACCTTAGGCATCTCGTGTGCTTAAATCTGAGGATGAGGGGGGAAAGCAACTCTGCATGGTTAGCGTTAGAGCAATTTTTGTGGATTTGTGACAGAAAGCAGTCTAAGCCATAGCTCTAGTTGCTAACATCTTCCGCAGTTTGGGGAGGAAGAAAGGAGAGCTGCAATCCAGCACAGTCAGTGAGATCGACATGCAAGGCAAGCTCGTAGATCTCCGTGTTTGTATGGTGTGCAGCAATGATGATAAGGTGGGTTTAAAGGCTTTAGGACAGGATTAATGTGGAAATCCCAAGAATAACTTTGAAAGCTGGGACTCGCGTCACCTGCTGCAGCAGGATGGGTCTTGTTAAATCCGTTCCTAACTCCAGCTTTCTGCTCCAATTTGTTAAAACAATTCTGGGAAGAGAAAGTGTCCTCTTTTTCCATCTGTCCTAGGTATTTGTCTGGCCCCCATCACCGTAGCACCTCACCATCTTTAATGTATCCTCACTGCACCCCTGGCTATTATCCCTATTTTGCAGGTAGGGAACTGAGGCGCAGAGGGGCCAGATGGCTTGCCCAAGGTCACACAAGAAGTCTGTGTTGCAGCAGGGAGTTGAACCCAGGTCTTGCAAGTCCCAGGTTAGCACCCTCACCACTGGGCCATTCTTCCTCTCCATTTACCGAACAGGAGCTTGTTTTGCCTGTGTGTGTCTGTGATCGGTACGTGTGGCTTGAAGTTAGACCTCTGGATGTGAGGTCTGTCGTTCTGAAATCATGGCAGTAATCACTGCAAACCTGTTAAAAGGAAACAGTTAACTCTCTCTCTCTCCTCTTTTCCACCATTCCCCAGCTGGGACAACACCTCACGGTTCCTTCGGCCTGAGATGGGGTTTGTCCTCCAGGCTTAAGCTTAGGTGGAGCTATACAATGCTGCTCCCTCCGTCTCTGTGACATGGGGCAGGTATGACTGGAAAGTGCTGGGGGAAAGGGAACTGAAAGAAGAAGTGGGAGAGAGAACTGGGTGGGAGTTAGTGGGAGAAATGAACAGGGCAAAGGAGAAATATAATACCCAAGTAAAATGAGACACAGGAAGAGGAGGTGGAAAGGGTTGGGGGGAGAGCAAGGGGAAAACAAACAGGAAACAGATGATGATTTAAAAAAAAGTGCTCTTGTATAGCACTCTTCCATCCATAGATCTCAAAGAGCAGTCCCAAGAAGATTGGAATCATTATCCTCATTTTGATGATGGGGAAACTGAGGTGTAGAGGGAAGAAATGTGTTCCTGACAGTCACCCCGCAGGCCCGTGTCAGAGCTCAGTGTAGAACCCAAGACTTCCGAGTCCCACTCCAGTGCTCTAGCCATAGCCAGCACGCTGACAGGTAGGGAACACCGTGGTGGAGAATCCCAGGTGCAGATTGGTTAGAGGTGGGGTCCTCCAATCAAAGCAAGTTTGGAACCACAGTGCTAATGGGTTTCACTGCTCCCGGTGGAATCAGAGCTCATCTAGGGAGACCTTGCTTCCACCATGATATCCTTGGCTTAGGGGGACACCCCAGCTCAGGAAACAGGATTCCCTAGGAATCATGCCCCACACCTGGCTGGAGTGAGCTCACCTCATCAATCCTGCTGTGGGCAGCCGTGGCTTCACTGTCCTAATTGGCTGCTATCCTTCAGGTGTTGTGGCAGAAGAGGGTCTTGGGAGAGGAGGAGGTGATAGGGACTGAGCAGATCCGTTCAGGGAGATGACCCATGTGTAGAAGGCACACACACATTGGTAGGAGGAGTGGACAGATGGGCTGGCAATCCATGGTAGCAGTAACCCAGGTAAGGAAGAGTATGATCATTCGCATCCAAACCGTACACCCAGGGAGAGGACGTGAGCAGTACATAGACAATGGGGGGACAAAACCAAACAGCCACACCCATCCCCTAGAGGTTGTTTAGTCTTATCTTGTCTCTGAAGTGCTATCCTGACAGTTTGGCCATGTAACTGAGAATCAAAATATGGACGGAACGTTAGCCAGGTCACCCGTCTACTGAAAGGTCAGTTGGATTTTTTTCAGTCAGGTTCTGTTTAAGTCATGAAGTTCATACGCAGTAAGTGTGTTACTGGTTAGAACTGGGAGAATTATTCTTACTATAACAATTTAGGAGAATATATGCTGCATTCTAGCACACATCTTGTTCGGATTGGTCACTTTTGCATAAAAAGGGCATGCTGTACGGGCAGATACTGACAAAAGGAATGCTTGGTCTCTCTCTCTCTCTCTCACACATATATATATATATATATATTAGCAGAGTATATGACCGTCCACACTCAGCTTGTAATCAGATAGCGGACTGGACTAGTGGACTTCTTGAGGTCCCTTCCAGCCCTACATTTCTCTGATTCTATGAGCACCTGTAGGGAGGGCCTGGGATCAGGGTTGGGTGGGGCGAAGGTTCACAAGAGGAGCTACAGCGTAACCTCTGCGGGAGAGTATGGAGGCCTTCTCTAAAGAGCTGCTCTTTCTCTTATCCTCTGTTGCCACCATGTGGCCATTCAATTTAACTAATTTAAACCCTCCGTAACCACCTCAAAACATTTTCTCAGGTTTTCTCCTCTTATTCTTTATCATTTGTAGTACATGAGTGCCTAGGAGCCCCAGCCACGGACCAGAACCCCATTGCGCTAGGTGCTGTACAAACACAGATGGTCCCTGCCCCAAACAGCTAACACCCATTTATTATAGGATTCAGATTAGTTTTTCTTTTTGCATTCAGATAATTGGAGTCACTGCTCTTTAGATGTTAGTTTGTTCTAAGAGGATCATAGAGAGAGTTTGGAGGGAAGGTCAAAGCATATCAGATGCAGCCCACAGTGCGGAAAGCATATGATTATCTTTGCCAGTCCAAAGGAAAAAATATTTTAATACTCACCTTCTTAACTTGGTATCTTCCAAGACTGGCAAATCCCATGAAGGGTACTGCACTCTTCAAGAGAATTTATTAGTATGGAAACTTGTGACCTCTTATAGAGAAGTAACCTTGTTCAGTGGCTTTTCCTCCTTAGTCCAAGCATCTGTGATTCATAAGATTCCAGGGTCAGAAGAAGACCGCTGTGATCATCTAGTCTGATCTCCTGTATAACACAGGCCAGAGAATTCGTCTTCTCCCTCCCCCCCACAAAGAATTCCTAGAGCAAATTTTTTAGAAAAAGCATTGTCATTGTTTAAAAATGGTCAGTGGTGAACAATCCATAAAAACCCTTGGTAAATGGTCCCACCAGTTAATTATTTTCACTGGTAAAAATGTATGTCTTATTTACGTTCTGAATTTGTTTAGTTTCAACTTCCAGCCATTGGATCATGTTCTACCTTACTTTTGATGTTGTCACCCTTCTAGTCCTTCGGGATTTATATGGGCTTTGGTGTTTGAGCCTCTCCAAAGGAATGATGTCATTGCTAGCCTGTGACTAAGATGCTCTGTGTTCACCTCAGTGGAATGCAATGCCATCTCGTTAGCCATTTCCACACACTTAATTTCTCTTGAAGTAGCAATATGCACTTGTAGGAAGCTCTAGGCACCTATATGATTTTGTAAGAATATGTCAAATTCTGTGGTCTCAGCCCACAAAATCTAATTCTCCAGTGCCCACCATAAAACTCCTCCCTCTTTGCCAGCCCCTTGTGAGCAATTTCTTCCCTCAGCCCCGCTTTTAGGGCGAGCCTGGGAGAGAATAGTGATGCCTTCCAGCTTGCCCTGTAGGCCAACATATGTGGGCCCTCTTGGAAAAGGGGGTGGAGGAAATCTAGAGTTGTGGACCAGTCACTGAGACAGTCCTGCTATCCGCCCCCTCCTGTTGAATCCAAGGAGCTTTGATCAAGTACCTTGGCAAATTAGAGCTGCTACAGTTTCCCATGAGGAGATCGAGGCAACGATTAACGAAATGTATACAAATAATAATGCCTGGTTATATAGCACTTCTATCTGTAGATCTCAAAATGCTTTCCAAAGGCGGTCAGTATCATCATCCCAATTTTACAGCTGGGGAAGCTGAGGCAGAGAGGGAAAGTGACATGCCCAAGGTCTCCTAGCAGGGTAAGCTAGGAATTGAACGCAGGCCTCCTGAGTCCCCCGTATAGTGCCCTATCCACTAGGCTACACTGCCTCCGTTTCTGAACTTTCCACTTCTAGTTCACTCACCTCCCTCTTTTGACCATATGGCACCTCTAGGGACGGGGGCTGGGAAATATCAATGCAAAAGAGAACGTAAGTGGTGCAGCATAGCTTGTGAACGGTTCTTAATGCACGAGGAGTAGATAGCTAAGATTCCCTGGCTCTCCCTGCACGGCATCCCCACCCCAGTGTGTCCAGTAACCAACTTCTTCTCTCCCTTCCCCCAAGTAAAGCTGCGGTGCAGGCCGTGCAGGCACGGAACCAGATCTGCATCCTGGATATCGACTTGCAGGGCGTCAAGAACATTAAGAAAACTGACCTGAAACCAATCTACATCTCTGTCCAGACTCCGTCCATAGAAGTCTTGGTGAGTGAGCCTCCTTTCCCATGTCCTCACTGTGCTCTTACTGGGGGAAAGTTACCTTGGGGTCTTTCCAGCAATAGCAGAAGATGATCCAATTAATGGATGAATTCAGTGAGGCGATGAGAATTTCCTGCCTCTTCTCCATTGATCAATTTACTATATAACCCACAAAACAGGTAATGGCTTTTGATCAAACCTCTGCCTATCCTCTCTCCTCCCTGCTCCTTGTGTCTCATACTCCTCCTCTTGGCTTTGTGCATGCTCATCCTTCTCTTTAAAAGGCTCCATCTCCCATGCTCCTTCCCTTGCGTCTCTCGGATCCTCTTCATCGTCTGATCTTCCCATCTGCCATGTGTCTCAGCACCTGTTGTGCTTGAAGCTGTGTTCATGTTAGTTTGCAAGATCCCTAGGGCATGGCCTTCGTCGGTCCATGTTTAGGAAAGCTTTGTGTTTATGATGCTCTCTGGGGTTATGAGGACTTCAGTATCCATCTATTACAGTAAATCCTAGTGAGGCTGGTATCATGGGGTAACACCATGGAACTCTTATCTGTGGTCTCACGTGTCCCCATATATTAATGAATGTATCCCCATAGCTTCTCTGTGAGGTTGAGAAGTGTTGTCACCCCAATTTTGTAGATGGGGAACTGAGACGGGGATAAAAGTGACTCGCCCAAGGTCACACGGGGAGTCTATGAGAGAGTCAGAGATTGAACCCAGATCTCCTGAGTCCCAGTCCAGTGACTCTGACAAATCATCCTTCCCAGACTTTTTTTTCTGTTTTGTTACCCTAAGTCCATTATGTGAGTGGTGTTCCTCCTTAAGAAGAAGAAAGGCCAGGCAATGAGCTGCTGTCGCAAAATCAGCTCCAAAGTGTCGCCTAACAGCTGCCATTTATACCTCCATGGCTGTTCCTTTGGCAGTAGTATTGCAAGAAGCAGCATAGTCCAGTGGCCTGAGCACAGGGCTGGAAGCCGGGAGCTCCTGAGGTCAAATCCCAGTTTGGACAGATTTGCATCGTGGCCTGGGGCAAGTCACTTAATGGTTTGCTAAAGTGGGGATATACTTCCTTACATCCCATGGTATATGTGAGGCTTTATTGGTCAAGGCCAGTACCCACAGCCGGCCTCTTGATCTATTCCTTCTGGCCAATGGACAGCACGGTGTCACCTGGCTCCAGAAACAGCCATGTGCCAGGGGAGAGGGTGTTTGAAATGACTTCCTGTTCTCTGCCTGTGGCACATGACGGTCTAGTCTTCTGTGGGCTGTGACCCTTTGGTCTCATTCCAGTTGTTGGGTTTAGTGTATGGGTGCTGGGTGGCGTTGGTGGCCTGTGATCTACAGGAGGTCAGGCTAGACAGTTGGGTGGTCCTTTCTGGCCATAAATATGAGGTCTGTGACTTGGAGCCTTGTGAGGGTGGTTGTGATGGCAGTAATGGGACTTGGGGGCCGAAGCCGACTGTTCTCCTCCAAACGGCGCTTGGAATGTGCATTTACACTTGTCGTCTTTGGGCTGTAGGAAAAGAGACTGCGTGACAGACAGACAGAGTCCGAAGAGAGTCTCCAGAAGCGGCTGAACGCAGCTCGTGTAGACATGGAACTTAGTAAGTACAGGAAGCTCGCACAGACACAACCTCAGCGGGGACTGGGGGTAGGGGGCGGGGGAAGGCACGTCAGAGTTTTTGGCGCCTTGTCATACACAGATGTCTGGCTCCCTGTCTCAGGGGTTTATGGAAGATCTGGCCAGATGAACTGACCATGACTATTTGGGAGCTGGGAGCTAATTGTAGGGGGAAGAGGGGATTCACTGTCCTGGACTGACGAGGAGCGGGGCCATGTCACCACTTAAACTAGCATGGAAATCACAGCTGTAAAGACCTCACAGGCTCCGGGTGTGTTTGTGAGAGAGAACACCTCAGCCTTCCATTGTCTGCGTATAACCTTAGGCACTAGAAGCAAAAATCCTCCTCTTTCAGAGGGAGGGGGAAGGGAACGGAGAACAGGAGCCCTGATTCCCTTCCCTCACCCCTTGGCACAGCACCATGGGAAAGATCCCCTCCCCCTTACAAACGGGTAGGACCACTGAGCCCCTTCCCACCTCCCCTCACTCCTCCAGACCAGTTCTTTCCATCCCTGGCTTCCACTCCTGTTACATCCTCCCTGCCCCAAGTCCCAGGCATGAGGGGGATGGGGCAGTTCAGTCTCAAAGATGCTACCAGGTACTAGGGCCACTGATGCACTGTTCAGCATTAGACTGTTCTTAGTGCTTCAGGGTTTGTGTAGAGTGAGTTGGGCTTGATGGGGTCTTTTTTGTTGTTGTTTTTTTAATGGTACCAACCACACCATGAAAATACTTTGACAGCTGTTAATGCGCTCCAGGATGGCTGGGAGCACTAAGTTAAGTTTCAAGATTTTAATTTATTATGAAGTAAAGTGAATTTCACTTTTTAACAGCTTCCCTTATTTCTATCTTAGGTCCTTTTGTGGCCCCCCCCATCAGGGTAGTATCCGAGTGCCTCATAATCTTTAATGTATTTATTCTCACAACACCCCTGTGAGGTAGGGAAGAGAAGCTATCCCCATGTGACAGATGGGAGAACAGAGACATGGTGAGGTGAATGACTTGCCCAAGTTGACAGTCTGGTTTTTTTGTTTGTTTTTTGTTCTGTTTGTACAGCACCTCGCACGATGCGGGTCCCAGTCCATAACTAGGGCTCCTAGGTTCTGCGGAAAAGGACCTAGGGGTGACAGTGGACGAGAAGCTGGATATGAGTCAGCAGTGTGCCCTTGTTGCCAAGAAGGCCAGTGGCATTTTGGGATGTATAAGTAGGGGCATAGCCAGCAGATCGAGGGACGTGATCATCCCCCTCTATTCGACATTGGTGAGGCCTCATCTGGAGTACTGTGTCCAGTTTTGGGCCCCACACTACAAGAAGGATGTGGATAAATTGGAGAGAGTCCAGCGAAGGGCAACCAAAAATGATTAGGGGTCTGGAACACATGACTTATGAGGAGAGGCTGAGGGAACTGGGATTGTTTAGTCTGCAGAAGAGAAGAATGAGGGGGGATTTGATAGCTGCTTTCAACTACCTGAGAGGTGGTTCCAAAGAGGATGGTTCTAGACTCTTCTCAGTGGTAGAAGAGGACAGGACAAGGAGTAATGGTCTCAAGTTGCAGTGGGGGAGGTTTAGGTTGGATATTGGGAAAAACTTTTTCACTAGGAGGGTGGTGAAACACTGGAATGGGTTACCTATGGAGGTGGTGGAATCTCCTTCCTTAGAAGTTTTTAAGGTCAGGCTTGACAAAGCCCTGGCTGGGATGATTTAATTGGGGATTGGTCCTGCTTTGAGCAGGGGGTTGGACTAGATGACCTCCTGCGGTCCCTTCCAACCCTGATATTCTATGATTCTGTAGGTAAATAAATTCACACAGGTAGTCTGTGGCGGAACTAGGACTTGAACCCAGGTCTCCCAAGTCATAGGCTAGTGTTCTACCCACTGGACCTCTTTCCCTTTAGTTGCATAGAGTTGTTTAAAAGGAAAATCCTAGAGTTGCCTCAACAAACTTTATTTCTGCCTTTAAATTGCTGATCCTTTCCTTGTTCTAGCCCATCTTCCACATCCACTCTTACCTGGGAGAATCCTGTGTAGTTTTTCAATAATTCTGGGGGCCATATAGCAGTCAGTAACAGAGTAATGGCCATTCTCCTGCTCTTCCAAAGTCTTGTGTTTTCATCCTCTCTATTTCCTACCTCTGGTGATTGTTTCACAATCTATTGGATTGAGCCCCTTCAGACTTCATTTATGTTGGTCTTAGTTTTGTAATGAGTTCAGCAGCAAAGCAATGTTCGTAGTCTCATCCGTAACATCTTATGTCTCATCGTCAACTTAATTTTCAGAATCCTTCTAGGTCATATAAGTGAGTCTCTCTCCATGCCATGTGTTTCCTTTTCTTTTTGGTTTCAACTAAGCTCCTGTTTGTTTAGAATCCTCCAAGAAATTTTGCTTTCTCTGTAGGGAGTGTATGCAGAATGTGCTCTCTCTCAAAAGTATATGCTCTAGCTCAACCAGAAGATATGAGCTTGATGCAGAAATTACTGAGGGAGGTTCTATGGGCTATTATTCAGGAAGACCGACTGGATGATCATAATCGGCTCTTCTGGCCTTAAAATCTATGAATCTGTGCTACATTCAGCTCTTAGCCTGATGCAGTCTTAAGACTATACTTGATCTAAGTAGAACGCAGCATGCTCTCCTATAAAACTACTTCACAAGGATAGCTTGACAGAGGAGATGATTAGCAGTGGCTGAAATAAAATGAAAATGTTAAGAGTCCACAAGAATTAGAGTCCCAAAAAAGGAGGCAAAGGAGCCAGCGTTCCTTTCCTGTGTTCTAACTCCTGTTTTGATTCACTAGGTAATGAACCTGGCCTTTTTGACTTGATCATCATCAATAATGATCTACAAAAAGCCTATTCTGAACTGAAGGAGATTCTTGCAGAGGTAAGTCATTTAGGGCTCTTCTGCCTTGGGTACCGTGCAAGCTATTGTAAATGGAGAGTCAACTGTTAGAGAGCATCAGAAGGAAATGCTTGACAAACATTCCGTTTCTGAGAGAAGGCAAAGTTGTAGCTAGGCATATAGCCCTGACTCAGTAAGATGTCTAAGCACATACCTAACTTTTTAAGTATGAGTAGTCCCATTGGCTTCCATGGGATGCTACTCCCATGCTTGACATTAGGCATTTGCTGAAGTACCTTGCTGACTCAGGGCCTTAAAGAGGGAACTCTGGTATGCAGAGGTTTTTCTCCTGGTCCGGGACCATTATTTGCAAAAGTTTACCCAGGGCAGGGGCCTTGTCTTCTGTTGTGTTGGACTGGGCCAAGCACAGTGACACTAGTCAGAACATAATCAGTAAATGCAGTGACCTTCATGCACCCAAAGCCAGGACCCAGTTGTTGGCTTCGTGAGCCCTAAAGGTCACTGCTGAAGCAGTTACTTCTGAAGATTGGACATGGGTGATGTAACGAAGAGCAGAACTTTAAGCTTTGCAGTTAGGCTGGGAGAATTGTATCTTGGAAAGCAGGGCCTCTGAAAAGGACATAGGGGCCCTGGTGGATAACCAGTTCAACACAAGCTCACAGTGTGATGCAGTGGCTAAGGGGGCTAATGGGATCCTTGAATGTATAAGCAGAAGAGTTTCAAGTAGCAGCAGGGCAGTGGGGTTACCGCAATGTCTGGTGTTAAGTGAGACTCTTGTGGAGTTCTGTGGTCCCCGTTTCAAAGAGGATGTTGAAGAATTCGAAAGGGTCCAAAATAGAGCTACAAGAATGATGCCAGGTCAGAAAAATCTGCTTTATAGTGAGAGATTTAAGACTGTTATCTATGTATTTTAACAAAGAGGATGTGAAGAGGTGATATGATCACGGTTTAGAAGTACATGGGAGAAGATGTTGGATAGCTGAAGATGTTTTAACCTAGCAGACAAAGGTGGAACGAGATCTGATGGCTGGAAGCTGAAGCTAGACAAATTCAGATAGGGAGCAAAGCACGCGTTTTTAACCCTGATGGTGAGAGAACCATTGGAACAATTTACCAAGAGATGTGTTGGATCATGTGAAGTCTCTTTAAATCCAGACTGGATGTATTGCTAAAAGGAATAGTCCATTTCAACCATAAAATATGGGCTTGATGCAAAGGTCACTTGATGAAATTCTGTGGCCTATTTCTATGCCAGAGGTCAGACTAGATGATCATAATGATCCTTTGTGGCCTTACAATCTATGAAGCTATGAATTATTTACAGAGAGCAATACACGATAAATCATTTTCTTCATCTGCTTGCAGGAAATTCAGAAGGTCCAAGAATCCAAGAAATCCTGAGTTCAGTCTGCTTGGCTGCCATTCCTCACGTGCTTCACAGCATTCTGGTCCAAGAGAGACATTCCCTTTAGCCTGATTCCCTTCCGAGTTACTATGACATTTATATTAAAAAACAAACGCAAAACCAACCTTATATTTATATTAGCCAGGGCTTCTGCTACTTGTGTGCGCGCGCTAAGGCGTCCAGTGCTCTTCTAGGTTTGCGTGGAGGTTCCAGGCAAACAGTCTGAAAGTCCCTGTACTGTATTTCCTGAACAGAATTATTCTAAATTCATTTGTATTGCCTGATCATAGATACAGCCCCATGCTCATACAATCCGTGCGTGTAGTGTGTGAAACTAAGCAGTAGTCTCCTCCATAGCATTTTTTGGTGGATACTCCCTTCCCCCCCGTGGGCTGCCTGCACCAGATGCCGCCTGCAGAAGGGAATTGCTTAGTATGACCTGACCTGGCTTTCAAATGGGTTAAAGTGTGCAGTGGCATCAGCTGGCATCAAGTGACCAGCTGAGAGAAGAGATGCAACTGAAAAGGAAAGAGAGGGGCTGAAGACCAACTCAGAAAAAGGGTGGAGCAGAAGAGAGGATGGTGCTAACGCTAGTGTCCCGCCCTCCCCTGTCCCCCGTAAATGTTCCACTAAGCAATGAGAGCTCCTACTCTTTCCCTTTTGTCCTCCCATTAGGCCAGTGGCTCCAGCCACCACTCCTTTAGGTGTTTAACATTGTCAGCGAGTCTTTCTGCTTGATCTTGATGCTGCTGCTGGCTAGGGCTCCTTTCAGCAGAGCTTGGGTAGCTCCAAACCTCAGTCCTCGTGCCCAGGACCTAGTCAGGTGAACTGCTGGGGTTGCTTGAAAAAACTGGAGACCTGCTTAATCTATCAAGAAATAAAATCATGTCCTGACTTCTCCTGGCTAAAAGGAGTTCCTAGGGGAGCAATCATTCAGCACCTGCCTGCCCTGCAAGACTGTGGGGTGTGGTCATATATGTTGTTCTGTATGAATGCAGCGGTGGAAAGGTTTGGGTGTTCCCAAGTTCAACTCTCTGGGGAATTTCTTTCCAGGCTGTGCAGCGCTTTTATTCCTGGAAGAACTGACAATGCAAGGGGACATTTTACATAACAGTTTCTGAGATCTCTGTGCCTGCTGCCATCCTAAAAGTTGAAGGCTTTGAAACTTCAGGGTTTCCCTTCAAATTGAACATCCTAGAACCAGTTTAATTCTGAAACATCCAAACCATTTTACACCTTTTCTCCCTGATGGTTTTCCAAAAGGAAGAGTCGTGGTTGCACCTACCATTTCCCAGATTATCACCCTTCCCCGCCACCGCCTACACCCATACGGTGAATGGTAGAACAGTAACATTCATTTAATGTCCATTTCCTCACAAAAATTGCCTACAGATAATATCTGATAATTATCTACAGATAATCTGACAAATACCTTCAAAGCCGAAGCTTGGCGCAGCATGGTTTCTGGGAGGTTGTTCATTAATTCCAAAGTTTTTGCTTTCAGGCTCTTCTCAACATGGATTGGGGTGGAATTTTAAATGGCACTTGGCACCAAAAGAATTAGCAATATCATCTGTGCTGGGCCCTAACAACTCCAAGTGTTAAGAGGCTTAAATGCGTATGTCATGGAAAAATGAGGACTGAAATTCTGCTTTCCCGTCGTTGCTCTGAATCTGCAGTCAGAAATGCTCTACATGTTAACTGAGTGACCTCTGTATTCCAGAACTGTATATGTCTTAGGAGGGAAATTTCTCACTTATGAAATAATGAAGCATGGAGGGTTAGGGATAGCGGGGTGGTGGTAAGAACATGTGAGCCCTGACTACCCTAATGCTACTACTAGTGGTGAATTAAAGGTTTTGTTTTGTTTTTTTTACTTTAATTTTTTTGCTTGGGCAGATGCAGCCTGACTCATTGGCTGTGTGTATTATTCTGTCCTTGGGGTTCCTTCTTCCTTGAAAGTGCCCTGGGAGATGTGAGCATAAGAAGATTCTGGAAGCCAATGCTAAAAGGTCCTATGGGAGATATTACAGCCATGATATAAGGACCAACAACTGTGCCAGTGATATTTCCCATGAGGCCATCCTGTGTTTCAGGCCATGCTGTCTGTGCTGGGATACTACAAACTTTTCCTCTATTGCAATCAGATTGCCTGATGGGAGTTTACTCTGTGCCTGACCTATATCAACACAGCAGGAAGCCCCCATGACCTTAAGCAGTTCAGATAACCCTAAACCGTGCACTAACCCCACTATACAAATCCCCCTCATTGATGAGCAGAAATTCCACTGCTTCCCCAAACGGGGCCCTTGAGATATGGTCAAGGGTTCTGATATGTTCCAGCCAAGAGAGAACTGCAGAAATAACAAGTGATGTACAAAGCTGGTTGCTTAAATGAAGAAAACTGAGTGAAAAGAGCAGGATGTAGGTGTTTCCCTGCAACCCAGCCCGAGCCATGGCACTGGCCTCAGGCAAGAGAGTGGGGAAAGGAAACTAGTTTGTGTGCCAGCTACCGTACCGAAGAGAGTCAACAAACAGCACTAAAGATGAAAAATTAATGTTCTTCTCTCTCTTCCCCATCAGCCCCTTTTAATAGTCAACAGTGGTAGTAAGACAGGTAAGAAATTCCCCCCTCCCACCCTTGCAATATCTGTTTTTCATCTGAGCATGTTCCTCATTCCAAGGCTGTATCCTATAGAGCATCATCCTGGATGTGGTGGTAGGGGATGGACTAATGATCTAATAGGTCTGTCCCAGCTCTGCTGAGTCTGATCTGATGCCATTCCTTTTCCCCCCTCAAACGCCCTCTGAACTCTCATGGTGCCAGACCCTCTACCTAACTCCTTTCATTGCATTGGGAAATCAAGGAGTGGTAGCTACCTAGGTGCCCAGGCCTCAGCTCTCTGTAGGGACTTGGGCATTGCATGCTGAGCGTCCTAGCAGCTGACGGTTAAGTGCCTGGAAAATCACAGCAACGTGCTGTGATCCAGGAAGCCGTGTTAGGCATCTAGGCTCCCTCTGCAATGACATGGGAGAGAGAGGCATCTTAGAATGCAATCTACAAAAGCCAGCATGATAAGCCAGGAGCCCTGTAAGCTAGCCACTGGCCGATGCGGACCAGAGAGGTGTGTGCTAAGTTCCGCTCCTGTCTGGGAGAAGGGTGTCTAACGCTATGCTCCCTGAACGGGAACCCATCCCCTGGAGTCAGGTGATTTAGGTGCCTAAGTAGTTTCTGATGTGAGTTCGGTGCCTTCCTCGCTCTGCACAAAAGGCTGCTGCTACCACCCATCTTATATTTTTTAGCGCCATAGTTGGAGTACTGACCTGGGGTGTAGGAGAGTTGGGTTCAGTTCCCTCTCTCTTCCAAAAGGGGTGAAAGGATTCAAACAGGGGTCTGCCATGTCTCAGCTGAGTGTTCTAACCACTGAGCTGTGGTATATGCTGATGGGGTGG
Source organism: Lepidochelys olivacea (assembly GCF_965140295.1). Lineage (NCBI taxonomy): Eukaryota > Metazoa > Chordata > Testudines > Cheloniidae > Lepidochelys > Lepidochelys olivacea. The sequence continues at coordinate 263,263,669 of NC_140412.1, read as the reverse complement.
GAAGCCCTCCCTCGATCTCTCCTGTTGAAACTGTTCCCCTGTGGGATAACTGATGATTGGAGCAGGGGACTGGCCCCTACATCTCCCATCTCCCCAATGGGAGCACTAATCACTGCAGTTACAGTGTCATTCTCACATTTCTTGTCTCTCTGGCCCAATGACTATTTAACGGGAGAGCATGAGGAAGTCCCCATCAGAATGCCCCATCACTCAGTGGTTCGAGCCCTCATCTGCGTGGTGAGAGACGCTTGTTCAAATTCTTTCTCCCCCTCTGCTTGAAGGGGGAAATTGAATCTGTCTACCGCACCTCCCAGGTGAGTGCTCTAACCACTGGGCTAAAAGAAGGTGGGTGGCAGCCCTTCTCCAGCAATCAGATTTTGAATGGGACCAATCCTCTTGGGGGCCTCTAAGCACGCCTACCACAGTGGGACCTGCAGGCAAGTTCAATGGAAGAACACCTAGCTTCTCTGGGTGATGCATCACTTTTGGGCTTAGCTGGGAGACTGGCATCCAAGTACCTAGCTTTGAGGCAGCAGTGCGCAAGCCCCGAGACAGAAACTTAGGCACTGAGTGACCTTTTCCTTTGAAAATGTAGGTGCCTGTGAGTTTAGTTGCCTACATGGGAGTTTTGGAGATCTCAGTGGAGCCCAAACTGGGACTTATGCACCTAACCGCACTAAACTTAGGCGCCAGATATTTCAAGGTATTTAGGCTCCCTCTGGGAGTTAGGTGCCTAAGTACCTTTACAAGTCAGGCCCCTAGTGCTCAGTTGCAATTTAATTTTAGAAAGGGTTAGTTGCAGTCCAGGTAGTGGAGCACTAGAGGGGGCCCATGGCCCTAAGAAAATTCATGGGGACCCTTCTGCCCCAACACAGAGAAACAGAGCTGTGTAGTACACTGGATGAACTGGTGTTTCTCGGGATCGTTCTTTGTACCAGTTAAGATTCTGTGCCCATTACCAGCTGAAAATGCACCAAGCTGCACCTGTGACTGTCCTTTAGCAAGCTCCATCCTCAGACGTTCCTCTGGGCTCCCTTGACTTCTGGAAGGCACTGCAGCCAGTGTGACATACAAGCATTACTGAATCCTCAGAAAGTCCCCCTGGGCTAGATAAGTGGCAGATAGGGATTGCTTCATTCAGCATTGACATGCAACTGTCTCTGGGGTGGAAGGCAGCAGTTATTTAACACTTCATAGTGACACTATAGAACATCTTAGAAAAGGGAGCAGAGAAGACTAGTGAAAGAACAAAGGGAATTAAAATAATCTCAGATTCTGCCCCAACAGCCCACCCTTAAATCCGTGCCATGGGCTCTTTAAATGACCCCAATGAAATAAATTGGTAAGCATGTTATTTATAGTTCCATCTCTTTGTGTGGTGGACTAAAAGAATGAACACTTCATTCTCTCATGCTAATGGAAAATGACATGCTCGGTGTCAGGATTATGATGCGTGAAGAAAAAGAAAACGAGCTTAGATTGCTCTTGCGTCTCTAGGCGGTGGACTGTATTTCATTACGAAAGAGACATGGATGCTGTAGACAGAAACCCTAATGTAAGAGCACAGGATTTTCGTATGCCTATATATCGTGATTGTCAAATTAAAGCCCAGTGTCTCTTTCCAACCTCTTGAGCTGCTGGCAGCCGCTGTATGGAGGTGACACAGCTGAACAGGAGAAATAAACCCAACAGACAGAGTACGTGTTTTGTGCCTTTAAAATGCTGAAGAAGTTCTGGAGAAACTGGCTATTCAGAGCAGGGATGTCAAACACCTGGTTTGTGGGTTGGATCTGGCCTGTTTTAATGTATTTATGGGGCCTGTGGAAAGTATTCAGATTCTTTAGCATCTCCGCTTTCATTAAAAGAAATTAACTTTCCGAGTGTAAACCACTGCAGCATCTTCCTGAGTCTGCAGACAGCCTTAAACAAGAGTTTGGATGTGCATCTCAATGGGGTGTTGACTCTGAAGCCTACAGATGACATTTCCAATGCTAACATAGATAACTATTTCACCACGGATCATTTTAGCAGAAATATCCAAAATGTGTGTTCCAGGCTTAGGCCTCCCTGACCATCTTAGATTCTGCTGGGATGGAAATGGCTCAGTTATGAGCCTAGCAGCTATGTGCTACAGAAGTGAGGCTGGAGAGAGATGGAGGGGAAAGAAACTTGGCACTTGTGCAGCACTGTGAAAATGTAAAGAGGCATGTGCAACCATTAACTAACACAGCGATGTTACCAATGGCCATTTGCCATGGTACGGCCTAATTCCAACCTAGGAAGGGCCTTGGGAGTGGATGTTAAGGGCCTGATCCTGCACTGTTGATGTCTCTGAAGTGTGCATGTCCAGAGGCAGAAACTTAGGTACCTAGGGAACTTCTACCCTGACAAATTAGGCACCAAGTAAGTTTAAGCACCTACAAGATTAGGCGGCAGCCACAAGGGAGTATTGTGGATCACCTAAGTCTGGGGTTTAGGTGCCTGAATATCTTTGTGGATGTGGGCCTGAGTGTTTTGCCATCAGAGCCCTAATCTTGTAAACAGATACACGCAGGCAGACCCTGGCTCTGGTGTGGGGTCCTACTGAGGTCACTAGCGCTCCACATGGGGAGAGGCTCCATCCAGGCAGATCCAGTTGCAGGATTGGGTCTACAGTCAATTGAAGAGGCCTTCATTCTGTCAAGGTGGAGTCCTGCTCACCTTACTGATGTGAGCAATTCCATTATGGCCAACAGGGCTCTGCATGAGAGAGGGGAGCAGCAGGAATTGGCTCTCAGTGGAGTCCTAATTCCACATATGTGATGTCACAGTCACTTCCATAACCGTGCCGCATGGTGTCATAAACCCAGGCTATGGACTTCATTGCAGGCTCTCACAGGGTGAGCTGGCCCTTTCAGAGGGTTGATGATGGCTCAGCTGCACCTGGGCCAGGTTTGGCCTGCCTCCCCAACTGGAGGCAATGGGGGATGTCAGCTGAGAAGGAGTCAGGCAACCAGGAGGTGGGTCTGGGACAGTACAGGGCATAGCTGGGTGGGTGCACAGCTACTGGAGGAGGGCTGTGGGGGAGCACTGCTTTTGGGGTCAAAGGAGGGAGAAGAGACAGCAGCAAGATGGAGGGGCTGCTGTAGAAGGGGAGGAGTCGTAGGAGCAGGTGCTCTTCAAAGAGCATGAAACCAGTCAGGTCGTACAGGAGGATGTGCTGGGGAAGAGACTCCGCTCCCTCTTTTCCCCCAGGTTTGGCTCTGGTGGTAGGGTGTCCAAATCTTTAGGGCTTACAGGGCCAGGAACCCTTAGAAGAAGGAGACTGTAGGGTCCCCCTGTATTGCCACTTGGGAAGGGGAAGTAGTGACTCTTGATATGAAAGGGAGGAAAGGGATTGTTGTGTGCCTGGCATGGGGCTGGAGTGGAAGAAAGGCACCTCCTGCTGGACTTTGATGACCTCAGAAGGGGTGAACTTCTGGGGTTGGGCCAGAGGGCCCAGTTACCTCAGCAACCAAGGGGGGAAAAGGCAAGTCACCTTGGCCTGATTAGGCTGCAGACTGAGAAGGCACAGTTCATGTGTGTGCAGCTCATCCTAGACAGAAGAGAGATCAGCCTGCAGGGAGCAGCCAGGAAAGAGGGCTGAGAGCACTGAAGGGAACTGGTAGTTAAATAATAAAATGTAGCAGGGGCCTGAGATGTACTTGGGCATTTGCTTGGAGCTGCTGTGGGAAGAGAGCAGGGGTGTGGAAAGAGTCAAATATTCAAAAGGAAACATTTTCCAGACTGGAAAAGGGAAGCTGGGTAGTTCCTGGAAAAGAACCTTTCTGTCAATACTATTGTTCCTTTTCTCATGTTTGCTGTGGCATAAAAGACCCACTTCAAGGCTCAGCTAAACAGTGACCCCGCACTAAAGCGGAAAGCTTGAGGCCCTGAGCTGGAGTGAAAATTAAACAGACTTTGGGGGGGAAATATGCTTAAAGCCACCAGTAAAAATCCTAAATAGACAACCCCTGCACCTTTGCACCTGTGGGGTTTTTTTTTACATTAATACATCTACGCTTATGTGCATTACATTTCAAAATGGAAAAATTACATTTAAAAACAAAAGGCCGAGAGCTCTGCCGTTTTCACTCCATTTTTACTCCATCTTTACTCAGCCAAAACTCCCAGTGACCTTAATAGGAGCCATTAGGTGCTCAACACTCCCGCACTAGAAAGCCCGGGGCACTGAGTCTCTGAGCCCAGGTTAGCTGGCTCAGGCTGTGGGGCTGTAAAATTGCAGTACAGATGTTGGCACTTGGGCTAGAGCCTAGATTCTGAGCCCTCCCCTGTTGTGGGGTCTAAATGAGCATACAGAAAATAATAGCTCCCTCCATGAAATACAGCGTTTCTTGCAAGGGAAGCTTATCAACCTTCTATGAGAGCTACTGCATCATTGTGAATGTCTGTGGTCAGAAAGAGAGTCCAGAAAATAAGATGGAAGCAGGGTGTTAATTTTAGAAGTAGAGTGTAAGAGAAGGGTTGGAAGCCCCCAAACTAGACAGATGGATGTCAGACAAAAGGATTTGATAAGCTGTGGTGTTTCGGAGGAATTGTTTCAAGATGGACTGGAATGGAGGAGGAGGAGGACTTGAAGATGGGACTCAGGTTGGAAGAAGAAGAATCTAAGTCTGTTGGGAGTTTGATTCTGTTGTGGCTGGCGGGGAGAGTGGTCATCGCTTACTCCTCATTTACAGGGTCTTTTTCTAAAGTACCACCTTCATTTTTTAGATTCAGGTTGTATATTAATACTATGATTGATGTCAATGGGGTGGCACAGGTGGGAGGCAGTGCAGCCTAGTGGATAGTGTGCTACCCTGGCACTTGGGAGAGCATGGTTCTTTTTCCCTGCCCTGCTGGGTGACCTTGGGCAAGTCATGTTACTGCTCCGTGCCTCAGTTTTTCCATCTGTAAAATGGGGATAGTGATACTGACCTTCTTTGTAAAGCACTTTGAGATCGATTGACAAAAAGAGCTATGTAGGTATTAGTATTATATAGCTGCTCTATAGCTTCATTATTTCTCCATTTTCTTCAGCTAGGTACATTGCACATCCCAGTACTCTTCTTACAATACCTTTCCCCCACTTCCTTCCTTTCCCTCTAATTTCAAACCAATTCCATTTGCTCTAGGTATCTTAACAAAAATTGGGGAGGCTTCCATCGTGGGTTTCTCACCGAGGCTTTGCAAGTCACAGGTTTAACGTCTCTCTTAAGTCTCAGAGTGGTGCCACAAGTACTCTTTTTCTCTTAAGTCTGCGTCTTCCCTGATATCTGGGCAATGCAGGAGAGGGTGCAGCTTGTGCTCCCTCTGCCTCCACAGCAGCAGCACCTGGGGAATAATTGTAGGGTCGCTTTCTAATCATGGCTACTGACTTTTTAACACGAGAATCTCAGCAATGTGTGGATAACAAAGCCAGAAAGATTTCAGAAGCTAAAGGCTAATAACATCACACTTTTTTAAGGCGGTTCATAGGTTGGTACCAGCATACTTGATGTGGTTCTGTTAATCCAAACATTTCTCTCCATGTTTGGAGTGAAATCCTGCTCTACTGAAGTCCATGGCCCAACTCCAATTAATTTCAGTGGAGCCAGAATTTCACTCTTTGTATTTAGCAATATCCTTCTGTGGTAGCTTGAAGCTAGGATTCATAAACTGCTCGATCTTCCTAGCGGGCACAGTACACAATTGGTTTTGTCTCCTGTGTATGTGTGTTTCTAGGGCACTTATCGCTGTCCTGTTTGGGTGCCCGTAAGTGCTGGCCCCTGCTGTCTGGGACTCAGCGTGTGATTGCTGACTATACTGTGCATTTTGTATGTTGACAGACACAAATATGCCAGGGGCGTAAGCATCAGAAGTCAGAGCTGTCATGAAGCAGTACCCCTCCCCATTAAATGTCTGCTGGTTGTGCTTCCTGCTAGACTCATCACACTGTTTTCTTCTGCATTCAGAATATCTCCTGGTATTTATTGTGGTCCTCAAACCCTTAATTATTAAAGCAGATTAGATGAGAACAGTTGTTGCTGTGCCTCAATGAAAAATAGCGTTGGAGACTGACGTACCAGGCTACACCTCTTGATACGGCTTCCCACAAGCTCTGACCTACAGACTGTTGTAGCCCTTCTTTATCGTGAGCGACAGCTGAGTCAATGTGACTGTACAGCACCCTAACCACCACGTCAGGTGGATTGATCTGCCAATCCAACCGAGTAACCTGCCAGCTGTGGCTAGCTTAGCTCACTAGTTTAACAGAACATGCCCCCAAAGAATGGACGTCCTGCCTGCTTTACAAATGACTCACTTTCAACGTTGCTGTCCCTGTTTGCATTGCTTATTACTCAATATTGCAAATAACGCGAAGTTGTGAAAGAAGGTTAAACGTCGAATGTGCTAAAGAACAACGTTCCAGTTGTGACACTAGCTGTCAAATCAGGACACATCTGTGTCTATTTATGTCTTAGTGGTTAGTTTACTGGAGCATGTACAATTTAAGTCAAAGGTTTTTGGTTCTTAACTGGGAGAATCTAATTTTTAACAGTGGAAGCAAAACTAAATTAAGCTTGTTCACCCCTCTCAACATATCCCAGTTCTGTGGAGCTATTAACACTGCGTAGCAGAAAGGGAAGATTTTTGTTCTAAAGGGCAATCAATCCTGTTTCCAAAAGAAAGCGCCTGCTTCTATAATAAATCTTTTAGAAGTGAGTACATTTCTCCTTTAAATGGATGCAGAGTTCAATCTGAATGGGACAACACACTGAATTGTACTTTAGTGGACAAGAAATATACCAAAATATTGGTTAGCACCCTCAAGCATATAGACTTTAATGCAGTGGTTTCAACCTTTTTTCATTTGCAGACCCCTAAAAAAAATGTGAATGGAGGTGTGGACCCCTTTGGAAATCTTAGACATAGTGTGTGGTCTTTGCAGGATTGGGGCCTGCATCCTGGATCTTGCACCCAGAACTGCACGGGCAGACCCCTGTCCCTGTGCAGAGCCTGACTGACGTCATTGGGTTTTGTTTGGGCATCAAGGTCTTGGTGCAGGATCAAGGCCTCAATGCAGACAGGATGCAACAAGCGAGGATAACAGACAAGAATAAGGGAGACAGGGAAGATGTAAGGAGGAAGGAAAAGAGTTACAATAACATCACACACCATCCCTTAGTAAGGCATGTACTCCCCTCCGTGGTGCTGTTAGACTTTTCTTTTTAATTCATTCCTTGGCAGCAACACCGGATGTGAGTGTTTAGCAGGACACTGAATGGGGAGAAGGAGATGGCTTGGAAATTGGACTCCATGCTTAGGGAGTAGCATGAACGAAGGCCCAAAAAGTGGGCATTGGAGAAAGAAACCAAGGCTGGGTCATGGCTGTGATTGGTGGAGCAGAAGCGGAATAGGAAAGACTGGGGCGGGAGAGTTATCCACTGATAGTGGCTGTTAATGTGGTGAAGAAGAACCTCAGGGGGGATGCTATTTGAGATAGTTAATGGCATGTTAATGGAGCTAGAATATATATTAACAGTGCTCTGCAGCCCTGTCAGCAGCAATCACTCTGAGCCAGTCTGAATGCAGAGAATGGCTCACCACAGGATCTATTAGTCACTTGCCTATATGATCAAATTACTGCCATTCGCTGCCAGTTTAACCTTCCTAGGGAAACAGGCAGAGCTGACCTCTCCTCAACTGGAAATCCATCTCTGGAACATCCTTGGGAATACTGTCTATCCCCTTCCCTCTATCTCTATGTTCCAGCATTGTGGTCCAGTTTAAACCTCCTTCCATGCAGAGCTTGGAAGAAACTAGAGAAGACTTGGGGACACATGAGAAACTTTTTGCTGTTTGAGGAAATCCACGCTAAATACCAGACTATCCCGAGCTGATCTGGAGTCACTCTGATGGGGCACTGAGCTCCCGCTACACCCACTGAATTAATGCCCTGTTGAGGACCTTCCAGAGTCAGCCAATGGGAGTTCTCTACTGACTTCAATGGGTCTTAGGTCAGGCCTAATCTGAGGCATTGATCTCTCCATTTGTATGAGGTGTAAACCCAAGGAACTGAGTGCTTGTATCCATTCAGGATCTCATGGCCTTCCCAGGAGCAGAGATGTTAGCTCTGGCCTAGCTGACCACAAAAAAACTTTCCCTCCCTTTCACTGTTGTCCAGTGTGCTTGTACAAATGTTCCCTACCCCAGAAGCAGTTGCATTTTCAGTGATGGTGTCTGTACATTTTTCATGAGGCACTTCGGTCCTTTAGCTGCTCTATCAATGTAAAATAATGGGAAAAATAATATAACTGGGAAATGTCAATTGTGTAAACAATGCATTTTTTCCTCTTGGCAGTGCATGGCACCATTCTATGTAAACTACTAATTGTATGTAGGTAAGTATGTGTGAGACTCCCATTACCATAGAGTCTGAACACCAATGATGTATCAGGAGCGTACAATAACAAAAGCAACAGCTTGGCCACTTTCCCAGCACTCTACAATCTAAATAAAACATTAATGGACCTAAAAGTCATCAGGTCTGACTATAGTTGGTCTATCATTAGTTTACTACACTGGAAGTAAAACAAAGTGGTATTGTCTGCAAAGGTTGCTCATTCAGTGTCTCACCTTGTCCAAGTCTAGGACCTTTGGTAAAATCTTTGGGACAAATTCTCTCTCCTCAGAGTTTCTCTAAGCCTGGTGACTTATGTGGATTTGCACAACAGTGTGAGTGAAGATGGAATTTACTCAATACATTTAAGACCAGAACAATGTATTCCCATGAATCCAGCAGATCCATTTCTAAGGAGGAAGCCACGTGATGCTGATTTGCATTTTTTTTACAAAATGTGCACCTGTGGCTTTCCTTTAATATGAACATCGGATTTAGGCCTTAGTTCAGTGAGATAGTGAAGCATGCACTTAAGAAAGGTACTTAACCACGGCTTTGGCTTTAGCCAGAGCTTTAGTGTGTAAAGTGATTATTATTATTTATTTATTAACCTAGTTATCCACTTTCTTATCTATTTTCTCCTCTTATCCTCTGCTTTTCGCCCTGGTCTCCATTTCTTTCTTCGGTTTACCCTTGACCTTCAGGTACCACTAAAGCAACTTACCCAGTAGCAATAATCATGTAGAGTCAGCAGTCAGGTACAGAAGTGCTTAATGTCAGTTCTGTCTTGCTTATGTACATGATGTGCTTTACCCTGCTAGTACAGAGAGAAGTGAATGAACCTGGTCCACTTGTATTCATTAGGTGCTTAGATACTACAGGGATGGAAGCTGGACAATACTGTGCTTGATAAACCTTTTAGAATACATTATATATACGTAAAAATAGTGGGCTGTATTTTTCTGCCCTGCTCCTTGGGCCGGAATGTGTTCAGATTTTGATCACAAAAATTCCATCAAGGTTTTTAAAAACTGCTCTGAGTGCAGCGCTGTGGTTCCATCCAGGCCTGCGATAGGAATATTGAAGCAAATGGCCCATCTTCACAAAGCTTTCACAGTCCTTTCCAGTACAATGACTATTATTATTACTTTTTTTAGTACCAAGCTGCAAGAAAGCACCCAGCTGTGTGATAATCAGCACAATAGACCGTGCTTGGCTATTGGCATTTAGCTGCAGGAACACAGTGGAATCATTCCCTAGGACAAAAACTTGCTGGTTATGAAAAGAAAAGGAGTACTTGTGGCACCTTAGAGACTAACCAATTTATTTGAGCATAAGCTTTCGTGAGCTACAGCTCACTTTGAAGTGAGCTGTAGCTCACGAAAGCTTATGCTCAAATAAATTGGTTAGTCTCTAAGGTGCCACAAGTACTCCTTTTCTTTTTGCGAATACAGACTAACACGGCTGTTACTCTGAAACTTGCTGGTTATGGTGACCCTGGGATTCTTTGGTAAGAGTCATTATTATTTAATCCTATGTCTGCGTAGCTATGGACAACCATTTCTACAGCATCTCCCCCCACAGTATCTATATATGTCTTTGTTCTTATGGTCACAAACGTCAAAACAATGCTTCAGAACTAGATGCTCTATGTTAGAGATTCCCTGCTAGAGACTGTATTAAAGCACAGCTCAAATGAGAAGCATTATTTGGGTCTCAAAAGGGTGTTCTGCCTCTAGATGTTCCGTTAACTTTGCTGTGGGCATGTCGACACTGCAGTCACAGCTGTTGTACCATGTGTGTGTAGCCATACCCCAGCTAGTTCTGATCTAAGCTTGAATAACAATGCTGGTGAAGCTGCAGCAGCAGGGGCTGTACAAAGTATGGGTATGCACCTGTCTTTGCTACCCCACCTTGGCGGCTGTTGTTATTTGAGGTACTGTAGCTTGCTCAAGTAGGTCTACATGTGCTGCAGTCGCACCTCTGATTGCACTGTAGCCATTTTCTGTAATTCTATCACGTGAATTCAATGGGGCGGGTCCATGACAGAGCCTGGTCCAGCAGAGCCCTTCAACACATAAGTATGTGTAAGTGTGTGTGTGTGTGGGGGGGCTATTGTCTGCACCAGAATTGAACTGGGGACCTCCAGAGCTAAAAGCATGAGCTGTTAAAGCTTGAGCTAAAGAACTGTAGCATGCTCAAATGCTCCGCAGATCAGGGGCAGGACGCCTCTAAAACAGTCTCTCTGGTGGGTACATAAGCATGTGGGTCATCCCATTGACTTCAGTGGGCTACTCACCTGTTCAGAATGAAGCACGTGCTTCAGAGCTTTGCTGAACTGGGGCCAAATTCTGCTTTGGCTGGGTACCCGTCCTGCTTATTTGGGGCCAGATTCGGCTAACATTACTGACGCAGACTTGTACCTTCTCTGCATGTAGCTTCACTGAACCCAATAGCACTACTTGTGCAGTGAAGAGCCGTGCAACCGGAGGAAGGTTGGCAGAATCTCGCCCTTTGGTGTTTGGTTGAGTGCTACAGCCAGAGATGCAGCATACGGCAGGTATCCAGCACTGATCAGAAGGAGGAGAGGCAGAGGCCTGGGGGAACGCTCAGAGGGAGGCTGATCCAGGTACAAAGTCAGGAGGAGGAAGAAGAGGCGGCAAATGGAGAGTAGCTTATTCAGAGCCTAGGGAGTGGGGTGGAACGCAGGGGGAAATGAACTCAGAGGTGGGATCCAAGCCAATGTGTTGTGGCTGTGTGGCATTCACAGCTGCAGATGGCAATAGTTACTCAGGCTGGACACGTGCAATGGGCTGGAGACATGTATGGTCCATAACAAGACCCATGTAACAAGATGCATGTTAAAATAAGGCCATTGGATCTTGTGCTGACCGGTGTGTCTACCAGGGCCAGGAAGGAATTTCTTCTGTATATCTAGCTTAATTTTAAAAAAAAGGGGCAAAAGGGATGTGGCATTTCACTGGTCCCTTACCCATCCTGTACAATTATTGCTGAAAGCTAAGGGCTGGGTTTGATGATCCAGTCTGGCCCATCCTCTGTTCCTAAATGCATCACTTAACCCTAGAGATCAGTCCAGGCCAAAACCAATGCTCTGTAACACTGAACCGGAATCTGAATGTCACGGTTTCAGGGCGAGTTGCACCTCTGTCCCCTTTGCAGTGTCTCTGAGTGCGCCCGCTCAGGACTCGTGCCTTTCTCTGTCCCAGGGTGGAATTCCACAATTCTCCTACTCTTAGCTAGACCTGGACTACAGCAGCCGGTGTGTTACCATGCTTACCCAGCGGGTCACTGAATATAGTGAGCAAGCATGGCCTTTCTTAAACTGAAGTGTTTGCTTTGTTCCTACGGTTAAAAGGTAAGAGAAAAAGGATTTTAAAACATTAAACAGTCTGTTCTACCTAACGGCTTACCATGCTCTGATGGTAACCTACACAGGCCTAGCAGCTTCAGACACCCTCGCAAGTCCTGCATGTCAGTCTGTTTTCCCTGAACAGCTCCCCCAGAAAGAGGGAGTTTCTTTATCCAGCCAGAGTTCCCCATTCTTGTCATTTCCCGGGCTTTTCCAAAGCAGAGCAGTGGGCTCCGCAGAACCACCCCATTCCCTGCAGCTTGCTGCTCCTAACAAGCTTGAACTCTTCATCCGTATTTCCAGCTGGTGAGACAGTTGGGTGGCTCTACCTGTGAGTGAAAACAACAGAGCACAGCCCCATCTGCTCCTTACATGACTCTGATGTCTAGACAGTCTGGCAGTTCTAAATGGGGTGGAAAATGAGCCCTGCTCAGGGTGGTCTCTTTCCACCGGAGCAGTTTCTCTCTTCTGATTCTGACCTACGTTGCTGTGTCCCCAGATAGCCCCTACAAGCAGGATTCTGCTCCTCAGGGAGAGCGGTATCTTACTTCGACACACCTAGCCCAAGTACAGACTAAGTAAGCACTCAGTCCTTCAGGGTTTGGCCCCTTTAAAAGAGCCCCGCTGGAGTTTTCTGGAGCTCTTGTGATGCGGGTGGGACACCAGCAGGTGAAAAGCAAGTTGTTTGGCCCGGGTAGTGAGGGTGGCAGGGCTTGGAGAGCATTTGGGGAATCAACTGAAAACAAGAATGTTAGTTTATGTCGGGGGCAGATGGAAGCCTTGGGGCTCATGTAACTTTCCCCCTGGCCTCTGCTGTAAAGACAGGCAGGGTTCTAATGAGTAACTTTCCTTGCAACTGTGCTTTTGATTTTTTTTTTTAAACCAGAATTAAAAATAGCCACATTCTGCTTTGCTAATTAACGGCTTCCTTGGTGCCTGAAGTACTTTGTGCCTGGGCCAAAATGCACCTCTTGTGCTCCCCGAGTACTCATCCGGCAACGCAGCCCACTAGCCCTGTCTCCAGTACAGTGCCAGATCCATGTGCTACAGTTACACCACGTAAATCACAGAGAGGGGCGTAGCTGAGGGAGCTGGGAGGAGAACCTTGGTCCTTTGGCTCCGAAACCTCAGGCTTCTGGTATCTGTGCTAGAGGAGACCTGCTCTGACTGGCCGCAGAGAGATGTCCCTTATCTTCTCTCCACCAACCCCTAGAGGGCAACATCGAGCACACTGCATGTCCCCTTTGGAATGGTACATCCCAGTGGAATGGTGATACTTCCGAGAGCCCACACTGTGTTCTGTTGCCCTGGCCCAGAATCGGCAGCAGGGCCCAGTGGTGAAGCGATTAGTCGTACGTGAAAATAGTCATTCTGTCTTCAGTGTAGCTTCACTGAAGTGTTCCATGTGACTCTTATTAACATCAATGGTGACCAAGTCCTTGCACATTAATCTCCAAAGACTTAGATACATGACCTATGTGAAGAATACAAAATTATTATTTGAACATTTGTACAGAGGCAGGGAATGCAGGTTTTGAAGCTGTCCTCCAGAGCAGCTTCAGCCTCCTTGACTGCTGATGAAGAAGTCCCTTTAGAGGAAGGGTCTATTTCTCCCCCAAGGATGGTGCTGGACGGCATTGCTTGTCAGCTACTTTTGCAAAGCTCTGCATGAGACAGAGTCTGTGAAGAGATCCCAGGAACTCTTAGACTGCATGTCGGGTACTTCGTCAACGTGGTGCGAATACCCAGGCAATGCCAGTGGTTCCGTAAAGCTCAGCTTGTGTCTTAATTTCACATGTCAGTGCACTAATGTAAACCTCTCCCACGAAGGACGGATACAATTAGCCCGGGAACAGGTCAGGGCAAGCTCTGGAGAAGGTCCATGAGATGGTGTAAGGCACCCTTCTCTCATCTCTTTCTTCCAACCCCCTCACGCTGTTGATTGCTGCATGATTTTGTTTCTTATTTAAGTGAGGTCGGAATGGCTTCTCCTTGGCTCTGTGTTGGAAGAGTGAGAATGTGGCTCATGTCATTGTCTGTATGATATTTTAGTTTGTGTTGACTTTGCTAGTGCTTTTTATGTAGCCTATTGTAAAACTAGGCAAATATTTAGATGAGTTGATGTACCCCCTGGAAGACCTCTGCGTACCTCCAGGGGCATGCATACCCCGGGTTAAGAACCACTGATTTAAGGTACTTATCAGGCCCTCATCACTGGTACTTGAGCACCTCACAATCTTCAGAGTCTTTTATCCTCAAGACCCCTACGAGACAGGCAGGGATATTATACAGATGGGGAACTGAGTCACAGACAGACCATAGCTGAGTGCATTACTGCATTACTGGCTTCCGCTTCAGTGGCATTTGAGCACCAACCAGCAGTCCCTGAGAGGCCACCTATGTTGAGTTTAAACCCCATTTGACTGGAGCTAGAGACTTGTGTGTGTGGACTGAGTTGGGTTATGGTTAACATTTGGCTTATACCTCAAGCTAACTGTGCTGTGAAGATACACCCTAAGGGCTAGTCTACCCTTGAAATGCTACTGCGGCAGAGCCGTGCTGCTGTCTACACGGAAGCACTAAACTGCCTATGCCAATGGAAGGGATTCTCCCACCGGGGTAGGTAATCTGCCTCCCTGAGAAGCGGTAGCTAGGTCAACAGCAGAATTCTTCCATCGACCTAGTGCTGTCTACAGAGAGACTTAGGTCAGCTTAACTACACCACTTAGGGGTGTAGATTTTTCACACCCTTGACTGATGTAGTTAAACTGACCTAATTTTTTAGTGTAGACCAGGCCCAAGTGATCTGCCCCAGGTCCAAGGAAGCCTGTGACAGAGGAGGGAATCTTGGTTCTCTAACCCTAGTGCCTTAAACACTGGGCAATCTTTCCTGTCTGTGAGAGACTGAAAACAAAGAGTGGAAATGAACAGTCCATCCTCAGCATGGCAAAAGGCTAACAGCCACAAGGATCCATAAGAGTTCTGGTGTTAGGTTTATTAACGAGCTGGAAAGGAGGTGGTCAACAGCGAACTGGCAGATATTGCAGATGGACCCAATGTTATTTAGACCAGAGATGGCTGTGGGGGATTTAACAAAGCTAGGAGCGTGGATATCAATTGAGTCGACAAATGCCTTAGGAATACCTAGTGGAAAGAACAGCTTGAACTGCTCCGTGGAATTGTGTTCAGAATGAACTGCAACCAAATCAGGGAATAAAATCTTTGCCGTGGCATCACTGTGGAGGGCTCTATTAGTATTTATTAATTAATTTATTATTTGCATTGCGATAGTTTGCAGATTTGCCCAGGATCCCACTCTGCTTAACCTTTGCTCAAGGTGCAGCAGTGGTTAAGAAAGCAAACAAAATATGGGGTGTATAAAGAATAGGATAGAAAATAATACTGGTAATATAATAACACCATTATTGTAAGCTCTCTGGGGGCAGATCCCCTGCTTTTTGTTCTGTGTTTGTAGAGTGCCTAGCGCAGTGGGAGGAGTGGGGGGGAGGGGTCTGGTCCTTGACTAAGGCTCCTAGGCACTAGGGTAATAAAAATAAGTAATAATAATTTGGAAGTCTCAGTAATGACTCTGTAGTTAAGATTGCATAAGGTTTGCAATTAAGGCAGGACTAAAAATCTCTGTTTCCCACTTGGGGCTGGACTTGATTGAATTTCATCTCCAACTCTATTGTAACAACTTGTCACCGTAGGCCCATTGAGTCTTCGGTATAATTGTTTTCAATATAATAGTTATTAACTTTTGCTGAGGAAACATGCTCATGACAATATTAGCTTGGCTTAGCTGAGCCACATTGCACTTAATACTCTATAGACAGGACCCTACCAAATTCATGGCCGTGAAAAATGCGTCACGGACTGTGAAATCTGGTCTTTTATGTACTTTTACCCTATACTATAGGGTTAGAAGTATACAAAAGTACACAGGGTTTCTCAAACTGGAGGTCCCGACCCAAAAGAACATCTCAAGGCTATTGTAGGGGGTCACGGTGTTGCCACCCTTACTTCTGTGCTGCGGCTGGTGGCAGCACTGCCTTTAGAGCTGGGCACCGGCCAGCAGCCACCGCTCTCCAGCCGCCCAGCTCTGACGGCAGCGCAGAAGTGAGGGTGGCAATACCGTGACCCCCTTACAATAGCCTTGCGCCACCCTTTTGGGTTGAGACCTCCAGTCTGAGAAACGTTGAGTCTTAAGGGCTTTACATGTTTATATTTTGCCGTTTTCAAATACGTATTCATGGTCTGTTACACCACCATGAAACTTAAACTTTAAATATCTGAAACGGTGAAATTCAAGATTTTTAAAATGCTATGGACGTGAAATTTACAAAAATGGACCATGCATTTGGTAGGGCCCTATCTATAGATCTAAAGCAACATAGCCAATATTTACATAAACACTTATCTAGGAAAAGGTGTATGGTTTTGTTTTTGTTTTAATCAGTGAATATCACTTTTCCCCAATTATATTTAATGTCATGGTGAGAATACATAGACTTCATGGCTCACTTGGTAAATTTTAATAAAAATATTGCAATAATTTTATGTTAAGATGTATAATGCGCCTTAACTAGTCCTCTGAAATACTACATATGTACAATGTGGGTGAACTAATGTTATGGAAACATTAGCTATTGCATTTCCTGACTTCTAAATTTGAAAACTAGTATTGCCTCAATGGTTTTTTTTTTTTGCATTTAAAATAATATATGTAGCTATGCAAATATACTTAAGAGAGTCTGTAAAACTTTTGAAGAGGTTATCAGCAAGGCAAATAAAAAGTGAAAATATGATGACGCATTTTATGCTAGTGATGCTATGTAAGCGCATGTCTACACTTAAGTTACAAGTCCGGTAACATAAAGATGTGCCAGAGATGTGCGCTCTATGCGCTCACCCAACGTCTCTGCATTTTTGCTCAGCCAGAGAGAACAAGCAGAGCCCACCCCCTGCCCCTGACGTCTGGGATGTATTAGTGAGTGCATGGCTGGAGCCCAGCGCTGGGTAAGCCGAGGAACTCTGCATAGAGTGAATAGCCTGGACAAACCCTCCTCTTCTCTGAGCTCTTTGCTGTTGCAGTCCTTATACAGTAGCCGAAGCTGTGCGCTTTGCTCCTGTCAGGCACCAGCTTTGACCCATGACTCTGTTCCTCTCCTGTGAAGAGCCAGACAAATACAGTTGTGTAGCTAGGTGGGATTCTTTTTGGTCCCTTCCACGGTTTTGTGCATGTGTGTGGCCTTTTGTGATGCTGTCTGAGCAGAGGACGGTCCATCGCGGCTGGTAGCAAAAGGAACGGGCCATGAGGGGTGAGTAGCTGCTGACAGTTTTGCCTGATGTACAGTGGATCTGGCTTGGTGAGTGTGGGAAGCAGTGACTGACCCAGAACGGTCTCAGTGGTGTATGTGACTCTGAAGCGCAGTTTGTGAGTGTGCACTATGTGGTGTGTCTTGGTATTTTTTTCTGTGTGTATCTGTGTGTGAGCACACGCGTGTGAGGTGTAGGTATTTGTTGGGGTTTGTTTGCATGCATAATATCTGTGTGTAGCATCCGTGCGGTGTATGTGGGTCAGTTGTGTGTGTGTGTGTGTACGTACTGGGAGGGCAGTCTGAGACTTGTGCACCATGCGTGTGACAATGTAATATCTGTGCATGGGGTGTCTCCATGTGTGGGAGACGGAGAAGAGAGTGCATGTGTCTCTTAAGATTTCTGCTGGGTTTTGCATTATGTGTAGATAGTCTATGGACACTGTATGTCGTGCTGGAAATTAATGGGAACGACATGCAAAACCAGGGAGCAGTATTACTGCAAACACTGTTTCTCTTTGGCTTCTGTGGGACACAGAATGTAGGAAGTGAAGAAGCAATACAGTCTAATCTAACAAGCATTTTTCAACAGAAAACTTTAAAACACTCTATGGACATAAATCAACTTGCATAGCATCCCTCTGAGGTGCGTTAGTATGACTGCCTGCAGGTAGGTAAACTGAGGCACAGAGAGGCTCAGTCTGGTGTTTAAAGTCACACAGCATGTCTCTGTGGCAGAGCTGGTCCCAGGCCATTATTCTAAAAATAGGCTCTCTGATTTGAGTGTGTCTTTAATTAGAGTTTTTAAAAATGAGTGGAATAATGCAGTAGCGATTTGAAGGTGATTTGGAGTGGGGTTGGGGGAGCAGGGGATGTTGTATGAAAGCTGGTAACCTCTAGGCAGAGGCTGATAATTTTTCTTTTGAGCTGGGGGAGGACAGAGGAGAAGGAAAGGAAGAAAATCTATTCCTAACCTGAGTGAACTGATGCTCACTTCATGGTGCATCTTCAATGTGGATTTCATCACGTTGTTGTGTTTAGGATCAGCACTAATTGACCCAGAGGGCTGTTCGCACAGAGCAGGGAGCAGTGCCCTGGTAGGGTCACACAGCAGAGGGGGACAGAGCCACACTGTGTTAATGTGCGTGACAGTAGCAAGCACAGCACGGAGGAAGTTGCTTGAGCATAAGGCGTGGGTCCTCCAGCAAAGGCAGGTGGTACTGAAGTGGCACTGTGTCATTAGGATGATGGGGTGCCAGCTGGAGGCCTTTAATTTACAGGTTGGCTAACAGCCAGTGGCACGATGTGGGCAACGAAGACCCCAGGTTAAATTGATTGGCGCTCACATGGGGACATTTGGAGGACAAGGAAGGGGTCCAGGTTTAACCCAAACTTTTAAATGTAGATTCATGGGGTAGAGAGGGTGAGGGAGGCCTACCCCTACTAACAGTCTGTATATAAGCACTGTCTCTCCTTGCTCGGGGTGCTGTGTGCTCAGAGTGTGACAGTGGAGTGTACAGTCAAACTGAAGATGAGACACAACTGTTTAGCGTAACAAATAGAAAGCTAAGGGGTGACTCGATTACAGTTTGTAAGTATATACATGGGGAACAAATATTTAGTAATGGGCTTTTCCATCTAGCAGAGAAAGGTGTAATGTGATCCAATGGCTGGAGGTGGAAGGTAAACATATTCACACTGGAAATAAGGTGTAAATTTTTAACAGTGAGGGTAGTTAACCAGTGGAACAATTTACTAAGCATCATGGTGGATTCTGCATCACTGATCGTTTTAAAATCAAGATTGGATGTTTTTCTAAAATATCTGCTTTGGCAATTACTTTGGGGGAAGTTCTCTGGCCTGTGTTAGACAGGAGGTCAGACTAGATCGGTCGTTTTCAAACTGGGGTACACGGACCCTAGTGGTACGCAAGCTGTCGTCACAGGGTACACGAGAAAAATCCTGTGATGGCGGACAATGCACTTTATTTACTAAGACTTGGTAATCTAATCATAGGTATATTTGACCCTACCTCAGATGTGGGTACACAACGGGCTACATTATTTGGAAAAAGGTAGGCAGCCTAAAAAGTTTGAAAAACAGTGGACTAGATGATCACAATGGACCCTTCTGGCTTTGGAATCTATGCATCTAGGACAAATGGGTTGAACAAAAGGAGGGAGGGTGACCTGACAGAGTCCTCTTAATTACTGGAGTGATCTACGGATCATTTAAGTCTGCTGCACAGACTTCTGGAGGGTGTAAGGAAGGGTATTTAAAATGTCCTCGATCTGAGCGTGGCAAGCTGCAGTGCCATGGAGATGGCTGATCTTCCTGCCCCTTCCTGTGAGCTTCAGGGAAATTAGTGAATTGAGGATCCCCTCAACCTGTGGCCCTTGGGGCCTAATTGGGGCTGATAAACCCATTGTACAGACTGGGTAACCGAGACTGAGGACCCGATTCTCCCTTGTACTCTGCCTCTTTGCTCTTGTACTTTGTCTCTTTGTAATGAGGCCATAAAGGCGGGGAAGAGGCTCCCAGGTAATACCTATTGCTCTATCTGTTGGTGTAGGGCTCCCAGAACAGATCTATGCTAGTCTGGCCTCTCTCTCAGTTCCCCTGGTGAAGAGACTGAGCTGGGGAAGAGAAGAGATGAGACGTGACAGGGAAAGATTTTGCTTCCGCTAGTGTAAAGTGGCAGACAATCCCTAGAAAACTATTGCAGCTGGAGCATAAGCTAGAGCAGCCCCATGGCTGCCTTTTGGGTCGGTCCATGGCTGCCCCAAGAGTGATATCTTTTCCAAATGCAGGCACAGAGTAACGGAGAATCAGGTCCAGAAAGGTTAGGTCTCAGCCAAGGCCAGTAAAGGGTCATTTGACCCTGCTTCCTTGTCCCCCCATGCGTACAATGGGGAGAATTGAATAGACCTACCTGAAATTTTTCTGACACAAAATGGGTTTTCAACCTACACCAAAATTGTCTTGGAATGTTTTTCATTTTAGTTTATTTTTTAAAAAACTGGGAAAAATTTGACCAATGTATTTTATTGAAAACTAAACTGTATTCATTTAGAGTGGTAGCCGTGTTAGGCTGCATCAGCCAAAAAACAAAAAAAACAAACCCGAGGCGTACTCGTGGCACCTTAGAGACTAACAAATTTATTTGGGCGTTCAGGGCCCCAGTTCCGAAAACCAGCAAAAAAGAACCGGAGTGCTATTTGGTTCTGTTTTGTTGGTTTTCGGAACTGGGGCCCTGAATGCCCAAATAAATTTGTTAGTCTCTAAGGTGCCATGTTTTTTTTTTTTTTTTTTGTATTCATTTATTTTTTACCAAAATAGCTTTCAAAAAACAAAAAATGTGTAGGTTTCAGTTCCAGTTAAAACCTGGAAAACGTATCCTGGGGAAATCTGGCAGAACAATTCTTTCAAAAAATTTCCCTGACCTATAACAGGCATTTTTTTTCAACCAGCTCTAATGATCTCCACCTCTGTAAAGCACTTGGAGCCCTACAGATGGAAAGCATTGCTTAAGCGCTAAGTGTGAGCTCTCGAGGCAGGAGCTCTCTCTTATTGTGTGTCTGGACAGCACTAGCCCCCAGGGGGCTCTGATGTTAGCGGGGCCCCCTATGTGCTAGTGTTACACACCTAGGAAGTGTTGTTACGCTTTGTGAGTTAGTATGCAGTGTGTACTAGTGCTTTCCAGGCAGCGAAGCGGGGACAGTCCCACCTTGAAGAGCTCACGGTATGAGGCAGAGGGCACGGGAAGGAGAAGCGAGAAGAAAAGGAGGACTTGCGGCACCGTGGAGACTAACCAATTTATTTGGGCATCAGCTTTCGTGAGCTACAGCCCGCTCCGTCGGATGGTTATTTTAGAAGTTAGGTTCACTGGGGCTGCACAGGACGAGTGGGTCTGTAAGAGGGCGTGGCGTGCGGGCAGGGCGCGGTGAGCCTGCACCGTGCACACGAGACTGCAGAGGCAGTTGTGGGAGAAGATGACGAGCGAGACGACAAGGGCGAGAATGCAGGTGGTGCAGAGGGGGTGGAGCGCTAGGGGATATGGCTCGGCGGCGTTGTGGGCTGGTGGTTAAAGGATAAGGGAGGGACACACCTGTAAGGGTGGGGGTGACCAGAAGCTTAAAATTGCCGGGCTAACAGATGCGGAGCCAGTGGAGGGACTGGGAGTGGTGAAGGACCTGGTCAATTGGTTGAGCAGGGGAGATGACCTGAGTGGCTGTATTTTGTATGGGTTGAAGGGAGGCAACGTCTGTGTGTGTGCACTGGGAGAACGGAAAGGAGGCTGTTGTGGCTGAGGGGGGATCTCGTGGGGGCCTGTTTGAGAGGTGTGGCTGTGAGGCTGGCAAGGAACAGGACTGGTCTAAGAGCTGTGGAAAGGGCAGGAGTTCAGAGCACTGGGCTCTGCCTCTCGTCAGGATTTTCCCGGCTCAGCCAGGATGCCGACTGGTGTCCCTGCGCCAGGGTGAGAAGGCAGCTCTCGCTAACCACAAGGGCTGTGTCCCTGCCTTGCTTTTCAAAGGCTGGCTGGGCACGGGAATGTGGCAGAGAGTCGCTCCTGTGACCAGCGACGGGAGCGCAGGAGCCCAGCTTAGATCACTCCCCTCTCGCAGACTCGGCTTTGACCTGATGCACAGTGCGGCGAATGATTTCCTCCTCCCACCTCACCGACTCACAGTAAATGGTCTGTAACCCTTCTGCCAGGTGGAGCCAGCAGCAACCAGGGCCGGGTTCAATATCTAGGGGTTCCTCTCCATCGTTCCAACACAGAACCGGCTCGAGCCCCCACCCAGTAATCTGGGAAATTTATACATCACCCCTGGGTGCCTCTAAGAGGCAAAACTTCCCCACTCACATGCACAGAGTCTGAGTGTAGAAAAGAAACTTTTATTAAAAGGAGGGAAGTAACTTGGCATTAATTTGGGAAAACACCACAAACAGGGTTCATAAACATAAACCATGAGTAAAAATCCACCCCCAAGTAGGTTGGGCAGTGCCCTTTTCCCCTCAGGTTCTTAAGTTCAGCAACCCAAAATGTGCCTTCATGTGCCCGACCCTTCATGTGCCCGACCCTTCTTTACACCCCACTCACAGTTGCTGTCCTTGGTCAGTGCAGACCCAGAGTTCAGAGGTGCATCTGCAGAGTTCACTTCCCACCCTGGGTGGGGGGCATTGGTGACCACAATGTCACTACCCCGGCATCCAGTTCTAAGACAATTTGTGATCCAACACCAGCCAAGTTGATTACAGTGAGCAAAACACCGCTCCATCAGCTGAATATATAGCAAACCTAAGCAAAATAGGAGCAAACTGTATTTACATAATCACACCCAGGGTCTCTTCCTCCCTCCCAGCTAGCTGTCTGGGAAGCATTCATTCAGACCTATTCATGCTCACTCTGCCTGCCAAACTGGAGCCGGGGGTACATCCTGCACTTGTCTGGCTGGTTCGGCCTTTGCCTCCAGCAGTAAAATACGAGAAGCAGCAAAGCATTACGTAAGCACTGAGTTACACAAGAGGAGCATTTTGGCAGGCCCCTGAGCAGAGAGAGATGGGTCCAGATCTAGAGCTCAGGCCTTGTCCACCTTGGGGGTTTCAGCCACTAGTGTGGCTGCTCTGATGTAAGCAGGCAAAGCCAATATAAGCCAGTGCATCTCATCCTGATTTCAAGCAGGTGCAAATCACAGCGTCCAATATACAGTAGTCTGTCTATTCTGTAGCTTGCATTTGTGCAGCCACACCTCTGGGCTATAACTGGGGCCAATCTTCAATGTAGACCAAGCCTCACTTAAACTGGTGTAAATCTGGAGTGACTGTTTGAAGTAAGGCCAGGGTACAGGAGAAAAGAATCTAGCCCCTCGTGTTGTGCAGTGGTCCAGCAGACCCATGTCCAATGTCTTTCCCCCTCCAGGTTGCACCTCCTGCTGTGATGTGCGATGATTATCCAAGGCTGCAGGGCAGGGAGGGCTGAGTTCTGCTGTGAGTGTGACGTCCCCTCTGCCAACTGGATCACCGCTGCAGTCTCTGAGGGTGATGAGTAGAACAAGGGTTAAAGAGGGTTTGCCCAGATTGAAACGGTCCCGGTGAACGGAGCAACTTTGTAACATCAGCGAGTACTTATCTGTGCAAAACCGGCTGCAAACCCGCCGGGAGCTGCCACCACCTTGACAGATGTGCTGTGCTGCCTTCAAGATCCCGCACAGATGTTCCTCGTCTCCCCGACAGGAAGCTTCGTTGAGCCAAGATTAGCGGTAAATACGGGTGTCTGCCTGTCTCGTAATGTGCATGCTCTGCAGCACTGTGTGTAGGTACAAAAATAACCCCGAGTTAACATTAAGGCTGGAATGTCAACAGTCAGTAAGTGCCTATCTTCTTTCCGCAGTCACCCGCTCCTCTCCCCCGACAGCGGCCCCCAGACTTATTGCCGGTGCTTCTAGGCCTCTCCTTGTCAGTATTCAGTCCCTAAATGGGCAGCTCCCTCGAGTGTGAAGAGATGAAACAGATAAACAGATGCCTTAGAGCCTTATCCAAAGCCCACTGGAGTTAATGGAAGGCCTCTCGTGGCCTGCAGAGGGCTTTGGCTCCGGCCCATCATCGGCTCATTTCTTGGAGGCGGTGGGTCTTTGGGAGAGATTTAATGAGTGCAGGGCAGCGACCTTGTGGGCCAGCTTGAGAAGGGAGTTTCATGGGTCAGAGGGTGATGTGGAGGGAAGGGCAGGGGAGAGGTGGACCGACAGTGCGCTGGAGTGGGCATTGCTGGCAGACCGGATGGGGATGCAGGCCCATGCAGTAAGCCCGGCAGGGCGTAGCGAGGGGCAGAATTATGTAGGGCACTGAAGGCAACTGCAGAGGGCTTGAATTTGGTGCAGTGGAGCCAGGCGAGCCGAAGGAAGGATTTGAAAAAGAAGTGACGCAGTCGGAGCCAAGGGCAGGGGAGCTGAGCTGAGTGGCTGCGTTCTCTATGGACTGGATGGGGCAAGAGAACAGGTAAGTTACAATAGGGGGTGGCCTCCCTCACGTACTCTTACACTCTCCAGTTAGCTGCCTTTCCTACTACACCCCTCTCTGCGAGTCATGCTGAGTTGGGCTGGCTTACTGGGACAAATGCAGAGATGAATGTGTTGGCGGGCAGGGAGGTGATGTCTAAGTTGCTGTAAGGTGTGTACCGAGGTCCTGGTGCCAGTTACACCGCTGGCTTTTATGATTTTACCCTGACCTACACCACTGTGAGAGCAAAATCGTTCTTGGCAAGGTCTGGGGGGTGAATTCTGCCAATTCTGCCAACAATTCTCTCTGTATTTGGCTCATCCTCTCCTGACACACAAATGGAGCAGGTCTGAACTCTCATCCAGCTGGCTGAGAGTAACTGTGGTTCCCCAGAGTCATGCTGCTTTGACTAGCCACTGACTGGAAAAGGAGACTGCCCCCGTCGAAGAAGAGCTGGGCCCAGGGTAACCCTTGGTGTGACAATGTGGAGGGAGCAGCATGTTTTTGATTGGCTTCTTACCTCCCACTATGAGAAATTGGATCCTGCTCCAATCCCGCTGTGCAGTGCCCAGCAACTCCTCCTTCCCCCAACCACTTCTGTACCCCGTGAACCCGTCCCAGGCCACCAAACTGTATGTGAGACAGTGTGATGAGCGGACAGGGTTACAATTGTCTGCCCTTGGTGCATGATGCATCGGATGCCACTGTGGAAGTCCTTTACCCAGGACAGCAGTGCAGCAGATCTACACAGGCAAATGGAAAGCTGGAAGATGCCTTTTGACTTACACTGCATTTTAGTCTGAAAGCAGGACACTGTTCCACATATGGAGGTGGGAGAATGAGTGTGCCACATTCTAGTTGGTTTGCCATGATTCGTGAGTTGGAGAGCTGTATTTCTAGCCCCTCTAAAATGGGCAGCTCTAACGTTTTTTATTTCTTTTAGAGTTCTTTCTATGCTCTCTTGCTAAGAGGAAGCAGGCACTCTGGGCCAGCGTAGTCCTTGGAAATAATTGCACTTCTTGCTCTCTGAAAGTCCCATGCCCTTCGGCCTCATGTCCCTGAACACCACTCAAGGCGTCCAACAGATCCCCTAAAATCCATTGCCTGGGAGTGTCTTATTGCCTAATTATGGCCCCTCTGATGGCTTCCTGTTTGAGCTGGCATTGCATACAAAATTGCTTTCTTGGTATTAAAAGCTCCTGGCTCCCGCTTAGACCCATGTACAAAATAAGCCACAATTAAAATTCTTCAAGTGGTTGCATACATTGTGCCGACAGCAAAAATCTGCACTTCCGTTGTAAACCCGTGTGTATTTCCACCAAATGCTTGCTTCACTCCTTTCAATCTGACTTTCTCTCTCCGGATCATAGGCTGCATTATATAATCTCTCTTAAACTTTGTTTTTCATTTGTCTACTTTTGATGATTGTTTATTTGACACCACAAACATTTAGGGTTTTACTGTGGACCACATGGTGACTTTAGCATCCACTGAGAGATTTTAAAAAGGACAGAAAAAAGACCATTATATGCCAGGATTTTGGGGGGTATAATTGACTGAAAATAGTCAGACGATAACGCAGTAAGTTTATCTCTTCAGATGTGAAAAGCATGTAAGTCAGAACCAACGTGCCCCAATCATGATGCACAGAACACAGTGACTCTGGAAGACTTTTTAAAGTAGAGGTGCTGCATCCCCACACTGCCCCCGGCTAAGCTCCCTGCCGCCCCTAGAGCTGGGGCCGGGAGCAGGGCCATGGCTTCAGGATGGGAGGACGCGGACAGGATGGGAAGGGGGCCCAGGCTGAGGCCACAGCCAGGGGCAGGCACAGAGCCCTTACCGTGAGGCCAGCAGTCGGGACCCTGGTCGTGGGGCCAGGAGCAGAGCCCCGTGTAAAACCTGGGGGTGCTGCAGCACCCCCCGCACTGCTAGTTCCCGCGCCTATGCACAGAACTTAAGCATACATATTGGGCAAGACTGTAGCTACAGCTGGGTGTATACTACTGAAAAACTCCTCAACAAATGTTGATTTGAATGCTTATGTAAATTGATTTAGCAGTGTCCATACTCCATTCGTGTTTGCTTTCCGTGACCATTCTAGTGAATGGGTTCACTGGCAGGAATGTTTGCAGAAACAGATTTTCAAGTCAATAGTGCAGAAATGCAGAGAGCCAATTTCAGATTGGTGATCATAAGTATTTGCACTAGCAACTTGATCTGAAGAGTTACGTTACGCTCCATCCACTCAGCAAACCGCAACGTCATGGGACCTGTGTCCAGTTAAAACATCTTGAATTCTGAATTCCTGTCACAAGCTGTCTGCAATCAAACTACTGACTAAGAATTGTTCATAGAGGGCCACATTTTCAAAAGCACTTAAGTGACTAAGGCCAAGGGTAAAAACTTTTGCTGATACAGCAGTATCATTTAGAGGTGTGATCTGTGTTTGTGACATTTTTATAGCCTTGCAAAAGCTCTAGTCTAGAGACAGTTTTACGGCCATAAAAATGCTTTTGGTGGTGTGAGTTATTTTGCTCCAGGAACCAGCATAAGTTATACCGGCAAAAGAACCATTTACCAGTACAAACTGCATCTGCACTAAGAGGGTGCACTGCTATGGCTTTCACCAGTATAGCCAGCAACCTTTGCTTGTGTACTCCTGGCCTTAGAAGTCTAAGTCCCCTTGACTTTCAGTGGGACTTTAGGTTCCTAAAGTCTGAACCGGAATTCCCCTGCTGGCAACCCACCAGACTGTTGGAAGGCGACCAAGCCTCTGGAGTCTGAACACAGCCCAGGTACTGGCCCAGTCATAGGGGCGACAGACACACTGCCTGGGTGCAGACTCTCTGTCTAGCACCTTCCCACTCCCAAGAGCTGCATCCATGCAATCCCTGTCCTGCCCCTGGAACCAGTGCTGCTCCTGTAATTTAGAGTAGTAGCCATGTTAGTGTGTATCAGCAAAAAGAACGAGGCGTACTTGTGGCACCTTAGAGACTAACAAATTTATTATAGCATAAGCTTTCGTGGGCTAAAACCCACTTCATTGGATGCATGGAGTGAAAAATACAGTAGGAAGATATATATATATACACACAGAGAACATGAAACAATGGGTGTAGCAACACTATAACGAGAGTGATCAATTAAGGTGACCTATTATCAGCAGGAGAAAAAAATGTTTGTAGTGATAATCAGGATGACCCATTTCCAAGAGTTTACAAGAAGGTGTGAGTAACAGTGGGGGGGGGGAGGGGAAATAAGCAAGGGGAATAATTTGTTAGTCTCTAAAGGGCCACAAGTTCTTTTTCCTCGTTCTTTTTCCTGTAATTTAAACATACTCTCTCCCACAATCCCACCGAAGGTATGAGTCTTCTGGGACACAGTTCAGCTGTCTCACGGGGCATATGGCATATACAGATACTTTGTACAGGCATCTAATACATTAGTGCTCTTTACTTGCTTGTATGAGAAATGTACAGATTGTTACAAAAATAATACCCCATACATGCATTTCCCCTCTCCAGCTGACCCTTCCCCTGTGTTCAGGGAGGCAGGGTGTCCTGCACCTCCCTTGCCTCATCTGGCTCCTGCAGTTGCTTCCCTCATCTTAAGGAGTAAAAATGGCTGAGGAGCCATCATCTAAAGCCACTCTGGTCCTCTTTAATCTTCCGGCCTGCTCTGTCAGGTGACTCCCTGGTTGGCCTCAACAGCTGACCAGAGTTCTGGCAGGTCACCTCATTGCTAGGTGACCTCTTCCCTGACAAATCAGTTCTCCAGGGTAGGTAGGGTTGCAGCCATCCGGGTTTTGGCTTCTGTGCATGGGTGCCATTTAGGGTTGCCAGATGCCCGGTTTTTGACCAGAAAGTCTGGTCAAAAAGGGGACCTGGCAGCATCCAGTTGGTACTGACCAGATACCAAAAGTCTGGTGACCGCAGGGTGGGGAAAGGTGCTGGGTCATTAACCTGTGCCAGCCCCACTCAGCCAGGGCTGCCTCCTACCTGCAGGCAGGCTCCTTGTCAGGCCGCAATAGGTCCCATCCCAGCCCTGAAGCAGAGGGAGCCCAGCTGAGGGGGCGAGGGAGGTGGAGACAATCCAGCGAGTGACGGAGGTGGGTGCAGGGGGAGAGGAGCAAGTGATGGGGACGGGGCCTTGGGGGAAGGGGCAGAGTGGGGGAGCCTTGGGGGTCCAGTTACCAGCAATTAGAAAGGTAGCAACCGTAAAGGTAGGTACCAGCTGTTCGTCTAGGGTACTTTCTTTTTTAATAGAGTTCCATCCAGATTTAACAGTCCACTTTTGTTAGGCCTTTGCCAGTTCCCCAGTTAGAGTTTCAGTCCAACATGGAAGTGAAAGGATAATAAAGAAGACAGGAGGCTTATACTTTCAAAATGGAGATTACAGCTTGGCAAAGATACATACAGAGACCATGATCTCACACGCAACTCATAAACAGTGTTATTTTCACCACGCACACACAGAGAAATTAGATAAAACATAAAATACTGGAAGGTTGCAGTGAAATATAACTTTATTTCTTAGAATTCAGAACAATAACACAAGAACCAAAACCAAAGAGAGACAAAGCAGGCTGCTCTCTAAGACAGACAGACAGACACAGGCACAATTCACCCCACCTTACTCAAGGCTGTCTGTCTTCAGGCTGACTCTGATCACAGCTAAAAAGTAATCCTTTTGCTTCTGGTAGCGTCACGACAACTGTAAAATGAGCATCTAGTAACAGGCACATCCAGTCCATAATCTGGTTTATGGTTGGAGAGCGCATGCCAGGAAAATTCATACTAACTTTTTCACTGCACTTTATATACAGGTACTGCAAATACTAGAGAAACAGAACGACTTGCTGAGCTGAAAGGTCTTTTAGATGAGGCAAGAGAAACGTTTCACTGTATGGTGAATGGAGAATGGCATTTAACAGTGCTGCCTTTGGGTTCATTAAAGAACCACCTAGCCTGCAAAGGAAATGCAAGGAAATGCCTTAGAAATTTAAAGTGATAGCTCTACAATTTGTACACAGTTTTCAGTACACCGCAGACTGTAAAGACGCAGTCTCCAGATCGTCATATTAAGTTGCTTAGCTTCTGAGTAAAATTTTCCAAAGTGCTTGTTTGAGAAATAAGTTTGAACAAAGTGCAATCTCTTCATGGACAATTTAGGAACAGAAGGGGCGGAATGTGTTTGAATAAACCATTAGTTATGCAGATTGACCTTAATCTAATTGTAGCTTTAAGCCATTTATTTATTTGTGTGGTGGGCTGTGGTGGGGTTGTGCATTGTCAGCTGTTCCTAGAGGCATTGTTCTTGGTCTCTGCAGAGAGGCACAAAGAAAGGATCCGTCCATACTCCCAGGGAGCTAGACTTATGGCAGCCTTCTTAATGATTGTTTAAAATGTCACATTTTGTATTTTTCCAGGCACACACAGATAATGCACCATGATGGCTGACATTTCCTTGTGCTGAGATATCCCAGTGCATACTGTGCTAGCAGAGTCTGGTACCCCTGCTCTGTCCTGGAGCAGAGAGTCTTCCCCAAAGGAAGTTGTTTTAGTCACTATCCATCTGTTCTCTCAACTTCATATTCCTCTTGCTTTGTCTTCTGAGAACATTTCAGACCCTAAAAGAGCAGCCCATTACTGAATAAAAATCAAACTGACTTTCCGTGCTCCACTGCCAGATTGCCCCCTGCTCCAGCACTGGTCAGCGGTGATGTCGCCAATCCATTGCATGCTGGGACATCTCAGTCAGGCCCAAAGTCAGCAACGCCCCACATCACTACACACTGCCTTGTCCCAAAGATGGAGGTCCCACCAGCACCTCTTGTAGTCTGACAGCAGCGTGCAGTCCTTGGCCCTCTCTCTGTAGTGTCCAATATGTGCCGGGGTAGGCAGGAGTCTAATGTGGTGTGGCAGTCCCTTCTGTGATTGCAAGATCCAAGCTGGGACTTAGTGAGAACGAATGTGATAATGGTAGGTAGCACAGGTTCTGTCAGTCAGGCTGGGAGGTAGAGAGCCAGGGAGGACAACAGTTAGTGTCAATGTCCCGCAGCTTCAGTAAATAATCCTTTGTATATTCAGCATAACAGAGTCCTGTCTGTTTTCTACCACGCAGGATGCTGCAGCCTCCACAGAGGGACTGAGTCTGCCATGTGCTCAGCTCAGGGAGTGAGAGAAGCCAGAGCCATCCCCCTTGTGGGGCTGTGTGAAATGTTAGGCCCGATATTACAATGATTGTATAATGCAAGCCCCAAATGAAACAGCCAGCCACGGGCCGTCAGCCTTTAAAAGAAGAACTGGCACAAAGCCAGTAGCCAGCACTTTACCCACAAAGGGACCAGTTCCCAACTCCAGAGGGAGGAATGGGAAAAACCAAAGGGAGGGTCAAATACCGGCACAAGGGCCCTAAGAATAATCCATCTGAAATAGACCAGATTTGTAACATGCCCTAAGGGAGGAACATGGGGACGACCCAGTCCTAATGGAACCTAGGGACAGATCCAAGCCATAGCAGCTAACTTTTACCACCCAGCAGGGGCATGGAGGAGACTGGCTCATGATGTCTTCATTGTCAATGGCTATTTTAGGGGGAAGCTCAGTCACAGGGAAGCAAGGTGCCAGGGGAGAATTGATTTCTCTCTCAAACGCGCCGTATTAGTTACATTACAGTACAGCAGAGGCTCTGGGAGAGGTACTGAGCACATTCCAGGAGCTGAGACTCTGGAAATCCTACAGAAATATGGCAGCATCACTCCTGGCTGAGAGTGCCTGAATAAGATGATGATGATGGAGATTGAGTTGCAGTGTCTATAGCCGAGAGAGACCCACACCAAGCTAGTAGTATTCACATTGGCACATAAAGCAGCACTCCAGCTGGCCAAAGAACCTGCCTCTCCTAGCCTGCCTGCAAAAAGAACAGGTTTTCTGACATATACTACTTCTCAGCTTGTTTGATCTCGCTCATTTTCTCTTGGAACTGTAGATTGTTAACAAAATCTCTCCTCCGCTGTTCTGCCGGCCCATGCAGAGACATGGGAAGTTGGCATAAGATCGAGGGTGAAAAACTGTTTTTGAGCAGGGTTAATAGACAAAACATTCAAGCATTTACACAATGCTGGCACAAACACCATACGCACCCCATTTAGTGCATGTGAACTCCACACGGATGCTCTAAGTACACCTTGCATACACAAATTCAGCAGGTTGTGTTACCACACCACAACAGTCATGCTTACAAACTACTCCTGTGCGCTCTCAGCACCACACGTGTGCCGCGCGAACACCACACACACTCTCTGCAGCACTCCTGCTGACAAACACCATGCATGCACAGCAGTGTGTACACACCCACACTCAGAACACTCCACAGACTTACATGCACACCCACATCACACACCTGCATGCTCTTTCTCATGCACACACACACAAAAACACTCCAACATTTAATCACAGTGAGGAAAATCAGGGGCAGAAGAATCCTGCTGGAGACAGAGATGGGGCCTGAATGTTGGGGAAGCAGCTGCCACGTTATATCAGTCCACCCAATGACAGACATGTCAGTTTAATTTGCATCTGGCTTGCTTAACATCCTTTATCTTACATAATGCAGCTCTTTATACAGTTGTAGTGTTTAATGAAAAGAGAAATTGAATCCTCAGTGAACAGACTTTTCCAGGTACATTAGAACTCTTGGGAATATCACTCGTAGCAGACTGCTTAGGAGAAACAGTCAATTCCTTGCAAGTGCCTAAGAACTGAGACATTGGTGTGAGTAGCTGCTTTTTAATGCCATATTTGGTAAGTTTTGTCAAAACCAGGGACTCCTAATTACTTTTCCCGGTTGTTGAAGCTGAATGCTGCCACATGCCACCTCAGAGGTGGCTGCATTTCACTGGTAGGGGAAGCGCAGTTTGTTACGCACATTGGAATCTTTGGGATCGGAAGTCGCTCTGTAAACATCCAGTATTGTTGTCCTTTATAGCATGTGTTTAATTTAGGGCTTTTTGGACGAGCTGGAAGAAGGAAATCCCTTTTCCGGAAAAACTTCACTTAAAAAAAAATTGTTTTGAATTAGGATGAAAAGTCAGAGGTGAGATTTTTTGTGGGAAATTTTAAAGAGAAATTCCATTTCAGAAGAACCAAATGGAATTTCTCATCCTTTCTCCTGGAAGGCTCTTGTCCATGTCAGTTCTGAAACTGACCAGAACCTTCCCTGGCCAGAGTGCCTGGCTACTCAGCCTCCCTTCCCTTCCCCTGCAGCTCCAGGAGCCAAAGAGGTGGGGTGCTAATCTCCCCATTTCCCCCTTCCCGTCCCTCTAATCTCTAGAGATGGAGAGGCAGAGACTCTGGCTCTGCAAGCTGCGGAGGAGTGAGCAAGGCTGAGTGCTCCAGCTCTCTGCCTTTACAGCTCCTGGAGCTCGGTGGAAGGCTAAGCTGCAGAGTGTCTCTGTGATCAACCTGGGCCAGGAAAGTTTTTGTCAATTTCCCTTACGGGAGGTGAACCTTCCTGGCGGTCAGCTGGGAACATCATTATGGTTTTTCTGATGAAAATTTTCCAGCAAAACTAAAGTTTTCCCCTGAAAATTTTTTGTTTTGTGAGAAGAGCATTTTTCATCAGAAAATCATTTGAATGAAAAACTTTTTGACTAGCGC
Source organism: Lepidochelys olivacea (assembly GCF_965140295.1). Classification (NCBI taxonomy): domain Eukaryota; kingdom Metazoa; phylum Chordata; order Testudines; family Cheloniidae; genus Lepidochelys; species Lepidochelys olivacea. The sequence goes on along the minus strand of NC_140412.1, from coordinate 263,230,921 downwards.
TACGGGCCACATGATCATGGCGGTTTGTGCTCGTGTGACACCCCACCTCCCCCGATGTGTGTGTGATACAAGGTTTCTTCTGTGCCCAATCTGCAGAGGATAGGGGGCTGCTGCTGGGCCAGTTAGAGAGCCTGGGTCTCTAACTCAAGCTGTAGCAGCCTGTGCTTTTTAGCTTTGGGGGTCCACAGGTAAATTGCCAGGGTGTCAGCCAAAATGGTGACCATCACACTTTTTCCCAATGGAGGCGTGTGCATGGGTTAGGTTGTTACTAGGCAAGGGCAATATGCATAGCTGTATGGAGGCACTTGTGCCATAAAAAGCAGGGCATGCTGGGGCTGGAAATATTTGCTGGGGATTTATTTGTAATCTGTCAATGAGGGCTAAAACAAGAGCTCTGTTTCATGAAAAATATCAAGGTATCCGCATCTGGGTTTCATTTCTCATCAGAATGAAAACTTCTGAAACTTTTCATGGAAAAAACAAGGGAGACCCACCCCAGAATGGCCAATTAGTTAGGACATTCACCTGGTACTTGGGAGATCTAGATTCAAGTGCCTGGCCCAAATCAGGCAGAGTGCAGATTGAAACCTGGGTCTCCCAAATCCCAGCAGAGTGGTCTAACCACTGGGCTATTTGGTATCCTAAGGCAGGTTTGCTCTTGTTTTGACCAGAAATTCCATCCTCGACCTGAGACACCTTTCAGTCGGAACTGATACATTCTCAGAAACGTTTTCAGTTTCAATTAAATCTGCATTTTCGGATGAAAAAAAGCTTAGTCGAAAAATTCCCAATCAGCTCAATTGCCAGTATAGCAAAAGTCTTTGGAAAGCGACTATGTTGCCCCAACACCATTGTTGTTGTCTTTAAGATCTTTTTCTAGAGAAGGGTGCCACTAGAGAAGGGTGCCGGATTGCCAGCCTGGACACTAAAGCCTCCCGTCTGTCAGCAGGACAGGGACCCATGTGGATGCGGGAAAAGCCTAGCTCTGTTAAGCTAGCCCTATGAGCTGAGAGGATAGGTTAGCCTCTATTTAATCCTTTGCATCTCTGCTGAGGCATCCTGTGGGCACCTGTTCCTTGTGAACCAGACTGAAATGACTCTGCCTGTTTCTTGTAGGGTACCAAAAAGCCTTTGGATGGTAACTGCCTTCAGTGTAGCTAGCAACCTGCCAGACTAGAGGGGTCCTAGACCCCATTATCAACCCCTCCCCAAGCCATCCAAGCTCCTTGCCGGCTTTTTGTTTGTTTGCTGAGGACACTTGTCATTTCCTGTTGTGGGCTGTCTGAGTGAGGAGCCCGTCATAGTGATGGCTCCAGCACGCGTCCTCATTCAGCAAGGACAAAAGGGCTCTCCACGCTGCCTGTCCAGCTGTGTTTCTGTAACCTTTCCATGACCCTCTGTCACCCAAGCTGGTTACAGCAAACACATGGTGAGTTGTGTCCATCCCACAGTCTTTCCGCCTCCTGACTGTGTGTATCCACGCGCAGCTCAGCTGCTACAGGGCAGCTGCGGCAATGCATTGTGGGAAAAGCTGGTCAGTTCTCCCATAGTGCACTAGCGGCTGACAGAGAACCTGGAGCCAGCGGCGTGTGTATAGCGGGGCAAGGTGCATACACACTAGAGCCATGATACTCAGACCTCAAGGGTTCAGGAGCCGAATTAGCAATCCGCATTACCCAACAGAGCCAGAGGCGTGTGCATGGATTGACTATATAGCACTATAGTGGATGGAACAATCACAGAGAGCATTTTAATATCATGTGCTGCACAGAGCTGCAGGAGACGCATTACAGAGCCACTTGGGACTCCCGAGCCTCAGTGTGAATATCCCTGCTCTGGAGTCTCCAGTTGCACAGAGGAAGGATGCTATGCCAACCTGATGCCATGGGCACAGCCAGGGGAGCCTGCCCATGTGGCAAAATGCCGCATGCCAGCTTACAGAAAGGCCCTCGTGGCCCAGCCTAGGCCTCTAGCAGGGGTGAGGTATGGCTGGCAGCCGTGGTTACTACCCAAGGGCCCACTCCAGAGCTGACTGAAATCAATGGAAAGGCTCCCCCCCGATGAGTGTGGGCTTTGAATCAGGTGTCAAACGTGGTGTGTGGCATTACACTATGCTTGGAGCCAGCCAGGCCGCTGACCAATTAGAACGGTGGCTCAGAGCTGTGGCATGGCTGGGCTGGGAGAGCCTCTCCCGTACAGCAGTCATGTTTCCTGTTAGTGCCACGGGTAGCCAAAGTGCCTCTGACCTTGGCCCAGCAGGACACCGATCTATAAGTCAGAGTGAAGCCCAGCCGTGGCAGAGCCTGAAACAGCCTTTTCTGGAGGGCGGAGAGGAAGCGAGCTTTGCTGAGTGCTTCCTGGATATTTTCGGTGGTGTCAGCGAGCCCCGCTAGGTCTCAGTGGTTCTCCAGCGCCATGCAATAAGCTGCCAGCATCAGACGGTTACCATGGCTAAATGCTGTATTGAAACTCTAACTATGCTCTCTCCCTGTTATCCAGCCAAGGATTGATCACAGCATAAGTGCAGGGGCCTCTGCTCGCCCCAGGGCTGAGTGCTGTTCGTGCTCCCCACCCACTCAGCTTGACAGAGCCTGGGGGAGCAGGGGAAGGAGGCAGTGAATCTCCCCGCTGTGTGATTGGCTTTGGTTCTCCTCCTCCGCCCCTGTCTGCCCCTCAGGGAGCGAGCGCATGTCATGCACAGTGGACCAGCCACTCTCCTGGCTCCTCCTGCAACACGTGAACGATCATTGGTAAGCAATGACTTGGGGAAATGGTCCTGCTCTTCAGGGCAGAGAGCCAGGCTCTTCAGATAGCGTGTCCAGATTCCCTTAGTCACAAGGGATCAATTTGAGATGGAGCCCCATAACAGTTCACTGATTCTGCACTAGCTTTGGTTTACTGCCCTTGGCTGCTTTTCAACAGCCATTTTCCATGGTTTCACTCTCACACAGAGAGAGAACAGTGTACGGGATACTAGTTTTCAAGGCCTCCACTGCACGGCCTCTCTGTCTGCAGCTCTCTGAGACAATGTAGCTGGCAAGCCCATGGTGACACTTGTGAAAGCTGGCAGTGGATCAGTCTTATTGGAGTAGGATGACCCTATGTCCTGTTTTGGCCGGAACAGTCCCTTTTTTAAGCCCTGTGCAGGCCTCCCAACTTTTTTGGCAAAAGTGGGCCTTTGTCCCATTTGCTCTTGCCAACTTGATCAGTGCAGAGTAACATGTGGGAGAAGGGGGGGTGAGCAGTGATGCCAGCCCCGCACTGGTGGGGGAGGCAGGGCTCGGGCGGGGGGCAGGCAGGGCTCCGGCAAGCAAAGACACCAGCCCTGCATGGGGAGGGAGGGGCAGGGCTCAGGCCAGCCCCGCATAGGGAAGCGAGGGGTGGGGGAAATGAGGCTAGCCCCACGTGGCGTCCCATTTTACCTTTGGGAAATATGGTCACCCTACATGGGAATCACCCATGGCTGTGGGAGCAGAATTTGAGGAGATGAGGCTTAGGCTAGGTCTGTACTGCAGCAGCTGAGAAAGTGAGTCAACCACCCAGGGCAACTCTGCGCTGCACTGGAGTTCTTGGGGGAGGGACGCCGAAGGTGCAAAGAGAGGCAAAGGGAAGAGTCTGCCCTGGTGGTTACCATGGATTTTCCAACACCACAGCCAGTTATGGCCCAGCTGTCTCCTCCAGAGCCAGTTCTCGGGTCCCATTATTTAGGGGGTGATTAGTGGGCAGGCCCTGGATGTCACGACTTAAAAAAACCACCGACCTTCCAGAAGTCCAGGGACTAGTTGGACCCCTGGAAAAATCTCCGCTTCTGAGAGTTAAAACACTTAATATTTGGCTATTGGGTCAGTATTGTGCTGTGATTTATGATTTACATAAAGGATGGAAAAAGAAAAGGAGTACATGTGGATACAGACTAACACGGCTGCTACTCTGAAACCTATCATAAAGGATGGAGATGCTGCAATCTGCTGCCGTTCCACTGCTTAATGCTGGATAACTTTGTACAGATCCTGGCCTTTCTGGCAATAATTTGGAGCCCCTTAAAGGTGAGTTTTGGAGGAGGGTGGAATAAATGTCCCCTTTGACCCCCCCCCACCAGTAACAGTACGCTTGCTCTCCTCTTTTGTGCGCCAAGCCATGCGAGAGATTGTGGCACACTGGTAGTGTTGCCAAATACACATAGCCATAGGCTTTAAGGCCAGAAGAAACACTGTGATCATCTCATCTGATTTCCTGCTTAACATAGGCCAGGGAATTTCTCCCAGTGGTTCCTGCATTGAATCCATATGTGGAATTCTGTTAGCCTGCGCTTAGCCTTCCATGTGATTCTGTGCAGGAGCAAGGGCACAGGGTGCTATGAGAATGGAGCAATGGCAGTGAGGCCAAAATCATCTGAATATCAAGACCCAGGAAACTTAAGGAGTGAAGAACAAGGGATGATCGTGCCGCTCCGGTTCTTGGCCAACCTTCATCTGCGACAGACAGAGCTATCAGCCCTTTGCAGTAAGTAGGAGCTGCTGCGATAAGGCCAAGAGGTACAGCAGCACGAAGAAAGGTCTATGGATATATTCACCTGTAAATCCATAGGCTTAAAAAGTTCAGAAGAGGAGGAGATGGAACTAAGTAGCGTATTCTGCTTGAAGCAGGTCTTGAAGGGCGGCAGTTTTATTTGCCCTTGGTTTGTTATGTAGACAGGTCGTACTCGGACAGGTTTGTTATGATCCCTGGAGTTTCGGAATTGCCAGCCCAATGCCAGGGATGGTTATAAACATTTGTATTGGCTTGCTTGGCGTCAGCATCAGTTACAATTGACTTTCTGGGAAAGTTGATTATTTAGATGTTGATGACTTTAAAATGAAGACCACTAGGAGATGGTGTTAGATAGTATAAATGGACCCAATACACTGGGAATTGTGAAAGACTTCTCATGAGAAAGTGATCAGAAAAAATATTGCCTGATGCTGGGAGGAAGGGGAGACACAGGAAGCATCAGAGTTACGTTATGTAGCAACCAAATGAAGAATGGATGCGATGACACACGAATGCAGGAGATCAGATCCAGACACAGCATGTAACCCTACCTTGGGCAGCTCTTGCACACCTCTGACAAATACCTGAAGGGGGTCTGTCTCTTTTTAACAGTAGTGTAACTTGCCATGCTAGTAAAGTCTCATTGAATTGGACAGAGCCTTGGTTTGTGTAACCCTTCTGCCAGATGGCGCTGGCAGCAGCTGGGGTGGGTTCAATATCTAGGGGTTCCTTTTCAACCATACAACACAGAATGGGCTTGAGCCCCCACCCAGTAACCTGGGAAAATTACACACCACTCCTGGGCGCCTCTGAGAGGCAATACTTCCCCACTGGTAAGCACAGAGTCTGAGTGTAGGAAAGAAACTTTTAATGAAAGGAGGGAAGTCACCCGACATTAATTAGGGAAAATGCTGCAAGCAAGATTCATAAACCTAAAACTATGAGCAGGACACCCACCCCGGAGTGTGAGGGGCAGAGTCTTCTGCCTCATGTTCTTGAGTTCTACAACCAAAAGTTCCTTTACTGTGCCTCTCTCTGGTCCCTCACCATACCCCACACACAGCGGTTTTCCTTAGTCAGTGAGGACTCAGGGTTCAGAGGTGCATCTGTGTCACTGCATCTCCCACCCGAGGAAGAAGACACCTGGCTTGCTGTGCCATCTGAGCACTTGCTCTGGCTGACCACCCCGCTAGGTGTTGTTCCTCTCTGCTGGCCGCCCTGCCAGCCACTGCTCCTTGCAGCCTGGCTGCCATGCCAGCTGCTGTTTCTCGCTGTCTCCCACCAGCTGATTATTCACCACTTTTGCTGGTCGTGTCCGCTGGCCACCTGTCAATCACCTTCTACTGCCACCTGCCTCTCTGCTGTGACCTCTATAGGTCAGTCTCTTAGTGATTTTTAGCTCTTTGCAGGCTGGACAGAAACACTGCCCCACTACAAGTGATTTCAGCTCTTCATGAGTACTTAACATAACAAAAAGGCTCCTAATGAAGTCTGTTTAATTCTATCTTTGAACAATGGGGAGAAACAGGCTAAACCAGACCAGGGACCCTTAGGGGGAGTCCACATCTTCTGGCTGGGACACCGTCCTCACACCTCTTACTTTCACAGGGGTCTGGCATTTGAGCCCCTGGCTTAACGAGGTCCTTTCAGCTGAGGGTAACCCCCTCATTTGGGATAGATTAAGCACAATTCTGCTCCCCTTTACTCATACAATAAAGACAACAACATTGATAACAGATTTCACTGCCCCTGCATTCAGTACTAAAGTGATTTGTAACCCAACACCAGCCAAAGTTGATCACTTTAAGCAACACAATGCTCTATTTCCTGGCTATCTAAGCAGAGTAGGTGTGTTCATGTAAATACAATTTGCTCCTGAAGTCTCTTTCCCCGCCCAGATAGCTATCAGGGGAGAGTTCATTCAGACCCTGCTTACATCTGCGTTTGCATGAGTTACAGTTACCATGTCTGCTCAAATCTTGGAATAATTCTGTTTGCTGCTGAAGAGCTAACGGCGCACAACCACCCCAAGAGATTTCTGGGACAGCACATAGTACAAGAACACAAGGGCAGCTATTTGCTACTGTAAGGATAAAGGACATGGTTGAGAGTCTCAGACAGCACCATGAAGTACCAACTGGTTAGCCTTTTATTGGTAGCTGCTGTGTAGACCCAGTGAGTTCAGCTTTGACTGCAGTCCCTAAAGGGGATAAGTTCAGAGTAACAGCCGTGTTAGTCTGTATTCGCAAAAAGAAAAGGAGTACTTGTCCTTGCCTACAGACAGCCCCCCAACCTGAAGCAAATACTCACCAACAACCACATACCACACAACAGAACCACTAACCCAGGAACCTATCCTTGCAACAAAGCCCGTTGCCAACTGTGCCCACATATCTATTCAGGGGACACCATCACAGGGCCTAATAACATCAGCCACACTATCAGAGGCTCGTTCACCTGCACATCCACCAATGTGATATATGCCATCATGTGCCAGCAATGCCCCTCTGCCATGTACATTGGTCAAACTTGACAGTCTCTATGTAAAAGAATAAATGGACACAAATCAGATGTCAAGAATTATAACATTCATAAACCAGTCGGAGAACACTTCAATCTCTCTGGTCACGTGATTACAGACATGAAAGTTGCGATATTACAACAGAAAAACTTCAAATCCAGACTCCAGCGAGACTGTTGAATTGGAATTCATTTGCAAATTGGATACAATTAATTTAGGCTTGAATAGAGACTGGGAGTGGCTAAGTCATTATGCAAGGTAACCTATTTCCCCTTGTTTTTTCCTACCCCCCGCCCCCCCAGACGCTCTTGTCACTTTAGATAAGCTATTACCAACAGGAGAGTGGGTTTGGGGGGCGGGGGGTGAGAAAACCTGGATTTGTGCTGGAAATGGCCCAACTTGATTATCATACACATTGTAAGGAGAGTGATCACTTTAGATAAGCTATTACCAGCAGGAGAGTGGGGTGGGGGGAGAGAAAACCTTTTGTAGTGGTAAACACCCATTTTTTCATGGTTTGTGTGTATAAAAAGATCTTCTGTACTTTCCACAGTATGCATCCGATGAAGTGAGCTGTAGCTCACGAAAGCTTATGCTCAAATAAATTGGTTAGTCTCTAAGGTGCCACAAGTACTCCTTTTCTTTTTAAAGGGGATAAGACACCAGAAGCTCAGCCTGTACTTCCCCTAACAATAGTCATGTTGTTGGACTGGTGTATTAGGCCTGAATCTCAGGGGCAGACGTGCAGCACATCCAGGCTCCCGTGACTCCCTTTGTCTGGCACTTGTCCGCACCTTTGTAAATGCTGCAGCTGGCCATGAGCTGTCTGCAGTTCAGATTCTCGGCAGCAGTAACTGGTACGGCAGGACGTCTGTGAGATCTGGAACAAAAAAACCCTTCAGTTGATTTCCCTTCCCTTCTCTCCCAGGGACACAAAGAGAACGAGGAGCAGGATGTTTTGCTGGTGTTTAATTTCCCTCTACGTCCGACCCAGGTCATCTCTGAGAAATGTGGGATAAGAAAGCAGGCAGGTCATGGAGCATCCACTGCCCAGGTCAACAGGACCAAAAGCCAGGATCTTCCTTAAGAGCAGCGACTCTTCCCTTTCATGTTGTTTGCTTGGCCTTGGACTTTTCTTGGATTTCTAAGGACAGAGGGGACCATTAGATCATCTAGTCTGACTTCTTGTATCCCTGAGCACATTACATTTTACCCCGTTACCCCTGTATTGGGCCCGATAGCTGGTGTTTGACTAACGCACATCATGGTCGGGTTTATCCTCAACACAAGCATTCCAAGAGACTCTACGTCACAATAATGAATAAGGGTGCCAGCTGGAGACCCCAATTCTAGTTCCCTTTCTGTGCCTGGGTCTCCACTCCCACTCTTTGTATCTAGCACACAGAATCATAGCAATGTAGGGCTGGAAGGGACCTCGAGAGGTCAGCTAGTTCAGCCCTCCCACACTGAGGCTAGATCATCTGTGACAGGTGTCCGTCTAATAGTGATGGTGTAGGTAACGTCTATACTGAAACAATACAACAGCTGTTCCACTGTGGCATTTTAAGTGTAGACAAGCCCTTCATGACCTGCCCCAGGGAAGACTGGTGGAACAGAGAATTGAACCTGGGTTTCTTAAGTCCCAAACTAGCACCCTCACCAGTTGGCTCCCCTCTCTCTCTGCAATCAGTGGCAGATTACCGTACAGGCCCATGGGGCTGTGCCCAGGGGCCCCGGCCAATTGGGCCCCCCCGTAGGTCGGAACTCCAGCCCTGCACACTCGCTCCTCCTCTCCCTCCCCCTGGGGTCCCGCCACCCACTTCAGGCCCTGGCCAGGCCGGAGGGGAGCTGTGGTAGGCTGAGCACTGAGCATATTCCTCCCACGTGAAGCTGCCCTCCAAGCCCCTCTCCTTCCCCCTCCCTCCTGGGTGGAGCTGCCCCCCTCCAGCCCCTCTCTTTCCCTCTGCCTCACGGAGCTGGGTCTCCCCCAGCCCCTCTGCTTCCCTCTCTCTCCCATGCAGAACTGCCCCTCTCCTTCCCCCCGTTTTACACATGGGTATAGTGAAACACACAGCGGTTAAGTGAATTGCCTACAGCCAAGCACAAAGTGAATCAAGTATCACTGCTAGTTAGAGAACTCAAGAGTCCTGACTCCCAGTCTCCAACACTTGCCAATAGACAACACTGTTTTAATAGAAAACCTCATGTCTCAGCTATTACAATATTTGGCCCTTAGGCAGAGTTCTCTGGCATAACGCTGTGTTATGTGCACAGACAGCTGCAGCTGTCTACACTCAGTCACCTGAAACTACAGGCTCCAAAACTACTGTCACAAGGATCAGCAGGGTTATTAATTCAAAACCAAACAATTTATCGACAAGACGAAACTTTAAGATAGCCACATTTTTAGTGCATTGAACCATTTATTTTCACTGATATTTATTTCTGTGCCTTCTGGGCAGCTGTGGGGAGCCCCGGACACTCCACCTGTCCTGGGCGAGGAGCCAGGGTGCCCGAGACCAGCCCCTCGCCCATGTCCCTGCCCTCCAGGGCAAGTCGTCCAGGACAGGTGGAGGGTTCAGGGCTCCCCACAGCAGCCCCGGCTCCCCAGGCAGCTCTTACCACAGGCCGACTTCCGGCCAGGCCAGGAGGCAGGGCCATGGGGGGAAAGAGAGGAGCAGGGGGTGGGGCCATGTGGGGGGTGTGGGGGTCTCCCCAATGTCCTTTGTGCCCAGGGCCCCAATAAATCTTAACCCGTCTCTGTCTACAAGCTGCCGTCAGGTGCTAATCTAAAGTTTCTGTTCAGTCCTGATGCAGGCAAAACTCCCACTGAATTCATGGAGTTTACATCAGTGTAAACAAGAGCAGGATGGGACCTTGACTTCAGTGGAGTTTTCGTAACAGGCTGAGTAAAGCTCTCAGAATCTGGTCTGTACATTTGTGTTTTCCGGCCTCGGCTGTGTCTGTTTTGGGGACACATTTCAAATCAACAGGAGTTTTCCCCTCAGTTCAGGATTGAGCTCTTCATGTGGATTTAGTGTTATTTATTTTTGGCAGTGGTGGAAAACCTAGTAATCTTGATTAGCAGGCAGTGCTGCACCAAATTGATCCTGGCCCCCCATGGCGACTACCCCTAGCTGCCAGGCCCTTCATCGGATAATTAAAGTTCATTTGCAATTTCTTTCACAGCCTGGCATGTGCTGTGTCCACCAGCTGTGCAGCGATTCTAATCAGGACACCTTTTTTATACGATTTGTTTAGTTAGGAAGTCTTTATGGGGTTACAAATCCTTGCAATATATATATCAGGAACAAAAGAATCATTACAACAATGAGGTTTTGTTTAAAGACATTATACAATAATATAGTCATCATCTCTCTGTTTAACATGGTGTTACCCTATTACAGTATAAGCATCATTACAAAACCCATGACATGTTGTTCTTGGTGATTTTGTTAAACTGAGTGAACTCTTTAATTACACATATTTAATAGGCCAGGCATGTGTATCAAACGCTAGTATTCACAAAAATTGGACAGGTGTGCTGGTTGGTTTGTTTGCAGGTGAATATTCTCTGTCTGAGTGTTGAATAAATGAGATACAAGGTAGGCAAGATAATTATTGGACCAACAGCTGTTGGTTGAAGGTACAAGCTTTCAAGCTACTGAGAGCTCTTCTTCAGATCTGGGGAAGAAAGCAGAGTGTCTGAGTGCTTGTCTACACTTAAAACACAACAGTGGCATAGCTGCGCAGCTGAAATGATTCAGTGTCGACATTACCTGCACCGAGGGGAGGGAGTCTCTCATCCGTGTACGTATTCCACCTCTCCAAGAGGCGGTAGCTAGGTTGATGGGAGAATTCTTCCATCGACCTAGTGCTGTCTATACCAGGGGTTAGGCCAGTTTAACTGCATTGCTCAGAGGTGTTGATTTTTTCACACCCCTGAGCGCTGTAACTATATTGACCAAATGTCCTAGTGTAGACCAGGCCTTAGATCAGATTAACTATGCCACTCAGGGGTATGGATTTTTCACACTCCTGAGCAACGTAGTGATGCCGACCTAATTTCCTAGTGTACACGAGTCTTGAGATAAATACAGGTTGGAACAGATTGTTAAGCAGAAGCGGTAACGTGAGAGGTGGTCACTTGAAATGAAATGGGTAATTGGGGGTTAGATTGTTATGCATAAAGGGTCTGAAGTGGATAGTTAAAGGTAGCAGGCTTTGGGGCATGTTACAAATTGTTGTAATGAGCCATAAAACCAGTGTCTCTGTTATGTCCATGGCAGAGTTATACATTTAAGTTCCCAGGCTTGCCTTCTCTGAAGGTGTTGTGCAGGTTTCCCCTGAGGACAAGTATGGAAAGATCAGATATGGAGTGATCACTTTGTGAAAAGTGTTTGCCCATGAACGATCTGGTGTTTTTGTCGTTTATCATTTTTCTGCAAACAACATATTGAATAAATGGTAACCAAATAGCTAAGTATGTATTAGTCCTCTGTCTATTTTGCTGGGTACCTTTTTGGTGGCAGGCCACATCTTTAAGGCTGGTTAATGGCAAAATAATCCAACAGCGCTGTTCACAGTGGCTAAATTCCATGACTGCGTTGTTTCATTGTGTAGAAGGGGATCATTTTAAAGCTATCCAGAGTGTGCACTGGGGACATTTCCCTTTGGCCAGGAGTATGATCTAACATATTTTATCGATTTGATATCGGATTGCTAATTATGTTGTGACATGGTAGGCTGCCCTGCAGAGGCCAGCAAGCAATTATACTTCCAGTGATCTGTCCCAGTGCGTATGCACTGATTTATTTAAACACTCGGTAGACGTGACCTTCGCTTGTGTTGGGTTTATCCAGTGCTGGGGATCGGGGGGACAGCTTGGCTTATGCTAGTGGTGTCTGTAAATGAAAAGTGACATGAGCTGCAATTCATTCACATGGCAGCCACATCTTGAATGTTCGTCTGGAAGGAGCATGTCCATGGTTGGAAAGGGGTTGCACCTTGCAGATGGCAGGACTATCCACCCCATGGCCCTGGACCAGCTCTGATGTTACCTCCTCCCCATCATCTCCCCTTCCGAGGCAGCATGGCTCTAGTGTACTGTTGGCAGCTGCCCTGCTCTTACAGGAGGTCCCATGGGGGGGGGGGTGAGCTGGAGGAGAAAATGATGTAAAGGTAATGCAACCTTGTGGCACAGTGTATGTCACCTCTGGCTCTGTCTTTGTGCATCCTTCCTCCCATACAGCTCCCTAGGATTAGAAGCGGGTCCAGGAAGAAGCAGATGCAAGGTGACAATCCCACCCCTTTATTGTAGAAAGGCCTCTGTCATAAATAAAAAGGGAAGGGTAACCACCTTTCTGTATACAGTGCTATAAAATCCCTCCTGGCCAGAGGCAAAACCCTTTCACCTGTAAAGGGTTAAGAAGCTAAGATAACCTCGCTGGCACCTGACCAAAATGATCAATGAGGAGACAAGATACTTTCAAATCTGGGGGGGGGAAGAGGGGGGGGGGGAAAGAGCGTTTGTCTGTCTGTGTGATGCTTTTGCCGGGAACAGATCTGGAATGCAGCCTTACAACTGTTAGTTAGTAAGTAATCTAGCTAGAAATGTGTTAGATTTCCTTTTGTTTAATGGCTGGTAAAATAAGCTGTGCTGGATGGAATGTATATTCCTGTTTTTGTGTATTTTTGTAACTTAAGGTTTTGCCTAGAGAGATTCTCTATGTTTTGAATCTGATTACCCTGTAAGGTATTTACCATCTTGATTTTACAGAGGTGATTCTTTTACCTTTTCTTTAATTAAAATTCTTCTTTTAAGAACCTGATTGCTTTTTCATTGTTCTTAAGATCCAAGGGTTTGGGTCTGTGTTCACCTGTACAAATTGGTGAGGATTCTTATCAAGCCTTCCCCAGGAAAGGGGGTGTAGGGCTTGGGGGGATATTTTGGGGGAAGACGTCTCCAAGTGGGCTCTTTCCCTGGTCTTTGTGTAAGACGCTTGGTGGTGGCAGCATACGGTTCAAGGACAAGGCAAAGTTTGTACCTTGGGGAAGTTTTTAACCTAAGCTGATAATAATAAGCTTAGGGGGTCTTCATGCAGGTCCCCACATCTGAACCCTAAAGTTCAGAGTGGGGAAGGAACCTTGACAGCCTCCCTCAGAAAGCACTCTTCAGAAACCCCCTCTGCATCCTTGACTTCAAGGGAGACAACCCCAGCCACTTGAAGACTTGGACTTTGTGAGTTTTGCACTGGAAAATAGTTCATGGATGTTTATTGGTATCAACCATATTGGCAAACCACCATTCACAAAGAATGGATGGAAAACACTGGGTATAAGCAATTGTGGGGTCAAGGCGCCATCTGGAGGATGGTGTGGATTGCACTCTCAGCAAATTTGCGGATGATACTAAACTGGGAGGAGTGGTAGATACGCTGGAGGGGAGGGATAGGATACAGAAGGACCTAGACAAATTGGAGGATTGGGCCAAAAGAAATCTGATGAGGTTCAATAAGGATAAGTGCAGGGTCCTCCACTTAGGATGGAAGAATCCAATGCACTGCTACAGACTAGGGACCGAATGGCTAGGCAGCAGTTCTGCGGAAAAGGACCTAGGGGTGACAGTGGACGAGAAGCTGGATATGAGTCAGCAGTGTGCCCTTGTTGCCAAGAAGGCCAATGGCATTTTGGGATGTATAAGTAGGGGCATAGCGAGCAGATCGAGGGACGTGATCGTTCCCCTCTATTCGACATTGGTGAGGCCTCATCTGGAGTACTGTGTCCAGTTTTGGGCCCCACACGACAAGAAGGATGTGGATAAATTGGAGAGAGTCCAGCGAAGGGCAACAAAAATGATTAGGGGTCTAGAACACATGACTTATGAGGAGAGGCTGAGGGAGCTGGGATTGTTTAGCCTGCAGAAGAGAAGAATGAGGGGGGATTTGATAGCTGCTTTCAACTACCTGAAAGGGGGTTCCAAAGAGGATGGCTCTAGACTGTTCTCAATGGTAGCAGATGACAGAACGAGGAGTAATGGTCTCAAGTTGCAGTGGGGGAGGTTTAGATTGGATATTCGGAAAAACTTTTTCACTAAGAGGGTGGTGAAACACTGGAATGCGTTACCTAGGGAGGTGGTAGAATCTCCTTCCTTAGAGGTTTTTAAGGTCAGGCTTGACAAAGCCCTGGCTGGGATGATTTAACTGGGAATTGGTCCTGCTTCGAGCAGGGGGTTGGACTAGATGACCTTCAGGGGTCCCTTCCAACCCTGATATTCTATGATTCTATGATCAGAACCTGCCATTCATGTTAACGAAGAGATCCCTGCACCTATGGAGAAGAGTGGAAATAGATTACAACACCAAGCAGGGATTTGGATCAGTGCCTGACGCACCCACCCTGGCAATAGGTGTTGGCTCTGGTGATTGAGCCTTGCTGACTTGCTGTTGAAAATAACTCACTCACTCCAGCCTTGCTGTGAGGGAGGTGGGAGTGACTCCCCAGAGAGAAGATGGTGGGTTTGGGCTGAACAGTCTGGAGAAAGAAACCCTAGGAGCAGCCAAGCCCGATGGGATGGCTCAAACTGGAATTTGTGCTGGATTGTTGCTAGTTTCTTTATTAACATTCAAATGTCAGCCAGCGCTGCTATATACAGAAAACCCCCTTTGCAGTTTTTTGTCCTTACGTGTGCATTATACGTGTATTTGTTATAAGCCAAGGCTATCGTCACTTTGAATGGAGGTGGCTAGTTCTTTCTTGGGCATTTGTTTTTTCAACAAAAAATCAAAACTTTCTGTGGAGAACAGACACTTTTCTCAAAAAACGCCCAAGTTGGTTAGTCAAATTGTTTAGTAGAAAAACCAGCAGGTTTATCAAAATATGACCAGCCCTGGAGGGTATTTTGATGTGCGCCGGTCTGATGCCTTGGCACTAGAACTAGCCCTTGTTAATGCTGCTCTGATCAAGACAGAAGTGGACACTTAAAATATTATCACCGCTTTCTGACCCAAACAGCTAGCCAAAGTCTGTGGTCCCAACAGCATTCCAGTTGGGAATAGAAATTGACAATGGAGCCTGGTATTTTCTTTGATGCAATCTTGTCGACTTACAAGGAATGTACAAAGTCCTGCTTCTCTGAATGCTGCAGAAATCAAAACAGAGGTGAACGTCTTTGCTTACAGCCTCTTTAGCCAGCACCTGACCCCAAAGTCCTTTCTCTAGCTTCTGCAGGCTCATGCACTGGGCTTGTTCAGGCTGTCCCCACATCTCTCCCAGTCTGCCTTCCTTCAGCTTGTTCAGTATCTCTGATACTGACCTGATCCATAACAATGTTTAGCCTAACCCACTGCAATGGGGTTTATTAATAGGTCAGAGTCTTTCAAGCCACTGATTGAAAATCCATCCCAAGAGAGTGATGATCCAAGGCTGTTAACATTTCGTTGCTGTTCAGGGGTTTATATGCACTCAGCTTAGTTACCATTGCCGAGTCTTCATTAAGCAGTGTTCCCACATCTCTGAAAACAATCACCAGCCAGCTGGCACTTGCTGGAGTCTCAGCTGGGAGGCCATGGACTGATCGGGCAATAGAGCAAGCTACCTTCTTACTCATAGAGGCTGTGCTTTCAGGTCAGGCCTGAGGCACGCGATTGGAAGCATACAGGGGAAGCTTGCATTGTGTCCCGGGGAGAAATGGAGGATTTCCTTTGCTCTAGAATGGGAGTGTGAAATGCTTCGTGCAGTGGCTGATCTGCTAATTCTAATGACGCAGGACCCTGTTTGCATTGAAACAAAGGAAATCAAAAGGGCAAACTGAGCTATGCAGCTTCACTGAGTCCCACAGATGTGAAAAGAGGCAGGTGAACAGTGTTGAGGATAGCCAGCCTACGCCTGAATTAAAGAGCATGGCAAGCGCTCCTTGTCTCCTTGGAAGCTGGGTACACTTGGGACACATCTTCATGTGGAACTGTCGTTTCTCTAAATTTTTCTTTCCGTTCCCCTGGAAGAGAAACATCAGCCCCAGAGCTGCTGCCATGGCCATTTAGAGCCCACTCACTTTGGTTCTCCTAGGGCTGCTGCTGCTCCTGTGGCTTGAGGATTAATCTGTCTTTACACTGCAGAGCCACAGGTATGAAGCCAATCGTCTGCTTAAGTGACCAAAGTGCTGATGAGACCTGAATGCTATCAGCTGCTGGCCAGAATTTGGGCACTGGAAGGCTGGGCCAGGACTTTCTGTGTGGGACAGGACCTGGCGCAGCGGGAGCTTTGAAGTGTGACATGGGAGAATTGAAACAGCTCTTCAGGAAGTCATGGAGCTAGTGCTGATCTGGCTGGGTTAAGGGAAACAAAGTGTTAAATGTTTCGGCACACGTTCAGCCTAGTCATGTTTGTTTTAGGCAGAATTTGGAGAAAAGGGGTGAAAAGGGCAAAAAGTTACTGCAGGGCTCCAAGAAAAAAATACATGAGGCAAAAATACCAAGATCGCTAAGTACAAATAAACAGGCTGGACTTGGCCAGAATAGATCACAAGACCAATGCTGTTCCCTCTGACTTGGATACAGTCAAACAGATTTCCACCCTTGTACTAGACGTGCTGAGATCTGTGGTTTTAAGGGTCTTGTGTTATTGACACTGCCTTAGAACATGGACAGTTATTGCTGTGGCATGAGTCCGGCTGCTTGTTGAGTAGGACATTATCCGAAGAGCACCCAGCTCCGGTGCTCCATAATCTGTTCTGAGCACCACCAAATGGGATGCCAGGTGTTGGCTTTAACCGATGAAGCCCTAAATGGTTTGGGACTTGGTTTACCTTGGGGGCCGCCGATGGAGCCATTCCCCCCTCCCCCCGCACCTTCAGGTGGGTGTTCAGCCCACATGGGTCTCTACCCGCTTCTCTGGGCTGGCCAGCGGGCACCCGAAGCTGTCCTCGGCCATGAAGATCTTGGTGTCTCCTGTCTCCTTCTCCAGCCCCATGGTGGCTCCGCTCATGCGCTGCCTCTGGGGTGCCCGGGGCTCTGCGGGCTCCGCTGCTGCCCTGAAGAAGTGGGCAGAGACCCACCTGGGCTGAACACCCACATGAGTGCCCAGCTGCCTCCACGGGCTAATCTCTGCTCGCCTCCCCTGGCCGCTGGGTCCTTGCGAAGCAGGCGGCTGCAGCCCCTGTGGCTGAGCTTGGGCACCTCCTTGTCTCCCCAGGACCCCGGGAGGTTCTGTGCTTCTAACAATATGTTTTAACATAAGTGGTGCAGGGTGGCAGCAGAGCCCTGCATAAAACGTGGGGGTGCTGCAGCACCTCCTGCACCCAGGGCCGCTGTTGGGGGTGCAGGAAGCAAAAGGGGCAGCTGCCCCAGGGCCTGGCGATTTAAAATGGCCCGGGGCTCCTGGCCCCTGCCATTGCGACCTGGCCCCTGCCATTGCGGCGGCGGCAGCAGTGGCTGGAGCCCTGGGCCCTTTAAATCACTGCCAGAGCCCCGGGGGTGCAGCCCGGCCAGCACTGAAGCCCTGGCTGGGGGAGGCTAGCCTCCAGCCCTGCTTCTTCTGGCCGAGGCCCCACCCCTTCCAGGGGCCCAGAGCCAGCCCCCACACCTTGCCCAGGGGCCGGCAATTCTGTTGGAACCCTGCCAGCACCCCTAGTTCCCTTGCCTATGGTCCCAGCTGCCACCCCATGGCCTGTGTCCAGGTCTGGACCTGCACCTGGGGTGGACAAGGATCTGACTTTATTTTTCTTGGCTGGGTCCTGGGGGGAGCGGGAGGGCACGAAAATGAAGCTGCACACAGGGCCCCACTAACTCTAAAATCACCACTGAGTCCCAGTGATTGGAGTAAAATATTCCTAGATTATAAAACCAGCAGGGGCCATTCTGACCATCTGATGTACGCACCTGCATAACACAGTGTGACAGTCCCCAGGGTACAATCTGGACTGTTGAACAGCTGTGTCCTCTCAGCCCTTCAACCTGGGGTGCCTTTCACACTGCTTCACTGTGAGAATAACCACTCTTGGTCTGTTTGCACACCGCCTGTAGCATGCAAAATCACTCCTACCTGAATTATATAACTGCTTCTAGCCACCCGCTCCTGAATTATACTACAGAGTGACACCAGCAAATTCCCAGTCCCAGACATATCCCCAGAAGAGTGCATCTTGTACTGCCTAGCTCTTTCCTTCTGTTTTCCTGCACTAAAAGCTCATAGAAAGTCCATTGTTTCATTAATAGAAAATTATATGCACAAACCCTGTTATCTCAAATGGAAGTTCCAGACACTTCAGTCCAAACACACACTAGTTTAGATAAAACAAGTTTATTAACTACAGAGAGATAGATTTTAAGTGACTACAAGTAATGAGGCATAAAAGTCAGAATTGGTTACAAAGAAGTAAAAGGTAAAACACAAACTAATACCTAACTTATCAAGCTAAGTGGACTTAAAGCAAAAAGGTTTTTCTCACCACAGGTCTGGCTCACCACTGGTCTCACCACTGGTCTCACAGCAGTCTGGCTGGATATTTCAGGCAAGACCTCTCCCCCAATTTGACGATGCTCCTTTTATCTTTCAAATAAATGCCATGAGTAGAGATGCCATGAGTAGAGATGAAGGGAAAGAGGTGATTTGTATCCTCTGTTCCTCATTTTTATATCTTTCTCTCCTCTCTGAGAATCATCTCCAGGCTGGGGGTCAGGTGACAGCAAGTCTGTCTGCCAAGGTGTAACTTTCTCACTCACACCCTTCTTCCTGCCAAAGGCTGCTTAACTGGGTGATTGTCCAATTGATTTTGTTGCCGCCTGGCTGAGGCATCAGTTTGCTCTTTTCTCTGAGGAACTGGTTTGTGCCAGCTTTTCTAAACATGGAGCATGTCTTAGTAATGTTATACAGTAGAATCTTATAAATTTACATACAATGTTGCCACACATGTTTTACCAGGACAATAATGATCAGCAAATTATGAATTTTCAAATGATACCTCACAATGCCTACTCTGTATACAACTTATCATAGTCTTGTAAAACTGGTGAACATAAGGGTACAGTCTGTCACATACTGTCCCAAGAATCTCACCCAGTCTATATGAGCTAGAATATGTCTTTTAGAAAAACATCCAGTCTTGAGTTAAAGACCTAGTGACAGAGAATCCACCACACCCCTAGTTAAATTGATTCAATGGTTAATTACCCTCACTTAAAAACGTGCACTTTATTTCTAGTCTGGAGTTGTCTAGCTGCTCTCTTCTTCTGAATGGGAGTATGGGTTTCAGAATCCGACTCCTACCAAACCAGGGTAGAGCTGGGAGTAAAAACCAGATGTCCTGTCCTTCTCCTTTGTCTTTGCTCCACAATACGTATATTGTGTTTTTATAACATTCTCTGCAGGTCATTTGACAGAAGTGCAAGAAGGATATTCTTTTACTGGTGCCCAGCCTTTGTGTTTTGTTATGGTGCCTTTGTAGTAGCTGCCCATGATCACATGCCCATGGGGTGGTATTTCTGTCAGGAAGAAGTGAATGAAGCAAGGGGCAAAACCTTTGATTGAAAAATGTGTACTATTCTTGGCAGTTCTGCAGATGGAACAATGAGACCCTTGAGAGCAGAATCTGAAATGATGCCTCATAGTGCTTGGTGGGGAGAGCTGCCTGCCTGAACCCAAAGAATGATGAATTGTCTTTCTTTCCTTTTTTTTTGTTTTTAGTACTGAAGCCACCAGCAGCAGCGATTTTGTCCAAACTTTCCGGCTATGCAGTGAAGATCTGCAGCTACGAAGCAGCTTTTTTTTTTCCTCTCCGTGAAAGGTAGGGAACTCCTCATAATTCGGTTAATAATATACAGCTCAATGTGCATCTCAGGCAGGAATAAAATACGATTTTCACAGCAAGGGGTCACTTCACACTTTAACCTTT
The DNA here is from genome assembly GCF_965140295.1 of Lepidochelys olivacea. NCBI lineage: Eukaryota > Metazoa > Chordata > Testudines > Cheloniidae > Lepidochelys > Lepidochelys olivacea. Next base: position 263,210,981 of record NC_140412.1, on the reverse strand, counting down.
GCCTTTGCGGGATTCCAAGGTGTTGACCCTTGTGATATGGACAAGATTGGGAAGAGTGAAACTCGGCTTACCTTCTGGTTTCCCTTATGCCAACTTTCAAAGTCTTTATGTTAAAGATGAGCTTCAGCTGTAGAATTGAGACGCCAGTCTGTATTTTGAATACCCCCAAATTTGGATCTGCTGTATTTGTTCAGCCCATTAAAAAGATGAGGATGGGTGGGAACTTGATCCAGATCTGAAATAGAACGTGGGTAAGATTTTCAAAAGTGCCTGAGTAATTTAGTAGCCTAACTCTGCTTGAAACGTAAAGCTTTACACATTTTTTACTGAAGTCTGTTTGCAAAATTGAGATCTGGATCTAAATTTGGCTTTCAAACACGACAAGCAATTTTCTATGGAAAAAGATCATGGGTCTGGCTCCCCTACCCTGTATAGTCAGTACGTTTTCCATTTTCTCTCTCCCACGCATCAGCTGGGGCAAGAAACAAAGTTTTAAAAGCAGGAAAGCTGGATTGCAAAACCACAGGGGCAGGTGCGTGAAACTATTTTTAACTCCTCTTGTTCGGTTGACGAGGCTTCATATCAATGGTGCCATTTATAAACGAAAGGAATTTTGAAAATTAAACGGTTTTGAAAATGTCCTTTTGAAACTTGGAGGTTTCAGTAACTTTGCTGAAGTTGAGCTGCAGAGCACAAAGAAACTGCGTGTGAGTGTGTGAGAGAGAGAGAGAGACTCACCTGTTGTATCACATCTTTAGGACAGTAAGTTCACCAGGGCCTGGAATGTAAATGTACCTGTACCGCACATACCTGGCCTGGTTGGGGCACTAGAGATATGTTTACAGCCTCCCAGCCCGGGTAGACAAACCGGCACTAGCTTCACTCGTGCGAGTGCGCTAAACGTAGCAGTGTGGCCGTTGCGGCATTAGCCACTCGAGTCCAAGCCCGACTAACCCCTGGGTCTGTGCTTGGCTGGCTAGTCTGAACTACCACCTGTGCGGTAACATTCCCACTAGCTATTTTTAGCACGCTCGAGCGGAGCTAGCATGATCTGTCTCCCTGGGCTGGGAAGGTCACTGCCAGTAGGGTGTAGACATACCCTAGGTGCTACTGTGATATCGATATGGCATTGCCAACCTCAGTCAGGAATCACGAGTCAGGCCCCACAAAAATCATGGCATTGGTTTAAAAATCACTTGGGCTGTTTAATCATCTATTTTGGGTAGTTTGTGTTTACCTTGAGGTTTTTGAGCCTTCAGGGTGCACTTGGTTTGCATTTATAAGCTTTTCCCCACCGTCATGAGGGCTAGAAATTTACTGTTTTTAAAAACATGCAAGCTGAGAGTCTCATGTAACCACATGACTCCAGGAGCTGAAGCTTTAAGAGAAACATTAATTCTCATGAGACCAGCAATAAAACTACGAGGTGGACTGGCAACACTGCATAGATGATGATAACCACGAGGTTACGGCATATTAGTTGTACCAGTTATTCAGTCTGCATTTGTTGTAATGTCAAGGTGCAGAATAACTCTACCAGCCTAGGGGTATTTTTAAAAAAGAGAATTTCAGGTGCTCAGTCAATTACTCAATGGCTTTTTGGAAATCATAGAATCATAGAATATCAGGGCTTGAAGGGACCCCAGGAGGTCATCCAGTCCAACCCCCCGCTCAAAGCAGGACCAATCTCCAACTAAATCTATTTAAAGTTCCTATCTGGCCCCTATTACTGTCATATCTGAGCACCTCATGGTCTTTAATGTGTTTATCCACAGCGTAGTGTGGTAGGGCAGTGCTATTATCCCAGTTTTACAAATGGGAAACTGAGGCACAGCAAGCCTAAGTGACTTGCCCATGTGGTCACACAGGAAACCAGTGGCAGAGCAGGGGTTGAACCCAGGTCTCCCAAGACCAGTTCCCTAATCACTGGATCATCCTTCTCCCAGACAAAAACCCATTCTCTTTTCCTCTCCTCCCTTCCCCAGTTCCCCTTGGACCAACCGTGGCTGCATAAGCCGTGGCTGCAAAAGGGAAAAAGTAGAGGGTGATTGTATTCATTTGGTCTTAGCTTGTCTTGCAGTACTGTGAAAATAAAACTAAAGGTCTCTAATGCGAGTGCTCATGCATTGGTTGGGAAAACCCTGCATTAGGGGGTGTTTGTGGCTTTGTCAGCTCTCTCTCCAAAGCAGAAATGAAAAAAAGATGTGCCCTGGCCCATGGCTTCTGTTCCAACGGACCAAGTTTCTGCTGCATCAAATCATGAGCAGTGAAGGGCGTGCTGTGGATAGGGCCAGATCCTGTGTTCTTTGAACATTCAGCCTCCCATTCAATCACGGTGTTGGGTCATGCCTGTATATGCTTGGTTTTCCGTTATTTATTTCAAATTTCTAAAATTCCGCCCTGTGGCTAAGGGCATAGAAACAGAACTGATTAAACACACTTGCAAATCTGTACCTGTTCAGAGGCAAAAGAGAGAAGGACAGTCCTTAAAACAACTAGTCCTTCACTCTCCCTTAGCCAGGCATACCCTTTTCACCCATTTGTCCATTTCATCCACTGGGTTTGTCTTTAACCAAGATTGGGTTGGGGCAGGACTGTCTCACAAGTGGGTCCCTCTCCATCCTTTCTTATAATGCTGAAAAAAAGAGATTATGCTTTAAAGATTATCAAATTTGAGTCTGCTAGACTCAGGCACTCTCAGAAATCTGCTGTCTCTCATACAGGCAGCAGGCAGTGTGTTCTAATGGTTAGGAGCACTGGCCTGGAAGTCACAAGGCCTGGCTTCTGTTTCTGGCTCTGCTACTCACACTGTGTCACTCTGGGCAAATCACTTTGCAGCTGTTTTCCCACCCTTTGTCTGTCTAGTCTGTTTAGACTAAGAACTCTTTGGGGCAGAGACTAGCCCCTACAGATAGTGGAAGTTCATTGTTTAGCGGGCCTCTCTATTCGTCCGCAGGACGGGGGTATGCGTCGGGGAGAAGCTGCAGGGGTGCTGATGGTGGGAGTGTGCTGAGGGTTACATAGGCTACTCCCTTATGGGTATTTTGTAACCTTGTAGCTTTTTTAACCAAGTCAGATGTTTGCCCCCGATTCCACTCTGTACGGTTTGCTCCGTACTGCATCAGGGTTCACCAGGCTAGTCGGCAGATCTTATTATTAGTTAGCGCTTTTTTTGTTTGTTTGTTTTTTTGTTTCGAGGCATTGGCCTAATATTGCCGGAGATTTGGGTATGCCCAACCCCTTTGCCTACCCCTATTCCCTCGTCCTTGGGAGCGACCCCTAGCATATCCTTCCTGGTTCCCGATGGTCCCTTTTGTAGCGCTCTCATCTGTATATGTAACTGCAGGTTTTATTGCCGCCATATAAGAGACCCATTTTTTTTTTTAATGGTGGGTTGCGGTCCAGAGTGAGTGGTTATTTGTTCCCCCAGGTTAGCTGGGTGATTATTTTGCCAAACTGCAAGTTTACCAGAGTAATACAGGGCCAAAGAGGCAGCGCAATCCCTTAAGGACCAGACACTGAATGCTAACTCATTTATCAAGGTGGTACCCTCGATTGCCACCAGGCCAGCCGTTATTTGCATTAGAGCCCATCGGATTAAGTAATTTTCAGGGTCCTTGTTAGGCTTTTGAGTGGAGGCTACAGCTTGTGCTATAAAGTTACGCCTGCCTATTTGTTTCCCAAATGTCGCCATCAGGGCCAGGAGGCCATCGGCATTGATGACTGCTATTTTATCCAGGGTGGCTCTAATTTCCGGGGCTGCACATACCCCCATGAATCGATAGACTTCTGGGGTAGTTAGCCCTTCTTTGCCTGCCAGTAAAACTGCATTGTTGCACCATTTAGAAAAGGTGTTTTGGTTCAGGGTCCCCAAATAATTAGCAATTGCTTTTAAATCAGTGGCTGACACTGGGACTGTGGTAACGGTCGTGCTACCCCCACCATCTACGGGGGTTGTCACCATACATCTTTGGATAGCTGCTGTCAGGGCTATGGGAGTGGGAGTGCACCCATAGTGTAGACATTTTTGGCGGATTATTTTAAATAGGGGTGTTTTTGTTTTTTGGGGGGTGTTTATTTTTTTTTTTAAAGTTGGGATGTTTTTGGACAGTGTTTGATTCCATTTTTTTGCTGTAACTGCTGCAACCTGATGGGTTGCAAACCCTAACTTCTGCTAGGCTGCTTAATAATTGATTCGCAGCGATTATGGCTTGCAGGAGCTCTACCCTGCTCTAATATTAGGCTTTTTATTATGCTTTGTAGGACCTGGGGTTTTTTTTATAATTTTTTTAATTTGTTTTATAATTTTTTTGTTTTGTTTTTAATGTTTTTATAGTATTTTTAAGCACGTTTAATTGGCCATGGATTCCCGTACTTACTGCTTTCCAGTTTTTTGCGTTTTGCTTTTTTGTGCTGAGCTTTTCACGCAGTGTGGTCTTTTTTGCTTGGCAATTGGCCAGTTGGAGGAATGCCTCGTTACAGGCTTCCCATAATAGCCAGAGTGCAGCCAGATCCCTTTTTGATGGGTTTGAAGGTTTATAAATCAACAAATATTTTGCCAATTTGTCTTCTAAATCGGCTATTGTGTGGACATTGGCTATTGCTTGTTCTGTCCATAGGCTGTGGCCAAATTTTTGCAAGATCTGTTTAAAAGGGGTGATCTTTTGCACACACGGCAGCTTTTTTAGCTCTGCCAGCGTATTGTCCGTAGGGGACTCTTTTCGTTTGAATATTTTGTATTTAAGATATTCAATTGTTATTTTTTAATTATTTTAAGATTTTGTGTTTGCCCGTGCCAGTGCCGGGGCTTATAACTTCTTTTTTTTATTTCTGTTACCCGTCAAAGTGCTGGGACTTACAATTTTAACCCTCTCTGGGCCAGAGGGAGAGACGCTTAGCCTCCCTCTGTATCACTCAGACTACTACCACCGAGGCTTCATACACTAAATATAAAAATCCCTCCCAGGATTAGAGCAAGAAACATTAAGTTCTCCTCTTGAGCTCAGTCTTGCTACGGCTGAGGGTGTATGTCCCTAGGATTTTTCGGTTTGGAGCAAGGATCTCTAAGTCCTCCTCCTACTGCCTGCATTCTCCACCAAAAATGTTATGCTTAAACAAAGCACACGAGATCTTTTATAGGGGAGAGGCAACATGCCGCATTTATTGAGAATACAGCAGTTAGCATATGCTTTTCAATCACACCCACCCACCACGCACACAATCCCGCCAGTCGATGTTTATAGTTACCAGTCCAGAGTCTGGATTAATTTAGTGGCCAGCCAGATTGGTCGCAGAGGGGAGCCGGGCTTTGTTGGTCACAATCCGATGCTTTTGGAGTAGTGGCAAGACGAACCCAAAGTCCCATGGCCAAGCACCCTGTTTTTATAGGGTTTTGTTGTTGTTGAAGTTTATGGATTTTGCTGTTTCAGTTTACGATCGGTTACTCCTTAATTGGTGTTATTTTTTTATGTTAACATTTTAAAACACCGCTGAGAGGGTCATTCTGTCCTGGATTTGATTTAATCAATTGTGTTTAGGGGTGCCAGCTTCCACCTCAGGGTCGTCAATCTGCCATTTCTTAATTATGGGTGTGCGTTGATGGTTCTTTGGCATTAATAAGTTTTGATAAGTGTTTTTTCTTTCTTTTTTTTTTTTTTGGACCATTTAGTTAACAATGGCCTTTACACCTTTTTTTTTTTTTTTTTGGATGCACGCATTTCTTATGTACACAAACAATCTTTTACAGAGACCTTTGAGAATACACACAGCAGTATTTCATATAGAGCGAAAAGATATTGTAAATTAAACCTTGCTAAATTTTATAACCAAAACAATTCACATTGAGGCCCAGGCCTTCAACGTTTCTTTAATTTACTTAACATAGACACAATACAGGATTCTCTTACTATCTAAACCTTAAAACAAAAAACTAAAAGGGCCCAATTTGTAATGCATATGGGAAACAGAATCCCATAGTCCCAGAGGGTCATTCCTTTTTGCTATTTAAAAAGGGTGGCTGGCAGGATGAAATCAAATCATACATTACTTCTCATAGTACAATTATAAAATTCTGCTCCTACAGGGGGACAGACCTTGAGTTCCGCTGTGCCTCTGAAATCCAGGTCCAGCAGTTTAAACCCAGTGTGGTGTGGACGCACTAGCACAAGCTTGGAAACATTGAGTTCATGAGCCTGGGTCCCACAGACCCTGGGTTACAATGCTGTGTACACAAACCCGAAAAGAGCCCCTGTGATCCATGAGACTCTATCTTCTTTAACCCCTCTGGTGATGGCTAGGCCACAGAGAAGTTGCTGAGTCTGTCATGCTTCTGTATCAGATATAAGACTAACTCCAGTCGTTGCTTATACACACCAGATGTGTTCACCATAAGATCCTTTAGTGCTCTGCCAGGTATAGCTGAAGTTCGTTTAAATGAGGTATTTTACACACAGTGCCTCCTAGTGGCTGTGTGGCATAATATGGATTAGCATTCCACTACACAGCCCTGTATCGCGTTGGCTAACCCAGGTGGGTCTTGGAACTCAGGCAGTAGAGGCTCATGGATTCAGATCCAGAGGTCCGAGGTTCGCTGCCCACAGCCCACACGCAGTGCAAATGGAAAATGATGCATCCAGATTACAAATGCTTGTTGCTTACAACTGGATCAAGCCACGTAATTTCTTCTTACAGCTGTGTGTGTTACTGTCCCTAGGAGAGATGCAGCATCTGTGTTGCCAAATAGGATTTGTGGCCAAAAGGAGCTTTTTGGTGACATGGACCCTAGAAATGAGGGTGCGGTCATCAGATTATTATATACCTCTTGCAAATATATGTAGGCCCAAATTTTCAAATGCAGCTACTAATTGTGAGCACTGGGAGCTCATTTTAACACCACGGGCCACAATTCCAGTTCAAGTCAATGGGAGCTGCAGGTGCTTTGTACCTCTCTATATTCGGCCCCTTAAAAAGCTGGGCACTCAGAATTTGAAGCCCCCCAAATGTAGTGACTATTGTTGAAAACACATTAGCTCAGTTTCTCCAGGTCGCACCCACTGAGCAGTGTAATTGGCATCGCTACATTTGGTAGCGCACAGTGTCTGCTTTCTCTTCATGACAGCTGTGGTTCCTTCCGCAGTGCAACAGCTTCCAAAAGCTAAAGATATTTTTGTTTGAATGCAGCCAGGAAGGCAGTCAGTTCTTACAACTGCTTCAAGGCTTGGCTTCCGGCAGAAGCAGATCTAATTTGTCATCCAGCAGCTGTCAAAAGCGCTGTAAAATCCTCGGACTCCTGCCGTGTAGAGAACAAACAAACCAATGGGAGATCGGTTGAGAGTGCAGGGACTGATTCTTCACCACCTTGAAACTTGTGTAGTCACTTACACTTGGGCAGAGTGGGTGTTCAGCGATTAGTCAGCGTTTTACATCTACTTTGCACTGAGATAAATGATGACACCTGGGAATGGAGAATTCCCAGTGCCTGGGAATGGAGAATCCACTATCTCTGCAACATTGGCCCTGCTTTTCAGTACAGACTTCCTTTGTCTGATGTTATCTGGGATGGAAACACATGCTAGAGCTCAAGGATGCTATCATGTATTGGCTGAGTTCCTGATCCTGCAACAGGATCCACACAGAGAGAGCTTTATGCTTACTCAGGGTCTGTGGAAGTTAGTTGGATGCTGTGCAGATGTAAGGATCTAACCATTGGGATACATCTGCAGGATTAGGGCCATAGTTCATAGGTGATTATGTGGGCCCTAGAGAGGCTGGCCCATGGAAAGGATATAAACCTTAGTACTACAGACAGCTGATGGAGATTCTCCTTTAGCCCAGATGGTACAGATGCATGTTTTAGGAGCCAAGAGACAAAGTTTCTGTCATTACAATTGGCTGTGATTGATAATTTGTGGTGATCCCAGTGCTGGCTGCAAGGGTGAAGCACCGAGATCCCTCTCTGTCAATGCCAAGAGGATAAAATCTGCCCTGCTCCTTGCAGAGATGGCCAATTGCCACATGGCATGAGGCAGCCACACAGGCAGGACCTGACAGGAATGTAAAGTTTGTTTTCCCCTTATGGAAAGCTACAGGGGAAAAGGGGCAGGGTTCCTGCTGTAGAACCAACGGGGAGTTGTTCCTCTTCACCAGCTCTGGGGCTCCATGCTCCCTCTCCAGATACTGGCTACCCTGGCTCCAATGCTCAGGTCTTGTCTGCCAACAGCGGAGCCGGGAACCCCTGGCTATTGCACAGTGCAAAATGGAGCCATGGGAAAGTGAATGGGGCCTCGGTGGGAGCTAGAGCTGGCTGGTCACTTTTGGGTGGCATGTCTCTCCATCGGAAAATGCTGATTGGATAAAAGTGAAAAGTTTCACAGAAACGTGTCGCCTTTGACCATGACGCATTTGGAAATGAAAACCAGCCTTTCAATCAGGGCGCTAGGTTCCATTTTGCCCATTTAAGAACGGGACCGTTTTGACTTTTCCCTCTCTAAATGGCTTTTCATTTCGATTTTTCATTTGACATCTGGTGGTGTAAAACAAAACCAGTGTCAAATCAGAATGAAACATTCTGATGGACCCAAATACAACTTTTTTTGTGCATGTGGAATTTTGGTTCAGAGAAAATGTTGACGTTTTTTGTTTCCATTCCAGAATGGAAGAAATTTCAAAATAGTAAAATTCCTCCACAAATGAAAAATCCAGTTCCTGCACAACAGGAGCTGCTGTGCATTGAGGGCTCTGGAAAATCAGGGACCTTAGTTGGGTGCTTGAATGTGCATGTAGGAGCCTAACTTCAGGTCCCCGCTGTTGGGTTTTTTTTAAAATAACTTGGCCCTACTTCCTTAGTGCGACACCTAGATAAGTGGCCTGATTTTTTCTGAGGTACAGAGGGCTCTGTGCTGTAATTGGAGTCGTCATATTGTCATTTTTCTGGATGAATTTCAGACCAGAATAAAACTCTTGGGGGGAATTGGCAAAGGAAAAAAAGACTCCTTTGTCGTCGTCGTTCCCCCCCCCCCAAAGGAATCTGCAGCACGTCTTCTTGATGTTTACTCAGTCCATGAGTCAGCCTTCCCATGCCCCGCTCCCATTGGAGGGACCATCTCTCTCAGGAAACTTTCCCCAGCCAAGCTCCAGCATTAGAGTCTCCAGGCTTGTGTAGCGGGAAGAGAGATTGATTTGAAGGAGGGGAGGAAAAGAAACGGTTTGAAGCTCTGCCTTTGCCGGCTGTTCCTGCCTAAATTCCCGGGCCGGCAGAGTCCATGAAGCGGACAGGGAGTGGGAACAAGCCGTGGAAAGTGTGTGATTCTTTCCCTGCTGGGAATGAAGATACCAAAGCCAAGAAGGATGGGACGGTTTTGCAGAGCGCTGAGTCCAAGAATTCTCAGTATGTTGATTTTCTTTTCTTATGCTGCTTTTAGCCTGAAAGTGCTGCTGATTCTTCTACAGGAGCTTTGAAAATGATCCCCCTCTTGAGCCAGATCTGCCAGTGCTCAGACATCTCCTATCTTCTGTCTTTATTTTACTTCCTTTTATCTCTCATTGGGACATCTGCATGGGAACGGAGGGCCCAATTCTCCATTGCTCTGCACCTTGTGCCATCAATTACACCAGTGCAAAATGCAACCATTCCAATTTGGTAGCATTTTATACGCAGTTTGCCCTGGTATAATCACCTCCACAAGGTGCAGGGCATGAGAAATGTGGCCCATTTCTTTGCTGTATAGTGGGTCCTCCAGGTGCAAGTGCTGAGTGTCCCCAACTCCCATAGCCCTTGAGCGTTTGGGGTCTGATCTGGCATTTTCTGAAGCCAATGGAAAGACTCCTATTGACTTCAAGGGATTTTGGATCAGGCCCTGGGCCTGGTACTTGTTCCCTGCTTAGAGCAAGTGTGAAAAATCAGGATTGGGGGCGGGGGGGGGGGGAATAGGAGACTGTATAAGAAAAAGCCCCAAATATCGGGACTGTCCCTATAAAATTGGGTCTTTTTTTCCTGCTAGAAGTAATGACCTCCAGTGACTTCAGACACAAATGCAGATTGTGACTTCACTGATTGCAAGGGACAATGAAGCCGCAGGAGTGGTCAGGAGGGCGGATCAGTTAATTCTGAACTATTACCAAACAGGAGGAGAGGCAGACAGAAAGCACCCTCTCGCCGCAGAATTGCCCGTTAACAGAATGGTCCCGGGAAGAGGCCCCAGCAGCTCTGTAACGTTAGATTTCCGCACCTAGAAATGCATCTGGAAGCACTTAGCTTTCAAAGGTCTTTTTCTGTTAGCTGGTAACGGCTTGTTGGGTTTGAAATGCTTCAGTCTGAGGAGCAGAGCGTCCCGCATTGCTGGCAAAGGGAGAGAGAACTGGCTTTTAGCGCTGCTGGGGTAGGTGGGAGGAGACTCTGAGAAGCTACCAAGGGGCCCGGTGCCCCCTGCATGCTGTTGATTCCAGCTCTGCAGGGGCTGCCCAGAGCACTGGGATTGGAGTGGGGAGGGTTAAAAATAAGTTATAGTCAGATAAGGACACCTCTAGAATGAGATCATCCCCCTGGAGTCCAGCACACTTTGAATCACCGTAACTTTCCTGAGTGTCCCTGTGCAGACAGGGCCTTAGAGGAGCTTTCTGCTGGTCCTTGTGAGTCCGAATGTCCTGAGTCACTGGCATGCACTGCTGCCTCCAGTCAAGCAGCCCATCCCTGTGCAGCAAAACACGTAAGCATCTGCTTAACTTTTAAGTCCTTGGGACTTAAGCACAGGGGGTCTGGTGGACAGAGCACTGGCCTGGGATTCAGAGAAGCTGGGCTCTATTCCCAGTTCTACCACTGCCCTGATGGCTGACCCTGGGCAAGTCACTGCACTGTTCTGTGCCTCAGTTTCCCCATCTGTAAAATGGGGATAATGATACAACTCTCCTTTGTAAAGCACTTGGAGATCCCTGGGCAAACTGAGCTAGGTATTATTATTTATTATAAAAGTTAAGCATGCCCTTAAGTGTTTTGCTGAACTAGGGCCCGTAATTGTCCCTGGCAGAGAAGCCTAAATGGCTGCTTAAAGAAGCAGCTTGTTTTCCTCCTTGAATAACATGATTCATGTGGTGGCTGCTATGCACAGTTTCACCTCTTCCTGTACAAAGAACTGTTCCTTGTGGGTCCTGTGAGATAACAAAGTGCAGCTGTGACTGGACGGCTTGAAAGAAGCAGCCCCTGAAAACTGGCCGCTCCTGTGTTTGAAAGTGGTGGACAGATCCCTCCAATGTGGCCTTAAAGACAATGGGCCAGATGGACAGCTGGCGTAAATTGACATTGCTCCACTGACTTCCATGGCGCGATGCTGATTTACCCCAGGCAAGAAGCTGGCCCAGTCCGGGTGTGCCGTGTAACATCTTCCAGGTGCAGGGATGGGCCTAGCCCTCTGCACATCCCATTTCTGCTGGGAGTGTCGTGTGTTGGGGGTGTTGCCAGAGCTGGTATCCCAGAGCAGTGCGTGTGTGGAGGGGGGGCACCACAGAATGCAGTGACAGAGCTCAGTGGGAGAGGGGATTTCAGAGGCGCAGACGTTGGTGGGGGTGGGGAAAAGGTTTATTCAGGGGGGAAGAGAGTTGAGAGGGAAAGTGGATGAGATGGAGGGAAAATCCACTTGTGGCAGCTGGGCCTGGGGGACCCTGCAAGGAGGGCCTTTGAATCCTTCCATCAGACCCTTCCTCTCTCCCACACCATGGACGAAGCTGGAAATTCAGCTTCTAAACCCTGGGGATCCCTCCCCGTGTTCTGTGCAGACCTTGCGGCTCCCACCATGCAGAAGCTTTGTGCCTGACCGCCGGCTCCTTGGACCCTCCAGCTCTGCCACAGTGCAGTTATGGTGCCCCCCGCTCCAGCCTCCTCCGCCTCCCGCTGCGGGGGACCCACCACTGCCGCTGCTTTCAGTGGGCCCCATTTTGCCCACGGGGTGTCCGTGTCTGGAGCTCTGATTAGAGGTCGGGAGGTCCTGGAGCCTCAGGCCATCAGAACAGCCATTGGCAAGCGGACCTAGTGCTGAAAGGGTTGGGCAGGGTAACGTGTTAAAAGAGGCTCTCCCGTGGAAATGGTGAGATGCCGCAGGCCTTGTAAGCTAGTAACACAAAGCCCTCCCAGAAACCCCTGTGGATTTCATTCCCCCCAGCGAGATATTGTTAAGAATTCTGCACTTTCCAATCAATGTGGGATAGGGAATCGAAGTGCCCAGGTGAGTGTGATCGCTCACAAACTTGTCATCTCCCTCGCACTAGGGTAAGGCAGAGGAAACTCAGTCGAATTGAGCTGCTCTGAGGCAAAACCCAGGGGAGGTCAGAATCAGCCGCAGATCCTGGAGTTGGATCCACGAGTGGATGCCTTTCCCCATTCTGAGCCCCATTGAAAGCAATGGGCCAGATCCCCCGCTGGTGTATGAACTGGTGTAACTCTGTGGAGTTGCGCTGAGTTACACCACCTGCAGATCTGCCCCACTGACTTCACTGGGGCTCTGTCCAGACACCGGGGGTGACCCACATGCATCCAACGTGAGATCAGGACCAATGAATGTATTTAGGGCTTGATCTTGAGATGTGCTGAGCAGTCACAAGACCATGAGAACTCTGAATGGTGAGCAACTCTCAAAACCAGCCCCTTGGAATCCGCCCCATCTGTGCCTTTGGGTGCTAGGTTCATTTGCTCTCTGGAGAAGTGGTAAGCACGCACATATGCAAACATGCATATCATAAAGTAAAATAAGCCCATGCTACCCACAAGTGTCCAGTGTTATCTTCTCTAATGTGAGATGGTGGAAAAACTCAGCCCAAAGATGCCCAGGTTTATGGAGTGGTAACCATGAAGTTTCCTAAAGCTACAATGCTTTTTTTCTCTTCAGTCATGACATTTTTTTCCTTGTGGGACTCAGCTTACGCTTTGCATTTTTAAGCAGTAAGGAATGCACGTTAGAAACTGTCATCTGTAAAGAATCCAGAGATCATGCAATCTGTTACAGTAGGAGATACCACTTCCTAGCTTTCAGAGTAGCAGCCGTGTTAGTCTAGCTTGTTCCTCTAACCCTCATGGAAAAGACCTATAGAATTTAATAGAAAATAATACCTTTTTGCAAAAGGTTTCTTTTATTAATAAAGTTTTTATATAGCATTTTTCATCAGTAGATGTCAAAGCACTTTGCCTTGGAGTTAAGTATTGTTATTCCCATTTACAGATGAGGAAACTGAGGCACAGGGCAGTGATGTGACTTGCCCAAGTCACCCAGCAGGCTAGTGGCAGAGGCGGGAATACACCCCAGATCTGCTGAGTCCCAGTCCAGTGCTCTATCCACGAGATCACACTGCCTCCTTTTTAAAAAACATTGTATAGGATTCAAAGAAAATTCTATCCCAGCTATAGGATTCTTTAGGATGGCTCCCAAAATCTATAGAAGGAATCTTATTCTTTATTATATTTTTCATTCTCTATTCAGTTCTGGAGGAGTTTAGAGTTGATTCTATAGACCCTACTACATTTCTGTAGAATCCTATTGGTTACATGCCAATTAAAACTTCCTTTAAGGAAAGAAATCCTTTATTAGCAGACATTGTCTTTGGAAGGAACAATGTGACTTTTCAGTTATGTATTAGGGACCTGATCCAGGAGTTTAATGAGCTTTGGGTCAGATTCTAGTGACCTACATTTAAAGAAGTCGTGCGGTCCTGTTGTGCACAGAACAGGTATCATGTGCTTCTTTCCTTGTAATATGTGATCACTGCTAAACGGGGCACCATGTAAGGGAATGAATTGCTCAGGGAGACAAATTATGGGTTTTCAAAGCATTTAATTAATCTCTAGGTCACTGGTGCAAACCCAGCTTGCATTGGCAGTAATTGAAGTCTGTCTCCAGCCGAAGGGTGTTCATTGACTACTGTTCAATGAGATGATGGACCTCTATTCGGTTTCTGGCAGACGAATAGCTAGCTATCTTCTAAACCCTCTGGCTCCCCCGGGCTCCGTGCAGGTCTTAGAGATGAGAGCTCATGCACCTTATTACAGCAGGAAATACCACTTCCGTACTGGTCTCTTTAACCCTCATGGAAAAGACCGACAGAATTTAATAGAAAAAAATACCTTTTCCATAAGGTTTTTTTTTTGATTGTACTAGTTTTTTTACATAGCACTTTTCTTCAGTAGATCTCAGAGCACTTTGTAGTGGAGTTAAATTTTGTTATCCTCATTTATAGATGGGGAAACCGAGGCACAGGACGGTGACATGAAGAAAAGTAAAGTGGAAGTTGCAGATGCTTATAGGTGTGTATGTGGCCCCTATTAATGTAGTGTCTGAGCCTCTCGCAATCCTTGTGTAATGAGCACTTCCACAGCTAGCTTTAAGTGTCTCCCCTCCCATCCTGACGGAGCCTAGACTACCCTGATCCCGAGAGAGGATCCATGCAGGTCAGAGTTGAGACACTTTGGCAGGGCATCGGGGTGAAAATTACAGTGCTATCTCTGGTTCTGTACATGTTCTCGACGCCTCAGGGCCATCAGTCCAGCATCTCTCCCCGGTGCTATGAATTCACTTTGAGGAGAAAATGAGAGAAATCTAAATGTGGACCAAATGGTTGTCTTAGACACATGCCCCCAGGACAACTCTGGCCTGATGGGAGGTGTGTGCATATGTACATTAGGGCCAGAAGCTGGATTTGCATCGAGTCCAGCGATTGTAGTTGCCAGAAATGACTTCTTGGGTCCTCCAGACAGCCAGGCTTCCTGCCTCTTGCAGTGTATTTCCCTGGGTCATTTCCACATTTTTTGAACCGTAGTAATCTCTGCCGGTGTCTTAGCAATGAGAGCTCGTAGGTATTTCCATAGAGTGAATCTGGATTCTTTCCATGCATAGCCATTTCTCCTCCTCCTTTCACTACTCCCAGATAATCCAAGTGAGTAATCTACCTCCTTCCTAGCCATTATAACCTTGGAAGCACTGAGGCATTCTTTCTGGAGCACTTCGGTGATACACTGCTCCAGTCTTGTGTTAGCTTTTTGCTACGTCTTGAGA
This sequence comes from Lepidochelys olivacea, assembly GCF_965140295.1. Taxonomy (NCBI): domain Eukaryota; kingdom Metazoa; phylum Chordata; order Testudines; family Cheloniidae; genus Lepidochelys; species Lepidochelys olivacea. The sequence continues at coordinate 263,195,952 of NC_140412.1, read as the reverse complement.
ACAGGCAGCCAGCCCATTTCACTGCAGTCCACACTTTGCCCTGCAGATTGTGGCCATGGCAACTTGCCAGGAGCCTGAGGCCCGCATACCGTTTGCATGAAGTCTAGAGCCAGATGGCAGCTCTCCTCTTTAATGGGGAAGGGCTGCCCGTGGAGATCTCAGGTCCTATCTTACAATGCTCAGTCTTGAACCGAGCAGCTGGCAAAAGGAATATAGTGAGAGGTGTCTGCCTCACAGGTGTGGTAGCTGTTATTAGACGTTTGTCAAGCACTTTTGAAGATGAAGAAGGCAGTACTCTGGTGAAGTGAAGTGCTGTGATTGTGATGCTTGAAGGTTATAGTCTGAAGCTCAGCTGACATGGGCCTTGATTCAGCCCAGCACTTACATAAACAAATTCATAGATTTGCGGGACAGCAGGGACCGTTAGAACCTCTAGTCTGTCCTCCTGCATAACACAGGCCAGAGAGTTGGATCCAGTTACTCCTGTGTCGAGCCCAATAACTTGTGTTTCACCAAATTATATCTCCCAGCAAGGCATCCAGTCTCGATCTGAAGGCATCAAGAGATGGAGAAGCCACCACTTCCCTTGGTAGTCTGCTCAATGGTTAATCACCTGCACTGTAATCAAGTTTGTGCTTATTTAAGTGCCTGTTTGAGTCCCTCACTATTCAGGGCTTAAGCGCATGCTTATGAGCTGTGCTGAATAGAGATGGCCTTAAGCATGCGTTTAAAATTAAGTGCACACTTAAGTGCTTTGTGGAGCTGGGAGCGTGGTGGGGGGAAAACACAAACCTTTCCCAGAGTTGCTGCTGTGGTCTAAGTGGAGTCGAAATTGGCACCCACCGGTGAGGACGAGTAACTGAAATGCTGGGGTGGTGGTTAGGGAGGGAGTAGCGGGGCCTAGCAAGGGGCCACAGCAGAGTGAGTCAGTCCCGGGGAGCAGTACGGAAGAAGGCACGTGGGAGGAGATGAAGGGGTTGGTCACTGGCTCAGGCTGTGCACTGGGGCACTATGCAAACTACAGTTGCTCCTTCCATTCCAATGCAGGGCCCTGTCTGACCTGCCCCACATGGACAGCCCTCCCTGCAAGCTTCTGCATGCCACTGACACCCCTCTATTGCCAAGTGAATGCAATGGCCTCTAGGGTGCAAAGAAACCACCCAGCTGGCATGCCAGGAATACAAGTGAAGAGGGCATGGGGACTGGTCAGAGAAGACCACAGACTTTATAACAGCAGGCACTGGGGTGAGATATGCAAAGAGTCTTAACTCTTCTGGCAAACTCACAAAATCTCCTGCTAGCTGAACAAAATAGGGAGATGCAGGTTCTGCTCCGACCAGAGACGGATAGCAGGGGTGTGATTCGACTCTCCAGTGTCCATTCCGGGATGCAGAAATGGGCTCTTCACTCACTGTGGTCAAAACCACCCCAGAACCACCCCAGAGCCTAGAGCAGCGAGGAAATAAAATGACACCACTGCCCAAACAAAGGGAAGCAAAGGAGCCCTCCCTGAGATTCCTAGGTAGATGTGTGCTGTTCCAGAGTGCCAGAGCGAAGGCTTTATTCTCATTTAACCCCAAATTACCACTAGATGGGGCACTGTCCTCCCCTGAAAAGAGGAGCACGGTTAAAAAACTTCCCTTGTGCAAAGCTACTTCAGTAAATCCAATTTAATAGGGCTGGGGTGAGTCATGGAGGGAAAGGGGCATTTTAGGGAAAGGGGCATGGCAACTGTGCTTTATAATTCTGCAAGCCACCAAATTTACTTTTAGAAAATGCTTTCTTAGGTGGTTTTCAAAAAGATGGAAAACTGAGGGAATAGATAACCAACCAGTCTGTGTGTCTATTCTTAATTTGAGGAGAGGTGGACTACTGAATAATATATTCAAGGCCAGATGTTCAAAATAACTCTGCTCCCAAGAGCTCCCATGTAGGTACATATATTAGTGGGCAGATTTTCAAAAGCCTTTGACTCTCAGTTACCCATTAAGAGAATGCATCTGATTTTCAGCAACTAGCACTCAGCGTCTCTCCTTGTTCTTACACATGTAAATCTGGCCCTCAATGAATTTAGCTCCTTTTTTTCTGTTCATAAATTACCCTCGGGCAGGCTGTGATTTTCCTTACTTTCTTGCTCCTTTGGAATTTTTCAGCCCAGCATGCATCTCGCCGTACACGGTGATCTATTCCCTTTGACTGCTGGCTCTTCGCAGTGTGTAATTGACCACTGGTGTCAGCTGGTATTTTTTTCTCCAAGATTTGAAGACTGAAACTTTTACAAATGGGAGAAGGAAAAAGGGGAGATTTCCACGTGGGCTGCTGAGTGCTTCCAGTGCGAACCCTGAACCAAAAATATTACTTGCCATGGAAAACTCATAAAAGGGGGATAGCACATCCTTCCAAACTGAGGTCTTGGGGCCAGTTCCTCTGATGATGTGAGCAGCATAGCTCCATTAATGCCAATGGATCTCTGCCAGTTTGTACCAGCTGCAGATCTGGCCCATGGTTTTCATTTGAACAAATGTTTACAGATGCTTTTTTCAGTTGTCTCCGAATTCTGCTGTGGATCCTGACACAACAATTAAGGTCCTTGGGGAAGTCCTTGCTGCCAGAACCCCAAGTCTAAAAACCTAATTTGTTATATGTATCTTATATATAATATATATGAGAAATTAGATGAAGTTATATGCATTTTCACTGCACTCATTGACATAGTATCTAGGTACTAATATATATGATTAAACTTGTACGGTCAGGTTTTAATCTGTTGCTTGAGACAGTTAGAACTGAGCCCTGTGGCTGGTTATTGCTAGTTAGAACTGAGGAACTTTTACTTAAGGCCTGAGGGTAGATTTAAAAAAAAACTTTTGACTGTGTTAGTCTTAAAATTCATGTCAACTTTTGCTGAGTTCCGAGTTTTACAAGTGTCTACTTCAGATAAAGGGAGGGAAAAGCATCTTCTAAACAACCAGAGACAATAAAGACCTGATCCAATGCCCACTGAAGTCCAAAGAGTCTTTCCATTGACTTCAATTGGGCTTAGGTGTTTTTCCAAAGCTTCCCATCCGTGGGCTACCAGAAGAGTTTACATTTCAAAACACTGATGCCTGATCAAATTTGAATTTAAACAGACCCCTCTCAGACACACTTTTATTGTCATCTCTTTCCTGTCCAGGACAATGCTATTGCTTGTTGTTTTGCCCAGCTATTTCCTCAGCTTACTGCAGACAGCGCTAGTTAACCAAGTCCCCTGCACATGTTAAAGTTCCAATTTCCTTTCTGCTGCAACTGTTCTTTCCCCCCCACGAAGTGCTTACAAATTGCTGAAGTGAGCTCCCCAAGTTTTGAGGGTGTGGAGGATGTGTGGTCAATTTGCCGTAGTGCTCGGGCACTAATTTGTACGGGAGGTTTGTGACTCGTTTGTCTGGCTAATCTACGTGATTCCACTCATTGCCATAGCATCCACGGCCTTCAACCACGGAATTGTTTGTTTTCCAGTTATTACTATTTCTATTATAGTAGCGCCTAGAGGCCCCCACTGAAATCTGGGCCCCATTGTGCTAGGCGCTGTACAGACTGTCCCACCAGGGTTCTTCACCCTCCACCTGCTCTGTAGAGTTTCCAGTCTAAATACATAAGCCAGAAAAAAAATGGAGAATTGAGGCACAAAGAGATGAAGTGAGCTACCCAAGGTCAGACAGGAAGCCGGTGGCAGAACCAGAGCTTGAACCCAGCTCTCCTGAGTCCCTGTCCCATGCCTTAACCAGCCTTCTTGAACTCATGTATTTCTTAAATAGCATTGCACAGTAGGTCAGTGTAGCAATGAACCAGGTCACCCCCTGATAGCAAGAACCAGCCACAGGGCCAGAGAGGTTGGAAAAGTGCATGAGGTTCCCCTCATGGGAGCAAGGCCTTGTCAGCTCTGTGTAGCCTTATTACTAGCCCCCCCCCCCCCCTGCTCTAGTCCACAGGGCTCATGTACCCATCGTCAACATGACTTTCCAAGGGCTGTCTGCCACTGTCTGAGCCCTTCTGCATGTGATCTCTAGGAAGGCAATGTGCTCAGGTACATAGAATACCAAGCTATATACACCAGTTCCCAATTCTGCCACATCCTTTTTGTGTGAACTGAGCAAGTCACTTCACCTCTCAATCCCACAGCTTCCCCATCTGCATAGTGCGGGGTGACACAGTGTTTGCCCACATCTGTAGAGCGCTTTAAGATCCAGGGGAGAAAAACTCTATAGAGGGGATAAGCATCATTCCTTACAGCTGCCAGGTTGTAGCACTTTTCTAGGACATTGGTTAGAATCCAACGCAGGATGATAGTGATCCATCCAATGACGGATTTCTGGGTTGATGTGAAATGAGTCTGAGAGCTTCATTTCATTTCCTAATGGACAAGCATCACTGAAACCACTAGTACAGTTGAACCAATCAGCTCCTTTGTTGGCCAAGGATGGAATAGGCCTGGCGACACAACTCTCCTTTCCTCCGATGAAGCGGAGGACAGTGTGGGCAATCCAACATTGTTGTTGCTTGAGGGGTACCCGACCAGCAGATAAATGGTGGCTGTCATTTTCCAGGATGGTCATTCTAACTCCTAGTCCCCTGGAAAGAAAGTGAACCTCTTTATCCCTGAAATAATTATTATGGGCAGAGGAATTTCAGCTTTGTGTTGTCCCATGCTGTGATGTATCGTGCAAATTCACACAACCCATTATGTTGTCTGAACAGTGGCATTCAGGACACAGAGAGTGCTCCTCAGTTGTGAAATCTTACAGCTGTCTGTACTGAAGAAGCAAATCCACGGTGGATCTGATGGCAATGTCAGGGTTAAGGGCTTGTATTTAGAAGACAATGGGCACACACAGCGATTCACTTATCAGCAGTGTGCTGCTCGCTTGCTGTTCAAGAGAGTATCTTCTCTCCCCCTGATGTAACTATTTCTCCAAGGGCGTCTAGTGCTGAGAATAACGTGCAAGACGCACAAGGCTGGGAGACTGAGTTTCAATGAAGCATTGTTGCATTAAAACAAGGCGCTGCACCCTGATTGGCTACAGCTAGAGGTGCCTACAGTCGGACCACAACCCTCTGGCATAAAGCATTTTCTAAACAAAGGGGCAAAAGGGAGAGCCAAAGGCATGTGTAAGTGTGAGGCTGCAGCCCGGCTGAGCCACCCTCAACTAAATCAGGGGTTCTGAAATACGGATGGTGGGCGGAAGCGTGTGGATGCTGCACTAAACATAGGCTGCTGGATCATTGCTGCTCTGTCAGATCTGGGGAAAAGACGTTACTTAAAGGTTAGATGTGGTCTTGGTGACCAGACTGGTCTAACTGATTGAGGCAAATTCAAGAGAGGGACTGATTCATTGCCTGGTGCTGGAAGGTTTTGGGGTGCGGTGCAGAGACATATTTTAGATGTGCATCATTGAAATTGTCTCCACCAGACCCAGAGCAGAAGGACCTGGCTATGGAGTTTAAAGTTTCCATAAGTAACCAACTGATTCAAAGTGTAAACACAAGGAATTAGAGTGGGAGTTCAAGGCTGAGTTGGACTTTCCAGATGTGGTGGGAGCTGACTAAGGCTTTCTAAAACCTGCTGCTTGGAAGGCTGTCAAATGGGACCTACCGAAGGGAAACGGAAGGTTCTGCCTGGAACGATGTGCAGTGACTAACCCAAATGGTGAGCACTAACTAGGGGCTCTCCCCACACTCTCGTGTCCTCGCTCTTTAGTTTGCTGCTCTCGTGAACTCAACCACCTGAGATTTGCTGATGTGCTACTATGAGTTCTGAGACAGCTTCTCTGAAAAGCATCTGACATTTCTGGTGTGTACGCCTGTGTGTGTGTGTGTATATATTTAAGCATTTGTGAATGGAAGGGTTCTCCAGATGGTCAGCTCATGGCTAGAACTGAGCTGGAAAAGGCAGAGGGTTTTCTCTCGGAGCTGTTGGGTCCCAGACGTGTATGAACAGAATTTCAAACACTTTATGTATGGATGAATTAAATTAATGCTGCTTGGGCTGTGCATGTTCTGGGAGCGCTAAAATGACCAAAGATGTAAACATCACAACCCAAGGTGTTGGCTTGGAACAGGATTTAGATCAGTCTTTTTCTCCTCCTTTCTGTGGTCTCATGTCCTTAGCAGCTTAATTGCTGTCCTCAGTATTCCCATTTCTTAGCAATTCCCCTGTTCCAGAGAATGAAAACAGTGCAGATCAATATTCTATGACTTGTATCAAAATGTTTAATGTGTTTACATGAGAGTGTAAATAGTTTGTCTTAAATTCTAAACTTTCCCTTAAATCATGAATTTTAAAATAATTTAGCAGTGGTAGAATCCCCTGCATTAAGAGAGAGGATGGTCTAGTGGCCAGGGAACGGGGCTGAGATATTGAAGACCTCAGTTTAGTTCAGTTCCTGGCTCAGCCACACACTCCCTGGGTGACCTCACACAAATCACTGAATCTACGCCAGGCCTCACTTTTCCATCTTTAAAAATGAGAGAATGGCTCATTACCTAACAGGGACGTGGTGAAGATAAAACACACTAATGAGTGCGAGGTGTTCAGATACTACAGTGATAAATAGAAGTACCAACCTAGACAGCCCTTGAGACTGTTTTGGCCCAATTTTGGGAAGTGCAGATGGCCCTCAATGCCCATTGATGTCGGCCATTGCACTCAACATCCTGTAGGGTGAAGGCGTCTAGCTACAGGAGAGAGATAGTAGGAATAGCAGCAATGCACGTTGCCCCACCAGAGGGTCTCTACTCTGAGCTGGGCAACCACCGCCCAGGACACAATAGATACAGGCCTGTTCAGTCTAACTGGGGAGGGGGACATTGTCGCTGTAGTAGTATAAATGCCTGTCCATTTGTGGACTCCTGTCAGCCAAACTCATTTCAGGCACCGCACACGTAGACCCCTTGGTGTTAGAACCCTAGAAGTAGAACAACTGGGAAGCAGAGTAGAGCTCTGAAAGGACCCTGAGCCGTGATATGCCACCAACATTGTCACCAGGGGCTCCCTCAAATTTTTTTGGCTTAAGTCAGTGATGAGTACAGCGTTGCCTGGGTCAAATAGCCTTGTTTTCCCTCCTTCCCCCTAAAACTGAATCATTCCAGTTCTTTTCCTGCCAAAAAAACCCATCGGTTCCATGCTCTTCCCCACTCCCACGTCCATCATCCTTCCTCACTGGTACCTCTAGGCTTCTCCTCAGAACCGCCATTGAGATTCCCCTCTCGGCAGCTGTTTCTTGCAGCATTATCTGGGCAGGTGGGTTGTACTGAGATCTCTGCTAGCAGCAGTGACGGCAGGTGAGACAGCTCGCAGGCTCTGGTTGGACAGGTGAGGCGAGAGTGCTCTCTGGTGTTGGGCTGGGTGGCCAGCTGGGGAATGGCTCCTCTTTGGTTCTTTTGTTGGGCCGGTTTTGTTTTGAGTTTACAGGTCAGGTTCTGATCTAGGTTACACAGATATAAATTCAGAGTGAAATTGGTTGGGAATTTTTCGACAATTTTTTTTTTTTTGGGGTCAGAAAATGCTGATGCGTCAAAACCATAACTTTTCACGGGAAAGGGGCAGTCATGACAAAAATTTCACTTGGCAGGGTTCTCAGATCCAGGGGTAGAATTTACAGTCAAAACCAGAAAGAGACGACGAGACAGAAAAACCCCAGAATAGCTAGATTCCAAGGCTAGAAGAGACCACTGTGACCATGTAGTCTGATGTCCTGCATAACACAGGCTGTGGAATTTCCCTGAAATAATTCCTAGAGCAGCTCTTTTAGAAAAAGCCAATAAGCTGGCGGTTAGCTCACTTACCTGGGATATGGGAGATCCAGGAGCAAGTCCCTGTTTCAGAGGAAAGACATGACCTGGGTCTCTCTATGCCCTCCCCAGTGGGCTATGTTGCTTCTGGAAGGCAAGACTCAGAGAGATTGTTGTGAGGTCCCATTTATTAGTGTGCATTGAGTTCATTGTGATTCATAAGTGAAGGGTACTCAGGTATTACAATCCTGGTGAATGCCCCAATCACCAAGCGATGGGCTATTGTGGGTGAGCATCTCTCAGTCTTCCCTGTTGGAGCTGTTCCATTTTGTATAAATAATTTACATATCCATTGGGCTAGAGAGAAAGAGACTGACCCTCTAGCCTGAGGCTTTAGGCCATCCTGAGATGTGGGAGACACAGGGACTGGAACGTGTGTCTCCCACATCCCACGTGAGTGCTGTAACCACCAGGCTATTCTGGGATGGGTCTCTCTTTTCCTGGCTTTTTGTGACATTTTTTTGAAAGCTCTTGGTTTTTGTCCCAATGCAGAACGGGGAAAGTTTTGAAATCTCATGGGGCGGGAAAACCATTTCCCACCCAGCTCTCACCCAGAATCACTTTATTGCCAGCAATGGAGTGAGTCCAGGTTTATGCTGGTGTAGTGGAGAAGCTGACCCTCCGCTTTAAGGGGAGTTGGGTTTTACTGATCCACCTCTGAGCTGGTTTCGCTCTAGTTTGCAAAGGAGAAAATAGCCATTGCTGCTACATGCAGTAAGGTGGGGTTTTGGCTGGCGTGACTTCGTCTGAGTAATGCACTAGGGTGGAGACGGGCGCAACAGTTGAAGAGTCCACCCTCTCATGGCTCCCCAGAATGGGAGGCTTCCAAGGAACAGGCCAAAATAAATATTTTCAGCATAGGCAGGGATTGTCTGAAGGGGGTTGGAGGATGCAGGAATGTGCCTCTGCCGGCAGCCAGGAAGGTGACATAACCTTGTGTGGGACAAGACCCTGAACTCATTCATTGAAAGGAATTCAGGAGTCACTTTATTGTGTGCCAGCTTTGCAACAGGAGCAGGGAATCATTTTGCAAAACCAGACCCACCCGGGGATGCCTAATCTGTTTTGCACCCTAGAGAGTCTAGTGTTGCTTTGGACAGGAGTTCTTTCTTCCATGGTTTAATAGAGGTAGTTTGCACGGATGTCCAAGAAAGATTAGGGAGCTGACAATCCCCAGGTCTAGTGCAAAGGCAGATGATGCACGTTAAGCAATTGTAAATCGGAATTCTTTCCAAACGGAGCAGGGAGAGTGCAGTTAGGTGGTTCATAATCTGCCTTGGTTTTGTGGCTTCAGAGTCAGATGGGGCACCAGGGTGGTTCACCAGCAATCAAGCAGGTGTATGGGACATGCTGCCATCCAGACCTTGTTTAAGAGTTTGTGATGGGGCCTTTCGTGGCTGGGCAGCCTAGTGGCTAGATCGTTGGTCGGTCAGGCCAAAGGGGCCGGTAGGGAGACCTGGGCCCTCCCTCTCCACTGGGTCCCAGCGCAGGGCCCTGTGTAGTTCAACCCCTAAATAGAGGGGATGGGTCTCCTTCTGGCAGGGGCTGGGGTGGGGGTCAAGACCAGTTTCCCTGGGCTACTTCCTACATGTCTCATTAGTTTGGGGCATGGCCTCACTAGTCCAGTTGCCCCACAGTTGGGGCTTATCTGCAGACTCCCCTTGGCAGGGAAAGACTTATTTGCCTCAAGTGGCTGCACTGGCTGTCAGGTCGCTGATCCATCCCTTCAGGCACACAGAGAGCTCCTGCCTCCTTGCCAGTCAGCCCCCAACTGAGCCAGGCTCCCTTCTTTTCTTCCCCCTGCAGTCCTGGCATTGGCTGGAGGTATAGTGGGGCGGGGCTAGCTGAACCCATCGGTTTTCTTCAACCCCTGCTGTGCCAGGCGCCGGTTTCTCTGCTCCCTCACAGAGCTGTTGTAAAGAGCTGCATAAAGGAAGCCATTTGCAATGCACAATCACCAACTTTATTGGTCCAACAAAACCCATCAAGAATGCTTCATATTCTTTAGCACCCTCTACTAGCACACTTCCAATTAATTAACTAATGACATATGTGTAGACAGAGCACTCTCGTAACAGGCTGAGGTGGCTCTGGAGGTGAAACAGTGGTTCGTTCTCCATCCAATCCTTGGCCTCTCTACTGAGGTGAGACTCTTCATATCCCATCACCAATCCCCTGAGCCATCACCCCTCCTCCACCCCCCACTCCCTGTAATTTTTGGAATTCCAGTCTCAGCAAAATAATACTGGAAAGAAATAACAGACAATAATACTCATATGTCATCATAACTTCCCCAGGCATCGGCGACAATAAAGGGGTCAGTTCCCATGGGCTGGAGAAGGTTGCCCTCATTTCAATAGCTGGAACTAGGTGTAGTCAAACAAAGTGATTTAGTGTCTGAAATGCTCTAGGTTTTTCTCACTTGATGCATGGAAGGAGGGGCTGGCAGATGGAGGCAGGAAATGAAATCTGCATTCTCAAAGGCAATGACAATGGTGCTGTTCTACCGATCCTTCAATTTTCCATTAGGCTTTGGAAAATGTTTCTTGGAGATTGCGAATGGGCAATTAAACGAGGAGCAGAAAGTAACTGTGTTGGCCATGGGCGAAAACATGCTTTCAACTCCATTTTGAAAGGGGGTGTAGATGAAGTGATGGAATAAAGCGGAGCTGGAGGCCTTTCCAGATGGCAGGATCTGCAGATCAGAAAGTCCTTGCACCAGGCACGGTGACATCGTCTGGAGGGGAGCAGCGGGGATCTGAATTAGATGAGCAGAGTAGAGAACAAATGGGAGATTTGGCAAAGAACAAGGGCAATAACAATAATTCACTGTGAACTTGCTCCTGGTATGGTTGGAGAGCCAGTGTGGTATTTGGGGAAGGAGGTGACGTCTGGAGAGCTGAGTCTTGGAGAGGACCCAGGGAAGGGACCTGCAGTAACCAAGATGAGAAGCCTGAGGGTGTTAGCATGGGTGGAGCTGCGCGAGCGGTGTGCCACAGTGTTGGGAGGAGGAGAGTTCAAAGCGCGCAGGATAATGGTCAGTGGATGGAAAGTAAAACCAGATGGAAAATCTGTGTCAAAGACGGAGACAGGACAAAAGAAACAGCTGCATCCAAGGAGGCGTCTCCTGCCCGAGAGAAGAGAATTCACCAGGGGCGGGGGCTGGGCAGCATTTTTGTGCCAATATAGCTGGCCCAGAGGGGCTGCAGTGCAGAACTGAATGCCCACGGGGAGCACAGGTGGAAGGGCAAGGCTGGCCAGCATGAAAGTTCCTCACCCAAGAGAGGAGAAGGAAAAGGAGATGGGGGAGTTCGGGACTGAGGGTAGAGAAAAAGGAAGAGGATGGAGAAAATACACTGGTGGGAACTGGGAACAACTCCACAGACGTCATTGGTGAAAAACTGGTTTCAGCTACAAGAGGGGACAGGGTGCTCTAATGGACAGGGTGCTGGACTGGGGACTTGAAACCTGGCTTCTGTTCCCAACTTGACCACTGTTTCCGTTAGCACATCTCCTCACCTCGCTGTGCCTGTGTCTCCCCTCCCACCCCTGTGTCTTGTCTGTTTAGATCATAAGTTCATTTTGGGGTAAGGCCTGTCCTGTATCATGTGTGTGTACAGCTTTTAGCACAGGATGGCTCTGCTCTTTGTTGGGACCACTAATAAGAGTAGGCCCAGGCTGTGTGTGACCTCAGGCATGTCACTCAACATCTGTCCCTGTGGGTCCTCATCTATAAAATGGGGGTTTACCACCTCCGTGGGGATGCACTGTGGCTGAATTCATCAGTTTCTGTAAAGCCCTCTGCGATCCTGAGATGGAGGGGCAGTAGAAAGGCAGAGCATTGTTAACAACGGCAAATCTGTAAGGACCCCATTAAAATGTCAACATGAATCAGCGTCGGCGAGCAAAGACAACACGATACGCCAGGCCCGTTCGCCCTGCTCAACTCTTACTGCTCCCTCCACCCGTGGCAAACTGTGCTGAATGCTGCTCTGCCTCAGCTACCAAGAGAACTGGGTGGAGAGCTGAAGCCCTGGGCCTCATTCACACGGTTTGCCTTTAGGCGTAGCTGGTATTAGGGCCAAATAGGATGCTAAGCGGTTTTTTGGAGGTACGCTAAATAGAAAGGAAGGATGGCCCAAGAGCCCTAGCCTTGGACTTGGGAGACCTGGATTCAAGGGGAGATGCCCAGACAAAGGACATGAGAGCAACATCAGTTGCAAGTGGCATTCAGTAAAACTACCCTTACAGGGAGAGCAAAACTATGCCATGGGCAGGGGATAAACAATGGAGAGTCTCGGTATGGTACGCAGCATTACAACCAGGTGGGTTAGCTGTAGCTGCTTTAAAAAAAACAATGTTTATGGTTTAAGCACTGGGGTGTCAGAAAATCTGGATTCAGTCACTTCTCTGCCACAGACTTCCAGAGTGACCTTGGGCAAGTCACTTAGCCACTCTGTGCCTCAGTTTCCCATCTGTACAATGGGGACTGTAATACTCTATTCCTCCCACCTGTCTTCTGTCATGTCCAGGTAAATCATAAGTTCTTCGGGACGGGGACAGTCTCTCACTATTTGCCTGTACAGCGCCTAGCACGATAGGGCTGTGCTGTTGGTTGGAGTCTTTTGGTGCTACCTTAATATACAATAATATGTAATGTTATGGGAGCATTGCCTAGTAGTTAAAGTGCTAGCCTGCATTTCAGAAGACCTGGGCTCTATACCTGGTTCTATGCCTGACTTCCTGCCATACCTTTGGAAAATCACTTATATGCTCTGGATGAAATCCTGGCACCATTGATGTCAGTGGCCAAACTCCCATTGACTTCAGTGGGGTCATCCTTTGTCTTTGCTTCTTCATCTGTAAAATGGGAATAATATTACCTGACCCTTTATTAAGCATTTTGGGGCTTAATTCGTTCGTGTTTGAGCTCCTCACTTGGAAAGTGCTATAAAAGGGCCAGGCTGTTACATTATGGGGGTTTTTAATACGGCCATGTGGTTTTTACCATCGTGTATGAATGACAGATGAAGCATTCACTGTAGTAGTGAATGAAAGATGCAGGTGCTATTAATATCCAATACTATATACTGCAATCACTGCTCGGTGTAATGCTTGTTACCGGGGGACTTTGGTGTCTGCTGTTTCTAACTACCCACGGGCCTTACATTGAAAAGTAGTGTGCTGTTCTATATTATTGGTCCAAAATATTGCATGGATTGTCACATTTTGGATTATTACTGTAGGTTTTTTTTCTCTAAGGGGAGTGATAAAACATGACACCCGTAGGGGTTTCCATTCTTACTTCTTCACTATCCACTGGCACATGGATCATGCTGAGGCTTTTGTATAAACGAGCTAAAGGAAGGATGAACCAAAGATTGAAAAACTGGATTTTCAAGAACTCCCTCCCACATCATCCTTACCCTTCCCTTTCCTGCCCAGGGTGAATCTCTCTGTTGCAGACGTTTTCAAACCCCAGCTCTCCACTGAGCACTTCGGTGTAGCTTCTGTAACAACAAAGCACCCCTCAGTCTTCAGAGGGTCAGATCCTCAGCTGGTGTAAATCTACATTGTTCTGTTGAAATGAATGGCACTCTTTTGAGTCATACCAGGATCTAGCCCAGAGACACTTTCTGCTAGCTGTAGCCCAGTCCATGCTGTTTTAGGTTTCCTCGGAGCTTTTTGTAACAAACTAAAGTAAAACCAGTTTCTTCAGGCTTTTATTTATCTGTTGCTTCTTTGGTGTGAATTCAGCTATGGTCAAATTTGCAGACCACACCAAAATTGGAAAGGGGGTAGCCAGTGTGCATGAAGACAAAACAATCAGCAAGAGGACCTGAGATCAGAATGGGGGTTCCTGCTGGATTTGGGACTAAAATCTGATCCCCCAGGGGTCGGAAGTTATCAGCACCGATACACAATGTAACCAAGAGGGAGCAGCCATTGTCCTGAAAGAGAGTCGATTATTTGATTTATTTGTGTTACAGTAGCACTTGAAGACCACAGTGAGGATTGGGTTCCCAGTGCACTAGGCAATGCACACACGCGCTCACTAAGATGGCGGTCAGTTTTCTCCATAACACCAAACGAATACTGTTTTTTTACATAACTTGCACCCAAGAGCTGCTGCAGAAGTGTGGAGGCCGGGGATTCTGAGGTGCCCAGTTTGTCCCTTTAAGATCATGCATCTGTTGGAACCCAGGAAGGTTGCATGGTCAGTAGTGAAGTTTAGTGCAAGAGATGCTGGGGTACACAAGCTGTTCACTGCTCAAGCTCTGCTAATAACACATTATTAACCTGCACCCATGTGTGTGCGCACACTTGGATATGTCTTGAGAGGATTTATGCCTTAAGGACTGGTCCACAGCATGAAACAGATGGAGAATCTCTGTTCTCTCTGTTTCAGAGTAGCAGCCGTGTTAGTCTGTATTCGCAAAAGAAAAGGAGGACTTGTGGCACCTTAGAGACTCACAAATGTATTTGAGCATAAGCTTTCGTGAGCTACAGCTCACTTCATCGGATGCATTCAGTGGATGCATCAGATGAAGTGAGCTGTAGCTCATGAAAGCTTATGCTCAAATACATTTGTTAGTCTCCAAGGTGCCACAAGTCCTCCTTTTCTTTTGTTGTCTCTGTCTGTCTGTCTGTCTTAGAGCTGTACACTGGCACCCAGCCCCATAGTACCTGTACCCCTACCCCATTGCATTGTCCCACACTGAGTTGCAAAAGCATCACAAATTTTAAACAGCTTGGGAAGGGCTGACTGGTTTCCTCCACACCACATCCCTCTGCCTTATAAATGTTCATTCATGAAAAAATTCCCATAGTGTTGAAAGGGGGGAAAACTGGCTTCCACTGATGTTCTTGCTTCATTTCCGCACTCAGGCCAAGGTAGGAACATGGTAGGATCTCCATTTTTAATCTTTGTTTTCACAGCTGGATTTTTTTTTCTTTTCTGCTTTTTATTACAGCTCATTCTCCGGAATGGCTTGTTTTAGTGCGGTGTATGCGCTCGTGTTTCCATGCTTGAACAAAAAACCCTGCCAGCTTCCAGCTAGGCAGAAGAGGTTGAAACTTGTCTGAAGTAGGGTGAACTGGGAAGCCAGTGAGTCAAAGCAAAAACTCACTGCACAAGCAGATATTTGAAAGGCCTTGCAGTTGTAAAAAACAAATAGAAAAATAATGCCCCGTGGTGATGACAGAAATAGATCTGTGCCCTTTGTGTTCAATGAAGCAAAGGGCACACACAAGGATTCTTCCCAGTGGTAATTGATTATGATTGGTCGAATCCTGAAGTCTTTATTAAATGAGCATTCAGTCCCTACTTAGGCAAAATGCTATTAAAGTCAGTGGGAGTTTGGCTGAGTAAAGGCAGAGTAAGAGAGGAAGCATGGTCGTGTCGGGAAGGTGCTGACATCAGACTCAGGAAACCTGGATTCTATTCCTGCCTCTGCCACAGACTCTATTTGACCTTGGGCAAGTCATTTAATTTTCCCATGCCTCGCCTGTAAAATAAGGATAAAAATATTCTGTTATATAACTCTCTTGGCTAGTTAGTTAGACAGTAAACTCTTCAGGGCAGGGACAGTCTCTTTGGGCATGTTTGTGTTTTTGTGTAGTGTGTATCACAATGGGGCCATAATCTCTGTTGAGGCCTCAGGGTAATGAACAATAATTATCAAGATTTGGTCCCCATTGACTCCAGTAAGTGTTTGGCCTCAGTGAAGCCCTTTGGGATATATAGGCATAATGTTCTTATTAATGGATTTCCTTCATATAGACCCATTGATTTGCATGGCACTTTAGAAACCCAGAGGAAGCAATTCCCTGCCCCAAAGAATTTACAGTCTAAGATTCGTAGACGCATAGACTTTAAAGCCAGAAGGGACCACTGTGATCATCTAGTCTGACCTCCTGTATAACACAGGACATAGGACTCCCATGAATTAATTCCTGCTTCAAGTGTAGTAGCTGCAGTTGAACCTGAACATATCTCTTAGAAAAAACATCCACTCTTGATCTGAAGATTTACAGTGATGGAGAATCCACCAGAACCCTTCAGGAGCTGTTCCAGTGGTTAATTACCTTCACTGTTTAAAATGTGTGCCTTATTTTCAGTCTGAATTTGTCAAGCTTCAACTTCCAGCCATTGGATCTTGTTATACCATTGTCTGCTAAATTAGAGAGCCCTCCATTACCATATTTCTCTTCTCCATGTTACCAAGGCTTGCTGATTTTAAAAATGTCTTTCTTTAGTACCTGCTATTTAACATCCTCTTTAGTTATTATTTGGAATGGAAAATATTTTTTCATCAATGTATGATGTAACTACATCATCTGGCTTTCCCCAAATACAGAACAGATATATTTAATGAACATATCTGCCTTTTCTGCATTATTATTGATAGTTCTACCATTTCCAGCTGGTACTTGACAAGTACCGTTATTAGGATTCCCTTTCTTCCTGATATATCTAAAACAACAACAACACCTCCCCCCTCCCATCCCCCAATAAAACCCCACACTTCTTTCAATTTTTCTTAACTCTGCTGGCTATGGAGTTCTCCTAGTGTCCTTTTGCATTCCTTATCGATTTTCTACAATTTTTAGCTTGTAATTTGTATTCATTGCTATCAACATCCCTCTTTTCCCATTTGTTTTTCATATATCTAATTATAGCTGCTTTCTCTTCCCCTCTCAGCCCAGCTATTTTTTTTTAAACCAGTGTAGCATTCTTTCTCAATTGTGAGGTTGTGACTTTTTGGACATTTAGTAAAACATTATTAAATAATTCCCAGTAAAATCAGTAACATTTTTCTGTTTCTATTCTGTCTCCCATATGATTTGATTCCTAATTGTTTTCTGAAATTGATCCTTTTAAAGCACCAAGTGCTTATATTACTAGTTTGGACTGTATTCTGTTTACACATAACAAAACGCATAAGGGCTTTATCCAATGGGCAGATTTCCCATTGATTTCAGTAGGGGGCAGAGGCAGGCCCTAAGTTATGCTAGAGCAAAAAAACCTACAAGACGCAGAACAAGGGACACTTATAGAGAGATTTCTGGTGGAAGAGGAGGTAGGAAGAAGTTCCCGGAAGAGAAGGAGGGATCTCTCTCTAGGTTCTTATATTGGTGTTCATTGGTTGAACCTGATGGGGATGGATTCATATGAACAGAGTAATGGGAGAGGAAGACAACCTTTGCAGCAGAATTTTCGATACATTTTCAGGAGGAAGTTTACAGAGCGTATAATGTTCAGTATCTTCCTTGGCGATAGAGCTGATCAGTGGAAATTTTCAAAACTGTTTCCATTTCACACGGTTCAAATTGGACCCATCTGTGGTGAAAGTTTCACAATGTATTGATTAATAATATTTTTAGTGTAATCATGCTTGAATTCATTTTTAAACATTTGCATTATCCATAAATGAAAACTGCATTCAAAATCATTATTGAGCAGTCTTCATATACCAAAATTCACCCTTTCAATCAACAGAAACATTCAATACCTATTTCAAAGACAATTTTGATGAAAATTTCAATTTTGAAATGTCAAAACAAAACTGGGAAATGTCAAAGATTTCAAAAAATTTTGTGAAAAGTTCCATTTTCGAAAAAAGGCCTTTTTCCATCGGGAAAAAAATATTTGCGTGAAACAATGTTGATCAAGCCTACTTAGGATATTTGCCATGGGTAAGGAAGCCTACTGGGCACAGCACATTGTGGGGAGGGGGAACGTTGACCAATATACCCAGCCAAGTCTTGTTTGAAAACTGCCTTGCGAATTAGAGTGTCCATGCAGAGCAGACAGGCCCTCGAGATTTCCACGTGTCATCTGCAAAACTGTCCACAGAGTAAACTAACTCTCTGATAGCTAATCTGTCTCTCTACCAGAGGAACTGGATGACCTGATTTCAGTCTGTGTCTTGGAAAGATGAACCTACCCTGCTGAGATCTGAACCAGTAAAGATGTTCCAAAGGTGATCGTTACACTTATCTGGGCAAAACAATATGACCATGGTGAGGGGGTGTGGTAGGGTCCATTCCTACCTGGGACAGTGAGGTACTATGCAGCCTCTTTGCATCCGTATCCCCATCTGTAAAGCAGGCCTTGATACTTACCCACCTTTTATAAAGTGCTTTAAGATCTGCTGATGAAAAGTTCGGTATCCATGTGCTGATTTTTATTGTACCTCTCCTTGGTGCTGGGAATCAATAGCTTCTTGATGTGAGGTGTGATGCAAAAAAAAAAAAATACGTAAGCCCTGACCTGAGAACAGCTGACCTATCCAATGTCAGAGGGGTCAGTATCCATCTATGTAAACACTTTCAGGAAGCCCGCTGTTCATTTTCTACAGCAGTCTGCTCTCTCCTTCAAATCAGACTTGCCATCCAGCCGTTAACAAATGTACTGAGTGACAGCACAGCTTTCACCAACGCTGCTCCTCTCTTTGATTGGAAGGGGAAGGTATTGTACCTTGTCAGGGCTGTTGTGCATGTAATTGTCTGAATGTGCATAAAGATGGGGGGTGTGTGTGTGTATCTATATATAATATAGGCTATTTAAATATTTAGTAGCAAAAGCTACACAAGAATGCTAAATCTTGGTTAATGTATTAAAATAAAGCTGCCTGAAGAAACTCATGAAGATCAAGCAGGGATTCTGGCCTGCAGAATAAGAAGCAGCTTGTAGTAAATGTTTCCTTTTATTTTAATTTTTAGTTGTTTGTAGATTTAAGAGCAGTTGGCAAAGGCACATTCAACCCATTTGTTTCCTCATTTATCACATTCTGGTTTTCTTTTTCCTATATTCAGGCCTTAGTAGTAGTGGAAAAACAAGGCATGAAGTTGGATTTAAGCATCTGGCAATTTCATGTTGGCTGTTGCCTTTGTGTCTCTGGCATTCTTATTTAGCTGGTTTGGGACTCCTGAAATACGATGTCTGGTGTTCACCCTTGTCAACTGGCAGGTTCTTCCGCAAAGGCTCTTCTTTCCTTTCTGCCTTTCCTTGCCACATTAACCTTTCTGAAATCAGGCTTACATTAGCGGCTTTGATAATTATGTCCATATGTTGTTGCCGCTGCTAATATGACATTAAGAATTGTCTCTTGGGATCAGACTATAATGTAAGCATATAGCACCAGACAATAATAATTAGATAAATCATGATGCTGGATAGTGCAGTGTTTTCTCCCTGCCTTCCCCCACCCACCACTGTTCTGTCCCCTTCTCTGAACCAGTTGGCTGTTGCATTGTACCTCAGAGGTGGCTGCCTTTCCAGGATGCTCTATGAAATGAAGCGCTTGATCCTGCAGTCAGCCAAAACTCCCATTGGCTTCAGTGGTCATTTTTCCAGATTGAGACTGCAGGTTTGGGTCCCTAGTGTGAGAAATACACAGTGGTCCAAATGCTGACGTCTTTTCTGAAGTCGAGGCTTTCAAAAGCAGGTGCCTAACTACAGCCTGAGGGGTGGAATTTTTAAAAGCGTCTAAGTGAGTTGGGAGCACAAGTCTCATTGAAAATCAATTGGAGTTTGGCTTCTAGGTCACTTAGGCACTTCTGTAAATCCTGCCCAGGAGTCTAACTTTAGGCACCTGAGTAAACAGCCTGATTTCTAAAATGCCAACCACCCAGCCGCTGACACTGGGGTCACGGGGCGCTCAGCACGTCTAAAACTCAGGCCACTTATTCAGGTGCCTGAATATGGATGTTGGAGCCTAACTCTAGATTCCTGTTTTTGCAAGTCTTGCCTAAGTTTCCATTGGTCCTTGTTCAAGCGAAATTGCCATTAACGTCAATGAGCGTTCTGCCCGGGGCAACGGCTGAATGAAGACTTCAAGATTTGATGCTGTCAGGTGTAAATTGGTTGTCATTATAGTTACTCCATCTTCCCGCCTCGTCATCTGTAGCTGGCTGCATTTAAGAGGGGAACTAAATGGAAGAAGATGGTTTGAAAAGGTACCAGAGAATGTATCAGCAAGAGTTTCCTCTTGTTCCTTCTTTATCTGCTCTTCAAATCTCTTTTCAAACAGAGCGAGGCATCTGAACTAAACACACCTGGCTTTTAACAAAACAGTCTCTTGAAATATGCATTTCTTTGTGTGAGGCACTGATCCTGTTCACCGAAGGTCCCATGCAGGCATGGACTTTATAGTAGCTAAAAAGTCTTCCTGGTGTGCCAACTTTAGCATACCTTTAGCATATCTTAAGGCCAGTACAGCGTGTTGCTTATACAAGCAAACCAGCACAGGGCCATGCTGCTCAGACTCCCATCATCACCCCGGGAATGCACAGACTTTTCCCATCAGGAAGCTGGTCTGTGCTGATTTGCAGGGGATTTTCCCACTGGAAATCTTCCCTGTCCCTCTGTGACGATTTTGCCGGGGTTGGGATGTGGCTGTTGTAGTCTGCCCATTTTTATGTTTGCGGGCATATCTAGGATTAATTTGGGAATGAGAAAAGAGACTGAAATCTTGATTCCAGATTCTCATGTTGCCCCCTCCCACAGTACACCCCAGGAAATCTCTGTGAGGTTCCCCTCACGGAGGGCCCTATTCGCTATGCCTTGTGCCACGTGATGGCCGCCGTCTTAGCTGACACTGGGGATTAAACCAGGGACTTCCAGAGCTTAAAACATGAGCTGCTATAGCTTGAGCTAGAGCCAAGGCTCCGCGGGTGGGGCTGTAATGGATCCATATCCCCATAGGCGGCGGGTATAATAGGACAGGGAAGGCTCAGTTTTCCCTGGCACAGCTGCTGCCACGGGACGCCATTTGTGGGTGTGTGTTTATTATTATGCACCATGCAGGTTCCGGGGCGGCTGAGGTATCTGCTACTCAGCTTCCTGGGTTCATGGCTGATGAACCCGGGAAACGGAGTAGCAGATACCGCCTCCTCAGCCGCCCCGGAACCTGCATGGCGCATATCAAAAGCTCAGCATTCTTCCCCTGGGCAGCTGCGGGAGGCGTGCTGCCTTTCCCATTCTCCGTCCAGCACAGCTCAGGCCAGCCCGAGGCCTGCACTGTTGGGGCTGGCGTGGCTGGGCCGGGGCTGCTCGGACTGGTGCGGCTGGGGCCAGCTCAGGGCTCGGGCTGCTGGGGCCAGCCCGGGCCGGGGTTGCTCGGGCTGGCGTGGCTGGGGCTGGCCCGGGGCTTGGGTCGGTCGACTGGCATGGCTCAGGCCAGGCCCTGGGCAGCTAGGGCCAGCCCTGCTTGGGCCAACCCTGGGCCAGGGCTGCTCGGGCCGGCCTGGGGCTGCTCAGGCTGGGGCCAGCCCGGGGCTCCTCCAGCAGCGGGGTGGGGAGTTGGATTCCAGTGGGCCCGATGCTTCTGCAGCCGCAGAAGGGGGGGCAGAGGGGCCTCAGGGCTGCGCCACGGGGGAATGCAGTGGGGCCTTGTGCAGAAGGGGTGGGGCTGTATCGCCTTGTACAGGGCTAGTGGCGTGGGGAATGATGTGCATCTGGGCCTCTGTCCCCTACATGACTAGACCTTGCCACTTCCTGTGCCTGGCTCTCAACCTTGAGAGTGCCCTCTTACTCCGGGGCGAGGAGGATGGTGCTCTGTAGGCAGCAGAAACCGCCCTTTGCGAGCAGGAAGGGGTAGGTCTGCGCCCAGCCAGAATCCCGTCTCCCACATACGGGCTGGGAGGGTGGGGCCAGGACCAGCAGAGTCAGTGGGAGTTGTTCACCCACACCTGAGGAAAGAGTCTGGACCTTATCTGTGAAGTCCCTCTTGAATTCTTCTTGTTTACTTGTGCATTGCAGTAGCACCAGGAGACTACAACCCCAGTGTGCTGGGAGCTGCTCAGATGCAGCACAGAGAGATCCGAAGAGCTTAGTTAGCTTAATTGCAACCATGGATATTGCAGGTGCTTAAAGTTAGATCAGGTCTAAACACACAGAGCTGCACCCCAGTGTATTAACTGAAGGTGTGATGTTAAACTGACTCAGTTTCTGTGTGATGAGGATAGTCATGTTTTCTCGACCTTTAATCATTTTTGTTGCTCTTCTAGAAAACATAACCTATGAGTAGGGTGAGCAGCTGTCCCATTTTTAAAGAGACAGTCCCGTCTTTTGGGACTTTTTCTTATATAGGCACCTATTACCCCCCCACCTCTTGTCCCGTTTTTTCACAGTTGCTGTCTGGTCACCCTACCTATGCGGAAAGATTGAAAACATTGGGTTTGTTTGGTCTGGAGAAGAGAAGACTGAGAGGGGACATGAAAGCAATTTTCAGGTACATAAAAGGTCGTTACAAGAAGGAAAAAAAAATTCTCCTTTACCTCTGAGGATAGGACAAGAAGCAATGGGCTTAAATTGCAGCAAGGGCAGTTTAGGTTGGGCATTAGGAAAAACTTCCTAACTGTCAGGGTGGTTAAGCACTGGAATAAATTGCCTCAGGAGGTTGTGGAATCTCCATCATTGCGATTTTTAAGAGCAACTTAGACAAACACCTGTCTGGGATGGTCTAGATAATACCTAGTTCTGCCATAAGTGCAGAGGACTGGACTAGATGGCCTCTCGAGGTCCCTTCCAGTCCTATGCTTCTGTGCCCTGGTTTAGTTAAACCAGTTTAGTTAAATCTTGTGTGAATTAGCCAGTTTTAAACCAATATAAATTAATTCAGTTTAGCTCACTCTGGCCCATCAGTGTAACAAAATCAGTTTAACATCGCATTGTTAGCTGGTGCAACTTGTGTGTGTAGACAGGTCTGACCATCCAGCTGCTTTAATCCATCTGTTGTTGATGGACAATGTGCATAATGCCTGTGTCATCACCACTGCTCCTCTTATTAGATCCACTGCAAGAGTAAACTCACTCCCTCGCTCCCTTGGAATCGCATATCTCCCAGTCCTGGAACAGAGAGTTTTCCATACCACAGCAAGGCATATATGTGTTCCCAGGCATATGAAAACAGGAGTGTGGTTGGGATTGGAAGGTGGGGAGGGAGGTGTTTGGAGCTATTAAATTTCCTGGATTATACTGAATTATAATCCTGCTGGAGTGTTACCCTGGCTGTATCTTGAAATTAGAGTGTCCAAAGCATATGGATGAGGGCCCATATACAAATGTCTTGTATAAATCCAAATAAACAAGCATCAGCTCTGATTACTGGTCTGCCCAGACCAGTGGCCAATGCTTGCTGGTAGTCAGTGGCCCAATGCCTGCTTCTGAGGAAGGTTGTGGGGAAACCCATAATACATCTGACCAGATATGCAATCCTGTACATAGCTGATCCTTACCAATTCCCCTTACATCCTGACACACGAGATTTGGGCCAAATGTAGATCATACCATTTATGCAAAGTCATCAAGATGTCCTTGATTTTGGTTCTTGGAATCTTACTGATTTGTTGGTTCCCCTCTGACACTGTGAATCGGTTCGTCATACATTTTCACATCCAGAAGGAACCATTCTGATGATCTAGTCTGACCTCTTGCATAACACTGACCACAGAACCTCACCCGGTGATTCCCACATCAAGCCCATAGCTTGTGGTTGACCTTAGAATCTTTCCATCCCTTTGCTCTCCATCTTTTTGTTTCTGCTCCATTTTCTTGGTGCTCGTCCAATCTTCTGCTCCATGTGTCAGAGCTGGCCATTTGCAGGTGTTAGAAAAACACCTCTGTGGAGCAGCCAGGGGTCTGGCTCTTCACAATGCCGCTTGACCTTTCAATGTTCCCGATTCTTTCCCATGCCCTTCGATCTTCTCCTCTGCCTTCCTTTGCGTTAATGTGCCTCTGCCATGTTTACTGCTACACTGGGAGTGGAGCGTGGAGTAGCAGCAAGAGGTGTGCAGCAAACGCATCTTACATGATCCCTGTTGTTGAGCATCCGCTTCCTTTGATTTTGTATGAAGCTCAGGAAGGTCTGCGGCAATTCAGGCTCTGGACTCACTTCATAGAAGCATTCTTTAAAAAAGCCAGTGCTGGAAAAACTGGATGGAAATTTTATTATTTCCTGTTATGAGGGTTCAGGGAGCCATGGTGGGTTGTTCGGGAGGAACCAAGGTCAGCCCTAATTCCAGGGACTGCACCAAAGTGCTTGGGAGGGACAGAATGTATCCATATATTTTTTCTCTTTCCTTCTTTGGCCGCCTCAGAAAAAGGAAACAAATTGAAAAGCAACTAATTACTTTATTTGGCCTTTGCCTCTCTCTGTCTTTACTGTGCTTTCTTTGGAGTGGGAACAGACAAAGAGAGAAATGGAGTGAACAATTATGCTGAACTGCCGGAGGCCCTCCGTATGTCACCCATGTGCACAATATTCCCTCTTAAGGGACCTCAGAATTTCATGTCTCTCACCTGGAGACCAGTTTTCACTAACTTTGATTAAACTAGCCGTTATCATTAGAGACTAGAGCTGATCAGAAAATTGTCAATGGATCAGTTTTCTGTCAGAAAATACAGTTTTGTCTAAATTGAAACATTTCATGGGACTGTAAAGATTTGGATGAAATTATTGATAGGAAAAAGGCTAAATGAATCATTTTGACTACCTTGTTTTGATAATATTGAAACGTTTCATTTTGACTTTATCATTTTGGTTAATTGTGTATAGACAGTTAATATTAAAAATATTGTCAATGTAACATATACATAGTATATTTAATATTTCTTGTTTTGGCATTATCCAAGCGAAATGTTTTAGTTGGTTCTGAATTGAAGTTTTTCAGAATTTTCATTCTGTGGGAAATTTAGAAATTCCAGCTTTTCATTCTAAAACGAACCAAATGGAGACATGTTGGATTCTCCTGCAGAATGGAAATTCCTTTTTCCAACCAGCTCTAATAGAGACACAAGGTTCTGATCCTGATTGGAACTTGCCCAGAGTTCAGGAAATCCAGATCTAGGGCCCACGTTTTCAGAGTGCTTTTGGATGTACAACTTGATACACCTTTAAAGGGGCCTGGTTTTCAGACACATGCCCCTGTTGTGTGTTCTCCAGTTGGGCACCCAAAATCATGAGTCACTTATGAAAATTTTTGGGTCCAGGATTTTTGGTTGGGCCCTTTAAAGAACCAGCGGCCAATTACAGAGTTCTGAGCTGAGTAAAACTTTCCTCAGTTTCATCAAAAGAGTACTGAGGGGTGCAAGGTTGTGACTTGAAAACAACAAATGATGTGGTGTTGACTGGTGCTGTGCAGATATGGGGGTTTGATTTCGGCCACTCTCTCTAGTTAAAAAGAGTTAATTGCTCTACCCTCTTCCTCTTTTGCACTGTGAAAAGATATCATGAGAAAGTGGATCCCAAAATGGGGTAAACTTTTATGTTGTGGATTTTTTAAATTCAGATGATCCTGAAGTTTTGACTAAGGACTTTGAATCATGTTCTCTTAGCATGAATCCTCATTATCCCAGAGCCTTGAAGAACATCCAGACATTTGGATAATGGGTAGTTTGGATAACTGGGAGCTGCAGCTGTGCACCACCGGCCCGAAACTAAAGCTCTTACATTGCGCTGGATCCTACTATCACAGAGGACATTACCAGCATCCTGTTAATCTGGTGTTTCAGTTAATTAGGTTTCAATCATTGTCAGTGCAGGAACGGTGCCCCCAAAGTTAAACTATGCAAAATGCTATTTCTGCACCTCCTGCTGCTGTGGTTCCAAAAATCTCCCCTGCGGGTCTGATTCATCACCCAATAAATCACCCCTGGGCTAGGTACAAAGGGTGAGGAATACATAGCATCCAGAGAGGTTGCTGCTCTAATAATAATAATGCTTTGCATTTCCAAGGCACCTTTCATCAGTGGATCTCAAAGCACATTACTAGGGCCCTACCAAATTCACGGTCCAATTTGGTCTTTAAAATTAGCCAATTTCACCATTTCAGGTGTTCACATCTGAAATTTCACAGTGTAGTAACTGTGGGGGGTCCTAACCCAAAAGGGAGTCATGGGGGAGGAGGGTGTCACAGGATTGCCACCCTCACTTCTGCGCCGCCTTCAGAGCTGGGCTGAAAGCCGCAGCCACGGAGCTTCCTGCAGCCAATTAGGTACCCAGAGGTGGGTCTGATCTCCTGCCAAGAGCAGCCGTGCAGGGGAAGAAGAAGTCCCATCCTTCCCCACCCCGGGACTAGCAGCTGGAGCCCAGTGCACGGTAGGAGCCCCTGGCTGGGATGCCCCCAGCCCTGCCCCTTCCCCTACCCTCCAATAGCTAGACTCCACAGGGAAGATCTGATTTAATGGTCCATGACATATTTTTCATGGCCGTGAATTTGGTAGGGCCCTACACATTACCGATATGAATGAACTATCACTCACCACGCGCCGACGAGGTGGGTATGTATCATTATCGGAGATGGGCCAGAGTCAAATTCCCAGCACCGTCCACTTTGGAGAAGTCTGGATTCACACCCTCCCTTTGCAGCTCAAATACATCTTTAATTATTATCTCTGCGAGAACGGAAATTTTACCTTCTCTAAGAGCCTCACACTCCCTTGAGGGATGCTCACCAATGCTAAAGGAGTTCCTAAGTGAAGCACTTTTTTAAAAATGGCACTTTCTCTGACTTTTCATCTTCTGACTTTAAGGCCAAACCCAGTGGTTTCTCACCCAAATGGCCACAAAATCAAGAGTTTTCCAAGCAGTCAAAGAGAATCATTACTTAAGGCTGCATCAGTCTTTCCCATTACTCAGACTGGTCGACTATGTGGTATTAGCACAAACAAACAGCCCCAAATGTTATGGCTGTTTTCTAGGGCTTGTATCGCAGCCTCTTGGTGGGTTTGGAGCTGACATGCAGGTTTTCTCAGTGTATCCCAGGCAGCCCTGAATCCCTGAGGGGCATCCTAACTTCCCTCCACCAGCACCTGTTCAGCATGGATGAGGAGCAGCGTGAACTGCCCTAGCATGATACAGTCTATTTGTACATAGCAAACCTCATTGCAAAGCCCTGGGGAGACAAAGTGGGACGTAAGCTAGAGAGAATGCTGAGCGGGGAGATTGAAAGTGAGGGGCAGGCTTGATGCTAAAGCCCTGTGTGACATTCAGAAATTCAGGGCAGCACCTCCAAACGCCAGCCCTCTTGTGCTGTCATCAGACGGAGGATCTCCCGCATGGCAAAGCACAGCCATCTCTGTAGGCCAGTACGATAGAGGTATAAGGTGCTGCAGTCCATCACCAATCCCCTAAGCTAGTCAAGTCCCCTTTGGAGGGTCACTATTACTATTCACATGTGTCGCACAATGGCTCAGTGGGTCCATTGTGCTAGGCACTGCACATACTACTCCTGGGGGAATTCTGCACCAAAACATTAAAAATCCTGTGCACGGTATTTTAAAATTCTGCACAATTCTGCATATTTTATTTGTCAAAATAACACTACATAATCACACCAGTTTCAATTATTTTGGTAATTTATTTCAAAATAGCTATCAACAAGTATGTCTGTAACAAAACAGACAACCAAAAAGATTCAGGAAATGTTTTCTGACAAATAGATGCCTTACTAGGTGTATTAATACAGAACCTTGAGTAATAATTCATTTAAACGACAATACAGAAAAGTATTTCCCGCACTCAGAAGCAGTGCAAAGGCTTGAAGGAGTCAGGGGTAATGGAAGAGCTGAGGGGGAGGGAAATAATTGCTGGAAGGAGCCTGGCAGTGAACCTGGAGGGTTGCTGGCTGTGGGTGGGAGAAGTATGGATCAGGGGTTTTTGCGGGGGGTTAGAGGGGATGGGCGGGAGGGATTGTTAGGGAGCCTCCCCCATACAGACCCTGGCTGATCCCTAGCCTTTCCCATTCAGTCGGACAGATCTGCCCCTGTCCCCATGTGTCCCTGTGCCACCCTCCTCCATCCCCGATTTAGTTGGGGATTGGTCCTGCTTTGAGCAGGGGGTTGGACTAGATGACCTCCTGAGATCCCTTCCAACCCTGATATTCTATGATTCTATAATCCCCATGCACCCCCTCCACTCATCCAGCTGCTGGCACAGGTGGGGTCATGTGGCTGGTGGGGCGGGCGTCGGTGGAGCCATGCTGCTGGTGCTTTGGGGTTCTGTTCTTTTAATTCCACAGCATGAACCCTATAGACCCTCCCTCAGATTGTGTATGTCCTGCTGGGAGAAGACTTCTGTGTATAAAATCTTCCTGACAGCTTAATGCACCATAGCTAATTATTGTTTATCCAGGGAGGCTTCTGAGCTTCTCCTACAATATATGTTTAGCTGTGTGCCAGACAAAATACTTGTAAAGTGTTTTGGTTCATTATCCCTTGGTAGGGATTTTTGTTCCATAGACAATACCTTGAACTCCAGAGTCTTAGTGTAACACGGACAGACCCCGGTCGTCGGAGGGCAGGATCGAACCTGGGACTTCTGAAGCTTATTGCATGAGCCTCTACTGCATTAGCTAAAAGCCAACTGCCTCTTAGCAAAGGCTGTAGAGCAGACTCATTTTATCTCTCTCTCTCTAAGTGGTCTTGGTGCCACTAAATGGGATAGAACACCACACCCAGAAGGTGTGTGGGTTACATTGGCAGCTGATCCTACAGCCATAGCAGCAATTGATCTCACTGGGATTGACATGAGTTTGAAGGCTGCAGGATAGTGCTCCTCAGAAATACCCAAATCACTGGCAAAATAAATGACTGAGGCCCCAGTCCTGCAATGGGGCAGACTCCTGCACCCACTACTGAGCCCCAATGACTTCAGGGGACTGCTGCACAGAGCCACTTGCACAGTCTGGGCCTAAGGGGCTGATCCTGTGAGTTGCAACCACCTCCTGGATGGTGCTGAGTGCCCTGCACTTGCATTGAGGAGGTTGATAGGAGGTCAATGGGAGTTAACAGCTCTCAGCACCTTCCAAGGGGCCTGTAAACACCAGCAGGATATTGGCTGGGATGGAAAACATCTTGCTATACTGCTGCGTTAGCCATGACTGGAGTCTCCTGTGGAGGAGACCTATGAATGCTTCCAAGTTGTTTAATTGCCCTGCAAAGTGTTCCTAGTTGTTGAACTCTCTTTAAAATGTTCTTTCGCAATATAAGGGGCTGCTCTGATTTGCACCAGCTGGTGGTTGTCCCCAAAGGACCTTTTCCCAGCTGGGAGCTAACACACTGCACTCCAGCCACACCCCTTCCTGCCCCCAGCACACCAATTTTGCCAGGTCTGGGTCTGAGGAGTGTCAGAGGCAAGTTGTGTTGGCTCCGCAAACTACCCCAAGTCAGCTGGCCAGATCCAACTGTTCCTGGCCCCTTTGCACTGCATGACTGGCACAAAGTGGCAGAAAGTAAGTAGAGAATCTGGGTCTTAACGACTCTTGCAGGAGACTTTCACATTGGATTTGACAGCACAAGGCCCAGTTATACAAGTGAAGTTCCAGGCCCTTGGGAAGGGAAGGCAACCACTGCTAAGGCAGAAAAGTTCCTTTCCACTGTCATAGATTAAAAAGGCTCCCCTTTTCTGAAGCTGGGAACCCCGAAGAAGCCTGCCATCAAGATGGGGTGGGATCATGATTGTCATCCCAAGGATAGGCTTAGGATGGAGCTAAGATATGCAGGGGTTACCCTGAATTTGGGCGACGTTACTGTCTCTACACTAGGCTTTTTGTCCAATATTTCCCACCGTTGCTATCACTGGTGCAGCTTCACTGCTGGGAGTGCTAGGGAGCCGGGGCTAGAGGCAGCCACTGGTGTTTTAACCATCACGTCATCTAGCCCTGCTCAGAGCAGGTCTACTCAGTGCTCACTACACCCAGGGGCTGCCGGCACCTTGTCTGCATTAGCACTTGCTGTCACTACCCCGGAAACATGCTCACCCCCGTCCGCGCCTGCTAAACTCCACAGCTACACAGAGCTACACCAGGGAGTCAAATCCTTTTCCCTGGACACACTCTGCAGCCTGCCCTCCTGCCCCGGGCGGCAGAACTGTACCAATTCCAGTGGCATAGTGCCTTCCCACCTGCACAGGGAGCAAGAATCTGACCTAATTTTGTGTCAGTTAGCTGCTTTAGCAACATCTGCACACACTAGTCTGCTCCAGAATTGGTTGCAGCACTGTCTATTAAGCACCGAGTGCCAATGCAATGTATAACCCTCTTCACAAACGCGATTGCTGCTTATAGTGGTGTCTGGATGATCCTCTTCATGATAACACAGTATTTATATTTTATAGCAAGGAATTGTGATCACCGGTGCCAATAAAATTGTCCACATGGCAGAGCCTAACCCAGACTAAAACTTCGCTTTGCTTAAACAACCTGGGCCTGATTCTGATCTCGTACACACTAGTCTAAATCTATGGAAGTCAGTGGGAATTACTCTGCATTTACACCTGTATGACTAGGCGCCCTTTCTGGTTGTTCACAAGGGTAGCGAGTGAACATTTTAAGCTTATGTGGCAAACTGGCAAATGCAAGAAAACTTGTCCCAGCAACAGGGCCCAGTGGAGGCCAGTTAGGTAACAGCAAGATGGTATCTTGCTCTGTCTAAATAGCTTTGTCCCGAGGCAGCGTTCAGAGAGCACATCAAGTTCCTTTTAAAATCCAGGATCTTGTCTGCGCCACTTCTTTATTTTCCCCTGCCAAGTTCCAAACATTCCTGCTGGAGGCTTTGCTTGCCAAGTTTAACTCCAGTGCAAATTTTTGTAGGTGAACTACATACTAATGTAAAAATCATGACAACTTATTACAATGGCAGTTGCCAACAGAAGGAAGTGAAATAAAATCAACCAGAGAGTTACCTTGGTGTAGGGACAGAAATGGGCCAGATCCTCAGCTGGTGTAAATCAGCATCACTTCATTGAAGTCAGTGGAGGTGCACTGATTGATACCGACTGAGAGCCTGGCCCATAGAGCCAGATTCAGAGGTGACATGGGAGGCGGTGTAAAATAGACATCAATGAATCGGTCTGTGGTGGTTTAAACTGGTGTAATTGACACATCAGGGGGCCAGAAGAAGTTGTACGTTAGGCCATGTCTACACTACAGCTTATGTTGCTATGGGTTGTGAATAAACCACCGCCCTGAGCGACATAAGTGTCAGCGACCTAAGTGCTCGTGTGCATACCGCTATGGCGGTGGGAGAGCTGTCATAGCTTCTGCTGGTGGCGGCGGTGGTTTTATTATACCGATCGGAGAGCTCTCTCCTGTCGGCATCGAGCGTCTTCACCAGACACGCTGAACGTGTAGACATGGCCTTAGTGGGGGAGGGAGGAGTTGCCTAATTTAACATATGCCTCTTTTCCAACCACTTATTAGTTGCTTTTTCCACTACCCATCTCTCCTCCGGACAGGTAAGTCATACCAGCTCTGATTCAGTTAGACTCTGTAGGCTACCACCTTACACATCACTGAGCATATGTTGCCATGGCCTGCATTCCGAGAAGTCCTTAATACAAAACCTCCTCCAAATCTTATGCAGCAAACGAAAACCTTTTCTTTATTATGTTGCCACAACATATTTCCCCCTCCCTCTCTGCATGCAATCATTAATAGATACATGTAAACGAGATCATGAGATCTGATGAGATTACAAGTTTGGTTGACAAAGGTAACTGCATGGAAGTAATATATTTAGGCTTTTGTAAGGCGTTTGACTTTAGTACCGCATGACATTCTGATTAAAAAGTAGCACGGTACAGTATCAACAGACCACATGTTAAATGGTTTAAAACTAACTGCCAGTCTCAAAAAGTAGTTGTCCATGTGGAATTATCCCTTAGTGGGGTGTTTCTAGTGCGGTTCCACAGGGTCTGGTGCTATGCCCGATACTATTCAACATTGTCACCAGCCAGATGGAAGTAAAGATAAAACAACTGATGGCAAAAGTTGAGAACGACATAAAGGTTGGCAGAGTGGTAAATAATGAGGACAGGGCAATCGCACAGAGAGCGATCTGGATCAGTTGGCAAGATGGGCCAAACTGCATTTTAATAAAACCTAATGCAAGTTTCATCCATCTAGGAATGAGGACTGCAGGCCAGACCTACAGAATGGGGGCCTGTATCCTGGAAAGCAGGGACTCTGAAAAGG
Source organism: Lepidochelys olivacea (assembly GCF_965140295.1). NCBI lineage: Eukaryota > Metazoa > Chordata > Testudines > Cheloniidae > Lepidochelys > Lepidochelys olivacea. The sequence continues at coordinate 263,164,140 of NC_140412.1, read as the reverse complement.
ACTTATGGGTCAGAGTAGACAAGCAACTGAATATAAGTTCCCAGAACCATGCTGTGGCAAAAAGCTAATGTAACCCTTGGATGCAGGGACGCTGGAACAATTTGTATAGTGGGGGGGGCTGAGAGCCATTGAACCAAACTGTAAACCCTGCATATGATGGAAACCACTTCAAGCCAGGGGATGCAGCAGCAGCCCTAGTTCCAGCACCTATGCTTGGATGTATAAGGAAGGGAGTAGTGAGTAGGGGCAGGGTAGTGATTTTGCCTGTGTGTGTGGCGTTGGACAGACCAATACTAGGATACTGTGTACAGTTCTGATGTCCGCATTTTCTAAAGGATATTTAAAAACTGGAAATACAGGACCCACAAAAAAGTCTTACAATGAGAGATTTAAGGAGCTCAGTCTATCTTATGAATCAGAAGATCAAGAGTAGAATTGATTAGTGTATGAGTACCTCCAAAGAGAAAGTACTGGATACTAAAGGGTTTTTTAATCTAGCAAACAAGGCAGAACAAGAACCAATGGCTGGAAATTAAAGATAGACAAATTCAAAGGAGAAATTAGGCACAGATTGTTAACCACTGGAAGAAACTACCAAGGGAAGTGGTGGATGTTCCATCTCTTGATGTCTTCCCAACAAGACTGGATGCCTCTCTGGAAGATACCAAACACAAGCTATTGGGCTCAATGCAAATGTAACAGGGTGAAATTCTATGGCCTGTCATATGCAAGAGGTCAGACTAGAAGACCTGTTAGTCCAGCAGTGGGTAAACTTTTTGGCCTGAGGGGCACGTCGGGGTATGGAAATTGTATGGCGGGCCATGAATGCTCACAAAATTGGGGGTAGGAGTGCGGGAGGGGGTGAGGGCTCCGGCTGGGGGTGCAGGCTCTTGGGGTGGGGGCAGAAATGAGGAGTTCATCGTGTGGGAGGGGGCTCTGGGTTGGGGTGTGGGGGGCAGTGAGGGCTCTGGGGTGGGGCTGGGGATGAGGGTTTGGGGTACAAGAGGGGGCTTTGGGCTGGGATCGAGGGGTTCGGAGGGTGGGAGGGGGATCAGGAATGTGGCAGGGGATTGGGGCATGGGGGGGCAGGATCAGGGGTGCCGGCTCCAGGCAGTGCTTACCGCAAGCAGCTTCTGGAAGCATGTCCCCCCTCCGGCTCCAAGGCTCAGCCAGGCAGCTCTGCGCACTGTCCCGTCCGCAGGCGCCACCCCTGCAGCTCCCATTGGCCAGGAACTGCAGCCAATGGGAGCTTTGGGGGTGGCGCCTGCAGACGGGACAGTGCGCAGAGCTGCCTGGCAACTCCTCCATGTACTACGCAGGAGCTGGAGGGGGGTCATGCCGGCTGCTTCCTGGGAGCCAAGCGGAGCGGGGCAAGCCCCCAACCCCACTCCCTGGCTGGAGCGCCGGAGTGGGGCAAACCCCCAACCCCGCTCCCCAGCTGGAGCTGAGGGCCAGATTAAATGGTCTGACGGGCTGGATATGGCCCATGGGCCGTAGTTTGCCCACCCTGGCGATAGTCCCTTTTGGCCTTAAACTCTATGAATCATGCACACCCCTTTGTGTTTGCATGAGAAGCAGTTCTTGAAACAATAAGGATACTGCCAGGAAGAGATGAGTTCAGAAAAAGTAGGAAGTATTTCAGGAAGATACTGCAGTTCCCTAAAGCACATGTTTACATCCGAAGAAAATCTCTGTTGAAAAGCCATTTTTGGAACAGCAATGCCTCCAAGAAACAGCTGTGGTTTCCTGAGTTCAACTAAGGCACTGCATGTCCGCAGTTTCAAAGAGGGACATGAAATTTACAAGACTATGGCTGAAGTCCGACTAGCTCAATATGTGCTTGATTTATTTATGTTCACCATGTACAATGAGTCAGTGCTGTGATATCATTATTACTGTGTCTATTCCGGGAGTTCCTCGAGGCGTCATTGTGCTAGGCACTGTACACCACAGAATCATAGAAACGTAGGGTTGGAAGGGACCTCAAGAAGTCATTATATCCAGCCCCTAGGACCAAGTGTCCTTAAAAACCTCCAATGACAGGGATTCCACAATCTGTCTTGGAAGCCTGTTCTGGATCTTAGCTACCCTTAGAGTTAGAAAGTTTTTCCTAATATCCAACCTCAATCTTCCTTGCTGCAGATTAATCCAATTACTTCTTGTCCTACTTGTAACCCACACACCTTCTGGGTGTGGGGTTCTGTCCCATCTAGTGGGACTGAGACCACTGAGAGAGAGAGAGAGAAAATGAGTCTGCTGTACAGCCTTAGCTAACAGGCTGTTGGCTTTTAGCCCATGCAGTAGAGGCTCACGCACTAAGCTCCAGACGTCCCCGGTTCGATCCCGCCAGGATCTGTTGGTGTTATACTACCATCACTGGACATGGAGAACAATTGAACCCAAGCCCTCATTATAACAGCCCTTTACATATTTGCTCAGTCTCCTTTTCTCTAGATTAAAATGTCCTTTTTATAAAAAAAAAAATCTTTCCTCATAGGTCAAGTTTTCTAAACCTTTGATCATTTTTGTTGCTCTCCTCTGGACTCTCTCCAATTTGTCCACATCTTCCCTAAAGTGTGACACCCAGAACTGGACACAGTACTGCAGCCGAGGCCTCACGAGGGTTGAGTAGAGCAGGACAATTACCTCCCATCTTACATATGACACCCCTATTAATACACCTCAGAATATTAGCCTCTTTTTGCACCTGGAAGGGACAGTAGTCGCCTCTGTGCAGAACATTTGCTCTGCCAAGGGAGTCTTCCAAAGAGCATGTTACGATAAAAACACCAGTTTCTCTTGACTCTCTCTCCAGGCAGATAAAATGCCCTTCATCCAGGCTGCAGAATGGCGGGGCTTGACTCACAGTGGGACTTGGGCTCTTATCCATCCCCCTAGCAGGGTGCTAGAGCTTGGGTCCTGAGTGCTTGCTGACCTGAGTCAGGCTGTGTGTATGGACAGAAGGGAAGCTTGGGCTGAAACCTGAGTCAGAAGTTGGGGTTAGTGTAGACATACCTGTAAAGGCCAGTGATAGAATAAAATCCCTGTAGGGAAATTTCTAATCTTAGGCAATTTTTTCCATTTGTCTCAACTGTTTGAATTCAAGAATACCTGTTCCACTGCCATAAAATTCCATTGTCACCTAAGCCTTGGTCAAAATTAAATTAAAACAAACCTTCACACGAGTTTTTCATATTTCATTTTGATTTTGTGAAACTGATCCAATTTCCCCCCCTCCCCCCGAAACAGGTGAAATTTCATGGGCTTTCATTTGATAAGTAGGATTGTTATTTGAGTGAAGATTTGATGAAAGGGTCCTTAACACATGTAACTGGAATGAATGAAAATCCAGAAGAAGATTATAAAAATTAATATATTTTTCTAATGTGAGCTACGTGATATAGAGATTCATAGATTTTCAGGCCAGAGTGGATTATTATGATCATTATTCTGACCTCTAGCATAATACCAGGACAGAGAATTAGTTTTATTCTTCTCCCATAGCGAATAGTAATTGAATTACTATTAGTGTTTAATTGGAATCTATAGAGGACTACAAAATCATGAATGGTGTGGAGAAAGTGAATAGGGAAGCGTTATTTACCCCTTCACATAACGCACGGACCAGGGATCACCCAATTAAATTAATAGGCAGCAAATTTAAAACAAATGTAAGGAAATAGTTCTTCATACAATGCACAGTCAACCTGTGAAACTCATTGCCAGGGGATGTTGTGAAAGCCAAACGTATAAAAGGGCTCAATAAAGAACTGGATAAATTCATGGAGGATAGGTCCACCAATGGCTATTAGCCAAGATAGTCAGGGATTTGACCCCATGCTCTGGGTGTCTCTAAACCTCTGACTCCCAGAAGCTGGGACTGGATGACAGAGGATGGATCATTCAATCGTTGCCCTGTTCTGTTCATTCCCTCTGGCGCTGGCCACTGTCAGAAAACAGGATACTTGGCTAGGTGAGCCACTGGTCTGACCCAATATGGCCATTTTTATGTGTTATCCATAGCAGGTAAGGTGCTTAGTTATCTAAAGGTATTTCTTCATTGCCAAGCAAGAAAGTGTGTTCTTAACATGGGTTAAAATAGCAGTGAAGACATGGCAACTCAACCTGTAACTTGTGTTAGCAACTTGAGTTAAAGCCCAAGGCAGACCAGGGTTGAACTCTAGCTGCCAGCCCGAGTTAAAAGCCGAGTTGCCGTGTCTTCACTGCTATTTTAACCCGAGTTAGCTAACCCATGCTAAGAACACACCTTTGTTTTTTTCCCCATAGAAGACATACCCTAAAATAAATACCTATAGATTGGTGCTTTAGAAATACAGTGGTGGGATGGATGGACAGATGACAGCCACTCTTTCAGTACATTCATTGTCCCTTTTTTATTTTTCCTTTTTATTTAATTCCAAGCTTTAATTGCAGCCCAGAACATGGAAGAATTGAACAGACAAAAGGTGCCTATTATTGTTTCGGTCTTTGTGTATTTTATTCATGGCTAGAAAAGCGAAGCCTTGTGGCGTCAGGTCTGCATTGTTTTGTCTTTACTTTCTGCCGTGAACGAAAGACGACACAAACTGTTTACAGCAGTATGCATATTTCTGGCATTCTCAGTTCTTATCTCTGGATATAAGCAGAAAATCAGTGGTATCCATAAGACCTGTTGCTTTTGGTGATATGAATCGAGCGAAAGCATAATGACTTGATTTTCCCATTGCCTTGCACCTTGGGTAGTCATGTATTCTTGTGCCATGTGACTACAAAATGGCTATAAAACACTGTCATTTTGATTTCTTTTACACCTATCTTGCACTCAATTTGCACAGATGTAAATGGCAACACATACTGCACAGAAAGACTAAGCCCTGGTCTACACTACAGGGTTAGGTCAAATTTAGCTGCGTTAGGTTGATTTTAAAGTGAACGTGTCTACACAACCAACCCCTTTCCGTCAACTTAAAGGGCTCTAAAAATTGACTTCTATACTCCTCCCCAGCAAGGGGAGTAGTGCTAAAACCGACCTTGCTGGGTCGAATATGGGGTAGTGCAGACGCAAATCGATGGTATTGGCCTCCAGGAGCTATCCCAGAGTGCTTCATTGTGACCACTCTGGACAGCACTTTGAACTCCGATGCACTAGCCAGGTACACAGGAAAACCCCCGGGAACTTTTGAATTTCATTTCCTGTTTGGTCAGCCTGGCGAACTCAGCAGCACAGGGGACCATGCAGTCCCCACCGAATCGTAGCACGTTGAATGTTTCTACGCTCCCCCCCATCATCTCCGTCCCTGAGGTTATCGCAGATTAGAAGTCGAAAAAACCACACTCACGATGACATGTTTTCCGAGCTCATGCAGTCCTCCTGCACTGATAGGGCACAGCTTAATGCATGGAGGCATTCAGTGGCAGAGGCCAGGAAAGAATTAAGTGAGTGTTAAGAGCGGAGGCAGGACGCGATGCTGAGGCTAATGGGGGAGCAAACGAACATGATGAAGCATCTGTTGGAGCTTCAGGAAAGCCAACAAGAGCACAGACCCCCGCTGCATTCAGTGTGACGGGGTTGGGACTCACTCACTCCTGCTGTTGACTCCGGGAATTAGCTCAGTTCATGCAGAGCGCCCTCTGCCGGTGGTGTCCCATCCGTCTCTCACCCTAGATTGGCGTCTCGACCCGCGTTGCTCCCAGCACCCTCTTCAGGATACTGCCCTCCGGCAGTGCCCACTACTCTGGACTCACCTACTTCCAGGGGCTTGGTGTTATCAGTAGTCCTTCTCTTCACCCCAGCCACAATGGCCAATCACATCCCCAAAGTCTAACCCCTTTTGGCAGGGGTCTGGTGCAGTCCGTGATGGCCACTCCTAACGGCCAGGTGGAAGTGCAAGGGGCGGCCAAGGCCCACCCTTTACTTTGGATCCCGACCCAGGGACCCTTTGGCAGCAGCCTTCCTGCCTGCCCTCCTTCTCTCCCTTTGTCCATCTCTCTCCCTGGGCCATTTCCCCTACAGCCCCTTTGCACCAGCTGGGTCCTTTTTCGCAGCCCAGCCCAGCCCGCTAGTTTCCTCCAGCAGGAGACAGACCTTCAAACACTAAAGGCCTAGGAGAGACTACCTGCACCCTTCCTGGGCAGCCTTTATATAGGGCCTAGCCTAGCCCTGATTGGCTGGCTGTAATACTGCCCCTGATTGGCTCTCTAACAGGCCCTCCCTGATTGGCTTCCGCCTTGTGCAGCCGCTCTGGCCTGTTGTAGCCCAATCTGACATAGGGGTGGGGCACTGCCCCACCACAAACTGCCTACCCTCCTCCCCATGTTCCATAGCCTCCTCACCCAGAGGCCCAAGAATGTGGGGCAGGAGGCTCCAGGCACCCAGCCACTCCACTCCAGAGGATGGCCCAAATGACAGAAGGCTGTCATTCAAAGAGTTTGATTTTTAGTGTGGCTTCAGTAAGCAATGTGGCCTTGTCCTTTCCTCCTCCCCAACCCCATCCGGACTTCCTTGTCCATTATCTCATTTTTTTTTAATTAATAAAGAAAGAATGCATGGTTTCAAAACAATAGTTACTTTATTTCGAAGAGGGGAGGGTGGTTGGCTTACAGGGAATTAAAATAATCAAAGGGGGTGGGTTTGGATCAAGGAGAAACACACACAATTGTCACACCAAAGCCTGGTCAGTCATGAAACTGGCTTTCAAAGCCTCTCTGATGCACAGCACACCTTGCTGTGCTCTTCTAATTGCCCTGGTGTCTGGCTGCTCAAAATCGGACACCAGGCGATTTGCCTCAACCTCGCACCCCACCATAAACAACTCCTCCTTATTCTCACAGATCTTATGGAGCACACAGCAAGCAGCAATAACAATGGGAATGTTGGTTGCTCTGAGGTCTGACATAGTCAGCAAGCAGCACCAGCGGGCTTTTAAACATCCAAAGGCACATTCTACCACCATTCTGCACTTGCTCAGCCTATAGCTGAACTGCTCCTTGCTACTGTCCAGGCTTCATGAGCCATGGGAGCAAGGGGTAGGCTGGGGTAGGTGCGACCGCGCGGTGCTGCTGGCTGAGAGAGCAGCCTGAGGCAGAAGCCTCCAGCTCGTATGATATTCCAGGCAGGACTGAATCTCCATGAGATGAAACTTGAAGAAGAGAATGACCTGGAGTCTCTGGCTCCCATTTGGTGATCTAAGAAGAGGATAGCCATGTCTGTCCAGGCGCTCCGATCGACCTCACCGAGGTCTGCCAGGAGCACCCAGGAGACGTACAACGGCTATCAGTCCCACTGCACCGTCTGCTGCGAAGGCAAGGAGCTGCTGCTATGTAGCAATGCAGTACCACATCTGCCAGCAGCACCCAGGAGACATACAGTGAGCTGAGCGGGCTCCATGCTTGCCGTGGTATGGTATCTGCACGGCTAACCCAGGAAAAAATGCGTGAAACGATTGTCTGCCGTTCCTTTCACAGAAGGAGGGAGGGAGGGGGGCCTGACGACATGTACCCAAAACCACCCGTGACAATGTTTTTGCCCCATCAGGTATTGTGAGCTTAACCCAGAATTCCAGTGGGCAGCGGCGACTGTGGGAACTGTGGGATAGCTACCTACAGTGCACCGCTCTGTAAGTCGATGCTAGTCACGGTAGTGAGGACACACTCCACCGACTTAATGCGCTTAGTGTGGACATACGCAATCGACTGTATAAAATGGGTTTCTAAAAATCGACTTTTATAAAAGTGGCCTAATTTCCTAGTGTAGACATACCCTTAGTATAAATTGATGGAGCACTATTAGTCTGGTGAAAAGACAGGAGACTGGTGCCAGGCTATTAGGCCTTTTATCTCGAGGTCACTGCTTCAACTCCAACAGGATCTGTAGTGACTGGAAGTCATACTCAGCTGGTGGCTATTAATAAATAACTAATAATACTTTTTGCTTGTGTACAGCTCGGGTCTTGCCCCCAGTGGAGTTAATGGCCACTTTGCCATTGTCTTTAGTGGAAGTGGGAGCATGCCAATCATACCTTTCATCTGAGGATCTCAAAGCACTAAATGAAGAGAGATATTGGATGGTCTGTGTGAAATGAGTTTGGGGTTTCTGTTCAGCTGCCAGTGGATAGGTGTCCCATTATAACTGTACCACAACGCCACCATTATTACCAATGCTCAGCACATTGCCAGAAGATGTGGGCCAAGGACTGAACTCCCATCTCATCCCTAGAGCTGGTCCCTCCAGCTCAGGACTGAGGCTCATTCGGAGAGCAGTGGGGACATGTTACGGTCTGATGCACAATCCCCAAACACAAGGAAATCGAAGCAAGATGCGCTGGGAGGTGGTCAATCAAAACATATAATAACCATGAAACGGCTAAGTCAGCAACAGTCTGAGCAAACATAATAACAGGCCAAACGCGTCCACACACACACACACAAGTCATCCCAGGGCAGGGGGGAGTTCACTCTGCTGGTGCCCATGTTGCCTTCATTGGGAACCAGGCATGTGCACTCAAGGGCAGAATTTGGCTGTAGGCATGTTGCAAAGTGGGTTTGTCGTGTTGTTCGTGTTCTTGCTTTCAGCTGAGCTCCTATCCAGGCATGTCAGATCTGTCACAAAAGGTTCCATTTGGAGCCTGTTGAGACATGAGGGGTCATTATATTGTTTGAAGCATTGCTATTCAGTACAAAGAATGTAGCCCCACTTCTGCCTCTGTAAGAAAGAGTGCGGTGGCTGTCGAATCAAAGCAGCGTTCTGTTCTAGCCGCTTAGGCCTGTTTCATTTCTGTTCCCTGGCAACTTAGCTATTGGGGGCACCACTGGCCATATCACCAATGATTTGCAGCATTTATCAGCCCACAGACTCCTGTATTCAGGTAACTGCAGACAAGACCATGGGCTCTTTTGGGATCCAGACTGGATTCTGGTAGCCATTACAGCCTTGGTCTGTGCACCAGTTAGGTTTCATTAGCTAAGCACGGCTGGCCTGATAAGTACTTGGATGAGTGATCCAAGGAGCCGTGAGGTGCTTTGGGGGGTTGACTCAGTATGTGGCCCACTTCCTTCTGAAACTGACCCAATACCCCAGCACGATGCTTCGGGACAATGTGCTTCTAGGGGTGCTGCCTTCCAGATGAGACCTAAACCCAAGGCCATGACTACTTATGATCATGAAAGATCCCATGGACTTTTTCTCAAACTTAAGTGTGTTTACCCCAGTGGCCTGGTCATATTTACATTCATGCACCTCACATTTCCCCTGTATTGTCAATTGGATATAGAGTTCTTTTTCACTTTGTGTCCCTGGAGATGGCTGCATTTGAGAGATGGGTTAAATGATCCCTGTGTGTAGTGTGTATATTATTTTAACTGTAAAGACTCTGAGACCTTCTGCATGAAAATCACAATAAGATGCTGTAAGACTTTGCATCCTCCCGCTGCAAAACCACAGGTGCTGAGAAGAGCTAAAGGAGAATCCCTGGTAGCAGTAGAGGGCTTATGACAAACAGACAATAATTTCCAACACCATCCAGTAGAGGATGGTGGTGCACATTTATGCTAGACAGTGCATTATACTGTTAATATTATCAGTTGAAACCACTATGCCATCTCCTTGAACTGTTCCAAAAGGTGCTCTTACTTTTAAAGAATGTGTTAACATAAATGGAACCTTCATATCTCTTTGGGGGATTTGTAATGTTGCAGTGTGGACACTCAAGCACAGGCTTGGAAACACTGAGTCCACAAGCCTGGATCTCACAGACTTGGATTTACAAAGCTGTGTCGTACCCATAGTTACTTATCTCCCTCTCTGGCTAGCATTGCATTTTGGAGTGTCTTTTCCCCTCTCTAATTCTTTGTTGACTCTCACTGTTGCTTCCTGTCTTCTGCACAGGAATTACCTTCTATGCAACGTTTCAGAGTAGCAGCCGTGTTAGTCTGTATTTGCAAAAAGAAAAGGAGTACTTGTGGCACCTTAGAGACTAACCAATTTATCTGAGCATAAGCTTTCGTGAGCTACAGCTCACTTCATCGGATGCATCCGATAAAGTGAGCTGTAGCTCACGAAAGCTTATGCTCAAATAAATTGGTTAGTCTCTAAGGTGCCACAAGTACTCCTTCTATGCAAACTTTCTGCCTTACCTTTCCGTCTATTCTTAGCTACTATAGTGAAACCAAATCCTGATCCCATTGAAGACAAAATGGCAAAAGTCCCATTGACTTCAGTGGGGAAAGGATGTAGCCCTGAGATGGGCAGTATGATGGATTTCAGTGCTTGGTTTCTTTTTAATTTGGAGCTTTGCGTTAGATTTCATATAAACTCTGATTTCCCACCTTCCCCCCACCCACCCACTTCTGAGAATAAGCCAAGAAGCCAGGCATAGTTTTCAAAGTCTCCTAGAATCCTTGGTACTGCCTACAAAGGGAATGGAAAAAGTCTGCATTCTGCTTGAATACTGAGATCTCAAACAGCGTGAGCTTTTAGACAAATGCAGTGCTCACTTCAGAGGAAGCCTAAGTCATTAGCACAGTGCAGAATGGCCTGAAATGGTTTTTTCTTATTAAGGTGTCTTTTTGTTTTCCACACATGGATCTTTCATCGACATATGTTTTCCATATGTTCCTTATTAGTCATGCTTTCTATCTCACAAATCTGGTACTGATGCCATGAACTTATGCAATTAACTTGCTTAAGAAAAACACAGCAAAATTCCAGGCAGTATCCCGAGGAAAGCACTGGGCAATGGATTTTTTAAAATGTTTTTACTCCTGCTTGTGTAGCATGTTCCACCTCCTCGCACCGTTGGAGTCCCTTGTGAATGAGGACACTGGAATTCATTCCTACATGCTCTATTCAGTCTTTGTTCCGAGACCTTCCTATAGATATCAGAGAAGGGGGAGGAGGGAAAATAGGACATTGCTTTTAGCTGTTTTCCTGACTTGTACAGGCAGGATTCTCGGGGGATGGGCGCTTAGCTGTCAGAGAGGCGGAGACCGACAGGATGTTTAAATACTTACCATAAAGTCTCCTTCCAAACTGGCAGGGTATAGGTTTGGGGAGACGTCAGTACGTTTGTCTAAGGAAAGGAAAAGGACACGGATAGCAGGAAACTTTCTGATCCTTGGTTGCTGGGAGAGCCCTCAGCAAGAAACACAATGTCTCCGTGAGTAGCTTTTCCATAGCACTTTCCCTTCAGTTTAAACGACTGTACAATGCTTTGTGTACGGGAAAAGAGCAAGAGGGTGAAAAGATTGGCTTGGAAAATCAGGAGAGAACTCTGGCTAGCAGAAACATTTGTCTTATTTCACTTATTTTAGCATCTATTTTAAGAGTTCCCCTTTAGTTCCAAATTCTCTTCTTGGTTACACTGTATGACCCCACAGTGTAGCCTGCACTGGTGTAAACGAGAGGAGAATCTGAACCCTCAAGTCAGCCCTTGCTCTCAGTTACTTTTTCACCCACATAAGGGCTTGATCCAAAGTCCATTGAAGTTGGTGAAAAGATTCCCATTGATTGTAATGGGTTTGGATCAGGCCCTAAAGGAGTAAAATCTGACCCCCAGTCTGTGTTTAGTTATCTAGGAATGAAACAGTTACTCTGTGTGCATTTTGTAGGCTGAATTTGATTTTCGATTCATAGATTTTAAATCCAGAAGGGACCATTCGATGATCTAGTCTGAGTTCAATAGTAGGGAAGCTATGTAATCTATTCCTCCTACCCACCAGTGCAGAATTGTTCCTTACTCTTTTTGTCCAGTGTGAGTGGACTACATAGGCTCTTATATTGTACAGTGAAGATACATAGGTGCCTATATGGAAAATACGTACTGTTTTTCTTTTTTGACAGCATGCATCACTGGAAGATGGTACATGACATTTTCAGACTGTTGTCCTGTTTGTTAAGCTAAATTGATGTGATCATATCCTACGATGGAAACTGGGTTTTATCTTATAAGTTCTTTGAAAATGTAAAGGGAATATTTAAAGAAACAACCTTATGATTAAAGCCTTCGCAATTATATTTGGCAGCTGTATAGTTTCCTCGGTTGAACAGTTGCAAAAAGCACCCCCAAATTAAACTGAGCATTACAACTGGAGATCAAATGTTCCAAGTGTCTCTTCTCATTGTCTCCTGGGCTGGTTATATTACTCACAGCTATTTTGCCTGGAAAGGTGGGTGGACTCATAGCATTATAACATGGCTGTTGGGATGTATGAATTTGCCTGGTTCTTCCAGCATGATGGAGGCAAAAGTATTGCACTGGGAATTAAAGAAGCTACTACATGCAAAATTAGTCCCTAATCCCGCATACATTTACATACGGAGTTAAGGGTTTGCAGGAGCTTTAAAATACACGGGGCTCAATTTTTGCTGATAACTGAATAGTTTGTTAAAAGTTTACATTGACTATTATAGGAATCAAATAAGAGGGTTAATTGCCTGTGGTCAGAAACCATTATTCCTTAATTAATTCAATTACTTTGCAATCTCCCCCCTCTCTCACACACACACACCCATTTGGCTTATGAACATTTAAAAGAGTTTAAGTCTCCCAAATCTGTTTCCACTGGCATTAATGGGAAGTTTGCCAATGACTTCAGAGAGAACAGAATCAATTCCTTAAATCCTTGCTCTGCAGTCTGACCTTGTAACCATACTGGTTGAATCCTGCCACCGAATTGCTGCCACCCCATTTTAATTGCCACCCCAAGCACCTGCTTGGAAAGCTGGTGCCTGGAGCCAGCCCTGCTAGGAAGGGTGTATATTTGACTGAGGAAGGGCACGAGGAATATTTTTGATGGTAAACCACAGTTGACTGAAAGCCTGAATCCCATTTAATGAACAGTGAACTAAAAGGCAATACTCTAGAGTCCCACTGGCAGCCCAGCAGCCACATCCAGCCCACAGGACAATTCACTCCAGTCCTCAAGGCATCTGCTCCCACAGCGGCAGCTACCTGGAATATAGGGAGCATCGCAGTGAAATGTGGCACGTGCCAGAGACCCGTGCCACAAAATGGTGTCCTCCGCACGGCGTGACCTCTCATGTATGGTGCGTGCGAGGATACACCACATGGAGGACGCCATTTTCTTTCTGTATGTGGCCCGCGGAGGTGTCACACAACTGTGCATGCAGCCTACGTCACTGAAGAGGTTGGACCATCCAAACTGGGGCCCGATTTTTGAAGTAGCCTCTAATTTTGTGCTTGCAATGAATTGCAGAGGTAAATAATGTCTAAGTATGAGCTGGATCAGACCACTGCTCCATCTAGTTCGGTATCCTGTCACCACCAGTGGGCAGCACTAAGTACTTTGAAGGAAGATGCAAGAAAGCCTGAAGTGGTCAATTATAACATAGCCTGCTCAGAAGGGAAGTTTCTTCCTACCCTCCCTCCATTAAAGGTTGACTGAACACGCGGAATTTATGCCTGCAAATAACCGAGCTTGTAATTTTGCCCACAATTGACCCCAAACTAGATGCTGTGTTAAAGAGCCCTTAAAATTTTAACCATTAGAGTTTAAAGAGCAGACAAAAATCATGTAAGAGAGATAAGGTGGGTGAGGTGATATCTTTTATTGGACCAACTTCTGTTGGTGGAAGAGACAAGCTTTCAAGCTCAACAGAGGTCTTCTTTGGGTCTGGGAAAGGTACTCAGAGTTTTACAGCTAAATACAAGGTGGAACAGATTGTTACACATAAGTAGTTAACATATATTCTAGGGGAGTACATCTGTGTACCCTTCCCGGACCAGACCAGAACAAGAGTTCTGTTTAAACTCAAAAGCTTGTCTCTTCCACCAACAGAAGTTGGCCCTATAAAAGATATTATCTCACCCACCTTGTCCCTCTAATATCCTGGGACTGACATGGCTACAACAACACTGCAAACAAAAATTTTGTAATGAATTTGGGGTGTTTTTCCTTCTTGCTCTTGTTGTTCAACTCAGGAAATCCAGAAGTGGCATGAGTTGCTTTCTGCATTGTCACAGGATAATTTTCAGAGTAGCAGCCATGTTAGTCTGTATCTGCAAAAAGAACAGGAGGACTTGTGGCACCTTAGAGACTAACAAATTTATTTGAGCATAAGCTTTCGTGAGCTACAGCTCACTTCATCGGATACATTCAGTTGAAAATACAGTGGGGAGATTTATATACATAGAGAACATGAAACAATGGGTGTTACCATGCACACTGTAACCAGAGTGATCACTTAAGGTGAGCTATTACCAGCAGGAGAGTGGGCGGGGGGGGGGGGGGGAAGAGGGGAGAACTTTTGTAGTGATAATCAAGGTGGGCCATTTCCAGCAGTTGACAAGAACGTCTGAGGGGGGAGGGGTGGACGGGACATAGGGAAATAGTTTTACTTTGTGTAATGACCCCCACTCCCAGTCTCTATTCAAGCCTAAATTAATGGTATCCAGTTTGCAAATTAAGCCCAATTCAGCAGTCTCTCTTTGGAGACACAGAACGCCACTAGCCATCACCTTCAGCCCCCAACTAAAACCTGTCCAACGTATCATCAAGGATCTACAACCTATCCTGAAGGACGACCCATCACTCTCACAGATCTTGGGAGACAGGCCAGTCCTTGCTTACAGACACCCCCCCAACCTGAAGCAAATACTCACCAGCAACCACACACCACACAACAGAACCACTAACCCAGGAACCTATCCTTGCAACAAAGCCCGTTGCCAACTGTGTCCACATATCTATTCAGGGGACACCATCATTTGGCCTAATCACATCAACCACCCCATCAGGGGCTCGTTCACCTGCACATCTACCAATGTGATATATGCCATCATGTGCCAGCAATGCCCCTCTTCCAGGTACATTGGTCAAACCGGACAGTCTCTACATAAAAGAATAAATGGACACAAATCAGACGTCAAGAATTATAACATTCAAAAACCAGTTGGAGAACACTTCAATCTCTCTGGTCACGCGATTACAGACCTAAAAGTGGCAATTCTTCAACAAAAAAACTTCAGAAACAGACTCCAGCGAGAGACTGCTGAATTGGAATTAATTTGCAAACTGGATACAATTAACTTAGGCTTGAATAGAGACTGGGAGTGGATGGGTCATTACACAAAGTAAAACTATTTCCCCATTTTTATCCCCTCCCCACCCCCCCCACTGTTCCTCAGACATACTTGTCAACTGCTAGAAATGGCCCACCTTGATTATCACTACAAAAGGTTTCCCCCGCCCCGCCCCCACTCTCCTGCTGGTAATAGCTCACCTTACCTGGTCACTCTGGTTACAGTGTGTATGGTAACACCCATTGTTTCATGTTCTCTGTGTATATAAATCTCCCCATTGTATTTTCCACTGAATGCATCCGATGAAGTGAGCTGTAGCTCACGAAAGCTTACGCTCAAATAAATTGGTTAGTCTCTAAGGTGCCACAAGTCCTCCTTTTCTTATCACAGGATAATGTGATAGCATTTTCTTGAGTTACAGCTTAATTACGCTTGTGTCCAACAAAGGCACTATGTAATTACCACTGCTTAGTCCTTATAAAGCACCATTTCACAGTAACTCACAACAGAGCTCTGTCCCCTACCTGTGCACACTTGTATTAGTGGAGTGCCTTGGAGCCCTAATCATGGATCGGAATTCCATTGGGCTAGGTGTTGTATAAGCACAGAACAAAAAGGCGGTCCCTGCCCCGAAGAGCTTACAATCTACCCTTTTAGGTTGGTTCACGTTCATGGCTGGAAATGCACAATTTGACCAAGAAGGCTTTTGAGAGACTTTGGGATTCAACAGCTAGACTTGTGGTGTGGGAGACAGGAGACATGGGTTCTACTCCCGTCTCTGCCCCTGACTTGTTTTGTAAACATGGGTAACTGTTTTGCCTCTTTGCCTCAGTTTCCCCAATCTGTAAAATGAGGATAACAACACTCTCCTCCTTTGTAAAGCTCTGTTGATGGAAAGTGCTAGATGATGATTATTATTAGGAGTCTTGCAGCCAGTAGGATTTTAAAGACTGGTGGGTCTGTGTTTATAAAGGGCTTATTATGTATAAAAATAGTAGCACTGGAAATTTCCATTTGACTTTACACCAGACCTCTGGACAGTAAAAGAATTTTCACTATATTTCAAGACCTGGATCTGATTGTTATCTTCTGTGGTAGAATCAAGGCTGTTTGTTGAGCGAGCAGCAGTGTTGTATTTGGCTCATATCCTAAGAAACATCAGTAGAAAAAATGGAGGAGTCTTTGCAAAGAGACAGAATTTAGATGTCAAAAAAACAAAAACAAACAAAAAAACAAACGTCACATTGGTCCCAATCCGACATGCACTGATTTCAAATGGTTCAGGGAAAGCTCTCATTGACTTCAATGATCCAGAACTGGGTCCTTAGAAAGGAAGACTATAGGAAAACATCAGTAATTCAGATAAAATTATAAGAGCTTTTGGAAAGCTGATTCTAGCCCAGATCTATGTACAGGGTAGGGGGATGAGAATTTCAAGCCATCCCTCTGGCTAGAAAGGAATAACCAAAACCAATGGGGCCTGATTCTGCTTTCGACGGCAAACCTAGTGTGCATGAGATCAGAACTGGGTCCATCAGTTTTACTTGTATCATGTATAGCAGGATCGCTTGGTCATCTTTGGTTGAAAATGCATGGGGCAAGGCATGAAAATGCATTGTGTTCTACTGCAGGAAAACACTCAGGATTTGGCCCTTAAATACAATAGGTGAGTAAACAAAATGGGCTGGATTCATCCCTCGCATAATTCCATTGACCAGCAGCATTAATGTGCCCTACATTACAGCCAGCAGCAGCTGCATACACTGCCCCCTCCAGGCAGATGGTTCCTGGCCAGGAGTGTGAACGATCTACATGGGGGAGCTCTGCCTAAGGGGTATTGCTGGCTGAATGGGGGTATCCAAATAGGACCAAAATCCTGCATGCTTCTGAGCCCCGGCAGCTCCCATTGCCTTCAATAGGCATTGCAGGTAGTTGGCGCTTTGTCCTGGACTCTTTCAAGACCAATATGGTCTTTAGCAGAAATGAGAAGGCAGCTGGTGGCTTTAAAAACACAAGAGTCCTCCAAAAGAAATGTGTGTGCGAGAGTCAGGGGGAAGGGCAGAAGGACATGTGTTCTGCTAAGAGATTAGAACAGTAGTCCCCAGACTTATAAGGGTTGCGCCCCTCCCCTTGCCTGCCCATGCCCCCCTCACCCCCGAGTTGGGACTGGGAGCGGGGCCGCGGCTCTTGTGGGGGAGGTGGGGGCACGGCCAGGGGTAAGGAGACTGAGGCTAGGACTGCAGCTGGGGGCGGGAGCGGGGCTGGGAACAGAGCTGCAGCCAGAGGCCTCGGCTGGGGCCAGGTTTCGGGGCCTCGGCTGGGGGCGGGGCCAGAGCAGAACTGGGAGTGGACTGGGTTTGGGTAGAGATCCCTCTCTGCCCCCTGTGAAGGCTGCCCCCCTCCCCCCACAGGGGGCATGTCTCACAGGTTGGGGAGCTCTGGATTAGACAATCTTCTGATAACCTACCTGGCGCCCTTCAAGTCAATGGGAGTTTTGCCGTTGACTTCTGTTTGGCATAGTTTCTTATACTGCCCTCCTCATCGCACCTCTGAGCACCTTCCAGTCATGCTTTAAGTGACATAACTCCCATCTCTTACAAATGGGTTCGTTCTTTCTCTCATCATCTCCCCAGGAGAAGTGTGTGTTGTGGTGGAGTGTTCTGCCTTGGTTGGGCTTTTTGTGTTTTTATTAACATGCACACACTGCTCAGTGGAGCTAGGATTTATTTCACTCCTCGTGCTTGAGGGGCCAGAACCTGCACGGATGGAAGTGCATCTGTGACATCTGCAGGGGTGAAAGTAACGTAAAGGACTTACTGGTAGCTTTCAGAGTAACAGCCGTGTTAGTCTGTATTCGCAAAAAGAAAAGGAGGACTTGTGGCACCTTAGAGACTAACCAATTTATTTGAGCATAAGCTTTCGTGAGCTACAGCTCACTTCATCGGATGCATACTGTGGAAACTGCAGAAGACATTATATACACAGAGACCATGAAACAATACCTCCTCCCACCCCACTCTCCTGCTGGTAATAGCTTATCTAAAGTGATCACTCTCCTTACAATGTGTATGATAATCAAGGTGGGCCATTTCCAGCACAAATCCAGGTTTTCTCACCCTCCCCCTCCCCCCCCAACCTCACTCTCCTGCTGGTAATAACCCATCCAAAGTGACCACTCTCTTTACAATGTGTATGATAATCAAGGTGGGCCATTTCCAGCACAAATCCAGGTTTTCTCAACCCCTCCCTTTTTTTTCCCAAAAACCACACACACAAACTCACTCTCCTGCTGGTGATAGCTATACTCTCAGCCCAGCAGAAGAAGCTGCCCTATCTCGGGGCCTCTCCTTCTGTCCCTCCACCCCCACGAACGTGATACAGTTCTGTGGTGACCTAGAATCCTATTTTCGACGTCTCCGACTCAAGGAATATTTCCAAAATACCTCTGAACAACATACTAATCCACAGAGGTCTCCCTACCAACATGACAAAAAGAAGGATTCTAGGTGGACTCCTCCTGAAGGTCGAAACAGCAGACTGGACTTCTACATAGAGTGCTTCCGCCGACGTGCACGGGCTGAAATTGTGGAAAAGCAGCATCACTTGCCCCATAACCTCAGCTGTGCAGAACACAATGCCATCCACAGCCTCAGAAACAACTCTGACATCATAATCAAAAAGGCTGAAAAAGGAGGTGCTGTCGTCATCATGAATAGGTCGGAATATGAACAAGAGGCTGCTCGGCAGCTCTCCAACACCACTTTCTACAAGCCATTACCCTATGATCCCACTGAGAGTTACCAAAAGCAACTACAGCATTTGCTCAAGAAACTTCCTGAAAAAGCACAAGAACAAATCCGCACAGACACACCCCTGGAACCCTGACCTGGGATATTCTATCTACTACCTAAGATCCATAAACCTGGAAATCCTGGGCGCCCCATCATCTCAGGCATTGGCACCCTGACAGCAGGATTGTCTGGCTATGTAGACTCCCTCCTCAGGCCCTACGCTACCAGCACTCCCAGCTACCTTTGAGACACCACTGACTTCCTGAGGAAACTACAATCCATCAGTGATCTTCCTGATAACACCATCCTGGCCACTATGGATGTAGAAGCCCTCTACGCCAACTTTCCACACAAAGATGGACTACAAGCCATCAGGAACACTATCCCCGATAATGTCACGGCCAACCTGGTGGCTGAACTTTGTGACTTTGTCCTTACCCATAACTATTTTACTTTTGGGGACAATGTATACCTTCAGATCAGCGGCACTGCTATGGGTACCCGCATGGCCCCACAGTATGCCAACATTTTTATGGCTGAATTAGAACAACGCTTCCTCAGCTCTCATCCCCTAACGCCCCTACTCTACTTGAGCTATATTGATGACATCTTCATCATCTAGACCCATGGAAAAGAAGCCCTTGAGGAATTCCACCATGATTTCAACAATTTCCATCTCACCATCAACCTCAGCCTGGTCCAGTCCACACAAGAGATCCACTTCCTGGACACTACAGTGCTAATAAACAATGGTCACATAAACACCACCCTATACCAGAAACCTACTGACCACTATTGCTACCTACATGCCTCCAGCTTTCACCCTGACCACACCACACGATCCATCGTCTACAGCCAAGCTCTGCGATACAACCGCATTTGCTCCAACCCCTCAGACAGAGACAAATACCTACAAGATCTCTATCAAGCATTCTTACAACTACAATACCCACCTGCGGAAGTGAAGAAACAGATTGATAGAGCCAGAAGAGTTCCCAGAAGTCACCTACTACAGGACAGGCCTAACAAAGAAAATAACAGAATGCCACTAGCCGTCACCTTCAGCCCCCAACTAAAACCCCTCCAACGCATTATTAAGGATCTACAACCTACCCTGAAGGATGACCCAACACTCTCACAAATCTTGGGAGACAGGCCAGTCCTTGCCTACAGACAGCCCCCAACCTGAAGCAAATACTCACCAACAACCACATACCACACAACAGAACCACTAACCCAGGAACCTATCCTTGCAACAAAGCCCGTTGCCAACTGTGCCCACATATCTATTCAGGGGACACCATCACAGGACCTAATAACATCAGCCACACTATCAGAGGCTCGTTCACCTGCACATCCACGAATGCCCCTCTGCCATGTACATTGGTCAAACTGGACAGTCTCTACGTAAAAGAATAAATGGACACAAATCAGATGTCAAGAATTATAACATTCATAAACCAGTCGGAGAACACTTCAATCTCTCTGGTCACGTAATTACAGACATGAAGGTCACTATCTTAAAACAAAAAAACTTCACATCCAGACTCCAGCGAGAAACTGCTGAATTGGAATTCATTTGCAAATTGGATACTATTAATTTAGGCTTAAATAGAGACTGGGAGTGGCTAAGTCATTATGCAAGGTAGCCTATTTCCCCTTGTTTTTTCCTAACCCCCCCACCCCCCAGACGTTCTGGTTAAACCTGGATTTATGCTGGAAATGGCCCACCTTGATTATCATACACATTGTAAGGAGAGTGGTCAGTTTGGATGAGCTATTACCAGCAGGAGAGTGAGTCTGTGTGTGTGGGGGGGGGGGGTGAGAAAACCTGGATTTGTGCTGGAAATGGCTCACCTTGATTATCATGCACATTGTAGGGAGAGTGGTCACTTTGGATGAACTATTACCAGCATCCGATGAAGTGAGCTGTAGCTCACGAAAGCTCATGCTCAAATAAATTGGTTAGTCTCTAAGGTGCCACAAGTACTCCTTTTCTTTTTGTGAATACAGACTAACACGGCTGTTACTCTGAAACCTACCAGCAGGAGAGTGAGTTTGTGTGTGTATGGGGGTGGGGGGGTGAGAAAACCTGAATTTGTCCTGGAAATGGCCCACCTTGTTTTTCATACACATTGTAAGGAGAGTGGTCACTTTGGATAAGCTATTACCAGCAGGACAGTGAGTTTGTGTGTGTGGTTTTTGGAAAAAAAAAAGGGGGGGGGGGAGAAAACCTGGATTTGTGCTGGAAATGGCCCATCTTGATTATCATACACATTGTAAGGAGAGTGATCACTTTAGATAAGCTATTACCAGCAGGAGAGCGGGGTGGGAGGAGGTATTGTTTCATGGTCTCTGTGTATATAATGTCTTCTGCAGTTTCCACAGTATGCATCCGATGAAGTGAGCTGTAGCTCACGAAAGCTTATGCTCATATAAATTGGTTAGTCTCTAAGGTGCCACAAGTACTCCTTTTCTTTTTACTGGTAGCTGGAGTCCTGAATGGGGGCGTGGCCTCAACCGGAAGAGGCGATTTAAAGGCCCCGGGGCTCTGGCTGGGAGACCTGGGGCCTTTAAATCACCCCGCTGCAGAGGCAGCTGGGAGCTCAGGAGTGACCGCAGAGCTCCAAGCATTTTAAATCCCTGCTGGGGCCCAGCTGCCCGAGCCCCGGGGCTCCAACAGCCAGGCTCAGGTGGAGATTTAAAGGGCCCGGTGCTCCGGCTACTGCGGGGAGACCCCGCCCGAGCCCCACTGCCGGAGCTCCGGAGGTGATTTAAAGGGCCCGGGGCTCCCTGCAGTGGCAGGAGTACCGGGCCCTTTAAATCACCGCTGGGGAAGCCAGTCCGGTCCGGCACGGCGTACTGGCTCTTGCCAGTATGCTGTGCCAGACCAGACCAGCTTACTTTCACCTCTGGACATCTGTGATGTCGAGCCAGGCCCAATGTGTGTGATGTGTATAGCTGCCCTGCTTTAGAATGCAAACTACATGGGTCAGGGACAGTGTCTTCCTTTGGGTCGCAGACGGTACCAAGCATGCTGATGGGGCTTGGTGCAGAGCAAAAGTAATTCATACAAACTGGATTCCTTGCAAAGCACATTTCTGTAAATGGCAGTAATGTAGTTGGGAGTCTGAAAACAGCAATCTCATTTTGCTCTCAATTTTTTTTTTTAAAAGCAGGTTCAGAAGATCCTGATTTATAAAAAGCAAACAGAACAAACAGCTTCCCATGTTGCATCTGCAATTTGGGCCTGTCAATAATTTTGCACTATAATTATGGAGCAATTATTTGCAGGCACCAATGAAGGCATGTAGATGTTATGCCGCTCCCCTGGGTGGGTCGTCAGCAGAATGTATTGAATCTCTGGTTTGAGATGCATGGGCTGCTCCTGCCTGAGCTAAGAAACCCATCGCTGATAACTGAGGCTCTAGCTGGCTCATCAATCTCTGTCTCTGGCCCAAACACCCGGGGGGGAGGGGGGACACAAAGTGCCGGACCAAATGACATCTACGCTGCCTCACAGTTCAGACCAAGGGGGTGTGAATAGCAGGGCACAGCAAAGTGGATGCTGTGAGCACTACTCTTGTAGAGGTCCGGAGCTTACCCTAATGAGGTGTGCTTGCAAATCAGGCAGTAATGTCTACTTGCCTTTATCTGTGTGTCTGAGTAGCTGTGCCCTGAAAAGGGAAAGTGGGGAAGCCCTATTAAAAATAAAGCTAATGCTAACCCCAAATCTGTATAATAATAATATATTGTTCCTTCCCAGTCATCTGCCTCTTACAATACTCACATGCTTTATGTGTGATTGATTCTTTAAAGGGCTTGTATTTGATTTAAACTTTCTTAAGCACCTGGTTTTCAAAGGGTTTTCAAAAGCTCCATTACTCTGGGGAAAAAAATAATCCTGCTCTTGTTTGCTTGGTTTTGTGTTTCTTGGCTTGCTTACAAAACGGGCTTCAGGAATCAGAGCTGGATTCTGCAGGATGTTGAACATCCTCTGGCCCTGCAGCACCACTCGGGATCAGGTCCATAATTCATTCTTTCCTGTATCAACTGCTGACTGAGTGGCACGGGCGAGCAGGATAGTGTAGGATCGCTGTCCGTTCAGAATACGGGGAACTCTGACACACCCACTTTCTCCACTGCCCTATAGTAATGAAAATGTAACCCTTCTGCCTGTCAGAATTGGCAGCAACAAGGGCCGGGTTCGCTATCTAGGGGTTCCATTCCAATAACACAATGCAAAACCGGCTCGAGCCCCAACCCAGTGACCTGGGACAAGTATATACCACCCCCGCTGGGCGCCTCCAAGAGGCAATACTTCCCCTCTCATAAGCACATAGTCTGAGTGTAGCAAAAAGCCTTTTAATAACAGAGAGGAACAATGTGGCATTATGTTGGGGAAACACCACCCACAGGATTCATAACACAACCCATGAGCAAAAAACCCACCCCAAGCAAATTGGGGCATGCCCCTTTCCCTTTGGTTCTTGAGTCCAGCAACCCAAAATCACCCAAAGTCCCAAAAGTCCAGCGACCAAAAAGTCTCTGTTCCTGGTCAGGGCAGCCCCAGAGTTCAAAAGTTTATCTGCAGAGCTTTACCTCCCAACCTGGGTGGAGATTGGGGGGGGAGGGTTAAGGGGCACCTTACGTGGTCTAAAGCTGATGGCCCCACCTCTCCATGGAGCTCCGCTCTGCCAGCCGCCCCATGAGCTGCTCTAGGCATCTGACAAACTGCTCTGCTCCTCAAGCCGCTCTGCTCGCCGTCCCGCAAACTGCTCCACCATATATCTTCAGGCTCCCCCACTACTTAACACAACGCTCTGTGATTTCAGCTCTTAGTCAGTTCAGCTCTTTGGTGATTTCAGCTTGTAGTAGGGGAGCCTCAGTGCTGGTACACCATTGGCCCAAAGTGAATTCAGCTCAGCAGCCTGTAACTAGACTCCTCATGGAATCAAAATTAGCTCTGAGATTCCACAGTGGAGAGGAGGAAGTGCAATTAACATGTAAGGCCCTCACCAGGGGGCCTATACCACCAAGTATTAATACCTATCCCTAGCCTACCTCTCTCTCTCAATTCACAGAGTTTTGGAACCCAAGTCCTTTGCCTAGCGAGTGCTACTTAGTTGATGGCCAGTCCCTCCATCATAACAAAAGGCCAAGTACAGTTCCACTGTCCTTGATTCCCATAATCGGGGTAATAACAATTTATTCTTCCTGCCCCGATAACAGGGGGATCCCACAGCAGCCAAAGTGACCATTTGGGCAACTATGGCCTCATTCTAGGCGGGGTGGGTGTGCCTATGCAAATGAGATCAGTCCCTGAAGTTCTTTTCCACAACTTGCCACACCTCACCACCAGATGTCAGGGTGGAGCTCATCCTGACTCTGCTTACATATAGGATCCCAAAACTCGCTGTTACCTTGCAGCCTGTTTCAAGACACTGGTCTGATGCAAGTGAAGTTAAAACCAACAGGCATGCCACCGCCATAAACTGACGTCCCCAAGCTCACTGCAGCTGGTTCTGAGTACTTGCATCTTTTGATGCATGCATCCAACCATGATTATTGTTTATATTCCAGCAGTGCCTAGGTGCCCTAGTTGTGAACCAGGACCCAACTACTCTCGGGGCTGTACAAATATAGAACACAAAGAGGGTCCCTGCCCTGAGGGATTTGCAGTGGTTGTTTACCAAGGAAATACTGTTTGAATGTAACCAGAGAAATCTATCTATGGTACTGCAGCTGGGATTTGGGGGGGGGGATTGGGACTGGATGGGAGAGAAACTGGGACTGGCTGGGCAAGGAGACTGGGGACCATAGGATGGAGGGGAGACTGGGACTGGGAGCTGGAGTGGGGAGGAGATAGGAGGCTGGGACTGGAATGGAAAGGAGATTGAGACAGAGCGGGGGAGGGAGAGGCATCTGGAATTAGTTGGGTGGGGAGGCTGGGACTGGTAGTTGTGGGGAGGGGAGGCTGGAACAGCTTGGGGAAGGAGACTGAGACTGCAGGCTGGGAGAGACTGGGTCTGGGAACCAGTGATAGAAATGTGGGAGAGAAGGAAAGACAATCCAGTGGTTAAGGTACTTGACTAGGACTTGGGAGAGCCATGTTCAATTCCCTGCTGCTTCACAGGCTTCCTGCATGACCTTTGGCACGTCACTTAGCCTCTCAATGCCTCAGTTCCCCATCTGTAAAATGGGGATGAGAACACTGTTCTGCCTCATGGGGGTGTTGTGAGGATAACAATTCTTGCATGCTCTGGTACTGCAGTGATAGGGGACATTTGAGGGGTGTGTGGGGAGGAGGAGATACAGGGACTTGGATAGCTAGCCCAGAGGGAGAGATTGGGACTGGGTAGACAAGGAGAATGAGTCTGGGGCAAGGAGCCAGGGATGGGGCAGGTGGGAGGAACAGGGCAGAAGGGGTCAGGTTTGTGGGGAACGGACAGAAGAGTCTGAGCCACGAGAGCACATGCCCTTCCAGAGCCTGGACTGGAACCCAGATTCCTGAGTCTCCCCATTCCTCTGCTGTCAGCAATACCTGTGAAACCCACCGGCAAAGTGTGCATCTCGTCCCTCTGTGAGCCTGGTCCACACAGCGCATGACAACCTACTACGCCCTTAGCTCACATGGCAGAGCTCTGTGCGATGGATCTAAAGGTTCCAACCCTGCGGAGGGCTGGTGGGTGTCAATATGATGCCACATGATGACATTTCTGTTTTTTTCAGTTTGCATTTTAAAAAACCTAGGACATTAACACAAAACCTGTCAAAAGAACATTATTAGGGTTGTAAAGTCAAGCACGCAAAGGTCGGGAACTGCCAGAGTTAAGGTTGCCTGTGCAACCTTATTTCAGTTCCCTCATATGCACGCATTATGATACCGTCTTTAATGACATGATCACATACTGTTTTTTCCACAGGACATCTGCCTCATTCAGTGAACAGCCTGGACAGTGCCCACTTAGTGAGCAGCGCTATTCAGTATTTTGTTTTAGCCTCGTTGTTCAGTGTGCAGCCCCATGACTTATTTACCACACACTATTCAAATCCTGCTCTTATTAATTTCCTTGTGGGATTTTCTATGGTGCTCATCACTGTAGTATCCAGTGCTTCATAAACATTAATTAATTTATCTTCACAACACCCCTGGGAGGTGTGGGAGTGGTGTTATCCCCATTTTACAGATGGAGGGCTGAGGCACAGAGAGATTCAGATTAAAAGTGTAAATTTGGGTGAGATGATGAGGACTTGATTTTTCAGCATTATACAGCAGTTTATTTGTTCAAGGCACCGCGCCCATTGACTTCAGTTGCAACTGTGAGTGCTCAGCACTTCTGCAAATCAGACTCCAGGGTCTCAAACTGGGCTTCCAGAAAATGAGGAACACCCAAGTAGTGACCATCCATGGCCTTGTCCCCTGGCCCATTGGAAGCCAGAGCCACGCAGTGCTCACAGCCACTATGGGTAAGAGCCACCCAAGTGGTGGGGGACCCAACTCTGGGGCTGACAGAGCCTTCAGGGAGCTGCCTTGGGCAATATGCCCCAGTGGGCGGGGACAGGCCAGGGACTGCTCTTGGGCACCTCTGCCCCCAGCCCGGGCAGGGCAGCAGCTGCTGCTCTCTCTGCTCTGCCTTCAGAATGAGGCAGTCAGAGAATGGCAGTTGCTACAGGTGCCATAGATAGATTGCTCTGGTTACATTCAAACAGTATTTCCTTGGTAAACCCCCTGCCCCCAGCACCACCCCTGGTTCTGTGGAAAATATAGTATGAGATCTTTTGATTAAAGCCTGTGTCTTAATGCATATGCACAAGAGGGCCAAGTTAAGGTTACACAGGCGACCTTAATTCTGGCATCTCCTTACCTTTGACTGCTTGACTTTGCGACTTTAATAATCAGGGGGGTAGCCATGTTAGTCTGTATCCACAAAAACAACGAGGAGTACAGTGGCGCCTTAAAGACTAACAGATTTTTTGGGGCATAAGCTTTCATGGGTAAAAAACCCTTACCCACGAAAGCTTATGCCCAGATAAATCTGTTAGTCTTTAAGGTGCCACCAGACTCCTCATTGTTTTTGTCAACCTTAATGATGTTCTTTTAGTGTAGCTTTTGTGTGTGTAATGTGTACAGATACCTGCTTTCAGTGTTTATGTACCTATTGACTATCTCTTATATATTGTAATTGACTACTAGCATGTTAGGCACTCCACTGATAGAATCATAGCTCTTCAGCTGTGTCATAGGATCTGTATTGCTAACAGAGAGTCTCAGTTAGCATTTAGCTCCAGTGGTAGGGGGACCTGTGTTATTGGAGTAGGAGAATCAGATCTCTGTCCCTACGTCATCAAGTTCAAAGTACTGGTGGCAGCATAGTGACAATTGTGAGATTCCTAAATGGCCATCAGTTTGTTTATAGTATAAGGCCCTGATCCTGCAATGAATGGACAGACCTCTCAACCCACACGGAGTCCCATTGACTGAAGGGGTTTGTCCATGGGAGATCACTATAAGATCATGGCCTAAACATATCCAGCGTACTGTACTTCTTTGTGCAAATAATGGAAACTACTTACAATGAGCTTGGATATAGTGATGTAAAGTAAAACTCTTAATTGTTTCAGTCCCTTGCAATGTACAAATTAAAATTCCCCTTATGCTGAGCCTCTCATAATAGTGATGCTGATCTCTGGAATAAAATGCCTTCACTCTGATATCATCCTGCTACGTACCAATGCCACTATTATAATGAGGTCTGTTGCCATGAACAAACAGAGCTACATGAACTTATATGTTATGTTTTTTCTTCCTGCTTTTCTTGCAGGTTATAAATGATTAGCCCTTATGACCAACATGAGCTGGAGTTTTCTCACCCGCCTGCTAGAAGAAATTCACAATCACTCCACTTTTGTGGGGAAGGTCTGGCTCACCGTACTGATCGTCTTCCGTATCGTCCTGACAGCTGTCGGAGGGGAGTCCATATACTCAGATGAACAGAGCAAGTTCACATGTAACACCAAGCAGCCAGGCTGTGACAATGTCTGCTACGATGCCTTTGCACCGCTGTCACATGTCAGGTTCTGGGTCTTCCAGATCATCATGATCTCAACCCCTTCCATCATGTACCTGGGCTATGCCATCCACAGGATCGCTAGGTCCTCCGAGGAGGAGAAGAGGCTTAAGGTACTCAAGAAAAAGAAGAAGCAGTTTGCTTTGAACTGGCAGGCTGTCCGTAACTTGGAAGACCCTTTGGAAGCAGACGAAGAGGAGCCCATGATCTCCGATAACACGGTGGAAAATGAGGAGAAAGCGAAAGCAAACAAGAAGAGCAAGGAGCAGCAGAAGCACGATGGTAGGAGACGCATCCAGCAAGAAGGGCTGATGAAGATTTACGTCTTCCAGCTCCTTGCCAGAGCTTCATTTGAAGTTTGTTTCTTGGTTGGGCAGTATTTTCTCTATGGCTTTGAGGTGGAAGCGTATTTCGTCTGCAACAGAGCCCCTTGCCCTCACACTGTGGACTGCTTTGTGTCAAGGCCAACAGAGAAGACCATCTTCCTCCTGGTGATGTATGTTGTGAGCTGCCTGTGTCTGTTGCTCAACATGTGTGAAATGTTCCACTTGGGGTTTGGGACCATTAGAGATGCCATTCGCAACAGAAAGATTAATAGTTTCAGGCAGCCTCCATACAACTATTCCTACTCGAAGAATATCTCCTGTCCTCCCGAGTATAACCTGGTCGTGAAATCGGAGAAGCCTGCAAAGGTTCCAAATAGCTTGTTGGCCCATGAGCAGAACTTGGCTAATGTTGCTCAAGAACAACAGTGCACAAGCCCAGACGAGAACATCCCACCAGATCTGTCCACCCTTCATAAACACTTGAGGGTGGCCCAGGAGCAGTTAGACATAGCATTCCAGAGCTACAATGCTACTCAGGCCAACATGCAGCCTTCCAGAACCAGTAGCCCACCTTCAGGTGGGACTGTGGTAGAACAGAACAGGGTCAATACTGCCCACGAGAAACAAGGTGCTAAGCCCAAAGCCAGTTCAGAAAAAGGCAGTTCTAGCAGCAAAGATGGAAAGACTTCTGTATGGATATAATTAGGTGCTTGACCGTAGCTCACAGACAGGGCAACGTAAGTAGGGGCATGGTTTTTTCCAGCATTGTCTAGAATTCAATTCACAGAGCACAGGCACAATTTGTATGTGGGAGTCAACATAGATGAAGGATGAGTTGTTTCAAACATTACATTTGAATAATGTCTTCTGGTGTGTTAACAAAAACATTCCCTTTCTTGCCTAGTCCATATTCTCTCTGGGAACCTCCATCGAGCTAAACTGTATGGTGCCGCCCTCCCCGCCTCCCCGTCCCCGGCACTGCTTAGGGGCAGGAGTAACAGCCTTTCTTCTTATGTCACTCGCTAGCTGTTTGCCCAGGATGACCCACTGCCAGCTCTCTGCGACAGAGACTGGACTGACAAGCGAGCTGGCTGGTGGGAAGGGGACTCTGCTGATCATTCAGAAGAAACGTCTTGACTACCCTGAGCTGCTCCTGTCCTGCATCATGAGGCTATAGTACTGTACTTGTGTTGAGAACTGTTTAATTACTAAATGTCCTTCCTCCAATTAATTTGAATTCCTCTGTTAAAGGGGAAAATGGTGAGATGTTACATAAATGGCCACGATCCACTGGGCTGGCTCGTTTCCTGCCTGGATTCTTACATGCACTAACAAGCAGTCATTGGAGATGAACTCAACAGAGGTTGCAGCCAGGAGCTCTAACCATGCATTAACGGAACATGAAGACAGTCAGAAGCACAGTAGCCATATTTTAAAGAATGTACGCCACCCTGAGTGATTAGCGTTGAGGTAAATGTTGTATCCTTTCTTTCCCTCAATCAGTGTTGAACTGCAAAGCAACCGGGATCAATTGCTACATAGCATTTGCAGTAAATTTGCATTGTAATGATGCTGCAGTGTAGCATTCGTTCCAGAGCTGGTGGGAATTGCAGCAGTTAGACGTTTTTTAACACTGCTACTGCACATCTTAAGCAAAAGTGCCTTTAAGCAACCAGTAAAATGAAATTCAAAGTTTCTAATGTCTGTGTTAACTCTTGGTAGAGATCAGAAGACCAGTGCTGACAAATTTTGTTATCAAGTACTTTTGTTTTAATCAAAAGCTTAGAAATAGTTGCAGACAAATAGATCAATGCATAGTGTGTACGGCGTGTGTGTGGAGATGTATATTTAAGTATATATACACACACATACAAATATTGTGTGAGCTACAGATATATATAATGTAATATCAACCACACGATGATTTTTACAACTTCCCACCCCCACCAAAAAACCCACCAACTCAGAATGGTGGCTGATCTTCCTCTCTTGGAAGTCAAATCGCCAGCCCTTGGGCCAGATCCTCAGCTGGTGTCACTTGGTTCAGCTTCATTTACTTCATCTGACCCAAGCTGAGAATCTGCCCGCTTGACTTTAATGGGGACAGGAGAGGGACCATTCACAAAAAGGCAGTTTAAGGACCAAATCCCCTTGCCTTGCTCACACGACTAGTTCCACTGGACTTGTCTACACCAGGTTATTTTGGCTAAAGTTTACCACTGGAGATACCCACAATGCAATGCTAATGCAGACCAAGTCTATGCAACATGGTGCTTAACAATGCCAGTGGCTGCTGGCACCTTGTCTGCTCTAGGTCTGCGGGAGAAAGTGAACCGATGGTGGGAGAAGTGGGGAAATCTTAAGAAAAGAAGCCCGGGCTAGACATCACCATTGACTTCCATGAGGCTATTCATGTCAGTGAGGCAAGCCGGGCTAGGACCCTAAACACAGTGTGGCTCCAACTAGAAGGGTTTCTCTTTTTCAAACACTCTGTGTAAGAAATACGTTGGCAATGTGTTTTTTTCATCATGTATCTGACTTGTACAAAACTGAGTGCATCTGTGGCTTTGTTGGGAATGAACTCTGGTAACAAGGAGCAGAAATGTAATCCTGACCCCTGGGAACATGGCTGAGTGATTTATCGGCCTAGGTGTCACTGGACCAGCTAAAGTAAAAAAGTAAATGAATAACTGCCCCATTTTCTGCTCTGTTGCTCTCGCGGAGAGCCTGTTCCTGCCAGGTGCCTAGATGTCCTCAATTCCTACTGTGACTTTGCAGGGTGCATTCAAGAGCTTCCAGGATTAGACCCATAAATCTCAGTCCATGATAAACCTCTAAAGACTCTGAATGAGCAGAGCACTTAAGAATGTGCTTAACTTTAAGCAAGTAAGTAGCCCTATGGGCCGACTCGTGCTGAAGTGCTGTATTCAGGCAGGACCTAATAATGCACTTTCCAAAGCCCTACAACATCATCAGTGATCGTGACTGAGCAAATGATTGCTTGAAAAGGAATACAATGAGCAGCTCGTGAGAGCGTCTGGCAAAAATGTTTAATATATTTTGCTTAGCCATCTATGACGTAATTTAGAGTTTGATCCTGTTCCCATTGGAGGACATCTCCTGGAAGCAGAATCTACTCTGTACGATTTTTGAAAATGAATGAGTGACTCGAAGGGACTGATCACAAACCATCAGTTCTGTTTAAAGCAGGGGTGGGCAAACTTTTTGGCCTGAGGTCCACACTGGGTTTCCAAAATTGTATGGCGGGCCAGTTAGGGGAGGCTGTGTCTCCCCAAACAGCCAGGTGTGGCCCGGCCGCCGCCTCCTATCTGACCCCCCCGCGTCTCACCCCCTGACGGCTCCCCGGGGACTCCTGCCCCATCCAACCCCCCCCCTGTTCCCTGCCCGCTGATGACCCCCCTGGAACTCCTGCCCCATCTACCACCCCCTGCTCCCTGTCCCCTGGACCCGCCACCCCATCCAACCCCCCACCATTCCTGACTGCCCCTCTGGGACCCCTGCCCCATCCAACCCCCCTGTTCCCCACCCTCTGACTCCCCTGACCCCTATCCAACCCCCACCCCTGACCACACCCCCAAACTCCCCTGCCCTCTATCCAACCCCCCCGCCCCCTTACCATGCTGCCTGGAGCACCGGTGGCTGGCGGTGCTGCAGCCGTGCCACTCAGAGTACCGGGTCAGTCTGTGGCTCTGCAACTGCGCTGCCCAGCTCCCCAGAGTGTGGCATGGCATGCTGAGGGGGAGGGGGAACAGCAGGGGAGGGGCCAGGGGCTAGCCTCCCGGGTCAGGAGCTCAGGGGCCAGGCAGGAGGGTCCCACAAGCCAGATGTGGCTCATGGGCCGTAGTTTGCCCACCTCTGGTTTAAAGGAATGCAGCTTTATTCTTAAAGGGCACGTGTAGTGGATTTCCTCAACAGGATAGGTCAGGATTACTCCATGTGTCTGTCTTAGGGAAGAACTCACTTTAGCCGTGAGTTTTGCACAAAAGGCTCCTAATATTTACAACATGGTGAGGGTGGAAGAAACATATCTGTCTGCTCCTCATGGCTGAGCCCTTTCTCTTTACTCCATGGAACGACTTTGCATTTTGCATGGAGTTAAATTATTCCTGTTAAACTTGGGCCATACCTAAAATCTAAGAGGGGTTGTTTGATAATGGTGGGTTCCATTAAAAATTCAGTGTGCTGCCGATCCCTTGACTCTGGTGCATATTCTGAAGAGGAGAGATGCCGTGGTGAAGTCAGGCCCACAGCTGGCTATTGGTTTACGTATTATGCTGCCCAGGGTGGACGTTTATATTTCACATCTATGTGAATCTCCCTGGTTTAGCTTTGACCCTGTGCTCCCCATGATGACTCTGATGGAAGCTCTGAGTAGACTGAGGGTCGGATGCTGCATGTTTTTTTCCTTAGAGATGACTCACAATGCAGCAGGCCCATTGAAACGTGTCCCGCTGGAGCAGAGCAGTGACTCTCCGCTGCAAGGGGGAGTTTGGATTGTTGCTGTTATAACCAGGATAAACACACAACAGCCTCCATCCCTCAGCATTTCCTGTGTAACTCCTGATGGATTGTAATTGACCCCAGGTTTCCATTGGCCTCATCAGCTAGTCATTAATCTTCAGGGAGTGCTCTGTGTGCCTCGGTTGCTGTTGTTTAATTCAATCCTGCTTTGATTGCTGTTGCTGCACCAAGAATAGCCAGCTGGAGAAACAGAGCCAGCCCCTTGGCTCTGACTTTATTTGTAAGTGTGGCTAATGCTGAGCATTTGCCCAGGAGGCAGAGAAACAAGCTTTAAATCAGACATCTCAGAGTCCATCACATGAGCTCGGTCTAATAAATGTATAATTGGCCCTTATTGTTTATTATATTAGGAAGGGATGCACAACCTCTTTGGGTCTGTGAGGGCCATTGCAGCCACCATCCCTGGGGCTAAGGACTGTCAGCGATTGCAGGATTTTGCTGTTAATACTCTCTTGTCAGTTCTAGTATAACCTCCTTTCTGAGTGGTCTATAGTTATAATCTCTTATCACCCACGCCTAATGCTGTACAAAGAGCTAACTAACCCGCAACACACCTATTATTAACCCCACTTTATCCAGCATGGTTAAGACACTTACCCAAGGCATCCAGCGGGTCAGTGTCAGAGAGAGGATTAGACTGCAGCAGTTCAAGCCCCATGTTCAACCTCTTGGCTCCAGTTCACTGTTTTAGGCAGCCCAATATGTGGCATACAGGTTTTCCATGTAGAAACATTTTCTGTTCCAAGATGATTGTGTTGGGCGTTTGGTTTGGTTTCCTGGTGTCACTTGCTGTGGTGAAAAGCAGATGACTTGAGAGCCATGAATGAGGACTTGCTTGTGATGCCTTGTTAAAAAGGGAGTGAGTTAAAGATGGGATTTCAGAAGCCTCTCTGAATTTCCTGACCCTTCTAGGTAGCCTATGCCAGGTTCTTAGTGTTACCATGGGTGATTAATGATCTGTATTTCTGCTGGAGGGACACCAAATTAACACCCAAACTGTAGGGAAGTTGGGTACTCGGTACCTATTGAATGTCTCATTGTGTGATTCTCCTTACCCCCCATTCTACAACGTGAGCTTAACGGGTCAGATGATGGTTGCGAGCATGTCAGGGTTGTACACAATAGTCCAAATTCTGTCCTGATTAATTCGCTACCCCAGTCAAGTGAACCCGTACGATCAGCAAAATTGCATGGGACATAAGATGGGGCAGAACGTAACCCAATGTTTTCCATATACCCCAATGCATCTGCATTGCAGTGTTGAACAGCATGCCTGCATGGCTAGGCAGTGGCAATGTGATAATAGTAGACTGCAGAATCCTGGCCCCATTCAAGTCAATAGGAGTCTTGCCAGTGACTTCAACGGCGGAGCATTTCACCCATGAAAGTTAGAGTCGGGAAAGAGCTATGAAGTCACATCTGGTCCAGCCCCACAGGGGCCAGTACTAGCTCATTTCTTGCAGCATATTGTCCAGGGCTCTGTCCAGTCTCATGTTAACTTATCAAAGACCCGGGCATGGGGCTTCCACCACTTCCCTTGAGAGAATATGTCACTGTCTTAGAGCATTCGTGATTAGGAGATTTTTTTTTCCTGCTATTCAGCCTGTAAGGCAGGCGTGACCGAGTGGTTGGTGATAAAACTGAATCAAGAGACCTGTGTTCTGTTCCCCACCATGGTACTGATAATCTCTGTGACCTTGGTTGAGTCACTTACCCTCTGTTTCCTTATCTGTAACATGGGGCTGATAACATTTACCCCCCTTGGTAAAGCACCTTGAGACCTACAGGTGAGAAGACCCGCTCTGTGTTGCACCTCTGCAGAGCTTCTCTACCCTCCAGCAGCCTTTGGGATGACCCGTGACCCAAAATCTCTGTGGCACTCAGTGCTATGGAGGATTCCCTTTCAACTCACAACCAGCACAGCAAGAGTCCCACACTGGGTAGCCTAGGCACACTTATAGCTGCTCTTACACTAGGGGAATTCTTCCCCAGCCCCTTTGACTCAATTACAGCCCTTATTTGCCATGGGAGCAGCATGCAGGAGCCAAAGCAAGGGACAGAATTGACCCGGAGAAATGTACATTAGTATTATTATGTTATGTTGCTGAATGCCCTCCCATTACGCCTTTCAGATCCCTCGGGGCCCTCCCAAGCAGTTCTCCCTCTTTTGTTGGTTATACCCTCTAAGGCCTTCAGAGGTCATCATTGCACCAGGCTACCGGGATTTAATACTGCCTCGTAAATGAATCTGTGCCGCTCTCAAAAAAGAAATCCCATTTTTTTATGGGAAGGAGAAATATTAGGAGGCACAATAAACATAACCATCTTAAGCAATATGGCAAAAAGTCGGGTCCCAGATTAGGTAAAAATCCATCAGGAGCTAACCGTCTGACTGCTCATACAATTGTAACTAATTCACATGCAGCATCCTTCCTGAAAGAGATCACTATATGGTATGTGTTTAATGCTTCACTTCTTTTACAGGTTAGTCATTTCATTTACAGAGCATATGGGTTTAGTTGTGTAGTTTGTTTAATCCTAAATGCTGAATATATTCACTAAACCATGTCAGATAAAGTGCTCATCTTTTTTATTCAGGGCCTGGAATGTCCCAGGTAGAAGCCAAATTACCTTGTTGCTTGCATTCCATTCCACTGGAAAATACTTGAACTTAACTAAAGGCCATAACAAATCTGTGCGGTCACAGAGTTTCTGGGGGGGTTTGTATTAACTGTATTTGTATTTGAAACTTTTTGTGTATGAAATTGAACCTGTAAATATTTTTCAGTGTAAATGTTACATCTGGAATGTAGTTAGAATGTTACACATATTTGTCAACAAAACAAACCCCAGCTCTTTGGATATTCAATTTCCAATACTAATAAAATGGAATAAACCATATATTGTTTACAGTATGCAAAGTGTGTGGTATATTTATATGGCAAGGATCACTTGGAAGATGTTGGTGGGGAGACATGGTGGAGACTTTTAAATTTAATTTGGTAGCCAATTCAACCATATATTTTCATGGCTGTAAATACATAAGAACACACACGGGTCCAGAACAATAGTCCATCCAACCCAGTATCCTTCTGACAGTGGCCAGTGCCAGGTATTTCAAAGGGAATGAACAGAACAGAGCGATTGCGAGTGATCCATCCCCTGTGATCCCCAGCTTCTGGCATTTGGAGGTTGTGACCCTGGCTGTCTTGGCTCATAGCCATTGATGGACCTATCCTCCATGAACTTATCTCATTCTTTTTTGAACCTAGTTATACTTTTGGTCATCACAACATCCCAATGGCAACGAGTTTTCACAGGTTGACTGTGTGTTGTGTGAAGAACTTTTTTTTTTTTTAATCTGCTGCCCGTTAATTTCATCATTTGACTTCTAGTTTGTGTGTTAAGTGAAGGGGTAAATAACACTTCCCTATTTACTTTCTCCTCCCCTTTTCCCCCCCTTCGTGATTGTATTGACCTCTAGCACACCCCCCTCAGTCGTCTCTCTTCTAAACTGAGCAGGCCCACTCTTTTTTACTCTCTCCTCATCTGGAAGCTGTCCCGTACCCCAATCATTTCTGTTGCCCTTTTCTGTACCTTTTCCAATTCCAACAGATCTTTTTCTGAGACAGGGCAACTAGAACTGCATGCAGTATTGAAGGTGTGGGCTTACTGTGGATTTATACAGAGGGATTAGGAGATATTTTGTTTTATTATCTATCCCTTTCCTAATAGTTCCTAACGTTAGCTTTTTTGTCTGCCCCACCTCACGCTGATCGGATGTTTTCAGAGAACTGTTCACAATGACACCAAGCTCACTTTTTGAGTGGTAACAGGTAATTTAGACCCCATCATTTTGTATTTATTGTTGGGATTATTTTTTTCCAACTGTGCATTACCTGCAAAGTACTTTTGCCTTACTGTGATCTTCTGGTTATCTGGATTCTGCTCTCTCTCTCTCTCTCTCTCTTTGTGCGAAGAGGCATTTCCTACAACTCCTTTAGGCATTGAGCTGAAGTAATGTGGAATGTGCCTAAATTTTCTAAAGTGACTAGTGATTTTGGGGACCCAACTTGGGACATATTAAAGGGGCCTGATTTAGAAATTGGACCCATTCAAGGTGGCTCAAGTTCAGCAACCAAAAACTGATGCATACAAATCACTTTTGAAAAGTTAAGCCACTGGATGGATCTTCTGTGTAGCCAGAAATACAATTTTTTGCAGGTTATAGAAAAGGAATAGAGGAGTACATTAAGCCAAATGTTGATTTAGCATAAAGGTGACCAGTAAAGGGGGAGAAAAGCTTAAGTTAACAACTTCCCCCCTTCCTTCATATAAATGTTTCTGCTTATGTTTTATATTAGAAATTCAGATCTTGTCCTTCCTGTTTTTCCTCAGCTGGACAACTAGGAGGAGATAGGACTTCGGAGGTACTGAGTGAGCAGAATCTAGCGACATTACAGGGAAATTTATATTTATTCAGGCTGCTTAAAACTCTTAGTTATTTGTGACCCTCTGGTTGAACTCAAATCCATGGAAACACTTGGGAGGAATATTGTCTTTGTTAAACATTTACTACCTTTGCCCTTCCCATTAAAACGATGATCACCCGCAAACTGTATCCCGGAAACCTCCAATGATTCCTCACAAACTTTGATCAGTTCTATAGCTGACTGGAAAATTTTGATGAAAAACATGGTGGAAAAATCCACTATTTTCTCCATTTTTTGACCAGCTGTAGTGTTACTTTCCCACTCTTCCAACCCGAACAACAAAATAAGCCCATCAGGTAAACCTTCCTAGAACCAGGAAAGAATATTTTATGAAGTTCACTGTGCACATCAGCATTTACTCATTCAACGCTGATTTACAACAGTGATGGGTGGTACAGGAAAACCTAAGAGATAAAAAGTCCAGTGGTCAACTAAGGTCACCAGCAGGGCATCAAGTTACAAGTGATACATTATCAGAACCAACCTTCAGTGGCTGCATATCCTTGATGCTGTCATTAGCTATAGCCTTTACAAATTAATCCTTTAGGGAGTGTCCTGTATGCCACATTAAGGGCTATAATCCCACACTGATGCTCATTTGGGATCTTTGTCTCACATCTGGGCCGTGGCAAGTTACCAGAGGTGAAATAAAGTTCCACTGTGTTGCTCTTCACAGAAATGACATCACAGTGGAGGGGAACTAATGCATGATGAGTAACACTAAATCTCTTCTTCCCAAGATTATGGCAGGCTAAAACTACAATGAAGATATTTGCTAAGGACCAGATCTTCTGTTGGGGGTAAAACAGCACTGATCTCCTGAAGTCAATGGATCAATGTTGATCTATGCCAAGAATCTGGTCCTTGAATTACTTCCATTTACAAATCTTTTCTAGGTACAAAACTCTCCCTCACAATGGGAATAGCTCCCATTGCTCCTTCCCTTGGCTATGGTCACTTTAGGAGCTGTTTGCAGCTAATGACCGGCTTGTGTGCTCTTTCAAAAATCATTATTGTAACTTTCTGGGGCAACATGTAGGTACTTGTTGCATTTTGCTCGGTCTACTGCAGTCTACAGTGCAAACAGACCCGAACCAAAATAAACTTTGCCCGTGTCATGGTTCAGATTAGGGCTAAAGAGGAAATCACTGCTGTTGACAGCAATGCAGCCAAAGTACCGTGCCTGGGAGAGAGTCAACAGGTGACCTGACTCTGATCCCCAGCACTCCAGAGCATTTCTGCCAGCCTGAGCACAGATAGGGAACCTTCTCACACAGGCACTATTCCCCAGTTAGAGAGACATTGCTTTACAGGCTGCTTTATGCTGCTGCAAATTCCCATCATTCAGTCACTGCACTGTCCTCCAGCTAATTAAGAAGTGGGTAGCTCTGTTAAGGCAGAGTTATCCTTGATTTACACCAGTGTAACTAAGCAGAATTTGCCTAAAACACAGATGGTGGGCCTCTTCCACACTCTTGTAGACCCCCTTCTTCTCCAGTCTAAACTAGCAGCCACATGTTTGAGGTGGCAAATCCTGAGACGAATTTACTAACAGAACAAACACATCTGGAGATTACCCTACTGCCTGCGGAAAACTTGGAGGGTGGTTTGCCAAGAGCCCAGTATTGAGATGCCCCTTTAGTAGGACCAAACCTGGAGGCTGAACCCCTGGTGGTTGAAGCTACAGGCGGTTGTACTGGCATTACGAGCCTGGAAGCCATTATATCCCGAATACAGAATTGTGAAAGGTTGGCTGCCATCAGAGCAATATAATCCCTAGTAGGACAGGCAGCCTGCAGCATTTATAGTATTTGCTTTGGTTTGGAGTTATAAAAAGTGGAGTATTTCCACCATTTTTTAATTTTTAAATGGTAACTAACTGTTCAAATTCACCCCAATGCATTTGCCTTGACTTCAGTGAATTACACGAGAGATGGATTTGGCCAGTTGTCTTTTATTAAAGAGATGCGTATAAAGTGACAGACGACGGGAAGACATGGCTTAGCCAGTATGATTCCAACAACTGGTACATTTCATTTTCCCACACACACTAAGCACAGGACAATGACAGCGGTCTTTTAAACAAATAATATTGTTAACTTGGTGAACACTACCAGACACTATAGCTACATAGGGACAGTCAGGCATTTCTGTCAATCAGGCATGTGTTCTGTACATGTTGCATTAAACCAGTGAATTCAAAGGCAGCAAAAGAGAAAGGATTGGAAATAGTTTCAATGGGTTTGTTTCATACATGGAAGGAAGTGACCCCCTTTAAGGCTATATAATGCCATGCTTATTGCTTGAAGCATAAAGGATCAGGCCTAAACTCTACATTGATGGCAAAACCTGGCCTAGTGTAGTATATTATTATCAGATGGCGTACTTGCAGAGTCAGGTATTACTTTGCGTGAGTAAGGGTGGCAGTATCTAGCCCAAGAAACATCAGTGTTCAGCAGAACAGCTCCCTAGCAAAGCATGATTCTCTCTGGGCTCAGAGCTGGCTGAGACCCGAGAGAAAAAAAAAGGTGAATCCATTTTTTTTTTTAAGTCCCCAAGAACTGGAAGGCTGAGGCACGTGCTGCAGGATGAAAAATGAGAGCTGATGGCAAGCACTGACAGGAAAGTGCCCCAGCAGGGAAGGACTGCGCTCTCCTGTCACTCCTAGCCAAGAAGGAGGAACGATCAAAGTGGTAACAGACGATAAGGGTTGGTGCAGCAAGTAGGTTTTGCATTTGAGTAAATCAAATGCCATCAGCTTACTTGGCTGAAAATCCTAGCCCGTTGCTTACCATAATTCCCCCATTAGCTCTCTAGTGTTCTGGAGAGGTGATGGAAAAGAGAGATGGCTGGGAAAAATCTGTGGGCTTGATTCACCACTGCATTACGCCATTAAAACCAAGTGGAGCAATGCAGGGTTGAATTAGGGTTTA
Organism: Lepidochelys olivacea; assembly: GCF_965140295.1. Taxonomy (NCBI): domain Eukaryota; kingdom Metazoa; phylum Chordata; order Testudines; family Cheloniidae; genus Lepidochelys; species Lepidochelys olivacea. The sequence goes on along the minus strand of NC_140412.1, from coordinate 263,123,946 downwards.
TGCACATGGACAGGAGAGAGAGAATACTGAAAGGCAGATTCTCACCTATACTAATCCAATTTCTGCCAGATTAATCCCACTGAAATCGCTGGAGTAACCCCAGCAATAAAGCTTTTTGGCACTTGTGTCTCAAGATTAGATCAGTTTTTGCTTTAACCAACTCACTTTTAGAGGACAGTTTTGCGAGGGAGTGGGTGCTCTTAGTCCCCAGTGATCTCAGTCAGAGTTGAGGGCACTCAGTACCTAACAGGATTGAGCCTTTAGGGCAGAAGTGGGCAAACTTTTCGGCCCGAGGGCCACATTGGGGAATAGAAATTGTATGGCTGGCCATGAATGCTCACAAAATTGGAGGCTCCAGCTGGGGGTGCTGGCTCCGGAGTGGGGCTGGAGATGAGAGGTTTGGGGTGCAGGAATGTGCTCTGTGCTGGGATCGAGGGGTTCGGAGAGCGGGAGGGGGATCAGGGCTGGGCCAGGAGCATGGGGAGAGGCTCAGGGGTGCAGGCTCTGAGTGGTGCTTACCTCAAGCAGCTCCCAGAAGCAACTGCATGTCCCTTCTCAGGCTCCTAGGTGGAAGCACAGCCAGGCGGCTCTTTTGCATGCTGCCCCGTCCACAGGTGTTGCCCCTTCAGCTCCCACTGGAGCGCCAGAGGGGGCCATTGGAGCGCATAGGAGCCGGAGCGGGGCCATGCTGTGGCTTCTGGGAGCCGCGTGGTGCAGCCCCTGACCCTAAGCCCAGTCCGGAGTGCTGGAGTGGGGCTGAGTCACAAGGTGTGGCCCTGACTCAGCACCCCGGCCATGTACATTGCTATGTACATTGGCCAAACCGGACAGTCTCTACGCAAAAGAATAAATGGACACAAATCAGACATCAAGAATTGTAACATTCAAAAACCAGTAGGAGAACACGTCAACCTCCCTGGACACTCAATAACAGACTTTAAAATGGCCATTCTTCACGAAAAAAAACTTCAAAACAGACTCCAACAAGAAACTGCAGAACTGGAATTAATTTGCAAACGGGACACCATCAAATTAGGCCTGAATAAAGACTGGGAGTGGATGGGTCACTACAAAAAGTAATTTTTCCTCTGCTGATACTTACACCTTCTTGTCAACTGTTGGAAATGGGTGACATCCACCTTGATTGCATTGGCCTCGTTAGCAGTGACCCCCACTTGGTTAGGCAACTCCCATCTTTTCATGTGCTGTGATATATATACTGCTTACTGTATTTTTCACTCCATGCATCTGGTAAAGTGGATTTTAGCCCATGAAAGCTTATGCCCAAATAAATTTTAGCCTCTAAGGACAATGTGTTTGTCAGTAGTTAGAGCTGTGTTCTTCAATAAACCCCTTGCATTTAAGACTGATAGTGATTCCAAATACAGTATATGACATTCCCCCTTTGCCCTGGCTTCTGGAGAGTCAATTGTAATTGCAGTCCCTTAGGATTTGCTCCTGCCATTCTCTAGAACAGAGATAGGTGGAGGGAGTCAGCACCCTGCAGGATTAGGCTGTTTGATGGCTTTGAAGCAATGGAGGAGATGAAGCACCTTGTGGGCAGCGGCAAAGAAGTCACCATCACTATAGAACGCAAACTGTAGGAAGGGGGTTCCTCCCCCTCCTATGGCTTGCTGAAATCTTTAGAAAGCCCTCTCCCAGCTCTATGCAAGGTAGGAAATAAAGACCTAGCTTCATCCCTGAAAAGAAAGGCAGCTCATAACACATTTCACTACGAAGAAAGGGGGAGGGTACATGCAAGGTCATATTGAACCATCTATTTTCAATTGCCAACATTTATAACACTTTGTACATAGTTAGCACCTTCCATTCAAGGAGCCCGAAGCACTTTGGCTCAGCTCAACTGGAAGTTAGGAGCTTAAATAACTTTGAATATCTGGATCTTTGCCCTCAGTTAAGACTCAAAATGCCCCCAGTGAACATCATTTTACAGGTGGAGAAACTGAGGCAAGGAGTCACATAAAAAAAAATCTCATGTATGTCCAGCTCTCATGTTGTGCTTTAAACACATCATCCTGCCTCTCCTTGCCAGTGTTCACCCTCATTACCAATGCTGGCATTTCCACATTGGCTAGAACCTTGCTAACTCATGCTAATAACCCAGCAGAATGTGTCTGTTGGAGTGTCCAAGGTCACCTAAAATCACATCCGCAGGCTGGGGTTTTTTTTCTTCTCAACATTGTTTTTTTCTGTTTACACAGCTGCCTAACAAGTGTCTGCTTTCATCTGGGAACAGCCCGTACACTAACCAGAATTAAAAGCCAGATAACATTTCATTGAAAGGGAGGGAAAAAGCTATGCTCTTCAAAAATGGGCAATGGGAGGAATCTGGCTGCAGCTCAAGGCTAGCCATTTAAAAAGGGAGTCAAAACCATCATAGCTACAAATCTGTTGCAACCGGACAAGGCTGCATGCCAGAGAAAGCTGTGGCCTGTGGTCATGGTCAAGATGTTGCTCCGTTATGTTGCTAATGCTGGCACACAATGGCAACTACTCTAGGGGGAAATTCACCCCTGTTGCAGAGGGCCAATGTTATACTTATAAGAAGCACACAGGATCTTTATAGGGGAGAAAGCAGCATGCCGCATTTATTGAGAATACAAGAGTTAGCATATGCTTTTCAATCACACCCACCCACCATGCACACAGTCCTGCCAGTTGATGTTTATAGTTACCAGTCCAGAGTCTGGATCAATCTAGTGGCCAGCCAGATTGGTCGCAGAGGGGAGCAGGGCTCTGTCGGTCGCGTTCTGATGCTCCTGGAGTGTGGCAAGACGAACCCAAAGTCCCATGGCCAAGCACCCTGTTCTGATAGTCTGGATTTTGCTGTGTCAGTTTGGGACCAGTTACTTCTTAATTGGTTTCAGAGTAGCAGCCGTGTTAGTCTGTATCCGCAAAAAGAACAGGAGGACTTGTGGCACCTTACAGACTAACACGTTTATTTGAGCACAAGCTTTTGTGAGCTACAGCTCACTTCATCGGATGCATTCAATGGAAAATACAGTGGGGAGATTTATATACACAGAGAACATGAAACAATGGGTGTTACCATACACACTGTAACAAGAGTGACCAGGTAAGGTGAGCTATTACCAGCAGGAGAGCGGGGTGGGGGGGCATTTTGTAGTGATAATCAAGGTGGGCCATTTCCAGCAGTTAACAAGAACGTCTGAGGAACAGTGGGGGGGAAATAAACATGGGGAAATAGTTTTACTTTGTGTAATGACCCATCCACTCCCAGTCTTTATTCAAGCCTAAGTTAATTGTACCCAGTTTTCAAATTAATTCCAATTCAGCAGTCTCTTGTTGGAGTCTGTTTTTGAAGGTTTTTTGTTGAAGAATTGCATCCAATGAAGTGAGCTTGTTTGTCTCTTAGGTGCCACAAGTACTCCTTTTCTTTTCACTTTTAGGTCTCAGAGTAGCAGCCGTGTTAGTCTGTATTCGCAAAAAGAAAAGGAGGACTTGCGGCACCTTAGAGACTCAAATACATTTGTTAGTCTCTAAGGTGCCACAAGTACTCCTTTTCTTTTTACGTTTAGGTCTGTAATCTTAATTGGTGTATCTTTCTATGTTAACATTCCAAAACACCTCTGAGAGGGTCATCCTGACCTGGTTTTGATTTAATCAATTGTCTTTAGCGGTGCCAGCCTCCACCTCAGGGTCATCAGTCTGCCCTTCCTTCATTATGGATGCACGTTGATGGTTCTGTGGTGTTGTTAAGTCTCTTCATCCTTCCTTGACCATCTGGCTATAACAATGGCCTTCACACCTTATCTTTTCCTGATGCATACATTCCTCATTCACACAAACAGTCTTTTACAGAGACCTTTGAGAATACACATAGTGTCAGTTTTTTGAGCAAGACATTGTAAATTAAGCCTTCCTAAATCTTATAATCAAAACAATTCATATAGGGGCCCAGGCCTTCAACGTTCCTCTAATCTCCTTAACATAGACACAATACAAGATCTTGTCTCTTACTTACTAAACCAAGACATGTATATTTAACTAGAGTGCCTAATTTGTAATACATATAGGAAACCATAGACATTTTTCAGAGTAGCAGCCGTGTTAGTCTGTATTCGTAAAAAGAAAAGGAGGACTTGTGGCACCTTAGAGCCTTAATGCTCTTAGGCACCTTAATGTCCAAATAAATTTGTTAGTCTCTAAGGTGCCACAAGTACTCCTTTTCATAGTAGACATTATAACTTATCCTAAAACAAAAGGGTGACCATAATCAGTCATAAGGATTGTTCTGGTCTGTCCCTGCCTTAACATCAGTATAGACACTGGCAGTCTGTCAGATGCATTTCTACCAATGTCCCAGAGGGTCATTCCTTTCTGCTATTCAAAAAGGGTGGCTGGAAGGATGAAATCATATCATACGTTAATTCTCACAGTACGATTATAAAATCCTGCTCCTACACCAATACAAGGGCTATGCACCATTTAAGGTCAAGGTCTGCTCCCCATCAAGCAGCGGAGGGGAGATGCACTCAGCACCTGCAGGATCATTCTCTTTTATACCTTTGAGTTCAGTGGAACACTAGCATTGTGAAGCTCACGTGTGGCTGCAGCCCTGATATGCCTCTTATCACAGTGGTCCCCACAATTTTCAGCATTGCACTCCCTCTCTGCCCCCTGTGAGGGCTGGCCCAGGCCCCCCTGAACATTCCTCCATTCCCCCTTAGGGGGGCACACCCCACAGTTTGTGGGACTCTGTCCTATCAACTCCACAAGGTCCCAGGTGACACTGTGAGCTAAGGCTCTTGTAGTGTAACTGTAAAAGCTGATTCTGCATTCACGCTGGGACCGACATAATTTACATTTAAATACAAACTAACTCAGCCAACATCGCATTCAAGAGGTTGATTGAAAGAGATGAAGGCTGGGAAATGCAGAGTGAAGCTGACACTTCGGCTATGTCTACACTTGCAGAGTTTTTGCGCTGTCAGTTTCAACATGATAGTAAACTGGTAAAAGAAAAGTGCTGGCTTGTGTACTCACTTCCACAGAAAGAAAAGGAGTACTTGTGGCACCTTAGAGACTAACCAATTTATTTGAGCATGAGCTTTCGTGAGCTACAGCTCACTTCATCGGATGCATACCGTGGAATTCATCGGAATGCATCCGATGAAGTGAGCTGTAGCTCATGAAAGCTTATGCTCAGATAAATTTGTTAGTCTCTAAGGTGCCACAAGTCCTCCTTTTCAGTTGCTTCTGATAGTTCTAATAAATTAATTTTGTCTTTTTTTCCAGTTTTGAATTTTTTTCCTCTCATTATACAGCTGAGATCACAAGGAATAACTTTTGCTGCAAAACTTCAGTCAGGTAATTTTTGCTGTCTTGAGTTAAACATATGTGTTCTGAGCCTTGGTATGAAGAACAGAGAATAAGCTTCTGGGGCAGGGGGAGGAGGAACAGAGCGTAAGCCTTTAGAGATGACTCAATAACATTTTTTTAAATCTGGGAGATGAATTCCACTGTAATGCATTGGAGTTTAAAGCAAGGCTATCATAGCTCCTCGCATATATTTCCCCTGGAGTTAGTCTAGTATTAATGAGCCAGGGAATGGTGATTTTTAGCTCTCACCTTCACATTGGCAAATCATTTTGACAAGACGCATACATCAGGGGATTTTTTTATTTCAGAGTGAAGTAACATAACTCAAATTCCAATCTTATTAAACATTCTGTACATTACCATCAAATACCACTGTGTGTTAGCAAAGAAGCTGTTGATAATGTTCAACCTCAGTTTTCATTTAAGCCTGGGGGAGTAGCAAAGAGCTTAGAGTGCAGCAGAAAGCTTGGGAAATGCCGGAGAACTAGCATGAAGAGTCAGGCATCCAGGAAGGCAACTTGCAGAGCATTAAAACGCAGAAAGTCAGGAAGCAGAATCAAAGAGAGAATTAAACAAGGCTCAGGGAGCATATGAGGAAGAGGTGTTTAAAAGAATAGTGGGGAGAGACCCCAACAGAAGGGAAAAGCAGCAGCAGAGAGCTAGGGAGCAGTAAAAAAAACCATTGGAAAAGCTTAACCCTCTGAATGGTGGCATTTTCCAGTGTACTAGTGACTGAGTACTTAGGAAGATTTGTATGTACCTGCTCCAGTGATTAAAAGGAACAACAGAGAGGTCTGGAAAAGATTAAGCAATACATTGAAGATCCAGAGGGACAATGGAAACGGACAAGCAGGGAGAGGCCCTGACCGCACAGGAATCATAGCACAAATATTACATTGATTTTACTTGAGGCACTTCCCTTTGCTTCTTTAGAGAAGACGTACCTCAGTTCCATATGTGCACTATGACATATAAATAGGACCCGATCTTCAATTCCTTGACAGCTGGAGAATAATGTAGGTTTTATGTGAGCCCAGCAACCACATATCCTTGCTCTAGAGTTACTAGCAAAGCAATCAATGTCTGAGTTCCTTAGCAGATACGTAGAAACATGTTGAATAACAACCGCAAAAAAAATCTCCAGGTCCAAACCACATCCTCCTCTTCGAAGCCCTGCCACATGGCTGATCAATTCCCAGAGAGCAGGAGAAAGATGGCAAACAGATGATCCCAGCCGTTTTAGTCGGAAGATGGCTCTACACGGTATGCATCCGATGAAGTGAGCTGTAGCTCACGAAAGCTCATGCTCAAATAAATTGGTTAGTCTCTAAGGTGCCACAAGTCCTCCTTTTCTTTTTGCGAATACAGACTAACACGGCTGTTACTCTGAAACTCTACATAGTGTGTATATGTCAGAACTTCACCTACTCAGGACAGGCTTTGCCATTTAATCCTGACTACATAAAAACCAAACATACTCAAAGAAAGCCAAGCATATACTCTTTGTTGAGGTTACGTATGGGCCAGGTGCCAAGTTTTATACCAAAGTTGGGTCCTAGCGGCCTCGCAGCTTGAGCATTAGACTGGGACACAGGAGACCTGGCGTCTAAACCCTGCCCTGTCACTAGTCTGCTGGGTGACCTCGGGCGAGTCTCACCTCTGTGCCTCAGCTTCCCCACCTCTCAACTGGCACTACTGAGCTCCTTTGAGAAGTGCTTTGAGGGGTATGGCTGGACAGCACCCCGGGCTGCTGGGAAGGGGCAGTCTCACCCCACACTGGCTCATGCGATGGATGTCTGCCAGCCTCTCCCGGGGCCACCCGCCACGCTCTGGACGGCGCCAGAGCAGCAGCTGGTACCTAGGCAGGCTGCTGCTGCACGAGGTGGGGGTCAGTGTCAGGGCAACAGGCAGCCACCAAGGCCCGATACTGACTCGGGGTGGGGGTGTGAAGTGAACCAGTTGTGGGGGGCGGGGACAGAGGGCAGGGGTTGCCTGAGGCCTTCCCTCGCTGATGGGGGTCCTGCCCCCACAGCCCCACCCCGCAAGGAGCACTGGGCGTGGCTACCTGGGGAGGGGCGGAGTTAATGGGGCGGGGGGCGGAGCGTTTTGTTACCACGCCCCCCCCGCCGCCGCCGCGCGCTCCGCCTCGCTCCCAACCGGACACGCGCAAGATGGCGACTGCGAGTCCGACAGAGGTAGCTGCCGGCGGTCTGCCCTGACGGGCCTCCGCCGCCATGTTGGTGAGGGCGGGCGCGGCGCTGCTAGGTCTGCCCCGCAGCCCCCGCCCGTGGGTAGGTGGGGGCGGAGGGATGAGGCGGCTGAGCGGGGGCGCCCCTCCCCCACCCGCGGCTGTTCGGTGCTTCCCGCTCAGCCGCGCGCTCCTGCGCGTGCAGGGGCCCGAGGCGGCCACCTTCTTGCAGGGGCTGCTCACCAATGACGTGGAGCGACTGGTGTCGGGTGGGGCGGACCGTCCCCCGGAGGGCGGGGCTCCCCCGCCACGCGCTCAGTACACGCATGCGCTCAACGTGCAGGGCCGGTGCCTCTATGATATCATCCTCTACAGGTGAGACCAATGCAAGGCGGGCGTGGAGGGGGGGAAAGGAATGGGCAAGACTTGGAAGAGACCATTGCTAGAGTCAGTACCACTATTTTGCTCATAGGGGAACTGATGAGTTTGCTTGCTGTGAAGTCAGATGTGGACGCAGTGTCCCTAATGGTATAACTTGGGCAGATTTGGTGCCTGCAAAGTTAATTTAAGACCTGATTGAGCAAAACAATTAAGCCCTGGAAATGGGTGCAGTTTAAATTAAGCCTGTGTTTAAGTATCTTGCTCATTTGGGGCCTTTTTAAATTATTTGGTGTGATTTTTTTAAAAAGGTCACTAAAGTCATGAGCCCACTGCAAATTAAAGCAACTTTACAATAATAAACTTGCTGGCCCATGCCATGGAGGGAGAGATGCCTTTGTTTCACGTTTGCAATGGTGGTTTATTATGCATAACTGTTGGGGAAAAAATCCTGTTGAAAAATGGTGGTGGTCTTTTAATGTCAACTAGGTATAGCTAATGTTACAGGGCCTGAACTTGCCTATGTCCATGGTCAACTTTATGATAAAATCAATGGGACCACTAACTGTGTAAAGTCAAGCTGGGACTTTTTAACTGGGAATTGGTCCTGCTTCGAGCAGGGGGTTGGACTAGATGACCTTCTGGGGTCCCTTCCAACCCTGATATTCTATGATTCTAAGCGCACGTGTAAGTCTTTGCAGGATCCGGGCCATATCAGTCCTACAACATGCATTAGTTTAGCTTTTCTTGTTCATTTAAAAAAAAAATGGTGGATGAAAGGTCTCATCTTTCCCCGTTTAAATTAATTTGTATTGTTTTGTTCTCCCTTCACTTCTGTTCTTCAGAGGTAATTCCTGTCACTAGTATTTAAGAATTTTTGTGTATTTCCCATTTCACATACAATAATCCCCCAAGATGTTTCATGCAGTTTATCATAGTTACATGTCTTTTTTTTAATCTGTAAATAGTGCCGGCACAATGGACTCTTGATTGCCGGGTGGAGTCTGTACGCATTAGCACAATGTAAATAAGTAATAATGAGGTGCCTGTTCCTAATGCATCAATCACTATAGTACTGAAGCACCAACTCTAAAAATGTTCTATGATGATATACGAACATATTGGCTCTAATTTTTCCACTGCCTTATGCAGTCATTTACATCTGTGCAAACTTGGTTTAAACTGCTACCAGAGTAGAATGGCAACATTTCACAACTCCTTAACATAATTGTAAGGAGTGACAAATTGGGCCCTTGGATATTCTCAGCTCAGTTATTTTTATTACTTAACATTTATATTGTGGTCGTGCATAAAAGGCATAGAGAGATCAGGCCCCATTATGATAGGCACTGTACAAAAACATACAGTTGTTGCCATAACAAGTGGATGATATGAACAAGCAGGCCAGGGTAGGGGAAACAGGATAACTAATATAATAGAATGTGTGCAGTTCTTAGCTATTCAGTAGTAGTGATCACAGGCTTCATCTTCCTAGTTGTTATCAGGTTACAGTTTAATCTACACGTTATGGAAGGCGTAATTTTGAGGAGGGACTTCAAGGAGGGCAGTGGTGGATTTAGAGTTAGTGGGGCCCTGTGCCACCCTCATTTTTGAGGGCCCCCCTTGGGGACCCAGTCAAGGAAAAGGCATTCTCTCTTATCTCCCCCACCCCATTTTTCATTATTTTTTCCGTCATCCTCCTCCTATATTATAAGTAATAGGAAGTAAATGAAAATAAAGTGAGGTATCTTGATTAGGGCAGGAGGTTGGGGTGCAAGAGGGGGTGTGGGGGTTGGGCTCTGGGAGGGAGTTTGGGTGCTGGGTGTGGGCTCTGGGCAGGGGGTTGGGATGTGGGAGGGGGTGAGGGGTGTAGGCTCTGGGAGAAAGTTTGGGTGCGGGCTCTGGGCTGGGGCAGGGGATTGGGGTGCGGGAGGGGTCAGGGGGCAGCATTTACCTTGGGCAGCGCGGCTCCCAAAGCAACATGCATACCCCTCTGGCAGCGGCTCCTAGGCGGGCAGGGGAGGGGAGGCTAGGGGGTTTCTGCACGCTGCTGCATGCAGGTGCCACCCCCACAGCTCCCTTTGGCCATAGCCAATGGGAGCTGTGGAGGTGGCGCTCGGAGCGGGAGCAATGCGTGGAGACACTCCCCCCAGGGGCTGCAGGGACATGCCGGCTGCTTCTGGGAGTGGAGTGGTGTGGAGGGAGGGAGGGAGGCAGCGCGGGCAGGGAGCTGCCTTAGCCATGCTGCTGGCATGTCTCTGCGCGCCCCTTTTGGGGAGGGGGGCAGCAGGTCTTTGTGCACTATCTGGGGCAGGAGCAGTGTGTGGAACCTCCCGCCCCCTGCCAGGGGCACGCAGAAATGTGCCAGCAGCCAGCCGCTTCCGGGAGCGGCGTGGGGCCACGGCATGCAGGCAGCCTGCCTGCCTGAGCCCTGCTGTGCTGCCAGCCAGGACTGGGGGGCACGTTGCCAGATGAGATTTATCCTGCATTTTGGGGACCCCCCTGTCATGGGGGTCCCCGTGCCACCGCACTGTTTGTTTCATGGCAAATCCGCCTCTGAAGGAGGGTAAAATGATGGCTTACTGGGACTGGGAGTCTTTTCCCACTCATTGAAGGGGGGCAGGTATGGGTGAAAACACATTTGTCAGAGCAGTGGAGAATTGGGTGCTCAGGGCTGGCATCGTTGAGAGCGAAGGCAGGAGTTTACCTTGCAATAATAGAATAACTTGGATAGGTTTGGTGGGACTTGGTGAATCTACGTCTAGATTTCCATTCCTATATGATTTTACAATTTTGTTTGTTTTTTTTTTAACAGAAAAAATTATGGTGCAAATATTTCATAGTTGTCCAAAAGGTTGAGTACTGCCCATATCAGCACCAGTAGCATTCAGTAAATTCTGCATATCATTGGACTTGGCTCTGGATTAAGGTAAAAAGCTCTGCTGAAACTACTTCTTCTGTTTCTTTTAACGTTTTATGTGTTACTTTTTCAGGCTTCATGAAAGTCAAGAAGAGGAACCAAATATCCTGCTGGAGTGTGACTGCTCAGTGCTGGATTCTGTTCAAAAGCATTTGAAATTGTACAAGATCCGGAGGAAAGTAGATATAGCCCCCTGCCTTGATCTCTCTTTGTGGGCAGTCATCCCAGAGGAACAGTCTGGAGATGTTTCCAGTATCCTTGATAAATGTGCAGACAAAACTTTGGTTTTAACTCCTGATCCAAGAGCAGAAGTCATGGGTTGGAGATTGATTACAAACAAAGAGGAAAATCCACTAGAAATTGTCCCTGGAAGTCATATAGGAAATATTAGCGATTATCATAGGCACAGGTACAAACAAGGTAAAGCCGATTTAAGTTTTATACCCTAGTGTATTAGCAAAATGAGGGAGATGTATGTTACTGTGAGAATTCCATACTCAAGATCTAATGCAAGACACTAGAAGTTAAATGCTAATTATTGGATGTCTGAATGTGTTTGCTGACAGGGTAGTAAATACAGCTCTTGTTTAATACTTCTGGACTAAATTTGATTTAGCAACTATAACTATATTTTGAATACAGTATCCAGCTGCTGGGGTTTTTAATACATGTATGGATGTGGGCATGCCTATAGGATTACTGGTTTCCATATGGTCAGACATTTTTGTGGTTTGAGTCATTTTGATTATTTTTGGAATATTAACTGTGCTTGCTTGCTTGTTTGCCTGTTGCTGTGGGGGAAAAAAACAAACAAACTTGGCCTGTTTAGTAAAAATGTATGACTGGATTCATAAAGAAATTTACGATCAAAGCGATATGTATTTGCTTTGAGTTGGTAACTAAGATACTGCAATCTCATGTGTGTGGGTTCACCATTGTGCCCATGCAGAGCCCTATTGACTTCCATGGGACTCTAGCCAGGCATCAGATGAAACGAATCACTGGACAGGAAGTTGCATTTAATGTGGGCAAAGGGAGAAATGTAGTATATATTCTTGGTTCTTCAAAGGGGCTAATTTCCCAAAGCTGAGGAAAATTATGAGTGAAGTTGATGGAAAGGGAAAATTTAGACAGAGAAATGTGAATTAAGATTGAGAGTTCTTTAAGAACAGTATATTAGATGGCCAAAAAGCCACGATTCCACAATCAAGAAAAAGGACAATTTTGGCCAAAAGTCTATCCTGGTTCAGCTGCAGAGCAAAGACAGTAATTATAAATAAAGCAACATATAACCAAAGGAAAAAGGAGGAATAGATAACTTCTAATTTATATTTATTGTTATTAAGTGCGGATAATAAGGGGAGTTAAAGTCATCAGGGAAGAATCTATGGCTGGCAGGGCTAAGGACAATAAGGAGATTTTACTTAAAATCAAATATATTAGGAACAAAAGAAATCCAAGAAATGGTATAAGCCCATAGATGGAGATGGTAAAATTATTAATAATGATGCAGAAAAGGCAGAAATGTTCAATAGATATTATTTTCTGTATTTGGAAAGAAGCAGAATGGTGTACTTGCATCATATACGTCTGATGAAGTACTTTACATTCTATTAGTAACTAAGGAGGATATTAATCATCATCCACTAGATATTAACCGGCCTGGATAACTTGAACTCAAGGGTCCTAAAACAGTGGGATGAAGAGCTCTGCCCACTGATGTGAATTTTTAATTAATCTCGGAATGCCAGGGCAATTTCAGAAGACTGGTAGAGTGCTGATGTTGTGCCAGTATTCCAAAAAGGCAAGGAAGATGATCTGAATAACTATAGGCTGGTTAGCTTGACAAATCCTAGGCAAATGAATGGAAAATCTGAAATGAGATTCAATTGATAAAGAATAAAAGGATAGGAATATAATTAATGCCAGTCAATGTGGTTTTATGAAAAACAGGTCTCATCAAACAAACCTGATTTCATTCTTTGAGATTACAAGTGTGGTTGACTTCTGTAAGGTAATTGACTTAGTAATGCATGATATTCTGATGTAGAAAAGTGAGCAGTATACAGTGTCAGCAAAGCACTAATTAAATGGCTTAAGACCTGGCAAACAGACAGATTGCAAAGTATTTGTCACTGGGAAATCATCACTAAATGGGGTTGGTCCTAGTGGGATTCGTGCTAGGCCCAGTGTTATTCAACACTTTATCAATGATCTGGAAGTAAATATAAAATCGCTGTGGCCGACACAAGGATTGACAGAGATAAATAATGATGAGGACAGGGCAGTCATACAGACTGGATCTGGAGCACTTGGTAAGCTTGGCACATTCAAACAAAAGGTATTTTAAAACAGCCAAATATGAAGTCAGACATCGAGAAACGGAATGTAGGCCATATTTCCAAAATGGGGGACTGTATCCTGGAAAGTAAACAAACGTAATCCTTGAGTATAAGGGAGAGTAGTGAGAGAGCAGGAGTGGGGAGGTGATTTTGCCTTCATGTCTGGCATTGGTGAGACCAACACGGGAATACTGTTGTCCACATATTTTAAAAGATTTTGAAAAACTAGAGAGACTGCATGAAAGAGCCACAAACATGATTTGAGAGCTGGAGAAAAATGTCTACTATTAAGAGTCCTAGAACTCAATCTGTTTAGTTTATCAAAAAGAAGATGGAGAGGTGACACAATTAGTGTATAAGTATCTTCACGGGGAGGAAATGCCAGGTACTAATGGGCTCTGTAATCTAGTGGAGAAAGGCATAATATGAAGTAATGGCTGGAAGCTGAAGCCAGACAAATTCAAATTGAAGATAAGGCACAAACTTAATAGTGAGGGAGGCTGGTTAACCACTGGAACAAACTACTAAGGAAAGTGCTGGATTCTCCATCTCTTGTTGTCTTCATATCAAGACTGGATGCCTCTCTGGAAGATACACGTTAGTCAAACATAAGTTATTGGGAGCAATACAGGGATAACTGGGTGATATTTAATAGCCTGTGATATACAAGAGCTCAGACTAGATGATCTAATTCCCCTCTTTTGGCCTTAAACTTTACAGGGTCTGCCCTTCCAAATCAGATTACAGGACAGTATCAGAGCCTGTCTTAACCACAGTTCTAGGTTTAAAAAATAAAGAAGAGGACTTGCAGCCTAATTTTCATAGGTACTGAGCACCTGAAGCTCCTACTGAAAATTAGTCTACTATTGGATAATAACAGGAAGTACTTCAGTTAAACTATATTTTTACCTTAAGTATTTAATATATTAGAGTCTGAGCTCCTACAGTATAATGAATCTGTGGTCATAATGAAGATGGGTGCATAGTTTTTAATGGACCCACACTGAGTATTTCCTTTACTAATCTGTCATCAGAAGTTATTTATATTGTCAAAAAGGAGAAAATACTAATGTTTCCATAAAGCTGTTATTAACTAATTTGATGTTTTTTATTTCTCTGTATGCCCTGACTTTTAAGATAAAACATATAATTGGTCTGTTTGCTGAAGAGGTATTTTCATTTGACCATCCTATGTTTATTACATAGCTTTTGACCAAAAATAACACTTTTTTTTACCCTAAAGTCTACTTATGTGATTAAGGTGAGCAGGATATGGCCCTTTGTATTAAATGTATACAAGTTCATTTGGGTCCAGGTTTTGACTGCCTGGTTTTGACTGCCCTCCATTTCAGTAGTGTGCTTGTGAATGCTCAAAACGTCAGCAGATCAGGCTCTGATACAGCTTTTTGGCTCACCTTTTAAATCAGCATTTGCTAGCCTTGCTCAGTTATGACTCGTGATTTCAACTTGGGTCTCCAACCAAAGTATTGAAAAACCAATAACTTCAAACTATTTCTACCTTTTTTTTTTTTTTTCCAAATTACAGTTTTCAGCGAACAAGATGGATGCTAAAAGTGCTATATATTGTGAGAGCCTGACAAAACTTACCAGTTACTTCTGTTTTCCCCCCAGGAATAGCTGAAGGTGTAAAAGACATCCCCCCAAGAGTAGCCTTGCCACTGGAATCCAACCTGGCCTACATGAATGGCATCAGTTTTACCAAAGGCTGTTATATTGGGCAGGAGTTAACAGCCAGGACCCACCACATGGGTGTCATCCGCAAACGCCTATTGCCAGTGCAGCTTTCAGCTCCTTTGCCATTGGGAAGCATTCCCGAGGGTGCTGCAATCTTAACTGAATCGGGAAAGTCAGCTGGCAAGTACCGCGCTGGTGGAGATGAACTTGGCATAGCTTTGCTGCGATTAGCTAACATAAATGAGCCACTTCATATCAGTTTACCAGGCGACACTAGTGTGAACCTTACTGCATCTATACCTAACTGGTGGCCAAAAACTACCAACAAATAAATGAGGAATCCTGTGTGGCACATCTGCCTTACTTAACAAACTTTGTCTGATAGGCTGGGAAATTCATTCACTCTCTCACTCCCTTCCATCATGTCTTCCTTTGTCTTTACCTTTTATTTGCAGAACTTGAGCAGTGTGTATTACAAAAGGGTCCTTGGGAACTGGGCCAAAAGGCAGAAGGAACCTGATGCATCATCGAGTCATTGACAAATCAAGGGCTAAGTGGAGAAGCACATAGGAGAACAGAGAAATATTCAGCAAAATCTTGTAAAGTTCAGGAGCAGGAGTTTCTGCTGCTTGCTTCCCCTTAAGGGAGAGGTGTATGGGGAGGGAGATTAAGGAGACTTGGGCTGTGCTGGGCAACTAGGCTCCGTTCCTGAAGATCCTTGACCCAGCCACAGCACTCTTGTGGCCCATCCTCTCCCTCTGTGACCTGTACCATACTTCCCTCTCTGAAAGAGAGTGAAGACAGGCCAATTATTGCTGGTTGTATCAGTCCCATGGGAATTTGCATGGTACAGAGGAGATCTCTATACTGACTTCCACTAGCTGATTAGCTCACCCAAAACCAAGGACCCACAGCTCTGCAGAGAGGGACTTCTGTGGGCTCTGGAACCATAGAGGAGCCTGTCACAGAGACACTGCTCCCCAGCTCTGTGTCTGGGAGCTTTGCTGGGAATTTTTGGTTTCCTCCCATGACATAGTGGATGGTTACATATAGCTTGAAGAGTCTCTTTGGGGCAGAGGGAGGAGGCTTGGCATGGGTGAGGAATATTAAGGAGTCCAGTGGGGCTGCTAAGGAATCCAGCCCCTACTCTATGTGAGGTGCCCTGGGTTTATTTGGGTGGTGCTGGATCTGGGACCTGCTGCCCTCCATTGGATGGATCAAAACTTATTCTGAATATAGTGCTGCATATATTGAAATGCTGAAAGGGGAGGTGGGAATAGGAATTTTATCACAGTATGTGTCAAATGTTTTTATATCGGATTATTTTTGTGGTATTGTAAGGCTTTTTAATAGCAGTGTGCTGCCCATTTATTTCAATAGCGTGTGTTTTTGCTACACTCTGGCTAAAATGTTCACTGTGAACGTTCCTTGCATCAGGCTTTCTGCACCGCTCCTAAATTGCTGATTGATGAGAGCTTTTTCTGTCATTACTGTTAACTCTCTCTGAAGGAATAGGAATGGATTGTACTCTGTCTGCATTTGAAATAAGAATTTTGCTTTTAATACTTGACCACATGGGCGAGCAATGTATGCAGATGATGTAATATCAGTATGTACTCTACTGTTGCAAGGTCAGCAGAGGGAGCACAATGGTCAATAGTATACCCACAGCTGCCCTGCCATGGCCAGGATACTGGTAATAAAGGCCTGGGCTATGCACAAGTTCATGTCGGAGTGTGATATTTACTGAAATAGGTACGCCGATACAACTCCTAGTTTGCACACAATTATACTTGTATAAAGATGCCTTCCTCATCCTTTATGGGAATAAACTATATTGATATAAACTTTATACCAGTATAATTGGTTTAAATTTGTCAGCAAATGTTGAGGTTTTGGTTGGCAGAAATCACAAATAAGGGTACGTATATGCTAGAAATGCTACAGTGATACAGGTGTGCCACTGTAGTTTTAGGCACTTGCTACAGCCACAGAAAGGGTTCTTCTATCGATGTAGTAAATCCCCCTCTCTGAGAGGTGGTAGGTAGGTTTGACAGAAGAATTCTTCTGGTGACCTACCACTGTCTACACTGGGGCCTAGGTTGGCTTAACTATGTTGCACAGGATGTAAAATTTTTCACAGTCCTGAGTGATGTAGGTGAGCTGACCTAACTTTGTAGTGTTGATGAGGCCTGAGTGTAGACGTATGCAAAACTGTGCTGCCAAAAGGAAACTTTCACTGGCAAAACTTTCTAGTGTACACCAGGTCTAAGTGTAGCCATGCTAAGGAGGTTGTACCACTTTAAATATACAAGTATAGTTAATAGTTAAAAGAGTACAACTTTCTGTGTAGACAAGCCTAAATAAAGGTACTAAGAACACATAAAATATTAGGACCATGTGCCTTGTGATTCTTAAAAAAAAAAAATGCCAAAAACCTTCAGGAGGCAGCCAAAACCCCAGGCGGTATGACTGTTCCCACACAATCTCTTCAAAGCCAATGAAGGGACATGTCCCCTCCCCAAGGTGAGATGTCCACTCCTTCCCTGCCAACATGAATCTCAGCCCCATAGAGGGCTCTCTCTGGGGGATGGGGGACAGTGCCACAAATATGCATGAGGGAGTAACAATCCTGCCTTTGATAAGAAAATGCTGAGTAGAGCCTGTGCAGTGCCCTATGGATCTGAGGCCTGCTTGCCACCCACACTCCATGCCCTGTTCTTCCCAGCTGTCTAACTCTTTTGCCCTAAACTAGGGGGTTTTCCAGGCCCGCACTTTCCTCACTGCTTCACTACTGCCCCCATCCTCCCAACAGCTTCATGTGGCCCCCAAACAAGGGCTTCGGGTTAGTCCCTGCTGCTGGCTCTTACTGAGGGTTTCTCTAGCCACCTTACTTCCTGAGTGCTCAAACCTGCACCCAAAAATTTGGGGCCCCTTTGACTGCTGCTACTTCATGTTGGCTACTGCTGCTTTTTCCATCTTTGCACCTCTTTCCCCCCCCACCCCACTCAGGGCCGCCTCCTTCCTCACTCCCTCTAACCCTAAACTAATTTATAGAAGCTGTGTGTATTTTTTTTAAGTAAATAATGTGAACTCAGAAGTGAGATGTGGGGAAGAGGAGTGAGGGGGATGAATGAGTAGGGTCCTGATTGAATGGGTCTGGAAGGAGCCCAAGATGATGAACTAGCCCTGTTTAATATTTGTTTGAAATAGCCATTGTCCAAAGAGCATTTCATCGTTGCCTTGCTGTAGCCATTACTGTGAAGTGAAATGTGTATGAAAAATGCTTATATTCGTTAAAACTCCTCAGGCTTGCTGTAAAAGAAATCTGTGGAATTACTCATTAAAAGTTAGCTATGTCAATGATTTAATATTGGTGCTTCTGTGTGATTGGCCTGTAGGTTAGGTGGAGTTGCACAGACAAAGGTCTTTTATTTTTCAGTGATAGTAGTACGTTATGTTGGCAGATGTGCTTGTCTTCACAGAAGGGTTCTGCTCATATGCCCACTGTAGTCAATGTGGTCTTAGCCCATTCTGGATCAATGTCAAGAAGTTAAATTAAGCATCCTCTAACTACCAGAACAGGAAGTTAAAGATGAACTGGAAGGCTTGTTACCTGTCAAGACCAAGTTCACTTTCTGCTGTTTCTCCTGCAAAGGATGATATCATTAATACCTTAAAGAACAAGAAGGTGCACAAGAAGGGTTGTTTTAGGTGGTCAGTAAGGCAGCTCCTTGTGCTTTTTATATAAATCTCCACGTGCAGTTTGGGATCATCATTTTTCTTAATTAAAAAAAAAATAGTTTTTTCTTTAAAGATTACCCGTTACTATTGGACAGGAGCAGGGTAGCTGCAATCTCTTGGCCACTGTTGTGCCTCCCTTCTTAATGCCAGTAAAACTACCTGTGTTTTAACTAGCACTGATCTTGAAGACTTGTCTTATTAACCGTGTATGATGAGTGCCAAGTTTGCCTGACAGACATCATTCTGACGCTACAAAACTAAAATGCCTTTGGGATATAAGAAAATTGATAAAGAATCATAGAAATGTAGGACTGGAAAGGACCTCAGTCTAGTCCAGTCCCCTGCACTGAGACCATCCCTGACATGTGTTTGTCTAACCTGTTTTTAAAACCCTCCAAGTAGTAATATTATTTGTGTTAAATATTTAAAAATAAAAGCATCTATTAAGGCACAAGAGGAATTGGGACTATAAAAGATAAAAGGAATCCTTCGCAATGACAGCAATTGTCCCAGTATTCTTCAGTTACAGATAGGGTTAAAAATCTAATTATCATTGTGAAATAAGTTACCTTTTTTGTTTGTTTGTTATTAAAATGTTTATTGGCAGCTCCCATTTGAAGTGTTCCATCCAAGCTTTTCTAAACTTAACCCAAGTGTTAATCTTGATGAGTGTACTGTTGTGCAGAAGTACTCCAAGTTGTCCAAGGTAATAAAAGTCCAATTTAGCCTGTTACATAAAATTGTTTATAAAGTCAGCAAAAGTTAGACACTGTTTTCTAGGGTTACATTTTAAAAAATGTTGACGCAGCTCGAAATGGCTACCTTCTTGTTTACCTATTAAGTGAGAGATCAAACAGACTGTTAATTTCCAAACTTGGTCAAATAAACTTAGTCAAATAATAATTACTCTATTTTTGCTGAAAGTCTTATCATGAAATCGATCAATGAGACATATAAGTGATGCTTGGCTACTTACCCACGAAGGGAAAAAATGAAAAAAGGCCTCTATTTTCATTTATTTTGGGCAAGGATATTTTTGTGCGATTGAAGAATTGTTTGGCTGTGGTATTGACATAGGAATGAGTCCCTGAAGAGTCTTTTTAGTGCAGTCTTTTTAGATTATGTAAGATTCCTCAGTATCAGTCAGTTCTTAGGTTGCTTATAGAGTTTTTTGTTTTATTTTTTTAAGCTTGAACTAGAAATTAATCTGTAGTGCTTTAGACTTTCTGGATTCTCTGAATGTGACAAAGGAGAGACAGTGTAGAATATGCTTATGCTGGTTTGTCAAGAAAAGCTTTTCCCTCCGCCACCAATTGCGCAAGCTCTTCTCAGAATATTTATATGGTACTACTGTATATGCACCAGGAATAAACACAGTTTCTTCTTTTCATGGGAGCCGTATCTATTATTTCAGCTACATACACACATTTCTTACTGCCTCTTAATATGTGAAAGGCTTTTATGTTACCAAGGGCTGGATATATATATATATTTTAATAAACACAGATCACAATTTTCAAATGTGGATGCTTAAAGTTAGACACCTAAACACATAATATACGCAACTAACTGAAAGTGGCTTGATTGTCAGACATGTTAAGCAACACCCATTGGTATCAAAGGGAGCTGTGTGTGTTCAGTACTTCTGAAAATCTAACTGCTTTAGTTACCTGCTTATTCATGCACTTAAGCACTTCCAGTTAGGCACCAAAGTTAGGAAAAAATGGCTTTGCTTGTTATGAGGTTGCATTGAAATATACCTTACAGGTGGTAAATAATTAGAGGTACTCTATTAATCTTAAAATAAATTATTAGACTGACTGAAATGAAATAGATAACTCTATTACTCTCTGGAGACATATGTAATTTAAATTAAATTTAACCTGAAGTGGTCAAAAAATGGAAAATAACCAGTGGACTTCTTTTTCCCTCCACTGTTTTTCACATGAACTAAAATGTTTGTTTTCTCACTACGTCTTTCAATGACTAATCTCACCAAAAATTAAGAAAACAACCACTACAGAGAGAAAAACACATCACTGCAAGCACACTGCCACTAAAACACATTATTAAAGGCAGGGCTGATAGGACCACCTATTATTAAAATTGTTCAACACTTTCCATTATAAGACTCTGTTTTCAGTTTCTTATAACTTTTGCAAACTTTTACTGTCTGGGCTGAAATTTTCCATGCCAGGTTTCTGTGGCCAGTGGTATCGACTAAATGTTTGCGGAAATTTCAGCCACAACAATTAATCCATTTCCAAGAATGATGCTAGGGAAAAATACATTGTTTTGCCTGTTAAAATCTAGCACCTCCATGGGGAAAAAAGATAACAAAGGCTCTACTGGGATAGTGCTTGGGGTCTCCTACAGACCCCCCCCAGGATCCTGTTTGGATATGGATACGGAGCTCTACTATTTTTAATGAAATAAATGCTACTGGGAATTGAGTGATTATGGGAGATTTTAATTTCCCAGATATAGTTTGGAGGACTAGTGCTTCTAATAATGGTCGGGCCCAGATATTCCTCGATGTGAAAGTCAACAGATTGATTCACCAAACAGTCACCGAACCAACAAGAGGTGATACCGTTTTAGATTTAGTATTGGTAAGTATCAAGGACCTCATAGAAAAATGGTTTGTAGAAGACAACCTTAGTTTGAGTGATTATGAGTTAATTCAGTTGAACTTAGGTTGGCAACTAGAGTCCTGGATTTCAAAAGGGTAAACCTTTAGAAAATTAAGGAAATTAGTTAGAGAAGTGGAGTGGACTAACGTGGAGGAGGCTTGGAATTGCTTTAAGTCAAAGTTGCAAAACCCTGCAACCCAAGAAAGGAGAAAAGTGTAGAGAAGGGTTGCAGATGAAATTGGATGAACAACCATCTCAAATAGTTAATTAAAAAGCAGAAGGAATTCTATAAGGAATGGAAGAAGGGATGGATCAGCTACCATTTAAAGGTCTGAAAGTTGGGGGGGGATGAGAACTGTCAAAAGCCAAGCATAGTTGGACCTTGCACAGGAAATTAAAACAAATAGTAAGAGAGTCTTTGGCCATATAAAGAAAACTAGGAAAGAAGAAGTGGGACCGCTAAACACAGAGGATGGTGAGGAGATTTAAAATAATCTAGGTGTGGTCCAACACCTAAATGAATGTTTTGCCTCAGTTTTTAACAGGGTAATGAGGAACTTGGGGGCAGTGGCTAATGGAAGAAGGATGTGGAAGCTAAACTCAAACAGTTTAGAGGGACTAAATTGGAGGGCCCTGATAATCTCCCTCCAAGAATATTAAAGGAACTGGCACATGAAATTGCAAGCCCAATAGCAAGGATTTTTAATGAATCTCTAAACTCGGGGGTTCTACTCTGACTTGAGAATTGCAAATACAGTACCTCTATTTATGAAAGGGGAAAAAAGTGAACTACTGGCCAGTTAGTTTGACCTGAACTGTATGCAAGGTCTTAGAACAAATTCTGAAAGAGAGAGAAGTTAAGGATAAGGTCTACCTAATTGCCACAATTGGGGTCAGAAAGGAATTTTCCCTTAGGTCAGATGGCAGAGACCGTGGGGGGTTTTCACCATCATCTACAGCAGGGGGTCACTTGCTGGTTTGAACTAGAATGAATTGTGGATTCTTTGTAACTTGAAGTCTTTAAATCAAGGTTTGAGAACTTCAGTAACTCAGCGAGAGGTTATGGGCCTATTTACAGGAGTGGGTGGGTCAGGTTCTGTGGCCGGTCAGGTGTAGGGGGTCAGATTAAATTATCATAATGATCCTTTCTGTCCTTAAAGTCTATGTGTTGGAGCAGGGACTTGAAATTTGACAGGGAGTGAGTGGCCTTTATGTCAAGGTTGTGACTTTTGCTGTCTCCCTAAAAATCTGCCCAAATTTGTGCAAGATATAAGCCTTTGAAAATTTTCAATCACAGTTCATGCAAGTTTAGTAGAGATTTCTTAGATTTTAGCAGCTAAATTCAGTGATGATTCTGTATGCACTGGCATGCTTCATCATAGGCTCGAGCAGGACTCTTACTGCAGTTACATCTCTGTGCTGTGGGTCCTGGTCCACAGCTGGCTCTCAGGTTCCCAATCTCACTCCGCGCGTGGGATGGATTGCACCTTCAGTCTTTGCACCGAGTGACCCCGGCTGTAAGGGGAAGTCTGGCGGGTGGGATGTGGGTGGAACATGCATCTAAGGGTTTGACTGCTTTTGATTTAGAAACACAGAAAGCCAAGTAATTTTTCCACAATAAGCAGGTGAGTGCAGCATCAACCCAGCCTGCAGGTTGATGGCTGCCCTGCACCTGGCCCCACTGCGGCCAGTTAGTGCAGACACTGACAGTGGCTTTCACAGGCACACACTTGGCTGCTGAGAATGGGCCCCCCGCTTCTCATTTCACACCAGGAGTTGGGCATGGAGCTGTGAGCACCATGACAACTGGAGCTGGGTGAGGAAACAAGGCCATAGCCCAGGCCCTGTACTTGGGTCACAAAGTAACTCCTGGTGTGGGCACGCTGCTCCTACCCTTTGTAGTGGTGGTTTGCTCCAACTCCCCCACACTCTCTTCTAATCCTGAAATGGTTTGCCCCAACCCCCTCCCAAATTCTTCTAAACCATGAAATGCGTCATCCCAAACCCCGGCCCCTCTGACCCGACATGGTTTACCCTCACTTCCCTCTCTCCCCCTCCCACTGCCCCTGAAATGGTTTGCCCCAACCCCCTCTTTTCCTTCCCAGCCCTGATAGGGTTTGCCCCTCCCCCCGCCGCATACACCCTTCTAACCCTGAAATGGTTTGCCCTCAATCCCCCTCTCTTCTAACTCTGAAATGGTTCGTCCCAGGCCCCTCACACTGCGCCCCCTTCGAACCCTGCTCGTCTCAGGCCCCGCCTCCCACAATAATTTATCCCAGCGACCTATCCCACTCTCAGCCACCCCCCCCCACCCCCGTCCTCCATTGGTTGTCAAGGAGCTTTTCCGTCCCCTCCCGCGCGCTCCTCATCCCGCTCTGCTCGCAGATTGGGCGGCCGGGAGGGTGGGAAGGAGCGCGCGCTGAGAGGGGAGCGCGCTGAGGGAGACAGTTAGCTGCTCCGCCCCCACCTTCCCCCAGCCTGGCTCCCGCCTCGCCTCGCGCCCGACGCGGGGCGGGGCGGTTGGGGAGCCGCTCACCTGCCCGTGGGTGAAGTGGGCTCGGCGGGCGCCACCATCCCGCGCCCGGGCCAAGGGGTGGAGGAGGGGTAAGATGGTGGCTGCTAGCGCCGAGCCGCGGGCTCCCCGCTTCGCGAAGGCCTCTTGGCCCGAGGTGAGGCCAAGCCCCACTTCTGCCCCGGGAAGGGTTCGGACAGGAGCCTCCCGGTCTCCGGTGGGCGGAGCCAGGAGGCCAATTTGGCTGGGGGCGGGGGGGGGTGTCCTGCTGATCTAGTTCAGAGGAGCAGCCGTGTTAGTCTGTATTCCCAAAAAGAAAAGGAGGACTTGTGGCACCTTAGAGACTAACCGCTTTATTTGAGCATGAGCTTTCCTGAGCTACAGCTCACTTCAGCGGGTGCATCCTTCTCCCTGGGGCTCCCCCTCCCCCTTTGTACTGGGGCGGGTGCGGGTCAGAGTCCGGCTTCCTCCTCCAGGGCAGGGGGGGCGGGTGCGCCTTGCTGCTCGACGGGGGGGGGGCAGGTGCTCCCCTCGCCTCAGGTATTGGGGCAGGTGTGATAGCCACCCTCCCACTTACTTTGGTAGTGGGGGGCTGGGCTGGTCCCTTCCCTTTGCCTGTTGGGGCAGTGACCCCCCCCCACACACACACACTTCTCTGGCAGTGGGGGGCTGGGCTGCTCCCTTCCCTTTGCCTGTTGGGGTAGTGACCCCGCCCCCACACACTTCTCTGGCAGTGGGGGGGCTGGGCTGCTCCCTTCCCTTTGCCTGTTGGGGCAGTGACCCCCCCCCACACACACACTTCTCTGGCAGTGGGGGGCTGGGCTGCTCCCTTCCCTTTGCCTGTTGGGGTAGTGACCGCACACACACACTTTTCTCTGGCAGTGGGGGCCTGGGCTGCTCTTTTCCCTTTGCCTCTGGGGGCAGTGACCCCCGCACACACACACACACTCCCCATCCTGCTCCCAGGGCGTCCTCTCGGGGCTTTCGAAGTGCCCATCACTGTGGTATCTACCTGGGGCTGGCGGCTGCCACGCTGTACTGACCCCTCCAACAGCACTGGTGGTGGCAATGGGTAACCCAATTTTCTGCCCGCTGCTGGGGGTCTTGCCAGTCGTCCACCCTCCCTGCTACCCCTGCCCTAGTGCCCACTAGCTCCTGTTCATACCTTCCCGCCATAGTGCTGAAAGGGTTTGTTGGGGGTAGTATTTGCAGACCTGGAAAAAGCAATTAAAAATCAAGCTGGGTCATTGAGGGGCGCACTTTAATCACTTCCTGAAGCTGTTGCTACCAAAGTATGGCACTCTTCCCCTCTCATGCTTTTTTCACACCGCTTTAAGCGCTGTACAGGGGTGACGATGTATCTTCCCATCTTATTGAAAGTGTAATTGGGGGAAGTTATCTATTGCCACAAGTTTTAAAGGGTCTCTCAGGCCATGTTTATCTACAGACTTCTGCTGGCCTAGCTCTGTTCATCTGGGATGGGGTATGGTCCCTGACTAACATAGCTGCTGGCAGATGCAATTATGCTGGCCAGAAAGTGCAGTTTTATTGGTATAGCTTGTTTTGCTCACAGAAACAAGGGGTGGAATAAGCTGTACCAGTAAAAGTGCATCTTTGCCTGTATAAGTTAGGAGCACCTTGCTGGTGTAATGACAGGTTTCAGAGTAACAGCCGTGTTAGTCTGTATTCGCACAAAGAAAAGTTCATGCTCAAATAAATTGGTTAGTTTCTAAGGTGCCACAAGTACTCCTTTTCTTTTTGCTGGTATAGTGTACCACTTTTTCTATACGGGTGAAATGCTCCTACTGTATATATGGATTTAGTGGTGGTTGGACAGCCTAGACTCTGAATTATTTCTAAAATCACTAGGGTGTGGATAAATATTAAAATCTGTTTCATGAAGAACTGATGTTAAACATTCAAGGATGTTATGCAGTTTTGAAGACAAGAGGATACCTTAGTGCCTTTTATTGATATTGCAAAACAGTATAAATGAGGGCTGTGACTTGTTCTTATATGGTAAATTATATATATTTATATGTGAAAATGAAGAAGCATCTTCCTTTCCCCATCTCTATCATACATATTCCTGCCAAAAATCTGTTAAGAGGTTATAGGGAGAAGTGAAAGAATGTGAGAGGTGGTGGGCTACAGAAAATAGTGACATTTCTGAACAGAGGGATGTCAGAGGAGAGTTGTGAAGTAAACAAGTACAAAAGCTTGAACTACAGTACAAGGAGGCAGGAGTCATTTGTGCTGAAACATCAGATGTTAAGAGAATGCTGAGGGGAATAAAATAGCATTTACTGAACCTGAAATAAAAATTTAAATGCATTTTATCCTTCACATTCACTTTTGAAATATTGCAGTTAGAAAATGGAAGGCTGTTCTCATTCCATTATCTCTAATGTTGAAAAAAGCAAGGAAAATCTAAGGATTGCTGGTAACACTTAAAGCTGTGTCTACACATAGCTTTTGTACCGATTCAGTTAAATCCACAATAGGGAGCTGTACTGATTAAGTACAATATGATCACTCTTCTATTGGTATAACTACATGTTTACTAGGTGGTTGAGTATCAGGGGGGTAACCGTATTAGTCTGTATCCACAAAAACAATGAGGATTCTGATGGCACCTTAAAGACTAACAGATTTATTTGGGCATAAGCTTTTGTGGGTAAAAACCCACTTCTTCAGATGCATGTTTTTACCCATGAAAGCTTATGCCCAAATAAATCAGTTAGTCTTTAAGGTGCCACCGGACTCCTCATTGTTTAGGTGGTTGAATCGATTTAACTGAATAGGTTTTTTTCCTGATTTAAATTGGTACAAAAACTGCTAGACAAGCACTTTCAGATATTTGTAGATATTTCAATATTTCAGTCAACCATTACTGTTAAGCTAAAGCATTTGTAAATCTTGAGCCAACTAACTTGCTAGACAAGATTATGAGTGGAGGCTTGCATTCTATAAAACCTACTATATATAGAATGTGGGAGTGTGGTTTGTTCTCTGCTGTTCATGATACCTTTTGCATCAGGCATGCATTTTTTTTTTCTTCCCTATGGTCTTAGTGCAGTAGAACTTGCTGGCATTTCTTGACTGATTTTTTCACAGCCATCATTGATGAAGCACAACTATGTTTACTTACTTGTGCAGAGCCAATAGGGGGCTTTGCATACTGTTTTGGGGTGGGGAGTGTCTGTGTGTCGTTAATAAATCTAGTATCCACTCTTAAAAAAACAGACTCTGGAATACACTCCCCACCAGTTCATAAATTTAAAGTTTATCAAATTTTTAGTTTTCAGAGTAGCAGCCGTGTTAGTCTGTATCCACAAAAAGAAAAGGAGTACGTGTGGCACCTTAGCGACTAACATATTTATTTGAGCATAAGCTTTCGTGAGCTACAGCTCACTTCATCGGATGCTGTAGCTCATGAAAGCTTATGCTCAAATAAGTTTGTTAGTCTCTAAGGTGCCACAAGTACTCCTTTTCTTTTTGCAAATTTTTAGTGTCAACTGCAGTGTCTCAAATTTCATTTTGATGGCTCTGTCAGTTTCAAGTTTTTATTTTGCTTTTAGGTAAGTTGTAAGCCCTTTAGAGCAGGGACTGTGTATTTTCTTATATTTCTGTAAAGTACTATTCTCAAACCTATGATGCAGTGGAAATTATGATATTTGAATGAATAGATTTTTTAGTAGATTAATGTTTTCATCTTTTGTCCCCCCCTTCCGTGCTGGGGTCAAACAGGTATGAAATTCTGCTGTCAAACTTTATTTGTAGCCATCAGCACTCATGTTTGCACCAGTTAAGTTAATGCTTGTTTTTTTAGTATCTATATAAGAGCTATATAGATTAGCATTTGCAGAACTGTGCTTTGAATTAATAAAATGTGTTTTAATACATCCAAATGTAAATGTATATACCTGGGAATAAAAAACGTAGGCCCTAATTGGAGAACAGCGGACAGTGACTCTGAAAAAGACTTTGGAGTCATGATGTATAATCAGTGGAACGTGAACACCTGCTGTAATACCATGTGATCCTTGGATGTGTAATTGTGACAAGAAGTAGTGAGGTTATATTACCTCAATATTTGGCACTTGTGTGCCTGCCACATGCAGTCTTGGTGTCAAAAACTCAAAAAAAGATGTTGATAAATCAGAGAGAGTTCAGAGAAGAGCCACCAAAATGATTAAAAGATTGGAAAAAATGCTGTATAATGATAGACTCCAGGAACTCAGTCTGTTTAGTTGAACAAAGAGAAGATTAAGGAGTGACTTAAATCACAGTCTATAAGTGCCTACATGGGGAACAGAAATTTGATCATGGACAATCTAGTAGATAAAGGTGTAACAAGAGCCAAAGGCTGGAAGTTGAACCTGGACAAATTTAGACTGGAATTAGGGCTCCTAAGAGCTGCAGTAATACACAGTAAATAATGAATAAGGTGCAGTTTTTTTTTCACAGAAAGGGCAATTCGCCATTGGAACAACTTGCCAAAGGCTGTGGTGGATTCTCGATCAGTAGCAATATTTAAATCACAATTGGATGTTTTTTTCTAAAATATAAGCTCTAGTTCAAACAGGAATTAATTCAGAGAAGTCATATGGCCTGTATTATACAGACGGTAAGACTAGTGATCACAATGGTTCTGTCTGGCCTTACAGTCTATGAATTCTTGGTCAGAGTATTGGTTCAGGGCACAATGCTGGAAACACTCAAGTGTGATATACACTAGTGCTTACATTGGTTCAGGTGCACTATTGCTGAAAATTGGCAAAACACTTGGTAGTGTAGATGCTGCCAAAGTTTTTATTAAGAACAGAAATTATCTATGGCCTCCTGGACTGCAAACCGTACATAGAAAATAACATGCTAACTCAGCATCAAGTTACCATATATAGTGGAGTGTTTGGTATGGTGTGCACTTGTGAAAAGTCAACCAACCCTTCAACTTCTAACAATCTCCTGAGGTCCCTTCCAACCCTGATATTCTGTGATTCAAAAGAACTGCCATACTGGATCAGACCATGGTCCATCTTGCCCAGTATCCTGTCTTTGACATTGGCCCATACCAAAACTTCAAGGGCAATGTACAGAACAGGGTAATTATGGAGTGATCTACTCCTGTCTTCCACTCTTGGCTTCTGGTAGTCAGAGGTATAGGATCACCCCGAGCATGGGGTTGCGTCCTTGACCATCTTGGCTAATCAGGGGATGGATCACTTGATAATTATGTTCTGTTCATTCCCTCTGAAGCACCTGGCATTGGCCACTGTTGGAAGACAGGATTCTGGCCTAGACAGACCTTTGTTTTGACCCAGTATGGCCGTTCTTAGGACCATCAATGGCTATTATAAAAACATATCTTCCATGAACTTATCCAGTTCTTTTTTTGAACCCTGTACTTTTGGCCATCACATCATCCCTTGGCAATGAGTTCCACAGGTTGGTTGTGTGGAAAAAGTACTTCCTCTTATTTGTATTAAACCTGCTGCCTATTAATTTAATTGGGTGATCCTTGGTTTCTGTATTGTGGATAAATAACACTTCTCTATCCACTTTTTCCGTACCATTCATACCATTTTATAGATCTCTATTATATCCCCCCTCCCCTTAGTTATCTCTTTTCTAAGCTGAACACCTTAATCTTTTTAGTCTCTCGTCATATGGAAGCTGTTCCATATACCCTTGATCATGTTTTTGCCCTTCTCTTAACCTTTTCCAGTTCCACAACATCCTTTTTGAGATAGGGCAACTAGAACTGGGCAGTATTCAGGGTATAGGCAGACTGTGGATTTAAACATTGGCATTAAGATATTTTCTGTCCCCTCCCTAGTAGTTCCTAACATTATTGTCTTTTTGACCACTGCTATGCATTGGGCATATTTTTTCAGAGAACTATTCACATGACTCCAATGTCTCGCTCTCTCTTGGGTGGAAACAGCTCATTTAGAACCATCATTATATACGTATAATCGGGATTATTTTTTCTGATGTGCATTTCTTTGCACTTATCAACACTGAATTTCATCTGCCATGTTGTTGCCACTCAGTCACCCAGTTTTGTGAGATGCTCCTAATTCTTGACAGTCTGCTTTGGTTTTAACCACTGTATCCTGATAATTTTTTATTTTCTGAAAACACTGCCACTTCACTGTTCACCCCCTTTTCCAGATCATTAATGAATATGTTGAACAGCACAGGTCCCACAGATCCTTGTGGGACCCCATTGTTCACCTCTCTGCATTGTGAAAATGGACCATTTATTCCTACCCTTTGTTTCCAGTCTTTCAACCAGTTACTGATCCGTGAGAGGGCTTTCCCTTTAATCCAATGGCTACTTAGTTTCCTTAAGAGCCTTTGGTGAGGGACCTTGTCAAAAGCTTTCTGAAAATCCAAGTACATTATATTGACTGGATCTCCCTTATTCCTATGCTTGTTGACTCCCTCAAAGAATTCTAATAGATTGGTGAGGCATGACTTCCCTTTACAAAAGCTGTGTTGACTTTTCCCCAATAAATTGTTTATCTACGTGTCTGAAAATTCTGTTCTTTACTATAGTTTCTACCTGTTTTCTCAGTACTGAAGTTAGGCTTACTGGCCGGTAATTGCCAGGATCTCCTCTGAAGTCATGTTTAAAAATTGATGTTATATTAGCTAACCTTCCAGTCATCTGGTACAGAGACTGAATTTAGTGATAGATTGCATATGACAGCTAGTAGTTCTGCAATTTCATATTTGAGTTCCTCTATAATTCTTGAGTGAATGCCATCTGGTGTTGGTCACTTATTACTGTTAAATTTGTCAATTTGTTGGAAAACCTCTTCTATTGACACAACAATTTGGGATAGTATTTGGGATGGCTGATTTGTCACCCAAAAACTAGCTCCGATGAAGGTATCTCCCTCACATCCTCTGCAGTGAAGACTGATGCAAATAATTAATTTAGCTTTTCTACGATGGTCTTGTCTTCCTCGAGTGCTCCTTTAACCCCTTTGTCGTCTAGTGGCCCCATTGCTTGTTTGTCGGGCTTTGTGCTTCTGTACTTGAAAATTTTTTTACTGTTAGCTTTTTACGTCTTTAGCAAGTTGCTTCTCCAATGTTTTCATGGCCTGCCTTATTATACTTTTACATTTTACTTGCCAGAATGAGTGATCCTTCCTTCCTGTTTTCCTCATTAGGATTTGACTTCCAAATTTTAAAGGATGCCTTTTTGCTTCTAATAGCCTACATTATTCTGCTGTTTAGCCATGGCAGAATTCTTTTGGTCCTCATACTGTCTTTTTTTAATTTGGGTTATATATTTAATCTGAGCATTTATTATGGTTTTTTAAAGTATTCTCCATGCTGCTTGCAGGCATTTTACCCTTCTGACTGCTCTTTTTAATTTCAATCTAACTAGCATCCTCATTCTTTTGTAGTTCCCCTTTCTAAAGTTAAATGTTACTGTGGTGGGGTGTCTTTTGGTGTTTTCTCCCCTACAAGGCTGCTATCTTTAATTACATTATGGTTGCTATTAATGAGCAGTTCAGGACCAGATCCTGTGCTCAGCTGAGGACTAAATCAAGAATTGCCTCTCCCTTTGTGGGTTCAAGGACTAGGAGCTCCAAGAAGCAGTCACTCATAGTATGTAGAAGTTTTATCTCTGCATCATGCCTGAGGTGACATTTACCTAGTCAGTATGCGAATAGTTGAAATCATCCATTGTGTTTTCTGATTTTTATAGTCTCTCTAACCTCCCTTAGCATTACACAGTCACTGTCACCATCCTGGTCAGGTGGTCAGTAGTATAGTCCTACTGCTACGCTCTTATTATTCAAGCATGGAATTTCTATCCATCGAGATTCTATGGTACAGTTTGAACCATTTAACATTTTTACCTTATTTGACTCTATACTTTTTTAACATAGTGCCACTGTCCCACCAGCGCTACCTACCCAGTCATTCCTATATATTTTGTCCCCTGGTATTATATCCCACTGATTATTCTCATTCCACTAAGTTTCTGCATTGCCTATTATATCAATGTGCTCATTTAATGCCAGGCATTCTAGTTCCCCTATCTTAGTATTTAGACTTCTAGTATTTGTATATAAGCACTTATATATTTTGTCAGTGTTTAATTGCTTGGATTGTGTTTAAATGGGACTCTTATGTTTGAGTGTTGCTCACTAGCTCCTACCTGTATTTTACCAATTTCTTTCCTACTTCTAAACTAGGATACAGAGTTCACCCTTTAATATATTCATCCTTAAGGGATATCACCACCTAAATTGTGTGCTGCTCCTCAACTGTTGGCTTTCCCCAGCCCTTATTTTAAGAAATCCTCAGCAACCTTTTTAGTTTTACATGCCAGCAGTCTGCTTCCATTTTGATTAAGGTGGAGCCCATCCATCTCATATACTAAAAGGCTACTCCTTCCCCAAAAGGTTCCCCTAGTTCCTAATAAACCTAATCTCATTCTTACCCCATCATCTCATCAATGCATTTAGACCTTGCAGTTCTGCCTGTTATACTGCCCTGCACATGGAACTGGTAGCATTCTCTGAAATGCTTCCATGGAGGTCCTTGACTTTAATTTCTTAACTAGCAGCCTAAATTTGGCCTCCAAGACCTCTCCCCCTATCTTTCCCTGTGTCATTGGTACCTATGTGTAGCACTCACTAGCACCACCTATAAGGCTATAGATGTCTCATGAGATCTGATACCATTGCACCAAGCAGATAATTCACTATGTGGTTCTCCCAGTCATCACAAACCCAAATATGATTAGAATCAGGATTAGAATTCAAAATGATCTTCACAAACTGGAGAAATGGCCTGAAATGAATAGGATGAAATTTAATAAGGACAAATTCAAAGTACTACACTTAGGAAGGAATAATCAATTGGCCAAATACAAGATGGGAAATGACTTCCTAGAAATGGATTTGAGGGTTATAGTGGATCACAAGTTGAATGAGTCAGCAATATAATACTGTTGCAGAAAAAGTAAACATCATTCTGGGATGTATTAGCAGTGTTGTAAGCAAGACATGAGAATTCTTCTACTCTTTTCAGCAGTGTTCATGCCTCACCTGGAGTACTCTGTCGAGTTCTAAGCATCACACTTCAGAAAAGATGTGGTCAAATTAGAAAAAGTCCAGAAAAGAGCAACAAAAATGATTAAAGGTCTAGAAAATGTGACCTGTGAGAAAAGACCTCTCAAAATTGGGTTTGTTTAGGCTGGAGAAGAGAAGACTGCAGGGCAGGGCATGATAACAGTCTTCAAGTACATAAAGATTTGTTATAAAGAGGAAGGTGATAAATTGTTCTTTTTAACTACGGAGGACAGGACAAGAAGTAATGGGCTTAAATTGCAGCACAGGAAATTTAGGTTAGACATTAGGAAAAACTTCTTAACTGTAAGGGTAGTTAAGCACTGGAATAAATGACCTAGGGAGACTATAGAATCTGCAAAAAGAAAAGGAGGACTTGTGGCACCTTAGAGACTAACCAATTTATTAGAGCATAAGCTTTCGTGAGCTACAGCTCACTTCCTCAGATGCATATCGTGGAAACTGCAGCAGGCTTTATATATACACAGAGAATATGAAACAATACCTATTCCCACCCCACTGTCCTGCTGGTAATAGCTTATCTAAAGTGATTTCCAGCACAAATCCAGGTTTTCTCACCCTCCACCCCCCCACACAAATTCACTCTCCTGCTGGTGATAGCCCATCCAAAGTGACAACTCTTTACACAATGTGCATGACAATCAAGCTGGGCTATTTCCTGCATAAATCCAGGTTCTCACATCCCCCCACCCCCATACACACAGAAACTCACTCTCCTGCTGGTAATAGCTCATCCAAACTGACCACTCTTCAAGTTAAAATCCAAGTTAAACCAGAACATCGGGGGGGGGGGGGGTAGGAAAAAACAAGAGGAAACAGGCTACCTTGCATAATGACTTAGCCACTCCAAGTCTCTATTTAAGCCTAAATTAATAGTATCCAATTTGCAAATGAATTCCAATTCAGCAGTTTCTCGCTGGAGTCTGGATTTGAAGTTTTTTTGTTTTAAGATAGCGACCTTCATGTCTGTGATCGCGTGACCAGAGAGATTGAAGTGTTCTCCGACTGGTTTATGAATGTTACAATTCTTGACATCTGATTTGTGTCCATTTATTCTTTTACGTAGAGACTGTCCAGTTTGACCAATGTACATGGCAGAGGGGCATTGCTGGCACATGATGGCATATATCACATTGGTGGATGTGCAGGTGAACGAGCCTCTGATAGTGTGGCTGATGTTATTAGGCCCTGTGATGGTGTCCCCTGAATAGATATGTGGGCACAGTTGGCAACGGGCTTTGTTGCAAGGATAAGTTCCTGGGTTAGTGGTTCTGTTGTGTGGTATGTGGTTGTTGGTGAGTATTTGCTTCAGGTTGCGGGGCTGTCTGTAGGCAAGGACTGGCCTGTCTCCCAAGATTTGTGAGAGTGTTGGGTCATCCTTTAGGATAGGTTGTAGATCCTTAATAATGCGTTGGAGGGGTTTTAGTTGGGGGCTGAAGGTGACGGCTAGTGGCGTTCTGTTATTTTCTTTGTTAGGCCTGTCCTGTAGTAGGTAACTTCTGGGAACTCTTCTGGCTCTATCAATCTGTTTCTTTACTTCTGCAGGTGGGTATTGTAGTTGTAAGAAAGCTTGACAGAGATCTTGTAGGTGTTTGTCTCTGTCTGCATCACTGAAGATTTTTAAGAACAAGTTAGACAAATACCTCTCACGGTAGTCTAGATCAGTGCTACTCAAAGTGGTGGTCCGCAGACTGTCCATTGGCTGCCAGTCTGTGCGCACATTGGAAAAAAAATATTTCCGGTCCCCCACATCAGATAGCTTGAGAAGCACTGCTCTAGATAATACTTAGTCCTATGTCAGTGCAGGGGACTGTACTAAATGACCTGTCAAGGTACCTTCTAATCCTACATTTCTGTGATTTCTATCTATTTCTAATGATAGAGTTCCTGATATTTGGGTCCTGGCCTCTACTATTTACCCCTGTGATGAAGGGTTATCACTGATAAGTGAGTAGTACTCAGCTGCCATTGTGCCTAGCACCTCCAAGGGGGCTATGAGTCACCAGTTCAGCCTCTCTGATCAAGTTAGGTTTTAGATCTGGGTAAACTTTAGATTTTAGACCAAGATTTTAAAATGCTTAGCCTGTTAACAATGCTAAGCCCTCTAAAAACTAGATTTTAAACTAAGATTTTAAATGCTTGGCTAGTAGCATGCTAAGATCCCTGCAAACTAGTTTTAAAGAGCTTACACTATTAAGCCTTCAAAGTTCAAAATCAGGATGTTCAAATTAAGAATTTAATTTCTTCTAAAAATAAAATTATTTTAAAAACCTCACCTTTTTAAGTCTTACTCAATAGTGGGCTGGCTAGGGTGACACAAACCATGACCCTCTGTGTTGGAAACAGAGAGATGTGGGTGAGGCAATGTCTTTTACTGGACTCCTGCTGATAATAGCTCATCTTAACTAATTAGCCTCTCATAGTTTGTATGGTAACTTCCAACTTATCTGTATGTTTATATGTATATCTTACTATATGTTCCATTCTATGCATCCGATGAAGTGAGCTGTAGCCCATGAAAGCTTATGCTCTAAAAAATTTGTTAGTCTCTAAGATGCCGCAAGTCCTCCTGTTCTTTTTACTAGACTAACGTCTTTGTGGAGGAAATAGTCTTTTTTCTTTTGTCTGTCACACTCACCGTAACAAACATAACACATGGTCAGTGAATTGCTTCTTTATGGAGAATTACTCCCCCCAACCCAGTAATATATGGGACTTTTATGATCAGAACTCTTGTACTCCATTAAAAAAATTAATTTAAATAATTAAATCCCACAGCTAGTAATGCTTTCCTAGTGAGTGATGCGTTCTGACGACAATTTAAATCACTGTTGAAAGCATAAAGAAAAGGAGTACTTGTGGCACCTTTGAAGTGAGCTGCAGCTCACAAAAGCTTATGCTCAAATAAATTGGTTAGTCTCTAAGGTACCACAAGTCCTCCTTTTCTTTTTGCGAATACAGACTAACACGGCTGTTACTCTGAAACCTGTTGAAAGCATGTGATCACCTTAAAATTGCTTAATCTAAAGTGGGGAGCGGAGAAAGAAGAATTAAGTTTTGCAGCACGTCTCCCTTTTTCATCCTGCCCATATCGGTTTAGACTTTAGCCTTTTCCCCCAGGCAGCTCCGAAAATGTAGTAAGGAGGCTGTTTCCAGGGCTCTCACATTTGCAGTACATTACCTTGAGCCCTGTACTTTGTAGCTGTTACACAATAGGGAGAAGACTACAATTCCCATAGTACTTCCACATACTGGTACTACAGTGACATCACACATGACAGGGCTGAGAATGGTTGTATAGCAAGAGGAACGAAAATGTAAGCTCGGTTTTTTTTTTTTACTCCTGTAGCAGGGCCTTGGGCAACCTGAAATCCTTGTACAGAAGAGGGGATTGCTGTTGCTGCAGCGGATGCATTTAAACGGGGAAAGTGTTTGAAGGGGCTGTGGGGTGGGTGGCATTCAAGTGTAGGCAGTTCGCAGTGTTTCTCCTAGTAGGCGCAGATTTGCGGCGACTCTGTCTAGGGCAAGCCGTGAGGAGTAAGTGCTTAATGCTAATGCTGCTAGTTTACCTTCTGAATTCATACTAGGGGCTTTTTGCTGCGCGCAGACCAAGCCGTGCCTGCCTTTCTCCCCTGTTTGTGTATTGTGCTGCTTCAGTGGGTGGAGGAGAGACGCTGGCCATAGCCTGGCAACAGTTTCTATATGCAAGGAGTATCGGAGGTGTGCAGTGTGCGTGTGTGTCCCATGGCAGCGGTGTTTAGGGGAGGTGGACGAGGTTCAGCAAGGTACAAGACTACGCCACTAGACTTCATGGCACAGGGATCAGCTGGTGCTGCAGTGCGTATGGTTGGTATGTTTTAACACCTCTGCTGCTTTTGCTTCCCCAGTGGCTTGTGTCGGTGGGAGGAACGCACTCAGGGAACGGCTGATGGTAACGTTTGTGCAGGTTTTGTTTTGGTGGAAGTTGATTCTCACACCTGGAATTCAGTTATATGTGCATTATCTAGATCAGGGGCGATGTTTGGAGGCTGTATGAATATTGCTGTTGTAGTGAGTGGAAAATACAGTCTAACAAAGCATTTTTTTCAGAATAATATTTTCTAAAGGAGCTAGATTGGTGGCCTGCTTAGAAGAAGCTGTGATACCTAGTTGCCTGGCTGTGCCCAACCTTTATAAATCACCTCGGAAATTGCTATTATTAACACTTACCACAAAAGCCCAAGACTCCAAACCGCAGTTGTATGTTATTGGTCGCTCAAAAGGAGCTTTCTACTAGGGGAAAAAGACAAATTTATTAGTAGGGAGGACAGGGAGGGATCACCATCTATCACTCCTTCACTCTAATCAAACAAACACCAAACAGTTTAGTAACTTTCCAGCCAGATAATTTTTCCTTTCATTTCTGTATTTTATGGCTTGTATTGTTAAATAGCATGACACAATGTTTACCTCAATCTGATATTTTTGAGATCTTTGTCTGGGTTTCCTTTCTGTAGGAATTTTAAAAATTGCCGACAGAAAGAAGCAGTTTCTGAATCTAATCACAGTAGGCTAATATAAATAAGAAATAAATCCTTGTATGAATGTAATAATGAGCTACCTAGTACATTTAAATCTTGGCACAGGTGAGGGGAGAGTTCTCTTACTTGATAACAAACATTGGCTTGTTGCTTTCAGCTCCTTTTGAGACATTCAGTGCCAGTCAATTTCT
The DNA here is from genome assembly GCF_965140295.1 of Lepidochelys olivacea. Lineage (NCBI taxonomy): Eukaryota > Metazoa > Chordata > Testudines > Cheloniidae > Lepidochelys > Lepidochelys olivacea. The sequence goes on along the minus strand of NC_140412.1, from coordinate 263,086,334 downwards.
TAACATGTTAGGAATATTTTTATAAGTATCTGTTAGTCTATTTAAAAGTGAGAATACATTTTGAAGGACAAAAAATGGAATTTTAGTAGGTATTAAGTAGTGCCCAAATCATCTTTTTTGTTTTGAATAAAACTTTTGGAACAATATATGGTAACTTCACTTTTACTTTCATTTTTTTAAATGGCAGGTTTGTTGATTTTGTACTGTGTCCCTTTTTAACCCTTTCAAAAATATTTTTTATCTTATGATCTGTAATATGTGATTTATAAAAATATTGAAACCCACTTAAACTGACTTGGTTTTGTTGACATTTTAGTGGGTCAGAGTTGATAGTCCCTCCTGTTTCCCTGCTCTACCAGAAGATAATGGATTGTGACAGAGGTATGAATTAAAAGGTGGAGGAAGTGTCGTTAGATAGTATCAAGCTTCGTTACCGCTCAGTAGAATCTGCAATGAATGACTTATAATTAAATGCTTTATTAGTGGTTTGGCCACTTACAAATCTTATGAATTTTATAGTTTGCCTATTGATAGGGCCAATAAAAGTTGTCTGTTCCCCTTTCCCTCCCTTAAATGAACTATTCTTGAATAGACACCTAATTTGAGTCAGAGCCTTTTGGAAAAGATTCTTTTAAATTGAATTTTGCAGACTATTCTAATACTTGATAACTTTATATGAATGCTTCATGAAGAGTTTTTGAAAGTAAGGAATACTTGTTATGTTTTAATAATCGGAGAGCAGAGCTATAAAGTCCTGAACTGTAGTAAAATAATCTTTTTCAGTAAGATTGTTCTGCACTTTGGGTCTCTTTAATACTATTATGAAATAATTTATAACTCATTATACAAAGACTGGCTTCCAAAACTTGAAAGCAGGGGCAAGATACTCCAAACTCTTTGCACCTGGAACAGCTATTTATATCAATGGTACTTCTGTGTACAGAAGTTTTCTGGCAACAGGTGTACTTTTTAGATTGATTTTTTTTCTTGAAGGTATTTGGGAGCATGTCTGATTCCAAAAGATTGGAAAAAATTGGTGTGGAAACAAGGCCCTTGTCTGTAACCTATTTTCATTTTAATTTAGTTTAATTTTACTGTATTTTAAGTAATAAGGCTGTAAACTGAATTTGACAGACAGAAATAACAAAATTAAGGTTCTTATGACCACATTTATTTGCTCACATTGCACATACATTAATGTTGCCAAGAGAGCTTTAACATTTGCATTTCTTGCTGTCCGAGTTTTGAATCTGCAACCTTAAAGTTGCATTAATGTTTCTGTATTTAATTTTTTAATCTTTATTAGGAAAAGAACTACAGTAGTGCATACTTCAAAGGTACCGGTTTGGTGTTAGCCAGGGAGTGGATTGGAGACTTCTGTTCTCCAGTCATTTTTTCAAATTTTTTATGCTCTGTGGCTTTGCAACCCGGAATGCACATGGGCCTCCAGAGTGAAGGAGATTCAAAGTAGGTGGTCTGAGAAGGAAGCGGGTTCCCCAGACTTTTCAGTGCCTTTTCCACATCACCTGAATTGTTGAATTTGGCCTTCACTCCTGGACTTCAGATAGGTTGCCAATCCTCTTACCATGCTTTCTCATGTCACCTCAAAATATTTATTTCAAATTGCCTGTTCTCTGGAGGCCTAGGTATATTCTGAGGTGCAGAGCCCCAGAACTAGTGAAATTTTTACACTTCTCTGTAGTGGCACCCACATACACACTGCATCTGACTAGAAAGGCATAATAAAACATCTGTGTGCGTGCTAAAGCTCCTTCAAATCTTAATATAGTGACTATTTGAAAATTATATTGTTAGGTTTCAGAGTAGCAGCCCTGTTAGTCTGTATCCGCAAAAAGAAAAGGAGTACGTGTGGCACCTTAGAGACTAAAAAATTTATTTATCTCACTTCATCGGATGCATGTAGCTCACAAAAGCTTATGCTCAAATAAATTTGTTAGTCTCTAAGGTGCCACAAGTACTTCTTTTCTTTTTATTGTTAGACAAATTCCCATTCCTCAGTGAAGATAATTTATTGGCTAAATTTGAGGTTTCAGAATTTTGGTGGTGGTTTTTTTAAAACATGCAAGAAGATAATGGGAAATTGTTTTTTCCCTGCATTCTCCACACGTACATACCTCAGGTAACTCAAAAATAGCCCAATGAATTTCCACAAAAACATTCACCTTTTGGCTGAGCCAAAGCATGGATTGCTTTCATCCCAAAAAGAATCTTTTTGTGCCTTAGGTAGGGGAAACTGGTATAATGAAAATCATCTAGCAACTTTATAAGGATACTGTCAACTTTAAAATCATTTTTCTGTCTGAAAAATTTTATACCTGTTATAGTTATGGGTAATGCCTTAGGTAGCGGGGATAGAGAGTACTTCCCTGGATCCTTGCATAGAACTTGGGAGTGACTTAAAACCTGGGGTTGGGGTACTGATGGATTCTTCCCTCCCTTGACCCGTGTACTGACTGAGGAAGCAATTGGAGTCTTGGAGTTAGTGAATATTTTTTTCTCTATGGGGTCAGATGGGGATGAACAAGTGTTGGTGGGTCACCCATTACTCTCAAATCCTGTTAAGGGTCTGGAGAGCACCTGGTACTAGCTGAGGCATACGCCCCCCCACCCTTCCGTTGAGATCAGAAGAGGCACTTAGTTGCAGGGGTGAAGGAGGCCCCTATCCTCTCCATGTGACTGGAGACCAGATGTAGTTGGGCAGAGGGCAAAAGGAGGAAGTTTGTCTCTCATTTCCTGGCATGACTTTAAATCCAAGAATTTTTTTTAAGTTAAGAGACTTTGCCTCAATGTTGCTGCTACTGAAGAACCAGAACCCGTAGCAGAAGTGTGGATGGGGATGGGAGAAATCCTGCTAAACAATAGCAGATGAAAAAGATAAACAATTAAAATTAAAAAAAAATAAATTTAAAATAATTCAGGGGATACTATTAAAGGTGCTTTGTGAGAAACATGAATTTTTTAAAATTAGTCAAATAAAATGCAAGCTGTCAGTTTTCCTGTAACTAAAGCATTTGCTTCTGTCAAAGCTATAATGGAAGCATCTTCTATACATAAGATATCCCAAAATGCATTTCAAACAGTGAATTATTTACTACTAGTGCAATGAGTGTGCATGCATATTAGCCATTAAGTGCTCAGCAACAGCTCAGAGAAAGCCATGGACATTGAAAATCTATTCTACTGAGAGAGAATGTTGGCTAGGACACAAAGGTGGTTCCATAATCTTTTTCAAACAGCTGCCATAGACTTTAACTTTTACTTGGACACCTACCTACATACGTGGCATCGTGGAGTATCACCCAGTGATTTGAAATGCTCCCCAGTTGCCTCCTGTTCTAGGACATAAACTGCTTGCAATAGAATGCTTACCCCTCCCCACTTCATAATTGCATACCTGGTCAGATGCAGTATTGTTTCTTTTGTATTCCTGTGAAATATCCAGTATAATACAATGTGATAGCTGTTGTGATATATTAGATGAACTGTTGGGTCTCTTTCAGTAAGTGTACTTCTACACACAGATGAATGTGCTAATAGCTGAGCCATATTGATCGTATACATGTTATTTAACAGATCAGTAAGGCCTTATCTTCACTGCATGCCTACCATAGGGTAAGCAATCACAGGTTAATTAACCAGTGGTAACCTAACCCATGAGAGTGCATCCACACCTATTGTGCTGTCGCTCCTTGTGTCCACACTTGTTCTGTATCTGGCCATGACAGGCAATATAACTATCTGAGCATATCTTGAGCATATCTCAAGACTGCTGACACCACAACATGGCTCTGTGTTCCCATTTACAGGGTGTTGTGGAGCAACTTGTCTGCCCACGCTGGGGACTGTGGGAGGCAGTTTAATGGAGAGAATGCTTCAGTAAATTCTTTGTTTTGGGTATATCGAAAATACCAATCAACAGAGGAATTGAAATGAACTAAAACAGAATAAAATTAGTCAAAAGAAAACGATTGTAAAATAACTATTTATTCTCTTAATGATATGTACGTAAGAAAAGTGTGGAGAGAAGAAACTTCTTTTGAAACCTTTTAGTTTTCTGTCTTTTCCTATGTCTACACTAGTACTTCTGTCTGTATAACTGGAAAAACACCCCCCTACCCCCCCGAGCAACATAAATTACACTGATAAAAGCGCTAGTGTGGACAGCGCTATGTTGGCGGGAGAGCATCTCCCACCAACATAGCAACTGCCACTCATTAGGGGCGGTTTAATTATGTCGATGGGAGAGCTGTCTCCCTTCGACATAGAGCGGCTACCTGGGAAATCTTCCAGCTGTATCAGTACAGCTGTGCCGCTGTAAGATCTGTAGTGTAGACCTGGCCTTAATCTAGTCTGAAAAGCTTGAATGAATCAGCGTTTAGAATAGGCTAACAAACTTTTAATGGCTCTCATTAAAACTCATTTGTTCCTGATTAACTGTCCTGAATAACTTCATGTGTACACACTCATTCTGTTTAGTTGAACAGCTGTTGCACTGTAAATTCACACCCTATCTTAATCCAAATTAACTTTCAAGTGTAGACAAGACCTTAGTTTTAGCTTGAGAGACAGTAGGCAAGGTCAACCACCGTCCAAGTTATAGTGCTGACATTGCCTAGCTACATTGGCATAAACACTACAAATGACTTGTCTTCACTTAGGATTTTACAGTGAGATAATTATTGCACATTTGTTATCCTGTTTTTAAAAAAAAAAATCTGTCATTGAGGATAAATCCTAAGAGTTTCACTTTTCCAAGGGATTTTTAGTGGGCGTTGTTCTGCTGAATCAAACCCAGAGACAGATGAAGGTGGAGAAACGGCAAGCATGCAAACTTAAATTACGAGGCTGCATAGAGGCAAATTAATAGTCACCTTCTGTGGTTAAGCCTGTTAAGTCTTCACTGGGAAGTCCTACTTCTATAATTGATTGTAAGTCATTGCTGATAATCGCAGAGTTTACACGCTATCTTTTATAAATGTACATATGGCCAGCTCTATTTTTTTCAACCCATTCTCCAAGAGCCAAACTGTTACTCTGGGAAATCTTGTTTGTTGGGAATCTTAACTTGAAAGTGCAAAACTGGCTGTGAGGAGAAGTAGCCATGTTGTGACTAGCCTATGAGACAGGTTTAATTTTTTTCTTGACATATTGTTAAGGGCCCTACAAATGTTGATGTTTTGGGAAAAAACTGACTAATGTGAAGCTTTTAAATATTGCCCATGTTATTCTTCAGTCGACTGCTCTTTATTTAATTACAGCACTTGGAAGTCTAATATCACTAAGTTCATCCTTTTGAAATTAGACTTCAGTTTACCCACTTGCTGTTTGTTGGTGAATGACACTGAACTCATTAACACCATGTAGGTGAAAACTGACAGACCTAGTCAATTTTCACTCTTCTGCATCTTGCAGAAGCTCTGAGAAGCCAGGGAGACACTGGGAGTATCTGCCTGAAAACTTAAACCAGTGTGGTGCTGTCTTACTAATTTCTGTTTGCATTTGGAAGGTACCTTTTCTTTTTAATGAAATTGTAAATTCTGCAGGAAGTTATGGCATTTGTCAGGGAAATTTTCCAATTTGTGCTGGATGAGTGGATTTTTCAAGCCTTGGATTGGAATATAGTACTGTCATTTTGGCTGAACCTTATTTACTCAACTAATAACAAGTTAATCATCTTTAATGTTTCATTTTTTGGCCTTCTGAATAATATATACTATTTTTTTCTTAAAACGCTGATGTTTCTGGTTAAAATTGCTAACCATTGCTTTTCATGTTTAATTATCTTTAAATAGGCTACACCTGTGCTTAAGATTCTGAATTTCTGCATATTCGGCAATGCAACAAACTTGGGAAAAGAGAATTTATATTCTGACAGCGAGGACATGGTCAAACAAAGTGCCATTCTCAGTCATTACGAGCCACGGGTGAGTCCAAAGTAATTGCTTGCTTAGATGAATAGAAATGGAGTTCTCTTAGTGTTCGTTCGGTTTTTTTCAGACTGAAATGTATACGTTAACCCTATCTTTAGGCGTGTCTTTAGGTTTCTTATATGCTAGAGGTGGAAAAGATCTCTCTAGTGTCTCCATTTGCATCACTATACAGAAGAGTAATCCTAGATTTCTACAGCAATCAACAATTCCATGTCTAGTCTGGCCTCAAGTGACTCTAGTGATGATAATCTCATGAGCTTCTTTGGCAAAATATTCTGAAAAATAGTTGCAAGAAGTTGTTACCACTTGCTAAGTGCTCAGTGGCAATATGAAATGAATTAATTTTCAGTCCACTTCCCAGCTAACTGTTATCCACATAAAAAGATCATCAATACAATAGACACTATGCATCCTTGATGGCAATCAGGTTATAAAGGCTAAGGAAAGATGGGCATCACAGAATGGTGGGAGTCCTAGCAGGTGCTAGCAGCTGCTATTGTCTGAAAACAGAAGGATGCTCTTAGTCTTCAGCTGTGATTCCATATCTGAGAGTAGGATGTGGCTCTTAATGGTTAAGCAAATAGACTCCTCAAACATGCATGGCCTGACTGTGATGTCGAGGACAGAATTCTTATTGTTATGTCCCAGTATTTACAGCTTAGAATCATAGAATCATAGAATATCAGGGTTGGAAGGGACCTGAGGAGGTCATCTAGTCCAACCCCCTGCTCAAAGCAGGACCAATCCCCAATTAAATCATCCCAGCCAGGGCTTTGTCAAGCCTGACCTTAAAAACTTTTAAGGAAGGAGATTCTACCACCTCCCTAGGTAACGCATTCCAGTGTTTCACCACCCTCCTAGTGAAAAAGTTTTTCCTAATATCCAACCTAAACCTCCCCCACTGCAACTTGAGACCATTACTCCTTATCCTGTCCTCTTCTACCACTGAGAATAGTCTAGAACCATCCTCTCTGGAACCACCTCTCAGGTAGTTGAAAGCAGCTATCAAATCCCCCCTCATTCTTCTCTTCTGCAGACTAAACAATCCCAGTTCCCTCAGCCTCTCCTCATAAGTCATGTGTTGCAGACCCCTAATCATTTTTGTTGCCCTTCGCTGGACTCTCTCCAATTTATTCACATCCTTCTTGTAGTGTGGGGCCCAAAACTGGACACAGTACTCCAGATGAGGCCTCACCAATGTCGAATAGAGGGGGACGATCACGTCCCTCGATCTGCTCGCTATGCCCCTACTTATACATCCCAAAATGCCATTGGCCTTCTTGGCAACAAGGGCACACTGCTGACTCATATCCAGCTTCTCGTCCACTGTCACCCCTAGGTCCTTTTCCGCAGAACTGCTGCCTAGCCATTCGGTCCCTAGTCTGCAGCTGTGCATTGGGTTCTTCCGTCCTAAGTGCAGGACCCTGCACTTATCCTCATCAGATTTCTTTTGGCCCAATCCTCCAATTTGTCTAGGTCCCTCTGTATCCTATCCCTGCCCTCCAGCGTATCTACCACTCCTCCCAGTTTAGTATCATCCACAAATTTGCTGAGAGTGCAATCCACACCATCCTCCAGATCATTTATGAAGATATTGAACAAAACCGGCCCCAGGACCAACCCCTGGGGCACTCCACTTGATACCGGCTGCCAACTAGACATGGAGCCATTGATCACTACCCGTTGAGCCCGACAATCTAGCCAGCTTTCTACCTACCTTATAGTGCATTCATCCAGCCCATACTTCTTTAACTTGCTGACAAGAATACTGTGGGAGACCGTGTCAAAAGCTTTGCTAAAGTCAAGAAACAATACATCCACTGCTTTCCCTTCATCCACAGAACCAGTAATCTCATCATAGAAGGCGATTAGATTAGTCAGGCATGACCTTCCCTTGGTGAATCCTTATTTCAGCTTATTAAAAATGAGCTGAATGTTTGTCATGGTGTGCGTTAAGAGAGAAGGTATTCCACCAGAGTACGTTGTTGTTACATTTCCTTTACCAATTGGATACAACAAGAGATATTGTTTTTTGAAGAAGGAGAGGTTTGTATCCCCTGCTAGCTGATAAGAGAGACTGGGTGAAATCATGGCCCCACTGAAGTGAATGGGGCTAGGGGTTGCATGCATTTTCCCCTTAGTGGTATCCATAGGGCTGGCCCTAGCTCCCCCTGGAGCCCTGCACACATGCACCAGTATAAGGGGCACCGCCGACTCCACACCCTCTCAGTTCCTTCTTATCAACAGTGCCAGCTGGCTGGAACGCCTTCTTGCTTAGCAAGGCTTTCCTAACAGTGATTTGGACTCAGATCTGGTATATATAATTTTTGTAGTTAGTGAGTTTAGTTACAAGTCTTAGTGTGTGTATATTATAGTGTAGTTCAGATAGTTATTCCAGTCTTAGAGGGATGTTGTACCAGAGACTGGGCATACCCCAGTCTTGAGGCTTCAAGCCATGCTCATCCGGTGCCAAGTCTATGCCGGTGTGCGACCACATATGGCCTATCTGAAGTGCCTCGGGGAAGCTCACGTTAAGGAGAGGTATGGAATCTGCAGGGGCTTCAGACCAAGGACTTTGAAAAACAGAGACATTCGCCTGAAGGCTCTGCTAATGGAGGCAGCCCTCAGACTGGCCTCGGAGCCGTCCCGCTCCGAATCAGTGCTAAGTACTTCGGCCTGTGTATGAAGTGCACCACCAGCACTGGGCTCTTTTTGGCACCGTTCTCCATCCCTGGTGCCAAGGAAGAAGCACAAGAAACAATGCTTTGAAAGAGGGCTCTCCCCGGCACCGAAGAGAGACAGGAGGGGAGCAGCGGACATAGTGAGATCTGTGCCAGGCCACTTTTCCTCCCCAGAGCTGCGTCGAGCCCAGTTCGGGACCCACCTCCCACTCCTGTGAGTGGTTGTGGTACCTCATGCCTGCGGGCCCCCTCAACTCCAGAGGTCTTCCAGGCTGCAAAGGACTTGTTGCCCCTCCTGATGCCACCCACCCCCCAAGGTCCCATGCTTATCAGGGACAAAAGGGTGCAAAGCGTAGCAAGCTTCTTTGCGGCACTGACAGTTGTGGCACCAACAGTAGCAGCACCTTCCAGGGGGAAGTGCTGCATGGCCCCCCCCACCCCCCCCACAAGGGTCCCTGACCTGGCATTGGTCACTGCCTCCCCAGCATTACCTGGAGGTGGAACCATGGAACTGGGCATGGCCCCTCCTCCCCCGGTCTCTGGGAAAAGAGTTCTTCGCTCTGCCAAAAGAAGTACTGGTACCTGTCGTACACACCAGACTTTGATACTGGACCTGCAGCAGCTGCCTGGCCACCGGGACACTGGCTCATGCAGTGATAGTATTGGAACCCATGGGGGTTTCCCCTGCTACCGGGGCCCCCTTCCCAGTAGTCGTACTCAGTCGCGTCTGAGAGGGGAGCCACTACTTTGTCCTCCGGCATCGACCCTGGCTCCGAGGTCACGGAAGTGACCTCACTGGAGGTGGTAGTAGGATTATTTAACCTGGTCCCGCCAGATGACTTCAGGACATATCAGGAGGTCCTGATAGGGTCACCACAAACTTGGAGATAGAGGAGCTGAAGGAGTCCACTCACAGCCTGATAGATGTCTTGGCTGCAGCGGCTCCCTCCAGAGTGGCCCTCCCAGTCAATGAGGGGGTTGTAGGACCAGTCAGGGCTCTATGGCAGACCCTTCCTCTCTGCCCCGTACCTCAGAATGGGTAGAAAAGAAGTACTATATACTGGCCACAAGGTTCGAGTACTTGTATTCACATCCCCCCATGGGATCCCTGGTGGTGTCAGCCGCAAATGACAGGGACAGGCAGAGGAAGCCCAGTGCCACCTCAAAAAATAAGGAGGCCAAGAGACTGGACCTTTTTGGCAGAAAGGTTTATTCCATGGGAAGCCTCCAGCTTCGTATCTCTAACCAGCAAGTGTTGCTTGGGGGTATGATTTTAACTTGTGGGACTCGATAGCCAAGTTCAGAGACTCTCCGAAGCAGGAGTCGAGGCACGAGTTCATGGCCATCCTGGAGGAGGGCAAGACTGTGGCCAGAGCCTCCTTACAGGCAGCTCTGGATGCGGCCAACTCGGCGGCCAGAACAATGGCGTATGCGGTCACCATGAGACACTGTTTGTGGCTCCAGTTATCGGGCCTCTCGCATGAGGTGCTGCAGTTGGTCCAGGACCTCCCCTTCAAGGGCACCACTCTGTTCTCTGAACAGATGGACTCCAAGCTGTGTGGTCTCAAAGATTCAAGGGCTACACTTCGCTCTGTACACACCCCTGGCCTCCAGGAAGCATTTCCAGCCTCAACAGCCTCCCAGATTCTCAGGGCCTCCCAGACATGATTCCTGTAAGAAGAAAGGAAAGGGCTACAGGCGTCACCAGACCCTACCTTCCACTTCAGCCTCCCAGAAGGGCTCAAGTAGATACCCAGTGATTCCAGGCAGGCCTTTTGAGGGTATGCCTGAGGACAATATAACAGACCTGAGTCAGGATCCATCCCCCTCTTTTGTTTTTAGACCTCCTGTTTCCCTTCTGTACTGCATGGTGTCACATAACATGCTACAGTACATAACAGTAGAGGAAGTTCCTCGAGACTTGAGAGGGAAGGGGTTCTACTCCTGATGTTTCCTAATCCCGAAGGCCAAGGGGGGCCTGCATCCCATCCTGGACCTGTGTTGCCTCGACAAATATCTCAAGAAACTGAGGTTCCGCGTGGTCTCCCTGTCTTCCATCATTCCCTCTCTGGATCTGGGAGAGTGGTATGTCACCCTTGATCTCAAGGATGCTTATTTCCACATTTCCATCTTCCATGGACACAGAAGATTCCTTCAGTTTGTGGTGGGCCAATGTCACTAGCAGTTCACTGCATTCCCCTTCAGCCTGTCAGCTGTCCCACAGACCTTTACAAAGTATATGGTGATGGTTGCAACTTACCTGGGACGTCGAGGTGTACAAATCTACCCGTACCTCGATGATTGGCTGATCAAAGACCATTTGCAAGCTCAGGTTCAGCACAGTGTTGGCATAGTACAGGCCACCTGTTGGGCCTGTTAGTAAGCAAATAGAAATCAATGCTAGTCCCAGTGCAAATAGTAGAGCTTATGGGGCAGTGCTCAACTCTACCCAGGCCAGGGCCTTTCTACCAGAAGCCCAGTTCCAAACTATGTCAGATCTAATTGCCCACATCACAGCTCATCCACTTTATGAGTGCCCAGGTATGCCTCAGGCTGCTAGGTCACATGGCAGTGTGTATTTACATGGTGCAATATGTGAGGTTACACCTCAGACCCCTACAGATGTGGCTGGCATCGATCTATTCCCTGGGCAGACACCACTTGGACTCAGTTCTCACAATCCCATCAACTGCCTTAGCATCTCTGACTTAATGGGTAGACCCACGTTCGGTTATAAAATGGGTGCCCTTTGCTGGTCCGTATCCATCAGACACCTTGGTTACGGACACATCAGAACTTGGTGGGGAGCCCACCATGGCTCAGGATCCAAGGGCTCTGGTCCCAGGAAGAGCTAAACTCAGGGCGATACATTTGGCCTGCTAGGTGTTTTTTCCCCAGCTGTCCAGCAAGTTTGTGCAGGTCTCGATGGACAACACAGCCTTGATTATTTTATGTCAACAGGAAGGGGGAAACTTGCTCCTCAGGCCTGTGTCAGGAGGCCCTCCGTCTGTGGGACTTCTACGTGAACCACGCCGTCCGCCTCGAGGCGGAACACCTTCCCAGAGAACAGAATGCGTTGGCCGATCAACTCAGCGGGTCCTTTTCCTTTCATCCCGAGTGGTCCCTTCACCCAGAGGTAGTCAGTGCTATCTTCCAGAAGTGGGGGACTCTCCAGGTGGACCTGTTTGCCACCAGACAGAACAGGAAATGCCTCAGGTTCTGCTCAGTGCACAGGCTCAGTGAGGGCTCTCTGTCAGACGCCTTCCTGCCCTCGTGGGTGGGCAGGCTGCTGTTTGCCTTTTCACCGATCCCCGTGGGGTTCACAAGGTCCTCCTAAAAGAGGGACAAGGTGAAGGTTATCTTGATAGCTCCGGCATAGCCATGCCAGCTTTGGTTCGGCACACTTCTGGACCTCTTGGTGGCAACTCTGTTAGAGCTCCCATGACATCCGGACTTGATTTCACAGGACCAAGACCAGTTGCTTCACACAAACCTCGCCTCCTTACACCTGATGGTGTGGCTTCTGTGTGGCTAAACTCCGAGGAGCAGGCCTGCTCGAAGCAGGTCCAGCAAGTCTTGCTAAGTAGCAGGAAATACTCCACCAGGGCTATCTACTTGACTGAGGGGAAACGTTTCACTTGTGGGCCTGTGAGTGGAATCTTTCTCCATCTCGGCCCTCGCTGCAGTTCCTCTTGGAGTATTTGATCCACCTGAAGCACCAGAGTCTGACTGTCTTCAATCAACGTTCACTTGGCAGCCATCTCAGCTTTCCATCCTCTGGTCCGGGGCAGATCAGTCTTCTCCCATGAGATGATGATCAGGTTCCTCAAGGGCTTAGAAAGGTCTACACACAGGTTTGTGCCCTGATTCCCCTATGGGACTTAAACCTGGCCCTCTCAAGGCTCACGGGTCTCCTCTTTGAGCCGTTAGCTTCTTGTTCTTTCCTACTTCTCTTGTGGAAGGTGCCTTCCTAGTGGTGGTTACCTCGGCCAGAAAGGTCTCTGAAATCAAAGCTTTGACTTCAGAACCCCCGTATACAGTGTTCTTCAAAGACAAGGTCCAGCTGCGCCCCCATCTTGCCTTCCTTCCAAAGATGGTGTTGCAGTTCGTAACAACCAGGACATTTTTCTGCCTGTTTTATTTCCGAAGCCTCACAGCACCGCTGTGGAATGTCAACTACATACGTTAAATGTTAGATGGGCCTTAGCCTTCTATATTGAAAGAACTAAGCCTTTCTGCAAGTCTACACAGTTTTCATGGCCGTGGTGAACAGGATGAAAGGTCTACTGGTGTCATCCCAAAGAATCTTGTCCTGGATAACCGCCTGCATCTGAGCTTGCTATGAGCTGGTGAACGTTCCACCAGCGGCTATCATGACAGCTCATTCTACAAGAGTCCAGTCTTCATCAGCAGCATTCCTCACACAGATACCAATCCAGGATATCTACAGGGCCGCAATGTGGTCACCAATTCAGACCTTCGCATCCCACTATGCCGTCACCCAACAGGCCCGTGACGATGCTAGTTTTGGGAGAGCAGTGTTGTGATCGGCACATACATGAACTTGGAGCCCACCTCCGGGGATACTGCTTGTGAGTATGGACTGGACATGAATAAGCACTCGAAGAAGAAAAAATGGTTCCTAATCTTTTGTAACAGTTGTTCTTCGAGAAGCGTTGCTCATGTCCATTCCCTGACCCACTCTCCTACCCTCTGTTGGCATTACCTGCAAGAAGGAACTGTGAGAGAGTGCGGAACCGGTATAAGGGGTGCCTCCGGCTCATGTTCACAAGGCTCCAGGGGGTGCTAGAGCTGGCCCTAAGGATACCACTAAGGGAAAAATCTCCTGCAACTCTGCACGTGCACATACCTAGCCTGGACTGGACATGAGCAACACATCTCGAAGAACAACAGTTACGAAAAGTTAGTAACCATTTTTTTCTTTATTAAAGTGCCCTATAACATCAAAATGTTGTCCAGTCCATTCAGGTTAGGTGCCTTTTCTGCCAAGCTACATCTATCTGATTGGGTCAGAGTGGGGAAGAGAGACCTACTAAGAAAAAGGTATGGTGGTTACCACCAAATCAAACTGAGGCCTAGGTCTTGCAACAAGCAGGGCTTTAGTGTTCTGGTTTCTTGAGGATCTAATAGAGAAATTCAAAGCAGCTGAATCCCACTGTAGGTGTGTGTACCCCATGTGTGCAAGCCCAGAATCTTTTATCCAGCTGTATTCATTGGGGCTGCTCATGCATCCTGTACTCCCTCATGCCCCTCCCAAGGATATAAAGAGTGGAGCAGCCGCAGCTGCCACTCAGTTCCTTCTTGCTGCTAATGGCAGCAAGACAGAACTACATCGTGTCCTTTTGCCTCCCTGTAGTTTCTTAGGTTGTTTAGGATAGTTACTTAGTGAGTTAACTACTGTGCTTTGTAGCCTATAAATTTTTATTTAGTGCCCATTGGCCCCCCCAAAAAAAGGCAAAATGTATTTTTTTGTTCGATTGGTACTTGGTATTGAGGTGCAAGTCTGATAGCTGACACTGTCTTTGGGCTTTAAAATCTGCACTGCCTGTGAATCACCTGTGCCTGCAAATAATGGACGTACTAAGTGCCTTTTTTTTTTTTGTTTAGGGGAACTATTACGGACAAATGTTCAGTTTGCAAATCTTTTTCTACGTGCATGCAGGGAGCTATAGATACCCTTTGAAAAATGTTTCTGATGGAAAGGTCAGTGAGGAGTTTTCCCAAATTTGAAGTCCCTCATCAAAATCAATCTGCTGTTTTAAAGCTGGTTTCTGGTAGTGCTTCAGCTACCAGCAATGCTACTCATATTGGATAGCATGCCTACTGCTCTAAGAGACCTCATGCTTCTCAAAAACATGCTGAGCCTTCTCTTCAGTCCTCTTCAGGTCAGTCAGTCTGACTCCTCCTGCTCAAGATAGGAAGGAGCAGAGATCTTCAGATGGTGTTTGGCACTGGTCACTGTCCTTGGCACCAGCTAAGAAGAGGTCTAAGACTCATTGCTCTGATGTCTCCAAGCTCGTTCCTTCCAAATCTGATCAGCACCGTGAGTCTTCAGGGACTAGGAAAGGCCTTCTTCCACTTGGTACTGTGTTGACAGTTCTCAGTGACCAGTACTACTTCTTCGGTACTGATACCACTGGTGCTGTCTGCCACAGATTCTTCAGTACCACACCTTAATAAAAAGATCCCAATTTACTGAGACATCCACACTGGTACCATGGAGCTCAGTCTACCTTGGTACTGATTCCTCTCTCAATGCATGCTGCCTTTACAACCTCTAGGAACATAGTGATCACTCCAATACCAGAATCTCCTGTCTTTGATATTCTCTAATATCTACTGGATTCAAGTCCCTTCTGGTATGGGAACCAAAGGTATTGATTATGAAAGAATCTCCCTGAGACAGTTATCTGTGGTACCAATATCTATTTTTCAATAACTAGAGTCTAGATCTCCACAGTCTGTTACAACCCCTCAGATAGTATGTACCATTCTGGATGGAGTTCTGCTAGTCTGTATCTTCATTTTATGACAGTAGAAGTACTTCTTGTAGATTTTCTCCTCATTCTCCTAGACTGGTTCCTGAAAGAGACCTAAGAAGGAGTCCTTTTTGTCATAGATCCCATACTTCTGACAGGTTTCAGGCACCTTACATCCTGTGGCATTATCTGCCTTTCCTGTATGGAATGCAGTCTTGGAATGCAGGTCAGCATGGAATCCTCAACATTTTCCTGCTTCTTATTCATCTAGATTCATGTCTGAGAATAGATCGCCTCTTTCTAAAGAACCATCTAAGGTAACTCTCTGACCGGAGCTCGTCCAGGAAGTTGAACAGGAACCTCACGGAGGACAATGAAGGACCAATGCATTCCTTTGGCTAGTTTATTTTCGTCACCAAATAAGGCTATAGCACCATCTGCTCCTTCCACAGCCTAACTTCAAGGCAAGTCAGGACCTCCTTTAAAATGATGGTGGAAACCTTAGATATAATCCTCAAAGTCATTCAGGAAAGTTCTCTCAAATTATTTGATATTCTGCATCCAGTCTCTCAAGTCTGTTTGGCCATGCCAATCGGTGAGAGTATCCTTGAGCCAGCTGAAGAGTTGTGGCTTGCCCCATGTTTATTTTTACTTGTGATTTGTGTCAAGCTCCATTAGGATGGAAACTGGAGTTGAATTACGATGCCCCAAACAGCATTTTAAAATTATCTTTGGTTAAGTAAAGCTACCTTTAAATGTGCTGCATACTTTTTAAAATGTAACTTTATCAAAATATATTCTGCATTTAAACCTGATTTGATAAACAAAGGAAGTATTATCTGTAGTTAGTTAATTGAACTGATTGTTTCTGGTTACCATTTCCTTTAGATTTTAGAAACCATAGCTCTCGTCCTTTCTCACCTAGTTTTTATGCATAGACTGGAAAGGAAAGCAAGTTTTCCTGCCTTTTTTCTTTTCTTAAATTCTGAATCCATTTCTCAACTTTCAGTGAAGTAGTCATTTAACGAACTAGTTGAATAAAATGAAATAAAGAAAATATTCTCTCTGCAGCTGTGTAAGTGGCTTCTGTTATCAAAATCTGGTTAACACTTCAACAAATGCACTTCCAGGTGCTTAGCACAGTGAATTCCACCAGTTCAGTGGTTTGACTTTCGTTAAAATTTCAGCATAAACATGTGCTGCTTGAATATTATTTAGTTAATTAATTTTGATAGATTATACTAAGTTTAGGCCTTAACATAAGTTGTCACAATTTCAAATTTAATTTTAAATAGGTTTATTTTTAAAAAGAAAAATCTGATTTAAATAACACATCTGATTTTTAAAAAAAACCATAGTTATGGATTTGCAGAAACAAAGTTTTCAGAAAGAAAAAATATTACCTCTTTTAAAAAACAAACAAACTTCCTTTTTTTCAAAAGAGGTGCCCTTTATTGTTCACCTACATAAACTCTTCACATTTTAAAACTGTTCACTCCCTTTTCAATTTAGGTAAACGGCAAGAAACAAAAAATGGACACTCAGTTATTCTCCCCATTGTTAGGAGGGATCACAAGTACACCACCACCCCTGGAATCATCCCGGTTATATAGTAATTG
Organism: Lepidochelys olivacea; assembly: GCF_965140295.1. Classification (NCBI taxonomy): domain Eukaryota; kingdom Metazoa; phylum Chordata; order Testudines; family Cheloniidae; genus Lepidochelys; species Lepidochelys olivacea. The sequence goes on along the minus strand of NC_140412.1, from coordinate 263,069,583 downwards.
GTCTGTGTGTGGAGATGATACCAACACAGCAACTTCTTTACAAGACTGCACCAAAAAAAGGTACTAAATAAGTATAATCTTATGCTGTTCGCTGTTTTCTGTAAGACTGAAAGTTTAATTGGGTAGGAGTGTTTGAGTATTGAAAGGAAGAAGTTATGGGATAACTACAGAAACTCATGGCCAATAAATTACCTGCATTGAGTAGTATTTATCAAATAACTTTGGAAATCATGGTTATACCTTTTTTAATATATGACCGAAGATTTCCTTATTAGGGAACGTAATGGGAAAGTCAAGTATCAGACAAATCTTGATCTTTGTATAATAACAAATATTTACCTTTTGAAAAAGCTTCCTTGTTACATCACGTCATTATGGCTCTTTTTGGTGACAGAGGGAGCTGTTTTCTGTAACAGCAGGGGTACAGTGAATGCCAGTTTCTTCCTCTTGTTACTGAACGGTACAAATGGATGAAGGTTAGGGGACATATGTGTGTGGAACTTCTCCACCACCCGTATCATAAGCATGCACATGCCAGCTTTCTGGGATTTATAGTCTTAACCAGGGATATGCAGAGGTCTTCCAGGGGGTACATTAACTCACCTAGATATTTGCCTAGATTTACAACAGGCTACATAAAAAGCACTAGCAAAGTCCATACAAACTAAAATTTCATACAGAAAAAATTAGAAAGTAAGCAGTTTTTCAGTAATAGTATGCTGTGACACTTCTGTATTTTTATGTCCGATTTTGTAAGCAAGTAGTTTTTAAGTGAGGTGAAACTTGGGGTACATGACAAATCAGACGCCTGAAAGGGGTACAGTAGTCAGGAAAGGTTGAAAACCACTAGTCTAGTCTAGTCTCTCTCTCCCTCTGTTTACATAACTCACCAGAGTTGCCTGTGCAGCCCTGAGGGCCCTCACTACTTGCATCACAGATTTAGCGCTGCTAGATGATATTGTTACATTGTAACTAAAATTTACTCGCTCAACCAGTGGTGTAGGATAGCTATTGAGCAACTTTTTATTAGTGGCAGAAGAGATCTGAAATACGGGATGTTCCAGTCTCAACATGGTTTACTTGATCCACTTACTCTCCCATCAAGGTGGGCAGCCTATATTAAGTATTGATAGACAGGAATCATGTTAGCTATTAAATTAAAGTTTTTAATGGACGCCACAGTCTGCACTCTGGTCCCTCTCTCCTAGGCCTGGGCTACTTTTCCCATCTAATCTTTCCTACCCTAGTCATTCAGTAGGCTTATGAAACTGTTGCTGCAGCTGCCTGCTGTTAGGCTCTGTATTACCCCTTCTTTTGTCTACTTCTATTTTCTTTCATATTCCTATTACCCTGTTCTGTTTCCTTTCCCCTTATATACCGGACATTTAAATGAGTGCACTCATTTAAATCTCACATTTATCTTAGTCATCTTAAGATAAATATGTGCATCTGTTGAAGTATTTAGTGTATCTTTATGGTAGCTTTAGAAATATATAGGCAGCTGTTAACAATTAGAGAAGTTATATAAATGCAGACCTCTCTCTCCCTCCCCCTGTGCTCTTTTCATCTTTATTCCCGGTGAGGTCTATGGCATGCATTCTTACTTCAGGGTTGTATTATGCTAACTACCACAGTAATTTTTTGGCACTTGATACCCATGATGACATCATCTGCATTTTCAATATAAATATCTCATTTTAGTATTTGTAACTCACTACATCAGAAATAGGAAGCCTAAGAAAGAATAGGTGCTGTGATGGGTTCCCCCCGGGGTGCCATCTGGAACTGGGGTCCCACTAAGTACCCACAAGCCTAGGCTCCCTCTCACACTGTGCTGCTGTGGCAAGCTGCAGACCCACTCCCACACTTACACCAGCATTTCACCCAGGTAGGGACACGCCCAGTTGCAGTTACACGCAAGCTCTCTAACCACCAGCTTCCCAGCCTGGGACACCAGAGCAGTACCGTCCTGCCATGGTCAAATCTGGCCAGTATATGGGTTTAATACCCGGTCCACCTCTCCCTCAATGTGAAGAGAACAATGCACACTTGTGGTAACCAAGCAGAGATTTTCCCCGAGCACTCCAGTCAAAGCTCCCCGGTTTAGATTAAAACATAAACAAGTTTAACTGCAAAAGATAGATTATAAATGCTAGCAAACAGATTAAAGCAGATTACCTAGCAAATAACTAAAAAACGCAAACTAACCTTAATATACTAAATAGATTGGATATGAATTAGCAGATTCTCACCCGGAGAAATGATACAAGCAAGCTGCAGATTCTTAAGGGGCAAGCAGCACTTGCTTTACAGCTTGGAATTCCCAGGTCTTTTATTCACAGGCTAGAAATCCCTTTAGCCCGGGTCCAGCACTTCCCCCAGTTCAGTCTTTGTTCCTCAGGTGTTTCCAAGAATCTTCTTGTATGGGGAGTGAAGAACTCCAGATGATGTCACTCACTGGATTAAAGGGAGAGATTAAGGAAGATAAAGGCATTGCTGAGAAGCTAAATGATTTTTTTAAAATCAGTCTTCACTGGTGAGAATATTGGGAAGAATGACAGAAATGTAGGACTGAAAGGGACCTCAATAGGTCATCTTGTCCAGTCCCCTGCACTAAAGGCAGGACTACATAACAGACCATTCCTGACAGGTGTTTGTCTAACCTGTTCTTAAAAACCTCCACAACCTCTCTAGGCAATTTGTTCCAATGCTTAACCACCCTGACAGGAAGTTTTTCCTAATGTCCGACCTAAACCTCCCTTGCTACAATTTAAGCCCATTGCTTCTTGTCCTATCCGCAGAGGTTCACAAGAACAATTTTTCACCCTCCTCCTTGTAACAACCTTTTTTCGAAAACAGTTATGTCCCCCCTCTGTTTTCTCTTCTTCAAACTAAACCCATTTTTTTCAATCTTCCCTCATATGCATGTTTGCTAAACCTTTGCTCTTCTCTGGACTTTCTCCAGTTTGTCCATATCTTTCCTGAAATGTGGCACCCAGACCTGGACAGAGTACTCCAGTTGAGGCCATTATTAGCAGGGAGTAGAGTAGAAGAATTACTTCTTGTGTCTCGCTTACAACAGTTGATCACCACCCTCTTTATAACAGACCTCAATGTTTTTGAAGACTATTATTAGACCTTCCTGTCAGTCTTCTTTTCTTGAGACTAAACATGCCCAGTTTTTTTAACCTTTCCTCGTATATCAGGTTTTCTAAACTTCTTATTGTTTTTGTTGCTCTCCTCTGTACTCTCTCCAATTTGTCCACATCTTTCTTAAAGCGTGGTGCCCTAACCTGGAGACAGTACTCCACCTGGGGCCTCACCAATGCTGAGTAGAGTGGGACAATTACCTACTATGTCTTTTATACTACCCCAGAATATTAGCCTTTTTAGCAACTGCATCATGTTGTTGTCTCATATTCAATTTGTGGTCCTTTGTAACCCCTTGATCCTTTTCAGCTGTACTACTGCATAGCCAGTGATTCCCCATTTTGTAGGTGTTATTGCTCTTTTTTTATTCTCAAGTATAGTAATTTGCACTTGTCTTTATTGGATTTCATCTTTCTGATTCCAGACCAATTCTTCAATTTGTCAGTATTTTGAATTCTAATCCTGCCCTCCAAAGTGTTAGCAATCCCTCCCATCTTGGTGGCATCTTCAGATTTTATAAGCATACTCTTCACTCTACTATCCAAGTCATTAGTGAAAATATTGAGTAGCAGCAGACCCAGGACAAAGCTCTGTAGGCACTACATACATCCCTTAGTTTGACACAGAACCATTGATTACTCTTTGAGTATGGTCTTTCAACCAGTTTTTTACCCACTTTATAGTAATTTAATCATTTCCCTAGTTTGCTTATGAGAATGTCCTGTGGGACTGTGTCAAAAGCCGTAATAAAATCAAGATATCTCACACCTACAGCTTCCCCCTATCCTCTTGGCCAATAACCCTGTCAAAAATGGAAATTAGGTTAATATGGCATGATTCATTCTTGACAACTCCATGTAGGCTGTTACTTATAACCCTATTATCCTCTAGGAGCTTACAGTGGGATTGTTTAATAATTTGTTCCAGTATGTTTCCAGGTATCAAAGCTAGCTTGAATGGTATCTAAATTAGCCACTGTTCCACAGGAGTGGAGGGCAGCAAATTTGTACATATATTTTAAAAAGGGTCTGTGGGTGACTGGAATTATAGTTCACAAAGTTTTGCATCTGTACCTGGCAAATTTATTGAAATGATCATTTAAAAGGGAAAACAAAATGTCTGAAAGATCGTGATATGATAGGATTTAACCAGCATGGTTTCTACAAAGGAAAATGTCTCATTAATGTCTTACAATTCTTTGAACATGTCAGTGAAGTAGTGGATAAAGGAGAAACAGTTGATGTTTATCTGAACTACCAAAACAACCTTTGACCAGGTCCCTCAAAAAAAAAACAACAAAGTAGTCATGGACTGAGAGGCGAAGTATTGTTACGGATCAAAATCTGAGGAGGAGCTAGGAAGCAAAGGGCTATGTCTACATTGCAAATATTACAGCTGAACCTGCGCTGCTGTGGTGTAGATACTTTCTACAGTGATGGAAAGGTTCTTTTTTTAAATCCACTCCCTTGAGAGGTGGTAGCTAGGTTGACAGAAGAATTCTTCCTATGACCTAGTTGGTGTCTATACTAGGGCTTAGGTCGGCTTAGTTATGTTTTTCAGGAGTGTGACTTTTTTTCAAACCTCTAAGCAACATAGCTACATTGACCTAAGTTTAGGTGTAGGCCAGGTTGAGGATTAAGTGGCCAAAAAAGAAATATTTCCCACAATGTGTAATTAAGCTGTGGAAGTCGCTACCACAGAAAGTTGTTAAGGCAAGAATTTAACAAGATTAAAAAAAGGATTGGATACTTAACACAGATATCAAGAATATCCAGAGTTATAATTAGGTTAAAAATTGGTGGAACAGACATTAAACCAATCTCTGACTATTATAGATCACAATCAGACCTAAAGTTGGGAGTGCTGGGGCGCAGAACACAGTAGGGTTATTACACCTCGTTATATTTGGTGCTGGCCACTGTCAGAGACAGGATTCTGGATTAGATTGACTTTAGGTCTGATCCAGTATCGCAATTCCTATGTATCCTTTTGTAGTAATTTTCATGGAGCTGGTTGGAGGATGTTGGGTGTTGTTCCTCCCACTCTTCACAGGAGTGTTGCAACCCACTTCATGTCTGCTCAGTCCCCACCCACTCTTATCTCCCCAGAACAGCTTTCTGTGGAAGAGGGAGGAAAAGGTGACAAGGAGGCAGATGACATCCCATCCATCTTTTTTCCTTCCCATTCCCCTGTAAACATTCTAGAAACCAAAAACAATGCTTTGTGCATGAGGGCTGAGATCTGCACAAGGGGCCATGATCCTGATGCTTTAAAACATACTAGTTACTCAGATATGTGTTTACCATCAAAGGTATGATAGAAGATAATACTTAGCTTGTCATCTGCAAGGAACATTATTGCATTAATTTTTGGTGGGTGAGGAAGCTTCCTTTTCTCCTCCTCCTATATTTATAATATGTTACTGCTAAAGAAATCAGAAGGTAAACTTTTGTGTGTTTTCTCTTTATTGGTGGCTTTTTCTCCTGAAGACAGGATCATATTTGTCTGGGTCATTATTTTTCAGGGCACAGATAAATCTGTCTTACTCTGGCAATGGCCCAGATATGTTTGGGTTAGTGTCGAGCATCCTAGAGGAGCCAAACAAGCCAGAACCCGTTACAGATTGGTAAGTTTATACTGAAAACTTGCATGGTGTTGTATGTCTTACATTTTAAAGTAAGTTTTATATATTTTACATAACAGTAGACATTTGACAAGACAACTTATGTGTTGTCTGACATAGTACTGAGTTTTAAGATATTTAAATAAGCTATCATCAAGTTAAATGGGAAAGATCTGTTACTAGTACTTACTTGTAATAATCTAAAGTAGAAAGGCAGTCTTCTGTTCATCCTTCTACCAGCAGATGGCAACTGGAAAGAGAAATGCATGTCTTTTGTTACTTTAGTTTTATTAAGAGTAACTTTATTATTATGACTGTGAATATATCTGAAGGTAAAGGTAGCTCATAATTCAGATCATTCTGAAATATATTTGTATTTCTAGATACTATAAAAATCTTAGGATTTTGAACTGATTGATCATTGCAGCTAAATCATTTTGAGTAAATGGCCTCCAACTTAAGAATTTTGCTGTAGCATAGGCAGCCTTTTTCACTCAACTAAGACAAATGTAGAAGGTTTTATAGTGGGGGTTTTAACGATATATACACAAGGCTATTAAAAAAAAAACCATTATAATACCGTCCGCATTTGTTTTAGTTGAGTGGAAAAGGCATCTTACCAAATGCTATGGCAAAATTCTTCAGTTGGAGGCCAGTTCCTCAAAATGATTTAGCAGCACTGATCAATCAATATAAAATGCTAAGATTTTTATATCTACACATACAAATACATTTCAGAATGCTTTGAATTGTTTATATATTTCCAGGATTTATGAACTATAATATCTAAGAAAACAAAAAATATCCCCCCGAACAGTAGCCAGTCCTGCAAATCAGTATTTTTTTTTTCTTCAATAAACTTACAGGGATAACATCAGAAGCAAAACATTAGTGTTGTATCTCTTCCCACATCATCCATCTGTCTTGTCTTTTTAGACTGCAAACTATTTGGGAGCAGGGACCAGATTTATGTTCTGCAAGGTACCTAGCATACTTTTGGGTCCTAACTAAATAATACTTTTAATTATACAACTGTGATGAAGTTTGCTAGTGGGATCTATGCAAATTATATTGTAGGAACATGAAAGTTAAATTTCTACCATTTTTGTTTTCCAAATGCAAAAATATTTGTATGTAACAGAAGAAAATAATATGGCACTTTGAGTGCTATACTGATGAGATGCTTATTCAAAAGACAATGTCATAAAGTTGTGGGAATATACCAGCAAAGGAGGTACTCCCTTTTATTACTGTCATGAATTTTGGAGTGTCTTTCCTTTATAAAGAGAAGCAATGATATATTGATAATGCATAGTGATAAGAGCCATAATTTTGATTGTCCCCAAGAAGAGCCCATATTTTGGGTATAGAATCGTAGAATATCAGAGTTGGAAGGGACCTCAGGAGGTCATCTAGTCCAACTCCCTGCTCAAAGCAGGACCCATACCCAATTAAATCATCCCATCCAGGACTTTGTCAAGCCTGACCTTAAAAACTTCAAAGGAAGGAGATTCCACCAACTCCCTAGGTAACCCATTCCAGTGCTTCACCACCCTCCTAGTAAAAAAGTTTTTCGTAATATCCAACCTAAACCACCTCCCCCTCTGCAACTTGAGACCATTACTCCTCATTCTGTTATCTGCTACCACTGAGAACAGTCTAGAGCCATCCTCTTTGGAACCCCCTTTCAGGTAGTTGAAAGCAGCTATCAAATCCCGCCTCATTCTTCTCTTCTGCAGACTAAATAATCCCAGTTCCATCAGCCTCTCCTCATAAGTCATGTGCTCCAGGCCCCTAATCATTTTTGTTGCCCTCCTCTCAGGGCTGTCCTTAGGATTTATGGGTCCCTATGCAATATTATTAAACTGGTGCCCCTATGCCTGATGGCAGACCAGGCTCACATGTGTATTTTAGATAAGGGTGGCCTTTTGAAGGATTTATTTAAAAAACTATATGTCTGAAGAGCCAAGCATTGAAGGCTAAAGATGAATACTCAGATTGTGCATCTAAAAATCTATGCAAGGATTTTTTAGAGATGTGATTTTTATAATCTTCAGCAACCCACTAATGAAATATTTTTAAAGCAAATTTTAAACTTAAGGTCCTGTAGACTAACATGTTCTGAGGCAACCCCGCCGATCAGCGCCTCCCGCATCTCCTGATCAGCTGTTTTGTGGTGTGCAGGAGGCTGTGGGGGGAGGAGCGAGGGCACTGCAGGCTCAGGGGAGGGGGCGGGAAGGGGTGGAGTGGGGGCAGAGCCAGGGGTTGAGCAGTGAGCACCCCCCGGCACATTGGAACGTTGGCACCTGTAGCTCCTGCCGTGGAGTCGGTGCCTATACAAGGAGCTGCATATTAACTTCTAAAGAGCCACATGTGGGCCACCCCTGTCATAGAAGATTGCTAAGAGGGGAGGCCATCAGACATTTTCAACTATTACAGGAGTCAAATCTGTATCTGACGGCTTACGAATATTGTTAAACATCGAGCAGGATGATGTGTATATTTAAAACAATGATTAGAAAACCTTATAGAAAGGAATTTAAATAAATGCTTTCTTGCTGGGGGCAAAAACACACTTTTGAACAAGGAAAATGTAATTAAAGAAATAAGAATTACTGCAGAACATGGAATCGACTTTGCGGAGATGTTGTGAGGCTTAATTTTGTTTTAGAATACTATGGAATCTTTCTATGGAAAGTGCTATATAAGTTCAAATGTCAATACAGAAACTCTTAAAGAATAAATAATTAAGTCTCTGAAGATTACGAAGGGCAAATAGTTGTGATTGAAGCACCAAAATGTGACTAGAAAAAACAATAAAAAATAGACTTTAGGAAATAATTATAGGCTGTCAACAGTCTAGTACACTAGTAGTTTTTTATTGCTGATTTCTGTGACAAAATTTCTTGAAATTATATCTTTAGCAAAGGTTTTAGTAGTAGCTTTGCATTTTGAAAAGACACTAAACTCTCTGAACAAAGCTATAATGTAACATAAATGTGTTTGGTCATTCCTAAACGTGCAATTCTATTTGTTACAGGAATTCTCTGTCGAGATTGTTTCCCCCTATGTGGGCATCTGACATTGGAAACAATGGTGACTTCTCAGGTCTGTCTTCTAAGCATCCTTTACAAAGTAAAGATTTTCCAAACCTGATTGGCACACAGAGCTATTATCAAGGACACTTGCAAAAGTCACCTGATGTAGAGACTTTACACAGAGGATTTGAAGACCTTCATCTTATAGAGTCTTGGCTTTCTCCTTCTGACCCATATACTCAGCCATCTGATGATATCTTGAACATTTACCCTGAAAATTCTGCTTTTGAAAATAATGCCATAATTCAGCAAGAAGGATTAGCATTTCAGAATGTACAATTTAATCAGCACGTGTGCAATTATGATAAGATGAACTTAAATGGAGACAGTGAAAAGCACTGCTCTGATTTTAGTAATTTTTCTTCTCAATGCAGAATTAAAGATGACACTGGTATTCAGAAAGAGTATTGGGAAACTGACAGAGCAAGAGGCAAACTTACAAAAAATGACAAACAAGAGCAAGCAAAGTACTCCAATGATGCTAATGGCACTTGGGGCAAAATGTTCCAGGACAACCATTTGTTTTCTAAAAGATATGAAGATTTTACAACTTCTCATAAATCACAGCCATCTGTTCACCAATCGCTCTATTTTTTCAATCAACCATTTACTAAAGAAAATAGTTTTCCTGGAGGAACAAATAGAAACCCACAGGAAATGCACTTGCAAAATGGCCATAATAGCTTCAATTTGGGAGAAACCTGTAATAACTCTGAATGTAAGAGCCATATTAATCCTAAAGAATGTTCTCGTAAACCTTCTGAATATCATTTATCTGTAAAAACTGCTCAACAAAATGGAAATTTTCATTCACCTTACCGTGGACATACGTGGCTGGATGGTAAAATCTTAAGTCCCACATCTACATCAGATATTGCATATAGGAAGCAAAACCAAGTAGTAACAAGCCCACAGTCTTCTTCTGGGGTTTCAACTATGTCCAGTGGATCTCCAACACATCAGTCTGTAACCCAGCCCTCTTATTACTCACAGTTGTCACCAGTGCCCTCTTCAAGGAAAGATGGAAGGATACAAATATCAAATAGTGTTCCTGGTAACTTGGGGGGTTCAAATTTCTTTGCAGAAAATCAGAAACAAATTAAACCTATTGGACATTCCCAGCATGATTCATTGACTAATAAAGGCCAGTATCGTAAAATACCCGTTAATTTGTCACACAACTGGTTAACACAGCAGAATTCGGCAAGTGATGAGTCTGAAAAGTATCATAGGTTTCGCAAAAAGCAAAACCAAGATAACTGTAATAAAGATGAAAGAAGAGGTAGAAGGAATTGGATACCCCATCCTGGGTATGCAGGGCAAAATCAGCAACAGTTCAACATGTTCCGAAAGAAGCAAGAACAGAATGGTGGCAACGTGTCAGATTTCATCAATCCTTCTTTTCTTCCTTCTTTCCCATTAATGTCTGATTTTAAGCAAAATCCCAATTTTACTCCATTTAATCCCCATCCTTTTCCATCAGCAAATAATTTTGCTTTTCCTCCATCACCATTTCCATTCTCGGAACTTGTTGATCTTTTTCACTATGATGATTTTAACCATTTGAATCCCTTCATTAACGACCTATTTTGTGGGGAATTAAGTGCACCATACTTTGCCTTTCCAACTCCTTTTAACAAGTATAGGCCTCCAAGAAATCGCAGTGGACCTGCTAATGAGCTTCATATTCGACTAGAGGAGTGTTATGAACAGTGGAGAGCTCTGGAGAAGGAGAGGAAAAAGGTAATAATATATACCATGATAGACTTGTATGTAGGATGGTGATTATAAAGGAACAGCTAGGTAGAGTAGAAATTCCTGCATCTTACTGGTAAAAAGGAGCCAGTCTTGCTGCCTTTTTGAAATATTGTGACTTTAATTCCACTCTAAATATTTTGAGCCCCATCTACAACCATCTATTTTGAGTATACAAAATTGTAAGAAGATACCAAACAGTGTGAATGTCGTACAATTGTGCGTGAGACTGAGATTCACCTTTCATTTTTCAGCGGCACAGGAGTTAGGACCGCTTATTCAGCAGTAATTTTCTTGAACTAAATTACACCTGACACCAGTGGTTGCTTAACCAAGTACCCTCTTTGGCCAAAGGTCTTATATTATCTGGTGGCATGGATCCTATTCTTCGGTTCATGTTGTTCAGTGCAAGTTTAGTAGCCAATAGTTACCACTATCCATGGATCGTGGAAGAGGCCACTGATGTGACTTGTATAGCTAAAGCCTGAATGGTTGATAAAGCAGGGACTTTATTAGTCCAGCTATTTTTGGATAGTACTCAGTTCAGCATGAACTGAGGGAGGGCCAAGAGGATGGTTGTTTATATCTGACTTCAAATATAAGAGATATGTCACTCTAAAACATATTATTTTGGCTTTGTCCAATATATCTTTATCTGCCTGGTATTGGGCTTTGCTTAGGCCTGTAGTCATAGGTGAGTTTCATGTCCATGTGGATGACTTTTCAGGGCTGATATCTTCTCAAAGCCAATATGTTAAACCTGGGATTATCCTTGGGGGTTTCAAACACAACCACTGCAGCAATTGAGGACATCTCATGTACTTGCTAGTAGTTCCTGGATTTGACCATCTGAGAGTCCTTAACAAAATGTTATCAGTAGGCAGTTGGGAATTCACATCTCTAATTTGGTGTGACAAAGCTACAGTGTAACCTTTCAAGGACGGTGCAAGATCCTTCTATTTACTTGTATCTGTACCCAAGACTGGTTAATATTGTAAAGGTAATTTTGTTTGTTGGTTACCGATGTTGATTCTAGATTTATGCTTTAAAGTAGTACTTGGAATTTTTGGAAGTACCCTTATATTTACAGCCAGTTGTTGGCAATTTAAAGTTTAATCATGACTTCTTATTGTTTTAAATGCCTCCAGAGACTTAAACAGCAGACACATCTCATCCATCCATGTAGTAGTGGAAAAAATAGAAAAGCTTAGGCTATAGGATGAAACTCCATTCTAAATATTTTAAAGGTATGTGTTTTCTCTTCAGACTGAAGCTGATCTTGCAAGAAACTTTCCAGGAAAGCGGGTATCTAGCTCAAATAACACTCCTGTTTCTCGACTTCCTGCTAACCCTTCACGAGTGGATCGTTTGATTGTGGACCAGTTACGAGAACAGGCCAGAGTAAGCATACTTACAGCATGGAATCTTCTGCAGGGATTAGTATCATCAGGTTATATTTTTGTGGGTTTATTATATTTTGTGTAGGATTTTAAAAAAATAACTGTTTTTGGTGTTTGAAATATATTCGTTAGGTGCTCACCTTAATAGGAAAAATGGAAAGGCTTCGCGGTACTCCTGTACATGGGAATATATCCAAAACTCTGGAACATCATTTAGAAGCCATTCATGTTACACAAGCGAGGCGGAAAGATGAGATTGTCAATGCTGCCAATCCACAGAGACAAGGAGCACCTCGCTATAATAATGAAAAAGGTAAATACTTTTGATTGCTTTGTAGTTCTAAAAATTGTTTTTTTTTTTCCAATTTGTATTCAGTTCAATTTGTAACACATTTTAAATGTTGTTTTAATGGTAACAAGTAGACTTACTCCCTTAAACAGAAACTTTCTCTATATGTGTGCCTTTGACTTTAAAAGAGAAAAATCCCCCTCACTTGTATCAGGTAATTTCTGCATAGACTTTATTCTGTTTTGTGTTGTTGATTTTTAGACCCCTTCTTGTCACAAGATATTTTCTCGGTTTAAAAAAAAAAAAGCCCTCTTTATTTTATTAAATAATCAGATTTTGTTAAAGACTCTGGATGAATTCCTACTTGTTTCAATGCATGCTGCTATTTAACAGGCAGGGGATATGAGAGTTATCACTGTAAAAAGGTAGCCTATGACTGGGAATTGATACCAAACAAAAATATCTGCCAAGTAAGCAATTCACCATCCTTAATTAGGTTGTACTCATTTTAACAAATTGAGCTTCGTCATTAATAGTGATTGAGAGTGGGCTTTCATCCTTCTTAGCTTACACAGTGAAAATTTCCTTGGTCTTACACTTCTTATTAATTGATGTTTTGTTTGTCACAAAACCACTACAAATTTGGCCTGATTGGCAGCTTCTGCCGAGGTATAGCAAGCAAGACTGTTTGATGACAGGAGTCAAGTGCACTGGTGAATCAAAACCAGACCTCTTTTGTTGGGATCCCATCTATCCAATTTGGAGGCACCAAAAAAAAAAAAAAGAAAAAGAAAAGTTGGGTTTCTTTGTTTTTGCTTTGTTTAAAAAAAAAAAAAAAAAAAAAGGAAGAGGAGGATAACTCTTTGTGTAAGATAGAAGCCCAGGATCCTAAGGTTAAGCATATTGTGGGCTAGTACTTCCCTGCTAGCAGTGAAAAGAATAGGCTTTACCACCAGATCTTGGTGTTGAAGAGTTCGAGTTCACCGCCAAGAACAGAAGTTGTATTCGGCAGTTAATTGAAAGTAAGTAAATTCCACATGGAAAAGGCCGTATGTCCAGACTCCAAAAGTGGAATCCATAGTCTCAGTTGAAACATAAAACCATCCTGATCCTGTGGACTTTTTCCTCTTAAAGATGTCAGACAGACTGGAAAAGCTGTAATAAAAAAAAAATCCACATTTGAGTTAGTAGACAGATTCTTGTAGACTTCCACTGCAATTGCGTGTTTGGAGGAACTTATCCCAAACAAGGACAAAAGAATTGGCTTTTTAATGACAAATATCTCTGGCAGTTTTATTCATGCTAGCCCCAATCACATTTCCAGCCAGACCCTTCGTGGGTAGTGCACGAGTTAAAAGGCAGCTTTGGCTTCATCCGTGGGTTGTATTTTTCAAGCAAGCAGTTGCTACTTTCGTAATGGTGATTGTGATCTGTGTAACCCAGACAAGAATGGCGGAGAATTTCAAGTAGGACAAAGTCATTGTCTACCTCCACACATGTTCTCCAGAAAGAGCATACATACTATAAATCTTGTATCTCCTTTCAACCGGTCCAGATGCAACAAGAAAGACCGCTCATCCTATACAGGCAAACTGAAGATTAGATCTTACAAGGAGACAAGACAAGAGTTAGTCTTTCAAGGTGTTTTCTCCTTTGTGATTTCTTGAATCGTTATGATTATCCACAAGGAATAAGTATCTTACACAGAGCAGTATATCGTGATTGATCATGTTAAATGTTGCAGAGAGAGCCAGGATAAAGGTGGAAGGCTGCCCTCCATCCATCTACATCAAGAGAACATCCATCTGTGCCAATAATACAGTTTTTGCTCCATGTTCTTGGGTAAATCCAGATTGCTTAGGGGCCGATATCTTGGTTTGAGATCAATGAGACTGAAAGTGATTTATTGCTAGCTTGCTGGGAACCCTAAAGATTTCATAGTGGATACTAGCCAATTCGAGTGCATCCAGGGTGTATTTCTTAAGTGTTGGTCAGTCTGGTCTATGATTCAAGGATGAAGGGTGGACTTACTCACTGAGTGAGGCATTGGCTATCTCCGTCAGGTGAAGCTCCAGTTTACTTTTTTAAAACCAAGCAGGAAGGGTAGTATAGGACAGGGGTCGGCAACCTTTCAGAAGTGGTGTACCAAGTCGTCATTTATTCACTCTAAGGTTTCACATACCAGTAATACATTTTAACATTTTTAGAAGGTCTTTCTCTATAAGTCTATATTATGTAACTAAACTATTGTTGTATGTAAAGTAAACAAGGTTTTTAAAATGTTTAAGAAGCTTCATTTAAAATTAAATTAAAATGCAGATCTTATCAGTTTAGTGCAGTGGTTCTTAACCTGGGGTGCACGCACCCTGGGGGTGCAGGATGCCCTTTCTGGGGGTGCGAGACATGCAAGATTTTTTTAGAAGGTAAATCATTGAAAAAACAAATTAAGCGCAGGCACATAAGTACAACTATTTTGTTTCATCAAACCTATGTATTTATTAACATTATACATTTTTAATGATTTCTGTAATATACAGACAAAGTTTTTAAGTTTTCAAGTTTTTAAGCTAATTGTAGTGTAACTTTTGATAAGGGGTGAGAGAACATATTTTAAGAACTCCAGACCATCAGCGGGCTGAGCGGGGATGGGTGGAGTGTATTAAATTGCTCCCCATAGGAATGTGCTACTTACAGTGTACCGCTTACGGCTGCCCGTCCTGATGCTCTGAGCGGCATGGTAAGGGGACAGGGAATGGGGTGGTTGGATAGGCGTGGGCGTCCCAAGGGGCCTGTCGGGGTCGGGGCTGTGGATAGGGGTCGGGGCAATCAGGGAGCAGGGGGGCTTGGATGAGGGGGTGGGATCCCGGAGGGGGTGGTCAGGAGACAAGCAGCAGGGGGATTGGATGGGTGGAGGGTTCTGAGGGGGATAGTCAGGGGGCAGGAGGTCCCAGGAGGGGGGGACAAGGAGCAGGGGCGGTGTGGGATGGGTCAGAGGTTATGAGGGGGGCAGTCGGGGGAGGGAAGCAGGCCGGCTGTTTAGGGGGGCACAGCCTTCTCTACCCAGTGTAGTGTATTAAATTTCTCTCCATAGGAATGTGCTACTGACGGTGTACTAGTTACGGCTGCCAGTCCTGGTGCTCCGCAAGTAGCGCATGCCTACAGGGAGAAATTTAACACACTGCACCGGCGGACAGAGCCCCAGACCGAGGGCGGGCTGAGACGCTCAGCCCACCACTGGTCTGGGGTTCCGTCCGCTGGCTCCTGCCAGCCGGGGTCCCAGCCACCGGCCCCACTCAGCCCGCTGCCGGCCTGGGGTTCTGTTCACTCAGGCTGGCAGCAGGCTGAGCAGGGGCGGAGGCCGGGACCCCGGCTGGCAGCAGCGTGCCAGTAAAAATCGGCTCGTGTTCCGCCTTTGGCATGCGTGCCGCCGGTTGCCGACCCCTGGTATAGGACTTGCAGGTTTGGGATTAAATCTCCTTTAGGGTGTTCAATAATTCCTTTGTTGTGAATGGGCTGAACTCAGTGAATGATAACATGTAAGTTGTCACACTATCTTGAAGGAAAGGAAATTTTTAGTACAAAGTTCTTTTTTTTTCCCCCTGCTTTATATGTCAGCACCATTTGTCACCAACAGCCCGTGTTCTGGAGTCTGAATTTATCTCATAACTTCGGTGCATTGGAAAGCCTAGAATATAACTAAAGAAATATTGGAAATATGGTTCTTTAATAACAGGGTGCAATCTTTCCCGCGGTTTCTTGGAATTACGTTACTATAATAAAAGGAGTACCTGTAGCACCTTAGAGACTAACAAATTTATTTAAGCATAAGCTTTCGTGAGCTACAGCTCACTTCATCAGATGCATTCAGTGGAATGTTTTTTCTTGTTTTTTCCTCCCCCCCCCCCCCCCCCGATGTTCTGGTTTAACTTGGATTTAAACTTGGAGAGTGGTCAGT
Source organism: Lepidochelys olivacea (assembly GCF_965140295.1). Classification (NCBI taxonomy): domain Eukaryota; kingdom Metazoa; phylum Chordata; order Testudines; family Cheloniidae; genus Lepidochelys; species Lepidochelys olivacea. The sequence goes on along the minus strand of NC_140412.1, from coordinate 263,053,313 downwards.
TTGGATGAGCTATTACCAGCAGGAGAGTGAGTTTGTGTGTGTATGGGGGTGGTGGGGATGTGAGAAAACCTGGATTTGTGCAGGAAATAGCCCAACTTGATTGTCATGCACATTGTGTAAAGAGTTGTCACTTTGGATGGGCTATCACCAGCAGGAGAGTGAATTTGTGTGGGGGGGTGGAGGGTGAGAAAACCTGGATTTGTGCTGGAAATGGCCCACCTGATGATCACTTTAGATAAGCTATTACCAGCAGGACAGTGGGGTGGGAGGAGGTTTTGGTTCATATTCTCTGTGTATATATAAAGTCTGCTGCAGTTTCCACGATATGCATCTGATGAAGTGAGCTGTAGCTCACGAAAGCTTATGCTCTAATAAATTGGTTAGTCTCTAAGGTGCCACAAGTACTCCTTTTCTTTTTGCGAATACAGACTAACACGGCTGTTACTCTGAAATCTGATTCTTGTCTTTGTAGATGTTCTTGCTCTGGCAGCTGCCATTAAAGAGTTAGCTGTTTCCACACGCAAGGCTCGTACTGCTTTATGGTGTGCACTGCAGATGACTCTACCTAAAACCTCCTTAAGCACTCCAGTGAAACAGGAGGAGGTCGAAAGGGCATTGCAAGAGCTTTGTCCAGGAAACACAAGCACACAAGAAAAAAATAGTGCAGATCCTGAAGACCAGGGAAGCAAAAAAGAGAAACATGAGGAACCCATACAGATTTCTGAATAACTGTGCAGAGAAAAAAAAAAAAAGGAAGAAAGTGAATTGCATTGTGCTATGGAGAACTTTTTTTTGCTAGGTTATCAGAAAAAATAAGGATAACTCAACTGATCAGTGCTGCAATTTTATTACTGTGATTCTGGTGTTGACAAATATTTCTTGTAATAGTGTTATTGCAGTTTTAATATTGCTGGTATTGCAGTGTCTTCTATGTAAGATAAAGATTTTATTAATAAGGGGAACTGGGCAATAGCTGATCATTTTCTTGACCACTTAGCCAAAGCTATGTATCAGCTGTGACCCAAGCCATGATCTGAGAAACCAGTGAGTGGCTAAGCTAATTTTGATTCTTTTCTTCATTTGTTAGTTTTAAAATTTAACATTCTTTAGAAATGTCATTTTTAAAGGGTATTCCATAATTATTGGGGTTTTTGCACCATTATGTATTCTTTTAAGTGCCAGAATGATTGCTAAAAAATGTAATTGTACTGTCACTCAACACTGAATAGTCCACACTTCTGCTTTGCTATTGTGACAGGGTGTCAAATCTTTCAGGTAATTGCCAAGAGTCTGACTGGAATAATCAGAGTTTAATGTTCGTTACATGACCTGCTTGTTCTGCCAATTAAAAGTTTCCAGCTGGACCAATCTAAACCAAAAGTTCCCATAGTATAATCCTTGTGGCAAAATTTTTACATAATAAATAAATGAAGAACTAATTTTAAGGAATTTTTAGAGTTGCAGTATATTGCATTAAAATACAGTTGGCAGTTAACATAAAATAGTTACTCTGACTTAGAAATTAGATTTACTGATGCCTAATGGTTAAAAACAGTAAGTATGCACTTAATGAAAAATTACATGGTTAATAATATGTTTATGGTATTTTAATTTTCAGAAACATTCCATATTTATTTTAATGTTTTGATTAAATGTTTATTTAAAATTCTATTTTAATAATATACAGTTGGGTCTTTTGCCAAACCTTCCTAATAATCAGATTTAATGATTTACTCAGGAACTATGTATATTATATATATAAATACACACAGTATATAGGGGTTTTTTGAGGGGTAGGGATGTTTGCAAGATATTTACACAAAGCTAACTATACTAGGTTACCAAAGCTGTTGAATTGATTTGTTTTAGCATGAGAAGATTTCATATGTTTAATTGCTATTTAGTAGTCTTCATCCTGGGGCTTAGACAATCAGAAGTGTTACGTATCAATGTGAATGTACAGAGTAAGAATTAGAAAAGGATGAATAATTCATATTTTGATCTTAATCACACTACTTATGAGTATTTTAATGCTTTATCAATCGTGTCTTAATGTTAGATTGTCTTTCAAAATGTACTAATTACCAAGTGTGTTCTTAGGTGTTAGTATATTGATGAATGGCTTTGGAGAGCAGTTCTTGTTTTAAAAAATAATTATGTTGAGGACAGGAGAAAAAGTTCAAAGACTTAAAATGAAGATTTATCTGTGTTTCATGATGTTATGATATTGAATTTGACGCTTTCTTGATAAATATATAATTCTGTTTGCATATACATGTACTTGCTAAATATTCCAAACAGTCTGTAATTTTGGACCTGTGAATGTTTCTAGAACATCTGTAGTCTTATAGTTCTATTAGTACCAATATAGTACTAGTGGTCGTACCATTGTTAATGGTAATGAGGTGATAAGTGCATCATTTTGTAGAACAGGAAGTCACTAAAGCCTCATTTTGATCCACTGATTAAACAAAGGAATCATAAGAAGGCAGAATCTTATTAAAAGTATGCTCCACATTTTCTAAAGAAAACTTAATCCATTTCAGTGGATATTTTTAAGCCTTAGTCTAAAACTAAAAATTGGTACTGAAGAGAATTATTTCAGTGCTGTCTGTGTGTGTGTGTGTGTGTGCGTGTGTGCAAAATCTGTTTGCACTAATATCTGAAGGTCAGATGTGTTTTTGTGAAATTATAGTTGGTGGTTTGAAACATTTTCAGAGTTTACAGTATTTGAGTTGTTGGAATTTAAGTTACGATTTCTGTTTCCTGTTAACATAGTATTTGAAAGTCTTGATTTGCATTTCTATTTACAGAATAATTTGTAGTCTTGCAGGATTGTTTTGTAGTATTGAATGTATTGGGCATATTAGGTCCTTATTGTATTGTTTGTATGTAAGTTATTGTGCAGGAATGTGATCTTAATCAGTTCATAATATAGTTAATGTGCCTTTAAAAGTCTTATTTTTCAAAAACGGTAAGTAACTGTGTATGCTCACTTTAGCTTTCTGTTGCAATTTAATAATACATTTAAAGGGGTTAAATGTAGTTGCATTTGACTATAGCTAACGTAGCATATGGTATTAGTGTTTTTCTTGCATAATATTTGATTGTCCAGTTATGGACTCTTTAACATGTGTAAGGCACCATAGCTGTTGAGAGTTGCCACAAGTCAAGTGTATTCATAACAGAGTTTAGTTGTGTTGCCCACAAATGCAACATGTGCACATTTAATTCTTTTTGACTTGACCGGCCTGTATTCTTCTTAAAATGTGAACTATCTGATGGTCCTCTTAGTATGGAAATTTTTCTGACCATTTCTTGAAATACTTAAACAATTAACATCATTGCAATGTAAAAACAAAAATTCTTTCAAGACGCTTCCGTTCTGTTTTTGGTTTGCTACACATTCTTCTATATTTCAGCGCGGAAATACAGTCTTTTGGAAGTTTACCAGTGTAAGTTTGGGATTACAATAGTTCTGTGCAGTCATATAGTGTTCCTAATTGACTATTGTTTGACTTGATAATGAAAAGCAGTTTCCATACATATTCCATTCAGAGCTTCAGGTGAATAAATATCATTTCCTTCTCTGGTTTGTTAGGGCCTAACCCTAGTCTCATGTCATTGACTTCCGGGGAAGCAGACCTGGGTTATTAGTTAGCAGTCTGGATTAAAGTGGATAGCGGTGTGTGAGTTTTTGAGTTTGTGGAGCAATCAAACAGTATACGGTGAATTTTTCTGTTTAAAAAGTTTTCACCCCATCCTGTCCTTTTTTCTTCTAATTGGCTCGCACATTTCAGGTGTGCGGTTAAGTGTGGGGATGAGGGTGCTGAGTGTTCACTGTGGCTAGTCCACAATATTAGTCAGCTCAGTTCCAAGAGTGCAGAATGTTTAAGAATTCTTGTTCAAATCATGTTAGTTAAAATACAATTGTATTTATTTTATTAGAATAGGGCTGAAACTTTAAGATCCTAAATTGATAACACAATACAGTATAGACTTAAAAATCACAAGGTAACATCCCTTTTATGGGTTATTCCCCCGATAGTGGACTGGAAGCTTGTGCTTGTTTCCTATTTCCACTTTTTTGTTCCCCCCACAGAAAGTGTATGGCCTGCTGCAAAATGAGTACTGTTCCACCAATATGTTTAGCACCTGTGCCTTTGCCTCTCCTCCTCTACATCCCCAGAGTCCCTATGATAGTAAAGCTATTGTGATAGAACTGGTGTAAGTTAACACTAATGAGATCAGTATTAATTTGTCAGCATTAAGGGAAGTGAGATTGTCCAGGAATGTGGCTGTTCTGTATGGTGCCATGTCCCAACAGAGGGGATCTCCAGGATCAAGAAGTCTTTACAACAAACTAGGGCCTCATCTTTCTACAGGGCCTCATCTTCTGCCTCTTGCTGTCCTCCATTTGTGGAAACAGTGATGGATACTTTTTTCTAAATGAAGTAAAATTCATTGGTGCTCAATGTCCCTGATAGTGAAGGGCTTTTAGCACATAACTAATGTTTGGGTTTTTTCATCTCAGTTCCCCTCGGCCTGAAACCATAGCTTTCAACACTACTCAATGTGACATTTTCGGAACACATCCTTTTGTGAAGTCACAGCTACTGGTTCTCACTGAACTAAGGAGATGGCCTATAGGAAGTTGGATGTGTTTGGGTTTTTTTAATTGCAATACAGTATTACTATGAATAAAATGTAAAACCCTTGAGAATTATTTTTAAAAGATAATATAAAACACAATGCCATTTTCTGACCTGCTCTGAAAGCTGTTTTCATTTTCTATCTGTGCTCTGTGCAGCTTTATGTCAAAATGATGGATTCTGAGGCAATCCAAAAGATGACTTGTGTGTTTTTTGGTAGGGTCTGAGAAGTGAGCTTTAAATTAATTCTCCTTTCCATTCAGGACATTTGAGTAGAATTGGCTTTTGTAAAATGTGCAGGTCTCCGCTAATTTGTGAAGACTTGAGTTCAGGATTCTTTTTCAACTCTGCAAGAGTTGACCTCAACTGAAAAAGAGAGCAGGAACACCACACTCTGGTATATTAGGCTAATATGATGGAGGAGCTAACTTTCAAATGTGTCTTTAAATGTGAATGCATTTGAAATTAAGGCTACACAGAAATTGTTCACAATCCTGCTTCCACTGAAGTCAATAGTTTTGCCAGATACTGACTTCAGTTGGGTTTACTGTTTTACTGACCTAAGTCTTTACTATTTAAGTTTTTTTTGTATATACAGGCTTTGCAGTTCATATTGAACATTAGGTACCAAGAAACTCCCGAAACATATGTTTTTCCTAACTTTATTGTAAGGTTTTTAAACATAGTAACATCTTGGAGTTAGGAGAAATAGTCTGCTTTCATTTAAAGCTGAGGAATGTACCTACTGTAAGATGCTTTGGCTGAGTTAAATCAATAGGCTTTTGAGAAATTTGCACCTTGTTTTATCCTGATTTGCCTGGATAGAAATACAGCCTTAACCGTGTTAAGATCTTGATTTGTTTCTTGTGCAGTTTTATCTGTCTCAATCACCAGCACTTTTCTGTTTTGTGGAAACGTATAAATAATTATAAAAGGAAAAACTGTGTATCTATGAAGTTACTTTTTTATGATAAATTGTTTTACAATTTGCTTTTAAAAAGCACTTTCTTTTTCTTTAGTTTTTTACTTTTTAATAGTGCAACCAAATCTGTCAATTTTATAGCGTGGTGACTCATTTTTCTTTCTTAGCAATACTACAATTAAAGGTGCAAAAAAATAAGGTGCATTATAATGTATTTATTTAGCCTTTGTTGTTAGAAGTTGAAAATGTATGGAATAAAGTAGTTTTGAGCAACTTTTTTAGAATTGGGGAACTGAAACTATAAATCCTCTGCTTCTTATTTGCCAGATAAGCTTTAAAAAGGAAATTGTTTGCATATACTATATGAAAGCTAACTAATGAGAGCAAGGATAGACCAGTGTCAACGTTAAAAAAATCAATTCCAGATAAAGGTTGCTTTACATTTTTTACTGTACAAAATAAAACTGGTCTAAAACTTGTGTATGCACAGTAATAACTTAATGAACCTAGGGTTTTTTCCCCCACAAAATTAGGCTATTTCCAATATATATGGGGAAAATAAGTTTACTTTTATTTTTATGACATATACAAAGACTAATAGTGTCTATATTTTAATATACTGTTTAGTGTCTGAAGTATATCTTTTACATGTATGTTGGTCAATCTAATTTAATTAAAAACAAATTTTACACTGTTAGTGAAATATTACTGAAGAAAGCTATTGTGAGTTAATCCATTTAGTAGACCCAACAGAAATAAGTGGAAGTATACATTTAACTAAAAGAAGCAAGATGTCAATTGTTAATACTTAATGATTAGTCAATTTAGGCTTATTTCAGTGTTTCTGTAAAATAACTGGATATTTAATGAACGTTGCAAAAATATCACTTCTACCTCTTGTGTAACACTTAACTTTAAAAAAGGTTATTTATACTACACAGATTTCTGTTGGGACATACTTTGCTATTTTAGAAAGTTGATACACCTTAACTAGTGAATTTGGTGTGCGTTTTTTGTTTTCAGTTAGACAGCTCTCTTATGTGGAATACCAGGGAGCCTTGCGGCTAGATTGTGTTCACTTGTGTAATGTAACCTACCATGATGTGTACACTTAAATATGGTTTATATTAAGAAAAAGGTACAACAGTAGAAAGAGATGCTAAGGTTTGTATTACATGTATGAAAGTCACAGATTTATGAGAATCCTGTAATAAATCATGGCCAGTGTAATTTTCTAGCATTTTTTTTATGTATGTGATTGTTTCCTTATTTAAATAATCAGTTGTGTTGTATGTATGTGGCTAATAAATAGTTACAACTATTGTTTTATTCAGTTCAACTCATGTTACTTTTCAGCTGCTGTTCTATATGCGAGGTGTTTCTTGTTTGTTTGGGGTTTTTTTGTAATTCACTGAAAAGACCTGTTGTATGTTCTGGGTAACACTTACAGTTGTAAAAATAATTAAACTATTTCGTATTTTAAATCACTGATTGTATTATTTCAGTAAATTTATGTGTGGTGGTGGGAACACCAGATGTCAATGGGTAATACTTGTTTTACATGGGTCAATGTTAATGAGCAATATCCATTATTCCAGTTTCCAGGTGTGAGGTCACATGTATGAGGTGCAGAATCTTTCTAAACATCAAAACTTAAATGAATTAATAAACTAATAATTGATAATACATAAAAGGAGAAGAGGTTAGTAAATAACCTAAGTAACTTTCACCTCTTTTTTCACCTCTCTTTTCTCCCTGCGCGAGTGAGATTACTGCAAGGGAATTCAATCTTGTTGGATAAGTTGATGTACAATTTAGCTGTAATTCTTTCACAAAGCATCACAAATCAATTTCTGTTATGTTAGCACTTAGAAGCCCCAGTCCTGATCAGACCATTGGGCTAAGTTCTTTGCAAACACAAGAAGACCTAGATAGGCCCTTCACCGAAGAGCTGACAACCTAAGACCCTGATCCTGCAGTGAGATATGTGCAGGTGGACCCCTGGGCCCACACAGAGCCCCACACAGTTGGTGGAGCTCTGCATAGACCCAGGTGTGTGTCTGTGCATTTTGGAGGTTCAGGCCTAAGATGACAATCGGTATTCAAAGAGTAGGGGAGAGGATATAGGCAAAATATGTAGAATGTTCTAGATCTATTAAATTACATGTTCCTGTTTCATTTTAATTCACACTGTGATCCTTTCTACTTTTATTTTGTATACAATATATAAAAGCTTATTTTGTATAGCTTGTGTGACATGTTTTGAGAAAAGAAAAGGAGTACTTGTGGCACCTTAGAGACTAACAAATTTATTTGAACATAAACTTTCATGAGCTACAGCTCACTTCATCAGATGCATTCAGTGGAAAATACAGCGGGGAGATTTATATACATAGAGAACATGAAACAGTGGGTGTTATGATACACACTGTAACAAGGGTGATCAGGTAAGGTGAGCTATTACCAGCGGAGGGAACAACATTTTGTAGTGGTAATCAAAGTGGGCCATTTCCAGCAGTTGACAAGAACGTCTGAGGAACAGTGGGGGGTGTGAGGGGGGAATAAACAAGGGGAAATAGTTTTACTTTATGTAATGACCCATCCACTCCCAGTCTCTATTCAAGCCTAAGTTAATTGTATCCAGTTTGCAAATTAATTCCAATTCAGCAGTCTCTCGCTGGAGTCTGTTTTTGAAGTTTTTCTGTTGAAGAATTGCAACTTTTAGGTCTGTAATCGAGTGATCAAAGAGATTGAAGTGTTCTCCAACTGGTTTTTGAATGTTATAATTCCTGATGTCTGATTTGTGTCCATTTATTCTTTTACATAGAGACTGTCCAGTTTGACCAGTGTACATGGCAGAGGGGCATTGTTGGCACATGATGGCATATATCACATTGGTAGATGTGCAGGTGAATGAGCCTCTGATTGTGTGGCTGATGTGATTAGGCCCTATGATGGTGTCCCCTGAATAGATATGTGGACACAGTTGGCAACGGGCTTTGTTGCAAGGATACTTCCTGGGTTAGTGGTTCTGTTGTGTGGTTGCTGGTGAGTATTTGCTTCAGGTTGGGGGGCTGTCTGTAAGCAAGGACTGGCCTGTCTCCCAAGATCTGTGAGGGTGATGGGTCGTACTTCAGGATAGGTTGTAGATCCTTGATGATGCGTTGGAGAGGTTTTAGTTGGGGGCTGAAGGTGATGGCTAGTGGCGTTCTGTTATTTTCTTTCTTGGGCCTGTCCTGTAGTAAGTGACTTCTGGGTACTCTTCTGGCTCTGTCAATCTGTTTCTTCACTTCAGCAGGTGGGTATTGTAGTTGTAAGAATGCTTGATAGAGATCTTGTAGGTGTTTGTCTCTGTCTGAGGGGTTGGAGCAAATGCGGTTGTATCGTAGAGCTTGGCTGTAGACAATGGATCGTGTGGTGTGGTCTGGATGAAAGCTGGAGGCATGTAGGTAGGAATAGCGGTCAGTAGGTTTCTGGTATAGGGTGGTGTTTATGTGACCATCGCTTATTAGCACCGTAGTGTCCAGGAAGTGGATCTCTTGTGTGGACTGGTCCAGGCTGAGGTTGATGGTGGGATGGAAATTGTTGAAATCATGGTGGAATTCCTCAAGGGCTTCTTTTCCTTGGGTCCAGATGATGAAGATGTCATCAATGTAGCAGGGGCATTAGGGGATGAGAGCTGAGGAAGCGTTCTAAGTCAGCCATAAAAATGTTGGCATACTGTGGGGCCATGCGGGTACCCATAGCAGTGCCGCTGATTTGAAGGTATACATTATCTCCAAATGTGAAATAGTTATGGGTGAGGACAAAGTCACAAAGTTCAGCCACCAGGTTTGCCGTGACATTATCGGAGATACTGTTGCTGACAGCTTGTAGTCCATCTTTGTGTGGAATGTTGGTGTAGAGGGCTTCTACATCCATAGTGGTCAGGATGGTGTTTTCAGGAAGATCACCGATGGATTGTAGTTTCCTCAGGAAGTCAGTGGTGTCTCGAAGATAGCTGGGAGTCCCGGTAGCTTAGGGCCTTAGGAGGGAGTCTATATAGCCAGACAATCCTGCAGTCAGGGTGCCAATGCCTGAGATGATGGGGCGTCCCGGATTTCCAGTTTTATGGATCTTGAGTAGCAGATGGAGGATAGCCCAGGTCGGGGTTCCAGGGGTGTGTCTGCGCGGATTTGTTATTGTGCTTTTTCAGGGAGTTTCCTGAGCAAATGGTGTAGTTTCTTTTGGTAACCCTCAGTGGGATCAGAGGGTAATGGCTTATAGAAAGTGGTGTTGGAGAGCTGCCTGGCAGCCTCTTTTTCATATTCCAACCTATTCATGATGACGACAGCACCTCCTTTGTCAGTCTTTTTGATTATGATGTCAGAGTTTTTCTGAGGCTATGGATGGCATTGTGTTCTGTATCCGATGAAGTGAGCTGTAGCTCACGAAAGCTCATGCTCAAATAAATTTGTTAGTCTCTACGGTGCCACAAGTCCTCCTTTTCTTTTTGCGAATACAGACTAACACGGCTGCTACTCTGAAACCTGTCAGTATGTTTTGAGAGTATATTATCAGTCATAAATCCAAACAATGTAAAATCAATGGAAGAATTCAGACTGTTTTTTCTCATGGAATATAGTGCCAAATTACCTCAATCCTCACCTGAAAAAAGATTTTAGGGTCAGGAATTAAAATTTCCATGTGATCTCCTTTCTGGTAACTAAAATAAAATCTTTAATTCAGTCTAATCCCTTTCTATCCCCTGAAGTGGAAGATTTTCTCAACTCCCCTTACGTACGAAAAATTAAACATGTGCTTTGTGACCACGTGGTTTCCCACTCCGTTCCAAACAGTGCATGCAAGCTGTAGGATGTCAACATCTATCCCTTCCTATGGTGTGGTTTTATTTCCTAGGCAACTGAAAATGATCTTCAAAGTCAAGCATAAGCATGACTACTTCATGACTACTTTCTCTTCAAGGACTGTTCAGCCTACATCCCAGGTCCTCCTCTCCCAGAGAGACACTCTCACTTCCCTTATATCCATAGGAGTCTACAAGCCACCTGCAACAGTGCATCAGCAAAATGATGTTTTGTATCAGGATCACTGCGTGACTGTTAAAGTGACTTAAAAATCAGAGTCTACGGTCTTCCAGGATGACTAATTATACAATAGATGAAACATACAATACCAGTGGCTAAATTCTGTCCCTGTTGCTCTCCCCTCCCTGCTTCATGCTCCTCCTTATGGCTGCATAAGGTAGCTGAACTGGTTTGGTAGTATGCGTGGGAACCTGTGCACCCTCTGTATTCTGTGGAGCACTTCCCCATGGGACTGCATCCAAGGCTGCATGGACAGATGTGTTGGAGACTGGGGTGATTACATGCAACTCCATAAGCAGAAATGCCCTCCCTTAGAGGTGGAGCACAGAAGGTACAGAGCCTGATGTGGTCCTGAGGCATTATTAGCCTCTGTGTCATGCAAGTGCTTTATATAACAATACTTACTGTGCTGCTTTATATTTTCAGAGCACTGTACAAATATGAATCCCCATTTTTCTGATTAGGAAATATAGAGAGAAATTAAGGCCAGTTTGGGGCATCTGATGAGGTTCAACAAGGACAAGTGCAGAGTCCTGCACTTAGGACGGAAGAATCCAGTGCACCGCTACAGACTAGGGACTGAATGGTTTGGCAGCAGTTCTGCAGAAAAGGACCTAGGGGTTACAGTGGACGAGAAGCTGGATATGAGTCAACAGTGTGCCCTTGTAGCCAAGAAGGCCAATGGCATTTTGGGATGTATAAGTAGGGGCATTGCCAGCAGATCGAGGGACGTGTCGTTCCCCTCTATTCGACGCTGGTGAGGCCTCATCTGGAGTACTGTGTCCAGTTTTGGGCTCCACTCGACGAGAAGGATGTGGAAAAATTGGAAAGAGTCCAGCGGAGGGCAACAAAAATGATTAGGGGACTGGAACACATGAGTTATGAGGAGAGGCTGAGGGAACTGGGGATGTTTAGTCTACGGAAGAGAAGAATGAGGGGGGATTTGATAGCTGCTTTCAACTACCTGAAAGGGGGTTCCAAAGAGGATGGATCTAGACTGTTCTCAGTGGTAGCAGATGACAGAACAAGGAGTAATGGTCTCAAGTTGCAGTAGGGGAGGTTTAGGTTGGATATTAGGAAAAACTTTTTCACTAGGAGGGTGGTGAAACACTGGAATGCGTTACCTAGGGAGGAGGTGGAATCTCCTTCCCAAGAAGTTTTTAAGGTCAGGCTTGACAAAGCCCTGGCTGGGATGATTTAATTGGGGATCGGTCTGCTTTGAGCAGGGGGTTGGACTAGATGACCTCCTGAGGTCCCTTCCAACCCTGATATCCTATGATTCTATGATCTGTGAATGGGGAATGGGCTGAAGCAACAGCCCTACATGAGACCCTCAGATAATGCAGAGCAGTCATCAGAAGAAAATTCACAAAGGGAATTTATTACTTATTTGTACAGCATCTAGCCCAATGGGTCCTTGGGGGTCTTCAGATGCTCCTGTAATACAAATGATATTATGAATAGGAGGACTCCATTGAAGCTGCACCGTCAGGCAATGGGAGAGGAGGAATGTCACATCCCAGAGCCACTGTGAAGGCATAAGGTCTGTTAAGATTGCCCTAGTTTCTTGTGGAGATCTCAGGATCTGCAAGGTGAGGGGGGGGCAGAATTACATGTTGTTGTTATGGGCATAAAACCCCCACCATTGCCTTGCTCCTCCCCCATAAAACAATTGTGGGGAACTCCACCAAAGAAAGCTTCAGTTCTTCAAGTGCTTGTTCCTGTCCATTCCATGTCAGGTGCGTGTGCCCGCCCCAGGCACCAGTGCTGGAAGTTTTCCCCCCAGTGGTATCTGTAGGACTGGTTCTAGCGCCCCCTGGAGTCACATGCATGTGCTCCGGTATAAGGGGTGCTGCCGGCTCTTCCCCCCCCCCCCCCACACCGTTAGTTTCTCCTTACGGTGATGGTGCTGAAACGTCCTTTTGCCTCAGTAAGCTCTTAAACCAGTGGTTTTTTCTCTCATTTAGTATTCGTCTATTTAGTGTATATAGATTAGTTAGTTTTAGTCATTGGTTAAGTGTAAATAGTAGATAGTCCTGCGAGGTCTTAGCCCAGGGGTGGGGCATGCCCCGATCCCCAGGCTTCAAGCCGTGCATGTTGTGCAAGAAGCCCATGACCGTGAGTGACCCCCATCAGAGCTGCCTGAAGTGTCTTAGGGAAACCCATGTGTGGGGATAAATGCAGCATCTGTAAAGGGTTCAAACTGCACACCAAAAAGGAACAGGACATTAGACTAAGAGTGCTATTGATGGAGTCAGTTCTCACAACAGCTTCCAAGCTGGTCAGAGTCCACAGACCGTGTACTCTGTGCCAAGTACATCAGTGTTGGTAAGGAGTGTCCCTCTGGCACTGATCCCCATCGCTGCTACCCACCAAGAGGCATAAGGAGCAGCATACCAGGAGAGGGCACTTCCGGGCATCACGCAAGGGAATAGGGAAGGTTGGGGATGAGTTGAGACCCATGCTGGGCCGCTCATCTTCCTTGGAACTCGGGTAGGCAGCAGCCTCTCCCCTTAGACTTCTGAGCCTGACCCAGGACCTGCCTCTAACCCCGGGGAGCAGTAGGGGTGCCCAGCACCTGACACTACCATCTATGCCAGAGGCCTTACAAGCAGCCAAGGACATTCTTTCATTGCTGGTGCCGCCAACATCACAGGAAGAGAGATATCCAGAACCCTCGTTGCTACTGATGTGGTAGTCCCATCTAGTGCCAAGCCCACTATGGGGCCCATGCAGCGGTTTTCATCCCCACAGCACCACTCCCAAGATCCACGCCGGTCACCAGCATCTAATCAGTTGTCCCTGGAACCCTGTTATTAGTCCCCGGACCCTCGGCACCGGTCCCCAGAACCTTGGCACCAGTCCCTGGAATCCCGACGCCAGTCCCCGGATCCCCATCCCTGGAATCTCAGCGCCCGTCCCTGGAGCTGCCACGCCAATCCTCAGAATACCAGCGCCAGTCCCCTGAGTACCGTTGTCGGTCACCAGATACACAACATCGCTCCATATAGCCCTGGTATATTCCCCAAGTGCAAAACACTGGGCCCCCCAACACAGTGGGAAGCAGAGGCTGCAGCCGCACTGCCTTGGTTACCACGGGAGAACTCTTCCTCCTTGGACTCAGAGAGCGAGGAGATCACTATGCCCAAGGGCCAGGCATACCCTGCATTAGCGTCCCATGGGGGTTCCCCCCTGCCCCAGGATCCCATGTGCAACACTCAATCTCCAGGGCATCAGAGGGGCGGTATGCAACCACATCACTCCCGACTTAGATGACGGATTGGACCAAGGTGCCCAGGCATTAGCACTAGCCTGGGACCAAGGCTGCCTCAACTGGGGCGGTAGAATTGGTCCCTCTTCCCATTCTGGCCTCACCCTCTTCCTCACCTGATGAGGCAGTGGCGGAACCTTCACACTCAGTTCCATAGATGACTTTAGGGTGCACCAAGAACTAATCAAGTGTGTAGCCTCAAACTTGGACTTAGAAGCAGAGGAGCTCAAGGCGCCCACTGACACCCTTTTCGATATCCTGGCAGCAACGGCCCCATCTAAGGTGGCCCTTCTCGTCCACAAGGGGGTCGTGAAACTTGTTGGGCCTTGTGATAGACCCCATCCTCTCTGCCCCCTATTTCTAAGCGTGCCAAGAGAAAGTACTCCATCTTTGCCAGGGGCTTTGAATATTTGTACTCTCATCCCTCTCCTGGGTCTTTGGTGGTCTCAGCCGCCAATGAGAGGTACAGGCAAGGACAGACCAGTTCGATGCCAAAAAATAAGGACACAAAGAGGCTGGATCTTTTTGGCAGGAAAGTTTATTGAACTGCCAGCCTGCAACTGTGCATATCAAACCACCAAGCTCTGCTAGGGAGATATGACTATAATGTATGGCACTCCATGACCAAGTTTGCTGACTCCCTGCCGCAGGAGTTCTTGGCCATACTTGAAGAGGCCAAAACTGTAGCCAGAGCCTCCCTCCAGGCAGTCTGTGACACAGTGGACTTGGCAACCAGGACAAGGGCATATGCTATCTCTATGAGAAGGGCATTGTGGCTACAAGTCATCTGGCCTGTCCGCTGAGGTCCAGCAATCCATCCAGGACCTCCCCTTCAGTGGCTCAGCCCTGTTCTCAGAGGAAATGGATAGCAGGTTGAAAGATTCTAGGGCCACACCAGACTAGGACTGAGCCCTATAGAAAGAAGGGCAGGGCTACAAATGCCACCAGGACCAACCGCTGGCTGTATCAGCCCAATCAGGCTTGAGCTGCTAACCTCCTGGGAATAAACAGGATTTTGAGGGTGTGCCCGACGGCGACCTTCCAGTCTTCACCCAGGATCCAACCCCCGTCTTATTTTCAGACTGCCTTTTGCCCTGCCTCCCTACTTGGGCCATTATAACATTGGACCAGTGGATGCTCAGCACTGTAGCAGCAGAATATACCCTCCAATTTATTTCCATTCTTCCTTTCCATTTCCCATCCCTGTCCCTCTTCAGGGACCCTTCTCACAAACAACTTCTCATCCAGGAGGTCCAAGCCCTCCTTCGGATAGGGGCGGTAGAGGAAGTTCCCCGAGAACGGAGAGAGAAAAGGTTCTACTCCCGCTGCTTTTTGATCCCAAAGGCCAAAGGGGGTCTACGGCCTATTTTGGACCTGCGAGGCCTCAACAAATATCTCAAGAAGTTGAAGTTCCGCATGGTCTCTTTGGCCTCTATCATCCCCTCCCTAGATCCTGGAGACTGGTATGCCACCCTCAACTTAAAGGACATGTACTTCCAAATTTCTATTTTCCATGGCCACAGAAGATTCCTATGTTTTGTGGTGGGAAAAAGCCATTACCAGTTTGCAGTGCTCCCGTTTGGCCTATCAACAGCACCAAAAGTGTTCACAAAATGTATGGCAGTGGTTACAGCCTACCTCAGACGTCTGGGCATACAATTTTACCAGTACCTTAATGATTGGCTTATCAAGGGTCACTTGAGAGCACAAGTCCAACACAGTGTCGCGGTACTGCATATTGATAAATGAACAGAAATTGACACTAGTCCCAATACAGAGGATAAAATTAATCAGGGCAGTTCTCGACTCTACCCAAGCCAGAGCCTTCTTACCAGAAGCCAGATTCCTGGCTATGTCAGAACTGGTCGCCCAAGTCACAACTCACCTATCACCGTGGCCCGGGTATGCCTCAGACTGTTAGGGCAGATGGCAGCATGCAGCTATGTAGTGCAGCACACAAGGCTACTTTTCAGTCCCTGACAAGCATGGCTGGCGTCAGTTCACTCCCCAACCAAATGTCACTTGGACATGGTTCTCACAATCCCGCCACCAATACTTACCTCACTAGCATGGTGGTCGAACCCATATCATGTGACAAAAGGGGTTCTGTTTGAAGCCCTGAGACCCACGGTGTCCCTGGTGTCAGATGTCTCAGACTTGGGCTTGGGAGCCCACCTTGGTACCCTCATAACCCAAGGCCTTTGGTCCCAAGAGGAACTGTCGTTGCATATAGACCTCAGAGAACTCAGGGCTGTCCCTCTGGCTTGCGACGTGTTCCTTCCCTGGCTGCTGGGGAAGCCAGTACAGGTATTGACGCACAACACATCATCAGCGCTCTCTGTCAACAAGCAAGGGGGAGCACGGTCATCAGCCCTCTGCCAAGAAGACCTTCACCTGTGGGACTTCTGCATCAAACTTGCTATCCACCTGGAAGCCTCCTCCCGGGGTCCAGAACACTTGCGCAGATCACCTCAGCAGGTCCTTCTTCTCTCGCCACGAGTGGTCTGTCCACCCAGAGGTCATCAGGATCATCTTCCAAAAGTGGGGAATTCTACAGGTGGATCTATTAACTACCAGACAAAACAGAAAATGTCACCGGTTTTGTTCTCTGTAAGGGCTTCACAGTGGCTCGCTTTCAGATGCCTTTCTCGTGCCATGGGTAGGCAACCTGATGTACCCCTTTCTGCCAATCCCCCTCATCCACAAGGTCCTCCTGAAGATCAAGAGAGGCAAAGCGCAGGTCCTCATGATAGCTCTGATGTGGCCTTGCCAGCATTGGTTTGACATGCTGGTGGACGTAGCGGTGACAGCCCCATGGACACTTCTGAACTGCCCAGACCTGATCTCACAGGACCATGGATGACTGTTACACCCAAACCTCGCGTCCTGCACCTGACAACATGGATGCTGCCTGGCTAAGCCTCGAGGAGAAGGCCTGCTCCAGGCAGGTCCAACAGGTTCTACTGGGAAGCAGAAAACCCTTCACCAGGGCCATCTACCTGGCCAAGTGGAAATGCTTCATTTGCTGAGTATCTGAAGGTAACATTTCTCCGGCTCAGTCATCTTTACAATCCATCTTGGAATACTTGTTCCATCTAAAGCAACAAGGCCTAGCACTCTCATTGATCAAGGTATACCTGGCAGCCATATGGGCTTTCCACCCTCACATCCGGAGTAGATCAGTCTTCTCTCATGCGATGATAATCAGATTTCTCAAGGGCCTGGAAAGACTTTTCTCACAGGTCTGTGATCCGGTCCCCCCATGGGACCTCAATCTAGTTCTGTCTAGGCTCACTGGTCCTCCCTTCAAGCTCCTGGCATTCTGCTTTCTTCTACATCTATCGTAGAAGGTTGCCTTCCTTGTAGCGATCACTTTGGCGAGAAGGATCTCAGAGATTAAAGCTCTAACCTCAAAACCCCCTTATAGAGTGTTCCACAAGGACAAGGTCCACCTGCGCCCCCACCAGTCTTCATGCCAAAGGTGGAATTGCAGTTTCATGTCAATCAGGATATCTTCCTGCCAGTGTTCTTCCGAATGCCACACAACTCCAACGAGGAGAGGCATCTGCATACTCTGGATGTCAGACATGCCCTGGCTTTCTCCCTTGAGTGAACCAAGCCCTTCTGTAGGTCTACTCCTGGTGTCATCTCAGAGAATTTCATCCTGGATGACTGCCTGCATCTGAACTTGCTACGAGCAGGCAAAGGCCACACCACCACCGATACTGACAGCTCATTGAACAAGAGCACAGGCGTCATCGGCAGCGTTCCTGACTCATGTTCCAATCCAGGACATCCGCAGGGCAGCAAAGTGGTCATTTATCCGTACTTTCATGACCCACTATGCCATCACTCAACAGGGTCGAGATGATGCTGGCTTGGGCAGAGTGGTATTACAATCAATGTGTCCATGAACTCGTGGCCCACCTCCAGAGGCACTGCTGGTGAATCGCCTGACATGGAATGGATGTGAGCAAGCACTCGAAGAAGAAGAAAAAACTGCTACCTACCTCTTGTATCTGTTGCTCTTCAAGATGTGTCGCTCATGTCCATTCCATGACCCACCGACCTTCCCCTCTGTCGGAGTTCTGGCAAGAAGGAAATGAAGGGGTGGGGGCGGCACGCTTCATACCAGCGCATATGCTCACAACTCCAGAGGATGCTGGAGCCAGCCCTACGGATACCACTGGGGGGAAAAACTTCCGGCGCTGATGCATGGGGGGCGCGCACACACATCTGACATGGAATGGAGATGAGCAACACATCTCAAAGAACAACAATTATGAGAGGTCGCTAACCATTTTTTTCCCTGGGGCGCTGGTCTTTCTCCAGATCAAAGACGGTTGCATTTATGCCTCTCTTCTTGTAAAAATTGGAGGCAACTCAGACTTGCCTCTGGGGCTCAGGGCTTTGGCCATGCTCCTTCCAGCGGACAAATCTCGGCAGTTGTCTGTACAATCAAAGGCATTTGCACGCTCCCACCTTCTTTACTGGCATCCTAGCTTTTAAACCTTATGTTGAGGCAGCAGCAAACAAAACCTTTTCTCACTCTTCCTCCCTGCAGGGAAGCAAAACTTCCAGGGCTTCATCCCCCAAATGGCATGCTGGCAACTGCTTTTCATTTATTCCTCTACCACAGTGGTTCTCAAACTTTTGTACTGGTGACCCCTTTCACAGAGGAAGCCTCTGAGTGTGACCCCGCCTTATAAATTAAAAACACTTTTTAATATATTTAACACCATTATAAATGCTGGAAGCAAAGTGGGGTTTGGGGTGGAGGCTGACAGCTCACGACCATCCAGGTAATAACCTCATGACCCCCCGAGGGGTCCCGACCCCCAGTTTGAGAACCCCTGCTCTACCCTGTCCCTGCTTCTCACCACACATCAGAGCAAGGCAGGGAAAGCAAAAAGCCCAGAGGTGCTGTGTCTGTGACAAAGACTCTCTTAGAAACCACATAAATTCATAGATTCCAAGGCCAGAAGGGTCTGTTGTGATTGTCTAGTCTGACTTCCTGTATAACACAGGCCACAGACTTTCCCCAAAGTAATTCCTAGAGCAGATCATTTAGAAAAACATGTAATCTTGATTTAAAATTGTCAGTGATGGAGAATCCACCATGACTTTTGGTAAGTTGTTCCAATGTTAATTACACTGTCTCTCAAAAAAAAATTTATGCCTTCCAGTCTGAATTTGTCTAGCTTCAACTTCCAGCCTTGGATCATGTTATAACTTTCTCTTCTAGACTGAAGAACCCAAATATTTGTCCCCCATGTAGGTACTCAGATTGTAATCAAGTCACCCCTTAATCTTCTCTTTGTTAAACTAAACAGGTTGAGCTCTTTGAGTCTGTCGCTATAAGGCATGTTTTCTAGTCTTTTAATAATTCTTGTGGCTCTTCTCTGAGGCCTCTCCAGTTTATCACAGTTGAATTGTGGGCACTAGAACTGGACAAAGTATTCCAGGAGCAGTCACATGAGTGCCAAATACAGAGGTAAAATAACCTCTCTACTCCTACTCGAGATTCCCCTGTTTATGCATCTGCAAATCGCATTAGCCCTTTTGGACACAGCATCACACTGAGAGTTCACGTTCAGCTGACTATCCTCCATGACCCCCAAATCTTCTTAAGAATCACTGCTTCCCAGAATAGTCGCCCATTTCCTTGGTGTATACATTTACATTTAGCTATATTAAAATGCGTATTATTTGCTTGCACCCAGTTATCAAGCAATCCGGATCACTCTGAATCAGTGACGTGTCTTTTTCATCATTTGCCACTCCCCCAATTTTTGCGTCATCTGCGAACTTCATCATTGATAATGTTATGGTTTTTTTTCCAAGTAATTGATAAAAATGTTACATAGCACAGGGCCAAGAACTGATTCCTGTGGGACCCCACTGAAAATACACCCACTTGATGATGATTCTGTGTTTACAATTACATTTTTAGACCCATCAGACAGTTTTTAATCCATTTAATGTGTACCATGTTAATTTTATATCGTTCTATTTTGTTAATCAAAATGTCATGAAGTACGAAGTCAAACACCTTACGGGAATCTAAGTATATTACATCAACACTATAATCTTTATCGTCCAAACTTGTAATCTCATCAAAACATGATATCAAGTTAGTCTGATGGGATGTATTTTCCATAAACCCATATTGATTTGCATTAATTCAATTACTGTCCTTTAATTTTTAATTAAAGATCCAATATAAACCACTCCATTATTTTGCCTGGGATCAAAATCAGGCTGATAGCCTATAATTACCTGTCATCCTATTTAGCCTTTTTAAAAATTGTCACAACAGGTTTCCTCTAGTCATCTAAAACTTCCCCAGTGCTCCAAGACTTATTGAAAATCAATGTTAGTGTCCAGTGAACTCCTCAGACAGATTTAAAAAAAAAAAAAAAACCTTTTGGAGGCAAGTTATCTCGACCTGATGATTTAAAACTGTCTAACTTAGAAGCTTTTGTTTAACATCCTCTAGTGGAATGGAAAGTGTTTTATCACTATATAATGAGACAATATTCTCTTTCTCCCCCACCCCCGCAAAATGCAGAACAGAAATGTTTATTGAACCCTTCTCCCTTTTCTGCATTACCACTGATAATTCTGCCATTTTCACATAGTAATGGACCAATAATACCATTGTCAGGATTCTTTTAGTTCCTAAAACTCATTTTTAACTCCTTAACTCTGCTAGCCATACACTTCTCCCTATGTCCCTTTGCTTCTCTAATCAATGTTTAGAAACTACAGAAAATTGATAAGAGAAGCAACTCTTCCCTTTCCTCCATTTGTAATTTGTTATAACTGCCTTCTTTCCCCCCCACACCCTCCGCAACCATGTTGGTTTTTTAATCAGCATGGTCGTCTTTCGCAATTGTGGCCTTGGGGACATCTAGTAAGGTGTTCTTAAACAACTCCCAAATTGTCATTCATTTTTTTTCTGATTAAATTCTTCCTCCTTGCTGATTTGGCTCATAATTGTGTTTAGCTTTGTGAAACTGGCCCTGTTAAAGCGGTGTGTGTATTACTGGTCTGGACTTTATTCTGCTTGCACATTATAAATGTGATCAAATCATAATCAGTTGTACCTAAGCTACCATTAGTTTTTAGTTTTGTGATCTGTTCCTCTATCTGTTAGGCCGAAGACTAATAAAGAATTCCTCCATGTTGGCTGCAACACTTTTTGATTTAGGAAATTGTCATCCCTAATGCCTTGAAATTCCAAGGATGTTTTAGTACTGGCACCATGAAACCTCCAGCATATGTCAGCCAAATTGAAGTCCCCCAGGATCATACAGCTTTTTTCCCCCTACACGTTATACATGGGTGCATAAGGAGCTGGTCATCCTGTTCCCAGGTGTGATCTGGTTGTCTGTAGCGGACACCAACTAATACCCCATCTTGTGCTTTGTCTGTTTGGACACTGATCCATAAGTGTCCAATTCAACATCATTGTCTTCTGAGTTATCAGTGACTCGGAAACAGGTAATGCCATTTTGACGTAAAGTGCCACTCCCCCTCCCCTTTTGCTTACTTGATCCTTCCTAAATGGGTTATAACTACTGATTTTAATAAGGGGAGCTTTGCTGCAACTTATTCCTGCTCCCACACCGCTTGTGCCGTTCTTGGGGGTTGTAAAACAGAGACGGCATGTGTATCATCCTCATACCAGGTAAGACACCAGGCAATGTCCTCCTTGGTACCTGGCACTCCAACAACCTGGACTGTCCTCATCAGTTAAGAGATTATTCCAGGGGAAGTCCAAAAATAAAACACTAGAGATCCATTCAGTAATGTGCAAGAGACTGTAATCCCATTGGAAGAGGAAAGATGCAAGAAGAAAGCAGCAGCCAGTGTGGCTGCATGAGGGACTGTGAGCAGGATAATTACTCCATGTCAATTTCCCCGTATAGACAAGCCCTAGTTCTGGGAAACCGCAATGAAAGTTTTGGCATGCTGTTTCAATTATACTGTAGACTGATTTGATGACACTTGGCACCTTCTCTTGACCTCTTACTAAAAAAAAAAAAAAAAAAAAAAAAAGTTGGTTGAAAGTATTTGTAACACGTCATTATTGGCATGATGCCTTCTTTACCTTCAGTTTAATTATTCTTCTGTTTGGATTTGTATTGAAAAGCCCCGTACTCAACTCTGGCACCATATGTGCAATGTATTTCTGCAGTAGCTTGTTGCTGAGAGAACCTTTGATTGTAAACTACGAATTGTATTGTGTATAAGTGAATTTAAAGAGACTGTCAGATTGTATTCAAACCAAAACTTCTATAAACACAGAAGTGTTTCACTGAATTTTTAAAAATTCCCCTGGTCAGTATTTTTCAAAAAAAAAATTCTCAGAAATGTCCTTTGCACTCTTGGCAACTTAAATGTTGCAGCATTGTAGGGGAGTATGAAAGTGGAATGGGTTTAGAAATGGATTATAAATGTGAAACTGAATACCTTATTTTAATTTTCTTGGCTGAGTGAAATGCAAAAGATAAACCTCATAAATGGGGAAGAAGTAGATTTAGAGTTTTAAAATGTTTTTCAGTTTATTATCGGGGTGGTGGTTTTTCATATGTAATCCATTTGTTTTAAACATGACATTTAATGTGACTGAAATGTATTTAGTGTCTTTAATTTACTACTTATTGACCTTTATTGGGAAACTAATAAACCTTCCAACTAGTTGGTGGTTTGTACTACGTACATTTTCTTCCTCGTACCACTAATCACTAGTATTTTGTAAAGCTTGGCTTAAATCATTTGCTTTTTAGAGTTATTTTTGGGCATATTGATGTATGCTTAGTAATGCTCCTGATGTTCACTCTGATACATGCAGACTCGGATAGTAAGTTCTGGAAAATATATTAAATGCCAGGCAAATGCAGCTCTTTTGGTTGAGCTTATGTGATATCACTGACCTTACTGATATGTAGTGGCCAAAGAATGTGTCTGCCATGGCAAGTCATGAGTGTAGAAATATAAATGAGAGATCTCTCTCAAAAACTATAAACTTGATTATTGGTTCAAGGTTAACTCCAGTCAGGGTTTGAGCTTTTAAATACAGCTCACATTTACTCCCCATCATTTGCCATTTCACTTAGGGTGTCTGAAAGAAATAAGTAGATGACGAACAAATGGAAGCCAAGTACTAATCGGCCTATTTATTGCCTTTTCTTAGAGCAAAAAGCTAATTTTGAGTCAGGAGCAGCATATCAGTAATGCTGCTTTATTCTCCGCAGTAATAAGAGTTGGAGACAGATGAAAGCAGCAGAAGACCCTGGCTCTAAGTCGTAAGGTCAGAGCATCTAGAAAAAGCTGCTTGGTTGTATTGAAACTTTTGGCTGTGTGTGTACATACATAGGTATGCAACACAGAAAGAGAGAGAGAGAGAACATTTGCAGCAAAAAGAACAGGAGGACTTGTGGCACCTTAGAGACTAACCAATTTATTTGAGCATAAGCTTTCGTGAGCTACAGCTCACTTCATCGGATGCATACTGTGGAAACTGCAGAAGACATAATATACACAGAGACCATGAAACAATACCCCCTCCCACCCCACTCTCCTGCTGGTAATAGCTTATCTAAAGTGATCACTCTCCTTACAACGTGTATGATAATCAAGTTGGGCCATTTCCAGCACAAATCCAGGTTTTCTCACCCTCCGCCCCCCCCCCCCCCCCCCCGACTCACTCTCCTGCTGGTAATAGCCCATCCAAAGTGACCACTCTCTTCACAATGTGTATGAAAATCACTTTGCAGCAAAGTGGCTGATGCAGCTAAAGAGGATGCATCCTCCAACCCTATCTACAGTATACTTACTCGCCCTCTGGTGTCAATCATGCACAGGATGGTCTTCCACTGATTTGTTTTGTTCCTCCCATGGCTGCAGTGACCCGGTTAGAGATTGTTCAACATGCAGTATGTGTGATTTGATTTTTTTTCCCCCTTAGTGGCATGAACATATTTAGGATTCAGTTCCCCAGTGCCCTGCATCATGCATAGGCATTGTATTGTCTTTTGCTTTTTAGCCAGTGTACATAATAGAAAGGAACCACACATGTACAGTAGGTCCAATCAACAGTGTTTACTAGTATACAGCATGCAGAGTCTAGCTACTTACTGACACTGCTGCTTTGGCAGGATTCTGTTGCCTTTCGGAGGAGACAGTGAGAACTCACAAACTACTTGGGGGATACTACCCATTTCCTGTACGCCACAAAGGTGTTATCATTCTGATCTGGTAGTGTTTTACATTTGCATTGCACTGATATAAATAAATACAAAAGGTTCAGGACAATGATGAATTGGGCCCTTCTTGTGCAATTAATGGACCGGATCCTATAATTCCTCTGTACCCTGTAGGGAGGGCTTGAAGGATAATGTTATGTTACAGGCACAGCTGCATATTAAAATTTAGAAAAAAGGGATTTCCCACTTCCTCAAAAACTCTGTTGATGAATAAACAATAAGACCACGTAACAGGAAACAATATTTTTTTAAGATAGTAATATGCATACTAATGTACAAGACTGTCTCCTTAACGGAAAGGATTGCGAGCTGTTTAAGCAACCAACAAGCAATTAGGGATTGCCTCTTTTTGGGTCCCAATCCCAAATGGAACCATTGGTGGCTACCATAATATAAATGTTCAGAAATCGTTAACTTTTCCCTCCCTTTGTGTTGGTTAAGCTGGCTTCTGAGAGAGAAACTGTATCCTTCTGAAGGATTAAACTTGTTTTTATCCTTCTCCAGGCTAAGCTTGACTATGTGACTCCGGGATGGTTAATGTTTTTCTGTAAATCTATGTTTTTCTAGCTCCTGGGACCTAATTGTGATCTCTCTCCTACCTTATAGTGATGCAATGCCATTGACTGCAGTGGAGTCCTCCTTATTCTCTGCAGCGGGCATGAGAATATCGCCTTGGAGTCCCCATCCTAAATCTGGACGGGAATAACTGTACAGGCCAAATTTTAAACCTTCATTAGACTCAAACACGTAAGTCAATGTAGTTTTGCAGTTTTAAGTGACAGCAGACTATGGTGCTTCATGTCCAGGTTAGATAAGATTGTAGCCAGCTTTTTTAAACTATGAAATAAAAGTGCTAAAGATTTACTAGATGGACAGCATGGTTCATTTACTTGCTGTGTGAAAACATAAAATAAAGGTAGAATAAAATGATTGAAGTAGCTACTGTATCTTAATGCACCTTGCAAATATTTGAGAATATCATTTTCGCCCTAAAAGTTGGCAGTTCAAAATATAACTACGCAATAGTGAACTGTAATTTTTTCTTGCAGGGGGATATAAATTAAAAAAGTAATTTTTAGGGTCTAATAAGCCATATAGTAGGGGAAAAGTCTTACCATTTCCCTCCACAGGTATATAAAGCCTTAACCACAAATTAACAGAGGTAGGGTATGGGGAGCCCACACATCTCTGTAGGGAATCCTTGTGCACTGGTCTTTTGAGGGACAAGGCAGATGAATTGGTGAGTGTAGTTCCCTCCACTGGGTATTTCCCACCTTCCCAATTCTGTCTTCGTAGCCTGGAGGAGAATTTCATCCATCCCTGATCCCCACAGACCTCCTTGGTGCACAGTACATTTTTATTGGTGGATTTTAAGGTCAGACGTGACCATTCAGATCGTCTCTCTGACTTCCTGCGTATAGTACAGGCTATAGAACTACACCCAGACTGTATGTCCAGAAAAGTTACCACCAAAATAGAAAACAAGCAGGTGGGGGATTGGATTTAACAAAAGCAAGTGAATGAAACGTGAAGTACATCATGTGGTGTTAATGCCACATTTTTTCATTAGCACTTCTTGGAGTGATTTAAAGGCCTCCTGAACAAAGTGTGTTTTAAGGAGAGGATGGAGACCAGGCAGGTGGTAATTACCAGGATTTAGTCATGCCTCACATTATCTCTATCACGTAAGTAAGTTATTCCTCTTTTTTTACAGGTGTGAAATTTTGAGGTTCTCCTTTTATTTTAATGGAACCTCTAGCCACGCTTAATCATCTGCATTTAGAAGGCATCATATAGATCAAAATGCATATGAATTGGGTATGAATTTAGGCAACCGTACCATGCTTATCAGTGTGGTGTCTGAGCACCATGACATGTTCCTTTATTTCTCATGCTACTACCTCTGGTGTCTTGCAGGCTGGAGTGCGTCTACTTTAACTGACATCTCTATAAAGCCCGATGGCATCTGCTATCAACAGCTTCCCTTTTCCCCATGTTCAGCAGAGATTCTTGAGCAGGGAGTGAAGTTCTATTCCATTTTAGGCACAGTTGTTTCTAATTTTGGTTCTGCTGTTCAAATTAAATTTCTGAAGACAGAAATAGATGACAGCAGCTAAGAAGACTCTAGTCTCCAGGTTTATGCATTTATAAACTACACGACCTTGAGGGCACCACATTCATGTGCTTTTGATGCTTGATAAAACTAGTAAGGGTTTCATCTGTGAAAAAACAGAGCTCCCTAAAATAGAAAGGCCCACTGGGCCCAGTTCAAATAGGATATGGAAATAAGCTCCCTTTCTTAGATTGGAAGCCCTCTGGGGCAGGGACTGCCTTTGTTGTGTGTGTTTGTACAATGCCTAGCACAGTGGGGTCCAGATCCATTACTGGAGAGCCTAGCTCCTACCACACTACAAATACTAACTGATAATAGACTCACTTCGACCTACTTACACCCATTCTACACCTAGATGTAAGGTGTAGTGCAATTTATTTTTGGGCCCTAAATGCTGTTCTGAGTTACTCCCTCTGCAACTCTATTGAGTTTAGTGGGGCTGCATAGGATGGGGAAGCAGATTATGGCCCTAAGGAGCCAGAAGAAGGTATAAAGTTAGACTCCCTTATGCTTTTGAAGAGTAAGTTTAAATGAACAGCAGTTAATGAAAGGCAGTCAAGCTTACACCACATTGTTCATTGCCTTTGCATTTGGAGAATTAAAACAGCCGTCACATAGTTTACAAATGATTGAGAAATGGTGTGCAGGAAATAACTTTCACACGTCTGTGTTTCATAGCATTATCCACAAAGGAGGAGAATGCATGGCTCCGTAGTTAAATCAATGGGCTTAGAGCTAAATTGGCCTCTCAGAATTTGCAGATTGTCTAACAGAACACCATTTCTATGCCAATATTAATACCCTGTCCCTCTGATAATCTACATATGTTCATAATGTGTGTGGTATTTGCATTGTTTTTTCTGGTTGCAACAATAAATTGCTCTTGTATGTCCTCGTCAAAAGAGCAAACTTTCTGAATAAAAGAAAGGTGTAACTAATATATATTTTAAGGAAACTTCCAATCCTTCCCAAAAGGAAAGTTTGTCAGAACAAGTAACCAAGACTGGCACCCTTCAAGTTTGACTCTCTCCTTTCCTACCCTGCCAGTTTATTTGCAACCCTTTTTGCTTTCAACTGATTTCTTAGAATGCATAATAAGCATTTGTTTGAGTTTGCCACTGGTCTAGCTAGCAGTATTCTGTAAGCAGTCATGGAAGAGATGAATCACCAGGGGAGATTTGACAGAGGATAAGGTGATGACTTTCTTTTATGTTAATGTTTCTTCCTGATTAAGGCTCTGATTGAAGAAAGGATTTAAGCATGTGCCTAATTTTGAGCATATGAGTAATCCCACTGACTTTAATGGAGACTACACATGCTCTTAAAACTAGGCATGTGTTTAAGTATCTCTCTGAATGGGGACCTAACTCTTGTAATAACATGTTTCATATTATAAATTATCTTGTTTCATTTTGTGTCCTAGCGTTAATCTGAATATTGATTTTTGTATGGAAAGAAAAGGCCTCTATTCCCTTCTATCTTCCTGCCCCTCTACGTTTTCTGATGACTATGTGGGATCAAAGATATGTCTTGGGTGGTTTGGATAAAGTTTGATGAGATTGGTGATGTTTCGATACCTCTTGGCAAAGAATGGCTTATAGCCATACAGATGGAGGCTACCTCCATGTTAGAGTTAGGTAATAACTCACTGACCATTAAATATTAATCTTGCTATAACAGATACGCTCATGTTGGATAGTGAAACCCTGCCCATCAAAAAGTACTAAACCCCAACAACGCAAACTTTGTTCCCTATGCCCAAGAGAGATTCCGATCCCTCTAATAACTTGGGTGAAGCTAATTGGATCCACCTGCTGGTATGAATCTGCCATCATTACACTTCTCTTTCCTCGACATCTAGCAACAAACTAGAAGCCGAAGTTGAGAGAATTGCTTCCTTTTAAAACCTTTTATAAATGAGAACTCTGAAAATAATCATGCTGAAATATATGATTTTAAATTATGATTTGATAATTCCCCCCCTCCCCCACCGCTCATTGAAAATATTTTTCCAATAACCCCACCCATCCAATCAGGCTAGATTCTGTGCTGGCTTTTATAACTTGTGCAACTCCATTGAAAGCTGTTAAGTCATTCTGCATAGAATTTGACCTATACTCTCAAAATAATCAACAGCCTGCACGACCCATTAGAGTTTTCAGCATCCTAATGAGATGATAACCCTACCCCTTCCCCTAAAATAAACATTAGTCTCTGATGTACTCCAGGTCCTTCTTAAACACCTACCTCATTACAGCTGATAGAATTGACTTGTATATAACTACCTGTTGATCCTCCCAATGTCTACTTCTATCTGTCCTCAAATCGGCCTTTCCCAAACTTTTGAAAGTTGAGCCTATCTTCAGAAAAGTTCAGCCAATCTCTTTCCCATCCCCTTTTTGCCTCACTAATATGGGGTGTATTCCTCTTAATTTATACATCTTCTGTGCTCCTCTCCTTCTCCAACTAGTCCTTTGTGCTCCTAGGCACCTGTACTGCATCCTTTGGGAAATGCTACCTTAGGCCAGGGGTTCTCACAACAAATTTTTTGGTGGCCTCAGAGCGCGGCCACCAACTTTTGCTGGTGGCCACTCTGACAATTTTCCTAAAATACTTACTTAACTTTAGGGAAAACAAATAAATATGCACATATACATGTCCAAATCATTGTAATTAATCTATGTAGGGTTGGTTTTTTTTTGCAGATTCAATAATAAAAATAATTACAATTGGCTCTATTTACTGGACATAAAGAGAACAGAAACACAGATAAGGTGCTTTCCACCTTCTTGTCTTTTTTTCTTGTTTCTTTTGCTTTTATGGCTGCCTTTAAAAAAAAAACAAACTTGTTAGTTACTAAGTCTGCTGTGAAAAGTTGATATTAACAAGCATACAAATATCACTTTTCACAGCAGGCTTACTCAGCAAGCCCAGGGACAAATTAAGCACTGGATGGGGAGGTGGGTACAGAGGCATCAGGTGCAATGGGTCACTGCCGGAGGAGCAGTGGCCGGGGTAATGGCGGGGGAGGAAGGAGCTCAGGGCAAGATCCCGCCACCGTGCAGCCAGGGAACGGAGCCCAAAGGCCCATGCCCACGGAATAGGGCCCAGGGACGGAGGCTGAAGTCCTGTGGCTGGAGCCTGCCACCCACCACCCCAGAGATGAAGACTGACCCCACCGCCCTGGGGAAGGTGGGGAACTCACTGGCTGCCTGCTCCTCCAGCTTTTGTGTCTCCAGAGTGGGGCAGGGCCCAATCACTGCTGGTGGCCCCAGGGGAGGGACAGCTGCCTTGCCCCCCAACCACTGGCTAGGAGGCTGTGGCCACAAGAAAAGCTCCCGGTGGCAGCGTTGGAGAAATGCTGCCTTAAGCTATGAGCCACTTGGAGGAGGGATCATGTCTTCGAGTGTTTGGAAAGTACCTGGCACATGGTGGGTGCTAACGCAAATAAAGATTAGAGCTGGTTGAAAAATATCAGTACCTTTTTGTGGGAAAATTTCCTTTATTTTTCCTTTTCATCAAAATTTCCCATGAAAAGTTGTCAGTTTTCAATGTAAAACCAAAACCTGAGCATTTAATTTTAATTTAAAAAAATCAGTGTTTTTGAAAACAAAAACGTTTTACCAAAGTAAATATTGGCTTTTGTGTGTTGGGTGAAAATCAGGGAAACATTTTTTGTTAAATTTTGTGGAAATTTTAATTTTTTTTTTTTTTTTGGGCAAAGCAGTTTTTTCCTGCAAAAGTACTTTTTGACCAAAAATGTCAATCAGCTCTAATAAACAGCAATACACAAATCATATGTAGTGGACCCAAAGCCTGCTGGTTGTACTAAAACACGGAATCTTACTGACCCCAAAGGGTGAGCAGCAAAGCATTTTGAATCAGTTTGGAATTGCTTTAATCTTCAGTGCAGAGAGAGTTTAGATGGGAGTGTTGCATTTTTGCAAAGCTCCCTAGCTTCACATTGGCCCCATATTTTTATAAAAACAAGGAATTTTATTAATTGAAAACCCTTTCAATAAAGGTTGCTAACTAATGTTAATAAAAGTTAGCAGTGACCCCTAGTGGATAGGGCACTGAAATAGGAGTTAGGAGAGCTAGCTTCTATTTCTCCCTCTGCCACTGAGCTGTTGCATGACCTTGGGCAACTCACTTCCCTCTTTGTGGAGAGGATGAGAGAACAAATCTTATATGACTGATGCTAGTCGTGTCACTTAACTAGGCTTGGAAAGATCTGAGTTTTGTCGGTAAATTTTTTATTGATTTCACCACACAAAGTGACAAAAAAAATTTCAATTGAAGAGAACTTCTTAGAGTTTGATTTAAGGATATTTACGATGTATATTTTGATGTGATGTTGACAATTTTTGTTTCAACGGTTATAAAGCTTTAACTTCTTGAATCTCAGCATCTACTGTCATTAAACAATTACCTGACCCCCCCCCTCCGTAATGTCAAGCAACTGTGAAAATTCAAATTGATAAAAAATAAATGCATAAAAATAAATCAGTACTATCTGTTGAAATTATAAACAAATAAAAATTGAATTCTGCCAAGCCTACGCATGCATGAGTGGAAGTGGTTCAGATACTATGGTGATGATGGTGGCACAAGAACAGATATAGAATAGAAAAACATTAAAGTTGAAACATATGCATGCGAAGGAATGTAACACTTAAATGCTTAAGTGTGAATCAGATCTTATTTGAGAGGTTCAAACAGCTAACTCCCCTTTTTTTCAATGTAACTTTTCATAGGCCTCTCTACTTTTGTGTCTTATGTGGGACATGATCTTGGGTGAAGGCTGTGGATAGAACTTCAGAAATTAAATGTTGTGGGAGTGGTTCTGGTTTCAGGACCCAGGATATTCCCTTTCTTGGTCCCTTGGAAGTTTTCTGGTGGGTGCTCAGTGTACAGGGCCTTGAATCTTTTAGAGACTTTCCTGGGGTTCACCCGATTGTAACAGACTTTTAGAAGGTGGACATCCTTACCACACTTACAGCAGAAGTGTGAGGGATCCTAGGGAGGATGATCTTGTCAGGAGTGGTCATCTCATGCTCTCAGCCTCTATGGAAATAGTCTCTCTCTCTCTTGGTCAGGTGGACAGGTTCCTCAACTTTTGGTCATCTGAGAGGGTGGCGCATTATTTTCTGGGGGTCTCATGGACAGGACAGCTACTTTCCTTTGGAGTTCTGCCAGATGTTTCTTCATAAGCATGGTGTCAGACTCTGGTTCATCCCTGACAGCTTCAAGGGCTCTCACTCTCACAGAAGTTCCTCTAGTTGGGCTCTTGGGAGTCTTTCAAAGACCGTACACTGTTCACAAGCCAAAAAAAAAAAAAATTTTTTTTTTTTTTTTTACAACTATGTATAACAGCTCCCCCTGGTGACTCCGGCCATAACAATAATACTGAACTTAAGGTGGTTTATGTGATTCCTGTTACATCGTGGGTCATTGTTTGTGTAACTATAACCTGAAGCAATTGTTTCCAATTTCAGAAACCTCACAGCAGGCATTAGCATTAGCTAATTAGGCATTAGCCTAATTCTTGTCTATTGTTTTTAAGCATTGTTGTGCTTTGAAAAGTGACTATGTAGAAGTAGGGACAAGGTGGATGAGGGAATATCTTTTATTGGACCAACTACTGTTGGTGAGAGAGACCAGCTTTCGAGCTTACACAGAGTTCTTCTTCAGGTCCTGAAGAAGACCTCTAATATCCTTGGACTGACACAGCTACAGCAACACTCCATATGTAAAAGTAGCACATTCTTACTCAACCAGTACTGTTCCCTGTGGGTATCTGGGATGTTATCTGCTTAATTTACTGCCCCACATAAGTATTCACTACTTGTCTCTCCTGTTTACCCGTGCTCGGCCGGAGCAGCTATGGGAGAGTGAGCAGGATTCTATTCCGGCTTGTGCATTGTCAACACAGTTATTGACTAAGTTCCAGTTGTGGAATCTTCATCAGCAGGAATGTGGAGACTAGAATGAATTAGTGGATTCGAGGCTGTGTTTGAGGAAGTGGTAGTTGGGAAAATAACTGTTTTTACGTGTACCGTGAGGCAATATGAGCAGGAGTCACAGAGGCAGAAAACCTGCTCTCTCACTATGCCATTTTTGCAGAGTCAGTTTTCGGAGCAGAACCACACTTTAATGTTTGGAGAAAGAGTGGCACAGTCACTTTGGTTCATTTGCTTTTTATTCATGGTTGTTCTGCAAATGTCCTTGGTCAAGGAAGCCGAGCCTAAAATGAGCTTTTTTTCCCATAAACCCTGTTACTGATCTGATGTATCTGAAAGGGAATTCCTCTTTTTTTTTTTAAGGAGACACTTGTAACACAGATACACTTTGCCAACAGCCTGTTCTCCTGTCTCTGTTTAACAGCTCTCACTTGGCTCTAGGACGCACACTTGAGAAGCAGTCCTGACGAATCCTGGCACCACAGCCTGTTACACACAGACACACACACACATACACACTCACACCTCTGCCGATTTTTTTTGTTTTTCCTCTTTGGATGGGCCGATTGAGTCCCTAGAACTATGCCCTTTCGCCTCTCTACCAGATGAAATTTAATCTCTCCAGTAAGTGACACCCAGGGCTATTTTGGAGCTGGGAGGCAGAAGGAGAGCAAAGCACGTCAGCAATTCGAGTGGAGGAGGACAGCCAGGGGGAGGGGTGGGGCTGGGGGTGACACAGCCTACACCCCAAGCAGTGGAGACACTGCAGGGGGACTGGGGGACCTTTTACTGCACGTTCGAACCATCGTTGAGGTTTCTGTTTTATTTGCTGGAAGGGAGGGGGGACCAAAATCCAGATGGTCTCCCCATGTCCCCGACACCTCTTTCCCCCCCTTTTCCCCGTGTGTGTCTCAGTAAGGATCTGCTTTCCCTCACCCCGATGAGAGCCGCTTGCCGTCTCAGACTCTGACAAGACTTCAGGTAAGGTCCTGAGGGTGTATAGGAGGGAACAGCTCATCTGAGGTAGGCAGAGGGACTTGTTCATGGCTGAGGGAGGAAGGAGGTGATTTCAGAGTCCTCGTTAATTACATCTGAGTGTCTACTGCCTTGTTAAAGGCATTTGAGGTGAAGGACGACAGAGCTGAAGGTCAAAGAGACATTGGCCTGAGCAGTATTTGGATTGTTTCACTGTATTATTTTACCTGGGTGACCAGGAGACTAAAGAACAGTCTCCAAAAGAGCTGTGGAAAGATGGAAAAAAGAGGGCTGGAGAGGTTACTTGCGGGGGATTATTTTTGACCTTTGTAGCTGGTGGATGTCAACCTGTGTGACAGATGGGCTTGATGTTGGGGGTGGGGAAGCTGGGTGTTGGGAGGGAGTGATTTTATTTTATTTCATTTCCAAGGCATAAACCAAGTGTTGCTTTTCTCTTTAGTAAGTTTTGCACTGAGCTCCCCTCCGTCCCCATGTCGGTGCCAATTCAAGCTGCAACCCCCCACTCTCGGCTTGCATTTCTACAAATGGCTTTGAGGAGAGATGGAGTCCGACAGCTGGGGCTATTTTAGGACCTACAGCTCAGGGGGATGGAGCGGGAGCGATGGCAATGACATCCACCTTTTAAAATACAGGCGTGTTTCTGGAGAAGCCGTAATGCCATTGTCACAAAGGGGATTTTTCTTTGTGTGTGTGTGTGTCTTTTTTGTTTTGTTTTGAGAATGATAAAACTTTCTGGGTGGCCTGGCTGTTTAAAAATGTTAAAAGGTTATTTCCATGAGATCTCATTACAGCTGGGTGTTAGCTGTAAATTTAAGGTGTGGATCTAAAGTAGTTTGGGATTGTTCAGACCTAGGGTTTTGGTTTGGGCCTATCCTTGTGTGTGATTGCCAAATTACAGTATTGCTAACCTCAAGCATTCCAAAATCATGAATCATCCACAAAAGAAAAATCCTGGCATTCTTAAAGTTGAGGATCTTTTCCTTGGTTTACTGGTTGCTGAATATTTAGTGTGCTTTAGGGTCACATTTTCAGTCTTTTTTTCTGCAACCACCAGGGCTAGAAAAGTACTGTTTTTAAAAATGAAAGCTGCAATTGCCACAATAATAGCTTGTCTCAGGAGCTGGGGCAGCAGGGAAGCACCAAATAGTGCAAGACTTGTGATTAAAAATTATGAGGATTATGACTCCCATGAATTGCTAGTTATGACCCTGGCAAGGTGTGGTACGGTAGTATCCCTCTCCTCATTCCTCCCACTCTGCCCTGTTTTCCTCAGAGCCAAAGGGCAGGAATGATGATTCCCAAACTCCAAAAGCTCCAATATATTATCTTCTATTTATGCATCATCGTGTCAGCATGTGGGATGGCTGCAGTGCATGATTCTGTACAGAAAAATAAAAGGCATGGATCCTGCCTCAACAAGCAAGCTAAGGGCCTGGTCCTGCAAGATGCTGAGCGCTCATGGAAGTCAGTGGGAGTTGGTGCTGAGCACCTTGCAGGAGTGAGTTCCAAATTAGGTCCCAATCCTGAAATGAGGTCTGTGTGAGTGGAACCCTGCCCTTGCATGAAGCCTATTGCAGGATCAGGGTGGTTGAAGGACTGAGGGGGAAAGAACAATGGATGGAGAGGGATGAGGTTTTCAAAAAATAAGACCATCTAGGGCCCTGGTCCAGCAGATGAGCTTAGGTACCTGAATCATCTCATTGATGTCTATGGTCTGCTCACATGCTTAATGTTAAGCACATACTTAAGAGCATGTCTGATTTGAGATCTGGGGGTGTTGTTTCTGGAGTGTGCACACGTTGTGTTAGTTCTGGAGTTTTTTTGTAATCTGTTGTTTAATTTAGTTGCACTCGATTAGTCATCAGAAATGTCCATGCTGCTCTGGCTCAGCAATAGAGGTTATTAAAGCTAAGGGGAAGGACATTCCATCCACTCACATTATCTGACCTTTGAGGATGCCAGGTGGTTATGCTGTCCCTTACGACTGTGTAAATCTGTAGTAACTCTGTTGGCTTCAGTGGAGTTACTCCAATTTTAAACTGGCGCAACTGAGATGAAAATCCGGCCTCTCAGTTATGGATGCTTGTCCTGCTATGAAATGTTCACCAGTGAATTCTGCAACATTTAAGGCTTTTAGGGTAAAATTCAGCCCAGGTCAGATGATCTATGCATACATCATTTAACTAAGGGTGTGAGCGGTATACAGAGCCATTGGCAGGTCGTCTGCACTAGTGTGAATGTCATCCTTGCACATTCAGTCTGGTGTAATGTTTGGCCATGTCCATTGATTATGGAGCCACTTGAATAGCTCCGTAGTTAAATTTGCAGCTGGCGTGGAATGCTTGCCCTGGGGATCTCTCTGTTTGTTTAGTAAAGCTAGCTCATTCCCTGGGAGATCATGAAAGGTAACAGGGCAGCCGGATCACTGCAGTTTGCCATTAGCAGCTCTTCTATAGACTTCAATGGAAATTAGTGCTTCCCTGCTTTGTTGCCCATATAACTTTTCTTCCCAGTTCAATATTTTTATGATGCATTTCTTTTATATAAAACAATTGTTGCATGTAAATCACAGAATAACAGTATTGCCAACTCTCTTTATTTTATTTTATCTGATGACATTTGGGGTGTTTTTTTCTGAAAGGCCCAGCTCCCAGATTCAGGTTATTACATGACAGGTTTCAGAGTAGCAGCCATGTTACTCTATATTCCCAAAAAGAACAGGAGGACTTGTGGCACCTTAGAGACTAACCAATTTATTTGAGCATAAGCTTTCGTGAGCTACAGCTCACTATCGTTTTTTTGTTTTTTTTTTTAAAGTAAGTTTCTAGCCCTCATTACTGCAGAGTAAAGCTTGGAAATATTACCTCCAAAGTCTCAAAAGCTAGAAGGCACAGAAAAAGGCACCAAATTTAATATTTTACAAATATGATTTTTAAACGTTTGGGATTGTCATCAGTGTTGTACGTTCTAACATAGAGTGGTAAAGAAAAAAACAATTATTGCTGTCCTCAGTCAAACTTAACTTCCATAATGACAGGTTTTAGAGTAGCAGCCGTGTTAGTCTGTATTCGCAAAAAGAAAAGGAGTACTTGTGGCTAGTCTCTAAGGTGCCACAAGTACTCCTTTTCTTTTAACTTCCATTGTCTTTTTAAAGGACAGAGTGAAAGCTGACTCAGAATTTCAGGATGTGACCCATATGTAGCAATCTGCATGGAACTTGGAGGGAGGAGCACAGGTTACAGGAAGGAAGAGTTTGGAGGAAGCACCCGGAAGTCAGTCTCTGGGCACATGGTTAGAATGCTCGCTGCAGCTATAGCACCTGCGTAAATAGTTCTCTTAATAAAGAGCCAGTTTAGTTTTAGAATCACAAAGTCTTCTCATGTTACTACTCAGCATGTGGTACATAAAACGTGGTGGCACTAGCCAGCCTAGTGAGACTGACAGCAAGGAAGAGAGTGTGACTAACAATCAAACAAAGCAGCACCTGGAAACAGAGCAAACTGGCAGCATGGAGGGACTCAGGTCATCAGGAAGTGCCATTTTCTGGCAACACCTCTGGTTTTGGCTAAGATTTTACCTTACATAGTTAGGTTCAGAAATCCACCTAACACCTGCCTAACATTGTTAAAGCTACTGATTACAAATGTGCATAACATATACACAAATTTACCTCCCGATGAATTTTATTGGATATATAGTCCAGTCCTTACCACACCTCACAATCACACCTCAAGATTTGTACCTGGTCACTATGATAGAGACCTTTTGGCTTTGTTGAATTCTGGGGCAGACCTCGGGTCTTGTATATGGTTGTCACATGGACCCTTCACTCTCCCTCCCTCAGTGTTTCCTCAGTTTTTCTGTGCTCTTCGCATGATGCACACAAAGGCTAGGAGTTTCAAAATGTCTCCGGTTTCAGAAGTACCTGGATTTTAGCTTGGACTTACTCAATAGATTCATAGATGTGAAGGCTAGAAGGGTGATAATCTAATCTAACCTCCTGTATATGACAGGCCAGAGAATTGTATATATTGTCTCCTGTAGTGAACCAATACCTTGTATTGTGCTCCTAACTCCCTTTAGGCCTGAGGTCTCAAACTCCTGGCCCTGGCCCGCGAACCTCCCCAATGTGGCCCGCGGGGCTCTAGCAGTTTTGGGGCCAGGTTTCTCCCTTGGCCCCACCCGCCGCCCCCGGGTGCTCCCTGCCCTGGGACCCCGGCAGCGCAGCAGAGCTGAGCGGCATCTGCCTGCTCGCTCCAATGGCTGTCGGCCTCCGCACGCTGCCCCAGCCCCGAGCGCCCCTGCGGCTAATGGGAAGTTGCGGGGGCGCTGCCTGGGGGCAGCAGCACACGGAGGCTCCCTGGCCCGCCCCACCTTGGAGCCCCAGGTAAGTGCTGCCCCCCCCCGGACCCCCTCCCAGAGCCTGCCCCACCACCCTCTTTCCACACCTCCTCCTGCCCCCAAACTCCCTCCCTGAGCCTGCACCCCAATCCCCTCCCCCAGACCTCCTCCCCCACCCAAACTCCCTCCCAGAGCCTTAGGCAGGTGGGGGGGCGGAGTTTTGGGGGGTGGGTTCTGGGCAGCCTGAGTGACATTATTGGCCCGCTCGGAGGATTTGCGGACTGGCACTGGCCCTAAGGTAAACTGAGTTTGAGACCCCTGCTTTAGGCATTCCCCACCCAACTTCTTTAATGCCAGTTTTGTCCCCTTTGCAGTGGGTTACATAGCAAGGCTGGGATGAAGTATATCGCTAAAAAAAAAATATACTAAGCCCAAAGCTATTTTTTTTTTCTACCTATAGGCCTGATGCTGGCAGGTGCTTAGTGCCTCCAGCAAAGTCAATGGGAGCTGATGGTGCTTACCAGTTTATTGGACTGGGCCCTAAATTGGCATACACGCATGTAGCCCCATACATCTTCTTTGTATATATTTATTAAGCTTTTCAATCTTTTTTCTTATAACAAACCAAAGTCTCAGTGCCAACCTATACAACAGACACAGAAATGCGAGCTACCGGAAACAAGGAAAGACCAAAGATATTTTCACAATGCTGAGACTCCCGTGTATTAATCACAATATTTCCAGCACCCAGGGTTTTTATGGCACATATCGCACAAAAACAAAAAAGCAAAAAAAAAAAGAAATCAAAGTCGAGGGAAAATGGCGGTGTGTGGGAGGGTGAAGAAGAGGAAGGGGGTGGGGCATGGAGGGAGTGTGCGGATTTACCTCCTGTGCGGCTCTGTACAACGCCAGGTAGGGTACAAGCTTGGAGACCCAGGTTCCATATCCTGCTCCACCACAGATTGCCTGTTTGAACTTTGTCATGGGTTGGGCTGTAGAAGAGACCACACTCGTTAGTGCTGTAGGGTATGCACATGCTGTCTTGTCTGCGTATCGATTCAGCCATCCCCTAAGATGCCTGCCATTGTGGGACAATCTGCTCTCACCAGCTCATTTTAGTGAGCAGCCCTCTTTTTTGACAGCGATGTTGCACGCTGAGCAGGAGGCAAATGCCCAAGCCCAAGGCTAATACTTTCCACAGTGCCCCAGTTTCCGCTATATATGGCATATTATTGGCCAGATGATGTAGCAGCACTTAATGCTCTTCATTTGTGTTTGTCAAGTGTCACCGTGCAACCAGAGACAGTGTTTTCAGGGTTGAATGTAGGGGTAGGAAAAACTGCTTACAACTTCCCAAATTTTTAAATTTGCATTAAACATACACTCTATCCTGTTCCCTTGATACTTTCTCCAAGGAGCTAAAGATATGGTCCTGGAAGCACTCTCTGTACTGAATTCACCCTGAAAACTTCCCAGGTCAGACCTTCCTAACTCCATCACATGCAGGTTCCTGAATGGAACAACATGATGGAACATCCCTTGATAATTCAGCTGCAACTGTTGATGTGTGGCACCCCACTGTAGTCACAAGTATATTTGTATTATTATTTATTTGTATTCCCATAGCACCGAGGAGCCCTAGTCAGATTCCAGTGCTAGGTGCTGTACAAACATAGGATAAAACGACAGTCCCTGTCCCAGAGAGCTGACAACCAAACAGATTTTTGCAAAAATTATATTTTGGTGGTTGATTAAATTTCAAATATTCTAATTCTAAAAATAATCGATTTCAACTTTCACTCCTCCTTACCCCCAAAATGCCTTTGAATGATTTACATCAATATTTAACTCTTTAAGTAAAGAACCACCATCTTTCACAAAACACTATATCTAGTACATAAAAGCAGCCTTTAGGATAGGGAAAATCTTAATTTTTAATGCTTCCTTTGCCCCCTGCTACTTTTAAGTATTTTTCTCAATCACTGGATTTCTTCGAGCTGGCCTGATTGGTGAGTCATCACCAGTGCATTAATGCAGTGTCCCACAGCGCGTACCTGGCATGCTGCTAATTTCCCCTGAAACTGCTTTTGTGAGAGCAATTTTTTTTTTTTTTTTTTGGTTATAGCCTGCCTGCCTGCCTGTCGTCTGTGTATATGTGTATTTACGGATGCAGTGTTGTGGCAGCCGTGTCGGCCCCAGGATATTAGAGAGAGAAGGTGGGTGAGGTAATATCTTTTATTGGACCAACTTCTGTTGGTGAGAGAGACCAGCTTTCGAACTTAAGCCCCACCTGAGTGGGCTCAGGTAAATCCAGAAATGAAAGTAAGCCGGTCCGATCCGGTGTACCGGTAAGAAAGTGGCCGCTGGTACACAGCCGACCGTACCGGTAGGGCCACTGATGTGTGGGGAAGGGGCAGCTACCTCCACCGCCAATTTAAAGGCCTTTTAAATTGCTGCTGGAGCCCTGGGCAGCGCAGGCCGGGCAGCGCTGAAGGGCTGGCTGGGGGAGTCTGGCCCCAGCCCTGCTCCTTCCACCTGAGGCCCTGCCCCTTCCGGGGGCCCAGAGCCGCCCCCCCCCCCCGCCCAGGACCCCAGCCACCCTGCGTACTGGTAAGTCCGTTAAATTACTTTCACCCCTCGGTAAATCCATGTAAAGGACAGCAGGTGGCTGCAATGGGGGAGAATGTTCAGGTAGATCAAAGATTGCTAGGAATGAGCAGGCTCCAGCAGCGTCCTGGGATTTGAGACTAAGATTCCAGCCTGGAAGGGCCGGGAGTAGCCTACTAAGACAGGAGAGATCCTGGGCAAGCAAGGAAAAGAGTGAAAGCTCTCCAGGCAAGGAGGCCGGGGGCCAGGAAGCAAAACGTTAATTTGGGTCTTGGAGTTATTGGCTGTGAATGAACCCACACTCCAAAGAGGGGTGTTTTGACCTCAGAAAAGTGTGTGGAGTCTGTGTTAGGAGCTCTTTGAGGGAGAAATTATTAGCAGGACACCACAGATGCAGCCCTGGCCATGAGCTGGTGCTTGGGTGGCTGCCAGCCCTGTTACAGCCCCTCATTACTGCGTGCCCCACAATCACAACTGGATTTTATCCTTTCAACACCCCTGGGAGGCAGGGCATTGCTATTATCCCCACTGTACAGATGGGGAACTGAGGCCCAGAGAGATTAAGTGACTCACCCAACGTCACACGGGAAGCCTGTGGCTGAACAGGGCATGGAACCCAAATCTCCTGAGTGCTCAGTCCTTCCTTCCTGCCACAGTGACAGGCGCTATCGAAACTCATCTGAAATAATAAAGACAGTCTGTAGATTTGAATGTGTGAATCCTGCCCTGATAGTAGTGATGGAGAAAGGACAGTTCAGAATGATGGATCAGTGAATGCTGGTAGAGGCCAAGGCAGGGGTGGATAACAGGCAGGAACCTCAGGACCTTGGCCTTACAATAGAAGGAGGACATGGACTCAGTAGTCCAGGGCAGAGCATTTGCCTTCTGGACTGGTGGAAAGGGTTGCTTCACTTGCGGGGAGCTTCAAGGATTCAGGAGTCGGCATATAGACAAGATAAGAGTTTATTTCGGAGGTGTGAGAAGGAGAATCCACTGGGTCTGGGCATGGGTGGAAGACTCTAGCCAGGGGAGGCTGGAAGGAGAGTCTGCCTTGCAGGGGATGGGGCAGAATTTTGGTGGAGCCAGACCCAGTTAGCCTTAAGCCTGGGGGGGTCAAGCATTTCAGAGACACTTACTTCACACTCCAGTCTGGTGCAATCATGGCACCAGCCCAGCCCAATATAAAAAGAGAAATACGGAGGGTCTCTGGTTTTAGAACACAGCCACTTCCAAATGGTGTGAGGGTTTGAGAGGGGAGGGGCCCATGCAGGGCTTGGAGAGTTTCCAGCATCTCGGATGCTGGCTAGATGGGAGCGCGTGCCCAAGCAGGTGGACTGTGAGAGCAGGAAAGCACCAGTAGTGGTAAGGAGCGGGGTGCTTTGGGATGGGAGATGGATGCCAGGGGGATTAGGAACTGAGAATTCTTGTGCTCCTCATTCCATGAGAGAAACTCACCTCCCAGCGTCCCTCCCCTGGCTAGAGTCTTCCTCCCAAGACCAAAGCCAAGGCCTGCAGATGCATTCGCCTTCCCACACCTCCCCGATAAACTCTTGTCTTTATGCCCACTCCTCAGTCCTTGAACTTTCCCCCACGGAAAGCAGTCCTTTTCAGACCAGCAGGCAGGTGCTCTGCCCTGGACTCCTGCCTGAGTCCCCAAGGCCCATTGTCCATTTGCACAGTATACCCACAGAAGGGTGTTCTTTTGCTTGTGACAGGGTGGGAAAAATCTGTGTTCAGGGACCCTGATGTGCCGTGGTGATGAAGCTGTTGTTCACTGAAAGGGCCACTGGCTGGCTCCAGGCCAGGCACACCACGTGACTCGCACTGTCTGTTTACTTCAGGCGTTCTCAAACTGGGGGTCATGACCCCTCAAGGGGTCATGAGGTTATTATGTGTGGGTCGTGAGTTGTCAGCCCCATGCATGCGGGGCTCAGGCTGTTAGCCCTGTGCATGGCCAACTCCCCGAGCCTGGCCATGCAGGGTTCACAGACCCACCACGCGTGGAGCTGACAGCACAAACCTCTCCAGCCTAGCTCAACCCCACTTCACTTCCAACATTTAAAATAGCATTTTTCATATATGTAGATATATAAACTCATATTTGAATAAGGGGTGAAGCATCTTTGGTTTGGCTCTGGAGTTACCCAGGTTAACACACTTGAACGTATTGTCAGGAACAATCATGTACTAGTATGGGGTCTGAGGAGGACTAGAAGACCTAACAGGTCATTTCCATCTCTCACGTCAATGGCTTTTTACATTTGATACAAGTACATTGTTAACATGTTGTAGCCTGTCGCTCAGATAAGTTAATGATGAAGGATAGGACATTAGTCTGTCTGTATAGCTATCTAATCTTAAAATAGCACCTAGGAGCCTAGTCCTGGACCAGGACCCCATTGTGCTAGGCACTGTATAAACACAGAACAAAAACACAGTCCCTTTCCCAAAGTTCCTGGTGCATTAATTTCAAAGGGCCTGATCCAAAGCCCATTGATTTCAATGGAAATTCCCATTCATAGAATCATAGAAGATTAGGGTTGGAAGAGACCTCAGGAGATCATCTAGTCCAACCCCCTGCTCAAAGCAGGACCAACCCCAACAAAATCATCCTAGCCAGGGCTTTGTCAAGCTGGGCCTTAAAAACCTCTAAGGATGGAGATTGCACACCTCCCTCGGTAACGCATTCCAGTGCTTCACCACCCTCCTAGTGAAATAGTTTTTCCCAATATCCAACCTAGACCTCCCCCACTGCAACTTGAGACCATTGCTCCTTGTTCTGTCATCTGCCACCACTGAGAACAGCCGAGCTCCATCCTCTTTGGAACCCCCCTTCAGGTAGTTGAAGGCTGCTATCAAATCCCCCCCTCACTCTTGTTTTCTGCAGACTAAATAAATCCAGATGTGGCCTCACCAGTGTTGAATAGAG
This sequence comes from Lepidochelys olivacea, assembly GCF_965140295.1. NCBI lineage: Eukaryota > Metazoa > Chordata > Testudines > Cheloniidae > Lepidochelys > Lepidochelys olivacea. The sequence continues at coordinate 263,010,158 of NC_140412.1, read as the reverse complement.
GGGAATAATCACTTCCCTCGATCTGCTGGCAATGTTTCTACTAATGCAGCCCAAGATGCCGTTAGCCTTCTTGGCAAGAAGGGCACACTGCTGACTCAAATCCAGCTTCTTGTCCACTGTAATCCCCAGGTCTTTTACCGCAGAACTGCTGCTTAGCCAGTCGGTCCCTAGTCTGTAGCGGTGCATGGGATTCTTCCGTCCTAAGTGCGGCACTCTGCACTTGTCCTTGTTGAACCTCATTAGATTTTTTTTAGCCCAATCCTCCAGTTTGTCTAGGTCCCTCTGGACCCTATCCCTACCCTCCAGCGTATCTACCTCCCCCCGCCCCCAGCTTAGTGTCATCCGCAAACTTGCTGAGGGTGCAATCCATCCCATCATCCAGATCATTAATGAAGATTTTGAACAAAACCGTCCCCAGGACCGACCCCTGGGGCACTCTGCTTGATACCTGCTGCCAACTAGACATGGAGCCATTGATCACTATCCGTTGAGCCCAACGATCTAGCCAGCTTTCTATCCACCTTATAGTCCATTCATCCAATCCATACTTCTTTAACTTGCGGGCAAGAATACTGTGGGAGACCGTATCAAAAGCTTTGCTAAAGTCAGGATATATCACATCCACTGCTTTCCCCATATCCACAGCGCCAGTTATTTCATCATAGAAGGCAATCAAGTTGGTCAGGCATGACTTGCCCTTGGTGAATCCATGTTGACTGTTCCTGATCATAGAATCATAGAATATCAGGGTTGGAAGGGACCTCAGGAGGTCATCTAGTTCAACCCCCTGCTCAAAGCAGGACCAATCCCCAACTAAATCATCCTTCCGAGGGCTGATCATCCCAGCCAAGGCTGATAACCTTCCTCTCCTCCAAGTGCTTCAGAATGGTTTCCTTGAGGACCTGCCCCATGATTTTTCCAGGGACTAAGCTGAGACTGACTGGTCTGTAGTTCCCCAGATTCTCCTTTTTCCAAAAGGACATAAGAATGGCCATACTGGGTCAGACCAAAGGTCCATCCAGCCCAGTATCCTGTTTACTGACAGTGGCCAATGCCAGGTGCCCCAGAGGGAGTGAACCTAACAGGTAATGATCAAGTGATCTCTCTCCTGCCATCCATCTCCTCCCTCTGACAAACAGAGGCTAGGGACATCATTCCTTACCCATCCTGGCTAATAGCCATTAATGGACTTAACCTCCATGAATTTATCCAGTTCTCTTTTAAACCCTGTTATAGTCCTAGCCTTCACAACCTCCTCAGGCGAGGAGTTCCACAGGTTGACTGTGCACTGTGTGAAGAACAACTTCCTTTTATTTGTTTTAAACCTGCTGCCCATTAATTTCATTTGGTGGCCCCTAGTTCTTATATTATGGGAACAAGTAAATAACTTTTCCTTATTCACTTTCTCCACACCACTCATGATTTTATCGACCTCTGTCATTTCCCCCCTTAGTCTCCTCTTTTTCAAGCTGAAAAGTCCTAGCCTCTTTAATCTCTCCTCGTATGGGACCCGTTCCAAACCTCTAATCATTTTAATTGCCCTTTTCTGAACCTTTTCTAATGTCAGTGTATCTTTTTTGAGACGAGGAAACCACATCTGTACGCAGTATTCAAGATGTGGGCGTACCATGGATTTATATAAGGGCAATAAGATATTCTCCGTCTTATTCTCTATCCCTTTTTTAACGATTCCTAACATCCTGTTTGTTTTTTTGACTGCCGCTGCACACTGCGCAGACGTCTTCGCAGAACTATCCATGATGATTCTAAGATCTTTTTCCTGATTAGTTGTAGCTAAATTATCCCCCATCATATTGTATGTATAGCTGGGTTTATTTTTTCCAATGTGCATTACTTTATATTTATCAACATTAAATTTCATTTGCAGTTTTGTTGCCCAATCACTTAGTTTTGTGAGATCTTTTTGAAGTTCTTCACAGTCTGCTTTGGTCTTAACTATCTTGAGCAGTTTAGTATCATCTGCAAACTTTGCCACCTCACTGATTACCTCTTTCTCCAGATCATTTATGAATAAGTTGAATAGGATGGGTCCTAGGACTGACCCTTGGGGAACACCACTAGGTACCCCTCTCCATTCTGAAAATTTACCATTTATTCCTACCCTTTTTTAAAAGATGGGCATTATATTTGCCTTTTTCCAATCGTCCGGGACCTTCCCCGATGGCCATTCTCTTCAGTGAGCTCTGGATTGCCCCCAGGGTGCATATGTACATCTGTTAACCACTGCTGTAATTTTCCCACTTGTAGTTTTATAAATATTTATGATAAATGTATTTTAAAGATTAAAAAATAATGTGGTGGAGAAGGAGTTGAATTTCACAGTAGCCACGGGATGCGCGAAACATACTTGCACAAACCTCCAGGCCAGTGTGGGACATGGTCCTCTAGGTTTACTGTTGACAAGCAATGTTTCTTGACACTGCATTTCTCCCTATCTCAGGAGGGAAGTGTAAGCAGGTTTCTAAAGTCAGCATAAATCCTATGATGTGTCTGTGTTTAGGGTTCACATCCTCTTCAGGCTGCAGCCACTAGGGGGCTGTCCTGCGCACAGGAACTGGTCCAACATTCTGTTGAGCAGAAAGCAATGGAGACTATGGTTGGTCAGAAAATGCATTTTTCCCCCCCATTTTCAGTGAAAATTTTCTTCCAATTTTTTTGTTGAAAAAATGAAAACTGAAAACGTTTTTATTTTATTTTTAAAATGTTTATATATTTATTTACTTGTTTGGCATTGAGAGAGCAAACATGGACGTCTTTGGGTTTAAAACGGAAAACCTTCCGTTTTTGCTGGCCAAAACCTGGGAGGTGAAATTGGTTTGTGGGTTTTGGATGTTTTTGATGAAACCCCAAACGTTTTCAGCAAAAATGGAATTTTTGTATCTTCACAAAAATTTCTGTTTTGTCAAAAAGCCATTTTCTGTCAAATGTAAAGTTTCCAATTAGCTTGAACAGTGACACATTGCAGGAAGGAAAAGAAAATGATGTTTTATTAATGAATAATATTATTGTTATAAAGTTTGTGTATGAAAGGAAGATGACATTAATTATTTGATCCAGGTGGGCTTCTAAGGCCTCCTCAGAGTCTCAAGGATAGCTTTATTATTTCGATAAAATATCAACAATAATAATTCAATAATAATAATAATTGTAAATACATTAATACAGTTGTTGCCATTGTGAATCTACATTTATCCAATGATTTCCTAGTACTTTACCAACATCTAATTGCTTCTGGGAGGCTGGTGTTTTGATCTCCAACTAGGGAAAGAGATACTGATGATTCATTTTTATTGTTAAGCATTATTTGTAGTATAGTGATGCTAGATGCTGTGCAAACACATTGTGAGAGTGATGAGTTTACAGTTTTAATAGCTAAGAAAGGAAAAGGGTGGGAGGGGAAACTGAGGCACAGAGTGTCAAAGTGACTTGTTCAAGGTCATGCAGCAGGCCAGTGGCAGAGCTGGGAATAGAACCCAGGAGTCCCGATTCCTTGCTCAGAAAGTTTTGCTGATTTTGGAACTGATGTCAACATTGAAATATGAGTCAGAGGAGAGAAGGGGAAAAAAGCAGCTGTAGAAATGGTGAATCATTCTCTCAACAGTTTTTAGGCCTGATCCTACTGATCTCCAGTGTGAGTGTGTGGGGGAATCCTGAGAGCATTTGTCATTGGGTGATTTGGTGGGTGGGTTGGTGGCAGGCAGGGAAGCCAAACTGCTGCAGGATTATAGAGGATATTTCTATCCCACTGACTGCCTAATGTTTCCTTTCTGAGTTACTGAGATGAACTGCAGTCCACAATGCCAGTCATTGAACTGCTTTGTGTGGGAAGTTGAAGGTAAATAAAATCAAGGATATAAAAAGATTGGCAATTATCACTAATTAGAGGCCTCAAATATAGCTCAATGGGTATTTGAATCCCCAACAGGGAAGGGTTATTTGGCATGATAGGACTTAGTAGATATAGTAACGAACTGAATTGGGACCTACAGCAATAGCTGGCAAGCTTGTTCTCTTTACAGCATGCTAAGACAGGGCCCAATCCTGTTCCCAGTGGAGTTTTGCTATTGCCAGCCATTAGATAGCTCTGTAGTCCTCCCTGTATATGCTAGCCAAATCCATGAAGGAAGCTCTTTCATTCGTTCCCACTTAGGGAAAAGAGATCCCACCCCAGCAGCAGAAAAACAGCCAGCCAGGAATCCATGTCAGGGCTAGTAAAGAAATGTGAGGAGGCTCCCAAGGGGACATGTGCTGTGCAGAATCCATTGGGAAGTTCAAATGGGTTAATGTCTGTAACATTGCTTTTCAGTTCTGCAGAGGCGTACGTGTGAACATTACAGTAATGATTAGCACTGCTGCCCATTGCTTTTAACTTTCTCAAGACAAGGCAGTGTCAGAATTGTCCTGACCTTTAGTTCCAAGCAGTACTTCAATTATTTTCCCTTTGCTGATCTGTCTTTGCACAGCTGGGAGCTATAGCACAGCAAGTATTTAAGGCAGCACAAAGTAGGCAGGCAACAAGTGAGAAATCTTTCCGAGAGCTTTCAGCCAAACTTTTTTGAGGAGCCTGACACCCATTTAGATTCAAACTTGCAATCACCTTTGGAAATGCTCAAGCCATGATTTTGCATTTTCTCCAAGAGGTGCAAGTGGCTGTCACTTGCTAACTGTCCTCAGTGAGAAGTTATCCAGAGTTAAACAGTTGTCTTAAATAGCAATTGAGGAATAAAGAGGATATCACCAACAATACACTAAGCTTGTCTGCCTGTCCCTCTAAACACTGCCCCCTGCTGGGTGGAATGTCCTTCTCAGGACCAAGCTAGCCCATGAACATGGTGTTCTCTGCTGCCCACAGAGGACAAGACATGTGGAAGGGGAGGGAGGGGGACATGGAATGGATGAAGAGAAAAGCAGAGAGAGGTGGGAATGAAGAGGATAAAGAGAGATGAAAGTGAAATGTTGATGAAAGGATAGAAGGAGAACAAGTTGAGAAATGAAGGGGAGACAGAGAGATGCAAAGGTGAGTGTGAAGAGAAGAAGAGAGTGTGGGGAGAAGTATCCTTGATGTCACATTCCTACCAATCCATAAATATATCATGGATATCTGATGGTCCTTGGTTAAAAAACAGTCCACAAATTATAACCCATTAGTGCTGCTTTGTTTTGCTAGTGCATAGATTCTAAGGCTAGAAGGGACTATTACGATTGTCTAGTCTGACCTCCTACACAACACAGGCCCTTGGATTTCACACAGTGATTCCTATGGTAGAGGGAATCACTTGCCCATTTTACATAAGTGATTAATACTATTGAGCCCAAATTGAATTATCCATAAAAGACCTGTAATGTCCCTAAAACTTGCTGACTGATCATGCAAAATCGGTGGTGGAAACGCAGTGGACTGATAGCTATTGCTCATCTTGTTGCTTTATGTGAATATGTGTATTGGCATCACTATATAAAGACAAAGCAGACACTGTGTGTACACCCATGTATATCAGCTTTCTCTTGGTCCTTCTGTTTTCCTAGGAAACCAAGATGGATTACAGTTCCTTCAGTGGAGCCCCAAGGTTCCTGACTCGGCCTAAGGCCTTCATGGTGTCGGTGGGGAAGGATGTCACCCTGAGCTGCCAGATTGTGGGAAACCCCGTCCCGCTCGTGAGCTGGGAAAAGGATAAGCTTCCGATCCAGTCGGGGGGAAGGTTTAAAATGGTGGAAGATGGTGATCTGTACCGGCTAACAATTTATGACCTGAGCTTAGAGGACAGTGGTCAGTATATCTGCAGGGCCAAGAACACCATTGGGGAAGCTTTTACTGCTGTCAGTATCAAAGTTGGGGAGGAGATGACGGTGACGGAATCGGCCCCTTACTTCATCCAGAAACCATCCTCCATCAGAGTGACCCTGGGAGACGACGTTACGTTCAAATGTAAAGTCCAGGGCAGCACGCCCCTCTCTGTGAACTGGGAGAAAGATGGGAAGCACGTGAGGGGCTGGTCCGACTCCAGCCGCTTCCAGATTGAGTCCCTCGGGGAGTCAAATGCTCTCAAGATCCAGTGCGCTCGGTTGGGGGACAGTGGGACATATGTGTGTCGGGCGGAGAACCCCATTGGCTCTGCCAGTGCTACCGCCACCTTGGTGGTGGACACGCATGGTCCTTACAGTCCGAGCAGCAGCCATCTAGACACAGGCTATGGCAAGACTGCCTCCTTGCTGTCTCATTTGCAAAAGAGGCGGGAGGAGATCAGGAAGATGGACACGTCCATGCTTGCAGCCGCTGATCACATGGCTGCCCCAATGTACTCAGCCCCAGAGGGGCTGTCTGGTATTGGTCTCAGCCTTTCTCTGGATTACGAGAGGGCTGCCAGTCTCACCACCAAATCAGCCCGCAACGCCACCTTCGGGGTGCTGACGCGTACCTTCAACGTGACGGAGGGGAAGCACGCCAAGCTGAGCTGCTATGTGACAGGAGAGCCAAAGCCGGAGATTGTGTGGAAGAAGGATGGCGAGGTGATTACAGAGGGGCGCCGGCACGTTGTGTATGAGGATGAACAGGAGAACTTTGTGCTGAAGATCCTTTTCTGCAAGCAGGTCGATAACGGGCTCTACACCTGCACAGCCTCCAACCTGGCAGGGCAGACCTACAGCTCCGTGCTGGTCACTGTCAGAGGTGAGCGGTTATGTTTACTTATCCATTGGGGCCTGTTCGTACTCCCTTTTGTCATCAGTGGGGATGTGAACCAGTGGGGATGTGGTTCAGTGACAGGAGAACTAGTAATGTCTCTTGTTTTTACTCCCTTTGGTTTATCCAAGTCTCTCACACAACTGTTTCCAAATGGCTATAGAGGGAATTCCTTCCATCCAAGTCTTCCCCTCAGTCTACCCTGGACTCCCTAAAGCTCTGGCTCCTTCCTAGGTCTCTCTTCTCAATGGAGCCATCTCTCACCATTACCTACTATTCCTGCCCCTTTTCCCAGCATGCTTTGCTGCAGGGCCTACAATTCCCATGTGCCCCTGGAACTACCATCCCCAGAATGCATTAGTTCTGGGCAGAAACCTGGAACAGGGCAGAGCTGGACCTGGGAACTCCCTTAAAAGGCCAGCAAACCTTGCTGACGGTCTTTCCATTGACTTCAGTGGAAATGGAATGAGATTCTGGTAGAAGAGTGTGACAAATACTAAATGAACTCCTCCGTAAAGAAAGTTTTCTTACTCAGTTTTGAATCTTTAAACAGTTCTCTCATCATCCAAAATTTCGGAGTAACCCATTTGCACTCTAAAATGTCCCTGTGAAAAATGAATTTACGTGTGAGAATTTTCCTTGGTATTTTTTTTTTTAATGCAAAAATGATGATTTCCTGGAAAATGATTTCTGGCTGGAAAAGTGGCCTGGAACAATAGAACATTAAATTCTACATGAGAGTTTTTCGGCACATTCCCTATTATCTGTAATACTGGACAGCATTCTAACACAAGTGCATTTTGCTAATCAGCGTTTGAAAAGATACAGCAGCATCGCCAACCCTCAGCATTCAAAAATCACGAGATTTAAAAAAAAAGAAAAAAAAAGTTGGTTTCTTTTTATTTGCCCACTGTGGGTTGTGGGTTTTTTTTAAAGTCTTTATGGTTCATGTTTTCAAGCTTTTCTTTGCCACCATGAAGGCTAGAAACTTACTTTAAAAAAACAAACAAACCTGTAAGCGGAGAGTCTAATATAATCACATGACTGCAGGAGCTGGGGCTTTCAGGAAAGCATCAAATAGAGCAAGGCACACAATAAAACCACAAGAATTAGCAACAAAATACATTTGCTGGAATTAAGACTGAATAAGGTTTTTGTGTTCTCTACCCAGTGTCCTTTAATAGCCTCAATTTAGTATTTTTAGCCTCCAGTTTGTCCCCAGCATTTAGTGCCCCCTTCACCCACTTAGCTTATGGCCTGGGGTCACAGCCACTCTCTTTCCTGTCAGGAAAAATCCAGGGGGCTCATCTCCAGAGTCCATCGCTGCTGCTCCATATGGGGCCTACTCCTGCTCCTATGGAGGTCCATGGCAAGCCTCCCATTCACTGTGATGGGGGGAGGCCCCGGGAGCTCAGTCCTATGAGGCGCTAAGCGATGTCCGGAAGGCACAGAACGTCCTTGGCTCCCGTTGATTTCAGTGAGGGCACTTGGCCTCTCCCAGGAGGTGGCCAGCACCTCACAGGATGGGACTCAGGACCTGACCATTGTGCAGGGGCTCAATTTGGAGGTGCAAGGCAGTCCCTGCCTTGGGTATCCATCCCACAAGGCCAAGCATAATGCCAATGCACCTGAATGCAGGGGTGGCCCCCCCTGGAACATCAAGCTGCCGGCCAAATTCCAGCCCACACAACAGCAGCCTGCTGTTTACGGGCGCAGCATGCTGTTCGCCCTGTCTTCCACACAGGGCATGCTGGGAAATGCCTCCTCCTGCAAGGGGCTTGGCTGGAGGCCAGTCCGCTCACCTGTGTCAGACACTGGAACAGGCAGTCATGGAAGCTTGCTTCAATCCACTAGCTGTCTGATGGCCAGCCTCTGTTGCGTTCTGTGTCAACAGATGTCCTCACAAATGGTAGGACTGCATCACTGGGTCCCTTGCAGGCAGGTTCAGCAGAGGGGACAAGGCCTGAATAGGTCCAGAGACCCATTTTGCTCTTCCACCCCTAGAACTAGCCTCTCCCAGTTAGAGGCATAGCATTGGGGCAGCTTGCCCTGCTCCTGCCCGTGTTGTACCCGTTATGTGGGCTACACAGGCTACCGCTGTCTCCTGGGATGTCCAACTGTTACCAGCACTCAATTCACTGAAAAATGAATGCAAATGTTCTATTGGATGAGTTGCCCATGTGGAGGAAAGCAGGAGACAGGCCTCAAAATATCAAACTCTTTATAAACCTGGAAGGAAATATGCCTTTCTGATTTTATTGCAAATTCTCCTGAACCAGGAGCCCCAGGTCACGCAGACAGAGATCCTACACCTTTCCCTTAGCAAATGGATAGTTGTTTTTATGCAATTTTGCAAATTTTATTGCCCCCCCCCTTTTTTTTCTCTTTTCTTTTGTGCAATGTTGATGAAATCTTCCCCTGGCACTTTTTTTTACACTAAAGTGTGCCAGAAATGCAAATCCCTCGCATTTTTGAAGCAAGCCAAAAATAGGCTAATTATCACTTTAAAAACAAAACAAAAAAAAAAAAAAGGAAGAAAAGAAACCAGTTAGGCAGGTCAGCCCACTTTTCTGTCTGTGTCTTGTGTCTGTGGTGTGGGAGTGGGGGTGGGTGGGTTGCGGGGGGAGAACAGGGAACCAACCTGTCCAAGTAGTTTTGCACTTTTCCTGTCTGTATATTTAAACTGTTTAGTGTTTAGGACTTAATCCCTTAAGGCCTCATTCCCGTGATACAAGCCAAACAGGTTCTGCCTGAGTGGATCATTTTGAAGGTTCTCAACCTTATTATTTAGAGTCGGTTGGAAAATTTTAAAAAATTCAAAATTTTTGACCAACAGCCCCCTCCTCAAAGAACAATTCTTACATAATATAGTGGGGTTCCCCCTGTTATTCAGCCATCGCTGCCCTCTATATTAAGTTAAAATGTAACTGTAATATAACTGGCCACGTATTTGGAATCTGTTGGGCATTTAAACAGAGGATAAGGGATGGAGCATGACATGTTGGAAGTACTGCATGTTGTTTCATACAGCTGCCCTGCCACACAAACCCTGCTAATAGACTTGACACCCACTGGTGCCCCTCTTTGAGGACTTTAGCAGCTATGTGGATTACTGTTGACCATTCGTATCTGAGGATGAGGAAATTTTGGGTACAGAGCTAGAGGTAACAAATACTGCCCTCTAGGGGCTGATCCAAAGCCCATTGAATTCAGTGGAAAGACTCCCAGTGACTTCTATGGGTTTTGGATCAGACCCTATGTCCATTGCCCATATAACTCATCCTACATGATCTTAGATTGAAGGAAAGAATGTGATCCAGTAGACTTTTTAAAAAAGAAAACATCTGCAGGTTGTGTTATCATTTATTATTAGACATAATAAAGGAAATAAAAGCTACAGGGTGTAAACACCAACAAGGGTTAGACTAGATGACCCTTGTGGTCCCTTCTAACCCTGTGGTTTTATGATTCCATGATGTGTTCTCTGGTGGATGGGGAAAGACTTAGATGTGCTGGAAAACATCTAGAAATAGCATTATTGAAAAGGGTTTTAGAATGGTGTCCATCTCATACATTCCTTTTGGAAGCTCTAGCATTAGTCCCTGTGACATGGAGAGTATGCAACTGCCAAATCCCTGATCATAGCCCCAGTGGAAAATATTAGTTATCAGTGTTCACTGTCAAGCAACACAAGTGAGTCAGAGAGCTAAAGTGGAAATGTTTATGGTTTGTTTCTTTGTTCTGGTTACTCTGTTCAGGCTTTCTGCTCTACGATGGAATGAATGGAAAATGTGTGTGTGACTGTTATAATTAAGTTTTGGATAGTGACTCCTTGCACCACCAGGAGGCCCTCCAAAAACACATCCCCAAAAGATGTAACAAAGAAGTGAACCTTTATATTATTTATATAATCGTCTCTGTGCCACACCCTTGCATTTGGGCAGCACATCTTCATTGAACAAGCAGGCCTTATTTTGATAAGGCAGGAAGCAGCAATAATATTCTCCAAGTGTCCACCTTTCGGCCAACGAGACCCTGCAAATATGTCTATGTACGCTGATACGGGCGTATTTATGGGGCCCGTCAATGTTATGTCTCAGGCATGCGTACTATTGATTATTCATATCTAGAAAGATGTCTCCATTGAGTATTTTCCTAAATGGCAGATTTTTTTTCCCAATCTCATATTTTATAAGTATTATTTTGTCTTTCTTTGGGAGATTTATAATTGAATTCAACAGCGTCTATAATGGCTCTCTCTGCTTTGGCTATAAACAGGCAGGTAAATGTTAAACAATGTAAAAGAATCTATAAGAATACAGCAGTCATTTTTCTCAGAATTTTGTACTAGAGCTGATGAAAAATCAGAATTTTCATTCCGCAGGAAATTCTGATATTGTGACATGTGTTTTATCCCCTATTGAGATGAAACATAGAAACAATTAATTTTTTTGTGGAATGAAAAGTTCTGAAAATGTTTTAATTGGAACTTTCAAAACATGTCCTTTCGATTCAGTTGGACATTACATTGCATCCACCTGAGCTGCTGCGGTGCTTCATGGAAACTGTAGTACAGGTGCCTTGTGCCTCCATTCTCCTGTATGGGCTGAGCCACCCAACTGGACTACATCTCCCATGATGCACTGCAGTCATTGCGACTCAGACAGAAGGAAGCCCTCCATGCATCATGGGAGACGTAGTCCAACTGGAGACCACAGCCCATGGGGAGAATGGCAGAATGAAGCAATGGAACTTCAACTCCCACGTGGCACCGCAGCGGCTCAGGTGGATGAAGATTAATGTCAAACGGAGCCAAAACAAAAGGTTTTGATTTTGTTGAACAAACTGAACTGTTTCGATTCTGGTCAACTTGACATGAATAGTTTAGCTTTTCCTAATGGGAAATTGAAAAATTTCAGCAAAACCAACATTTTCCTGTGGAAAATGTAGATGTTGCAGAAGAATCCACATGTTCTACTGAAAAAAAAAATTGATGGAAAATTCCAGACCAGCTCTAATTTTTTACAGAATCCAAACTCAAGAATTGATGGCTTTTCTTCACTGAAACAGTGGGGAAAACTTGCCACCCTGCACCCCACCTGAATTATTATTTGTGGGTAAGAAGTGGAATTGCCAGGCACTCTGGTTGTCCTCACAAAACTAGGCATTCTCAGCCATGTTCATATCTAACTGATAATAATGAAAATAATTATGTTTGCCAAGTCTGCCATCATCATGATCACTAGTATATTATTATTATTTTATCTATTAAGTTTCTACTTATAAAGGGTGAATAAATTATTCATAGATTTTTTTAAAATGGTTAATCAGTTGTTATAGAGTCTGACAGGCCAATTGGTTATTTATAACCATAACATTTAACCATCTATAGCACCTTTTAGTGATGTGTTTATAATCCTTTGTACCAAATGCTACTCATGTCTGTAACATTCTGATAACATCTAGTGATAATTTATTAACCATTTATGAATGGAAACATAATTTAAAGTATGACCTATATTACAATAGTGCCTAGGAACTCCAATCAAGGATCAGGATCCCATTGTGCTTGTTGTTGTAAAAATAAATAATAAAGAAGAGCCCCAATGAGAATCTAGATGTCAGACAGGAGAGGACAGGTGGACCAAATAGGCAAGTGTTGGGAATAGGGCTGTCAAGTGATTAATAAAATTAATCATGCTATTAAAATCAATTGTGATTAATCGCACTGTTAAACAATAATAGAATACCATTTATTTAAATATTATTGGACGTTTTCTACATTTTCAAATATATTGATTTCAATTCTAACACCGAATACAAAGTGTACAGTGCTCACTTTATATTTATTTTTGATTACAAATATTTGCACTGTAAAAAACAAAAGAAATCATATTTTTCAATTCACCTCATACAAGTACTGGAGTGCAATCTCTTTATCATGAAAGTTGAACTTACAAATGTTGAATTATATACAGAAAAGCAAGTTTGTTTACATTTTCAGGAGATAATGCTGCCCGCTTCTTGTTCACAATGTCTCCTGAAAGTGAGAACAGGTGTTCTCATGGCACTGTTGTAGCCGGCATCACAAGATATTTACATGCCAGATGGTATGGTGGCCGGAGCATGAAGGGGCATACGAATGTTTAGCATATCTGGCACATAAATACCTTGCAGTGCCATCTACAAAAGTCCCATGTGAACACCTGTTCTCACTTTCTGGTGCCATTGTAAATGAGAAGTGGGCAGCATTATCTCCCATAAATATAAACAAATTTGTTTGTCTTAGTGATTGGCTGAACGAGAAGTAGGACTGAGTGGACTTGTAGGCTCTAAAGTCTTGCATTGTTTTGTTTTTGAGTGCAGTTATGTAACAAAAATATCTACATTTGTAAGTTGCACTTTCACGATAAAGAGATTGCACTACAGTACGTGCATGAGGTGAATTGAAAAATACTGTTTCTTTTCTGTATCATTTTTACGGTGCAAGTATTTGTAATAAAAATAATAATATAAAGTGAGCAGGGTATTCTGTGTTGTAATTGAAATCAATATACTTGAAAATGTAGAAAAACATCCAAAATATTTAATAAATTTCAATTGGTATTCTGTTGTTTAACAGTGTGATTAAAACAGCGATCAGAAATTTCTTTTATTTAAATTTTAATTTTGATTTTTGAAATCTGCAATCACTCAGTCAATAGGTTGTGTTGATCATTTACCCATCCCATGCTCTGGCATCCTCATGACATGCAACTTTTACATTCTCGGAACAGATCGTTTTCATTTCAATATCATATGATAAGATAGTTAGACAGCTGATACCTTCCCAAGAATAAGTAGGATAACCGCCCCCGCACTCTCCAGCCTAGATAATAATCTCCAGTGCTCTAGACATCTCTCCCCAGATGCCTGTGAGGAAATATTGACCTTGCAGACTATTTTCACTGTCCACAAGGCAGAATGGCTTGTCAGGTTAAAGCTGGGTCTGGGATCAGGAATCTTATGCTCTTTTCCTTGCTCTGCCATGCTGACTTACAGTGCGGCTTTAGCAGGTCACTTACCCTTTCTGTGCTTCAGTTTCTCCCTCTGTAAAATGAAGGTGATAATATTGAAGTACCACAGAGAGGTGTTCTAAGGCATGTTGGTAAAGTCATCAGGACCCCCAGGCTGGAAGGTGCAACAGAAGTGCGAAGTATTGTGTGTATATTATGCCAAATTGATGGTGATTGGATAGATGAGCAAATTGGGGTAGAGGGCTGAGTGAGAAAAGAAGGTTTAATGTAGGCCTATATTGTCCTGATGTATAGAATTGCAGCCTGTCTCAAATTTATTAATGAAAACAGCTTCCACTCTGCTTGAGTTCCAGGTTTGTCCCTCTTATTTACCAAAGATCACATTTTGTCTGGAACTCTATATGGCACACACAGATACCTAGCGGCTGGATAACATAAATACAAGCACATATCATTACATAGCTGTCTGACCAACCTGATTACCTTCTATGATGAGATAGTTGGCTCTGTGGATATTGGGAAAGTGATGGACGTGATATATCTTGCCTTTAGCAAAGCTTTTAATACGGTCTTGCACGGTATTCTTGCCAGCAAGTTAAAAAGTATGGATTGGATGAATGGATCATAAGGTGGATAGAAAGCTGACTAGATCATCTGGCTCAATGGGTAGTGATCAATGGCTTGATGTCTAGTTGGCAGCCAGTATCAAGCGGAGTGCCCCAGTGGTCAGTCCTGGGGCCGCTTTTGTTCAACATCTTCATTAATGATCTGCATGATGGGATGGATTGCACCCTCAGCAAGTTTGCGGAAGACACTAAGCTGGGGGGAGGTAGATACGCTGGAGGGTAGGGATAGGGTCTAGAGTGACCTAGACAAATTGGAGGATTGGGCTAAAAGAAATCTGATGAGGTTCAACAAGGACAAGTGCAGAGTCTTGCACTTAGGAAGGAAGAATCCCATGCTCTGCTACAGGCTGGGGACCGACTGGCTAAGCAGCAGTTCTACAGAAAAGGACCTGGGGATTATAGTGGACAAGAAGTTGGATTTGAGTCAACAGTGTGCCCTTGTTGCCAAGAAGGCTAAAGGCATATTGGGCTGCATTAGTAGAAACATTGCCAGCAGATCGAGGGAAGTGATTATTCCCCTCTATTCGACACTGGTGAGGCCACAACTGGAGTATTGCGTCCAGTTTTGGGCCTCCCATTATAAAAAGGATGTGGACAAATTGGAGAGAGTCCAGCAGAGGGCAACAAAAATGATTAGGGGGCTGGGGCACATGTCTTATCAGGAGAGGCTGAGGGAACTGGGCTTATTTAGTCTGCAGAAAACAAGAGTGAGGCGGGGATTTGATAGCAGCCTTCAACTACCTGAAGGGGGGTTCCAAAGAGGATGGAGCTCGGCTGTTCTCGGTGGTGGCAGATGACAGAACAAGGAGCAATGGTCTCAAGCTGCAATGTGGGAGGTCTAGGTTGGATATTAGGAAAAACTATTTCACTAGGAGGGTGGTGAAGCACTGGAATGGGTTACCTAGGGAGGTGGTGGAATCTCCTTCCTTAGAGGTTTTTGAGGCCCGGCTTGATAAAGCCCTGGCTGGGATGATTTAGTTGCGGTTGGTCCTGCTTTGTGCAGGGGATTGAACTAGATACCTCCTGAGGTCTCTTCCACCCCTAATCTTCTATGATTCTATACAATGCTATGCTATTTTTGGAGGATATATATGAGCCTGATGGGCCACAAATGGAGTTGCACTTATTTTGTTTTAGATACTATTCTGCAATTGTAAAGAAAAAGGAACTGATAAAGAGGGGAGGGATAGCTCAGTGGTTTGAGCATTGGCCTGCTAAACCCAGGGTTGTGAGTTCAATCCTTGAGGGGGCCATTTAGGGATCTGGGGCAAAAATTGGGGATTGGTCCTGCTTTGAGCAGGGGGTTGGACTAGCTGACCTCGTGAGGTCCCTTCCAACCCTGATATTCTATGGTTCTAAGATGTAGAATTTGACTCACTGCTTCACATAGAGAAGTGAATAGGAATTGGTGTATCTTACACTTTCTTATGATGCCTTCAGCATGTAAATTGCATTCCCTTACATTAACACCCCGCAGTACATGGGGACAAGCAGGAAAACGTATGCAAATTAACTAAAGGTATTACTGTAAAGTAAATTAGTTCAACTGCATAAAGCCCTTGTGTGGATGCTCTTATTCAGAAATAAAGTGGCCTTAATTTCATTTAGATTCTTATTCTTAATTGAATTAAGGCCACTTTAATTCTGAATAAGAGTGTCGAGACAGGGATTTAATGCACTTTAATCCTCTTTAAAAGTTAATTCGGATGAATTTTTCCTGAAGCAGGTGTCTCTGTATACACAAATTCTAATTTATACATTTATATCATCACTGAATTTGATTCATGGAGTCTTATACTCTCTGGTTTTTGCTTCCCTGCTCTGCCCCTCTGTCCTTGCCTCCCAGCGTATGAGTTACATCAGCTCACACTCTCAGAGGGACAGATTTAGAGGTCACAGGACGTGGGGTGCAAGGTTCATGTCAGTTAGTGGGAGGAATGTAACTTACATGCTGAATGGGTCAGAGAAGGTTTGACTCACTTAGGTAAACTTAGACTGGTCTCTCTATGAGGCCCTTTGCGGGGGGGGGGGGGGCTCTGTACTGTGTAAACCCATGCACACCTAGGCAGGGTGGAGGCAGAGAGTGGGACCCAGAGTGGCTGGAACAGCCCCGGGAACAGGTAGGAACCCCTGGGACCCTTCTTCGTAGCCTGGAGCTGACTGCCCTCCCCCTGCTGAGTCTCAGTACCTCCCTTCACTCCCCCTCCTATCCCTCTTTCCCTCCCCCATTCACAGGAAGCTTCCACACACCCCTCCACTCTCTGACAGTGACTGGGGGGTTACTGGTAGAGCTGCTCTTAGAAGGTGCACTGTGCAGCAGGCAGGAGGCAGTGTTGCATGCTGAGACAGGCTTTCACCTTCTTTCCCCGCCACAGCAGGCAGGTGTGTACATTAGCCTTTCCTCCCCAAAGGGGATGCTGTTTTATGCCTTCTTTGCTGAGAAGCAAGGCGTTTGGGTAGAATAACCTCGTTTCCAAAAGTACATTCCACATGCCTCTGAAGTTTACAGGATGGAGGCTCCCCTCCGCCAAAGCACAAATCCAGGATGGTTTAGGGCCTAATCTTTGTGGGCCTCCAGCCCCAAGAGCGTTAAATGGTCCCTTGCTGGGCACTGCTGTTCGACCCAGGAGAGAGAAAGTGGTGATGTGCATGCACTAGCCATTCGAGCAATATCACAAGGCCACCGAGTTTCTTACAGTTACTCTTATCAGAACCTGTTCCTACAGCCTTCACCGGGTGTCAATTTATCTCTCCCCAATTGTGTACCAGAATATTAGGAAATGTTAGGGATGCACTTTCAAAGCATTGTCTGGTGATTCAGCCACATAGCTGCTGTTAATATGCAGTGGAAACTGTATGAATAAATCCCTTTGTTTTGTTTATAAAATGTATCCCCTTAAGGCACTGTATCAGCTTCAGCACTTCTGTTCTAACCTGTTTTCTACCTAAATAGGAACAATGTGGCCCAATGGCCAAGGCAGTGATGGAGGAGTTAGGTGACATGGGTTCTAGTCCTATTCCTAGTTCTGGTCTTGACACTGAAGAACGATGGTCCGGTGGTTAGAGCACTAGCCTACGGCATGGGAGACCTGTGTGCCATTCCCTGTTCCACCACATTCTCTGTTTCCACATCTATAATATGTGGATAATAATACTCACCCCTCCCTCCCTTTATAAAGTGCTCTGAGTGCCTCATACAAAAGATGTGCAGGAACAGTTGTTATGCCCTCCTTGGGAGGCCATGACCCAACATGGCGTGGACTCTTACAAAACCTGTTTGTGTCATCTTGTCTGGCTTCAGCTGACCAGACAGATTTGTATTTATTAGGCCAAGTTTCCAAAGCACACACAGCAAGCATTTCCAGATCTGCGTTGCTGCATAAGATCATCCCAGCCCATTGTTCTGACTATGTCATCTGCTCGGAGACCCACCCGTGGCTGCCACACAAGTCACATGCTCACTGGCCTTATCGTAAAGACCACTAATAATTTAGTCCTGCCCTACCTGTCAGATCGATTAGCATGGAGTTGACTGCGGTATTTGCTCCACCGGTGGTGCCAGTCTGTGTCCCCCATTGGTCCATGCCTCCTTCCAAGCGCTTTGGTGCTTTCTCCTCCACTGACCCTTGTGTGTGGAACAAACTCCCTGAAAATAATCTACGAAGCCACTACTCTGTCCCCCATTCAACTCCCTCCCATAGGCTCACCCTCTGCTGGAATGCTCACATGTGGGCTCAGCTCACATTCCCCTATTACTGTTACCGTGTCCTATCTCCCCCAGATCCCCACTTGCTTAGTGTTTTTTATTCACCTGTTGTGTCCTGTCACTAACAGGGAATGTAAGTTCTGCAAGGCCAGGACTGTCTTTTACTGCATGTTTGTACAGCGCCCAGGGTAACGGGGCATAATCCATGATTAGGGCCTCTAGACACCATTACAGTGCAAATAACAATAACAACAATAATAACTAATAATGCATACACATTTCTATTTACTTACTTGCACATTAGGTGCCCCAACGATGTCACAAATTCTTGTTCCTTTGTCTCATTTCTAAGAGCCCATAATACCGTTCAAGACAAAACTGAAGGATGTTGAAGTTCAGGAGAAAGAATCCGCCACCTTCCAGTGTGAGGTGCCTGTCCCTAGCACTGAAACTGCCTGGTTCAAAGAGGAGACCAAACTCCAGCAGAGCAAGAAGTACAACATTGAAGAAGAGGGGACATATCGCCGGCTCACCGTCCAGAATGTCACCACGGATGATGACGCCGTCTACATCTGTGAAATGAAGGAGGGGAGCAGGACCATCGCAGAACTCACTGTCCAGGGTAAGAGAATCCACTGCAATGGGTTTCTCCTTCCCTTTTTGTGCCTCCCTCACACTCCTTAAAGATTTTTATTTGTGTGGGCTAAGGTAAAGTCTGCCTGACGGCGCTGATGATTTCATCTGGAGTTGACATGAGCGTTTGCAGCTGCATTTTATGCTCTGGTGGGTGGTGCACAGTGTACTGGGAATGTGATTTCAAAAGGCCTGCCGCATTACTAGGACAGTGGAATGATCCCATTGAGGGGTTGTTAACGGGGATTGAACCTGGACACCCCAATCTGTAAGCATGAGTCTGTACCACTTAGGTGAAAGGATTTGAGGCCAGCTTTTTAAAGGTAGTTAGATGCCTAAAGATACAAATAGGCACCTACTGGGGTTGTCAAAAGCTCCTAAGGGCCTGTCTCCCGTTGACCAAAATCTTCCCCAAGTCCTTTAGCTGTAAGCAGTAGCAAACTCAGAAACGTTCTGTGCGGACCAGCCACTGGAGGGACATAAAGCCACGCTGTCCTGGTGCAGGTTACTAGAGCACAGCACGACTTTGAGAGTAGGGCCAAAAGTCAATCGTTGGTGACTGGTGGGGAAAGTAAATGTTTTGGTAGGGTTGACAGAAAAAGTGAGTTCTTTTTCACTCTTCACTTTTTGCAAAAAACCAAAAGGCCATTTTCTGAGGCAGGAAAGTGACATTTCACCACTTAAAGCGATGATTTGCTAAGAAAATGTAAAAATTTTTTTCTCAATGAACATTTTTTCAAGAGGTTGTGATGAAAATTCACAAAAGGCAGCATGAGGTGATGAGAACAGGGAACTTCATCCCTAGAACAAATCTGTGACTACATCACTACTTCACAGATGGATATTTGAAAGGAGGAACGTTGCTAACATTAATGATTGTACCAATCACACTTCTCTAAGAGTGAAATTCACCAGGGCAGGGAGTGGCCCAGGGTCTAGGCACTACTTAAGTCCTGCTTCAGCACTATTGTTAGCTCTTAAGTGGTATCAGTCTTGTGTGGGCTGTGTGCACAGGGGTGAATTTCACTCCCATCACCTGAGCAATAGACTGGAAGCCAAGAACTCCTACACTGTAAACTCAGATCTGCCTTTGACTTTCTCTACAGACTTAGGCAAATAGCATTCCTGGACTCAGTTTTCCCATCTGCACTATGGGGTGGGGTTTTCAAAAGTGCTGAAGTCTTGATGCTATTCATACTTCCCTATGGAGCTTTATCTCCTTATAAATACTAACAATATAGGGAGCACGGGTTAAAAAGGAAATGTATGACTAAAGTTACCATTAAATGTGAGCCGCAGCTGCAGAGTTCAGATACTGAGCCAGATCCAAACTTTCCTGAAGCTTACGGCTGTTCTTCATCAGGGATTTGGTTTGCCCCATAATATGGATTAGGCTCCTGGGGCAAAATCTGGATGTTGGTCCAAATCCAGATGCCAATTTCCCCAAAGTTTGGAAGCTTAGGGTTGATGTGTATTGAGATCGAGGGTTTGGGCCAGTGTAGGTTTCTCACAAACACAGAGACATGTTTGCAGAAGTGTCTGTTAATTTTAAGTTTGTTGATTCACCTACATGAAATCTAAGTCTGATAGCTGTGATCATGATTCTGATGTTGATTCTACTTATGTAAATTATAATGATCTCCATTGAAACTAATGGAGATACACTGTTGTAAAAGCTAGAGAACTGAATTTGGCCCTTTTCATTTCCAGTCTGACTATATTTCAGTTGAGGCCATGGAGGTATCCCACTGTAAAACCTGGTGGGCCCTGTCAGATTTGTATATACAAATGCAGGTTTTACACCTGACAGCAAATGGAGAGGTGCAAGCATTATGGGAAATTTGACCCAAACAGATGCAGGAGTTGATGAAGGAAATTACAACCTACTCTTGGGAATATATTATGGATTTCTTGATTAATTGTCAGGTTTCAGAGTAACAGCCGTGTTAGTCTGTATTCGCAAAAAGAAAAGGAGTACTTGTGGCACCTTAGAGACTAACCAATTTATTTGAGCATAAGCTTTCGTGAGCTACAGCTCACTTCATCAGATGCATCTGATGATGAAGTGAGCTGTAGCTCACGAAAGCTTATGCTCAAATAAATTGGTTAGTCTCTAAGGTGCCACAAGTACTCCTTTTCTTTTTGATTAATTGTGAAATTATAAACTTTAGAGACAAAAAGTGTTATATTCATGGCATGCACACAAAAAAGTTAGATTAAAATAATAAATACTCTTGTTGAAAGGTTGCAGTGTTACAATGCTTTATTTCTCAGAATTCAGAATAACTCCCAAGAACCTCAAAACAGAGAGCGACAAAGCAGGCTGCTCCCTAAAAGGGAGAGGCACAGCTCACCCCACTTTACCCTAGAGTGGGTGGCTGCAGACCTACTCAGATGACCCATATCACATGGCTTCCCTCAGAGCCCCCTCACTTGCAAGCAGGACCAGGAAATCCTCACACTTAAAAATCGCTTGTTATTTTTAACACAGATGTTTTGGAGCATCTGATCCATCTTTCTGGAGTATTCATTGCCCCAATTGGGGTGTATGTATGGCAAACAAGACAAAGAGGATAACCCTATTAATACCGAGGAGTCCGGTGGCACCTTAAAGACTAACTGATTTATTTGGGCATAAGCTTTTGTGGGTAAAAACCCTCACTTCTTCAGATACCCCTATTAATACCCCTCCTCTCCTCTTCTGAAAAAAAATCCATCCATGACTTGAATATCATTACAGCTATTCGCATTTGCAGCTTTGCAAACAAAAGTAACTTGAGTTCACACTGCAGGATGTAAACCAATCTCACGTGGGAGTCAGAAACGATCATTTCCCTCCATATCACTGCATTGCACACCCAGCTAAATTCTTCGCATACTGGTCAATTCCAGAGATGGGATATTGAATGCTAGTGATAGAGTACTTGTCTGATCTGCCATGGTTATGGATACAATTTTGTCATGGTAAAATTATGCATAATTCATGGCACAGTCACAATAAAAATGAATAATTTCAAACTATGGTAATGGCAACTTTATGGACCCTGTTGATGAATATGAACAGTTCATTAGTTCACTTTGGTCAAGTCTTCTTTGAAACAGGACTATCTGAAGCCTGTCTCCCAAGCAAGGGGGAAAAAATTCATAGGGAAGGGTTGCAGAACAAAGTGTGTGAACAAGCATCTCAAACAGGTTATTAGGAGAAAGCAGAAAGCCTACAAGGAATGAAGGAAGGATGGATCAGCAAGAAATGCTACTTTTTGGAGGTCAGAAAGTGTAGGGAAAAAGTCAAAACGGTCAAAAGCCAAGCAGAGTTGGACATGGCAAAAGAAATTAAAACCAATAGTAAAAGGTTTTTCAGCCATATAAATAAAAGAAAAACAAGGAAGGAAGAAATGGGACTGCTAAACATGGAGGATGGTGTGGAGATTAAAAATAATCTCGGTGGGGCCTAACACCTACACTAATATTTTGCCTCAGTTTTTAATAAGTGTAATGAGGAGCTTGGGGCAGTGGCAGGATGGCTAATGGAACAAGAATATGGAAGGAGGTGGAAGCCAAACTCAGACAGCTTTAATGAGCCCAAATTGGAGGGCCCAGATAATCTCCCTTCAAGAATATTAAGGAACTGGCACATGACATTTCAAGCCCAATAGAAAGGATTTTTAATGAATCCATAAATTTGGAAGGGTCAACACTGTGACTGGAGGATTGTGAATATAGTACCTATATTTAAGAAAGGGGAAAAAAAGTGATCCATGAAACTATGGGCAAGTTAGTTTGACCTCAATTGTATGCATGGTCTCAGAACAAATTTTGAAAGAAAAGCAGTTAAGGTCATAGAGGTAAATGGTAAATGGGATAAAATATAACATGGTTTACTAAAGATAGATCATGCTAGACTGACCCAATCTCTTTCTTTGAGAAGATAACTGATTTTTCTAGACAAAGGAAATGCAGTAGATCTAATCTACCTGGCTTTCAGTAAAGCATTTGATATAGTTCCACATGGGAAGTTATTAGTTAAATTGGAGAAGATGGGGCTTTAATATGAGATTCGAAAGGTGGGAAAGGAACTGGTTAAAGGGGAGACTATAACAGGTCATGCTGAAAGGTGAACTGTCGGGCTGGAGTTCCTCAAGGATCGGTCTTGGGACCAATTGCATTTAATACTTTTACTAATGACCTTGATACAAAATGTAGGCATGTGCTAATACAATTGCAGATGAGACAAAGTTGGGAGGTATTGCAAATATGGAGGAGGACTGTAATATCATGCAAAAAGATATGGATAACCTTGAAAACTGGAGTAATAGAAATGGGATGAAATTTAATAGTGCAAAGTGCTAGATTGTGCACTTACGGACTAACAACAAGAATTTTTGCTATAAGCTGGGAAAGTATCAGTTGGAAATGGCAGAGGAGGAGAAAGACCTGGTTGTGTTGGTTGATCACTGGATGACTGTGAGCCACCAATATGATGCGGCCATGAAAAAAGCTAATGCAATCTTGGGATAGCTCAGGCAAGGTATTTTCAATTGAGATAGGCAAGTGTTATTACCATTATACAAGACACTAATGAGACCTCATCAGGAATTCTGTGTGCAATTCTAGTCTTCCCATGGTTTAAAAAGATGAATTCAAACTGGACCAGGTGCAGAGAAGGGCTATTAGGATGGTCAGAAGAATGGAGAACCTACCTTACGAGAGGAGACTTAAGGAGCTTGGCTTGGTTAGCCTAACCAAACAAAGGCTGAGGGGAGATAGGATTGCTCTCTATAAATACCTCAGAGGGATAAATACCAGGGAGGGAGAGAAGTTATTTAAGTTAAGAGCCAATGCTGACATAAGAATAAATGGATATAAACTGCCATCTATAAATCTAAGCTTGAAATTAGATGCCGGTTTCTAACCATCAGAGGAGTGAAGTTCTGGAACAGCCTTCCCAGGGGAGAAGTGGGAGCTAAAAGCCTAACTTGTTTTAAGATTGAGCTTGATAAGTTTATGGAGGGGATGGTGTGATGAGACTCTACAATGGCATAAGGCCCATCCACAACTGCTGTTAGCAAATATCTCCAATGGGTGGAGAAAGGACACTAGATGGGGAGGGTTCTGAGTTACTACAGAGAATTCTTTCCCAGGTGTTTGGCTGGTGGAACTTGCCCACATGCTCAGGGTCTAACTGATCACCATATTTGGGGCTGGGAAGGAATTTACCCCCAGGTCAGATTGGCAGAGACCCTGGGTTTTTTCACTTTCTTCTGCAACGTGGAGCACAGGTCGTTTGCTGGTTTGAACTAGAGTAAATGGTGGAGTCTCTGTAACTTAATTCTTTAAATCAAGATTTGAAGACTTCACTAACTAAGCCATAGGTTATGGACCTACTACAGGAATGGGTGGGTGAGGTTCTGTGGTCTACAATGCACAGGATGTCAGACTAGATGATCATGATAGTCCCTTCTGGCTTTATAGTCTATGAGTGGGACTGGATCAAAGCAACTAATAAACTGTTCATACGCAACAGCCGATGGAAGTGAACTAACAAACTGTTAATGTGGGGTAGCAGGATCCATATCAATGGCAAAATTCACAGTTCCGTGATCGTGGTGACCTTTCATGGTTGACTTGAAATAAATGGCAAAATTAACGGGTTCCATGACAGTGTGCACCAGGGCATAATCATATACTTAGCCATAGTGAACCCTACCTCCCCTGGCAATTCAGGATTGTTGCCTATAGGAATTATTTGCAACAGCCTCACAATAGGAGGAGTGGGGGCAAACAAGCTAGCTAATTTTAAGATGGAGTTTGGTAAATTTATCAATGGGATTATATGATGGGGTTGCCCGCAATAGCAGGTGAGTAGAACTGATGACCCAGGAAGTCCCTTTCGATCCTATGATCCTGTCTAGTCTGACATCCTGCATAACACAGGCCATAGAATCTCACTCAATTATTCCTATATCGAAGCCATATGTTGTGATTGAGGGCTTGTCTACACTACCACGTGGGGTCGATCTAAGATACGCAACTTCAGCTACGTGAATAGCGTAGCTGAAGTAGACATACTTAGATCTACTCACCGTGGTGTCTTCACTGCGGTAAGTTGACAGCTGGCGCTCTCCTGTCAACTCCGCTTGTGCTTCTCGTTCTGGTGGAGTACCGGAGTTGACAGGAGAGTGCTCAGTGGTCGATTTATCACATCTATACTAGACGTGATAAATCGACCCCCACTGGATGGATCGCTGCCCGCTGATCTGGGTGGTAGTGTAGACAAGCCCTTAGTTAGAGCTTTTGGCACTGTTTTGATCTAGCTGATCTGTGTACCGTAGTATTCTGTGTCTGCTGTATTATGACTATAGTAGTTTTCTTTCATACAGGGAACATCATTAAAAAACTGCCACGGAAGACTGCGGTCCCCATAAACGACACAGCCATATTCTGCGTGGAGCTGGACAACGAGTGCCAGAACATCCGCTGGCTGAAGAATATGGAAGAAGTGAAACCCAATGACCGAATCACTATCACCTCAGCTGGCAAGCAACATACGCTGATTATCCGGGAGTGCAAGATGGAAGACGCCGGGGAGATTGCATTCCTGGCTGATGAGTGCAGAACATCTACCCAGTTCACTGTGTCCAGTAAGCTTTCCTTTATTCTATATTACAGTGAGCATCAGAACATAAGAATGGTCATACTGGGTCAGACCAACGGTCCATCTAGCTCAGTAGCCTCTCTGACAGTGGCCAATGTCAGATACTTCAGAGGGAGTGAACAGAGCAGGGCAATTATTGAGTGATCCATCCCCTGTCATCCAGTCCCAGCTTCTGGCAGTCAGAGACTTAGGGACACCCAGAGCATGGGGTTGCGTCCCTGACGGTCTTGACTAATAGCCATTGATGGACCTATCCTCTGTGAACTTATCTCATTCTTTTTTGCACCCTGTTATACTTTTGGCCTTCAGATTGACTGTGTGTTGTGTGAAGAAGTACTTCCTTTTGTTTCTTTTAAAACCCGCTGCCTGCTAATTTCATTGTGTTACCCCTGGTTCTTGTGTTTTGCGAAGGGGTAAATAACACTTCCTTATTCACATTCTCCTTACGATTCAATAATTTTATAGAACTCTGTCATATCCTCCCTTAGTCATCTCTTTTCCAAGCTGAACAGTCCCAGTCTTATTAATCTTTTGTCACACCCCTAATAATTTTTGTTGTCCTTCTCTGTACCTTTTCCAATTCTAATAAATCTTGTTTGAGATGGGGTGACCAGAACTGGATGCCATATTCAAGGTGTGGGCATACCATGGATTTATATAGTAGAATTATGATATTTACTGTCTTATTATCTATCCCTTTCCTAGTGGTTCCTAACATTCTGTTAAGTTTCTTGACTGCTGCTTCACATTAAGCGGATGTTTTCAAAGAATTATCCACTCACAGAGATCAAGAATTCACTCTCAGTCAGTATAATTATTTCCTGCTAGTGCCATGATAAGCTAGATGCTATACAAAGACAATAGAAGGCCCCATACCTGCCCCAAAGAGTTTATACCATAAAAGTGAACTTTATGTTAAATTATGATATCAAAATGAGAGAGAACAAAAGTTCCAGGGTGAGAGTGTAGTGTATGTGTGTATCTCTGCTGTAACAGTCTGCACTGAACACAAAATGGCTGTGTGGTGGGGTGGCTGCCCCACACAGGCAGGAGAAGGGTTAAGGCAGCCTTGGAGAGGCTGCGCAGAAACCAGCCAATCAGGAAAGGGTTTACTGGGAGAGCCAGTCAGGAGAAGGCTTGCAGGAGCAGCCCATACATAAAAGGCTGCTCAGCAGAGCAAGGGGCAGTCTCTTCCTGGAGGGCAAAGGGGAAGGACTGTCTGCTGAGGAGCACCGGCAATACTGCAGTGCTGGGCAGAGTAGCGGGGCAAGAGGGGAGCTCATGGCTGACCATGGCCAGACTGAGGCCCTGAAGCAAGGGCAGGGAAGGTGCTAGGGCTACGGGGGAAGTGGCCCAGGGAAAGTCGGCAGCAGGAATAGGAGGAGGGGCAGTAAGTGGCTGCCAGCTATAGGGTCCCTGGGCCGGGATCTAGAGTAGTGGGCAGGCCTGGGTCCCCCCACCCCTTTACCCCTACTTGCCAATGAGGAGAGTGGCCTAAATCCAGACTGCAGTTTGCCCTGAAGCCAGGGGCTAGACTAGAGACTGCAGTTGGCTGCTGAGGCAAGTGGAGGGACTAAGGACCTCCTGTCCCCCAAAAGGAGGGAAACAGTGGGCTGGGGCATAACCGGAGGGCTGTGTCTCAAAGAGGACACCGCGGTCCGGGAGTGACACGGGTCCAGGTGGTGAAGACGGTGGAGGAAGTGGAAGTAACGGCGAGTGAGACATCGCTAATAAAGGGCGCCCTGGTGGTCCAAGCGAGCTATTTCCCAGCACGGCCTCAGCCGTGGGTCTGCACCGCTACAGGTAGTGATTCAGAACTAGGGCTCGGGATTCCTCTCCATTTAAAAATCAGTACACAGATAGCAATTCACACAAGCAACCTATAGTGCCTATGTGTTCATTGTTTACAGAGCACTGTAAATGGGCCAAGTGCTTTAGAAACTCTATTCCCCAAATGCTTAGGTGGTTCTTTGAGTGGTATTTGCCCAGTCCCACCTGTGGGACTGGCATCTCCCGGCTACTGAATCTTCTAGAGATCAGTGCCCATTGGAGTTGCTCGTCCCTCTGTCCTTCTCCCCCTGCAGAGGATTCTGAGGGTATAAGAGGAATGGGGGGAGTGGCCCTAGCCGTCCTGCAGTTCCTTCCCTAATTTTGGAATTCCTGACTGGAGCCTCTAAAGAAGTGGGGAAGGTGGGCAGGGAGTGTGAATATGCAAAGGTGATGCTCTCCAAGAACAGCTCCAGGTGAGGAGAGCTGAGCGGAGAATGTTTCATGGGGGAGTTCAAGATTTCAGAATTTGTTTTTGTTCCAATTTGGAATAAAACCTGAAAATTTGAGGTTGGTTTTAAAGAGGGATTTGGAGAGGAAAAGGGATGGTGCTTTTTTCTTTTCAAGCAGTTAGCCCCGCCTTAGTACCTCCACTTTACACACAATTCTTTATCGAGAAGCATTTAAAAAGTTGGGAAGTTCAGATTCTGAAACATTCAAGCTGTGGAACTATATAGCCACTCATTCCCATTATCACTAATGGCATGTCATCCATTAAACACCCAAGCAGAGGCGTTGGAACAAATTGTATAGTGGGGCTGCTAAGAGCCAATGAACCAAACAGGATCAGTCCCCTAATTAGCACTGTAACAGTTATTGAGCTGTTTATCAGTATCTGGCAAAGCACACAATATCACATGATCTGCAAGCAAAATCTGACTGTAGTGATTGTTCATTTTATTAAATTGTAGCTGGTTAACCATGGAGATGAAAACTTTTAAGAAGCTGCCCTCCCACAGGCATATCTCTTGCTATTATATATTAAGTTAAATATACAACAGTAAGGCCCAATGATCTGATTTCAGTAGCTAAGTGTTCTTCTGAACCCAAATTGAATGATAAAGTAGTAGGAACTTTGACCTAGGTGGTTTAATCGTCAGTAACCCAATGGGTAGTGTGACAGTGTATCATATAACACTGGAATATATATTTATGTAACTAAGGAGGAAGAGTGGATCATGCCAAGGTTTCCTATTTTTACGCTTCATGTGTTAGAAAAGTGCCATGTTAGCTACTTGAAAATCCCAGGGACTGTGTTCACACCTTTTTCACTGAGCCATACTGGGGTAGTGTTGGCTGGTTTATGAGCCCTCATTAAAAGAATAATGCACCTCTCTCATTCTCCACGGTTTGTGCTTTAAAAAAATCATATTATTATTACACTCAATTTGTGGATGGGTAAACAGAGGCACAGGGTAGATTATGAAACTTGCCCAAAGGTACTCAGTAAATCAGTGACAGATATGGGAATCAAATATATCAAATGATGCCGACCTCTGCTCTTACCACTAGGATATGCTGCCTCTCAGAAGGTATTTAGCCTCTAAAGTACTGAACAATTTTGATCAGACTTTGGCCTTCTCCAGAGACTTCAGGGCTTACCCAAGGAAGTTTTAAACATAAGTCTCGGATAGCCTACTATACACAAATAGTTGCAGAAGTAGAAAGCTATAGATGGGATTCCATAGATGCCCTGACAGAGCATCAGAACAAAAACTCAGGCTCCCGCAAAGCTGTATTCATTTGGGGGGTACTGATTTCATTTAATTATTTTAGTTCTTCAAGATTATTCCACACACAAGGCTCTGGCTGTCCATACATTACTAAACAAATATATGGCTTAGAAATCGCAGTGGATGGTACGAACAGCAAGTAACTGACTCTTGGGTGCTCATGTTACAAAGGGCCATGTGGATGGGGATGCCATGATGTGCTGAGGTTGGTATATCATTGGCTGTCAGAGACAGGACAGAGGAAAGACTCTGAAATGGTGTTCACTTCAGAGCTAGGCAAAGCATGTGTGACCAGTGATAGATCAGCACAAACAGTGTGACCCCAAAGACGGCATTATTCATTCATTTTCTCTGTCCCAGTCTTCTCTATCCCGTCTCTCCAGCATTAATGTCTGAGCTTGGCTGAATTACAGATCCTCGGCTGGCATAAATCGGTACTGAGGTCAATGGAGTGATGCCAGTTTACATCAGTTGAAAATCTGGGCCAAATTTTAGTTTCATTATTGGATCAGGTTCTAGGTAAGTAATGTTGCTCTGTGCAAGGGAGTGATCAGGCCCTCATCACAGGTTGCTCTAGATGGCATAGATCTATATTATGCACAGGATGCATGTGGCGGGGCGGCGACTCCTGCTGGTCGCCCAGGGAATTAGCGTTCCAGCCTCCGGAGCGCCCTCTGCAGGCCGGTGTCCCACTTGCCATTGGGCCCTGAGTCTCTCCCGGACCTCGGTGCCCCTTTTCGTGCCGGGGTGCTGCCACCTGCAGTACCCCGCACAGATCTAGGTCTCCCCTCCCTGGGGAACCCCCAACCCTCTACCTCCACCTCACCTCAATCTATGGCCACTGCCAGTCATCACCTAGCCCTGTTCCCTGGGGCCGACTGCAGTGTAAACGCCGCTCATCACTGGCAAGAGGGGTTTGGACCTGCTGCCTCTGCCTACCCTGTGGGCTGCCCCCTGCAACCCCAGTACCTATTTGGCCTTCCACTAGGCCTGCAGCCTGCGGGGTTTCCAGGCCAGAGCTCCCCCAGCTCCTCTGGCCTTCCCCCAGCCCTGCTCCACCTCAGGTACTCTCTCAGCTTCCCAGCAGCCAGGCCCCTCTCCCTCCACAGCTAGAGGGAGAGTTCTTCTGCTCCTGGCTTCACTGGCTTTTAGAGGGCCCGCTGGGTCTGTCTGGGGCGTGGCCTCCCAATCAGCCCCGCTTTTCCACTGCCCCAGCCCTCTCCCAGGGCTGTTTTAAGCCCTTCCAGGCAGGAGCGGGTGATCACCCCGCTACAGTGCACTGCCGTCTGCTGGAGGTGCTGACACAGCAGTAACATCAGCAGCTCTCTGATCTTATCACAGATCACTTCCCCTCAGGTACGGCTTTTTGGTGGGGTAGCAGCACTGTATGTACAAAGGGCAAAATTCTGCTCTTCTTCCAGAGCAATTGTGGGGATGTCGCTGGTGTTACCCTGGGTTTACACCCGTGAAGCAGAGAGAGGAATTTTGGTCCGTTGCATTTGGAATTCCTTCATGGGGTCATTCTACTTATAGTACTGCTTAATACAGCAAATTGTCCATTAAACTACACTGCCCAAAATCTTTACAGGAAGTTGGCTGTCTGCACTTGCCATGGAAAAATTAAGCATGATGAATCGTGAACAAACAACTTTATGTTAGGGAGCTCCCCAAGGCCAACTCCTATGTGTGTACAATGTACCAACCATCTCCTTTAGCGAAGGAATCTTTTGGAGTTCCCCAGCATTCTCAGCAGCCATCTGGTAGTACCGTGCGTACAGCCCACTGTTACTTTAAAGGGATTGCATAAATGCAGGGAGGGAAGTGCTGGAACAAGGGTTTGATTTAAGCAATGTTCACACCTTCTGAAGAATCCCAATTAAGATGCATCTCACCAGGGTAACAGTGTGTAGTGATACTAAACGGGTGATCCATTATTCTAGCTGAGCGTTAATGAAATAAAATAAGTTAAACCGGCTCCATCTAAGCTTCTTACATGGTCAGTATTGGTATGTGTGTAGGAGTCAATGGTAATTTGTGTACATGTGTGAAAGCTCAATGGTAGTTTGTGCGTGTACTTGGGGAATGGAATTAGTGGTGTGTGTTGGGTCTATAATATTTTGTGTGTGTGAGACAGAAAAGGGGTACAGTCAGTGGACACCAGTGATACTGTGTGTGCGTGTGTGTAGGGTCCATGATAGGGCAGTATGTGGGAAAGCAGATGGTGAAAGATGTGTGTAATTATAGGGATTATTGGTATTGGGTGTGTGGGTCTAATGGTAGTGTGTGTTAGAGGTGTCAGTACTTCGGGGGTACTGAGTGCTGTTTTGTGTATGCTGTGTGTGTGGATGGTCAGTAGCGTTGTGTGGGGCCAGTGATCTCCGTGATTGTCTAGGGCGACACTAGCATTGTGTGTGTACATGGATTGTGTGTCCATGGACGGTACTGTTTGAGGATGTGTTTTTCTTCAAACCCCCTTGCTTATCCATCTTGGATTAAGACTGTCTGAAACATTCCTTGTATTGACGTCAGCAGAGGAGTAAGAACGCTAATCCGATTCCTGATAGCCCTCGTGCACAGGTGCCGGCGTGTCTGTCATGCGCTGTGGTGTGTTCATTCTGTGATATGGTTTTGTCTGTGTTTTTATCGCACTTCAGCTCCAAGAAAACCCCCATCCCATCCCCCATCCGACCCCGTGGTGAAAAATAAAACAGAAACCTCAGTGACGCTTGCCTGGTCCCCTCCCAAAATGGAGCAATTCATTCTCCTCGATGGCTACCTGGTGGAACGTAAGAAGCTGACCGGCTTTAGCTGGATGAGATGCCACCAATCTCACATCCCCATCCCAGAGTTCACAGTGAGCGATCTGGCAGAAGAGGCAGACTACCAGTTCCGTGTGTCTGCAGTCAACAGCTATGGGCAGAGCTCTTACCTAGAGTTCCCAGGGACCCTGCACCTCGGTGAGCCACGCAAACAAAGGGATTCAGGCCACTCAGTTGACTAACAATAGGGCCGTGATCTTGCAAGTCCTTGCCGTGTGCACAGCAAAGCAAGGCAAGGTGGCCGCGCTCCAGGATGCGTGCGAGCAGGGCTATGCATTGAGCTCCTGCAAGGTTAAGTGCTAGGCGCAGAGAGCTCTGCACTGAATCTCAGGCCCTTGCTCTCTAGAATGCAGAGCTGTAGCTGAAGAGACATGATCTTAAAGGCACTCGTGAGCAGGTCCGTGAGCCAGCGAGCTATGTGTTCCTGTCTTGGACCTCAGCCACGCTGCTAGATGGGGTTTATGTGATGATTGTGCAGTCACACTCATGCAGACAGGATCAGGTTCCCTGGTGTACCCTGCTCCACTCTGTCACTTTTTAACCTTCCAATTCTATGGAGAAATGTAGGGACTGGGTTTTATTTCTGGGCTGCTGGGTTCTCTGCTATTTGTCGGTGATCTGTTGTATTGAGTATTTATTTGAAGTGACAAGGTGGATCTGATAGGCACCTCGTGCTATTATTTTATGAATCTAGGGCTATGTAAGTAAAATATGCCCAGCATTCTACCCTTGCAGGAACAAGCCCTATCTCTGTACCCTAACAGCACTGACCTGCTTCTGTAGAAATCAAATCCTGCAGCCCTTCCACATGCAAAATGCCCATTGCCTTCAATGGGTGCGGAATTTTGGTCTGTTATTTTCAGTTTCCTTTTTCTCCCCCGAAAAGTTCTGATCATAGGAGGCAACTCTTCACAGTGTCCCCTAGCTTCAGATTTATGGCTTGCTCTTCTCTGACAGAACCAGCATTGGCTGTGAAAACGCCCCTGACTGATGTTGAAGCTACTGCAGGAGGTGATGCTACCTTTATTGTTGACCTCACGACTGCTTGTTCTGGCACCTGGTACCTTAATGGCAAAGCCACACAGAGCAGTGAGACCTACATCATTCGGAGAACCAAAACCACCCACATCCTCACCATAAGAAACGTCACCAAGAATGATGATGGAGCAGAGGTGAAATTTGTTGCCAAGAACATTGAAACCAGTACGAAGATGAAAGTAAAAGGTAGTTACTTGGATCTCATTCATTTCTTCCTTCAGTCAAGGGGGAGGCAGGCTGGTCTTGTGGTTAGAAAGGGGCTTGAGTGTTGGAGCTCCTGGGCTCTATTGCGAGCTCCATTACTGATTTGATGTGCGACCTTAGACAAGTAACCTAAGCTTTCAGAGCCAGATTCTGATACCTGAGTAGTACCTCACTGACTCCAGCAGCATGACTTGAGGAGTAAGGGAATATTCAGTGTTTCTAAGAGCATCAGAATGTGACCTTGAGTTGCCTAAGACTCCCTTTCTGTGAAATGAGGATCATAACACTTACCTGTTTCACAAGGCAAAGCTTAATGGACATTGGTAAAGGGCTTGTTGACCCTTGGATGAGAAATCCCTGTGGAAGAATGTTTAAAGTATTCATGATTAGAAGGGAGCGCACAGCTGATTGCGTGCCTCATACAATGCAAATATTGATGGTGAAATTCACTGCAGTGCAGAAGTAACTTCCTAAACATTTCTTAACCCCCCACTTAAGCCTTTCCATGGGGGTGTAAATGGGGTTTAAATGTTTGTACAGCCTTGCCAAAGGGCAGTTTCACCCCAAGGATATTTGTTGTGTGCGATTGTTCTGACAAATGACAAAAATGTTTTAAAAATAACAATAATAATAAAAAGACATGTTGGAACTTTAATGTTAGGTGGAGTGTAGGGGTCGGGAGAGTCTGGGTTTTCCAGGTGCAAGGGCAGAGTTAAACGTAATGGCTTGTTAAGTTAAAACCTGAACTCGTTCATTGAGCCACCCAAGCAGAATGGTGGCTTAGCAAGGAGAGGGTGTGGCATGTGGTGGGACCCTTGGTTTGAGGATGGTGTTCCTGCCCTTAAGGCAAACAAAATTTGGCAAGTTCTGATTTTAGCTCTGCTGCAGAATAGAGGCTTGCCGGATGCTAAGACCGGGCGGCAGGCAGTAAGTGAGGTGACTTCATTTCCGGCGCTTGCACCTTAGAGGGAAAGATGGACATGGGGGAACAGAGGTCAAAAAGTGGGAAAATATTTACCTGGGGGGAAAATGATACTCTTATTTATACATTCTGATTCTTATTGAACTCTGCTGGATTTCTTCTCTTGTCTTGGGTATGAACAGGGCTGAGCCAACCATGAGTTTCTTCTGTGACTGGTTTAATATCCCTGCCTACAGGGAGAGGCACTGGCTGCTTTAGTGTCTAAAGTGAATTCAAGTTGCCTGTGGAAGACTTCCATTGGGGAAAAAGGTTTAAAACCACGGCTTCAGTGCTCAGAGATGTGTGTAATTGATGATGAGATTTTGGAGATAGCATCATATATGGTGCTCTACAAGGCATAAAAATTAGGGTACAGATTCTTATCTCATTGACACCAGTATAAATCCAGACCAAGTCCACTGAAGTAAATGGAGTTGCTCCGTATTTACACTGGAGTGAGACCAAGATCTGGACGCAGGTTCCTTCTGAGGAGAGCTTGCAACCTAACGCAGACATATATGTGGGACAGTATGATATAATAGCAAGCCTTTCTTTCTTTCTTTCTTTCTTTCTTTCTTTCTTTCTTTCTTTCTTTCTTTCTTTCTTTCTTTCTTTCTTTCTTTCTTTCTTTCTTTCTTTCTTTCTTTCTTTCTTTCTTTCTTTCTTTCTCTCTTTCTCCCTCCCTCCCAGCTGCTGCAGTAAGAATCACCAACAAGAGTGGAGACACAGAAAAGGTGTCTGTTCGGCTGTGTGAGGAGGCACAGCTTTGGGCAGAGCTGTCAGATTTGGCAGCTTCCGTGAAGTGGATGAAGAATGGGAAGGAAATCCAGGCCAGTCCAAAATACGAATTGAAAACAGCAGAGAAGAAACGCATCCTGAAAATTCACAACGTCACAGCAGAGGATGCTGGCGTTTATGAATGTGTCTGTGAAGGGGATGAAATAGTCTATCAACTCTCAGTGAAAGGTGCGTGACTTTGGCTGGGCAGTTCCTGGTGAATGGCCTGCCCCCAGCCAGTGTGGTCTTTATGTGACAGAAAGGGAGCTCACGGAAGTTAGTGACACCCACCGCTCCAATAGGAAGCAGAAGTACCTCCCTAGAGAGAGGTGGTGTGTGTGAGGTGAGGAGTATTTGGAAGCTGACACCAGACCCTGAGCTCTGTCAGTCGTAGAGGCTCTGCCATATCATCCATCCTGCTTCGTGTCCCGGAAAGTGGATGAGAAAGTCAGCTGGAGCTTGGTGTAGTTGAGTGAGCCTGGGCTATAGGAAAGGGAAAGATGGTCTTGTGGTTAAGAAACCAGCCAGGTAGTTAGGAGACATAGGCTCTATTCCTGCCAGAGACAGATTCACTGTGTGACTTTGGTCACATCACTTAGGGTATGTCTACACTGCCATAAATCACCCACAGCTGGCCTGTGTCAGCTGACTTGGGCTCCCAGGGCTTGGAGTGTAGATGCTTGGGCTGGAACCCAGGCTCTGAAAACCGGTGAGGGAGGGAGGGTCCCAGAGGCTGGGCTCCGGATCGAGCTTGAATGTCTACACTGCAATTTTATAGCCCACCAGCCTGAGCCCTGCAAGCCCGACTCAGCTGACATGGGCCAGCCATGGGTGTTTTACTGCAGTGTAGACATACCCTTAGGGACTGATCCAACTTTAGTTAAATTGTCGGGCTCAACGGGTAGTGATCAATGGCTCCATGTCTAGTTGGCAGCCAGTGTCAAGTGGAGTGCCCCAGGGGTCGGTCCTGGGGCCGGTTTTGTTCAATATCTTCATAAATGATCTGGAGGATGGTGTGGATTGCACTCTCAGCAAATTTGCGGATGATACTAAACTGGGAGGAGTGGTAGATACGCTGGAGGGCAGGGATAGGATACAGAGGGACCTAGACAAATTGGAGGATTGGGCCAAAAGAAATCTGATGAGGTTCAATAAGGATAAGTGCAGGGTCCTGCACTTAGGACGGAAGAACCCAATGCACAGCTATAGACTAGGGACCGAATGGCTAGGCAGAAGTTCTGCGGAAAAGGACCTAGGGGTGACAGTGGACGAGAAGCTGGATATGAGCCAGCAGTGTACCCTTGTTGCCAAGAAGGCCAATGGCATTTTGGGATGTATAAGTAGGGGCATAGCGAGCAGATCGAGGGACGTGATCGTCCCCCTCTATTCGACATTGGTGAGGCCTCATCTGGAGTACTGTGTCCAGTTTTGGGCCCCACACTACAAGAAGGATGTGGATAAATTGGAGAGAGTCCAGCGAAGGGCAACAAAAATGATTAGGGGTCTGGAACACATGACTTATGAGGAGAGGCTGAGGGAACTGGGATTGTTTAGTCTGCAGAAGAGAAGAATGAGGGGGGATTTGATAGCTGCTTTCAACTACCTGAGAGGTAGTTACAGAGAGGATGGTTCTAGACTATTCTCAGTGGTGGAAGAGGTCAGGACAAGGAGTAATGGTCTCAAGTTGCAGTGGGGGAGGTTTAGGTTGGATATTAGGAAAAACTTTTTCACTAGGAGGGTGGTGAAACACTGGAATGCTTTGCCTAGGGAGGTGGTGGAATCTCCTTCCTTAGATGTTTTTAAGGTCAGGCTTGACAAAGTCCTGGCTGGGATGATTTAATTGGGGATGGGTCCTGCTTTTGAGCAGGGGGTTGGACTAGATGACCTCCTGAGGTCCCTTCCAACCCTGATATTCTATGATTCTATGAAAGTGAATGGAGTCAGGCCCTCTGGGACCCAGTGTTTGCTCTGAGTACATGGAGGTTAAGAAGAGGTGTGGGGAGCTGTAAGGCTTGATCCTTTAGTGTTTGTAAAGCACTCAGATGGAAGGCACAATAGAAAGGCAAAGTCTCATAACTGTTTATTATTTGGTGTTTGCCAAGCTTTGTACAGGTAAGAAAAGTTCAGCTTGTCTTCACGTGCTCGTATTGTCCTTCAGCTCATGGTAATCCCCTGCTGCACTCCTTCCTATGGTTTGCTTCCTGTTCATTTAACAGGCATGTTGGCTACATGTCTGCTTTAACATTCAGCCCCTACCATGTAGCCTTTGACCCGCTGCATAACATTAATGGATATAGGCCTAGTGTTTACAAACCTTCAGCCTCCTCAGGG
The DNA here is from genome assembly GCF_965140295.1 of Lepidochelys olivacea. Taxonomy (NCBI): domain Eukaryota; kingdom Metazoa; phylum Chordata; order Testudines; family Cheloniidae; genus Lepidochelys; species Lepidochelys olivacea. The sequence goes on along the minus strand of NC_140412.1, from coordinate 262,973,132 downwards.
AAACTTAAGGCTCAGTCAGCCTGTCAATGGGAGAGTTTCCATTGACTTCTATGAGAGCTGGAGCTGGCTTGAAAGGGTCAAATTATCCCCTGGTTGCACTGGCTGGATTTTCATCCAGTTGTCTAATAAGGCGGGCAGTATAAAAGCTGGTACTTTCTACTCCGCGCTGGTGAGGCCTCAGAGGGAGTACTGGACTGTGTTCCCATTTAGGCACCACAGTTTAAGGAAGATGTGAACAAATTGGAAGGAGGCCAGAGGAAAGCAACTCTAGTAAGAAGTTTGGAAAGCCTGGCCTACAAGGAAAGGTTGAAAGGACTGGGTATGTTTAGTTTAGAGAAGAGAAGGCTGAGGGGGATCATGACAACAGTGGTCCAATATGTGAAAGGTTGCTGTAAAGCAGACAATGTTCAATTGTCCTCCATGTCCCTCCACGGTAGAACAAGAAGTAATTATCTTAGTTTGCAGCCAGGGAGATTCAGTTTAGATCTACGGAAAAACTCTCTATTGACAATGATAGTTCAGCACTGGAACAGGTTACCAAGCGAGGCTCTTGAATCCTCATCACTAGAAATTTTTTGGAACAGGTTAGACAAACACCTGTCAGGGATGGTCTAGGTTTACTTGATCCTGCCAAAGGGCAGGGAGCTGGACTAGATGACCTCTCGAGATTCCGTCCAGCCCTACGCTTCTATGATTCTATATTGTAGCCTGTTGTCAGACCAAAACCAGGAGTTATATTACTCAAAGTTCATGTGGCAGGATTAGGGCATTTGGCATCTGATCCTCATCCCGCAGACCTTACCTGGCCAAAACTCCTGTTGACTCCAGTGTGGGTTTTGCCTAAGAAAGGACAGCAAGACTGTGCCCTCAGTGCATTTGCCTCAGACCTGGCCTTCCTCCTTTTCTCTGAGAATGGTTGTGTGAGGAGCTGACTGGAGGAGCAGAAGAAGGATAAGTTAGCTGTGTTTGTGGCGGGAGGTCAGAGGGGGAGCTGACTGGAGGAGCAGAAGAAGGATAAGTTAGCTGTGTTTGTGGCGGGAGGTCAGAGGGGGAGCTGACTGGAGGAGCAGAAGAAGGATAAGTTAGCTGTGTTTGTGGCGGGAGGTCAGAGGGGGAGCTGACTGGAGGAGCAGAAGAAGGATAAGTTAGCTGTGTTTGTGGCGGGAGGTCAGAGGGGGAGCTGACTGGAGGAGCAGAAGAAGGATAAGTTAGCTGTGTTTGTGGCGGGAGGTCAGAGGGGGAGCTGACTGGAGGAGCAGAAGAAGGATAAGTTAGCTGTGTTTGTGGCGGGAGGTCAGAGGGGGAGCTGACTGGAGGAGCAGAAGAAGGATAAGTTAGCTGTGTTTGTGGCGGGAGGTCAGAGGGTTAAGAGAGGGGGAAGAGTCTTGACTGTTTTGATGGTGTATGAGGAGCAGTTTACACAGCTATTATTGGTAGTGCAATCCTTTCTCTTTCATCATCCCATGCTGAGGTCCAAATTCAGCTCTCAGGTTTTCACACCAGGCTCTGATTTCAGTGAATATAAGTCTGTACATATCCCATAGAACAATTTGGTCTCTGACCCTGAGAATATGCAGAGCAGTGATCTGTGCAGGGTCCTATATTAAGCACAGTAACACAGATAGGGACCTAGCCAGCTTTCTCCCAACCTATGATTGGCTCCTCCTAACTGTGTGTATCTATGATTCCCCCCCCCCCCCCGCCCCAACCTTGTCAGCATTTTCTGGCCTGTGACTTCCTTCAGGCTGTGATTCCCTGCCCTTCCACCACCCACCTCTACCTGCCTGTGAGATTGCAGTCTCTGTTAACTCTCATATGCCCGTGGGAGGAAGCAACATACATAACTGACACATGAATGCTCGCTTGCTAGATTCTTCAGAGAGCAAACACAAAACAGGCATGAACACACATAAAAAGAATTCATTCAAAAATTCAGCTATTTGTGGAGAGCTTTTTGCTGTCTACACCTGGCTGCAGAATGATTTAATTCTCATTCTCTTGCTGTCCCTGCCTCTCTCTCGGTATATTTTTTTCACTCTGTCAGATCTGCCCACAGCTTTGTATTGGATTAGCTGGAAGACATTCACAAATGTTTTCACCTAAATGTAGCTCTCAAACGAGGGGTCTGGGTTAATGTTTTTCTGGTGCTGCATTGAGGGAGTTGCATTTGAAACTCCTGCTGTACTCACACTTTGGCTGCAAATGTATCCTCTTTGGCATCTTTTAGGTTGCTGTAGTTATTCTTTTTTTACCCAGAGCAGTCTTTACACCAGAAGCTAGTGACTGAATGGAGTCCTGTAAGAAAAACCAGAACAGCTAAAATACCCCCCACCTTCCTCAGCCATTCTCTCATTTGTCTGTTTAATCACTGGGTGTAGTCTTAATTCTAGATTGTGAGAGCTTTGGGACAGCGATTGTCTTTGTTTTACTTGTTTGTGCAGTTCCTTAGTATGATTGGCCCTGATCCCTGTTAGGGATTCTTAAATGCTACTGCAGTATAAATCATCATGAATCAAATTTTCATCATTGTTTAATCAAGTTTTTAAAGATTGTTTCTATCGGGAATCCCTCCTTACTACTGGGCTGCCCAGATCTCAAAGCATCAATTCCGCTCCTGAGCTAAAGGAGAACTTCCATTAGTTATAACTGACAGCAACACTAATGTTCTCTTCCAAGCCTGGGGAGAGACTGGAAGGTGCCCTGTCAGCTTCTGTGGCTTCCAGACTGTGACTGAAAGGGTCTGTAGCTATTTTCAGTAGGGATGATTAGTAACTTGGATAGTAGAGGTTGTGCTTCTGTCCAGTGGTGATGTGAAAGAAGTTCTGCACGCTCATCTCTGTTAGAAAGAACAAAGGGTTTTTTTTGTTTTTGTTTTTTAAAGGTTGTCAGTATCGTAAAAAGAGGGTTGAATTTATTTACAGTGTATCAAGCACTTCAGTGCCCAGCAATTCGATGTTGCTTTCCCTGCACATAAGAGCACAACTGTATAAAAGTAGTTCAGATATTTTTTCTTTAAATTAAGGGTAAAAACATATATATGTATACTTCTGTCAGAGTAGCTTTGATCATACTGGACCAACAAGCAGATTTAGATTTAAACTTTTGCTGTACTTTTTTAAAATGACATGGCAGAATTTTAGGACATTAATTCCCTTACTTGGAATAAATAGTATTATGTCTTTAGGCACATATTTTGAGTTAATAATTATTGCTGCCATTGTGTATGTGGATCTACACCTTGAATGGGGTGAGGTTATACTCGTGAATTGATTATTCCACTACAAATTAGTATATCACTGAGTTACTTTAATTCTTTTGTGTTCTAGTTAGTTTCCTGTAAGGGATGTCTCTTCATTTTTAGAGGGTGTTGGTAATTCTGTAGATTTATAGTACAGTGCAACTCAAATTATCCAGATTACATTTAAATATCTTGTAAGGTACAATTATTTGCTATCTAGATAAATACAGTGAGTTAATAAGCCTCAATATTTCCCTTAATATTTGTTCATTCTCTCTTCCTCTCTTTCTTCCATTCTTTCCTTCCTGCCTTATTAAGATTATTTTGCAGGTTAGCATCTTGGATGATAACTGAAAATCACCCACTGTTGAAACATGAAATTCTTATTCATAGTCCCAAATGTAGAGTACATTCTAAGGCAGCCTTTACTTACACAAACTGTCCTCATTTACCTGAGTAGTCCCATTGACTTAGCAGAGCTGCTTGCACAAATAAAGCATATGACAAAGGCTTCCTGGATTAGATCCTAAAATAACAATTTGAGGTAATTAGCCAAAACAGGAATCCAGGAGCAACCTACTAGATCCTAAGTGCGGTGGGGGGATGGCCAGGATGACCTCTCGAGGTCCGTTCCAGCCCTTGCTTTTCTATAATTTTGTGATTTCTAATTAAAGCATATGTAGCTGGCTGTATGGATAGATGAACTGACAATATGGACCCAGTTCCTTACTAGTGCCATTTGCCATTCTGTTTCAGCACTCGTGCACTTCACAAACAAAGAGAAAGCTGGTGGTGTTGTCATCGCCATCTCCGGAAAACAGGCCGAATTTGTTTCTGAGACCTCTGAAGCCAATGTCATGGTGCAGTGGTACAAAGACGGCAAAGAAATCAGACGCACAAAGAAATTCACCCTGGAGGATAACGGAAAGCTGCACAAGCTCATCGCCTCAGCTGTAACGAAAGAAGATGAGGGAACGTACATGTGCAAAGTTGGAGAGGACACTCTAGTTTTCAATTTAAAGGTCTCCGGTGAGTTCATGAGGCACGTGTGAGCAGGGCTTATGTTGGGTCCTGAAGTCCTGGCTCGTGTAGGAATATTATTGCTTAGATTGTGAGCTCTTTGAGACAGAGGCTGCCATCTTTATGTGTGTAGAGCATGTAGCACAGTGAGGCCTCGATCTCTAGGCACATCTGCAATACGCGTCAACAACAATAATAGTAATATTCAGGTCACTGGTGGAATGACTAGAGATGGGCCCAAGCCAAAACCACAGCTCTAAACACCCCAAACTTTGGACAGGTTTGCATCTGGATCTGGGTCTGAATCCTGTAGTTTGGTCCCTTCTAGAGCACATTGCCTCAACAATTTACGCTCCCTTTGAGCTCTCTCCTGTGAGAGGGGGTTTGAAAGTCTTGGGCTACCTTCTGAGAAAGCCTTGGTGTCCAGTTAAACTCAAGTTCTGTGCTCCTGTGGAACGTTTGCGGTCTCTGAGTGTGAGTCATTACTTCTGGGATAGGTCAAGCTACCTAAGGGAGAGTGCATGACCCTCAGGCCGAATGAGGGGGAGTCCTAGAACTGATGTATTCCAGTCCAGAGCTGGACAGGGGATGGCTCACTTGATGATGACCTGTTTTCTTCATTCCCTCTGGGGCACCTGGCACTGGCCACTGTTGGAAGACAAGATACTGGGCTAGCTGGACCTTTGGTCGGACCCAGTATGTCCGTTCTTACTTTCAGAGCTAATGGTATTGAGGAGACATGCTCTGTGAAATCCAGGCGACTCCACACACAGGGATTGGTGGGAAGTTTTTCTGGATTTGGTTCACTGGATTTTGCTTTGAGCTTCATCCTCAAATGATTCCAAAATCTCAAACCTTGAAACTACCAAGTTTCATTTGGTCATGGTCAAAACTACTGAATTTCACATTGTTTCCATCAGAAGTTGTAGCCTGGCTCAGGCAAACTCTACCCACGATTATCAAAAGATTTGGAAACCTCAGTGAACTTTTTGGCAAATGGTCTGAGTTTCAGGCGGCTAAGAAAACCCTAAACCAGACAGGTTTCACGTTTCATAATAAAAAATTGTCCAGAGTGCTAATCAGAAGCACGGCTAGGCAAGGGACCAGAACTAAGACTGGGAAATAAGGTACCTTTGTGGTAGTGAATGTTCCCCATAAACCTTTAATGCCAGGACTCCAATGAAACTATTATTCCATAGTCAAATAGTTCTTGTTAAAATAGATTACTCCTAATGGTAGATAAGTTTTAACAGAAATGTTTGTTCCTTGGTGCTGTAGAAATGGTTGGCATGGGTGTATCATCTTAGTTGTCCTTGGGATATTTGGCGACCTAAAGCAACAGGTGCTGCAGAATAGTATGTAATGTTAAACTAAGGTTACTTATCACTGACAGCCATCAACTTACTCTGCAGCAGGCTAGCTTGATTGAGTGCATGGTATGAAATACATGTTACACTCACTGTTGCTTGTTAGCATGAGCAATAGGATGTGTCATACATGTTTGTTCCTAGATTAATCTATAAGGTGCTTATCTCCATGCAGCTCAGTGCCACTTATGTCATCTTCACTTTAATGTTAACCCCTGGGGGAAAAAACCCAAAAACTACAGCCCTCATTGTAGTAACCCCCAACCTGGATCATTAGTCTGGTTTGAACCATAACCTTCAGTGCCAGGGTACAGGCCTCTACTATTTGAGATAAAGGAAAACGCCATTAAATGCACACTGAAAGATTTTATTATTTCCATGGACTGGCTTCTTGTTTTCTCAAGACTAAACATGTCCAATTTTTTAATCTCTCCTTACAGGTCAGGTTTTCTTAACCTTTTATCATGTCTATTGCTCTTTTCTGAACTCTCTCCAGTTTGTCCACATCTTTCCTAAGGTCTGGTGCACAGAATTGGACATAGTACTCCAGCTGAGGCCTCACCAGTGCCAAGTAGAAGGTCCCTTCCAATTACCCCCCATGTCTTACATATGACACTCCTATCAACTTCTGCCCTCAGCTACACTCATATGCAACTCCCTTAGTGACAACCATGTTGTCTTTACATTCTGTAACCATACTCATCCTTCCTGCATTAGGCTGAAATACATAGCACCAGATTCTGCACATGGTTAGTGTATACACAGCTCCCATGGAAGTCGGGGAATCCATTTTTAGTAACTCCCTGGAGTGGTCATCAGAAGGGTTTGAACTTGGGACCATTAGCACAGACCTCTAACACTTGAGCTAAAGGAGAAATTCCACTAGTGGGTAGCTGTAGTTGGCTGTTATCATCTGTGAACCTGCTACTAGAGGGGAATGAAACACAAGCAAGTTACAAATGTAAATTCTTCCATAGATGGAACCCCGGGCCCTGGAGGTCACTAAGATTGAAATCATGCCAGGGTGTAACTGGATTGTTCTTATGTTGCTCTAGGTTAATGGAGGGGCACAAACTACTTTTCCTTCTTCTTTTTTAGATGAAGTTGTTAAGTTTGTCAACAAGCCTAAAGCAATGCCAGAAATTTCAGTCAGTCCTTCTGAGGGTCTAGAGCTGGCGTGTGAGGTGTCGGTGGCCAGTGGAGCTGTTGTGTGGAAGAAGGATCAAACTGAGGTTAAGCAGGACCAGAGAATGACCGTCACCTCTCAGGGAACAGACCGAAAACTCATCATCAAGAATGTAACACAGCACGACCAAGGGAGCTACACCTGTGAATCTAAGGATGACAAAGTAACATTCCAAGTCAAAGTCAAAGGTGAGCGGATGCATGAAATCTCAGGAGCAATAAAATACTTAATCCTGGATTGTGTCTTGCATCTAAGGTTCATCCCCAAACACTTTTTGGTGTAAATAACTCTGCCACAGGGCTTGATTTTCAGCTAAGCCTGAAACCTGCCTCTACTTTTGAAAGTGCAATTGTGTGTCCACAAATAATTGCACATGCAACATGTTGTGGCTGCAGAAGGTAGCTCTTAGATATCTAGCAACCTGCCTGCACCATTACATCTGTAAAATTAGAGGCCATCACACCTGCAACATCAGGTCCACAGAATTAAAACACAGAATGATAGCAGAGAGTCAGGAGTGGGTGAGAGAGAGAAACAGAGATGTAGATAAAAGCAATGAGGGACGTTTGCAGCAGAGCTCTGGAACCAGATGGGAATCAGTGAGGTGGAGTGACACAGAAAGGCTCTTCCAAATGGCAAGAGGAGCTGGTTTTTGCAGCATTGATGAACTGGTTGTGTGTAGTGACAAGAGGAATTTGATGCTAGGCATGGAGTGGAAAACACTTATAGCAAAGAGAGAAAGAGTCTGTGAGGTGGGCTGGGTCTGGTGCATAGGTTTGCGAAAAGCAGTTTTGAACAGGATCTTGAAGCTGACGGGGCTTTGTCTGGGGTTGAGTGCTAAGAAGTACAGTAGAGCCTCAGAGTTGCGAACACCTCGGGAATGGAGGTTGTTCGTAACTTTGAAATGTTCGTAACTCTCAACAAAACATTTGGGTTTCAAAAGTTTGCAACTGAACATTGACTTAATACAGCTTTGAAACTTTACTATGCAGAGAAAAATGCTGCTTTTAACCATCTTAATTTAAAAGAAACAAGCACAGAAAAGTTTCTTTACCTTGTCAAATTTTTTTTAACTTTCTCTTTATTCTTAGTAGCTTGTATTTAATACAGTACTGTACTGTTTGCTTTTGAGTGTGTTTGTGTCTCTGATGCTGCCTGATTGTGTGCTTCTCGTCCCAAATGAGGGGTGTGCTTGGCTGCTCAGTTCATAACTCTGATGTTCATAATTCTGAGGTTCTAGCATTTGTGTTTATTGTGGGCCTCGTCTTGCTTTGCTGTCCTTTGAAATCCTCCACTGGTTCCAAACAGTCTCTTGCTCACTGTTCCAGTTTTGACAACTAGGAGGCAGGAGGGCACCTGCTACAAAGCTATCCGCAAGCTAATCAGGACTAAGACAGGGCAGTGTTTGGATGGGAAGCCACCCAGGAACATGTAGGTGCTGGAAGAAATCAGTGGAATTACTCTAGATCGGGGTGGGCAAACTTTTGGCCTGAGGGCCACATCTGGGTATGGAAATTGTATGGCGGGCCATGAATGCTCATGAAATTGGGTGTTGGGGTGCGGGAAGCGGTGAGGGCTCCGGCTGGGTTTGCAGGCTCTGGGGTGAGACCAGATATGAGGAGTTCAGGGTGTGGGAGGGGGCTCCTGGCTGGGACAGAGGGTTGGGGTGTGGGGGTAGGGGGTCAGGGCTCCGGCTGAGGGTGCAGGCTCTGGGGTGGGGCTGGGGATGAGGGGTTGGGGGTGCAGGAGGGTGTTCTGGGCTGGGACTGAGGGGTTTGGAGTGGGGGAGAGGGATCAGGGCTGGGACAGGGGGTTGGGGCACTGGAGGGGGTCAGAGATTTAGACTCGGGCGGCGCTTACCTCAAGCAGCTCTCAGAAGCAGCGGCATGTCCCCCCTCTGGCTCCTATGTGGAGGCACGGCCAGGCAGCTCTGTGCGCTGCCCTGTCTGCAGGCACCATCCCTGCAGCTCTCATTGGCCGGGGTTCCCGGCCAATGGGAGCTGTGGGGGTGGGGGCAGCATGCGGAGCCCCTTGGCTGCCCCTACGTGTAGGAGCCAGAGGGAGGACATGCTATTCCTTCTGGGAGCTGCACAGAGCGGGGCAAGCCCCGGACCCCACTCTCCAGCTGGAGAGCCAGAGCGGGGCAAGCCCTGGACCCCGCTCTCCATCGGGAGCTCGAGGGCCAGATTAAAATGTCTGGAGGACTGGATGTGGCCCCCGGGCCATAGTTTGCCCACTGCTGCTCCAGATTTATACTCGGGTAACTGACAGCAAAGCCTAGCTGTTAATGTCTGTGAAACTGTGTGATCCTTGGACTAAAGTGCAGTGTGGTGGTGATCAGTCAGGGTCATCACGTGATCTCTCTTTATGGACATTTGGTGCACCAGCCTACAGCAGCTTTAGAGGATAGGTTTTGTTTTTGATGGTCTTGGGGTGAAGGCATTGGGTTGGGAATCAGTAGACCTTGGTTCCATTCCTAGCTCTGCAGGAGACTTCCCAGGTGACTTTGAGATATTCCTCTCTTGATGTCTCACTTCCCCATCCGTAAAATGGGAACAAAGATACCTCCTTATCTCAGACGGCTGTTGTGAGGGTGCAGTCATTAACATTCCTGAGGTGCTAAAATATTACAGTGATATGGGGAACGTCACCTAAGCCCCTTGATAGGAGACTGCAAAAGGACATACGTCACTGTGTTTCCATCTTGCAGAGATGGAAGAGGTGTTTTCAAACAAGCAGAAGGTGCAGAAGGAGGTGAAGGCCGCCCTGACAGAGAGTGCCACCCTTAGCTGTGAGGTGACTCAGGCCAAGACTGAAGTGAGGTGGTACAAGGACGGGAAACTGATCACCTCCAGCAAGAAATTCAAGGTGGAGTCTGAGGGCAAATCCCGGCGTCTGGTCGTGGAGCAGGTGGAGAAGAAGGATGCTGGAGAGTACACCTGTGAGGCCGCAGGCCAGAAACTGACCTTCAAAGTTATCATCACAGGTGAGGGAGATGCTCTGATTTGTATTTCATTGACTTCTCTTTCTGGGTCTTTTCTCATGTTCTCTGCTGACATGATAAAACGGATTATTTCATCTCCTTCTGTTGTTGCTTTGAGCTGTACTGCCATGGAGGCTGGGGAGGGCTGGACCAGATTTGAGGCTAGTCTGGAGACACAAGGTCTCTGCAGGTCTCCTGAGGTTCAGATTCTGGGGCTGGAACATGTATAAAATGTCATCAGGAAAAGCAGTTTAAGCACGTCCAATGCAATCACGCAATAATCTACCCTGTCCTCCCCACTGCTGCTCAGCCTGAAAATCACTAGCTCTCCTGTTTTGTTCTCTCTTCTTTTCTCCTCATAATAGCCTCCCTCTCATAGAATCATAAAATATTAGTCCAATCCCCTGCTCAAAGCAGGACCAACACCAACTAAATCATCCGAAGACACAGACACACACAGCTGGCACCTACAGGTTGGCAGGGCAAACAGATCAGCAGTAGACATACTCATTTGCACACACATACTGTACATACAAAAATACATATTTTGCATACTGTGTTCAAAAAATCCCCTCCCCAAGTCCTCAAGTGTGTGGCAAAGTGAACAAAAATGGAAATGTGTGTGTGGCTGGAATGAACAGTGAGTTGGATTTCACAAACACGTGAAAGCACATCTTTTATCCAGCTCTCCTCCCAACCCTCCTTTCATCCAGTGACGGTGGCATTGAGTGTGTTCTCTAAATGGATCTGGGACCCACGGGAATCTTAAGAGAAGGTGTCTGTACAAGGTCAGCTCTGTTCTTGGAACAACAAGCAATGACCCAAGCAGACTTTTCTCTTTCAAACCTCCTTTGATTTTGAGGCTCAGGACATTTTAGGAGCTAGATTTTTCTGTCACTCTGACAGTGATGGGATTTGTTTTGGTATCTTAATCATTTTGCAAGCGGTTCAGATGTCCAGTAAATAGCAGCTCAGGCCTGACCTATCCTGAGCCATTTCAAAATAAACTGAAAATAAGATTCAATTGGGTGGAAGTGATGGGAACATCTTGCGGTTTGATCGAGCACCTGCCGATATTCTCCAGCTTTTTGCTGTTCCAGAAGCCTCTGGAGCCCCACACCATGACTACCAAATAATGAGAACAGCAAACAGTCCCTGATGCTGAATTTTGTTTTCATAAAACAGTTCAGTGGACAGTTCTGAGTGTAACCCTTCTGCCCGTCAGAGTTGGCAGCGACCGGGTTCAATATCGAGGGGATCCATTCCAATAACACAATGCAAAACCGGGTCGAGCCCCCACCCAGTGACCTGGGACAAATATATACCACCCCCGCTGGGCGCCTCCAAGAGGCAATACTTCCCCTCTCGCAAGCACATAGTCTGAGTGTAGCAAAAAGCCTTTTAATAACAGAGAGACACAATGTGACATTATGTTGGGGAAACACCACCAACAGGATTCATAACCCAACCCATGAGCAAAAAAACGCACCCCAAGCAAATTGGGGCATGCCCTTTCCCTTTGGTTCTTGAGTCCAGCAACCCCAAATCACCCAAAGTCCCAAAAGTCCAATGACCCAAAAGTCTCTGTCCCTGGTTAGGGCAGCCCCAGAGTTCGAAAGTTTATCTGCAGAGCTTTACCTCCCAACCTGGGTGGAGATGGGGTGGGGGGGAGAGAGAAGTAAGGGGCACCTTACATGATCTGAAGCTGACTGCCCCACAGCTCCATAGCCCCACAGCTCCGCTCCGCCAGCCGCCCCACGAACTGCTTTGCTTGGCTCCGCTCTGCGGCCCACAAGCAGCTCCCGCCATCCCACGAACTGCTCCACCAGCCGTCCCATGAACTGCTTCGCTTGGCTCCGCTCTGCGGCCCACAAGCAGCTCCCGCTGGTCCACGAACTGCTCCGCTCCACGTCCCACAAGCAACTCCCGCCGTCCTATGAACTGCTCCACCAGCCTGTCCACAAGGCACTCCAGCCCTCCCACAAACTGCTCCACAATATATCTTCAGGCTCCCGCACTACTTAACACAACGCTCAGTGATTTCAGCTCTTAGTCAGTTCAGCTCTTTGGTGAATTCAGCTTGTAGTAGGGGAGCCTCAGTGCTGCTGCATCATTAGCCCAAAGTGAGCTCAGCAGCCTGTAACTAGAGTCCTGATGGAATCAAAATTAGCTCTGATATTCCCCAGTGGAGAGAGGAGGAAGTGCAATTAGCATGTAAGGCCCTCACCAAGGGGCCCATGCCACCAAGTATTAATACTTGTCCCCAGTCTCTCTCAGTTCACAGAGTTTTGGAACCCATGACCCTTGCCTAGCGAGTGCTACTTAGTTGATGGTGAGTCCCTCCATCATAACAAAAAGCCAAGTACAGTTCCAAGCAGAGTTCCCATAATCAGGGTAATAACAATTTATTCTTCCTGCCCCAATAACAGAGACACTGGGGATCCCACAGCAGCCAAAGTGACCATTTGGGCAGCTATGGTCTCATTCTAGGCAGGGTGGGTGTGCCTATGCAAATGAGATCGGCCCCTGAAGTTCTTTTCCACAACTTGCCACACCTCACCACCAGATGTCAGGGTGGAGCTCATCCTGACACTGCTTACATGAGTAACAAATAGATTCCTTCAAACCCAAGTCTTTTGTGGATAATTAGCCCATTGAAAGAGGGATACATTAGCCCGATAAATTATTTGCAATAAACAGTTTGAGCTGCTCTGGTGTTAATTCTGAAGACTAACGACAAAGGATTGAATGACAACATTACTGTTTTATTTCTGATCATTTTAGCAGAAATACCATCTGCTCTGGATTATAGGTGAATCTGGAGCAAAGAATATCAGCACTTCCCTCCCATAATCTGACCCTTGCTATCTGTCAATATAATCAATCTATTCTCATCTATTTGGTCTCATATCCATTTCTTCTACTCTATGGTATCTCTTTTTCCCCTGTTGGTGAAGTATCGGGTATAAGCCACTGCCAGAAGCAGGCTACTGGTGATCCAATCCAGCACAGTTCCCGTTGTCTTAAAACAGCAGGAATTTGGACATTAACAAATACCTTCCAGCGATTTATTTGGTATTAGGTTAGATTAGGGACAGATTCTGGGTGTGCTTCTGCAGGTGTGGTAGATGACTCCCTGTGAAGCCACACAGGGGCAAGGTGCTGTGTAATTATAATGCTACCAGTGACGTAGGGGGTAGTACTTGGGAGACCTGGGTTTGAGTCCCAGTGGGACTTACTGTGTGTGTCTGGGCTAAATCACTGCCCCTCACTGCATCAGTCTCCACAGGCTATGGAACTTAAAGTGCTTTGCAAACATGATGTGCTCAGTGTGGTTATTAATCAAGGTAGAAATTAGGCTACGGAATAACAATTCATTAATAAATTGTAAGATGAGAAGGGACCATTATGATCACCTTGTCTGCTCCCCAATTAAAACGGAAAAGACAAAAACTAGCTTCCGCCTGGCAGAGAGGCAGTTGTGCTTAATTGCTTTTTACTTTATATAAAGAAGGTCTCATCCCCAGATTCCTGTGCTTGTACCGGGCACAATGGGACACTAATCCTGACTGATGCCTTTGCGTGTGACTGTAACACAAATAAATAATGTTTTATTAGACACACAAAGGAGCCACAATGTTGGGAGGCCAGGGGCCCTCCTACTTCCGTGCTCACTAGGGGTCCGAGCCAATACGGGGTGCAGCTCCACCGTAAAGAGTGCAATCTTTGCTGCTCCTTCATCGCCTCGGGAGACATTCTGCTTGCCTCAGTCTTCTGTAAGCAGAACACCTTTGGGACCTGCTGCCCCAACATGGTGTATCTCTGCTTCCTGCTAACACTGCTGTGGCTTCAAGTGCCCCACAATCCACTGGCCCGTGTGTTATGTGTTCAGAGAAGGTGAGTTTGTTACAGAGCTCAGCTACAAAGGTTTGGCTCTTTAGCTCAAGCTGTAGCAGCTTGTGCCTCTAGCTCAGGAGGTTCCCTAGTTCAGTCCCCAGTGTCAGCCAAGATGGCCGCTGTTGCAATTTAGTGGGGCTCAGACTAGGAAGGAAGCTTTTGGAGGGGAGATTGCAGAGCAGGAGTTGATTTTAAAAAAATGAAAGAAACCCTGGTGGTCTGCCATTGCAGATGCAAGGCCACAGAAAATTTCGGAGATGTAGCCAGTGGACAAAATGGCTGCCCTGGTCAAGCCTCAGAATGACGGAGTGCTGTTTGCATGAGAACACCAGTGTTTTCAGTTCTCTTTCAAACAGGGTGACTTCAGAGCTGCATGGGATAATGCGGCATCTTACCCCTCTCTTGTCGTAACTAGAGAGCACAACGCAGTTACTATTGCTGTGTTTCACATACATGTGACTGTAACGTGACATGCAGGTCCATCAGCAGCTCATTGGAAAACTGATCCAACCTTGAAAGGCAGGAGGGATTTATCAGTTCTTTTTCAGTGGCTGGTGCTTTAGTTGCAGAAATCTTTATTTTACTGGATTCTCCAGAAGTGCCGTGACTTTCTGGGTCTTAATTTATCTGGTTACCATTGCACTCACCTTGGTTTTCACAGTTCTTATGTGCCAGGGCTCCACTGGAAGCACAAAATCTTTCCTTTTAAAGGGGTAAATATTCAGTGTGACGCACTGGGATAGACTCATAAACTTTAAGATCAAAAGGGATCATCATGGTCATCTTGTCTGACCTCTTGCGTATTGGAAGCCACAGAACCTCGCCCACCCATTCCTATAATAGACCCCTAACCTGTGGCTGAGTTACTGACGTCATCAAAACCTGGTTTAAATACTTCAAGTTACAGAGAATCCACCATTTACACTAGTTTAAACCTGCAAGTGACCCATGCCCTATGCTGCAGAAGAAGGTGAAAACCCACCAGGGATGTAGCCACTCACCGTCCTGTTAAGGGAAACAAGAACTGAGCATCTACAACCTTGTGCGCTGGACCACATATGGTCACCAAGGAGTTGGTTCTGCAATCGACATGATTTTAAAGTTAATTGTACACAGTGTTTGCTCATAAAATCCTAGTATAGAGGGGTCAGATCCTCAGCTGGTGTAAATCATCATAAGCGACTTCTATGGAGCTACACTGACATATGCCAGCTGAGGACCTTATAATATGTCTATTTTACCAGCTTAATTGAATATCTTGCTTAACTTTAAAAGTATTTCTGTCCCTTTGTGAATTGTAAGGGTCATATTCATTCCTAGTATAAATTTAGCGGAGTTAACCTTGGGATAAATTTGACCCTAGCAGAGTAGCTCAATTATATTGACTGGCAATTAGCAACTTTATTCACAATATATAACATGTCTAATATTAAAGGGGAAAAGTAAGACTTAGGAGGTGAAATCATTCATCTGTAATATGTATGGCCTGTTACTTGATCATTCAAATAGATGACATCCAGTTATGTGAGCTGTTTTGTGAATTATTGTATTAATATATACATGTCTAGTCAGTCCATATTCACAAAAGTCTAACATTCAGACCAGTGTTAACTGGACCGCTTTTTTTTGCCCCTGTAATTCTGAGTGCAAATAACTTGCATTCATGGTAATACATTTCGATATCTAATCACTGACTGTGTCTGTAAATCAATTTAAATATGTGAATCACCTAAATTGCATAAGCGGTTATTTTTAAGCACAAATAGTGGATGCAAAAATGGAAACTACTGCTTAAAAATCTGTCCCTAAATACCTACTGCCTGATTCTCCTTTCCCATACATCAGTTTTACACTAGTGCAATCTTTTGACTTCAATGCAATCAATTCTGATTTACACTGGTGGGAAAGGAGAATCATACCGCTTTTCATGTATGTATTAATGCAGACAGTAAATCAACATTTAAATAAAAAGATATAAAACAACATTAAGTACAATATACAGGAAGAAAGAAACTGTTCCACATAAACCACTCTCAGACAGGCAATGAGAACTATGGCATAAATTGTGGGGATTAACAAACAGTGACTTGCTAGTCATTGGTTAGCAAGATGGCTGACCATATCCTTTAAATGGGTATATTTAGTTTATCATTTATTAGCCATAATAGCCTTTCAATGCCAGTTCATTTGCTGAGGTAAAAGTACTAAGGTTCTACTTTGGAAGTAAGGGTGTTTAAATACTTCATTTGCTGCCAAATATATTAGATACATTAAGGTAAAATCCCCCTGCTACACTGCTGAATGTACCATGTGTGTCTCAACATTCATAGATTTTGAAGGCCGAAAGAAACTGCTGTGATCATCCAGCCTGACCTGCATCACCCAGGCCATCCATTAATAATTCCACCCATTACTTCCTACATTAGGCCCATATTTTGTGGTTGAGTTAGAGCATATTTTAGAGGGAGATACCCAATCTTGATTTAAAGACTTCAAATGACAGAGAGCTGATTTCAGTGGCATATTACTAGACCACAGCAGCACTGCAAATGTGATGGGGTTGGCTTATCCCCAAGAAGATAAACCAAAAAACCCCCACTCCCAACAACAACAAAAGAAACAGTTTTTGGATGTTAATATTGAAAGCTGGAAAATATGCAGGGCTGCCTACCTAAAGAGAGTATCAAGATACCAAGGATTTGGAGAAACCTTGGGGGTGTGGGGTAGAGAGTTCATTGATAATATGCTGTTAATGGAGTATGGAACTATAAGAACCATGTTTCATCAAACGAATGACTTTATTTTTTAAAAACACTAGATATATGTAACAGTCCATCGCCCATGATAGTTTTATTCCTTCTGTGGTTCTTCTTTAATTTCCCCATCTCAGAGCCTGAGGAAGTGTTTGCGAACAAGGAGAAGGTGCAGAAGGAGGTGAAGGCTGCCCTGACAGAGAGCGCCACCCTGAGCTGTGAGGTGGCCCAGGCCAAGACTGAAGTGAAATGGTACAAGGATGGAAAACTGATCACCTCCAGCAAGAAATTTAGGGTGGAGTCTGAGGACAAATCCCGGCATCTGGTGGTAGAGCAGGTGGAGAAGCAAGATGCTGGAGAGTACACCTGTGAGGCCGCAGGCCAGAAACTGACCTTCAAGATTATTATCACAGGTGGGAGAGATTGTTTCCTTTCTACTCATGCACTGATTTGTTGCAGTTGTTGAGTAAAGCAATCTAGAGTGAGATGCACTTCCTACATTGCTGCCATCTCAGCTCTGAGTGAAGGAGGCTTTTGAGGGGACTTTGGGTTTTGCCACAATATTGTGAATACATTTACAGAGTAAGCAGGTAAAATGCTGCTGAATCTTCTTAGTCGGTGGGTGTTCTGCAGGAATAGCATAACATTTTCCAAACTAGGTTGGAACTCTGAACGTGGTATCCATCAGTGCATCCTAGTTTCTCTGTCATGTCTTCATTTACTTTGGAAAAAATAACAATGCTCCTCAAAGAGAAGAAATGTTGGTCCTTTCACCTACCACAGGGGAAGGAAAGTTTTGCAGCGAACATCTCAGCTAAATAAGCTACAGGGAGGCTTGAGAGGATAAATTCAAATTTGGATCTGAGATCGCTCGAGGGGAACCATGAGAGGTTGAGTCTGGGGATTTGGGGTGGATTATTATAAAGGACAGGTGCTGGCAGGTCCATAGTTAAGGTTGCACATGGACTTGCACTGATGGTGGCAGGGGTCAGGCAGAGATGGGAAACATGCGGTGAAAGGTGCCTCGGAGGCAGAGCTGTCAGCTTCTCCCTCTGGGGACTCCGGATGGCATCAGTGAGGAAGTTTAAGCCCTTCTAATTCCTTCTTCATGGCAGAGAGAGAGGATGTGTTTGCAAACAAGGAGAAGGTGCAGAAGGAGGTCAAGGCCGCCCTGACAGAGAGCGCCACCCTGAGCTGTGCAGTGGCCCAGGCCAAGACTGAAGTGAAATGGTACAAGGACGGGAAACTGATCACCTCCAGCAAGAAATTCAAAGTGGAGTCTGAGGGCAAATCCCGGCATCTGGTGGTGGAGCAGGTGGAAAAGAAGGATGCTGGAGAGTACACCTGTGAGGCTGCAGGCCAGAAACTGACCTTCAAGGTTCTTGTCACTGGTAGGAGAGAGTATTTTCTTTCAACTTAAGGACTGATTTGCTGCCGTTGTTGATTGAAGCTTTCTAGAGTAAGATGAGTTTCTTGCCCTGCTGGCACCTCGGTTCTGAGTCCAGAGAGCTTTTGGAGAGATGTTGCGTTTTGCCACAATGTTAAGAATAAATTCTCGGAGTAAGCAGGTAAAATGGGGAAGGCGCCTGAATCTTTGTAGTCGGTGGGTGTTTTGTAGCAGCAGCGTAAGATTACCCTTCGAGGTTGGGATTCTGAATGTCTGTTTGGCATTCATCTGGCTTCTCCTTAATGCCACTGTTTCACTCCTAGGGAAATGTCAGGGTTTGATTTACCTGTGCCCTGTCCCTTTAAAGATTGATGGTCTGCCCAGGTCTTCAAAGGGGACAGCTCTGATTGCAGCAGTCAAATCTGGTGTGAAAGGACTGTGTGGCAGAAAGCCTTGTGCAAGCTGGGTTTGTTTGTCTTTGGATTCTGTGTGTAATAAGCCCCCAGATTTGAAGCTGTCCCTGGCCGGGGAGCGGAACATTTTGTGAGCCAGGCTCAGGGACAGTTTTAAATCTGGATTTTTGTTAAGCTGGGTATCCAAAAACAAACACAACTTGCACAAGCCCCATTGCTGCTGAGTCCTTTCAGGGTACACACAAGTCTGCTGCTGCAACCAGAGCCATCACCACCTGAGAATCCATCCGCAGACCTTCCATTCTTAAAGGGAGAGGGCACAGGTAAATCAAACCTTGCTATTCCCTTATGAGGTATATGCAATCACGGACTTTATGGAGTTGACAGCACTATTTAAAGGGGATGAAAATATTCATCCCTTGAGGTTTCAAAGGGGAAGGAAATATTTGGACGGAAGATGAAATAAACTGAAGGGAGCCCTGCACCAATAAATTGAGATCTGGATCTGAGATCACTCTCCAAAGCAATCATGAGCATCTGAATGTGGGGGTTCAGGTTGGTTTATTATGAAGGGGATGCCATACAAGCCCCACAGTAAAGGTTGAAATTGTCCCTGTAGTTATGTTTTTCGGGGTCAGGCAAAGTGGGGGAGACCTGAAACTAATACGGCCTTAGGAATCATTACCTTTTCCCTGCCTTCTCCTTCTCTGTTCTCTGGATGGCATTGTTACAGCAGCAGCATAACGGTTTCCAAACTAGTTTGGGATTTTGAACGTCTGTAGGGCTTCCATCCGAACCACCCTGTCTTTTCTGTAATGCCTTCATTTACTTAAAAAAAATAACAGCGCTCCTCGGAGGGAAGGAATGTTGGTCATCTCAGCTATCAGAGGGGAGGGAAAGTTTTGCGAGGAACATCTCAGCCCAAATAAGCTACAGGGAGGCTTGAGGTGATACATTCATATTTAGATTTGAGATCGCTCCAGAGGAATCATGAGAGGTTGAGTCTGGGGATTTGGGGTGGATTATTATAAAGGAGAGGTGCTGGCAGGTCCATAGTTACGGTTGCATGTGTACTTGCACTGATGATGGCAGGGGTCAAGCAGAGGTGGGGAAACATGAGGGAAAAGGTGCCTCAAATGCAGAGCTGTCAGCTACTCCCTGCCTCCTTCTCTGTTCTCTGGATGGCATCACATCAACGAGAGAGTATACGCCTTTTAATTCCTTTTCCCCAACAGAGAGAGAGGATGTGTTTGCAAACCAGGAGAAGGTGCAGAAGGAGGTGAAGGCCGCTCTGACAGAGAATGCCATCCTGAGCTGTGAGGTGACTCAGGCCAAGACTGAAGTGAAATGGTACAAGGACGGGAAACTAATCACTTCCAGCAAGAAATTCAAAGTGGAGTCTGAGGGCAAATCCCGGCGTCTGGTGGTGGAGCAGGTGGAGAAGAAGGACGCTGGAGAGTACATCTGTGAGGCCGCAGGCCAGAAACTGACCTTCAAGATCACTGTCACAGGTAAGAGAGAATATGTTCTTTGAACAGTTTACTGCTCTTGTTGGTTTAAGTATTGTAGAATAAAGTGAATATCCTGCACTGGTGGTATCTTGGCTCAGACATTCCCTACTGAGTGATACACAATCAATGACTTTTTAAAACCAACAGTGCTTCTTAAAGGAAAAGAAAGTAGTCGTCCATTAAGTTTTAAAATCGGAAGGAAGGGTTTGTAAGGAAGATGTTGGAAAAATACTAAAGGGAGCTCTGTGCCGATAAGTTCAGATCTAGATCTGAGGTCACTCTCCAGAGCAATGATGAGAGTTTCAATGTGGAGTTTGGGATGGTTTATTATGAGGGAGACGCCCTACAGGCTCCATAGGTAAAACTGAATTTTGCTTGTAGCTATATCGTTCAGGGTCTGGCAAAGTCAGGGAGACGTGCAGGAAGCAACCTAAGGAAGCAGAGCTGTCAGCTTCTCCCTGCCTTCTCCTTCTATGTTCTCTGGGTGGCATTGCATCAGTGAGGGAGTTTTAACCCTTATAATTCCTTTTCTCCGGCAGAGAGAGAGGATGTATTTGCAAACAAGGAGAAGGTGCAGAAGGAGGTCAAGGCCGCCCTGACAGAGAGCGCCACCCTGAGCTGTGAGGTGGCCCAGGCCAAGACTGAAGTGAAATGGTACAAGGACGGTAAACTGATCACCTCCAGCAAGAAATTCAAAGTGGAATCTGAGGGCAAATCCCGGCGTGTGGTGGTGGAGCAGGTGGAGAAAAAGGACGCTGGAGAGTACATCTGTGAGGCCGCAGGCCAGAAACTGACCTTCAAAGTTCTTGTCACTGGTAGGAGAGAGTATTTTCTTTCAACTTAAGGGCTGATTTGCTGCCATTGTTGATTGAAGCATTCTAGAGTAAGCTGAATTTCCTGCCCTGCTGGCACCTCGGCTCTGAGTCCAGAGAGCTTTTGGAGAGATGTTGGGTTTTAGCACAATATTGAGAATATGTTTACAGAGTAAGCAGGTGAAATGGGGAAGGCATCTGAATCTTCGTAGTCGGTGGGTGTTTTGCAGCAGCAGCGTAAGATTTCCCTTCGAGGTTGGGATTCTGAATGTCTGTTTGGCATTCATCTGGCTTCTCCTTAATTCCACTGTTTCACTCCTAGGGAAATGTCAGGGTTTGATTTACCTGTGCCCTGTCCCTTTAAAGATTGATGGTCTGCCCAGGTCTTCAAAGGGGACAGCTCTGATTGCAGCAGTCAAATCTGGTGTGAAAGGACTGTGTGGCAGAAAGCCTTGTGCAAGCTGGGTTTGTTTGTCTTTGGATTCTGTGTGTAATAAGCCCCTAGATTTGAAGCTGTCCCTGGCCGGGGAGCGGAACATTTTGTGAGCCAGGCTCAGGGACAGTTTTAAATCTGGATTTTTGTTAAGCTGGGTATCCAAAAACAAACACAACTTGCACAAGCCCCATTGCTGCTGAGTCCTTTCAGGGTACACACAAGTCTGCTGCTGCAACCAGAGCCATCACCACCTGAGAATCCATCCGCAGACCTTCCATTCTTAAAGGGAGAGGGCACAGGTAAATCAAACCCTGCTATTCCCTTATGAATCTTCTTCTTAGTATATGCACAACATGCCTCCTGTGGCATGTGACCAGGATTCATGATCAAATTTAGTCCTCTGGTTGGATCATTTGCTTCGCCAGCTTGGGCCAGGTACTTGCTGGGGAGTGTGACGTGAACGCTGATCCATGCCCCTCTCCTTATGAGTGATAAATAATCATTCATTTCTAAAAACGAACAGTACTGCTTAAAAGGAAAGAAGATCGGTGTCCATTCAGGTTTCTAAGGGGAGGGAAAGGTTTGTAAGGAAGATGTTGGTGAAAATACTAAAGGGAGCCCTGTGCCGATAGATTGAGATCTGGATCTGAGGTCACTCTCCAGAGCAATGATGAGAGTTTCAATGTGGGAGTTCGGGTTGGTTTATTATGAAGGAGACGCCCTACAGGCTCCATAGATAAAGTTGAAATTGTACTTGTAGTTTTATTGTTTGGGGTCCTGCAAAGTGGGGGAGACGTGCAGGAAGCAGCCTAAGGAAGCAGAGCTGGCAGCTTCTCCCTGCCTTCTCCTTCTCTGTTCTCTGGGTGGCATCGCATCAGTGAGGGAGTTTTAACCCTTGTAATTCCTTTTCCACGATAGAGAGAGAGGATGTGTTTGCAAACAAGGAGAAGGTGCAGAAGGAGGTGAAGGCCGCCCTGACAGAGAGCGCCAGCCTGAGCTGTGAGGTGGCCCGGGCCAAGACTGAAGTGAAGTGGTACAAGGACGGGAAACTGATCACCTCCAGCAAGAAATTCAAAGTGGAGTCTGAGGGCAAATCCCGGCGTGTGGTGGTGGAGCAGGTGGAGAAGAAGGACGCTGGAGAGTACACCTGTGAGGCCGCAGGCCAGAAACTGACCTTCAAAGTTCTTGTCACTGGTAAGAGAGTATTTTCTTTCAGCTTAAGGGCTGATTTGCTGCCGTTGCTGGTTTGAATATGGTAGAATAAAGTGCGTTTCCTACACTGGTAGCGTCTTGGAGAGATTTTAGGTTTTGCCATGATATCGATAAGAAATGAACAAAGCAAGCAGATAAACTGGGGAGGAAACTGAATCGTTGTTTAGTCGGTGGGCGTTTCACAGCAGTAGCGTAATATTTTCCAAACTAGGTTGGGATTCTGAACTTCTGCATGGCATTAGTGTTACCACCTTTGAAAAGCAAAAAAAAAAAAAAAAGGCACCCGCCCACACAGAGGGCAAACCCCCTGTAACTCCAACCACAAGGCGACTTCACAATCCCCCTTCAACAGCAGCTTATAGTTTCTATAGTAACACATATAGATAAGATTGATAACATCGTACATCTCCTCACTGTTGCGTGACTCAAACCATCTCTCTTACCCACGGCCGGTGCACTTGTGTGTTGGTGGGCAGCCAGCTGCTGTGTTTTCAACACCTTTGACCTGTTATCGCTTAAACGGCAGAACTGGGAACACTGCAGCATCTTTAGCTGGACACAGAAACTTTTAACATTAGATCTCCCATTGTGTTATGATAATAATGCAAATCTTTAGACCCATGTAAAAAAACCCTGGGAAATGAAATTTATTTTTCTGGCAACTGGCAAATCCATAAAACAATGACCAGGCCTGTCAAATATCTGCCAGGTGGTAACCCTGCAGGGCATCCATACATGCCACTCTGGCTTCTCTTTAATGCCTTCATTTACTTTAAAAAGTAACAGTGCTCCTCAGAGGGAACAAATGTTGGTCATGTCAGCTATCAGAGGGGTGGGAAAGTTTTGCAAGGAACATCTCAGCCCAAATAAGCTCAAGGGAGGGTTGAGGTGGTACATTCATATTTGGATCTGAGATCGCTCCAGAGGAATCATGAGAAGCGGAGTCTGGGGATTTGGGGTGGATTATTACAAAGGAGAGGTGCTGGCAGGTCCACAGTCAAGATTGTACGTGGACTTGCACTGATGTTGGGAGGGGTCAGGCAGAGGTGGGAGATGTGAATCAAAAGCTGCCTAAGATGCAGAGCTGTGAGCTTCTACCTGCTTCCTCCTTCTCGATTCTCTGGATGGTATCACATCAGTGAGAGAGTATAAGCCTTGTAATTCCTTTTCTCTGGCAGAGAGAGAGGATGTGTTTGCAAATCAGGAGAAGTTGCAGAAGGAGGTGAAGGCCGCCCTGACAGAGAGCGCCACCCTGAGCTGTGAGGTGGCCCAGGCCAAGACTGAAGTGAAGTGGTACAAGGATGGGAAACTGATCACCTCCAGCAAGAAATTCAAGGTGGAATCTGAGGGCAAATCCCGGCGTGTGGTGGTGGAGCAGGTGGAGAAAAAGGACGCTGGAGAGTACACCTGTGAGGCCGCAGGGCAGAAACTGACCTTCAAGATTGTTGTCACAGGTAAGAAACAATATTTTCTTTCAACAGTTTGCTGCTGTTGTTGGTTTAAGTATTGTAGAATAAATTGAATATCCTGCACTGGTGGTATCTTGGCTCAGACATTTCCTATTGAGTGATACACAATGAATGACTTTTTAAAACCAACAGTGCTTCTTAAAGGAAAGAAGATCAGTGTCCATTCAGGTTTCTAAGAGGAGGGAAAGGTTTGTAAGGAAGATGTTGGTGGAAAAACTAAAGGGAGCCCTGTGCCGATAAGTTCAGATCTGGATCTGAGGTCACTCTCTAGAGCACAGTTGAGAGTTTCAATGTGTGCGTTCGGGTTGGTTTATTATAAAGGAGACACCCTACAGGCTCCATAGTTAAGGTTGAAATTGTACTTGTCGCTATATTGTTTGGGATCAGGAAAAGTGGGGGAGACGTGCAGGAAGCAGCCTAAGGAAGCAGAACTGTCAGCTTCTCCCTGCCTTCTCCTTCTCTGTTCTCTGGGTGGCATTGCATCAATGACGAAGTTTAAGCCCTTGTAATTCCTTTTCCACGATAGAGAGAGAGGATGTGTTTGCAAACAAGGAGAAAGTGCAGAAGGCGGTCAAGGCCGCCCTGACAGAGAGCGCCACCCTGAGCTGTGAGGTGGCCCAGGCCAAGACTGAAGTGAAATGGTACAAGGACGGGAAACTGATCACCTCCAGCAAGAAACTCAAAGTGGAGTCTGAGGGCAAATCCCGGCGTGTGGTGGTGAAGCAGGTGGAGAAGAAGGATGCTGGAGAGTACACCTGTGAGGCCGCAGGCCAGAAACTGACCTTCAAAGTTCTTGTCACTGGTAGGAGAGAGTATTTTCTTTCAACTTAAGGGCTGATTTGCTGCCATTGTTGATTGAAGCATTCTAGAGTAAGCTGAATTTCCTGCCCTGCTGGCACCTCGGCTCTGAGTCCAGAGAACTTTTGGAGAGATGTTGCGTTTTGCCACAATGTTAAGAATAAATTCTCAGAGTAAGCAGGTAAAATGGGGAAGGCATCTGAATCTTTGTAGTCGGTGGGTGTTTTGCAGCAGCAGTGTAAGATTTTCCTTTGAGGTTGGGATTTTGAACGTCTCATGGCATCCATATGAGCCACCCTGGCTTCTCCTTAATGCCAGTGTAGCACTCCTTAGGGAATGATCACTCTCCAGAGCAATCATGAGATGTGGAATGTGAGGATTCAGGTTGGCTGATTTAGGAAGGAGATACCATACAAGCTCCTTAGTTAAGGCTGAAATTTCAGGCAAAGTGGGGGAGACATGCAGCTAATACTGTCTCAGGAAGAAGAGCTGTCAGCTTCTCCACGCCTTCTCCTTTAATAGTCTCTGGATGGCACTGTATCAGTGACAGAGTTCACCCTGTAATTCCTTTTCCATTGGCAGAGCCCGAAGAAGTGTTTGCAAACAAGGCGAAGGTGCAGGAGGAAGTGAAAGCCGAACTGACAGAGAGCGCCACCCTGAGCTGTGAGGTGGCCCAGGAAAAGTCTGATGTGAAATGGTACAAGGACGGGAAACTTATCACCTCCAGCAAGAAATTCAAAGTGGACTGTGAGGGGAGATCCCGGCATCTGGTCGTGAATCAGCTTGAGAAGAAGGATGCTGGAGAGTACACCTGTGAGGCTGCAGGCCAGAAACTGACCTTTAAAATTATCGTCACAGGTGAGAGAGAGGTGTTTACATTGCTATTCTCTGTTGTGACCTGCCATTTTGATTTTCTTCTTCAAATATTTTGAGTTAATTTGAACGATGTGATATTATTTGCTGTTTTATTCTGAACAGTTGAACGGAAGACAGATGGGGGCCCAATCCCTAACTAGTGTAAATGAGCAGTGCTGTCTTGACCTTAGTGTGGCAATGCTGGTTTATACCAGCAGAGGATCAGGTCTATAAGGATGAATTTCAATGAGTTTGGTGTTATTTTGTGAATGGACGTCAGGGTATAAACAAGGACAGCATTTGGAGGGGAGGCCCAATTAATAACCATGGGGTGTGAATCGACTTTCACTTATACTGAGTTTACACCACTGTAACTCCACTCATTTCAAAGGAGGTACTTTGGATGTGCAGGCGTATGTGAGAGAGAAATCAGACCCTCATTTTATGAAAACACAAAATTTCATGTTCTTGGATTTTGAGATCACCTGACAATACAGACATTATCTGATTTGGAAGCTATAACTGCGTACCGAATTCATAAGTGCAGTTACCACCGTGGTGGCTAGGTGTGAGTCTAACTGATCAATGGCATTCAGAAATGCCGATGTGTGAGCAACTGGGCCAGCTGTGTTCTCAAATTCGATGCACATTTGTTCAAGCCCATTATATCTGTGTAACGCTGACCACGTCATTCGTTGTGTTGGGGATCAAACCTAAGACCTCTTCAGCTAAACAAGTGAGCCTCTCCTGTTCACCTAAAAAACACATCTCTAGCTGGCCTAGCCACCACTAGAGGGAGCCAAAGTGGCACTCTGAGCTGGCTGGGGTTACATATACAAGGCACTGTATTTCTTCTGGAGCCTTTCATTTCTTCTGGATGATGTAGCATCAGAAACACCTGATTGGTGGAAGGAGAAGTGTTGCATCTGGGGCTTGAATTGAACAAAATGGGGCCCATTTCAAAATTGCATGGAATGTGACGCAGCTCCGCTCCTGGGCTTTACATTGTGTTGGGAGTACTTTGTGCAGCTCTAACTGGGCATTAGGTTTTTAAATGGCTTCTCCCCCTCCCCCTTGCAGAGCCTGAAGAGGTGTTTGCAAACCAGGAGAAGGTGCAGAAGGAGGTGAAGGCCGCCCTGACAGAGAATGTCACCCTGCGCTGTGAGGTGACCCAGGCCAAGACTGAAGTGAAATGGTACAAGGACGGGAAACTGATCACCTCCAGCAAGAAATTCAAGGTGGAGTCTCAGGATAAATCCCGGCGTCTGGTCATGGAGCAGGTGGAGAAGAAAGACGCTGGAGAGTATACCTGTGAGGCCGCAGGCAAGAAACTGACCTTCAAGGTTATCATCACAGGTGAGAGAGACGCTTACTTTTATTTGTTATTTTATTGTCCGCTCTTCTGGGAGCGTTTCTTTGTGAGTTATGGGATGTTAAATAAGCAATATATGGTCCTCTGGCACTGTAGTGAAGCAAAGACTCACCGGCGCAGCACCTCCTGCTGGTCATCTGGGAATTAGCTCTTTTCCAGCTTACGGAGCACCCTCTGTAGGCCGGTGTCTTGCCTGCCGCTGGCACCGTGTCCCTTTACCTCAGGGTTCTGCCCCAGCAGTACCCCCACACACTCGATCTCCCCTTCCAGGGGAGCCCCCAACCCTCTAAACCCACCTTGCCTCAGTGGCTACTGCCAGTCATCATCTAGCCCCCGCTCACTGGGGCAGACTGCAGTGTAATGGCCACACATCATTGGCAAGGGGGTAGGACCTGCTGCTTTTGCCTGTCCTTGGGCTGTCCCTCTGCAGCCCCAGTACCTTTTGGCCTTTACCAAGGCCTGCAGCCTAGTGGTTTACCAGGCTGGAGCTCCCCAGCTACCTTGCCCTATTCCCCAGCCCTGCTGTGCTTCAGTACCTTACTCCCAGGCAGCTAGCCCTTCCCACTCCAGGGCTAGAGTGAGACTCCTCTGCTTCTGGCCCAGAGCCCACTTATCAGGGCCAGCTGGGCCCTGATTGAGCTGGCCACAGCTGTGGTCAGCTACTCACTCAGCTTCCCCCAGCTGTTCTCACGCTTCTTCCATGCTGCAGCCCTCTCCAGGGCTGCTTTTATCCCCTGTTCTGCAGGAGTGGGGCAGCCGCCCCACTATAAGCACTCTACTGCAGTGTGCAACTAGGCCTTCTGGGTGTGTATAACTTCCAGCTCAGTTGTAGTCCTGCTGCCTTCAGTGGGATTGCTCCTCTCCGTTAAGTTATGCAGGTCCTGCAGTAGCTTGCTGAATGGTGGTCTTGGTGAAATGCAAAGTCTGAGGTTTGGCGTTTGGGTTCAGATGAACCTCCAAGTAGCTCAGAAGCTCCTCTGAACGTAAGAGGATTTATTTGAGTCTCTTTCTGCTATTTAGTCATGTTAAAATCTCACAAAAACAGGCTATCTCACAACACTTCTGGTGCTTCCTGCTTTTGGCAAGGTCAGCAGTACAGTGAGAATAGGCCATCTCATTGTGCTCTGGTAATTTTTGATCTATTTGCTGTCTGAACCAGAAAGTGAAAAGTTACCTGTGGGGTTTTTTTTAAATAACAAAAAGTGGACAGAAAATTGTGTTGGTGTTTAAGGCAAAGTTTCTGTTCCTCTTTTATTTATCTGAACTGATTTACCCAGCACTAGATTCTACCACCGTAGTTCCCAAACTTGCCAAACGTTTTCTGTGCATTGTAGGGGCTTACTGGATTTTATCCTCACTTATTATGTCATATCTTTATTCTAGCTGTAAGTGACTGGAATTGTCCTGGGAGTAAGTCAGGGCCAAATCTGGGTCATTATATTGTGTTTGTGTTATCCCACACTTCCTCCACGAAAATGATGGTAATGATTGTAACATCATTTCAGCCTTCTGACTTGGCTGCAGGGTTAAGTAGGAGGTGCAGGTGGAGGGTGTGAGATCACAGATCACTTTTTTATTTTAGACAAGGCAATCTTTAGTGATTAGTGAAGGTGGGAGAGGAAAATTATGACAGATTATAAATACGAGACTGAGAGGCAGAAATTGGCCAAGAATCATATTACACTCTTTGAAACAAGAGCTCATGTTAGCTTCCTGTGGCGGATCATAGTTGTTTTTGTTTTGTTTTTTTTGTTTTAAAGCCAGGAGCTAATTGCCGTTTCCTACTTGGGCAGTGCACACAACAATGCAATACTTCCAGCAAGAGGCATTGATTGTTTGCATCTATGTATACGAGAGAGCTCCATAGCTTTAGCACAAAGGTTTTCTCAAGATGATGGATGATGAAGTGCTTCTGGCTGAAATACCAGAGCTTTGCATGAGTACATACTGTAACCTTGGATGAAAGCCTAAGGATTTTCCGCTACTCAAGGCTTCTGGCATAAGGCTGAGACATGATAGGTTTGTTTGTGTAAATGGGTCTGGTGGTTACGTGCTAGGCTCCACTCTACTCTGCTGCTCACTTCCTGCATGACTTTGGGCAAGTTACTTAACCTGTATGTAACTGCCTTTAATCCAGCTGGAAATGGGCATGCTGATACTTCCCTACATCCCAGGGGCATTGTGAGAATTAATTGGTGTGTGCAAAGGGCTCTGAAATCCTCACATGAAGGGTGCCATTTACCTACAAAGGTTCCTCTACCTGTTCTATGCATGTTGCTAGGAAGGATGGTCCAGGGGCTAAGACAGGAGCCTGCGACTCGGGCAAACCAGGTTGGGCTCTGCCATGTGAGGCTAAACACCATACAAGATTGTGAGATGCTCAGACGCTGTAGTAGTAGGGGCCAGATAAGTAGCTTAGATACATTATTAACATGTCTTACAAGCACAAATTAGTTGAGCCTCTGCGCACCTCTGTGAGATAGGTAGTATTATCCATATTTTACAGATGGGGAAACTGAAACACAGAGAGAATCAGGATGTGCTTCTGCTCCCATTGAAATCAATGGGAGATTTGCCAAATACTTCAATGGCAACAGTTTTGGCATCCTAAGTGACTTGCCCAGGGTCACAGGGAAATCTGTGGTAGAGTCAGGAATGGAAACCAGGTCTTCTGACTCCTCCTTCTGTGCCTTAACTCCAAGATCGTCCTTCCTCCACATCTCTTGGTATTAATTTGTGGTGAAATTCAAGTGAATTCACCAAAGAGAATTGGTGTGAGCAAGTGCCATGCCACTCAGGTAAATCCAAACAACTGAAACTTGCAACTGGGAAGAACTCCATCACTTAAAATTAAGTTCCATACATCTGGGGCAGGGACTGTCTCTTTGTTCTTTGCTTGTACAGCCCCTAGCACGGTTGCTTCTTGGTCTAGGGCTGGGACTCCTAGGCTCTACGACAAGGGTGCCCAACCTGCAGGCCATACATGGCCAACCAGAGCATTTCATAAGGGCCCACAGCCTGCTTCAACACAGTATACTACTGGCTGATTCATTAGCATTTTGTTGCCATGTTTACATCATTTTAGTTCACACAAGTGTGTAAATAGACAATATTGTACATAGAAACAGCCTATCTAAATACATACGAAACAAGCTGAACTTAAAATATAAATCAATACAGGTGCCTTTAAATCATATTAAAATATGTAGAATCTGTTTGGCCTGCACAAGGTTGTGCTTAGGTTTTATGTGGTCCTCCTGTGTAACAAGGTTGGGCACCACTGCTCTACGATAACACAAATAATAATAATGGAATGACATGAATTGTACATATTAGCGGCTATGTTGGGTTTGTATTAGCATATAAAATCCTCTCCCAAGATTCAGAAGACAGGATCCAGTGGGGACGAATTAGTCCAGAGGAATACAGTTGTTCTTCCCTCATGGTCTTTGCAGAGAAATGAGCATACTCATAGGTGTGACACAAAGAGCCTTGTGGATCTTCTTTATTGTAGAGGGTCCAGAACACGTCAGCCATCCTTTACCCGCACTGGAAAATCACTCTGTGCCTAACCTTTCGGGCCAAATGCTTATCGAAAACACAGTGAACTTAGAGGGCTCTAATTCCAAGGAGAATCAGTTGTCATTTTGATTTACAGGTGCTGTAGGAAGCTCTGCATGCATCACATATGACAAGATTATATCCCATCCATTCTAGGAGCTATGGAAAGAACCATCTAAATAATTGATAGGCCCTGCCTCACAATGGTGAACAGCACTGGATATCACCATGGCCCGAGCGCTACGAAACTAGGTGGTTTCATATAACAGGCATTTGTGTGAATATTTCTCATGGTTTCAGTCTGGATGGGTCTGCCTCATCCCTTCTCCACCTGTGTTTTGCCTTAAGCTTTGGGTTTGAAACAACTCAATATCTAAAAGTGCTGCTTGCTTAAACCCACCATATTTCTCTTGATTTCCCACTGAAAACATAAAACAATGTGAATTTGGGTGCCAAGCTACAAAGCAGCCCAGGCTTGACCAAAACTGTGTCCAGCTTTGCTGAAAAGTTTTGTAAATCTCAGCAAACCTTTTGGATGAATCTGGACTGAATTTCAAGGTTATCACAAAACCTGAAGCTTGAGTTCTGGTCCAAGGCCCATACAAGTCCATAGAAAGAATCCCATTAACTTCAGTGGACTTTGGATCAGGTTCAGGCATGTGGTATGAGGTTTCCTTGTGATCGTTTTATAGAGCTATGATGGCAGGCCTATTGCAATTGCCAGACTGGGTCAGATCAATGGTCCATTTAGTCCAGTATCTGGTCTTCTGCAGTGGCCAGTACCAGCTGCTTCAGAGGAAGGTGCATATTGACCTGTGGGCAATTATGGAATAGCCTAGCCATTTGGGAAGTCTCTTTCTGACCCCAATTAGTTAGAATTTGGCTTTGCATGAGAGTTCATGGCCCTTCCAAAATTTTTTTTTTTTTTGAAGTTCGAGCATCTTGCTGGGATTGGATCTTGAATGAGCAATCGCCTTTATTCCTTCACTCTGGAGATGGTGTGCAACTGCAAAACCTGTCTCTGGAGCTGTGTTAAAGTGCAAACATTCACAGAATTCAAGGAAGTTTTGAATCTGGAGTTCCAGTGACATGAAATTTTGGATTCTGATCTAACATTCCCCCAAATTCAAGGGGATGTGGATCCAGTGTCCTGATTCAGACCTATTGTTCTTTCGACTGTAGTTCTCCTGGCACTGTGGCAGAGTTTAAATACTAAAGAAGAGATCTGAGCTAGGTTTTATATTTTTATATTTTGACAGGATGGATAGTTCTCCCCCCAAGCAGTTCTTGCTAAGGGTAGGTTCTGTCATTTAAAAGATCCGAGGTCAGAGTTCTGTCCAGCTTTTCTATTAAATGAAGTCATTAGAAGTTGGTCCAGTAAACAATACTACCTCTGCCATCTTATCGCTACATTAAAATGGCCAAACCTAGATTTATTTTAAACCAGCTGCAGTCATTAATGGGGAATCTGAAAACCCCTGCTTCAAAAGGAAGGTTTGTTTCTTGACTATCGCCTATCCTCCTATTTGCAGAGGCAGAAGATGTGTTTACAAACAAAGAGAATGTGCAGAAGGAGGTCAAGGCCGCCCTGACAGAGAGCGCCACGCTGAGCTGTGAGGTGGCCCAGGCCAAGACTGAAGTGAAATGGTACAAGGATGGGAAATTGATCACTTCTGGCAAGAAACTCAAAGTGGAGTCCGAGGACAAATCCCGACGGCTGGCCATGGAGCAGGTGGAGAAGAAAGATGCTGGAGAGTACACCTGTGAGGCTGCAGGCCAGAAATTAACCTTCAAAGTTATCGTCACAGGTGAGAGAGACTGATTTCTCTCTTATTTTCCATATTGGAAAACTGACGCACAGAAAAGTTAAGTGACCTGTTGTTCAGGTAGCCAGTAATAGAGCCAGTTTGGCTTATGATAAATTGAAACCAACCAACGAACCAACTGAAAAGTTCAGGAGTTTATGCATTAGACTAGTCTTTGATTCTGGACTGGCATAATTCTGGAAAAGTAACAGAGGTGGGTGGTTTATTTTTTTCGTTTTTAATTAAAGAACACCTGTGAAATTTTGGAAAGTTTAAGCATGAAATCCAGAATGTAGACTCTTTTTTTTTTCTTAAACCACCTTTATTTTGGATTGCAAGATAAAATGCATCTCTCCTCTTGTTTGTATGATTTAGCGTGTATTTTCTTACAGCACAGTCATCCAACTGATGATATTCAGTGAAGTTCTGATAGACAAATGTTAACAAATGCATTAGTTTCTTCGATTGCAGATTTTAGAAAATCATGGTAATTAGACATGGAAAAACCCTTGTAGGTCACCTAGCCCATCCTCCGCTGCTAGTGAAGAAGTGTTCCTCCTACCACTTGTTGATGTGGTCTAGTTTAAATGACTCAGGAGATGGGCACTCTGGAGATATGAATTTGGAAAAATTTTCATAAACCTGCCTGCTGGTAATGAAGATCAAAGTTGGGGGAGTTAACTTTTTAAACTGTTTCCCTCAATCTCAGAACCTGAAGTTGTGTTTGCAAACAAGGAGAAGGTGCAGAAGGAGATGAAGGCTGTCCTGACGGAGAGCACCACCCTGAGCTGTGAGGTGGCCCAGGCCGATACTGAAGTGAGGTGGTACAAGGACGGGAAACTGATCACCTCCAGCAAGAAATTCAAAGTGGAGTCTGAGGGCAAATCCCGGCGTCTGGTGGTGGAGCAGGTGGAGAAGAAGGATGCTGGAGAGTACACCTGTGAGGCCGCAGGCCAGAAACTGACCTTCAAGGTTGTCATCACAGGTGGGAGAAACTCTTTTTTTAAAAATTTTTGTTAGGAGACTAAAGTGATTTTATTTTATTAAGAATATTGTCCACCTTTTTAGGAGCAAATTATGGGTCAGAGAGTGGCGGCTGTTGCTTTGGTGCAGAAGTTGGGGGGACTTTTAAGAAAATGTATATATTTGTAATGGATTGCAAGTTCTTTAAGGCAGGGAGAGCCTCTTCTCAGTATGTTTGGAAAATGCCCAGTATATTGTGAACCCTTCCCGAATATACATGAATAATAATAGTGCCGCAATCCCTTCCCCTCCCGTAAATCCATCGATGCAGCCAGAATGCCAGAGAGCCAGCACATGGCTCTCCACGCCACTCTCAACCCCAGTGAATTTGCAGAGGGGGGGCATGGTAGAGCGGCCCTGCGGGGGTATCTGCACTTCCTTGCCCCTCATGGATGGGTACTCTCCGTGTCTGCCCAAGAGACGTTGGTGGGGAAGGACATCACAGGGATGGGGATCTGCCTTTACACAAATGCAGTGGCCCTAACGCCCCATGCGAGTGGCACGGAGGGGCAGACGGTGAAGTGCGCTGAGGTCTGGTGCCTGGGCGTCTGATTGGGAGAGTGGATTTCACCTGCCCAGCTCATCCACGGTCCTTTGCAGTCAGTTTGATTACTCCAGCGTTATGTGGGAGATGAGCATTTCATCCCGAGCGTAAGGCTGTGTGTGTGTGAGGTGGGCAGGCTGGTACAGTCTGAGATGCTCCATGCCCCAAAGGGGTCCTGGCTGGAAGGGGATGGTGTGTAGCCAGATGACCAGTAGCATGGGGAGAATGCAGTCTGCACCCCGGTGCCGGGGAAGCATCCTTTCTGTCTCTGTAGGCTACAAGGATGACAGCTCTGGCATCTGCCTCTCAGATGGTGCAGCTCTGTGACATATCCTAGTGGAGCCAGGGCTGCAAAGCCACAATCCAGCCTTGTGTATAGAGTATACCATCTGATCTCAGCCCTCTAGCAATATACAGAAAGACTTCAAACAATGTATTAAGCACCTGTTACCCGGTCACCCCTTGGTGCTGTGCCTTAAGCAAATTCAGTAATTGAATCATAAATTCAGCTTGGTGGGCCAGCTAGAAAGTCCACCAGACCTTGTCCTAGCTATAGGAGACAGCCTTCTCCCAAATTTGCAGAGACATGCAGGTGCGAACAGGGGAGATTAAACAGTCATCATTCAAGCAAACCAAACTGCACAGAGGGCATGTGAGCCAATGGGTAGGGCACTGGACTGGGGACTCGCGAGAGCTTGGTTCTATTCCTGACTCTGCTGTTGACCAGCTGTGTGGCCTTGGTCCAGTCATTTTCCCTCTGTGTGTCTGTTTCCCCTGCTACCCTTTGCCTATTTAGGTTGTAAACTCTTTGGTGCAGGGACTGTCTCCTCCAGTATATTTGTGCTGCACCTAGCTTGGTCCTGCCTCTAGGTGCTTCTTTAATACCATTGCTGCTAATAACAACAAATATGAGGAGTTCTGCAGTCACCGTGGGATTCTAGCTCATGTCCTCAGGAAGGGAATAGCATAGTCAAGGCCCTGCTGCTGAAAACTGCAGTTGGTCTGATCCTTAGAATAACTAGTCAGAACTGCCCAGCTGATCTGATTTGCCTTGATGGGACTGGGAATGAGAGCATACTGTGGTGGTCAGCAATGTGGCCACCTTCCTGGCATGCTAACACAGATCCTTAACTGTCTTGTCATAGCTCCTGTGAAACAGTAACAAGAAGTTTACCGTATAAGAAAACCTGAAAATGTGTTCCGTGGTGATGTGAGAACTTTAAATGCATGTTGTCAGATTGGAGACGTGGATTTAACTGTTCCCCTTAGGCCCTGATACAAGTTTTGGCAATTTTCAGGTTATAGTTCCCCTAATTTGAAATGTTCTCTTTTTTCAGAGCCTGAAATCATATTTGCAAACCAGGAGAAGGTGCAGAAGGAGGTGAAGGCTGTGCTGACAGAGAGCGCCACCCTCTCCTGCGAAGTGGCCCAGGCCAAAACTGAAGTGAAATGGTACAAGGACGGGAAACTAATCACCTCCAGCAAGAAATTCAAAGTGGAGTCTGAGGGCAAATCCCGGCGTCTGCTCGTGGAGCAGGTGGAGAAGAAGGATGCTGGAGAGTACACCTGTGAGGCGGCAGGCCAGAAACTGACCTTCAAGTTTAATGTCACAGGTGGGAGAAAGACCCTCCTGAATTCCCAACGATACTGTCGTGTCTGAAAATGGTCTAACAACAACAGTAATAAATGTGTGCAGTGAGACAGACCCTCAGCTTGCATAAATTAGTGTCGCTCCATTGCAGGCTAGGAGCTA
Source organism: Lepidochelys olivacea (assembly GCF_965140295.1). Classification (NCBI taxonomy): domain Eukaryota; kingdom Metazoa; phylum Chordata; order Testudines; family Cheloniidae; genus Lepidochelys; species Lepidochelys olivacea. The sequence continues at coordinate 262,937,737 of NC_140412.1, read as the reverse complement.
GGCTGATCTATGCTAGCGGAGGGTCTGCCCTAATGTTTTGCATATACCAAAATATCAGGGTGTATCAGTATGTGATAAGAGTGCATCAGATTATTAAATTGGAGATATAATGATAAAGTAATAAAAATTATATACTCCTTGCAGAACAGCATGATACTTTTATATATAATGCATAATATATGGGAGTGGCCGAGTCACAGAGGGAGAAGTAAATTTAAGAAGCACAGACAAGGGAATAAAGAAAACTGCTCAGTTGAGATTTGAAAAGAGGCCAGGGGAGAGAGGCGCAGTTGGGTTGTTCCAGCTGGCAAGATCTGCAGAGGAGATGGCTTTTGCACGCACACTGGTGAGCTGGAAGTCCGTGGAGCCCTAGTGATATACACTAGTGGAGAAGCTAGTCCTAACTGGTGATGGGTGAAGCAGTGCGGAAACTGGCCCAAACTGTCACTCAGAATTCAAACCGAATCTGGACCAAACTTTTTGAAGTTCAAAAATGTTGGACTTTAAAAAACAATCAGACGGTGTGTTTCATTTGCTTGCTGCTGCTGCTTTTCCCATATTCAGGTGTAAAGTACCTAATTATCACAACAGGTTCTTCTTCTAGCGCCTGACACTGGACAGCATCCTTGTTCAGGAAAGCCTGTAAGCATATGCTTAACTTTAAGTATATGCTTAAGTGCTTTCCTGAATTAGGCTTTGGCATTTCCAGCCTCAGAGGAAGCCAGAAGTAACAAAAACCTCTTCTTGCAAGATTCCCAGCCTGGCTTTGGAGACTGAAGATGCTGGGATGTGTTTTTTGGAGAATCATCCATATTTTTGAGTGCTCATCCAAACTGATCTAAAGCTGTGAATTTTCTGAGGTCCTTTCATAGTATATTTTTGCTTCTGATCCAATGAGATGCTGCAAGCCACCTGCCATATATTAAATGCCCTCTTCTCCTGAAAGTTGCCTGCAATTTGCAAGATTGGACCTGATTCAGCAAGGTGCTTAATTTAGGTAACTTTAAGCATGTGAAGTCAAAGGGACGGCCAGTTGCTTTAAATTAAACATGTGTACACTTGTGTATCTTGCCAAATCAGGTCCTTAATGATCAGAGTATTGTACTAGTAACAGTATTCTTTGGAAAGAGAGGTTCCTGCTGGGAATGACCATGGGCAAGATCACTAAGAGACCGTTCTGGAAGACTGTGTTATCGTGTTGGTTTATGAGGGAAACATGATCAAAGAAGGAAGAACTTCTGCCTTGTATGGCCTAATTAGCAACAAGCAAATAAATAAATAGAAACATTCTCCAGCAGTGACTGCTATTGTTGGCAAATGACAAATTTCAGAATTTCCAAAGTTGGTGCACGTGGATGTGCTAAGACCTGTTAGATGGGCTAATTTTATTTTAATCAGTCATTTTTCTCTTTTCTTTTTCCCACTCAGAGCCAGAATCTGCATTTGTAAACCAGGAGAAGGTGCAGAAGGAGGTGAAAGCTGTGCTGACAGAGAGCACCATCCTGTCCTGCGAAGTGGCCCATGCCAAGACTGAAGTGAAATGGCACAAGGACGGGAAACTGATCACCCCTAGCAAGAAACTCAAAGTAGAGTCTGAGGGTAAATCCCGGCGTCTGGTAGTAGAGCAGGTGGAGAAGGAGGATGCTGGAGAGTACACCTGTGAGGCTGCCGGCCAGAAACTGGCCTTCAAAATTGAAGCAGTAGGTGAGTGTTTTCTTGCACACTCATTCTGGGAAGAATTGAGGTCAGACTTTTCATCTGTAAAACATGTGCTTGGAGTGAATTTATTTCTTAATGCCTGGGAGCAACTAGGCCAAGATCTGCTTGGTTGTTACATCACTGACTTCAAATAAGCTATACCACAGATTAATTAATCCTATTCACTTTGTTGGTGTTGGGTATGTGTAGTTGAAGGCAGAATTTGGCTGATAATCTTTACGTTGTATAACACGGTGCTACATGGTTTATTTTTTCATTGTCTCCTCCACAGACACAATCTCAAAGGTTTTACAGAGATAATGGGCTGAAAGTGAGATAGAAGTGGAAGGGTTTTAAAGAGGAGAAATGGTGACTTGGAAGAATGGTGCTAGTTAAATGGAGTAGCAGGATGTGTTAAAGGGCTGTGATGCGTTATGGGAGTTAGAGATGAGGCCATGAGAGGAGGAGAAAAGTGAGCCCATAGGGTAGTAGGTACAAACAAGGAAATTTTTTGAGGGTGCAGCACGTCCACAGAGTTGATTTTGAATTAGGACCATGGTGACAGAGTAATTTTCATACACTATGAAACAAGAATCTTAGAGGATCCCAGATGCATGTTTATGTGCATGTGTATTTTTTTTTCATTATCTTTGATTCTATAAGAAATTACCTCTGTGAAGGAACAACTGATCATTTCCCACTCAATCCAAGAGAAAAGAGACAGCAGGTTGCAAACATTCAGCCATATCCCTTGGATATGGTGGATCACAGGACAATTTTGGGGTCATTTTGTGAGTCATGGAGCAAAAAATGGTTGAGAACCACTGTTCTAGGGAGCAGGAAACCAGCCTGTTTTTTTATTTTCATTACTTCTCTAGAACCGGAGGCAAAATTCCAAAAGAAACTTGACCAGAAAGAACCGATTGTTGCTCAGGAACATGAGAGCATCACGCTGTCCACTTCAGTAATGCCTGAAACAGCCGAAGTCAAGTGGTTCAGGGATGGAACTGAGATCAAGGGAAGCAAAAAGTATGAGATTAAGGCTGACGGGGCCTCCAGGACTCTGACTGTGAAGCTGGCTGAGGGCAAAGACAGTGCTGTGTACACCTGCGAGACAAAGAGCGACAAGCAGGAGTTCAACGTGCAGGTGAAAGGTGAGAGGAACAGCAGCAGGCGTGTCAGCTTCGTTCCCAACAAAGTCAAATGGATCTTCCTCCCAGTGGGGGCCAAGGGGCTGCACTTGAAAACCACCCCCCACCCCCTCACCATTGCTCAGCTCTCAGGGCCCCTGTGTTGTGGCTGCTGTGATTCTGGCTCCAAGGTCCAGCGGATCCATTTCCCTAAATGTCCACACAGAGCAAAGCAAGATGCTTCCTACTCCCACCGGGCTAGTTCTTGGCCCATATTGCATGCTCGTGTCGGGGGAAGGGAGTCATAAGGTGCCCCCTATTCCTCGGGGCTTGCTATCCATATTACAGGTAGCTGTACGGGGGGAGAGCACTATTCCAATGCGTTCACAGTTGGGTGGGGTGCGGGCCAGCTTGGAGGTGGGCATAAATTGTGCAAGGAGAAGGGTGTAGGGGATAGCTTAATTCCCCATGGAGAAAGCAGGGACAGAAACATGGCTCTGAGACACAGTTTGGCCCTTGCCGTGTCTCTGGGGTTGGGCTGCTCTCTGTGTCCCTTTATCAAGGCAGACTGTAGAAGATGACAGTCTAGCCTAGAGTGGTGGAGTTGCGCGGGCTCAGAAACAAATGGATTCTCCCATCTACCTCGCAGGGCTGAGTTATGGGAATGATTTGTAGCTGGGGAGCTCTGGGGAGAGCTCTGCTTACCCAGGCTGGGGAGAGGAGGGCAGCTGCTGCTCCCCTGGCCACCCCTTTACTTTAACCTCTAACAATGGTTTTGGGCAAGTCACTTAGTCTCTCTGTACTTCACTTCCCCGTTTACTTGAGATTCTACTCATTAGCAACCCCTCAGCTGCCAGCAAAACGTAGCTATGGTCTGGCTATTGCCAATAAGCAGAAGGCAGGATTGCGGGGCTGCAGCCAGGGAAGGAAGCACTGGAACATGCCAAGCACGGGCTGCAAGCAGATTGGTGGGGCCATCCAGGGATGGCCCATCCTAGCGCTTCGTCCCCTGGCTACACCCCGCAAACCTGCCTGAGGCAGGGGGTCTCGCTTCTAGAAAAAGTTCTCAGTAAGCGGCACATCGTTGCCAATATCCAATCCCATGAAAATTAAAGTCGATGGGACAGGATGGATTCCCAGCACAATATTGCTATGAACTGGAAGTTGTTAATATCAAGGTTGCTATTGAGGGCCATCCACTTTACTTCCCAACCTCACAGGTGAGTTGTGAGGGTAAATATATTAAAGAGGGTGAGGCACCCACGTAATGGGGGCGATATACGGGCCTTGGATAGATAGATGTCAAAGAGGTGAGAGAGATTGTGGAGAGAGATACCTGGGAGTGGAGGGTGAATTTCACATCCTGGGGCCACAGAACAAAGGCTGTATCATCTCCTACCCCAAAGCAATGATGGTAGGGAGTCTATGCCAACATCCCCCTGTCAAGGAGACACGTGATGTGATAGCTCAGCAGGTAAGTTTGGTTTATCAGGTGGAAGGGAGAACAAAAAGGAAAAAGGAGAGGACAATCCCCAAACCAGGCATTTTAAGGCATCATTCTGACACCTGTCCTTCCAGAATTAAAAGGGGTCTAAGATTTCTTTTGTATTTTATTTTACTTTAAAGGGTTCACTCTAAGCTGCCAACTCAATGGTCTGTAAGAATCTGATGGATTTGTCACTTGATAAATATGCTTTCGGCTGTGTGTCCGTTCCCACTCTCTCAGGATAGGCAGTCAGCCCATAGGAGCATTGGATCAGCCGTTAGGAGACCTGGGCTCTATGCCTGACCTACTGTGGTGTGTGACCCTGGGCAAGTCACTCACCTGCTTTGTAATCTTAGTGTCCACCGGTGTAAAATGGGTTTTTTTGTGTCTTACCCATGTTCATGTCGTGTTTTGAGACGGGAGATGAAATGTTGTTATTATTATTACCGAGTCAGAATTTGTGACGTCGTTTCTATTGCTGACAATCTCTTGAATTTCCCTCCTTCCTCTGATCCAAAAACGCTCCTATTAAAAAAAAAAAAGGAGGTGGGGGATAAGAAAACAATCTTCTGATCTGCTCTGCTTTCATTCTTTCCCTTCCAATGACTCTCAGAAATCCCTGTGAAGTTTGCAAAGAAATTAGAAGCGGTGAGTGCCGAGATCGGAGGGACCATCTCTCTGACCTGTGAGCTGAGCCAGGCCAAGGGGGATGTGCTGTGGTACAAGTACGGAGTTGAGATCAAACCCAGCAAGCGCTTCCAGATTAGCGAGGATGGTGTCAAGCGGACCCTGACCATAAAGGGACTCCGGGCCGAAGACAAGGGAGAGTACTCCTGTGAATCCCGGGATGACAAAAGCAGCATTCAGGTCACCCCCAAAGGTACCTTGCCAGATCCATGACATTACTTGTGACATTCTGCTCCCCTCTCCTTCCATTACAGTGCTAAAGAGCTGCATTAAAAAAACTCTGCCTGTGTTAAGAGGGCAGGGGACATTGTCGCTAGCATGAAGAAATGTATGTTATAGCTGGGAAAATAAGAGCTACCATCTTGAGGTTAATGAATAGACAGCATGACTGCCATTCTGAAAGAGAGAAATGCAATGTATGTTGTAGGTAGAAGATCCCTAGAAATGATATTTAAATAATATTTAAACAATGATACAACTCTATAAATTTAACTAGCAGCAACAATAAGAGCTAGTGCAGTGTCCTGCTAAAGTAATATGTGGGCTTAGTATGGGTTGATTGTATCACCCTCTACTGGATGAAGCCACAGCGATATAACTTGCTGCTTATGCAGAGTTAACCAAGTTTCTCTTTTCTCTCACGTGGCAGAGCCCTGTGATTTTGGTGGTGAAAGTCCCAGGGGCAATCCCTGCGGGCAACCTTGGTATTAGTATATGTGAAGCCACAGTTTGTTACCTTACCATGTCCACTTTAAAGTCCAAATTATATGTGAGCCTTAAAAAGTCTCCTCCTAGGACCCAATTTGAACTATGGCAGTTTAAGAGGTTGTTCAGATTCTGCATTTGGATGCTCTGTTTTCAATTGATTTCATATACAGTGAAGGGCGGAACTCTGCTACCTTCCTGCAAAAGTGGTGAAGGTTCTCTTTGCAAAGAATGTTGTTGTGACTTTGAGACAAACTGAGTTGGAGGTCTCATGTTAGATAGGCCATGGACTTGTTGGCCCTGATATTGCATGTAAGGTTGGGGTTAAGGATCCTGAATCTAGACCCAGGATTTTCCCTTACACGCGTGCTCCTATCATAGAGATGGCACCTCCCTATTTAAAAGTTGGACAGTGAGATGTAATGTGACTATGTTACCATGAGCACACTGTCACACAATGAAATATCCATGGCAAAGCCATTTGGATCCATGCCATTGACAATATTGCTAAGCCAGTCTGCCCTCTGGAGGTGCTCACAGTATGGGGGATTCTCATGCATGTGCTTCTAAAATGTCTCCTTCTTCTCTGTCAGCTCCTAGAGTGGTGAAGTTCACTACAGGCCTTCACAACGTGGTGTCTGAAGAAGGAAAAGAGGCCACATTCAAATGCACCGTCTCCCCCAGCGATGCTGCAGTTACATGGCACAGAAACAGTGTCAAAATTGAAGCCAGTAAGAAACACGTGATCTCTCAGAAGGACACCAACCACAGCCTCACCATCGTTGACCTGACTCTGGAGGATGCAGCAGAAATCTCAGCCAATGCAGAGGGTGTGGAAAGCAAAGCCACCCTCACAGTCCGAGGTGAGGGAGTTAGGTCCCTTTGACTGACTGTCATCCACACTGTGGGATGTGTTGTTTTGTACGTTCCTTCTACTAACTTTCTGACTTGGCCATGGGGATGCAAAAGGCATGTGTTCCACATGTTAGAATAGTGCCCAGAATGTTGCAGTGCTGGAGATGCTGCTTCTGTTCATGTGGATTTTCCCCAGCTTTGATTTCCTCAGAAGCCACCGTTTTAATCTTACTTTAGAGCCAGTTTTCTGGAGTCACTCAACTTTTACTCTTGTCTCCTCTCATTTTCCAGAGGCGCCGGTGACGTTCAAGAAGAAACTGGAGCCCAAAACGGTTGAGGAGAGGGACACGGTGACCCTGGAGGTAGAGCTGAGCAAGCCTTCCATGGAGGTGAAATGGATGAGGAACAGCATCGTGCTGCAGTCCAGTGACAACGTTGAGATCAAGGCCGAGGGGCCGAAACACAGCTTGATGATTAAGAACATCACCTTTGCCGACCGGGGCTTCTATTGCTGTGAGACTCTCGAAGATAAGACCCAGGCCAAGCTGAATGTGCAAAGTAAGCTGATGCTGAATGACCACCTGTGCTGTAGCCAATGTTAGGAGGCTGGTTTGGGAAATGCGGGTCTTTCCGCTTAGCATGCTGCCAGTCAAATGACTGTGTGGGAGAACGTGAGCCCTGGAGCTATCACAGGGGCTGACTGGTTGTTTGCTCTGACCTCCCCCTTCTATTGTTTCCATCTACCACAGTCCCGTGTCTATTGGCTTCACTCCCCCTGTTCACCATTACACCTCTGAGCTTGTCCCTTCTCCCCTCAAATTCCCTCACACCTTTTCATTCTGTCTTTTGCCCCATGCGTTTGCTCATGTGAAATCATTCCTCTTCCCACCATTCCATATTCCACCTCTCTTCCTTACAGTACCCCCCACAACACAGCTCTTGAAATGCAAGTAACGTTAAAATAACAAATCTTCTACCAACAAGTGTTTGAGTGTTCAAATAAACTAACGCTCTTCAGTCTGTAACCTCTGTAATTCAGCCTCCTTCCCCGCATTCCCTTTGTCTTCATTGTAATGCCATATCTTCATTTAGGGTGTATGTGCTTCAGGGCTAGGATCTGTCTAGTTATATGTCTGTAAAGCACCGTTAGCAGTTGGGGTGCTATATAAATAATGCATGATATTTAGGCACCTTTTGAATATCTAACAGATGGAGAGATATGTTAGAGAGGCTGAGCCCTTAAGTAATGGTTCAGACCCGCACATGAACTTGGCGAGTTCTGCTGAACTTGGATATGGTGTTCTGGCTCATGTCTGTATCTAGTGTGTATACAGGAAATCCATAGCATCCAAAGGGATAAGAGTTCAGCAGTGAGAAATATTCTTACCAGGACCAGAAACCATGTGACACTCACCTGGCTTTGCATTTTGTTAAAATTCAAAACTCAGGTGATCTCTGTGGAAAGATTGAAAACCTTGGGGTGAGTTTTGAACAAACCCAGGCCAGTTTTGAACAAACCCAGGCCAGTTTATGGCTTTGCAGTGAAATCCTGTGAAATTTGTGATTTCAGTTATTTCAGTGGAAAGCCAGGTGACGTTCAGTCTTGTGGAGATTTTGGGTTTGTTCAGACCCAGAGTTTAGAGGTTGCAAATGGACATGGATCAAAAGCAAAGCAGCTGCTGTGAAACATCCGTAAGGTGTCTGGCCTTAGAGCAGCTTTAGCTAGGATAGATCCCAAAGTTATAAAGTGTGATGCTTCCCAGGGGTACCCAGGGTTGTGAGGCACCTAGCTAAGACCAGCCCTTAGCATGAGCAGGTCTTCTCTGTGCCTGCTGTGGCTGCCCTGAAACCGCCAGCCTCTGGCAACACAAGCACTGCCTGCCAGGCTTCTGCGGGCCTTGCTCTTTCTCTATACAGGTTAGCGATAGACACACTCCAACCTCTGAGACCTCTGAGCGACCCCCTGCAGCGTCCAGCCCCTGTTCCAATGGACACACAACTCTTAGACCTGCTATTCCCAAAGGAGTAGTACACACCAGTCTGTGAGATTCAACTCAAGGGGACCACTTGACTTAACACACAACACACAAAGATGTGTAGTGAAAACTATAAGAACAAAGAACATGGATTCTAGCGAGAGAAAGTCAGAATATTGGAAACAAATGGTTACATATAAAACAAAATCATAACACACTTTCTGGGTCCTAAATTTAATTAGCAAGGCATTCATAGAATCATAGAATATCAGGGTTGGAAGGGACCCCAGAAGGTCATCTAGTCCAACCCCCTGCTCGAAGCAGGACCAATTCCCAGTTAAATCATCCCAGCCAGGGCTTTGTCAAGCCTGACCTTAAAAACCTCTAAGGAAGGAGATTCTACCACCTCCCTAGGTAACGCATTCCAGTGTTTCACCACCCTCTTAGTGAAAAAGTTTTTCCTAATATCCAATCTAAACCTCCCCCACTGCAACTTGAGACCATTACTCCTCATTCTGTCATCTGCTACCATTGAGAACAGTCTAGAGCCATCCTCTTTGGAACCCCCTTTCAGGTAGTTGAAAGCAGCTATCAAATCCCCCCTCATTCTTCTCTTCTGCAGGCTAAACAATCCCAGCTCCCTCAGCCTCTCCTCATAACTCATGTGTTCTAGACCCCTAATCATTTTTGTTGCCCTTCGCTGGACTCTCTCCAATTTATCCACATCCTTCTTGTAGTGTGGGGCCCAAAACTGGACACAGTACTCCAGATGACGCCTCACCAATGTCGAATAGAGGGGAACGATCACATCCCTCGATCTGCTCGCTATGCCCCTACTTATACATCCCAAAATGCCATTGGCCTTCTTGGCAACAAGGGCACACTGCTGACTCAACAAGGGCACACTGCTGACTCAACAAGGGCACACTGCTGACTCAGTGCATTCCCCTATCCCCTACAAGATAGCTTACCCATGTCCTTTCCCCAGCATTTCCAAGCCCATTGGTGGCTTGTCCTCGCAGGTGGAAGGAATGAGGTTATACCTCTGTACCCCTTTGTTATGCCCCCCAAAAGTTCATTGTCCTTATTTGTAAACAGGGCTCTGCCCTGCTGTTTCACGTCTTCCTGTATATTTCCTTTCTTAGAAGATTTCACAATTGTTCATTAGCAGGCTCAGAATGTAAATGGATACCCATTGTGAACCATACAATACTTAATTTAATGTAAACAGACAGACAGATAAATATTTCTTACCAGAAAGAAAACTCGCTTTTCACCTTTCTCGTGACCAGCCCCTAGTCACAGACCTTAAGAGCATAATTTTCAGTATATATACATAACTCCTTACACAACAGCCATACATGTTTTGCAATAATGATGATGACCACTGTGACACAGGCTTTCCTTAGAGATGGCCAATTGCCATCCAGAGGTCCTTGGGTCACATAAAGGTCCTTATACAAACTGGGGCCTCCATTTTAATTTTTATTTTATAGCTTTGTACATACCACAAGCAGAATCTTCACTAACAGGTTCTTTGATATAGCTCTCTGTTTGATACAAAGCTTTGTTTGTTGTACCGTGGCCACATCACCAATCCCCTCCTCTTTGGATCTCTCCACAGGTTCCCCTTTATACACTGAATCAGATTTAATTATTAGGGGTGAAATCTTGGCCACATTAAGTCAATGCTAAAATTGCCATTGACATTCTTGGGGTCAGGATTTCACCCCATTGTAATTCTGCATAGCACCCCTCTGGCCTACAATTCCAAATTTGTCTTTTCCCATGTCACCCACCCCCTCTACTCTCCCTCACTTTAATCCATATTATAACTTCCTTGGTTTATACAAACATATTTCTATTGCACACCAATTGTTTTGTATACCAACACTAGTGCGCGCATGCTGTTTGGTATTGTTTGCATGCATTTAAGACCAGATTAGCAATCAAAGGTATCAGAAACTGATGCCCAAATGTATTTAAAAAAAAAAAAAGAAAAGAAAAAGCCAGGTCTGTGTAATCTCTTTCACACACTGTTTCTATAGTTTCTTCCTCTTCAGAGTCTTCCTTGCTGTCCTCTGGCAAGAGCCACTGTTTTAATATCCAGATACAGGAGAGTTATCAGCTCTGGTGGCAGCTGCTCATCCAACCGACACCAAACTGGTTAGCCCTGGGAAACAGCAGACTCTGGCTGTGGTGAGGAAGATAAAAAGTACCAACCAGGCAGTTAGAGGGCAGGGATATTTAGTGGGTCCATGCAGTGGTAGAATGATAAAGAACAAAATGTATGCAGTACCTGTTTTTTCTGCAAGTACCATATATCTTTTTTCAGAAGCTGACTTTTTTCAGTAGTTTAACCTTTACAATTCAAGCTGTCGGAGAAGGCAGTTAGATACAATAGAAGGCATCCTTCTTTGGAGCAGCTTTTGATATATTACCAGGAGTATATTGAGTTTTACAGGCTTTGAGAGTTTAGCATCACTTTAGTCCCCTGGACCAGTATCTTTTTTTATTGAGAATACGTTGGAAAGGGAAACATTGTCAAATCAAACTTGGCTCAAAATTTGGCTTTTGTAAAAATGTGTTTTACAAAACCTCAGACCAACAGAAATGTTCCCATGACTTAAACAATAAATTCCAGCAGAAACAGTTCTTCAAAGCCACATAAACATATCATGAATCATAGAATATCAGGGTTGGAAGGGACCTCAGGAGGTCATCTAGTCCAACCTCCTGCTCAAAGCAGGACCTAATCCCCAACTAAATCAGTGCTTGCAACCCATGCGTTGTAACTTTGGAATAATACAGGACAACTTGTATGTGAAATAACCTTAACTAAAAGTGAAACTGATTAGCATGTTCATTGCTCAAGCTGCTATAAATTTATAAACCACATAAATAGAGTTGCGTGAATGCATCACAATGAATTTGGCTCGTTTTCCTGCTTTTAGTACATCTGCAAGCAAATAGTGATGCCTCAAATTTATTCATTATTAAAAGAAGGATTTTTTAATTTGAAATTTTGTATTTTGTTAACTTTGAAGATTAATCTTCAACCCACCTATTCATTAAGGGGATGTACAGTGTAAGAGATTCAGACAGTAGACATGCAAAAAATATTTGGTACACGGTATTCCAAGTTTGAATTTTCTGTGTTAGTTGGGGTTGTTCACATCAATCACATGACATTACACTGTTTTTGACTGGATGAACATTACTCTTTGCAATTAGGTTTTCAGCACAAATGCAAGGGAAAGGATGGTCTTGTATTTACAATACTGGACTAGGATTTAGGAGAGTCTGTGTTTGATTCTACCATAGACTTCCTGTGTGTGAGCCTACACAAATTATCTAATCTCATTTGCCTCAGTTCCCCATCTGTAAAATGAGGATAATAACCCTTGCCTTGTCTAAACAGATTGTGATCTGTTAGAGATAGCAATTGTTTCTTGCCATGTGTATGTACAGTGTAGCACAACGGGGCCCGGATCTAAGTTCGGTTGTATAGGCACTCTAATAATACAAGTTATAAATAAGCACAGAATATTTGGAAATTCATGAACACTTTCCATGAACACTTGTAAGGTTAAACTTAACCTTCATGTTCCATGAACATTTGTGCTAATATACTTAGATTACTTGCATGCTCATGGGGAAAACCCCCCACAAAAACAGTGAGAATATGGACAAAGTAAATTCACATTTAAATTAGAGCCGGAATTTATATAAATAGTAGGCAGTAAATTAGGTATTTAAAAATTGTTTCAATTAAAATAATCTCAAGCATTGTTAGTAACAATTTAAAATCTATTTTGTAAACATTATTAGTAACTTTTTAAAACTAAGCAACCTTTAACCCGAGTGTCCCTTTAATATTTATAATGTAAAATCAGTGTTTATGACACATTTGGGGGAGGGATAGCTCAGTGGTTTGAGCTTTGGCCTGCTAAACCCAGGGTTGTGAGTTCAATCCTTGAGGGGGCCATTTAGGGATATGGGGCAAAAATTGGGGATTGGTCCTGCTTTGAGCAGGGGGTTGGACTAGATGACCTCCTGAGGTCCCTCCCAACCCTGTTATTCTATGATTCTATGACACTTAGAAAACCTGTACTGTGGAACTTAGCTATAACTCAAGAAGTTATGTACAGAAATCCCCAGCCTTCTGTCTTAATTGTACTAGACTGTTTGGCTAGCTCCATGCCCATAGTAAATTTAAAATATAACACAATATTATACAGAGAGGTAGAATGCAGTGGAACACAATACAGTCTGCTCCTCTCTCATCTTTCACACAATGTGCCTGAAAACACTTTATACTTTATAGGAAACATTCAGCATTCCTTCCAACAAGTCTGTTTGTCACTTCCACTGTTCTGAAGCTCAGGCTTCTGTTACTTCTTTTCTAGACACTGGCTAGTTATCATGGCCAATTGTTAAAAACAAAAGAGCCCTGGCATCCCGATCACTACTTATATTGTAATGACTTGGCTACTTTTAATGGCTGCAAAAAGGGTTTTACTCCTTAGGGTTTTGCATGCTTTGTACTGTGCAAGGCTAATTTCATGTCTCTCTTTTTTTAACTTCCCGTTCTGAAGACAAGAGGTGATTTCTGTGCCGGATGATCCCCCCTCACCTCCCCGCCCTTGTGCTTCCCATATATCTAGCTGCATTTTCATCACTTATTTCAGAGTAGCAAGCCTGTTAGTCTGTATCCGCAAAAAGAAAAGGAGGACTTGTGGCACCTTAGAGACTAACAAAGTTATTCTTAGCTTCTCTACATGAGATAGCTCTAAATAGGGATGTTAATGGTTACAGATTAGTGAGTGCTGGAACTGAATGCACAATGAGATTTAAAATGTACAAGGTGATCTGAAACAAACTGTGACTTTACAGAGGAAAACCAAGGGGATTCTCTTTGCATATGATCAGCCATGCTTTATTTATAAGAAGGCATAGGGAAAGGTGTCCATTTTAAGGAAATCTCAGCTATACGGTATGCAATGTTTATAAGAGTCATACACGTCACAATGCAAAGATTATAAGCCTAATTCTGATATCACGCTGGTTTTACACCAGAGCCAAGATTTTAAAAAGTAGAGGCCTAAAGTTATGCTCCTAAATCCATATTCAGGTAGCTAAATAAATGTCCTGATTTTTAAAAGTGCTGGATAGAGCTGTGAGAATGACTGACTGATTTGATTTGGGTAGAAGAGAAACCAACTTTTTTGATACTTTCAGGAAATCAGAAAAATTTAATTTTGGGTTGAACAAAATTTTTCATTGTGAACATTTTAGCAACAGCAGAGGGAATGAAGGGCTGGATCTACGAGAAGCTGCTGCTGCTGGTGGTTACCACTCCACCACCCTTTATATCCAATTTTGCCCAGTGGTTGGAGCACTCAACTGGATTGTGGGAGAACTGGGTTCAAGTCCTTGCGCCAGAGCAGGGTTTTGAACCTCAGTTTCCCACAACCCAGGTGAGATCTCTGACTTCTGGGCTCTTAGGTATAAGCATGGCAATTACCTAGTCCCTGATTCTGCATTTTTTGGCCACATTTTTTTTTCAGCCAAAAATTGTTTGCCCAGTTCACACCTAACAGTGCTCAGTAGTCAGTTTAAGTGCTCAGTAGTCTTGAAAATTGGGGCACTTATTTAGATACTTTGCACTGGGCTAAGAAGCTTGATTTTAGGAAGCCATTTTTAAAAATCTTGATCTGCACTGATACCATTTGGCCTGATCCTGCTTTCATTTACACTAGTGCAAATGCAGAGGTGTCACCGTAAAGTCAATTGAGTTATACCATTGTGAAAGCAGTGTGAGAGCAGTGACTAGAATATTAATATTGAGAGGGAAGATTGCAGATCTCTTGACATAATTCCAGCCTGTAATATTTTCTTTTAAAGGAAACCCTTTAAAGGCTTTTCCCCAGCTGCCCTCATGGGGGAGGATGTTTGCAAAAGAAGAAATTTGTCCCAGGCCTATCTGTACTATATGGCTGGAGGGCGTCTGCTGAGAACTTGCTCCGTTTCTTGAGTTAGTGTTTTTTTGCTAATCCCTTCCCCTCTAGCTCATCCCCAGCAACTTCAGCACATTCCCTGTTCAAAATGCTGAAGTATCTGTTGAACCAGAGGAAAGGTCATCACAGCAGCAGGCACACCGGATTCTTTGGAAACATCTTTCAGCTTAAAGAATAAGACACCACAGAGCAGGGAGGGAATGGCTGTAAACTTAGATGAAGAGCCAAGGACTAATGCAGCCTTAGAGAGAATGGACTTCAGAATCTGTGTCCGAGAGAGGGAAGCAACAGTGCAAACTCCTGGGAAAATGTCTCTTCTCCCCTCGTGGGGCATGTGCAAAGAATGTCCCGGGGGACAAATCTTGTCTCTGCCTCAGTGGCCGTGGAAAAGATGCCTTGGCAGAGGAACCAGTGCAGTTCCATTGGACAGAGATTGAGTAAGATTTAGAGATTTGTTGTGGGTACTGCACATCCCCTGCTGTGTGGAGGAACAGGGCAGCAATACACAGTAGGAAGAGCCAAAGGATCCATCATTGTATGGATTATTTGGCTTTATTCCTGAGGCAGAAGGGGTTGTGGCCACATAGAACTACTTAGGCGTAGTTTCAGAAGCGGCTCCATGGAGCAGTTCCGCAGTTGCTCTGGAGTCTATGGGGAGGAGTACATCAATGGCTGGAGGGTTTTGCGTCTTGAAGAAGACAGTGGACACCTGAGAGTAAGAGTCGGGCCCAAGTCACAACCATGGAACTGAGCACCCATGTGAACTCCTGGCAATGCTTGGATATCTGGATCCATATCTGAACTTTGTGGCTTGGGTTCATCTCTTCTGAAGATACATAAGAAGGCTGGACTATTCCCAATTCAGCCTTGTGGAGTTTAAAGTTTTGTGTGTGTTTCATGGTTTTACTGAAGTTAAATATCCTAATTTTTTTTCTGTTATTTTAATCCATTTTTAAGGGTGATTCAGTTTTAAATACTAAATTGATCTTTCTAGTTGATGGGCTGTTGGCGCTGTGCATTCAGGGTAAGTAAAACTCCCCTCAAGCGAGGCTGGTTCAAGTGCATGTCCTAGGCACTGTACTGTGTACTGAGAGACTTTGTTATTCAAATTTTTCACTTCTTTCTTTACCTGCTATTTTTGCCTCATAGTTTATCCTTTTTGGAATGCTGATCAGTACTGATTCCTTGTTCCTTGCACTCCCACATCTGTCTGGTGTACCTACCTGTTGTTTCTCATTTGTATATGGCTTGTAAACTCTTCAGGTTAGGAACTGTTTCCTTGTTCTGTGTTTGTACAGTGCCTCGCCCAGTGGGGTCCTGGTCCATGACAGAGGCTTCTAAGCACTACCAATAAATAACAAAAATTACCTTCTCTAGAGCATCTGGTACTGGCCAGTATCTGTGAGTGGTTTGATTCACTTTTGTTTGTTCGTTTGAAGTGACTGATCTGTTACATTTACTCCAAGTGAATGGGTGGAGAGTTATCTTTGCTTCCCAATGCAATGTCTCCAACCCTTCAATATCGTTTGTTTTTCAGTGAGGCAGATCAAACTGGTGAAAGGCCTGCAGTCGCTGGAAGCCCGTGAAAAGGGGACTGTCACCTTCGAGCTGGAGCTGTCTCATGAGGATGTGGAAGGAAGCTGGATGAAGGATGGCCTGAAACTGAAACCAGGGGAGAACTGCCACATGAGCGTCCTGGGGAAGAAACATTCACTGACACTTTCATCCCTGAAGCTAGAAGACTCAGGACTCATCTCCTTCAAGGCAGAAGGCATCCATTCTTCAGGGAGGCTTATAGTAACAGGTATATAACCCTGCAGTTTGGAACTCCACTTGGGATGTGTTCCTGTAGAACAGACAGTGCATGCCATAGGTTGACTGCCAATGACGCAGTTCATCTGGGCATGTCTTTGATTAGTTGTTAATGCCTGAGGTTTTCAGAGCCGTGCATGTCAATATTCTGCAGCTCATACTGTGGAGTTCATACCTCGCTTCTGTATTTACTGTTGAGATGCACAAGAAAACAGCAGAGAAAACTGACATAAATATACCCTTTCACACATCCCCACCTATTATTATTTATGATTGATTATTATCTGTTATTAAGTACTGACAATTTGCTTGGTGCTGTCTAAGGTACCAAGTGAAGGCAATCCTTTCCCTTATTGTGCATAGAACTCCCTTCTTGAGCTGGTCTTTCCTTTATTCAAATCCCTCCCAAAGACCTGCCTTTTCTCTGTTGCCTACCAGTAACTATAATGGTATAGATGTAGGGTAATTTATGACTGTCTTTAGCTCTTTATATAGATAATGTATATGCTGTCGTTAAAACTGTGTATGTTCTGATGTGTCTGTATCTGAATGTCATGGCAGGGTCTTTGTCTGCCTTTTTATTTATACAGTGCTTAGCACATTCTGTCTGCTACCAGGAACAAATAATAATTAATAATAATGACATTATGTACTGAATAAATTAAATATGGGCTGTGAGCCAATGGCAGAATATGCAAAACAAATTTTTCATTTTCTTTTTTGCTTACAAGATATAGTAATCACTTAAGATGTAATCTATTTACTGATTATTCTCTGAGTCTTGTACTCCTACCAAACCCAATCCTCTTCTTACTGTATTTTCTTTTTGGCAGAGTTGCCTGTGAAAATAAGCAAGCCTTTGGTTGACATCAAAGCTCCTGAGAAGGATAAGGTGACATTCGAGTGTGAGCTCTCCAGGCCTAATGCGGAGGTCAAGTGGTTTAAGGTACAAAACTTAGCAGACAATAACACCTTCATTTCTCTTTTAGGGCCTGATCTAACTTCTCCTGAAGTCAGTGGGCACCTTTCCATTAACTTCAAAAGGAGATGGATATGGGCTGTTATGCAGCTCTGGTTATCCAATATTAATCAAAACTCCCCAGTTTTCTTTGTGTCCATTAGCTCGTACAGTCTACCTTACCTCTGCCTAGAATATTTATTTACCAGGTCTTTAAGGGTGTTTTCATGGAGGTAGTCCCAAATTTCAACTTTTCTGGAATTTACAGTAAACTTCCAGATTTTTGTTGCTTTTAGGTAAGGCTTGTTGATGACTATTGGTCCAGTCTCCTGACTCATTTAACTATGAGGCATGTTGTCAAATTGTTACAATACAAGACTGGGTTCCAGGACTCCTGGGTTCTATTTGCACTCCTGGGCATGTTAGATAGCCTCTCCTGGGCCTCAGTTCATCCCTTTGTAAAATGGGGACAATAGTGACAAGTCTCAGAGTGGTGCTGTGAGGCTTAATTATTTACTGTTTGTGAAGAGCTTTGAGGCCCTTGGATGAGTACACTACGGTTCCAGTTCCTCACAGTTTTAAGTACATGCTTAAGTCCATCCCTATTTGGTGATGCATTCACACACGTGCTTAACTTCACACACGTACGGTAAGTCCCATTGACGTAAGCGAGACATAAGCATGTGTATAAAGTTAGGCACGTGTGAATGCTGCGCTGAATCAAGGCTTATATAACGGTAATAAGTGACTATCTTGTTTTGGTTTTTTCCTTCTAGAATGGATCTGAGCTCCGGCCAAGTAAAAAAATGGCAATTATTTCCCAGGAGATTAAGAGAAGCCTCATTATTCACAAGTGTGACTATGACGACCAAGGAACCTATGTATGCGATGCAGCTGACGACAAGAGTTCCGCTACCCTTATTGTCCACGGTATGTTTGATAGATAGAGGAAAGGTCCCCTGCTTTGGAGGTGTATTTCCTAGGTGATTTCTGTGTTTCTCGTCTGCTAATAAGTTGCCTAGAGTTCAGAATTCCGCCTCGTTCGGTTTTCTCTTCTGTAGGTACTTTTGCAAGTAAATGCCAACTTTTTTTCCAGGGCTCATGGCAATTTATCATTTTCCTTATTCTTTTAAACTTTGTTTATCGATTTGTATAATAACCAACAAATTATGACAAATGATTGGCAAGAGACGAGGTACAGTACTGCTTGGTAGACAATCATGGTCAAATGGTTAGAACTCCCAAGTTTTAGTTTAGACTCTACCATTGAGTCAATGAGAGTTTGCCAGAGTCAGGAGTGGATAAAACTAAGCTGGGGTCCCAGTATTTGTTCCACTTTAAGCTACAAATGCTAAAATGGGAAAATAAAATCTCATGCTTCATTAGCAGCAAAGAGTCCTGTGGCACCTTATAGACTAACAGACGTACTGGAGCATAAGCTTTCATGGGTGAATACCCACTTCGTCGGATGCATGTCACCCATAAAAGCTTATGTTCCAATACGTTTGTTAGTCTATAAGGTTCCACAGGACTCTTTGCCACTTTTACAGATCCAGACTAACACGGCTACCCCTCTGATGCTTCATTAGTTTAGCTTACTGCCATAGATGTCAAGACCAGATTTTGTCCTCTGTGTACAGCAGTGCACCACTGCTGTATACTGATAGAATTTCTCATCTTCCTCTGAAGTTTCAGGTCTTAGCAGTGCTGAAGGAGGTTTTGGAACTGCGTTGAGTAGCGGTCTGGGCTATAATCAGTCATATTAAAATATAACATAACCGCCCTTTTTTGTTTCCTGTTCTATGCTGCCATTTGGCAGCCACTCCAGGTCAAGTTGCAGAAATGTTTTTAGACAATGTCCCGTTCCTGCCCTTCGTTAAACTCACCCTTTCTTCTTGAGTTAGCACTTTGGATTTGTTGCTCTTTGGAGGCTGGTTCATTTACATATAAGGATAGAAATATAGTCACAGGCAATTCTGAGATTAATGCAGGCTGTATGAGGTGCTTCCCTTTGGGTAGTGAAAGGCTCCAATAAAATAGACCAGGCTAGATTCAGAGCTGGTGTAAATGGTTGCAACTCCACTCATGTCAATGGACTTGTGCAGGTGCTTACAGAAGAGACCTCATTCTGATTTCAGTAGACCGTAACACAGACGTGACGTCATGAAGTTACAGTAACACCTGTGGTTGTAAAGCCTGCACAGCTGACTTTCAAACTAGGCCTCAGGGCTGAATTTGGGCTGCAAAGTTCCAATGACTGTAACCTCTCTAAGTGGAAATTATGTTTTTTATTGTGGTTGTGAAACACAAACAGAGGCTGTGCCATTGATCCTTGGCTGTGGCCAGGCACAAAGAGGACAGTGCAGAGACAGAGCCGGAGAGCTGCCAGTGCTCTGTCCCAGTGCTGGGACTTGCTGTGTGTCAGTCCAGTCCCCTGGCATAACTTAGGTTGCTCTAACTTGTATTGGCTGCCATTGGCCCACGGGGGCTGTCCTGAGGGCTGTGGATTGCCGGGGTTCAGGGAAGCCTTGTCCATGCCCACTTTTACTGGACCAAACCCCTTGCAGTAGCTGCAGAAAGGGGGTGGTGAATGAGCTGTTACACTGGCTCTGCAATGCTGGAGGATTCCCCATCACCCCCATACTGAGTTGGATCATCCCATAGTTGGCTATGCCATGTTCAGGGCTGCTTTATGCTAGCAGTACAAAACAGCTGCAGGCCAACCAGGAGCAGGGCCTGTGTATTTAGCAAGTGACTGGTTAAGGCACCCATTGTCGCATGGTATAAGTTTCCTCAGCTTGCTCAATTAATGCTTGACTTAACCCTGACCATCAAGGAGAACCATCTTAAAGCTTGACACTTAGTTGATTATGTTTTCTTGGCAGATGAATCCTAGGCTCCTCCTGAGAGTATTAATCATGACAAATTACCTATGATAATGTGAACTTTCCAGCTGTTGTTTCTGAGAGGGGAATAGATTGAGGTGGCTGATAGAAACCCAGCTATTATGGTGTCTTTAAAATAAAACACTCTGAGGAATTCTCAGTGGCCAGGGCAGATTGGAAAAGGCTTCAGATGAATCATACTTAACTGGCCAAATTTGCTTTCGCACCAAATTTTATCCTATTATATGCACAGTTTTGCCCTAGGAATGCACAGCTACTAGTATGAAGTCATTGGTAATTCCACAGACACTTAAAAGAGTAAAATGTGTCTATTATGCTATGGAAGGATTTGTACAGAGAAAGGTGGGCAAGTGTGGATTATGTGAAAAATAAACCAACTTCATAAAGCTATGGAGGAATCAAATATAAACATGTCTCTGTGATCCCATAGCCCGAGATATCAAGATCATAAAGCCCCTGGAAGATGTGGAAGTGAATGAAAAGGCGAGTGCATCTTTCACCTGTGAGATTTCACATGATGAAGTCCAAACCCAGTGGTACAAAAATGACACCAAGCTGAGGGCTGGAGAAAACATTAAGATGCGTCAAGAAGGTAGGGTGCAAAAGTAGGGTGTTGCACGCTGTATTGTTAATGAGTCTGTGGCAGAGAAAAGTGGGAAGAGGAGCAGCATTGCAGTGTAGTGGCAACATGAAGGGGGATGTGAGTATGGATCACTTGCCTTCATGGCACTCCAAGGCAGGAGCAATGCACTTGGTTCCTTGAGGGAGTGAGCCGTTACCTCGCATTGATTGACTCTGGAAGCAGCTGTGTCCAGTTTTCTCCAGCAAGGGTGCCTATCACTTATGCAAGAGGGGCTTTCAGTTTCTTGAGACAGAAAAAGGGAAAATGTGTGGATGTGTGTGTGTGTGTGTGTGGGAGAGAGAGAGAGACTCCAGATGAGTTCAACCATCCCTACTATTAAATAATTCTAAGTACAGTTCAGTCCCTCGAAGGCACAAGGATTTGGGTTGGAGTTAGAGTGTGTGATAATGTACCTGAGTCTGCCTATCCATATTCCAGATGGAAACTCAGAATGGGGGAGCCATTACAGTCCTACAGGGAGTCAGTTTTACTTTTCTAACCACTACAGGAACGTGCACTTACTGTGACTTGGGGGTCAGATTCACCACTATCAAAAGTGGCTATTGGTCTGTTAGAGCTAATGGAATAGTGGCTGCTTATACCAGCAGCATTTAACCTCGGAAGATAAAACCATCTTCTCACAGCGGCTTGTGTATGGTTGTATTTTTATTCACAGGAAAAACCTATGCATTAGTTTACAAAAGTGTCCATGTGGAAGATGCTGCAGAGATCAAATTTGTAGCAGAAAAGGCAGAATCTCGAGCGCAACTTAGAGTTAAAGGTAAGTCTAACAGTAATGACAGCATTATTAAAACAGTTTTTTGTAATAAATTAACCAGCTCCCACTGACTTCAGTGGGAACAGTGCGAAGCTGCTGCTTAGCACTTCTGAAAATCCCAGCCTCGCTACATTGAAATGAACAGGAAAAAATGGAACACCACTGTCTGGGTTTCCCTGTACCAAGAATCAGCCTCCTTGCTGGGTATTTACCTTTGCTAAATAACATACAAGTCTTCCTCTCGATACGGACAGTTTTTTTTATTCCTTTTTTAGACAAAAAGGGCCATGTGTAGATTTTGGAGGGAAATGTTTTCTTTCAAGAAGGCATCCCCATTTCTGCCTTGTGAGCACTGTCCCTTGCTACTTTACACTTAAGTTGTGTGACAATGTGTCAGACTGGGCAGCTGCAAGAGGGTGGTCCTATTGGGTTCCGGGAAGTGGGTGGGCGCAAGGGGACAAGCCACTGGGTCCAGGACTCAGATAAATACGGGGGACAACAAAACCCAAAACAAGGACAGGTGTGAAGGTCAAAGGGTCAAAAGTAGGCAACCTGAAAGGGACACTGAGCAGAGAACCCTGGACACCACCCACTGCTCCTTGAATGTGTCAAGGGAGCCAGCGGACGCCGCCCAGAGGAACTCTGCCCAGCTATGTGAATGGAGAGAGGAATGGAAATAGGCTCCAACAGTTGCATAGTGCCCCCTCGGTCAACATCCTCTCCCTAGTGTTATAGTGGACCACTTTGGCCATTGCTAGGAGGTTGATGAGGAGGTCTTGCGACTTTGAGGGACCATGGGATGTGCGTAGATAAGAAGGTGAGGGGAGAAGTGCAGCCAGAACCGTAAAAATAGGCTTCAGGAGGAGCCAGAAGAGGAGGTACAACCTGGCACACTCAAGATAAGCATGTGCCAGGACCTCCCTAATGCCGCAAAAGGAACAGGCATCTGGGATAGGGGTGAACCGTGCCGGATACACGCCCATGCTCATGATGCCATGAATGAGCCGCCAACTAATATCCCCGGTGGGCCATGGGACCAAGGTGGAATACAGACTGGTCCATCGGGGATCCTCACCCTCAACGGGTGGCAATAGTTCCTGCTACTTAATATTGGGGTGGGACACGAGGGTGAGGAAATGGAGAGTATGGGGCATGAGCATGTACAGATTTGTGCTTGGTGCGGTTCGGAAGTAAACCGGCTGCAGGTCATCCAATCATTTCCAAATAATTGATGATGATAATGAAGGAAATGTTACTAATGAGCTTCATCTGGCACCATCCACTACAACCACACAATTTGTTTTTTATTCCTCCTCCTTAGAACTGCCTGTAAAATTTGTGAAGCCTCTGCGGGATAAGATTGCTATTGAGAAGCACCGGGGTGTCCTGGAATGTCAGGTGTCTCGTCCTACTGCCAAAGTTAAATGGTATAAGAAGAACGTTGAGATTCTTCCCAGCCAGAAATATGAGCTGGTGAGTGACAGTGTCTATAGGAAACTCATCATCAACGACGCCGAGTTTCAGGATGAGGACGTTTACACATGTGATGCTACTGATGACACAAGCTGTGCTCATTTCTATGTTGAAGGTACTGGACTATTTTCTTTCAACTTGTTGGAAGGAGAGTGGATAGTTCCAGAAAGTATTTGAAATTTAATCTACACATGTAACTTAATTAGCATTTGATCATTTTTTTATTTCTGCAGCCCCTAGGCTATGGGGGGCAGGCGCATCCAGGAATATGAACTTGTGATCTGTCCTCCCAAGGGAAGTGTTAGAATCCCCATTCTGGAGACCTTTCCAATTAGAGTGGAGAAAGAATTATTCCCTACAATAGGCTAGTTTTGCAGTGGGATTTCAACTGGATGCCCGATGTGTTTCCCATCACTGGGAAGGTTTAATTCTCTGAACCTTCTATTTCGGTTTATATTTCTTGGTTTCTGATAACAGAACAGAAAGGATGGTCTTGTGGTTAAGGAATACGACTGCAAGTCAGGAGACCTGGATTCTGGCCTTTGTCCCAGGCTCGCTGTCTGACCATTCACCAGTTGCATGTTTTGCCATATATAAAAAGGAACCAATAATATTTACCTACCTGACAGGAGTTCTGTGGGGCTTAATTCACTAATGTTTGTTAACTTTGTTGACCTCTCTGGGCATGAAGTATTATAATTAATATGAAAAAGTCTATTCCTAAATGCATGGCCTAACACAGTGTTTCTCAAACTGGGGTCTGCGAGGATACTCTAGGGGGTCCGCAGGCCCCGCTGATCAACTCTTCCCCTTTCCTTCCTCAACTCTTCCCCCTCCCTCCCGTCGCCTCCTGCGTGCCAGGGAACAGCTGTTCAGCGGTGTGCAGGAGGCACTAGGAGGGAGTGGGAGGAGCAGGAATGGGGTGCATTTGAGGGAGGGGGTGGAATCATGTGCGGGGCCTCTGGCCCCACTGATAAATTCCCCCCCCTCCCCAGTGCCTCCTGCACACCACGGAACAGCTGTTCCCCAGTGTACAGGAGATGCTGGGAGGGAGTGGGGACAGGGCGTGCTTGGGGAAGGGAGGATCCTAAGGGTTGCTAAAGTTTTGAGAACTTAGAACCGCTGGTCTAATATATTCCTCTTCTTGCTTTCCACCCCCATCCCAGAGCAATCCATTAATATTGTAAAGCAGTTAAGTGATGTGGATGTGACAGAGCCCACAGAAGCCAAGTTTGAATGTGAGATCTCCATTCCATCAGTGAAGCCTCCCAAATGGTCTCTGGGTGGAGAGGTCTTACAGACTGGTAGAAACGTTTCTATAGAGCAAGAAGGCACCATCCATCGGCTGATTCTGTGGAAGACCAATTCTGACATGACAGGCACCATTCAGTTTGCAATTGGCAAATCAAAATCCACAGCAAACCTGCTTGTAAGAGGTAATTTGATGTGCCCTGGATGTGAGAATTAATTAGAGCATGGCCCAGACTCCTTCAGAACCTTCTCCCACGCACCCAAAAATAATTTCAGCCTAATTTGCAACTGTTTTCTGTATAGTCTCCATCGTTTGGAGTCTTTAAACTGAGATGTCTTTCTAAAAGATATGTCTTTCTAAAAGACAAGTTATTAGGTTTAATGTAGGAATCAGTGAGTGAAATTATATTGTCTGTGTTACCCAGGAGGTCAGATTAGATGATCGCAAGGGAACCTCTGGCCTTGAAATCTATGAATGTAAAACCAGGACAGTCACAGTAAGATCCCATAAGAACATAAAAGCTGACATACTGATTCATACCATGGACCAGCTTGCCCAGTATCCTGTCTCCTACAGTGGCCCATACCAGAAGTTCGGGAGAACTGTACAGAACAGGGCCACTATGGAGTGAGCCAACCCTGTCTTCCACTCTCAGCTTCTGGTAGTCTATACCCTCTATACTTCCTGCTTTGGGTCAGGGTCAGAAATAAAGAAATACTAAGAGAGGCTGCTCCCAATGTGGTTTTACTCACCCAAGCACAGAAAAAGGCTGAAACCTTCCAGTAAAGCCTCTTGCAGGTTTCCAGGCCCATTTTTAGAAAGGAAAAGTTTCAGTAGAAAGGCTTTCTCGCCCCCCCCCCCTTTTTTTCCCTCCCAGGGACACACACACACACACACACACACACAAACTCACTCTCCTGCTATTACCAGCAGGAGAGTGAGTTTGTGTGTGTGTATGGGGGTGGGGGGTGAGAGAGCCTGGATTTGTGCTGGACATGGCCCACCTTGATTACCATGCACATTGTAGGGAGAGTGGTCACTTTGGATGAGCTATTACCAGCAGGAGAGTGAGTTTGTGTGTGTGTATGGGGGTGGGGGGGGGTGAGACAGCCTGGATTTGTGCTGGACATGGCCCACCTTGATGATCACTTTAGATAAGCTATTACCAGCAGGACAGTGGGGTGGGAGGAGGTATTGTTTCATATTCTCTGTGTGTATATAAAGTCTGCTGCAGTTTCCACGGTATGCATCCAATGAAGTGAGCTGTAGCTCATGAAAGCTCATGCTCAAATAAATTGGTTAGTCTCTAAGGTGCCACAAGTACTCCTTTTCTTTGTTCAGATTAAGTTGATGATGATGATTGTAAAGTGCTTTGAAAATGAAATGTGTTGTGTGCCATAAGTGCTGAATATAATTTGGATAAGCTTGGTGAGACCAGCAACATTTTTGTAGATTCTAGCTGAGAAAAAGTTCCCAGTCTTTTGAACTTAATTTTTCCATATGCTAAATACCCTGGGCTAAATCCTGAAGTCCCCACTCAGCCCTTATTTAGACAAAATCCTCAGTAAGAATTTTGCTGAGTAATAAACAACGCATCAAAACTTTCGAAATTTGGCTCTGCATTTGGTGGTAAATATTCAACAATCCCTTGGGGAATCATATCAGCAGAAATTCCTGGTGTAAATTATGCTACCCGTGGCCCCTTGGCAAGTCAAACCTCTAACAGAAATTCAGAGTGGTCCTTGTATTAACTGCCGTTGATTACAGATAAAATTGCACCTCTATTTTCAAATTGTTCTTACCTGTTCCTCCTTCACAACCCTCTTTTACAGATATTAACGTGCAGATTACCAGAAAGCTGGAGGATAAGACTGCCTTAGAACGCCATTCAGTTGTCCTGTCCTGTGATTTTAGGCCTTCTCCAAAGGTTGTAGAGTGGTTCAAGGGACACACCCTCATTGAGCCCTCTGAAAAATACAAACCCAAGTGGGAGAAGCACACAGCAGAACTCAAAATTCTGAAACTGACACCTGAAGATTCCGGCACATACAAGTGCCGAGCAGGAAATGCAGAAACCAAAGCCATGCTGACAGTGGAAGGTATGTGGTTTGCAGTAGGGATGGCTTTCTCATTTGCCCAGCACATATCTGTATGGTTTGATATGCACCTTTGGCTCTGAAGATTCTCTGCTTGGTTTCTTTTGTTGACCACAGAGAAATTCGCATATTTCTCCTCTGCAATTTTAATATGTAAATAATCATTAGTGAAAAGTGCTATTTTTCAAAATCATTACAGTGCGTTTTAATGGTGCTGTGTTGATAGTCCAGCAGACAGAATTATAGTTCCTATCCACAGAACAGGGAAATCATGTACAGGGGCAGTGCTTGTGCAATGCTCTGGCATTATACATGTGATCATGTCATTCTAGTGGCTAGTCTGAGGGACTAGAGTATCTGGTACTTTCAGCTAAATAAGTCTCTTAAGTCAAGTCCTAGAAGCTCTGTTTTGGGCGCTGATGGTCCTGGGCTTTATCCCAATGACCAGTGCAGTGTCTGTTTATACGTGCCAGAGGTTCATTATTCAAAAAGTACAGGGTCTGGAGACAGAGGTAGGTAGACGAGACTTTCCGGGACACAGTAGTGCAGTCCCACACTCAGTCTGACAGCTTCAGTGGCGTGGAGGAGGAGGAAAGTCTCAGGAAAGGAGAACATCAAGCTGGAGTGGAGGGAAATTATCCCATAGTTGGAATGCTCCTTCCAGATGATGTAGTGGTATCCTCTCGCACTTGAGGATACCCCTGGCGGGGCAGCTATTAGGAAGAGAGTGGTAATAGTAATGGGGGATTTGGTTATTAGATAGTTGGGTTTGTGGTGACTGGAGAACTGCATGATGAATTGCCACTGGACAATGGAGTTGCTAAAGGACCACTCCAGGAAGACAAGCCCATTGCAGAGCAGCTAAATGAATTCTTTGTGTGAGTCTTCATTGCAGAGGATGAGGGGGAGTTTCCCATACCTGAGCCATTCTTTTTAGGTGACAGATCTGAGGAACTGTCCCAGATTTGAAGTGTCAGTAGAGGAGGTTTTGGAACAGCTTGATAAACTAAACAGTAATAAGTCACCAGGACCAGATGGTATTTACCCAAGAGTTCTGAAGGAACTCAAATATGAAATTGCAGAACTACTAACTGATATGTAACGTATAGCTTAAATCAGCCTCTGTACCAGATGACTGCAGCATAGCTAATGTAACACTGATTTTTTTAAAAGGCTGTAGAGGTGGTCCTGGCAATTTACAGGCTGGTAAGCCCAACTTCAGTAACAGGCAAATTAGTTGGAACTATAGTCAAGAACAGAAATATCAGATACATAGATGAACACAATATGTTGGAAAAGAATCAACCTGGCTTTTGTAAAGGGAAATCGTGCCTCACTAATCTGTTAGAATCCTTTGAGGGGGTTAACAAACATGTGGACAAGGGTGATCCAGTAGATAAACTGTACTAGGATTTTCAGAAAGCCTTTGACAAGGTCCCTCACCAAATGCTCTTAAGCAAAGTAAGGAGCCATGGGAAAAGAGGATAGGTCATCTCATGGATTATTAACTGGTTAAAAGATAGGAAATAAAGGGTAGGAATAAACGGTCAGTTTTCACAGTGGAAAGAGGTAAATAGTGGGGTCCCCCAAGGATCTCTAGGGGACCAGTGCTGTGCAACATATTCACAAATGATGTGGGAAAAAGGGTAAATGGTGAGGTGGCAAAGTTTGCAGATGATACAAAATTACTCAGGATAGTTAAGTCTGAAGCTCACTGGGAAGAGTTATAAAGGGGTTTCTCAAATCTGGGTGTCTGGGCAACAAAATAGCAGATGGAATTCAGTGTTGATAAATGCAAAGTAAAGTACATTGGAAAACATAATCCAAACTATACATACAAAATGATGGGGTCTAAACTAGCTGTTACCACTCAAGAGAGAGATCTTGGAGTCATCATGGATAGTTCTCAGAAACATCTGCTCAATATTTAACAGCAGTCAAAAAAGCTAACAAAATGTGAGGAATGATCAGGAAATGAATAGAAAATAAGACAGAAAATATCATAATGCCACTATATAAATCCATGTTATGCCCACATCTTGAATATTGCATGCAGTTCTGGTTACCCCATCTCAAAAATGATATTTTAGAATTGGAAAAAGTACAGAGAAGGGCAACAAAAATGATTAGGGGTATGGAACAGCTTTCCTATGAGGATTCAAAAAACTGGGGCTGTTCAGAGAGGGGATATGATAGAGGTCTATAAAATTATGCATGATATGGAGACAGTGAGTTTACTTTTTCACATAACAGACGAACCAGGGGCAACTCAATGGAATGAATAGGCAGCCATCGGTTTAAAAGAAACATAAGTCCTTTTCTCACAATGCACGGTCAATCTGTGTAGCTCATTGCCAGGGGATGTTGTGAAGGCCAAAAGTATAACAGGGTTCAAATAAATTAAAGAAGCCCATGTAGGGCAGGTCCATCAATGGCTATTAGCCAGGTTGGTCAGCGACACAGTTCTATACTCTGGGTGTCCCTAAGCCTCTGACTGCCAGAAACTGAACAATGGATGGATCACATGATAATGGCCTGGTTGTGTTCATTCCCTGTAAAGTATCTGGCATTGGCTATTGTTGGAAGACAGTATACTGAGCTGGATGCACCATGGCTCTGACCCGGTTATGCCATTCTTATGTTCTTGTGTTTTCACCATGCTTCCCCTGCGATAGGCTTCATCCCTGACCTAGAGGTGCAACCTAGGGTAACTCATTATCTCTGTCCAGTTAGCACATTGTCTATGAAACTGCAGTCTTGAGTGATTGTTGTGATTTTTTTGAGGGGGAGGAACATGGCACCTTTCCACTAACAATGGAAATTAGGCCTGTGATTAATTTAATTTAATAGTCATATAGCCATCACTTGATAGCATCTAGATGCTACTGACCAGAATCAGATTCGTACTAGTGGCTTACAGTTTAAAGGTTCCATATTGCTAATCAATCCCCTTAATCAGCCAGTCCTGTGAAGAATAACATTTCAACGATCTGTTGGCTTTCAGGAAGGTGATCTTCTAGTTAAGCCACTGATCTGGAACTCAAAAGAAAGGGGTTCAAGTCCCATCTCTGTCACAGACTTCCTGTGTGACCTTAGGCATGTCACTTGATCTTTGTATACCTCAGTTCCCCATCTGTAAAATAGGGATAATTAAATTTTCTTTCTTGCACCCTTTATCTGCCTTATCTGTTTGGAGTGTAAGCTTTATGAAGCAAAGGCTGATTTTTAGTGTGTGTGTGTGTGTGTGTGTGTGTGTGTGTGTGTGTCACAGTGAGAGCTAGATCCCAGTTGGCACATTTAGATGTAATAATATTACTTTATAATATGTGGCTATACCACGTGGGGGAGGGGAGAGGTCCTATCATTTGAGAAGGAATTAATTATTTTTTAATAAAAAGAGTTTTGTATATTGCAAGGAGAATAGATGGTGCTGCACAATATGAGAAGGGGCTTTTGCATTGGATGTCTTATTATTGGGCTCAATACATGAGTGACTAGAGGCAATGTAACAGCCTGTGGTGTACAGGAGGTCAGAATTGATGATCTATTGGTCCCTGCTGGCCTTAAACGCTATCAGATCTGTGATTCTGTTAATGATTTTATTAATTAATTATCATCATTGTTGTGATGAACTTATTCGTTTGTTTATTTATGCAACTTTGGTTTCTTGCAGCCCGGCAGGTGGCGATAACCAAACACTTGCAGGATGTGGAGACTGAGGAGGAGAGCTGCGCTGTCTTCTCCTGTGAGCTGTCCCATGACGACGAGGAAGTGGAATGGTTACTGAATGACACTGTCCTCTACACCAACAGCTGTAATGAGATCAAGAAGATCGGCAAGTACCACACTCTGACACTGAAGCAAGTCACGCCGGACGATGCAGGAACGGTGACTGTCAAGACAGAGAAGGTGTCAGAAAGCGCTCAGCTGAAGGTGAAAGGTGGGTAATGGCCCCACTCCTATGGAATTATTTAAGAATGTAAATAAGAAATGGAAAAGAGTTATTCAGTTGCCCCATCCTTTCCCTGCCAGTGCAGTGTAGCTCCCTATAGGCCCTATGATTCTCTACCAGAATTTGAGTAGTTAATAAACATGGATTCTACCTCTTCCCTTAGGTGTGAATACTGTAGTCCAACTGAAATGATTAGGAAATTCGACCCCGGTATCCTGCCAAATATTTCCCTTGTTCAGCATTATCCTATTACTTCTCACTGCTGCGACCTGGATCAGTCTGAAAAATTATTTCCTCTGCTGAATGTTACCACCCTTCAAAAATCTATAGATGATTATCTTGTATTGGCCTTTGATTATTTGTAGCTAAACTCCAGTGTGTATCTAATGGGGCACAGCAGACCACGCCTTCCTTTCAAGAAACCTATTCTGGAATTAGACTGTTTCAAAAGCAAGGAAATATTTTGTCATGGTTATGGATGTACCTTTGGCAAGAAGACAACAGAGGGAGAAGCTGGAACTGAAGGTTCTTTGAGATTTAGTCCCCAATTCCCTTCAGAGAATCTGAGAGATATTCTCCCCCCCCCCCCCGTCATGTCCTCTTCAGAGCGTCTGAGGGATTTACTTCCCATGTCCCCTCAGAGACGCTGAAGGGTTTACTCCCCTGTCCCCTCACAGTCAGACGTTGTTCTGTTTTTCTATACACAAAGAGCAAAGATGCACTTTTAGTAAAAATGTATTTTAAATTAGATTAAGGAAAATAACAAGATGTTGGAGGGGGAAGTAGAATCTCCATGAGAGAGAGCACACTATGTTTCTCTCCTGCTGCTAACATGCTGCATTGAGTGTTGAGTGATATGCAGTCTCTCCAGCTGGGGGGGTGTGTGTGGAAAAATGAAGTCACATCCTTTTCTCCGGGGCTCATTTTCTTTCTAAACCACAAACTCAAAACCAGAACCAATCAACTCACACTCTTGGGTATTAACAATCTGAACTCTTTCCAGTTCCCTTCCCTTGTGTTGATTCTCCCTGGCTACAATGGAGAGACCAACACTAGGGCTTCCCTGACCCTAGGTCTCTCCTGTTGGCTACCCCTGCTTTATAGCTGGTTTCCTGCATGGACACGACATGCTTGCTCCCAGTCATGTGTCCTGTGGCTACAACTTCCAGTTTTAAAGGGCCCAAGGGCCATAATAGGTCCATGGGGGTGTGCACCTGTACCCCAAGGCCCAGTTAAAGGCACTGTACTACAGAGAGAAATATGATTCATAACGGCCACAGTACACCTCAAGGAGCACCACGATTCCGTGGGACCTCAGCACTGCAAATAACTGTCCATGGCATGGAGATGCAGATCAGCTGCTCCCACTCATCTCTACACCCCTCCTCCCACAACAAAGGGGTTATTGAAAACTGTGGTCCCCCTCTCTCCAAAATAAATTCCAGGGACATGAGGTGTGAGAGTGCCTTTGATTCCATATGTATATGGTCATGGCTGCACTGAGCATGACAAGGGTTTGATTAAGCCCTCTTCAATCAACTGGAATATACTGCAAGTTGTTTTGTCTGAATGTCCTGGTTTTTTTTCTCCTTCTCCACCTCTCCCCCCACATTAATTTCCTTCAGAGAAGCCCATCGTCTTCATGAAGTCCTTGGATGATGTTGTTGGGGAGGAGCGTGGTGTGATCACACTGGAGTGTGAGCTCTCCAAACCAAAGGTCAACCCCATCTGGAAGAAGGACAATGTGGAGCTCACCCCTGGCGACAAGTATGAGCAGATGCAAGCTGGGAAGACACTGTGTCTCATTGTTCACGATCTGGACAAGAATGATGCTGGTTTATACACATGTGATATTGGCACTGACCTTGCCAAGTCACGGGTCAGCATTCAGGGTAGGTGCAGCTGAAAATGACTGTGTTCTTTTAAATGGTGCTATGAATGAGTGCTGCCTGCCTCTTCTTTTTGAGTCACATATTCTCCTTCATGAGGCACAGTAGTCTCCATTTTAAAATCAAGATGTCACTAGTTACCAAATGATACATAGATGTCTCTGCAATCACAGTTATTCTCTATTCTAAGCATAGGGAAAAACTATGACATCTCAAATAGCATTGAATGGTACCTGTTGGCAGCTCAAAACATTTTAGTGGCAGACATTGTAGACCTGCACATTTTTCAGGAACTTTATTTGCTCATTTTCTTCCTAGGTCAGGCATATTTTATGGTTAACTTTCATAAGGTGGCCAATCATTTCCCCTCGTATTTATCATTCGTTTAGTTTATGAGGCATTTAGTATAGCAGAGGTGCAAATTGCTGCACACCTCTCTGCTGGGTTCAGCTGTTTATTGGACTGAGCTATGGAGCAAATCCTTCCGAACCTTCTGTTATTAATAAAAATCATGAGCCAAAATGACAAATAAACTCCTTAATAAAAATATTGATCGTACATATGCATGCAAAGAGAAGAAATATGGGTTTCTTTAAAGAAAATAACATGGAATTTAACATGTTTCAGATGTTAGCTTAGAGTCTATTCTGAGGAAACATATCCTCCATCTGAAAAAAATACCCACAGGCCCCTGTTCCTCAGTCCTTGTTACTATCTGTAGGAAGAAAGTGTCCCAAGTCTTTCAAATGCCTATGTGTTCTGAGCGGACTTGGGCAGGTCACAACATGGCAAACAATCACTAACATCCCATTTCTCAGAGCCAATGTGAGCGGAGACCTTCACCGCATGCCCAGTTGTAGAGGCTTCCTGACTGACATTCTTCTCTCCAGCTTTCATGAAATCTTGACTCCATTTCACAGAGGATGCTTGTTTTTCCTGAGCATGCTCATTCTAGTGCAAGTTGTCCAGGTTCTGTCAAGTCCCTTTCCCATCCTTACAACTCAGTGGAGGAGGAGGGGTTACACTGGGCATTAAGGGATAACTTAGTAGTAGTTCTTCCACAATACTGAATATGCAAATGAAGAATGTGGTGCTTTTCCATCTCTCATTCTCCTAACCCTTCAGATAGCAAGTGTTCAGTGTTGTTCTTCATGTGAATTTTAAGCTTTTCCATATATGTCGGTTGCCCTCTTAGGCCTCTGACTGCTATACAATACCACATTTCTCCAATCCTAAATGTAGCACCTGCCTTCTTGCCTTCCAGAGTTGAACATTGGTATCACTAAACGCCTGAAGAGCACTGAAGTTCAAGAAGGGGAGAATTGTACTTTTGAGTGTATTTTGTCCCATGAAAGCATTGGCGATTTCCACTGGATGCTGAAGGGGAATGAAGTGCACAGTGGTGGACGATTTAAGACCTTTAACAAAGGGAGGAAATACACCCTCGACATCAGGAATGTGGTTGCTGCTGATGCTGGGGAAGTAGTCTTCACTGCTCGCAACTTAAACTCCAAGGCCTCCCTGGTTGTGAAAGGTAACGAATGCAGAGATATTTCAGAGTTGGAGCAATGTCAAAAAATTGGTTAAGGCAAAATCCTTATCTCATTGAAGTAAATGGCAACTCTTCCATTGAATTCAATTGGATGAGGAACTGATCTTAAAAACAACTTGAAATATTGAAACATTTATATTGCTTTAAAGCTTTTAAAATAAATGTTTATGGAGGGAAGGGACTATTTAAAGTGGCTTCATCTCTGCTTGCAGTTTTCTCAGTACTATTAATTACAGGTCCAAAATTATGGGTGCAGATTATTGCAGGTGCAAATGCAGTTAGATGACTAGCCACTCAATTTGCACCCACAGTAACAGCATCCATAATTAACTATGGATGCAAAAATGGTAGCCATCAAAGTGAATGCCTTTGTTACAAATAAGTCCCATTCTGTCATTCTTGTAAGTAATTAATTGTCAGTTCCCAATTGCTGCTCATTGACATCCAATAAACAAAATTAATGTCCACTAAACATGAGCACTTGCTTTTTCCCCAGATAGTTCTATCTGAAAGTAAATCAGTAATGTAATGTGAATTTATTCTGTTATGTGAATCTATATTAAATGATTTTTTAGATAGAAGGAAGCCTAATGCTCCAAAAAATGATAAAGTTCCAGAACATGGATTTTTAACAGATATTGTTGCTTCCCTTAGAAAAACCAGCAGAGATTATAAAGCAGCTGGAGAATAAGACAGCAGCAGCAGGACAAGACATCAGCCTGAGCTGTGAAATGTCCAAACCTGACACAAATGTGAAGTGGTACAAGGATGGCAAAGCGATTCGGAAAAGCCAAAAATATGACTTGCGCCAAGAGGGAACATGGGCCATACTTGTCATCCATGATACCATGACCAAGGATACTGGGGAATATACGTGTGAGACGGAGACATCTAAAACTAAAGCATCGGTCACAGTAGAAGGTCAGTGGACAAACACCCGGGAGCCTGAAAGTATGTAGAGTAGGGCAAAAAACTGCAAAATTATTCCACTGGCCTTATTTAACAGACCAATTTTTTTGTTTTTCCAAACTTCGTACAGATCTATCTATCTTTCTTTTTTTTTAGATTAGTAATTTCTGAAAAAAACTTCGCAATTTTGCAGAATCTTACTGTGTGACTTAACTGACTGATTTGCATGGGCGATGGCGAGGGAAAGCCCCCAAACACACACTGAAAATGATATAAATGAAAAACTATTTGAACTTTATTAATGTTAATTGTACCCTAAACGCCAGAGTAATAAGACCACAATCTATGCCAAAGAGGAGTCCAGGGGTTAGAACAGGGGACTGGGATTAAGAAGCAACTGTCTCTATCCTCATCTCTACCGCTGACTCTCTGGGTAACCTCTTTGTGATTCGGTTTCCCTATCTTTACAATGGAAATAACAACACTTGCCCACCATTATTATTACTATTATTATTTAACATTTATATTACAGTAGCACATTGTCAGGGTTCCCCCGCACTCTGAACTCTGGGGTACAGAAGTGGGGACCTGCATGAAAGATCCCTGAAGTTTGTATTCTACCAGCTTAGGTTAAAACTTCCCCAAGGCACAAATTCCTTTCCTTTCTTTGGACGGTATTGCTGCCACCACCAAGTGATTTACACAAAAATTCAGGGAAGGGTCACTTGGAATCCCTATTCCCCCAAAATATACCCCCAAGCCTTTTCACCCCCTTTCCAGGGGAGGCTTGAGATTAATATACCAACTAATTGCCTTAGCAATGTGAGCACAGACCAGACCTTTGTCTTCAGGACGCTGAAATCAATCAGGTTCTTAAAAGAAGAACTTTATTATAAAGAAAAAAGTAAAAGAATCACACCTGCAAAATCAAGATGGAAGGTAACTTTACAGGGTAATAAAAAGATTTAAAACACGTAGGATTCATAGAATATCAGCGTGGGAAGGGACCTCAGGAGGTCATCTAGTCCAACCCCCTGCTCAAAGCAGGACCAATCCCCAATTTTTGCCCCAGATCCCTAAATGGCCCCCTCAAGGATTGAACTCACAACCCTGGGTTTAGCAGGCCAATGCTCAAACCACTGAGCTATCCCTCCCCCCGCAATTCCCCTCTGGGCTCAGTTTCACAGTTACAAAAACAGGAATAAAATTACCTCTGTAGCATATGAAAATTTACAAGCTAAAACAAAAGATAACCTAACGCATTTCCTTGCCCTACTTACAATTTCTGTGGTTTTAGATGGATTATTCCAGGTCTATTTTCAGAAGATGCTGTACCTGCTTGGCTTCTCCCTCCGCCGGGAGAGGGAACAATAAAAGAGAGCAACAAACAAATCCTTCCCCCACCAGATTTGAAAGTATCTCCTTTCCTCATTGGTCCTTCTGGTCAGGTGCCCAAGTAGTTTATTTGAACTGCTTAACTGCTTACAGATAAGGCAATTCAGTACAGCTGCCAAGGAGGGATTTTATGCTACACTTCCCTCTATATTTACGGCACACCTAAAGGCCACAACTATTACCCCAGGCACAAAACAGACCGATAATAAATTACAATCCTTCCCCCAAAGAGTTTGCAATCTAAAAACCAAAATGTAACAGATGAATGAGACACACCTCTCCATCTCTGGACAGCACTTTGAGGTGTTGAATAAGTGCAAAAAATATTCATGTTAATAATGATAAATAATAATACATCAAGCTCTGACAGTGTGTTCAGTGCTGTATGATTTGAAAAGTATCAAACCAATTCCAAGGCAATCCAAAATCCAGGTCTCAAGAGGTAATATTGTTATCATGTGACCTGATTTTCAGAGCGGCTTGAAATCTATGAAAATCAGGCCAGCAGTTATAATTCAAGTGGAGGCCCGGATTTATCCCTAAACTCATTGTACATGTCTCTTTTCAGTACTAGGAGCTAGTGAACTACATCTGGATATCTTTGCATTTCTCACCAGGGAGAGAGAGAATTTCTTGCTGTGGAATTTAGTACATTGTCTTTCATTGTCTGCTACAGACTAGGGACCGAGTGGCTAGGCAGCAGTTCTGAAGAAAAGGACCTAGGGGTTACAGTGGATGAGAAGATGGATATGAGTAACAGTGTGCCCTTGTTGCCAAGAAGGCTAACGGCATTTTGGGCTGTATAAGTAGGGGCATTGCGAGCAGATCGAGGGATATGATCATTCCCCTCTATTCGGCATTGGTGAGGCCTCATCTGGAGTACTGTGTCCAGTTTTGGGCCCTACACTAAAGAAGGATGTGGAAAAATAGGAAAGAGTCTAGCGGAGGGCAACAAAAATTATTAGGGGGCTGGAGCACATGACTTATGAGGAGAGGCTGAGGTAACTGGGATTATTTAGTCTGCAGAAGAAATGAAGGGGGATTTGATAGCTGCTTTCAACTACCTGAAAGGGGGTTTCAAAGAGGATGGCTCTAGACTGTTCTCAGTGGTAGCAGATGACAGAACAAGGAGTAATGGTCTCAAGTTGCAGTGCGGGAGGTTTAGATTGGATATTAGGAAAAACTTTTTCACTAGGAGGGTGGTGAAGCACTGGAATGGGTTACCTAGGGAGGTGGTGGAATCTCCTTTCTTAGAGGTTTTTAAGGTCAGGCTTGACAAAGCTCTGGCTGGGATGATTTAGCTGGGGATTGGCCCTGCTTTGAGCAGGGGGTTGGACTAGATGACCTCCTGAGGTCCCTTCCAATCCTGATATTCTATGATTCTATGAATTCTATAACAGACTATGGGCATACCTAATACAGGTGGCCACAGAGAAGGAAGACTAATGACATTTTGTTTCTTTACAAGCATCTGATTCTCAACAGCTTTGCTCCTTGTACAGTCGTGTACACACCTGTGCATGGTAGATGTAAAAGTGCTACCGTTCTGATCGGATCTCACTTCGGACAGCTGTAAATGATTGCAAAGCAGTGGAGATTTCGGTCTAGGGTGTTTAGAATGTTCTTGAGGACTATGTTGGGCTAACCATTGGTTGTCACTTTCCTCAGAAAAACCCAATCGCTTTCTGAAGGAGCTTTCAGATCTGAAAGCTGATGAAAAAGGAGTCGCTGTTTTTATGTGTCAGACTGAGAAAGCCGTACCCACAGTGACCTGGCGGAAAGGGATGGTCGAGCTCAAGACAAGCAAGAAATATGAGATCGTCCAGAAAGGGAACATCCTGCAGCTCACTATTAATGCCTTAGAGAAAAGTGACAGCGACACCTACACCTGTGACGTTGGCGAGGCTCAGTCTAGAGCCAAGCTGATCGTGCAAGGTATGAACGGCTTGAATGCATGACCAAGTACTGCACGATTGACGGATGGCAGGAAGTGTGTGTGTTATAATTCTGAGCTCAACTTACTGGCAGCTGAGCAGCGTGAGTTAAGGGATGCCAATCGGATTACAGCCTAGAGGCTCATGTTTTCAAAAGTGGCTAGTGATTTTTGGCCCCTCCATTTTTTTTGGTGCCCAGATTGAGACTCCTTGAAGGAAGCTGACTTTCAGAAACTGCCTGAGCATTCACCCTTGAAAATCAGGCCCCTTTAAGGTGACTTGATTTGGGCACCCAGAATCACTACTCACTTTTGAAAATTTAGGCCTGAAATGCTGTGGGTGAAATTTAAAAAATGGGCACGAGTATGTGTGTGTATATATGTGATTGATAGGATTTGTGGAGCCAAGGGGTGGTGGCGGGGTGTGGGTGTGTGTGTGGTTAGTTCAGCACAGGGCCTGTATGCAGAGTGGCTGCTGCAGTCTTCAGGAAGTGGTAATAGCTGGAGAATCCTTCTGCTGCCACGGAAGAAGGATTTGCTTCTCTTGAGCCCTGTGGCAAACCTCTGTCCCAAACCTGTGCACTTGGGCCAGGCATAAGGTACATATTTTTGGCCCATTGGTACATTTTATTCTGCGCTTTCAAGTAGCTGAATTAATTTTGTACCCTTCTGTAATTTAGTGTCGGTTGTGCACTAATGCATATGAATTGGCCAGGTGAAGTGAGGCCTAATGCTTGACTCAGTGGCATTTCTTTGTCTGTCTGTAATGTGATAACATTCATGGGGGAGACGGGGCACACACAGATCTCCTGACCTGCGGAGAGAGTGGGAGGAGACAGTGGGAACCTTAGTAAGGGGGCAGCTGGAAATGGGGAACTCACAGAGCCCTAGGTATGGGGAGATGGGAGATTTTTCCATCAGAATATCCTGATTCGTCAAAATCTAAACACTCCACAGGAGTGCAATGAGTTTAGCCTACAGAAGCAATGAATTGTGTGACCTTCCAGGTGGCCAAACAAAGTGAGGCCTAAAACTCCTCTGTGTCTATGTCAGTAATGCAATAACCTTTGAATATCACCTCTGATCAAGTCTAACATCTCAGAGAATGCTCTAGGCGCTGCTAGGATGAGCTCTACTGATTTTGGAGATAGTCAAAAACAACAGAACTTGGGGAAAGCCTGATTTCCACATAGTGCTCATTTTGGTGCTGCTGGCACAGGAACATTGTGACATCAGAGGTAATTCAAGCAATCATCACTCCCTCCATCGAGTTAATTTGCATGCTTCAGTCCCATTGGTTGAAATGAATTGGTTGATATGAGTCAACAGTGTGCCCTTGTTGCCAAGAAGGCTAACGGCATTTTGGGCTGTATAAGTAGGGGCACTGCCAGCAGATTGAGGGACGTGATCATTCCCCTGTATTCGACATTGGTGAGGCCTTATCTGGAGTAGTGTGTCCAGTTTTGAGCCCCACGCTACAAGAAGGATGTGCAAAAATAAGAAAGAGTCCAGCAGAGGGCAACAAAAATGATTAGGGGGCTGGAGCACATGACTTATGAGGAGAGGCTGAGGGAACTGGGATTGTTTAGTCTGCAGAAGAGAAGAAATGAGGGGGGAATTTGATAGCTGCTTTCAACTACCTGAAGCGGGGTTCTAAAGAGGATGGCTCTAGACTGTTCTCAGTGGTAGCAGATGACAGAACAAGGAGTAATGGTCTCAAGTTGCAGTGCGGGAGGTTTAGATTGGATATTAGGAAAAACTTTTTCACTAGGAGGGTGGTGAAGCACTGGTGATGAAGCACCTAGGGAGGTGGTGGAATCTCCTTCCTTAGAGGTTTTTAAGGCCCGGCTTGACAAAGCCCTGGCTGGGTTGATTTAGCTGGGTGGTGAAACACTGGAATGCGTTACCTAGGAAGGTGGTAGAATCTCCTTCCTTAGAAGTTTTTAAGGTCAGACTTGACAAAGCCCTGGCTGGGATGATTTAATTGGGGATTGGTCCTGCTTTGAGCAGGGGTTTGGACTAGACGACCTTCTGAGGTCCCTTCCATTCCTGATATTCTATGATTCTATGAAACTGCAGGTCAGGGTTGAGGTGCTTTGACAGAATTGGAGGGTGTGGGGGTTCAGGACTGGAATAGCAGGGGCTGTTTCAGATCTGGAGCTATTTTGACCGAGGTAAGGTGAGGCTGCAGATTTGCACTGAGACACCCTCCACACTACTCCTGCCTCAGGCAAGATTATGTACCTTTGCCCAGTCAAAACTGTTTTAGTTAATCTAAACGGTGCCCATTTGGTGGGGCAGGAAGAGGGATTCCTCAGCACCAAATAACAACTGTCAATGGGAAAGATGACCAAGGCAAGCAGCAGCATTAAGGTTTTCAGGTTAGGGTTAGGGTTACTGGAGGGAGTGAATGGTGATTGGTTGAGTTACCTCTGATGTCACAATGTTCAGAGGACCTCACGCACCTCTGATTGCAACACCAAAAGGGCGCTATCCGGGGGAAATTGTTATTGAAATGAAACTGATGAAACAACAAAGAGAAGAAGAGGAACAGCTCAGATGACTTAACAGTACAATTTTAGGTTCCGTGGCAGTGTCTTGTAAAATTGCTACGGATTCAGGGATAGACACTGCATTCTTGCCCCTCTGTAGCAGATCAAGCACTCACCAGCGCAGTGCCTCCAGCTGGTCGTCCGGGAATTAGCTCGATTCCAGCACTCGGAGCACCCCCTGCTGGCTGGTGTCTCTCCTGCCTCAGGCCCTGTGTCCCTCCTGGACCCTGGTGCCCCTTTCCCTTGGGGTTCTGCCCACCGCAGTGCCCCCACACTCTGGGTCTCCCTCCCAGGGGAACTCCCAACCCTCTAAGCCCACCTTGCCTCAGTGGCTACTGCCCATCGTCATCTAGCCCCCTTTCCCTGGGGCAAACTGCAGTCTGTGATGGCCACACATCACTAGCAAGGGGGTTGGACCCGCTGCCTTTCTTGGCCCAGCTGTCTCCCTGCAGCCCCAGTACCTCCTTTGGCCTTCAGCAAGGCCTCAGCCTGGGGACGTGCCAGGCCTGAGCTCCCCAGCTCTGCCTGCCCTTCCCCAGCACTGCTCTGCTTCAGGTACCCTGTGCTCCTTCAAGCAGCAAGGTCCTTCCCACTCCAAGGCTGGAGTGAGACTGACCCAGCTCCTCTGTTAGCCCTTATATTAAGGCCAGCTGTGACCTGATTGGGTGTGGCCACAGCTGTGGTTGCCCTTAACCCCTTTTCTAGTTAGGTCCCAGCCATAGCCCTCTCCAAGGGCTGCTTTTAACCCCTGCTCTCCTGGAGTGGGGCAACTGCCGCACTACATCCTCCCATTATCTGCCAGTTGAGCTTACAAAAGAAACAGTGTGCAACCTTCTAGCTTTCCAAAAGCACCAAATTACCCTAAAATAGGGAGGACCCAGGGTCTTGCCTAAGATGTCGTACAGCATCTGTTGCACAGTGTGAAAGATTTCTAATGCCAGCTTTAAACAACTTTGTTGACCTATAAAATATTTGATTTAACCACTAGAAAGGACAATGTTATTAAGCTCAAATATATGACTGAAAATGTGGAACAAGCTTAGTCCATGAAAACTATGGGAGTACTCTGGTTTTTGTGGT
This sequence comes from Lepidochelys olivacea, assembly GCF_965140295.1. Classification (NCBI taxonomy): domain Eukaryota; kingdom Metazoa; phylum Chordata; order Testudines; family Cheloniidae; genus Lepidochelys; species Lepidochelys olivacea. Next base: position 262,896,021 of record NC_140412.1, on the reverse strand, counting down.
TCAGTAACACTTCTTGAATTTGTGTTGTAATTCACATTGACATCCGGAATATCTTTATGTATATATAATCTTTTTTTTCTTGTTCTTAGACTGATTTCCAGGACTGCTTCTTGTTTTTCCTTTGACAGATAAATTACTAACATAGTTCCCAAATTAAATCTCCATTCATCAGTGTGTTTGTCATTTGGCTGTTTACAGAGAAGTTGGAATCTGGCTGGTAGCACCGCTAAAGAAGAAAGTTGTATGTGGTCTAGCAAAATATGATAAATCCAGACAGGGGTTTTGGGAACATCCATTCAATGAACCTAGATGTCCAGAACACATGGCATATTGAGGGCCTCATTCTTTTCTCAGGTCCATATAGTGGATTTCATTTCTGAAATTCTGGGGAGATTAAAATATTAGAATTGTAATTTTCCCCTGAGTGTGTACTGGAATCTTTACAAATCAATGACATGTAGACTAGTGCCCTGAATTTGTCTTCATCCTGTTCTGGTGTGTCCTGTAAATGTTTATTTTCGCTGAATTCTTTGATCAATAACAGTGGAATGGTATTTAAACCTTCTGTACCAAGAATCGTGTTCCTTTCACAAAAGCACTTGTGCTGGAGGTCATGTCATTGGCATTCCCCTTTGCTTTTATTTGAACACAGGGATAGAAGCAAAGGAGTCCAGCAATTGATATGTCTGTGTTCCTTTCAGGCCAGAAAATACTAATAATTGAAGATCTGGAAGATGTTGATGTGGTAGAAGGAGAATCTGCCATGTTCAAATGCAGAATCTCTCCAGTAGAATATAGCAATGTGCAGTGGTTTTTGGATAAAACCCCACTCCATACCAATGAACTTAATGACATCCAGTCTCATCCTGGAGGATATCACTTGCTAACCTTGAAAAAACTGTCACTGAAGGATTCGGGGGTCATTACCTTTGAAGCTGGTGATAAGAAAACATCTGCCAGTTTGGTTGTTAAAGGTAATTCAAGCATAAAGGCCACAGGAAAGGATAAAGAGAGTACAGGCCAGCACTGGGTAGTGGTATATGTGTGCAGATGGATAGATAGCAGTAAATGCTATAAATTAGGTCCTGTGATATGAGTTCTTTAGTTAGAGAAGTCAGTATTGACAAACAAGGAAGAGAGAGAGAGAGAGGCAAATGGAGAGCGTCAATGAGGCCACATGACCTGAATGTTATGAATTCAGGATCCATACTGTGTACCTTTTGGAGTCATAAAATAATTCTTCAGTATGCAGAGCTGAGTAAAATACTTGGTTTCTGCTGCATCAAATTGAACACTTTTTGAAGAATCACATGAACAGTTTTGGAAGGGTGAAACTTTGCACCGTTTTATAAAATTGACATTGTTCTGCAGAATGGGCAGCTGTTTTCAGAAAGCAAAAAGCCGCTTTTACTAGCAAAACCCTGGCATTTAAGTGGGAAAAACTTGTGACGATCTGCTGGCAGAAACCAGTTTCTGATTCACTTCTTTAAAAACCACCGAGAAGTCAAAAGTCAACAGTTGATTGGTTCTGACAAATTTGCATTGCCATGTGCTTTGTATCGGATCAGTTTTCTCACTGTGCACATGTACACTTATTGTTTAGGCAGAAGCATCATGCTGTGCATTTTTCATATTGAAGAGGATCTAGGGGAATTTTCCTGAAGTAGTGAAATTCATGCTTCTCCCTAGTTAATGTTAAACCATGCCTGTTCTAGATGACTTATCCCTGATTCATATTCTTCCACAGAGACATTTGGCCCCTGGATTTTGCCATACTGTACCAGGCATTTTCAAAACCATGTCTACAGGTAGAAAGCCCCACTATAAGGGCTTAATGCCTCCCACCCCCAAATTGTTCTTTTGCGATAATGACGTTGCAGAATATTGAACCATATCTTTGGTATAAATAATCACATGTAAGGAAAGTGCTGCTCCCCTCCCTCTGAAAATCTCAGACAAGTTTTATGTGATTCTAGAGAAACCCTGCATCATTACAAAGGAGCTTGCTGATGCCAAAATCTTTGAGGGAGAGGATGCCTTTCTTCATTGTGAAACCTCCAAATCAGACAGCCCGGTAAAGTGGTACAAAGATGGGAAGACCCTTAGAAACTCCTCTAAGTATAAGATCAGCCGGTCGGGATTTGAAGCCACGCTTGTCATTCATGGGACAGAAGAGAGAGACAGTGGCAGATATGAGTGTGAGGCTGGAACAGCTAAAAATAGTGCAGTTGTCACTGTCAAGGGTAAGGAAGTTTGGAGTGATGCTGCCTAACATAAAGGTCAAAATAACAATTTAACACCTGGCTGCAACTGAACTGAAAATTAACTCCATCTCTTCACACTGTAATGCAAGATATGTTCTGACTAACTCAGCTGGACAGCCTCCAGGCAGGTGAAAAAGTGTAAAATAGACAAAACATTTATTCTGAGATTGAAATGAGCTTCGGAGTGCAAGGATAGGCAGGGGCTGGAGCTGGGTGTAGTTTACTGAACTGAAAGGAAAATACCCTTCTCAGTTATGCACATTGATTTTCAGTCAGCTTCCTTATGTGTGCTCATCTCCCATGAATGTCACTGAGTCCTCCAGGTATGTGGGGAGAGCACCATTTAGAACTGAGGGAATGCAGGATTTTGCCCTAAGAATGGAAGGAAGAACTATCTTAACAATGTGACGAAGGAGAGCTTTGTAGTTGTTACTCATCTTCATTTGTTCGTTATGCTTTTCTACCACACTTAGGGGACTGATCCAACTCCCATTAAAGACAATAGAAACACTCCCATTGGTTTCAATAGGAACTGGCTCTGACACTTGGGGGGAGAGGATTTTTTTTATCAAGAAAAAGAAATGCAATGTTTTATGTTACATAGCAACTACAATAGATTTGAAATTTCTCCTCTTGAGTGTTAAAGGATTTAAGCAAATGGATTTAAGAGATCCACAGTGGAACAGTAGATGTAGATGGCCCATGGGATAAGGACACATGCTATAACACATTGTACTGCCATGCCCCGTCCAGCTATGAACCCAGGAAGTTTACTCAAGAGTTCCAGAATGATGAAGTGGTAGATAAAGGCAGGGCCCCGTGAAAGGTGTGTGTGCACCGAAGTAGGGCTGAAAGTGGAATGGAGGAAAGGAGCTGTCGTTCTTCAGCCAAGCAACTAGTGTGTGATGAATCAGAAAGTGTAAGTGCCGCGCTACACATTCATAACCTTGTGCTAGAAGACAGTAGTGAACACATTTGTGAAAACAGAGACCGTCAAGCAACAGCACTTTCTACTGTGACTGATCTGAAGCAGGAAACCCCACCAGATGTTTCCTCTTTCCTCTTCCACAGTCAACACTAACAGAAACTTTGGATGCCACCTACTTTTCACTAATTCACTTTGCAATCTGAAATCACTGTTTCGGACAGAGGCTGTGTGGGAATCTTCAGTGGGACTCTTTTATTTATCTGCTCACCTTTCTCTCTGTGTATGCTTTGCAGTGTTTGCTACATTAGTACATCTTCATGTCTGATAAAAATGTGTCCATCTTCCTATAAGGAGAAGGGATCCTTGACTGGGAAAACTAATGTGTCAGTTATTGTTTGTCATGCTGTTTGTCCTATCCTTGTGTTCTCTTTCTGTATGTATTATTTTACCTTGCTAGTTCTCTTTTTTTATATGGCAGTGGGCTAGCTCTGAACACCTGTCCGAAGTGTAGTCCAACTTCTCACATCCCTGACTGACATCTGCAAAATGTGGTACTAGAGAAAGGATACCTTTAACTAACCGCAGTGACAAAAATGGTATAAAACAGTTCCCCTCTTCTGTGTATTCAGTAGTTCACAGCATGAGGCAGGCATGCAAATAGCGTTACAGGGGAGTTGAAGGTGTCCAGTTTCTCTCACGATTGGGCCCGTAGAGAGTCTCCACATAACGAGAGGCCAAGATCTCATGCTATTAAGTGTTTAAACCATTTAAATAATATTTGTGGTGTTATTAATAATATATTGCACTGACAGCTGGAGATGGATTATTAGAATCTAAGCACTTTTTCATCCTGGCATTCTGTGATTCTACATCTTACGTGAAAGGGCTCATGTGGGATGAAGCAAAAAGGGGAAAAGTGATTTCCAGGCACTCTTGTTTTCTTCAATGGTCACACTCTGCAATTCTACATTTTTAGCTCTGCCAGTTCGTTTCAAACGAGAACTCCAGAATGAGGAAGCTAAAGAAGGAAATCAAGTCAAACTGACCTGTGAGCTGAGCAAACCTGACATCCCAGTGAAATGGACAAAGGGAGATACAGTTCTACAACCCAGTGACAAGTATGAGTTAAAGCAACACGGCACTGTTGCAGAGCTCATTATTCAAGATGCCAAATCAATAGATGCTGGAGACTATAGCTGCAGCACTGGAGAACAAAAGACAACTGCTCGGGTGAAAGTAAATGGTAGGCAGAGCTGGTAGATTTCAATTTATTTTACTTATGCAGTACTTAATACGTGTGCTATAATTTAACGGCAGTTCTTTATTATAGAGGGGCCAGTTATGGGTCCATAGTTAAGGTTTAACAATAATATATGTACTCAGTAATATCTGTATTACTTTAGTGCAGTTTCACATTACACTAAAGCAATGTGGGTGATTTATCCCCTGTTGTCCAGTCCCAGCTTCTGGCATTTGGAAGTTTAGGGACACCTAGAGCATAGGGTTGCATCCCTGACCATCTTGGCCAATAGCCATTGATGGACCTATCCTCCGTGAACTTATCTAATTCTTTTTGGAACCCAGGTATACTTTTGGCCTTCACAACATCCCCTGGCAATGAGTTCCACAGGTTCACTGTGCATTGTGCAAAGAAGTTCTTCCTTTTGTTTGTTTTGTACAACTGAAAGGAATTTGCACTTGTTTCACACCCAAATACACCACACTGCCAGTCACAAGTCCAATAATAATAATAATAATAATACTTCCTCTTAGTTTCAAACATACTGGCCATCTTTCTTGACTGCTGTTGAAAGGGTAGACCATATCAGAGCATTATCATATGGGAGTGGTGGACATGGTCTGTACACAATATTGATCACCTCTGGTTGTATATTTTAGCTCTGCCAGTCCTTTTTAAACAAAACCTGCAGAACACAGAAATGGAAGAGGGGAGCACCGTAGCTTTGCACTGTGAGATCACTAAACCCGATGCCCGAGTGGTGTGGAAGAAGGGAGGAGCCATACTCCAGGAGAGTGCCAAGTATGAGCTGAAGCAGAAGGGTTGTGTGGCAGAGCTGCTCATTCACAATGCAGAGCTGGAGGATGCTGGAAGATACACCTGTGATACTGGAGACCAGCAGACGACTGCTCAAGTCAAAATCCACGGTAGAGGTTTTTTCATCACTTTCTGTTGTTGTTGTTAATCATGTTTATTATGGTAATGCCTAGGCGCTGACTAAAATGGGCACCATTGTGCAAGCTGCTGAACAAACACAGAGGGGCCAATAGACCCTGCCCCAAAGAGCTGATGGTTTAGATAGAGAAGACTGATGACGGGTTGGGGGTAAGGATGTAATACATGAGCAGAGCAATCGGTGGCAAACATCGTGTTAGTTCCAAGGTTTTCTGGGAGGGATGTGAGAGGTTAGTTGGCAGCTTTAAAAATACAAAGACAAAAGAAGGGAGAGGGAATATTGAAGGGAAGGGGATGGTTGGGCAAGGAAGGAAAGAGGGAGACTATGAGGAGCAGATGTGGAGTGATGCTGAGGTGAGGAGTCCGTGAGAGAGGGCTGGAGCAAACCGCCAATCAGCACAAGGCAGCAAATGTCCAGTCAAACCTGTAAAAAGTATTTTGATGACATCGCCAGTGTTCAAAGTCCCCGGCTTAAACAGCTTCTGCAGAGGCTCTCAAGAGTCCTAACAGGTTGAGTCTCTGGCGAACTCCTCCCTGCAATTTCTCTCACCAAAGCCACATATCTGGAGGGAGGAGGGCCACTGTATAGGGTCTTAATGGGCCCCAGAGCAGGGGGCCTTCCCTGCACAGTTCGGGATCTGGAGGTCGGGTGGAGGGTCTGAGGGAGAGGCAGCCCAGGCTGGTCCTGCTTTTCTGTTGTGTTCTCTAGGTAACCCTCCTATCCAGGAATATCAGTCAAATGATCTTTTGTTGACGACATAATATCTGTCAATGGCTTTGAAATAATTATTGCAGTAAAACCTCTTTTCTGCTCTGGAGTAAGGCACTAGGCTGAACTTGACAGTCTAGCTGAAAGGCCCTGTGGGGCAAGATGTCTGATTTTAAAGAACAGGGAGTTTTTGCAGGGAGTTAAAAAGCAGGTTCTTTGGCAAAGTAACTGCTTGGCAACAGTTATTTTAAATTGTGTTTAATTCTTTCCCCGCCCCCCAAAAATTAACTGTGTGCGAATGAATATGCCAATTTATCAGCTCTGGAGACAGACCCCGCCATTTATCCAGGCATTTCCTTACGTCCCAGCTCACTTTCCCGTTTTATTTAGCCTTTCGCCCATGCCATCCTTGTCAATATCCTTATAAAGTCATGGCACTGAAAGAGAGTCATGTAACTGTTCCTTGTCTCAGTCTATGCCATATACAGTGCAACCATATTACGTGGATGCACATCATATAAATGCCTGTTTCCTCCTTCAGCCCTGCCTGCACTCATCAAAGAAGAACTGAAGAACTTGGAAGCCACAGAAGGTGGAACAGCCACTCTGCGCTGTGAGCTGAGCAAAGCCGCTCCAGTGCAGTGGAAGAAGGGGCCCAAGGGGCTCAGGCCAAGTGGCAAATACAGAATGAGACAAGAAGGCACCATTGCTGAGCTGGTCATCCATGATCTAGATCTGAAGGATGCTGGAGATTACACATGTGTGTTTGGAGATCAAAAAACCACAGCAACCTTAACAGTGAATGGTAAAAAGTCATAAAAAAATGACACTCCTGAGAGTCTCCCCCCTCCCCCTTTTACCTATTTCCGAACAAAATTTACCTGTGTCCTACTTGTCTTCTCTTTGTTCTTCTTTGCACATCATGCTGTGCCTCCTATGTCCATTTGTCCTCTACCCTGACAGAATTCAGTGCATGTACGCACAGTGTAAAGTCTTCTAAAGAACGCTAACCAGGCAAAGAGCATGTGTGTGTATTTTACTGAATTGGTACTGAAGCATGAGACCCCCTGGGCAGTTATCAACCTCTCTGTTAAGGGGATTAAGTACAGTCAATCACTTCCTCTGTTGACTGTCACAAAAGCCTTGCTTTACTGGGGACTTAGTTTTCAGGTGGCTTGTTCTCTGGGTTTCAGTTGTTTGCAGCTAGACAAATGGTAGATCATGCTTGGTGTAAGAGTGTTGTGGTGAGGCCCATGGCATTAAAAAATAAATTACAGTTCACTCATTGTCCGAGGAAGACGCTTCACAGTTCCAAGTTTGTGGCATTTGGATGAAATATTTGTTTGTTTTGTGTCTCTCAGCCCTACCCACACGTTTCAAAAAGGAACTGAAGAATGAGGAGGCCACTGAGAGTGGAACAGCCACACTGCACTGTGAGCTGACCAAGGCTGTTGACTCAGTTGAGTGGTTGAAGGATCAAAAGGTGCTGAAACCAAGTGGCAAATACAGGATGAGGCAGGAAGGCCGCTTTGCTGAGATGATTATCCAAGACCTAGATTTGGCGGATGCTGGAGATTACACTTGTGTGTGTGGCGACCAGAGGACAACAGCTGCTTTAACAGTGAATGGTAAATGTGCCCAAAATTAAATAGGTTGTTTTATATTTATCTCCTCTATGGAACTCAAGATGTTGGCATTCAGCATTCACACTGATCCATGGCTGCTCCTCTGATCCCTTGTTCGCTGCAGTTTTGGAAAGAGGACTCATATCCTCAGCTTTGTGGTGACACTGGGTCACCTTGATAAAGAACATTCCCCCGTGTGGTATTGGTTTGCCACAGTCCAGCTATGTTCCCTCATTTCTTTTCCTTCTTTATGCACAACTTATTCTCATCCTTATTGCTACAAGCTGTCTCCATTCTAAGAATGATGCACATGTATTTAACTGTATATTTTACTTAGTTTCCTTCTTTTAGGGCTTTGAAATGTGTGATTGGAAAAAAATGGGTTATCACAAAAAAACACAAAAAAATCCTACTCACTGCATTCTGGTTCTGATACAGTCTCTGTCTATATTGCATTCTTCAGCCTTGCCTGCATTTTTCCAAGAAGAACTGAATAACAAGGAAGTTTCAGAGGGTGAGACAGTCACTCTGCACTGTAAATTGAGCAAGCCCGCCCCAGTGGAGTGGAAGAAGGGACAAAAGGTTCTCAGACCAAGTGAAAAATGCAAAATAAGACAGGAGGGTCCCTTTGCTGAACTGTTGATCCTTGATCTGGATTTGATGGATGCTGGAGATTACACTTGTGTGTGTGGAGAACAGCAGACTACAGCGACCTTGACAGTGAATGGTAAAAAGAAACACGCAGCAGATGTCCCAGATAAAATGATATAACTCTATAATTTCCTCCCCTTTAAAATTCCTTTTCCAATATAATGTTTTATCCTCACCTTCATTCCACCCCCGGTATCCCTGTGTATTTAATTTCTTTATCTTTCTTTGCATTCTCCCTCTTGAGAGCTGCATGTAATTGCATTCATAGGCATTATATGTGCAAATATCAAAGGCAGTACAGACACCTAAATGTTTCTTTTCCCCAACTCAAATACAAATTCAGTCTAGTTTTTTGGTCTATATATGTGGTGGTTTGAAAGTTTTTCCTTAGGGATTGTGTTATAAAATGGGACTATATTATCTCACTTCAGATTACGTGGAATGTTGGGTCTGTGTTCCTACGGTGACCAGATGGTAATCATCATCTTATGCCATTACATAGAGGATAGTTTAGTGAAAATGATCGACTTTTTTTTATGCTATTGTAGATTCTGTCACTTATTTTGAATTGTTTCTTGGCCCCTCTAAAATATTTTAGTGCAGCAAAAAGTTGACACCATGGTTTCTAGTTATGTTCCCTTCTAAAGAGTTCTGTTTTAGAGAGAACACAGACACTAATCTGCATGGGTATTATTTATGTCAAGGGAAAACATTTTGGGCCTGATATTGAAAAGCGGTCTCTGATTATACTCCTGTGATTTTGCTGAGACAAATACTAATGGTTATGTAGCATTTTGATATATAATCACCTGATTTTTATCAACCGATCAGATTGATAGATGTTGAAATGCTATAAAATAACCCTACGCAATTGAGGGCACAAAATCAGAAGCCCGACTGAGACCTTTTTCTTTAAAAAAAAAAAAAGTCTTTGGGGCTACAGTGACAGCATTGATTTAGATAACTAACAGAGGAGAGCATTTGTAGTTCTGAGTTTCTCCGCTCTGATACCCTTCTGTCCATATCACATTCATTCTGCAGTTCTGCCTATACTTTTCACCAAAGAACTGAAGAATCAAGAAGCTACAGAAGGTGAAAGTGCCATTCTGCACTGCGAGCTAAACAAGGTTGCTCCTACCGTGGAGTGGAAGAAGGGACACAAGATCCTCAAACTGAGTGACAAGTATAAAATGAGACGGGAAGGTGTTGTTGTTGAGTTGATAATCCAAGACCTAGAAGTGACAGATGCTGGAAATTATACCTGTGTGTGTGGAGACCAACAGACCATGGCGGCTGTAACTGTAAATGGTAAAAGAAGAAGCATGCTAAAAATAATTCCATTTTCCCCTCCATTGCTTTGGATAGACTCACTCCTTTCCTGATGTAACCTATAGGCCTTTTTCATCCCTCGCTAAGGTCCTGATCCAAAGCTCATAGAAGTCAAAGAAAAGGTGCTCACTGACTTCAGTCAGGTTTGGATCAAGCTCTTACACAGACACAAAACAGTGAAAATAGATAAGAATGGGACCCTGCATAGCCAGAACTGCTGCTGCTTTTCTGTTTCCAGGCCATTGTTTCTTCACTGGAAGTTTCTTTGTTGGAGTTACTGTTCTCCTCATGCTCCCAATAAGCTGTTAGCTTAGTAAGGCCTATAGCCTGACTCATATTTAGGCTTTACAACAAACCGAAAAGTTGCATCCCATTCTGTCCTTAAGAAAAATTGATTCTTTCCCTGTGCTCCAGCTTTGAGACAGAAAAGTGATTACATACAGTCCTGTATGTAAAGGGCATTGCTGTAGAGTTCCCATGCTCTCACAATGAGAGCGGGTCAAAACTTTTCATGTGGAAAGTTTTCCCACTGAAAAATATAGTTTTGCTGAAACAGACATTTATTTTTATGGGGAATAAGGTCAAATCAGGTGAAATTTTTTTTTGTTTCCTTCAGGATATTTCTAAACAAAATTTCCTTTTCAAATTAACATTTCAAAATGAGGCTTTGTTTTGTTTTGACGTAGAATGTCATTTCGTTTTGTGTAGAAATCTCAGGTTGAAACAAGAAAAAAATCATTTTGAAACTTCTCATGGGAAAACCAAAATGTTTCAACTGAAAAGTTTTGAATGAAGATTTTTTCATTTGAAATTTCACGGGGGAAAACATGGTTTTTTGACCTGCTCTTCTGATCCTCTTGTCCACTTCCTTCTGTAATGATTTGTGACGATTGTGAGGCTTCTGCTCCTTTCTACCAATACTGCATTTCTGGGCATGGGGGTTATCTGATTATCTATTTGTTCCTCATATTGATTATATGAGAGCAGTGAAGCTGATCTAATGACAGCTGATGGTCCAGTTCTGATAACTCAGGAGGAATTAACTGGAAAATGAGGGGAACATTTAGTTTTTACTTTTCGCATTTTTAAATCCAACTGTCCTTATTGCTGTCCCTCAGTCCTGCCTGCATTTTTCAAGGAGGGATTGAAGAATAAGGAAGCCTCAGAAGGTGCAACAGCCACTCTGCACTGTGAGCTGAGCAAAGTCCCTGTCCTCGTGGAGTGGAAGAAGGGGCAAAAAACGCTCAAACCCAGTGAAAAGTACAGAATGCGACAGGAAGGTGCCATTGCAGAGCTGTTGATCCGTGATCTGGATGTACAAGATACAGATGATTATACCTGTGTGTGTGGAGACCAGAAGACCTCTGCTGTCTTGACAGTCCATGGTAAACAAAAATTCCACCTTACAAGAGAAATATTCCAGAGAGCTTCACTCCCTTTGGAATTCCCTTCCTGACCTGTTTTACTGTTAGTTTTCACCTTTCCTTTTTTTTCTTTCTATAGTGCCCATCTGTATTTCATTTCACCTCACCTTGTCTCTTGGTATTAAAATAATCTTCCTTATTGTGAACTAAAAGGGGGTACAGATGCCTTCCTTTTCTAGATCCATTTTGTGTTTTTACAGAGTAAAAACTTTATATGTACTTAGTAAGGCCAACATTTTCTAGGCCCCAAGAATGTACTTAGGCTTCTAAATAAAAGTGGCCTGATTTTCAGAAGATTTGAATACTCGCAACTCTGATTGAAGTCAATGGATTTCAGTGCCTGACTTGAGGAAACCATATCTGAAAATTTTGGCTTCCATTTGGTTATGGACTTTTTGGAGAAATCAGACCCTCAGGATTAAATGGTTCCCAGTATTTCTTGGGGGTAACAATGATATGTGCTAATGATGAAATTACAACATCCAATCTGATGGGTGCCGATGGTAATTTTATTGTTAGTTTTGCTGTCATGAGCCGTTGTCCTGGAGCTAGGAGTGCTGGGGGTACTGCCGCACCCCCTGGCTTGAAGTCAAAAGCCAAATACATGGTTTCCATAGTTTTCATCATCAGCACCCGCTCTATAAAGATTGTTCCAGCACCCCTGGTGGTGAGTGATACAAAACAGTCTTAATTACACTATCAGCGGTGTTAATTTATTTATAGTGCTGATCAATGGATAAATCTTAAGAGACCCTGTTCAGTTTAGATAAATCTCAAAGTTCAGATGCTTTTGAAATCATAGTTCAACCTTTGCAGCACATCTATGTCCTGTCCCCTTTCCCTGCATTTTATTCCTTCCTTCTCTCTCCCAACCCAAACGCAGTCTTCTCTTTCACACCAAGCCCACGCTTCCTTTTCCTCACAAACAATCTTCTGCACATTTGTTTATAAGCCCATTAAAAACCTTATTACCGATTGTTTGAATACTTCTCAAGAAAGGTATTTTTGATACCGAACTGACAATTATCATGTTCTGGAAGTTATGTCTTAATGCCATACATATGCTTAGGCTGCTAAATCAATATCTAAAGAGACAAGGTGGGTGAGGTAATATTTTTTTATTGGGCCAACTTCTGTTGGTGAGAGAGATTCTGTGTAAGATTGAAAGCTAGTCTCTCTCAACAATAGAAATTGGTCCAATAAAAGATATTACCTCACCCACCTTCTCTCTCTAATATCCTGGGACCGACACAGCTACCACAACACTGCATAAATCAAGATCTAGTAATTTAAAAGAAAGGTATAAATTAAAGTCTGAGTTTATGGATTTTGATGCACTTTCTGTCCCTATTCCATCCCCCAGCTCTGCCTGCACTGTTCAAAAAGGAACTCAAAAATGAGGAAGCCACAGAAAGTGGGACAGCTACTCTCCACTGTGAGTTGACCAAAGCTTCTCCAGTGGAGTGGATGAAGGCTCAAAAGGTGCTCAAAGTTAGTGACAAATATAAAATGAGACAGAAGGGTGCCATTGCTGAGCTGACAATCCATGACCTGGATGAACAGGATGCTGGAGATTACACTTGTGTGTGCGGAGACCAGAAGACCACTGCATCCTTGACAGTGCATGGTAAAACAAAAAATAATATGAGATTTTCTACAATGTCCTCTATGATTGCGATTAGGATCACAAACTGATCTTGATATCATCTGTCATTTTATATTGCTACTGTATTTATAACAACCACTATGCATTTTCTTCACTTTAAGTCCATAATTTGGGTTTGGTACAACGTTATGGAGGTTTTTCTGCTCCTTTTTGTCATGTTAATAGAATTTGGGGGTAAATAATTAAGTCATGGCAAAATTACATGCAACAGTTTGAGTTTTCCCCTTAATTAATTTCTTTAATCATATTACTGAGATTTCATTTATTTTAATAGGTAACTTGAGAGAAGATGAGTGGGAAACCAAGTTGACCCACAATAGCTTGCAATTTTAAATAGTACATTGGATACGTTTTAAATGCTAACCTAATAACAGCACAAGTAGACTAGGCGTACCTTCTTGAAAGTTCAGGGCAAGCTTTCTTTTATTGTATATGTCAGACGATGCCTCTCAGTCCTAACCTGCTACACTGCAGCTGTTCTAACACTGAGCTTGACTGTCTCAGAGAACAGACTGCCAGTTTGGTTGTAATGCGCTGAACTTCGTGCACTGGAAAAATGTCAACCAAGGACTCAGATGAGACCCATGAAATCATTTTAATTTGTTTTTTAGATACTGTATGTTGTAACCCAAATTACTAGAGACTGAAGATTAATACACTAATCTCCTGGAGCCACCCAGCTGCAATTAGTTCTTGAATTTTAATGCACTCTCTGTTCATCCTATGCTCCTCAGTCCTTCCTCCACGTTTTAAAAAAGAATTGAAGAATTTGGAAGCCAGAGAAGGTGAAGCAGCCATTCTGTGCTGTGAGCTGACCAAGGTCGCTGCCCCAGTGGAATGGAAGAAGGGTCCCAAAGTGCTGAAACCAAGTGACAAGTTTAGAATGAGACAGGAAGGCACCATTGCTGAGTTAGTGATCCATGATTTAGATCTGACAGATGCTGGAGATTATACATGCACGTATGGAGACCAAAAAACCACAGCTGCCTTAACAGTGAATGGTAAATAATATATCCCAAATTAAGTGCATAATTTTCTACTATCTGTTCTGTGAAAAATAATGGTATCATCAACTGGATTACAGCCCTACTTTCAGCCTGCGATAATTTAGTCTGTATATCTAAAAAGTTAAAATCCATGTGCTATAATTTTCTTAAATATTGCTGATGAATTTAGCAAAATTTTAGCGGAAATAGAAATAGACTGTTGGCATTGTTTGGACCAGATGTTGGTCATGCACTCATTGCAGAAATTTCCACAGAGAGTTGGGAAATACACCTCAATTTCAACGGCAAATCCTTCTGATTTTCATGTTAAATAGTAGGTGTTAAAACAGTAACGTTAATTTTATCACGATAAATGTTATGATGTTACATTCCAAGAACGGGGGATATCATGATAACAGCCAACACCATGATAAGAGACATGTTTCCTTATCAATTTTGAACAGTGTATTAAATTTCCTTGGCAGGAAATATAATCGTTGCTACTCTCTCTGGGAGGTCGGTAATGCGACATCCAGTGGCTAGTTGATGACACTGGTTTGTTAGTGAATTTGCACAAAGCACGAAAACCACCAACACTTAACAGGAGCACCGTGTGAAGGTTGTTGTCTTGCTCTTTGAAACTTTCTTTAAATAGAAAATGAGGCAAACACCTGTATGCGACTGTGGTCACCAGGCATAAGCAATGGAGCACATCATATCTGAATGTCTCCTTCGTTCTTTTGCCAGGGGCCTGAAGGACATTCACCAGCACACTGCTGCAGCAATGTGCTGGCTATCAAATCTAGATATCAACGATTACAAATTTATACTCACCCAAGCCATACGAAAGAAGAAGAAGAATTTCCTTGGGGAGGTACTGACAGTCGTGTTATATTGAACTAGGCATATTGCAAGGACACATCTAAATGAGAAAGGACATGTCAGCCAGTGCCATTTCATTTGTGACCCTATTAGTTTATTTATTATTTGTATTACAATAGCTCCTAGAAACGTCAATCAGGTTTAGGAATCATTTGTTCTAGGCACGATACAAATACAGTAAAAAGGAGGTCCCTGCCCTGAAGGGGATCTGAAAGACGAGGATGGTTCTCTAGCTGTTTCATTCTGTGGGGCACCTTATAAAAAGAGAGATCTGCCTTAGGATAGGGTCTTTTCTGAACCTCCCAAGCCACCACTATGTGGTCCTCAGTATGATTAATTCTGTTTCAGGGAAGGCTTTGCAGACCAATGGTGGTCCATGGATCACAATTTGATAATTCTGTGGGTTAGTGTGTTTGATGTCTGTGCCAGGTAGTTGCCGTAATGTGAATGTTCATGTACTCTGTCCATTCTGAACTCCTCAGCTCTGCCTGCACGCTTCAAGGAAGAAATGACAAATGAGGAAGCCACGGAAGGTGGGAGAGCCACTCTGCGCTGTCAGCTGACCAAGGTTGCTTCGGTGGAGTGGAAAAAGAAGCACAAGGCACTCAAACCAAGTGACAAATATACAATGAGGCAGGAAGGTGCCATTGCAGAACTAGTCATCCATGATGTAGAAGTCAAGGACTCTGGCGATTATACCTGTGTATGTGGAGACCAGAAGACAATGGCAGCTTTGATAGTGCATGGTAAAAAAATAATAATCAGAATTTTCTTTTTAAACTTGTGATTTTTCTACCATCCCCTTTGGAAAACTCAATACTGACAACCACTAAGCTCCCATTCTCATCTTACCATAATCGGACTCTTCTATAATACATTTTCCTTCCTTTTTCCTGATCTCCATCTAACTCACTGGAGCCCTATTTCTTGTACTAGCTCTTAACACCCTGTGTGTTTTTCTATTTTCCATCTAATCTGTGCATGTTTCGTGCTTACATTATACTTCTTCTGGAAGGATTTCACTTACTTGCATTGTTTTTGTGTTGCTTGTTTCAGAATGAGCCAGGAGAGAAGGTGGGGCTGGAATTTTTATATTTCTTAAATGAGAAGAGAGGTCTTTGGTTATAATTTAACATTTGGCTGACAGTTTTAAGGGCTCAGGATAGTAATACTGCAAGCAAGCGATGGTTCTGTGCAGTCTTTCTTACAATTCTAACAATACATCCTGCATATTTGTCTACTTATTTGGCCCACGTCGCCTCAGTATCTGAGACATTATTCAGGTTTATCTGCACAATCTCCCTGTCGGGTAGGGAAGTATTATCATCGTGCCCATGGGGCACTTGTCCAAGGTCACAAAGAAATTCTGTTCTAGAACCAGGAACTGAATTCAGATCTCCTGAATCTCTGTTCTTGCCTGACTCTCCTCCTTCCATCATCGTCCTGACCAACAAGACATTTGATCTTCCAGTCTTGAACCTCTTATGAGGTGACCAATTCCGTAATGAGTGGAAGAATATTTAGACATGGACAGAAGCTTGTGACCATCAATTTAATTTATTTGTCATCTCTGGAGGTTGTGAGAATGTTCCCTCACTCTTTGTTCCTTAGCCCTACCGGTGCTTTTCCAAGAAGAATTAAGAAATGAAGAAGCCACAGAAGGTGGTGCAGCCGCTCTGCGCTGTGAGCTGACCAAGGCTGCCCCAGTGGAGTGGAAGAAGGGACACAAGGTGCTCAAGCCAAGTGACAAATACAAAATGAGGCAGAAGGATACCACTGCAGAGCTGGAGATCCACAATCTAGATGACAATGATGCTGGTGATTATACCTGTGTGTGTGGAGATCAGCAGAGCACAGCTGTCTTAGCAGTACATGGTAATTACAAGTATCATAATGAAGTTAATAATTTTCTAATAACTTTAATAATTTTCAGGTTCATCCAGTGGATTCAAACATCTGTCCTTGTGTAATTTGTCATTTCTGTACTTTTTCCTTTATTATATTTGTTGCATATAGGAGTCATAGTAATTAATTTGTTTTTTGTTGAGCCTCCCTCCCCGGAACCCCAACTCCATAATACAATATCTGTGTTAACAGCCTGATCCAGTTACCACTCATTACAGACTAAGTGTGGGATCAGGCCATGTGACAGGGTGCTCTGGTCACGGCAGGCCGGTCCCCCTCCTGCCCGTTCTGGGAATTAGCTCTGTGCAGCCCATGCCCCTTCTTGGGGTTACACTCTGTCTATTTCTCCCTCTGTGGTCCCTCTCTGACTCCAGGAACTGCAGCCTCTGCTTTGTGACTCAGCTGTCCAGCCAGGCCACTGTGTGGTTTCCCTTCTGGGGATGTGTGTCAAAGTCCCTGCTCACTAGCAATCTCAGGCAGTCCTCCCATTCTCTGCTCCAGGTGCCACTCCCTCTGTGGCTGGTGAGGGAACCAAGGTCCACCCTCTACTCCGGGTTCCAGCTCAGGGACCCTCTAAGCAGCATCCAAAGTGTGATTCCTTCCTGCACCTTGCTGCTTTTCTCTGAGCCTCTTCCTTTCCTCCTGGCCCTCCCCACTCCCTGGGGTTTGCCAGCCTCTCAACTCCTTCCTCCCAAGGTGTAACCAGCAGGTATTTGTCATCCCCACCCCCCTGCCACCCAGCACACCTCCCTTCTCCCAGGGAGTGACTGCAGACTACCTCCCTGCAGCCCCCTCTGCTTCCAAGTTCCTGTCTTTCTATAAATCCCTCCCATTCCCACACAGTCGAGATTCCCCTAATTAGGGCTTTCCTCCCAGGCCTAATGCTCCCAGATTGCAGCCTAACTGGCTGATTGGACCCACTTGGCCCAATTCAGCTCTTGCAGCACCAGTGTGGGGAGTATACCCCATCACATGCCCTAAGACAGCTCTCTCTTTTTATCACCTTCTTCCAGCCTGTGATGTTTTCTACGCCCCTTTCTTCCACCTATTCTCTGGTGGTTGTGCTCAGAGCTCCATTTTAATGCTCTGTCTTTTACATCCTCCAGCTCTGCCTGCGCTCTTCAAAGAAGAACTGAAGAACGAGGAAGTTACAGAAGGTGGAACAGCCACTCTGCGCTGTGCGCTGACCAAAGCCACTCAAGTAGAGTGGATGAAAGGGGACAGTTTGCTCAAAGCGAGTGACAAATACAAAATGAGACAGGAGGGCACTGTTGTTAAACTGATTATTCATGATCTAGAACTGAAGGATGCTGGAGATTATACCTGTGTGTGTGGAGACCAGAAGACAGCTGCTGGCTTGATAGTGCATGGTAAAGCAAAAAATCAAAATTCAATTGCCTACCACCCCATCTGCTATAATTTTTACCTGCATCTGTGTCTGGGGCTTTTTTTTTTTTTTTTTTAGTAGTTGATTGTTTATATGCATTTATAATTTTTGTGTTACTTTGCTCTTTATCGCTTGTCTTATTTCTTGGAATTTCATTGGGTGCATTAACAGTCCTGAAATATATTGTGAGGAAAGGAGCTGATTGCAAAGAGTTCTCACCTTCCTTTGTTCATGCTGCTTTTCTTGTTTCCTCTTTACAGTGTAATTTTTGTCCATTTTCCCCCAATCACACCAGCCACCTGGCACTTACAGTGTTTAATGTACTGTCCATCCATTCTGTGATCCTCAGCTCTGCCTGCGCTTTTCAAAGAAGAACTGAAGAACTTGGAAGTCACAGAAGGCAAAACAGCCACTCTGCATTGTGAGCTGAACAAGCCTGCTTCAGTGGAGTGGAAGAAAGGGCACAAGATACTCAAGGCGAGTGAAAAATACAGCATGAGACAGGATAGTGTCACTGCTGAGCTGGAGATCCATGATCTAGGTCTGCAGGATGCAGGAGATTACACATGCATGTGTGGCGACCAGCAGACCACAGCTACGTTGATAGTAAATGGTAAATAATATATTCCAAATTAACGCTTAATACTTTACCATTTGTTCCTGTGAAACTTATTATTGTTCCACAGAAGATTCACCTAATTCTCTTGGGCTCTTATTAATTTGTGTATAGCTGAAGAAGGAGAACTTCTTGTTTCCATATGACTTAGATGGTAAATTTAAAAAAGTATTCAATGTTCGTGATCATCCAGTGTGGAGACTGGCTGGATTGAATGTAGATGTGGAGCAGGGCACAGGCTCAGCATGGATTCACCAAGGGAAGGTCATGCCTGACTAATCTAATTGCCTTCTATGATGAGATTACTGGTTCTGTGGATGAAGGGAAAGCAGTGGATGTATTGTTTCTTGACTTTAGCAAAGCTTTTGACATGGTCTCCCACAGTATTCTTGTCAGCAAGTTAAAGAAGTATGGACTGGATGAATGCACTATAAGGTGGGTAGAAAGTTGGCTAGATTGTCGGGCTCAATGGGTAGTGATCAATTGCTCCATGTCTAGTTGGCAGCCGGTGTCAAGTGGAGTGCCCCAGGGGTCGGTCCTGGGGCCGGTTTTGTTCAATATCTTCATAAATGATCTGGAGGATGGTGTGGATTGCACTCTCAGCAAATTTGCGGATGATACTAAACTGGGAGGAGTGGTAGATATGCTGGAGGGGAGGGATAGGATACAGAAAGACCTAGACAAATTGGAGGATTGGGCCAAAAGAAATCTGATGAGGTTCAATAAGGATAAGTGCAGAGTTCTGCACTTAGGACGGAAGAACCCAATGCACAGCTACAGACTAGGGACCGAATGGCTAGGCAGCAGTTCTGCGGAAAAGGACCTAGGGGTGACAGTGGACGAGAAGCTGGATATGAGTCAGCAGAGTGCCCTTGTTGCCAAGAAGGCCAATGGCATTTTGGGATGTATAAGTGGGGCATAGCGAGGAGATCGAGGGACGTGATCGTTCCCCTCTAGTCGACATTGGTGAGGCCTCATCTGGAGTACTGTGTCCAGTTTTGGGCCCCACACTACAAGAAGGATGTGGATAAATTGGAGAGAGTCTAGCGAAGGGCAACAAAAATGATTAGGGGTCTGGAACACATGAGTTATGAGGAGAGGCTGAGGGAACTGGGATTGTTTAGTTTGCAGAAGAGAAGAATGAGGGGGGATTTGATAGCTGCTTTCAACTACCTGAGAGGTGGTTCCAGAGAGGATGGTTCTAGAGTATTCTCAGTGGTAGAAGAGGACAGGACAAGGAGTAATGGTCTAAAGTTGCAGTGGGGGAGGTTTAGGTTGGATATTAGGAAAAACTTTTTCACTAAGAGGGTGGTGAAACACTGGAATGCGTTACCTACGGAGGTGGTAGAATCTCCTTCCTTCGAGGTTTTTAAGGTCAGGCTTGACAAAGCCCTGGCTGGGATGATTTAATTGGGGATCGGTCCTGCTTTGAGCAGGGGGTTGGACTAGATGACCTCCTGAGGTCCCTTCCAACCCTGATATTCTATGATTCTATGTTATATACACTTCCCCACACACTTTTTACAATCCACCTCAAACCAAGCTGATCCATTGTATGTTGAGCTTCCTCTGTGCCATGATTGTCATATGAACTTTATTTTCCAGGACATAATGATATTGACCACAATCTGACTGGCCAGAGTGAAATCCAAACTAACCAGATTTGATCCTAAGTTATGAGAGGTGAAAGGCTACAGAATTAGTTCATGGTACCAGCCAGTTACCACAGACTTTTCAGTTTTAATGCATTGTCTGTTTACCTCATATTCCCCAGCCCTGCCTGTACTTTTCAAGCAAGAACTAAAGAATGAGGAAGTTGCAGAAGGCGGATCAGTCACTCTGCGCTGCGAACTAACCAAAGCTGCTCCTGTGGAGTGGAAAATAGGGCACATTGTGGTCAAAACAAGTGACAAATATAAAATGAGACAGCAGGGTGCCATTGCAGAGTTGGTTATCCATGATGTAGAACTGAAGGATGCTAGAGATTATACCTGTGTGTCTGGGGATCAGAAGACAACAGCTGCTTTAACAGTACATGGTAAAAAAAACCCTGTCAATATTCAATACTAATATGAATACTAATTTTCTAGTATCACTCCTGAAACTCAAACTGTCAGACACTGGAATCATATAATGACTCGATATTAATTTGCAATTTCTCTGTTGCTTCTTCCATCCTACTTACTATTCATTTCTTTGTACGGGATAATACTTTGGGTCAGAATTCCTGGGCATTGCCAACCCACCCCTCAACAAGGAGAAAGTAAAGGAAGTTCCTTTCAGTTTTTCTCAAGCTCTTTCATCTTGTGTATTTTTCTCATTTTCTTCCACCTCCATTTCATCAGCTGACCCCAGCCAATTGTGATTCTTCCATAAGTGTTAACATCTGGTCTATTGTGCCCTCAGCTCTACCTGCATGTTTCAAAAAAGAATTGAGGAACAAGGAAGCTACAGAAGGTGAAGCTGTCATTCTTCGCGGTGAGCTGACCAAAGCTGCTCAGGTGGAGTGGAAGAAAGGGCAAAAGGTGCTCGAAGCCAGTGAGAAATACAAAATGAGACAAGAAGGTGCCATAGCAGAGCTGGTGATCCACAATCTAGATTTGAAGGATACTGATGATTATACCTGTGTGTGTGGAGACCAGCAGACCACAGCTACCTTAACAATAAATGGTAAAAATAAACTGTCAGCTAATATACTATCAGTGATTATGCTGTTTTATTCTGCTGCCTCCTTAGAAACAAATTTGGAAATGAATCCTTGCTCTGTGTACACATTTCCTTAATCTGTTGTACTTCTGTCCACCTCATTCATTGCAACTCCTTTTGTTTGGAATAACTTTCCTAGGCTCTGAAGACATGGAGGTTGTTTATACAAAAAATCCTATCCTATCCCATCTTGCTTTATGTGACACATCCTAATGCTCCCTGTCCTTCCCTAAAGCATGGGTTTTTCCTTTCTTCTGACTCCTCCTTTTCTGGGCAGTATTCTTTCCCTGTCCTCCTTTCGTAGTCAACACTCATTATGCACGAGGCAGATTTGGGTGAAATTTGCATCATAAAAATTAGTTTAGCACTAGGGTTTTGTTCCTGTAGCCATTGTTTGTGTCTCATATGGATGTTTTTATTTTGGGATATGATTTCTGAGGAGATAAGTGAGAAGCCAACATTCTTTGGTCATGTTTTTGAGGCTTTCCCGTAGACCTCAATTTAAAGTCAGAAGTGTGTGATTTATGTTTTGCCATCTAGTTGCTTTCATTATTTTAGCTTGTAAGTTGTCTGAGAACTTATCGGTAGACCAGCCTCCAAGAGATCATGTCCATATAGATAGAATAGTAATATATCTAGCAGCGTAAATTGTCAATTCCATTAATGTAGGCACTACATCTCATTTGTAATGCTGAGATACTAGCCCATGTGGTTAATCGGGAACAATAGTCATGAATATGTTATCAGACATTGTTTAGAGGAGATTGTTTTCTTTAGAGGGTTGGTGAGACGTATCAAGGCAGATATCTGAAGAAGATAAATGAGGAATGCGTAAACAGAAAAGTCATATCCTGGGGAAGGAGGACAAGTTAGGGTTAAAAGTTCTGTGAAGTTTGGATTACTTCTCCGCTCATGGTGAGCCCGTTGGCCCTGAATGCATTTTTAAAAGAAGAACTAAAGAATGAAGAGAAAACCAAAGCAAGGAACCATGCCTCACAGTCAGCTGACCAAGGCAGCTCTAGTGGAGTGGAAAAAGGGGGCAGAAGGAATTGAAAGCAAGTGAGAAATACAAAATGAGACAGAAGGAGGCCATTAAGACAGCTAATGATCTCCAATCTAGGTGGAGGATACAAAGATTATGGTCTTAATGCTCCCCTTGCTGACATGAAAGATAGGTCCATCAATGGCTATTAGCCAAGATGGTCAGGGATGCAACCCCATATTCTGGATGTACCTAGCCTCTGATTGCCAGAAGCTGGGAGTGGATGACTGAGGATGGATCACTCAGTGATCGCCTTTTCTGTTCATTCCCTCTTAAGCATCTGCATTGGCCACTTGTTGGAAGACAGGATACTGGCCTGACCCAGTATGGCCGTTCTTATGTTATGTAAGTCAGGAGTAAAACTACTGAGGTCAGTAACGTTTCACAAATGTAAAACCAAACAAAACAATACAAGAATTCAGACATACATTTCAATTGGGATATAATATCACTTTTCACTTCTCTTCTGTTTCTCCGTTTCTCTCAAGCCCTATCCTCCTTCACTCTTTTCTTCTTTCCCCTCCACCTCCTTTTTTTCAACTACAGCAGCTAATTGCATCAGTTTGTAACACACTGTATATATTGCATCCTTCAGCTCTGCCTCCATCTTTCAAAGAAGAAATGTGCAATGAGGAAGCCACAGAAGGTGGAACAGTCACTCTGCACTGTGAGCTGACCAAGGTTGCTGCCCCAGTGGAGTGGAAGAAGGGGCACAGAGTGCTCAGACCGAGTGACAAGTACACAATGAGACAGGAAGGTTGCATTGTGGAGCTGGTGGTCCATGGTTTAGACCTGAAGGATGCTGGAGTTTACACCTGTGTGTGTGGAGACCAGAAGACCACAGCTGCCTTAACAGTGCATGGTAAAATAAATAGCTATGAGACACCACATGTATGCATTTTTATTTACTGTCTTATTATGACAGCAGTATTATTCCATTGCAAGCTCTTCCTTAGCTGGATTTTATTAGCTTGTTGTGTTCTTTTCCCATGGTTTTAGTTTGTCTTTTTACATGCCCTTATAATTTGCTTGCCTTACTCTTCCTATGGTTTATAATGGGGAAAAGAATTGTCTATATGCAAATGTTCTTAGCTACCTTTTCTCCTTCCATTTTACTTTATATCCTTCTTAAGGTCCTTGTCCATTTCCCACTGAAGCCAATGGGCGGCTTTCCATTGCATTCTATGGACATTGGACCAGGCCTTCATACTGTAGGATTCAACTTTCTCCCCAACACACCAGCCATCTGCCAGTGTGAACTTTCATGCATTCTCCATTCATTTTGTATTCTTCAGCCCTGCCTCCACTGTTCAAAGAAGAACTGAAGAGCTTGGAAGCTACAGAAAATGGAGCAGCCACTCTGCACTGTGAGCTGACCAAGGCTGCTCCAGTGGAGTGGAAGAAAGGGCACAAAGTGCTCAAAGCCAGTGAGAAATACAAAATGAGACAAGAAGGTGCCATTGCAGAGCTGGCTATCTGCACTCTGGAGGTGAAGGACACCGGAGATTATACCTGCGTGTGTGGAGACCAACAGACCACAGCTACCTTAACAGTAAATGGTAAAAATAAACTGTCAGCTAATATACTATCAGTGATTATTCTGTTTTATTCTGCTGCCTCCTTTGCAACAAAATTGGAAATAAATCCTTGCTCTGTGTTCACATTTCCTTAATCTGTTTCACTGCTCTCCACCTCATTTACTGCAACTCCTTTTGTTTGGAATAACATTCCTTGGCTCTGAAGACATGGAGGTTGTTTATACAAAAAGATCCTATCCTATCCTGTCTCATTGTGCTTTATCCGACCACATCCTAATGCTCCCTGTCCTTCCCTGAAACACGGATTTTATCCTTTCTTCTTACTTCTTTTCTAGGCCATGTTCTTTTCCTGTCCTCCTTCCTTAGTTAACAGTTGTTATGCATGGGGCGGGTTTGACTGAAATTTGCACTATGGTTTGTTTCTATAGACCTTGTTTGTGTCTCCTGTGGGTGTTTTTATTTTGGGGTAAGATTCCTGAGAAGATAAGTGAGAAGCCAACATTCTCTGGGCATGTTTTAGAGGCTTTCCCATGCACCTCGATTTAAAACCAGAAGTGTGTGATTTATGTTTTGCTGTCTAGTTTCTTTCATTATTTTAGCTTGTAAGTTGTCTGAAAACTTATCGGTGGACCAGCCTCCAAGAGATCATGTCCATATAGATAGAATAAGATTACATCTAGCAGTGTAAGTTGTCAATAGGCACTACATCTCATTTGTAATGTTCTTGTGAGAGGTGAGGTTATTCATTAGGGACAGTAAGTAAAAACATGGTCAAACAGAACCAGGAGTTGCTTTCTTTTAAGGATTGGTGTGTCAGTCATATCAAAGCAGATATTAGAACAAGATAAATGAGAAATGTCTGAATGGAAATAGCATGAGAAAGGAAGAGAAATTAGGGTTCAAACTCTGGAATTTTGATGCCCACTTTGTCCATGTTGCATCCCTCAGCCTTGCCAGCACTTTTTAAAGAAGAACTAAAGAATGTGGAAGCTAAAGAAGGTGGAAATGCCACTCTGCACTGTGAGCTGACCAAGGCTGTTCCAGTAGAGTGGAAGAAAGGGCACAAGGTACTCAAAGCAAGTGAGAAATACAAAATGAGACTGGAAGGTGCCATTGCAGAGCTGGTTGTCCATGATCTAGATGAGAAGGATTCAGGAAATTATACTTGTGTGTGTGGAGAACATCAGACCACGGCTGCTTTAACAGTACATGGTAATAATATTTTGTCATGAACTATGTCTAATTTTTCTTATCACCTGCATCCTTGGTAGGAAAACTTGGCTCTGTGTCCACATTTCCTTTATCTGTCATGTCTGCTTCATTCACTGCAGCTCCATTTTTTTAGAATAACATTCCTTAGCTTTGATAAACTGGAGGCTACCTGTATAGAAAAATCCCATTCTGCATCCTCATGAACATCTAACACATCCAATTTCTGCCATTTCCTTTCCTAAAACACAACTCTGACAATTCTTTTGTCTTCCTTTTCTGGCATTTTCTTTCCCCGTCTGTCTACTATTTGTATAGGAAAATAAATACTACTCTGATCACAAGAATAATTTAGACAAAACATCTACTGTAAGAACTGTTTTGCACTAGGGTTCTGTTCCTGCAGCCATTGTCCATTCAGATGGCTTTGCTTTGAAGTCTGATTTTCTGAGGAGATAATGATGATTTCTTGATATGATCTTATTCTGTTTTCACACTAATATAAAAATCAGGGGTCACATGGTTGAAGTTGGTACCTCAGTTTCAAACTAGTTTAAGTGGGAAATACATCACATCCAAGGAGTTTGGATTTAGGCCCATAGTTTGGACATGGGATTCAAATTTGGAATTTTGGTCTGACCCAACCTTTACATTTTAATGTTTTGTTTCTTTTCCAATTTGAGACTGTGCCCATTACAACTTGAAAGTTGAGATACTAATCCATGTAGTTAATCGGAGACAATAGTCATGAAAATGTTATCAGACATTGTTTAGAGGGGATTGTTATCTTTAGAGGGTGGGTGAGATGTATCAAGACAGATATCTGAAGCAGATAAATGAGGAATGTGTAAACAGAAAAATCATATCCTGGGGAAGGAGGACAAGTTAGGGTTAAAAGTTCTGTGGAGTTTGGATTACTCCTCTGCTCATGGTGAGCCCATCAGCCTTGAATGCATTTTTAAAAGAAGAACTAAAAAATGAAGAGAAAACCAAAGCAAGGAACCATGCCTCACTGTTAGCTAACCAAAGCAGCTCTAGTGGAGTAGAAGAAGGGGGCAGAAGGAACTAAAAGCAAGCGAGAAATACAAATGAAACAGAAGGGGGCCATTACAGAGCTAATTGTCTCGGATCCAGGTGGAGGATACCAAAGATTATGGTCTTAATGTTCCCCCTCCTGACGTGAAAGATAGGTCCATCAATGGCTATTAGCCAAGATGGTCAGGGATGCAACCCCATATTCTGGATGTACCTAGCCTCTGATTGCAGAAGCTGGGAGTGGATGACTGGGGATGGATCACTCAATGATCGCTTTTTCTGTTCATTCCCTCTTAAGCACCTGCATTGGCCACTGTTGGAAGACAGTATGGCTGTTCTTATGTTATGTAAGTCAGGAGTAAATCTATTGAGGTCAGTGACGTTTCACTAGTGTAAAATCAGACTAAACAGTACAAGAATTCAGACATACATTTCAATTGGGATATAATATCACTTTTTACTTCTCTGCTGTTTCTCCGTTCCTCTCAAGCCCTATCCTCCTTCACTCTTTTCTGCTTTCCCCTCCACCTCCTGTTTTTTCAACTACAGCAGCTAATTGCCATCAGTTTGTAATGCAGTGTATATATTGCATCCTTCAGCTCTGCCTCCATCTTTCAAAGAAGAAATGTGCAATGAGGAAGCCACAGAAGGTGGAACAGTTACCCTGCACTGTGAGCTGACCAAGGTCGCTGCCCCAGTGGAGTGGAAGAAGGGTCACAATGTGATCAGATCGAATGACAAGTACACAATGAGACAGGAAGGTTGCATTGTGGAGCTGGTGGTCCATGGTTTGGATCTGAAGGATGCTGGAGATTACACCTGTGTGTGTGGAGACCAGAAGACCACAGCTGCCTTAACAGTGCATGGTAAAAAGGAAAAGAAAATAATTTCTGAAGTATTTTTAATACCAGCTTTGCTTATTGAAATAATGTCATGGGATGCAAAGCTTGCTATTAAGGCTTGTACTCATACAGTAATGCTCCAGCACGCAACAACTATAAGGCTGGGGGACTCTGTTTAAAATAGCTCTCAATAATACTGTGCTAGAGTCCTCATGCATTTTAAACTGAGAAGATGTCTTAAGAGAAGGGATTAAAAGTCTCCTAAAATGAAAGAAGGATATGACTCATCATCCTTTTTAATTCTGAAAGTGACATGTTTTTATCTCTTTACATTATCTGGGCATCCTATATAAGTGCCTCTTGCAATTTCCCTGCGTCCCCTTCTGCTCTTTTAGGAATACTGCTTCTTATTGTTGTTATGTGAGAGGTGTGGTTTTATGCAAATTTTTGGCTGAATCCTGAATCCTTTGCTAGCTACCTTGAGATTCATTAAGAAGACTAGTATGAGCAAAGCCTTTGACCAATATTCCTTTCTGGTGTGCTGTATTCTGTACTTCCAGCCTGGGATGTATGTTTGTGACTCAGGTTCTCCTCCATTTACTTTGAATTGACCCTTGGTGTACTATAGTAATTTTTATTATGGACAGTCTTTTGTGATGGATCATGTTTGCAATTTAGGAGATATTAAACAGATCTAGAGCAATTCATTGTACAAGTACATCACACAAACCAAAAAACGCAGCCCAGGTGAACTGAATTGTTCACTGAGCTTCACAAACTCTTTGGCAAAACTGGGCCAAGTTTCAGACAAGCTTGCATCAGTTTTGGGCCAGGAATACAATTAAATCCGCAAGGGGAGCACAAGAGCATAGCCCAAATGGCCTAACAGAGTGGCCATGCAGCAAAAGGGAATTGCAACACAGAATCCTGTGCAGGCCCCAAGATGGGCCATGTAACTCTAATTTTGTCCGTAAAACCCTCCTTTAGGAAAAAATATTGAAATGCTTACTCCTTATTGCAGATGTTCAGATCAACTCTTCAGCCCCAAGAACTTTTCCAAGACCATGGGGCGGACCCAGCACATTTGTTACTTTTGTATCAATAAAAGCCTCCTGCCCCCTGTAGGTCCTGGTTCATGTTAAGAATGAGCAAAATACATAGCAAGAGCTGCTTCCTGAAATAGATACCTTCTGGTTCTGAAAATATGCACATTACCTCTTTGGGATCTACTACTGTAGATTCCTGAGGTCTTGACACACCAAAATAGTTCATTGTAGAGGGTTACAGAGTCCAAACTCTTTCTACATTGTCTCTCCCCCAAGAAAGCCCAGTTGTGGTATGATGCACGTTATGTTTTTATTTCATAGCCCTACCAGCACTTTTTAAACATGAGCTTCGGGATGAGGAGGCAGAAGAAGGTGGCACAGTCACACTGCAGTGTGAGCTTACCAAACCTAGTGCTCCTGTAGAATGGAGGAAAGGAGCTACAACTCTCTACCCTGGACTGAAATATGAGATGAAGCGACAAGGGCCCATTGCTGAGCTGGTCATTCATGACTTAAAACTGGACGATACAGGAAAATATACCTGTGACTCTGGGGATCAACAGACAACAGCTGCAGTGACCATACATGGTAGGCAGAACATTGCAACAGTGGCCACATAAATGTGCTATGAAATAAGGTCCTTCGAATTTTGCTTTAGTTGCCTTGCTGCTGGTCCTCTATTCCAGTGTATGTTCTGCTGTGCTCTTGGTGTATTCATAGATTCATAGATACCAAAGTCAGAAGGGACCATTGTGATCATCGAGTCCGACCTCCTGCACAACGCAGGCCACAGAATCTCACCCACCCACTCCTGCCTATTCCACTGAAATCTGAATGGATTGTTCCCACAGATCTGGCACATGTGCCAGTCTTGGGGGTGAGGGGGTTGCCTGGCATACCTGAAATGTTTAAGCAGCAGCAAAGCAGTTAAACAATCTGGTGATGTAAAGGTACTGGTGCACCCAAGCCGTCTGAGTGAGTGAAGTTGACAGCAAATGAGAATTTGGTGAGCTCTTCTATAATGGCATTATAGCTACTGCTGTTTGTGGGGGTGACCCCATATTTAAAATGTTTCTCACGCTGAATGCTCCCAAGTGGATTTTTGTAACCCAAGCTGAAGTCCGTGGAGTTTCATTCATAATTAATTTGGTCCAACTTCAGATGTCGTCTGAATCCATAGGGCAGGGAATGACCACTACTAGTGAAATGGGTAAAAGTGCCATGTTTATGGGTTTGTGAAAATTGAAAGTTTTTTTTTAATTTTATTTTTGCTTCAAATTACTTTATGCAAATGAAAGGCAGTTTATGTGGCAGAATTAGCTGACTTTTCATCATGAGCAGCTGTTTTTTTTTATGGCGACAGGAAAATTTATTTGCAAAAATTGTTGGCCTTTTCAGCTCAAGAAGATTTTGCCCAGAAGGGAAAAGCTCTATCTGGTGAAAGAAACTTTGCTGTCAATCAAATATTGACTATAGCTACCATATAACTTAAGTGTTGATGAGAGAAAACCCAAAGATGAGTTATTTGTTGCTGAATTCCCTTTTCTTTTTCGAGCTGTTCTTTTTATTTTTTCATTAATAATAAGTGGTAGGACAGGCAGGTAGAGTTGTAGGAAACAGATATTTATTAAATGTTCTGAGTAGTCAGTGCTGCACACTGACGGTAGAGTTTGAATGCAATTAGTGTCGCTCGACTTGCCTGCCTGAGCCCCCGGTGTCATACTAAACTAGGTCCTTTCTGAAAGCTGAAACTTTCTCCAATTCCATTCGTATTACATTCATCTCCCATTGAACTAACCACTGTCACATTTTGAAACTTAACATTGCCTGTTATGCATTGGCTGAGAATTTATCTACTACTAGTATTATTTATTTATATTACTGTAGCCCTGGTCACAGACCAGGACCCCACTGTGCTTTGTGCTGTACAAACACAGAACAAAAAGATAGTCTCTGTCCCAAGTTTCAGAGTAGCAGCCGTGTTCGTCTGTATCCGCAAAAAGAAAAGGAGGACTTGTGGCACCTTACAGACTAACAAATTTATTTGAGCATAAGCTTTCATGAGCTACAGCTCACTTCATCGGATGCATTCGTTTACAATCTAAAGGAGAAGATTCTCTAAGCTAAACACAACAGGCTGTTGTAAATCTTAAAACCTGATAGGAGGGAAAGGGACCACATAGGAGGACAAATTCACTACCACTTCAGCCCTTGCTTTCAGGTACTGTGTTCTTCAAATGCAGCCTCTTCTGTTCTTGTAGAGATGCTTCCATAGAAAAGTCTGATCAGATTAGATCAGTGGCTCTCAGACTTGTTCATTTTGTGGACTACTTTGTGAGACAGATCTACTCATGAAGAAACTCTGCTCCTAATGCCACAGTCCTTCCCCCACCCCACCACCGTTTCTAGGTTCAGAAACGGTTCATGAAACAGACTGACAAGAAGTGGTCTACAGACCAGTGTTAGAGAAACCCTGGTTTAGCTTGTTCTTTATGGTCCCTGGTAGATATCTTCATCTGGGGACTAACATGCTCTTAAAATATTTACCTCTCAATTTTTACAGCCCTGCCCATTGTATTTAAGCAACCCCTTCAGAATCAGGAGGCTGAAGAAGGAGGTACAGCCACATTACATTGTGAGCTGTCAAAACCAAAAGTTCCAGTGGAATGGAGGAAAGGAGGCCTGGGGCTGCAGCCTAGCAATAAGTATGAAATGAAACAGAGGGAATGCATTGTGGAGCTCTTAGTACATAATCTCCAAGTCGAAGATACAGGAGAATACAGCTGTGATATTGGGGAACAGGAAACAAAGGCTTCTTTATATGTGAAAGGTAGGTGATGAGAGTCCCTCGCTGACTTCGCTCCTGAAACAATTGATTTGCTTCAGCACACAAAAGTAACATGATTGAATTATATAATTTTGGGGTATAATGATTTTTTCCCTTCAATCTTATTGATTTTCTTTAAAAATAAAGTCGCCCGGCACCATTCATAGAATCATAGAATATCAGGGTTGGAAGGGACCCCAGAAGGTCATCTAGTCCAACCCCCTGCTCAAAGCAGGACCAATTCCCAGTTAAATCATCCCAGCCAGGGCTTTGTCAAGCCTGACCTTAAAAACCTCTAAGGAAGGAGATTCTACCACCTCCCTAGGTAACGCATTCCAGTGTTTCACCACCCTCTTAGTGAAAAAGTTTTTCCTAATATCCAATCTAAACCTCCCCCACTGCAACTTGAGACCATTACTCCTCGTTCTGTCATCTGCTACCATTGAGAACAGTCTAGAGCCATCCTCTTTGGAACCACCTCTCAGGTAGTTGAAAGCAGCTATCAAATCCCCCCTCATTCTTCTCTTCTGCAGGCTAAACAATCCCAGCTCCCTCAGCCTCTCCTCATAACTCATGTGTTCCAGTCCCCTAATCATTTTTGTTGCCCTTCGCTGGACTCTCTCCAATTTATCCACATCCTTCTTGAAGTGTGGGGCCCAAAACTGGACACAGTACTCCAGATGAGGCCTCACCAATGTCGAATAGAGGGGAACGATCACGTCCCTCGATCTGCTCGCTATGCCCCTACTTATACATCCCAAAATGCCATTGGCCTTCTTGGCAACAAGGGCACACTGCTGACTCATATCCAGCTTCTCGTCCACTGTCACCCCTAGGTCCTTTTCTGCAGAACTGCTGCCTAGCCATTCGGTCCCTAGTCTGTAGCTGTGCATTGGGTTCTTCCGTCCTAAGTGCAGGACCCTGCACTTATCCTTATTGAACCTCATCAGATTCCTTTTGGCCCAATCTTCCAATTGGTCTAGGTCCTTCTGTATCCTATCCCTCCCCTCCAGCATATCTACCACTCCTCCCAGTTTAGTATCATCCGCAAATTTGCTGAGAGTGCAATCCACACCATCCTCCAGATCATTTATGAAGATATTGAATAAAACCGGCCCCAGGACCGACCCCTGGGGCACTCCACTTGATACCGGCTGCCAACTAGACATGGAGCCATTGATCACTACCCGTTGAGCCCGACAATTTAGCCAGCTTTCTACCCACCTTATGGTGCATTCATCCAGTCCATACTTCCTTAACTTGCTGACAAGAATACTATGGGAGACCGTGTCAAAAGCTTTGCTAAAGTCAAGAAACAGCTTTATCCTGAAGGGAACAGTGGTATGGAAGAGGAGATGGTACTTTATTTTAAGAGATCGTATTTGTTTTTAGGAGCTGGGACAGGGTCGGGCCAGACAGCTACAGGAGTGTGCTCCTATTGGATTCTGGGAAGGTGTAGGATCCTCCCGCAGTACAGGAGAGTGCTGGAAGGCAGATATATTAGCCCCAGGATAAGCAGGTCCCTTTTCCCTTGGTAGCTGAACAGGGGTTACTCTGAGTTAATTAGGACATCTGGGGCCAATCAAGGGCCTGCCAGAACCTGTTAAAAGCCTTCCCTCCAGCCAGATAGGGCATGCAATAGGAGCTGAGTGGGGAGGGCAAGCTACTGGAGCGCTGGGCAGTGTAGAGGCTGACAAGCATTAGGAGAGAAGCCACGCAGGTACAGAGGTGAAGAGTGGGAGAATCCCTGCCTAACAGGGTGGATGGCCCTTCTGGGCTCCAGAGGTCTGAGGGAAGAGACCCTGCCAGAGCGGAGAGATTGAACCGAGTGTCTGGTCTGTTGCCACCATGACCAGAGGGGCTACCAGAGACTGAGGGGCTCTCCTTCCTTCCCCCCCGCCCCATCAGGGAGGGACCCTGCTCTGACAGGGTGTGGACAGTAAACCCAGGGGCATGGGGAAAATTCTGAGGGAAAAGAGGAATACCCCAGCCCGCCGCTAAATGGAAGCGTGGGACCCACAGAGGCAGAGAGGAAGCTCTGTCACAGAGCACTTGAGTGTTGCTTGTAACATGAGTAACTTTCCCATACATTTGGGAAGAGTTTGAGAGGGAAGCTCCGCAATGATTCAACTTAATGTCACTGGACATTTGTCTTGATGCACCACTGATGTCCTCTCCAATATTAAACAAAAACAAAGTTCTCCATCTAGTAACTGGAATGAGACCAATGTGGGACTTTCCCAGGGTCTGGCCCTAGGAAGATTCATTTCTGAATACAGACATATCTCTGGGATCGGTTCAAAGTTAATTTAGCTCAAAGAACTCAACCAAGGGAAGATGTAAGGTCAAAGAGTACTTGAAGGAAACTTCAGAATTGCAGACAGCCTCTTTTGAAGATAATGGAATCAGTTACCATTATAATGTACAAGTTGGCAGTATACGTTCTATGATAGTGACTTTGGGGGGTATTTTTAAAAATCAGGCGCTACCTTTCCCACAACGTCAGTGTCTGGTTATGTTAACAGGTACTTGATTTGGGGTTAAATAAAAGCCCCTGTTTTTTTTTTCATTTCCTTTTAGCCCTCCCAGTTCTTTTCAAAAAAGAGCTCAAGGACAAGGAAGTGGAAGAAGGAGCTACAGTAAAACTCCAGTGTGAGCTGACAAAGGCCGCGGCTTCTGTGCAATGGAGGAAAGGCACCATAGACCTCTTTCCATGTGCCAAATATGAAATGAAATTAGATGGTCTCATAGCTGAACTTGTGATCCATAACACAGAACCAGAGGACACGTCGGATTACACCTGTGATACTGGAGATCAACGGAGCACAGCCAACCTCAGAGTGAATGGTTAGCATCACCCTAAATGGGGCACAATTTAAAAACATGATCAGTGACATGTTAGAGAAGTTACTCTGAATTTCTTCGTGAATACAACAAATTAGTAATAAGTTGAATAAGAGAAAAGCAGATGCAGAACCACGAATCAGAATGCACAAAAGTGGATTGTGGAGGGACATTTTTAGAATGCCTGTTAGGATGCATAATTCACTGCATATAAATGACCTCCATGTGTCCCTTAACAGTTGCAAGAAAATTCACACTGGATGAAGATTCCATGATTTTAACAAATGTTAATTTTTCAGATCTGGTAGTTTGGGTTATTTTCTAGTCCAGTGCAGTAATAGAATCATCATGCATAAGCAAGTTATAGAATCACTTTGATTACCTACTGATTTTCGTCTTTAATAAACTGCAGTGAAAGGCATGAGCATTTAAACAAAACAAAAATAAAGTGGGTGGCTAGTCACATAATTAACTACCCTCCCAACAGTTCAGTGGCTGTTGTCCAAGTAGTTGGATGGAATTTGTTCTCGTACAATAGTGCTACATCTTCTGCGAGGGATTATTGTTGCGAGTCTAAGGATTTTGGAAAGACAGTGATGCAACAGAATGTGTGTTTAAGGCCTGATTCTCCTCTTTCTCAAGTTGATGTAAATCAGGAATAACTCCATTGAAGTCAATGGAGTTACACTGGTGTTAGTAAGAAGAGTATACTCTGTATTTAGAATGAATGCCAATAGTGCATCCTAACTCCTAATGCTATCTTCTACATCACAAGAAGGCTCATAATAGAGCTCCTTCTGATAAAGAAACGCTGAACTTTGTGTGCAATAAAACCTTGAGGGAAATTGCACTGAAATTGCCTTTCTTTATATACTGGGATCACAAGTGGTTTATTTACCTCTGACATTATTAAATGCATATTTGTTCTGCAGCATGAGGCCACAGGCAGCCAGCCTCCTTGTGTGTAGCTGGGTTCATCTTTCTACATATAAGCACATAGCTAATGGATTGTCTATTGACTGTTCTTGACTCCACAGCCATTAAACCTCTGTTCAAGCAACAGCTAAAGAATGAGGAAGTGGAAGAGGGAGGAATGGTCAAGCTACGCTGTGAGGTCACAATAATTAATGCTGTAGTAGAGTGGAGGAAAGATGGCAGGGTGCTTCAGTCAAGTTCCAAGTATGGAATCAGACAGGATGGGACCATTCATGAGTTATGTATTCAACACCTGGAGCCTAAAGACACCGGCGAGTATTCCTGCATTGCTGGGGATGAGACAACCTCTGCAATGCTGACTGTGAAAGGTAAGAGCCTTTTACTGTGCGGTTGCTTTTCAGTACAAGATGGTGAGATTTCACAACATCATAATAGTTACTGCATATAATACAGTGTTTCATCTTCAAAAAATGATTAAAAGAGTTGTCACAAGGTAATAGAGTATGGCAAGTGTGAAGTTACTGAAGTGTTACTACGAGAGACAGAGTTTTCTTGTGGGTTCATCCAAGACCTTGGAACCAACTCCCACAGTTTCTGAAAACTACCTCCCACCTCACTACTTTCCATGCCAAGTTCAAGTCAAGCTTCTTTGACATTGCTTTCAATAATATAAACACATAATCTGGAGAAGAGAAGACTGAGAGGGGACATAACCGTTTTCAAATACATAAAAGTTTGTTATGAGGAGGAGGGAGAAAAATTGTTCTTCTTAATCTCAGAGGATAGGACAAGAAGCAACGGGCTTAAATTGCAGCAAGGGCGGTTTAGGTTGGACATAAGGAAAAACTTCCTAACTGTCAGTGTGCTTAAGCACTGAAATAAATTGCCTAGGGATGTTGTGGAATCTCCATCATTGGGGATTTTTCAGAGCAGGTTTGACAAACACCAGTCAGGGATGGTCTAGATCAGTGGTTCTCAAAGCCGGTCCGCCGCTTGTTCAGGGAAAGACCCTGGTGGGCCGGGCCGGTTTGTTTACCAGCAGCATCCGCAGGTTCGGCCAGTCACGGCTCCCACTGGCCGCGGTTTGCTGCTCCAGGCCAATGGGGGCTGCGGGAAGTGGCATGGGCCAAGGGATGTTCTGGCCGCCCTTCCTGCAGCCCCCATTGGCCTGGAGCGGTGAACCGTGGCCAGTGGGAGCCACCGTCGGCCGAACCTGCGGACGCAGCAGGGAAACAAACCGGTCCGGCCCGCCGGGGGCTTTCCCTGAACAAGCGGTGGACCGGCTTTGAGAACCACTGGTCTAGATAATACTTAGTCCTGCCTTGAGTGCAGGGGACTGGACTAGATGACCTCTCGAGGTCCCTTCCAGTCCTATGATTTTATGATAGCACATGGTGCGCTATTTTAAAAGAGGCACATACAATTTTATCCTTGGAGAGAGGAAGAGAGAGAGAACCACATGTGAAAGATGTTAGCCATGTCACTTAATGCACCTGGAAAGTACTCAGATACCAATGTGATGGACATGTTATAAGAACCCACATAAAACAGAACAGTTTTCTAGAATTATGATGAGCTGCTCTTGCGATTTTGGTCCATGTGCAGCCATTTATTCTTTCACTAATGGACATTGCAACATTTTTAGAGCCTGATGTGACCATAGTCAGTGGCCTGAAGAGCGTGGTGGTGTTTGAAGAGGAAGATGCTATGTTTCAGTGCTGGGTTTCACATGACAACGCAAGGGATGTGGAGTGGAAGCTAGAGGATGTTGCACTGCAGAGCAATGAAATGAATGAGATCTCTGTTGAAAAAGGCAAGATTCACACACTTAGGCTGAGGAAAACCACCCAGCAGGATACGGGCACCATCACTTTCAGAGTGGGACCCTACGTGTCCACAGCAGAGCTCACAGTAAAAGGTAACAAGATCCATGGCCTGAGTGAGAAGCTGATGTGGGTAGAGTGCAGCTTCTCAAGGTGTCATCCATATACAGTAATGGCAGTACTGTTATCAAATGAAATTACCAAGGATGATTAGGATCAGGATTTTGATAGAACCTTCTTCTCTCCATTTCATAGTGCCATTCTCTCCCTGAATGCCCCTTCATAGCTGCAAAGAAATTTGCACTTGCAAAATCAAACCGTATTCCCTTCCTGTACTTATTAATCATGACATTGAGCCAGCCAAAATACTGATTAATGCTTCATTACAATATGATATTTTAAGAGATGTTGTCAAGTAGCTGAGGTCCAAAAGGCAGGCTTTTGCTTCAAAAATAGCCTTACAAAACCTGCATAGAAGTTAAAACACTTTTTAGTATTTAAACGTTCCATTGCATCATTTGCACGCCAGTTATTATGTTGACATAGCATTGTAAGGGGCTCAGAGCTGAGTGGTTGACAATGTACTGCCAAAGGCAGAATCTTGAAAACTAGACTAGGGTAATTACAAGCTCCTGCAATTCCATCCTCCATATATTTATAATTTCAGTACCGCTTCCAGTCTTTAAAGAGATTCTCAAGAACGCAGAATTGGAGGAGGATGCTACAGCCACTCTGGAGTGCGAGGTCTCTCAGCCCAATGTATCAGTGGAGTGGCGGAAGGGCTCCCAGGTGATTTCTCCGAGCTCCAAATATGAAATCAGGAAAGAGGGGACAATCCATACATTAAAGATTTATAATTTAAAGCCAGAAGATTCGGGCAAATACACTTGTGATAACAGAAATCAGCAAACTACAGCCATTTTAACTGTCAAAGGTAGGTTTTTGAATGATTTTTAAAGGACGTATTTGTTCTAGTTAACAAGCACAGTCCTACTTCTATCAGATGCACTGGGACAGAGTTGGTCCTTTGAATTCGGGGGAGCTATTCTGATTTATACTGCTGAGGTTCTAGACCTCTGTTTTTAGTAGTTACGTTATTTCCACTGGATGTTGCATATGAAAGTGGTAATGGCCCCATAATGAATTCTCTCTGTGAACATCTACAAAAATTATGGAAATTTGTTACTGTGTATGTACATCCGCTTTCATATCTTATTTGGTTACTATCATAACTTTTAAAGTGAGGGACTAGTAGGTTCTGGCTACAGAGCTAGTTTTACTCTGAGTAAATGTTTGCAAACTACTCCAGTACATCTCTGTCAATGAACTTCATTCCTGACTTGAGAGGCCCCCTTCTAGTCCAGCTCTGGGCCTCAACCCTGGTCACAGATTCATAGATTTTAAGGCCAGAAGGGACCATTTAGTCTGACTTCCTGCATAACACTGGCCATAGAATTTCACCGTCACACTCTATTGAGCCCAGTGATGATTCTGTCACCTCAGTCCTGACATTCAGAGTTCTCTGTTGCATTGGCCTTAGTCAATATACACCAAAAAAAGGATTATGCAAGGTAAGATAATGGTGCTGATGCTGCTCTCTCTTACACCAGCGTAAATCAAGAACTCCACTGAAGTCAATAGAATTACACTGAAGTAAAAAGCGATATGATCACTGTTAATAGCTTTAGCTAGACACTGGAAGTCAATGGGAGATGCTAGAGATCAGCACTAGTGAAAGTCAGACCCAAGGTGTCTAAAGTGGACACCCAAACATTGAGACACCCTAGATTAGTGAATTCTTTTGAAGTAACTGGCCTAAATGGCTTGTCTATGCTCACATAGTAAAACACTGTTAGACGAATATTAGAAACCAGATAATCTGATTCTCATCCACCTGTCTCCACCACTAAACTACAGCGCCACAAAGGCCAATCACCTAAACCCTTAATGTTTCCTCTTCTTAAAATAGAAATAATATTTCAGTGGGGAAAATTTCCATATCCAGATTGCAATATTATTATTAATATTTTGGGCCAAGAGTGAGTAACACATACCATTTTGACTCAAATGTGTGATATGGAATCATAGAAATGAAGGTTGGAAGGGAACTCAAGCGGTCATCCAGCCCAGCCCCCTGCACTAAGGCAGGACCAAATATACATAGACCATTCCTGACAAGAGTTGGTCTAACCTGTTCTTAAATATATCCAATGATGGAGATTTGACAACCGCCTTTGGAAGCATATTCCGTTACTTAACTGACTGTACAGTTAGGGTAGGTCTACACAGCAATTAAACGCCTTCAGCTGGCCCTTGTCAGCTGACTCGGGCTTGTGAGACTCAGACTGCAGGCCTATCAAATTGCTATATAGACATTCAAGCTAGGACTGGAGCCCAAGCTCTAGGACCCCAGCAATAGGGGAAGGTCCCAGAGTCCAGGCTCCAATGTATAGCTAAAGCTATTAACAGTGATCATATCATTTTTACATCTGTGTAACTCTATTGACTTCAGTGGAGTTCTTGATTTACATTGGCATAAGAGAGAGCAGTATCACCTCCATTATCTTAGTGTCACCCACACATTTTATAACAATACTTGTCAATCCATTATCCATGTCATTAATGAAAATATTGAATAGTACCAGGACTGATCCCTTTGGGAGTCCACTAGATATGTCCTGTCAGTTTGACAGCAAACCGTTGATAGCTACTCTTCGAGTATGGACTTTCAACCATTTGTGCATCCACTTTATAGTACTTTCATCTGGACCACATTTCCCTAGTTTGCTTATGAGAATGCCTTGTGAGACTATATCAAAAGTCTTACTAAAATCAAGATATATCCTGTCTACTGCTTCCCCCATTCACATGGCCAATAACCCTCTCCAAGAAGGAAATTAGGTTGGTTTGGCTTGATTTGTTCATGACAAATCCGTGTTGGCTGTGACTTATTACTCTGTTGTTTTCTTCTAGGTGCTCACAAATTGATTAATAATTTGTTCCAGTATCTTTCCAGGTATCAAAGTTAGGCTGGCTTGTCTCTAGTTGACTGTGTATTCGTTGTTCCCTTTTTTTTAAAATAGGTACTATGTTTGCCCTTTCCAGTTCTCTGGGACCTCATGTATCCTCCATGAGTTTGGCCAGAGATTCCCAAACTGTGGGGCGTGCTCCACTAGGGAGCATGGAGGAATGTTTGGGGGAGGCGTGGTTGCGGCTTGGGCCAGCGCCCATGGGTGACGGGGAGGGAGCACTACCCAGCTCCTCTTCTGGCCCTGGCTGCTGGCCCCGTCCCCGGGACTCCAGCTGCTGGCCAGCCTCTGGCCCCAACTCTTTAACCTGTTCTTTCCCTATTCTGACTTGTGTTCCTTCCCCATTATTGTTAATATTATTTGTGTTAAGTATCTGGTCACAATTAACTGTTTCAGTGGAGACTGAAGCAAAAAAGGCATTAAACACCTCATCCTTTTTGGTGTCATCCATTATTAGTTCTCTTTCCCCACTAAGTAATGGACCTACAACTTTTCATCTTCTCTGTCTTGCCTCTAAGGTATTTATAGGATCTCTTCTTACTACCTTTTATGTCCCTTGCTAGGTGTAATTCATTTCGTGCCTTAGTCTTCCTGATTTTGTCCTTACATACTTGTGCTATATTTTTGTATTCATCCTTTGCGATGTGTCCACGCTTCCACTTTTTGTAGGATTCTGTTATGATTTTCAAGTCATTATAGAACTTCTCATACAGCCGCATTGGCTTCTTGTTATTCTTCCTATTTTTCCTTCTTATCGGGATAGTTTGCTATTGCACCTGTATTATTTTATCTTTAGTATTAGATATGCTACAACAAAGAGTCAGTCTCAAAGTTCAAGAGAAATGAAATGTTTCCAATTTCACATGGAAATTTTCCCCGTGAAAAGTGTTCACTAGTTTTGCCCGACTATAATATTAACTCCAGATTCCAACTGTTGCTTGTGATACCAAGCAAATCCAAATGCAGTTGTACTGTGAGGGGATGTACTGAATGGCATGATACTTGACCCTATTTTTTTCCTCTATGGAACCTAGCCATTCCAGCACTTTTTGAACAAAAACTCCAGAGCCAAGAAGCTGAGGAGGGCTCCCCTGTCACCCTACACGCTGAGCTCTCCAAACCCAATGCCCCAGTGAAATGGAGAAAGGGTTCAGTCCTGCTCCAAGCTAGTGCCAAGTACGAGATGAGACAGAAGGGATCTGCCGTGGAACTCCTAATTCATGACTTGCAGCTGAAAGACTCTGGAGACTACACTTGTGATTCTGGCGATGAGCAGACTACAGCGTCCTTGTTGGTAAAAGGTGACAGAAACATTTCTCCTAATTGTAGCTATTTCTAGTTTAGTTTAAATGTAGCAGTCATATTACTGGGATGGAAGACCAATCAATTATGAAGCATGTTAACCAAGGAATGCTGCTACCTGTCCAGTGATCATGTGGTCACCAAAAGCTTTGGTAGTGTGATAAGATTGATAGTGATTGAGCTAGACCAACCAGCCAGTCTTACGGATCTAGCTAGACATCAATCCAGGTGGCACTCAATCTGCAAGGAGGCTACATCCCTTTGGGATTTTCCTGAATTATGGAAAAGGATAAATGTGTCAGTGCTCCACATGATGCTAGGCTCAGGGACACTGGACCAGTGAGCCCAGTCCCCCTGAGCTGAACGCTGTTAAGTGTCATGCGTTTCTCATGACACTCACTGCAGCCCCCACTCCACACCACATGCTAGCCTGCCTTCCTGCAGTCCAGCTGGGTTCCCATGCGTCCAGTTGTGCTGCAGGCAGAGAGATGACATTCTGGGGCTGTTGTGTCACTTGTTCTGCAAGCAGCTTGTCTGTTACACAGCCCCACCAACTGTTCCCTGGTCCTCTGCTGGCTCCATGGAGCAGTGGCCAGGAGGAGGGAGCAGTGCAAAAGGTGAGAGCAGTCCACTCTCCTGTCCCCACCGGCAACCCCCGAACACAGCTGCCCCAAAACCTCACCCCAGCCATTACCCAGCTGCCTCTCAGAGGCAACCATCCCTCCTCAGATACACCCCAGGCACCTCCAGAAGCCACCCTCCCCTCTTACAGGCAGCCACCTTCCATCCCTGTTAGCTCTCCATACACACTCAGAACCATATTTCCTGCCCATGCAAATCTCCCCTTTCACTGTGGAGCCACTAGCGCATAATAACAGGCTGAACCAAAACTCGGGAGCTGAGCCCCCAAACTTTGTGATGTTCCAAACCAAAACCCAAAAGCTCATCTCTGAATCATACAGATGTACCCATCTATGCTCTAAATCAATACAAATAATTCTAGTTCTCCTTTCTTTCTGGAGTTTGATTTTGAAAGCTGGGCAGATTAAAGGAAGATGCCCATTTCCTCATTTGTGCATTCAAATAAAAAAAAAACCCTAAATCCCTAGCTGAGGCATCTAAGTTCCACCTTGAGCACCCAAATGGAGAATTAGGTGTCAAACTTCAGTGCTCACGTTTTAAAATGGGCTCCTGCTACTGGGCACTGTGAGATGCTGCTAAGGTCATCCTTGATTTCAGCTGGAGTTGTTGCGATTCAGCACCTCTGAAAATCAAGCGCTCTACATTTGTTCCCCATGTGGGGTTTTAAAAATGTATTTTGTAACATGAGCTAAAGAAATATCTTACAGGGTGCCATGATTTCATGTAAACTCCACTTAGACTTACCAGTCTATGAAGGCTTCCAAGAGACTGCTGCTAATGGTGATGTAAAAGGAATTAGTACATTGTGTCTGTCGGTGTGTAATTTTGGTGGGGAAACGAGTCAAAATGTTCACAACTGTATATGAAAAATAGAAGACCAGCTGTAAAGCAGGGGCAAGTTCATATCAGAAAGTCAGGAAAAGACAGTCACTAATGAAGTGCAAATGTGTTTCCCTGTTTATCTTTGTTTAGCTTTGCCAGTACTTTTTATACGACCACTCCAGAGCCAGCAAGCAGAAGAGGGTGGCATCATCACCCTGAGCTGTGAGGTCTCCCAATCCAATGCCCCCGTGCAATGGAAGAAAGCAGGGAAAGTTCTGCAACCAAGTGACAAGTACGAGATGAAACAAACTGGCCCTGTCACTGAGCTGACAATCCATAACCTGAATGAGGCTGATGCTGGGGAATACACCTGTGATACAGGAGACCAACAAACCACAGCAGCTGTATATGTGAAAGGTAGGATTTGAACTCTCTTTTGGTCAATACCGTTGGAAGTATCTGAACTGTGTTTAAAATCATGATCCTGGCACCATGACAAAACAGAGTTCTATAGCAGTGTCGAGGGAAATCCCACTATACCTGGTCCCGTGCCTGGTAGAATAAA
This sequence comes from Lepidochelys olivacea, assembly GCF_965140295.1. Lineage (NCBI taxonomy): Eukaryota > Metazoa > Chordata > Testudines > Cheloniidae > Lepidochelys > Lepidochelys olivacea. Next base: position 262,853,247 of record NC_140412.1, on the reverse strand, counting down.
GAGGAATTTGGTCAGCGATTTCAGTGGGTTCAGGGCCTTCAGGGATTAGAGGGCTTCACATTAATATTACTTAGCTACAGTGTGTAATCTTTCTGTTAGAAATATTTGTATATTGTATTATAATATTGTTTTAAGTACCCAGAATCCTTTGGGCATGAGTTGCCTTACCAATAATAATATAATAATAATGTCTAAAAATGGGGTAAGGTGCTTGAAAATGGATTTAAAACAGTTGTGACTTTTTCTACCAAAGAACCAGCAGCGAGCATAGTGGAGGTGCTAAAGGACGTCACCTTATATGAAGGAGAAGACGCAGTGTTCAAGTGCAAGGTTTCTCGGGAGAAAGCTCGGGACGTGCAGTGGTGCCTGGGTGGCGTACCGCTCCAGCCCAATGAAATGAACGAGATAACAGTTCAAGGGAAGCTTCACACTTTGACCCTGAGGAGGGTGACCCTAGAAGACTCTGGGTCTGTCAGTATCAGAGTAGGGCAAAATACCACAGAGGCACAGCTAACAGTCCAAGGTAAGTAAACAACCCCTTTGAGATAACAATTGCTTCAGTTCTATAGGAGGTTTGTTTGTTTTAAATTCTCTGTGCAGTCACCATCATAACCAAGCACTTTTCTAGACACCTCCCACTTACGATGGCATTGGATACTACTTGCTTGTTCTTTTACAAGCTGTGATGGTACAGAATAAAAAATAATCTTAAGGGTTGGTCAGCACCATGTGCCACCGGGTTTCTTTTTCTTTTATCTCATTTTACAGTGCCAATATAGGAGTCAGTTCTGATTTCAGTTATGCCAGTTTTACACTGATGTAAGTGCAGAATCAGATCCATTATTTTTTTATGGTTTTTTCCCTCCAAAACTTCTATTTCATAGAGTTTGATTCTGAAGTCACAACACATTAGTGTAAAATTATGCTAGGTCATCAGAATCAGGGCCATTGTGTAGTCTCCTCCCGTTCACTCTTCTCTCTCCTCTACACCCAAATCCATGCTTCATGAGACAAAATACTAGCAAATGTAGGGAACAATCTTTCATTGGAAGGGCGAGGGGCTTTTATCATACTCCATGGGTTCACAATCTTTTTTTATAGCACGGACCACATCCAAACCGATAGATTGTCTTGTGAAAACCTTCTCTCCAGTTCACCATAGTATAACATTACTGCGGCAACAAGAGCAAGTGCCTACATGGAAAATCAATACTAGGAAAGTTATTTAATTTAAGTGGTTAGCTTCTTTTCTTGCATCCAGCAGGTGGGAACAAGTAGGAGAATTAGAATCATAGATGTGTAGATTTTAAGGCCAGAAGGGATCATTAGATCATCTGGTCTGACCTCCTTTATAACACAGGCCAGAGAATTCCCCCCAGTTGCTCCTATATTGATCCTCATAACTTGTGTGGGACTAAAGCATATCTTCCAAAAAGGTAAGTCTTGATTTGAAGACTTCAAGAGATGGAGAATCCACCACTTCTCTTGGCAATTTGTTTCAATGGTTAATCACGCTCACTGTTAAATTTGTGCCTTATTCCCAATTTGAATTTGTCTGGTTTTAGCTTCCAGCTATTCATTTGTGTTAAGTCTTTCTTGCCTAGATTAAAGAGCATTTTAGCACCAGGTATTTTCTTATAGTGAAGGTATTTATACACTCTAATCAAGTCAACTCCCAGTCTTCTTTTTGATAAGCTAAACAGATTGAGCTCTTACAATTATAGGATATAAGGATTGGAAGGGACCTCAGGAGGTCATCTAGACCAATCCCCTGCTCAAAGCAGGACCAACACCAACTTATCTTGAAGTCGTTAATTGAAAGGTGGTTTTTTCCAGCACTTGAATCATTTTTGGGGTTCTTCTCTGTACCCTCTCCAATTTTTCAATATCATTTTTAAAACGTGGACACTGGAACTGGGACACAGTGTTCCAGTATTGAATGACCAATCCCTAAATCCTTTTTAGAGTCACCGCTTTCCAGGATACATTTCCCTCTTCTGTAGGTATGACCTTACATTTAGCTTTTCTAAAATGTGATCCTGTGTGTGAAAATGTGAAATCTGAGACTTAAATCTTGAGCTGCTGTGCATTTCTTATGATAACCTGTATTAAAGAGTTTCCTATCTACATGCCTGATTATACATGTGCAAAATGCTTTTATTCCCCTTTCTACAGTTGCTCCAGCCATATTTGTAAAGTTGCTCGAGAACCAGGAACTGCAAGAGAGTGACACTGCAAAACTACAGTGTGAGCTATCTAAGCCTAACATCCCAGTGGAATGGAAGAAAGCTGTGTCTGTGATCAAGTCCAGTACGAAGTTTGAAATCAAGAAGGAAGGGAACGTACATACTCTGATCATCCATGATTTAAAACCTGAGGACTCAGGGGAGTATAGCTGTAATACAGTTGACAAGAAGACCACTGCCAGACTAGATATTAAAGGTGAGAAGGTGTCTCGAGAGTGCCATGCACTGAAGCCATTCATAAAATGCTATATTTTTTATGTCTGGAGGTGTTTGTGCTCTGGGATCGCTCCTCTTGCCTTCAAGGATTTCATTTTTTGGGGGTGAAAAACAATCTTGTCTTTAATAATTGTTGTTAGAGCTGGTTAAGAATTTTCTGTCAAAATGATTTTTTGAGAGAGATGCGGTTTCTGCAAAATGGGAATTTTTCCATAGGAAAATTTGATGAAATTTTTGGGTCTTCTGTTGGGAGAATCTAAACTAAATATTTTGTTTCAGGTTGGGTCACCATTAAACTGCATCTGCCTAGCGTGCTGTGGTGGCTCATGAGAGTTGTAGTTTGGCTGCACTGTGTTCCCATTCTCTCCTATGGGCTGGGCTCCCTAACTGGACTACATCTCCCATGATCTCCCCTCTAATTTAGCCGAGTAGTGCAGGATGAGTCACAAGACTCCAGTGAAACATGGGACCTGTAGTCAAGCCAGAGACCCGGCCAATAAGGAAGAATGAGGGCACAAAATTGACTGGCACCTAACACAGATGCAGTTCGATGCTGACATGACTTGAAACAAAACATATTGATTTGGGAATGTCAAAACATTTCATTTTGGTTGAAAATGTCAAAATGAACATTTTTATATTTCCAAATCAATTTTTTTCAGAATTTTTTGTTGTACACGAGTCCCTGTTTTGATTTTGCACTCCAATTCTGGATGAAAACAAATGTTGAAATATCAGAATTTGCCACAGGGCAGAAATTCTGATCTTTGCTCATCTCTAGTAATTATTCATCTGCAGTGGTAGAGATTATTGAATGTATAGGCAATCATCAATCTTACCTTGAAAATGGACTACATGTAGATTGCAGCATTACTCATTTAAAAATAAGCCTCTTATAAGTACTATAAATGAAATGATGGTTTGTTGGACAATTTTAGTCTCCGTTTTTTAAAAAAGTGGTTAAAACTATCTTGTGTTTCAGATAAATAGAGCTCCAGTCCAAAATGCCCCTGGGTCTTATTTTGGTTATCACCCCAAATGTGACTGACAAAACTTTGCAAACCACATTTAGCTAGTAGAGATCTGACCAATAGAGATGGGTCAAAACTGGAGCGACTAATTCAGACCTCACTACCCAAACTTTGGAGGTTCAGATAAATTGAACCTGGATTTGAATCAGACATTCTTCTGATTTTTTACAGAACTGAAGCCTGACCAATATTATGTAAAACCAAACCCCCCTTTCCCATTGGAATCCCTTCATCATTTTGAATTGTAAAGACACAGGTATTAAATGATCCCCCAGTACAAACTACTTTGCAAAACTTTGTTACTAACTAACAACAAATAGTTGCTCTACCAGAGAACTATCAACAATTCTGACATGACTATAGGCCAGGTTCTATCCTTGTTTGCATTCCTACACCCTGACTGGGAGTAAATGCAGGCAGAATTTGGCCTGTTGTCTTCAGGAATTCCATTATTGTTCAAGCTGTTATCAGTTCATTTTTTAACAAAACAAACCTCCTCTCTTGTTTTGCTTAATTCATGCTGTCAGCCCTACCTGTGCTTTTCAAACGTTGGCTCCAAAATGAGGAAGTCGAGGAAGGGTGTACGGCCGCGCTGCGCTGCGAGCTGACAAAACCGAGTGCTCCAATTGAATGGAGGAAAGGAGATGTGGTGCTGCAGTCAAGTGACAAGTATGAGATCAGGCAAGAGGGGACTTTTGTTGAGCTGTTTATTTATGACGTGGAACTTCAGGATGCTGGGGAGTACACATGTGATTCAGGAGATCAACAAACCACTGCAGCACTGCTAGTAAAAGGTAGGAAAAGGTTTGATTTGTGGTAAATAGTCATAAAGGCCCTGGCTGTCCTCCAAAATTGGTAAAATAGAATTATCTGTAATGTTTATCCGCCAGCAAATCTCCTTTTACTATAACAATGATACAGGGTATCACTACACAGTTATTTGTACCTGGTGGACCAAACTTTTTTAAAAACCACTTCTATTCTTGTACTTGCATTTTCAATCTCACAACTGGATACTGGAACAAAATTGCAGATGCTATTGACAGTAGGCATAAACTATAGCTTCTATGAAATTGAGATTTGCTGACTGTTACTACGTGACATTATCTGAGATAAGAGTATTTCCCTGTACTTAGAATGGGGGAATACTGCTGCATATGACATACTGCTGTATGTTAAAAGTTAGCAAATATTGACTTAGAAATGGCCACCAGTATCCCCTGACTGTATAACAACCCACGCTTATGCAGTGTCACGCTCTGTTTCTCTCTAATGGCTAAGCCGTTAGAGGTTTGAGTTTGCTACTGGCTTTAAGCTGCCAGCTCCAGAAGTGCTGGGTTCAGTGTCTGTTACTGATGACGCACCCAGGGGTGTTGCATTACACATGCAATTCAGATAGTTAGATGTCCAAGTACTATCATTTGCACCTGCATCTTTGTGCTTATAGGTGATTGTAGCCACAAACTGTGGGTGTGAAAACAAAGGCCAAATACAGGCCCCTTAAAAAGCCATAATTCATAGCAGCCCTGCACTGAACAACCATGATCTACTGTTACTGTTTTGTCAGTGGCCAGTCCCTATGGGGCTTTGGCCATAGTGCAACTTGAAGCACTGTAGTGGGATGGCATTTACAGGTTTCCATCTCTCTCGGCCACAACTAGCCACTACCCAGAGAGAGGTGGCCCGGGGGGAGGGGGGGCTGTGATTAATGGACTGGTTCGGTAGGCCTCAGTAATTCATGCTTGAGCATTCTCACTGCAGTGCTATCAGTGTTCTTTAAAGAGGAGCTGCAGAACATCGAGGCCGAAGAAGGGGGAACAGCTGTCCTCCGGTGCGAGACCTCCAGACCTGGTGCCCTGGTGGAGTGGAGGAAAGGAGCGCTGGTACTTCAGCCCAGCGACAAGTATGAGATGCGTCAGAACGGCACCGAAGTGGAGTTAATTATTCATGACTTGGAGGTTGAGGACTGCGGACCCTACACCTGTAGCACTGGGTATGAGCTGACCACAGGCTCTGTGTACGTGCAAGGTAAGAATAAATCATTTCAAATGACCTCACGTTTCTGGTTGAGTTCAAACAGGCGGTTCTTCAGTCAACAGGCCAGATTTAGCCCTGGTGTAAGTAGGTGCGACTCCACCAATTTCTGGCTTGATTTCAGTGATGTTGCACACTTTTATACCAAGCGTGAATATGGACCAATATTTATCATATAATGGAGTTCAAAAACAATGACCATACTGTCTGTAAAATGGTATAACAGCACCTGCTTAAATAGCTATTTGCTTAGGGTGACTGCTATGAAGATATTGAATACCATGTTGTTAATTATTATTATGTTATTTTATAGCATTGTAAGTATACACAGTACTTAAATCACCGGGAAGATCCCTGGCTTAAATTGTTTACAATATCAGTGCAGATGACACCATACAGGACACCAAATCATGAATGGATCACGAAATTCGTAGACTGTCCTCATATTGAAATAGTATGTCCGAACAAACCCACTATGTTTGTCGGCAAATGCGTTGTTTATCTGAATGAGTGTGACAAGTTTATTTATGCAGGACAGTTTGAATGTAGTTCACAGAATCTAAGAACTGTACTTTAGATCAGTTCTGCGGAAGGAACGTGTATATGTTTGTCCTTTGTTTTCCCTTGGTGTACCCGTTTTCTTGCTCTGTTATACAGAAGAGGAAGCAGAGATAGTTTGTGGTTTAAAGAACATGGATGTCTTTGCGGGTGAGTCGGCCACCTTCACCTGCGAGCTCTCGCACCCGGGGGTGCAGAACATACAGTGGTGGCTTGATGGATCTCCCCTTCAGAACTGCTCTGTGAATGAAATTGCTGTGAGAGATGGAAAAATCCACACTTTGACCCTAAAGAACCTGGGGTCTGATGATTCGGGGATTGTGACTTTCAGAGCTGGGTCCCTCATATCTTCAGCTAAATTATTAATCAAAGGTATTTTTTTTTTAGAAAGATGCAGATGTCCATCCCCCAAATTACTCTCCATACTAGCACTCCTGCCTTCTGGTTACCTGTATGAAATTCCTCCAAAATACTGTTGTTAGTATTCTGCCAGTGGCATAATATTTTCATAACTAGTGGACTCTAGGATAGGGCCCAGGCTTGTAATATTTACTCATGCAAGTTGTCCATATTCATGCATGTAGACCTGTTGGTTTCAACAGACCTACTTCTGTGAATAAGGGTGACTCAACTGAGTAAGGGTTGTAGGATCAGGCCTGTGGCTTTTACTGGGCAGCACAGTCAGGATTTGTTCAAACTCTGGAAACAGATGGTGAGGATTTAATCTTACCATTGTGGTACCTGGGTGTTTGTCCTCCCCAGGACCATACGAGAATGATATTACCATAAATGCCACCCACTCACATTAATAAGTGGGAGAACTTGATGGGGCCAGCGATGAAAGGGGGACAGCCCCAGCAGCAAGGGAGGGAGACAGTTGCCAATAGACAATAGGTAGCTCCCCAACCCCCGTGAGACTTTGGCACCCATTGGCCAGCCAGGAGAGAGGAGTGCTGATTGGCCAGCATTCCCCAGTGTCCATTATTTAACCTGGTGTGGGGGCCATGTGGAGCATCTTTCGGCTCCGTTCCAGCAGCCCACCCTACCCACTCAAACTAGGCATGGGAACCTGGCCTGACAGATGCTGTGGGTCTAACTGATGGCCTATTTACGGGGTCAGGAAGGAATTTTTCTCCCATAGGCCAACTAGTGTAGGACCAGGGAGTTTTTTGCCTTCCTTGCAGCACGTTCAAGGCACAGTGGATTAAGTAGGAACCTTTAGTACCCAGCTGAGGTACTGGAGTGGTGGTGTTTGTTCATCGCAACTTGCGATTGGTTTCCAGTGTGGTAAAAAGGATAAAATGAACAGTTCCCAGAGGTAAAAGACCTGGATTTTGGTGATGAGCCTTGGGCTTGTGCTAGGGAGAGACCTCACTGCCCTTGCACACTGAGGTCCCCACCCTGCTTTACCCTGTCAAGGAGGGCAGGGTGCTAGAACTCAATGAGCTGAGTCCTGGGGGGCAGGCTGAGGAGAACATACCACACATTATGGGTCATATGGTAGGAAGCCCTGGAACCCCGGCACTGGAACCAATTAAACACATGATATAGGAGAGCGTGGGGGATGGGTGGATAGCGCCCCTCCCCATCTTAAAGTTTAATTAAAGTTGCAGCCTGCGGCTTAATTCCATGCATGTGTCTGTCCTCGTTTTGCCACTGTGTCCACTTCAATACCATATAACCATCACCCTGCTACTGCTCCACAAGAAACGCGAGCGCAGATATTGGGCCTGATTCATCAGTGTGTGGCTGGAGTGTGGACATGGCATAACTCCATCAACATCGATGCCAGCGAGCTCTTGTGCATGGGAACGCAGAACGAGTCAGGGTGCCTGGATGGATCGCAGTGGAATAACACAGGCCTAAAATTGCAGTAACACAATGGTGACTTGGGCCCACTAATTTGTTACCGATGTACTGCTGGTTAGTACTGTAGTGAGAACGTTCTGTGGCTGTTGACTTGATGCTGTTTTAGATCTGGTAAAGGTAGCCATGAACTGCAAATAAAGCTGAACTCCAGACTTTACAATAAAGAAATCCCCTGCACATACACCATCCTTTAGAGTTCTCGGGAAAAGCTGAGACTTTACTTTGCTTTTGCACGGAGAAAAAAATTATTTTTGTCTTTCTTGTATTATTGGAAGGGAGTCACATCCCAAGAGGCATAGCAGGTTAGCTACTCTTTCCATTAAAATCCTCTGTCTTGTTGGGTAGCTGTGTCCTTTAACTAAAACAGGACTAGTCAGAGATGTGTAATCGCAATCTGAAATGGCCATCAATTTTCTGGTTTCAGAGTAACAGCCGTGTTAGTCTGTATTCGCAAAAAGAAAAGGAGTACTTATGGCACCTTAGAGACTAACCAATTTATTTGAGCATAAGCTTTCATGAGCTACAGCTCACTTCATCAATTTTCTGTTACACCATCAACTCCTCAGCCCTAAGCAGCAAGAATGGCCTCAGGAGCTGCCATCACATTTCTCACGAGGGGAGCTGTGCCATTAAAAGCCATAATAAAGCCCCTAGGGAACAGAACTGAGCTGAGCAGGAGGATTTCAGCAGACATCTTTGGGCTGCCTTTGCATGCCAAAGCTTGCATATAATTTCCATTAACGTCCGTGAAATGCACACGTTGTTGAGAGGAGCATTTTCTCACAGGTCCAGTTTACCTGATTTTAGCGAGGCTGCAATGAGTTCTGCTTCTTAAGATAAAGGCTCCTTCTGGTCTAGACCTTCAATGACTACTAGTTTTTTAACCTAATTGATTATATAGCTTCGCACCTACCAAGTCCTTTGTAGCATAGCTGTGCTCCCAGGGAGAAGGGCTTTGCTGAGAGGCTGCTATTTCAATTGCCATTCAGATTTTTGGTCAAATATATACAATAAATATTATCGCCTGCAAATACTCTCATGGAGGGGGAATACAAAGTAGCATCTAGGAGGATGCCCTATGCCTGCTTTTGAAGCTTGCAAAATCTTCAGTTTTGTTTTCTTTACTTTATTGTATTATGCCTATAACCATAGCAGCTATCTTCAGCAGTGGTATTTTAAAAGAAAGTAAAGACCATCAAAATTCAACAGCAGGGGCATGGGTATCACCTTTCTCAGCGGGAGCAGTCAGCTACCAGGACCATTTCCAGGATTTCTTGGGTTCCTCAATTCAAGATTTCAATGAGCCATGGGAACTAATGGTAGCATTGAGTTATCTACAGTAGACCCTCAGAGTTACGAACACCTCGGAAATGGAGGTTGTCCATAACAATGAAATGTTTGTAACTCTGAATAAAACGATATGGTTGTTTTTTCAGGTTTACAACTAAACTTTGACTTCATACAGCTTTGAAACTTTACTATGCAGAAGAAAAATGCTGCTTTTGACCATCTTAATTTAAATGAAACAAGCACAGAAACAGTTTCCTTAGCTTGTCAAATCTTTTTTTAAAACGTTCTCTTTAATTTTTTAGTAGTTTACTTTTAACACAGTACTGTACTGTATTTGCCTTTTTATTTTATTTTATTTTTTTTGTCTCTGCTGCTGCCTGATTGCATACTTCCAGTTCCAAATGAGGTGTTGGTTGACCGGTCAGTTCGTAACTCTGGTGTTTGTAACTCTGAGGTTCTACTGTAGTTACACAATTGACTTTACAGATCGACTAGTTAGATGGCTACATGCAATCGTTTGTTGTATACATAGGCAGACACAAGATCAGTCAAAAACTGGGCACTTCTCTTCTGTGGAGTGCTCTCTCCATGATATTTTGGAAGGTCCAGAATAGGGTGGCCCAGCTATAGTGCCATGCTTGCCTTACTGCGTGTGGGTTTCTGACAGACTTTATGACCAGTGACAAGCCGGAATGCCTAATGTAATTATACATTTCATTTCAAGTAGCTTTCACAGGTTGTTCACGTAGAGAAAGGCTCCTATGAACTTCCAGACAGTCCTGAGTACCACTACTGCTCTCCTTTGGGCCTCAGAAGTATCATAGTAAAGGCACCATCATATCACATCCTGTTGGAAGCTGTGGGTTTGTTGCTGGAAAACTCCTGGCCAGATTTAATCAGATGAACATATAATCACACTGGGGTTCATTTTTAGCCCAGACTTCCCAGTTTAATTGGAGTCACCCTGCTAAACCCCAGCCAATCTTGCTGAGTATGTTCATTTTGACTTTTCTGTTTTTAAGTCACTCAGCCGTCTTCTCAAGGCAGCTCACCCATCCCACTTCGCTATCTCCACCCCTGACAGATTCTGAGAATCCCTGACATACTTGAGAGTGAGCCACGTTCAGTGCTCCGTGGTGGAACGAGGGCTCCTGTGATATATGTCATTGTGGGGAGGAAATGACGGAGAGGGAGAAAATCCCAGTGGATGCTCTCCAAAGAAAAATAGCCTTCAAGAATCTTTGTATAAGTCTTAGTTATTTAGACTAAACCAGGGATTCTCAAACTATGGGGCAAATGTGTCAAGGGAGGTGTGAGCTGTGTGATTTTATTTAAGAGCTCTGTCAGCCCCGGGTGGCTGGGGCTGGTGCAGAAGGGCCGTGCACACCCGGGAGGCAGGAATAAAGGGGACAGCTGGAAGCCCCGAGCTGATAGCTGGAGCCACACCACCTAGGCTTGGGCTCTCCTTCCCCTCCACTCAATCCCTCACCTGGGGTGGCAGCAGCAGCGCAGAAGTAAGGGTGGCAATGGGACACTAAGTCTGCTGTGAAAAGTGATGTTGACAGATATCACCTTTCACGCGGCCACCCGTACTTCTGCTGGCGCAGGTGCTGCTGCCCTCCGCTCTGCCTCCGCTCTGCCTTCTTGTGGGGTCGGGGGAAGGAGCACGCAAGCACCTACAGACACAGAGAAGCGGGGCCCAATCAAATAAGTTTGAGAACCACTGGTCTGAACTATCTGACAGTACAGCTATCCTAATATACCCTGTTTGCTTCCACGCGGCTTGATGCTGACACAAGCAAACGCTAAACCTGCTAGCCTGTAGCGCATCTGGGCAGCCTTATGCTTGTAATTTTATTTCATTTGCTTCCCATTCCACGCGGGCTCTGTGCTTGACAATATCTAAGCTGCCCTTTCCATAAGGATCCACTAATACATGTCCCTCCTGACATGTTGGTTGACAGATCCAACTATTGAGGTGGTCAGTCCCATGCAGGACATTACCGTTGATGAAGATGGCACAGCAGAGCTCATATGCCAATACTCTAGGCCAGTGCAAGCCACATGGAAGAAAAATGATCAGGAAGTTTCTGCAGATGGGCAACGAGTCATTATCGAGCAGGACTGGAATGTAGCCAAGCTAAAAATTAAACCTGCCCTTCCAGAAGACAGTGGCATCTATTCTTGTGAAGCTGGAAGCACTAAAGTTGTGGCTATGCTTGATGTTCAAGGTGAGGTCTTCCAGCACAGAAGGAAGACTACTAAGGGGACCAAATAGCAACCAAGTGGCAAATCACAGTCGCATCTGACAATAAGTGGCAAATCGTTACCTATTCATTGGGTGTTCATTCCAATATCGATAATAATGAGAAACATGTTTGGTGTTAACATGAGTTGAATGTGAAAATGCACAAAATTCAGTTGGCAACTAGTTCAATTTAATGCCCACTAACAGTTCCAAACGCGTATAGGCAATCATGCCTGCTCTCCAATTAACTGAATTTGGAGGTAGCACTAATCAAATGGGATATGTTCTGCTGAATTATTGTCATGCTGCAGATGTGGCGTTCTTGGACTTGAAAAATAATAGCTTTTATATAGTGTTTTTCACATACAAAGTGCTTTAAAAAATTAACTAAAGGATAAAATGGCATTGTATTTTTTTATTTTCAGTTAATCTAATCTACAGTTCACCTTCCTTGAGTTTTATATCTATTTAAAATAATAATTTCTAAAGCCTCATGTAATTTGAAATTAGATATTGTAAGTGTCCCTGAGAGACAAAAAGTGGAAAAACAATAGAAATATTATTTTACGTGTAGTTAAGTGTCTGTGATAGAAAAGATGAGGAGAGCAGCTTGATTCTTAGGTTTACAGAAAACAGTGTTTCAAGGTTTGTTGTATCCTGTTCTTATATTTTTTCCCACCAAAGACTAAATCTTGTTTCCAATGAAGTTAATGAGAGTTTTGCCGTTGATTTTAGTAGGATCAGGATCTGGCCCCATATGTAACCTTTCTTGGTCGAATTAACAGAGCCGTGTTTATATATGTCTTGGACTCAGTTGCTCGGAGTCTGCGTTCAAGAGTCACTATTTTCTGTCTCTATCTTAGGTACTTGTATTCCCTCCATTACTGTGCTATGCAAGTGCCACACAGTCTTTATTATAGTTATTTATTTTCAATTTAGGACAGAGTGGAAATGAATATATTTTAAAAAATAATTGTCCAAACATCACAGGGATGATTTTCAAAAAGGCCTAATAGATTTAGTAGCACAAGGCCCATTGGCCTTAAATGGGAGTTGTGATACTGTAACCTGTAGGCATTTTTGAAAATCTTCCTCCACGGGTTTTTGAGATACATAAAGACCAATCTAGCGTTTGGTGTCCCATGTAAGGTGAAAGACACCTGATCTCAGTCTTAGAATTGATGGTGCGTAGGATACTTCCAAGAAAACTACCATACGTTTGCCAGTATTAACTAATTGAGGGGGTTGACCTGCAGCTGCTCCATGTAAGGAACTTTCCTTGACTTCAGTGGGAGCAACTACAGAACGTGACCCACAGCCTGCCATTTAAAGCCTTTAAAGAACCAAAATATCCAAGTGATCAAAGCAAACAACAGTAGAGCATAGCAGATATAATGTTTTAATAACTAGGTTTCTGCTATTTGCACATGGAATTCTTGTTTTCAATTACTGGGTACGCTATTATGGTTAGAAATATTTGGTTTCTGAGCTGTTGTTTGGTTTCTGAACTGTGAGATTGTGCTCAGTTAAAAAGCCATATTATTATTGATTATAATGCTCTGCACTTTGGTAGCTCCTTCCATCTTAGGGTCTAAAAGCACTTACCAAGTATTAATGAATGTAGTCTTAAAACGCCCTGGTGGGGGGGGAGGGCAGGGATCTGTAAGTATCAGCATTCTATATATGAGGAAAGTGGAGCGCAGAGAAATTAAATGACATAGATACATTCACACAGGAATGCAGTCATGCCGCTGACTCCTGTCCTTTGCCCTAGGCACAAGACCATTGTTCTCTTTAAACGTTCAAGTTGGAAAATTCTGGAACCTCAGAAAAACTGATTTGGCTTTGCTAGGGAATACATTTTCTAGGTGACAAGCAATTGCACGTGGGTTAGAAGTTACAATGATTGATGTGGTTACTAAACAGGATTGATTGGCCCATTATTCTGGTGCTATATTAGAACGTTGATCAGGAGGACCATGGTGTATAACTCATGTGAGCATTGTGGGTTTCAGCTTCTAAACTGTGCTCACCCAACTCAGCATACATAAATGTGTACAGTAGTGTGTGCCTAATGTGTCTATGCAATTAACCTGGTTGTGCACACAAATTGGGGATATGTGCATCAAATTGGTTAGTTGTGTGCAACTATCAGTTGGTGCATGCAGTTGCAGTAGTTGTGTGCAAATGGGTCATGCACATCTGTGCACATTTTTGCACACACGATGGCCCCAGCCCCCGACACTCAGATTAGAAAATCAGGTCCTGGACATATGTCAGAAGAATTTGGTAATAATTAGAAAGTTACTACTAAAAAAAGTGTTGCCGATGCAATAAATTGTAATTTTGCAAATGGCTTTTAATAGTACAATTTTAAAAATCTCTTGTTGGCTTAGATTTCAAATATCATTGCATTGACCAACAGTAGTCTGCTGCTGGGATAAGGACATGTTTTGTATAAAAGGTGGTAAGATTTTAAGATGAGCTCCCTATCAGTTTCAAATCTTTCTAGCTATGATGTTAATTATACATATGGAGGAGGTTGGCAAGAGGATTCCTGTTGTACGCAAATGGAAACTGGTTATACTCTATATTCTTGGACTGTGAAAGGCTTGTTGTATTCGCTTCCATTGAACAATTATTCAGTTCATACAAACAATGTGATTTCGTCCTTCATTTATAAAGATATAGGTCAGGTTATTGGATAAATGTTGAATAAAGCCAGAAGGAAACACCGGGTTAGAGTTATTTTACTACTTGTTAGACCACATCGCTGTTGTGGATGTATTTTAAACATCATGTTGTGTTTGGATGCCACTGAAATTTAAAAGGAGAAACCACAAGCTAACTTTCCCCATATGATCTCATATCAGCTTCCGGGTGATGGGAATTATATAGTGTGCTCTAAGGCTCGCTACTACTCAGAAGTGTGTAAGCAAAATAGCTAATGTTGTTGATCATTTTCCTTTTCCATTAGCCAAGAACAGTATTGTCAAGGGTTTGGAGAATGTGGAAGCCATGGAAGGTGGTGAAGCTCTGTTTGAGTGCTACCTTTCCAAACCAGAGTGCTACAATTACAACTGGCTGATTGATGATGAGCCTGCCAAAACCACAGAAAACATTGAGATGGTTTACTTTGAAAATGGACGCAGGCATCTTCTCCTGTTGAAGAACCTCACTCCCCAGGACAACTGCAGGGTGACTTTCCTGACTAGTGATGCTGTGACATCTGCATTCCTGACTGTGAAAGGTAACAATGACAGACCTGTGCTTGGAGTGCTATCTTTCCGGTTTGAAAGGCTGGACAACCCAGAAAAATATTTGTTGAGTGCCAGAGCTGGATAGTTCATGAGTAGCATAGGTCATGGGGCTCCATGCATTACTTCTGCTTCACACAGAGAAATCTTTTATTTTATACTTTACTAGTTATGTTTCATGTGACAAGCACTTATGTGTAGGAAGTGACATATGCCACGTCTCATATAATGCTTATAAATTGTGCAAATTAGCTAGAAACAAGCCACATTCATTCAGAGAGTAAGTATTCTAGTGGGTCAGAGATATAGATATTTCAAGGGTTCATAGATTACAATGTACATCATGATCATCATAATTATTACTGTTAATTACATTAGTTCCTAGAGGCCCCAGTCAGTTAGGCAATGCCCAGACATAGAATAAAAAGCAGCCACTGCCCCAAAGAGCTTTGAATCTATTAGCATACCAAGACAACAAAGGGTGTATTAAACAAACAAATGAGGATGACAACAAGGTAAACAGTGAAACCGTCCTGATTAGGTTAAGTAATAGAGTTGACAATCCTCCATGTTTGGCCTGGAGTCTTCCGGAATCGGCACTGATCTGCCGGTGACTATTGGAAAGCAATCCGGGAGATTTTAATAGGATATTTTAAGAAAATGACATTGGCATGTTGGGGGAAAAAAAATCTCCTGGAATAGCTTCAGTCAGAGTTGGCAACCCTATTAAGTAGAAATAGCAGCAGGCCAAACAGCCTAGCCACTGCTGACTGATTTGCAGGCATCATGGCAGAGGTGAGTATACTTTGCATAACTTCTGTTGACTGTGGAACACAACCATTAACATTTCTTTCTGCTACTCAGCAGAGGTGAATCCTTCTCAAACATGCTTTATCCGTTTCTCTGTGGTCTGACTATCCATCACTTGTGTTCCCATATTTTAGGACTTGCTTTTACATTCGCTCATTATACATCTTGATTGATGTGGCCCAACCAGAATAACCTCTATTCTTGTATGCTTTCCAGTGTACTGTTTTCCTGAACTGCACCTTAACTTATCTTACGATATTATACTCATGAGCTTTGCAAAGCATTCTTCCTATGAGGGAATGCTTCCATTTTTCAATCGGACACAGAATCTCACAGCCATGCAACATAATGAAATTATGGTTGCAGGATGTTGGAGTTTTTAGCTTCGGTTTTCTGCTTGCCCAATCTTGTTGAATCAGTTACATGCATCTACTGCTAATTATTAAAACAAATTCAGCCCTGCTGTAAACAGATGCAACTCTATTGAAACCAATGTCATTGCCCATGATTGCACTAGGAATAAATGTGGCTCTTTTATGTATTTATTTCATGTACTACCTCTCCATCTATGCTAATTGGGGTGCCCAGGTATGTGAACTCCTTTGTGCTAGTTATCTGTCAAACAATCCATCCTCCCTTGAATTCCATTGTACAACTAGTCTGATCTTCATCTTCCCTGCATTCATCTGTAACCTCTGTGAATGCTGCTTGTCCCTCTTGTGTCTTGGAAACCAGTGCAGGACTATGTACAAACTCAATCAGCTGTTTGCCTTCCCTGATAATTCCTAATTTGTTCTTCCCTTTTGTCCTTACCTACCTACTTCAATTCAATGCCAGTGAGAGAAGATAATCTGTGGCAGATACATTCTTGTCTCTCTCTAGATTTTATGTTAGAAAACAGCCTTTATTTTAGTGAGCTGGCTTTAAAAAGAGCCACTGTCAAATGCCTATTATGATAATTATACAAAATACCACTTTCACGTGGGCTGTTTGAGGAAACTGATGAGGATAAGATGGCAAGACAAGGTTCCAGGTACTGAGGTTCTCATATGGGCAGGCATTCCAAGCATCCATACTCCATTGATGAAATCACAGGTGAGATGGGCAGGCCATGTCACCAGAATGTCAGATGAGTGACTGCCAAAGAAGATCTTTTACGGCAAGCTAAAGGAGGGAAAGTGCTCTCAGGGAGGCCAGAGGAAACATTTCAAAAACTCCCTCAAGTTATCCTTGGAGGGTTTCAGCACAGACCCCGAGTTCTGGGAAGACCTTCATGGTAGTTCTATTTGGCGAAATGTCACCCATACCAGAGCAACAGTCTGTGAGTGGAGGAGAACTGCTGAGGCAGAGCAGAAGTACCTGCAGCGTAAATTTCGTAACAGCAGCATGTTAGCTGTAAATCAAGCAACCCAGGATGGCATCTCTTGTTCAATGTGCCAGACAGTTCAAAGCTCAAATTGGCCTGATCAGCTACTCTGTGTTCACAGAAACCAAACCAATCGGTGATGTCATGGTCATCTTCGAACTCAAAGGATGAACAATGGTAATTGCAAAAGGGTCTGAGATTTTCAGTAAAGATTGGCCCAGATCCTAAACGCCCAAGAATTTCAGAAGAGTTTGAACCTACATCTGACTTTTATGGCTGACGTGTTTCCTGTAGTAAGCCAAAGCAAAAGCCACCCTTGACCTCTGAGGATCTGGTCAATCTCTACTTTACTGAGTTTGAACTTTTAATATAATTTAATTTAATTTTTGTTTTCTTTCCTTCTAACAATCTAAATTATGGCTATTTCATCATACTCTTTTTAATTTGTTACATTTTTTACAATTCTTTATCAGGTGTAGTATGGCTTAGTATCTTACAATCACAGCTGATAATATAACTGAGTTACATTTAAAGATGCACTGTAAATTAACTCATGACACTTTGACATCTGGGTCTTCTCTCTTACTGTGGCTACTTAGTCATTAGTATAAATTCCATCTGTTGATAGTCTTTTAGCAAGACTGCTATGGCACCATTAGAAAATTCTTCCTGTAGGGAATGAGTACAGGCTGAAGAATTATTTGGGACTGCCTTGTCTACTGCTAGTCAACATTTGGAAAAAGTGGTTAAATTGTGACAATGGTATGTCAAATTTACATGTAATAAGAAACCTTTATTCATACATAATATATATTAAATAAAACCTGGCTTATGTATTTGAGCGATTGCATCGCCTCATGGCATTGACAAACATGCTGCTTCTTGGTTAAATGTAGCCACATAGGTTGCAAACATGTCTCTCCATCTTCATCTTTCGGTTGCCAGTTGTAAGTATATGATGTCTTTCAGCCTGCCTTATATTTCAGCTACTGGAAGCTCAATGCTATTTTTGATTCATCAGAGTTTTCAACTGGTCTTTCATCTTGTTTTTTTTCTCTTATCCATTTATGTGCTTTCATATTTTTTCCATATAAGCCATGCATACCTCCTCCCATGCTTCACAGTCCAGCTTGCTCTTCAAACCTTCTTGCTGTAGTGTTTGTGTAACAGCTCATGGGTTGGTGGTACACCAATGTCGAAAATCTAATTTTTAAACAGAGGTGGAACTGTGTCTTCTATCTTTCAAAGGTTCTCCACAGTTTTGTTTCCCTCCAGTCTATCTTCTTGGTGAGGAATAGCATCTCTCAGTTGGGCTGGGTAGCTATTGTTAGGGGGCTTATTCCTTCACCCACTTACTTCCCTGGTCCTTCTCGCATGAACAGAGAGCAACAATACCCGAAGTCCAAAGGTGCAAACAATTCGATGTTTATTGGGGTGAACTTCCAGCAAGCATGATTCCAGTTTCCTTCCTTAGTATCCTCCTTCCCAGCTCTGACACCACAGAGCCTTACACCTGTGTCCCTGTTACCATTCCTGCCCTTAGCCAAACATTATTCCAATTTCCTTACCCCCATTCCCTGTTCCCATTTCCCCCTTTAGCAAAACATGATTCCAATTTCCGCACCCCCATTCCCTGTTCCCATCCCCCCACCCACACACCCATCCCCTCCCACCCACGCCCACTCACTTCCTCATTGACTACAGATTATATAGTAAAACTTGAGTTCTGCTTAGCTATACCTTAACTAATCATTTTCCTGAAATTTAACTAACCAATCCTAACATATTGTAACATGATTATGTAACCAATTATATCCCACCACCTTAATTAGTTTACACCCAGCAAAATTAATTATACAGCAGACAGGAACAATCACAGAACCAGACAGAGATTATACAGACAAACAATAGCAAAGTGGGAACTATAATGACAAAACAATACAGAAGAGAGGATTTCACATCCCAGCTATTGATAAGTGAGTTCTTGCCAGACAGGATGCTATCAAACTAAGTTTCCTTTTACATTTTCTAGGCACTTCCATTCCTCTGGAGGTGATAGGAATACAATCCTGTCCTGATAGTGCCTAACAGCCCAATAGCACCTTATTTCAATGTGACTAGTTTGGAATGTGAGGATGTGACTGTTCGCTTCCCAGCTTATGGCTGCCTCTGCTGCTTAGCCAAAGGCCTTAGCCTAAGAACAGGGCCTCAGACTGTCACAGTAAGAGAAGGCCCTTACACCAGCAGACAGTGATTTTGATTCTTTCTTTTATACCTCTAGAACTAGCCAAGTGATAAGAATACACCTAAATTCTTAAAGTACAGGCCTTTACAGACAGGCCTGAATATCTATATCCTAACAGCTATACTCCCCAACAGCTCCTAATTCTTTTCTGTCTATGACAGGTTTCTTTTCTGTCTATGGTGATCTTCGCTTCTTTTCTATTGTGATTGAACTGGATGTTTTCTGTAAACTTAGCAGTGCATCTTCCATGCCTTCTACATTTCCATCATTTCCCCCCGTCCGCTTCTCCTGCAGACAGAAATTAATCAAGCTCTTTATACAGGATGTAGAGTTAAAATAATGTTTTGGGAACTCGGGGCTCAGATAAATCTTTTATCTTCGTGACATACACAAAATATCAGTTTTTTGTGAGCGGGAAATGGATTCACAGTCACAGCTCTCACAGTTGTACAAAGTACCTATCTCAATCTCAGTTGTCCAACCAAATAATTTCAACTAGATATAAAGAGGAGCATATTCATTTATCTACTCAACATTTCTTTATAATTCTTAGGAGCATTAGTGCCCCTGTCTGGCTACACTCTCACAATCTCCATTTCGTATCTGGGCATCGTGTGTCTCACAGTGATATGTGCCCAATGGCATGTTCCATGAAAAAAACTGAAGATCTGATCCAGAGCAAACCCTAATTATGTTAGTCACCCTTAGTTGTACGTTACCAGCTAAACCCAGAGTATGTGAATAATTTTGCACAAAAAGTGAAATCCAACATATCTTCAGGATGTCCAGTCATGTCACTTCACCCAGTGTCCTTCACTGAATTTCATTGAGGGAAAATAGTACAGTAGAGTAAAAAGTAGGAAAGAGAGGAGCTGAATTCAAAGGACTCAAGGTCCGTCGTCTTCTGCTCTTGACAGCACTCACAAACCACTCAATAGGGAAAACATGGAAATAGTGTAGGTTGCAGGTGGAAAAGAAATTCAAGAGCAAAATGTGAAACCATTTGAAACCCCCTAATATCATTCTATGGATATTCTTCTCTGTTTGAAAAGAGTAAAGGGAAGACATTGTTTCAGTCGTTTTTATTTGCTGACAGAGACAAAAAACAATTGTGATGTGTTCTCCTTGAGTGGAAAACAGCGAGGGAACGAATCCCAAATTAAATTACAGAAAAGGGGAAAAGAGAGGGTGAGGATGAACCAGTGAAGTAAGTGTGGGCATGAAGGGAGATTACTAAAGCTTAGAAGCTTTTTTAGTTTGTGCTTTACAGATGTTGTACCCACAACACCAGCAAGCATGTGGAGTGTTAAGAATTCACCATCATTTCATGAATTTTGCTGCTATTTTCATAAAATGTCAGGAAATAGTCATCTTTTTTCAGAGACAACTGCCATTTGCTTGTGCAAAACTCCCCAAGCTCCAAGTGAGAAAAGTGCTTTTGAATTTTTTGCCTAAACTGGGAAAAGGGCCCTTATATCCAGTAAAGACCCCTCTCCTGAAGCCTGTTGGCACAGATGGACTCTAGCACCAGGACGGAGCCCCAGTGACTTTAATGTGGTTCTGCACAAGTAAAGGGATCCCCCTGCACATGAGCATGCAGAATCAGGGCTAAAGCTGGACCAAAACAGGAGGTTACAGCACACAGATCTGAAGGAGATCTCCTGATAGCTTTGGCAGTCTAGCTTCTAAGATCTCTGTCACCTTTAACCAGATTGCATAACCTAGACCTTAGAAAACTCATCAGGCTCTTCTGCCAGCCCATGTGGTCTAGCTGCCAAAAGATTCAGCAAGAAGATTAAGGATAAACCTTGACACTTAAATCTTGGGGTTTGATTACATATTTTTACCTGCAGGATGGCGCCTGGAAATTTTGCAGCCTTTGGTTGACACTGAAGTCACTGCTGGGGACCAAGCTACACTTAGCTGCGTTTTAAGTGAAGCAGTACCAGTCAGCGAAGTTGCCTGGTATATTAATGACGTGGATATCCAACCAGACGAGAACTGGGAAATACAGGCAGATGGAGACAGCTACAAACTGATCCTGAAGAAAGCCCAACCACATCATGCTGGAGAGGTGACTTTTGCTGCAAGGGATGCAATTGCATCAGCCACGTTATCTGTAATAGGTAGGTTTATCCGGTGTACATTTCTGCAAATTCTGTCCATTGGCACTTGTACCACGGAGGGCAGGACAAGAGGCAGTGGGTTCAAACTACAGCAGAGCAGATTTAGATTAAATCTCAGGAAAAACTTCCTAACTGTAAGGACAGCAGGACAATGAACAGACGCCTAGGGAGGTCGTGGAAGCTCCTTCACTGGAGGTTTTCGAAAGGAGGCTGGAGCCATCTGTCTTGGTTGATTTAGACACAACCAATCCTGCATCTTGGCAGGGGGTTAGACTAGATGACCCTTGTGATCCCTTTTAACCCTATGATTCTATGCTTCTCAGCCTACAGGATCGAGCTGTATCACTCTGATTTTCTTACATCTGTGCTGTTTTCTGTTTCTCCTTCCCACAGATGCGCACACCAGCTTCCCCAGGTTAGATAAATTGCTGCTGTGCTATTCTGCTCTGACTGTTTCATGAAATGAAAATTTAAACCAACTAGTGAAGAGATTTTTTTTTCAGTGTTTCCTTAGCTGAAATCCACCATTTTGTAACCTACGATGCTTCTGTGAAGTACTAACTAGAACTGTACATACTTATGAAGAAACCAATTTTCTGAGCAAGCTCTCTCTATCTTTATTTAAAACAATACTCTGCAAACTTACCAGCCTTAGGGAAAATTGAATTACAGTCAGTGAGGAAAAATTACCAAGAAAATAAAAGCACTTGAAAATGTGCTATTTTATTCTACAAAAACAACAAGGAGTCCGGTGGCACCTTAAAGACTAACAGATTTATTCTTCAGAAATGGGTTTTTTACCCACGAAAGCTTATGCCCTAAAAAATCTGTTAGTCTTTAAGGTGCCACCGGACTCCTCATTGTTTTTGTGGATACAGACTAACACGGCTACCCCTCTGATATTTGATTCTAGATTTTCATGGTCAATCTGATTGATGTATAGCAATACTTTACTTCACAGTGCACGGGTATCTTGCTGCTCATATTTAATAACAAATTAACTGTTGACCTTTTAGGTCCTGTTTGTCATTATGGGACAAATTTTCAGTAATGGCTTCTAAATTTTAGGAACCCCATTATTGGGGTGTGTAAGGAAACAGCATTTGTGCATGCAGAAAGGGTTATTAGACTTTGGGAGTTGTAGATGTAAACCCAAACAAGAAGCTGATAAATTGTGAATCCAAGACTTGGACAGTCAAATTGGAGGTTTTGGGTGCCCAAAATTAAAGACTAGGTTACAGTCTAATTTGGCCCTTAATTTCATAGTAAGAGACACTGCAATGCCACCTAGTGGAAAGTAATTTTCTTGGAAAATGCCCATGTAGTTTCAGACTAAAGAGAGGTTTCAGGGTAGCAGCCATGTTAGTCTGTATCCGCAAAAAGAAAAGGAGGACTTGTGGCAACTTAGAGACTAACCAGTTTATTTGAGCATAAGCTTTCGTGAGCTACAGCTCACTTCATTGAAAGCTTATGCTCAAATAAATTGGTCAGACTCAAGGGGGGAGGGATAGCTCAGTGGTTTGAGCATTGGCCCGCTAAACCCAGGGTTGTGAGTTCAGTCCTTGAGGGGGCCATTTAGGGATCTGGGGCAAAAATGGGGGATTGGTCCTGCTTTGAGCAGGGGGTTGGACTAGATGACCTCCCAAGGTCCCTTCCAACCCTGCTATTCTATGATTCTAAGAGAGCTATTTCTGTCTTCTAAACCAGAGTGTATATTGCATGATAAATCCTTATGGATATGCTGAGAGTACTTATCAGTCCCCAAGTAATCTGCAGGGACACGGTTCCAATGTTTTCGTGCGTTAATGCTCTATTTGCTGGTTTACGTGGAGAGCGACACCATAGTTACACAAGCATTGGAGCAATTTCCATGAGATTTACGAGAGTTTTTGTGCAATCCTGTGATCACTCCATTTCCATTAGAGATGGACTGTAATTAAAGTTTGGGCCTGACCATCCCTGAACTCTGGGCACATTCTGACCTGATTTTTGGAGCTTTTGGCTCATCTGTACTTTGTCTTTGATTGGACAAGGTGGCATTGAAAATCACAAGAATTGGGAAGGTTTCTTGGTAAATGTTAGGAGATCTATTGTGGTTGCGGTGAGTTTATTGCTTGTCATTAGAGCTGGGTGAATAATTAATTTTTTTGGTTTGGCCTGGAAACCGCAAAATCAGGGAAAATATTCAGTTTCGTTCTGAAGACTTTCGGAAATGGTCGGCAAATCAGAAAAGTTGGTTTCAGGCAGGCAAATATGTGTGTGTCCCCTTTATAGCCTTTAATCCAGTGGTTAGGGCACTTGTGAGGGACCGGGGTTTGAATCCCTGCTCTGAATCACACAAACAGAAGATTTGAAGCCATGTCTCCTACCTCCTAGGTGCTTTGATCAGCAAGGTATAGTCATCCTCACACTATTTCTCTGGCCCAATGACTATGTAAGTGTTTATATGAAGTGGAACAGCTTCAACAGGAGAGATTGAGAGCAGCCATACCCCAGAATAGTTTATAGCCAGGCTGCTTACCTGGGAGGAGGAGACCTGCTCCAGAGTGGGGATTCAGGCTTGGGTCTCCCACATCTTAGGCATGTGACCTAACCGCTGGGCTAAGGACAGATTTAGACACACAGTTTGCTGATGAGAAAAAAAAAACTTTTTCCCAAAGGTATTAATTAAGTCATGTTTGCCAGTAGTTTCGGATCAGGCAAAAATGCATTTTTGGTTGAATAAATTATTCACTCCAAAAATTCGACCCTGCTCTATATGTCACCCCCACCATAGATTACAGTACAGCACAGGTCTGCAGAGAGTTGTCAGTTGTGTGAAGATGTGTCTGATTTTCACGCAGCTCCGATTCATGGTGAGAGAGATCCTGAAAGTGTCACTTAGATTTCTCCTTATTGTTTATAATGAGGGCTTATTTGTAATCTCACTAAAAAGCGACAGCACTTATTTTATACATCATTGGAACTCTGTTGTGCCCTCAGCCCTCCCTGACCCCCCGGAAGATCCAGAGATTTTAAGTAAGAGCAGTTGCTCGGTAACTCTGTCCTGGTTCACACCGCTGAGCGATGATGACTGTGCCATCATAGGCTACAATGTTGAGAGGAAAACGCCTGGTAGTGGCTGGCAGCAACGCAACAAGGAACTTATTCAAAACACAGAGTTTGTTGGGGACAGTCTCTCACCAGGCGAACCCTACAGATTCCGCATTTCCACTGTAAACAAAGTTGGTGCTGGTGAACCAGTGCATTTACCTCAAGCTGTTCAGCTAGGCGAGAACTAGAGAAGTCCCATTATGCACTAAGAGCTGTTATAGGCCTGTATTTCACATGGCATGTCCGCTTCACACATTCAAGGGACCTCACATGAGAGCTAAGGGTCCACACTAGAGCATATTTCGGTGCTTTGTAGCAAACACAAAATACTGAGTCTTGGAGAGAAGGTTGGTAAATTGTTCTGAGCAGAAGCAAAGTGAAACCTGCTGTGTTGTTTATCTGCTTGACATCTTTCTCTCCATACCGTAGCACTCAATCTCGTGGCTTGCAATGCATCTCTGAGTTTTGTCTGATCAACATAAGATTCTTTTCTCATGAAGACCAGATGGAATGACTGAGGCAGGGCATGCTGGAATGGCTATATTACTGTGACTGATGGCAACCGAGACTTTTAGTGTGCATGCAAGGGAGAGGCAGTGTTTCCTCCTTAAAATGCCTCTTTCTGTCTCTTTCTCTCTCTCTCTCTCTCTCTCTCTGATATTTGTATATCTCTTGTAATTTAACACCTTGACAATGTATCTGTGGGTACCAATTCACAATTGCTCCAGTGACTATTTGTGAAACCCCAGTGGTCATGGAGAGATAGGGAACCATCATTTCAGTTTCCTCTAAGTTGTTTTCTTGTAAAGCCTCTCTCTACATTCTATTGCAATGGTGCGTGTTTGCTTTATATAATTTCTTCTTATCTTTTTTTGAAAACCCCTGGTAAGTTAAATTCCTAAGACGGGAAAAAGAACATTTAAAAAACATATTTGCCCATGTTTCTTTCTTCGGTCAAGTCTGGCTGAACTCAGGTGCACTTTAAATACTGGTGCCATGCAATTGTCATGTTATTAGAAGGTCATCTATCAAAGTGATGAACATAACAAGAAATTTTCTCACTATTTAAGAGTTGCTGGCTCAGTCATTAGTAACAAGAGTGAAGGTTTCATCATGTTTTTCAAAACCTGAGATGGAGGCAGCTTTCAAAATCTTTTTTCTATGTTGGATCTTTTCTTCAAAAGCTTAAGGGAGCGCCACTTCAGCTGGCTCTACGATTCTAATTCACACTTTGAGCATATAGGAATTGTGAGACTACTATGGGCTAGGTCTTGGTGGGGTGTATGAGACTGTGTGAGAGACTTGGCAAAAGTGGGTGATGACCAGGCTGAGATTTTGTCACGAATATTTTTAGTAAAAGTCACAGACAGGTCACGGGCAATAAAGAAAAATTCACGGAAGCCTGTGAGCTGTCCTTGACTTTTACTAAAAATATCTGTGCCAAAATGGGGAGCTCAGTTGCAGGGTCACCACACAGCCCGCGGTGGCCCAGAACTCCCAGGGGTCCCCACAGCTCCTGACCACCGTAGGCAGTGGGGGGACCCTGCGGCTCCCAACTGCCACAGGCTGAAGTCACAGAGATCTCTGGAAGTCACTGATTCTGTGACTTCCACAACCTCCATGACAAAATCATAGCCTTAGTGATGACCTATAAGCACAAAAACGTAAGGGGGGAAAGTGCAATGGCTTCTGCATATAGCTGTAAACTAATGTGATCTAATCTTCTTGGAGAGCTTTAGAAGTTGTAAACTCTAAATTACAGCACTTTTTCCATTTACCTTCCAATGATTGGCTGCAGCAGTTGAACAAAAATTTTAAAACACCAAAATTCAAAGCTTGGATGCTTCACAGGCTCTAATTTCCACCCGTTTTGGGGTCCATACAGCAGACGGGTGCATTCATTTATTTTAATGCCCTAATTTTTATAATTGCAGAGCCTCCATTTACAGTCACTCGTCCCTTAGAAGGCAAGTCAGTCTTGGAAGGGGAGGTGGCTGTCCTGGAGTGTGAATTTTCAAGAGAGACCCAAGAGGCAATCTGGGTCAAAGGAAAAGAACAACTACAGCCTGGAGGGAGATATGAAATAAAGTCTGATGGCAAGAAGCAGATACTCATTATTCGTGCGTTTAAACCTGAGGATCAAGGATTGTACACCTGCATGATCTCTCCCGATGTCAGATCCTCTGCCCTTCTGTCTCTTGAAGGTACAGAAAATGTGTATCTAAGAGATTTTATTAGTTCAGATTAAGGACACTCAATAGCCTCTCCATTGTTAATATTGGGAATTCAGTTTGCATTATAAACTCAATATTTCTCCTCCTGCAAATCCACAAGCAAAGACGTATAAGCCTCAAAATTAGGACATCATGTCTGTTGTCTATGGGTTTTGAAGTGATCAGACAAGAATTTCCTTATCAATGATACATTTAAAAATGGACACATTCACCAGAGTCCAAAACTTTGTTGCCACTTTATAGGGAAGAGTAAAACCAAAACACACACAAAAACAGAAGTGAGACATTTTAGTTCACTGGAGTAATATAGCCACATCCTAGTGCTCAAGACTGTTGATTAAACTCTAATTGTAAGTCATTAATATTTTAAATGGTGATGTCCAAGTGTCTCATTGGCTCCCACAGCCATAAAAAGGGTCACCAGATGACTACTGGAGACCTACTGGTAAGCTTTCGTTTAAAGAAAGAAAATAAGTCTCTAGCTCTTTTCCATGCAGAGATAGAGCTCTCAGTGCAATCCAAAGGATAAGAGAGGATTCTCAATGCAAGGAAGAGAATTGTTTCACAAAAACTAGCTTAATCAGATAAGCTGTGGGTAAATTAAAACACTATAAGAAAAACGGTGTTCACCACACTAGAAAATTTCTCAAATGCTTTTTTACCACATCCTCACTTGAGACCAAGGATGGTGGGAAAGAATGAAAATTGAGTTTACTGGATTCCTCAAGAGGGAGGGAAATCAAAGTCAAAGTAAGTGTATTTATTCCCTACACAAGAGGCAACCATACGCTTTCATTCTGAATTACTTTCCTGTTAGGAAAAATAGTTTGAGAGAGCAAACTTAAAGAGAGAGAGCACAGGGCCTGGATCTCCTCTGGGACTGGCTGCTGCAACTCTGAGGCAGAGTTCTTACATTGCAATTTAGACTTTCCCCATTCAGTGCCAGGGCACCTCTTAAAAAATGCTACACTTTCCTAATGGCATTAGTAAAGCTGAAAACAGATAATGTAGGTAAAAATAGTGTTTACAAAACCTTTTGGGCTGAAAATATTTTTTCTGCGCCCTCAGACAAATGCATAAAGTAGAGCCAGGTGAAGAATGTATGACTTCCTCTCAAATTCTCCAGTGAGAATCGTTGTGTTCTTACAATACATGTTTTCACTGATCATCTGCAGGTTGATCCAGGATGTAACATAAAACAAACATAAGGAAGTACTTTTTCCTCACAACACACACAGTCAACATGTGGAGCTCATTGCCAGGGGATGTTGTGAAGGCCAAAAATATAACTGGGTTCAAAAAAGGATTAGATAAGTTCATGGAGGATAGGTCCATCAATGGCTATTAGCCAGGTTGATCAGGCACACAGCCCCATGCTCTGGGTGTCCCTAAACCTCTGGCTGCCAGAAGCTGGGAATGGACAACAGGGGATGTATCATTGATAAATTGCCCTATTCTGGTCATTCTCTCTAAAGCATCTGGCACTGGCCACTGGTGGAAGACAGGATACTGGGCTAGATGGACCATTGATCTGATCCTGTATGGCCATTCTGATGTTATTACCACCTCCTATGGTCTTCACTGCAGGTTCTGTGGGGCATTGTTTCCATGGAGTATGTTCAGCAGAAAGCTAGACAGCTTTCAGTTTCATAAAGTGACTGCATATAAGAAGCTGAGTCAGACATTGGGGGATGCATAAACAAACAAAGGCAGGATTTGGCCCATCACTTTTATGCATGGGGGAGGGGGAGGAATTTGTTCAAGGACTGGCCATATTTTCTTTCTAACGTGTGTGATTTGTGCTTTATGCAGTGGTTAATTTTAATTTCAGTGATATTTTACTGCCTGGATTTGGAGTAACATTTTCAGGTGATTTCTCTTGCCTTATTCACATGCTCCTTCTTACCATCTTACTAACTGAATCCCAATTAGTTCCCACAGTGGCACTGCCAAAAGAGGCAGCCCAGGAAGCACGTGACGTGATTCAACTTGAAGAGATGGTGGATGGACATCTCCAGCCCAGCTTGCCACCCGAAGCTGCTCAGGAGGGGGACCTTCACCTCCTGTGGGAGGCTATTGCCAAGAAGCGAAGAATGAGCAGGGAGCCAACCCTGGATTCCATCAGTGAAGTGCCAGAAGAGGATGATAAACTTCATAAGCTGAAGAAGGAAGAAGTGGAGTCTCATTATTATTCAGAAGAATACTCCACCTGTGATGAGCTGACTAAAACTGGAGAAGCAGACTTCTCTTTCACAAGCTCAGACGATGAGTCTAGGGCTGGGACGCCTTCACTAGTTAACTACCTTAAAAAGGCCGGGAAATCTACTGTTAGCATTGGTAGCAAGGTTCAGACGGTCTCCACCAGTAAATTCTGGAAACACTGGGAGCAGTCGGGCGTCGAGACTAGTGAATCTGCACTCCCTGCCAAGCCTGCTGAACCAGAAATCATGGAAGATTTAGATGATCCTTCCATGAACAAAGCAGCTGTGAAAATTCAGGCTGCTTTCAAAGGCTACAAAGTGAGGAAGGAGATCAAACAGCAGGAATGTCCCGTGTTTGGTGATACCCTCAAAGATTTTTGTGGTGAGCCAGGAGGCACTCTCCACCTTGAGTGTGTGGCTCTCAGCAAAACTGATATGAAGATCCGATGGCTGAAAGACGATGAGGAACTTTCAGATGGGCGCCATTATCACATAGACAATTACAGTGATGGAACTTGCTCCTTGATTATCACTGGCCTGGACATGAAAGACACGGGAAAATATACCTGTGAGGCATCTAATAAGTTTGGCAAGGTATCCCAGAGTGCTAAGGTGGTGGTTGGTACCCGGGCACCGGATGGTCTTCGTAAGCACAAGCAAGTGAAACACCTCACTGATAGTGAAACAGAGAGCTCTTCTGGCAGCGAACTGGATGATGCGTTCCGTAAAGCGGGAAGGAGGCTTCACAAGCTCTTCAAGTCCAAGATCTCAACGGAAATGTCTGATGTGGAGGAGGAACTCTTTGTCAGCGCGGATGAAGGGGAGGTGGAGGTGGTAGATCACCAGACGTATCGCGAGGATGATCAATACATCTACATCAAGTTTGAAATCTTGGCGGAAGCAAAAACAGCAGCCGGCCGGTTCAGAGAGATGTTTGCTGCACTGGGTATCCCAGTCGAGATTGACATCCTGGACCAAGGCCTTAAAAAAATAGAGCTTCGCATAGGGAAAGCAGCATCTCCTGCTCCAGGGCAGATTCAACCCTTGGTGAAAAGACCTCCACCACCTTTACTGACTTCCGACACAGGTTAGCAAGGCCTGCTAGGTTCTTATTTAATAATCATATTTAGAGCTCACTTGGAAATTATTTTTCACCACAACAATTTTCTTTAAAGTTTGGGGGTTTGAAAACCTGAAAACAGAAATTTTTATCTTTTACTAAAATTTCCATTTCCAATCCTTTTTGCATTGTAAAAATGTTTTGAGGGAAAAAATTTTACTCACCCTAATAACAAAACACACAATCGCTTTCATACAATGCTTTGAAAGCATCAGTTAACTAAGCAGTTCTGAGAACAGCCCTTTGGGATAGGAAAGCATTCTCAGCCCCGTTTTACAGAGGGAGGGACTTGACCCAAGCCTTACTTTACCGTGGTGATGCTGCAGTGTCTGGAACAGCTCTTGGAGAATAAATTAGTCCTTTTTATAAGGCAAATTCTACTGAGTAGAGTTGGGAAAGGAAGGGGTGGAAAGCGGTTTTCCCATTCCTTGAAGATTTCAAGATATCAAAACATTTTCCAGTCCTGAACTGGGGCAAAAAGCCAAAATATTTGAAAATTTTTATGAACTGGAAATCAGGGGAAAAAATCCTTTTGGTTCAATCTAAATATTTTCTTTCAATGATTTTGGAATGTTTTGTTTTGATAATTTCAAAACATTTTGTTTCGATTTTGACCATTTTCAATTTTTTTTACTAGAATTAACTGACATTTTGAAACAAAACACCATTTAGAATTGAAAAACTGGAATTTGTCTTTTTGAAAATGTTGAAACTAAACCATTCAAAACAATTCAAACATTTTCCAAGTCATAAAACATGTCAAAACTGACCCTTTCACACAAAAAGTTTTGGTTTTGAGGAAGTGGCATTTGCTGATGAAAAAACATTTCACTGGAAAATACCCAACCTAGGCTACCCCTTCACTGTTTATATTATGGAGGAAGGGCACTTCTCTATTATTTTAAAATGTGCCGATCAGCATCACTGCAAGTCCCTTCCTCTGACACACCACACAGCAGCGTTCTTGAAGTGCATCTTTACCAATTAACACAGCTGGTTGTTTCCTTTTCTCTCTTCCAACTGTACCATATTCAGCTCCCATGTTCATAACTGAGCTTCAAAACCAAGAGGTGCAAGATGGCTACCCAGTCAGCTTTGACTGTGTTGTTATTGGCAAACCTTTACCTACGGTGCGCTGGTTCAAGGATGGGAAAGTTATCGAAGAAGATGACCATTATATGATCAACGAGGACCAGGAAGGGTGCCACCAACTGATCATCACCGCCGTGGTTCCTACTGACATGGGTGTCTACCGCTGCCTTGCTGAAAACAACATGGGAGTTTCTTCAAGCAAGGCGGAGCTGCGAGTGGACTGTGAGTCTTGAGGAATGATTGAAAAGACTGAATATTATGAAACAAAATGTTTTATAATATTAATGGGGCGTGTGAGTGGTATTTGAATAAGATGCATATTTGCACATTTGTTATAATATTATGCATAATATTAGTAGGGGAGTGTGAATGGGTGTTGAATAAAGATGCATATTTATTCTGGCTGATCTGAATAAGTGAATCTCATTGGCAGGAAAATCATTTGTTAATTAAAATGTAGATGAAGTAGCCGTAAGCTTAATGATTTTGTGGGGTGTATTTTCTCCCATTATCATGACCCATGTTTGAGGGTGATGCAGCTTTTGGCAACGTTGTCACCAGTGTAACTGGATTAGTTAGTTGCTGAGCATAGCACATTCATTCCCCATGGTCGGAGAAATCTCACATGAGAAATGCACCATAGGGCCATACCCAGTGCATTGCGATCTGAGATTGAGTTCCCAGCTCCCTCTCTCTCCATGAAGGCTGTAAGCCTTACGGAGACAGCACACTCACTCCTGGGGAAAAACGTGTGTGGCTTCTCTCTTGCAATGCCCTCTGGCTGGCTCTTGCAGTAGCATTGGTGGGGCTCAAAGGGAGACACATCTAGCTGTCCTTTGTCTGGAGGGGGCATCAAGTCAAATGGGGGAGATGAATGAGTATTAAGAAGGGGAATCACGGAGGCTGCTGCTCCCAATAATGAAATTTCAGATCCTGCAAGGACCTTTAGCTGTAACTGTTACGAACAGCAGTGGTTACAAAGTTTGGATCATGGAGAATGTCCATTTTTCCTTTATCAGTGACCAGTACTGATTATGATACAGCAGCAGACGCGACAGAGACATCTTCATATTACAGTGCCAAAGGATATCTCTCAAGGTAAAATATGAATGACAGAGCCGTGGTGACTGGAAAACATGGCACAATGCTCATTTTTATTCATGAGTGTTTGGATTTAGATGGGTTCAGTGGGAATCAGACAACGACGATCATTACAGTGGTAAAGCAAAGGCTGTGTAATCTGTGAATGTAATTTCATGTCAGTGCTACCTGCTTATAGTGGGCTTGGTTACAGTGAAATATCAGCCCTCTTGTGTCTGCTTTGTGCTGCTCCCTCAGTGCAAAACAGCCAGCAGCCTGGCTGCTTCAGCCCCATGGGAATTCCTTCCTGGTGTAATGAACTCCTCAGTCTGGGACTGGGAGTGGCCAGGAAAAGAAAGTGAAGCTGAAACTGCTGCACTGCCTTCAGGAATGACCATCAGGGGTCATTGGTAGCTGGGTGCTCATGGCTTCTCTAAATTATACCAGGGACCGAGATGGCTCTGACTGTTCCTGAGATCCAATCCAGAATCACCTTTATACCTTAGAGTCCTCTTTGTCCCCAACCTCTCAGCAGTGCCGGGTGTATCACTGAGATTTTAGCCAATTGTTTTCGATGGGATTTAACGCATGTCTGATTTTACTTTTCAGCCACATGTAGAATGGCTGGAATCCTGGCGTTCTGTTTCCTGTTTTGGCACTGATCTGCTGTGTGACCTCAGGCAGTTTCCTTAACTTCTGTGCCATAGGTTCCTCATCTATGAAGTGGGGATAATGCTGCTTTCCCACCTTTGTAAAACACTTTGAGATGTACAGATAAAAAGCTTGTATTGTGAATGGGGCTGTTAACACTGCCTGTTTTTCAGGTTGCCCACCAATTCCCATTATAAGACCCTGTTTTCAGCTGCTTATGACTCTACCAAACTTTTATCGTTTGGGCTAAAATTTTTGAGTCCCAAATGTCTGCTCAGCCTGATTCTTCCCCCCACCCCCCCACCCCCAAATTGCAGCCAAAATGGTTCTGTCATTTCTGAGAATGGGGCTTGGGGGGGTGTTGTTTTGACGATGTTAAAAAAATTCTGACTACCTTTGTTTTTAAAAGCTCTAGTGTTCCCATGATTCGAAGCAGGAACTTGAAATTTGGCAGAGGGTGGGGTGTTTCCCTTTTGTCAGGGATGTGTCTTTTGCAGTCCTCATGAAAATCTACCCAAATTTGACCAATTGATAAGCCTTTGAAAAATCCCAGTTCACACAGGCTCAAGAGAGACTCCTTGGAATTTACCAGCTAAAGCCAATAAAGATTCCATCCATACTTGGGCCCTAGGCTGCTGTGGGTCATGTTGGGTCTGGGCACCTGAATTGAAAACCGCAAGACTGTCTCTCCCATGTTCTAAATGACCCCCCTGATGGGCCCAGGTGGTGTGGAGGAGGAAGCTGCCTGATTTGAATGCAGTGAGGACAAGAGTTGGACTTGTTTTGGGGAGAGTAGATTGGTACAAGGAGTGTAGAAGGAGGGAGGGGACTGGAAGTTGGGGTGGGGGAGACTGGGAGTGGCTGGGGAAGGAGACTGGGATAAGGAGCCAAAGGGCTGACCCTGAGATTAGCTGAAGAGCTTGGAGAGGAAGATTAGGACTGGGAGCCAGTGGGGTGGAGAAAGGGGGAGGCATCTGGAGGCAGGGTGGAAGAGAGAAACAGATTGGATGAGGAGTCAGGAAGGAGATAACGTAGACTGACTGTACAAGGAGACTGGGACTAGGATGAGAAGCTTGAGGAGAATGTGGCTGGGAGGGCGGGCCCTCGGTGGAAAAGAGAAAAGACTGGGACAGGGGTAGGTTGGAGGAGATCGGGCAGAAGGGATCATGCCTGGGGGGAGTCGAAGAAGAGTCTGTGCCTACTAGAGTGCATTCCTCTGTAGAGCCTAAAATGGAATATGCCAACTCCTCCTTTCTTTCCGACTCTAATCTATACCTAGCCGAGAACAAGAGGGAGTAGAATCCACCACAGAAGAGGAGCAGCTGCCTCAAATTCTAGATGAGCTTCATGATATTCACGTGGCCCCTGGAGCATCTTTGGCTAAATTTCACCTGAAGGTCAAAGGTAAGGGGACCTATGACATTTACATCAGTCCCATCTTGATATCTATGAACGTGTGTGGACAAGGTTTTCTCATATGCTTTTGCATGCAATTGTGCTCGTAATTTGTGCACTCAAATAGCACATTTGAAATAGCAGTCACAAGTGTGTGTATGCATAGATGACCAGCACCTAACTGGGCAATAGTTCATGCAAAGTAAGTATTCAGTTGTGTGGTCATATCCTCAGTGATTAATTGCATGCACACATTTCTGGAAATCTAGTCCTATAACTCTTTTTTTTTAGGTTTTCGGTCATGAAGATCAACTAGTCTCTAAATGCATTAATTGCTGTGTTGCCAGGAATGAAAAGTACAGTGTGGGCATGCTAGTTTTTAAAAATAATGCTTACAAATATGAACCACTGCCTTTCATTAGTGTTTCAGGGTAGATGTACTATGTAATGATTAGTTCAAGTGACAGTAGCTAAGGCCCAAATTGTCTGCTACTTGGGATAAGCCTATATAGGGGACAGAAAGCCTTGCTAAATCATGGTGCTTTCTTCTTGATCTTTCCATCAGTGTGTGTGTGTGGGGGGGGGGTTATCCCATCCCTACCCCTCCCCCCAAAAAAGCAGAAAGGTCGTTTGTCCCCCCAGAACCAGCAGATTTCCCCAAAAGCCACACAAAGGCCCAGTGCCTCCGCCCCGGCTCTGGGATCTCTTGTTGTCCCATCTCCTGTCCCTTATCTGTAGAAGACCTACACAGTAGATGTGTACCCAACCCACCTCTGTGACCTAGACCCTCCCTCCACTGGCCCACCCATTCCACCTGTGTGTATCCCTGACCTCACAGTGAAACGTCTACAACATCTGGGTGGATAAAGGAGAAAAACTACAGAGATGTCACTGCCCCCATCTGTGCTTTCCTGGAGCACTTTTACTGGGTTGTTCTGCTCCTGCTCATGGAAAGAGTGGGGACTGTTTTGGCTTAAATGGCCATGAGACCAATCTCGAAGTCCCCATGCAGGCAAAGTGTGACTTCGGTCTGAATTTTGCCTGAGTAAGGATTTTAGGATTTGGCCTTGTATTTGTAGAAAATCAGATCCAAATATCAATGTTCTAACTCTGGAAGGCACTCAGATACCAAGGTGATGGGGCAGAATTAGAATCTGAAAAGTACATAATAGAATTTTAATTCTTAAATAGCATTCACAAATATCAGAATCAAACTACTCTCTGTATGTGGGTTAGTTTCCAAGTGGACACTGTAGAACCTTGAACAAACAGCATTGGTAAGAATGGACCTTTCTTTGATTACACTGAAGTGTATGATTGGTTTGAGAGGCTCCAAAATAGTGAGTCACCCCTTCTTACATTGCTTCTTGTAGGGTACCCAGAACCTCGTCTTTACTGGTTCAAAGATGGGCAACCATTACAGGCCTCAGACCGAATCCTGAAGACTGAGAAGAAGCAATTTCATGCACTCGAAATCCTCAATGTCGTTAAGGAGGATGCTGGTCAATACTCAGTATTTATTAGCAACTCTGCAGGTTCTGCATATTCATCGGCCAGTTTGGTTGTCAAAGGTAAGTTATTGGTGCTTTCTGCCAGTGGCTATCTCTGGTTTAAATATTTACTTTTCCTGATAAAGCCTATAGACAGCAAGATATTCTGGAAAATAAAATGGGCCATAAACTGAGGATAGAGGGATGGTTTTGTATTTAAAGCACTGGACTGAGAATCAGGCAACCTGTGTTCTATTCCTGACTAATCTTCCATGGATCTTCACTGTGTTCTTAAGGGAAGTCGTATCACCTCTCTGTTTACCTGATTCTGATCTTACTTGCACATGCATTCTAACTCCATTGTCCTTAATGCCTTCACTGGGGAATTGTGCTTAAAAACTAAGGGTGTGATATGGTCCATATCTGAGGCCATAACTGCAGAATACTGCAGTACTTTTAATAAGGGTTGAGTTTATCTCAATTGTAGAAGCAGATAGGTATAGAGCCAGTGTGGTGTTTTGATGATGATGTTTGGTTAATTAATTTCTTTATTTATTAATAAATATCAGTACTCATGGAGTTAGTAATTTATGGCCGAATGTTTTTGTGGTGTAATTTATCAAAATGATCTTTGTTCAAATGTATGATATATTAATAGAAGATTAAAACAGATTTTAGTCACTCTTGTGCAGAGTTACTGTACATGTACATGTCACTTATATTATAAAATGGCTTTTAGATATATTCTACTAAAGAGATGAATAACAATTTTTAATAAAAATGTAATTTGTGTGTAGTCCATATTGTATTGAGTAAGTCATTGATATCACCTGACCACATGCTTGAGTGCACAATTCACAGAAAGGAGACATTTGTCCTTTCTATAGATGTAGTTTCATAGTGGGATGATTTGTCTTTCTGTGTTACAGGTCCTGGTGAGAAGGAAGAACTGCCAGAAACAGGTGAGAGGAGCAGCACAATCAGTGATAATAGAACTACGAATAACTTCTCAATAGTCTTAGCCTCACTTGTACCACTTCATCATGAACTTTTTAATTTTCAGATGCTCAAGAACAGCTGGTGCCACCCAGGTTCCTGGAGAGATTTACCAATAAAAGTGTCAGGAAAGGTGCAAGTATCACCTTCTCTGTGAAGGTTGAAGGTAAATGGAGCTTAAACACAACTTTCTTTCTGTGTTACTTAATTTGCAGAGCTTCCCAATGTATCCTGTCTTCTCTTTGGGCCAAATCTTGAAGGCCTTATCTACTGTAGGAGTCAGAAGATTTGGGTTCTGTTCCCATCTTTGTAACAGACTTTTGGATGCTCCTAGCCAAGACGTGTAACTCTTGTTGCATCAATTTTCCTATGTATAAAATGGGGATAATAGCACATTCTTATCTCACAGGGGTGTTGTGAGGGCTAATCTTTTCATTTTTGTAAAGTGCTTTGAAGTTCTTAGATGGAAGATGCTCTAGAAGTGCAAGTATTCATTTATGATTTATTACTGTTATTGGAAATGGATCAGCAAACATGTCGAAAGTAGGATTCACTCACAATGTAGTACACAGGGTTTTAAGAAGGGAGGAACACCAGTGGGACAATTAAAGAGGTTATTGCTCTTTTCTTTAGGACATCCAGCACCCACAATTACCTGGTTGAAAGAAGAATCTCATGAAGATGTTCTGTGGATCAAACCAGAGACTCTTGGTTACAAGCTCGCCAGTTCCAACATGCATCACAGTCTAATCCTGCTGGATGTTGGAAAGGAATATAGTGGAACCTACACTTGCATTGCTACTAACAAGGCTGGACAATCCATCTGCACTGCCTCCCTAGAAGTTCTGGATGGTAAATTTTTGCAATATTACAAACACTTTCCCTATAATATTAAACATAATATAGTGTAGATGAATGGTATCTCATCATTATAATATGTCTATAATTGCTGAATGAAGAGCAAATGTGAAAATACAATGAATTTCAACAAACTACAACTCAAGTACATACATTTCACAGAGATTCCGGTATATCTCTATTACTTTTTTTGATAGAAAATGATTATATGCCCCTAATATAAGAATAACGTTTACTGTCTAGGGCTTTGGTCCATGCGTCAAACTAAAAGTGTGGTAAGGTTTTGCATAAACAAAACAAGAGACTAAAGAATAATCAAGAGGGGAAAAAAAGGAAGAAAACAGGCCCCAAACATTACCTTTTTTAGGAACACTGGATTCTTCACTCTGCTAAGTCTGTTTTGCATCACATCTATGCCTTAAAGCACCTGAGGCAGGCGAGTGGAGAATTTCTGCTGCGCAGAGAAATTCTCCACCATCTCTTGTGTCAGCCTCCTCTCCCCCACTCCCTGGTGTGAGAGGAGGGGAGGGAAGGGACATGTTAAGGGCATTCTGGGGGTGGGGCATGGCCAAGGCAGGGAGGGGCCTGGAAGAGCTCTGCTCCACCAAACCTTATTCTGCCTTGATGTAATTTAGAGCTTGTCATAAATATAAAGGGAAGGGTGGACCCCTTTGAAATCCCTCCTGGCCAGGGGAAAGCTCCTCTCACCTGTAAAGGGTTAAGAAGCTAAAGGTAACCTCGCTGGCACCTGACCAAAATGACCAATGAGGAGACAAGATACTTTCAAAAGCTGGGAGGAGGGAGAGAAACAAAGGGTCTGTGTCTGTCTGTATGCTGCTCTTGCCAGGGACAGAACAGGAATGGAGTCTTAGAACTTTTAGTAAGTAATCTAGCTAGGTATGTGTTAGATTATGATTTCTTTAAATGGCTGAGAAAAGAATTGTGCTGAATAGAATAACTATTTCTGTCTGTGTATCTTTTTTGTAACTTAAGGTTTTGCCTAGAGGGGTTCTCTATGTTTTTGAATCTAATTACCCTGCAAGATATCTACCATCCTGATTTTACAGGGGGGATTTCTTTATTTCTATTTACTTCTATTTTTTATTAAAAGTCTTCTTGTAAAAACTGAATGCTTTTTCATTGTTCTCAGATCCAAGGGTTTGGGTCTGTGGTCACCTATGCAAATTGGTGAGGCTTTTTATCCAACATTTCCCAGGAAAGGGGGAGTTGCAAGTGTTGGGAGGATTGTTCATTGTTCTTAAGATCCAAGGGTCTGGGTCTGTAGTCACCTAGGCAAATTGGTGAGGCTTTTTACCAAACCTTGTCCAGGAAGTGGGGTGCAGGGTTTTGGGAAGTATTTTGGGGGGAAAGACGCGTCCAAACAGCTCTTCCCCAGTAACCAGTATTAGTTTGGTGGTGGTAGCGGCCAGTCCAAGGACAACGGGGGGAATATTTTGTACCTTGGGGAAGTTTTGACCTAAGCTGGTAAAGATAAGCTTAGGAGGTTTTTTCATGCAGGTCCCCACATCTGTACCCTAGAGTTCAGAGTGGGGGAGGAACCTTGACAGAGCTGCAGGCCCCATCTCCACTGTACCAGGGCAGGGTTTGGCAGGGTGAGGAATCTGCCCCTCAGTGTTTAGCAAATACCTTCTTTTGGCGAAGACCCTCTGATTATAGACTCTGATCTTGCAGTGAAAGAGGCTGAAGTTCTGACCCGCGAGCGCATGATGGTGACAGATGTTATAATGACCACGCTGGGGTAAGCAAGGGCAGCGTATGTTAAGCCAGAAGAGTGTGTACAAGAGTCCTCTAGATTTCACTGAGATGGATTTACAGAATGTATTGCACTTCAGTCCCACATTTCCGATCGGATGGGAGACTGACTGAGCTCTCCAAAGAT
This sequence comes from Lepidochelys olivacea, assembly GCF_965140295.1. NCBI lineage: Eukaryota > Metazoa > Chordata > Testudines > Cheloniidae > Lepidochelys > Lepidochelys olivacea. The sequence continues at coordinate 262,813,841 of NC_140412.1, read as the reverse complement.
CTGGAAGTGTGTGAGTCATGGTGCTGGTTTGTTTGGGAAGGTCCCCCAGTATTCAACTAAAAGGTTTGGCCCCAGCCTGAAGCCTTAACTAGAGGGAATCTTCTGTTTGATTACAAGTGTTTAAAATCCTGACTCTAGCTCCGGAAAGCTAAATGCAAGAGGTTATTGAAAGCTCACTATTTCCAGGGACAAAATGATGCAGTGAGCTAGTGGCCTGCCTTTCACTGCAGGAAACCACTCTCCAATCCAGTCAGATTTCCTCTCCCTCCTTTTCTGATTAGGAAGATTGTCCAGTTCTCCACCAGAGCTAAAGCCTGTATCACCGCCAAAGCTTCTACGGTTAAATTCTCCTAATTCTTCACTGCCACGCGCACCCGTGGAACTGTGTGTAATCACACCTGTGCAGATTTAGTGTAAAATGCCTCTTCTGGTGTAAATGAGTGATGAATTCTGATTTGATGGTGTTTTACACTCACTTTGCACTCATTTGCAGTGGTATAAGTGGCTGTACAAGAAGCAAGGCGGTGGAGAATCCGACCCAGTATTCTGAACTAACACCTGGTGTCTCTATTTTATATTTAATTTTACTTTTGTAATAGAGGGGTAGCTGTGTTAGTCTGTATCCACAAAAACAACGCAGCAGACTCCTCGTTAATTTTGTAATAGTTTTCTTCGGAACAATGTGACTTTAGCTCCATTTCACATCTGAATATTGAGCTGTACTTAAGGTTAAGAATAAAGGATTTTTTAAAAAATTCTTAGACTTAGTTTAGTTCATAATCCAGCCAATTCATATAGATCCCCATTCTGCAACTGCTTCCAAGACATGTTGTTAATGGGGTTTCTCACATGGGGCAGGTACAGAATTAGACTTGTAAACAGAGTGGCCAAGAGCGTAACGAAGGTTTTCTCATGAGATAGTTCAGCAGAGCCAAAGGATGCTGAATATGTGCGTGGCACACTGCCAGTATCTGTGTTTTAAAGGGTAGCACTTTGCTTGCATAATGCATGAAGGTTTTTTTCGAGAGAGTCAGGAGATCTAGATTCTATTCCTAGTCCTGACATGGAATTTCTGCCTAGGCTTGGAAAACTCTCTTATGTCAAACTTTAGGAACTAAAACAGGCATCTAAACGAAAATGTTCTGATTTTCAGAGTCAATGGTAGTTGTAGTTGCTTAGCACCTCTGAAAAACAGGTCACTTTCACTTAGAAGCCTAATTATAGACTTGGGCACCTAATTTGGGGTACTAAAGTTTGATAATGTTGGCTGTACCCGCTCTGTGCCTCAACTTTGCCATGTGTAAAATGGGGCTAATACTTTAGTTAAATACCTTAGAGGCATGTGGTAATTTCTGAAGGTTTATTAGATGCTTCAAGATCCTCCAATAAAAGAGAATATGTAAGTGAGTGTATTAATAGTAACAAGTTTCTTCTTGATTGGCAGGTATGAAGACAAGGACAGAAAAGGACATGGGTAAAGTTGTATGAAAACTCTTGTTCTCGTACAGTGTGCCTCATTCACCTCCAAAGCAGGCAAAATTCACATACTCAAATTCTGAATTTCAGTTGCATAGGATTAAACATAGTAACAGCTTGAGGAAAAAAATGGATGACAGGGATCATAGAATCATAGACTTTAAGGTCAGAAGGGACCGTTATGATTGTCTAGTCCGACCTCCTGCACAACGCAGGCCACAAAATTGCACCCACCCACTCCTGAAACAAACCCCTAACCTATGTCTGAGCTACTGAAGTCTTCAAATCGTGGTTTAAAGACTTCAAGGTGCAGAGAATCCTCAAGCAAGTGACCCGTGTCCCATGCTGCAGAGGAAGGCAAAAACCCCTAGTCCTCTGCCAATCTGCCTTGGAAGAAAATTCCTTCTCGACCCCAAATATGGCGATCAGCTAAACCCTGAGCATGTGGGCAAGACTCGCCAGCCAGACACCCAGGAAAGAATTCTCTGTAGTAACTCAGATCCCACCCCATCTAACATCCCTGATATATTTATAGAGAGCAATCCTATCTCCCCTCAGCCTTCTTTTGGTTAGGCTAAACAAGCCAAGCTCCTTGAGTCTCCTTTCATAAGGCAGGTTTTCCATTCCTCGGATCATCCTAGTAGCCCTTCTCTGTACCTGTTCCAGTTTGAATTCATCCTTCTTAAACATGGGAGACCAGAACTGCACACAGTATTCCAGGTCTCACCAGTGCCTTGTATAACAGTACTAACACCTCCTTAGCTCTACTGGAAATACCTCGCCTGATGCATCCCAAGACCGCATTAGCTTTTTTCACGGCAATATCACATTGGCGGCTCATAGTCATCCTGTGATCAACCAATACTCTGAGGTCCTTCTTCTCCTCTGTTACTTTCAACTGATGCGTCCCCAGCGTATAACAAAAATTCTTGTTGTTAATCCCCAAATGCATGACCTTGCACTTTTCACTATTAAATTTCATCCTATTACTATTACTGCAGTTTACAAGGTCATCCAGATCTTCCTGTATGATATCCTGGTCCTGCTCTGTATTGGCAATACCTCCCAGCTTTGTGTCATCCACAAACTTTATTAGCACTCTCCCACTTTTTGTGCCAAGGTCAGTAATAAAAAGATTAAATAAGATTGGCCCCAAACTGATCCCGGAGGAACTCCACTAGTAACCTCCCTCCAGCCTGACAGTTCACCTTTCAGTATGAGCCGTTGTAGTCTCCCCTTTAACCAGTTCCTTATCCACCTTTCAATTTTCATATTGATCCCCATCTTTTCCAATTTAGCTAATAATTCCCCATGTGGAACCATATCTACTGAAATAGAGGTAAATTAGATCCACTGCATTTCCTTTGTCTAAAAAATCTGTTACCTTGTCAAAGAAGGAGATCAGGTTGGTTTGGCACGATCTACCTTTTGTAAAACCATGTTGTATTTTGTCCCAGTTACCACTGACCTCAATGTCCTTAATGACTTTCTCATTCAAAATTTTTTCCAAGACCTCACGTACTGCAGATGTCAAACTAGCAGGCCTGTAGTTACCCAGATCACTTTTTTTCCCTTTCTTAAAAATAGGAACTATGTTAGCAATTCTCCAGTCAGACGGTACAACCGCTGAGTTTACATGGGATGACCGCTAAACCGCTTGTTTACAAATTTAACTGAAACGTAATTCTCCAACTCTGCCATCTTGATCTTACATACTAGGTAGGAGAAAAATAAATACCGGTAACTAGTCATTACATTTTAAAAGGTTTACAGCTGGAATTTTTATTTAAAAGTCCTGTCTGGTACATTGGCAATAAAATTTGGTGGTTCTCAACTTAAAAATCATTCAATCAAAGGGACAATGTCAATATCTCTTGCTTGTCAAGACTATGTCTCTGATAGGCTCTGTAACTATATTTATTTCCTAGTTTTGCTTCTCCTAGTGTAAGAAGGCTCCAGCATTGCTTCCTTAAGAAAATGAAGATGTGTAATGAGTCTTAGAAAGAACCCAGGATCTGCACACCACACAACTTGGCATGATTTGACACAAATGGAAATCTCTGTCTCAGAAAGAACTGACGCTGGAAAGCAAGGGTGTTGCATGTCAGAACAGAAGTTCATTAGCAGAGCTGTGCTGTGGGAAAACCTTGCACAGTGTCTTTCCATGCGATGCTTGACTCAGCCTAGAGCTGTTGGTTTTTCACTCTCATGAACACCAACTTCATTCAGAATTTAAAATGTAGGGTTTGTTTTTTTCCTGGGCTGAGTGAATTTTGTGCTGGTGAAAGGTGTCAGACTAGCAGCCCTGCATAGCGTGAAAACTTTTTTTTTACTCACAGAATAATTACAGCACTGGCAGTGGTAGTTTACCCCCCAAACTGTCCCACCAATATACTTCAATCCTGATCTGCAGGGACCTCCTCTGTGGGCAGGTCCACAGACAGTCTGCATATCCCTCAGTCCTTGGTTTCTCTATTATAACTACAAACCAGGGCAATAGTTGGTGATAGGGACATAAATTCACTGAGAGCTGGAACTGAGACTAGACTCTCATTTGACATAAGTCACTATTCAATCCTCTTTCACTCACTAATAACCTGGGCTATATTTCAACCAGTGTCCTAGAGATGAATGGTTCCATGTTCCATTACCTATACCCCGGGCAATACGGTCCTCTAAAACTCCATGTTAAAATAAGCCAATCTGTCTTGGATGGTTAGACACAACAAATCCTGTATCTTGGCAAGGGCTTAGACTAGATGACCCTTGTGGACCCTTCTAACCTTATGATTCTATTATTCTAAACCTCATGCAAGAGGAATAACCATACCTATGCCACGCCGTTGGTTTGAGTGTGGCACTATTGTGGTTTCCATGTTCAGAGTTTATCTGTTTTAAAGTTCACATCTGGGTCCTAAATCCAGATATGCTCCAAGACCATGTGAAGAGTGAGAGGGCATCTGGTTCTGACTCATCCCTGATGTAAATAGCCCCCATGATCACACTTGTCATTTTGGCCTTTGACTCCCCCTTTCTCTTTTTCAGAGTTGGTATCTCTATCCACCCTCCTGAACCGAGGAAAGGTAGGAGAAGCCCACACATCTATAGTTAAGGTTGCCAATGTGTTTCCATTGTAACCTTCTGTTTTTAATTCCTTAGAACTTTTTGAAATTCTGACCTATCAGATTGAAATTTTTCAGGCCTGGTCTCAGGCCAAGGATGAATGATTTTGGGCGGGAAAATATACACACACATTTTTTCATCACAAAATACTTCTGTCACCTTTTTTGGAACAATGGTTTGGTTTGGAAGGACATCAGGCTGTGCTCCAGGCAATCCTGGCCAGTCTAGCTGTGGACTCAAAAATGTACCCTAGGTTTGCACATTGAGGGTACAATTTATTTCTATGCAGAAGGCTAGCATAAGGAATGTTCAGCTATTGAATCCCACATAACTCTTCAAAATAGAGTCTAAATGGAACTTAAGTGGTTTTTAGGCCTCATGCCGACTGTACAGGGGTGAATTTCAGCCTGAGGGAGGCAAGACTCCATAGGAATGCACAGGTAAAGTTCATTCCCACAAGGGAGAAGAGTTAAGGTTTTTACACCACACCGATCACCCTGGAATCTGAGCACTTGTTCTGTACAACCTTAACTCTGCCCCCTTCTGCATTATCAGCTGGTCCTTAATTATATGATCAGGACAGTGTATCATTTGTTGCATAGGTTGTATTGTCCACAGGGGATAAAGCAACTGTTCAATATTTATTTTTTATCATTACTGCTCAGTGAGTGGACTCCTGCCTCAGTCACTACATGCTACCCATCCAATCCACTGAGAGGCTGGGTTCACTGTCGAGGTGGCTCTCCACTGTGTCTGTGGGGAGTTAAACTCCAAATTGCTCTTGTCTGGACACCACAGCATCACTGACATCAGTTTCAGAAGGACAAGTCAGTCATATCTGGTTCATTGGAGTGGACTTTCAGATGGCATACTACAGGCTTGAGAGCATGTTCTCCCTTTTCTAGGAGAGCTTGTAGAAGGTGAGGCTGAAGGTGCGTCCAGAAGTCACATTTCATTAGCTGATGTTGGAACAGAAGAATTCCTCCAGAAACTCACCTCCCATATCACAGAAATGGTGTCTGCAAAAATAAGTCAGGGTAAGTGTAACCCACACACCTTCTGGGTGTGGTGTTCTGTCCCATCTAGTGGCACTGACACCATGGAGAGAGAGAGAGAGATAAAATGAATCTGCTCTACAGGCCTGGCTAACAGCCAGTTGGCTTTCAGCTCATGCAGTAGAGGCTCATGGACTAAGCTCCAGAGGCCCAAGTTTCAGTCCCGCCCGCCACCGACCGGGGTCTGCTGGCGTTACATAAGTAGTTGGCAAGTGTGAATACAAAGCAGAGCAGTCAATCATCAGGTTTGGGTTGAGTTTTAAATCTCATCTATGAAACAATTGTTTTGCACATAATAACAACAATAATAATATAACACTAATAAGAGATTCATCAGGTAGAGATCAATTCCCTGACTTTTCTTTATGCTGTTTCTGGAACTTCTTTCCAGGAAAGTTAGTATCTAGAGTTGAAAAGGGACTTTTCCATACAGGCATAAACTTTCAGTTTTGTTTTAGTGAAAATACAAATTGAATAAATTTTCACGTATTTTTCAGATGTTTTACCATGCTTGTGAATTACTAGGCTAAAGAGGATTAATCCAGTGGAATAAGCATGTGTCTGAGGGGACTAGAACTCCTGAGCACTAATCTCTGCTCTGCCATTACTTGCCATGTAGCCTTGGGCACATCATTTATCCTCTCTTAATCATAGTTTCTTCACCTGTAAAATGGGGTTAATGATATTTGTGTATCTACTTCACCAGAGTGTTGTGAGGGTTAATCAGGTAGCGCTGTGAATAATATAAACCCCATGTAAGTACTAACTACTGATTATTATTACCAAAGCTATGTCGGCCAAAATTTCATTGACACAAAAACTGCTCCACACCACTCTGGCAATATACATAGGCCTCAGAATGGCAATAGGTTATATTTACGTGCATTTTCAGGCCCCATATATATGACTAGGGAGATATAAAGTGGTCTCATGTAAATGAGAATTAGGTCCATATGAAAGTTAGAATCTTTCATAGTCCTGTTGCTCTTTCAGCAGTGTTTGAATTTACAGTGATGGTATGGGCCCTCATCCTGCTGTGTTATCTCTCTACAATCCGACTGAAGTAAATCATGTAATCTCAGGGACTTCAAATGCCCAATATGCATATGCCGTCACAATTATTAACAGGAGCTTATGTACTGGATGATGCAAAAGGTCTGTCCTGGGGATATTTGATTTTGTGAAGACTTAAAAAAATCCTATGGATTTGAACCCTATTTGATTTTCACAAGAGAGCAGTCTCTCATCTGTGTACCTGTTTCCCCACTGTTCTTCATTTCAGCCACACTTCGAGTGCCTGGAGCAGACAGTGATGATGAATCTAAGACGCCATCCCCATCTCCACGCCATGGCAGATCTCGACCTTCCTCAATTGTTCAGGAGTCTTCCTCTGAATCTGAGGATGGGGATTCTAGAGGGGAGGTACAGTGCACACACGAATAAACGTCACACAAGTGTTTACTAGGCGAAAGGATTAATCATTCTGAGTAAACAAATCTAGGGTATTTTAAGGGTTTCCATCTTAAAAGGAGGTCAGTGGTTTAAGGTGAATGGTCTAATACATGGAACACAGGACTAAGGGTATAAAGTCACGCTTTCGCACGCAGTGCATGGTCTCAAACAGGTTGCGTAGGTCAATGTTTTCAATAGCTTCTGTTCATTTGGGGGTCTCAAATTTTAGTTACTCAACTTGAGACGCTCCAGGCTTGACTTTCAAGGTGCTGAGCCCTCACAGCACCAAGTAATGTCAACGGGAGCTGCAGGAATTCAGCACTTCTGAAAATCAGGGCCTGGGTATCTCAAGTTGGGCCACTCAAGTTAGTGGACTTTTCTTTTTTTTAATTCAGCCTTAACGTTTTTGAATTTCAGTTTTCCATCTGTAAAATGGAGGTAGTGATTCTCTTCTATCCTCCAGGGGTGGTGGGGATGAAGTATTTAACACTGGTAAAACGTGTTAATTGCGTGCTATTGCTATTATCAGAACCTTGCTTTCATGCACACAAATAACTCTCTTTTCATGCTTGTAGATTTTTGACATCTACATGGTCACGGCTGACTATGTGCCCATTGGAGCTGACAGGGAAGCCATCACTCTGAAAGAAGGGCAGTATGTGGAAGTCCTTGACTCTGCTCATCCTCTAAAGTGGCTAGTCAGGACCAAACCCACTAAATCCAGCCCCTCTCGGCAGGGATGGGTGTCGCCGGCTTATCTGGACAAGAAGTTAAAGGTGATTGATCTTCCTTGTTTTATTTTGTTTATGGAAACTGTTTCCTTTGCATGGTAGAGCAGTTCCCTGCTTGCCCTGGCTGTCGCTGAGTTTCCATGAGGGGCAGTTCTACTCTGAAAAGGGAGTATGTAAAAATGGCCCCTTGTACTCATCAGCTCTGCTCCCTGTACCTAGCTAGAGTCCTGTCCTCTGACTTCAATGACAACTGTGTGTGGTTGTTGGTTTTTACTGCAATTGGCCCTGGAAACAACACAGCTACGAGGAAGTGAGCTGGTATCTAGTCTGGTTTGTGTATCATTAATAGAATTATTTACCAAAATCCAATCATGTATATTTGTGTTACCCACGCCCCCCATGCCTTTCCCCAGAGGTTGTACAGGTGTCACTGAGGGCATAACTGGAAGGAAAGCGGGTCAAAAAAGTCAGCAAAACTTTCCTCCATCAAAAATTCTGTTCCATCAAAAACAAAATGTTTTGCAGAAGCATAACAGTTTTGACTAAATTTTCACTGAGAAGGAGCCTCAGGTCCAGGATGGAATTTCTGGTCAAAACTTGAGAATGCCAATAGCCCAGAGGTAGGAGACCCAAATCAGGCAGAGCAGGGACCTGTGCATTGCTCTCCCACATCCCAGGGGAGTGCCCTAACCACTGGTCGTATTGGCTATGCTGGGGTTGCTCCGACGTAACTCATGGGCTGATTTTCCCTGCAGAAGCCCAGTGGATGGTGAGTAAGAAGAAAAGAACCCAGCTTGACAGTCAGATCTCAGGTTTCAGAGTAGCAGCCGTGTTAGTCTGTATTCGCAAAAAGAAAAGGAGTACTTGTGGCACCTTAGAGACTAACCAATTTATTTGAGCATAAGCTTTCGTGAGCTACAGCTCACTTCATAGGATGCATACTGTGGAAAATACAGTGAGGAGATTTATATACACACAGAACGTGAAAAAATGGGTGTTACCATACACACTGTAAGGAGAGTGATCACTTAAGATGAGCTATTACCAGCAGAAGAGTGGGGGGAGGGGAGGGGAGAGAAAATCTTTTGAGTGATAATCAAGGTGGGCCATTTCTAGCAGTTAACAGGAACGTCCGAGGAGCAGTGGGGGAAGGGGGGGAAATAAGCATGGGGAAATAGTTTTACTTTGTGTAATGACACATCCATTCCCAGTCTCTATTCAAGCTTAAGTTAATTGTATCAGTTTGCAAATTAATTCCAATTCAGCAGTCTCTCGATGGAGTCTGTTTTTGAAGTCTTTTTGTTTTAATATTGCGACCTTTAGGTCTGAGATTGAGTGACCAGAGAGATTGAACTGTTCTCCGACTGGTTTATGAATGTTGCATTTGCAGAGCTGGCAGTTAGAAAGGCCATATTTTTATTTGTAAATAGAGTGCGTTTGACCGGGAGTCACAGATATAATACACTCGGCATCCTATCATGTCTTGTTACACAGTAGTTTGTCATGGTATAATGATACTTTTAAATTCTCAGCCCTCCTGCATTTGAGCAACAGTGCTCCATTGCCCCCAAAGGAAACATGGGTCTCCCCAGTTTGGGATGTTTTATGCAGAGAAACAACATTGCTCAGTATTCCTTCTTCCAAACTAAGCCCTTCTTCTTGGAGACAGGCTGCCCTTGCTAATTGCCCCTTCCTGTTTTATCATCTCTGTAAGACAAGTTATCATTCCTAATAATGGTAGATTCCCCTGAGCTTCCCTGTGTTCCCAGCTACACACTTGCGTAGCCACTGCCCTCTCTTTAGCTTGTATTGCCATATACTTATTAATTTAATGTTGTTTTAAAAATGTGTGTATTAAACTAGTCTAGTCTCATGAGATGTGCTATTTGCTTTTTACACCGAATTAAGGCTCCTTACAATAAGAGTCAAGAGTTCTTCAGTCTGAAATAACACATGTGCCCAGTTCAATGAAAAGATCACATGTTTGGAGCTAGAACCCCAAAGTCCATCCATCTAGTTTCTTATATTGGCACCCCATCACCATAATCTCTGCTTCCATTATCCCTTTGGCCTTTAAGCACTTTCAGGTTAATACAGTGGTGTGTGACAGAGTGTAGGTTCCCATGGAACAAATCCAGTTCAGTTGTCAGTGGAACCCAAACCAGGGACCTTCAGCACCAAAAAGCACAAACCCCTACCAGATGAGCTTCAGAGGTTAACTCCATCAGCTGTATGTACCAGTCTGCTATTCTTGATGGGTCCAGCTACCAGTAGGCGGGCAAGATGATCCCAGACACTCAGTCACGGACATGTGGATTCATTGTTCTGTAAAACATCTTCCCTATCCTTTCTCCTCCCTCCCAGAGCCAGAAGAGTCTCCCAGTGCAAGCCCTGCCCCAAGTAACACTGTTTGAAACCCTGTTGGTGTTGCTGTCTGGCAGTGATCTACAGCTTTGTTACTGGCAGATTATTAACCTTTACAAAAATGGTTTTTTGTGGCTGTTGGTTAGGGACAGAAACAAGCTGCATGTGACAGCGCCATGCCTGAAGTTATTCTGCACACGTGCTTCAGTTACATGATACAGGCATTCCCGCTCTGTTCCTTAGAGAACTGATGTTTCCTGTTTGTCTGTTAGTTGTCACCAGAGTGGGGCACGTCGGAAGCTCCCGAGTTCCCCGGCGAATCTGTTTCAGAAGATGAATATAAAAGGAAGCTGAGGTGAGCACTTTCTGATTTGCACTGCTGCCTTTCAGGATAGTGCCATGTGAACTAACAGGGATGCTTGGGTCTGAGGCTTCTCCCAAAGGATCCGCAAATTCCATTTGCGCCTCTAGGACTGTCTGATGAAAGCCCAATTTCTTTGCTGCTAAATCCCACCCGCTCCCCTCCCCCAGAGTCCCGCTAAGCTCTTGAGGCTTCCAACCTACAGCAGGGTTTAAACATTTGAATTCTAAGTCTCTACTGATTTAGGTTTGGGGGAAATGCCATGTGATCTAAACCAGCTTGGGAGCAAGATTTGTTTTCTTGTCCAACCTGCTTGTTCCTCGCATATTGTCCTATGGCTGAGTAGTTAACTCCTTGGGATTTCATAGAAGGCTCTGCGGTCCCTTCCAGTATAACTAGTTCTGCCCTGCGGGTGCTCTGGGTCATAATATAATAACTTAAAGGGAGAGCTGAAGGGTAGCATATAAGGGCCATGTGCAGTGTTCCCGCACTGCCAGGGTGGTCCAACAGAGTGCTCATCTCCTTGGTAAAAATATTTACCTGTATGGCCTCTACACAGCAGCCACACCGCAGCCTGGGGACTGTGCTGCAGTTACCCACTCTTCTTGAAATCCTCTTGTTAACTCAGACTTAACAGGGAGAAAAGCAGCCGCAGCCTCATTCTGGTTATTGGTTACATCCCTAATGCTGGGCACTGATTTATGTAGTCTCCTCTCTGAGGGCCTGAGTCTATGAGGTGCTGAACACCCTGAGTTCTGCCTAACTTCAGGGCCAGTCGAGGTGTGCAGCACACTGCAGCTGGGGCCCTGAAGGAACAGAGCCTGCCCCTCTTGGAAATCAGCACGTCAAGAACAATATTTGTAATTGCTCTTCCCTTTGTCTGTTTGTCTTTCCTGTAGCGTCATTATTCAGGAACTGCTGAACTCTGAGGAGGAGTTTGTCAAAGATCTGCAGTTCCTCCAGACCCATCACCTCCAGTACATAGAGAGCTGTCCGGATGTTCCAGAAACTGTTGCCAGTCAGAAATCTACTATCTTCAGAAATGTCAGTGCTATTGCGAGCTTCCATTCCAAGTAGGTATTCCTGGACGCGTTACCAGTGTTAGTGACAGAATTGCTTTGGTTATGAGGCATGCCGTGGAAAATGCTAAGATTGAAGGGGGGGGATGAGAATTTTAGGAGCCAAGAGCAAGAACACAGGAATGGGAATCAGAAAGTAGTAGTGTTAATACAATCCCAGAGTCTTGAAATTCCTCTTGTTCTGCTGAGCATTTTTTGCCCTGCAAGGCGAATTTCAATGAATAACTATAAAATTCCTATAAAATACACAGCCCCTTCTCTCAGGTGAGATGATTCTTTAAGACTCCGACGCTGTATTTAAGGATGGAGATAGCCAGTGTAGATCCAATACCTACTTTGAATGACCCAATTGTATTCACAAAATGTGGCACATTGTTGTTTTACAGTCAAAAGGGGCCAAAAATCATGCTTGCAATGGACTTACATTCTGGCCATCCTGCAAAAGCCTTGCACACGGTCAGCACAGATTTCTCCTCCCAGCAGCCTGAGCAGAAGGGGGCATAAAATGTGCTAAAAGTTCAACCCCTCGCACAATGTTCCTTTCAAATGTAGCCAAGATACCTAGCCATCAAACTCAGCCACAGCCCCGCTCCATTGAGGAGAGATTTACCTCAGATGCAGTGCTCACAAAACAACTTCCCTTCATCCTGGCCAAATTCTTCTCTTGGTATAGAGAGAGGAGGGGAAATCTCCACTCACCCGCACATGGGAATTCAGGGACACTCAAACTGAAGCACAGGGACAGCAGGTTCCAACTCCCTGCTTCAGTCTGAGCCCCTAAGAACTTCTCTTCCTTTGTCTCCAAGCATTCCTTAAATTCAAGCCGGCCAGGAGGGTCTTCTGTCTAAATTTCAGGTGTGATTAAATTCTTGCCCAATGGCATTTAAAAGTTTACCTCTGGGTACAATTGCAGTTCTGACAACACAGATCACTTCATCAAGCTGGATTAAACTGAGAGAATATGTATTTAGGTGTAGCGTTCTGGTGAGGTTCTTGTCACGTCTGTGTTCTATTTTCTCTGTGCCAGCTTCTTCTCAGATGTCCCTCTTTCTCCACCTCCACAGTTCCTTCTTCCCAGAGCTGCAGAAATGTGACACTGATGACGACGTAGCTATGTGCTTCATTAAGAATGAGGAGGACTTTGATAAGTACATCCAGTACCTGGTGGGGCGGATACAGGCCGAGTCTGTCATTCTCAGCAAAGCCATTCAGGAGTTCTACAAGGTAGCATATTAACCAAAGTACATGCCACACATCGGGAATGAAGCCTTGTATAACCCCACTGCTTTATGAAATGCAAAGCCCAATGGTGGGTCATACCACTGAATATCTAGGGATTCCATTGGAGTTGCATATATAATATAATATAATAGGATTATTAGATAGGTAGGAAATTATTAAAAAACAGGGTTTAGTAATCTTCACAGTGGGATGAAGCTCTCATTAGTGGCAGAAAAATTCAGAGTGATATTACTGTAAAGAGCCATAGCCACATACGTGCATATTGTCAAGGAGGATCAAACCTAGGACGTTTCATTTGAAAATGCACAAGCTCCTTTAGATCTTAGTAATGATCCACCTGTTCCTGTCTTAGGCCAGCCAGTACTGGGAGTCTTGATCAATACACAGAGACTTTGCAATAATAGTTAACAGAATCTGACGAGAGCTATGGTGCCTTTAAGACGTGCACTGTATGTGGACTCAAGGGTACAATGTTAACCAGATGTCTACGGGTAGAGGAAAGAAGTGGTGCTCCTTCCCATCATATTGTGCCATTTTCTAAGCAGCATATTGCATTTTATTATTAATTATAGCATCAACAGTGTGCTGGGTGCCTTACAGGCAAGTGAAAAGACACAGTCACTGCCCCCAAGCAGCTTACCAAGTCGACAACCAACAGGGAAGGGATGCAACAAGAAAGCAAAGGGGTAGAGTGGTGAGGCTTCACAGTTTTGGAGGGGATTAAGGCTTGTGGGATTTACTCTTTCTTCTTATGCTCAGACTGACTTGCTGGGAAGACTAAGGTATATAGGTCAGTGTTGTGTGATCTTGTCATTTTGGGCCATTTTTTGCATCACAGCATTCTTTATAGTTGTATATTTTCCCCCAGAGATATACAGAGGAAACATTAGCCAGTGAGGATCCGTCCCAGCCACCTATACCTCCACTGCAGCACTATTTAGAGAGACCCATAAACAGGATCCAGCAGTATCAAATTATAATCAAGGTAAGGAGCTTCCAATAGATTCTTACCACTCCTAGTGTGCTGGATTTGCCTTCCATTTTGGAGAGCCTTTGGAGAAAATGGACCTGATCAGTTACCCTGGCTTCACACTAGTATAACACCATTGGAATTGCTCTCGAGCAAGGGAGATCAGAATCAGGGCCAAAGTTCGTGCACTTGAATAGTTTTGTAGACTTAACTCGTTTGAGAAGTTCACAAAGTCTCAAACACCACACGGTTTGCCCAGCTTTAGCTGAATGCTCTAAAAATGGTTACATCCATGAAGAATATAAATTCGCCACGTGTGGCAACATATCTGTTATAAAAGCAACTAGTTTTCAATGCACAAGTCATTGACTTGTCAACAGAGGCAACTTCCCTCCCTGTTTTTTCAGGCAGAATTCAAGGTAAGACAAGGCAGATAATGTAAGAGCTACCTTCCCACCTACTGCAAATCTTTGCTGTTTCAAGAGCTGAGCCCAAAGCAAATCATTTCTAAAGGTTCTGAAACATTTCACTATCTGAGGATTTAATTTATATATATATGTATACATACACACATACATAATATTTGTTGTAATGTTTATTATATACTACATAAAACTGGGCATGTTTAGTCGTAAGAAAAGCAGACTGAAAGGGGACCTGATAGACTTCAAATATGTTAAGGGCTGTTCTAAAGAGGATGGTGAAGATAGGATGAGAGGTAATGGGCTTAATCTGAAGCAAGGGAAAGCTTTCTAACTATCAGGATAGCTTATCTCTGGAATAGGTTATGACAGGTTGTGGAATCTTTGTCACTGGAGGTTTTTAAGAACAGATTTGGCAAACACCTGTGATGGATCATCAGGTTTGCTTGGTCCTGCCTCAACCTGGGGGGAGGAACTAGATGATCTCCTGAGGTTCCCTTCCAGCGCTACATTTCTAAGATGCCCTGATTCTATTTTTGGGCTTCTTCTATGCTTCCATGTTCCAGCCAGGACCATAAGCAGAGTGTCAAAATACCCCTTCTTGTAGTTCTTTCAGTCTGAGTAGAAGGAAATAATATCAGGAGCCCCCAAAATTGCTAAATTTTTACAAATACAGATTTTACAAATTTAAGAGATTTAAATAGTTTGGAGAAGGTTCAAACATACCTTTGAATTATGCCCACCTGTCTGGTCATACACACCAACATTTTTGAAGGTTCTCCTGATGCTTGTTCGGAGCCACTGTACAAACACTACCTGAAAATGAAAGAGAAGAACAAATGTAATATTTACATTCATTTTGGCAGAAAAGTGTAGGTTGACGTTGATAGATATTTGCTGCATGCCCTTCCCTTCTTACTTTCACTGCATTGACGGTTGTATTTTAGCACCATCCCTTGTTTGACTCATTGTGGTGCCTTGATACCATTGTAATAATTAAATTAGAAATACGCTGATAAGTATGTGGATCTCTTCACTGTTCAGTTTTCAATCAGCCAGACAAGTATCCTACTTGTGGGCTTCACTTCAGCCATGTCTCCACTCAGTAATAACTATTTGAAGGGCGGTGTGGCATGGTTAGTCAAAGAGGCCATGCATGTGGAATGGAAAGAAACTGACCAACAAGTGGTGAAAGAGTGGGGCAAAGGTGGCCCCGCATGGAGAGCTGGATCACAGACTCCCACAGGGTGATGTCTGGACTGCATGAGGATACCAATAGAATGCAAACTCTTGGAAATGTCCAGTAACAGCTGCTTTGTTCACTTGTAGGAATTAATCCGAAATAAAGCAAGAAACAGCCAAAACTGTGCATTGCTGGAGCAGGCTTATGCCATTGTGTCCGCACTCACCCAGCGTGCAGAAAACAACCTCCATATCTCACTCATTGAGAACTATCCAGGGACCCTGGAAATTCTAGGAGAACCCATCCGACAGGTAATTAGAAACTCTGAATGAGGACAGTCAGTGCTTAATGCTCTTCCTGCCTTTGATAGGCCTTAAGTGGTCCATATTCTTTAGTGGCTTCTATACAAATTGTCATTTGAAACAGAAAATCAGCTTAACACCCACCAAAGTGATTATCATTAATTCTGTGTTGTTGCGTATAATAAATTGCAGAATGTGACAGAGATGGACCTTCTGAATTGACTAAGCTTGAGAGCCTCTGAGCATAGAAAGTAACTCCCCTCCCCATGGGTATATAGGTGTTTGTCTTCACAACTCACCATCCAAACAGCAGGAAATCCTGTTTGGGGCATGTTTAATGGCTCATGTCGTGCACCCATGTGCTGATTAAGCTGTCCACAGTATATGTTGTCAAAAATATATGGACCAAATCCTATTCTCATTGAAGTTGATGAGACTTTTCCAATTACACTTATGGAACTAGAATTTGGCCTTAAGATTTCATTGCATATGTTTCCCCAAGTAATACACTTTTGTTTTTAAAGCTCAGTTTTAAAATGCATATCCATTCAAGTCAACGTGGGTAACATTGTATATGCTTTATATGAAATCATGAGATTTGTTTCTCGATATCTTAGCCCTCACAATCCATATAATTTCAGAAGCTCTGTCTGCCTCTCTACCTGTTTCTTTAGAAATGAATGGATGGATTTCAAGATACCACATAGGACATAATTTGAAATTATATTTAATTTTTTTAGTAGCTTTAGCCCTGGTGAAAGATGCCTGGCTGGCAATCCTGGAGATTTATATCGGGTATTTATTTGTAGGCAAAGGAGTAATTTAAAAGATAATGTTGGGACTAAAACTGTACGCAGATTAGGAGTAGTGCCATTTTGAATGCATCACATGTAATGGTAACGATCATCTGCTATGCTGCAATAAAAGCCAAGGTGGATGGGATGGAGGATGGAACACAGAACAATTGCTATTCAGTGATAGAGAGACACCATGAAAGTAGTTCAGCAATCATTTCTACTTATTATTTCCTGCTTTCTTTTCCAGGGTCACTTCATAGTGTGGGAAGGAGCTCCAGGAGCCAGAATGGCATGGAAAGGTCACAACCGACATGTCTTCCTCTTCAAGAATTATATCCTGATCTGCAAACCCAAGCGAGACACCAAGACAGACACCTACAGCTACATCTTCAAGAACATGATGAAGGTCTAACCATTACTTTTACCTCCCCACTAGTACAATTGCTCTCTTTTTTTCAGTCTACTTCTCTCTCTCTTGATATGCAGTTGCTGGTCATCAGAAAACATGACATTTCACTTATCCTTTCAAATTGTTCTTTTGTTTCCAAATTTCCCTACAACACAGATAGAACCTGCATTATCTACTGAAATACATTTGTTAGCTCTCCAAGTCAGGTAGAATATATGTCATAAACCACCAGAGAGCAAACGAACAGGCTTTCACTGCGCAGTAGTGAGGATACATATAAGATGTTATGGTCATCCCAGCAGGAAGCCCACTGAAGCCAATGAAATTAGCCAGGTGGCAAATTTGGACTGAGGCGGTTTCTGTAGTTTATTCAAGTCAGTAAATTGGAATAGTTTCCATTTCAGTCTAATGCTGTACTTCCAATAATTGTCCTCTGCCAACAAAAGAATTGGGCAGGCCCATCTTAAGTCATTTGTCCCCATAGTATAAGAACATCACATAAGAAAATAAGAGCTGCCATGCTGGGTCAGACCAATGATCCACACAGCTCAGTATCCTGTCTCTGACAGTAGCCAGGACCAGAGCTCCAGGGAGAGTGTACAGAACAGGGAAATTCGGGAATGGTCTGCTCCTGTCTTCCACTCCTGGCTTTTACCAGTCAGAGGTTTAGGGTCACCTTGAGAATGGGGTTGCATCCCTGACCATCTTGGCTAATAGCCATTGATGGCCTTATTCTCCATGTCCATCACAACAATGGCAATAAGTTCCACAGGTTAATTGTGCGTATAATTATAAGAAATTCAGAGTGGATTTTCAGAGTGGATTTTTAGAGCTCAACTCCTACTAAGAGTCAATGGGTGTTGGGTGGTCTAACTCCCATAGGCCCCTTTGAAAATCCCCATCTCATTCTTATTTGACAATCACATGCACGGTCTGTGTTTCCCAGCTGGATTGTCTTGCTCTCCATATGATATCTGCTGTGCAGTTTCTCTTCATGTTGCTACTAGTAGCCTGTGTTGTTTCTCGCTATGAATCATCCTCTAGAATAAAGATCTCAGCGTTGCTGTTCTGTTGATGCTGGCTTGTAGATCATGTGGAATATTCTTTTAACATTAAGTAATTCTTTTTCCTGAAAATAATAATTCACCGGGGTCAGACTTTAAGCTGCCTGTTTGCTATATACAATTAGGTAAATAGCACAAAGCACTACATAGTGGGCTGAATTCTCAATTACACATAGGCCACTTTGCATGGCTCAGGCAGCGGAAAGGGACCTTCAAGAGGGTGTAAATTACATTTACACTCACTTTAATGCCCTTTTGATGTAAATGAGAAGCAGGGCCACTGTGTTCTAGGCAACAACTCTGCATTGGCAATGGGGGATTAGATGACACCTAATAGAATTGACCCCTCTTACATTTTTATGGAGGTGGTTCTGACTCTCAAAGATTAGATCTAGATCTGAACTTTCCTAAATGTTGGGGCTTTGTTAGGAGCCAGGGCTTTGGTTCAGACTCGTGTCTAATTTCTGTCATGCGACTGAAGACACTTAATTGACTTTCTTACTGTCCTCCTGGTCACCCAGCTGTCCCACATAGATGTGAACGACCTGGTGGAAGGAGATGACCGGGCATTTGAGATCTGGCATGAGCGAGAAGACTCTGTCCGCAAGTACCTACTTCAAGCTCGTACGGTCATCATCAAGAACTCCTGGGTGAAGGAAATCTGTGGTATACAGCAACGTATCAGCCTGCCTGTGTGGAGTGAGTATAGTCAGGAAGATCGATTGAACCTCTGCTAAAACTAATTGATGCCTCTCCAGTTCAGAAGTGCAAGTGATGAATGGCTTTGTTGCTAAGATTAGCTCTGCAAGGAGGGGAGAGCCATCACGGCCAGCGTTATACCTCTGACGCTTAACTAAGGGCTGGCCTAATTATGTCAGGGTCTACACTACAGCCTTCCTCCCACCGATGTAAGTGCCATACTACACCAACATCATAACTCTACCTCCATGAGAGGTGTAAGTCTTAGTTGGTGTAGTTAGGGTGACACAGGGTCTGTGTAGACACTGTCCCTTACATTGACTGTTGACTGTTGCGTCAGTTTCACAGCAGGACCTGTGAAATTCACAAGAAAACCGGGCAATTAGGGCCCTGCTGCCCCCAGATCCCTTAGAGAACTGGGCAGAGGGACCCCACTCCCGGCTGGGAGCCAGGGGGAGAATGGATCCCTCTCCCAGCTGGGAGCCAGGGTGAGAAGCCTGGGCAGCTGGACCCAGCTTGGAGCCGGGGCAAGAAGCTCAGGTGACTTCTCCCCACCCCAGCTTCTAGCTAGGAGTCAGGCAGCCTTGTTAATGTCAGGGCTCCCTGAGCTGTAAAATTGACATGGCTGTCCTGCTCCTGTCTGGGAGCAGGGGGAGAGGGGAGTGGGAGAAGCCAGGGCCTCTGGACCCTTCTCCCCAGGGGTAAGAAGCCCAGGGAAGCTTCCCCCAGCTCTCCACTGGGAACAGGGAGTGGAGGTGGGGGGACAGCCCTCCAGGAGCCTGTGGGGGCCTGCCAGGTTCCCGGCAGGCTGCTGCCAGCAGAGCTGAGAGACCAGGCTCTGAGCTCCCGCCACTGCCCCTCTTAGGTCGGTGGACGGTCTCCTGATGAGGATGCACATCATTGACCCAAGGAGGGTAGTTTGAACATAATAATTCACAGAGGTCAGACTTTAAGCTGCCTGTTTGCTATGTACCATTAGGTAGACAACACAAAGCACTACACGGTGGGCCTAATTCTCATTTACACAGAGGGCACTTTGCACTGCTCAGCCTAATTAGTCTGAAATCACCAAGATAAAATTCAAAAAAGAAAAGTTCAAAGTCCTGCACTTAAGAATGAAAAAAATCAAATGTCCAGCTACAAATGGGGAATGATAAAATGGGGAATAATTGACTCGGCAGCAGTACTGCTGAAAAGGATCTGGGCATGATAGTGTATCATAAACTCAATATAAATCAACGTGATGCAGTTGTGAAAAACGCTAATGTCATTGTGGGGTGTCTTAACAGGAGTGTCATCTGTCAGACACGGGAGGTAACTGTCCTGCTCTACTCTGCAGTGGTGAGGCCCCAGCTGGAGAACTGTGTCCATGCTTTAGGAAGCTGAAGGGAGTCCAGAGGAGAACAATAAAAACAATAAAAGGTTTAGACAACCTGGCCTGTAAGGAAAGGCTAAAGCAAATGGGCTTGTTTAGCCTTGAGAAAAGAAGATTTGAAGGTGTAACCTGATAACAGTCTTCAAATGTGTTAAGGAATGTTATAAAGAGGACAGTGACCAGTTGTTCTGAATGCCCACTGAAAGTAGAACAAGTCGAAGGGGCTTGATCTGCAACAAATAAGATTTATGTTAGATATTAGGAAACTCTTTCTAACTCTAGGGGTAGTTAAGCTCTGGAATAGGCTTCCAAGGGAGTATGTGGAATCTCTGGTTTCACAGTAGCAGCCATGCTAGTCTGTATCCGCAAAAAGAAAAGGAGGACTTGTGGCACCTTTGAGACTAACAAATTTATTTGAGCATAAGCTTTCGTGAGCTATAGCTGCATCCAATGAAGTGGGCTGTAGCTCACGAAAGCTTATGCTCAAATAAATTTGTCAGTCTCTAAGGTGCCACAAGTACAACTTTTCTTTTTGTGGAATCTCTGTCACTTGAGGTTTCTAAGAGGAGGTTAGACACACACATGTCAGGGATGGTCTCTAGGTTTATTTGGTCTTACCTCAGGACAGGGGGTGGGCTAGATGACCTCTCAAGGTCCCTTCCAGCCGTATATTTCTATGATTCTCCAGCACAGTTGAATAGTCCCATAGAAATCAAGAGAACTTTTGTTGCTGGGTGAGGAAATATGGCTGTTAAAACCTCTATAACAAAGACTTTGAATTAGATCCCAAGTACCCAGATTGTATTCAGAAAATATGCATTCACAGGTGCAAAGAGGTAATTGCATGCAATGGGCTTATAGCATATTTAGTAAGCTACTGAGTGTGCACCTACACTTGCATATATTACAGATAAAGCCTAAGAAAATTTGGCTTCTATTTCTACTACATTTGCACAGAAAATAAGGCTGTGTATTTTAACTTTTACTAATAACCTGTTCTTATAAAGTGAGCCTTCCAAATTAATTTTTATATAACTTCTTGATATACATAAAGGTCAAAACTTAAAGTGTTTTGACAGTACTCAGTGCAGAATAAACTAGTGTGGAAAGAAGCAGGAATACATTTTGGGTGCTCAGCATTTTCTGAAAAAGAGGATTCTTTAAGGTGTCTCACACTGGGCAGCCAAAAATGGAAGCTCCCAGAACCACTAGTCAGTTTTGAAAATCTTGGCCGAAGGAACTGCGAAGGCTATAGAGTGAGTCAGAACGAAGGATAAAACTCAGCATTCCTGTCCCCCAGGTCTAAAATCACTAGCCAACACATGGTGATCTCTGTTTATCCACAAACAATTTGCAACACCGTGAAGTCATTAGTACCCGTTGGTTAATAAACTCTCCATTTCAGGTATCCCATGTTGAAACTTTAAGGTTTGCAAAACTCAGCCATCCTGCGTGTCCTTTTCCTTCATTGCATTAGTCATTCTTCAGACAGAACCATTAAAAATGCCTAATAAATCTCTTTTCTTTCAGTTCCTCCGGATTTTGAGGAAGGACTGGCTGACTGTACAGCTGAGCTGGGTGAAACTGTCAAATTGGCTTGCAAAGTGACAGGAGCTCCTAAGCCAGTAGTCGCTTGGTATAAAGGTATAGTCAGCATTGTGCTGTCATGAGATATGTACTCCTAGTTTACGTGGCACTCACACTGCTCCATCCCAAGTTCTTGGTAGCTGATCATTTAACTGAATTGCATGTTTTCCCAGCAACATTATAATTAGTTTTTACTTGCAATGAAAACATCTTTGCTGAAAGTTGACACCCAATACAAAGCCGTTTCACGTGCCTCTCACTGCATTTAAGTCTTTTCCTTTTACAAAAAGAACAGGAATACTTGTGGCACCTTAGAGACTAACAAATTTATTAGAGTATAAGCTTTCGTGGGCTACAGCCCACTTCATCGGATGCATAGCATGGAACATATAATAAGAAGATATATATACACATACAGAGAAGGTGGAAGTTGCCATACAAACTGTAAGAGGCTAATTATTTAAGATGAGCTATTATCAGCAGGAGAAAAAAAACTTTTCTTGCGATAATCAAGGTGGCCCATTTAGACAGTTGACAAGAAGGTGCGAGGATACTTAACATGGGGAAATAGATTCGATATGTGTAATGACCCAGCCACTCCCAGTCTCTATTCAAACCCAAGTTAATGGTATCTAGTTTGCATATTAATTCAAGCTTGGCAGTTTCTCGTTGGAGTCTGTTTTTGAAGCTTTTCTGTTGCAAAATTGCCACCCTTAAGTGTTTTACTGAGTGGCCAAAGAGGTTGAAGTGTTCTCCTACCGGTTTTTGATTCCTGATGTCAGATTTGTGTTCATTTATCCTTTTGCGTAGAGACTGTCTGGTCTGGCCAATGTACCTGGTAGAGGGTCATTGCTGGCACATGATGGCATATATCACATTGGTAGATGTAAAAAGAAAAGGAGTACGTGTGGCACTTTAGAGACTAATGAATGAGCCCCTGATGGCGTGGCTAATGTGATTAAGTCCTATGATGGTGTCACTTGAATAAATATGTGGACAGAGTTGGCATCAGGCTTTGTTGCAAGGATAGGTTCCTGGGTTAGTGTTTTTGTTATGTGGTGTGTGGTTGCTGGAGAGTATTTGCTTCAGGTTGGGGGGCTGTCTGTAAGCAAGGACTGGTCTGTCCCCAAGATCTGTGAAGGATGACCCAACACTCTCACAAATCTTGGGAGACAGGCCAGTCCTTGCCTACAGACAGCCCCCCAACCTGAAGCGAATACTCACCAGCAACCACATACCACACAACAGAACCACTAACCCAGGAACCTGTCCTTGCAACAAAGCCTATTGCCAACTGTGCCCACATATCTATTCAGGGGACACCATCACAGGGCCTAATAATATCAGCCACACTATCAGAGGCTCGTTCACTTGCACATCCACCAATGTGATATATGCCATCATGTGCCAGCAATGCCCCTTTGCCTTGTATATTGGTCAAACTGGACAGTCTCTACATAAAAGAATAAATGGACACAAATCAGATGTCAAGAATTATAACATTCATAAACCAGTCAGAGAACACTTTAATCTCTTTGGTCACGCGATTACAGACATGAAAGTTGCGATATTACAACAGAAAAACTTCAGAAACAAACTCCAAAGAGAGATTGCTGACTTGGAATTAATTTGCAAATTGGATACAATTAACTTAGGCTTGAATAGAGACTGGGTATGGTTGATTCATTATAAAAGGTAACCTATTTCCCCTTGTTTATTCCGTCTTCCCCCGCCCCCCACTGTTCCTCAGACATTCTTATTAAACCCTTGATTTGTGCTGGAAATGGCCCACCTTGATTATCATACACATTGTATGGAGAGTGATCACTTTAGATAAGCTATTACCAACAGGAGAGTGCGGGGTGGGGGAGAGAAAACCTTTTGTAGTGATAAACACCCATTTTTTCATGGTCTGTGTGTATACAAACATCTTCTGTATCTTCCACAGTACGCATCCAATGAAGTGAGCTGTAGCTCACGAAAGCTTATGCTCAAATAAATTGGTTAGTCTCTAAGGTGCCACAAGTACTCCTTTTTAAGATCTGTGAAAGTGAGGGATCATTTTTCAGGATAAGTTGTAAATCTTTGATGATGCGCTGGAGAGGTTTTAGTTGGGGGCTGAAGGTGACGGCTAGTGGCGTTCTGTTATTTTCTTTGTTGGTCCTGTCCTGTAGTAGGTGAATTCAGAGTACTCTTCTGGCTCTGTCAATCTGTTTTTTTCACTTCAGCAGGTGGATATTGTAGTTTTAAGAATGCTTGATAGAGATCTTGTAGATGTTTTTCTCTGTCTGAGGGATTGGAGCAAATGTGGTTGTATCTTAGAGCTTGGCTGTAGACAATGGATCATGTGGTGTGGTCTGGATGGAAGCTGGAGGCATGTAGGTAAGTATAGCGGTCAGTAGGTTTCCGGTATAGGGTGGTGTTATGTGACCATCGCTTATTAGCACAGTAGTGTCCAGGAAATGGACCGCTTGCGTGGATTGATCTAGGCTGAGGTTGATGGTGGGATGGAAATTGTTGAAATCATGGTGGAATTCCTTAAGGGCTTCTTTTCCATGGGTCCAGATGATGAAGATGTCATCAATGTAGCGCAAGTAGAGTAGGGGCGTTAGGGGACGAGAGCTGAGGAAGCGTTGTTCTAAGTCAGCCATAAAAATGTTGGCATACTGTGGAGCCATGCGGGTACCCATAGCAGTGCCACTGACTTGAAGGTATATATTGTCCCCAAATGTGAAATAGTTGTGGGTGAGGACAAAGTCACTAAGGTCAGCCACCAGGTTTGCCGTGACATTATCAGGGATACTGTTCCTGCTAGCTTGTAGGCCATCTTTTACATCCTTTTAGAACACACCATAATCAACAAGATCCTTCACCACACAGGAGAGACTTCAGGAGAGTTTTCGTGTTTACACGAGGACAAAGCATGACAGGTGATGAGCACCTGCAGTGCCCATTGAGATCAGGATTTAGCTCATGGTGGATACAATGTCTCCTCAGCTGTGTTCTCAGGGTGCATTGCAGAGAAGGAAGATGAAGAGCTCATTCTTCAGCCATTCTGACCTTATGCAATGTGTAGCTGTTTTTAGAAAGGCAAATACAGCCTTAAGCCCCCTTATCTCTATGCCTTTCTCTATCCTGGGGATAGCCAAGGTCCAAAGTGGAAGAAAAAGGTACAGTTCCCAAACAGAGGATGTAAACTGATGCTGCGTTTAATGAGGGATTTTTCTTTCTTTTATTTTTAAGATGGCAAACCAGTGGAGATGGATCCCCATCACATTATAATAGAAGATCCTGATGGTTCCTGTACATTGATCCTGGACACTCTGACGGGTATTGACTCAGGACAGTACATGTGTTTTGCCACCAGTCTGGCTGGTAATGCCAGTACACTAGGAAAGATCCTTGTTCAAGGTAAAGTCCTATACAGATACATTGTTTTAAAGTGCTATTCACCACTTCCCTGCTGTGTATTATATTAGGTATGTGCATTAAAACATGCAGGCAGTTCTGCATTACGTTCCTGGCATGTCCTCTTTGAAGCACCCTCTGATAGCTCAGGAATAGCGAATCAGAAAGTCAAATCTCTTTCTTGGTCTGCTACCAATGGGAGGGATGCAGTCAGGCCACAGACCTGTGTTGTATGTTTTGATTGTTGTCGTGTTTATTAAGTTTATTCTTATTTTCTAGTGCCACCGAGGTTTGTGAACAAGGTTAGAAATGCTTATTATGTTGAAGATGAAGATGTTCAGTTTACCTGCACCATTGAAGGAGCACCGTATCCTCAAAGCAGGTCAGTTCTTGGAGTTATTTCTTGACAGAAACCAAATGTTTGGGTGGTTTCCTCAAGAAATTTATTGTAGCAATTGTGTGGGAGGGAAAAACCTTCAAATAATAATTGATATGGGACTCTATCAGATCTAATGTGCTGATGTATATTTTGGGGTTCCTTTAACTATCCTCACCCAGCATGCATTCACTTCACCAACCAAGTGTTCTGGGCAGTCCATCATGACATTCTTTCTAGCAGCGGAAACTCAGTACAGCATCCTCTGAAGCCTGGCAATGCTGCTCTATGCATTGGCTTGAGGCATTTCATGAGAACACCGTAAGACTCTGGTTTTCCACGGGGGATGAGTGTGCTCCCTCCACAGTGATTCACATCCCTGAAAATGCAGAGAGCATGAGTTTTAGCTGGGACCTAAACTTGTATCTCCGGCCTGGGAGTGTTTTGCTCTGCCGACTGGGTTGATGGGCGAGTGACTCGTTGAAATGTCACGTTTTGCCTTAGACTTGCTATTTTCCATGCACAGGTGGTATAAAGATGGTGCCCTGCTGACAGACATCAATAAATACCAGACTTTTAGTGAGCCACGGAGTGGCGTGTTAGTCTTGGTGATCAAAAATGCTTCTAAGGAAGACATGGGACACTATGAATGTGAAGTAAGTTCAAACAGATTTCAACAGCTGCTGTTTGACTCATCATAATGTAAGAATTTCTTCTCTCTGGGGACAGATTTTTGACTGTGTTATTGCATCTGAAGTGTTACACACAGCGTACCAAGAAGCTCAAAATAAAGGAGGGATGGACCCAACTGTTCGGGGATACTCTGATCTGAGATTTTGGTTCATCAATTAATATAACAATGAGGCAGTTTGGAAATCAGAGTCAGAGCTGAGTTTAGATTCCAAATCTACCCCAGGCAACATTCAAATGTTCTGATGTGGAGTTTTGCTTTGGGCCCATCACTAAATTAAAGAGATCCAGACAAACATCCAGACAAGAAAAAGCACTTTTGGGCTTCAGCCAAAAGGGCAACCATTGAAATTCTCTTTTATTTCAAAAGATTAGCAGGAAGTAACTAAGAAAATCAAATCATATATGTCAGGGCAGGCAATTTCAATTACTTCAAAAAAGAAATTGCACTTCATTTTTTGTAGTAAGTCAGTAGTAAATCCTTAGTAGGAAATTAGAAAAGGAGTACTTGTGGCACCTTAGAGACTAACCAATTTATTTGAGCATAAGCTTTCGTGAGCTACAGCTCACTTCATAGGATGCATACTGTGGAAAGTGTAGAAGATCTTTTTATACACACAAAGCATGAAAAAATACCTCCCCCCACCCCTGCTGATAATAGCTTATCTAAAGTGACCACTCTCCTTACAATGTGTATGATAATCAAGGTGGGCCATTTCCAGCACAAATCAAGGGTTTAACAAGAACATCTGAGGAAGGAGGGGGGGTTTGGAAAACAAGGGGAAATAGGTTACCTTGCATAATGACTTAGCCACTCCCAGTCTCTATTCAAGCCTAAGTTAATTGTATCCAATTTGCAAATGAATTCCAAGTCAGCAGTCTCTCGCTGGAGTCTGGATTTGAAGTTTTTCTGTTGTAATATCGCAACTTTCATGTCTGTAATCGCGTGACCAGAGAGATTGAAGTGTTCTCCGACTGGTTTATGAATGTTATAATTCTTGACATCTGATTTGTGTCCATTTATTCTTTTACGTAGAGACTGTCCAGTTTGACCAATGTACATGGCAGAGGGGCATTGCTGGCACATGATGGCATATATCACATTGGTGGATGTGCAGGTGAACGAGCCTCTGATAGTGTGGCTGATGTTATTAGACCCTGTGATGGTGTCCCCTGAATAGATATGTGGGCACAGTTGGCAACGGGCTTTGTTGCAAGGATAGGTTTCTGGGTTAGTGGAAAAGAAGATATGAGGAATTCCACCATGATTTCAACAATTTCCATCCCACCATCAACCTCAGCCTGGTCCAGTCCACACAAGAGATCCACTTCCTGGACACTACAGTGCTAATAAACGATGGTCACATAAACACCACCCTATACCGGAAACCTACTGACCGCTATTCCTACCTACATGCCTCCAGCTTTCACCCTGACCACACCACACGATCCATTGTCTACAGCCAAGCTCTACGATACAACCGCATTTGCTCCAACCCCTCAGGCAGAGACAGACACCTACAAGATCTCTATCAAGCATTCTTACAACTACAATACCCACCTGCGGAAGTGAAGAAACAGATTGACAGAGCCAGAAGAGTTCCCAGAAGTCACCTACTACAGGGCAGGCCTAACAAAGAAAATAACAGAACGCCACTAGCCGTCACCTTCAGCCCCCAACTAAAACTCCTCCAACGCATTATTAAGGATCTACAACCTATAGAATCATAGAATATCAGGGTTGGAAGGGACCTCAGGAGGTCATCTAGTCCAACCCCCTGCTCAAAAGCAAGGCCAATCCCCAATTAAATCATCCCAGCGAGGGCTTTGTCAAGCCTGACCTTAAAAACTTCTAAGGAAGGAGATTCCACCACCTCCCTAGGCAACGCATTCCAGTGTTTCACCACCCTCTTAGTGAAAAAGTTTTTCCTAATATCCAACCTAAACCTCCCCCACTGCAACTTGAGACCATTACTCCTTATCCTGTCCTCTTCTACCACTGAGAATAGTCTAGAACCATCCTCTCTGGACCCACCTCTCAGGTAGTTGAAAGCAGCTATCAAATCCCCCCTCATTCTTCTCTTCTGCAGACTAAACAATCCCAGTTCCCTCAGCCTCTCCTCATAAGTCATGTGTTCCAGACCCCTAATCATTTTTGTTGCCCTTCGCTGGACTCTCTCCAATTTATCCACATCCTTCTTGTAGTGTGGGGCCCAAAACTGGACGCAGTACTCCAGATGAGGCCTCACCAATGTCGAATAGAGGGGGACGATCACGTCCCTCGATCTGCTCGCTATGCCCCTACTTATACATCCCAAAATGCCATTGGCCTTCTTGGCAACAAGGGCAGACTGCTGACTCATATCCAGCTTCTCGTCCACTGTCACCCCTAGGTCCTTTTCCGCAGAACTGCTGCCTAGCCATTTGGTCCCTAGTCTGTATCTGTGCATTGGGTTCTTCCGTCCTAAGTGCAGGACCCTGCACTTATCCTTATTGAACCTCATCAGATTTCTTTTGGCCCAATCCTCCAATTTGTCTAGGTCCCTCTGTATCCTATCCCTGCCCTCCAGCGTATCTACCACTCCTCCCAGTTTAGTATCATCCGCAAATTTGCTGAGAGTGCAATCCACACCATCCTCCAGATCATTTATGAAGATATTGAACAAAACCGGCCCCAGGACCGACCCCTGGGGTACTCCACTTGACACCGGCTGCCAACTAGACATGGAGCCATTGATCACTACCTGTTGAGCCCGACAATCTAGCCAACTTTCTACCCACTTTATAGTGCATTCATCCAGCCCGTACTTCTTTAACTTGCTGACAAGAATACTGTGGGAAACCATGTCAAAAGCTTTGCTAAATTCAAGAAACAATACATCCACTGCTTTCCCTTCATCCACAGAACCAGTAATCTCATCATAGAAGGTGATTAGATTAGTCAGGCACGACCTTCCCTTGGTGAATCAATGCTGACTGTTCCTGATCACTTTCCTCTCATGTAAGTGCTTCAGGATTGATTCTTTGAGGACCTGCTCCATGATTTTTCTGGGGACTGAAGTGAGGCTGACTGGCCTGTAGTTCCCAGGATCCTCCTTCTTCCCTTTTTTAAAGATTGGCACTACATTAGCCTTTTTCCAGTCATCTGGGACTTCCCCCGTTCACCACAAGTTTTCAAAGATAATTATCCTGAAGGATGACCCAACACTCTCACAAATCTTGGGAGACAGGCCCGTCCTTGCCTACAGACAGCCCCCCAACCTGAAGCAAATACTCACCAGCAACCACATACCACACAACAGAACCACTAACCCAGGAACCTGTCCTTGCAACAAAGCCTGTTGCCAACTGTGCCCACATATCTATTCAGGGGACACCATCACAGGGCCTAATAACATCAGCCACACTATCAGAGGCTCGTTCACCTGCACATCCACCAATGTGATATATGCCATCATGTGCCAGTAATGCCCCTCTGCCATGTACATTGGTCAAACTGGACAGTCTCTATGTAAAAGAATAAATGGACACAAATCAGATGTCAAGAATTATAACATTCATAAACCAGTCAGAGAACACTTCAATTTTTCTGATTACAGACATGAAAGTTGCGATATTACAACAGAAAAACTTCAAATCCAGACTCCAGCGAGAGACTGCTGACTTGGAATTCATTTGCAAATTGGATACAATTAACTTAGGCTTGAATAGAGACTGGGAGTGGCTAAGTCATTATGCAAGGTAACCTATTTCCCCTTGTTTTCCATACCCCCCCTCCTTCCTCAGACGTTCTTGTTAAACCCTTGATTTGTGCTGGAAATGGCCCACCGTGATTATCATACACATTGTAAGGAGAGTGGTCACTTTAGATAAGCTATTATCAGCAGGGGTGGGGGGAGGTATTTTTTCATGCTTTGTGTGTATAAAAAGATCTTCTACACTTTCCACAGTATGCATCCGATGAAGTGAGCTGTAGCTCACAAAAGCTTATGCTCAAATAAATTGGTTAGTCTCTAAGGTGCCACAAGTACTCCTTTTCTTTTTGCGAATACAGACTAACACGGCTGTTACTCTGAAACCAGTAGGAAATAAGTAACATAAATTGCACTGAACTGGGATGTGCACACTCAAGGGATCTGCTTCATGAGTATATTTCCCAAGGTCCAGATTCTTCTACTGCGGGATCCAGCTGACTTCTGTTGAAGTTACTTGAATCTTGCCCTTGGATTCAGTTCAGCCATTTATGCAGTCCTGTATTGCACATATGGCCTTGGCTGCAGTAGGGTAAAGTGTGGATTGACTGTATAAAATTATCCTACATTTTACTGAGTATTGCTTGATTCTTGTTAGCTGACGAACAGATTAGGTTCAGCAAGGAGTGGAGCGGATCTTTGCCAGCAGAGTGCAGCATTACTGGCCCAGGAGAAGAGAGGAGACCAAGCCATTACTATAGAAGGTATGACCCTTTGCCAGCTCTGTAAGTATATCATTGAATTACCCTAAAGTCGTCATCTTGAGGGCTGAATATATTTGCCATCTTATCATACAGTCTTATTCATGTTGATTGTCAGCGTACATGTGTCTGTATGTCCATCTATGCGTGTATGCGTATACTGCAGATCATGTATACCCATCACGTACTTAGTTCATTTCCAAGCCGATGAAATCAATGGATTATCTTACCATATAATGTTTATGGAATCCATTAAATGGCAAAGGAGGAGCAGCTTATTTTGCTGCCACTAAGTCTGGTGATTTTGTGATTCTTTCCATTTGATCTAGCAATAGTAGTGTTTCAGTCTAGAGGCAGAATGTGATATGAGCTACACTGAGGAAAGACTGGACTCAATAACTAAAGCACAGCAGAAATACGGTGGTCTCTAAAATGACACAGGAGAATATGTGGAATTGTCAAAGAAATACATCTGATGGATCAGCTGTATTTCCAAGCACGTGTGTGAATAAGTATTAATTTATCTGTTAGCAAAAGATATATTGATATTAAACATCACATGTTCATGGAATCCATTCCTTTTTTATGAGTGTTTTTGGTTTGTTTATTTAACTTAAATTGGTAAGAATCCAGTGGAGAGGTCTTTCTCTTCATTTCTTAAGAGGGCTGTTGTCCTAAGTTATCTTGTTCTTTGAATTATTTCTACCATAAATATGTAAAGAAAACAAACTACACCCTTCTTAAGTGTGCTTAGGCAACACTGAATGTCAGAGGTTTGCAAACAACTAAGGAAGTTATTTTTCTCCTTCCAGTGATTGTGCATAGATACATTCCATTGTAGCTGTATGTGCATTCAGTGCACTCAAGTGGGAGACTTTTGCCAGCAGTACCCTAGAGGGCACATGCCCCCTGCTTCCCTTGTGCTCAGACCTGAGGGCATAAAAGGGGCATGGCTGCTGCCTCCTTCTCAGTTACTTCTGTGGCGAGAGTTGGGAGTTCCCTGTGGCTCCTTAGCTTCAGTTAGCCGATCTCTAGACAGAGATTTCTCTAAATGCATATGGTTCTAATGATAGTTTAGGCTTAAGATAGTTTAGTATGGTTTAGTTTATTAGATAGTTAGTTCTTTCATTTGGGGGCTTAGTATGGAGAAATCCCCAAGATTCAAACAATGTGCCATATGCAGGCATAGAAGCTGGAACTAGGGGAGCTGCTGCTGCACCCCCTGATGGCTTGAAGTGGTTTCCATTATATGCAGGGTTTACAGTTTGGTTCAATGGCTCTCTGCCCCCCCCACTATAAAAATTGTTCCAGCCCCCCTGTATACAAGGCGTAATCCTAGTTACAGATAAGCACTAGAGAGGAGAGAAAGAAACATGGAAGGAAGGCAAGAAACTCACCACCTGGAGTCATCCTCCTGGATCCTACTGTCTCTTGAGGACGACACACTGCTCGAGGCCAGAGAAATGAGCAGCCCCTGAGAATGGGGACCCTGTCTCCCTCGTAGCCACAGTTAGTCAGGAACCTTTTCTCACAAACCCAGCCCCAGCTAACGGGGCATCCCTGCCTGGAATACTCAGTAATAGACTAGCCTGAGCAACAAGTACAGGAAGTTCTGCTCCAGAGCAGGCCGCAGCCTGGGCTCTGTCATGGATGCCTTCCTTCTTCCCTGGTCAAGCCATCTGCTGTATGCATTACCTCCAGTCCTTCTCATTTTGAGGGTGATCAGGAAACTAAAAAAAGACAAGACAACCATAATCTTTGTAGTGCCGGCCTAGCCAAGATAGTACTGGTTCATGTACCTACACCAACTCTCCATTTGGTCACTCATAACTTTACCCCTTGTTGACAATCTCCGGCTCAAAACCAATGTCTTTGCATCCCAACTGGCAATCTCTCCGCCTCTCCGCATGGATGATCTCTTGTTGAGTAATCAGGAGAGATTATGCTCCCAAGATGTCCAAGCGATCTTGGTAAGCAAGAGAATGGATTCCACCTGAGTGACATATGCAGTGAAATGGAAAAGGTTTTTGATCTGGGCAGAATCTCACCATTTATCACCAAATCTTACAGTGGTTAGACACATACTGGACTACCTACTGCATCTAACATTTTCTGATCTCTCAGTTCACTGAGAATCCATCTGGCATCTGTCTCTGCAGTACACCTTGTAGTGGCTGGCTTTTCTATCTTTTTGCATCTCGTGGCTTCCAGATTTCTAAAGGGTCTCGTTAATGTGTATCTTCTCATGTCCAATCTGGGGGTACCTTTGTGGGATCTGAATCTAGTTCTGACCCATTGAATGGGTCCCCCCTCTTTGAACCTCTGGCAACATCATCCCTTTCACTATTATCAGTGAAAGCAGCATTCTTGTTAGCAATTACCTCTTACTAGGTGAGTCTAGTGCTGCTAGCACTCTTAGCTGACCCTCCTCTCACAGTTTTCCACAAACACAAAGTTTCCCTTAGGTTGCGCACTAAGTTTATGCCAAAGGTGGTATCAACCTTCTACTGGGGGAGGTTTAGATTGGATATTAGGAAAAACTTTTTCACTATGAGGGTGGTGAAACACTGGAATGCATTACCTAGGGAGGTGGTAGAATCTCCTTCCTTAGAGGTTTTTAAGGTCAGGCTTGACAAAGCCCTGGCTGGGATGATTTAACTGGGAATTGGTCCTGCTTCGAGCAGGGGGTTGGACTAGATGACCTTCTGGGGTCCCTTCCAACCCTGATATTCTATGATTCTATGATTCTACTTTAATCAGATAATTCATTTCCCAATATTCTCCCCAACACCTCATCCTTTCAAGGCTGAAGAAAAGCTTCATGCCTTAGATGTATGTAGGGTTTTGGCATTTTACATAGACTATGCAAATCTTTCAGATCCTGCCCCAGAATCTTTGTAGCCTATAGTGAAAGAATCAAGGGAGAATCAGATGCAGTTCAGTGTATCTCATAATGGATTTCTGACTGCATCAAGCTTTGCTTTGATCTTGCTAAGGTCTCCCTTTCATGCAGGATAACTGTGCTCCACTGGGGCTCATTCCACTTCATCAGCCTTTTTGAGCAACATTCCTATATGGGACATGCAAAGCAGCAACATGATCATGGGTACATACCTTCCCCAGACACCATGCTATTACACAGGCTTCCTGAGAGGATGTCAGCGTCGGCAACTTGGTGTTGCAGTCTCTTTTCTAGTAATCTGCAGTCCCACCATCTGTAGGAAAACTGCTGGTGAGTCACCTCCTGGGCAATGTATACAAGCACAATCACTTGGGGAGGAAAAAATGGTTCCCTACCTGTACAATAACGGTTGTTCTTCGAGATGTGTTGTGCACACATACAGTCCATGACCTTCACCGCTACTTCAGGAGTTAGATACACGGCGGTGCAAAGTAATGGAGAAGGAGGTGATAGCCTTATGCCTTCTGTGCTCTCTGCTCTGATCACACGAGAGTAGGGCCACATTCAATGCTCATTGGTACTGCTGGCAAAAGTCTCTGGCTTGAGTGCATTGGGCTTACATGCAGCTGTAAAGGAATGTATATGTGCCCAACGCATCTCAAAGAACAAGGGTTACTGTACAGGTAAGTAAGCACTTTTTCACGTCACTGGCATTTGAATAGTGACAGCACTCAGGATTTCAATGGGGGCCATGACTGGGAGAAGTGTACTCTTGACAATTACTTTTGCCTTGAAGCTAGTGTTAATGTTGGGAGTCAGAAACCATAGACTACCCAGATTAGTGTCCAGGCCTATAATTTATTTAGCCTGTTTGGAATCGTTATATGTTTCTAATGACCTAGAAAAGTTGGAATTTATTCATTATTCCCCCTAAGCTTCTGAATTCTTATAAAACAATACCTCCTCCCACCCCACTGTCCTGCTGGTAATAGCTTATCTAAAGCGATCATCAGGTTGGGCCATTGTGCTGGAAATGGCCCAACCTGATGATCACTTTAGATAAGCTATTACCAGCAGGACAGTGGGGTGGGAGGAGGTATTGTTTCATATTCTCTGTGTGTATATAAAGTCTGCTGCAGTTTCCATGGTATGCATCCGATGAAGTGAGCTGTAGCTCACGAAAGCTCATGCTCAAATAAATTGGTCAGTCTCTAAGGTGCCACAAGTACTCCTTTTCTTTTTGCTAATACAGACTAACACGGCTGTTACTCTGAAACCTGAATTCTTATAGAAACCCAGATAATCTCATACATACACACATAATTATTTTCCTCTGCTTTATGCTCACTTCCATTGTGGCTTTGTATTATGGTGATCAAATCACTGAGGACTGCAGGGGAGAACTTTATTGGGATTATCAATACCATAACTTAATCGGCTGGAGGGGTGCTGTTTCCGTAATATGCCCTACTCAGGGAGCGAATATGTTGAACCCAGAATGCTGATAAAAATGTACAAAACACCACCAGCGTGGCATATCTTGGTGCATTTACCTTGTAGGAGGCTAAACTGCAATTTATTATCATTTAAAGCAAGTTAGAGGAAGATGTTGTAATAAAAAGTAAGAATTGCAAAACTGCATTAAAAGTGTTGTTTAGTTTATAGCGTTGTGAGCATTTAAATTCACGTTGGAATTACTCATGTTTGTATATCATACATTTGTATAGTTCATATAAAAGAAATTATTTTGTGGCGTTGATTGAAGAAATCTAACACGGCAATTGCCTGCGGGCACCAGAAGTACTGTGAAATAAAACAATTTGTTGTTTAAACTGGAGAGATACTGGTTGTGACTAGTGGTTATTGGGTTCAAATTGGCATTATCGAAGGAAATACGGTCCCAATGCAACTGCAGTTAGTCAGTGAAAGATGGTTCAGGGCCTTCCAGAGCAAAATGTTAAAATGAGCCGAAGTCATCCCTGTAATAGCTTCATTGCATTCGATGGAGTTGCACCAAGGATGAATTTGGCCTAATACGTGTAACTGAGAAAAGAACTATTGGTTATTTAACATCCAATAATCTATCTGGATATATCTGCTGGGAAGCCAGGCTCCCCTGGCAAAGAACAGAAGGACAGACAGACTTGATGAGAGCCATCTCTTTCCATCCTTATGATTCTGCATATTGGTGGCGATGTTATTGTTTATGACTTCAGCAGGAAGATAAGCTATCACAGTGTGATATTATTACACTGGAGAACAGGCATTGGACCTGGCCCGCTCCCACACACCAGCACTGTTTCTGAGAGTTTTACCTATTTAATAGTTGTTTGCTGTTGGCTGTATGGTGTGATGGTTGCCAGTTCTTCCTGTGACTCTCACAGAGACTTTTGTTGCTATTGGTTTTTTCCTTGCCATTGTTTTACTGTTACCTCTCAGTTTATTTCACTGAGCCAAACATTGTTTATTACTCACAGTATTAAATTAGTAAATCCTGTTGTCCACAATTAGCAATCCAGGCACCAAGCCTGCAATTTGTAGAGTTAAATTCTGCCCTCAGTTAGCACCTGGCATTGAAGTCAACTGAGAACTGATTTAAAAACAGAAATCCAAATTCAGGAAGAATTTTAGGACTTTCACACAATTATTTGTAGGGTTAAAGAGAGAGAGAGAGAGAGAGAGCGTGAACCTTTCTATTTGAGTTCAAGTTGAATATCTGCTTTGCAACCAATCTCCTTGCTGCTTAATTTAGATGTCGCAAATCTTTAAAGACATGCTGATTCGTCATGGCTCTAGCTTTCATGTTTAACATCATAATTCAGCAAATTATTCAACCCAGGTTCACTAACTTGCAATCAACTCACTTTTAAAAACAAAATGGCAACATTTCTGAAAGTTATTGAATTCCCATCATCTCTGACTGGCATGGTACAGACTAGGAAATGACAAATGTAAAGCTTTTTATTAGCAGGAATAATCGTAGCACAAGTGGAAATAAGCAAGATTTTGCAGAAGACTGAACACTGGGATGGAGCGTGTTTATAGCAGGAAAATGGGAATCCGGCTTCCTGGGTTCCGTTCTTACCTCTGCCACTGGCTCCATGCGAGACCTTTGACAAGTTACTTAATCACTCTGTGCCTCAGTTTGCCTGGTAATACCTGTCTCACAGGATAATATTAAGTGTTTTGAGATCCTCGAAGGCAAGATTGCTGTAGAAGCACACAGTATTTTTAGTTCTGTTTTTCCCACTATCCTGCCGAAGAGCTAGAGAATGTGGGTTTGCTCCCTAGACTTTTTAATAGTTCCATTTTTAGGGTGAAGATCAGGATATTATTTATATTTTCATTGTTCTCTTATTATTAATTTACTATTATTATTGATGTTTATTTTTAGTTTAGGGCTGGCAATGTGTTCAGCACAGTACTGTGCACAAGAACGTCTTTAGGTCCATCTCAGTCATAGCAAACACACAGTATTGTTTCCAAGTAAAGGCTTCTAAAGCTATAACACTGCTTTTCCAACCACAGTTGTTTTTCTTTACAGAAAAAGTAGAATACTTGTATTTCATACAGAGCAGTTTAGAAAATTCTGTTCTGTTTGTGAATTGTCTGCAGTGTAATTAGATTCAACAGTTGGTAGATCAAGGGGGGGAAATTCAGTAATCATCTTCCTTGATATACATGATCAGCGCATACTGTGCAATGGGATATTATGGTTTTCTGAGGGGGACAAGGTAGGATTTACAGATTGTAAGAAAAATCACATTGGACATCATCTTTCATGCATCTCAAAGTTCTGAGGGTTCTATTTGCCTTCAAACGCATTCTTGTAATCATTTCATAATGTGTGCGCTGTTGGTTTAACATATTAACAAAAAACGTAGACTCGTTGGCTGAACCTAATGCTTAGAGCTGTTAATCTGCTTATCAGGATCTTCTGCTTTGCAAAGCTGTTTTTCTAAAATGCTACAAAAAAGTTGAAATGATAAATCCTATGAATAGTTCCTGAATTCCCTCATCCTACTTTCATGTGGTTCTATCCTTCATATGGGATTGCTTCAAACCTATCATATCTCGGAGAGTCTATATAAACTGCCATGCACTAAATTAAAGTTTTAATTTAAATATTTAGGGCCCATATACCCCATTTAATTTATGATTGGCGCTCTTGTGCCCAGTCCTGCAGAACTTTTGTATACAAAATCTCCACTGACAACAGTTGGGAGTTATGCATGCAGAACAACTGGGACTGTTGTCAGCTGGAAGGAGTGCAAGATCAGACATTGATAATGGGAATTGTGTGCAAGGACAGAGAACAGTGTATTTAGGTTTGGCAGTATATTTATTTAGGTTTAATAAGGTGCAGTTCAATAAAATACCAGTTACTAATGACACATATTTATTGATATTTCCTAACTGAACATTTGATACAGTTCTTTTCTGTGAGACAATTTTGGATATTCACTAAATACATTTTTAACGATCAACTAGTATTCAACATACAGTAACTGTTAAAAGAACCTCATAAAATATCTTTTATCTACATAGTATATCTATTGCACACTAATTAATTTTCATAAATATATTGGGCCTGATTCTCATTTGCTTACTTTGGTTTAATCAGGAGTAACCCCATTGACATGAGAAGAATAGGTCCCATCTGGAGGAGTATTTCTGTTAGTTTTGTTATATCCACATTGTTTATCTATTTGGGAATCTTGACTTAAAGGGTTCCTGATTTTATGAACATTTCTAACCTGGATGCAAAAGCAAAATACTGTTTAAGGGCCCAGTCCAACTTCCATGTAAAGCAAATTTTAAATAGTTTCAAAAGTTTTCCAAGTTACTAACAAAGTATTTATATAGGCTTAAAATTTTATTTAATTTTGAAGACAAAACTTTTGCAAATAATTTCTTCCTATATTTAATAGCTACAGTCTAAATTCTAGATTCTAGGTCCGACACTGGTTTCATTTAAACCAGTGTAAATATAGTGTAACTCCATTGGCTTTAATGAAAAAAATCTAGTTTTACTTAGGTATAACTGAGAGCAGAATCTGGCCGTCTGTGTTTGCCTAACAGAAACTGGAAGACAACATGGAACAGCCACCTGCTCTCTTTTTTCAGGCATTTGTGAAACTAGCACTCCAGCAGGGAAAACATGGAACTCTATACGCAACTGAGATATTGACATCAACTTCTGCACAAAATTCTCATTCACCCCAGTGGGATTTCCATGCTTAGCATAATGGCAGGATGGGGCCCTTGTAAGTTAAGTGAAGGTGAAATTAAATTTCGAATATTCTGTCTTATAATGTAAATATATTTTGAATTTTTTAGTCTATAGATATGTTGGTGACCATTTAAAGAATCAGGATTTGCTAAAAGATGTAACAGAGGTTAGATTCCCCTGGCCCCGTACCCCTCATATTTTGAACAGGAACTATCTGTGATATCTCAGATATTGCTGTGTGGTAACTCTTGGTAACTGTAATTTTTGGACGGCAGCCACTGTTACTGTAGAGATAATGACTTGGGACAAGAAACAGCTTTATTTCAAAAACAACAATGAAAATTTTGCAGTTCACTTTTTAAGTGTTTTTTTAATTATACAAACTAAATAACAACAATGCTGGAGCTTATTTGCTTTATTAAGCTGGTTGCTGGAAATATAATTCAAAGGAAAACTTAGCCCTTTAGAAGCTCACTAACTTGTCACTGAACAAAGAGAGGGGCTTGGGGTCTTGTTTTGCAAAATCCCACTTATAGTCAGCAGTTCAGAGTGCATTAAATACAATCTAGTTCATATGGTGTCATGACGCTGTACCAGCAGATTGGTAGAAAAAATGATGAAAATCTCTATTAGCTTTTGAAATGTTATACCACTTTGCTTTTCCTTTTTTATTAAATCTCTAACTTAAAAAAATCCTATCTGAAATCTTTATGTAGTCACCTCTAAAGCAGTAGTTTATATTATTGGGCCATAGAAAGAGAGCTATACAGAGTTAATATGCATGGATGGAGCAGACATATGCATACTGTAGGTATATAGATGGACTCTCATTTTGTGGGGCTTTTTTGTGCTAATTTTCTATAATTTTTTTTTTCATTTTGAGAAGCTTGGATCTTGAATCCAGTTTGCAGAAGCCTGAAAACTGACTGATTATTTAGTCCGGGAAACTCCTTTTCCAGAAACATGACAATCATAGGTTAAAGGATTCCAGCTCTGCTGAATATTCCCTATAGAGACATATTTTGATCTCTCACATGGTAGCTTGCAGAAGTTTTGATTTTCCAAAAACAAATGCCAGGTTATCAAAGTGGGAAAAAATAGGCCACACTGGGAATCCCCAGTACTGATCAGAGACACTAAGGATATCACTGCAGATAACCACAGAAAGCACGGATGGGATGATACGTGCGTTTTTTCACTCAAGTTTCTCTTGATTAACTTAACAAAGTTAATTTAATCATTTCAGCTTTTGCCTTTCTTTAACCCCATGCTGTTCATACTGTTTTCTTTGTAGTCACTGAACAAGAGACTAAAGTGCCCAAGAAAACCATCATCATGTAAGTGCTTTTTTTTTTTTAAACAGTCATGTTTTGACTTGCTGCCTATGCATGATCCAATAACAAGCCTGTGTTTGTTGGCCATGCAAGTGTGTTCATTCCCATCCCATCCGATTTCTTGGTATTTTGTGTTATGAAATGTAACAACCTGAAAAATGTAGCCATCCCTCTCAAAAAGCAGGAACACTAGAGTTTAGACTCAGTCTGGGCCAAATTCTTCGTTCAGATATATGAGCACAGATCCCACTGATGTCAATGGAAATTGCACTTGAGTTTGAGACGGTAGAATCTGGCTCAATAACACGACACATGACATTGTTAGAAGCAAGTTCATGGCTTGGACATGAAGCAGATACTGATAATTGACTTCCTTGTACCTTTGTTAAATTATGATGAGTGTGTATGAAACAACAACTGAAATATACATAGAAACAAAAGCTGAATACCATCTTTTACTCGTTTTATTATTGTATATTCTTATAATCTTCTATTCATTTATATAGCACATTGGGTCCCAATGGCACCATGTAGGTGTGTAAGACAACAGGTCCGGGCACCTAAGAGTTTTCAAACTAAATAGCCAATTGGCAGACAAGGGTAAAGTGGGGAAGAGGTGCTGCCTTTTGCTGTTTTCCTTTGACCTCAGTGGAAGCTAGATTGGGCTCTTTGGGCAGTTGTGAAAAAGTTTTACTTCTGCAAAGAGCAGAACCCCTGGTGTTACTGTCCATACCAAATTGTTGTGTGCTGTGTGTAAAATACAAGTGGGTTAGCTAAAGATTATGCAAGACACAGTTTTAGAGAACAGATTCAGAAGTAGCCCAGGAAAATGAGTCCTTGTTGCTCTTCCAGGGGTTGCTCGGGGTCAGGCCATGCAACAGTTTAAAGTTTAAAGCTTTTACCTTTATGAGCCTCTGCTGCAATAAATCAGTAGACAGAAGGACAAAGCATTTTGTTTTGGATTTCTTCTCAGTCATCTGGTGATGTCAGCAATCTTGTTCTAGTTCTTTCTTTTTAAAATTGTCTTCTAATTCTCTCCAGCAGTCATACACTTTGTTAAATATCATTCAGCAAACACAAAGTGCCATTCAGTAAACTGATTACTAAGGTCCTCATAAGTAAATTCTACAGAGAGTACTGATTTAAACCTCTGAGGGCTTGACCCAACTATTACTAAAGTCTTCAATGGGAGATGAGTCACGCCCTAAGTATGTATCTATGAGGATAGCAATGTTCAAACTTTACCAACACGGAGCAAGTTAATGCATAAATTTGAGATGGAACAGAACCAAAATCCAGGCTGTGCAAACCCCCAAACCTTGAGCGTACTCATATGTGGGTCTTAACTTTGCAGCTCAGGCTCAAACCCATATCTAATGCAAGTATATAAAGGTTAATTCTCAACTCGGTTGCCAGAGATTTTCACACGTACCTTTGATTGGCATTGATGAGAGTTATGCACATACAATGTAGACCTTAAAGACTCTCCAACAGTGAAGGCTGGTGACCCCTGGCTGGAAGCAAGCAATCCCAACATGAGAAATAGCTTTAGGCATGGTGAGAAGGTAGTGGCGCTGAGGCTAGCGGGAGAGACTCTCAGTGGGAAAGTGTGCTGTTGGGTGAGATCATTTCAATGTGAGAGGTGTAAGTACGGGGATAGGCACATTCTCAATGGAAGAGGCTAATGCTGCAATGAAATATATACTCAGTAAGAGAGGGTGATACTGGCATGGGCACATTCTCATGGAAGGAGGTGCTGGAATCACATCATGATAGGGTGATGCTAGAAGAGAGAAGTAGATCAGATCTCTGAATCTTTAAGTCCCTGTCCTGGCCAAACAAGAGCAGAAGAAGTTCTCTTAGTGGAGAGTCCTTGATCCTTTCCCATCTCCCTGTGCAGAACAGCCTATGAGAAGGGTGGAGGAGATAGGAGGATTTCCTGTGCAAGGAATGTTCTGTGGATGGCAGGCCCATCTTGCTGGGGCTATAGACTGAGGCATGGAACTGCCATGTGGAGCTGGGGAGTGAGGCTGGAAATATGAATTCATATTCATTCCTTCCTGGGTCCAGTCCTCTTTATTGATCTTTCGGTTGCTTCCGTTTTGGCCTCTGGCTCTGCACTTGATGCTAGAGGCTGTAGCTCAGTGAAAAACAAACTTGGCTTTGCCTCTTCTGTTTCCCCTGGAGCAGCCACCTCTAAATTTGGGGATGAGACTCTTTAAACGCAGGCTGTTGTGCTATTTGAAATGTACATTTTTACACGTGACTTTCATTATGGCTTTTTCAATGTTATGTCTACAGGAAAAAGTCAAGGGAAAAGGACTTATTTGTCTGAGAAGTCTGGGGAAGCAGACATTTATCCCAATCTGTACTGCAGCATGTTTAAGGTCAAATTCTGCCCTGGGATAGGTGCATCCCATTGACATCAGTGTGTATGTATCCAAGTGCAGATAATGTAGACCTCAATGTGCAGAAGTCCCTGTTGTTCTGGGCACCTCACCGTACCCACAGCAAAGCCAGTAGAATTATTCTGAGAAATAGTGAACATGCATTATGGGCCTGATCCTGTACTTCTTAGGTAAAACTCACACTGAGGGTAGGATCCGGTTCCGTGCAGTATGCTAGCCCATCATCATTTTTACTGTAAAAATAAAGAGAAAAATAAATGCACACACACGTGTACACACACACACTTATAGCAAGAGGGAATACTAATGTCTTGGCATGAATAGCTTCTTCAGGAAATATTTCAGCTGTCTTTCCTTTCTTGGTTTTCCCCATGTGCTTAACGATCTTCTAACACTGCTTTTATGTGTGTGTGAAAATGCAGGTCTGTAGTCCACGCTGTTGATTGATAGGTAAACAAACCCTTTCTTTGTGACCATTCATTTTAACCTACAAAAAGAGAGAATATGTTTATAAATAAGAGGTGAATTCCTGACCCGTTGAAGTC
The DNA here is from genome assembly GCF_965140295.1 of Lepidochelys olivacea. Lineage (NCBI taxonomy): Eukaryota > Metazoa > Chordata > Testudines > Cheloniidae > Lepidochelys > Lepidochelys olivacea. The sequence goes on along the minus strand of NC_140412.1, from coordinate 262,770,801 downwards.
AATGGGATTTTTGTCATTGATTTCACTGGCTCCAGGATTTCACCCAAGGAGACTGGATCAGGGAGAATGGGTTGAGCTCCTGACTGTCTTTGGGATCTTTGGATGAAACTGCTATATGACTGCAAAGTAACACTGTTCCTGTTCTAAGAAAATCATTGATAATAGTCAGTGAAGCAGCATGCAATATAGCAGGCATCTAAAAGAGAGCTCCTTAGCTGGACATACCCAACATGCTTCTGTGCATTCCAAGTGTTAATGGATTTGGAAACCATTTGGATGGGACAGTGCAGAGCTCTCTTGACAGAAAACCTGATTCTGAAAGTGAGTTGAGTATGTGTGTGTCCCTCTGAAACTTAAATGCTCACAAAATTGAGTGCTCACAAAACTAACCCCACCTGGGTGGCTTTGTCCACAATGGGCATGTGCTGAGGGAGTGTGGATCCCAGAACGATTTTTGGCTTCACGCAAACTCCATTTCAACCATTTTTGTCATCAGAGAGGAAACGATAACAACTGTGGTGAAGACCCCAAGGCAAAAGCGAAAGATGTCTCCCGCCCGTCCTCCTTCAGGTTACTCTCTCTCCCGCTCTCCAAGATCAGAGCTGCTGACCCCAGAGCCAGTTTATGTGACAAAGGTCAGGCAGCCTGTACACAGGCATGAGCCGGAGGCCACACGGAAGACTGTCATCCCTACGTTCTTTGTGACAGAGCCAGAGGACAGACAAGGAGCGGCAGCTAGACCTGTTGTCGTAGAAACCAAGGCGGAAGAACAAAAACCCAAATGGGTCGAAGTGGAGGAAATCATTGAATTCAAGGTGAAAAAATCACCCAAGCCTGCGAAGAAAAGAGGCGCTTCCCCAGCAAAACCAGAAAAAGATGACTCAGGAGTATTGACATTCACTATGCCTGACCCAAGACCTAGGCGTTCCTCTGAAGATGACCCAAACACAAACAACTCCAACAATAAATTAGTGGAGCAGGCCAAGTCTTCCCTGCCTAGAGACAATCTTTCAGATGTCGACATCCCAACCCTTGCATATGGAGCTGACCAGGAAGGAGCTCCAGTCAACAGTGAAGAAGACATAAGTTCTCAGTGTGGGTCTGAACAGTTAGGAAGTAGTTCATTCATTGACTGTGGGACTGACGGAAAGAGCTGCATGCAGGAAGCAAGCAATGACGATGTTTCAGAAGCTACTTCCCCACTGCTTGCCTGTGTGGGTGAACCCTTTGTCTTTAGCTTGGAGACAGCTGATACAGGCAAGCCTGAACTTCCACCTTCACCGATGAGCCGAGGGGTTAAAGAAGAAGCTGATGAGTTAGATACATCTTGGACTGCTGAAGGGGGAGTACCTGATACAGTACAAGATGAGGATCTTCCAGAGGAAGATACTGTTATAACTGATGAGCCAGAGGAGCTAGAGACAGATGACATTGGCAACCGAGACCCCAAAATCCTGACCCACAATGGAAAAGTGCTAACTCTGGAAGACCTTGAAGATTACTTTCCTGAAGAAGGTGAGACCTATGGATGTGATGATCAAAACTACACAGAAGACAAACCCTGTGAGATCTCTGTGCTCCAGACAGAAATTAATGAACCGACGGTGGGGAAGCCTGTGTTGCTAAATCTCGGGAGACCTGTTGTTCCTAAACCAAGGCAAAGCTTTTTCAGCAAGTTCAAGGAGCACCGTCCTGAAGGAATGTTCATGTCGGCATCCAGAGTAACAGGAGTGCAGTCCGTGGGTCCGTCTAACATTTCTTTCCATGTGAGTGAGACATGCACCACAGCAGCCGCTCCTGGTGTGCGTGCAGCGGCACCAGCAGCCTCACCTGGACCTTCCTTCCAAGTGAAACCGTCTTTCTGTACCGGAGTCCAGCTCTCAGCGGACAACGGACAGTCCAGCTTTAAAACTGAAGTTTCCACAAGAACCCTCAGCTATGGAACTATCGGCGAGCCTGTTATGTTGCACATCAGCACGGAAGACCCCTCCCAGAGCTGAGCAGATACAAGCAGCATTCTTAAAATCAAATAAAAAAATACATAAACAAACAAAAACATTCTAGGGTGGGTGAATTTGGTGGTGAGAATTATAGGGAAACACCTAACAGAAAAATACCTTAAGGAAAACATATAGACCGTGATATGTAGAGCTTTTCCAGTCTTAAAGGGAACACTTCTGTCAGTTCAGTTTATAATTGATCCTGGTGAAAGCATATCATTCCATAGAGAAAGAGTGAGAGGCAAATAGACTTAGGGTGACCTGCCTCTCTTACTTGTGACAAAAATATAAATAAGCAAACACATTTTTCTTCGAGAGTTTAAAAATTACTTCAGCTCTCAGACTGAGAAGTCACTCAGTGGTGAGACATTTAAGGTATCTCAGCTTGGCAATACCTTCCAGTCATCGAGAGAAGGGAGGGTAGTTTCATGTAAGCATATCTTCTGTCACTGTACATGCCAGACAGCCAGCAAAATAGTTTGCGCTGCTTTACTTTTACTAAATGCTGATGGGACAAATTAGCTCTACCAAAAATGTGTTCATAAACCTTTCAGATTGTGTACTCTGTTTAAATTATTATTATATTTTTCCAGAGAGTGAAACCTACAGAAGGTACTACACTTATTAGGCAACACTGCTGACTTAAGAGACTGCTGAAACATTTTGGGTGAAATTCTGACCCTACCAAAGTCAATGGCAAAACTCCCATTGACTTCAACAGAGCCCAGTCTGGGTACAACTACGTTCCACCTTTATTAAAAAGGCCATCATTGTTAATCAACTACTTCTTGTTAATCCTTTAAGACGTATGGGTTTCTATGGTTCTGCATTCTTTATTCAAGTTCAGTAACGCTATAAATCATCCTAAATTATGATAGAGGTTTGCTTTATCTACACTTAAAAGAGTATTGATTAAAGGAATGGACAGGCTAATACAATATCTACAATCCAGATTAAAAATATGTGTAGAACCACAAATAAATTATTTCATAAATGAATAATTACTATGTGAGTAGAATGGTTAATTAGGTCTCCTGTACATGTTAATGGTTAAGCTTCACCACCAGTGCGTTAGTGGTTAAAGTTTCCTAATCTCCTAATGAAAATTTACCCATGAACCATATTAAAATTGCAGGAGTACTAATACAATTAAAACCTTCTTCCAGAAATAACTTGTTTATGGGGTTTTAGTGTACTATGCCATTTGAATACACTCCCAGTGCAAGATGTACCATTATACTGTAGCCACTTTGGTTTAGCTGTGTTGTAGAGGTCACCCTTTATCATAGACAGTTGTGTTTCTCTAGAGCTTTGACAGAGAGATCTCAAATGCATGATGATGGCTAATCCAGTAAGGGTATAATTCTGCAAGGTGCTGAGTGCCTCTGAGAGGTGGTGAGCACCCTCAGCTCTCACTAGCTTCAGTGAAAATTGATGTTGCATAGCACTTTCAGAAGGTGCTCAGTCCCTTGATGAGACTGAGTCCTTACAGCTAGGTTCTTGTCCCACTTGATGTTAGTTAAAGTTTGCCATTGTTCTCAATGGATATGTCTACACTGCAATTAGAAACCCACCCCTGGCTTGTGCCAGCTGACTCAGGGTTCAGGCTAAGCCTCTGTTTAACTGCAGTGTAGACGTTCGGGCTTGCCCGACCTCTGGGACCCTCTCACCTCACAGACTTGTAGAACCTGGTCTCCAGCCAGAGCCTGAATATCTACACTGCAGTTAAACAGCACTTTAGCCTGAGCCCCACAAACCTGAGTCAGCTGTCACGGGCCAGCCACTAATTTCTAAATGCAGTGTAGACATACCAATAGGACCAGGAATTGGCCCTGGGTGTCTGACATTGTCTATGTGACAGAAGATATGAGAAAAAGAAACAAAACCTTATGTAAGTTGAGTCGTACGGTAATGTTGCTAAAAAAACACAATAACTTTTATCTGGATGAAATACAGATCAGGATGTTACAAGAATGCTAAGAGACAGTTTGCTTGCTAATCATCTTAAAGAGGATTAAGTGAGTTTTCTCTTAGAATATCACATGCCAGTGTTTTCAGTCTTGATGTTACCTAACTAGATAATGTATGAAACTTGATCCAGTGTTCTGCAGGGCACTGCCTTAGAAAAGGTACAGCTAACTTTAAAAAGGTGCCTTCACAAAAATTACAATTCTTGTTTCAAGAGCTGAACCTGGAACATGTGATGGCTAAAATTAATTCAGTAATTTAACGTTCTTTTTCATTTCAGTATCTAAAGGATATATTTTGTATACAGACATGCACTACATTTTTGAAGTTTTAAAATTTCTCAGTGACTACAGGTGGTGAAAGAAATAAAACCTCTTTTATGGTACTATCATTTTTTCAATAACACCTCATTGGTTTATACTGTATCTTTTATATTTAAGCTATACAATGGCTATATATTAGTTCTTCACTTATGAGAAATATTACACTACTGTAGATTGGAGAGTAACAGACATACAAGGGGAGGAAATATTTTTGAACTGAAAATATTTCTGTTTTATTGGGCCATATTCTGATCTCAGTTACTCTGATGTAAATCCAGAATACCTCCACTGAAGTCAAATTTACACAGATGCAACTGTGAAAAGAATTTAGCCCATAGCCATCGTTAAGCAGAAATAAAATAGAGATCTAGGTCTGTCAAGATATACAACGGAATGTGGAGTTATTAATTTTCTCTTGACCTGGTTTTTGCTTAGTAATGACTTTGTTAATGAAGTAGAGTTGCATTTCAAATGCTTGTAGCAAAGAAATACTTATATTTCTGGTGATCAACCAAAAGTAAATAACATCTGTTTACATTTTCTTTGGAAATTTAAACAAAAAATATAAGTGAAAAAGGAATTAAAAATCCTATCACGGTACTCTATTTTAAAAAAATGAAAAAATTATTAAAAGTCCTTTTCGTTTATTTTCAAAGTATTTTCCTAGAGGTTAAAAAGTATGCTTGTAAGTGATTTAAAATTTGTAGATAACTAAGGATATGCGTGGGGGTTTATTTCCTGTAGATGAAGACATAACACTGTATTAAAATTAACACACAGAATGTTTTACTGTAATTCCCCCAGGCAAAAGGGTGTGAAAAAGGTTGAAACTTCAGTTTGTTTGAGAGACAAAAAACTAAAATAAATCTAAGTCAAGATGTTATAGGATGCTCAAGTTCATATCAATAAATGTCTTGCATCAGCTATCATTGATCTCACTTGCTTATGTGTTTTTGTTTCTTCATGGTAACTGGCTCTCTCTTGAAGTCAATGAGAGCCCATGAACATAAGTCGGAGTTAGTTGGGACCCTAACTGCACTCAAGTATTTCAGGGCTACTGCACTTGAGTTGGAAAAGTGCTGAAGTATTGTGAGAGAGCCTGTTTTGTGAAGTGAAGAATTTTTGGGAACTTTGTGTCAGCATCTCAGGGGCTTCTCTGAGTTGAATTTGAACTTCAACATGTTTGAGCTACTGCCATTCCTTATCAGGTTAAATGTACAGGGCACTGAAAGGGACACATCAGGTTTAAGGTTTACAATCAATAGTTCAGGATTTTACAACCGGGAAATAGAAGGTGCATTAAGAGTTTGTCTTCACTGCATTGTTAGCTCTGGTTATGTGCACGAGAGTGAACTCTCTTGGGTCAGCCTCGCTCAAGTGAGAGCAGTCACACTGCAGAACACTCACGCTGCACAGTGTTTGTATTAGCAACACAGAGTGATGAGTTCCCACTGCATTACTAGTCAGCAGCTCTCATGTTTCAACCAATATCTTAGGCCAGTTAGCTTAAGTGTAAAGCACCATTTACAGGAGCTAGACACTTTTGGGTGCGCATTGAAGTTGCGTTAGCGACAACACTCAAGCTATCCCTTGAGCTAACACAGCAGTGAAGTAATAAGATTTAAGCTTGTCCTGCTGAAGAATTGGGTATATTTTGTCTACAGTGTCCATTGTTTATGTCTGATCATGTTTAATTATCCTTGTGAAATTAATCCTACTTAAATCGGAGTAAATTTTCTCCTAAAGGGACAGTGTTCACCACTAAGTATATTCCACTCATTTCATAACAGTTCACTTTCAGGTGGGTGCTGAAACCAACATTACACTAATTGGTGGGTAGTCTCAGAAATGGTGCTTCTAGATCAGTGTTAATGCACACAGGTGGGGTGGTATGGTATGCAATTGAGGGAAGCTTGACTGTCCTGTGGATAAACAGAGGGCTTCAGTCTCCAGGTCTTCAGGTCTAGCACCTTTCATAACCGCTATACTCACATGAAGAAAATTAAAAAGAAATTAAGAGGCGACACCATCAAAGAGGGCTGAGCCAAGATGGGACCTGCCTTTTTTCTCCCTGAGGTTTGTGTGTAAAGTTCATGTGCCCTAATGATTTTCTGTAAGAGGGGAAGGGAGCAGAATCAGAACAAAAGCTGCAGTGTTTCTTCTTCTGTGAATATGAAATAAAACACATCCGCACTCCTGAGCAATACTAAAAACAATTGAATTCATGGGTTGGGGGAAATAAAACCATTTTTGAGCCTGGAATTCCCCGTGAATGAAGCAAGGAGAAATTCACAGGAAAAGATAGACTGAAGAAAATGACATTTTCCAGCGGGGACTCTGTATGGAGGTGGACACTCGGTACAGTCCATTAGCGGTAAAGAGCTGTTGATATTGGTGATATGACCATCTTGCTCTTAACACAGTTAATTTTTTCTCCATTCCACAGGAGTCATATTTATTGGTAAAAATATTTGCTGGTCTGATAAAACTAGTAATCGTATTTCCTACTTCATGCATGAGCACACTCTCTCTCTTTCTCTCACTCTGACCTGAAAGCAGTCCTTACACATTGACTCCAGTGGGCTAGTCGGATTGGCCCTTCTGTCATTTATAGATCATTCTCTGTAGGGTCTACATTGTGTAGTGACCAATCAGGATTGGTGCCTGGCCTGCCTGTAAATTACTCTTTTTCACAGGAGCACCAGTTTCATAGGAATAGAATTTTTTAAAAGGTGGGAAGTATATTTAGAATAACGAAGTGATGAGCAACTGAAAATGAATGGCTCTAATAAAAAGAAAAGGAGTACTTGTGGCACCTTAGAGACTAACAAATTTATTTGAGCATAAGCTTTCGTGAGCTACAGCTGAGCTGCAGCTCACGAAAGCTTATGCTCAAATAAATTTGTTAGTCTCTAAGGTGCCATAGGTACTCCTTTTCTTTTTGCAAATACAGACTAACACGGCTGTTACTCTGAAACCTGGCTTTAATAAAGACTATTAGGCAACCATAGCGTGGAGTAAATTATCATTTGGTTTGCATTGTTCATTTTACACTTGAGACATGCTAGTGTGCCTTACAAAATGGGGGTCAAATTGCAGACACAGTGTCTAGCCTTCTCCTGGGTTCGTTGACCGACCTCTGGCAGATACCTGGGGAGTGGAGGAGCCTGTCCCTTCTTTTACGCCTTGGAAACATTTGTACAGCATGTCATACCCATACAATCTCATAGATTTAAACTGAGTTAGATACTGATTGTGCTGTGACTGTGAAAGGAAACTCTACTATGTACTTAGCTGTTGCTCAGAAACTGAGCCTTGGGCTTGAGAGCCAGTTTAAATGAGTGAGAAAGATCTTGGCTATTTTCGGAGATTTTTACCTTCTGCCTATCTTTCTAGCCTGTGAGCTCCTTGAGCCAGGCGCCAGGTCTTCCTCCATACTCTGCTGCCATTCAGCAAATAATCTAGTAGACCAGCCACCAGCAACAGAGGGACTTGGGTTCTACATTTCTTCTGAAGGACTGCTCCCCCACAGAGCCTCCCTTAAGTCCTGTGCTGCCCCTCGGTACTGCCCATCCCCTGCAGTGTGTTGCACAGGCATGTTGCTTTAGAAACATATCTAATAAAAATAAATTAAAAATAACTCTCAGATGTCCCTTAGTGCAAAGCCCACTGCTCCTCTCAGGTTTCCCTGAGGCAAATGGTAACATAAAATATGATATCACAAGCTAAGAAATAATCAAAATATTGTATTGGGGACAGTTCCACGTGCTCCCCCAGCCATGCCCCTCTTAGTGTGATGGAGTAATGACATTGACACATACCCTTACCTCTCTCCTTCCTCTCCTCTCTCAACGCACAAGTCATCCTGTAACCTATTCACTCCTTCTTTCTCTCCATGCAAGAAACCAGTTGTATAGCTTTCATTTAAAATAATAACTTGAGTTTTGTTGCATAAAACACCGTGTTAGCACAGGAGTCAAACCAGGGTTCCTTCTATTGATCTGATGAACTTAGCACTGTGTGGTTTTCCTCTCACTCATCCTCCCTAGCTTGAGTCACCAGTTTGGTCACCTCCACCACTATGTATCACTTAAATTCCGTCGCATCTGGTGAGAAGATGTGAGTGTACATAGTGTGTTAAGCCATTTGCAGCACGATGAGCAGAGTCTACTGGACATTCATTGTGAAGTCTAGCTAGACTCCATCTTCCTGGAAATAAACATTTGCACATTCTCTACTGGAGAAGGTGGCGGGGGGGGAGACTTGAATGCAAATGTTTGCTCCGAATCACATTGTGGGTCGATCAGTACTGAACTTTTTTGTTTTATTCTGAAGAGAGAAAAGCTATTCTTCTTGTCTGTAGGAGAGGTCTCACCACAGTCAGAGCTGGAGAATTCTGTCCGGGCCTCGCTTGAACGTGCAGACAAGGAGATAAGGATAGCCCTGAAGAAACTCGTGGATTCCACATCAGTGCATGTGACTCTTCCTCCAAGTATGAGAGGAAAGGCTGGTGGCTTTGGCGTTCTTGAGTCCACAGCTTCAGATACAGAAAATAGACATCCTGTGATAGTTCATGAAGTCAGCACGCAAACCCAAAGTGCTGGAGGTCATGGTAGGTTTGGGTTGAGTTTGGGAAATGTCATGTGGATGTTAGACACAAATGTTGCCAAGACCAAAAAATGAAGCTCTTCTCAATTCTATATTTCTTTGTGTTCTAAACAGAGATGGGTCCAAGACACACAATTCAGACACCACAAATTGTGGGGGTATCATGATGTAAATAATACCAGGGCTCCTGATGTAAATGGGGGGCACTGGCAAATTTGGATCTGAAGCTGAGTTTGGACTTTGAATGTCTCCAGAGTTCATGGATGGGGGATGGTTCCATGTCTGGGATTTTAGCGTGGGGTCATCTTGAATTTTAGACCCTGAATATGTTGTTTGTTTATGTTTACTGCATGTCATAAACAACATGGTGATTCAGGCCTTTCTACTTGACATTCCTTGGCTAAGTGCTGCAGACTTTTTAGGCTATAAGGGTATTAAGGATTTATTTGCATTCGATTAACATTGTAGCCTTAATAGAATTTGGGACATTTTTTTTCAGGAGTAAAAATAATGCTCTGTGTAACTAGAGTCAATTTATGTCTTGCAAAGAGAACAAAAGCTTTCATATTTGTGTTACTGTATGTTATTTTTTAAAAATGGGAAATACATTTCACTTCTTAAATCTTGTAAAAAGCCTGGTAAATACTACAGCCCTTTCATTCTTCATCTTTACTAGCTGCCATAATAACTAGAGAACCGTTTTGTCTAGCCCATTGTCATTTTGTGTCAAGTCAAATAATTGTTCTTAATCCAGTATGGTCTTAAAGGGACACTGTCTAGTACCTTTCGGCCCCCAAATCTAGATTTTGTTAAAAAAATATTTTGTTACACAACATAATGAGCATGCAAACAGTTCATGGATTCAAACAAAATAAATTACATGAAAAAGTTTGGGTGCTATTTATTCAAAGTCTTTCCGCTGCAGTGTTGGAAACCCAAAACAGTAGCATTCTGCCAGTGTAGGAGAACCAGAAAATGACTGTAAGCAGAAAGTGAAACAGAATAGTTTAGTTCCTTGACAGTAGCTCAGGGAAGTGGAAAAAAGGAAACCAGCGGCATACAAAGGTGAAAAAGTAAATTTAAGTATTTTTAAAGTTCTTTCATTTTCAATTACTTAGACGTTATTAACATGGGTATGTGTTTTTTAAAAACAGAGGCTTATTATGTTGACATGTGTCCCTTTGATCACCTGCTTTTGAATAAGAACAAGAAGGCAAATATTTCAATAGCACTGTCAGTAAGAAATCATTGAATGAAGATCTTACTCATCGGTGAACTGTGGTCTTTTGTTGGATGCCATTATATAACAGTGCTCTCTAGTAAAGCTGCCCAATTAGCTTACTAGGAAGAGTCACTTCTCTTTCCAATACAAGCCATCACTAATGATCTCCCAACCATCCTACCAAAGAATGACAATGCTTCTCTTCCTCTGCACTTTGCATGCTTACATTGCACAGGAAATGGCATTCTTCACCCTTATAGGTAACCCTGATGGTACGTATCACAAGGTGATTAGTTCTTGCTGGAATAGAACATCAAGCCCATTCTGGAGGAAACAGCTTGGTTAAAGAACCCACTCATCTTTTCATTTCGTAATATTTCTGGAAAAGAGATTCTGGACCTGATTCTGGTCCCACTCATAGCTGTGTAAGTGAGGAGAACGTCCATTGAAGTCAAGGGAGTTATAACAGTGTAAAAGGTGTGATGGCACAACTAGGCCGTCTTGACAGTAGTAGCACGTATTAGGGCCTGATTTTTATCTCCCATGCACTGGTTTTACATTAGTATAACCCTATTGACTTCACTGGAGCTACTTCTGATTTATACCAGTGTGAGTTGACAATCAGTCCAGTAATTGTTGGTGTACCCTAATAATGGAAGCACTGAAATTTATCAACAGAGCCAAAATTTGTCATTTTCATTCAATCTGCAAGCTGGAGAACACTCAGCCAACTATTTTCCTTGAATGTATGTAATTGATCAACTTGTTTGCTTCACACATGCTGGGGTTTTTTTCATTTCTATTTAAATTTTCTTTGTACTTTTCCTATTCATGCCTGGGTGTTTCCTCACAACAAAAATCCTGATGCTTTTGCCCAGTCAGCCATATTCTAACATCGATGATTTTTATTTCACTGAGAACACTTCGTTTCACATAATCCTCTGAAAAGGGCCAAATTCTCCTCTTAGTTACGGTGATTGAACCCCACTGAAGTCTGATGGGATGTTCTGCTGGAACTCAGAGCAGAAATTGATCTCAGCCCTTGTTTTCAGCCATGTTGTCCTATGTAACTAGTCTAACAGGTCCTGTTTTCACTCTCAGGTGAAGTGCGAGACAGCACTGGGAAAATTCCGGATGAGAAACTGAGTGAAACAAAGTCAAGCCCAACCACTTCCCAAAAAGAGACGACTGCTGGAGCTGCAGGAGGTCAGGAACGCACTATTCCCATTACCAGGTAAGCATAAACATCATGACGCTCAAAGTGTTGAATGGAATTCTGAATGTGTCTTTGTCCTTGAAAAAGCTGCCCTACAATCCATTCTCTTGAATGTTGTAGCTGGTAGCTTGAAGTGACCTGAGTAGATTTAACATGAGAACAGCCATACTGGGTCAGATCAATGGTCCATCTAGCCCAGTATCCTGTCTTCCAACAGTGGCCGGTGTCAGATGCTTCACAGGCAATGAACAGAACAGGGCAATTATTGCGTGATCCACCCCCAGTCATTCAGTCCCAGTTTCTGGCAGTCCCAGGTGGAGGGACACCCAGATCATGGGGGTTGCATCCCTGACCATCTCTGCTAATAGCCATTGATGGACCTATCCTCCTTGAACTTCTCTCATTCTTTTTTGAACCCAGTTATACTTTTGGCCTCCACAACATCCCCTGGCAACAAGTTCCACAGGTTGATTGTGCATCGTGTGAAGTAGTTGTTTGTTTGTTTTAAAACTGCAGCCTATTGATTTCATCAGGTGAACCCTGGTTCATGTGTTATGTGAAGGAGTAAATTACGTGTCCTCATTCACTGTCTCCACATCATTCATGATTTTATAGACCTCTGTCCTATCTCCCCCTCCCCCCATCTCTTTTCTAAACTAAACAATCCCAGTCCTTTTAATCTCTCCTCACCTGGAAGTTGTTCCTTACCTGTAATCATTTTTGTTGCCCTTCTCTGTACCGTCTCCAATTCTAATAGATCTTTTTCAAGATGGGGCGACCAGAGCTGCACGCAGTATTCAAGGTGTGGCTGTACTATGGATTTATACAGAGGCGTATTACAATGTTTTCTATTTTATAATCTATCCCTTTTCTAATAGTTGCCAAGATTCTGTTAGCTTGTTGACTTCATGCCCTCTTTTTTGAGGGGTTACAGCTAATTCAGAACTCGTTATTTTGTGTGTATAGTTGGGATGATGTTTTCCAATGTGCATTACTTTTCACTTACAAACATTGAATTTCACCAGCCATTTTGTTGCCCAGGGACCCAGTTTAGTGAGTTCCCTTTGTAACTCTTCACAATCAGCTTTGGACTTAACTATCTTGAGTAATTTTGTATCATCTGCAAATTTTGCCACCTCGCTGTTCACCCCCTTTTCCATTTATTAATATGTTGAACAGTATGAGTCCCAGTACAGACCCCTGGGGGACACCACTATTTGCCTCTCTCAATTCTGAAAACTGACCATCTATTCCTACCCTTTGTTTGCTGTCTTCTAACCAGTTACTGATCCATGAGAGGACCTTCCCTCTTATACCATGACTGTTTACTTTGCTTATGAGCCTTTGGTGAGGGACCTTGTCAAAGGGTTTCTGAAAGTCCATGTACACGATGTCAACTGGATGACCCTTGTCCACGTTTGTTGATTCCCTGAAAGAATTGTAATAGATTGGTGAGGCATGATTTCCTTTTACAAAAGCCATGTTGACTCTTCTCCAACATACAGTATTCATATATGTGTGATAATTTTGTTCTTTACTATAATTTCAACCAATTTGCCTAGTACTGAAGTTAGGTTTACCGGCATGCTAGGATCACCTCTGGAGTCTTTTTTTTAAAATAAGAATTACATTAGCTATGATGTAGTCCTCCGGTACAGAGTCTGGTTTAAGCATAGGTTACAAAACACAGTTAGTAGCTCTACAATTTCATATCTGAATTCCTTCAGAACTCTTGGGCGAATACCATCTGGTCCTTGTGATTTATTACTGTTTAATATATCAATTTGTTCCAAAACCTCCTCTATTGATACCTCCGTGTGGGACAGTTCCTCAGCTTTATTACCTAAAAAGAATGGCTCAGATGTGGGAATCTTCCTCATATCCTCTGCAGTGAAGACTCACGCAAAAAATTCATTTAGCTTCTCTGCAACAGCCTTATCTTCCTCGAGTGCTTTTTTAGCACCTCAGTTATCCAGTGGCCCCAATGATTGTTTGGCAGGCTTCCTGCTTCTGATGTACTTTAAAAAATTGCTGTTCGTTTGTGTGTCTTTTGCTAGTTGTTCTTCAAATTCTTTTTTTGGCCTGCCTAATTATGTGTTTATACTTGCAAGAGTTTATGTGCCTTTCTATTTTTCTCAGTCGGATTTGACTTCCAGTTATTAAAGGATGTCTTTTTGCCTCTAACCACCTCTTTTACTCTCTTGGTTAGACCCAGTGTCATTTTTTTTGATCCTCTGACTTTTTTTTTTTTTTCCATTTTGGGTATACATATAGTTTGAGCCTCTATCATAGTGTTTTAAAACAGTTTACATGCATCTTTCAGGCATTTCCCTCGTGACTGTTCCTTTTAGTTTCTATTTTACTAGCTTCCTCATTTTTGTGTAGTTCCCCTTTTTGAAGTTAAATACGGCTGTGTTGGGTTTCTTTGGTATTTTTTTCCCTGCAAGGATGTTAAATTTAATTACATTATGGTTGATATTACTGAGCGATTCAGGTATATTCACCTCTTGTATCAGATCCTGTGCACCACTTAAGACTGAATCAAGAATTGCCTCTCCCCTGTGGGTTCCAGGTCTAGCTGCTCCACGAAGCAGTCATTAATGGTGTCTAAAATTTTTATCTCTGCATCCTTCCTGAGGTGACATGTATAGACAATATGGGGGTAACTCAAATCTCCCATTATTACTGGGTTTTCTGTTTTTGTAGCTTCCTTAATCTTCCTGAGCATTTCACAATCACTGTCATCATCCTGGTCAGGTGGTCAGTAGTATATGCATATGGACATGCTGTAATTATTCAAGCATGGAATTTGTATCCATAGAGGTTCTGTGGTACAGTTTAATTCATTTAAGATTTTTCCTATATTTGACTCTGTTTTCTTTTATGTATAGGGCCACTTCCCCACCAGTGTGACCAATCCTACCATTCCTATATATTTTGCACCCTGGTATTATTGTGTTCCATTGATTATCTTAGTTTCACCAAACTTATGTGATACCTGTTATACCAATATCTTCATTTAATATGAGGCATTCAAGTTCATCCATCTTAGTATTTAAACATCTAGCATTTGTAAACAAGCACTTATAAAATTTGTCAATATTTAGTTATCTGCCTTCGTGCAATGTAATTGAATGGGACTCTTTTTGTTTGACTTTCTCTTCAGTTCCTACCTGTACTTTCTTAACATCTATCCTCTCCTTTTTAGTAGGCTATAGAGCAGGGGTCGTCAAACTTTAGCATGCAGCCCATCAGGGTAATCCGCTGGCGGGCTGTGAGACATTTTGTTTTTGCTGACCGTGGGCAGGCACAGCCCCCTGCAGCTCCCAGTGGCCGTGGTTTGCCGTTCCTGGCCAATGGGAGCTGCAGGAAACAGCCTAAATTTGGCCTCCAAGTCCTCTCCTCCTATCTTTCCCTTTGTCATTGGTACCTACATGTACCACGACCACTGGCTCTGCCCCAGCACTGCACATAAGTCCATCCAGATGTCTTGAGAGGTCCTCAGTCTTCACACCAAACAGGCAATTTACCATGCGGTTCTCCTGGTCATCACAAACCCAACTAGATAGTATAGAAATTTCTAATAATCGAATCCCCCATTACTGTTACTGGGGTTTAGCATTATCTTTAAAGTGTCGTGCATGTTTGTCATATGTCAACAAGACAGAGGACAGTTGAGAGGTACACTACATGGAGAGTAATTAAGTCCCCAAATCAAAACTATCCTGTAATCGGTTTTAAGTAAATATTGAACTTACTGGTAGTTAAACACCCAGAACAATGGCAGGATATAATCCTAGATGGCTGTATTATCCCTTCTGTTTCGTGTGTGAAATTCATTGCTTGTTTTTGGAGACATGAATGCACATTGCAGGAGAACAGAGCAGCTAGAGTTTCCAAACACATTTATGTTGTAGCTGGTTGTTTGTGCCAAGGACACAACAAAGCAGGGTTTTTCTCTGCCATAATTTATATCCTAAAATGTCCATGATCAGTGAATAATAGTAGCACCACTTGGCTATAATTACTATTATTCTATACTCCAGTTGGTGGGGATGTCTTTTAAGATTTCATTATGAGCAGTGAGTTAGTGAGTGGGAGGCATCTGAGGATGCTGTGGCCTGGTCTGTTTAAGTTGCTTTGTAGATCGTACTTATTATTGTCTGAGGTGAAGGATGTCTGAGTAATGACTCTGCCTCTTGGTTTATGTGAAAAGAACATCAGCAGTCACAGAAGGAGCAGACTGGTGTAAAAGAGAAGGGGCAGACGTGGTCTGGGATGTCCAGAGTCAAATTTATATTGAGACCACAGAAAGAACCTGCGTTTATAAAACAGAGGAGAAGAGCGCAGCAAGTAAGAAATTGCATCGTTTTACCCTTCTGTCTCAGTTCCCATGGTTGTCTCATTATTTTGCCAATGGTTGCAAATTTATCACGTTTGGTGGTTTTCTTAAAGCTCCAGCTCAGGTGAGCTTGAAAATGTGAAGCCCAAAGGGTCAAAAGCCAACAAAAAGAAGTGCAGATGTATTATCTTTAAAATCTCATGGTTTTTAAGCCACTCACATGACTTTTGGGGCATCTTGGGTTGGTAATCTTTGAGCATCTCACAAAATGTAACCAAAACTCCCATTCGTTGAGCCCCAGCTTGAGTCTACCAAAACTGAACTCTCTTTTAAGCAATGTAAACCTTTTTGTCTCCCCAGGCCCTCCATATATGCAAGTGACCATTGAGGATGTGCAGGTTCAGTCTGGGGAGCTTGCCAAATTTCATGCGGTTATTGAAGGAAATCCCCAGCCTACTATTGCATGGTATAAGGTAGGTAGAAGATGTTTCCCATAGTGGATGAGTGCAACAGAAAAGAATGGGGTGTGGCGAAATTAACAAATAACGGAGAAATTAGAAAACAGTTGGCCATAGGGGACTTTTTTCTCAGCCATAATAGGCTCAAATAGCCTCCTGTATTTATTGTTGGGACGAGAATGGCTGGTCTTATTTGCCAGCAAAGAAGTGATGAACTTCCAAGGTTAAAACTTCTGATTGTTAAGTCAATTAAAGAATAATGCAAATATAGGAATGTAGGAATTGCCAGACTGGGTCAGACCAAGGGAGTAAAGGAAGCTAGCGTCAGAATAAGAAATAGAACCTAGGAGTCTCGATTCCTAACCCTCTACTCTAACCACTAAACCCCTGCTTATTCAGACTTCTTTGGTCTTGAAATTGAGCTGGAAATCTCACACAAAAAGCTTGTATTATGAGACTTCCATTACTACTTGGTCATGAATGGAAAATACCTAGAGCTCCACTTTTTTGTGGTATTTCTGCTTTTGGTCTTGGCTAAAACTGAGAAGTTGGGAATTTAAAAAAAAAAGGCTTCAGATTTAGATTTTTAGGCAAAGGTTTGGGTTCATTCTTATTTTATCTGCACTGGGTTTACTCTGTCCAAGTTGCTATTGAAAACAGAACATCAGTACCAGGGCATAGAAAATTTTCTCTCAAATATAAGCAACTTCTATATTCTAAGTGCACAGTAGATCTCCATTTTAGCTACTGTTGTTCTACCTAAATCAGGGATACTCAGACTAAGGCTTGCGAGTCCCAAATGGCTCTGTAATGCGTTTCCTGCGGCTCTTTGCAGCACATGATATTAAAACGCTGTGTGATTTAATTATAACCAGTCTAAGTTATTGACCAATAAGGATGCTTTTACTATGTTATTAACCAATTAATTTATCAACTTGCACTAAATTATTAACTTATTTGCTGTGAGAATAATATCGAGAGAGAGAGAGAGAGAGTGTAAATGAAACAATGAATTCACACTAGTATGGCTGTTTTGGGTAATGTTGATCGCTAATTTGGCTCCTGAACCACTGAGGTCTGAATATCACTGATCTAAATCCTTGCAGTGTACCAGGACCTATTTCACCCTGGCACTTTAATACTGAAGTAGTGTCTCATTCTTCCAGGATAATTCCTTGTTGCCTGACAGCAACAGGATCCATCAAGTGAAAGAAGGCACAACATACTCTTTGATCCTGGAAGATGTTGCCTCAGAAGATGGTGGCGTCTATACCTGCATTGCCAAAAATGCAGGAGGGGAGGTCTTGTGCAAAGCAGAGCTTGTTGTACATGAGGGTAACTTCATTTCTTAGGTTTGCTATATTGGCTCCCCATGACCATTAGCCACATCCAGAATTGTGGTGCACTGATTCATGTCTAACGCTTAGGCTTCTGGAGCCATATTCCAGGGTTATTAGCACCTTGCTAGCTGGAGCCACGCTAGGGCTTGGTTGGTGGTATATTGTCTAGATATGCTATCTACACCGGCTGAGAATCTGGGCCCCTGTGTATGGTGCCAAAAACCTTCAATAGCCCTCTGTGCCTAATTCTAAACAGAAGCTTAGAAAATGGATCATATTATTTCCCGCAGAACATTGTCAGCATGATAGTTTTGCATGTTGTGCCATGGCCGTGTTGTCTGAACACTATAACAAACTTTTTCTTTGGTTACCAAAGCTAAGAAAGACCAAGTGACAAAGAAACAGAGCACCCGAAGGAAACTCCATTCCTTCTATGAGGTGAAGCAGGAGATAGGAAGGTAAGTGTGATTTTTCACTTTTAAAATGTCCTTTCAGGGGAATGTATAAGTGCCTGTCTGATCTCTTTTAATATGAAGAGAACTACTGATCGAGAGTCGGCATGCTCCACAAACTCTAAGGAAGGAGCTTCTATCCCGGCTCTCTGGCCAGAGCATGGAACCAGGACTACTGCACTCCTGAAGAAGTTGTATCCCTCACTTGACCAGGAGGAGGGTCTCCAAGACATGGACATTTGAGGGCATATGCAATAAAAAGGGAGGACACATTGCATTGCAGTGGAAGTGTATCAGATTAGGAGCATCCTGGGTATCTCACTCCCCATATGGAAAGTGGAAAGGGGAGCAGGGACAGTTTTTCTTCAAGGGAAGAGGGGGCAATGTGGTAGCCAGTTCATGAAGCAGTATTAATCCCAGTCTTGTGACAGGGAAGGTGTTTCCCTTCCACTCACAGGAAAATTCATATAATGCAGCTAATGGGAGAAACAAAGCAGAATACACAATGGTGTGAGGAGCTATGAAACCCGAGTCTGGGGTGACCACCTAACTTCTGAGAGGAGGCATGAGTGAATGGTGCAGGCCTTCCCAAACACGTGCGGACCCATTCTGCGCATCACCCTAGGCTATCACTATGTTGTTGTTCACATCTTCTTTTATTCATTCCTATTTTTAGTTAAGCATCCAGGCTGCATTCAGGTTTGGCACAAGTGGGCAGAGCTCTCGTTGACTTTCTTTGTTGCTGAGCCCACTTATCCCAGGACTTAATCTGATCCACCTTTTCTTTTTGTCCACTTTGCACTATAGTAGTTAGTATGGTAAAAACCATGGCTGACATCCTAGTCTCAATGAAGTCAATGACAAAACTCCCATTGACTTCAGTGGAGTCAGGAGTTCACTCCATGTCTTTGGTATTGTGGGATCTCAGTGGTTTCCGCAAGTGCAGTATAATTGCACTGGTCTGCATTTTTCCTTCATTTCTATGCCTGCAACTTGATTGGATTTCACTTAAACACATTGAAGTCAATGGTATTCATACCTAAGTAACCGAGGGCAGAACTGTGCCCAGTTTTGTCAAGTTTTGACATGTCTAAAGCACAGGAGTTGATGGGATGGTCATCCCTGCTCCATGTGTGCAGGGTGTTCCCTGAGATTTTTAATAAAGGATGGAAGGGACGATAAAACCATCTCAGGGTGTACCCCAAAGTTGGGTGAAGTATTACCGTGTAGAGAAAACAGCATTGATAGAGCAAATTCTGCCTTTGGTCACACCCCGTGCAATTCCATGGACTTGCTTTGACGCTTGTGCAACCCTGTTGAGTTCAGTGAGGCTGTACAGGTGTAATGGAGAGGAGAATTTTGCCCCAGATACGTTATTTTGGCATTATCTTGTTGTGACAGACCCATGAATGTGTACATACAGACACCATGTTGTCTGTCCACCAAGAGTGAACCTCGAGCCTTCAGCACATGCCCCTAACACTGGAGCTAAAGGTGTAAGTGTTAACTGGCAGTGAATAGCAGGCTGTTCAGTTTTGGGGGGCCAGTCAACAGAGGGAGACATGATCTCACATACAATAAAGTCAGATCGTTACATTAGACTGAGTTTAAGGTGAATGTGGAGGGAAGGCTTTGAGAGAGGATTGCATGGGGGTAGAAAATGAACGCAAGCATTGTGAATCTGACATGCAAGGGGATGCAGGGCAAAACCTCAATGTGGTATATTTTTTGATTATGTACAGGGGCTCTTTCAGCTTTGTGAAACGGGTTGTGCACAAAGGGAACAGAGTATCCTGTGCTGCCAAGTTCATACCTCTGCGAAGCAAAACAAGAACCCAGTCCTATCAAGAGAGGGACATCCTAGCCACTCTCTCCCATGATAAAATCACCCAGCTGCTGGATGAGTTTGAAACAAGGAAAACCTTGGTTTTGATTTTGGAGTTGTATCCTTTTCTTCCCTTCTTTTTCTCAGATAATGCTGGGAAGTGCCAGTTAAGGGAAACCCATGTCAATATAAATATAAGCATTTATATTTTTCACCTGAGATAAAAGTACACTTTTGTACAACATAAACATATTAAAGATTGGAAGGTGCTCAGATACAATCGGAATGGGGGCCATATAAGTACCAAGGATGGGTGGATTCACAATAGAAAAAGCTGTTTTAGAAAAATACCTCTCGCACCAATTGATTATATAGCGCCAAAGCATTTTACTGAAATATATGAAAGCTGAGGTCCCTGCCCCAATGGGATTATAGTCTAGATGGACAATATGCAAGCACAGAGGAAAGATGGTGAGGAGCAACCAACCAACATGACTAATGGGAGAATTTTAGCACAGAGCAGCTTGTTAATTCCATGGGTTTCATTTAATTTTTAAGGAGCAAAGATTTTCAGCTGTTGAGTTTACCATTTCCCATAGGAGGACTGCCCTAGCTCCTTCTGTATTTGAGGTTTTTTATAACAGACCTTCAGACAATTCCTGGCAAAGAGAGAGGATTTAACATCACCAAGGATATGCTGCCCTCTTTGATCTGTTCTTTTTTTATCAAAGATTGTATTTGTTGCAGAATGCTAGTAAATTATGATACTAAACCAATGGTCTTAGTTTTCCTTAATGTCCTTGCTAGGTGCTCCAATGAGGAGCTCTTGGACCGTTTATTCAGGAAGAGTGTTGTTACTGAAGCAGAGGTACCAATTTCTTGTCATTTTAAAATTTCAAAGTATAGTAGGTGCACTCCAAAATTCATTCTGGTTCTACAGAATATGGCAGCTTTATTTATACTATCCATCTTAAGTATGGGGATTTTCTCAGTCCGTCAAACCAGAATGAATTGTTTAAGTGCCCACCCTGAATCTTTCGTTCCCAATGATAGCTTCTCAAGGGAATGAAACGAGAAGCCGATGGTTTTTGATGATACACGTGCTCAGCCAAATTCTATATTTCCGTGTTAGACCCAAGAACATATTGTCTCCATAACTCTGCCACTTTCCCCCACCAGAACTTCTGTCATGTAGCTTCCATGTGTTTTGACTTGTGTAATAATTTCATGTTCACTAGGGATTGTGTTTTTCTTCACTTCCTTGCGCTCCCCAAGCCAAGAACTGAGATGGTGTCCTCTGAGTTTTTTTCAGTCCATTCTAGCTCAAAATATAAGAGCCCCATAGTCTGTCTTGTTCTGGAACACAAGTCTCCTACATTCCAGGGGCTACTTTTATTTTCCTCAGGTCTTGGAGGAAACATCAGATAAAACTGTGGAGGCAAGGCTAAATTATCTTCTAACTGGGTCTGGATATTAAACCCCCACCCATGGTGAAATTTTACTCGTATTAGGATCTGTCCTTGATCTAAAAAATGGCTTTCTAACACTATTTAAAAATGTGCTTGCCTGGTCTACACAGACCAAACAAACTGTGTTAAACAAGGCCCTGAGACATACTGTTGAAATCTGGATTGGAATTTCCCCCAAAGTTTCGGGGTGTTCATTTCCCCTGTTAAGTGCATCTCTGTTTTTCAAGTTCAGGCTCCCTAACATATGGAAAACTTTGGTGTGGAAGGTATGTCTGTGCAGCCCATGTCAGCAAGCCCCCAAGCCTTGATCAAGAAACTCGGAAGCCTAGGAAATGGGGATGGGCTTCAGAGCCCAAAATCCAGCATCAGCTGCAACTACAAAGCGCTGTCTACGCAGCTGTTTTTAGAGAGCTAGTATGAGCTTTGCTAGCCCAAGTCTGTCGACCTGTGCTGGGAGGCTTGTTGCCATGGGCTGTGTAGACATCCCCTTAGCCGCTGTGTCTGAATTCTATGTTCTAATGTTTGGTTCCCCATCTGTTTCACATTAAATAGTCTCACTAAAAAGTTTATTCTCTTTTGTAGAGGTGTTACCATTAGAGCTGGTTGGAAATTTTTTCACTAAATATATCCATTTCTGAGATCTAGAATGGAATTTCACTGGTGGGGATAGGCCCATGTCCAGGTCCCACTCCAGAATAGCCAGGAGACCTGAGGTTAGGACACTGATATGGAACATGGAAGACTGAGGTTCACGTACTCCCTCCAAGTACCCTAATCACTGGGCTATTCGCTATTCTGCGGTGGCTGGAGCTTTCTCATATGGGTTGTGGGGTGTTTTGTGAAAAACTTCAAAAGGTCACATTTTTAATCTGCACTGAAAAGAAAAAACCTTTTGAAACCTGGAAACTTGTCACAAAATGAAATTGTTTTCCAGTTAGCGTTAATGATCAGTTCAAACTTTTGTTTCCCATATTACTTATAGGGAATATTTCTGGAATTGGTAATCCCTCTGAACCGTGAATTAACTTTTTAAGTAGACCCACTGTACAATTCAAATGAAAATATTTTGTAACTGATTTTGATTTTTAAGGTTAAATTATACATCAAGCAACTTTTGGAAGGACTCCGCTATCTCCATGACAATAATGTACTTCACTTGGATATTAAGGTAACCCGCAAAGGAAAATCTACCTTATTTTAGCCATTATTGCATGTCGGTCAGGAGACTGATGTGCTTTATTCAGACTATATATTAAAGATTTACTTATATCTAAAAATAATGCCCTTTTGCAAATAAACCTTCTCCATGTATTCTGATTCATTAGCCTCCAAATATCCTGATGATTTATCCAGAAAGAGAAGACATTAAGATCTGTGACTTTGGGTTCGCTCAAAAGATAAATCCATCTGAGCCTCAGTACAGCAAATACGGATCCCCAGAGTTTGTATCCCCAGAAATTATCTCTCAGTCCCCGGTGTCAAAAGCATCTGATATTTGGTAAATTGTCACTTTTTTTTAAAGTTATAACACCTAACAACATAACTTTGGGGCTTCAGGATGAATTGATTGATACACTGGAAGCATGTACTGTAGAGGGATAAACACATTGTCTATTGCAAATATTTATGTATTTTAATTTTGCTGTACACTTTTGCTCTGGAAGGGCCTTATCTTGTGAATTGCTAAGCATCCTCAGTTCTGCTGAAGTCATGGTGTAGTACTGAATGTCTGATATGTAGAAATACACACTGTTGATCATATACAAAATGTTTTCAATGCAACATCTGGCTAATTGCTTGAAGGGTTAAAGAAATTGGGCTTGTAATCTATTTATGCAGTATAAAGAAGTGGTTTTTTTTTTAAAAAAGGATGGTAGGGGAATTTCTACCAGTGATTTACTGCAGAACTGGTACAATGATCGGGACAATTTAGAGTTAAAAATGAAAGATGAGCAATTTAGAGGGTAAGGGGACTTGAGCCACAATGTTAAAAACTCTGATTTTTGTCTGTTTTTGATATAATTTATTGAACGCTAATGGCAAACTAGAAAACAAAATCTTTGTTTGAGAGACATCCAATGGGTAGTCCCGCAAAGCCAGGGACAGCCAGAAGTGACATTCCTGATGTGTTTACAGTAAAAAAAATTTTTTTTAAATTAATAAATAAAAACTAACAAAAATTTCTTCTTTATACATAATAAAAAAGAAAAATGCACACAAACCTGATTTTGTTTTAAATCCTTCCTAAGTCACCTTTAAATAAATTGTGCAAAAACTGTTTCCTGTGTTTTGTAAAGATAAAATCAGGACTAATGCAAAGGAACAGTGAGAATTCACCTTTAGAAAGCTAATCCTTATAGGGCAGGTAAAGCTGATCCTATTGTACAGTTATTTGGATTATTGTCATCTGAAATTGGGGAAGCTATACGGTGAGGTAGGGGGAGAAGCAAGAATATCTGTCTGATATAAGTATGTTTCTTTTCTTCCCAGGGCTGCTGGAGTCATCAGCTATTTAAGGTAAATAATCTGCTTTAAGGGCCCTATTTAGCTTTCATAGAATATCAGGGTTGGAAGGGACCTCAAGAGGTCATCTAGTCCAACCCACTGCTCAAAGCAGGACCAATCCCCAATTTTGGGCCCGGATCCCTAAATGGCCCCCTCGAGGATTGAACTCACAACCCTGGGTTTAGCAGGCCAGTGCTCAAACCACTGAGCTATCCCTCCCCCCCTTTCCTTAATCCTAACTCAGGCAAAACTTCCAATGACTTCAGTGGGAGCTTTGAGTGAGTAAAGAGTGAGGTGGTGGTGATTGTTATTTAATAATTTATTTAATGTGTGTGTTACCAACAATATTCTAAGCACTTTCAGTTCTAAAGATGATGTCCCTGTTCCAAAGAGCTGACAGCTTCTATGAATATTATAGTCAGTAACAGTCAGTTCATAGCTTTGAGTTAAGTGTTTCACAATGACCGATACAATCTTATGGATACATATTTTGGCCTTCCCTAATGTAAAGGCATGTGTCCACGTCTACATAGCTAAATTGCAAGGGCGGTTTTGAAAATCAAACCCTTAATTTTTCTGTTCTTCAGGTGCCTTAGCTGTAAAATGGAGATAAATAATTTTGCAAAGTGCTTCACAAACCTTGGCTGAAAGATGTTATAAAAGTGCAAATATTATTATTACTTGTGCTGTGCATCTCTCATTTTGAATCTGCCTCCCACTTTAAAACCTTTGTCATGCATTTATGTTTTTGGAGGGTTGAGTAGCAATAAAATACTAACAGATCATGTCTCCTTTTATTTTATAATGTTAATACAATAAGTTTAACCTGCAAGTCTCCATTTGCTGGGGAAAATGACAGAGCAACCCTTCTAAATATCCAGAACGGGACAGTTTCATGGACTATCCCTGACTTTGTTCACCTAAGTGAAGAAGCGAAGGATTTTATCAGACAGATCCTACAGCTCTCTCCTGAGTGAGTACATTTCTGTTGTTTTCCAAAAATATTGTACCAGATGTTTGTGGGATGAGCTGCCAATTCTCAGCTCATCAGACCTACATTCACTCTGAGAAGTACAAAATTTGGAAAAGTTGGTATGGTCAGTTAGTGTATCAGCCTTTCACCTCTGAATGCAGCTGAGTTCAAATCCATCTTTATATAGTCACCAGAAAACTCTACCTTGAAGAGTTTATAATCAAAAGATAAGAATGTGTATAGCGAATGAGCAAAGTGTCTTGATGTTATTACTCATAGACAGGTGGGTGTTCAGAAATTATTTGAAAGAGAAGTTGGTTACTATGGTGATGGGGCACTATAAGAACCTAATTAGAATATCATACCATGTTAATTTGGTTGTTCTAGAACACAGCTAAATAATAATAATATTCCAAGCATGGGAGAAGGCCAGAAACTGGGAGCTTCTTTTTCTGCTCTGAATGGCTGGTGCCTCCACTATTTAGGCTTATCCCAAATAGCTACCAGTGTGGAAGGCTAAGCCAAACCCACAGTTAAAGGTGCCTTCTGTGACTTCTAATGCAGCCTTCCTTATTAGAAACACTTCAGTCATTTCTGTTTTGGTCAAGACTGCACTGCAGAGACTCGAGTCAGGTGCAGTGTAGAGACATGAAGCTTGGTCTTCCCCTGTGGTATCATGAAGGAAGGCACTGCAGGCCCTGCAGAATGCTGTGGTAACTGCCATCGTCCCTGACTTGAGGGACCTGCAAGAAGTCTGAGCATTGGGAAATATACTATAGATTAAAAGAGAAAACGTGTTTTACCGTTTAGGAGAAAAAATTGGCTTAAAAAGGTTCATTCTGGTTGGCTTTACTGCCCCATAACAGAGCCTGCCTGGTAGAGGGCAATCTGTAGAACCTTGCTGGTATTGTTTAAAGTGACTTCCAGGCTCAGATGTCTTAAGGCCCTAGCTAGAGAGCAATCTGGGTGGCACTTGATCTTCAAGGAAGCTACATCCCTTTGGGTTTGTCATGCTGATGATCACAGCTGAAATGTGTATCTTTTCTATTATCAGAACCAGGCCTAGTGCTTTGGAATGTCTCTCACACAACTGGTTCTTGGTAAGTTTGTTTGGATTTTACCCAGTCTCTCTCCCAGTCAGCTAGCAACTGTGTTTCTCTTGTAGAAGCTATTTTGTACATATAGATGCTGGGGAACCATCCTGCAGAAATAAGCGGCGTTTTGGTTTATGGTCATTCAGGTCTTTTCTTTTCAAAACATGTAAAGAACTCCCCTTAACATTAATAGGCAAAACACATTTGCACTGAGAGGAGATTATGCCCTTTTGCGGAAGGAGAAATTAAAATTCATATTTGGGTGCCTGGAACCCCTAATGAAGGAGAAAAGCTGAAAGGAATGAAGAATCGAATTATTGTGTGTATGTGTGTGCGTTTGTGTGTGTATGTGTGATGACTGGGACATGGGCGGCCTGACCTAGTGGTTGGAGCATGAGTTGAGGGTCAGGAGGCAGGCTGGGTTGTATACTGGGAGATCAGGATTAGGCAGCAGGAGCAGGTAGCATAACTGAAGCAGTCTAAGTAGGGGAAACCCAGTTGCACAGACAACTTCCTCTTCCTCTGCTTGGTTTAAATAGAAGCAGGGAATGAGTCGGGACCCCTAGAGTTCCACCAGTCAGATCCCAGCACTGGACTCCTCTGTCAGTGCTGAGTTCGTAGTTCCGGCAACCATTAATAGGTCACTGGGTGGCAGGTTGGCGCTTACTGATGCCTAAGCGCCCTGTGACCCTGGGTTTGGGACCTGCAGTCCTTGACACTGTGTCTGTATATATATGATGAGGGCCTGATTCTGGTCTCATTGGAAATTTGTTCAAGATGTCTTCTTATTGGTCCACAATGAGAGATAGAGCCAACACTAAATAAGGAGTTCAAGATTTGGCCCATTGCAGCTAAACAACTGGACCTTTCCTTGAATTAAAATATGCTGTGTCCCCTGGAGAGTGAAATCTGACCAGGATGATAGGAAGGGGTTTCCTACAATAGCAGGGGACTGGATTTGAAGATCCTGGAGGTCCCTTTTAGTCCTATGTACCTGTGTTTCTAAATCTTAAACGCCATTGAAAATGTCATTGAGATTTTGTGACCAACACTTTTTTCCCTCATTCTTCTTTTTTGCAGCATAATCTCCCGCTAGAAGAGGCTCATTTTATTAACACAAAACAGCTGAAGTTCATTGTGGCTCGAAGCAAGTGGCAGGTCAGCAGTCCTCAGTCTATTTTGCTCTTTTTTTAAAAAAGTCTCTTCTTTTCAAGACTGCAGCGCAAGTGCAGGGTGTGCAGCAGAGGTCTCCTCAGTGTGCCTCTGAGAAGGGAATACGGTCAAAGGGCAAAGGTTCAGTGGATGTGGCAAAAATAAGATATCCAGGCTGAAAAAATACAGGTCTTCCAGCTCTCGCCAGTGTTTTGCCTTCTGTGGCATGATCCAGCCCAGGGCAATGAAAGAGGGAAGCCCCTTCTGGACATTGAGTAAAGACAGGTTTCAGAGTAACAGCCGTGTTAGTCTGTATTCGCAAAAAGAAAAGGAGGACTTGTGGCACCTTAGAGACTAACCAATTTATTTGAGCATGAGCTTTCGTGAGCTACAGCTCACTTCATCGGATGCATACCGTGGAAACTGCAGCAGACTTTATATACACACAGAGATCATGAAACAATACCTCCTCCCACCCAACTGTCCTGCTGGTAATAGCTTAGCCTGAGGTCACCAATGACTTCTGAATATTAGATGACTTGTTTCGTAATCTACAAAAAGACTTTGTGCTTCGATGCACAAAATGCTGAGAATACTAAAGACCAAGAGTGAAATCCCCATATAAACATCAATGGGAGTTTTGCCACTGATTTCGCTGGAGCCAGGATTTTACCTCAACAATTTGGATACCTGTATTTTAGTGTGTTCTTAAGATTGGTCTGAGGATGGGGTTGGGACTCAGGAACTTCTGATTGCTGATCTCCTCTCTGAGTCTGATTCATTCTGTCAGTAGGAACAAGTTCTTTGCCTCCCAACCGCACGTGTTCCATTTGCACAAATTGAATAACACTGCCTATCTCAAGGGTATGTTGTGATAAACTCATTAGCTGATATGTGTAAAGTACCTTGTAGATGAACAGTACTATGTGAGTGCTTATTATTATTAGTGGAAACCTCTGATAATCTGTCTTTGAACTTTGGGCCAGGCCTAGTAGTTTTGAATACCCCCATATCCCTTTGTATTATATAACACGTGGAATATGGGTATTTACATCTATTTAAATGTTTTATTCATTTTAAGGCCTGCAATCAGTAGCAACACAGAAGCAAAAAGGTTCCCAAAGAAACAATGAAGTACATAATAACATAAGGAAGCACGCCGGGGTCCAGCTTCTCTGCTGATGTATGTCAGTGGAGTGCTACTGATTGCAGTGGAATTATGCCATTTTACTTTACCTAAGGATGTGGCCTTGTATGTTTAATTAAGAAACTCAGTGAAACAATAGAAATAAGTGACCTGTGGCTAAATCCCCTGCACTGCTTTGAAAATGTCAATCAGCAGCCTGGTTCTCCACTCACACAGGTGTAAGTTAGCAATACCTCCACTGAAGTCAGTGAATGAGAGGAGAGTTCAGCCCAGAAATGAATCTGTCAAAACATATTGCACAGAAAGAAATAATGCCAATATGCTGTGCAGCTCTTATGTGTGTTAACAATTCTGAGGATATATAGCATAATTCTTGCCGTGTATGTTTACACCACTCTCATCACTAGGTTGCTTTTTGGTTATGTTGTATTTTTTTCTGTTTTCAGCGTTCGCTCATGTGCTATAAATCTATACTGGTAATGAGATCCATTCCAGAAATCCTACAGAGAACTCACAAAAACACGTCGCTAGGCATCTCCCGACACCTGGTTGCAGAAAGTAGTTCTTCCACTACTCCTGGCTCCTCTTCAGACGATGAGAACGCATCCTTCCCCAGGAGAGGGCACTTTGGCTCTACACCAGAACTGCACTTGCCTGTGTTTGATTCACCAAGGTATCAAGAACCTCCAAGTTATGCGGCAGAAGAGAAACGTTCCAAGGTCTTGGTGCCGCCAGTAAAACCCATGAGACGGAAATACGCTTTAGTGAAAAGTGAGCTGGATGATAAGCCACCTACAGAAAGCAAAGTACTAATGGCAGGTGCCTTTGCTCAGAAAGCAGAGGTGATCAGTTCAGAAATCAAAGATGAAAAAGAAGATCAGTCCCAAGAGAGTGATGCAGAACAGCCTTCATTGGTGAAGGCAGCCACTTTAGATACATCGGACTTGGCACCACCAAAAGGAAAAACAGACACGTTATTACCGGACAAAGACAAAATCGTAAAGACTGGAGCTGCAATGGAGAAACCACCCTTGTGTGTCCCCAGACAGAGTGTCATTAAAAGCACATTCTACAGCCAAGCGTCTGAGGCTCCTACACGTCTACCTGTCTCACCAGGCAGAGACTACAGAAGGTACCTTGACAGAACAAGAAGAGCCTTCAGGAAAGCAGGGTATTTAAAGGTACCCTTGAGTGGTCTACGGGAACCCCTTCTAGAACAGTTTGAATTGAAAGAAGAGGAGGAGGAAGAAGAAGAAGAAGAAGGAATGTCTGGTGATGAAGAATATGGAAAAAGCAGAGAAGGTGTGACAGGCCCTCTGACCAAATCGGCTTCCTTTGATACTGCGAGGAAACCCTCACGTCACACCCTTCAGGTGTCCAGCAGAAGCCGTTCCCTGGATGATTACAGACTAAGAGCCGTAAGTTTAGCCAAGGAGCAAGACATTCTGGAAGAAGACTGTGATCTAACGTCACAGGGGAGTTATCCTGGACTAGCTCAGCAGCATGACATATCTACTGACTCTGGCAAGGTTTGGCCTGAGGAGCATTTGATGGAGGAGGACTCAAGGGAAGCTAGGAAGGATTGTTCAGAAGAACAGCCAGTCCCTTCTGCACAGTGTGGTGATGAAGGATGCCCGGGTCTAGCTGTTCAACCACAGAAGGTCCCAGTGTCGGCCCACCAGGGTGAAAGTGAGGGGCATTTACATCAAAAGACAAAACCTTCCATTGACATGGATGTGGAGCCAGCTGTTCTGGAAGGTGAAAGCCTGATTCTAACTGCTCAGCAGCCAGACACAGCCCCAGTGTCAGCTCACACATGTGAAAGTGAAGAGCATTTAAAGCTGACACTGAAGCCGAGTGGTGCAGAGTTTACACTTCTGCAGGGTGAAAGCTCCGTTTTGATTGTTCCCGAATCCGAGAGAGCCCCAATATCAGGCCACGAGAGTGAGAGAAGAGAATGCGCACATCAGCAGCCAAAGCCTTCTGTTCACAGTGCTGCAGAGTCTCCTGATCTACAGGGTGAAAGCCCAGTTTTCCTAGAGACTGCCCAAATTCCAGCTTGTAAGGGTGAAAGCCCAAGTATTTTAACAGCTCCACAACCAGACACTGCTCCACTTTCAGTCTGCCAGGGTGAAACCCAGGGATGCTTACATCCGAAGCCTTCTGATTACTTGGGCACAGCCTCCACTGTTTTGGCAGGAAAACATCCAATGATTCTAACACCGCCACCAGAAAGTGCCCCAGTTTCAGACTGTGAGGGTGAAAGGCGGGAACATTCCTGTCAGGTGCCTTCTGTTCACATTAAGGTGGGGTCTGCTGTTCTACGGGGTGAAAGCCTTTTTATTCTCACAATTCCACAACGAGAAACTGCCCCGCTTCCAGTCTATGAGAGTGACAGCCAGGAACAGTCACCTCAGAAGCCTTCAGTTTGCAGCGAGGTGAAATCTGCAGACTCAGAGAGTGAAAGCCTAGCTATTCTAGAGACTTCCCCTGTTTCACTTGTCGAGGGTGAAAGCCAGGAACGCTCACATCAGAAGCCTTCTGTTTACAGCAAGGCAGAGTCTGCTGTCCTGGAGGACTTGGTTGAAGAGATGGTTTGTCTTTCTCAAGATATGAATGTTTTAGCAGAGTCCGTTTCTACTCAAGAGGGATGTGAAAAGCACTTCTCCCCTCCAAAAGAAATGTTCTACCAAGGTCCAGCTGGTCATACAGCCACCAGACATCCCACTCATTTTGTGCCATGGAGTAAAAGAGAAGAGGGCATTTACCAGGCTGATCTTACAGAATCAGCTGCACCAGTTCCTGCAGTGGAAGATAAGTTGAGTATGCCAGCTCTGTTGAGTGTAGTCACTGAGGAGGGAAAGGTGGCTTCTCATGAATGTAAACATCTAGGGGATTTAGCAATCAAAAGCACTCGTTCCAGCAAAGCAAGCATATCCCCGTCTGATCATTCAGGTTCTGGAAAAAGATCTAGTCATATCTCTGATAGCCAGGAACCTGACAAACACTCTGAAGTTTCCTTAGTGAAGATTAAAGACCTCTCAGAAGAGATGCCTAGCACTGGCAGCGGGACTTCAAAATTTGATATCTCTGAGGTAGAGCCTGCATATTTGAACCTATCAGATCTCTACGATATTGTATATTTTCCATTTGAATTTATGAACGTCAAGAAGCCCCCAACCAAACCAATCGGTAAAAGATTTATGCCCTTCGGCGAAAAGGTTAAATTACCTCCTGCGACTAAAGGACATTTGCATCAGTATAAAAGACTGTGCATTCAGGAGGACGTTAAATCCCCTTCAGATAACTCACAAGATGCCACGACGGGGGAAACCAGACAAAACCTTTTGGACATTTCCGAAGATGTCGGGCAACCCCTTCGAAGGCTGGGGAAAGGTTCCGAACCACCAACGGGAAAAGGAGCTGAGGGCCATGTGACAACTGAACCCCAGACAATGTGTGGTTTCCAAAAGGACTCAGATGGTAAGCAGAGAAGCTCCACACACAGCAAATCAGGACTCTTTAAACTCTATGGCAGATCGCACTCAATGGAGCAGTCAGTAGAGCAGACTCTGAAGAAGAAAGTAAAAGCTTCTGTTGCCCATATTTCAAGAATCCTGAAAGGAAAGCCAGCCCCTGAACTGGAGCAAAAGGAAGGTAAAAATCTCATTGAGGGTGTAAATGGGCCTAACAATATACATGGGCTCTGTTACCCCTTCTCTCTCCTCTTTCCCCTCCACACTTCTTATATTCATCAGTTTATACATTCGACTTGTGTGCAATAATCAAGTGCAGATGCAATTTAAAAGCTTTAAGCTAGGTTTAAGTATGAAATAACATCAGCCGCTCCACTTACCTAGAGGGGTAATCCTTCATATCCTGATCCCCGTGGCAAAACACCCAGGAACATCAATAGGAATAGGATCCGGCTGTACTGACTAGTGGAGTTCCCTCCATCCTCTGCGGCTAAGTGTTTTATTTCAGTATAATATTTGGTATTCTCTCTAGCCCTGAATGTAAAACATGGGGCACAGTTCTGACCTTCAGTGAAGTTGATGTCAATCTGGAGTGACTACACTGAAGTCAGTGGAATTACTCCAGATTTATACCTACATCAATGAGACCAGAATCTGGAGAATAGAATCTGTCTATACGCTCAATTTTCCCGCACCTAGGTTGTGCCATATAGTGTGTCTTTCTGCCACAGATCATCCGCCCTACTACAGCTTAATATCATCCTCGCCCCAGGGCCTTTTATTAAACTTGCCATGACTTTTGGTATTAACTGGCAATTCATTAATAAGAAACTCATGGCATTTTTACTGCTAAACTAATCACATGAACCACAGATAATAGTAATTATATGCTGCAATTAAAATGTCATTGATTTAGTAGACTGGCTTCTACTATTAAATTCTTTGAAATAGGCATTGAGAAGCAGGGAAGTGACATACCAGAAAGAGAGTCTCTAAATGGGGCTGCAGGGTATTAAAAGAGAAAATCAGGACTTCATTGATCCATTCATCCATCCATCCATTCCCTTAATTCTGAGAACATGAGCTCCCAGTTCAATGCTGTGGCCAAGAGAGCTAATGCCATCCTGGGATGCAGAGACAGGGAAATCTTGAGTAGGAGTAGAGCGGTTATTTTACCTCTCTTTGGCACTGGTGCGATTGGTGCTGGAACACTGTGTCCAGTTCTGGTACCCACAATTCAAGCAGCATGTTGATAAATTGGAGAGGGTTCAGAGAAGAGCCACAAGGATGGTTAAAGGATTAGCAAACTTTCTTTATAGTGATAGACTCAAGGAACTCAATCTATTTAGCTTAACAAAGAGGTTAAGGGCTGACTTGATGGGGAAAAAATATTTAATAAATGGGCTCTTCAGTCTAGCAAAGAGAGAGAGATAACATTATTCAATGGCTGGAAGCTGAAGCTAGACAAATTCAGAGTGGAAATAAGGTATACATTTTTTAAATTGGGAGTAATTAATCATTGGAACAATATACAAAGGGTCATGATGGATTCTCAATCATTATACTTTTTAAATCAAGATTGGATGTTTTCTAAAAGATCTGCTCTAGTAGTTTTTTGGCAGAAGTTCTTATGGCCTGTGTTATACAGGAGGTCAGATCAGATGATCACAATGGTCTGTTCTGGCCTTAGAATCAATGAAATTATCAAGCCTCAAAACAAGGGAGAAAGGTACCTTTATGGCATGAGTTAGCAGTTAGTTTTATTGTGAAATATCACAGAGGAATATAATTGTACCAGGCTAGTATTTGAGAAGCTGAGAGAGATGTAACTTGCAAGATTTGTAAGAATTGTGTAGAGGAAAACCTTGGTAATTTACACACACTAGCAGGAATTCCAGCAGTTCTCTTTGTTCCATCTTTGCAGCAACTCCATCACCTTGTGCGGTTTTCAGATGCTTAAAGTATAGCTCTTGACCTGAAATGCAAAATCATTTTTTTTGGTGGAAAAAATAACTGCCATGGTGTCCAGGGCTTTTTTAGATGAACACATTTCAAAGCAAAATGGCATCTACTGTTAAATGTCCTTTTGTAGAATATATGTCTACAAATGAAGGCCCAAATCCAGCTTTCCTTACTCAGGCAAGACTGCCATTGAAGCCAATGGAAGGTTTGTTTAGTTGTGGACTGCAGGACAAGGATACCATAAATGCCACAAAAGTTATGTTTCTAAAGAAGGACTTCAAAGGGGCCTGATTTGCCTTTTCATCTCTGAATTGTTTGGGAGCTTTTAAATTGCACAGTATTTTGGAAGTGGCAAGGGTGGTGGCCAGCTGCCACTCAGAAGGTTCCTCCAAGCTGGGTAGGGGTAAATCCAGGACTTAAATAAGCACAGTCGTAAGAGTTTCTAGTTCCTTCACTGGACTTTGTGAACATTCAGACCTTCAGTAGCCCTTCTTGGCTCTTTTAGCTTGTCCTCTAGTTTAGCCAGAAGGCTAACATTAATTATCTCCTGAGACATATGACGTTTGGCAAAGCTATAGGGAGGAAACTTTTCCATTGCTGCCTATGGTATAGCTGCTGACTGGCTAAAGAGAGGGCTTCTGTATCTGTCAGTCTGCCTATCTCTCTATCTATCATCAGCTAATTTCTAGAGCACTCATCACTGTCCTATCAAAGCACTAACGTACTTTCCAAGAACTGTTGAACTGATTACAAGTGCTACACTTACTAAAGAAAAAGTATGCTGCATATCACTACTATATCTGTGTTACCTTCTGAAGCTATTGGGTCTTCTCTAGGCAGCTTGCTTGTAATGTAATCTCCCTTCCAGGGTCTGGGCCGGCACACCGTGAAAAGACATTGAATGACGTGCAGGACTTTTTTTTTTTGAACTGTCACATTACTATGTGGTCACTGGGGCCTAAAAAGAGGAGGGATGGCATAATGCATACAAGAGCGTGAAAGAAGTTTGTTTTTTCCCATCGGCGCTCCTTGAAAGCTAGTCTGATTAAAGACGCTGTCTGTTATGTTGCTTGTGATTTACATATGTAATTGTCTTAATCTATCTGAAATGCTGCTTTCCCTCTTTCTTTCAGCACCTTCTTTTGTAGAAGAGCTCACGGATCAGGATGTTGCCCTGGGGCAGTCTGTGACTCTGTCCTGCCAAACGTCTGCCCATTTCCCTCTGCACATTGACTGGTTCAGAGGTGATGTAAACTCTCATTTGAGGACTTGGGACAATTTAATGATAGGATCTGGAGTTATAGCACAATAAAGATGATTGAGACTCTAAGTTCCAGGAGAAGGTTAAGGGGAGTGGATAAGAAGCGACTTTTAGGGTATGTCTACACTACGGAATAAGGTCGAATTTATAGAAGTTGGTTTTTTAGAAATCGGTTTTATATATTCAAGTGTGTGTGTCCCCACAGAAAATACTCTAAGTGCATTAAGTGCATTAACTCGATGGAGTGCTTCCACAGTACTGAGGCTAGAGTCGACTTCCGGAGCATTGCACTGTGGGTAGCTATCCCACAGTTCCCGCAGTCTCCGCTGCCCATTGGAATTCTGGGTTGAGATCCCAATGCCTGATGGGGCTAAAACATTGTCGTGGGTGGTTCTGGGTACATATCATCAGGCCCCCGTTCCCTCCCTCCCTCCCTCCATGAAAGCAAGGGCAGACAATAGTTTCGCGCCTTTTTTCCTGAGTTACCTGTGCAGACGCCATACCAGGGCAAGCATGGAGCCCGCTCAGGTAACCGTCACAGTATGTCTCCTGGGTGCTGGCAGACGCGGTACGGCATTGCTACACAGTAGCAGCAACCCATTGCCTTCTGGCAGCAGACGGTACAATACGACTGGTAGCCGTCATCGTCATGTCCGAGGTGCTCCTGGCCACATCAGCTGGGAGCGCCTGGGCAGACATGGGCACAGGGACTAAATTTGGAGTGACTTGACCAGGTCATTCTCTTTAGTCCTGCAGTCAGTCCTATTGAACTGTCTTATGGTGAGCAGGCAGGCAATATGGATTGCTAGCAGTCGTACTGTACCATCTTCTGCCGGGCAGGCAAGAGATGACGATAGCTAGCAGTCGTATTGTATCATCTTCTGCCGGGCAGGCAAGAGATGAGGATCGCTAGCAGTCGTACTGTACCATCTTCTGCCGAGCAGCCATGAGATGTGGATGGCATGCAGTCCTTCTGCACCGTCTGCTGCCAGCCAAAGATGTAAAAGATAGATGGAGTGGATCAAAACAAGAAATAGACCAGATTTGTTTTGTACTCCCCTCCCCCGTCTAGGGGACTCATTCCTCTAGGTCACACTGCAGTCACTTACAGAGAAGGTGCAGCGTGGTAAATCTAGCCATGTATCAATCAGAGGCCAGGCTAACCTCCTTGTTCCAATAAGAACAATAACTTAGGTGCACCATTTCTTATTGGAACCCTCCGTGCAGTCCTGCCTGAAATACTCCTTGATGTAAAGCCACCCCCTTTGTTGATTTTAGCTCCCTGAAGCCAACCCTGTAAGCCGTGTCGTCAGTCGCCCCTCCCTCCGTCAGAGCAACGGCAGACAATCGTTCCGCGCCTTTTTTCTGTGCGGACGCCATACCAAGGCAAGCATGGAGGCCGCTCAGCTCACTTTGGCAATTAGGAGCACATTAAACACCACACGCATTATCCAGCAGTATATGCAGCACCAGAACCTGGCAAAGCGAAACCGGGCGAGGAGGCGACGTCAGCGCGGTCACGTGAGTGATCAGGACATGGACACAGATTTCTCTGAAAGCATGGGCCCTGCCAATGCATGCATCATGGTGCTAATGGGGCAGTTCATGCTGTGGAACGCCGATTCTGGGCTCGGGAAACAAGCACAGACTGGTGGGACTGCATAGTGTTGCAGGTCTGGGACGATTCCCAGTGGCTGCGAAACTTTCGCATGCGTAAGGGCACTTTCATGGAACTTTGTGACTTGCTTTCCCCCTGCCCTGAAGCGCATGAATACCAAGATGAGAGCAGCCCTCACAGTCGAGAAGCGAGTGGCGATAGCCGTGTGGAAGCTTGCAACGCCAGACAGCTACCGGTCAGTTGGGAATCAATTTGGAGTGGGCAAATCTACTGTTGGGGCTGCTGTGATGCAAGTAGCCCACACAATAAAAGATCTGCTGATATCAAGGGTAGTGACCCTGGGAAATGTGCAGGTCATAGTGGATGGCTTTGCTGCAATGGGATTCCCTAACTGGGGTGGGGCCATAGATGGAACCCATATCCCTATCTTGGCACCGGAGCACCAAGCCGCCGAGTACATAAACCGCAAGGGGTACTTTTCAATAGTGCTGCAAGCTCTGGTGGATCACAAGGGACGTTTCACCAACATCAACGTGGGATGGCCAGGAAAGGTACATGACGCTCGCATCTTCAGGAACTCTGGTCTGTTTCAAAAGCTGCAGGAAGGGACTTTATTCCCAGACCAGAAAATAACTGTTGGGGATGTTGAAATGCCTATATGTATCCTTGGGGACCCAGCCTACCCCTTAATGCCATGGCTCATGAAGCCGTACACAGGCAGCCTGGACAGTAGTCAGGAGCTGTTCAACTACAGACTGAGCAAGTGCAGAATGGTGGTAGAATGTGCATTTGGACGTTTAAAGGCACGCTGGCGCCGTTTACTGACTCGCTTAGACCTCAGCGAAACCAATATTCCCACTGTTATTACTGCTTGCTGTGTGCTCCACAATATCTGTGAGAGTAAGGGGGAGACGTTATGGCGGGGTGGGAGGTTGAGGCAAATCGCCTGGCTGCTGGTTACGCGCAGCCAGACACCAGGGCGGTTAGAAGAGCACAGGAGGGCGCCGTACGCATCAGAGAAGCTTTGAAAACCAGTTTCATGACTGGCCAGGCTACGGTGTGAAAGTTCTGTTTGTTTCTCCTTAATGAAATCCCCCGCTCCTTGGTTCACTCTACTTCCCTGTAAGCTAACCACCCTCCTCTCCTCCCTTCGATCACGGCTTGCAGAGGCAATAAAGTCATTGTTGCTTCACATTCATGCATTCTTTATTCATTCATCACACAAATAGGGGGATGACTACCAAGGTAGCCCAGGAGGGGTGGTGGAGGAGGGAAGGAAAATGCCACACAGCACTTTAAAAGTTTACAACTTTAAAATTTATTGAATGCCAGCCTTCTTTTTTTGGGGCAATCCTCTGTGGCAGAGTGGCTGGTTGGCCAGTGGCCCCCCCACCGCGTTCTTGGGCGTCTGGGTGTGGAGGCTATGGAACTTGGGGAGGAGGGTGGTTGGTTACACAGGGGCTGTAGTGGCAGTCTGTGCTCCAGCTGCCTTTGCTGCAGCTCAACCATACACTGGAGCATACTGGTTTGGTCCTCCAGCAGCCTCAGCATTGAATCATGCCTCCTCTCATCACGCTGCCGCCACATTTGAGCTTCAGCCTTGTCTTCAGCCCGCCACTTACTCTCTTCAGCCTGCCACCTCTCCTCCCGGTCATTTTGTGCTTTCCTGCACTCTGACATTATTTGCCTCCATGCATTCGTCTGTGCTCTGTCAGTGTGGGAGGACAGCATGAGCTCGGAGAACATTTCATCTCGAGTGCGTTTTTTTTTCTTTCTGATCTTCACTAGCCTCTGGGAAGGAGAAGATCCTGTGATCATTGAAACACATGCAGCTGGTGGAGAAAAAAAAGGGACAGCGGTATTTAAAAAGACACATTTTATAAAACAGTGGCTACACTCTTTCAGGGTAAACCTTGCTGTTAACATGACATACACAGCATATGTGCTTTCGTTACAAGGTCGCATTTTGCCTCCCCCCACCGCATGGCTACCCCCTCAACCCTCCCCCGTCCCTGTGGCTAACAGGGGGGAACATTTCTGTTTAGCCACAGGCAAACAGCCCAGCAGGAATGGGCTCCTCTGAGTGTCCCCTGAAGAAAAGCACTCTATTTCAACCAGGTGACCATGAATTATATCTCACTCTCCTGAGGATAACACAGAGAGATAAAGAACGGATGTTGTTTGAACGCCAGCAAACATACACTGCAATGCTTTGTTGTACAATGATTCCCGAGTATGTGTTACTGGCCTGGAGTGGTAAAGTGTTCTACCATGAAGGACGCAATAAGGCTGCCCTCCCCAGAAACCTTTTGCAAAGGCTTTGGGAATATATCCAGGAGAGCCGCGAATGCCAGGGCAAAGTAATCCTTTCACATGCTTGCTTTTAAACCATGTATAGTATTTTAAAAGGTACACTCACCAGAGGTCCCTTCTCCACCTGCTGGGTCCAGGAGGCAGCCTTGGGTGGGTTCGGGGGGTACTGGCTCCAGGTCCAGGGTGAGAAACAGTTCCTGGCTGTTGGGAAAACCGGTTTCTCCGCTTGCTTGCTGTGAGCTATCTACAACCTCATCATCATCATCATCTTCTTCATCCCCAAAACCTGCTTCCGTATTGCCTCCATCTCCATTGAAGGAGTCAAACAACACGGCTGGGGTAGTAGTGGCTGAACCCCCTAAAATGGCATGCAGCTCATCATAGAAGTGGCATGTTTGGGGCTCTGACCTGGAGCGGCCGTTCGCCTCTCTGGTTTTCTGGTAGGCTTGCCTCAGCTCCTTCAGTTTCACGCGGCACTGCTTCAGGTCCCTGTTATGGCCTCTGTCCTTCATGCCCTGGGAGATTTTGACAAAGGTTTTGGCATTTCGAAAACTGGATCGGAGTTCTGATAGCACGGATTCCTCTCCCCATACAGCGATCAGATCCCGTACCTTCCGTTCGGTCCATGCTGGAGCTCTTTTGCAATTCTGGGACTCCATCATGGTCACCTCTGCTGATGAGCTCTGCATGGTCACCTGCAGCTTGCCACGCTGGCCAAACAGGAAATGAGATTCAAAAGTTCGCGGTTCTTTTCCTGTCTACCTGGCCAGTGCATCTGAGTTGAGAGTGCTGTCCAGAGCGGTCACAATGGAGCACTCTGGGATAGCTCCCGGAGGCCAATACCGTTGAATTGTGTCCACAGTACCCCAAATTCAAGCCGGCAAGGCCGATTTAAGCGCTAATCCACTTGTCAGGGGTGGAGAAAAGAAATTGATTTTAAGAGCCCTTTAAGTCGAAATAAAGGGCTTCATCGTGTGGACTGTGCAGGTTTACATCGATTTAATGCTGCTAAATTCGACCTAAAGTCCTAGTGTAGACCAGGGCTTAGCCATCTCAGTAGAATTTAAGGACTTATTCCTTCTGCCTTACAGATGGGGTGCCCATTCGCAGCAGCAGTAGGATACTGATCTCAGCCACACTCAAAAACTTTCAGCTTTTAACCATATTGGTGGTTATGGATGAGGATTTTGGTATTTACACATGTGCGGCCAGCAACTCCCTGGGTACAGCATCCACCTCCTGTGTAATAAGGAAGGCAGGTAAGAACTGGAAGTAATTCAAGGAAGTAGATGCCTGGTTTGTACAGCTCTCACTCGAGGATTATATCCAGAATTAGCAGACATGTTGCATAATAGATTTTCTTCCACTGAGGGATACTTCATTTTCTGGGAACTCACAGAGAAAGTTCCAGATGGGAAGGCAGCAAAGGCGACGTATCCGTCTCCATTTGCACTTTAGCCTCAACACCCCAATAGTACAGATGCTTCAAGGTGCCTTGGTGAAAGCTGACGCATTGACCGTAGTGTAGAAACCTTAATTTAGATGGTTGGAACTGGAAGACCTTGGAACATAGAGGCTGGAAATACAAATACCATTTTTTTTTAGCAAGTAAGATCATTATAAAAACTAAAGCAAGTGACATTCAGAAGTAAGGATAGGCGGATCTGATAGAATGTGATGGTTAGTAAACTGATGTTCACAAAACTAGTTCAAATTGCATACCTTTTCAAACTCCTGGGTTTTTCAAAGATTATTCTGTTTTAGAAAACAACCAAAATATGTTTTTACCTACGAAGAATTCACCTATCTCCCAGAACTAGGTTGGTGCAAATGCATAGCTTGTATTCATTGTATATACTGAGTCAGATTCTTCCATGATGTAAGTCTGTTGAAGTTAATGGAGTTTACACCAAGCATGCATCTGACAGATTGTGTTTATATTTTCCATGGAATTTTTCTCTCCTCCCTATCTCTGCTCCTTATATAGAGGAGTTTATATATGTGTTTGTTTCCGCCATGCTTGCTGCAGTTTGCCTTGAGTTCTTTCTCTCTGCTCCTTTTTTCAGAGTCTCTCCTAAGTGGAATGGAAAGTCAATAACACTCTAGTTTGAATCCAACTTTCAAGTTTTTGATAGGTTTGAAATCAGGCAAACAGAGTTTACCATTCCAAAAGGGATCAGCTGTTTGGAATGGAAGAAAATCTACAACTGTAAAATTACTCATCTGTTAGAGGAAGAGGGGTCTAGGCCTTCATGTCTGTCTATTGTCTATGACATCCTTAATTTTCCGTGCCTCCCTCACAGAAGTTCTGGCTAGTCCCCCCGCCCCTGATATTGTGGAGGTATATGAGGATGGAGTGCAAGTGGTCTGGAAACCTGTGGAATCTAACACCGTGGTTACGTATACTGTACAGTGCAAGAGCGAAGGTAAAGCAGAACTAGATAGTCTCCACTTCTCATTATTGTTATCATGATTGTCCAGTCCTAGTAGTATCATAGTGCCAAGGAGCCCCAGTCATGGATCAAGGCCTCATTGTACTAGGTGCTGTACAAACAGAATAAAAAGACAGTCCATGTGCCAAAGAACGT
Source organism: Lepidochelys olivacea (assembly GCF_965140295.1). NCBI lineage: Eukaryota > Metazoa > Chordata > Testudines > Cheloniidae > Lepidochelys > Lepidochelys olivacea. The sequence continues at coordinate 262,729,489 of NC_140412.1, read as the reverse complement.
AGTTTCCCATCAGTATCCTGTACAAGATCTGTGCAATGACAGTCTCCTTGATTCAGAGATAATTATACCTTTAGTCATATATTATTTGGGTTGCCTGACTCATTCAGAGATTGATGCAAGGCCCACTGAAGTCACTGGGAATCTTTCCATTTACTTCAGCTGGCCTTGGATCAGAGCCTTTAGCGCCTGACCTCTCTGAGTTCCTTTTATTATTACTAATAATATTAAATATTTACCTTGCAGTAGCACCTACAGGTCACCCACATTGGGCCTAGAGCTGTGCAACTAACGGATGTTTGGTTACATGGCAATTCTAAAAAATCAGGGGGAAAAGATCATTTTGGGTCAACCCAAAGCAAAAAATTTTGAAATTTTGGGAGAATTGTAGAGTAAACTAAATTTAATTTAATTTCAGGTCAAACACTGTTTTGGCATTAATTAAATGGAAAGGTTTTATTTTGACCATTTTAAAACATTTTTTTAATTAAAAATGCTTAAAAATGGCCAAAATAAAATTTTGAAAGGCAAAATTGTTTTGAACAAAAGTCAGCGGATTTGATTTTGAAATGTTGAAATAAAATGTTTTGAGCTTTTCTGATTTTTTTAGCTTCTTTTCAGTTGAAACAGTTCAGTAAAATCAACATCAATTCATGAAACATTTAGATGTCACCATTCAGCACTTTTTGTCAGGAAAAAAGTTTTGTCCGAAAAATTTCACCCAAATGTAGTTGGGCCCAGTTGTCCTATGTGCCTTCCTCTAGATCTGTGTATATCAGAGGTTTTCAGACTGGGGGGCATGGAAGGTATTCTGCTGGGAGGGGTGGGCATGAGAAACTTTCGGGGAAAAGAACATACTGCACACATTTTGCCCACAGCAATGAATAACTAGCAACGCTGATTCGGCCAGAATCATATCAGGTCCTCGGATGATGCTGTGTATTGGACTCCAGATGGTGCTGTGCATTCTGGCGGATTTCTGTTAAGCTGGCACAGCATTACACAAAGTCATTGCCACTGTTTGCTACCACGCGGGGTGCCCATTTAATTGAAGGTAGAAGGGGATCTCTGGAGAGCTGTTTCAAGCATCCAACCCAGGATGGAAATTGCTGTGCTCCAAAAAATAGGCAAACCCATCACACTGGTAACAAGAATGTGATGCCAGTAAGCAGTATCTCACTTAAAATTTACATTGCTATGTACTTAAATGGCTCTGTTTGAATCAATGCCTTACTGTTTTTAATGTTTAGTGAGAGTTGCATGTTGATTTTTTTTATCAGTATATGTACTTGTGTCATGGGGTGTGTGTGTAAACTACTACACAAAGAAGCAGGGTGCAATCATATAGGTTTGAGAACCACTGAATACATATGTAGTTCATTCTGGATAGTCATGAGTTAGGTAAGGAGTTGTTCCTCTATGAGGGTTTATACCTGAATAAATCTGTTCCTGTTGTTCCCTAACCCTGGGCCTGTGGTGTATCCATTTCCCTGCTGACACAACAATACTATATAACACAATGTGTAACTGCAGTATGCAAACCGGAATGTATAAAAAGTAGAGTTATGTGAAATGTTCTCAACAAAACTCAGAATCACATGAGACTCATCTGGATCGGGATTCCATTACAAATCTAAAACCCTTACTAGAGTCCTTGAAAGGTCATTTGAGCTTAGAATCGTAGAATATCAGGGTTGGAAGGGACCTCAGGAGGTCATCTAGTCCAACCCCCTGCTCAAAGCAGGACCAATCCCCAACTAAATCATCCCAGCCAGGGCTTTGTCAAGCCTGACCTTAAAAACCTCTAAGGAAGGAGATTACCTCCCTAGGTAACGCATTCCAGTGTTTCACCACCCTCCTAGTGAAAAAGTTTTTCCTAATATCCAACCTAACAAACCTTGAGTGATCTAGGGCCCAGGTTTAAATTATTCTGGGGATTTATTTATGGTTCTTAATTATAGTTGTGCGATGTTTTCGGTTTTCCTTGCTTTCATCATGAAGCTAAGTAAAGTACAGCGTTTTTTTGAGCAGGGTTTTGCTTTGAGTTTGGGGTTCATGTTTGAACCTCAAATCTCAAAGTGGAGCTCAGGGAGGATAGGTATGAAATTACATGAACTGAAACTACAAACGCATTCACAGCCACCCCCTGCAATGAGCATTGCATGGCTCTAATATAAAATATCTGGCTTCAGAAGTGAAAATATGAGATCACTTCAAACATGACAAGGCAACGTGAGGTTATAATTTCAGCCCCAGCTGGTTCGTTTAAATATGCCACCAATTTTCTGCACTCCCAGAATAGCAGTAATTGGTGGCACAAAAGACACCCGATAATCCCTAGAACAAGTGCTAACCTGTGTCTCTCTTTGCTTGGCCAAGATGGTGAATGGAAGACCCTTGTTACTGACATGGCTGATTGCTGCTACTATGCCAGTAATCTCTCCAGGGGCTTGGTTTATGCCTTCCGGACAGCCTGCATCAGTAAAGCTGGAATGGGACCTTATAGCAGCCCGTCGGCCAAAGTAAAGATTGGTGAAAAAGACCAAACAGGTAAGCTATTGGGTGGTGGTAGAACATCTACACTATCGTACCTTCTTTGTGTGTACACTCAGGGGAAATGAAGCATAAACCTGGAGGAACTCCATTGCCTCCAGTGTGTTTTAGGGTTTTGAATCCTAGGTGCTGTTGTTCATAGATAGTCCCTCAGCTGACAGCAGGATGAGTTGTGAGAACTCCTAGCCTTGGCATCTTGGGATTGAAACTGTAGATTACTTGTACAGGAAAGACCACTTAATGCTCATTTAAGTGAGATCACTTAATGCTCCAGCATGCTCATTTAATTCTGGCGATCCCCAGGGAACAGAATCAGAGTAATGTGTTTCAGTTGAGTGAAGCGTAGGCTTAATAGTACACCTATGGAAGTGGTGAAAAGTCCATTGAAATGCCATGGCCCTGGTGCCGTCTACAAGACACAACTCAGTAGTTCATTGATGTGAATTGGTGTTTGCGTCTGTAAAATTCCCTTTGTTCATTTTGGGCTATTTCTCTGCTTAGCGAGTCAAACTTATCCCATAGTTTTTCTCTATAGTTTAATGGTTTGTTTGTATTGTTGCTTATTTTTAAAGAAATCCATTAAATGAGAAGGACTCTCCCAGCAGCTGAAGGCATCCCTCTGAGAACTGAGATAATGGCCTATCTGGCATTCTGTTTCATAGAATCATAGAATATCAGGGTTGGAAGGGACCTCAGAAGGTCATCTAGTCCAACCCCCTGCTCAAAGCAGGACCAATCCCCAATTAAATCATCCCAGCCAGGGCTTTGTCAAGCCTGACCTTAAAAACTTCTAAGGAAGGAGATTCTACCACCTCCCTAGGTAACGCATTCCAGTGTTTCACCACCCTCCTAGTGAAAAAGTTTTTCCTAATATCCAACCTAAACCTCCCCCACTGCAACTTGAGACCATTACTCCTTATCCTGTCCTCTTCTACCACTGAGAATAGTCTAGAACCATCCTCTCTGGACCCACCTCTCAGGTAGTTGAAAGCAGCTATCAAATCCCCCCTCATTCTTCTCTTCTGCAGACTAAACAATCCCAGTTCCCTCAGCCTCTCCTCATAAGTCATGTGTTCCAGACCCCTAATCATTTTTGTTGCCCTTCGCTGGACTCTCTCCAATTTATCCACATCCTTCTTGTAGTGTGGGGCCCAAAACTGGACACAGTACTCCAGATGAGGCCTCACCAATGTCGAATAGAGGGGGACGATCACATCCCTTGATCTGCTCGCTATGCCCCTACTTATACATCCCAAAATGCCATTGGCCTTCTTGGCAACAAGGGCACACTGCTGACTCATATCCAGCTTCTCGTCCACTGTCACCCCTAGGTCCTTTTCCGCAGAACTGCTGCCTAGCCGTTCGGTCCCTAGTCTGCAGCTGTGCATTGGGTTCTTCCGTCCTAAGTGCAGGACCCTGCACTTATCCTTATTGAACCTCATCAGATTTCTTTTGGCCCAATCCTCCAATTTGTCTAGGTCCCTCTGTATCCTATCCCTGCCCTCTAGCGTATCTACCACTCCTCCCAGTTTAGTATCATCCGCAAATTTGCTGAGCGTGCAATCCACACCATCCTGCAGATCATTTATGAAGATATTGAACAAAACCGGCCCCAGGACTGACCCCTGGGGCACTCCACTTGACACCGGCTGCCAACTAGACATGGAGCCATTGATCACTACCTGTTGAGCCCGACAATCTAGCCAACTTTCTACCCACCTTATAGTGCATTCATCCAGCCCATACTTCTTTAACTTGCTGACAAGAATACTGTGGGAGACCGTGTCAAAAGCTTTGCTAAAGTCAAGAAACAATACATCCACTGCTTTCCCTTCATCCACAGAACCACTTATCTCGTCATAGAAGGCGATTAGATTAGTCAGGCATGACCTTCCCTTGGTGAATCCATTTTGACTGTTCCTGATCACTTTCCTCTCATGTAAGTGCTTCAGGATTGATTCTTTGAGGACCTGCTCCATGATTTTTCCAGAGACTGAGGTGAGGCTGACTGGCCTGTAGTTCCCAGGATCCTCCTTCTTCCCTTTTTTAAAGATTGGCACTACATTAGCCTTTTTCCAGTCATCCGGGACTTCCGCCGTTCGCCATGAGTTTTCAAAGATAATGGCCAATGGCTCTGCAATCACAGCCGCCAATTCCTTTAGCACTCTCGGATGCAACTCGTCCGGCCCCATGGACTTGTGCACGTCCAGCTTTTCTAAATAGACCCTAACCACCTCTTTCTCCACAGAGGGCTGGCCATCTATTCCCCATGTTGTGATGCCCAGCGCAGCAGTCTGGGAGCTGACCTTGTTAGTGAAGACAGAGGCAAAAAAAGCATTGAGTACATTAGCTTTTTCCACATCCTCTGTCACTAGGTTGCCTCCCTCATTCATTAAGGGGCCCACACTTTCCTTGGCTTTCTTCTTGTTGCCAACATACCTGAAGAAACCCTTCTTGTTACTCTTGACATCTCTCGCTAACTGCAGCTCCAGGTGCGATTTGGCCCTCCTGATTTCATTCCTACATGCCCGAGCAATATTTTTATACTCTTCCCTGGTCATATGTCCAGCCTTCCACTTCTTATAAGCTTCTTTTTTATGTTTAAGATCCGCTAGGATTTCACCGTTAAGCCAAGCTGGTCGCCTGCCATATTTACTATTCTTTCGACACATCGGGATGGTTTGTCCCTGTAACCTCAACAGGGATTCCTTGAAATACAGCCAGCTCTCCTGGACTCCTTTCCCCTTCATGTTAGTCCCCCAGGGCATCCTACCCATCCGTTCCCTGAGGGAGTCGAAGTCTGCTTTCCTGAAGTCCAGGGTCCGTATCCTGCTGCTTACCTTTTTTCCCTGTGTCAGGATCCTGAACTCAACCAACTCATGGTCACTGCCTCCCAGATTCCCATCCACTTTTGCTTCCCCTACTAATTCTTCCCGGTTTGTGAGCAACAGGTCAAGAAAAGTTCCCCCCCCTAGTTGGCTCCTCTAGCACTTGCGCCAGGAAATTGTCCCCTACGCTTTCCAAAAACTTCCTGGATTGTCTGTGCACCGCTGTATTGCTCTCCCAGCAGATATCAGGAAAATTAAAGTCACCCATGAGAACCAGGGCGTGCAATCAAGTAGCTTCTGCGAGCTGCCGGAAGAAAGCCTCATCCACCTCATCCCCCTGGTCCAGTGGTCTATAGCAGACTCCCACCAGTACATCACTCTTGTTGCTCACACTTCTAAACTTAATCCAGAGACACAGGTTTTTCTGCAGTTTCGTACCAGAGCTCTGAGCAGTCATACTGCTCCCTTACATACAGTGCTACTCACCCACCTTTTCTGCCCTGCCTGTCCTTCCTGAACAGTTTATAACCATCCATGACAGTACTCCAGTCATGTGAGTTATCCCACCAAGTCTCTGTTATTCCAATCACGTCATAATTGCTTGACATCACCAGGACAATTGAAAGGATTCCACTACACCAGAGAAATAGCCTTGCCCATCTCAATGTAATTTACCAACCCTCGCCCTATATGCTTGCCTTAGGCCAGGAATTCTCAACCGTTTTTATACTGTGATCTCACAATCTCTCCTGAGCCACGATCCAAATTTCTTTATGCCAGTACACACAGTGCTTCCAAGGAGGTGCCATCATGTTTCATACGGTGCTCCTATTCCAGAGGAATATGCAGGAAGAACCAATGGCAAGTGACTGCAGAAATTCTGCTTCAGCTGATAAAACGAAACATGGAGTAGAAGCAGGTTACCGGTCCACAGGCAATGTCTTGCCATCTCATTGAGGGCTGTGACCAGGTGGCAGGTTGAGAACCAGTGGCCTAGGCTAATATAGACTAATTGCTTGCCATTTGCAGTGAGACAGAGCAGCAAGTTCTTCCATTAGATCCACTGGTCCTCTAACCTGTCTATGTCATAGGCTAGTCCAGAGGAAACTCGTAATGGGACATGTCTACACGGGGGCCGGAGGTAGAATTTCCAGCTCAGGTAGACCTACCCATGCTAGCTCTGATTGAGCTAGCACGCTAAACATAGAAGTGTAGCTGCAGGCCCATGAGCGGTATGACGAGCTGGCTGCCCTGAGTGCAATCCTGTCAGAGACCTAGGTACATACTTGGGGGTGGCTTGTGTCATGGCAGCTACATTGCTGATTTAGTGCGCTGGCTTGTTCAGAGCTAACCTGTGAATGTCCACCCGAGCTGGAAATTATACCTCCAGCTCCAGTGTCAGTAACCCTGTGTTCAATCCTGAAGGTGTTTCTTTGCACTCCAACAGGGGTTCTCAAACTTCATTGCTCCGCGACCCCCTTCTGACCATAAAAATTACTACACTACCCCAGGAGTGGGGACCAAAGCCTGAGCCCACCCCAGCCCCACTGACCCGGGCGGTGGAGGGGGGACAAAACTGAAGTCCAAGAGCTTCAGTCCCAAGTGGGGGGCCTGTAACCTGAGTCCCAACATGCAGGGCTGAAACCCTCAGGCTTCGTCCTTGGGTGGTGGGGCTCAGGGCTTCAGTTTCAGCCCTGGGCTCCAGCAAGCCCAACCTAGACCCAACCCACAGTTTGAGAACCGTTGCACTAGAATGTGATTTGGTGCCTCTATTGTGAGACATTTCACAAATGTGCCTGCTGACGTCTGAAATACGGTAGCTGCCTGTCTTCATCTCTATTGACAAGAAGATACCCAGGGATGACAAAGCAAGGATTTGAACTGAACTTAGTGTTGTTTTCTCTTATACATCCATGTCTCTCTTTCCCTCTAGCGTTTCAATCTGCAAAGCAGACGTTCCCAGCTGCTACAGAGGGTGAGAGTGAAATAATGGCACCAGCAGAGCCTTTTCCAACCCAGCAAAGCTACGCCTTCCAGACAGAGATCAAAAGGTATAAAGGCCAGAAACCCCCAGTTAAAACACTCAAATGTTCAGGGGAAAATGCTTCAGTTTGGACCCTAAAACTCAGAAATGTCACTTTTATAAACCTACCGGCCACCCACCTGTTACCTGCCCATTTACCACTTTGTTTTAATGAAAACATCTCCAGTAGCACAGGATACTGGGCATTGCTTGGTTGCCCTCCTCTTGTCTGACTTGATATTGCCATCATTAAATGAATCCTGAGCCAGACCCTGCTCAAATGGACATGTGTAGGTCTCTCACTAACTCCATACACGTACTCACCAACCAGGGCAGATCCCACTCCTTCCAGGTAGATAAAGCTTGCCATTGAGCGCCTGGGGTTCATAGCAATTCAAATCCAATAGCCAGACATCAACTGTAACAGATCCATAGGCCCCCAGAATTTCGTTGTCCTTACTGTATCCCACACTGTGGCAGAGGAGAGGGGCTTTCCAAGAGGTGGGACGGAGGAGAAGATGGGGCCACTCAGGACTCACTCCGGGCAAGAGTCTCCATCACCTTGTAGAGGCCCCCCTCCAACACTTAGGAACTAGCCCATCCCCAAGGAATTTCACATCTGGGAATTAGCCAGTGTCCTAAAAGGTAAAAGACACTGAATCAGAATGTGGGGTCTAAACACTGGATTCTTGCTAAGAAGCCCAATAATGTACAGCCCAGCTATCCTCTGGGCTGGTAAAGGATTCTCTCTTAGGCTACCTTTACGCTTGTGAGCTCGAGGACGAGTCCCAGTTCACTGAGACGGATTGGTGCTAGCTGTCATCGAGCTGACACGCTAGAATAGTAGGGCAGCCATGAGCAGCAGCATGGGCCAGCCATGCTGAGTACGTCCCCATGGAGTTCAGGCAGGTTTGTACTCAGCACGGCTAGCCCATGCTGACACTGCTTGTGATACTCCGAAGACACTACTATTTTTAGCATGCTAGCTCCTTCACACCCCCAGCTCCAAACATAACATGTAAACATACCCATCATTACACCTATGCATGGCGGATATTATTCACAGGCACTAGAGGTCAGGCTTTTGCTGCTGCCATTAAAAGTAGCCATACACTTTCACTTTAAGGAAGTGCAGACTTACGGTCTCTCATGCCAGCCCAGCATGATCATAGTTTTCACTCCAGGGTCTGGATGCAAAACAAGCAGTAGGATGCTGTTGATCCTAAGGTAGGGCAGAACCTGGCTCAGGCTACCTTGTTCCAAGAGCAGCAGGAGAAGTTTAACTTGCCCCTGTGCTTTTGTTGCTCCAGGGGGCGTTTCAGCATCGTCAGACAGTGCAGGGAAAAATTAAGCGGAAATGCGCAGGCAGCCAAAATTATCCCCTACCGGCAAGAAGACAAGCAGGCTGTGCTCCAGGAATATCAAGTCCTGAGGAAGCTTCATCACACAAATATAGTCCAGCTGCAAGGAGCCTACGTGAGCCCACGGCACCTAGTGCTGATCCTGGAATTGTGCGTGGGGCCAGAGCTACTCCATTGTTTGGCTGAAAGGTACACATCCCACTGTACCTGCTTTCTTTGAGGCTGGTGTAGCTAGTGAAGCATCTGTATTGTGGATTTTTGCCCACCTCTTCATTCTGGAGCATCTTCTTCCACCAGGTTTTCCCCCAGTCTAATCTCGTACTACACTTGTGATACATCTCCTTTACTCCCCTGAGACTTGTTTGGATCTTCGGCTTCTGTGGATCAGCCACAAAACCAGTACCTATGGAGCACCACCAGAGATGAAGGGCATCAATTATTTGAATGCGTCTGTTCGCTGCCTTGATTCCCACAGTCTCTCGTTAAATCCCAGCTCTCGAGTGGCCATAAAGAGGCTGCTCGTTCTGGCCGAGTGTAAATCCTACCTTTAAGGTGTAAATGTACAATAGATGGCATGGTGATTGTGTGTGGTTCAGGCAGCCTTTCCACCTATTCCCATTTCTCCTTCAGCCTCCCCCTAATGGCTGAAAACTGATCAGATGACATCTAATGAGTAAGAAGGGAAGGCTAAGCCCATGATCTAACCACAGGAGCTGCATTCTGGTCCCACTCTGCCACTGACGCCCTCTGCAGCCCAGTCACTTAATTTCTCAGCCTCAGGTGTCCATCTGTAATACAGGCATAACAATATTTACTTACCTTCCCCCAGTGGAGCTTCATGAGGGTTAATTATTAATGACTGTGAAGTATCTGAAGCTGATGAAAAGTGCTGATCCTATTAGGACTTAATGGGAATTTTCCTATTGACTTCAGTGGAACAGGAACAGGCCATTAAAATACACAGGAAGGACAGTTATGATTTTTACTGTTTCCTTTATCAGGACATCCTATTCAGAGGTGGAGGTCAGAGACTATCTATGGCAGATCCTCAGTGCAGTTGAGTTCCTCCACGCACACCACATCCTGCACTTGGATCTGAGGTCTGAAAACATGATAATTACAGAACCCAACCTGCTTAAACTCCTGGACTTTGGCAACGCGCAGTTCTACATGCCAGACAGAGTCATTACCATGGATAGGTGCATTGACTACGTAGAAACCATGGGTGAGTACGGTATGTCAGTGCTACGTCAGCATGGCCTCGGGCCCCTGCTAGATGGAAGGTCAAACTGGGACAATGGTGGGAGCGACACTTCATAGATGTGTTTGTAGATGCTCCCATTCATTGCCTGGCAGATGCTCCCGTTGGTTGCCAGCTAACAGGAAATTGAGGTCGGCCTCAATTCTCTTAAATTATTCCCACTTGTGCTATAATGGAGGTTATAGAACTGGATGTTTCTGCAGTGTCCAGAATTCACCGTGAATTTCCTGGTCTGGATGATGCTGGAATTCAGAAGGTTTTGAGTCTGCCTGTGTGCTAGCCCTGGCCTGCGGTTGGCTGGTGCAGTGGCTAGAACTGAGTGGAAACAGCAGCCTTCCCAGCTTGCTCGTTCCATTGACTCAGTGACTGTAACTCATAAATATCACATTGGTTGATTTAAAATGTGAGACAACCCTTGTGAAGCACAATGTCTCATCATGCAGTCACTGCATGGGCAAAAGCAATGAACACAGCACTAGATTTGCAATCTATACCTAGTAAAGACAAAGCTTTTTGAAGATGTGTTTGTAGGTCTCCATTTGTTTGGCTTCTTAAATGACTCAGGATATTCATGGGGTGTCATGCATCAACCTGTCCTCTGTAACAGACCTTCTCTTCCTCGACTCTTGGGAGCATAGCAAAGATTAAAACTATCACACTGAGCTTTTCTGCTAGAATAAATGTTCCATCTTGTAAGGAAACTCAACTCATACTGCTGTGCCTTTGTAGCTCCAGAACTGCTGTCAGAGCAAGGAGCCCTCCCGCAGACTGACATCTGGGCTGTCGGCATCACCGCTTTCATCATGTAAGTTGTTCCCTTGCAAAGAACTAGAGGTACAAGTGAATAATCACAATGACGACACAATTGGCATCACAGAAAAGTGGTGGGATCATTCACACGACTGGAATATCGGTATAGAAGGATACAGCTTGTTCAGGAAGGACAGACAGGAAAAAAGGGAGGAGGAGTTGCCTTGTATATCAAAGATGTGTATGTTTGCACTGAGGTTGAGATAGAAGAGGGAGGCAGACCTGTTGAAAGACTCTGGATAAGGATAAAAGGGGTAAAAACAAAGGGTGATGTTATGGTCGGGGTCTACTACAGACCAACTAACCAGGGAAGAAGAGCTGGATGAGGCTTTTTTTAAACAACTAACAAAATCGTCCAAAGCGCAGGACTCGGTGGTGATGGGAGACTTCAGCTACTCAGACATCTGTTGGGAAAATAACACAGCAGGGCACAGATTATCCAGCAAATTCTTGGAATGCATTGGAGACAACTGTTTATTGCAGAAGGTGAAAAAAGCTACTAGGGGAGAGGCTGTCCTAGATTTGATTCTGACGAACAAGGAGGAACTGGATGAGAATTTGAAAGTGGAAGGCAGCTTGGGTGAAAGTGATCATGACATGACAGAGCTCATGATTCTAAGGAATGATAGGAAGGAAAACAGCAGACTAAAGATAATGGATTTCAAGAAGGTAAACTTTAGCAAACTCAGAGAATTGGTAGTTAAGATCCTGTGGGAAGCAAATAAAAGGGGAAAGAGTTCAGGAGAGCTAGCAGTTTTTTAAAGAGACATTAAGGGGACAAGAACAAACTACCCCAAAGTGTAGGAGAGATAGGGATTATGGTAAAACACCACAGTGGCTTAATCAGGAGATCTTGGAAGTTTTTAAAAACAAGTTGGACAAACATCCATCAGGGATGGTCTAGGTTTTCTTGGCCCTGCCTCAGTGCTGGGTGCTGGACTCGATGACTTCTCAAGGTCCCTTCCAGCCCTACATTTCTGTGATTCTATGGGTATGTGTATACTACGAAATTAGGTCGAATTTATAGAAGTCGTTTTTTTAGAAATCGTTTTTATATATTCGAGTGTGTGTGTCCGCACAGAAAATGCTCTAAGTGCATTAACTCGGCAGAGTGCTTCCACCGTACCGAGGCAAGCGTCGACTTCCGGAGTGTTGCACTGTGGGTAGCTATCCCACAATTCCCAGTGGGTCTCCGGAAATGAGATTCAAAAGTTCGTGGTTCTTTTCCTGTCTACCTGGCCAGTGCATCTGAGTTGAGAGTGCTGTCCAGAGCGGTCACAATGGAGCACTCTGGGATAGCTCCCGGAGGCCAATACCGTCGAATTGTGTCCACAGTACCCCAAATTCGACCCAGCAAGGCCGATTTAAGTGCTAATCCACTTGTCAGGGTTGGAGTAAGGAAATCGATTTTAAGAGCCCTTTAAGTCAAAAAAGGGCTTCATCGTGTGGACAGGTGCAGGTTTACATCGATTTAACGCTGCTAAATTCGACCTAAAGTCCTAGTGTAGACCAGGGCTATGTATTAGCAGGAGTGTTGTAAGCAAGACATGAGAAGTAATTCTTCTCCTTTACTCAGCACTGATAAGGCATAATCTGAAGTATTCTGTCCAATTCTTCAGGAAGGATGTGGACAAATTGGAGAAAGTTCAGAGGAGAGCAACAAAAATGATTAATGGTCTAGAAAAGATTGAAAAAAATGGGTTTGTTTAGTCTGTAGAAGAGAAGACTGAGTGAAGACATAACAGTCTTCAAGTACTTAAAAGATTGCTATAAAAAGAAGGGTGATAAATTGTTCCCCTGAACCACAGAGGATAGGACAAGAAGTAATGGGTTAAATTGCAGCAAGGGAGATTTAGGTTGCACATTAGTGTAACCTTGCCACACCTCACCACCAGATGTCAGGGTGGAGCTCATCCTGACACTGCTTACATCAGGAAAAAACTTGCTAACTGTCAGAGTGGTTAAGCACCAGAACAAATTACCCAGGGACATTGTGGAATTTCCATTATTGGAGGTTTTGAAGAACAGGTTAGACAAACACCTCTCAGGGATGGTCTAGATAATACTTGGTCATGCCTCAGTTCAGGGGCTGAACTAGATGACCTATGGAGGTCCCTTCCAGTCCTGCATTTCTGTAATTGTGGATTGCATCAGTGGAAGGCAGCTTTAAATCCACTAGAGTTTCAAAGGAGATCCACCAGCAGAGATGCACTAAGGGCCTACTGCATCAGCTCAGAATAGCCAGAGTACAGTGGCATTCCAGCCACGTCCCTCCTCCCTGGCCACACACCCAGAACCGAGGGTTGTGAAATAGAGTGGTTTAAAGCTGTCTATGCTGGCTCCACACTGTCTGAGGTGAAAGGAGTACTCCCCGATGGGCTGCCTTTATAGGCTCTTTGCACAGCAGGATTGGTGTCAAGGGGCCATGTTGCAACACAGAATCAACCCACACCCACCTTTCGTGCATGGCTCGGCTCTCCAATAAAACTCAGCCAGCACGAGCACATTAAAACTACAGGAAGTAAAAAGGCAAACAAAGCATTCTAATGAACCCTTCCTCCAATAAATCATCTCGTCTTCCATTTCCTCTTCCCATACAATGCTTCACAGCACAGGTGGGGTCTGCTTCCTCGCACTGGCCCAGCACTTCCCAGGAGTGCTCAGCAAGGAACTGGGAACAGTCAGTTGCATTTACAAAGAGGCCTTTCCCCTCGCGTGTCGATTTACCCTCCTTTTTTGTGTTAGGCTGAGTGCCGACTACCCCCTCAGTTCTGATGTAGCCTGTGACTTTCTGAGAATCACCAAGAAAGGGAAGGTGAAACTTACCAGATGCTACGCGGGTCTGTCCGGGGGGGCCGTGACATTTCTTCAAAGCACGCTGTGCGCAAATCCCTGGTAAGAGGATGTTTGCTTTCCAGCCTGCAAACCTGTGCAGGGCCCAGTTACTGCTCTCTTCTCTCTCTCTCTCTAGCCAGCTACCTAACTTCCTCTCACTGCGTGTCTCCCTCTGATCCAGACTCTTGTTGACGCTCTAGCTCTCTTCCTATCCTAGGGGGAGGCCATCGGTAGAGGAATGCCTTCAGGCTCCATGGCTCCAGGAGACGGGATTGGATGGCAGACAGCAAGTGGTAGTCACTTTCTCCACCGCCAAGCTGAGGAGTTTCCTAGCAGAACGGGAGAAGAAAAGGAGCCTCTTGTGTTCAAAGTATGGGCTGATGATCGCTCAGTGAACTGGGTGGTAGCCCAGTGAAGAATAGATTCCCCTCCCCTGCCCCACCCCACCCCGACAAATACTTGCACTGGGGGTTTGGAACCTAAGTGTCGTATCTGGTTACAGACCTGCTGCAGTAAACCAGTGACCCTGACGCCTTAGAGAGAGATTTGAGTGAGCAGGTCCCATTAGACATGAGTGAATGGGAGCTGGATCTCTGGGTTGCTTTGAAAATCCTTCCCTTAGAGTTCCAAGACTGCACATAATGCCGCTCAGTGACCTCCCCACAAGGTCCAGCAGCAGCACAGAAATACCAGACCCCCAGCCACATCATGAGCCTTTCGGACATTACTAAACAGACCCCCTGCGATAACAGCAGCTTCAGCTTCTGATCACCTGTGCTCATGTGATATGCAGGTCTAGTTTGTCTCTCAAAACCATAAGGAGTAAGTAAAAGATTTCCCTTGGAATGCAGCACTGAGCTGGGGCAGAGGAGGCTATTGAATGATAGTGCCCCAGGATGGAATCAGACTATATACATCTTCACTGTTTAAAAAAAAATCCATTGTGTGGCTATCAGATGAAATGTGTAGTGTGTGTGTGTGTTTGTGTGTGTGTCTTCTAGGCAAAGTTGTAGGTAACTGGAGCTATAAATAACATTTGTTCAATAGGGCATCTGATGTGTCTGTCACATAGTAGCAGGGGCTAGAGTTGACATACACAATCAGCATGCAACAGTGACTGGACCCAGTGTGTAACGTACCAGGGCCGTGTTCACGTACAGCCACCATAGTCATCCGTGAGGACTGAACCCAAGACAAAACACAGGCCTCTGCCACGCACACTGAAAAAGAATTCTTTCCTCTGGAAGTAGCGGGCTGCTAAGCCTGCCACTAGAGGGAGGCACGAACACACTCAATACAGGAGTGTTACATGCACAATCTGCACATTACCGCAGACAAGACTGTAACCGGGAGTCTCATGGTGCCTAGACAGTAACTGTCCCAGGTAAGCCTCCCTCTGACCAGGCCAGAATGAGCCATGCTACGTTTGTTTCCAATGGAAGTCAGTCTTGCGTGTACCTTGTACGACAGGAGATACATGGTTTTGCCTGTTCAAGAACAGCCATTTGTGGCCATCTTCCTGCTCGTGCAAGAGAAAAGGCACTGATATAGTCTTGATTTTTCAGTGGAAGACCAAATTAGCCCTTTGTATGCTACTCCTATGGATGGCCCAGATCATGCCGTCTCAGACACAAGCCAATTTCTTCTGCTATGCACTAACAGAGTGGCAGAATGTATAGCATGCATCATTGGGGGGTCTACACATGCCCCTGTGCATTGTGATATATGCAGCACGGACTAAAATCCTCAAAGGATTGATCCTTACCGTGATTATAACCACAGTGAATATGAGCTTTGGGACAGGTATTTAAAGTCTCCAGTCTTTATGATCGGAGGGAAAATATATCAGACACCTAGTAGCTTAAAGCAATCCCAACTTGCTTTATCTGAATCTGTTGTCTTAAAAATGTAAAACACTCTGTTAGGAGTTTTATGCCGATTTTGCAGGTCACTGCCATGATATATTGATACGGCTTCTGTAGGGTAGGTGGCCCCTGCAGGTAGAGACTTGGCACAATTAGGATTTTAGAGCGAGGCATTCTCTCTCAAATGAGCACTCTCAGAAAGAAAACTTTTGTCCACATCTGGGAGAGACTGTTCTGAAACTGCAAAGGGCCATACTCTGGGCCTTGAGTGAGTGGTTCATTGCAGTGAACTCTACTTTGCCTGGCTTGCTGTCGAAAGTGACCTCTGCATGCTACCTTTGTTGGCTGCACTGATCTGTGTCCGTGGGTACAGAGGAAATGCCCACTCATGGGGTGGCTTTCATAGGAACAGCTCTTCCCCGGGACAAACACCAGTTCCACAGATGCTCGGGGGAGATGTGACAACCCCAGGAATCTGCAGTGATGAAGTTAGGGTCATTTTTCCTTAATGCCAACCATAGCCTTTTAAATCAACCACACACAACACACGCCTTTTCACTGAAGCAATCAAAGTAGCACAATGTTTTCCATTATGCTTCTTCTACACAGCAAAGATCACTTATGCTAGACCGTTTGTTAGCAGTGCTTGCCTGCTGCTGGCGATGCCAGGTACATCCGGGTGTGATGCACCTGTCGTGCCACTGAATGTACGAGACACATCCAGGCAGAATGTACCTGTTAAGCTGCTGAGAATTCTGGAAATATCTAGGTGGAGCACAGCTGTTGAATGTGCTTGGTATATCTAGGTAGAACACACCTGCTGTGCTGCTGAATGTATCAGATGTATCTAGTTAGAATGTGCCCGTTATGCTGCTGAATGTGCTGGGTGTATCTAGGTGGAACACCCCACCCCCCACCATGCTGTTGAATGTTCTGGGTGTATCTAGATGGAACACCCCTCATACTGTTGAATGTTCTAGGTAGAACACCCCTCGTGCTGCTGAATGTTCTATGTGCATCTAGGTGGAACACCCCCATGCTGCTGAATGTTCTAGGTGTATCTAGGCGGAACACCCCCATGCTGCTGAATGTTCTAGGTGTATCTAGGTGGAACACCCCCGTGCTGCTGGATGTTCTAGGTGAATCTAGGTGGAACACCCCCATGCTGCTGAATGTTCTAGGTGTATCTAGGCGGAACACCCCCATGCTGCTGAATGTTCTAGGTGTATATAGGCAGAACACACCCGTGCTGCTGGATGTTCTAGGTGTATCTAGGTGGAACACCCCCATGCTGCTGAATGTTCTAGGTGTATCTAGGTGGAACTCACCACTGTACTGCCGAGTCCATGCTAACTCTTCCATTATGAAAGATGTTAATAGAAAATCATCAGCTCAATAGGTACACTGTAATACCACTATCACATGGGTTAACCCCTGCTTTAACTTAGGCTTCTGTTGGTACTAGCTGTACAGCAGTCAAAGGCACATGTCACAACAATGACCTTGACCTCATTAAGTACAGAATTTGCATGTCTAAAGGCATTCTGCCACTTGGGCGCCTGGGCTGTTGATTTGTAGCTCTTCTGATATATTTGGGAGATGTGGGAACAGAGTTACTGGAAAATGTATTTCAGTCTGATTTTTAAATAGAGGCCACAACATCCTGGAGTTTAGTGTCTTCCATTGTGTCTAAAAACTGTCAAGGATTGTTTTCATTTACATTTGATGGTCTTAGCATTGTATTTCTTTTGTGAATATAATCTCTGCGTTTATGTGAAATGACTCATGTGTCTATTGGTTCTGGTGTGGTCGGTTTATTTCACCAAATACCATTTGGTGACTTTCATTACAAACGGTGTTTTGCTCATAGTTCTGTATCCAGAAGCATTAATGGAGATGGGAGCAGGAAATCAGTTCCTCATGTGCTACCGTTTCATAAGATCGTGAAAGAGTGAGCGTGTTTAAATGGTGACAGCCTTTCCAGTCATATTTAATGCACATTGGTAAGATCCTAAAATGCACAGCAGTAAGGTTCCTTATGATGCTTGTACAGCAAGCAGCACAGGAAATGCGGCTGAAACTAGAGGACGTTTAACTAGACTGGGGAGAGCAGACACAGATTCAACAGACTATGAAGCTCTGAATTTCAAAGTTACATTGTCGCCATAGTCCAGTGTAGGAGAGGGTGCTTAGGTCTTAGGGCCCAATTCTGAGCTGAGTTCCGCTGAAGCTAGAGGAGTTACTTTGGATTGATACTGGTGTTACTTAGATCAGAATCTGGCCCATAGATTTTCAGGATGCTGTCTTCCCTCCAACTTAATATCATAGCAATCAGATGTGCTTTAGATTGGCACAGTCTCGTGCTTTGGTTTGATTTTTAAGGTGGAGAGGGGTCAGTTTGTGAAGGGAAAACCCATTTAAGAGTAAGATTCTTAATGTAGGTTAACATATATCAAGACCTGGGCTCATATCCCTTTTCTCTTTCTTATGCAATTCAAATTAACTGAGTTTGCTTCCCTAATTTGCATGCATTTTGAACATGTCAGAAGTCTGTGCACTCAATACTGTTTTGTTAAATAAACTATGTTGACAAAGAAGTTAGACCATAGTTTTTGCTGTTATTCTTTTCCTATAATTATAGTACTGTAGCATTCAGGTGTGTCAATCAGACTCAGGGCCCTTGTGTTCTAGGCACAGCACAAACACATCCTAGCTGGATGCATACTTAGTTCTTTACTTAGGACGATTCCTGCCTCCAAATCATTTTGGTTGCGCCTCTTCATATTCTTTCTGTTGGATCAACATCATTCACATACCGCGGTGCCCAGACTGAATACACCGTACTGGTCTCTCCACTGCCAGAGAGAGAAGTACTACCAAGTCCCCATTGCGTGATGCAATGCCTCTGGACACCAGCCCCGAACCCCATTGTTTTGTTTCGTTTTCAAGTCACAGCATATGCTTGAAATAAGGACTCATGCTCCTTTCTGGCTCCTTTTCCTGAGCCTGCAGTGAAGCCATAGACCTGAGGGCAATCTCGTGGCTAAAACTATGTGCCATGGGAAACAATCCTCCAGGGCAGGGATGTGGGGGAATATCCACCAGAGGATACAGGCTCCTGCAGGGAGCAGGGACAGAGGGAGGAGGGGAAGCCAAGGAACACAGGGGATCGTGGGAGACAATAGAGGGAAGGAAGCAAGTGGGGCGCAGCCAGCCTGAAGACTCGGTCAATTTCCCTTCTGTTGCGGCAGAGCGGGCCCGGCTGGGCTGCACAGGAGCCGCAGCCATGGGAAAGCCCAGCCCTCCTCCACCTCTGAGACCTCGGCCCCCATCCTGCTGCTGCACCCCATGGGGCCAGGGGGCTCCCAGCGCCCCCCCGCCTCACCTGCACAGGCAGCACCGCTCGTGGGCAGAGGGAACCAGCACCTGCCCTAGCAAATCCCCATCCTCCGGGGATGGGCATCGGGGCAGGGAGGCACCAGCTGGGGGTCCCCGGGAGCACCAGAGCGGCTGTTGGACCTGCGGGAGAGTCTCTGCCAAGCCCTCCTCAGGTCCAGGGCACTCCAGGCTCAGCTCTTGGGCTGGGCAGCCCACACACACTCGAGTCCAGCGGCTCATTGCTCGCTTCCCCCCCGTGCAACCTCTTGGTTCACTTCAGTTCCTGCTCCAGAATTCCCCCTGCCCTGCCCTGCCCCACTCCAGGGAAGGGCCCTGCAGCAAGTGGTGCTGGGAGAAGCCCTGCCAATGCACCTCCAAAGCCAGGGGCTGGCCCACGGTCCTTGCCCAATCGCTGGTGCAGCATCTTCCCTCCCAATGCATCAGAGATCACTCCACTGGGTTACTGCAGGAAGTAGATCATTAATCTAGTCCAGCTCTGGTTAAAGGTCGTACCAGTCAGCCAGGTGATTGACGCATCAAATCCAATGTTTATTCCATGTTGTTGCAGCCCCGTTGGGCCCCAGATATTAGAGCGACAAGGTGGGTGAGGCAATATCTCTTATTGGCCCCACTTCTGTTGATGAGAGAGAGAGAGAGAGAGAAAGTTTTCCGCACAGCGCTCTTCTCACCCAGATCTGAAGACAAGCTCTGTGTAAACGGGACAGCATGTGTCTGTCACCGACGGCAGTTGGAGCAATAAATGATCTTACCTTCCCCACCTTGTCTCGCTAATATTTATTCCACCCAGGAATTGGTTTCCAGCACATTCAAACGTGAAGGCAACTGGGAAATACATCAGCAGGCAAAACCCCAATCAGGAATCCAGCTAACCAATCATATCGAATGACTCACATTCGTGACCTGTGGCTGTTCCTTTCGCAAAGAGCTGGGGGAAAGGGGGAATCCTATTTTATTTGTTTCAGACTTGACAGCTGGGTGCAGAACACAGAAGCAACATATCAGGAAATGTCCATGCAAAGATAATGCATTCAGTGGGCCCCATTCCAATCCCGCCGCCCCTTCCACGATGCCCACAAACTCTGTCCCAGAGCCTAAGCGCTGTGATTTAAAGGGATGTGAGATTGCTTTTGAAATGCAAAAAAAGGAATCTTTCTAAGTGATCTCTACCCCTGGGTCTAGAGTGGCACCACTCCAGGATTTCCCAGGAGCAACGCTTTGTTGCGGCAGCTGTTCTGGGAAATGAGTCCAGGTGCTCAGTAGATGCTGCAGCAGGGCTGGCCTTAGGGGAAATGGTGCCCTGGGCAAACGTATATTTTGGCCCCCCTGGCTCCCATGATAGTGAAAGGTAATGTGGGCGTAGCAGCCCTATTTCCCCTGGCCCCCGTGGGCATGGTACGCCCCATTGCCTCTGGCCCCTGTGGGAGTTGCAGCCCCATTTCCCTGGCTCCTGTGGGCGTGGCACCCCCCCATTGCCTCTGGCCCCCGTGGGCGTAGCACCCCCCCATTGGGCCTGGCCCCCGTGGTTACCTTTTCAGTTTCTCTGAGAACTTGTCAATAACACTGGAATCACCATGCGTTGCTGTATCTGGTAAGTGCAACTCTCCACAGGCTGGGCTCATTCCAGGTTCCAAGGTAGACACAGTTGTTCTGTGTGCCTGATTCGCTGCCTGGACCTAACCTATTTAGGGTTGAGAAGGAATTGTCCCCTAAGTCAGATTGGCAGAGAGACCCTTGGGGTTTGTCACCTTTCTCTGCAGCATGGGGTCACTTGCAGGTTTAAACTAGTGTAAATGGTGGATTCTCTGTAACTTGAAGTCTTTAAATCATGATTTAAGGACTTCAGTAACTCAACCAGAGGTTAGGGGTCTATTACAGACAGGGCCGTCCCTAGAGGGGCGAGGCAGAAGTGACAAATCCATCACTTCTGGGACCGACCGCGCTGGGCAGGGGAGGTGGTGCCTCCCCAAACAGACAGGTGTGGCCCCACCCACACTCCACCCCCCCCTTCTGCCAGGTGTTGTCGGCAGCAAAAAGGGCCAGGTTCAATTTTCCAGGGGATCCTTCTAATGACTTACAAACCACCAGCTCAAGTCCCTTCGGAGACCTGGGAAACTATACACCATCCTGGGTGCCCCAAAGGGCAATATTTCTCCACCCCCAAGCCCAGAGTCCAGGCATTTGAAACCAAGAGGACTTTAATAAAGGGGACACAACAGAATGAACTGGGGGGGGGGGGAGCTACAATTTACAAACTAACAATATTAGGTAAGACTCAAACATGGTTAGGGTGACCCCCTATGTGATATCAGGCATATGTGATATCAGCCTCTTGTGCCTTCCTTTCCCAACAGGATTAAGAGCATTTTATTGCCCCCAAACTCAAAACGTTATTGTATGTTAACCAAAATAGCCCAAACTGTCACATAACTGAAATGCAAATGAGGTCTAGCCCAATCATCGATTCGAGATTTTTTTGTCGTTGAGACCTTTCAAAAGTAGCCCAATCGACAAAAAATCACTGAGGTTTGCAACGTTGCGCCAGACACATTGCAAAGAAACCGATTCTTGTGAGATTCTCACTCCACTTTTGCAAACACCAGAAGTTAGGCTAAGAATCCAAATATAGGGCACTCAATTGAACTTTGAAATTTGGGGGAGCGGGGTGTATTCATCCATCACTGTCATAGAATCATAGAAATGTCGGACTGGAAGGGGCCTCAATAGGACATCTAGTTCATCCTCCACACTGAGGGACCATCCCTGACAGGTGTTTGTCTAACTCAGTGGTTCTCAACCTATTTACCATTGTGGGCCGCATCCAATACTACCTGAATGGCCCTGAGGATGTCACATGGGCTGCAGCTCTGTGCTGACTGGGCCACAAGCGGCCAATGGGTTGCAAGTTGAGAACCACTAGTCTAACCTCTTCTTAAAAACCATGAGTGATGGAGATTCCACAGTAGCCCTAGGTAATTTGTCCCAGGGCTTAACTACCCTGACAGCAATGGGTTTTTTCCTAATGTCCAACCTAAATCTCCCAGCATGATGTTCTTTTTTTTTTTTACATTGCCCATTATCCTATTGAGTCAGACCCCACCTCATGGTGGTGTTAAAAAGAACCTTGTTACAGTAGTGGGTTAAGTCCAAGGGGTAAACGCTTTCTCCCATTCCCACTTGGCAATAGTGAGGCTCTGTTAATTGTTTCAGGAGCAGTTCAGCTCAGAAAACAGAACCTGCTTCTTCTCTGTGTAATTCTATAGTGTTGTTGGGTATAAGGGGAAAAAGTAACAAGGAGCTCTCACAACAGACACAGATAACAACATGGGAAAAGATACAGGTACGATCTCTACAAAAAGAACAGGAGGACTTGTAGCACCTTAGAGACTAACAAATTTATTTGAGCATAAGCTTTCGTGAGCTACAGCTCACTTCATCGGATGCATTCAATGGAAAATACAGTGGGGAGATTTTATGTACACAGAGAACATGAAACAATAGGTGTTACCATACACATACCATATGATCTCTGGTAGGGAAGAAACCGAAGAGCAAACAGGGGAAGGAAGAGAAAAAAGAGTAACAAAAGCGAGAGAGAGGTAGAAAGTTGCATTGGCTAAAGAGAATGTTAATTGCTGCTATGGTCCAATTAAATGTAGTGCACCTATGTGCTTGGTTATATCTTTGGAATGCATCAGATTTCCTTGCAGGTGATACTCTAGGATCTCCTTAGAACTTCTTCCCAGTTAATATTTTCTGTTGCCTAGGCTTGATTGTACTTAATAGCTGGTTCCTTGGCCCCAGACACAACACAGGTGTGTCCTGATGAGGATAAAGTATACTTTGCTCCTGCTGTTAGACTGAACCATGTTGTGTTCTTTAATCATATGAATCATCCAAGGTTCTAGCCTAGCCCAGGACACACCTGAAACACAGTTCAGTTCCCTTTATGTGGTCAAGACTGAATCACATTTTTTACCCAGGTCAGGGGAGTGTCGCATTATAGTTTGTTCCCCTGACATAGTAGGAATTACACTGTAAAAACAACTTTAGATCAGTTGCTATTATAGTGATTGTCACTTGGACCTGAAAGTGACACTCAGGGCTTGCCTACACAGTGAGTTAGTGCATGGCAAGCCAGAACTCTGCCGTGCACTAACTAGCCATATGGACTCTGCTACTGTGCACTAAAAGTTCTGCAGTCAAAGCACGCTACGGAACATTTAGTGCACAGTAGCAGGGACCACATGGCCAGTTAGGGTGTGGCAGGCTGCTGTATGGTAAATTCAGTTGACCTAGTTCAAAAAAGAAGTAGATCAGTTCCTGGTGGACAGGTTAATCAATGGCTCTTAGCCAGGATGGGCAGGGATGGTGTCCTGAGCCTCTGTTTGCCAGAAGCTGGGAATGGACGACAGGGGATGGATCACTTGATGATCACCTCTTCTGTTCATTCCCTCTGGGGCACCTGGCATTGGCCACTGTTGGGAGACAGGATACTGGGCTAGATGGGCCTTGGTCTGACCCAGTCTGGCTGTTCTTATGTTCACACTTTGGCTTGCTGTACAGTAACATCTCTTGTAGATAAGGCCTCAGGAGCCTGACTGATGACACGTGAGAAGGTCAGTGGGAGGCTGCAGATAGAAATATACATGATTTAAAAGCATCCCATTGTGCCTTCCTAACCTTGTAATCTTGCTGTTGTTCTATCATCTACCCTCTCTTGTTAGGTTTCAGAGTAACAGCCGTGTTAGTCTGTATTCGCAAAAAGAAAAGGAGGACTTGTGGCACCTTAGAGACTAACCAATTTATTTGAGCAAAAGCTTTCGTGAGCTACAGCTCACTTCCTCAGATGCATATCGTGGAAACTGCAGCAGGCTTTATATATACACAGAGAATATGAAACAATACCTACTCCCACCCCACTGTCCTGCTGGTAATAGCTTATCTAAAGTGATCATCAGGTGGGCCATTTCCAGCACAAATCCAGGTTTTCTCACCCTCCACCCCCCCACACAAATTCACTCTCCTGCTGGTGATAGCCCATCCAAAGTGACAACTCTTTACACAATGTGCATGACAATCAAGTTGGGCTATTTCCTGCACAAATCCAGGTTTTCTCACATCCCCCCCACCCCCATACACACACAAACTCACTCTCCTGCTGGTAATAGCTCATCCAAACTGACCACTCTTCAAGTTTAAATCCAAGTTAAACCAGAACATCTTGGGGGGGGGTGGGTAGGAAAAAACAAGAGGAAACAGGCCTGCTGCAGTTTCCACGATATGCATCTGAGGAAGTGAGCTGTAGCTCACGAAAGCTTATGCTCTAATAAATTGGTTAGTCTCTAAGGTGCCACAAGTACTCCTTTCCTCTCTTGTTAGTTACTCAAGTGAGCCCTGATTCAGCACAGCACTTAAGCATGTGCTTAAATCCTTTGACTTACAGTTAAGTACTTGCTTAACAGCTTTGTTAAATTACAGCCCAGGTAACAAACAAGAGGAGAGGAGTGGGATGGGATGCTGGTGATAAAAGTAATAAGATTACATGATTACCTAGGGGTAGCTATGGGCACAGCTTGATGGTTCTGAATTGTAAGTTCTTCTAAACACAAGTCAAGCCCTGCCTCCACCAACTCTCTCATTCCTTCCAAAAGTTTTCTTCTTATTGCCTGTAGATGATCGGTGATTCTTCTCTTAAGATGTGTTTGTTATTTTACAAGAAATAAAAGTTAACCTTACTAAACATGAATGGTCAGGAACACTCTTCTTACCTCATGCCATATTTCCTTTTGTCCAGTTTTCTGTCACCTCCCCAGATCTTCATAACTTCTTAAAACCAATTGTCAATTGTTCACGAAGCTTTATAGTTCATTCCTTTAACAGCCTAGGACACAGCATGTAAAATTTTGTTTGAGTGCAAAGGAGCAAGAAGAGTTAGTCTGACCATACATGTCCAGTAAGCTTCCCTTCTATTCCCAGTAAAATCATGGGGAAATGTTAAATCAAAGCCCAAATAAGTAACACACAAGCTGAGGGCAGTTGGGTGAAAATTTTTCCTGTCATCTGGACTGACTGATTTATGTATGTTCAAATTTTCCAATTTTTTATCAAGAGGTATTTTACAAAGCTTGTCTTTCATTGCTTCCTAATTGTACAGACTTTTACTCCTGAGGCTAGATTTAGAAAAGGAACAGAATAGCTCACGTATTTGTGATTCCTCAATTTTATTTCCCTCCTAATTTATTAATGGAACTACTTTTCTAGGAGTAAAATTTTCAAAAGCAGCTACGTTTTTGAAAATACCTTTAAAAATCTGTCCACAGGTCACTAAGTCACTGAAAATGGGAATTAGGCACTTTTGAAAATTGTACATATACTACTTTTTGCTCTGATATATTTGTAAAAGTCCTTTTCCTGCTCACTTAAGTGGAGCAGCCAAATGAAACAGGCAAGACCTCTGGATTGTTCCATTTTCTTATCAAGCTGAGTATTGGGAGGAGAGAAGTAAGTCCTAGGAAAATGTCACTGTGCCAAATTGCCAGATTCATTCCAAATACAACCTCTGCTTTAAAGAATAATAATTCCTGGGACCTAAACAGGCTGACAGCATTCTTTTAATAAAAATAAAATTTAGCAAAGTACAGCGGGATTATAGTCAAGACAATTTTAAATTAATCTCTGGTATCCTTGTTCCTAATCCCTATATAAAGAATGTATTTGTCCTATGTCCATTCAATATATATTTTAATAGAAACATAGAATATCAGGGTTAGAAGGGACCTCAGAAGGTCATCTAGTCCAACCCCCTGCTCAAAGCAGGACCAATCCCCAATTTTTGCCCCAAATCCCGAAATGGCCCCCTCAAGGATTGAACTCACAACCCTGGGTTTAGCAGGCCAATGCTCACACCACTGAGCTATCCCTCCCCCCATATCTAAATGCACAGTCAGACATTTCAGATTTACAGTAAGAAGAGTGGAAGAAATAAAAACCCATAAATCCATGCTAAGGAAACTCTCCCTATTCCTATTTTCCTTCAGGAAATTCACTAACACTCTTGTTTTCTTTGCATGTCAGCAAGCATTCACTTACACAGCCCCTTACAATTCTGTAACAGGAGATAGGGGAATTTCTGCAGTGAGTCGGAGAGTTCCAAGGTGAGAGCAACATGTAGAGTGAACATTAACGTTCTGAGCAGTGCTGTGTTGCCAAATAAAGAGACAGGTTATAATAACCATCTAACAGGTATGGAAGATCTTTACACAGACCAATCTCTTCTGTAACTTTTATTGCAATTCAGCTTGACAAATCAATCCCTCTTGACTGAATTATGGAGCCAGTACGCAACAGGGCTGCAGCAGAAGGGGGTCATGTTTTCAAATTAAATACGCAGACGGTATTTAAACTGGACATCGTGAGTGGGCTGCATCGAACCAAATCCCCATCGGCTCACGTCTATCGGAGGGATCTCCTCTTTCTCGTTAACTAGCTCCAACTCATAGTAAGACAACATCAGGAACACAAACAGTTTTATTTCATTGACAGCAAAGAACCGTCCAGGACAGATTGAGGTGCCTGCCCCCCAGGGCATGTTAAAGTATTTCAGCTTTTTCCCATTCTTGTAGAAATCTTTTTTGGTGCCATCTTGGTTCAGGAACCGGTTGTATTTGAAGGTGTAAGGCTCAGGATGGACTTCGGGGTCCATCTGCACTGCGATGTAGGGAAACAGGGCTACCCTGTCCCCTTTGCGGAGGGCGTACTCCCTGCCATTGGCCATCTTGAGATTCAGGTCCTCAACCACTGCTCTGATCAGAATGGGAGCTGCTGTCAGGCGCAGGGTCTCATCCACTGCGCTGTCCAGAAGAGGGGTTTTCATTAACATGTCCCTGGTGATGTTAACCACAGGGCTACCTGGCTTCACTTCCTGGCCAGCCTCTCTTAAAACTTTGTCCACTTCTTCCCTCACAGCCTGCATTGCTTTGGGATGCTTCATGAGATACAAGAGAAGCCAGAAGGAGCTCGGGCCCGTGTTGCCTTGGGCCGCCCAGAGAAGCAGAAACATGAATCGGTCCCGCATGTACTCAGGCACCCCAAGCTCTGCCAGGAACTGTTCTTGGTCACTTACCCACCCGCTGATGTTAGCCTTCTCACGGCTGTTCTTCACAGAAAGCAGCTTCCAGAAGAGCCTCTTCAGCCTCTCCGCTTCCATTTTATCCTTAGGGGGCAGCACAGCATAGGCCAGGCGGGGGAAGAGGAGGTCGTACTTCCGGAACTCATCAAACAGCTCTTCTGAGTGGATGAGATCACGCTCCTTGGTTTTCTCCTTACTCTCTGTCCCTGTGCCTGGCTCGTTTCCAAACAAAGCCAGGTAGCCAGCTCTGAAGACAATGTTGTAGCTGTAGTGGAAGAGCCCATCCTGCTGCCAGGGTCTCTCTTCTCCTGAGTCCCTGTTGTGAAACATGAGGGTCTGCAAATTCTCCATCATGGCCTCAGTCATGACCACTAGCCCATCTCCCATGAGGTGTTTTGTGCTTGACACCTGAATAATCTTATGGTCATTTTTACACTGTTGATATCCAAAAACCCTGGCTACCAGTTCTACGGCAAACGTCTCAAAGTCGAGTTTGGCTTTTGACGCCTTCACTATGGCTCCAAAAGAGAGGGGGTCCATTAGGAAGGTGAAGTAGTAGCCTCCAATCAGCACTGTGAAAATGTCCCCATGTCTCCTCTGCATCTTTTTCAGGAACTCTGCGCTGTTCTTTCTGAAATCCAGCGCGTACCCCAGCCACGGAATGTGGCCTTTATCCAGTGGAGGCTCCATGGGTCTCCTCCTTCGAAAGGCTCCCAGGAGATAGAGCCCACCGAGAACTGAGGCTAACAGCGCACAGAGAACTGCCGCCCAGAAAGCCATTTGCTAGAGATCTGTGCACCGGAGCAGGAATTCCAGACAGACTGAGAGGAAAGGCTACAATGCTGTGTTTATAAACCCTTCCTGGCAGATGGCCAGTCACAGACTGACTCCTGACCTCATTCTCTGTTTGCAACTAAGACTAACCCTTCTGCTGACAAATGCTGAGCACTCCAGTTTTTATCCACGTCTCATTTACTAAAAGATCCACAAACTTTTAAGGCCAGCATGGGCAGTGTGTAATGGAGGCAGGGGGAGACTAAACCTCCCCAAACCTCATGCTGCCAGGGGCAGGACAGTGGGGTATTTGGGGCTCCCAGAAAAATCTCCCCTCACCACAGCCCTGGGGACATGGCAGGGGCACAGAGCTTTTCTGGTCTCGGGGCCTCAGTGGGGGGTGTGGGGGGAAGGAGCAAGCAGGGGACAGGGTCTGGGAGAGAGGCAGAGTGGGGGAAGAATGGGGGTGTAGCCAAGGGGGAAGGGCTCCAGGCTTGGAGCTCCAGCCAGGGCCAAGAGCTTGACCCCAGTGGGACCAAGCTCTCAGCCCCTTCCCCCCGCCCCCATACTCCCAACCAAGCTCTCAGTCTCCCAATGCCAGCTGGGGCCACAAGGGGGAGTGGTCAAGCTCTCAACCCCCTCCCCTCCCCCATAGCTCCGACCGAGCTCTCAGACCCCCCTGTCCCAGCCGGGGTCAGGTGGGGGTGGGGGGCTGAGAGCAGCAATCGGGGGGGGGGGGGTGGCCTCGGCTGGAGGAGGCGGGGCACGGAGCTAGCCTATGCAAGGGGAAGCTTCACCCACCACCCATGAAGCCCAGAAAGGACTATTATGGTCATCTGGAAGATATGTTGTATGGAGTCAAACACAAGCTTTTGGGCTCAATACAGGGGTACCTGGGTGTATTTCTCTGGTTTGTGTTGTACAGAAGGTCAGACTAGATGGTCTAATGATCCCATCTGGCTGTGAAATCTCTGCATTAATCTATTTTCATTTCCTGAATCAGAAATGTTAGAGAATTTCACTCAGTGATTCTGGCATCAGACAATGGGTTGTGACAATTTGCTGGCTGATACAAAAAAGTGGGACTTGTCCAAGTTGTTTGGAGAAGGGAAGGGGTCTGTTTGAGCAGGAGAGAGGATGAGGGGTCAGCACTGGGATAATTTTAGGACAGATGTTGTGAGAGGGAAGGACCCCAACACTCCAGGCTCTGAGGTTCCCCAACAGCACAATGGCCTGCCATTGCCCACAGATAAATAGTCAGATGCAATTACAGGGCCCAAGCCTGCAACGCCTTTCAACATGTGAATACGAATTTGCATAATCAGGTCCAAAGTTTGAGTAGTATCCTAATAATTACTTCTTATGTAGTGTTTTTCATCAGTAGATCACACAGCACTTTAGCAACCAGGTCAGTATCATTATCCCCATTTTACAGATAGGGAAACTGAGACACAGAAGAGGAACGTGATTTGCCCAAGGACACCCAGCACAGTTGGGAATAGAGCCTAGTTCTCCTGAGTCCAGTCTAATGCTCCATCCAGTATGCACACGCAGGGGGACTGTCATAAATATAAAGGGAAGGGTAAACTCCTTTAAAATCCCTCCTGACCAGAGGAAAAATCCTCTTACCTGTAAAGGGTTAAGAAGCTAAAGGTAACCTCACTGGCACCCGACCAAAATGACCAATGAGGAGACAAGATACTTTCAAAAGCTGGGAGGAGGGAGAAAAACAAAGGGTCGGTGTCTGTCTGTATGATGCTTTGGCCGGGGACAGAACAGGAACGGAGTCTTAGAACTTAGTAAGTAATCTAGCTAGGTATGTGTTAGATTATGATTTCTTTAAATGGCTGAGAAAATAGCTGTGCTGAATAGAATGAATATTCCTGTCTGTGTGTCTTTTTTGTAACTTAAGGTTTTGCCTAGAGGGATTCTCTATGTTTTGAATCTAATTACCCTGTAAGGTATCTACCATCCTGATTTTACAGAGGTGATTCCTTTACTTCTATTAAAAGTCTTCTTGTAAGAAAGCTGAACGCCTTTTCATTGTTCTAAGATCCAAGGGTTTGGGTTTGTGGTCACCTATGCAAATTGGTGAGGATTTTTACCAAACCTTCCCCAGGAAGTGGGGTGCAAGGGTTGGGAGGATTCTGGGGGGAAAGACGTGTCCAAACTACGTTTCCCAGTAAACCCAGATAAAGTTTGGTGGTGGCAGTGGAAATCCAAGGGTAAAATAATTTTGTACCTTGGGGAAGTTTTAACCTAAGTTGGTAAAAGTAAGCTTAGGAGGTTTTCATGCAGGTCCCCACATCTGTACCCTAGAGTTCAGAGTGGGGAAGGAACCTTGACATTGGCCATTTCAGATTTTGGTGGGGCGGGGCAACTTTGTGATTTCAGGGGCTACTTAGGTACCTGAAAACTCTAGTTTTTTTGCAGATAACTTAGAAATTAGCTGACAGGAGCACTGTATCTAATACCTATATAAAGAAAGGAAATTAAATTAATGAGACCCACAGCTTTAATACTAACATCTTGTGTCAAGTCACTTAAGGGACACTGGTTAGGTTTAAATTCTTAATGTCTATTCTCACTTTGTTATTAACTCTTGAATACAATTGAAACAACTGTAGAAAAATCTAGATTACTTTCTATCGTTTAGGCTACTTACTTTTTGCTGTTCACCAAGTTTGGAATAGATCCTTTAACTTTTGGAAACATCCTACCAGGGCAAGGCCCTGTGAGTTTACGCTGCACCTGCCTGGGGCTCTAAGGGTGCTACTATACTACAAACAATAGACTAGAAACTGACTTTAATAGGAGTGAAACTTTCACTTTCAAGTGACACTTTCAAGTCACTTTCACAGTATTGCCAACCTCAAATGTTCAAAAACCAATGAGTCAGGGTCACCAAAAATCATGAGATTATGTAAAAATAATAGATTTGCTGGTCTTTTTATTTGCCTTCTGCTTTTTGAGCCTTTAGGGTACCCTGGGGTCACATTTTGAAGCTTTCGCCACAGCCACGAGGTCTAGAAACATACTTTTTCTTTAAGAATGAAGGCTGAAATCATCACATATCACTTGACTCCAGGAGCTGGGGCTTTAAGGAAAACAATAATTATGAGAGTTTGCAACACTTCTTTCCCTTCTGTTTAAAGGCAAGTAACTTTCCAGAAGGCTTTTAAACACAACCCAGCGGTGACTGAGTTGCGGTTCTCACAGGAGAATATTTTAAACCAAACACCAGGAAAATTCCACATTTTAAAGTTGAGAAAAAAATTGAGTCTTCTGAGGTGTATCAGGGCCACTGCAGGCAGGAAAAGAAAACAAACAGGCACAGGAGCTCTGGGCAGCTCTTCTTCTTGTAAACTGTTGGAGGGCCATCAGCGCCTCCACTCATAGATATTAACATGTGCTCAAATATCTCAGCCATCATATTCAGGGCTACACATTTTATACATGTTGGCTCAGGGACTATATTTTCTGGCATATTCTGAACAGTGCTGAGCACATAGATGGTGCCCAGTGAATAATACGAATCATGACAATAAATGTTGACTTTATGGACTCCGTGGATGCAATTTCTGCCCTTTTTTCTGGAATTGGCCTGAATACAGCTGATGCCCTAAGAATTTGAGGGATAAACACATCTCATACTCATACGACACTTTCTCATTCCTTCCTTTTCTCAAACTCAGAACAAAAAATGACAAAACAAAATGGTTTTCAGTTAAAATATAAAATTTCACAGCAGCCATTGCTCTACAGTCCAGCATGGGGCAGAACCTGCCACCTGTTGGGAGTTAAATGATCTCCTCTCATCTGACACTCATCCTCTCTCTTTTTTCATCCTTCCTGACCTCTGTTCTGCTCTTCATGCTGTCAACCATGACATCCTTCCCAATTGCCTGGGACCGTTTGCTGGAGTCTCAGAGAACTGGCCTTCTTGGTTTTGCTCCCATCTATCAGTGTTCTTTTTTTTCCCCCCCAGCATTCAGCAGACAGAGCGGCTGGTCCAGTGACTAGGTCTGAAGGACCTATTCCTATATGACCTCAGCCCAGTGCCTTAGCAACAGAGTTTCAAAGCTTTTAGGCACCCAGAGATGCAGCTAGGCATCTAGTGAAGCTTACAAAACACCTAACCTTCTAAGCACTTGTTAGGATATAGATATTCAGGCCTGTCGGTAAAGGCCTGTACTCGAAGAATTTAGGTGTATTCTTATCACTTGGCTAGCTATAGAGGTATAAAAGAAAGAATCAAAATCACTGTCTGCCAGTGTAAGGGCCTTCTCTTACTGGGACAGTCTGAGGCCCTGTTCTTAGGCTAAGGCCTTTGGCTAAGCAGCAGAGGCAGCCATAAGCTGGGAAGCGACCGGTCACATCCTCACATTCCAAACTAGTCACATGGAAAGAAGGTGCTATTGGGCTGTTAGGATACAATCCTGTCCTGATAGTGCCTATCACCTCCAGAGAAAGGGCAGTGCCTAGAAAATCGTAAAAGGAAACTTAGTTTGATAGCATCCTGTCTGGCAAGAACTCACTTATCAATAGCTGGGATGTGAAATCCTCACTTCTGTATTGTTTTGTCATTACAGTTCCCACTTTGCTATTGTTTGTCTGTATAATCTCTGTCTGGTTCTGTGATTGTTCCTGTCTGCTGCTGTATAATTAATTTTGCTGGGTGTAAACTAATTAAGGTGGTGGGATATAATTGGTTACATAATCATAGTTACAATATGTTAGGATTGGTTAGTTAAATTTCAGGAAAATGATTGGTTAAGGTATAGCTAAGCAGAACTCAAGTTTTACTACATAGTCTGCAGTCAATCAGGAAGTGGGGGGTGGGTGTGTGTGGGGGGGAGAAATGGGAAAAGGGAATGGGAGTGGGGAAATTGGAATCACGTTTTGCTAAGGGCAGGAATGGGAACAGGGACACAGGTGTAAGGCTCTGTGATGTCAGAGCTGGGAAGGAGGATACTAAGGAAGGAAACTGGAATCATGCTTGCTGGAAGTTCACCCCAATAAACATCGAATTGTTTGCACCTTTGGACTTCGGGTGTTGTTGCTCTCTGTTCATGCGAGAAGGACCAGGGAAGTGAGTGGGTGAAGGAATAAGCCCCCTAACAGCACTTTTGAAAAATCTCACTAGGTGCCTAAATACCTTTGAAAATCTGGTCTTTAGTCTGTGTGTGCCTCAGCGCCCCATCTGTACAAATGGGGATAACAGCACTGCTCGACTTCATCAAGGCGCTGTGATAAGAAATCGGTTAGACATTGTGAGGCGCTCATTATGGGGCCACGTAAGTACCACAGGTAGACGGGTACTGGAACAATTTGTGCAGGGGGGGGCTGAGAGCCATTGAACCAAACTTCCAGCACCTATTCAGTTAGAATGGGAACCTCTCTATACCACTGCTAACGCTTTCCTTGGTTTTGGCCCCTTCTTGTCACCTATCCCTCTCATATCTCCCTCTTTTCTGAATGTAACCTTGGCTGTGTTTTTTTCTGGGTCCCCTACATTCTTTCTTCAACACCCTCCCTCCACCCCTGTCATAAATATAAAGGGAAGGGTAAACACTTTTTTAAAATCCCTCCTGGACAGAGGAAAAACCCTCTCACCTGTAAAGGGTTAAGAAGCTAAAGGTAACCTCGCTGGCACCTGACCAAAATGACCAATGAGGAGACAAGATACTTTCAAAGCAGGAGGGGGGGAGAAACAAAGGTTCTCTCTGTCTGTGTGAGGCTTTTGCCGGGAACAGAAAAGGAATGGAGTCTTAGAACTTAGCAAGTAATCTAGCTAGAGATGCGTTAGATTCTGTTTTGTTTAAATGGCTGATAAAATAAACTGTGCTGAATGGAATGTATATTCCTGTTTTTGTGTCTTTTTGTAACTTAAGGTTTTGCTTAGAGGGATTCTCTATGTTTTGAATCTGATTACCCTGTAAGGTATTTACCATCCTGATTTTACAGAGGTGATTCTTTTACTTTTTCTTCAATTAAAATTCTTCTTTTAAGAACCTGATTGCTTTTTCATTGTTCTTAAGATCCAAGGGTTTGGGTCTGTGTTCACTTATGCAAATTGGTGAGGATTTTTATCAAGCCTTCCCCAGGAAAGGGGGTGTAGGATTTGGGGAGGATTTTGGGGGGAAAGACGTTTCCAAGCGGGCTCTTTCCCTGTTATATATTTGTTAGACACTTGGTGGTGGCAGCAATAAAGTCCAAGGGCAAAAGGTAAAATAGTTTGTACCTTTGGGAAGTTTTAACCTAAGCTGGTAAAAATAAACTTAGGAGGTTTTCATGCAGGTCCCCACATCTGTACCCTAGAGTTCAGAGTGGGGAAGGAATCTTGACGACCCCTATGCAGAGCGATTCATGTTTTACATGTTCATCCAAGGAGCCTGTTTTACAGGTTCATATAAGTACTAACTGCATGCAGATGTGGTAGTCCCATCTCAAAAAAGGTATACTGGAATTGGAAAAGGTACAGAAAGGGGCAACAAAAATGATTAGGGATATGGAATGGCTTCCGTATGAGGAGAGATTAATAAGACTGGGACTTTTCAGCTTGGAAAAGAGACAACTAACAAAACATTTTAAATTCACAGTGACTATTTTTTGTTCCCCTCATTCCCTTTCTTCTGGCATTGGTTTTTCTACTGTGTGGTTTAGTTTTATCCCTTTTTAGACATTTTAGTTTGTCTGCTTTTTCTCTATCAATATGAAAGGGTCAGCATTTCTTTCTGAGACTGTTCTTTGGGGTTTTTTAAACCTTCAGTAGTTACAAATAGTAGCTGTGGTAACTATCCCTGAAAGAGATCAGGGAGGAAGAGATCTCCTTTTTCAGTTTCTTTGCATAGTGTGCAGTTTCACCATTTTTTCCTGCTTTTTTGTGGATCTCGCATAGACCCGTGGGACTGTAAAACCACATAGCAGTGGGGGGTGGGGTTCTCAGGAGCAGGTGGTGTGCCTGAAACTATTGAAAGCAACGACTGGATTTCACACTGATGAGGTCTCTAGTTCCCCAGTGTTTCACGGACACTCTCCATCGTCTCTTTCTCCACCAATAAGCTTTTTGTTCCTTTTTGTCTCAAGGTACATTTGCACTGCCAAGTGTGGGTGGGACTGCAGTGTGTGTAGACATAGCTGAACTAGTTTATTCTAGCTAGGTTGCATGTCGATCGCAGCGAAGCCATGGCAGTGTAGATTTGAGCATGGACTAGTCACCTCGGTAACCATCCAGAGTCTCGGGTGGGCTTGTATAGCCCATGCTCTCTCCACTCCCGCTCCCCCCACCCCGCTCTCCCTGGCTGGTCTCTCTCCATTCCCGCTTCCCCCCACCCCCTCCCACCCCCTGTGCTCCCTGGCTGGTCTCTCTCCACTCCCGCTGCCCCCCACCCCCTGCTCTTCCTTGCTGGCCTAGGAGAACCCCATCTGCCTCCTGACACGTCCTGTGCCCCTTGTCCATCCAGGCACTTCACCCCTCACCCTCTTCTCTACCTGGATGTCGCCGTCAGCCTCTGTGCCCACCCTCAGCCCTTCCCTGATCTTGCTCTGCATCCCTACGCCTCTGCCCTTCCACAAACTCCCACTGCCCTGTGTGCCTGCTCCATCCCACCTCCACGGCCCTCTGTCCCCACCATCCTTCCTGGCTTCTCTCACTCCCTGTCCCTCCTCCACCTCACACTGACCCCTAGAGCCACCTCTCCATGCCCTTTATCCTTTCATGACCTGTTCTGTTGGGGGCGGGGAGTCGGGGGGACAGGATTTTCTCCCTGTTTCCTGATGAAAAAGAGAAGTGGATCTCTCCTAGCAGGTAGTGGGTGTGCATTGGGTGCAGCTGTCTCCTCTGCTTTCCATTCCCCTCTGTGGTGCAGAGATCTGCATGGATCCTGGGAAGGGGGGGCTGCCGAATGTGCCTTCTGTGCTGGCTGCCTCAGATTTGTTGGGGGGCAATGGAATGGATGACCCCCCCCGTGTTCAGCTGGGTGGGGCACGTGTTCTATCCCCCCATCCCCACCCAGCATTGCACTCCAGGGTGTTAGAAGGGATTTCCATACTCCGTCCCCTTTGAGTGAAAATTATGTAAAACAAAAAATCCTTCTCTGAGGGCATGTTTGTTCTTTCTAAAGCTCTTGCAGGAACAAAGGTAACACATCATTTGAAGTCCAGGGCTGTGGGCTTAGGTGCAGGGTGTTTTCTGGTATCTGCTGGGGTCTCAGCCATGTCATGAAACCACAGAAGTACCTGGCATGCAGGTAACATAATCACCTGTTTCTTCAAGTAGCTATGAAGTGATAGGGCAGGAGTGAAGTCCTTTTGGCAGAATTCACTGAGCGAGTCTGACCAGAGATGCTTTAAGCCTGGCCCATCCCCAATCCTATCACTCTCCCGTGTTCACATTGTACCAACAAAGTCTCCTTTATAAAGAGAGTGAAATTCCACTCTTGCTGGCTGACTGGTATGGGCAAAAGAGGGGTTTCCCACAGATTCATAGATTCCAGTGTCAGTCTAGTCTGCCTTCCCATAGGTAACAGGCCAGAGAACAAAACAATTCCTGTGAATGCCACCTCACTCCAAGAGAAATCATGGAAAGCACCTTTGAATGCCCCTTTACTTGAAACATCCACCCTAGTCTCCAGTGCAAGTAGCAAAAGCAAGAGCTCAGGTTTGATTTCTACTGTAGAAGTCAGTGGCTGGTAAGGAGGGAAGGCTGGGCCCCATTCAGCTTATGAAATGTTTTCTTAGGTATTTTATGCACGAGTCTTTATGCGCTCAGGTCTTCCAATGGTATAAAGCGTTACTTATATCACACCCAAAGTAAGGAAATACTTCTTCATCCAACACACAGTCAACCTGTGGTACTCGTTGACAGAGGGTGTTGTGAAGGTCAAAAATATACCGGGGTTCACAAAAGAATGAGCTTAGTTCCTGGATGATAGGTCCATTAATGGCTATTAGCCAAGATGGTCAGGGATGCAACCTCATGTTCTAGGTGTCCCTAAACCTGTGACTGTTAGAAGCTGAAAGTGGACAACCGGGGATGGATCATTTGATAAATTGCCCTATTCTGTTCAGTCCCTCTGAAGTATCTGTCACTGGCCACTGTTAGAAGACAAAAAGAAAAGGAGTACTTGTGGCACTTTAGAGACTAACCAATTTATTTGAGCATAAGCTTTCGTGAGCTAAGCTTATGCTCACATAAATTAGTTAGTCTCTAAGGTGCCTGTTAGGGGGTTTATTCCTTCACCCACTCACTTCCCTGGTCCTTCTCGCATGAACAGAGAGTAACAATACTCGAAATCCAAAGGTGCAAACAATTTGATGTTTATTGGGGTGAACTTCCAGCAAGCATGATTCCAGTTTCCTTCCTTAGTATCCTCCTTCCCAGCTCTGACACCACAGAGCCTTACACCTGTGTCCCTGTTCCCATTCCTGCCCTTAGCCAAACATTATTCCAATTTCCCCAGCCCCATTCCCTGTTCCCATTTCCCCTTTTAGCAAAACATGATTCCAATTTCCTTACCTCTATTCCCTGTTCCCATCTCCCTCACCCACACACCCACCCACCCCCACTCCCACTCACTTCCTCATTGACTACAGATTATATAGTAAAACTTGAGTTCTGCTTAGCTATACCTTAACCAATCATTGTCCTGAAATTTAACTAACCAATCCTAACATATTGTAACATGATTATGTAACCAATTGTATCCCACCACCTTAATTAGTTTACACCCAGCAAAATTAATTATACAGCAGACAGGAACAATCACAGAACCAGACAGAGATTATACAGACAAACAATAGCAAAGTGGGAACTATAATGACAAGACAATACAGAAGTGAGGATTTCACATCCCAGCTATTGATAAGTGAGTTCTTGCCAGACAGGATGCTATCAAACTAAGTTTCCTTTTACGATTTTCTAGGCACTTCCCTTTCTCTGGAGGTGACAGGAATACAATCCTGTCCTGATAGTGCCTAACAGCCCAATAGCACCTTCTTTCAATGTGACTAGTTTGGAATGTGAGGATGTGACCGGTCGCTTCCCAGCTTATGGCTGCCTCTGCTGCTTAGCCAAAGGCCTTAGCCTAAGAACAGGGCCTCAGCCTGTCACAGTAAGAGAAGGAGCTTACACCAGCAGACAGTGATTTTGATTCTTTCTTTTATACCTCTATAATTAGCCAAGTGATAAGAATACACCTAAATTCTTAGAGTATAGGCCTTTACAGACAGGCCTGAATATCTATATCCTAACAGTGCCACAAGTACTCCTTTTCTTTTTGCGAATACAGACTAACACGGCTGTTACTCTGAAACCTGTTAGAAGACAGGATACTGAGCTAGACAGACCATTGGTGTGACATAGCATGGCCATTCTTATGTTCTTTTAAGGAACTGAAACAGAATCTTGTAGATGGCTGAGAGAAGATATGATTATTCTCTTAAAATACATCGGGGTGTACATTCCAGAGAGCGAAAAGAGCTATTGAAATGAAAGGACAATGTCTACTCTCAGAGGGGCCAGGTCATGGGTGTT
The DNA here is from genome assembly GCF_965140295.1 of Lepidochelys olivacea. Taxonomy (NCBI): domain Eukaryota; kingdom Metazoa; phylum Chordata; order Testudines; family Cheloniidae; genus Lepidochelys; species Lepidochelys olivacea. Next base: position 262,691,118 of record NC_140412.1, on the reverse strand, counting down.
CAAGCCTACTGGTCAGAGCAGGAGTCAGAGGCCAGATGCCAGAGTCTAAGAGCAGAGCCGAAGTTGGAGTCGAGGGTCTGAACTGGCATATCGGGAGCGTGCCAAGGCTGGGGCCAGGGCAGAAGACCAGAGTCAGAACCAGAGTCAAAGGCCAGACGTCAGAGTCAGAGACCAGCAGCAGAGGCAAGGGCTAGGAACAGGGCAGGAGTAAGGCTGGTAACAAGCAGTTACCATAGCAATCATTAGCAAATGCACTGAGCAGTTGCTAAACTTGTATTTTATGGAACAGCAGACTCACATTCTCAATCTGTAACCACCAGGTGCTGGATTTCATGATATATACTTAGCCTCTCTCTTCCTGGTATTTTTAAAAAATTGTAATATTGACGCCCATTTTCTTTCTACTCTTACTAGGTATTTGTCTCTTTTAGATGCCTGAGTTAGTCAGACAAAAGCCCCTATCAATATTACACTCCCAGAGGATATGATCAAGTGTTTCTTTGATTTTGCAGTCTCACACAGAGATGTGTTTATTAACTAAGGACAATAGTTTATTAACTATTACTGTTTAAACCACAGTGTCCGGTAAGCTCCATTCAGAGTAGAGCTCCTTCACTGCTTTCTCTCTGGCTCTTGCAGTAGGTCAGCGTTTTTTGTTCCAGAGGATACTTCATTAAATCTTCCCCCCTTGTTGCCTTTGTCCATACTTCCTGCCACTCCTCCCTTAGTTCTCTGTCAATTTTTTTCATTTTTACAGCATTTTTGCTACTTTGTCTGCCCCCTCGTTTCCTGCTCTCCCAACATGCTCTGGGATCCCTGCTATTTTAGTGTTTACTCCC